>NC_134591.1:12024193-17266693 GCF_037038515.1 Microtus pennsylvanicus | reverse complement strand
CACCCTGCACTAATCATTTTGCTTTTTCATATTTCCAACATGGGAACTGTATTTTTGGGAGTGTCAGAGTAGGACTTTTGAACAAAATAAAAATATAGCCGATAAATATTTTTCATGAATTTATTTATTTTAGAAAATCAGAAAAGTAGCTATTACTGGAATTAAAATTTTAAAAATGTTTGTGTAATTATACTATTTATGTTTAATCTTCTAAAAGTTATACCCAAAATTCACAAAAAACTGAATTACCTTCAGTATTGTAGAAGGATACAAGATTAACTCGTAAACATCAATAGCCCTCCTTTTCACGGATGATAAATGGGCTGAGAAAGAAATTAGAGAAACATTACCCTTCTCAATAGCCAGAATCTTGGAGTAACTCTAACCAAACAAGTAGAAGGTAAGAACGAGAAGAAATGTAAATCTTTGAACAAAGACATTGAAAAAGACACCAGAAAATTGAAAGCTCTCCAATGCTCTTGGATAGTTAGAATTAACATAATAAAAATGGCAGTCTTCCCAAAGCAATCTACAGTTTCAAAATCTCAGCAAAACTCTTTACAGATCTCAAAAGAACAATACTCAATTACATATGGAAAACTAAAAAAACCCAGAATAACCAAAGCAATGTACAATACAGGGACTTCTGGAGGCTTCACAATCCTTGACTTCAAACTCTACTACAGAGCTACAGTACTGAAAACAGCCTGGTATTGGCATAAAAGCAGACAGGAAAACCAATGGAACTGAATTGAAAACCAGGACATCAATTCACACACGTGAACATCTGATTTTTGACAAGGAAGAAAAAATATAAAATGGAAAACGAAAAGCATATTTAACAAATGGTGGTGCTGGCATAACTGGATATCAACAAGTAGAAGAATGAAAATAGATCCATATTTATTGCCATGCCCAAAAGTCAAATTCAAATGAGTCAAAAACTTCAACATAAAATCAAGTACACTGAACCTCATTGAAGATAAAGTGGGAAGTACAGTTGAATGTATTGGCACAGGAGACTACATCCTAAATATAACCCCAATAAGCACGGACACTAAGAGCAACAATTAATAAATGGAAACCTGTGAGACTGGGAAGCTTTTGTAAAGCAAAGGACATGGTCAATAAAACAAAACAGCAGACTACGGAATGGGAAAAGACGTTCACCACCCTGCATCCCACATTGGACAAAGGTCTGATCTCCAAAATATACAAAGAACTCAAGAAATTGTTCTTTAAAAATAAAAACAAATAATCAAATAAAAAATTGGCACAGACCTAAACAGAGAGGTCTCAACAGATGAATCTAAAATGGCTGAAAGACACTTAAAGGAATGCTCAATGTCTTTAGCTTTCAGAAAATTGCAAATCAAAACAACTCTGAGATTCCATCTTAAACCTGTCAGAATGGCCTAGATCAAAAACAATGATGACAGCTTTTCTGGAAAGGATGTGGGGTACAAGGAACAGCACTCTATTGCTAGTGGGTGTGCAAATGGTACAGCCACGTTGGAAATCATCATGGTGACTTCTCAGAAAATTAGAAAACAAATTACCTCAAGACCCAGCAATACCACTTTAGGATACATACCCAAAAGATGCTCAATCATACCAAAAGGACATGTGCTCAACTATGTACATAGCAGCATTATTGGTAATAGCTAGAAACTGGAGGCAACTTAAATGCCCTCTACCAAATAATGGATAAAGAAAATGTGGTATATGTACAAAATGGAGTACTACATGGAGAAAAAAAAAAAGTAATGAAATCTTGAAATTTGTAGGCAAATGGATGTATCTAGAAAACATCATATTGAATGAAGTAACCCAGACCCAGAAAGGCAAATATAATATGTACTCACTCATAAATGGCTTTTAGACATAAAGCAAAGAAAAACCAGCCTACAATTTACAGTTCCAGAGAACCTAAGTAACAAAGAGGACTCTACAAAATACATATATGGATCTATCTACATGGTAAGCAGAAAAAGACAAGATCTCCTGAGTAAACTGGGAGCATAGGGATCATGGGTGAGGGTATAAGGGGAGGGGGTGGAAGGAGGCAAGATGAGAAGAATATGTAGCTCAATAAAAACAATAAAAATGAGAAAATTTTTATATTTATTAGGGAAAAAAACTATAAATTATAATACAAGCTCTGAAAAATAAATTAGAAATGTAATAATAATCAAAATTTGCATAATAACATGGAATAAGCATTATCATACTTCAGTCAATGTTACTTCATTGTTGAGAAAGTAGGATTTATTTTTATTTCTCAGAACCATTCTTTTGTTGTGTGTGTCTGAAAAGCAGATTCCAAAGGTTAGAATGAGGTTTGTCACTATCAGTAATTGAAACAAGTTAGATAAGGATGTCCTTCCAAAGGAAAACTTTTTCTATGACTAAAGTCTGCTTTTTATTGAATTTCCCTGCCTTTTAAACCATCATCCTGCCTCTTGTGTTTTCTGAACTATTCATTCATTGCAGAACTTTCTGTGATATGGGCTTTGTGGGAAACAGAGAAACTGTCCACTTGTGCTTATCCGTTAAATTTAATAGACTACTCCAAAATGTTCTGTCACAAACTTCCTGAGATTCAACATAATACCTCAGTGTGGGAATGGGAAGTATTATGACTCTGTCATTTTTAGACTCTCTTATCCCACAGACTATGCTTCTTGAGTCTGTTGTTCCCATCAGGATACAGTACCACAATCCACATTCCATAACATTTCAATTACAGCCCTTGATAATCTGGATGGAATCAAAAATCGCTCAACTTCAGACTTTCATCTCTTTTAGTGTGGTGGTTGCTCACTGGCTTTCACGCTGAAACCTTCCTCCTTTATGAATTTCACCTCTTATTTGAATCTTCAGCATTTCAATGTCTCCCTGGACTCTAAAGAAACCAGAAACCAGTCTTGAGAACAACTGTAGCTGAAGGGACCAAGATTAATGTCAGCAGTTTAGTGTGTCTAAAAATTTGCTTCTTTACAAATAAAATTCCACCAACTCTTATTTGTATTATCTTTTCCTCTATTGACCTTTTGATCTTATTTATTTTATTGAATTTTTTTTCATCTGATCTCACAATTTCACAGATATGTCTCCTAATCCACATCATGATACAATGAACTGAAAACCAAAGTTTTCTCTCATCAAGGTATCTGTTTGCTTTTTTTATTATAAAATTGTGACTGGGTCAGGAGGTAAAATATGAAGCAAATTTTACAAACAGAAGTGGGGTAATTGTTTCATATTCATATATAAATAACTTTCCTCTAGTCCAGTTTTAAGATAGCCAAGTGATCATCACACTGTGCAGAGTATAGAGAAGAAGGTATTTCACAGATGCTTGTCAAATTCTATATGTGACTTGGCATTTCCCACAATATGCTGTTCATACTATATTACTTGACACCTTCTCAAGAGAACAAATTAAATAAGCCTTTATGTCAATAAATCCCTGCTTCCCACTTCAATTTTTCCTATATTCTTTCTCATGGTAATGGTTGGAAAAATACTTAGAGAGTTATCAAATTGTATAATGTCCATGCTCAATTAATTTCTAATAAAAACTTTCATTTGAACAAAATAAAATAAGAAACATAGTACTAAGTCATATATTCATTGCCTCTACAGTTAGTACATTCTGCAATTGAAAATTAGTTTCAAAATTATGGTGCTTGTGGATGAAAAATAACCCCGAAATAGTCAACTGAAATTTGTTAACCTTCACTAAAAGAGAGCAGAGGTTAGTTCTGATGTGTCATTTCTGACTCTCTTAAACATATGAGAAATAAACTTGAGATGGGTGCCATCACTGGCATCCTTATTCAGACATGAAACAGAAACCCAGTATCACAGACTGCAAAGGTTGATTTAGCTCCTGGAATTGTTCCAAAAGCAAAAGATGCCAAATAAGCCCTTCTAAATCCCGGTTAAGCATTCCATGTTTATTTTCCCGTGCCCATGGACAAAATTGAATTTGCCAGCTGTTCACTTTGAGTTTACATTGTCACCAGTCTTATGCATATCATGTTTTAAATCCATTAGTGAACACTCTTCAAGAATAATCTTAGTTGGAACAATAATGTGAAAAAAATTATATCTTAACAGAAATCATAATTTTTTATTTACACAAAATAAAAAAGCATATATTTACATTTTTTAGATTTACATATCTTATAATTTTTATTACTTTAAGCATTTTGCTTGCATGTACCATGTGTGTGCCTGGTGGCCACAGAAGTCAAAAGAGGGCTTAATATCCCTGGTAACTGGAATTGAAGAAAATTGTAAATAATAATGTGGGATCTGGGAGTCAAATCTGGGTCCTTTGCCAAGAACAATTAGTATTTTTCAACACTGAGCCAACTCTCCAGTCCCTTGCATTTGTTTCTTATTCTCAACCAACTATGTAACAGTATTCATGTGAATGTGTGTATTAATCACATGTAGTAAAAGTCATTATTGCACTCTATAGAGCTTATATTATACTTTTTCATATAAACTGATTTCCCAAATTTCTTATCTAGAATAAATTTTTTTTTTCAAATTAATGTCTTCTTTCTCTAAAGATTTAATTTATGACATTTTAGGCTCAGTTAATGAGTATTTGCTTGTCTATTCTATAGCCTGAATTGTTACAGAAATTAAATTAATTAATCATAATTTTCTACATATCTCTCATAATAACTATATAGTTTTCATATATATTTATTAATAACTATTCTAAACTATTTCAGTTAATTTATTGTCTAGTCGTTGTAGCTTGATAAATGAGACAATAATACTTTATCTGATAAAGTATACATACAAAACAATTTGTAGTTTCCTACTAGGGTCAAGCTGCAGAAAAATTAATTAATTAATGAAAAAGTAAGAGTGATTATTAAATTAGATTAATAAATCTAATTATTTATTAATAATAAATATTTTTAATCCATTATTTAAATTAAAATCTGTTATAGAAATCTCATAAAAATAAATGAAAGTTAAATAACATACGTAAAAATTTAGAAATTCTTTTAAGTCATTATCACTTGACTGATGAATTTTTCATTAATTACACCACTTTTAAAGAGGTATCAATAAATACACCATATTTTTTATGCATGCTTGTGCATAACACTAAATTCTAAATATGGAAAAGTTTGAGAAATGGAAATCAAACTAGCGATAATTATCAGATATGGCTAACTTGTTCCTACAGGGATTTGCTCACAGCTGCCAATATCTTGAATTAGGATTTTTTTCCCCTAAAATTGCAAATGGATTGTGCAATAGCATGAACTCCAATACAAACTACTTCGAGTGGCATCTCAGAGATCAGAATTTGGTTGGAGAGACAGGTGTAGATAATAAGTGTTTTGAGTACAATAACCTGTTAACCTTAGTATTAGTAACATAGAGAGGAATACAATTGGCTGGAAATTATCAGACAGACTTTCGGTAAACCAAGGATAATGTAGATTTTCTTCTTTGCTGTATCTAGGCAACGTAGGCCAAAAAACATTTATTTACATAATCAGTATAAACTAATTTTCAGAATTTCAAACCAAAAATTGATTTGTTTCTATTTCTGTAATTCTATTCTTGAAAATATTTTTTTTCCAGGAGGCAAGCAGAGTACATGGAAGAGTACAGCAAGGACTAATAACTTAGGTAAGTGTTCTAACAAGCATCATACTTTGCCTAATTTATATTAACTCTCAATATAATTTTGAGCTAAATAATGATATATCCTGATATATCATTTCTATAAGCTATACAGGTGCAGTAATGCACCACAGTAGAAAATAAACCACTCGGTAATGTATCTTACTATTGATATTGTTAATGAAACATTTCATTTTGCAAAGGATTTGGAATATTTTTTTATATGGTATGTGTGTTTCTGCACTAGTTTTGCCTTACATTTATTTGTAGAAATGACATAAGACACTAGTCATTTGCAAATTCTATGAACATTGACAACTGAAATCTTTACCACAGACCTCCATCAAGACCTGAGCAGAATTAGGGAGCCAAGGAGATGCAAATTAGCATGGGTTTAAACCTTAATATTGGTTTTACAGAGATTGCATTGACAAGGTTGCCTGAAACCTACCTTCCAAGGCAGAGGTGGCAATGAAAGCTGTCCAATGTTCTGTATTCTGGGATCCTGTATTGGCCTTAAGTTTAGGTCTTAGGAACATTGATTACCGTGCCATGCACACTCATTGCTTTTCACTAGTTGCTTACATCTTCTTCATGATCTTGGAGACCATCCCTGTAAGACACACGAATACATACAGGCATGCACATACTTGTGTATTTGTGTACACTTGTGTGTGCATATCTCTGAGTGTGAGCATACTTCTGTGTGTGTGTGTGTGTATGCTGTTTGCCAATTTTATCTCTGTATCATTTCCAGAACTTGATATAAGAATGTTCTTCTTTATTACAGAGCTACAGTACTGAAAACAGCTTGGTACTGGCATAAAAACAGAGACATTGACCAATGAAATCGAATTGAAGAGCCGGATATTAATCGACATCCCTATGAACACCTGATTTTTGACAAAGAAGCTAAAATTATACAGTGGAAGAAAGAAAGCATCTTTAACAAATGGTGCTGGCATAACTGGATTTCAACCTGTAGAAAAATAAAAATAGATCTATATCTATTGCCATGCATAAAACTCAAGTCGAAATAGATTAAAGACCTCAATATAAATCCAACCACACTGAACCTAATAGAAGAGAAATTAGGAGATAGCCTGCAATGCACCAACACAGGAGACCACTTCCTATGTATAACCCCAGTAGCACAGATAATAAGAGCAACAATAAATAAATGGAACACCCTGAAAGTGAGACATTTTTGTAAAGCAAAGGGCACTGTCATTAAGACAAAAAGGCAACCTACTGGTTGGGAGAAGATCTTCACCAACTCCACATCAGAAAAAGGTCTGATTTCCAAAATATATAAAGAACTCAAGAATCTAGACATTAAAAATTCTAAATAACCCAATTTAAAAATGGGATACTGAACTGAACAGAGAATTCTTAAAAGAAGAAGTTCAGATGCCCTAAAGATACTTAAGGACATGTTCAACTTCCTTAGCTATCAGGGAAATACAAATCAAAACAACTTTGAAATATCATCTTACACCTGTCAGAATGGCTAAATCATAAACACCAATGATAGCCTATGCTGAAAAGGATGTGGAGTAAGGGGAACAATCATCCTTTGCTGATGGGAATGCAAACTTGTACAATCACTTTGGAAATCGGTGTGGTGGTTGCTCAGAAAATTGGGAGTCAACCTACCTCAGGATCCATCAATACCACTCTTGGGAATATACCCAAGAGATAACCAATCATACTACAAAAACATTTGTTCAACTATGTTCATAGGGGCATTATTTGTAATAGCCAGAAACTGAAAACAACCTAGACGTCCCTCAATGGAAGAATGAATAAAGAATGAGTGGCACATATACACATTAGAGTACTACTCAGTGGTAATAAGCAATGACATCTTGAATTTTGCATGCAAATAGATGGAAGGTGAAAGCACTATCCTGAGTGAGATAACCCAGACCCAAAAATATAAATATGGTATATACCCATTAGTGGATTCTAGCCATAAACAAAGGACATTGTGCTTATAGTTCTTGATCCTAGGGAAACTAAGTAATAAGGTGAACCCAAAGAAAAACATATAATGATCCTTCTGGAAATTGGAAGCTGATAAAAATCCCCAGACCAAAGCTGGGGGTATGCAGGTGGGAGTGGGGGAAGGGAAGAAGGGGAGGATTAGGGAGTGCTTGGGGAGGTGGGATTGTTGAGATGGAGAAAAGAGGGATATGGGATCAGGGAAGGAGATATCTTAATTGAGGGAGCCATTTTGGGGTTGGCAAGATGATTGGCTCTGGGGAGTTTCCCAGGAGTCTATAGGGATGATCCCAGATAGGACCCTGGGCAGTGGAGGAGAGGGTGCCTGAACTGGCCTAGTCCCGTAGTCAGACTGGTGACTATCCTGAATATCACCATAGAACCTTCATCTGGCGACAGGTGGGGATAGAGATAGAGACCCACATTGGACGACTGGGTTAAGTTCCTAACGTCCAGTTGAAGAGTAGAAGGGAGAATATGAGCAAGGAAGTCAGGACCACGAGGAGTTGATTCACCCACTGAGGCAATGTGTCTGAGATAATAGGAGCTCACCAACTTAAGTTGGACTGGGACTAAATGAGTATTGGATCAAACTGGACCCTCTGAGAGTGGCTGACAATTGGAGCAGACTGAGGCACCAATGATAATGGTGCTGGGATTTGTCTCTACTGCATGTACTGGCTTTCTGGGATCCTATTCTCTTTGGTTCCCCATCCCGAATGAGGTAATCAAGACCCAAAAATATGAATATGGTATGTACTCATAAGTGGATTCTGGCTATAAGCAAAGGATATTGAGCTTATATTTCATGATCCTAGAGTAGCTAAGCAACAAGGTAAACCCTGAGAAAAACATATATAGATCCACCTGGAAAGGTGAAATAGACAAAAGCGTCTGACAAAACTGGGAACATGTGGGTGGGGGTAGAAGAGAGGATAGAAAGGGAAAAGTAGGGGGAAAGGGAGGGGGAAGGAGAACGTGAGGGAAACAGGTAGTTGATATGGAGGAAGGACAGAGAAGAGAGCAAGGAAAGAGATGTCTTGATTAAGAGAGCCATTATAAGGCTAGCAAAAAACCTGGTTCTAGAGAAATTCCCTGGAATTAACAAGGATGACCCCAGCTAAGGGTCTAAGCAAAATAGGAGAGGGTGCCTGAACTGGCCTTGCCCTATATTCAGGCTGATGAATTTGGTAAATATCACCAAAGAACCTTCATTTAGGAGCTAACAGAAAGAGAGGCAGAGACCCAAATTGGAACACTGAACCCAAAGTCCAGTTGAAGAGTGGAAGGAGTGAGAATATGAGCAAAGAGGTCAAGACCATGATGGGTACACCCACTGAAACAGTCTACCTAAGCTAATGGAAGTTCTTCAACTCCAACAAGACTGGGAAAAAGCATAGGTCCAATCTAGTCTTTCTTAATGTGGTTGACAGTTGCATGGCTGGGCCATAATGAGGGGTGATTGGCAGTAGCATTAGGATTCATCCCTACTGCATGTACTGACTTTTTGGAAACCTGTTCTCTTTAGATGTATACCTTGCTCAGGCTAGATATAGTAGGGAGGGCCTTGGACCTTCTCCAAAACAATGTTCTGAGCAGCAAATGGGGGCTGGGGTAGTGGGTAAATGGAGGAATGGGAGGAGGGAAGGGAGTGGGAACTTGAGTTGGTATTTATGATGAAAAAAAAGATAGTTTGTTTTCTTTAAAAAATAAATGAAAAAATATTAGCAATATCAACTTCCTCAAGGAGGGACAGCTTAGCAGAATGATCAGAAAATACGACAGAATTTTTGATGTCTACACGAAACACACCTCATGATCAATGATACACCCACCACCCTAGGGTAAAAGGATTGAAAAAGGTATTCTTAAGAACTTAAGAAACAAGCAAATGTCACTGTTCTGATATCTGACAAAACACACTTCAACACAAATTAATCAGAAGATGTAATTTGGGACACTTGAGTTTCATTTAAAGAAAACCCAACAAAATATAGTACCTTAAAGCACAGTAGCACCCAACTTCATAAGTAAAAACTATTGAATTTAAAATCAATAATTGACCCCAATATAGTAATAGGGAGTGATTTCAGACAATCACATTCACCAATGGACAATAATCTTAGAAAAAAAAACTCAGATCTTAAATATAAGACATCATCATCTAATGGAATTAACATATATGTACAAAATATACATAGCCACTAAATATAATACTTTTTTCTTTTCAGCCCATGGAACTATCCCCAAGGCAGACCTCATTTCGTGACACAAAGCAAGTGTCAACAAACACAGAAAAACAGAAATGGCATTTTGCATTCTATCAGACCATGGATTAAAGCAGGATATCAACAACAAGAGGAAAAAGATAATACACAGATATATGAAGAGTAAACAACACACCCCTGAATCAAAGTTATAATAATAAATGAAAACAAAACACATTATATCATCATCTATGCAATAAAATGGAGGGAGTACTAAGAAAAAATTCATATCACTGAGTGCCTACATAATGTGAAATCTCTAAAATTAATAACTTAACCTTTAACTTCTCTTATTACCAACTCCTGCAGCTTAGACTGAAAAACTGCATAACTGATCTCCTTGTTGATGATTCAGGGAAAATAATAAGCACACAAATACATGAACAGTCATTATGTAATAGGCTCAGCAGCTTTCAAATGTCATAACATTGCAGTGAAATTTCTTTCAACGCTATTGATACATATTTAATATGTTTATTGCTGTGTTGTATACTAGAGTTATAGACTACTGATGTACTAGCACGGCTTTACCACTTCTTTAAAGGTATTTTTGTACATTTGAAGAACTGATAAAATGAAAAAAAATGACATAGATTCTTCATAAGAAATTACACCAATTATACATGGTATGCACATCTTCCTGCTGATGGTTCAGATGTATTTCAAGTAAGGATCCGAAGGATAATGCAATGTAAATAGTAAATCCCCAAACTAAGCAAAATTGTAGCCAATTTGTAATACTCCATAACTTTATAGAGACAGTGAAACTATAGGAAGCCAAGAAGCAAACTGAGGCATATGAGTAGTAAAGTCAAGAGTCTAGAGGTGTGTGACAGTCTGGTGGTGTTCATTTTCTGGAAAATATGAACATTAAAATATGTATACTATTTCTCATTTGTCCTTCACCTCATTTATTGAAAACAATTTCTTTTCTCACACAATATATTCTGTTTACACTTTCCCATCTCTACAGCTCCCAACTCCTCTGTACCTCATGTCTGGACCCACTTCTTTCTTCCTCTTTTTATAAAAGAACATGCTCTAAGAGATAACAAAGCATAAAAAACTAAACAATAATAAGTTAAAAACAATGGTGTGGCATTTATTTACAGGCATGAGGATTTGAGAAAGGAAAAAATGACAGGAAAAAAGAAAGAAAATAGAAAGACAAAAGAAAGAAAAGGGAGAGTATAAGAGAAGAATCATTAAACAGAGACTATAGTACTATCTAACTGTCACAACAATTAAAAAGATTTATATGTGTCATTACCTAAGGGATCATCAGACAAGTAAAAGCAAATTACACCTAAAGGAATTAACTTTTGTCTAGTCTGCATTACCACAACTAGTTTGCTCCAGAGATCAATTTTAATGCATGCACTTCAGATAAAAATGAGCATGATTTTAATTAATGGCCAGTGGAACACCTAAATCTACAAAAAAAAATGGACTTGGAATAAAAAGGAACTTCTTGAAACAAGTTCATGCAACCTGATTAAAATTAAATAGATATTTTATCATTTAGTCTCATGAATGAAGCATTACATGGACGCTATACTTAACATACAAAAGTAGAATACTCCATACTCTGGGGATTCATTATGTTTACATGATATTTCATAGTAGATTGGTCATATTTTATGTTTTCAAATTGAGTTTTGTAATTCCCATAGTAAGGGAATTAGTTTATGTTTCACTAATCCATTTTCAAATGTTAATTATCTTTCAAAGAATTGATAAACTTATAATCCAAAGTTATTATCAATTTAAGTTCTCATTTCTTTTCAATACATTCCAACCAGTTTCCCCTTTCTCCACTACTCATAGCTCCACCACCCATGCACACACTCACAGTTCACTCCTCCTCTGCTTCTTCAAAAGAGCAGGTCATCTCCAAAAGATGGCAGAGAGCACAAAACAAGATACAACAAGACAAGAGGAGGCAATCGTATTGAGGCTGGACAAGGCAACCCAGTAGAAGTAAAATAGACTCAAAAGTATCCTAAGATTCCAAGATATGAGATATATCCATTCCTACTCTTGAGAGTATCATAAGAACAGGAAACTAACAGCCATAACATAGGCACAGAGGACTTATTCCAGACCCATGTAGGCACAGGATTTGCCACTTCAGTCTCTGTGAGCCCGTGTGAACCCTGCTTAATTGATTTAGTAGGCCATGTTCTTTTGGTGTCCTCCATCTTCTCTGACTGTTACAATCTTCCTTCCCTTCCTTTGTGGTATTCCCTGATCTGTCTCTGAGGGGAGGGACCTTATGGAGACATCTAACTTAGAATTTCATCACATATTAACTGGTTGTGGAATTCTGTACCTGCTCCAATCTGGTGCCAGAGGAAGCCTCGTAATGATGGATGGACAACAGATTGATCTATGAGTATAGCAGAATATGCTCAGTAATCATTTTATTGATTTTAATTTTTTAGTCATTGTCAGTCCTATTTCATTCTCACATAGGTGTCTGGGCTATTCAGTCTCTAGCACCTGGCCATCTAGTCAGTGCAATGCATTGACTTCCTCTCCTTGAGGTTGGCCTCAAGTTAACGCAGACATTTATTGGCCACTGCCATGTGTCCTGTGCCACCATTGTACTGGCATCCTAAAGGCAGTATAGATCGTATGTGAAGGCTTTTGGCTGCTTTGGTGTTCAGTTTTCATTTTTATATTAATACTTATTTCAAAGTAGACACTCATCTTTAGAAAGCCTTTTTTAACTAAATGGTGTTAGCAAAACTAGTTTTAATACTAAGAAATAGCAGCAATATTAAAGAAGCACATTCATGTTGTAAAAAATTATGGTGAAAGTTCCTGCTATTCTTGCAGATGACTGAATTTGTTTCATGGCACCAAAGAGGGTGGCTCACAACTGACAGTGAATTAAGCTCCAATGGATTTGACAGCCTTTTCTGACTTCTAGATATGTGTACATGCATGCTACCACACACATACACTCACAAAGAGTGAGAAAGAAAGAGAGAGAGAGACAGAGAGAGGGAGAGAGAGAAAGGGAGAGAAAGAAATCAAGAAATAAATTAATTGAAAAACACTAAGGAATAATTTTAATACCAAAGGAAATCAAGCAATAATTATTAGGCATTTTGTATAGCATTTAAAAAATTGTAAATTCCTTGTCTGGCTGTATATTTTAGTAGATAAAGTGTTTGCTGTGCAAGCATGTGGAACACCATTCAAATCTCAATCAGTCATGTCAAAGCTGCTCATAATGGTGCTTGATTCTAATTCTGGTGCATGGGGAGGCAGAAGAGCACAGTAAGATATGCAGGAATAACTTATAAGCTTGTCTATTAAGAATAGCAAGGATTACATTCTGCAATAGAGGCTATCTCAGAAAAAAATCTTAGAAATCCATAAAAAAGACTTTTTTCTACAAAAAGCATGGAAGAGCACATTTGCACACATATACACATGTGCACACAAACACAAACGTGTATTCATACATGCAAACATATACACACATCCATGAACATGCTCACACACACACTCGGACACTCATGTACACATTGGTACGAAGAAGTAAAATATACCTTTCCTATATTCTTTTAGACTCATTCCTTACTAGTTAGTTATTATTTTGTATTTGAATAGTACTTTGTATGAAATAGATTATTTTATTCTTAACTTTTTTATTTAAAATGTTATTAGTGAGTAATAAGTAGAGTATGATTAAAATGTAATATATTTATTTATCCTATACATTATATTGAATCCTTTCAAATGAATAATTTTAGGAAGTTTATATGCTTTTAAAAGAGTAATAGAATATACCAATAAGTTTGATGTCATACAATGCAAGTGATAAATTTAACGGACTACTAATTACTGGTGGTGTAACACACTTCATACGCTCTTTAAACTGCATAGATACAAAGGCCACAGTACCACCTGTGAAAATAACCTCAGAAAATTCATCAATGGGATTTACTATGCAGGAATTCTTAATAAATTGCCTGTACATACACATTTGTTGCTGACACAAGGAACTGAAGTAGAATAAGGACTCTGTGAACAATGCTAATTTTAATGTTTTTAAACTCCTTCAATTCAATAATTAGATGAATATAAGTCTTTATTAATTTTTTCTTGAGCTGTATATTTTTCTCTGCTCCCCTCCCTGCCTCCCCTATACTCCCTCCAGTTTTCCCCCAAGGTTCCCGTTTTCCTAATTCACTCAGGATATCTTGTCTTTTTCTACTTACTACTCCCATGTAGATTAGCTCTATATAAGTCTATCTTAGTGTCCTCATTGCTGTTTAAATTCTCTAGGATTGTGGTTTGTAAGCTGATTTTCTTTGCTTTATGTTCAAAAACTACCTATGAGTGAGTACATGTGATAATTGTTATAATTGTCTTTCTGTGTCTGGCTTACCTCACTCAAAATAATGTTTTCTAGCTCCTTCCATTTTCCTGCAAAATTCAAGATGTCATTTTTTTCTGCTGTGTAGTATTCCATTGTGTAAATGTACCACATTTTTCTTATCCATTCTTTGGTCAAGGGTCATTTAAGTTGTTTCCAGGTTCTGGCTATGACAAACAATGCTGATATGAACATAACTGAGCACATGTCCTTGTGGCACAATTGAGCATTACAATATAAGTCTTATAGCTTCTAAAAAGAATATTAAAATGCCAACATGTTAGTTCTTATTGTCATGGATAAAATATATTCTAGTTAGTTTGAGTGGTTAAAGAGACATCTTTTTTTAAAATTAATTAATTTATTTATTTATTAAAGATTTCTGTCTCTTCCCCGCCACCACCTCCCATTTCCCTTCCCCTCCTCCAATCAAGTCCCCCTCCCTCGTCAGCCCAAAAAAGCAATCAGGGTTCCCTGCCCTGTGGGAAGTCCAAGGACCACCCAGCTCCATCCAGGTCTAGTAAGGTGAGCATCCAAACTGCCTAGGCTCCCACAAAGCCAGTACGTGCAGTAGGATCAGAAACCCATGGCCATTGTTCTTGAGTTCTCAGTAGTCCTCATTGTCTGCTATGTTCAGTGAGTCCAGTTTTATCCCAGGCTTTTTCAGACCCAGGACGGCTGGCCTTGGTGAGTTCCCGATAGAACACCCCCATTGTCTCAGTGTGTGGGTGCACCCCTCGCGGTCCTGAGTTCCTTGCTCGTGCTCTCTCTCCTTCTGCTCCTGATTTGGACCTTGAGATTTCAGGAAGAATGGATGAAGAATGTATGGAATATATACATATTAGAGTACTACTCAGCAGTAAAAAACAAGGACTTCTTGAATTTTACATGCAAATGGATGGAAATAGAAAACACTATCCTGAGTGAGGTAAGCCAGACCCCAAAAGAGGAACATGGTATGTACTCACTCATATTTGTTTTCTAGCCATAAATAAAGGACATTGAGCCTATAATTAGTGATCCTAGAGAAGCTAAATAAGAAGGAGAACCCAAAGAAAAACATATAGGCATCTTCCTGAATATTAACCTTCATCAGGCGATGAAAGGAAACAGAGACAGAGACCCACATTGGAGCACCAGAAATCTAAAGATGCATCTTATTGAATATTAAATAACATATGAAGCATTGGTAAGACTAAAGAAACTAAATATATATTCCTCTTTCAGGGGAACTTCCAATGGTTCTACTCAGGACACAATCCCAAGGAAACTTCAGTTCTAGATTCCATTAGCATGTTCATGGTATCACAGTTACTGTGAAACACTCATAATCGAGAAGCCGTCATTCAAAGCATCAGACATAGCCACAATAACACCTTTCAGGAACAGATGGTATCTCTCTGCCCTTTACCTCACTTTTACCATGCAAATCATTTATGGTAATATAAACAAACTGAAAAACTATCTTATATGGGAGTTGGCGATGTCACTCTTCTGTGAAGCAATGGTTTTTGCTTTGGGAATAGAATGTCATAGTGATATATATAATATTGTTTCAGTTTATTTTCTTGTTCAGTGATAAAATAGTCTCACAACAGTAGCTTAACAAAGCAAGGGAATATTCTGATTTTCAGTTCAGTTCAAGGCTGTAGTCTACCATGACTGGAAGTTATAGCAGAAGGATCTGGTCATATAACATTCATGGAAGCAGAGAGAAATAGGCATGGGGATTGTTGGCATGACTACACATTTTTGTTGCAGTTATATGCAACAAAATCCCTATTATATGCACAAGCATATAATAGGGATTGTGACAGATTATCCTTTCCTTGTTTTGCCTTAGAGAAAGCTGAGGAAGTGAAGGTTTATTGATGCTGACATGTAAACACAACACATATGTAGGGTATTCTGGATAATGTCAGCCAGAGAATGATCATCCTTCATTTAAGTTATTGCAAATTTTATCCACCGTTGGCCATGTGAGACGCCGTCTTCATCTTAGACCTTAAGTATGACATTCTCCTTGATGTGGTTTGGCTCTTTTTCTAGGCTGTTGTTATTCTTGCCCACCAGTGTTTCACAAAAATCTATATCTTGACTTCTGTTAGTCATTTTTTGCTTTAAAATAAAAGAATGATATGCAAATGCTTAATTTTCATTTTCCAGAGTTAAAAATTAGACCTTGATAAATGTAATTTACAAAAATCTATTTGACTTAAGTACATTAACTTATCACAATAAGATTAAAGCTTTAAATTATACACCAGTAGGTATTTATTATGGTTTCTGTTGTCAGCTTAAACAAATCTATAATCACTTAGAAGAAAGGCTCCTGAGCTTGTTATCAAGTAATTTTTTTCAGTGGCATTATTTGATGTGGGAAGGTAAACCTTAATTGTGAATTGAACCATTGAGTGGATAAAATGTAGAACAAATGTATATTCATGTGCTCAATTATGGACATCTTGCTAAGTCTAACACCTCAGCTGCTCCCCAGCAATGAAGAATAATTCTATTGAGTGGAGCAGTTATAAAAGATAATTTTAAACTACTTACTTATGGGAAAAAGGAACATAACAGAATAATAATCTGTCCCATTGTTCACATAGGGCAATCTGTATGTTTAATTAAAACATTTTCACACATATTTACAACTTGCAAGTGTAAGTCCCTGCCTTTGATAAGCATATATTATTAATTATGACTGACAAACATATTATATACTCATTTTAAATTTATGAATAAATGATTGTGTAAATAATTTATTTGAGGAGATATTGTACAAAGGAAAAAATAAAATTGCTCTATAGTTATGCAATGTAGAGTAAGTACTGGGAAAAGAAGTTGGCAGTCACAGACCAAGCATATGAACTGGAATCTTCCAGCTGTTGACGCTGCTCCAAAATGGAATAGATTCCCACAGTAAGCAACTGTTCAGCAGAAAACTAATGGCCCACTTTAAGGAATAATGTGAAGAATAGTCTGTGCTGTAAAACTGCAGTAACTATAGAAAACTACAAAGTCTTCTAAATTCCTAACCTCATAACTTTAGTTATTGTTGAAAATCATAGGTACAGACTAGGGAACTCTCAAATATAGCATTAATTTGACTACAAGTAACATGATTAAATTGTTAAAAATCAACAACTGCTATTATTATAAAATTATTTTATGCTTGGTGCTATTAATAGGTTAAAGAACCATTAGAAAGTTAAAAAATGTCAATCCTAGACAAAAGTCAAACTAAAAAATATACTGATTTAGAAACACTGTTTCTGAAAAGGCTCCTAAGTATACAGGCACCATTGTATTTTCTTCTAGATAAGTTTTTATTTTAGCTTTTGAAATTAAATATATGTGTCAGCACTCTATTAAAACTCAAATACCATGTTTATATCTTGTGCATACTTGTGCTATTGGGAATTTTTAATAAATTATCGGATATGCAATGGATATGATATTTGTATCCATATCAAACTATAGGTTGAAAGTTTATCGAAAAAGGAGTATATATTTCTAAGTCTCTGAGACTTTTCAAATATGTAGTTGTGTAAACAGAAACTGCACTTTCATTTCCCGGCCACCCAGACATGAATAATCACACAAAACTATATTAATTGCAATACTGTTTAGCCAACAGTTCAGGTGTATTCCTAGGTATCTCTTACATCTTAAATTAACCCATTTCTATTATTTTATATTTTACCATGAAGCTCGTAGTTTGTTACCTTACATCTTGCTTCTTGGCGGGGGTGGGAGGTAGGCCCACAACAGCTGCCTGACTCCACCTACTTTCTTATTTCATTCAGTTTAGTTTTCCTAACTAAATTCATTCCTGCCATAGTTCAAAGCAGCTTCTTTATTACCCATTGGTACAGAGAGGAATAACATATCATAATTGTACTAGTTATACTTAGGCAAATGACAAGAGACTAAAATGGACCAGAATACACTTGTCCTTATCAAATAGACAAATAATAACTCAGAAAAACTTATCAAAGCATCCTCTCACAAGAGCAACAGACACACAAGGACTCCTTTCTTATATATTTTTAGCTGACTTTGAGTACAGTGGTAGACATTCACAGTGATGCATATAGCTTGTTTAATAAATTTCCAAAGATGATCATTTTAAACAGAGAAATACAACTATTGTGTTTATAAAATGTTGACATAATTATAAAAACAACACTATTGTTTCCAATTTTTAAATGCAGCAAAGAATACAAATGTCTAGCAAAATTTTGTCACAAAGTAATCTCCTATTTGAATAAGGGCAGGTCAAAGAGGATTTTCATATTTACTATTTTCTCTAAGAATAATTTATTTTGTCTTGTGTAGTTGAAATTCTATGTGCTTTTTATATCTATTTAGTTATATCTTTCCTTAATTTTGGAAAATTATTGTTTTTTGTATTTTCTTCTTTCTACAACATGTTTATAAATATTGCCTATTCCACTGACCATGACTCTTCTATACTTATAGTTTAAGGAATTGGTATTTCTGTGGAGTTTGGAATTTTCTATATAGTAGATTCCTTTGCTTTTATTGTTTTTCTTTTCTTTGATTACTCAATCAATCTTGATATTCTATCTTTTGTTTGATTCATTCTACTTGTAAGAATTTCCACTGAGTTTTCTAATTTGGCTAATGAGTTTTTCTGTCATGAATCTTTTTTTTTGTCATTCCAATCCACTCCCAAATAATGGTACTAAGACTCCTTATTAATTATGGAAGTTCAGCCTATATCTTAGACTTGTCCCTATCTAGGTATTAGAACTTTAATTAATCCATTTATATTAATCTGTATTCTATCATATGGCATTTATTCTTTTTTTATCTTGTACCCTCTGTTTTTACTCCATATCACCTAATATCTCCTGAACATCTAGTTTGCTTTTCTATACCTTACTTTCCCCAGAAATTCCACCTATACTTCCTGTCTTGTTACTGATTGTTCAGCTTTTTATTAACCAATCACAGAAAATACATATTCACACAATGGACAAATACTCAACAATTTTTCCCCATTTTGTAATAAAAAGGAATTGTTTCAACTTTAATACAATAAAACTATACACAATTAGAACAATTATCGATAAGAATTACATTCTCAGAATCTAATCTATTTGCATTTGACAAATATACAGAACTTTTTCCAAAAAAGTTGAAACAACAGAGATAGCTGACTGCCTTTATAGTCATTAACGGTTCTTCTGTAACATTGGGACATCCATCTTCAGTCTCCAGTCTTATATTATCTGAGAGGCTTTATTATGGAATAGAAATTTTCAAAGGACTGTCCTACATTGTCTTGGCAAAGTTTTACAGTGACCTTCTTTTTTGTCCTGTTTGACCAATTGAGACAGCAAATTGTTAATAGTTGAGGCAATGGCATTTTCTTACCTAGTGACCAACTTTAGCAAAATGAAAAAAAAAAAATTCCATAAAGACATTCTTGTATGTCAACCATCTCTTTTTAAAGTAAATTGGTGCTTACAGGGGCAGACATGTCTCACTGTCATGAAAAAAACTCATATTATTAAAACATTTTAAATGCTGTATTCTATATTGTTTTGAAGTGTTTGAAGACTGTCTATTTAAAATATGTATCACTTTGACTTTGAAAACAAACAAAAATGACTATAAGTGTGATTATTATAGATGACTAACTATTCTCCTATCTTTTTATTATCATAAATAGCTTTCAAGGACTAAAACTTTACATTACATGTGCTGTATAGGTATAATACCATAAGCAAGAGTAAAAACAGATATACAGTATAACAAAAAATAATCTTGTTTGTATCAATATGAAAAATACATACCAATGTAAATTACTTTAGACAAGTGGTTTTTCAATAGTAGAATAAAAAATCTACTCTTTTATACCATTATTTCTATACTATATCCCTCTTTTCCCCTTAAGAAAGAAATCAACTTATCTAATAACCTTTGTGTATCTTTCTTCCTGACAATGACCAACATAACTTTCATGCAATCCTCATAAAGGATGATTAACATCCATAATACATTGAATGAACAAAAACTAATTACCCCACCCCCAACTCTTGGAAATCTGGGCATCATGTTCTCTAGACTGCTTCTTGTTGTTTAAATGTCATGGCATCTTTGAGGGACACTGAGAAGTTTGAGAGAATGATGAAATCCTGGGAGAACTAGTTATATTACTTGTTGTCCAGTCTCCTGGATCAATTCATTTAGCAGCATTGAAGTTGTTCTGGATGAAGAATTTTGTAGAACTCCAAAAGAGACATTCTGAGAGGCTGGGTCACCTTCCGAGATACTTGTTTTTTTGTTTTGTTTTTCGAGACAGGGTTTCTCTGTGACTTTGGAGCCTGTCCTAGAACTAGCTCTGTAGACCAGGCTGGTCTCTAACTCACAGAGATCCGCCTGCCTCTGCCTCCTGAGTGCTGGGATTAAAGGTGTGTGCCACCATCGCCCGGCAAGATACTTGTTTTTATTGGGATCTAGTCCTTTGCTTTTGAAAACACATAAACCTTAAAAATATATGAATATATATATATATATATATATATATATATATATATATATATATATATATATATGCCTTGACACAAGTTTTGAATGTTCAGTGTGCATGGGTCAGTTAAAGTTAATCTTTTCTGTTTTTTGTTTGAGCAGGCAAATGACAACTATTAACTATAAGTTTGTTTAGACTATATAGCTCAACCTCTATCAAAACCATATGTTTTTGTTTTGTTTTGATTTTTCGAGACAGGGTTTCTCTGTGGCTTTGGAGCCTGTCCTGGAACTAGCTCTTGTAGACCAGGCTGCCTCAAACTCACAGAGATCCACCTGCCTCTGCCTCCTGAGTGCTGGGATTAAAGGTGTGAGCCACCACCGTCTGGCTATCAAAACCATATGAAAGAATGGAAAGCATAAGTCATAAAACTCTGTAGCCAACAATATTTATCATGTCTCATCCAGTCTCAGAGCTGATGCCATATTAAGTGATCAGCTTATATGGCATATGTCCTGTAGTCTTTATGCCTTTTTCTCTCATGTTTGCAGCCAATATCCTCAAAAGGTCACCATGATCAAATCTCATCTTTATTAATTTTCATTAAGATTATAACATTTTGTTTCATGTGCAAACAAAGGCATAAACTCTCCCCCAACAAATACATTGTTCAACTTCCATTCTGGAGTGAAACCATTTTTAAAATACATAGATTGGCTTAATTTAGCAGTTTCATAATCCAATATCTCTCAACAGGTATTTTTTAGATGTAATTTATTAGAATTAAAAAATTCAAAGTCAGCAAAAGACCATACAGGATCTAGACACCCTGTTTATTTCCTATATTTTCAAGGCTTATTCCCTTTATATCACTTTACTCTCTCTTTAAAGACTTTATATTATTATTTTTCAACTGTTTTTCTATGACTGCATCATTTTCTTTTCTTTCTTCAGCACATAAGCACATTGTTAAACATACTATACCTTCTTAGAGGTTTTCTGTGTCTTTACTAAGCTGGCTTTACAAAGCACTTGCAACATTCTCTGACCAAATGAGACAAATTTTAGATTGCCATATCATTTTACTGAATTGAGTTTTGATATCCTGAAATATATTTCATACCTGTATTTTTATTTTCTTGATCATAGAGTATCTTTTATTTTCTTCTTAAAATTCACTGACTCATTTGCTCATGTCTTCTTTAATTGTTTGATAAATTTTATCAATATTCCTTGAACTTTTTCCTTCTACCTCTTGGACTTCTTCTAGGAAGCTCTCACCTGAGAACACCTACATAGGAATAATCAGAAGACATGCTGTTTTGGTCCTTCATGTTGTTTTTATTGTTACTAATGCTGTATTTTCTTTCTTTCTCTTTATTTTTTTCTCCTTTTTTTCCTTTTAAATCTATTTTACTTAGCTACATGAATTTATTTTTTTGGCTATGTGTCTGATGAAATAATATGACTTTTCTTGGGCTGGGCCTGGACAGGAGATGTGCAACCTGACTTAGACTTGGAAGAGCTGCTGGATGAGCTGTTTAATTGAAAAAAAATATCTCCAAAAGCACAGGTTTTGAGTTAGTCCTGTAATTACAGAGATTGATGAGAGCAAAGATAGGAGGGGAAAGTATCATGCCAAAGTTGGTTTTTGAAGAAAGTAGGTCTGATAGTCACTGATCTGTAGCTAAGCTTGTGGACATGGTAATGGCTATGGTTGGCCTGAGTGCAGGGAGGGTTATGGAGTTGATGTGAGTGCAAAGCGAATTGTTAAGCAAAAGACATAATCTTCAAAGATGTCTCAAGAATGAGTGAATTTTGATCCTTAGTCTTAGAATGGTATTGTATGAGATTGCTTGTTTGTTTACTGGCTACACAGCAGCTCATCCAAGAAATAACCAAGCAGAAACTGTATCAATTAAATCAGTGCTTGGCCCATTAGCTCTTGCTTATTATTGGCTATCTCTTACATATTAATTTAACCCATTTTTATTAATCTGTGTATCACCACGAGGCTGTTTTTTTACTGGGTAAATTTCCAGCATCTGTCTCTGGTGGGGCTACCTGGTTTCTCACTGACTCCACCTTCTTTCTCCCAGCTTTCGGGTTAGTTTTCCCTGCCCAGCTAAGTTCTGCTTTCCTATAGACCCAAAGAAGTTTCTTTATTCATTAACCAATAAATGCAATATATATACAGAACTATCTTCCATACCAGATTAGGATTTTGGATTTCCTGATAGTGACTGATGGGAGAGGAAGGATATCTAACCAAAAGTGAAGAAATGACTTACCCAGAAAAGGTGATTTGTAAAAAATGGGGTTTTGGGGTCCAGTGTCTATAACTGATCTAATGGGTTTTCAGATGGGGCAGAATGCAAGTAAGGGGGAAAGAAAAAAAAGTGACTTAGCCAGAAAACTTAGATCTTACTAGCATGTTTCATTTAGTTGTTTCAAATGCACTCACGTAATATTAAAATCTACTAACTGATATTTTTGTTCTTTATATTTAAAGTATTGAATGGGCAATTAATATTGGTACCTATTCAAAATTTATCAGAGTATGATGAAGATGCTTTTTAAAGGCAAAGTTATGCTCTGTTGTGCAGTTGCCACTTTTCAAAGTATTTTTCAAATTTATTTTTCTCTCTTTTCTTCTTGAGGTGGGAGAGACATCTGTCTATGTGTTACTTTTATTGGTTAATAAATAAACTGCCTTGGCCCTTTAATAGGACAGAAAATTAGGTAGGCGGAGTAAACAGAACAGAATACCGGGAGAAAGAAGCTGAGTCAGGCATTTGCCATGATTCTCCCACCCGAGACAGATGCAGGTTAAGATCTTTCCTGGTAAGCCACCTCATGGTGCTACACAGATTACTAAATATGGGTTAGAATTAGCCAATAAGAGGCTACAGATAATGGGCCAGGCAGTATTTAAATGAATACAGTTTCCATGTAATTATTTCGGGTAAAGCTAGACCTAAGGGAGCTGGACGGCGGGAAGCAGCCAGCAGCTCCTTCTACATCTTCTTTTTCCCTTTTTTTATATTTTCTTTTATTGCTGCTAAGATAGTTGTCTCTATAGCTCTGTATATGCTGAGCTTACTTTCCATACTTGCCTGGTTGGGTACTTGCAGCTCGCTTTATATGTGATATGATCCTAGCACTGGCATAAAGGTATGCATCACCACTTTTTTCCATTACATTTATAAAGATAGAAAATATCCTTGTGTTTTGTTACTGAATGAGGTAATAGATAGCTTCCGAAGAAATAGTTTTGACTCTCCAGATGTCTCCCTGTTTATGAGAGCACTCTTTAGTGGAAGAAAATAACTGATATTCCATAATGTCTTAGAATTACAATATTCAATACCAAAATAGTACATTCACTTCACTAGTGTGTTATCAAGAGGGTAACTTACAAATTGAAGAACAGGTTAAGTACTAAGTAGTGCTCTTTGTACAAAGGGAATCCAGTCCTAAACAGTGGTTCAAAACCGGTGGGTTGTAACTCCCAAAATCATCAGAAAATACAAACATTTACATTGGATTCACAACAATATCAAAATTAGAGTTATGAAGTGGTAACAAAATTTAGTAGTTTTGGGTCACCACAAGAGACTGTATTAAGACATCAAGAAGGTTGAGAAGTACTGATATAAGGCAACCAAATACACCAAGTATTTGAGAATCACTGCATCATAAAAACCAAGATCACTTTGAAGATACAATTTTGCCATGTTAGTTTCTATTCTCTCAATACTTTGTATATCATGGCCATGTGTTGTCTTCCCTCTGAAATATTTCAACATGGCATGTGTGAAAGAAATGCTATAAATGAAATTGATTATTTTGTAATATATGAAATGGAAGAAGTTTTATATCTACTATGGAAAATGAATATTTGTCTTGACGTTCTTTTAGAAGAAGTTTTACATTCATTAAATTAGGCTGTGTTTTATCCATACTCACATAACAAAGTAACACTATTGTCATGCATTAAGTAATAGAAATCTGTTCTACAGTATTGGAAGTGAGAGTTTCTGCCAGGTCAGTTTCATTTGAGACTGAGAAACAGGATGACCTTTTAGGCTGTGGCCCATACTTTTCCTAAGAGTTTGATCCAGGTAGTCCTTTGTTACATGATTGAGTTCCTCTCCCAGGTCTACATCCATGTTTTCATTCAGAGTCTGTTGATAATATATCTCTCATACTCTGGTAAAAGTTTTTTTTTTTTTTTAAAAAAAAACTGATCCATGTTTTCACTTAGGCTCTTGTTCATGCCCTTTCTCATATTTAAATGGTTTGTCAAAAACCTTGGTCTCCTCATTCATTATTCGGAGTCTTTACAAAACAGCTTTACAAAACAGGCTTTATAGGATTGTATCTATTTATGAATTTTCCTAATAAAAAGATAATTGCTGCATTGTATATGTTAAATTCATCTGTCACTACTCTATGTTCAAATGAGGTAAGTTTTGTAAATTTAAGGTTAGAATATGAGCGAACTATAAACTAAGTTTCTCTGTCCTACCAGCCACTATTCAAATAACCACATAGAAACTAAATATTAATTATAACTGCATGGCTGATGGCCTATATTTTCTCCAGACAGCTCTTATCACTTAAATTACCCCATTTCTACTTATCTATTTGCTTCCCTGAAGCTCATTTGCCTCATCTTTGAAGTTCCCATTTTGCTTCTTCTGTGTCTAGTGTGCAACTTTCCTGACTCCACTCTTCTTCACAGCATTTTCTCTACCCTAAAACTCCTGCCTAACTATTTGTCAGTTAGCTTTTATTAACAATAAAAGCAGCCCGTTTTCACAGTGGACAGGAGAATTATTTCATAACATTTGCCTTTTTGGTCTAAATAAAAAGGAAAGTTTTAACGTTAACACAATTATAGGCATATCAAAGAGTTCCAAAACAGACCAGAATGGAGTATAACAAATGTTTATTTATTTGGGGATAAACTCACAGTAAGTGTAGCTATTCTCAGTCCTCTGTGGCCTATTGCAACTGGGAACTGAATCCAGGAAAAACAGCACTTCACATGCTTTTCACCTACACTTATACTACCTGAAACCATGCCCAATATGTGACAGTATCTAAAAGGTTATTGGCTGAAGGATTTTATACAAAAGTGCCATGGGACAATGGTCTTTTATCCTGTCATTAGTATTATTTTTATAAAATGCTTATTGGCCTGGAGTCAGACAGGAAGTATAGGTGGGGCAACGAGAACAGGAGAATTCTGAAAAAAGGAAAGAGTCAGTCTTCTGTCGACACAAAGGAAGCCAGACACAAAACTAGCAAAGATGAGAAGGCCTCACTGACATAAGGTACCAAGCCATGTGACTAACACAGACAAGAATTATAAGCTAACATGAGGTACAATAGTTACTAAGAAGCCTGAGCTAATAGACCAACCAGTTTATAGTTAATGTGGACCTCTGTGTGTTTCTTTGGGACTGAACAGCTGTGGGCCCAGGCGGGACAGGAGCCTCTGTCAACAAATGGCATCAATGTGGACAGCTAAATCCACTTAAAACCTGAGAGTTTGGGAAATAATTCTAGACATAAAGGAAAAGAGTTAAGCATGGCTTTCTGGTAGCATCATTTTATCAGATGGGCTCAGATTGCTAGAGGCAAGCACATGTCATTTAAGAGAGGCTTCCTGATTCAACTTTAGCTCCAAAAAAAAAATGTAGCTCTTTTAAGAGGTTCTGCAATAAAACACTTAAATTGTGTTAATGAATAGTCAACAGCATGCTATTTGGTGGTGGTGTCAGAAGCCTTGAAACTCCATAGAGTGGTGGCAATAAATATGTCTCTGGCCAGTACCTCCACCATGAGGCTAGACTCTCAGAAAGCTAAGGAATGGGATGGATCTGGCTGTCAAAGGCATGGTTTTAAGTCTGGCCATACTGCTTAGCAAAGTAAAAACTCATGTGATCAGTAAAAGAGAGATATACAGTAAAAATAAATTCCGGTGAAGAAAAAATCTATATTTGGGCGCTCTCAGGCAGAGCAGTCATGTCGCACAAACAGATTTACTATTAGGACAAATAAGACGACGAGGAGTTCGAGTACCGGCATGTCATGTTGCACAAAGACATAGCCAAGCTGGTCCCTAAAACCCATTTGATGTCTGAATCTGAATGGAGAAATCTTGGTCTTCAGCAGAGTCAAGGATGGGTCCATTATATGATCCATGAACCAGAACCTCACATCTTACTGTTCTTGTGGCCACTACCCAAGAAGCAAAAGAAATGAAGCTGGCGAGCCACCTTTCAGCCGCGAGCTTTACACAGCTGTCTTTGCTTCCTACCGTCTCTCTAATGGCGTGATTATCTCGTTTTCTTATTTCTCACTTTGATATTTAAAGGATGTTCAATACACTGAAGTGCTGGGACCTGCTTTACTTCTTGAGTTGAGCCACCAATGCCACAACTCTGTCCAATGAGTGACTTCAAAGCCCTAGAGCGCTCTGTATCCATGGGCCATATTTGCCATCTCTTGAAAGCATGTGAAGTCAGATCATGGCTGTTATAGGGATCATGTGAATTTGCTGTTGTAGTTTTTAGTTTTGGGTGCTGTATTTATGGTGACTTATCGGCTTATATTTCAGTGTGTTGGAAACTTTACATTTTATCTGACAAATCTGTTCCATGTTATAAGCCTCTATTAAAGGAAGTTTGTATAATTTAAAAAATATATAAGTAGGCTTGGGAGAGAAAGGAAAAAAAGGATAAAGTCATTAAAATAAAAAAAATAAAAAGAGTAGTTGGGAGTGGTAGCATATACCTTTAATCCCAATACTTGGGAGGCAGAGGCAGGCTGATCTCTGTGAGTTCAAGAACTACCTGGTCTACAGAATGAATGCCAGGACAGCCAAAGATACACAGAAAAAGTTAGTCTTATAAAAAACAAAAGTTAAAAATAAAAATAAAAGAAATAGAGTTTAAAATAAAGCCATGTAAAAATGAAAAACATGAGAGTCTGATTACTGATTATTATGTGTTATCTTTAAATTGCTTGATGGCTGAGGAAGACGCAACAGCTGCTAAAAAAACATTTGATTATAAATGCTGCTGGATTAATGAATGACAGGTATATTGAAAATGCCTTGACTTCAAATTTAAGTCAAAAGATAGGTTACTTTGGAAAAGAGGTTTTGCTTTTGTTTCCACAGGAAATGAGAGGCTGTGGATTCCTTCTGGGCTAAAAAAATCAGATTTGATCAAGGAACTACCCCTTTGATATCTTCAATAGATGAATAGATAGCCCGGATGTCTGAGCTCTACATCCAGACCATCCTCGAGACTGCTGACTAAGATGACCAAGCTTCATAGAATATTCCAGTCAGGACTTGACCATAATTCAAAAATTTTCTTTAGGTCCCTGTAAGATTATCAGCACCCCCAATCAACAGAAAGTAGCCTAGAAAACTATACCCACTTCCCCCAAGGATAGATTATGAATATTTATCATTGTTTTGAGTATTGGTTACAAGATGTTATAGATAATCATCTGGACAAAATCTAAACAAAGGATATTAGATTCAGAGTTTTTGTTTTGAACAAAAAAAAAAAAAAAAAAGAGGGAAGAGCTGTGGGACAACAGTATTGCTATCCTGTCCCGTTTAAAATTTCAATAAAACACAGATTGCTTGTAGCAGGCAGGAAGTATAGGCAGGGTGACCAGGCAGGAAGTAGAGGTGGGGTGAGGAGAACAGGAGAATTCTGGGAAGAGGAAACAGTCAGTCTACAGTCAACACAGAGGAAGCTAGGCACAGAGCAAGCAACATGAGAAGGCCTCACTGATAAAAGGTACCAAGCCATGTGACTAACACAGACAAGAATGATGGGCTAATAATATAAGAATTTATAAGAAGCCTGAGCTAATAGACCAACTAGTTTATGATTAATATAGACCTCTATGTGTTACTTTGGGACTGAATGGTTGCAGTACCAGGAGGGACAGAAACCTCTGTCAACTCAACACATCCCCCTTTTGTCTAAATTAAAGGGTTCTAAGCCTAATACAAAACTATGTACAATAAAAATAAATATCAAGTATTGTCCATGGAAAAGAAGGAACCAAAACATACATAAAAATTAGAATTACAACCAGCATGAACAATATGAAGCAAAAAACACATGCTGCATGTGCCAATAGTTAGCCTAGCCTAAGAAGTCTAAGTCTTATATTAAAAATGTCTTGATTAAATCATGAGAGGAAAGTAACTATGACTATCTAGACTTCAACCCCATCAGAAACCTGAGAATGAAAATAATATTACCTGAGTAAACAGGAACTACATTTAAGCAACTTCCATAATGTGCTAGAATAGACAGAGACAACCAGCTACCTGGGTAATCACCCAAAGTCTCATTTGCAATGTTGGAGCAGCCAACTTTGGCTAAGGCTTGAGCATCTGACTGATCATTTTCCTAGGCAGGAAAATGTTCAGAACTGCCTTCCCTTGTCTTAGCAAAGTTTGGCTGTTATGTTGCTTGTATCCTGCTTCTCCAATTTTGACACCATGCAAGGCAGCTCTTTGCGCAAAGGCCATTATTTCTAAGAAGAAAACAAGCTCCAAGTTGTGTGTCATTGGTGCTCATCATTCTCCCTGGAATAGATCAGTACTGCTAGGAGCAATCGTGTCTCACCTAAATAGAATCCTGCATTATTTAAGTGCCATATTCTTCAATTCTATGAAGTGTTTGAAGATTAGCTATCTATTTTGAATATAATTTCTATGCATCTAAAGAACCTGACAAGTATAAGTATGACAAAAATGAATGACTATTGACCTTCAATTTTCAATACATATATACATTAACGACTGAGGCTTCTCATTAAAAAATTTAAAAAAAATCTTTAAATAAATGTGCAGCAATTGGGGACAATGACCTCAAAATGTAAACAATTTATATAACTATCTTCATAGGAAGTAGAAATGTGTTGTGTAATATGACAAATATTTCCTAAATTTACATCAATATTCAAAGCTTCTTAAGCAAAGGTAGAAACATGCATGCACACAACAAGACAAAATAACTTTGTATAGGTGCATACATATTGTAAAGAGAAATTAGAACATATTCAATATAACAAATACAATTTGATTTTACGTCATTATACAAGGATCTATACCAATGTAAATTATCTATAACTAATAGTTCATAAGTAGATATACTAGTCTACATATTATCCCATCCATTCACCTCTTGTTTTTAAAAGAGATCCCTGAGCCTTCTTCATTTTTCCTCCCAACCCTGTACCACTTATAACAAATCCCTAATAGATGACAATTGTCCTAACCCTGAGGACAAACTTCATTGGGAGAGGGAACATTGTTTTCTAAAATTACTTTGAGTTATCATAAGGTTGATGTTATTCTTATGAGATTTTTAAAAACTAAAATTAAGGCTAACTTCAAGGTTACTGTCTGCTACAACTGTAAATAATCTCTGAGTAGTCAGTAAGGTTTTTCTGAAAATTTTATTTGAAATTTTCACCAGAATATTGTAATAAGGTGTACCATCTCAGCTGGCCAAGGTGGAATCATCTTGAGCAGTTTGTAGTCCAAAAACAGTCTTATAGTGGTGTTATCAGAATAATGGCATCATATCAAACAGGTTGAATCATTATTGTGGGGCACCATTTTTTCCTGGAGACTTCATAGATTACTGTATAAAAATTAATTTTTATTGTGGAAATTTAAATATTATTTACATCAAAATTGAACTTTTGAATTTTTGTAGGCATGTATTTAAGAAAAGATAGCATAGAGAAAAATATATAAGAAGAAGTAAAATTATTGAAAGCAGAATTTCAATAATCTTTGTACCTAGATTTTATCTTTCTTTATCCCATACCAGGTGGCTCCTAATATGCTACCAGAATTCTGAATTTTTCTCTTAACAGCATGCTTGGGTTTAGAGAAAGAGAGCCACCTTGCTTCTCCAGAGCCACCTTTGTTTTTTAGGTGATTCATGATCAGCATTATATGTATTTTTAGATAATGAGATTTTACCATGCAGAGGAGAGTGGTATCATAAGCCAGATTTCTATTTGCTTCGTAATACTTTTTGAATAGCTTTCTTTTCTTCTTTAGGCATATAAATGTTCAAGGTCTCTTCAATTTTTGGAGATGTGTATTTTTCTGCAAATTCAAGAACGGAACTCTGCCCCAATCCTTATGATGTTTCCTAATGACCTGTAGGATTGTCTCCTCTGTGAATGTGCTGTCACACTGGGAATTGAATGCAGCTGAAAAGAGGGCCACACAAGCTTTTCATCTGCACTTATACCATACCAAAAATGGACCAGTATCCAAAAAGACTATTGGCCGAAAGACTTCCTGCAACACATAATGTAACTATATGCAAAATAGTTATTAATTAATAATTTCAGTTAAAATAGCCAGTTCATTTATATTTGGCAAAATGGAGAAAACAATCCATCAGCTATCCTCTACTGAAGAATCCAAAGTTTTGAATCTAATTTACTTTCTACTATATTTAGGGAGAATTGCAACTATAACTATCTAGTCTTCAATACCATCAAAGACCTGAGTAAGATTTAATATTACATCAGTAAATAGGAACTGCAGAGCAAGTAGCTTCTAAAATCGAGGACAGAAACAGCTAGCTGCCTGAATAGTCATCCTAGGTTTTTTCTGTAACACTGGGGCATCTAACTTTGTTCTACAGGCCTAGTAATCTGACAGACATTGGGAAAAGCTGGAGATTTTTAAAAACTCTTTTCCTTTGTCTTGAAAATTTTGGCAGTTGCCTTTTTGCATGCCCTGCATGTTCAGTTTGGAGAGTAAATTGTTAGCAATTGTGAAAAGGGAAATTTATTTGACCAAATTGCTAGTTTTTCCCATAAAGAAAATCAACTACATAAGGAGTCACTTTGATGCATATTATCCTCTTTGAAGTATATTGGTATTTTCAGGAGCTGACATCTCTCATTGTCACTAAAAGCCTTACATTATTAAGCATATTAAGTGTCATATTCTGTAGGTCTTCAATGTGTTTTAAAATTATCTATCTATTTAAACATACCTGGTATTGGGCATGACCTTGAAAACATACCAACATGACTACAAGTTTCACTATTACAGATGACGAACTACTAACCTGTATTTTTGATTACATTACATTTTAAATTAAGTTGTATAAGCATAATACCCCAAAAGAGAAGAGACATATATGTAGCATAACAAAAATATCTTTAAATTTATTCCAGTAAAGCAAAATTAATATCAATGTAAATATTTTTAGGTTAATAGTTGGGTTTTTATTGAAGTAGATTCAATAATCTATCCTATTTTCTATCATTAGTACATTATATCCACCTTTTTTCCTTAGAAAGAGATGTTTGAATTTAACCCTTTTGTTTAGTTTTTTTCCTTATTCTGACCAATAACACCTTGTGACCAACTTACACTTAAATGATAGCATCCATAACCTTCTGGGAATATGGACCTTGTTTTCTAGTTTCCTTCCTATTGTCCGGGTGCACTGGAATCTTTGGAGAAAACTTGAGTAAGTCAGGATGCTTGTTAAGACTTGACTGGAGTATTTTTTGAGGCTGGATCATCTCAGCCAGCAGCCTTGAAGTTGTTCTGGATGTTGGATAACCTGGGCCATTTATTTTTATTGATGCTTGTCCCTTTCTCTGAAAATACATAAACTTTATACAGTAACCTATACATCTACATTAATAAAAGTATAGATTTTTGAATTGTTCACAATTTAGCCAAAACTGATTATTTTTATTTTTGTTGAAAAGATTTCTGTCCCCTGCCTGCCTTCCATTTCCTTCCCCCTCTCCCCACTCCTCTCCCCCTCTCCACACTCCCCTCCCCTCCCCCCACTCCCCTTCCCTCCCCCCACTCCATTCCCCCTCCCTCTCGAGTCTGAATAGCAGTCCAGATTCCCTGCCCTGTAGTATGTCCCAGGTTCTCCGCCCTCCATCCAGGTCCAGGAAGGTGTGCCGTTCAGCAGGTAAAATACAAATTACATGTCTTGTATAACTTCTATTTTTATTTTTTTATGTGTATACCTGGTATTTTCAGGGGAGTTTCCTCTATTAAATGTAGTACATATCAACCAGGAATGAATCCACAACCTCTCATTTTCTGTGGAAATAAAAGCATATCCTCTTCATCAATGTAACATATCTTTTAACTTGTAGTTTGAAGTCAAGACATTATTAAAACATATAGGTTGGATTAATCTAGCAGTTTTCATAATCCAATCTATCTTTGTAGTTGCTGTTCCTTCATTAGCAAACAGAAAATATAAAGACAGCACAATATCATATAGAATCCAAATTCTCCATGTGTTTCCCACCATTACATGGATTTATTTATTTATTTATTTATTTATTTATTTATTTATTTATTATTTTCCATGACTTTATTAATTTTGAAATACTGTTAATATATGACTATACATACCTTTTTCTCTTCTCTCTCTTCTAAAGCCCATGCGTGGTTTTCAATACACAGTAACACATTCAGAGGTTTATTTCTTCTGCATCTGTCTTTACTGAGCATCTGTATTATTTTTTGATTGCATAAGACAAATCTTAAACTGTTATGTCAGAAACTGCTGATGCAATTTACCTTAGTGCATAGTTGTAATGCATGGCGGTTGTTGCCTAACTTTTGTAGAAGGCAGCTGTTGGGAGACATGTCTTGGCGCCGCAGCTGTCAGAAAGACATGAGAGTAGGAAGCCATATTTGGCTCCATTTTGTGTGTTTAGAACCTGTTATGACCCTTATGATGTTTTATTTGTATGGAAGTGCTGAACAGTTTGGCATCAAATGTAGGCAGAGTTTTCTATCCTGTTAGTCGCTTACCAAATAATCACACAGAAATTTAATTATAAATGCTGAGTTAATAGCTTTGGCGTCTCTCAAGTCAGAGATTGCAATTTAAATTAACAAATTTCTTTTAATCTCTGTGCTGCCCTGAGGCTCATTAACCTCATCTTTGAACTCATGTTGTTTCTTCTGTGTTTGGCTCTTGACTTCTCAGACTCCACCTTTCTTTTTCCCAGCATTGTATCTGCCCCCCCCCCCCCATTTCAGCCTACCTATTCATCAACTGGCTTTTTGTTTTTTAATCAATGAGAGCAACAAATTTTCACAGTGTACAGGAGAATTATTCTCCAGCAACTTATAATGGAAAAAGCTGGAACAATTCAAACCAAGACTGGGGAATAGTAGAGGAAATGCTAAAACTGTTACTCTATGATCAACCAGTTATTCAGTATAAAATAGAGTTAAATCAGTTTCAGATCAGAGTGGTCAGGCTCAAGGGCAGAGGACAGTCTGAAAGCATGTGTTCTATAAACCCTATACTATGATGGAATTTGAGAACTGGAAAAGCAGTGCAAAGTCTGAGGGAACAAGTCCCCGCCTTAATGCTGTGCCTCTGAGATGAAGATTGAGTTAGAACCTCCTTAACAGTAGATGACATGTAGAATTTGACCTGTCACTACTCATCCCTCTCTAAGGCAGAGTTTGCAGACCCTGAGGCCATAGAATTGGGGAGAGCATTTGCCAATGAGCTATAACAGCTGGAGATTTTCTAGTATGGGCCAGTGCTGGTGAGTTGCCAGAGACAGAGTAAATGCACAAATCCAAGAGTTTCAAATGTGCCCATTCATGCTTGATACCTACTGCTGGCCCAAATGTAGAACATTCTATTGCTAGATTGCAGACTTTGATCTTAATTCCTATTTTGTGAAGGGCATTTGGGACTTTTCTGACCTACTAAAATCCTGTGTATGCAATCATATTCAAGAGATAAGCACAGAAATGACAACTTTAAATGTTATAGTTTGGCAAGAAAATGGAGGAAGAGGAGGAGGAGGAGAAGGAGGAGGAGGAGGAGGAGGAGGAGGAGGAGGAGGAGGAGGAGAAGAAGAAGAAGAAGAAGAAGAAGAAGAAGAAGAAGAAGAAGAAGAAGCATCTCAAGGTGTTTCAAATGCCTATAAGCGTGTTAAGCTTATTTTATTTGGAATCAATATAAAAGATACAAATTGACAGTCAAATTAGGTGCTACTGGTCCTCTGGAACCAGATTAAGCCCACTAAGATGTATGAGAGTTTTCCTAGCAGAACAGACATTAAGCTCAGTCTATCAGAAATATTTTAAATATCTCCAGAATTTTATGATACTTTAATCAAATGGCTTCATTTTGTGGGGCTAGAAACAGGTTTGAGTTACTTAGCTGGGGTTGCTAAATGACTGTAAGCCTTGTGCTGTATTGACTATTAATTGGTCTCTCTCAAATAAGCATGCAATGTTGTTCCTTGGTGAAACTATAGCTGACAACACTTTAGTCTATAAGGAGCCCAGATGGATTTCTTCAAATGGTTGCGTACATACATGCCCATACCAGATACAAAATTTAGGCCATCTAGTGACTGTGATTTTGTATATTGGTCAGGTAACCTCCAATGCTATATAGTGTTTGTTTCTCCAATGGCTGGACATATTCTAGGGATAGATATCTCACGATGACTGGAAACCTTCCAAACAATCTCTAATAAATTTACATTTCAAGTTAGGGCTGTTAAGCCAGCCATCTCCAACACGTGATTCAAGCTCCAAGGCAGAAGGTTCACATACGTTAATTCCAGGCACCTTTGAGGCATGAAGAAATTGTTCATACTGTTTTGCAGTTAGAAGCAGCTGATATAATATGAGTATACAGCGTCACTACAACTACTCCCCTGTTTGGCCAGTGCAGATGCCAGATGAACACAGAGAATGACTGTGGACTGCAGTGAACCGAATAAAGTGACTCCAACTCTGCATGCAACAGATCCACTCATCTTAGATATGATGAACCAATTAGCTTTTATTTTGGGTCAATATCATAATTTGGTTGATCTGTATAATCTTTTCTTCTTCTTTCTTTCTCCTCTTCCTTCTCCTCCTCTTCCTCCTCCTCCTCCTCTTCCTCCTCTCCTTCTCCTTCTCCTTCTTCTGTTTCTTCTTCTTCTCCTTCTTCTGTTTCTTCTTCTTCTTCTTCTTCTTCTTCTTCTTCTTCTTCTTCTTCTTCTTCTTCTTCTTCTTCTGTTTCTTCTTCTTCTTTTTCTTCTTCTTCTTCTTCTCCTTCTTCTGTTTCTTCTTCTTCTTCTTCTTCTTCTTCTTCTTCTTCTTCTTCTTCTTCTTCTTCTTCTTCTTCTTCTTCTTCTTCTTCTAATTTTGTACTGACATTGCTCAAAGAAATTAAGAAGAGTTTGCCTTTACCTATAGGGGTTGACAATGGATATCTGCCATTTGTCCCATGTTATATGCATATCTCTATTTGCCATTGTTTGGTGACTCAGAATTTAGTATCCTAGAAAGGGTCCAAGGTTGTTAAAATATATCACTATATTGATGATATTATATCTACTTCTGATTCTTCTTTTTTTCTGTCTCTTTTTAATTTATTTATTTATTAAATATTTATTTATCTATTAAATATTCTGTCCTTTGTTTATGGCTAGAAACCAAATATGAGTGAGTACATACCATGTTCCTCTTTTGGGGTCTGGCTTACCTCACTCAGGATAGTGTTTTCTATTTCCAACCATTTGCATGCAAAGTTCAAGAAGCCCTTGTTTTTTACTGCTGCGTAGTACTCTAATACTTTCTTCATCCATTCTTCCATTGAAGGGCATCTAGGTTGTTTCCAGGTTCTGGCTATTACAAACAATGCTGCTATGAACTGTAAGTCTGAGAGCTGTCTTGAAATAATGGGAACAGATAGCGAATGATTCCAAAGTACACAGGCTTGGTTTGTCCTTCAAATTCTTGGGAAGTGCATTGTTGTTTAAGAAAAAAAGTTATACAAGAGACCAAACATGGTAATGTTCAGGCAGGTCTTTGAAAGAAGATGCTAAAGTCTTTGTGAGATTTTTGGAATATTGAAGAGTATTAATCTCCCATCTGTCCTAGATATACATCCTTTGTAGGCACTGTGGGAAAAAAACATGGGAGCATAATGTCATACGGAGACACCCAAATGGGTAGCTGTAGCTGCCCAGTAGCTTATTGACCAACCACAGATACTTAGTAATATTAATCATATATATATATATATATATATATATATATATATATATATATATATATATAATTAAATTGGATGTGACCATTTTTCCAACAAGTTTTGGTTTCACCCTGTGGGAACATATGGAGGAGAGAGCAGTACCTGTAGTTTTTCAGTGACAACTGTGGAAGGAGGCTGAGGCCTGATACACCCTTCACTAAAAGTAATTCATGAGCATGTACACAGCCTCTAAACAAAAGGGTCTGTCACCAGGTGAGGTAAAGTTCTAGTGCACATTCAGATTCCACATACCATTTTTGGATGGAGAATATTTGGCTCTCCACTAAATAAATAGTTAGAGCTCAAACTTCTTATTTATCTAAATGGGAGGCTTACCTGGACATGGAAGGAGTACTAAGTGGTAGACCCTAAAAGAGTTGTAAATCTCTGGGTGCTGTAGACTGTGTGATGATGCTAGACATCAGTTTCCAAGAAATGGAGACATCCAAATCAAGTCACTACTGAGAAGGAACTACTCTGCCCCAATACCTGGTACATGATGACTGCAATAGAGAGCTACAGCCTACTAAAAGGCAGTATTAGTCCAGCTATTCCCTGAAATCCAGACTGTTCACCTCTCAATAAAATCATGTGGGCTTAATTCGAAGCTGTATAGCTGATAGTTATATGTGTTTCCTCTCTATTTGCATATTAAAAATTGAGCTATACATAGTAGTTTCTCTGCCAATCCCCACAGGTACCTGAAGGACTACTGCAGTCCTGGGGAGGTGGACTGTCATCTCCTGCAGGGATCTTCTTTGTGTGAAGAAGTTTGAATGTTAGAAAACAGAAATCTGTGGCAGTCATATGGTAGACCTTAATTTTTACTCTCCCATGTATCTTTACATCAACAAGGTCAATGCATAAGTATGTGTTCAGTGGATACAGTGTATAATAGCAGAGGATGCCACTATATGGCAGAATCAACACATTGGGAATGCAGAAAGTGAGATTATAATATGGATAACTGCCCCCAAGGAGGCAAAAGTTCTAGTAAGGGTAGAATGTCTTTTGGTGATGGCTGGTGTATATCCAGGTATTTACCAGGCAACAACAGCTGGTAACAGTGTCTGATTGGATAAGAAGGTATACAGATTGGTTACTGACAACTCGATACAAACTGGAATCAATTTGTGCAAGCCTTAACTATGGAACAGTCTTAGTCCAATTGGGCAGTTGACATGTGTGTGGATTGTTGACTTCTGCTTGATGGTTGTTTGTTTCTCATGATTTTGCTCAATGGTCCCACTGTGATAAATGCCTTTGCTTATCAGATGGACCTAGACTGCATAAAAGTTGGATGCTCTTTGGTTATCTGGGTTACTTTCACTATAATGTGTGTAACAACATCACAAGCAGATGTTGCTAAACCTAGAGTTATTCCAGTCTGTAACTCTTTTTCATCTATGTGGTCTTTTCCGTGAGAAAGACCATAGCTTTAAAATTCTGATTGAGAACAAGTACAATGTACCCAGAGTATTTACTGTTACACAAACAAGAGGGAACAAGATCATATCCAACATTCCCTATGGCATTTGCTTTAATTCCTGCCTCTAGATACATGACACATTCCTCCCCTGAACTGCCTTAGTGATGGAGTGTGACCTGAGAGTTGTAAGCTGAAATAACCCTTCCTCCTCAATTAGCTTTTGGTCATGATGTCTCTCAGGCTGGTTCAACATATGAAAATATGTCAATGTAATCCATCATATAAATACACTGAAAGAAAAAAATATGACCATTTCAATAGATGCTAAAAAGCATTTGACAAAATTGAACACCCCTTTATGATAAAGGTCTTAGAGAGATTAGGGATACAAGGGTCATACCTAACTACAATAAAATCTATTTACAACATGCTGACAGCTAACATCAGATTAAATGGAGAGAAACTCAAAGACATCCCACTAAAATCAGGAACACGACAAGGATGTCCACTCTCTCCATACCTCTCCAATGTAGTGCTTGAAGTTCTAGCAATAGCAATAAGACAACATAAGGGGATCAAGGGGATTCGTATTGGAAAGAAAGAAGTTAAACTTTCATTATTTGCAGATGATATGATATTGTACATAAGTGACGCCAAAAACTCCACCAAAGAACTCCTACAGCTGATAAACACCTTTAGTAGCATGGCAGGATACAAGATCAACTCCAGAAAATTAGTTGCCCTCCTATACACAAAGGATAAGGTAGCAGAGAGGGAAATCAGAGAAGCATCACCTTTCACGATAGCCACAAATAGCATAAAATATCTTGGGGTAACTCTAACCAAGGAAGTGAAGGATCTATTTGACAAGAACTTTAAGTCTTTGAAGACAGAAATTGAGGAGGACACCAGAAAATGGATGGACATCCCTTGCTCTTGGATTGGGAGGATCAACATAGTAAAAATGGCAATTCTACCAAGGGCAATTATAGATTCAATGCAATCCTCATTAAGGTCCCATCAAAATTCTTCACAAATCTTGAGAGGACAATAATCAACTTTATATAGAAAAACAAAATAACCCAGGATAGCCAAAACAATCTCAGAACAGTAGAGAATAAAAAAGATAGAAAGTGAAAAGCACTCCTTTGTGGGATAATAAATTGACCACATAAATTATTTTCTAAGTCTAAATGTTGTGATTATGTTCTTATTTTTACTTATATGTCTGCTGGTTTTTCTTTGCTTACCCTTTTTACCAGGCTGAATGTAACCTCTGTGTGTAAGATGGTAGGCCATGTAATATTGAAAATAATCATGGGCTTATTCTTTCTACTACCCAAGTCTATGCCTGGGATTCCCAGATGGACAATGAATGTAAGTTTCATGTGCCACATTTCTCCTAAGCATTAGAGATGATAGAAAGTTGTTACATTGAGATTTAAAATAAGTTGCATTTGTAAATATGTTTTCTATCCCTCAGGGAATGCATGATCTGCTTTGATGGAACAGTATTTGTCCCTCACAGTGTTCTTTTTTTTTTTTTTTTTTTTTTTTAATTTTTTTATTGATAAAAGGAGGATAAAGAAAAGAAAAAAAAAAACAAATTTCCACCTCCTCCCACCAGCCTCCCATTTCCCTCCCCCTCCTCCCACTCTTCTCCCCCTCCTCCCACTCTTCTCCCCCTCCTCCCACCCCTCTCCCCCTCCCTTTCCAGTCCAAAGAGCTGTCAGGGTTCCCTGCCCTTTGGTAAGTCCTAGGTCCTCCCCCCTCCGTCCATATCTAGGAAGGTGAACATCCAAACTGGCTAGGCTCCCACCAAGCCAGCAGATTGCGTAGGATCAAAACCGCGTGCCATTGTCCTTGGCGTCTCATCCGCCCTCATTGTTCGCCATGTTCCGAGAGTCCAGTTTTATCCCATGCTTTTTCTGGTAACAGTCCAGCTGGCCTTGGTGAGCTCGCAGTAGATCATCTCCACTGTCTCAGTGGGTGGGTGCACTCCTCGTGGTCCCGACATCTTTGCTCATGTTCTCACTCCTTCTGCTCCTCATTGGGACCTTGGGAGCTCAGTCCAGTGCTCCAGTGTGGGTCTCTGCCTCTATCTCCATCCATCGCCAGATGCAAGTTCTAGGATGGTATGCAATATATTCGTCAGTATTGCTCTAGGGTAGGGTCATTTCAGGTTCCCTATCCTCAGCTGCCCAGGGAACTAACTGGGGACCTCAGCTTGGGCACCTGGGAGCCCCTCTAGGGTCAAGTCTCCTGCCCACCCTAAAGTGGGTCCCTTAACTAAGAATTGTGGTTCCGTGCTCCCCTATCCAACCTTCCTTTATCCCGATCCTCCTGTTTCCCCTAGTCCACCCTCCTTCCCTTCTACCTTTTCTCTCCCCATCTCCCCTAACCCCCATCCCACCCCACCCCCAAGATCCCACTTTTCCCCCCGGCAATTTTGTCTACTTCCCTTATCCAAGAGGATAACTATATGTTTTTCCTTGGGTTCACCTTCTTACTTAGCTTCTTTAGATTCGCCTATTGTAGATTCCGTGAACCCTATTTATGGCTAGAAACCAATTATGAGTGAGTACATCCCATGTTCGTCTTTTTGGGCATGGGATACCTCACTCAGGATAGTGTTTTCTATTTCCATCCATTTGCATGCAAAATTCGAGAAGTCATTGTTTTTTACCGCAGCGTAGTACTCTAGTGTGTATATATTCCATACTTTCTTCATCCATTCTTCCATTGAAGGGCATCTAGGTTGTTTCCAGGTTCTGGCTATTACAAATAGTACTGCTATGAACATAGTTGAACAAATGCTTTTGACATGTGATAGAGCATCTCTTGGGTAAATTCCCAAGAGTGGTATTGCTGGGTCCAGGGGTAGGTTGATCCCGAATTTCCGGAGAAACCGAAACACTGACTTCCACAGTGGTTGCACAAGATTGCATTCCCACCAGCAATGGATGAGGGTACCCCTTCCTCCACAGCCTCTCCAGCAAAGGCTATCCTTGGTGTTTTTGACTTTAGCCAATCTTACAGGTGTAAGATGATATCTCAAAGTTGTTTTGATTTGCATTTCCCTGATCGCTAAGGAGGTTGAGCATGACCTTAAGTGTCTTTTGGTCATTTGAACTTCTTCTGTTGAGAATTCTCTGTTCAGTTCAGCGCCCCATTTTTTAATTGGGTTAATTAGCCTTTTAAAGTCTAGTTTCTTGAGTTCTCTATATATTTTGGAGATCAGACCTTTGTCTGTTGTGGGGTTGGTGAAGATCTTCTCCCAGTCGGTAGGTTGCCTTTGTGTCTTAGTGACAGTGTCCTTTGCTTTACAGAAGCTTCTCAGTTTTAGTAGGTCCCATTTATTCAATGTTGCCCTTAATGTCTGTGCTTCTGGGGTTATACCTAAGAAGCGATCGCCTGTGCCCATCTGTTGTAGGGTATTGCCCACTTTCTCTTCTATCAGGTTCAGTGTTTTCGGGCTGATATTGAGGTCTTTAATCCATTTGGACTTGAGTTTTGTGCACGGTGATAGATATGGGTCTATTTTCATTCTTCTACAGGTTGACATCCAGTTGTGCCAGCACCATTTGTTGAAGATGCTTTCTTTCTTCCAATGTAAACTTTTAGCTCCTTTATCGAAAATGAGGTGTTCATAGGTTTGTGGGATAAAGTCCGGGTCTTCTATACGATTCCATTGGTCGACTTCTCTGTTTTTATGCCAGTACCACCCTGTTTTCATTACTGTAGCTCGGTAATAGAGTTTGAAGTCAGGGATGGTAATGCCTCCAGAAGATCCTTTATTGTATAGGATTGTTTTGGCTATCCTGGGTTTTTTGTTTTTCCATATAAAGTTGATTATTGTCCTCTCCAGATCTGTGAAGAATTTTGATGGGATCTTGATGGGGATTGCATTGAATCTATAAATTGCCTTTGGTAGAATTGCCATTTTTACTATGTTGATCCTCCCAATCCAAGAGCAAGGGATGTCCATCCATTTTTTGGTATCCTCTTCAATTTCTTTCTTCAATGCCTTAAAGTTCTTGTCAAATAGATCTTTCACTTCCTTGGTTAGATTTACCCCAAGATATTTTATGCTGTTTGTGGCTATCGTGAATGGAGAAGCTTCTCTGATTTCCCTCTCTGCTTCCATATCCTTTGAGTATAGGAGGGCGACTGATTTTTTGGAGTTGATCTTGTATCCTGCCACATTACTAAAGCTGTTTATCAGCTGTAAAAGTTCTTTGGTGGAATTTTGGGGGTCGCTTATGTACACTATCATATCATCTGCGAATAACGAAAGTTTAACTTCTTCATTTCCAATTCGAATCCCCTTGATCCCATTATGCTGTCTTATTGCTATTGCTAGAACTTCCAGCACTATATTGAAGAGGTATGGCGAAAGTGGGCAGCCTTGTCGCGTTCCTGAGTTAAGCGGGATGGCTTTGAGTTTCTCTCCATTTAATTTGATGTTAGCTGTCGGCTTGCTGTATATAGCTTTTATTATATTTAGGTATGACCCTTGTATCCCTAATCTCTCCAAGACTTTTAACATAAATGGATGTTGAATTTTGTCAAATGCTTTTTCAGCATCTAATGAAATGATCATATGGTTTTTTTCTTTCAGTTTATTTATATGATGGATTACACTGATAGATTTTCGTATGTTGAACCAGCCCTGCATCTCAGGAATGAAGCCTACTTGATCATAATGGATAATTTTTCGGATGTGTTCTTGGATTCGGTTTGCCAGTATTTTGTTGAGGATTTTTGCGTCGATATTCATGAGTGAGATCGGCCTGTAATTCTCTTTCCTGGTTGAGTCTTTGTGTGGTTTTGGTATCAGAGTAACTGTAGCTTCATAAAAGGAATTTGGTAATGACCCTTCTGTTTCTATATTGTGGAATACATTGAGGAGTATAGGTATTAGGTCTTCTTGGAAGTTCTGGTAGAATTCCGCATTGAAACCATCTGGCCCTGGGCTTTTTTTGGTAGGGAGGTTTTTGATAACAGCTTCTAGTTCTTCGCGACTGACAGGTCTGTTTAGCTTGTTCACCTGGTCCTGATTTAATTTTGGTAAATCGTATTTATCTAAGAAAGTGTCCATTTCTTTTACATTTTCCAGTTTAGTGGCATACAAGCTTTTGTAGTAAGATCTAATGACTCTCTGAATTTCCTCTGTGTTTGTGGTTATGTCCCCTTTTTCATTTCTGATCTTATTAATTTGCAAATTTTCTCTCTGCCGTTTGATTAGTTTGGATAGGGGTTTGTCAATCTTGTTGATTTTTTCCAGGAACCAGCTTCTTGATTCATTGATTCTTTGGATTGTTTTTTGTGTTTCTATTTTGTTGATTTCAGCCCTCAGTTTGATTATTTCCAGTCTTCTACTCCTCCTAGGTGAGTCTGCTTCTTTTTTTTCTAGAGCTTTCAGGTGGGCTGTTAAGTCTCCAATATGTGCTTTCTCTGTTTTCTTTAAGTGGGCACTTAGTGCTATGAACTTTCCTCTCAGGACTGCTTTCATAGTGTCCCATAAGTTCGAGTATGTTGTTTCTTTATTTTCATTGAATTCAAGGAAGACTTTAATTTCTTTCTTTATTTCCTCCTTAATCCAGGTATGGTTCAGTAGTTGACTGTTCAGTTTCCATGAGTTTGTAGGCTTTCTGGGGGTAGCATTGTTGTTGAATTCTAACTTTAGTCCATGGTGGTCTGATAAGACACAGGTGGTTAGTAATATTTTTTTGTAGCTGTGTAAGTTAGCTTTGTTACCAAGTATGTGGTCAATTTTCGAGAAGGTTCCATGAGCTGCAGAGAAAAAGGTATATTCTTTCCTATTTGGGTGGAATATTCTATAGATGTCTGTTAAGTCCATTTGCTTCATTACCTCCATTAATTCTCTAATTTCTCTGTTAGGTTTCTGTCTGATTGACCTGTCCATTGGTGAAAGAGGAGTGTTGAAGTCTCCTACTATTAGTGTGTGCGGTTTGATGGCTGCCTTGACTTTTAGCAATGTTTCTTTTACATACGTGGGTGCTTTTATATTAGGGGCATAGATATTCAGGATTGAGATTTCTTCCTGATGAATTTTTCCTGTTATGAGTATAAAATGTCCCTCTCCATCTCTTTTTATTGATTTAAGTTTGAAGTCAACTTTGTTAGAAATTAGTATGGCCACACCTGCTTGTTTCTTAGGTCCATTTGCTTGATAAGCCTTTTCCCAGCCCTTTACTCTGAGTAGGTGCCTGTCTTTGTGGTTGAGGTGTGTTTCTTGTAGACAGCAGAATGTTGGATCCTGTTTTCGTATCCAGTCTCTTAGCCTGTGCCTTTTTATAGGTGAGTTGAGTCCATTGACATTAAGTGATATTAATGACCAGTGGTTGTTAACTCCGGTCACTTTTTAAGTAGTAGGGTTTGTGTGTTTCCCTTCTTTGAGTTGCGCTGGTGAAGGGTCTCTAGATGTCTGAGTTATTGAGGTCTTTGTTGGACTCCTTGGTTAGTGATTTTCCTTCTATTATTTTCTGTAAGGCTGGATTTGTGGCTACGTATTGCTTAAATTTGTTTTTATCCTGGAAAATTTTGTTTTCTCCATTTATGGTGAACGAAAGCTTGGCTGGATATAGTAGTCTGGGCTTGCATCCATGGTCTCTTAGTTTTTGCAGTACATCTATCCAGGACCTTCTGGCTTTCATGGTTTCCATAGAGAAGTCAGGTGTAAGTCTGATAGGTTTACCTTTATAAGTAAGTTGGCCTTTTTCCTTTGCGGCTCTTAATATTCTTTCTTTATTCTGTATATTTTGTGTTTTGATTATTATATGGCGAGGGGATGTTTTTTTTTGATCCAGCCTATTTGGGGTTCTGTATGCCTCTTGAACCTTCATAGGTACATCCTTCTTCAGGTTGGGAAAGTTTTCTTCTATAATTTTGTTAAGTATATTTTCTGGACCGTTGAGCTGCACTTCTTCTCCTTCTTCTACTCCAATTATTCTTAGGTTTGGTCTTTTTATTGTGTCCCATATTTCCTGAATGTTTTGTGATGAGAGTTTGTTGGACTTGCTGTTTTCTTTGATCAGTGCGTTTATTTTCTCTATGTTATCCTCAGACTCTGAGATTCTTTCTTCTATCTCTTGTATTCTGCTGGTTATGCTTGTTTCTGTAGTCTCTATTCGTTTACCTAGATTTTCCATGTCCAGCCGGCCCTCTGTTTGTGTTTTCTTCTTTGCCTCCATTTCATTTTTCAAATCATGAACTGTTTCCATTATCTGCTTGATTGTTTTTCCTTGCTTTCCTAGGGTATCATTCACTGATTTACTCAATTCCTCGAACTTTCTGTTATACTTCTCATCCATTTCTATAAGGGCGTTTTTTATATGCTGTTTAAGGGTGTCAATCACTGTCATGAAGTCAGTTTTTTCTCCTTCTTCATGATTAAGGTGTTCATGTCCTCCTGTTGTGAGGTCGCTAGATTCTGGTGGTTTCGTGTTGTTCTTCAGATTGTTGGGTGAATTCTTGCATTGGCGTCTCCCCATCTCTTCCTTCCAATATTCTCCTATGGATCTTCTTTTACAGGATCAGGTCTTCTTGCCAACTGATGTACCTTCCAAGTGATGTCACTCCCCCGTGATGTTTCTCCTGGAGTCCAGTTCCGATCTCCTTGCTGCTTGGTTAGCTTCCAAACAAAGGCCCACCCTGCTTGCTGCAGGCAGGTTATGGAGACAAAGGAGCTACCACCTTCCCCTTTGCACTCACCTTCGGGTTCAGTCCCAGCGCCCAGGCAGGCTGAACAGGGAGGCACTCTGCTCCAAGAAGGGAGGGATGTAGGGAGACAGGGGGTAGGGGGATCTGGATGTAAGCTGGATGGGATAGGAAGAGAGAGGAGGTACCGGGCAGTGTAGCCCTGTAGGTTGATCAGGAAGTGTAGGCGGGCTGTTCCCGGGTGCCGCAGCACTCACTCACCACAATGATGTCTCACTAGGTGCCCTGATGAAACTCCGTGCTGCTTGGTTCGCTCGCAGACAAAGGGCCCACCCTGCTTGCTGCAGGCGGGCTATGGGGACAAAGAAGCCCCCGAGCTCCCCTTTACCCTACGCTTGGGGTTAGGACCCAGCGCCCAAGCAGGCAGAGCAGGGAGGCTCTCTGCCACCAGGGAAGGGAGGGGGAAGAGAAACAGAGGGTGGGGGGATCTGGATGTAAGCTGGATGGGATAGGAAGAGAGAGGAGGTACCGGGCAGTGTAGCCCTGTAGGTTGATCAGGAAGTGTAGGCGGGCTGTTCCCGGGTGCCGCAGCACTCACTCACCACAATGATGTCTCACTAGGTGCCCTGATGAAACTCCGTGCTGCTTGGTTCGCTCGCAGACAAAGGGCCCACCCTGCTTGCTGCAGGCGGGCTATGGGGACAAAGAAGCCCCCGAGCTCCCCTTTACCCTACGCTTGGGGTTAGGACCCAGCGCCCAAGCAGGCAGAGCAGGGAGGCTCTCTGCCACCAGGGAAGGGAGGGGGAAGAGAAACAGAGGGTGGGGGGATCTGGATGTAAGCTGGATGGGATAGGAAGAGAGAGGAGGTACCAGGCAGTGTAGCCCTGTAGGTTGATCAGGAAGTGTAGGCGGGCTGTTCCCGGGTGCCGCAGCACTCACTCACCACAATGATGTCTCACTAGGTGCCCTGATGAAACTCCGTGCTGCTTGGTTCGCTCACAGACAAAGGGCCCACCCTGCTTGCTGCAGGCGGGCTATGGGGACAAAGAAGCCCCCGAGCTCCCCTTTACCCTACGCTTGGGGTTAGGACCCAGCGCCCAAGCAGGCAGAGCAGGGAGGCTCTCTGCCACCAGGGAAGGGAGGGGGAAGAGAAACAGAGGGTGGGGGGATCTGGATGTAAGCTGGATGGGATAGGAAGAGAGAGGAGGTACCGGGCAGTGTAGCCCTGTAGGTTGATCAGGAAGTGTAGGCGGGCTGTTCCCGGGTGCCGCAGCACTCGCTCACCACAATGATGTCTCACTAGGTGCCCTGATGAAACTCCGTGCTGCTTGGTTCGCTCGCAGACAAAGGGCCCACCCTGCTTGCTGCAGGCGGGCTATGGGGACAAAGAAGCCCCCGAGCTCCCCTTTACCCTACGCTTGGGGTTAGGACCCAGCGCCCAAGCAGGCAGAGCAGGGAGGCTCTCTGCCACCAGGGAAGGGAGGGGGAAGAGAAACAGAGGGTGGGGGGATCTGGATGTAAGCTGGATGGGATAGGAAGAGAGAGGAGGTACCGGGCAGTGTAGCCCTGTAGGTTGATCAGGAAGTGTAGGCGGGCTGTTCCCGGGTGCCGCAGCACTCACTCACCACAATGATGTCTCACTAGGTGCCCTGATGAAACTCCGTGCTGCTTGGTTCGCTCGCAGACAAAGGGCCCACCCTGCTTGCTGCAGGCGGGCTATGGGGACAAAGAAGCCCCCGAGCTCCCCTTTACCCTACGCTTGGGGTTAGGACCCAGCGCCCAAGCAGGCAGAGCAGGGAGGCTCTCTGCCACCAGGGAAGGGAGGGGGAAGAGAAACAGAGGGTGGGGGGATCTGGATGTAAGCTGGATGGGATAGGAAGAGAGAGGAGGTACCAGGCAGTGTAGCCCTGTAGGTTGATCAGGAAGTGTAGGCGGGCTGTTCCCGGGTGCCGCAGCACTCACTCACCACAATGATGTCTCACTAGGTGCCCTGATGAAACTCCGTGCTGCTTGGTTCGCTCACAGACAAAGGGCCCACCCTGCTTGCTGCAGGCGGGCTATGGGGACAAAGAAGCCCCCGAGCTCCCCTTTACCCTACGCTTGGGGTTAGGACCCAGCGCCCAAGCAGGCAGAGCAGGGAGGCTCTCTGCCACCAGGGAAGGGAGGGGGAAGAGAAACAGAGGGTGGGGGGATCTGGATGTAAGCTGGATGGGATAGGAAGAGAGAGGAGGTACCGGGCAGTGTAGCCCTGTAGGTTGATCAGGAAGTGTAGGCGGGCTGTTCCCGGGTGCCGCAGCACTCGCTCACCACAATGATGTCTCACTAGGTGCCCTGATGAAACTCCGTGCTGCTTGGTTCGCTCGCAGACAAAGGGCCCACCCTGCTTGCTGCAGGCGGGCTATGGGGACAAAGAAGCCCCCGAGCTCCCCTTTACCCTACGCTTGGGGTTAGGACCCAGCGCCCAAGCAGGCAGAGCAGGGAGGCTCTCTGCCACCAGCCCTCACAGTGTTCTTGCATGGTATAAAGTCCTTAAAAGTGGAATGAACAGTAAATACTCAGAGTACACTGTACTTGTGCTCAATCAGAATTTTAAAGCTATGGTCTTTCTCATGGAAAAAAAAACACATAGATGAGAAAGAAAGAGTTACAGATTGGAATAATTCTAGGTTTAGCAACATCTGCTATGATATTGTTATACACATTATAGTATAACTAACCCAGATAACCAAAAAGCACCATTACAAGACATGCACAATAAAGTATAGAAAAATCCAGAAGTTGGTTGCCTGATGTGGGAGTGTCATATATCAATCTGTTGATTTCATTGGCTAAGCAATAAAGGAACTGCCTCGGCCCATTTCATTGGTTAGAAGATAGGTGGGAGGAGTAGACAGAACAGAATGCCGGGAGGAAGAGGAAGTGAGGTCAGACTCGACAGCTCTCCTCTCCAGAGCAGACGCCTCAGGAGAGACGCCATGCTACCTGCTCCAGGGAAGACGCACACCATGCCCCAGCTCCGACCCAGGATGGACTTAGGCTAGAATCTTCCCGGTAAGCGCACCTAGGGGCGCTACACAGATGATTAGAAATGGGCCAGAGCAGTGTTTAAAAGAATACAGTGTCTGTGTAATTATTTCGGGCATAAGCTAGCCGGGCAGGGCAGGCGGCTGGGGTGTTTGGGGACGCAACCCTGCCGCCGCCCATATTACTACAAATGACGCCCCTATTACTACAAATGGCGCCCACGTGATGGACTAAATCCACTTAAAAAACCTGAGAAGGCTTAAAATAATGGAGAGAGAGTTTAACACAGATTTTTACTGTTGGTTCGTGGCGTGCCATAGAGAGATTTCCTGATTCAGCAACAGCAGCAGAAAAAAAAAGCTGCGTTATCTTAAAGCGCTGCTTCCTGGGGCTGTGCCACCAGTGCAAACTCTGGTTTTATGTTTGTGTTCCCGCTTGGGATCGGAAGGAGAGTGCTCTGAGACCGTGACAATGACTCAGAGCTCCCCGCCTGCTCCTGGGCAGAAGGCAGAATCAGGCTTAGGCAGGCGGAAGAGCATGGCAGATTCCTGCCGCCATACAGAGACGTGTTTTCAGACTGCACAGTGCTCAGCGTGTCAGATTTGGATGTAACTTGGATGAAAAGAATTTTTGTGCTGCACGCTCAGTCTTAGAATTAAACTGCTGAGTGCCGCTCCTACCTGGTAGCCCCAGAGCTAGCACAAAATGGTACGTCCTCCATTTTGAAATTTTCCTGACTCAGCAGCAGGAACAAACCTGTGTTGTTTTAAAAATGCCGGCTTTCTGGGCCATCCTGCCAGGGCAAACTCTGACTGTTTGAGGCAGGAGGGCTGGCTACCGAGAGAGGATTTGAGTGTTGTCTGTTGTAGCTTGCTGGCTGGCAGGGACCTTGCAGCCAGTACCTCAGCCATGAGGCTGGAAAGCTAAGGAATGGACTGGATCTAGCTGGCAAAGCCACGCCTTTAGTCCTACTGATATTGCTTGGTAAATTAAAGACTCATGTGGTCAGAAAAAGAGAGATATACAGTAAAGAGAGATTCAAAGACAAAGAAAATTTCTAAATGGTTTACTGTGTGTTAAAAAATATATGCAAGCTAAAAGTTGAAGTTCTTAAAAAAAAAGGAAGAGAGTTGTTGTGTGTCCTAGTACACACCTTTAATCCCAACACTTGGGAGGCAGAGGGAGATAGACCTCTGTGACTTCAAGGTGTGGTAGCACACGCCTTTAATCCCAGTGCCTAGAAGACAGAGACGAACAGATCTCTGTGAGTTCAAGGTGTAGTGGTGTACGCCTTTAATCCCAATGCCTGGGAGGCAGAGACGGGCGGATCTCTGAGAGTTCAAAGACAGCCTGGTCTACAGGTCAAAGATATATGCTCAAAAAGCAAAAAGTTAACCTAGGAATGTCACAGCTTAGATTCTTAAGCGCCTAGTGATTTAAAGGTGCAAATCAAAAGTGCTCCTGGATAGTAAAAAATTGCAGATTCACAATAGGACAGATTCAGACCGCTAAACAAGTCACACTGTTGGATGAATGTACGTAGGCTTGGGAGAGAGAAGAAAAAGAGTACAGAGAATAAAGTTAATGGTTTAAAAAGAAAAAAGTAAAGTCTTTAAAGAGACAGAGTACAGATAGTTATAGATATAAATAAAAATAAGCCGCGTAAAGATGAAAAATTCACAGAGAGTCTGGATTATGTACATTGTGTTTTCTTTAAAATTTTTGACTGTGAAGGAGCTAAATACAGAGAGACATTTCATTATATGGGCTGCCAAGTGGAACCAGAACGGATATCATGAGGGTATGACTTCAGAATCTGGATCTAAGGATATGATGCTTTGGAGAGAGTCTTCTTTTGTTTTCACAGAGGATCAGACCTTGTGGATTGCATCTATCCCGATTTGGTATGATGGACCACGTCCTCCTGAAGGGTTGCTGTGAACATCTTCAAAAAATTGCTTTGCTCAACTGCCAACTGAGATGAAACTAGCACACAGGTTATACCAAGAAAGACCTAATTAACGACGCCCCCATTCAGCAGGAAGCAGTTTGGAGAGAAAAACTGCGCCCATGTTCCCAAATATGGTTTATAAACGTTCTTTTACATTTAAAGGGGGATATAATATAGACATGAATAATTTGCATTAGTATAGATTTTGCTTTATTGATAGAGATTTATGGTCAATTTTGTTATATGTATAAATGTTTCTGATGTAACTTTTACTTGATAACTGTTTTGTTATATGTAATTTTGCTATGTTAAGGTTAAAGCCTTCCTTTTTTTGTTTAAACAGAAAAAGGGGAAGTGATGTGGGAGTGTCATATATCAATCTGTTGATTTCATTGGCTAAGCAATAAAGGAACTGCCTCGGCCCATTTCATTGGTTAGAAGATAGGTGGGAGGAGTAGACAGAACAGAATGCCGGGAGGAAGAGGAAGTGAGGTCAGACTCGACAGCTCTCCTCTCCAGAGCAGACGCCTCAGGAGAGACGCCATGCTACCTGCTCCAGGGAAGACGCACACCATGCCCCAGCTCCGACCCAGGATGGACTTAGGCTAGAATCTTCCCGGTAAGCGCACCTAGGGGCGCTACACAGATGATTAGAAATGGGCCAGAGCAGTGTTTAAAAGAATACAGTGTCTGTGTAATTATTTCGGGCATAAGCTAGCCGGGCAGGGCAGGCGGCTGGGGTGTTTGGGGACGCAACCCTGCCGCCGCCCATATTACTACAGTTGCCAGCATCCCAGAGTAATATAATGGTTGTCTTTCACTAAGAAAAAACATACTAGACTGACTCTAGACTCTTTGTTGTTTATATATTATTTCATACACTGTTGCTATAGGCTAGGTGACCAAAGAAAAGCTCCAAAGGCCTATTCAAATGAAGCACCCAATGTCTAAAATTAGTAGATTGAAAGAAATAGAGCAAGATAAAAATTTTGAGAATATGCCACTGGTGAGGACATCCAAAATAACTTAGTTAAAATGACTGCTAACAGACGTCCAAGAAATCAGGAGTGAGCAATAAACTTGACTGTTGTATAATTTGTTATGTAGCCAGTTACTGAAATAAGTCACCTTCATGTATTTATCATATCTCACAAGGACCAAGTGCACATGCTATCATTTTGAAAAAAGTGTATTTAAATTTACTAAATGTCTCTGCATTCATTTTCAGTCTCCAGGCTTCTAGAGATTCCCCATCCTTGGCTTCTGAATTTGGCTCTTTCAACCTGGGAATTCAGTGGTGTTGGGAAAAAAATAATAATATTTTCCTGGGAAGAGAAAACACTCACAAATCTAATAATTTCAAAAAGCAATCCTAAAACATATCCACAATATAATGTCACCAAAGTCCAACTTGGAGAAACAATAAGTTTTTATCTTGTTTATTAATAGAGGTATGGGTGAGGAATTGCTTACAATATCAGGGATGACTGTAAAAGATGATGTGTCACTGAAAATCCTGTTTTAATACTGGTGATATTTCACAAAAGCAACACCCCTGTATCTCCCTCTTCTATTTGTAGGATGTTAGACAGAAGAGAGAGATCTCCTTACAGTTCAATTAATCAGTATGTTCTCCAAAATATTTTACTAAGTTTATAAATCTTCAAGAATATTCCAAGTTTCAGTTTTCCTCCATACATGTGTGATGTTTGTTAAACTCTTGACCTTTATGCCAATGTTCCTTCCACTGAAAGAGAATGCTTTCATTCTGGGGAGAAAGTCACATAACAGCCAGAAAACTCAAAGACGGAGGTAGAAGAATCATTTTTTCTTATGAGTTTGAGGTCATTCTGGAGTACAAAAAAGAAATTTTCACTTTCAAATAGAAATCTCTCCACACTCATTACAATTATAAATGGATATCAGAGAATTAGTGTTTGTATTAGAAGATAATGATAATACTAAGTATTGATATGTCTTCTAAGTCCTAGATATGGTGAAATGGAAAAGGGTAAATGCTTTGGAAGTTACTTTCCCAAAAGAAGAGGATGCTGGGTCAAGGAGGCAGAGCAAAGACACAATATGAGGCATGAGAACAATGGCAGCTGGACTTTTGAGATTTGTAGGATTCTGAAATTTTCTTGGAAATCTAGAGAATGTGAAACTAGCATTGTCCCAGAAAAATGATGACTTTCTAGAGCACTAAATAAAAAAAAAATCTAATAGAACCTCTAGAACAATACCATACCAGCAACAGAATGACAACAATGAGCTTTGTTCAATTACTTTTACCATTAATGGTCACAACTATTCAATGAAAACTTGTAGATTAAGAGAATGAATTAGAAAACAGAAGTTTTCTTTGTGTTGCCTTAAATAACCATACCTCACAAGCAATAATAAATACCACCACAGGTAAAAAGGAAGCACAATTTTATTTCAAGCAAGTAGCACTAAGAAACAGGCAGGACAACAACCTGAAAAAAAAGAGACCAAGCAAAAACAAATTAAGAGAGCAAAAGGAGGAATAAAAATACTCTTCAAATTGTTTTTAATTTTATTATAAAATAAAAAATTGAGAATTATTTCCAAATTCCTTTTATAAAGCTATTGTTACCCGAAACAGTATCTAGAGGGAAATAAGTGAGCAAGGAAAGCAAAAGAAGTTTAATGAGACAGTAGATTGTTTTCAGAAGGTATTTCAATAAGAAATGGTGGGATGATACAAATATAAGTATCTAAAGATAACCAATAGAAAAAAGTGTAGACAAAAGAGTTCTATAAAATACTCAAGTCAGCAGTTGTTTGGTGGAATCCCAAATTTAGGGACCATCCTATCTTGAACTGGTTAAAGCTCTACTTTCTCAAACTTCAACTCTTTTTCTGTATCAGGGAACAAGCTTGGGGATTCCATAAATGACAATCAGCATTCTTCAATAACTTCTCTGATACCAAATCCAGACAAAGAGCTACCACTACCACCATAAAATAATATAAAAAGATGGAAAAAATATTGGACACTGTGTTCTGATGAAAGTACAAGTAATTTTTTCAATAAAATTGATGAAAGCTGGATTCAAGAAGACTCAAAGGACTTATCGACCATAATCAAGTGGGCTTTATCTGAGGGACAAGTATAGGTGCAAATAGATAAATTAACAAAGGCAATCTAACATGTAAACAGACTAAAGGAAAGAAACTACAGAATCACTTTATTAGATACAGAAAAATCCTTTGACAAAATTGACCATTAATTCATGGTAAAAAGTATTAACGATAATAACATTACAGGAGTCATATATCAACCTGATATAGGTAGTAAATGAGAAGCTCACAGCTTACATTGTCTTGTATATCAAAGAACTCAAAGCATGTCCATTTTATTCAAGATGAAACAATCATCTCCACTGTCCCTCATCCTGTTCAACATAATATTTGAGCTCTTATCTAGACCAATAAGACAAATGAAGGTGATAAAGTAGATATGAATAGAAAAGGTAGAAATCAAAACATTTTTATTAACAGATGATATGTTTCTATACATAAAAGATGGTAACAAGATGTACTGGAATCATCCTACAGGTTAAAACAAACAGTCAGCAAAGTAGTAGAATACAAAATTGACACACCAATCATAACCTTTATATAAATGATGACAAACTGAAAAAAGAAGGAATAGGAAAACAGATAGCATTCACAACAGTTAAAATAAAATAAGGAAATATCACAGATTAAATCTAAGAAAGTGAAAGGCATAACCAGGAAAATCTTTAAGGCACTTCTGTATAAATTGAAGAAGACAGCAGAAAGCAGAAAGGTCTCCCTTGTTCAATAATTGGTATAATTACTATTGTTAAAATGGCCTTTCTACCTAAAGCAGTATAGACATTCATTTTTATTCTCCTCAAAATTGCAACCAATTTCTTCACTGAAATTGAAAACCTCGTAATAAATTTCACATGAAAGTAGAAAATGTCTAGCATATCCAAGGCCATCCTGAAAAATAAACTGCCAGAGATTTCCCTTTTATACATAGTTGTAGTGTAAGACAAGAATACACAGTGGATAAAAGACATCTTCAACAAATGGTGTTGATCAAAGTAGATAGCTCTGTCTATAAGAATGAAACAGGATACTTATCTCTCACACAATTCAAAATTCAACTCCAAATAGAGCAAGGAACCCTCCATAAGATCTGACACTCTGAGTCTGAAAAAGTAGAAATTCTTGAATAGGCATAAACTTACTGGAACAGAAAAGACCTTTTCAGAGAGGATCAAAATCTGATAGGCATTATGAGCAAAGAGCAAAATGAGAAGTGGGAACTCATGGCACCAAGAATGTTCCATACTGCAAAGAAAACCAACATAGTTGAATAAGACAGCCAACAAAAGGGAAAAAAATATTTCTATCAGTTGTACAGCTGAAAGATGAAATGTAAGGTCTGTCAGAAAAAAATAATAGAGTAATACAAGAACTAATAGGTGTTATGTCTCAATTTGACTTAACAGGGACTTATGAACACTATGAAAGCAGCGCTAAAAGGAAAATTCATAGCACTAAGTGCCCAAATAGAGAATTTGAAGAAAACTCACACTGGCAACTTAACAGCACACCTGAAAGCTCTACAACAGAAGAAACATATTCATCCATGAGGAATACACAGAAGAATATAGTTAAACACTGGCTGAAATCAATAAAATACAAACAAAAAGAATCCTTACTGAAACAAAGAGTTGGTTCTTTAATAAAATCAACACGCTTGACAGATGCATACCAACACTAAAAGAAGGCAGAAAGAGAATATCTGAATTAACAAAATCAGAAAGGAAAGAAGGGCATAACAAAACAGCACTGTGGAAATCCTGAGAATCATCAGGTAATATTTCAAAACCCTGTACTCCACAAAACTGGAAAATCTAAAAGAAATAGACTTTTGTGAATAGGTGCCACATACTAAAATTAAATCAAGACAAGATAAATAATATAAATAGGCCTATCAGCCCTAAGGAAATAGAAATAATCATTAAATGTCTCCCAACTAAAAAAGTCTAGGGCTAGATAATTTCAGTGCAGAATTCTACCAAAATTTCAAAGAGATAATGCCAATACTCCTCAAATTGTTACACACAATAGAAAAAGACTCCTTTTATGAGGCTACATTTCTTCTGATATTCAGTCCACACAAGGATGTAACAAAGAGAGAATTGCAACTAATCACCTTCATGGACATTGGTTCAAAAATACTGGAAAACCACATCCAAGAACACATAAGAGAAGTCATCCACAATGAGTGTTATTCTTTTGGTCCCTGCCCTAGCCACGCCCACTCCTTTTTTACTTCTGACCTCCTCCCGCCATCTCGCGCTTTCTTTTATTCTCTCCCGGTGTACACATGGCTTTGCCTCCTCTCGCTCCTCCTTCTTCTCTCTCTGTCTCTCTCTCTCTCTTTCTCTCTCTGTCTTTCTGTCTCTGTCTCTGTCTCTCTCTCTCTCCCCTTTTTCTGTAATAAATATTTTACCTTTATGCCTATCTTTTGTGTTTATGTATCTGTTACCCACCGCCACTGCCTGCACGTGCGAAACTGTAGCCGCTTGCCGCATGGTGGCTCCACCAGCCCGCCCCAGGGACCAACAACCGTCTCTTTGGGGCTAGCAGCTGCTTTTATGGCTACTTTCTGTGTTCATGGGTCTGCTCACAACCGCGGCGCATTGGGTATTCTGCCACGTGGCTTCCTGCTGGTGGGAACTTTGCCACTGCTAGGGTGCCGGACTCTGGAGCCGGTGCCCCGCACCGCTGGGGACCCCCACCAGAGCTTGCTGCTGCTCCGTGAGCCCGCCAGGCAGGGGAAACCCCCATATTTTTAGGAATAAGAATGAGGAAGTAGGCTTCATCACAGAGATGCAGGATTGGTTCAACATACAAAAATTCAATACCCCTTCATGATAAAGGTCTTGGAGAGATCACAGAGACAAGGAACATATCTAAACACAATAAAAGCAATATTCAGTAGGCCAACAACCAACATCAAATTAAGTGGAGAGAAACTCAAAGGGATTCCACTAGAATCAGGAACAAGACAAGACTGCCCATTCTCTCCATATCTATTCAATATAGTATAGAAAAATTAGTTAGAGCAATAACACAACAGAAGGAGATCAAGGGGTACAAATTGGAAAGGAAGAAGTCAAAATATGTTATTTGCAGATGATTTGATAGTATACATAAGTGACCCCAAAAATTGTATCAGGAAACTCCTACAGCTTCAGCAATGTGGCAGAATGTAAGATTAACTAAAAAAGTATTCCTCTTATATAAAAATGATAAAAAGGATAAAAAAGAAATCAGAGAAACATCACTATTTACAATACCAACAAATAATATCAAATATCTTAGGGTAAGTAATCAAACAAGTGAAAGACTAACATTATAAAAACTTTAAATCTTTGAAGAAAGATATTGAAGAAGATATCTATCAGAAAAAGGAAAGATCTCCCGTGCTCTTGGATAGGTAGGATCAATAAAATAACAATAACAATCTTAACAAAAGCAATCTACAGTTTGAATGCAATCCGCCTTAACATTCTTACACAATTCTTCATAGATCTTAAAAGAACAATGCTCAACTTTATATGGAAAAACAACAACAAAAATATCCAGGATAGCTAAAACAATCCTGAACCATATAAGAACTTCTAGAGGCATAACCGTACCTGACTTCAAGCTCTAATATAGAGCTATAGTAGTAAAAACAGTGTGTTAGCCATATAAAAACAGAAATGTGTATCAATGGACTCGAATCAAAGACCCTGACATTAATCTACACACTTATGAACAACTAAATTTTGACAAGGAAGCTAAAGTTATAAATGAAAAAAAAAAAGAAAGTGGCTTCAACAAATAGTGCTTTCATAGCTCCTTGTCGACATAAAGAAGACTGCAAATAGATCCGTATCTTTCACTATGCACAAAACTCAAGTCCAAGTGGATCAAAGACCTCAACATAAATCCAGTTACACTAAACCTGAAAGAAGAGAAAGTGGGAAGTAGCATTCAATGCATTGGAACAGGGGATTACTTCTTAAATATAACACCTATAACTGAGACACTGAGAGCAATAATCAATAAATGGGACCTCCTGAATCTGAAAAGCTTCTATAAGGTGAATGATACAGTTAACCAGAAAAAATGACATCTGAAAAAATTGAAAAAGACCTTTACCAACCCCACATCTGAAAGAGAACTGATATCCAAATTTTATATATATATATATACATATATATATATATATATATATATACAATCAAGATATATATCAAGAAACTGAGCATCAAAAAGCAAATAATCCAATTTAAAATGGGGTACCGATTAAATAGAGAATTCTCAACAGAAGAATCTCAAATGGCAAAAAAAAAAAAAAAGGAATTGCTCAGCATCTTTAGGCATCATGGAAATGCAAATTAAAAATACTCTGAGATACCCTGTTACACCTGTGAGAATGGATAAGATCAAAATCACTGATGACAGTTTATATTGAAGAGGATGTGGACTAAGGGATACGCTCCTCCACTGGTAGCATAAACTTGTATAGCCACTTTGGAAATCAGTATGCTGGTTTCTCAGAAAATTGGGAATCAATCAACCTCAAGACTCAGTATTATCACTCTTGGGCATACAGTCAAAAAATGCGCAATCATATCACTAGGACACTTGCTCAGCTATGTCTATAGTAGCAATATTCATAATAGTCAGAAACTGGAATCATACTAAGTATCCCTTAACTGAAGAATGGATAAGGAAATTGTGGTATGTTTACACAATGGAGTAATAATTAGATTTAAATAATGATGATCTCATGAAATTTACAGGCAAATAGATGGAACCAGAAAGAATCCCTTTGAGTGAGATAACCTAGCCCCAGAAAGAAAAACATGGTATGTACTTACTCATAGGTGGTTACTAGGAGTAAGTATAAGATAAACCAAATACAATCCATAACCCCAGAAAGTATAGAAAACAAGAAAGGCCTAAAAAGTATTGCATGAATTTCCCTGGGGAGAGTACATAGAAAAGATCTCCTGGGTAAACTGGTGGTGAGTGGTTGGGGGGATGAATAGTTGGGAACTACAGGGAGTGGGTTGGGTGGGCTGGGTGCAGAAGGTGGGTTGGAGGCAGAATGTAGGAGGAAAGAAACAAAAGAGAGAGGGCTCCATGGGCTTGCACAAAAGGTGGCATATCAAGGTCAGTGAAGACTCAGGTCCTCCAGGACTAGGTAATCCAGCATGGATATCAAGGTATCAAAAGCCTGCTATATACCAGGTAGAGGTCCTTCTCTCGCTGTATGAAGCCTTACAATGAAACCAGCTACATAATTGCCACACACATGCAGAGCGCTTATTTCGGTCACATTCAGTCTCCCTGACGTTGGCTCCCAGCGTCTATGAGCTCCTAAGAGCTCAGGTCAGCTGTTGCTGTGGATTCCCTCTTCATATACCCCCTTGCTGGTACAATCCCTTCTCTCAAAGCTCAACATAGTGCTTGTCTGTGGTTCCCTGCAGTGCTTTTATTAGTCACTAGAGATTTCTCTGCTGGCAATTAGTGAAGTCACCAATCTGCTTAAAGTAGATGGCCAGTTCAGGCACTTTCTCCACTAATGCTAGGGGGCTTAGTTGGGGTCATTCTTTGGGTTCCTGGACATTTCCCTGGTATCATGGTTCTCCCTAACCCCATAATGCCCTTCCATCAAGAAGTCTTAACCTGCTAACAATACTAGAGTTATTTTTTCAATATTAGAAATTTAAAAATAAATCTTAAATCTTAAAATAAATAAAATCTTAAAATATTCTTCATATAAAGAATTTTTAAAGCAATTTGGTTTATGTAGTGGCATTTCATTTGTGTTTTAATGAATGAAGCTTGTCTGAAAACCAGAGAGTAAAACAGCCCCACTGGTCAGTCTTACAGACCAGGCAGTGGTAACGCACCTTTAATCCCAGTTTCTCACTAGTTGACACAGAAAGTGGGCGGTCGATGCCTTTAATCCCAGTGGCGTATGCCTTTAATACCTGCCTTAGAGAGAAATATAAGATGGAAGGAGACAGCTCTCAGACACAGTCTCATTCTGAGATTCCTGGAAGCAGGCCATTTCAGACTGAGGTTGAAGTAAAAGTCAGTAGCTGCTTTGCTTTTCAGTCTTCAGGTTGAACCCCAATTTTTCTGTTTTGATTAATTATGGTTCATTTTTAGAGTGATATTAAATAACCCTCTACACAACCTTATAATGATATTATTGGGGTGCTCAGAAAAGTATATATAATATACATATATATTTCCCTAAATGTTATTATAGACAGTATTATCTTGTATAACAGAGTAGTATGTTTCTGTTTTTCTATGCCGGTATTTGGTTTTGATATGAGAATTGAATCCCCAGAACCACCTGAAACCTTTCTGAAAAGAGCCTTGTTCATATTTATCTAATATACCCACTGGGAACTGTGAAGCGTTTCACTTAGTCTTGGATGACTGAAGAAAATGTAGTTATTTTTCTATGAAGTATCTTTTATTTGAAAGGTACTTAACAGCAATTCTCAGTGAATCTGTTTGAATGCTACTCAACACGTATCATTAAAATCCTTTCAGAAAAGTGAATAACATCTCATCCACAGACTAACCTTCTGACATTTCTCACTTCCCAATGTAAAATATACATTTAAACACTGGATCATTTTTATAAATCCGTATTTTCTGCATAGTTTAAAGTATGTCGATTATACAGTGACACTCTACTCTTGCTTCGCCTGCAGCTGTGCTAGCCCTCTTTGCTCACATGCGATCTTTTGTGCAGACATCCTGTCTTTGATGAGTGTTAACTTAGATCATTCTGGGCAAGTCAAAGCTAGTACCTGTTACCAGAGTGGAATATATCCTCACTTTCAGTTTCTAACCAACTATTACCTACCTAGCTTTTGCGATGAAAGGAGACAGAGACAGAGACCCACATTGGAGCACCAGACAGAAATCTCAAGGTCCAAATCAGGAGCAGAAGGAGAGAGAGCACGAGCAAGGAACTCAGGACCGTGAGGGGTGCACCCACACACTGAGACAATGGGGATGTTCTATTGGGAACTCACCAAGGCCAGCTGGCCCGGGTCTGAAAAAGCCTGGGATAAAACTGGACTCTCTGAATATAGCGGACAATGAGGACTACTGAGAACTCAAGAACAATGGCCATGGGTTTCTGATCCTACTGCACGTACTGGCTTTGTAGGAGCCTAGGCAGTTTGGATGCTCATCTTACTAGAACTGGATGGAGGTAGGGGTTCTTTGGACTTTCCACAGGGCAGGGAACCCTGATTGCTCTTCGGGCTGAGGAGGGAGGGGGACTTGATTGGGGGAGGGGAAGGGAAATGGGAGGCGGTGGTAGGGAAAAGACAGAAATCTTTAATAAAGAAATAAATTTTAAAAAAGAAAATAATAAATATAACATTTGAGGCAATCACCTTAGTCCAAATTAAACAATAATAAAATAAAATCTGGTGCTTTATAAGGAACAAAGCAACTCAGTCTCAGTAATTTATGTGTGTTTTATTTGTAGGTATGTTTTGTGTATATGGGTACATAGCTAAAAATAAGATTGTATTTGAATGTTATTGTAAACTACTTTTCTCTTGGTATACTTAAAAGGCTATGCCCAAGTTAGCAAATGATAATGTTTTAGCTTTATTTTTTTTCTTAAATGTCAAGGATAACTTTTCTTCATCCCAACACTGTGATACATAAGTCACCCTCCAAAGATTAATAACCTTTGCCAAGATTGGAGTTGATTTATGTTCTGGCTCTGTTGGCAACAGAGGCCTCCCTACCCCAACTCTCATCAGCTACACTGATTGGGCACCAGAGCTTCCCCCAGCCTGCTGCTTAAGCAGATGCTAATGGGCAAATGAGCAGCCGCAGGAGGGGAGGCTGGGGTGATCTTCATTCATTAGCAACTGTTCGAGCAGCAGGCTGAGGGACTCTGCAGATGCTGAGAGAGAAACCAGGATGAACATTGACCTCAAAGGTACATTCTTGAGCAAAACTTGAATTGTTTACCAGGAAACCAGTCTGCTTAATGCTTATAAAAAAATCACACCTTGTGATATAGGACATTGTTTTCTCGCACCCTCTTTTCCTATAGCAATGTCAGTGTAGGTCTCAAAATCAAGCTGTCAGCTCTTTGAGGTTAAACCACAATCTTGAGAAACTGAAGGCTGACAGTAACCACAGCAGGTATCAGCGAATATGGATTATAATTCAGCAGGTTATAAGTAAGAATGGAAAACCTGAGTTTCTTCCAAATTCTATTACTTATATTCATGATAAGCAAGAAAAACCACATTTGATGTCCTTTTGTTTGTTTGTCTCAGAAGCATGTTTTGAAATGTTTCCTACTACTCTTTGGTCACAAAGACTGAAATGATCATGAAAGTCCAACAAAATGTTACTTCATGTGATGCTTTAGTATATGATAATTTTTAAAAAAGAATCCAGCAATCTATTTTTTAGTGGGGAAAAATATTCGCATGTCGGAAGAATTAAAATCTTATCAAAAGATGGATTCAGTTTATTTGACAGCACTATTAATGTCAATTTGAAGATATGAGGTCTTTCTAGAAAGAAATCCTTGGTCCTTCATGCAAAAAAGATCAACGGATGATTCCTCATGCTACATTTTGCCTTCTGAACATGTCTGGAATCCTATTTCCTTCCACTACCTGTGGACTAATTTTCTTCTGAATGCTTGTACACCAGGCTCTGGATTTGCTCAGGAAATATTGGTGGTCAGCTCGGAGACCTCGCATACATGCATCCAGAATGATTTTTGGACTTTTGGCACTCCTGTTTCAAGAAGCCTGATCTTAAGTTATCAGTGGGTTCTATTCCCCTGGAAGACTGTGAGAAAGGACCTCATCCAGGCCACACTCCAAGCTTCTGAGTGCTCTAAAATCCTCTGAACACATGGCTCGCAGGTGCCATTCTAGACCCTGCCTCAGTTCTTGTGCTTTTCTACAGAGTTCTTCCTTTTACAGGGCATCCATCATTGGACTTAGTGCCTACTCAGGATGATCTTACACTAATTTCCAAGTGAGTATAAGTGATGGGCAATGAGAACAGCATCTGAACATGTCCTTTAGAAGGATGAATCTCAACTCACTGAGCTCATATTCTTAACACCACATTTATGAAATTATGTGACTCTCTTCCTGAGATACATGGGATCATTTTGAAAATATAATACACATGTATTCCATTTCTCCCTTTCAGGAAAAGCAAAGAAAACAAACAAAAAATAACAAAACCCAAAGAATTTACTTTCCAATTTTCTTTTAGGAGCTAAAAATACCTCTAATTTTAATGATTATTATTTGTTTTTAAGTGAAAAGAAAATTTAAAGGCATGATTATTATTTACTTGTATTCTGATCATCAACTTCCTGTGCCTCTTCTCACCCCTACCCCATGTTATAACCACTGTTCTCATCTGTTTTTTTAGCTGAGTTCAGTTGAAGAAGGCAGCTTAGGCCTGCAATATACTCTTTTCTCAGTGCTGAGAATACAGGTTCTCATTTCACATTCACCAAGTAAAGTTCTTCTGGCCCCAGGGATCTTGAACTGCTTTACGTTGTTGCTATAATGAGAATAGACTGACACATTTTCATTATTAGATCAAAGGAGGAGGACATTATATGAAGTCACTTGAAAATTAAACATCAAAATTGGCTGGAGTATACACATTCATTCTAATCAAAAAGCATTCTTTTTTTTTCCTGAATCAATAGGAGAAACAAAAGTAAGGAGACACACAGTCTGAAATTAATACAGCTGATGAATTCAGAGTTAAAGTAAGTCTATTTTTTTTATAATAGACTTGAATAACTAAATCATGGTCTTTACCATTAGAATGTATTAAAAAAGAAGCAACTTTAGCTTTTAATCAAAAAAACAAAAATGTAACGTGAATTTCTTCAGTTTTATGTAAAATTGTACTACAGCCTTGGTTTAGTAGTTCAGGGAGTAAAATATGAAGTACCTTATTTCAAACAACCATTACTTTCTGTACATTAATGATGATGTCTTTTGCAATTAGATATCAGTTTAATCTGGTAACTATTTTTAAATGCTGCTTCATCTCTAATGAGCCCAATTAAAAAATCATTTTATTGTGACTGTCATTGATTCATAGCTATTGATCTTCAGTTAAGATAAATTAAAGAACAATTATGTTAGAGAAAGAATAGAAAAATGTTTTAAGCTAGTCCTTCTTAAGAAGAACTCAAGTTTTCTTTGTTATTGGTGTTGTGTAATTTCTCTGCTTGTTCATCAAGGCCTTTAGGGTGTGTTATCTAAAGGGGCTCACTTTGTAACAAATTGAGAAAGTTATTCTTTGCAGGAGGCAATGCTACTTTGGCTAATATCAAAGCTAAATGTTCATTGCTGTTAGTACCTAAATCATATAAAAATATAGTTGTGTGAGGCTATATCTAACTATCTAATTGCTTGGCATTACATTTGTCCAATCACACATATCTAAATATGCACTGTGTGTTTCTCTTACTATCTGAACATCATTATTGTGCTTTCTGGGATTTGAATAATGAAGTTGGTAAGAACAGATATGAGTCTGATAGTAATTTCCTTATGCTTAGCTCAAATGATACATAAATTTCCTCCTCAGAAGCTTTTCTCTTACAGTTGACCTCAAGTTGTGGGCTTTCCCAATTCAGAATCAACCAAAATAAATGTTTTCTATAGTTACCCACACTCTGACAGATCTGTGGCTTTGCCAAATTGTTGCTATAGTCACCAAATGTATTCAAACTAGAAATGAATATATAATGTGGGCATTTATATCTTCATTCTGTATATTAGCAGACCTTTTGTTTTTCAGGGTTAATCTTCACAACAATGCCCACAACAAATTTTTACAATTTCAGAGACGAACATTAAGGTAAATAACAATAAATTTAATAAAATTCCCATTTTCAAATGAAAAGGTTCTTCAGTTAGAAGAGTAATGGGTCAGAGAAAGGATCAGAGCTTGGCCCATTTTTCCTTGTGTCTGAGTATGTTTGATTCATTTCAATGATTGTTAATATAGACTTACGTGCTGAATTAAGAAACTATCTTTTTCACAGCCACCATTTAGTTTTGGAGAGAAAATGATACTACTTATGTGTAGATTATAATCATTGAATGGAAAACTGACATATAAACCATCTAAAGAAAATGCTAAGAAGATATTTTAAGATTAAAAATTTTAAGGCGTTTATGTATCATTGGAAGAAAAACCTGGTCTAATTTTATCAGCAGCAAAGTCCTGAGAAGATTCAGTAACTTTAAGTTTAGTTGTCTCTCCTGGAATTCTCATTAAAAGATTACTTACTGTGGCCCCGAAATAATACGATAACCATTAGTATGTGGAATATTCTATTAGAGAACATTTATGCTATGGGTAATTACTAAAAGAAGTGGATGATAATAGCTACTCTGCTACACTGTATAATTTACACATAATATGATCTTCATTAAAGTGATATTAGCAGTGCTATTTTCAGTTCAGAATGAAGAAGTATTACCATGTGATTCATTTTATTCTTAATTGTAATGACATGCAATATGATCACAATTGCGTTCTTATCTAGTGTAAAGAGGAAGTGCCCCCAGGTTCTGACTACACTCTTGATGCAAAAGTACAATTATCCAATTTTTCTTTCTCACTTGCAATAGACATAATGGGTATTTAATAATTATTTTCTTCAGTAGTTCTCCACAGTATCCAAGAACTAAATTCTCTTTGGTTTCAAGGGGAATCGTTAGAAATTATCATAGGTTCCTTAATGACATTTCAACAACAGATGCATCTAGTTTTACGTGGCAAAATCTTGGAAAATTCATTTCCTAAAAATGGAGAAAAGAAAGTATCTAAAGTACATAAACATCACATGACTTATAACTTATCTGTCTGACGTCAAGCATTGAGGATCATTTGTTACAGTGCTAATCATGTTCATTCACATATGGCTGACTGGGTAGGTTTAAGTAAGCATGACCCATGTAGAGACATGTTGCCTGATGTTGGCTTGGTTTGTAACTGACAGGAAAATTGGATAAAATCTGTAAAATACTCAGAAATCAAAGGGCAATTTTAGACTCACTCTTCTTTGAATGAATCAATATGCAGAGAATTTTACCTACTTAAATTTGAAATTTTTGAGTAACTTACTCAGATCCAAACATTTTAAACCCTATTTTCATAAATGTATTATGGAACCATGGCTCTCCAGGAGTTACTATGTGCTTCCTTTACTGTCTAGACTTTCCAGAACACAAATCATCAATCACTTTATATTTTTAAACAAACTTAAAAAGTAAGAGTAGGCCAGATGCCAATCATTACTTGTTTAAAAGACCTCTATAAAGCGATAGAAAGAAGTCAGTGATGAAATCCAAAATACTGAAATACTAGAGCTACTATAAATAGTACAAATATAACAAAATAATAGTATAATTGTATAATAGTACAAATAAAATGTTAAAACAAAAAATTAAACTTTATAGAAATATAAAATATCAAATCATACACAAGAAGAAAATATGAGAAGATTATAATATTAAAAGGTTGTGTTCACAATTTATAGGCAATTTTATGAAATATTAATTAACAATTAAACAACAAACAAGTAATCCAAAAATCTAAATACTTTACCAAGGAGATATAGGTAAGAGAAAACAAGTGGCTATAGTTTCAAAAAGGATAGGTATTTGATACAATAAATTATGACTATAAAGCAATACATGTATAAACATAAATATACACATGCACAGTTACAGAATACTAAAGACTATAGTATATTTACTTTGGTTGTATAAAACTTTAACAATACAAATTTATGTACAGGGATTAATAACAAACTCTGAAGTTTAGAAGCAATTATAGAGGGAAAAATATAAAGAAATTCAAGGAAATAACTTGAAGGTGAACTTGTTTTTTTACATGAAACTTTTACGAGGTCATAGGCTCAACCATATTTTAAATCTTATCAAATTAAGTGTATCAAATATATTAATTTTGAATTATACCAAATGTCACCAAAATTACAAGGTTTTCTGTGATACATATAGGTAATATAAGTTTTTATCAGGGGTGATACAAACAACTTCATTATTTGCTAAATATACCTTCATGAAGCAGTGGCCAGTAATAGTGTCTTCAGGAGCTTTAGCATAAGATGTGCTATGAGGAAATGCGTAGCATAACAGTTAATACAACCATGGTCTCCACTAATAGACTTTCCTTTTCTAATAGGCTTTACCATCTCTAAAGCTCATATTGTGCTTATACCCACAAAAAATGTACTGGAAATTGCAAAGTATGAATCACAAAAATCAAATTTTATTTCATCCAGACATGTCATAAACCACAAAGTAGATGACACTATGCATGTACAAGACAGATATCACTGAGCAGACAAGTTTGAGAAAAATCATCACCTTCATTTAAAATCATACTCTAAAGGAAAATGAAGTGTCAAGAAATAGCACCCCAATAAGGAAGAGCTGCAAGCCCACATGAAAAGACAAGGTATGAAAACAGGACGACATCTTTCTGTCAGGAAATTGAAGATTTAGGTTATGACTAGAGACAGTAATAGACTTTCCCAATAGCCTAAAAGGTGGAAAAGTTAAGCATGTCACCAAAAGCACTGAAATAAAAAATAGCTGACTCAGTAGTTTTGGTGGAGATAGTAAGAGAACTAGATGAGCTGGAAGCTTGGCCCACCCCATTATGTAAGAGTAGAGAATAAAAATATCACAGAATAAATAACAGAAACTTGACCTTAAATAGAATGAATACAAGAAGTCTACAATATATGTGTGAGTTTTCCTCTTTGTAATTAGTCCCTTTCCTTAGTCAGAAAATCCAAAATAATTGTTTATACATGAATTTTCATGTAAAAATGTAAGATACAGAAAAAAATCTACATAACTGTATGTGGAAAGCAGTTAACCAGATGACAATAGGCAAAGACAAGTTTTTTTTATATAAATGAATTTCTCTTCTAAAGAAAGAAAACTAAAGTATTAAAATATGATCACTTTCTCTAGACTACCAGTGTGATCACGGTTCTTAAAAATTTTACAGTAACTTGTGTCTTATTGTAATAAAACATGTTTGTTAATAAAATAAAGACTTCTATGTATACCATAATTAACATTTTTTTCTACTTTGTCAAATTCAGGTGTTCATAGGTATGTCAATTGCATAACTGGAAATCAACATGTTGTAGAATGAAAGTAGATAGATGTATATCTATTATATCTATTGCCATACATAAAACTCAAGTCCAAATAGATCAAAGAGCTCTACATAAAGTCGGCCACACAGAACTTCATAGAAAAGAAAGTGAAAAGAACACTTGGTACAGGAGAGTACTTCTTAAATATAACTCCAGTAGCACAGACACTGACAGAAACAATTAAGAAATAGTACCACCTGAAATTGAGAAGTGCCTGTAAAGCAAAGGACACAATCAACAGGACAAAATGACAACCTACAGACTGGGAAAAGATCTTTACTAAGCCCACACCAGACAGAGGGATGATCTCTAAAATATACAAAGAACTCAAGAAATTGATCATCCAAAGAACAAATAATCTAATAAAAATAAATGAAGTACAGACATAAACTGAGAACTCTCAACAGAGGAATCTAAAATGGCAGAAGGACATTTAAGGAAATGCTCAACATCCTTACCCATAAGAGAAATGCAAATCAAAACAACTCTGAGATTCCATTTTTTACCTCTAAGAATGGCCAAGATCAAAACCCTTGAAGACAATTTATGTTGGAGAGGTTGTGGAGTAAAAGGAACACTTATGCATTGCTGGTGGGAGTGCAAGCTACTACAGACCCTTTGTACATCAGTGTGGCAATTTCTCAGAAAATTAAGAAACAATCTATCTCAAGACTCAGCAATACTACTTTTTGGTATATACCCAAAGGATGCTAAATCATATCACAAGGATATGTGCTCAACTATGTTCAGAGTAGCATTGTTTGTCATAGCCAGAACCTGGAAATAACCTAAATGCCCCTCAACTGAAGAATGGGTAAATAAAATGTAGTACATACACAATGGAGTATAGCACTACATAGCAAAATGATAAATAATGAGATCTTGAAATTTGCAGGTAAATACATGGATCTAGCAAACATCATATTGAGTGAGGTAACCCAGACCCAGAAAGACAAATATAATATGTACTCATTCATAAGTGGCTTTTAGACATAAAGTAAAAAAAAAAAAAAACAGCCTATAATTCACAATCCCAGAGAACCTAGACAACAAAGAGTACCCTAGGAGAGACATACATGAATCTCATCTACATGGGAAGTAGAAAAAGACAAGATCTCCTGAGACAATTAGAAGTAGGGGACTATGGGATATGGTAGAAGAAGAAGTTAGAGTAAAGGACAAAAGCAGAGAAAAACATATAGCTCAATAAAAACAATTTTAAAATATATCTTGATTCACATATTTTCCCACATATTTTCCCTAAGAAATTATATAATTCTTTCTCATGAAATTTTAACTTATTCCACTTGTTTTGCTTTGAAAATTTTAAAGTATCCCATGTGTGTATGTAACACCCAAAGTCAGCAATAAGAGAGCATTCGGCTTATTTAATGACTAATAAAATCTAAATGACATCCTAAGGAAAATCAGAGATGATAAAGAAATATATAAAAATATGGGTTCACTTGCCAATGAACCACCCATGGACATCTTTTTTTTTAATTTTTTTTTTTATTGAGAAAAGGAAAAAAAAGTTTCCCCCTCCTCCCAGCCTCCCATTTCCCTCCCCCTCCTCCCACCCTTCTTCCCCTCCCCCCACTCCTCTCCTCCTCCCTCTCCAGTCAAAAGAGCAGTCAGGGTTCCCTGCCCTGTGGAAAGTCCAAGGTCCTTCCCCCTCTGTCCATGAGAAAAATTCAAGGCAACAAGATCAGACCAAGACACATGGAAGTATAAAGCAGGGGATTTCCTTGTGAAGTGGAAAGCAAAACTTGCCAGCCAATTTGAAAGACTGGGAGGTTTCCTGAAATGTCAAATATGCCCTTATCATGTGTCTTAGCACTTTTACTAAGTTTTTAACCTATGAATTAAGACACATGAATAGATGTTCTTGAAAGGCCCGTCTATAAAACAACTTTCCACTCATTGGCAAAATATGACCTAGATGCTTTTCAGAAGCTAAATGCATAAGTAAGACACACTACAACAATACAATATGGTATTGTTCAAAGCTAAAATCATGAGATAGTGAGCCAGGAGAAAATACATTGGCGAGAAATATATATTGCTTAGTGACGGTTGACAATTTGAAAAGTCAAGATATTGTGTGGTTCCAGATAATTGACATTTTGGGAATGGAACACAGATTATGAAAAGAATAAAAGATCAGTATTTTACAGGAGTTAGGAGCTTGGAAGAATAAATAAAAGATCCTTAGGAAAGTGTTAGAATACTGAAACTGTTCTATTAAATATTATAATAGTTAATACATGCCACTATGTCCAGAACTGTGAAAAGTACAATATCAAGAAGAATGTGCCCCCTATGCATATGCATGGGTCACCTGCCATCTTTGTCACCAATGTCTGATGCAGAAGCCCCCTTACGCAGGCATAGGGCGTAGTGTTGCTCGTCATCAGCCTCTGACATGGGCACATCTTTCCCATTTGTGCGCATGTGCTGGAGAGCCTTTAAAAGCTAAATGTGCCATTCCCATGCTCTCTCTTCTCCCTCTTCTGTCCACCCCATTTTCACCGAGCTTGTGCACATAATCTTCTTAATAAACTTGGGTTCGTTCGTGTCTCGTATTCTCTCCTCATTTCTGCTGGACATTTTTAATTATATCATTTCTTCTTTCAATTTCCTTTTTCAAACCTCATGTCTACCCCTCCTTGATCTCTTCAATGTTGTCTTTTTCATTAATTATTTTTACATGCATTTGTATATATATATATATATATATATATATATATATATATATATATAGTACGAATATGTGTATGTATGTGTTCTAATTATAACTGACTCATTCTTCATAATATACTTTTTATGATTTCTGGGCTGAATATTTGGTATGGGTTCCTCTGCCATAAAGAAGATTATTTCTCCCACTCTTGTAGTTCTTGTATAGGGTTGAGGATCTTGCCCTTGACCACTTCTGCATGTCTGATGTTATCCTTGTTCAGATCATGGTGAAAGTTTACTAATATAGCTTCTGGCATTAGTAGAAAACGCAGTCTGACAGAGAACTTCCTGATCCTCTGGCTCTTACAATATTTCTGCCCCCTTTTCTGAGATGTTCCCTGAGACTCAGATGCAGGAGTATTTTGTAGATGTATCCACTAGAATTGTATTCCAAAACTCTGTAATGTAATGGATGTAATTTTCTGTAGTAGTGTCTTATGTTGAAATGAAAAGTTTTCTTGATGAGGAGTGAGGACTAGATCTGTATTTGTATAGTTGATGTTAGGAGCCTCTAAATAAGAGACATTTGTCTTTCAGACTCTAGGTTGCCCCATTAGTATCTTTTTAAGTTCCATTCATTTATCTTTAAAATTTATCATTTAATTTTTTTCTTTACACCTGATTTGTCTTCTATAATATATATGAATACCTTTTCATTATCTCCAGTTTAAAGACATTTAGGAAGTTCCATTTCATAGCTATTGTGAATTCAGGAGTAAGGAATATAGCTAAGCAAGTATTTGCTCCAGAGGATGTTAGGTCCTTTGACTTTATGCCAAAAAGTGTTATAGCTGTTCATATGGTAAATTTAGTTTTAACTTTTTTTGTGAATGTATACTGATTTCCATGGTGGCTACACCAGTTAGTAATCTAAGAAACAGTTAAACAGGGCTCCCATTTTCCACATCTCTACAACATTGGCTGTAAGTTGTTTGACTTGTTTATTTTTGCCTTTGTGAGTGGGGTTATCTTTTCGTGGAAAGACTAGAGCAAAGGTTTGTTTTCTCTCACTCTTATAAAAAACAAAAAAACCCACAAAGTTTGGAGTCTAATAAGAATAATGTAGCTAGCATTTGCCTGGAAGAAAACAAGTAAAAAGAAAAGGACTGCTTCTGCTATGATAGAGTTGCATTAAATATTTGATAAAAACAGAAACAATAACTGAGACAATAAAAGTGAGGGAGGAGGGTTGCTGCACATTTCTAGTACTTAGCAGAAGGATTAGAATTTTGATACTTCCAGTTAGGATAGAAAGTCTCATATGGCAATGTGCCATATGGTTTAGATTTTGAAAGAGTATACTTTATTTATTGAAAAGAAAAATTCCCTAGTCCCCCAACAGTCTGGGCTTCCTCTATTTAAAAAAAAAAATCCAACAAACTACAACTTGAAACACACTACAATTTTATAAATAAGATTAGTACTTTTAATAAAATTTTCAGCAAAATGACAACTTACATGTCTAACATCAATAAAAATTCTTAATAGTCCTAATTGGTAGTGATGTCTTTAATCCGAGCTCTTTGGAGGCAGAAGCAACCTGATCCCTGTGAGTTTGAGGCCAGCCTGATCTACATAGTGAATTTCACACCAGGAGAGCTACAAAGTGAGGCTGTCACCAAAACACAAGCAATCAAACTAAATACTTCACCCACAAACAAATAAGAGACTTCTTTATAACCAAGAAAATTTGGCTCATAAATTATAATCAATTAAACTACAAATTACACATATGATATAACTAGTAACCAATGCTATGAAAGAGTTATTAAAACTATTATTTATTTACATGTTCAAAACTGTATGGAAGTTAAGCACAATAAAGATAGATAAAGAAGATTTGAGATAATTCAAATTACATTTCTGCAGATACAAGTAGGGTTTTGAAGGAAAAACAAGTAGCATAGAAAATATTGTACAACAAAAATATTAAAAGGACTTGACAATTAAGCCTAAGAAACTGATGGAAATTAAACAGACAGAGAAAGAAAATGAAGATGAGGAGGAAAAGCAAGAGGGGGAACAGATCCATGCTTTAATCTGCTATTTGATTTGTACTAGCCAACCTGTCTTACTTAACACAATGATCTTGAATTTCATCATGTGGTCATCAATTATGGAATCCCATCTTATTTATTTATTTACTTTAAAAAATCATTTAACAGTATTTTCTGTGCATATATAACACCTTTTATTAATCCAAGCACCAAATTTGTGAGCAGTCTAGTTGTTTTAACAATCTGGTCCTTGTTAATAATATTATAATAAACAACAGACGACAAATGTCTCTTTGATAAACAATGTTAAAACTCTTCCTTTCCCTCTCTCTCTCTCTCTCATTCTCTCTCTCTCATTCTCTCTCTCTCTCTCTCTCTCTCTCTCTCTCTCTCTCTCTCTCTCTGTCTCGTGTGTGTGTGTGTGTGTGTGTATGTCCGCAAACACACATATCCAATAGTTGTGTTTTAGAGTCAAATAATAGTTCAATTATAAATTTTTGATGAATTTTACATTGATTTCTATAGAAGCTACACGAATTTCATCCTCTCCAGCCATATTTTTTTCTCCATAGCCTCACCAAGTATCTTTTCTCTTCACTGTAGTAGTCATTTTAAATGAAGTGAAGTGATGTCTCCTAGCGCTTTTGGTTTCCATCCCTGTGTTGATTCTGACTTTGACCTGAGTTGAAAATCAATAGACTCATTCAGAAAATATCCTTAAGTTGCAACCTCAAAGAATTCTGTTTTACTGTTTTGTTTGTTTGGTTGTTTGTTTTATCTACTAGACAGAGTCTAGAATCACCTTGTAGATAACTCTCAGGGCATGTCAGTGAAAGCAATTGTAAGACTATGTTAGTTGAGATGAGGAGGTTACCTAAAACGTCTGCAGTGCTAGACTGCAGACTGGAGTCCAGGATTGTATAAAAAGTGAAAACTAAGCTGAGTCAGGGCTTTCCATGGCTGTCTCCTGGTGTGCACCATGAGACCAGGTGTTTCATCCTTCTACAGTCATGCCCTTCCCATCATTCCTGTTCCACCTGCCTTTTCCAACTTTGTGCATTTTCCTCTTAAATTGCTTCTGCCATGTATTTTCATAGCCATGAGGATGTAAATAATAGAACAACCATCAAAAGAGTAATTTATTAAATATATGTGGACATCTGATTCCAGTGTATGATGCAAGGAATCACACTCGCCACGAACACTTTAAAAGCTTGCCTCCTAGGGCTGGATGGAGGAAAGAGGGCCTTGGATTGCCCACAGGGCAGGATTCCCTGCCCTCTCTTAAGGAGGGAGGGGGAGGGAGGAGAGTGAATGGGGAGTGGGAGGAGAATGGGATGAGGGGAGGAAGTGTAAATTTTTAAAAGGAAAAAAATATAAAAATGCTTGCCTCTTTAGTAAATGAATCTATTTGACATTGGTACAGTGATTTGTGTGTGGTGTGGTGTGTGTGTATGTGTGTGTATGTGTGTTTGTGTGTGAAAAACAAACCTTTAGCATCATTGAACATGTCAGAAATAATAATTTTAAGTATTGAGTGAAATATTGTAATAAATGAAGTAAAAGGTGAAAAAAAGGGACACTAAGCTTTCAGCACTTTTTCCATAGCTTCTAATGAAAAACATTTAAATTTGTCATTGTTAGTTTAGAAAGGTAACCCTGTATTTCTAAAACTAAATGACTATTAAAATTGTTAAAAATTGTCCACTCAAAACTGATAATTGATTACATTAAATTAGCTCTACTGTCAACTACCTGGTACTCTGTGGGTCTGATCACTATAACTTAACTTTGAGACTAGAGATTTTAAATGCTATGAGGGAGAAGGTTAATATCAAAAGAAATACTGTCAAATGCTTATCTAAAAGAACTGTTTCAGGAAAATAGATAAAGTCACACCAATTTCCCAGGTAATGGTTCAGTGAAGAAAAACCTAAGGAAAGTGTTTTATTGCATATAACAACAGCAACAGAAATAACATGCTATAAAACCTTCAGGCAAAGTCACCTACAGCCGGTCTCCTTCATAATGAAAAGTGTTCCACAGTTAAGAGTCAAGTTTCTGGAATTGCTACTCCTATTTTGATCATAATGATGGTGGCATTAGCTCCAGACTCATTAGCGCCTAGAAATGGGAAGCCTTGACAAATATCATTGGTAATGTTCCCTTCCATATGTCCAGAATTCCTGCATTACATCTGTTCCAACCTTAAGTCCTGATAGCCATATCAAGCAATGTTCAACTACATTGGAAAATGACACAAGATAACGTAAAGTCTCCCTGGCAATCATTAAAAGTAGATGTGAAAAAATAAAATAAAATTATACATCATGTGATTTCAAACATCAAAATTTAGATGTTTAATGAAAATAAATTGAGAAATTAAACAAAAATTGTCTTGATTTGTAAGAACACAGAGATTATTTTAAACTATATTGCAATTATTAGGGATAACAAAATATTTGATCATTTTACACATCAGTCCCTGAGTTTTTCCCCATCAACAAAAATAACACAATGGTAATTGTTGGATATGGCTAGTCATTTTCTTTAATAAATATATATATATCAAGTTGAGTATGTTTTAATATAATGAAATAATCATTTTGTATCATAGAATATTATCAGAGGTTTATGTATATTAAAATGTATAATATGTAAGTTCTTGTGAAATGAGAGCCTTGTGTAACTCCACATTGCTAAATGACTCTCCCAACTGCTAAATGACTCTCCCAACCAAACTGCCTTATTTTACCAAAATATACAAAGCCCTTGAAATCATTTGAAAATCATGTAAAAACTAGTCAACTTGTGTTATATTTGTTTTTATCATTAGACACTCAATAGCAACCCAGAGAATAAGTCATTAATTTGTGTATCATTAAGTTGACACGGGTTTGGTGGCTAAGATGTGACTACTTAAATCACAGCACCAAAAACCACCCAGTGGTCACTAAGCCACTCATCATTATTTCTGTTTCTAAACTCTTTCCCGATTAAATGTGGAGAATGTTCTTGTTTTTCTTAGAGTTCATTAACCTCTTCTTTTTGTCATTTATATAACATTTTCAATTACTATTAACATCATCCTTGAATTTCCCATTTCAGTCACTGAATTTGTTCGGTTGCTCTGAATGTCATCATGGAATTTACCATTTCAGACACTGAAAATTTTTGAATGAATTTCTTCTTGGATCATTCACATTCTTTCTATTTAACTGTTACCTTTTCTGGGTTTTCAATAGTGTACTGCTGCTGTTGCTAGAGGCATGAACATAGGTCTCAATGCTCTATAGAATGTGTGAATTCCATTTCTCTTACAGGGCATATCCTATCCACCTCTACTTCTGTTGAAATTTTCCTATCCTGGCATTGCCTAATGCACTTTCTTTTAGTAACATTTTGTCATATACTAGATACTATATACTATATACTTTATCTCGACTATCCAGAATTATTTTCTTTCATGGAAGAGTGTTTATTTTTATTATCTAGATAAATAAATTATTTGAAAGAGTGCTTATTTAGCCAACCAATAAATTTAAATTATCATTACCTTTTGAAGTATAATAATTTTTTCTTTGTTTCATAATTCAGTCTTACAGGAATCAAAACAACAGTCTTGTATATATTAGTCATGCCTTTTGAAGATTTTTTTGTCTTTTATATTTTTGTTTACTTTTTAAATTTTAGTGTGCAGACTTGACTGTCTTGTTTGATGCACTCATTCACAGATAATGGTTGCTCCGACTTTCCTTCACTTCCCTCGTCCCTGTACTGTTAAACATATGGCTTCTCCTGTGGGTTTATATTTCTTTCCACTCTAGGTACCTGATTTTTTTCCAACCTCATGCCATTTCTTAAGAATCACAATCTTATTGCCTTAATCTTTATTTATCTCATAGAAATTTATAATGGATTGCAGACAGATAAATCATTGAGTTTTACATAGTATTATGAGTTTATCAGAACTCTTGAAAAGCATCATAGTTGATATTTTTGTAGGAAGAGTAACTTCAAAGTGAAAGACAACATGATATGACAATGGCAATGTGAATTCTGTGTTATGAATAGGGTTTGAACTAGAATCTACTATAACGTTGGTGAAGCAGAGAACAAATCCCTTGACAAATACATGCTACTCTGGCAAAATGAATGAACGATTCTATCTTTTCTGCAATCAGATTCACTTAGGTAGATTTAGCAGTGACCTGCATTATGATATCCAAGAGAAAGAAATTGTAAAATCCTAATTTTCTGAGAAACTGCCATACTGATTTCCAAAGTGGTTGTACAAGTTTGCATTCCCACCAGCAATGGATGAGTGTTCCCCTACCCCACATCCTCTCCATCATAAGCTATCATTAGTGTTTTTGATCTTAGCCATTATGACAGGTATAAGACAGTATCTCAGAGTTGTTTTTATTTGCATTTTCCTGATAGCTAAGGATGTTGAACATTTGCTTAAGTATCTTTTGGCCATTTGAGATTCTCCTGTTGATAATTCTCTGTTTAGTTCAGTACCCCATTTTTAATTGGGTTATTTAGAATCTTAATGTCTAATTTTTTGAGTTTTTTATGTATTTTGGAGATCAATCTGATGTGGGGTTTGTGAAGATCTTTTCCCATTCAGTAGGTTGCCATTTTGTCTTATTGGTGGTGTTCTTTGCTTTACAGATATTTTTCAGTTTCAGGAGGTCCCATTTATTTGTTGTTACATTCAGTGTCTGTGCCACTGGGGTTATATTTAGAAAGTGGTCTCCTGTGCCCATGCATTGAAGGCTACTTCCTTCTTTCTCTTCTATCAGGTTAAGTGTGTTGGATTTATTTTGAGGTCTTTTATCCATTTGGACTTGAGTTTTGTGCATGGCAATAGATATCAATCTATTTTCATTCTTCTGTATGAAGATGTTGTTGAAGATGCTTTCTTTTTTCCATAATATAATTTTAGTTTCTTTGTCAAAAATCAGGTGTTCATGGGGGTGTGCATTAATATTGGGGTCTTCAGTTTGATTCCATTGGTCCATTCTCTGTTTTTATGACAATACCAAGCTGTTTTTATTACTGTAGCTGTGTAATAGAGCTTGATATCAGGGATAATGCCTCTGGAATTTCATTTATCTTATAGGATTGTTTTGGCTATGCTGGATTTTTTTTCATACTAAGTTGATTATTGTTTTTTCAAAGTCTGTGAAGAATTGTTTTGAAATTTTTTAATGGAGATTGCATTAAATCTTTTGGTAGGATTTCCATTTTTACTATGTTCATCTCCTATCCAAGATTATGAGAGATCTTTCCATTTTCTGGTATCTTCTTCAATTCTTTCTTCAAATACTTAAAGTTCTTGTCAAATAGGTCTTTCACTTCTTTGATTAGTGTTACCCCAACTTCCTTTTCTTATTGGTAGTTGATGAGCTTTAACCTGTTATTCGGAAGATACAGAGTATTCAGATCTCCTATTCAGTATCTTGATAATAAATCTTCAGCAAGCAGAGGCTTATATATGTTTAGTGATTTTATATAATGTTTGAAAACTGCTCCCAAATGTAGAAAATGGTCTTCTGAGGAAAGGAACAGCTCATCAAATCCCAACAACTTGAAATGAGTTATCAGAAGATGGGAGATGATGACTGCTTACACTGCCTTGTTATGTGTATTAAAAAGCAGGTCTGGATAGTTCTGGAAAATTATCACACTGATATTTAAAGTACATAGATTTTTTTTTATCTTTACATTTCATTTAGTTGACCTCCAAAATTTGAGTTATTTAACAGTAAGTTACAATGATTTGCTTAGAATTGACTTTCTATTATCAGTAAAAAAAAAAAAAAAATGATCTTCCTGACATTGGAAACAGTGTAAAAATCCAAAAGCCCACTTAGCTTCCAAAATTAAAGTGAATTTTTTTAAAAATAAAATTTCATCACTCATGTCACTTTTATGGAACCTAATCTAGTAAAGGAGAATATTGCAGCTAAATGACGGACAGGAAAAGAGTCTCTGTTTAATTGGCACTGGCCAATTTATCAGTCTCTGATGTCAGAGACTCTCCATTAGGCTGTAAGAAAGTGATTTGTGAGATATCTTTCAATTGAAAATCTCTGTGGATAGTAGTTCATGCCACCATTATATCAACTTAATGAATGAGGCCCAATAGCATCCTCTTCTTACCAGAAGGAACACATCCATCATGGAACAAAGGATTCCCCAGTGCCAACGGCTTGTCGTGTTTTTCATTTCTTAGTCTGTGTGAGAACAAAAGGATTTCAGTCCAAACTGAGAAGAATGGTAGGGCTTCCTTATTTCGTGGAAAACAATCACCTGAGTTGCTGAAGTAATTTCAACTCAATGTATTGCTTTATCTAGAAGATTGTTTACATAGATACATTCATATCTTAAACAAACAGGATAGATTCACATCATATTCTGGAGATAAATTTACATTCTTCTGTTATAGAAAATCTGCATAATATATATACATATCTATATATCTGTATACATAGATATAAATAGCAGCTATATGTCATGTATACACACATACACTCAACAGGCATCTGCTGGTTTTTTAGCATAACATCCGAGTTTGGCCAATAAAATCTTGGAAATTCAATAATCAGTCAAAATCAGAATGTATATCCCATACAATCTGTAAGAAGTGTATCTAGTAAAAATGCAGGGAAATATTGAGACATACTGGTAACATTTACTTCCCCTTAGTTACTTGTTTTTGTCATTGTTTTATTTATGTCTTTCAGAGAGCATGAGAAAGCTCCCAGAGACATTGGGCTTTGAACATAAGTGAATGTCCTGAACAAAAAGAGAAGCCAACTTAAGGCAGAGATAGTGTACATAAATACCTGCTGATCTTAAGGCACTTGTCCCTGACACAGTGTGCTTCAGACATTATCACCTAAACCTCATCATCTGGCTCAGATGAATTCTTTTAACTTCTGAATGCCATATCACATATTTTATATTAGTAATTTTATCTCCTCAGACCATCTGTCTGTCTCAAAAGCTAACAATACAGATGCCAGTCCATTGAAAAATATGTTCATAATCAAGGTTAACATGTCACACCACCTGTACTCACAGCTATTGTAACACTGATGATCTGGCTTCATTTTACATTCAAATATTTTACAGTAGTATCTCACCTCAAATCCAGAAAATTTAAATTAGTGTGTAGGTAATCCAACTTAAAGGTGTTCGTTATATATACTAAATTCATGCACTCTATAGGGTTTCAAAATTATTTTTTAGATAGCAAATATACTTTACTTGAAAAAATATTTAAGTGTCAGTTTCTTATCTGACAAAAATGGTTGTGCTACATAGGATGATTCGAGGTTAAGGTTTGTTTTCTTTCTTTCTTTTCTTTGTGTGTGTGTGTGTGTGTGTGTGTGTGTGTGTGTGTGAGAGAGAGAGAGAGAGAGAGAGAGAGAGAGAGAGAGAGAGAGAGAGAGAGAGAGAGAGAAGAGTATTTACTGATGGTAAGCGATTGTGTCAAGAACCAGACTTTAATGAAAACTAAATACCACCAGCAGAGTCTTGCCAGAAGTGGTGATGTTATACTTTTTTAGAACTGATTGGAGCTAATGAATACTGTTACTTGACAAGGTAATTTCTTGTTTCTATTTTTTCCTTCATCAGCCACAAATTCTCAACACACACACACACACACACACACTTTCAGGTTTAAAGAATATGAACTAAAGGGAAATTGGGGGTAAAATAATATTGTTTTTAAGTTGTTAACAGAGATTTCTGTCTTGTCCAATTCCCACAGTTGTTAAGTTCCAATGAAACACACAGAGGTCTACATTAACTATAAACTGATTGGCCAACTATCTCAGGTTTCTTATTAACTCATAACTTATATTAGCCCATTATTCTTATCTGTGTTAGTCAGATGGCTTGGTGAGGCAGTCACATCTTGTTTCCTCTCCGTCTGGGTCATAACTGCAGACTGAGCTTTCTTCTTCCCAGAATTCTCCTGTTCTCATTGACTTGCCTCTACTTCCTGCCTGGTCACTGGCCAATCAGCATTTTATTAAAAATAATACATGTGACAGGGTAAAAGAATATTGACCCACAACATTAAGTCTTGTACTTTTCTCAAGAATATCAAATGAAAAGCTTACTAGGATTTACTGAATTCCTAGGTCAGAGCTGCAGGAACTTATAGTTACTGAAGAAGATACAAGTTCAGGTTTTTCAGTTTCAAGAGGGAGAATGAATCCTATAGAATAATGGTTTCAAGTAGACCTTTAACCAGTCTTACATATTTGCAACATTTTGTAATAGTTTCCTTAGCTTGGTGAAACCACTGTGTTCTATTTTTTTTCTACATAAGCCATTAACACTTATCACATTAAAGATGAACATATAGAATAAGGAAAGGAGGCACAAAGTAGAGCCTCCCTTACCAAGCTTGACTTGATAGCTGCCTAATTGGACAATAAAGTCTAAGTGGGTCTAGATCCTTGCTGTCTATATATCTTCCATTCAGCTGCCAAGTTTGAGTAGGGTGGTATGTATTCAGTCTATATATATCATCAACAAGGCCTAAAATATTTAAAAGTAAGGTTCATAACTGTGATAAAGTAGAACAAAAATTAATGCCAACAAAACTATTATAAACAAAAGTATTTATTGTCTATAGACATTCTTACTGATAAGAAAGTATTTTCCATTTTGTACTCATAATTATTCACAAAATTGCATCAACATTTAGGTTATTTCTAATCAAAATAAACAAATCTCTCAATTTTATTATGAGATTTTATTCTTTAAAATTTATTAAATTTCCATTTATGTGTGTTTTTGTATCACTGTGTGAGGATATGTGCAGCATGTACATTCAGGTGACCAGAGAAACCAGAAGACAGCTTTTGATTCCATAAAACTGTAATTCCAGGTTGTTGTGAGCCACTAAGTGAGTGCTAGGAACCAAACTCAGGTCCTCGGCAAGAAAAATAAGTGTTCTAGCACATGGAGTTATCTTTCCAGCTTTTTAAGATAGTGTTTTCAATAAAAATATAGTTATTCAAATGAAATTGTCATCTTTGACCTGGTAATATATGTGTGCATGTACATAACATGAAGAAATACATGTAATTCTTTTCTTTTTAATTTATTTTTTTATTGAAAAAATTTCCGCCTCCTCCCCGCCTCCCATTTCCCTCCCCCTCCCCTCACTCCTCTTCTCTTCCCCCCACTCCATTCCCCCTCCCTCTCCAGTCTGAAGAGCAGTCCGAATTCCCTGCCCTGTGGGAAGTCCAAGGTCCTCTCACCTCCATCCAAGTCTAGGAAGAAGAGCATCCAAACAGGCTAGGCTCCCACAAAGCCAGTTCATGCAGTAGGATCAAAACCCAGTGCCATTGTCCTTGGCTTCTCAGCAGCCCTCATTGCCTGCCATGTTCAGAGAGTCCGGTTTTATCCCATGCTTATTCAGTCCCAGTCCAACTGGCCTTGGTGAGCTCCCTCCCAATAGATCAGTTCCACTGTCACAGTGGGTGGGTGCACCCTTTGCGGTCCTGACTTCCTTGCTCATGTTCTCCCTCCTTCTGCTCCTCATTTGGACCTTGGGAGCTCATTCTAGTGCTCCAGTGTTGGTCTCTGACTCTATCTCCATCCATCACCGGATGAAGGTTCTATGGTGATATGCGAGACATTCATCAGTATGGCTATAGGATCTCCAATCTTCACCAGTAAAATAGTCAAAGTTAAAATTAACTTCACATAACTTATGAATTCACAAAAGCAATAAGTTCATTGACATCTGTATTAATGAACAATACTTAAAAGACTGACTTTGCTATTCTCTCTATTCTTTGAATGTCCTGTTTTAATTTGACACTTAAGATACAAAGCATTTATTTCTCTGTTGAGAGGCCTGGCACAATGTCCATGGAGAAGTATTTCATTAGGAGGCAATAGTGAATTTATAAATCTATTACTTTACCTAGAATGTTGCATTGGCATTATTTGAGCAACAAAACTAGAAAACAAAATCATTCTGAGGTAACTCAGACCCAGAAAAGCAAGCATGACATGAACTCATAAGTATATATTAAGTGTAAAGTAAAAAAAAAAAAAATCCAGGCTAAAATCCACAGCCACAGAGAGACTGCATAACAAGGAGGGCCCAAAGAGTGACACATGAATTTTCCTGGGAAGGGAAAATAGAAGAGATCACCAGGGTAAACTGGAGGTGTGGGGGCGGGATGGAAAGATGTAAACCTGTGGGATCGGGGTGGGTGGGTTGATGTCGGAGATACTAATAAAAGAGCCGTCTTGATGGGTGAAATTTTGGGGTGAGGAAGAAACCTGAAGCCAAGGAAGCTCCCAGGAATCCACAAGGATGACCCCCAGCTAAGACTCCTAGCAATGATAAAAGAGGGTACCTGAACTGGGCTACTACTGTAATCAGATTGATGACTAGCCTAATTGTTTCCAGAGAGCCCTTATCCAGTAACCGATAGAAGTAGATGCAGACATTCACAGTCAAACACTGGGCCAAGCTCTGGGAATACTGTTGAACAGAAGAGGGAGGGATTATATGAGTCAGGGGTTTCTAGGCCATAAATGGAGGAACCCACAGATACAACTCTCCTGAGCTCATGGGAGCAAACGCACCCTGGACCAAAAACTAGGGAGATTGTGTGAGACTGACCTAGTCTCTATGCATGTGAGTGACAGTTATGTGGCTTGATCTGTTTGTGGCAATCCTGTCCCTGGCACTTGAGCCAGCTTTGGGAAATTTATTCTGCTTGTAGAGTTGCCTTCCCTAGGCTTGATGGAAGGGAGGGGCCTGGTCCTGCCTTAGCTTGATGAGTCAGGATTTGTAAACAAATGAAAAATGTAATTAATAAAAACAAACAAGAAGCAAAGAAACAAAAAGCTCAATATTGTGAACACTTACTGCTTTTACTTTTAAAATGAATGTAGCACTGGATTGCATTATTATTGTTCCCAAATTTCATATTTTTTGATGATATCATAGGAATCCTTTATTGGAAAAAGGAGATACTTCAATAATGGTAGATTCAATCTCAGTAAACATTTTGCTAATATTTAACTAACTACAATTAGATAGAGCAATACTTTAAGAGGATTTATATCTCCCTTCAGTGTTTTAATTGTCTTGTCATTAGGACTGTCATACAAAGACTATAATTACCTACAATTATCCTTTTAGTGTATATCTCAATTATCCTTATTTGAAAATTCATTTATTCATTTCAAGTTTATCTACGCTTTTAAGTTTCATTTTCTCTGATTAAATCCAATTACCTAACAAAGAATACTCTGATATGAGAGAATGTTGAGAAGCCTTCATTGTGCTGTGGATTCAACAAGAAAGATTACATAAGATACCAGGGAACATCATGGAGGAACTTTAATTCTAGGAATGTTTCACACTGCAGAAATTAAAGATTTTCTAATTTTTTCCTCACATTTTCAGTGATAATCCATAACAAATTATGTCATGATTAAAAGGTCAATATTTTAACTGCACATCAAATGTACGGATGTGTATATGCATATACACATATGTGTATGTATATGGTTGCATATATATATATATATATATATATATATATATACACACACACATATGCATGGCAAACATTGATAAAAGTGTAAGAAAAACAGAAAACTCAAGTACTAGAGTTGGAAACATATCTTTGATGAGTCAACAATGACTCTGTCCAGACCAAAGATGGACAGAGATGATTACTAACAATAATCATCATAATTTGATGGTTATTGTCAAAAAGATATCTGAATAAGGAGTCAGTCATTTAACAATGATGTCATGTAGTGAAGCTTGAAAGCATGTCAAGAGAGCTGTAATGATGTGATCCATCATGACAGAACCTTTTGATGCAATCAAAAGCTACAGGACATTTGATCTGCATCAAGCTGCTAGAACCATAGAGTTTAATAGCAAATTTCAGTTTTAATAGACAGCAAAGCATGGTATAAATGTGTAAACCAGTATATTAGTCATTAATTAATATTAAGTATCATATAGTATCAATAATTTAGCTTGCTATGATTTTGTGCCATTCATGTGTAAAGGATTGTTCACACTAACAATATGATTCAAGAGCCGGCTGTCAATCGAGTCCTGCACTCCCACCTGGTGGAGCTGCCTGATGGAGGTTGGATATTATTAACATAGGTGGGTAAAGACCTCTTGGGTTTGGTCTGAATGTTGTGCTGGTTCACATTCCTCAAAAGACTTATTGAAAGACTTTTCTCATTATATTCAGAATGCCATTGATTAACACAGTGTTTACCTTTATGATAATTGTGTCAAACTTCAGGAAGTTATTTTTCCTTTTGAATGATAGATGAGGTCTCAAGGTAGCTCAATATTCCCTGTAGAAATGACTTAAAAAATCACAGCTACAGGAATTTTGCTTTTATTTTTTGAATTTTGAACCCTCATGCTAACATTTCCATTTTCATTTGATATTGATTTGATATGATATTTCATGGATATTTTCACCTCATTTGTATATCCTCTGTGATGATGACCCATTGCATTAGATAACTTTTTTTCAAGTCATCTAGCAGCCGGGCTGTCAGGAGTAGCATTGTCACATGCTATAGCCCTGATGAGGCTGTCTGCCACATCTATGTCTGCCACATTTTGTCTAACTACTCTCCTGTACACAAATTATTCATCCCTAGGTTCAGAAAATTTTGTCTGATAATTGGCTGTTTATCATTAAACTCTTGCCAAGCTCTCATAGCCCAAAATGAATTTGAGTATAATATTGTTTGGTTATATAGCTAATCCCGCGCATTTTCATTAACATTTGCCACAGAGTTGCTCTGCCATTATAACACCAGCTTTTCTATTCCTTCCTTCCTGTACATCATGTCTTTGCCCCAAACACCTTTTCCACTGTAAATGTCATCTTCCGCTGAGACAATCCTTAAAATGAAAACTCATTTTAAATGAGATAAAATCCCTCTTTTTAGGTAATCTACCATTGTAGCACTGAAAGGAGCCTGAACTCCATTTTTCTCTCACTATATCTCGAAACTGCTTAAATAACATAAAAATCAAAAGCATTGTGTTAAGTGTTGTCCTGCAGTCTTCATACCTCCAGGGAGGGCCAAATGATCCTTAAATTACAGAGCTCTAAAGCCTTATTGACTACAATATTGTGAAGGAGATAATTTGGAATCTCTAGGGGCCCCGGTGAGATCTGTTTTAACCTTTTTCTTAGAACTACCCCATTTTGGTCATTCTACAGATTTTGGGTTACTTTGATCTGCACTAAAGGCATTATATAGTGGGCCAGAGGGAGGACAAGAAGTTTTAATTGGCCAGAAGTCTGTTGGCCCCCAAAGGGTGACATGGATTTGTCTCCAAGGAGCTCAAAAGACAGCAACAGCACTCCAAATACTAAAGGAGTTTTACAGGAAACAGTTTCCCTTACTCAGGTTTTCATTTTAGAGTTCTTTAAATTTTGTGCCAGATTTTCTAATATTTTCTCTTCTGAAAACCATGAATCATGCTCAATATTATTGTCTAAAAATTGATCTAAATCATCCTTATTAATATAGCACTCCTTTATTTCAAGATATGCTTGAATAAACAGATATCATATTTGGGAATACCTTGTGAATTTTACATGTTCTTTGGTACTCACCAGTTAATATTAATTGGTGTGCTCCCCATATTTTCATGCTACCTTTTTCAAGCTGAATCCACTAGGAATCCTGTTTTGAGCATCCTTCAAGTCTCACATAGTTAGTCACCACTTGCTAAGTACAGCACAGCCATGGCAAGAGAGAAATCAGGGAAGAATGATAATGGTAGGCAGAGACACTAGATTCTCTGTTGACTTTGAGAATAAACAGTTTTTTATTATTTTATCTATTGTTTATATAACACTTGACTACTAAAGATAGCCCTGAAATTAAGGCTTGAGGAAATAGTTTTCATGTCCCCTTTATCTGCATACTTTCTACACTTCCACGTCCTTGTGGTCCTCCTTTTATCAGATGACATTTCTTTTTAGACCTAATCTCATTTCTGCGACGTTCTGCTCTCACATAACCACAGCTTGGACAAATTTGTGTCTGAGAAGGAACTGTGGACTCTCTGAAACACAGTTATGTCACTACAATGGCTACAGTAAAACTATGCAAAAGAACATTTTAAGCCTCTTTATAGTCATTTGTGGCATCTGCTGTAGTCTGAGTGTAAAGTGTTCCTGAGGGTAAACACAGTAAAAGCCGGGTTACAAACTTCAAGTATTTTCTGGATTTCTAGAACTTGCGTTGGAAGTGACCAATGTCAAGAAGTTAGATAATTGGTATTTGGTCTATGGGACAGTGCTTAAAATATCTTCTTCTGTCTCTCTTTGATTCCTGTTCACCAAGAAGGAAGCAGTATATTTTACCCCACACTGTATTGTGTTGTATTGACTAGGATCTTTTTACTAACTGGTACAACGGAACAAAAACAATGTTTCAAATACCCATGGACTAAACATTTGAAACTATTAGACAACTAAATATTACTCCCTTAGGTAGATTATCTCAAATATTTTTTGTCATAATAGTTGGAAATGAAGATGCTCCCATGAACTTTGTAGGGTTTTTTGATATAAATTATATCACTCAGTCATGACTTTAGTTCAAATGAGTTGTGCCAATCTATCAACTAATTTGTTCTAATTTATAGTAATGATGTATTTCAGTCACTATTGGCAGGGTATTTATTATTCTAAACACAACATGTATGATTTCCTAAAGTAGACTTTCTAAGTCTTGAGATCTCCTGAAAATCCTTCAGCGTACAGACAATATCCAAAGTACATATTGTGATTAAATTAAGCAAAATCTATTAACAGCAGGATAGCTTGGAAATCCCCAAACATTTAGGCTAAACATCACAATTTTAACTTCACTTGAGTCCAAGAAGAATTTTCAAAATAATTTTAAAATGTTTAGGACTCAAAGAATGTAGAGCTTAAAACATCAGAATTCTTAGATTCAGTCTAAGCAGAACATATGAGGAAATGTATAACATAGAATGTACATAAAGTAAAACAAGGCAGTTGTAGCATTTATAACCTATGTCTTCACACTGGAAATCAGAAAATGAGGAATTAAACCCAATGTAATTAAAATAGAAGAAATAATCTTCAAAATATAATCAGTTAATTTTTAAAGGAAAGCAACAAAGATTAAATGACATTAAAATTTCATTAAAAAATAGACCAATAATTAATTATCAACAAGTATGGATAATCCTGAACAAAAAATGAAAAAAACACAATTACTGACATCATAAATGAAAGAGAAGCTATCAATACTAAGCTTATAGGCATTCAAAGATAACAAATGTGAATAATTTTCTGTCTACTTTGATAATCTAGAGACAAAGGGAAAATTATATAAATAAGAATATGTGTATAAGGCATGCCGCAACAATAATTAACTTTTCAAAACAGAAAACACAAAAATCCAAAATCCATGACCAAGTTGGTCATCAGTGAAGTCTATCAAATATTGAAGCAAGAAATTGCATAATATCTTTAGGTAAATAAAAAAAAACTCTGATTCTCTAGAGTAGGCATACCATAATAAAAATATGACAAGGAAAGAAAACAAAATAAAATTACCTTTTAAAACAGATAAATGCACACACAAAACACTCTACATATGTGTGCATATATTCATGTGCACATAAATATATTTATTCAAAATTTTTGCATGTATATATTATATATGTATATGCAGAAAATTTGAATAAAAACTGAGCTTGGTAGATCATGATAATAAACCTAACATCTGAAAAGTAGAGGCAAAAGAATCATAGGTGTGTTGTTAGTCTGAGATACACAGTAAGATGCAAGCCAGCCTTCTCTACAGAGTAAGAACCTGCTTCAAAACACATAAACACACACACACTTGCACTAAAGAAAAAAATACAAATAAATTTCAAGGAACCCAAGGAAACTATAGCATAGTAGAAGGATAGATGTAATATATAAAAGCCTATCTATTTTATGATCTACTCATAATGAATTAGTATAATTTGGAATTCAAAATACGGCAAGATTTTATCAGTACCACAAAATTAAATATATGCACATAAATCTATACCCATATAACAAAAACTTAATTTTAGAAGCAAATAGACAGCTGTAATTGAGATAAATAAGAATAAATAAATACATAAATTAATCTAAATAAATGAAAATATTTTATTTAAGAAATGTTTTTAAAGTGTTGCATTCCCTACAAAGTAGAGTCAATATAGCCTCAATAAATAAGAAATATTCTTACAAGCTCGGTGGCCTGTAATTCTTTTCTATTGTTGCTTCACTGCTACAACTTATTCTCCTGTATACATATGGCCACATGCTGTCGTTTATCCTATACAATGCCCAGAAGTGTACTTTCTGTGATTGGGGGAGGTTTAAATGTTTGGAAACGGTTTCCTTTACTTATTTGCCTCTTCATTTCAACTTTTTCTTAAGAAAATCTATGAGATTTCTTCTGAATTGAAATTGCTCATTGCTTTCCCTTTGTGTCTTGGGGGAAAATACAACCAGGCATCATAAAGGTTGAAAATATAACCTTTGACATAATACTCTACTTTTAATTGGACCCAATTTTCTTTATTAAGATGAACTTCATTTTTAGTTTCCTCCTATGTTAACCAGGAAAAAATAGGGGAATCCAGATGTTGGGTAGAGAGTGGTACCCAGGAGTATATTTCCTCTTAAACTGTTTTTTTTCTTTCTTTTTTTATTATTATTGAAAAAATTTCCACCTCCTCCCCACCTCCCATTTCCCTCTCCCTCCCACCACTCCTCTCCCTCTCCCTCTCCAGTCCAAAGAGCAGTCAGGGTTCCCTGCCCTGTGGGAAGTCCAAGGTCTTCCACCCTCCATCCAGGTCTAGGAAGGTGAGCATCAAAACAGGCTAGGCTCCCACAAAGCCAGTACAGGCAGTAGAATTAAAACCCAGTGCCATTGTCCTTGGCTTCTCATCAGCCCTCATTGTCCGCCATGTTCGGAGAGTCCAGTTTTATCCCATGCTTTTTTAAATACAAAACAAAACAAACTCTCTTCTCTCACCTTCTCTTCATCACTCAGCACAAATCTGTGCCACAGTCATTGAGGTCCTTAGGATTTCTGGAGGACAAACTTGATTAAACCCTTACAGGTTTGTTCCTTGACCTTTCACGTTTGTTTTGGGTTTTGTCATAATTTCCCCGCCTGTTCCATTTGTTCCTTTTCTCTATCTCCCTAATAAACTTTATTTGAAAACACTTGTATTTTACAAGTTATGTGTCTTATTATGTCAACTCGAAACATCGTCCTACTAAATGTTTCCCCTTTCAATTATCCACTCTCTCTTATTTCCACAAGCTCTGTTACCTTTTCCCTGAGACTAGTATATTAACTACAGGATCAGTTCTGAGTACATATAGGCATTGCAGAAGCATAAGTACATATTCCATCTACACTGTCTGTGTTACATTTGACAAGGTACTTAACATGGAGAAAAGTGAACTTAAGGTATTTACCTGCACTATTCAAATTAATTGCCTACTACTTCATTTTGATCTAGAAATTAGTTAGGTAATGTGCACAAGAATGAAGGTATAAGTAAGTGTTCTCAGATAATGCAATATTTGTAGCTGATTTGCTTTAATTGTATCTTGGTCAGAGATTGGAGATTATCCTTAGAAAACTGAACTATGCTATTAAAGACCTAAAGGAAAGGATGGATAAATGGTAGACTATTACATGTGTTGTATAACGCACTTAGCATTAGCTTGTCCTAAGTCCACTATATTTAATAGCCATTTTCATAAGTGGCCCAAGTTATAAACTTCTATCAATTTTTACATTAGTAATATTGTTTGAGAATTTTGTAAATATGTGTTTTGGTCAAGTTCACTATGAGTTCCCTCTACTCCAATTTATCCTCCATACCCATCAACTATTATTCCCTCCCAACTTCATGTTATTTTTCTTTTCACTAATTTCACTGTGTGTTACCTTAATGCAACCAATGGATCCAGTATGTACATGGGCCTGGGACTATTTTCCAGAGCATGGTAACAATTCAGGGACAATATCTTTGAAAAGAAAACCTGTTTTCCCTCTACCAGTAATCATCAATTGTTAATGGCTTCCCATGTAAAGATGCAACTTCCTGGTCACCGCCTACATCCATGTTAGGATTTTGCCTGGTATAATCTTTCTCAGATCTTTACAATTTGCCACTCCTATGTGCAACTGCCCTGTTTTGTACTTAAAACATTGTTTTGATGTGCTTGTTCACAGCTCTGGGTCTTAAATCTTTCTATCTTCTCTTCTTTGGTGCTCCTTTACAACTTATGTAAGTACAATAATCACTTTTGCTTCCATCATCCTACTTTAACATGATTTTAAGAAGAAAATAAAAACTGCCCTAAATGATTACATTTGGTTATTTCTAATGAGAATTTGTTGGTTGTCTGTCTTTGCAGATATTTTTAATAAAGAAAAGAACTTTTAAATTAATAATAGATCAAATAGAAAATAACAGGAGAAAGGCTAATAATTGTAAGAATACAACAGCTATAAATAGTTCCACAGAGTATCAAATGTATGGTTTGTATTCGCCACATTTCTGTAACCCTCTCCTACCTTATGATTATTGTCATTTATGTAATAATGATAGTTAGGGAATGTATGTTTAAGAAATTCATTGTCCCATGTAATCTTCTGATAAATTTTGGGTATGTAAATATTTCCTATTTTCTGGATCTCAAGGGGTTTGAATAAATTGATCAAGTTATATATTATAGTCCTAATGGTGGTTTCTGAACCTTGAATTGATTTAAAGTTCTTTGGAAGGCCATATCTAGCCATATATTACATTGATGTATTGTGTCCCATGATCCCTTGAGACCAAGGATATCACACAATTGTTTTATACAGTTGGAGAAGTATAAAATAACTCCCCTTATGATGCAGTTGATGGAGAGTATATAAATGAACGACCTTAATCCAAATTATCTGCAATGTCAACTGATATTTCAATTTCAATTTTCTTAATTTTCTTTTAAACTGTATGCTGTATATTGGGAATAGGTAGGTGTTAAATTTTGGGGGGAAATATCTTTTCGTGTTATTTCTTCAACATGTGAATGATTTGCCACTGCGCAAGTACCTCCGTAGATGAACTGAGTACATGTCAAGAAACAGAAGAGAATTATAAATTGGAGCTGAGTCTCTGCCAAGAGATTGCTTCTGGGGTTCAGGTAACAGGACTAAGGAGAGAAGCCCGGGGAGGTGGAGGGCATCTCTGATAATGAACTTCATCATTTTCCCTAAGGTTGGTTTCTGACAGTGCAGCCTACAGTGGGAGAGACAATAATTTTGAAAGCTCATGTTTTTTAACCACCTTAATCTTAATGAGATGGCATCACCTTTGCCTAAACACCAATGTATTTTGTAAATTACTTTGTAGAATGATAATTAGTACAATATTGAAATTGTATGAATTTTCCATAAGAACTGGAATCCTAAATAGCATGATTCGCTACAAAACAGCTAAAAAGCCATTACATTTACCCTCTGGGAAAAGCCTTTGTTTTGTTGTCTTATTCAAAATTCCTCAAAGCAAACTACTAACACTGGGACTGTTGCTACCCAAAGTAATGATTGTGTAATGGGTTTAGCCACTGTGTTAGATATGGATTAAAGTTTGAGGATAAAATGTTTTGAGTGTGTATTTGTGTGGTGTGCATTTATTACTTCAGAGTAACTGCAGCAATAGAAAAGAAGTTGTAGATAAGTGAGGATATATTTATCACTCTTTCTCTAATAATTGAAAAGTACTATTGGCATCTTTATTATCTACTGTTGATTACATATGTATTCACTGTACAGAAATAAGCTGAGCCATATACTTTAGCTTAGAATAGACTAGAAATGTTAATTTTATGAATAGAAATAAGTTTGTTAGCTTCCTAATTAAATTCAGAGTATACACACATACATCTTTGTGTGTACATATATTAATCAAATTATTATATATTTAAATATTCCTATTATATAATTTAACAAAAATACATTTGACATAATAACATATATCAAATGATTTCATAGAACTACTTCAAATATAGTTTACTGTTTGTACCAATTGGTATCTCTACTCTATCTTTGAGCAACGCTTTGTATATCTGTTGCTCTGTTTGTTCTCAGTGTCCATTCTTGTTGCTTTGTTTCTCTTTAGCACGTTATTTATCTTAAATAATAGAGAAAATCTGTAAAATTTTCTGTTTGTAAGACACTGGAAATTCTTTTTGAAAAAAATGCAAAATTAAGAGAATTAACTATTGGCAGATTTTTATAATAATATATCACACTGAAAGTCCTTTTCAGATAAAAATACCTTCATCTCTGTTCTGGTATGTTTTTCCAAGTTTGAAAGATACTTTTATATGATGTGGAAATTCTCATGTAGCCAATAGGAAACGTCTTCTGATAATTCAATGTTCATAGTCAAAATAATTATAAACTATTGGGATACAATAGCAAAAATTCTGCATAAGTTCTTTAGGCTGCTACAGCAAAGGTCTTAAGACTAGGTGATGTAAACATAAATCTACATTATAAAGTCTTATGAACCGAAAAATCTAAAATCTGTATGTTGTTGATACTGCTCTCTCTTTCACAAACACACACAGAACACACTCACACAAATACACACACACTTGTGTGTGGCCATATATACATTTATATATGTACATACATAATACATATATATGCATATATATTACATATAAACAGCATTTATCTTAATAATATCCACAGTTTAAGACCTTAAAAATTACTTTTTCCCATAAGTAAATCTTCTTAATAAGGCCCTCCTCTTTGTTTGCAGATGGAATTCTCCATCTTTACATTGCTTTTGGACTCTTTTGTGCATAAAGAGGATGATCTAATGTCCTCTACTCTGAAGGACACCAGTGTCATCAGATCAGAAATTCATGGTGATGTTTTACTTTAAGAACCTCCCTAAAGACTAATGTCCAATTTGATTTTAAGAATTTGTTAACGATTCTTTTTTCCAATGTCTATTGTTTGCCTCTTTGTGCAAAAAAATCAAGGTACGTGCTGTTGTACCGGCTTGTACATGTTTCTTTAGTTTCGTACACTGATCTTGTGTCTAGGCAATGTCATTTTTTTTATTATTGTATCTTTTTATAACAATTTGAAATCAAAGATAGTGATACCTTAAGGGGATTTTTTTTTATAAAATCAGGATCGCAACAGTTATCCTGAGTCCTTTATGTTTCCATACGAAATTTTATATTATTTTTACAACTCACCCCATGATTACATTTGAAAGTTCGTGGGTATTGCGTTGAATATCGTAATAATTTGGATATTATTCAGCTGTTAAAAAATTAAAATTATTAAGTTTTCATGTAAATAGATGGATTTGTAAACAGTCATTATAAGTGAGATAATCCAGACTAGGAAAGACAACAATCATTTGTTTTCTCTCTTTTGTCGATACTTGATTTGAATATTCAGATATGAGCATTTCTTTTGGAATAGGCTTAGAGGTTCAAATATTAATAAGGGGCTCTTTAGAGGCATACTTCTATTTCTAGAGGTAATGTAGATAGAAAGTAGTATATAAAAGGTTAAAGAAAAATAATAGAATGTAAAATATTAAGTAGAGTAGAAGATGGGAAGATAGGTAGAGGCAGAAATACAGAAAAGGTAAACAAAACCAAAAACCTATCAAAAGCCTCAAGTGTAAACTATTAATATAGAAGCTTCCTAAAATATGTATGTATATCTACATAAAACATTGCATCCGTCCCTCTTTCCTTCCCTCCCTCCCTTCCTTCCTTCCTTCCCTCCCTCCCTCCCTCCCTCCCTCCCTCCTTCCTTCCTTCCTTCCTTCCTTCCTTCCTTCCTTCCTTCCTTCCTCTTTCATTTTCTTTCCAGTCAAAGTAACCATGGAGTATAAACTATTCAAATGTAAAAAGTAATTTTTTTCTATAATCATCCCATGTACTTGTCATTGTATCATTATTTAAGTGCACATTTCTTATAAATTATCTTTAGATTAAGTATATTTTGATATAGTAAATTTATATTTATTAATATATGTAAATAATTTTAAAAATTCAATTTTATAGCCGGGCGATGGTGGCGCACGCCTTTAATCCCAGCACTCGGGAGGCAGAGGCAGGCGGATCTCTGTGAGTTCGAGACCAGCCTGGTCTACAGAGCTAGTTCCAGGACAGGCTCCAAAGCCATAGAGAAATCCTGTCTCGAAAAACTAAAAAAAAAAAAAAAAAAAAAAAATTCAATTTTATTTATTTTCTTTTTAATATTAATGCTGTGAGATCAGATATTAATATGAAGTTGTTTTGTTTGATATGCCAAGTTTTATTGCTTTCCTATAGAATTCATAGTTAGAAATGTCTTGAAAATCACTAGTCTAGTGAGGAACACCCAAAAGATTAAATGACCTACTGAGCTTTTCTCAGTGACACATCCAGCACCACGTAGAATTTTGTTTTGTGTGGAAAGGTGATACAATGAAACATGAAGTGAAGGTACAGTCATGACTAAAGACCAAAGTCAGTATTTATATTTACATTAATAATTTCCAGTCTGAGCAAATGTTAGCCCCATATGTTATCTGCTCACACAGCTAATAACATTTAGAAAATAATCAACTGATTTCTGCGATGACTGGCAATAATCACTTCATCTATGAAAGACAGCAGCTTTAGACCTCTGTCCTCTCAATTTGTTAATCCACTTGGTAATTAACAAAGACTCAAACAAAATAAAAATATTCTTTATATGACCATATTATTAAATATACAATTTCTGCGTAGAGACATCGTTTCCAAAGTGCTTCTGGTACAGCCTCTGGCTTTTCTCTGGCCAAAAGTTTGGAAGTATGTTTTGTATTAAATTGATCCTTTCAAGGGATCACTTTAAAAAATAACATTTTGTATCTAAGAACTACTTAAATTGTTCCTTAAGACTGTCACATAAATATTATAAAAAATTAAGAAAACATTATTGTTCTACTTAAATGTAATTCTGGTATTTACAATATTATCTTGATGACAACCTTGTTGAAACTACAAAAAAAAAAAAAAACCTTAAAAATTATACGGAGTAAGGAAGCCATTTTCCACAAGCATCCTATAGTTCCATCCACATTTGCAATGACTTTGTTGGATTCATTCTTTTAGCAAAGTCACCTATAAAAAAAATTACACAGTACATTTACCAGACAGATGTAAGATCTCAATTTTAATGCCTAGAACCCAAGAAGAAGATTGAACATTTTAGGATTAATTCTAAGGCAAGATGAGCAGACAACTAGACAAGGGAGATGAAACAAATGAGAAGCAGAAAATGACAAGCACTGGACATTGTGCAAGGGATGTGGAGGTGCTTAATAGCTTATTCTAGAAGCCTGCCATGTGCCTGATAATTGGACTACAAATTTTCATGACATGATTTGCAACAGTTTAGGTAATATATATTACGTTGACAAATTAATGTCTTTTACATGATTTGACATATATTTCAGGAAATTCTTTTCTCCTGTCCATCATTATCAAAATCAAAGAAAATAAGAAATAAATCATGTTTTACTTTATAGAAGAAAATATGTGGTGATAGAATGTTGAGGGTAGTGTAATCCAATAACTTCACAGATCTGCTGCTGAAGAGTTTGCTATTTCAGCTATTCTTGGAATAGAGGAGTACAAGAAAGCATGCTTTTTCATTTTCACTGTTTGACTACATATATTTCATCTAGAAATTCTTTCCACAATATATCAAAATACATCTTCCTCTAGTGATGATTTTGAAATGAAAACTCACAATTTAGTGTTACTACAAGAATATTAATTATTTACTTAAAATTAAGATGTTATATGTTAAAGCGAGAATCCTATAGTAGATTGTTAATTTTAAAACTGTTTTTTAATCCTTCTTAGTTATACACCACAATTTCTAACTAGAAAATCTTTCCATAGCAACTTAATTTCTAATTCAAAGCTAAGTTAGTTTACCATCTACTGCATACAAAATATGAAGGAATAAATAATAAAGGAAAATAGAAGGTAATTAAGTATATCCTTTGGATAAATTATTGAACCAATATTAATTACCATGATATTTATCAAGTACTCTATAAGGTAGATAAAGACATAGCTATTGTTTAGTTGACTTTCAGCAGAGATGTCACGACAGTTAATTATATAAAGTAATATCAATACAATAGTATGTTTGATGTTTTATCATTTTGTATTCATGTATCTGGCAATAATTTACTTCAGAGAGTGTCTTACAGTTTATGAAATATACAACAACAAAGCAGGAAGTGCAGACTTGAAAAAGTATGAAGTGGCTGTTTCCATTGCACCTATGAAGTGGAGAAAGAACAGGATTTCAGTCTGTTCTATAAAACCTCAAGACTTTCCCTTTATGATCTCCCAGCAAGGCTTCTATAAAAGTTCCACAATTTTCAAAAACAGTGCCACCATCTGGGGACAAATTATTCCAATGAATGAATACAGTAATAATAATTTACATTCAAAGTACTTTCTGTTACTAGTTCCCTTGTAATTAGTTCTCTAGGACCTATGTATTTATCTTAATAAAAAAATATAATCATGTCAACATCAAAAGTCCTCATTGTCTTTAAAAGATCTAATACTGTTTAAAAGTTGAAAGCTTATTCAGAAACTCAAAGAAATCTTTAAATGCATGCCTCAGAAATGTCAAATATAAAAACAAATTACGTATTGACTGCATTAAATAACAAAAAGTAAATATTCTCATTTTAAAAATGAGAAAAAATGGGTATAAAGTGGAAATAATGAAATAAACAAGACTGATGGAGCGAATACTAAATTCTGTTTCATATTAAGTATCTGGAGCTGTTGATTGAAATGTTCAGGCTCCAAAACCTTGGGTAGCCGCACAATCACAGCTATGCAACGTGCAGAACATAAGCACTCAATCTTGTACATGATCACTTCATGTCCACAGCTTTCCTCCGCAGATGAGTCATCAGTCCATAATTTCCTGAGTTCTTTTCCTAGGTTGTTTTGCTTTCACCTATATCTGATTACCTTTTAGGGCCATACATTGCCTGTCTTCATCATCTCTTTTGACCCTTGGCCCAAGATTTCAATAATCCAGTACATTCACATCTTGCATGATGGCAAAATCAGTACATGTGATGACATTGCTCAGTTATGCTTCCAACACATGATGTAATTTGCCCTCATCAGAAAAAAAAAATCTACAAGGCCTCTGTATGCCTTGGTGGATTAATCTGAGAAAGCACTCTCCTGAACAGTTTTTTTTTTTTTTTCTGAAACAGAATACTCCCGAATTTTTACGTTTAGGTCATGATGTCTTTTTCAAATGAGTTTGTAATTTTACAATTAGAGTCATCGATGAATGGAATCTTCCACGCAGGTAACTTTCTTTTGACTTGGTAGGGAGCACTAGTTTTCTGTGGAAAGAAACCAATCTCTTTAACAGTTACAGCTGCTTCTTTACCTAGCTTATGTACAACGTAAGTAATTCATGCTCCTTTCCCCATGAAAGGATATTTTCAGATCCTTATGCTTCAATTTATTGTTTTATCTCACTACAGGCTTGGGAAAGAGCAATGAGTAGCAACCGTAACACAGTCTGAATACTATTTGTAGTTGAAATTCACTTATCCAAATAAATTACCCCATAACTTTTGAATTCAGCTTCACTAAATTCCTTAAGACAAGTGTCAAAGTTGCCACGTTCTTTGCCAGAATAATGCTACAACACATTTCTCTCTAGTATGGTCATTAACGGAGTCCTTGTTCACTGATAAGAAACCCTGTCTCAAAAATCCAAAAAAAAAAAAAAGAAAAAAAAAGAAAAAAAATCCCAGCAGTAAGGCCTTCACTATACTGATTTCTCTATGCATTCTGATCTTATAAACCTTTACCAGAATGTCCAACCTTCTCTATTTAAAGTATTTTAGAAAATCTCTGACTCAAAATCGTAAGGGCTTCCATATTTCCCCTGTAAACTGAGTCCAAATGCTTGAGAAACACAGCTGTATCACAGCAATGACCCTACTTATTTGGTAGGAGTATACTAATACAAAATTATGAATGAGTTAACTTTTTTTCTTTTCCTGTTGTCATTACATGAATTGAAGCTATTTAGGGAGAAAGGGTTAAATTTGCCTGCACTATTGAAAGGATATGATCCATCACTACGAAGTAAGTTCAGCTAATGATACGAGATGGATGGTCACAGGATCTGCAGACAAGAAGTAGAATAGGACAGGAATTGGGGCTACACAATCAAACCATAGGGTCTGTTCTCTGTAAACGTATTCCTGTAATGAGGCTCTACTCCTTAAAAGTTCAATAACCTTTCATAACTAGTGCTTCTAAGTGGGAATAAGTTATTTAACTATATGGACTTGAGCATATAGAGGACACATCATCATCAAACTACAACATGTGTCCCGTGTCTCATTCTTTTTATTACCAGTTAGTGCAATATGGAGTATCTTCACAACTGTGAATTTTACTGGCATGTGGCTTCTTATAATATCTGTAGCCCCATTTTAATGGGTTAAAATAATGTTATGCATTTTTAATGTCTCAAAATTACTTCTCTCTGAGCTTTAAAAGTAGAATTGTGTAGTCAAAGTCATATATTAGGATATTATACATTTACTCACATAAACATTACAATATTAAACAGTTTTAAACAACATTCATCTAAAACATGACATAAGTAAATGATTTAATTTCTAAAATAACATAAGTCAACCTTGGAATTGAATTAAATCTCTAAAAGTATCAATTTATCTGCCTTTTTTGATTTATCTTTTATCATAAATAAAACTCACTAGTTTGTATATAGGTTGTCATAATGATGAAGAAGATAGTGTACATCAAGATGTAATATATGGCATACTAATAATTCAATAAGAAATGCCTATAATTTCATTGAAAATTAAGGAGCATGTTGAAATACATGAGAAAAGACTATTATTGCTTACTAAATATTATAAAATGATGCTGAAATCAGTTTTAAAATTTAAATATTAATGACTTATCACATTGAGAGTAGGTACAACTGTTTATCAGAAATTTACCCTGCATTCTTAATGTCAGATAAAGACAGCTAATCATAGAACATGCTTTAGTTCTGGCCTCAAAAGTTTATTTTATGTTTTCTTTAGCACATAAGAACAATGACAACTTTCATGGGAGTTTTGGCACTTCTGTGAGCTAATGAAAATTCCTACCTAATTTTATAAACCTCACACGTACAACACCAGACTATATTAGCAGAATTGCACCAGCTTCTATTAGAATTAGTCACTCCTTGTATTTTCATTAAAGTTTTGTCTCTTTTTTGTTAAATAAACATCTCTTCTTATGTCCAGCTTATCCGTAATTTCTATTAACATCCACAGCATCCAACAAATTACCCACATGTAACAGATATAAATGTAATGAAAATCTATTAATTATAATCCTTGACTAATTATCTCCACTCCTCTGCACCTTCCTAATAATACTTTTTGATTAGCCTTACAAGAACAGAATGTTCCTAACAACATGCACTAATGTAAAAGTATTAACTTTGTTCAAATCTACCTATTCCTGGTATAAACATTAAAATATAGGCAGAAATTAAGAATTATTATACCTACTAATTTAACAATAATTGTGTGTCCATGTTATTTTGAGAGTTTATTTGGTAGCATGTGAAAAAAATGTTTTCCCTTCTCTCATTTCTATGTTCATGTATATATGACAGGTGTGTGCATGGACATGTGCCAGTGTATACATGTACCTAATGGGCAGGTAGTCTTTCCTTTAGTAAAGATCAATTAGGAACTCAGTTTATTACCTCTAAATATTAACTCATCGTAAGACATCTCATGAGTAAAAGAATATTAGATTTTATAGATTTTCTGAGAACATAATCTTGTTTAATTTTGAATATAGTTTATGGCTTGGTAGAATATTCAGATCCAATGAAGTCTGAGATACAGCAATTATAGTAGTCCTTGATTTTAACTTAGTATGTTTCTGCTTTGTTCCTGGGATGTGCCATTCCTTTCTTTCTGTTGTTCTTTGAATCACATTCCATTCTGTCTTTACTGTCATTGGGCGATCCTCTGAGCATGTTACCAGTTGAATACCAGGAGAGAATCTACTATTCCTAATGTTCTTTTATTTTTTTCTGCAAGGTACTTTTGATTTAGAGTTGATGTTACTGGCCAGCTTGTACTTTTGTCTGATTAGGTCAGCTGCCAATTTTGCCTTAATGATGTAGTCATATTTAATTGGCAGTGAGTTGGCAATAATTATTTAGGATTGCTTTTCTAGTAAAGGTTTCAGAATATTGTCTTTTTTCACATGAAGGGTAAGTGTGGTAGGTCACTATCATGGTTACCTTCTAATTGACTTAGAACATTTGCCAAAAGAAGAGTAGGAAGTTTTATGTTTTTAAATGTCCTTTCTGTTTATACCTGTCCATTATATACTTTTACATTATAAGATCTATATATCAATCCTGAATATCTTAAGAAGAAAAATTGTGTTTTGGTATTATACAAAATGTAAAATTGAAACATTCTAGTTGCCTAGATATCAACCAACTGAGTTATTGAGAAAAATAAATAATGTAATTATGAATTCAACACAGTAATTAGTGGAGCTCAAAATTGGAGATTGAAATAATCATCCAGAATTTGGTACCCAGACTCAGGAAGACAAACTTTGCATGCTCACACTTATATCAAGATGGTAGCTTTGAAACTTTGGGTATGTTTGTATTAAATGAAATGCACAATATTGGGAGGACATGATTTGCTACAAGACAGTGAACCATTAGCACCAATCTTCATGAACCTAGGAGCCCCAGATCCTGCAGTGTGTGGTATTTTGGTGTCTTGATTAGTCTGTTATAATGTGTTTCTAGCTATGTAATTATATTTCTCTTTATGGTCTTGGTGTGTAGGTGGCTTCCTTTCTTTTTCTTTCCTGACTTTTAGTCCTTTACTGCTGCAGTTTTGTGGAATATTTTGTGAATACAGGATTATTTTAGAAAAAAAAAGAGGAATAGCAGTAGGGACAGGTAATAAATTTACTTGCTTTTATGGAATATAGAGACTGAATTTCCCCAAAAGGTATGCGTCTCATCAAGGATAAAATACATAGAATTCCTTGGAAACTTTCTTATTATCCACATGTCTCTAAGAATCAAGAGAGACAGGATTTGATAAACATTTTATAGACAGAAGAATCTCAATGTTCTTTGAGAGTTTTGACTGTCTTCTGAAAAAGAAAAATTATCATTTGGAAAACCTGATAATTTGGTTCTTGCTGTTCTAGTTTAGTGATAAAAGCATTTAATAAAACTTACCTCTTTGAAATATGATGACAACCCCATTCTTATGTCATTGGACTTTATGATGTAATGCAGGTTCTAAATGCCTAGAATGTACCTGGTTATTCTTACTGAACTGTTAGGGGTTTCCTTATCTTCATTGTTAATTTGTAAAATATTAAAGTAAAAAATAAAACCCTGAAAGAAAATAAACATGAAGAATAAGAGATAGTAAAACAAAAGCAAAAAAGAAAAGAAAGTGTCTATTTAAAAAAAAGCTATGAACATAATTGAACAAATGCTTTTGTAGTATGATAGGACATCTCTTGGGTATATTACCAAGAGTAGTATTGCTGGGTCCTGGAGTAGGTCAATCCCGAATTTCCTGAGGAACTGCCATACTGCTTTCCAGAGTGGTTGCACAAGTTTGCATTCCCACCAGCAATGGATGAGTGTATCCCTTACTCCACATCCTCTCCAGCAAAGGATTGTTGTTTTCGATTTTAGCTATTCTGACAGGTGTAAGATGGTATCTCAAAGTTGTTTTGATTTGCATTTCCCTGATCGCTAAGGAGGTTGAGAGTGACCTTAAGTGTCTTTTGGCCACTTGAACTTCTTCTGTTAAGAATTCTCTGTTCAGTTCAGTGCGCCATTTTTTAAATTGGGTTAATTAGCATTTTCAAATCTAGTTTCTTGAGTTCTCTATATATTTTGGAGATCAGACCTTTGTCTATTGCGGGGTTAGTGAAGATCTTCTCCCAGTCAGTAGGTTGCCTTTTTGTCTTAGTGACAGTTTCCTTGGCTTTACAGAAGCTTCTCAGTTGCAGGAGGTCCCATTTATTCAATGTTGCCCTTAATGTCTGTGCTGCTTCGGTAATATGTAGAAAGTAGTCTCCTGTGCCCATGTGTTGTAGAGTACTTAATATCCAGAATCTGGAAACAACCTAGATACCCTTCAATGGAAGAATGGATCAAGAAAGTGTGGAATATATACATATTAGAGTACTACTCAGCGGTAAAAAACAATGACTTCTTGAATTTTGCATGCAAATGGATGGAAATAGAAGACACTATCCTGAGGGAGGTAACACAGACCCAAAAATATAAGCATGGGATGTACTCACTCATAATTGGTTTAAAGCCATAAATAAAGGACATTGAGCCTATAATTCATGATCCTAGAGAAGCTAAATAAGAAGGTGAACCCAAAGAAAAACATATAGTTATCCTCCTTGATATTGGAAGTAGACAAGATTGCCGGACAAAAATTGGGAACTTGGGGGTGGGGTGGGATGGGGGAAAGAGGAGATGGGGAGAGAAAAATGAGAAGGGGAGGATGGGGGGAACTTGGGGGAATGGAATGGTTGGGATAAAGGAAGGATCAATATGGGAGCAGGGAAATATATATCTTAATTAAGTGATCCATTTTAGGTTTGGCAAGAGACTTGACTCTAGAGGGGTTCTCAGGGGTCCAGGGAGATGTCCCCAGTGAGGTCCTTGGGCAGCTGAGGAGAGTGAGCCTGAAATGGCCCAATCCTATAGCCATATCACCATAGAACCTTCATCTGGCAATGGATAGAGATAGAGACAGAGACTCACATTGGAGCATTGGGCTGAGCTCCCAAGGTCCAAATGAGGAGCAGAAGGAGGGAGAACATGAGCAAGGAAGTCAGGACCGCGAGGGGCTGCACCCACCCACTGAGACAGTGGGGCTGATCTAATGGGAGCTCACCAAGACTAGCTGGACTGGGACTGAAAAAGCATGGGATAAAACTGGACTCTGAACATGGCGGACAATGAGGGCTGCTGAGAAGCCAAGGTCAATGGCACTGGGTTTTGATCCTACTGTATGTGCTGGCTTTGTGGGTTCCTAGCCTGTTTGGATGCTCACCTTCCTAGACCTGGATGGGGGGGGACCTTGGATTTCCCACAGGGAAGGGAACTCTGACTGCTCTTCAGGCTGGAGAGGGAGGAGGAAGGGGTTAGGGGGAGGGAGAGGGAAATGGGAGGCATAGAGGAGGCAGAAATTTTCAATAAAAAATAAAATAAAAAAGCTTCTTTCTTTAAAAAAGAGAGTGTGGTTAGTATTCTCATAAATCAAAGAAAAAAGAGAATCCATTACAATTAAAGAATAATATTCTGTGTTGTCTCTACTGATTGAGAATAATGTATCATGAATACCAAAGTGAAGTGTCATGGTGGTATGTGATAGATCAACTCTGAAGTTTTAGAAGCCTCTGAACATTTTAAACTAACTCCAAAACATTAACGCAATAAGCAATCTTGATGAGTTACTTCAAATGTGAAATTCCATCGTGAAAATAAGAAAACAGGGAAAATGACATGGAAATATTAGGTTAAGTCAGCATGGGCAAGGCATGGAGTGCAGACTGAAGCCATGCTTTGTCATTATAAATAAAAGGAACTCGGGAATATCAATGAGTTTACAAATAGCTTATGAAAGTTTTTGCAGGTTCTTGGCAGAAAGGGTGCTGAATCAGATGGGAGGAAAAATAGAGGGTTGCTGGAGTGGATGGGGAAGGTGAAATCATAATCAGAATGTATTATATGGAATAATCTATTTTCAATAGAGGGAAAATATTTGTAGTAAATTTTACTTATGTAAAGATGTGTAATTCTAAGCCAATTCTGAGAGAACAATTTATCTTGTAACTCAAGGAAGAATGAATAGAGGGACCAAAGATATTTAAGGACTATGTGTAGAGGCAGTATGTCTTCATGCAAAGTGTCAAAACACCAGAATAATTATAGCCAAGAACCAAAAGCATATTCAGTGCCACTATGGTACAAGAAGACCTGTATAAGCAGAACTAGCATGATAATTTCCTCTACATTTTTGTTAAATGAGAAATATAACATGTATATCATACTGTTAATACTGTAATTTTCTGGCCATCTTTTTGTTATATTTCTGCCTTAGAATTTTTATGGAAATTGATTGAAAACAGTTATCACTACACTTCTATGTTTGCTACTTAATTTGCATTCTTGTTTTTTTAAAAAAAGCTAAAATAGATTTAATTGATTAAAAAAGTTTACTTTCCACATAAAAAGTGAAGGTCAATTTTAATACATACGCATTTGACCTTGTTGATTCTATTCTTCAGTTTGTTAAAATACCTGCCAAGATAAAGCCTGGAATCAAATCAAACTCCTTTGTTAACCAAGACATCCACCCGAGCACTAAGTGTGAATTCTGGCTAACCAGTAAGGGTGCTATTACCTAACTAGTGAACATGTTGGTTAGATGAAAGGGAAGCAAGTTCTTTGAAGATTTACCATTTACTATTTTAAAATAATCAATCAAATCATCTCCTTTATAAATTAAGGCATCAACCCGAGCACTAAGTGTGAATTCTGGCTAACCAGTAAGGGTGCTACTACCTAACTAGTGAACATGTTCGCTGGATGAAAGGGAAGCAAGTTCGCTGAAAATTTTACTATTTTAAAATAAGCAAACAAACAAAAATAAAATAAGCAAACAAACCCAACAGAAATGATTGTATAAAGTGGGTTAATAGTTTCTGAGGGAACTAATTAAACCCTAAGAAAAAGAAAACACTGCCTCTGGTCTATGTTTTTAAATACAATTTAAATAAGCAGTATAAGAGTGCTTACTAGTACAAATCAAGCTTTGTACAAAGTTACTGGAAAAATAAAAAGTCATAAATGCGAAGTTTGCTGCAACAGCACAGAACACAAAACATACCAACAGAAATATTCAGGACCTTTTTTTTGACAATGTGTCTACGTTATTTTCTATGTATGAGTGTTTTGCCTGTATGTATGCATATTGCAACCCTTGCTTGCCTAGTGGCTATGGAGGGCAGACAACAATATTAGATCCCCTGGAAATGGAGAGGACAGATGGTTCTTGCTTGCCATGTGGATCGTGGGTATGAAATTTGGATCTTCTGCAAGCATTATAGATGCTTTTGACTTGCAAGCCATCTCTTCATCCCCAAGACCCTTTGTATTATAAAATAAAGTTGATAAGACCAGAAGATCACAGAAATAAAATGTGACTTCAAAACATTCAGCAGAAATCTCTATTTCCTAAACATTCTGACCATTTCTGCTCCTTTATATCAGTAACACTAATCATTTAGTACAGAGATAATATTTATATAAATAAGAGTTATTTCAAATACTTTAACCTGAGAAATACTATTCTAAGCTTTGAAAAAAACTTTAATTTATAGAATTTAAAAATCTACACAGTATGTTCTATTTGTGAAGGTTTTATAAGAATAAATTTGTTATCTCACAGGTACATTGGAAAAGCAAATACAATTGATTGCACAATATTGTTTGATATTTAAATATATATCAACATATGTTAAGTGTTCACAGTTAATATAAAATATTAAATACAAATGTGAATTTTTGTGTTATTCAGCCAAGTATTTTAATTTTTCATGATTGATATACAGTTATTATGATAATAAATGAACTCATTCTATTTGTATATATACTATATATGCACTTAACGTGTTTTGCTATCTGGTTTCTACTTTTCCTTTCCCAAAACTAGGCATGTAATTCTTTACAGGTTCATGTTTATTGTTTGTTCATTGTTTTCACACAAAACATTCAATACTAGCATACTATCTAACTTACTTCACTAACCATGATGATTCCCAGTTTTACTCATTTTTCTGCAATGGTGATATCTTTTACTTAGTGAATGAATAATACTTCACATGTCTACATTCGTATTTTCTTTATTAGCAGTTACATTGACTTGGTCCCGATCTTAGCTTTTGTGATTAATACTCTAGTAGTAAAGATATGTAAGCTTCTATTTTGTGAGTAGACTTTACTTTTCCCTATATGTACTTGGAGGTACTACAGATGTATCACATGGTATCTTCTTTTGTGCTTCTTTAATATTATTTTCCTTAGAGAAATATTTCTACCAACAATGTGTATGAATTCATATTTCTCCGCATCACTCTAAGCATTTATACTTGGGTTAATTTAACCAGATTAGGTGTAGTGAAATAGTAGTTCACTAAAACTTTGGGTTGAGTTTTTCTGTTGTTTTAAATCTATTTATTAAATATTTATATTTCCTTTTTTGGTAGATGTCTCTATCAACAATTTGACCATTTTTAAAAACTGTGTTACTTGTATCTTGTATTTTTGGAACTAACTTTGTTTTAGTAGTGTGTTTAGTCTGCCTAATGATTGTCTCTCAAATGATTAACTGCCATGTATTTTCTCTTCTGTATAGTGTCTCTCTACCATGTTGTTTCCTTTGCTCAACAGATATGTTGTATTCTAGGATATTCGATGTATTAAATTCTGCTTTTGATTTTTGTACTTTTTGAGTTGTGAATGCATAGTGTCTGTAGCAAGATCTTGAAGATTTTACTATGTATGTATTTGTGTCTGTGTGTCTGTGTATTTGTGAATAAATATGTATTTGTATTTATGTATGTTTTTTCCAGCACTTTTAGATCCTACCCTAGAACTTTTAAAAAGTTATAGTTTTTGTGTAGAGAGAGATAAATAAGGGACTTTCAATATTTTGCATGTGGATATTAGTAGCATAAGAACTATTGATTAAGGAGACTTTTTTCAATATATTTTGAACAACTTTATTGAGAATCAGCTAACTGCAAGTGGCTTTCTTTCTGTGTTCTCCTTTCCATTCTCCCAGCCTTCTGCTATTATGCTAGTGCTGTGCCATTTTCATTGCTGCTGTTTGTTTTCCTCTATGTTTGTTTGATTGAATATTTTTTTAATAACAACACTTTCCATTATTTTTTGAGATGAGGTATCATCACTCTCTGGCTTTCATCTTTCCACTCAAGTTTTCTTGGTCTATTTAGGGTCTTTTATGCTTTCATCTTGATTATGGAATTGTTTTGAATCCTTGAAATTTTGATGGATTGTACTAAATTGATAAATTACTTATTTATATTTTAGACATTGTAGATACAGTACTTTGTAGTGTAATTTTTGTTGTAGAGCTCTTTTATTGCTTTCATTGTGCATTTGCACATGTGAATGTGTGTGTTTATGTACATCTACTGTATAAATGCACTTGCTTTCATGTTTGATCCTTTATCAAAAAACTCTTCATTGTACATTTTATGCCCTGCAATATTTTCATTCCATTATTACACTAAATTTGTTAATAACAATATCCTTTGAAGAGGTCTTTAGGTTTTGCATACATCGAATCATATTAACTGCCTTTCCTGTTTGTATGATTTTTCTTCATTTGTCTTACCAAATTATTTTAACTAAAGTTTCTAGTCCCCAAATGGACTCAGGGTGAGCATGGTTTTCTTGTTCTTGATGTTCTAGTATGTTTTCTGGTTTTTCTCATCCAGTACAATGCTCGTAATTTTCATATATAGACTTAAACAAATTGAAATATGACCTGTCTATATCTCATGCCTCAAGGCTCTTAACATGAAGAAAAATTATATTTTAACATTTTTCTACTTTGTTATACATGATTGTATTCTCTTACTTTCATTCTTTTAATGTAATTCTTGATTCTATTAATACTAATATGATCAATTAATGTGTTCAAATATCTTTGCTTACTCTAGCTGAATCCAGCTACAGCATGACTTATGCCCTTTTTAATGTATTACTGAATTATATTTCCAAGTATTTTCTTGTAAACTTTATCTGTCTTTATCTCTGAGATTTTTCTGTACTTTTTTTAGTGTATGCTTGTATGTTGGTACAGTAAAATCAAAATTCATAGAATATATATGGAATGTTCCTCCTCTGTTGATTCTATGAATTGTTCGAGAGGCATTGGAGCAAGTTATTAATTGTTTTCCAAAATGATTCAAAAAATAATTTGTCTAGATTTTTGCTTTTCTAAGAGACATTTTGAATAAACACAACTTTATTACTATCTAATGTTCTCTTCAAGTTTTTCTTTGCATTTATGTTATGAAGATATAATTTTATTTACTCTGATTTAGTCAGAAGTATTTTTGTTTAATCTAGATTTTCTAACTGGCCATATTTTTCCAAAAAGAATATTCTAAAAATACTTTTAATTTCTGAAAAATATGTAAGAATGCTTATTTGTAACATTGACTATATGATTTTTCTCTTTACCTATCTTTCTGTCTCATTGTCTTTCTCTGTCTTATTGTTTCTTTGTGTAACTGATGACTTGTCAATTTATTTCATCTTCCAAATAACCAACTATTTCATTGATTCTTTGTATTTTTTTGATTCTTCTTTTTGGTACTTACCTTTCATTCACATTTTGTGTGGGCCTGGTAGTTTCATTGAAACACTTTCTGTATTCTCTTGAATATTATCAAACTTTGGTAAAATAAAATATAATTTTTAGTGTGCCACATTTTCTTTATCCATTCCTCAATCAAAGGACATCTATATTGTTTCTCAGTTCCAGTATCATAAATAAAGCTGCTATGAACAGAGTTGAGCAAGTGACCTTGTGGTGTGATTGAGTACCATTTGGGTATGTGATGGAGGAAGGTCATTGGTTAAAAAATAAAGAAACTGCTTGGCCCTCATAGGTTGAAACCTAGGTGGGAGGAGTAAACAGAACAGAATGCTGGGAGGAAGAGGAAGTGAGCTCAGAGGCCATGCTCCCCTCTCCTGGGCAGATGCAATGAAGCAAGCCGCAAGGTCAGACATGCTGAATCTTTCCTGGTAAGACTGGTGCTACACAGATTACTAAAAATGGGTTAGGCAAAATATGAGAATTAGCCCGTAAGAGGCCAGAGCTAGTGGGCCAAGAAGTGTTTAAATGAAAACAGTTTTGTGTGTTGTTATTTCTGGTGTAAAGCTAGCCATGCAGGAGCCAGGCGGGACAAAAAGCAGGCCTGCAGCTCCTCACAACAGGTATATGTCCAAGAGGAATATAGCTGAGTCTTGTGGTAGATTGATTGCAAGTTTTCATAGAAACCACACAACACAGATTTCCAAAATGGCTGTACAAGTTTGCCCTTCCACCAACAATACAAAATTGTTCCACATTCTCTCTAGGATGAGTTGTCACTTGAGTTTTTATCTTAGCTCTTCTGACAGATGTAAAATGGAATCTCAGAGCCATTTAGATTTGCAATTCCTTAATGGCTAAGGTTGTTGACTATCTTTAAATGTTTCTCCACCTTTTGAGATTCTTTGTTAAAAATTCTCTGTTTAGATCTATATGATTTTTTATACTTAGATGATTTACTATTTTGATATCTAGTTTCTTGAGTTCTTTATATATTTTGGAAATCAGCCCTCTGTCAGATATGGAGTGGGCAAATTTTTTTTTTCTGATTCTGTAGACTTCAGTTTTGTTCTATTGACAGTGCTCCTTGTCTTATAGAAAAATTTTCAGCTTTATGAGTTCCCTTTTATTGGTTGTCAATTTTAGTGCCTGTACTACTGGTGTTCTGTTCAGGAAATTGACTCCTTTACCAATGTACTTGAGATGATTTCCTAGTTTCTCTTTTATCTATTCAGTGTATATGGATGTACATTGAGGTTGTTCATCCATTTATACTTGAGTTTTGTGCAGGGTGATAGATTTATGTCTATCTGCATTCTTCTACATTTAAATAACCAGTTTGGCCAGCATCATTTGTTGAAGATGCTTCTTTTCTTTGTATAATTTGGGTTTCTTTGTTGAAAATCAAGTGTCTAATATATACTGTGGAGTAATTTTTGTTTACTGTAAATTTTATTACTCTCATTGGTTAATAAAGAGTTGAATGATCTAAAACTTGACAGGAAGAGATTGGGTGGGAAATTCTGTGGGATAATACTCTTATACACTGTAAAGTTTTGTCATTCATAGAAGTATAATAAAATGCTGATTGGCCAGTTGCTAGGTAGGAAGTATAGGTGGAAAACCAAACTAAAACAATTATGTGAAAAGGACTGTCAGAAAGGTACAGTCACCAGCAAGATACAGAGGAAGCAAGGTGAGACTACATTACTGAGAAAAGATCCCAAGTTATGTGGATACACATAGATAAGAATTTTGGGTTAATTTAAGTTTTAAGAGCTAGCTAATAATAAGCCTGAGCCAAGAGGCCAAGCTCTTTTAAATTCATATAAGACTCTGAGTGTTTATTTGGGAATGAATAGTTATGGGAATAGGTAGGACATAAACTTCTATTATAAATTACTCCCAATATTAGAAAATGACATCTACATAAAATCTGAGAGAGCTTGGAAAGGGAATCTAGACACAAAAGAACAGAGAAGGCATGGCTTTTAGGTAGCAGTATTTTCTTGGGTATACTCCATTTGCTAGATACAAGAAGAAGTGCAGTACCTTTAGGAGAGGCTTCTAGACTCAATGTTAGTGACATGTTATAGCAGACTGTTAGTTCCTGGCTGCATAGCATCAAAATGATCACAAAGAAACCATAGTATTTGTAATACTGTTTGGTCAATAACTTGAGCTTATTTCTGTTTAACTCATATCCAAAACTAGCCTATTAATCTCTGTATCGCCATGTGGATGTGGCTTTCCAGGTAGAATTCTGGTGTCTGTCTCTGGCAGGGTTACATGGTATCACCCCAACTCTGCCTTCTTTCTGTCAGTATTCAATTTAGTTTTCCTTGTCTAGCTACATTCTGCAAAACAATTGGCAGAAAGCAGATTCTTTATTCATTAACCAATAAAAGCAACATATATACAAAAGGACTTCCTACACCATTTCCCCTTTTCTGTTAGAGAAAAAGGAAGGTTTTAACTTTAACATAGTAAAATTAAATATAAACAACAGGTATTAAACAAGATTCACAGTTGCAATATTTATATATACTTTATCTTTTATTATAACTAAGGAAAACTATAATTGTAACTACCTATTCTTCAACTTCATCAAAGACTGTAGAAGTATATAATATTATCTAAGTAAACAGGAATTTTATTGTAAGCAACTTCCAAAACTCTAGAAATTACAGAGGTATCTTTCTACCTGGACTGTCACCTAAAGTTCTTCTGCATCATTGGGGCATCCAATCTTCAGCCCATAGGCCCATAGCATCCAGCAGACTTTTCTATGAAGCAGGAAAATTTAAAGACTATTTCGCCTATATTTGCAGTTTGTCAATCACTTTTTTCTATGTCCTGCAGAATGTCTAGCAGATTCTTTCATGAAGCAGGAACCCCAAAGGATGGTTTCATCTCTAGGCAAGTTCAACAATTATTTCTCTGTGGGTCCTGCACATTCAGTTCATACCGTATAGCATCAAGCAAACAGGCAAAAATGGTTTCTTGTCTAAATGGCTAGCAAACTCCATAAGTAGCCTCCTTGTTTTTCATCTTCCTCTTGAAGAAATTGGTGCTGCCAGGAGCAGTTGTGTCTCATGTCATGAAATCTTCTAAGTTATTAAAACATTTTATTTATTTTTTATTTTTTTTTATTTTTTATTTTTACTTAAAAATTTCCACCTCCTCCCCTCTTCCCATTTCTCTCCCCCTTCCTCCTCCCCATCCCCCTCCCTCTCCAGTTCAAAGATCAGTCAGGGTTCTGACTGCCCTGAGGGAAGTCCAAGGTCCTTCCCCTCTTCATCCAGGTCTAGGAAGGTGAGAATCCAAACAGACTAGGCTCTCACAAAGCCAGTATATGCAGTAGGATAAAAACCCAGTGCCATTGTTCTTGGCTTCTCAGTCAGCCCTCCTTGCCTGCCATGTTCAGAGAGTCCGGTTTGATCACATGCTCCATCAGTCCCAGTCCAGCTTGCTTTAGTGAGCTCCCATTAGATCAGCCCCACTGTCTCAGTGGGTGGGTGCACCCCTAGTGGTCCTGAATTCCTTGCTCATGTCCTCCCTCCTTCTGTTCTTCATTTGGACCTTGAGAGCTCAGTCCAGTGCTCCAATGTGGGACTCTGCCTCTAGCTTCATCCATCGCCAGATGAAGGTTCTATGGTGATATGCAAGATATTCATTAGTATGGCTATCGGATAGGGCCATTTCAGGTTCCCTCTCCTCAGCAGCCCAAGGATCTAGCTGGGGACACTCCATGGACACCTAGGAACACCTCTAGAGTCAAGTCTCTTGCCAATGCTAAAATGGCTCCCTTAATTAAGGTATATACTTCCCTGCTCCAATATCCACACTTCCTCCGTCACAACCATCCAATAAATGCCATATTCTGAAGGCCTTTTTAAAGATTCAAAGAATCCTTATCCATCTAAAATATATCTCTGTACATCTAGAAAACCTAATTAACAGGACCACTAATTTGACTATTATAGATGACCATTTACTTGTATTTCTTAATTATGCATTGTATTTTTTTTTATTTTTATTTTTTTTTTTTTGGTTTTTCGAGACAGGGTTTCTCTGTAGCTTTGGAGCCTGTCCTGGAACTCGCTCTGTAGACCAGGCTGGTCTCGAACTCACAGAGATCCACCTGCCTCTGCCTCCCGAGTGCTGGGATTAAAGGCGTGCGCCACCATCGCCCGGCTATGCATTGTATTTTTAAGTAAGCTGCACAAATGCAATACCTTAATCAAGAGCAGAAATATATAACAAAATTGACCTAAAATTTGTATCAATAAACCAAGATCTATACCAATGCACAGTAATCATCTCTATAGCATATCCCCCTTTAGATGTGAACAAAAGTTTAAAAACAAGCATTTAGGAAATTTGGGCACAGTTATTTCCAAACTGCCTTCTGCTTTTTGTTAGGCAAAGTATTTTTGGGCATGTTTACAGAAACCTTTCTTTGGATTTTGATCCATCAAACCACATTAGTCTCGAATTAATCTACAGGTTCTCATCTTCTTTGGAAACAAAAACAGAACCCCTTTTCCAAAGCAACAACTTCTTAGATCCAAATTTTGGAATCAAGATATCTTTAATATATATAGGTTGTTTTAGTTTGGCAGACATCACAATGAATTGTCTCTCTGTATTTAGCTCCTTCACATTCAAAAACTTCAAAGAAAACACAATAACATACATGATTCAGATTTTCTGTGTATATCTCATCTTTACATGGCTTATTTCTTACTCTATTACTTTTTCTTTAAGTTTAATATTTATTTTATTATCTTTACCCCCTTAATCTATGACTGTCTGTGCAGATACATATTACATTTACTGTCTTAAATCTCCCAAGCCTACATGCATTTTTAAAACACACTGTGTTGTGTTTAGAGGTCTTTTTTGTCTGAATCTATCTTTATTGTGTATCTGTAATTTTTTTTCTGACCAGAAAGACTTTATAAAATGCTAAACACTTCTTAAAAACCAAAGTGGCTGTATTGCTAAAGCAAACAAGGACCTACCCTATTTGCTCCACCCAGTCCAACATGGCATGAGTCCATTCATTGTCTCTGAGAGTCATTCCTTCTGCCCCAGATCCAGGTTTGGGTCATAGCAGGTCTGTGTGGCCATTAAGCAAGTTGTAACACTCTGCTTACAGACCCCATTGAAATGCCCCATAGCCAGATAACATCGGAGTTCATACTGGCCATGTGACACAAGAAGCCACCATTTCAAAACCATGCAGCCTTTTTTTTTCTACTACCACTGAGTCAGAAGACCTCTCTTAAGGGAGCTGCAGCATACCACCAGCAAGCAGAGCCCATCTAAAAAAATGTGTATAAACTTTGTTTTTTAGTGTCTAGAATTCCTTTCTAAGCCCCCTTAGGTTTTATGTGGATTTAACTAGCACAGGGTGGAGCACCAGTTCATTGTAGGAGGCGGCTAGTTAGTTCCCAGATGCTCAGCTCTGAAACAATCACACAGAAACTATATTATTTGCAATACTGTTTGGGCAATAGCTTAAGTGTATTTCTGATTAATTCATGTCCTAAACTAGCTGATCTCCATTAATTTGTGTATCACCACGTGGCTGTGACTTACGGAGTAAAGGTCCGGCATCTATCTCTGGCAAGGCTAAATGGCATCTTCCCTACTCCGCCTTCTTTCTCTCAGAATTCAATTTAGTTATTCCCACCTAGTTCCATTCTGCCAACCCATTGGCTGAAAGCAGCTTCTTTATGTATTAACCAATTAAAGCAACAAACATACCTAAGTACTTTCCACACCAGTGGCAAAAACTTCGCAGCTCTTTTAAGAGCACCTGCTGTCAAACATTTAAATGGTGTTTATGAGCAATCAGCAGCATGTTTCTAATTGTTGGCTTGGACCTTGAAACTCCACAGAGTTTTGTCAATAAACATGGCTTCCTCTTGTACCTCTACCATGAACCTAGACTCTCAGAAAGCTAAGGAATGGATTGGACCCAGGCATTAAAGTCACAGTTCACAGTTTTAATTCTAGCCATACCACTTAGCAGATTAAAGACTTATGTGCTCAGAAAAAGATAGATATATGCAGTAAAAAGTGATTCAGCTGGGAAAAAACACTAAATGCTTTACGGTGTGTTTAAAAATATATGTAGGCTTTGGAAAGAAAAGGAAAAGGATACCAAGGTTTCTAAAAAAAGAAATAAAGTAGCCAGTGGTGGTAGTATACACCTCCAATCCCAGCACCTGGGAGGCAGAGGCAGATGGATCTCTGTGAATTTGAGGCCAGCCTGGTCTACAGAGTTCCAGGATAGGCAAAGACACACAGAGACACTCCATCACAAAAAGGATTAAAAGTAAAATTAAAAGAAATAGAGTAAAAAAAAAGGCATGCAAATATGGAAAGTATACAGCAAATCTGAATACTGTATTATATTGTGTTATCTTTGAATTGTTTGACTGTTGAGGAAAGAGCAAGAACTGCCAAAAGTCATTTGATTATAAATGCTGCTCTATTAATGCAACCTATATTTTTAGGAAATATTTTTATTTCAAAATTTAATTTAAAAGATGTGTTTCTTTGGAAAAGAGGTTTTGCCTTTTTTCCCTCACAGTAAATTGGAGTCTGTGGATTCAATCTTAGTCAAGAGAAATCAGATTTGATTGAATAAGAACACCTGAACATTTTCTGAAATGAGTGTATGTCCCAGATGATACAATGTCTCAGAGTGCCTCTCTTGCAGTTTCTTCCAAATTATGCATTCAAAACAGGTTCAATGATACTGGATGAGATGATCCAGACTCACAAAATACTTCTCTCAGGATTTGACCATAATCCTACATTTTATCAGAGTTCCACAAAGATTATTAGTAACCCCAATCAACAGGAAGTAGTCTAGAAACCTGCATCCACATTTGCCCTCCTCTCCAAAACTGTAATGTGGATGTTAGCTTTTGTTTACATATTGACTACAAGTTGTTATAGATAATGTTCAGGAAAAAAAACTAAACAAAGGAGATTAGATTCAGAGTTCATGCTTTGAATGCTTTGAATAAAAAGGGGGAAATGCTGTGGGATAATGCTTTTACACACTTTAAAGATTTTTCACTAGTACTAGCTTAATAAAATACAGACTGGCCAATAGGCAGGAAGTATAGGTGGAGTGATCAGACTAAAAGAATTCTGGGAAAAGGAAAGGAAGAGCAATGTAGTCGCCAACCAGATGCAGAAGAAGGAAGATGAGAATGCCTTACTGTGAAAAGGTACCAAGTCACATGGCTAAACATAGATAAGAATTGTGGGGTATGTTAAATGATAAGAACTAGTTAATAATAAGCTTGAGTCAAGAGGCCAAAAATTTATAACTAATATAAACTTCTGTGTGAGTCTTTGGGACTGAATAGCTGACTATAGGACCAAGTGGAACCAAAACTTTTGTCAACAGGGAAAGCCAGACAAAGAAGAAGACTGGGAAAAAAGGGGGCACTGGCCCAGGACTTGCCAGCCAGATTCAGAGGAAGCACGATATGTACAAACAAGCCATAAGCCATATGAAAAAATGTAAAGGAATAGAAATGGCTTAATTAAAGATTTAAAAACTAGCTAGTAACAAGCCTGTTATCAGCCTAGCACACATGATTAATATTAAGTCTCTGTGTGTTTATTTGAGATCTATCTAATGGAAAGAGTTGTTCAGTCATTCCAATAAAAAGTGTGCCTACATGTAGATTTATGTCTGGGTTTTTGGTTCAATTTCATTTATTCACCTATCTGTTTTTGTCACAATAAAATGTGTTTTTCTTACTATAGCTCTGTAGTAGAACTTGAATTCAGAGATGATGATACCTCTGGGAGTTCTGTATCAGGAAATTTGAAAGCAAATGACAAATGAATGGAACTAGAAAAAAAATCATCCTGAGTAAGGTAACCCAGACAAACAAGTATGGCATGTACTCACTCATAAGTGCACATAAACTGTAAGATAAAAAATAACTATGCTACAACCACAAACCAGAAAGACTAGGTAACAAGTAACAAGGATGTAATAAGGAAATAAGGAAGATTTATGTGAGGATATCTGCATCTCCGTGAGAAGAAAAAATAGAAGAGAATGTGATTGGAATGAGAGAAGATTGGAATGAGAGAAGATGGCAATAGAAGCATAAACAATCAAGTTGGTGTTAGAGAAATGAAAGAGACAATGGAGAGGGAGAACATTTCAGAGTCACATAAAAACCTAGTACAAGGTAGTCTTCCAGGAGTCTACAAGAATGACTCCTGCTAAACTTCTCACAATGGAGGTTACATAGCCTGAACTGGTCATCTCTTGTGACCAGTTTCGTGACAAGCCCAATTGTCATCAGAGAAGCAGATGCAGATGCACAGCTAAAATTAGATGGAGTTCAGGAAATTTTGCAGAAGAGGGAAAGAAAGAATTATCTGATTCAGTGGGGTCAAGAACACCACAAGAAATCTCACAGAATCCACTCAACTGAGCTCATGGGAGTTCACAAATACTGAACTATCAGCTAGGTAGTCTGCTTGGGATTGACTTGGCACTCTGCATATATGTTACATTTGGGTAGCTTGGCCCTCTTTTGGAAATTTTAACAGTGCAGGAAGGGTCTGTCTCCCCCTTTTTTGCTGACTTCTGGGACTCTACCTTGCCCAGTCTTAATACACGAGGAGATGCTTAGTCTTATGGCAACGTGCAATGCCATATTTTGTTGATATTCATGGGAGAACTGCCATTGTCAGAACAGAAATACAGGAGGAGTGTGTAGGGGTGGGAACAGGGGCATACTGGGAGAGCATGGATAAGTTGGAGGAAGGGAAACTGAAGCCAGTATATAAAATAAATAAATATATGTTAGCATGTAAAAAAACATTTAGTTATACTTTTTGGTTGCTGTATTAAATACTGAGACAAACTCTTTGTGCAGAAAAATTTATTTTGATTCGTGGCTTCAGGGATTGCAGGTCAGGTTCACTTATGTATGTTATTCCTAGATCAATGATAAAGCAGATAATTATGATAGGTATGTTCGCTACACTCTGCTTCTCAAGTTTCCATCAACAACCCATGTGCCATCTATCACACTACGAGCCTTTCAATGCATCAATCCATTGATAATATCAGACCACTCATTTTCCAGTCCTAGGAGGCCTATCACTGATCATTGTTGTATTAGAAACTAAGCATTTTGCAAATTAGTTTTGGATTTGAATTCCAAGAATCAAACCAAAGCATCCCTAGCTTTGGTTCTCAAAATGATGTAGCCATAATGGAAAATGAATTAAGTCTATCCTCTAGAGTTCTCACTGTTACAGAAAAGTTGTTTAAGTATGTAAAAATATGTTAAATTAGTTTATGATGTGGAATATGTGTTTGACTATGTAAAAATACATTTCATTTGTTTAATTACATTAAGATTTGATGCTATTTTACCTTGCCTGCCTAAAGAAACTGATTGATCTAATAAAAAGCTTAATGGCCAATATTGTGTGAGGAGGTATAGGCAGGACTTCCGGGTAGGGAAAGAAAATAGGAGGAGGAATTTAGGCTTGAGGAAGGAATAAAAAGAGACTCCAAGGAGGTGCCAGGGACCAGACAGGGAGGAATCAGAAAAATAGGAAATACAGATTGAAAGAAAGCTAAAAACCTCTGAGGTAAAATATAGATGGACTGAAACAGGTTAAATTAAGAGATAGTTGGACAAGCCTAATCTAAGGCCAAGCTCTCAAAATTAGTATTTGTGTCTCTATTTGGGAGCTGTTTATCATCCCAAAGAAAACTGGCACTCCAAATTCTCATAGCATGGTTAACATTTTCAGCATTGTTCAAAAAACTAACTACAAAGTATCTTCTGAGATAGAAGGATGTTCTTTGGTTTGAAATTATGAAATCAAGCAAAGTTACTTTGTTAATAGTAGCCAGTGATTTGGACAGGTGTTTCCAGGATCTTAGCCTCTTATTCAAGAATGAAATAAGAAGGCACACAGACTTAAAAGTAGTGTGGGAATTTTATCCAAAGCATAATGATAGCGAGGTCAGAATGCTAAGTGGGAGCAGCAAACCACATGAGAGAAAATAATCAAGGTCCTTATTAATGTTACAGGCTTCCACTTGCGGAGTTCAGGAGAAGAGAAGTTTAATTACTAGGAGATTAATTCGTATAGTTCTTTATTTTTACTTGAATATCTTAGATTAAATAGGTCTTTGCCCACGGAACATGTTCCTTCACATAATGAATCTCTGATTTGAATCACATGAATGCCAATTGAAGTATAATACTGGGGACAAAGTTTTCCCTCTTAAGCATGATCTCAAATCTAATCTATTCTGTATCTGCTCTCTTACCTCATACCTGAACATAATCATAATACAATTGAATAGACTCTGTCTAAGGATGATGATCATTAAGGAGAGCTGGCTGTTGGTGCAGCAGAAAGCTGGTGGTCCTTGCATCATCTGACACGCTTATAGGGGCACTTTTCAGAGAGGAAAGTGTATATATGGTATATGAATTAGAATTCCAATGGTGCCAAGTATATTAAATGTAATGTATGAATAGCCCAACAGAAAGAGGATTTCAAGATTATTGAGCTACTTCATAAGCTTGCATATCCATTTCTATGATATAATGATGGAAAAAATATAAGGAAAACATTACAATTCTGAAAGTTATAAAAAGGGGAATACTAATGGAGAATGAGATCAAAATGTCCTAAATGTCCTAAATGAAAATATTAAGCCATACTTCCATGTCTAGAATCCAAGGCTCATGGAGGTGTGTGTTAAACTCCTAGTGTATTGTCAGCTCATATATACATAACCATGTATTAGTCTTCTTGTGGTCTCTGCTCATGGTGCCTTTTTATGAATTACTCATCTTCTTGGCATACTTAACTTTCTAAAGTCTATTTTAGCTTTCATCTTCTCTCTCCTAGCCTCAAATAATCCTTTAAGACACTGCTGTCATAGACCTCAACCTTGCCATGCATTGTCTAGTCTCTTTCCAAGCTTCCAGGTGAAACCAAAACTTTTTCATTTTGTATGCTTGCAAAACAAGCAAGCCATTGATAATGCCATGCTTCACTGCCAGTAGGAAGACCTGGGTCTACTCGAATCACAAATACAATTACCACCGAGTACCTGATGTTTAAACTCATGATAATCGAATTATAGGTTCTATGTGAGCATGGCACACAGTTATTCTCTTCTTAAAATATTTTTTATAGCTAGACTTCTACAAGCAAGAAGCTGGGAAAGAGTAGGGTAAATCTTCTGAATGATTGGGCCTCTGCATTCATGAATTTAATGTAACTGTGATTCACTGAACAAGACCAAAATTCCAAAAATATGAGGGGAATGGCTCAAGAGGCCCATGCAGAGTTAAGGAACTACTGATAGCTGATGGCTGACAATAGAAGAAGTTTCATCTTTCTTTAGCTGCGTTTTCCATGGAGGTTTATTATGCTACATACTGTCATATGCCTCATATCTATATGTATATAGGCAGCTTAATAGGTTATATTTAACAGAAAAGAACATAAAATTGGGAGGCGGTTGGATAAGTCACAAATGGACTCGAGAAGTCAAATAGTGGATTGGAGAAGAATACAATCAAAATGTATTGTATACATGCATTCAATTTTCAAAGAATTAACTTAAATGTATGTTAAAAACTAGATGTTTATAGCCTTGGCTTGCAATGGATAGAGCCTTGACAATTACTGAGAACACTTAACACCTTCATATCTCTCTGCTACACAATAATTGGCTTCTGGGAAGAGCTAACACTCTTTAGTATAGATGTTCTCCTTCAAATCAACATGAATCATGCTCATTTTCTAGTCAAACTGTAAGGTTTGTCAAACACTTATATTTTCTTCATGTTCATAATTATTTTTATAAGTATGTCTAAAAGCAACTGCTGGTCACTTTCTTGCAGTGTACAGTCATACAAGATGTAGGACTATGATGTATGGGACATTAGTAGATAAATTTCAACAAACATGGCATTATTCCTCTCTGCTGCTGCTCTATGCATACTCAACTAGTGTGTTGCACTGATCTGGTGGGAGTGGTTCATGATGAGAGTGGGCTAAATGCCCTTAAAGTGAAGTTCTCATAGGAACAAATAATAGTGGATCATTTCCAGTACTAAACAAATTTCTCTTTAGATTTTTTTAGGCTATGTAATCTACTGGATAAGTGGTAGCATGAATGGCTGGGAAATTGTTCCCCATCATTATATACACACCTGTAGAAAGGGGAACCACTCAAGTCTTTGCTTTTAATAATGCCTAGGAAAAGAGTGAAAGATAGATGGTTGGAAGAAAATGGGCAACTGTTCTGATTTGTGATACCTCTGTGAAGTTAATATCATTGTCCCAGACTCAGTCTCAGAGGACAGGTTCCTGGATGTCTTGTTTTTCAAAGGTGGTCCTTTGTTATTCCATTTCTTTAGCAGCACACAAATTCTAAAAAGATGTACCTTCAGTGTTTGTGTTACAGTTCTACTGGGGTAAGTTCTGCTTGTGATGCAGCTACAGGGGGAATCAATGCAGTAAAATGAGAGAATGTGCTGGTTCTGAACTATTATAATAGACCAAATTCAGACGAAGGGTTCCTTCAGAGCCTGTCTCCTGGATAAAGCAATCAAATGTAATGAGTGAATTGTCGTTCATTATCCAAAATAGATTACTGAAGGTATTAGGTTATTTATCTTGTTAGACTGCAAAGATTGTGAAGCTTCCCAATAGTCATTATTACTAGGTTTTCTAGTTTCTGTTTAGAGTGGTGTTACTTAAACTCTAGTGTGTCTTCTCTCTTACTCTCTCTCTCTTTCTCTCCCTTTCTTTCTTTATTATGTTTTTCTATTTCCATTCTTTGCTGAAGTAAGGAGCTTGGTAGTGGATGCCAGGATATCTTGGTACCCTGGCTTTGACATGTTCTCTTATTTCTGCTTATGAAGGTTTCCATATATCTACTTTTTTTTTTTTTTTTTTTGGTTTTTCGCGACAGGATTTCTCTGTAGCTTTGGTACCTGTCCCGGAACTAGCTCTTGTAGACCAGGCTGGCCTTGAACTCCCAGAGAGCCACCTGCCTCTGCCTCCCAAGTGCTGGGATTAAAGGTCTGCGCCACCACCACCCAGCCATATATTTACTTTTAATTCCAGTGCTCTTTTACCATCACTTACTTTTATTTAAAAATCTATAGCTGCTGTCACTTTGAATCCTCTTTGTGGGAGATGATTTCTTCATTCAACAACTTGATCCTTACTTGTTAGTTAGTTTTCTGTCTTCTTCAATATATTACATTATAATCAAAATAATGACCCCCCCAACAAAAACACAAATAAAAATGTCCTTATTCCAATCTCTAGAATATATGAATGTATGACCTCTTCTTGTTTTTGTCTTGTTGACTAATATTTTTGATCTTAAAATGAAGATAATTAATAACAGAAGATTATTATGAATTATCAATGATAGCCCAACACAAATCAGGTGAATCCTTAAATTAGAAAAGACAGAAGTAAGACCTGGTGAGATATACCTATCCTGAGATACCCTTCACCCACAACTAAAAAAAGAAAGATTATGAAGAACACCAATGTATTTACAAACAAGGACTTACTATCAGTAGTGATTTATGTGTCATAACTGGCTCTACCAAATAAAAACTACTATTTCCTAGAGCATCCATAAGAAAATGTATTCAAGGTAGATAAAGAACTAACTCTGTGGCTGTGGTGATACAATGGTCTCCGTAGACTCATGTGTTTGAATGTTTGGTCCGTAGGGAGTTTCACAATTAGAAGGTTTGGCCTTGTTTTGAGTAGGTGTGACATTATTGGAGGAAGTGTATCAACAGGGGATGGGCTTTGAGATCTGAGAAACTCAAACCAGTTCACTTCATGATGTCCTCTGATCAAGATGTAGAAATCTCAGCCTCTCTGGCCCCATGTCTGCCTTTATATTTCCATGTTCTTCCTCAGTGACACTAATAGACTAAACTTCCGAACTGTAAGCCAACTCCAATTTCTTTTATAAGAATTGCCATGGTTATGTTGTCTCTTCATAGCAATAACACCTTAATAAGATAGTGAATAAGAATGTTTCCTGGACACACAGAAATTATAGGACAATGGTCTTGTGCCCTGTAAAGGTTTGTCACTTTTATTGGCTTAATAGAATGCTGATTGGCCAGGAGTCAGGCAGGAAGTATAGGCAGGGTGACCCAGAATGGGAGAATTTTGGGAAGAAGAAAGGTTTAGTCTACAGTCATCACCCAGTTGCAGAGGAAGCAAGATAAGAATGCCTCGCTGATAAAAAGTACCAAGCAATGTAGCTAACACAGACAAGAATTGTAGGCTAATGTAATATGTAGGAGTTAGTTAATAAGAAATCCTGAGCTAATATGCTAACCAATTTATAATTAATGTAGACCACTGTGTGTTTCTTTGAAACGGAATGGCTGCGGGACCAGGTGGGACAAAAACTTCCATCAACATAAGACAGTGAATAACAGTGTTCCTTGGACACAGAACTTACAGGAGTAGCCAACAAATGACTGGTCAAATTTGAGAAACACACCGAGAAAAGGATCCCACATCTTATACTTCCTGGAGGAACAGAAACAGGAGGCTGCATAGCCCAAGTCTTATAATGGAAAATAAATAAATAAAATGGTTCTGAGCAATGTGTACTCATAGATTGTTGCCTAACCCAGACATCAACAGTCAACAGAGAGGTTTCCACCAGCAGATGATGGGAATAGATTCAGAGACCCAGAGTCAAACATTAAGTGGAGAAAGAGCCCAAATTTGAGATCTCTAGTGGGAGATAGAAAGAAAAAATTATAGGAGTCAAAGAATTTGAGGACACCAGAAAAACATGGTCCTCAAATATTGCAGTCTCATAGGGGTTCACAGAGACTGCATTAGTAGTTATGGGACCTTCATGCAAGGGTCTATGCAAGGTCCTCTGCATTTATGTTATGATTGTTAGCTTGCTTTTCTTGTGGGAATTCTAATGGTGGGAATGAGGATGTTTTTGAGTCTTCTATCTGATCTTTTTCCTTCCACATGCCTGCCTCGGTCAAAATTGATAAGAAGGTGTATGTTTAGTCTTTTTTTTTTTATTATCTTTTTTGTTTGTTTGATTTCTAGACTCAGTTTCTCTATGTAACTAGCTAGTTCCTAGCTATTCTGGAACTAGCTCTTGTAGACAAAACCAGTCATGAACTCACAGAGATCTGGCTGCCTCTGCCTCCTAAGCTCTGAAATTGAAGGCCTGCTCTACCACCACCAGGCTTTTGTTGTATCTTGTTATGAGGTATTCAGTGTATTTATTTCCTGGGAGGCCTGCTCTTTCCTGAAGGGAAATGAAAGGGGATAATTCAGGGAAGGGTGGAATGAGGGGAGGAGAAACTGGTCAAAATGTATTGACAACAAAAAGAAACAAATAAAAAGAATGTATTTCCATTGGGGCAAAAGGAATTCTTCCTGCCATACAAAGGACTATGTTTATGTTCCTTGTGCCAAGGTCCACAACCACATGTAATTTGAGCTTTGAAAGAAACATCACAGTTTTCTATTCTCTGTGGTCATCAATATACACACCAATATACATGAACACACACACTTAAACACAAACACTAAAAAGAAAATGAACCTTAAAAAAGAAATTCAGTCTAACAATCTCCTTGGATTTATATGGGTGAGACCCTATTACCTAGAGACCTACAACATAATATATTTTTGTTTATTTTTATGCCACTGATTGATAATCTATTAAAGTACAACAGAAAAACAATTTTCCTAGCCATTTATTTTACAATCATATTTTTCCTCTCAAGCTGCAAATATACTTATTAGCATCTTAATCAAAATATTACCAAATGTTTGAGTCTTAACCAAATGTTTAAAGATAGCTCTGTTAGAATTTAAATAAAAAACTTTAGTGAATTATTTCCTGAGTTTATTAAAACCTGTTTGAGTCTTAAAATAAAATCTTTAACAAAATGGGACTGCGGCATAAGGTTCCATTTTGCATCAGGAAAAGCATGGATAAGAATCCCATATAGGAATTCAAGCTAATACAGTACCCTGAAAAAGAATATATTATCATACCAAGGGTAAACTTCAATCTTTATTTAAATGTTTGTTTTTATAACAATCCACTCATCCAAAAAGAAGAAAGAGTGATACTACAAAAATTGACTAATACATATATTTTTATATAAAAGCCAATTTATTTGCTGTAAATAATCCAAATTTGAAATTAATAACATCACATCATTCACAAAAGCATCCAAAATACAAAAAGTATAAAGGTAATGAAATGTGTGCAAGATATGTATGAATACAAATACTGATTGTAAAGAATCAGAAAAATAGAAAAACAATCTGGGGTTATCCCATGATTTTGGTGTGAAAAAATTCAATTATATTCACATGATTAATTATCTGTAGATATAAAAGAACTTGAATTAAAATTCAGCAAAATATCCTGGATTTATTGACAAATTAACTTTCTAATTCATACCAAAATACCCAATAGCATTTTTAAGAGTAATAAAACATACAGAAGCATTGACTCACCTTACTGGTTTGAAAAGAATCATCTGAGCAGGAAAGAATACATCTTAGTACCAGAGCCTCATAACTAGATGCAGTGAATCCTGGCTAGATGACCAAAACCAGAATTAGTGAGGAAAGACAGTCTGCTAGTAAACAGTATTAGAGCAGCCGGACACTCGGAGGAAGGAAAGGAAAAGTTGGTTAAGACAAAACCTGTTAAGTCCCACAATTTGTTTTCAGTATAGATCACAAAAAAAAAAAAACATAAAGTGTAAAAATGTCCAACTGTGGATGACACAGAATAAGAGAAATTCTAGGTCAATTTGGAGTTCCATAGGAATAGAAAACATGATTTAAAAAAATAGTATATTGAATTGCTTTTAAATTAAAAGCTTGATGATAGTTGGGAGATACACTTATCTGAGAGTATAAAGATAATATCTAGAATGGAGTATGAAATTATTTTACTTTTGGTTTAGCAATAACAGCTACTTTAAATTGTTTTAGCAATAACAGCCATGACATCATGTAAAAATATAGCATCACAGATTTCAGCAGATCATGAGCCCTGCAGACACATATACATCATATTGCCTGCATCTATGAACCAGGCAACATCACAGAAGAGAGAGTAGGAAGATTGTAAGAACAAGATGATCAGGAAATCCGCTGTGAAAGAGTTTCCTCATGAAACGGCTAAACCACAAGAATGGAATGATGGTAATATAAATGAATGTTCATGTTAACACAGAAGGGAGAAATTCATCAAGGGTACCACTCCTAATCAAAGAACTATAGAGTCATTGTGACTGTTGAGAGGAGGATTAGCCTCTTCTGGTCATGAGTCTCCTTACTAGTCCCACATGGATATTTAAACACACAAAAGTAATAAATTACTCAAATAAACACATGTAAAATATACACACAAAATGAAGACAGTAAAATTTATAGCATTTTTTTTTCATATTTTACAATATTTGAATCCAACCATACCCTCCAACTAATTACTGGACAAACAAACTTATCCATGACACTCTTAACCACAAATGGAAGTGAATTATGGAACCTTATAAAGCATAAAACGTACATTCATTTAGGAGAATAAAGAAGTCAGAACAAAAAAAAATTCACTGACTCTTTTCTGACAGAATGCTTCAGTGCATGCTGTGCCTTGGCTGCTCCATACTTTGACCTGGAATAGCTACAGAAGGCCTAGGCTGCAGGATGCTGACTCTGATCTCCACTTACACCTCTTTAGCTCACTTTTCTCCTGTTAGCTTGGTTGGAGGAACAGAACTACTTTCATCCAGAGCAGGTTGTAAGAGCTGCAGAGGTCAATGTTTCCTCCCTCCCTCCATTAGCTTCCTATAGTTATCTTGACCCAGATTGAAGAGGGAAGAAAGAGTATGATATGCAGATGCAATGTCGAGTCTGACAAGCTTCCTACTGAACTGCACCCACAGTTTACTACTATGACATCACTCTCCCCTGTCACCCACCCTTCTCCAAAACTCTTCATCAAACTAACCACTGTAGCACGTTAATCTCCTCAGTCCACGTTTTTATTAAGGTTGCTTCTTCAAAGGAAACTTTCATTAAATACACTTGCGGTCATTTTTTCTTGTCATCTTGTCTTTTTTTGTTTAACAGATATGTTCAGCCATGATCACTCAATAGGTGAGGGAAAAGTATTTTTCTGATCTACGGCTATGAGCCACATCGTGGTTCTTTCTCTGTTATTATAAAAGATGAAAATTTTAAGAGACACTGAAAAGCTGCTTTTCCTGAAGGACACAGAAATTATGAAATTGAACACCGAGATTTATATGGCAGCACAATGAATCTGAGTAACCATAATGGTGCATACATGTTATCAATTATCAATTTAAAACTTCAGGGCAATTCAACAACAACAACAAAAAAATGAGCCACAACAAGAACTATTAACTTTGGATGGAAAAAACTGTGTTTCTAAAATTTTCTCATTTGCAGCAAATACACAACACTACAACAATTATATTTCCTGATTTGCATGTACAGGTTTACACAGTAGAAGATCAGGTGGAGGCTTGGCTGTTTCTTAATCTTTAGATGAACGTAAGGCACCTCTGAAAGATAATATCTACTGGAAAATATCACATGTCCATTTTTCCACGTTCCTTTCATGATAATAAGACAAAATACAAGTTTTACCTTGTGCTAGTGCAAGCACATTGCATAAAGTACAGTTTAATAGTTTTCCAGAAAACAATATAGAGTGCCATCTCCTGCTCTTGTTACTGTTTAACAAATAGGGAAATAGGTTTAAGGTCCATTGCTCCTTTTATTGCAGTACCTTTCTTATAGAATACGCTGATTTAAATAATAGGCTGCTGTATTTTTATTTTTTAAATTTATAACAATGTTTCCTATGATAAAAGTTACAGTTTCTTTTAAGAAATAAAAAAATGAAGTAACCAATTAAAGAAACTGATATGATAGGTATTCAGACCAACTTAAAAGGGTCTGCCAAGTGTTAGTATTCAGGCATCTGTAGTGGCCTGACCTTGGGATGTATGTCCTCAACTGTTGCCACTAAGAACGCCTCCCTTGCACATTCACCTCATTCTCACTTTAAAAAGGCCCCGCCTATCTGGGCCTGGGTTACTTCACTCAGGATGTGTTTTTTTTTTCTAGTTCCATCTATTTGCATGCAAATTTCAAGATGTCATTTTTTCCCCCTCTGAGCAGTACTCTATTATGTAAATGTGCCACATTTTCCTTATCCATTCTTTGGTTGCGGAGCATCTAGGTTGTTTCCAGGTTCTGGCTAGTATGAATAATGCTGCTATGAGCGCAACTGATGAAGCGTCCTTGTGGTATGAGTGTGCATCCTTTGGGTATATGCCCAAGAGTGATATTGTTGGGTCACGGGGTAGACTGATTCCCAATTTTCTGAGAAACTTCCACACTGATTTCCAAAGTGGCTATACAAGTTTGCACTGCTACCAGCAATGAAGGAGTATTCCCCTCATTCCACATGCTTTCCAGCATAAACAAACATGACATGTACTCATTCATAAGAGGATATTAGACTTAAAGCAAAGGGTAACCAGCTTGTAGTCCACTATCCCAAAGAATATGGGTAATAATGAGAATACTAAGAGAGACTTACAAGGATCTTTCTGGGAAGGGGAAACAAACAAGACTTCCCGAGAAAATTGGTAGGGGAAGAAAGAAGTGTGGAAGGAGAGGGGGAGGAAAAAAAAGGAAGCGGTAGGAGACCGTGAGGAATTGAGATGTTCAATAAGGGTGAAGGACAGTGGGGGAGAACACGGAAAGAGATCTCGTGATTGATGGAGCCATTAAAGGACTAGCAAGAAACATAGTACCAGGAAAATTTCCAGGAATCCACAAGGATGACCCCAGCTAACACTCTAAGCAACAGTGGAAAGGACACCTAAATTGGCCTTCCTCTGTAATCAGATTGATGACTACCTTAATTCTCATCATAGAACCTTTAAACTGAGGGAAGCAGGTAAAGAGATCTATAGTGAAGCACTGGGCCGAGCTACCAGAGTCCAATGCAAAATAATATGGGCAAAGGGATAAAGAACATGATGGTGATACCCACAGAAACAGCTGATCTAGCTAATGAGAGCTCACTGGCTCTGAGCTGATAGCAGGGAAACTTGCATAGGTCTAAAGTAAGCCCTCTAAATGTGGGGAACAGATTTGCGGCTTGTGCAATCTGTGGGCTCACTGACAGTGAGAGAAGAATTTATCCCTAGTGCTTGAACTGGCATCTAGGAGCACATTCTCTATGAGAGATACATTCCTAAGCCTAGATATAGGCAGGAGGGCCTTGGTCTTGCCTGGAAGTGAAGAGTCAGACTTTGGTGATTTCCCATGGGCTGCCTTACCCTTTCTTAGGAGTGGATGGGAGTGGGAGAGGGTGGGGCAAGAGGAGCAGAGGGAGTGAGAACAGTATAGCTATGTAAAATGAGAAACGACTATATTAAAATATATTAATAAAAAGGGAAAGAAACTAATAAAAAAGGGTCCTGCCTACCTACTGTCTCTCTTTCCCTTTCTGTCTCTGTTTGCCCCCAACCCTCCTCTCTCTCTCCCCCAGTCTTCTATTCTGCTGCTCCCAGGGGCCAGTCTCCTCTCTTTTCTCTGCCTTTTCCCATTCACTTTCCCCAAGGAAAACCTCTCCACCTTAGCTCTATATCATGGCTTCTTTCTCTCTCACACTGCCTTTCTAAATTACAGCACAAAGTGTGAGAAAAACTATAGCAATATGACCTTACTTTGGTAATTACACATGGGTGAAAACAGCAGTTATATTGCAAGAAGATAACTATTATCTTTCATCTGATAAAAAATAAGTGAAAATTATGTCTATCTAGATACAGTATTTTCTTTTAGCTGATAGCAACATTAAATCATTTCTTCAAATTTTACACTTATTGTAAGTCAGAAATAAATTTATAAGAATTTTTAATCGATAATACTAAGAAAGTGCACAGTGGAAGCCTGTCATGCAGAAGACTCTTTGTTCAATTCCCAGAACTACAAATAACAACAACAATAATATATGTCGTGGAAGTGATGATTAAGTTGTTCTGTTTTGGGGTAGGAAGTGCATATGCTATGATTCAGATAGTAAAATAATACCTTTATCCATAGATGTAGCTATACAAATGATGATAAAAAGAATACTGGCACAATTTTACATAATTAAACACAACTACAAAAATTTTATTTTTGTATTTGCCATAATTACCTAATACAATGAAAGTATACATTTTTATCTTCCATACTGAACTTAACTGACATTAAGTGACTTAAACCTAGTGGACAGGAACAGCCTGTGTTATCTTGATACCCAGTGACATGTTCTATTTGAGGAAATTAATTTTCTCCACCATCCAGACAAGTTTTATCAGACATCTGTAATATAAGTAGCATACTTCCTTTCTACTTTTAATATTGCCAATAAAACATTAAAAATGTGGGATAAAGCACCATTGCCCCAGAGAGACGCATCATAGAATAAAACTACACAAAGCTTCCTCTTTTCTTAGCGGTAATCTGATTCTCCAGCTGTGATAAACTGCACTGCCTTTGGCCTTCTGATTTCGCCATTTACGAATTGGATTATTGTCCCATAAAACAGAGGGGCAATAATAGCATTGTTAATTATAGCCATTATTAAATGTTCTTAATCATGTTTTTATCAGGAAAAGGGCAAGGGATGGCACTTGAATGAATGACGATAAATAATATTTTAATTTATTTTGTTTCAAGAAAAATAAAACTACACTTCAAGAGGCTTCATCCCAGAGATGCAGGGCTGGTTCAACATACGAAAATCTATCAATGTAATCCATCATATACATAAACTGAAAGAAAAAAAAAACATATGATCATTTCATTAGATGCTGAAAGAGCTTTTGACAAAATTCAACATCCCTTTATGATAAAAGTATTGGAGAGATTAGGGATACAAGGGACATACCTAAATATAACAAAAGCTATTTACAGCAAGCCGACAGCTAACATCAAATTAAACAGAGAGAAACTCAAAGCCATCCCGCTTAACTCAGGAACACGACAAGGCTGTCCACTCTCTCCATACCTCTTCAATATAGTGCTTGAAGTTCTAGCAATAGCAATAAGACAACATCAAGGGGATTCGAATTGGAAAGGAAGAAGTGAAACTTTCGTTATTTACAGATGATATGATAGTGTACATAAGTGACCCCCAAAACTCCACCAAAGAACTTTTACAGCTGATAAACAGCTTTAGTAATGTGGCAGGATACAAGATCAACTCCAAAAAAAATCAGTCTCCCTCTTACACACAAAGGATATGGAAGCAGAGAGGGAAATCAGAGAAGCTTCTCCATTCACGATAGCCACAAACAGCATAAAATATCTTGGGGTAACTCTAACCAAGGAAATGAAAGATCTATTTGACAAGAACTTTAAGGCATCGCAGAAAGAAATTGAGGAGGATACCAGAAAATGGAAGGACCCCCCTTGCTCTTGGATTGGGAGGATCAACATAGTAAAAATGGCAATTCTACCAAAGGCAATTTATAGATTCAGTGCAATCCCCATCAAGGTCTTGGACTCTTGATAGTCCTATCTCATCAGCCTAAGCCCTGGGGTTAAACATGTGCCAACAGTTCTGACTTGGTGGTTGATTTTATGAAATTGATTCTTCCTAAGAAGAAAGAAAAGGTATTCAAATGGGAAACTGACATTTTTATAGCTTATCTCACTGACTCAACCTTTGAACAGAAATTAGATATACATTATGTTGTCAAATAGTGCTATCTATAGGGTATATTTTTTAAATCAATATTTAAATCAATTATAGATATTACTAAAAGAAAGAGTATCGGTAGATTCTAAAGTTAAATATTACTTATGGTGATTTTTATCCTAAAATTCAAGGGAGGAGACTAAAAGAGGGAAATATATTAAGTTATGATTAATAGGAAAGAGTGGGAGAAAAGGCATATGAAATAGGAATAAAGAAAAGAGGCAGGGAAGAGATACAAAGGGAGAATAGAGGAAGCAGAGGGTAGGGGAAAATACAGAACAAACTTTGACCAAATCTGTCATAATGCCATATGACACCTTATATGATAATTAAATTACATTCAACAAAATAAGGAAGTATTTTTATTTTTAATATTTTAAACCTATATACTTATTAAATTTTTCATAAACCAATATCAAAATACAAGTGTCATATTTTCTCTCTTACAAGCAGATGCAAGGTACTTCTTCAGTTCTTTTCTCTTTAATGAAGCATTCTGATAAGCTAAAAAATGATTAACACAGCATTGTAAGTTACCTTAAATGAGGAGGGCAGAAATCACTAGTGAAAGTAGAGTGATATGATGAAGGTGGGAGCTTTCAAGGGAGCCAGAAGGAGTATTGGGAAGAAGAGCTCATGTGTAAGGAAGAGTGAATGAGACAAATGAAGGATAAGAAAGCCAGCCATCTTTTAATCCAATGGGGGAAAAAAATCAAAAGTCGGATTGAAGGGAGTTTTACTGTGTGGATGTATAATACTACATTATAAATAATAAATTAGAATCCTGTTCCAAGTCCTGTAAGTGAGACATCTCCAATAAGGTGGTCAGTCCTGGGTGATTATAGTAACTTGCTTCTGTGCTTAGGTAATTTGACATTGTAGCAAAGTAATAAAAATAAAGGCCTGTTTGTATGTGACAGTAATAAAATTTTAAATATGAGGACTGTGAAGAGAAAGATGCTTCTCCTGAAGCCACTGCTTTTGGTCTGAAAGTAAAAGACCAGTGTTTCTGTGTTAATGCAGCATGTCAAGCTGAATGGACATATTTTCCTTAAACAGTCAATAAAAGAAAGGAAGTCAGAACCGCGAGGGGTGCACCCACGCACTGAGATGGTGCAGCTGATCTAATGGGAGCTCACCAAGGCCAGCTGGACTGGGACTGAAAAAGCATGGGATAAAACCGGACTCTCTGAACATGGAGGACAATGAGAGCTGACTGAGAAGCCAAGGACAATGGCACTGGGTTTTGATCCTACTGCATGTACTGGCTTTGTGGGAGCCTAGCCTGTTTGGATGCTCACCTTCCTAGACCTGGATGGAGGGGGGAGAACCTTGGACTTCCCACAGGACAGGGAACCCTGACTGTTCTTTATACTGGAGAGGGAGGGAAAGGGGGAGGAGGGGGAGGGGAAGGGTAATGGGAGGCAGGGAGGAGGCAGAAATTGTTAATAAAAAAAAAAAAAAAACTTTAGGGATGCTTGGCCTAAAAAAAAGAAACTATATTTTTTATAATATCAGAAATACTTGTCTGTCCATGTGATAATTTTGGTTTTTGTTCTGTAAAATATTGGTTAATACATTTGCAAGATTTTAATTTGCATCCTACTAATACTTAGTCACATAGGACTGTCAAGAAGGTTGGTCTAAGATATGGTAGGGAATTTCTTCAACAATAGTTTATAATCATTGTTCACTTAAGTATTGATGATTTTAGGATTTTTTTTCTATTTACCTTATTAAAGTCATTTGAAAATGGCTTGTTATTTTATGCCTTTGACAATTCTTTATTATGTACCTAACCATAACTATGATCTATCTATCTATCTATCTATCTATCTATCTATCTATCTATCTATCTATCTATCTATCTATCATCAATCTATCTATATATTATCTATCTATTTATTATCTATCTATGTCATCTATAAATCTATCATATATCAGTCCACTCATTTTCCAAAGGTATTCTATCATCAATCATCTATTTTTGCTATACTCACTAGTTGGTAGACACAAACATAACTTCATTTATTTTTCAATATGCTTACTTGGGCTGGAAGTAGTGAGTTAAATATTTATTAATGAACAAAATAGATTTAACATAATTTTATAATACTTATAGTTGAAAATTTGGAGAAAACAATACTTTATCGGTAAAATTTCTGTATATAGATATTGGTCAAAATTTTGTTGTAATTCAAATAGACTTACAATTTGCATATGTTTGTATATTAAAATATATAATTTTTAAATTTTGCGTATAAATATTCATAGATATATATCATTCCATATATACATGGAATCTGAAATTTTGCTTTGATAATTTTATCCAGTTGAAAACAACTTCTTTGTATTGTGATATATTTTTAATAAAAATAGCATTAATATTATTAAAACTTCAGACAGTTAACTCTGTAATATTTCAAGGATACATATGTATAACATTGTCATAGCATAACAGTTATGGTATAAGATTTTTTTAAGTCTAATGTTCATATATTATATAACTTTACACAAAATGTGTATTTTCTCAACTGTTATATATGATATTTTTAACTTATACTCATGTTCATTTATTCCAAAGTAAGTATAAATGTTCTATCCATATTTAAGACACTGGAGATGCACTGACCAGTAAGAATTCTTTGAAGTACATGAAGCACACACTTCAGGGAACAGAGAGTCTAATTTAGAAAGAGCTGTGCTTTCACAAATTCATGACTTTTCTCCAAGTATATATGAAAATAGGACTTACTTTATTCCTTTATGAACTGGGACACAGAATGGCATGGTGACCAATTTGGTTGGCTGAAATAGTACAGGTCATACACAGCTAATTCTTGAAAATAGATTGTTATGTCAAGTTCCACAATGTGTGACCACAGAAGCCTGGGGCCACAAGAGGAATATGGATACAGTATAAAACAAAAGCATGCTGAAATGGAGTATCTATCCAATATGAAGTCTTCTGACACATATTGTAATACTGAAACAAAATAAACACAAGTCTTGTTATGGCAATGAGATTAGGAGCTGTTCAATATAACAGTTAACAAAAGTTAACAAACACTGAACAGTATAGAAGATTGTGATTAATTTTAAATATCGTAAATATCAAAGTCCAAATATGATGCCAACACCAACACCATATATGTACACAAAAGTGAATGCAATGAATATATGTACCTCTTTAGATAGCTCTTTTTTAATGATGTGCACCTTATTGTTTGGGTTGGTTGGTCTTAAATCCAGTAAGAAATGAAATACTTCAGCAGACCATAAGAAGATGGCCTCCCAGGGAGTATGCCTCCTCCTGGAGTGTGCACTCTGAAAATAGAGGAGGTTCAATAATGTGTTACTAGAAATGAATGCCAGCAGGTTCCTTGTCTCTTCAAGCAAAATATTCTAAGTTTTAAGAAAGAGAAAATGAAAAATATGAAGAGCTTCTTGAAGTTTTCCAAGCACACCATATATTTTTCTCACAACAATATAGTTATAAAACTTTATTCAGAAAGGTAAGAATCCAATGTTAATTCTATGTCACTGGCAAATAAGCCAGTATTAATTCTACATCATTTAAAAGTATTATGATCTATGTGAATACTAAGAATTTTATATTTCTACAGATGATAACAATAGTTCAGAGAAGTTAAATGCTTTACTAAAATTTACAAAATTTGTTAGCAAAAGGCAAAATTGAAAGAATCATCAATTCAGTGGCATTAATTTTTTATGATCTGTTTTTCTAGTTAGATCCAAATCTTTAAATTCTAAGAAGTAGCAAAGACATTTTATTGCACTAAAATAATTATGTGGGCCACTGAATATTTTCTAATTTAATTACTTTTTAAATTTTAGTTACTAAGTTTTAAGTTGACGAGAATACATTTCATTTTAAACAGGCATTCTAATTAGGAGAGACATCAGTGACATGAATCTTTCTTTTTCTTCCACTGCAATATTCACACTACAGGCATTCAAGTAAACTAGTTAGGGAAGTTGAATAGGTGGTGCAAAAATTTTGAGTTTGCCATCCAATGCTTTTAGTCATATCCTGATTGCATGATTATCTTAAAGAGCGGCTTTACTTAACAATTGCAAATGTTTTCTAGATATCATGAGTTGTTGTTTGTTTTAATTTAACTAAGCCTTTCCCTTGTGTTCATCAGGTCAGAGAACTTTCTGTTCATATATGTATTAATTTCTCTATGAACGTGAATAGGGCAAGATGCAAATAGGCAGAGTCTGTTCTTCATTTTGCCTGGAGTATAATTCCCTCTTATTATTATTTAACCAAAGAATAGCACAAGAAGAGTGAGTATACTGCATGATAATTGCTTCTTTGCACTGTCAGTGAACTCTAGAAACCAATAAGGATATGTGTCAACTGTTTAGAAATTGAAGAGACAGTGAATTCTGGGCCTCAGATATCCTACTAGGTGTGGGAAGCACTAGTAACTGATCATGCTTTCTCAAATATATTTAAACAAAGTTCTAAAATACATCTATACACATACAGCTTTCTCTTTTTCATTATTGAGGCTTTAATTTTCTTAATTAATGCAATTATAGGGTTTCAAATGTGTTTCATACTATCAAGTTAAGTATTATAATATTTTAATGTGTTTGTCTGTATAAGCACAATGGCATTTTTCTTTTATAAAAGTGCGTCTAGAACAAAGGAAGTATTGCAGAATGACATTTGGAAATAAACTCCTTTACGTTAGAAAATTTAACTGTTTCCTACAGAAGTCACAAAGAATAAAATCAACACTATGTTCATTAAAAAGCAAGAAGAAAATCTCTCCCACTGTAAAATCTGTCTTTATGGGGAAGAATTGCTATAGGGCTTCAGTGCTAGTGATATCCTGCTACCAACCTTGAATGACTTCTAAATGAAGTTCTAGCTTCTTGGTATCTCATTCATAGTCTGTGAAGACATTGCCTTTGCTCACACCCTTGCCCATATACCTTCCATCAGTTATGTCTGCTTGTAAGCTTTTGAAGACTATCTGCTAGTCCATAAGCCTAAAGCACCATTCGTAGCCCTATGAATGAAACCTAATCGATATTCAAGGTCAGCCCAACCTCTCTACCTCCAGCTGTATGAGAGTAAGTGAATCTAGCATAAAGCAATAACTTTCTTTGCTAAGAAGACAGTAACTATGACCAGCTTCACTTTACTTCTTTTAGTGGACAATGTCTGAGAGTTTACAGCATGGCAAGAATATTCTATTCCCACAAAATCTAGATTACATAGTAAATAATAGCCATATTTCAAAACCAGATATTCATCTTTAGTAATCTCTTATGGTTATTCAAATATATTGCTTCTAAATATATGTTTTTGGAAATTAATATTGACTATATTTTTCAATTAGTAGAAATTTCTATTACAGAGTGAAAGTCTACACAAGAGGCAACTGTTATCTCAAAATATTAGAGGAATGAACTATCCATTGGAAGGTAGGGAAAGAGTAGGGATTTTCCAGAATTCTCTGCAAGACTTTACATTGGATTGTATGCATTGGAGTTGATTCCCTTTGTTTCAGTTGTTGTATGAGACTGAGTCTGACATATCTGAGACTGATCTTGAACTACTTATCTTTTGTCTCATTCTTCCAAGTGCTTTTATTGTATGCAGTAGCTACCAGGGAGGAATGGTTTGCTGAATGTGTTATAGCATCAGATATAGTAATTGGGAACAGCCAATAACATGATGCTACCAGTACAAAACTACAATTATAATGAAGTCAAAGACTGTTAATGACATCTCAATCAACCATATTAGTCTCAGCCAGTTTTATTAAGAACTTGCTTTTCACTAAGCAATAGCATGTCTTGTATTTTAAAAAAAGAACTTACTGTTACATCAGCCTTTAGTGATCATGCAGTTGCCCTATTTTTTTTTTTGAGTTACCTAGTCTACATCATTTTTATCACATATAACCAAGTGCATCTCAGGAATTTCTGTTACCAGCTGTACTAAGCATGTATCAGTTTACTCCTACAGTTAAAATTATCAAAGCTTTGGGGGAAGAAATGATTAGCCTCTTAACATTAGCATTGATGTTCTAGCCTTATATAAAGATATTCATTAGAAAGTCAAGCAAGCAACCTCATCCTACATGTTACTTATGTTTGTGTGTTTTACTAAATATTTAAGTACAGTCTCTTCTGTCTACATAATACTTTTCCTGTGTATATGTTTTCAGGGTTGACCCTTGGCATGTGGTAATTAATTGGGGAAGTTTTCTTGGTAAAGACTATTTCTAATCTTCACTGTTTCTTATTTGCTTGTAGTTGAGGCCTCCTGTGCATTCCCTACTTGTGCAGTCCTTGCTCAAGGAATTTACAGGAATCCATGTTTATCAGATTTTGTGGTAGTGTTTCTCTGAAAGTTTTTGGATGCACAATCCCACAGTAAACTTCCTGATCCTCTGACAGTCCCTATTCTCCAATGAACTCTCCGTCTAGGTAGGTTAGGGCGGTACAACTCTGACTGAAGACAGCAATTCCCTTTACCAAACTCTATCCCTGGCACATAATTCAGTAGTGGTAAGATCTCATGACCTATTCCTGATCCATAACTTATTGTTGATAAGGCTAAGTTGTGCTGATAACAACAGTTTTGAGATGATGATTGGAATGTCTGTATTGAGACAAAATATTTCCTTATGCTTCCACTCTTGGGCTCTCTCTCTGCTCAATCTTTTAGTCTGTTCTTAGAGTTTTGAAGAAGTAGAAGAAACGTCTTATTTTCAACAAGCTAATGTGTATGTATGTGGGCCTGTGCCTGTGCCTGTGCGTGTGCGTGTGCGTATGTGTGTGTGTGTGTGTGGTGTATAGTATACACCTGTCTCCTATGACAAAAGTATGGTAGTGAGATGACCACTTGTGAAAGTTAGCTCTCTCTTTTTACCACATGGGTTCCTCTGATGGAACTCAGGTTTTCAGGTTTTTGCCAAGTGCTATTACCCACTAAGTCAACTCACTGACCATCATGATCTCATAACTTAAAGATACTTTCACAGGTGTCATATTTGAAGATTACTTTGTACAAATTAATGAATCATGAGTAACTCGGAGGAATTAGATGCTAGTCTATCTTTTGTGTGAATAAGATTTATAGTGCATAAGAGAGCTGCAGTTAATCATGATTTATGTAGATTTGTGGATTATCTTTGACTTTTTTCATAGAAGATAAAATATTAATTTCTATTTCTTAAAGGGATGTCTGTTTCTGAATAGTCTTGATGCTTTGTTATGTAAACTTACATCTTTTTTATATAAAATAAGAATATGAGAGGAAAAATCTCCCATTTGGAAACATTACAATTTATCTTAAGATTTGATTTCATCTGCTCCATAAAGATTGAAATTCCTACCTCAGTTCTGACCAATGCTTATAATATACTCTCATGAAGAGTAAGAAACATTTGCCTAGGCTTTTTGTTCTCAATGTCTCCTTAAAACCATTGATCAAAATCTAAACATGAATGTTCAGAACCTTACTGTAGAGTGTGCATACTTTACTACAGTTAGTTGTGTCAGCACTCTGCTTTATAACTTGAAGAAACAACAAACAATAATAATCAAATTGTATTTTGAAGAAATAATAAGTACCGAAATGGAAGAATGAAGGAAAATAAATGTCAAAGATTTAAAAAGTATCAGAAATAATGCTTGGCTATAAAAAAACACTCTTTGTGGATGGGGTTTTAAACACAAAGTACTAATCAGCAAGTTCAAGGCAGAATTTCCCTTCATTGTGTTCTTCATGCAAAAGATAAAGGCACAGTGTCTGACTTAGGGTTTCTTTTGCTGTGGTGAATAACCGTGAAAAAGAAACAATTTGGGGAGCAACAGGGATATTTCATTTTACACTTTTTGTTGATCATCAAGGAAGTCAGGGAGAAAACTCTACACCAGAATCTGGAGTCAAGAATTGATTATGAAAGATGGAGAATCACTGCTTGCTAGCTTTCCTAGACTCCTTTCTTGTGGCATCCAGGACCCCTCTTCCATGCAGAGCACTGTCCAGAGTGGATGGGCCTTCCAACATTAATCATTAATCAAGAAAATGTCTTAATTTCATAAATAAAGGGAAGACAAGATTTGGAGACAATACTTTCTAAGTATTAATAGCATAATTCTAAGAAATATTTCAGAAATACTTTCAGCAGTTGTTATCAAAATATGGATTCAAGATATATTTAAAGAAGTATTGGCTGGGCGGTGGTGGCGCACGCCTTTAATCTCAGGACTCAGGAGGCAGAGGCAGGCGCGTCTCTGTGAGTTCGAGGCCAGCCTGGTCTACAAGAGCTAGTTCCAGGACAGGAACCAAAAAGCTATGGAGAAACCCAGTCTCGGAAAAAAAAAATCCTGGGTAAATCTTTATTTTAAAAGAATCATGAAGTCAATGTTCATGGGCAAGGAGTAGAGAAATTTCATCAAAGAGCAGACAAGCTTTTGGAAAACTTACAAGATGTACTACTGAGGAGAATAATAACATACTCTAGGGCAAAAAGAAGAGGAGAACCAAGGTCAGTCATTGGTATTTATAGAACAATTCCTAGAAGAAAGGAATTCTGAGCAATGCTGACATCAGAAGACTCAAACTCGATACTTCAAAAGAGACTGCAAATGTTGCAAATGTACATGTGGATTTCAAATACAAGACTGATGACGAAATATCAGACACTCTCAGACACACTGTCCTTAACAACTTTACATATTTTTATGGATCATCACATCTCATGTTGGTTTTTGTTTATTCTTCAGTGTACTTTTATCTGTTATTTGTACAGAATATAGGAGTAAAAGGAGATTTTTAGGCCATATAGAATGGGATATGACTGGGTCTCAGCAGAAAACTATCTAAGGCAAAAGATCACAAGATCAGTCTACCAAGAGCTACCAAAGATCTTGTCTTAATTAAAATTAAAAAGGGATAATTGATAATATTGAAATTTTACTTATGTTTATCAAGTTTCGTTGCATCTATATCCCTTAAAGTATCTGCTATTACACTTTCTGATTTCTTTGGTTTTAAAATATTGTATCCAGACATATATTTTTAGCACTCTTCAGATAGAAACTCTTACAACTGATGTTAAGAACTTTGTTAAAACCCTGGTTTACTAAATAATCCTCTAAGTACCCACAATTATTATAGATCCTTCCTTCATTTTTTACACCACAATGACATCTTTAAAGATCATTACTATTCTTTGTAGAAAATTTTGCAAATACATTAAAAATAAAATTAAATGTACAATAACAATGACACTTGAAAATATTTTTCCATATTTTTCTTGTTTTTTTATGTAGAGAGTTATATTTGTATATCTGCTTCTGTGTATGTTTAAAATATCAGAGCCTTTAGAGAGAATGCTGTAGGTTTATACACTGTCTGTTCACACTGTAAACTTGTGAGACAGTACTCTACACAGACTTAATAGCAGGATCTTTCTAGGTTTCTGTTCGTGTGTCACAAATCTTCTTAGGATCTACTGAAGAAATTAAAAAAGTTTCATCCACAAATTGGGTAATATTTTTTATAGGTAAATTATGACCCAGACTGAGATCATCTTTAGTTTGTATTACGTTCTGGGAAAAGATAAAGCAGGGGGAAAAAAGAAAATAATGTTAACAAAATAAATTAGAGAGAAAAAGTCTCAAAATAATTCAGTACTAGATAAAATAGAAAGGCGATATGGAGCCTTTGGGAAAGATGGTGGGACACTCCATCACCTCATGGTATTTAAAGACTATCCTGTGGCTTTTATATATGTCTTCACGGTTGACCATCTGGCATTGGGCAACTGCTTGTTTCTCGTCCCTGGAGAAGGTCACCTCCTCATTCTAGATGTCTTCAGTTGTTTATAGTTTTTTGAGTAGTGTTAAAGTCTGTGAGCATTTTCCCTTCCACTTTGTCATACCCATTGATGTCCTCCTTGTTCATCTCACCTAGGCAGTCATGTTGTTGAGATTTAATGGATGTAGCTTCTAAGATTTCTGGGAGACACAATTTCACAGTAAACCCACGCACAGATCCTCTGTCTCTTAAAATTTATCCATCTTGTCTTCTGCAGTGTTCACTTGGAAATGAGTATCAGAGAGTTTTTAGACATATCCACATGGTTGTAGTTTTCTCTAGTGCTCTCCGTCTGTTGCTAGGAAAAATTACTATGCAAATTGAACAAGTTATACTTAGTATTATACATATATACTTGCACACATAGGCATACAATTCCAATTAGTGTAAAAAGAGACATGAATTTGAAGAAGAGTGCAGAATTTTACATGGGAGGTGATGGAAAAGGAAAGGGAAGGGAGAGATGTAATTATGATATAATCTAAAAACAAAATTAAAATGTTTGAATACTCTTGATTGGAAAAAACCCTCATTTTGATGTTTTATGATATTGTCACAATCTAAAATACAACTTAAAATTGACCGGTTAAGTAAATTCACTGATAGGGCACAAAGCTACATTTCAAACTCAGATCAACACTAAAATTGTACTATAGAATTAACTAAATAGTACAATATTTCAGATATTGCAATACTAGAAAAATATCCTCCGCTTGTTTGCTAGGTAAACCTATGGAACTCTCTCTGTTTTCTTTTGCAAACAATTGTTTATTGCCTTTCCTTAGGAGCAGCTTAACTTTAGCCATATCTGCTGTTGACATGCGCTTTTTTATAATCAAAGAAACAGTACCTTGGCATTGGAAGTCATTTCACTGTGTGCCTACACTTTTCTGTTGTGCCTACAATTTTATCTTTTTCCCCCTTTGAATAATTTCTTTTTTTTATTCCCCACATAATGAACACTTGGCGAATCCTCTGTCTCTTTTTGTACTTGCCTTAAAGTAATCTTTAAGCCATTTATTATTTTGGCATTTTCAATAGGTCACAATTTTATGATTTCCTCATCCTTCTTCATAAAAAATATTTGTGATAATGTAACTTTATAGAGGAAACACACAGAATGTCAAAACTTGAATATATGTATTTTGTTTATTTTAGAAGTTACTTTTTTTGTTTTATTCTCAGCACCTGCTTGACTCAGTATTTGAGCCATGTAAGCATGTTACAGTGTGCATGTGGTATTTGATTTAGCACAGAAATATAAGATATATACTCTGCTATTTTCAATTTTAATGTAATTTATTGATGCAGCCCAACTCTATTCAGCTCCATGAAAAGGAAATTATGAAATGTAAAGTTCTAAATATGGAATTCTTTATAAATCGAAAGACATTTCATCAAGTGATTTTCCTGAAAGACGTCCAAAAAAATTAGTTTTCCGTGTGTTTAAAGGAGAGTGACTTCATTTTCCATGTCCCCTTTACATACACAGAAATCACTGCAGTCTTGCGAAAGATTATGTACACAGTACACCCATAGAAAAGGGGTACAAAATCCAATCATTTGGGTGTTTTTAATTATGGCTGAATAATTTATGCAAGATACAGAATTTGGCTATGAAAGTCATGACAAAGGTAGAACTAAGATTCTGTTTGCTTTATTTATTCTTTGGCACATGATTGCAGCCTCAGTAGCCCAGAGCTCATGAGGCCTTAAAAACTCAATCTGTACTTTTTTTCATTGTTGAGAGCTGATGAAAATGCTAACATGCACCCAGATCACTCCAATCTTAGTGTTTACAAAGTCTTCTCCCCCTCATCTCAGAACACAAATAACTTGAGAAGAAAATTTTCTAAAATAATTGTATTATCCTCAAAGGATTGGGATACAAATATATATTTTGGAAAAATTTTCAGTGTACCACAGTGGCTCAGTGAACCTAAACTACTATTTTAAGTCATTTTAACAAGAAATCAAATATCACATGACTCTTAGCCTTGTATCAAATAAATTCTCATTAGGGCATCAAGAATCAAGTCAATAGAACACTGAAGTGAGAAATAATGGTTCCAGGATTCAATCTGACATTCTGTACAGAAATTAGGTACCCAGGTATAACCCAAGGGAAGAGTCACGTGAACTAATGGCTAATGACTCAATCTCATCCACTGAAAACACTATCCTGTCCTCCAGCAACACCATTCTTATTAGAAGTCTTTTGCTTCCCGCTGAATTGAATGAGAAAAATCAAAATTGAGATTTAGAAATTTGGTAAACTTGTATGCTTACTCACCAACTTGCTTCATCATTTAGGAAGTTTGGCTGCTGAAGATGAGAAAACATATTTAACAAACATGGGTTAGTATGTAATGTTTTATAAAAATTATTTATTATATTATTATGTGTCCTAAGTAATAGCAATGAGATTCAATGTGAGTTCCTAGTAAGCTATAATTATGCCTTAGAAAAGAATAGATTATATTTAGTGCTTATAATAATAAGTTTGACTTCACACTTATATTATTTCTGAAGAGTATTAAAGTCCTTAGAATCTATTTCAAAGTTTTCATAGGCAAACTTGTGCTATAGGATATAGTCAAAACTATCTAGGAACTTTGAGAATTTTGCAATATTTGAACAGGAAATATTAGGCTATGAAACACAAAATGATCCTAAATAACTATAAAACTTAATTTCTTTAATATTAAATTATATTAATTCAATTGAAGTTCCACTATCAACATTTTTTATCAAATCTCCGTTTTACATTATTATGATTCATGACAGCTAGAATGCAAGAACAAATCTGTAATATGTATTAAATTTCTAAGTCTACCATGGTCTAACATTTTATTAGAAGTCAATTTAGATTAAGAAGTCTTCTACTTGTCATCGTTGGATATGACACATGTTCTTCTGTTGACAGAAGTTTCTGTCCTGCCTGGTTCCTACAGTCATTAAGTCCCAAAGAAATCACAGAGAGATCTACATTATTTATAAACTGACTGGCCTAGTATCTCAGGCTTCTTATTAACTCTGATAACTTATGCCCATACTACTTGTTTGTGTTAGCCATGTGGCTTGGTATCTTTTTCAGTGAGGCAGTCAAATCTTGCTTGCTTTGTGACTAGCTTCTTCTGTGTCTGGGTGATGACTGCAGACTGAGAGCTCTTTTTAGAATTCTCCTGTTCTCATTGCCCTGCCTCTACTATCTGCCCGGTCATCCCACGTATACTTTCTGCCTGGATACTCTCCTTTCAGCTTTTATTAAAATGCAATTGACAGGGTACAGACCATTGTCCTACAACATTCTTCTTTTCATTGTGTCTTCTAAATATGTATTAATCAATGAACTCTATTTAAAAATATCATCACTTTCATAATGTAGTATGCTTATCCAAAGTACACTGACAACTCTAGAATAACATACAACTAACATAGTGAACACTGAAAGATTAGAAAAAAAGAAAAGAATGTTGTCTTTCTGTTAGGAAATAAACTAAATGAGCCTATAAAATCTATCATTTTGGAAACGTGTGTGAGGGAAACATCTAGTAATCTGGCTAATTCAGCCTTCAGCACCACCATACCTCACATGTCTGAAAACCTTTATAAGCGAATAGACTTCTATTATCATCATGGGCAAACACAAGAAATGCAAAAAGAACTTGATTTTCAAAAGTAAAGGAATTTCCCATTTGTCTCCTCATACATCTTAGCTTAATTTTTTGGTCCCACCAGTACTAGTACCCAAGAGAACCAAGCCACACATGCCGTCTTCCCCTCCTGTTCTCTGGGTATGCCACAGCCCCACTGGCATAACACAGGATCCTATAAACAACAGTGGTTTCTGAATTCTTCTGGTGAAACTATTTCTTTTGTTTCTTATGCAAATCTGCCCAATAACCTATTTTATCTTAACATTGGAACCCAGATATTGATGATCCGAGAGGATTTGGACCACAGTTAATTGAGTTTCTATACTTTAGAAGATAAAGTATGAAGGTATGAGCAAGGTAACTCCACATTGATCAAGTGGACTGAGTGTAACAGAGCCAATTTAAAAGGAGTTTAATAGCCCGACATACTACTGTGTTCTCCTCATGCTATGCCTTTTGAACTAGGTTATAGCAAAGTTAAAAAATTTGGCACTCTACTTAACCATGTCACTCCACACCTTCATTTTGTGGAGTTTTGCCTTTGGATAGAAAGAACTGTATAAGAAAAAGGGAGAACAACAACTTCATATATATCATACATGTCAGTCGTAATACAAATCCTTGCCTGACTGTGTGCTTGACCTAACAGTGTGTTTCTTCTACCACACTTCTGCAACAGCTTCTTAATTTAGAGTTCTTCCTGTGACTGAAACTTTCCTCAATACAGATGCTAGCATGTATATATCAAAGAGGTACTTCAAATCCTCAACCTTCATTTTTCAATAACTTTATTTGTTCTAGCTACACAGGCAATTTAATTCTCAAGTTAATGAAATTATTTAAAAAACATAAAAACTGAGTAATATCAAACAATTTTATGAGTAAGTAACTTGGAAGTTATGATTATAAAGATTTAGGTGGTAGTTGGCAGATAGAAAAATAAATGTATTCATTTCTATGGTCACAGGTATCAAACACAAGCACTCATGCTTTCTATACAAGCACTCTGACACTGACCTACAGCCAGAATCCTCACATCTTGCTAAATAACTCACTGACCTTGAATTCACTTTGTAACCAAGCAGGCCTTGAATTCCTCATCATACTACATCAGCCTCCAGAGTAGCTTGGATTCCTCTGCTGTGACACCAGGTCTGACTTAAAATGCTTATTAATGATTTTCTCATGGCATTTATCAGTGGTAATATGTAGTATATTTAATTCATAGGTGTACCATCTGTCTTAACAGACAGTGTGAGATTCAAGGGCAGAATCCACATAAATTGGCATTGTAACATCTTACTTTCACAGCATGATCTTCTCTAAATTGTGCTTCAAAGAACAGCTGTGAAAAGAATTAAAAGACATTTTAAAAAGCCCAAGAAGGTGGAGAGTCGGGAAACAGCTAGAGAGAAATAAACATAAAGAGAAAAATAGATTGTTAAAAGAGAGGAAAAGAAAATAGAAGCAATAATGTCAGTGTATAGAAAAGGGAATTGTTAGATCTGAAAACATGCGAAGATTGGACAGATCATTTGCATTTAGAAATGATTTAATTTTTTTCCTAACAACCGGGACAGCAAAATGACTTTTTCCCCATATGTATGTAGTGAGCACAGATGTGCATGCATGCTTCCTCTATGTGTATGCATGTCCACATGAGATTGAGAACATGTGTGCACAGCTGTGCATTCAAATGTGTGCATGTATATGTGCAAGTCAAAGAGTGACTTATGATTGCCTCTGACCAAATATACTTAATCAGGACTCTCATTTGAAACTAAGATCCCCTATACTGGTTCAGTTAGCTAAATGCTCTGAGGATCCCCTCTGGTGTCTGCTGCCTTGTGGAACTACAGGCAGACCACATTCTCAAGATTTACATACATGGTTTTTGTGGATTCCATCATCAGCCATCACAGTTGCAGGGCACATACTTTACCCACTGCATTCTCTCTGTGTCACAATATGCTTATTTTAATGTTGTATTATCTTACACTTCTTATCTTTTTTCCCCTTTCCCATTTTATCTGTCTTTGTCTGCCTCTGTTTCTCTTTCTCTGTCTTTGTCTCCTCTCTGTGTCTATCTGGTGTGGTGGTGGCGTTGGTGTGTGTGTGTGTGTGTGTGTGTGTGTGTGTGTGTTTCTAGTGGGATTATGGCAATGTTATCACTACATGTTATTTTATGTGTATCTTTTCTTTTAATATGAAGATTAATTGTGATAATTATCAATAAGTAACCAAATACTATTTTTATTTAAGTTCATATTTGAGGATTTTCAGCAATCCATAAAGATGCAGTCATTATATCCTTGCATAGATTCAGTTTTAAAATAGCAACTGCAAAAACTGTTAGGTACTAGAAGGCCAAATGAAAGTTCCTTATGCAGAATGAGGCCATCACTTGAAAACCTATACAAATGAGCTCTTTAGAGGTCTAATATTGGGCAGTTAAGGAATCTCTGCATGCTATCTCTGATCTACATTTATTTTTAATGTGCAGTATAGATGTTAGTACATTTTTTCCTTGTGGTTTCTTCTGCATGATCTACAACTGAAATTTATTTCAGCCTCTGGTTTGTTCTTTGTGCTTTATTTCTTTATATAAAATTCATTAAATAACAACTAGATAATTAGAAACAACATCTGAAGGACACTTTTTTCTTTTAACAAGTTTATTGATTTGTAATCTCATTATCTTGTCCATCCAACAGGTGTTCATAAGCATATGATAAGCATGAAGATTACTTTTTATTCCTAAATATCATATGTCTTAATGGGATTAACACAGCTTAATTCAATTGCTTCCTTTCCTCGTAATATACCTTATTTATGATTTTCATGCCCACTTGCTAGTCTATATTTCCTGTAAGCTATTATGTAAGAGACTTCTTGAAGGTATTTTTGATTATGATAAAATAAATTAAATTATTTGGGAAAAAATCTATCCTTAATTTCCATAGCAGTATTTTATACAGTACAACTGAAAGACAATCCAGCAGCAGCAATGTGTTTTCAAGGTCTCAGCCTTGACATCTAGTAGTTAGATATTAGTCTCTGAAATGAAAAGCAGAAAGAAACCACAAAGTCCTCAATAAGAATTGACTGAGAGACAGGTTATTAGATTAAACTTAAAAAAAAAAAAAAGCCAGTAGCTGAAAGAAAAAAAAAAACAGAATAAAAGCAAAAAACCTACAAGTTTTGGATGCTGAAATGGGTTAGGCACTAAAACAATTGAGAACAGGTTTAGTTGTCTAAGTCCCACATGGTTGAAGAGAAGAGTCAACTACCAAAAGTTTTCTAGCATGCATGTAGTCACTATGGTATGTACACACACACACACACACACACACACACACACACACACACACACACACACACAATCTAATAGAAAAACTAAAAAAAATCCCAAACTTGTTATTTTTAACAGCTGGTAAGGATAATGTGAACTGGATCTTGAGCATTCTATTTGCAACAACTGTGAGTTCATTAGAAGAATAAAAGTTAGCAAAAATTCTTTGAGTAACTCAGGAAAGCACTAACAAATGAGAATATTAAAAATGTAAGCAATGAAAAGGTACTTGAATGTACCTTTAAATTATTTTATTATAAATTAAAACATCTTTAGAGTGCCAAAGAAGCAGAGACAGCCAGTTCAAGGAAATTAAAAAATAACGGAACTGTAAATTATTGGTATGCAGAAATGTCATTTCTAGAAAATAAATAAAAGAAACTCTTTCCTTTTATTCTTTTGTACTCTTAACTTTTATTTATACAGTTTTGTAATTAAAAGTATCAGAATATTTTTGCATACATTTCTGAACATATAACTGAGAAATAATTACTTTAGAAAAGACATTAAAGTGAATTTTGTATAATAAGCTTTCTTGACATATTTTACTGATGTATTCAAAAACATTAAGAGGAATATTTAAAGTTACTCTGAAGTAGTATTTCAAATCAAAATAAAACTGAAGTGAGCATATTATATACAAAAATTCTTTAAAATTATCCAGAGATTATTGACTATTAACATGTAGATAACAAGTACTATATGGCCAGGGTCAGGACACCAACACATACCACAAAGTAAGCTATCTCTTTTCCAAAGATATTAGCACAAGAGATGTTGCAGATAAGAAACCAAGAGAATGGAAGCATCTAACCTTATAAAATCTACACACACACACTCACGCACATACTCTCAAACACACACAAACTCTCACACACACTCACAGACATATACACACAGATGCACTCACAAACACAAATGCACACACACAGACACAAACACACTCACAGACATACACATACCCTCATACACACACTCCCAGACACAGAAACACTCACACCCATAGACACACACACGCATGCGCGCGCGCGCGCACACACACACACACACACACACACACACGTCTTGAAATTTTCTATTGCATTTTGATCATATTCCTCACTCTCTCTCAACTCCTTCCAGATCCACCATATATTTTACAACCACCAACTTGAGCCGTCAAACACATCAATCCAAATTGTACTGCCCATTTACAGTTGACTTTGTGGCCATCCATAAAAGTATTGTTGCACTACAGAAGACACACCTTCAAGGAAAACTAACTTTCCCCTCTTAGCAATTACCAATAGCTCTTCAGTTAAGAGAAGACCATCATGACCAGCTACACCTTCCATGTGGAGTTATTGTCTAGTTTGAGCTTGTACAATTTCCCCTACTTGTTCAAAAATCATGGGTTAGTTATAACCATTCACCACCTCTGGCTTTTAAGGTCTTTCAGATGCTGAGGAAGGTTGGTGGTATATAGAAACTTCTTGTACCATGAGTGTTAGCACATCAAGACTCCAGGTTGATAATTGGCTTGAGTTCAATGTGTTCTATGGTTTGATTATGTGGTATTTTCACTGGTAGGACCTTACAGAATCTAGTGAGAATCTCCAAAGGATGACCATGAGCAATGGCACTATCCTATATTTGGTGGTAAAGGCTATGGGACTTGAGTAGTCAATAGTTTCAATATGGAAAACCTATTTCTGGAACTAGGCTTTTTTATATATTGGCCTGTTGTGTAACTGAACTACTTTTGCCCAGTTACAGGTATCTTCAGTTGAACTCTTTTTTATATGGCTTATGTTTACATTTAAGAAAACTTACACAACAGTAGGTTTTCATGTGATTTTTCACTTTAGAGTTGGCTATCTTTTTATGTATATCTTCCCATCTTCTCTCCACTTAGCTGTTATTTTTTTTCTATTTTCGACCTTCTACCTTTTTCTATCACTGTGTTCTGCCTTTCTCATTTAAAAGATCCGTTTTCATGTTCTACTACTTATTTCCTGACATTTAAAAATATTTCAAATGAAACAATATATCTAAAAATTAAAAGCTTGCATCTACAAATGATAGAAAACCTGCCATATTTGAATTTCTGAATCTGGGTCACTGCATTCAAAATGCTTGTGTCCAGTTTCATCCATACACCTGCAAATTTTGTAATTTATTTTTACTTATAAGCTGAATTATATAAATACACTACATTTGTGTTATACACAAATCCATTGATGGACATTTAGATTGCGTCTATGTCTTTGCCATGGTGAAATAGAGCAGACTGAATGAGAAAGTAAGTTTGGTTTGGGGATATATGCTCAGTAGGGGTATGGTATAAAATATTTTAGAAATGACAACACAGCAATTGGAGTTACAGCCATGTTTCTGAATTATTTACTATGGTAAGTATTTCTTGATAGTGTAGTTTAATAAGAAATGAAGGAAGAAAGGAAGAAAAGAAAGAAGGAAGGGAGGAAGGAAGGAAGGATCCTGCCTTAGAATATTGGAATATTCAATATTTTTTTTGGTGAAGCTTGGTATATGAACTGCTCATAAATTTAGTGATGCATGAGGCAAAAGGACTATAAATTTACATCCCACAGGAGTAGAATATATGTTATATTGGTTAGGTATAAAATGACACAGAATGTTATCTTGGTGTTTGTGTGGGTCTCCTAACAGTAGGAACAAGTGCATCTCTGATTTTTTTCTTCTCCTGTTCTTGTGACTAGTTTCTTCCTTTTGGGTTGCCTTACCCAGCCTCTTTAGGAATGCCTTTTTTTCATGTCTAATTGTGTATTGATTTGTCTTGGTTGGTTGTCACCTCTTAGAGATCTACTCTTTCTGGACAGAAAAGGGAAGGGGAGTGGATCTGGGGAAGAAAGGCCATGTGTGGGGGGGGGCACAGCTGAGAGAAAATAAGGGAAGAAATAGTGTGGTTGTAAGGTTGTGATTTGTTTTATGAGAGAAGAATACATTTTGAATAAAATTAAAACATTTTTAATTCAAAAAATTAAAAGAGAAAAAAGAAAGGACAGAAACAGGACTTCTGATACAAGTTTTAATGAGGAAATCTAGCTTGTTTCTTGTAGGATGGCGCCAAAGTGTAAATGGAGGAACATGCACTCTACAAAGGGAGCCTTGAGCCAAGCTATATAATTTATGTATTTGAAATCATACTGATAATTATATTTATCTTAAGACTCCAAATTTTTTGTTTGAAAAATTCATGGAATGTTTACCATTACTTTTTATTTTTAACAAGTATGAAGCTGGGATAAGGAGATGGCTTAGCCATTAAAGACTAAACTCACAACCCAATATATAAGAAATATGGAGTCAATCTATTTCTAATATTGAAATTATACTCTTAATATCGTATTTATCAGTAAATACAATTATATGTTGTCTATTAATAACTCTCATTTGTTTCTGTGTAGTCTTTCTTTCTTGGGACCCCACACATTTTTGGACTATCATATGTATTCAATACAGGTTCAGTGGTGACTATGTTGTTGGAAACACTTTGGAGGTATTCTGAGCCAATGGTGGTAAGCATTAGGAGAAGGCAGTAGGTGAGAGCTCATAGAGCAGTTAGTTACTCATACAAGGTACTAGATTTTCTTTTTTAAATCTACTGTAATGTCATTAAGCTCCTCTCCTTTATTTAACTGCCATAAAAGTGAACTTTGGGGAATTATTCTAAGTTCATGAAATGCGTAATGATTAAAATGTTAAAAACAGAGAATAATAATAATGATTTCTTGGGCTAATCGGTTAGAAAGTTAGAATATAGGCCAGAAATTTGTTTTTTTTTGGTAGGGCATACGTCATACTTTGAGACAGTAAGATGAAAGGAGAAGTAGAAGTGGATTGAAGACTTATGGGAAAATGTTCACATTATAAATTCAAGAAAGCAACTGGTTTAACTTTATTAGATATTTCCTTATGCAAATGAAAGGCGTAGAAAAAACTAAAACTGTTTATTTTTCTACCAAAATGATTGAAAGGTAACCCAGAGAATGGAGTTACCTAGAAAATGACAGAGAAATATGGCCATATTGACTAGATTAATTCTATTCTCATCCTACATATGAAATTTGAATTGTGTTTTGCTGATTCTTTAGTAACTTTCAGTTTCTGTAGCTATTGACTCAAACATTCTCAAATAACCAATGTTATATATAAAAATGAATAAATATTTCAAAGTTTCATACCACTGTGATGTTAGCGTAACCCTGAAACCAGTGAAATTGAAGTAGGTTTAATGTATGATGATATATGGAAATGATATTCAGTGGTGTTTCTAGAGATTATATTTCCAATGGCTTTCTTTCTGGAAACTAGTGTTGGTAAGCATTACAAAGACCACATGGAAAAAGAGTATGTATTTATGTGAATAAATTATATTTTCATGATATTTGGTAACCATACTCACCTTTTATCTATATTTTAATAAAATGCAAATCAGGTGTGTATAATCAGCAATTATTTTCTAAATTTTTTTTAATATTTTAACACTTGACAAGGCAAAACTCAAAATCTATGCCAGGTTAAAATCCCTAAGTATTTTTTCCTCTAGAAATTCCAATAAGTCTTATATAATATAGTACCAAAAACTTATTTGTGTTGAGTAATTTGAATAATAAAAAATGCTAAGAAGGGGGTTTTGTTTAGCAGTGTTTCTAAGAACATGGGGGATAGGAAGTAGTTCATTCTCCAAGGGATTTTATTATTAAAGTTATACAAATGTGCACACATATTTTAAATACTAAACACTTAAAATTAGTATTAGTTTTGAGTTAAGGCAAGTACATGTCATTTTTAAACTACCACTCATTATCTCTGAGCACTGAAAATAAACCAGTCAGCTGGGAAGTGTCTACCCCTGACTCATTAGAACAATGTCAAAGACAAAGATGTTTTGTATGACTTATCTCCCTATTCACAGCAATGTACAGTTCCAATAACCATGCTGTACCTGATGCCATGAAAGAAAGGGCCTTTGTTGGCACAAAACATTCTCTCCAGTACAGGCGTGTGATTAAATAGGGATGAAAGAATGTACGGTCATTTTTATCTGAGTGAAAAATTAATAATGGTATCTGAGTGTCAAAAGTTAATTAGGCTTTTCTAAGATGACTAACTAGAATTAGAAAGAATTTTTAAGTGGAAGGTAGAGTATGAACTACAGCATAGATACTTGTACATCTAATTAATCATGTCTATTTAGCATCATCTTGGGGTTCTGCAGTTACGGGAAATAGAGAATTATATAACACATTGTCAAAATAATAATATTCCTTACATTACCATGTAGATAAGAGTTTTTTTTTCTTGCTGAAATTTACTGACAATAATTATAACATCATCATTAAACCAAGCAGAACTTTTCCTAAGAGCATCCTGAGCAGTACAGAAAGGCATAAAAATAACCATATATTTAACTGGATTCAAATCATCACTGTCCTCAACCTTTGTTTTTCTCTATCCTTTGTAACCAAATCGATGAAAGAATATAAAGGAAAATAAAGTGTTGGATAGTACAATCTAGATGCCTACGAACACCACCCATATTACACCAATCATTTGCAAGCACCTTACTCTAAATAGATATGATGACTGGATAACTTCAGTAACTTGCCTATTTCATTTTCATTGCTTAAACCAACTTTTTCATGGTAAGAAAGAAAACAAAATACTTGCATTAAAATACCTTGGAAAAATCATAGACTAATCTTTAAGCCCAATTATTTATATTTTGATATAAGATTCCCTTCTGTATGCTATAAATATGTTTTATTACCATCAGTTAATAAAGAAGCTGCTTTAACCTATGGCAGGGCAGAAAGCTGACAGGTGGGAAATTCAAACAGATATATATATATATATATATATATATATATATATATATATATATATATATATAGAGAGAGAGAGAGAGAGAGAGGGGGGGGGTAGAAGGAATGAAAGATATATCATATACCCACCCAAGAAGCTAGATGTGAGGTAACAAAACATGAGCATCATGGCAAAATATAAAATAATATAAATAGGTTAATTTAAGATGTAAAAGTTAGTTAAGAAGAACACTGAGGCAAATGGTAATTAATAGTAAGCCTTAAAATGGTTATTTCATAAGTAACTGCAGGAGCTGGTGAATAGGACCCTCTGGGTGGAGAAACCAGTCTAGGGAAACCAGATGAATAGAGAATATTTTTAGCTACAATGCTTAGTATTTAGATCTTTAAAAATTGGGCTTGTTTAAAAGAATTGAAATTTAAAATTTTTTCTACAATAGATTTATTTCCCTATATTATACAACAAGTTTTATGATATAAAAGCCATTTGACAGTGTTGTACTATGATATTTCCTTCCAGATATGATGTGAGATTTCCCACTGTATGTGGTGATTACCACTGATAAATAAAGGAACTGCTTTGGCCTATAGCAAAGCTATAAGGGAACAGAGATAGATGGGGGAAACTAAGCAGAATGCTGGGAGAAAGGAGACAGAGTCAAGTGAAGCCGTGGAGCCACTGCCAGAAACAGATGTGCTGAAACTTTTCTGGTAGACCACGACCTGTTGGTGATACACAGATTAATGGAGATGGGTTAAATTAATATGTAAGTGTTAGCCAATAAGAAGCTAGAGCTAATGGGGCAAACAGCGATCGAACTAATACAGTTTCTGTGTGATTATTTCAGGGCTAAGTAGCTGGGAACCAAAAAGTGACCTCTGCCCCCTGCAACAAATTGATGCACCAATGTAGTAGGCTAAAATCTACATAAAACCCGAGAAAGCTTGGAAAGGAATCCTAGACAGAAAAGAACAGAGTTAAGCATGGTTTCTTGGTAACCAGCATTTTGCTGGTGGCATGCTGCAGCTCCTTTAAGAGAGGTTTTCGTGATTCATTGTAGCAGAAAAGCCATTGCTTTGAAATATGAACTTTCTGGGCCATGCTGCCAGCACAACCTCTGGCTCTTTCAGAAATCAAGCATTTTAACAGGGGTTTTAAGCAATGTGTTACAAACTGTTTAATGGCTCAACATAGAATGGCTGCATACTTGGAACTGGGGCAATGTGCCTGGCTTGCAGAGGCAGTGAATGGACTTCCACCATATTGGACTGTGGGGAGTAAGCAGAAAGTACCACATACACACTAGTAATGCCACAGCTTAAGTTTTTAAGAAGTGCTTAGCATTTTAAGTACTCCTTGACAGTAAAGAATTACATATATGAAATAAGACAAATTCAGGTGAAAAAGATCTCTAAATGAGACATGGTGAGCATAAGCTTGGGGGAGATGGGAAAAAGAATATAGACAGTTATGAAAAGAAGTAAAAGGTATTTTAAAAAGTAAAGTCTTTAAAGAGACAGTATGTAGTAATAAAGGTGGCGGGGCTGCGTCCCCAACACCCCAGCTGCCTGCTCGGCTAGCTTTTGCCCTGAAATAACAACACACAAACTGTATTCATTTAAACACTGGTTGGCCCTTTAGCTTTAGCCCTTACTGGCTAATTCTGATATACCAATCAACCCATCTCTAATAATCTGTGAGCACCGGTCTTACCAGGAAGATTCTAGGTCGGAGCTTCATCACGTGTGTCTGCCCAGGAGCGGGGCATGGCGTCTCTCTGAGGCGTCCGCTCTAGAGAGGAGAGCTGTCGAGTCTGAGCTCACTTCCTCTTCCTCCCAGTGTTCTGTTCTGTTTACTCTTCCCACCTATCTTCTAACCAATGAGGACCAAGCAGTTTCTTTTTATTTAACCAATGACCTTCCTCCATCATTTCCCCTTTTTTGGTGTAAACAAACCAAAAAAAAAAAAGGCTTTAACTTTAACATAGCAAAATTACATATAACAAAACAGTTATCAAGTAAAAGTTACAATAATCTTTATCATAACTAAGGAAAACTATAACTATAACTAACTATTCTTAACTCCATCAAAGACTCCAGAAAGATACAATACTACATAAGTAAAAAAGAAAAAAGCAACTTTTAAAACTCGAGAAATGACAGTGACATCTCGCTGCCTGGACAGTCACCCAAAGTTCCTCTGTACCGTTGGGGCATCATCTTCAGCCTTGGTATCCAGCAGACATTTGCATAAAGCAGGAAAATTCGAAGTCAGTTCAGTCACTATTTGTTGTGTCCTGCAGAATGTCTTTCATGAATCAGGAACCCCGAAAGATCATCTCACCTTAGGCAAGTTCAGTAGTCCTCTCTCTGGGGGGTTCTCTGTGTCCAGTTTATGCAATAGTCCAGGTAAGAGCAGTTTCTTGCCCAAATGGCTATCAAACTCCATAAGGATCCTCTTCGATGCCCATCTTCTTCTTGAAGTAGATTGGTGCTGCCAGGAGCAGAGTGTCTCATTGTCATGAAAAGTCCTCAGTTATTAAAACATTAAATGTCCTATTCTGTAATCTTTGAAAGACATGAAGAATGTCTATCTAAAATATATCTCTATATATCTAGAAAATCTAACTAACATGACTACAAGCTTTACTATTATTGATGATTATCCACTAACAACCTATATTTCTTAATTATACAGTACATATTTAAATGACTACACAATCACAATACCTTAATCAAAATCAGAAACACTTATACATATAACAAAATTGACCTTAAATCTCTATCAATAAAGCAAAATCTAAACTAATGCAAATTATTCATATCTATATCATTTCCCCCTTTAAATGTAAAAGAACATTTATAAACCATATTTGGGAACATGGGCGCAGTTTTTTCTCTCCAAACTGCTTCCTGGTAAATGGGGGCGTCGTTAATTAGGTCTTTCATGGTATAACCTGTGTGCTAGTTTCATCTCAGTTGACAGTTGAGCGAGGCAATTTTCTGAAGATGTTCCCAACAACCCTTCAGGAGGGTGTGGTCCATCATACCAAATCGGGATAGATGCAATCCACAGGGTCTGGTCCTCTGTGAAAACAAAAGAAGACCCTCTCCAAAGCATCATATCCTTAGAGCCAAATTCTGAAATCATACCCTCATGATATCCGTTCTGGTTCCACTTGGCAGCCCATATAATGAAATATCTCTCTGTACTTAGCTCCTTCACAGTCAAAAGTTTTAAAGAAAACACAATGTACATAATCCAGACTCTCTGTGAATTTTCCATTTTTACGTGGCTTATTTTTCTTTATTTCTTTTAATCTCTTAACTATCTGTAGTCTGTCTCTTTAAAGACTTTATCTTTTTTTTAAACCATTAACTTTATTCTCTATATTCTTTTTCTTTTCTCTCCCAAGCCTACGTACATTCATCCAACAGTGTGACTCATTTAGTGGTCTGAATCTGTCCTATTGTGAATCTGCAATTTTTTACTATCCAGGAGCACTTTTGATTTGCGCCTTTAAATCACTAGGCGCTTAAGAATCTAAGCTGTGACATTCCTAGGTTAACTTTTTTGCTTTTTGAGCGTATATCTTTGACCTGGAATAACTCTGTAGACCAGGCTGTCTCTACCTCCCAGGCATTGGGATTAAAGGTGTTTACTACTACACCTTGAACTCACAGAGATCTGTTTGTCTCTGCCTTTTAGGCACTGGGAATAAAGGTGTGTGCTACCACACACAACAACTCTCTTCCTTTTTTTTTTTACTTTAAGAACTTCAACTTTTAGCTTGCATATATTTTTAACACATAGTAAACCATTTAGAAATTTTCTTTGTCTTTGAGTCTCTCTTTACTGTATATCTCTCTCTTTTTGACCACATGAGTCCTTAATTTAGCAAGCAATATCAGTAGGATTAAAGCCATGGCTTTGCCAGCTAGATTCAGTCCATTCCTTAGCTTTCCAGCCTCATGGCTGAGGTACTGGCTGTAGCCATGTTTACTGCCTCAACTCTATGGCATTTCAAGGTCCCTGACAGCAAGCGAGCTTCAGCAGCCTGTGCTTGCAAACCACATGAACCGTCTGCGTAAAAGAGTCAGAGTTTGCCCTGGCAGGACAGCCCAGAAAGCTGGCATTTTTAAACAGCACAGCTTTTTTCCTGCTACGACTGAAAACCAAAAAGCATGTGTTCAGCTTTTGGTCAACACCATTTAAGTGTTTTGTGGCAGAACCTCTTAATGAGCTGCAGTGTTTTGCAGCTGAAGCTGAGTCAGGAAGCCTCTCTTAGATGAGAGCGCTTGCTTGCCTCTAGCAAGCCGAGTAGAACCGAGAAATTGCTGCTACTAAGAAACCAGGCCCAATGCTTTCATTTTGTTCTAGAATTACTTCCCAAGTTGTCTCAGGCTTTATGTGGAAGCAGTTGTCCACGTGGGCACCATTTGCAGTAATAAGGGCGGCGGGACTGCGGCCCCAACACCCCAGCTGCCTGCTCGGCTAGCTTTTGCCCCGAAATAACAACACACAAACTGTATTCATTTAAACACTGCTTGGCCCTTTAGCCTTAGCCCTTACTGGCTAATTCTGATATTCCAATCAACCCATCTCTAATAATCTGTGAGCACTGGTCTTACCGGGAAGATTCTAGGTCGGAGCTTCATCACGTGTGTCTGCCCAGGAGCGGGGCATGGCGTCTCTCTGAGGCATCTGCTCTGGAGAGGAGAACTGTCGAGTCTGAGCTCACTTCCTCTTCCTCCCAGCGTTCTGTTCTGTTTACTCTTCCCACCTATCTTCTAACCAATGAGAACTAAGCAGTTTCTTTTTATTTAACCAATGACTTTCCTCCATCAACAGTCCAGACATCATAGATTAAAGAGTAAAAAGCAAATAAGCCACATAAAGATGGACTATACACAGAGAGTCTAGATTATGAATATTATTGTTTTCTTTCAATTTATTGATTGTAAAGGAGCTAAGTACAGAGAGACATTTCATTGTATGGCCTGCTGAGCTAAATCAGTTTTCTGACACGTAAAATACTTTTCTGCTGTGGGATAATGGTCATTTACCCTGCCACTTCTACTTTAATAAAACACTGATTGGATAGTAGCCAGACAGGAAGCATAGTTGGGGTGACCAGGCAGGAAGTAGAGGTGGGGCCTGAGAACAGGAGAATTCTGGAAAGAGAAAAGTCTCAGTCTACAGTCATCACCTAGGCACAGAGGAAGCAAGATGAGAATGTCTCTCTGAGAAAAGGTACCAAGCTTGGTGGCTAACACAGACAGTAATTATGGGTTAATGTAAGTTATAAGAGTTAATAAGAAGCCTGAACTAATATGCCAACCAGCTTATAATTAACGTGGTAGACCTCTGTGTATTTCTTAGGGACTGAAAAACTGTGGGACCAGGCAGGACAGAAACCTATGTCAACAAATGGCATCATCGTGGACAGCTAAATCTATTTAAAACCTGAGAGAGTTTGGGTAGATAAAAATGAACAGAGTCAAGCATAACTTTTTGGTAGCAGCAATATTTCAGGTGGGTTCTTTTTTCTAGAGGCAGGGGTGTCTCATTTAAGAGAGACTTTCTGATTAAGATCTAGCTATAAAAAACCTGACAGCTCTTTTAAGAGGCCCCCCACCAAACACTTAAATGGTGTCGATGAATAACCAATAGCATGCTTCTTGGTGGTGGAAGGGACCTTGAAACTCCACAGAGTTGTGGCAATAAGCATGGCTTGGGCTGGTACCTCTGCCATGCGGCTAGACTCTCAGAAAGCTAAGGAATAGGCTGGATCCAGTCGTCAAAGCCACAGCTTTAATTTTAGCCATATTGTTTAACAAATTAAAGACTTGTGTGGTCAGAAAAGAGAGACACAATAACAATGGTTTCTGATGAAAAAGCCTCTAAACAATTTACAATGTGCTTAAAAATATATGTAGGCTTGAAAGATAAAATAAAAAGGATAAAGTCCTCAAAAAAAAACTAAAGAAAAAGAGTAGTTGGGTATGGTGGCACACACCTTTAATTCCAACACTTGGGAGGCAGAGGCAGGAACGTCTCTGTGATATCAAGGACAACCTAGTCTACAGAGTAAGTGCCAGAACAAGAACAGCCAGAGATACACAGAAAAAAGTAGTCTCAAAAAAAAATTAAAAATAAAAATAAAAGAAATAGAGTTTAAAATGAAGCCATGTAAAGCTAAAAAAAAAAAATACACAGAGAGTCTAGATACTGTATGTTACTGTGTGGTCTTTGAATGGTTTGATGGCTGAAGAAGTAACAACAGGTGGTAAAAGACATTTGATTATAAAGGCTACTGGGCTGATACAACGTGTGTGTGTGTGTGTGTGTGTGTGTGTGTGTGTGAATATATATATATATATATATATATATATATATATATATATATGTATATATATATACATATATATATATATATATACTGAAAATGCTTTTAATTCAAAATTTAATTCAAAAGATATGTTACTTTGGAGAAGAGGTTTTGATTTTGTTTACACAGGAAATGAGAGACTGGATTCATACTGAGTTACCAAAAAATCAGGTTTGATCAAGAAAGACCCCCTGAAAAATCTCTGATACGAGTAGATGGCCCAGATGATTCAACATTTCAGAGGACCCCTGGTGGAGTTTTTTCTGAGTTCTATATCCAGAACAGTTTCAAGACTGCTGGCTAAAATGACCAAGCCCACAGAATACTCCAGTTAGGACCTGACCACAATTTTAAATTTTCTTTGGTCCCCATAAGATTGTCAATACCCCCAATTAGCAAGAAGTAGCCTGGAAAACTATGCCCACATTCCCACAAAATGGATTATGGATGTTTGTTTTTGTTTAAAGTGTTGACCTGGCTACAGGCAGGTCTGGACTTCTCCTTTACACATTTAATTACCCAGGAGGTATTTTTTTTTCTTTCAATACAATGTAGCCAAAAGGAGGAACACAGGTGTGTCTTTAGCAGATCTTTATTACTGCCAGAATAGTTACCATATTTCTTAAGTCTATGGAAAGAATTAAAAGTGTCAGCAAGTCAACAGATTTTCTACCTTAGATCAGAAGTTTCAAAGATCTCCTGAGAAAATTGGGAGCCTGGGTGAGCGGAAGTGGGAAGGAGGGGGCAAGGAGAGGTGGATAGAAAACTTGAAGGAACAGGATAGTCCAGATGGACAATGGACAGAGAGGGAGGGAAAGGAAAGAGATATCTTGATTGAGGGAGCCATTATGGGGCTAGCAAAAAACATGACATTAAGGAAATTCCCAGGAAGTCACAAAGATGAACGCAGCTAAGACCCTAAGCAATAGTGCAGAGGGAGCCTGAACTGGCCTTTTCCCTGTAGTCAGATTGATGACTATCTTAAATGCCATCATCGAATCTTCATCCAATAACTGATGGAAGCAGATGCAGAGATCCACAGCAGAGCATTGGGTTGAGCTCCCAAAGTCTAGTCGAAGAGTGGGAGGAGTGAAACTATAAACAGAGGTCAAGATCATAATGGGAATACTCATTGAAAAAGCTTAACTGAGCTAATGCAAGCTCACCAACTCTAGCCTCACATTGTGAGAACTAGCATAGTACAAAACTAGGCTCTCCGAATGTGGGTGACAGTTGTATGGCTCGGGCAATCTGTGGGGTTACTGGCAGTGAGACCAGGATTTATCCCTACTGTTTGTACTGTCTTTTTGGAGCCATTTATGAGTGAATGCATATTATAATTGTTTTTCTGGTTCTGGTTTTTCTTACTCAATATGGTGTTTTCTAAATCCATCCATTTACCTGCAAATTTCAAGATATCATTTTTGTTTTTGCTATCTAGTACTCTATTATGTAAATGTACCACATTTTCTTAATCCATTCTTTGGTTGAGGGACATTTAGGTGGTTTCCAGGTTCTGGCTATTGCAAATAATGCTGCTATGAACATAGTTGAACACATGTCCTTGTTGTATGATTGAACATTCTTTGGGTATATACGAAAAGGTGATATAGCTGGGTCGGGAAGAAGGTTGTTTCATAATTTTCTGAGAAATCATCCTAACAATTTCCCATGCAGCTGTGCTAGTTTGCACTCCCACCAGCAATGGATGAGTGTTTCCTTTACTCCAGCATAAGTTATCATCAATGTTTTTGATCTTGGCTGTTCTGACAGTTGTAAAATAGAATTTCAGAGTTGTTTTGATTTGCATTTCTCTGATGGCTAAGAATGTTGAGCATTTCCTTCAGTGTCTTTTAGACATTTATATTCATTTGTTGAGAGTTCTCTGTTTAAGTCTGCACTGCATTTTTATTGGATTATTTGTTCTTTTGATGACCAGTTTCTTAAGTTCTTTGTATATTTTGGAGATCAGGAATCAAAGACCTGGATATCAGTCCACACATCTACAAACAACAGATTTTTTTAAAGAAGTAAAAATTATGATATGGAAAACAGAAAATATATTTATCAAATGGTGCTGGCATAACTGGTTAACATGTAGAAGAATGAAAATATATCCATACCTATTGCCTTGCACAAGATTCAAGTACAAATGGATTTAAGATCTTAATATAAAACAAACCACATGAAAATTCAAAGAAGAGAAAGTAAGAAATACACTTGAATGTACAGAAGAGAAGACTACTACCTAAACACAATCCCAGGAGCAGAGACAATGAGAGCAACAATTAATAAGTGGAAGCTCCTGAAACTGAGAAGCTTCTATAAAGCAAAAAGCATTTTTTTTCTTTTGACAGACTGAGAAGCTGTGTCTAAAGTTTAAACTTAAAACTTTCAAAACAGATCTAGAATCAAAGACCATTTAGCTTTCTATTACATACTTTGGTTTAGGTACAAAATCTTAATGACAAATGTATCACAATTGTGTCTCATCCCTCCTTGGGTTCTCATCTTCTAGGAAAAGACTGAGGTGTATAAATAGCCAAATCTAGATAGAATTTCATGACAAGATTGTGTCTTTTTTTTTACTTTTGTTTTTTTTAATTAATTTATTTATTTATTAAAGATATCTGCCTCCTCCCTGCCATAGCCTCCCATTTTCCTCTCCCTCCCCCAATCAAGTCACCCTCCCTCATCAACTCGAAGAGCAATCAGGGTTCCCTGATGTGTGGGAAGTCCAAGGACCACCCACCTCCATCCAGGTCTAGTAAGGTGAGCATCCAAACTGCCTAGGCTCCCCCAAAGCCAGTACATGCGATAGGATCAAAATCCCATTGGCATTGTTCTTGAGTTCTCAGTAGTCCGAATAATAGCCTTTGCTGGAGAGGTTGTGGAGAAAGGGGTACACTCATCCATTGCTGGTGGGAATGAAAACTTGTGCAACCACTCTGGAAAGCAGTGTGGCGGTTTCTCAGGAAATTCGGGATCAACCTACCCCTGGACCCAGCAATACCACTATTGGGAATATACCCAAGAGAGGCCCTATCATACAACAAAAGTATATGCTCAACTATGTTCATAGCAACATTGCGTCTTTATTTAGAGATTATTCAAATTCCTGAGAGAGTCCACAGCAAGTCAGTATCTTTCTCTGAGATATTTGTTTCCAGAATTATAATGATAAACCTTCAATATTCTATTTCTCTCTTGCTTTTAAAAATATTTGCATGCATGTTTTGCAGGAACCACATCATATTATTGGTTTTCCATTTGTTAAGTATTTGTATACTTTTCTTTCACACAATCTTTTGCAACTTATTGCCGTGTAGAAAGCAAAATGTGTGCCCTGTTCTGAACTCCATACAGTATGAAACAGTACCTTTAAGTCTGTGCCTAGCTTAGAGTTGCTCTACCGTTTATTTGTGCAGGCAAACACTAGCCATCAATCCAAAACAAACTTTGCTCCAGGCTTACCGCTACTTTATTCAGGCAAATAAAATATTTATGCCTATGGATTTGTCAAATAAAGTTAGGATCCATGAGTATATGGGTAAAACAAAACAATATTAGAAAATCCAGGCTCATGAAATTAGCAAACCCAGCAGAAATAAATGACTCATCACGCCACCTGGATCATACGCACAGAAGAACATATCACACTGTGATATGGTAGCATTATGATGTGTGGCTCAGACCACACTTTCTCATTTGTTCAGACCCAGCCCTCTTCTTCAGTCAGCCATGTGCCTTAAGTCATATCTTCATTGGAAGTGAAGAAGGATAAAAACGGAAAGCTATGAGGACCAGAAAGACTAAATGTTCTTACTCCATAATTTGCATAAACCTTATTAGCAAGAAAGCACAGATTTAAGTATAATTACTATCTAATTAAGGTATTTTTCCTTTTTCAGCTATAAACTTGAAAATTTCTAGAAATATCACTGGAAATTCCATGTGTATGGAAAGAACATATCCATATTCACTATATAACCCTTGTGGTTTCTAGTGGTTTTATCATGTTAGATTATAATTCCAACCAATTCTTCCCCAGGACCATCAAGAACTTTATTGGAGAAAAACGGCAATTGCCAGTCATTGGGGTGTATAACTTGAAAGCCACCAAAATGGTATATATGACTAAATAATTAAAACCGTATTATAACTACAAAATTCTGTTGAGTAAGTAGACCATGTCTGCATATGCAAAATTCTTGTTTTTGTTTTTCTGAAGCACTTTCTTGGAGACAACTACAACTGTGTTTTTGCAGGTTCTTTAATTTCTTCTTGAGTGCTGTTTTAAATATCTTCAGTAGTATCTCAATTTTTTTTTCATGCTAGCTAGCTGAAATTGCTTTCTGTGCCAAAGTCATTAATTTGTCTGAGTTGAGGTATCTAAAAGATTGGATGCCTCCTCATCCTACTGAGACATTTGTGGCACTGTGTCTGCCCCCTCTCTAGGTGACTGAACCATTCGGTCCACTTAGATGGAGCCCTTAACATCATACACTTGCACCAGTGGCTTCTACATGTATGTCAACTCTCTGTATTGCTTTCATTAAGGCCTACTCGAACACTACAACCTCTGTAAATATTTTCCTGCATCCCATAGCATTGTAACACATGAATGCTATAGTGTGAAGTATGTTGTGTGATACAATAATATTAGTTATTAAGATCAGAATAGCAAGATTATAAAAACAAAAACTTTGTTTCTGATTTACCCTGTCAACCAAATGAAATCAGTAGGGTTTGGTAGATTAAAGCCAGCAAAATTGATGTAGCTTAGGATTTAGAGGCTATAATGGCTAATGAAAGATATTTTTATTATAGTCATATATTCAAATTTAGAGTACTTTTTCTTTAACATTGGAAAGTATATTATTTTAGTAAAAATATGTGGAGTGTTCAGTAGAAGGTATAAGTTCTTGCTCTAAAATGACTTCCAGTTAAAAACAGCAGCATTATTAAAAAGAGTTGTTGACGTTTATGCTAATCTACTGACTTGATAGTTTATGTTATTAATTTTGTGTTTAGATTTCTCCATAATCTCCATTTCCCAAAGGTCAACCACTTTCTCCCTTTCCTCTATTCCTTAAATTATGATATTTCATAACCATTGAACGGTTTGAGGTTATAAAGCAGTCTAAATCACAATCCTGTTCCTCTGGAAACATAGGCTGTAAGATCTATATAGAATTTGATTGAGACTAGGCTACGTAGAAACACCACTTTAGACATTAAATGTTTACCATCAGAATATAACACAGTAGGGATACTACCAATGACTCTAATATATTCATTGTAGATTAGGCATCACCTTAACAGCTTCACTCAGTTGACTCTATGAGTCTCACTGTAGGGCCCTGAAATTCAATGCCTGTCTTCATTGGTTCTTAAAAGCCAATCTTATCAGACATGGTCAGGCATGTTCAGGGTGGTATGGCCAAAGACAACCACCCAAATTCACAAAATTGAAGATAAGCAATGCATAATCAAAACAGAAAGGAATGAACCAGGTGTGAGTATTTATACCTAAATAAGCCACGAGGACTCTGCATTTGGTACCTGAGGCAGGAAAAAGCAAAGAAGTTCTATACCATCCTGGACTATATACTGAGACTATGTCTCAGAGAAACATGATAAAAGGAAAATGTCAAGAATACCAAGATTGAGAGTAACTGGACAAAAGGAAGAAAAACCAAATAGAATGTTATAAATTAAATAGCTACCGCATTGACGTAATTGTCATATTAAACTATGAAATAATGAAATCACAGACCCAAAATGCATGCATGAGTATAGCAATGGATGCACCTGAAACAGACTCCAATCTCTTCAAATGCAATGTACGATTTATCTAGTTTACTATGGTTTGTCAAAAGAATAAATATCTTTCCAATAGTTCCATTAAGAAAAGCCAAGCTTATGTCTTCCATGTCTGTAAAACCAGTACCAAGTGGATGATTCCTCCCTGTTCTCCCCATGTCTGTGCAGGGTCAGGCCGTTGATCCATAACTGTATCTATCAGCTTTTATGTTCTTGCCCTGGGAGACGTTTCTCTTAGAGCCATGTTCAAGGCCTGGGGACCCTTCAGCAAATTCTTTTTGTCTTTAGGCTGCCTCCTTTCAAATTAATTCAAAATGTCACAAAATGGAGTCTTGATTGATGAGGTTTTTTCTTAAGAACACCTTTGCTACTGGACTAGTACACAGTTAATTTTACACTGGGGATATTCTCTTTAGTATTTATAGGTACCTTCAGTTTTTACTTGTTCTACTCTTCACCCATGTGTGCATTTTAAATATCCCCTGATTCACATTTGCTCACTCTTTGTGAAGACATGAATGAAAGCAGCAAACAGCTGTTCCATATCCTGAATTCTATTCTGTTTCAAACTTTCTTCCATCAAATATATTAGTCCATTAGCTTTAAATTCATTCTCATGGAAGTGCTCAGTTTATGTGAAAATCCCCCAGAGTCTATGCAAAAGTATTATTTGGGCAATTGCTCACCCAGTTCCACACAGTGTTTTAATAAGGAGTGGAGGGATACTTTCCTGGCACCTGGCCGCCTCCACGGCTAGCTTTACCCTAAATAACTACATGGAAACTGTATTCTTTCAAACACTGCCTGGCCCACTAGTTCCAGCCTCTTATTGGCTAGCTCTTACATATTGATCTAACCCATTTCCAATATTCTGTGCAGCACCACGAGCTGGCTTACCAGGAAAGTCTCATTTCCTTCCTGAATATCAATTTATGAAATGCATTCTGAATTGGTATGGGAAAGCAAGTAAATGTTTGTTTTACAATAGTTTATTCAGGCAACATTTAATATGCAGTTGGCAGTCTCCTAACACATTATAGTCAGTCATAGAAGCATGCTCTGCTGAGCATCAACTAATTTAGATGTTCACACCCATTTTTATGTTTTTCTACTAGTTTTCATGTCTCATAACAGAAGAATAATTTCACCAAGAATCTGGTCGGATTTCATAGGTAGATGTTTAAAGCAAATTAAAACTACAGCATATAAATTTTCTTGGGGTATGACATTGGGTGAAAGTTTATTTAGAGAGACCCAGTGAAAATTTATCCTCAAACTCTTGACTAACTCTTGTGTAGAGGAAGCTTTGTTTGTTTTTGGAAAGTTGTTTACTATGCCTAAGAAAATATAAGCTTTAAAATTCTCTCAGAGATCTCCCTACAAGGTGACCATTAAAAAGGGAATAAAAAAGGAAAAAAATAAAACCTAACTCTAAAGAAAGTGGTGTATCTTGTAGAGCCATTTGAAACCCTTGAATTTAGAGCCACATGAGAAAAGTTCAGTAATTTTCAATTTTACCAACTACTATGTAGTCAATTTCTGTTCTTAGAATTCCAAAGACCATATAACTCATATGACAGACTTCATCTAAATGGTAAGATCATTCTGAGGTCAAGTAAGAGTAAGCTATTGCACAATTGACAAAGTTTATCTATGTAAAAAAAAAACAAACAAACAAAGAACAGGACTCCAATCTTGTCAGTTGACAAAGCTGTCAAAGCAGCAAGGCAAACATCAAGGTGTGTCAGGTGGGAAGAAATTAATAAAGATCAGATTTTTGGAGGAGTTCAAACTAAAGCTCAAATGTTTATTTTTCTGCTTCACCATTTAAGAGTAAAAAACAATTGATTTAAAATGGAGTTGTAAGATAAGAAAATATGCCTAAATTAAAATGACTTTAAAACATGTGAAGGCTTTTATTTTTTTCAATATTTCTTATCCAGCTAACATCAATTTTCTGTGATTGGCAGAAACCTGAAATATACCCACTGCTATCAGACTTAAGACCACAGCCTATGCCCAATAAGCCAGGTTTAGTCTCCAGTTTTTAGTAAGCTAATTACAAGAGTTAAATTAACAGTGAAAAGTAGAAAAAAAGCAGCTTATTCAATCTGTCCACATTGGAAATAGGTACTGACCGCCAACACACCAAATCCATTTCTGGTGTTCTGACAGGGAGGATAGTTTAAGAAAAGTCAGAATTATACATAGCTGAGTAGTCCTGGGGAAGATGTGGTCTTGCCCATCATTTCCATTGCTCCAATCTCTTCCAGGTAGTCTGACAAGTTCTCAGCACTTTGAGAAATATCTTGGGACACAATTGCTTCCTCTGGCTTACACTAGGCTTCAGTCTTCTTGTCCCAGGATGAGATTCCTGGATTAATTGCATTTCAATGGCGTGCCTTATTTTCCATTACAATAATCAAAGGGATGGATTCAACAGTCTTTCTTAGAGTATCTCCATCCCTGACACAGTCACACAACTTATAATAGGAATCGTAAAACAACCTTGTTCTCCTTCATATCTGTTCATAACACTCCACTCTGGTTAGGTAAAATCACAAAGCTATCATTCAACCCCTTAGTTATTTCCCTTTGTTAATAGATATGGTCAAAGTTCCATGGGGAATGTGCGTTTTCCTTCTGATATTCATAATTCCTTGTACTTTCATATAACACAGTTTTAATTTTTACCATGGAGTGCTACTTCTAAATTCTTACACCTTCTTCAGCATGGCTATAGCTGTCTTTGTTTCTAAAATCAATTAACTGTTGTTTTTATTTCTAAAGAGATGAAACTTCAGTATATGAAAAAATACTTTATAGATCAGTATAACTTCTACATGACAGTCCTGAAAGTAATTCATTTCATATTTCAAACATGAATTTTATTTTCTAAGTTCTATAATTCTATTTCATTTGTAGGCAAGAGTCATTATATCAGAATATATGTTTTTAAGTTTATATTGACAATTTGTGAGTATGACAATGTTTTATTATATAGCCTAGAGCTCTCAGCTTTTATGTCTCAGTCTCTGATGTTCTGGGCCACTGTACCTAGGTAGACAATCTGAGTTTTTACTGACCTCCAGAGAACATTATTTGAAAAATTTACTTCAAAATAAATTTTGATTTCTAATATCTTACATAGCACTTCACATGCTCCTCTACAAAGAAACAATATGTCCTGAAACAGTAAGTAGATAAACAAGACAACCATAAGGGTGTTAGATCTCCTATCTTCTAGTTAGCTCTCTCTCTCTCTCTGTCTACCTCTCTGTCCCTGTCTCTGTGTCTGTTCCTTCTCCCACATAGATCAGGACTCAACCCCTGCAGTAGATAGGTTCTTTCTTTCAATTCCAGAGAACACAGGCTTGGAAGGGAAGGGAAGGACACACTTTCAACCATCCTACACTTATATGGGAATTTTTATGGTCCCTCTAGTACTGACCTCTTGACTGTCTAGAAGTCAAGAAGGCTGTGTTAAACTGCATCACATGGTGTGGATCATCCCACCAAAGCATAGAAATCCATAAAAGCCAGACATTGTTTTGGTTTAAATCACTTGAAGGCTTGCAATGCTGGTTAGTTTTATGTCAATTTGACACAAGCTATGAGTCATCTGAGCAGAGGAAAGTCCAAATGAGAAATTACCTACATTACGTTGGATTGTAGGCAAGCATATAGAGCAATTGAAAAAAAGTAGTGTTTGATGTAGTAGTGACTCCTGTGGGTTAGTGGGCTTGGGTACTATCAGAATGCTGACTGAGCTAGCCATATAAACCAAGACAATAAGTAGCACTCCTCCACCGTCTCTGCATCATCTCCTTTCAGTTGCTACACTTTTTCAGTTCATGCCCTTATAGCTTAAAATGATGAACTCTGATAAGGGAGAGGAAACCAACTAAATGTTTTTCTGTTCAAGTTGCTGTTGACATCCTATTAGTAGCAACACCTTAAATCAAATGTCCTGTCAATAACCTTGAAGGAGCAAGAAGAGGTCCGCCCTCTCTGACCTATAGTCAAGGAGGAACAGATCTACTTTTGCGGGCTCTGACATTGTATCTCCTCTAATGAAACTCATTCTTATGACAATTTTATGTCAGCTCCTTGTCCAAACATGACAGATCTGACTGGTATCTCTCATTTTTAACAAAAGACATAAAGCATGGCTTTAGAACTGGGTTCTTTAAACACAGGCAAAGACAGCCAGGCTTTAAAACTGAACCCTGCTTATAGAACATAGCCTAATATCTGAACAATATTAAGTTATCATTGAAAGCATTTTTATAAGAACAAGAAAATTCAATAGTTTCACATTATTGATGATTATAATTTTTATGATTTATAGGAAATTTGATATATATATATATATATATAAATACTTAGAATTCTAAATCTATGTGATATCATTATGATATGAATAATAGGTAAAGTTAGTAAAGATGGCAAGTATCTATCAGTGGGAAATAAAGCTGAGTATCAGTAATATAATAACTTGCTCTTAAATTGGAGTGAAACAAAAATTTTAAGGAGAAGAAATATTTGGCTCTGAAATACTGATTATTGTTAACACATGCAATACTGTCTGTAGTTTATATCAAGAATTAATATTAATGATGAAAGACAGAGAAAGTGGTCACAGGAGTTGGAGTGGACACTGTTATGAAGCCATGAAATGATTTCTGTACTTGTATTACAGAACATGAATAATTCTAGTAAGTCATTTTGAATCTTAATGTTTAATAATAATTTTATTATTTATCATAAAACATATTTTCTCTTTCTTTCTTGATTTCTTGAGACAGTGTTTCTCTGCCTAATTCCGGCTATCTCCAAACTCATTATATAGATCAGACTGGCCTTGAACTCACACAGCTCCTCCTGTCTCTTCCTCCTGAAGGTTAGAAATATTTTCAAAGAAAACATTTTAAAGAAAAGTTTCTTTGTATTTTGTGTTAATTTGTTAGTAAAGTAAGTGCTGTACTTTTTAAATGAAAAGACTTAGAAATCAGTAATTAAATGAAACGTATAAAGTAAGTAATTACTTTCATAGTTCTCTGTAGGAATTTAGATCTTTATAAAAGAGTTGATAAATGCTAAGTACTAGTGCCAAAACTTCTTCCTCTAGTAATTTACTTTAAATTATATACTTATATATAAGTTTAAATATATTTATAAAAATTCTTCAGCATAGCACACACACACACATATATATATATATGGCTTGATTTATTCTAATAAGTAAAATTTAATTTTGAGTTAATTTCACCTATTCCAAAGCCACAACTAATGTTAGAATAATGTTTTGATGCTTTGAATTATGTAACTTAAAGCTGTGTTTTTATGTTAATAATATTAATATAAAAATTTGTTAAAACATTAGTTTATAAAATAGTAAATTAAAAGTAATTTTAATTAACATGCTTTAGAGTTTCTGTTTTTAATTTAAAAGTCTCCACTATTTACAAGTTATACCACAGATATTAAATTTGATCTTAATAGATTGCTTTTCTAGAAATTGTAAACTAAGTCTTTGTGAAGCAAAGTTCCAAGAAAAGTTCACTATGCTCCCATTGAAGAATTTAGGATGAAATTTATTGTTTACACATGTAACTTTCTCCTTCTCTCATGGAATGAAAGCAAAGGTTCCTGGTTTTGTAGAAGTACAAGGTGATCACAGAGATATTGCTAAATGTCATTCTGCAGCTAAAATATACTGACTCTCTCATTTTTCCATCTTATCGATTTTCTTTAAGTCACCACGTAAAGTACTTTGTAAAATTATTTTTCTACCCTTGGTTCAAACTGACTTTTTTGATTGTGTGGACAGCAATATTTGTTGGAAGAAATTTTATCAGTGCATCTTGGTTTCTTTCAGTTTTCAGATTCATTGGCAGAATGTGTTCACGCAAACCTTTACTAAGTTACTTACCCATCACTGAAAACCTATTCTATTTCTACAACCAAGAAAGCAAAATGTTTTAATAAAACATAATTTACTCTATTTTAAGGTGTGTGTGTGGGTGTGTGTGGGTGTGTGTGTAAGAGAAGGGGGGGGAGACATATGCATAAGGTCATGTATGTATATTTATGGTTGCATGGACACCTGTGTGCCACAGTGTGCACATGAAGATAATGAAGATAATCTCAGGGCCTCCTCCCTTATTTGAGACAGAAATTCTTGTTGCTTGTTATCTTCTAATCCAAGCTGGTTGGAACATTTCTAGTGCTTTTCCTTTCTCCATATCACATCATTATATAGGAGAGAAGGGATTGCAGGTGAATGGTACCATCATTGACTCCATATAATTTCTGAGGATTCAAGCTCAATTCTTTATGCATGCAAGTACTGTGCTTTACACATTTAGTCATCTCCCAGCCCTAGGTTTCAAGGTACTCTAGTATTGTTTGGCCCATATTTTATATGCATCCGCTACTTTTCTTAATACAAAAGGGCAAAAAAAAAAAGAACATTTAACCTATTTTTGAAGCACATATATCTTAAGGAGAAAACAAAATAATGTTTAAAGTTACAGTATAAATCACACCATTTATTTCTTTTTCAATATGGAAATACATAAACAGCCTGCTGGGATGTGGATGCCCTAGCCTAGGGTTTTCTTTTAACCTGAGTTGGAGGCTTTATTGATCTATTTCAGAAGACAAGTTCCCACTAGAATTGAATTGCCTTTCTCAGTTTTATTTTATTTATTGGTATTTCAAGTTTTGAAAACATGAAAATGTACTTTTAAAATATGTTCTTTAAAATTTAATAAGCAAAGGCTGAGTCAGTTTAGATATATTTTTATACATGAACATGTACTTTTAAAACTGAATCTGGACAATCTGGTACAGGTCCTTTTAATATCAGTATGGCAGTTTCTCAGAAAATTTGAAACAACCTTCCTCATTACTCAGCAATACCACTTTTAGGTATATATACAAAGGATGCTTAATCATACCATGAGGACATGTACTCAGCTATGTTCATAGCAGCATTGTTTGTCATAGCCGGAACCTGAAAACTATCTAAATGCCCCTTGATCGAAGAATGGATAAGAAAAATATGATACATTTACACAATGGAGTAATACACAACGGATAAAAATAATGACATCTTGAAATTTGCAGGAAAATGATGGAGCTAGAGAACATGATTTTGAGTGAGGTAACCCAGGCACAGAAAGACAATTATCAAATACACTCACTCATAGGTGGTTTTTAAACATAAAGCAAAGAAAACCAACCTTCAAATCACAATCCCAGAGAACCTAGACAACAATGAGGACACTAAGAAAGACATACATTGATCTAATCTACATGGGAAATAGAAAAAGACAAGCTCTCCTGAGTAAATTGGGAGCATGGGGACCACAGGAGAGGGTTAAAATGGAGGGAAGAGGCAGCAAGGGGAGCAGAGAAAAATGTATAGCTCAATAAAAAAAATTTTTAAAGAAAACTATTACAATAATTAAAGCCAGTGGTAACATGCACACATACATACGTACATACATACATACATACATACATACATACATACATACACACACACACACACAATGATTCTGGAGAAAAATCTCTTAAAATCTAAATGTTTAAGGTAGCATTTGTGCTCTTATACCAATTACTGCTAACTCTCCACATTTAAAGGTTGTTTATAATGGTGTGCTATGATGGGTTTAAGTCTTGGCAAAGCAAATTTAACAAATCAGGTGAAGATACTGTTACAGACATTTCTGAGGAGACATCACATATGTGTCTATTCACTTCAGAAAGGGAATCACCACAAGCCAAAGTACTGGTTTTTATCAATATTGGATTTGATAAAACAACTAATTTTATTCAGTTTACTAACTGGAATGTGGGTGAAGGGTTGCTAATAATGAGCAGGATTAGCTCAAAACCATTGCATGGTCACAGCAGTCTACTTGCGAAAACGGTAACCCTGGTGATCTCTTCTCCATTTTCAGGAACCGTAATTACAACTTCTTTCCATCTAAGCTGATCTGAGTCTCCTTTTCTTAATCCTTTTCAGACTTTTATGGGAGGGAACATGAGAGTCTTTCATGCGACCTTTCTTTTACCTCTTGGGATTCTAGAAGAGAATGTGTCATTTCTGTAGAAATCCCTATACAGTAGAAGACAATAGAAAAACAACATATAAAAATGCCATTATAAGTTCTTTGATTTCTTTTAAAGACAACACAAACCCAAGAACCACTTTTGCAACAGAAAATACACCTATTTCAAAATAAGGACTTTGAAAATGCTATGGCATTGCAAAACAGTTGTTTATGTTGTTGATGAAGTATTGATAAAGGTTTTATCCAGAGGTTAAAAAAAACAACATTTGTGTCACTGAAGAGAAGATCATGTATGCATGAGGACTGGCTTTGCACTGTATTCTTTTTTCTTAATACTAAATTAACTATACAGCAAAAACACCATTGCATGCACTGACACGATCTCTCCCAGAACAATGGCGACGAAGCTTAAGAAAATTTTAACAATTCAGCCCATTAGGGACGTCACAAAAACATATAGAAAGTGTATCTGGTAAAGGAGAAGAACTAAAACTTAAGATTTAGAAAAAAATAAACATATTTTTCTGTCAGTGTAGTATTCGATTTCATTATTCACCAAGCATTTATTATATGCTCAAAAAAGTCTTACTACTTTTCACATTATTAATTTGATGATCCTAATTAGTTTTCATATTGTCATTAATTTGATGCAGAAATATTTGCCGGGACTTGTATAGCTACAATGAGATTTCATGAACAAGTCTTGTTAAATATGAATTCTATTGTGTAATTTGGGCATTACTTATCATTTGGGATGTATGGATTGACTATGACACTCAAAGCTGCATGACATGTGGAAAATATTAATACAAACACACAGTTCTCACCTAAAAAAGATAGGAGATTTTATTCTGTAGCTAAATGTTAGACATCATGGTCTAGGACCACAAATTCAGTTTGCCAAAATGTCCATGTTCAAACTGAAGTATTTTTATGAAATTTTCGAAATAGCAGACCACAGAAAGCCTTAAAGCCAAGGTGGTTTTGATAACATTGTTGGAAACATTAAGAAAGTGGTTATATAATAAAATGGGAAAAGTCCATAGTAGGGTTCAGATACTGTGCGATGAACTCCCTCTTTACACCTTTGATTGGTGAAAATTATAAATTAGTTAAATTGAACATTTTCAAACTTTTTATCTGTGAGTTCAACCTTTATATTTGTGATCAGAAATTAATATGACAGAAGCAGGTAAGGAATGGATGTTTAGAGTGCTAAAGATAGTTTATGATAAACTTTAATTAGTCTCTAGGTGCCTGGAGCTTCTCATTTTCTCTCCTCATTACTAAGTTCTAATCATTATAATCAGTTAGTCATCATTTTCATTAAGATAACCTTAAATACAACCTATTTCCAGAAATTCTTGTTCATATGAGTTTGACTTAAAAACATGAAGTTAAAAAATTCATATCAATCCATGCTAAATTAGAAGAGTAAAGTATTATAAATAATCTGACCAGAAGTGAGTGGTTCAGCTTTTCTTTCACCCAGTTTCAATAATATAAAATCTCAAAATTCAAATTAATGAAACATTTTAATAAGTAAAATTTACTTCAAAGATTTATTTTTATATGTGATATGTGATTTAGAAGTAAATATCAAATCCTATAAAATGTTAAAAGGGTAAGAACATTGTCAGTATCTGTAGCGGACATCTGATGCCGTCTCAAACTTGTTAAGCCATGTCTTCATGCTGGGAGGAAAGTATTTGAGAGGAATAAAGCAATCCACGTGGAATAAATGAGCCCATGATGTAATATTGCTGCAATGAGCACTACTAAAAATATAATACTTTTTGTGTACCTGCCAGCACTCCTCCACTTTGGGCATAGTGTTTAGGTTGACAAAGCTCTATTTTGAAACTGTTTTTACTATGTCTCATGCTTTTAGAACAAAATATCTGAATCTGCGTGTTGTTTAAATACAAAATTCTTATTTGGTTCATGATCCTGATGATTTGGCAGGTGCTTCTCATTGCATTTTATCATGGTAGGGAATAGAATATCTACAATCTCTGTGCTAAAATGACATAAAGCAGGCCCTATAACATATCCTTCAATCTCAATGTGTCAATCAAAGTAGACCTGACTTTCTCCCAAAAGACAGTCTTCATTCATTTATGAACAAACAAACCCCATGATTTATGTATATCTCATTGCTCCCTACCTCGTACTCATACTGAATATACTTCAACCATATGAAAGCTTGGGAAAGATAACATAACCAAAGCAGAGCACCATTTAACCACACTGAGAACAGTTATATCCAGTGCATGCCATGCTTTGTTATACTGTCGTATGGTATTTTGATTGTCTTTTCACAAATAAAGCTTGCTTGAAGTGAGAGAGCCATGCTAGGCACTAGCTGACTGAAATGAACTATACAGATTTGGATAATAAATGTAAAGTAATAAGGTGGGGGCAGAGAGAGGATCTAGGCCTTTTGGACAGAGGCATGGAAGAGGTAGGGGGAGTCTGATGGCTGCTCCCTGCTTCTCTGATCTTTCTTGTTTTTACTCTGATAATTGACTCCTGATTTTTTATTAATGAAGATTTAAGTAGACTATTACTTCAAAGTGCAAACAGTAGTATTCTTATCAGAAAACAGAATAAGGGAACATAACCCAGGTGAGGAAAATCTGAACTAGTTTTTAATGTAGCTATTCAGGCTGAATGAATATTCAAACACAAAATTCAATGCAGCTTTCTAATATGATCAATACAAACAAGAATCATGCTGTTTCTCTGTCCTCTGCCAGAGAACAAGACAATATTTAAAGTAGAAATAGTTTTAAAGGATGTTTTGCTTTCAGTTTTATCATTATAGAAAGCCTATTCAGGAAATGGTAATGTCAGGTCCATAGCATACAGGTACAGTTAATTTTTTTCTCCAAATTAATATATAAAACACAATTGATGTATAGGTAGATAAAGAAATGGCAGATTCATTTATGGTGAAAAGAAGGAAATATTCAAGATTTTAGAATCAAAATTAAAATTAACACATTAAGGAACATAGATTGATGCATGGCATCTAGTCAAGTTTTGAGGAAGTGATCTGTGTCAAGGAGTGAGAGTCAGGTCTGGATAGGCATTGTTCTCCCTGTCTAATTCCATTTCCTCTTGAATCCTAATTCTGTTTGTGTGTTCTTGGTTTCCTTGCTTTCCCTGCATTAGTCACCTACCTTTTTTGCTATTTCAGTTCATAGCCATTGAACTTTTTGGATCCCTATAACTCCAACAAAATCTAGCCTGAGAAAGTCCATGAAATTCCAAGTTGCCAATTTTTAGCATGTATGCCTGCACATCCTTTTGTTTTATCAAGTTTATTTTTGCAAGAAATGAGGGTATCTACATGTTAGGATACCTGTACAATAAAGCGTCATGTCATTGTTTCAGCCAACTGGAGTGTAAGTTCCAAGAGAGTTTAAAGAACATGGACAACATCTACAATTGGATGGGTGTGCAATGCCGCACAAGGATACTGATGGTCCTGACCCTTTGTGTACATAGGAACTTAGGTTTACATATAAAGAAAAACAAAAATGTCTAAAATGTAAAATAATTTTAAAAATTAAAAAATGTGTATAGAATTATATATATATATATGTATGTATATGTATATATATATGAATTTTGTGCAATGTGTTTTTTCCATTAATGACCATTACAAAAGCGTTTACAAAATAAAAAAGTTCAAAAATAAGAAAAGGTATCTGAAAGAAAGCTAATTTTATTATTAAAAAGAGAAATTGGCATCACTATTTCCAGATTTAATTGCACAGGGATGTAAAGTCTGTTGTCATATCCAGTTAATGTCCTCATACGTCTTCACTCACTGATTTACCTGGAGCAGCTCCCCATCCTGCCATCTCCATTCAAGGTTATTGTCATGTGTAAATGTATCATTTACTATCTTTACACCATATTTTAATCATTCATGTCATGTTTTTACATGAATCTGTAAGTTAGATATTTTCACACACTCCAACATTTACGCTCATGTTGCAGTTTTCAACACTGGAGACACGCAACTTGGTGTGCAATCCTATGGAAGAAAGCAGTAAGATCTGCAATCATTTCAAGTTGGGCAAATTTGTGTAGGTGCTTGGTGAAGTATGTGATTATTTTAGGCATATTAATTTTATCACAATTTCTTGTCCCTCCTGACAAGAAATGTGGCTATTGTCAAAATAGAAGAACAGCAAATGTGAACCAAGAAAAAAGCATGGTTGACAATGATACCTGTGGGGGTCAATATAGAAAAAAAGAGCAATGGAAAATATTTAAACACAGAACATAATTTTTATTAATTTCTGATATCAGTTAAAAATATGTGTGGATGTGGTAGAAAAATGTTGCCTGTTTAAAAACAGGGACCAGAAACATTGCATGAATATTATGCAGAGATTTGTTCTTTAAAAAGAAATTGTTCTTAGTGTGAGAAAGCAGCTCAAGAGACAGCTGATATCTCGGTAATGTTAAGCATTTTAAAGGAGTAAAGCTTTGAAGATTTTTTAAATTCGCAAGTGAGTATATGATAAAAAGTCACCAAGAACAAGATCTCTGGAGATTTTCTTTCACTGTAAATGTTTTTGATTCTAACCAAAGCTATCATGGGCTCTAGGAAAATGTGAAGTTGAATTTCACTATGTAAAATGAAAGAGATCCCTAGACAATACTGGTCACATGGATCAGGCTTGGCTTTGAATATTTGCTTCATTGTTTTGTTGCAAGCATTCCTTAGAGAACAAGAGAGATTTGCTACTTCCTTGTTAAGGTGCTTTTTGCCTGATGTTCCTAGTGGGTAAATGTTTATCTTCAGGGTTTTGTTTTGCTTTTGAGGTCAAAGAAGCTTTGAGATGAATCACAATAAATAAACAAAGAAGCACTGAGCAGGTACCACATTCCTGTGTGTTCTTCTTGCACACAGCATGATCATGCCCAATCTTGCCTAGCAATGCTTGTAGTATGACTCTGACATATTAGGCCATAGAAATCAGTTTTACATCTATAGTTGACCTTGTTATTGTGATTCTTTCTTCTTTCATTTTCATACTTTATAAAATTAGAAATTGATAATTTCTCTTTCTCATTCAGATAACTTCTGACAACATGATAAACTAAAAAAAAAAACATTTATTTTTTGCTCTGCCATAGTCATTGACATTAGCAATGCTTCTTTAAATGAATTAAAAAAAAAACTGTCTTAAAAAAAGAAAGAAAAAAAATAAATCAAGGCAACACTACAAATCAGAAAATGATTAACAACCAGTTAGCAATTCATGGCTTTAACGTCTGAATTTGGATGTGGATAGTCTATGAAGATAAGAAAGTCCTCACAATTTCAGTGGGAAGGGATGGATGAACAATGCATTCAGAGAAGAAAAAGAGATGTTTTCTTCTTCATGAATCCAAGGATACAACTGACCCTCAGCTTGGGTTTCTTATATTAGATGAACAGATACACTATATCTGTCACAATGTGTCTAGCCCTCCAAAGATTGAGGGTAATTTTCACACATATATCCTGAGCTAAATTAAAGAATAAAACAGCTAGTAGATGCTATCATGACTTGCTGTATGAACAGCACCCTTCTTCCCATACTCACCCATTAGTTCATACTGATATATAGAACAACAAAATATATCAAAACTACCCTGCATTAATACAAGTAGTTTCAAATATTTAGAAACATAGTTATATAGAAGAGACCATCTGAATTTCCAACAATGGAATTTCCAACAAGTCCTTTTGGAAGGATAGGTCATATTCCTTTTAAAGAGGAGGTGTGGAAAGGTGGCACAGGAAATAACAAGTGCACCATATTATAGATAACTTAGGTTATTTTCCCCAGATTCCATCCTTATAATTTTTAAACCTTGACTTTTGAACATGAAGAATGCAAAGGACAATGTGCAAGAAATAAAAAAAAGTACAACTATTTTAATAACATTTTATCTACAAAATGAGTAATGGGCTATACAGCCTGTAGGCCACAGTCATCAAGCTCATGTTGGATGGATCAAAATGAACAGCTTCTTGGACCAGTGTCCTATTACTAAATCTTAGATCCTGGGTCATGATCTAGATCAAATGCCTACCTACTAGGTATATAAAGATAGAAACTTCAGAGAATTATTCATTCAAGCCAATGAGTCAGGATACTAAAATAGAGGGAAAAGTAATGAAAAGGAACCATGAACATGAAATAATTGGCAAATTTAAAATCACTATTAACATTTTTATACTTTGCAGAACTGTAAAATCTCCAACCTACCCACCAAGAAAGCTCATAACAAATGATCAAATCAAGAGAAGTTTTAGAACTTACAAATTGAAGTTTTGGAGTTTGGGTAGGATGCTATGACTTTCTGGAAACTTTTAGGAATGTTTTAAGTCCTTTTGAATGGCATCTGTTATTGAGTGGTGATTTCTTAGTAGTATCATAAGATTTCTGCAGAGTCAGTTCTGAGTGCTGTTCACCAGATCCCAGGAAGCTGCGTTTACATAGTAGAATCCTATAAGCTTGTCTGCAGAAAAAAAATACAACCTTTTCCCTGAGCCTTTGTTAATTGCTCATTTTGAAAGCTTCAGCAGAGAATCCTTAAAATCCATACCTTGCTATGTCATAGAAATCAGTCCTGTTCTCTATGATTACTGAATAGTATGGAAGCTATTCAGCTCATTGCCATGCATTGGGGGAAGATTCCATAGGGTACAGACAAAACATATTTAAAGCAAGCCAACTGTTGTGGAACCTATGAGGGCCTAGAGAATACTGTTGTATTTGTATTCACCTTATATTATGCAAGAAGTGATTGCAGCTAAAGGTCCATCATTAGTTTAGCTCAGAGGAAATGTCTCTATTGTTTTCTATTTCATCTGAGTTTGACATTTAATCTCCATAGTTATATTTATCAGCCCCAGTCCTTTTCTGTTTAGAGAATTTTAAGGACATTGACCTGTTGATGTTTCATTCACTGTCAATGATCGCCACAGTTGCCAATACACTAGATGGGGTAAGTACTTTTTATTTTCCAGATATCCTAGTCTATCTTTTGGTCTTTCTGAAAAGCATCTCTCTAATCTCAGAACTATTGCTTAGACTGATTATGTCCTTGAAAAAAAGAAATTACCATTATGCTGAGAAAGGGTGGAAGCTTTAGGTGGTAAGGATCCTAAATAGCCAGATGAAGCCCATTAAATAGCTATCTCAGACAGGGTGTGGCTAGCATTCTTCCTATAGTATGCTATTTGGGGATGCATCAAAAAATGTCTTGCCTCACAACACATTCTTTTCTAAAATAATTTTTACACATAAATGTTACAGTGAAATACAATAATTGAACACCTTCAATGAATCTGCTCATTGTGCCTGTCATAGAAATAAATCACAATAAATAATAAATTGAGGACTATATGATAGAAAGGATATAATTATTTTAATTGAGTAAATTCAGATGCAAAATTATCTTTAAATAACTTGGATATTATGGTTACTAAGGATATCCTTAGTATAAAATATTATGATATAAACAAAAGATAACATATTAAAATTCAAAATTAATATATAAAAATTCAAAATTTTGATTGATTGGCAAAACCACAGAGATAGCTGTCCTGAGCAAGTGGGAGCTCATGGACTTGAACTGACAGCCGAGGAACCTGCATGGGACCAAACTAGGCCCTCTGTATGTGGGTGACAATTGTGTGGCTTGACCTGTTGGGGGTAGACCCTGGCAGTGAGTCCAGGATTCATCCTGGGTGCATGTATTAGTTTTTATGGAGCCCATTCCTTATGGTGGGAAACATTGCTCAGCCTTGATACAAGGGTGGAAGGTGTTGTTTCTATCTCGACTTGGTGTGCTAAACTTTGATAACTCCCCAAGGGAGGCTTTATCAGCTTCTGAGGACTCTGAGGAGTCAGTGGGATGGGATGGGATGGGATGGGATGGGATGGGATGGGATGGGATGGGATTGGGGTAGGGAGGTGGGAGACTGGAGAAGGCTAGGGAGAGGGAACTGGGATTGGTATGAAAAATGAAAAAATAGATAAATAAAAAATAAAATCAAAGGGGGAATAAAACCAAATTCATCAGCAACTAAACAAATTGATATAGTTGTTGGACTTTAACAATAGTAAAGGATTCAGAAAGAAGAGAGTTGGATAAGTACGCTAATGTATTTCAGTTTAAGAAATGAATACCATATATGCCATTACTATTGGGTTTCAATTATTTAAGAACTGAATATCCAAATATATTATTTAAAAAAATCAACACATTTCAAGCAAATTACATATTCCTAATTAAACTAGGAGATAATAAACACATAAAAATTCATAGTCAAAATCTCTTAAAGTAATACATTTATAATACAACACCTACACATAAAACTAGGAACCATTGGGAAGATGGGATGGAAGATTCTATTAGCCAGAATATCAGGACTTCTGCAGCAAGATGGTATCTTCTAATGAGCACATGAATAAGTTTTTACAAAACAACATTAAGTGCAAGGGAGTGAAGTAATGGGTGGAACTTCAAGGTATTCTGGAACGATTCAAGGCTGGATATGTCAAATATATGCTATGAAATTCTCAAAGATTTTTCTATGTTTATGACTAAGATTAAAGAAAATTTAACATTTTTGAAGTACTGGAAATATATTTCCTAACAAAAATAGTCTATATTAAGATTAGAACTAGAGCAAGCAAAATAAAATGTTTGCAAGAAAATTTTCTATAATAACACACTTAAAAATTATGATAATGGGAAGAATTATGGGACTTAAAACAGTATAAAATATCAAAATAAATTGAATTTAAAGTAAAAAATGGTTTGAGTAAAAATTAATATATTGCAACATATTATTATAAAATCCAAAGAACAAATTACACACACACACACACACACACACACACACACACACACACACATATTGTTTTTTTCTTAAATATAGCCCAGACTAAAATCTTTGGAAATTCACATGTCTCAATCATCTTTATACTAGGATTATAGTCAAGAAACATTATAAAATATATTTAATAGGATATATTATATATTTAATTCATTTAAATGTGAGAACTTTATAAAATATGAAACTTACATGAAATAATAAATACCTTAAAATTATATAAAAATAGAGTTGGATAATAGTGTGCATTGAATCATATGGAGAAATGTAATAATTTAAAATGTAGACTTTTAAAAATTAGATTTAGTTTAAGTGGCAAACATTGGATTATAAAATAAAGCACCAAAGAGTAATGGCGTAATTCATTTGTATTCAATAGTATATTGCAGAATTTCAAAATAAGGCAGATATAATTTGTAAATTTAAAACCTACTTTCTAATAAGAAAGAACATTAGGTCTGGCGTGGATGTCTAAGATGAGTTGGGATTGGGAAATAATATGATTTCAGTATAATTTACAAAATTTCCAAAAATTAAATAAAATACCTTATTTTTTCCAGAATTTATGCAATAATGTCTTTCAAACATGACCAAGAGATCATGTCACCAAGCAAATAAATGCTTATAACAGTCCTGTTGCTATAAATGGGAGATCAAATTGTATCAGTCTACATATAAACATGAAACACAATTATCCAAACAATTAAATATCACTAAACCAAAACAATGTCATTTTTTATCACCAAAACTTACAAAGAATAAAATTATATCTGAAAAATTCTTAGGTTCAAGAGTGATATTGTAGATAAATTTATGGGGTGTGTGTTTTAATTGGTTGTTTTTGTCTGTAATGATCCCTAATGCAAAGACAAGTTTCCTTGTTGAGGGCTACTCTTACCTGTAGAAATCAGTTCAAATATTTCAAATGTAATTAGAGATGATGTTAGCTTAGTAATGTGGTGGTTCTAGGTTCTCCTTCCAGGTCCATCAAAAACAAATCTGATGCTCGAGAAAGAAGGGGCAGAAAAAATTGAAGTTAACTAGAAAAACAAAACTAGATTGATTTTTCCCCCAGAAACATAGGTAGTTTGGTATGAGATTGTATCTCCTAAAAATGTCAGAAATTACATTCAGAAAGTCTCACCACATGACTACCTAAACATGGACAACAATAAACATACCAACATGGATGGGGTAAAGTCCAAAAAACTTCAACCCCACACAGGTGACTAAGAAATGCTGAGAGTGGGGGAAAAAAGTCTTCCCCAGAAAATACCACAACTGGTTAGCCACCACTCAATCATCCAGTCATGGATATGTATGAATATTTAAAAACATACATACAAATAACATACAGACTGTTCATTTATCTTTAAGTAGAGATACAAGTTCTTGAATGAATGTGGTGACTATATAGATGAAACGTTTCAGAACACCATAAATTACCTCTATCCTTTTAGAAACATTCTACAAGGAACTAGTCTAACAAAATATTTTGAATTAAAAGGATATCATTAAACTGGGTGGTGGTGGTGCACACCTTTAATCCCAGCACTCAGGAGGCAGAAGCAGGTAGACCTGATGCAAGCTGCTCATAAACACCATTTAAGTGTTTGGCGGCATAACCTCTTAGAAGAGCTGTAAGGTTTTTTACACTAAGGTTGAGTCAGAAAGCCTTTCTTTTTTTATGATTTTATTTATTTTTTTTTATTGAAAAAAAATTTCTGCCTCCTCCCAGCCTCCCATTTCCCTCCCCCTCCTCCCTCTCCTCTCCCTCTCTCCTCACTCCTCTCCCCCTCCCTCTGCTGTCTGAAGAGCAGTCAAGGTTCCCTGCCCTGTGAAAAGTCCAAAGTCCTCCCCCTCCATCCTGGTCTAGGAAGGTGAACATCCAAACTGGCTAGGCTCCCACAAAGCCAGAACATGAAGTAGGATCAAAACCCAGTGCCATTGTCCTTGGCTTCTCAGCAGCCCTCATTGTCCGCCATATTCAGAGAGTCCGGTTTTATCCCATGCTTTTTCAGTCACAGTCCAGCTGGCCTTGGTGAGCTCCCAATAGATCAGCCCCACTGTCTCCGTGGATGGGTGCACCTCTTAAAGGAGCAGGGAAGCACATATCTTAATTAAGGGAGCAATCTTAGGGTTGGCAAGAGACATGGACCTAGAGGGGCTCCCAGGTGCCCAGGGCGATATCCCCAGTTAGTTCCTGGGGCAGCTGATGATAGGGAACCTGAAATGACCCGATCCTATAGCCATACTGATGAATATCTTGCATATCACCATAGAACCTTCATCTGGCAATGGATGGAGATAGAGACAGAGACCCACACTGGACACCGTACTGAGCTCCCAAGTCCCAATGAGGAGCAGAAGGAGGGAGAACATGAGCAAAGAAGTCAGAAAGCCTTTCTTAAAGAACCCAAGCCTCTGGTTGCAACCATCAAGCAGAGCCTATCAGAGAAAAGATAATTATCAAGAAGCTGCACTTGACTCTGTTCTTGTCTGTCTAGAATCTTCTTTCTTTTCTTAAAGATTTCTAAAACCTAATGTGGAAATTCTTGCCAAATATTTGACCACCATTTTTATTTGGAGACTTCTGTCCTGACCAGTTCTGCAGCTTTAATCAGTGAGGCACTCCCATCTTACTTCCTCTGCATCTGGTTGGGGAATGCATCTCTCTGTCTTTCCTCTTCCCAGAATTCTCCTATTCTGGTTGTCACACCTATATTTCCTGCCTGGCTATTGCCCAATCAGTGTTTTATTAAACCAATATGAGTGACAAATCTTAACAGCATACAAGAACATTATCCCACAGCAGTAGGATTCACTGACTCTGAGAGCAACATTATAGGAAAGTGTAGCCATAAGGTCAGCGCAGAGAAGCTGATTCAGGTGTAGACCCAGAGCCAGCAAAACTTGTTAGTATTGCTCACATGGTATTGATTTGGAAGGCATTAAAGAAGCAATACTGACAGCATCATGGAATCCAGCTTCATGGCTGCAGAAAGTAGTTAATGTCAGGAACTATATGGTAAAACTGGATTTTCTTCAAGGAATCAGTGAAAAGTTACTGTATGAACCTGTGTGAATTAAATCTGGGTTATGATAGAGACTCCAAGATAGTAGAGATATGGCATATCTTATGTGACTCTAGAATAAGATAAAACTGTGACATCTGGGGAAAGTGGCTAGGCCATAGAATCAATCCATCCCAGATACATCTCAGGCTATGGGTGATGGAAGTGGTAGCAGAACTGAAGGAACAGGGATGGATTAAATTTTTATCATGAATCACAGGTGCTTCAAATATAGCTATAGGTTTTTGTGTTTGCCTTGAATGATCTTCATTGTGTTTTTTTCTCATCACTCCATCCTTTGTTCCAATTCTTTCATTTTGAAATAAAAATGTTGACTGCTTGTCATTCCATATGTTAAAAGCTTGAAACTTCTTTTGTATTTTATATGAAATCAGAGTTAAGGCACTTCTAAAATGTTGGAATTGTTGAGAATGTGAATACTTTTAAAATTGAGCAGAACTTACTTTACATTATAACATAGGCAAGGCCTTGGGTTTGTGTTATTGCGAAATAATGCCATACCCATGACAACTCCTGTAAATAAAAACATTTAATTGAAGGGGTTTGCTCACAGTTTCAGAGGTTCAGTCAGTTATCTTCGTGATGGAGAGCACAGTGGGGGGCATGGCAACATGAACAAAAACGATGCTGGAGGTGAGAGCCTTATATCTTCACTCAGAGGCAACAGGGAATTGACTGACGGTCATGATGAAAAAGTTTTAGCAAAAGAGACCTCACTGCTCAAAATTTCACCCTCACAGTGAAACACTTCCTCCAACAAGGTCACATCTCTTAACAGTGCCACTCCCTTTGTGGGCCATTTTCTTTCAAAGTACCTCATTCTACTCCTTGGCCTCACAAAGCTTATAGCCTTAACATAACACACACAAAATATGCATCCAGTCCAACTTCAAAAGTCCCTATAATCTTTAACAATCTCAAACTTGTCTCTAAGTCTAGTCTCTTCTGAGATGCATGGCATTATATTAATTGTAATACCCCTGTAAAATTAAAAATCAAAAAGCTGATTACATGCTTCCAACATATAATGGCACAGGATACACATTACTACTCCAAAGCAAAAGGAAAGGCACATAATAAGGAAATACTAGAGAAAAGCAAGACTGAAAATCATTTGGGTGTCAGGTAATGGTGGCTCATGCCTTTAATCCCAGCACTCAGGAGGCAGTGACAGGCAAATCTCTGTGAGTTCAAGGCCAAGCTAGTCTACAAGAGCTAGTTTCAGGACTCCAGGCAAGGCTCCAAAGCTACAAAGAAAAAAAATGAAAAACAGAAAACCAGCTGGGCAAATTCTAAACTCTGTAACTCCATGACTAATTTCAACAATCTCTTCACGTATCCATCTCTGTTCAGCTTTATTGTTTGCAACACATTTCTTTCTCTTGGGCTAGTTCCACTACAGTTTAGTAGCCCTCCGTGACATGTAGCCCATAATTCTGCCATCTCTAACATCAAAGGAATTACTTTGGCATCTCTAATATTTTAGATTCTCCAAGGCAATACAGGCTACAATTTCCCAGCTTCAAACAATGTCTGCTCTACATGGCCTCCATGCAGAGACACCAGTAACACATGCCTAGCCTTAGTAGCTTTATTCCATAACTCCTTTCTTCTGTCCTTAACTCTAAAGCCAGTATCACCTGTGGACAAAGTTGCCATATTCTGCTGCTTGCTGGGACTGTAACATGGCCCCCTCATTCAACTACACCTTCATCAGTTTTCTGTCTTTAATACTTTGACTGCTTGAAATTTGTTCTGCAAAACAGGCTGGACTAAAACTCAAAGATTTGTTAGCCATTGTCTTCCTAGTGCTAGAATTAAAGACATAGCCCACTACACTTAGATCTAAGCTTTATTTTTTTTATTTTACATACCATACACTATTTTCCCATTCCCTTCCCTTACCTCCCTTCTACTCCTACTCCATGTTCCATTCATCCTCCTTGTATTCAGAAGGTGTAGGACCTTCCATTGGAGGCAACAAAGGAAGACATATCAAGTTGAGTCTAGACCAAGCTTCTCCTTCTTGAATCAAGGTCGGGCAAGGCATCCCACAATACCAAAAAGCCAGCTCATGAATCAGGGACAGGTTCTGGTTCCGCTGTTTGCAACCCCACAAAAGACCAAGCTTAGTAACTGTCACCTTCATGCAGAGGGCTGGGTTGGTCCATGAAGACTTCCTAGCTGTCAATTCAGGGCGCATGAGTTCCCAAAAGCTCAGGTCAGCTGTCTCTCGTGGTTTCCCTGTCATGGTCTTGACCCCACTTGCTCATATTACTCTTCCTCACTCTCTTCAACTGAACTTCCCAAGCTCTGCCTAGAGCTTGGTTCTGGATCTCTGCATCTGCTTCTGTTAGTGACTGGATGAAGGCTCTGTGATGACAGTGAGGGTAGTCAATATCTCATTACAAGGGAAGGTAAGTGGAACACTCTCTTCAGTATTGTTAGATGTCCTCGTTGGGGTCACCCTCATAGATTCCTGGGAGTTTCCCTGGCATAAGATTTCTCTCTAACACATAATGTCCCCTTCTATAAAGATATATCTTTCATTATTACCCCCTCCATCTTGCCATTACCTCAATCATTCTTAGCCCTCATGTTCATATCCCAATCTCCTCCCCTCTCTCTCCCACCATTAGTTTACCCAGGATATCTCATCTAGTTCCTCCTAACAAGGAGATCCAAGGTCCTCTTTGTTCCCTGGCATTTCTGGAAATGAGTATTGTAACTTGATTATCCTTTGCTTTACATCTAGTATTTACTTACAGGTGAATACATACTGTGTTCATCTTTCTGGGTCTAGGTGATATTGTCTAGTTTCATCCATTTGCCTATAACTTTCATAATGTCATTGAATTTTCCCCATCTCAGTAATAATCTAATGTGTAAATGTAGCACATTTTGTATTTATTATTTATTTTAAGATCATCTAAATTGTTTCCAGGTTCTGGCCATTACAAATAATGTTACTATGAAAAAAGTTGAAGAAGTGGCCTTGTAGTATGATTGAATATGCGCAAGAGGGTCTTGAGAAAGATTGATTTCCAATTATTTTGTGAAAATGCCAAGCTAATTTCCAAAGTGACTATACAAGTTTTCACTCTCACAAGCAGTGAAGAAAGTTCCCCTTATTCTTCATCCTCTCCAACATAGGCTATCATTAACATTTTTGATCTTAGCCATTTTGACAGTTGTAAGATGGTATATCACAGTTATTTCGATTTACATTTCCTGAATAGCTAACAATGTTGAACCATATTTTAAGTATATCTCAGCTATTTTAGAGTTCTTTCTGCTGATAATTCTCTGTTTAAATCTGTATCCCATTTATATTGGGATTATTTGATATTTTGATGTCTAGTTTCTTGAGTTCTTTCTGTTTTAAATATCAGTACTCTGTCAGATCTGGGGCTACTGAAGGTCTTTTCCCATCCTGTAGGCTGCCATTTCATCTGTATCCTTTGCCTTACTGAGGCTTTTTGGTTTCAGGAAGTCCCATTTATTAATGATTGGTCTCAGTGTCTCTGCTTTTGGTGTTATATTCTGGAACAGGTCTCCTGTGCTCACGTATTCAAACTTACTTCCCACTTTCTCTGCTTTTAGTTTCAGTGTAAGTTGTTTTTTTTAGGACTTTGATCCTCTTGAACTTGAGTTTTGTGCAGGGTGATAGACATGGATCTATTTTCATTCTTCTACTGGCAAACCCAATTCAAGAACACATTAAGAAATCATCCACCATGAACAAGTAGACTTCATCCCAGAGATAAAGGGAGGAATCAACATACGAAAATCTGACAAAATCTACCATATAAACAAACTGAAAGAAAAAAAGCCAACATAATCATCAAATTAGGTGATGAAAAAGCTTTTGACTAAATTCAATAACCCTTAATAATAAAGGTCTTGGAACAAATCAGGGATCAAAGGAACATACCAAAGCATAATAAAAGCAATCTACAGCAAGTGTTCAGCCAACATCAAACTAAACAGAGTGAAACTGAAAGTGATTCTAGTAAAATCAAGGATAAGACTCTTTACTCTCTCCATATCTATTCAATATAGTCCCTGAGGATTTAGCTAGAGGAATAAAGCCACAAAAGATCAATGGGATTCAAATTGGAAAGGAAGATGTCAAACATTCACTTTAGTAGATGATATGATAGTATATAAAAGTGACCCCGAAAATTCTACTAGGGAATTCTTATAGCTGAAAAAATACTTCCAGTAATGTGGAAAAATACAAAATTAATCCAAAAAATCAGTTGCCCTCCTATATCCAAATGATAAATGGACTAAGACAGAAGTCAGAAAAACAGCACCTTTGACAGTGGCCATAAGTAATATAACATATCCTTGGATAACTCTAACCAAACAAGTGAAACACCTACACGACAAAACATTATGTCTTTGAAGAATGAAATTGGAGAAGAGATCAGAAAATGGAAAAATATCCCATGTTCATGGGTCAGTAGAAATAACATAGTAAAAATGGTAATTATACTAAAAGCAATCTACAAACTCAATGAAGTCACTATCAAAATACCTACATATTTTTCAAATTCCTGAAAATTCTACCAGGGAATTCTTATAGCTGAAAAAATACTTTCAGTAATGTGGAAAAATACAAAATTAATCGAAAAAATCAGTTGCCCTCCTATATCCAAATGATAAATGGACTAAGACAGAAGTCAGAAAAACAGCACCTTTGACAGTGGCCATAAGAAATATAACATATCCTTGGGTAACTCTAACCAAACAAGTGAAATACTCAACTTCATATGAGCAAAACAAAACCCCAGTATAGCTAAAACAATCCTGTGTAATAAAGGAACTTCTAGAGTTATCACCATCCCTGACTTCAAGTACTACTATAGAACTATACTAATAAAAACAGTTTGATGTTGGCATAAAAATAGATATGTAGATCAATGTAATTGAATCAAAGACCCTGACATAAATCCACATACCTATGAACACCTGATTTTGACAAAGAAGCCAAAATATACAATGGAAAAAGAAAGCATATTCTACAAATGATCCTGGCATAAGTGGATAACAGTATGTAAAAGAATGCAAATAGTTCTAAGATTTTCTTTAATTCTTTTGCACAAGTTGGAAACCTAGATGAGTATGATCTTACCCTGACGTATCCAGTCCCTTCATTCCATTTCTTAATCTGTTTATCTCCTTGAACACAGAATTTAGCTCTATTCTACTTCCTGGTGTTCTTTTTTCTCACCAAAATTACATTTTGTAATTTACTCCGCTAAGGTTGCTCCTTTTTATTATAAATTTTCATTAGAATTACCACTAATATCCTCACAATAGATTCTATACTAGACTGTTTTGAGATTTCTTCTTTCAATGGAATTAATCCAAAACTCTTCACTTTAGTATCAGGAAGACTCTTTAGATAAAGTCAAAAGGCAGCCACTTCCTTCACTGAAATATTACCAGAATAATTACCAGGCAACATACTAAAATTCTTCTCTGATACCTCTTGAGATAGCTTCTGACATTCAAATCACTCAGCACCATTGTCTTCCATGCTCCTTCTAGTATGCCCCATTAATTAATACTTAATGCTTTCTCCTGCCTTCTTAACTCAAATGCCAAAGTCCATATTATTCCAAATGAAAGTCTATCACAGCAATAACCCATGCCCTGTTACCAACTTCAGTCTCAGTTAGATTTTTGTTGCTGTGAAGAGACACCATGATGATGACAACCCTTATAAATGAAAACATTTCATTGTTGGGGTTCACGTAAAATTTCCAGTGGTTCAGTTCATTATGGGGAGCACAGAAGCATGCAAGTAGATGTGGTACTGCAGCTGAGAGTCCTACATCTTGACTCAAAGCCAACAGAAAGTCAACCTACAGGCACACTGAAGGAAGCTTTTGCAAAAGGGAACACATAAGAACACACTTCCTCCAACAAGCCCATACCTCTTAATAGTGCCACTCCCTTTTGAGGCCACTGTCTTTCAAACCACCAAACCCAGGATAACTAAAAGTGAAATACATGTATGTCGAGTTGACAACAAATGGAATTGTGACAGTTAATATGATTGTCAATTTTACAGAGCCTAAAATAACCTGAGGAAATGGGTGCATAAACATACCTGAAGGAACTTATTTTATTAGGCTACTTGCTGTGGGTGTACTCAACTATTTTGTAAACAGGACATCCTTAAGTAGGACTTAGGAATAATAAGCTCATTTTTCCTTATTAGTTAGTCTTGCCAGAGTGTTTTGTAACAACAATAGAAAATTCAGTATTTAGATGGTTGAACTGTGATTATAAACAAGTATTTCATCTTTACATAAAACTCTGTCTTCAGATAATTTTTAAAGTTTCTTCTTAATATATACAAACTAGAAATAACCCAAAAATTGTATAACTAGTCTAATGAACTTTAACACATCCATATTATGAGTATTGTTAAATTATAAAGTTAATAGTTATTGATAAAGTTAACAACCTGGAAAAATGTCAAGAAATTTTGCTTAGAGAAAGAAGATCAATGTTAAAACATTCTTCAGTAATTTCATAGCATGTGACCTCACTTATATAACATTCTTAAAATGATAAATTGTGTGTGTGTGTGTATGAATTTTTGTATACAAGACTTTGAAGGAGATGCAAGAGACAACATGATAGAATCTTATGATGACATGATACTCTGTACTGTGGTAATGTCACTGCCAACAACCAATTTTGAAATTTTACTACAAATTTTTACGATGCTGCCACTGGGAGAAAATCCCCAAAGGTAGTCAAATCTCTGCAATTTCTTACCATTTGCTATTGTTAAACTTGATTGTTACTTTCACTTCATGCAAAAACACCCTGAAAAGTGCTAAAGTTATTTCTGGTGTGCCAGTCAGTGCGTTTCAAAAGACAATTGGCAAATTATTGAGTAGGTTGATGAAACAAACTGCCTGAAGCATGGGAGGTACTCTCTAAGGGACTGAAGTCTCAGATGGATTGTGAAAAAGGAAGTGAGAATCTCACCTTTATTTACATTTTAGAGTGTATGACTGTTGCTGCTGATTTTATCATGGACATGGAATTCCAGGCTCCTCAGTCTTTGACAGTGACTTCACACTACTGAATGTCTGGGGACTTCTTACACATATTGGGGAAGCCTCAACTCTGCCTCTTGTTCTGAGATTTCTGTTCTGTATACTAAGCAGCAGTACATATCAAACTATTCAATTTGTACACAGCCACCATGGGAATGCTCACCTTTAACATTTCAGCCAAGCTAATAAATGTTCTCATAATTTTACATATTAATGATTCTGTTGCTCTGGAGAATCTTGACTAATAAGCATGTACATAAAACCTGTAAATAATGAAAGAAAATATTGAAATAATAAAAAAGAAATATAAAGGCTTTCCTAGATTATTGATAATAGTGATGACGAGAGCAAGAAAAAGATTATGTCTCTAGTAGAACAGATTTTCAAGAAATATTAAAAAAAAACTTTTAAAGGTAATATAAAGTGGTAGAAAAAAATTCCAAATCCTCATTAAAAAAATAAAAACACTGGTAAAAGTAATCAGTAAGCCATTTAAAAAGACATTATAATTGCATATTTCTTCTACTTTCTTCTCAACTGATTAAAAAGCAATTACAGAAAATAATGTGTATATAATTATACAACAGCACAATGAAGCAGGGTGGGAACAAATTGGTATTAGAATAAAGAAATGACATCAGATATTCAACTTGAATACACTGAATTATATAAAAAAATCCAAAAATGTTAAATGAAGCTGTAATTATAACCAGATATATAAAAACACTCCATATTTTTTATTTTGTGTTTATTAAAAGACATGGAATTACATAATTCTATGATTTCACTAACATATCTCTGGGTTTACGATGTATTAAAGAAATATGTTTAACAAAAAGAATAAAAATGAGGAGAGGTAAAAGGGTACTATGGATGGAAAGTTCCTACATGCTTCCTGATGTTAACTGTATAAAGTCTTATGAGTTATATTATATGCATGCTGGGGAAATTATTAAAATTAATACCAAAATACTGAAAAAAGTTATTCAAGAGACCACAGTTCTACAACAGGAAATGCACTTTGATGCAATATAAGCAACTGGAGAAGCAAAGCAACAAGGAAAAAATGTGATAAAGTTGAGATGGAAGAAGGACAGACATGAGAGCAAGGAAAGAGGTATTTTATTTGATGGATCCATTATGGGGTTATCAAGAAACCTGGCACTAGAGAAATTCCTAGGGATCCACAAGGATGACCCTAGCTAAGACCCTAAGCAATAGAGGAGAGGGTGCCCGAACTGGCCTTGCCATGGAGTTAGATGTAGGGATAAGTCCAGCCCCTTAGGGGGCACGTTCACCTCAGGCTATTGTTTACATATAAATCTTACCAGCATGCTCGCAGAGCTCCACGGGAACGATGGTTCTGTAAGTCTATTTCCCCATTAAAACTGTATATATTTTTACAATCTGTCTGCATTCATTTACACCATTACATTTTGGCGTCCAACATCGTCGGGCTATTTTGCCCCCACCCTGGCACTGGGGCGCAAGCTAGATCTTTCCCTGCCTTTGCAAACAAGATTAGCTATGGGAGCTCAGGAAGCGCGATTGGACTCAAGTGCATAGCCCTCTAGCTAACACAGCATGCTCCCGGGTGCTGTTTTTTAGTTCGTGAGTAGGGCCCCAGTGCCGAGTCTGAGATACACTCGGCCTTCAGGTCCATTATATCCAGAGAGGCAGGCGGATCTCTGGCAGTTCGAGGCTGGCCAGGGGTGGTGGCGCATGCCTTTAATCCCAGCACTCGGGAGGCAGAGACAGGTGGATCTCTGTGAGTTAGAGGCCAGCCTGGTCTACAAGAGCTAGTTCCAGGACAGGCTCCAAAACCCTACCTACAGCTCTACCTGCCTTTCCAGTAATAACAACAGAGAAGGTGATTGGTTCCAGAAACCCTAGGGTCATCAAGGAAGATACATGGGAGCCTGTCCGTATGAATGATCTCAAAGAAATTAAACAGGCTGTCATGATTTTTGTGATGCACGCCTCTTTTGTTAAAGAGATACTAAAATCTTGGGCCACAACAAACAGAGCAACCTCCTCAGACTGGCTCCAGCTGAGCTCCACAGTCCTTGTCAGTGGACTGCAATTGAAATGGAAATGCTTATTCAGGCAAGAGGCTAGACTTTTAGAACAGCAGGAAAAGACGAAGGGAATTGACGTTTCCCTAGATAAAATTCTAGGTGAAGGGCTCTTTTCCAAAGCTCAGGAACAAGCTAATTTAGATGAAAACACACTCTCCATGTGTATTACAGCAGCCTTAAGGGCTTGGGACAAGGTACAAGACCCAGGACAGAGAATGGAATCATTTGTCACAGTTAAACAGGGCCAGAGAGAAGGCTTTAGTGACTTTTTACAAAGACTAACTAAGGTTGTACAAATAGGAACATCTGACCCAGAAGCAAGACTTATAATGATTGAGTCTTTGGCTTATGAAAATTCAAATGTGGAATGCAAAAGGATTTTGGGGCCTTTAAAACTCAGATCAGCGCCCTTCTAAGAATGGGTCTTGCATACACTGAATGTTGATACATTTGATTATGGCACTGAAGCGTGGGTAGAAGAAGCAATTTCCAATGGTAAAAGGAGACACCAGAATACCAAATGTTTTAATTGTAGCAAAATGGGTCATATGAAAAGGAATTGTAGACAATGGATTTTCAGAAATAATAATAATGCATCTTCTAGAAATAACAGAAATAAAAGGACTCCGCCTTCAGGTTTATGTAGAAGATGTGGAAAAGGCAGACATTGGACAAATGAATGCAGGTCTACACGAGATAGACAAGGCAACCTGATACAGAGGGGAAACGTGAGAGGGGGGGCCTCTCAGGCCCCCATGGCAAACATGGTTCAGTCATTTCCAGTTTCTGCAGAGAACATGCCTCATCAGGACTGTTAGGAAACCCCATGTCTAATGTTACAAGCAATAATGATCAGAGAGATGAGTTACGTGTGTTTTGGCAAATTTCTATAAATGATCAAAGACCTAAGCTGAGAGTGTTTGTAAATGGCATTTTTATTACTGGCCTGCTGGACACAAGTGCTGATGTAAGTATCATTACCCCAGAATCTTGGCATCCATATTGGCCTCTTCAGAATGTAAATGTTCATCTCCTGGGTATTGGAACCCTATCTTGAGTAATGCAGAGCACAAGATGGGTTGAATGTATAGGGCCGGAGGGACAAATAGGAAAATTAAGGCCATATGTAGCCAATATTGCAATGAATTTATGGGGTTGTGACCTATTACAACAATGGAATTTCCAAATTAACATTCCTGCTACTTCTAGAGCCTATATTTATGAGAATAATATTAAAAGATATTACAAATGGAGAAAACCGGCCATTTGGGCTGTACAAGAACAAGCAATTGATGTCCCTTTAGAGATACCAATAGTCTTGGCTCTAAAATGGTTGACTGAGAAACCAATATGGACAAAGCAATGGCATTTAGCTGAGGAAAAGTTACAGACTTTAGAACAGCTGGTACAAGAACAATTCGATGCTGGACATATAGAAGAATCTACCAGCCCCTGGAATTCTCCTGTATTTGTGGTTAAGAAAAAATCAGGTTCTGTTGAAGTTGAACATTTTATCCATGTCCTTGTCATCCAACTTGACCTGAAATTTCTCCAGCAGGCTTACTGGTATTATAGAAACAGGGATAAATATCATATAACTCTGCAGACAGAATTGAATCAGACAATTCCAAACTTAGGATGAGGGATTCTGATGTTTGGTAGTGATATTCATTGCATAATCAAATAGTTAAATGACCTCTGACTTGGATCAATGTGTCTCTGCAAAGTTCAGTAGTTGTAGGCTATGCAGATGATCCCCAATGGAGTGTAGTATAGGAGGTCCTTCTGTATTTGTGTTGCTTTCATTGGTTGAATTAAGAAACTGCCTTGGACTTTTGATAGGGCAGCACTTAGGTAGGCAGAGTAGACAGAACTGAATGCTAGGAGGAAGAAGAGAGAGTCAGAGAGAGCCACCATGAAGCTGCCAGGTCAGACATGATGAATCTTTCCCAGTAAGCCACTACCTCATGCTGACATACAGATTATTAGAAATGGGTTGAATCAAGATGTGAGAGTTAGCCAATAAGAGACTAGAGCTTATTTAATTTAATTAATGAAATTTCTATGTGATTATTGCAAGTGTAAGCTAGTCGAGCAGGATGGAACAAAGCAGCCCTGTGCTCTTCACAACACTAGTGGCTGTACAGATTAATTTTTCCTGAATTTTGCTGAATGGTATTTGAACTGATTCCTATTGGCTTATATTTTAGTCCAGGCTTGTTCAAGAGCCTTTAAAGATGTAAGGTGTTGAAGGTGGAGATACTCATGGCTTTCATTAACCCCTAGTCCATAAGTTCTTTATTTTACTAGTGATAAAGTAGCCTTTATTGTCTTTGGGGAATAACTATTTCCAAGGCTTCAGCCTCATGACTAGTGGGTAAAATATGGTTTCAAATACCCCAAGTTGATAGCTTTAAGAGTCTTCTGCAGTACTTCCTTCAGGAGATTTCTCTCCAACAAGGTGGCCCATAATAAAAAAGGAGGAGGTCTTCTTGCTTCATAGTCTTCCCTTGAACCATGAGAAGATCCAGGATCAACAGAAGGATGGCTTCTTCTACTTTATTCTTGCTATAATACACATAAACACAGTAATGGCCACCTTCATGACTTTAGCTTCCTTGACATGTTCTAGGAGATATGTCCATTTCTGAACAGAGGTTTCTAGTTGCTGCACAAATATGTCTGTGTGAGCAGACAGGTGTCTGTCATAGTCATACTTTTCAAAATGGACAAGTTGTAGAGTCGTAGTATTTTCCTATATTAGACAAGTAATAGGGTCATGAGCCTGAGCAACAATACTTTCCATCACCATAATACATCACCACTCTGAATATCATTCCTTCTTACATCCCTCAATGCTCTTCATCAGATGAGACAGCACTTACTGAGAGATAAAGCAGGGTCATCACATTGCCATAGACCTGGCAGCGACAGTGTTACGGCCCATGGAAATCTTTTCATGATTGGGGGTAGATAAAGACTGACTGACATATTATCCTCACCAATTCTGTGGTCTAGGCTAGAATATTTTGCTAAACACAGAATACTCAGGTTTTCTAATGGATCTGGAGCCTAGCCAAATGCATTGGGCTCACTGGAAATGAGCTTACCTGGAAATTAGCAACTGTACTGCTCTCACCAGGTTAGTGGGCAGGGCTACAGTCTCATGAATATGTCGCACTGAAATTTGGCAGGTATCATCTACCCACCAGGATGATAGAAAATGCTAGATACTTTGTCCTCATTGGATTGACAGGCAAAAATCTTATAATTTGTACAATAGCTTTTTAAAATGTGTAATACATTTAGGATATAAAATTAAAAGAATTTATTTGATATAAATAAATATAAGCTATTCTATATAAATATATTAAACACAAATAAAATTATTCAGAATATATATTGTTAAGTGTTTCTTTAGCATAGTGGGTCAAAGAAAAAGTTTCCAATGGAAAAGACAGAGGGTTGTACTCATGTATATTGTGGTATTGATTGTTGTGTACATAATTCAAAATTATCAAATAATGAAAATTTTATAGATTTTAACATAACATATTAGGAAAATAGTTTTATAGATATTCCATGCATATATGCCAAAATAATTTATCTATTGATGTAGATTATTATTTCTGAATCAAAGCAGTAGTGGATAAGATTGAAGCCTTGAAAAATTAAATATATTTTTTAAATGTAATTTCCTTAACAATAATTTTAAAAATGCTTTCTAAGTTGAACACAGAATTCATTTTTCCATAGTAATAATAGTATAAGAGCTAGCAACATATATAATGCAACCCACACAGGACTATTTAACCTACAATAGAGCTAAGGCATATTAGTAATTTATCTGCATAAAGTCATGTTCATAATGCTGCTATAGGGAATTGAAGGCAGGGTTTGTTTCTAATGGAAACATTACGAAACATGGCACTTATGGGACTTGAGCCCATATTCTCTTTGCTGTTAATTTTAGTGTAGATAAAACTGTATTTAAGAGCTTGTGGTTCTATAGAATATGTTTTTCTATAAGCATCCATGGCTGGAGCTGGTCATTCAAGTCATTTCTGCTTGGTGCCTGAAGAAGATAAGGAGTAGCCTTGGCATCTGAAGAACTGAAATATATTTACAGCGCAGATTTCTTCAGAGCTTATGATCATGTCACTAAAATATTATTTGACCAGTTTTTCATTTTTATGGAAATGAAATTACTAAAAATTCTTTCCATGTGCTTGGTAGGGAATGGAATAGAATCAATTAAGCATTATACAAGAGGAATGCAGCTTCATCTATTACATGATTATATTTGGGCTGAAGCACATTATAATAGGAACAGCAAATATATTCCTTACCTTTGATATCTCTTTCTTTGGGTTTTATACAGCTTTTTTTTTTCAGTGTGTGTGTGTGTTTATAAGGTGAGGGAACCTCTGAGTAATTGCATATATTGTTTGACATGGGCGAAACCATGTTAAGGAACCAATTCCAGAGATAAACGTGAATAGCCAACCTTACTTAAGAGTAAGGCCGAGAGGGTACTTGTTCCACTGGTACAAGTGTATTAGGAGATGGGATTACCAGGAAGAGTAGAGGAAGATGAAATTGTATTCAGATTATATTGTATGAGAAAAGAATCTATGAATAATAAATGAGGAAAAATAAGCTATGAAATAAAAAGAAATTTTACCTTCAAAATTACATCACTCATACTTTGGTTATAGTAGTCATAGTATTCCTAGTATAGTAGTCCTAGTATTCATTTTTCTAGTGTTCAGTATTTTTTATTCTTGGTAGATTTTAATCAAGAGCTGGACTTACCTGAGGTATATATATTTCACTTTGCCACCCATATTCTACTTTCTTACTCTGTGTTCGTTTTGTGGTTTCTATCTAGAATTGTGGTTTCTTCATAGTTAAGAGAAAACACAACTTATTAACAAGAACTTGACTCTAATGGTAGACTCTGGAGTTTAAAGAATACTCCTATCATTCCCTCTGATGTGACTTCTACACATGTCACCTGTACTGGAAATTGAATTGTATTGATAAAGAATGAATGACTTTATTTCTTTTGTTTTGGACTGGTGATTTTTTAATCATTAAAGAGATATATCAATTAGTATTATTTCTACTATTTTCTAAATATTTTTCAAAATAATGGTCATAGTTTCTGCCTCCCAAGACTTTGGGCTACTGTAGTAAAAAACAATAATAAAATAATAAAAGCATTGTTATTTCTTTTATTATATAACTATCTGTACTCTGTCTCTTTAAAGACTTTACCTTTTTTTAAGATATTAACTTTATTCTTTATATTATTTTTCTTTTTTCTTTTTTTTTTTCGAGACAGGGTTTCTCTGTGGTTTTGGAACCTGTCCTGGAACTAGCTCTTGTAGACCAGGCTGGTCTCGACTCACAGAGATCCACCTGCCTCTGCCTCCAAAGTGCTGGGATTAAAGGCGTGTGCCACCACCACCCTGATTATATTATTTTTCTTCTCTCTCCCAAGCCTACATGTACATTCATCCAACACTGTGACTCATTTAGTGGTCTTTTATATCTGAATCTGTCCTATTGTGAATCTGTAATTTTTTTACTATCCAGGAGCATTTCTTAAAATGTTAAGCACTTCTTAAAAACTTAAGTTGCGCCAGCCATGTAGAGGTAATATGGTACCACCTGCTTATTGCCAGTCTAAACCTCAACTGCACTGTTATTATGAGCTGCTCCTGCCTCAGAGCCATTTGGTGCCCCTGAGCCACACACAGTTCCAGGCACACAGCAGTCCACATTGCCATCAAGCAAGCCTTAGTACTTTACTCCAAATGCTCCATTCAAAAGCTCTGTCTCCCACAGGGGCCAGACAGAGATTGCAATGGCAGCACAGCCCAGAAAGCCAGCATTTTAAAACAGCCAGTTTTTTTTCCTGCTGCTGAGTTAGGAAAATTTCTTTGCGGCAAGCCAACCACAAACATCAAAAATCTACGTTAAACTCTGTTTTTTTTTTTCTCTGTTTAAAATTAAGCTCTCTCAGGTTTTACGTGGAGGTTGTTACCATCTTGGGCAGCCACTAGGTTTTAATAGGAGCTGTGGGCTGTGTTCCTGGCACCTGGCTGCCCGGCCAAATAGCTTTATACTTGGAAATAATAACACTCAAATTGTATTCTTTTAAACACTGCTTGGCCCATTAGTTCCAGCCTCTTATTGGCTAATTCTCACAACCTGTTTTAACCCAGATTTCATAATCTGTGTAGCACCACGAGGTGTGGCTTACCAGGAAAGATCTTAACCTGCATCTGTGTCGAGTGGGAGAATCGTGGTGACTGCCTGACTTGGCTTCTTTCTCTCAGCATTTTGTTCTGTTTACTCCGCCTACCTAATTTTCTGTCCTATTAAAGGGTCAAGGCAGTTTCTTTTTTTATGATTTTTTTAAAATTTATTTATTTATTAAAGATTTCTGTCTCTTCCCCACCACCGCCTTCCATTTCCCTCCCCTTCCCCCAATCAAGTCCCCCTCCCTTGTCAGCCCAAAGAGCAATCAGGGTTCCCTGCCCTGTGGGAAGTCCAAGGAGCACCCACCTACATCCAGGTCTAGTAAGTTGAGCATCCAAACTGCCTAGGCTCCCACAAAGCCAGTACATGTAGTGGGATCAAAAACCCATTGCCATTGTTCTTGAGTTCTCAGTAGTCCTCATTGTCTGCTATGTTCAGAGAGTCCGGTTTTATCCCATGCTTTTTCAGACCCAGGCCAGCTGGCCTTGGTGAGTTCCCAATAGAACATCCCCATTGTCTCAGTGTGTGGGTGTACCCCTCGCGGTCCTGAGTTCCTTGCTCACGCTCTCTCTCCTTCTGCTTCTGCTTTGGACATTGAGATTTCTGTCCGATGCTCCAATGTGGGTTTCTGTCTCTGTCTCCGTTCATCACCTGATGAAGGTTAATGTTCAGGAGGATGCCTATATGTTTTTCTTTGGGTTCTCCTTATTTAGCTTCTCTAGGATCACTAATTATAGGCTCAATGTCCTTTGTTTATGGCTTAAGATACCATCTTACACGTGTCAGAATGGCTAAAATAAAAAAACACCAATGATAGCCTTTGCTGGAGAGGTTGTGGAGAAAGGGGTACACTCATCCATTGCTGGTGGGAATGAAACTTGTGCAACCACTTTGGAAAGCAGTGTGGAAGTTTCTTAGAAAATTCGGGATCAACTTACCCCTGGACCCAGAAATACCACTCTTGGGAGTATACCCAAGAGAGGCCTTATCATACAACAAAAGTATATGCTCTACTATGTTCATAGCAGCATTGTTTGTAATAGCCAGAACCTGGAAACAACCTAGGTGCCCTTCAATGGAAGAATAGATGAAGAAAGCAAAGCAGTTTCTTTATTTAACCAATGAAATCAACACAAAACAGAAGACCCCCACATCATCTCTTGTGTTAAGTATACTACAGCATCAGAATCTACTATCCAGCTTATCTTTATATAACTAATATCTAGGATGCAAGCAACTCATTTGGCTACTTATAGCTCTGAACTCTTTTCAACTGCATAAACATACCTTAAAATTTTCTTAGAAATTAAAGTAAGATTTTAAACAACAAATTCAAGACTACAAATAAGCACACACTAAAAATGTCTGGATCAAATAAGATTGCATTATATCTTTATTTTTTAATAATATTTGAGGATTTAATACAATTTATTTTGATCATTTTTATCCCTCTGTCTTCACCTCCTAACAAACCCACCCCACCTGCCTATGCAAAGAGAATAACATCTTTCTTTTTTTAAAATTATTTTTTAAATATTTATTTATCATTATGTATTCAGGTTTTTACCTGCTTGTATGCTTGCAGACCATAAAATCTCACTGCAGATGTTTTGGGGTCACTATATGGTTGCTGGGAATTGAAGTCAGGACCACTAAAAGAACTGTCAGTGCTCATAGCTGCTGAATAATCTCTGCAGTCCCAAGAATCTTTCTTTGAACTTATTTTAAGGATGTGATCTGATATATTAACTATACTCCAGGAGATGGCCCTCCATACAATGTAGGAGTGGCTGGTTGTATCCTGGCTCCTGGCTTGGGCCCCCAGGCACCGGCTAGCTTTACCCAAAATAATTACATGGAAACTGTATTCTTTTAAACACTGCTTGGCCCATTAGCTCTAGCCTCTTACTGGCTAACTCTCACATCTTGATTAACCCATTTCTAGTAATGAGTGTAGCACCAAGAGGTGGTAGCTTACCAGGAAAGATCTTAACCTGTGTCCATCTTGGAGAGGAGAGCTATAGCATCTGCCTGAATCTGCTTCTTTCTTCCAGCATTCTGTTTGGTCTACTTCGCCTATCTAAGTTTTGCCCTATCAGGCCAAGGAGTTTTCTTTATTAAGTAACCAATGAAAGCAAGAGATAGTTAGAAGACCCACCTACATCAATGCAAGAGTGTTTTGGCATTACAAATAGGACTCAATAGGTTTTAAGCATGTATTTTTAAGAGTTAGATCAAGTGACTCAAAAATAAGAAATAATGAACATTGAGAAGATGAGTTTTATGTTCATTCAGATTGATGTCTTCAAAAGTTCATGATGAGAAACAAAAGCCAGGATAATGTATAAAACAGCTTATTAAAGGAAAGCACTATCTAACAGGAGACTGTGGCTTACAATAAGATTGAAGCACAAAAGATGAACCTTCTATTTTCCAAAAAGTATTGCAAATAGTTAATGCCTGCTTGGCAATTTAAGGAACAATTAGAATGACAGATCTGTGGTTGGAAGAATGACTGTTTCTACAGAATGTAGGATGCAGTTTGCTATTAAAAACTTGACTTAAAAGAAGAGGTGATAAAGCAAGGATGACACTAGTTGCTGATAGATGAACTTCATATATTAGTGAAGTCTCAAAAATTGTTTTTACTGAAATGCTATTAATTAATATTAAATTTTATTCATGCAACAGTGACCAAGGCACCTATGTCAATTAAATTATAATGAAATTTTATTTTCAAGAAGAAGCAGAGCAGTCACTGAGAAGCAGATAAAAAATGACCAAGACCTATCTTGCTTTATTAAATCACTGTTCCCTCAACAATGGGCAGATATAATCTTGAACACTGTCAAGACTTTGTAAAAAGTTAGAATATAAGAATAAAAGGTGCCTTTTATTGGGGATGTCTCACTTAATAACTCTCCCATTTAACAAAAGTTTTCATAAAAGTTAACCTAATTTTACTAATCTACAGAGAGCTATCATTGACCCTCTTAATCCCTCTGGAAAAACTAGCAGCAGGCTTCTCTCTTTTAAAATAGAACCATTTTTATACTTGGCAACTATTATGCAATCTCCTCTCAAGTACCTTTGAGTCAATCTCAATAATCCAAGTTACTCTAACCTATCCTCAGAGGTCAAATTTCCCTGTACTTTAATTATCTCTATGGCTCTCAATTGTGCATACTCCAATATGACCACATCCCTGTTTTTCTCCTGAGTTCAGATTTGAAGATATTATTCTAATGAAGGTCTATCCAGTGTTGAGAATAATGAGAAAAGTGCTTTACAAAAACAGTGCTCCCCTGTATAAGATGGGTTTTTTCCTGTGTATTTTCTCATTCAGAATGTAGTATTTTTAATTCTAACTCATAATTGTCTTGTGGGACTGTATGACATGCCTCTTTTTATCTTAATTATATATTATTTTCTGCACTGATAATAGGTTTTACAATTTCTTAGAAGAAATACCTATCTGCTTTTTTTCTGAGATTTATTTTTGAGCTTTAAAATTTCTAATGTACATATTGGTATTGGTGTTATGAAAAAATTCATCCCAATAAAAAAGTATTTTTTTTACAAGTTTTGCCTTCAGCCCCTTGACTTTGGAAAAAGCATTTTTTATTCTTTATATTCTATCTACAAAAAAGGGAAAGATGATAGATCTAAGATTTCAATTGCTTTGAATTCTTGTGATTTTCAAAAAAGTAATTTCCACTGTTGGTATGAACATAAAACAAAATGTGGGTATAATGCCAATAACTATAGCCCTAGCACTAGAGAGACTATGTGTGCATAGTAAAACCACTTTAATGTAAAAGTTTTTAAAAACTTATTACAATGAATGTGGGGTCCATGTCTCTAACTCCAGAACTAAAGAGGCTAAGTCTGGAAGGGTTTGTCATTATTGTTTATTGTGGAGTTTATAACTTAGTTACATTTATTCATTCCCCTTCCTTTCTTCAAATACTCCAATATACTCTACTTCAAATTCATGGTCTCTTTATTCATTATGTTATCACATATATATCATAATATACATGTATATTCCTTAAGATAATCTATTGAGTCCATATAGTGCTGTTTATATGTATTGTTATTAGATTTCAGTATTGGCACAAGACACTTGATTTATTTATTTCCCTAGGAGGAACAAAATTCCCATGACCAGTTTACTTAGTTGTCTATACATCTTTTCGCAGGCAGGATTGAACCTCATGTACTTTTTGCCATCCATTTTGATCGTTCACTGGCTTCCTCCTTGTTTATTTCACTTTTGTACTGTCATGTTGATAAAACTTTACATTTATAGATTCTTATGTTACTAGAAGACACAATCTCACAGGAAATTTCTTGATCATCTGGTTTATACAATCTTCCATCCACTCTTCCACACATTTCCTGAGCACTTTGTGAAGGAGAATTTTGTCGATTTATCCAATATGAGGACTCCACATTTCTGATTGGATGTAGTTTTCTGTAGAAGGTCTCATTTTTTAAAAAATCTTAAATTAAGGGATGCCATTAGACACGATCATCATGTTAAGACCTAGTCACACTTTATAGATCATTATGAAGGCAACCTTAATCTCAAATCAAATAAAAGTTATGAGAACTACTTGAAAACAAAGTTGGAATTATCAAATTCATTACTACAGATGTTCTACAGAGAATAAGTATTACCTTGCACATATAAGTTTGGGTTCAGAACACCAATCCAAGGAAAGAATGCAGAAAGTCATTAATAGTGATAGCTTGGACCACAACAACTATAATAAAAGGGCAAAAAGTAGTATAGTTATGAATAGAGTGTGAAGTCTAACAGAAATTGCTCTCTGGACTATATGTAAGTATATATGTAATTCTCTGGACAGAATTGTAAGGAGGAATGATGTGGGTGACTGAATTGCAATGTGGAACTTTACATGTGAACAACCCTGTGTAACATACTCAGGTACTTAAAAAGATTTCCATCTCTGTCAAGTTCAATAAATTCTATCATTACTGGTTATTCAAAGAGGTACAAGTTCACAGACATATGTGAAAACAATTTTGACTGAAGTCAGATATATTATCTTGGAGTGATTTGCTTTTGGGTTTATATTATTTTATACTTGTTCTGTGTTTATAAGTGATATTTCTACACTCCATTCTAATATCTAAACACACCCTTATGTTGTATGTTTTCTATTGCTTGTTGAGGTTTGATTTTAATTTCCATAATTTTCTTATTGATTCATCAAAGAAGATTCCTTTGTGATCCCAATGTTCATGTATCTAACATGCACTCTTTTCTTTCTTTGTCTATATAATGATAAGCACAACTGATTATCAGGTACCTGCTCTGTGAAGTTGATATTAAGAATTGAAATTTATGAGTCAATTTCAACATTATTGAATACCATTTTCTCAGAAACTTTTTAAAATTGCATCTTTATATTCTGTTCATTAAAAATATGGATGTCATATAGTCTGCTCCTACCAAGGAAAACAACAATAACTTTTATAACAGTACTTTAGACATAGGAAGCAGACTTTCAAGATAGGTGATAAAAACTGGCCTACAATAATAATTGAGGTACTTAAGGTCTGCTCAACTTTTATTATTGCTTTTCATTTTACAACCATTGTGTTCATATTGTGTAGCTTTGCGAGTGCTTTAGCTTCAAACACTGGTACTTGCTTCACTTCAGTTAACAATGCACTACAGTTACTGGGGCTCTTCAGGCTGAGGAGATGGTGTTAACAAAACAGCTGTTTGTCAGTTCCAGAGATGCAAAGTTAATCTCAAGTAACTAACACTGAGAATCCACAGATCTTATTATTTTTGTTGGAATAATTTCAGTCAGAAAATAAAGTTTTTATTATTTTTTTCTTTTTTCCCTATTAGTTTGTACCTTAAAAGTTGATAACATTAAATACAAGGTTCTATGTTTTAATTAGGAAAACATTATTGTCCAATAAAGATTATTATACCTACAAAAATTTACTAAAAATATAGTAACATAACTAACTTTATTTGATTAATAAATAAATGAATGAATAATTTTAAAGTTATATAATTGCAGACAATATTTTGCTTATACTATGGATGGCATTCTACAAGGATTTTATAGTTTGTCTGATATATCCATTTATTGGACATTAGGTCTTAGCATTGCTTATTATATTATATCCTTAAGAAAATGATCTGACTACAGAGCCAAGTATCAGGCACTTTTAGAAATGATACAGTCTTTACAGACTAATAATAAACCACTAGCTGACAGGACAATACCATGGAAAATCAAAAGTTACCTGAAAAAAAATTAATATTATTGAAAAGGATAATATTAATTTTAAAGTCAAAATTCAATCCATGTCAAAGGGTACTGAAAAATTATCTTAAAAGATTTATACTATTGGTTTTAACAATTAAAATCTGCTAAAAAGCATTATGATAATTTAGCAGATAGAGTATATTTCCAGGAAGACAATCTACAAACCATCCAAATGATATCAAAGAATGAAAAGTTGTCCTTAATGGATAAATTTCATATTTTGGAATCATATGTGCAGAATGAGAACTAGAGGTTATATTAATGAGATCACTAGAATTATACACAGGTCAAGAGAAATAAAATGATATAAAATGATTGAGGAAATTATCAGAAGAGATCAACCATGAGAGAAGTTACATGAACAGTACTCATCAATATGTGTGAGAATTAGAGATGACTTACAGAAAGTTCTAGTTACTTACTGTATTGCCTTCTGACAATCCTCCCAGTACTAAATACACAAAATGATTCAAAGAGCATAAATGACAACCTATAGGTATAAATGATCAAAAGTGAATTAAGCAAACCATATTTTATAATATGCTTTTATCATTTTTATGGAAATAGTGAAAATGTTGGCTTCAAGCAATTAGGCTAGCCCACAGGATTGTCTTAAATTAGTCTCAGTGGTCCTTGAAGATGGATCTCAACTGCTATGAAAATGCTACTAGCAAGAAGAGTCAAAACTTTTAGATCAACGGGGAAAAGCAAAAGGATTTGTGGCTTCCCAAGATCAAATTTTTAGTGAGAGAACTTATGCTGACCATGCTCTTTACAATGAACACATCATGTCACAATGGCACACAGCAGCCTTAAATGCTTGGGACAGGATTTAAGAACTAGAAAAAGGATTGAATCATATATTAGGGTTAAGCAGTGTGAAAGAGAACACTTTAGTGACTTTTCAAGATTAACTAAGGCTGTACAAAAAAGAGTAACCAGATGCTATATGAGTATTTATTGAATCTATGCCTTATAAAAATGCCAACTTAGAATTTAAAAAAAAAAAGATACTTTGATCTTTAACAGGTAGATAAGCATCAATGAAAGAATGGATCTTGCATGCAATGAACATTTGATTATAATACTGAGGCTTGGGGAGGAGAAACAATTTCCAAAGTTATAAGGACACATCAAAATGCCAATTTTTTTAATTGTGATACAGTAGAACATCTGAGAAGGGATTGTAGACAATGAATTTTTAGAAGTAATGTTTACTGTGGGGATGACAAAAATAGAAAGTCCCAACATTCTGGATTATGTAGACAGTGTGGCACAGGCCAACATTGGACCAATTAATATAGATCAATAAAAGACAGAAAAGAAAACTCAATAACAAAGAGAAATTTCTGGGGCGGGGGGGTGCTTTCCCAGGTCTCCAAGTCATATGCAGTCAAGTCATTCCCAGTAACTGTGGAGGACATGTCTCAGAAGGAAAATTAAAAAAAAAAAATTTTGCCTGCTGTAAAAAAAAAAATTGTTCTGGATGATGGAATAAACTTGAAGAATGAATCAAAAATTCCAATAGGAAATAGAAACCATATATTTTGACAGACTTCTAAAAATAATCAAAGACCAAAGCTAAGAGTGTGTATAAATAACATTGTAATTGAGGAATTAATGGTCATGGGTATGGTTATGACTATCATTACTCCACAATCTTGATATCAGAACTGCCCATTTTCAAAAGGCAGATGTTTAATTCCCAAGAATTGGAACTCTATCTCAAGTGAAACAAAGCACAAGATTGATTGAATGCCTGTGGCCAGAAGACTAGAGAGGAAGGCTGAGGCTATATGTGGCAAATATTGCAGTGAATTTGTGGGGTCATGACCTGCTGCAGCAATGAAATACCCAGATTTACATTCCTTCAGTCCCAAAAACTTATGTTTCTGGGAAAAATATTATAAGTTACTATAAACAAAGGTAATCAGTCATTCAAGAACAAGAACACAAATCAACTAAAAAACTTTGAGGTACCAATGACCCTAATTTTAAAATTCTTAACTGAGAAACAAATATTGGTTTATAAATGGCCTTTAGCAGAGAGAAACTGCAGGCTTCAGAACAGTTGGTAGAGGAACAATTAGATAGATGCTGACCATATTAAAGATTCAACCAGCCCTTGAAATTCTCCTGTATTAATAAAAAGAAATCTGGAAAATAGAGAATCCCGACAGATCTAAGAATTGTCAACAAGGTAATTCAACCTATTGGCCATGTACAATCTGAAATTCCTCTGCCTGCCCTATTGCCTAAATCATGGCCTCGTTTAGTTATTTGTTTAACAGATTGTTTATTCATTATACCCTTAGAACAAAAGGACAGAGAAAAAATTTCTTTCATATTGCCAAATAATAATAAGTCTCAGTGTAATAGGAGATATCTGTGGACCATCCTCCCACAGGGAATGCTCAATAACACATACTGTGACAATACTTTGTAAGTCAGCCATTGCAAATAATATATAAACAATCTTTAAATATATAGTTTACTCTTACATGGATGATATTTTGCTATCTGATTCAAAGGCAGATAGCTTAAAATGTTTGAAGAAGTAAAGAATGTCCAGGGAGGTCCTTGGAGCTCAGCAAGAGGCCCTGCACCCATGCTGAAGGGATCCAGCATAGGGAGAATGGGAGGGTTGGAGAGAGATTGGGTAAGTGAAATGGTTGAGTTAAAGGAAGAAAGGAGATGGGAGCAGGGAAGGAGATACCTTAATTGAGGGAGCCATTTTGGGGTTGGCAATAAGCTTGGCTCTGGAGGAGTTCCCAGGAATCCACAGGGATGTCCCCAGCTAAAACCCTGGGCAGTGGAGGAGAGGGCTCTTGAACTGGCCTTGTCCCATAGTCAGACTGATGACTATCTTGAATATCACCATAGATCCTTCATCTGGCAATAGATGGAGATAGAGACAGAGACCCACATTGGAACATTGAACTGTGCTCCCAAGGTCCAGTTGAAGAACAGAAGGAGGGAGAATATGAGCAAGGAAGTCATGACCACAAGGGGTTGGTCTACCTACTGAGACAGTGTGCCTGAGCTAATGGGAGCTCACCAAATCAGTTGGACTGGGACTCAATGAGTACGGGATCAAACTGGACCTTCTGAACATGGCTGACAATTGGGGAAGACTGAGAAGCCAATGATAATGGCACTGGAATTTGTCACTATTGCATGTACTGGCTTTTGTAATCCTATTCTATTTGGATGAATACCTTCCTAGGCCTGGATGTAGAAGGGAGGGCTTTGGACTTCCCACAGGGCAGGATACCTTGCCCTCTCTTAGGACTGGAGTGGCGGGTGAGTGGGGAGCAGGAAGGAAGTGGGTGGAGGGGAGGAAGTAGAAATTTTTATTGGTATTATTTAGAAAGTTATAAAAATAAAATATTAAAGCAAACAAACAAAACTTAAGGTTCTGTTTAATTGAGACATGATTTCTCCTGGCAGCACTGATCTATTTCTGAGAGAATGTTGAGCACTGAAGACACTCCACTTGGAATTTGTTTCCTTTTTGGCAAAATTGGCCTTGGGCAAGGAACTACCTGTGCCTTAACCACTGGCAAGGTACATGAAATCCAGAAATGGATAAACAGGGCTGTCAAATCTTGCCAAGACATGGTAAAAATAGTTTTGAAAAAATTTCCTGCCTCTGAAAATGGTACTTCAGTTATTCTAGGTCTTAGCCAAAGTTGGTTGCTTGATTGTAGCGAATGATACTTTGGGTGATTGCCACGTAGCCAGTTGTCTCTGTCATTTGTTACATAAGACTTTTGGAAATTGTTGATTGCACTTCCTGCTTACTCAAGTAATATTATTTTCCTTCTCAGATCTTTGATAGGGTTGAAATCTAAATAGTTGTATTTACTTTCTTCCCATGACTTGGCCATTTTATTTATTATACAAGACTTAAACTCCTTACGATTAGATTATTATTGAATATATTTGATCTCATTGTATTTAATTTTGTATTAGTTTTAGAACTCTCTTATTTAAACAAAAGAGGGAGGTGCTGTTGGAAATCCTACAGCCAATAGACTTTAAGTTACCAGCCCACTTAGGCATGATCTCTTATACTATTTATGTCAATGCAAAGTGTGCATCCACTGTCTTTTCCTGCTATGGAATTTGGTTGCTGTTCTCCATTCAAGCAGAGGATTGTGATCTGTGAGTCTACCCCTAAATAAATAAACATCTATTATTCTCAATTCTAAGCTAGTGTGGGATTTCTTATAAGTGTCCTTCTTCAATTATTCACCTTGAAAGAACAGTATTCAACTCCATATAGGTATTTTTATTTCATATAGTAAAAAAACCTGGATAGCCATAATAATCTTGTACGATAAATGATTTCTGGAGGCATCTCAATTTCTGTCTTCAAACTCTATTAGTGGGCTACAATACTGAAAACAGCCTGATACAGACAAAAAAAGACAGTAGGATCAATGGAACCAAATCAAAGACCCAGATATTAATCTGTACACCTAAGAACACCCGATTTTTGACAAAGAAGCAAAAAACGCAAAATGAAAAAAAGGAAGCAAATTCAACAAACAGTGCTGGGATCACTGGATATCAACATGTAGAAGAATGAAAATAGATCCATACCTACCACCTTGCACAAAACTCAACTCCAAATGGATCAAAAGCCTCAACATAAAGCCAACCATACTAAATCCCCTCGAAGAGAAAGTGGGAAGTACACTTGAACGCATGTGCACAGGAGATCACTTCCAAAATCAAACCTTTGTAGCACAAACACTGAGAGAAACAATAAATAGATGGGACCTCATGAAATTGACAAGCTTATATAAAGCAAAGGACATGATCAACAAGGCAAAACAACAACCTACAGAATGGAAAAAGATTGTCATGAAATCCACATGAGACAGAGGCCTGATCTCCAAAATATACAAAGAACTCAAGAAATTTGTCATCAAAAGAACAAATAATCTGATAAAAAATGGAGTATAGTCCTAACCAGAGAACTCTCAACAGAGGAATCTAATATGGCTAAAAGACATTTAAAGAAATGCTCAACATCCTTAGCCATCAAAGAAATGGAAATCAAAACAACTCTAAGATTCCATCTTACCCCTATAAGAATGGCCAAGATCAAAATCACTGATGACAACTTATACTGGAGAAGATGTGGGGTAAAGAGAACACTCTTGTATTGCTGGTGGGAGTGCAAGATGGTACAGTCCCTTTGTATATCAGTATGGTGATTTCTCGGAAAATTAGGAAACAACCTTCCTCCAGACCCAACAATCCCACGTTTGGGTATATACCCAATGGATGCTCAAAATACCACAAAGAAATGTGCTCATCTATGCTCATAGCAGCATTGTTTGTCATAGCCAGAACCTGGAAACAACCTAAATTCTCTTAAACAAAAGAATGGATAAGAAAAATATGGTACATTTACACACACAAAAAAAAAGACATCTTGAAGTTTGCAGGAAAATGGATGGTTCTAGAATACATTATATTGAGTGAGGTAACCCAGATGCAGAAAGACAATTATCATATACACTCACTTATAGTTGGCTTTTAGACATAAAGTAAAGAAAAAACAACCTATAATTCACAATTCCAGAGAACCTAGACAACAATGATAATCCTAAGAGAGACATACATGGATCTAATCTACACGGGAAGTAGAAAAAGACAAGACCTTCTGAATAAATTGGGTGAATGGGGTCTTGGGAGAGGGATGACAGGGAGGAGAACAGAGAAAAATGTAGATCTAAATAAATTCAATAAAAATCATCAAAAAGAAAATTAACAAAACAATGAAGTTTGAAATTGAACTAAAGACAAAGGACACTGTCGCTAAGACACAAAGGCAACCCACTAACTGGGAGAAGATCTTCACCAACCCCGCAACTGACAAAGGTCTGATCTCCAAAATATATAAAGATCTCAGGAAACTAGACTGCAAAAGGCTAACCAACCCAATTATAAAATGGGGCATTGAGCTGAACAGAGAATTCTCAACAGAAGAACTTCAAATGGCCAAAAGACACTTAAGGTCATGCTCAACTTCCTTAGCGATCAGGGAAATGCAAATCAAGACAACTTTAAGATACCATCTTACACCTGTCAGAATGGCTAAAATCAAAAACACCAATGATAGCCTTTGCTGGAGAGGTTGTGGAGAAAGGGGTACACTCATCCATTGCTGGTGGGAATGCAAACTTGTGCAACCACTTTGGAAGGCAGTATGGCGGTTTCTCAGGAAATTCGGGATCAACCTACCCCTGGATCCAGCAATACTACTCTTGGGAATATACCCAAGAGAGGCCCTATCATACAACAAAAGTATATGCTCTACGATGTTCATAGCAGCATTGTTTGTGATAGCCAGAACCTGGAAACAACCTAGATGCCCTTCAATGGAAGAATGGATGAAGAAAGTATGGAATATATAAATATTAGAGTACTACTCAGCAATAAAAAACAAGGACTTCTTGAATTTTGCATGCCAATGGATGGAAATAGAAAACACTATCCTGAGTGAGGTAAGCCAGACCCAAAAAGAGCAACATGGGATGTACTCACTCATATTTGGTTTCTAGCCATAAACCAAGGACATTGAGCCTATAATTAGTGATACTAGAGAAGCTAAATAAGGAGAACCCAAAGGAAAACATATAGGCATCCTCCTGAATATTAACCTTCAGCAGGTGATGAAAGGAGACAGAGACAGAGACCCACATTGGAGCACCAGACTGAAATCTCAAGGTCCAAATCAGGAGCAGAAGGAGAGAGAGCATGAGCAAGGAACTCAGGACCGCAAGGGGTGCACCCACACACTGAGACAATGGGGATGTTCTACTGGGAACTCACCAAAGCCAGCTGGCCTGGGTCTGGAAAAGCCTGGGATAAAACCGGACTCTGAACATAGCGGACAATGAGGACTAATGAGAACTCAAGAACAATGGCAATGGGTTTCTGATCCTACTGCATGCACTGGCTTTGTGGGAGCCTAGGCAGTTTGGATGCTCAACTTACTAGACCTGGTTGGAGGTGGGGGTTCCTTGGACCTCCCACAGGACAGGGAACCCTGATTGCTTTTCGGGCTGGGGGGGGGGGACTTAATTGGGGGAGGGGGAGGGAAACGGGAGGCGGTGGCGGGGAAGAGACAGAAATCTTTAATAAATAAATAAATTTATAAAAAAAAAAGACAATTCTGAGAGATGTTTAACATCCAGAGTAGTGAACTGACCTCTTTGAGAAACAGATGTTTGAAAGACATGAATGATCTACAGGAGGGAGTTAAGAGAATATGTGGGAGATTTTATGGATCCAAGGCATAATGTGCCTGCTGTGGTCTCCAGCTGACAAGGAGCCATTTCACAAGAGCCAGAGGAAGAATGCGGAAGAAAAGCCTCCCCTAGAAGTAGAAAAATACAACACTGTAATGATTTGTAATTATATAAAAGTTACAAGGAAATTTTAAGCAGAATGGGAATACAATATGACTTCTATTTTAATAGGTTCATTTAGATAATATTTTAAGAGAAAGAAAGAAATCCCACAAATATATAAAAACAAAACCAGAGAAAAATATTCTGGAGAAATGATGGTTTACAATACTCATTGGCTGCCTGTTTTTTTTTTTCTAATTCATACAGTATGTGCAGTGTGCATCCTCTGTTGTGTGTAATGGATTTCACAACACAATTAAAGATGATTTTGACAGGTAGAAAAAAAGTTAAACACACCCATGTGGTTTGACACTTATTTGTACAACTCCCATTCTCTCCCGAAGTTATTGTCAATCTTCAGAAGTCCAGCATGACATAGACAGCATCTTTACATTTTACTTTAGTATTAGAATAAATAGTGTGACACATAACACATATGCACTAGGGCCAGAGAACTAAGAGAAAGGCACTAAAGTTGACAGGATACTTTACTACCTATGGAATTCAAGCAAGAGTAGACAGGTCTGATCTAATCACTGATTTCTGAGGGGTTCTTAATTGCCACCAAACTTCAAGGATGTGATTTGATCTACTGAATAACAGCCAATAGATAAAGTGACTCTGCATCAAGACAATTGCAATGAACTTTTTAAGTTGCAAAATACATTGTTAAAGTAGAGCTAAGTGATGGAGATATATGTTTGAAAGTAGAAAACCATTTTATTATTTAGACTACTACATAATTTATGAAAATAGTCCATAGTCACAAATTATGAGAGCATAGTTTTGTTTAAATAAAATTATGTCTTTATTTTAATATCATACTTTGAAATCTTAAATGAGTATTGTTTAGTTAGGTTATAATTTTCTGGGTTATTTGGTTTGAAACTAAACTCTTTATTTGAATCAAAAAAATGTAGAGTTTTTTTAATGTTTTGTTGAATCAAAATGTTTCTTGAAATAAATAAAAGTATTTTGTTCATGCACAAAGAACACAGTGTTAAAGGTTTATAAAATTTAAGTCTTGGGCTGGAGAGATGGCTCAGAGGTTAAGAGCACTGACTGCTCTTCCAGAGGTCCTGAATTCAATTCCCAGCAACCACATGATGGCTCACAACCATCTGTAATGAGATCTGGCACCCTCTTCTGGTGTGTGGGAAGCAGAATGTTGTACATATAATAAATAAATAAATTAAAAAAAATAAGTCTTTACAACAATGATATGAAAATCATGTTTTATAAAACTACATATATGCTGAAAGACAGATCTTTCATAGCTATAACTATACTTACTGAGAATCAATATGTGTGAAATGTTGCTTAATCATACTGAATCTTTGGTAACAGGCTATGCTTGGAAAAGAAACACTACTATGGCTATTAAATCACACACTGATTCTTATACACAGATAGTTGGGGACTTCAATATCCCTCTCCTGTCAACAGATAAGTTTTTCATTCAAAAACTAAACAGGGAAATACTAGAGCTTGCTGAAGTTGTAAAACAAATGGATCTAAGAAATATTTAAGAGACATTTCATAAAAACACAAATGGATATACCTTCTTCAACACCACACAGAACTTTCTTCAAAATAATCACCTATTTGGACACAAGCACATCTCAACAGATACAAGAATATTGAAGTTATATCCTGCATCCTATCTGATCATCATGAGTTTAAAACTGGCTTTCAATAATAACAGAAACTTTAAAAACTCATGGAACTTGACAACTCAATTGAACAACTACTCAATAAAAACTCACTCATGATAGAAATTAAGAAAGAAATTAAGGACTCTCTAGATTTAAATGAAAGCACTTCATATCCAAACATGAGACACAATGAAGTTGGCACTAAGAGAATGTTTATAGCACTAAGTACATAAAAAGGTATCAATATTATATTAGTAAATTATCAGCTCATCAAAAATATATAGAACAAACATAAGAAATAATATACAAAAGGAGTCAAGGACAAGAAATAATGAAACTCACAACTGAAATCAATAATATAAAAAATAAACAACCTCAAAGAATCTGTAAAACGAAGAGTTGATTCTTTGAGAAATATCAGTAAAATTTCAAACCCTTATATAAACTCACTAAATACAGAGAGGAAAGAGATAAATGTAAAAAAGGAAAACATAAACAAGAAGAGGTATAAGAAAAACACAGAAGATATCCAGAGAAACATGAAGACATACTTTATAAACCTCTATTCCACAAAACTAGAAAAATGGATAAATTTGTCAATACTTTACACTTTCCAATATTAAATCAATATCATACAAGGAATTTGAACAGAACTAGAATGCCTAGTGAAATAGAAGCTACAAATAAAATCTACCAACCAGTAAAAATCAGGACCAGAAAGTTTTACGACAGTATCCTCCTTGACTTTCAGAGAAAATTTAATACCAATACTCCTCAAATAATTGCACAAAATATAAATATAAGGAACATTGCATGATATTTTATGAGTTCACATTTACCCTGATACTCAAGCCACACAAAGATTCAAAAAAGAAAGAAATTATGAACCAATTTCCCTTATTAACATGGATCAAATACTCTTAATACTTTCAACCTGAATCTAAGAACACATCAAAAGATCAGTAACCATGATTAAGCAAGTTTAATCACAGAGATGTTGAGATGGTTTAACATAACATAACTTAATAAATATAATCTATCTATAAAGAAACTTAAAGACAAAAACTACATGATCATCTCATTATATGAAGAAAAATCTTTTGACAAAATCCACATACCTTCATGGTAAAAGTTCTGTAGAGGCTAGGTATCCAATGGGCATACTTCAGTACGTCAACATAGTAAAATCTGTTTACATCAAGCTTATAGCCAACATCAACTTAAATGGGGGAGAAAATTAAAGCAATTATTGTCAAATAAGGAAGATGATGAAATTATCCCCTCTCTATATATCTATCCAATATATTACTTGATTCTTAGCTAAGCCAATAAGACAACTGAAGGGCAGTGATGATGCACGCTTTTAATCCCAGCACTCTGGAGGTAGAAGCAGGTAGATATCTATGAGTTCAAGGCTGGCCTGGTCTACAAAAGCTAATTCCAGGACAGGCTTCAAAGCTACAAAGAAACACTGTCTTGAAAACAACAACAAACCAGACAACTGAAGGGGATCATGAAATAGAAATTGTTAAAGCAGAAGTCAGTGTATCTTTATATATAAATGGTAAAATAATATACAAAAGTGATCATATAAATATCACCAGTGAACTTCCCCACTTTCTGCAAAGTAGCTGGATACAAAATTACCTTATAAAGTTTTGTATCCTTTCTATACACAAATAGTAAATGAACTTATAAAGAAATCCTGAAAACAAAATTTCTTACAATGGCCTCAATTAATGCAAAATATCTTGTGGGTAATCTAACTAAGGTAGTGAAAGAGTTGTATGATAAAAACCTTAAGAGTGTAAAGGCAGAACTTGAAGAAGACATCAGAAAATTGAAAGATTTCCCCATGCTAATGAGATGGTAGAATTAACATAGGAAACATTACCATACTAATAAAAGTAACCTACATATTTAATGCAATCCCCACCAAAATTCCAACACAATTATTCAATGATATTCAAAGTAGAATTCTTATCTTTATATAGAAACAAAAGAAACCCAAGATATCTAAAACAATCCCAAGTAATAAAATAGCAAAGGTGTCATGCCTGATTTCAAACTGCACTATAAAGCTATCAGCAAAAAAAGAGTGTGACATTGACACAAAAGCAGACATTAAGATCAGGTGTATCAAAATGAAGATGCACAAATATATCTACAAACTAAACAAGCCAAAAATATACACTGGATAAAATACAGCATCTTCAAATAATGGTTCCAGTCAAAATTGATGATTGATGGTTACAGAAGAAGAGTTCAAATAGATCCAAACTCATCTCCCTGAACAAAACTCACTCCCAAATGGATCAAAGACCTCAGCATAAAATAGATACAATGTACCTAGGGGAAGAGAAAGTAGAGAATAGCTTTGAACTCATTGGCACATGAAAAGACTTTCTGAGCAGAACACCATTAGCACAGGTACTAAGATCAACAATTAATAAATGGACCCCACGAAACTGAAAAGTTTCTGCACATTAAAGGACTCTGTCATTCAAAGAAAGTGACAGCCTACAGAATGGGGAAAATTTTATAAACTACATATCTGATTGAGTGGTAATATCCAAAATTTATAAAGAACACAAAATAGTCACTATCAAGAAAACAACCCAATTAGAAATGGTTTACAGATCTAAACAAACTTCTCAACAAAGAAAACTCAAATGACTGACAAAAAGGCAGTCTCATGCAAACCCCTCCCAAAAACTCAGGGAGCACTACAAAGAGGTAGAAAGACTGTCAGAGCCAGACGGGATAAGGACACTGAGAAAACAAGAAGCTCTCAGCCAACATCTGTGCATATGAACTCAATGATACTGAGGCAGCACATACAGGGCCTTCAGAGGTCTGCACTAGATGGAATACTACACTAGAGGTAAAAGGTAAGCAGACATATGTCCTATGTCAACCCCAAAGCTATTTCTAATTTATAACCATTTACAAATAAAAATTTAGTTTCACACAAAGGAGTCTGAGTAGAAACCATACTCAGCAGTAGGTAGTTGGAGGTTTCTTTCTCATTGTGTGATATCAAGACTTGTTTATTCATTCATTCATTTATTTATTTATTTTATTACATGTTTAATTTTCTTTTACTTAGATATTTTCTTTCTATAATTCCTTTGAGCATAATGGCTTCCAGTTAAGTAATTTGGGGGGATTCCTGAATGTACAAATAAATGAGTCTCTGCATATCTATCCATCAGATGCCTTTTCTTGGGTTCTTTTCCTTTCCTTGTGTTTCTTTCTTTTGTCCTATTCCAATAAATGAGGTTTTGTTTTATCAGTTTTTTTAACTTTATTGTTACTATATACAAGCATGTTTGTTTGACAGAAGAGCAGTGAATCAGGATGGGAAGTGAGATGAGAAGAATCTATAATGAAGATATAGTTTATGAGAAAAAGAGCTATTAATGATGACAAAAGAAAAAATGACCCAGAATATCTATTGTTCAACAGCATATAATTTATTTTATTATAAAAATAATACTCTGGTTTAGTGTGCCACAGAATCTACTTATGCTATATTTAAAATTTATATCACAATCATAAATTGAATATTTTAATAATTATTACAAATATATGTCACATAAAATTTATTATAATCTTGGATTTAGAAGTATAATTTTGTATACAACACACAAATATTTGTCTGAAAATACAAAATAACTTCCAAATATTTGGCACTGTTTAGGGATGTATAACCTTGCTGGAGTACATCACTGGGAGCAGGCTTTGAGAATTTATGGCTGTGTACATTTCCCATTTGCTCTGTCTGATTTGTGTTCTCTACTGGAGATATGAGCTATTAGTTTCTGCTTTAATTGACTGCTGTAATTATGCCCAAAATGCTGGACTCTCCTAAGAAAATATGAATCTACACAAATGTTTATGTTCCCTTTTATCATGATATTTTACCATAGTAAAAGAAAAATAAATGAAGCACACATTCTTAAAATATACATTATATACACTGAACTATTTAGTATGCTTGCAGTCTGTTTCTGATAGCTCTCAAGTTGTTTCTATTTTTAACATGAAGTTAATGTGACATCTAGAATTCTGGAAATGGAGGTTGGATTTAGAGACATATTGGAATGTAGACCAAATGAGTGAAGAAAGAGGAATCGATGGGACAGAAGGACTTGAACAAGTAGTAGAGTGATGAAGATGTGGAAGTAAGGGAAAAGAGAATATTAAAATGATGGGTAAATGAAGAAGCTTATTGAGAGCTTTTCTCTTGCAATACAAGTTAAAATACATGTAAAAAATGTAGATTTGTTGAAGATGCTCTCTTTTTTTCCATTGTATATTTTTAGCTCCTTTATCGAAATTCAGGTGTTCATAGGTTTGTGGGTTAAAGTCAGGGTCTTCTATTCGATTCCATTGGTCGACTTCTCTGTCTTTATGCCAATACCAAGCTGTTTTCAATACTGTAGCTCTGTAATAGAGTTTGAAGTCAGGGATAGTAATGCCTCCAGACACTCCTTTATTGTATAAGATTGTTTTGTCTATCCTGGGTTTTTTGTTTTTCCATATAAAGTTGATTATTGTCTTCTCCAGATCTGTGAAGAATTTTGATGGGATTTTGATGGGGATTGCATTGAATCTATAGATTGTTTTTGGTAGAATTGGCATTTTTAATATGTTGATCCTCCCAATCCAAGAGCAAGGGAGGTCCTTCCATTTTCTGGTGTCCTCTTCAATTTCTTTCTTCAAAGACTTAAAGTTCTTGTCAAATAGATCTTTCACTTCCTTGGTCAGAGTTACTCCAAGATATTTTATACTATTTGTGGCTATCGTGAAAGGTGATGCTTCTCTGATTTCCCTCTCTGCTTCCTTATCCTTAGTGTATAGGAAGGCAACTGATTTTTTGAAGTTGATCTTGTATCTTGCCACATTACTAAAGGTGTTTATCAGCTGTAGGAGTTCTTTGGTAGAGGTTTTGGGGTCGCTTATGTATATTATCACATCATCTGCAAATAACGAGGGGTGCACCCACACACTGAGACAATGGGGATGTTCTATCGAAAACCCACTAAGGCCAGCTGGCCTGGGTCTGAAAAAGCATGGGATAAAACCGGACTTGCTGAACATAGTGGACAATGAGGACTACTGAGAACTCAAGAACAATGGCAAAGGGTTTTTGATCCTACTGCACCTACTGGCTTTGTGGGAGCCAAGGCAGTTTGGATGCTCACCTTACTAGACCTGGATGGAGGTGGGTGGTCCTTGGACTTCCCACACGTCAGGGAACCCTGATTGCTCTTTGAGCTGATGAGGGAGGGGTACTTGATTGAGGGAGGGGGAGGGAAAAGGGAGGCAGTGGCAGGGAGGAGGCAGAAATCTTTAATAAGTAAATAAATTTAAGAGAGCGTTGAGTGCCTGCTTACAGAGCAGGCCTCAAGGTCCCCTGTAAGGGAGCCCGGGCACCTTCAGCTCATGCTCCAGGGTTGCCTGTGCTCTCCTGGATACCGCCCGGCCTGCCCCGTTTTTCCTTTTGTCCCTGGATCATTGGGCTACCAGGCGGCCCTGTTTTGGTGCTGAGGAGTTCATCTGGATGGGTGAGTGTGTGCTATCCAGGGGTGGATTGTCCCAGAAGAAAGCACAAACCCCCCTCCCCCAGCTCCTTCTGCAGGGCTGTCTTTCTTACACATGACCCCCCCCCCCCAAGCCTGCATTTTCTGCTAGGTCCTTTGCTCAGAAACAGTTTTCTGCTCCTACACTAAGGCTACCCACCCAGAGCGGAGAGTGCCTGCCTACTGGGCAGGACTCAAGGACCCCCAAAAGGGAACACACGCACCTTCAGCTTGTGCAGCAGGGTGTACTGTGTTCAACTAGTCCCAGCCCTGCCCTCCAAGTTCTCACTTTTGTCCGCGGGTCATTGGACTACCAGGCGTCCATGTTTTGGGGCTGAGGAGTTTCATCTGGATGGGAGGGTTCCTGCTTCTACACTGAAGAGATAAGCCTAGAGAGTCAGTCACAGCAAAGACTGGACCAAGACACCAGGCCTCTCCTGGCTCCATTTGAAGGAAGAGATGGGTAGGCGCCAATGCAAGAATTCCTCCAACAACCTGAAAGGCAATATGACATCACCAGAACCCAGGGATCCCGAAATAAGAAGAATTGTACACCCTACTCCAGAAGAATTAGAAGAAAGAGACTCAAAAGTGAATTATATGAAAATAATAGAAGACCTTAAACAGAAGGTGAAAAACTGCCATAAACAATTAGAGATTACAATAAAAAGGTAGAGGAAATGAATAAATTAATCAAAGATACCCAAGAAAACCAAGAGAAACAAGAAAAAGCAATCAAACAGGTAAGGGAAGCGGTTCAAGACTTGAAGAATGAAATAGAAGTAATGAAGAAAACACAAACCGAGGGAAGGATGGAGATGGAAAATCTGGGTAAAAGAACAGGAACTACATAGACAAGTACTACCAACAGATTACAAGAGATAGAAGAAAGAATTTGAGACACTGAAGATACCATAGAGAAAATAAACACACTGATCAAAGAAAACAGCAAAACCAACAAATTTTCATCACAAAACATTCAGGAAATCTGGGACACAATAAAAAGACCAAACCTAATAATAATTGGGATAGAAGAAGGAGAAGAAGTAGAGCTCAACGGTCCAGAAAATATATTTAATAAAATTATAGAAGAAAACTTTCCCAACCTAAAGAAGGATATTCCTTTGAAGGTTCAAGAAGCATACAGAACACCGAATAGACTGTACCAAAAAAAATATCTCCTCGTCATATAATAATCAAAGCAGAAAACATACAGAATAAAGAAAAAATATTAAGAGCTGCAAAGGAAAAACGCCAAGTTACTTATAAAGGTAAACTTTTCAGACTTACACCTGATTTCTCTATGGAAACAATGAAAGCCAGAAGGTCCTGGATGGTTGTACTGCAGAAACTAAGAGAAGATGGATGCAAGCCCAGACTACTATACCCAGCCAAGCTTTCGTTCACTATAAATGGAGAAAACAAAATTTTCCAGGATAAAAACAAATTTAAACAATACGTAGCCACAAATCCAGCCTTACAGAAAGTAATAGAAGGAAAATCACAAACCAAAGAGTCCAACAATGACCACAATAACTCAGACATCTAGAGACCCTTCACCAGCACAACTCAAAGAAGGAAAACACACAAACTCTACTACTAAAAAGGTGACCAGAGTTAACAACCACTGGTCATTAATATCACTTAATGTCAATGGACTCAACTCACCTATAAAAAGGCACAGGCTGAGATTGGATATGAAAACAGGATCCAACATTCTGCTGTTTACAGGAAACACACCTTAACCACAAGGACAGGCACCTACTCAGAGTAAAGGGCTGGGAAAAGGTTAATCAAGCAAATGGACCTAAGAAACAAGCAGGTGTGGCCATACTAATTTCTAACAAAGTTGACTTCAAACTTAAATCAATCAGAAGTGATGGAGAGGGACATTTTATACTCATAACAGGAACAATTCATCAGGATGAAGTCTCAATCCTGAATATCTATGCCCCGAATATAAAAACACCCACGTACGTAAAAGAAACATTACTAAAACTCAAGGCAGCCATCAAACCGCACACACTAATAGTAGGAGACTTCAGCACTCCTCTCTCACCAATGGACAGGTCAATCAGACAGAAACCTAACAGAGAAATTAGAGAATTAATGGAGGTAATGTAGCAAATGGACTTAACAGACATCTATAGAACATTCCACCCAAATAGGAAAGAATATACATTCTTCTCTGCAGCTCATGGAACCTTCTCAAAAATTGACCACATACTGGGTAACAAAGCAAACTTCCACAGTTACAAAAAAATATTCGTAACCCCCTGTGTCTTATCAGATCACCATGGATTAAAGTTAGAATTCAACAACATTGCTACCTACTCCCAGAAAGCCTACAAACTCATGGAAACTGAACAGTCAACTACTGAACCACACCTGGATCAAGGAAGAAATAAAGAAAGAAATTAAAGTCTTCCTTGAATTCAATGAAAATAAAGAAACAACCTACTCAAACTTATGGGACGCTATGACTGCAGTCCTAAGAGGAAAGTTCATAGCACTAAGTGTCCACCTAAAGAAAACAGAGAAAGCACACTTTGGAGACTTAATAGCCCACCAATAAGACAACATAATGGGATCAAGCAATAGCAATAAGACAACATAATGGGATCAAGGGGATTTGAATTGGAAAGAAAGAAGTTAAACTTTTGTTATTTGCAGATGATATGATAGTGTACATAAGCGACCGCAAAAACTCCACCAAAGAACTCCTACAGCTGATAAACAGGTTTAGTAATGTGGCAGAATACAAGATCAACTCCAAAAAATTAGTTGCCCTCCTATACACAAAGGATATGGAAGCAGAGAGGGAAATCAGAGAAGCATCACCTTTCAGGATAGCCACAAACAGAATAAAATATCTTGGGGTAACTCTAACCAAAGAAGTGAAAGATCTATTTGACAAGAACTTTAAGGCATTGAAGAAAGAAATTGAAGAGGATACCAGAAAATGGAAGGATCTCCCCTGCTCTTGGATTGGGAGGATCAACATAGTAAAAATGGCAATTCTACCAAAGGCAATTTATAGATTCAATGCAATCCCCATCAAGGTCTCATCAAAATTCTTCACACATCTTGAGAGGACAATAATCAACTTTATATGGAAAAACAAAAAACCCAGGATAGACAAAACAATTTTATACAATAAAGGAACTTCTGGAGGCATTACCATCCCTGACTTCAAACTCTATTACAGAGCTATAGTAATGAAAAGAGTGTGGTATTGGTATAATAACAGAGAAGCCGACCAATGGAGTCATAAAGAAGACCCGGATTCTAACCCACACACCTATGAACACCTCATTTTCGATAAAGGAGCTAAAAGTATACAATGGAAGAAAGAAAGTATCTTCAACAAATGGTGCTGGCACAACTGGATGTCAACCTGTAGAAGAATGAAAATAGACCCATATCTATCACCATGCACAAAACTCAAGTCCAAATGGATCAAAGACATCAATATCAATCTGACCACACTGAACCTGATAGAAGAGAAAGTGGGAAATACCCTACAACATATGGGCACAGGTGATCGCTTCCTAGGTATAACCCCAGAAGCACAGACATTAAGGGCAACATTGAATAAATGGGACCTACTAAAACTGAGAAGCTTCTGTAAAGTGAAGGACACTGTCATTAAGACAAAAAGGCAACCTACTGACTGGGAGAAGATCTTCACCAACCCCACAACAGACAAAGTTCTGATCTCCAAAATACATAAACAACTCAAGAAATTAGACTTTAAAATGCTAATAACCCAATTAAAAAATGGAGCACTGATCTGAACAGAGAATTCTCAAAAGAAGAAGTTTAAATGGCCAAAAGACACTTAAAGTCATGCTCAACCTCCTTAGCGATCAGGGAAATACAAATCAAAACAACTTTGAGATATCATCTTACACCAGTCAAAATGGCTAAAATAAAAAACACCAATGATTGCCTTTCCTGGAGAGGTTGTGGAGGAAGGGGTACACTCATCCATTGCTGGTGGGAATGTAAACATGTGCAACCACTTTGGAAATCAGTGTTTCGGTTTCTCAGGAAATTCGGGATCAACCTACCCCTGGAACCAGCAATGCCACTCTTGGGAATATACCCAAGAGATGCCCGATCATATGACAAGGGAATTTGTTCAACTATGTTCTTAGCAGCATTATTTGTAATAGCCAGAACCTGGAAACAACCTAGATGTCTTTCAATGGAAGAATGGATGAAGAAAGTGTGGAATATATACACATTAGAGTACTACTCAGTGGTAAAAAACAATGACTTCTCAAATTTTCCATGCAAATTGATGGAAATAGAAAACATTATCCTGAGTGAGGTAACCCAGACCCAAAAAGATGAACATGGGATGTACTCACTCATAATTCAAGCCACAAATAAAGGTCAGTTAGTCTATAATATGATATCCTAAAGAAGCTAAATAAGAAGGTGAACCCAAAGAAAAATATATAGCTATCCTCCTGGGTATTGGAAGTAGACAAGATTGCCGGGCAAAATATTGGGATCTTGGGGGTGGAGTGGCAGGTGGGTAAGGGGAGATGGGGAGAGAATGTGAGAAGGGAAGATGGGGGGAAATTGGGAAAACGGGATGATTGGGATAAGAGAAGGTTGGATAGGGGAGCAGGGAAGCACATATCTTAATTAAGGGGCCATCTTAAGGTTGGCAAGAGACTTGGACCTAGAGGTGCTCCCAGGTCCCCAGGGCGATGTCCCCAGTTAGTTCCTGGGGGAGCTGAAGAAAGGGATCCTGAAATGACCCGATCTTATAGCCATACTGATGAATATCTTGCATATCACCATAGAACCTTCATCTGGCAATGGATGGAGATAGAGACAGAGACCCACACTGGACACCGTACTGAGCTCCCAAGTCCCAATGAGGAGCAGAAGGAGGGAGAACATGAGCAAAGAAGTCAGGACCACAAATGGTGCACCCACCCACGGAAACAGTGGGGCTGATCTATTGGGAGCTCACCAAGGCCAGCTGGACTGTGACTGAATAAGCATGGGATAAAACCGGACTCTCTGAATATGGCGGACAATGAGGGCTGCTGAGAAGCCAAGGACAATGGCACTGGGTCTTGATCCTACTTCATGTTCTGGCTTTGTGGGAGCCTAGCCAGTTTGGATGTTCACCTTCCTAGACCAGGATGGAGGAGGGAGGACATTGGACTTTTCACAGGGCAGGGAACTCTGACTGCTCTTCAGACTGGAGAGGTAGAGAGAGAGGTGTGGGGGGAGGGGGAGAGGAGTGGGAGGAGGGGAGGGAAATGGAGGATGGGAGAAGGCGGAATTTTTTTTTCTTCAATAAAAAAAAAGAATATAGATTGATGTACTTGATATGAATGAACAGGGCAGAGTACCTGTAGGTAACAATTTAAATAGGAATGTGGAGAGGGGTTGGGAAAAGGAGAGTAGGCGAAGAATTAACCAGAACTAAGGATTTATTAAGAAGACTTATTAAATCACACTAATATGTAAGATACTGTGTGTGTGTCTGTGTGTGTGTGTGTGTGTGTGTGTGTGTGTGTGTGTGTGTGTTTGCGCACACGCGTGCATGTGCTTTAAGGGAATTAAAAAAAATACATATTAAATGAAAACTTCAGTGCCATGAGCAGGTTACATCCTTAGAAACTGTTGCTCAGAAGAGCCTCAAAGACACCAGGAACAGCACTATCTTCATCGCTCTTGGTTGCCCACCATAACTAAATGCTAAGACCCTATTGCTGAACCCACCACATGCTCTTCAGTCTGCCTGTAAGACACAGAGAAAACCATCTCTGTCAATTTTCTTGAAGCATCTATATCTTATATTAGTTTTCTTGAACTTATGTACTCAAAACAAAGTTTCTGAATAATTAGCTGAACAAAAGCCAAACTTTAAGAGTATGTTAATCTGGGGGATCATGGGAGAGGGTAAAAAGGGAGGAGGGAGGAAGGGAGGGGAGTGGAGAAAATATATAGCTCAATAAAACCAATATATAAGAGTATGTTAATTTATAGTTAGAAAACAATACCTGTAATAACAATGTATTATCACATACTGAAGATAATGCTAGTGCATGAGAATTTCTTACTTGATATTCTGATCCATTACCTTGAAAATCTGACACATTCTTATCTTAGCAGGCAACCAAGAGTGGTGATCAGTTATCAGAGAGAATAAAATGGCTTTTACCACAGAAACAGATTCATTGTTTTTAGATGTTCTACAGATACACATTGAATATACAAAACATACAAACAAAGTATCAAGAAACCTACTAAGTTCCATCTATAAAGTAACAGTCTTCATCTGTCTTTTAACAGCCTCGGCAGTAGAGAAGGCTTAGGTAGTTTTAACTGTCTTCCTGCTTGCTTGCACATGTCTCCGGCTCCCCTCTTGAGTCATAGTGATCTATTTGGTTTCTTGCCCTAAAAAGCAGGAAATTCTATTTCTTAGTCTTCTTTGGGGGCTTGTTCTCAGAGGCACCATCTGTACTGAGGCTGTTGATGCATCTGTAAGTGCTGGAGTTGGGGTCAGAGTCTGAGGAGGATGGGCAGAAAGAGATTCCATCCTGTCCTGTAGAGGAAGAAGAGTGGGATAGACTTCTCACTACCTGATGAAGATTCACTGGCCAACTGCCACTGATTTGTTACAATATGTTTTCCTGTGCCTTTAAGGCTTTCGTTAGTGTCCTTGTTCTTTAAGGACTCTGTGTAGGTATTTCCTTGTCCTGCGCTTTTCTAAATTCAATCACCTAACTTCAAGCACTGCTGACATCCTGTATATTGCTTATTTATTGAGTTTGTCTTCAGGGTGTGAACCAATGCATGGGTGTGACCACTTTGAGTTCAACAGAAATCAGTCTTAACCTAATCAGAAAACTCTCTCCGATTATTTGATTTCACAGTGCTTGAAGGTATTATACAGGCTCTTGAGGGAGAAAACACATCAGTAGTCTTATCCACTAATGGACCTTGTGTGCTACAGTGCCAACCATCCAGGCATTATCTACCCATTGTTCTAATTATTTTTAAAAAGAGTGGTAAACAATTATTCTCTTAATTGAATTTGAGGCCATTTCAAAAGAATGAAACAATGAACTGACTTTCATATGTGAGGATGACATTGACCCCAATGATTAAGTAAAGGTGTTGTTAAAATGTTATCTAAATATTTGTTTATTTCCATGCACTAGTATTGCTCTCAACTTTGGTCTCAGAAGCTTCTATCTGCAGTGGGTATTGGTTAATGCAGAGACTCATTGGTGCTTAAATGCTAGGTGTAAGTGACTTTGAGTCCTCAGCCACAGACGGGACATCTATATCAACAACCAGCCACTGATGATTCAAAAACCATCATTAAAAATGGGGTTTATAAAAAAGAGTCAAGGGACAGGTGAAGTGCTGTGCAATGTGGTCCTCTGAATATTACACAGATGTAGTACATCTTAAGTCACAACAGCTGTGGACATGTACACAAGACTTATGTAGCACCAAACCAGTTAAAAAAATTCTAGATTGGTTCATGACACCTAACCCTAGCTGAGGAGTTATTGGAGGCTCACTGCTGCTAGGGGAAGAACAGCCACTTTTCTTATAGAACTTAAACACTGTTAGGGTGACAAAGCCCCAAATGAAGATCCTACACCTGTGTACATATGGGAAACACTAATTGAACCCATTGAGTTCCAGAAATAAATAATTAAATGCAAATTAAAAGTAAATATTAACCTTATGTGTACATGTACATATATTTCAGTTTGTACATGTATGTGTGGATGCCCAGGGAGGCTAGAAGAAGGTACTGGATACTCTCAAATTGGAGATGTGAGCTGTCTGACTTGGGTTTGAGGAACCGAATTCCCATCCGTTGAAAAATCAGCAAGCTCTCTTAACTACTGTACTATCTTCAACCTTTCCAAATGATGATCATAATATTTATGTGTATAAAGCCACCCAAAAGCCAAATATTTCCTTTAGGCATAACTTTCACCCTATAGCTAAGGTATGCTATCTAAAAGTTGAAACAGAGAAAGGTGTTTTATTTGGAGAAGGTATTTTTGCTAAGGAGACAGATAATGAGCACAGGGAAGACTAGGGAAGGATTGTCACTGGTGATTTTTCAGGAGGAATATTGATAGTGCCTTGCCAAAAGTTTGCCCATAGCTCACAGCAGAAAGCTGATGGAGTCTCTTAAGGTCAACAGAGAAAGCAGTAAGCAAGCAGAGATGGAAGAAGGCTTTGTTTTCTCTGTGTTTCCACACTCTGCGACTTTGGAACACAACAATGGCACCATGTCGCAACAACCTCATGCAGGAATTCCCTTTTGCATCTTGCTCTTCTTAATTAACAAACCCAATTCAGACATCTTAATAACATTCTCCAATTCTCTCCCAGTCAAGTATACATTTTAGATGGATTATTCATTAGCTGGCAATGTGAATACAGACCCCATTCACCTTCCTTTTCCTATTCAATATGCGAGGCTGTTACAAATACACTGCTATCCCTTAGAACAATGTTTTTATTTTTTCTCAAATGTTATAGAGGAATGTCTTTCTCAAGTTTAACCTTTATATTTTGGCCATTTTGATTTAACTGTTTAGAATCAAGGTAATAAAATTTAACACACAACAGAGATCAACAGATGAGTAGATACAGAATAGATGGTGTTTATACATAATACAATATTTTAACATTCATTTTACTTATACTTTGTGTCTTTCACATCATGAATCTCAATCCCATTCATTTCATATCCCTGTGTATTCACCCTCTTACCCTTGCAACCCCACTCAGAAAAGGTTTAAAACAAACAAAAAAAAAATTGGAAAAACACTCATTCGGGAAGCTGCAGTGTGACATAGTGAGTCATGCAATCGACATTTTTGTCCGTATATCTTTACTTGTAAGTGTTCATTGCAAAGAGTCTCAAACCAGACCATCACAGAATATTTTATAGTCATGAAGAAGAATGAAATCACAAAACTTCAGAGAAATATATGTCACTGGGAATCCACATGCATAATTAGCAAGACTTTGATAGACAAATGTCTCATATAGAAAATAGTGGTGAGTTCATCTGTGCAGCATTCATTTCATGTCCAGGGAACAAAATTCCACCTTATGATGAAAGAATCAAAGGCAAAACAAAGCAGACAGGGAAGTAGAAGAAATATTTAAGAAATGGACCAGCAAGAGTGCACAGGAGAATGGAGAACTGGGGGAGTGTGAATATAAACAAAGTGTGTGATATGCGTTATGATCATAATGAAATAAATAATTCTGCAAATTGGCATATATTAAACTAATATTTTTAAAGACTCATTTCATTTTCATTTGTGTATGTGTGTGTGTACATGTGTAGTGTTTTCAGGTATCATAGAAAGCAAGAAGAGTGTCTGGTTTCCCGTAGATAGTGTTACCTGACGTGGATACTGGATAGGACACTCAGGGTTTTGCAAAACAATATCTACTTTTAACCACCAAGCTATATCTCCAGTTCATAGATAACAAATTTTTTGTCATATTTATCAATCTTTTATTATTTTTAATTTTATTTTATGTGTATGCATGTTTTGCCTGCTAGTGTATCTATGTCCTTTGTACATGTCTACAGTCTGTGATAACAAGAAGAGGGTAATAGATCCCCTGGAGCTGGAGTTACAGACTATAATTAGTACTACATTGGTGCTGGAAATTGACCCTGATCACCAAAAGAGCAGTTGGTGATCTTAATGCTGTACCATCACTCTAGCTACACATAATACTTTTACAGAAGTTAAAGTTTTCTGGAGGACAGTAAAGAGAGCTGACTAAAAATAAATATATAGTCCTTGAGGGACTGGTGTGGTTAAAAACTAGAAAATTGGAAATGACAAAGAGATATACATTTTTTTTCATATGTGTGCTGACCATTTAGGCTTCATCATTTGAAGACTGATTATTTCAAAAGCCTGTGGATTCATTGTGTTTTTGAGGTTTGGGTCTTTAGTTTTATTTTATTTCATTTTGAAATATTTTTAATATATATTCTGTATACTTATTGTCTGTCAGACATTGCTGGGAGAGTTTTTCTTCTGCAAGTCATTTTTGTTATGTGTAGATTTTTTCCCTTGTTTCCAGAATCTCATGCAGATGAAAATCCAACGTTTCCTCTCATGTCTGTTAGTTAGCCTGAAAGTACTCCCATTAGAATTCTTTGAGGAAAGACTCCCCTAGCATCATATACTCACTTTACCTCATCTAAACAACTTTGTACAGTCCCCATTTTTCAGAAGAATATATATTTTTTTGTTTTTTCACATGTAAGTCTGAATTGACATCAGATTTTTCTCATTATATTAAACATGAGTGTTCTGTGTTTTCTCATTTCAGAATTTCTGATTGGACTCATTGGTATTTGGAGATGACATTTGTCTGAATTTGAATGTACTATTATTTTTCTATAAGCATTCAAGATTTTTCCTTCCTTTTCTTTTTCTTTAACATTCAGTGGTTAAGCAATGATTCATTATTTGAGTACTGCTGGAAGTTTTTATTCTGAATGATTCATGTGCTTGAATCTAGAGCAAGTCTGAGAAGGGTAGGGGTTGTACCATGTGCCGTGGAAGGGAGGGGTTATTTGTCACTCTGCCACATATATAAACAACATTTTCAATGTGAAACAAATTGTAAGATCATGGCACTCCTTTCATTCTTTTCAATAAACAGATTTTCATTTTTTTCTTACATACAATAGTATAGTTTTTAAACTCTGTCCTAATTTAATTAGAAAAAAAATCTGATAAAAGCTAGCATGACAATTCCACTGGTGGAAAAAAGGAAGCTTCTGTACATTTGTGGGTGCCTAATAATTTCTAGAGAGTCTCCTGTTATGTCACATAGACTATAGGGAGCATATTGCAAGTTCTTACTTTATCATAACTCTGTGTCTGATATTGGACCACCACAGACCCAAATGACTCATTTTCGGGGTAAGAAATGAGGGGTGGAAACCCCGGACCTAAGAGGGGAAGGAGCATTATTTTAAATGACATACAGAGAAACATGACTTATGGCTAGGTTTGGATATCAATTGCTAGAGAAAAATTTTGTTAATAACTTCTGTTACTTGAGCCAAGTAAGGGACAATACTACTCTAGAGAACATAGGCTTAGTCTCAAATTAAAGGACTGGGTTATGTGTTTGCAATATAACTGGAGTTTGGATCTTCAAAAATTCTTTCCTGTTTATCATGGTGGCCCACTTATATTTTTAGACCAAGTGTGGGGAGGTTGTGAGCTGGTTAGTGAGACTTGGCTAGCAAGAGTAGCCACCGCAGCAGGTTCTGATTTTGTTTAAAGACCCTGCCTCAGTTAATAAGGTAGAAGAGCTAACAAACATAAATTCTGACATTACCTTATCATCTACATATATGGGTACACACACATCCAGGCACAAGGGTTCCAACACACATTCACACACTCTGTCTCACACGCATACACCATGCACATACACTATGCATACAACATACCCTCCAAAGGAATCTGAAAAAAAGAAAATTTCAGGACTTAATGATTTTTGTTTTCATAAATTATTAGAAATTGTTCCTGTCATTTAAAAGATATATAATTTGTGAGGGAGATGTGCAATTTAAGTAATAACTTTATTGGGATATTTCTCCCAAATAATTTACATGTTGTATGTTTAAAAGAAGATTGTAAGGCACTAATTGAAAATGCAGATTCAAAATGATCAATAGTCATCCCAAAGACTTATTTGGGAATGTTTGCTATTACTGTTATAAACTCAATCACTTGCTCACGCACATGCATATTAACATGTGAACAAAAAAGAATGACAAGGAAATTTTTGCTATTGTTGTAAATACAGAGAAAGAATAGGACAAGGGCATTACACCAAGATGACATTTTCAAAGTTATCAATGAAGCATATACAGTAAAGTTTGTCTGTTTAAGCTGATTCAAAACACCTGATAATCCTCCTTCATAACACTCAGAAATAAAAAAAAAGCATTAAGCAACACAAACAAATAAAAAAGAGAAGACAAATAACAAGTGCTCTGTTAAAATAGTTTGTTGTAGTGGGGATCCATATAATCAAATAAAACCTACAGTTCCTGAACATTCTCAGATCATTGTTCTCTGTTTCCTCAATGGGCAAAGCTAAATATGACATTCATCAAATACTGAGTTCTACAACACTCCTAATCTTTCTTTAAATACTGAATGATCATGATTAGAAGATGATTTTACATAAAGTAGCCTTGAAACTTCACAGAAAGATCTGCCTTCTTGTGAAGTATGGCTTAAATTCAAAGTATAAGTTTACTTTTTAAAACAAAGATTGGTAACATATTTTTAAATTGTCAGTAGACAAATACTTTCTTAGGAAGAAAAGATATAAAACTGTCTAAGTTATGTTACTTTTGGTGTGATAAAATACCTTGACAAAGAGAAAAAGAGCAACATCTTAGAGAAATAGCTAATTTTTTTAAATTAATTAATGAATTAATTTGGTTTCTGTTTAATTTTTGTATTGATTTTATTGAGCTAATCATTTTTCTCTGGTCATCTACATTCCTCTCTCCTCCCTTCAGTCTACTCCCATGGTCCCCATGCTCCCAGTTTACTCAGGAGATCTTGTCTTTTTCTACTTCCTACATAGATTAGATCTATGTATGTCTCTCTTAGGGTTCTCATTGTTGTCTAAGTTCTCTGGGATTGTGATTTGTAGGCCGGTTTTCTTTACTTTATGTTTAAAAGCCACTTATGAGTGAGTACATATGATAATTGATAATTGTCTTTTTGGATCTGGGTTACCTCACTCAATATAATGTTTTCTAGCTCCATCCATTTGCCTGCAAATTAAAAGATGTCATTATTTTTTTCTGCTGCGTAGTACTCCATTGTGTTAATGTACCATATTTTTCTTATCCATTCTTTGGTTGAGAGACATTTACATTGTTTCCAGATTCTGGCTATGTCAAACAATCCTGCTTTGAACATAGTTGAGCACATGTCCTTTTGGTATGATTGAGCATCCTTTGGGTATTTTCCCAAAAGTGGTTTTGCTGGGTCTGAAAGAAAGGTTGTTTCCTATATTTTTCTGAGAAATCTCCATACTGATATCCAAAGGGGCTCCACCAGCTTGCACTCCCACCAGGAATGCAGAAGTGTTCCCTTTACCCTACATCCCCTAGCATAAGTTGTAATCAGTGATTTTGATCTTGGCCATTCTTACAGGTGTAAAATGAAATCTCAGAATTGTTTTGATTTGCATTTCTCTGATAGCTAAGGATATTGAGCATTTTCTTAAGTGTCTTTCAGCCATTTTAGATTCCTCTGTTAAGAGTTCTCTGTTTAAGTTAGTACCTCAATTTTTATTGGATTATTTGTTCTTTTAATGACAAATTTCTTGGGTTCTTTGTACAGTTTGGAAATCAGACCTCTGTCTGATGTGGGGTTGGTGAAGATCTTTTTCCATTCTGTAGGCTCTCATTTTGTCTTGTTGACAATGTCCTTTGCTTTACAGAAGCTTCTCAGTTTCAGGAGGTCCCATTTGTTTATTGTTTCTCTAAGTGTCTGTGCTTATAGGGTTTTATTTAGGAAGTGGTCTCCTGTGCCAATGCATTCAAGTGTACTTCCTACTGTCTCTTCTAGGAGGTGCAGTGTGGTTGGCTTTATGTTGAGGTCTTTGATCCATTTGTACTTGTGTTTTCCACATGGTGATAGATGTGGATGTATTTTTATTCTTCTAAATGTTGATATACAGTTATGCCAGCAACAGTTGTTAAATATTCTTTTTATGTTATATTTTTATGCAGTTGATGAATACTAGAAAATTTATTCAAAACAACTAAAAATTCTATAGCCAAAATTTAAAAGCAAAATATTTAATTATATCCTTTGATACATGATACAAAGCATGGTATCTGCTTTCATTCCAGTTTGAGCTAGTCAATTTGCAAGCTATGGCAATAGAAATGGAAAGAAATAAAAGGCACCATACTTGTTAAACAGAACACTGCATCTAGATGACCTGAATTATTCTAATTATATAAGCACACTATCTTTTAGTTATCAAAATATTTTACTATCTTTACAAACCAAAAGCAATGGATTTTGGGTATTCCAAATAAGGGTGTATAGCATGTATATAAAAATATTCTAAATACAAATTCTCATTGCAATTGTATCCACCTTTTCAGTTAGTCAAGAATAAAAGAATGATTGTTACAACAACTAGAAATAATATGGAGGCTTATCTTTATGGGTTTTTTTTGAGTTCTAGTACTTAAGCAGTTTAGGAACCTTATTTGTAATGTAGTTAAAATACTGAAAACATCACAGGAGTATATCAATAGTGAAGAGAACACAATACTATAATGTTTTGATATAATGGAATCTTTATTAACAATAAGTATAAACCAATTATGCATAATAACATGAATAAGTCTTTAAATCACTAGCATTATTTAGAGTAACTCAAAGAAAATGCATATATTATATATTTCAATAAATATGTAATTATTGTGTAATTATTTATTTATTTATTAATGCTTATGTCTTATTCAGGCATGTAAGTTGAAGTGCAACTTCTATTTGGTATTAATAATGTAAACCTGGAGTCAGATACTACAGGATGAAATATCAAAGAATTAAAGGAGATAGCCACTAGAGAGTTTTTTTTTTACCTCTACCTAATCTTCAGTCTGACTGGAGTATCCAATCTCCACGAAACCTCAGACTGAATCCCCAGTCTGAATGTGGTGAGCTCCTGACTCCTCCTGTTTTATATTCCTCTTTCTGCCCAGACCTACCCCTTCTTGTCTCAACCTCCTTAATGCTTTAATTAAAGGTGTGTGACTCCCAAGTACTGAGATCAATGGTGTGAGTCACCATTGCCAGGCTCTGTTTCTCTCTGAGACTGGATCAGTTTAGTTTAGCTCATGGTGCTAGTGAACTCACATAACTCTGTCTACCTCTGCCTCTGGAGGGATGGGATTAAAGATGAGTAATACAACTGCCTGTTCTCTATGGTTAACTAGGGGCTAGATCCACACTCCAATCTTTAGACAAGCTTAATTTGTTAGATCACAAACAAAATATCACCATAGTAAAAGATACATATTGAAAAGGAAGTTTGGAAGACAACGCATGGACATTGGTTTTCACCATTTACCATGGCATCCCACGTATCAAATTTAAGAAAACAGGCATGGAAGAATGTGTTTTGCTTATTTAATGAGGTGAGGAACCTGTTATAAATTGATGTAAGAACGATGTGAAACATGGTAGAAATATTTTTTGTCTTGATTAAGGAAATACTTTACCAGTGTATAACTTCTCATAATTTTTAAATGATTTATAACATGTTTTATTTCTGAGTTCATGAGCTGCAATGCCATTACATTTTCTTCATTGGAATTTTATCTGTGATCGGTTCATAGGAACATGAACTGGATGCTTATGACCTTTATTGGATTGTTCTCTAAAATATTCTTAAAGTGAACCACCATAGAGGTTCATTATGGTAGGTATGCAAAGAAAAAGAGGTAAGGAATTTCAAAAGTTAATAAAATGTCTATATTTTACACTTTTTTTCCCCCATTTTCCTGGGTACTGAGAAGTCCTTGGTGCAAATGTTCTGTGTTTTCTGGGTAACTGCACCCTTTTCCCAAAACTTCAAAACTGCTTGTCTTCCCATAATTATCTAGTCCTCTAAGCTTCCACTGGGATAGGACACCTGCTGCTAGTATAGCTAAGTAGTTTCCCTCTCATTAGCAGCCTTAGAACTAAGATTCCATTTGGTGAGTGAATAAATGACACCCCAATTAGTGTATATGGGAAAGAGAAAAGAATTTGGGGCCATTTTCCAAACATGCTTGTAAAGAATCAGAGTTCTCTCATTTGACTTAAGGACTTTGTTTTATTGGTCAATTGTTATGATATGCAAGATTAAGTTATTCCACTCTTTGTTATATGATATTTTAGGAGATATGAGATCAAGAGCATTCATTTTCTGAACTCTGTTAAATGAGCAGACTTATTTACAGAGATAGAAGGCAACAGGGAAGGTTTTTATTTTGTTGTTGTTGTTATATAGTAACTGTCCTAATCATGAGATCCAGAAACAAACTGAGTTTCAGGCCAAAAATATTTCACTTTAATGTAATTGAATGATCAATTTTCTAGGTCATATAAATTATCTGGATTTGAGAAGTTCATATGATATATACATTAATATTGTATTCTAAAATCTTAAAGCTTTGCTGTTCTATTATGTTATAGTCCTAAACAGAGGCAACATTACCCACTATGTGGTTTTGAACACTCCTCAATGTTAACGAATACATACATTATAAACGTAAAAGAACCAGTGATAGATTTCCAAGTGGCAGGCATCATTGGGAATAATGTTCTGCTCAATGACACAATATAGGCTCAGCTGTGATTTATATATAAATGTCTCCATCAATGTTTATGATCTGAATAAACAAGCATCATAAAGAATCTCAAACATATATCTGGATTATATAAGTGTTCATGTCATTTTTCTTATTGGTTTGGTCAGAACTTCTCCTTTTAATTTCCAGAGACATGCAACATATAAGCTCACCAGGCTGTTGTAAGCCTGTGAACAATGAACTCATAAATGTAAACTTTTTTTTAATTAATTAATTTATTTTTTCATTGAGAAAAGAAAGAAAAAAAACAAGTTTCCACCTCCTCCCAGCCTCCCATTTCCCTCCACCTCCCCCCCTCTTCCCACCCTTCTCCCCCTCCTCCCACTCCTCTCCCCCTCCCTCTCCAGTCCAAAGAGCAGTCAGGGTTCTCTGCCCTGTGGTAAGTCCTAGGTCCTCCCCCCTCTGTCCATATCTAGGAAGGTGAACATCCAAACTGGCTAGGCTCCCACAAAGCCAGCACATTACGTAGGATCTAAACCCCATGCCATTGTCCTTGGCTTCTCATCAGCCCTCATTGTTCGCCATGTTCAGAGAGTCCATTTTTAACCCATGCTTTTTCAGTCACAGTCCAGCTGGCCTTGGTGAGCTCCCAGTAGATCAGCTCCACTGTCTCAGTGGGTGGGTGCACTCCTCGTGGTCCCGACTTCTTTGCTCATGTTCTCCCTCCTTCTGCTCCTCATTGGGACCTTGGGAGCTCAGTCCAGTGCTCCAGTGTGGGTCTCTGTCTCTATCTCCATCCATCACCAGATGAAGGTTCTAAGATGATATGCAAGATATTCATCAGTATTGCTCTAGGATAGGGTCATTTCAGGTTCCCTATCCTCAGCTGCCCAAGGAACTAACTGGGGACCTCGGCTTGGGCTCCTGGGTGCCACTCTAGGTTCAAGTCTCTTGCCAACCCTAAGGTGGCTCCCTTAACTAAGAATTGTGGTTCCGTGCTCCCCTGTCCAACCTTCCTTTATCCCATTCCTCCTTTTTCCCCAAGTTCCCCCCATTCTCCCCTTCTTCCTTTTCTCTCCCCATCTCCCCTTACCCCCATCCCACCCTACCCCCAAGATCCCAATTTTCTCCCCAGCAATTTTGTCTACTTCCCATAGCCAAGAGGGTAACTATATGTTTTTCCTTTGGTTCACCTTCTTACTTAGCTTCTTTAGGATCACCAATTGTAGACTCCGTGACCCTTATTTATGGCTAGAAACCAATTAACTTTTAATTATTGTGATTTGAAAGATCGTACGTAAGCTTTCCAAAGATAAAAATTGAGTCCTAACTATGTCATATTCATCTCTGTATGCTGTGAATACATGTTATTGCCATTGGCTCTTAGATAAATCTGCTTCTGTCAGTGGCGTGGTAAAGCAAAGCCAGGTGGGAAATCTGAACAGAAATAGAGAGCGAGAGTAGGAAGAGTCAAGAAGATGCCATGTGGCTGCCAAAGAAGAAATCTTACCAGAATCTTACCAGTAGGCCACAACCTCATGGTAATACACATAATAATTCAAATGGGTCAGTTTAAGATCTAAGAGCTAATAGGCCAAGCAGTGTTGTAATTACTATAGTTTCTGTGTGATTATTCGGGTTGAGCAGTCAAGAATTGAGCGAACAGTCTCCATTTACAAAATGATGCTGAAATGTGGGCCAACTACATCCATATAAAACCTGAGAGAGCTTTGGAAGGAATTCTAGACACAAAGAATAGAGTTAAACATGCCTTCTTGGTACCAGCATATTCTCGGGAGGGCTCTGTTTGCTAGAGGCAAGCACAGGCATGGTTCCTTAAAGGTAAGGCTTCCTGACTTAGCAATAGCAGCAAAAAAATGTGCAGTTGCTTTAAGAAGGCTTTCTAGTTTGTGCTAGTTGCATGAACAGCTCTGATTTTCGGGAGGTCCTGCACTTAAACAGGGTTTATGAGCAGTCTGTTACTAGTTGATGCATGGCAACATAGCCCTGCTGCATCCCTGGAACAGGGGTGGTAAACATGACTCGCAGAACTGGTGATAAATATACCTATACCATGTTGGACTATGTGGAGCCAATTAGTCCTACCATGCCGCTTAATATTTTAAGAAGAACTCCTGGTCAGAAAATGATTACAAAAATGCAATAAAGACAGATTCAGACAAAAATAAACCTTTAAACAGGTCATAGTGTGTTTAAAAACTGTACATAGGCTAAAGAGAGAAAAGAAAAAGAGTACAGTCAGAAAATAAATATTTTTAAAAAAATAAACAAAGTCTTTAAAGAGACACTAAAATAATATAAAAGTGTAAAGACAGTCATAGATTAAAGGAGCAAAGAAAAACAAGCTGCATAAAAATGGAATATACACAGAGACTGGATTATGTATTCTATTGTGTTTTCTTTGAAATTCCAGACTGCAGAGAGATATTTGTTTCTGGTGACTGCTAAGCTTAAACAACATACATATTTTAAAGGTACCTTGACCTTACAATTTGAATCTAAGGATATATTACTTTGGAAAAGAGGTTCCGCTTCTTTCCACAGAGGATAGGGAACTTGTCAATTCCTTATAGGATAATGTGGTTTGATGGAACAAGACCACACAAAACAAACAGCAGGAAGTAGTATGGAGAAAACAATGCTAAAATTCCCTAAATGATTCTTTATAAATGTTTGTTTTTATTTAAAGGGTGATATAATATAGAAATGAGTAATTTTCATTGGTATGGACTTTGGTTTATTGATGAAAATTTGGGTCAATTTTGTCATATATATATATATATATATATATATATATATATATATATATATATATATATTTAAGGTATTAAGTGTTTGTGAAGCTCATTTAAAGTGTAATGTATAATTAAAAATTATGAAATAATATATATTTATAATAGTCAGTCTTGTAGTCATGTTAATTAGGTTTTCTAGATATACAGAGATATATTTCAGATGGATAGATACTTTTCAAACCTTTCAAAGACCTATAGAATATGGCATTTAAAATAGTTTGTTAATTTAGGACTTTCATGACAATGAGACACATCTGCTTCCGGAAGTACCAATTATTTCAAGAGTGTGATGGGCATCAAAGAAGCTCATTATGGAGTTTGCTAGCCATTTGGCCAAGAATCTGTTCTTGCCTGGACTGCTTGATGGTATGCTGTATGAACTAGACATGTAGGATGCACAAAAAGACTGCTAAACTTACCAAAAGAAATTGAGACAGTCCTTTACAATTCCTGTTTCATAAAAGAGTTTGCCAGACATTCTGCAGGACACTGAATAAAGCTGCTGATGATATCTGCCATTATAAGGCACAGCAGTTCTTCAAATTTTCTGTTTCCTGGAAAAGTCTATCAGATACTATGTACTAGTAGGATAAAGATAGATGCTCCAACATTACAAAAGATCTTTTAGTGACTGTTCAGATAGCGAGATGGCTCTGTCAATTCTAGAGTTTTGGAAGTTGCTTACAGTGCACTTTCTATTTAGTTAAGTAATATTATATTCTGGGGTCTTTGGTGAATTTGAGAACAGATAGTTACAGTTTTCCTTAGTTATGATAAAAAGATGCATTAGATATAAAGCTTTAAACTCATAAAGAAATATTGTAACTGTAATTCTTGCTTGATACAATTTTTTATATGTAATTTTACTATGTTAAAAACCTTCCTTTTTATTTAGATAGAAAAGGGGAGATGGTGTTGGATTTTCCTTCTGTATGCTATGAATATGTTCTATTACCAGTGGTTAATAAAGAGGATGTTCATCCCATAGCAGGGTAGAAATAGCCAGGCTGGAGGAGATATAGAGAAAGAATAGGCAGAGTCAGGAGATGCCATGTAGCTGATAAAGGAGACAGGACCCAAATCCTTATCAGTAAACCAGAGCTTCGTGCTGATACACAGATTAGTGGTAATGGGTTAATTTAAGTGTTAGTTAATAAGAAGACTGAACTAATAGGCTAAGTAGTATTGTAAGCAATATAGTATCTGTGTGATTATTTGGATCTGAGCAGTCAGGAAATAAGCAAGCAGGCTCTGTTTACAGCAATATAGTCATTCAATCCCAGGCACTCAGAATACCATAAAGTAGGCAGTGTTTGATATCTCATGCAGCAAAACATAATGCTTATAACTTGTAAAAATTAGAAACTTAGGAGACAATCAAATGTCCTTAAGAACACAGAATGACAGTCTGTCTGTCTCCAAGTTAAGTCTTGGCAGTTATTGTCCTTGGGTATGTTTGACAAAACAAGGCTAAACAGTGATTAAACTATATGCTAAAAGGTAGTTTGTCACATCTGTGAACAATTTGTTTTGTAGAATCAATGATTTTAATGGATAATTCCTCTTCTTAAGTCATATCCATATGAATTACATTAGTAACTGCCTTATGAAATGCATGCAAATTGAGGTTTATAATTGGAGTGTAAACTATAAGCCATGGAAAACTACCATTGATTCAAAAAGATTCCAGAGTTTTTCTGTATCTTGTGAGGAAACTTCAGTAATGATAGTCTGCATTAAAAAGAAATTCATAAGGAAAATAAAGAAAGCACAAGGAACAGTCAGTTCAGATCAGCCAGAACATGTATCTAATGTCTCTACGACTCCATAAGAGCTTCCTCATTCTGTTGTTATGCTTTCTCCTAGATGGTCATGGCAACTGTGTCTAGCTGACTTGACATGATAAAAAATGAAAAGATATCCTGAAATTAAGAATCAGAAACTAATTTGACTAAGTACTTCAAAAAAGGACCATTCTTAACACCACTTTAATTAGAAATATAGAAGATCAAAAACAGGTAAACACTTTTCTCTCAATATTTTTCTAAGGCAATTGATACTCCAACAGGGCAGGGACAATACTTGATGTTTACTTGACAAAAATGATAGCTGTTCTTATTTTTTGTTGATAGCATGATTATGTTCAAACACAGTCTTTAATAAATTCAAATAACTCCAATGAGAATTTCCAAGTGAATTTAGTAAACTGGCAAGATACAAAATTTATACAAAATCAATTTATAACAGCAAAGAATGAGTATATTTTAAAATATTTATATTATTATTAGAATAAAGATTACTAAATGATTTAGGATACATTTAAAATAATACATACTCAAACTTTTCTCTGTGTACACAAAGAGAAAATTACTAACTAAACTTGAAAAAACCCTAAAATGATTAATCAGGTAGATTATGGTTATGGGTAAGAAGAATAGGCACTTTTAAGATGTTAACTATTTTCAAAGTTACATATAAATTTAATGTGGTAAAACTTCAATTTTCCAAGAAATTGTATGTAGATATTAACAGTTTTATTAAAAAATGGCCTGAGAATGGAAAAACTAAAATAACCTTATGACAAAGATGGAAGAAGGTATTTCTTGGGATAAAACAATAAAAATAAGATGATCTTAGAATAAGGTTAGGTATTTGACAAGTAAAATTTTGCAAAGAATACAAAAATATTTATGCACAAATTGTCTTAACATTAAATTAAAGAAATTGGGTTTTTTAAGATATTAAATCTGAGAAACTAGGTATTGGTATAGGAATATATGGTACAAAAATTAGTCTAATTCAGGCATAAATTTAACTGAAGAAAGATCATAGTTATAAACAATTGCTAAAAGAACATAAAATCTCAGTGAATTTAAGTAAGGTGAGCTGTTCATCCAGTAAAAAAGGACTAGTAACCATGTAAAGTTTATAATAAATGTTATTAAAGTTAAAATAAATATGATATAAAGTTAATATAAAAATATTTCAGTGCAATATTAGTCATAATTCATATATAACCACAAAGAAGTTGGAACCAAAATATTTAAGACCTTCTGCAAATTGAAAGTATAGAAAACCAATAGAATTAATGAAAAATTGATTTGTTTCTTCTGTTAATGTATTTTCTCACAACAACACATACATCTAAATTCGGAAAACATTTAATTATAAAATGGCTAGACATAAAAGATATCTAAAATCTATCTTGAATGACAGGAGTTTTTAGCAAACCTCATTTGAAACATTTGTGGATAATAGTGTTAACAGCTGGTTGTATAACACAGTGATCCCTGGTTTCCCAGTATAATAGAATGCATTGGTTCTAGTTCCTTCTTCCTATTAATCTCATCAGATAAATGGATAAGGTACAGGAGGAAAAAATAGGAAAGTAAGACTTAAATTGTTTTTTTCATTTCAAAGTAATTCAGTTTATGACAACCCCATTCAAAGTTCTAGTCAACTTGGATAAAGGGGTTAATAAAGGCCTCTCTATCCCGCCTAAGCCAAAATTGCCTTCTAAATGATTGTGTGACCCAGGAAAGCATGACAATGACCAGTGGCACAGATTTGAAGATATTCTACATTTTAAATTAATGATAAGAAGTAAATGAAGGAAGGGCAAGGTAGATATATCAGCAAATGGAAGTGCTTGCTGTCAAGTCTGATTACCTGAGTTAAATTCCTAGACTTCATATGATAGAAGGAGCAAACCAACCATGCAAGTTCTCTCCAAATTCCATACGCTTACCGGATTTCTTTCTACCTAACTACCACTCCCCCAACTCACACTCATTTACACACACACACACACACACACACTAAAATGTTTGGAAATAGGATAAATAGATGAATGTTGCAAGGCATAATAAGCATGTAGGGCACATTAACCTATTCCTTTCTTTTTAGTGACAACCAAACAGAAGTGCAAAAACTTAACAATATTTTAGAGGATGAGAAGACCAAGGGGATATTACTGAATACATGAAGATCAGGCTGAAATCAAATTGTGAAACATAGTAGAAGATAATATTTGAGGAGAGTCATCCCTTACCAACAGCTGGGCCAGCAATATGATCCACATTTATATTTGAACAGAGAAAATAAATAGAATAGGAACTAGCTTTAAGTTATTCAAACCTCTCTTGAAATGTTTCCAAAAATTGCTTCAATTATACTGATACTCTCATACAATAAATGAAAATCTTTTGTTTAGTCAATTGATTTTAAATAAAAATTTAAATTTATAGATGTTTGATATGTATTCTTTGCATGTATTTTAGAGTACATTATAATAATTTACTAATATGTGTTATACATATTGATCAAATCAGAATATTAGTAAATTCATCTCCTGTACATTGATCATTTGTATATGTTTGGAAGTTTAGCAGTCTTTTCTAATTATTTTTAAGTACATTTTAGATCCTCACAATACATAGCCATTTTAATATACTAGAGAGCAGCAGGACTAATTGTTCCATATAAATTTATCTTGTTTTCCATTATTGGACATCTTGTCAACCTTATCCCCTGCTGTCCTCAGTCTCAATTTTAGGATATCATTCTTTTATAAGATTGATTGTTTTCAGTTTCTGCAAATGAGTGGTGGAGTTGGGGCTCATTGTACAGTTGCAGTTTTTGAAGAACTGTCAGTGCCATTTACCACAATGATCACAATAATATAAATTCTAAACAAAAGTATGTAAGAATTCCCTTTTTCTACATCCACACTCCTGCTAGTTTATGTCATTAATTTGGTAGATAGGTGAGGAAGAACCGCTCCTAAGTATTGCACTAAGCAGACTGCAGAGTTCCCCATGAATTTTAAAGCAGAACTTAGAACAAACCAGTCCTAAGAGCTTTGAGACTAAAATTAATATCATCATTATCTGCTTGTAAAACTGGGTTAGAAATTTTTCTTAAAGATATATTAACACAGGCTTAAGTATCAAGAAATGAAGAGGGACACTAAAAAGAAATCCCACACTAGCTCAGAATTGAGTATAATAAAAGGTTATTTATTTAGGGGTAGACTCACAGATCACAGTCCTCTGTTTGAACTGGGAGCAGCAACTGAATCCTTCAGCTAGAAAAGAGGCCAGATGTGTGCTTTACATCAGCATATATAGTATAAGAGGCCACATCCAAATGGGCAGGTAATTTAAAGGCTATGGGCTGTAGGAATTCCTACACCAAAGGAGGGGGAAAATAGGCTTTGAGTAAAGCAAAGAAGTGCAATCAGTGCATGTGGTATGAGAGAAGCAAACATCACCGTTTCTACAATAGTATATACAACATAGGGGATCTGGGAACACATTCACTTATTAATGACTGGATCCTGAAGAGCACCAGTAAGTGGAAGTTTCTTTGACAATTGTCCACTCCCAAATAAACAGTCAGAGACTTAATATTAGTTACAAATGCTCAGTCGGTAGCTCCGGCTTATTACTAACTAGCTCTTGCAACTTAAATAAACCCATTTCTATTTATCTATGTGCTTTCACCGAGGCTCATGGAATGTACCTCTCCAGCATGTCTTAGTTACTCTCTATCTAGCTGGTTACGTTTTCTGACTCTGCCCTTCTTTTTTCTAACCTCTTCTGGTCTGGCTGTTTTGCTTATACTTCCTGTTTAGCTATTGACCAGTCAGCTTTTTATTAAACCAATCCAAATGACAAATCTTCATAGTGTACAAAAGTATTATTCTACAGCAAAATTCAGATAGGACAACAATTCATAATTTAAAAGTCTAGTGCACAGGATACAGGAAGTTGGGGGAACTTTTACTATTAACAGGTTTTGGGACATTCTTAGGGAATATTTTGGGAAAGAAATGAGGGTCTGCCCAGGGTTATATGCCTTTAGAACTTAAAAATGGGTCATTGCTATTTTAACACACACACACACACACACATATATATGAATTTTAACTTTATGTCAACTAACTTTACAGCTTATAGGAGCTGTTGATTGCCTTTGACTCTCACTTGTTGAGAGGTTATGATATGACAGTGGGAAAGTTGGCTCATTTTCCTATCTTTTGTCCCTGCCTCAGACTGCAGCAACTACACAATGTAGTGGCATAGCACAGTGGGCCAGGCTTCTTTTCCTTCATTAACACTGCACAATGAACAGTTTTTTGTACTTGTTACTTTTTCTTTTTATGCTTTTTTATGCAGTGTCTATTCAAGCCATTGGGCAATTTAAAATTCAGATTATTTAGGGCTATTTATGGTTACATTATTTAAATCTCTTATATAATCCGCATCCTTTTACTTTTCCCCTTCACTTTGTAGTTCACAAATATATTTATTATACTATCTTTTCATTTTAGATGTCTATGATTTGGGGATCTTTTAAGAAATTGTCTACTTTAGTGTACTGAATGGATTTTTTGCACATTCTTCTACTAGTTTCATAATTACTGGTGAAGAATTTTGTAATAATGAGTTAATTTTCATATGCTAAATTAGGAATCTAGTTTTGCTATTATAGATTTTTTTCCCCCTCACCTAAGGGTCATTGGATCTGTAGACCACTTTCTGTTGTGTGGTGGTTTTAACAATACAAATTTATATTATTATCCTGTTGAATCTAGGTTCTTAAGAGATCATTATATTTCTGTGTATCTCTTTGAGTTTCTTTCATTAGTATTTTACAGTTTATTTTATTTTAAAGGGCTTTTACTACTTTGGCTAAATTTCTTCCAAGTTTTCTGCTTATTTTCATTTATTCTCATTGGTTCTGCATCTTTGTTTTTATATTTGTATTTTGTTGTTATTGTTTTTTGAACCGGATTTCTCTGTATCTTCTTGGAGCCTGTCTTGTAACTAGCTCTTTGTACCAGGATGGCCTTGAACTCACAGAGATCTGCCTGTCTCTGCCACCAGAATGATGGGTTTAAAGGCATACACCACCACTACCTGGCCCTGTTTTGTTTTCGTCTTCTTTTCTTTTCCTTTTTTTTTTTTTTGGTTTTTTGAGACAAGGTTTCTCTGTGGTTTTGGAGCCTGTCCTGGAATAAGCTCTTGTAGACCAGGCTGGTCTCGAACTCACAGAGATCTGCCTGCCTCTGCCTCCCAAGTGCTGGGATTAAAGGCGTGAGCCACCACTGCCCGGCCTTCTTTCTTTTTTATAAAAGAAACTTATTATTGGTGTTAATGGTTTGTATTTTTTGGGATTATTTAGCATCCTAAAACTTTTTTTTTTCAATTTTAGAAATTGTTAACAGTATTTTGATAGAAGATTCACGTTATATCACATATAAAACTGCAGGATGGACAAACATGAATAACTACACTCTCTTTCTCTTTTTTTCCACCTTGGATACCTTTTATCTTCTATTCTTTTGACCAATTGCTCTTACAAAGACATAACTCTGCACTAAATATGAATGGAAAAGTAGACATCTTTATTTTCCAATATTCAAGAAACCACTTCCATATTTTGTGTTCATTAGGCTAGAATCTATTTATTATGTATAGCCAACGTTATAGGCAGTATTTTGTTTTATATTTTATATATTGATAGTTTTGTTGACAAAGAGGTTGAATCTTACTGGATCCCTGTTCTATAATAATTGCTATTATTATGTGGCTTTACTCTTCACAATCTTTTGTGCTTATTAACTTTTATATTTGGATCAATTTATACATCATTGGTGATATCCTACTGGCTAGGTTGTCTGATTTCTATGATGGCATGTTTTCTTATTTTTTAGTATTTTACTGGATGTTTTACAATGTCAAGAAAGTGGTCTGCAGTTTTTATTTTGTTATGTGTATCATATTCACATATGCTTTGTATAACATATTTTATGTGCATCACATTAGACCAAACACATAAAAAGAATTTGACATAGTTCCTTCTTTTTATAAAATGTTTGAAAACTTTGAATAAATAGTGACGTTTTATTCTTTACATCTTTGGAGGTTTTGTGATAGCTACTGTTATTTTCAACTTTATTACATCTAGAATTAATTAAAACCCAAGAAGCTAATTACACATGTAAGATTTTCTTAATTAAATCTTCTTCTTCTTTTTTTTTTTTTGTTAGAAAGATCCCCTTTTAACCATATCTGTTGATGTAGGAATGCCAGAGTTTAATCTGGTCCACCCTTTTTTCTAGTAGCCTATATATTGAAAATAAAAATGGTTTGCTCTTTTCTTGCTAATCCTTTCTCTTCCTGGCAAGTTAATTTCTTCACTGATAATAGAGGCTACTTTATGATTCCTAAGACATATGGCCCCGAGAATTGTATTTTTGAGATTCTGTTGGTAAACAACCCTTCTTGAACTAGCTGCCCAACAGCCTGGAAGTCACTCTAATAACCCCTCCAATATATGTATGTATTTATGTATGTATGTATGTATGCATATACTCATTTTATTAGTTCTATTCCTCTAGAAAACCCTACTTATAATAAATTAAGATATAAATCCATCAAATCCTAAGTTTTTTATATAAAAGCTTATTTATAGCTTGTTACACCTTATTGTCCTTTTCAGACTTTCTTTTCTTCCAAATCAGTTTTGGTAGCATGTATGAGAATGGCAAAGATATCAGAATGAAGAAGTTGATAGTAAAAATGAGTATTTGCTATTTAACATTACAAATACGTATGTTTCATTTTAAAATATTTATCATTTATCATAATGATTCTAGTTTAGAAAGGTAGTATTTATTTAACTTAAATATTTTAGCATGTTAAAGCTTGTGACTAGAATGCTCAGTGATCAGAAATTGAAGACAAAAGGCTACAGCTTTCCAGTGCACATTAAAGGGCTGTCTCCAAAATGAGGGTTGAGATTTCTTAGGAAATAGTCATTATTGTTCCTATCAAAATTGTAGAAGACTTTACACAGCTTAGAAAAAAACAGTTAATAAGTGAAAATGTAAAAATAGATGAGGCTGTATGTAAATTAAGATAAAATGAAAGGAAGAATATAGGCATTAGAAAAAAATAGTCATTTCTATACAAGAAGGGGGATACAATCTTTATTATTTGTCAAATTTTTATTTGTTTTACATACCAACCACAGTTTTACCTTCCTCCTGTCCTCTCATTCTTTCCCCCCTGGCGGGGGGGGGGGGGGGGGAAGCATTTTGAGAAGACAAAGGCTATTCAGGCTTCAGTTATCAGGACAGTATATTTTGTTTTGTTTTTATTTTTAGCTTTGCGATTGTTGCTTATTTACGTTCTACAGGCTTAGCTAATCTTTTAAAACATCGACTCCAGCTCAAGAAAGCTCTCTTGGTTGTATCATCACTTTCCCCACTACATTTATAGATTCTGTCCTTTACAGATGCTGTGTTCTTATTAATTATACATGGATTCAGAAGGCATAGCTGAGGTAAATTGCTATTAATTTATTCCCGTTGAACCTCTCCAAGTTCTTGGCAGCAAAGATGAGCAGACTGTGAGAAGGAACTCATTCACTCAGAAGGTTTGCAAGAGATCAATTTGATATTTATCTAGGAAAATTCCTGAAAGAAAATACTCTCCTACAATTAAATGTAGCAATGTTTTAACATTTACTGATGGTGTATTTTGCTCAGAATGTAGGTAGTCCATGAATCTCAAACCAATAAACAACTTGGTTCAGTGTCGTGAGTACAGAATGAAGGTGGTTTTTAATTCCTTGAAATTAAAGGGTAATACCACACAGTCATGGCGACTAAGTGAATTCATATGTAACTTTTGCAAGTATGACAAAAGGTGGTCTTCAGGGAAGAGGTTCTTCACTATTGAATGATGCTGTCTACACAGAAAGGAAAAGAGTGCCCTGGGGAGAGAAAAGCTTGGCAAAGTTACTGAAGAGGAAGTAAGGAACTCTGTTTCCAAAAGGGTGGAAGAGGTTAAGAAGACTAAACATAGGGGGCTGGAGAAATGGCTCAGAGATTAAGAGCACTAGCTGCTCTTCCAGAGGTCCTGAGTTCAATTCCCAGCAACCACATCGTGGCTCACAACCATCTATAATGAGATTTGGTGCCTCTTCTGGTGTATATATGTTAACAGAACATTGTATGCATAATAAATAAATAAATCTTTAAAAAAAAGAAGACTAAACATAAATGCATGAAGTAGATAGTCAAGAAACTGGACTAAATATCTGTGAGAAATTTTATATCACTTTATATGCACACACATGCATATATAATATATAATATGTATATATATATATATATTATATGAGTCTATCTATAGAACTAAACAGAACAATTATTCCACAGAGTATATAGAATGTCAGCATCATGAACACTTGTCAAAGTCACAAACATTAGCCATGGATGGCTTGCTTTGGATGGTACTTTCTAAGTCCTGTTGGGCAGAACTGTTCCTGTATAGTAATGGTTTTCAAACTCCTGTTTCTGACCTTGTGTAATGCAATATCTTTTCTCTTAACTGCCAGAAGTTTGGAAGAAATTCATTTAAAAGGTATTTTGTTGTTCATGTTGTTTTCTTATATTGTGCCCTCTCTAACCTAAGCTTACCTGGGCATCACCATGATCATGCTGCCTAAGTGTCCTAAGTGCAAGAACCACAGGCATAAGACACGATCCTAATTTTTGAAGAAATTTTAAAGCAAGAGTACAGCAAATCCAAAGATAATTTACTATCGAAAAATCCTATATTCTCAAGTGACTCCTTGTCACTGAAGCACTTTCTACAATCTCTACTTGACTTACTTTTATTCTTCTGTTGCTGCATTTTACTATGCCCTCCCACTGAAGAAGCAAGGAATGGACACCACTCCATGTTGGGTGCCTGAAATCTATGTGAAAAGTAGGATGAAAGCTAGAGGTATGTGTCTACCTTCTCTTCCCAGACAAGGCCCCCCAAAAAGACAAAAAGCAAAAGACGTTTCTCTAGAATGTTTTAATCTGATAACTGAAGTGTAATGGAGATTTAGCAGAGAAGACATCGTATGTAAAGCTACATGACTACTGTATAGAGAAGAAACAAAATACTGGGAATCTATTAGTCCTTGCTCTTAGAATCAATACTGAACCATAATACAATTCATCATTAAGAACAAAAAAAGCAGAGGGCCCCAACATACCTCACCCACTGTAAGATCCCTCAAGTATTCACATCCAGAGATGCTGTAGCCCTTACATGTTTTCCCCATAGCTCGAGTTGTCTGTTAGTATGCTGGTAAATTTCCAAAGGCAAAATGTTACTTGTGTTGTATATATTACTTACTCTAACTGAGCTTCTAAGATTTAGCCAGCCAGTTGCTTTTAGTAGAACTGATTACCCAACAGCCTGAGGAATCTTTACAACCTCCCCGTTCTGCCCAGGAAAATGCCCTGGCAACTCTCTTAGGTGGTATGACCTATGGAAGGCTTAAGAAGTAGATAGCATATGAGCCACTGTGATGCAACTGGGGAACTAAAATATGCAATATGATCTGTAGGGTTCCTGAAGTATAATTGTGTAGAACTAAGTAAATAATAAGGTTAAATAAATACGTCTGAATATCTCCATAATTATTAACAGAGACTTCTTCCTGGCTTAAGCCAGTATCTATAGAATTTAAAGTCAAGGGACAACATATTTTCTAAAAGCAGTTTTATGTTTTCTGAGTTATGCATGCACATATATTTCAACCTTTATGTATATGTGTTCATATATACATGTACAGAATCTTTTATACAGACACAAGTGTGTATGTATATTGTGTGTATGCTTCTCTACTCAGAGTTACTGAATAAAAGTATGATGTCTACTAAGAGCATTCCCCATTTACCATGTCTGCCCATCTCTATGAATGAGATTTAACTCTGAATTTCACAGGTTATATCTGCAGGATTTGTTCTGAGATCGTTAATATACCCATTTTTGGATTTTACCCCTAAAATTCTTGATAAATGCTTTTGAGAAGAAGTCAGTATTATGGAAATTCATCACAATGTTAGTCATATTCAGAAATTAGTATTTCATTTTTTGACTAATTAACTTGAAATTTAAGATCATACTACAGGTTCAAACCCTACTGGAACATTACCAGTTTGTATGTATCCTCTAATTTTAAAGGACAGATTACAATTTATTTTATTATTTTAGGAATAAGGGATAAATTAGTCTTATGTCAAGGTCTCCAAAGCAAAAACTATAAAAGATTATTTTAATTTGTTTACAAGTGTTCACCTGACAATTTGTCTGAATTATAATGAAAGTCAATTTAAAAAATTAATACTTAGCAAGTTCCTTGAATTAAAAATGGAAAATCTTGTTACAGCATGTTGGCATACTGAGAAAGATGAAATCATAACCATAATGTAAAGAGGGCAGTGACTTGAAATAGGCTATGCTTGCGTGACTACGAAAAATTAAATTCTTTCACGGTTACTGTAGAGCTTGGCAAGTGCTGATAATATTCTCCATGATTAAATTTTCTCTGATATGCAATAAATCCAGGAAAAGAAGGGATGTAAGGAAGAACTCAGTTCCTAACTTACATTGTACATTTCCTTTAATCTGCTACTCTTCAAGCTCAAAGTTACCCAATCAAGTGGGATATAGCATAGACAGCTGGAAAGATGCACCAATTCAGGATAACAGAGGAGGAGGACCTGGAAACCAGGCTTTAGTTTACAGCAGCACTTGCTTGAGTTCTGGCTAACACTGCACTGGTTTTGAAGACCCTGGCATTTTTTTTTTAATTTTTTATTGAGAAAAAGAAAAAAAAAGTTTCTGCCTCCTCCCAGCCTCCCATTTCCCTCCCCCTCCTCCCATCCTCCCCTCCCTCCCCCCACTCCTCTCCCCATCCCTCTCCAGTCCAAAGAGCAGTGTTCCCTGCCCTGTGGAAAGTCCAAGGTCCTCCCCCCTCCATCATGGAAGGTGAACATCCAAACTGGCTAGGCTCCCACAAAGCCAGAACATGAAGTAGGATCAAAACCCCATGCCATCGTCCTTGGCTTCTCATCAGCCCTCATTGCTCGCCACGTTCAGAAAGTCTGGTTTTATTCCATGCTTTTTCAGTCACAGTCCAGCTGGCCTTGATGACCCTATCCTATAGCAATACTGACGAATATCTTGCATATCACCATAGAACCTTCATCTGGTGATGGATGGAGATAGAGACAGAGACCCACACTGGAGCACCGGACTGAGCTCCCAAGGTCCCAATGAGGATCAGAAGGAGGGAGAACATGAGCAAGGAAGTCAGGACCATGAGGGGTGCACCCACCCACTGAGACAGTGGGGCTGATCTATTGGGAGCTCACCAAGACCCTGGCATTTTAATGGCTGGTATTTGTTCTGGGTTATTTCCATAAGAATGGGTATCCCTTCTTTGCTTCTACTCCATTCAAAGAAAGTCTCTAAGAACCCACCAAGGAATAGGAAATGTCTTTGTGTTGGACACAGTTAATGCTCATCATGCAGTTTACAGGCATCGATTACCAGGAGACAATTCTTGGCTTGCTTTGCTTCAGTTTATAAGTGAGAAAATCAGAACTGTATTGCAACTGATACTTTAAAACAACTGGATGATAGCGGAGCTTAAATTTCAATGAGATTTCTGTTAGATCAGAAAGTATTTGAACTCAGGACCCTTTCCTTTCCAAATTGCATATTTTTAATGATTATTCAACTTTTAATTAAAGGTTTAAGCAACTTATTCTCAATAAAAATTGTAACTATTAAGATTAACCATAACTTGTAATAGCTTTTAAATTAACAAGGTCTTTCATTTAACAAATCTTTGTGCAGTAGGGCAAGAAATAATTACATTTTATTTCTCTTAAATGTGTTAGTAATTAACATTTCTAATTTTGTATTTGAAATAAATGCTCTGGTTTAAAATATAAAAGAAAATTAATGAAGATTGTATTTTGTAATTTAAACTGAAGTCAGAAGATATGCCGATTCATTTGTTAGTATTTAATTTTCGCCTAAGTATTTTGACCCTGCTTCATTGTGAGTTTCTAAAATTTATTGGAAACTTGAAAATAGCCCGCATGGAATTCATTAAATATCTGGTGTGTAAAACATAAATTAAACTAAAGGTCAAAATTACAAATAATGGTCACAAGTAAGTATATTTGAACAAGTTCAAAACACCAATGACCTGTACTTTGTATCCTTTTTAGCATAAGTAATATTGATTAATGTGCATACACTCAGTTAAGTAGTAAAACTACCACATGTGGAGACCAGCTCCACATGCTTTTATTAGCAAGAGGAAAGTTTCACCAGGTGTGATCTAAGAGTTTCACAAATGTTGCTGAAAGTGAATTATTGTTCAGAACACTGCATCAAAACAATTTTGTATGTAGTGATATTCTTTGAAAAGTTATTTATGTTAAATGAATAAAAATATTTACCTCCCTAATTACCCAAAAATCTGTAATAAGCAAAGGAACACAATTGAATTTGAAGGTTTCAGTTACCCCTTACAAAGCCAATTTAGTGTCTCTCTCAAAGAAAAAAGCAAATTAAAATGTGTAAGATCCTAAATTTAATAAGTAACTAAATTACTAATTAACTGCTTCAGATGTCAATGAAAATTGCATAATTTCTGATTTAAATATTCAAATCATTTATAATAATTTTCTAGACAATTTATTCAATGTCAAACTAGAATACATTTAAATCAATAAATAATGTTCTTACACCATGTTTAACAATTCAAAGTTGTTCTTTATTTTCATTTCTAAGTCTGGCAAAATTATTTCATTTTTACAGATTAAGCACCAGTCAGAAAATATGAATCACAATACTTTTCATAACTTTGGGGAAAAAAATCTTAAATAGAAATTAGAATCAGAGTGGAAATGTTATTCTTGTCAACATTTGGCTCATAGGCCTGCACTATCTCTTCCCCAAATTTCTGTATTTATTGGCAATAGAAAAAGAAAGTTTAAATTTAAATGCATAAAGTACATACCATGCATCATCTACCATAAAGGAAGGTCCTAATGTATTGGGTTTAATGGCCTAAAATTTAAGTGACTATATTTTTCTTTTTCTAAATGATTTTTTTATTATTTTTAATTATCCGTAATGTGTCTTGTGTGTGTAGAGAATGTACATTTATGCAGCTACCACCAGAAGCCAGAGACAGTGAATTCCTCTGGAGCTAGATATTACAGGTAATTTTGAGCCACGAAGTATAGGTGCTGATAATAGACCACATTTGAGTCCCTGCAAGAGCAACCTCCTTGTAGGTGTTCATCCATCTTAGACCCCGGAAGTAATTCTCTTAATGTTTCATTCCAACAAGTCCATCATATGCCACCAATCTGTTCAGACAATTAATTAAAGCTAAATGATAATAGAATTATATTACATTTGCCACAAAAGAAGTTAGAAAAGTCTACTTTTAATGTGAAAAAAAACTTTAAGTATCAGAAATTCACTTGTGATTTTTTAAACCTTTTTTTTAGCATAAAGAAAATTAAATATTAGATTTTATGTAAAAATCTTTTGTACATAACTGTTGTAAGAAGATCGGCAGGCTGCATCCTGCCACCCAACTGGCTTAAACCCTGGCTGGTGAGCTGGCTGCTTGTTGTCCCAGCAGCCTGGCTAGCTTATGCCCAAAATAATCACAAGGAGATCTGTATTAATTAAATTGCTGCCTGGCCCATTAGCTCTAGCCTCTTATTGGCTAACTCTCACATCTTGATTTAACCCATTTCTAATAATCTGTATGTCACCATGAGGCCATGGCTTACCTGGAAATATTCACCATGTCTGACCTGGCAGCTTCATGGCAGGCGGTTCTTTGCCTGCCTTCTTCCTCCCAAGAATTCTGTTCTGTCTACTCCACCACCTAAGGGCTGCCCTATCAAAAGGCCAACGCAGCTTCTTTAATCAACCAGTAAAATCAACACAAATGCAGAAGGACCTCCTATACCACATAACAGCAAAACATTCATTAAAATGAATACTATACTAAAACTCAAAGTGTGTTCAAAACTCCCTTTGAGTTCATGTGAATGAACGTGCAGCCATGAGACTCTCTTCAAGCTATCAATGAGCCCACTAGGTTTCTTTTTTTCTATCTCTCTAATATTAGATCCCCCTTCAATGCACACATCGTTTGTATGAAATTTGCATAAACCTGTGTTAAAAGTGTCATCTATTATGAATATCAACCCTTTCTGTGGGATTCTTTAATATACAACGAATGGCAAGCCTTCAGATGACAATGTCTTTGATCTCAATATTTTATTTTCTACCATAATGCCAATATCCCCTTTATAGTGTTGCCTGGCCTTTGAAGATGAATGTTACCAGTTTTGTCAAACTCTTGACATCACACCTATAACAGTAAATTCTAAGGTCAATGGAAATGCATCTCTCTTCTCTGAGTACAAGTATTCTGCTTTGAATGTACTGTGTTTGACAGCAGTGACCTGTCTTCTCTTCTATCCAATGATGCTCTCCAGTTTTCATGTATGCGGGGAACTTCGTTTCCACGCCAATCTTCACCATCAATAGACTTTTAGGTATCATCTGTCCTTGCATCTATAAGTACTTCAGAAATGGCTTAGTTTTGAGTTCTAGTTTTGTCTAGATAAGACAAAAGGCCCTTAGAGGTCCTGTGCATGAAACATGGAGCACTGAACTTTTGTTCCCTAACATGCTTTGTAAAGCATATCAATGGGTTGATTCTGGGGTGGAGGTGAGTTTGGGGTCTGGAGCTTAAGAGTTTCCCTGAATAGCAATGGTCAAATATTTTTGACATTGAGCGGTGAAGAGTGTTATTCACTATTAGGATGTGACTTGTAAAGAGAAACTAGAAAATGCTGAGTTCATAATTCTGCTGAGAATCATTACTGACTTGTTTTCTATTTCCCCACATGAGATGATACTAACAAAGTTGCCGGATTGGGTCATTAGTGCTCACAATACTTCTGACCAAAACCCGGCTATCCAGTGTCTATCTTTTCTCATTCCAAGTACTTGTCTTCAGAGTCACAGCATGATCCCAACACGTCCTGCTGGTCTGGACCAGGTCTCTCCATGCTTTGGCCCATTAGTCTTATGAAGTTGGGGCAGAATTGTTTTTCACTGTGTTTTTCTAACTAGTTTTAAGGACAACATTTGCACTGGCAACAAAATTATAGGAATTTCCTTGGCATTTTTGTTCTTTATTGTGGGACCAAATTGCATAATTGTTATGCTTGGTGCTTGGATTTGTTTTACTTCCTTTCCTTTTTCAGTGGAAGAATTTCCAAGCTTATGAGTATGGTATCTTGAGCCTTATGTGGTTTTCTGGTTTTCAGGACTGGATACTAGAGTCCATTAATTTTTTTTTCTACTCTTTCACTTCTTTTCATTTTAGGGGTGGCTGAAATATTCATAGATATGTTGTGGCAAGTTTCTGTGACCTACAAGAGACATGTGCAGAGCATTTAATGGGTACCTGCTGGGGCTTTGTCAGATACTGATACAGTCACTATTACTAACATAGGCTCTTTCTTTGTTAGACTGTCTACATTTTGCCTAACCACCAACCTTTCTATATTTTTGTCTCATTGTAAATACCTGGTAGTGGTATAGAAAAAATTATGAAGAGGTCTCAAACTCATTTAAATGTGTGGTCTCAAGTTGTTCTAAATGACATGCTTTATCATAAAGGTATTTTGGTCTTTACTGAAACTCAACTTGTTATTAGACAATTCGATGACGGCTGGAGTACTGTATAAGTGTAGTACTATTATAATCAAAATCTTTTTGTACTTAACCTGCTTTAAAATTCAAATTATTTGATTACCTTATGTGATATTTTATGGGTTAAATGTTTTTAATTTGTCTACTCCTTTTTCATTGTTACCATGAAATAGAAAAAATTCTTGAGAATTGCTAATTTTGGTTTTAACTGATTATGTAAGTAAGTTTTCTTTTGTGATTGGAATTATTGGTGATGATGGAATCAGAAATGTGGTACCAAAAAAAACCTGTATCTGTGTTTGAGTAGTTGTATTCATGATGCCCCAAATCTGCCATTGTGGTTAAACATCTTAACAGATACATTTAAATTTCTTCTACTAGATCAGAACCTAAGGAACCAAGGAACTTTCTTAATTGCCAGAGATGATCAATAGTAAAGACTACACATTATTAGAATATTATTTTCTTTGTGATTTTGACAACCTACATTTAAAACTTTAACTGGATAGTGGTAAGAAGTAGTTTCAAAAGGAGACAATAGTTCAACATGTTTAAAAAGTAGTCACTATAGTCACTCTACTGCCATGAATGTCATCAACTTCTCAAGGAATAATAAAAGCTTCCTTAAAAACCAAAATTATAGAAGCCAGTGGGTCACTGCAAGCTTCATACCTCCCTGCCTCCAGGCAACTAACTTTAATCTCTCCCTAGACTATGACTGTGGTTTGCTTCACTTATTAAACTTCTCCTTAAAAAGTGTCTCTCTGCTGGGTTATTTCTTTTGAGTAAAGATCCAGGATTAACCTTTACTGCATGTAAGATGTACAAATTAATTCTGAAAAGTTTTATGAATAGCTGTATTATGGAGAAAATGAATATTTTATGGTGTTGGAGCCAAAGGGTTTATAGGTGTGTGAGTGTGTGTGTGTGTGTGTGTATGTGTATGTGTGTGTGTGTGAGAGAGAGAGAGAGAGAGAGAGAGAGAGAGAGAGAGAGAGAGAGAGAGAAGAGAGAGAGAGAGAGAGAGAGAGAGAGAGAGAGAGAGAGAGAGAGAGAGAGAGAGAGAACTGTTAAGAGCAAAAGCTCATGGGATATAATCATGGTTGATTTCTTAAAATTCCATCCATCTATAACTTTGAGTAAAAATATATCAACAATCATTTACAATATCTAATATTGAAAGCTTTTGATACTCTAAGATTCTACAATATTTTAAAAATGTGTTATTTGAGTGATTATTATAGTATTAAATAGTATTTTGGGTAAACAGGAGTCTTTGTTGCCTGTTTCAAAATGAGCTTTTAACACAAAATAAGTCATCACAGCAATCTCAAAATTACAGCATTTTAGTAATAGCATCCAACATTGGGCCTGAAGAGGTGGCTCAAGTGGCAAGAGTCCTGACTACTCTTTCAGAGGACTTAAGTTCCGTTCCAAGCCTTCTTAATTTTGAAACTTCCAAATATATAAAACTCCTGTTCCACAGGTCTAAAGCCTAGTGTCAACCTTGGAAACTGGGCACACATGGGATGTACATACATGGATGTAGGTATGGAATAAGTTACAGGGTTTTCAAAAGATTCTAGCCATGAAGTGAAAACCCTTAAAGGTTTGAGGAGAGCTCAAACTCAAGAGGCCACAATGCTGGCTATATGTGCCTGAATCCAGGGCTTCTCTGAAGATTCTTCATCTTCTCCGAAAGCTCATTTGTTTGTCAGACACAGAACATCTCTCTGCTTTGTCTGACATGCTCATTTCTTGCTTTCTTATACCAACTTCCTTTGGAAAGGTCTGTCTGCTGCACCAAATAAGAGCTGTGCAATGTTTTCATTTTATAGGAAAAATCAAGAGCACAGCATTTTGTTGATTAATGTACCCTCCCCCTTTCCTGGATTTCAAATATTTGATCTTTTTTATAACTGACCTCCAAACTTATCCTCTCTCCTTCTTAATCCGATCAGAGTAGAAGCTTTATTTTTTCCAGATCCTATCTGAGGGAAGACCCATAAGTAGTTCTGACCAGAGTTCTAAAGTTCTCAGAAGTTCCTTTGCCATTTTGTACACTTCACACAAATGTCCCTTCTATTACACATGGATCCTTCAGCCTTTGTGTCTTTCTTATACTTTAGTTTAATACTATCTGACAAAGTGATACATAAAATCTTACCGTTTCCCTTTAGGAAAGTAAACTTTCAGCATTTGAGCAGTGTTTTCTTACTGATGATGGTTTTCTTCATGTCTAGATTCCAGAAGGTCCTATAGTCACTTTGTTGTCATTACCATGCTATTTCATTTTATTCAGATCTTTAATTTTTTACTGATGAAGGGAGGAAGGGTTTTTGTGGGTTTTCTTGTGATGACTGTGACTCCCTTGGCTCCTCTAATTCGAGGGAGTCACAGTCATCACAAGAAAACCCACAAAAACAACTAACCTGGACTCATAAGAGCTCACAGACTCTGCACTGACATAACACTAGGGAGTCTGCATGGGACTGACCTAGGCCCTCTACATATGTGTGAGAGTTGTTTAACTAGGTTTATTTTGCCACTTCTATCTGTAGGATCAGGGACTGACCCTAATGCTTTAGCTAGCTTTTGGAAACCTATTCATCATACTGGATTGCCTCATCCAGCCTTTAAAGCAAAGGGAATACTTTTTCCTATTTCAATTCAATATGCCATTCTTTGCTGATACCCATGGAAAGCTGGTCCCTTTCTGAAAAGAGAGTAGAGTAGGAGTGGATGAGAGAGACAGAGAGGATGTAGGGTGAGGTGGGTGATATTTTGATTGAGCTGTAATAAGTTAAGCTTGCCTGAAGAACAGAGCATGGAGCTATCCATTAGTTAGGCATAGAGGCGAGGCAGTGAGGGTACATACCTTTAATCACAGCACTGTGGACAGAGACGTGGATCTATCTCTGTAAATTCAAGGTCACCCTGGGCTACCTAAGACTGATTCAGTCTAAAGGAGAAACAGCCAGGAGGGGGTGTCTCACACCTTTAATCCCATTATTTGGAAGTCACAGGCCTTTAACCTAACACTAAGGAGGTGGAGAGAAGAAGGGATATGACTGAGCAGATAGAGGACTATAAGGCAGAAAGAGATGGGAGCTTAGCGAATTCAGTCTGAGGATTCATGGAGATAGGATCATGCTCCCTTTGGTCTGAGGATTACCTGGAGGTAAAAGTCTTTCTATGGCTGGATCCAATATTTCTATGGTCTTTCAGCATTTATTCCGATATCTGATTCTGGTTTTTTATTATTAAGACCTATTAGAATTTGAACTATAAGAGGGAATGGGAGGAGCAGAAGGAAAGGAAACTGTGGTTAAGATGTAAAAATAAAAATAAATTAAAAGCATTAATTAAAAAATACAAACTAAATCCAAGAACACATCAAAAATAATATCCACCATGATCAAGTAAGCTTCATCCCAGAAATTCATGGATATGAATTTGAAACATGAAATTGAATCAATACAATATACCATAAAATAACCAGAAACAAAAAAGAAAAACATGATTATCTCATTAGATATCCAAAAATATTTTCACAAAATCCAACAACCCTTCATAATAAAAGTACCAGAGAGTTTAGCAATACAAGGGATATAACTAAACACAGTAAAGAGAATTTATATCAAGTCCATACCCAACATCAAATTAAGTGGAAATATGTATATTTGCATCAGGGTATTCAATTAGATTCTGTGATCCACCTGTATGTTTTTATGACAATATCCTGCTGTTTTTATTACTATAGCTCTATAGTAGAGCTTGGAATCAGGGATGGTGGCAACTTGAAAAGTTCCTTTATTGTATAGGACTATTCTGGCTATCTTGGGTTTTTTGTTTTTTCATGTGAAGTTGAAAATTGTTCTATTGAGATCTGTGAAAAATTGTATTTGAATTTTGTGGGATTGCATTGAATCTATAGATTGCTTTTAGTAAGACTGCCATTTTTACTCCGTTAATCATATGTGTCCATGAACATGGGATATCTTTACATATTCTGATATCTTCTCTAATTTCTTTCTTCAAAGACTTAAAGTTCTTGTCTTACAGGTCTTTCATTTGCTTAGTTACCCGAGATATTTTCTATTGTTTGTGACTATTATAAAGTTGTTGTTTCCCAGATTTCTTTCTCAGTTTGCTTACCATTTCTACATAGGAGGGCAGCTGTTTGTTGCTGTTTTATCTTTTATATCACACATCACTAAAGGTGTTTATCAGTTGTAAGAGTTCCTTGGTAGAATTTTTAGGGTCACTTATGAATACTATTGTGTCATCTGTGAATAGAGAAAGTTTGACTTCTTCTTTTCCAATTTGTATTTCCTTCAACTCGTTTTGTTGTCTTATTATTCTAGCTAGAACTTCGAGTATTTTATTGAATAGTTATGGAGAGGCTAATCTGCCTTGTGTTATTTCTGATTTTGGTGAACTGCTTTGAGTTTCTCTACATTTAATTTGATGTTGACTGTTTACTTATTGAATATTGCTTTTATATTGTTTAAGTATGCTCCTTGTATCCCTGGTCTCTCCAAAACCTTTATCACGAAGGGGTGTTGGATATTTATCAGAGGATTTTTAGCATCTAAAGAGATGTGACATTTTATCTTTTATATTATTTATATGGTAGATTCCATTGACAGATATTTGTATGTTGAACCATTCTTGCATCTCTGAGATTAATTCTACTTGATCGTGGTGGATAAACATTTTTATGTGTTCTTGGATATTCAATTTGTAAATTTTTATTGAGCATTTTTGCATCAATGTTCACGGTGAAAATTGATCTGTAATTTTCTTTCTTTAATGAGTATGTGGTTTCAATGTCAGGGTGACTGTGGCCTCATCAAATGTATTGGGTTATGTTCCTGTTGTTTCTATTTTCTGGAATAATATTGTCTACCATTGGCATTTTTCCCCTTGGAAGTTTTTTGATGAATTATTCTATTTCACTAGGGGTTGTAGGTCTGTTCAAATTATATATGCTATCTTGATTTAAGTTTGGTAAATGGTAGCTATTGAGAAAAACTTCCTTTTCTTTTAGATTTTTAAGTTTCATGGAGTATAGATTTTTAAAGTGTGTCCTCATGATTCCTATATTCTCAAGTGACTCCTTAGCACTGAAGCACTTTTTACAGTCTCTACTTGACTTAGATTCTTTGTTAAGCAAGACAAAGAGACATGGGGGCTCAATCAGAATTGGTACAAACAACAGCAATGGTTCTGAATGTGTAATTTTAAAAGAGAAAAAGGAGAGATTCGTGTTTGAATGATATAGGATGGGTTGGTAAGTTCTGAATGAGTAGATTAATTAGAATTGCCAATTGGGAATTTTTGATTGTTGGCTCTTGATGTTTTGATAGTTAGGCTTTGGTGATCAGCCCCAGAAATAAGTCAAGCCTAAAAAATGTGGCCAAATAAAGGACTAGGCCATGGTGGGTAGCCTCGGGTATATATAATCTAGTGGTTTAGCAAAAACCCTTCATTGGGTTTGTCATGCTTGAGCTTGCTGGAGCTCTTCACTTAGTGTTAAAAGCTTACCTCTTCTCACTGCTTTCATTGTGTCCCATAAGTTTGGATATGTTGTGTATTTATTTTAATTACATTCTAGGAAGTCTTCAATTTTTTTTTTGTTTTTGTTTTTTGTTTTTCAAGACAGGGTTTCTCTGTGGTTTTGGAGCCTGTCCTTGAACTAGCTCTTGTAGACCAGGCTGCAGGCTGGTCTCGAACTCACAGAGATCCACCTGCCTCTGTCTCCCGAGTGCTGGGATTAAAGGCGTGCGCCACCACCGCCCGGCTGAATTTCTTTATTTCTATCTTGTCCCAGTGGTTGTTCAGTAGGGAATTTTTTATATTACATAAGTTTGTAGGCTTTTTGTTGTTTCGGTTGTTGCTGATTTCCAGCTTTAATTCATGGTGGTTGGATATGTTGCAGGGGGTTATTTTGATTTTCTTGTTTATATTAGTACTTTCTTTGTGTCTAAGTATGAGGTCAGTTTTAGAGAAAGTTTCATGAGGTGCTGAGAAGATTGTATGTCCTTATCTGTTTGAATATTTGTATTGCTTGGTTTATAATCTCTCTGAGAGCCCACTTTTCTCTGTTTAGTTTTTCGATGGCCTGTCTTTTGTTTAGAGTGGGGTATTGAAGTCTCCACTAAGAGTATGTCCAGCTTGAGATCCATACCTCCATCAAGTTGCTGTATTATCTTCTATACTCTACATTACTCTTCCTGTGAGCATGTCGAATCCTTTGTTTCATGGATGAAAGGCAGTAATGTGGGTGGAGGAAAATGAGCTTGGGATTTCTCAAATTTAGTGTCCCTCCACTTATCTGGGGCTGTGACTGTGGTATTATTCTCGGTGACTGGAGTTAAAAATGATTGCTGGACCCAGCCTCTGTTGGAATTTCCCCATAGTCTGTCCAGTTATTTGATTTTATTGAAATTGTAGTTGTAATGGAATTGAAGACACAAATAGTTCCTGAGTTTCAGATTCCCGCATCCCTGTTTGATGAGAGTCCATGGTTTGCTGTGGTCCGCTTTCTGTTTGGGATTCCAGCAGTGTGAACGTTCTCTGAGTCCTTCACTTCATTTCCCTGGCAATGCGCAGCTTTGTTTCTCTTCTCTGCTACTTGTTTTGGTTTGGTCTTGTGGAATCCAAGTAATTTGAAAAAGAATCAATAACCACTTATTTTAAATGAAAACACAGAAGAAGTAAGTTGATACTCTAAACATAGTTATTGTCCTCTTGAAAAATAATTTCACTTTGAATTGAGTTTCTTCATAGCTGAATGTTACATCTTATAAAAATTAACTTATCTCTAGTTTTCTTTTGTATTTAATGCTGCATGAGCTGTTCTCTGTGTGTGTGTGCATGTGTGTGTGTGTGTGCAAGCATGCGTGTGTGTATGTATGCATGTGTGCATGTGTGTGTGTAAATACATATGTGTACTCATGTCTACCAACATTTTCACTGCACAATGAGCTCTTGGTACATTCATATGTTCCTGTTAACCACTCCGGTTCCGTAAAAACTGGTAGTACACTGCCGTATTAGTCATCTTTTTCTCCTGCCTTGAATTCGATCATGGAAGTCCACTTAGAAAGCAGTAAATTACCTTAGGAAAGAAAAGTCAAGTTTGGATCACTTCATTACTTTCACTCGAACTTACCTGTCTTCAGGTAGCAAAGAAAAACAAAACTTTTATTTGCCTGCTCTAAGGAATTCTGGAAAACTTTACCTCTGCTTATCAGAAGTAATCATAACTTCCTGCTTGAGTTGCTAGCTATTCTCATCAAAATGGAAAGCACTTTAAAGGGATAACCTCGAATAATTTAACTTTATATCAAATAGTCTTTTCTCCTTGTGAGTGTTGCTATTCACATCCTACAAGTCTCCGTGTCTTCAAAGAGTTACTTATGAATGTTGTAGTTGTTTTCAATGGCAAGTTGATATAAAAAAAGTTGAAATGTTATCACCATATTACCATTATCTAGCTCTATTCATATGTGTGTGAGAATATTCTAATTCTAATATGTTCTAGTTACATATACACTCACATATATAATTAAAATATATTAGAATTACAATAATTCTAATTTTTTTTAAAATTAATTATATTTACTCATTTACTTTAAGATGTTCATATATGCACATATATATTCATTAATTTTATTTTGCATTTATATGTTCTCATATGTTTACACCTAAATTTTATATCATTCACACTATAGGATACTTTTTAATGTTTATACTCCTTAACATATAAATGAGCAGAAACTATCTTAGAAGAACAAAATAAACCACTTTAACAGTTGAAAAATAAATAAATACTAAACATTGTTATGGTAATAGTCCTTTGCCAAAAGACTGTTTACACTAATTCAAGATCAGTACTTAGAAAACTTTATTTTCTAATGCTGAAACAAACATTTTTTTTTTGTTGTTTTTACACTAAACAGTGAATCACGCATACCAGTTCCTGCTCAGAGTCAAGTCAGTTCGTTCATGCTGTTGTTTTCTAGGGAAACAATAATGGAAAATAAGAAGTCATCCCTGCTTTGTGATTTATTGTAAGGTGTGCTTGTTTGTGAACTTTGTCAAAAGATAGAAAAAAGAAAAGGCACAATACCATGCATTTTACTGCTGAGGCAGGGTGACCAGAGAGTCACTTGTTCCAATAGCATATAATAAAACTTTCTTTCCTATTGATGGAAAAGACGACAAAGTAATGTAGTTCCATGGAGGTTTTTTTCCAAGTGTGAAAGATACTTTAAAACATCTTGCTTTTATTCATATTTCACTTGATTGCCACTATTTCCGTAACTTCAGAACCAACAGAAATCTGGTTTTCATAGTTTACTGTATAACTCCTAAAGTCATCCCATTTTAGTGATCTGATTCTTAATGTTTAGGTTTTATTTGCAAATCTTCCAGTATGACTGAAATAGCTCTGTAGACCAGGCTGGTCTTGAACTCATAGAGATCCGCCTTCCTCTGCCTCCTGAGTCCTGGGATTAAAGGCGTGCGCCACCATCGCCCAGCTCTGAAAAGTGATTTCTTTAAAAATGATAGCTGATGTTTCTTTGGCCCAAAGGAACAAAAGGTTTCTATAATGATGTGTATTATGGCTATGTAATGGCCATAATGGAACCCATGCCAGAATCAGTGGTAATCACATGTGCACATAGAATTTATTGGTAAGTAATTTGTCAAAAATGATACCAAAAATGCTTATTCAGAAATTCAAGCTGAATTCAAAATGTAGAGACTTTTACATGTTGAAAATATGAGATTACAACTTGCATAAGATAATACATGAAATTTTAATGCAAGTCCCAATTGAGAGAACTATTTCTTAAATGTTGTTCTTACCAAATGTGTACTTAAATATGAAAGTTTATACAATAATCATTACCAGGGTAAAACATTGTTAAATATATTGTACAATTAGCAAATGAAAACATCTATGTTCTCTTTTTGGCTCTGTCTGTCACATACACCAACACCAAAAATATGTGTTATCACAGGTATATGCATTATCACAGGCAGGCATATGCGTTATCACAGGCATATGCATCATTTACTTTTCAAGACCAAAACATACCTGGGCTATAAAATGTATATCTTTTTGTTTGTTTTACTTTGTTTTTTAAATGCTAACCAACAAAAGAACTAGATAAACAATGGATCCTAGTCATAATAAAACTTTTGAGAATCAATAAATATATAATTCTACTTCAAAATCATCTTATTTTGTAGAAAATAAAAGATTATTATGGAAAACCTTTTCCTTAAGTTCTCATAATAGTATAAAAATTGTCATGAACTCTAGAGAGTTGTGGAGCTTCCTTGAGACCAAACTAGGCTCTCCATATGTGGGAGACTGCAGTGAAGCTTGAACTATCTGTGAGGTCACTGGCAGATGGACTAGGATCTATCCTTGGTGTATGAACTAGCTTGTTGGAGACCATTCTCTATGGTGAGATGCCATGCTCAACCTTAATGCAGGTTGGATGGGCTTGTTCTTGTCACAACTTAATGTGCCAGACATTTTTGACTCCCCATTGGAAGGAGTGGATGCGGGTGGGGGGTGAGGTGAGAGGGGCAGGTGGAGAGGTGGGGAGAGAACTGTGGTTGAAATGTAAAACAAAATAAAAAAAATATATGATTTAAAAATATATAAATGGATAGGTAAAAGCAATGTTCATCCTTTTACACTATACATTTTTTATACTCCTAATCTACTACCATAAAATGCATGAAAATGACAGATCTTATTTAGTCAATGCAGGAAACGTATAACTGAAATCCAATAGCAATGTTGTGTGCTTGTGTGTTAATATGTAAAATTGAACTCATTCAATTGACTATAAACTGAAATAACTTATTGAAAAATACAGTGTAAAATTACCACCTGTGTAGCTAATTATGTTCTTTGATAATTGACACATAAACAATAAAGTCTACTTCTGCATTGAGTGCAAATTGTCAGCAAAGTGAGGAGTCTGCCAGTAATGCCTCCCTAGACTTATGTTCAATACAGTGTGTATAAATGACCAGTTTTACAATTAATATGAACCTTATATATGTTTAAATACTGAATCTTTATGATCTTTAAAAAAAACAACATAAAAGTGTTATCCATACACATGGTCTAGAAGGATTCTCAAATCATATATTTGGGAAGAGAGGAAGAGGGAAACAGAGTAAGGAAGAGAGAGAAAGAAAATAATAAATGACTGCCTAAAAATTTAGGGCATTCTTATATATACTTGATTTGAATCTTAAATATATTATGATGTGGGAGTGTCATATATCAATCTGTTGATTTCATTGGTTAAGTAATAAAGAAACTGCTTGGTCTCATAGGTTAAAACATAGGTGGGAGGAGTAAACAGAACAAAATGCTGGGAGAAAGAGGAAGTGAGCTCAGACTGGATAGCTCTCCTTTCTGGGGCAGATGCCTCAGAGAGATGCCATGTTCCCCGCTCCCGGGGAGACGTGATAGCTCTGAGACGCGATGAAGCTCCAACCCAGGATGGACGTAGGCTATAATCTTCCCGGTAAGCACACCTAGCAGTGCTATGTAGATGATTAGAAATGGTCTAAATTAATATGTGAGAATTAGCCTAGAAGAGGCTAGATAGAAATGGGCCAAGCATTGTTTAAATGAATACAGTTTGTATGTTGTTATTTCGGGCATAAGCTAGCAGGCGGCAGGGGTGCTGGGGATGCAGCCCCGCCTCTCCTATTACTACAATATTATTATAAGAATATTTTCTCAAGGTATATGAGGAAAATGTGTCAGCAACATGTATCATGTAGCATCAAGAATAATACAACATAAAAATATGGTTACTGAACTTTTAATTATCTTAATATTTTTGTATTTATGACAAGATTCAATTGTGTTCATGAAGAATCAGTTAAAAGCAAAACATATTAAACAATGAATTTGAAAATATTGCCAAGTAGAAAAATATTCCCTAATTAGCAAATAATGAAAATCTCATAACTGTTCCAAATTAGAACCTGGGAAGGCATTTTAGAATAGAGTTTTTATAACAAGGTTAACCAAAACGGATCCCTCAGTTTCCTTGAGTTACAGAGATAAAGTCAAGGCCTAAGATATCCAAAGTACCATGGTTGCACGTGTAAAATACCATGCAGAGAAAAGAAAAAAAATCTAGAAGCTTTCATGTCAAGTCCTTGTCAAGTACACAAAATCAGTGATTTAAGGTGAAAAAAACTTGAGACAATTGAGAAAGTCTCTAGCATTAGAAAACTGCCATGTTGAATTCATACTCCAGTGGTAGAGTTGATAACATCACTGATTTCATTTGCCATAGTGGAAGAATCTCAAATTCAAAAACTTCCAAGTGAGTGCTAAAGATTTCTCCACCAAAGGAGCAACTAAAAGCTGGAGAATTAGTCCTGATCAGGTGTCCCTTCATTTTGCTTAATATTGAGATTAAGAAATGTAAACATATTTCTAAGGGTCTAAACTAAGAACATATATGCAAACAAAAAAAGGAAGCAGCATCCAGGAAAAAAAAAACACTTAAAATATACAAAGTCCAGTTGAACAGAAGACTAGGCATGCCATGTATTATGGAAATGTGAACCACAATTTAAAATATCACCCAATTCAAACTGTTTAAGAAATGATCCAAATTAGTGGAAAAGGTTATTAGAAACATTATTATAATTACTTCACAGATATTCAAAAGAAGAGAAATAGAGTTTGATAAGAGAAGCATACAAAATAGTTCTAAGAAATCTAAAGTGAAGCCAGAAGAGAATAATCAGCACAGTGGAATGTTCAGGGAAACAAAACAGAAAGGTAAGTATGACATTTATTTTTAAGATCCTTTGTCTGAGTTGAACAAAGTACTACATTCTCAGAACCATGTAACCTGTAAGGATGAGGAGGAATTACAACATCGGGGCCAACCTGGACTACAAAGGGTTACCTTGTCTTAACTCCTTGCTTATTTGTCTGTTTTTCTTTTTATTTAATTTTTAATATTCTTTATACATGAATGTTGTATTCTGTGTTTGCATAGTGTTCACTGTTTCTTTGCCCTTCCAATCCCTTCTAGGCCAACCCCATTGTCTCCCAAATTCATATCCTTGTTTATTATTATTATTATTATTATTATTATTATTATTATTATTATTATTACTATATATATGAAATAATCTGATGAGTCCAGTTAGTGTTGCTCACATGTGCATGGGCTTAGGACTGATCACTTGGGCCTTGGAAATTTATCAGCAGTATTTAGACCAAAAGGAAAGAAAGAGCTATCTTTAAGAGAATAGATACTTCTGTGATCTAGAGTTCAAGGCTGAATCCCAATCCAATGTGGACCACTTCCTTGATTTGATCTGAACACTAATAAAATACCTAAACATGGCTTAATTTTCTTAACTGCCCCATGGCAGGTTGGTTATTGTTTAAAGGTCTATCTGAGGATGAAATGCAATAATGCATATCAAAGGTGAATGACTTGAAAGTTGTAAATTGAGGTTGGCAGCAAGTAAACTAAATGAGGTTACAGTTCTCTAGAAAACACATGCTCTTTGTTGCCACCAGGAAAGTGATGTAAATACTTGTTAAGATTTAATTTTTTTATATTTATATGTGTGAATCTGTTGTACACGAATTTTGTTTCTAGGGTATCTAATGCCATCTTATGACCTATATCAATGTTTTTGAAGCAAAAGTCAACATGACTCTGCAACATGGCTTAGAGTGAAAGGTTCTTGTTAGGTGAAATCCACCTTCAATTCTCAGGAACCATGTGGCTAGACAAAATTTGTTTCCTCTAAACTGCCTTTTGATTACCTCACAGGTTGTGGCATGCATATGTAGTAATTTAAACAAAAGGTGCTAGCACTGAATGGACATTTTAGTTTGTGGAATGACACAGAAGATACATATTTAAGTCCACACAATTGTGGCTATCTTGATTCTGGCAGAGACACTGTTGTATACACTTGAGAAAAATGGTATAGTTAATAAATTGTATTGAGAAAAATGACTACCTGTTTACAGATGAGCAAAACTTGATCCTTCACTCTTATCCTGAATAAAATTAAACTTCAAAGGATTCTATAATCAAACATACAATCTGAAATTCTGGATGGGCTAGTGGAGAAGATAATGAGTACACTACAACATGTAGGCACAGGAAAGGGCTTTTAAAATAGAGCTTGAGTCCCCCAGGAAATAAGGCAAACAATTTATATGTAGAATCTCGTGAAATGAAGAAGCTTCTGAACAACAAAGAAAACAATAAAGAGGCAGCCTAAAGCCTGAAATACAGAAGAAACTTGGGAAAATGAGCATAAATAAAGTAAGCAATTCAATCAAAACAAGTGCAGAATTCTTAAAAGAAAAACTAATAAATGTGAGTAAATGTTTTAACGGGGATTGAGCATCATTAATAATCAAAGAAATTCAACTTAAAACTATCCAAGGGTCCATCGAATGACTATCAGAATAGCTTTTCTCAAGAAATCAAATCTAAAATGTTGGTGAGGATGTGAAGATGTGCACTTATTCAGTATTGATAGGATTGCAAACTAGTGTCAACATTATGGAAATAAAAGTGACTATTTCTTAAAAACCATAAATAAAACAACCACACCTCTCAGCTGAACTATTTCTGGTCATTTACCAAAGGATTATGTATTATTTTTCAAATACACTTGCTCATTCATGATCATTGTCATTCTATTCACTATATATAGGATACTGAATCAGTGCAGATGTTCACCAAGTGATGAATGGATGATAAAAATGTGTTTCATATATAAATCTGTAAAAAGATGAGATTTTACTTTAAGTAAATAAAGCTGGAAATAATTATACTCAGATTACTCAAGTGCAGCAAAACGATCACCATATTTTCTTTATTATATATGGATTCTAGCATCTTGTAATCTTTTAATTTGTTTATTCTACTTAGAGTTCCTATATATAAAAATAGATAAATAAACTTATATATAGGAAAGCTATCAGAATGGTGATGACTTAAGAGGTGAGAGTTTATAAAGAGAGATAATATAAAAATGGATGGAGCTTATACTAGTGATGAAAAAAAGAAGACAAGTAGAGAGTAACAGAAACAATGGGTTAGTAAGGTAATCCAGAAAACTATGAAAAAACTTAGGAAGAGCTACTGTCTTGTAAACAAATTGAAAATATATAATTTTTAAAGGATCAATTGGAAGGGAGATATCCTGAATGGCTGGAAATTGGTCTTCTGGGTTTTCTTTTTCTTTCTTTCTTTTTTTCCCCCCAAAACCTCAAAGCTAAGTATGCATTACTCAGCCCTTTCCCCAACAATACAGGCTCTTGCCATTCCTCTTGGCTACATACCAGAACTAGATAACTATATTCTAATATTGAAAATACCTTGCATTTTAATTACATAAGATATAAAGAAAGGTGGTCCTGCAACCAAAAGCATGCTTTCTGCTGGCTAGACTCACAGAACAGGAACATGTTATGTCAACTACTGGTGCAGAAAAGGCAGCTAAAGGCTCTAGCACTGAGCTATATCCTCAAGGTGCAGAAAATGAATCAATTGTCTTTTCTCCGTGTGATTCTGTAAGATTTGACACTGAATTTACAGAAAATAGGTTCTCATTTCTGCCAAGTGCCAAAAGTATTAAGAAATTAATCAATCACTCTTTGATTAGATTTGATGTTCAGTCCACAAGAGTCAATTCATACCTGCATAAATATATGCAGTAGAAGATGGCACTGGCACCTAGGAGGAAACCAATTCTGATGTTCAGCTAAATTGACATAGCATCAAAGCATCTTTTAAATATGTTTGTTTATACCTGTAGACAGTTACCACTCTTAGTCTCTATCAAATGATGGTAAATACGGAAACCTGGAAAGACAGAAGTTGTTGAGAATAAAGGAAGGTTGTGTGCTATTCACTAAATGAGATATTTACTCCACATCTTGCAGGGATCAGGGAACATTGCATAATATGGTTCATAAAGAATAGAAGAGAAAGAAATGACATAGGATGGCTCCTGAACACCCATTTTTTAGGTAATACATACCTATCGCACCCATAAACACTCAACAACTCTAGATGACTGCACTAGATCTAGAGAGGGATTGGCTCATTAATAGCCAGGCATGAATGGAGAATATGCTCAGGAAGTCTAGCAGCTCACTGTAAAAAATGTGCACTACTGATAGACTCTGGGAAAGGGGAAGTCCTTATCTTCAACTGTTTACACACTGGCGACAACACCAGCCTACATTGAATGGAATGACCACATGAATTCCAGTGGCCACACAGATGGTGCATCAATCAGATCAAATGTGTGAGAAACACCAAACCAAAAGTTAAAATATAAGAAAAGAAAAGGTATAAAAAGGAGTTCAGTTAAGGTTGGAGAAGAGATAAGAGAATTTGCAGAGAGAGAGTAGCTAGAATGAATTATATACATTTATGACCTTGTCAAAGCATGAAACTAATAATTTGAAAGATGCATATTTTGTTTGATATAGCTCAAGAAATGATGTAACTGAAAGATGTTAAAAAAACAAGCACAAGTCAAACCCCCAGAAATATATAAATAAATAGTATGCCCAATTCATGACTGTAATAAAGCTTTTCTAATATTTTTCTTTGTTAATAATGAATAAGTCTAGTGTGCTTCTATCATTTTCTCCATGGCAAAAAATTCTTCATTTGTTTTTTATTTTTCTTTGTGATACAAATGTCACTTAGGTGTTAAAACAGTGAATATAGAAGTCCTTTGGGGTCCTCAAATTAACATAGGAAATTGTCACTAAAGTTGGCTGCCTATGAGATCTAAATGGTAGATTTCTATTGTCAAATGCATCACATGCTTTGGCAATAGGACATACAGAGATAAATCTGAAATGGATAGGAAAGCTCACTTTCTGCTGGTTAGTCTTACTAGTGCTAGAAGATTTTTATATAGCTTCTATGTAAGATCTCTACACCGTAAATTTCAAAACAGCAAAGAAAGAAATTAAGATACCAAAGTGGGAAATATGTCCAATGTTTCTAGTCTAATAAAGAGTGTCAAAAAGACTGTGCACTCAATATAATTTGTAGATTCAACCTAATATACATCAAAATATAAATGGATTTCTTGGGTTTTGTTGGTTTTTTTTTTAGAATACATTTTATTATTTTTTCCGCCTCCTCCCCATTTCCCATTTCCCTCCGCCTCCTCGCACACATCGCCCCCACCCCTACTCCCCTACCCCTCTCCCCACACACACTCCATTCCCCCTCCCTCTTGAGAAAGAAGAGCTCCCAATAGATCAGCTCCACTGTCTCAGTGGGTGGGTGCACCCCTTGTGGTCCTGACTTCTTTGCTCATGTTCTCCCTCCTTCTGCTCCTCATTGGCTAAAATAAAAAAAACTCCAATGATAGCCTTTGCTGGTACCCTCATCCATTGCTGGTGGGAATGCAATCTTGTGCAACCACTTTGGAAATCGTGTTTCAGTTTCTCAGAAAATTCGGGATCAACCTACCCCTGGACCCAGCAATACCACTCCTGGGAATATACCCAAGAGATGCCCTATCATATGACAAGAGCATTTGTTCAACTATGTTCATAGCAGTATTATTTATAATAGCTAGAACCTGGAAACAACCTATATGCCCTTCAATGGAAGAATGGATGAAGAAAGTGTGGAATATATACATATTAGAGTACTACGCTGCGGTAAAAAACAATGACTTCTCGAATTTTGCATGCAAATGAATGGAAATAGAAAACACTATTCTGAGTGAGGTAACCCAGACCCAAAAAGATGAATATGGGATGTACTCACTCATAATTGGTTTCTAGCCATAAATAAGGCTTACAGAGTCTACAATTGGTGATCCTAAAGAAGCTAAGTAAGAAGGTGAACCAAAGAAAAACATAGTTATCCTCTTGGCTATGGGAAGTAGACAAAATTGCCGGGGAGAAAATTGGTATCTTGGGGGTGGGGTGGGATGGGGGTAAGGGGAGGTGGGGAGAGAAAAGGGAGAAGGGGAGGATGGGGGGAACTTGGGGAAAAAGGAGGATTGGGATAAAGGAAGGTTGGATAGGGGAGCACGGAAGCACAATTCTTAGTTAAGGGAGCCACCTTAGGGTTGGCAAGAGACTTGAACCTAGAGTGGCTCCCAGGAGCCCAAGCCGAGGTCCCCAGTTAGTTCCTTGGGCAGCTGAGGATAGGGAACTTGAAATGACCCTAGCCTATAGCAATACTGACGAATATCTTGCATATCATCATAGAACCTTCATCTGGTGATGGATGGAGATAGAGACAGAGACCCACACTGGAGCACTGGACTGAGCTCCCAAGGTCCCAATGAGGAGCAGAAGGAGGGAGAACATGAGCAAAGAAGTCTTTCAGCCATTTTAGATTCCCCTGTTGAGAGTTCTCTGTTTTGTCTTGTTGACTGTGTCCTTTGCTTTACAGAAGGTTTTTAGTTTCAGGAAGTCCCATTTATTAATTGTTTCTTTCAGTGTCTGTGCTGCTGGGATTATATTTAGAAAGTTGTCTCCTGTGCCAATGTGTTCAATTGTACTTCCCACTTTCCCTTCTATAAGGTTCAGTATGACTGGCCTTATGTTGAGGTCTTTGATCCAGTTGGACTTGAGTTTTGTGCATGGTGATTATTTTTTTTTGTACTAATATGTGAATCAATGTTCAAAAATACATAAAATTTAAGATTTGATTACTTTGCTGTTAATATTATTTAATTTTTCATATATTCTTAGCATTAAATCTCTTTCTGATAAATTGGTACAGATATTTCTCATCAATTCTGTACATTATGTCTTCATTGCGTTCTTTCCTTGCTATCCAATATATCATTAGTATTCATTTTATAGCTATGTTCCTTTAGTATAGTACATTTTCCTCTAAGTATAGTATGTTGACCTATCTAGCCTTAGCTTCTAGGTCCCTTTTTAGTGTGAGGAATCCATGTTCCATCTCATGGAGTAGACCTTAAAACCAGTCTTAACAAGGTGACTTGGTAACTCCCATAACATTCATGCCATTATTGCACCAGTGAGCATATATTGCAGGCAGGTCCATTATTATATTTCCTAGTGATTAAAACTGTAAAACTGATGCTAAGGTTTCTCCTACTGAAACAATTATAGAACCTTTCAGGACTATGAATTCTAGCTAGTAGTGATGAGCTTCCTGTTGAGTACCGACTTAATTTGTGTGGGATATATGACATATGTTTTCAGCAGCTGTATCTTACTGTACAATTTTGAAGAGGAACCAATAGCATTGGCAATAGTCTGTAATATTTGCTTTGAATTTCTATAGGACCCCTGTATACTTCAAACAGTGTAGCCATATCCTTGTACTGAGTGTTTTACTTGATATCATATGATGTCTGTTTGGAGTACTGTCTACCACATTATTTGAGAATTCCACTTAAATTCATTTGTTAAAAAGAAATTTAAATATATATAAACAAACGAACAAACAAACAAATAAACAAATAAATTTTCTTTATATATGTATATATTCAAAGAAGCTTCAAGCCTATATGTGGTGGCACACCTTAATCCCAGCACTCAGGAGGCAGATACAGGAGGACCTCTACGAGTTCAAGGTCAGCCTGGTCTACAAGAGCTAGTTCCAGGACAGTCTTCATAGCTACAGAGAAGCCCTGTCTTGAAAAATCACAAAAAAACTTCTAAATTTGTAGGTTTTCAAAGATCTTTTGTGTTAGTTATCCCTCCCTATATTAACTTTTTACTCTACCCCCATCACTCTCTCCTTCCTCCTGCTTTAGCTTCCCCAATAGCTGTTTAGAACATTATATCCTATTTCCACTTCATTGGAAGATCCATCCCTCTCTCATAGTCCCTTAATAACTGCAGAATCTCTATGAGTATTCTGAACAAAACACATATCTCTAAATGTTAAAAGCTAATATCCATGTACTAAAGAAAATAAGGTTTTTCTTCTGGGTTCTTATCACCTCACTCTAGATGATTGTTTTCATCTCTATCCATTTACCTAAAATTTTCATAACTTCACTTTTCTTAATAGCTGATTAATATCATGCAAAAGTATCAGGTTTTCATTATCTATTAATCAGTCGATAGACCTTTAGGCTGTTTCCAATTTTTAGCTATATGAATAGACTATATATGAACATGGAAGAATAAATATCTCCACAGAAAGGTGTAGAATCCTTTGGGTATAATGCATAGTTGTATCTTATGAAAGATCTAAAGTCTTTGAGGAAACTTCAAACTGATTTCTGTAGGAGCCTCACCAGTTTGTACTCACACCGGCGATGAAGAAGTGTTCTCATTTCTCTACATCCTAATCAGCACCTGTTGTCATTTGGTTTCTTGACCCTACTGACTTGGATAAGTAGAAATATCAAAGTATTCTTAATTTGCACTTCCATGAAGGCTAAGGATGTTGACCATTTCTAAGTGTTTCTCAGTCACTTTGAGTCTCATTCTGAGTCTTTAGAAAGCTCACTGTTTACTTTTACACCACCTTTTAAATTGGGTTATTTATTTTCTCCATGTTCAGGTATTTTAGTCCTTTCTAAATTGTAGATACTAGACCTCCGTCAGATCTAAAATTGGTAAGGACCTTTTTTTCCCATTCTGTAGGCTGATTCTTTGCTTAAATGCTGGTGTCATTGCTGTGCATAAGATGTTTAGTTCCATGAGGTACCTTTTGTTAACTCTTGTCTTAATATCTACACTATTGGAGTCTTGTTTAAAACAAATCTTTTTTCCTGTGCTAATAAGTTCAAGCACACTACCTACTTTTTCTTCTATCAGATTCATGGCAACAGGACTTATACTGAGGTCCTGAATCTATCCTGAGCTGAGTTTTGTGTGGGGTGATAGACAATGGATCTATTTTTTTTTTTGTTCTATATTTTACTATTCAGTTTTACCAGCGTCATTTGTTGAAGACACCAGTGTTTTTCCAGTTTGTACTTTTCACTTGTTTGTAAACTGTCAGGTGTCTTTAGATGTGAAGAACTTTGGTAGGGTCTTCAATAATATCTCATTGACCAGTGCAGGGATTTTGACAATATCATGCTATTTTCATTGTGATAGCTATGCAAAGGCTTGCCTAAAACTGTCTGTGTAAACCAGGCTTGCCTCAAAGTCATAGAGATTTACCTGCCTTTGCCTTCAGACTCCTGAAATTGAAAGTATGTTTCACCATTCCTGGCCCGGCTTACTGAGTTTTTAATTTCCAGAGTCATATCAGTTTAGTTAGTCTTCAGCAGTTCTCTCCTATTACTGATTTATATTTTCACGTCTTGGACTGACTCTCAAGGTCATATGGATTTCTGTTTTGTGTTCTCATAGAGTTTATACATATGAACATTCTGTTGTTTAAACATACTCGTGATTATTTTTTTCAAGTATCTGTAAATTACTTCAGACCATTTTTACTGTGAACCATTAAAGTCAGATTAGTAATTCTAAAGAAATAAATTATTTCTGATTCTGCATTGATATTTCTTCATCTGGAGTCAGTTTATTGATTGCATTTTTCTTTATTGTTTTCTATTTCTTTCCAGATTATTTTTATTTTTATGAAGGTGCATGTCTAAGAGTGCATGAGCTCACAATGGCTAGAGAATCAGATTATCTCACAGTGAGTTACAGTCAGTATGAGGCACATAACCTAGGTGCTGTGAAATATATTCTGGTCTTCTGCAAGAGTACTGCTTACTTTTCACTACTTAGACAGTCTTTCTTTATTAATTTTCATTTTAAAACTAAGGTCTTATTTTCATTTAATGGAGGTGTTTATATTGTTCATTTGAATATTAAGTCTTAGTGCTAAGGTGTCATTTTTTATACTGTGGGATTGGTACTTTTAGCCAGAGTCTCTATTCGCTGGTTTTTGATGATTAGATACTGTTCTGGGTCATCAGGAGCCTTATTCCTATCCCTGCAGCTTCTGAGGAAGTTCAGGAGTTCTCTAAACCTATGGCATATAGTTTAGGGAAGCTAGATTTTTCTCTCTGGGTCAATAGCTTCTATCATGAGTAATGAAATTCCCAAAGTGCCTGAATCCACAGTTTTATTGTAGACTCTGAAAGCTGTAGATCTCCCGTCATCCTGTAGCCTTTATATTGGAACCAACTTTATATATTTTAAGGTTTTTTTAACATTTTTAAATTTTCTCTTTCTTTTATTTCATATGTTTAGATATTTTACTTATATGTATATCTCTATACCCTATACATGCAGTGCTCAGAGAGGAGAGGTGAGAGTAAGATACCACATCCACTGATGCAGTTACTGATGACTGTGATCCACCATTTGGGTGCTCACAATTGAACCCAGATCCTCTGGAAGACCAACTAGTGCTCTGAACTACTGAGCCATCTCCCTGGTGCTAGTATTGTTAAGACTTAATCTCTTTCTCTTATTGTTTGCTTTTTTTTATATTAGAAAAATGTAGTTTGTAACTAGCAGAAAAATTTTAAAATATAATTATATAGAGCTTTCTGTGTGCATATATGTAGCATGTATATAATTTCTCACTCAAAAACAACTATTGATAATGGTTCCTTATCCTACTTTTAGAAGCATATTAATTGTCTTGTCTGACTGGTCAAGAGCCCTGAGTCAGTAGTCCCATAACTACCCTCAGAGACTAATTCTTCACTATCTATTCCAGTTTTGCCTAATAATACCATATCTTATTTATATGCCTCTTCCCATTAATACTAAGCCATATAAGAACATATTTCAAGTACTTCTTTTTAAAGATTTATTTTATTTATTATATATACAGTGTTCTGTCTGCATGTATCCCTGGAGACCAGAAGAGCGTACCAGATCTCATTATAGATGGTTGTGAACCACAATGTGGTTGCTGCGAATTGAACTCAGGACCTGTGGAAGAGCAGCCAGTGCTCTTAACCTCTGAGCCATCTCTCCAGCCCCTTTCAAGTACTTTTGCATTCCTAACTGTTGGCTATATGTTGCGCTTAGTCCACAGCCTTTATTCAGTCTACAGACTCCTGTTGCTTTGCTTTTCTGGTATCCCAGAAACTAAGTTATCTTGTTTATCTTGTTGCTTATTTTACCCCGGAAAGGAATGCAGTTTCTTTTGCTTCTTTGCCTGGAGGGCGTACATCCTCATTGGCCGGCTCCCCACTCCCCTTTTTAATGTGATTTAATTATCTGAAGACGCAGTTCAGCAGTATGATACATTCTATGTGTAAGACTCTGTGTTCAAGCCATAGCACACAGGAAAAACATCTTATTTGTTTTGTTCTACCCATACAACACTTTGACCCATACAAAACGTTGACCAGTGTAACTTCACTTATTGGAAGATATTTGAATCATGTCTTTCTTTCACTTGATTGATCTTCTCAGGAGAGTACAGCTCTTTCTGTTATAGCTTACATTGTTTCTCTGCTACATGGTATACCATCTGTGTTATAAAAGGAGATTGAATTAGAGGTAAGTGGATACACATACTGCACAAGGAATGTAAGTGACAGCAATTTTGCTATATTTGTTTATAATTATACTTAATATTTTCAACAAAATATTACCTTCTCTTGGACTTTTTATTAATAAAACAGCACACTAACCACTCTGTATAGTTACCATTTGTGGACACTGGTTGGACTCAGCAATTTACATGTGAACCCCTTTGCTCCTTTTGTTTGTTTGTTTACCTGTTCTGGAACTAGATCTTGTAGGCCAGGCCTCAATCTCACAGAGATTCCCCAGCCTCAGATTCCCAAGTACTAGGATTAAAGGTATATGCCAGCACTGCCTAGCTCCATATTTCAATTTTTAAAAAAGGAAGTACAGTGAAAACCTATTTTTTCTTTCTATTTTTGAGATTATAATGTAATTACATCATTTTCTTTTCCCACAAACTCTCCTTGTTCCCTTTCAAATTCATAGTCTCTTTTTATTGATTGCTATTACATGTGTATTTGTATTATTTGATATATATATATGTGTGTGTATATATATGTATACACACACACACACACACACACGTATGAAGGAAACCATGCCTAGTACTAGAAACCTAAAACCCAGACCAAATGAAGTCAATTATCTTGTAGGAGAACATAGAGCCACTTAAATATTTGATCTTATTTTTAAAATGAAATTTCACAGAAGAAAAAAATCAGCTTTGAATATCCAGAGACCAGCATTTTGCAGAATGTTGGGATCAATGATCAAGTGGCTCTATACTGTGCAGGAAAAAGGCTTGGGATTCTTCTTTACACTGTTTTAAACTGAGAAACTTACTGTTTTGTTATCTAGGATTTACTTACTTGGAGAAAGGATTCACATTTGACCATCCACTAAGCAAATTTACAAAAGTTTGAAACATAAAACATAATACAAAACAACAAAATAAGAAACCAGGCTTTAAATTCAGAAACCATATATATACAGACCACCAACAAAAATACAGTCAGAAAGTTGTACATATATATATATATATATATACATTTGCATATATATTTACATGCATATATGTAAAACCAAAATTAAAGAAAAAGCAACTATCAACTAAAGAATTGAGAGTGTGTAGAAGTGGTTGGAAGTAGGCTATTTGGGAGGACTTGGAGAGTGGAACATAAGGGAGGAAGTGATGTAATTATTTTTGAATTAAAATACATTTTTTTGAAAGAATTTCTTCTGAAGTAATATATCTAGAGCTAAAAATCAAGTAAAAAATAAACTCTTTCAGCAATATGTGAAATGAGGGTCTTCTCTAAAGAAGGAAATTCAAACAGAACAGACAGTCCCAGGCTGAAGGAAAAACGACTCCAAGAAAAGCCTCATCAAAGGAACCTTTATTGCAATGGAGCTCTATATTTAAGATTCCTTGGCACAAGGAGAAAGAAGCTGCTTAGAGAAGATCTGGTCCTTTCTATTAGAAGCTTTGCAATATGGGGCAATTTGAGTTTCTTAAAAATAAAACTGAAAAGGCAACTCATAGATTAGTAAATACCTAAAAAACTTAATGTACACAAAACTGCTTTGTATACATGTACATGTACATATATTACATTTTTGATTGCATAATTTGCAAAAAATAGCAAATTAGGTTATTTACACTGTTTCAAACATTTAATTTCAAATGAGCTACTGTTTCAGACAAATGGGGAAAAGAAGATTGAGGCATATCCAAATTTTCCAGATGTTTATTACCTACTGAGAGAAATCAGAACAAAGTCTTTAAAGGGTAAATAGAAATGTTCCCAGCATTAAACAGTTAACTAGGACCAGCACATTATCCGGACATAGACATCAATCCTGCTTTAAAAGGGAAAGAAGCAGAATGTGGGGCCCAGGGCAGTGTTTCCCACAGTCGTGGTGCCCAGTCCAGTGTTTCCCACAGTGGTGGTGCCCAGGGCAGTGTTTCCCACAGTGGTGGTGCCCAGGGCAGTGTTTCCCACAGTGGTGGTGCCCAGGGCAGTGTTTCCCACAGTGGTGGTGCCCAGGGCAGTGTTTCCCTCACTGGTGGTACCCAGGGCAGTGTTTCCCACACTGGTGGGACCCAGGGCAGTGTTTCCCACACTGGTGGTGCCCAGGGCAGTGTTTCCCACAGTGGTGGTGCCCAGGGCAGTGTTTCCCACACTGGTGGTACCCAGGGCAGTGTTTCCCACACTGGCTCTGTCTAGACCAGTGTTTCCCACGCTGATGGTGACTAGGGCAGTGCTTCCCACAGTGGTGAGGTCCAGGGCAGTTTGAACTACAGTGGTGTTTGGACTTAACTAGGGAGAAGGAAACAGTGCTTTGCTTATATTCCCTTTCTGGTGCTATTTTTATCAGAGCAAACAACAATTTATTTAAAATTAATATATTTCTTTTTTTCAAGAAATGCAGACTTTATTCTTTTTAAATTTTTTTAAATTTATTTATTTATTAAAGATTTCTGCCTCCTCCCTGACCCCGCCTCCCATTTCCCTCCCCCTCCCACGATCAAGTCCCCCTCCCACATCAGCCCAAAGAGCAATCAGGGTTCCCTGACCTGTGAGAAGCCCAAGGACCACCCACCTCCATCCAGGTCTAGTAAGGTGAGCATCCAAACTGCCTAGGCTTCCCCAAAGCCAGTACGTGCAGTAAGATCAAAAACCCATTGCTATTGTTCTTGAGTTCTCAGTAGTCCTCATTGTTCACTATGTTCAGCAAGTCCGGTTTTATCCCATGCTTTTTCAGACCCAACTATATTTCTAAAGACTTGTCCAGAATTTTACTTGTGGACACTTATCAAAGCTATGGGCAAGCATAGCAGCTGTAGCAGAGCTCTATCGTTGTTGAAAAAGGCCACATAGTCCAAGGCTGAACAGTTTCAAGCCTCCAGAAATGCAATTCAGCTCATTAGAAGAATTTGTCACCTTGCCCCTCCCACAGTTGTCCGCCATTGACCAGCTATAAAGTCATAAACCTTCAAATATTGGTATTTAATTCACAGTTAATTTTGTAACCTTTATTTGCCCTTGTTACAGAAGGATTTCTATTCTCTTAATAACATTTGCTTAATTTGCTGCTGAAAACCTGTAACTCTGAAGTTGAAGTGCATGAGAGACAATTTCTAACATAGTGTTTGACAACCTCTGGTTAACCATCCATGTAATGTCCACAGTAATTGAGATTTAATGCCTGACTGATATAGAGGCACAACTTAATAGCAACACTGAAACTTAATGTAGGCCCTCAAGAAACAGACTAATTGACTCTTCTCTTTTTGAGTCAGTTACACAGATGGGAGTTTATACCTCACTGTTTTCCCATGAGCGGGTGGATGCTACAGGGAAGTATATTCCGGTGCTTTAGTTCACAGAGGGTCCAGGGTCCTTTAGCACTGGAGTCAGATGTTACTGTGGCTATTAATTGGCATGAAAAGGCTAGTATCATCTGGAAGAATCATGCTTAGTACAAGACAAGAACAGAAAAGGTTACACAATCCTTTGGGTGGAGCATTATTCCCTAACAATTTTCCTGGGCATCTCCCTTCAGCTCATTGATTTCTATCCTGATTGTGTCATGTTCATCTGCAGTTTGAGAGGTTATTCCCTTTTCCTTTTGATCATTTTTTCTGCCTACTCAGCCCTCTTCCATAGTGTATGTCACTATCACTAATCACAACTATGTGCTGTCAATAAAATGACATGTTTGATATGCACAAGCTGTGACATTCAGAATGGGTGGTTCTGGCAGTCACTGCATGGAGCTTAATTACAATATTCTTACGGGTCCCACTGTAGCCTGTACTCATTGGGGGTGTTTTTTTTTTTTCTTCTGCATATTCTTTCTGTGCATTGTTGCCAGTGACAAAAAGCTTCAGCTTCAAATTCACAATCCTCCTTCTAGATGACTAGAAGGAACACTGTTATGATCTGAACACAGGTGATATTGGAGCACTTAGTCACAAGACAACAGCCACCTTAAAGTTATGAGTCTCTCTCCTCCTGCCTTCTCATAAAGCTCTTTCATTTATCAGCCACGTGAAGTTTTGAAGTTTTGTTTTCACTGGGAACTATTCAACAGATAGAGGAAAGAAAATAGCATTCTCTAAAGGATGACAGCATATTTTTATAATCAGTTGCAGCAATTTGAATTCCTTGTACTCAAAAATCATCTAAAAAGCAGACCAGTATTTCCATCAAAACACCAAGACTTTACAGAAAGTAATGGTCTATATATGGAAGACACAACTTAATTCAAGCATTTTCATTAACTGTAGATGCAGCCATAATTATATAGATAGCTATACAAATTTATATTTGTAAACTCTAACCACATTAACAGTAGAAAGGCTACCATAAGGACACATGTTCAAATTGTTCATAGAAGCATTGTTTGTCATAGCCAGAACCTGGAAACAACCTAAATGCCCCTCGACCGAAGAATGGATAAGGAAAATGTGTTACAGTTACACAACGGAGTTCTACACAGTAGAGAAACAGAATGACATCTTGAAATTTGCAGGCAAATGGATGGAGCTAGAAAATGTCATATTGAGTGAGGTAACCCAGACACAGAAAGACAAATATGTACTCATTCAAAAATGGTTTTAAAATATAAAGCAAAGAAAACCAGCCTACAAATCACAATCCCAGAGTAGCTAGACAACAATGAGGACCCTAAGAGAGACATACATAGATCTAATCTACATGGGAAGTAGAACAATACAAGATCTCCTGAGTAAATTGGGAGCATGGGTACCATGGAAGAGGGTTGAAGTGGAGGGGAGAGCAGAGAAAAATACGTAGCTCAATAAAATCAATAAAAGAAAAAGAAAAGAAAGGCTAAATCCATCTCCAACTTAAAGACGTAGATGCTCAAAGAAAAGGTGCAGCTTTCCTTAAGACTAACAAGTTACCAACTTTACTAAGATTAGTTTTCAGTCTGTGTTAGCATTAATATTGTGACTTTAATTTTTTTCTATCAGTTCATGGTGTGATTTACTTTATATTCATATTTAGTAATTGGTCATGTAGGCTTCAGTTTTGAATTTATTATGCAACATTCAACAAGATTAACAATATTGAGTAGCAATCAACTTTTAATAAGAATTACAAATGCTATCTCCAATCTAGAGACAAGAAAAGTAATCACTGCAATCAATCAGGTGGTTTAATCAGTTTTGAAATTGGAATTAACCATGCATCATGTCAGGGAAAAAAACTCAAAATAATAGGATGAGATGCCTTTGCTGTAGAAGGAGATAAAGTAATCTCTAGGAAATATGAGTCAGTTATCGAGTTTCTGGATCATCTGCTCATTACATCGAGTTTCCCATAGGCGGTAAAACTTGTTCTTCAAGTCTTTTACTTTCCTACAGACAGATCCATCTCAATCTGTACATTATATAAATTATATAATATTATCTGTGTTCTGCATTGGAATAAGCCATGCAATAACTTAACACAGAGAATTTTTATGAAAACATAGAATATTATAAGCAGTAAAACTTTGTTTTGTTTTGTTTTGTTCTATAACCCAATCCTAGTTTCTTCCACTTACTTCATTAATTCTTTCAACACAAAAGCTGATCACAGTATAGCATTCACAGGTACATGAATTAGGACACTTATGAGAAACCGAGTTGTGTCAAATTAATGACATTGTGGAAAGATGAACTAAAGTATACCACATATGCACAAAGCATGAGTCTTCCAAACTGCTTGTAAAAATTGATTATTTTTCCATTTACAAAATAGTTTCAGGACAATTTAAATTTTTAAATTTTGCCTGAAGAACACTACAATTGCATATTTATGTAAGAGAGCACACCTGTCAGCTTCTTCTATACACAACCATATACAGTATTACATGGGAAAAACAGCAGTTCAGCTGGAAAAAAAAACAAGTATACATAGATTCAAGTTTCTTTATCTGGGGAAAGAAATAAAAGAAGAGAAGGCTACTTGTTTGAGCTTCCACATGCTGAAATTCCTGCCTTTCTCCTGTGCATAGCTAGTTCTAGAAAATTGAGCTCTGCACAGAACTACCTGGGATATACAAGTGTTCTATTATATCTCAGATTTACAGAAGTTGTCATGAAACTATGAAAGACCTGATTAGTATACTAACCATCGACAGGCTTATTACCTGTTTTTACTTCATACAGTGCATATAAAATGATGAATTTAATATGAAATTAAAGAATATGCAGAGTTTTGTTTTCTGAGATGTGAAATAATACTCCAGTAGAGCAGAAAACTTAACCTTTGTTAATGCAGGTAGGCACCAAATCAGACATTTTAGCTTCCTTTATTCAAAACTATTAACATTAAGTGTGATGAATTTTTCTGCCAGCTGGTTCAGAAATTCATTATAAATAACCTAGAATTTTTTATTTTTTATTTTTTTTTAATTTTGTTTATTTTTTTTATTAAAATTTTCCACCTCCTCCCTGCCTTTCTTTTCCTTCCCACTCCCACCACTCCCCTCCCCATCCCTCTCCTGTCCAAAGAATAGTCAGGGTTCTAGCCCTGTGGGCAGTCCAAGGTCCTCCCACCTCCATCCAGGTCTAGGAAGGTGAGCATCCAAACTGGCTAGGCTCCCACAAAGCCAGTACATGCAGTAGGATCAAAACTCAGTGCCATTGTCCTTGGCTTCTCATCAGCCCTCATTGTCCACCATATTCAGAGAGTCCGGTTTTATCCCATGCTTTTTCAGTCCCAGTCCAGCTGGCCTTGGTGAGCTCCCAATAGATCAGCCCCACCGTCTCAGTGGGTGGGTGCACCCCTCGTGGTCTTGACTTCCTTGCTCATGTTCTCCCTCCTTCTGCTCCTCATTTGGATTTTGGGAGCTCAGTCCATTGCTCCAATGTGTAACCTAGCATTTTTTAAAGAAACTGTATACCATCCTGCTCAGTCTATATTAGTCTATGTTTATATGCTGTTTTCTCAAGAAGTCACTTCATACCTATGGTTTACAAAAATGCCAACAAGTGGGGGAGGTGAAATAGTCTCTGCTGTATTACAAGAAACACCAGGATAAACTGTACGAAGAATCATATGGGTTCCATGACTGTAGAAAGCACACCCAAGTTTAGGAGTGATGAAACAATGTACACCGTGCAATATCCAACTATAACAGAACACTTTGATGGAAAATCTGACAATTGTGTAAGAATAAAATTCAAGCTTTCAAATAGCAGTATCAGAAGAGATGGAAACAAAGGCCTCCAAGCTCCCTGTTGTATATTATTGATATTTACAGACCATTCAAGTGCCCTTCACTTCCTATCAGGATGTCCAGTCCTATACATTTTTTTGGACTTTTGGCTAGGATCAAGTGTGGGACGTCTAACTCTGACAGGCAGCATTAACACAGCAGGGTTACCCAAACATACCAAAGTATTTAAACTATTGTTTTTGGATTGTTTTCCTGAACAGAGAAAATTACAGAGTCATGCTAGTTGAAGTTTTAGAGACTACAGAATAAAAAAAAAAAAAAAAAGAATTCAAGGGACATACAAACAAAGGAGGTCTAATTCCTGCCTTAAGTTTCAGGGTTCTTTTTTCTTTCATTTTTTGTTTTATTTGAAAGCAAGTCTGTGCAGGTTCTATTCAGTTATATGAAAGTGAGACATTCAGTTTACTCAGCTCATATGTTAGGAGGACTTTATGCCAACAGTCTGTTAAGCACTGACAAACCAGCAGGAATGAATTCACATACCTTAAGAAACATAAACTCCATTAAGGAGACAGCTTCATGACCATAATGAAAAGCAACTTGCTAAGAGCATTGGCAGAGGGGGAACTGTGTACACCTGACAAGTTAAATGTGTTTAATTCTGGGCACAACTTACAAAGGCAAAAGGTTGAGTTATTATTAATCTAGCAGTCTTTAAGAACTAATTAGACAATTGTCAAGTGTTAACTACTCATTGTACATATGTATGTATTTTAAGTATAGGCTTCATATTTTTATTCACCTACGTATTAGATATCTTACTATAGTAATTATCTTTATATTTATTATAAACAACAGACAGTTTGAGATTTAAGTGGTTTGAATAACTCCGGGCAATTAACACATTTATTAGTAACCAAACCTTTTATTTAGAGTCAAAACCGGGTACTCAATCTTTAAGTCATCTAGATGTATAACCACTTGGGTGGAAATCTCAAGAGTGTCCATTTCATTTGCCCTTTCGACTGAGTCACAAGCCCATGTGAAACTTTCCAAGATGCAATTTATCATTTTCAAATTAGTAAATTAGCATTTAACAGTGTAATGAACATTTTGAATTAGCTCGTTTATTACCCAAAATAAATACAAAGACATTTGTATTGCCTTGGCATTAATGTTGCTAACTCTATCTGCATATCAAATATGCCTTGCATAAGGTTTCTGTACTTTTTTAGAATCCATGATAAAAGGAGTTTAAGTAAGAGAGCAAGCACATTCAAAAGCAAATCCAATATTATCTATTAAGTGCATACACTCTTGACATGAAAGCACTTGAACAAACAGTGATCATTCTTGCATGACATGAAGATACATTTCCAAACAGCATCTGTTCTGACTACTGAAGAGTCCTCAAATCAATGAGGTATGTGCAACTAAAGCCCTCAAAAATCCTTTAATATAATACGTCCAAATATTTTCTGGTACTATTGTTTATACAGTGAACCCTTTTACAGTGGCATTGTCATTTGGAGCAAACACACCCATAAAGAATGTTTGAGGCTGACGCAATGATAATAAAGAACAGGAGAAATAACAATTGTACTGTCCCCTTCGGAGGGAACCATGACATCATTAGTGTCAGTTATTTAGATCTTGAACAATAATAAAGATTGGTGGATCAGCTAGAATAATTGGCAAGGTACAGGTAAACTTGGTCCTGAATTCCACATACTAATGTCTAAATACATTTCTCTCAGCATTCTTAGAAATAATCTAGGATATTGAGAATTGTTAAAAGATACACTTGAGCCATTATGTTTCTGTAATTTTACCTAGATTCTGATGTGGGAGTGTCATATATCAATCTGTTGATTTTATTGGTTAAGCAATAAAGAAACTGCTTGGCCCTGATAGGTTAAAACATAGGTGTGAGGAATAAACAGAACAGAATGCTGGGAGGAAGAGGAAGTGAGCTCAGAGACGCCATGCTCCCCTCTCCCGGGCAGACGGGATAACTCTGCTCTCTGAGGCAGATGGCGATGCAGCCAGCCACCAGGTCAGACATGCTGAATCTTTCCTGGTAAGCGCACCTTGTGGTGCTACATAGATTATTAGAAATGGGCTAAGAGGCTGAAACTAATGGGCTAGGCAGTGTTTAAAAGAATACAGTTTGTGTGTTGTTATTTCGGGGTATAAGCTAGCAGGTGGCCAGGGTGCTCGGGACGCAGCCCCGCCACTCCAATTACAACAAGATTCTCTAATTATATTACAGAAGTGCAAATGCTCAATGTCATTTAATATTCACCCCAGACATCCAGAGCTCATTCATTACTGATTATCCTGTATTGCTAGATCAATTCATTTTTATTAATAAAACAGAACAAGTAAAAGAGTTTAATCCTCACTATTTTTTCTCTAGTACCATTTTTGTAGCAATACTCTAAAGTTGATCCTTTCCTCTTCGTAGCATGGAAAAATTCTTCACTCTTAAATAGACTTTATTTCCAAATATGTGTAGCATGTTGTACATCCTATATGTGCATGTATATGTGAGCACATATGTATATGTAATATAAATTGTTCTCTAATGTTTTCTTCTCTTTCAGTACAGGCAATAATTGAAATAATCATAACCTCGAGTTTTCCAATAAAATCATGGACACACTTGCTATTTGTATTACTCTATCTCTTACCAAAGGTTACCATATTTTACTATGAATTACTCCTCTGAAATCCGTCTTATATTTTAATAAACAGTAATATTGATTCTTAGTTTTTCTTCCAATTTCCTCTGATATGAAAACTTCAATATTTGAATTTGTCAGAACACTCAGGATACTCAGGCTGTAAAGATTTGTAAGCAGTCTCCACTCACATAATATCAGACACAATGTATTATATACAGTATTTTTAGTTTTCCCTTCTCCATATAGAGGCTTTTTCAGAATCTAAATCACACCATTCCTTTTTATCCTATTTCAGCAGGTGGGCGGACAATGGACTTCTCAAATTCAAAATGTCTTGAATATTAAATGGTAGGGGAACACATTCATAAGAGTCACCCGAACCCTTTCTCCAGAGATTCTGAAAAGATGTCAGGTCTCAGTCATTAAAGTAACAGTCATAAGCTTAAAGCCCCAGGAAGTCTGGATATGCAGCCAGCATTACTATAAAACATGGTTTGCGATTATTTCTCTCTACTTCACATGCTATCTGAAAGGAAAATCCTTGCAGACTCTGTTCCAGCCACTGCCTGTTAAGAACACCTCTTTTGACTTCTTTAATTTCTCTTAAGTGCACACTAGTGTTTCTTCCCTTTTCTATTTTTACTTTCTCCGTTAGTGAATTTCTGGCCTTGTAATGTCTGTGCTTAAACATGTTAGCTACAGTCCCCTCAAATTATACTGAAAGATAAACTCTTAAATATGGTCTAAAACATCAGGTGAATCTGCTTTTCCCTAATTCTCCATTCTCACATCCCGCCACATCTGGTTTTTCTGCCATGTTTCACAGCCCTTCAGTCTTGATGCAATGTCTCTCTCTATTTTTTTCAGTCAGCCTTCAAAAGACTAAAGTACTCACATTTTCAGCATGACCTTTACATTGTTTTGCATTCTCTACAATGGCCAACCAAAAATCTGTCTTAATTGTGAATAATTAGAATACTCTAAGCACAATGCCAAGCGGTTTGCAAGAGATCACTTGTATACTATAAAACAGTGCCTTAAAAGGGGTATTGTCACTGTTCTCAATTTAGTAAAGTACAAAGAGGTTACACACCATATCCATGAATATTTGGACAGGAAATGTGAAGCTATACTTTAAATTTCAAGTATTTGACTTGACATCATACTCTTACAATTACTAAATTCAAGCATTTAAATATGCCTTTTGTTCTATTTATTTTTAAAATAACTGTTAGTGATAAAAACTGGAAATATTTATTCTGCATAGTTCTATGAGTTTGGGCATAAACGTACATTTTTGAAATTATCACCACAGTAAAAATACTAAGGCTTCCATTCACCTTCAGAATTCTTTTCTGACCCTGTGTGATTGTGCTTTCATTCTTGGTTTTGAGTTTCATAAGGACAGCCTGCACCCATCTTCTTAGCACATTTTCACTTCACCACACACTACTATAAACTGTATTCACCATGCTGCACGCATCTCTCAACATTTTAGTCATGTGACTCGAGCCTCATTTCTCCTGAGGAGGAATCCTTTACCTACTCACACAGAACCTGCAAAATGCATCCCGCCCTGTTTCTCAGGGTCTGATTTTCAGACTCATAAGGATGGTGTACTGTTTTCTATTCTCTAGCTGACTTCTTTCACTGTTGTTCATATGTACCCATGCTGTCACACATATGGCACGCTTCCCTTCCTTTTAAAGACTGTTAGTCACTTCATGTAAATGTCACCCTTTCCCCCTCCAAGGCATTTGTGAGAAGTTGTGCTGTTTTCCTGTCAGGATTATTATAAATAATGCTGCAATCAAAATGACACTAAAGCTTCTCAAATAATGATTTCAAATATTTTCACTTTATACCCCAAAGTGGGCCTGCTATGTCTGACGGCAGTCCTATCCTAGTTGAGGATTCTCCTCGTGATTTTCCCGAGGTAAGGCAACTTCCATGCTCTCTGCTTCTGTTTATTTGGACTCCAGCTGTTTGCTTTCTTTGGAGTTTGCCGTCTTTCTAGCACATGTTGGGTGATGCTGCAAAGCAGTTGAGATTCTCACTTCTCTGATAACCAGGGATGATGAACACATACAGAAGTCTGTGGACATTTGAAAATTTTCTTTAGAGAAATGCCTATATGGGGATTTAGTACATTTTTAAAAGAGGCTAAATTATTTTATTCCATTTTGTTTTACATTTTGATATTAATTTGTAGGAGTTCTTTTTAGTTTTTAGAGATTAAACACTTTCATGTAAAATTTTAAATATTTATTTTATTCTATCACTTATCCTTGCATTCTTTTGCTTCCTTGGCTATTAAATTCTTTTGGATTTATATAATTGCACCTGCCTATTTTTGTTCTGTTGTCTATGTTAGGATTATATCCAAGGAGCCATTGCAAAAATTAGTAATTTCACTTGGGAATTATGCTAAATCTTGCAGATTTTCCATACAAATTTATACATTAAAATGTAAAATAAAAAATAAAAGACATAAAAGCAATGGTTCCTCATCAACAATTAATGAAAGCACTCTATATATTATTAGTGAATTGTAAGATCCATTGTATACAAGATATTAATGTCAGTCAAAACCCTAAATAAATACATGTGTTCTTTTAACCTTCACATTAATGTTTGTCATAAACCATCCAGAATACACTGTTGTCATTTTTTCTTATTGTCTGTTCTATCTACAATATGCAATCAGTAATTAAGCAATGGCAGTATTTCCCCCAGTGAGTCAAGGTTATCGTGTAGATTCAATTTAAAGAAAAAGTATAGACACCTTGACTTTGAGTACCTCTATCAGCTAAGCAGCACCTGGTTACTTACTATGAGCAGGACAGTATGTTATTCTTCTTTGTGGCTCTGCCTCATTTAAGATAACACTGAGGTAGGTATTATTACAATATATCACATTCTGTGGATGTAAATAGGAAATCTTAGATTGAAAAATTTATTCAAAAAATCTCTCAACCTTTCAACTAGGAGGCCGATCAGAATTCCCATGCTTCTCTCTGAAAGCCCATGCTAATGTTGATCATCATGACCCCCACACACCTGAAAAACATGTGAATTCTGAAGGACTGGTGCACAGATGGGAAGAGGTAGTGGGAGTTAGGGAATTCGTAAACACCTGAAAGTCTTTGGTAATAAAGAGAAAATTATTCGGCTAAAGAAATCAATTTCCCAACTGGCTTAAAAGCAGACCAAAACTCAGATGTTTTCTTATGTACTGTGTAGTGTTATGTTTTATGTATATATTCTTTGTCTGAAAGATGTTTCTGCCTTTATTAAGTCCAGGGGTCCTTTGTTACCTTTTATGTTTTATCATATAGCTATTTATTTATCCTAGCTACAAGAAATTATATTTTGTCTTGCCCTAGACGTAAACATTGTGAGCAAAGATGAATGTCAGAGTGTGCTTTGATAGCTTCAAAACAACAACAAATTTCCAAGAGTAATAATGAGACAAGAAGCTTTCCTACTGAAAAATACATTGCCATGTTTTGCATGGAGAGAAGAGGGGAGGGTAGAAAGGGAGAAGGGAGGAGAGTGGGGAAAAACATATAGTACATTCCTATCTAAACAATAAAATTGAGAAAGACAAAAGAAATATAACTGGAAAGGTGTGTATGAGTGCTTAGTTATCTGCAGTTCCAGAACATATAGTCCTAATTATCTTGTTAATGTATTTTTTCATACAGGGAGACTGTGTGTTTTTCTGCATTTGCCTGCACCTGTATTCATGAAAGAAATTGTGTTTTGATGACTAAATCTGCCATTGCGTACTTCTTCTATAAAACTAGACACAGAAGGCTGTTGAATAAGAATTAATAAGACATTTTAAAATAGTTTTACACTTTGTATGGATTAACTTGAACTTTAAAATGTTCATGAAAACACATGTGTTTGAAGCTCATATGCTTCCACTGAAGTTCACAAAGTTCATGTAATCAACTCAGAATGTAACTTAAGTGTGGTCAGCTTTTATCACTCTGAATTCTCTATACATCAGTTGATAAGTTCTGGTAGGTTTGTGTTAGGGAAGTATATATCTTTCCTGACAGAAGAACAGCATGGTTAAAGTCACATAAAGTCTTATTTCTTAGGAAATATCAGCATTTCAAATATTGCTTAAAGTAGTGAATTAGTACATTCAAATTGTATATACAACACAAATATACCTTGTTGATAATGTCATGATTAACATCTACCCTTTTCATAACATTATTGCCTAAATTAGTACCAATCATTTATGAAATCCATGCATGATTTGGCAATATGCTGTTTCAGATTCACCAATTACAGTGTAGCAGCTAATGGTTAAACAATTCTCATATACTTTCGCTAAAAACAGAAAAGCCTGTAGGAATCAGAGGGGATGGAGGACAGACACCAGGAGAACATGGCCCACTGAATCAACTAAGCAGGTATTGCTTGGACTAAAAGAGAATGAAGCAGCAAGCATGGGGCTTGCAAGGGTCTGCACCAGGTCGTCTGTATATATGTTATGGTTATCAGGGTGCTGTTTTGTGGGACTCTTTGCAGTGGGAATGAATTTGTCTCTTACCCTTTTGCCTACTCTTGAGACTCTTTTTCACTTATTGTGTTACTTTGACCAGCCTCAATATGAGGGCCTTTTCCTTGTCTAAGAATAACTCATTTTTTGGTCCTGATTCTTTTTTATCTCTTGGAGATCCGTTCTGTTATGAAGGTATATGGAATTTGGAAGTTTAGTGGATCTAAAGAAGAGGAGCTGGAAGATATGGAGGGAGCTGGGATGTATTAGGATAAGAGAAGTATCTATTTTCATTATTCAACAATAATATCTAAAGGTATTCCAGAACATGGAGAAAGAAAAGAAAAAAAGATTCCCTGTGAAAATAGGTTGGATGGATTCCCATATGGCTACATTTTAAACATGACAATACTGTTTGTCCTGTCAAGTATTACAACTTTTGGCCTGGCAATCTGTTCGCAGTTTAATAGATGTACAATGTTAATGATTTCTGCTTCCTCCAGCAGGAGATGTACCTGTTGTTATAATGCTATCATTAAAATTGTCCACGCAGTATCTAATTAATTTGAAGAAAGTTTTCGACAGCACTTCTTAAACAACATTTTTCATGGGCAGGACGATTAAACACCGTAATGCTATTCTTAACTCACTGAGAACATAAGAAAACAATTACTGACTTTGATTTATAGGGATTTGCTTTCAGAACAAGAACTTCACCCAAGACAATGTTTTTCAAACACATTTCCAATTCTTATTTATTAGAATGAATGAAAGATCTCCCAAAGTGATCAGCAATAAATTACTCTCTTGCTAGGCTACTACAAAAAAGGAGCTACTGTCCTACTAAAATTCAATTATATATGCATCACATTTTAACATATAATTGGACAAATATATAGGGTAAAACGATATACATGCCACAGCTAAACAAAAACAGACTGTCCCTTAAAAGGGAAATAATAGACACAATGTCAGGCATGTTCTGCTGTAATGATGCCATCCTTCCTTTGTGATTTTGTTACATTTTAAAGCTTTCTTTAGTAACTTCTCTAATTTTCGGCAAATGATGATTTTGATTTTTCCTTTTTTCCATTAATAAGGATGTTGTTTATTTAAACTGAGGCAGACTAGATAGTATAAGAGAAAAATAGATCACTTTACAAATATTCTGAAAAAGAGGATATTATTCCAAATTTATCATCTTCACTGCTGTTGCTGCAGCACATACAATGATCATTTTAATGGGGAGTATATCCACTGAGCTTGACCTGCTTAGATCCTACAAGTGTTGGGTGGGTGTTCAGTCATTGGTCATCCTACCGGGTGTACCACTTCCTTTGCTGAAACCATCTTGGTGATTCTTAGAAGTAGTTTTTACTTCTCATGCTCTGATGCTCTGTTTATTCTAATCAGAATGTGGAGAAGCGTTCTTGGACTTCACATGTGGCTATAGACAAAGGCTCCCTTTATCATGGTTTAAAAGGAGAATTCTAAGCAGAAACACAACTGGTGCAGAATATATTTTATTTAAGGATTGTATTGTAAACATAAGCATGTTGGGCTACAAATAGAATATTAAAAAGAAGTTTACTTGTACTGGCTTTAAAATGAATTATTCAGATGGTGAGCATAACACCACAAAACCTGAGAGACAATGAACATATTATGTGTCTTTTTTCTTATGCTCATTTATTTTTACTTAATAAATTGTTTAATATTAAAACCTTCTATCCTCTTAACCTTCTTTGTAATTACTTTCTCTAGTCCAAGGCCAAGTCCAGTTAAATCTTGGTAAAATTAAGATTCTATTCCGTGTGTTTTTAGAACATAAGAATAAAACTATGTTAAATAATAACATGACCCCTCTTCTTTCCACTTGATCACAGCATCCTTCACTTTTTACTTAGTATCTTTCTTCATGTTCATCCCTTAGGAAAAAGAGCCATAGTTATCATGTTGGTTGTCCCAGAACTGTTTGATGAAAAGATTGAAAATGTTTCCAATTAACCCCCTAAAGAAAGAATTTAGGATGTCAAGTAACAACCACTGTGACCTTCACTCTCTCAAACCCTCATTGTTTATACTGAGTTACTGGTATCTGAGTCATAAATAGAGACATTAAGGTAAAGCAGATAGGGAATGCAGTTTTTCAATGTCTGTTTAATGAAGTTCTTGTCTTCTAGTTTTGAAGAATCCCTTGCCTTCACAGTGTTTGTATGTCATACAGGCTCAAGGCTTCCTATAATCTTGTGGATATCTGCAACTACAAACTTCTGGACCAATTTCTCCTGGGGGGATATAAACACACATCTCTTCATCCCAGATAGCACATCAATAACAGACAGAAGAATGATTCCTTCAAAGTTCAATCTTAATAACCAATGAGCCTTTTGAGATTGCTTACAAAACACAGGCGAGATGTTATTACAGGACCTTGGGTGACCCCCAAAGAGCTGAATGATCACAAAGTCAGGCTGTAATCATAGCTGATGACTTCAAAGAAACTGCATGGAGGCCCATCTTCAGTTAACATTTTATTTCCTATACATTCTAGAATCTCCCAAGTTTACTTGCATAAGTAAAGATCAAAAAATAATGGTTGGGGTCTGACAGGAAGGTCCTGTGAACATTTGTTTCCCATTTTCTGGTGACTTCAATACCATAGGTTGAGCGTTCACTGTTCTCTGGCTGAAATATTTGCCATGGCTACTTGGACAAGGTATTTTCTACTCTTGCCTGACAACCATGAAATAAAAGACAACTTCAATGTAAACCCTTCCTTATTCTTCATGTAAGAGTTTAGGCACCAAAAAGTTAATCGGTTTTAGTGGGATTTCTGACTTTTTCAGTTCTAATTTTATCCAGTACTTTCCATACAGTACTTTCTGCTGTATTTTTTACCTTGTGGTTGTCTTACTTTATTCAACCTTTCCTTATGACATATTCATTCCATAAACCAATTTCACATAAATGTAAGTACATGTAAGATTGTAACTCCCAGCATGGCTTTCGTGTATAAAGTATTAAACAAAGGTCACAAATTATTTATATAAAAATTTTTGGTGAAATTACAGTAACACTGAAATTACCTAATCTCATATGCATAGTGAAGCTTTTATATCTTTAGAGTCTATTAAGGCAAAATGTTTCAGGAAGGAACATGAGTAAATATTAAATGCTTTTGAAATTTAAATGCATGATATGAAATTTAGAAATTATCAAATTATTTATAATTTATAAAAATTTTAATAGATAAATTATATTAACTCTCATACATATAATTCATTTGTCACTACCTTCCTTTTCAAAATAATGTTGACTGTATATGTGTCACTGCTTAGTAGCTTTATTAGGTAGTATTATAGAATAAAAATACATAATGATATTTGAGAAGTTTATGGTGAACAATTTTATGGTCTCAGAAATGAAAAGCATGAAAATGGAAATAATTCTGGGTAGATTCAAAAGCACTTATTAAGTGAAATGCATTTTCATTCACTAAATTATGCCAAAATTATAATTTGCATGTGCTGACAAATTTTAGTCTTAAATAAAAACATGAATTCTGAAATCTTTAAATATTTTATTTCATATATGCATTTTACACTTCCAACTATGTGACATGTTAAATCTATATGTGCTATTTCTTAATTTCACTTACAAACATAGAGAAATTATATTAGTAGAAAACATGTCATGAATGTTTGATTTATGTTGGAAGCTTCAGATATTAGATAATCATGTAGCCTCTGCTTTCACTTCCTTGTGGTAGTCACTATAATCTAATGGGATGTGAAATAATATGGATAAATATAGCAAAGAGTTCTGGAGAAGGTATATGATGTATTTGAACAGAAAATGAACCTATCTTAATAGATTTCTTCAACTTTCTATATATACTTATTGAGAGTTAGCAATCAATAACCTTCTTATAGGGAAATACTGTAGCCAACAAATGGGCCATGATATATATATATATATATATATATATATATATATATATATATGTAGAATTAATGATTCCTACCACTGTTCTAACTCTCATAATAAAAGCTTGATACATACTCATTATAGAAAAATGTTGAGTAGAAGATATTTATCAAGTAATTTATAAGTTTCTTTAACATACTTTTGATAGGTAATGTTTATTTTTGAGAATTTTATAATGTTGAACATATTTAGAAATAGATAATATAACCTGTATGTGGTTCTCAGTTGTACTCTTTTGGGGAAAATTTAAATACAATGTAAAAATTTTATTGTCATGTTAAATAAATATCTATCTATATCTATTTGTGACTGACTATATAGTAGCTCATTACTCATCTTTTAAGCTTTCTTTAGTTTGTATTTTTAGCAATTTAAACAAGTAAAGTTGTGATCAATATGATGATATTTATGGTGTATCTAGGTTATTTTTACTACACTACAATACAAAATATTTGTTAAAAGTTAGGAGAAATTTTTAAGGATTGTAGTACATTTTGGAAAAAATTTCTCTTAAGAAAAAAATTAAAATTAAATTATATTGTTTTAAGTATTAGGAAACTCTGATGACCATCTGATAGTTGTCTTAAAAATAAATACTATTTTCTCTGCAAATTCTCGTAAGTCATGCAATGACAGCCTTTTCTCATTTTCCGATCTCTTTCTTAAACATTTTTTATTAGTTATATTTTACTAAATGGAAAATAAGTTTAAAGCCCAGACGTGTAGTTAATAGACTATTTTGTCTACATTTATAAGTCTTTATAGGATAAAGGAGATTGCTAGAATTGGTATTTAGGCAGACATCTGCCTGATCCTATCAGCTCCCAGTCAACATTCAGAGTGATTTATTACTTCTTTCATCTAGAAGAAGTAGTTTCAGAGATCTACTCGACTGTTTATTCATCAGTATAGAAATCCCACCTTTTCATGACTATTCTGAATCAGTCAGGAAGTAGGCATAACATTTTTATTTCCTTGCAATTAACTATAGAGATATTTTCAAGCAACCACCAAACCTACAGGCATCCCATGTCTTTTGGAATAAGCACTAGAATCATTGCTACAGCCAAGACCTTCCTATGGCAACTGCAGCACGCTGAATATTCTCCCAAGGTCTGACTCTTTGCCTTTATTTTTTTTTTTCAGTTGTTAGTCATATTCTCATTACTGTGACAAAAGTGATGTGTAACCATCTCTTAAATAGACATAGGCTAACTTGGCTCACATTCTCAGAGGCCTGTTCATGTCTTGGTTTCCATGGTTTGTGGTTGATAGAAAAACAATGCAACATGAAAAGAAGTGCATGTGAGAGTCGGGTTCTCATTTCAGGGTAAAGTTAAGATGTACAGGGATATGCTCACAGTGCTTCCAATCAAGTCCAAACTTTTAAGATTTACACGGCTTTAATTCTTCAGCTGGTAAAAACAAGCTGTGGTAAAACTGTGGGGCATTCCAGATCCAAACTACGGCACCAAGGTTATTCATTCTGCAGATGCTTCACTTTGCAAAATGTATATCATATTAATAGGTGTCTTTGTTCCCACACTCATCAGAAGGCTTCTGTATCCATCCTGTCAGAAACAATAGTTTGCTCATATACGATACTCTATTCTGAACTACTAGGTTCACCTCTTGCCTTCCCTACCTTCACTGTTTGCAAATCCACACTTCACACTGGCTCCTTATGTCAGCCTTTGGTTACTGCCGGCCTGACTTCCTAAGATGGAAACTCTTTTGTGTCAGGGACTTTGAGTTTGTTTGTATCAGCATACTTAGTGCTTACAGCATGTCTGGCATATGGGAGTTTTAAAAAAAAAAACCTGTTGCAAGGATGAATATTTAAATCCGTATGTTCAAAATGATAGTTAAGTCCTCTAAAGCTTGGCTTCTCATTTACAAAATTGGTATCATCATGGCAATATCCACTCCACTGAGATTTACTGAAAGTCAAATAGCATAATGAATATGAAAGTCCTCTTAACATTACAATGAAAATTCGATTTCAATGAGAAAATACTCTTTGAAGCAAATTATTATTGAATATATTAGATTTCTGGCATTTTCTTATCTTAATATCCTTGTTTCTCTTCTCTCTTGGAATTAAAACATGTCAACACAAACTGATTTAATTAATTATAGAACATGAAGCAGATACAGTACGAATAATTTATATATAATCTCACAGAAGTCACACCATTCATCACAGAAGAAAGGTAGAGTTGTCTTTTCAAATCCAAAATAAAGTCTTTGGAAAACATCTATTTGAATCAGAAAAACAAATTTCAATACTCACAAATTATTAGTGTTTCAAATACGCTCATTATATAAGTATTATTTTTGAAAATGGTTGCATTTGTCCTTTTCTATGAATACAAGTTTACTCTATAATAATAAAATGCTTAAAATTTGCATTAATAACATCATTATTGTATATCAAGAAACTCAAATTTCATGAACTCATTCATTACATGTATCAATTCTAACAAATGATAGACTATTTATAAAACATGTAATAGTTATTCTGAAAGTGAAAAAATAGTTTGTTTCTCAACATCTCTAAAATACAATATGAGGAAACAATTAACTAATTCACTAGAAATTTAGTCATCATGACTAGAAGCTTTATTTTCCTCTTCGGAGGTATAAAGACAGTTAATTGGCTTAAATGACTTTAACTCAATGCAAATTCCCTGGCAAACTATCTATTTTCTAAATTAATACATCTTCTCACTTATCTCATTCAAATTCATATCTGGTTCCAAAAAGTAACTCTTATATTGATAGGCTTTTGCAATATTGAGAATAACAGGAATGGAAAAAATTTTCTAAAATTATAATAAAAATTAGTTGCATCCACAAACATTTATGCTTACATACGCATATATAATTATGTAAATTTTCCCAAATTACTTAAAAATTTATGAAATTTATGGTACCTATAAATCCGTAACATTTATCACGGAACAATAAACACTTTACGTTAGAATGAAAATGAAAGAATTACATTTGTTTCTTGTGTTGAGGATGAATTTAAAAGGCAGCTAATATATTACCAAAAAAAAAAAAGTTCACATATCAGTCTGAATCCATCAATTTGGTAGCTAATTAATTATCAAACTATGACTATGAGTTGAAATGATTTTCAGTGAAATGATATCCCTTAAGACGGTTTTCCCCCTGAGAACTAAAAAGAATGACAATTCTTACAAAAACAGAAGGAGTCACATATACCTAAATAATGCCAGTAGAGAATTTACAGTTGGATTTTATTCCTTTTCTGTAATCACACTTTCAGTGACAAACTGCAAAGGGAAAAATCTAATTTTAGACCTTCTGAGTTCCCTCAGTTTTTATACTCGTTGTGCTGGTTATACACTAGAACTCAGATGAAATTTATAATCACATACAGCAATGCAGCAATTTAGTATAATTACTCTGTAATATAAAATGTGATAGAAAAATGCTAATAAGTATAAATGCTTAAATGTTAATATAGTTCAAGGCCAGGAAGAGAAAGATTGTACCTTAGCATTGGTAGTGCTCACTGCTCTCTGACCAATCAGTGACTGCCTAAGTCCTTCAACTTTCTCTTATAATTTTCTCTCTATTCCGTTTTACATAAAACTAGATTGACTTGCCTCTTACCTAAGTTTTCTCACTGACTTTTTCACTTGGTTGTTCTAAGACTAATTGTGGGTTGTTGATCTAACATATAAGCTTTCCAAGTCTTCAGATTACTTAAGGCAAAGCCAGTTACCCTAAATTTGTGATAATCATTTGAGTGTAACATGGGAGGCACTCATGAATTAGAATCCAAATCTGGGTTGATGTTTCCTCAAATCTTTTAACCGCTCTTCTTTCTTGCCCCACATCTGTACAGATTGATAAGAGTTAAGAAGATAGGTATGTTTAATCTGAATTAAATACACAACAGGAATTTAACTCAATTATATTGAGTACATATATAGAGAGATAATACATATATAAAGTATGATTTTTTAAATATAATTTATATAGAACAGTTCAAACTCTTTAGTTTAAATTTTTCAAAGACTGATAATAATATTAATAAATATCTTTTCTTTTTCATGGCTAGAAAATATTTAAAAAAATTTCAAGTGCTCTCATTTGACACCTGAAGGTAGTTCAAACCATGTGAAAAATGACCAGTTTCTAATCAAATAACAAATGTTTCAGCTAGTCCGCTTATCTTGCTTTCTCAAGTCATTTTCTGACCTACTTGAAGCCATCTGCTCACAGCAGAAAATCTTACCATGTGAGTCATCATCATGCTTGAGAATGAACTGAATTTACTATTTGCAGAGAGGCTCAAAGAGCTCACATTCTGGACTGGCTCTGCATTCATTGCTCTACCTCAAGACCAGAGTTTAGATCCCAGCATACATAGTGAGCCTTAGTACTAACTACAGGTCCAGGTTCAGTCAATAAATCCAATAAAAGAGAACAAAACAAAACAAACAAATGAAAATAATCATTCCCCATGAAAAAACTTTGAAAAATAAGCAATTGTAGAATAGCTATGTAGTGTTGTTGGTTTAACTATATCTAATACTTGCTGAGTTTTGTTTAATAATTATGTATCAAATTTAATGAGGCTCTTTATTTATAGTCTATATTCTTATGTGTACTCCACCAGTATAAAATATGTGAAACAATTTTAACTACAGTGATTTCTTTGTGGTACAAATAAGCACTAGAATAAAAGCATAGCTTCTAGGGTTTTGCTGACAGTGACCACTAGCAAACAGCCAGATGACCAATGTATTTTAGAAAGTCTTATACAAATTTTAAGATACCAGATTATATATATATATATATATATATATATATATATATATAATTATTTTATAAATAATAACTTTCATATAAACTTTTCATGTGGACCAAGTGCTAGTATTATGAGAACAATTTGACTTAAACCCAATTTTAATGATCTCTTACAAAATCTCTCAAACAAAAGTAAATAAAACAGCTCGTTTTTCAAGACCATTTTATTAGAGTTATTACAAAGAACAGAACTGAAAGGACAAATGTATGGGTATTTAAAATAAACGTGCATATATAACTATTGTCTCTTTCAAATGATTTACAGGCTGTAGCACAGGTAGTTCAACAATGGCTGTCTCACATGGGAGAGACCAAGACTATATAGTTGTTAAGTCCAGAAGTTCAGGAAACTAGATGCTTCAGCACTTCCAATCTGGTGCTGGAGTCCTCCCCTGACTCTTGAAGTCCTTGATGATGGGAATAATTTCTGCCCTTCCAGGTATATAATATCAGTTTAGGTGGCTATTTCCCCTGTTAACAGCAGCTTCAATAGCTTCTATTTGAACTTTTCAACCACAATAGCCCTCACAGTACAGGTCAGGGAACTACTGTGAGAATCTGTAAATTTCAAAATTTATCTATCCTAATTCTGGAATTGAGGAAATAACCACAGGGTGAATTCAGGGGTTTAGTGGACCTGCTACGAATTGGGATTTTGGGAGCCAAAATTTTATTTTTCACAATACTTCTGTAGATTCCTACTTTAACTGGAAGGTCGCAATGCTTTTAAGGTTTCTTAGAATTAATATAAATTTATAAGTATTTAATGGTCCCAAGAAGTCTGGTTGTTTCATTTTCCTCAGGGTGTATACCATTCCCCTTATGAAAGTCTGTAGTTCCTCAAACTGGCTCTGGTCTCAAAACTTGTTCACAGACTCACATTCCCTAGTTGCAGTCCAATGCAGCTTTTCTATTACTTGTTCCAGGATGTTTTTCTTTATATAGTGTGAACAAAAACATAGAAGTCTTATTGTCTGTCTATTTTATTTCTGGAAACATCATGATAGCCAGTACCAAAGGTCTATCTGAGTTATGCCATCATAAAAATAATTTTCCTTATGCTGTCTGTTATGGGTCAGACTATAAGAGACATCGCCTTACCTGTGTTGCACACTGAGCTTTAGGCCACTGTGGGTGAATGTAGGTTTGCCTGTGCTGCTCAATAATGTAAATATACTCAACTATCTCTTGATGATTCAGTGCGTCCACCTGGCCTCTGCTACTTCTAGGAACAATTAGACCCATGGCATGTAAGTCATCTATCTGAGAAGCAGCATCTTTAACTCCAAATACTGGCATCAAAAAAAGGGCAACAATGAAGCTCTTCACATGTACTGATGTCCCTCTCACCATTTTCCATCTTATCAGATTACTGAAGGCCATGTCTTGTGGACCTTCCCATTGAGAAAGATTAAGTTTTTATACATTGCAGTTTCCCTGAGCCTTAAAGTCCTTTCATCAACACTAAACCAAGAGGTATCAGACATCTCCTGCTCCTTTTCAGAGGGCCTATTTTTGAACAAATGCTTCAACCAACCAATTAAACAAATGTTTTATGCCTTTTAAGATGTCCTAGCCTCAATATTAAACTTAAACATGTCATTCTGTGGGATTATATTGGCAAAATCAACCCAATCCAATGTTATGTTCCTGCCACAATTATCTGAATGTCTAAAATTCCATTTTCATATATTTTCATGAACTTGTGCTTCACAAGTGCAGTAGCAAACTTATTAAATTCTTTTAGTGATATTGCATATGGTCTCATGGAATACTTTTCATCTCCCATCTAGGAGGCTGTTTAACCTTGAGAATGGTTACAGGTCTAGATGAAACTATTTCTGGGTTCCCAGGGACATCAGTGTTGAATTGCCTAGCATCTCCTTCAGGGCAATTTACTCTCAGTTTGTCAGAGAGTTAAGTGTTATTTATCTAAAGCAAAGATGGTGGGGCTATTGCTAAAAGGGGTACTTCCTCTTCTACTGAGGAAGTGTCTACCTGCTCAATTTAGATAATCTTTTCAGAATCTAAGAGTTTAAAGTCCTCAGCTACTGCAGGGTTTGCCCACCTTTTCTTTGACAAAGTAAAGGATCCCACTCCTTACCATTCATTCCTCTTGTTTTATTGATACCTTCTGAGGTTGTGACTTGAATTTTCTTGTCATTCACCCAATCTAATCATGAGGGCTTCCCTCAGTTTGATTTTCTGCAAATTGAATTCCATGGTTGCTAAAAAAGGGTTTCTACTTCATGACTCAATAAGAAACCTCTAGAGTTTTATACAAATTTACAGCTATTCAATTGTATTACTGAGTTAATTCTCTTCCTTCATCACTGTATTCTGAGATGTTAGAAGTTGGTTAGTTTGTCATGGATTACATTGTTTTTTTTTTTTTTTTGTCTTCATTCACAGATGCTAGAAGCAACCAGATAACATTGTTATTTTCTCATAAATTGCCTAAATATTACATATGGAATCAGTATATTACTTGTTTTCTCAACATTTAATTTAGAATAATTAAAAAAAAAACCTTTACACAACAGACATCTAGTGCTCTTCATGTACTAGGAGAACCTTCAATGACTTCAGGTGTCTGAGAATTGCAAAGACTGTCCCAGATACTTTAAAAATTCATTTTATAACTGTTTCTCAATAACCACTTCTTGCATGACAAGTGGGGTTGGTCATCATTCTCTAAAGGAACAGAAATGATAGAATGAATCAGCATAAACATATATACAACACACACACACACACACACACACACACACACACACTAGAGTGACTTACAGGATCCTATCCAGGGAGCACAATAATGCCTGTATCATAAAAGAGAGGCCAGAAATCTGGCAGTTGCTCAATCCATGATACTGCATATCTCAGAAGTTCAAATTTGATGCTGTCATCCCAGAAAGCACTAGAGAGCTTCCAGCTTTCAGCCTACTTTTGAATCCAAAGAAATAGGTCTTAACACTAGTAAAGGTATTTCTCAGCAGCAGGATAGTTGAATTTACCAAAGGGCTAACAAACAAGCAAAATAGAAAAACTTCCTTTTTTCACTTTTTTTTTTAAATATGATCTGCCACCAGAGGGTATAGCCCAGTTAATGGTAGGTCTTTTCACTTCAAAAAATCCAGTCAATAAAATCCTTTAGAGTTGTGCCATCTGCTTGGATTTTAGTTGATTCCAGATGTAGTCACTTTGACAACCAATATTAGCCATTCCAGTTGTCTTCAACCCAAAGTTCATCATTTAAACATTTTAATACAGTTTTTAGTTGTAGAAATGCCTTGAAAAGAGTTGAAAATATTAAATGTAAACTGAGCAGTCATATCACACAATCTTAATCCCAACACTAGGGAGGCAGAAGCAGGCAAACCTCTATGACTTCAAGGCCAGTCTGGTTTACAAGAGTTAGTTCCAGGAAAAGCTTCAAAGCTACAGAGAAACCCTGTCTCAAAAAGAAAAGAAAATATATTCCATGCCACATTATAAATGTACCACAGTCCTTGTCCTGAATATATAAGTATATTCAATATATACGACTGAAGAAACAAATTAAAAAAACTGCTTGAAGAACTCTGGTGTGTGAGAACGGAGGATCAGAAAATTCTGTCATTTGATGAAGTGTGATCCACAAGAGGAAATTTATTCCTGTAAATTGGATCAAATTCTATGGCTAGGAAAGGCACAGAACCAAGTGTAAAATTTATGTTGTCTTGCTTGGTGGCTATATTATCAAATCCCTTGCTAAATATTTATATTTATATCAATAGATTTGTGGTTCTTTCAACTTTGTGAGTTTTCATATTGCAGAGAGTACTAAATAACACAGTGGTGTAGGAGGCCCTTCTCTTTGTGTGTTGCTTTCATTGGTTAATTAATAAAAAAAAAAACCTGCTTAGCCTGATAGGGCAGAACCTAGGTAGGTGGAGAAGACAGAACTGAATTCTGGGAGGAAGAAAGCAGAAAGAGAGAGCCGCCATGGAGACGCCAGTTTAGACATGTTTAATCTTTCCCAGTAAGCCACGACCTTATGGTGAACACAGATTTAATAGAAATGTGTTAAATCAAGATGTGAGAGTTAGCCAATAGAAGGCTAGAGCTAATGGCCAAGCAGTGTTTTAATTAATACAGTTTCTGTATATACGATTATTTCTCGCGTAAGCTAGTCAGGTGGCTGGGACAAACAAAGGGGCCTCACTCCTATCAACAATACAGACACATAACTGTTCAAAATTTTTAAAGTAAGGGATTGTGAATCAAGAGCCATAGATGTCTAATATATATCAAAATTCCCACCAAAGGCTCAAGGAAAAGGGACAGAAAGATTGTAAGCCAATGAATGTGAAGGGGAGCTGTAAAATGTTGCTCTCTATACATTACACAGCTCTTGTACATATGAAGTCAATGCAGTCGTGGTTACTTAAACAAATCTGCAGAAACAGAAGCCAGTTAAAACACCCAGAATAAATAGAAGTCTCCCAATATCTCACCCCTAGCTGAGGAGGTATTAGGAGTTGATGCTGCTGGAAGAGGGAAAAATCAGTTTTATTGTCAGAATTGCTCACTCATAAGTCCCCAGTGAATGACCATACGTAAAGATACACTCTGGCAAGAAACAAAACAAACAAACAAAAAGAAAAAATTCGGGAGAAAGATACATTGTAAATGACCTCAGGTTTGGAGAAAGGCAATTGGCATTGCACATACTGAGAAATTTTCAAAGAATACATTTTAGAGGAAAAAAGTGAAAATTCTGCCATTTGAAAAAGAGTAATTTGAAAGAAATACTCAAGAAAATCACAGCAAGAATTTATGAATGAAACTAATCTGAAAAGATCAATGAAGATTTGCAAGCAAGTATATTTTGAAAAGAAAGGAACAATGGAGCTGTCTCTTGAATTCAATACATTTTTCTTTGTAATTTTTTCCTTTAAGGAAACTTGAATTTCACTTCCATTTTTAAACTTCAAATTTAAATTGCACAAATCTATAGAAGAATTTTAGTATTTTTGACTATCATGCCATGGATATTCTTTCACTAAGTATTTTAAAGGCACTCATTTTAGCAGATTTATTTCTGCAATGGCTCAATCGCTAGTGAACAAGCAGCAGCAAATATGAAGTTGAAATTTACCTGAAGAATAAATTTAAGCCAAGAAATACTTTCTTAGTAGAATTGCCAGTTAATTATAGAACGATGAGATATATATTTTGAAAATCACAACAAGCTGACTCAAGAAGAGGAGGAGGAGACAGAGAATCTGCTATTTGGATGCGCAGACAGCTGAAGAAGAGCAGTACCACAACTTTTACAAATGGTACAAGACAGTTCTTCATAATAAACAGTCATTCAGATTGCTGGGCATGTCTCAGTGAATACAGAGTGGGTGGGGGAAAGAAAATAGAAGAAAAGCACCTCCGCAGTGACCTCCAGTTGAATAAAACTGGAAATCCTCTTATCTGAAATTGCCCTGTAATCCGCAGTTGAGTGGAGCAAAAGAAAGATTTCTATTTCACATGTTATTTTTCTTTCCCAGTTTATAACAATCTAATTCCAGTTTAAATTAATGTATCTAAACTAATATTTTTCCTATTATACCCCAGTCAGCTGTAATGCTGCCTGTTTTATCTTCAAAATTGGTTATAGGACTGTAATTTAAAATGTCATTTTTACCCATTTCTGTTCTTACACAGTAATATAGTTTTAAAATTGTCTCAAAACACAAGCACTTTTCCTCAATTAAGGCACCATGACTGTAATGAATTTCATCCTAGTTTCCCACTATCCTTGGTCTTGTGTGTAGAGTTTCATCAAAAATCTGAAGAAGACACAAATTATAAAACAAGAAATATTTTAAATATAGTGAGCCTGAACATATATCAGCACAATACATTAAATGTAGCAGCTACTTTTTTCAGATAAGTAAAAGTGGCATGTGTATGCTCGTGTGTGTACAAGCTACATGATGCCAGAATAGGCAAAGAGTATTATCACTTTATGTCTTTAAGGGAAGGTCTATCCCTGAAGCTGGACTTTCACATTATTTTTCAACATTGCAGGATGCCAGGAGACCCTAGAAATCCTGCTGTCTGGCTCTGCTTCCCTTAGTTCTGGAGTTCAGAAGTACACAGAACTATAACAACTTCCTATATGGGTGCTGAGAACTTAGCTATGATCTTCATGTTTGTGTAGTAAACTCTCTCAACACTGAGTCATCCTTACAGTCTTCTGTTTAGAACTACTTTTAAAGCTCTATATTTTGTAAAATGTAAGTCTAATTTTTTTTCCTAAATGTACTCTTGGATGAAGAAAACAATCATAGGTAGAACATACACATTTCAATTTTTAGTAGCATGATCTGTTGCTGCCCAAGAAATGTCCTTTCTTTAGCTAAAAGTAGTTTGCCTTCTATGACAAAACACTGACTGTTGCTTTGGAAGACTGTTTCTTTTTTTTTTTTTTTCACAGAGGATGAGAAGTTGTGAAATTCTTACAGACTAATGTGGTTTCATAGACCAAGACACTCTGAAAGATCACTGTGAAATCTGGAAAATACTTTGCCCAAGATAAAGCAGGAAGCAGTTCATAGAGAACTGCACCCATATTCACAAATATTATTTATATATGTCTATTTACATTTAATGGGGGATATAATATAGATATTTGCATCAGTATAGAATTATAGACTCCAGTTATTAATATGTCATGTACAATGTGGGGAAGGATACAAGTAATTCTCTTTATAATGTTAATTCTATCTCTTTTGGGATAATTGCTGTTAATTTCTTCTTAAAAAATTTGCACAATCTCTTTGTGAAGGTTCATTGTCTTCTCATTTTTTTTTTAATTTCATCAGTAATAAAACGCACTATAATCTCTGCTGGGAGGGAGCCATGTGTTGGATGCCAATTTGTAGTAGGAAGCTTCTTACTTTTCCCAGCTGTCCAACATGAAATAACACAGAAACTTTATTAAAGAAATCACTGCTTAGCCTATTAGCTCTAGCTTCTTCCCCCTCCCCCTAGCTCTAGCTTCTTATTGGCTAGCTCTTACATCTTAATTTAACCCATTTCTCTTAATCTGTGTATCACCACGTGGCTATTGCTTAACAGCAAGGTTCTATCTGGAGTCTGTCTCTGATGGGGCTGCATGGCATTTCTCTGACTCTGACTTCTTTCTCCTAGCATTTAGTTTAGTTTTCTCCACCTAGATCTCTTCTGCCCTGCTATAGGCTCAAAGCAGTTTCTTTATTCATTAACCAATAAAAGTAATACATATGCAAGAAGGACTTCTCACATCAATTGACCAAAAGCAACTTAAGGAATGAAAGTGTCTGTTTCTGTTTACATGTCCTGGATCTTTATCCATTGAAAGAATCCAAGGCAGAAATTTAAAGCAGAGACCTGGAATCAGGAACTGAAGCGGAGACCATAGAAAGTACCACTTACTCATATAAAAGAAAATTTAAGAGTCAAACCAGTGAGATTACTGAAAGAGGCTGGACAATCCTTATACCCAAATTAAATCCTTAATACTAGTGTGGAAAGAGAGAACCTACTTTTTTTTTTGGCTCCCCATTGGGGAATCGAATCCCAGTCTCCTGCATGACAAGTGGGGATACTCACCACTATACAAAGGAGGAGAGAGAACCTACTTTAAAATGCTATACTTTGACCTCCAATTGTGAGTATAAAACCCACACATTGTATATGCACATAATAGCAATAAATAAAATCTTAAATTGAAAAAAAAAGAAAATTAAAAATCATTTTACACCTTTTATGCTTTCCCCCATTTGAACTTCAAATTCATATCTGATAAACATCTACACTTATTAAACTTGTGATGTTGTGTAGAGTAAGGAAAGGAGGAATGAAAAACTATCTTAACCAAAAGATACACTCTCATATATGAACCAAGAGAAGGAATAACACTGTAACTATTTAGAGGTTTTCTTTATCTGAATCTTTCCTTACTGAATATCTCCTTTTCTGACCACATGAGTCTTTAATTTACTAAGCAGTATGGGTAGGATTAAAGTCATGGCTTTGACAGCTGGACCAGCCCATTGTTTAGCTTTCTGAGATTCCATCTTCATGGCAGAGGTACCTGCTGTAGCCATGTTTTATTGCCACAACTCTATGGTGGTTCAAGGTTCCTGCCAGCAAGCAAGCTGCAGCAATGTGCTCATAAACCACACTCAAATGCTCCAAAGTCAGACTGCCTGCCTGAAAGATTAAGAGTTTGCCCTGTCAAGATGGTTCAGAAAGCTGGCATTTTAAAACAGTATGGCTTTTTTCCTGCTATAGCTGAAAACCAAAAAGCATGTGGTCAGGTTTTCATCAACAGCATTTAAGTGTTTTGTGGCAGGACCTCTTAAAAGAGCTGCAAGGTTTTACAGAGTCAGGAAGCCTCTCTTAAATGAGATCACTTGCCTCTAGCAAGCAGAGCCCACCTGAGAAAATGCTGCTATTAATAATATGAGCTGAACTCTATTCTTTTTTGTCTAGAATAATACCAATAATAATCACCAAGAATAATCAGATTTGGAATCACTAGTTTATAACTATTTCTACTGAACCAAATAGGCACCAAGAGAATCAGATGTCATCTTTTGTTCCAAGACAGGTACACCATACCTGTGTAGTGTCTGCTCTATGGTAAATAGATAAATACAGATTAAAATGAGAATAACATGATGATGTGGTATTTCCCTCTGTATACTGTGAATACCAATGGTTAATAAAGAGTCTTTTTTGGGCCTGCAGCATAGAATAGGGCAAGGCAGGAATTCTAAGCAGATGGGGGGGTGGCGAGAGCAAGCAGAGTCAAATAGAAGCCATGTAGCCACTGTGGGAGATAGACACTGGACACTGGATGGAAACTTTCCAGTAGGCCACAACTATGTGGTGATAAACAGTTTAATAGAAATGGATTAATTTAAGATATAAGAGCTAGCCAATAAGAAGTGTGAGCTAATAGGCCAAGCAGTGTTACAATAATATGTTTTTTGTGTAATTATTTTGAATCTGGTAATCAGGGAAATGAATGAGCAACCTCTGTCAACAACATGACTCATGTAGAGAAGGTATGACAAGTGTGTAAGGAAAAAATTTTGAAACTCTATGGTATTGTAATTATGTTGTTAAAACTCAGTGACTATCATTTAACTCAGTAATGTAAAATATGAGGGCAGGTAACACATTCAAGTTAATGAAAATCTCTTCTTCCTAAATCAATTGACAAGGAATGTAATATTTGACCCTAAAAAATTTAGGAATGCTAAGGAAAATAAGTGAAAATAAATCTCCTTGAGAGTTATGCCTATCTTGGTTTAGAAACATATTTCTAGTATATTAGATATATTAATAAAAGATCAGAATCATTTAAAAGAATTAAATACAGAATAGAACTCAAACTGTTAGTGTCCTATAGTTCTGCTAAGTTATTCTGAACATTCTACTGAAGTCCATCAGATTACTATGACTTGTAGGTACAAAAATCAATGTTATCAATAATAAGCGAATAGACCATTACTATAAGGTTTAAACTAAATAGATGTAGTAAATGATGATGTAAAAGCACATTCTCAGCTCCTAAATGATTCTCCTCATTGTTGTTTGCTTCCGATTCAATGTCCTGAGAAAAGAACAGCCCATAAAAATTTAGAGCAATCAGTAATAAGAAGAGGATCCAATGTTTGATAATGCAGAATGAAAGTTACAAATTCCAAAGTTTTTGTAAGGAAACAGTGGTAGGTTCAATAGAGAAGAAAATAAGAGCAATTACTTTTGAACTGGCATCTAAGTCATCATATTTTTAAAATATATTGTTTTGGTGTGGGAGGTCCTTCTGTCTATGTGTTGCTTTCATTGGTTCATGAGTAAAAAACTGCTTTGAGCCTATAGCAGGGATGAAAAGAACTAGGTGGGGAAAGCTGGATTGTATGCTGGGAGAAAGAAGGGTGATATCAAAGAGAAGCCTTGGAGCCACTTGAGCTGAAGACAGATTCTGGTAAGCCACAGCCACGTGGTGATACACAGATTAATAGAAATGGGTTAAATTCAGATGTAAGAGTTAGCCAATAAGAAGCTAGAAATAATAAGCCAAGCAGTATTAATACAGTATCTATATGGTTATTTCGGGCTAAGTGGATGGGAACCAATAAGCAGCCCTCCACTTCATTTTATGTACCACCTACATGTCATTAATTATGTATTTATTTATAACCTCTTTCCAGTTTTATTCTGGGAGTACAATATCTAAAATTTCAACCTGAGTTAAACTAAAAAGAGAACTCGTGAGTTTTCAAAGAAAAAATATTGGTATCTGTTTTATACTACATTTTAGCGTTCACATCAATTATTCATGGTATTCTTATGAAGATGAGCAGATTATGAAAATACAACGGAGTTATAAACATTCTAAACTTCTCAATAGTATTAAAGGGGATAATCTAACAAAAATAAGAACTTTGTCTCAAAACTCAGGAGATTATATGCAAAAAAAGTATATCAAGAAATTGAAAAATAGCTACATAAAGTCAAGTCTTGCAAAAAATAGATACCATCCATCATTATAATAGAGCTAGTGAACACCTACTGAGTCCTTGTTATGCTGTATTATAAAAATTAAGTAACCTCTCTCACACTGCGGCTTCCTTCAACAGAAACTAATTGTTTAATGCTGAAACTGGCAAGTTAAACTGGGAAACTGGCAAGTTAAACTCATGAATATATATTGGCTGCCTGGTATGTGCCTGGTAGTGTGCTTCAGAAACTATGATAAGAAATAAACTTCACACTAAATCCAAAGCAATGTTCATGTCTACAAAGCACATGCAATCTGACTTCCCTCATCTGGAAAATTAAGAGTTAGCAGAAAACCTACAGCAGAAATCCAGGTTGGTAAAATATACTTCTTGCAGAATCTATTACTAAATTGGAATTATTTCCAGAAATCAGTTCTGGGTATTCCCCGAAGATGGGCCTTTGAATCCCCACCAGTATCATTAATACATGAAAATAGCTACTATAAGAACAATAATCTCATTTCCTATGAGAAGTTTTGTCCTAAAATTAAATAAACTAGGTAAGTTATCCACAGAGAAGCAGATAAGAGCAACAGTCAGCTAGTGGCAGTTGCAATCTGCAGCTCCTGGGGACTGCAAAGGAAGTGACACCATACATCAAATCGCACACTGTCCCTGTGGGAACAACTAGCTGGAGGGATACAGACTGAAGGGTATGGCAAAGGACCAGGGGCTGGATCCGGTGGGAGTTCAGAGATAAGGGATCACAGGCAGCTGTGAACAGTAAGCTGAAGTATGGATCTGACCTGCAACTGAGTGCCCTTCCCTGTTGTGGGTGAAAAACTGAGAATTACACTGAAGGACTCCACATAGCTATGCTGGAGACTGCATTCTAAAGATATCATCTTACAGGTCATTGGGTCACAAATCAGCTTTTACAAGTTAGAACTATAGTAATAATCATTATCTGTCTCATCATTGCAGTTAGCTATATATGACACAGGTTGAGAATTTAAAACCCATTCCGCTGTGAGTGGAATACTAACAGACTACGTGTATTTTTAAATGGATTTTACTTTTGTTTCATTTTGATATTTACAAAAATTATTTACTTTTTCATAGTTCTGAATAGTTTTCTGTTACTATCTTCCATTGTTTTTATGTTTTATTGAAAATAGAATATTCTCTCTTACCAGATATCCCAAATACACTTTCTCTTCTCTCTACTTCCTGTAACCCCAACCTCCTCTCTCCTCCAGATCTACTTCCCCTACTTTTCCTCTTCAGAGAAGAGCAGGTCTCCAAGAAATGAAAGCCAAACAGTACAAAACAAGATATAATAAGACAAGTCATAATCCCTCATATCTAGGCTGTACAAAGCATTTTATTACTGTATGTTTCTGTAACCACTCTGCTGTGCATAAACTTCATATCTTTTTATAACCAATACATGTATTTTTTCTTCATTCTTACCTTATTCTCAATCTCTGTTCCTTTCTTTCTCCAGATCTTCTGTTTTTCACTATTTGACTATCTCATTTCATATATGTGTGTCTCATTCTATATATATATATGTATGTAGGATACTAACCAATGTAAATTTTGCATTTAATTAATTTTTTTCCGGATATTATTCACCATTGAAACACCACTACTTATTATTGCTATCTCTATTTCTCTTGCATCCCGAACCACGAGGCTTTATATTTTGTGACATACTGTCATTGTTGTTGTTTACCTCAGTTTTTTTCTTTTATTTTTTGACTATAATAAAATTATATAATTCCCAATTCTTTTTTCCTATTCAATTCCTGTATGCCCTCCTTGTTTCTCTTTCAAAATATGTCCCTTTGCCATTGATTGTTATTAAATGCATATATACATATGTGTATATATAGATGTGTGTGTGTGTGTGAAAGGTGGGTTTCATTGATGAAGAATGAGGAATACGTATATCTCTGGTTTTAAATACAAATATTGAGTATAGTTAGAGATTATTCTAGTTTAGCAAATTGTTTATTTTTGATTCTCCTCTAATAACCATGACTTAATTAGTCATGGGTATTTTTTCATGTTTCCAGTACCAGGCATGATTGACTTTGTAAAATGGACCATAAGTCTAAATAAGGAGCAGTTGGTTACTTCCAAGTTATGCATGACAATACTGTACCCACAGGGTATTGAGCTATGCTGGTAATTGTTATGGTTACTAGGCATCATTTCTGGGTAAGAAGGACTGTTCCTTGTTTCCCTCCTCTGGAAGCTTGAATGAAGCCTTCTGATAACATGAAAGTTTGTCCTTAAAGAGGAAACATTCAGGACAGGTTCAGCTCCAGTGTGTCTAAGCTATGTGCCTAAAGTGCTGGGTGTCTTCAGCAGTATGGACCTCTTCCACCTCTGGGAACAACCAAGTGCAATAACAATAACTTGTATAAACATACACAATAGATTAGGGTAGACAAACATGACTGACAACTGAAAGGAGGTCTTTTCATTCCTGCTGTTTGGGTTTATTGTTAGGTGGTCTTTGACTCTTGGAAAAAAAACATTGTCAATCCAGATGAGAAAATTTTTTAAACTCTATATGTATATTTATGTGTATTATAGATGTTAGGTTAGTAGACAATAACATCTTTCCTTATGAGTTTTCTTGACATCTTCCTATTATTTTACTTCCTCCTTCTCTATTTATCCCCATCATCCTCATTAATTGGTGTCACTACATTTTTTGTCACCATTTCCCTCATCATGACACTTGTGCTTGCTCTTCCCCTCTCTGTTTAACCCTCACCCCACACACACAGCAAGAAGATGTATTTTCTTTTACTTTCCCTGTTTCTGCAATTACTCTAGGATATATACTGTTGTCTAAAGATTCAGAGCAAGGAGCCTATTATGGAGAGAACATGGAACATTTTTCTTTCTCTGTTTGGGTTACCTCACTCAATATGGTCTTTTTAGCTCCATTCATCTACCTGCAAAGTTCTCTATTTCCGTTTTTCTTTTTTGTAACAACTGAATGGTATTTTAGAATATACTAGTCTATTATATAGAAACACAATATGGTACCTTCTATTTTCCAGCTATTGCAAATAGAGTAGCAATGAATACAGATGAATGTGGTCAAAAGGGTAGATTGTCAAGACATTTTTGGTATATCCAAATGAGTCATATAACTAGGTCGTATGGTGGATTTATTTTTTACTTTATGAGAATTCTCCATATGTATTTACATTATGGCCGTACCAGTTAGTTTTCACACTAACAGTGCATGAGTGTCCACTTTTCCTCAGTTCCTTCCAGTATTTGCGGGCAGTTGTTTTGTTGACTTTATTTTTTTTTAACTAGGGTAGGATGAATTTTCAAGAATTATTTTCTACCACCATTGTTCTGTTTGCCCAAGATAGTTTTGGCAATCTTGGACTTTTGTGGTTCCATGCGAAATGTGCTGTTGTTGATTATTTTTGAGATTGTATTTTAATTACATCTCTCCCTTGCTTGCCTGTCAGAGGCCTTGGTAATGTAGAGCCAGTGATAGCTACTATTGAGATGACAATTCACCAGAGGGAAGCTTCTCTGAAGGAGGATACCATTAAGACAATACTTGTGGGACCTCCAACTCTGAAAACTGTTTTATTCTCTCTGTAATTTCACCTGTGCAAAAGTAGCTATGGTATCACCCAAATACCTGCATTGTAGTGTGTAATTTCATGTGATGTGTATATGTAATCTCATGATTACCTCTCAATATTATGAGCATATTATCCATGGATAGTCAGGAAGAAGACTTCTTATTAAGCTGTGTAATTCTGATATATAGAAAACATACTAGGATATGCTTCATAATTATACCTATTGTCCCACAAGAACTATGAGATGCTTAAAAGCCTGCTTTGTCCTTTTCCTCAGACTAACACACACACACACACAAAAAAAAAAAAAAACAGCATTCTTACCTGGTTTTAGACAAACTACACACAATTAGCTCATTTTCACCTCAGAGCATGTTCAAACTAGACTGAATGTTTCTTTAAATGGATCATTAAGTTAAAACATTACAGATATTCATGAAGACAAAGTCACATATTTCTAACGAAGATTATTAACTCAAGGCATCCTGAAATACTATGCCAATTTCTGTAACTTGGCTGATAACACAGGCCAGGGGTCAACACCTACTAAGTTCCCTAGCAATTAACACTCTACACAAACTTCTAATCTCACTATATGATATAAAATTCAAGGTTCACCTAGCTGATTATTGTTTAGGTTCCAAATAACAATTAATCAATTTACCATGTCCAAAGAAAATTAGTTTTATATCTAGCTACTGCAAGTATAGTTTTACAATTTACCAGGTCCGCAAAGGATTGTCTGGTCTTGCACCAAAGTTAAAAGGTTCCCTTCTTTTTTGTGTTCTGGGGTTACAAACAGGATAAGAGAATTTATTTTTAGGTTGGGACATTTTCAATGTCACTGCCCGGGAAGGTGCAAAGCACCATGTCCCCGCCTGCCTCTGTGTTGCCATGGTAAATGGCTCTGCTCCTTATCACTTACCAAAGGAGTGCACCTTGACCATGAGTTGTAACTCTTATAGCCTTTTTCCTTGCTGCCTCAAGCCTCTGGTAAAATGTGTATTTAATCTAGGTGAACAAAGAAACAAAGGAGGATTGAAAGAGAATTTGACCTAAGGATAATTAGAGACAATTAGAGCAAGAAAATTAGAACTGCAGAATAATAAAGAACGTGACCAGAGCAGCGGATGTCTGAATTTATTGTGTATCCCTCAGATAGAAGACTCAAAGTTCATTTTTTGCTATGCTGTAGATTTTCTCCTTGAACTCTGGGGATAGCCTTGGGAGCTGGTCTCTCAAGCTACAATACTTTCCTCTCTCTAACACCACCCACATAACCTTCCATGCTCTCCTTTAAATTCATGGCCTCTCTTTTCATCAGTTGTAATTGGGGCCATGTATATTTGTATATACATACTTATTCTTTTTTTTTAATTTATTTATTTATTAAGGATTTCTGCCTTCTCCCCGCAACCGCCTCCCATTTCCCTCCCCCTCCCCCGCTAAAGTCCCCCTCCCTCATCTGCTCGAAGAGCAATCAGGGTTCCCTGACCTGTGGGAGGCCCAAGGACCACCCACCTCCATCCAGGTTTAGTAAGGTGAGCATCCAAACTGCCTAGGCTCCCCCAAAGCCAGTACGTGCAGTAGGATCAAAAACCCATTGCCATTGTTCTTGAGTTCTCAGTATTCCTCATTGTCCGCTATGTTCAGCTAGTCCGTTTTTATCCCATGCTTTTTCAGACCCAGGCCAGCTGGCCTTCTTAAATAAAACCTACTGAGTTCAAATAATGTTACTTGTCTGTATGTTTTCAGTACTGACCCATTAGTATGGGGGAAACAACCAGCTCTCCTGTCCCAAACTTTCCTCAGTCAACTGTGGTTCTTTGGGGAGGGCTAGCATCTTATGGGCTTTTCCCCATGCAGTTTGACATGTTTTTTAACATTATTTTTGCTAAGATCATAGCAACTCTGTAGCCATTTTGCTATAGATTCTGATGTTATTAAAGGGATAGAATTTAACAGCAAAGTCCCTGATCCTGTATCTTTTACATACTCTCTGCCCCCTTTTCTGATATGTTTACTAAGTCTTAGGTTTGAGAGTGTTTTGCCCATGTACCCATGCGACTGAGCATGACAACTCTGTATACTGATTGGTTATAGTTTCTGTCATGTTCTCTATTGGTTGTAAAGAGAATTTTCCTCAAGGAAGGGTGAAAATTTTAAGGAAAAACGTTTACAGACTTTTCTTACAGATAATGTTGCTTTAGTATATTAGTGGTTGTAGATTTTCCTCCAGTAACTATGATTTCACTATCACTGAATAGTTAGCAAGAATTTCAGTACCAGACATGTCTTATTGTGTGTTAAAAGGATCTGACATTAGAACATAAAGCCTTTGACTACAGCCAAAAAACATGAACCACTATTGCAACACTAGTACTATCATGCCATGGTGGTTAATACGTGGTTCGTCAACATCAGAGCTGTGTGGAACTGTTAGTTATAGCTCTTATTTGAAAGCCATGTGTCATCCTCTGCATCCATAAAATATAGTTTTCAGAGAGGAGGCATTCAGCACAGTTACACCTCAGCAACCTCTGATCTATGTTTCTGAAATACTGGGAAATTGCAATCTATTTCTGGGTGTCAATCTAGGGTCAGAGCAATAAGCTGTATATTTTGAGAGTCTAATATATAGTACTGGCAAACAACTCAAAAGAGGATTTCCCTTGTTTTGTGTTAGACTTTCGTTAGGTGGTCTTCGAGTCTTGGAACAAACACTATCAGTACAACCCAAGTGAGAAAATTCATTAAAACTATGTATGCATGTATATTTGCAAGCTGAAATACATGTGTCATAGGATTGTTTGTTTTGGTAAATAGTATGACTTTTTGGCCTTTTTCAGCCATTCATATATCTATAAAGTTCTTTTATCATCCATTTCCTTTAGGTTTTACAAACGCTAATAAAGTAAAACTTTTTAAAATATCCCCTTGTAATATTTGCAATTTCTTTGTTGTCTGTTGCAACATTCCCCTATTCATCTCTGAGTCTATTCATTTCAATTCTCCTGTCTTTTTGTTTTAATTTATTCTTTGATCATATATTACATCTCCACCACAATTTCCTCTCCCTCCACTCCTCTCAGTTCACCAATCCTCCACATACCTCTCCTTTCCTACAAATCTATTCCTGCTCCAGTTCCCTTCATAAAAGATATCGTTCCCGGGATATCAACCCAACAGGGTATAACAAGTTATAATAAGACTAGGCACAAATCCTCATATCAAGGCTGGAAGAGGTCGTCGGGGTCCATGGCTGCAACATAAAAACTACTTTTCCCTAATTGGACCCGAAAGGAGGTGCGGGAAATAGTGAAACACAGTTCACACAGCAATATAGGAAGGGCATCTCAGGCTTCATTCATTCCTGAAGATCTCCCCGTGTTTATTATTCAAACACCTTTTATTCCCCAGATAAACCAAGGTGGAAACTCATTAATATTCTCTTTCTGGGGGACACGGAACTACCAAAACACCTGCGACTTAAGTCAGGAGCCTGGAATCAATACCTCTCCCCAGACAATCAACATATTAACAAAAGAGAAGGAGCCATACATCCTGAGGCTAGCTTGTCTGGCAGGATTGCAGCTGCCTTGGAAATTAATCATGGCCAGAGAGTCTGGTTGCAAGTATCTTGTATGAAAAATGGGCCCACAAGGTAACCTAGGAGGAATGAAAAAGGCTCCCAAGAGCAGGCAAATGTCAGAGCTCCCCATTCCCTCCATTCTCACTGCTAGGAGTCCAAAAGAACACCAAACTATATAACCTGGTTACATTATATTGCCAGTTCATGCTCTGTATCCCTCATTACTATGACTCTTCACTAAGGTCACCCTTATATATTTGAGGGAGTTTTACTGTACTATATTTCCACATTTTATCTGCCTATGACCCACAATTCCAATAGTCTCTCCCAATACTTTCTTTTTTCCTCTTATTTAGTTGAGTCAAGTGTTTGTCCATCTTATTTATCTTCTCAAAGAACTAACTCCTAAATATCTTTATTCTTTGCATTGTTTATTATTGTTGATTCTCTTTCATTGAATAGTGCTCTGATTTGTTTTATGTCCTGTAATACCCTGGTTTTGGATGTAGTTTGTTCTTGTTTTTCCTAAATTTGAATTGCATCATTAAGTCAATTTTTGTACTCTGTGTGTTTTTTTTTTCCTTTTCTAGGATGAGGGTTCATTATCTCAGTACTTTGGTATTGAGATATTATTTGTATTTCTTATCTGATAATTATTTAAACTTTAGTGGGTGATGTGTATCAAAAAACTATCTACTTCTTTTATAATTTCTTATTTGCTGGAGTATAACTTCTAAAATATACCCTTATAATTCTCTAGATTTCTTCAGTGTCTGTTACTATATGCCATGTTTGTCTCTAATTTTGCTAATTTGTACCTTCTCCCTCTGTGATTTAGTTTATTTGAAGATTTTGTCAATCTTACTGTTTACTGTAAAGAACAAATTGATCATTTCATTGATTTTTTTAAATTTTTTATGTTAATTTCTATTTGTTCAATTTCAGTCATGAATTCAATATTTTTTCTGTCTTCTCATATATAATATTATTCTACTTTTTGTTGTAGAGATTCCTAGTCTAGTAGTAAGTTTATGTGGTAATTATTATACCCAAGAAAACTATTTGACTAACTGGTGAAGATCAAAAAAAAAAAAAAAAAAAAAAAACAAAAAGGTGAGCATAAGCCAAGAGATTACTCTTAAGGCATCACCACAATAAATACTTGAAGGAATACTATGTCCAAGTGAAAACTAAATATAATCCTTGGGGCAAATTATACTACAGAAGTAACAAATGAGAAATAATAAAATATCCAAAATGTTACAAATCAATAATATGCCAGAATTAGTAGCTATTTTACAATATTAGTTATAAAAAGCAGTAATCACACTTGCCATTCAAATGGTACATACTAGTAGATTGGACTTTTAATTATGATTTAGGGCTAGTGAGATGGCTTAGTTGATAAATTATTTAAAGTACAATATGAGAATCAAGTTATTCCCAAACTTACTAAAGTTATTAAAAAATGATGAGCATGGTAGCATTGCTGGGAGAAAAGAGTTGAAAATCCCTGGTGCTTTCTTGCCAGGTTACAGTTAAATTAGTAAGTTCAACTTCAATGAGAGTCGATCTCAATGTCTATGGATCAGTGGAAGAAACAACTGACACAAACTCCTGTCCTACACACACCACACACAGCAAACCACATTCTGATAAATAGGTTGTATAAAATGAAATAAAACAAGTTATAAAAATATCAAAATATTGAAGTCCTTTCTGGTATTCTTCATGATTATAATGAAATACACTAAAAGGAATCCAAAGGCAAAAATTAAAGAGAATAAACAGTCTCATGAGTTATAATAAAATACTCTAAAGTAATGAATTAATATACACACATATACAACACAAACACACACATATGTGTGCATCCCCTCAACTACAGCATATTTACATACAAGCAAATGTACAAACATACCTACAAATTCAGGTGCCCTCTGTTTTTTGCCTAAAGGAGCATTAAAAAGAAACACAGTATTGAAGTTGAATGATGGAAATAAACATTTCCTATACATAGAACTGTGAATCAATCAGGTAGAACTTTCATAATATTGGATAAAAATGAATTTATTTAATAAAATTAGGTAAAACAAGCAAATATGAAAAATTATTACTGATTATTTTTATTTTATAAAACTAATTTGCCAGGTCATGTTAGCACACACCTTTAATCCCAGCACCTGGGAGGCAGAGACAGGTGGATCTCTGTGATTTCAAGGCCAGCCTGATCTACAATAGCTAATGCTAGGACAGGCTCCAAAGCTACAGAGAAACCCTCTCTCAAAAAATACAAAAAAAAAATGATTTTCAGTACATACTTTTAACATACTGCATAATTTATGCCAAATTTTACACAAATATTACTGCATAAGAAGCATAGATTATGAATGTGAATGACTTTTATAGCTCAAATTAAGCAACGTTCAAGTCGTTCCAAAGAAAATGAAACAAGAAGTATCCGAGTTAAATGATATAGACTAAATGGAAACAGCAGATAACTAAAGAATATCCAATGTAGATATTGTAGAAGATATTCTTCTTAGCAGCAAATGTATCTTCTTCTACAGCTCTTTTTTTTTTTTTTTTTTTTTTTGGTTTTTCGAGACAGGGTTTCTCTGTGGCTTTGGAGCCTGTCCTGGAACTCCCTTTGTAGACCAGGCTGGCCTCGAACTCACAGAGATCCGCCTGTCTCTGCCTCCCAAGTGCTGGGATTAAAGGCGTGCGCCACCACCGCCAGGCATGTATCTTCTTCTAAATAGATTGTATAAAATGAAATCAAATAAGTCATAAGAATATAGAAATATTAGAGTAATTTCCAGTGTTCCTTATCATTGCAATAGAATATACAAGAAACAAACAGAAAGAAAAAGTACAGAGAATAAGCAGTCTTATGAAGATATAATAACATGCTACAAATTAATAAATTAGTTATTCAAGTAATCAATGAAATTAATTCTTATAAATAATAGAAACTGAAAACACAGCATTTTCAGATCTACAGTATACAAGGATTACACTCCCAAGAGGGATGTTGACTGTCACAGATGCCGACTTTAAAACCTCATAAAAAAGACAGGAAGAAAGATCAGGTGGGTAAAGTGATTGTTTTGAAAGCTGGGGAACTCAGGTTTGATTCCTAAAATCATGTGAAACTGAACAAAAGGCACGGTAGCACAAGTTTATAATCTCAATGCTAGGAGACATACAGAAAGATAATCCAGGAACATCTGCAAGCCAATCTAGACTATTAGTCCATCAGGAGCTCCTACAAGAGTGAGACTCTCTCTCTCTCTCTCTCTCTCTCTCTCTCTCTCTCTCTCTCTCTCTCTCTCTCCACACACACACACACACATATGCAATGTGGGTAGCACTTGATGAATGACACCTGAGGACTTCTGATATATACACATATGCATATACGTATATATACATATATGCATATATACTCATGCATGCACATTAGCACATAGATATATACCCTAAGAACACAAAAACACACACAAGTGTAAACAGATACACAAACAAAAGTATGAATGATGATTGAGAATTAGGGAAATAAATTCATTGCTAAAGAGTTTGTCACACAACCGTAATGAACTGAGATCATAATCCCAGGCCTCATTTAAAAAGTCAGGCACAGAGGCATGTGCCCATTAATCCTATGCAGAGTGAGCAAAGACAAGGATTTCTGAGGTTTGCTATTCAGGTAGGTTGACCAAATTGATGAATTCTGGGTTCAGTGAAAGATACTGTCTAAAACTGTGAAGCACAATTGAGTGTAGTAATTAGGGTGGCGGGGCTGCATCCCCAGCACCCCGGCTGCCTGGCTACCTTATGCCTGAAATAACAACACACAAACTGTATTCATTTAATCACTGCTTGGCCCATTTCTATCTAGCCTCTACTAGGCTAATTCTCACATATTAATTTAGCCCATTTTTAATCATCTGTGTAGCGCCCCTAGGTGTGCTTACCGGGAAGATTCTAGCCTATGTCCATACTGGGTTGGAGCTTCATCGCTTGAGTCTGCCTGGGGGCTGGGAGCATGGCGTCTCTCTGAGGCGTCTGCTCCCGAGAGGAGAGCTGTGGAGTATGAGCTCACTTCCTCTTCCTCCCAGCATTCTGTTCTGTTTACTCCCACCTATCTTCTAACCAATGAGGGCCAAGAAGTTTCTTTTTATTTAACCAATGACCTTCCTCCATCATTTCCCTTTTTTCGGGTTAAACAACAACAAGAACAAAAAAAAGGCTTTAACTTTAACATAGCAAAATTACATATAACAAAACAGTTATCAAGTAAAAGTTACAATAATCCTTATCATAACTAAGGAAAACTATAACTATAACTAACTATTCTTAACTCCATCAAAGACTCCAGAAAGATACAATACTACCTAAGCAAACAAGAAAAAAAGCAACTTTTAAAACTCTAGAAATGACAGAGACATCTTGCTGCCTGGACAGTCACCCAAAGTTCCTCTGTACCTTTGGGGCATCCATCTTCAGCCTTTAGGCCCATGGTATCCAGCAGACATTTCCATAAAGCAGGAAAATTCAAAGTCAGTTCAGTCACTATCTGTTGTGTCCTGCAGAATGTCTCGCAGACTCTTTCATGAATCAGGAACCCCGAAAGATCATCTCACCTTAGGCAAGTTCAGTAGTCCTCTTTCTGTGGGTTCTCTGTGTCCAGTTTATGCAATAGTCCAGGCAAGAGCAGTTTCTTGCCCAAATGGCTATCAAACTCCATAACGAGCCTCTTCGATGCCCATCTTCCTCTTGAAGTAGATTGGTGCTGCCAGGAGCAGAGTGTCTCATTGTCATGAAAAGTCCTAAGTTATTAAAACATTTAAAATGCCATATTCTATAATCTTTGAAAAATATGAAGAATGCCTATCTAAAATATATCTATGCACATCTAGAAAATATTAACTAACATAACTACAAACTTGACTATTATTTATGATTATCCATCAACAACCTATATTTCTTAATTATACATTACATTTTAATAATGAACTACACAATCACAATACCTTAATCAATATCAGAAATACATATACATATAACAAAATTGACCGTAAATCTCTATCAATAAAGCAAAATCTATACTAATGCAAATTATTCATACCTATATCATATCCCCCTTTAAATGTAAAAGAACATTTATAAACATTTTTTTGGGAATATGGGCGCAGTTATTTCTCTCCAAAATGCTTCCTGCTGAATGGGGGCATCGTCAATTAGGTCTTTCATGGTATAACCTGTGTGCTAGTTTCATCTCAGTTGGCAGTTGAGCGAAGCAATTTTCTGAAGGTGTTCACACCAACCCTTCAGGAGGGCGTGGTCCATCATACCAAATCGGAATAGAAAAAATGAACAGGGTCTCATCCTCTGTGAAAACAAAATAAGAAACTCCTTTCCAAAGCATCATGTCCTTAGATCCAAATTTCAAAGTCAAGGCATCAAAATATCTATGTTGGATTAGTTCAGCAGCATTTATAAATAAATATCTTTTAGCATCTGTTGCTCCTTCCTCAGCATTTAAATAATTTAAAGAGAGCATAATAGCATACAGTATCAAAATTCTCTGTGTATTTTCCATCTTTTTGCAGCTTTGTTTTAACCTCTATTTTGTTTATTTTTACTTTTAACTCTTTGCTTTTTGAGACAGGTTCTCTGTATCTTTGACCTGAAGTAACTCTGTAGACCAGGCTGTCCTTGAACTTTCAGAGATCCGCCTGTCTCTGCCTCGCAGGCATTGGTATTAAAGGTGTATGCTACTACACCTTGAACTCACAGAGAACTGTTTGTCTCCGCCTTCTAGGCACTGGGATTAAAGGCGTGTGCTACCACACCTTGAATTCACAGAGGTCAATCTCCCTCTGCCTTTCAAGTGTTGGGATTAAAGGTGTGTACTACCACACACAACTCTCTTCCTTTTTTTTTTTTGTTTTTATTTTAAGAATTTTAACTTTTAATCTGCATATATTTTTAACACGCTGTAAATCATTTAAAAATTTTCTTTGTCTTTGACGCTCTCTTTACTGTATCCCTCTCTATTTTTCTGACCACATGAGTCTTTAATGACTCATTTTAATGTCTCAATTGAGGACAACAACTCACATTAACTATTGACCTTTACACACAAAACACATATTTTTATGTGCATACATATACATACTAATATATAAGAAACACACATGAGGAAAAGGTTGATTAGATTTCAAATTAGTATCTTACCAATGAACCTTAGAAACTGAACAAACAAGAACAAACCAAACCATAAAACAATAAATAGGAAAAGCAAAAATCAAGGCATAAATTTCAGAAAAAAATAAAACAATCTGGAAAAGAACTCTGAATCAAAACGTGGTACTTAGAAAAGATAAATAATTTTAACAGACTTTTAACCAAATTACCAAATGAAAATTATAGAATGAGTAAATTAATAAAATGATAGATTGAGAGAGAAATATTACAATGCTTAAGTAAATGTAGAAAGCCAGTAGGATATACCTTAAAATTTATATTCCAATGAATGTGAAAATCTAGAAGAACTGAATGGATTTGTAGACATATGTGACCTAAAAATTATAAAACTACACAGTACCAATTTCTATAGTTTTATAACAATAGATGTGACTGAAATAGTTTGAAAAAAAATTCTAGACTTCCATGGATTCAGTTTTGCCTTTATTAAGACCTTTAAAAGAGAATTAAAATTGTTGGTTGTTGGTTCTCAAATACTTTAATATAATGAAAATGAAAAGGCTACAGAGAGAACAATTTACAAAGTCTTATTATTGTCATGGTGACCAAACAAGATAAAGGCACAACATGGAACTTGGTTACTATGGCTCTATAGAAGTCAGGTATGATATGTCAATCATTCTTTTTGTTCAGAATTGTTTTTGGCTCCCAAAGAATTTCAGATTGCTTTTCTCTGAAGGATGGCGTTAGGGCTCTGATTTCATTGCAGTGAATCTACAGATTGTTTTTTTAAACAGTATTGGTGTGGGAAGTCCATCTGTATATGTCTTGTTTTATAGGTTAATAAATAAAAAGCTATAGTGGGCCTGTGTATGGCAGAATAGAGGTAGGCAGAGAAAATTAAGCTGAATGCTGGGAGAAAGAAGGCAGAGTCAGAGAGATGCCATGTAGCCACCAGAGGGAAAAGACACAAGCTGTCAGCCGGAAACTTGCTGGCAGGTCCCAAGCCTCATGGTAAAATACAAAATAACAGAAATGGGTTAATTTAATATGTAAAAGCTTGCTAGAAATACAGTAGAGTCAGTAGTCAAACAATCTTTTAAATAATGTAGTTTCTGTGTGATTATTTCTGGTCTGAGATGCCAAGCAGCTGGGAACAAGCCTCCTACAACAAAGTGGTGCTCCAACATATGCTAGCTAAATCCACATAAAACCTGAAGGGATTTGGAAAGGAATTCTAGCACTAAAAAACAAAGTTTAGCTGCATTTTTTATTGGATGGGCTTTGCTTGCCAGCAGCATGCTGCAGTACCTTTCAAAGAGGTCTTCTTGATTTGGTAGCAGTAGAAAAAAAAAACAAAAACAAACAAACACACACACACACACACAAACACACAGAGCTTCAAAGAAGTTGCTTCTAGGTCCTGCTGCCAGTGCAAACTCTAGTTCTTTCGGAGGCTGAGCATTAAAATGGAGTTTGTGGGCGGTGTGTGCTGCAAGTTACTTGGTGGCAGCCTGGGCTAACTGGTTGTCAGCAGTCTCAGAGTAATTGAAAGGACCTCCACCATTATGGACTGAGTGGAGCCAAAAGGCAAAGCAGCTTTTATCTTAGCCAAACTGCTTTAGCATTTTAAAAAGTGGTCCTATATTTTTGGTTGTGAGCCTAGCCTTTAACGGCTGAGCCATCCCTCCAGGCCAAGAGTAAAGAAAATTAAACCATATAAAGATGGAATATACACAGAGAGTCTAGATTATGTGTACTATTGTGTTTTTTTTTATTTCTTGACTACTAAAGAGTTACATATCAAGAGATATTTCATGGTATTGAACACTAAGTTAAACCAACATAGAGGTATCTTGACTTCAGAATTTGGGTCTAAGGATTTATTGCTTTGGAAAAGAGGTTAATCTTTTATTTCCTTCCAGACTAATGTAGTAAGTACCAAGACTCCCCTAAAAGATCATGGTAAATACACCCAAAAATTATTTTGTCCAACAAAAAGTAGGAAGAACTTTGGAGAGACACACGATCAAATTCCAAAATATTGTTTATAAATGTTTCTTTACATTTAATGTGAGATATGTTGTAGAGGTTTGCATTGGTATGGATCTTGCTCTATAGATACAAGATTTAGGACAATTATATGATAAGTATATTTCTGCTCTTTATTAAGATATTTTGTTTGCACAGCTCATTTTAGAATATTATACATAATTAAGAAAATAGGTTAATAGACAATCATCTATAATAATAAAACTTCTACTCATATTAGATTTTCTAAATATATAGTGATATATTTCAATTAGATAGGTATTCTTCAAATCTTTCAGAGACCTTCAGAATATGACATTTAAAATGTTTGAATAGCTGAAACTCAGCTTGCTCCAATACTGAGGGGACCTAAGACGTGAGTCAGTGGTAACAGGGCCCAACAGCCAGATGGCCCACTCTCTGGGACCTCCTCAGTGGGATAAAACCCGAGGGTCCCTCCCCAACTCCCTTGGCTTTTCTAGACAGCCTGCAGAGAGTTTTCCTGTGGCTGGGCTATCCCCCAACCCACCCCACCCCCAAACCTGCCTGTTTTGCCTGTGAAGTCTGTGGAACCCTGAAACATAGCATAAGGGGACCTAAGAGAGCAGACCAAGAAAAACTACCAAGTACTCAGCCACAGCAAGAATTGAACCAAGATGCTAAGACATGTTTTTGATACCTAAGGCTACGCCCAACCTAATCCAGCATCTCAAAGCACATTGGCTGAAAGCGGTTCCCCAGCACATCACCAAAGTGTTTATTACTTCTATGAATCTTCATGCGGATTTTGGATCTCTTACATAAAGCATCATGTCATCTACAAATAAGAATACTTTAATGTAGCACTTTTGCTATATTTTTCCTTGTCTTATCTTATTGCTCTGGCTAAGATTTCAGTTATTACACCAATTAAGAGTAGAGAAAATGGGTATAATTCATGTTGTTCCTGGTTTTTGTGGAAATGCATAGAGAAGAATTATTTAAACAAGACTTGTATTTACTCATGGGAAATAAAATCAACAACTGATAGGATCTCATGAAATTAATAAATTCTGCACAGTAAAATCAACAGTCACTTGAATTCAGGTACAATCTTCAGAATGGAAGAGAAATCTTTCCTAACTACACATCAAAAAGATATAATAACATAATTGCAAGCAACAAAAATCAATTAAATAAGTGTTACATAATAAAATTATCAGATAATCAGTGATAAAGTACAAGTGCTAAATAAACTTATGAAAAAATAAATATACAAAGTGACCAGAGACACATTGATTAAATTATGAGATTTCCAGCTCCTCATAGTAAGAACAGTTATTACTAAAACAAACAACAAATGTTGGAAAGGATTCTGAAAACTGTGAAAATTGACACATAGCAGAGGAAAGCATAAACTAATCTAGCCATTTTTGGGTTCAGTATAGAATTTACTGACAGACTAAAAATAGATTCACAGTTCCAAAGAGAACAAGAAGCAGAAAAACTTCAGAGGCATAGATGTATGAGCCCCAATAAGCAACATTTGCCAAAATCTGAACATTTTGAATCATAACTCCTATTTCCCTGGTTACACTAGAAAGGGAAGCAGAAGATTCTCCCCTGACTCTTTGGGATTTAAAATACCTTTTAAAATATTAAAGATCTCACAACTTTGTTGCTGCCCATTAAGAGATAGCTACTTCTTCATAGAAAAATGGAGGGTAAATCTATCTCTGACTCTGACTGGAGAAATGATACTCTAGTCTGCTCCAATATTTTCAAATTACATACTCTCGTCTCTTCCCTTATGAATAAATTTAGTGGACCTGTCGATCACCTGATGAATCCTGATTTCTCTGAACATGTGCTAACAAAATGGGAAGAGTGATGATTCTCATATTGAGATGATATACTTATCTTTCTCAGTAGACATTCTCTCACCACAGCTTCTAACAGAGCTTCAGGCATGGTGCCTATCCATTTTCCTGAGCTCTAATTCAAAGAATCATCTTTTCCTTTTATTTAAATTATTTTACTTAAATTGTTTTGCTAAGGAGACTTAAACTCATCTTCAGAGCTACAGAACTGAAAGCAGTCTGATACTGGCATAAAAAAGATAGGAGGACCAATGGATTAAAATTGAAGAGCCAGATATTAATTCACACATCTGTGAACACCTGATTTTTGACAAGAAAGAAAACAATATAAAATGAAGAAAAGAAAGCAGATTCAACAAATTATGCTGACATAACTGGATATCATTATGTAGAAGAATGAAAATAGAACCATATTTATCAATATGCACAAAACTTAAGTCCAAATGAATAAAAAAAATCCTCAATATAAAACCACCACACTGAACTTTACTGAAGAGAAAATGGAAAGTACACTTGAATGCATTGGCACAGGAGACCACTTTTGAAATATAACCCCAGTAGCACAGATACTGAGAATAACAATAAATAAATGGGACCTCCTGAAACTGAGAAGATTCTGTAAAGCAAAAGACATGGTCAAAAAGACAAAAGGTAGCCTACAGAGTGGAAAAAAGATCTTCACCAGCCCCACATTGGACAGAGGGCTGATCTCCAAAATATTCAAAGAACTCAAGAAATTGGTCATCAAAAGAACAAATAATCCAATAAAAATGGGATACAGACATAAACATAGAATTAATTATTAGGATATGAACATAAAATGGATGAAAGAAACTTACAGAAATGATCCAAAGCCATAACCATCAGAGAAATGCAAATCAAAACAACACTGAGATTCCACCTGTCAGAATGGCCAAGATCAAAAACACTGATGACTGCTTATGATGTATAGCATTGTGGTAAAGGAAACATTCCTCCATTGCTAGTGGGAGTGCAAACTGTTTCACAGTTGCGGTGTCTTTGTCAAGAATCAAGTGTTGATGAATTCTCAGATTTAAATCGGGGTCTTTGCATTTATTAAATTAATATACCTGACTTTATGTGACTATTATGTGGTTTGTAGTACTATAACTCTGTAGAACCAGAAATCAGAAATGGTTATACCTCTGGAAGTTCTTTTCTTTTTTCTTTTCTTTTTTTTTTTTTTTTTTGGTTTTTCGAGACAGGGTTTCTCTGTGGTTTTGGAGCCTGTCCTGGAATTAGCTCTTGTAGACCAGGCTGGTCTCGAACTCACAGAGATCCGCCTGCCTCTGCCTCCCAAGTGTTGGGATTAAAGGCGTGCGCCACCACCGCCCGGCCCTCTGGAAGTTCTTTTAATGTACAGGAATGTTTTACCTATTCTGGGATTTTGTTTTTCCAACTTGAATACTGTTGTTTCTTGGTATGTAAGGAATTGTGTTAAAATTTTATGGAGATTATATTGAATCAGTAGATTGTTTTTGGTAGGTTGGCCATTTTTACAATGTTAATCCTATAGATCTATAAGCATTAGAGTTCTTTCTGTCTTCTGATATCTTTCTCAATTTCTTTCTTTAAAGAATTGTTGGTAACGTCATACAAATATTTCTCTTGGTTGGTTAGAGTTAATCCAAGGTATTTCATATTATTTGTGGCTATTGTGAAGGGTGTTGTTGCCCTGATTTCTCAGTCTAGGTGGTCATGTTTTAAACAATATCAGGAAACAAAGAAATGAATGATGATGATCAGCTTGCATTTTCCTTTTAATTCAGTACAAAAATCACCATTCCTCATTCCAGTACTACTAGTAATAAATATTTAGTGTTTCTCCTTTGAATTCAATTAACCTAATTTAGAAAGTACAGCACAGACATGCATGAAGATTTGTTTACATTTTGATTCTAAATCCCATCAAATTCACAATCAAGATTAATCATCACACAAAAGAATATGATATAAAAGCAGATGAGAATATATCTAGGAAATTGAAGAGGACTAAGAAGTGTGAAAATAGGAAGAAGAGATTTGAGGAACCAGATTCAAAACATGAATGTGTCCTTTTGAAAACCAGTAGAAGCTCCAATGAATACACGGTAGCAAAGTTAGAATTATTTCATGAAACATCCTATCCATTTATCCTCAAAAAGGTATATATTATGAAAGCTTTGGAAATTTAAAAAATCTTGGCAGAAAATTGAGAAGTTGGGAAGAATACAAAAATACGAGCTCATTTGGTTTCTTCCACAATGGTCGGACAAAATTATAGGAAATATATTTACATATTTAGCCAATTAATACATTTCTTCCTAGTAAAATCTCACAGGAAATAAATACTGATCGAAAAAACAAGGAACAGATGATGCAGTATATAGCTTCTGACTGACCAAATATAACCAGGATGAGCACATGTCCTGGTTGTTCTTTGAATCTAGCAAAATTCCCAAGACTCATGCCTCTTAGAGAAAATACTTAATAGTGAGAGCAATGGCTATAGAAATAAGATTGGAGGCATTATTAGGAATATGGCTTTTACAAGGCAGACTTTTAAATGTTACCGTTTTATGTGTGAAAATGGTTTAAAACCAAATATTAAATGTGCTGCAATAAAATATCAGCAACAATTCAATATTCATCTGATTCATGCCTTTTTTCACTCATTTAGAGGAAGTTGTCTTTTTATTGAACTGCTCATCACATTTTTACCTTTTCAATGCAAAAAAAAATAGTTTTTGAGGGATTTTTCTGAGTTTCCCCAATATGCTAACAAGATGTATGTTTCTTTATTTTTTGTTTTTTTTCCAAGATGGACACTTCAAAAGAAAATGATTAATAAAGTGAAATTTCTTCTATGTGGAAATATGAAGTAAGCATTAGTTGAAGTCATTCTTTTTAGTGTGTTTATTTATAAAAAGAAAAAAAGCAATCTTTAATTCATCGCTTACCACAAAATTTTCAAAATAAAAATCTCAGTATTTAAAATTTACAATTTTTAAATTTGTGATTAAATGAGAAAAAATGACTTAATTTGGATCTCCTGTTACCTAATGAGAAACAACGTTAATGAATTTAATACACTTGCAATTTTAAAATTTAGATGGGACTCAATAATAAATATGAACCCCAAAGAGACAGATTCTTTGTCTAAGTTTTAGAGAATTGGCAACACTGTTTTTATTAACTAGTTTAGGTAATTTGTTAATATTCCCTCAACAGTACCAAAATTTACCAAAGTTATTGTAAATGTGTTTGATTAGAAAAAAATGTGAGTGAATGGAAAATAAAAAGTTTCTAGTAATATTTAAATATTTGGATAAATTACATTTATATATGTTTGACAGACATGTGTCCATATATTTGTAACCTAAAACAATTAGTAGAAAAATGGAGAAGCAGTACAAGTTTGGGGACAGCATAGACTGCATAGTGAAATCCTATCTTAAAAAATATTCAGACTCGAGAGGGAGGGGGAATGGAGTGGGGGAGGGGAAGAGGAGTGGGGGTAGGGGGAGAGGAGTGGGAGGAGGGGGAGGCAAATGGGAGGGATGGAGGAGGTGGAAATTTTTTCAATAAAAAAGAAAGAAAGAAAGAAAGAAAGAAAGAAAGAAAGAAAGAAAGAAAGAAAGAAAAAGAATCTACCACAGGAGGAAGCTTGAGCCAGTTAATTATGGAAAGCTTAATAGAAATAAAATCAAGAAATATGAACATAAAAAATATGCACATACATATAAATATATTATAATCTTATTCTTCTGTGTATATGTTTGGTTATGTGTTATGTGATGGTCTACATGTGTGTATAATACCCATGAAGGTGTATGTGATTGTGTTTGTGTATGCATGTGCATGTGTGTAAATACATGCATGTAGAGATTAGAGAAGAACCTCTGCCAACTGCCTTTGAGACAGGGTCTGCCACTGCTTGGAGACTTCCCAAATTGGTCAAGCCTGACTTGCTAGGAAAAGTGCCAGGGATCCTCCTGTCTCAGCTTTCTCATGGTGGATTATAACCTTGTGTCACCTGCCTAAGAGTTTTACTTGAATTCTGGAGATTAAACTCAGGTTCCTGTGCATACAGAACAAGGATTTACCTATAAGGCCATCACTCTAGCACTATATTCAATATGACAATGTCAGTATTTATTTTAAAAAAATATAACAAATATATTGTTCTTTGCTATATTTTGGTTCCATGGCGTAATGGTTAGCACTCTGGACTCTGATTTCAAACAGTAATTTATGCAATGATGTGAAATGAGCCAAATAACATTTGTCAGATTATTTTGCTAATGATTTAGACCCTACTATCTGTATATATACTATCTACATTCTTCTGACACTGAAATACAATTCTTCTCATTTCTAACTTTAGAACATATAGAAAGAGGTAAACTCAATATTATGTAGAAAAATCTACGATTTTGCAAACTTTGAAATCATAATTTTAAATATTTCTATTGTAAAATGTCACATTAAAATAGATATTCTTGCTGAGTTTCTTCATTTTTTAGAATGGCATCAGGAGAAATTTTAATTTTATTTTAATTTGTTTTATTTTATGTGGATGGATATTTTGTCTGCAGGTCTGTCCATGTACCATGTGAGTGCCTTGTGTCCAAGGTCAGAAGAGTTCATCAAATTCCTTGAACTCTTGTTAAAAATGGTCGTGAGACCTGATGTGGGTGCTGGGATTTAAATCTAGGTTTCCCTTGAAAGGAACCAGTTCTATTAACCACGGAGCCATATCTCTAACCCTTATTTTGCAAATTTTTGATGTGAATCAATGATCATTTCTCTAACTCAATTGTCAAAGAAGTCAGTGACTTACAGAGTATCATCATTGATATCTTCCAATAAGTATTGCAGTACTAATTGAGAAGATCATAAATTTATGCTTGAGTCATTACCCTAATTCTTAATTAACTGATTGCCATTAATGCTTTCTAAATGTCTACCATATGAAAATATTCATGGACTAACGGGAGTGCTAAACGCTTGACCTTTAGCAACAGGTTAAATGTGAAGCTCGTCATATACACTGCATTCTTGGCAACTGTCCTGGGAAACAGAAGTCATGTTAACACATATCCTATGGAACGTGACTCACAGATGGACAGGGTCTGTGTGCATGACTCTTCATACACACATATTTCCTTAAATCAGTATTGGAACTCTGCAAACACAAAGCAGCTGTTTTCATTGAAAAGAAGAAAATTTTATGCTCTACTCCAGATGGTAGAAACTGCAGGAGGATGTTGGGGCTTCCTGTCACCTCCCTCTAGAACAGAATTCTTTTTTCACAACATAAAATATTTTAAAAAATGCCAGAGGGTGTTTCTCCGTCTGTCCCCAAATCTGCTTGCATTGTAGAAAAATTTCATGTGACACATCATTCTATGATAAAAGTGTTCTAGGAACCATGAACATATCATTCAATCTTCTCTCTTTTTAAAGAGTGTTAGAGTTGCAATGTAGAGGAAACTTTATCAGGACCTATTAAACAAATGATCTTACCCTTTAACTGTCAAGATTTTCCACATTTTAAAAAATTGTAGTGCCTTACATATAACAGAAAATATTTGAACTTATCTATTTTAAACAGAGAACTCAGTATTAAATCACTCATAAGACTGTCAAATTGTCAGTAGCACCTAGGCTTTAGCTTTCATTAGTACTATACAAGAGCAGTTAGATTAAATGTGAATTAATACTTATTACTTGGAAGAATTTTTATAATTCACTCTACAGAAGTAAACATATCACTTCATTGTCGGTGCATCAAGGCTCCATGAAAGTCAATGTTGTGGTATTGATTAATTAGGTGTAGCTATACAACAACAGAAATCCAATCTATGAAAATATTGAGTTGATTATTTCCCAGAACATAATACCAATTCCAGTGTTTTGTGATGAATTTAATTTCTTTTAAAAGAGAAAATTGTAGATCTGGAGTTCTCTACCTCAAAATTATTACAAGAAAGAAACACTAGATTATTAAGAAAGAAGTATATGTACAACAATATAAAATATGAAAAAATCTTTCCAGAAACAAAATATTACTTTTCCTATCAAATCTCTTGTTATATGTGATACAATTATCTACAAATACCTTCCAGGTTCTGAATAAAATAGAGATGAGTGATGTTATATGAACACTGAGGACATGATATTTCTTCTCAATAGTAGCTACTAAGTATTCAATGATAATAAAATATTATCTTTTTAGTTAATAAGAATTCAAATAATGTATTACTATAGAGAAAAGTATCAGTTCATGACAAGACAATGAAATTTTTTTCCATTCTTTTTCCTTGATAAAATGTGAGGATCTGGTCTAACTCTTAAGGGATTTGTTTCAAATAAAACAAAAACAAATCTCTCTTGCTTTCTTTAATATGAGTATTCCATTGGGTGATTAATAACACCTCTCATAGTATAAGCAGAATCAATCCATACTTTTCATTTACTTATCCAAATTTAAGCATTCTGTTTGCTAGATAATAACTAACAGTAAACTTAAAAACTGTATTAATAGCATTAAAATAGAACAAATGGGCAGCATAAATTTAGATGTTTTTGAAGTGATTGTGTAAAGCCCGAACAGCTACATAGATAGATATCAAAACAAATCAATGTATGAATATGTGCAGCTAGTCAAGTAACAAAGACTGTGAGAAGAGCAAAACACATCCCTAGGAAGATCCACATTTCCTCGCACTTGTGAATGAGAGCAGAGAAGACCCCCGGTGGCCGATGGGCCCACGGTGACTGATATGTCTCTACGAGGCAATGCGTAGGATGCTTTCTGTGAGAAGGGTAGTTGTAACAGGAGAGTCAATCTTGACCTGACTCAGTGAGAGAAAGTGACTAATAGCGAGGCTTAAGGATTGGTCCCACTAACTTTTAGGCCTTTTCAAAACGTATCTCCAGGGCTGTGTGAGTTACTTTTCTATGTCAGACAAGATGACGGACAAAAGCAAATCAAGGAAGGATGCTTATTTTGGCTCACAATTTAAGGATATGGTCCATCATGGTGGACATAGCACAGCAGCAGGTGTTGTACGCAGCATGGCACACTACATCCTCAGCCAGTGAGCAGGAAATGAGGGATGCTGGTGCTTGTCTTGCTTGTTTCTGTTTAAACAGCTTAGGACTCCAGCCCATGGGGTACGATCAAGAAATGAGGAATGCCGGTGCTTGTCTTGCTTGTTTCTGTTTAAACAGCTTAGGACTCCAGCCCATGGGGTACTATCAAGCACATTTCGAGTGGGCCCTCTTACCTCAGTGGTCCCAGTCTCAAAATTCTCTCCCAGGCACACCAGAGTTTCTCATTTAAATTATTCTAGATACCATTGAAATCCAATTAAGTATCACAAAACACTGTTAAGGAGGACATCCCACACAGATATAATTAAAGATTAGAATAAAAATAGAATAATTAATGTGATTGAAGAAAAGAGAAGGCTCAGATGCTGAATTATTTCACACAAAATAAGAAATATCAGGAGCCTTAGAAGATGTTCTTTAATATTATACTCCATATGGGGGAAGAGGGTGGTTGCTAATATCAACAAAGATATTAGACCCAAGCTTCCTTATCAGAGCAAGCATGGCTCTTTTTCTAGGATAATTTCTTCCCTCTGCTCTTTTTGTTTAGATCCAGTTCTGGTGGTATTCCATTGAATTTCTTAGATTTTTCCTTATTTTTGATAGTTCCCTTAATGTTTACCTATTTTTCCTACACCTAACAATGCAGCTTTCCCTTGCCATCATTTATTCATCCTTACTCTACTGCTCCACAGATTTTTTTTTTTAGATCAATTCTTCAACCTCTCTCCTGAGACACTGAATATATTTCAGAATTTCCCTGTGGGCCTACATTAATATTGTTTAATGATTTCAGAATCCATCCTATAAAGGAATGTTTATTATTTTTAAGTGCATGCTAAACAAAGTCTTCCATTTAAACCTAATGATAAAATCATGCATGCCAACTGTCATTGTAGGATTAACAGTCCAGCAGGGCCAACAGGTATTTAGAACAGTGCTTGGCAAGTGGCAAGTGTTGCTAATGCAAAGCAGAGAGGTGGCTTCATATCTGCAAATTATACTATATGACCACTATTTTTAAACAGCAGATATTCAACTATGACACAGAATGGCGAATATCAGCTTGATTAAGGCATCCTCAGATTTTGCTTTGCCTGTGGCGCATAGGTTAGGTTAATAAGCTAATATGGATAAAAGAAGTCAGTTTCTCAGTCTGCATCTGATTTATTATAATGATATGGCCCTGCCTGGCTCTGTGCCTATTTCCCTTTCATCTATATTAGAATATAGACGTCCTCTGAAACTCTGAGCAGAAGCCAAGGGAATCAAATGGAGGCAAATCCAGAATCTCCAGCCAACTGAGCCACGGAAGCACTTTCCTGAAACACTAGACTCCTTAAATGTGCCTCCAATTTCTTCAGTCATCCTCCACCCATCCTGTTCTGAGCATTTCTCAATAACCTCAGCACAATTTTTAGTACTCACATTTTTATTAGAAAAATGAATGGTTCATATAAATGTATTTCATCATTAACCTGATTATCAATTAAATAAAATAAATATGTAATTTGAAAAGAATATAAATCTTTTACTTAATATATTTCTACAGTGACTGCCATATGATATGACTCAAAATGAGTTTATAATATACTTTCAGCTTTAATGAGAGGAACTTTTAAAATCCAAAAATTTTCTGTTTAGAATAAAATTAATTAGGAATGGAGTTGTATATCAAGCATTTTTTGAGCATGCCAAGCATTTTTTGAGTGATTATGACAACAGTCACAAATTAGTGATATTAACTTATAGTTTAAGATTATATTATTTACTTATTAATAGTTAACTATAGAAATTATTAACATGATTTTTTCTCATTCTTTAGGTGAATAGGACAATATCCCAAATTTTAAAAGTGTCCTGTGTATAAATAAGCAGTATAAAATGAGAAGAGAGAGATAGTTTGCCTCCTATGACTTTGTAGAAGTACTGAATAAAGGCTCATTTTTTAAATAGAGCACAATTTAAACTATAGACTAGACAAATCAATAACTCTCTATGTGTCAGGTGAAGCAATTATCTTGGTTATCTAATTGCCTTTAAGAAGACTATCTCACTAAACTGAATCTTTTAGAAGTGCAACTGAAAAGCACCTCTTCTTCTAACTGAGAAACCAGAATCTGAACATCATAATTGAGATGAGACTACCAACTCTTAGTAGGAACAAAAGAACAAATTGTTCTATTGAAAAAGGTATAGGTCTTTTTAAAGGACTTTTAAATTTTTCAATGGCATGTATTGTTTTCAATTATTTGCATATATTTCATTTGCTTTGAATTATTTTTCTGCAAACCTCTTAAAATTAGGATGTATTTCTTTCACCAGGATTAAGGAGTAGACTTAGTCTTTCATAATGGACTATTTTTGATGTTATTATTTCATGACCTATTGATTAACAAGTAATAAATACCCAAGGTTTACCCAAAAGAAAAGAAGGGAGAGAAAAGATAGAGAGGAAGAGGAGAAGATGCTCAGTTGTTTCTCTGTGTTTCTAGGTGTATTTTTATGTTGTAGCTTGCATTCCAAGGCTTTTACCTCCTCTTCCTTTGGTCTGTCTTTCCTTTAGTTATAAAATACTCATTTCATCCCACCATTTGGCCCACTAACCTCTCATTCCAAGCCAGAGCTACATTAGTTTAGTCTCCCATGACCTTTTAACCAACAGTGAGTTGTGAAAAACAAACACATGGAATAGATTCCATCCAATACAAGAATATTTCATTTAAATTACTTTCTGTATTTTTCATAAGATAGAAGATTTTCCCATTAGCATTTGTTGAGTGTGCAACCTAAGCATAAATAGAAAACATAGGAAATTTGAGATATAATCTTGAAATGGGCACAAAATTCAGAATATTATTATTCCTCCATGAATTTAGTGATGGGAAAGTAGGGTGACGTTAAATTTAGCTGCCTCTCTGTGTTTTCTTTTTTAAAAAATATATAACTTAGAAAATCAGCAAAAGCATTTCTCTGTAAGCCCTCTCACAAGGAATGCTTACAGATAAGGCAAACTTAAGTCCTAGTTCATTGAGAGGTTTACAATCAAAATGATTCATTGACATTATACTCAAATGTTCTCAGGGGAGCAGGGAAGAGTTAGAGATTGAGAGATGGTTCAGATATCCTGAGTCCACAAGTTCTAGTTCACTTTAATATTTGCCTGACAAAACCTATAACCACCTGGAATAAAGGAACTCGGTGGTGGCACACGCCTTTAATCCCAGCACTTGGGAGGCAGAGGCAGGCGGATCTCTGTGAGTTCAAGACCAGCCTGGTCTACAAGAGCTAGTTCCAGGACAGGCTCCAAAACCACAGAGAAACCCTGTCTCGAAAAACCAAAAAAAAAAAAAAAAAAAAACCAACAAAACACCTTAATAAAATTGACCTTTGGCTAAATGTGTAAGAATGTCTTGATTGGAGATTGATGAAGGATAACCAAGCTCACTGTAAGAGACACAGACCCTAAACAGGTGGACTTGAGCTGTATAAGAATGCTAGCTTAGCATGAGTAAGTGAGCAGGTCAATTAGAAGGCCTCTTCTGTGGTTCCTGCTTCTAGTTCCTGCATTTAGGTTTCTTTCTTGATCTTCTGCTCTGACTTCTCTCAATGGATTGCAACCTGGAAGTTTAACATGAAATAAACCATTTCCTCTCCCAAATTGCTTTTTATAATTATATTTTTCATAGCAATTAAAAGCAAAGTAGGGCAAATGTAAATGATGAATGGGTGTGACTGCCATCTATGATATCAGCCTGAAATGAGCAACCCTGCCTTAGTATGAAAGGTAAAACAGTGATCAAGATGATTCACGGTAATAACCTGAAAGCATATTTTCTTTCATAAACACCATCCACATAGGTGCTCCCTCACACACACGAACACATAATTTGAAAAAGAGGGGCAAAAGAATAACTCTATTCCATTTGTTATTAAAGATATAATGGGATATCAACAAAGTTACCTGGTTATTTGAAAGTCATTTTTATGTTTCTCAGATCCAGTTACTTAAGCAAAATAATCAAAAGAATGTCCTTGATTCTATCATTGCTGTATTCACAGGAATAAGGGTGGGGTATGTTCATTCCATGCTTGTCTCAAACTTACAGATAAGTACCTACTCTTATCCAAATCTGCCTGTGGAAAAGACGACATGCAGATCCAAACACTAAAACCTCCATGCCCCTGTTCTCCTTAAAGAGGCAGTCCTAGAAAATGATGAAATCACAGTGAGTCCTGCCATAGGATTTTAGTGCTTGAAAACTGCTCTTAAGCAACAATCCATAGACCTGTTAGAGCATGCACTGGCCCTAGCTTCCCATGGCCATGAGTGGGCTTATCCTTGCATTCTAGGCAATATTCTGACTTTTAAAGTGTATTGAAAGCAATACCTTACAAACACCTAAGCCTTCTACCCAATAAAAGAACATATTCATAAGTAGTTGCCTAGAAGTCTAGAGACAATTGGCATTGCATGGTTAACTGCTCCACTGACCTGTCTCTCCTATCAGGTCTTAATGTGTGTTTTAGATAGCTCATGCATGTGTCTTGAGTGTGCAATTTTTCTTTGATAAACTGTTGCCAGAAAGAGCTGGTACTCCATCTTCCTTGGATCTATTTGAATTAATTTGGGTAAATAAAACTGAAACTAAAAATGACGAGGAGTAAAGATTCAGACAAGAATGCCTGGCCCATTGCATGCCCCAGACCCAGTGGCAGGAGGAGAAAGCCACAGTCTACCGAATCCTAACCCATTTATAAGGGGTCAACTTCTCAGATAGACTTGAGATTATCTTCTAAATAGTTTTCCCAAACCAGTTGTGGAGGTGCTATATTTGGATACAGATTTTAAATTCCAATCTGGGCTACATAGCAAGACCCTTTCTCAATAACCAAACAATAAAATGTATTTGGCAAGAAGTTGTATGAGATGACTTTGAAAGTGAATTGAGTCACAGATGGTTTTCAAAAAATTCACCCTAGCCAGACAGTGGTGATGCAGACCTTTAGTCCCAACAATTAGGGAGACAGAAGCAGGTGGATCTCTGTGAGTTCGACGTCAGCCTGGTCTACAAGAGCTAGTTCCAGGACAGGCTCCAAAGCTTCAGAGAAACCCTGTCTCGAAAAATGAAACAAAAAAAGAATTGACCCTCAGTTCTTCCATAATTCCCATTACCACTTCTAGGATTCCATCAAGGAAAGCATTTTCATTTAGTTGTTATGTCTCCGCAAGCTTTATTTGACTATAATAATTCTCAAACATTGTTTTTTTTTTAATGTTCCTGAGAATTCTAAAGAGTATTTGCCTGGTATGTTGTAGAAGGACCATTTATTGATGCTAATCTTGTGATCTTCATAAAAAAGTTGGTGTTAAATGGTTAATATGGAGACCACAAAAGTAGCTTGTTATTTTCATCACATTTGATATGTACACACCATAAGCATGGTTCAGGAGACCCTTGTCTTCTACTGTTGACACTGATCACACCTGGAAGTAGGGATCTAAATTTCTCCACTCTAATCCTGTTATTTCTCCTCATTTCTTCCTGTACTTTATTCTCTTGAAGAAGGGTATTGTGAATATGTCTCCTTTTAGGAGCAAAGAGTTGTTTTCCTTCCTTCAGGCAGAAATCCAAATAAGTTCTATGAAATTCAGTGTGGAAGATTTATCTCCCCAGCACTTATGAATGTGTTTGTCATGTGTTCGCCTCCATGTAGATTTTACTTTCCTTCATAATCCAAGAATATTTTGTTTTACTGCCTCAGTGTTCTTGCTGTGGCATGAGGGCCTCTTCTCATAGACTCGTGGGCTCTTGGACGACACTTAATTATGTATTTCAATTTTATTTTGCTTTGGGTCTTCCTTTTTCTGTCATAAAATAAATATGCTCTTCCTCTTTCTTAGAGTCAGCCATTGCTCCAAGGAGTCCTGGCTCTTTATTCTAAGAGATATTATTCATAACCTTGATATGAATCATAGGTATACATGTGCAGGGAAGAGAGGTCATTTCTCTAAGTCGCTCTCAACCTACGAACAAAGAACTGCATGGCATTGTATCACCTCCTGCTTATATGTATATATATCTACAAGTTCTGCCATAAGTAACTAATACCCCAGCTTAAAATTAAAATAGCTAATTTCTGCTAATTTCTTTCACCTCCCTATTTTTATTGCTTCCCTGGTTCAGAAAGCTCTGTTCCCATTTACCTGGTTTTAATGTTTCTCAATTAACTGTCATTAGATGAAGCTGGTTCATCTAATTGACAATGCAGTGGATGCTCCCAGAAAGCCAGTTAATATCTGGAAGTGTTAATCAGAGCTCTGGAGTTAGCAAGATAAAGAGTACCTAACACTGAAAGCGGTAAAAAGGCTGTCTGTTGGGTAGGTCCAATATGTAACACAATGAGAATCGCAAGGCCATGAGCAATGCCTGCAGACATCAACAAAGATTGTTCTCACAGCCAAGGAATCTTTATTGCTCCCATGTTGTGTTATTTCAGAACTGTGATCCTTTTGTTGTCTTGTTTAACTTTCTGAACTCCTCATGTGACTCATTCTAGCTAGGCATTTATTTCCACCTTCGCCACTCCCTCTTTCATCTTCAAAACCACAGTTGATTGCTTCAGTAAAGGTTTTCTAAATATCTTTCCCAAAGTAAATGTTTATAGCTTTTCTTCCCATTTTGCTGTTGTTTTCATAGAGTATTTATATGATAGAATAATTAAATATGTAAAAGCTATTGTGTTATATTATGGGCTGAAAGGGTAAGTATATAGTTGAACTAAAAATGAAATGCGCATAAGTGAAATGCATGCTGCTAATTGTGGAAGTTTTCACTCACAGGTTGCCATCTGGATGTACTTTTGATATGTTTAATATGTGAACATTTCATATGCTTTCTTTGTAGGTCAAGTTCAAGATCAGGTCACCACAAGCCTAGGAAGCACAGTAATTATAAAAGTGAGAAAAGGCAATGACATTGGTAACAAATGGAAGAGGCACAACTTTTTATTTTTTTAAATTTAGATTATTTCTACTGCTGCCAAGGTTTCAGAAGCAGATTGAGGTTTCAGAAATAAAAATCCCAGGATGCAGTGCACAGGAACACTGCATAGATATTGAATGCTGTTATTACTTTCACATTCTCCTTATATGGTAACACTTAGAGCTTAGCAAAATGGGTTCTGTGGTTTCATATGAGATGGTTCAAACTGCAAAATAGTGAATGGTATATAAAAGAGATTTATTTTAGAGATTTCTAGAAACCCAGTTGATCATTGTAAGCAGGAGGAACTAGACTAAAGGAAGAAAATGAAAGCTTTGATTTAGTGCTAGCACGTAGTAGATTATTTCTATGACAGATGCTGAAAAGAAACATCTTGCGTATTATAACGCATTGTGGATGGTATTGCTGGTTTGGAGAAGCTGAAAATTGACCAATAACTCATTTTTTTTCAACGAACACAGACAGCAGAAGATGGTTCAGGCACTAATCCTGCCCTGAGGAGAATACTGCAGAAAGCAGAGAGAAAACCTCTGTTCACACCTAATTGCCAGTGAGGAGGTTGTTGCTGCCAGGTTGGAAATAGTGTCCAATATAGGCTAAAAAGAGCTTTTACATAATAAGAGTAAAGGAGGGTTATACTGGTGTGAAATGTCTGAAGATGATTGTTAAAGTATGGGTACATTTATTATGCATTCAACCTAACAAGAACCAGTGTTCAAACTTCCACATGTAACTTGGCTCCCGCAGCTGTCGCTCCTAGGCATCAGCCAGCAGTTTACATGAATGAGAGAAAGTAGTTACTGCCACACTTATTAAAGACACGATAAGTATGCATACCCATAATAGATGGCACTTAAGCTCTTGTCTACTGTTCTACACTGTAAAGTTAAAGACAAATGAGAATGCCCTTTATCAGCTGGCTACACCCATCTATCCTTTTTCCTGAGACTCCACAGAGAATAATCAATTGGCACATCTCCCGTGCTCTTTCCCTTCCCAATCCATGGGGCATGAGTCATGCAGGAAGGAAACCTGAACCGAAGTGTGCTGCACTTTTGCTGCTTAGGTCACCCTTGATTTTCTTTATTGAATGCATGAAAATCAATACACTAATAGGCCTAGGAGCCATATGCCTTTGTGAGGATTGAAAGAGAGCATTGCCTTTGAAGAATCTGAAATATTCCTTAACTATAGTATTCAAATATACTCTTACAGTATCTAGACACAAAGGACAATAAGTACTATTTTGTTCAAAGACTATATCCAAGGTCATGATAGTGAACAACATTAATAGGAGTTGTCAATGGAATCATTGTGTAAGAAAGCAGCATCAAAAAGTTAAAAAGAATTCATGAAATATCCAATAACTATAAAAGAAAAATCATAGAAACATGATTTCTATTTATTTGATGGATTACCATATCTTTGAAAAGGAAAAATAAACAATCCAGTGTACAGGGAATGAAAAATACAAATAAGTCATGTACTTGAATCTTGCTTAGTTAAATGTCACAATATAAATGTTGTGTTATTTCACAGTGTCAGGTAGGTAAAAGCCGGATGGAAATGCACATTCTCTAAATCCCACCAGATATCTCTCATTTCTTTCCTCAAAGATCTAAAACCAAGTAATTTAGACCAAGATTTCTTCAGCTTTCCTACAAAACCTCTTTCTGCTAATTAGTTAGAAACCATGAGTATATAGGTATATAAACTAAGTATTCAATTCAAACATAGTGATGATGAACAATAAACTAATTTCATTCTAATTAATTCTTTGGTATGCATATAAGTTGACAATTAATTAAAAGATGAAAACAAATTTACTCATGAGTGTACTTGGCATTTGATACAGTGGATATAAACTATCTTTAAGATGTGCCTTAGGTACTTTCCTATTGTGAAAACAAAACACTATGACCGAGGCAATTTATAAAGAAAAACATTTGATTTGGAAGCTCATGATTCCAGAGTATTAAAGTCTATTACCACATGACAGCAGTCAAGCAGGCCTGCTTCTGGAGAAGGAGCTCAAGGCAGAGAGAACTATTACCTGAGAACAGTGTGGGCTTTTGAACCTCAGTTAGGGCTCCCAGTGACACACCTTGTCCTAGAAGGTTAAGCCTCCTAACCCTTCCCAACAGTTCCACCAACTGGGAACAAAGCATTCAAATATATGAGCCTATAGTGGTCATTCTCAGTCAAACCACAGCATCTGACTCCCTGGCCCTCATGGGCTTGAAATCATGTAATATGTTTAGTCTGACTTCAAAAGTCCCTATAGTCTTTCAGAATCTCACCACAGTTTAAAAGTTCAAAGTCTTTTCTGAGAGACTGAAGAATCAAGGCCATCTCTTAATTGCAGTTCTCACCTCCATAAAGTAAAAATATCTGAGGAGTCTGGGTATAGTGAGGAAATCCTGGAACACAGCAATTCCAAAGCTCAGCAAGGACTTAGATGCTTTTTCCTTTCAAGCATTGCTCAGTGCAGCACACGTCTCTCTCTTGGACTGTTTCCACTCCTTGTACACAGTCCTACTGGCAGACACTACTGGGCTCTCTTAGCTCAAATATCCTGGGTTTTTCAACACAATTCAGGCTTCATTTACAGTTTCATGCCCTGGCTTTTTAGGGCCTTTATGCAGGGATGCTATTGATACAGTCCTGTCTTTAACCATGCTCTTTAAGAAATAAGGAAGATTCCTGTACTCCTGTGTTCTTCAGGACTCAAAGCCAAAGGCACTTGACCAGTGGTACCAGTTCTGCTGCCGCCTGAGGATGACTCCTGGCCCTTCCTTGAATTACATTTGCATAAACTTTGAAATATTGCTCTTTAGGTACAGAGAATTCCTTAGGGCTTTGTTTTGTTTTGTTTGATGAGATGAATCACGCCCTGAAGGCACCACACCCTTTTTTCCACACCTACTTGTCTCTTATTACAAACCATGGCTCCAATATTAAACTCCCTGGGACTCTGTTCCTCCTCATACTGTAAATGTTGTATTGCTTTCTGCCTCACTTGCTCTTTTTTACTGTAGACCTGCATAATAATGACCACAAACACACATGACAGAATCAATAGTAGGCTGTCAAGAAATCTTTTCTGCCCAAGAAATTAGATCAAAATGCTCCAAATTTGGTTCAGACAGATTCTTAGGAGAAGGACAAAAAACAGGCATATTCTTTGTCAAAATATCACAAGAAGTGTCTCTATCGCAGACTGCTAATATTGTTCTCTGAAACCTCTTGATCTAGACATCCAGTGTTCCCTATTGCCTTCCAAGTTCCTAAGGATGGCCCATCTAGGACAACTTACAGCTTTCCTATTTCAAAGCCTCCAAATCATTAACTTTTCTCAAAAACAACAACAACAACAAAAGCATGTCAGGCCTTCATAGCAATAGCCCACATCCTGGAGCCAGAGGCCAAAAAGAAGAGTTAGAATATGATATCATGCAGGCCACCACCCTGGCATCTTTTAAGTTCTAGATCACAGATGAAATTACTCCAGTATTTAATATGATACTAGTTTTGTTCACTATTTTCCCTGGCACATGCAAATGCAATGGCTCTCACTTAGCCTATCTAACCATAACATCCCCTATTCCTAGATCAGCAAACTAATATAGGAATTATGACTATTTCTAAATATGGCTAAATACATTCTGGAACTGGTGAGATAACCAGAGGATTAGTTCAACAACTCACTGGCCCACTGTGAGTTAGGGTTCAGATAAACTCCATGAATCACCTGACATCCATAAGTCCCTTCTTTAACTGGAAGTCTACAGTGTTTCCTGAGATCTTTAGGAGACATTTGAATTTAGAACCAGAATTCAGTATTCCTATGTGTCTGTAATATTTATAGTAAGTTACTATCTTCTTTTCAGGTATTGAATTTAGTCACAATTTCTCTGTATATATTTTGTTTTAGCAGATTATTTCAAAAGAACATTCTTTTCAGTTTTATAGAACATTTTTAGAGAATTTTTCTTTTAATCATGTCATATTGATTCAAATTGTCCATTTACAGAATATAAAAGGAAATTAGTTTTAATCTTTATCTAAATGCAGAGAAATATGAAAATTATAGATCAATTCAGATGAATTAGGTATAGTATTCCATTGCTATTTCCATTTGTAATTATTTTATAATACAAATACACGATTTTAAATTTTTATGTTAGTCTTTACATTGTAATGCTTTACCCAAGTACTGTTTCTTTAATTTTTCACTTAGTATGTATAAAAAAACAAAGGGAACTCTCCTCCCCTGAAAAGTCCTGTTATACCATAGTGTAATACTAGGATAGGGAATCTCCCTTAAAAAAGAAATCAAAATAAACTTTGCTACTTGCTGTGTTTGCGATCTTGGCCCAAGCCCATAAAAAAAATCTTAAAATAGTGGTCATTCATCTGTAAAAGCTAGGTCAAATACATCCTTCTTAGGGAATTGAAGATGCACATAACAGATGGTTTGAAATAGAAGCTTGCTTTCAATACCTGGCTCCTTTAGGGTACAGTAGCTATTCTTCTTTCAGAGTGTCATTCTCTTCCTTAACAACTCCCCCACAAACCCAATTAAGTAAGTGTATTTGCCCAACATTTAAATTCCTTAACAAAATAAAATTGTAAAACAGAAGCCATTCAAAATATACAGGAATTAAGGCTGTGTAAACTTGGGACTTCGAAAAAATTTTAAACAATTTAGCGTATGAGGCAGGTTTCGGCCAGATGGATTTATGTACAAATATCATGTTTCAACATTTCTGCCTCTATGGATTTCAGTCCAGAGGGCATGGTGTTTCACTTTGCCCGTGTCAATTTCAAGTTCTTACTGTCATCTTGAAGTGTTAGATTAATTTAAAAGTGCCATGTGGCCTTGGGAGATTTGAAGGCAGGGAAAGGAAAATGGGTAAAAGCACAAGACACACAGAGAGTGGCATAGAAGAGAGAACATAGTGACAACCAGCATTAATGTTGCGGGAAGAAAGCTTGGAGAGGATAAGTATCCAGTAGCTCTCTCTGAATCCTGCTTGTAGTATAAGATGTGAGCTCAAACTTTTTGCTCCAGCCACCATTATGCCCGAGGTACCACGATGCTCTCGCCACCACGATGCTCCACCAGCATGATGCTCCAGCCACTCTCTCTTAGCTGGGATGGTGATAGATTCTTAGTTCTTTAGAATCTTAAACCCAAATAAACCCTTTCTTCCACAAGTTACCTAAGTCATAGATCTTTGTCAGAGCAATAGACAAGTAACTGATACAAAAGTATTCAGGACTGGGAACAAAAGTAAAAGTAATATTTATTTAATATTCAAAATTTGGCTTACCGCCATAATCTAATAAGAAACAAATACTGCTGTGACGCGAACACCTACTGTTGCAACTTTCCTTTAACATTCAATTAACAGACACTTCAAACACGGGAGCATCAGCAATGTCTTCATAGACCTGTATTCAAAATATTTGTATTCAAACCAAAGTTCGGTAGTTGAAAGCAGTGATGCTTCTCACAAATGTTTTGTTTTGTTTTTCTTTTTGGAGAACTCTTTGATACCTTTTGCTCTTTTAACTTACTTTGTGGAAATGAAAATACTGAATGTGAAACTTTTGAAGATTATATACATGGGGAACTATTTGGGATGCTATGCAATTAGAAACAACAGTTATAATTCCATATACTATTTATAGACTATTTTAAATGTCAATGTAATTTTTTAAATATGATTCTAAGATATATTAGCTTATTAGTTTAACATATGGAAAGGCAGACTGGGAGAGTGAATTACTCTGATCATAATCGATTTCCATTTGCTGTCAAAATGTTAGCAGGGAAGAGTATTAAGCTGAAGCCATAAAACATGAGAAGTTTGTAAAAGCTATGTAGTCACAAAAGCAAAGCTAAACTCAATGAAGAGGGAGCAGTTTGTTTTTCTCTGGTCCTCAGGAAATACTCTTCATGACTGGGCTCTTTTAGAGCTTTAAAATTTTTCATATATCTGTGAGTTTTATGTAAGATCATGAGTGTTGGAGTGTGTTAGGAATATTTCCTATGCGAGCTCTCTGACGACACAAAAATTCCCGATCAAGCCAAATCAAAACAAGCTGAATTAAGAAATATCCAGGTTTAATGGGAGATCTGTGCTCTCAGGTGGCCCCGAGGGGGAAACCGGGAAGCTGCAGAAACGCGACCCCCGGGAGGAAGAAAGGGGGACAACGTGTTTTACTTTTGGGGGATCACTTAAGTACCCTGGAGAGTGGTCCTGACCCTCCCCCCCCAAGGGAGGTGGTCAGGACCTGGCCTGCTGGGATTTAAAGTCCAGACCAGGCCTGTGGGCTGAGATAGATGCCAGGGACTGGGGCCTAGTCTCCCAACCTTACAGTGTGTATTTAAGAAAGTACTTGAGTGTCTATGTGGATATGTATTTCTGTGCTTGGGTGTATGTTAATGGGTATGGATATATTTCTGATGGAAACAAAAGAAACAAGAACTATCACCTGTGTTTCCAAAGTTTCCCTGATTCAATCCATCACCAGATGAAGGTTCTATGGTGATATGCAAGATATTCGTCAGTATTGCTATAGGATAGGGTCATTTCAGGTTCCCTATCCTCAGCTGCCCAAGGAACTAACTGGGAACGTCGGCTTGGGCTCCTGGGAGCCACTCTAGGTTCAAGTCTCTTGCCAACCCTAAGGTGGCTCCCTTAACTAAGAATTGTGCTTCCATGCTCCCCTATCCAACCTTCCTTTATCCCAATCATCTTTTTCCCCAAGTTCCCACCATCCACCCCTTCTCCCTTTTCTCTCCCCAACTCCCTTATCCCCATCCCACCCCACCCCCACGATCCCAATTTTCTCCCCGGCAATTTTGTCTACTTCCCATAGCCAAGAGAATAACTATATGTTTTTCCTTGGGTTCACCTTCCTATTAAGCTTCTTTAGGATCACCAATTGTAGACTCCGTGACCCTTATTTATGGCTAGAAACCAATTATGAGTGAGTACATCCCATGTTCATCTTTTTGGGTCTGGGTTACCTCACTCAGGATAGTGTTTTCTATTTCCATTCATTTGCATGCAAAATTCGAGAAGTCATTGTTTTTTTATTGCAGCGTAGTACTCTAATATGTAGATATTCCACACTTTCTTCATCCATTCTTCCACTGAAGGGCATCTACGTTGTTTCCAGGTTCTGGCTATTACAAATAATACTGCTATGAACATAGTTGAACAAATAATCTTGTCATATGATAGGGCATCTCAGGGGTATATTCCCAAGAGTGGTATTGCTGGGCCAGGGGTAGGTTGATCCCGAATTTCCTGAGAAACCGAAACACTGATTTCCAAAGTGGTTGCACAAGATTGCATTCCCACCAGCAATGGATGAGGGTACCCCTTCCTCCACAGCCTCTCCAGCAAAGGCTATCATTGGAGTTTTTGATTTTAGCCATTCTGACAGGTGTAAGATGATATCTCAAAGTTGTTTTGATTTGCCTTTCTCTGATCGCTAAGGAGGTTGAGCATGAGCTTAAGTGTCTCTTGGCCATCTGAACTTCTTCTGTTGACCTCTTCAATATAGTGCTTGAAGTTATAGCAATAGCAATAAGACAACATAAGGGTTTCAAGGGGATTCAAATTGGAAAGGAAGAAGTTAAACTATTGTTATTTCCAGATGATATGATAGTGTACATAAGCGACCACCAAAACTCCACCAAAGAACTCCTACAGCTGATAAACACCGTTAGTAATGTGGCAGGATACAAGATCAACTCCAAAAAGTCAGTCGTCCTCTTATACACAAAGGATATGGAAGCAAAGAGGGAAATCAGAGAAGCTTCAACTTTCACGATAGCCACAAACAGCATAAAATATCTTGGGGTAACTCTAACCAAGGAAGTGAAAGATCTATTTGACAAGAACTTTAAGGCATTGAAGAAAGAAATTGAGGAGAATACCATAAAATGGAAGGACCTCCCTTGCTCTTGAATTGGGAGGATCAACATAGTAAAAATGGCAATTCTACCAAAGGCAATTTATAGATTCAATTCAGTCCCCATCAAGGTCCCATCAAAATTCTTCACAGATCTTGAGAGGACAATAATCAACTTTATATGGAAAAACAAAAAACTCAGGATAGCCAAAACAATCCTATACAATAAAGGATCTTCTGGAGGCATTACATTCCCTGTCTTCAAACTCTATTACAGAGTTACAATGATGAAAACAGTGTGGTACTGGCATAAAAACAAAGAAGTCGACCAATGGAATCGTATAGAAGACCCAGATTTTAACCCACAAACCTATGATCACCTCATTTTTGATAAAGGAGCTAAAAGTATACAATGGAAGAAAGAAAGCATCTTCAACAAATGGTGCTGGCACAACTGGATGTCAACCTGTAGAAGAATGAAAATAGACCCATATCTATCACCATGCACAAAACTCAAGTCCAAATGGATTAAAGACCTCAATATCAGCCTGAACACACTGAACCTGATAGAAGAGTAAGTGGGCAGTACCCTACAACAGATGGGCACAGGAGATCACTTACTAGGTATAACCCCAGCAGCACAGACATTAAGGGCAACATTGAATAAATGGGACCTACTAAAACTGAGAAGCTTCTGTAAAGCAAAGGACACTGTCACTAAGACAAAAAGGCAACCTACTGACTGGGAGAAGATCTTCACCAACCCCTCAACAGACAAAGGTCTGATTTCCAAAATACATAAAGAACTCAAGAAACTAGACTTTAAAATGCTAATTAACTGAATTAAAAAATGGGGCACTGAACTGAACAGAGAATTCCCTGATTCAAAAAGATTAGAATTTGATTTTAAGCCATGACCTTTGGTTAGAAATCAATTTTTGTCCATGAAGAATGGTTTAGTTCAACAATCCAAATAACAGATTATAACACCTGGAAAAATCATTAAAAATATTGAATAGGGTACTCACATCATTATTTAATTTTTAAATTGTATTGTTGCTTATACGTTGCACTAGCTTAAAAAGTTCAGGGACTATAATACAGAACTAAGTTATAATTTTACTCTTTTAGGCAGATAGTGTGTTTACCTAATTTTACATTATAAAATTTACATATATTATTTTTACTGTTATAAACTTCATAGTTTGCACATATCTTTCTTATTAATAAGCTTTTCTGTCTTAAAATATGTTTATTTATAGTTGTCTGATGTGTTTTCACTTGTCTAGAGTTGGCGAGAAGTTCTTAGTACTTAACTTGCGTGATTATATTCAGAATTGTTTTAAGTATAAATAAGATTCAGAAACAGATACTGTCATTGTGGTTTTAAAAAGTAAAGCTTTCAGGGGGCAAAATGTAAGTGTAATTAGCATGACAATGCTTGAAATGATTAGGCTGAGAAGAAAAATAAAATTTTCCTATTTATTCAGATCATGAAAAGGATTAACATCCGTGATTTTTGATAGAGTGTTCAACATTTCAGTTTGAAATAACTTTTCAATTGACATACTATCAGAATGTCCATCACCAGGAAATTCAGGGCTCTCTTATGTGTTCTTAGTGTTGTTAATCAAAGAATTTAAGAACAAAACCGAGAAGGATGCTCAAGAACCATTTCATTAGGTTTTAGAGAAAAACAACAAAGCAAACACATCATACATTTCATCAGTTGATGGAAAGTAAGAGTTGTAGAAGATTCCCAATGGAGGGCAGCCAACAGATATTGGTATAAAGGGGCAGGGGACCTTCTGATACAGAGTGGTGAAGTCTATATTGTCAAGGAAAGCATGCAAAGGCTGAAGAAGAGACAGAAAGAAAGATGAGTTATGCTTTTTGGGTTAGGACTCAAAGTGGGCTGTAACTAGAAGTTTCTCTCCCACCTACCTGTTCCCAAATAACCATTCTGAGATTTAATATTCATCACAAACTGTTTGGCCAATGGCTCAGACTTATTACTAACTATCTTATACATGCTAAATCAACTCATTTCTATTAATCTGTGTCTCACCACGTGCCCCATAGCTTATAGGTAATGCTCTGGCATCTTTCTCCTCTGGGGGATGCTGGCATCTCTCTGATTCAACTTTCTTTTCCCTGTATCTTTGGTTGGACTTCATGCCTGGCTATTGGGCAAATCAGCTTCTTTATTAACCAATGGTGATAAAAAATATTCACAGCAAATAGAGGGTCATCCCATATCAGTGGGCAGGCTTAACATTGCTGGGAGTACTGTAAGCAACTTCTTCAGAATAAGAAGTAGTGGGAAGAATAAGTACATTCTGTGCCATTAAGAGAATCAATTTTCCTATGGACACACTTCTGTCTAGGGAATTGACAGACCCAGCTTCATTAAATATTAAGCAAGTAGAGGAATATGTGACTTTCTTATCTTTGGAGTATACGCCATGTTTGAACCAGGGCCAATGGTAAAACTGCAATCCTTTAACTGATTAATAAAAATCCAGAAACAGAAATGGGATTCAACCTGATGATCAGAAAAGCAAAACAGTCAGCCTCTGGATCTTACCTGTATTTTAGTTGGAAAATGTGATCCTGCCTCCAGGAATCTCAAAATGAGGTTGTGAGAGAGAACTTTCTTCTCCTTTCTTACATTTCTCTCTAGTACTAGTATTAGAGACATGTATCACTACCACCCAGTTTCTATAGCCAACTAGTATGACTACCACAGTTATAGGTGTGTGTCACCACTGCTTCAACTGTAAGGTTGATCACTGCAGCTGGTTTACTCTCTGAACTTCAGGCAAGCTTTTTTATTAAAATATGAATAAAATATCACTTCATAATTCCATTACTTTACCAGGAGAAGGTAGTTTTTCCTTAATAAACTTCAACAAAGCCATGAAACACCCACTTTTTAATACAATGATTTATATTCTAAGTAAGTACATTTTTATCATTTCTCTTTCCAGTGTTAACAGAGGAAAAAAAGAAGTATAGTGTACCTTCAATGGTCTCCAAAGTTATTAATCCCTGACTACCTACCTACCATCACCCTTGAAGGATTATCACCCTAAAATTACTCAGGAAATGAGGGTTGTATCAGTCTGGTAATTTCCAACAAAGGAAAAATATGTAACTAGAAATTAGAGAAGGGACCAAAAATCCTGTCTGACTCTTCTAGCCAAAATAAAATTAAAAAACATTACTGGTATCTGGCCAAGAAAAAAAAAAAACTCAGAACTGTTTTTATAGGTGCCTCTTCCCTAAATTCTGATCAGATTATCATCTATTCTCTTCAATCACCTCCTCTAAAGAAGCAACCCTAACTGTTCATAGGAAATCTGAGCAATCATTAGTATTACTGTTTCCTGGTAAGCAGGGCCATTCAGTGTGGAACTCTTGTCACTCTTCCAGTATTTATTAGGGATACCTCACCAAAGTGCTTTGTTGTTCCACTTCTGAGACCATCAAAAGTTGTGAAGTGAGAAAACTCCTGAGTGCTGCCTAAATAGAGATGTTAGGGAGACGGAATCATAGCCACAGAAGAATCGGAGAGATGTGAAATTGAAGCCATTTCAGTAGCAAAACAATACCAGTCTTTTGGGAGTAAGGATGAGTTTATGCAAAAATATAATATGATAAAGCCCTAGGCAGAGAAATAGAGAAGCTAGAACAAAGCCCATATTAAAAAGTCTGACTCAAATTCTCTTGCACTACCCCCAGCAGTGAGCAGACTCACAAAAGCATTTATCTGTGTCTACCTTATTGGGTTCTTCGTAAGTATTTTCTTTTTATTGCCCTCCAAGGTTTAAATGAAGAGTGCAGAGCCCAGAATTCTTAGAGACATTGACTACTGATGAAAAGGCTAGAACCATTTTGTATGCTCCAAAGGGGAGAGGTGCAGCACCATTTAATCTCCATATTAGAAAAGTAGAGAGTCTTTTTGGCTTTATGTGTCACATAGGTACTCTAGTGTTGAAATTGAGTCCAAATAAAGATAACCTGTATCTAGGCCACAGGTTCTTTCTTTCTTTCTTTCTTTCTTTCTTTCTTTCTTTCTTTCTTTCTCTCTCTCTCTCTCTCTCTCTCTTTCTTTCTTTCTTTCTTTCTTTCTTTCTTTCTTTCTTTCTTTCTTTCTTCTTTCCTTCCTTCTTTCCTTCCCTCCTTTCTCCCTTCTTTCATTCCTTCTTCCCTCTCTTTCTTTTTTTATTTAAACTATATTTTGTTTTATGTGTATTTGTTCTTTGCCTACATGCATGTCTGTGAATCACTTGCATACAGTCTCCATGGAGGACAGAAATGGGAGTCAGACCCCCTGGAACTTAAATTATAGACAGTTGTGAGATTCCCATGTGGTGTCTGAGAATCAAAATCAGGACCTCTGCAGGAACAATCAGAGCTCTTAACCATTGGGCTATCTCTCAATTTCTGGACAAATTTTTCTTATCAAGAAAGAAGTTAATGAGAACTAATCAGTCTGTACAATATTCACAGGGACATAAGCCTAATATTTGGAGAGTGGAACTGCTGGACTATGGAAAAGAGCAAACTGATCAATTTAATAATGGATGATACTCTCCTATTGGGATTCTAAAATATATGATGGGCAAAAGTGAACTCTCTTCTACTACCAAGGCCAGTTGAAGGGCCAGTCGTTAGGGTTTATACTTGAACCTTTGAAGTATATCTTGCCTCCTTTGGCCTTTTACCAGTTATGCCATCTCTTTGAATAAGTTAGATTCTTGTTGACCATGTACCTTTGTTTAGAACTGATGTGAGATTCCGCTCTATATGCTGTGAATACAGTTGGTTAATAAAGAAACTGCCTTGGCCTGATACAGTAGAACTTAGGTATGCAGGGAAAACTAAACTGAATGCTGGGAAAAAGAAGTGCAGAGTCAGAGAGAAACCAAGTAGCTATGCTGGAGACATGTGCCCAAACTTTAGCTGGTAAGCCACAGCCATGTGGCAATACACGGATTAATAGAAATGGGTTAAATTAATATGTAAGAGTTAGCCAACAAGAAGCTAGAGCTAATGGACCAAGCAATAAAAAGGGCTTTTACTTTAACATAGTAAAATTACATATAGCAAAACAGTTGTAAAGCAAGAATTACAGTCACAATATTTATATCTACTTTATCTTTTATCATAACTAAGGAAAACTATAACTATCTATTCATTCTTCAACTCCATCAAAGACTCCAGAAGGATATAGTATTACCTAAGTAAATAATAAATAAGCAACCTTCCAAAACTCTAGAAATGACAGAGACATCTCGGTGCCTGGACAGTCACCCAAAGTTCTTTTGTACCGTTGGGACATCCATCTTCAGCCTATAGGCCCATAATATCCAGCAGACTTTTCCATGAAGCAGGAAATTTCAAAGACAGTTCAGTCACTATCTGCTGTGTCCTGTAGAATGCCTTGCAGACTCTTTCATGAATCAAAAACCCCGAAAGACCATCTCACCTATAGGCAAGTTCAGCAGTCCTTTCTCTATGGGTTCTCTATGTCCAGTTTATGCAACAGTCCAGGAAAGAGCAGTTTCTTGCCCAATTTGCTATCAAACTCCGTACGGGGCCTCTTTGATGCCCATCTTCCTCTTGAAGTAGATTGGTGCTGCCAGGAACAGACGTGTCTCACTGTCATGAACAGTCCTCAGTTATTAAAGCATTAAATGCCATATTCTGTAGTCTTTGAAAGATATGAAGAATGCCTATCTGACTGAAATATCTCTATATATATCTAGAAAATCTAACTAACATGACTACAAGCTTGACTATTATCAATGATTATCCATTAACAACCTATATTTTCTGATTATACATTACCTTTTTAAATGAAATACACAATCACAATACCTTAATCAAGATTAGAAATATGCATATACATATAACAAAATTGACCTTAAAATCCATACCAATGCAAATTATTCATATCTATATCATATCCCCCTTTACATGTAAAAGAACATTTATAAACTAAACAAGCATGTATATTATAAAGGTATCTTGACTTCAGAATTTTGTTTTCAGGACATGTTGCTTTGGAAAAGAGGTTCTTCTTTTGTTTCCACAGAGGATGAGAACCTGTGGAATCCTTCCAGATTGATGTGATTTGATGGACCAAAACCCTCGAAAGGTTGTAGTGAACACCCCTCAAAAATTACTTTGCCCAATAAGCAGTGGGAAGAGATTTAGGCAGAAGTATGCCCAGATTCCTGAATGTTGTCTATAAATGTTTATTTACATTTAGATGGGGATATACTATTGAGATTTTCATTGGTATGGGTCTTGATTTATTGACACAAATTTAAGGTCAATTTTGTTATATGTATATTTCTGTTCTTGATTAGTTATTATGTTTGTACAGCTCATTTAAAATGTAATGTATAATTAAGAAATATAGGTTAAGAGATAATCATCAAGCTTGTAGTCAAGTAAGCTGTGTTTTCTAGATATATAGAGATAAATTTCAGTTAGATAGACATTCTTTAAATCTTTCAAAAACCTGCCTGAATATGGAATTTAAAATGTTTTAAGAGTTTAAGACTTTCCATCACAATGAGACACATCTGCTCCTGGCAGCACCAATTACTTGAAGAGAAAGATGGACATTGAAGAGTCTCCTTATGGAGTTGGTTAGACATTTGGGCCAAACACTGCTCTTGCCTGGACTGCTTGATGAACTGGGCATGCAGGACCCACAGAGAAATGACTGCTGAACTTGCCGAAAGGTAAGATGATCCTTCGGGGTTCCTGCTACATGAAAGAGTCTGCTAGATATTCTGCAGGACAAAGAAGAAAGTAACTGACAAACTGCCAATATAGGCAGCACTGTCTTTGAAATTTCCTGCTTCATGAAAAGTCTGTTGGATAGTATGGGCCTATAGGCTGAAGATGGCTGGCTCAATATTATAGAAGAACTTTGGGTGATTGTTCAGGCAGTAAGATGTCTCTATCATTTTTAGAGTTATGAAAGTTGCTTACAATGCACTTCCTGTTTACTTAGGTAATATTATATTCTTCTGGAGTCTTTGATGTGTTGAAGAATTTATAGTTATAGTTATAGTCTTAAGTATTGTAACTATAATTCTTACTTGATACCTGTTTGGTTACATGTAATTTTATTATGTTAAAGTTAAAACCTTCCTTCCTTCTTTAAAGAGAAATGGGAGGTGATGTGGGATTCTCCTTTGTATTGGTTAATAAAGAAACTGCCTTGGCCTGATGCAATAGAACTTAGGTAGGCAGGGAAAACTAAACTGAAGGCTGGGAAAAAGAAGGGCAGAGTCAGAGAGAAAACATGTAGCCCTGCTGGAGACAGACGCTGGAACCTTAGCTGGTAAACCACAGCCATGTGGAAATACACAGATTAATAGAAATGGGTTAAATTCATATGCAAGGGTTAGCCAATAAGAAGCTAGAGTTAATGGGCCAAGCAGTGATTTAATTAATATAGTTTCAGTGTGATTGTTTTGGGGGTCTGGGCAGCCATGAAATGAAAAAGCTTCCAAGAGGCCTTCTTCAACACAGAATCATTTAAGACATTTCTCCCTTTGAACTCTTAATCATTGCAAAAAATACATATTGGTTACAGCTTAAAGTCTCTCTGATCAAGAGGACATTGATGCCTCACCAGAGGTACAAGATACTTGGAGATAAGACATTTCTTGTAGTTTCCCTGAACCTAGTTGAGCTCAGAGGGCAAGTTAAAAGACATCAGCCTTCTTTCATTGCCTCTGTCCATGTTGATATAGTCTCCTTTCTAGCTATTGAATATTCAGAAAGTCAGTTAGGCAAATTTTAAAGTATTAACTATGTGACAGTTTCCATACAGCATTTAATTAAATATCAGGCAGTAAATCTAAGCATCTTTAGTAAACTAGTTTAATAAAATTAAACATCTCTAATAAATAAATTATATGTATATATCATTGTTTTCAAATCTATTTTGCAAATGTTATCAAATGTATATAAATGAATCAAGAGTATTCTATGGAATTAAGTCAAAATGTGCATTGAACTTTAAGTTTACAAACAATATAATACATGCATCATTGTTAAGTCTCAATTTTCATATATTTCATATAATTTTTGGCCCCATGACATGCTTAGACATACTAGTTTTATCTTTTTGTCTTCATTTGTAGAAAATTCCATTTATTCTATCTTACTATCTCATAAATTTTTTTTCAAAAATATTTTCCAAAAATATACATATGCTTATATTTTCTCATTAAATGAATTTCTGATTATCAAAATACCTCTGCAAAATAAACATTTAATAAATCCTTCTATTTGATTAATTGTAATGAATTTATTTTCCAAGAAACCTTTAATAGACAGGTGGCAAATATGATATTTTTATTATATGAGACATGTATAAATTTGTGGATGAATGTGTGTATTTTTGTTTACCAAATATCATAAATTTTTTTAATAATATAAATTATACACATACAGTCCGCAAAAGCTGTAACAGTGAAGATGTGAGTGTGTTACCTTTGTATGGAGTTGGGAGAGTGGTATATTATGGTCTTCCTCAAAAGGGAAATAACTGGAATCTCCTTTCTGAAAGGTCATTACCTTTCTACAGCATGCTGTGTAAAATATTCTCCAAATTTATAAGCTGCTTTGTGCTCGACAAACCTAAACTATAAACCTAAAAGTTTTATTTTTGAATAGATCTATTTGTAGAAATACTTTTCCAAGTCTTCTGGGTTTTGTGCTTCATAAAATACACATGTTTTTTGTCACAGTTACAGAGAACTGATTTTGAAGTTGGTGAAAATCATCACACAGTTTCCTCCATCTGAATATTTAAAAAGTTAATCTTTTGGGATAGGTTCCCTACAAAAGCATAACTAAGAGAATGAATACATATTAAAGAAAAGATTTATTAGACAACGTAATAAGATACAGTCTGGGTAGTCCAACAATGGCTATTTCCATACTGGAAAGAGGAACCCAAAAGCTGGTCAAGGTATGACACTGGACACTTTAGTAGTCACTGTCTGATGTTGAAGGCATAGGTGATTCCTGTATAGCCATCCATCTTCAGTCCACATTGGAAGCCAGAAGACCATCGCTCTAATGCCAGTAAACAATGGCAACAACAGAGTAGATGAACTTGACAGCATAAAGTTAAAATAATCAATCAAAAAGTGAAAGTTGTTTCCTCAAACCTCCTCATTTTTAGGCTGAAACTGGAAGGAAGGTGCCAGCCATGGTTTTGTGAGTTTTCTTGCTTTAGTTAATCTATTTAAGAATCTCCCTAACAAGTATTCCCAGAGTCATGCATAATAGGTGATTCCCGATTCACTGAAGCTGACAAGTTAAACAAACACAGTTAGGGCAGATCTGGTATACTTCACAAAAGGATTTCTTCAATTTAGACTCTATTCATTAGGCCACACTCAATGTTATTGTAACAAAGTGTCCAAATAATATATGTACTATTATGGTGCAAAAGCCTCGGGTAGATACAACATAATCAAATGTTATTACAAATTTTGATCATGTTTCTATAGCTTTCAGATATGCTTTTAATGTATATACAATGGCTATTTTTTAAATGCATTTCATAATTTCTATAGACTCTATACATGAATTTATGAACCTTATGAAAATTAACAAAAGTAGCCAGGTGGTGGTGGTGCATGTCTTTGATCACAACATTCAGGAGGCAGAGGCAGATGGATCTCTGTGAGTTCGAGGCCAGTCTGGTTCCATGACAGGATCCAAAGCAACACAGAGAAACCCTGTCTCAAAAGACAAAACAAAACAAAACAAAAATTAAAAAAGTATTCATAATGAAGGTTTTAGATCTGATTTATTCTTATCATATATTCAATACAACTATAATATCTCAAAATATAGATGAATTTTTTTAAAAAATAAAGCTACCTTTTTGTATATAGCCAGTGATAATAATTTTTATTATAAAATATTTCAAGATATACACTTATCTAAGGAGTTTTACAGTGTCGATAACTGATACAGCCATATAGAACATGGCTTTCTCCAAAACTTTTTTCATTACTCAAAAAATTGACTTAAAACAAATATTGTGCTTTATTAATATAAGAGGTTTTTTTTTCTGTTAACTGTGCTCAGCTCAGACTTTTAACACTTTGGAAACTGTCTCAAAAACAAAATGAAGATGTACACTCCTTGATCATTTTAGGTTCCACTTCTGTAAGATGGTGCAAAGTGTGCTGTGTAAGACAACTGACTGATTCGCAGGAGGAGCCTGATCTTGCTCAAGTATACAGTGACTGCCCATATTGGCAGGGGTGCCCAATAGGCTTTGCCATTTCTAGAGCCCAGGGAATGGGATGTTGACTCCATATCTATCCTTTAACACTGTTGTATACTCAGGCAGCAGGTAACTCTAAATTGTGGAAGAAACATAAAATTAAGAAAAAGAGATCTGATTTTGGTTTTGATTGCCTTATGGACACAAATGAAAACTAAGTGCTTTTTGACAAAAGCAGTTTTGAAGAGCCTTGGATTTCTGACAAACCACTTAGCTTACATTTGGTGGTTGGAGAAAATATTGAAATGTTTTGAGGACTATTATATTTTGCATGTGTTTAGACACAGAGTCTTGTGTTTCCTTTGGAGTAGAGTTATTCTGTTTAAAAGAAATATTCATAAGAAGTCAGCATTTAAATATAGAAGTTTACAAAATTATAAATATGAAATATATTTTTGATAAAGAAACTTAAAGAGGAAATGGAAATGATTTTAGAAGAACACAGATGCTCAGTTGGTAGTTTACTCAATGTTGACTGAAGGAAAAGGAAGTGATGATAATACCAGAAAGTATAAATGTAAAAGAGATCCAAAACATGAGAAAACAATATTAGAGATAAAATTTAAAGATTATAATACATACATATATGACTATATTTATAGCAATTATTTTTTATTTACCTAGAATTATGCTTTTGCTGGGAACAAATTTCATCACTCAAATTCCTTCAGACAAAGAGAGGCAATTACAAACAAGTTAATTTCTAAATTTTATTTTTAGGTTATCAACTTGGAAAACCAAGGAAGTCAAGTGAATATGGAATATGAGATGAAGAATTATATGAATGTTTATTGTTGACATGGTCAATGACAAATGCCTCAGACCCATGGAAATTCAGCAAAGCCTACATATGTATGCCAGACTCAGAACTGGTAAAGCCTACCTCAGATCCAACTGTGAATATTGCCAGTGTATGTAAAACCACAACCTCGGCTCCTTCCTCCCAGATATTTACAGACTGCCACACCTCACAGAGAACTTCTACTATGACTAGCTAACTGCTGTCACCTGAGCTTCACCTAATGCACATACTGTTGTAGTAGTTGATGTCAATCCAACAGAGTTTACACAATCCACCTGACTCTAGCTTTTCCCTGTGTGTGTGTCTCTCCTTTTCCTCATTCCCTCATTGTTCTATACAGGTCTTCAGACCCAAGCTGGAAAGTCACAGCAATGAAACACAGACAAAAAGAGGTACGGTCCAAAAAGTGTTGGGAGTAATTATTGTAAATGAAAGAACAAACACAATTTAGACCATTATGCAAATAATAACCTGTTTCCTCAGAGAAAGCTCAAGCAGAAAAAAATGGGGTTGTTAAGTGCCTTTGATTGCCACAGCTGTGGGAAACCAAGAAAATCTACATGAATTACACTGGGAAAGGAATATGGTATTTCTTCCCCTTCTGCAAAGAATGGAAATTACAGTAAGAGAGAATGCCCTTGTTGCTAAAGAAATGACAAGCCTCTGGATTAAGGATGACTGCTCAATTTTCCATGATGAAAGTCCCCTCAAGAGTTGCTGATAACAATTGATATATTACATACAACTTCTGATATGACATATCAAATTTTTTTTCTAATATTGGAGCTAGTTCTTTGATTTCACTGATAACCTAGTATCCCTCACTAAATGAACTGCTTTAAAAGGCAATGTTCAGGAAAAGCCCCAAAGTCAAAGGAATTATTGCTATCAGTCTTAGTCTTTTGAAATTATCAAACATGTGGCCTGATGACAAGCCATGTCACTCGGAATCCTCTCCTAAAAGTTGGGAGACATACCTGTAAATCTCCAGCTACTCTGAAACAGTTAATGCCACTTACAATCATTAAATACCACTTGCAGAGTTAAAGCAATGTTTAAATGTGAACTTTTAAGGATATTAATATCTTCTGATGTTTCTGACACCTGCTCAGGTGGATAAAGGCCAATCTCACCCACTCTAAAAGAATCCAGGAAATATATCCCAGAATGAAACTTTTACCTTTTGAATCTCCACAGCCTCATGATAATATTAAAGACAAGACCACATATGTCATCTTGTCACACAAGGAACGAAAGGAGTTCTTAATTTCTCAGATGCAATGAAAAGCATTACTCAACTATAAGTTGCACATTATGATTTGATTTTCTTCATTACTTTTTATATTGTTGGTATAATGTTTATCCAATTACTTTAGCCTCATATTATTTCATTTTAATATACACCACCATTGGTTTCTTAAAGTTGTTTTATCAAATTCTCAGGATACAACCAATATTCCTTTTTCACAGTTTGTATGTCATGTCTTTTCCAATAGTAAACTATGTAAGATAGCTCCCTGAGGGTTATCTCAGTCATTGTATTGTTGGTTCTTTTCTAGTGAGATCCAGGCAAACCCAAGGCTTTCTTAGAAGCCCAGATGAAAGGACAAATCAAATCTAGCTTTGTTTCCTTGTCCAAGGGTTGACTTGGCATGGTTCAGTGGGTCTGGTGGCCAGAGAATTGTAAAAATTAATGTTTTAGTTCCTGGGAACCTGACATTTACCCCTGAACAAACTGGACTTATCACTATAATTTTATCTGTAATGTGCTTGGTTGTAATATTCTTAAGATAGTCTGTGTTCTTTTTAGCTTCCTGCTGACACTCTCTCATTTTATAGTAGCTCTTTACTAAGTCCCATTTTTTCCTATAGAAATCATACATAAGATGCTGTGCTTAATAAACTTGGTGCAATGATCCCTAGTTTGTGCAAAATGTACCCAAACTTTCCTATCTTCTCATCTTCAAACTCTCCTGCCACTGAATAATGACCTGCTAGTTGAGGTCACTTTCCTGAAGCACGTTAATAAAACCTCAAAGACAGATATTGGGCTTGACGTGAAGACCTGAAAAGCAAAGAAGCCATCCACTAGCTTTTACCTCAACCTCAGTCTAAAAATGGGGATCCTGCTTCCAGGAAACTCCAAAATGAGTCTGCGTCTGAGAACTGTCCTATCTCATGTTATAATCCTCTCCAGTTCTGGGATTAAGGGGATGCACCACTACCGTCTGGTTTCTATGGCAAGCTAGTGTGACTAAAGAGATTAAAGGTATGTGCCATTGTTGCCTAGTCTGTAAGGTTGGCAACAGTTTGTGTGGCTGTTTAACTTTACGATCTTCAGGCAGGCTTTATTTATTAAAATGAAAATGAAATTCCACAACATTTCCCCCTTTTGTACAAAATAAAAAAGAAAGCTATAACTAATATAAGAAAAGACATTTACAATAAGTACAACAATTATATCCAATTTATATAGGCAATAAATACATCAATAATGTCTGGTCTATTTGCATTTTAGAAATTCAGAGAAAATACTCCACATCTATCCTAGCTTAGTGAGTCCAACATCTTGTACCTAATTTACTTTCTATCATAACTTGCTTTCTGTTAGGAAATAATGAAAACTATAACTATCTAGTCTTCAACTCCCTTAGAGACCCAAGAAGGAAATAATAAGCAAAATGTGCAAGCAAGCAACTTCCAAAAAATGTGAGAAATGATAAAGAAACCCGGCTGCCTAGACAGTCACACAAAGTTCTCTGTAATGTTGGGGCATTCATCTTTTGCCTACAGGTATAGCATATCTGACAGCATTTTCTGTGAAGTGGGATATTACAAAAGCCTGTCCCTCCTTTTCTTGAAAATATTTGGCAGCCACCTTCTTTTGTGTCATAATTAGGACAGCATACTGTCAGCAGTTGAGGCAGATGGATTTTTCTTGCCAAGTGGCTTACTTTTGCAACAAATAAGTAAATTAAATGTGGAGTATATTTGATGTTCATTATCTTTTCTAAAGTACAATGTTGTTGCAGGAGAGACATGGCTCATTGTCATAAAACCCAAAAACCTAGGAGATTAAAACATCTTAAATGCTATATTATATAGATCTCTGAAGTGTTTGAAGATGGCATCTCTATCTAATACATATCTTTGTTTGATCTTGAAAACATACCTAATATAAATATAAGTTCAATTATACTAGGTGATTAACTATGAACCTATATTTCTTTATTACCCTAAAAAGTTGATAATAATAATTTCCAAGGACTAAAAATTCCCACTACATTGCTAGATACAATACCTTGAACAAGAATAAATGTGTATATAAAGTGTGTTTTAACAAGATTAATCTCAAATTTGTATCAATATACAAAATTTGTATGCAATATACAAAAGTCCAATCCAATTTAAAATATTTAAAACTAAAGGAGTTTTTTTAAAGTAGATTCAACAATCTGCCTTTTTATTTTATCATCTATATCCTTTTTTGTTTTTTTTTTTCAGAGTAGATTCAATTAACCTATTATTTTATCCAATCATATCTATATCCCCCTTTTTTTTTCTTTTGAAAACAAGAACATTGAAACTAATTTCCTTTGTTTAGCTTTTCCCTGACCATTATTGATAGCAACTTCTAACCAACACTCTAAACAAAGTCACGCATCCATAATCCAAATTTTGGAAATGTGGGCATAGTTTTCTAGGCCACTTTCTGTTGATTAGGAATGCTGAAAACTTTATGGGGACCCAAAGAAAATTTAGAATTATGGTAAAGTCCTGACTGGAGTATTCTGTGAGGCTGGATCATCTTAGTCAGCAGTCTTGAGGCTGTTCTGGATGTAGAACTCAGAGGAAATTCCAACAGAGGTGCTTTGAAATGTTGAATCACCTGAACCATCCATTTCCATTGAAGATTTTTTTCAAATCTTATTTTTCTTGACCCAGAATAAATCCACAGCCTCTTATTTTCTATGACAAAAAAAAGAGTAAAGCCTCATCTCAAAAGTAACATATCCTTTGCCTTAAATTTTGAAGTCAAGGCATTTTCAAAATAGACAGGTTGGATTAATCTGGCAGCATTTATAATCAAATGCTTTTTAGCAGCTGTTGCTCTTTTCTCAGCAAACAATTCAAAGACAATACAGTAACATATAGTTTCCAGATTATCTGTGTATTTTGCATCATTACCTGACTTTGAGGGACATATATATATATATATATATATATATATATATATATATATATATATATATATATATATATATATATATATTTCCTTGTTCCTATTACTGTCTACGCCCTTAACCCAGGTACAGGCCATTAAACATTGGGAAACCATAATGCTCATCCATCCGACTCTGATATTTGCTGGGAGAACTGTGGGTCTAAGAACTAAACAAAGCAGTATGCTGGAGGGTGAAAGGTGGTACACCTACATGCAGGTAGGATAGTCTGTGTCCCAAGTCTTTTCTCTGAAATAATAGGCTGAAGAAATGCTGTATTTCTATTTTTGAAATTCTTATACATTTACATTTTTTTAAATTTTAGAAATGTATATGTATTTATTGTGGTTTATATGTGTGTACATACATGTGTTCTGCCTCAATTGCTCACATACAAATAGGCCATGGTCAGAGTTTGTTGTGAAGTGATATTCTCTGTTAATTTCTACCTTATTTTTCTGTCACAGGATCTCTCGAAAGAACTAGAAGAAGGCTCACTGTTTTCACTAGTCACGCTGGCAAAATAGGTAAGCCTCTGTCTACCATTCATATGGTGTTGAGGTCATGGTCATATACTACTATAACTGCTTTTTCTGTGCCTGTCCAGAATCTTCACTCAGATCCTTAGGTTACACAACAAACACTTGCCCAGATGAGCCCTGTGTTCAGGCCCTCAAATCCCCCCCCCCCTTAACCAAATATTTCAACACACAGTATTATTGTTTGTTTTTTCTTTATGGAAAGCTATTTTATGTTATTATAAATCATAATGTGTAATGAAGTTCTAAGTTTCATTATAGCTTTTGTGTCTGTGACTAAAACTGAAATCAGGAGACATATAGTAAGTACATTTCCTTTTTAAGACTTCGCATGTGTCTTCATTCTTACCAAGGCAATTGTTTACTGGAATCCTGAGAGAACAACAGAGACTCCACTATAAAAAAACAAACAAGGGCCAGATCACCAGGCGGCGGAAGGTGGCCGGATCACCAGGCGGCGGGAGGCGGCCGGATCACCGGGAGGTGGAAGGCGGCCGGAGGAAGCCCAGCACAGCCGGCGGGGACCGACTGGGACAGCCTGGAACCGGCTGGGACTGGAGCAGCAGCAGAGGACACAGGCTGCTGGCAGCGGGAACCGTCCCAGCAGCAGAAGCAGGCAGCAGGGACCACGCACAACACCGAGAACAGATCGCCCCACTACAATTAAACCAAAGAGGTGGCCTTTGGTTGGGGAGGTCCCTGGCAAAGGAGGAGCTGGGTCCTATTCCTGAAGACCCTTCTGAGGGGTGAGAGGGATCTTGGCCCCCAGCAGGAACCAGGAAACAGAGCAAGGGCATTTTGTAAGAGGAGCCCCTGGCCAGCAGGGAAACCTGAACTATTTTAACAGACCCCTTAGATAGCATCGATAAGAGGAGATGGGCAGGCGCCAAGGAAAGAATTCACCCAATAATCTGAAAAACAACAAGAAAACACCAGAACCCAATGATCTTGCAACAGAAGGTCTCCAACACCCTAACACAGAAGAAGTGGAAAAAATTGACTTTATGAAAGCAGTAGTATCCCTTAAACAACATGTGAAAAATGCCCTTATTTAAATGGATGAGAAGTATAACCAAAAATTTGAAGAAATGAGTAAATATGTACATAATACCCTGGGTAACCAAGAAAGAACGATCAAACAGGTAATAGAAACAGTTCAAGAATTGAAAACTGAAATGGAAGCAAGGAAGAAAACACAAACCGAGGACCAGCTGGATATGGAAAATCTAGGTCAACGAGCAGAGCCTACAGAAACAAGCATAATCAATAGAATACAAGAAATAGAAGAAAGAATCTCAGATTCTGAGGACACCATAGAGAAAATAAACGCTCTGATCAAAGAAAACTGCAAAACCAACAAATTCTCATCACAAAACATTCAGGAATTATGGGACACAATAAAAAGACCAAATCTAAGAATAATAGGAATAGAAGAAGGAGAAGAGTCACAGCTCAAAGGCCCCGAAAATATTTTGAACAAAATTATGGAAGAAAACTTTCCCAACTTAAAGAAAGATATTCCTTTGAATATTCAAGAAGCATACAGAACACCAAACAGACTGGATCAAAGGAAAACATCTCCTCGCCATATAATAATCAAAACAGAAAATATACAGGTTAAAGAAAGAATACTAAGAGCTGCAAAGGAAAAAGGCCAAGTAACTTATAAAGGTAAACCAATCAGACTTACACCTGATTTCTCTATGGAAACAATGAAAGTCAGAAGGTCCAGATAGAAGTACTGCAGAAGCTAAGAGACCATGGATGCAAGCCCAGACTACTATACCCAGTCAAGCTTTCATTCACTATAAATGGAGAAATCAAGACATTCCAGGATAAGAATAAATTTAAACAATATGTAGCCACGAACCCAGCCCTACAGAAAGTAATAGAAGGAAAACCGCAAGCCAAGGTATCCAACATTGCCAACACTGCCTAAAATAACTCGGGCATCTAGCGACCCTTCGCTAGCACAACTCAAAGAAGGGAGACACACAAATTCTACTTCCAAAAACAATAAGAATATCCGGCATAAACAACCACTGGTCATTAATATCACTTAATATTAATGGTCTCAATTCACCTATAAAACGGCACAGGCTAAGAGATTGGATACGAAAACAGGATCCAACATTCTGCTGTTTGCAAGAAACTCATCTCAACCACAAAGACAGGCATCTACTCAGAGTAAAGGGTTGGGAAAAGGTCTTTCAAGCAAATGGTCCTAAGAAAAAAGCAGGTGTGGCCATATTAATTTCTAACAAAACTGACTTCAAACTAAAATCAATCAGAAGAGATCGAGAGGGACACTTCATACTCATAACAGGAACAATTTGTCAGGATGACGTCTCAATCTTGAATATTTACGCCCCTAATATAAAAGCACCCACGTATGTAAAAGAAATATTACTAAAACTCAAGGCAGACATCAAACCACACACACTAGTAGTAGGAGACTTCAATACACCTCTCTCAGCAATGGACAGGTCAATCAGACAGAAACCTAATAGAGAAGTAAGAGAACTACTGGAGGTAATGAAGCAAATGGACTTAACAGACATCTATAGAACATTCCACCCAAATAGGAAAGAATATACCTTCTTCTCTGCAGCCCATGGAACCTTCTCGAAAATTGACCACATACTCGGAAACAAAGGAAACCTCCACAGATACAAAAAAATATTACTAACCACCTGTGTCTTATCAGATCACCACGAATTAAAGTTAGAATTCAACAACAATCCTACCTCCAGAAAGCCGACAAACTCATGGAAACTGAACAGTCAACTACTGAACCACACCTGGGTCAAGGAAGAAATAAAGAAAGAAATTAAAGTCTTCCTTGAATTTAATGAAAATAAAGGGACAACATACTCAAACCTATGGGACACTATGAAATCAGTGTTAAGAGGAAAGTTCATAGCACTAAGTGCCCACTTAAAGAAAACAGAGAAAGCATACATCGGAGACTTAACAGCACACCTGAAAGCTTTAGAAAAAAAAAAGAAGCAGACACGCCCAGGAGGAGTAGAAGACTGGAAATAATTAAACTGAGGGCAGAAATCAACAAAATAGAAACGCAGAAAACAGTCCAAAGAATCAATGAAACAAAAAGTTGGTTCTTGGAGAAAATCAACAAGATCGACAAACCCCTATCCAAACTAATTAAACGACAGAGAGAGAACACGCAAATAAATAAGATCAGAAATGAAAAGGGGGACATAACCACAGACACAGAGGAAATTCAGAGACTCATTAGATCTTACTACAAAAGCCTGTATGCCACAAAACTAGAAAATGCAAAAGAAATGGACATTTTTTTAGATAAGTGCCACATACCAAAGCTAAACCAAAACCAGGTGAACGATCTAAATAGACCTGTTAGTCGCAAAGAACTAGAAACCGTTATCAAAAATCTACCTTCCAAAAAAAGCCCAGGACCAGATGGTTTCAATGCAGAATTCTACCAGAACTTCCAAGAAGAGCTAATACCTATACTCCTTAATGTATTTCACAATATAGAAACAGAAGAGTCATTGCCAAATTCCTTTTATGAAGCTACAGTTACTCTGATACCAAAACCACACAAAGACCCAACCAAGAAAGAGAATTACAGGCCTATCTCACTCATTAATATCGACGCAAAAATTCTCAATAAAATACTGGCAAACCGAATCCAAGAACACATTAGAAAAATTATCCATTATGATCAAGTAGGCTTCATCCCAGAGATGCAGGGCTGGTTCAACATACGCAAATCTATCAATGTAATCCAGCATATAAATAAACTGAAAGAAAAAAACCATATGATCATTTCATTAGATGCTGAAAAAGCATTTGACAAAATTCAACATCCCTTTATGATAAAAGTCTTGGAGAGATTAGGGATACAAGGGTCATACCTAAATATAATAAAAGCTATTTACAGCAAGCCGTCGGCTAACATTAAATTAAATGGAGAAAAACTCAAAGCCATCCCACTAAAGTCAGGAACACGACAAGGATGTCCACTCTCTCCATACCTCTTCAATATAGTGCTTGAAGTTCTAGCAATAGCAATAAGACAACATAAATGGATCAAGGGGATTCGTATCGGAAAAGAGGAAGTTAAGCTCTCGTTATTTGCAGATGATATGATAGTATACATAAGCGACCCCAAAAACTCTACCAAAGAACTCCTACAGCTGATAAACACCTTTAGTAATGTGGCAGGATACAATATCAACTCCAAAAAATCAGTGGCCTTCCTATACACTAAGGATATGGAAACAGAGAGGGAAATTAGTGAAGCATCACCTTTCACGATAGCCACAAATAGCATAAAATATCTTGGGGTAACTCTGACCAAGGATGTGAAAGATCTATTTGACCAGAACTTTAAGTCTTTGAAGAAAGAAATTGAAGAGGACACCAGAAAATGGAAAAATCTTCCCTGCTCCTGGATTGGAGGATCAACATAGTAAAAATGGCAATTCTACCAAAAGCAATCTATAGATTCAATGCAATCCCCATCAAAATTCTTCACAGATCTGGAGAGGACAATAATCAACTTTATATGGAAAAACAAAAAAAAACCAGTATAGCCAAAACAATCCTATACAATAAAGGATCTTCTGGAGGCATTACCATCACTGACTTCAAACTCTACTACAGAGCTACAGTATTGAAAACAGCTTGGTATTGGCATAAAAACAGAGAAGTCGACCAATGGAATCGAATAGAAGACCCTGACATTAACCCTCAAACCTATGAACACCTGATTTTCGATAAAGGAGCTAAAAGTATACAATGGAAAAAAGAGAGCATCTTCAACAAATTGTGCTGGCAAAACTGGATGTCAACCTGTAGAAGAATGAAAATAGATCCATATCTATCACCATGCACAAAACTCAAGTCCAAATGGATTAAAGACCTCAATATCAGTCCAAACACACTGAACCTGACAGAAGAGAAAGTGGGAAGTACTCTACAACACATAGGCACAGGAGACCACTTCTTATGTATAACCCCAGCTGCACAGACATTAAGGACCACATTGAATAAGTGGGACCTCCTGAGACTGAGAAGCTTCTGTAAAGCAAAGGACACTGTCACTAAGACACAAAGGCAACCCACTAAATGGGAGAAGATCTTCACCAACCCCGCAACTGACAAAGGTCTGATCTCCAAAATATATAAAGATCTCAGGAAACTAGACCGCAAAAGGCTAACCAACCCAATTATAAAATGGGGCATTGAGCTGAACAGAGAATTCTCAACAGAAGAACTTCAAGTGGCCAAAAGACACTTAAGGTCATGCTCAACTTCCTTAGCGATCAGGGAAATGCAAATCAAAACAACTTTAAGATACCATCTTACACCTGTCAGAATGGCTAAAATCAAAAACACCAATGATAGCCTTTGCTGGAGAGGTTGTGGAGAAAGGGGTACACTCATCCATTGCTGGTGGGAATGCAAACTTGTGCAACCACTTTGGAAAGCAGTGTTTCGGTTTCTCAGGAAATTCGGGATCAACCTACCCCTGGATCCAGCAATACCACTCTTGGGAATATACCCAAGAGAGGCCCTATCATACAACAAAAGTATATGCTCTACGATGTTCATAGCAGCATTGTTTGTGATCGCCAGAACCTGGAAACCACCTAGATGCCCTTCAATGGAAGAATGGATGAAGAAAGTATGGAATATATCCATATTAGAGTACTACTCAGCAATAAAAAACAAGGACTTCTTGAATTTTGCATGCAAATGGATGGAAATAGAAAACACTATCCTGAGTGAGGTAAGCCAGACCCAAAAAGAGCAACATGGGATGTACTCACTCATATTTGGTTTCTAGCCATAAATAAAGGACATTGAGCCTATAATTAGTGATCCTAGAGAAGCTAAATAAGGAGAACCCAAAGAAAAACATATAGACATCCTCCTGAATATTAACCTTCAGCAGGTGATGAAAGGAGACAGAGACAGAGACCCACATTGGCGCACCGGACTGAAATCTCAAGTTCCAAATCAGGAGCAGAAGGAGAGAGAGCATGAGCAAGGAACTCAGAACCGCAAGGGGTGCACCCACACACTGAGACAATGGGGATGTTCTACTGGGAACTCACCAAGGCCAGCTGGCCTGGGTCTGGAAAAGCCTGGGATAAAACTGGACTCTCTGAACATAGTGGACAATGAGGACTACTGAGAACTCAAGAACAATGGCAATGGGTTTCTGATCCTACTGCATGCACTGGCTTTGTGGGAGCCTAGGCAGTTTGGATGCTCAACTTACTAGACCTGGATGGAGGTGGGGGTTCCTTGGACTTCCCACAGGACAGGGAACCCTGATTGCTTTTCGGGCTGGGGGGGGGGGGACTTAATTGGGGGAGGGGGAGGGAAATGGGAGGCGGTGGCGGGGAATAGACAGAAATCTTTAATAAATAATTAAATTAAAAAAAAAAAACAAAAAAACAAAAAAAACCACTGGTATATTTGTGACAACACACAGCTGTGTGTGTAGATTTTTATTTGATTAGTTCTATATTGCACATTTTTACACACACACACACACACACACACACACACACACACTTGGATTCCATACATTCCTGGTAGAGTCATATGTGAAATAGTGATTTTCTTAAGGTAGAAAATTACCCTCAGTTGAACAAAATAGCATCGTCACCATGATTTCCTCCATAGATTTGCTCTATTATTCTAGTTCTTTCTATATTTTCACCATGGTGATTATGATTTATAACCTTTATGTCCCTCAGCCTCTCTTAGGAAAACCCTTGTTTTTAAAGATGTCACCTTTTACTGTAACTAAACAAAAATATTAAGACTTGCCTAGACACTATAAATCATGAGAACAAATGAGAGCAGTGCAAACCCATCTGTTTCTTCATGATATTCTCTTACATTGGTTCAGAAACTGAGTCTTGTATCAATATCTATAAAAAAAATAATAGTTCAAATGGGGAAACCCAAATCTTTCAGAGCTCAAGAGACAACAAGAAATGTATATTTGGATTTACATATTTGTTGTCCACCTCAAAATTCCTCTTTGTTTTTTTTTTTATCTGGGAGAAATTGGTGTTTTCACACTTGCCATCCCCCCCACTGTTAATCTTGGGTTTGCAGCTTCTTGCACAAGCACTTCTCCCATTCTTTAGAGAATGGTAGCATTTCTTAAGCTGCCTGATGTTGGCTCATTAATATCTGCTGGGAAAAAATATGCAGCCTCAGCAGAGAGAACTGTACCCAATCTACAGGTAAGTTGTCAGACAAAGCAATGATTACACAAAGTGTGATTTCAGTGGACTGAAAGGAACTGGTAGCTTCGTGATAAATTGAGCAGATCTTTATTATTTGTATTAGAAGCAAGACAAAGGCAAATTCCTCTACAGGGGTCTGTTTATGGAGCACTGCATAATACTGTAAATTCTCTGTCTATTACAATATGCTGGAAGTTTGGCAGGACTAACTGACCTGGGCTTCTCTGGGTCATTCATGGCTGTCACACTTCCAGGCACCTGGGATATTTTCTAACTGAACCCAACAATAAGCAGCAAGAATAACAGGTGTCTTTCCTCCAGCTATGTGTGGACCATGATTTATGAGAGCCATACATGAAAGAAGTATTTCCTTGTCCCATCTGAGACAGGTTTAATATGTGTTTGTGTTTATTTATCAAATGGGTACTGTTTGGCATTCTACTATACATATGTTTTTCAAATGGTTTACATGCTAGTTTATTTTTAGCCTTTCTTTTTTCTCAGTTATATATTTGCTTATTATATCAGATTAATTTCTTTAGAGGTTTTATTATTCTACTTTTTTCCCAGTATAATTTAGTTTAGTTTTATATTTTAAATGTGCAGGGACTTGATGATGGTGTCTTTAATTTTATTACGCTCAACAATATTTTCTTCTAGCATTAGTTTTCAATGTTCTTGAATCTAGAAACAATTTGGAGTTTAAATAAAATTAATTGTATGTATGTGTGGCACTGTATGTATTAGTTCCCATGTGTATGTGTACATACATATGCACACATTACATAAATGTGAGTATAGAAGCATGTTTTAAAAATATGATCTTTCCTACTTCTTCTCTGATAGTAAGTGATGTGTGGCATGAATATATAACATCATATATTATGGATGGAGTTTTCCTGTTCCAAAACCACTCAAAGATAATCAGAGGCTTATTATTAATTATAAATTTTCAGTCAATAGCTCAGCCTTTTTATTAATGAGATCTTACATTTTAAGTTAACATATATTCCTTATTTACACTCTGCCACATGGTACCTTTATTAGTATGATATATTCATCTCCTGCTCCCTTTGTGGCCAGCTGTTGTCTCCTCTGACTCTGTCCCTTTCCTTCCCAGCATTCTCAATTTGGCTTTTCTACCTAACTTTATCCTGCTTAGCGACTGGCTGGTCAGCTTCTTTATTAAACGAATCACAGTGACAAATCTTCACAGTGTACAAAAGCATTAATTCACAGCTTTCCCCCCCTTTTGTCAAATTAAAAAGAATTTCACTTGAACTTAATAAGATTATATACAACAAAAACACTTATTAAGAATTGCAGTTAGAATATCCAGTCCATTTGTACTTTACAAAATTAGAGATAATATTCTGTTATTTATCTTGTCATTGTGACTCCAAAGTTTTGTACCTCATTTACCTTCTATGACAACTAAGAAAAACTATAACTATCTAGTCTTCAACTCCTTCAATGATCCCAGAAGGATGAAAGGTTGCCTATGACTGAATCATCAGGCTGGCTGGACAGTCACCCAAAGTTCCTTGTTAATGTTGGGATATCCAAATAGGACCAACAAACCTAGCTTAATTTTATTTTTTTTATTTTTTCTTTTTTTTTCTTTCTTTTCTTATTGAGAAAAGGAGAAAAAAAAAACAAGTTTCCACCTCCTCCCAGCCTCCCATTTCCCTCCCCCTCCTCCCACCCTTCTCCCCCTCCCCCCACTCCTTTCCCCCTCCCTCTCCAGTCCAAGGAGCAGTCAGGGTTTTCTGCCCTGTGGTAAGTCCTAGGTCCTCCCCCCTCCGTCCATATCCAGGAAGGTGAACATCCAAACTGGCTAAGCTCCCAAAAAGCCAGCACATTAAGTAGGATCAAAATCCCGTGCCATTGTCCTTTGTGTCTCATCAGCCCTCATTGTTCGCCATGTTCAGAGAGTCCGGTTTTATCCCATGCTTTTTCAGTCACAGTCCAGCTGGCCTTGGTGACCTCCCAATAGATCAGCTCCACTGTCTCAGTGGGTGGGTGCACCCCTCGTGGTCCTGACTTCTTTGCTCATGTTCTCCCTCCTTCTGCTCTTCATTGGGACCTTGGGAGCTCAGTCTGGTGCTCCAGTGTGGGTCTCTGTCTCTATCTCCATCCATCACCAGATGAAGGTTCTATGATGATAAGCAAGATAATCGCCAGTACTGTTCTAGGATAGGGTCATTTCAGGTTCCCTATCCTCAGCTGCCCAAGGAACTAACTGGGGACCTCGGCTTGGGCACCTGGGAGCCCCTCTAGGGTCAGGTCTCTTGACAACCCTAAAGTGGGTCCCTTAACTAAGAATTGTGGTTCCGTGCTCCCCTGTCCAACCTTCCTTTATCCCAATCCTACTGTTTCCCCAAGGCCCCACCTCCTTCCCTTCTAACTTTTCTCTCCCCATCTCCCCTTACCCCCATCCCACCCCGCCCCCAAGATCCCAATTTTCTCCCCGGCAATTTTGTCTACTTCCCTTAGCCAAGAGGATAACTATATGTTTTTCCTTGGGTTCCCCTTCTTACTTAGCTTCTTTAGATTTACCTGTTGTAGACTCTGTGACCCTTATTTATGGCTAGAAACCAATTATGAGTGAGTACATCCCATGTTCATCTTTTGGGGTCTGGGATACCTCACTCAGGATAGTGTTTTCTATTTCCATCCATTTGCATGCAAAATTCAAGAAGTCCTTGTTTTTTACCGCAGCGTAGTACTCTAATGTGTATGTATTCCATACTTTCTTCATCCATTCTTCCATGGAAGGGCATCTAGGTTGTTTCCAGGTTCTGGCTATTACAAATAATACTGCTATGAACATAGTTGAACAAATGCTTTTATCATATGATAGGGCATCTCTTGGGTATATTCCCAAGAGTGGTATTGCTGGGTCCAGGGGTAGGTTGATCCCGAATTTCCTGAGAAACCGAAACACTGACTTCCATAGTGGTTGCACAAGATTGCATTCCCACCAGCAATGGATGAGGGTACCCCTTCCTCCACAGCCTCTCCAGCAAAGGCTATCCTTGGTGTTTTTGACTTTAGCCATTCTGACAGGTGTAAGATGGTATCTCAAAGTTGTTTTGATTTGCATTTCCCTGAATGCTAAGGAAGTTGAGCACGACCTTAAGTGTCTTTTGGCCATTTGAACTTCTTCTGTTGAGAATTCTCTGTTCAGTTCAGTGCCCCATTTTTTTAATTGGGTTAATTAGCATTTTAAAGTCTAGTTTCTTGAGTTCTCTATATATTTTGGAGATCAGACCTTTGTTTGTTGCAGGGTTGGTGAAGATCTTCTCCCAGTTAGTGGGTTGCCTTTGTGTCTTAGTGACAGTGTCCTTTGCTTTACAGAAGCTTCTCAGTTTTAGTAGGTCCCATTTCTTCAATGTTGCCCTTAATGTCTGTGCTTCTGGGGTTATACATAGGAAGCGATCTCCTGTGCCCATCTGTTGTAGGGTATTTCCCACTTTCTCTTCTATCATTTTCAGTGTGTTCGGGCTGATATTGAGGTCTTTAATCCATTTGGACTTGAGTTTTGTGCACGGTGATAGATATGGGTCTATTTTCATTCTTCTACAGGTTGACATCCAGTTGTGCCAGCACCATTTGTTGAAGATGCTTTCTTTCTTCCATTGTATACTTTTAGCTCCTTTATCAAAAACGAGGTGTTCATAGGTTTGTGGGTTAAAATCCGGGTCTTCTATACGATTCCATTGGTCAATTTCTCTGTTTTTATGCCAGTACCACACTGTTTTCATTACTGTAGCTCTGTAATAGTGTTTGAAGTCAGTGATGGTAATGCCTCCAGAAGATCCTTTATTGTATAGGATTGTTTTGGCTATACTGGGTTTTTTTTGTTTTTCCATATAAAGTTGATTATTGTCCTCTCCAGATCTGTGAAGAATTTTGATGGGATCTTGATGGAGATTGCATTGAATCTATAAATTGCCTAGCTTAATTTTAAACTTTCTTATGTAGTAGGGAATTTTGAAGGACTCTCTTACCTTGCCTTGGCAAATATCAGGAGTCAACTTTCTTACATCCTGTTTGTCCAGTTTGGGCAGCAACTATCAGCAATTGAGGCAAGAGCTGATTCTTTGCCTACAGGGCTAACTATTGCTAGAAAGAAAGCAAACTCCATGTTGAGATTCTTCAATGCCCATTATCTTCCCTAAAGTAAATATGTGCTGCCAGGAGCAGACATGTCTCCCTCTCATAAAAATCCTTAGGTCATTAAACATATTAAATGTCATATTCTGTAGATTTTTGAAGTGTTTGAGGGCCATTTATCTATCTATATAAATACATTTGTATACTACTTTGAAAGCATACCTAACATGACTAAAATTTGACTATTATAGATGACTGTTAATCTGGATTTTTAAATTATACATTACATTTTTAAATGAGCTGCATAAACACAAATTCCAAATGAGAGAAGAAACAAAGGTACAGTTTATATATAACCTTAATTTTGTATTAATATGCAAACATACATTACCCAACAGTAGAAACATATACATGTATACAGTATAACAAAAATAACCTACAATGTGTGCCAATAAACAAAAATCTATACTATTGTAAAATATTTAAGACTAGTAGTTGCTTTTCTGGTTTAAAAGTAAGTTCAGTGCCAAGTGGTGGTAGTACATGCTGTTAATCCCAGCACTAGGAAGGCAGAGGCAGGAGGATCTCTGTGAGTTCAAGGTCAACCTGGTCTACAAGAGCTAATTCCAGAACAAGCTCCAACACAACACAGAGAAATCCTGTCTCAAAAAACAAAATAAAAAATAAGTGAATTCAGTAATCTATTTTGTTATCCTATCATTTCTATATCATATTCCCTTATAGTTCTTTTGAAAGAGATCTTTAACTCTAAATTCCTTTGTTCAACTTTTTTCTTGACCATTGCCAATAATAACTTGTACCAACCTCCTTAAATGAAAACAAACACCCATAACTAATTTTTGGGAAATGTGGGAATAGTTCTCTAGATTACTTCCTATTTGGGGCATTGACATCTTTTGGGGAACCTTGAGAAAATTCAGTACTATGGTCCAGTATTGACTAGAATATTTGTTGAGGGTGGATTATCTCAACCAGCAGCCTTGAAGTTGTTCTTGGTTGCTGGATTATGAGCAGACAGTAACAGAGACATTTTGAAATTCTGGTTCACTCGGACCATTTGTCTGGCCTTCTTGCTCTGGAAAAACATAAACTTTGAATGTAACATACATATCTGCACTATTACAAGTAGAGACTCTGTGTTGTACACAGGTCAGCCAAAGATAATTTCTTCTTATATGTTTGAGCAGGTATAATATACATCAGGCAGTCTTCCTTCATTAAACCTGACTTTCCTTAACCCAAAATGAATCTATAGCTTCTCATTTCCTATAGAAATAAAAGCATAACTTCTTCCCCAAAGTAACATCTTTTGCTTATATTTTGAAATAATAATATTTTTAAAATATATAGGTTTGTTGAATCTAATACTTTGTATAACCTAGTCTCTCAGCAGCCAAAAGTTCAAAGACAATACAATAACATACAGGTTCCAGACTCTCTGTGTATTTCTCATCTTTATATGGCTTATTATATTTTTATTACTCTATTTCTTTCTTGCTTTAGCTTTTATGAACTTTCTCTATCCCCTTTTTTCTCTTTTTCTCTCCCAAGCATATGTACATTTTGTTAAAGACAGTATATTCAATTTAGAGGTTTTTCCATCATAATATACCTTTATTGCATATCTATACCCTTTTCTGTCTGCATGAACAAAAACTGTAAACCATCCATGCAATGTGCTACAGTCAGCAGCTGGGAGAAGCATCTCTGTATTGGGACCCATCTAAGGGACTGAGGTACCCTACCACACTGCTTATTCTTGGCAGTTAGCAGCCATCTCTATCTCTGATTCAGCCCTTTCACCTCAACATTCTCAATTTGGCTTTCCCACATAACTTTATTTAGCTATTGGCCAGTGAGCTTCTTTATTAATCCAATCACAGAGACAAATCTCACAGAGTACAAAAGGATTATTCCACAACAATACACTAATAGTGTCTATGCATCATAAACAAACTGTTAGTTTATGAAATTCAGATACATTTTTGCAAACTATAAAAAAGCTTTATTTAATTGATTTTTATTTTAGTGAACCATGATAATTATAATAATTAAAATTGAAAATGTAAATTGAATGAATATTTTATGATTTGCTACTAGAATAAAATATAAGTATTTCAACTTGACATATAAAAGGGCCAATAGTTGTATTATTAAGTCTACCAATAGCATTGATTCCTGCAAAGAGAATGCTTGCTACTTCTTGTTATCAATGTAATACTGACACAGTGTGCCACCTATTACTCATTCATTGGACACATGACATTTTGATTCAAGCTCATAGTCTTTGAATATAAACACCGGGATAAAAGCTGCCTGAATTCAAAACATAAATTAGTGAAGAATTAATCAATCTGGCAAAGGTATTAAACAGTCTGCTAGTGTCTTGGCATTTCAAGATCCTTAAACAGTATTTTATAGATAAAATGTAATCCTGATACAGGGTTTGCATGTTGCTATTCATTTAATAGGAAAAAATATTCAACTTAATAGGCTAGTAATAAATATACTATATGTAATACAAAATCTAAAATTGTATTATAAGACATTATATATTACTGTGTTGCCCTTATTTTTTCAGTAACATGACTTTGTCCAACAAATATTTTAACTGCCTCCCAGGCTTCAGGGTATATTTGAACATATGAATATTCTGATGGCTTTCACTCTGGAAATTTCTATTTTAAAAGAGATGTTTCAAGTTTAGCTCTTTGCATTGTGAAAGTTAGCCCCTAACAGCTATGTTTTTAATGCTGTCTCTGAGAATATTCTACACACAGAATAAAATATCTAAACTAGTAGATAGAATGCAAAGAAATATGGGCCTTAAAATGTTTTTGAACTGTCAGCCTCACTAACAGAGCAATAACTAGCGTTTGTTTCTAAAGATGAGACAATGCATAAAAATAAATAATCCATCGTACTTGATGGCAGCTTATTTGAAAGTAATTCACCATTGTTGAGAGCAAGAGCTAGAATTTGGCCATGCTATTTATGGCTATCGTGAAAGATGATGCTTCTTTGATTTCCCTCTCTGCTTCCTTATCCTTTGTGTATAGGAGGGCAACTGATTTTTTGGAATTGATCTTGTATCCTGCCACATTACTAAAGGTCTTTATCAGCTGTAGGAGTTCTTTGCTGGAGTTTTTGGGGTTGCTCATGTACACTATCATATCATCTGCAAATAATGAAAATTTAACTTCTTCCTTTCCAATTAGAATCCCTTTGATTCCCTTATGTTTCTTATTGCTATTGCTAGAACTTCAAGCACTATATTGAAGTGGTATGGCGAGAGTGGACAGCCTTGTCGTGTTCCTGATTTTAGTGGGATGGCTTAGAGTTTCTCTCCATTTAATTTGACATTGGCTGTCACCTTGCTATAAATAGCTTTTATTATAGTCAGGTATGACCCTTGTATCCCTAATCTCTCCAAGACTTTTATCATAAAGGGATGTTGAATTTTGTCAAATGCTTTTTCAGCATCTAATGAAATGATCATATGGTTTTTTTCTTTCAGTTTATTTATATGCTGGATTACATTGATAGATTTGCGTATGTTGAACCAGCCCTGCATCTCTGGGATGAAGCCTACTTGATCATAATGGATAATTTTTCTAATGTGTTCTTGGATTCGGTTTGCCAGTATTTTATTGAGGATTTTTGCATCGATGTTCATGAGTGAGACTGGCCTGTAATTCTCTTTCTTGGTGGAGTCTTTGTGTGGTTTTGGTATCAGGGAAACTGTAGCTTCATAAAAGGAATTTGGCAATGATTTTTCTGTTTCTATATTGTGAAATACATAAAGGAGTATAGGTATTAGGTCTTCTTGGAAGTTCTGGTAGAATTCCGCATTGAAACTGTCTGGACCTGGGCTTTTTTTTTTGGTAGGAAGGTTTTTTATAACAACTTCTAATTCTTCGCGATTAACAGGTCTATTTAGGTTGTTCACCTGGTCCTGGTTTAACTTTGGTATATGGTACTCATCTAAAAAAGTGTCCATTTTTTTTTACATTTTCCAATTTTGTGGTATACAGACTTTTGTAGTAAGATCTAATGATTCTCTGAATTTCCTCTGTGTCTGTGGTTATGTCTCCCTTTTCATTTCTGATCTTGTTAATTTGCGTATTCTCTCTCCACCCTTTGATTGGTTTGGATAGGGGTTTTTCAATCTTGTTGATTTTCTCCAAGAACCAGCTTTTTGTTTCATTGATTCTTTGGATTGTTTTCTGTGTTTCTATTTTCTTGATTTCAGCCCTCAGTTTAATTATTTCTCGTCTTCTACTCCTCCTAGGTGAGTCTGCTTCTCTTTTTTCTAGAGCTTTCAGGTGGGGTGTTAAGTCTCGAATGTGTACTTTCTATATTTTCTTTAAGTGGGCACGTAGTGCTATGAACTTTCCTCTTTGCACTGCTTTCATATTGTCCCATAGGTTTGAGTATGTTGAATCTTTATTTTCATTGATCTCAAGAATGACTTTAATTTCTTTCTTTATTTCTTCCTTGATCCAGGTGTGGTTCAGTAGTTGACTGTCCAGTTTCCATGAGTTCGTAGGCTTTCTGGGGGTAGCATTGTTGTTGAATTTTAAGTTTAATCCACGGTGATCCGATAAGACACATTTGGTTACTGATTTTTTTTTTTGTAACTGTGTAAGTTTGCTTTGTTACCGAGTTTGTGGTCAATTTTCGAGAAGGTTCCATGAGCTGCAGAGAAGAAGGTATATTCTTTCTTATTTGGGTGGAATGTTCTATAGATGTCTGTTAAATCCATTTGATTCATTGCCTCCACTAATCATCTAATTTCTCTGTTAGGTTTCTGTCTGATTGTCATGTCCATTAGTGAGAGAGGAGTGTTGAAGTCTCCTACTATTAGTGTGTGTGGTTTGATGACTGCCTTGAGGTTTAGTAATGTTTCTTTTACCTAAGTGGGTGCTTTTATATTAGGGGCATAGATATTCAGGATTGAGACTTTGTCTTGATGAATTGTTCCTATTATGAGTATAAAATGTCCCTCTCCATCTTTTCTGATTGATTTTAGTTTGAAGTCAACTTTGTTAGAAATTAGTATGGGCACACCTGCTTGTTTCTTAGGTCCATTTGCTTGATAAACCTTTTCCCAGCCCTTTACTCTGAGTAGATGCCTGTCTTTGTGGTTGAGGTGTGTTTCTTGTAAACAGCAGAGTGTTGGATCCTGTTTTTGTATCCAATCTCTTAGCCTGTGCCTCTTTATAGGTGAGTTGAGTCCATTGACTTTAAGTGATATTAATGACCAGTGGTTGTTAACTCCGGTCATTTTTTTCTTTTTTTTTTCTTGGTAGTAGAGTTTGTGTGTTTCCCTTCTCTGAGTTGTGCTGGTGAAGGGTCATTAGATGTCTGAGTTATTGTGGGCATTGTTGGACTCCTTGGGTTGTGAATTTCCTTCTATTATTTTCTGTAAAACTGGATTTGTGGCTATGTATTGTTTAAATTTATTTTTTCCTGGAAAATTTTGTTTTCTTCATTTACAGTGAATGAAAGCTTGACTGGGTATAGTAGTCTGGGCTTGCATCCATGATCTCTTAGTGTCTGCAGTACATCTATCCAGGACCTTCTGGCTTTCATGGTTTCCATAGAAAAGTCAGTTGTAATTCTGATAGGTTTACCTTTATAAGTAACTTGACCTTTTTCCATTGCAGCTCTTAATATTCTTTCTTTATTCTGTATGTTTTCTGTTTTGATTATTATATGGTGAGGAGAATTTTTTTTGATCCAGTCTATTTAGTGTTCTCTATGCTTCTTGAACCTTCAAAGGAATATCTTCCTTTAGGTTGGGAAAGTTTTCTTCTATAATTTTATTAAATATATTTTCTGGACTGTTGAGCTGTACTTCTTCTCCTTCTTCTACCCCTCATATTCTTAGGTTTGGTCTTTTTATTGTGTCCCAGATTTCCTGAATGTTTTGTGATGAGAATTTGTTGGTTTTGCTGTTTTCTTTGAACAGTGTGTTTATTTTCTCTATGATAGCTTCAGTGTCTGAGATTCTTTCTTCTTTCTCTTCTAATCTGTTGGTAGTACTTGTCTCTGTAGTCCCTGTTCATTTACCTAGATTTTCTGTCTCCATCCTTCCCTCGGTTTGGGTTTTCTTCATTACTTCCATTTAATTCTTCAAGTCTTGAACCACTTCCCTTACCTGTTTGGTTGCTTTTTCTTGTTTCTCTTGGTTTTCTTGGGTATCTTTGAGAGATTTATTCATTTCCTCTACCATTTTGTTTGTAATCTTCAATTGTTTATGACACTTTTTCACCTCCTGTTTAAGGTCTTCTATTATTTTCATATAATTCACTTTTGAGTCGCTTTCTTCTAATTCTTCTGGAATAGGGTGTACAATTCTTATTACGTGATCCCTGGATTCTGGTGATGTCATGTTGCCTTTCAGGTTGTTGGAGGAATTCTTGCATTGGCACCTGCCCATTTCTTACTTCAAATGGAACCAGGAGAGTCCTGGTGTCTTGGTCCAGTCTTTGCTGTGACTGACGCTCTGGCTGTATCTCCTCAGTGTAAAAGCAGGAAAGTTCCCATCCAGATGGAACTCCTCAGCACCAATGGACGCCTCGTAGTTCAATGACCCACGGACAAAAGGGTGAACTTTGGGGTCAGGGCGGGGTTGAGTATAACACAGGAGACTCTGCAGTGCAAGCTGAATGTACTGGCACTCCCTTGCAGGAGTCCTTGAGGCCTGCCAGGTCGGCAGGAACTCACCGCTCTGGGTGGGTAGCCTTAGTGTAGGAGAGGAAAAGTATTCTTGAGCAAAGGACCTAGCAGACAGCAGGGCAGGCTGGGGGGAGGGGGGGCTGGAGAGCTTGGTCGTTTGTAAGAAGGTCAGCCCTGCAGCCAGAGCTGGGGGAGGGGGTTTGTGCTTTCTTCCGGGACAATCCACCCCTGGATAGCACACACTCACCTGTCCAGATGGAACTCCTCAGCCTCACTGCCAGTTCTTAAAGTAGGCCAATAAATAGTTGATGTTCTTTATTTCCTGGGACCCCTCCTATAACTGTGGAGTTCTGAGTTCTCTCTCTCTCTCTCTCTCTCTCTCTCTCTCTCTCTCTCTCTCTCTCTCTCTTTCTCTCTCTCTCTCTCTCTCTCTCTCTCTCTCTCTCTTTCTCTCTCTCTCTCTCTCTCTCTCTCTGTGTGTGTGTGTGTGTGAGTGTGTCTCTCTCTCTGTCTCTCTCTCCTTCTGCTTTTGTTTCTCTCTCTTTCCAATTTCCCTCTTTCTCTTTCACTCTTGCCTATTCATCTGTAGTAAAATTCTGTCTAAAACACACTTCTGTGGTCTGTAAATTATTTCATTCTTTGCATCTATTTGATAACATTTTGAAATGCTGTCCCTCTAGATTGTGAGGACTCTTAACACCAAAAAAAGAGAAAAGAGCTGTCAGTCTCAAAAATGCACCAATATTCCCATATCATCATGATATATTCCTTATTTATTATCTGAATATGAATTTTCAGTGTCACATTTTTCCTGAACACAGATTGCTAATTTTTAGAAATTAATATTGCTGTATTAGCTCTCTCAATCTCTAAGCTCAAGACCAATAATTTAGAAGCTCTTGAGGTCAAGAATTACTGGTAAGGTTTGACCTAAAATGGGTATGTTCAAGCTAATGTTGTAAGTCCCTACCTTGGGTTAGCAAGTACATGTTCTTTTATCTATTGTTTTAGATACAGGTTTTGTTAAGAACTGTGGCCATTTCATAATCCTTCCAGAATTCAATGTACACAGATCATAGCTTAATTAATTATAGTCTTAAAGAATGTGGGGTCATGGCAAGAAATTGAAGTATGTAAGCATTTGACCTTTCTAATCATAGACCAAAAATTCTAAGCACAATTAGAAAATATGCATCACATAAAACACACAGATGCTACAACTGGCACCTAGACTTTTCCAAACAGTGCATGGTAGTCCGTCTAATGAACACATGGCTTTAGCACTCCAATCAAGTCAGGAAGGAGCAGTAGGAAGAAAGGTCGGAGATTAAGGCTCCTGCACACTCTGCTGCTCCCTACTATACACTACACATTTGGTGAAGAAGCTTAGGTATAGCTGCTGTTTTTCTCTCACTTTCCCATGGTTCTGTTTGTTGTTTAAGTCTTCTCAACAAGTCAGCTACAGTTCCACCCCATGACACTTGCCCACGATGGGCAGAGATCAGTCTCCAGCCTGCTGGGTGCCTGTTTTTTGTTTATTTGAGATTATAATATAATCATATCATTTCCCTCTCATTTCCTCTCTTTGAAGCATTAAATGTACCACCATAGCCATCTTGTTCTTTTCAAATTTATGGCATTTTCTTTCTTAATTTTTACTGTACACATTTGTGTGCATTATTAAATATCCTAAATACATAAAACAACTTGATCAGTCTATACAAGGTTACCTATATGTTTATGTTTTCAGGGATAACCATTTGACATTAGATATCTAGCTGGTGTTTTCTTCCCACCAGAAGAAGATACCTCTTCCTCCTGCTCTCAGAAGTCCTTGATTGTTTGCAGTGTTTTGTCTAGGGTTGTTGCCTCCATCAAATTATTTTTTTTCTACTGACTGCAGTGAAATATTTTTAAAATAATATTAGAATCAGGTTGTCAACATCTAAAATAATGGGTGTTTTAACTGAAGCTTGCTTAAATTGAGATATTAATTATAGGACGAATGGATAAGACAACAGTACCGACACTTCCTATTCATCATGAGGAGATATTTATAAAAAATTTCTCAGGAGTGTTTTAAAATTTTCAGCTAGAATCTTTCATATTGATCATAATCAATCCTAAAATTTTGACAACATTGTAGGCAGAATTGTTTGTTTTGATTTCTAATTATTTCATATAAATATATGTATAAATACATACATAAAGACATAGTGACTTTTTTCTCAGCCCTGTTGTGATGGTTTATATCGATAGGCACCCTGACAGGATTACAGTAACACTAGAGAAAAATATTTTGACATGTCTGTGAAGGATTTTGTAGATGGGTTAATTGAGCTGAAAATCCATGTTTATTAGCCATGGTCATGGTACTTTTCAAAACTCCCCCATTTCGGTTAAAAAAACAGACTTTTGTTTTCTAGAGTCTTGTCCTCTGGGACCTATTGATTCCTAGGTATAGTTGTCCATGAAAGATGTTGATTCATTTTCTGACATTTTATAGCCCATTATATAGCATATTTCTCTAGGTATCCCTAGAAACAGCTGACTTTGAGCTAAAACAGAAATGTTATTCACATCCCCATTTCCTCTATCCTTTTCCATTGTATTTAGAAAAATACCTCTGGGGCTGGTATCCACTGTAAGAACCAGGGACAGTCATCTGATTTTACACTGGTTCCTATAGTATAGATTCTTCCTCAGGTATTTTCCTAGATAAAACCCATGCTGTAATTGAATCATTTATCCTTTCATTTCTTTTTTCCCCCAATGACCTTATACCATTCTCAAAACAGATCATAGTTTCACAGCTAGCATCCTGGATTGCACATAAACTCAACTCAATATCATGATTCATCACTCTCTCCTTCCTGCTTATACTACAGCTGCAGTGTGATTGGCTGCTTCTAATATCCTTCCAAACCACAAGGGACAGTATTCCTTTTACCTAAAAACTAAGATAACACTGTTTTCTTTCACTTTCCTTTGTCTAGTATTTTGCCACAGGCATGAGAAATTAACTAATATAGGAAATTATGAAATCAAGACCAAGACTGAGGATATTTACTTTCATTATCTTTATTATCTTGTTCTTGACCCTAAGGAACTGGCTTGTGGGAGGATCATGGAAGAATTTGAAATTTTTGTCTCAACGAATCCTAGAATGCTGAAATCTAGCTCAAAGGATAATGACTTGTTTGCTCTTAATCTCTTAAAAATGTACAGCATTTTTATTTTACTGTAGATGACAAATAATTTTTTTATTTTATTCTGGACATTTGGCCATGGAATTCCCCTCTATATGCTGTAGTTACCATTAATGAATAAAGAAAACTGGCTTGGGATGATAGGGTAGAATAATGCTAGGTAGGGAAAACTAAACTGAATGCTGGGAGAAAGAAGGGTGGACTCAGAGAGAAGCCATGGAGCTGCCACCACAAGAAACAGATGTGCTGAAATTTTCTGGGAGTCCATGGCCTCATGATGAAGCAAAGATTAGTGGAGATGGGTTAAATTAAGATGTAAGAGTTTACAAATAAGAATCTGGAGCTAATGGGACAAGCAGTCATTTAAATAATTTAGTTTCTGTGTGATTATTTTGGGAGTCTGGGTAACTGGGAAGCTACTAGCAGTCTTCCCTGCTACAAACTGTAACCAATGTGGCTAATTAAAATACACTTAAAACCTGAGAGAGCTTGAAAATAGATCCTAGACACAAAACAACAGAGTTAAGCATAGTTTGGTAGTAGCACTTTCTTGGGTGAGCTCTGTTTGCTAGAAGAAAGCAGAGGCATGGCTCCTTTAAGAGAGGTTTTCCTGATTCAGTGACACTGTTTTGAAACTACACTGTTCTGAAACTGCAAATTCTTGGGCTGTGTTGCCAGTGCAAACTCTGAAAAGATCTGTCTACAGAGCATTTAAATGGGGTTTGTGAGCAAATACTACAAGTTGCTTAATGGCAACATAGACCCACTGTGTGCCTGAAACTTGGGTAATGTACATTGCTCTCAGAGGCAGCAAACAGTTCTGCTATGCTTGGCTGGGCAGGGCAAGCAGGCAGTGCCATATTTTGTCAAGCAATGGCACAGATTAAATTCATAAGAAGGGCTTAGCATTTTAAGACTCACTCCTGGACAGTAAAGAATTACTGGTACACAATAGGACACAATTAGACATTAAAAATAAGACATCTAAATGGGTTACATTATTGGATAAATGTATTTTGGCTTGAGAGAGAGAAGAAAAAACAAAGTCTTTAAAGAAATAGAGTATAGACAGTCATACATTAAAAGGAGTAAAAATAAATAAGCCACATGAAGATGGACTATATACAGAGAGTCTGGATTATGAATATTATTGTGTTTTCTTTGAATTTTTTTGATTGTGAAGGAGCTAAGTACAGAGAAAGTTTTCTTTGCATGGGTTGCTAAGCTAAACCAGCAAAAATGTTTTAAAGGTATTTGTCTTCAAAATATGTATCTAAGAACATGTTGTTTTGGAAAAGAGGTTCTTCTTTTATTTCCACAGAGGATGAGAACCTGGGGATTCATCCCATACTAACATGATTTAATGGCCCAACCCCCTGAAAAGTTGCCAGAAACACTCCCCAAAACTTATTTTGCCCAACTGCTGACTGAGATGAACCTAGCACACAGAATACACCATAAAAGACCTAATTAAGAGAAGTACCTTCAATCAACAGGAAGTAGTCTAGAGAACTATACCCAGAATCCCAAATACTGTTTATATATGTTTCTTTATATTTAAAGAAAGACATGCTATAGATATTTGCATTGGTATGGATCTTTGTTTATTGATACAAATTTAAGGACAATTTTGTTATACTGTGTATATGTATTTTTATCTAAATTAAGATATTGTGTTTGTCCAGCTCACTTAAAGTGTGATATATAATTAAGAAATATAGGTTAATAGAAAGCCATTCATAATAGTCAAGCTTGTAATCATGTTATTTAGGTTTTCTAGATATATAGAAATATATTTCAGTTAGATAGATATTCTTTAGATTTTTCAGAAACCTTCAGAATATGGCATTTAAAATGATTTGATAACTTAGGACTTTGCATGACAATGAAACACATCTGCTCCTGGGAGCACCAATTACTTCAAGAGGAAGATGGGCATCAAAGAATCTCTTTATAGAGTGGTTAGCCATTTGGGCAAGAAATTGCTCTTGTCAGAACTACTTGATGAACTGGACATACAGGACCCACAGAGAAATGACTGCTGAATTTGCCTAAAGGTCAGTCATCCTTTGGGTTTCCTGCTTCATGAAAGAGTCTGCTAGACATTCTGCAGGACAAAAAAGAAAGAGACTGATAAACTGCCAATATAGGCAGAACTGTCTTTTAAATTCCCCATTTCATGAAAAAGTCTGCTGTATACTATGGGCCTGTAGGCTGAAGATCAATGCCCCAAAGTAGAAATAACTTTGGGTGATTGTCCAGGTAGTAAGATGTCTCTGTCAATTTTAGAGTTTTGGAAGTTGCTTACAATGTACCTCCTGTTTACTTAGGTAATATTATATCCTTCTGGAGTATTTTATGGAGTTGAAGAATTGATAGTTATAGTTTTCCTTAGATATTACAAAAGATAAAGTCTATATAAATTATGTAACTCTAATTCTTGCTTGATAATTGTTTTGTTATACATAATTATACTATGTTAAATTTCAAACCTACTTTTTTATATAAACAGAAAAGGGGAGGTGATGTGGGTTTCCTCTCTGTAAGCTTAAATTACCATTAATGAATAAATAAAGCTGGCTTAGTCTGATAGCATAGAACAGAGCTAAGTAGGGGAAACTAAGTTGAATGCTGAAAGAAAGAAGGGTGGGGTTAGAGAGAAGCCCAGACATGCATGACAGGCATGCTGAAACTTTGCTGATCGGCCATGACCTCATAGTGATGCACAGGTTAATGGAGATTGCTTAAATTAAGATGTAAGGGTTAGCAAATAAGAAGCTAGAGCTAATTGGCCAAGCAGTGATTTAAAAAAATATAGTTTCTGTGTGATTATTTTGGGAGTCTGGACGACTGGGATCCCACTAGCAGCTTTCTCACAATAACATATTGAAAATTACATTTTGGAAACAGAATTTTCACAAAATCCTTTAAAAGTAAGAATTTAAAAATATGTCTTTTTCTATCAAGGTAGTAACCTTGATTGGGCAGAAAATAGAAAAATGAAAGATAGTTTTTTTGTCATGTAATTTCACTTCACCTAAAATGTTTTGTTGTTCAAAACTTCTCCTGTTACTATGTCCAAGTTATCACAGAGAACCTAGGCTTCTCAATGTTGAAACTTTTTAGCTGGTATTGTGCCCTCACTGTCTTGGCAATATGACCTTTACGGCCTTCTTTTATAATTCTGTGAGTTATCATGGTTGCACAATTTTTGAATGATTCAGCTGCCCTGAACACAGTATTCAACATCCCCTGTCCTCAGGTTAAAATTACTCAAAGAGGAAACTCAGTCCATATGGTATCATTTTCTATGTGATGATTCCACTTCAAACTCTGATTACATTTTTTTTTTTTTTTGCAGTACAAAACCCTTTAAAACATTCTGTATTTGAAGCAGGATGAGTAGTGACTAATGGCTGGGGTTAGCAGGGGTGTTGGTGCTATCTGTATGCTCTAGATAGGCATTAAACTCTAATTTTATTTCTGTACTTAATTGAATGAGAGTTTCCTGCTCTTACAGAATGTAACTTCCATCACAGAAAAATACCCCTATTTTTATCACTGTTATTAACAAAATCAAGAAAAGAATACATAGCAAGCACATAGACACTTTCTATGATATGCATATTAGTGATGAATGACTTTTGTTGTGTCATGCATTTAGCAAAGCAAGTATATTAGAAATCAGATTTTCGTTTCCATGTTGCTTTCTAAGGAATATTGAGAACATGAATGTGATTCTGTTTTCTTATGCTTTATTCTTACCTTACAGGTGTACAGTTTTGACTCAGTTATTACATTCCCCAACATTTTTCTTTTACTTCCAATTATTAATTAGCACATTGCATAGTAATATTTCTTTATATGTCTTCCCCATTACTTTTGGAATACAAGGAGGAAGAAGACAGCATAATATCTGTTCCTTTATAAGAAGGCATGCAATTTTCCCCAAGCGCATTTCACAAAGGATGCATGATTGAATGGCCAAGCAAATTTTTGGTGATTTTTCTTTTGAGTACGACATCAGGCAGTGCTGATAAAACCACTCAAGATGATGAATATGGCGTTCTTGGCAGTTATATTTCCTGTGACCATATAGATTAGACACAAATACTACTCCAGAGACTCGCAGCTTTGCATAGTTACTATATCACTACTGTCAACTTCCCAGAAGACACACTGACCTTTCTTAATCAGGGCATCATTTGGAAGACATGGTGATGGAGCTTCTTGACAACTTTCAAGCCTGAAAACCTTCCTCTGCATGTAAAGATTCCCTGTGCAGGCAGCTCATAATTTCCATCTTCTTCTGGCTTGTCATTAATTGTTCTATGCTGATCCTGCATATATTTTTCAGCATACAAGAGTGCAATGATTAGCAGTTTCTGGATTACTATTCTAAGGATTTATGATGATCTTCATGGCCTGTCAAATTGAAAAGGTTTCCCAGAGGATCAGAGGCACATTATGATACTATCTTCCATTTTTAACATATGTCCCTGGGTAAATTTAATATAGTGGTGAATACATTAAATCAGACAGTTTTTCTGCTTAATAAATACTTGACTAATTAAAAATATTTTTACTTTCCTAATGGAAAAATTAAATACCTCAACCAAGAGGTGGAAATAGAAAAAGAAAAGGACACTTGACATAATTAGCAAATAGACAATGATACTTATAGATATTTAATTATATTACAGAGCTAGCTTTCTTTGTTAAAGTGCTAACATTTTAAGATGATTATATTGGATACTTTGTTTGTTACTGTGAAAGTTAAAACTCCAAACCTATAAACACATGCGACTTATTATCTTTTTCATCTTCATAAACTCAGAATATATCTGGCCACATGGTATTAAAATCTTTTAACCATTCTGTGAGCATGTGTGTGTATGAGTGCCTTCATGCATGTGTGTATGTATGTGTATGTTCAAAAGAGTCCATATAATGGCTATAAATATCGAGCTTTCTTACTATGCCCATACATTTTGATAATGAGTTATCTAGAATATTAATTTAGTCACCTTAGTATTTAAATATATTCTTCATTAAGAGAGTTTGAGATGGGTAGGTATGGGTAAGAAATACCTTGATCACATGGAAATTAATTTCTCAGGGAATAATCTCTATATATTTGGTCCTTTATTGTCTCTTGTCAAACACAGGTCTATATTTATATCTGTATTACCAAAATAATTCAAATAGAAGTATAAAAGATACATTAAAGAGATAATTGAAATTATTATTTTGCAAATAAAAAGTAACCATAAATATCTAAACAAAATTGTTATAAAGAAATCAAGTGCAATAAGCCTACAGAGATTCATTGCTTTTAGGTCTCATTTTCTACCTTCAATTCTCCGTCCACGTGGGTTCAAAACAGGATATCATGTCGTGGTACTTTCAACCTTAAAATCAGCAGAGTTAGATGTGGAAAATTAAACTCACACTGCACTTCAAACCCTGTTCCAAATGTGGACAGAACCAAATGTTGCATCCCTCATTACATCACTTCATTAGCAGCCCAGTTCATTATCCGCATCCATTTCTCTGAGTTTTTTGTTTGTGTTTTTTTTCCTAATTTTATCCAGGGCTATCCCCACACCACGGGTCCCAGATTTTTTGCATCTTTGCCCAAATGCCTCATGATCAACATGAACTGTCTCCTTATACTGTGTGCACTTTCTATTGACCTTAATCTACTGTACAATTACTATTATTTTCCTAACATGTAGATTTATATAGAATAATGACTTTCCTGAAATACTGTATTAGCTATTTTTCTTGTTTTAGCCTGCAACCTTGTTTATTAAGGCCACTTTCCCCCTAGGAAACCATAAGGTGTAACTATTTGAGCCATTGCATGTGTGAAACTCGATTGTGGTGCTAAGAAATAAATACACGCTTTTCTTTTTTATATTTCTGCAGTTTCCCTCTTTTAATTTCTAGATATTCTTAAGAAATACCATCCTCCACCTTCTGTCTTTCTTTTATTTCCCTCATTCCCCATTCTTCCTTCTTTTCTCTATATCTTTTCCTTTCACTTATATTTTATTTTGTTGTAATCAAAGGATATCATACCTTAAATAGACTTCTTTTTAATTTTTCTTCTTAATAGAAAAAAGTTGAAAAATGTTGAATTTTAATAGAATTATATTTTTCTTTTTACAGATGTTTCTTTTCAACTTTCCTAGTTTTATAGAAATTTCATGAAATTCATCTTCTTACTAATATGTCTCCCATAGGGCAAAAAGTGAGAGTAACAATTGACAAATGGGAACACATGAAATTCAAAAGTATTTGTACAGCAAAGGAAACTGTTAATTGAGTGATGAGGCCACAAATAGAACAAAATAAAATCTTTAGTTCAACCAAAGGATTATTGCGTAGCATATGCAAAAAACTCACAAAACTAAACACAAATAAAGTAGCCTAATTAAAAATGAGACATAAAATTGAATAAAATACTCTCAAAACAATAAACATAAATAGCTAGCAAACATCTTTAATATACAAACATCCTTGATTATCAGGAAAATACAAATTAAAACCATTTTAAGATTCAAATCACCTCAGAAATAATTGCCTTGATAAAGAATAAAAATGACAAGAAACATTAACTCAGAGGTGTGTAGAAGGGTAACTTTATATACATTTGATAAGATTGCAAAATGTTTCAGCTATTTTGGAAATCATTTTGGAGTTTTCTAACAAATGACTAACTAAAGAACTGCCCTACAACTCAGTTCTATAAAAATCTGGAAATATAAGGAAAAATAACCAATACTTTATTACAAAAATATCTTCCTTTATTGTTGCTCTATTCACAATAGTCAGAAAATAGTACAAATGAAGATGTCTATTAATGGAAGAATGAATAATGAAAATGTTTTTTATATATATATATATATGTGTGTGTGTATTTATACATATAAATATATAAACACCTATAAAGAAGCTTACCTATAATGAAAAATGAAATCATGAAATTTTCAAGTAAATGGATAGACTAGAAGAAAAAATATACTGTGTATGGTCTAAAAGAAAGACAAATACCACATGTCCTTGCTCATATGTGGATCCTAAAATTACGTTTTTCTTATAAATATTTTACTTAGAGTATTTGGCAGGCATGTCATTAGAAAATGTTCATATGAAGAGGTTACATTAAGGAAGCAGATATAGTAAAATACAGATAAAAGGAGAGGGGTAACATTAGGTCTAAATGGTTCAACTATGAAGGGGGTGATGGATGAAAAATGAAATGGTGAGGGAAAACTTAAACAATGTGAAGAATAAATGGAAAAACTATATGGAAAACAAAGTCTTACAACACAAGTAAAAACTGTAGTTAGAGGGGTAGTCGAAAGGGAGATGTGTGTCTGTGTGTTTGTGCACATGTGAAGCTGGCTGAATATGGAGGTTTGGGCACTTTCAGGAGTCATGCGCCAGTTCTACCCTGGACCCAAGGGTAAACTCAGGTAAATGCTTTTCCCATTAAGAATCTTGAAGGTACTTTCATAACATAATTTGAAAATGAAGGTCCATTACAACTTTAAAAGAGTATTTGACACTAAATTTAGTTATTGTCTTAGTTACTTTTCATGTTGCTGTGACAAAATAGCCAAATAAAAGCCACTTAAAGGAGAAAGTGTTTATTTAGTTCATAATTCAATAGTATAGTCTGCAGTGGCGAAGAAGTTACCACAGCAGGGCTTGAAATAACTAGGCACATTGTACCCACACTCAGGAAGCAGAGTAATGACCCCTTGTGCTCAGTTTACTTTCTCCTTTTCACACAACTCAGGATCTGGCCTGCAGAATACTGTCATCTATGTGCATCTAAGCTCAGCTAATTTAATCAGGATAATTCCTCAAAGACATGACACGAGGCTAATTTAATGAAGATAATCCCTCACTTTTGTACCACAAGGCTGGTTTCCTAGGTGATGTTAGAACTTGTCAAATTGACATCACTTATTGTTGTTGTTTGGTTGGACAATCTGTTACCTGGAGTCCTAATTAAGCAAATCCAGTCTGATGACCTAATTGTTTTCTATCATAAATATATGTGTTTGAGTAATGGCTATGGTTTCTTTGCTTTCATGTCAGTGATACTGGTATCACTTTTCTACTGTGTGTTAGCCATTGTTTTTAGTACTGAGCATTCACTTACTTTACAGATAAAAACACTGACGCACAGAGCTGTCTCCAACATTTTAAAGATCAATCAACCATTTGTCAAGCAGGTGAATCAATCTGACTTACTCCTAAGTCTATGGCTCTGCTTCTCAAGGAGGAGCTTCTATGGCAACAGAAGTTCCTGGCAACATTACTTATTGATATTTTATTATAATTTCAGGTAACAGTATTTTTTTTTCTACCTATAACAACATGATTGTTCTCAGGAAGGTGATTGTGTGGATAAGCAAATTAATTAAAGTAAGTAGCTAGATAGCACATGGAGGCAACAGAAAGACCTTGGGTACCAGTGTGGGCTTTAGAAGTTGATATTTTTGAATGAAACAATAGAGCTTCAGTTACACAGAGCAATGAAGGCATAATTTTTAAATGTTTATGTTTGAGAAAAGGAGGTCTTAGGAGTGAGGGATGAAGTGACAGAAATCAATAGATGATTTCATTGATCAGATTTAGAAATGTCTGGTTATCATTTTTCAAGTATCATAAATTTAGTATGGCTTTCTTCCATAAGTCATGTTGCAGTTTTAGAATGTTCGTTTGCCCAACACTTCTTGTTTGGTTTTTGTCATGATACAGTGGCAGTAAAAGAAAAGAAATCTATCATAAAACTTAGTATACGATCTCATGACAGCTTCTTATATAAGGATGATAACAAAAGCAAGAAATTTTATTTCAAAGAATTTCCTGATACTAGAGATCATTGGCAGCCCAAAGGGGCCAACCATGCATCTAGTCATAGTTATTCTTGTCAGAAGGCAAGTTTCTTTGCATCAAACATGGAAGAAAAACAATCAAGTATATTACTTGAGAAGTCATTAGTGTTAAAATTGTTTATCATATATATATGTATATGTGTGTGTGTCTTAATAAAATGATTAGGTGAAAAATAAAACTATGAAAATAATTCTTTGTGTTTGTTTTTCCTGGAAATCAAAGTATTTAAAGTATATTTTATATGTATATTCAATTATTTTTTGGCTTATTATCATAGTTTTCTGATATACAGAAAATTGCCTAACAAAATTATTATGCATAAACTGGGGAGCTTAACCCGCTTTGAGTCAGATTCAAGCATTTGAAAGATGAACAGGGATCAAGAGCCAAGGACTGGAAAAAAGTAACATGAGTGCATTGTTGTCTTAGTATAACTGTGGGGCACACTGGCAAAAAATGGTCATTCACTCTTTGATAAAAAGAATCTCAATGAATAGGTTTTTCTCTTTTCTGTGATAAAACATTGCTTTTGTGGAATATCTAATTCTCTAATCCAGAGTGGAACCCTTTAATTCTGCAAGAACAAACCAGAAATAGAAGCTATGATGATAATTTCAAATAGATAAGCATTATACCAATGAAAATGGACTTTTGCCAAGGATGACCTTGCACCAGAATTGCCTATCTGGCTTGTTTCAGTCACAAAAAATCAGATAGATGCATAGAAGAAACAAACACCTTCAGAGTTAAGAACTTTGAAACAACAAAAGAATTACTGCTTTCTTTATAAACTTAATAAATATATAAATCCAGAAGCTAGCATTAGTAATGATAAAATTACTGATAATGATCAAGCTTTGTGGTTAATGCAATAGACAGTATTGGGTGGTTCCATAAAGATATCAATTAGAAAATAAATTGCTGGAATATAGAATTGCCTGAACACTAAACAAGAGGTCTGAAAAGTGCTTCACAATTTTTGTGAATCATCACTATTTATTTGTTATGCTTTTATTTTTATGTTTGCCAAGAAAAGATCTTAAGAAATGGAAAGTATTTTACCTGGTTGAGAAAAAATATATGGTTTTTCATGTTAGTAAATGAAGATTTATTATTGAATTCTAGTTACACAGAAGGAACTTTACAAATATCTGCTGCACGATTATTAGTCAAGCTAATCACAACAAGGTAGATGAATGAGTGTGTCCTTTTGTTATTGGAATCTGGGTCAGAATCCCAGTGGACTGGGTACATGTCACCAAGTAAATCAGATTAGCTTCCTAAGATTCTTAGTCTTGTGAATAAAAGAACTAAAGACAGAACTCAAAAGGAAGCTCAAGGACAATTATATTAGAGTTTAAAGGGAGAAACTGAAAGCAGGAAAACTTTACATCTTAATAGCTACCCAGAAGAGGGAGATGGAGAAAAGAAAGGAAAAAAAAAGGCATGTAGTTTTATTTAGGCAGGCATATGGAGGTTAGTCACATGGCAGACCAAACAGCCTTCTGAAGGGGAGGAAGGCTTTATTATTAAAGGAGAAAACTTAGGAGACAGGTAGGAAGGGGAAAAGGGGGGGATGGAAGTTCAGGAAAGTAAGCAGACATAGGCAGCTGTGTAATAGCAGCTTCCTGAGAGTCTACACTGAGTTTGTGAGGGGAAGGGTTGTGCAGGGGATGTTCTGGGAAGGAAAAATTCATTATTCTGTTTAAAGGAAGGAACATTATTTCTTCTATCAATTTAGATTGTTGTATTGACAGTTGGCCTCCCTGAGGGGTGGTTTCTCAGGTGGGTGATTGACATGTTTGACTGGAGAGGTTGGCATCCACCCAGGCCAGGTATTTCATTCTCTTGCACTGAAAGAAATGCTTTCCCTTAATGTCCCCTTCCTGTTACTGTATTACTAACACTGTACGTAACTGGCTTCTCTATATCGTGATCCACCAGGTCATGCCACTATGTGAATTAGGACAAGTAACTGAACAGTGAAGTCTTAGTGTTCATCTCGTCCATAGGTAACCCTTCTGTAGGTGCATACTTACACAGCTTCTTATTGCTAGAACACTGGAGAATAATAAAAATGTCTACACTGTACTAAATGCATTTAATGAGTTCTTAGTAGGGTGTGTTCTCAACTTGTTTTATATTTTTATTGATTTTTATTGAGCTCTACATTTTTCTCTGCTCCCCTCCCTGCCTCTCCCTTTCCCCTTCAGCCCTCTCCCATGGTTCCCATGCTCGGAATTTACTCAGGAGATTTTGCCTCTTTCTTTTTCCCATATATATTAAATCTATGTATATCTTATTTCGAGTTCTCATTGTTGTCTAGGTTCTCTGGAATTGTGATTTGTAGGCTGGTTTTCTTTGATTTATGTTTAAAAAACACTTATGAGTGAGTACATGTGATAATTGTCTTTCTGTGTCTGGGTTACTTCACTCAAAATGATGTTTTCTAGCTCCATCCTTTTGCCTGCAGAATTCAAGATGTCATTTTTTTTTTAAACAGGAAAACTTTAATGACACATTTCAGACATTTAGAAATGTAAAACACAAAAATAATAACAAGCACATAAGAAAAAAACACACAATACCCAATGAATATATGTTCAATTGCTGAAAAACAAAGATGAAAATAAAATTTATCATAAGGTTATTATAGTATCACATATTTGTGTATGTAACAATATACCAAAGAAAAACAAATAGAGCTGGAAAAAGTTACAAATCTGCACTAGAGTTGAAAACAGAACCACCACCCCCTAATAATAAATAGATAACACTGGTAGAAAATCCGTGAGCACAGAACTTCCCAGTGGGATTACCACAAATTGACCTGATTGGTATCTATGAAATGAGTCCTACTACTGTGCAACATTAACATTCTTTTCAAGGCCAGAGAGAAGTTTTACTAGGACACTCTATATTCTGAGTGGTAAAATTATACTCAGTACATTTAAAAAGGCTCAAACTATACAAAGTGTGTTCTCTGTTGGCAAGATATTTATAGTCAAAATGAATAAGAGAAGGTATTTTAAAATTTCCAAATATAAGAAAATAAAATATATTTTTAAGAAACCCATGATCAGAGAAAAAAGTTAGACAGAGTTTAAATGGAATAATAAAAAAACTAAATATCAATGCTCATGGGATATAGTTACAATGGTAATGTACATACTCTAGGAATATATTTATTATAAATATATATCCTAAAATCCTGGTGATCTGATATCTAACTTTACAATTCCTTTGTAAACAAAAGGAGTGGTGGGGAAAATCAGTCTATACATATGAAGAATAAAGTAAAAGAAAGAAGAAAAATATGAAAAATAGTTGGGCCAGTGGTGCCTCCTCTGTGAATGACCATCATTACTGAGTCCATCACCATCATAATGGAGACTATAGAAGTAGGCAGGCAGTCACAGCACTGGAGATAGTAGAGAGCTTTCATCTGGTTCACAAACCCAAGCCAGAAAGAGAGTTAACTAGAATGACTTGGGTTTTTGAAACCTCAAAGTCCACCCCCAGAGACAAACCTCCTACAAAGTTCTACTCCCTAATCCTAACCAAGCAGTTGCATCAAGTGAAGATCAAGCATCCAAACATATGAGCTCATTGGGAGCTATTTTTATTCAAACAACCACAGTATCAAAATTAGTATTTACAGAGTGTGTGTTTATATCAGATAAAGAACACCTAAATATTTGCATCATTTGTGAAGGCATCTGGAATTATTGGTTAATTCATTTAGAAAAAAACAAAATAATTCAAAAATAACATGAAAATTCAGAAGAGAGGTACTAAGATAAATTGCTCCATTCTATTTTCTTCTTTACAATACTTGCACTGCAAGAAGTTTCCATGTGATAAAGATAGTTAAACACATAATCAGTTTATACAGAGACTCACATGGTAGAAACTAGCACCTCCTACCATAAGTCATCAAGGATAGCGGGCTTCTTCCAATTGACATTTTGAAATAAATACTGCTTCACAGTTTTTACTATCATCCATGCAAACACATGAGACATTTACACCAGAGTTCGTGGCTTAGCTATCCAGATTCCTGACCCAGAAAATGGGAAATAAAAGCTTGGTGGTTTAAGTATTACATATTGGAGCAATGTGTTATATGGTGATGGATAAACACTGGAAACTTTATATTAATCAGTTTGATATTTAGTCTGAGTGAAAAATTCCATGGATGGTGTAAAATGGCATTCATTGAAGAGAAATGACTCACATAGCTTTGAATTTAATGAAGAAGTTAAATTTACTGTATAAAACCTTCATAAATACATTCATACATATTCCAGGCTCTGATATCCTCATTGATTATTCCTACATTGGACACAAGAAGGAATAACAACAGTGCCATACAAACTCTCACAAAAAAAAATCCTGATTAATTGAAATCAGGATTCCTTATTTATCACACACATACTTGTAGGAGAAAGTTTGGAACACTAAAAATTGCATATAAAAGTTTGGAATACTAAAAATTACAAATACTGCTAAAAGTTTTAAATGAGTCCTAAGCAAATGGAGACTTTTGTAACACCAAAGAGGAATATGTAATAACCAAAGAATTATGGTTATTTCTGATCAGTTGATTTCAATAAAACAAGAAAGGGAATTCAATGAAGGAAATGGGGTCTCTTTAAGAAATACTGACACAATTGAATAGGCATATGCAACACAACATAAAATAAAGCTTGCTCATATTCTTAGGGTCTTAGCTGGGGTCATCCTTGTGGATCTCTGGGAATTTTTCTAGAGCCAGGTTTCTTGCTAACCCCATAATGGCTCCCTCAATCAAGATATCTCTTTCCTTGCTCTCATATCGGTCCTTCCTCTATCTCAACTATCCCATTCCCTCAAGTTCTCCTCAACCCTCCCCTTCTCCCATTCCTTCTACCCCCCCCCCATGCTCCCAATTTTGTCAGGTGATCTTGTCTGTTTCCAATTCCCATGTGAGTCTGAAGGAGTGAGAATATGAGTAAGGAGGTCAAGACCGTGTGGGGTTCACCCTCTGAAACAGTTTGCCTGAGCTAATGGGAGCTCACCAACTCTAACTGGACTGGGAGTGAATGAGCATGGGAACAAACTAGTCCCTCTGAATGTGGTTGACAGTTGGAGCAGACTGAGGGACCAATGGCAGTGGCACTGGGATTTGTCTCTACTGCATGTGCTGATTTTTGGGATCCTATTCCCTTTGGATGTATACCTTGCTCAACCTAGATGTAGTAGGGAGGGCCTTGGACTTGCCACAGGGCAGGGTGCATTGTGCTCTTTTAAGATTGGAGCGGCGAGGGTGTGTGGAGTCAGTGGGAGGAGGGGAGGAAGTGAGAATTTGGATTGTTTTTTTTTAAGTAACAAACAAACAAATAAATAAAACATGTTACCAGACCACTATGTCCACTATGTCATACACATATAATTCCAATAAACTTTAAATTCATAAATATAAAGGCCAATGTAAAACTAAAGAAAATGAAGGTGAAAGTTTTTATAACTTAGAATAAGACGGGAACTTCTTGGGCATCTGTGCAGTGCAAAACCACACAGAGAAAAATCAAAGGATGTCTGAATGCATCAAAATAGAGAGTCCTTGGTCTTTGAAAGTCACCAATGAGTGACTGAATAGAAAGACTGATCACAGTTTTAAGAATCTGTATCCAGGATATAAACAGAATTCAAGCTACACAATTATGTCTTTCCTTCAGCTTGGTCACAGTTTCCATATTTGTCTCTCTTTATTCATAGCCCACCATGTGTCTTTTCATCTTTTTTTGTGAGTCTTCTTAAGAACATTTTCATTTTTTAATTATTGCTCAATTCTAAAGCCAACTCACATATTTTAGAAGTTTTTATTTCTACTCCCAACTTAGAGTTATTAAAATCTTTATCTTTGTCTATAACTGTGTTTTCTAACCCTAAACTTGGTGGCTAATAACAATGATTCTTTTTTTACATGAATACTAAGTGCTACTGAGGGCCTTTCATGGATTTTTTTTTTTTTGGATTTGATTACATTTTGCTCTACATAAGGACCCACTGCTTAGGCAAACTCACTGTGCAGAGATGGATGATAAATGTGTCATTCCAAAACACAGAGGAGAAAGTACATGATACATTGTTCTCTTAGTGTTCAAAATCACAGTGTCTTATCTACTCAGCCCTCTCTATGGAAACAAGTTATCAAACGTAACCCAGATTCAAAACAATGGGACACAGTCCTTTAATGATGGAAAAGAGACAGACAAGGACAGCTAAATATGTAGTCATCTTTGGGGAAACTATTATTCACCCTGACTATTCGGTGTAAATTGACAACCATCCTGAATTCCAGTTCACTTATCTTTTAAAACATATTATAATTATGCCTTTTTAAAACTGCAGATGAAGTCAGTCTCCAGGATATGCAAAGTAATCAATGCTTTGTGGACACCATCATCACCAGCACTGCAGTACTAACAGTGGACTAGTTCCTTCTTAGTCTTCCCCAGTCTTCCCTTAGTCTTCTTGTGTAGCTGTTTTCTCCTCTACTAAACATTCAGTGCACACACTTGTAGTAGTCTGTTCTCCATTATACTTTGTCAACATGTTGTATCTCCATCCAGGAAACATCACTCATTTTAGGAATTTCAGTTTTCATCGACATGCAGATGACACCTAGAGATACAGCATGGACCCCATCTTCTCTGCTAAAATCCCAAACAAAGCATTTGCCTGCATTCTAAAACATATTCACATATTTTCTGAAACATATGTCAAATCCCATAGACTTAAGATAAACTCATAATTTATGTTTTGTAAGTAAATATCCTTCTGTTTTCCTTTTGTTGACCAAGGATTATTAATCAGTTTGCCTTTTGATCATGTTTCTTTCATCTTGAAATACCAAAATGTATAGTCTCACAGACATGACCATCCACAGCCCTCTGCTCTCATATAATGATAGCTGATATAACTGACTGTACTTCATGATACAATGCCCCTCACAAAAGCCATTCATTACTTGAACTATAATAAATCATTATTTCTAATTTACATTGTAGTCTTTAAATATACTTCTAGACATTAGACAGTTGAGGAATGAAACTTTATTTATGTAGCTGTAATACTAAATTCAATTCTAGAATTTAGTTTTTTTTTGATAAAAGACTGTAAGGCAAAACAATCAAATTGTTAATTAAACCTAAATTATTAAAGCACAGTATGTCATATAAAACACTATTTTTTGCTAATCTATTATTGAAGGGTCTATACACCAAGACTTTTATCCTAATAATTTAATAGAATTAAAACAAACATATGGAATGGTTTATAATGATACATTTCTTTGTTCATGGATTTATCCAAGACTATAATCCAATTTACTTTTCTCTAAGGAGCTTAACTGTATTTTCAAAAATTGCCAAGGAACAGGAAGTAACACGCATTAATATGTTTGGAAATGTCTTGAATTTTCCTTAGCTCTCTGATCATATCTTCTTTAAATTAGAGCTTTTAGTAAAATTATATATGTGTGTGTGTGTGTGTGTGTGTGTGTGTGTGTATTCATACAAAAGTTTAGAAGTATTCAGCACATTAATTTCCTTCAAGATTTTGTCTCTGCCTCAGAGAATTCCAAATGCACCGCTGGAAAGCTTCGACTGCTAGCGGCTCCTGGGAATGCTATTGCATCCTCTATCTATTTTCCACACTCCTGCTTTCGGGTCTTATCTGAAGAACTTCCTCCCACTGCTATGAAACTGCAGACTCGATATCTCATCTGATCTGTTAAGTATACTATTTTTCTTCACAAAGCTTGACATGACTAGGGAGCTTTAATCTATTTTAACCAAGTTGGGGGAATTCACGGTATCTTTGCTTTTGAGTAGGAAGACTTGGTTTAGTGACTACCTTCATATCCATATCGGTAGTTATGTCAAACTTCAGGAATTCACACCTTTGTATATCATTTCTTTTCAAACCAAAAGCATAATAAAATTCCTTCTCCAAATATTTTGAGTATAATTAGGTAGATGAGGACTTCATACATCCCGAGAGTCTCCTCATTACTTCAGGTTGTTTTCTTTGTATAGGTCTGTGGTAGTTGGAAAGGAAATGGCCCCCAAAAGGGATTGGCATAATTTGGAGTTATGGCTATGTTGGAGTAAGTGTGGCCTTATTGGAGGAAGTTTGTTATTGTGAGGTAGACTGTGAGGTCTCCTGTGCTCAAGCTACACCAACTGAGAGGGATGACTTCCTATTACCTGTGGGTTAAGATATAGGACTCTCAACTCCTCTAGCATCATGTCTACCTGTATCCAACCATGTTGCACCATGTGATAAGGGACTAAACTTCTGAACAAGTAAGTCACCCAATTAAATAATCTTTCTTTATATGTATTTTTGTGGTCATAATGTCTCTTCACAGCAATAGAAACCATAACCAAGACAGGGTCAAAACAATGGAAGAATTACTTATCATGCTGACTCAGTTCAAATCCTTTATCTTCCTATGAAATTGCTTCTTTAAAAAATTGACTGTATCCCCTCATTTCTGAGGTTTATTTTTGATAATGTGGCATATTAGTGTGACTCCATACTGAATTAAGCTGTTGGAAGTCTGGTGTGGGAGTAAAATCCAAAGCAATGGTAACTCATAAGGCAAGATTTAAGGACTAGAATTTTACAATGCCATTGTCAAATAACAGTATAATTCCATAAACAGAGTGAGAAGAAGACAAGTTAATTTAAGGGTCAATTACTAGTGTCACAAGGGCTTGACCAATATTTCATTATGCTGTTCCTAAGGCACAGATGAATCTTCGTCTACAGACAGGTTTGATGAAAGAAAAAAATCATGCAGGGTTCACTAGCTCCCTATCTAGATCTGGGATGTAGAATACTATCAGATGTCCAGGAGACAGAAAGGTGAGGCTAGGAGACCAGACCCTTAAAAAAGTACACAATTTTTATCCAATTTTTTTTCTGGAACTACCTCCATAAAAGTTACTCTTCCCCTCATTTGCTGATTTTACTTTCATGACTCCATACATTATATAATTTTCAAATGGACTGCCAAATTTCAAACTGTGATTGGTGGGATCAGCTGCTTTCTATGGAGGTAGTGTATTATAAGCTGGGCATTAGGGTCGCTGTTTATAGTGTAAGATGGGATATAGCAAAGGTGGGAACTGATGTGCCACAACTCAGTCACTTAGTTTGAGTCTATTTTTTCTCACTTATATCGTAGAAGACAGAAAATTGTTCTCCTTTGTGTAAGTTATATAAACAAAAGGCTTATAGCCACTAATGAGGGTTGTACTTCTGCTTGCCTGCTATGGAGTCCTGTAGCTGAGAAAGGGTCCCTAGAATACAGTAGAAACATATGTAGTTGGCCTTAACATAAAAAAGAGAATATAGCAGCCTATTTTCTCCTTGGTACGATTGCACGGTGGCCAGATCAGCAGTTCTTATAAAATACAGCATTCATTACTTGTACTGAGGCCAAATATGTGGCTATTTCTGCTGTCAAAGCTAGTGATTCAATGAGCTTGGCATAGAATCTGTCTATTTATCATGTCCACAGCATAAACTGAAAAGTAGGGAGTTATTAAAAGTATATTTTTTTTAAAGAAACCCTTAGGTACATTCCATAGGGAGAAGAGATATCTGATTCCTGGGGTCCTGTCTTCGGAGAAATGCAGGTCTGCTATATCAGTGAAAGCACCACCCTCTTTCTCTCTTCTGCTGCCATATCCTCTCCTCTGCCTTCACACTTTACACTTATCTTCACCTGTTTTCTCTGTCACATCTACAAATTATTTTGTCAGTCTTTATCTTGAGCTCTGCTGAATTTTAAGATCAATGAACTTACTTACCAAATTGACAGGGCTATCAGTTGTTGGAACAATTAATTAAGCCTTACAAATTATTGTAACCCACACAAGCCATCTCTGCACTGGTTAATCACGATGCAATCCCACTGTTAAATTTCCTGAAATAGACACAATGTTCCACACGGCAGACATTTTCAACCAGCGGTCCGGCTTAGAATTTTCTGAACACCTTTGAAAAAAAAAAAAAAAAGAAAACCATTGAATCTCCAACACAGAAATTTTCTGAAAGCACTTGAAAATGTCCTTTTCTCCTTCAAAACCTAATTTGTAGTCAAGCAAAGGTGTAATGAGAAAGCAGTGCTGTCTGGGTGGTGTTTAGCACTAATTCAGGGAAGACAAAGCAGCTAGAGAATGGGATCCAGGAGGTGAGGCTGGTAACTGCAGGGCTATGTAAACACACTTACCACACTTTCATTTATCTGGTTCATTGACTTTGTCCTGTGAAAATTATAGCCAAGAAGCAGAGCTGGTAATGTGAACAACTTCACGGCTGATTGTCACACTTAAAATATCACTCAACCTGACAAGTTGCCTGGGAAACTAACAATCTATCTACCTGTAAAAATCCACTTAGGGTCTGTTCAGTGCTGAGAAACATTCTTCACAGGATAACCCTGGCAAGCACATTAGCTGTGTACTTGCGTGGTAAATTGACAGAAGTTGAGTTTCCAGAAACGCTATCTGCGTCTGGATTTTAGTTGAGGAAATGCAATGTTTTCAGTGTATGATCTGCCTTCAAAATCCTCATTTTCAAATGGCACCTTTCTGTTTCTGAAGGCACAAATGTATGTGTTAATTTATTCCCAGTAGGGGAGACACTTCTTTATACTTGTACTCTGTGAATCAAATATGTGGAGAAAAAGGGAGAGAGAGAGAGAGAGAGAGAGAGAGAGAGAGAGAGAGAGAGAGAGAGAGAGAGAAAGAGACTGAAGAGAAGCAGGGCATTGGGACATGTTTTGGGGACTCTGTATCCCTGGTATACCATATTAATTACTACTAACTAGATCCACAGCACACCCATAGCAAGAATCATTCTTGCACACACCTGATTTGTGCACCTTCCGGTCAGCTATTTCATTATTGAATTATGGCTGGTTACCAGAAAATAAACAAAGAAACAAAACAATTCTGCTTCCTATTTTTGCCACCATTGATTAACACAGCCTCATCACACTAGAGAACCAGTGTCTGTTTCCTTGAACCAAGGCTTCCATCACAACGTATTTTATTTCTTCTGAATAGTTCTTCATATTATCCTAATTTAGTTTTCAGGACATGATGTGGTTTCAGCTTCTGTCCTGAATGTTTCCTTTGTCATCTATGTTTGCACTTTAACCTATGTTGCAGGGATTCCTAGTCATAGATCCGTCTCACTGAGGAGACCCTAAGCTTTGAAAGACAATTGTGAGTTAAATGAGTCTCAGCTCTAACTACAGACTGCCACATTTCTGGCAAATTTCCTGAGGCTTCAGAGACACTCAGAAGAAGCTGATATAATGAATAGAGGAACTGGTCCAGGCTGTGCTAGGTATCAACATACAGACAGACCACGAAGAGGAGGTTTAAACGAAGAATACTTTTGATGCAGAGAATATGGCTAAACAAGGTTACCCCAGAAAAGAAATGAGCGGGGGAAGTCTTGTAAATGCTATTGATTTTACAATAAGCGTCAAGGAAGGGAAGATGTTTCAGACTGAATTCATACATCATTCAAATGTGTGGAGTGATGGGAATGGCAATTTTGCTCACATGTATGGATTTACTCTTAATTATTTATTCTCAAGATAACAACGTAAAACAAATTGTACATCACCTGGCAGTGGGCTGCTCTGCCTTTGGTGTGTTTGATGCACTTTGGAGGAGAGGTGAGTAGCAGGCTTCAGGCAATGTGAATTTTACGAAGGAATCGAAATGAATGTATTCACAGTGAAATTCCTAACGAGATCTGTTGTTTAGTAAGATTATGTATTGCTTGGCGTTTTAAAGGCTATTTCTAAGGATCCTGTAAACTCCATTGAGTCATAAAATAAACATTAGTTTTCCTTCCCTTTTAAATTTAGACTCTGTATTTAAACATACTATTTTTCTATCCTGATTCTTCACTCAAGTTCATAGAAGGCAATGGGAAAAATTATTATAAATTCACTTCTCTTCCATGCATAGTTTCCCCACATGATAAAACATATAGTGCACTTAGTCTGAGACAATAAAACCAAAAAGTATATTTTAAATTGTCAGTAATTCCAATGGATGTTTGAAAAAAAACTATCAGTTTGTGCAATAAAAACCTGTAAGGGCCTCACTTGTCCTGTGGCTGCCCCAGTGAGCTCCATCTCTGCAGAGGCTGTCTTGGTCTTTGGCACTAAATCATGTCTCCAAATGAAAGACACTGGAGCTTTCCCAAACTCTTCTGCATGGTCATCATGTCTTCAACTGTAGTGCTTGTAGGTCCTTTATCTCCATGGCTCCCTTAGTCACCATTTTGGTATCCTTTATTTTGATAAACTCTATTCTAATTTAAGAAAAATGAGAAGTTTTCACCCATGTTTTATAGAATTTCGTGTTTTTCTGATGTTTATTTTGTTTATATTTGGTCTTGGAAACAGGCTCTACATAAACCAGGCTTGTTCCTTGGGTCTCGATGTTCCTGAATGCTGAGATGGTGGGCAGTGTCATGCCTCACTTCACAGTGCACTGTAAAATTTTAGCAAATGTGATGCATTTTTAAGTATCTTTAATTAATTATTTAATATTTTCATGCATATATAGCTTATATTTTGATTATACAGACTCACCATCCTGCCTACTAACTCACTCTGGATTTAACCCTCATACCCCAATTCTTCACCCCTGTTCCTAGTTCTCTCCTACTTTTATTTCTTGTATAACACATCAGGGTCAATTAGTGAAGACACACTCATACATGTGGGGCCACCTACTAGTGATCAGTTTCTTACACCTGCAACATGGCCCACCCACCAGTGATCAGTTTCTTACACCTGCAACATGGCCCACCCACCAGTGATCAGTTTCTTACACCTGCAACATGGCCCACCCACCAGTGATCAGTTTCTTACACCTGCAACATGGCCCACCCACCAGTGATCAGTTTCTTACACCTGCAACATGGCCCACCTACCAGTGATCAGTTTCTTACACCTGCAACATGGCCCACCCACCAGTGATCAGTTTCTTACACAAGCTGCCACTGTCATTCTTGGCAGCCACCAGCTGTCAATAGCTTCACAGATAGGAGTGGTAGCTTGTGAGTCCCTGCCTCTTCCTTGTTGGAATGTTGACTGGCTTGGTTGTGCAACTCTTGAGCAGACAACCACAGGTGACATAACACCATGAGTGCCTTGGTCTTGCCAATGTAAAAGGTCGTGTACAAAAGACAATGTTTTGCCAAGGTCGTCCTTAGTCTTCTGTTCTGAAAATCTTTCTGTCAGCTTATATGCAGTGGTCCCTGATCCTTGGAGTATTAGGTGTAAGGCAGGTGCCCCATTTCTAGCTTAGCTCTACACAGAAAGACTTTGTGCATCTATCAGGTATGCTGCCTTGTGCTAACTTTTGTTCATTGTGCAAAGAAGTTTCTCTGATGTGGTCTGAGCCTTCAATGACCCATTAGTATAGAGTTTTGAACTTACAGGACATTGAGATACCATGTCCCTTTAACAAAGTAATAGCAGTAAGATTTCCTGCAGGACCCTTGAGTTCCCCAGAAGCAAGTTCTTGCTCAGATCATTAAATCTTGATGTATTTCAAAAGTTAGAAAGTGTTGTAGTGGGTTAATACATTGTAAGTAATTGTCATGGCTGTCTGTTCACTCTTTTTAGAAATCCACCCCACTGCTGACATTTCATGCCAAACTGACTTTAGGAGAATTATTGCACTTTCTAAACTGAATGTTATTATGGCATTTCTATGCAGAAACTATTGCTTGCCTCAAAATTTAATTGTTCTTTAAAAAAAAATTTAACTGCAATATGCTTCAAACATAGTTATGCCCATGTCTAAGTAAGGCAGTCAGTAGGATTGTCGTAAAGCCTTCCACTAGATGATTGTGTTTCCTGTAAGACATCTTGTCTCCCAGGGTGGGCTAAAGGTAGTGATGAGCATGTAGCACATGCTTCCCAAATTCTTTCCCATGTGACCTTACAGAACATGAATCTTGTACAAAAGAAATTCTTGAATTTGTTTGAAAAGTCATTCTTCCTAAATATCTGCATACATTAAAAATCAGGATTGAGGTAAACACCACTTCTTTTAAATTAATGGCTCTCTAAGGTTTGTCCCCTCATGTTCTTTCTGTTTGCAAATTTGGTAACCAGAGTGGCAATCTGAAACTATGTGGAACTTTGAATATGGAAGCTTAATAGGCTATTGGGGTTATTATCCTAGGAAGAATTGAGGTTGGTTGTTTGTTGTTTGTTTCAGAAAACCGCTTATATTTCTTGAGGAGTTTCTCATAAAGTAATAAGACCTATCTGATCTCTGGGTTACTTGGGAACATGTGCCATTGAGCTCTTCCACATGGTGCCATCCTGCCAACCCTTTCATAATGTGACTTAAGCAAAGCAAAATACCCAGGTTTCTCCATTTGACTATAAGATTACATAAACAAGGAACACTGAAAAAAAATGGAATTTTTCTCAGGAAAATTCCTAGAAAAGGAAAAGTACCCAGTCAGAGGAGAAACTGCCCTTTATGAATTAAAAAAAAAAGTTCAGACAGAGCTAATAACTTACCAGATCACCTTATAAAATGAGACACCCCCCCCAAATGGCAGGTCAATGGTGGGAAGGAACATATGTGTTTATTAAACTGTTTAAATGTTCATATACTTGACCATGTTCATAAACTTTAATCATTCCAGGAACCTGAGATGGACTTGAGAGCTTTCCCACATACTTTTGTCCCTTCTTCCCATGTACACACATTAAATAAATACCTTTATTCTGTCCACTTTTAATTTGGCTCTTTTAATTAGCTTATTGAGGATAGTGACTGGGCCTGACTTTGGGCACAAGTTGCTACTTCTGAGTTTGATAGCAGACTAAACTATAAACTGATGACATGCTTGTTCCATGATGTGGTTAAGGAGAAGGTTTAATTGAAGATATGAGAGAAAGAACAGCCAGAGTCACCTGAAAGATTCCAGAGTAGAGAGAAAAAGTAGGCTGGACCTGGCCAGGTCTTTCTGCGGGAGAGGGCGTGACAGCAGAGGGTAGAGAATACATAAAGCACCGTCAAAAAGAATCAGGAGCAGAAAAGAGAGGAAAAAAACATGGTGAGAACAGCACAGCTAGAAGGGGAATAAGTAGCTGAGGGGAGAGAAGTTCATGAGCTGGAGGGAGTTTAGTGTATTATAGGGGTGACAAAGGCTAGGATGCTAGGCAGGACTTTGAAATGTTTAACAGGTACTTGTGGCACTGAAGGAGCTTAGTGCCACAGTAGACACATGCCCCTTTTGCCAGAGGTAAGGAAAATGGCTGCTTTTTGATACAGGGAAATCAGTGTTATAAGCCCCTAAATAGGCTGGCTTTTGACTAGCTGCTCTACGTCCTCCTGTAGACCAGGTTGAACCTGCTCTCATATTTAGACTACCTTTCAGAGTTTGAGAAACTAGAGTTTCCTTTATATCTGATAACAAACAAAAGAGACTGGTTTTAAGGACATTGCTAATCTAGGCATGGTGACACATGTTGAGGAGGTGTTTATGCTGAAATTTCAAGGCAACAGGGCAAGGCACCATGCCGATATATATGTATATATCCCCATTGATTTTATTTACACTTGATAGCAAATTGAAATTACCAGACTCTCTGTATTTACTTTCTCTTAGGGTTGCTATTGTTGTGATGAAAGATAATGACCAAAGCAGCTTGAGGAGGAAAGTTTATTCACCCTATGTTTCTGCATCACTGTTCATCATCAAAGAAGTCAAGACAGGAACTAAAGCATGGCCCGAACCTGGAGGCAGTAGCTAATGCAGACTGAGGTCATGGAGTCTGCTTCTTACTGGTTTACTCCTTGGGACTTGCTCAGCCTGCTCTCTAATTGAAACTAGGAATTCCAGCTCAGGGTTGCCACCACCCGCGTGGTATGGACTCTCCCTCAACAATCACAAATTAAGAAGATGCCCTGTAGGCATGCCTGCAGCCCTATCTTATGAAGGCATTTTCTCAACTGTGGCTCCCCCTCCTCCGATGATTATAGTTTGTGTCAAGTTGACAAAAACCGACAAACAGAAAACTATCCAGCACACTCTCAAAATACAATGGATGAAACAGGAAGTGTTGTTTTAGATGTGACAATGAAAGTTTAAACACTGAAACATATTAGTGATTCCAATGGATGCTTATTACATAGTTCATTTTTCCTTTAAGGAACATATCTTGAATATTGAAAGTTATGGATTCAGAACATTCTTGCATTTTGCTGCTGAGTGTTTGCCAGTGCACAGATATGGTCTCTGTCTCTGTCATTTTTTCATCATGTCAAACTGTTTTTCAGTCAAATTATTTTTAATATTTCAAGGGCTTATTTAAAGATAATTTCTGCTCTGCTTCACGATGACTTTGGAAACTCACTTCGGTGTTTAATAAATATTGCTCCTCTGAGGTAATATTCTTTATAGCTGACTCAAACTGTTTCCTCTGTTGTAGTAATAGGGGGCGGCGGCAGGGTTGCGTCCCCAAATCCCCAGCCGCCTGGCTCGGCTAGCTTATGCCCCAAATAATTACACGGACACTGTATTCTTTTAAACACTGCTCTGGCCCATTTCTAATCATCTGTGTAGCGCCCCTAGGTGCGCTTACCGGGAAGATTCTAGCCTAAGTCCATCCTGGGTCGGAGCTGGGGCATGGTGTGCGTCTTCCCTGGAGCAGGTAGCATGGCGTCTCTCTTGCGTCTGCTCCGGAGAGGAGAGCTGTGGAGTCTGACCTCACTTCCTCTTCCTCCCGGCATTCTGTTCTGTTTACTCCACCCACCTAAGGGTGGGCCTATCCAATGGGCCTAACAGTTTCTTTATTGCTTAGCCAATGAAATCAACAGATTGATATATGACACTCCCACATCACTTCCCCTTTTTCTGTTTAAACAAAAAAAGGAAGGCTTTAACCTTAACATAGCGAAATTACATATAACAAAACAGTTATGAAGTAAAAGTTACATCAGAAACATTTATACATATAACAAAATTGACCGTAAATCTCTATCAATAAAGCAAAATCTATACTAATGCAAATTATTCATACCTATATCATATCCCCCTTTAAATGTAAAAGAACGTTTATAAACCATATTTGGGAACATGGGCGCAGTTTTTTCCTGCTACGGCTGAAAACCGAAAAGCATGCATTCAGCTTTTCGTCAACACCATTTAAGTGTTTCGTGGCAGGACCTCTTAATGAGCTGCAGGGATTTGCAGCTGAAGCTGAGTCAGGAAAATTTCAAAATGGAGGACGTACCATTTTGTGCTAGCTCTGGGGCTACCAGGTAGGAGCGGCACTCAGCACTTTAATTCTGAGACTGAGCATGCAGCACAGAAATTCTTTTCATCCAAGTAACATCCAAATCTGACACGCAGAGCACTACGCAGTCTAAAAACACGTCTCTGTATGGCGGCAGGAATCCGCCATGCTCTTCTGCCTGCCTAAGCCTGATTCTGCCTTCTGCCCAGGAGCAGGCGGGGAGCTCTGAGTCATCTTCACGGTCTCAGAGCACTCTCCTTCCGATCCCAAGCGGGAACACAAACATAAAGCCAGAGTTTGCACTGGCGGCACAGCCCCAGGAAGCAGCGCTTTAAGATAACGCAGCTTTTTTTCTGCTGCTGTTGCCGAATCAGGAAATCTCTCTACAGCACACCACCAACAAACAGCAAAAATCTGTGTTAAACTCTCTCTCCCTTATTTTTAAGCCTTCTCAAGTTTTTTGTGGACTCAGTTAGCCACACGTCTGGGCGTCATTTGTAGTAATAGGGGGCGGCGGCAGGGTTGCGTCCCCAAATCCCCAGCCGCCTGGCTCGGCTAGCTTATGCCCCAAATAATTACACGGACACTGTATTCTTTTAAACACTGCTCTGGCCCATTTCTAATCATCTGTGTAGCGCCCCTAGGTGCGCTTACCGGGAAGATTCTAGCCTAAGTCCATCCTGGGTCGGAGCTGGGGCATGGTGTGCGTCTTCCCTGGAGCAGGTAGCATGGCGTCTCTCTTGCGTCTGCTCCGGAGAGGAGAGCTGTGGAGTCTGACCTCACTTCCTCTTCCTCCCGGCATTCTGTTCTGTTTACTCCACCCACCTAAGGGTGGGCCTATCCAATGGGCCTAACAGTTTCTTTATTGCTTAGCCAATGAAATCAACAGATTGATATATGACACTCCCACATCACTCTGTAGCCTAAGCCACATGTAGTTTTGTCTTCAGCCGTCTTCTTCAGAGGGTACCAGTGTGAAGATAACCACTAAATTATTATCTAGTCACATTCTGAAGGTTTATTTGCTTGTTTGATTGTTATTTCTTCACACAGAGCTAAATGGTGTGAATTTCTCCCTCCTGTTCATATTCAGTAACTCACTAATTACAGTAGAAATAAACATAAAAAGAAGTTCTCTTGAAAGGGACTTAGAGGACAGGAGATATTTTAAGTCAGTGCTTGTCACTCAGTAATAAAAAAAAATTGCATGTCAGTCTGTTAGTTTCTTCTATAATTTTTGCATTATACTGAAAACTGGTCTAATTCCCAATCCTGTTTGTTTGTTTGTTTGTTTGTTTGTTTATAAAAACTTGCAATTGGTATATATGCTTTCCCCATGAGTCAATTACATTCCTAGTTTAAAAACATGCCATCCCCATCTTGGTGGGATGAAGACATTCTAAACAGATATTTATGCTCCTTCCTTGAACTTTGGCTAGCATGCTGCTGAAAAAGTGGAACCTAAAAAACAAACTTCCCTAGGAATATGCTGTTGGCAGAAGAAAATACCTGAAGTCTGGTGAGAGACAAAATAGGAACTTGTCTCCAGGAATGAGACTTCACAGTTCTTAGTAAATCACCTTGCAGAAGATGCCTAAAGTTGAGACAATGATAGGGATAGGACCCTTGGCCAAGATGGTTCCTTATGCTTAGTCATTCATACCCCTTGCCTTCCATTCAAATCTAAATCTCATAACACACATGTAAAAATGATTTGTTTATCTCCCTAATAAGACTACTTTGAACAAGTCTCCTTTTCCAGCCTTCTACAACTTGTTTCTTTAACTGGATTATAGAAAAAGGGAGGCAGATCCTAGAGCTGTCAGCATAGGGCATGACCCCTAACAATTCCTTAACAATGCTATGTTCACATTTCAACTTAATGAGTATAACATCAATTTGTATGTGCATATGTTGATTTGTTATCTTCATTTAACAGACAAACAAATAAAAGATTTTAGCACAAAAAGATATAGAATATTGAAAATCTATTAAATTAAGGGAGCCTGTTTTATTATTTGTAAGTTAATTTTGTTGCATGAAGGCAAGAAATCTCTTAGGAGTTTATTTCTCCTATCAAATTTTTGGATTGGAAATATGGTTCAATAACTAAGAATATATTCTACCCTTCCATATGTTCAATTGTATCGGCGTAAATAAATGCAAGGCAGATATTAAAGAATATATACAGCTTTAATGTTTAAATAAACTTACAGAACCGAGGTTCCCGCATAGCCATTTCACAGGAGGCAGGAAAAGGGACAAGCCGCCTCCTGCACGCCTGATTTATCCCTATGCATTCGCCCGAGGCAAACCCACCCCCTTAAGGGGCTGGCTTAACCCTACATTCAATTCTAAGCACCCACATCTCTCTGTGAAACCCATATGCAACTCTACCTTCAAGAGGATCTAAAACCTCTGACATATCCAGACATCTGCATTTCTGTCCACATTGACACACACACATACTAAGTATCACAAAGTATCAAATTTTAAGTTTATTTTGGCAATAGAAGACTTTCTTTGCTGCATGATTTTCCTGTATGTTAATAAAATTATTAAGCATAAATTTGTTTAAATATCTTAAAGTTAGTACTAATAATAGTATTTAGTCAATACTATATCATCCTATATAAAGCAGTTGCTAGTACTGCGATCTGCCTCTATCCATCTATCCTATCTGCAGTCAATATGTATGACCCTCATAGACTCCTGTGTTTGAATGTTTATCCTACAAAAAGTGGCAATATTAGGAGCTTTGGCCTTGTTATAATAGATGTGGTCTTGTTGGCAGTACTGTCACCATGGAGGTGGGCTTTGAGGTTTCATATGTTCATGTAGTACTCAGTATAGTATCTAGTCTTCTTCTGCTGCCTGCAGATCAAGATGTAGAACTCCCAGCTACCTCCCTAGCACCATGTCTCCCTGCATATTGTCATGTTTCCCACCATGATGATAATGGAGTTAACTTTACAAACTGTAAGTCAGTCCCAATTAAATGTTTTCCTTTATAAGCATTGCCATGGTCATGCATTCTCTTTACAGCATTAGAAACCCTAAGACAGAAGTTGATATTAGGGACTGGGGTATTACTGTAATATATCTGACCATGCTTTTGTTTGGAGGAAAGTAGATTTGGGAGTTTGGATTTAAAAAGTAGTTGAACTTTTTAAGTGGAATTTAATGGGCCACCCTGAAGTAGTAGGGGCGGCGGGGCTGCGTCCCCGGCGCCCAGCAGCCCCCACGGCTAGCTTTACCTGAAATAATTACACGGAAACTGTATTCTTTTAAACACTGCCTGACCCATTAGTTTCAGTTTCTTATTGGCTAGCTTTTACATATTAATCTAACCCATTTCTATTAATCTGTGTAGCCCACAAGCTGGCTTACCTGGATTGACCTTAACCTGCCTCAGTCTGCAGTGGGAGAACCATGGCGACTCCCTGACTCAGCTTCTTTCTCCCAGCATTCCCTTCTGTTTACTCCGCCTACCTAAGGGTTGGCCTATCAAATGGGTCTAGGCAGTTTCTTTATTATTAAGAAATCACTCCCACATCATTTCCCCTTTTTCTGTTTAAACAAAAAAGAAAAGCTTTAACTTTAACATAGTAAAATTACATATAGCAAAACAGTTATCAAGCAAGAATTACAGTTACAATATTTATATCTATTTTATCTTTTATCATAAATAAGGAAAACTATAACTACCTGTTCATTCTTCAACTACATCAAAGACTCCAGAAGGATATAATACTACCTAAGTAAACAAGAAATAAGAAAACTCTAGAAATGACAGAGACATCTCGCTGCCTGGACAGTCACCCAAAGTTCTTTTGTACGGTTGGGGCATCCATCTTCAGCCTTCAGGCCCATAGTATCCACCAGACATTTCCATGAAGCAGGAAATTTCAAAAACAGTTCAGTCACTATCTGCTGTGTCCTGCAGAATGTCTCGCAGACTCTTTCATGAGTCATGAACCCCAAAAGACCGTTTCACCTTTAGGCAAGTTCAGCAATCCTCTCTCTGCGGGTTCTCTGTGTCCATTTTATGCAACAGTCCAGGCAAGAGCAGTTTCTTGCCCAAATGGCTATCCAACTCCATAAGGATCCTCTTCGATGCCCATCTTCCTCTCGAAGTAGATTGGTGCCGCCAGGAGCAGATATGTCTCATTGTCATGAAAAGTCCTAAGTTATTAAAACATTAAATGCCATATTATGCAGTCTTTGAAAGATATGAAGAATGTCTATCTAACTGAAATGTATCTCTATATATCTAGAAAATCTAACTAACATGACTACAATCTTGACTATTATTGATGATTATCCATTAACCTATATTTCTTAATTATTTTTCATTTTTAAATGAACTACACAATCACAATACCTTAATCAAGATCAGAAATACATATACATATAACAAAATTGCCCTTAAAATCCACACCAATGCAAATTACTCATACCTATATCATTTACCCCTTTAAATGTAAAAGAACATTTATAAACAATATTTTGGGAACATGGGCGCAGTTTTTTCTCTCCAAACTGCTTCCTGCTGAATGGGGGCACTGTTAATCAGATCATTTAGGGTGTAACCTGTGTGCCAGGTTTATCTCAGTTGGCAGTTGAGTGAAGTAATTTTTTGAGGGTGTTCACAGGAACTTTTCGGGAGGTCATGGTCTATCATACCATATCGGGATAGATGCAATCCACAGGGTCTAATCCTCTGTGAAAACAAAAGAAGACCCTTTCCAAAGCATCATATCCTTAGACCCAAATTCTGAAATCGTAATACCCTTATATCCATTCTGGTTTAGCTTGGCAGCCCATGTAATGAAATGTCTCTCTGTACTTAGCTCCTTCACAGTCAAAAATTTTAAAGAAAACACAATGTACATAATCCAGACTCTCTGTGAATTTTCCATTTTTACGTGGCTTATTTTTCTTTATTTCTCTTAATCTATAACTATCTGTACTCTGTCTCTTTAAAGACTTCACCTTTTTTTTTAAACCATTAACTTTATTGTCTATATTCTTTTTTCTCTCTCTCAAGCCTACGTACATTCATCCAACACTGTGGTCTTTTATGTCTGAATCTGTTTTATTGTGAATCTGTAACTTTTTTTTTTTTTTTTTTTTTTTTAGTATCCAGTCGAATTTCTTAAAACTTAAAGCAGTTCTTAAAAACTTAAGTTGCACCATGTTGGGGTAATACGGTATTGCCTGTTTACTGCCAAGTCTAAACTTTTACTGCACTGTTTTTACTGTAATTACGGTAGTTCCTGCCTGAGACCAGAACAGTTCATCCTGGCGGAGACAAGCAGCTCCTGCCTCAGAGCCATTTGGTGCCCCTGAGCCACACACAGTTCCAGGCACACAGCAGTCCACATTGCCATCAACCAAGCCATAGCACATTACTCCAAATGCTCCATTCAAAAGCTCTGTCTCCCACAGGATCCAGACAGAGATCGCAATGGCGGCACAGCCCAGAAAACCGGCATTTTAAAACAGACAGTTTTTTTTCTGCTGCTGAGTTAGGACAATTTCTTTGCAGCACGCAACCCACCAACAGCAAAAAGCTGTCTTAAATTTTCTCTCTCTCTCTCTCTCTCTCTCTCTCTCTCTCTCTCTCTCCTTTTTAAGCCCTCTCAGGTTTTATGTGGAGTTCATTAGCACGTCAGGTGGGTGCCACTTTGAAGTAGTAGGGGCGTCCCCGTCACCCAGTCGCCACCACGGCTAGCTTTACCTGAAATAATTACACGGAAACCATATTCTTTTAAACACTGCCTGACCCATTAGTTTCAGTTTCTTATTGACTAGCTTTTACATATTGATCTAACCCATTTCTATTAATCTGTGTAGCCCACCAGCTGGCTTACCAGGGATGATCTTAACCTGCCTTGGTCTGGAGTGGGAGAACCATGGTGACTCCCTGACTCAGCTTCTTTCTCCTAGCATTCTATTCTGTTTACTCTGCCTACCTAAGGGTTGGCTTATCAAATGGGTCTAGGCAGTTTCTTTTTTCTTTTTTTTTAATTGATTTATTTATTAAGGATTTCTGCCTCCTCCCCCCAACCGCCTCCCTTTTCCCTCCCCCTCCCCCAATCAAGTCACCCTCCCTTATCTGCTCAAAGAGCAATCAGGGTTCCCTGACCTGTGGGAAGCCCAAGGACCGCCCACCTCTATCCAGGTCTCCTAAGGTGAGCATCCAAACTGCCTAGGCTCCCCCAAAGCCAGTACGTGCAGTAGGATCAAGAACCCACTGTGATTGTTCTTGAGTTCTCAGTATTTCTCATTGTCCTCTTTGTTCAGCTAGTCTGGATTTATCCCATGCTTTTTCAGACCCAGGCCAGCTGGCCTTGGTGAGTTTCTTTATTATTAAGAAATCACTCCCACATCACCACCCTACTAGGAATATGGAAGACAGTGGTACAGAGAGTTATTCAAACTATGAGTATCAGAGCCCACTTGTGGGACTATGGATCATCAGGCTTCAGAGGAGAAAAATATTAATAAGTAGCCTAGAGACAATTCTTTTGATATCTTGGCGAAGAATATGGCTAATTTTTGCCCTTGTCAGAAATGTCTACCTGAAGCTACAGTGAAGAGTTTTGGATTAATTCTATTGTGAAATTTGAAAACAACCTAGTATTGACTTTGTTGTGTGATTATTAGTGGTCACTCTTATGAAGATCTACAGAGAAAAGGATCCAGTTGGGAAAAGATAAATACAAAATGTACAGTTTGAAGAATAAAAGGGCATCAGGAAATGGGATGGAGCTAAGTAGTATGTTCAAGGAGATAAACAGATTAATAGAAAGCCTGAGGCTAAATGGAATAAAGGGAGTGGTGACCTCAGGCCAAGATCCTATGGAGCTAAGCTACAAACTTATGAAAAGAAATTAATCAATTTAGGTTCACCATGGTGATGCATGCCTTTAATCCCAGTATTCAAAAGTAAGAGGCTGGCAGATCTCTGATATTGAGGACAGACAGGTCTATAGATTGAGTTTCAGGAAAGCCAAGCTTAGGCAGTGAAGAAAACCATCAAAAAAAAAAACTAATTAAGAGATAATTTAACAGGTAGACCATGTTCTAGTCCCAGTAAATAGAACTTGGCAGGTTTTACCATATTGTCCTGGCTTCAGAGGCAAGTATAGAAGAAAGGGGTCATAGAATCTACTTCTGTGACCAAGGAAAGCCTCTGATACCAGATGTGTAGAAGGGGTGTTCCTATATGGAGGCCAAATGAGGTCATTCTATGAAGCTATGAAGGGGAAGCCTAGATTTCCTTGGATAGCTCAAAATATTGGACATGCCAGAGTTGTGGGGCACCTGCTGAGGAAAGCAGCCAATAGGAAGTGGAAACAGCCTAAGAGAAAGGAGTGTGTTCTAGTCAGCAGAGCTGAAAGGAGTTTGAGACCCGAAGAACATGTTGCCCTCAGACATGGAGATAGAGAATTTAGAATTTGCCCAGCTGGTTTTCAGGATTACTTTGTTCCAGTATTTTCTCACTATCCTCCATTTCCTCCATTTTGGAATGGTAATATACAGCTGTGCCATTACATGTTGAAAATAGGTGATTTTTGTTTATTTAATTATTTTTTATTTTCTAGAGGATTACAGCTAAGGGATTGTTTGAATCTCAAAAGAGACTTGGAAACTTTGGACCTTTAAAGATTGTTGAGACTGTGAGAGACTATGAAGGCTTTTGAAGTTGGACTAAATGTATTTTGTATTATGTTGTGTCTATAAGTCTATGGGTGGCAGGGAATGGAATGTGGTGTCTGAATAAGTATGGGTCCCATAGACTGATGGGTTTTAATGCTTCCTCCATAGGAAATGGCACTATTAGGATGTGTGGCCTTGTTTGAGAAAGTATGGCCTTGTTGGGAGGAGGGCATCACTGTGGGGGAAGGCTTTGAGGTATCATATGCTGAAATTGTGCCCAGTATGGTACACAGTCTCCTTCTTTTGCCTGTGGATGAAAATGTAGAACTCTTCAGTCGTCTCTAACACCATGTCTGTCTGTATGCTGCTATGCTTCCCACCATGTCAATAGACTAAACCTCTAAAACTGTAAACTAGCTCTAATTAAGTGTTTTCCTTTATAAATGCTATATTGCCATGGTATCTCTTCACAGCAATAGAAACCCAAACTAAGACACTCTCTAAACATAAAAGTGACAATATTCTGCCAGTTTTTATTCTTTTGGAATTAGTCTTATACTTCCAAATTTAGAGTTGGATGTGTCTAGAGTATGCAGCAAGAACTTGGAACCATCACCTGAAGAAAAGGTATTAAGGAGGTGGATTTGAATCAACAGTATTGGTGTACATGTTTAGAAAATTTGAATATGTGTGACCCAAGGGTACATAGTTTGCAGATATGTTTTTCATGTCTCTTGTTCAATTTTTGAACATACAATGACTTCAGTGAATACGACTAAGTTATGGTGTGTCTATGTCACTGAAATGAACTTCAGAAAGAATAACTTGGTGTAAAAATGGGTCCCTCTTGAAAGCATGCATAAAAACAAGTACAACACACTTTACCTTAAGGGTATTGAAAAACTGCTCCATCTCTTATCTTAAATATAAAAAGAAATTCTTAGTTCTGGAGCCATTGTAAGTGACCATGATTTGGGAGCAAAGATGAAGCCTTCCCCACCTTTCATGTTTCAATGTGGAAGCAGTTTTATGAAGTTGATAATTTTATAGGACAAGGAGAGACATAAATCAAGGCAAGTTAAAGAATTTGTGCATTTTGACAATCAAAAGCCTATTTCAGATCAAAGAACTTTGACTGTAATAAAAGTAAAGCACGAGCAAATTAATCTATAAAGGATTGCTAAGACACAGAGGTAATTGTAAGAAGGGAAACAATAAAGAAATATGCTGTAAGGATACTGAAGCCCAAACCTGAGTCACTTACATCATCACAGAAGTGCTCATGACGTTTGGATATGATGATGAGTTGGGTAAACCGAGTGGCACAAAATGTTCATAAGAACTGAAGAGGAATGGATACACAAGAATGAAAAGTAGATGTTCCCTATGAGGAACTAATGTGAGACTAAGACATGAATATATGTGGTATTGCAGAGCTACAGAGATGTAACATTGAACTTAAACCACCCTAATATGAGTTTTTCTGTTACCTTGGTAAATAATATATGACTGCACTTATTCCATCTATAACATACAGGAAAAATAAGAGACATAATATTTTTAGGCTAAAAGAAGATTTAGCTTTTAAAACTCTGCCAAGTAGTAATGAATTACCAGGGAATCTTATAGTTTCCTCAAGAAAACTGTTTTTTTTTTTTAATCCATGATTTATCCACCTTCTTTTTTCATTACTTTGGGATTCTGTGGTAGAATTTCTTATGCTATCAAAATTTCAATTCCTTAGAAGTGGTGAGTTGTCAGTTTGAAAGTGGAAATATATTGTTATAGCTATTCGTTGTTCACATGTATAATGCTGTAGTCTGACACAAGTTAATATATTCAATCTCTTATTCATTTTTATTTTTTTAAACATGCTTATTTCATGTCCCTTTTATTCCAGGAACTTTGTGAATACTGACAATACAAAGATGAATGACATGGAGTGGCATAGATACATATTTTAAATAGCATACACTGTGTGGAATTCTGATATTCAAAGAATGAGAAGAAACCATATTGGGAGAAACACTGAAGGATCTTCTGTGTCATGTAATGGTAATTAGGAAAAACATATAGGCATCCTCCTGAATATTAACCTTCATCAGACGAGGAAAGGAGACAGAGACAGAGACCCACATTGGAGCACCAGACAGAAATCTCAAGGTCCAAATCAGGAGCAGAAGGACAGAGAGCACGAGCAAGAAACTCAGGATCGCGAGGGGTGCACCCACACACTGAGACAATGGGGATGTTCGATCGAGAACTCACCAAGGCCAGCTGGCCTGGGTCTGAAAAAGCATGGGATAAAACCAGACTCGCTGAACATAGCGGACAATGAGGACTACTGAGAACTCAAGAACAATGTCAATGGGTTTTGATCCTACTGCACGTACTGGCTTTGTGGGAGCCTAGGCAGTTTGGATGCTCACCTTTCTAGACCTGGATGGAGGTGGGTGGTCCTTGGACTTCCCACAGGTCAGGGAACCCTGATTGCTCTTCGAGCTGACGAGGGAGAGGGACTTGATTTGGGGAGGGGGAGGGAAAGGGGAGGCGGTGGAGGGGAAGAAACAGAAATCTTTAATAAATAAATTAATTAATTAATTAAAAAAGAATTTACTTGTAAGACTGAAGTTTTAATTAAATTTTCAAAAATAGAATAATGTACATAGATCTATATTTTAAAGGATAAAATGGGGAATAAATTTGAGACAGACATTAAAAACCTATAAAGTGCCAAGACCTGGGTATATGAATATTATGAAGACATGATTTTGATTTAAACATTAAAAAGTTTAGTATTCTTAAGGATACATGCTTTAGTAGTATAAATTGTACAATGCCCTTTGCATTAAAGGTAGAGTACCTATATATGTAGGTGTCAGAGAGTCTAATGGAGGTAGGCTATTGTTCTGAGTTTGTGTGAGTAGATTTTCAACAAAGGTTCGCAAATCTAGATTTGAGGGACAGAGACAAGCTTTGTAGGGTCCAAGGAGCTGAGTTAAACTCTGGCCATGCAGGGAGGTATCAGTGGATCTTTAAACAACTAAGTATGAGAAAAGTAGGGTACTTTGAAATGTCACATATGCAAGTATTATTGAATTAATGTGAGATATTTGCAAGGCATTTTAGATAGAGAAACAGACATTGTTAAATCATAGTATTGCTGAGAGAAGTACTTTAGGATAAGTGCAAGAATACAGTAACAATAGTACATTACACTAGATAATGAAAGCTATAAGTAATTGTAAAAAAGAAAAGAGAAAAGCATATATTAATTTTAAAGATAGCCATAGAATGGGAATTATAGTGTATGATATTCTGAAGAATGTACAGTGTCAAGAAAGGAAGTGGATTTCTGAAGAGGATTAGTTTGGAAATGACCAGTCACTCAAGAGCAAGAAGGAGGGAGGAGAGCACTGAAGCTTGATCAATACACTCTAAATATAAAAGATGATGTGTAAAAGTGCTTTGGCTAGACAACAAAAAACATTAAGAATTGTGAAATATAGCAAGATAATGGATTTTCTATGTAAAAATATCTCACATTAATTCAATAATACTTGCATAGGTGATATTTTAAAGTATACTACTTTTCTCATACTTAGTTGCTTAAACATCCATTGATACCTCCCTGCAGGGCCAGAGTTTAACTCAGCTCCTTGTGCCCTACAAAGCTTGGCTCTGTCCCTTAAACCTAGATTTAAAAACTTCTGTTGAGAGTCTACTGATGATTTCAACCTATAGCCTTTTCCTCATTCCAGCTAACCTCAGGGAAGAATGATGCAAACTTGGCTTCATAGAAAGTTGAGTCATACATGAAGACCTGGACGCATGGAGGAATATACTCCCAGTGATCAGATTGGTGGGGGCAATTTTCTTTACTATCTGATATATACTTGAGGATCTGAGAGTGATTAAATGTGATTTGATTCCCTCGATTTTCTTTCTTTAGCATTAAGCATAGTATTCTGACAAATGTTTATAATAGCTAATGTGGAAAAAATGTCTGAGGGAAGGTGTACAATAAAGTAATCTGTATCTGGCAGTTTAAGTCCAAATACACAACTCCTTGGAATGCCATAAAATCATAATTAATCTCAAAATGTTTCATATTTAATTGTATTCATATACATGTGTCTATGTTTTATGTTTATGTTCCTGGAAGATGAGAAGATGTCAGACCCCTGTGGACTGGAGTTACAGACCATTGTGAGCACTCACAGTGCACGCTGGAAACCAAACTGCAGCTTTTTGTGGAAGTAGCACATTCTCATAACCACTAAGGTGTCTCCATCTTTTCTTCTAATTTTGTTTTTGATATATATAATTTGAGGAATTCATACATACATACATATGTACATGCATGTGTGTACATGTGTGAGTGTGTAATAGCTTCTTCACTTCCCTATCCTTTTTCCTGCTCCTTTCTGTACTTCTCTTCTTCCTTCATTCCTCTTTTTTCTCCAACAAAGTTCAGTTAGTGATGCCCTTGTATGCGTGACTGTGGGACCATTCGCTGAAGCACTAGCTATCAATCCACCAGCTATCAATACTAAAAGAATGATTCTTCCTTCCCCTAAAGCTATCAATGGCCAATGGTTCCTCAGTTAGAAGTGAGGCCCCATGAATTCCTCCTCTCTCATGACATAACATTGGCTGACTTGATTATGTGTGTGCCCTTTGTGGGTCACCACAGTTTCTGTAAGTTCTCAAATGTAACCATAATGTGTTCAAGAGACAACATTTTGCGTCATTCCTCCTACCCTTCAATTCTTAGGTTCATTCTGTACCCTATCTTGTAATGTTGCTTGAAATGTGGAAAAGGATTTGATAAAGATGTCCCATTTTAATCATGAGTGCATGCAGTTACTTATTTTCAAACATTGGATTAGTTAGGATGATTCTCTGCATTGATAGCTGCCTAGTGTAAAATGAAGCTTTTCTGTCCAGTGTTAAAATAACTCTAGGCCTAAAAGTAATAATTATAGTGGCAGGAGTGTAGTATTAAATGTGAACAAAATATGCATGAATGCATAAAATTCTCAATGAAACATTTAGGATATCCTGGAAACAACCTAAATGTTCCTTGACCAAAGAATGGAAAAGGAAAATGTGGTACATTTACACAATTGAGTACTACACAGCATAAAAAAAAATAATGACATCTTGAATTTTGCAGGGAAATGGGTGGAGCTAGAAAACATTATTTTGAGTGAGGTAACCTAGACACAGAAAGACAGTTATTACATGTACTCACTCATAGGTGGTTTTTAAACATTAAGCAAAGAAAACCAGCCTACAAGCCACAATCCCAGAGAACCTAATCTACATGAGATCTAATCTACATGAGAAATAGAAAAAGACAAGATCTCCTGAGTAAATTTGGAGCATGGGTACCTTGGGGGATAGTTGAAGCAGTGAGAGGAGAGGCAGGGAAAGAGAACAGAGAAAAATGTAGAGCTCAATAAAAATCAATAAAAAAGTTATATTAAAACATGCATTTTTACAAGGCAGTTTGATGATTTGATCTTTAATAAAGTAAGAAGAGCAGGTCCTCCCAAGAGTCTATGACCTCCCCAAATGTGACCTTGGATCAGGTATAGAGTTCTAGGCCTGAATTACCTCCTGTAGAGCAGGCCTCAAAAACAGTCAGGAGATTATTGGTTACCTCTTAAAATCACGACACTATTGCCCTCATGGGAATATACACCCTGGCAGGCCAGTGTTTCCACAAGCATTGTTCAGTGCTATTAAGTCCACAGATGTTGTTTCTACTCCAGAATCCTGCCATTTCTGTCTGAAAGATAGCTAACATAGAATAAGTTTTCCTTTTAGTTTTTAGTCAGTTGGTTTATCTACATCATCTTGTCAATATTCTCCATTTCAACACAACATATTGTATATATACCCTGGATTATATACATGCTATATTATTGTACACATATTACATAATTAAACTATAATGGTTCAGGACAATTATCTATATTCTATCAATTATGTTTTAAATATGTGCTGATTGGCCAGTAGCCAGGCAGGAAGTATAGGGGGGAGAACCAGACAGGAAGTAGAGGTGGGGAAATGAGAACAGGAGTATTATGGGAAGAAGGACGCTTTTTCCACAGTCCTGTCCAGACACAGAAGAAACAGGATGTGACCTGCCTGGCTGAAAAAGGTACTGAGCCATGTGACTAACATAGATAAGAATAGTGGGTTAATATAAGTTACAATAGTTAATAAGAAGCCTGGCTAATGGGTCAATCAGTTTATGATTAATGTAGAATTCTGTGTGGTTTCTTTGGGACTTACTGGCTGAGGGAACTGAGCAGGATAGAAACCCCAACAAGCAGGCTCTCATGTTACACTACAGTCTAGCAAAATCATTTTTTATTCTAACTCAAGAATATAGGTATAAAAACAAAGAAAGAAAATTAATGTAGAAGGCCCTTGGAAATACTTATAAGAAGTTGAAATGCTTTAGCCATTTAGTATTTAACTTTAAATTTATCTCTTCTATGTGGTGGGAAAGACCTTTCTGGAAAGGGTTATTTAACCTGTTTTATAACCTCTTGAAGTGCATTGCTTATTAGATTAGTACAAACTATCAACTCAATGGTGTGTAATTTTAATCTTATTGGCAGACAACTGCTTACAAGAAACCAGTAAAATCGCAAGGGACAAAAGCAAAGTCTAAATTCGTGCAGTGTTTTTCTCTGGCCAGAGAGTGAAAAATGAAGGATGAGATCCATTAACCCATTAGTTTAATTGTGTGAAAAACAACTAACTTTTAATATATAAAGCACTATAATGTAGCCTTTTAAAAACCAGTCCAAGCTGATATAACTATAATATTATATGGCAATAAGGTAGCTAAAGCATTCTCAAAAAGTGTAAAATCCTGTGAGTGGAGTTGCTGTATAGACACACACTGCGTATAATCCTACTATATGACTGAATTTAAATAATATTTACTTCTTAAGTTCAAATGTGTGGGATTTCATTTGTGTTCATCATAGTTTTGAGGTAGGTATCATGTGTAGCCCTGACTGGCATGGAACTCACCCAGATCCACCTGCCTCTGTTATCCAGTGTTGTTAACTAAAGGCATGAGCCCCCTCTCAAGTTGAGATAAAAAAATCCATAAAATTATATGTGGTTGCCTTCATTGCTACCTTGATTTGACAGTATCTGAAGGAAACTTCCTTGACCAAAGTCCCTTAATTTGAGGGAAGTATTCTGAGAGGGAAAAAAATGGAAGAGGAAATGATATAAAAGCACTAATAATTCAATAAAGTTATGCTAATTGATCATTAGCTAGTAGGAAGAGTCCAGGCATTATCAGAGGGTGAATGTACTCCTCAAGCAGAAAGTAAAACTGGAAAGAATTTGACTCTCCATTTTTATGGTTAAAAAAGAAAAAAATACAGAAAGTCTTAATTAACTCCAAGATTGGGATGCAACTGTTGAGCCAATTTCTAGAACTCATCCTATTGTAGAACTAGCATCTAGAAACCATCTGCATGTAAAAATATCCCTCTTTAATAGATCCCTCTGTGTGGCCCGGGTCTAGGATTTATCTCTGTATAGAATCAGCTTCTAGAATTCATGCTTTAAAAAAAATGGGGCTTTAGAATCCATCCTCTTTAAGAACAAAGCCTCCTAGAGTCCATCCTTGTGTATCAGCAGACGATGGAATCCATCCTCTCACTGAACTAATCTCTAGAGTTCATCTTTGGTAGAAGTAGGTTCTAGAATCCATTCTCTTGTAGAATTAACCACTAAAAGACATCCTGTTAGCATTTAGTTTTATAGCCACAAAGAAAATTATGCAGGCTTTTATTCTGAAGAAGACCAGTCAAAGAAATAGTTAATTCCAAATAATTCATAAGACAATGTTTTACCTAGACCTTGTATAAGGAATGTACTCCATCATGCTTCTTAAGGTAGCTCTATGATAAATGACAAAGTCATTTCCTAGTAGTGATTTCTTTTAACAGTATGCAGAAAAAGCTGAGGGAAATTAGAGGAGGGGGAAAGGGCCTCAGAAGGGATTGGTCATTCTGGGCAAAACTTAGTAGTTGTGATCAGTTCATACTTTTAGTGTAGCTCATTGTTTCAAATGGAACAATATACAATCAAAGACCTAGAATGCATGTCAGTGGTAGAGTACCTGCCATGTATTAGCACAGCTTTGGGTTTGATACCTAGGCCTGAAAAAAAAGTCACAAATGCATTTTATAGTCTGTATTTAGAGGAAATAAAACAAAACAGAATATGCTTTTTATCAGTATGGGGAAATGGGATTTTAAGTGGTTTGGGATACAAAATGTGTTTGTTTGTTTGTTTGTTTCTCTGAATGTCCCAGCACTTTAAGTATCTCATTTCTCTCCTATTTATTTGTTTTCCTTCACTCCCAGCTTTTCAGGAAAGACTTGAAAAATTCCTCTAAAATAGACACCAAATTAAGAATGATTAAATTTCTTATCAAAATATGATTAAGGATGAATCATTTTGAAAGAATTGGTAATATAATTTAAACACTATGTTGGTAATATAGCTTATAGTTCTTGTTATGGTGATAATATATATTTCCTCTTTTCACTCCTATGCACTGCAATTCCAAGAACTTTCAAGGAATGGTTTTATTTTATTTTTAACTAGAAATCAAAAATTAGAATAATAATCTCATACTATGACCACACCCAGCTGAGAGTTTTTACAAAAGTTTGTATACTCTATCATTTTACTGAAGGAAGGATCTGAAGAAAGTACTTATGTCACTCTGTAATTTCCTCTTTTACTTAGCACAGAAAAAAAAAAAACACTGCTTTGGTTCAATAGGTAATGTTTTGAAGGCTGGTCTCTGCTTCCCTTTTTACCATTGAATTTTCTACAATAATTACAGAATGTGAGATGGTTGTGTTTTTCCTTCAACATTTTATCTCTTAGTACCTGTAAAAACATTTCCCACTTTACTAAACACACTCAGGGTCTGTTATATTTGAAATAAAGTCATTCCTCAAGCCAGACAAAGAAACATGCAAGAGTGCAGTTATCAAAAACTGCTGTTAAATGCCTACCACAGAGTAGGAGACACCAGATTACAGTTATAGGTACAGGCATAAGAACTACAAAGCTATTTCTGAAAGTATGTAGTTCAATTGTTCCTCTCTGGTGGTTCTCGCTCATTTTGTAAATGGACAGTTTGGCAACTTGCAGGACCCAGCAAGCGTATTTTATATTGAAAGTGTATTTAGCAGTCTTTGTGTATTATTAAATAGAGTATTCATAAACATCATTATTTCTGCTTACAAGTTGTGTTCAGTTATGGTATCACACTGGGCTTTGTTTTTTAACAAAGAAGCTTGGACAATTCTTTTTTTTTTTTTTTTTTTTTTTTTTTTACTTTCCATCTCCACATCTCTTTTAGTGTTTGAGAGTGGGAGGAAAGGTAAGCTGGACAAAGTAGAAATTAAAAACAAGGGTAAATGTAAGTCACAAAATCCTTGTATAGGTATTTTTAGTAGTAGCCGCTAGTGATAAGTTGTATATTATAAATCAGTAGTAAATCAAAGTTTTAAGATTGAGGTTCTCAAGACACAGTCTCTGATTCAGTATCACATAAATAGATAAGACTTCTTAGAAAATTCCAATTCCCAGGCTCTAAGAGATACTGAGTCAGAAAGAGGGGCTTCACTATAATCTATAGTAAAACAATTTCTCCGGCATTTGAGAAATACTAATACAGTCGACAAAGTTATGGCAGAGCTCATATTATCTTTGTAGACTGAAGGCAGCATAAGAAAAGAGAAAGGATAGTCAAGACAGTCATCAGTCTGACTATGGGACAAGGGCAATTCAAGAACCCTCTCTTCCACTGCCCAGCGTCCTAGCTGGGATCATCCCCATGGACTCCTGGGAACCTCTTCAGAGCCAAGCCTCTTGCGAACTCCAAAATGTCTCTCTCAATTAAGAAATCTCCTTCCATCCTCCCATATCCGTTCTTCCTCCATCTCAACCATCCCACTCTCCCAAGCTTTCCATAACCCTCCTGTGTTCCCCCCTCTCTCTTCCTCTCCCCTTCCCTCTTTCCCCCTACCCCCATGCTCCCAAATTTTGCCTGGCGATCTTGTCTGCTTCCAATTTCCACATATGATCTATATATGTGTTTCTTTGGTTTCACCTTATTAATTAGCTTCTCTAGGGTCATGAACTATAGGCTCAATATCCTTTGTGGCTAGAATCCACTAATGAGTAAATACATACCATATTCATATTCATATTCATATTTTTGGTCTGGGTTATCTCACTCAAGACAGTGTTTTCTACTTCCATCACCATAGAACCTTCATCCAGCAACGGATGGAAATAGAGACAGAGACCCGCATCGGAGCACTGGACTGAGCTCCCAAGGTCCAGTTGAAGAATGGAAAGTGGAGAATATGAGAAAGGAAGTCAGGACCACGAGGGGTTGATTCACCCACTGAGAAAGTGTGCCAGAGCTAATGGGAAGCTCACCAACTTCAAATGGACTGGGAATGAACGATCATGGGGTCAAACTGGAGCCTCTGAATGTGGTTGACAATTGGGGCATACTGAGGGGCCAATGATAAGGCACTGGGATTTGTCTCTACTGCATGTACTGGCTTTTTGGGATCCTATTCTCTTTGGATGCATACCTTCCTAAGTCTGGATGTAGGGGGGAGGGCCTTGGACTTCCTACAGGGCAAGGTGCCTTGCCCTTTCTTAGAACTGGAGGGGGTAGGGGATAAGAGTATATGGGAGAGCAGGAGGGAAGTGGGAGGAGGGGAGGAAGTGGGAATTTTGATTGGTATTATTTATAATGTAATAAAAAAGAGGAAGGAAAAAATAAGAGAGAGGGGAATCTTTGAAACAGAATATTCTGAAACATCTCTAGGTGATTCTAATACAGTTTGAGAACTACTGAAACTGTGTTGCTTCTGGGGCTTGTTTATAGATAACTGAGTTTCTGTCTTTTCTAGCTCCTGTACTACTGTCTTCTCTCATGGCATTTCTGCTCACCTTCCTGCTTTAAGCTCAACTACATCACAAAGCTTTCTAATATACAAGAGATCTGAGACATTATGACTCTAAGCAACTAGTCCTTTTGGAAATGCCTATTTATCCCTCTTGTTCTCAATGAAATGTGACATGTTCTGCGGAGACTTTTATAAAAACGGAAACCCCTTTCTGTAACCTATCATGTCAACAGTCTCTTCCTTTTGTTACGTATGCATTTTATCCAATTGTACTACAATAGTTAGAGGCTTTTTCTTTATACATGACCCACAGATTTCAAAAAAATCAAAGATTATTTTGGTTTGTTAGGATTTATAAATACATCAGTAATGGATGTTTATACAGTGCTCAGTTATTAAGATTCATCGTGCTCTGGCTCTCTCCTGGTCTGGAAATTCCTCTAGGCTCCTGCTATAAATATTCCCATTACCAGGTAGTCCTATAAGAATTGACAGTGCAGGTTGCTGCAGTTGCTTCTGTATTGACTGTATTGAATACTGATATACATATCCATGGGTGTGGGGGGGTAACTAGTGGGAAGCTGCTGTTCTTAGCTCCTTTGTTGAACACAAGTGCTCTCTGGTTCCAGTGACTCAGTTGCCCATGCATATTCTGCTAAAATTAAATGTTTTGATCATATCTTGTGTAGAAGTATAACTGCTAGGAGGATAGGGTGGAGATACAGGTAATAGATACCAAGAATAGTTCCCAGGCACCTGGAGAAAAGTGTAATTATTATACCCATAGCCAAAGGTGTTCTGCATGCAACCATGTACTAGATGGGGACTGAGTTGTTTTTAGCAGACTTGTTTCCACCTTGTGGTCTTTAGAGGTATATTGACTGCCAGTTGCTTCTCACAGAGTGACAGCAGGCTGAGAGCCATAGGAAACCCTGGTGTTGATAATTGTAGCAGTGGTATTTGAAGAAGCAGCAGCATGTGGATGCATACTTGTCATGGAATTGAACAATCAAAACAAGAAGTCTGTCCGTAAGAAACTGCCTTCCTGTGTCCTTATTGGTCATGGTGGCCAAGACCTGACTATAGTAAAGCATGAGTAAGCTAGCTACTCAAGGGTTCCATAGTTTTGTTACTTAGGGCCTGGGATTGACTGTTCATATCTTAGAATAGACGAGACACTAGAAACATAAGTCTCTAAACCATTCCATCTTGTCTGTGGACATTATAATTTTCTGATTCCTTTTGTTCAGAATATTTCTCTCACTTTTCTTATACTTTACTTTTCAGTTTTAACATTTAAATATTGATAATAGTTCAACCCTTTTGAACTATCTGATCCATTCCCATAGCTTATGTGGAATCATTTGAATTAGTGATTTGAACAACTATATTATTTCCAGTGGGGAAAAAACTATACTAGCTTGATTAAAGAAACATGTTCCTTTTCTAGTATTCTTTCAAAAATGTAAAAGTAGGCGATTTTTACATCAAACTCAATAAGAAGCCATTATTTTAATACAGAGAGATGAAGATTTTGCTAAGGAACCTATATAGGCAAAATTGATGCGATTTTAATTGAGAATGTGGATAAAATATGAGGCTAAAGGGGAAAGATAAGTCTGTTGTGATGAGTCAAAATTTAAGATCTTACCAAATAAATCTCTAGCCCAGTCTAGGGCTGTTCTGGAGTGACTTTCAAGGCTTGTCTGTGAGGTCTACACATATAATGAAGAGGACATTCTGAGCTGCAGACTGAAGGCAAGCACAGCAATTTAAACATGCCTATTTTTGTGTGATATAAATACCTGGTTATATAGTGGAAGATACTATACAATATTCTCTTTATTAATAGTAGTATTTTATAGGAACACTACAATCTTCCAGAAGCTGTGTGGTTTCTATTCTCAAAATCAGGAGTTAAAAGAGAGATTTTTAGTGAAACTGGAATTTTTAAATAAAAGGGAGTGATGAAATTCTGACTTCATGGAGGTAAGGTTTCAGCAATTACCATTCAAGATCAAGGTGAATTTAATAATCATTGTAGATGACAAATGCAGATGCATAACTTCCTGCAAATTTGATATGTCAGAGTCTAAAGGAGTCATAAAATATGGTGCTTTCAGGGAAAGTTCCAATGAACAATTAGTAAGTCAGAAGCTACTGATCAAAGAAGTAATATATACTGCCACAGAGAAAATTCATTAATCCTTGACCAGATCTGAGCCCAAAAGATACATGATCATTTAAAGTAGGTTACAACCCCTAACACAGGTCTACCACTGTGACCAATAATATAAAGCATTCTCTACAGTTCTTTCCTAAAAGAGAGTACACTCCTATACTAGAAAAGCAATATAGAGGAAAGTGAATACTTAGATATTTTCAAGGTTCCTAGAAGGTGAATTTCTCCTTCTGTCTTGAGGATGAAATACCATGTGGACTCACTGTCAGAGCGCAGTCTTCTAGAGGACAGGCTGTTGGTGCAGGCCAGACTTACACTGACCTTATGAATCAAAGGCTCCTGTGGAAACAACCTAGAAAAAAGAGGAAGTGTTAACAAGCTTGTTCACAGTGCAAACATACCTGAAAACATATTCATGGTCCAGGTAGAGACAAGAAAAATATACCCATGTGCTTTATGATAAATGTGCAGTGCAGGGTTGTTGTAAGGGATCTGCTTGTTCATCCTGGCAGCCCAGAACCAAAAAAAAAAAAAAAAATCACACAGAAACCATATTATTTAAACACTGCTTGGCCCATTAGATATAGCTTTTTATTGGCTAACTCTTACATATTAATTTAACCATTTATATTAATCTGTGTATTGCCATGTGACTGTGGCTTACTGGCTAAATTTCCAGTGTCCATCTATGGCTGGGCTACATGTCTTCTCTCTGACTTCCTCCTTTCTTCCAGCATTCACTTTAGTTTTCCCCACCTACCTATGTTCTGCCCTATCAACAGGCCCAAGCAGTTTCTGTATTAACCAATGGTATTCACAGCATACAGAGGGGAATCCCAAATCATATTGCTGACTTCATATTTCCCACAATGAGGCAATACTACCCATATTATGCTCACCAACTGTGACACTTCATAAATTACATCTGATTTCTTGAGTTCTTTATAAATTTTGGAAATTATCCCTCTGTCAGTTGTTAAGTTGGTGAAGATCATTTCTCATTTAGAATGCTGCCATTTTGTTCAATTGATGTTGTCTTTTGTCTTACAGAAACTTTTCAATTTGATGAGGTCCCATTTATTAATTATAGATCTTACCTTCTGTGCTATTGGTATTCTGTTCAGGAAGTTGTCTCCTGTTCTGATGCTTTTGAGGCTATTCCCTACTTTCTTTCAGGTTCACTGTGACTGGCTTTATATTGAGGCCTTTGATCTACTTGGACTTGAGTTTTGTACATGGTGACAGATAGGGAACTATTTTCAGTCTTCTACATAGATCAGTGTCATTTGTTGAAGATGCTTTTATTCCCATTATATAATTTTGACTTCTTTGTCAAAAGTCAGGTGTCTATAGGTGTGTTGATTTACCACTAGGTCTTTGATTTAATTGCCAGAACCCACATGTCTGTTTTTATGCCACAACTGTGTAGTTTTTACTACTATAGGTCTACAGTATAGCTTGATATCAGGTATGGTGATAGCCCTGGATGTTCTTTTATTGTACAGGACAGGTTTAGTAGGATACGAGATTTAAATAAAGCAAATAATCCAATTAAATGGAGTACAGATCCGAAAAAAGAATTCTCCACAGAAGAATTTCATATGGCTTAGAAACACTTAAGGAGATGTGCTACATCTTTAGCAGCCAGGAAAATGAAGATCTGAATGATTCTGAGATTCCATCTTACACCAGTCAGAATGGCTAAAATTAAAAACACAAGTGACAGCTCATGCTGGAAAGGATGTGGAGCAAGGGGAACACTCCTCCATTGCTGGTGGAATTGCAAATTTGTCCAACCATTTTGGAAGTCCATGTGGTGGTTTCTCAGAAAAAAAATTGGGAATCATATGCAAATATGTTCAATTATACCACAAGGATACTTGCTAAAATGTGTTCATAGTCATTTTATTTGTAATAGTCAGAACCTAGAAACAACCCAGATGTTTTTCATCTGAGGAATGGATAAATTAATGTGACACATTTACACAAAGGAATAGTACCCAGATGTTAAAAATGAGGACACCAGAGAATCTGAACTCAAATGGATGGAACTAGAGAAAAAATGATCCTGAGTGAGATAACTCAGACCATGAAAAAAAAACATGATATGTACTCACTCATAAATGGACATTAGTTGTAAAATAAAGTGTAACTATGCTACAATCTACCTACCCAGAGAGACCAGGTAACATAGAAGGTTCATGGGAGGATTCCCAGATCTCCATAGGAAGGGAAAGTAGAAGAGATTTTATGAGTGGACTGAGTGCAGGTGTTGATGGGAACATGAGTGATGAGATTGAAAGGAAGTAGATGGGGAGAGTACTGAAAGAGACTACTTGAAAGAGCAGTATTTAGCGGTAAGGGAAAAAAACCTGGAGCAAGGGAATCTCATGGGAACCTACAAGACTGACCCAGCTATGACTTCTAGAAATAGCAGGTACATAGCCTGAGGCTGACCTTCTCCTATGATCAGATTGGTTCCTAGCCCAGTTCTTATCAGAGAGGCTTATTCCAGCAACTGGTGGAAACAGATGCAAACTCACTGTCAGACATTAGGTTGAGTTCAGAGAATCCTCCAGAAGAGGGGGAGGGAGAAAGGGTTGTAAGACTCATATGGGTCAAGGACACCACAAGAAATCTCACAAAATCAACTCATGTGAGCTCATAGGGGCTCATAGAGACTGAACCAACAACTAGGGAAACTTCATGAGGCTGACCTAGGTCCAAGTTACAGCCTGGTCCTCTTGTGGGACTGCTGACATGAAAATAAGAGCTATCTCTGGCAATTTTACTATATTTGGGACCCTAATCCTCATGCTGAGTCAAGTTGTTCATCCTTATTCCATTGTGGGGGTGCTTAGTTTTACTGCAATTTGACATGCCATTTTTTTTATACTTATGAGAGACCTACCCTTTCCCAAACAAAAATAGTGGAAGAGATTCGTGGGTGGGAACAGAGACAGGGTTGAGGTGATGAACTAGGAGGATAGGAGGGAGGGGAAACTGTGGCTGGGATGTAAAAACAAATAAGTTATTTTTTAAATTTGAGGTCAAATGGATGGATCTAGAAAACATTATATTAAGTGAGGTAACCCAGAACCAGAAAGACAAATATAATGTGTACTCACTCATAGGTGACTTTTAGTCATGAAGCAAAGAAAAAACAGCCTACAATTCATAATTCCAGAGAAGTTAGAAAACAAAGAGGATGCTAAGAGACACATACATGAATCTAATCTACATGGGAAGTAGAAAAGACAAGATCTCCTGAGTAAGTTGGGAACATGGGGACCATGGGAGAGGGTAGAAGGGGAAGGGACAGAGAGGGGAACATAGAAAAATATAAAGTTCAATAAAAACTATTCAAAAAATAAAAATAGATAAACTGCATATGTTGGAGCAATATAAACCTTCTTGTCTCTGAACCTCTTTAATACCATTTCCTCAATCGTAGCTGTGCCATTACCCATGACCTCACCATCCATCGTTATACCTTTGACTTCAGAGTCCTATTCACTCCCTCAGAAATTGTTGTTGAGTTACTTTGACCATAAAAGCTGAATATCTTTATCACACTTTAAAGAAAAAAAATAATGAATTTTCTAACTGTTTAATATACAGTTATTACAGGAATTTCATAGTATGCATGTAAGCTTAGATATTTTTTTAACTCTTCTGTCTTAATGTTTGGTTTCTTATGGCGTGACTCCTTCCAATAATGACTGTACCCACCTGTCAAACAGTCTAACTTGCATAGGCAAAGCTCATGGACACAGAAAAGAAAGTGATGCCATTTGAGAAAAATAATCTACTCTCTTCATGCAGCATGATCTAAGATTAAAGGAACAAGTAAGCAAATGAACACTTTGGTTTAACATAAACAAGACCATCAATAGCAAAAGTCCTTTGTTCCATAAAGCAAATATCTCAAAATTTTCAGAGGTATTGTGAGCTTGTGGAGAGGGATAGATGCTGCCCCAGCTAGAGATGTCACAGAATACGCCATCATGCGTCCCTGCTTTCTACCTTACAGTTCCAAAACACAAGTATTGAGGTGTCACATAAACTTGAAAATTAGAGGTGGGAGGCTCAGCTCTCAAGCCCTCCCAGAAACTTTTTCACAGCAGTTGATATTGTTGGTTGATATCTCAGATGTCTTAATATGCTCAATCTTTCCTATTGTTTGAGTTGAAAGTGTTAATGTTACATGACTGGACATGTAGTCTTTAGGGTAATATGTTGGCAAGTTCATACAGTCATTAAAAGATATGCGGTTCTTAGGTTACTAATTATTCAAGAGGTACTTTTGTGACTTATTGATAATTCTTGCAAGATAAGAGAGATAACAGTAAAAAGTCTTGCTCTTAGGACAGTTTTTGATTCCTAGCTGGGAATGTTGTCACCATTGTCTATACTTGTTCCATTATTGCCATCTTCCACAATTGGGCCTCATGAGAACTGAGTATTTTTCATGATCTTGAGCCTATAGAGCTCTAAAGAAGTCTATTTTCTTTATAAAAAGTGTCTTTCCTCTGATTTGTCATAATGATGAACATCTGATTAATGTAGTGTCTAACAAGAGTTCACACATTACCACAAAAGTTAAAATAAAATCTCTACTATTCCATACTCAGAGAATTGGAGCCTAACTGTAGGAGCCCCTACTCCATAAATAGTAGATTCATAGTTTTTTAAAACCTCTGGGCAATGTTGTTTATTGACACTGGAATGTCATACAAAAAGCGGCCTATTAATCCCAGCACTCGGGAGGCAGAGGCAGGCGGATCTCTGTGAGTGCTAGAGCAGCCTGGTCTACAGAGCTAGTTCCAGGACAGGCTCCCAAGCCACAGAGAAACCCTGTCTCGAAAAAAAAAAAGCTGCCTAATTGAAAGAGTTGATGAGTAGAGTAAATTATATATCCTTATCTTTGCTTTCAAGTCCTGAGCATCAGAGCGTCTTAATGTTGAGCCTCTCATCTTATATTGGCAACAATCAAGAAACATGCTATTGCTGGCCCCAACCCTAGGTATTAGAAAGAAGATGTTGAGGAAGACTTTCCAGCCATAGTAACCTGCAATGTTTGTCAAGAAATTCCCTGGCTTAGAAATTAAAACATTACCTTCTTATTTAGCTTCTCTAGGATCACGAATTATAGGCTCAATGTTCTTTATTTATGGCTAGAAACCAAATATGAATGAGTACATCCCATGTTCCTTTTCTTGGGTCTGGCTTACCTCACTCAGGATAGTGTTTTCTATTTCTGTCCATTTACATGCAAAATTCAAGAAGTCATTGTTTTTTACTGCTGAGTAGTACTTTAATATGTATATATTCCATGCTTTCAAAGACATATAGTCATCCTCCTGGAGATTAACTTTCATCGGGCGATGAAAGCAGACAGAGACAGAGACCCAAATTGGAGCACCAGACTGAAATCCCAAGGTCCAAATCAGGAGCAGAAGGAGAGAGAGCATGAGCAAGGAACTCAGAACCGTGAGGGGTGCACCCACACACTGAGACAATGGGGATGTTCTATCGGGAACTCAACAAGGCCAGCTGGACTGGGTCTGAAAAAGCATGGGATAAAACCGGACTCGCTGAACATAGCGGACAATGAGGACTGCTGAGAAGTCAAGAACAATGGCACTGGGTTTTGATCCTACTGCACGTACTGGCTTTGTGGGAGCCTAGGCAGTTTGGATGCTCACCTTACTAGACCTGGAAGGAGGTGGGAGGTCCTTGGACTTCCCACAACGCAGGGAACCCGGACTGCTCTTTGGGCTGATGAGGGAGGGGGACTTCATTGGGTGAGGAGGAGGGATATGGGAGGCTGTGGAGGGGAGGAGGCAGAAATCTTTAATAAATAAATAAATAAATAAAAGAAATTAAAACATCATTGAATAAAGCATTTAAGTATATTTCTTTAAGCAACAATAACTTACAAAAATGTTCTATAGAAGAAAAAACAAGGTAGATTTAGTATATGTATCTCACTGGTGAATTTCTGAAACTAACAAAATATTTTGCTGAAATATTATTAATAAATTATTTTTATGTTGAGAATACATAATTATGCCCATTAGAATTAATGTACCAATTGAGAAAATGACAAACAATAAGCAACATGAATTTGCATAGATAGATACATACATATATGTACATATGAGTACATGTATTTGTATTTATATATCTCTCTTTCTGTCTGCCTGCCTATCTATCTATCTATCTATCTATCTATCTATCTATCTATCTACCATCTATCTATCATCTATTCTCTCACTATGTGTGTGTATGTGTGTTTATAATGAAATTGCCCATAAAACATAAAGTTTAAAGATGAAGTCTAGAAAGGGTGTTTTGATTGAGGGTTGATGATGTAGACAGAATATAAAGGTTTAGAGGTGTGGGAAGTCCTTCTGTATATGTGTTGCTTTTATTGATAAAGAAGCTGCTTTCAGCCAATGGCTTAACAAAGTAAAGCCAGGCTGAAAGAGATATATGGAGAGATACATGGTTTTTCTTTAAATATTTTCAATGAAGATTGCTAACATGGAGGGAATTAGCCTGTCTGAAATGCAATTTACAGATATTGAATAATCATTCTCTCCTTTGCAGATGATATATCTCTCTGTATCTTGCCATCAGTTAATCACTTTTATGGAATTACAATTTGGTTTCCACTAACTGTGATTTACTTAGAGTGGGTTGATTTATGTCATGGAGAATTTGTTTAGTTAATGGAACATTTTAATTTATGACAGAAGGCAGCTTTGAATATCTCTATTGCATTACTATTGACTGTCAGTCAATGTTTTCGATGAGATGAACAGTGATAGATAAAAGCATTTCATTTTAGTTATACCTCCTAGTAGTTAAACAAATAGGTTGGAAACTCTATTTATATTTGCTTTTTCAAACTTGGGACCCAATTTTGCACATTTTACTGGCATATGGTCTTGTAAAGTCTTTCAGTGAAGGCTTACTGAGAACTAGGGAGAGATTTCATAATGAAGTGTCATAAGGATGCTCTTGGCATCTAGGCCTGGGTCTCCTTTCATCTGTCCAGCTGGTTCAGATCCTGGACTCATTTGGTGTATTGTGAGATACGTGAAGAGTAGAACACTAACAAGCTAATGGTCTGCAGTGCTGATTTCAGAATAGCATGGATGGTCCAAGAAAATCAGATAAAGTTTATGCTTTAACCTTTAAGCATAAGGAGGTGCTTTTAAACTTCAGCATGATATTATGGAAGCTGAATTTGATAGATGAGCTAAACAAATCAATTTCTATTCCCAACCTCTCATTCATGCCTGTCTCCCCTATATGATGTGAATGTGATCAGATTAGAAATTCATAAATTCAGATAATCTGGGGAATCTGGTAAGTACATAATAGTTCAGATAAGATATCTGCCATTTTCTCATACGATGACCTAATGCTATTAGAACATGAGTTCATATTCTCTCTGAATACTTTCAGCTATGACATTCCTCATCTATTTTTCTGTTGGATTTGACAAATACAGAGAATCAGCAGCAGCAAGATGAGGTATGTGATGAGACTAACACCAGAGAGGTGGCAAAATATTTATATTCCCCAGCTTCTCACCTCCCACGTTAATGGTGATTGCTGGTATTGTATCTTTCCTGGCTTCTGTTGTGTGATCTTTTCTACAGGGAAGAAGGGGCTGAACTCTCTGAATTCTGGCAATCACTCACATATATCTTCAACTGTAGGATGGTTATAGTTTATCATTCTTTGCAGCTCAAGCTTAGTTCTTTAACTCTTCTAAGTATTTCTTGACCACAAACATATTTTTTCAAACAATTCACTAAATCTTTTATTTTCATGTCCCTATTTCACCATGATGCTGGTCTTCTGGAATGTCCTGATGATGCACTCATCTACTCCAAAAGCTTTTGCGTGATTGAATCTCCATTATAATGCCTCTTCTAAATGTTTTCTTTGGCAATGTACTTGAAGAATGGGTAAGAGAAAAATTATTTCATAAGACAACCTATTCTAGATTTTATCAAACTTTAATAGATTTTAACTTCTAATCTATTCCAAAATAGCAACAAAGCATCATGCAACTGGAGAGAAACTGTCATTATATAAATAGTTCATTCTACAGATGGAAACATGAAACCTGGGATAAAAACAAGTTTAGAAGCTCAAAGGTAATTGGGTATGTGTATTTCTCCATAAACAGATGGAGGTTAATTGTCTTGCAGAGCCAAGAGATTAAATTTTTAAAATCAATAAAGACAGAGGCAATATGTCTTTTTTTCTGAGTATTTTCTTCTATCACTGTCTGGCTTAATATTTTTTAGTTAATTAACTCATTTATTTTTAAGAAATGTTATCTTTTCTCATTTTATATACCAATCATGGTTTCTACCCTCTCCCTTCCTCCTGCTCACTCCACCTACCCCCACCACACCCCACATCCACTCCTCAGAGGGGACAAGGCCTCCCAGGGGAAGTCACCAAAGCCTAGAGCATTGCTTTGAGGCAGAACCAAGGCCCTCCTGACTATATCCAGGTGAGCAAATTATCCCTCCAAAGAGAATGGACTCCAAAAATCCAGAACAAGCAGTAGGAATAAATCCTGGTCTCACTGCCAGTGATGCCACAGTCTGCCTCAGCCATACAACTGTCACCCACATTCAGAGGGCCTAATTTGGTCCAGCACTGGTTCCTCTGCTGTCAAGCCTGAGGTGGTGGGGTCCCATTAGCTCAGGTAAGCTGTTTCAGTATTCCCATCATGGTCTTGACCACTTTCCTTATAGTCTTGATCCTTCCTCTCTTCAACTTGACTTTGGGAGCTTATCACAGTGCTCTGCTGTGGATCTCTGCATTTGCTTCCATGTTGCTGGATGAAGCTTCTATGATGACATTTGAGATAGTCTTCAATCTGACTATAGGGCAAGGCCAGTTTCATGCACTCACTCCACAATTGCTTAGAATCTTAGCTAGTGTCATACTTGTAGATTCCTGGGAATTTTTCTAGTGTCAGATTTCTTGCTAGCCCACAAATGGTTCCCTCAATCATAAGACCTCCTTCCATGTTCTCTCTCTCTGACCTTCCCCCACGTCATTCATTCCATTCCCTCATGTTCTCTTCCCTCCTCCACTTCTCCCCTTCTCCTCTCCTTCTGCTCTCCCTTATCTCTCCAACCCCATGCTCCCAATTTTTTCACAGATCTACTTCCCCTTCCCAGAGGGGATTTATGTATGCTTCTTTTAAAGTTCTCCTTGAAATGTAGCTTCTTTGGAGTCATTGTCTATAGGCTCATTATCCTTTGCTTTACATCTAATATTCACTTATGAATGAATGCATACTGTGCTCATCTTTCTGGGTCTGGGTTACCTCACTCAGGATGTTTTCCTCTAGTTCCATGCATTGGTATGCAAATTTCAAGATGTCATTGTTTTTTATGGCGGAGTAGTACTTTATTGTGTAAATATACCCCATTTTCTTTATCCATTCTTCTATTGGGTGCCATCTTGATTGTTTCCAAATTCTGGCTATTTCAAATAATGCTTCTATGAATATAGTTGAGCAAATGTCCTTATAGTATGATTAAGAATCCTTTGGGTATATTCCCAAGAGCTGAATTGCTTGGTTTTGAGGTAGGATGATTCTCAATTTTCTGAGGAACTGCCATAGTAATGTCCAAAGTGACTACAAGTTTTCACTCACACCGGCAATGGAGGAGTGTTCTCCTTATCCTCTTTAGATGTAAAGCAAAGGATAGTGAGCCTATAGTCTATAACCCCAGAGAAAATAGTACCAAGAAGTACCCTAAGAGAAACATACGTATATCCCTGCTGGGAAGGGGACAATATGCAAGATCTTCTGAGAAAAGTGGGACCATGGGAGGGGGAAAAGGAAGGGCAAAAGGGGAGGCAGAGGAGAGAAGGGGAGGGGGAAAAGAATTGAGGAAATAGGATGTCTGAGATGGGAGAAGGACAGAGAGGAAGAGAAGGAAAGAGATATCTTGATTGAGGAAACAATTATGGATCTAGCAATAAACTTGGCACTATAGAAATTTCCAGGAATCCACAAGAATGACCCTAAGCAATTGTGGAGAGGGTATCTGAACTGGTCTTGCCCTGTAGTCAGATTGGTGACTATATTAAATGTCATTATATAGTCTTCATTCAGTAAATGATTGATCCACTTCTACATCTTTGGAATGAAGCCAACTTTATCACGGTGTATAATTTTTTATATGTTCTTGGATATGTTTTGCCAATGTTTTATTGAGTATTTTTCATCAATGTTCATAAGGGACATTGGTCTGTAATTGTCCTTCTTGGTTGAGTCTTTATGTGGTTTTGGTATCAGGGTAATTGTAGACTCATAAAAAGAGTGTTTCAATATTTCTTCAGTTTATGCTGTGTACAACAGTTTGAGGAGTATAGGCATTATCTCCTCTTTGAAGTTCTGATAGAATTCTGTGCTGAAACCACTGGAACCTGTGCTCTTTTTTTTTGTTGGGATTCTTTTGATGACAGTTTCTATTTCCTTACAGGTTATCGATTTATTTAAATTGCTCATCTGGTCTTGATTTAATTTTAGTATGATGTACCTATCTAGAAAACTGTGCATTTCTTTTACATTTTCTAATTTTTTGGTGTACAGGTTTTTGTAGTATTACCTAATGATTCTCTGAATTTCCTGTTGTTATGTTTTTATGTCCTCCTTTTTATTTCTGATTTTGTTAATTTGGCTGTTCTCTCTATACCTTTTGATTAGTTGGGATGACTGTCTATCTTGTTAATTTACTCAAAGAACCATCTTTTTGTTTCATTGAGTCTTTGCACTTTTTTCTTTGCTTCTAGTTTATTGATCTCAGCCCTCTTTTTTTTAATATGTATTTATTTATTTATTATTTATTATGTATACAATATTCTGTCTCTGTATATGTCTGCAGGCCAGAAGAGGGCACCAGACCCCATACAGATGGTTGTGAGCCACCATGTGGTTGCTGGGAATTGAACTCAGGACCTTTGGGAGAGCAGGCAGTGCTCTTAACCTCTGAGCCATCTCTCCAGCCCAATTTGATTATTTCCTGTTGTCTACTCTTTCTGGGTAAGTCTGCTTCTTTTTGTTCTAGAGCTTTCGGGGGTGTTGTTAGGCCACTAGTGTGTGATTTTTTCACTTTCTTTATGTAGATATTTAGTGCTATGAACTTTTCTCTTAGAACTACTTTTATAGTGTCCAGTAGAGATGAACATGTTGTGCATTTACTTTCATTGAATTCTAGGAATTCTTTAATTTCATTCTTTCTTACTTTCTTGACCCAGGGGTGATTCAATTAAGGACTGTTAAATTTCCATGAGCTTGTAGGCTTTCTGCAATTAGTGTTGTTGTTGAATTCTAACTTTAAGCCATGGTGATTTGATAAGATATATGGGATTTTTCCTTTTTTTTTTTTGAATCTGTTGAGATTTCATTCGTTACAAAGTAGGTGCTAAATTTTAAAGAAGGTTCCATGAATTGGTGAGAAGCAGATAGATTCTTTTGTGTGTGGATGAAATGTTCTATAGATGTTTGTTAAATCTGTTTGAGTCATGACATCTTAGTTCTCTTGTTTCTCTGTTAAATTTCTGCATGGTTGACCTGCTCATTGGGGAGAGTGGGATGTGGAAGTCTATTACTATTAATGTGTGGAGTTTGATGAGCAATTTAAGCTTTATTAATGTTCCTTTACAAATATGGGTGTCCTATTATTTGGGGCATAAATGCTCAGGATTGAGACTTCATCTTGATAAATTATTCCTGTGATGAGTATGAAGGATCCTTTTTTTCTGATTGATTTTAGTTTGAAATCTATTTTGTTAGTTATTAGGTTAGCCATACCAGCTTGTTTTTTTTTTTTAATTTATTTATTTATTAAAGATTTCTGTCTCTTCCCCGCCACCGCCTCCCATTTCCCTTCCCCTCCCCCAATTAAGTCCCCCCCCCCAGCCCGAAAAGCAATCAGGGTTCCCTGTCCTGTGGGAAGTCCAAGGAACCCCCACCTCCATTCAGGTCTAGTAAGTTGAGCATCCAAACTGCCTAGGCTCCCACAAAGCTAGTGCGTGCAGTAGGATCAGAAACCCATTGCCATTGTTCTTGAGTTCTCAGTAGTCCTCATTGTCCGCTATGTTCAGAGAGTCCGGTTTTATCCCAGGTTTTTCCAGACCCAGGCAGGCCAGCTGGCCTTGGTGAGTTCCCAGTAGAACATCCCCATTGTCTCAGTGTGTGGGTGCACCCCTCGCAGTCCTGAGTTCCTTGCTCGTGCTCTCTCTCCTTCTGCTTGTTTTTTTTTTTTTTTTTTTTTAGATTCTTTTGATTGAGAAAAAAAATTCCCAACCCTTTACTTGAGGTAATGTCTGCCTTTGAGGTTGAAGTGTGTTTCTTGTATTCAGCAGAAGGATAGACCCTGTTTTCATTTCCATTCTGTTAGCCTGTGCCTTTTTATAGGTGAACCTAGTCTATTGATACTAGGAGATATTAATGACCACTGATTATTAACTTCTGTTATTTTTCAGTGGTAGTGTTTGTGTTTTTCCATTCCTTGGGGTTTGCTGGTGTGAGGTTTTGTATAGCTTGTGTTTTTGTGGGTGTAACTAGCTTCCTTGGGCAGGAGTTTTTCATATAGTACTTTCTATATTGGATTTGAAGATAGGTATTGTTCAAATCTAGTTTTGTCATGAAATATCTTGTTTTCTCCAAAGATGGTGATTGAAACCTTTGCTGGATAGAGTAGTCTGAGTTTACATCTGTGGTCTTTTGGTGTCTGTAGCACATCTGTCCAGGACCTGCTGACTTTCAGGGTTTCCACTGAGATTTTTGATAGGTCTGCCTTTATAAGTTACCTGATCTTTTTCCTTTGCAGCTCTTACTATTCTTTCTTTATTCTGTATGTTTAATGTTTTGATTATTATATGGTGAGAGGACTTTTTTTTTTTGATCCAGTCTATTTAGTATTGAGTAAACTTCTTATACCTTAATAGGCATATCCTTATTTAGGTTGGGAAAGTTTTCTTCAATGATTTTGTTGAGTGTATTTTCTATGCCTTTGAACTGCAGTGCTCCTTCTATTCCTATTATTCTTAGATTTAGTCTTTTCATGGTGTCCCAGATTTCCTGGATATTTTGTGCTAAGGATTTCTTGTATTTAACATTTTCTTTGACTGAAAAATCTATTTTCCTTACATATCTTCAGCTCCTGAGATTCTCTCTTTCATCTTTTGTAAACTTTTGGTTATGCTTGCATCTGTAGTTCCTGTTTGTTTACCCAGACTTTCCATTTTTTATAATTTCCTCAGTTTATGTTTTCTTTATTTACTGTATTTCATTTTTCAAGTCCTGAGCTATTTGAGCTGTTACCTTCACCCAATATTGTTTTTTCTTGTTTTATTCTTGGCATATTCTTTTACAGATTTATTGATTTCTTCCAATTTTTTGTTTGTCTTTTCTTCCATTTCTTTAATAAAAATTTTCATTTCCTCTTTAAGGGTCTCTATATCTTCAGAAAGTTTTTTAAAGAATATTTTCTTCTTCTGGATTAATTGTTCAGGTCTTTCTTGTGTAGATTACAGGTTCAGGTGTTGCTATAATCCTCTTTTGGTTGCTGAATGTATTCTTGCATTGGCCCTACCCATCTCTTTCTCCAAGGGGTTCAGGTAGGGCCTTGTTTCAGGAGGTCTCTCTTCCTCCAATTGCTATAGTTGGAATCTATGGCTTAGGTCTTCACTCTTTTTCCTGGTGCAGACAGGGCTATGCCTCTGGTAGCCACTAATGCAGCTCTGGGGGGTCCTCTCCAGAAGCAGTCAGGGCCAAAGTTCCAGTAGTGGTAGGTACAGTGGGGATGGTTGCAGTTGTGGGGAGGCTTCTCTGGGGCCTCTGGGATATGTTGGTTGGGGGTAGGACATGGAATGTTTCTCCATTGACTGGAGCCTGGAGAGCAGAGCTGTTCAGCTGGGAACCCAGACATTCCCCTCTCCAGAGGCAGCCAGGGCCAAAGCTCCCGTGGTCAGATATGTAGTGGGAAATGGCTGTGAGTGTGGGAAGACTGCTTCCAAGTCCCTAGGGCCTCTCCAGGAGCACCCAGGGCCAAGGCCCGATGGTCAGAGACAGTCGAGGCCATCTGTCATAGTTAGGGTTTCTGTTGCTGTAGTGAAACACCCTGAGCAAAGGGTTTATTGTCTTACATATTCACACTGTAGTCTTCACTGAAGGAAGTCAGTACAGGAACTCAAAAAGGGCAGGAAACTTGAGACCAAAGTTAATGAAGAAATCACGGAGGGGTTCTGCTTAATGGCTTGCTCCTCATGGCTTTCTCAGTGTGTTTTCTTTTAGACCCCAGGAAAGCAAGACCATAAATGGCAGCCCCAACAATGGGCTGTATCCTCCCCCATTGATTAGCAATTGAGAAAATTTCTTACATCTGAATCACATGGATCTCAACTCATGTTCTCTCCTTTCGAATAACTATAGCTTTTGTCAAGTTAACATAAAACTATATTTTGGAAAACAAGAGTTTAATTTTCTTTACAGAATAAAGTTGTTCCTGTTTCAGGGATCATGTTTCTTTCCCTTTCGGTGATCAGAGTATAAAAGTACTCTACCACATTCTATAAAATAACAGGCCCATAATTTTAGAGTCTGGTTTCATAGCAACACTTTTTTGGCTCTAACCCTGCCAGTCTGAGTTAGGGAATAGCATACAGAGAGCCAATGAATTTTTGTTGTAACCACAATAGAGTAATTCAGAATTGTTTTGAAGGAAAATAAAAAATATGGGCATTAAAAATTGATCCCCATTTCTCTTGTCTATGTTTGGACTGATATTGTAAATGTTCAGGAAGAAGTCCAGGCCAGAAGAAGACACTATAAACTTCAGACCTTTAAGGCCTGGATATCTATTCAGTGTACTCAGTCTTCAAATATTTAGAAATTTTATCAATTTCCTGGTTAATTTACAAAAACTCCTCATAAATTCAACATTTAATTAAATAATATTGTAAGTCTTCCCAATGCAAAACATGTTATCAATACTCTTATAGTTACAAGTATTAGCACCAAAAACTTAAGATAAGATCAAAGTGACAGAGACAATTGTAATTTTACCATAACACAGCATCTTACAGAAGCAGACTCTGATAATTTTCAGCCTTTTGGCAACTAAAGTTAAGACTCATTAACTAAGACAAAGTGAGCTAGTCATATAGCAATATTTTGATCCTGTCCTCCTTTCTGGTTAAGAGAAGGTGAGTCGCTTCCATGGCCACCCAGTCACTTCTAATGGGAAAGCATCATGGCACACACACAAAAATGAAAGGTGTTACTGTCAAGAGAAATATACACATCTTTAAACAGACAAAATAGGATTGTTGTCTTGAAATTAAGAGAAAAATTACTAGTAAAAGTATGAAGCTACCTTGCAGAAAGTGGTTGTGGAAAAGGTGACAAATAAGGGCAGTTGAAAAAACTTGGGTGGGAAGGGACAGTAGAGTGAGTCTTAGACATAGTTTTTCCTGTTCCGTTTTGCTTGTTCTGTGTATATATATGACTGAATAAGATGAAATATTAAATATGCTAAAACATTTTTTAAAAAGATATTTACATGTCATTTCCTTTACAGGTGAGTTAATAGTTTGAAGAAATGCAGTAGACTTTTACACTTTGATTTTTATATCCTTTAACTTTATCAAAATGGCTTATTAAATTTAATATCTTTGTATGGTTTTCTACATAACTAGTTCAGGTTGTATACAAATAAAGCTGTGTTTTTTTTTATTTGGATAAATTTTGTTGCTTTTTCTTGTCTTATTGCTGTTACTAAAACATACAGTACTATATTTAATATAAGATCTAATTAACATATTTCCTTGACAATCACATGACTTTACAAGAAAATCATTTAGTTTTTGTGTGCATTATAACATTAGCTATGAGTATTGTGGAAATGACTTTTATTATGTCTAGGAAATATCTTTCTGTAACTATCTGAATTTTAATTAAGAAAGAATATTGTTTTTGTAGAAGGAGCAGTTGGGCTGCATTCCTGCCACTCGGCCTCCTGAATAGCTTATGCCCTGAAATAATTACACAGAAACTGTATTCTTTTAAACAGTGCCTGGCCCATTATATCTATCCTCTTAGTGCCTAACTCTCATATCTTGATTAACCCATTTCTATTAATGTGTATAGCACCACGAGGTGGTGGCTTACCGGGAAGATTCTAACCTGCATCCATCTCGGAGAGGAGAGCTATGACATCTGCCTCATTGCCTTCTTTCTCCCAACATTCTGTTCTGTCTTCTGCGCCTACCTATGTTCTGACCTATCAGGCCAAGAAGTTTTCTTTATTAATTAACCAATAAAGCAACGCATAGAAAGAGGACCCACCTACATCATGTTTTATTTCAGATTCTTCCTGTATGTATTACTATGGTATTATCTTGTTTTATTATGTTAATATGTTTCATCATATTGATTAATATTTTCTGGTAACGAAACTAACAACCCAGTGACAAGTCCAATGTAGTTTTGATGGCTTGTGATTGTGCTTATAAGGAAATTAGTTTACTGTCATTTTTTAAACATATTTATATCTGTGTTTATTAGAGAAATCAGAATGCAGCTAATTTTTCTTGTGATGTCTTTACACAGAATTAAAATTAATAGCAAAGTGAGAGAGAAACATCACTAAAGTGAAATTTTAAGTGTATCTTCCATTGCTGTTTCTTAAAGGCTACATCCCTGAATATACATGATTTGGAAAATTTAACATCCACATTTGAAGAATGAAATGGGTTCCTAATCTTACATTCTACACAAAAACAATCACTTAAAATATATTAAAAACTTCAACATGTAACCTGAAACAGCAAAAATTTTGGAAGATGTAGAAGGTTCCTTGTTATCACCAGTGACAGTGTTCATTTTATTATAACAACTGTTTTTGCTGACAGAGGAAACCAAAAGGATACAGGAAATAAAATTTCTCCAAAACAAAAAATAATGAATTAGGCAAAAAGTAAATCTAAATAGATAAAAAGTAGTTTTAAACATTTTATAAGAGTTTAATTTTCAAACTACAATAGAAATTCATACAGTGCAATAGAAAACAAAATTTAAACTATCTTAAGAAGTAGTTATAGAAAATTTCTTGAACAAAGTTTATTAGTTATTAGGAATACGTTATTCTGTGGTGACCTTAATGAACATGATGACACCAGTTATAAGCTATGCCGATGTGGATGGTGCTGAGATGAAAAACGAGTTCCCTCCAGGAATGAGTTCTTCCATAGGTTGCCCTATCTCAAGTTGTCATCCCTGAACATAGAGACATGGCAACAACACTAAATGAACTCAGTAGGTTTTACACACACACACACATGCATGCTCACACATGCACACACACACACACACACACACACACACACACACACACACACACACACAGAGAGAGAATTTAGCAAGCCTTTGCAGACAACATTTTCTGATGAATTCTTGTCCATACATAGTGGAGCGAGTATATCTTGTCTTATATATAATAAAGGAGAATTGAAGAATTCCTGAAAAGAAGTAGCAAAGACTGAATGTTTCGCACTGCAGTAATATGGGGAGATAGGAATGGTGCAGTTCCAAGGGCTAGCTACTTTATCACCAGCTAGATTATCCCTCCTAAAACAATTTCCTGCCCACCTATGTAGAGCACTAATGTCCTGTAAGTAATATATACAATATCCTTTGGAATCAACTAATTTAATAGACTACCAGTTTGTACAAAAAGATGCCCCTCTCCAAAATAGCAGGACTGTCATGAGATAGTATATAGGGCTTGTAGGAGAGACTTCCTTATCTTGGTGAAACCCAACTCTATGATGTTTTTGCAAATGTAATTATTAAATGCCTAGATTAATGATATTTTTTGTTCTGGTACTATGAAAAGTCAAGAATCAGGATAACCTGTCTCTGTGTTTCCTGGAATATGATCACTCAATTTTGACTTCACAATCAATTATTTTTTACTTCCTTAGAGGTAAGAGCAGTTTTTTGAATGAGGTCATGAAATTGGGAGGGAGAAAGGGGAACGTTGGAGGAATTAGAATGTGTGTGGGGAGTCAGTGTAACATGCAGATAGCACTAGGGTATGAAATCCTTAAGAAGATAGTAAATGTAATTTAAAAGCTATTTGGAAGAAACAGTGCTATCCTCAAAATGGGGCCAGGGGAAGTGGGAGGAACCATCAAGGTCAGAGATGACTTGGTGTTAGGTATTACTGAATTGTCTAGATAATCTTGTCTGTGCTGACTCGAAAAGGGGTAGTATCTGTGAAACAGTAGAGATATGAATGGCAGATTGAATATATCTGTGAAACTTCTTAGTGTAACAGGCTGGAATGTAAATTGTATATATGTTTAGAGATCTAGGCTAGGTAAATGTTTATAAGTTCATTTAGGAGACAGTGGCTGCTTTGGATTGAATCTCTTGTCCCACCTACCAAATTAATATTGCAAAAATCCAGTCTTTAATGTATTTTGTAACTAGTTTTTTTTTCCTGATTTGAATCACTTAGCAGAGGGAGCAGAAAAAGCTGTAAAAATTCAGAGGAAGAAGGGAGGTGTGGAAGCTAAGGAATTTATAACTATCAAGAAACTCACAAAGTTATTGGACCCATGATGTCTTACCCCTGGGTTATTCAACCTTCAAGCAATTAGTGGGGAAGGGGAAACCCATGAGTAGAGCGTTGTCTGTCCTGCATGGAATTTAAGTGATTCAGTCTTCAAGACTTGACTCCTGTGCTGGGTATGTGAGACTTTACAATATTGTAGATGCATTGAAATCAACCATGCTCCCGTAAATAACCAACCCCTCACACATTCTCCTAAGTAACCACGAGTAAATTCATAGATCCACCTCCTCCCAAGTAAACGAGTGAGCCTTAGTTAAAGCCAACATTGAGATATCAGTTACAAGATTATCACCCAAAAGACAAAGATGGCAACTATTGTTGGGGTGCCAAAAAAAAGAATACTCGTTTATACTGTTGATGGGATTGTAAATCAGTGATTGTATCATGGAAAAGAATATAGCATTCCTTGAAAAATTAGAAAATAGCACTTTGCCAAAGTATTCAAAAGATCTAAAATATGGTATCAAGGACTTTTTTGAAGGATGGATGGACAAATTATAGTTTATTATAGGATATCATTATCTCTCTAAAATGACTTCATGCCTTCCATAACACAGATAGAGCTGCACTATTAATTTTCATATGAAATAAATCTGACCTAAAGAAAAATACTTTATGATCTTAAATATGAGGAATCTAAGGAAAAGCAGAATATTTAGAGAGGAAGTTAGTAGTTACTGGGATAGGGTTTAGGAATGCTACATGTAAACAATATAAAGCTATAGCTATGGAGGGGAAAAGGGTCTAGGGAGCTGACTTTAAGAAGGAGGACTAGTCACCAGTTCGATCTACTGAAGCATTTTATGCCATTAGATACTGCATGTGGTCTTACCACATGCATACACATCAGCCCACAGAAAATGATGGATTGTGTTAATTTGCTTGACTATATTAACTATATTACTTCATTATACCTGTACATCATGTTGCACACATTGGTTTGCATAATTATTTTTGAGGTTTCAATATTTTATTCAAGCTTTATTTGAAGTGGTATTAATTACAGCACTTGAGCAGGAGGAACTACATCTACACAAAATGAAAGACTCTATAAGTTTCCCATTAAACTGCTAAAAAATAGAGTTGTGAGGGCTATAAGAGAAGCCACTTTTGATTCCTAGTTTTCATGGTGTGACCCGTGACAACAATCACCTGCCCAACTCAGAACTGGAGATCCCACAAGCTATTCCATACTCTGGTGTAAAGCAAAAACAAATAAATAAAAAGTAAATAAATAAATAAATAAATAAATAAGAAAACTGCACCAAAACACAACACAAAGAACAAAGTCCTGAATAACCAGCTCCATTATGCCCACCTGGTACACCCTAAAATGGCATAAAAGGAATAGCTAACCACACCCTGAAGACTAATTTTGTTATAAAATAGGTAACATGGCAAGGAAATCTGTCTAAAAAAAGTCCTTTACATATAGGTGTGCACATACTTCTCAGCAGTTAGGATGAAGACACCAAGGTTCGATGATCAGGAAGTCACAATTTCACTTATAGACTCCATTCAGATTTACAAAGGCCAGCACATCCTCAGTTTCTCCTCGCTGTCAGGTATCTCTAGAGGGGCTCCTCTCCACCCATATCTACAGCTAAAAGGACCCTTTCTGAAATGGGGTTTCTGCTGTACCTCTAAAATGGTAAACACCTTAAAACCGAGTTGTCCTTAGACTGGACATCTAATGTGAATTTATCAATTCTCGCATCTGGAATACACAACATTAGAAGGTACACTAAATTCTAAAGGCAGCTATGCTGCAAAACAGTTTAATATTAACGATGGAGCAATATACATATATGCTTAGAATTTCAGTCCTAAACCAAGCTTATGGTCACCTGCATTGATATTCTTGCCATCCATCAGAGCCGGCAGCTTCATTTGGTATGTGCCTTTAGGGTCTGCCTGCATATACGCTAAACAGGTAGAGCTGTTCCTTTGGCCAAAAAGAGACATCAGGATTGAGCTGATGCTTGGCTGCTATTCCAAAGTGAGCATTACTGTTTCCTCTGTCCAACCAAGATTGACAGCAGCCTCCAAATTCTTGTTCACCCTCTGGTAAATGGAGCTACTAAGCTCTGTCCCGTTGTTCATATTAGCGTGGACGTTTTCCTTGTTGTAGCCGACTGCAAATTTGCTCTCTGTTACTCGGGACTTTGCTATATCAAGATTCACCTGGTAGCCAGGTAGCTAAGCCTCATCTCCAAGCGCCAGTGCACTCCACGATTGAGGGCCCAGCAATGTCAAAGTCCTCATCACATGCCAGGCTGATAAGCTTACTTTTGTACACTGTTGTGGTTTTAGTGCCCCCCCTCACCCCCTCAACCCTCCCCCCCCCCCCCCCGGTATTAGGCAAGAAGGATGAATCAAAGGTCAGCTTCAGTCTACCTGCACCGGGTCTCCCTTTGTGATTTCGGTGCATGGGATCTTATCTTTGTTCCCCTTTCCTGTTAAGGTCAACCCGTACTCTATCCACCTGTACTTGGTTTCCAGACTGTAGTTCATTTTGATGGTCTCTGTGTTGGTGGAGTGTGGACTGGTAAATTCTTCCATTGTTTGATATCATTTTCAAATTAAGCTTTATTAAGCCAAAGCCACAGCCCTTGGTGAAACATCTCTGGGAGACTTACCAAAATCAGCCTATGATGTAGGCATAGCCATCTTCTCAGAGAAAGTGTCTGCAGGAACAGGGGAACCTGTGGCTGGGATTGCAGTGAGGAAGCTTGGAATATGGGGTGGTTTGCATAATTATTTTTAAAAGGTATCCGTATCTATACATTCCAAAGCACCAAGCAAATAAAGTCATCAGGAAGCACCGATATTCAGATGGGAATGGAGTCTATTTGTAATGCATATATGTGTACATATGGGGTAAATGTAAATTATGAAGTCACAATACGCTGTTGGAAAGCTATATGCTATGGAATCTAAAGTATGATCAAGGTACTTGCTTGACAACATGCAACAGCAGAAGCTATGGGATATGCTGGTAGACCTCAAAAAAAGTACTACAAATAAAATGGTGTAAATAATGAGTTTGGAAACAAAAGTCATCTTTCTATTAGAAACAACAGCCATTCTAAATACAGCTTTTTATATGAGCATTTTCCTGAACATATAATATAAAATGGGAGCAAAGAGAAAGAAAAGAAGTAAATTCACAGAGAGGATAGACTTGCTGCTCTTAAAATAAGCAGGAGAAAGAAGAGAACATAAGGGGCTTTATAGGATAATAACTAACTTAATATATAATGCCCAACGTTATTAAACAATACTTTATCAAAAGCAAGAGAATATACATTATTTATAGTAATATAGGACAAACAATCAAATTATAGGATGGGACATAAACAAATCTTAATTTATGAAACTGTTTAGAGATTTTTAATCACTAGCAAATGCTATCAACACTAAAAAAAAAAACAGGTAATTTCCAATATTCCATTGGTTTGAAAATTAAATGATGTAATTCTAAATAGTTATACAATCAAAGGGAAATAATCACAAAAAGTGTGTTTTTATTTGTATGCTGCTTTGGTAAAGCTACAACAAAGGCAAATTAGAGAAGAAATTGTACTTGAATTTATAGTTTCAGAGAAGCAAGAGCCATCCAGGGCAGGGACAAAGAGGTTAGAACAGGAACAAGGTAGAAAGGCCTCCCATCAAAAGCATAAACAGGAAATAGTGGTGGTAAATGATTATTTGGCAAATTTGTTTTTAAAAGCCTGGCGATCTTGTCTGCTTCCAATTTTCAAGAGGATCTATATATGTTTTTCTTTGGGTTCACCTTATTACTTAGCTTCTCTAGGATCACAAACTATAGGCTCAATGTCCTCTGTTTATGGCTAGAATCCACTAATGAGTGAGTATATACCATATTCATATTTTCGGGTCTGGGTTATCTACTAAGGATAGTGTTTTCTATTTTTATCCATTTGCATGCAAAATTCAAGATGTCATTGTTTTTTACCACTGACTAGTATCTAATGTGTAGATGCACCAAACTTTCTTTATTTATTCTTCCATTGAAGGGTATCTAGGTTGTTTCCAGGTTCTGGCTATTACAAATAATGCTGCTATGAACATAGTTAAACTAATGCTTTTGTAGTATGATTGGGCATCTTTTGGGTATATTCCCAAAAGTGGTATTGCTGGATCCTGAGGTAGGTTCATTCCCAATTTTCTGAAAAACCACTACATTGATTTTCAAAGTGGTTGCACAAGTTTGCATTCCCACCAGCAATGGATGAGTGTTCCCCTTACTCCATATCCTCTCCAGCATAGGTTATCATTGGTGATTTTGAGTTTAGCCATTCTGACAGGTGTAAGATGGCATCTCAAAGTTGTTTTGATTTGCATTTCCCTGATAGCTAAGGAAGTTGAACATGTCCTTAAGTATCTTTTGGCCATTTGAAATTCTTCTCTTCAGAAATTTATCTGAATTCTCTGTTCAGATCAGTACCCCATTTTTTAATTGGGTTATTTAGAATTTTAATGTCTAGTTTCCTGAATTCTTTATATATATTTTAGAGATCACACTTTTGTCTGATGTGAAGTTGGTAAAGATCTTCTCCCATTCAGGCAAAAGTTGAGAGCATGGGGTGAGGGTGGAGTGAGGGATGGGGAAAGTGGGAGAGAGAAGGGAGTAGGGGAGGGTTGGGGAGAGTTTGGGGGAGTGGGATGGTTGAGATGGAGGAAGGATGGATATAGAAGCAAGGAAGAAGATATCTTAACTAAGGAAGCCATTTTGAGGTTGGCAAAAGGCTTGGATCTAGAGAGGTCCCAGGTGTCCATGGGGATTTCCCCAACTAGGACCCTGAGCAGTGGAGGAGAGGATTCCTTAACTGGCCTTGTCCTGTAGTCAGACTGATGACTATCTTGAATTCTGCCATAGAACCTTCGCCCAGGGACAGATGGAGATAGAGACAGAGATCCACATAGGAGCACTGGGCTGAGCTCCCAAGGTCCAGTTGAACAGCAGAAGGAGGGAGAATATGAGCAAGGAAATCAGTGTCACGAGAGGTTGGTCCACCCACTGAGACTGTGCTTGATCTAATGGGAGCTCACCAAATACAGCAGGACTGGGACTAATGGAGCATGGCATCAAACTGGACCCTCTGAATGTGGCTGGCAATTGGGGCAGACTGAGGGGCCAATGATAATGGCACTGGGATTTGTCTCTACTGCATGTACTGGCTTTTTGGGATCCTATTCTCTTTGGATGCATACCTTCCTAACCCTGGATGGAGAGGGTAGGGCCTTGGACTTCCCACAGAGCAGGGTACCCTGCTCTCTCTTAGGACTGGAGGGGGAGAGGAGGAGAGTGAGTGGGGGAGCAGGAGAGAAGTGGGAGGAAGGAAGTAAGTAAAAACTTAGAATGGTATTATTTATAAAGTAATAAAATAAATAAAAAAAATTTAAAAGCCTGCTCTCAATAATGTACTTCAGCCAGTAGTCCTCACAATCTAAAAGTCTCCAAAGAGTGCCACCACCTGGGGATCAAATTCTAAGTCTTTGGTGAGTTACTATTCTAATTCAAGTAACAATACAGACTAAAGGATGTTTTGTACTGTACAATCTTAGTATGGTATATCAGAATTTGTTGAACGGACATAAAGCACTGCTTGGGGGGGGGGGGATAAAGTTTGAAATACACAATTCCAAAGTGAATAAAACATAGCAGTTAAGAATGAGAAATAAAGATCAGAAAAATAGATAGATAGATAGATAGATAGATAGATAGATAGATAGATAGATAGATGATAGATGATAGATATACATATACATGTATGCAAAAAGAGATTTAAAAAGCTAAAAATGATTCTTAGAAATAACTACTATAAAAGTAACTATAAAATTAAGAAAACACAAGTTACAAATAATAAGAAGGAAGGTTGGTGAGATTGTCACAGATATTACAGACATAGCAGTCAAGAGAAGTCAAGGCAGTGGAGGTATAAATTTCTAAAAGGGAGTATTTGTTTTGTTTTGTTTTGACCGCGGTGGCGTCAAACTCAAATTTGCCTTCTTTTGCCTCCCAAGCACTGGAATTAAAGGCATTTGCCGTCACCACCCTGAAAATTTGTGTTTTGTTGCTTTCTTAATAAAATTTCATAAAACTAAAAAATAATTAGAACTCAAATAAGAACTCAAATAGTTCTATTTATTACATAGATTGAATCAATCATTTTTTTCAGAAAATTCTCTCAAAATTAAACCTACTTTGAGCATCCAGCAATATAGATTACTCAATAAATATAAAGATTAAGCCAGGGGGTTGTGACATACGCTTTTAATCCCAGTTCTCAGGAGGCAGAGGCAGGTGTGTATTTGCAGTCATCTTGGTCTACAAGAGCTAATTCCAGGACAGGCTCCAAAGCTAGAGAAACTCTGTAAAAAAAAAAAAAAGGATTAAATAATAGCACTGCCTTCTTAAGCACTTTCACCAATAAAAAAAGAAAAAATGAACCACTAACAAAACATTTTTCATACTTCATGTGTTTTGGAGATAAACTTCTCAGACAATTGTGAAGAAAATGTGAAGATAATTTCCAAACACAGATGCATATAACAAACAAAATAATAGTAAGCTGATCAAATATCAAGGGTTGTCTGATGAAACTACCATAGCAAAGCCTTGGAACTTACAGAAATCCTGTCATAGGAGCAGATGTCTAAACTTATCTATATGTTGAATTGTTTTCAATTATAACTTTCAAAAAAATCTATGATATTAAACAATTCAACCATTGAAATCTCTCTGTATGAGCCAAAAAAAGGGATGAAGGAGTGTCATTTAACAATGAACAAATGAATTTGAGGAGATTGAACATGTATTTAAGTGTCAAAGCTACTATGGTAATAAAGAAAAATTATCTCTAATCTGTCAAAGAATATCTTTGGGAAAAAGCACCATCACAGATCCTATTTACTGAATGAAAAGTGTCCTTTTGAGCCTGAAAATATAATAGATGAAATGAGTGAATGTTCAGCAATCCATCTAAGTTCCCCAAGGAGTGAAGGGTCTGCCAGTGGCTTGAAGAAATAAAATTTAAAAGGCAGAAATAACATTGTACAGGTTTTTTTAAAAAAAAAAAGTATCTTTATTCATAGGAAGAAATCGAAGGGATTTGCAAAAAAAAAAATCTTAGACTTAATAGCTGACATTAGTTAGGTAGCAACATAGTGACATCCCATGTACCAGCAAGCAAAATAAGAAAAGCAGTTCATTTCCACCAATCCTAAAACTTGGAGCTCGGTGGAATCTGTATCAGGTTCCTACAGAGCACAGCAGTTAGCATCAATGACAGATACATTTTGAGACTAGAATTTGTGGATGTTTGTTTATGCTTAGTATAGTCAATATTTTATAGATGTCAGTTCTACTTAGTTGGTATATGTATGTGTGTATGTGTGTCTGTGTGTGCACTACTTGTGTGCGTATGTATGCATGGAAATTTCAATGAGTGCATTGAAACTGCTGAGCTGATTCTAAATATTTTATGAAAATTAGGGGAGCAAGAACAACAATGTCAATCTTAGAGAACAGCTTCGAGTGCTTGCACTACCAAATACAGAGATTTATTTTAATACTATGATAATTATTCAGTGTTGTGGTTGTACAAAGAGAAAGAATAAATCAAAGGAAAAGAAGAGAATCCATAAATAAGCTTACATATAGATTTATTTGGTGATTATACTTGTCATATATTCTGCTTAACAAATTATCTCCAGACATAGAGGCAAAACAGCAAGCATTTATCATCTCATATTGTCTCTGTTAGCAACTCTAGCAGCCTCGCTGGGTAGCTCTGGCTCATGGTCTAACATGAGCTGTGGTCCAGCTGTCAGCTGTGGGATGCTGTAGCTGCTTCCAAGCCTGCTCAGGAGGCTTTCGGTGAGAGGCTTCCTGTTTGATGTAGTGTGGGTCTCTCCATAGGCTCCCAGAGCAGCTGGCTACCTCAGCAAATACTGGTAGGGGAAAAAAAGATTAAAATAGATAATGCTCATAATAGCAGCACAGCCTTTCACAGCATAATATCGGAGATGACATTCTGTCCTTTCCTATGAATGTTATCAGTGTCCCAGAACCACTTGGTACAATGTCTAAGGGACTACACAGTGGGAATATCTAAAGGTGACAGTCCATGGACTATTTTTAGGGCTGACTATCTCAGAGGTGACAGTGGTGGTCTAGTTAAATATGGAAAGAGTATTCTTTTAAAAAAAATATGTCTGATTAATTTGGCATTCTTTTGGAAATGAAGAAATCTTGGTCATATGTCATATAACACAACAAAACCAATGTTATCTTTAATTTAAAAAGCAAAGCATGAAAGTTTCCAGGGCCTTACAGGCATTCTTACATAGTAAGGTGTTGTTTTCACAGTGAGGGTAGTATTGTGTTTCAGGGTCCTTTGAAAGCAAGATGCATAAAATTATCACTTAGTGAAAAATGAAAGGCTTTTTATCAAGGGAATCATGAAGAATGCAAAGTGAGATGGTGGAAAACCAGCTATAGCTCAAAGAAGGCCCACAGAAAGAATCAGAAGTGATTAGGAAAGAGGGAGGCGACTTTTCACAGTACTGTCAGTGTGAATGAAGGATGGTTCTCTGAAAGCCCAAGTATCATGAACTGACCCCAAGGACAACACTCTTGGTTAGTAGAAGAATCTCTGAAGAGTTGGGCCTAGTGGAAACCCCCTAGATTACTGGCTAGGTGGCCTCGAACAGGTCACAGGACGCCAGCCCTTTAGTTTCTCTTTTGCTCCCATCCTCGCTGTGCAAATACCACCCTCACTGTGTAAGTACCACCTTCCCTGTGGGAATACTATCTTCATCGCATAAGTACCACCCTTGCTGTGAGAGCACGACCCTCACTGTGGGAGCACCATGTTCACTGTGTAAGTACCACCTTCCCTTTGGGAATACTATCTTCATCGCATAAGGACCACCCTTGCTGTGAGAGCACCACCCTCACTGTGGGAGCACCATGTTCACGGTGTAAGTACCACCTTCCCTTTGGGAATACTATCTTCATCGCATAAGTACCACCCTTGCTGTGAGAGCACGACCCTCACTGTGGGAGCACCATGTTCACTGTGTAAGTACCACCTTCCCTTTGGGAATACTATCTTCATCGCATAAGTACCACCCTTGCTGTGAGAGCACTGCCCTCACTGTGGGAGCACCATGTTCACTGTGTATGTACCACCTTCCCTGTGGGAATATGACCCATTGTGTAAGTATGCCCCTCACTGTGGGAGCACCACCGTTAATGTAAGAATAACACTTTCACTGGGGAAACACCACCCTCACTGAGTAAGTACCACCCTCAGTGTGAAAGCTCTACCCTAACTGGGTAAGCACCCCCACACTATGTGAGTACCACCATCATTGGGTAAGCTCCCCCACACTATGTGAATACCACCATCACTGGGTAAGCATCCCCGCACTATGTGAGTACCACCATCATTAGGTAAGCTCCCCCACACTATGTGAATACCACCATCACTGGGTAAGCATCCCCGCACTATGTGAGTACCACCATCATTAGGTAAGCTCCCCCACACTATGTGAGTACCACCATCACTGGGTAAGCATCCCCGCACTATGTGAGTACCACCATCATTAGGTAAGCTCCCCCACACTATGTGAGTACCACCATCACTGGGTAAGCATCCCCGCACTATGTGAGTACCACCATCATTAGGTAAGCTCCCCCACACTATGTGAGTACCACCATCACTGGGTAAGCATCCCCGCACTATGTGAGTACCACCATCATTAGGTAAGCTCCCCCACACTATGTGAGTACCACCATCACTGGGTACGCTTCCCCACACTATGAAAGTACCACCCTCACTGGGTAAGCACTCGCACACTGTGGGAATACCACCATCACTGGGTAAGCATCCCCGCACTATGTGAGTACCACCATCACTGGGTAAGCCCCCCCACATTGTTGGGGTGTCACCATCCCTGGGTAAGCACCTGCACACTATAGGAGTACCACCATCACTGGCAAAGCACCCCCACACTGTGAAAGTACTATCCTTACTGGGTAAGCACCCTCACACTGTAGGAGCACCACCCTCACTGGGTAAGCACCCCCACACTGAGGGAATACCAGCCTTACTAGGTAAGCATCTCGACACTGCAGGAGTGCCACCCTTACTGCGTAAGCACTCCCACACTGCCAGGGTACCACCATCACTGGGTAAGCATCCCCACACTGCCAGAGTACCACCATCACTGGGTAAACACCCCCATATTGAGGGAGTACCACCATCACTGGGTGAGCACAACTTTCAGTTGGGAGAGTCACATTCCCTGTGGGGGTGTCACCCTCAGTGTGGGAAGATCACCCATATCTATAAGCAGTATATTAATTTTTACATTGAATACATTTCTTGGTATTCATCTATTTGATCATCCACAATTGCTTATTATGACATACTTCAAACTTCAATCATTTTTATTAAACTTGCCATGATCTGCATTAGTGGTGATTCTCATCTACTTCAAAGGTGAGGTTAACTTTGCGATATGTCCTGAATTCATTCTGGGTTACAGACATCTAGGATATCTTGGACATGAAAGAGACGATTAGAACAAATCAAGTTTTGTTTAAGAATTTTGGAAATTTACATACATAATTTTCTTTTTATATTTTTCTCTATTAGTCACTTCTGTTTAGAAGTATGTAGATCATCAGAGGCCTCATTAAAATAGAAATCTCTGCTTCAATTATTAATGGATACAACACATCTCTTTTATCATTTATTTAAGTAAAGATCTCAATAATTTAAAAAGGGATATTTTAAAACAAACAAAAGGAAGAAAAATGGGGGCAGTAAAGCTTCTAAATGCATTAAAAAATTTAAAATTTTAAAGAAAATAATGTTCTAAATAATGACTGTAGTTGCATCAAGTCATTTTATGCAATCCCAGAAGATTTACAACTAAGAATTGGTGAGAATATTTTCAATACATATTACAAAATAAAAAGCTAACGTTTCACTTTGTAAAGAGCTTTACTTCTTGAATTGAAAAGTTTAATTAATTAATTAATGTCAAACTATTTTTTCCTCTCGTTAGTTTTTTTTTTCAATTTGACTCATAAAAGTTCATTGTTTAGTCTTAGCCGGGATTGAACTACCACTTTAAAGATGGCAAAGCATTTAGACAAAGAACATTTAAAGTCTGAAGGTGCAGGCACAGTCAGAGATGCTAAGAACAGCTGTAGGACATCCTTGCTTCATTGTCACCGCCTTTCCCCAAACTCAATTGACTATGGACATGCTCCTGGTTGTGCAAATCACTTGTCTACCAGTCTCCACAATCAGAATTCAAACTGTTTACCTGAGAATCCTGATGATTTTCATGCTCAAAGAGAGCTTCTGGCTGTTAACCTTTCCTAGACAGGCTAGAAAACTCAGCCACTACTTCAAGATCTACACTCCTTTGCGGTCATATTGGAGTGGAAACACTCCAGTTTAGAAAACGCAGACCTATTCTCAATCTCTCATTCCAAAGGAACCAACAATACAACACTACTTCCTTTATGTTAATTATTCCTTAAGATCTATGATGAGAAATAAGTGGAACATTAAAATTTAAATACAGTACAGGAAAAATAACCAAGTTTGAAATTCTGTGGTCATCCATAATGGTCCAGGAGTTAGTTTAACAAGTTTAACAAGTTTGGAGTCTTCAATGAGCATCTTTGTGTGCATAAATGTTGTTGTGTATGAGCTTATGTGAACATATATACATGAAAAGATTTTTGTGAGAATTTTAACAAGCATCAACATGCATTAGCATATCTTAAATATTGTGTATTTCCTATGGTTGTGCAATTAACCTTTGTTCTATGTAAGTAAAACAAAATAAAATAAAATAAATGATGTACTAGCTCTTAAAGTACCAGCCTCATTCCTATTATCTCTGAACACTATCAGAAAAATACCTTCACATATTTCTTTGCTTAATTTCATTTAAATTCATTTCACAACTTGGAGAGTGCTAGTGAATACCTCGAATCTGAGGACTGGTGAGGCAGAGACGAGAGCATCTCTATGTGTTCAAAGCCAGACTGGTATACATAGCAAGTTTTATGCATGCCAGAGCTAAAAGTGAAACCCTGTACCTTATCCAATGTGTAGCTAGCATACACTTCCCCATTCTGTAGACTGCTTCTTCTCTCCCATGATGCCCAGTTATCATACAGTCCAGTGCAACAGTTCCTGGGGCTATTTCCTGTACTGTTAGACTCCTGTCCAGAAAGTTCTTGTCAGTTCCTATAAACTAAAATATTGTAAAAGTGTTTCATTTCATTATAAAGGAAATACAAGTGTTGTATTTCATTACAAAATATGTTAGAGCCATAAAAGCTCTTGTCTGAAGCCTGAGATTAGCTTTGCAATGTCCATTTCCTCAGAAGAACTCTTTACTCTATGATTTTAAATATTATTATCCTTTAAAAATTGAATTATGGCAATAGTTGAGCAGAAGATAAATGTTTCCCCCCAATCTAGCAGTTCGTATAGAAATTGGAGTCTTGTGAGCCTTGATATTATGTTAATAAATGGGGAAAATCAGAATCTCAAATGCCTATAATATATTGCTTAATTTTCAATAAGCAAACAGGTATATATATTTTATACACAAGATATTTCTAGTAAAATTTCTGCACAACAAAATGTGACTTTATATTACAGATTAACTATGAAGATGTTATTACTTATTTCCTACTAGTAGCTTATTATCTTTTAATAACTAGTACATAGTACAATAAAAGAACTCCAGGTCTTCCAGTCTACTATCTACTGCCTTTTCTCTTTGCAATATCATGTTTTCCAGAAATATTTATTTCAACATATGGGATACACAATAAAGTGGAATAAGCACAAATTAACAAGAAACTAAAATTGCATCTTTTGTGTATAAAATTTAATATAATGATGAATACAAACAAAAATTTTCTCAATAATCAAGTTGTAACTTAAAAATCATGCATCATCGGTACAGTAGCATTTTAATGTTCTTTATCTGCCATTTGCTGGAGAGACTACTTTGCTAATAAAAGGAGTTTTGAACCTACTGACATCATGAGTTCTCTGTCTACTCAATCTCATGAATGCCACTTTTCCCATGTCTGCTTTAGTTTTTCATAAACAAGAAGTTCTTTTCAGTAGGGCATTCCAATTGTTCTAGTTTTAAATTTTGCAAATTTAAATCAAGAGTAGAGTAAGTCTATTAGAAATTGCCAAATGTTTACTTCAATGCATTGGCTTTCAGTGGACCCTAAGTACATCTTTAAACCAATCCTTACAGAAAAACAAGGCTCTAATGAGCTTAGAATAAATTGTACACTTGGGAGATTGAGGTGGAAGCAGTTTCATCAAAGCACATAGACAATAGGTAAAATAAGTATATCTCCACACAAGATGCTGAAGAATTTTTTTTTTCAGAAGAAAAGGTAATTGATTTACTTTGTTGATGAACCATCTGGATCATCTGGTATGGGAAATCCTTCTGTTTATGTTTGCTTTTATTGGTTAATGAATAAAGCAATATCAGCCAGTGGCTTAGCAGAGTATAGCCAGGCTAGAAGATATATATATATATATATATATATATATATATATATATATATATAGAGAGAGAGAGAGAGAGAGAGAGAGAGAGAGAGAGAGAGTAGGCAGAGTCAGGGAGATTCCATGAAGCCAGCAGACGAACTGGAAACTTTCTGGTAAGACACAGCGACATGGTGATACACAGATTAATAGAAATGGGTTTATTTAAGATGGAGGAGCTTATAAATAAGAATCTAGACCTATAGGCCAAGCAGTGATTTTGTTAATACAGTTTCTCTGTACTTGAGTCTGGGAAGCAAGAATGAACAGCCTCTGACTACAACCATTCATTTTTAATTTCTTTAATTTTTGAGATTATAATATAATTACACTATTTCCAATTTACCTTTACTCACAAGTAAGTGTAGTCTAAGCCAAATCAAGGAAACTTCTCTTTGCCACAGGAGGATACCTTTACATAAAACAACAACCAATCAAAATGCAGAGTTATTAAGCCAAGTACAGCAATGATATATGCATCTACAATGAAATTTCCCTATGTAAGACTCAGGGATCACTGTGGAAAATGGGGCGGAAGGATTTTAAGAGATAGAGGAATGTGAAGTTGGCTGTATGGTTTCCAGAAATGGCCAAAGGTATATTTATAAAATCTCACCAAAATGTGATTCTCACAAATGCCTAAATAGTAGCCAAACAAGAACAAGGACAAGCAATAGACATATTAAAGTGGACAGAGGGAAGCTTACAGGGCCTCAAAAAACTACACAAAGAACTAAAGATCCATCATTTTGAGTCTGTAAGTATCACAAAACAATTAGTACTTAGATGTGGCATGGTGCAGTTTCCAAATTAAAATATCATCTTACAGTTTAACAATTATATTCCTCATTTTCTATAGGCCAGGGAGCAAAATAATCATATGCATTTTAAATGTATATAAAACAAACATTTAAAGATGTAGCAAAATTGCCCTAATAATCAACAACAAACCTAACCTACTCTTTTCAGACAGTACTTCCCCATTTCTCGTGCATTTAAGCTCTTTCTGTAACCAGAGGATTATAGATAAGTGAGAAGCTGTTTTCTGTCACAATACTAAATGAATACTTCATAATCTTCAGCTTTTTCCAATTTGAAAAATTCAACCTGACTGTCTTTAAAACACAATGCATGACTACAGGAAAATAAATTAAATTATGTTGTAGAAGAATTTGGCCAGCACAGCTAATATTTGTTTATAACTGAGTTTTGGATTTCTCATGTAAAATGTTGCAGAAAACACAATGCAAAATATGTCGACGTGTTATGTGGGAGTGAGAGTGTTCACAGCATTACTGTGAAAGCTCTGTCTCCTGGTGAAAAAACCTCAGAGCTTTTCTGTAAGCAAACACAATAGTCCACAGTCTCCTCCTCCTTTTTATTTCTTTTCTCTTCTCATTTCAGTTCGGCCCAAGATTCATTGACACTTTTTAGAATCCCTCCTCTGTCAAGGTGTCCCTTTGCCATTCCACAGGGTTTTGTCCATCTCTAAATCTTTATTTAAGCTTTTCTCCAGTGGCATCTTTTATCTACTGTGATAACCAACTTCTTTTTATCTCTAGGACACTCATATGAAGGACTTGAGAAAAACCAGATGGGGTGGGCTAGCAGGATAGCACAGTCCTGCCCTGCAGAGAACTCGAGTTTTTATTTTATTCTGTTACACGTGTGGAGAAACTTAAAAGGATACTTTTGCACGTTGCTGCCTCCTCTGCTCTTCTGCCACTACTAAGTGTTTTTTATGAATTTCTTAAGGTGAAGAAAAAATACACAGCAGAACCATGCTTTATTTCACTAATAATCTCCAGTTCAAGTATCTTCGATCACCACGAAGCAGTTATCTGAATCATTTCAGAAATGAGTGCACATTGAGGCCTTAATAACAAATCTGAATGATGGCTGTAGTGTTTTTCCCTAAGGTCACAGAATTCTCCTTCAACATTCAAAGCTTCTCTTACCTAATTTAGATCCTGCTAAGTTTTCCTTCATCAGACATCATGGGTTCTGATTATTACTTGGTCTGTCGGGTTGGTATTTGTCATTATGGATCAATGTAAAGGAATTTCACTAGAAACTTAAATATCTGAGTTGAAGACATCCTTTTAATGGCTTATTGTCAGTGTGACACTTCCACCATCAATCTTTCTTCTTTTTATTGCTAAATTTATATTTCAAAGTAAATTTCTTTATCTTCCATATATTCTGAATCAGGAAATAGTAAAATCAACTCTAGCTGTAACAACCCTGTACCACCCTTGCCTGCCCTTTCTGTGTATCTTCATGTATGAGAGGAGAATGAATATCCTCTCCTCTCGGGGGTGCTGGGAAGATATGTAATGGAAATTTAAATACTGAAACAGAACGTACTCAGAGCACTGTCTCACTCACAGTAGGCAATTAATAGATGCTGTTGAATGTTATTATACACAGATTATTGAATGAGTTCTCAGGCTTTTTACATCTTAATTTTTTTAAAGTGTATTTCTTATTTTCTTGTGTTTGAAGGACATGACAGAGTAGAATATCTTTTTCTTTGTAAACATTGAGAAATAAAGATAATTTACCAGATCTTTAAAGAAAGATGAAGGACAATACAATGTACTGAGTGGTCCTTGTATAAGATTTCCATCATAGTTCTTCTAAAGTGCCATAAATTTAATGACTGAAATAACATAAATGCTTTACACCATTGCAGATAAGAAGTACAGCACAGACCTCACTTTGCTAGCAACAGGTTTTGGAGTAGAGGAATTTCTCCTGAATTTTGTAGGCCTTGTAAAAGAAACTGTTGCTTTATTCATTAACCTTGTTGACTGCATTTTATTCTTTCTGATTGTCAATGAGATGATAACCACAGCTTTAGAGAGGAGTCACATCTCCTTTGCTCAGAACTCTCATTTCTTCAATTTGGAGGCAACTATTTCTGCCACTTTTACTAAATTTTGTGGTGCCTGTTTCTTCTCCTTTTTAGTACCCGTATGATAAATTATGCCCAGGTCACATATTCACACACGTACTAAGGAATTACAGGGTGAACATCTTTGGTGGGGTGGCAATGACTTTTTCTTGTCTTTCACTGGAATTTTTTATTCCAGGTCCATCTTCTGTGCTAATTTTAAGCCCTTTGTGCTTCGGCTGTGCATTGGGCTTGCTTTATAAATTTTCTGAAAGTCAACAACAAGCTGGTTCAGAAGTCTTATAGGTAAAGAGAATTACCTTACATTAGACTGGGTCATAATATATTATTTATACTTCTGCTAAAGTTTTTTTTAAAGAAATATAAAATTATACAACTCAAAACAAAACTTCCTATCTTTAGAGTGAGTGATTAAAAAGTACAGGGCAAGAGTTTTGTCCTCAGTGTTGTCTATGAACTGGAAACAGTAGCAAAAATGGCACCAAGAGAGAGATGAGTTTCATGCAGGCTTCATCTGACAACGAGATTTTGCTTTTCCCACAGTGCTTCGGTGATGCTAGATCTGGTAGCTGGCAGGCCACATTAAAGGACAAGCCAGAGGACTGAATGCCATTCTGTACCCACATCAAGAATTTCGTGACTCACAGAGGAGCTCTTCTTGGTTGCAGTTTACAGAAAGAAAGAAAGAAAAAAAGAGCAGAAGCTTTATAACTTGTGAGTTAGTTACCTTGTTACAAGAGATGACATGGTGGAGAAATCTAAAGATACTAGTCACCAGTTGTCCATAGCTTCCTTTATTACACATGGGCATTTTCTGACTTGAATGGTAACAACCCAAAAATCTGACCAATTTTAAGCTGGAAACAAACAAAGATGCAAGCAAACGAGCATAGTATAAAGTACATATCGCCTAAGCATTAGTTACTATTGTTAGAAAGATTTATTGTGGGTCAAATTTACCAATTACAGTGTTTGTAATATGAACATTACTCTAGGAAAATTAACAATTCTACTTTGTTTAATCTCTTTTAGGCTTATCATATATTCAGTCTCATTATTGAAAATATTCAGATAATACAGTGGTGGGTTGATGGGTGAATTCAGTTTTAGTTTTAGTAATTTGATTTTCTGTTTACTCTTAAGGACAATTTATACAAAACCCAATTCCCTTCTCTCTCTCTCTCTCTCTCTCTCTCTCTCTCTCTCTCTCTCTCTCTCTCTCTCTCTCTTTCTCTCTCTCTTGATCTCATCTGGAGACTTACAGCTAAGAATACAATTTCCAAGACTGGAAATAGATTTTATCAGTTACAAGCTGTTTTTAACTTCAAAATTTGAGTAGTTTACAGTGTATATAAATGACAAATGACTAGACATTAGTATTAATTATATGAAACCTTGTAAGCTATTGTAGATCTTTGATGTTAATAGTGAATCAGTATTGACTGAATTAGTCCAGTATTAGCCCCCTAATTCAGAAGTTTTCATAACTTTCAGGAGAGTTCAGAGTTGACCTCAGTATCATGATATAATTTTGTGTCCTAGTTATAAAAATATATAACCATGAATGAATTCTATAAATTTTCTCATGCAATAGGTAAATAGAGAATCTAGAATATTTACTTATTATTCTAATTAAAATTTATAGATTTTCTGAAGTAAAAACAGATTAACAAATAAAGACAGCTATTGCTTATGAATGTTATTGTTTAAAAGTTGTTGCTGAACTGAACTATGGCCTTCAAGTTTAATTAGATAAAATTGAATTTTTCAAACATCAGGCCATAATCACATTTAACAAACTTCATGTCTGATCAGCAACTGGGTTTAGAGAGGGCAGTCGATGAACAGTCTGGGTCAGGGTCCCCACTCTACCACGTTGGGTTTCTAGCAGAAAACAGTTTAATCCTGTGCACTTCATAAAGATGACCTCATCTCCTTGTTACAGTAAACTTTCTATAAGAGCAAGAACAGACACTCTAGAAAAGATGGGGCACAGCATGTCTGAAGACTTTAGGAACCTTAAGAGATACAAATCCTGAGATGTCTTATCTTCACCAACATGAGACTTTCACCCAAAGTAAGAAAAAATATGATTTAAATGCAGGTTCTTTAAGCCCAAAGCATAATACCATATAATTTATTGGCATGTTCAAAATACTTCTCCTTAATATATACTGGTGTGACACATTGAGCAAAAGATATGGAGAACAAGAGTCATGGGAAAATCATCAAATCATAATACCAGTTGCTGAACAATAGCAAATGGTCTCTGAGTCTGAGCTCTTAATATTGTCCTATTCTGCCTGTTTGGTGAGACAATGGAGGTAGAGAAACATTGCAGAGGACAGAGGAGTCCTTCCAATTTTCAGTGAGGAAAGACATTTAAGATGCTGGCTCTGAATTCTAGGCAGTACATTTTGAATTAAAAGTACATTTAAAATGCATTTTTAACTTACCTAAGTGACTGGTTAAGTATACTATAAATGCTAAATCTGTCTTTAAAATATAATTAAAGTTTTAATATAATTTTAATACATTTTAAATAGAATTATAGCACTTTCCTTCCCTCCATCCAGCCACTCTCAATACCCTCTGCTGAACTCTTTCCATGTGCCAGCATTTTCTTATTTTTTATTATTCTATTTTTTATTTTTATTTATTTTTCTATTTTTTATTATGTGTGTTACAGATACAAATATGTGTGTGTGTATGCATGTGTGTGTGTGCACAAATATATATCAGTACGGACTGCCGACTCCTTTTGTGTTGGTGGAATGTATATTGTTTCAAGACTGATGTGGACAACCAGTAATGTGGCTCATACCTGAAAGAAGCTAATTCTCCTCCAAGCAATCATTAATTGCCTGTGTTTTTTTTTGTCTAGGAGCAGGCCCCCATAAATTTGCTCATTTCCTTTTATCAAGTCAGTTGATATCACCATTATCCTGTTCTTATTTATGAAATCATTTCTAGTAGATACTGTATCACTGCAAAAATCTTGATATTCTGGCTCTCACTATCTTTCTGACTCCTGTGATATGATGATCCATGAGCCACACAATCAACTGGGGTTGGGATCCCCAGAATCTGTTGATCTCTGCATTGTATCTAGTTGTGGTTTTTTTGTGGTGGTACTCATTAGTTATAATGAGACCCTTCTTTACAAGGGGTGCTACCTATATTTATCTGTGGGTCTTCAGGTAAGATTTTGAATATTGTAAGAGATTACGATTGTCTGGAAAAGTAGTAGTTAGTGTGTGAACAAAGAGTAATAATTTTTCCCTTTTTGTGGGAAAGAAAAATAGTGGAACTATGATGGAGAACAACATGAAAAAATTCTGAAACATCAAAAAAGTCAATCTATTATATAACCAAGCTATATCACTTTTTGTCACATGCTTAAATGAATTGACAACCCTCTGCACAAATACTTGCTCAGCGATGCTCATTAAAGAAAAAAAAATGCTACACCAGGCCCTGCAAAATTTTGACACTCAGGGATTCTCAGTCAGTCATATCACCACCCACAAGATGCCACAGACAGTTCAAGCAGTCAATCTGGAATCACAAAATATAAAAACAATTTTAAATCCCTTTCCTTGTTTATTTACTTCTTTCCTTCATCATTCTCCTATCTACTGATATGGGCGGTCCTTATGTATATGTGTTGCTTTTATTGGTTGATGAATAAAACTGTTTGGTCAAAGCCTAAGAGAGTAATGTCGGATGCAAAATCCAAACAGAGATAGAGAGAGTGAGTAGGCAGAGTCAAGGAGATGCCATGTAGCCGCAGAAGGAGAAAGATGCCAGAATATTATAATTAAACCACAGACTCACGGCAATACATAGATTAATAGAAATAAATTAATTTAAGATGCAAGATCTAGCTGGAAGTACACTTGAGCCATTGGCCAAACATTGCTGTAAATAATATAGTTTCTGTGTGATTGTTTTGGTTTGGGCAACTGGAAAATTAAAACAGTCTCCATTTACATAATGGTAACCAATATTTGGCATATTCATATAAAGCCTAAGAAAGCTTTAAAAATAGCATGTCTAGACCCACAAAAATAGGAGTCAATTTCAGCTTCTTTTGGTAGCTGCATTTTTCACATAGGCTCTGCTTTTTGGTAGCAAGCAAAGGTGCTACTTACTTAAGAGATTGCTTCCAGATTCATGCTGGTGGCACCAAAGTCTATGGATTTTTGGGAGATCCTGCCATGGAGTGCTTAAATGGGGTTTGTGAGCAGCATGCTACTACTTACTTAATGGCTGTATAGACCTGTTGCATCCCTGGACTGGGGGTGGTGAGCATGGCTTGCAGAGGCAGTGAACGTACCTCCGCCATGATGGATGGGGTGGAGTCAACAGGCAAAGCCCCTGGAGTTAGTGATGACCATGCCTACATAGCATTTTAAAAGACAGTCCTGGTCAGGAGAGAATTAAAGGTACACAGTGAGGAGAGATTCAGACAAAAGCATTTCTAAATGGGCCATAGTAAGTTTGACAAATGTGCATGCTTGTAAGACAGAGGATAAAAGATAGACAGAGTAATATATAAAATATAATAACTTAAGGATATTAAACTGATGTTATTTAAAAAATTAAAATAAAATAACATAATGTGCCCAGAAAAGATGTAAAATACACAAAGGGTCTGGATTATGTATATTATTGTAGTTTCTTTGTTTTTTTTTTCTCTGTAGAGAAACATTTGATTCTGGGGGCTACTAAGCTAAAATTATCTTGATTTCAAAATTTGAGTCTAAGGATGTGATACTTTAGAAAAGAGGCTCTGGTTTATTTCCACAGAGTCTGAGAGCCTATGGATTCTTTACAGGATAATGTAGTTTGATGGAACAAGACCCCATGGAAGGTTCCTGTGAACCCTAAAACTACTTTGCCCAAAAAACATAAGGAAGTAGTTTGGAGAAAACTATGTCCAAATTTTCTACATGATTGTTTATAAACGTTTGTTTTTTATTTAAAAGAGTTTAGGTATAGATGCTTAATGACCACAGTCAATCTTTTTTTAAAAAGGTGAGTATGATATAGAAATGAATAATTTACATTGGTTTGATTTTTGGTCTATTGACAAATAAAGGTTAATTTTGTCACATATATTTCAACTCTTGTTCAGGGTATTATGTATATGTAGCTCATTAAAAATGTAACATATTATTAAAAAATACTAATTTTTAGATAGTTATCTGTAATAATCAAACTTTTAGCCATTGTAGCTAAGTTTTCTAGAAATACAGAGATATATTTTAGTTAGAGAGATAATTTTCAACACTTCAAAGACCAAAGAAGATGGCATTTAAAAGGTTTCAAGAATTTAGACTTTTCTCAACAGTGAGATATGTCAAGATTCTGATGCCAAGATTTTGATGAAATTATTGTTACATCTGCGCTCTGTCTACCAGACCTTCAATGACAATATTTATTTATATTTTTAATTTTGGTCTTTGTTCATTTATAGAACTTTACCAACATACTTTCTTTATGGTTTCTCCTAAATTTTTTGTTCCCTCTTCTATAGCTGTTCTATCATTCACAGCAGTATGGTTTTTACAATAAATATTAGGTTCCTTAATGCACTGGGAAGGAGTTTCCTCTACCGACAGAAATGGGATTGCAATAAGGGCCTTCCCAATGGCAAAGGATTACCTTGAATATTCATCATTGACCTCCATTCATTAGTCCCACGCCTGCTTTGCCACACCTTCTGCATAATCCAGAAAGGGGGGGCTTGGATTTCTGAATGGATTATTCTTAGAAAAAACATTGTTTCTAGGAATACCTTGTCTAGAATCCATTTAAACTTGACCTTGTTTGCCACATATATTGATTGATTTTTTCATTTCAGTTTTTCCTCAAACCTCTGAAAATCACCTCTTGTATCCATGCATCATCATGTTCATGAGATTCTATATTAATTGTATTTCAGATCCATTCCTCCAAAGGTGCTGACTTTGCCTTTACGATCTGAATTATCCTTTGCATAGAAAATTGGCATTTTTAAAAGCTAGATATTCAATTATTATTTGTCTAGCTTCTGAATCTGGTATCATTTTATTTACAGCTGAAGTCAATCTTTGTAAGACATCCATAAAGGCTTCATTTGGGCCCTGTATAACTTTAGTAAAAGACTCAATTTTATTTTCTATTTCTCCAGTTTTGTCCCAAGAATTGAAAGATTCTACATGCAAAAATCCAGGGTGCAGTCATCTGATAAACAACTTGTCTTTTTATAATAGCATATTCTACTTCTCCAAGATTTTGATCTTCAGAGATTTTTCTTCCTCTAGCTTTATTCCATTGTTCAATAATCTTAGACTCTTCTCTAAACCAAGTACTCCATTGTAATTGTGAATCAGACTCTAAAAACAGTTTTAACCAAAGAAGTCTGGTAATTAGGGATAATTCTATTACAAACTGATTAAGAGTTTAACATTTGCTTCACAAAAGATAAATGCATGCTATAAGAGACTATTGCTTTCTTCAATATCCTTCAATCTAACAATGCCATAGAAGTCCAGCCAGCTGTAACAAAGCCTCTGCCATTTGACAATTCCTGAACATTACTCAATATAATAAGGTTAGTTGTAAGAAAACATTTTACTGTTCCCCTCTATTCTTATAATGCAATGCTGAAATTGGCTCTCCATTTAATTCTTCTGCTTGGATTTGAATATCTCTGTGATCTGTTTTATTAGATTTTCTAAGGCCTGTATATTAGCACTCAGATTAACCAATTTTAAGTGATAAGACAAAAATGATAAAGCTGATAATGTTTACTATTGACATTACGTAAATCCCATCTAAATTGAGCACATGTCCTTGTGCTCAATTGAGCATCCTTTGGTTATATACACAGAGATGTTATTGCTGGATATTCAATCGTACCACAAGGATATGTGTTCAACTATGTGCATAGCAGCATTGTTTGTCATAGCCAGAACCTGGTAACAACCTAAATGCCCCTCGACTGAAGAATAGATAAGGAAAATGTGCTAAATTTATACAATGGAGCACTACACAATAGAAAAAAAATGACATCTTAAAATTTGCAGGCAAATGGTTGGAGCTAGAAAACATCATATCAAGTGAGGTAACACAGACCCAGAAATATAATTATATGTACTTACTCATAAGTGGTTTTTAAACATAAAGCAAAGAAAGTCAGCCTACAAATCACAATCCCAGAAAACCTAGAAAACAATGAAGACCCTAAGAGAGACATATATATATCTACTCTACGTGGGAAGTAAAAAAAGACAAGATCTCCTGAGTAAATTGGGAGCATGGGGATCATGGGAGAAGATTGAAGGGGAGGGGAGAACAAGGGAAGGGAGCAGAGAAACAGGTATAGCTCAATAAAATCAACAAAAAATAATAAAAAATAAATTTAAAACATAAAATAATCAAAAAAGTCAAAGACATTATATTTTGCAATGTATTCAAAAATTCCATCTAAATTAGATATCCTCCCATTCAACCATTCTATTTTCAAAATGTCTAGCATATCGTTATACAGAGTCCCAAATACTTCCATTATAATGGTTTTTCCTTTAAGAATTCCCAATTGTCTCCTGTAACAGAAAAAAAAATGAATTCCCAATTGTCTTAGCAAATCTATTGATGATGTTGATGAATACATAAGGCTTATTGCTGCTGTGTTGAAAAGTAAAGGCCTGACTGGATTTCGAGGCAGCTTTGACAGACAGACTGCAGTTTGACAGCAGTCTGAGAAGGGGTCATAGGGAGAGCCTGCAACCCACAGTGAAATGGAAGAGTTGGGGGCTGGCTGCATGATAAACGCAAAGGGGATTGTTTAGAAAATGCCCATGTATTGGAGAGCTGCCTGAAGGCTACAAAAAAAAAAAAATCCCAAACTCACTCAGAGGTTATGGGAAAAAGAAAAGAAAGTCTAGCTACATGGGGCTTGATCCCCATGTGTCACTTTGGTGCGAGCCCCAAGTGCATCTCTGGCCTGTGCTGATGGCTTATTTATGATGCATTCATACCACAAACATTCATACCAAATGAAGCACGAGTTGTAAAAAAGCCAGAGACAGATATTAAGGTTCAACATGAAGATCATAAAAGCAAAGCAACCAAGCCAGTAGAGAGCTCTTACCACTAAGAAATCCTCATACTGAAAGAGAATTATTTCCTGTCTCATTCTGCCTTTTATTCTTCTCATTAAAAACATGTGACTCCCTTGTACCGAAAAATAAAAGTGCAGTCTCCTTTACATAATCACCATATTGTTAATATGGCCATTTTCAGTAAATTGTATAGGTAACAATAATGCTTAAAGAATACACACATAACACACACACACATTTTAAAACATTTGATTTTTATAAAAAAATTTTAAAAAAAGCCCTGCTCAACACCAACATTAGGATCTTTGTTCTCTAGCTAAAGAGATTTGTTGCAATGACAAATGATTCTTAGATGCTAAGCACAAGGAAGAGAAGAAAGCAAAGATCTATCCTCTGGAAGGAAAAAGCATTGATGCCCAGGAGTGATACCATCATTCCCTGTGTGAGACAGAGTAATCTGAGGACATTTGCACCCCCTAGCAATTCTGCTCGTGATGCAGTCTCTGCCATGTGCTGCTGCTGTTTTTGCCTTCACACCTTTTACTTAACTAATTTGTCACATGTTTATGAAAATTTAAAGGATGAGAATCATAACCAGAGTGTCTAAATCAGCATACCTTACTGTTAAAATATGTTAAAGTCGCTAAAATCCTACATGTTATGTTCACACAGTAATTGATTTCCAAGCCATGTACTTTGCAGGCCTGGATTCATATTTGACAGTTGAAAAATAGTGAGCTATGAACTTCGTTTTGTACAAAATGACACAAAAGCAAGACAGACAGATAATGCACTAGTAGCCACACATCCATGAGTGATGTGTGGGGGATTATAATTTTTTTGAATGTGTGTGTGTTTGTGTGTGTGTGTGTGTGTATTGTACAGTTACAAAGTCATAACAATAGAAACCACTGGAGCAGGAACTTAGCTACCTGCAGCAATTTTTTTTGTATTGGCTTTTGTATCTTTATCTGACATAGGATTTTATAAATGGATACTGCACTTTCATATCCATCAGCCCAGACCTGAATAATCACATAAAACTATATTAATTACAACACTGCTTGGCCTATTAGCTCAGGCTTCTTATTAAGTAACTCTTACATCTTTTTTTGTTTGTTTGTTTGTTTTTTGTTTTTTTGTTTTTTCGAGACAGGGTTTCTCTGTAGCTTTGGAGCCTGTCCTGGAACTAGTTCTTGTAGACCAGGCTGGTCTCGAACTCACAGAGATCTGCCTGCCTCTGCCTCCCGAGTGCTGGGATTAAAGGCGTGCGCCACCACCGCCCTGCGTAACTCTTACATCTTAAATTAACCAATTTCTATTAATCTGTGCGTCACCATGGGGCTGTGGCCTATCAGTAAGGTCCTGGCGTCCTTCTCCTGTGGCAGCTACACAGCTTATTTCTGACTCCATTTTCTTTCTCTCTACTTCTCTGTTTGGATTACCCACCTGGCTTTACTCTGTTAAACCTCTGGTCAAAACAGCTTTATTATTTATCCGATAAAAGCAGCACATATAAAGAAGGATGTCCCATATCATTATTATTCAAAAACATTTTTTATTAACTGCTAACAGAAAAAATAAAGCCTAATTTTTGGAATCAGAATTCTAAGTTCTTAGTATTAAGTATTTGTAAAAGTTGTTGTATCCTTTTTAGATGTAAGAACCTAAAGATATGGTACAATCATGAGCTACTACAGTATCTCAGTATCAGCCAATACCTCCTCCTCTTTTTATTTTCCATGTTATTTCAACTGTCCATGGCTAAAATTTAAAATTCATTATGGTTATATCTACTGATTGATATAACAATCTCACTAAAATTCTAAATGTCTGTATATTGTAAAGATTAAATTTATAGCAATATTTTGGGTTTCTATTCAGTCATTTATAATTTTCTACCTTTTTCAAGTCTTTCTCCCTTCTGCTTAGCTGATTAAACAATTAAAACAGCTTCATGATTCTTTTTAAAAACTTCATTTATTTCATATTCCAACTCCCTTCCCCTCCCCATGGTTCCCCCTCCACCCACTCCTCAAAAAGGGTAAGGTATCTATGGAGAGTTAACAGAGCATGGCCCATTAAGTTGTAGCAGTACCAAGCCCCTCCCCATGACATCAAGTTTGAGCAAGGCATTCCATCATAGAGAATAAGCTCCAAAAATCCAGCTCATGCACAAAGGACAGATCCAGGTCCCAATTAGGTCTGCTCTCTTTGTGGGTTAACTCATGATGATCTTTACCCCCTTGCTCATATAATCCCTCTTCCCTCTCTTCATCTGAACTCCCAGAACTTGACCTTGTGGTTGGCTGTGGATCTCTGTATCTGCTTCTATCAGCTACTGGATGAAGGTTCTATGAAGACAGTTATAGTAGTCATGTATCTGATTACAGGGAAAGGCCAATTTAGGCACCCTCTCCATTGTTGCTATGAGTCTTAGCTGGGGTTACCCTTGTGGGTTCATGGGAATCTCACTAGCACCAGGTTTCTCCCTAACTCTATAATGGCTCCCTCCTTCAAGATAAATCTTTCATTGATCTCCCAACTGTCCATCTCCCAACTTGATCATCCTGTTCCCTAGTGTCATTATCCCCCCACCCCTCTTTATACTCCCCTGACCCCAGTGGACTGAGAAGATGTCATCTATTTCCCCTTCCCAGGGTGATCAATATGTTCCTCTTAGGGTACTTGTTGTTACCTAGCTTTTCTGGGGCTATGGAATGTACTCTGGTTATCCTTTGCTTTAAGTCTAGTATCCATTTAAGACTGAGTACATATCGTGTTGGTCTTTCTGGGTCTGAGTTATATCATTCTATATGATTTTTCTAATTGAATGTTTTTCTGCAGATTTCATAATGTCCTTGATTTTTACAGCTGTGTAATACTCAGTTGTGTAACCATGTCACATTTTCTTTTTCTGTTCTTCAGTTGAAGGGCATCTAGATTGTTTCCAGGTTCTGGTTATTATGAATAATGCTGCTATTAACATAGTTTAGCAAGTTTCTTTTTGGTATGAGTGAGTAACCTTTAGGTATGCTCAGGACTGGGTCTCGATGTAGATTGATTCTCAGTTTTCTGAGAAGCTTCCATACTGATTTCCAAAGTGGCTGTAAAAGTTTGCACTCCTATCAGCAGTAGAGGAGTGTTCCTCTTACTCTGAATCCTGTCAAACATAAGCTGTCATCAGTGCTTTTTGATCTTTGCCATTTTGATAGATCTTCTTCTCCCAGGAGTGTACACACCTGCTCTTCTTTACCACTGTACAACATTCTCGTTTCTACACTTAAGAATGGGGTACACATTTACTGAGACAGACCCTCTTAGCCTTGCCTCTTCTCTCTCCTGTAATCTACGTTCTCCAGAATTCACATAGGTCAAACTTAAAAGATGCTGAGTAACTCCAGTTTATTTCTACCTACAAAACCTCTCCAAATTTTTCCTTCAATTTTTGCTGCTTAAACTTAAAATGTCAAAGAATTATTGTCAGAAAATAAAATAAAACGCATAGATAGTATTGAGGAAAAGAAAAATGATACTTGTCAACCCTAATGACCCCTGAAAATTCCTTAGTCATCGCTTGAATCTAGTGCTGTATTGGAAAGACAGGTAAACGCTTCCAGGCAAGTTTTTTGACTGTGAAACACAACTCTGAGGCAAAGATACTATGCAGTGAAAATATTCCTTCTATGAAAATGCCTGTCATTTGAAACAGGGTGCCTGAAAATCCCCTTGGAATGAGAAGGGGACTGAGAATTTTAGGAGCCCCAGTGACAGCCTTCTAACTTTGTTAACTCGATTTTTTTCTCATGCATCATATAGATTAGAAAGTAAATGAGTATCTTTTATTTCAACTTCCTAAAAGATAATGATAGCTTATCAAAGCTAAAAATTACACAATCCTCCACAGTTAAGCCTAGGCAATATCTGATGTTAGTAAAGGAAAACTCCAGGTTCAGTTCATTAGAGTGATGTTAATTAAATCCTGATATGGGAATTCACATGCTTTATTCTCTTTTGTTCAATACCTCCTTAAAAGGAAAAAAAAAGTTCCACAAATAAATATTGGACAATCCATATATTTCTTCTTACAATAGGAAATAGAATATTAGAAACTTCTGTATTTAAATGAATAAGCAATATCAATTGTTTCATAAATGGCTTATGTTTGCAGGCAATTTAGAATCTACGGGTCAGTGTTTTAGTTTACATGAACGCTCATTCAGTCATCTGTTTTTCATAATCATTAAGAACTCAAAGAAAATAAATGCATGAAAGGGTAAATTTTCTGATGAAAATGATTTATTTTATTCATCTTTGTCCTTGAGTGTACATTTGAGTTATTATATGTGATGTTCATCAATACCCAGTTATGCTGTGAGCTGGTTCAAACATGCCTTTATGCTTTGTTATGAAGAACAGCAGAGGAAAGACCCATTTTTCACACATGACCCCACAGCATTGTACTTTATAAGGGAGTCTTTTCCATTTTCAGCCTAAACAGCAATCTCTGCTTGCAGCTGTTCTGTTTGAGTAACCTGATTAAAATGGACCGATAACTTTCCCGTCTTTACTGCATTTTATGATTGCTACAATAAATGGCCACAATCTTCTTTCTCTGAATAGGATATTTTCCTTCAGAAGCTTGATGTCTTTTCCCTTTGGGTCCTGAAGACTTTCCTTTTTCAGGCTGTTTTGTGCAGATTGTTTGATCAAAGCTCCATTTTCACCCAAGGAGCTGCCTCATTAATAAACTCATCAAATAAGCAGTATGACAGAAATGAAAATTATATCCTTGATTGGCTCGAGCAGAAAGGTGTAGATAAGTCGAGGCTAAAAATCATTCCATGAAATGTTGTATTTATTTTTAAGTATTTTTATTTTCACATATACATTTATGAGATAATGGCCTAGGAAGGAAAGTTGACCTTGGATAATGTTTTGTCATTTATAAGTGCATGCTGTTATAAAATAGAGGCATTAATCCTACAGCAAATAATTCTACATCTTAAACTCTGGGTGAAGCAGCACTTCATGTTCTGAAATATATATGCAGAAGTTATTCTATTCAAATACAAAACTGAGTCACAAAAGACCAGTACTAATCTAATCAATGCTGATGAAGCTGTGTCTTTATAAATCACCAACAGAAAAATCCTTATTTTTCAATGAGAATATCCTAAGTAGAAGTCCTTGCTCTTCAGAAAGAACTCATTCCATTAGTATTGGTAAATAATAATGATAATGATAAGAACACATTCTACATATGTTTAACAAACTGTCTTTTTCCATCCTTGGTCCTATCGTTTTAACCAAACTTGACCAAACCTGTAATAATAAAGTGAATGTTCTAGACATTAAATTATGTTGCTGTGCCTGTCTTTCAAGGTCATCTCACCCTCACCTTTCAACTCTTGACCCAACATCCTCTTAATTTTAAATGATACTGAACAACATAACCTTGATCGCGATTTTTGAAAAATTACTTTTAAATGGTTTCTTTATTACTTTTAATCATGTGTGTGTACATGTGCATCTGTGTGCAGGCATGTTCATGGCAGTGTAGCTGCTCTGTGAGACCAAATCTCTGAGAACTTCTGAAACTACATAGACAAACAATTAAGCCTAATGTGAGTAATAGGAATCGAACTTAGGTCTTCTGCTAGAACGGTATATATATATATGCTCATAGCAATTGAGTGATCACTTCAGATCCACTTTTCATGTTTTTGATTAAAGGTAAATTTGTGGTTTTTTTATATACTCTGCAATACTAACCATTTTTTGATCATCTCAAAACAAACAAATGTGAAATAAACTATAATCATTGACAGTATTATTTGTGTGTATTTATGTAATAATTATAGCAATAGATTAATATGCAGAAGAGTGTCAGTACATACATATTTTGTCAGCTCTTCTATGGAGTAATTGCTATTGATCTATGCATCCAGTCCTGGGTTTTGTATATTAAATATCCTGAGCACTGGGCTGTTCTCTGTCACTGACAATATTGTCGTTTCCTGTTTCCACAGTCAGGACTGTGATGAAGCAACACTGGCATCACTCATCCTTTTCTGCCCTCGGGTTGCAGTCACAACTTATTTATTGTTTTCTTACTTCCCTTTGAATGAACTCTGCAAAAGCACAATATTCTGTTTAATTTCAGTTCTCCAATTGCTATATAAACTCATTTCTAAGACAATTTCTTTTCTCTAAGAGGTACTAAGCAATTATCTTTTGAAATATAACAAACAAATGATTTAAAAACTTTTTAAAATAAAATTTTATTTAGTTTTTAAGTTGTTCATACAATATATTTTGATCATATTTATACTCCAACTCCCTCAGGTCCTGGCCGACGACACTCCCCAGCCAACTTGATGCTCTCCGCTCCTAGTTCTTTCATTATTGCAATGAAATCCCTGCCTATCCATTATGCTTTGGCAGGCTTTTGGAAATCTATTCATAATGGGCTGCTTTACCAAGCCTTAGTATGAGGGGAGTAATTTAGTCCTATCTCAAATTGATAGGCCATGCTTTGTTGATGCCCATGGCAGGCATCATGTTTTCTGAACAGAAACAAAACGAACAAATTCAGGAGTGGGCAGAGGGGAGGTGGGGGAAGGGGATGGGGGGAAAGAAAATTGTAGTTTGAATGTAAAATAAATTAATAAATTTGATAAATAAATAAATAACCCTGTGCAACCACTTGGTGTGCTCTTTCTGGAGAGGCCTATTTCTCCTGCTTTAGGTTGCTTAGTTGCCTGTAGTGCACCGAGCAGGGTTGCGGTTGTATGAGCTTTGTCCATCTACAGTAGCATCTTTGTTGGTTATCCTTGTTCAGGTCATATTTTGGCAGTCATGTTGATGAGAAGTCATGGGTGTAGCTTCAGGCATTTCTAGAAGCCTTAATCTTACAACCCACTCTGCTACTCTGGTTTTTAAATCTTCCCTCCCATCTTCTGCATCCCTGAGACTTGTGTGAAGAAGTAGTGTTATAGGTGTATTCACTGGGACTGGGCTCAAGGAATAGATTTTCCTTTTCTACTCTAATTCTATTAGTTTGGATCCTCTTTTCTTCTTTTGTTAATAAGACTAAACATCTACCCATCTTGTTAATTTATTTTTAGAGAACCTACTCTTCAGCGTATAGATTCTTTGTAATATTTTTTGTTTGTGTACATATATCAGAACACCTTTTCTATCCATTAACCTTGACATGATATCTGTCCTTAGTAACAATGTGTATGCTTTGGAAGGAGTAGAAAATGATTTCTGTTTTCCAATCCAAAATGTTAGTTGGTGCCCTTTTTTAGACAACTGACACATTAATATTGAAAGTTACAGTTGAACAGTGTTTATTACTTCTTGCTATTTTGATGTAGTAGAATTACACTCTTAAATCTCTTTCCACTAACTATTATGGGATTGTTTCTTGTGCTTTTTTATTGTGCTTAATCTTCCCTTTATACTAAATTACTCTTTTTAGTACTCTCTGTAGTACTCCCTGTACCTTTATGGATATAAATTCCTTAATTTTTTGAAACAAAAAGCACACCTCATTGCATTTCAATTATGAGTGATCATTTTTCTGGGTAAAGCAATCTAGGCTGGCATCTCTGGCCTTTCATAACTTATGGACCACAAGTCCAGGCCCTTCTAGATTTTTAAGTAAGAGGCTTTTAGAATAAGATTGCCTTCATAAGTGACTTGGTCTTCTCTTTCAAAGCTTTCAATATCTCATATCCATTCTGTACATTTAATGCTTTGATTATTATGTGTTATGAGTACTTTCTTTTCTGTTCCTCTCTATTCAGTATTCTGTAGGCCTTATGCAGTGTCATTGGCATCTCTAACTTTAGATTTGGGAAATTTTCTTTTATGATTTTGTTGAATACATTTTACCTGCATTTGGCCTAGGTTTTTTCTTCAATAGATATTATGTATAGGATATATGATTTTTTCACAGTTTTCCAGATTTTATTGATGTCCCATATTTAGCTTTAATTTTTTTCCTGTTTGATTTGGTGTTTCCTTTCAATCCTGATGTTTCTTCTGAGCTTCTTGTTTGACTTCCAGAGATTTACATCTCATGTTGTGTTTTACTTTGGCCTTTCTTCAGAGATTCCATCTCTTTATTAAATTCTATTTTTACATTTTATATTATCATTATTTTATTCAACTATTTGTCATCTTATACTCTTGATTTATGTATTTATTCATGTCCCCTCTGTACTCCTTGAACACATTTATAATTTTGAAGTGCTTATCTTGTGTTTTAACTAAGTTGTTTTTTCCCCAGAGTAGTGCAGTACTCGTTTCTGGGATTATGCAATATGGTGCTTGTTTAGGGAGTACAGTAGTGGGGTGCTGGTTTATGGCATAGACATATTGTTATGGTTATTCATGGTGTGTGTGTGTGTGTGTGTGTGTGTGTGTGTGTGATGGCATCGGGGCCTCTGGATTTAGAGTGTTTATGTGTTTCTTGGTATGAATATCTGGTTTCAACTTTGTTAGGTGGGTGTTTCGATTTTGATTTTCTGTCCCCAACCTGTTAGATTGTGGATCATCTGAAGAGTGTTTGATTTTCAGCTGTGGTCCCACTCTGTGGTTTTAGATTGAGATTCCGCGTGGTCCCTGAGAGGCTAAGTGGGTAGACGAGCTGATAGTCAAGAAACTGGCTCTGAAGCTCTCTATCTGTTCCATGCTTTGGAACCTATGCATAACAGCTGTAGAAGAAGGAGAAGAAACCTAGGTCAATTACACAGAAAATGTTTTCAATAAAACCATAGTTAGATGTGTTTCCATTGTGTTCTATGTTTTCCTGAGCCCCGATCATGTGTGGTGTCATTGAGAATCACTTGGGCCAGTAGGCTAAACCTGGGAGTTCCTTCTCAGAATTCTGGTTCAGACTTCAAATTTGGTAATCATTTAATACCTTCTGGTCAACACAGTGTCTGAGCTGGCAGAGAGGAGAGTGCAGTATGTGAGTGTGTGTGTGTGTGTGTGTGTGTGTGTGTGTGTATGTGGTGCATGTACATGTGATAAATATTTGTGTGCATGTGTGTGCCTATGCATGCACATGTGTGTGTGTGTGTGTGTGTGTGTGTGTATAGGAGTAGGAAATTAATGGGAAATTCCCCTCTGTATGCTGTAAATATGTTTTATTACCATTGGATAATAAAGAAGCTGTTTGGGCAAGGGTGCTATAGAGATATAGAGTCGACAGAGTCAAAGAGATACCATGTTGCTGCCAATGGAGAAGGGCATGCTGGAACTTCATCTAGTAAGCTACAGCCTCAAGGCAATACACAAAATAATAGAAATAGGTTAATTTAAAATGTAAGCGTTAGTTAACAAGAATCCTGAACTAGTAGGCCAAATAGTGTCGTAATTAATATAGTTTCTGTATGATTATTCAGGTCTGAGCAGTTGGGAAACAAATGAGCAGTCTCTGTCTATACAAAATGGCATCCATACATTCAGGGCTAACCCATGTGACAAGCCGTAGAATTTGGGTGTTGGTGCTGGTATGCACGCTTGGGATTAGGAATTAAATAGCTGAGAGCATGCCTGCCACTCAGCATCCCCACCTGAGCAAGCAGCTGCATGGGGTCTGCTAGGTGTGCACAGACTGCAAAGCATGGTGTATTGCTGCCACACTGCATGGAAGATTTAGCTTTTACTCAGACAAAAAGGGTTTATGTACTACACAGTGCTTTCCACAGTTGAGGTGCTGAGCATGACTCCCACCCAGCAGTCCCAGATCTGTCAGTAAAGTTACTTCTGCAACATTGAAAGGCTGAGAGATGCAAGGGCAGCATCCACGGCCACTGTAACCACACTGCTTATCATTTAAAAATGATCCTTGTCAGAAAAAAAATTTCAGGTACACAATAGAACAGATTCAGATATAAAAATGTTTAAATGAGACACAGTGTGTTCAAAAAATGTACTTTTGAAAAAAATGTACATAGGCTTAAGACAGAGAGGAAGAAAAGTGTTGGCACTTATAGAAAGAAGTCTCTAAACAGTAGTCCTCATTGTCCGCTATACCAGACAGTAAAAAATATAAAGACAGTCATAAAATAAAGGAGTAAAGAAAAATAAGTCACATAAAGATGGAATATACACAGAGTCTGGATTATGTAATTATTGTGTATTATTTGAATTTATGACTACAGAGAGATATTTGATTCTGGGGACTGCTAAGCAAAAGTATATAGATATTTTAAAGGTATCTTAACTTCTCAAAATTTGAGTCTAAGGGTAGGTTGCTTTGGAAAAGAGATTCTACATTTGTTTCTACAGAAGATGAGAACTTGTGAGTTTCATTCAGGTTAATGTGGTTGATGGAACAAGACCCCACAAAAGGTAGCCATGAACCCTAAAAATACTTTGCCCAACAAACATCAAGAAGCAGTTTGCAGAAAACTACACCCCAATTCCCCAAACTATTGTTTATAAATGTTTGTTTTCAATTAAAAGTGGTTGATTATAAGTGATTAATGGTCACAATCAAATTCTTAAAAAATTAAGGGAGATATGATATAATGATGAATACTTTGCATTGGTATGGATCTTGGTCTCTTTTTTTTTTTTTTTTTTTTTTTTTTTTGGTTTTCTCTGTAGCTTTGGAGCCTGTCCTGGAACTCCCTTTGTAGACCAGCCTGGCCTCAAACTCACAGAGATCTGCCTGCCTCTGCCTCCCAAGTGCTGGGATTACAGGTGTGCGCCACCACCACCCGGCTCTTGGTCTTGATACATATTTAAGGTTAATTTGTTTCAATATGTATATGTATTTCTACTCTTATTTAAGGTATTGTGTATAGGCCCATATTTCTTTTTTTTTATTTTTCCATTCAAATATTTACACTTCCTTTCCTCCTCCCAATCCCCTCTTGCTCCCTCTTCCCTCTCCCTCCCTGCTTGAGAGAGGGCAGGGAACCCTGCCCTTTGGGAAGACCAAGGCCATCCCCATAGGCCCATATTTCTATATGGTGTGACAGCCAGGCTTCGAAGCCATAGGCTCCACCTGAGGTGGTCCCATAGCCCTGTAGACAGGCTGTCACTGCCCTAACAAAAGCCAGGATGTACTGCTTCTATCTCCTTTGTTAAAAATGTTGATCACCTGGGGAGAGGTGTTTGCCAAAGCTGATGACTAAGTTGCAGGTGTTTCCCTAGCTCCGCCTCCCCAGAAAGAGAATATTAATGAGGTATCCACCTTGGTTTACCTGGGGGACAAAAGATATTTGATTAAATAAATGTGGGTATATCTTCAGAATGGAGAGAAGCCCGAGATGCCCTTCCGTGATGACTGTGTGAACTGTGTCTGGTTATTTCTGATGCCTCCATACCGATCCGGATAGGGAAAGATAGTTTCTATGTTGAGACCTACGGTCCCTGACAATTGTGATTGTGCATTTTATTCAAAAATGTAATGTATAGTTGAGAAATACAGATTAATAGATAATTATCTATAAAATCAAACTGTATTCAAGTTAGTTTGGTTTTCTATATGTACAGAGATATATTTCAGATTGGTAGGTATTCTTCAAACTTTCCAAAGACCTACACATATGTCATGTAAAATGTTTTAAGAACTTAGTCTTTTCTTGACGGTGAGACATGTATGCTTCTGGCAGCACCAAGTACTTCAGAGAGGTTGAAAGGCATGGAAGAAACATGTTGTGGAATTTGCCTTCAATATGAAAAGGCTAGCCAATTTGGCAAGAAACTGCTCTTGCCTGGACTGCTTGATGACATACTGTACGAATTGATCATACAGGACCCACAGAAAAGTGATTACTGAACTTGCCTGAAGAAGATGAGACAGTCCTTCAGGGTTCCTTCTTCATGAAAAAGTCTGCCAGACATTTTTCGGGACACAGAAGGAAACAACTGATGAACTTTTCTATTGCAAGGCAGGAGAGATCTTCAAATTTCTTGCTTCATGGAAAAGTCTGCCAGATACTATGGGCCTGTAGGCTAAAGATGAATGCTCCAATGTTATAGAAGAACTTTGGCTGACTGCCCAGGCAGCAAAATGTCTCTGTCAATTCGAGAGTTTTGGAAATCGCTTACAATGCACTTCCTGTTTACTTAGGCAATATTATATCCTTATGACATAGTTATCACTTTCTTAGTTATAAATAAAAGATAATTAGATATAAAACTTTAGACTCTCGAATATAAAATAGATGATAGTTTATTTTTTGTTTTATTTTTTCAGATACAAATAGACTAAATATTGTAACTGTAATTCTTGCTTAAACTTGTTTTGATGTTGGTAATTTTACAATGTTAAAGATAAAATTTTCCTTTTAATTGAGACTGAAAAGGGTAGATGATGTGAGATTTGCCTTTATATGTTGTAAATATGTTTTATTACCATTGTTTAATAAAGAAGCTGTTTGGGCCAATGGCTTAGCAGAATATAGCTAAGCTGAAATATATTTTCAGAGAAAGAGAGAGAGTAAGTGGAGTCAAAGATATGCCATGTAGCTGCCAAAGGAGAAGCACACACTGGAACTTTTGCTGGTAAGCCACAGTCTCATGGCACTACACAAAATAATACAAATGGATTAATTTAAGATGTATGTTAATAAGAAGTCTGAGCTAATAGGCCAAGCAGTGTTGTAGTGGATAAAGTTTCTGTGTGATTATTCAGGTCTCAGTGGCTGGAAAATGAATGAGAAGCCTGTTTATGAGAAAGTAGCTCTGAAGGTCTCTAATTCATGTTCTGTGTTTGGTTTGTTGAGGTTCCAGAGCCCTGTGGTAAGTGGGTGACAGAAATTTGAGCACTTGTAGAGAGGTGACTGGTGTTGTGTGTCTCTAAATAGGGGTCTAGTTTTGGTTCCAAAGGATTCTATGGGCCATTTCACAGGTTTAAAATCTAAAAATATACTTTCTGGCTAAGAAGATGACAGAAGTGAATAAGAAATATATTTATTGCTAAATATTTTGTATATTGTAAGTATGTTTGATCTCCATAGATTATGTAGCTCCATTACTAAGCCTTTTAGTTTCATTTATCATAAATATGCTCAATTGAAAAGGAAAGTGAATTCCATCTCACCTTAGCTATTAATAAAATAATCAACTGTAATAGGTGAATTTTGGCCTGAAGTAATTTTAGCAAACTCACATAATATGTTAAATCTTCATAAACTGACAGAAAGTCTTAACTAAAATACCCCTCATATTTTCAGTGGGTCACCAGAACTGATCTGCAATATGTGCTTTATTACTGGGGAAATGCACACACATATAGATTATATATATGTAAAACACATTATAATCTATTTTCATTGTTAAAATAGCCATAAGATTATTTCTTGTTTAGTTGCTTTTCATTGCTTTTATTAAACTATATATTTTTCTCAACTCCCCTCTCTTCCTCTCCTCTCTACATATACCCTCTCCTGTGACCCCCATGCTCCCAATTTACTCAGGAGATCTTATCTTTTTCACCTTCTTTTGTAGATCCATATCTCTCTCTCTTAGGGTCTTTTTTGTTGTCTAGCTTCTCTGGGGTTATGGACTGTAGGCTGGTTTTGATTTGCTTTATGTATAAAAGCCATGTATTAATGAGTACATATTATATTTGTCTTCCTGGGTCTGGGTTGCTTCCCCCAATATGTTTTCTTCTAGATCTATCTATTTGCCTGCAAATTTCAAGATGTCATATTTTTTTTTTTTACCTCTGGGTAGTACTCTATTGTGTAACTGTACCCCATTTTCCCTATTTATTCTTTAATTGAGGGGAATCTAAGTTGTTTTCAGGTACTGGTTATTATAAAAAAAATGCTCCTATGAACATACTTAAGCACATGTCCTTGCGGTATGACCGAGCATCTTTTGGGTATATACCCAACAGCAGTATTGCTGGGTCTTGAGGTAAATTGCATCATAATTTTCTGAGAAATTGTCTTGCTGATTGATAAAGTGGCTGTGCAAGTTTGTACTCACACCAGGAATGGAGAGTGTCCCCTTACCCCACATCCTCTCCAGCACAGGCTGTCAGCAGTGTTTTAGATCTTGGCCATTCTGACAGATGTCAGATGGAATCTCAGAATTGTTTTGCTTTGCATTTTTCTGATGGCTAAGGATGTTGAGCATTTCTGTAAGTGTCTTTCTGGCCTTTAAGATTTGTCTGTTTAGAGTTCGCTGTTTAGATCTAAATCTCTTTTTAAATTGGGTTATTTGTTCTTTTGATGTCAAGTTTCATGAATTCTTTGTATATTTTGGAGATCAGCCCTCTGTACAATGTGGGGTTGGTGAAGATATTTTCCCAATCTATAGGCTGCCATTTTGTCTTATTGAATGTGCCGTTTGCTTTACAGAAGCTTCTCAGATTCAGGAGATCCTGTTTGCAAATCGTTCCTCTCTATGTCTGTGCCAATATAGCCATAAAAATTTTTAATTGGGCTGTTAACGAAAACGAAATTTTTATAGTACAGAAAAACTGTTACAATAGTTAATTAGTGTGGTTCTAGACTTAGTCTATAACCTCAGCATTAGTACATAATACAAACTAGACATACAGCATTTCTTCTGAATTTATTCAAAATCTAGTAATAGAAAAATGAAAGCACATAACCAAATGCAGAACCTACAATGCTTTTCCTGGAGGAATGTGTGTTGCAGTGTGAACATTATAAAAACTATCGAAAATTTTAGAGTTCTCAATGTTTTCCAGGGGGAAAGTATATATATGAATAATATATCCAATTAACTTTTTTCTTTTGTGTGTAGGTATATATGATATGTGTATGTAAAATTGTATATATATGAATATATAAATATAAGAGTGATTAATAAGTATAGAATTTAGTAATAAGTATAAAGAAATTACATTTAATTAAGACCATCAGTTTTTCAAGCTGAGTTTTAGTTTCTATCAAGACCCAAATTCTCACTTTAAAAAGTAGCTTTCCCTAATGAACTTATTTATGGAAGTTTTCTCCTCATGTATAAGCCTTTTTAATAACTCATATTAAGTGTTCTAAAGTTTCTTTTCTTGTTCTTTTAATCTAATTTTAATTGAAATTTCTATAATGTGTCCCCTTGTTCTTCTTTTCAAAATAATTGAAAATTGAATCAAAGATAAAGATATGGTTTTAGAGGAAAAATAATATGTTTATATTGCAGAAAAAGAAAGTGAAGGGAATAAGGGAAAGCAGACAAAGAATGGATGGGTTGGAGAGACACAATGAAAGAGGGCAGGGGCATAAATTGATGGAACGTTGTAACAAGAGTACCAAAAGCAAATAGAAATCGGTTGAATCTAAGTTTTCTCTACAAATAGTATACTTTTGATAACAAAAAATGCTTTTGTAGCTAATCTTTCCCGCATTTCCTTATGTGTAAACAAGAGATTTTTTTCTTTATCCTGATTATAAAATAAAAAAATAATTTAATCTTGTTTTTTCTTTGCCAAAACCACTCTACTAGGCAACAAGTGAATTTAGGAAATTTAGTTTTCACAAGATCCATGACACAATAAAGAGACACGCAACTGATTTTGTATCTGATACTCTCTGAGCACACCCCTTTTCCTACAATAAGATTGTAGGAACACCTAGCCTCTTAATACTAAGAGCTGCCATGTTGTATCTTCAAAAATAATTGTAAAATCTCATCGATAAATTTCTTAATTGTAATAATTCAATATTTATCTTAGTAGTAATTCTGAAAGGGTTTAAACAGACTCAACAGTTTCTTTCCTGTCCATTAACCTCTTTAGATCCTTAATAAGGTATAAAATATCTCCAAATACAGAGATGAAAACTTTATATTTAAGATTCTTTGCAAAGAAGAATATATTCTGTCCTTATCAGAATATTTTCTGTGATATCATAACCAGAACAAAAATTTCTAAATAAACTACCTTAAAGTAAAATTGAAAAAAAAATAAAAAAATCTCTTAAGCTTGTGTGTTAAACACAACTGGTAATGAATGAAGATTCATGACTGCTGTGGCACATGTCCTTGGAAAAATTTAACAGTCGACATTTGGAGCCAAACTATTGCATTTTCATGAAATTAATGTTGCCAATATTGCATAAACACAACCAATAAAATAGAATTATATTTCTAAGTAAAACAAAACAAGCAAACAAACAGAAACAACATTTTGTGCACAACATATCTGCAGACAATTAAAATTGTTACTTTTGAAGTTCAAAGAATTAAGAAACTTGACTTAATTTTAAAACAATAAAAATTAGTTTGAAGGTGTAGATATGACTCAGATCCGTACAATGCTAAGATTGCTCCCTTTCCAGATTTCTTAGCCTACATAATTTTACTGTTAGCATATACACAAGATGATTGAATAAAAAGTGGAAGACTAGTATCTGCTACTGAGTTGCTAAAGAGACTTTCCAATACACTGTAAAGTTGAGATCCCATGGCACATCTTAGATGTGCCCACCTGCGGTGGAAAGAAGAGTGTTCCCAAACCACCAACTGTGATGTGATTTCTGTAAATATCAATGCAGTATCTGAAACTTGGTGCTCTCGGATTTCCAATCAGCCTTTACGTTACTGTGGTTTCCTCTTTATTTATGTTTAGATGTTAAATACAGATCTCTTTCTCATACACTATGGTAAACAGGGTGATTGTTTTCAAGAAATATAGTTGCCAGGATGAAAATATTGCTCCATAGTTAAAAGAACTGCCTCATTTGTTGGAGGAACCTGGCTCTGTTTCCAGCACCGACAAAAACCCTTCACAACTCTCCTTAACTCCAGTTCCAGGAGGAAAGCATGGAAGAAGAAACAATGTCTTCTATGACACCTAAACATATGTCAACTTTAGTCAAGTGAAGCTTACACTAAGGGATACGAGAAGTAGGGAGTAGGCAGGAAGCATTTAGTCTTCACCCAATCTGCAATGTCTGCCTGGCTGGACAACCAGAAGTGCCAGGAACAGTGAGAGATAACACAGGAGACACAGCTTCAGAGTGTGCCTTCTTTTTGGTGTACATTAGGGAAACATTTGTATTTAAGGGCATCAATGTGATCTCTCCCTAAGCTTGATTTTAACAAAATCACCTGGATGACAGGAGAGTAAATCAGAGCCAGGAATTACAAGGAATAAGCTCACCTAGTAACAAGACATTGTCACCTGAATTTATAAAAGGAAGCCGTGGTCACCTGCAACTCCAAAAATAAGAGTATTTGGAAGCTGGTAGAGTCAATTAGCCAAATGTAATGTGTCTTATCTAAGAAAAAAGTCAAGCATGACATATTTTCTACATTGGGAAAATATAAATAAATTATAGTTTGTATATAGCAATTCTAGAGAGATAAACTTGCTATTGACCAGATTAAAACCTCTCAATTTATTTTATCCCTCAAAACAACTTTTTAAATTAGTTATAATTAGTTTTATAATTTGGAAAACAAAATATAAAACACTCTCAATGATCAGGTTGCCTACATAAAGTGTAATATCTGTTAGGTGGCCTAGCTGAGAAGCCAATTTCTCAAAAATATGATATTAAAACATTTGAGAAGATGATAAATTTTTAATTCTAGAAATAAAACTCAGTGTCTAGTACATATAGGGACAGATATACACAGCTTACAGAAAGAGAGGTGGTAAATGTCCTTAAATTTGTTCTTAATAATATTTAAAATTTATTTGCCCTTAAATAAATTAAGCTATGAATTAACTGAGGTATCCACAAATCTATAAAGCACTTTTTTAATAGCTTTGTTAATTGATAGATTCGGTGTGAAGTTCTAGAATAATAAAATACCTTGAATTTATCTGATCCATTTACCTGCTTATAAACTCACTGCCAAGACTTCAGGCTACTTCATTTTGTGTCTAGTCCACATAACTGGGGCTGTTACCGAAACCACATATTTTTGTGTCAAATTTCAAACTGATGGTGTGATATTTTATTCATTATAAGTATTCTGGATATTGTGAAGAAGGAACAAGTTATTATATGAATATTCATAGGCTAAGTAAATGAGAAACTTCGAAGGACTAGCACCTATAACAAGTAGATCTTCAGAAATCCAAAGGGAGATTGCTAAACATTTGCTTTCAGTTTCCTAAGTTTTTCTAGCCATGAATATTAGGAAATAGAGTATGCATCTCATACCAGTAGTTACTTAGTGGGCAGAGGGATGATAGTATTGAACTCATAGATGGTGTCCACTAGTGAGAATCTGCAACTGGTGTCATAGCTGTTTTAGATAGTACACATACATTCTTTGTTCCCTACTAAAATATTTTTACACCATATTACCATTGCTAATTAACACAGGGGTATAATTTCATACTTAAAACTTTAAAACATTTATAACTATATAATTATAAATATATAATTTATATATATATAAACCTATATATATATATATATATATACTCCATTATGAGGATTATTTTTCCATATTGTGAAATCATGTGGGGGAAATAACTGATTCTGCCAATAACCCAGGTTTATATGGCTCTCTTATCATCCCCTTAGTTATATTAGTACAGTCCTTGATACACATGGATCCAATTGATGACTTTAGGTGATTTTTGTTGTTTAGGCTTTAAAACAAAACTATATCTAAGCTTCCACAAATAATTTACCTTTAGAATATGATTCAAAAGTTAACAAGTTTGTTACATATTTTCATTAAAAAATGGTTAACTCCATATTGTCAGAGATGTTTTCTGACTATATTCATGTCCTCTGTAGACTCTTCAGAATAAAGTGGGAAGACAATGGTAAGGAAACACATTCAGAATATCAGGGATTCTTTCTTACCTAAGTTCTAAATAATGAAAAATGTGAAGCAAATATTGAATATTATATGAAACAATAACATTTCAATTCATAACACCAGGATGTTAGCTACCTGTGAAGTCGAATCTTCCTGTCCACTGTCTGGAGCTCTTCGGGCATAAGATTTGAGATCAGAGCTGTGACTTCCTGAAGGATATATTTGACAGAAATTGCGAGAGATGAGCTGAACGTACAGAACTTCATCCGTTATTTATTTTACATTTCAGAATCAACCTTCTGAGCAGACTAGATTTTGAATATATTTGTATCATAAATTATCTCAAGTGTCCTATAGCTCCTTCTGGAAGTGACGCTTTCCAAAGTCACCTGCTATTCAGAAATTTCACTGGTGTAGTCTATTAGCAATAATTTATGCTTGCCAATGAAACCCGAAGGGACAGCTTGACACCTTGACATTTAATGCTGTGGTGAGAGGAAGCAAATTGGTGGTTTCATATTGTGTGCACACGAGAGTAATTTATACTGCTTTTGCACATATTGAGCAATAATATTTGAATCTATAAACAACTAACTACGGTTTGGAGAAACTCACTCACAGCACATATTGCTCAGTTCCTACCTTGCCACTTACAATGTGTATTTCCAGATCCATATATGTACTTAATCACTTCCCAAAACTGGATAATTTGTGACCTCAGGGTAAATATAAAAGATCTGGCTTGACAATTTTAAAAAACTATTTCACAAGATTTTTATTGTATAATCCCATTTTATAAAGTTTTGTAACTAAAATGCATTTGAAGTTTAGCCTGACTTCTTAAATTATTGTCTACTTATCCTTTGTTTCCATTTCCAATAAATAGTAATGTTAGGTAAATATTTATTTTCTGACATAATGATGCCCACTACTGTATCAACATAAGTCATGTACAACTCCTCAAACTGGTCAGTGTCAGCAAAGTGCTGGTCAGGACTGACTCACTGAGATAGCACACACTGGTACACAAAAATTTAATAAACTACATTAACCACTTTATGTTCCACTCCCATGTGGAGGTCCCTGCATGCAAGTGCAATGTGTTCAATGTATTGGACCACTCAAAGAGAAAGAGAGCGTGAAATGCATGTAGGATGAGCTAAGCTTGCAGCTAAGTCTTGGATATCTACTCCATGCTCCATGGGATGAACTGAATCTACAAAATAAATTATCTGCCTTGTACTTTGATCACCCAAGGAGGTGGGAAGAATGTTTTTTGTACATGGATAACATACAACATGTAAAAATCCAGTATGACTACACTTACTGTATATATGACTTCATTAAAAACATAACCAGGATACGCTATGACAAATTAATGTTCACTGAATTATGAACCTTCAAGACTGGTATGTGGTTTATGCTTGGGTTCTCGGCTCTTTGAAGACTGAGGTTCCTATCAGTTGAAGACCAGCCTGAGCTACGCCGTGAGGTCAAAACACCTTAGGCTAGAACAAGTTCCTCTTTAAAACAACAACAAACAATCAACAAAAAAGCTACACAAAGGTAATTGTGGACTTTCAACCACAGCTCATTCCAACATCCTATTTCATGATTTAACTTTTTTAATATTTGAAAGAAAACATCCATAACATATTTGGTATCCATACAATACAAGTAGGATTTTCTTGTTTTTCTCTCTATTAGCAAATGTGCCTATTAGAAACCAGGCATGAAAAGTACATACTGACCATTATTTATTTTTGCTATGGTACATGTATACCCTAGAGAGATGGCTCAGTGTATGAAGTGTTTGATGTCCCAGAGTGAGGACTTAAATTTGACTAAGTAAAACATACATAGAGCTGAACATGGTAGCACAGGTTTCTAACCTTGGCCTTTGAAAGCTCACAGGTCTGGTAGCTTGGCATACACAACAAACAGACAACAGTGAAGAGATCCGGTGTCAACAAAGGTGGAGGGTAACAACTGAGAGAAGGCCATTGAAATGCACGTATCCACGTGCACGAGCAGATATCATACACACACATAGAACATATACATTATAAACACACACCTGAGAGAAGGCCATTGAAATGCACGTATCCACGTGCACAAACAGGTATCATACACACACATAAAACATATACATTATAAACACACACCTGAGAGAAGGCCATTGAAATGCACGTATCCACGTGCACAAACAGGTATCATACACACACATAAAACATATACATTATAAACACACACCTGAGAGAAGGCCATTGAAATGCACGTATCCACGTGCACGAACAGGTATCATACACACACACAAAACACATACATTATAAACACACACCTGAGAGAAGGCCATTGAAATGCACGTATCCACGTGCACGAACAGGTATCACACACACACACAAAACACATACATTACAAACGCCCACCGAACTATGAGTATATTTATGTATTCTAAAAATAATCTCTCAATTCAGTCACCTCATTTGAAAACTATATCCAAAAACAATATGGAAATTTCCTTAAGTAAATTTCAATATTTTAAAGTCTATGTACTTTGTCACTATCTAGTGATGAGAAAATAATCCACTTTCCTTTTTTAAATGGCATTGTGCTACTAAAAATTGCTGTTAATTCCTTAGAAGAGCAGTGCTTCCTCGCAGATATTCTGAAAGCTGGATTTGAAAAGATGGAAGCAGCAGCATTCTCCATTATAAACTTGGCTCTGGCTACTGCCAGGGCTCTCACTGCAGCTCTCGTTTTGCTCAAGGACGAGCTGAGGTCAATGACTATCACTTAGGATTCAGACAATCTGGGAGGCTGAGGAGTAGCTTGGACAGGATGCCACATGCTCCCAGTACCCTTTTCACAGATCCTGATGCTGCACCTCTGCAGAAAAATACGATGGAAGATTTTGTTCTCATATTTCCTTTCATTGTTCATCTAAGTTCTAACACCCAAGAGGGAGACATCCCTTAAATTCACAGGCTTCACAACAGATTTTGAAGCTCACAGCAGATAGGGAGAAGGCAGCAAAGGGCTGACATTAGTTAATCATTACAACTGATTATTTAATCATCACAGTTTCCGAAATTTAAGCAAAAGATTTTTTAACCTAAGTATTTTCAGAGTTTTGCATCACTTGAGAAGGGAACAAGAGCAAAAGACAAAAAAAAAAACTCCTTGCTTTCCATAAATAGATTGACAACTCTTTCTTAAGGCAAAAATAAGAATACATGTAGCTCAAAAGAAAATACCATATGCTGCTTAGGAAAGCACAGGAAGAAGAAAAGAGAGAAGGAGCGCAGTGAGAAGGGGTTTTCATATGTGCAAGAAGACTTTTAGAAACATAGTTCTTTAGACCCTTGGGATTTAAAAGTATGAGCCTTATTCTAAAGGTCTGTAATACAATTATAATAGCTTAGACAAATAATTAGCAAGGAACATGTGGAATACTAATTTCTACAATTTACTAGAAATCAGCTGAAGATTTTCTCAGGCATACTACTTACTTAAATGCAATAGGATAGTTTCCACATGGGTGCAGGTGTCCAGGGAGGCCAGAAGAAGGTGTTGGATCCCCTGTAGCTTATATTACAGGTGGTGTTGGGCTGTCTGACATGAGTGCAAAGGGCTGAACCCCAGGCTCCTAGAAAATTGGCAAGTGATCTGTACCAGTGAGCCATCTCTCCAACAATCCCTCTACACATAGTAATATTAATCTGAGGTGAATCTGTAAGATTTTTCTATTTTCCAAGATGGAAAAAGGGCTAATTGCTAAAGAAGTGAAGACACAGTCATTATTGACATTCTTGTTATTTAGCATAAAACTCTTTTGAAAATATATTACACTATCTGTAAATGTAAAGAAGAGAATAAGGAAATGCTTCAGAATAAGTGGTTAGATGCCTATGAACAGGCACACATTTGCTTCATGTTGTGCATGTATGTGTGTGTGCATGTTTATAGAGAAGATGGAAAGGGGAGAGAAAGAAAATTAAAGGAAAGGAAAATATGGAGGAAGAATGGAAGAAAAAAGGACTGGGAAAGGATCTGAGAAAGAAACACAGGAAGACAAGAAAGTCCCTATAAATTTCTTTATTAAGTAAGTTTTTTTTTTCTTTTTCATAGAGGTAGTCAAATAAGGCACACTCTATTGGGAATATATTATTCTCTTGTTTCTATTTCATTAGATTCAATAGGTTTCAGCTGATAAACTATTATAACTTAAAATGTAGGTGGAGCTTCTTAAAATGCAAATAAGGGGTCATTGTAAAATGCTAGCATATTTCTCAGAAAGTATGAATGACCTCACTGGCAGAGAAACTGGAGCTACTTACCATCAAGTTATTATATTGTTTTTATTGAACTATACATTTTTCTCCACTCCCCTCTCTTCCTTCCCTTTCCCCTTCTTTTTTTGTTTTTCTTTATTTATTTATTGTTTTTTTTAATTTATTTATTTATTAAGGATTTCTGCCTCCTCCCCGCAACCGCCTCCCATTTCCCTCCCCCTCCCCAGATCAAGTCCCCCTCCCTCATCTTCTCGAAGAGCAATCAGGGTTCCCTGACCTGTGGGAAGCCCGACAGAGATCCCTCTCCCCTTCTAACCTATCCTGTGACCCCCATTCTTTCAATTTCCTCAGGAAATCTTGTCTTTTTCTCCTTCCTGTAGAGATCCATGTATGTCTCTCTTAGTGTCCTCTTTGTTTTCTAATTTTTGTAAGAACTGATGCCTGGTCTTGACAGTATACACAAAAGGTGTACTCTGTTCTTCAGTTTTCCAAACTTAAGCATGACTATTCCCATATTAAAAGTGAAATTAAGTCCAGTAAGATATTATATGCCCTTGACCTGAGTTTGAGACTCAGAGACCACATGGTGGAAAGAAAGAAAAGATTCTTCTCCTCTGACCTTCAAACAAGGATCATGACATGGGTATGACATGTATGTGTCTGTGAATAAACATACACAGACGCATAGATTCAGCCCTAGATACATAAAAGTATATGCAGGCATGCAAGCATGTGAAAATGTGAATGTGTTGGTATGTGCGTACACAACGCAAATACTTTCAAAGTTGAGACATGTTCAAAAACAGTGGAATATAAATAAATGAGAATCAGACTTGGATCAACCCATTGAGACTAATTTATGCTGCTCCTATGTGCATGAGTATAGGGCCCACCCACTGGAGCATAGCAACTTCCATGCTTAGTTGCTACTTTTAGAGTGTTGCTGTGGGTCAGGTTCTACTCTATGTTATGCTTGGAGCTTTAAAGTGAAGGTTGTATAACTAGATTCTGATAGAACTTTTGAGAGGTCTAAGGGAAAGCCATTTAGGGGAATTCCCTTAAAATTGATCGAACCATTTCTCCTAGGGTTCTTGTTATAAAATTCTGAGCCTAAGCCTCCTTTTCCCCTCTCCTGGCTTCTTTACTGAGATGTGATCCCTTTACCTACAGGTACTCTAGCAATCACAGTCATCCACAAGACCCTTGCCAGGGCATATGTTATGCTCGCTAGAATTTTAACCTCTAAAACTGAAAAAAATAAAACTTTTAAAACAGAAATTTAAGCTGTTGCTGGTGTTTCATTGTACCGTGAAAACAAAAATGATACAGTCTCAGACCTCTGCATAATTATATGTGTACGTAATCAAAATTAGGTGCATTATGGCCAGATGTGCATTGAACAAATGCTTACACCATCTAATCCTGTCAATCAAAGTAGGAATTTACCCAGAATGTACTCCTTCGCACCAAAAGTTCTTCTCTTGAAAACCCCAAATCACAATTGAAATTCTTGGGTACTTCCACAATCGCATAATCCTGTTGGTCTTGACCTTGATATATTCTGGTCTGTAGTATACTTCTTAAAATAAAATTGCATTTACTTTGAAGTTTGTGTGACTTTATTTCAGTTATTGGAATATGAGGATTAGAACCTGTAAACTCCAAGCTTGGATTTCTACAACCAGTAACACTAAGACATTTCTGGTAATATTCAGGGCTGCATATTTGACCTGGGATTTCACACATAAGAGGCCAGCACTCTAATGATTAAACTATAGAACCCAGACCATGAAAATATTTTAATTACATTTAGTTTTAATATTAAGGAGTGGAAGATTTTGTTTTCAATATTAGTTACTAAAAGAGAACATGTGATGGTACTATTGTTTTCTGATTTTCTTCAAATAGCTAAATTAATGAGTTCCATGTCAAATGTAATACATTCAGATTTGGCATAATGGTCTCTTCAAGTCAACAGGTAATGTTTAATTTTGCATAAGCCCGCGACTGGTAATGCACTGTTGGTCTGTGTTTTCTCATTGCAAAAGCAAGATTATATATAGCTGTATTGATGAAAATGGGAAGAAAAAAATTGAGGCCAGTGGTTCATGGTCATAAAGGTTGGAGAATTAATAGCAATAGCTTCAGCCAGAAACACAATAACTTCCCTTACTATATCAGGAAAATAAAACAATGCCTTCTCCAGTCAAGGGTTTCTATTATGTGGAGATAAATGATTACAGTATTAGTCAGCATTTTCAAAGTTCACACAGTATTTTACAAGCCGTGGTTTTCCATAGTTTTGAAATGCAATGACAATGTGGGTTCAGAATCAGCTGAAAGATTTAAACAGACTATTTTATCTGTTTCATAAAATTAAATTATAATAGCCTCAGAAGTTTCTGGACTCAGGCTTCTTTATAACAGTATTCACAGTTGCTATTCCTATCTGTCACTATATTACATAGACTATTATTTATTATTTTGAAACTTACTGAGGATATGAAAACAAGATGTAGAGCTGAAAGGAAAGATACCACAGAGCATTCAGAGCATGATTATATAATATTACTTTTTAAAGAAAATTCTGAGTTTTTGTATAGTTCTCATAACTAATAGTACAGGTGGTTTGAAAATGTATTTTTTCTCTTTATTATTTTTTTACATTTATTTATTTATGTTGCATTCCTACAACATTTCCTCCTCCCTCCTCTTGTCCCAGTTTATCTTCCACACAGCCCTTTTATCTCCCCAAATCCACTCCCACTCCGTTTGTAGTCAGATAAGGGTATGCCTTCTATGAATAACAACAAAGCATGGCATATACGTTGTAGTAAGACTAAGCTCCTCCCCTGTATTAAGGCTGGGCAAAGCAATTCCATATGGGGAATAGGATACCAAAAGCCAGCAGAAACAGACCCTGTTCCCACTATTAGAAATTCCACAATAAGACCGAACTACACAACTGTCACATATATGCAGATGACCTAGGTCAGTTAAATGCAAGCTACAGTCTCGAGAGCTACACAGGTTATCTGACCCTGTGGGTTTTCTTGTGATGTCTTTGACCCCTCTGTGGTAGCATTATTTGCCTTCTCAGATAGACTAAGATGTAATTCTTGAAAAGATGCCTTTGAAAAATGAAATTTCTTGTATTTTATATGATATACACATAAAAGAAAACTTAAAAGGAGAGATTATAACAGTGCCACATGAAGGGTAATTTTATGGAACTGTTTTATTGCTACAGTTCATATTTAGAAGTAGAGAAGCCTTTGATGACTAGGATACCAATTATGATAATGAATATGTAATAGAATACATCAGTTAATGGTAGTTTTATATTTGAATGTGCTTCTGAATTTCATTATGTTTCCTGGTCACATGTAAACAAAGATATTTTCAAGCCAGACAAAAAGCACGAATGACAAACCAAAAGAGCAATGCTACCAAACTCTAGTATGGTGATCCAGGGTGTGTATTGAGGTTACTCACATGAGCCTGGATGTAGTAATAGGAGCATGGCGGGGCTGCGTTCCCAGCACCCCGGCCGCCTGGCTGGCTAGCTTAAGCTTATGCCCCGAAATAATTACATGGACACTGTATTCTTTTAAACACTGCTTGGCCCATTTCTATCTAGCCTCTTCTAGGCTAACTCTCACACCTGGACTAGCCCATTTCTAATATTCTATGTAGCACAGCTAGGTGCGCTTACGGGAAAAGTTTTTGCCTATGTCCATCCTGGGTCGGAGCTTCATCTCGTGTGTCTGCCCAGGAGCCGGGAGCATGGCGTCTCTCTGAGGAGTCTGCCCCCAAGAGGAGAGCTGTCCGTCTGAGCTCACTTCCTCTCAGCATTCTGTTCTGTTTACTCCTCCCACCTATGTTCTAAGCTATGAGCCCAAGCAGTTTGTTTATTACTTAACCAATGAAATCAACAGATTGATATGACACTCCCACATCACCTGGATCCATTAAGGCATCCTGCATCACCAAAACTTCCAACCAATCATGGGAGAATACCCATGAAAACAGCATTACTCCCTACGTCTTGTAATTTTATGAGTTTCCTAAATCTTATGAATCTCTCTCTCTCTCCATTCTTTCTTACTCTGTCCAGGAAGAAAAGTTTCTGATTGGGAAGAAATAACTCTATGTGTAATGATGTCCATTCATTACAGCTCCTTTTCAAGCTAAATAGGTAACAAATTTGTGCCATGATCTTATAGTTCTGTTTATTTTCCATCTCTATATTCTATCTTTATTTTCTAGATGTTCATTATAAAAGTCATTATAAAATGCACGTCAAGAGCCCCTCTTACTTGGCCAGCTCATTTGGGAACATTTCATGAATCATTCCAGAACTAATAGAGACATTAATGTTATCATTATGAAGATGAGACTGATCAAGATGGAAGAGGTTAAAAGTTATGGGTCAAATATCCAGCAAATGTCAATATACGAGTTTAAAAGATTCCTGATAAAACCAAAATCAAGACTTTCCACTGTACATCAATGAATCACATTAAGAAATTTGTCAAAATGAAAATCAATTCATATAAACTTTGAAAACTTATTTAGAAGATTCATATATTAAAACATACCACACAGTTAATTTCAAGTCTTCTGGGATTTCTAGCTGACTCCACAGAACTTGAATCTGTAACCACCATGCTAGCCATGTCATTAACAATGCAAATGTCTGGCAAAAGTCCCTGACTGAAAGTATCCCAGACTAATGCATTTGAGATGTGTTGAAAAAAAAAAAAAACAGCTTACTGCATGTACTGGCTTTGTGGGAGCCTAGCCTGTTTGGATGCTCACCTTCCTAGACCTGGATGGAGAGGGGAGGACCTTGGACTGCCCATTGGGCAGGGAACCCTGACTGCTCTTTGGACTGGAGAGGGAGGAGGTGGGGAGTGGGGCGTGGAGAGTGGGGGGAGGGGGGTAAAGGGAAGAGGGGAGGAGGCAGAAATTTTTTAATGAAAATTAAACTAGGGAAATGGGAGGCTGGGAGGAGGTGGAAACTTGTTTTTTTTTTCTTCCTTTTCTCAATAAAAAAATAAAAATAAAAATAAACTAACCACTGTAGGCATTAATGTCTATGTACAAGCAGTTTATAGTAGCAATAATTTTCAGCTGTCAGCAATACTTCTGCCTTACCTTAGTCTTTACAGCTGGGATCGTTCCACCCCCTCCCCTCTTGGAGGCCTTCTTCACATACTTTACATATGTTCATTCAATGATATTTTCTATCTTTGCATTTTAAAGCACTTCTTGGTATAGAGATATACTCTAAAATTCTCCAGTTCTCGGGTCTGGTTCTTCAGTACATACCTGCCATAACTCTTAGGCTGACATTTTCCCGTATCTAAATGCATAACTTCGTTTGGGCTCATTATTAGTTCATTGATTTAATCCCCAGTTTATCAACAACGAGTTTCAGTAGTAAAGATGTATAAATGCACTGTCCTATTTGTCTTGACACACATATAAGGTTGGTTGAAGACATCTTTATATTCTTTTTATTCCCTACATTACTATTTAGCTGACCACAGAGAAACACATTTACTAGTCTTCTGCTCACTTTCAAACCTTTTAAATTATCCTGCACTTTGTTCCCAGTGACTATTTTTTTTAACAACCAGCAAGATGACAGTATTGTCTTCAGCCTTGCAGTTTTCGTCAGCCCTCTCACCTTAGGGCCCATCCTTGGGAATTTCCTGCTGAAACTTGTCCATCTAGCAAAGACTGGTCACTCCCCTTCTAATTTGTGGGTTTTACACGATAAGTAACTGTTCACTTCAATCTGTTGTGACTTCTAAAATAAACTCTTTATCAAACATAAAAAATAAAATAATATAAAAATTAAACTAATTAATTAATTAAAAAAACAGCTTAAAGTTTAAAAATGGAATGTTTTATGCACACATCCATGAATGTATTTGCTCCAGTTTTAAATGCACACCTATATCCATCTTTCTTTCCTAGAGGAATGATAGAGAAAAATTTTCGAGATATTCAATGAAATCTTGCCAACAAAGCCAAACAAAACCTATGTAAGTGTTGTGCTACCTGAGGTATTTATCCTCTAGGCCTTATTTAGAATTTTTCACAGGTTTACAGCTAAGGCTTTTAAATTTTTTCTTTTATATTCAATAACCTTCTGTGCCTGAACTCAAATTCTTATCATTTTATTTGGGGGGATTTTAATTCATAACTTGTTTAGGTAATATAAATCTCCCTCCCATGAAATACCTGTGCTATAATCCTTCTATATTTTGGAATACTTTCAAATATGTTTACCTGATATCCTATAACGAGACAGTGTATACCATTCTACTACCAGTTTAAATCACTGCCTGGAACACTGCACATTGTGAATCCTATCATTTTTAGGGTTTGGTCTTGAGAAGGAGAGGTTTTGCAAAGACTTTGAACATAACTTTTGAGGATTTCTGGGAAACTGAGTTCCACCTTAACAGAACTGAACTGGTTCAGTTAATCATTTTGACCAACCTAGTGTAGTTGATTAAGGTTAGAGGTTTTCAATAAGATCTAAGTACTGACTATGCTAGATATCACCCTAGGCACATGACATGCATCATAATAGTGAGCTTTACATAAAGTTCTGAAATGCTTGGTGGAGCAGTTTAGATTTGTAAATGTAACAGGTTTCTTAGTGATGATTGCCTTCAGTGTTTGAAAGGTTAGGCTATTATTGCTATATATTCATAAAATTAGTTACACTTTTCCTGACTAATTAATAGAATGTTTCTCAAAATTCAGGAATCACAATTTAATTCAATTGTTTCATTTTAATAAGACATAATTGCATCATTTCTCCCTTCCCCCTTCTCCCTCTCACCCATTTCCTATACCTGCTCATCCCCTCCCAAGTCGATTGCATCATTTACTTTAATGTTATCATTATATATGTGCATGCAAGCCTCTGAGTCTGTTTCTTGTTACTTCTGTTTGTGATTTAGGGATGACCATTTGGAACTGGATAACAAACGAGGATCTTATCCCTGTAAGAGACACATTCTCTCTTTCTCAGAGATGTTCAGTGGCCAGTAGTTCTTTTCTGAGCAGGACACCATTGAATTTGCCCTGCCAAGAAATCATCTCTGTGAGGGTTGTGTTCACTTCTTGTTTAGGCAGCTCTATTGAGGTATCATGGGTGTAGTTTCCCTCTGTGTTCTCGGAGACAGTCTAGGAGCAGACTTCCTTACTGGCACTTTGGCTTTCTTTTCTGTGATGTCCTATGAGGCTTATGTGCTGGAGTTTGCTGTATTACGTGGATCTGAGCAACCCATGATCAGTTTTTCAGTATGTTTTTACAAGTCGTGCTGTTTTGTGATGGTCTCCAACTGCTATAAAGAGAAGTTTCCTTGATAAGGAGTAAAAGCTATACTTACTTATGTATATAAGGATATGTATTTAGAATGTGGCTAGGCATTTTGCTGGCTTAGTGAAGTGGATATAGAGGTATTCTTTAAGAGCATAATGTCACCAGCTGCAGGATGTTGGGGAGGTTTCAAGTCTCAGACATGATTTATATCCTGTAAGGTAGGCCTTACGTCCAATTAGATCGCTGTTGTCTACTGCTGAGTTATGAATGCCAGTAATCACTCTGGTTGTTTAAACAAGAACGCCTCCAACAGGTTCATATAATATGGTCTCGTTGGAAGAAGTGTGTGGGGTGGGGCAGGTGTCAGTTTGAGGTTTCAAACGCCCACCAGGCTCATATTCTCTCTTTCTCTCTCTCCCTCTGCTTAATATCAAGATGTAGCTCCTCACTATTTCTTCGGCACCACACTTGTCTGCTACGATGCCCCCTGCGATGTTGCCTATGAACTAGCCATCTAAAACTGTAGACAAGCCTCATATTTAAAAAGTTCTTTTTATTAAGGTTGCCTTGGTGGTGTTGCCTCTTCACAGCAATAAAAGAGTGACTACGACATACATGAAGGTCAGTCATCAGGACCCCCAGCTCAGTAGGATTATTGGTTTCTTCCTGCCCTTGGCAGCTCGTATAGTACCTTCTGTGAAATCTAATCTATAAGAAAGACTCTTTCAGGTCATCTCTAACTCAGATTCAGGGGAAACACATATTTTGATACTTTCAGACCCTGGGTCTATATTGCAAAATTGCTTTCATGAAATTTTTGCATGAATTCACACTTGATTGGCATGCCCTCACCAACACTGGGTATTAGAAAATAAATTTCGGAGGATTAAAGATTAAATATAATGAAAATATAACCATAAGTCTTTAATCCATCAGGGATTTATTTTGGTATAAAACATGATGTAGGAATGCATTTTATTAGACTCTCATTCCACTGGCACTTATGGATTAATCCACTTGGTCACCCTGCTTATTTAAAATACGAGTTTGAAGTTCATTAAATAAGTAATTAGGCTGTCACTTCTGCACTTCCGTTTCTCGTGTGCCTGTCTGGCTCTAGGATCACTGTTTTTACTATACACCTTTATTAACAGAGTTTAGAAACATTTGAGTGATTGTGAGGGAGAACTCGCTCCATTATTTGTTGTATATTCATATGTGTACACCCAATATCGTTTAGACTTATTTTTCAAGCTTAATTAAGGGAAAAACATGGTTTAGGATGACATTGTGTCTTTGCATTTGAGGAAGCATGCGAACTTTCATTCTTATATTCTGTAGTAGAATTAATCAGATAAAGAACTAACATGTTTATCTTGGTGAACATTTTAGAATTTGCATTCTCATGCTATTGTAAAAACTCTACATTTTGTAAAATTTTGTGCTTGGACAAAAGATTTCTCTCTTCATCATTGTCAGTTCACCTATGCTAAACACACAGTTAAAAGCAAATAGGGCTTTAGGTAGTATTTTGGATTCGTAGGGTAGAAAACCATATTGTTAGTAATGAATGCTTGTATTTCTTTTTAGTCTGAAAATTTGTGTGTTTTTCCTGAAAATACTAGAATTTTCAGAGTAAAGTTTTAAAAAATAATAGTTCCAATGATGGATTTTATCTTGTTCCCATGTTCAATGGAAACATCCTTAGTGTTGCACTGTTTGATAAAAGGCTTACAGCAGTCCTGAGGACATTTTCCAAGGGGGTATTCAGGCTATTTTCCATTTTTCTGCTATTTTTATTGTTTCATAAATTTTTCTAGATTTTCAAAAGATTTAATTAGCTTTGGATGTCTATGTATTTAGTATAATAGAAATTTCTACTTTGTAATGATGAGTTTTCAATTTGAGGATCACTGTCAAATATTAAATTTATTAGCATAATCATATAATCTTTCTTTTGTTGAAATAATAACATGACACATTAAAATCACAGATAACACAAAATTAGATAGCTTTGCATCTTTCATTTGTTTTTAAAATTTTTTAATTAATTAATCTGTTTTTTTGAGACAGGGTTTCTCTGTAGCTTTAGGGTCTGTCTTGGAACTAGCTCTTGTAGACCCAGCTGGCCTCCAGCTCACAGAGATCCACATTTGTACCTCTCTAGTGCTGGGCTTAAAGACATGTGCCAACAATCCATGGCTTATTTATTTATTTTTCAAAGAAACATCTTTTCTCATTTTACATACTCTCCTCCTCCTGCTCCCTCCACCTTCGTCCCCCTGCCCTTCCACTTCTCAGAGAGGGTAAGATTTCCCATGGGGAGTCAACAAACTAGCACATAGCTTTGAGGCTGGACTAGACCCTCTCTACAGTATCTAAGTCGAGCAATGTATCCATCCAAAGAGAATAGGCTCCAAAATACCAGTTCAATCACTAGGAATAAATCCTGGTCCCAGTGCCAGTGAAACCACAGACTCCCACAGAATTATAAATGTCACCCACATTCAGAGAGCCTAGTTTGGTCCTATGCTGGTTCCCCCTCTGTCAATACAGAATCGCTGCTCTCCCACTAGCTCAGGTCAGCTGTAACAGTGGGTATCCCCATCATGATCTTGACCCCTTCACTCATATTATCACTCTTTCTTCTCTTAGACTGGACTTTCGGAGCTCAGTCCAGTGATTCACTGTGGATCTCTGCATCGTCTTCCATCAGTTGCTAGATGAAGGTTCTATGATGGGAGGGAAGAAGGGGAGGAGCAGCGGAGAAGCAAAGGGGAGAGAAAAAACACTTTGCATTTTAATTTATTGATGAGATTATATGTTTACAGTTTTTAGAAGGTATTTATATGTGAGATTGCCTTGCAATTTTATTTTATATAATATATATATTGTACCAATTTATATGAATTACACCAGGGAAATTAAACATAAAATAATAACTTGCAACATTTCTTGTTTAATATTTTGTTTGAAACTTATCAATAGAGAAGAAACCATTGATTTATGAGGAAAGCTTTGGTAATATAAAGCTTATGAAACATTTATATGGGAAGTGTAAGGAAAAGACAATTCATTTGAAATGTTTTCCATCTTTACTTCTATTATAAGAATTATGGAGCAAAATTATTAGCTATTAAAAACAAAAGACAAGTAAAGTTAGAGGAAAAATATAACTGAGTCTACTCCAGTATTCTAATGATATGATTATCCTGAGATCACAATTGTGTACATATTGTAATACACACATTAGTTACAGGGGGTATGAAAACCTAATACTTGGTATATATAAAGTACATGAACTTTACATTTCAAACCTGTGATGAAAGGACATCCAAAATATTTCAATTAAAGGTTTTCAGAGACATGTATCTAAGGGATATTGTTATTAAATTATAACCTAGAAACAATTTTTGATAGTTAACTATTAAAAACAAAAGAAAGTTTGGAATGTAGTTCAATAACAGAGAGTTTGTTAGCACACACAGGCCAAGAACTTGATCTCAACATCAGAAAAAGATAAAAAGAAAGGAAGGGGGAGAAAAGAAAGGGAAAAAGACATAGAAAGAGGGAGAGAAATTAAATAAATCAGAGAAAGTATATAAAAGTGGTAAATTTGCTGCTTATTGTTAATTGTTTTTTGAAGATAAGCATTACTTGTCTTTCTTATTGCCTATAAAATGTTGTATCTGAGTACACTGAAGAGAAAAATACAAAGCCTTCAGTCAAATTGAGTCATACTGAGTGCAAACATTTATCTTTACAATGCATGAGGTGTCAGATTTTTTTTAAAAAAATCTAGGATCATAGAAAGAGGACAAAAATTATGATAATATCAAGGTAAGAAGATGATCTAAAACAATAGGGAAAATAATTTTTTTAAATGACCATTGGAAAAAAAACACTTTGTTTCACTATGTGTAAATTTTTCTTTGTATTGTGTTGAAGCTACTTTTTGTTTTTTGCTTATTTTTTGATCTCCACCAATTTATTAAAATAATATAAATTGAGGTTTTGATCTATTTTGTGTTTAATCGTCTGTCCTCAAAGACTCTTCTAATACTTAGAAAAAATATATATAGATTTTTCTTTTTGGTCTCCATAGCAGAAAATCATCTTGGAATACTTCACCTTTTGAGAGTTTAAAGTGCATCCTATCCAGTCTATATGCCTAGACTCTCTGACAGACATTACAGTAAAGCAAGAAATTTGAAGGACTATCCCATAAGTACTAATAAAGTTCCTCAGTTGCTTTCTTCAGAATGTATGGCAGACCCTCTGTGGAGCAGAAATCTCAAAGGACTGTCCTACCTTGTCTTGGCTAAGTTCAACAGTCTGTACAACGTACTGTCAAGTAGACCAGCCAACAGCAATTTCTTGCCCATAGACATAGCTTTGTCACAATGAAAGCAAACTCCATATGGATTTTCTCCAGTGCCCACTATCATTTCATGAAGGAGACTGGTGCTGCCACTATCAGATATGTTTCATTGTTTTGTTTTGTTTTTGGCACAGGGTTTCTCTGTAGCTTTGGAACCTGACCTGGAACTAGCTCTTGTAGGACAAGCAGGTCTTGAACACATAGAAATCTGCCAGCCTGTGCTTCTGGAGTGCTGGGATTAAAGGCAGTCCTGTTATCAAAAGATGGGATGTCAAAATTCAGAAGGTCTTCCCCCATCATGCATTATATTTAGTTCTATTTTACAAATACATTTTTCTTGGTTTCTATTTTAAAGCTAAGGCTTTCCTAAAGTAAATAGGTTGGTTTAATTTGGCAGTCTAATTCACAGTTCCATTTGTATCAGCAGCTGTTTTTTTGCTTATCAGCAATCGATAAATTTAAAATAAACACTATACTATATAGGACCCAGACTCCCTATTTTTTCCATCTTTATGTCTTATTTTTCTTTTTATATTACTTTTACTTCACTCTTCAACATAAAAGCTTTATAATTTTTAAACTATCTACTTTTTTTCCCTCTTACCATCTATTTACTTTTTCTTTCCTTAAGCCAACATACATTGTTAATCACATTGTAAACTATAGCCTGTTTAGAGACTTTTTCATGTTTGGATCTGTCTTTACTGTGTATTTCTAACCTTTTTTTTTTGTCTGCATGATGTGGGAGTCCCTCTGTGTGCTGTGATTACCATTAATGAACAAAAGAAACTGCTTTGGACCTGTTGATAGGACAGCACTTAGGTAGGTGGGGAGGAGTGGATTGAACTGCTTTGGACATGTAGCAGTGCAGAACTTAGGTAGGCAGAGAAGACAGAACTGAGTGCTGGGAAGAAGAAGGCAGAGTCAGAGAGAAGTGATGGAGCTACCGGAGATAGACCCTGGAAACTTTAGCTGGTAAGCCTTTATCACATGGCAATACACAGATTGATAGAAATGTGTTAAATTAATATAAGAGTTAGCCAATAAGAAACTGGAGCTGATGGGTGAAGCAGTGATTTAATTAATACAGTTTCTGTATGATTATTTCAGGTCTAAGCTAGCCTGGCAGCTGGAAATCAATAAGTGGCCCCTCCTTAGACATCTGCATGAACAAAAGACTGCTAAGCATCATGGCTAATACCGCCACCATGGTTTTGATGGCTGGCTTCATCCACTTCTTAGTTTGTGAAATCCATGTCTAAAGCCTGTATGCCCAGTTGGAGGTGCATTTGACTGAAAACTGCATTCTATCCTTCAGTTCTGAAATGTCAGTGACCTACACTGTGGCAGGCATTTTTACTTTTACTTCATTATTTGTTTCTACTTAGTGTATAAAAGGCTGTTTAAGCACTGTGCTATACAACACCGTTTCTTCAAGGAGCTGTATCCCTTTATTCCCTGCTTTCTCAGGCCATGTATGGAAATGCATGCCCACACTGGAATGCCACAATGTACTTTTTGGTTTTTACTCTTTTGGGAGTCCACTACCCAGCTCCGAAATAAATACACGAAGACTAATTAGTATTTAGAAATGCCTGGCTTTAGCATGACTTATTTTCAGACATTTTTTTTTAAAATTAGTCCATCTACCTTTTGCCTCTGAGCTTTTACCTTCACTTATTCTATCTTCTGTTCATTCTCACTCCATGGTTGGGTGGGTGGCTGAGTGGCTGGCCCCTGTAGTCATCTTCTCCTTCTCTTTTACTTGCTCCTCCCTCTTATCTCTCTCTATTTATTTATTCTCTCTGCCTGAAAGCCTCAATTATCCCTCTGCTGACCAGTTATTTACCATTGAATACAGTTTCTCAGAATTAAACAAATGCAACATAAAAGAATGAAACACACCTTTGAATCACTAAACAAATATTCCACAGCATAAATGAATGTAACACATCTTTAACTATATTCCACAACAAGTCAAGGTTTAATGCTGCTGCTTCGGATAGATTAGGCTTTTCATCATTAAAAGTCTCATTTTAAAGAAGATATTCTTGTGCTGAATTAAAAGCCAATAAGAGGCTGGATGATGGTGGCACATGCCTTTAATCCCAGCATTTGGGAGGCAGAGGCAGGTGGATCTCTATGAGTTTGAGGCCAGCCTGGTCCACAAGAGGTAGTTCCAGGACAGGCTCTAAAGCTACAGAGAAACCCTGTCTCTAAAAACAAACCAAAAAAAAAAAAACCCAATAAGATAAAAATTCTGATGGTGAAAAATCAGTCCCATGTAGGAGGGGTTTGGGACAAAAAAAAAACATTGAATAGACTAAGATTGTGTGAGGAAACTGCTGTAATAAGCATCCCATGATTTTATATGTACCTTTTAAAGATTAATATAAGGTCACAGATATGCAGACTTGTACTGTTGAAAGCAACTGTGGGCATAAAGAAGGAATAAAAATAAAAGCATGAGCTAAAGAATAGTCTTCAAATTAAAACATTGTTCCAACAAGAACAGAGAATTATTATTGAACAATGGCTGAAAATTCTAGGAAAAGTAGAACATAACAAAGAGTCTTTCTATTTTTTCTGGATATAGTGGATAGCTTCATCATAGATTCCCTTTTCCTTAAGTCAATGCCACTTGATGAAAAGCAACCAAAAATTTATATCATATTACAGGGATGCTAGTGTTAGTATTATCAGATGTTAATGACCCACGTGATTTTGTTCCTCACCCTATCTCCTCTGATTTCATCAGTTTGAATCATAAGAAAGGATGTCTGTAGACTAAATTGAACAATAACTACAGGTTTAGCCCCTGTGCTGGAGGAAGTTTTCTAGGAAACACATGAGTCAGCTTCAGGTAAATGATGGACCGATGTTGATTTGTCTATGGGCTTTTAACACTAACTTAGCAAAGAGGATTAACAACAGGACTTCCTATGGATTAAATAAGAGTACCTATTTACAGTTTTCCATGGCAATACTACCTCAATGATAGACATTATACAACAGAAAGACTTGGACTGTCCATCAATTCTAAGGAGTTAATCTAGTGCATCTGTTGTAAAAGTGACATTATACCAATCAGGAAGAAGAGAAAAGAAGTGGTTCTTATCCTTGTTAGAGATATGTGTTCCAAATGCTATTGGACAAACTACATTTATCAGAGGGTACTGGCTAAGCAAATTTTGCAATTCTTGACTGGTAAGGGATATAACCAAGAAAATAATTACAAAAATGAAAATAAATCGTCTTGTCTTTGCTATACGCCTGACTGTTAAAAAAGGGTACCTCTTTATATGGCTATTAGGGTATAGAGAAAACACATTTCATATCTTCGAATACTGTGTCTTTCCACATACAAAGAGATAAAGAAAGCTGATTGTTCTGAGAAGGGCACAGCTCTGCAACAGCTAAAGCCTTCGTGAAACATTTGTCCTGAGAAAGAACTGAACATCCCAGTAGAAGCAATGCTCACTTAATGCTATCTGATGCTAACATAGAAGCTGCCACCATCGTACTATCATGATGGCTGGGAGCAAGGCAACGTCGTGATGACAAATTTAATACTGATATTGTCAACCATGGATATCTAAAGTGTAAAGAACAAACAGCAATGTGTTCCTCTTATATGACAACAGTTTTCCTTGAGCTAATCAAATGGACTTAGCTGTAAATTGAGTATATCTTGTCTTTTTAGGCATCTTATGATTTATTTTCCTAATAGATACCTGTTATGAGTGGGAGTCTGCTTTTTCTAACTTTGATATCTTTACTATCCAAGTAATTACAGAAAATATCTTATCCATATCCACATTATCCACAAACAACAGCTGATCACACTATCATAATATATAATATGTAGTGTGTCACTCATATGCTGACCTCACAGAAAGCCTACTGGAAGAGATTCCATGATCTTGGAAACAATATCCCGAGGACTGGGGTTCCATCCTTCAGCATACTTCACATGCATTGAGGAATAAGGTACTATCCCCCAGTGTATTTCATGTGCATTGAATTTGAGACATTTATAAGAACAGAGACTACGTTTAGTATAAACACCCCATAAGAGACAGGACAACCTCCACAAAAATATCCCTCCTTAAGTTACAGATTCACCAAAACCGCTGAGGATTAAAAACCCATACTACAGGCATAAAAGAAAGGAAGATCATTGATTCAGAGATCGATATGTATTAGTAAAACCTGAGTTTTGTTAGCCTACTTCACATTTCTTCCTGAGGCTGAAGCACTTTTGATACCATTTATTTCAATTTGAACTTCAAACATAGTAATTTGAGAGAAGATAGGACATCAGAGTTTCCTATAGCATTTCAGGATGAGTGGAACCTGCCATTTTGACTTCCAGTGCAAATTCAATAGAAAAAGAAGAAAAGGAGGTTTCTAAATAAGATATTGTACGAGCTAAGAGGTTCTCATTTTCTCAACTGCAGAGAAACTCCAGTCTACATTTAAGGTACTTTTAATACAAGATTATGAGAACAGATATAAAAAATTAAAGCATCCTTCATAACTTTTGTAATTTCTACTATAATTTATAATATATAATGTTGTCTTTATTATTCCAAAAATACTCCCTTGTTTCTGATATATATTGAACAATAAATTAACAAATAGTAAAGGTATGTAGATACCCTGTTAAACTGTAAAATCTGGCTTTGGAAAGTATTTTTTTATTTAATTAATAATTATTATTAAAACATCAAATACATTTGAGGAAATACAATTTTAAGAAATAAAAGTGTAATGACAGATGTTTTGAATATATCCCACATCTCAATCAGTAACATCTTGTTTTTGTTTAGTGACTCTGCTCTATTTAAAAGGGTACTTTGTTTATCATCTTACAATTTAACTCTCCCTAAGAGTAGTTACAATTTAGGAAATAAAAAAGTTTACCAGAAGAGAGAATATAGGTGAAAATACAATTGTTATTTTTTGTCTGAACTTGATTAAGTAGTAAATTAATTTCTCCTGCAAGACTTTAAGTCATTTTTTTTCTAAATAGAGGCAAATAGCAGTCACTTCAGGGAAAATGTCTTATGTCTACTTCACAGAGAAAGGGGAAATGTGATTTGTATTCTAAAAGCTTTACAGTAAAATAGAGAAATACTATAATATTTTAAAAAGTGGTTTATCAAAGGGGAAAAAATCACAGCATTGTTTACAATATTGACAGGGTAATTTATAAACACAGTTTCTCATGCCTAGTTAATGGTGAAAACACTAAGGATAAATGAAAATAATTAGAGCACTTTTTAGCTTTGCTACTGGACAGTTTATTATTAAGTAGATTCTATAAACCTAAAATACATACCAGATTAGCATTTCTTCTGCTCTTCAATGAAAATGGAAACAAAATAAAGAATTTACATTATATAGGCTCCAGACAATGTCATTTGCCAAATGGCATGGAGACAGTAACAAAACTCATTAAATGCACATAGTTCCATGAGAAGAAAAAAATTATTCTTTAACATAACCAGTCTGCAATTTTCAGACGCTTTTCTTTCTCTGTCAGCATTTATACATGTGGAGAATTTGTTTTGAATTAGGATTTCTTTTAAGTTGAAAATTCTTTCTAAAAACAAATTTCACCAAGAAAAATAAATGTTAAAAAAATGAAAATATTACAATACCAAATATAATCTAAATAAAATTTTGATAGTTAATAAACTGAAGACTGACTTCAAATTTCAAAATTAAAGTTTCGGCATTGCAGGTAGACCATTGACTTGAAGGCCAGAGAACTTAGTTCTACTCCAAGAACTCAGTATACTGTTCTTTTGTTTCTATGTAGCAGTTATGAAATCCTTCCCTAACAGTACTCTTTCTATCAGGTTGCATTTTCAGACTGCTTGGGTTTAAATAATCTTGGGTTGATTTTTGAGAGTTCCCCTGGGGTCCTGGCCACAAATAAGCCCATATCTCCTAAATATCCACTGGAAATAAGCAACTTTATGATTTTAATATTTCTTTTTAATTGATTAGTTTATTTATTTTATTGAAAATAGATCTGTCTATTATACAATTAATCCCAAGTACAGTTTACTCTCCTTCTACTCGTCATAGCTCCCAAGCCACCCCCCAAATCCCCTCTCTTCAAGATTTGCTCCCCTTCCATTTCCTCTTTAGGAAAGACCAGGAATCTAAGAGACAACAGACAAACAGGACAAAAGACATAATGAGAAATGACAAAATCCCTCATCTCAGGGCTGGATAAAGGAACACAACATGAGAAAAGGAGTCCCAAGAGCAGACAAAAGAGTTAGAGATACACCCTTTTCCATTGTTAAGAGGCCCACAGAAGCACCTACCTAACAGCAGTAACATATATTCCGAGGACCTCCTGCAGGAGATGGGAATAGATACAGAGATCAGTAGCCACGTTATGTGAAGAGCGAGTCTAAATTGGAGGGCTCCATGGGATCTCTCCATGGAGATCAGGGAACCTCGAGGAAGAGGGAGAGGAAAGACTGTACTAGTCAGAGAGGGTGGAGAAACCCAGGAAAACACGAACCACAAAATCAGTTAAACAAGGGTGCACCGAGACTGAAGCAGCAAGCTTGGGTGCTGCATAGGCCTGCCCCAGGTCCTCTGCATATGTCATTACAAAATTTCAAAACCCCATTAGAAGTCAAGAGGCAATTAGAGTTCTAGATGAGTTTATCTCCAAAATATGGAAACCAGCATGCTGTAACATGGGTTCCAATAGCTAAATTAGATCATGTGGACAGTCACAAAGGAGTCAAATATCTTAACTCAAGGAAGAACTAAATCATATAAGGCCAAAGCTTGTCTCTGCTACATTAGGAAAAATATTGTCTGCCTTACCTTCTAGAGTCTAATTAAATACTCATTAAATATACTTGGCTTATTCTTAACAAATACCTACTAAATCTATTCCCTGAATATAACACATTTTATTGACTAGGAAACCTACAGTATATTTAAGTAATAAGGTCACATCCAAAACTTAAACTGTTCATACAATAAAACTTTCCTTCTCTCTCTCTCTCTCTCTCTCTCTCTCTCTCTCTCTCTCTCTCTCTCTCTCTCTCTCTCTCTCTCTCTCTCTCACACACACACACACACACATACACACACCCCTATTTGAGATTTTCCATATTCCTTGATTTCTGTCCTCAAAGAAATGATGGATTAAAGCAGTTTACTAGCACCTTATGTTATCAACTTTAATGTATATTCAAGTTGTCAGAAAACTGAAAGAGTAAGAAATTGTGCAATAACTATAATATCCATAATCAGAGAAAGAGTGACCATTGCTTGTTCCCATTGGAAAGGTACTGGTCACCAGAATGTTACCCAGTCAGGTGTAATTGGATGATCCTAAACTACAACAGTTTGGAAAATAAATACCTATGATAACAAAGACTCCTTTTCGTTCACTAAATTTATTTACATTTCCCATTCGTATTTAGAAAATACTTTATCTCTCTGAATGAGCAACACAGAATTAGTAGAATATTGTCATTCCATACAGTTCAAAGCCCATGATTTATGTTTGCACATGGCCATCTCCACAGGACCCCTGTTATTTTCCCTGTTATCTCCCAGGGACCCAAAAGTTATATGAATAAACAGATCCTCACACATGACATTCAGTGAACAGGGACCTAGACTAAATGCTTCAATTTGGAAAAGAAAATACAGATTTATTTTCTGTCACAGCTCTCTGGTAATTCTGTAAAGTAATACTAGACATTTCTTATACTTGAGTATTACTGGAAGTTCTTTAAATATAGTTACTCTTCTCTGCATAAAGAACTGTCATGTCCAGAAGTTTCTTCCTAGCAAGTTAACTTTTACTACATATAAGTTAGTTTGGGGGAGCATTTACCAGAAGGAGTTGGGACTCTCTGGGAATATTCCAGTAGTCCATAAAATAAACTTTTGAGTGACCATTTGTCCTAAAATATCTTAACAATTTTTAAACAATCCTATTATCCTTTCAATTCTATAACATCCTTATAAGATATAATGATCAGATGCTACTTTAGTAGGTATTATAATCATATTCCAGCACACTCTCATGTTCACTTTAGTATCATAAGGACTCGATTGGCTGCTCACTCCATTTGTATCATGGTGACTGCTTTCATTTCATTAGAAGAATGTGATAATTCTGAAACTTTTTCTTGATCATGACACACCTGAAAATCTTTAAAAGAACTTTGTCAAAAAATGCTAAATTTTGAAACTTTGCTGAAGATTTTCAAAATTCACTAACTCCTCTGAGTTTCTCCTCAGTTTACTTTGCACTATTTCTAAATCTTAGTCTGGTCTTTCTTGTAATTACATAGACTCCATACCATCAGCAGCCTATAAATTGTGGTAAAATAACTAGTTTTAAACATTTCCTACAATACTGTGACCTGTTTTCAGTACTAGCTAAGTAATCAAGCATTTTCCAGCTGACAAAATTGACTTTCTAGCTTCCAATTTGTATTTACATTTATTTAATTTCTCGTTCTATATTGGTATAGAATTCCTCTTGTCATTTAGAAGAAATGAAAGTTGTTAAGGCTCATCATTTAGGTAATCTTTACTCTTATGTATCAGTTAAACCACAGAAGTTAATCATTCAGTGCAACATACATTTATTTTAAGCATTTTAACTCCAATGTTTGCTAAATGTCTTCTTACAGACTTTCTTCTAAGATTTCTCAGAAATCCAGGGTAGTTCCACTGATCACACACATTGTCCACCTAGACCCATTTTATTAGTTATTAATGGCTGATTAAAATATTTGATAGTTTATGATTTTGAAAAGTATAATCATATATACAGGCACAGTTTTTATATAAATTTCTATGACATACAGAAAGATGGGGAGTTTTTATACAAAATTGTGTGAAATACTTTTACAGTTACCAGTCTGGTCTTTGCATTTTGCAGAATTTTGTGAAGAAGGAAAAACATGTATTTAATATCAGATTTGGAAAGGTTTAAATAGGAAGAGATATAGGAGGTCTTCTAGTATGTGACTCAGTTTTTGTGATAAACAATGTCCAAAACCAACTTGGAAGAGGAAAGAATTTCTTTAACAGATTAGTTAAAGTGGATCCTTGAAGGGATTTGGAGCAAGACCTCAAAGTTACAGTTGTGAGGCAGGAATAAAGCAGACAGTGTGGAGGAATACTTGTGACTGGATCTTTCCTATACTTCTGCTCAGTTAGGTTTCTTATACAACTCAAGACCAACTTCATATGGCTTTCACTACCAAAAGTACATTAGGCTTTCCTTCATCATTTAGCAATGAGGAAAATACCCCACCATCATACCCATAGGCTAACATGATGGATGCTATCCATTTTATCTTTAAACATGTTTTAGTGAAAATTTCAAACAATCTATTTTGATCATGTTCTTCACTAGAGGTTCTTTTTGCCAAGTGGTTGTAATTTGTAGTACTGACAAAAAGTTACCAGAACTCAGATCTTACTACGTAGTAAGAAAATTCAAACAAAACAAAACAAAAAGAGGAGAGAAGTATGTCTAAGGTAAAGCACGTCTGCTTTTGCAGAGGTCACAAATCGGTCAGCCTGCAACTACCTGTTGAGGAACAAGGGTCTTGTACCCTCTAAATATTTGTCATTTGTATGTTTTAATAAAACACTGATTGGCCAGTAGCCAGGTAGAAAGTATAAGTGGGGCAACCAGGCAGGAAGTACTGGTGGGGCAACCAGGCAGGAAGTACTGGTGGGGCAACCAGGCAGGAAGTACTGGTGGGGCAATGAGAACAGGAGAATTCTGAGAAGAGGAAAGACTTAGTCCACAGTCACCACCCAGGCAAAGAACAAACAAGATGAGATTGCCTCACTGATAATAGGTACCAAGACACATGGCTAACACAGACAGAAATTATAAATTAATGTAAGATTTAAGATTAATAAGGAGCCTGAACTAATAGGACAACCAGTTTATAATTAATGTAAGCCTCTGTGTGTTTCTTTGGGACTGAACTGCTGCAGGAACAGACTGATAGAATCCCCTGTCAACAACCACCTGCAATTATTGTTCAGAAGATCCAATCACATATTCTGGCCTTTTATGGTACCTACATTTATGTAGTCATATCCCCACACAAACAAACAAATAAGCATATAATTAAAAGTAAAACACCCAAGTAGAATTGCCCATCCTGACTGGAAACTCATACCCTCTACCTGAGAGCCATATCTTCTCCCTCAGGTAATAAACCTGGCCCTATTGTGACCCAAGTCCTACAAACTGAGGACCTTACAGTGTCCTACATACCTCCTTCAGTTAGAAAGCCCCACCTCTGGCCATCTAAGTCCCAGCTATGGAATTCTTGGAGCCTTCAACAGACTTCTGATAATCTGTAGCCATAACCTCTAACAGTATGGAAGGCTGGTTTCTGTGCTCAGTATTGCCTCACACAGTGAACAGGGTGTTATGATGTCAGCCACAATATGATTGACACTTCTGGGTTCCAGAGCCACACGTGTGTGGACAAGCCCTCAGACATGACCCACATGGTGGCATGGTTGAGTCACCTACATAGGATGCCACTGTGTGAGCCCTTGGGCACATGTGTGAGCTCCGTCATCTGCGTATGATATAACCATGTCATCCCTTGTGCGCATGCACTAGGCAGCCCTTAAAAGCTGGATGTGCCATCTTCAGTTCCCTTTCTCCCTCTCTGCACACCAATCTCACCAGGCCTCTACTCCCCCTCCTAATCAACTCAGAAGAGGGTTTAGAGTTTGCTTTTAAGGTGTACCATGCAAGGAATGACAAAGCCCACAACCACCACTATCACATGCTAGCCATGGCCCTCCGACAGGCCAAGGCAACAGATCTGTCCTGTCTGTGCTGTTCCCTTGCCTCCTGGAGCTCGAGAACCGCCAGGCCCATGTTTCAAATGTGGTAGAATTGGTCAATGGGCCTGAGCATGCCCTAATCCTTATCTTGGTCCCACAAGATCTTGTTCAAGATGCCATAGGAAAGGACACTGGGCAGTCGATTGTCCTCATGCACATCGTGGCTTGGAGATATCAACTCCCCCAAATTACTAAATTGACCTTCTCTGTCTGACCATGGATAAGTGAGGCTGCCTGGGCTACTTTGTCTCGACCACAAACAGAGAGCCATGGGTAAACATCATAGTATCAGGATGGCATATCTCCTTTTTCTTGAAAACTGTAGTCACATACTCAGTACTGAGGAAATTCTGGAGGCCTACCTCTCCTTTTAGTTTACCTACTATTGGGGTGGGGGACAGCCTTATCCACCTCAGCAGATTTCACCACTTAACTGTGTTTTTAGGAGTATTTATTTCACTCATTCATTCTTAGTCATGCCAACCTGCCAGGTACCTTTTATGGGAAGAGATTTTTTTTTTTTAGCAAAAGTAACAGCTTCCATTTTGTTTGCTCCTTCAATTCACCTTACCCCAGACTCAAAAACAGCTCCCCTCCTCCTCCTTCTATCCCCAACTTCTCAGCCTCAATATGTTTTTTTCCTCTACCATCCTCTCAGGTGGACCCCCCAAGTCTGGGACACCCAAAACTTCTCTGTTGCTAAGCACCATTCCCCCATCATTATCCAATTACAAGATCCTACTAAGTACATTACCCAAGTTCAGTATCCCCCTCTCTCTAGAGCCTTAGGGGACTTAAACCTATTATATCTGACCTTCTAAGCAAAAAGCTACTTCTCCCACCCTCTTCTCCCTTTAAGACCCCTATACTTGCTGTTAAAAAAATCCTCATGGAATCTATCACCTGGTTCAAGACCTCTGGCTCATTAACTCCACAATGGTCCCTCTTCATTCTACAGTGCCTAATCCTTACACACTGCTTTCCATTATCAAAACCTCCCACTTCTCAGTTCTAGATCTTAATGATACTTCTTTTCTCTATTCGTCTCAGCCCTCCATCTCAAAATATCTTTGTGTTCATCTGGACTGACTCTGACACTCACATCTCTATACAGCTCACCGGGACCATCCTTCCCCAATGATTCCAGGAAAGCCCACACATATTTGGTCAGGCTTTAGCTTCTGATCTACTCGCACTGTCTCTGTAAGTCTACACACACTCTGTAAGTCTAAACTCATGCAGTATGTAGATGATATCTTACTTTGCAGTTCATCTTTGGAGATCAGAAAAACTGATATTTCCACTCTTTTAAATTTCCTGTCCAAAAAGGGCTACAGAGTCCAACTGTCTACCTTTCAGGTCATTAATTTGGGATTAACTATTACCCCAACTCAAGAAAAGCTATTACCCTAGGCATAAAAAAAGCTAATTCAATCCCTTGCAGTTCTTTCTACAAAAGATGAGGTTTTGTTGTTCCTAGAAATAGCTGGCTTCCTACATTCCTGGATCCCCCCCCTTTCTCTCCTCACCTGCTCCTTATATGAGACAGCTCTCAGTTTTTTGTAAGAGCCCCTCCTAGATCCTGTTACTAAAGCCTTCCAGAGACTCCAGCAGGCCTTTATCCAGGTCTCAGCTCTTCATCTCCCAGATTTAACTTGTCCTTTTTCCCCTGTATGTGACACAGAAGGAGTGATAAGCTCTTGGGGTCCTAGGACATCAGCTGGAACCTTCCTTTGCATCTGTAGCATATCTGTCAAAGAAGCTGGACCTCACCACTCATGGATGGGAACCCTGCATAGGCACTTTAGTGGGCCACTGAGCTTCATTCATGAGTCAAAAAAACTAACTTTTGGATCACCCACCACTGTCTTCACCCATCACATTCTGTCCCATCTCTTAACTTACAAAGGTTTACAAACCTTACCCAAGTTCTTTCCCTCCTGGAGGCACTAGTACAAGATACCACACTCACTTTCCAATCTTGCTCACCCCTTAATATCTCAAATCTCCTACCTACTTAACATTAATTATTCCCCATGTCATTTCTGCATAAAAACTTTAGAGGATCTACTGGCCCACCCCTCATATATACAGGAGGGCAAACTGCCCCAGGCCACTTATACCTCGTACACAGATAGCAGCTCCCTTTTATGTGAAGAGACTCATAGAACAGGCTATGTCACAGTATCAGATCTTGGACTGGTGGAGGCACAAGCACTCCCTGCTCATAACACTAACCAGGAGGCTGAATTAATACCTTTTACCTGTGCCTTTCAGTTAGCAAAAGGCCAATCTTTAAATGTTTACACAGACTACAAATATGTCTTTTATATCCTCCTGTCCCACGTAGCTATCTGGAAGGAGCACGGGCTTCTTTCGAAAAATGGATGATCCATAACTAACTCAAGTTACATTATGGACTTGTCAAAATCCTCCCATCTCCCTGAAGCTATATGAATTATTCGCTGTTGGTCTCATCAGACCACCAGTTTCATTATTTCCAAGGGAAATAATCAGGTTGACCATGCAACTAGAACAGCAGTATTCCAGAGCCCAAATCTACCTCAATCACCTCAAAAAGTTCATACAATACAGCCCATATTTTCACAGACACCTCCAGAAAATTCTGTCCTACATACATTAACTATTTTATCCTAATAGCAAAGATCTGTTTCATTTTGTGAAGGCTCACCTCCAGTCATGCCTGGGGACTTAGAGTTCTTAAAAAATATCACTACCTCGTGTAAAATCTGTCAAAAGTTAGATCCCAAGACCAAATATCATAGCTTCCTTTTTCCCACCCACCAGGCCATGGCTGCCTTCCAGGAACTGACGAGCTGCTTGATTTTAATCATGTTCACAGTCACATGAGTTAAATATCTCCTGGTTTTGGTGGACACTATGTCTGAGTAGATTGAAGCATTTCCCAACACTAACAAGAGGGCCAGAGAGTTTCCAATGTTCTTCAAGAAATCATCCCCCAGTTTAGAATCCCAACCTCTCTTCAGTCAGATAATGGCCCAGAGTTTACCTCCCAGATCTCTCTAACTTTATGTTAGGCTCTTAACATTCCCTGGAATTTTCATATTTCATACTATCCTTAGTCTTCAAGGAATGTAGAACAAACTAACTGTTCCTGAAAAAATGTTCTTATTAATATGTCACAGGAGCTTTAACTTGACTGGGTAAAACTTTTGCTTCTAGCCCTTCTTAGACTTGGGGCTCTCCCCAAAGCCCCCTTTCCATCTTGCCCTTTGAACTTGTGTGGGCAGCTGGTTTAAACCTTTAGCCTCTCACCTAAAACCTCTCCCCTTCCTCATCACCTGCTTTACTCTGCTGTTATCCCATCTTCGCCCCCTATTATGGGATTTTACCAACTACTCAACAATGTGCCAATTTATGCCCACCGCTGATTAAAATAGGAGATCAGGTACTATTCTCTCCCTCAGACCAATGCCCCTCACCCCTTTCCCCCAAATGGCAGGGCCCCTTTAAAGTAATTCTTGTAACTCTCACAGCTGCCAAGCCCGAGGGACTCTCTCATTGGACCCAACTTTTTCACATCAAACTTTTTACTCTTCAGCTCAAGATACCCCTCATATATGGTAACTCAAACAGAGTTCTACTCCCTAAAGTTCTAGAGGGCATCAAGATCAGCCACTTTTTCTCCAGTTACAGACAAATAAAAGTTTCATCCCTTCAATCAACCCACCTGTGCCAAAGCTCCATATACTCTCCCTCTTCCTCTTTCTCCTATCTGCTTTGCCAACTTTGTTTTTTTATTGTGATCAGAACATAGAAGAGGCATGGAACTTCATCTCAAAACCTAGGATTTAGACTTTGGTTTTGAAAGACAAAGGAGAACACCATTGAACAGAAGCAGAGGAGTGGACTTGGGGAGGTAAGGGGAGGGGAAACTGTGGTCAGGTTTTAAAATAAATGAATAAATTTAATTAATAAAAATATTTTCAATAAGATCATAGAAAAACTTCAGAACTTAGAGAAAGATGCTCTTCCAAGTAATATAGGCCTACAAAATACCAAATACACAGGACCATAAAAGAAAGGGCTTCAAGAAAGAAAGATACATTCACATATAAGCAAAAATATCAAAATAATACCCGACTTTTCAAGAGAAAATTTAAAAGCAAACAGTACTTGGAAATGTGTTTTCTAAGTTATGAAAGGCTACATTTGTCAACCTGTAATATTTTATCCAACAAAAACCATTCATTCAAAATTTAGGAAAAATAAAAACATTTGTGATAAAACAGATTTTTAAAAATGTATGAATAATAGGCCAGCTCTTCCATGGATACAAGGATACAGGAAAGAACCCTCTAGTCTGCCGAAAGGACAGATAGACCCACAGTGGCACAGAGATTAAATAAACAATTCCACAACAGTTATTCAAAAGCTGCTCCCGCAAACAAGGCATGTACAATGAAATGACCAAAACAAATTACCATTATTTCCAATAGCTACTGCTATTAGCAATCTTGTTTCAATAAAGGAAACATAAACTGCTGTATTTCAGCAGAAAACAAAAGTCCATCTTTTTACTGCATACACAAAACACTCTTCAACATCCACAATAGATTCAGTCTCAAGATAAAGTGTCTAGAAGTGCTTTTTCAAACAAAGAGAAATAAGAAGTGAGCAGGTATAACAATTCTACTGTGTGATAAAAAAAAATGCTTTCAACCAAAACTAGCCAGAGAGATAAGACAGGTCACTTAGTAATCACTAAAAGAGAAATCCACACAAAAATACGTTGTAATTCTAAGCTTAAAAGCATGAAACACGGGTGTACTAAATGTTATTAAATGAAGTAATATTAGACCTAAAAGACACAACTATACAACAAGAAAGCGTAGTGACAATGGGTGAGTTCTATACTCCTCCTTTATTGATGAGTCCTCAATATAAAAGATAATCAGAGAACCCTTGGAGTTAAGTGATTTCATTACTCAGGTAAAATGAAAGAAAAATCTACAAAATATTCTAGCCAAATACAGAACATATACTCTTGTCAACATTGAACTTTCTCTCAGTTGACTATATGTTAGGGAATAGCACAAGAATCAATGGAAGGGGCAGTCTTTTATAATCTGTATGATCACAAAATTGAATAAATTGAGATATTAATAGGACTGAGAACTACAGGAAGTTCACAAGAACATGAAAATTAAACAACACACAGATGAATAATAATTTGAATAAAAAGAAGCAATTTAAGAATTCTTAGAATTATATTAAAATTAGAATAAATATACTAGAATCTTTGGGGCACAATGTTGGCAGTCCCTAAAGAAAGGTTACAGCACTAAGTGTTATATAAATTAGATATGAATCTAATAACTTAATTATGCACACTAAGAGCAAGGAGAAACATAAACAACCCCTCCAAACAGTAGATAAAATGAGATAGTTAAAATTAACACTGAAACAGACAGTGAAAAATTCCAAATAATCAATGAAACAATTAGTTCTTTGAAAAGACAAAGTTAGCAAATCTTTATCCAATTTAAAAAGAAAAGGAACAAATTAATGAAAATCAAGTCACTGCAATGGACATAGTAAAAGCTGGAGAATCAAGAATACATGGTTTACAAGTTTATAGTTTAGGAGAGATGGCTCAGCATTTAAGAACTCTTGCTGCTCTTATAGAGGACCCAGATTTGATTCATAGCACACCCACAGTGAAACTCAACCATCTTTAACTCTAGTTCCAATAGCAGATATAATAAGCTCTAACTTCTCTTGCCACATGACACAGAAATTGCCATGAACATATATGCTGATAAAAAATCAATACACATTAAAGAAAAATTAAATCTTATATTCCAGTTTTTCTGGTACCATTTGTTGAAGATGCTCTCATGTCTCCATTCTTTGTTTTCAGCACCTTTGTCAGTTATCACATAACTGTGATTGCATTTCTTCATGTTGGGGCCTTCTCTTGTATTCCATTCTTTTGCATTCCTGTTTCTATGCCAGCACTATACTCTTGATTAATATAACTCTCTAAAGTGGTTTAAAAGCTGGAATGGTAATCCCTCCAGCATAGTTTATTATACTCTGATTTCATTGGCTGTCTGGGAGTTTTGAGGATCCGTGAATTTTAGGAATTCTTTTCTATTGCTGGAAAAACTGGATGTCAATATGTAGAAGAATGAAATTGAACTCATGTTTATAGTCCTGAACAAAAACTAATATCAAATGTATAAAAGACCCCAATGTGAAACCTGAAATGTTTTTACTGCTAGAAAACAGAACACCAAAAACATAAGCAATACCCAACATGATATAGATGTAAGAAAGGACTTTTCTGAATAGGATGCCATTTACCCAGGTATTAAGGTCAGCAATTGTTAAATAAACACCCCGATAGTTAAAAAAAAACTGTACAGCCAAGGAAGTAATTTATTTGGTGAAGATGAAATCCACAGAACTGGAGAAAATCTTTGCCAGCTACAGAACTGATAATACTGATAATATGCAGAATATGCAAAAACAAAAACAAAATCCAAGGAAATAAATGACCCAGTTAAAACCAGACTAGAGACCCAAACAGAAAGTTCTCAATAGAAGAAATTAAAATTGCTAAGAAACACTTCAGGAAGTTTTAATCAACATTATCAATTAGAGAAATGTAAATTGAAGCAACTATAATATTTGATCTTACCCCATTCAGAATTGCTAAGATCAACAAAACAACAGACAAATACACATGAGAATGTAGGAAAAGGTTCACACTCAGTCTCTGTTGGTGGAATGCAAACTAGTAAAGCCACTTAAGAAATCTATACAAATGATCCTCAGAAAATACAAATAAATCTCTTATATGACCCAGATATACCACTTCTTGGCATATCTGTGGATATTTTATTCCACAGAAACTTTATCAGCAATAACTATTGCTGCCATAATCACAATAGCTAGGAAGTAAAAACAGCATACATAAATGAAAGTCATTTTTCAATTAATGAATGAATAATGAAAATATAGTATAGGTACATAGTAACTGTAGAAATCAAAGAAAGTAAAATGGAACTATGAAATTTAGTGTTGGGGCAGCTTGCAAAGGGAATACCAGGATATAGGTGATATGATCGAGGAAACAGAAAAATTGTGAGGAAGTTTTTATTTTGGAGTGCATGTGTGGCCAATACCAATAATAAAGAACCTCTAGAGTTATCATGACCCCACATTTTACATTATCCTAAACTGAAATACAACAACATGAGAATGGCATAAAAGCAGACATTTTGATCAATGGAATAAATTGAACACCTGGATACAATTCTATAGAACTATGGTGGCCAGGTTTTAATAAGGGGGCCAAAAACACAAATTGGAGGAAAGATAGTATCATCAACAAATGATCCTGGTTAAAAGGGCTAGCTGTGGGCAGAAGAATGAAATAGATCAATATCTATCGACCTGTCCAAAACTTTGCTTCAAGTGTATCAGAGACTTAAACATAAGGCAAGCTATAAAAAGTGTGATAGATAGAAGAGATAGTAATAAATAGTCTTGAACTTATCATAGAGGCAGGAAACTACTTTCTCAAGAAGACATTGCAGAAATTAATAAGCAGAACCTCATGGAGCAAAGAGTTTCTGTAAGTCAAGGGACACTATAATTTAATCAAAGTGTTAGCCTACAGAACAAGAAAAATTATTTTTGAACTTTTTTTGACAAGGGGTGAATATTTAGAATATACAAAGAACTCAAAAGACTGAACAGCAAGAAAAAAATAGTCCAATTAGAAATCTTGTGTAGGACTATTTAGAGAATGCTCAAAAAACGAAAGGCAAATGACTTAGCAAACCATAAGTTTGAATACAAATTAAAATTACTTTACCATTCTTTATACCTCAGTCAAAATGGCCAAGATTAATAAAGGAAATGACAGAAGATTCTGGTAAGGACATGAAGAAGGGGGAGCACATATTCATAACAGGTGGGAGTGGAAGTTAAAACAGTTATCGGTGTTGAGGTTTCTCAAAATGTTAAATATAAACCTATCATATGATCCAGTGTACCACTATTGGGCATATACACAAAGGTCTCTGCAACTTATTAAAGATATAATTGTTCATCCATCTTCTTTGCATAATAACCATAAATTGGAAGGAGCCTATATGTCCATTATCCAATGAATGAAAAAAATTAGATATATATTTACACATTGGAAAATTAATCAGCTATTAAGGAAAAGGAAATCATTCTGAATGAATTGATGTGGGAGTCACCTCTGTGTGTTGTGATTACCATTAATGAATAAAAAAAACTGCCTTGTCCTATTGATAGGGCAGAACTTAGGTAGGCAGGGAAGACAGAACTAAATTACTAGGAGAAGGACAGCGGAGAGAGAGAGACGCCGGAGATAGATGTGATGAAATTTTGCCGGTAGGCCACAACCTTTTGTTGATGCACAGATTAATGGAGATGGGTTAAATTAACATGTAAGTTTAGCCAATAGGAAGCTACAGCTGATGGGCCAAGCAGTGTTTTAATACAGTTTCTGTGGGATTATTCCAGGTGTAAGCTAGCTGGGTGTCCAGGAAGAACCAGTGGGCCCTCCTGCTACAATGATTTAAGCCAAATTCAGAAAGACAAACATTGTATGTTTCTCTTATATGAAATATTTGTTTTTAACTTTTAAATATGTGTGTTTCATTTATAATATGCACAGAGGTATGGGGGCTCATGAGGGACCATAGAAATGAAGCCAATACATGAACAAACTAATAGAATAAATAAATATAATATAGAGATAAAGGAAAATCTAGAACAGGAAGTTTCAAAGAAGAGGTGGGTGGGAGGGCAGGGTAAAGAAGGGATTATGAAAAGGGATTACTAATACTAAAGCCCTTTTGAAATTTTGTGTGGAATCCTACTAGATGTGTACTCTTCCCAAAATATGTCCTACATAAATAAAATTGCCATATAATCAGAAATACAACTCACCTACTAAGTATCATAAAAATAAAACCTCAGGTACCAGAAGTAGGTATGTATTTTTTGAGTGGTTGACCAATGACCTTCATGGACCCATCGAAAATTCCAGAATATTGTCAATGCTATTCATCACCCTCCACAAACAGATGGTGAGAACTTATTTATGAGGAATCCACATTCTCACATTACTCAGAAATCAAGCTAGTACCCATTAGAAGCTCCAATTCTACTAAAAAGAGCTCATATGTGCTACTGGAAAGGAAAATAAATCATCTACCTCACTCAGTTATGAATCCTACAGCCTATGATAGCAAATAATCTGCAAAAGATATCCTCTGGTACAATAGTAACGCAAATGTTATGTAAGTCCCCCTAAGTTCATTTTCATTGGAACCCATCCTTGACACTACAGACATTTGCCAAGCAAATAAAACACTCTCTATAAACTGATAGCAAAGTCCCATTGCTGAAGAAAACAACCATACACAACTCATTAAACATGGAAAAGTTGAGCTGGTGTCCAAATAGAGTTCTTACCCTACATTCTGGCATATTAGGTATAGCCTTGTATCTGGTATACTACAAAAAGAAAACTGTAAACACCTACCCAGTCCCAAACCCTTTGATCTACAGTGGTGTCCTGCCTGCAGATAAGCTAGAGAACTTCGTTCTCTCTCCCTTCCTTTGTAATATCTTCTCTATTTATCCTTTGTAATTTTTTTTTTTTTTTTGGTTTTTCAAGACAGGGTTTCTCTGTGGCTTTGGCGCCTGTCCTGGAACTAGCTCTTGTAGACCAGGCTGGTCTCGAACTCACAGAGATCCGCCTGCCTCTGCCTGCCGAGTACTGGGATTAAAGGCGTGTGCCACCACTGCCCGGCTTATCCTTTGTAATTCTGAATCTCTAAATTTATTCCAAACAGAAGACACATATATGCTTATACAAAACTAACATTTACAAATGTGAGAAAATGTGCAATAATGGTATTTCCATGTCTTCACTATAACTCTCTGAATATTGGAGTAATTAGCATCCCAGAATTCAAGTTATACAATAAAGCAATAGTGGATAAAAAAATAGCATGGTACTGGCATAAAATCAGACACAATAATCAATAGAATAGGATTAGTACCAGCCTGTAAACTCACAACTCCCTATTTTTTGATAATGAGGCCAAAAATATATATTAGAAAAAAAATCTTTAAAAATGCACAAATTTTATATATTAACTATAAATTACACACAGAGGAATTAAAGCAAATACCATTGTGTCACATTTTTTATGAAACACAACACAATAAAAGGCCCCCATAACTGATGTGATACCTTGACTCTGACAGAAGAGAATGGAACTGGGAAGGATATTTGTAACAGCACTCTAACAAAGAAGGTATTAGATCAACAATTAACAAGTGGGACTTCCTCAAACTAAAAAGTTTCCCTAAAGCAAAGACACCATTATTAGAGTCATGAGGCAGGTTACAGAGTCAGGAAAAATTCTTTACTCATTAAACATCTGTCAGAGAGATTTTATCTAGAATATACCAAGAGCTGAAAAAAATAAAAAAAAAACCAAGGCATTAAATAACACAATTAAAAAGAAGGATGGTATTAAAGAGTCTTTTAAGAAAAAGGCAGAAAAAATGCTAATAGCTGAGAAATATTTTAGAGTGTTTAACATTATCCCCCAAACATAATGGTTTTATTAATTATTTGAAAATTTCATACAATGTAGCCCCATCACATCTGCTTCTTTTTCCTCCTAGCTCTGCCCTCACCCTCCGATCCTTACACCCCCACCCTCTCAAGAAAAGAAAGAAAGAAAGAAAGAAAGAAAGAAAGAAAGAAAGAAAGAAAAGAAAAGAAAAGAAAAGAAAAGAAAAGAAAAGAAAAAAAGGACAAGGAAAAGCCAAGTCCAATTAGTGTTGAGCATAAATACTCAGTGAAGCATAGTCAAACACCCAGTGCCCAGTCCCACCAGAAGCCATCAACTGTGAAGTGTCACAGCATCTTTAGCACAAGTTTTAAGAACTCCTCTTCAATAGTTTCCTATCTGCACTTTATTTTTGGAGGGGTGTATCATAGAAGTTAGTGACCCTTTCTTAGTTATGAATTTACATTCATCGATATACTGCAAAAGAAGCTTCCTGGCCCATAGAAGCCAGTGGCAGCATGGATCAAGAACTTCCACATGATTTTCTGTGGTACACTGATCATGGATATCAACCTGATTTCAGGTTCATCCACTAAAGTTTGGGCTCACAACCAAAAGTGTTCAACATTCTTAGTTATCTGGAAAATGAAAGTTAAAACTAGTTTAAGAGTTTTACCTTATCTCAGATAGAATCTGTAAGATAAACAAAGAAAAAAACTGTGACAACAAATGCTTATTAGGATGTGGGGAAAAGAGAATACTAATTCACTGCTGATGAGTGTGCAAAACGGATCAGTCACTGTGGAACTTATTCTTGAAAAACAGAACAAACAAACAAAAAACCGAAAAGACAAGAAACCAAAACCAAAACAAAACAAACAAATAAACAAAAAGAATGGCAGAATGGTGTGGAAAGTCGTTTTGTATATGTGTTTCTTTTATTTGTTAATAAAGAAGCTGCTTTTGACCAATGGGTTAACAGAATATATCCAGGCTGGAAAAGAGATATCTAGAGAGAGTAGGCAGAATCAAAGAGAAGCCATGGAGCCACCAGAGAAGAAAGACGCAAACTGCCAGTTCAAGCTTGTCAGTAGGCCATGAGACTCAAAGTAGAATATGAAATAGTAGAAATAGATCAGTTTAAGATATAAGAGTTAGCTATATATTTGGGCAAGCAGTGTTTTAATTAATACAGTTTATAAGTGGGTATTTCAGGTCTAGGTAGCCAGGAATAAACGAATGGCCTCTGCCAACAGCATAAATCAGAAATAATTAAGTGAAAGATGTGCCTTCTTTTACTCACTTAACTTTCAAGTCATTCATTCTTGAAATTTACATCATTCCAGGTACAAATTTGTGTCAATATATTTTTCCTACTGAATTTCATTAGGGGAAAAAAGTGAAAGCTCAAATTTTTTGCTTCATGTGTGGTGCTTTAAACTTTACATTTACTGGAAACAGGTTTTTAGTGCAGTTTCAAATCAAAGTGACAAACCCAAAAACCTGAGCCCTCCTTCACATCTTCACATTCCTACTTCCCAATTGCTCAACTGTAGACAAGCTGCATTGTTTCATATGTTAGTCAGTAAAGAGTTTGGAGCAACAAAGGAAGCACTAGCATCTGCTCTGTATCACAGAGAGATTCTGAGACTTCCCAAGACAGTTGTAAACTGTGCATCAGTATAGTTATGTGATGGTTCAAATGATAATGGCCACCATAGGCTCACAGATTTGAATATGTGATCACCAAGGAATGACATTATTTGAAAGAATTAGGAGATGTGGTCTTATTGGAGAAAGTGTGTCACTGGGTATGGATTTGTCATTTCAAGAGTCCAAGCCAGGTCAATGGCTCTTGCTTCCTGTCACCCGAGGATCCAGTCACCTCCGTTACTTCTTTAGTACCAAGCCTGTCTGAATGCTGCCATGTTCCCCACCATGCTGGTAATAGACTAACCCTCTGAAACTGTAAGCAAGCCCTAATTAAATGCATTCTTTTACAAGACATGTGGAAATGGTGCCTGTTCACAGCAATCAAACATTGATCAAGACAAGATACAAGCTACTATCCTTCTAAAATCTCCTTACTCGATCATAATAAAGACTTTTCCTTTTTAAATTATTATTGATGTTCATACTTGTATACCTAGCCATAAGATGGACATTCCTAACGCTTGCTCCTGTTTTACTTTGTTTTTCCTGGTGCATTACTTTTATAAATTTATCTCTATCAAATAAAACACATGTATAATTCTACCAGAGGAAGACAGCCATTGTAATAAAACGTATTAAAAATATATATCTAAAAATTGAGATAAGAGATATAAGTGACTTGTAGTACAACCTGTCATGAAACCACTGAACACTGAGGAACAGTACAATACATGCAAGAATTAATATTAAAATCATTTTTAATGCAGTTTTATAAGGTAATAATGACATTCAGCTTTGAATTCATATTTTGATAGTGGATCAGAAAGGCAACTCTCACTTTGCAATCTTTAGCAGCAAAATTTACTTTGTTCCATAAAATTTTAGGTGAGGAACATTACTGCATGAGCTCCTTTGTAAAACAAGATTGGGATGCATAGAATATGGTTGATGAATTTCTTCATTTTTGTGTTTTGTTTTGATATAAGTTCACTTTTAACCTGTTTGTTTTGGAATATCAAAGAATATGAGTAACATGTGGTCTTTGAGTTTAGTCACAGTTCATAAGAAATTATTCAATGCTTGAATAATCCATGTAAGGTATAACTCATGATAATATGATTATTTTAAAACTTTGCATAAGTTTAACCACACTATGTATAAATGAACACAACAAAATTAGTGAAAATGATATTAAAAATGTTATGAGCACCTGATAAAGATGACTGTGTTTTTCTGAACTCTCTTGTGGCTTAACTTTTCCTCAAAGTTTTAGAAAAAATGTTTTAATGTGCACAGATTTGGTATGTAATAATAAACCACAACAAATACCCCTAATCCATATTCTAACATTGTTTTCTAGGCACAGACTAAAATAGAAACATACAAAAAGTTTATACATTGCCCATATTTGCTGACTACCAAAGTAAGATAACTACAAATATTAAAATGATAAATGTTAATATCATTTTAGACAAACGTCTCAATTTCTACTATTTATTTAAATAAACACCTTTTTGCATTAACTTTAATAGTCACTGATATTTCCTTTGTATGCACGAATAACCACATCATAGTTATAAACATTTGTTTGACTTCACAAACCAAGAGGACTGGAACATTGACAGCCAGTGTCCATTCTGTGCTCATACTGGTCGCTCTTGTCTTCTTTGAAAGGCAGTTTCAGCGTAAGGAGAGAATACAGCCATAGGGAAAAAAAAGCTGCATATCACGGATCTAAACAACTAAGCGCCTATCATAGACTAGATCTGAAAGAGAGGAAAAATAATTCACTGAAAATCGACATAGAATAGGGCTTAAAGAAAAAGTATAACTGGACAAGACACACCAGTTATGACACACAGACACGATGAACCATGTGTGTGCTGCTGAGTTTCCTTTCTTGCCTTATTTATCTTTTTTTTTTTAATTTTCTTCAAAACAAACCCAACAATTGTTGTGCTCTTGATTTTAGGCTTCTCGGATAAATGTAGATATCAATCATCCTATGCATGGCCAGGCCAGCAGGAAGAGTCAGTTGAAAGAATCAAATTTACCTCACCAACATTCTTTTAAGAATTATAAGAGCATTCCAGTGAATCATTAAGCAAAATGGCCAAGTATTATTCTCATCCTTTCTGCATCTTGGATATTCAGGATGATTTTCAGAAAAGACTTACTCAAGTTTAAGGCCTAAAGCCCCTAAAAATGTTTTACCTAGCAACATCTCATCTGCACAATCTAGAGGCAAGAATTTAATCTCCAAAGCTAGGGTAAGGATTCTAATGGCACAAATAAGGGCTCCGTAGATGCACTAATGGGGTCAGAGAGATGTTTATCAAGTGTTTCATTTAGTCTGTGGTATATAAGCTATAGTCAGTGAAAACCGGCTGTTATTGTAAAAAGACTGTATCAAATATTGACAGCTCAAGTTTGGTAATGACACTTTAAAGCTTCAGATATTTTTAGCTTAAGAGAAATGAGGACTGCTTTATGTTCGAGTGCAGCTAGAGCACCAGGCACTGTGCAGAGCAGAATTAGAGGCTGTCCTTGACTTACTGCCTGGTGAGTTACTTGCTTCTGCTATTGATTTCCCATGCATGGTACATGACCCTGAAAAAGAGTGTAAGTATCAATGATTAAAAACAAAACAAAACATGAGATTGTTGTTTTTGAGAGCTTGGTTTGGATGTTAATTTTAAAATTGTGTCAGTGATCATCTGGAAATTTTTTACATATTTTCACATTGTTCAGAAAGACAAGAGGTTATTAGCAGCACGTAGCCTGTCCATTTCTAAATCAATATAACAAAGCTGCACTTAGTTCTCAAGCAAATAAATGGAGTGCTTACTATATGCCAGGCATTGTCCCAAGGGCTTTCCATAAATTATTTTATTACATTTTCATAATTTTCTGAATTTTGTTTTTCTCACATTGTTAGCCTTAGGTTTTACGATAAAATGTGATTATATAAGAATATAATCAAAATCATTTTGCTTGCTTCTGCATGTATCATCGTTGACAATACAGTCTCTAATGATATGACTGCGATTTCACGTTACTTTGGAAACCCTCTCTCTCCTCCTTTAGTAGATAATTGATGGATTAGTATTCATCAAATCCTGCAGATATCTTGATATAAGTACCCTTCTTTTATTTTGGCTTTCTTCAGTGTAATCTGACAGTAAAGCTTTCTGTCTGACATCTCATCATACATCTCTCTGTCTTCCATCTTCTCTCAGCATGATTGCAACAATTATCTCCCTAACGAAATACAGCCTTGCCACCCCATTGTTTAAAACCTCTGCAAATGCTGTAGTGAGAATTCTTTGACTTAATAACAGGCACCATCATATATTTGAACTCTCGGTCTGTCTATTTAATATGGCAACACCCACCTCGTAACTTTGCTACACAGCACATACAAGCACACTCTGGTCCAGCAACACTGACTCTTTAATTTTTTCCAAATCCAATACCTAACAAAACTCTCTCTTTGCTGTAAGAACCTTTAAATGACATGTGGCCTTTTTGTACTTTAAACCTGATATAGATGAACTTTTTGTAGAGTTAGATTCATTTGGAGGATGTTTAGTTGGTAGGCTTTTTAGCCAAAATGTATTTACAAAATGAAGGTAAAAGTGTTTATAAGAAATCAAACTGCAATATAATTAAAAACAGCTCCAGAATAGTCTGTCTGGTATTCCAAAGCCGAGAGGAAGATTCACAGATGACCCAACCCCCTTAATGAAGGGAGGTAGCTGGTAGAAGAGCTTTGGACAGCTGTCTTCCTTGAGGAGCAGCATGACTGAGCAGAGCAGATACTGATTGCTTAAAAGATCCGCTGCTAAAGGGCACATGCCAGCAGGAGGAGAGTGAGACCTTCAGTCTTAAAGGAAGTTCTAGGAGGTTCATGACAGAATAGCCTATGCTGCACAGAGAAGTTAATCATCCTGTCTATGTCCCAGAGTGTCTGGTGGGGCCTCTCTCCTGCATTGCCTCGTCTGGACCAGACATTCTTCTGTTCCTTCACATGTGGTGCATTCTCCTGGGTCTGACTTTACCTCTTCTGACTTTATCATCCTGGCCACAATACAGTACAGAACCTGATGGCTCTTAAAAGAACCAGCGAATGTGTCGGAAAGAATAAAATGACTTGTGTCTGAAACAGCAACACTTGGAGCTCTATGCTCCCTTGAAAAGCAGGTACTACCATCATTCCAAAGAAAGTGGAGTCAAATGAGCACAGATGTTCAGCTGTATTGACTTCCCAGGAGGAAATCGGATCATGCTGAGAAATTTGCATTGTAAAGAAGTTTGCCCCAGAAATGGGAAAAGCATATCAGAAAACAATAAATTACTAACCTCAGCTAGAATTCAGAAGGCAGAGGTCTTACTAACCCAGAAACTTGAGAAAAAGGATGATCTGGGCTTATAAATTATCAGGAAATATTTGGAATTGGTCGGACTTGTGTTTAGAAATCAAACATAGTTACAAAGAAAGAAAAGAGAATATCAAGTAGCTCTATTTTATTAAATAGATGTGAATGTCTCATGGCTCTTTACATAAAGGTCACATTTTAAGTAATTTTGAAAACCTGGGCTAGAACCTAAAGAGTTGGACATCCAGAGATTCTCTGTCAGTCATATCATTCACAAGAGACAACAGTCAGTGCTCCTAGGTAGTCGGAATTACGAAAGATAAAAGCAATTTTAAATTCCTTTTCTAATTCTTTTCTTTCTTTCATTCATGAAATTAACATGGCTGTTTTTGAGAAATCTAACATGCAAATATATGCTTAAAGTACACATGGACACACACACACACACACACACACAGTATGTACCATCTGAGACTGGGACCAGTGAGTCTCTTCATGAGGCAAATGTTTCAGTTTGGATGGGTGTATGTGTGTGTATCATATGTAAAGACACTGCATCTCTTATCAAAAGTAATTATATTACAATGCTTTTTTGATATAATAGTCATATATATTATACATATATTTGTTGTATATATAATATATTAAAAGTATAATATCTATATTATATATAACATATTAATATGTATTTGTTTCTGACCAGAGGAATAATAGATGCATTGCTTTTCTGACATTTTGAATGTCACTAATCATTATTTAATACACTCCTGCATGTAAACTTATGTTGTCTTCTCTGTGCTTGGTTAGACAGACTTTCCCCAGAAAAATCCAACACACAGTTTTATGATATGGGATTTCCCTCTGTACTATTAATTAATAAAGAAACTGCTTTGGACCTATAACAAGGCAGAACTTAGGTAGGCAGGAAAAGCTAGGCTGAATGCTGAAAGAAAGAAGGGCAGAGTCAGAGAGAAGCCATGGAGTCCCAGAGACAGACGCCAGTTGCAATCTTGCTGGTAAGATTCCACCACGTGGTGTACCACGTGGTGATAACACAGATTAATAGAGATAGGCGAAATTAATATGTAAGAGTTAGCAAATAAGAAGCTAGAGCTAATGGACCAATAGTGATTTGATTAATATAGTTTCTGTGTGATTATCTTGGATCTAAGCTAGCCAGGCGGCTGGGAACAAAACAAGTGGCCTCCTCCAACAGTTCTACTCAATGCAGAGACTGAGCCTACAACAGACTAAAGTAACAATTTTACCAATGTTCAATTTGGCAAGTCAATGAATTTTTAGAGAAGTGGGTTAGTAACAAGAGTATGGGTGAGGGGCAATTTACAAGGAATAAGGATAACTGAAAAGCTGATGCATTACAAGAAAGTCCACACTAACAAGGGGTAGAACTTTCGAAAACTTTCAACTCTGGATCTCTTTATACAGGTTACAGGCGTTCCACTGTTAAAATATTTTTTTTTCCTCTTAGCACTTGATGGCTCAGCAAGTTTCCTTTTTTTTTTTTTTTTTTTTTTTGTAATGTTGGTGAGGTCTTTCAAGAATCATCTAAATTATTTTTCCTAAGTACCTGGCATTTTGTTTATCTCCTGCTTATCATCTCTAGCAATAGCCAGTGAGACTCCCACTCATTCATTGGAGAAATATTCCAATTCCAAAAGCATGTTTCAATTTAGAGAAAAAAAAAGCCATTCAACATTCCACCCTCAGTTCTGGCTCTTATATTCTTTCATTTCTGACCCCTGATTCCACAGAAGACTCCGTGTTTGGAAGGAGTGAATACAGATGTCCTTCTTGGGCTAAGGATTAGGCCACTGTATCACAGCCACATTCACTGGCTGTAAGGAGTTTTCACAGTGATTACAAGGCGAGAATGACAACAGTGACTTCCAGGTACAAATCAATTTCAGAAATGCAGTCTGACAGGCATAACACAGCCATTGAATAAACAGAGTTGACTTTCCCACTGGAGCCTATGACATACCCAGCCATGCATTTGTATCTAAATTCCTAGCACCAGGGCTAAATTTCCCCTACAAAGGGGGATTTATGTCCATTCAGATACTTGTCTTGCACATCTTCCCTGGAACTTTCACCAGGAAACATTCATGATCCACAACTGAGTTGGACTTTTGAGCTTAATCCTCTCCAGCATCCTCAGTGACAACTTCTGCTACTATAGGGATTAGTTCACAGGGAACAGGTCACTCATGCCCAGGCCTAGCCTTATCTTCCCATTCTTGTCACCAACCTGGAAAACATTTTCAGCAGTAGAATCTTAACCATCAATTCTTTAATGCAACCAAATAGAGTAGAATAGCCTTTGTCTTTGGGATCCCCTGGGCCCTTCTGACCAACAAGTCATAGGAACGTAGCTGACCACTGACTCTGCATGTTTCCGTTGGTAACCTTATGGCTTTGGGAACATCAATTACTTTTCTAGTAGGAGACTCTTGCTTATTCTTCATAAGCAGATTTTTTTTCATGCTTTCTCCTTCAAGTATACTTACGTGTCTCTTCAATGGCTCTCTGAATCTATATAGATACATCACTATGTTTCATTGAAATTACCCAGTTGCTCCATCAACTAGATATGTCTCTCACCTGTGCCATTTTGAATAAAAAAGGTATTTTGAGAAGTTTGTATAAACACAAGACTCAGGGGTACCAGTTTCATAATGAGGGTAAGTTATCTGAATGATGCAACACAACTTAGTATTAAATGTATTGTTGACTGGAAGACAAACATGGCTGGAAATAACAGAGAATCAATCAAGGTGGCAATAATGATTTTGAAGCAGACTGGAAAAAAAATCTAACAAATCAGTTTTAATTCAGTCATAACAGAGCCATTCTGATAAGGGAATGGAGGTGAAAGGATCAGAACAGTGACTATTCAATGTTTCTACAGACCTCCAGAGCAAATGACAGAAAGAAAGTATCTATTTGGTATGAAATTTTAACATTAACTTAAACACAAGATCTAGAAATTCTTGGGAAAATGGTTAAGACTAAGAAAGATTAGTAAATATAAAGAAAAAGCAGTCTGGAATTGACAAGGAAAAAACAGTTTTCAAGGTTGTAGAACAATACCTTTTATTCTGCTGTGCGAAGGGCAGACAGGTGCCCACACTACTCTACTCAATGATTAGCTTCCAAAAAAGAAAGTACAGGTTGTTCTCTGCCTTGCTAATTTCAGTATAAATCAGCCACTTCATTTGTTAATTTTTTAACTTTGAAAAATGTTTCTCCTTGAGTTATTCGGATACATAAATTGATGCATCAATCTTTTCTTGTGTTCTAAGATTCTTTTGGGTATTCACACTCAAGAGAAATGGTTTAGAGCATGATAGCTTGATGTTCTGACTATGGGGGAGGAGCCTGTCCAACTATTTTACGATGTATCCTAGCATGTTTGGTGCACTGTGTCCTATGTATACTGGTTTTTGTTCAGTCCCTTTTCTTTCTTTGTCATATGATTATTTTTTTAATATTGCATAACTGTCTCTTCCCCAAACTCACTCATTTATTGATATGTTTAATGCCCATTGCTTCTACCTCCAGCCTCAGAAAGCACCATCTACTAGGACTATTTTCCTGATTTCCACTAGTGGACACCTTTCTCTTTCCATCCCTGTGGTGAGGATGAGCAGGGACAAAGAGTCCTTGAAACCACAGAAGAGTCTGTCTTCTCAGGCACTGCTCTTCTAATTTCCAATAATGTCCAAAGCTCTAATATCAGCACAAAAGAACCGGGCAAATATTCTGGTCTCTATACCCAAGGATTGGCTAAAAAAAATCTCGTACTCATTTGACCTCACACTCAAGCAGAATTATGTTGGTCCAACCACGGAAACGTTTGACTTCTAAGACTGTAAAGGCAGAGCAAGCAGTGCCCTGCCCTAGACTTCTTCAAACATTCTGCCTCTTCCCACTGGTTCTAAATGCCTAAGGAATATGGAATCATCAATCAGGAGTGCTTTCATTAATTCCTCCTACTTATATTATTGGAATTTTTAATACATCAAGCCCATAATACACGTTCTAGGTCCTGACAATGACTTCTAACAAATAAACAAACAAAATTAAAAAAAAAATCCTAACAGGGCCTGTTTCTTAAGACTATAACTTTCAGCATTTTATTTTGAACATGAACTTCTAAATACTATTTTTCTTTATATTAACTGACATGTCTTTGAGTTTAGAAGTACTTCTAGAAATTTTGATACATCCTGCCTATTGTTGTATGAAATCAACCAGAATATCCTTGTCTTTTTAAAAATTCTAAGAGAAGAGATGAAAGTAAGCTGAATCAGACTCATGTTACACAAAGTACATGGCTAGAGGCCAGATATTTGAGTGTTTCACGTTAGTTACACCTTTGTCTTTCTTTTAGGGTTGAAGTCACTGAAAGCCTTCAGGCTATACACTAATGGATGATTTATCCAGAGCAAGAACTGGAAAGTGAGTCTCTGAATAAACAGCCATCACAGAATCAAAAGTCAGTGTTGAGAGGGCTTTGAGCTTAGTTAGATAAGACATTCTGAAAATTACTTAAGGAAAATTATATAAATTAAAATATAATAAAGTGGATGAAAATAAAAATAATAAGCCATCTTCAGATTATAGCATTTTCATAGTATAAACAACATAACCATTAGAGTTATTAGTAAGTCAAGTATAGAGTGTGCTGTTTCCCTGAAAAATTGTGCTACTGTCTTTTAAAGCTTTTCATCATCCCTCTTAAAGTGCTGTTCGCCAATGTATGGCTAAATTTTAACTTCTTCTGACCTTTTTTTTTTTTTGCTTAGGGTACAGATTTCTCAAAAATGAGCATGTATATCTTTCACCTTCTTGGCTTAAGGATCATATTTATTAAAATGAGGTCATTTAGCCTTGGAAAATGTACTGTCATTTAGCAGAATAACATTGTAAAGGATAGGGAATAATGAGTTTTTTTTTGTTTTCTCATGACTGGAATGTTTATTTGTTTTTATTTCTGAAGAAACGTCCAACATATGGGAGACCACAGTTTGTCCGTTATTCTACAGAAGGAAGGCATCTTGGTTGCTCCAAGGTTTTGGCAATTTGCTTTTGCTTTACACTTCTGCAATGGGTCGAGTCATTTATCGGCCTTTTCTAGATTTGCATCTTGTCTCCTGTGTTCCCCAACACACTTATAGAAGTTTATGTCAGTTCACCCAGACTCTAGGGTTTAGCTGTTACACGGTGTGAGGTAAGCATCTGACTTCATTTCCTTAGCAACTGGCTTATTGCTTTGAACCCCGACAGGCAGTTCCTTCTTTCTCCACTGTTTTTTTTTTTTAATTATAAACTGGTTGGCCTAGTCTCTTAGGCTTTTTATTAACTCTATTTTTAAATTTATTTATTTATTAAGGATTTCTGCCTCCTCCCGCCACTGCCTCCCATTTCCCTCCCCCTCCCCCATCAAGTCTCTCTCCCTCATCAGCTCGAAGAGCAATCAGGGTTCCCTGACCTGTGGGAAGTCCATGGACCGCCCACCTCCATCCAGGTTTAGTAAGGTGAGCATCCAAACTGCCTAGGCTCCCCCAAAGCCAGTACGTGCAGTAGGATCAAAAACCCATTGCCATTGTTCTTGAGTTCTCAGTAGTCCTCATTGTCCGCTATGTTCAGCAAGTCCGGTTTTATCCCATGCTTTTTCAGACCCAGGCCAGCTGGCCTTGGTGAATTCTCGATAGAACATCCCCATTGTCTCAGTGTGTGGGTGCACCCCTCGCGGTCCTGAGTTCCTTGCTCGTGCTCCCTCTCCTTCTGCTCCTGATTTGGACCTTGAGATTTCTGTCCGGTGCTACAATGTGGGTCTCTGTCTCCTTTCATCGCCTGATGAAGGTTAATATTCAGGAGGATGCCTATATGTTTGTCTTTGGATTCACCTTCTTATTTAGCTTCTCTAGGATCGCGAATTATAAGCTCAATGTCCTTTATTTATGGCTAGAAACCAAATATGAGTGAGTACATCCCATGTTCCTCTTTTTGGGTCTGGCTTACCTCACTCAGGATAGTGTTTTCTATTTCCATCCATTTGTATGCAAAATTCAAGAAGTCTTTGTTTTTTACTGCTGAGTAATACTCTAATATGTATATATTCCATACTTCTTCATCCACTCTTCCATTGAAGGGCATCTAGGTTGTTTCCAGGTTCTGTCTATTACCAACAATGCTGCTATGAACATAGTTGAGCATATACTTTTGTTGTATGATAGGGCCTCTCTTGGGTATATTACCAAGAGTGGTATTGCTGGGTCCAGGAGTAGGTTGATCCCGATTTTCCTGAGAAACCGCCACACTCCCTTCCAGAGTGGTTGCACAAGTTTGCATTCCCACCAGCAATGGATGAGTGTACCCAGCGGAAGATGCAAGTGGCGGGGATGGGCACGTAATAACGGGAATAATGAGTTTATACATATCTTATTTCCAGTTTTTTCAAATTGATAATGTTTTAATAATATATGTGTTATTAATAATAATCCAAAGTATACAGGGAGTGAAACAATGGGCATTTAATTTTTAGTGTCTTAAATTAAATCAATGAATGAGTAGTGGCAGAGACCAGAGTACTAATAGATACCATAACTTAAGAGAATAATAATGAGAGAAAGGCATGAGTAGCAATCAAAAATTCCCCGTTCTTCTTTGCCATTATTTGACTGTTCATAGTCGTTGTTAACATCACTCTGACAGGCCCTCTGGCTCTTCAATTTTTTCCAGTCTCTTTTACAATGCTTCCTGAGGTTTGGTGCAGTAGCTGTACTGTTGATTTATCCTTTGGATTCCAAGTAGCCCACAGTTGGTTATTCTCTGCCCTTCAACCTGTTGTACTTTGTTGGAATGATCTCCATCTTTGGAGAAGAGCAGATCTTTGAAACAGGGTGAGAGCTACACCTATCTGTGAGTATAATGATAAATATTTAGTATTCTGTTAAGAATTATGTTGGTATGCTTCACTGTTGGTATTTGGTTTTCATCTAATATCTAAAGTTTTTGTTTTAAGAACGGACTAACACTTAGACAATGATATCCTGGCCTACTGACTGTTTTTCAATCTTTCCACTCCCTCTGCCATTGCTTTATAAGCCTAAGTTCCAAGGTTTTGGTATAAAAGTATTAATCGGGGTCAATTGTGTCTTCTATAATGATCTTTGTCTATGAAGACACAACACTTCCCTGATTGTAGTGATATTTTATCTTTTATCAAATAAAGCTTGTCTGAAGCCTAAAGTACAAAACTAAACCACTAGAGACAAGGAAGTGGTGGCACATAGCTTTAATACCAGGACTCCCAGGACTCAGGAGACAGGGAGACAGAGGCAGAGGGATTTCTGTTAGTTCAAGGCCATCCTGTGCTACACAAGAGTGAGTCTGTCTATAAGAGAAACAAAGCTCATACATAGGTGATCCCAACACTGGGGATCTCACGTCTTTAATCCCAGCTCTAGGGAGATGCAGACAGGAATGGTATGGCTGGGTGGAGAGAGGAAAATAAGGTGGAAGGAGAAAAGAGCTCAGTGCAGTTTGAGGTTTGGTGGATACATTTGCAGTCTGAGAACAGGATTGTTCCTTATGGTGTGTGTATTGACAGAGGCAAAAGGATTCTCTAGTGGCTTATGCTCTGCTTCTCTGATCCTCTTGATTAACCCCTATATCTGACTCTGGGTTTTCATTTTTAATACCTATCAGAATTTCTGCTACATCTGATGAAGGACTAAAGCTGCATTTATCTGTTAAAATGATATTTAGAATGCAGTCAGAAATCTTTTGCTATAACAGTATTAAACTACTCTTTTTTATTTTATTTTAATTTTTGAGACAGGGTTTCTCTGTAACTTTGAAGCCTGTCATGGAACTAGCTCTTGTAGACCAGGCTGGCCTCGACTCACAGAGGTATTAGACTACGCTTCAGATGTGCTTTCTGTGTGATCCAAAGAATGCCAGAGTTCAGTGTCACTAGAAGACATAATGCAGCCTGCATCAGATCAAGTCCCAGATGCAAGCTTTCCTGTTACTCAGAGGTGTGTCATTAATCTAATAATGCCACATGGATGTGGGAACTTAGGAGAAGGAATTGAACCTCTGAAAAACTCTAGCTTTGAAATAAATGTCATGTAGAGTCCTGTGCTGCAGATTGAGATCAAGCTTGTTAACTTCTAATCTTTTTCTAGTTCCTGGTAGGTACATGGCTCTAATCATCAGCCTCAAAATTACTGAAGAGCCATATTTTTCATATAATAACAACACTAAATGAACTGATGAATCCTAAATTTTGGAGTAAGAAATTACAATCCACTGTCCAAAAAAAAAAAAAATGACAGATGTAAACTGAACAGACCAGGTGGTGAAGGCCTAAGGAAATTTCATGAACTGGTGGCCTAGACTCCTATATCACCACCTCTGTTGGCTGGTCTCTTCCTATAAGGTCAGACATTGTGTTGGAATGAGCTATGAAAAGATGTGTGGGTACAGTGATCAATGCCTCCCTTAATAGATGCCCTGATCCCCAGAGGGGCCTAACTACTATGTGACAAAAGAGATGTGAACTGTATCCAAAAGTGCAAATTTAATCCCAACCTCAGAGGTGAAACTTGATGAATTAAACATAAAATTTAAAGCATTAAATTCTATTTTTCATCCAGAAAAAAGAGCATCATCATGATTTTGTTACTATAACATTTTTTTGAAAGTAATCTCAGATGTGTAAATCATGTTGGGTATTAACTAATGGCCAAGAGAGTGCAGTTCTTTAACTATTTCCTCTTCCTCAGTTTTCATTTCCTCTCCTTGTTAGTTTTGTTTAGATAAGTAATGTGCCAAGAGACAATCTGGGAAGTCTATCATAAGAGACTTAAGAGTTGAAAATGGGTGTTAGATTTTTCCCTGATCTTAAACACCATTACTTGCGACTATTTCAAATATTAATATCATCTTTTATTTACAATGATTAGTTTATATATACATGTACTACATTATATTTTTCCTGATTTACACATTTTCTCAAAAATAATTATACCTCTTCTATATTAAATTGCAATGTTTAAAATCAGTCTATCCTCTGCTAATTATATGCTTCTAATGATTTTTCATGATAACTTTATAATATACAGTATAATATAATAACAATTTTGCTGAAATTATCATGTATTTTCTATTTAAGATTAGTTGTAGCCAAGTCATCTCAGCAAGACATGCAAGCTTCCTTAGTTTTCTGACAATTATACAGTGGTATAAATTTCTGAGGAAAAATATTATAACATTTTTGTTTTATCTTCTGAATAGTGGCTGTGTCTTAATCTCCTGACATTTCACACAGTAATTAATACTCTGAAGTTACTGGTCTGCTTCTCTGGCAGTGGCCTGGTTACTCAGATTCTAGTCTGGCAGTAACTCATTTCTCTGACGGCACAGACTCTAAACATAGCTTCAATTAAATTTCCATCATTCTATTTATAAATTAAAACTCAAGAGTCAAATGATAGGGTGAAAGCCTCCTAGCTCAGACAGGCTGAGTAGCAACTAGCTAACTTACTTTCCTTACTTGTGTCTCTGAAAGAGAGTATCCTTCTGCTCTATCAAACAAGAAAGGTGCACAACTTCAAATCTCTCTTTACTACTTTTGGTGTGTGTCTATAGCTTCCACATGCCCTTTCATGTTCTGTAATTACTTTCTGTCAACTAATTGCTAACTCAGCCTCCAGACTCCAGGTAATTTTGTTTAATTAATCCAGTTGCAAACTCTGGTTCACAGTGTGATCAAATAGCCTCCAACATACCATCTCTAGGATGATTTTTAATAAATATAATTTTTGTATATTATGAGTAGAAAATGCTAAGTACATATAAATAAAATTTAACATATGGGCAATAGAATAAAACTACCTGTACACCTATGGCCAATAAGATGATCAGTGGCAAGGACACTTGTTATCCAATCTGAGGACATCAATTTCCTCCTCAGATGCAGAAGTAAATTCCACCATTTGTTATTTGACCTCCACTCCAGTATCAAGATAACCATACTAGAACAGACATACACAAAGAAAAAAAAAGATAAAACCTCAACATCTGTTCAAAGTTTCCTACAAATTAGGATAAAATAAAAAGTATATTTCTTGTCGTCTAGACAAAGATGCAATCTGAAGACATAAAATGTATTTATTTTAGGTCATATTTTCTTTTTTTTTTTCAGAGGTACCAATAGCCCTACCTTTATTTATTTTTTTTAAATATTTTTTTTTATTGAGAAAATGAGAAAAAAGAAAACAAGTTTCCACCTCCTCCCAGCCTCCGATTTCCCTCCCCCTCCTCCCACCCTTCTCCCCCTCCTCCCACCCTTCTCCCCCTCCCCCCACTCCTTTCCCCCTCCCTCTCCAGTCCAAAGAGCAGTCAGGGTTCCCTGCCCTGTGGTAAGTCCTAGGTCCTCCCCCTTCCGTCTATATCTAGGAAGGTGAACATCCAAATTGGCTAGGCTCCCACAAAGCCAGCACATTACATAGGATCAAAACCCCTTGCAATTGTCCTTGGCTTCTCATCAGCCCTCATTGTTCGCCGTGTTCAGAGAGTCCGGTTTTATCCCATGCTTTTTCAGTCACAGTCCAGCTGGCCTTGGTGAGCTCCCAATAGATCAGCTCCACTGTCTCAGTGGGTGGGTGCACCCCTCGTGGTCCCGACTTCTTTGCTCTTGTTCTCCCTCCTTCTGCTCCTCATTGGGACCTTGGGAGCTCAGTCTGGTGCTCCAGTGTGGGTCTCTGTCTCTATCTCCATCTATCACCAGATGAAGGTTCTATGATGATATGCAAGATATTCATCAGTATTGCTATAGGATAGGGTCATTTCAGGTTCCCTATCCCCAGCTGTCCAAGGAATTAACTGGGGACCTCGGCTTGGGCACCTGGGAGCCACTCTAGGTTCAAATCTCTTGCCAACCCTAAGGTGGCTCCCTAAACTAAGAATTGTGCTTCCGTGCTCCCCTATCCAACCTTCCTTTATCCCAATCCTCCTTTTTTCCCCAAGTTCCCCCCTTCCTCCCCTTCTCTCTTTTCTCTCCCCATCTCCCCTTACCCCCATCCCACCCCACCCCCAAGATCTCAATTTTCTCCCCGGCAACTTTGTCTACTTCACATAGCCAAGAGGATAACTATATGTTTTTCCTTTGGTTCACCTTCTTACTTAGCTTCTTTAGGATCACCAATTATAGGCTCCGTAATAAAATAATATATAATGCCATATTTTATACAAAGTGAATTCAAAAGAAAAATGAAGTTTCTGTGAACACCTTATTACAGTTATAACACATGGTTATTCAAATACTTAGGAAAGTATTTCCTAAGTATACTTTGTGCTTTGCTAGCAAGAAACTTACATGATAGTCAAAATTATGAAGAAACATTTGTGTAACTTTTTCTTTTATGCTAACTTCAGCTATTATTGTCTAAACTGCATTTCGGGGGTATTGTCAGGGAGTCATGAAGTTGAACATCACTTAATTCCAACAGAGATCTACACATACAGCAGGTCAGGGTTGGCCTCTAGGTCTTCATCAGATTTTTGTTTTCTTACTTACTTGATGGTATTGGACAGATTGATTGTTGACAAAGGTTTCTGCCCCACCTGGTCCCACAACCATTCAATCCAAAAGAAACACACAGAGGCTTATATTAGTTATAAATTGTTTGGTCTATTAGCTCAGACTTATTATTAAGTAGCTTTTACAACTAATCTATGTTTAGCCATGTGACTTGGTACCTTTTCTCAGGAAGGCATTCTCATCTTGTTTCCTCTGTGTTTAGGTTGTGACTGTGCCTCTACCTCTGCCTTTCCTCTTCCCAGAATTCTCTTATTCTGGTTGTCCCTCCTATACTTCCTGCCTGGATACTGGCCAATTAGCATTTTATTAAACCAAAATGTTAGTGACAAATCTTTATGGTGTATACAAAATCACTATCCCACAGTAATTGACATTAAGTTTTCTTTAAGAGAAAATAGCAAAAACAGTTCCATCTTCTTGTATAGGTTGTTGAAGATGACTGGCATTAGACATGTAATAGTTATATGATGTTAGGTACTCTTTCAACCTTTTCTCTGTGCCTTCACTTTCAAATACCAAGATAAGAATGAGTTTCAGTATTAGCTACTATATACACTTTATAACGCTCTCCTTGTGATTCTTTAAGTTAGTGCAGTTAAAAGATAGTTATAAAATTTATAACTCAGAAATAAAATTTATTCTCATACCCATTATGCACTGTTACTTTTATTAGAATGAAAAAAAAAAAACATTAAGTGAAGGAGTGTGTTATCTCTGGGGTCAATGACTAGGATTTCAGAATTCTAAGCTCTTACTCCTTTTAATATTTGAGATGCTTCAACAATGGTAAAACAAACAATCAAAACTACAAAAATTGTATAGGAATGGTGATTGAAGTTGACGCCTATTTCTAATTTATTTAGAAACAAGCTTATGTATATAGTAAATTCTTTTATCATAATCATGTTTTAATACTTGCATATGTATATTTAAAATAGAATTGTTATATGCCATGGTTCATAATTCTTTACTATCCCCTATACTTATAAACATTTCTCTTGTTTTAAAAAGTAGCTTTTGTCTTTCTTTCTATTGGAATTATGATAAAAATTTAGTGGTAGAAAATAATGTTTATTATAATTGAAACCATGCAAAACTATGTTAATCCTGGTTCTATCATGTGTCAACCCTAATGCCTAACATCATTGTTTCAAGTTTAACTTTGATCATTTTACAAATTGAAACATATGTTATTAAATTGTAACTCCTAATAGTTACTCTGTTGGTTAATTTTAGGATAACATAGCATTTGTCACAAGTAGGTTCTCAATACTTGGTATCTGCAATTAAGTATGATTATATAGTTAATGAATAATCAAATAACAAGGCAAACATCCCTGTTTTTGTTTTAGCCTCAAGTTCTTTAATTTTTAATATTGTTTACCTTGATGGAGTTATAAAAGAATGTGATGAACAATTATGAAAATATTTTATTTTATATAACTTAAGAAATAATGCCTTTAAAATTTTCATCTTAAAAACATCATAATTTACTGTAAATATATATATATATATATATATATAAGAATATATATATATTCTTTTAAACACACACACACACACACACACACACACACACACACACACATATATATATATATATATATATATATATATATATATATATATATATATATATTACACTGAAGTGTTTAAAAGAATCAAACAAACAACAAACATGGTAAGCATAGTTTTCCCTGTGGAAGGGTATTCCTTATGCTATTTTCTTTAGCATTGTTTGAATTAGCTTTTCTGCACATTAGCAAATATCTAAATGCATGATTATCTTTGCAATATAACTTTCAATTTCCAAAATTGAGATTTTTTTTCTTTTAATCACAAGAATAAGGGCATGTTTTAAGATTCATGTATTTTTTCTTTTCTACCACTAAGTGGCCTTCTGATTTGGGGTTTTATTAACAGTGAATTCCTTTAATATTACAATTTCAATTACATTTGTACTTTGCTAACTCAGATCATTTCTGAAAAATGCTATAATATAAAATGTTTCTTCTTTCTGGTCATTAATTTTAAATCCAAAAGTTAATTTAAGAAGGCTTAAAATTTGAAGTCTCTTTATTCTTATATTTACTTATATTAAATTTCTTTATCTGTCCCATGTCATGGGAAGTCCTTCCACTAGAGTTTTAAGCTGTCTTCATCATTGAGTGTGACTTCAGATGGCATTCAGCCTCAACATGCACAAGCACCTTAGGTGAAAAAGGCTGTCCAGGCTGGAAAATAATTCACAACATCACTCTCTGTTGCGGGAGGTCCTTCCACTCCTCCAGCCAATAGCCGCTGAGATACCAGCCCATTGGGGCGTGGTCTCTCTCCCTTTAAAAAAGCAGCCACTTCCCTCTCCTCACTCTCTTCACTTCCTGCTCTGCCAGCGACTAGACTCCTGGTTGCGTTATGTAGAGGGCTGTTGCCTGGGACAGTGATCTGTAAGTTTTTTCCCCTTTAAATAAATATCACCCTATTAATCATAATCCCAAATTGGTGTGGCATTGTTTGTGACTTATGCCTTCATTTTGGCACCCAACGTATGGTTTTAGAACCTCTCCCGGCTCGCAGCCGCGAGTTCGCCTTGGCGGCCGGACGTTCGGCTTAGCGGCCGGAAGTTCGGCTTGGCGGGCACTAGTTCGGCTTTGCAGGAGCCCTTGCTTCCTCAGCTGCTGCCTGTGCCTTGCAGCGGCGGCCTTGGCCTCCCCACTTGGATTTAAACTCCACAGGCCCGCGTGGTTTGCTCTTTTCTGAGTCGTTTTTAAATCTCCCTTGAAAGCACAGCTCTTAAGTGGCGCGAACCAGAGCACGCGGTTGCTGAAAGCTGCAACCCCTCAGGGTGACTCTGTCATGTGGAGGCATAAGCAGCTTCCAGACTGCTCTTCTCTACCCCTGGATTCTGGGTTTCTGGTTCCGTCTCTGGAATTGATTTAATTACATTTACTTTGTTGAGAAACTTGCGTTTTCCAGTTTTTAACATCTACTAAGGCACTGAAACAGGACCATGTTTTCATCGCGACTCTGCAACAGCGCCACCTGCTGGATAATAGGTAATATGGCAATTTTCGTTTCTAACGCAAATTTTACTGCTTTGTTTTCACTAATACAATGGATTAGTAATTTTATATTTACTAATACAATGAATTACATCATACAAGGTTTATATGATTATGGGGATACCTTAATTTGCTTGTTACTAGGCTTCAGTTTTCTTTTCCATATTCTATCATTAAGGAAGAATATGGCACTCCTAAGAATGATAGAATCTTTACGAACTAATAATGAACAACTAATTGACAGGATTAAAATTATTGAAAATCAGAGGTTATCTGAACAAGTGGATACTATGACAGACAAAATTGATTCCATATCCAAGGGTATTAGAAAGTTACCTGAAAGGGTTCAGGCTGTTGAATTTGACCTTCAGAGTTTATCACAAAGTTTTGATAAGGTAACAGACAGAATGTACCTCCAAGATGGGAATCTACATGATATACAAGAAAAGTTTAAGGAGGACATGTTATCTTTGAAGGAAAAAAATTAAAGCTTTGGAATCACAGGTGCAGAATGGGGACCAAAAAATTGATACCTCAGTGAAATCACTGGAAATATATACAGGTCAGGAGATTCAGGATTTAAGAGAGACAATGATAAAAAGATTTAAAAAGATTGGAGAAATTATTGGAGCTGGTGAACAGAGTAAGGAGGCACAAGGACAGGATACAATGCCTCTACCAGCTATTAGAACTGGCTTACCCAGGGTACTAGCGACATACCCTATACTTAATTCTGACAAAGTGTCAACTTCTAAAGGCTCAAAGGGAGTCAGAGAAGCTAGATGGACACCAATAGCAATGAATGATCTGAAAGAAATTAAGCAAGCTGTTGTTAATTTTGGCTTGCACAATGCATATGTAAAGGAAATGATAAAGACTTGGGCTTCTAATGCTAGAGCTACCCCCCATGATTTCCATCAGTTAGTGTCTGCAGTTTTAGATAATGGACCTTCCTTGATGTTTGGAATTTATTTCAGAGAAGAATCCAAACATATGGAACAGCAAGGAAGAGCAAAAGGTATTGAGGTTTCCCAAGATCAAATTCTTGGTGCAGGAGAATATGCTGATCCACAGGACCAAGCTCTTTATGACGACGAAGTACTATGTCTATGTCACCAAGCAGCTTTAAATGCTTGGAATAGGATACAAGATCCAGCAAAAAGAGTTGAATCATATACCAGAATTAGGCAGGGACAGAGAGAACCCTTTATTGACTTTTTGCAAAGATTGATTAAGGCTCTGGACATAGGGGTAACAGACCCAGAATCTAGACGAATACTTCTTGAATCTCTAGCTTTTGAGAATGCAAACATAGAATGCAAAAAGATAATTGGGCCTTTAAAGTCTAGATCAGCATCTATGGATGAATGGATTCAGCATACGATGAATGTTGAGACGTTTAGCTATAATGATGAATCTTGGGTAGGAGAAGTGATTTCCAAAGCAATGAGGAGACATCAAACTGCCAGGTGTTTTAATTGTGGTAAATTAGGACATTTACAAAGGAATTGCAGGCAAAGAAATTCTAGGAATAATATCTCTTCTGGGAATGACAAAAATAGAAGACCTCGGCCTTCAGGTATATGTAGGAGATGTGGTAAAGGCAGGCATTGGTCCAACGAATGTAGGTCAACAAATAGACGGGGCAATCCGATATCATCGGGAAACTCCTAGGGGGCCTCTCGCAGGCCCCCAAGCCAACAGTGGCCCAGTCATTCCCAGTCACAGTGGACAACGTGCCTCACCAAGAAAATTAAAAGCTCCAATTTCTGCTGTAAAAAGTAATACTGGTCTAAATGATGAATTACGTGTGGAGGATGAGTCAAAAAACCCAGTAGGACAGAGTAAACATATATTTTGGCAGACTTCTATTAATGATCAAAGACCAAAGCTAAGAGTCTGTATAAATGGCACTTTAATTGAAGGCTTATTAGACACAGGTGTGGATGTAAGTATCATTACCCCAGAATCTTGGCATCCGAATTGGCCTCTTCAAGAGGTAGATGTTCAGTTCCTAGGAATTGGAACCTTATCTCGTGTAAAACAAAGCACAAGATGGGTTGAATGCATAGGGCCTGAAGGGCAAATAGGAAGACTAAGGCAATATATAGCCAATATTGCCATAAATTTATGGGGCCGTGACCTGCTACAGCAATGGAATACCCAGATTAACATTCCTGTATTTCCAGGAATTCATAATTCTGGGAAGGATATGATGAGGTATTATGGAAAAAGGTCACCAGCCATTCAGGCTGTACAAGAACATACAGCAAATACAAACCTTTAGAGGTACCAACAGCCCTACCTTTAAAATGGCTAACTGAGAAGCCAATATGGATCAAACAGTGGCCTCTAGCTGAAGATAAACTACAGGCATTGGAACAGCTGGTGCAAGAGCAACTAGATGCTCACCATATTGAAGAATCAACCAGCCCTTGGAATTCTCCTGTGTTTGTTGTAAAAAAGAAATCTGGTAAATGGAGAATGGTGACAGATCTAAGAGCTGTCAACAAAGTAATTCAACCTATGGGCCCACTACAATCTGGAATTCCTTTGCCTTCTCTGTTACCAAAAGGATGGCCTCTTATAGTTATTGATTTGAAAGATTGTTTTTTCACTATACCGTTACAGGAAAAGGATAGAGAAAAATTTGCCTTCACAGTGCCTACTTATAATAATTCTCAGCCTAATAAGAGATATCAGTGGACTATCCTCCCACAGGGTATGCTCAATAGTCCTACACTGTGCCATAATTTTGTAAGTAAGCCATTGGAAATAATTCGTAAACAATTCCCCAAGTCCATCATTTATCATTACATGGATGACATCTTGTTATCTGATTCAAATAAAGATACTTTAGAAAGGATGTTTGAAGAAGTAAAGAAAGTCTTGCCGAGGTGGGGATTACAAATTGCCCCTGAAAAGATTCAAAGAGGAAACTCTATTAATTACCTAGGTTACAGAATAGGGTTAGAGAAAATTAAAACGCAAAAGGCACAAATTAGGAGAGACCGCTTAAAGACTCTTAATGACTTCCAAAGATTGTTAGGAGACATTTCCAGTCTACGACCAGCTGTTGGGATAACACCTGATCTAATAGTTCATTTAAACAAAACCTTAGATGGTGATAAAGACTTGAATAGTCCAAGAAAATTGACAGCTGAAGCAGAAAAGGAACTGACAATGATTGAGGAAAAATTACAGGAGGCACATGTGGATAGGGTGAACCCAAATCTTAGCTGCATCCTAGTCATATTGCCTTCCAGAATTTCTCCTACAGGGATTCTAATGCAGAGGGAAGATATTATTTTAGAGTGGATATTTATACCTAATAAACCAAGTAAAATATTAAAAACTTATGTGGAAAAAGTCTCTGAATTAATTATAAAAGGTAAGCTGAGACTTCGTCAACTAGCAGGTATAGACCCAGCAGAAATTATAGTGCCTTTTACTACTGAAGAAATAAAAAAGTTATGGGAAGACAATGAACCGTGGCAAAGAGCTTGTGCTAAATTTTGGGAGAAATTAATAGCAACTATCCCAAAAGTGGTAGACTTAACCTCATAAAAAGAACTTCTTGGATTCTTCCTAGAATTGTACGTGATGCTCCAATAACTGGAGCCCGTACGGTCTATACTGATGCAAATAAATCAGGGAAAGCAGGTTACAAGTCAGATGAATTGAGTAAGGTGGAACAAAGCCCTTATAATTCTGTCCAGAAGGCAGAATTATATGCCATTCTTATGGTGCTAAGGGATTTTAAAGAACCTCTTAATATAGTTACAGATTCACAATATGCAGAAAGAGTTATCTTGCATATTGAGACAGCTGAATTTATACCAGATGACACAGAGTTGACTTCATTGTTTATCCAGGTACAAGACATAATCAGGAACAGGCTTTGTCCGATGTACATAACACACATCCGGTCCCATACAGGTCTGCCTGGTCCTCTAGCCCAAGGCAATGCTGAGATTGATCAATTATTGATTGGAAGTGTGTTGCAGGCCTCAGAATTTCATAAGAAGCATCATGTAAATAGTAAAGGCCTAAAGAAAGAATTTTCCATTACTTGGCAACAAGCTAAGGATATTATAAAGAGATGTCCTACTTGTTCTTTCTACAATCAAACACCGTTGCCTGCAGGGAGTAACCCAAAGGGTACTAAGAGAAATGAAATCTGGCAGATGGATGTGTTCCACTTTATGGAATTTGGTAAATTAAAATATGTACACCATACCATAGACACGTATTCAGGTTTTCAATGGGCTACTGCCCTGAGCTCAGAAAAGGCTGATTCAGTAATCACACATTTATTGGAAGTTATGGCCATCATGGGTATACCTGCACAAATAAAGACAGATAATGGTCCAGCATATGTATCTAAGAAAATGAAATCCTTTTTTGATTATTATAATATAAAACACATTACAGGTATACCAAATAATCCTACAGGTCAGGCAGTTATAGAAAGATCAAATCGTACTATAAAGGATATGCTGAACAAACAGAAAGGGACCGAAAATACCCCCAGAAATAGATTACATAATGCTTTATTAACCTTGAATTTTCTTAACGCTAATGAGAAAGGAACGACAGCAGCAGAGAGACATTGGATAATGGAAAAGTCTGCTGAACTAAATCAACCGATTTATTTCAAAGATGTGCTGACCTCTCAATGGAAGCCAGGAGATGTGCTACGTTGGGGAGAGGGTTTTGCTCTTGTTTCCACAGGAGAAGAAAAATTGTGGATACCATCAAAATTAATAAAGTTTCGATTTGAAGAGGAGAAACCTCTTGGAAAGGAGAAATGACAACTCATCCACAATGATGATATTCATACAGGTGGCAAAAAAAACATATACAATGGGGGCAGGGTTCTGTTCTTATCTCCACAGGAAAACACTCATCTTTGAAAAATTCAAGGGACCCTGGATATTTGGATACTGACAGATGGAAAAATACCTGCGCAATAGGAAATATCAAGAAAACTGAAAGGGTTGTATAAGTAATATTAAACCATATTTCTAAATTTATAAAGCAGGTTTTGAAGTTGGACTCTGGCTCAGTCCCTCTCCAATTCCAAGCCTGTTAGTAAGAGAAAAACCCAGAGTTTCTGGAGTTTCTGTCTCATGTCAAGAGCCATGATATGGGACAGAAAGAAATATGAGTTTAGAAAACATTTTTGCTTTTCTTCATATCTATCATACTTTTCATTGAACATATCTATCATGCCTTTCAGTGATTATGTATATATATATATGTCTATATGATTAATGTTTAAGTTTTTCACAATGAACAATGGGTTTTCCCTAAGTGACATTTGAAGTTTCCAGGAAGAAGATGGGGCCCCATAACAACAACTCCACCTGGTTGATATGACGTCATGATACTGATAGCGCTACTACAAGACCTGCTTTGGGTACCAGCTGCACAAGACAGTTCCAACTTGGTTAGCTGAAATGGTGCACATCTTATACAACATTCTGGCCAGACCTGCACAAAATATTCAGAGACTATTGGCAATTTTAAAAGACATTGATCTTGAAATTTAACCATCATTTTACTTTCACAGGATCCCCCAGAAAGAACGTCGCCCCTATGACAGCTGGAAGTAATTCTAGAGGACTACGTCCCCTCTCCCAGTAAAGTTTGCCCTTGGGTTTAGGGACATCATTTAGGGGTTGATTATAATTAGTATACGATTAAGGGTTGGGGGAGGAATTTTATAAGCTCAGGGATCTTTTTGAAAAAAAAAGAGGGATGATGGGATAATAGATTTGTAATTGTGAGTTACTGTTTTTAGACAAATATATTGGTATAGATTCTTGTATATTGATACAAAGTTAAATTATATTGACTATTGTATGCATGCATGTTTCTACCTTGTTTAAAACATTCTTATGTATTGACATATATTGTATTGTATATATTTACCATATTGCAGTGTACATTTCTACCTCTGATTAAGATACTTATATAATGTTTGTGTATTGATATATATTTACCTACTGCAATGTATATTTGTACATTGTTTATATTTGGAGGTCATTGTCCTCATTTGTTTCACAGTCGTTTATTGTCTTAGTCTTTAAGTTAGATAGATATTGAGAATTATATAGACTAATAGTCATCTAAGTTTGTCATTTATAATTAGACTAATCAGGTTCTTTAGATATATAGAGATTATACTCAGTATAGATAGATAATCTTCAACTTCTTCAAAGAGCTGTAGAAAATGGCCTTTAATCTAACTCAGAGTTTTGTGGTAGTGAGACACAATTGCTCCTGGCAACACCACTCTATTCCCGAGAGAATGTTGAGCACCAAAGACACTCCACCTGGAGCCTTTCTTTTTGGCAGAACTGGCCTTGGGGCAAAGAAATGCCCATACCTCAACCACCGACAAAGATACAGAGCGTGCATCAATGGATAAAAGAGGGCTGTCTTATCCTGCCAAGACAGGGTAAGATAGTTTTGAAAAGTTGCTTGCCTTTGAAAATGGTGTGTCAGTTATGTTAGGCCTTAGCCAAAGTTGGTTGCTTCAACGCTGCTAACGTGATTTTGGGTGATTGCCCAGGTAGCTAGTTGTCTCTGTGATTTGTTGCATGTTTTGGAAGTTGTTTTACTGAACTTCCTAATTACCCAGATAACATTATTTCCCTTCTCAGATCTTTGATGGGGTTGAAGACTATATAAATGTAGTTACTTTCTCTCATGACTTGGCCAAGTTATTTATTATACAAGACCTAAGCTAGTTAGAATAGGATATTTGTACTTATTGTATATAATTTCATAGTAGGTTTTGAACTCTCTTATTTAAACAGAAGGGGGAGGTGTTGCGGGAGGTCCTCCCACTCCTCCAGCCAATAGCCGCTGAGATACCAGCCCATTGGGGCGTGGTCTCTCTCCCTTTAAAAAAGCAGCCACTTCCCTCTCCTCACTCTCTTCACTTCCTGCTCCGCTGGCGACTAGACTCCTGGTTGCGTTATGTAGAGGGCTGTTGCCTGGGACAGTGATCTGTAAGTTTTTTCCCCTTTAAATAAATATCACCCTATTAATCATAATCCCAAATTGGTGTGGCATTGTTTGTGACTTACGCCTTCAACTCTCAATTGCTAAATTTTCCTTTAGAAATAAATTAAAATTTCCTCTAAGAATTAATAAGATGTAGTGAAAAGGATACAATGTTCATGATTTTATAGGATTTTTGAATCCTAACAGTTTAATTAGAAGACATGTTAAAAATTGTGAAAAATCCCCAAAACTATTGTAGTTGTTTTTTGTTTGTTTGTTTGTTTGTTTTTTGGCAGAGGGGGATGGAATTACTGGCCAGTTCAGATAATCACACAGAGAATCATTAATTATAAATACTGTCAATAGCTTAGGCTTGTTATTAACTAGCTCTATAACTTAAACAAGCCATAGTTCTTTCTAATCTATGCCCTGCCTGTTGGTGTTACCTTTGCTCTTCACAGCATGTGCACTGTGCTTCAATCTGCATCTCATGGAGACTCCACCCTTCATCCCCACACTCATGTTTTGTCCACAAGTCCTGCCTAATTTCTACCTGCCAAGCTATTGACCACTCACTTATTTATTGAACAGTGAGAGTAACACATATTCACAGTATACGAAAGGTTGTTCCTCAGCAAACAACAATAATATTTTCTTTTTCTATGGATCTAGAAATCCATTCAGTGGCTTTCACTAAAGATAAGGTATGAGTATAGATATCACATGTCACATTACTTACTTGGAAATCAAAATCCAATTTTAAAATTCACATAAGTGAGGGCAGGAACAATAGACTTCTATAGCTATGTCCAGATGAGTGCATGAAGTTTGCTAACCCTGGAATCTACAATAATAAATTTTACGTCCTTCTTTTCTTATTTAATGTCTATGAGTACTTTGTCAAATTAAGGCTTTGATATTCACTTGCAAAGTTGTAACTAAATGTTAATTATAATGCACATTAGATATGCTAGTTGTCTCAGGGAACCTATTGCTGTGAAATGACACCATGACCACAGCAGCTTTTACAAAGAAAACATTTTGTTGGGGTTGGCTTACAGTTTCAGAGGTTTAGTACCTTATTGTCATGGCAGGACGTGGTAGTGTGCCAGGACACAAGGTGATGGATAAGGAGCTGAGAGTTCTACATCTTGATCCACAGGGAAAAGAAAGAAGCTCTGTACTACACTGGGCATAGCTTAAACATATGAGACCTACCCTGTTCCCACAGTGACACACTTCTTCCAACAAGAATACACCATTTCCAACAAGGATGCACCTCCTTATAGTGCCATTCCCTATGGGCCAAGCATTCAAATATATGACATAAGCCTATGAGGGTCGTACCAAGTCAAACTGCCACACCAGTACTGGCTATGATGTGAACATTAAACTATAGAATGTTCAAAGCTTACAAAACTAAGATGCATTCTTCTGTTAGACACACTGCTACATGGTCAATACTCCATTCTTCCAAAGATTTCAAATAATCATACAACACTACCATCACAGAACAGCTGTAAGGTTTACATGGTCCCCTCTAAAAAAAAGGAACTGTGATGTCTGTATCAGTGGGAATGGTGCTGTTATGAACAGACGAATCACATTACACCTGTGTAGACTTAATTCATATAATTTTTGAAAGACTAAGTCATTTATTCATGCTAAAGGAAAACAATGGGATAAATAATTCCTGACATTTGAAGATGGCATCTATAAGAATTTGGTGAAAATAACTTAGGATGGTTTAATATCAACTCATGATAGTTACAGCAATGCTAGTTAGCTGCAGTAAAAGGCTTCTATTCATCAATTTATTTAAGTCAAATTAACAATACAATCATAGAGAAGGAAGAGTGTATTATGTCCCCACAGTTCTGTAGGCAATAAGTCAAAATTCAAGTTCTATGTTCCATATGATGCCAAGGAGAAGTGATCAACCTCTTTTGCCTTTCCTTTATAAGGGATTTAATTCTATTCCTGAGGCCAGAGACCACATGAACTAATAAACCTCCCTGGGGATCAATCTTTTAATACCATCATGATGGGTGTTTGAGTTTCAAGTCATAAGAATTTTATGTAGATCCAAATATTCAGAAAATAGCAAATGTGAGGGTACATTTTCTTTTAAAACTCACTCAGTAACAGCTGTGTATTATAAATATTTCAATTCCACAGCGCCCCAAAACCAAAATCAATACAACACAGAACTTTTAGATAGTACTTTCTAGTGAGCATATGGATGGGTTATTATCCTCTTTTAACTTCCTTAAAAATGAGGTCAACACAAGTTTTATTCCCTGAAATGTATTGGCATTTTCCTGGACAAAACAGCACTGACTGTCCTCTTCCCACATCTGCGTGTGTTCTCTTCTCTCTGTCCTGCTGTCCATGTTACACTTTTACATAAAGCACTCACTGATATGATCCTACCTTGTTGGAACTCTGTTTTGCCTTCTATCTGAGCTGCTTGTCCTTACATGTTCATCCCTGGTATGTTTCAGAGCACTGTTTTTCTCAGGTGTGGTACAACATACCTGGAAATTTCACTGCAGTAACATTTGCACAATCACCAATATCTTCTTTTTTAAAAAAAAAATATTTATTTATTTATTTATTTTATTTCTTTATTATGTAGACAATATTCTGTCTGTGTGTATGTCTGCATGCCAGAAGTGGGCACCAGACCTCATTACAGATCGTTTGTGAGCCACCATGTGGTTGCCGGGAATTGAACTCAGGACCTTTGGAAGAGCAGGCAATGCTCTTAACCACTGAGCCATTTCTCCAGCCCCCCAACATACCCTCTTTTACCTTTGCCTGATTTTCTTCTAAACACTTTTCATTCTTAGTACACTCAACTTACTTAAAAGCTTCCTTTACTGCTATCATTTTAATACTAAAATAAAATTCTACTGTGTCCAAAATATTTTCATGAAAATGTCTTTTAGTTTTCAATATAAAGCCAATCGCATCTATCACGTCATTCCAGCTTGCAAATCAAAGGGCACTTCTGAAAAAAAAATTCACAAACTGAATTCAATATCCATAACTTCCTTCAACTTCTTCAAATACACCCATCTTCTAATATAGAAACTAGTGAGAGTATATTCTTAACATTATCTTCAAAAGACAGTTAATAATGCCTTTTTATGTATTTATATTTTTAATATTCTTGCTTATTATGTTTCTTTTCCCTTTTCTTCATAATATTATAAATTATTTAAAATAAATTCAGTAGTTTAATTTTCTTCCTATTATGGTGACATTTGTCTGTCCTTGTCAATCAGTTGGTTTACTTTCATCTTTAAATTCATACATGCATAGGATCACAGAATTTAAAATTTTAAATATAACTTGAACACTATATTTGAAATCTGGTTCAAATTTGCATTTTGTATCTATCTGTCAATATAATTTTCCCCAACTTTTAACAAAAGTCTCAGAAGAAAGTGGAAATTCATATCACCCAAAAGCACCATATCTGACATATAAACCAGCACCAAATTGAAGAGCCAGATGGATTCATATCATTAACAAGCACCATGTCTGGCATATTCTCCTGGGCCAAATCTGAGACCCAGATGGACAGGAAAGGGGTAGGGTTTGGCAATAAGGTGATACATAGCCATCTCCAAATTGAAAATTTTCAAACATGCTACAATTTCACTTGTTTTTTTAACCTCAATTTATTCCAAGAAAAACACCTGAAAAAAGTTGTCTTCCAACACGGGTCATAATTTACATTCATTTGAGTACATGTGCCTCCCAGTGTTTTTGTACTTCTTATTGATGACACGTATTAAATGATAAAATTGAAAATCTTTGTCTACTGGTAAGGCAGGCATGCATTGTTTATTAATAATTGTAAGTATAAAACTATTAGACAAAATAATTTTAATCATATTTCATAATGAATATAAAGGTACAATCATGTATAAGTTCTGATTTATGTCAGCCATAGACCTAAAAATGGAATAAACTTAATTTTTTTTCCAAGTCACAACCTTGTCGATTTTCTCATTCTTCAGGCACAAATTTAACATCTTTGGAAATGATATCTGTTTTCATATTAATAATTCTATTCTCCTGCATCCTATGTGCAAATTTACTTTTTATAAAAAGTATAAGAAAGTTATTTAAAGAGAAATGTATTTTTAGGGATACAGTTTTGTCCCACAGTGAACATTTTCTATCATTCCTTTTTCAAATGTTGTATTTGTTTTGGCTTTTCTTTCTGATATATCACAAAAAACGTAAGCCAATCTTTTCTGGGGGGAAAGTTTTCTTTTATACAATAATCCTTCAATAACTAGGAAAAAAATGGTACCCAGAGCACCTCTTACGGGAGAGCTGTAAGAAGTTGTTGAGCAGAAAATACTCTAAGTTTGTTTACACCATAGATCTTAAAGTCCTTAGAGTTTAATGTAGATGATGAAACATCTTCTTCTTTCTTGCCCTTGACAGTTCTATGTCTTCCAGGGTACAGACAGAAGGAAGTGTGACATATTTTCATTTTCAAGCAACAGCACTTAGCAGAAACAAGGAACAAGACTCTCAGACTATATCTAAAGTTAAGTCACTAGTGTGTCCAATTATCAAAGGGTGGTTCCTGCGAGATCTCCCAACACTGCCAAAATACAGCAGGTGTAATTTCTTCTGACTAGATGCAGACAGCTAAAGCACTGTTGCAGACAGCCCTAGTTAGTTCCCATGCCATAGTCAGAGACACCATTACACAAGTGACTCTGAGGGGCAGGGCCCACTCTGCTCTGACAAAGTCAGAGCTCCAAAGTATATCATCTTAAACATACTCTGTGCAAAGAAGGCATGCTGTAAATTCTCTGCAGACTCCTGTTAGTTAGGTTTAATAACAGAAATCTTAACATGAATATAAAATTGGTAAAGCTTTTTTTATGTTATGATAAACAACAAAGTTGCTGATGTGACCATTGGTTCAACCTAAAATTCCACTTAGTTGTTAAGCGTTTTAATTTGTTAACTCTTAACAAATCCCTGGGCTACCAGTGTCTATCAAAATGCAAATCTATTCAGGCAGTCTCAGTGACTAGTTCAAATGCAAAACCAGCTAGCATGTCTTAGAATGGCAATCACTATCTTTCATGAGCTTATACTAGAACCATCTAAAACAACCGCAAAACCCTGATCATTCTTTGTGGACTTCTATAATTGATATTCCTGCCAACTTCTGGCCTCTCCATTTTTTGACTCCTGTCCATTTTTCTGTTCTCCTCTTAGAAGTTCTAAAAGAAAAAGAAAAAGAGCAGGCTCTTCTCATGCCCTAATGACCATGCCATATTTCCAAGGTCTAACTTCTTTTGATGTTTCTCTCACACTGGAAGCTCCATAAAGAATTGTTATCATGATGGGTTGTTTTTTTTTTTCATATATTTGGAATATAGTTGAGATCTCATCAAGAATCACGGATACAGTGTCCCACAAATCACAAGTCAGTTCTGCAAAGTTTCAGAAATTCAATACATATTTAAAACAAGGTCATTCTTGAATGGGTAGAACTGGAAACAACAGGTCAGCAAGTGGATATTATAAAAATATTTATTCTGGTCATGGTGGCACACTCCAGTAGCATATACTGAAGAAGGCCAAGGCAGAAGGATCAAAGGTTTGGGGCCAATCTGGGTTACACATTAACAAAACAAAACAAGAGCTAGGCACTAGTGGACTGTGTCTTTAATCCCAGTACTCAGGAAGGCAGAGGCACACAAATATCTATGAGTTCGAGGCCAGACTGATCTATGGAGTGAGTTCCAGAACAGAAAAAGCTATACAGAGAAACCTTATCTCAAAAAACAAACAAAAATATTATATCATATTTATCAATTAAATTATCCACAAGATCATGGGTTTTTTCATTTATCAGCAACAGTGAATGATATGCTATTAGTGCATGTATTCAGAAAAATCAAGCATACCCTCACTTCATTACACCAAAACTTAAGTCTAACTTTGTTCATTTATCACTGCTGTTTCATTTTCTTTTATTATTTGAAATACTTATCCAGCCACATTTTATATGTCTTAGATGATTTGAACTGTATCCATGTGATAAGACACATGGATATGTTTTTAGAGGAGGGAATATGCATCCTGGAAAACATCATGCTCATATTTTATTGCACTCAATTCTTTAATGTTTTGGGAATAAGGAATTCAGTAACTTTTAAATAATTCTAGTGGTTAGCTTAATTAGTAAACCATCCAGTAGAGAAGCTAATTACTTGATTGTCAAATGAAATAACAACAGCTTCCCCTACAGTGGAAACTCCACCACTATAATTAGCTTATGCCATATTTTACCCTGAAGGAATTTGAAAACAAAAACCTCCCAATGACAGCCACAATATTGTTTCTATTTATAGTATGATGCAAAATTACTTCCTTGTGTTGGAGCTAAGACATCAATATCAACACACTAATAACCCTTCAGAAATGCAGAGTTATATTTTCTTTGTGGATATTAATGTAAATACAGATCAAAAGTTGAGTGGTTTTCAGAGACCAATCAACAAATTGATAATTTTAAAAACATTATGAATAACCAATACTTACAAAATAAAGGAGCATTTTAACAATCAATTTTACATTGTTAAAGTTTAGATTATCTATTCTAAAACTAAACATATATAAAGTTTTATTGACATTCAAGAAATATAAACTGACACATTCCAAATAAAATTTTAATTACAGGAAGACATAAAGTTAGGAATAAGATTGTTGTTGGATTCTCAGGGGAATTTTTGGGGAAAACGAGATGTATATAAGACCAAGATATGTTCTATATTTGTGAAGTTTTCAGGAAATAAATAAAATGCATTTTGAATAACATTAGAAAAATCATATACAGTGATATCGTTAAATAAAATTCTTTGTTACATTTCTGATTATTTTATGTTAAAAATTATTCAAACTTGTCAATAACAATAATAAATTTTCCCATTTCTTTAGATAGATAAAGAAAAAAGAATCCTTGGCCATACTAGTAGTTCAAGAGAAATTTGCATAAGAATCGTGTGACTAGGTAAATAGACTTCCCTTAGCTGATTGTCACCTTGAAAAGTAGGGTATCTCTCAAGAAGAAAATAAAATGGTTTCCTATTAATCTTTATTAAAGTCCATTGCATGAGTTAGAGGTTTGATACAGGGAAAATACACTAATGGGATTTGGGTTTATAATAGACTTTTAAATGGCATATTAAAGACAGAAGTGTTTCAGTGCATTCATGGCTTTCCTATTTCTTTGCTAGAGAATATAAATATTTTTTTTTGCTTGTGACTTTTAATTTGACAATTGATAAGCCTGAGAACATTAAGGATGGCCTATAGAAAAAGAAGTGCTCATAAATGTTATATGAACATCTTCACAGAGAAAGCATGCAAAGATACTGACAAATATAAGCACATACACATATAATGGACAATTATAAAATAAATCTCCCCTCACTTTACTCAGAGTTTCTACATAACATAAGGAAAGAAGAAGAAAAAAAAGAGGAGGAGGAAAAGGTGAAGGAAGGGAAGAAGAAGGAGAGGAAGTAAGTTGAAGTACTGTAAATTTTATTACAAAGGCTGGAGAATGGGAAGAAGAAATACATGCGATGATATTAGCCTCTACTAAGTTTAAACATTAAATTTTATTCTTCAATCATGAAAATATTTGAATTATTCACTCAAACCTTAGGCAAGAAGATTACTAGGCATCAATGTAGAAAGTTTTTACAGACTTGAGTGTATTTTACCTACCTGAGTACTTTTTATCATTCTTAGATGAATATTGATTATTATGAAATATTGATTTGGGAGGTGATATATGCTGTGGATATATTTTATTGCCATTGGTTAATAAAGTAGCTGCTTTTAGCCAATGGCTTACCAGTGGAAAGCCAGGCTGAAAGAGATATAGAAAGAGTAGACAGAGTCAGGGAGTAGCCACATAACTGCCATAGAAGAAAGATGTAAACTGCCAGCTGGAACCTTGCTGGTAGGCTATGACCCTTGTGGTAAAGTATAAAATTATATATATGTTAATTTATGATATAAGAGTTAGCCAGAAAGACGCTTAAGCTATTGGCCAAACAGTATTGCATTAATATTGTTTCAGTGTGAATATTTTGAGTCTGGGTGGATGGGAAAGAATGAGAAGCCTCTGTCAACAGATTGGCATGCCAATGGGTGCCAGCTTAATCCACATAAAACCGAAGAGACCTTAGAAAGGGATTATAGACATAATAAAACAAATTTTTGCTGTGTTTTTTTTTTTTTGGATGGGCTCTGCTAGTAGTGACTAGGAGCCCTGTGGCTCCTTTAAAAAAGGGCTTGCTGATTCAACAGTAGCAAAAAAAAGTATGGTTTAAAAATGGCAGCTTCCTGGTTCGTGTTGCTAGCATGAACTCTGGAACTTTCATGAGGCCAAGCACTTGAATGGGGTTTGTTGGCAGCATGCTATAAGTTAGTTGGTAGCAGCATTTGCCAACTGGTTGCCAGAGTTGAGGTGGTTAGCATGGCTCCCATCTGACAGTCTCAGAGAGTGAACTGACCTCCACTATGTTGGACTTGGCACAGACAAAAGGCAAATCAGCCCTAGTCCTAGCAATGGGTCTCTGTATTGTGAGAAGTGGTGATGATCAGAAAAGGATTACAGATACACAATAAAGACATTCAGATTTTAAAAAAAGACCTTTAAATGGGATACAGTGTTAAATAAATGTAAATTGGCTTGAGAGAGAGAATAAAGAAAGTAGAGGGAGTCATAGAAATAAGTAAATTTATGTTTAAAAAGTAAAGTTTTTAAAGAGACAGAGTATGGGCAGTAATAGATTAAAAGGAGTAAAAAAAATATTAAACACATCCTGCTACAATACAGATGGACAAAGAGAGAGGACCAAAATTGAAAGAATGAAGAGAGAGGTCAACTGAGAGACATCAGTGGCTGCCCAAGATACTGACATTGACAGTATAGAGTAGAGCAAAGACAGCTCCCAAAGATGCAGACAACAGCTGCAAGGATTGGACAAAGATGCAAAGACACTAATGGCATCAAGTGAAGGAAGAGATGGGTAGGCACCAATGCAAGAAATCATCCAACAACCTCTAAAGCAACATGGGAACACCAGAACCCAGAAGTCATACAACAGGAAAGCTTCATTATCCTAACCCAGAAGAAGCAGAAGAAAATGGTTTTTGTGTAACTTCATGAAGACAATAGAGACCATTAAAGAAGAAATGAAAAGCTCCCTTAAATAAATGGAGAAAAAGACAAACAAAAAATTGGAAGAAATTAATATATCCCTCAATGAAACCCAAGAAAAAACAGAAAAACAAACAGGTGAAGCAAACAGTTAACGATTTGAAGACTGTGTAAAAAACATTACTAATGCTTAAAATGCACATCAAACTTCATATGCAAGTAGTAATCAACTTCAGCACTCCACTTTCAACAATGTACAGATCAACCAGACAGAAACTTAACAGAGAAATATGAGAACTAACAGATGTCATGACTCAAATGGACCTAACAGACATCTATAGAATACTCCACACAAATTCAAAAGAATATACCTTCTTCTCAGCACCTCATAGAACCTTCTCTAAAATTGACCACATACTTGGTAACAAAGCGAACCTCATCAGATACAAAAAAATGGAGTAAACCCCTGTATCTTATTGGATCATCATGGTTTAAAGTTACAATTTAACAACAACACTACTTATGAAAAGCCTACAAACTCATGGAAATTGATCAGTGAGTCAATTGAACTACCCCTGTTTCAAGGAAGAAATAAAGAAATCAAAGAATTCCTAGAATTCAACAAAAATGAAGGCACAATATAACAAAGCCTATGGGACACTATGAAAGCAGTGCTAAGAGGAAAATTCATAGTCTAAGTGACTACATAAAGAAAGTAGAGAAAGCTCACAGTAGAGGCTTAACAGCACACCTGAATAGTTTTCCTTAGTTATGATTAAAGATAAAGTAGATATAAATATTGTAACTATATTCTTGGTTGATAACTGTTTTGCTATATGTAATTTTACTATGTTAAAGTTAACCTTTCTTTTAATTTAAACAGAAAAGGGCAAATGATGTGAGATTCCCCTTTGTATTGTGTGAATACCATTGGTTAATTAAACTGAATGCTAGGAAGAAGGAGGCAGAGTCAGGAGAAGCCAAGACACCCACCAGAGACAAATGACAGTACTTTACTCTGTAAGATACAGCCTCATGGCAATATGCAAATTAATAAAGATGAGTTCATTTAAGATATGAGTTAGAGGGTGGGCGGTGGTGGCACACACCTTTAATTCCAGCACTTGGGAGGCAGAGGTAGGCGGATCTTTGTGAGTTTGAGGCCAGCCTGGTCTACAAGAGGTAGTTCCAGGACAGAAACCAAAAGCTACGGAGAAACCCCGTCTTGATAATCAAAAAAAAAAAAAAAGATATGAGTTAGCCAGAAATATGCTTAAGATATTGGCCAAAGAGTATTGCAAATAATATGGTTTTTGTGTGATTATTTTGGGACTGAGCAGCCGGGAATAAACAAGCAGCCCTCCTACTACATACCTGAACGCTGTAGAACAAAAAGGAGCAGATACATCCAGGAGGAGAGGAAAACAGGAAATAATAAAATTGAGGGCTAAAATCAATAAAATAGAAACAAAGAAAAGAATACAAAGAGTCAATGAAACAAAGAGCTTGCTCTTTGAGAAAATCAACAAGATAGACAAACCCTTATCCAAAGTAATCAAAAGACAGAGAGAGAACACCCAAATTAATAAAATCAGAAATGAAAAGGGGGAATAACAACAGACACTGAAGAAATCCAGAGAATTATTAGGTCATACTACCAAAACCCATACTCTAAATAACTGGAAAATATAAAGGAAATGGACAATATATCAAAATGAAATCAAGCAGGTGAACATTTTAAATAGATTTATAAATTTCAAGAACAGAAGCTGTCATCAAAAACCTCCCAACCAAAAATGTCCAGGGCTTGATGGTTTTAGTGCAAAATTCTACCCGAACTTACAGGAAGAACTAATACCTATACCCATCAACGTGTTCCACATAAAAGAAACAGAAGAAACATTGCCAAACTATTTTTGTGAGGCTTCAGATAACTTGAAACAGAAATTACACAAAGACTCAACCAAGAAAGAGAATTACAGACCAATCTCATTCATGAACATAGATACAAAAATACTGAAATGTAGTGGGAAATTGAATCCAAGAAAACATCAAAAATAAAATACCAACTAACTACCACAAATAAGTTGGTTTCATCCCAGAGATGCAGGGATGGTTCAACATACAAAAATCTATCAATGTAATCCATCATATAAATAAACTGAGAGAAAAAACATATGATTATTTTATTAGATACTGAAAAAGCATATGAAAAAGTCCAACACCACTTCATGATAAAGATCTTAGGGAGATCATAGATATAAGGAACATATCTAAACATAATAAAAGCAATATACAAGAAGTTGACAGCTAAGATAAAATTAAAGGGAAAGCAACTCAAAGCAAGTCCACTCAAACCAGGAACAAGACAAGGCTTTTCACTCTCTGCATATTTATTCAACATATTTCTTGAATTTCTGGATATAACAAAACAAAGGGAAAACAAATTGAAAAGGAAGAAATAAAACTTTCATTTTTTGTAGATGGTATGATAGTATATAAAAGTGACCTCAGCAACTCTACTAGGAAACTCCTACAGCTGATAAATAAATACCTTCAGTAATGTGCTAGCATACAAGATTGACGCAAAAAATTAGAAGTACTCCTATATACAAATGATAAAGAAGCTGAGAAAGAAATCATAGAATCATTATGATTTGTGGCTTAACAATAGCCACAAATAACATAAAATATCTTAGGGTAACACTAACCAAAGAAGAGCAAGATCTTTCAACAAGAACTTTAAGTCCTTAAAGAAAGAAATTGAAGAAGATATCAAAAAATGGAAACACCTTCCATGTTCTTGGACAGGTAGGATAAATGAATAAAAATGGCAATCTTACCTAAAGCATTATATAGATTCAATGTAATTTCCATCAAAATCCCAACACAATCATTCACTGACCTTAAAAGAACAATAATCAACTTCATATGGAAAGACAAAAAACCCAGGATAGTCAAAACAATTCTGTACAATAAAGGAAATTCTGGAAGTATCAACATCCTTGACATCAACCTCAATTACAGAGCTACAATAATGAGAACAGTTTGGTATTGGCATAAAAACAGAGAGGTTGACCAATGGAACCTAATTGAAGACACAGATGTTAATATACACACTTATGAACAACTAATTTTTGACAAAGAAACTAAAAATATACAAAAAAAGCATCTTCAACAAATGGTGCTGTCATAACTGGATGCCAACATGTAGAAGAATAAAAATAGACCCATATCTATCCCCATGCACAAAACTCAAGTCCAAATGAATGAAAGATGTCAATATAAATCCAAACACACTGAACCTGCTAGAAGAGAAATTGGGAAGTAGCCTTCAATGCATGGGCACAGGAGAACACTTCCTAAACATAACACCAGTAGCACAGACACTGAGTGCTATAATAAATAAATGGGAACTTCAGAAGCTGAGAAGCTTCTGTAAGGCAAAGGACACAGTCAATAAGACAAAATATATAAAGAACTCAAGTAATTAGACATCAAAATTCCAGATAATCCAATTAAAAATGGGGTACAGATCTAAACAAAGAATTCTGAACAGAAGAATGTCAAATGGTAGAAAGACACTTAAGGAAATGTTCAACATCCTTAACCATCAGGGAAATGCATGTCGAAACAACCCTGAGATACTATTTTATACCAGTCAGAATGGAAAGATCAAAAACACCAATAATAGATTATGTTGAAGAAGACATGGAATAAGGAGAACACTCATCCAATGCTGGCAGAAATGCAAACTTGTACAAACACTTTGGAAATCAGTATGGCAGTTTCTCAGAAAATAAGGAATCAACCTACCTCAGAATCCAGCCATACAACTCTTGAGCACATACCCAAAAGGTGGTCAAGCGTACTAGAAAGACATTTGTTTAATTATGTTCATAGCAGCATTATTTGAAATAGCCAGAACTGGAAACAACCTAGATGTCCCACAACTCAAAGGATATAGAAAATGTGGCACAAGTATAGGTCTAAACTAGTCCCTCTAAATTTGGCTGACAGTTGAATGGCTGGGGCAGACTAAGGGGCCACTAACATTGAAAACTTGTATTAGTATGCATAATAAAAAAAAAGATAGTTTGTTTTCTTTAAAAAAATATAAAAATTAAATTAAATTTAAAAAGAAAAAATAAGCCACATAAAGATGGAAAATACACAGAGGGTGTGGATTATGTATATTATTGTGTTTTCTCTAATTTTTTAAACTGTGAATCTGCTTAGATAGGGATATTTTATTGTTTAGGCTGCTAAGCTAAACCAACATATGATGTGGGAGTGTCATATAAATCTGTTGCTTTCATTGGTTAATTAATAAAGAAACTGCTTGGCATGATAGGTTAGAACATAGGTGGGTGGAGAAAACAGAATAGAATACTGGGAGGAAGAAGGCAGTGAGGTAAGATGCCATGCCTCTCCTCTCCAGGACAGATGCAGTGAAGCAAGCCACCAGGTCAGACATGCTGAATCTTTCCTAATAAGACTGGTGCTACACAGATTGCTAAATATGGGCTAGGCAAGCTGTGAGAATTAGCCATTAAGAGGCTAGAACTAATGGGCCAAGCAGTGTTTTAAAGAATACAGTTTCCATGTAATTATTTTGGGGCATAAGCTAGCCAGGTGGCCAGGAGCCGGGTGGCAGGAACACAGCCCTCAGCTCCTTCAACCAACATACATACATATATATATATATATATATATATATATATATATATATATATATATATATATGTTAAAGGTATTGTGCCTTCAAGATCTGGTCTAAGGATTTGTTGCTTTGGAAAAGATGTTCTTCTTTTAAAATACATCTATTTTTGTTCTTGATTAAGGTATTGTGTTTGTTCAGATTATTTAAAAATATAATGTATTATTAAGAAATGCAAGTTAATACATCCCATGGTCCTCTTTTTGGGTCTGGCTTACCTCACTCAGGATAGTGCTTTCTATTTCCATCCATTTGCATGCAAAATTCAAGAAGTCCTTGTTTTTTATTGCTGAGTAGTACTCTAATATGTATATATTCCATACTTTCTTCATCCATTCTTCCATTGAAGGGCATCTAGGTTGTTTCCAGGTTCTGGCTATTACAAACAATGCTGCTATGAACATCGTAGAGCATATACTTTTGTTGTATGATAAGGCCTCTCTTGGGATGTACTCACTCATATTTGGTTTCTAGCCATAAACCAAGGACATTGAGCCTATAATTAGTGATCCTAGAGAACCTAAATAAGGAGAACCCAAAGAAAAACATATAGGCATCCTCCTGAATATTAACCTCCAGCAAGCAATGAAAGGAGACAGAGACAGAGACCCACATTGGAGCACAGGACTGAAATCTCAAAGTCCAAATCAAGAGCAGAGGGAGAGAGAGCACGAGCAAGGAACTCAGGACCGCGAGGGGTGCACCCACACACTGAGACAATGGGGATGTTCTACTGGGAACTCACCAAGACCAGCTGGCCTGGGTCTGGAAAAGCCTGGGATAAAACCGGACTTGCTGAACATAGCGGACAATGAGGACTACTGAGAACTCAAGAACAATGGCAATGGGTTTCCGATCCTACTGCACGCACTGGCTTTGTGGGAGCCTAGGCAGTTTGGGTGCTCAACTTACTAGACCTGGATGGAGGTGGGGGTTCCTTGGACTTCCCACAGGACAGGGAACCCTGATTGCTTTTCGGGCTGGGGGGGGACTTAATTGGGGGAGGGGGAGGGAAATGGGAGGCAGTGGCAGAGAAGAGACAGAAATCTTTAATAAACAAATAAATTAAAAAAAAGAAAAAAAAGAAATGCAAGTTAATAGTCATCTATAATAGTCAAATTTGTATTCATATTAATTGGGTTTTCTAGATACATAGAGATATATTTCCGTTAGATAATCTTCAAACCTTTCAAAGATCTATGGAATATGACATTTAATATGTTTTAAGAACTTAGGACTTTTCATGGCAGTGAGACACAACTTCTCCTGGCAACACCAATCTACTTCAAGAGGAAAATGGGCATCAAGAGACTCTTTATTATGACTTCAAATATATGGAGGAAAAGGTACAAGTGCTTTATCTTAATTTGATAGAATAAATAGAAAATGAGCAAGTATATGCTGCTAATTCAAACTTAATCTCTTCCATAAAAGACAAAATTATATTATTATTATTTTTTAGGATCAACTCTAATACACAAAATTTGGAGACTTGATTATTGAAACCATAATAAGCATTATTACTTTGATAGTCACTAATCATATTTTTTATCTGTCCTTTAGAGTCTTTGTCTTACTTGAAGTTCTAATGCTGTAAAGTGATACCATGACTATACTTTTCTTACAAAAAAAAAAAAAAACATTTAGTTGAGACTTCAGCTTAGAGTTTTAGAGGTTTAGTCCATTATCATCATGGTATGGAGTTTGATGATATGCAAGCAGACATGATGCAGGCTCTCTATTAATCAGAAGGCAACAGGAATAAGACTCAATGTTATATTGAGAGAAGTTTGAGCAAATAGGATGTGAAAATACACTGCCCCAGTGACAAACATGGCAACACCCACTCCAACAAAGTCACACCTCTGAATAGTGTCACTCTTTGTGAGATTATAGGAGCCAATTACATTCAACTACAACAATCTTCAACAATAGTTTTCTTTATTTTGTTATTATACTGAACAGAATTTTACATATAATTTAAAAACAGTGCAATTCATATTAATTTATATGGAATTTTTAATTTTGTGGTTTTGATCTCTTCAAGTATTAGTGCACATTAATGTGTGCATTCTTAGCAGTTATTTCCAGATTATCTTAAACAGATTCCTTGAAGAACAATGACTTAGAAACAAATCAACTGATGTTTTCCTCTCTATATGCATTCTATGTTATATCTTCTATGGCAACATTTTAAAAACATGTTTAGGTGGGACTGCTCATTAAACTCCAGGAATGGAGCACTCAGGAATCATGCTTAAAGGACTGTAATCAATCCTTAGCACTATAAAACAAAGGCATATTATATGTCTAAGTATGTTTCTAACTAAAGTGTTCAAGTTATTGGTTAAGAATTTTACAATTTGATAAAATTATTGTCTAATTATCATTTAGGATTAATAAATTTGAGAGCTGTTGCATATTTTTTGAAATGCTAAATGTTATAATTATAATTTGCATGTAAATTTTATTACTTTTTTATTTTAGTAAACAATGTGTTTCAGTGATGAATAAAAGAACTTATTTATTTGCATTTCTATCTCCTGTTTCTGCACTGCCTTCTTGTATTCTCTAACCACTGAATGTTTATTAACTTTTGGTCATACGAGACATGTGAACATATGCTCATCATGAGCTTGAATAACTTGTGTGCTAAATGTATCAACACTAGAACTAGAGGTCAGAGTTAGTACTGTGGCTTTAAGAGACATGCTTGATGTGGGGTTCCCCTCTGTATGCTGTGAACATCATTGGTTAATAAAGGAACTGCTTTGTACATAAAACAGAGCTATAAAGGAACAGAGCTGGGTAGGGAAAACTAAATGAAATGCTGGGAGAAAAGAGGTAGAATCAGAGAGAAGCCATGGAGCCGCCACCAGAGACAGATGCTGGGAATTTTACCCAGTAAGCCAGTATTGCCACATGGCAATACACAGATTAATGGAAATGAGTTAAATTAAGATGTAAGAGTTAGGCAATAAGAAGTTAGAGCTAATGGGCCAAACAGTGATTTAAATAATATGGTTTCTATGCAATCATTTAGTGGCTAAGTGGTTAGGAACTAACTAGCGGCCTCCTACAACACATGACATTTTTTGTTTTGTTTTGTTTTTTTGGTTTTTTTTTTTGGTATGTTCATCTTTCTGTGTTCTTGGAGAGTGCAACATATGGACTCCACCTATGGGTTCCTGTGTTAGCTAGCGTGAAGTGCAGGACAGATCATTATATTTGCTTTAAAGGTTTCTTGCTGCAGAGATATGAAGAACTAAATGATATGTTATATCAAAGAATATCTTCTCTAATATAGCAACCTAAACACTACCTTTGTCTCTTGATGTAGAGCTAGCTCCTCATTTCTATTTACCTTGAGACAAAGGGCTCCCTCTCATTCTTCTGTAACAGAAACTAAAATTTAGACCTTTAAATATAGGCAAGTACTCTGTCACTAAACTATACCCATAGAACTTGCAGTCACAGCCTTAACCAATAGAGTGGCTGGAATTATAGAATTCTACTACTGTGGTGGCTCCTTTAATTTATAGAAATATTGGAATAGAAATTCAATTTGATAATTTTTTTGTTCATGTACATTATGTTGTTGTTTCAGTGACATTTCTAATGAGCACAAAATAATAGTTTTTCTATTAAGGTGAATATTCATGTTCAGATTAATTTTTCACTCCTCAAATGCTGCATTAGCTATTTTGCAAATTAAATCAATATTTATAACTATCTTTTATTGAACCTTAGAAGGTACTACTTTGTTTCTCTCTAAAATCTATTGAATATAAAAATATTTCATTAAAAGACATGCTGGTCAGTCATGTGTTTTCTCTACTTTTCTGTTTCTTGTATTTTCACCATATTTGCATAATATTTGATGATCTGGAGGTTTATGTAAAATAGAATGTCTTTATTTTTGTGAGTCCTACTGGCTCCCTTCAATTCAATGGTTCATTTAAACAATATATTGCACATTTTGAGGGTTGCATGATTTCACAGTTATAAACTGTCCTTGCATAGACTACTTACTGAATACAGGGAGTGGTTGAAGTGGAGCATAGAGTTTATTACAGGGGAAGAGATGAGAAAATACACTCCTAACCCCCAAACAGAATTTGTTTAGTATTACTGCCAAAAAACATAGCCAGACATTCTGTATACTGAAGTAGTTTAAGTAAAAACAGTCCCAAAGAGCTCATAAGCAGTTGGTGGAACTGTTTAGGAAGGATTGGGAGCCTTGTTGGAAGAAGTATACCTCTGGAAGTGAGCTTTGAGGTTTCAGGAGGTTTGTACCATGCCCAATCTTTATATTTTCATTCTTAAGATTCAAGATTTGATTTCTAAGCTGTCCCTGCCACCAATCCTTTATCCTACCATTATAAACTCTAAATTTCTAATAAAAAATAAGCCAAAAAATGAGAATTTTATTCTTTTACTTGCTTTGGCCATGGTGCTTTGCTTTGGTCATGGTGTTTTATTACATGAATAGAAAAGTCTCTAAGATGAAAGTTTGCGTCAAAGAGTGGACTATCGCAATGACAGAACTGAACATGTTGGATTATTGGAAGACAGTAGATGTTTTGGGAACTTTGGACTAGGTAAATGATTGTATAGTATAAGCAAATCTTACTGGATCACCCTAGTAAGATATTGGAAGATTAGGAGGGAGAGCATTGAGAGCTGTGAAGGCCAAGGTTGATGGTTTTCAGAGGAGAACAACTTTGGCAACTGTGATAGAAATTATTATTTTTATATTTTCGCAGAGACACTTGCTTTTTTCCCTTGTCCTAAGAACTTATAGGCTACAATTAAAAACAATGGGCTAATTTCTTTGGCAGAGTAGATTTTGAAGTCTGTCTTGAATCAGTGTAAGATTAACTCTAACGTAAGCTTGTTTTTCCCTTCGAAATAACTCTTATGTATGTCTACAATGAAAAAGAGCAAGTGGGGTAGGAAGAAATAGAAAGGAAGAAGAAAAATATCCCAAGAAATTTGCAGTAGGAGCTGAGGCTGTACTCAAGAAGATAAGGTCAAGGAGCTAAAACTGAAAGACCTCAGCAAATGAAGATTTCAAATTGTGAAAATTCTTGAGGGATGTTCTGTTCCTGAAAACAACATAAAAGATATAAATTTGTTTTATGGTGGCCAAACTCCATCCAATGTAGGCAGCTGAACATGGAAGCCTTGTGCACCTGGTTCTGCCTTTAGAATCATGAAGGATTCAGAAGAAAAAAAAAGGGGGGGGATGTAGAATTTTCCTCGACAGTTAAGCAAAGTCAATGAGGCCAAGCATGTGGCAGGGAAAGACTCTGCATTGAGGCCCTGAGTGTCACTTGCTGAAGTTGTGAAAGTGTAGTTTTGATTACATTGGAGAATCCAAGATGTTGGAGATGGCAGGGCTTTGAGACATCGGTCAGGGCAATTTGCCTACACGGAGTGGAATATGTTATAAGCAGCAAAGCTTGAAGCAAAGAGTCATCTAATCACTTTAACACCACACCTAGAGCTAGCAAAATTGAGTTTTTTTTTTCCTTCTGGGTTTCTGAATTGAGTTGGTGCAGTATTTCTTCACTATGACCCAGTTTCTCTATTTTGGAATGATAATGTATATTCTGTGGCAGAGTATTTTGGAAGCACATAATTTACATCTTGATTTTACAGGAGTTACAAATAAAAAAAAATTGAATCTCAGAAAATACATTAAATTAATGCTAAGGCTGAAAGACTATGGAGATTTTGAATTTGCACTAAAGGCCCTAGAATGGAGAGAAGCAATTCAAATGAGAATGTCTCCCTAGGTTCATGAGTTTGATGCCTAGCCCTTAGTTGGTGAAACTCTTTAGGAAGAATTAAGAGGTTTGGCCTTAATGGAGAAAATATTTTCACTGTGACTCTTCCTAATGCTCAGAATATAAATTTTCTGATGCTCTGAATAAAGTTGGCTATTTCATGAGAATTTAGTCTGCCTTGTTGATCCATTCTCGCAGGTTCCACTATCTAAAGGTGGTAAACAACTACACATTACTACATCTACATTGTTCAGAGTAGCCAAATAAATATAGACTTTTTAATGCCTATGATAGTTTATCTTGATTGTCAACTGCAGTCTAATTTCAATCACCTAAGAAATAAGAGACTGAAATGCTTATAATGGATTTGCTTTGTAACAGAAATTTCTGTCTTTCCTGGTCCATGGTTGTTCAATCCCAATAAATCACACAGAAACTGTATTAAATACAACTCTGTTTAGTCAAAGGTTCAGGAGTAATCATAGCTAGCTCTTATATCTTAAATTAACCCATATCTATTAGTCTGTGTATCACCACAAGGCTGTGGCTTACTGGTAGGGTTCTGACATCTTTCTCCTTTGACAGCTACATGACATCTGCCTGACTCCACCTTCTTTCTTCTTGTATTCAGTTTAGTCTTCTCACCTACCATAGGCCATTATCATTAATCAATGATAATAGAACATATTCAGAGCATACAGATGAAAATCCCACATCTTTAGGTTAGGATATGGGAAGCTGCAAGACCTACTCCAAACTAGAAGGGTGTCTTTTCTTTCTTTAACATCTAAGAGGAAGTCCCAGAAAACAACTTTGATTTTTGTTCTCCTCTTTGTTACCTCCACACCCTGCTGGCAACTTCTTCTGAGATTCAAAGAATTCTTTTTTTATTTGTAACACCTGTAAATTCAAGTCACACCTTACTTTAGAATAAGTACTCTATTCACATTTTGTAGTGGGTTCATCTACCCAGTTCACATTCTGCTGTGGGTTATCTACCCCATTCGCATCTTGCTTTAGGTTCATATACACTGCTCACATTTTGCTCTAGAGTCTATCTAACCTGTTAACATCTTGTAGAAGCATCTAACCTGTTCTCAACTTACTATAGGTTCATCTAACATGTTGTTGTTGTTGCTGCTGTTGCTATCATTCTACTCTGACATTGGAACCCAAATTTTTGAGCCTTCTGATATGGTCTAAGACAAGATATTCTTCAGGAATACATCTGAGACACCACAGGAGATATTAACTACTGACTTGCATATCTACATTGACTGTGCAGCTATCAAGTTTTCACTGTAAAGTCAAGACATAATTGTTGAACTACCCATATTGCATCAGGTAAGCAAATCTAGAAAAAAAATCCCTTTAAAAATACATGTTCATAACCACAGAGAAACCCTGTCTCAAAAAAACAAAAAAAAAATACATGTTCATTTTATTATTTCTGCTCCTCTAGAGCAATGTTTTTCAACCTTTCTAAAGCTGTGTCCCTTTAACACAGTTCTTCATGCTTCCATGACCCCAACCACAAAATTATGTCCTGGCTACTTCATAATTGTATTTTGCGACTGTTATGAATTGTGTTGTAAATATCTGATACATAGGATATCTGATATTCAACCTCTGTACATGTTTAGAACCACTGCTTTAGATGCTATAATCTAGAGAATTGTGACAAATGTAGAGTTGTAATTAGTAATTATAAAGTACCTGTTTAAAAAAATGTCCATTTACTTTGTGCCTTATGGACTAATTATACCCAGCCTCCATGATAACTGAAAAATAACAATGATAAGAATTACAGTGTAGGGACAGTATATTTTGTGTGTAGGGAAAGTTTATAAAATATATTACTTATAATTTAATGTTAATTTGGTATATTAATGTTACCTTTGTCTCAACTATACTTACTTAATATTTATGCAAGGATGTCATGAAGGATGGTTTTAATAATCAATATTTTCATGCTTAATTTACAAATTTCAGTAGATGGATAATTCTAATGATTGTCTATAGAAATTTATCAAATATAAAACATGAATTTGTATTCTTTTAACAGAAAACTTATGTGAGAGATATAACCAAGAGGCAGTTTGGCCTATACAGTTTGGTCTCAGCTTTTTATTGATCTCAGTGTGTACCTTAAGGCAATAGTTATTTCAATAATACTACCATCTAAATGAAGCATTTATTACTTACAGTTTAAGATTCTGGGGAGATTTTTTAAAAACATTTTTCTTTTTAATTTTTAATGTTGCTTCAGATTTTGTAAGCAGTTAGCTGTCACTATTATCTATGAAATAATACAGTATGCAGTTCATAAATTTTCTTCTATCTCTGTTTTAACTTCCATCCAATCATGTTAAGTTATTTTTACTGACTGATGCATATCTTCACACATTTTTATTCTTCCTTTTCACATATTTGCAATATACTTACAGGTTGTTTTTCAAGAAAAAAAACAGTTTAAGCTTCTTATCTTCATTGAACTCCTATTAGTGTTTATTGTTTTGCTCAAATTATTCAGATATGGATGATACATTATATAGTTAATCATTTTGACATGGAATTTTATATTTGCTTGTAATTTAACCTTAATTATTAACATGATGCTAGATATTTAATAATCAACATTCTTGTGTATTATAAGAATTCTCATTTTGTACGCATTTGTCAAACATTTAATAAGACAGCTATAGGGCCAGTGGTTTTATTAGTAGTATCTCTATCAATGTCTGACTGGTCTAGAATGCTCAATACTCTTGTCACTGTCTCCACAGTCCATACAGTATTGACATATGTGTGTACCACCCCTTCTTCAGGAGAGCCAGATGTTAACAGTACTAACATTTAATTATTCAGAATGTTTATTTTAAAACATTTAAGGGATTGTGCAAGTATTTAAGTATTTTGCATGTGTGTTTGTATGAGAAAGAAACAGAGAGTGAGAGAGAGAAAGAGAGAGGAGGGAAGGAGTGAAGCACAGAGTAAGGGAGTGAGAGAGATGTATGTCAGAGGACAACTTCTAGATCCCAGGGATTAAACTCAGGTCATCAGGCATGAAAGAAGACATTTTTACCTTCTGAGACACCTCCATGGCCCTTTAATAATTTTAAGTAAGCTAATTTTATGATACTTTCTTCAAAGATGAAAAAATTATTCTTCTATTTTTCATTTTAAAAAATCCAAGTTTTTGCTCAACAATCTTACATTAGAAGAAAGTTCATATAATACAGAAGTTCATAGTTTTATAAAGTTAATTTGTTAAATGTCATTTATCTTTAGTGCCATTTTCTGACTTAGTTGTTTGTTTTGGAAATGCATAATAATAAAGTTAGAAAGATGGATAGAAACTGTGCAAACTATCTGGAAGTAGAATATAATTAATTCTTTGCTTTCACTTTATGATATACTAACATCTCTATTTTCTTTCTTGAGACAGAGTATAGATATCTTTAACTGAACAGGCAATTCTAAGAGCATGGAGAATAAATGCTCACCTGCCCTTCCAGACATAATTGATTTGTTCATTTAGCAGTTTTTTTACTTCATTCAAATATTTAGGAGGCAAGTTTATAACGTGCTTAAGTGGTTGTTAAAATTCTACATCAACTCCTGTTTCCATTTCCCTAATCATGACTGAATCATTTAAAAAGAATTAGAGAAACACTCCTTTCTTGAAATAAGCTGGTATAGTTATTTTGTGACACTTATTTTTATACCTACTCACATATTAATTTTCCTTAGTCAACTTATTCTTCAACCATCATAGGTCTGGTAAAAGTCATGAGAGATACAATCAGAGACTTATAAAGGAAAGTTTTTGTTTTGAAATAAGGCATGTAGATTCAGTGACTCTGTAGCTTGGCTGTCACTATAATTAAGGAGAGGCACTAGACAGATGAATAACTACTGCTATATATTTCTTCATAAATAAGGAAAATGATGTATGCAATTCTTGATGGAAAAATACTAGAACAACTCCTCTATTTCACAGACAGAAATCTCAAGTGGCTCAAAAGTCCAGGCAAGATGATCCTGCCTATAGTTAGATATTCTTTGGAACCATATTGTAATTTTGAAAGAGCTCTTTGTCTTTTTGAAGGCACAATGAGTTAACATCTGACAAAAAAAAAAATCTCTGAAGTAAGATAGCCTTTGAAATAAGCTCTCATAAAGGCTCCCTAACATTAAACATGTGAATTTCTTAGGATAGTATATGCATTTCTAAGGTATTTCAGATACACTTGCAAGTTGGAGAGTTCATAAATCCTAACAATATGAAAATAATTATCATAATCAATTCTATCAAGTTCAAGCAAAAGTTTGAAAAAATATTTATATTGTTAATAAAGTTTATTTTCAAAAAAATTAATGAAAAATTTTTTAGTGAGAATAATAAAGTATAAGAACTTCTGCTAATGTTCATCTGATTATTTTTGTTAGTCAGGCATGTATTGATCACAGTGTCCACTCTCTTCTGTAGTAATTTAATTGACCTAAATTATATCAATAAAGGCTATCTTTATTTTAAGAGGCAAAGAGATTGAAACTGGTCCAAACTCATACAGTTCGCCAATTGGATGTAGATCCAGAGAGTCTGTATCTACATGCTTCACATGCTACACCATGTTGGTGTGGGATTTAATTCTCCCAGTCTGTACAGGAGTCAAATTGGTCTTGCTAAGTGCTCGACCATCTCCACTGCTTCAATATCATGTATTTCCCCAATACTGAACACTCTAGTGGTTTTCAATGACATAATAAAGCACATTTAGATACTTACCAAAATCTATAAATAAGCAGGAAATCATAATTTTAAACATTGCTTTTCTTTTTCTTTCATTTTTTTTATTGAGAAAAGGAAAAAAAAAAACAAGTTTCCACCGCCTCCCAGCCTCCCATTTCCCTCCCCCTCCTCCCACCCTTCTCCCCCTCCTCCCACCCTTCTCCCCCTCCCCCCACTCTTCTCCCCCTCCCTCTCCAGTCCAAAGAGCAGTCAGGGTTCCCTGCCCTGTGGTAAGTCCTAGGTCCTCCCCCCACGTCCATATCTAGGAAGGTGAACATCCAAACTGGCTAGGCTCCCACAAAGCCAGCACATTACGTAGGATCAAAACCAGCTGGCCTGGGTCTGAAAAAGCATGGGATAAATCCGGACTAGCTGAACATAGCGGACAATGAGGAATACTGAGAACTCAAGAACAATCGCAGTGGGTTTTTGATCCTACTGCACGTACTGGCTTTGGGGGATCCTAGGCAGTTTGGATGCTCACCTTAAGAGACCTGGATAGAGGTGGGCGATCCTTGGGCTTCCCCCAGGTCAGGGAACCCTGATTGCTCTTTGGACTGGAGAGGGAGGGGTCTATCAATGTCTCTGATGTGAATTTTTAGTATGGAGAGGGATCTGTCATTTCCTCACATATTATATTTTGGTAGATACCAGGATGTGCATTGTCAGTTATCAAACTTAAATTTGACTATATTCCAGACCTTTTTGCAACTTTATGTTATTAACTGGCTTCTCCTTTTCTGTATATTACTTATAACCTCCTAGAAAAGCATCCTAATTATTCATTGACTTTATTTTAACTAGCTAGAGTATTTTTAATCATCTCAAACCTGTATTTATACATTACAATATTAAAGGAAAAAATATCCTCACATTTTCAGTATATTCCTACTTCTTAGTAGAGAGAAATGTTCTATATTTTGAATGCCCACAAAAGTAAGTCATGCATAGCTGGGTGGTGGTGGCATATGCCTTTCATCCCAGCACTTGGGAGATAGAGGCAGGTGGATCTCTCTGAGTTCGAGGTCAGCCTGGTCTACCATAGCTAGTTATAGCACAGGCTCCAAAGCTACAGAGAAATCATTTCAAAAATTAAAAAAAAAACGTCCTGCTGAAATCCTTTATTAAAGTATTAGTCATTTTCGTACAAACACCTCTTTCTTTCCAAGGTAATGTGGCCACTGAACTTCTGATTTATTGTGTATTACATAGATTTTATGTGTGTTTAAGTAAAGTTTATATTTAAGAAAAACTAGGTTTATTTGTTACTGTCATTTTGCACTTCTAACATATTGTTTGTAATTTAATTTCTTTCCAATAAGTCTTTTCTGCCATAGGACAATATGCAGATTTACGGGAACCTCAATATTCCTTGAAGCCATCACTTATTGCCTTTTCTTGAAGATTTCCTACCTATCTTTTGCTTCTGTATATTTTCTTTCTCAGAACTTTAAATGTGTCATTTGTTACAGTTTCTAGAAGCTTCTTCTGCTGCATTGTGATTACAATTGCTAGCAAATGTGTCTGGCAAAAGACAATTGCAGGAGTAGGAAGTAAGTGCCAGTTTCTCAAAAGGGTCTTTCTTGGAACACAATCAGAAGGAATATTGTAAGAGACGTAAGATGACTGTCCACACCACCGAGGTAGTGAGCCATGCTTTTATAGCCACAAATGTCAGAGCCTTCCATTATGGTTAAGAAGATGAATGCAAAAAAAAGGTCAGATGCCACATTATGGTTTATGAGAATGTATGATCTGTATTAATCTAAATAATTGAGATTTTTGTACATTACATTCTCATTTTTTAAGACAGCAGCCATTTAATACAATGAATATCAAAAAAAGTTTTAAAACTAGATGGTTTCAATCTGGACTTTGTATGTGAATACATCATTTAATATTTTCATAATTGCAGGCAATATAAATAAATAACTTGTTCTTACTTCTTCATAGCAATTTTGAACCTGTTACATAAATTTTCAGAAAGATTCTTAAAAAAAACTACAATTATGAAGTTGTAAATATTTTAAGCTTGATATAAATGTTTATTTTTTCTTGTATGTTAACCAAATTCTGGTACATTAATAGAACATTTTAATTTTGCATTCATGATTTATTTTAGGTATAATAAAGGGGATTGAAGAATAGTCTACATATTGCAGGTGTTTCATAGAAAATGGAATTTCCATCTTCATAATTATTTGGGAAAGTTTAAAGAAAAACTGATAGGGAAGGTTAGATAGCTGATATCAAAGTTAAATGACAAAAATTGTAGATTTGAACTTTATAAGCCACTTAAGCAAAATTTTCAAAAGTATTTATTAAACTTGTAAAGTGATAGTTTACAAACTTAATAAAATTAAGAATTTTTGTATCATGAGTTAGTTACCTTTGATGTGTGTGAGACGTAAAACACTAGGCTGAAGCAAGGATGAAGAATTTCAAGTGGACTGCATTCCAAGACTTGTTTCATGTAACAACATCAACTGTTTACACAGCTTCATCTAATATTTAGTTCATGCAAAAATCAAAGCTGATGCTCTATTGTTTTTTGTCATGTTCCAATACAACTTGACATTTTATTTTTAAATCTGTTATCCTGCTCATGTGTGTGGCAAATAACACGGATAATGTAAACCAAAATACATAAGAAAAATAAGCCCCATTCTGGAGCAACAGTGCAAATGCTGCATTTTACTTTAACCCTGATTTAAACTTGAAGTTGTTCCAATGCTCTGCAAATACACTGACCTTGGCTTTCTAGGCAATGACTTTATGATTGTGTAACCACATCTTAGCAGAGCAACTTCAAATGCCACTTAAACTTTATGAGTCTTTGAACTGGAGAGATGTTTTAGAAGGTAGAAGTACGTATTGCTCTTGCAGAGTGGGGACATTCCATTCTGGGTACCTAAGTGGTAGCTCTCATTCTTCTCTAACCCAAGTTTCCAGGATCCTCACATCCTCTTCTGGTTGCTGCAAGCATGCATATAGTATACATACATTCATACATGCAGACAAAATACTCATATACAGGAAAACTTTGAGTATTAATTTCTTTCTACATAAATGAAGAATAATGATGATTATATTTTTAATTAGATAATTGAAAGGTCAAAAGATAAAATGAGTAATCAAGTACTGTCAAATTAAACATAATAGCAGGTACTATTATTGGTTTCCCTTTTCCTTTGGCTTCAGTTTTCATGTATTGAATAAAAAAATCAATTTATTTTGTTTTTTTATTTTAATTGTGAGACAGGATTTTGCTATGTAATTCTGGCTGGCCAGGACCCTATGTAGACTATGCTGTCCTTGAACTCAGATTCAACTGTCTCTGCTGTCAGAGGTGTACTCTATCACTACCAGACAAAAAAGCTTATTCTAAACTGGCCACCAGAGTTAAATGGTTGTAGATTAAAGCAAAGATGTTAAGGAAATTTTTAAAATTTATTTGCAGAATTGCCACCAGTTCTGAGTTGATATTGAGCAACTAAAAATCTTCAAAGAACATTTAAGGTTACCTGACAACACAGGCATTTGAATATTATATAAGATGTTTTATTCATATTAGTTGAGCAATGTTGAACAAGTTAAAGTGACATTTAAACCAGAGTGGAGGAGTTAAGTGTGAATCAAAATTATATTTGCCAAAATAGGTACCTGGTATTTCTACAGATTTTGAGTATAAAAATAAATTTTAAAGTTTTTTCACACTAGGCATATTTTCTTGATGTGAGACTCATGTTCTAAAGGCTATTACTACAACAGTCTGTGTATGGAGTTTGTCTGTTATTAATAGTACATTAAGATTAAAGTTTTGAAAGTTTGAGGACAGAGAAGTGTCTAGATGGAAGTACATTTTCCTCCCAGGTGCAAGGACCAGATATTCAGTCCTAGAACTGAGAAAAAAAAAAAAAGAAAGAATCCTTTGCTGAGAAACTGTATTAGGATAAAGAGTGTAAAAGGAAAGATGCTCAAATAAAATTTCCTGAAGTTTACGAAATTAAGTAATTGTATTGAAAATAATTTATTGTAAAAAGAATTGCAAGAATTGCAAAAACCAATTGTCATGATTAGTTGTAAATAAATAACTCTAGCAAAAAAGTAGAAGTTGCATTGTTAATAAGATGAACAAAGAATTTCAACATATCCTTATTTAATGTCTAGCATATTTCCAGTATTTTTAATCATATAGACTTCTAATGGTTTTCTCTTTGAAAAACCAAAAAAAAATATAGAAAATTTTAAAAACTCAAAGAAAGCAATTTTCTTATAATTAAATGACACAAAGTGACTCATCCTCTGCTCTTCTAAGATTCTACTCTTCCCCCATCCCCCCCAAAAAAAACCTATTTATAAGATGGACTGGCTTATTTCCAGCAGCCACTTGATTACATCTGGAATCAACGGAGACAATAGCCTCTGGGTGAGTTTAGCAGGTATTTCCAGGAAAGATTACCTGAACTTGGAGACCTATCCACAGTGGTATCACCTTCTGTGGAAGTCCAGATAGACAGACACTCTAGAGAACAGCAATGCTGCCTGTCTCTTGGTATTGATTTTGATGTGTCTATCCACTGCTGTCCTCGTTTGGGCTCACAAGAAAGCAGATTTGTCAGCACTTAAAAACAGACTTAAGAAACTCCTCCAAGCCTTCAGTAGAGCTCTGGGACAACAAACTAGCAGCTATTCAGTTCTCAGACATATGACAGCCATTATTGGACCACAGAATTGTGCTTTCTAAGCCACTCCAGAAAATCCTTGTTCTTAATACACACTCACTTTATCAGTTCTGTTCCTTTAGATAACTTTGACAAATATATTTTTTGGCTTTTAATTAAAGTTTTACTTTGTATTGTATTTAACATTTTACTGACTTTTCAGTATCCTTAATAATTTTCCAAGTAGGAAATACATTTCATTTTTCATATTGATAATATTTATTGCTATTATTAGTTTATAGTCACAGAGTACTAGATGTTATATTATCTTTAATAAATGTTTTGGTCAATAAAGCTTTTGACTGTAATTGGCAGTAATACTGAGCTCAATATGTATATTCTGGGAATCATCATTTACTTAGACATCTGTTCTAGAATGGGAGACAGCACATGCATGCTAACTGGAAAATGGAACCATTGAGAACAACATCACAGTCAAGGTAAATGCTATATTAAAAAGATGCTCATTAAAAGATGTTTGTTGGGACTGCAGAGATGGATGAACAGTTAAAAAACACTTGCTGCTCTGTAGCACGGACTTCTAATTGGATTTAATAATAAAAATCCAGAGTCAGCAATCAGGGGTAAAAGCTGAAGGATCAGAGAAGCAGAGCAGCCAGCCCCAAGGGAGTTCTTATCTCTACCAATGCTCAGAAAAAAGGGATGATCCTGTCTCTACAGATCCTCAGGCTAACTGCTGTCTCTACAATACCTCAGACTGAATACTCAGATTGAATCCTCAGGCTGCATCTGAACTCTTGTTTCTCCCCACCTTATTTTCTACTCTCTGCCCAGCCATATTCCATATCATTCCTGTCTCCATTTCAGTGATGTTGGGATTAAAGACAAGTGATCCAGAATGCTGGGATCACCTTTGTGTGAGCCCTGTTTCCCTTTTAGACAGTTCAATCTTGTGTAGCCCAAGGTGGCCTTTCACAGAGATCCATCTTCCTCTGTCTCAGAAGTGCTGGGATTAAAGGTGTGTGACACCACTGTCTGGCCTCTATGGCTAACTAGTGGCTTAGCTCTGTACTCTGATATTCAGGAAATCTTTATGGGTTAGATTGCAAACAAAACATCACTACACAGTTTTTACAGGGAGCCCAGGTACAGTTCCTAACTCACAATCATCAGCAACCCAACTCAGGGCATCCAATAAACTCCTCTGAATTCTACAGGCACCAAGCATACACATGGTTCACATATACACACACACAGTAGGAAAAATACTCATCCACATAAAAATAAAAATATTTTTAAGAAGTTATGTTGTTTTAATGGGGATGTGACTGTAGAATGCTTGTCTAGCAACAAAAGATTCTGGATTCATTCTTTAGTATTAGAAACACACACCACACTCACATACAAAGTAAAGGTACTTTCAAGTTACGAAGTTGTTCAGAAATTATCATCAGCGTCATTACACAGGTGTTAGGTAGTGATTTCATTATTTTCTTGTTGCTGTGATAAAGTGCCTAACACATGCACCATAAGGGAGAAAGAGTTTACTTTGACACACAGTTCTAAAGGGCAGCAGTCCATAATGTCAAGAAAGACATGGAATAGACAAGGACAGTATGTGGCCAGAGCAGAAAGTCGATTTGGCCACACACCAATCTTTCTTAGGAATCAGAAAATAAACAGAAATTGAGTCTGTCTATAAAGTCTAGAGACTTGATTTCAGGGACTTTCTTCTAACAAAACTCCATCTCTCTAACTTTCCCAATCAACAAAACCCTCTAAGAAACAAGTGTTAAAAAGCTTGGGCTATAGAAAGATATTTAATAATTAAGCCACTACACTCTGCCCTGGATTCCCTAGGCTGAAAGTAATGACTAGCCACAAAATGCTCTTAGTCCAACTTCAAAAATTCCATAATATTTAACAGTGTGAATGTGGTATAGTATCCAAAAATCCAAAGTCTTTTCTCAAAATCTAGGCAATCCCTTAAACATGACATCCTGTAAAATCAAGAAACAGATAATATACTCCCAACCTATAACGGCTCATACTATATATTCACAATTTAAAAGATAAAAACAGGGACAAAACAAGGAAGGACTGTAACAAAGAATATCAAAATCCAGTAAAGCAGACACCAGTCATTCATCTCTATGTCAGGTATCCAGAAATCTTAATGAGATTATCTACATTAAGATCAACTGCCAAGGGCTTAGGTGTTATTGCTTCTTCAATTTACTGCCTTGACGTTCTGTATAGGAAATTTTCTTTAGTGAACATCCAATGATTCTGGCCTCTCTAGTATCTTGGGTTCTCCCAGGTCACTTAGTCCTAACCTGCATAGGACCATACAATTGGATTCCTAGGCCTCCTTCCAGATATATGAATCTTTAGTTTTCCCCCATGAACCCCTCAGTCTGGTATCTTTCATGACTTCAAAACTGTCACCACATTCTCTTCGATTTTCATGTTACTTTTATCTATGCACTGGGATTTGTACTATTTTATTATTTTCATGTTAGGTTCTGCTCAGATCTCTTTTCCTCTTTCAGAGTATGTCTTGAAGAAAATGAAGTGGCAGCTGCTGTGAAGAGATACTATGACCACGGCAACTTTCAGAAGAAAGATTTTATCAGATCTTATACTTCCAGATGATGATCATGGTGGAATGCATGGCAGCGGACAGGCAGGCTTGACAGTGGAAGAGTAACTAAAGTTTACTATCCTCTTCAAATAGGATACAACAACAACAACAACAACAAAAAACTAACAGAGATTGCCATGAACTTTTGAAAGTTCAAAGCCCACCCCCAGTAACACAGCTCCCAAAAGGACATGCCTCCTAATCTTTCCCAACAGTTCCTTCAACTAGAAACATGCTTTCAAATTTATGACCCTACAGGGGCCATTCTCATTCCAACCACCACAAGCTGTAAGATAATTGAGAACTTTCTTTAATGGAGGTTGTATAGAGGACCAGAGTTTCTATTTCTAATTTTCTGAGAGTCTGCTATTGTCTGCTTGCAATGGCACTATCCAGGTTTAACTCCTTTTTGCCAATCCTTTCAGCTTTTTATTGGTGAGGTTTTCCGAGTCTGGTTGCTCTGATTTTAATAAGCTCTAGTCATCCCTAGGTTGGAGATAGAAAATGATGGAAAATTGGCTATGTCATCAGTGGCCATTTAGTAGGTATGTGATGGCATTGGTCCTCAGGCAAACAGGTTGGAGTATCAAGCAATCTGAACTAAGCAATCTGTAGGAGGTTCACAGTGCTAAACAGCCCTTTAGTGCTAGGGTTTGGCTCTTAGGCAAGTAATAACATCTGTGACATGCAGCTTTATGGGCTGTACAGTTGATGTAAGGGAAGGAAAAGGACATACTAAAAGCTACAAGATAGAAAGTCAAGTTACTTACAAAGACAGGTTCAACAGAATAGCAAACTATTTTGAAGTCCAAACCAAGCTAAAAATAAACATATTCTGAGTTTGAATGATTGTAACTATCAGTCCATAATATTAAATTCAGAAAAACTATTCACTAAAATTGAAGAAAAATCAAAACTTTTCATGACAAAAATAGACTAAAAGAATTTTATGACCTAAATTCATAAAACATTTTAAATGCCATATTCTATAGTTTTTGAAAGTTTTGAAGAATGCCTATTCATCTGAAATACATCTCTATACATCTAGAAAATCTAACTAATATGACTATAAGCTTGACTATTATAGATGACTATCTATTAACTTATATTTCATAATTACACATTACATTTTTAAATGAGCTGCACAAACAATACCTTAATCAAGAGAGAAATATGCATATACACAGTATAACAAAATTGACCTTAAATTTATATCAATAAACCAAGATCCATACCAATGCAAATCCCTATAGCTTATTCCCTTTTAAATGTAAACAAACATTTATAAACAATTTTTGGTAATATGGGCATAATTCTACTCCAAACTGCTTCCTGCTGTTTATTGGGTGAAGTAATTTTTGAGGGGTGGTCAAGGCAACCTTTTAGGGAGTTTTCGTCCATCAAATCACATTAGCCTGTAATTAATCCACAGGTTCTCATACTCTATGGAAACAAAAAAGAACTTCTTTCCCAAAGCAACCTATGCTTAGATCCATATTTTGAAATCAAGATACTTTTAAAGTATGTATCTTCATTTAGCTTAGCAGGCCATAAAGTGAAATGTCTCTCTGTACTTAGCTCCTTCACAGTCAAAAAATTCAGAGCAAACACAATCATATACATAATCCAGAGTCTCTGTGTATATTCCATCTTTTTGTGGCTTATTTTTAGTCTATTACTTTTTCATATTTATTTTGTTATCTTTACTCCTTTAATCTATGACTGTCTATACTCTATTTCATTAAAGACTATATTTTTAACCTATTTACTTCCTTTTATAACTCTCTATACACTTTTTCTTCTCTCTCCCAAGCCTATGTATATTTATACAGCACTGTGATCCATTTAGAGGTCTTTTATGTCTGAATGTGTCCTATTGTGTGTCTGTTATTCTTTATTGTCCAGAAGTGTTGACTGAGTTTTCTGTCCTATCCAGTTGCCACAGTTGTTAAATCCCAAAGAAATCACACAGAAGTCTACATTAACTAAAAAGTGATTGGACCATTAGCTCAGGCTTCTTATTAACTCTTATAACTTATATTAGCCCATTATTCTTTTCTATGTTAACCACATGGATTGGTAACTTATTCAGCGAGGCAGTCATATCTTGCTTCTTCTGTGGCTGTATCAGGACTGCAGAGGAATGGCCTTTCTTCTTCCCACAATTCTCCTGTTCTCCTTGACCCACCTATACTACTTGTCTGGTTGTCCCGTTCCTGCCTGGCTACTGGCCAATGAGTGTTTATTTAAAATATAATTGACAGAATACAGACCAATGTCCCACACCAGTTCTCCCTCTTTAAGAAAACAAAAATAAAACAAGAACTCTGAATCTAATATTATTTTATTATCTTTTTTTCTTTACCATTAGCCATAACAACTTCTAACCAACATTTTAAAGAAAGAAAAATATTTATAGTTCATTTTCTTTGGAGGGGGGGGAAATGTGGGCATAGTTTTTTTTAGGCTATTTAATGCTGGTTGGGGACATTGATAATCTTATGGGGACCTAAAGAAAATTTAGAATTATTTTCAAGTCCTGAATGGAGTATCCTGTGAGTCTTGATCATCTCAGGCAGTAGTCTTGAATCGGTTCTGGATGTAGAACTCAGACATCTGGACCATCTGTTCCTACCAGATATTTTTTAGGTGGTCTTTCATGATTAAACCTGATTTTTCTTAACTTAAAATGAATCCACAGCCTCTTATTTCTTGTGGAAACAAAAGCAAATTATCTTCTTTAAGGTAACTTTGATTTTGAATTTGAGGTATTTTTAAATACCTATCTTGGGTTAATTTAGTGGCATTTATAAACAAATATCTTTTAGCAGTTGTTGCTCCTTTCTCAGTATTCAAACAATTTAAAGAGGACATAATAACATACAGTATTTAGACTTTGTGTATTTTTTTATCTTTATGTGGCTTTATTTTAACCTCTAATTTTTATTTTTGGCTTTTTGAGACAGGTTCTCTGTGTATCTTTGGCTGTCCTGGAACTTCCTCTGTAGAACAGGCTGTCCTTGAACTCACAGAGATCTTCTCGTCTCTGCCTCCCAAGTGCCGGGATTAAAGGTGTATGCCACCACACCTCGAACTCACAGAGGCCTGCCTGCCTCTGTCTCCCATGTGTTGGTATTAAAGGCATGTGCCACCATGCCTTGAACTCACAGAGGTCTGCCTGCTTCCTGTCTTCAAAGTGTTGGGATTAAAGGTGCATGGCACCACACACAACTACTCTCTCTTTTTTAAGGACTTTAAATTTTTTCTTTTTTTTCCCAAGCCTGCATATATTTTTAACACATTGTAAAACATTTAGAGGTTTTCTTTGTCTTTGAATCTCTTTTTACTGTATATATCTTTTTTTTTTGACCACATGAGTCTTTCATTTGCTAAGTGATAAGGCTAGAATTGAAGTTGTGGCTTTGATGGCTGGAACCAGCCCCATTCCTTAGCTTTCTGAGATTTCAGCCTCATGGGGGAGGTACTGGCTGTAACCATGTTTATTGCCACAAATCAATGATGTTTTAGGGTCTGTGCCAGCAAGCAAGCTGCAGCAGTCTCCTCACAAATCACACTCAAATGCTCTGTAGCTGGACCTCCTGCCTGAAAGAATCAGAGTTTGAGCTGGCAATATGGCACAGAAAGCTGTCCTTTTAAATGGCACAGCTTTTTTCCTGCTATGGCTGAAAACCAAAGGCATGCAGTCAGCTTTTCACCAACACAATTCAAGTGTTTTGAGGCAGGACCCCTTGGCTGCAAGCTGAGTCAGAAAGCCTCTGTTAAATGAGAGCATTTTGCCTTTAGCAAACAGAGAACACCTGAGAAAATGCTGCTATCAATAAGCCATGCTCAACTCTATTTTTTTCTGTCTAGAATGGCTTCCCAAGCTTTTTCAGGCTTTTAAGTAGATTTGGTCAGCCCAACATTGGATGCCATTTGTTGACTGAGTTTTCTGTCATGCTCAGTTCCCACAGTCATTAAGTCCCAAGGAAATCAAACAGAGGTCTAAATTAACTATAATCTGATTGGCCCATTAGCTCAGGCTTCTGATTAACTCTTATAACATATATTAGTCCATTATTCTTCTCTATGTTAGCCACATGGCTCGGTACCTTATTCAGCGAGGCAGTCATATCTTACTTCTTCTGTGGCTATGTCAGGATTGCAGAGGAATGACCTTCCCTCTTCCCAGAATTCTCCTGTTCTCCTTGACCCAACTCTACTTCCTGTCTGGTTGTCCTGCCTATACATCCTGCCTAGCTACTGGTCAATCAGCATTTATTTAAAATATAATTGGCAGAACACAGACCATTGTCCCACACCACAGAAGAGCTTCTTAAAATGCTAAGCACTTTAAAAACTTAAGCTGTGACATTACTGGGGTATATACAATACTTCCTGCTTCTTCCACACAGTCCAGCATCCAGCATGACAGAGTTGTTTGCTGCCTCTGAGAGCTATGTACAATGCCCCATCTCTGGGTACACAGCCAGTCCATGTTGCCACCAAGCAAGCTGTAGCACATTGCTCACAAAACCCATTCAAATGCTCATTCTTCTGGAAGAGCCAGAGGTCACACCCAGAAAGCCAGCATTTCAAAATGGCTGTGGCTTTTGTTTTTTCTACCACTGAATCAGGAAAACCTCTCTTTAGGTAGCTGCAGCACGCTGCCATCAGGCAAAACCCATTTGGGAAAATAATGCAGCTAAACCTTATTTTTTAGTGTATAGAATTCCTTTCAAGCCCTTTCAGGTTTTATGTTTACTCATCCACTACATAGACATCAATTTGTTGGAAGGAGGCCACTTGTTTGCTCCTAGCTGCAAGGACTCCTGTAATAATCACACAAAAACTATATTATTTAAATCACTAATTGGCCCAAGCTCTAGATTCTAATTGGATAACCCTTACATCTTAATTTTACCCATTTCTATTAATCTGTGTATCACCATGTGATTGTGGCTTAGCAGCAAGGTTTTGTCCAACTACAGAGGGGCTGCTTGTCTTTTCTCTGACTCTACCTTCTTCCTCCCAGCATTCAGTTTGGTTTTCCCCACTTAGATCTGTTCTCCTATAACTCTGCTATAGTCCCAAAGCAGTTTCTTTATTAATCAATTATATTCACAGCATACAGAGGGGAATCCAATGTCATATATATTAAATATTGGTGCTCCAAAAATTAAAAAGATGTAATATTAGACCTAAAAACAAAGATTAACCCCATCACAGTGATAACAATAATATTAGGTAACTTTAATACTACACCCTTTTTAATAGACAGGTTATCTGTACAAAACTTAAACAGAGAGACATTGGATTTATCTTGGAAGACAACAGTTTCATTAACAACTCAAGATGGTTTCTCACCTGCATTCTCCTCATTCATAACTTTAAGCTTGCTTTCACACCTTTCTCATCAAACTTTCACATTTCACATTTTTTTTTACTCCTCTTATTCCCTGTCTTACTGTAGATCTGAATGAGAATAGTAAGCAATATCAATAGCTCAGTTTCAACATTATCCTGCTTTGAAATATCCTCTACTGAAAAAAAAATAGGACATTAATATAAAATCTATCCTCAAGCCAAGGACGGACTGCTGCTAGATCCTTTGCATAGTGGTCCCCAGCCCAGGAACCATAGCGGTCCCCAGCCCAGGAACCAGTGGAATTCTTGTTTGCCTGGGAAACATCATGAAGTAGAACTCTACCTTCCACATTGAAATCTAATTTCTGGACTTCCAAACTCTCATCAGAATGGCATATTCATCTCTACTGATAGCAACGAAGGGTCTTTCTTGCTCAAAGTTATAAACCCTTCCATATTCCTCACATTCCTACCTAAAGTGGTTCCTAGGGCCTCAGAACAAGACAGCTTTAACAAAGCAACAATCATTCCTCCCAGAATCAGTTTCTGTCTTAGATAGTTTCTCATTGATGTGACCAATCGCCCTGACAAAAACAACTTAAGAATGAAAGGGTTTATTTTGGCACAGTTTATAAGGATATGGGCAGGGAAGATGTGGCAACAAGCAAGGAAGACTTAGTGGCAGGAACAAAGAGCTGGCTGACCATACCAAATCCATATTCAGGAAGAAGAGAGTAAACGGGAAGTGAGGCCAGGCTTTTAAGGCTGAAGGGATGTTTCCTACCTCCTTTATACAGCTAGGTTATGTCTCCTAATTTATAGTGCCAAAACCTTCCCAAATACTACCAACCTGTTGTGGAACAAGTGTTCAAATATGTGAGCATATGTGGGATATTTCATACTCAAACCATAATAGGTAGGTGTGTCAAGAACTGCACAGAACAAGTACCAACAAGAGGCGACAGCAGTCTGGCAGAGATGAACATCTGCTCTGAAGTCTCTGTGCAACTGGTTTAGCTCATCTCAAGCCCATTAAAAGATGAGAAAAAAAGCAGGAGTTATCTATTACTGCTACTTACTAGAAAAGTCTGTGCTTGTGAAGGCAAGACCCAACTGCATCAAAAACACCTCTTCCATTCCTTTGACCTTCCCCATGGAATCATTTTACTTTATGTGATTTCTCATTCTTGCCTCACTTTAAGACTTCCCATATTTCTGAGAATCTAAGTGTCCTGAATTTGGCCTTGTGGAGGGAAACATGGGTAGTGGAGTTAGCATATTCTTTGTTGCTAGGTGAGAAATTTTGTGTGATTTCTACACAGTCCTGTGCTCCAGAGTATGTCACTTTATTCTAGAGATGGCTTTGAGCTGAAGGTTTTTAAAAACAGCAGAACAAAGAGAAATTGTGCTTTTCCGTTTCTTCCTGAAAACAAGAGACTAAAAATTCTCACAAAGGCTGTTTTCTCTACCAGGAGAAAAGAAACCCTGACCAGGGAGGAGTTGTAGTAGGAAAAGGACATGTTAACAATCTTACATCTTCAGCCTCCAGAGATAAATCAGACATTTCCCAGGATTGCTTCCTTTTACTCAAACTAAGGCAAAGGTATTTGAGCATTAATTATTTTTGAGTTTTTATTTACTTTTGAGGTTTCTTATTATATAATATTTAAGTTTTCGAGCCTGCTTCCTGTTAACTATCTTGTCTATTTTCTGAACTGTATGGGAGACGAACAAGAATTTTGCTTCCAGAAGAAAGACTGGAAACTGTTTTTTGTTCATTTTAAATCATATGACAGGGTAAAATTCATGTGCTACAAAGTACATTTAGACCAATAATGACTAAATTCCGATAAAACAATGTCACTTGTGAATATTGAGCAGCAGTAACTTGTCCCTTATCAGCCAGATGGCATTTAAAAGAATCTCAACATCTATGTAAAGAGGCCTGGAATTTCATAAAGATACCAACAAAATTTTGTGAAAGCAATTTCTCCACCATCAGGAATGCAAATTCTAGCTTATATTATATCTTGGATTTCCTTCTATTAAGTAAACTATAATAGTGTTTAGTAATACTGTATTTGTCATTTTCTTCCTTATCCCAAGAACTCACATGACATGTAGCTTAGTGAGTTCATCATAGTTTTCTATACAATGTAGTTAATACTGACTTGTTTTTATTTCAAAATCATTATTTTACATTAAGTACTTAAAGTTCTTTCTCTGAGAATCATGTCAACACACACAGTCTTTATTACCTTGTTTGTATATATCTCATTTATTGCCCAATTGACTATGGCAACATGTTGCTTTAGCTTTTTTGAACTTTAATTTCAACCTTGTCAGTCCTTCTTTTCTGGAACAAACTTCAGTTTCTATTGCAGATAACTTTTGAGATGCAGCAATGTGTGGGCCATTTAGAAACAAAAGATCTGTGGTGGTTTGAATTAGAAATATACCCCCACAGTCTCCGGCATTTGAACACTGGGTTGGTGATATTTGGTGGCCTAGGCTTGCAGAAAGACTGATGTGATTGGCTGTTGGTGTGGAGATTAAAGTATTCCATCACTTCCAATTCACTTTCTCCTCTTCATACCTAAGTTTGAAGATAGGAGCTCTCAGCTTTCTGATCCTGCTGCCTTGGTGGCCTCTTCTTTCATCCTCACTCATCACAATGTATCCAATTTCTTCTCTAAACTGCCTTTGTCATGGTGTTTATTACCATGCTGGGAAAGTGACTAGTACAGCATTTCATAGCAGAATTTGTGCTAATACAGGGAAAAACCTGCCTAGGATTGGTTGTTGCTGTTTATTTGTTCTTTTGGTGTTTTGAAGAAAAGTAGAACTTTTGGAACTTTGAATTAGAATAGTAAGGGAACTCTATAAGTAGAGAGTAAGGGGTGGTACTAGTATCCTAGAGAACAGTCGTGCTGAGAACAATGTGGGCTTTGTAGGTACAAATTAGGATATTTATTTTTCCCCCTTTTTTATTTTATTTTTTTTCTTTTTTTTATTGAAAAAAAATTCCACCTCCTCCCAGCCTTCATTTCCCTCCCCCTCCTCCCACTCCTCTCCCCCTCCCTCTCCAGTCTGAAGAGCAGTCAGGGTTCCCTGACCTGTGGAAAGTCCAAAGTTTTCCCCCCTCCATCCTGGGCTAGGAAGGTGAACATCCAAACTGGCTAGGCTCCCACAAAGCCAGAACATGAAGTAGGATCAAAACCCCGTGCCATTGTTTGGCTTCTCAGCAGCCCTCATTGTCCGCCATATTCAGAGAGTCCGGTTTTATCCCCTGCTTTTTCAGTCACAGTCCAGCTGGGCTTGGTGAGCTCCCAATAGATCAGCCCCACTGTCTCCGTGGGTGGGTGCACCCCTTGTGGTCCTGACTTCTTTGCTCATGTTCTCCCTCCTTCTGCTCCTCATTGGGACCTTGGGAGCTCAGTCCAGTGCTCCAGTGTGGGTCTCTGTCTCTATCTCCATCCATCGCCAGATGAAGGTTCTATGGTGATATGCAAGATATTCATCAGTATGGCTATAGGATCGGGTCATTTCAGGTTCCCTATCCTCAGCTGCCCCAGGAACTAACCTGGGAGGCCCTCTAGGTCCATGTCTCTTGCCAACCCTAAGATGGCTCCCTTAAGATATGTGCTTCCCTGCTCCCCTATCCAACCTTCCTTTATCCCAATCATCCTTTTTCCCCAAGTTCCCCCCATCCTCCCCTTCTCACTTTTCTCTCCCCATCTCCTCTTACCCCCCTCCCACCCCACCCCCAAGATCCCAATACTTTGAGATATCATCTTACACCTGTCAGAATGGCTAAAATCAAAAACACCAATGATAGCCTTTGCTGGAGAGGTTGTGGAGGAAGGGGTACCCTCATCCATTGCTGGTGGGAATGCAATCTTGTGCAACCACTTTGGAAATCAGTGTGGCGGTTTCTCAGGAAATTCGTGATCAACCTACCCCTGGACCCAGCAATGCCACTCTTGGGAATATACCCAAGAGACGCCCGATCATATGACAAGGGCATTTGTTCAACTATGTTCATAGCAGCATTATTTGTAATAGCCAGAACCTGGAAACAACCTAGATGTCCTTCAATGGAAGAATGGATGAAGAAAGTGTGGAATATATACACATTAGAGTACTACTCAGCGGTAAAAAACAATGACTTCTCGAATTTTGCATGCAAATGGATGGAAATAGAAAACAATATCCTGAGTGAGGTAACCCAGACCCAAAAAGATGAACATGGGATGTACTCACTCATAATTGGTTTCTAGCCATAAGTAAAGGTCAGTGAGTCTATAATTTGATATCCTAAAGAAGCTAAATAAGAAGGTGAACCCAAAGAAAAACATATAGCTATCCTCCTGGTTATGGGAAGTAGACAAGATTGCCGGGCAAATTAGGATATTTCAAAAGTGAACAATTCAGCAACTAGGTTAGAAGCCATTCTTCTGCTATTATGGTGGACTCTAACTATTTTCTGTCCATGATCTAAGAATTTTCCTGAGGCTAAATTTAAAAATATCAGAAAGACTGTTGGGGACAGAGGCAATTTCAAAGCCTGATAATATTGTCTTTTTGATACATAATAACAACGGTTTTGAATAATCTACAATGGAAAAAACATGAAGGGAAGAAAGAAATGCACTATTGTAGTTTTGAGAGAAAAAAAGTCAATCAAAGAAAGGAAGTTTAATGTTATAGCCTAGGCTTGTGATTAAAATGAAGCTGTAATTGATGAGAAATTGTTGTTACTCAGGTGAAGCTTGTGCTGAAATAAAGAAAAGGGTATCCTCAGGGAAGACCTCCCAGCTTACCTTCCAACTTGTGATAGAGATCCTGTGTTATGTTCTACTCCTACAAGTGAACTCAGTGAGAAAACACCTATTAATGTGATTCAAGAAGACAAGATCCAACCCAAGATGGAGAACTCATTTGGCAATGTCTTTCCCATGATCCTGGTGCTATAGGCATGAAGGTTGCAAGAAGGACTGGTTAGTGGTTAATTTCTCTTCATTTTCATATATTCACTGACCATACGCAACACATGGCACTGGATTATTGCAAGGAGAGGGCCACTGCTTGTTTGTCCCGGCCACCCAGCTAGCTTACACTAGAAATAAGCATACAGGAACTGTATTAATGAAAACACTACTTGACCATTAGCTCTAACTTATTAGCTAACTCTTACATATTAGTTTAACTCATTTCCATTAATCTCTGTATCGCCATGTTAATGTGGCTTACTGGCAATCTTCTAACCAGCGTCCATCTCAGGCAGAAGATCCATGGTGTCTCTCACTCTGTGCTTCTTCCCAGCATTCAGTTCTGTCTTCTCTGCCTACCTAAGTTCTGCCCTATCAGGCCCAAAGTAGTTTATTTATTCATTAACCAATGAAAGCAAGACATGAACAGAAGAACCTCCTATACCATGGGATTTTCTTCATGAAGGCCATGAGGAGCAGAAGCTCCTGAGAAGCCAGAACATAAAGCTATAAAAATGAGGCCTGGGTTCCAGTGTGTCTAGCCCCCAAAACGTTGAAAATTTAAAAGCTGTGTAATATCTGCTCTGAAGAGCTGCACACAAGGAGTCCATCAGCCCAAGAGAGAGATACATGTTGTAGGTAAAAAGCTGAGGGGTGAGCCATACAATCCTTTGGATAAGAGACATGAAGTTTCAGGATTTGGTGCTTGCCTTGCTGATTTGTCATCTTGCTTCGGGCCATTGTCTCCTCAACATGCCCAACCTTTTGGTGTATTCTTGGCCATCCTATGTTAGAAGTATAATTTGCTATTTTATTTTATGTGGGTTTAAATTTCCTTGAGTATCAGATCAGATGTTAGACTTTTAGCAGCATTGAGACTATGAAACAATGACGTTGGACTAAATGAGTAATAGCTTATGATATAGCCATGAGACTATGAGGTCCTGGGAATGGAGTCTGATACGTAGAATAAGAAATGTCCCTCATAGTCTTAGGCATTTAAACACTTGGTCCCCTTATTGGTGGTGCTGTTTGAAGAGGTTTAGGCAAGGAAGGTGTTTTTGAAGGAAGTATGTCACTGTGTGGGTGTTGAGACCAAAGGCCTCACATCACCCAGTTCCTTTACTCTGTTTCACTATTTAGTTTAAAGATGGGGGCTGTCAGCTTGCTGCTCTTACTACCATGCCTCTCTCTTGCTGCCATGTCCTGTCATGATGGACTCTTATAACCTCAGTGTCTAGTAAATAAACATACAAATAATTAAAAGTCATTCAGTGCACTGGATAGTCTTTGTGACAACTTGACATAAGTTAAAGTTATCTGAAAGGAGGGAACCTCAGTTGAGAAAATGACTCCATAAGATTGAGCTGCAGGACATTTTCTTAATTAGTAATTGAAAGGGGAAGGCTGGTAGTTCAGGGTTTTATAAGAAAGCAGGCTGAGTAATCAATTCACTAGGATCAAAGCAGTAATAGAACCCCTCTATGGCCTCTGCAAAAGCTCCTGCTTCTAGGTTCCCTCCTAGCTTGAATTCCTGTCCTGACATCTTTCAATCATGAACAGTGATGAAGTATAAGACCCTTCCCTCATCCCCCAAAAAAAGAAATAGAAAAAAGTTTTTAGTCCCTAACTTTCTTACAGAAGTAGAAACACTAACTAAGACACTGAGCAAAAACAATTTGCACTTTCAAGAAGTGTGCACCAGAAATAAAACAGGCTAGCAAACAGCACACATGGCCTATATGGCCTCTGTCCTTTATAACTAATGCTGGTAGTGACCATGCTTCATCCCATCAGTGGGAGCTAAACTTTGCAATCTGATGTTTTTAACTAATCTGCTCAAAGAGGATAGGTGTGATGAAGCTCAGGTATACCTATGTGTTGGACAAATAGGCAAGTCACAAGGTAAGGGAATTTAGGGGCTATTGGTCCTTGTCAACGTAGACACCTTTAATAATAATAAAATAATAGTTTCCCATGTTGTTTGCTACCTGCCAAGCATAGCCAAGAAAGAAATAAAATAAATCTTCTCCTTAGGTTATTTTATAGAGGACAGATGGTAATCAAACAAAATAAAGTACATATGAAAGTAAAAATAAAACGAAGAAGTCTAAGAATGTAAGGGGAAGGTTATTTAGAAAGTGGAAAGCATGGTCTGTGCTCAGGTATCACTTCTTTTCCTTCCTTCCTTCCTTCCTTCCTTCCTTCCTTCCTTCCTTCCTTCCTTTCTTCCTTCCTTCCTTCCTTCCTTCTTTGTTGTTGGAAGCGGGGCCCCTTGTTTGTCCTGGCCGCCCAGCTAGCTTACCTGAAATAATCACACAGAAACTGTATTCACTTAAATACTGCCTGGCCCATTAGTTCTAGCCTCTTATTGGCTAACTCTCACATCTTGATTCAACCCATTTCTAATAATCTGTGTAGCACCACGAGGTTGTGGTTTACCTGGAAAGATTCTAACCAGCATCAGTCTCAGGCAGGAGCTTCTTGGTATCTGCCACTCTGCCCTTCTTCCTAGCATTTAGTTCTGTCTTCTCTGCCTACCAAAGTTCTGCCCTATCAACTAGGCCAAAGCAGTTTCTTTGATAACCAATAAAAGCAACACAAATACAGAAGGACCTACTACACCATTTCTTCCTTTGAGAATTAGTAAATAGACATAATTGTGAAGCTATTATTCTTGTTATTAAGGTGATTAAGTCAAACGATAGACAATGTATTGGAAACATAACTATTGTGTAAAAGTAGTTTGTGAAATCTTGGAATTTGTGAGGCTTAGAAGGAGGCTTTAAGTGTTACTAACCTGAATTAGACAGTGACTTCCAGATTAGTCTAGTCTACATAGAAAGAACTTGTGTTGAAAAGCCAAGTGAAAACCACAACAACAGTAAACATTTATTATATGTGGAAGACTAAGATTAAAGAAATGAGATACTGAATTATTCATTTTGCTACAAGTACTATCCAAGGTGTGAGTAGCCAACCCCTTCAATGTTATGATGTAGTATCTTTACTTCAAACTTGCAGGTAAGAACAATTTTTATGTTATTACTTGTTCTTATAATTCTGTCTTCAGCAGGACACAAAAGCATCTAGAAATGATCAAATTAAATAACTAGTTTGTTATTCAATTAATAAATAGATACAAAACACTCAATGAAAAATTAGATTTTTAGTAATCTTTAAGAATAATCAAAATAAGAGAAAAAACAAACAAACAAGTGTTGATTTTTTTTTTGAAAATTGAAAGTTCTAAATGAAGTGAGGGGGGAAAAAGTAACCAAGAACCCAGGGTCAATTTAAAACAATGCTAGTTAATTGTGAATTGTGTATGTTTTTAAAGGTTTGCTCTTTCTGCATATAAATAGAAAACACTAAATATGTAAAACATATGAAGCCATTAGAGTTCATGTGCTTGTAACAACAGAGCTTAAAAGAAACACTTACAATGAAACAATAATAAATATATGAAGTATTTATTAATCAGTTTAACAAGAATCTGATGAGAACAATTTCCCAAAGACTAGAAAATTTTACAGATGTGGAAGAAGAACTCTTAAGTGCCCTGGAAAGCCATCCTGTCTCTTTATAGGTATTTTAAAGATGTCTTCATTTAGTTGATAGTAAGTATAGCTTCAAAAAAGTGCCTCAATTACTTTTGAATATAGTTAGATAATGTTTTCTGAAGATACAAATACAGAAAAAGAAAGGTTTTGAAAAGCTACACAAAATATTATTTTAATTGTATTAAATTCTTTTTAATAAACTATAACTAAACCTGATACTCAAGAGCTGTCTCTTGGTAATTCAGACATTAAAGATCATGGGGAATTGACAAGTTATAATTGACTATATAAATGTACACAAGTTAAAATTGGATGTTTGCTAATGCCATTCTAAAATTTCCAGTGAACATCCATAGGCACTAATGAAAATTTTAAATTCACTAAAGTTTTAGGAGGAAGAAACAAATTTACTTTAGGAAACAATGGAGTTTGAACATCTTTCTAAGATAATGATATAATCAGGAAGCCACAGTGGCAACAAAAATTGACAGAAAGTAAAAGTCAAACAAATAATTTCTACATAGTAAAATATAAATATACTTAAAAGGTATGTTAGTTCTAACTCAAATGTCAGATTTTCAAATGAAAATGCATACTATCATAAGAAAATATGGAAAGAGGAAAGAAATCAACTTGAGTTTTAAGGAGGTGATTATGAGACAGTTTCGGTTTGAGTACTAAATGGTTTTCAAAGTAACACAAGAGGATTTCCCATTACCATGAGATGAACCTGTGTTTGCATCTACATGTGATAACCAAGTCCAGGTGAGCTTTAAAAACATCTAAAGGAACCACATGTGACAATTGATATGGGGTAAACAAGGGAGACCATGAGTCAACATTGTTGTTCTCTTTCATTTTCTTTATGGAAGACAAAAATAAATAAAAAATATGAATATAAATCATTAAAATAAATTAACAAGAGACTGAAGATATGTCTCAGCAGCTAAGAACCCTTGCTCTTCTTCCAGAGGATCAGGGCTCATTTTTTAGCACCTATATAATGCCTTCACAAACATTTGTATCTCTGGTTCCAGCTAATTCAACGCCTTCTTCTAAGGACACCAGCATGCATTTGGGGCACATAAATACACTCAGACTCATGCACATAAAATAATGAATAAATAAACCCTTAGTGAAGAAAACAATTCCTAGTAGAAAAAGAGAATAACATGTTCAAAGCTATATATAAAGTATATCCATATCATAAAAAAGCATTATATATACTTTTCAACAAAGATAATTTCACATTTCAGTTAAATATAAATTTTCCTCCTATCAGACTTCAGAAAACACTAAAAAATTACTGAAATTTCTCTGTGTCTTATTGTGGAGAAAGCATTCATGTAGGGCAGCTGAGTCGTAATTCTAAAAGTTACTTACTTACAGTGCTTAAGAAAGCACACAGAAGCATTATTTATAATGGGGAAATATGTGAGACTTCCTGAGTGCTCTATACTTAAGGACTTATCAAGTCAGCTATTGTGAGATGATTTACAAAGCTACAGACTCACTGCTTATAAAATATCTAAATAGTAATTATTTTACCACAAGTAGTGTGTGTGTGTGTGTGTGTGTGTATGTGTGTAGGAGTGTGTATGTGGAGAAGTTTAGATACTGTATTTGAAGTGCTCTAAACATAATGCAAAATAGAGTATGACGTGATCATCTGACATTGTTTATTAACTTTACTCACTACGTTCAACTAAAAACAACTAGGCCAATCAATGAAAGGTATTTTTCATTTATTGTCGTAAGCAATCAAGTTGCAGAAACACCAAAATGGTGTTTCCGTGAAAGCTAACCACAGAATATGTGAGCACAGAATACGTGTGCACAGAAAGCAGTCAACACAGAGCTGCCAAGTCATTCATACTGGGCATGGAAGGGTTTGTGAGTCAGGGCTTCCATCATTTTATTCCACCTACGTTAATACTGTGGGTTGTTCTCATTAATTAATTTTTCTGAATTTATGAATAAAGAGAAGATGAATGAAATGAGTAAGTTCAAAATAAATTAGCATGGGAAAAAGAAAAGACATAGCATTAATTATAAATGCATTTCAAGATAACTTGTCCTTCCCTATAGCCGATTCAATGACGGGCTCTGTTCTTCTACATGCCTACATAGTTTATTTTCTTACATGTCAGTCCTTAAGCCTCAGCTACCAGGGTTCTGTTACAATTTTCATGATTGTTTTAATTGCATGCTAGTAGATAGCAATTCAAGTTCCATTAGTGACTGAATTAAATCTGAATCACCTTTCAAAAATATAACCGCAGTGAATGAAGCTAATTAGGTCATTCCGTCAGTCACAGACTGTTTTCCATTGGAAGAGTTGCGTGTCATATTTTCAAATTCTTTTCAACTTCAAGATATTATGAAGTGATGACTCATGATAAATGATTTAGCAGGTTGGGGTAATAGTTGTATCTGCTCTGATAGTCAGGACGAACACAAGCTTCTCGAAAGTATACTTTCTTTAAATGTGTTCTGTTTCTAGTATTTTCTTTTTTTTTCTTTTTTTTTCAAAGTATCTTTATTTGCAGATGAGTTAATTCTTTTTTTTTCTTTCTTTTTTTTAAATTTATTTATTTATTAAAGATTTCTGTCTCTTCCCCGCCACCGCCTCCCATTTCCCTCCCCCTCCCCCAATTAAGTCTCCCCCCAGCCCGAAAAGCAATCAGGGTTCCCTGTCCTGTGGGAAGTCCAAGGAACCCCCAACTCCAAGGCCAGCTGGCCTGGGTCTGGAAAAGCCTGGGATAAAACCGGACTCTCTGAACATAGCGGACAATGAGGACTACTGAGAACTCAAGAACAATGGCAATGGGTTTCTGATCCTACTGCACGCACTGGCTTTGTGGGAGCCTAGGCAGTTTGGATGCTCAACTTTCTAGTATTTTCTTAATGCCCAGTCATGCACCTGTTCTGAAGTAAATCCAACAAGTGACCTCAAAACAATGGTAAGCCTAGTATTGTGGATTCAGATTATTAACCTAGAAACTTCCTCCTTTCCTTCCATCTTGTGCATATTTACTTTTCTCTAGATTTGCTTTCTTATATATTTAATGTAGTTTATAAACATATGTATAACATATGCACATGTATTAATAAAACTCATATATTACTGTAACTACAGAAAGCATTCTGTTTCCTCTGCTCTTCTATGTAGAGGCTTCAAGAGAGAGTTACTTCAACTGAGTTAGTACCTCCTCTTCAGATAGCTGACTTAGTTTCTGATGCTTTCCTAATTCCTTTCTTTAGTTGAAATTATTTAACTCCACACCTTGAGAACATTTTTACTTTCATTCACCTAAAATATTTTATGTTTTTCCTTATCCTGTCACATTTGAGCTATAAATTATATATTTTGACATAATTCATATTTTTGATATTAAAAGATGACTGAGGATAAGTGGTGAATACTTTTGACAATAAATAAAATTAAGTATAGCCAATAAGAAAACTCAGAGATGGTTTCTGGCTTTCATGGAATGAGAAGGTTGAGGTCTTTGGACCAGGATTGACTTAGTGATGAGGGCAGGCATGTTGACTCCACATGACATTTTCCCCATCATCTGTATCTGTGACATTCATTATAAAGGGTACGGTATTTAGGTCCTGGATTAGGAGGTAGTGATCTGAAAAGGTAAAGAATGACATTGCAACTAATATTTTCTTTTTGAAAATATTTTCAGGGGCACCCCAGTGAGTGACTCTTCTACTAATTGGTCATTCTAATCAACAAAGGTATTAGGAAGAGAAAACAATAGATTCAAGCACATTTTTCTCCCTTGGCAAACTGAAGTTAATAAGAAAGTTTAAGATGGATAATAGGTGTTTCAAAGCATCTATCACATGTGTTGCCACTACTAACAGAACTGGAGTGCAATACTGACAAAAAAAAAAAAAAATTCATGGCACCAGAAGACTGAATAAAAACAACCCAACAGAAACTTATTTTTTCTTTCTTTCTTTCTTTCCTTCTTTCTTTCTTTCTTTCTTTTTTTCTTTTTCTTTCTCTTTCTTTCTTTCTTTCTTTCTTTCTTCATGTGTGTGTGTTTCTGTTGTGTGTGTGTGTGTTTGTGTGTGATGTTTTCCTAATTTACATGGCAGGGCTTATTTACTCTTCTGAGGCCTAGGTTTAGTGAATGCAGAACACTGAGCTCAGAGGAATGGGAACAGGAAAATCGGAATATCAGTAGGAATAGGAAGAGACTTAGGACTTTTTTTTCTGTCCTATTTGTCTTTTGCCTGTCTGTTTTCATTTCAGTGTTTCTGTGAGATTTGGGGTTTTGTTTTTCAAAGAAGAAAACAAACTTTGGTGAGTAAGTAGGAGGAGATAATCTAGAAAGAATTGAGCAAGGGAAATCCAGGATAAAAATATATTGAATGAAAATAATTTAAAAGGAAAAAAAAAGCTTTCTTTCCTTCAGACTGAATTTTGGGCCTATTAATCCAATTGTAATCAAATTGCTCCATAGCACTGTTCTTAATAAATTTTCTTTCCCACAGATTCTTTGATTCTTAGCTCTTGTAATGTTTATTAAATTCTTAAATTCTTAGAAATAAAGTAATCTTTTTTTGGTACAAAGCCATAATCCATGGCACCTTTTAAAATATTTTATTTTACTAGATTAGTAGGGTTTTGGAGTGAGGGTCATGTTCAAAGTGCAGTATACATTTGCATGAAATGGTCTTTGATTTATTTTTACTTTAAGAAATTTCATTTACTTCTGTTTCCCATTGCTTCTTTGTGTTAAAACAGCTATTGAAATGTAACAAAAATGAATTCATTAAATTTAATTTTTAGCAGAGAAATGCTGAATTTCCTGGAAGGAGCCCCTGTTTCCCATTTTTATACATATTTCTTAAAGCATTTATCATAGAGTGCAGTGTTTAGAGCTGTATAGTATAAAAATATCTGTTTCACTAATGATATCTTAGTTGAACAGGATAACTTACTAAAATTTAGTGATTCATCTAAATTAATTGTCTTCATATTTTGTTTGCACTAAAGAAAACAGATTTTAATATATATTTACATATATATGTAATATGTGAGTCAATATATATAATTGAATGACATATATATCTTAATGTAGAGGAAGTGAAAGGGTCTTGAAAGGTGAGAACTTACTGAACAAGTGCATGGCCAAATTCTCAACCCACTTCCCAGAAAAGTCCTTCCTCTACCCCATGGTGGTCACTTTTCCCTGTTAATGAATTTCAGAATGGTTTTCCTGAAACAATTCCAACAATTCCATGTGACTTGAGAGTAAAAATACATCTTCCATCCATGTTTTCTTTTTTTTTTTTTTTTTTTTGTTAAATTCTTGAAAGTTGGGATGTATCAAGAGAAGAACTTACTTTGATTTCCCTTCGATCAGTTTGGTTATCTTCACATAATTGAATGGAATCACCTCATAAATGGTACAAACAAGTGTGTTGGGACAAATTTCAGCAAAAAGTCCCTTCAAAGAAAGGGTATAGACTGACATGTATCCAAAATTCACCCTCCTTGAGTTCTTAAATCATAGCGACATAGAGATGAAATGTCTTTGAAAGAAACCTGAGCAATAGAATGAATCTACCTTCTTTACCACAGCACAAAGCACAGGTGAAGCCTTTTATATTATGGAATAATATATATATATATATATATATATATATATATATATATATATGTGTGTGTGTGTGTGTGTGTGTGTGTGTGTGTGTGTGTGTACATACATACACATATTTTATATCATACATAAGCCCCAATAAGCCTGAGTAGTTGATATTTCTTTCCATGTCATTGAGACAAAAATACCTGAATGTTATACCTGTTTTATAGAGGAGATATTTTATATTGAAAGTGAAGGAAATGCACTTTTATGAGAGATGAAATATTTGTTTTAAGTTAAATAACTGGAAGATAGAATTGTGGGGTTTGATTATAGAGTATTTGATCTGAGATTTGTCGTGCAACCTTCATGTGTCAGTGCGTATCACAGTTAATTCTTGGGAAAGTGCATCTTTCACTGAAGTAGTTACTCACCAGCATTCAGTACAGAAAAGTGAGCTCTCCTTGCTGACTCACATGTAAAATGAGAACAAGATGCTAACCTCACCAGACAATACTTGGATACTGCCAAACATTATTCATTCCTAAGATTCTCTATTCAGTACTTTAGCATTTTACTATGTGATATTTGCTTTTAGACATTAACATGAGGAAGGAAAAAGAAAAAGAAAGACAATCCATAAAGTATAATTGGTGTTTGGAGAACTGAGGTTACTGGTGACTGAAAGCCACTTGAGTCTGATGGCTCCTTCAGGGTCTTTGTGAAAGTGTTTACTGGTTTCTCTTTCTCCCTCCCGATTTAAAAAAAAAATGTTCAAACCACTAAAACCACTTAGAAAACTGGCTACTTGTAACAGGAAAATCCAGCTCCTTGTCTCAGAACTCCTTTACCATGAAGAATTATTACCTCAAACAGGATCTTGTTCCTAGAAGAAAAAAAAAAAACTCCAGAAAAAAATAGAGACTAAGAAAGAAAAGTAATGCTTTCCTGTTACAGAACTGACTGTCTTAAGAGATTTCCATTTCCAGGTGGAGAGTGGAAAAGTAGAACTTACCTTTTCCAATTTATTGTTCAAATTGGATAGTTAATACAGACAATTTTATTCATGCCATTTACTTAGAAAAAATATAATTTAATTTCTGAAGTATTTTACTGGGGCATAGTTTTGAATCATTTAAGTGACGCTAGAAAAATCAATATACTTGTACAAAATGTTTAAAGATCATATATATAAGCATTCTAGAATTATTTTCCGTCTGGACTATTTTGTGATCATTTTGTCCCTTTACAGAGCAGGAACAGTTTTGCGAAGTAAAACATAATGAACAAGTGAATTTTTCTCAATTTTATTGCAGTAAGGATATTTACAGGTACTTGGAAAATGCAGAAAGCCCCTTAAATGTTAGTCTTACGAAAGTTTCAAACAAGATGAGATATTAATTAGAAAAAGGCAAAATGAAGCATAGCTTCATTGTTATGTAATCCACATTAAAAAGGGGCGAAATTGACTAATTCATTTAATTCCATTGTATAAGTTTTATTTTTCTTCTCTAACATCCAGAGAATGGTGTTCAAGAGCCTTCTTTTTGTTTTGAATAAGTGGGGTCATTATATTCATAGTAAGCCAAAGTAGAAGAATAAATTGGAAGGGATAGACTTCAAAACAGAATCAAACTGGGCACTGATGCATTCAGCAGAAATCATCTGAAGGAGCTGTGAAGATGCAGCCAGCTGGGGTTTCCAAACCTGGATAGAGTGTTTCTTTGGTGAGGCTTCCAAGTAAAAAAGAAAGAATGAAAGAAAAAGGAAAAATACAGTAGAGGTTACACCATCCAACTGGGGCTTGCCAACATCCAGAAGAAAGTGAACGGGAAAGTTCAGGCAATCAAGCTGGAGTTCCCAATTTAGTTTTCCCTCAGTGGATGAACTTCTCACAGCTGAACTTCTGGCTTCTCTTTCCCATTGTAGACACTTTTATATCATTGGATAAAAATAGTGTCCTCTGTTGGAAATGGCTCATGTCTCAACTGTTCTCAATGACACAATGTTTTTATCCCTGAGTTATTGAGCAGTTTCTTTCTCACCCTATTGAGTTGGGGGGGGGGGTAGGGTGAAGCTCCTCCCCAGACAATGAACATTTTTGGTTCAGAAGGGCCTAAAAACAGTTTCCCAGTGGGCTTAAACCAATATAATGAGCATTGCATAGTCCTACACAGATTGTAAAACCCAATCTATTAAACCTTAATCAACAAGGTGAAAAGGGCACATTTCTCTCTTTAAATATTGCTTCTCTTACAATTTACTGGAACGTAAAGCAATGGGCTTCATTGTTGCATTTGCACCCAAAGCTTGAGTTTATTGATCTCTTTCTCCTGGACCTTGCCCTTTTTCCCCTCACAGGAATTTACCCTTCTTCCTTATTCTACTTTCATTTCACATGTTTTCTTTGACCTGTGTTTCCCTACTTTGATCTTTAAATGTATCCCCTCTTATGGCTCCTCAATTCTAGCTTCATGACCTATACTCCTACACTCTCCCCTCAAAAATATCAACACAAACATAGAAATCTATATTGTATATATGAGAGAAAACACATGGCATTTGTCTTTCAGAGTTACTGAACTTAATACTGTAAAATTATTTTTTGAGAAAATACATCTTAAACACAACCTTGCATTCAATTGCAGTTCTTGGCATCTGAGTTCCAGCTTTTGATGTGGGAGTGTCATATATCAATCTGTTGATTTCATTGGCTAAGTAATAAACAAACTGCTTGGGCTCATAGCTTAGAACATAGGTGGGTGGAGTAAACAGAACAGAATGCTGGGAGGAAGAGGAAGTGAGCTCAGAGAATCTATCCTCTCCTTTCCTGGGTAGACACAAGCGATGAAGCTCTGACCCAGGATGGACGTAGGCTAGAATCTTCCCGGTAAGCGCACCTTGGGGTGCTACACACAGATGATTAGAAATTGGCTAAATTAATATGTGAGAATTAGCCTAGAAGAGAATGGGCCAAGCAGTGTTTAAATGAATACAGCTTGTGTGTTGTTATTTCAGGGCATAAACTAGCCATGCAGGCGGCCGGGGTGCTAGGGACGCAGCCCCGCTGCTCTTATCACTACAAGCTTTTAGATCAATTTTCCCAATTCTGAAATCAACCGTTGCTCATTTCATTTTCCAATTTCCACAAACTTGATTTTTATCTAATTATCTATAGCACCCTCAGAAGAAAAAATGTATTTTTAACATAGAGTTTGTCATTTCATTTCAACTTCCTGTTTTGTTTCTCTCCCCAAGGAGGTACATTCTTCAAAATGTTGGTTTTGAGAATTGCAAGAGAACTGTACTTACATATTTCCACTCCTCTGTCTTCCTTCTCTGAACTACTTTCCCCCTCTTCAATTTATCATAATTTCCACACATCTACACACACATGCATGCACACACACACGTAGTGCTGAGGTGCAGACTCCTTGTTCCGTCCCGCCTGGCTAGCTTACACCCAAAATAATTACACGGAAACTGTATTTATTTTAACACTGCCTAGCCTATTATTTCTAGCCTTTTATTGGATAACTATTACATATTCGTTTAACCCATTTCTAATAATCTGTATTGCAACTTTACTGTGTCTTACTGGGATGAATCTAAAGAGCGCCTGTGTGTCTTGGCAGGAGAATCATGGCATCTTCCTGTCTCTGCTTTCTTCCTCCCACAATTCCGTTCTGTCTTCCCTGCCTACCTATCTTCTGACCTATCATACCAAGCAGTTTTCTTTATTAATTAACCAATGAAAGCAACAGATAGATAGAAGACCCTCCTACAGCACACAAACACACACACACACACACACACACACACACGGTTGAGTCTGTTTATTGTTGTTTCTATGTGTATATATTTTGTGATGAATGCTTGGGACTGCATAACCTTTTGAACCTTTGAGGGTACTCATCTTTATAGAACCGATTCTCTTTCCTCAGTAGCTATTAGTTGTCGCAGCACTTGATCTGAGAGGAAAGCCACATCCATGTAGACATGTCAGCTGCTGCTGTCTTTGTGCAGGTTATTCTTAGGTGATCATAATTTTGGGGATTTCATGGGTTCAGCTTTCCTGTCATATATAGATGATATTGCCTCAGAGCAGTTTCCTGGACTCTGGCTATTATTTCTTTCTGCGCTGTTCTCTAAAGCTTAGGTGCAGGAATTTTGTTGTAGATGTAAATTGGGGTTGGGCACCCTATAGTGTTGTTCTCCGAATTTTGACCAGTTGTCACTTACTGTAGTGGTCTCTGTTGCAAAAGGAGGCTTCATTGTTGAGAAGTGAGAGCTACACTTTTTTGAATTTGAGGAAAAGTATTCAGAACACATTTAGGTAACTGGCAATCACAAGTTCTCCCCTAGGTTCCACACTTCTCCAGTCACAAGATTAGGGAATCAGGCATGAATTCCCTCCTACTGAGTGGGCATTAAGTCCAATTAGACAACTATTGATTACAGCCAATATGTAAGTGCCACAATTACACCTTTAGGGATGTCTTGTTTTTCTTAAGATTGCATAGCTGAATAGGAATGTTGCTCCCCACCCCCCTTGGCAGCTTGTATAGAACATTCAGATACTGAACGTTCTAGTCCTAAAATAAAAGGTTTCAGGTCAGCTCTGTCCTGTATCCAGTATGTGGGGTATCCACAGCAATAAGGTCTTACATCAAGTTCTGGGGACAATGAAGGACAAAGACAATAGCCTATATTATTTTGGAAGTCTCTTCAACTCCCTTGACCAAGAACTTAAAGAGAGGTTTCCCAAGATCAACACTTGGATTCTGTTAGACAGTCTAGTTGCTTGGTGGGTGTATTATCTCAAGTGACATAACTTCATTATATACATTGTTCCAAGTAAAATAAAATCATAAATTACATGTTTCCCTTTGGATTTTATATAAATCCTCAGTGGCTTTGTGTTATTTGTTCCTCCTCTCAGTATTATTTACTCCCAGTTCTAATGCCCAATGAATTTTCTCTGTCTCCTTTTCATAGCACTGCTACGAAATACCAAATCTTGGTGTGTAAACACTGTCTCCTAGGCTTGTTTTCTGTTCGTGTTTGATGATTACTTAAGATAACTCCTTCTGAATTCCTCCTGGTATCATTCAAAATATGTTTTACTTTACTAATCTTCAAAAGGGCACTCTGTTGTGTGAACACACTCTGTTGTGTGAAGCCACAAGTTTTATTTGCTTTTTTCACTCACTAAACTTTCTGGTAAACGAATGAGCAGTCTCTGTCAACAGTCACCCCTACAGTAAACCTTGCTAAGAGGTATGAAGGCTGTCTCTCTCCACTACACCATGGTTTTTCTAGTTTCCTCGAAGAACTCACTTTTAGTCCTCACAATATGGGTGAGATTTTTTTCATGTTATTTCTCTTATATATTTTTGTCACTAAACTATGACTCCTAGGATACAATGTAATTGGTAGCCTACTAAATTATTTAATTTCTTGTATTTTGTTATAATATAACCAGGATTTCTTTGATGTATTGTATAAGTGTTTGCTACATTGTGGGTATATGTAGCATTTGCAATGTGGATTACATTCACTGGTACTGGAGTTAGAGATGGTTGAGGGCCATCATGTGGATGCTAGGAGTTCAACACAGCTCCTCTGGAACGGAAGTCAGTGCTTTTAACTATTGAGCCATTTATCCAGCCCCTAAGGGTTTTCTTAATTTAATATTTCATTGAGAATTATAAGCTTTTCAACAGTCCAGAAATTATTGCTTTTGTCAATATCTAGATGTTGTTGAAAAATCTGTGTCAAGATGTTGATTGAAATTTATCAGTGAATTTTATTAAATGCTACACTTTAAATATAATTATATGTTCGCAGATGTCTGAATTGTTTGTTTACAGGCATTGGAGATTTAGGTCCCTGTATCTTATGCATAATCATTATCTATCTTTTTATAAAAACAAAACCAAAGCCTGTGTTTTGGTTAATGTCATAAAATGTGGTGCTTTCCTTCCTGCTACACCAAAAGAGGTACAGGTTGTATCCACACAGCCCACAAAATTCCAAGGAAGAACCTGCACTTCTTCCGATGCTGTGGCTGGCATTGCAAGGCAACGAAAGCCAGCTTTCCTGATGGCCCACGTGCAAATGTTTTCCTAGTTGTGGCTGCATCAGTGTTTTACACAGGACTCAAACATGTGAGACTGGGGTAAAAATTAGGTAAATAAAAATACACAAAATACCTATTTTATTGTTAGAACATAATTTAGCCTCTGATCAGAATCAACACTTTTCTATAATGGAAAAAAAGGTGAATATTTTTGTACAGGTTTATGGCAGAGACATACCACACTTGACCTTTTAATATCTTAATAATTATGTCTGAACATTTTGAATAAACAGTATTACACTTATCACAAAATATTTGAACATATATCATTTAGGTAAAACTTTAATTTTAAATATATTTGTTATTAACAAAAGTCTAGCTAAAATATCATTTAGAATTATAGTCCTTAAAATTATAAAGGGAAATATATGTAATATACCAGAAACATATATATCATATCTAGATAAAAGTCATGTTGATATATTGCAAGAATAACTTAAGAATGCTATATAGATGAGGGCCAAATCCCCATGAATGAATATATATATATATATATATATATATATATATATATATTACCCATTTCCCATTTCTAAGATTTACATAGGGAGCTTTTGAATGTCCAAAGTAATAAAAATTCTAAAAAGAAAGAAGAAAAATGCATTTCAGGTTCTAATAGCGAACATTTCAAAGGAATAATGAAGAGGTCCTGAGCCAGTTCCCTCGAAATACTCCATTACAGCGTTTTCTCTCCTTTCTGGCTTTTCATATATTGTAGTCGCTTGGGAAATGATCCTTTAATGAATGTCTTAAATCTCATCTCTCTATTCCCTCACACCCCCCACTTGCTTTCTGATTCTCCTCTCCACATTCTTCCAGCAGAGCAGTTGTAGTTGTCCTTTTTACTGCACAATAAATGACTGAGGAACAGCATAGGCATGGGCCGGAGGGCAGGGCTGGCACAGAAAGAAGCAAAGGGACCTCAGTGTTGAGGAAGAGAGGGATTCTAGAAAGGACCCGTGAAGAGGATGCTCCTCAAAGAACACTGCTTCATGTTTTCTAGAAGACTTGGTTTTTTCAGGCATTTTTCTTTTCCCTTTTTGAGTGAAGCAGTTTCTCATTCAATATCTCATTTGAAATTTGTTCAAAAAATGTAGCATAATAATACCCATTAAATTAAATATAAGAGGAGAGGTTTAGAATTGCGCATTGTAATTCAAGTCAAAACACCCTGAATTTAAATAAAAAAAGCAAACACAAGTATGCATATAACTTATATTAAGGACACATCACATTTCAAAATTAATGTTATTCTATGAATTATAAAGATGAGGAGTATATGAAAACAAGACTCCATTTTCATTTTGTAGAATCGAGCATTTTACATGATGGATTTAGTAGTTTCATTTCTGAAACAGAGGTGAAAGGCAAGGTGTTGGAATATAACACCTCTTGTGTTATGTGGAAAACTTATTTAAAAACATGCATGGATTTATAATTTTTTAATTATAGTATACATATCCAAAATAAAATATAATACTCCAATTGATTAGTTACATACAAAATATCAAAACCAGAGTCTTGCAACTTTTCTTTTTGTTTCTCTTTTAAAAAACCAGACTCTCTGAACATGGCGAACAATGAGGGCTGATGAGAAGCCAAGGACAATGGCACAGGGTTTTGATCCTACTTAATGTGCTGGCTTTGTGGGAGCCTAGCCAGTTTGGATGTTCACCTTCCTAGATATGGACGGAGGGGGAAGGACCTAGGACTTACCACAGGGCAGGGAACCCTGACTGCTCTTTGGACTGGAGAGGGAGGGGGAGAGGAGTGGGGGGAAGGGGAGAAGGGTGGGAGGAGGGGGAGAAGGGTGGGAGGAGGGGGAGAAGGGTGGGAGGAGGGGGAGGGAAATGGGAGGCTGGGAGGAGGCGGAAACTTGTTTTTTTTTCCTTTTCTCAATAAAAAAAAGTTTAAAAAAATGTGCAACTTCAAGTATTTCAAATGCATATAAAAATCTTTGCTAATGCAAATCTATTTTTCCTGCTACAATAGCATTTTGTATGAACAAAAAGCCAAAAACAAAGACTTGGAAAATATTTTCTCTTTCTTTGAAATAAGGGGCGAGAATATGAAAGTTCTAGTAAAGTTTATTGTTCACTGTAAAGGACAGGTGAGTTACTATAGTATTTCTGTTCTTTTTATTTGCAAGTAAAGTGGGAAATAAAAACGTGGATAGAGAGAAACAGTTGCCCAAAAGGAGAAATTAGCACATTGAATAAATTATGGTGATAAAGGAGAGGCTTTCAAATAATGTAGCTAAAATCATAATGTTATTTTCTTTCTTGTAATACAAAATGCATAATGAAATTAAACATTATATAGAACCAACATAAAATGATTTCTCATATGCAATTAATACACAAGATGACTCAAGGGGAATAGCAAATTATGACTTACATTAAAGTAGAAAAATAGTTCTTATAGAAAAACCCTTTTAAAAAAACTTCCATCAGTATTTTAACTTTAACCTATCACAAATTTCTAGTTTGATGTCAAACATTTCCAAAGTTCCCAAATCTAAGACCAAATAGACATAAAGAGTGAGAAGCAGATGCATACCATAGAAGAGACTCAAGAGACAGGCTTCTTCAGTGCACATTTTAGTTCTAATATTTGAGTGATCTGTGAACCCAAACCCAGCCATAAAGCCTCAGTATTCTAAGAACTGAAATAAATAATTTTTTCATCTATATGTGCATTTAAGCAAGCACGTTACCACAGAACTTTCCCTCTTCTATCTGAAACTTAGGATGCTTCTTACATGACTGAACTCTGCATGTGGGGTACTTATCTATTATCATGCCAGATCTGGCAAATAAAATTCAAAATTAGTCAGGATCAGAACTAAGATTTATAATACTTAACTAAGCACAGTAAAATACAAACAATCTTGCATTTGACATATTTTATTACTTTTAAGTTAAAAAATGGTACAAATAACAGGGGATAAATTTTTTCTTTATAAAATTATACTTCTCCTTTATTTGAGAATTTGATTTGATCTGTGCTAATTTATAATTTTTCAAAAAGTTTTTTTTTAAAGAACATACTAAGTTGATACCCTTGTTGTCATATTGAAAAAAATTCTCTCATATAATACATCTTCACTTCCCTCCACTCTTCTCAGCTTCCCACCCCAACTCTCCTCCTCCCCAGATCCACATTATTCTGTTTCTCTTCAGAAAAAAAGACTTCCAAGAGACAGCCAAACATAAGAGTACAAGATAAAATAATACAAGGCTAATGCTTTCTTGTGGAATTTAGACAAGTCAAGCCAATAGAGGAAAAGGGTCCCAAGACCAGGCAAAAGAGTGAGAGATACACCTGATCCACTGCGAGGGGTCCACAAAACACAAAACTAGCAGTCATAATCTATATTCTGAGGAGGGACTGCATACTTTTTTAGGCCCTGTGCTTGCCTCATCAGTCTCTGTAAGCTAGTAGCTCATTCCATTGTATACTCATGGAATAGTGATTTGTAGGTTAATATTTGAAATTTGAGTTCACTTTTACATAATCAGTTTTGGCTTTTAAAAAATAATATTAAAGTGAAGAACCCATACAGCTTTGATGGAGCAGTATGTAAACAGATGAAAATCATAGTGCCTTAATAAATGGCAATTTGCTCAGTCACATAATAAATGCTAGGCTCAAATTATTCATCATTCTTATTTTGCAATGAGATAAAATATAGATATAGGTTCATAAAACATAAAACATTTTTATAAGTTTGGTGCATTTGACTCATTTAGTGCAGAGAAACATTACAACACTTGGACAATATCAACCTGCTCTGATTATTTAGATAATGATTTTCTGTGTACTCTTTAGGATTCTACAGAGAAACAGAACCAAGTGGATGGCCACTCTTCCCAAGAAAACTGGAGAAAATTTTTAAAGTGGATCATGAGGAAAGAACAGTATATTTATGCTGTACAGAAAACATAGAATCTTCCAGAGCCTGAAGGCTTGAGTCTTGGAAGCTGAAGCCCAATATTAAAGTTCTCATGTCCAAGAACAGAATGTCTCCATAGTTCAAGGAGACACATAGAAAGAACATTTGCCGTTCGCTTTTTTTGAGGTCGTGCTTGTCTACTCACAGTGGTAAGCATGGTTCTCACTTGATCTACTGTGACACATGCTAACATTTTTTTGAAACACCTTGAATGCAAACCCTAAAATAATGTCTTCCTTGCCCATTCTATGGATCTCTTAGGACACTCCAGCTTACAATTAAATTTTCTTACCTTTTTGTATCTTCTGACATTGTTACTGTTGGATAAGTCTGCTTGTTGATTCCCGGTCACCTGGCTAGCTTAGACCCAAAATAACCTCACAGAAACTGTATTAATAAATCACTGCTTGACCCATTAGCTCTAACTTTTTATTGGCTAGCTCTTATATATAAATTTAATCCATTTATATAAATCTCTCTATTGCCATGTGGCAGTGGCTTCCCAGCAAAGTTTCAGCATGTCTGGCTCTGGTGGCTCCATGGCTTCTCTCTAACTCTGCCATTCCTCTTCCCAGCATTCACCTTAGTTTTCTTTGCCTACCTAATTACTGCCCTTGCCATAGGTTCAAAGCAGTTCTTTATTCATTAACCAATACAAGCAACATATAGACAGAAGGACCTCCCACACTATGTTACAGTTACTTTTAGGTGGCGTAATGTTATTGTTTCAAGACTTCTGTACACAGCAGTTGATAGATTTGTTAAACATTTGAATAATAAGTGAAAGTGTTTATCATGTTTGAATGCTTTGTATTTAAAAGTACAAATATGATATTCGATGTACCATAAAAAAAAGGGCATCTTAATAAGAAGTAATTTTAAGCAAAATTTAGATTAAGAATATTTTCATGAAAAGCTGCTGAGTTAAAGGAATGGATGATGGATTCTGAGGGCCATAATTTCAGTCCTAGTGAACAGCACAAGAGACATGTGATAATGGGAGTACATGTATGGTGAGGCTATGAATGGTGCTTATAGGAAATGACTGACCTCCTACACAAACACAGACTCTGCCATAAAGAAGCTTTACAATGTATGGGAGAATGCCTAGCTTTCCTCCCACTGACAAAGAGAATCCCAGAGGACAGGAGAAACCAGCATGCTATGAGTTCTAAAAGTCACCCTCACAACTCAGTGTGTCCTGTAGATCTTGAGCTGGGAATAGAAAGGGAAGAATGAGGAATACTCAACACAGCAAAAGTAAACATAAACATTTAGTCAAAAACCTGTATCTCTGAATATTTTAGATTTGGGGCATACTGAGATTAGATATGCTTTCAATGATACCACTTCATATACACTTTGAGACTACAATAATAATAAATTTAACACAATTTTATTCAGATTTCTTCACTCAAATAATATGTGTAGGTAATTGTATAAGGTGAGCCATTTTCCCTTAGTAAGGATCCCCGCACAATTTTCTTTATGATATACCATGTATTAAAAACGATGTAATTTAAATATCTTTGGCATATCATAACTGTGTCCTCACAGACAAAATAAAATCTGGAGGGATGGAGAGTTTTCATTGTCTCATATGTAACAAGTAAAAAGACTTATTAAGTACAAGAGTTGCTGATCTATTATTAACATAATATTGTTTGTATTTGCACTCTCTTCCAATCAGCATAACATTAGAAGGAAGGCTGAAGTTAATGAAACATTAATCAAGTATAGTATTTCTTAGACTGAAGCAGACACAAAAATGGCAATCTGTAAATCAATACTAGTATTCTCCATAGACCTGTGAATGCTGGAATCAAACAGTGTACTAAATCCCATATTACTGAATTTTTACCTATATGCACATCTAACGAACTTATAACATCAATTAGGAGCAGTAAGATATTAGCAACAGCAATTAATAATTAAACAACTATACAATACACTGTTAGAAAAGGTATTTGAACATTGTTTCTGTCATGAAATAGTCAAGACAAATACAGATAGTTTTAGACTATGACTACCTGTGTTGGGGGAAACACAGATGAAATCATGAATGACTGGGGTGGGTGCTTTGGGGCTTCCTCTGAGAGCAAACACTTCCTTTAAACAGACTTCATGCTCTTCCTAGCTTTATAACTTCCCTGATATTTTCTTTCTCCACCCCCCTACTAAATTCTACATTACAGAGCATTGTGTAATTAAGAAGCTTTCTCATGATGCTATTAAAATATTTAAAGAACATATTAAAATAGGAAATCATTGCTGCAGATTTGCTACTGATGCCTTGCTATGTCCGATTTAAAAACTGAATCAGGAAAGTGGTATTTACTCCAAAATATAAAACCACATGTAAATTCAGAGATTTCTTCCACTTACAGCAGGCTATTCAAGTCAATTAAAACTTAAATGCAACAAAGCAAAATTAATAGTTAGCAAATGAAGAGACATTGTCAGATAAAAGTGATCCTCATGAAGACTCATATTTCAGGCAGTGCTTTTTGACCTCTGCTCATCTCTGTTTTGTTGATTTCAATTTCACATCATGGTTACTGTAAGACAGGGTTCACTGACAGACAATTTACAGACTTTTTAAAAAAGAACATACAGCATTAGCTTCATAAAGTCACATAAACCTTTCTATTTAATAAAGTTATGCATCCTAGTTAATATTCCGGAAGAAGCAGATACGTAAGTAGATAAACTCCCCTAACACCTAAGATTTGATTACATTATCCTAAGATCCTTGGTTCAGTCTCAATCCTATTTTCAAGACAATAAGCAATAACAAAATCATTATACAAATCACAATGAACACATGGTGTTTTTGGTGGGAAGGGGCAGGACAGGGCTTCAGTTCAACACTCACTATTCCTTTACTTGCAATGTGCCATGCTTTTCCAGAGGGCACCGAAGGATAATTTTAACAGTGAGTGTAAATCCAGGCTGGGAACACTGTCTTTGGAAGGTGCCAGTGCTTGTCTGAAGTAGTGAGGAGATTCAAGTAGCTGAGCAGCCCATACAGCAGTAAAAAGATGTAAGATATCGACACGCTCAGCTGCATCTTGTTAAAAGCTTCCTGCGGGTTGGCAGAATGAAATCTTTATTTAAAATACACAAACTATTGTCAAGGGAAAGATGGAAGGAGAACATAGTAAAAGGGCCAAGTGCTTTGCTTAACCCAATAGAAGCAGGAGTAGAAAGAGGACAGTGGCCACACTGTCGGCAGCAGCAAGGGAGAAGGTGACTAACATCACATCAGCATCCATCTGCTCTTCCCATGGTTTCAAAATGCATCATTTCTTTTATTATTAATTATGTTTCCAATGGGAGGATAAAGATATTATGGATAGCAGAGAAGAAATCATTTCTGCTGCCACTTGGCATTGAGTAGCATATGAAATGAGCTAGTGATGACAGGAAACGTAGCTGCATCCTTGAGTCCCAGCATCCCTCTTACCAATCAGTTCCAACTCCCTGTTGGTAGTCAGAGGCTGCCTAACAAAGTTCATGCAAAACCATTATTGAACATTAACAGGAAGGAACTGAGACAAGACTGACTGGAGTGTGTTTTTGCAGAGAAGAAGCTGGGGGGAGGAATGGAGGGGGGAGAGGGTGGCTGAGACAGGGAAAGTAGGAGAGAGGTAAGGGAGAGGAGAAGAAAAGAGAGAGAAGAGGGAGGGAGGGAGAGAGAAGGAGAGAGACAGAGAAACGGACACAGAGACACAGAGAGAATGAGTCACCATCTTGGACAGACAACACATAAGAAAAGCAAGTGTTCTGAATAATTGCATAAAGATGTCACGTGCACACTCTCACACAGTGTGTGTCATTTGTTTTACACACTGACATTTCACAGAGCGATTTTAAGACACAATGACGGTACCTGGGAAACTTTCGATTGGTGAACACAGTGGCTTTTGGGAGGCTGAGCAGAGAGCCTGGAGAGGAGGGATCACTAATGAGGAGTCAAAGAAATTAGACAAGAATTGAATCAGGCATGAAAGGGGAACACCCTGGGAATGTTATTTATGTTGATGAAGCTTTATGTCTTTTGGGGTGGAAGTGGTTCACAGCTACTTGTTTTCCACCACAATGTTCACAACACTTTTAGACAGAGTATGCTCTCAGTGATCTGAATAGGTATTATTACCAATGGGCTAATCATTTTTGGTTCTTTATTTAAGCACCAACTGAGTGATGCGCTCTCTGTCCTGCGGGAGATAGCATTTATCGCCTATAGCTGTGTTCTGATCAGACATGATGGTAAAGTGAAGAAAGCCTTTATTCTATTCTTTCCACTTTGTCTTTGTGGACCCAGTACCGGCACCGCAACTACCTTTCCTGGGGAGGACGGTTAAGTTCTTCTCCCCAGAGCCCCAAGTCTGAAGTGCATCTACCCCTAAGCACAGACCATCTGCATTGGGTAGCAAAGAGGCGGTAATGTACCCTCTCCTTCCTATACCTGTGGGCGTCGCCTCAGGAGTATGGAGGCTGCTTCCCAGCAACTCTTCTACAGGTTTTCTTCCAAACAGGCACCTTGGCTGAGCCCCTTTTCTCCCTCAAGCTCTGCCAAACTGTCCAGCGCCCAAACTGTAAACTACATCCAGTATCCGAAGCACCATCCCAAGGGCCTGTCTTTCTCTACAGCTCTCTCTGATTGTACTGAGAACGACAGCTCTGTCCCCAACCTTTCAGACCCCCATGCCTCACCCCTTACCGCCAACCTCCCTCCAGGGAAAGCCAGAGCAGAGTGGCGCGGACACCTGCAGAAGCGCGCACCTGGCCCTTCGCTCCCTGGCGCCCGGTAGCCGGTAGCTGCTCTCCGCGCCCAGCTCGGGGTCGAGACCAAGCTTGGCCACCCGGGCTCGGGTCTCCTTCGTCTCAGCAGCCCGCCGTGGCCGCGCCGCCGCAGCCATCAAGTGGCTCGTTAAGGAAATGCAGGTGAGCGCGGGCGGCGCGCCGGGCCGGGTGCGAGCGCCTGTGCGCGAGCTCGAGCGAGCGGAGTGCGAGCCTCAGCCTCCCGGGCGCTCCCACCGCAGCCGCCCAGCCCGCCCCGCCCCGCCCGCGCGCACCGCCGCACCTGCGGGCACTCGCCCCGGCGTCTGCGGGACCCGCGGGCTCCGAGCGCGCTGCCGCCCTCCCGCGCCGCCCTCGCACACGCAGAACCCACTTTTAAAGAAGCCGAAGCGCTGCAGCCCACCGACACCGAGCGCAGCCGGCTGTGGCTGTTCTCTCCCGGTCTGCAGTTGAGCCAGGACCCTGGAATAGAAAGACAGTTCACCGTTGGACTGGCAGAGAGCGAAAGAAGACTCCTCGGTTCCCGAGGAGAGCGGAGCGGATGCTCTAGTAAGTAATACTGCTCTCTCTTCTTGCTCTCTAAAGTGAGGCGTCTGCCGAATGCTTTCCCCCGTTCGTTTTTCTACCAGGGAAGAACTTGCCTTATATAACTTGAGTAATTCCTATCTGAGAAGTGCTTCGCTAAACAATTTTTGAAGGTTTCTTTGTGGAGGATCACTTAGGAGTGTCTGCATGTGCAGTCTTCCCAGGAGTCTGATTGTCAAAGACTCATTGTTCGAGGGATGCTGGAAGACCTGGCTTGTGAATGTGTTGCTTGGTTCCAAGATTGAAAGAGTGTTACCTAGAAAAAGCTTGAGGATTCCCATCCCATTGCCTCCTCCCTCCTGTCACCTTCAACCCAGGTCCACCCCCAAGTTCCACCCATTGCTGACTTCAGTGGTTTGCTTGTATTATCTTCAGTTCTAAGGATCACTAGCAAAATTAACTGGGTCAAGGGAAAGTTAATAAAGATGGTTTGCTAGACTAGAAGAAAATCCTGTTCGGATGACTTCATGTCTGTGAGCAGTTTATGTGTGGAGGAAGTCCTGGCATCAGCCTAGGCAGAGAATTTGGTGAAGTTAATTTGGAGAAGAACTGTGAAAAATGCAGCGTGAGAGCGGGCTGAGCCTGTGACTCTGACAGAGCCGGTTATGAACTGTGACAGGCTCATCAGCCACTGAGAGGTTTAAGGTGTCCCTTAAGGCTGAATATCGCTGCATCAAAAACTTTTGCAGGTAGCATTTCTCTTGGACTATCACCTTTTGTCAGGGGCTGCAGCTCTTCTGTGAACACAAGCAGGGCACTGTTCCTCTCACCGAAAAAGGGTTAACTGTACCTTAAAAGGATAGGAGGCATGTGTAGCTTAACACTCGCCAATATGTTGTAATATCTAAATAAAACCTTTGTGTTATGTCAGGAAAAATATAGTCGAGTCAGTTTGTTTTGCACAAGAGGGAAGAGAATCAATAACGTTTCAGCATTTTTCCCTCTTTATCACTGCCAAATGGGTTCTGAATCTAATTCTTCTTGCATTGTTACAGATACAGTAGGTACAGTAGGAATTACAGGTTAGAAATAACTGAACCAATTTTGGTACAGAGTTCTTTGACACAATGGCACTTATACAGACTGGAGAAGAATAGTGGTTAAGAAAGAAAGTCGATGGAATTTATCATTAACTTTCAGTATTTTTCTTAATATAAAACATGCTTTACTGATGAAAAACCTTGCAAATGTATACAATTAAACTGTAAATTACAACTAATTATGAGGCAAATTTTCTTTATAAAAATCACTAATTATCAATTAATGGTTAAGTGATGTTTCATATTTATGTGACACTCTTACAGTCAAAATATTGTCACTGCTATATTAACTCAGATATCTAAGCAAAAATGTCATTAGGCACTGATTTTAAAAATATGAAAAAGGAGAAATGGTTAGAATTGAAATGGCAGTTAGAATTGTACCATCTTTTTATGGGCCATTCGGGTTGTGTTGGGATGTAAGTTTCAGAGTGATGAGACAGGACAATGACCCAAAGTTCCAATGAATGGAAAGCACTTTGGATAAATATGCCGTTGTTCTTCAACATCACTTTATGTCACCCAAAGTGTAAAGATCTTTATTGCTCTCCGGTGCCATTTCTGTTCTTAGTTGGTTTAGAAATGCATCTAAATAATTTGAACTGAGATCATTGGATGAACAAATTTGGAATATGTCTATGACCTCTATCATGTATGGCCTCACATCTCTACGATAATATATGACGCTTGAAAAATAATATTTAAAAATTAAAGGATAATTGTCCATAAGCAGGCACACTTAAGAGTGAATGAAACATGCAATTACATATATTTTACTACATTTGTATTTCCTCACAACACACAGGCAAACTGTCCATTCTGTCTCATTTCTGAAAGCAGAGTTTTATCAACAACATTAATAATAATAAACTGTCACACATTCTGCCTCTGCTGTAATTATGTCATAGTGTTAAGAAGGATAGCCTAAATTAAAGCTGTTTCTAGTCAAGCCTACAGAGACACCTGGTAGCTGTTTCTATAACCATAGATTCGTCAGCCCTAGTCAGGGTGACTAAATTGTTAGCTTTTGCCACCGGCTTTCTGTGGCTTACAGGAGTTGCAACTTTCAAGTTGAAAAAATAAAGTTGCTAGTGTCAGCAGTAATGCATTTTATTATGCAATTGTTCTTGTTATTCAGATCAGATAATGGCCTGATGAAAAACATAAGCAGTCTGCAGGGAATGAATGATTAATTCCTCTAACGTGTGCTTACCAAAGGAGTTTTTACTAATAAAGTGCTGTGTACCTGAATTTGCTCACAGTTGCAGTTGGTGAAAGCAAATATTCCTTCCTTTCCCTTAATATCATCATAGAATTTATGTCTGTGCCAGTCACTATAGCAACATAAAGATGATTTTGTAGAACACATGGTCATATATTTTATGAAGATCTGGATAGGCGGACAATTTTCTTAAAAAAGTTAATGCAGAAAGCAGAGCAATGTTAATTAAGTCTAACATTGGAATGCTGAACTATTGATACAGAATTATTTTGCTCTTTGTCTGTGCAATGTGTTTCTTTCATGTATTGTGAGTGGGGTACACGAGCCCCAGCATGTGACGATGTAGAGTATGCCAGTACCAAGGATGCTTCCCTTAGGGATGTTAGGTGTAGTGGAAAGCTAAAATATTGTCCTTACAGAATTGTTTAGATACATGTTTAACACTTTATGGATGAGTCATGATAAATACCACATTGTGACTCAATTGATGCAAATTATTTTGCGATCATAGATATCTTTAATGTAACTTTTAATAACTCTGCATTTCTGATGGTTCATTATTCTAGAGGCTGGCGGATGGAAAAACTGTAGTGTTAAAAACAGGTGACTTGCAAATAACCTACATACATCTTCATTTAAATAAACTTTTAGAAATTATTATTTGTGGAGTATCATAATTAAAATCATTGCTTAGCTACGTATGTATTCACACTTCTGTCAACAATATTTCTGTCTATCTCTGTAAATACTGCATGTAGCTTTAAGAATCCTGTTGTTTGAGGCAAATACCTTAATTCAGTAGTATCTTTTTGGATATGCACCAACCCTAAGCATAATAAACTTTATCCACACAAATAATAAAATATATACTCTAGATTATGCCATTTAAGAAGTTAGAGTAAAAATCAGATGAATGGAATTTTGTATTGAGTTGAATGCCATTTCAGTGTATCTGTTCGTATGTTTAACTGCATTTTTAACTTTCAACTACATTCAGTTCACTTGGAATTCATTAGACCTCTCAAAGGCATTGAGCATTAAAAAGAACAAAGAAGTTCACTCATTCATACAATCAACATTTTAAAAGTTAATTGTACTCAAAGCAGGCTATTCTAACTTGTTCAAGGTGTACTGAATGAAGACACACAACTACTGCACAAAATGGCAAGTATTTTTAGGGGAAGACATATTGAGGGTAGAAACAAGGGTTCTGGGATTGTGTGTGTTATTTTAGAGAGGTCCACCAGACTCTGCGTTAAAGTATTGTCTGTCTGATAGACACGCTAGTACAGTTCTCATCATTCCAATTCCAAAACAGTATGAAACAACCTAGCATAATTATAGATGTAACTGGATCTAACTTTTGGCAAATTGTCAGATTATACTGTGACAATCTAAGAATCCACAGAGGAGCAAGAGGCAAACATTTGTTCGTGAAAGGTCAGAGTTAATTGTCCTGAAACCATGTTGGACAAGCATTGGTCTGTTGGTTCCTTGGTTGGATGACCCTTGCTCCATTGAATCAGGGTAGAGTTCCTGGAAGGGAGGAGGTACTTGTCTTGTGTTCCACTGAAGCACACTTGACTCCTGCTATTAAGAAACTATCCCACCAATTACTATCTTTGAATTAACATCTTTGTAATCAAATTTCAGAGTTTAGGAATGCAGAGAAGAAAAAGAAAAGAAACTCTTAGTGTCATGGTCTTCTTTCTTTCTTTTTTCATACTTATTATTTTGCAACATTGTATTTAGATAGTGAAATTTATATAAATTGCTGTTTCTCTAAATTCATGTTACAGAGTGTGAACACTACAAGGAAACCAAGAAATCCACTTTCAGTCTTTACATCTTAAAGATGTAACTGATGGCTTCAAATATAAAAAGATGTAAACATAAAATGATTTTCCTATTTTACTAGTTTCCTGTACTATTTTAGTTGTACTTTGCAATGTGTTGCCAAGTACATGCTTGGACAACACTTTGCACACCTTATAGTAAATTATCAGCAGACAATCCAGTAATATAAGAAAACACAGTTCATTTTCCAAAAGGCTTTCACATGACATTGTGTCATGATATCAAGCCTAGTGTTCACTCTAAATGGCTTATGTGTCTCAGCACTGAACTTAGTGAAAACGGTGTGCTCAAAAATTACCAGGGTGTAAACAATAATCCAAGATTAAAAAATGATTCTAACAGTTAACATATGGTTTATATTTCATTACATCACAATCAAATAATGCACAACAATATATAAAGACTTTGCTTTTTACAAATTATGCTTTCTAAACACCCGATCAAATATTCTCAAAGCTGAGGTTGTGTTGAAGTAAGAGACACATCTTTTCTGTGCTCTAACAAACATTACTTACATTAGATGAAAAGAAAGGAATGGAACAGATTTATAATTGAATATACATTTCATTTGACTTTAAAAATGTCTTTAAATGTATGCGATTTTATCTGTGAAGTCTTGTATAGTTGTTTGAATACTGTAAGGAAGCATTAAAACTGTTCTAGTCAGAGATAGAATTTGTGTCTATTGGAACTATTTACTTCTGAATCCACAGGAACTTAAGTAGATATTTCCAAATATATAGTATTTATTGAATTAAAAATTCTGATTGAAAACCTTTAGAAGCAATCCAAATATTTTTGACTGATCTAATTAGTATCAGAAAGGTCAGTTGTTAAATGGGTACATGAACAGAAATCATAGCTAAGATTGTGTTTTGCACATGTGTTTACTTTACATATTTATGACTTTACAACATCGCATTTAGATAGTGCAATTTATGTAAATTGCTGTTTCTCTAAATGCATGTTAGAGAGTATGAAAGCTACAAGGAAAACAAGAAATCCACTTTCAGTCCTTACATGTTAAAGAGGTAACTCAGTAAACTAAATGCCTGCATGCACCCTAGGGTTCTTCTATCTATCCTTTTGTTTAAATAGATATTTCAAGTAGTATAGGACAGAAGTCCTGAGCACAGCTTCTTTCAACTATAAACAATCAACATATATTTTGTATCCTATATTCAATGCTAGGAAATATTAAATCAGAGAACAACATCCACAAAATGCCAACAATGCCAAGGACAATGGGGTAATTTTCTTTTCAGATCTCTAACAGGCTTTAGCGACTAATCTACTCAGTTTCCTTCCTTCCTTCCTTCCTTCCTTCCTTCCTTCCTTCCTTCCTTCCTTCCTTCCTTCCTTCCTTCCTTCCTTTCTCTCCTTTTTTCCTCTTTTCTTTTGGAAGGAGGAAACCTACTTACACTCACATGTGTGTGCACATGAACACACACAAAGACACACAAGCACAAATTAGCATCTCTTAATGTTGTCCCAACGCAGTGACCAGGACTCCTCTTGAACAAGATCAGACACTCTGCTTAACTGTAAAGTGAAAAAAAAAAAGAAAGGGGAAATTTCTTACTCTTCTTCATGCAATGATTTTAGTTAAGTGTTGCCTTCATGTATCAATGCAGAGCACAGACAAAAGCAGCTCATGATTTATTTTTCTTTAATTGTAGAAAAATCATCAAAGACAAAACAATAATCCCAGTACTACAGATACAATAAGTGTTAGGGTAGACATCACCCTCTCTCTTCTATCTCTAATTTACCTAAATCCTTAGCAATAAACCCTCAGTTTAGGTTCCTGGTTTTCACTGGCTTTTCCATTTGTCAAAGACTGCTAAGGACAATACCCATTGTGTTAGAGATATAAAACTGGCCAAGTTACGACTGACCTATGGTTTTACCAAATATAACTGCATTTTAATTCCAGAGCCAAAAAAAAAGAAACCTCCTCAACATATCACCTATTCTAGGTAGGGTATCTACTTGGATTTCTCTCCTTTGTCAGAGCCCCCATACTCGATCATTCTGAGTCAGAGGTATCTCTTCTAGAAGCAGGGTGAAATCTGTGTTGCATATTGAGTAGCGGCAGCCTTTCTGTCTTCCACTGTAATATGTTGGCAACCTTCTTCAGCTCCTAAGTTGGATTGCCCCACTGCCAATTCTTCATGTGTGTCACACTCTCCAAATCAAGAGAAGCAGTAAAGCATGGTGAACACTTACTGCTCTACCTTCATGTTGACATGGCATGGAAACACTAATAAATCTCCAGGCCACTGTTGCAGTTGAAACATGTAACACTCCCTTGCCTTTTCAAATCACAGTGTGCAAGTTGCAGTCAGGATGCTTATTGTTGCCGCACTGATAACCATGATAGAAATGTCTTGGCTTTCTCAGCAGAGAACAGAGACACTAAAGAAATTCTGTTCACATTGAAGAGAGTGTGAGACAGGTGTATAGAAGACTTTATAATATATATTTTGTAGAAAACCACAAAGGACGAAAGAATAAGGTAAAATTTATATTTTAAAAACAAATTGGAATTTCTGTGTACCCTTAAATTTGATACATTATTCTATTTACTTCTGATAAAACTCATGTGATCATTCCTGACTAAATTCAGATTATTTTCCTTTGCATTCTCTATAAATCTCATGTAAGGTGCAATAATGTATTACTATCCAGTGCTATGAACACAGACTAATGATAAGTAGAGCATGGTAGCCTAAAAAAATATAGTTCAAAAAATCAAAACTTAATTATATTCAGCACAAACCTAGGGAGATTTATTTTCTTTTCACTTAAAATTTCTCATTGTGCTGTGGATGAACTTACTGGTTTCCATTTTATTGTTTTCTTATTTTATTTTTGAAATTATAATATAATTAAAACAAGTCTCCCTTCCCTTTCCTCCCTCCACATTCTCCCTCAAATTCATGGCTTTCTTTGTCACTAGTTGTTATTGACTATATAATGTTCTCAGTTCCTTCCCAGTTACTACTTATTTACGGTACTTGGTACAGGAGGTCATTCCTTGAATGCCACTGTGTGTGTATGTTCAGTGGCCTCTCAGATGGAAGTGTCCATTCAGTGTGGTGCATGTTCTGTTTTCTCCTAGGAATTACATGTGGTTTCCTCTGCAAGACATGGTTCAGCCTCATCATTTATACTTTTGTGGTTGAAAACAACAGAATTTTTTGGCAGTAAAATTGATTGAATTTGGTAATTCATTTTCTTATTCCAGTGATCCACAGGAAGATATTCTTTTTTAGAAAAAAAATAATGGCTGGAAGACCGTTTATTTTCCTTGGTACCACAGAAATTTTGGAAACTTGTCAGCTTTAATAATACATTACAAATTTGCTAAGTTACAAAACCTAGATTGTAAAGTAGGGCAGCACAGTTGTGAGAGGGTTTCTTGGGGTGTGTGTGTGTCTGTCTGTGTGTATGTGAGTGTGTGTGAGACAGAGGGGGAGAGAGAAAAAGAGAGGGAGGTGTAGAATATTTGCTATGTGTGTGTAAACAATTTTATAATTGTCTTCTTAGCATAGATATTTTATGCAAAACTGCAACATCCAATAGTATTTCAATGTGAAATATTATCTGATGAACCTATAGATGAAGCAATAGGAGCGGCCTAGTCAGAAGATATCCAGTGATTCTTAACAAAACTGTTTTTTCAACAACAACAACAGAACTGCTGTTCTAATCCTCTTTTCCTAATTTTGCTTCAAATTCCCCACTTCTGACCATTTCTGTGGCCTACACAGGAACCTGGTATATTTCAGATACAAAAAGCTGCATCAGCCTTCTTCCAGTACAAAGAAGTGTCCTGTGATGAACTGAAAATAGAAATACACTGCCATTTGTATTGCTCATTTATATCTTCTTTTCAGTATTTTAAATATAAAATATTTTCGAAAACAGTGCACATGACTGAAGAAGGAGGCATCACAACTTTTATTTTTCTCCAGTTGGGAAGAGGTTTTAGGTTTACATCTGTGGATGGTAGCAAAGCTGCACAGTTAATAGCACGTCCAGCTTCACTGGACATCTGAGTTCAAGTCTCAGCTTCTGTACACTAATGACCAGTGACTACAATCACCTGTTACCCTAGATCAGGGGATCTGACACTCCTTTCTAGATTTTGAAGGGACCTGTACTAACTCATACTCACATCACCACAGCCTCCATACACTAAAAATAATATGAATCTTTAAAAAAAACAGAACCACTTATGGTCTTATTTTTATCTTGGAATCTTGACATTTTTCCCACAATATTTTTCATGAACTCTCAAGAAATATTCATAGAGAAGGTATTAATAATAGTTAGTTGTTTATAGTATTTACTATTATATGCAAGTCATCATTTAAGTTATATGTGTAATATGTTATTATATATATATATTATTTATCATATTAGTTCTAAAAGGTGATATAAACGTTACATTTATTTTATAAATGCAAAATTTAAACAAAAAAGAAGCTCATGTAACTCTTCGGTTGTTTACATACAGACTCTATAGTTTAAATCCTCTGGCTCTATTGGCCTCTTGGTGAACAGAGTTTTGTACATGTATAACAAGGTTTCCTTGGTGTGTAGTATGAGTCCTTAAGAGGAATGCCACAGTTTCATGGCTTCTGGATATTCAAGGTAGAGAAAGAGAATGACACTTGAACTGCTTTTGCAATGTTTATTTTCAACTGAAGCAAGTACCAGTAGATACTTCCAGCTAACTCTTGCCAATTGGCCACAGATTCTGTGCTGTACAAGCACCCTTCAGACACATTGCCATACTCTGTGACTGCTGACCGAGAGCAACAGTAGTTAGAAAACAACCAAGAGTCTGTTAACCCTGCACCATAACTATGACAAAATCAAGATGCAAAGCCGAGAAGGTGGACCAATGAGGTGTGTAGCTTAGGGTCTATGAATATCTTCTGCCACCGACTACATTACAGACAAGCACATATCCATGATCATTTCACATGGTAGTGTTAGAGAAAGCAGATACAAAACAAAGTCTAAGGATGCTTACATCAAAGAAAAGGTAATGCAAGAATTGGTCCTAAAAGTAACATTTTACTTAAAATTAATTGGATATACTATTCATATTTATAAATTCTCATTACCATTTATTATAGCATCAATAGTATAGGATAGCATTTATAAATTTGATTGTGATAATTAAGTACTTTTAATTTATTATATTTCCATTATTTTGCTTCTTATTCTTACAGTTACTTAGCCGACACAATATTGGAGGTAACATGAATGCCAAAATCATTCACAGCTAAATGTATGTATGTATGTATATGTGTGTATGCATAACTAAACTATTTCCTCTGGAGTGACCAATCTAAGAAGCTGAAATTCTCTCAGTATTTGGTTATTGCTTTTCTAGTATGTGAGCAATAATCAGTACATACTGGTGGAAATTTGGCGTAGCAATATTGAAAGGACAAAAAAAAATACCAAGGCTTCTCTATAAAATGACCCTTCTGGTGGTTGAAATCTCAATGAAAAAATATTAGCTGTGCTTTCTTAATGTGTTGCATCAACACTCGTTCTGTCTTGAGCAACCACTTCTCAGGTTGTACTTTTAACTAAACCACTATGCTAGTAAAGGGCACACGGAGATGGCTCTTACCCTGCATTAGTGGAGATGTAAGAAGTTTAAGGTACAGAAAGTAAAACAAATTAACATGGGCATTTAAAGTTCTCTATGACTCATTTTGAGAGCTTCAAATGCACCTTTCAGGCTCAAGAGACAGACAGTGCCCAGAGTACCTGCATTAGTTTTACCTGTGGCACAGGTCCTTTCCCACTATGGCCTTCTGCTTACTTAAGAAAAGCCTGTGATAATCTCAGTGATGAATTGAGAATTGAGGACAAGAACTGGATAACATCATTATGCACTCTTGTCCACTACATGCTTTGACAGAACTGCTAAGTTATTAAACTGCATTTTATGACCTAGTTTTTGGCATTTTAGCTTTGAAAAACCTGACATAGGAAGAATGTGCTAAGGGAAAACCAGAAAGTCCTAAAATAAATAACAAGCAAGTCATAAGATAAATTTATTTCTTTTCTATTTACAAAGAAAGAAGATATACTCTTCAAGATTTATTTTCTTTTTGTTTTATTCTTTAAATGAGAAGTCACGTTTAATGATATATATCTTTATATAACGTATATATAGTATCACTTAAATATGCATGATATGTAGTAGATAGTATCTAGGATTAGGTTTCCATAGAAAGTTCAGCTCTATAAAAATAGAAACTTCAAGAAAATCTTGACAAATTAATGGCAGTACCCACATTTTTTAGCTCAACAGGATGGGATCGTCACAATGGCACTTCTCAGAGACCTTGCTCTGTAAAAACTCTTTTTTTTTTATCAAGTTACTCCCTATGGACATTGCTTTAGCAAATTTTCCATGGATAGCTATCTCACTTTATTTCTTCTCCATTATTTTATTTTTTATTTCCTGTCTAATCATGCTGAAAATATTATATCATTCTTGTTTTGCATTGGGGAAGGGGTGATGCTGAAGTTAATGTCACAGCAGAAACTTTCATTACATAGATTTATACAGTCTTTTCATCTGTTTTACTTTTCTTCATAGAATTTTATAAACGCATATATAAACACTTTGAACTGGACATAAATAATTTAGAGAAGTTATAATGAAAATAGTGACATGAATAATGACAATTTATAATTGCCCCTTTTCTGTTTGGAAAGGCAATATCATAGTTATATGTGTGTGTCCTTCAACTAGTAATTGTGTATCTGATTTAAAGTGACTTGGCTGAATGTTTCTTCCAACCGGTGACTTATTATCATTGCATCCATCTCTTGTGGAACCTCTTCTTTTTGTGGCTTTCTTCAGGAAGAACCACTGACTGTACAGCTGTATTTCTTTTGCATAACAAATTAATGAGCTTTCGGCTTATTCCCAGCAACAGCCAAGGGCTGCCGTACAAAATAATGATCTCATACAAAATGTTACGTTGTGTTTCCCCTGCCAACCCCGAAGTGGTCAGCCTTTTTTGGCTTGACATCCTGAAACTGTGCAGGTTCTTCATTGGAGGCTGGCCTCCATAGACTGGTGCTTGTCACAATTTGGCTGAGCTCCAGGTCTTTGTTGTTGGGGATGTTACTGTAACATCTGTTGAGTATGACACGTATCTTGTTATTCTCATCAATCTTATGAATTTGGGTGCCCTTTCCAGGCTGTGATACACACTGTATAGCTCAAAATCTATACAACGTAAGAATACAAAAGGAAAATAGTGCATGAAGATACTTTTTTTTTTCAGTGTGATTTTGATGTTGGGGAACTGTAAAAATCTTAAACATATTTTTAATGTAGCATTTGACCAGTTTTTGTAGAATTATCAAATTTACTCACAGGTATTGGTAATATGTGTGTGAGTGTGTATGTGTGTTTGTGTGTCTGTGTGTGTGTGTGCTTAATGCATGCTAGACAAATACTCCACCTCTGAGTTTTCTACTCAAACCTTCCATATTTTTATTAAGTATTTCAGGCTGGATTTGAAAACCTTGTCTTTTTCATTCTGCTTCTACTGTGCTGGAATTGCAAGGATTTATCCTCACCCAATTAAAATATGAAGCTCCAAGGTGTTCAATTTTAAAATGATGTAAAGTTTGTTAAGTCAAGTAGTCACAGCTTCCATCTTCATATTTTAATTACTGATTTAGAGATTTTTTAATTCCTGATATCAAACTCAGAGCCTCGTGCATGATAAAAAAGTGTTGATTCTACCACTGAGCCCTGTTTCCAGCCTTCCAATTTCATATTTTAAAAGGCCATTGATTATGTTATAAAGACCTTTAATACATGTAGGAAAAAAATTATCTGATGAAATGAAAATATTGATACTGCCTATATTAAAATATTTCTGTGGTCTGAAGAATTCACAATAAATGGGAAAACTTCTTACTTAAAATAGGGACTAGCATTGATGACAGCTGGAAAGAGAGGAGGAAGAGTATGCTAGAATTTGATTAGAAGAGAAGAGTATCCACCTATTCATCCTTGGTAAATATCTCATAAACGAATAAAGTGTGAAATCCCTTTTTACTAGGTACACAAAGAGTAGAATTAACTATTTTCATCTTTTTAATTTTGGATTTTTTAATTGTGAAACAAACAGATGAAAACTGAATACTTTGAAAACTATACAATACTATTAATTAAACTTGGGAATAAATAGTAGTAATATCTATGTTGGCTACCAGTCATTACTTGATTATTTGTTTGGTTTTTGATCATAGGATGGACAATCCAATAATTCTAAAGCCCATACCATGATTTGGGAGTCATATGCCAGTTACCTCATAAATTTCAAATCAAATGAATTTAAAGGTTTGTAAGGTCATGTGATATACTTTCAAAATTGAATCATCAGGAAGATAAATATTACAATATTTATAAGTCAACATTGTGCAAGTTAGATTATAGATAAAACTCTTGTGACCATGATATCACAAGAGATTTATGAAATAAGATGGAATTATTTCTGTTATATATTATTCCAAAAGTGAGGGATTTATCAGATAAAATGGCATTTTTAGCAAGGTTTTTCAGAAATAAATGTTTATGCAACCTTGATGATCATTCATCACCTAGAGGATGCTTCTCATCTGTGGAACCAGATATAGACAACTTATGGAATGGTGTTCATATCCAGATTTATCTGGAAGAAATTTCCCAATTCAATCTTGTATAACTTAGTTAAGTGGTCACATCTAGTTGAATGCAGATAAATTAATGTTTTTTTCTTTCTTTTTTGTTTTTTCAAAGGCAGGTTTATTATGTGCAGTTCTTGCTATTATGGAACTCACTTTTTAGATTAGGCTGGCCTTGAACTCACAGAGATCCCTCTGCCTCTGCCTCACAAGTCCTGAGATTAAAGGCATGTGCCACCACTGCCCAACTATATTTCTTACTATTTATGTAATTAGTAATAATCTATTTTTCATACCAATTTATGGCTTGTCCTTTTATATCTATGTATATACACACATATATTTAAAACAATCACATACATATATGTATATTGTACACATTATATATAATATACATATATTATATATATACATAAAAAACAGAAAAAATAAGTCAGTGACTATATATACCCAAGAAAAAAATTCCCTGATAAATAATTAACCAAAAATACTTTATTTATAAATCCTATTTTATGAATATTCATAGAGTTTCTCATTTTATCTCTTTAACCTATAATCTGATCTACATCTATCATTTTGCTGTACTTATCTCAGCACTATTATGCATTCTAAGAAGAGATTATGAGCAGAGTTTTATATGCTTTGGATTATGATAGCAGGTCTATTTGGTTTTGTGGAAATATATCTATTTTCAGTTAATAATTCTATACCATATTTATGTTAAATCTACATATAATAACTTTAAATCTTGGATAATATCTAAGACAAATAAAGATGGCTTGAAAATATGAAAGTGATAATTTAGTCTTTTCATGTGTTATAAACATTTCTGAGTTTTGACAGCTGAACCTCTGTCTGTGGTTTTCAGATCACCTCTTCCATGATGCAGTTGTCTGATAAGTCTGTCTTGGTTTCTTGTGAGTCTTGCTAGTAGATTTGTTGAGAGCAGTGGATGCCTATATCTGACCTCACAGACATCCATCAGGAATTCATTAGTTTTTCAGTGTGCCACAGAAGAGTTGCAAATGTGCTCAGAGAATCAGCATACCATAAAAGCTTGCAGCAGGCCCACCTAGAAAGACTCACTAACCTATAGATATCATGTTACATTATTAATATAAATTGTACAATTTATTACTAGAAAAAAATAAAATGCTTCTTGCTTATGTGCTACCTGTAAATAATGTGAGAGGGAATACTTTAATCAATTCCCTGAATTCTGAAGTACAGCTGGAAGTATATAATTACAATGGGCTTTCCTAAACCAGGGTCTTGTAATAGAATTTGATGAAACCTTTGCTTATCATTGCTGAGTTATAGAAAACCCAATGTTGTTATTTAGAATGATCTAAATTAAATATTTCTAAACTGAAAATGAGCTCTTTTAACTCCTTAAAAGCTTTCAATTCTTCGATTATTTTCAGATGAATACTAAATAAAATCCAATTGCAGTTTTCAATTTATGTTGGTTTATGTTCCAATTTAGTAAAATATGAGTTTTTAATAAGAGTTTTGTGAAATGGTGAATCATTACATCACTTTAGCAAAATCCACCTAAATGAAGCCTTGACAATGTTCAATGTATATTTATTCAAAGCATACCTCATTTCAGTTTTTTACATACCAGCTCAAATAACATTATAAAATCTTATGAGATATAGGGAAACATTTATGTTCTGATGTGCTGAATGATGGTACAAACATCATAACATACTTTGGAGAAATGTTTCTTGAGAGCCCTTTTCTGTATTATTATTTTTCTCTTGGTAATGATGCATTTTCGCATCAATCCTTCAAGTAAACTTGATATATATCTAATACCAAAACTGAAATCTAAGACCCTGGAGGGGACCACTTCATAATGGTCAGCAACATGGCCATGCTTTCAGTCTGTTTGAAGTGGATATGTTAATGCTGGCATTTTCTTGTTGGACTTGGTTTACTGGGAAACACTACTGAAGACACTACTTCACTCCCGGCCATCTGTCATGTACTGCGCAGGTTCCACTATGTCCATTCTTGTAGCCAGACATGATGGATAGGAATGGTAGGTGCTCTTAACAGATACGATGCTGGACTGTACACTGCAGCCATTACATAAACAAGCTATTTTTCTAAAAATGTTCATCCAGTAACATTTATTCTCATCTACCAGCTTTTCTCTGTCCCATTCTGAACCCTCCAATGTATCTACTATTTCATTCAATTTAGAGTCATAAGCTTGCACAATGCTCATCTTTGTATTGATAAAATAATTATTCTTATTAAATTATGACATTTAAGAATGAGAGTATATTTAAAACAATTTACTTTGTGATTCTATTTTGTGTTGTCATGATAGTTCATTTTTTATAAACATAGAACATTTTGTCTTAATTATTAAAATATACTGCTAATCATTTAAATGCAGTGGTAGAGGTGAAATCATTTCATAGGCTTTAATTTGTAGTCTTAATTAACTCTAGTTAGTGATATTGTCTTTAAATATCTACTGCACCTATGGGAAGAATTTAATGAGCATAAACTGAACTATTGTATGTATGGTGTAGTTTTAACCTTCTCTGGATTAGTCTTCGCACTGGACTGTTGTATGTACAGTTAGTCTTTAATATACACCATAGCATTGTATGCATGGTACAGTACTTTATCTACTATAAAATACTCTTCTTACACTGCTGTCTTAATCAGCATGCACTGGACCAGTGTATGCGTGGTTCTCTGTCTTAAATAGTATATCATGAACTAGTGTGGTTATGGTGAAGTCTTTCACTAGCATACACTGGATTGCTGTATGTACATTTCTCTCTTACTGGATAGTATACCATGTTCCTAATTTTATAATAATCTTATCTGTAGTTTCTGTTAATATATTCTATTATATAATTTATTTCAATAAAGTAGCTATAGCTGGTGACACAAACTTGAGAGTGCTCTTTAGAGACCAGCCAATGCCCATCACTGATACATGTACCTTATTGTATTCTAATTTGTCACTTCAATGCATAATGACCACCACAAATTAAATGAAAGTCCCGCAAACACTGAATGATGTGAGATAAGTGTATTTAAGACACAGACAAAATTGTACTCAAAAGTAAGATTGTATTTTAAACACTAAAGCAGTATAGTAGATCAAGCCATAGAGCCAAACTGACTTCCTCTGGGTGGTGGCTTGTTTGGTAAGCTTACAGGGAAGGAAGTTGGTCTTCTTAAGGCCCTGGCTATATTTTCTTTGTTTTGCAAACATTTCAAGATTAGGTTTCTTACCAGTTGTGCCTGTTATCATTGATGGTTCCAGTTTATGCATGGGTAATTGTTGGTTACTGGAACAAAAGCTCATGAAAAGCTATGTGATTAAATGTAAGGTACTTTATTTTATTTTTCATCTTAGTCTTTGAGTCACTTTTCATCATTAATTTTCTTTAATTAGCAATTAACATTAAAACATCCCTTAAATCAGCTGCCTAGGTAATTAATACAGTGCCATAGATTTCTGTAAAGACAATAACCTTTAATAGATGCTTTTGTTCAACCTAAACCTCATTTTTATGATCATGTTATTTAGGTATCATAGAACATAAGCAAATTGGTTATTTATATTCTGAGCCTTGTATATAATATTATTGTTTCATTTAATAGTAGCCACTTGAATAACTAAGTTGACTCTTCTCTTAATTTCTTCAAGGTTGAAAGTAAACTTTAATCCATTATACTACTTTCAAGTGCAAATGATTCTCAAAAAAAATGGCATTTTTCATTTCATTCAGTGTTTGGCCACAGAATCTGGCCAGAAATGTATGGCAATACTTCAGGACAAACAATCAAATATTTTATCCCCAGCTGCCCTTACCACACACCTTTGAACTAGTAGCTACCTTGTGATGCCTCATTAGACAGAATAATTGTGGCAGGAGTGTGACCTTGTACCTGTGAAACAGTCTCTCACTTTGTGGTGGGGAGAGGAACTAACTGGGGCAGACCAGATATTGTAAGCCATTCATTCTCATTAGACTGCCAGCTAAAACCTCCAGGAACACACCCGATTTGTCAAAAATGCAGGAATGTATTGAAAGCCTTTATATATCTGCCTCTCATAGGAACTGTTTTGAAGTACATGAATTATCTTTTATACTCAGATAAAAATAACATGACATTATGTTTGCTGTAGTAAAGCTCCACACTGTGTTTATACTGATTTGCTATTAATCACCAATGAGAATTTTGTAGATATTTTTCCCTTAGTTGCCTGTAGATCTAAATGTTAGAAGTTGTGCTGGCTGAGCCTTTAAATAGATTGTAGAAGTGACATTCTTTTTGTTCCTAATATTTGTGCATTATCAGTTCTCCTTTATTTACTTTTAATGGAAATGGAGAATACATGTTTTCTTAAAACTGATGGTAATGAGCTCTTTTAATTAAAATTAAAGATATCATATTATTGGCTTGTTTAGAACGTAATGACTTTGGATGCAATATCTGCTAATATCAATAAAGCTTGAGAGTGAAAGTTCCAAGAATGCATAGAAAGGAGATGAGTCTTTTCGGGAAAAAAGTATATCAATACTTTCTTTTCCTGCAATGACTTGATTTTGCTGAGTGCCAGCACACATTTGTCAAAACTTAAAAGGAAGGTTTATAATGACAATGAGAGAAAAATATTTTTTGTTGAAAGAAGAAAGAGCATCAGTTTAGGGAAGGCAACACCCTCACAATTGAAAATTTCATATTTTTTTGTCTCGGCACTAACACAAGGGAAAAAGAAAAATCATAGGTTAAAATAGGCTTGAATGTGAATTTTTCCGAGAAATTCAGATTTTACTTCAAGGTTTTCTCTTCATTTAAAAATAGTTAATTAAAATCTCTTGGCTCAAATTCCAAATAATGTTCATCTGCCAAAATTCTAAGAGAATTAATCTCCATATTAATGTGAAGTGTCTCACACTTGATGACCTCAAAATTACTGTTCTCTTCTTAATTCAGCCTGAAGGATTAGGGTTAATCAGCCTGTAACTACACAGTGAAGACATCTTTGAATTAATAGTAAAGGAGGGTGTCTAGCGTTCATTGTGTTATACCCAAGGCCTTATATGAGCAAAATAGCTTCTCACAGTTTTTTGTTTGTTTGATTGTTTTGGTTTTTCCATACAGGGTTTCTGTGTGGCTTTGGAGCCTGTCCTGGAACTAGCTCTTGTAGACCAGGCTGGCCTCAAACTCACAGAGATTTGCCGGCCTCTGCCTCCCAAGTTCTGGGATTGAAGGCGTGCGCCACCACCGCATGGCTCTTCTCACAGTTTTTACTATAGGAATTTCCACGTGCAATGTTCACGTCCACTTAGATATTTATTCACCTATTTATCAGCTCAAGCAAGTACATCATTGCTTTCTTATTGGAATCATGGTTTACATATATTAGAACATGAACTTTACCTACTCATAGTTTTGTTAAATTTACAACATCGTCTCATGCCAAGTATGGAGTATAACAATACAAGTATGGTGTATAATTATGCATATAGCTCTGGCACATGGACATGTAGGAATTTCAGGCCAGCCTGGTCTACATGGTTGGTTTCAGTCTAGCTGACTACATAGTGAGACCCACCTTGCCACCTTTCAAAAGGAAAAAAAAAACAGTTAACATTTCATGCTCTACACAGACCACCTCAACTATAATTTTATATGAGTCTGGGAGATCTTTCTGTGTTTCCTGCTAGACTGGGAAGGACTACTCATACCATAAGCCTGTCCCTGTCATATTTGAATGACTTGCCATTGTGAGTGTGTATTCTGGCAAAGGATAAACTGAGTTATACTTAGTCCCATATATTAGCTTGTCTCTTACCTGTAACTGAAATCACATCCTTTTATTTACGAGATGTTGAAGATTTTTGGTTTCTTTTTATTATAAAAGTTTTTTTAAGTAGTTTCTTCTACTGCATTACCTTCATAAGGAAAATATTGGTGAATTTTAAATACTTCTTTTTTATTATGTGGGGCTAACACAGTTGAGTGTCCTCAGGAGCACCTTGTAGTCCAGCACTCTATCTGGCACCTTTATCTACCCTTTCAATTTGAGTTCCTTCCTATTAAACCCTTTCCTGAAGGTATGGAACCTCTATTCTTAAAATATTTTATTTGGGGTGGATCACAAGATTTTTTTTGTGTTGTTCCTGGTCTGGGTGGTGGTGATTTGTTTTTTTTTTTTATCTGTTTTTGCTTGTTTGTTTTTTTTTTCTGGAGGTTGGCAAGATTGCTTAGTGGTAAAGACACTTCATTGGTAATCCTGGCAACTCAAGTTCAGTCTTGAGTACCCTTAGGTAAAAATGGAATGAGAAAACTGGCTCTACAAAGATGTTCACTGGCCTTGACATCTGCATCGTGGCACATGCCACCTCCTCTCTCTCACACACTTAAAATTTATGCACAGTAATAATGATGATTATGATGATGAGGATGATGATAATAATAATAATAAAATAAGTTTATTTATCACATTTAAATACATTTTACAATGTTTTCTTTTTCTTCAAAGGGAGGCCTTCCACTAATTAACTACCCACAAGTGTCGTTTTGGTACTTACATACAAAAGCTAGCACTCATTAACTGAAAGGCTTCTGGGACCACACATCTGTGAGTGATTGAGCTATTTGTTTCTGCACAGTTTCTCATAAGTCTGAAGTATCATGTCAGGGGTGGTGAACTTGAACATCTAATGCCTAACTGGAGCAGGAAAGATATACCTCTAAGCTGTGATTAATCACATGTGGGTTCCTTTCTCTGCATATACCTTGAAAGGATGACAAGATGGAGTGAGGACACTGATAGAAAGTAACACTACATCTTTTAGGACTTTCATAGAACTGACTCACTAAGTGAAGTTCAAAAAGGAGGGAATGGTAGTATGTGATTGCCAGAAAGTCAGATCATGGTGCCACCTGGTGCTTACTACAGGAAGTGGCACTTTCTTCATGGTGTGACATCTTCCCTCAACAAGGCAACTTTACCATATCATACAATAAAGAAGATAGTTACTCTGGGGTTTAATATTAATTACAAACTGTTTGGTCTATTAGTTCAGGCTTATTGTTAACTAGCTCTTACAACTTAAATTAACCCATTTCTATTATTCTATATTTTACCACGAGGCTTGTGGCTTGTTGCCTTGCATCTTGCTTCTCTGGTGGATGCTTGTGTCTCCCTCGACTCTGCCTTTTTTCTTTCTTTATTCAGTTTGGCTTTCCTGCCTAGTTATATTCTGCCTTGCCATAGGCCAAAGAAGCTTGTTTATTAACCAATGGTAATAAAACGTATTCACAGCATACAAAGGAGCATCCCACATCAGCCATGTTTATAATAATAAGTGTTCTGACTTGAAGTGTTTCTGACAATCAGCTTTATAATTTGTAACATTCTGAATCTGCTTATTTTGAGTCTATATCATCTTGAAATACCCAAAACAAAACTAAAGGAAATGATGAGATTCACTGAGTATCTTCCATTAGCAGAGTGTGTACTACTGAGGCATTTATCCACACCAGTATATGCACTAAGGAGGATGTTCATATGCAGCAGTATGTACCAGTGAGGTCTTTCATAAGCTTACAAGGTGATTCTGTATCCTTTGCTTTTCTTTTTATCAAATTATCAATTAGTTTAATGCTTGATAGAACCGAAATAAATTTCAAAGTCAAACAGTATGCGCTCATTTGAAGAAAATACAGTTACCTAATGGTTTGTTCATAAGTAATAAAAATGGATGCGTCAACCTTCCCACATTGTTGGTTGAAGCCCACATTATACAATTCTTCTGATAACTCTTAGCACACATCAGAGGAAAGAGTATGAAATGGTATGAGACCTAAGGGAAAATGCCAAATTTGATAGATATGTTAGCATTTGCTTGCATGTTTCAATCTGCCTTGGCTTTGGCATAGTTCTCACCTATGAACTCTTTCATAAAGCAAGAAATTTCTAGACTGACGTTTGCTGTCCGACTACGGTCAACCCATCCTCTATCCTTTTCTTTAAATTTGTCCTGCATTCCTAAATGTACTCTGCAATTTTAGCTGGGTATACAAACAAAGGCACTTACCACTGATAGGACAATGATGACAAAACAAAGTAGTGATTCCCCCAAAGTCAACTCAGCTAACCAGTGAGTTTATTGGGATTGTTTAGAGAAGTATGGGTGACTCAAAAATAGCATCATCTTGAGATGCTCATCCCAGCATGAGTGACAAGTCAGAAACCTCAATCTCTGCAGTGCCCTGCACAGTTTGAAGGCAGGTTATCTTGTCAGAGACTCCTCTGCCCAGTTACTTTTACTGATTATATGACTGTAGGGTGGGTCTTTTTGAATTCAGGACCTTCCTAAAATGGGTAAGTTATTCACAGTCTGAGTCTGGAACTTTGTAATTTAGATTTTTTTTCCTACCCCATTTTTGAAGAACTTTCTCCTCTTAGACGGAATATTTCAGTTCAAAATAAGTTGCTATAAATCATCAAACTAAAGGGGGGTGTACAAAGAAAGGGAGAGTGGGAGAGGGGGATTCAGTGAAGGGTGAGTTAGTGGCAAGAAGAGGGGAGTGGGGGGATTTGCGTTTTGGTAAACTATATCTGCATTTGCATTTCAGTTAATAGTAGCTGTGTCATTCTCTACTGGAAATAGGTGTGACGCTGAAGTGAGAGTTTAAATGTCTATTGCTTATGTAAGAAGAAAAAAGTGTACTTCAAAACTAAATTGATGAAAAGCGAATAAGCACATTATAATTTGTTCCCGTCATAAAATATTGTACAGCAATACGACAGACAAAAACTGCTGATACAGTGAAGAATGTGAATGAATCTCCAAAAACGAACACTTATTGAAAATCCAAAGATAGCATAGCATACATAGTATAGTTTTATCAGTATAAAGTTGTGAGGCTGTCAAGACGAGTTCCTAGTGTATGAAGCAATATCACTAATTATTTAGTTATTTCAGAGAGGGAAGATGTGGAAAATATACCACAAAGAACCAAGGAATATGCTTAGGAATAGAAGGTTGTCCTATATGTTGGAAGAATAATTACAAGGTATGTATGAATGCAAAATAATCATATAAAGCAAGTGAATTTGAAATTATATAGATTATACATCAGCAAAGTTAGTCTTTTAACTCTAAAAATATCTTGGTAGGCCAAGTTTACTAGTGCATATTATTAATTTTGATAAATATCATGAATTCTTGATGTATTCTTAGTAGCAGTGCTTAGCACATGTGAGGCCCTGAGTTAGATGTCAAAATTCCCAACTCCCACAATATAAGAACACAATGTGCGCATCAGCCTTAATATTGTAATCCGTATATTTTCTTACCACAGTGCAATTTAAATCTTGCTGATTATCATTTTATATTTATGGAATGTGCCTCAGAAGTTTGATTTTATGATTATTGCTGTTTCAGTTGGCATACTCTCAAATGTAGAACATTAGACCTGGCTCATTTGCTTATTTTTAATTACCTTTTGTTCTTCTTTTAACTTGATTTTCTGTGTCTTATATAGTGCCTACAAATGAAGGCACATAAACATTTAAAAAGTGCTTACCACATGTTCTGAAGAGTCCCAGGAAGACATTTCATGTGCTCAAGTATAAGCCATTGCTTGCCCTCTGTTAATGTTTCCTTCTCTTCTCTGTCTCCCTCCTATAGATCACAATACCACCTCACCCAGCAGAGTCTCTCTGGTTTTCATTGGACCCTGTGCCGCTGTTTTCTTACATAGATTTTTTTTTAATTGGGACATGTGCACTGTTACTATAGTGATTCACTGTTGAACTGGATCAAAATGCCTCCTCTTTTAAGTTTTCTTTTGTGCTTCGTTACTGTTCGGCTTCCTCTGCAATAAGCTTTAGACATCCTATTGAAATAGCTCCTTCCTTTACCTGTGAGCTCCTTTCCCAATATTTCTTTGCTCCATAGCATATCAATGTGAAACTGAATTCAGGTTAATCTGAATGCCAGATTCCACACTTCATTGAAAACATTTTTCTTTGACTGATACAAAAGTTCTGTTACTGGGTCAAGATCAAAGCATTGTTCTCCATCTTGTAGACTCTTCTTTTTCAAGGAGACTTTCAGTTCCCCTGATGAAAGATTTCTCTAATTTCATTTGTCCTGATATATAGACACAAACACATTCAATTCCACTCTTTCAGGTTACCATGGAATTTTCAACTGCCATTACTTGCTTTTACATTAAGGGTGATTCTAGTTTTACTCAGATTTTAAATCCTATTGTAATGAGGAAGCCTGGACAGGACACATAAGGATCTTGACTGAGTTTATCCCCACAAGTCAGTGAGTCTATACTTATTCATCATTTTCCTACATGATGTAATACAATAATTCTACGTTAACATATCAGGTAATATCTCTTATAAAGAAAGAAGAAATCATATATATATATATATATATATACATATGCATATATACATAAACACATATGTTTTGCAAAGACAAAAACATGTCTTTAGAAGGTGGCTCAGACAGTTTTGTTTGAGGTTCATACTATGAATATGAAGCCAGAGAATCTTTTACTGGAAAACCAGGCATTTGGATAAAATGTTTATGACTTTAATATCTTTCTTCCCACTTTGGGCATATTGAAGATAATTTTTTATACTAGTATATACTTAGCAACTCAATGTACAGCAAAATGCATTTAGTGCTGAACAGTGGTCTGCTCTGAGTGTTATACACTCTTAAATTCCCCATCTTTAAAATCTAAATATGTTGCTCCACTTGCAGAAAATTTCACATACAGGCTTGAATTTTATGTCTGAGCCATTTTTCACAGACAGTTGAGAGTTATTTTTGGCTCATCTAGTTATCCATCATAGGTAAGCTACAGAGGCACTTTAATTGGCCAGCATTAGCTGTTTGTGTATTTGTTTACTAGAACTTAAAAGACATCAACTAAGTGAAAAATTCCCACTTTCAGAACCATTCTCTTGGTTATGAGTATCCTATTATATACTTATTATTACTTTAGAAATAGCATAGATTTTTGGATTCATGCTTTAAGAGCTATGGTATGGTATCTAACATTTAACTGTATACTGGGTGATTTGAGTTAATTCATCAGCAATCCCAAGACCACTCCTTCATTTCTTATTAAATGTTCATTTTATGTCATACATTGTGTAAACATGGTCTTGAAGAAAAATGTAATTAAATCCTAATGGTGTAGGTCATACCATAACTTATTATAGCTGAAATACTATATTTGCTCTCCAGTATACCTTTCATATGACACTTTATGTCCTATGCAATAATATGCCTGTGGTCTATTGGTCAATAGGATCCATGGCTCTTAACTTTAAGTATTGTGATGATAGCCTTTATATATGATCTACACCTCCATCTGATAAGCAAAGAATATGAGTTTTAATCTGTTTGGAGAGCTCTTTACTTAAACTGTACCTACTCAACATATTTACCTGGTCTAGGTAGACTGAAAGTGTGAAAGGCAGAGCCCACTTCCTGAGTTCTGCCTTTTGAAGATGCTGTTCAGCAGTGGCACCGAGTGAAAATGAATGCAGTCCCTAGTGGGCATGAGAAATCACCTATTGCTCTTGACCCGAGCAACTTCTTCTCAAAGTCACAGAATTTTTTTTTGAAAGAATAACCTATGAACCAAAAAGCTATTGTTAAATGTTGACTCTAGATATTTGGACCAGACTCTTTGACGGGGCCTCATAAGCTGCCATGTGATGTTAAAATGTTTCCTTTTCATTCTTTCTCCTTTTAGTCCTTGTTGTTGTTGCTGTTATCACTATATATTTAGGACTAAATCTTCATGTTTAAGCTATGAATTTTGCTTGAATCAAATGCAGCATATTAGGGGCTGGAGTATGGTACAGTGGTTAAGAGCACCTATAGGTCTTGTTGAAGACTTGGATTCTGTTCCTGCCCACTAGGGACTGCACTCGTTTTCACTCGGTGCCACTGCTGAACAGCATCTTCAAAAGGCAGAACTCAGGAAGTGGGCTCTGCCTTTCACACTTTCAGTCTACCTAGACCAGGTTAACATGTTGAGTAGGTACAGTATTAAACAAACAGATTAAAACTGATATTCTTTGTTTATCAGATGGAGGTGTAGATCATATATAAAGGCTATCATCACAATACTTAAGCTTAAGAGCCATGGATCCTCCACTCACGCTGGAGGATCAGTTTTGCCCATAGTTTAGTTCCAGGGTATCTTTTATGGCCTTTGTGGATTCCTGCATGAATGTAGTTTATATGCATACAATCAACTGTTTACACATATGCATAACATCAAATAAATAAATCCTTAATAACTCACATACAAGATATTAGAGCTACCATAGTTCCTCACTAAACTCAAGTTGATAAGTTATTTTTATTAAAATTTCCATCACAATTTATTTCTATCTTTGCCTTTGTTTCTGGCTGTCTTTCTGTTTACCTATCCATCTCTCTCCATCTATCTAGCTATAATCTATTTATTTCTCTTTATCTATCTATCTATCTATCTATCTATCTATCTATCTATCTATCTATCTATCTATCTATCTATGTATCTCATCTATCATCTATTTACCTACCTATCTTTCTGCCTATCATCTATCAATTTGTTAAATACACATGGATGAGTGAATATAACTGTTTCCAGGTTAGTGTGGTGCTAAATATTTAAGTCTTTTTAGATGGGGCATCATCTCCAAATACTCAAGCTTTTGATATGTGTTATACAGCTGAAAGTAGCAACCTTGGCTGTCAGCAATTTTGATTTATTTTGTCACAATGCGTTGATACCTGCCTGATGGCCTTTGCCTTCACCTTCACTGTATTGATTTAATATCACCTCAAATAACTTGTTAATAGTGGCATAAGCTCAGAATTTAGCATTCATATTCTATTTATCAAAATTTATATTTTAGGGAACTTGATCAAATAGCTTGTCTTCAACTTCTACTTTTGATTTGTTAGAGGAATATGGTTGGGATATTCTATGTAAGGCTTCAAATGATGGATGAAAGTGTGTCACTTACTCTTTTATAGGGACAAGCTAGAAAGTATTATCTTTATAAATAGACTAGCTGTAAGTCTGAAAGTTCATGTTGATGACAAGTACTGGTTAAAAACAGTTGGTCATATATATGTGTATATGTGTGTTTTCTCATGCATAGAAGTACATTTTAGGTCATGATTTTAGGTTTGTCAGTTACTCTTTTCTTTGTGGTAAGATGACATAATGAACCCTCTGCTCTTTAGTCATTGTTTCATTTCAGTTTTCAAGAATATTTTATTCCCACAAGCAAACCTGTTAAAATATACCAAGAATATAGCTTAGGTCTCTAAATACCCCATGTCATTTTGGTTTGTTTCCCTCATGAATATGGTAGATTTAGTCACACAAGCTACTTTATGTAGAATTACCACGTAATTTTCATGATTTCTGTAAAAAGAGCTCTGTTACATCTTTTATGAATATTTTCACTCTCATGAATGTTCTTTGATATGTCACATTTAATTGAGTTGAATATATCAATTCAAGTTTGGCACGTGAGTCTATATTTAGCATTTATTTCTTGTAACACCCTTTCCATCTCTACGAAGGCTGCAGGGATATAAACTGTAGCTTTTCAAATTTTGTGCTTTTATTTTATGCTCTTTAATACTGGATGTAAACAACAGCATAGTCTAATGAATCTGCTTGCTGCAGGTTCATTAAACATTATGGAAAAAAACCTTTTTTCACTACTTATTTTTATTGAGCAGAGATTCTTTTCTCATATAATATATCCTGATTATAGTTTGCCCTCCTTCTACTCATCCCTGTTTCTCTCCACTTCCTCTCCCCTCTGGATCTATTTCCATTCTGTCTCTCATTAGAAAAGAATAGGCTTCTAAGAAATAATAAACAAACATGACAAAATAAAATATAATAGGATGAAGCAAAACCAGTCATATTGAAGTTGAACACAGTAACCCAGCAACAGGAGAGTCTCAAGAGTAGGCACAAGTGTCAGAGCCCCAACCATTTTGGCAGGCCAATAAGAATACTATGCTAAAGGATATAATAAATATACAGAGGGCCTGGTACACACCCTGTGCTTGCTACTAAGTCTCTGTAAATGCATATATATCTTGATTAGCCAATTCAGGGGGGCTTTTTCTTCAGCTGTTTTCCATCTCTTTTCTGGCATCCTCTTCCTCCTCCTCAGGGTCCCTGAGCTTTGAGGGAAGGGATTTCATGTTGACTTCCATTTAGAGTCTTTCTCTCTCTATGATGTTTGGCTTGGCTGTGGGTCCCTATATCTGTTCCCACCTGGAAGAAGCCTCTCTGATGATGACTGATTCTGGCAGGTGAGGGAAGAACATTCATGGAGATATATATTTTTAATAAAGTATTGCATATTTGCATCTAGTTTTACTCTTATGTAATACAATTTACTTTTATGTATGTTTCCTTACTGTATTGTCTTTTGAGAAAACAATTATCTCAATAGATTCAAATGACTACCTCATGCTAAGTGTGATCTTCTCACATTTAATATTTATATTTATAGGTCGGTGATGTCTCTGTAATTTTTTTGTCAACCTTAAACTTCAAATTCTCTTTGCTAACCCACTTTCTTCACTGAATTGAATTCATTTACATGTGGCTTTCTCATGCATATTTTTCCTTTCTAAATGTGTGAATTAGGTTATTTTTGTTAGCTTAGCTGTTAAATTTTTTAAAAGTGAAAATCAGCTGTTATCATGTGAAGTCTTCAATATTTTAGGAGGAATACTTTACTTTTATGTGGAAGGGGTGATGAGTCTGTCTATGTGTGTTAAGTGCCCATCTTATATTCTTATAATTGTATCTGCGGGATTTAAAGACACATTAAAATCTCTTTATTGAGTCTATATAAAGAAAAAAGCAACATTGCATATATATATAGCTAAAAAGGACTGCAGATTTTAAGCTTAGAATATCATTTCCCACTGGATAATATGCTACGATGAAAAATATATAACCAAATTCTCACTTTAATGTTCTTTGTATTTGAAATATTCTTATTTAAAGGTCTTGTGGGGTAAAAATGCATTTTTTCTAAGTTGGATAATATGTCACTTTGGTCTTTCAAAACTAAATTTGCCAATCAGATAAATTAACACCTCTAAGTCAGATGATTTTTGAATGAGAGTTTGGTATGTAAAAAATGCAATGTGCATGAGGCTATTTGTCAGTGGAGGAATTAAGTAAATAGTGATAACTGGGAGGAGAAGAAGATTGTAATTAGTAATACAACTTTAAAGCATTGAATACTATATTATAAATGTACAATTTTTTGGCAAGATGGTGGATATTGAGATTTGGAACATATATCAAGAGGTGGATTTTATTCTCAATAGAGGATCTCTCCTGCACTTTATCAGTTAGTTTGGGTAATAAATCACTGGAAATAGTACCCCAAATAGGGGCTCACACAGTACAAAGCTGGTACTTAATAATCCTGAGAGCTGATGGAGAAGAATGTCTGAAGAGTTGTGTGAGTTCTGGGCTCACCAAGGACTTTATATAATATTAAAATTCTGGTTAGGGAATTGAATGAGCTGAGGATAGTGGGTGTGTCTACCTCAGCTCTGAAAGAATGCTTCACAGGTAAGTGTTGGGGCTTATTAAAACCTCTCCCTTTTGGAGCCATAGGCTGCTGTCAGTGGCAACTGATGATCCTTTTATCTTCTGTGCAATGCTGGAGAATAAACTGTACCAGGAGGCACTGTGTGGCACCATAAACAAATGAAGTTCCCAGTCTTATAGCATGAATGGTACAGGAAAGAGAAGGGTTGGAATTAGTACCTCCACAAAAACTTCCATTTTAAGATTAATGAAAGGAAGCAATTTCCAAAAGTAAATGTCAGTATATTGTGCTGTTTTGTGTATTGTGTTTATATGTTTGCATGAGTTGCATGCATATATCTGGATGCTTATATATGCTCTTGCAGAGACCAGAAATGGATGAGTGCCTTCCTCTATCCTTCTCTACTGATTTTTAGCTTCTTTTGTCTACATGTGTCTATTTTTGGAGTATGTGCATGTGCGTTTGTGTGTGCACGTGTATGCACAAATATGTATGTGTATGTGTGAGTGTTTGGCACAGCAGTCAGATGGACAGAGGAGAACTTGTGGGAGTTGACTCTTTCCCAGAAATTAAACTAAAATTATCAGGATTGGTAAAAGAAAACGATACTACATCATTACATATTTCCTTGCTTCTTTGCTTCTCTCTTGTTTTCTCTTTATATTCTTTTTTTCTTCCTCCTTCCTTATTTTCTTCCTTCCTTTCTTTTTCCTTTTTCCTTTCTTTTTTTTTTTATTTGATAAAGGCCATTTAACTGAACTTGGAGCAGTGTATATTACATGCCACCATGCCTAGGTGGTTCATGGATCTTGGGGATCTATATCAGGTCCTGATGTGCCAGGGGCCCCGACAGTGGCCAGGTGACAGAAAGGAGATAAAGAGTTGGTGAGGAGAATCAAGTCAAGCCATTGGTTGCAAAATCCTACAACCTGACTGATTAGCAGCCAGAATGCTTCATTATTTATATAGAATTCAGCAAGCATAAATATGTGCATCTTGTTCCAAAACATAGGTCATGTCATTTCTGTTTTCGGACATGGGTTTCACTTTCTCTTGGGTATCTTTTAGCCAGTGTTGATAACCCATGACAAAACAGAGTTATCTTCTATAATAATTTTTACTAATCAATCCCATAACCCAACTTTTAAGTATCTAGAAGCATATGACAGCCCATTCTGAGGCCTGAAACTTTTGTGACTTTAGAGACCTTAATAAATAAATTTCCTAGCCGGGTGGTGGTGGCGCACGCCTTTAATCCCAGCATTCGGGAGGCAGAGGCAGGAGGATCTTTGTGAGTTCGAGGCCAGCCTGGTCTACAAGAGCTAGTTCCAGGACAGGCACCAAAAACTACAGAGAAACCCTGTCTCGAAAATCCAAAATAATAATAATAATAATAATAATAATAATAATAATAATAATAATAATAAATAAATTTCCTAAACAGAAAGAAAAATCTCTAAGCCAGCCCAGGCAGAATTCCATGTCCTGAGCAGTGTATTATTACGCCAGAGTGTCAACAGTCCCATGAAAAATCTTTAGGCCATAGTTGCTGTGGTTATTATTAAATTTCAGGCATAATGTTATGTTTACATTTTATAACTTTAAAGAATTTATTTACATGTCTAACCTTGGCATTCTTTTGTCCCTCAATCATAAGAAACCACAGTGGCTCTGCACCAGCTAACGTTTCTAAGTAAGGATGGTCCTGAAATCTCATTATTTTATCATCTTTCTATACCTTTCTTTGTCCATCAATATAAGTCTCTGTGTGGGCAGAGATAACTCCAGCTTATCTAACTTTATTGAGGTGTATGTCACATAATCACCTGAGCTGTATAGTAGGAAGAGGCTTGCAATCTGATCCATGATCAACTCTTGTAGCCAACCTAATCTTGGTGACTTTTTTTTTAGTTTACTTTGTTTTGATTATCTTGTTCCTGAGTAAGTAGAGGGGCAGATGTTTCAAGAATACTCAGAGCCTAATAAAGAGACCTCTGACATCTTTATGCGTGTGATAGCTTCCAAGGTATAAAAAAAACCCCTCAAGTAGATAAGAATAGCTTTCGAAAAGTGGAAGGATTAGTATGCTTAGAAGTTTTCTAGGGGAACTTGTAAGCAGTACAGCTTGGAGAAGGTATAATTGACTCATAAGCAATTTCCCATCAATCCAATATTCTCACATTGTTAATATATAATAAAATCCCTTCAAGCATGCAACATGTGGAGAGGGACATCAAAACCAAAAGTGGCACTGTGTCCATCATTTGGCTCAGTTTGGTTGGATCTTTGTCCAGCAGCTGTGCTGTCTTTATGACTTTCACTGTCACATCAGGTATTACTGGGCCACTCACGTCCGTGCAGGAACCACTTTACCCACTGAGGCATCTCAACAATGCAACTTTGTTTTGTTTCTTCAGCTCAAGATTAAATGCCTCAGCTATTTGAACTATCAACAATACAAAGGACTCCTGGTGAAGAGCTTATCTCACCTAGATACTGTGTTTGGGGCTTGAAAAGTTCACAAATACCAATAGGTGTCCTTGCTGTTCTGTTTCTGAAGTTTTCTTGGCCTGGGTTCCTAGTTTCAAAACTTTGTTCTTTTTGGTTCAACTTTTCATTATTACTTGTAAAGAACAGTTCAGCTGCTATGCAATATATATGTTTAATGGACTTTGCAATCAACTAATAAATGTGCTTATAGAAATAAAATAGCTCATTCAAGAAATTGCCATCCTTAATCAAGCCATAGACAAGATGAAGATGAATATAAATGAACTGACCTCAATAAACACTAATCTCTGCAAGCTTTGCTTTATAGTAAATTACTTTAACCCTGACCTTCCATATTTTGAATTGCATATGATAGATATATCATGTGATGATAAAGGATCTATGATTCAAAACTGTTTCAATATTACTCTTACTATCAACATATGATATATAGCCAATTGAAGAACTTTAAGAAAGTACACTAATAAACAGGCCATGCCATATATGTTGGAATCATATAAAAGGCTTCATACTTTAGTGTCTTTGACATTACTTGGCAAAGTAAGGCAGCTACCAAAATATGTCTTAAATTGTAGGTAGGTTAATTAATCATCTCAGCAACACATACCATGGGTTAGCAGGAATTTATTTAACCAATGACTTGTCAAATCTCTGAAACCACATAAACAAGCACAAAGAGATTTTGACTTCTATAGCAACATGGACCTGTTGATACAGAGGTGATCTCCTGTTCACACTGTACATTGTGCTGACTGATATACCATGCCCATTCATTATTTCAACCTCTTGTATCTTTGACTTTTATTATCTATAACTCTTTCTCTTCATTACCTTGCTGCACACCAATTCAAGCAGCAATTTCCAGATCCAATGCCAATTACTTTATTCATGTCAAAAACAGATGCCTCTTGCTCATCAGCCTTTCTGCAATGTTTCAGTCTCTTACTCACATTTCATAGTATCAGAAATGGGTACATTAATGCTGGTGGTTGCATCCGTGTCACCTCCAGACCATCATCATCACGTTTTGCACAGCCCATTCTGTTAAATAGACTTTCTTTTTTATAGGCTAATGTTTGATGAAAAAGTCTTAATCTTCAATTAAGGAAATATTAGCACACACTCTTTACTCTGTCAAGACAGTAATAACAACAACAAAACCCCTAACTTTTTCCTGTCCTTTTTCTCCTTCTACCCTATTATATATCTTTTCAATTCTCTCCCCTCATGTAATAGACAAAATATTACATTGAACTAAGTAAATCTTGATGTCTTTTCAGACTGCATTGCAGTATTATTAACTTTCACAAAATTTAAGAATTATGGCATTAAAACACTTTTATCAGAGCTTTATTTACAGTTTTGATTATTTCTGCTATGGTATAAGTTTTAATCCTTCATTCCCATGTCTTTCTTGTTCATAGTTGCTTCCAGGATAGAGAGACATATTTGAATATGTATCATATTGGATCTGATTTTCAATAATGGTATTCATGTGCTGGGAAATTATATCATATTGATGAAATATTATTTTAACAATTTAACAGTCAAATTTAGACTATTTTAATATATAAAAATGAATGAAATACTGAGATATATAATATAGGTCAAATAACCATTTAGTTACCAAATACAGTGTAGCGTTGTGTAAAATTAGTATAAGATTTATATGACATATTGTAAAACTAATATAAGATTTATCTGACATTGTTTAAAGTTTATGTTTAGGAGTGGAAAAACACATTATCAATCTGTACAGAGTGATGAGAGTTAAATATTAGAAGAAAGCTAAAAAATTCTACTTATGAAAGAAAATGATGTTTCTAACAGAAAAATCAATACTGGCTTGTGATGGTTCTTGTTGATTAACAGTTTTGCTTAGATGACCATTAATCCAGAGCATTTGTAATAATATCCTGACACTATTATATTTAATATATAGTTTTATATCAAAGGACATGCTTTGTTTGGGATGGAATAAAAAGAAAACCTGAAAAGTTAGCATTTGTAGACCTCTACTAAAACCTGTTCAGATATCCACTGGTGCCACAAATGTTGCCATGATATCTGTCCTAGCATCCATAGCTCTATAATTTAGGAATCTTTCAGTAATATACGTTTTATTGTTTTCATCCCTGATTTTGACTTCTGACAATAATAGAGGATTCCATTTTCTTATTAATTGTGGAACTTGCAGTAAATATCTTCTGAAAAAGGATAGCAATGCATCCTCTATTTTGAAGACACTGTCTTTATAGACTGTCATATCTTTATTGTTAAAATACCACTTAGCTGTTATTTAATATCCTGGTATCACTCAGAAGGCCCTAAATTGCAGAGACAAAACTAAGGGAAGTGAAATAAAACTGGCAATTTTCCTAATTAACACAGCAAGCAAGTTGTCTCACTTCAGCATGTGGTGGATAATTGTACACAAAGTACACAAGGCCTGCTAAGGCTGATGACATTAATTTGATTACTGGTTATTATTGCTAGGAATATCATTGCATTCCTAAATTAGCTGAATTATGAATACTTCTTCTTGGTTACCTTGGGAATTGCTTTAAAATTATTTGTGAAATGTTTAAGTTTTTTCTTTATTCTCGAGAATATCCTATGTGTATACAATGTTATACTCTTTACTTCCTCCAGCTCCTGCAAGTTTACCTTAATATCCCTCTCTCCTAACTTCATGTCCTTCCTTCCTTTTTAAAGGATTTATTAAGTCCAGTTTATGTTTTTCCTCATGCATGGTGTAGCACAATTCCTGGAACTTAGCACCAGATTAGTTACCATATCCTCAGAAAAGACTTTTTTTTCCTTCTCCATATTTCTGTTGCTTAATTATGTTTTATATGTGTTGGATAAATACTAAATATGCCCAGGATAATGTTCTAAATGCTTCACGAATAGCAACTGAAAATCTTTACTACATCACTCGGAGACAAGGTATTGTCTCTCATCATTCTAGTCAAGAAAAAAATTTAAGTATGGGAGTAGCCTGAAATTTTCATGATAATATAGTCCAGCAAATGCCAAGGATATGATAGAAAGTCATATTTAGAAGTAACTCCTAGGTCTGCAGTCTTACTTGTGCTTGGTATCTGTTTACTGGGAGAACACTGTTTCCTTGACATACTTTCAAAATTCACTTAGTTGTTTGATTATCATTAGACATGCATGTTATGCCACATTAATATTTACATGTGCCTAATGATATTGAATATAACAAATATAAAGGATATGAGGGAAGGAAAGTTAATTGCAAGATGAGGTTGTTCATGGTGTTAGAATGACTCACTAAGTGTTTAAGCTCACTGCGACCCTGTTGCTTCTTTGAGAGTTAAGCACCTTGATTTGAAGTTCTCAGGTGCTTTAATTCACATCTTTCTGTTAAATGTCAGCCACTACCAGTGTTATTAATGTGATGATTGTATCTATACTCCTACTGTTCTTTCTTCATAGATTGTTTGCTTCCTAAACTCATGTTGCTCAGTTTAAAAAGTAATCATAGAGTAGTTGAAATAATTAATATAACTGTTGTGTACAATCAAAGAAGAATAGATTGTGACAAAAAATGAAGGTGATAAAGCGAGGAAAGACAATTAGAAAGAAGTACACCTAACTTTCAATTCGCAGTGTATATTCAGATGAATCTGTATTTTGTTTTCTTAAAATTTCACAGGAATACACTTTTAATTTTCCCTTAACATATTTTGGAGATGGCTTCATTCCAGAAAATGTTGAATTTCCTCATATCTTTCTCTTCCCTGAGTGCTAGACACTGACTAAAGGATGGCATACATACTATGCAAGGCCTTCACCACCGAACTGTATCTCTAGTTCTTTTACATGAAAACTATAAAAATGAAGATAGATTTTTATACAGTATATTCTGATTACAATTTTTCCTTGTCCCACTCTTTCCAGATCCTCCAAACTTCATCCTCACCAAAATACATAGACTCTCTTTTTCTCATTAAAAATGGACATATAAAACTAATAAAATAAAATAAGGTAAAAACACACAAGCAAACAAGAATGTGGTAAAACAAACAAACAGAAACAAAAGAAATAAAGAAAAATCTCTGGAAACATATAGAGACACAGACATACTCATATGTGTACACTCATGGAGCACATAACAAAATCAGATACCATAATATATGAGCTAATGACCTATAACTTAGAAATAAAATGCCCAGATAAAGCAATATCAAGCAAAACTCTACAAAACTCCATTGTTAATTTTGTGTTAGGCATTTTCTTCTGGGCACAGCTTGGTGCGACTCCACTGGAGAAAACTGACTTTTCATTTGTGAGACATTAACATTTAGTGATAGCTTCTGAATTAGGGATAAGGACTTGTTTCTACTTCCCCTCTCAGCACTGGATCCCCATTTAGCTCAGACCTTTACAGGCTGCCTGGTTTCCTGTGAGTTCATATATGTGTCAGCCCTGCTGTACTGGGAAAGTCCTGTTTCTCTGGTGTCTTCTATGCTCACTGGCTGTTATAATTTTTTTTGCCTTCCCTTCACAGTGTTCGTTGTCCCTGAGTGGAGACATTTGATTGAGACACCTCATTTACAAATGGGTATTCCAAGTTCTCTTACTCTGAATGTTGTCCAGTTGTGGCTCTCAATATTTGTTTCCACTTATTGAAGAAAGAGCTTCTCTGGTAAATGGCTGAGGAAGACATTCAATGAGTATAGATCAATATCAATGAGTATAGAAAAATATTATTAGGACTGATTGTATTACTTTATTCCTTTAGCAGAACAGCTATATGCCATTTTCCCCTAGGTCCATGTCCAATCCTGTATAAGGTTCTTGGTCTCCTGAGCTGTGACAGGCATTGGTTTCATCTCAAGCAATGAGCTTTGATTCTAATTAGACATTGTTTGTGCTACTACTGCAAGTGTATCTTGCAGGTAGGTGACCACTGTCAATCACAGAGTTATTGCTGGATTGGTATTTCTCTTTTTCCTTTGGTAGTGTGCAGAGTATCGTTAGTACCAGTGAGTACTGGTGAAGCCTCTAGGTAGGTGCCAGCTCAATCTCTCCATGTTTATTAAGTTATGTAGGAGTTTTTTTCAGCTGCCAGGCCTTATCATCCATTTATGGAGAGCAACCAATCACCTTGACATTATCCTTTGTTATTTGGGCTGTCCATAGGGCCCCTTTGGTCAAAAATCTTGATTATAATTAAGCCATCCCTGGCATTTAGGTCCATTTGGTGGAGCAATGTCTAATTGAGTCCATGTCTTACATTTTGTAGTTCTTTAGATTTCATTCATATGTGTATATGTTTTAAGAAGCTTCTATTGTATTTAGCTTTCATACTAACCCCCCAAATGGCTCTGAGTTTTAGCTGGCCCTCCTCGTTTTCTCTCCCCTACACCCTTCTCCCATCTTTGTCCATGTTTTATCCTTCTGGTTCAGTCTACCTCACCCCATCTATGCATAATTGTTCTCAAAAGTATCTCTTTATTTTTTTCTGAGATATGGGCAATGCTGTTTCGGCATCTGTGCTGTCAGTTTGAGAGACTTCATCTGGTCTTGGGACTTATTGAATGGCTTATGGATGCTGTCATACAAAATGAGCAAGATGGGCTCTCTGTAGTTTTGTAGAAGTCACAAAGTACTTGATCATTTTCATTTATAATTCATTAAACTAGAACAACAAAGAGTTAAGCCTCCGGTTACTGAAATAATTGATTTCAATTTGAATAAAATCTCATGTGAATGGGTATGACCAGGCACAGTTTGTTGTAAATTTATACAACACGTCTGAGAATGTAGTAATTTCAGTTGTTTGCTTCCACAAGATGGAAATCGGGCTCAGAATCCATTGTAATTGATTAATCTTGTTTCTTCTTAAAAACACAAACATTGCTTCACTTGGATGAATGAGGACTAGAAATCAACCCTCACTATTGGGTTTTGGTTTTTGAAACTGAGTGATCATGGATTCCATAACTGGTTCAGTGAGTCTGAAACTTTGTATATCACAAATGAATACTTTGCAAGACTTTATGGCATAAATATACCTGAAACTAATAATAATTCTTTATGCTGACTATCTGCCTCTCTGTCTCTATCATCTGTCGATCTGTCTATCTATCTATCTATCTATCTATCTATCTATCTATCTATCTATCTAATTTTAAATCTTAAAGTCTTCTATTTGTGATGCACATACATATAACATATTCCTATATACAAAATATCATATATATATATATATATATATATATATATATATATATATAATTCTTTTTAGATTAAAAGATTCCAGGAAATATTAAGGAAATGCTAATTGAAAAGCCAAACTGAATATGAGTGGGACAGACAGATTACTAATTCCTATTTCTGCCCTATAAATAAAAGTTGTGACACTAAAGTACAGAGAATTGCTCTTTTCTACATTTGGAGGCTGCTGAAAGTTAATAATGCTGTAGGCATCCTGTATGTGTGTTTGGTTGCTTGCATCAGTAAAATATCTTACATTTTGACATATATCTTTAGACTTTTATGTATGAGTAGTGTATTTACATTATTCTTCCTCTCTCTTCCAATTTTTCCCATACCCCTCTTCCTTAAATTCACAGTCTCTTATTTTTTGATTACTATTGTTATATATGTATGTATATAGATTTATGAATAAATACGTTTTTCTGAGATTACTTAATGTTGCTCATATTTGTACACGTGTTAAGAGATGATCTCTTAAGATTGGTTATCCTATCATACATGATAGATGGTTCATCACCACAGAAGATTGATTCTCCTCTCTCAGTCACCATTATTTGCATATGGGTCTAATTCTAGATAGGAAATGAGAATTTCCCCATATGTGTTTGTATGCCAATATTGTCTTGTTTAGACAATCATATTGTTGAAATTTTCTAAGTGCAACTTTTTCTCATATACATAAGACACTTCGCCAGTGTATTTATTTTCTATTGCTACCCTAACTATTACTACAAACACAATAGCATCAGACAATTAAAATACATGTCACATTCCTGAAGTACTTAGTCCATGCTGGAGATTCACTGGGTAAGGATCCAGGTGTTGGTAGAATTGTATCCTTCCGGAGGCTCTAGGAGTCTGCAGTGAGAGAGTGATCCTAGTCAATTGCAGATCTTAATTTCTGAGGCTGAGCATTAGACTCACTGCCTCAGAAATCTTTGTTCATTCTGGGATTCACTTCATGGTGAATAGTCAATAGCCTCACAGGAATTACAATCCAAAAATTGTTCTTAATTAAAAATTTCATCTGATTGTGTAAACCTGATGTAGTGTTTATTGGTTTCTTAACTACAACTAAATATTTGGAAATGCTGAGGACATGGGAGTAGCAGTCCTCTACTTGAAGGTGGATAACCTCATGAAACAATTAAGCAATTGTAATTTTCATTTTTATTTTTCAAAAAAAGTTACTATATTGTGTTGTCTGATTTTAGAATAAACTTTCAGATTTTATGATCGCAATATTAAGGAATATTTGTCAATTGTTTTGGTAACAATTTAATGAGAAATTTATTTTTGAAGCAGATGTTCTCAATTTCTATTTCAGTCCAGTTAAATGACAGTAAATATCCTGAATATAGAATTGCATGAAAAAGGTATCAGAAATATTTTCACAGCAAGCATGCTAAAGATAAGGATTTAGTATTTGTAATTAAGATATTTCCATTTGGATTCCATCTTTGTTGACAATGATGCATTTAACTTAGTAGCTGTTTTCTTCACAGATCTACAGTTATATTTATAACCACCTGTCGTGTTTGTGATAAAATGAAATAATTGTTAAATATTCCTTTGGTGCTACTGAACATATGGTAACTTGAATACATTGTTGATTTTTACTTTGACACTGGTTCTATATTTTTACCTATTTTCTCAACATGTTTATTTTAAATTTTGCTGTAACTTTCGTGATGAGATCAATCATTTAGATGAAAAAAGCACCACCCACTGTGACAGTGGGGCTGATCTAATGGGAGATCACCAAGGCCAGCTGTACTGAAACTGATGGAGCATGTGATCAAACCAGACTCTCTGAACGTGTCGGACAAGGAGGGCTGACTGTGAATCCAAGGACAATGGCATTGGGTTTTGATTCTACAGCATGTACTGGCTTTGTGGGAACCTAGTCTGTTTGAATGCTCACCTTCCTAGACCAGGATGGAGAGGGGAGGACTTTGGACTTCCCACAGGGCTGGGAACCCTGACTGCACTTTGGACTGGAGAAGGAGGGGGAGGGGAAATGGAGGGGGTTGGGAGGAGAGGAGGAGGTGAAAATTTTTAATAATAATAATTAAAAAAATAAATAAGAAAAAAATCAGCTATTATCTGTGCTTTATCCATGCTTGAAATGAACCCATAGCATCTCCATGTGTATGAAGTTGCTAGATCTAAACCATGCTAGATAAAATCATAACTACAAGATAAGAGAGCCTTATACTATAGTGTTTTACTAGTCACTATCAGGCAGTCTCATATTTAAATGTTGAATTTCTTGCCTACAATAAAATGTTTTGATTTCAATCACTGAGACTGTTTAATTGGCTAATGTATTAAACTTAAAAAGTGTGAATTAAAAATATCATCTAATCACTTGGAGTCAGAAATGTACCATGCTGAAAACCTCCCTCAATCATAAAGTCATAAAAATATTTTAAGCTGTAAAATAATCCAAGCTGTTGTCATTGGTAAATATCTCACATTCTATTCTCCAATGATCAAAATTCTTAAGAGATATCATTTGACTGCTACATCTTATAATAGAAAAATCAATGCAGTAAGAAAATTAAATTTTACTAATAGCCTTTAGGCAGAATGCAATGGTAAAGTGCATTTTAGCTTCCCATGTGGTTCACAGGCAAAAGGAGAAATGGAATTTGGTTTGCTGCCAGTTGTAAATATTTTCTTTCTTTTTAGAAGACAGCAGGTCTGCCCATGAACTGTGCCGTTTCTTAATGCATTTGTTCTATGGTTATTTAATAATTAAAAAATAACTATCAAAATCTGGTCATTTGACAGGTCAGGAGTCTGTTGTACTTTTAATTATTTTTTTAGGGCTGGAAAAAATGTCTCAGTGAGTTTAGATGTTTGTGGAACAGTTCAAGTCTAAAGACCTTATAGTCCCCAGGAAACATACAGTAGAATGATAAAATTGATCCCCATAAATTGATATCCATACTCAAACTATGGCATGTACAAACACACACATACTCTTCAGGAAACAAGCAGACAATCAAACAAATGCAATAAGAAAAAAATACACTTAAGCCAATATCTTCTTTACAATTGAGGAGTTGGTCCATGATCCACAGAAGAAGAGTAAGAATTAAAAAGAAGGCAACATCCTGCATACAAAGGGTCAATGATATCTGAATCTTAAGGAAAGAAAGGATGGGGACTAGAAACAGAGAAGGCATATGCAGAGAGGGACAGTGATAGGAAGAGATCTGCAAAAGAGTAGATTGCATCCCTTGTGAAGATATGTCATTACAATAAGTACTCATTTTTGTTTTGTTGGCAGGCAAACACAACCAACCAGAATGGAATTTAGTATTTGACTCATCAGCAAAGTATTGTAAAGTCAGGCTTTGCTTAAATGACACGGAGAATGTGCATGATTTGTTCCTAGATTATCAACAAAACCATTCCTGTCTGACAATGCCTTCCTATTACAGTGACTTAACATTTCATTTGCTGGTTTATTAAAATGCAATAACTGGATGAAACACATGACTCTTTTCAAATTTGTTTCCTATAAGAACTAATTAAAGCTTTATTGTAAAGAATTTTCAAATTCAATAAAAACATATCAAGTGATAGATTAGCCAGACCAAAAGTCAGTGCATCGGAATGAACTTTTACAGTGTTAGAACAGCCATTCTGAACCTGTTGCACTTCACACTGGATTTTACACTGTCACTCTTAATTATATTTTTGTGCACTTATCGACAATAGAAATGAATAATGCATGACAGAAAAATATTATAAAAACAGTTATCTTTATATTCTCTTTCATTTCTCACGTGTTTATGACCCATATTTTATCCTTTGAATCACCCATTACCTATATTTACTCTTCTTGTTCTCTGCTTTTCATGTATGCTGTACCTTTGTGTTTGTATATAATAGGATAACACACACACACATGGCATATGCACATATATAATTATAGTAGGCAAGGATACTCATTTTAGCGAGAACTTGCAATTATTCATTCTGACATTCGGTCATTGCTCATATGCATTCTAATTTCATCTGTTTTCCTGCAAATTTTGTAATTTCAGAAGGGGATACATTACCATCTATAATTCAGACAATAGACTAGTACCAAAATTTACAAAGAATTGCAGAAATTAGTACTAAGGAGACAAAATTGACAATCAAAAAAATGGTCTATGATTTGAGGAGATAGTTTTCAGAACAAGAAACCTAATGGCTGGTAGTTATATTACAAAGTGTTTAGTATCCCAAGCTATCAAGGGTACAAACTTAAATTATATTGAGATGCAACTTCACCACTAGCATAGAATAGAAAGACTATTCTAAAAATAATCTGACAACAAATGTTGGAGAGGGTGTGGAGAAAGTGGACCTTTATTCATTGCTGATCAGGGTGAAAATTAATGTGGTCATTATGGAAATCAGTTTGGCAATTCTTCATGAAAAAAAAACAAAAAATGAGAACTGCCATTTGACCAGCCATTTCACTCCTATGCCTAGGCCCAGAGACTTCCCTCCCCTGTTCTAGAGATGTTTGCATTACATGTATATTGCTGCTTTATTCACTAAAGTTAAATAAATGGAGCAGATCTAGTTATCCATCAACTGAGAAAAGGAAAATGAAACTCTGGTACATACACCAGATTTTTAACGCTTGCTTCTTTGTTCAGTCTGATTTGTCCGTGTTACTTATTGGTAACCAATAATCTCACCAGCTTGCCTAGCCGTCAGAGGCACATGTTTATGAGCAGTATTGTTTTTCTTAGTCAGCTTCTCATGTATAAAATCATGATTATCAGTATTTAAAATGGTCACTGTACTGAATATCTTTTATTATTTTCCACATTATGTAAGTTATGGGAAGAAAAGTATTTCATATACCTAGGTGAAGATAACCAGTTATTTAATGAATAAGTTGATTTTATTACTGAATGCTATCAAAATGTTAAAAATAGTTCTTATAAAGATGACTAAAGCTTGTATTTTTCAAGATCTTTTATCACGCTGTAGTAGGAGCTGCGGGCCGTGTTCCTGCCACTGGCTCCCGGCCCACCTGGCTAGCTTATGGCCCGAAATAACAACACACAAACTGTATTCATATAAACACTGCTTGGCCCATTTCTATTAATGTGTGTAGCACCACTAGGTGGTGACTTATCTTGCCTAACCCATATTTAGTAATCTGTATAGCACCAGTCTTACCAGGAAAGATTCAGTGTGTCTGACCTGGCGGCTTGCTTCATCACGTCTGCCCTGGAGAGCAGAAGCATGACATCTGAGCTCACTTCCCTTCTTCCCAGCTTTCTGTTCTGTTTACTCAGCCTACCTAATTTTCTGTCCCATCAGGACCAAGGCAGTTTCTTTATTTAACCAATGACCTTCCTCTATCATCACACAGTTAAAGTATTAGAGTTGTGTGTCTCTATCTGGAAAGCTCTTAGCTTTGAACCATATACCTGCTAAATGCTCTCTTCTTTAGAGACCTATCTACCTTCCACAAATTTTCTGATATCCTTGTTTTGACTGCCACAGCCTTCAGAGTCAAAAAGGCTGAGTATGAAAGAAATTCACTCTGTTTTCTTCAAGGACTAACTCATCTTGTGGGGCCTGATTTACTGACGATGAATCATTTGGATTCTTCTGAATGCTGCAGAGGTATATTGCACCAGAGTGTATTTCATTGCAAAAGACTTATCCCTGAGAGTAAGAGTGGATTCCAGAACATACTGCTGATTCTGACTCTCTGCTATGTGACTGCAGATAAAGGGGATGGTAGTCTTTATAGTTCTCCATTGCCATCCAGATCTCTTCCTCATGAAAGGAGACTGAACACTACGTGCATGTGATTAAAGCCCTTTGTGGTTGCCCTCTTTCCTTCCCCAAAACAGCATCTCTTTGAAGAGATGCCGGCAGTTTCTGTATCAATGATAGGTTGAGCACTGAGAACTGTTTTCATTTTCCAAGAAGATATGGTAAAAATCAAAAAGTATGTATTCTTAGGCATATCACATACTGGTTAATTTTTCTTCCATTTTCTATTATAATTCCTGTTATATTATTTAAGTTCTATTATTTAAGAGAGGTTACATGGTATCTATCTAGAAAATTGTCCATTTCTTTTACATTTTCCAATTTTATGGAATACAGGTTTTTGTAGTATGACCTAATGATTCTCTGAATCTCCTCAGTATCTGTAGTTATGCCCCCTTTTTATTTCTGATTTTGTTAATTTGGATGTTCTCTCTCTCCCTTTTGATTAGTTTGGATAAAGGTTTGTCTATCTTGTTGATTTTCTCAAAGAACCACCTCTTTGTGTCATTGATTCTTTGTATTGTTTTATTTATTTCTATTTTGTTGATTTTAGCCCTCAATTTGATTATTTCCTGTCTTCTACTCCTGAATGAGTCTGCTTCTTTTTGTTCTAGAGCTTTCAGGTGTTCTGTTATGTCACTAGTGTATAATTTCTCCACTTTCTTTTTTTTTTATTCATTAAAAGAGACACATTTATCAGTGGGGTACAACTGAGGGCCCAGATAGAAATACATGATCCTAAAATTTCTGATACATAATTAATTTTTTTTACAGTTCTTTGAGCTCATGAGTATATTTTTGGTGATTTTTCCAATTGTATTTTTTTATTTTTTTAACTAATTAATTAATTATTTTTAATACATATATTTTTTATTGAAAAAATTTCCGCCTCCTCCCTGCCTCCCATTTCCCTCCCCTTCCCCTCACTCCTCTCCCCCTCCCCCCCACTCCTCTCTCTCTCTTCCCCTCTTCCCTCTCTTCTCCCCCTCCCTCTCCAGTGTAAAGAGCAGTCACAGTTCCCTGCCCTGTGGGAAGTCCAAGGTCCTCCCCCTCCATCCAGGTCGAGGAAGGTGAGCATCCAAACATGCTAGGCTCCCACACAGCCAGTACATGCAGTAGGATCAAAAGCCCGTGCCATTGTCCTTGGCTTCTCATCAGCCCGCATTGTCCGCTATGTTCAGAGAGTCCGGTTTTATCCCATGCTTTTTCATTCACAGTCCAGCTGGCCTTGGTGAGCTCCCAATAGATTAGCCCCATACCTAAGAGAATTTCTCCACTTTCTTTATGTAGGTATTTAGTGCTATGAACTTAGCACTGCTTTATTGAGATCATGACTTCTCTTCCCTCATACTGGCCTACTTTCTTTAATTTTAATACTTTCATTTTATTATTTACTGTCCTTTCTTATTTCTAAGTCAAAGTGTTTATTTGATACAACTAACATGGTTATTATAAACAAATAACAGGATATATGTACAATAGGGGTTATCAGAAGCCTGCTATAGACATTATTGGTTTATAGAGTGATATATAACATTAATCTAAGATTAAGTCATAAAATTATTATTTTGAGGTTAATTTATTCAATAAAATTAAATAATATTTTTTGTTAGAGTAAAATTTAAGATGTACTTGTCCAAAGATTATTTAATTAGACATGACCATGATGACTGAGGGAATCACCTGATATCAACCTTGCTTCTCCATATGTTACTTTATGCAAACATGTGTTCACACACATGCAAACATACATATTCATGTGTATGTATACCAAATACTCACATATTAAATATACCTTTAGCAAAGTAAGGCATAATGTTACCTGCTACCCTTCTTCAGAGAATCCTGTGCGTGCATGGTTGAGTGCAAACAATATCACTGGAAGTCTTTTATGTGACTTGCTTTTTATGTATGCAGATTTTAACATAATAGTCTAAGGTTAAAAACAGTTTGCAGAAGTCCTGATTACACACAGTAAAAATGAAGAACAGGATTCAAATACATACATAATTTGCAAAGCTTTGTGTATATTGTGGAATGCATTGCACATAAAGTTATTATCATAAATTTATGTTTTCTTTAGATAATAATGTGTTTGGAGTTTGCACATGTTAAACAGGGTTATTATTTTTGATATTGAGTCATTTGTGATCCTTATGTGTTTTCCTATTAAAACACTTATTCCATATGTTTTGCGAATACCCTCAATGTTGTTTTATTTTATTGTTTCCTTAACTCTTCAGAATTTTTTTATTTTGTTGTTGTTTTGCTTTGTTCTGTTTGTTTAATTTTATATGTTGTTTCTCTTTGCTTTTAGAGAAAGTAACCTCCCTATGCTTTTATTTTAAAAGTTTCATAGTGTAAAATGTTGCATTTACATTTTTAATCAATGTGTAATGCTTATTTGGTAATGTTGTAGCTTTATACATTATTACTCATTGTAAAATGTTACGTTCACCTTTTCATATGTGTTTCACCGGTCATATTCATTTAGAATTTGTATATTCTAATTAAGACACAACCTTACGAAATTGTGTGTTATAGCTTCACATTGTTATCTGGCACAAATCCAATGATGTTTATTCATACCTTTTGTTTGCCTTTTTAAATGGCATTTTCTCTCTCTTGTTGTCTATAAATTCTCTAAGATTATAGACATTGCTTATTCTTTTGTTATTTTCCCATCAGTAAAGCATTCTAACTTATGCATTATGAAATCAAGTAATGCTTCAAAATTTTGGTGATTATTAAAATGTCTTTTGTACATATATTAGTTTACATGCCATTTCAAAATATCTGTTGATTGTTTATCAAAAAACAATTCACCCTCAAGTTTTATGAAATATTTTGTTTCTTTGCTTAAAATAAACATTTTGAGTTAGTTGATTTACATAAACAGTCTTTTTCATTTATTTTTATTGAGCTCTACATTTTTCTTTGCTCCCCTCCCTGTCTATCCCCTCCCCTTCAATCCTCTCACAAGGTTCCCACGCTCCCAATTTACTCAAGAAATCTTGTCTTTTTCTACTTCCCATATATGTCTTTCTTAGGGTCCTTATTGTTGTCTATGTTCTCTGGGATTGTGATTTGTGGGCTGGTTTTTGTTGCTTTATGTTTAAAAACCACTTATTAGTGAATACATGTGATAATTGCCTTTCTGTATCTGGGTTACCTGACTCAGAAAACTTCAAACTCTACTACAGAGCTAAAGTACTGAAAACTGCCTGGTATTGGCATTAAAAAGACAGGAGAACCAATGGAACTGAATCGAGGTCCTAGATATTAAAACCTTTGAATACCTGATTTTTGACAATGAAGCAAAAAATATCAAAAGAAACCAAATATGACTGAGTACATCCCATGTTCCTCTTTTTGAGTCTGGCGAGGAAGAGACAGATCTTTAATAAATAAATAATAAAAATATCAGAAGCAAAAAAGAAATCATATTTAATGAATGGTGCTGGCATAACTGGATACCAACATGTAGAAGAATGAAAATAAACCCATATATAAACTCAAGTCCAAATGGATCAAAGACCTCAACATAAAGCCAGCCACAATGAACTTTATAGAATTTTCTACATAAACAGTCTTGAGGGTTATAAAAAGAAATAGAATTTGGTCCTCCTGCCTCTTTTGAATGGAAGCAAATGCCATGTCTGAATCTTTACACACCGCAAAGCTAATGTATTACATATTATTGACAACACTAAACAAAAAGCTTTTAAAAAGCATCCATGAGAGAGAGAATTAATTCTGAAATTCTTATTTTCTCTTTGTCCATTGCAAAAATAGTTTTAGCATATTCATTAGGAATTAGAGCGTTGGGAAAAATACCATGTCTGCCTTCAAAACCTTACCATCCAGAGAAGACTTGAGTTGTGTTTCACTGCACATGAATAAACAAACAACAAATGCTGTGCAGTGCCCTTCATTTCAGGATATGGTCATGGCGTGGAAAACACCCCGTCCACAGGGAACACCAGGGAAACAGAAGGGTAGCACGGAGACTGTTAGGACATTTACGATTTCTTACTATACTGAAGCATTTTCTCCCATCCACACATATGCTTTTTTAATGCTTACATTAATTGTTTTAATGAAATCAACATAAAACACTGTATATAATTTGATTGTAATTACTTATTGGGTGATTGAATAAAATATTAGTTTTCTCACTTAGTATGAAATGTGTTTGTGACTGAGATTGATAAATTTTAAAAATTAGGAATAACTGAGTTTTAAAGAGAATTTTATAAGGAATTTCTAAGAAAATATCGTAATGAAAATGAAAAGACATTAAAAAATATATTTCCAATGTCTATTATGCAAGTGAAATTAGAATACATGATATACATGAAATAGCAAATCATAGGGAAATATATATGATATACTTAAAATAACAAATCATAGGGAAAACTCACAAGTGTGTTTCTAATAATCACTTTAAAATGTACTCTGCCATGCAGCAGTATAATAAAGGAATGGCAGCATGATACTAATTTCAGCCATACTGTGTGACTAAAACTGTATGCCAATTTGTCACCCCTGGTACTGTAGTGTGAATGTAAATAGTCATATTACTTTATATTGAGGCATTTTAAATTAGTGTGGAAGAAGTGTGCATAAGAAAGCCCAGAAAATTCTACATCTGTACATTAGACAATATTTTTAAATACACTATTTTAAAATGGCAATGTACATTCATGAATTAGACATAACCCTAGAGGCCTAGAAACAACATGGATACTGCCCCTATTCAAATTACTGAACAGTGAGCTAATGATGAGACCCACTGGGGATGAACATTGTTCTGATGCTCATCAAAGTTGACCACGTCATGCAAAACTGAATAATTGAAGCGAGGCATGAGGACTCACTGAGTGGTTCCATTTTCTCACTTAGAAACCAGAAAACATACATTAGTAAGGTAAGAAAAGAAATTGAAAAAAAATATACAACAATATAATTTTATTGAAAACAATTTGTGTTATGATTGTGTGTGTGTCTGTGTTTGTGTCATGTGCGAATGTAAACATATAACTTGTTATGTCATCTTTATCCTTCCACCATATGAATCCCAAGGATTGAACTCAGGTTGTCAGGCTTGGTGACAAGTATCCTTAAACAATTGAGCCATGTAGTTTGTGTCAAGAAGATGATATTTACTATATTTCAGATAAATTAACATTCACCTTGGAGAAGTGGATTTTAGTTTATATTTATCATACATTCTTGCATGTGTGTGTGTGGGGGTGGGTGTGTGTGTGTGATAAAGGATGTAGCAAGTTATACTGTAGGGATAAGTCCAGCCCCTTAGGGGGCGTGTTCGCCTCGGGCTAATGTTTACCTATAAATCTGGCAAGGTGCTAGCAAGGCTCGCTTCTGCTTTCCTGGTCTCCATGGGAACGGTGGTTCTGTAAGTCTATTTCCCCATTAAAGCTGTATATATTTTTACAATCTGTCTGCGTTCATTTACGCCGTTACATAATACTTAATTAAAAAGAGGTTAATAGTGAAGAAATACCGGCAATGAGTCAAATGAATCATGGAAGTTACAACGGCACATGTGGGTAAAAGAGTAGGAAGCCTTCTACAAATTCATAGGTGGAGAGTATACATGATTTCTACACTGGGAGTCCAGTAGAGTTAGAAACAGAAGTGGCCCAGCTAGTGTGGAAATGATTGTACTTTATAGAAAGGAAGTGTGAGCAATGTATTCTTGAAATAAATTGTATTATTTTCTAACATTAAAAAACATAATACTTAAACACAATATCCCATATTACATATTAGTGTTTTTAGAAGTCTTTTTCCATTCCCTAAGATAAAAACTACTTTAAGCCAGGTTATATCTGATCTATCATATTTTATGATTTACTTGATGTATAATCATTACACAAATGATTGTAAAATTAAGTAAATAAATTCTGAAGACAAGAGTTAACCAAAAGTGGCATTTCCATCTAATGCAAACTGTTTATAGAAGGTGAATATGAGCATAGGTGAAATGAATGAAAATTAGTTCAGTAACCTAATTTATTTCAGTTTGGTTTCTGAGTTACATATGAAGTGTTTTGATTATATTCAACTCTTGCCAGAAGTATGCCCCCTTCCCTACCCACCCAAGATTTGTGTCCTTCTAAAAACATCCTTCAAGGTCAATTTGTGCTGCTCAAATTTTCTTGGATGCATGGTCTTCCATTGGAGAGTGGTCAACTTACTAGGGGGAAAAGAAATTTATCTTTTCCACTCCAAGCAGCTAGCAATTGCCAGTAGCTCCATGACTGGGGTGAGGTTGTGTGCTCATCTCCTTTACACATGGTGGAATTTGATCTTTCTTGAGCATACAAAGATTTTGGCATGTGAGTTCCTGAGTTCAGTGATTTAGCTGCTTTGCTATGCTCAGAAAATAATGTTTCCTTTTATTTAATGGTTACCATTGTGTTATAGTACAGTGGTTCCAACCTCCTTCTATAGTGATCCCTGGACCATGGGAAGTGGAATGTGATATATTTGTGTGTGTGTGTGTGTGTGTGTGTGTGTGTGTGTGTGTATGTGTGTATCTTTCATGACTGAACATTCTGTAGTCTCTTATTCTCCCCACTATGACTATGTCTGAATCTATGTGCTAATCACCATCTACACCTAGTAAAAATTCTCTGGTGAGGAGGGTGAGATACATTGTTCTGTGGTTATAATGTATATCATTAATAATAGGCTTAATACTATATCTTTTATCAGCTTGATTAGTTTTGCCACATGATTTGAGTAGATTCTTACCTAGACCTTATGGCCTAGCCATAAGTTGATATCCACAAAGTATTGTCAAGTATGAGATTCATTTTGTGGACCAGATATTAAATATTTTTAGATATTGGTTGATTACTCCTATGGTATTTATTCCACTACACAATTGCACAAGTGTGAGTTGATGATTTCTTTTCTCTTCTGGAAACATGCATGACACCTTCAAGCACTTACACTATTCTGTAAGGATGAAGCAGATTAATATCAACTTGATTTTGGCATATTTTATGATTCAAGTAGGTGCTATGTTCAGCAGCAGGGTCTAATGGCCAAGTTCTTGAAGGTAACCAATAACAATGTCAATGAACTGTAATGTTTGGGGTGTCTATGGGACATCATTGGCCAGTCTGGGCTATGGACCCTTTAGGCCTTTTAAGTGGGTCTACATGATAGATGTGGAGTTCAGATCCATGTGAGTGCCAGATGAAGAGGGACACTAAAAAGAAATCCCGCACTTGCTCAGAATTGAGTAAAATAAGGGGTTATTTATTGAGGGTTAGACTCACAGATCACAGTCCCTGCTCAAATGGGGAACAGCAAGGAATCCCACCGTGGGAAGTGAGATCAAACAAGCAAGGCATTTATAGTATAAGAGGCCACGGCCAAGTGGGTGGGTAACTTAAAGGCTACTGGCTGTAAGATTTCCTACAGCAGGAAATAACTTTTTCTAACCCTGGAGTTTTTATTTGATAGCCTCTAAACTATTATAGGGTAATTATTTTAGCTTTTTTTTGTTTAAACCTCTTTGTGTATATGAAGCTTCTACAATTACTTTCTTTATGTCTTTTTGAATATTATTTTGTGTTACTTCTCTCTCTCCCCATGCTTCCTCCTCTTCCTTGGCCTTTTCTTCTCTCCTCAGCTTAAATTTCTGTTTATAATTTCTATTTATCCTTTAATATCAGTGTATTCTATTTGCCTTTCCTTTAAAGATTCCTCACCGTGCCCTCAGTGATTTCCAGGCCTCCATGGCTATCTAATTTATAAAGTAACTACAACTTTCTAATTTGGTTGAAGTTGATGATAGAACTATCATGCAGCTGAAATTTGTGTATCCCATAACATTACAATTGTTCTTTCTGAAGTTACTTTTATGGAATGTAGAGTGTACTCTTCATTGTTAAGAGGAAAACAATATAGGATAGATGAAAACTATACTACAATCTTTGGAAGAAGTAATTTATTTAACGACTGGGAAACACTGACTCCTAAAAAAGGTGAGGTTAAGTCATGTATTTTCTGTTATTCTTAACTCCTTCGTAGGTTAAACTGATGAGAGGAGAGAAAATATAGATGTGGACACATGATATGCACACATAATATTTCAACCAATAAAGAGAAAAGATTGTGTAATATGTCCCCAAATACAGGAAAATTTTCTGTAGGGTATTCCATTACTTTTAAAATTTTATAAATGTAAAAAAGACTTAAATATATATTCCCACAAATTGAAATTTTAAAAAAATGAGTTATTGATTAAACATTGCATTAAAAATTCTTATGAATATGAAACGAAATTAAAACATGCTACAGTGCATTCATTAGATTCTCATCAGGAGAAAACTCTATACATTTCAAACAGGAAGAAGGCTCCTGTCTAGCACAATGACATCATGAGACAGAGGAAACGTGTGAAAGCCTAGAATAGCAACAATATCAGAAGCCTAGGACTGCACCTGCTGCAGTGCTGTAGGAGAGCCTGATTCATTCAGCCTTAGGTTCAAGGCGATAGCACGAGACCAAGGCCAGCATGGCTATGCAACACTGAGGTTTCTCAAGTCACCTGAGTCTGAATAAATCATCCTAGCTGGATAAATGGCCATGGCTGGAACGAGCGGTGAAAAGTGACCTTCCCCCTTCCCCCCTTTAACAAATCATCTGCTTCCCTCACATTTTTTTTAATGCTTCATTTGCTCCAATTTAAAGGATGTTAGGTATTCGGGAAGCCTAGAAACAAAGTTTACTCAGATAAAAATTCCATCAGCTTGAAGGGAGTGAACATATATATGGGAAAGAACTGGCATAGATGTTGTTTAAAGTCAGGTGGAATTTGGGGTGTGCACCCTTTATCAATCTGTCAGATGTAGTCTCATAGAATTTTACAAAAGATGCTTCTTTATAAATACCAAAATAGCAACATTACTTTCTATGTAAATAATGATCAGTTTTTGCATTTATGTTTGTAAAAGATTGCAAAAATGAAATGTTTTGCTTTGTAACAAATTGACATTTCTAACACAAACTCCTATATTCAATTCTAAATTTAAAAGAGAGAAATTAAAGTTAGTGGCCGTAAAAACACCATTCTAATGATGCTAAAATATTAAAGCAACATGTTCAAGTTTTAATTTCCATATTAAAATTAGTGTATTTAAAAATAAATGTGACTGGATATTACCAGAATGTCATTTGGAGAAAAAATAAAAATGGTAAACTATAGCTCAAAAACTCATAATACTTAGCAATGAGGGAAATATGAATTTAAACAAATTTGAGGTAACATCTAACCCTAGTCAGAATGGCTGACATCAAAACATAAACAAAAAAATGCTGGCATACAGGTGGAATGGTATTGGCGAACCACTCACTAACTATTGGTAGGATTCCAAACTGGTACAGCCACTCTGAAAATCAGTGTGAAGAACCCTCAAAAATCTATGACTAAAACTACCACATAGCTTTTATTACTTCTTGGCATATGCCCAAAGGACTCAACTTTTTATTATACAGATACTTGCTTAGCCATGTCTTTTGCCTGTATCTTCTGAGGTATTAAATACCAACAAAAAACCCTCTGAGAAAGAAATCATTGTCACACTCTGACATGCAGCAGCCTCACAGAAAATGAAATATCTAATAATGAAACTAACCATAGTGATAAAAGAACTCTATAATGAAAACATTACATTTTTGAAGAAAGATATTGTGGAAGAGACGAGGAAATAGAAAACTATTGCATTTCATGGTTTGACAGAAAGCGTTAGTATTGTGAAAATGACAATTCTACCGAAAACTATTTTTAGATTCAGTAATTCTGATCAGAATCACTATCGCATTCTTCACCAAAGTACCCAAAAGTTCATATGGAATAAAAAAAAATCCCAGAGAGAGAAATAAATCCCATGTAACATGAAAAAAACATTGAAAAATAATACAGTAGCATGCAGAACAATAGAACAAAACAGAACATAAAAATATGAATTCAAAGAACGTCAGCCATCTAATATTTAATGAGAATGAAAAAAATACACTGGAGAAAGGATAGCATCATCAACAAACGATGATGGGAAAACTAAATATTGACATGTAAAAGAATGAATTTAAACCCAGATGTATCATCCTGAACAAAAACTAACTCCAAATACATCGACGATCTAAATGTGAAATCTGAAACACTGAAAATTCTAGAAGAAAACATGACCATCAAGTATTTCTGAAAAGTAAGAACTGTTTAAAATTGTGTGTGTGTGTGTGTGTGTGTGTGTGTGTGTATGACTTTACTTTCTTAGAAGCCTTTGCTAAAATTTCTGTTATCCATACTTTGAAATTTTTCCAAAATTTATTTCTTAGGGCAGCTTTATAACTTATATATCTAATTATAAACACAGAAAGGATTTACTCATTGCTATTCTTTCAAATAATGTTTAAAAGTGTATTCAGGGTCATTTCATGGTTTTTATATGTCATGTGTTTTTCTCTGTTTGTGTATTTATCATAAAGAAATGATTAGTGTGTGAGAACTCTGGCTTCATCAATGGATTAATCCAGTCCTCAGAAGAGTTCATAATACAATGTACTACTGGAAAAATGGTTTCAAACTAAACATGAAGATTAGATGGGTAAAACTATTGACTAAGATTTAAAATGACCATCCTCTTGCAGCCATGGCTTTTTCTAAGTTCTCTTTCCTGGTTGAACTCCTTGTACCATGAGTGGTTCCACACATCTGTGCTACACCCGCTTCTAGACACGCACATGCACTGGATGTCCCCCACTCCTACCGGTACCCTATGTTTTTACATCACCTTGTACCACAAAGAATGGAAGCATCCAGCTACAGACTAACACCCCTGAAAACTTTTTGATAATCCTTTCTAATTGTTTCTTTTATGTGCTTATAACAGTGGTAAAAACTAATTAACAGAAATCAAATCTCTATGCAAAGGCCTAAATTAGAATATTTTTATGTTACAGGTGCCATTACTGACCAGTTGCTCTAAAATGGAAGCAAACGTTTTCTGACTCATTCTGTAATATTCATTGTACAGTTATATACACTTAGAAAACTGGGGTCAATTGAACATTTTTGAGTGATATATTACAATGAAAATTAAAGTTTTACACAAATGGGTGAAAAATACAGCTACGAACACTGATAATCCCCCTTATAGATTGTATTGTTTATGTTCTCATGCTTATATAATGGTAATATATGGAAATACTTATTAAATTAAAAAGTTTCTATTAAATTGTTAATATGTTTCTCCTTTGTAGTTTTTGTTTGGTTTTGTTTTTGTTTTTACATTGCAGAGTTTCCCTTCCTTCCCCTTTCTAGTTTTTTCCCCATTCACTCCTCTTCCACTGTTTCTCTTCAGATACACGTGGCACTACTGTGAATTTCAACCAGCCGTGGTATATCATGTACTAGTGATTTTAGGCATCTCCTATTGATACTGAATGAGGTAATCCAGTAGAAGGAATGGGTCCCCAAAACAGATAACACAGTCAGAGACATCTCCTGATCACTGTTAAGAGTCTTTCATGAACACTAAGTTTCATAACTGTAACCTATAGGCTGAGGGTCAGTCCCATGTAAGTTCCCTGGTTGCTGATTCAGTCTCTGTAAGCCCATTTGACTCCAGATTCCTTGGTTCTATGGGTTTTCTTCTGACGCCCTTGACACCTCTGGCTCCTATATTCTTTCCTTCCTCTCTTCCTCGGAGTTCCCCAAGTCCTCCATCCCCCAATGTTTGTCTGCATGTCTCTTTTAATGCTCTTCTCAGTTTAATGATTAAAGGATGAAGCCTTGCTGAAGATGACTCTGCTAGCCTCTGGTCTAAGAGTATAAGAGAATATCATTAGGAGTAATTTCATTGACTTTGTTTTCCTGCCATCATGTTTGGTTCTATCCTAGGTGTCTGGGGTATCCTGGCCAATCGGGTGAGCTCCCTCTCCGGGCACGGTTCTCTAACTGTGTCCCTCATTAGTTGGTTACTCCCACTATTTCTGTGCCATCTTTACTCCATTACATCTTGTAGGCAGGATAAATTTTATATTGAAGAGTTTGTGGCTGGATTGATGTCCCAGGCCCTTGCCTGCTTATAGGGGCTGACCTGCTCAGGCTCCATAGCTCTTGTTTCTGAGAGTCTTAACTAAGGTCACCCTCATAGATTCCTACGAGTATCCATTGCTCTACTTTTCTACTTCATCCCAGAGACATCGTCAGATTCCAGTAGTCCTTCCCAGTACACTCGCCGTTTATCCTTTTACTCCTGTTCCCTTCTTCCTTCCTTCCTCATTTTAGACTGCTGCCCCTGTCGCTGGCAACGTCCACTCTATTTTCCCTTTACAGTGAGATTCATGCACCTCCCTCCCCCAATCCTTATTATTTAGCTTCTCAGGCTTTGTGTGGGTCATAGCATGTTCTCCATGACTTCGCAGTTATCTATGTGATTTTAAATTCTTCACCAATGCCAGAGCTTTATTATTATGCCATTGCTGTTCTCTTAGCATAAAAGTAAACACATAGGACATTTTCCTCTAAGAGCTTTTGCTGCTTTTAATTGCAAAATGTGATTACAGACATTGTATTAAAGGAAACAAGCAGATAAACTGGATAATGCTGAACAGGTCTGTGGAATTAATTTTCTTTGTCTGTGTCACTCTTCCTCAAAGGCCTCTCTGCTGGCTGTGTTCTTTGAGATTTTGAGCACGATGGCAATACATGAAAAGTGGTTCACGATTACTTTCAACAAGTCCAGAACACTTACTAGTTGTTTCCATTTAAGTTCCCAGAAGCAGTTATAGTGCAGAGGAAGGAAGAACACTTGGCAAAATGCTTCTCTTTCAAGACAGCACAACCTCTTCAAGTCTATCCATATCATATAAAGCAAGAAAAGATCTGTCATGAGATAAGGCATTGAGTGTAGAACAAATGAAGTGATATACTTTGCTTCCTAAGTAATGCTGAGTCCAAAATTTAAAAGTACTGTCCTTTTTTCCTATATGCCCACGGATACAAATATAAGTTTGTTCCTTCATCTTTAATTTAATTTTTATTAGTGTTTGGGAGGCATACCCATGCCATATCTCTCTTGCGTTGGTCAGAGGACTACTTTGTAAAGTTGGTTTTATCCTTGACATTTAAATGTTCTCCGGGAATTGAACCCAGGTAACTAGGCACACACAGTAAGTGCCTTTACCAACTGAAAAATATCCTGGCCTTATTCCTTCTTTAAAAACAAACATCAAAGAGAAACCCCAAAACAAGATAAGTAATAAAATTGTGACATTATGGGGTATGAATTGATTTCTTAATATATATTTTTGGTGAGTCTGAGACTTTTATTGCTCTGTGTCCTTTGAGAGTTGCTGTGGACACCACTAAAAAAGACATTGTAAAAATAGAGCATCAGAGAATCAACTGAAATGTTTGTGGAGCTTCTCATCTCAGTGCTGTGTTTCAGAGAAAAGAAAACTGGATAGAGAACGTTGTGCTGATCGCTCAAAGTCTCAGAGCAGAGAGTGAAACCATGCTTTATTTTACCTTCCACCTGTCAATCACTGAGTCATCACAGATCTTCAAGTGTGTTATAAAATTCTTGGTTTGTGCTTAACTAAATCTATAGCTTTGAGTGTGCAATCATTCAACAAATAATGTATGAATGACTATTGCATGCTTTGCAGTATTCCAAGGCATAGGATCACAGAGAAAACTGAAGACTGAAAAGGCACAGCAGAGAAATTACAAAACTGAAAACTTCCCCAGTAGTAGTGATTACAATTTACAAATAGCTGATGAAATGTAAATTGTCTTCATGGAAAATATGTTATTACCTCTGGCCCATAACTTGAATATTTTTAATAAATAGGTGTTTTAAGTATTCTTTTTCTTATTTATAAGACAGTTCTAGTAAAAAAAACACTATGAGTTCCTTCTTTACAGAAAAAAAAATCAAAATTACTAAAAAGTACAATCTATATCAAAACAGAACATCATAATTTCTACAGTGAATCTATTGTATCTAAAATCTAGACATCATTCAACATTCCCAGATGCTGTTGTTATCATTTTTATTTTGGAAGCCAAATGACACATGTGCAGAGTAGTAGTAAATTAAAGAACTTGAAACATTATCATCAATAACAGCAAGAAATATTCTCACTAGAAAAGCAGTTACTTATTTGCAAAACAGACCTTCTCACCAAGCCCACCAAGTAAGCATGATGTTCACAGTCCTTTTAGCATGCTATAGCTATGTCTGCCTGTTTGTCTTTCTATCTATCTCTTCTAAAATCTCTATGTATTTATTCATATAATGAATATCTATATCCTCTGACCTATAACAGCTATAGTTAATAGAATTTTAAAGAATGAGATGTTTAATTTTTGTTTGTTGAACTAGCTATATCTGGTTTCTGACTAGGATCCCAGATAATAGTTGTTTCAGGGAAGTGCAAGTGATTCACTGATAGATTCAGAGTATCAGTGATATATATATAATTATATAATATTCTTGGCATAAAATGACATTTTAAAGATAGGTGTTTTTAAAATAAGACTTTCAGGGTATTCAGAAAAGTCAGAAGGGGTGTTTTTCCAAGGAGGAGCTTTTCTAGTCTTCCTGTTTCATATCTTCTAATAATAAAAATAACAAAGAGATTTTTTTGCAAATCTCTATCAAATAATCTGATATTTTTCAGAAAAGAAGAAAACAATATCACACATGAACTAACTTCCTGAGTGCGGTCTCAGAGGAAAAGAGCTTTAACATCCAGCACAGGGGTGAGAACATGTTAGGTGTAAGACTGTACTCAGATCCAACTGCAGATTTTGTGTAAATCAGTGCAAAAGAAAAGCAAGGATTGTTCAAATGTTGTCAAGAGTTTTGGAGAGGTGGGAGCAAGTTATTCAACCATGTATATGACTCTTCTTTGTGTACAGTACTATTTACAGGTCATGAGCTCATGAAGATAGCCCTGATGATATTTTGCTGTAAAATATGTATATACCTCTTTTGGAAAATATTGTAAGATTATGTGCTGTGCATAACGAAGTCTAATGCACTTTTCCTTTAGACTTAAATCTCTTTGGACATGACCCCCAAGGTATATCTGCTGTCATCTCTGTGTGATGCAGATCAGTGCCCATGTTGCCGCAAGTGACCAGTCTAGGGTGGAGCCTGTCAGATCTTCATGAGGAGTTAAGAAGCAAGAGAAACAATACCAAGGTTCCTGTGGCATTAGAAGAAGAAAAGTCTGAATATTTGTGGATAAATTGGCATGTTAAAATGAATTTGAAAACTTACATCATGAAAATAGGCTCCTTATTTTTGGAACCTGAGAAGGATGAATGAAGGAGAGAGGTTACATTAAAAGAAAGGAAACAGACAGGAGATGGGGAGAGAGAAAAGGAGGGAAGGACAAGGGAGGATGCTGCACGCAGAAAAGCTAATCTCTGTTAATCTTTTACTAAACCTCTTTAAAAGTGATAGAGAAGAAGAAAGTGATGGTAGAAAGCAGATGCTGGGAACTAGTGTTTCTCATATCAATTTTCAATTCCATAATTTGTGCTGTGGGAAAATTCTCTTGTACACTGTAATGACTTGTCACTCATATTGGTTTAATAAAACACTGATTGGCCATTAGTTAGGCAGGAAGTATAGGCAGGGCAACTAGACTAGGAGAATTCTAAGAAGAATGACAGAAACGTAGTTGTTAGTTAGACACAAAGAAAGCAAGATAAGAATGCCTTACTGAGAAAAGGTACAAAGTCGCATGACTAAACATAGATCCAAATTCTGGGTTAATTTAAGTTGTAAGCACTAGTTAGTAATAAACCTGAGCTAGAAGGCCAATAATTTATAATTAATATAAGACTCTGTGTATTTCTTTAGGATGGAAAGTCTGTGGGGCCAGGTGGGACAGATACTTTCATATACATATTTAATACACTGCCTTTCTCACCCTTGCTGATTTGAGTGGTTATTCTCTGTTCACTCAAGCAATCCCTGAACACTGTGCTCTGATCAAATTAAGAAAATGATTGAATTAAAATAAATTCTATAATGTTAATGTTAACCATTCTTTTGAGTAGTCAAGGTACGAGTGTATGCTATTATTATCATGTTATTATACACTTCTGGATGTAACAAAATAAGCCAAGATTCCTGACCCAGTTGACTGGATGGAAGAAGAGCGACAGTGAGAGCTCATGTAACTGGGACTGCAGTTAGTCTGAGCAATCCCGCCTGCTCTAGCCTTAATTTGAAAGGTTGGCAACAGGGGTGGAAAGCAAGGGAGCTCTAAGGGCCTAGAGGGAGGAAAGGAAAGGTGATGAGTGATGTAACTGTTTATAAATTAAAGATTTGTTTTTTTAAAAGAGGACAGAAGCATAAGCACTTTTTGTGGTTCTGCAGTTCTTTTATACTGTTTAAATTTTTTAAACAAAACTAATTAATATTCACTTTTGTTGATTTTACTGTGTAGCAAATTCATTTGTTGTATAAAATAAGCAGATCTATTTTTCTTTTATTATTTTGTACTACTCTGTTTTGCTGTACTAGATTATCAAAATATGACTTGGCTATACTTTTTGTTTGAATCAGTTTATGTACACATCTATTGTCAGAAAATGTTTCTATGTATCTATTAAAAATTGAAAATCTTATAAAAGTAATTGACTAATAAATTTTGATATGATTTCAAGACTTTGATAAATCAACAAGATTTTAGTTTCTGACCTAGAATGCATATGAGATAATTGGTAAGTACTATTACGTTTTGAATTCTTCCCTTGAATTATGTTGTGTAGTTTTCTTACATTTAAGTGTATATGTAAGTAATATGTCTCTATTCACAAGACTATACGGAATTTGCAAAGGGGGAAATAGTATCATGTAAAATCCTTTTGCATAATATTCAATTAAATAAACAGATTTATAGTATCATCATAATGTTTAATCCAAGCTAGTCTCAAATTTGTGATCCTCCTGTTGCGTCCATCCAAGTGCTGAGATTATAAGATTTCTATAAAGAACATATTAATTTTAATCAGTGTATGATCTCCTAATTATTCAGCTGTGATATAGACAGGCATTAACTTTTTAAAATATAGTGAGAATTTTTAGTTGCAGGAAATTGTAAACATTTTAACTTGCTTTCATGCTTTTTCCTTCACTGTGATGGTTTTTAGGTGAGTGGTTTTGCATGTGCAGACTGACTCATGTCTAAGATATCATGTTTTGAGATAATCTTAGAGATGTGTAAAAATGTAAAAATAAAATGAAATAGTTTAAAAGTTTTATGATCTTTATTATTTGTTCATTTAAAAATTTATGCATATATAATATGGTTTCAGATTAATGTAATGCTCTCTAATCTGTTCCATATCTATTATTTCACCCACAAATTCTTTTTCCACATTCATGACTTTTAATGTTTTTTTAAGGACTATTTTGTTATAAAAATTATACTTCAATATTTTGCAGCATGTTTTCCCAACAATGTTATTTCATTTTTGTTTCACTAACATAAATTATTATTCGCTTTCTCCATATATTTTGATACTCCCTTTTGTACATCTACAAAACAAAACATCCTTTCACTATTATTTTGATAATAATAATTTGATCATTATAGTATCTTTTTAGAGAAGAAATGTTTCAATACTTCAATTTCTAAACATTTATTGTGCTTATCTGCATTTATGTCTGCTTTCCATGTTCAGGGATTTCCTGTTGTGGTATTTACAAATAGTTCTTTATCAATTTACTTAATTGCATAGGAATTCTAAATGTTGCATATAATTTGTTTTAAATAAAAAAAAATCTATGTATTCAGAAAAGCAGGCTTTTTCAAGTCTTGGGCTTAAAGTGAGCCTTACCATGCAGGGGACTGTCACTCTGGAGTTATTTGGATATTTTTGGAAGTTGGGGAATGGCTGGTTAAATATCAGAAATCAAAGTCCTTCTAATAGCTTGCTTTTCTGCTCATAATTACAGGGGAATTTCCCCAGATAACTGAAACACAACCAGTAGATAGGAATACTGCTTCTTGAACAACAGAGTAGCAGGGATGAACTAGTCTTTGTTTATATGATAAAAGATTCCACTAATTTTCTTTCATGTACCTGTCATGAACCTGTTGATCTTGTTTCATCTTCTGAAAACCCTGCAAAGCTCTCTTATTTTGACGCATACTTATTAAACCTGGATGTACTAATGTAAAGCATATAAAACACTATGATTTGAAATGAGGATATCTTAAGATATGTTAATATGTTATGAAAAGATAACTGAAAGGATTTTGAGTTACCTTTCTTGGAGTAGTAAGTGAACTAAAAATAAATAAGATCAACCTCATAATTTGGGACTATGCAACAGGATGGCAGTTAATCACTACTGTAATAAATTCTCTCTTGAATGTAAATCCTACTGTCTTCAGAAATACAGAAACATATCCATTGTCTTTATGAATGTATAAACCTGCTGATAAGAGTGGTCAAATAAGATAATATTCAGTCTGGGAAAAAAGAATCCTCAAATAATGGCCTTACAATATTGCAGTGGGAAAGGCAGAAGTCATGGATTGAAGTCAATGATGAGAACAGTTGAACAGTGACTAGTAAAGTCAACAAGGAGTGAGGGAAAGTGCAACTCTCAGAGCTAATGAATATATATACACACAGAGAGACACAAAGGAGCCAAAGATGTTTACAGCTAAAAATAGACCTGAGAGTTATTTACAGTTTATGCTCTCTACTGTTCCAGATAAAGAAACTAAAGGTTCATGAGATTATCAAGTACCATCATGAGAGACCAATAATCACTGGAAGGGAAAAAAAAAAACCCATCAGTTTAAGTAAGAAGCTTTTGCCATTTAAAAACGAGGGATGGATGATTATAGTTACATATGCAGTGTTGAGAAAGCGACATGATCATACACCTGTCATCAGACCAGAAAGATAATGCTGTTATTGGAGATTAGATAAATAAATGTGGGCAGTGGGTTATTTTCCATGATGTTCATCCCATAACCTGTAATACAATATTGTCTTTAATAAAGAAAATCCGAAATTTCCATAAAAGCTGAGAATGTTTGCTACAATATATAAATTATCAGTCAGCAATTTCTCCAATGCCGTTCACAACTATACCTTTTAAGTTCATCATGACCCACCACTAAAATGACACTAGTGAGAATTTAACTCGATTGCTGTATGTATTTATTGTCCTAAACTAAAAACAAGCAACTTAGTCTGTAAAGGCTCCCATAGAAAGATTTCTAAAATAAATCAACAGTTAATTAAAGACAAGTATTTCACACATGCTATATCTGTATACATGCTTGACTAGAAAATGTATGTATAAATGTCTTTCCTTATAGGAGTAACTACAGAAATTTTTGTATGACTTGTGACAAATCTCTGGAAGTACAAATTGCAAACTACATACAATTATTTGTCTTAGGTATATGGTATGGAGGTGAAATGATTAGTTGATTTGTGAATTATTTTCTTCCTTAAATATAGTTTTTCTCTACATTCTTTGCTTTTCCTTTCATTCAGGGATCAAGCCCAGGCTCTTGCAATTGCTAAGCCAAAGCTTAACATTCAGGACAGATTCATATCACCTTGTCTTATACTGTATTTTTCATTCAGTATATTTTTTCATATTTTTCCTCTCCAAATCCTCCCTGATCTTCTTCGCCTTCGTACCGATGCAACCTCATGTTCATTTTCTCTCTCAAAAGAACCCTGTCTACCCCCCCACATACAAAAAGCAAAAAACAAAAAAAAACAAAAACCAAAAACCAACCAACCAAACAAAAAACACCAAACCATTAAAAAGCACACACACAAACAAAATACAGCCCTGATCTTTTTGTTGCTCAACTATACTTGAGCAGGAGACTTGCCCTGGAGAATGGTTGATATACCCAGTGTTATTTCACAGCAAAAAACTGAAGAAATTCCCATTAACAGCAGATATCAATTACAAACAGGTTCTTTGTTCTGAGTGAGATTTTGTGTCCTTATTTCCATGCTGGGATTCGTCTGGCTTGAATTTGTGCATACCATCTTGTCTCGGTGTGTTCATTGTGAATCAGTCCCATCCTTTGAGGAAGAGACTGTTTTCTTGGAATTTCCTACCTCCTTGTTCTTTAAATAAGCAACAAAAAATTTATTCTTTGACTCCAATTACTTGGGCCATGATGTTAAAAAATTATCCAAGAAATTTATGCTTTCTAATATTTCTCAAATTCCCACACTAAAATCATTAAATGTTTTTGATACACTTAAAAATCATCTTCTACAAGTCAGTTACATTATCACCTAATATTTTCATCCCTGCAATAATAGAGAATGGCTAAAGAGGGACCATTAAATTTCATCATACTTAAGATAAATATTAAATGAATCAATCTTAGCTGTTCCTTCTATTAAAACAAAGCAACAAATAATTGTGTGATATGATGGATGTATTCACCCAGTTCACTCTATAGACTTTTTGTTATCTATGTATATCTCGTAATAGCATATTGTACACTGTAAATGTACATACAACAATTTTTAAATGCCCATAAAATACAAAATTTGACTGAGAGAATGGATGTGTGTGGAAAGAGAACTGTATGCAAAGATGATTAAAAGGAAATACAGTCTATACCTAGACTCAAGATTCTTTCTTAGTCCAGGGTGAATAAATCAAATCTCACTTGTTCTTCCTGAATATTCTAATATTTGCTGAATTTGTCTTCTGCCAAACCTTAAAAAATTGTTTTAGAAATGACAGAGTAATGCTTGCTGTGCTAGTCCATTTAGACTGCTATAAAATGTACTTTTAATAGAGTAGCCCATAAACAATAAATATGCACCTCTCCTTGTGATGGAAGAAAGAAAATCCCACACAAAATTCCAAGAGATTTAGTGTCTGGTGATTGCCCATTTTGTGGTTTCTAGATGGAGACATACTGCTGTATTTTCAACAGACTGCTGTATTTTGATACATTGATGATAACAAGACAACTTTCTATGTCTCACATTATAAAACGTTTTATCCTATTCACGAAACGTTCTCTTTCTGACAAAAACATCTCTAAAGACACTACTGCAAAATATAATTGATTTGCAATGTACGGTTTCAGTGCTAGAATTTGGGAGGTTCTAGCATTCAGACTACAAGTGGATATTTTAAATGAATATTTTAACATAAAGATGACTGAAAAACTCACTCGAATCTAAAGAAAGCCTAGGTTTTTCTACTTTAAGGCAAGTTAGAAATGATTGGACAGTTAGAGCTAAGTTAAATTGGATGGGGCTATAAAAACCATGGCAAATGGGTGGTGGTGTGTAAAACAGTCTTCAGAGTGAGGTGAAACTCTATCCATCCACCTGTGGCAAGAACCTGTTTCTTTACACAAAGAAATTCAGAACATCTGAGATAATCACCTGTGTATGTTTCCATTCATACATGAAGCATATTATGTTATTAGAAAGAGTATTCTCATCTTCTGGCAAAGGCTTCCTTCAAATCTAGAATCTTAGCCCACAAAAGTGTGTGTGTGTGTGTGTGTGTCTGTGTCTGTGTCTGTGTGTCTGTGTGTCCGTGCAAGAGAGATAGAGACAGACAGAAAGAGACACAGACACACATACAGAGACTCTTTAGCTAGTTGGAATAAAAAGTCATTCAACTTTTACAAACCTCCCTATCCCTTTATGTGATAGTCCTTAGTTGAGTTCTCAGCAATCCTCAGGAGAGACTGATTTACATTGTATAGACCAACAGCCAAGTAAATGAGGCACATTTTCTTGGTTTTGATTCTTTTCCATTTAGCCAGGTCTACTTTTGAGAAATACCTCCTCAGTTTCTTCAATATTTGACTTGACTCCTCATGTCAGATTCTACTTTAAGGAAACTAAATTTAAGATATTCTTTTGCCTTTATTTTCTTATTTAACAGTTTAGAAATGGATATTAATAATAATGAAGATTATTTGAACTAGAAACTCTGGTGACTATCAGTAGAATTAGCAATGGGTTACTGTGAGATACAGCTTTTCAATGAATCCACAATGAGATACTACCTACTACCTGGGTCAGTTTCTCTCATGTGTAAAGCATTTTGGTTTCACTATTCTGGAATTGTTACTGATGACGTCCCACCCATTCATCTTTATTAGTTCCCTAGAAAGATAAAATGCATGGAAACGTGAAAGATACTAAGTTTCAAGAATACACAAAAGTGGACAGCTCAGCAAAGCAGAACAAACAATTTTGAAGATGGATAGGAGGAAATTTGGTTAACAGTGGGACAATGTTCTAGGAGCCATCATATTTTCTAACTTTCCAAACCTATGACTTAATTTATTGTTTTTCTGTTTTCAGACTCACTTTTTATCAACCCCAAGTGTAGTGGTGAAGTTTGAGGTTTATCAGTTGGTTCAAATGAAAAACAAATCGAATTCTAGAAACGATTTTTCGGAGTAGATTACTACAACTGGTACCTTGCTGAAAGTAAGAGACTGGAGATGTCAAGCACAAAATAACACGCCCATTTCACACTCTTCTCCACAATTCTCGAGAATCGTGGAAAGATTGTTAAGAGGCAGAGGACATGGACACCTGCAGCAAAACAGCATTTGCCAAACCTGACAAAGTCATCACACAGAAAAACTCCAGCAGCCACATGACCTCCACAAGACCTAGTTAGTTAAAATCCCAGCATGGATTCGGGGGAGCTCCTGAAGTCCCATCCCTAGATGAGCAGTGATTAGCTATAGATGGCTACTGGACAAGAAGTGTTTCTGTTGTTTTTTATCAGAGATGCAGCCTGAGTTCATCTTTCTTTGTTCCAGTAATGGTCCTGTTCCCATACACATACTGTTAGCAAAAAGTGGAATCAAAGAGCTTAAAATATATCACACAAAGTTAGTAGGAAAAAATGATGGTGGTATAGTAAAGGAGTCAGAGAGAAGAAATTGGGGATGCATATTTTAAAATGACATTATATGCTTGTATTCAATTCTCAAATCATATTTTATTAAGTTGGAAAAATGTCACTACAAAAATTTAAATGAACACCATGATTTTCTCACATTTATGAATTTATATTCTCAGACTAGAATCCCCTGAGGGAAGGGATATACTCCCCAGGAATTACATAATAAGCTGGTGTATAAGGTCATGACCCTCTAAATCTAAACTTAAATTAGGATCAGTGGTTGTTTCTATTGACAGACTTCTTACATAGTTATAAGCTAACAATTGCTTATAATCTCTCCTGGAATGAATCCTAATCTCAGTAATTCAACTTCATTTTATTATATACTAAAACCTTTTACCCTTTCTCTTCCCTGTTAGCCATATAATCCCTGAACTCAAGTCTCACCAGAGATGAGAAGCTGTTAGCTAACCATGTGACTGAGCAACAGTGTCTCCTGACATGGTGTGATATATATTGTCAACAGTTATTAAAGAAGACTTACATTAATTAACAATTAATGACTAAGAATCACGGACTCCAAGAGAGACACCATTTTTTCTATGTTGTATTGAAATTGTTGATGATAAATAAGAACAAATGATTATGAATTGATGTAATTAATATTTTTTCCCTGAACAGAACAAAGCTCACAAAGAATAAGCTTCCTATGATAGTTCCAGATGTGAAGATGTTTACAGGAAATGTTTAGAAGCAGACACATGCAACTTTGCTTCCCATTTTCCTGGGTGATTTATTGGTTATTTGTGCACAGTTGGTTGCTTCCCAGTGTCTGATGCACATTAACAGTGTCCTGAAGATCATTTGCATTTCTCCAGTGAGTTAGTGTGCTGCTTTCCTCCCGTTGAGACTCTATAATTATGCTGAAACCTTTTGTCTGTGACATTGGCAGTTCTCCTGGAGTGCACACATCTCCCAGCATCCTACAGATGTTGCTCAAAGTTAATCTAGTGGCAAAGGATGCCTGGTTTTGTTCACATTTTGGAAAACACTAGTGAGAATTTCTGCTCCCATTTTTATCTTTGTCTTTTTAATTTTTCTAACGTTATTCAAATCCTCTGTGTGATGCCTGACACCAGGGACACCACATGGTCAGTGGCTTAGATTGACTCTCCACTGTATTTTCAGGTCTTTCAGATGTCTCACTTTTCAAGGCTTTCACAGAACAGCTGAGCCCTCATAGCAGTGGCTGAGCCCCATGGGTTCCCATTTTCAAGTACTTAAGCTCCTATAGTGATTGATGCTGTAGATGAAAATATATCAGTAGGCCTGATAGATGAAGTGGAAAATGTACATTTCTCCATTTAGAAGCTGTGTTGCTGAGAGTATTTTGTATGTATGTGTGATTGATAGTAAAGGTCTCCTTATCTTTAAGAGGAAATAAAACAACTCTGCAGAAATAACAAACCTCCTTAAAGTTAAGAGAAAGCCCCACCCTACCTATTCACTATTCTTGTCAGTCACCAGCATAGTTTGACCAACTTTACACAGTATTAAGCATTATAGTTAAGTTTGTGAACATTGTTTCTTTTGTAAACACTGAAAATAGGCATGTGTTGTTTCAGAGCTCTGAGAATGTTCATGACATGTTCACAATTTCTGCCACACCTTTGCTATCCCTCTCCTTCCATAGCCTTTCAGTTTAATATGAGTCATCATGCTATGAATCTATCATTAGCTCATGATTGATTATAAACTTAAAAAATCCATTATTAAAATTAGCATGCAGCTATGTCTTTATTAAAGCACTATAAAAATCAAAGAGTATGTTGTTCTTTAGTGCAAGCGAATAAATGCATCAACAATGCTCTTCTTGGTGGAAAAACAAACAAAAAAATAAATCTTTTTATTGTGTTACTTCTCATATTCCAAACCCTTTCTACATTTTGTAATTGAACAACTATTGGTGAATCTTCAATTATCCGATAAGTCTATTGTTATTTGAAAAAAAATAAATATTACATGATATTAGTTAATATTAAATAGTAATAAAAAGGCACATGAACTCGTTGATTTGATTATCTACATCTGTGAGAAGTACTTAAAATCCATTTAGAAGTTTTATTTTGGCTCAAAAAATAATAAAAACTCTGTTTCTGTTTGGTTGGCTCTTTTGGTGTGGAGCATTTTACTGGGAAGATCACTGTAACAGAAACAAAAACATGTGACACAGCAGAGCTATTCTCTTCAGTATGGCTGGGAAGGAAAGGAGAGAAGGAGGAAAAAAGAAGGTAGGAAATGGAAGGAGGAAAAGGGGAGGAAGGGATAAAGAAAGAGAGAAATACAGAGACAGAGACAGACACAGAGACAGAGAGATAGAGAACAGACAAGGGTGCCAATAACCCATTCGTTTTTCAATAGAAACATCCTCCATTTGGTTCTAACAGTTTCCAAGAACACCACATGGGGCACTTTTAAAATTTAAACTACTACCATGTAGTATAAAATATAGCTTTGTAATATAAATTTCTGTTTTGTTCCATTATCTATGTTAGGTAGGAAGGAATGCGATGCTGTTTCACTGATTGAATAGATAAGAAAATAATATTAGAAATATTGTAGCGTGAGAAGGTACCAGAAGAGGCAATGCTTTTACCTCATTGCTTAAGGCCATGATAATACAACTGCGTTCTCTATTCCTAAATCTTGGGCTAAAATTTTGGAGATTTAGAAGATAAACCATACACAACAATGATTTTAAAAATATAATCATTTAGGAGACCATTAGCCTCCAGTATATTATCAGTTAGTCAACCTTGACAAAGGATGAAATCCTTTCTACTACAAGAAAAATCAATATAATTATCCACCAGTTTTTAAATAATTGACCAAAGTACATTGACATCCAACTGAAATTAAAAAAAATAGACTTGTCTTTGCACAAGGAAAATGACCAGTTATAGGCTTGCTGACTATTTTTCTAAAGTCTTACTCATGGTGAAAGAGTATATGATTTACCTTCAGTGACAAATAGATCCTTCCCACAGTTCTTTGTAATAGGAGTCTCTTCTGGCTAGTAATAATTAAACATAAATTTGCTGAAATATTCAAGATGGTTTAGTTTTTTTCCTTGTCATTATCTTCTCTTTTTAAAGTGGAAGCCTGACAGAAACTGTTTCCATCATGTGAACATAGCTGGCATGTTAAGAGAGGGTAACATTTAATATATATTAGTATGTCCACCATTAGAACATTCTATATAGAATAAATACAATAAGTGCACATATGAATTAGTTAGAGGCCTGTTTGTGTCTTCATTGATTTATGACAGCACTAGCCTTCACTGATATATTAAATCTACTCAAATAATTCATGGTAGTATTTATTAGTAGGATACAGCTAGTAATGTCACTATCCTATTATTATGCAATATTTGCTGAAAAGATGCTTGGTTTAAAAATAATTAATGTGGTGATATTTTGTTTGTGATCTAACAAATTAAGCTTATCTGAAGATCAGAGTGCTGAGCTAGCCACTAATTAGCCATAGAGGCCAGGCAGTGGTGGCACATACCTTAATTTATGATCTCTTTGAGTTCAAGGCCATCCTGACTACACAAGATTGATCCAGTCTAAAAGAGAAACAGACTCAGGTGGTGGTGGTTCACATCTTTAATCCCAGCTGCTGGGAGTCACATGTCTTTAATCCCAGCAGTATGGAGGTGGAGGCATAAAGTAATATGGCTGGTTGGAGAAAGAAATATAAGGTGGGAGGAGACAGGAGACAGGATTCAGTCTAAGGATACCTGGAGACAGGATCTTGCCCACTTTGGTCCAAGGATTCAGTAGAGGTAAAAAGTCTCTCTAATGATTTGGTCCTTTACTTCTCTGTTCTTTGAGCATATGCCCCAATATCTGATTCCAGGGTTTTAAGAGCAATTAGAATGTGTGCTACATTTCCATGATTTCTAAGATGCTAAAATTAAGTTATGCTTTAATATGAGATTCTATTACACAGTGTTTCTAGCTAATTTGATGAAGGGATTTACTTTCAATGTTTTTAATGAGAACTTTGTCCCATGAAATCATGATTTTTATGTCAATATCTCATTTGTAAACAGCTATAAAACAATAGAGTATATTTAAACAGGCATAGGCTGTGCAGTGTAGCATATGCCTAAAACTTGCACCGGTTCAAGCCAAGCAGTGTCCCAGTACTGAGAGGTGGACACAGGGTCCCACTCCTGATCGAGAAGCTGTCTGCAACTGATACCAATTGGAAAAGGAAAAATCAGTTTTCTAGAGTAGAGCAGTGCTGAGTATTTCAACCAGTTCAGGGCAGGACACGTGCTCTGGACTTGTTGGCCAACAAAGTAAAAACTTAATGGTAGTTTTATAAACTTTTTGTTTTGTTTGGAATTTTTCATTTATTTCAATTGTTGTGCTTTACAACATTATTTGTATTGGAGTTTTCTTTTTTATTGAAGGAGAAAGAGAAAAGGAGAAAGAGAGAGAAAAGATATATATTGTGTTGAGGAGGTGAGGAGGAACTGAAAGGAACTGAGAGGGGAAAATCATGATCAAATATATTTTATAAAATTTATATTAAATAAATCAAAATAATAGAGTTAATGAGAACAAAAACATTCCCTATGGTTTCATGGATGATGTGTTTTAAATTAAAACATTATTCTATAGATTTTTTTGTGTGTTAATATAATAGCCTTCCATTAAGGTGTCTTCTACTATTCTCTAAGGACAAAGGGAACATGGTATTCTATTGGGTTTTGGTTGAGCTGGGTTCTATTATAAATCTCTGCTCTTGGAAATGTTGTGTTGATTTTCTAACAAGCACCTCAGCATGTGGCCTTGTTTGGAAAGACGATCTTCAAAGAAGTAACCAAGGCAACATAGATTGACAGTGGTAGGCCTCATGTAGTATAACAGGCTCCCTTATATTAAACAGGAATTTGGACACAGATACAGTGAAAGGCCATCCTAAATATTGAGGTATAAACCTGGGTAAAAAAAACCTACAAGGTAAAAATAACACTAAGAATTTCCAGAAAAAAAAAGTCATCTCACAGAAATAGTCAAGCGCTTACAACCTCAGGAGCATCTGAGGCTGCCAACAATTTGATGTTGGATTTCTAAATTCTACAACGGTGAGTTAATAGCATTTAATTATTTAATAAATAATATATTATATATGTTAGATAGCAGAGGAAATGAACAGGTAAACTCAAAGAATGGAGTTGTCAAATAATGAAAAAGGACATATTCAGCTTGAGGGTCAGAGAAGCTTCTGAGAGAACTCTATAATTCAGTTAATCAATTTATTTTACTTATACACAAATGATATGCTAATTTCCATAAAGTCCTCTCGGTCTAATGTAAAGCATAGTTTTGAATAGTTGTCCAATTAAATGTTATATGCTGTGATTGGAAAAACAGTTTTTCCTGAGTCACAGAAATGAGCAAACCAGGACTCAAATTTAAGTTTTTATTTCACAAGCTATATGCTATAACCAACAGAATTAATTCACTACAAACCAAGGCTTGTTACTACTCCAATGGATAGATCTATGTTTTCAAAATAAATGCTGAAATACCTGACATAAATTATCAATGATATCTGTAAATTGTAAATATAACTATATAATTTCATCACAATAGGCTGTGGGCACCACCATCTATGTAGTAAAGGGTCTTCCAGCATATTCTATTCCTTACTTAGGAAACGTCAGGCTAAGTCCTGGTCGAATAAAACTGGGATACAGTTGCATGTGTGGCAAACAGATTTCTGTGGCAATTTTTCCTCTCTAATTTTCCAAGAAAACTATTTGTATTTAAACTAAAATATACCTCTACTGTGAGCCAGTTTCTGTACATTCAGGGCTTTCTTCTCTTTTAAATTTAAGTTTTCTAATAGACAAGAATACTGCCTTCTCAGACTAGCTAGAAATAATACCACTGTGTTCATGTTTCACTGGGGTTAGATACAGGGCAGAATTTCAATCCTGAATTGTGACTGTATTTGTAGACATTTCCCTCTATCCCTGAAGCGTGATACAAAAATTCTTTCGTGGCTGAAACTTAGGAAAGTTAATATTTTCCTTATGAGCCCTAAAGTGACAAATACCCATGCCGCTGGCTAGTAATTCCTATTTTCAGTCTGGTTTTGATCACAAAGCAGGAAACCCTTATCACAAAGAAAATATTTCAGGTATATAATGTGATGGTGGTGAGTCTCTGATACTTACATTCTTACCTAAGGGACATTCAGTATGAAGAGTGTTTGCAGTTCTAGTAACTGTAAATGTTGAGAGGTTTAGCAAACCTCCCTTTTCTTCCTTACCATACAGTTACAGGACATTGAAGAGAATTGTTTTATCCCATTATTGGGACATATTTAAGTCAAATTGTCACTGGACTTAAGTTTTAAGTGTGTTATGCTGTTGAAGGAAAAGCAAAGGGGAAGTGTGCTGACTCTGTCATTTTGCATTTCCCCAGGCATTTTAAGCCTGTGCATGTTGCAATGCAATGTCCATCAGATGCATGCTTAGGAAGAGCACAATTGAGGTAAAACCTATATGCTTAAATAATTTACAGTTTTGTCTTGGCTGTATTGATAGATATCCTGAATGGCAAGCAACCTGCTGATCTTATATTAAAATATCCCAAAGGGTACATTTTTTTATATCATCTTGTTTATAGAAACCTCTCCCAAAGTAGATATTTTAGACAAGTTTGTAAAATTCTGTCCCTGTGAAAATATTATATCAGCTTTTCATTTCTAAGTATATATATATGTGTATATATATACATATATATGTGTGTGTGTATAATGTATTTATGTATATTATATATATTATGTGTATATAATGTGTTTATGCTATTATAAACATATTTACTTTAGGGAATTAGCATGTTTCTTTGTGAATATGTGTATGAATATAAAAAATATGTGGAAGAAGCATAAATAGGATTAATCATTTTATTTTTGTAAAATGTTTATTTTCTGAAATTATAGAAAACTGAGGAAGCAGTTGAAAAAATCAGAATAAAATAGTAGCCAGATATGGGTAAGAGAATACATTGGCAGAAATTATTTCATGATTAACCTCCCTTCTGAATTCATTCAGATTGCACATAGTCTTTTCTGCTTCAATATTAATACCTGTGTCACAGAGGCTGGATGAATCTGACCAGTGATCATTTAAAGACCACGTCTTGACCTTTCGTCCTGAGACAGTGTTATGCTGCTGTTGTATATAACTGTATTTTGTGCCAGCAGTACATAGGCTGTTGACCCCAGTCCAGCCTGATGTGGTTCTTTATATACAGTTTTGCAAACTTTTTGCATTAACTGTTGTACAGCATGCTTCTTCTAAGCAGCCAGTGCATATGTCATTTCCAATAAATGACATAGCTATAACGATGAAAGTATCTTCTGAATGATTCAAATTGCTAAAACTAAGGAAATGCCTTTCTTCTCTTCTTTTGCATAGAAATGCTTCATCATGACTTGAATGTTTTACAAATTCCCATCTAGTAATGTTTGTCACTTTGTTTATGCTGTTATCCAAGTTCATTCAAGGTTGGCTTTAATTTATACGATTAGCCTTAGGTTCATTTTTGCCATCTCACCTAAATAGAAAGTGAAGTATCTTATTATATGGGTTAAAACAAAAATACAGTAAATTTTCATCAGTTCATAGTATTTCAGTCTGAAAACACACATTAAAGGCAAATGACCAATAACTCTGAGAGAAAAAGTAAATAGAAGATGTAGTATTATTATTTGACTAACAGTTGGGCAATGAATGTATGTGTTCAGTCATAAGTACTAAAATTAGTCATTATGAAAATTTAAAAACTACAAAACTTATTTATAAATTTTAAATCATTGCAGATTTATAAGTAAGCTTTAAAACAATGTTCTCTGAATTTATCTAAGATAGTTCCAATTTATATTGTTTACTTTTCTTTAAGCCTTCACTTAGCACTGGATAGTAAGTACCAAACCTTACTTCAGTCCTTTCAGTCCTCTAATGAAAAATTCATGCTGCTTTATAACACAGTAAACTGATGCAGAAATACCAAGGATTAACAGGACATGATAATGTTAGTATGACAAGGTATGTATGTGTATATATATATACACACACACACAGTGAGATTTGTCACTATAACCCCAACTAGACCACATTGATCATATCAGAAATAGTTTTATTAACCTTTCAAGATAAGAAATATTAAAAAGCCTGCTTGATAAGATTCCATATTTTAAGAACTTATTGACCTTGGGCATTAGTTTCTTAATTGGCATGTTTACTAAAAGGGTGGGAATCTATGAAGAAAAAGATGCTTTAATTCAGGAATTATGTAAATTATGCCAAGTAATGGAATTAATGGATGCTTTATCTTCTTGGAGCAAATATAAAATAAATAAAACAACCAATTAAAAGGTTTTATTTCCTTGCATTTTATTCATAATAATCTGATTTTATCATTTACTCATAAAAGAATTTTTAAATTATAGGTAAGTTCTATATTATTAATATTATATATAAAACGTATGGAAGCTGCATTACTTCCTAAAATTCCTGACAATTACATCAAGCATATTGCTTACCTGTGGTGTTGGGTTTATGTTTATAAACCTGTGATCGTCAAGGAGAAATTATAGATGAATAATAAGTACTAAGAATTAGTAAACTAATGCCATCTAAACTGTAGGTGTATTTAAACAAATAGTTTCCTAATATGATTCATTTCTCACATATTATATAAAACGGCAAAATATAGGTTCATAATGTCAACAATAATGATAAAGAGTAGTAAGTGAAAGTGAATTTACTTTGAAGATAAAGAATTAAGATACTTATGAGATTACATGAGTGTATGTGTATGTAATTTCTTCTGATTGCATACCTGAGCATTTCTGAATTCTAATGATCAGTTCTACAGTTGGGCAATATTTCCTCTTGAAGAAGAGTGGCACTCTGCTCTCATCTGCTTTGTCTCTTCCTTCAAAATAACTTAAAGCAAGACAGAAACAGAGGGTGTTACAATTCTTTACTCATATCCACATTCCAAATATAAGTGCATTTCCTAATCTTTGAAGGGGATTATATTAGACAATAAACTAGTATAATTAATTCCTACTTTATGCTACAGAGAACAAAGGTAGAAAAAAACACATGGGAAGATGCTTCCCCTCTATCTTTGGGTCAATGTGTACTGCACATTAATGTTTAATGGTTTCTTTTTTTATTTGGTTCAATTTTATTGCTCGTGAACATAAGCAAGTAATTGCAGAAATTGGAGCCAGGCAAGCTTTTCCATACACCTCTGCCAGTGCAGCGACCCGCAACACCCTGGTATTTCATTCCTTGGCCTCTGCTAAGTGGAGTCCGCCAGTCACTTTAAATTGTGCCAAGCTGCGTAGTGGTTTTATGATGTGAAAAACATCCATTAAGTTCTAGTTTGAGTCTTTATACCACATCAAATTACATGCAAACAAAGCCAAATGATAGCTTCATCCTTGAGCGCTGAGTATTTAGAGAAATAAACAAAATGGATAGATAGTTTTAAAAAACCAAAACAAAACAGGGAAAATTCAAGGGCTTAATGAATAAACCTGAAGAAATACTACATTATTCAGATGCTCCTTGTCATTTTTTAAAATTTCAGTAACAATATTCCTGGAATGTCTTCATTTCAGACCTCCTGGGAAGTTCAATATGAGGTGCTTGAGGAGGGAAGGAATATGTTCATACACAAAGGACTTTACCTTTTGTCCTCCAACAAACAAAAATAAGACTTCATCAAATGGCAATCTAATCCATTTATATTAATCCTAACTACTGGCTTCCCTCCATCTATATTATGTTTCAAGTACTTTAAATAACATTGATATATTTTTTCTCTATGAAAATAATGAAGTGAAATAAGTAAGATGGCTTTCATTGAGTTATAACTCATCAGGAATACATTGAGAACAATACTACTAAGTTTTATTTGTAATAGATATTTTATACATATGAACGAAAGTGATTATAGAATAGATGAGAATAATTATGCTGGTAGGAAAATTAGGAGGAGCCATAGAGTCGTAAGTCAAGATAAATTTTACATAATTATTTTGTGGCCTAACAATATAAAAATAAAACAAATAAACTGAGATATTTTCAATAGCATTTATAAAACTCTGAGAAGACAACTTACCAACACATCTATAGGAAAGGTGGTAATAAAAGATAATTGAGTGGTTTGGTTTTCTTATTTTATCTTTCTCATACAAGATTCAGAAGGATAAAGGTGTTCTTGGCAGGCACATTCTCACTGACTGAGGGTAACAGACCTTGGGACTGATGATCCGGCAACACTGACCTTCACATTGAGCACTAATTGAAGACAACTGTATATATTCATTTGATTGTTTTTAACTGTGCCAAATTAGTTTGTTTGACCATAAGGCCAAGCTCCAGAGTGAGATTGATATAATTTCCGGTAGCCAGGCATTGTGTTGTACAACTGCAATCCAAACCCCAGTACTCATTAAACTGATACAGAGAAATGCTGGTAGCATGCGGCTGCACTATATAGTGAGTGTAAGGCTAACCAGAGCTTCACAGAAAGAAACATGCTTCAGCAACACACACACACACACACACACACACACACACACACATCCCTTAAGTGTTATGCATGGCATATAGTGATGACAAATGCATTTGGTAAGTTAAATCAATCTGAAATATCCATGATTCAAAATTTACTTGGTCTGTCAAGATGGATCATTCCATATTTCCACCCAGAGGTGATACGGAAAAAGCACCAGGTCAAAAAGGGCCAGAGAGAGAGCTGAGAACTAGCTGCATGAGATTGTTGAACCGGGAAAAGAAGTCCAGTGTCTTGAAAGTTTAGGACTCCATTTGACTCTAAATTTAAACCAGAGAAAGGTAGCAACTAGGCTTGTTTATCTGTCTATCTATCTACCTATCTATTTATATATTTAATTATTTTAACGACTCATCTGTAGGTGAGGCAAGAGAAGGAGAGGTAGTATATAGTTTAAAAACTGTCAGAAAACATCAAAATTAAGGCAATGTTTTAATTGTTGTCATAAAAAATAATAACGAATTTAAATGCCACTGAAAAGACTGTCTCTACACCATCAGAAATAAATGAAAGATCACGATGAAGTAAAATGATGTTGTGGGGTCTTGGGAGAAGTTGTTTTAATGGATAACATAATGTTCTTGGGATATTCCAATAGCCAACGCCATTACCTGGTTTGCTAAAGGATAACTCCAATCACAAAAAGATACCTGGTATGTCTGCAAGCTTAGACTGTGGCGGTCACTATGTATGACCAGTCATTAGCAGGGATGATGAAATGGTTTTATTCATGAAGTGTTGACTGTCTTGCAAGCAATGCATTGCACACTCTAGAAAAATTGTTTAATTTACCCCCAGTCACTTGATTCCCAATGTACAGATGGGTAAATTAAGGACTGAAGAGTACGCTTAAGAATAAAGATTTATGCCTGGGTAAGAATAACTCAAATGAGCTTTAAGTTCAGAAAGAAAAGAGAAATGATATGTGTTAATATCATGTAACACATAATACATGATATGTGTTAACCAACATTGGAAACAATTTACATATTGTTATTCTTTTCATATATCTTAATTTTCCTCACTCATGTAAACCTTCAAAGGCTTATTCTTATGAATGAAGCCATGTATATACTTCTATCTCTTTACAATCACCTATTCATCTTATATTCAAGGTAAAAACAAACAAGCAAACAAAAAATAAATGTCACTTAATTATTAGTTGCTACTGTACTGAAAGTTTTATGTTAATGAAAAATAGAAATGAGAAAGAGCTCATTAAATATATTATTTGAGGCTATACAACAAAATTCAAAATACTAATCAGGAATAATATTTAAAAGATCTATACCCTCAGGACATAAATAAAAACATGATTGTTATACATTTTAATAGAAAAATCATACCTCAAGTGTTTTGATATCTGATTACAAAAGGCAAACAGGGCAAGTGAATTCAGAGCATTTATTAAACACACCCTACTAAGAGAATGCGTCATAAAATGGAATGTGCAGAGTATGGGCTCAGTGTACCAAGATGGAAACCTTTTAATTAGTATAAAAGCTAGCCATATATGAGAGTTCACATGAAAACAGTCACGAAAAGACTTTACAAAAAGGAAAGTAAAACTATATATTTTAAAGGTGGTAAAATTTGTACAAAATGCTAATTAAATAATAAATTGTGTGAATAATGTATTTCTATCCAAGATTGGAAGAAAGAAAATGTCCACATATGCTTCAAAACTGATAAATGACGTGGAAACAAGCTGAACAATGCCAAAACTATCTGGCCCCTATTTCTAGCACCTTTTTGAGGAGCTCTTTGTTCTTAAGACATGATGCAACACAACTTTCTCACCTCCGCATGCACTGGCTACTCCTTAGCAAAGACAATACAGTCAGATCATCACAGCCCCCTAGCACAGTAAGTGGTAAGGGATAGGCAATATATTTCAAGGCAGGCCATTTATACACATTGATTAAGACCTCATAAATAAATTAATCCTAAATCAACTTTAGGTAAGCCTAATGTCAAATTCAAATATGTCTGTCTGGCCTCAGTGGCAATGGTATAATATTCTATGTTAAAGGTCCACAAATTTTAGTTAAGAAAGCATGTTAAAATACAGAATGTCATACACTGCCTTCAGAATTTTCTGTCACTGTGTCCGGTGTGGGGTCTGAGCATCTGCATCCTCCACTTTCCAAGTGGTGTTAAAGATGCTGATCTGTTGAACATAATATACACAGAACTCTACCAGATAGTGTGCATATATAACAATAACAAAACAAGAAATGCTTTTTGGTGTAAGACAAATATACTTTAGTTGCAAAGAAACTTCCATAAAGTCAAAGAGATATTTTGGATATTATGGTACAACATATAAATATGACTGTCACCACAAGCTTATTTTAGGTGATTTCATTGAGTTTGAAAGAATATGTGTAAAAATTTTCATTTAAAGTGGGTATATAGGAAAATGATGAACTGGACTTGATGTCAGAGAAAAACAGTTTAAGGATGCTACTGAAACTGATCAGAATTCCAATATTAAGACTTTCAAATGCTGAATTTTCAGTCAGTTATGGCTTACAGATTAAATGCTTTTTATAAAAACAAGTATATAATCTCAAATTAATACCTTCAAAATTAGTTCAAAAAATATAAAAAAGAAACTGAAAAAGGGTGTTGAGGTGTTTAATGAAATTTGGAATGATGGCTAACATTATCTAATCATTAAAGAAAACAAACAGCTTTTGGAAAAGACGGAATTGTGGAAGAGATGTTGATTCTAGAATGAACATTTGACTAGATTTGAATAGCATTTCTGTCACATAAAAGCACATGACTTTCTTCAGGAATTCTCTTCATATCTTGACTTGGAAATGGTGCTGCATCCTCTCAGAATTCCATCTAGAGAGCTGCCCTTCTTCATTGTGGTAGACTACTCCAGTGTTAGGAAAGAATGTGCAACTCAATGATGAAATACTTTCATACCTCTCCAAAGAAAACAGAGCTTTGCAGCTCTCATCTGAAACAGCTTCATTCACGTATCAGGTTTGCTGATGTAGGCACACTGCTCATCATTGAAAACACAGCTTTGCTAATTACTAATACGATTTAAGGAGAACTGGTGTGATCATGAAACACTGCATGCTCTAATTGTAACATCCCTGGCTCCTGCAGAAAAACATGCGCTCTGAGGTCTCAACTCTGCATTTAATAAGACAACTATGGTTTTGCTCAGGCTTCTTCTCTGGGCCAGTATTTTTGCAAGCAATGCATTCTGCTTTTATTGTGCACATGCTCTTTATTTTTATGTGTGGGAGGCGTATGTTTTATGCTCTGAACTGTTTAGCTCCAGTACAACATAGTGGCAGCATGCTGAGTGGGCCAGTCACTGGGAACAGGTATGAACAGAATTAACTGTGAGATAGGTTAGGGGAGGGAAGCTTTTTCACTTATAGATGAAAAAGATGAAATTTTTCATTCGGTTAGTTTTGGTTTAAAATGAGATTGTAGACTCATGGGGAAAATAGGTAGTAAATGAGGGCAGAGAAGCAAAAGCGGCAAGAAAGCAAGGAGATTGGTGGAAGATTTCTGAAGCTGCCAGCATTTCAGTATTCAGTACTGTGCACAACTGCCACTCCCGAGCATCGACCCAGAAGTTATGCCCAGAGTGTACTAGAGCAAATACCTGGAGTTTGGTTTGCAGCATCCGCAGAGCCTGCTCGGGAATCCTGATTCCGAGGACTCAGAATTGACACAGGCGTCTGAGTGTTAGCTCCGAACACACTATTTACAAGTCATTTTATTGTGAGAGAATTGCTAACCCTGGGAAACCACAGTTATATTCGCTTTACTGTTATTATTCCCACAAATCCTTGTGTTTGATTTTTGAAGCCCAAAACCAACCATTGCGGTATGAAGACAAACACACCAGTGCGAAAGCTGGGTCTGCTGTGACAATAGAGGCAATCAAAGACTGAAAGGGTATCTTGGGACAGATTATAACATTTTCTTGGATTCTCCTACAATATGGCAGGTTGCTGACATAATATTGGATGTCAATTTTGAACTTGGACTGTGCAGCTTCTTAAAGCCAAAGTGATCTACTGTTTTCTATCACTGTGAAGCCGTCTCTTTAATGCAGGAAGGCAAGTGACCTTATTTCCTCCATTAAATTTCTGTTAAATATCACTGTGGCTTGGTTATTGGCCTTTTATTTTCAAGGCTATAAACATTGTTGCTGTGGTCGTCTGATAATTTCATCTTATGGGAAACAAGATACATTCCCTGCCTATTAGCTAACGGTGTCTTCTTGAGTCTCTTCTTGTTTTATAAAAGAACTTGCCATGCAGTAAATTCACTAGATCAAAAACAAATGGCAGTGTGGAAAAGACTCACAGCTACAAGGGGATGTAAATTTTCTAATGAAGTAGCCCTCTGTTATAAAATATTTACTTTGTTTAAAGGAACAAATGAGTAGTTAAAGTGGCTTTCTATGTGGAAATTTGAGAACCATCAAGTGGAAGCAAGCGGAAACAAAATAAGATTTGAACTTTTTTTCCCTGCCTTTTTTTTTTAGCTTGAAAAGCCAACTGAAATCCGACATCTCGCGTTAAAGTACCAATCTGCTGCAGAGTGGATGAATTTGTGATAAATGGTCCCTTGAGCTTTCTAAAGCATATTCTCCATAAAACAAGCCCCAATATGTTTCTTCGCATCAGTCAGCCCTGACAGCCAGGCTGCAGCAGCCATCCAGTGCTGCTACCTGACACCCTAAGCTGTAAACAACCGTGTGTTTATTGCAGCAGAGCTTGTGCATCCATTTCAAGGTTTGCAGCACTAAAAGACTGACTGCCTACATAAACTGGAGAGGGCTGCAGTGTTGTTGTTTTGTTTATTGCTCTTTTACTGCAGGGGTCAAACAGTTCCCCAGAGACCAGACCCCAGTCCTCTGCCATCTCTACAGTCGGTGTCAGGAAACTTGTGTGAACTAAATCACTGTGGAGAGTACTTATAATGATAAAACTAATGAAGTGAAATTAAAGAAAAAACACAGATGATTAATAAAAGATCAAAATAATTCCCTCTTCCTCCTCTTCTGCTCCTTCCTTCTGTGTGGTGGTAGCATTTGCTAGGGGCTTGATGGGCGAGAATTCTATCTGCCTACTCAAAGACAAGTTACACAGAGCTTTCACCTTGTAGTGGTAAATGTTTACATTTTCATTCATGAAATTCATATCTAGATAATTCTGAATAATTTAACCGCCTACTTAGATCTAAGTATTATAAATACCCAACCAAAAAGCTAATATCGAAATACTTTTGTTTACAATTATGCTTTTTGAATTAGCACTATTAAAGACAAAATCACAAAGCAAAGTTATATAGTATTTTAAAAGGAAGTGATTTATTGGGAAAGTTAATAATGGATGAGGTAATATATCTTTTTTTTTAATTTATTTATTTATTAAAGATTTCTGTCTCTTCCCCGCCACCGCCTCCCATTTCCCTCCCCCTCCCCCAATTAAGTCTCCCCCCAGCCCGAAAAGCAATCAGGGTTCCCTGTCCTGTGGGAAGTCCAAGGAACCCCCACCCCCATCCAGGTCTAGTAAGTTGAGCATCCAAACTGCCTAGGCTCCCACCAAGCCAGTGCGTGCAGTAGGATCAGAAACCCATTGCCATTGTTCTTGAGTTCTCAGTAGTCCAAGAGGTAATATATCTTAATTAGTTTAAAAATCATTGCAATTTAGTTCGAAAGAAGAAGATTTCCCTAAAAATGTTATGGTGTATTTTAGGTATTGAATTTGAAAGTAGTGTACATGAACACATTTTAAATATATTTTTAGAATTCTGATATTAAATTTTTAAAGGTCTATCTAAATAAAGGAAGCATTTTACTTTCTCTATCACAGCATAAACCTGGAATGGCCTTAAATCATTTGCTGATGGGAAAACCCTCGCTTAAGACAATACGAAGAAAAAGGGCCCCGAGATTGAAAATTTCTCTAAAGTGCTTTATAATAAATTTCACTGTGTATATGACACTAAGGTTAACATAGACTTCACAGTTTATTAAGAAATAACATTCAGGAAAGTTCTAAGTTAGGATCATTAATTTTCAAGTCCTTCCTTTGAAAAATCATGCAATTTGTTGCACCGCTACATCCTTAAGAACACATTGTTTTTATTACCACAGTTTTTGAAACAGAACCTAAGTTGAATTTAGAAGTTAAAACTAGTAAGTGAAGATTTCTAATCTGTGAAACATGTTCTTTCCTATTAACATTGTCTTTTTTTTTACGATTTTATTATTTTTTTTAATGAGCTGGGGATAGGCTGTGACCTTTTTTTATTATTTATTTATTTATTTATTAAAGATTTCTGCCTCCTCCCTGCCACCGCCTCCCATTTCCCTTGCCCTCCCCCACTCAACTCCCCCTCCCTCATCAGCCCAAAGAGCAGTCAGGGTTCCCTGCCCTGTGGGGAGTCCAAGGACCATCCACTTCCATCCAGGTCTAGTAAGGTGAACATCCAAACAGCCTAGGCTCCCACAAAACCAGTACGTGCAGTAGGATCAAAAACCCATTGCCATTGTTCTTGACTTCTCAGTAGTCCTCATTGTTTGCTATGTTCAGGGAGTCCAGTTTTATCCCATGCTTTTTCAGACCCAGTCCAGCTGACCTTGGTGAGTTCCCAATAGAACATCCCCATTGTCTCAGTGTGTGGGTGCACCCCTCACGGTCCTGAGTTCCTTGCTCATGCTCTCTCTTCTTCTGCTCCTGATTTGGACCTTGGGGTTTCAGTCCGGTGCTCCAATGTGGGTCTCTGTCTCTGTCTCCTTTCATCGCCTGATGAAGGTTAATATCCAGGAGGATGACTATATATTTTTCTTTGGGTTCACCTTCTTATTTAGCTTTGCTAGGATCACGAATTATACATGTACATCCCATGTTCCTCTTTTTGGGACTGGCTTCCCTCACTCAGGATAGTGTTGTCTATTTCCGTCCATTTCAATGAAAGAATGGATGAAGAAATTATGGAATATATACATATTAGAGTACTGCTCAACAATAAAAAACAATGACTTTTTGAATTTTAACATTGTCTTTACACAGTCGATATTTCACTTGTAGAACTTAACACATTTGGATTTTGTTGATTGTTCTATATTTACTACTGAACTAACAATTTTATTTAGAACTTTGATTATATTCTATTTAAATGCAAATATTTAATTTTGTACTTTTTCCACTATAACAAATGCATTTTTAGTACCCACAATTTTTAGTATTGTTTAAATGTCAAGATGAATTAATAACAACATGAAAATATGCACTAGAAAAAACCACATTTTTATAATAACTGGGACAGGTAATATTTAGATTAAATTATATATAAAGTATAGATTTCACACCAGTAATGAGAACACTTTATTTAGTATTTGTAATGATTATTGTTATCAGTTGGATTGGACTAAACACAGGGCATCAATGATGTACACCTTTTTATATGTCAGTGTGGGAGTTTCTTTGGGACGTTTAAGTACGGAGAGTGGATACAACGCAAACGCAGGCTGTGGGTAGGTATCATCATCCTAATAACTTGGGTCTTGAGTTGGATGAAAAGAGGGAGAGAAACAGCCTGATAGGCCAAGCAATCACTTTGTCCTTTAGTAAATACTCACTGTATTTGCCATCTTTCCTTCCCAGACACATGAACCATGTCTTTCGAACCATGAATCAATATAGCTCTTCGCTCTGTTAAGTTTATTCCTATGAAATATTTGATCACATCATGAGAAAATGAACAAGGACTATTTGTAACTATACAAGTACATTAATTCTAATAAAATCATCAATCACATAGTATTTATGTAGTTGGTTCTAATGGAGGTGTGGGAGGAATTTGTATGTCTTGATGTCAAATGTCTGTGATCATGTAAATCCTGTTATAATTATTGTTTTTACAAATAGAATGCTTATGTATGCATTGGTTTTTAATATGTTACTGAAAGAACCCAGTCCTTGTCAAAATAAACTCATTCCAAAATATTAAGATTCAGTCAACAATGTAGGAACCAATGACAAACAATGAAGTGTCTATTATATGTTTCTAAGTCATTAACCCCCAAATCTTATTTTCCACAAGAAAAGAAACAATACCAGTGCTTTTATTAATTTAACAGTTAGTAATTTCTAAGTAAATTAGCTACATATTTGTGTATAGATGGATGTATATCAGAAAATTTGCACAGGATTCTGTATGGCTGAGTGATCAATATAAATGAAAACTCCCAGGTGTGAGATGCATAATCATGAAGCCACATACTAAGCAAAAATGTAAAACATTTTCTATCAGGTACTTCTAATTTCATGAGGCAATAAAACTTGCTATTTAGGTGAGACTGGGCACGAGGATAGTATGACTGTGGATAAAATATGCCATTTAGAAAAATGTTATTGATACAGTATTTTAAATTTAAAACGTAGCACGTATTTCAAGAGATTTTCAAATCACCACAGTAATTTCCAGAAGAGACATTTAAAAGGTATGCAAACATTTCACATCATTGGAGATAACCATACTCTTTATCTACTTTATTAAGTAAATTAAATGACATGTATAGTATGATGCATTAAACCATCAAAAGTGATACTTCTTAGGTAGTCAGTATTTTACATAAATAATTAATGAGTGTGGTTATGTCAACCACACATGTTTTAAAAAGGCAAATTTGTCCCAGTAGCATAACTCTCTCAGAGAATACTGTGAAACAGTTACAGTTAATGTTTCCTCATTTACAATTTTGTATGGATAAAAACATTAAGTGAACACAAAGAAGTGCATGCATCTGAGTCCAGACTACATGGGAAAGCAAAGAACATTGATTTGCATACCCCTCAGAAGTAGACTTTGTTTTTTTCATATTTGTGCCCTCATGATGAGAACAAATGATAAGAAATGTTTCCTCTGCAGCACTTATGGTGGGGCTTATGGAGATACACACTCAGGGATCCCTGTCACAGGACTTCCATGCCAAGGAATATGACTGTTAGGGTTGTGAACTGACAAATATGTTCTCAAGAGTTTGTTGGTAAAGACATTGAATCAAGGCAAGTTTCAGGACATAGATAATTTGGAGTTTTTGTTTTATTATCACTGTTAATTATGATGAATACTTTAGGGTATAATATATATATTATTTTAAAATATATGTATATTTTAAAAAGGATAGGACAGCTGTGATCAATGCTAATTCATTCAGGAACCACATAGTTCTCTCTCAGAATACAGCAAGTATTGACTACCACAATAGTAAATTGAACTGTCAGGATGCTAATAATCAGAAGTAATCATTGCTTCAGAAGCCTCTCTCTCCCTATTATCAGGGTCTTTTATTTTATATATATATAGAAAGCAAGTCACTGTAGTTAATATTAATATAGTTGTTACTGTGAATGTTATGTTGATTATGAGAATCTTGTTTTGATTACACTTATAAATCCTTAAATACGATTGTATTTTACAGAAAAATTTTGAATTAATCTTTAAAGTTACAATTAGAATGGCTTCTTTCTCTACAGTACTCTACAAACTATTCTGCTTAATGGTGAATCTCAAAGTTTTTGATGTTTTCGGAAATCTACATGCTACTTATGACTTTTCTCGCCATTGGGTTTTTTTTTTCTAGTCCACCTAACTCATGAGGAACTGTCTGGTGCTACAGTTGTAGAATTCTGTTTGTTCATGAAAGTGTAAATTGCATTTAATGTTGCGTGAAATCTGAAGGCAGACTCCCTGTGTGCAAACATGTCTCCTGTTTCTTGGCTCATCAGGAGGCTCTTCTTTATACTATCAGTGGTTTTCCTGAGTTAGGAATCCTTATGCTTTTGTATCAAGAGGCATCATCAGGCTTGGGAACACATTTACCCATATTATAAAATGCAAGAGAAAAAGCCAACACGGAATTAACTGAATTGTTTATTCTTAGTTTCTTTCTATGCACACTGTAGCGTTGAGATAAATAATCCTCTTTCAAACTGAGTTTAATTTTTCTGATATATTATTATGAAGTTACATTTTTGAGAATATAATAAATAAACAGCAAATAAAGATGCTTCTCAATTGTGCTCTTCTTGTAAAAGTCTAAGGGGACACAAGGTAGTTGGATAGAGAAAGTGGATAAAAGGTAGCAGGTAAATGATAGATTTTTCTGGCCCAAACTCCCCCATGTTTTGCTGACCTTCAGGTCAGCATCAAAATATAGGACATATCCCTCTGCCTTGGACAATGCTTGCTTGCTTCAGCCTTTTCCCTCTATCTAAGTGACTGTCATTGAGGGTCTGTAAGTCAATAAAGTACTTTCTCATCTACAAGGCTCCTGATGTCTGTAAGAATCCTCAACTACCATTGCCAGTAAATGAAGGAGTGAAAATTGATTGTCTTAAAGTTTGAAAGACTTTTCACAGAGTGTTGAAAAGGAATTGAGTTATGAAGAAGGGTTAGGATGGTAGTTTCTACTAACTTATTGGGGTCAACTAACAATGAATAGACAGAATGTCTGTCTTCCGAGGGAAGCAACAAAGACTTATGCCTCATCACTGCTTTTTAACACTTTGCAAAGCTTTGTTTGTACTTAAAGCTATCATTTTTCTCATTAGATGACTTTGGCAGCTTTTTAAATATCCATTAAAAATATAAATTAAATTTCTGCTTAAATGTATCCTCATATATGTTAACAGCATAAAAAATGGGATACTCCTTGTGCCTATTGTCAAAATGTGCCCTAGCTATAACTGTTAGAATTTGAACATAATGTTTTTCTTAATTTTTATTTTCTATAATTCTATTTCTCTCAGAAGCCTCCTAGTTCTAATTGACATACAGGTGTTAGTGCCCTTTTATTTTCCCCATGTATATTCGTTTCTTAGGTAAGTGTTTACAAAAGAGCTCTCTTTGCCAATGGAAATATTACAGTGTTTACTATCTATTACAGTAGCTACCAGGTACAAGTGTTTGTGTGCATTTGAAATACAGGCAATGCTCTAAGGAACTGAATGTTTAATCTCATTTAATTAAAATTATTCTAAACTTGAATATCCACATGTGGTTAGTGGCTACATATTGGGTTGCAATTTGAGGAGCATGCACTTGGTTCCAGGTGATTGTTAGGTAAGCTTTGCTTTTTACAAAGTGGTAGAACAGTTGGAAAGGCAAAAGTGGAAAGGAAATTGTGATAAGAAAACCTGGTTTTCCTGACTCAGGTTCTTCTCTTGCTACCTGAATATCATCACGGACACACAAATCATGTTCTTCAGACAACACTTTCTAGACTTTGAAGAATATTCGTTTATTTTTTTTTTTCAGTTTTAAAGCCAAGATTTTTGTCAAATGCTGTGGATCATTGATGTCAGGCTTCCAATTTCCTGTGTATAGGTACATAATATTTGTTTTAATGTTACAGTTTCACAAGATTTTTTTCCTTTCTTTTTTGGGAGGGGGTAAGGGGTTCTTTGTTTTAATTGCTAACTTTACCTTTTTAATTTTTCTTTTTTATTGTTCAGAAACTTAAGTCAGATAAAAAGTCCCAGACCCCAGTCGAAACAATAAGCAAAACCTCTAATCAGACCTAGGTTAACTAGAAGGCTTAGAGAAGGCCTTTTAGATTAGGTCCTGGAATCTTAGAAGTACTTGTGAGGTTAATTTCACATGACATTGTTTTCAGTTTGTTCTTAGTGTTCAATAACTGCTCGATCAAGTGCTTTAAGCAAAACCAGGATCTAAACCCAGAGAGACCACTCTGACATTCTCACATTAAACCAAGAGCTGTCTTAAGAAAATTGTGTTAAATATGTATACAGACAATTCTAATTTATTTTTATTATTATTATACCTACTGTTGAACTTTGGGATGATAAATATTATAAATCCTTAAAAGTTTTAACACTATAAATATTTAAATATATTTTGTATAGTTTGATAACCGAGTTCTGAGAACCACAGGAAGTTAAATACTACTTTGTGTGTATGTACTGCTTTTGTTCTGGTGCAATGGCAGGGTTGTCAGAATCATAAGATAATCTGTGACAGTATTCCTTGAAAGGAAGTATGGACTGATGCCCTAATAACAGAAGCCAATATTTGACTACAGGACAAGGCTTAGACTTTCTAACCTAGTTTCTAATCCACTCTGCTGTAGGTGCACTTAGTATCCACCAGAGAAGCTTCACTGTCGTGCACTCACATGAAGATTTCCCATCTCTTTTTATCCTGATTCACAGAACTAAGATTTCAAAATGTTGTTCTTTACTTGTTTTTTATTTGCCTTTATTTGTTTTTATTCACATAAAGCTTTCAGTACAGAACCAAATATACAATAGATGAGACCTTGAAAGTAGTCTATGTGTCTTTTTAATTATTATTGTTTTTATTGAGCTCTACATTTTTCTCTGCTCCCCTCCCTACATCTCCCCCCTCCCTTCAAACCTCTCTCAAGGCCCCCATGCTCTCAAATTACTCAGGAGATCTTGTCTTTTTCTATTTCCTATGTAAATTAGTTCTATATATGTCTCTCTTAGGGTCCTCATTGTTGTCTAGGTTTTCTGGGATTGTGATTTGTGGGCTGCTTTTCTTTGCTTTATGTTTAAAAATCACTCATAAGTGAGTACATATGATAATTGCCTATGTGTCTTGTAATGAAAATGCACCCCACCATTGCTCTAGTTATGCACAGTTTGTTTTTTCTTTCCCCCAAAGAAAGTTAAATTGGGGGTCACTGGTATGGCAGCTACTCCCAGCTTTGCTTTACCAAGACAGGTTGAATCTGCTGCAAATATTGTCGCCCCCAACCTATAAGGTAAAAGCACATTCCCTACTGTGGCATTATTTAGCAAGAGGAAGAGGGAGGGGAGAATATTTCTAGGCTTCAAAAAGTAATGACCTGATGTTTGGGAGGAAAGGAGTCACTCTTTATTTTTCTTTTTCTTTTTTTTTTTTTTTTTTTTGGTTTTTCGAGACAGTGTTTCTCTGTGGCTTTGGAGCCTGTCCTGGAACTAGCTCTGTAGACCAGGCTGGTCTCGAACTCACAGAGATCCGCCTGCCTCTGCCTCCCGAGTGCTGGGATTAAAGGCGTGCGCCACCACCGCCCGGCAGGAGTCACTCTTTAAACCACAGAGCTACCCCTCATCTTTAAGTGCCTATGCTGAGACATTCGGAGAGGACTTCTGCCCCCAGAAATGAGAGAAAGGCTTTATGTAATCACCCAACGTGCAGAATTGTTTCATGATAGTCTGAGTGCACTGGAAAAGGACATTTCAAATTCATTGGTTAAAGTTCAGAAGTAATTGGCTCCAAGTTGTAAAAGCTACTTTCTTTACTGCTTCACAAATACCTAATGAACAGCTTTATCAGAGGAGGCTTATTTAGGTTAACAGTATAGGATATACATTTTATCACAGTAGGTTGACAAGATAGAATATACAGTTCTTCAAGACAGGATGGCAGGATCGGATATACGGTCCATCATGACAGGGAAGGCTTGGTGACTGGAACAGGGTGGCTATGTCAGATGATGTGAAATTGCTGATTATATCCCATGAGTAAACAATAGTAGAAAAAATGGGCTTGGGATTCCACACAATTCTGAAGACCTGAACTCAGGAATCTCTTTCCTCTCAGAAAGCTCTGCCTCCTAAATATTCTACAACATTTTTAAGCTAAAAGAAAAAAAAAAACAGTTAAACAGCCAAAGGTTCAAATCCCCTGAGTCTCTTGGGACATTTGATATCAAACTAGTCATATATAATAGACAATAAAGATCCTTTGAAGTCAAAATTCCTAATATGGTTCTTAAATTTTTGTTGCCATTAGTAGACAGATGCTACTTACATAAAATTTTACCTGCAAGGAAATCTATTGAAACAATCTATTCAACGTTTTACTTACTTTGGACATGTTATTTTAGTTGAAAGTATTGGGGTAACTTTATGATTCTCCACATAATTTTTTATGGTTCTAACTGCTTACCAATATTAAAGGGATAAACTTGACCTGAGAAAGAATGATAAATGCGTTTATGTTTGATTGCAGGGAATGCATAAGCAGGGTATATGAAAAAAAAAGAAAAACCAAGAAGAAACAGCAGGAGACTTGCTGAGCTAGGAGCAGAAGTGTTGCAGGGGGTGGGTGATTTGTCGTTGATATCTAATATGTCAAGGCAAGCAAGAAATATGCATGCTTGCTGGAGAATTCAGAAAGGCTCTATGGGTATTGATGAAATGAATCTTGGATGTAGTCCTGTGCACTAGTAAATCATAAATTTATTGCTTGGTTCTATACATGAGCTTGTCAATCCTGCTACTCTGTCTTTCTATCTAAAATTCGGTGAAATAGATTTTTAAGTATCACCATGTGCTTCCCAAATGTTATCATTTGCAAGGCCTACCATTCTGATTTGACTTTTTAACTGTGGTTAGATTCTGATGTAACATATTCATTAGGCTACATTAATTATGCATGCATCAACCACAAAGCAGGTGCTTGGCTATAAGACGGACATTTAATCAGAAAAAAAATTGATCCTAAACTGGTATTTTATATTCTACCCTTATTGATGTGCTTCCTCACAGAACATTAATAATAATAATGCTTCCACTTCTAGCACCTCTGGAGAAATGCTTTTTCAGACAAAGCCTAGTATTTTTTGTATACCATAAAATAGTATTTACATTTATGCTATTAAAAGATTTCACATTTTTGTTTAGTTTTACTGTAGTTAAAATAATAAAAATGGAAGGTTGGTGGATAGTATCAAATTTTGAAAACAAAAATTCACTAAACTTATGACATCATATAGAAAACAAAGCTAAGTGAAAAGATTAAATAATTCTTCAAATTGAATTGCTCTTCTGAGCAAGTCGTACTTAATAGTTTGGGAGTTAAATGTAGACAAGATGCAACAATGGATGTCATTAATGTGGAGAAGAGACACCATTAAGCACAGCTTCTGGGAGGGCAACTGGGATAGCCACTATGGAAATCAGTATGGAGTTGCTAAGAAAACTAAATCTAGAACACCTATGTGATACAATTATAGTCTTTCTGGGCTTATAGTCAAGGACTCTACACAATACAGGAGATATTTTCACACCCTTGTTTATTGCCATTGTATTTCCAATTGTAAGTAAATGCAAAGAGCCTAGCTATCCATCAATAGGACAATGAAAATGTGATACATATATGTGCACAGTGGGTTTTTACTCAGAGGTAAGAAATGAAATTTGCAATAAAATAATGGATGTGGAAAGTATCGTAATCCCTTGGTGCGATAACCCAGACTGACAAATGATCCACGTTTTCTCTCACAATCAAATCCCACGTTTCACATTCGTGTGTGTGTGTGTGTGTGTGTGTGTGTGTGTGTGTGTGTGAATGCTGTCATATAACATGATACTAGAAGGAGACCACAAGCAGGAGGAGAATTGTCTGAAGTAGAGGAGATTGTAAGACACGTGTATGACATGAGGCTCAAAGGGATTTCTGTGGATGAAGAATCCAAGAGGGAGCAGGCAGATAACACAGAAGAGGTCAGGAGAAGAATCAATTGCTGTGAAATATTATTTATAGCTGCACTACATTTGTTTATTCTGTGGAACATTTGTTTTATTGATGCAAAGATATGCTTCATTCTTTTGTCTTGTATTTGTTTAACTCTGTATTACTTTGTCTCTCTAAAACACCTAGTTGGTCTAATAGAGTTGAGTGGCCATTAGATAGGCAGGTGAAAGGATAGGTGGGACTGGCTGACAGAGTGAATAAATAGAAGGAGAAATCTTGGAAGAAAAAGATTGAGAAGCAGGATACAGGGGAGCATGTCAGGGACCTGCCACCCAACTACACAACAAACCACACAGTGAGAAGTAAAGAAAGGTAAACAGGAATAGAGACCGGTAAAAGTCCAGAAGCAAAAGATAGATGGGATAATTTAAGAAAAGCTGACAAAAAAAAGTCAAGACCAGACATTCTTAAGTAAGAATAAGCATCCACGTGATTTAATTGGGAGCTAGGTGGCAGGACCCCCAAAAGAGCAAAAAGTAAAAAGAGTTTAAAAAAGCAGCAACTACAATCAAAAGATAGAAATTATGTTTAAAAATGCCATATAAAGCCTTATGTAAATATGCTATTTAAATATTAGCAATAATAAAGGGAAGGTTTGTTTCAATAAAATTTCTTCTACAAGTTTGAAATTACCTATATTACTGTTAAATTTATACAGCACAGATTTCAAGCACTCTGACATAGGTAAATAAGAATTTATACCTCTCCAGAAAGTTCAAGTATTTTCAAATTATACCAGATGGTGTTGGATATTTTTAAAAAGGCAAGCAATTTTCTAGCATTCAATATAGAGCTCACACAAGCTTCACATAAATTGTGAATTACCATATATAAGCTCAACCACACAGGAAGCCTTTGGAAGTCCAGAACGAAAACCCGAGGACATGGTATTCAGAGTGTTACATCCTATTGTCTGGAGGCTTTAGAGCAGTTACCTATGACATTTATGTACAAAGAATGACTGCTTCAGGGTTCTCTTAATGTCTGAATCCAAAAATGGCACCGTTTTTCTATGACTTCCCAGGACACAGTTTCAGTATAATAAGATGATGTAACGGTAAGTTACAAAGAGTCCATCTTTTGCCTGGTGAAGTCATTTACCATCTTCATCTGTGAATATCTGATTTCTCCCTGACACCACAATATTATCATTGTGTGCATACACAGTCCTACGCACATGCATAGACACATAAAAGAACAAACAGACACACTACCCCTGCCTTATTATACACATTTATAGGTAAAAAAAAACAACCCTGCAACTATAAGGCATATGTGACTTAGTTCCAAGATGATATTCACAGTGATAGTGGCTCAATTTATGTCTCGAGATGCCTAAAGCACTTGGTTAAATTCCCTGTGGTATATTTATAACATTAAGTGTTCATATCTTTGTTCTCTTCAGAATGGTGCACATATGTTTAATTGGATGTGTAGGGCATGATACCTTTCCCAAAGGGAATTCATGGATCATTTAGTTTTGTGGACCTGAGTTTTCAGTAAAGAAAATGAGACCGGAGATCCTCTAATAACTTCTCCCACTGAATAGAATGACCTAGATTTTGTTGTATACTGGCAAAACTGTGAGAGGATATTTTTATATTGCCATTTTGTCCTTACGATTTTTCTAACTGTTCTCACCATATGAGATTCCTTTCAAGTTTCTCTTTTGACAATGTGGGAATGCTGTCGGATTTGTAGTATCAGAAAAATGGAAGTGAAGAGTAAAAGTTAGCTGAAAATAGGAGATGAGGTTCAGATTTTTTCTTAACCATTAAAAAAAATCTGCCCACCTTCAAATTCATCAGCAAGGTGTCCTTGTCAGCCACTCTTCATCATGTAGAAGCCCAGTGTGTTTATTTTAATTCCTGTGAAATATTTTTCTTTATATACTTATAAAATTGCATTATAAATGTATTTTCTATGAAGTTTCACAAAAAATGGTAGCAAATGATCTCAACTTAAAATTTAACCTTGAAAACCCTACACACATTTCTGTTTGAATTGCTCATTTACACTTGAGACATGAAACTTCTTTGTTTCACACCCAATTTACAATGGGCTGATTGCCATACTTGGTGCTTAAATTTTTTTCTTTTTTGTATCAAAATGAGTAAATATAAATTACTTCAGCAATCAGTGTAAACACACGTAAAGGCTATATGTAATATTCCTCATATAGTTTATTTATCTGGTATTTAAAAGACACTGAGCCTTTGTTATAATTTATAAAATTGTTAATTTTCTTACTATTAATATCAAAACTGAATGATTTTTAGGCAAACATTACAAATTATTAAATTATGGGATGGCATACATTATATACTGGAATGGAAGAGAGGTATCAATTTCAAGTTACTTAGTTCTATCTTATTCTTAGGGGTCTTAGAATTTAACCCACCAACACACACACAAAGGATTAAATATGCATTTCTAAGTTAACTCTAAGAGTCTCTACTTTAGAACAAATAATAAATGAGTTTGTTTCACTATGTTCACTAAGGCTATTCATCCTAGCATCTTTTATGTCACTATAAACATGTATTTCAAAATATGTTTGTATATACAAAGAAGTAGATATGCATTAATCAGGAATTCATTGGGAAGGATGTTTATATCATTGAGAAATTGAGAAACAAAAACCTTCTCTTCTATCTTTCTAGTCTGTGTATTTACCATTAACTCTCCTACCATTACACATTAAAGAAAGAATTTTAAGGAAATCTGCATACATTTGTAGCTATGAATACAACTGTAGATATGCAGATATGCATACATGTCAGATAGCACTACATTTTCCTATAAAATAAAGCTAATGCACTAAATATATTAAATATAAGATTAATGTGTCTCTTATAATTGCTCCTGTTTTTCTCTTTAAATATTTAATATTTAAGAAATTTCAGGATGAAAGATATAAAGTCATTATTTGATAGAAGAAACCCCAAAGACTAACTATATATATATATATATATATGCACACATACAATCTTAAACACATTAAACACACATGTATGTAGTCTCTTAACACATGCACGTGCATGCCCACATATACAAGTGTAATCAACTACACAGACAAAAAAATCCTATTAATGACTTAAAAAGATATTTGTAAAAGTTTCAGCATATGAAATCAATTTATAGGAATTAGTTTCATTTTGGGGACTAAGAAGAAAATTATCCTCGGAAAAAAGTAATGATTGGCACTAAATCAAATTAATGTTTAGGAGTACACTTGAAACGATAAACACATAGTAAGGTACAAAACATTCCTGAAATTATTTAAAACCAAATTTAACTTTCCATCAATTACTGAAGTAATCATTTTATTCAAAGATATTCACAATATTTAATTCCTTTCAAAATCCAGAGACATTTACAATAAAAACAGAACAATTCAAAAATCATTTTAGAACCACTAATGACTCTGCAAAATCAAAACAATGTCACTAAATAACAAAACCAGAGACAGTATGCTTTATGGTATCAAAATGTGTTTAAAAAATTACTATCATAATAGCATGTATAGAACAGAATAGTCAATGCAGAAATGAACCCTTGCCAAGATGTCAAACATGATCGGGGTGGGGTGGTGCTTCAGCTATTACCACCGAGAAAACGGAAATCTTCATATAAAAGGATGAATTTGTACTTAAGTCTTCTATACAACACAACAATAAACTCCAAATGTATTTGAGACTTGAATTCTTGAAGTGAGACAACATCTACAAGAAAAGAGTTTTATGATCTTCATCCTAGAAATGATTTCTTGTCTGTGACACCAAAATTATAACCAATAGAAATACAGCAAATAAATCAAACTGTATGAAATTAAAATTTATGTCTAACAAATGAAGCTATCATACTTAAAAGACAAGCTAGGGAATGGAAAATATATTCAAAAAGCATAAATCTACCAAGAGGTTAGAATTCTCTATGCTTATTTACATAAAAAGATAAGCTATATGTGTGTGTGTATAGCAATAATTGTTATATTGATTTTAGAAATACTTGTTTTACATATTTACACTAAACTTCGTTCACCTGTTCTACATACATAATTTATTAAAATATATATTGAATTTGTTAAAAGTCACAAACATAATTTATAGACAATATAAATTATATCACTGATCCACAAACCAACAAGTCTAAAATGGAAGCATTTTTTTTTATTACCATTGTGTCCTCTGTCCCTTCCTGGAAATTTCTTTTTCTCTATTACTTCTGGTTAGATAATGGTTGTTTTACTATCTTGCTCATATTTTACTAGGTTCCATGGGCTTTGCTGAATTTAAATGATGCTCAAAATATTAAAGATATAACATGTTTTACCATTTGTTCAAAAACAGTTTCTAGTTTGACTTTAAAGGGAAGAATCATTTTCATGTTCCCTAAAAGAGAAGAGTTGAGTGAATGAATACACTACCTTCAACAGAGGCTCCATTGGCTTTGCACCTGCATACTTGCTTCAGAGGAAGCCATCCTTATCCCATGATCCTACCCACTTCCATTTCTCTCTCTCAGAAAATTTCAGCAGTGTATGGATTTCTACTTCACAGTACATAATTAAAATGACATTTATATTTTTATGTTTCTTTCTAAAATAAAATCTAAGTCTCTTAAGAAAATTCTGTGTTTTGTATTAGCTTTAAAGTTATATATTATTGTGTTTTAATAGAGATACATAGCAACTTAAAACAGTTAGACATAACATTTATAATTAATATACATGCTTTTTAAATCAAAAGCTTTCTTGAACCACAGTGGAACTCATATGACAGAAATTTCAAAACAAGTTATAAAATAATAAAAACCAAAGTTAAACTCTACAACATTTATCCCTTACTTGTCAGTTGTCAACTGTCAAGCTCTGTCTATCTCCCCAATTACTGTTACCCTATTACCTTTTGTGCCTTTCATGTCACACACACACACACAAAAAAAATACATGCATGCACAAATATACAGAGACACATGATTCCCCTCTGTATGCTGTGAATACCATTGATTAATGAAGAAGTTGCTTTGGGCCTTTTGCAACACAGAATAGGGCAAGGAGGAAATTCCAAGCAGAGAGAGGAGGAAAGAATACGTAGAGTCAGGGAGAAGCCATATAGCCACAGCAGGAGACAGATGCTGAATGCTGGACGCTGGACAGAACCTTACTGGTAGGCCACAACCATGTTTTTGATACACAAATTAATAGAAATGGGTTAGTTTAAGATATAAGAGCTAGCCAATAAGAAGCATGACGTAATAGGTCAAGCAGTGTTGTAATAATACAGTTTCTGTGAAATTATTCCACATCTGGTTGTCCAGGAAACAAATGAGTAGCCTCTACTTACAGACAGAAATATACACAGATACATATATAAACATAGACACATACACACAAATAAATATACATTTATAAATCAGGGAATAACACACAATTAAAATAAATAAAATTTAGCTGCTCAACTATTCAACTCATATTTTAAGTGTCTTATATCTTATTACTATGATTGCTCATTTTAATCCTGTTGATGATGATTGACTCTAATATTTTATCTGACTGACATATGGATAATTTCCATGCTTGTACTGTAAAAAGACAAACCTTTCCTGATTCCCCTTTGCACTCTGGCCAGCTTGTCTTTTATATGTCTAGTATTCACCTCATGTGTGCTTTGCATTTTCTCAGGATCTGCTTGCCATGCCACTAATGAGCTCGACATTTACCTACCTTTCCTTTCCTTTTCTTTTCATTTTCTACTTCCTTCTCAAATATATCAATTTCCCTTTAGAAGAGAAATAAACAGCTGTCTCATAATTAAGAAGAATTGATCCTGCCTCTTGCTGCCTGTTACATAGGATAAAATAGCAGGGACAGTGCTGGTGAGTTCACCCTAGTGGTGAGGAAGGACTGACTAATACTTCTAACCACCCAGGTCCAAAACCAGTGCTATGATTAGGACCATCCTGACATCACACCATCTATGATCTGTTGGAGTACATGAAGTAGCTGGTCTTTCAGATCCAAAGCAGCAGGATCTTGGAGATAGCACTGGATAACAATATGATATCCAGAAAGAGTCCTAGTGAGGCATTAATAATGTAGCAGAAACCAGAGGCCCTGAACCTGGCCAAGAACTCATTGCAATGAACACTTTCAAGCAAGTTATGTGGATTAAAAGCTATACTGTGTGACTCACTGTGTCACACTACAGGTTCTATGCTGAGATTTTATTTCTTTTTCTTCTTCTTTTTTTTTACATTTCATTTATTTTTTTTAAGTGGGGGAAGATTGCAAAGGTAGAGGGCTGATGTGAAGGAAGGGGGAAATGAATGGGATTGCGATGTAAGATGTGAAAACCACAAAAAATCAATAAAAATATTTAAAGAATTCATATATATCTGCATGCAGCATTCCTCCCACTCTAGATTCTGAGAACACTATCCCTATTTTCTTCATCCATTTTCTGCTTGTTTTGCTGACACATTTATAAAGGTAAAACAGTATCATCAGTTGACTGTGATGAAGATCTTCAATTGCACATATTTCCCTTTTTGATAGGCCATCCATTGCCTTATCTGGCACCATATTGTTTTGTGGTTTTCTGCATTTTACAGCTTTTCATAGATGCTTTTTTCAGAGGAAGTGCTTTCTCTATACATAATAAATATATTGAATAGCATTATTTATTGCTTTGTCCAAACCCTTCTGTTTTCATTCTCAACACTACAACAACATTATTTCACTACAACAACAGTATACACTTTTTTACAGTTTACCTTTCCCGGTAACTTTTCTCTTCTGATGTCTTCATAAGGTTTTCAGGAAATTTGCATCTGCATTTCTTAATCTGTATTATTCCTAGAATAAATCCATTCAATTCTTTCTTCTGTTTCCCTGTGTTTGGGAAAGGAGTCTACATCTTCCAATTTTAACTCTAATTTAACCAGTTTCCATATATCATTAAAATCTTTTTGGTGTTTTATGTACCCAGTTCTCTTTCTGTTGTTGAGTCTTACCTAAGTCCAGGGTTGTATGGTTTCCACATATATTTCATGTTTTTTTCTATAAATGGCTCTTAATACCAAATAACTTTGCATACTGCATCTAATGAGTCTTTATGAAGGTAAACATAGAAACTCATACATCCAGGGATAGTCCTGCACTGTCAGTAGAAATTGAATTTTCTTGACGTTAGCACAAAAGCACTTTTTGGGTCTTCTGTTGAGCTCTTCAGTTTCATATGTAAAATTTTTTTATCATGAATTCATTTTTTAGCCATTAAGAATAATTGTTCAGTTTAAACAAGGACAGTTTTTTTCAGAATGTTACTTTTATATACTTTAATAATTGCATCTTCATTTAGCTAACTTCTGGTTATGATGAAATGTGCCTTGCTATCCCTAGTTGGCTTATTTTTCATTCATCTTTGCTCCACTGATGTCCATCTTCTTTTGCTAATGATTTTAAGCAGTCTATAAATTTGACAACCTCAAAAATAAAGATAAGAACTTTCAATTTTGAGGAGCAGAAGGAGGGAGAATAAGAGCAAAGAAGTCGGGACCACGAGGGGTGCACCCACCCACTGAGACAGTGGAGCTGATCTATTGGGAGCTCACCAAGGCCAGCTGGACTGTTACCAAAAAAGCATGGGATAAAACTGGACTCTCTGAACATGGCGAACAATGAGGGCTGATGAGACGCCAAGGACAATGGCAAGGGGTTTTGATCCTACTTAATGTGCTGGCTTGGTGGGAGCCTAGCCAGTTTGGATGTTCACCTTCCTAGATATGGACGGAGGGGGGAGGACCTAGGACTTACCACAGGGCAGGGAACCCTGATTGCTCTTTGGACTGGAGAGGGAGGGGGAGAGGAGTGGGGGGAAGGGAAGAGGGGTGGGAGGAGGGGGAGAAGAGTGGGAGGAGGGGGAGAAGAGTGGGAGGAGGGGGAGGGAAATGGGAGGCTGGGAGGAGGTGAAAATTTGTTTTTTTTTTAATTCTCCTTTTATCAATAAAAAAAAGAAAAAAATAAAAATTATAATTAAAAAAAAGAACTTTCAATTTTAAAGCAGAACTGTTGTACAATATTAGTTTAAAATGTGTTACATTTGTTTATGCTAAGCAATATGTGTCTAATGATATAAAGATGCGTTGCGTTCTTTTATGTTGTTTTTTTTTTTTTAAACTCTGTAGAGCTGTAATACCTTCTCTGTCTAAAATTCCTGGTTGGTCTAATAAAAACCTGGACAGTCAATAGTTAGGCAGAAGAAGGATAAGTGGGGCTGTTAGGCATAGAGAATAAATAGGAGGAAAAATCTAGGCTCAAGAGAAAGGAGGAGGAGTGAAAAAAAGAAGGAGAGAAGTTTTCTAGGGGCCAACCCCCTAGCCACATAGCCAGACAAGGAATAAGAAGGAAAGAAAGATATATAGAATAATAAAAGGTAAAAAGTCCAGAGCAAAATGTACGTAAAGAGAATGCGGATAATTTAACTCAGAAAAACTGGTTAGAAACAAGCAAAGCTAAGGTATTCATAAGTAAGAAAACATCTCTGTGTATTTATTCTGTAGTAGCCATTTTCTTGCTAAGTAGAAACAATAAACTAATTAAAAAATGCCTGGCACAGTGCAGGGTACTGGCATTCCAGAGTTGGAGAGTTGAATTCTGACCTTGAATTTGCTGATAAGGAAATTACAGCTGATCAGAGACTTGGAATTATGAACAACTCTGATAAACTGAACCAACCTTCATGCTTTAGGGATATCTTAACATTAAAAAGAAGACAAAAAGTATGTTACATTAGGGAAGTGGTTAAGGTTTTTGTTTCCATAGGAAACAAAAGGCTGTGAATTTCTTCTAGATTAATATGGATCAGATTTGATCAGGGAAGACCTCCTGAATTTTGACAGGTGATATATATCAACAAAAAAAAAAAGGCTATAGCTGATTTTTCCCAGTCTTTACCTCAATTTTCTCAGGGACCTTGAAAGACGTCTTTATCCACAGACAACAGGAAGCAGTCTAGAGACAATTATTCCCACATTCCCAAGAGAGGGAGTGGATGATTGTTTGTAACTTGGTTATTTGTTGGGTTATGGATGTTTGTTATCATTTAGGGAGATATAGCTTAAAAAGACAACTGTTAACCTCAAATATTTTACACTGTTATAGCTTTTGGTACATTGGTGCAAATTTAGCTTTTTGTTATAGTTATATATGTTTCTACTTTTGTTGGGGGTATTGTGCTTTTGAAATGCATTTCAAAATGTACTGTGTAAGTGTTAGGGACCAGCTTTGATAAGGATAACTCTTACCATGGTAGGGACATAGGAATTAGAAAAATATGTAAAGAGAACAAAGACACGAGTGAAAATAATAAAACCGAAGGATAGGAAAGCACTGGGAGGGATCTCCAGTAAATATTGAAAACACCTGTAGTTAATTTTCCATACACTTTTCTATCTCAACACAAAAGAGGGAAGAAAGCAAAATCCTGCTTTAATATGATACAAAGGATAACTAGAACAGTTTCTTGCTTCAACACTTTGTGCCATCAATCTATTAACTCATGAGAAAAGCATTCTGTTATTTAGGCAGTGAGTCCACCATTGACCAAGTATCTTAAAGGAAACCACTCCCTAGGTCAAGCCTCCCATTTCAAAAGAAGGAACAGAAGTATGACTGAATTCTCTGACGTCTGGTCATGGTAGAAAGGATACGCCTTAATGTCTAAAACACCAAGTAACCACATCCTTGGTAAGGGTGTGTAGCCAGAGTTGTCAACAACTTTGAGCAAGCTAAAACTTTCTGGTCTTCAGACAAGATGGAATAGGCTCATGTTTTTGGACCCACACATATAAGAAATGAAGTTAGTAATTAATCTATAATAATCAAACTTGTAGTCAAATTAGGAGTGTTATCAAGGTTAAACAGTTATATTCTAGATATATGACTTTCAAGAACTTCAAAGATGTGCAGAATGTGAAATTTAATATCTTTAACAACCTAAGGTTTTTTTCATGACAATGGGACATATGTGTTTGTGGCTGTACCAATTTACTTTATAAAAGATGATGGACTTTGAAGAACCTTCACATGGAGTTTACTTTCAATGTGGCAAAGTTAGTCACATGGGCAAGAAATTGTTTTTTCATTGACTGCTGAAAGTATGCAGTATAGACTAGGCCAGATAAGGCAGGACAGTCCTTTGAGATTCCTGCTCCACAGAAGAAATTGCCGGATATTCTTCAGGACACAGAGGAAAGCATCAGATGAACTTTCTCAATACTGGGTAGGACAATCCTTCAAATTTCCTCCTTCATTAAAATGTCTGTCATATATTATAGGACTGTAGCCTGAAGATAGATACCTCAATATTGCAGAGTAACTTTGAGTGACTGTCCAGGCAACCAGATGTCTCTGTTGTTAGGTAATTTTACTTCCTTTTGGCATCTTTGATAGAGTTAAAGAGACTAAACACATCGAGTTATAGTATTCCTTATTTACAATAGAAAATAAATTAGTTATAAAATTTTGATCACTAAAAATGTTAGATAATAAAATATTTTCTCTGAATTTGCTAAATACAAATGAACTAAATATTGTAATGTAATTCTTACTTGATAATTATTTTGATGTATGTTGTTTTACTATGTTAAAGTTAAAACCTTTAAATTTTTATTTAGACAAAAAGGGAAATGTTGTGGATTATTATCTTAAATATGTGTTAAATTTGTTTATGCTGTGGAATATTCGTCTAATTATGCAAATATGTGTTGCTGTCTTTTATGTTGCATTTTTTAACTCTGTGAAGCTGTGTTACTTTGTCTAAAACATCTGATTGGTGTAATAAAGAGCTAAATAGCCAATACCTCGGCAGGAGATATCAGGAAGATAAAATAAATATGTGGAGATATCTAGGTTTGAGAGAAGAGTAAGATCTAGAAACGGAGAAGGAGAGAAGGATGCCAGAGGCCAGCCACACAGCCCACATGGAGTAAGAAGGAACACAATATATATAGTAAAAAAAAGAGAGATATAAAAAGCCCAGAGGCAAAATATAGTTAAAGAGATCTGTGGTAATTTAAGCTAAAAAAAAAAAAAAAAGATGGCTAGAAACAATCCAAGCTCTGTCCAGGCATTCATAAATAAAAATAAGTCTCTGTGTATTTATTTGAGAGCTGGGTATCAGACTTATGAAGAGTATAATAATAATAACAACAACAACAAACCAACTATTCAGAACTGCTTGTGAAAGCCCACCCAAGTTCTCTTTATATTTTAAGAAGTGGCTAAGCTATTTTGACACCAGCTGCAAAACAAGGCACACTATTGATGAGAGTGCTGTGAAGACAAGATGAAGGTCTTCTCTTAACTTTGTGATCTGTTCAGAACAGAGAGATACTCATATGAAGCACCATACTTTATGGAAGTGGGATACCTTGTTTACTCTTGTCATTGTAGCGCTTAAAAGCTCTCCTCACGCATCTTATGAACCCACATGTGGTTTCACTTGATAGACATAATAAAGCAAAACTTGACAGATGGATATGGTCTTTGTGTAGTAATAAGCAGTGCTTTCTTTCTGGATCACCCTGATCCTTAAAATATGTAAATGAGCTGGGATAGCCGTAACTAAAACTGCTTTAAGGTGCTTGTCATAGGCCTCATAAGAAAAATGCAAAGAAAATATACTATGGCTATATGAATACACATTTCTATTATATGTATATCTTCCTTCATATGAAATCTAACATTCAAATCCCTTGATGTTATCTTTATTTCAACTACTACAAGATCAAAATTTGCATTATTATGGAATATTTTAAAATATAAGAATATATTATCATTATGATTTTTCTTTTCTAAACAGAATAAAAGAAAGGTTATGACGTAAGTTAAGTTTTTAAACACCCATCTCATATTATAAATCTTTGAAGTTCTCCCATTTAAACTATCAACAGATGAAATTTAGGCAGAAAGACAACATTTACATAGTCTTATTTACTGCTAAACATTTCATAATTACTAAGAAAACACAAAATTTACAGTGGTGGATGCTAGAAAATACCCTCCTCATCTAAGATATCAGATAACATCACCAGAATCTCTATTTTTATCATCTTGAAATAATGTTGACTGCTGTGACCACTTAATGTCACTGGTTCAGAACTCTATTTTTTGTATGTTTACGTGTTTCTGCTTATCTATTAATTTCTCAAATAAAAACACCACATTAATCTTAAGTGTGTTTAAACAGATCTATTGTTATCCTTTTCCTATTGTTTTATACAACTTAAACTCAGCCTTTTCTAAGGGTAGCAACAAAACATTGTGTGCATGCAGAGAACTCTAATGGAGTTTCATATAGAATTATAAAATGTCAAAGTTTCTGTTCAAGGAAAATGCAACTTTATTTACAGCATGCCTCCTTTAAGTCATGGTGTGCCTGCCAACTAAGAAGGGGACCGTATATAGCAATCCAATATTTCCTAACACAATTTACCCTGACTTTCGGCAGGTATGTCTTTCAGCTATTTCTTGATTATCCCCTGGTGGCAGGTAGGAGCTTCACAGCTGTTTGATTCAGTAGCTGATCTGTCTGCTTTCTTGAGAACACAATTGGCAGCTTGGAAGTCAGCATTCTCAAATGATCAGTGGGGCTAAGACAGGATCTCTTGCTTAATGCGGCTCTTTCTTGAAGACTTCAATGTTTGTGTCAGCTGAAATATATCAAATATAACGATGTCTGAACTTTGAATCCAAGGAAGTCTAGGTGCTTTGTTTGTTTTCATGGGTACCTTTGTCAATGACTGCAATAGCAATTTTTGAATACCCTACATAAACTGAATAAGTTTGAGTGAGGACAAACTTTATCATCCTGAAAAACCAGCATAAGGACATTTACCTTGTACTAGCTGACAGAGCACTCACTCGTGAAATTTGGATGCCTTTTCTTAATAAGGGTTGCTCTTACTCCGCCCCTAATGGAGTATCTACATGTCTTTAGATATGACAGCTTTTGATTAGATTGGCATAGTATCTGAGTAATTTGCATTCATTTGGTAAATATGAGGAGAAAAATTTTACTAGGAAAAAGAAAACCCAGATCTCAGTGCAGTTCCCAGTGCTTAGCTTTATGTGTTGGGAGGTGAATTTTAATATTGAGTCTTCGTTTATGTCTGCGTTAAATGGTAATAAGCAAAGTAATGCTGCCTTACAGATAATCCCCCCAGTGAAGAGCGGCCATGGACAAGGAGAAGTTCCAAATAAAGTTGGATTTGCAGTTATTTTGAGCTGAGTTGACTTGTCTCTGGTTCCAAGCTCAGGATTTTTATCTTGACAGTTTTTTTTTTCCTTTGCCAGACGTTTCTGGATGAATAAATTTTCTGAAGTCATAATATCAGATGTTAATCAAATAAATTTCCTCTCATTTATTATCAAATTTAACTTTTTTAGAAATCTGTTAATCAGAGTAAGTTGAGATTTTCTCTTTTAGAGCTGTGGGTATGGAATTTGCCATATTTTTAAGTCTGGAAGATCAATTGGATATTAAGAAGAGCTCTGGATATTAGTGATTTTTCACTTTGAGGTTTCTTTCTGTTGTTGTTTTGTTTTGCATGTATAAAGCAGCGTTTCGGGGGATTTTCATGCTGCTGCAATGGTCAAATTGTCAGCATCTGGCCCCTCCACTCAAAAATTAGCTTTTTACTGAACTATTCCTAGATATCCTAGGAAGATATACTAGATTGTAAAATGACAGTTTAAAAAACTCCAAATACTTAATCATCACCCTTAAAATTATTTTTGTCTCAACATCTGAAATTACCTTTTCTTCTATATATTCTACTCATATATGTTCTTTTAATACGTCGCTTTTAATCAAACTGTGAATGGCAGTACCCGAGTTTGTATGCTTTCTTTGCTGATCTCTTATAAAGCGCACATTTTAAGAACAAAAAAAAACTTTATATTTTTTAATTGAATTTTTGAAACATTTAAAAAATGAATACCAGTAAATATTGTCATTGGGAATGAAAACCGCTTGGATGTTTTTTGTATTCAAGGTCAGGACTAATACTATCCACTTAGGTACATTTTCTCATATTATACTTTTTTCTTTATATTTATTATTCACTTTTCTCAATGAACTTATTTTTCCTTTTCTCTACAGATCACCCATACTTTACATTCTCTGATTCATTGTTTATTGATTTCATCAAAGTTGGAATATAAGTTAAAGTTGTGCACACGATTGCTCCAACTAAAAGTTAAAATTTAAGAAAATCAGAGGATTGATAGTAACTAAAGGGGTTTTTAAGTTTTTTTTTTTTTGTTGTTGTTTTGAAACAGGATTTTTCTGTGTAGTCCTAGCTTCCTAGAACTCACTGTGTAGATCAGTCTTTTTCTTTATCCCTAGCGCTGGGACTAACACCATTTGGCACCATACCTGGCAGCTAAAGTTTCTAAAACCAAGTAAACTTTAAGAATATCAAACAGACTAACAATCAAACGTGAATAGAATTCTCACTCAATACCCTGTCAAAAACAGTAGAAGATGAATGTCTATTTTTTATTGATTTTTACTGAGCTCTACATTTTTCTCTGCTCCCCTCCCTTTCTCTCCCCACCCCTTAAATCCTCTCCCAAGGTCCTCATGTTTCCAATTTACTGAGGAGATCTTGTCTTTTTCTACTTCCCATGTAGATTAGATCTATATATGTGTCTCTTGGGGTCTAGGTTTTCTGGGATTGTGATTTGTGGGCTGATTTTCTTTGCCTTATGTTTAAAAACTAGTTATGAGTGAGTAAATGTGATAATTGTCTTTCTGTACATATATGTTATGATTTCTTATTTGTTTTGGTGGTTCTGTATGCATTTATGGTGTGTGTGTGTGTGTGTGTGTGTGTGTGTGTGTGTGTGTGTGTGTGTGTGTGTGTTTTGCTGGGAATGACTAGGAACTTGCTGTCAACACATTACAGTTACCAGACTTCCTGGGAAGAAAATATTCTTAGCTCACAACATTTATTTTTCTTGACACTGATTAGATAATAAAATAACTGAATCTAAGAGATGGTTTATTTGTTCTAGATGTCCCTATGTATTATTTGTAAAGTAAAATTTGAGTTGGTAAAATCTTTGAGAACTTCTCATCTTAAGGAACTGAGTGCAAATAATATCGTGCTAAGTCAAAGTTTGCTATCAACCATGAATACGAAGATATACTTTCAACCTTAAATATGAGAATTACTACAGTGATAGCAACAAAATATTTATGCATAAGTGTTTGTTTTTGATACAACGTTCCCACTCTATAACATTACGTGAGCGAAGTCTGTACCTATCAAATAATTTACACATACCTTACCCAAGATGTTTTCTACAATATATTTTATTAATTTATTTATAATAAGATATATTTAGAGTCTCAATTGCTTTTTATTTCTAGATAAGGGTATCTTGTGTTTCTTCTCTTTGGTTCTGAATAAATTTTTGCCTTCTATGACAATGCTTCCTTGAAGATATTCTCTTGCCACATTGAACTCTGTCATAAAAGGGTGATTTTTCTCCCTTAAGGTTGAAATTCAAAGTTTTCATTAAAATTATAATCTCAAAGTCCCTCCTCATAGCTCTATTACTGTATAGTCTCTCAATTTTGAAACTAGAATCTCTGAAGGAAAACTATAAAGTCATAGTGATAACAAAAATCTATAATGGATCAATTAAATCATTGTCTCACAGGAGATGGGATCCTAGACAAGAATAATTTTTAAGAATATGTTTCCTGAGCCGGGCGATGGTGGCACATGCCTTTAATCCCAGCACTTGGGAGGCAGAGGCAGGTGGATCTCTGTGAGCTCAAGACCAGCCTGGTCTACAGAGCTAGTTCCAGGACAGGCTCCAAAGCTACAGAGAAACCCTGTCTCAAAAAACCAAAAAAATAAATAAAATAAAATAAAAAAAATAAATGTTTCCTATGTGATTCTAATGTGTTCTCATGATTGAGCAGTACTTGTCTGTACCCTATGTGCTGAGCCCTTTAGTCAAGCAATTAGAGGCTATTTGTTTTGTAACTTGAAACTGATTGGCATCCAACACTTAAAATGTCACTCCATTAATATACCTGATGAATTTTCTTCATGAGTCAGTGTTAGGAGATCTTCAATATTTCATTGTTTAACTGGAAATATATTATCAAAAATAGTGTCTCATTCATTTAATCTTTCCCAGTGTTTCTCGCATGAGCTTATGTAAATGTCAGTACCATGAGCAGGTGGTCTGAATTTTCACAAATAGTAAACTTAGTGGTTATGAACCATTAGTAAAATCAAAGTTTTGTAAATCAAGAATGCAAAGTAGCCATAAAACCACTGAAACATAAGCGCATGCGATGTGTGTGTATATCTATATCTATATTCTCATAAGTTCTATTATAGTGTACTACTTCAAGATCAGGCAAAAAATAAGAGTAATCCAGGTAGTATATTTAAAATTTAACCTACACACACAGACATGCACACACAGAAATATGAACACATAGATGGCTGTCACATGTATAGCCAGTTGGTTATTTGCCTGATAGAATGCTTAATAAAACAAGTGAAAAATGAATGTGAAATGCTTATCATTTACAGTTATCCTATCTGCTGCTCTTTCAAAGAATCCATTTTCAGTTTCTACCAATCATAGCAGGTGGCCCAGGATTACTACGGATTCCAGTGCCCTATTCTGACTTCCATGAACACTTGCATGGTTGTAGGTGCTCATTAATGCCAATCAGAAACTTATTTGAGTTTTTATTTTCTTCAAACTTTTCCTTCAGCTTGTAACTTAAGGCAAATACAAATATGTTTTTATCTCAGTTTCTATGTCCATATTTTCCACTTCAGATGGCCATTTAATAAAAATTTTCAAAACTTTTTACAACTACAAACTTTTAAAGTTTTAAAGGGTGTTCGATATTGAATAATTTTCATTGCTTTGTGCAAATTGAGAAGAGGATGGAGAAAGGATGAGCCAGAAATCATTGGATATCATCAGAACCATAACACGGTATATTTAACAAAGAGTATCTTATTAATAAAACTTCAAGTTTAGTTTGTACAAAGAAAGTAAAACTTCTGAGGCTAGACGACCAAACAGTGAGCTAGACATCTCAACTTTATCTGTATTTTCATTGGTGTCATATTTAGAATACTAGTTTCTGTTGGTTATGGAGATTTTGCTTTGTTAATGCAAACATATTCACTGCTACTCCATGCTTTTCCTTGATCCTTGCTACATCAAAGCATAATAGTTTCATAATCAAGGTATTGAAAGTTTTGATTTATGTGAAAGTTTTTTTAAATCAAATGTTACCTATCTCTTTTTCTTTGAATGGGTTTAAAAGATATTTAAAATGGACAGTGGTGATGTGAAGTGGCTTTGATTTGCTTGTTTGTTTGTTTTGTTTTTAATGGTCATGAAAACCCCCCTGTAGTGTAAGAGAATGAATTTACAGGAAGTAAGTGAGACCATAATTATTAACATATCTATGGCTAGGAGATCTGTTAGTGTGAATGTAACAATGCTGTGTTTCACAATCATCAACTTCAAATCCAGGTTCTTTGAAAATCATCTTCTGTTCTCTTTGATGAGGTTTGTTCACCTACAATGGTCTTATGGAGGAGACATAACTTGCATGTATAAAGACATCTTTCTCTTCAAGGATAGACATTAGAATCCATGGTGGCATGTCAGAAACCATGGAAAATTGGGTCTTTCCACTCATTACAAACAGTATATACAGGGAGTTAAGCCAAATCCATAGAAGAGCTGAATGTTAATTGTAATAGTGTTATGAAGTTCATTTAGCTCAAATGGATTATAAATTATTCATGAAGCAAGAAAAACACTAGCAATATTTCTGCTAACTGAGGCCATGACCTTCTTTTAGCTAATCTTTGAATGTAAGGTTAATAATAAAGCCTAGCTATTAACTAGCAGGATAGGAAAACAGTCTAGTATATGGCACATAAATTTTTATATATTACATTTATATATTAATTCTTTTGAATACTTAAAATTTTGGTATTTATAGAGCAATAAATATAAATTTCAGAATCATAAAATTTTGTCATAAATTTGATTACAATTTTTTGCATATTTGATTTATAAACATTTATACTTAACTTCCTCTGAACATTTTAAATCTACATATTCAGCAATAAATTTGCTTAAACTTATCAAAATAATTCAGCAACTGACACCATTAACCCATAGTAAAAATTAAATTCATTTTTGACAATATAAGACTACAGAATATTTCACAAGCCACCTTCAATCATAAACTTTTAAAATTACAGAATAAAATGTATTTTCACCCTGTTTATATTCGAGTTAATATAAGAATACTCCCCAATTTGACACATTCAATATAACAGAAAACACATAAAAGACAGGCTCCAAGGACAAAGACATAGGTATGGCTGTTGGATCATAGCACTATTGTTTAATATCGAAGTGTGGGTTGTAAACTACAAAGGTAAAAGAAAACTGTACAGGAATTGGTGATAATGAAATTTCCTTTTGGAGGTCTTATTTTTTGCTTTTACAAAACCAAACAGATGTGACACATTTGTTCATGATTACATTTTTTTTGGTAATTTTCTGAAAGAGTGGTCATACAATTTTGCCTGATGTCTCAATAATGCAACATAACCTTAGTATAATGCATATGTAGAAAAAGGATATATTTTTAAATTAATTTTTATTGTAGTTTTCAAGGACACCTTAAACTTCTTATAAAAATATTAGAAAGTAAAATACTCTGATTTATATTTTCATTAGTTTCAGTATTAGAACTATCACAAAACTGTAGTTTGAAAAAGTGGAAAAATATTATTTTTATTTATGTTTACATATTTATGTATAATATATGGAAAAGTTATACTAAGTAAGGAAAAGATTTTTAAGAGATTTAAATATTTTTATCAAAACTTAGGCAACAAGCTATTATAACAAGCATGACAATAAAATTAATACTTTTGAAAAGTAAGTCTCTGTTAGACCATATTAGTCTTTCAATATGTCATTAAATTTTAAACCAGTTTTTCTTTCAGTCAATATTTAGCGAAGTAAATATTTTTTTATTTAAATAAACACTTATTTTTATTTTTTTATGATTTATCTATATCTATACACTATTACATTATATTTTTACAATCCAAATATTTAACATCCTAATTGTTCACTATAAGAAATCAAAATATTTTCTAGTCTTTATCATTAATTGTTTTTTAATAATTACAGATATTTCTCATTCACTTAGGAATTATAGACATTTTTAAGAATATTAAAATTAATTTTATTCTTTATATTCACTGAATTATTACTTCAATTACATTTCTACATAAACCAAAGAGAAGTGATAAATATAAAATATTACGGAATTACCTCGAATTCAGGAAAACTCTGTTATATATAAATAATGTTGTTATTAGGGAGTATGTTCTAAAGACATAATAAGTGATGTTTGGGGGTTCATTTTAAGTGACAAGTCCTTCTTTTACTATAAATAATGTCTGGAACTCCACCTCCACCCCTAACAGTAGAAGGGGACAGAAAGCCCTCCTCCATTTGGTTTCTACTCTTTCTTAATGACTTTTCTTAATGTTTAGTCTATCTATATGACTTTACTGCTTAAGTTTGTTAGCATAGGCCTTTAATTCTCATATATTGGTAGCTTCCCTGTGTCTTCTCTCTCTCTCTTTCTCTCTCTCTCTCTCTCTCTCTCTCTCTCTCTCTCTCTCTCTCTCGTCCCTGTGATGATACATTAAGAAACTGGAATATAGTTGTTAAGAAAGTTTTTCCTACTTAGGTTTATAAGTTATTTCTTCTGATGATCTGTCCTGGTCCTCAAATACGTTTTCAGAGAAATAAGGAGAAGGATTTACAATTAGTTTTTTTTTAGTAAAAATTAAATGAAAATTAATCCAAAATAGTCAACCCATGGTTAATGTGTTGGAGGGGGGTCTGCTTGTTGGTTCCTGGCTGTCCGGCTGGCTTGGACCCAAACTAATCACACGGAAACTGTATTAATTAAATCACTGTTTGGCCCATTAGCTCTAGCTTCTTATTGGCTAACTCTTATGTATTAATTTAACCCATTTCTATTAATCTATGGTATGGCCACATGGTTGTGGCTTACCAGCTAAAGTTTCCAGCATTATCTCTGGCAGATCCATGGCTTCTCTCTGACTCCACCCTTCTTTCTCCCAGCATTGTGTTTAGTTTTCTCCACTTAGCTCTGTTCCCCTATAGCTGTGATATAGGCCCAAAGCAGTTTCTTTATTCATTAACCAATAAAAGCAGCACATAGACAGAAGGACCTCCCGTACCATTTCTTTTTTTTTTTAAACCAAAAGGAAGGCTTTAACTTTAACATAGTAAAATTACATATAACAAAACAGCTATCAAGAAAGAATTACAGTTACAATATTTATATATACTTTATCTTTTATTACAACTAAGGAAAATTGTATCTATTCTTCAACTCCATCAAAGACTCCAGAAAAATATAATATTACTTAAGTAAACAGGAAGTGCATTGCAAGCATTTTCAAAATTCTAGAACTGACAGAGACATCTTGTTACCTGGGCAGTAACCCAAAGTTCTTCTGTACTGTTGCAACATCCATCTTCAGCCTACAGGCCCACAGTATCCAGCAGACTTTTCCATAAATCAGGAAATTTCAAATACATTTCCACTTATATTAGCAGTAGCAGATTCTTTCATGAAGCAGGAACCCCAAAAGATGGTTTTACCTTTAGGCAAGTTCAGCAGTCATTTCTCTGTGCGTCCTGAATGTCCAGTTCATCAAACAGTCCAGGCAAGAACAGTTTCTTGCCCAAATGGCTAGAAACAACTCCATAAGGAGCCTCTTTGATGCCCATCTTCCTCTTGAAGTAATTGGTGCTGCCAGGAGCAGATGTGTCTCATTGTCATGAAAAGTTTTAAGTTTTTAAACATTTTAAATGTCATATTCTGTAGTCCTTGAATGATTTGAAGAATGTCTATCCATCTGAAATGCATATCTACCCATAATTCATTATTTATATCATATAACATTAAATCTTGGTAAAAAAATCTGTCTCTTTATAAGACAGATTTTGGTGTTTTATACAAATAAATATGGTGACCAAAATATAAACTAAGGAATTTTAAGTATATTCTTAAACTTACATAAAGTTCTTAAGTTTTTATTTCAAAGATTTTTGCTGTACTAGAATAGAGTATCTGAAACTGCATATCATTCTATTTAAAAACTTGTGAGAGGGCTGAAGAGGAGAGTAGAGGGAGGGAGAGGAGGAGAAAAATGTAGAGCTTAATAAAAATCAATAAAAATATTCTATTTAAAATCGGTCAAATTTTAAACTTTTTTCTGTAGATTACTTGATTAAGTATTGTCTAATATTCACACTAGGATTGGAAAATATTTCCAAGATTTACAGTTACTTGATTTTGAAGGTACATTTTGAACTAAAGATGTAGAGTTAGATGAACTCCTAGACTCTTGCCCTCACATCCAGCATGATGCTTGAGAAGTTAGTCAAGTTAAAAGATCGTGGCTGAACCATCTTTAACCTCAGCTTCCTTAGTGGTTACAGGAAACCAACACACTAGCTAACAAACCAGCCAACAAAAAACCCACTCAACTATGGATACAGAAATCGTTCAATGGTTAAAGGAAGTGGCTATTTTTTTTTGTGCAATTTGAGTTTAATTCCTAATACCTACAGGGTTGATGACAAATATCTATAACTCCTGTCCAATAGGATCCAATGCCTCCGACAGCATTAAGGTGTATGGTACACATTCAGACAAAACAGACTTTTAAAAAATTATTATTTTACTTTCATATTACATTTCCACCACAGTTTTCCCTTTCACCCCTCCTCCTGTCTCCCTGCACTTACACCCCTGCCCTCTGCCCAGCCTTGCCTCCTAACAGCAAAGGGCTCCAATCAGAAGTCAACAAAGTCTGGCACATTAAGTTGGTGCAGTATCAACCCCTTCCCACTGCATTAACGCTGAGCAAAGGTATTGCACCACAGGAAAAAGCCAACTCACACCAGAGATGAGAAATAAACTAAAACAAAGAAAGAAACAAACATTAAAAACAAACAAACAAAAACTTAAGCCTTTTCAAGAGATCAATACTTGTAAAATGTTGACATAATAACAACCCCTAAGTTACCTGAATATAATGGAAGCAATTAGAGTAAATTATAATTCATATTTTATGTGTATTCCAGGAGAGTGAACTATCCTGTTATTTCTTTTAAAATAAATGTGCATAATCAGATAATTTGACTATGTTTTCACGATAAGTATTTTAATTAAAGGAAAGGAGGGAAGAAGAATTAAATCTTACCTTGATATCACTTTAGGGGATACTGCTTCTAAAAATGTAAGAATTTATAATCTCTGCTTAAATTGAACTGATTATGTAAATATACTGCATGTGAGTTAGAGGTGTAAATCACAGATGTCAACTGGATGGGTAGTTTGTTACCAGCAAGAGCTACTGCTCCCAATTCCCAGTGTGTTAATTATAGGAAGGCATCTGGTATACAAATTTATGCTAAGCTAAGAAACATACAGATTAATGCCAACTACAGCATGTCAAAAAGACCTCTGCTTGCTGGAAATTGTAAGCCCATAATTATTGCATTAGTGTATGTGACTGAAACAGATCATGGTTATTAAGGGCTATTAATATTAAGCACAAGAGAAGTGTATCTTGTTAATACTGCACACTTCAAATTATGTGAGAGTTGGAAGTACACAGGAAGAACAGGCTGTTACACATACTCATTATAACACAGGGAGAATGGATTTTACCTTTAGATAATAAAGCCTATAAATTCTAAAGCTTAAAAATAAGCCAAGAATAGGTATGATTGAAGCCTTCCAGTGTTATCCACACAGAGTTCAGCAATCGATTGAAGAGTGTTAAGATAAGCTGCTCAGTGTGCCCTCTCTTAGAAGCCCACTCTCCATCTAAAGCCAAGCATGGATGTTTATTGGCACTAAGATATTTTTATACTGTTGTGTACAATTCACCTGAATTTGTTATCCTGCCTGCTCCTAAAATTTTAGCTCAATGAAGGGCTTCTTATAGAAGGGCTGGTCATAAAATAGATATGGAATTTGTGAGATAGTAGTCTATAGTTATTTAAAATATATTAAATAAAAATGTAATTACATAATTTATACTCTTTCCTTTTCTCCCTCTAAACCTTCCCAGTTAATACCTGAAGCTTCTCACATATTCCCCTTTTAGTCCCTCTCAAATTTGTGGTCTCTTTTCTTTTTTTGTATATATATTTTCTTTTTCTCTCTCTCACACACACCTAAACCTCAGTATGGTTAACTTCACTTCACTTGTATTAATTGAAATTAAAATCATATTCATAAAATATAGAACATTTATTATGTTCTATATCAGATCATAAACCTTAATTGAAATGAAAGTGGAAAGTCAGTAACAATACATATCTTTTAATGAAAAGAAGTTATGATCATGAAGTGATAATTCATGAAATCAATGTCAGTAATTTGTGATTATACCATATTTTTTCCTCATCTGAGTTTAAGTTAAATATATTCAAGGACAATTCAGACAGAGCATCATAGAAAATTCTAGAAACAAAACATTTTCTAAGTTTAATATTAATATTTCACTGACAGGGTGAGTAAGGATGCGGGGTGGATATAGAATGATTTGGGGTTGTGCTAGGTAGATATTATCAAAATACATTTTAGAAATTAAATAGGCTAATTTTTTAGGTCCAAAAATCCAAGAATTCTAAGCCATATTGACTTCAGATGGGAAATATCAAGGATTCTAGAAAAACAGACACTTAAATGTTTAGTCAAAATCTGACCATAATGCATCACACATTCCATTAGGATTACAACAATACTTACTTTTGACCAATTCTCTACAATAAAGTATGATTTTATCAAAAGATAGATAATTAGATACTGATAATAAATATTTACAATTACAAAAATGTTTAAAATATTAAGTACAGTTTAGCATATTACAATTTCACTCATCTAAATTTCTATGTAAAGAGCTGAGTACTAAAACTTTCCCTCTGTTTCTCTCTGTCTCTCTGTCTCTGTCTCTGTCTCTGTCTCTCTCTCTCTCTCTCTCTCTCTCTGTGTGTGTGTGTGTGTGTGTGTGTGTTTAGCTTAAATTACAGATTTTGTCACAGAAACAATTGGGCTTTTTTGTTAAAACATTTATTTTGTATGCATGGATGTTTTGATTGTATATATGTCTATAACCATATAAGTGCATGGTATCTCCCAGGCCAGAAAAAGGCAGCAGATCTCCTTGGACCAGAGTTATTGTGAGTGTATATATAGGCTCTGGGTATCAAACCTGGATCCACTGGAAAATTGTCCAGCACTCTGAAACCTGAGCTCTCTTCAGCATGAACATAGAGATTTTTAATGATCATGTAGATCAAAGAGAGCTGTTAAGAACAAACATTTCAGAAATGTTTTCAAGAGATGACCCAGTTTACTAACCAGATTTGCAATCCCTTGAGTGATTGAATGAAATATCAGAACTACCTTAAACCTTTTAAAATCACATCAAGAAAGAGTTTAAAACATTTTTTATTAAGAATTATATAGTTCCTGGGAATTTCTCTAGTGTAAGGCTTCTTTTCTTATTGATTTCTATTGAGCTCTACATTTTTCTCTGCTCCCCTCTCTACCTCTCTCCTCCCCTTCAAACCTCTACCAAGGTTCCCATGTTCCCGATTTATTCAGGAGATCTTGTCCTTTTCTAATTTCCTTATAGAGTAGACCTATGTAAGTCTCTCTCAGTGTCCTCATTGTTGTATAAATTCTCTGGGATTGTGGTTTTTAGGCTGGTTTTCTTTGTTTTTTGTTTAAAATCCACCTATGAGTTAGTACATTGTCTTTCTGTGTCTGGGTTACCTCACTCAAAATAATGTTTTCTTGATAGCCCCAAAATGGCTCCCCTAATCAAAACATCCCTTTCCTTGCTCTCATCTCTGACCTTCCTCCATTTTAACTATCCCATTCCTTCAAGTTCTGCTCCTCTCTCCCCTTCTCTTCTCATCTTCCCCTACTGCCCTCCCTACTCCGTCCACCCACATACTCCCACTTTTTTCCGGCAATATTCAATATTTCCTTTTCTGGGTGGACCGATGTATGTTTTTATTAGGGTTCACCTTGTTACTTTGCTTCTCTAGAGTCATAAACTATACATAGGCTGTCTAATTTCTTGAGTTCTTTATATATTTTGGAGATCAGTCCTCTGTCTGATGTTGGTTTTCCCATTCAGTAGGCTGCCTTTTTGTCTTATTGACTGAGTCTTTTGCTCTACAGAAACTTCTCAGTTTCAGGAGGCCCCATTTGTTTATTATTGCTCTCAGTGTCTATGCTACTGGTGTTAAGAAGTGGTCGTCTGTGTCCATTCATTGAAGACTAGTTCCCACTTACTCTTCTAACAAATTCAGTATAGTCAGATGTATATTGAAGTCTTTAATCCATTTGGACTTGTGTTTTGTCCATGAGGATAGATATGAATCTATTTTTATTCTTCTACATGTTAACAACCAGTTATGCCAACAACACTTGTTGAAGATCTTTCTTGTTTCCATTGTATATTTTTAGCTTCTTTTTCAAAAATCAGGTATTCATAGGTGTGTGGATTAATATCTGGGTCTTTAATTTGATTCCATTGATCAACCTCTGTTTTTATGCCTATATCAAGCTGTTTTTCATTACTGCAGCTCTGTAATAGAGCTTGATTTCAGGGATGATGATGCCTTCAGAGTTCCTTTATTGTACAGGATTGTTTTGGCTGTCCTGCTTTTTTTTTCCTTTTCCATATAAAGTTGAGACCCAAGCTAAGACCCAAAGCAATAGAACAGAAGGTACCAAAACTGGCTTTGCCCTGTGGTCAGACAGATGAATATCTTAAATATCTCCATAAAAACTTTGTTCAACAACAGAAGGAAAGAAGAGTCAGAGACAAACATTAGAGCACTGGATTGAGTTCCCAAGGTACAGTTGAAGAGTGGAAGGTATGAGAGTATGAGCAAGGTCAAGACCAGGAGGGGGTTACTCTTGAGAGTACATAAAAAAAATGTCTTTATTCTTCTAACTATGATTTGGTGTTGATAGTAGAGTTGTGAATTGACAGCTTTAACTTGTTCTGTGTTTTTAAGTATTCATTTTAATTGCTCATAACAACATAAACACTTTCTTGTTATTGAGGTCTTCTTACATGTATATATTTCATTATGTTTAAGTGCATGATTCTCTCTTCTCAAACATTCATCATTTCTTCTTGATTAAAACTTTTAAAATCTTTATACAACCCTTCAAAATGATATGGTACATTATTTTTAATTTAACTGTTCAAAGTATATTCTATGTGAATATATTTGTTCAAAATAATTTTTCAAAATGTGGAATCACATATAATTAGAGTGCAAATTAAAACTTTCTCTTTTTTATATTCCCATTTTTTCCCTACCTGTAAGAGCATTTTCCTTTGTCATGGTGATATATATATATATATATATATATATATATATATATATATATATATATATATATATATATATATTTTAAAGGCTGATATTTGAATAATACACAATCCTATGCATAAAAAAGTGCTGTGGGTAGCTGTTCCAAGCTTTGTGGCTGATGATTTAGGACACCCAGCCCAAAAATTCTATGCAAAGCTTTCTTAGCCTTCTAGAGATCATAAAAAGACAAATTTGATAATAATTTCAGATATATTAACATATTCCAATGCTACATGGAAAATAACTGTCAGGAATATTTGCTTCTCATCTGTTTTAATTAATTAACATTTGGAAACTTTTTGTTGCTTTGAATATCATACTTTAAAATGAATTCTGTATTCATAGTGATTTTTCCCTTAAATATAAATAGTATAAGTTATAAAGACGAAAGAAAATATATACACTAAATTCAGAATTACATTTTAGTAACACATTGGATAAATTTGGACATGAAGGCAATGAATTCATTAAAATAAAATATTAAGCAAAATTCTTAATACTGACATTATTCACAAAATAAATAAACCTGATTAGTGAATAGAAGGGACACATAGGCGATTTTTCACATGAAGGCCACAATCAAAAATGTGAGCTCTGGAATTAGGCTTGGGTAGGAGTGAGGAACAGTAGATTATTTTTTCTTAACATTCTTCACTGCTCACATTGTAACCAAAGGACATGTCAATGAAATATTTTTGACCTAGAAGTCTGGACACACATACACAGAATTGTCTTTTTTTTTCAATTTCATAAATTTGTTTGGAGAATATACATATAATCTCTGATGAAGGAACATGAGGGAAATGCCCCAACTTGACTTTCAAAACAGAGCTAAACTTTCTTGACCATGTAGTTTGTAATTATTGGTAATATTAGTTCTCTGTGTCTGTCATTTTTGTTATTGTTTGTTTGGTTGTTTTTTATTTATTATTTATTTATTCATGGACAGATTACACAAAGTCGCTTGAACTTAACTTTATCACATGTCAGATTCATGGGGGATGTCAGATTTCTATGTAGATCACATTGATGCACTTAAATGTATCTTGGGAATTTCAGAATAATGTTACCATTTAAATTTCTCACGCAGAAACACACTGACATACAGTTGATGTAATAAACAATACCTCCCCAGATCAGTTTTGTCTTTACTTGACTCCTGTTTAATAGTTTAAGATTGTAATCAAATATTTTCAGTGTTGGCTTTCTCCATGTGTTCCTTTTTTTTTTTTTTGAAGCTAGTTTCAATAAGCTAAGATTTTGTTCTGATTATTATTTGAGTTAAGTAAAATACTATGTTTTATGTATCACTTTTGTTCTCAAGTTGAGTTTTCTGCATCATGAAAATTACTTTGTGATTATTGCAGTTGAGGAAAAACACAGTGGAGGAAAAACATAGAAAACATAAAAGTAGGAGAAAATAGAGTAAAAAAGAAACAAAGCAAGACAAAAACCAAAAAAAAAAAAAATAGACAAGGAAATAGACAATAACAAAAGGGGAGATATCTTATGTTATTCCAGAATATGGAAAACATTCATAACAAGGTTGTTAGCGTTATCTCAAAATTCTGTGATAGTGCTTCATTGTGCCTTGTCTAATAAGGATCCAGGCAACACATAGGCTGAGAGATGCCTCTGTGACATTGTCACAAATCCATAGAATCTGACAAAATGCCACACCTTGCCTCAAAGAAGAATTTATAAAATCTAGATGACAGAGTTGAGATCTGTGGACACAGTTATATTAGGTAAATTATAAGTACTGAAAGCAAAGGTTCCCCTCATGTAACATAAATCTTAGAAGCTGAGTAGTAAAAATGTTTGAGAAGCTGTCATTGTCCTAGAATTTACAAAATAATTATGTTGCAGCATGAGTTTGCACTAAACTTCCTCTAATACCTCTTAAGGAGGTCTAATAAAAGTAATTCACAAAAAAAAGAGACAGTAAAAAAAAAGTAATTCACTCATCTTTGATTAAAGTTATCTTTTGAATCCTCTAATATTACTTTAAGTTGAATTTCTCAAGTGAACAAAATTTTTTTCAGTTTCCTTATTGCATAAATGGCAATAAAATAAAGTAAAATAATAATGATAAAAATATTTAAAAATTAAAGTTAACTTTAAAATGGAAAAAAATAAAATATTTACATAACTTAGGGATTATAATAATAAAATTAATTAATTATAATAAAAAAAGAAAAAAGTCACATATTCTGAATTAGGGCAGATGTGAACTATGTAGCACTTCTACAATGTAACTATTTCGGTGACACATTTAATATTGAAAATAACCCGGTGACACATTTAATATTGAAAATAACAATAAAAAAGAGAAAATATAGTATTTTGCAACAATATTCTTTTCAAACCCTGCCTCTCGTCTGATCATCTTTTATCCATTCTGGGTATTGATGCCAAAGTGTCTGTGTACTTCAGTCATTCTCAAGGGAAGTAATTACTGTTGCCTGCATGGCATGTTGAGCAACCATAGGGACACACAGGGACACTGCTCACCACTGTGTAATACACGAGACATTCCCCAAAGCCAATACTGTGATCAACCTCTATCTTGTCCCGTTTTCATTGTCCCAAGATATCATGTTTTCAAATTAATGTGTATTATCTTACTGGTCAGGTATTCTGATGCTATGAAACATTTGTACATGTAAACATAATTTTTGCATTTGTATGTTAGATGAATTTTTATGCTATATTGATATTTAGAATTAATTTGATATTAAAATATTTTAATAAAATTACTATGGTAATGATAATCTTTCTAATGAAGAATTCTATTACCTCACAAGAGGCTATGTTATTATTATCATTACATTAGCAGTCTTTAATTTTCATGGTTGTCTAAAATTAGACTGAAGTTCTCAGGTTTCATAACAATTCCTTTGGAATTTGACTGAATTGTCATACATCTGATTAATTAATTACTGACAATTTGTTTCTTTTGTAAATGCTGTATTTCAAAGTAGTTTCTCATGTTTTGTTGCTTGTATAAACATTGATAAATTTGGTACATTTTTGATACTTGTTGAACATCAGAATGTAAAGAATGCTTGAAATTTATGTATAGACATTGTATTACCTTGAGCTGTTTATTTCTTATCATTATTATTTTCTTGCCTATAAAACTAATTAATTTCTCAATTATCTGCTATATTGTAGTTTAATACACACACACACACACAGGACTTCTAAAACATTTTTGTTTATGCAGATTTGACAATTAAACTGTTTATTTGTAGTCATCCACCACCTCTAACTCCTCCTCTCTTTCTGATTCCTTATTTTGCAATGATCTCTGAGGCTTTGGAAGATCGGGTGTAGGATGTAGGTTCTATTTAAGAACCAGCTACGCTGCAGTCTCTAATTCCTACACCTTGCTTAAGCTTTTCTGATGAGGGTTGAGAAGTGTTTTAATGTTTTTGCATAATGAGAGGTCATTGAGGGTTTGTTAAAACTCTGCCTTTTATCAAAATAATAGTACTATGTCTTTCATAGGGCCCATGATCTCTCTAGCCAAAAGTTCTTACCCTGATAAAGGCAGCAGATATGGATTCCATCTAGTAAAGTAGAATTTAAATTCAACCAAAACATGCTTTGTTACTACTTTGACATTTCCAGTATTGAACTTACTAATGTTTTTGTCTTGCCAGTTCAGTTATAATTGTAACTCACAAGGTTCATAAGTAAGACAATTATCTTTTCTTCTATGTAAACATAGATAGCAACATACAGTACAGAAAGCTAGCTAGTAGCAAGGATGTCCACGTCAATGCCAGATTGATTTCTGCAGGGACCATATCTCAAGTATGTGATATCTTTATTTATTTTTTAGGGTCATCACAAAAGGTTCACACTCTAAATTCTTTTTTAATTTTTTTATTGAGCTATACATTTATCTCAGCGTCTCTCCCTTCCTCCCTCCTCTTCTTCTACCCTCTCCCATTCCCATGCTCCCAATTTACTGAAGAGATCTTGTCTTTTATTACTTCGAATGTAGATTAGATCCATGTATGTCTCTCTCTGTTGTATAGGTTCTCTGGGAGATTGTGAATTACAAGGTGTTTCTTCTTTGTTTTATGTCTAAACGCCACTTTGTCTTTCTGGGTCTGGGTTACCTCACTCAATATGATGCTTTCTAGATCCATCCATTTGACGGCAAATTTCAATGTCATTATTTTTTTCCGCTGTGTAGTACTAAATTGTGTAAATGTACCATATTTTCCTAATCTATTCTTCAGTTGAAGGGCATTTAAGTTGTTTCTTGGTTCTGGCTATGACAAATAATGCTGCTAAATGTGTGGTGTCTTGAGTAACTGGATTTTATCATCAAATTGTTAAATGGTAACTAAAGATTGCATTGTTTGGGGGTCTTTACACTCCTGTTTGCCAACAGACTATAAAAGTAATTCATTCCTGGCCCTGGTATTATTATTTTCTAGTTTGTGGGGACACTGTTACTTTATTATAGGATTATTCTATTTTAACATATTTTATGTATGTGTATAGACATATTTTAGGAAGCTTTGACAGTAATAGATTTTTATGTGGCATATTTGAAAAAAATTTTGGGATATGTATTCTACCCCATTTCCCCTTGTCTACCCCTCCTTCCTTTCCCTACCACATCTTATCTATTCTTGTTTTCCTTTTAACATTTCCCATTTTTGTGGAGACAAATTACTACAATGTAGCCCTAGCTTTGTTAGAACTCACTATATAATTCAGACTTGCCTGAAACATGCAAAGATTTGCTGTGTTTGGCCTCCTCACAGTGCCAAAATTACAGATGTATGCCACCGCACTTGGGTAAACATTATGTTTTTTATTTTGCTCATTTTGTGTGTAATATTAAAAAATTCTAATTACAAGGTTTGTGACAGTTTGGTAATCATTAAGCTTATGCTGTACATTTAATGTAGGAATACAGCCTCGACAGGTTTGTGTGTTCCCAGGGTAGGGGCATGTAGTTTAGAAATGTTAGGCAAGAGGAACAGAGATATGAAAGAAATACAAAAACATAGGATAGTAGCAGGAAAGCAAGCCAGTGGAAACTAAATCCACCTCTGTTTATTATTATATGCTTATATATTATTATTTGCTTATATACTCAATCCAAAAACGGGAATAAGAAGGCAAAAGACTGCTCTAACATGTCACAAAAGACAAACAGATCAATGACTTGCTTCAATATACCTTATATCAAGTCACTAATTCCTGAGTTAAGCATTCTGATATTTTGGACAAGTCACTAATTCCTGAGTTAAGCATTCTGATATTTTGGACAAGTCATACAGCAACTACATCTTAGAACAAGTATCTTGTAGGCAGCCACTTCTAGGTCAAATCTCTTGTCTTATCCTTGAGGGAGCAGGAAGAGGCTTGAATTCTCTGACTTTTGGTGAAAGTGGAGTGGATCTACTTCTATGGGCCATCTTAATATCCGAAGCACCAAGTAATCACACCATATGTCAGAATATCTTGTTTATAGTCATTGCTTAAATCAGGATTCTTGACAATAATTTTGATTTTTTTTTTTGAGACAGTGTTTCTCTGTAGCTTTGAAGCCTGTCCTGGAACTAACTTTTGTAGACCAGGCTGGCCTTAAACTCACAGAGATCTGCCTGGCTCCGCCTCTCAAGTGCTGGGATTAAATGCATGTGCCACCACCACCCTGCTTTATCAATAACTTTGAAAGAGTAAATGTAGTCTTAAGTTCTCTTACCTTCAGTCAAGGTGGAGCTGACCCATTTTTGTGGATCCCACAATTTCCTTTTTGTTTCTTTTTTTAGAGCACCATTTCCTTTATTTCATTTTTTGTTTTTATGCAACTTTATACTCTTACAGTTTATTCTTTCCCTCATACAACTTTTAATTTAAAAAAAATTGTTGATTTTTATTTAGCTCTACATTTTTCTCTGCTCTCCTCCCTACCTCTCCTGTCCCCTTCAACCATCTCTCAAGGTCCCCATGCTCTCAATTTACTCAGGAGACCTTGTCTTTTTCTACTTTTCATGTAGATTAGATCTATGTATGCCTCTCTTGCAGTCCTCATTGTTGTCTAGGTTCTCTGGGATTGATCAAGTTGGCTTCATTTCAGAGATGCAGGTATGGTTCAACATACGAAAATCTGTCAATGTAATCCACCATAAGAACAAACAGAAAAATAAAAAACACATGGTCTTTTCACTAGATGCTGAAAAAGCTTTCAACAAAAATACAACATTCCTTCATGACAAAGGTCTTGGAGAGAGTGTGAATACAAGGAATATACCTAAACATAATAAAGGTATATTCATAATACAGCAAGCCAACTGCCAACATCAAACTACATGGAGAGAAACTCCTAGTGATCCTATGAAATCAGGAACAAGACAAGGTTCTCTTCTCTTTCCATATTTATTCAATATAGTTCTTGATGTCCTAGCTAGAGCAATAAGAAGATCAATGGGATACAAATCAGCAAAGAAGATGTCAAACTCTCATTATTTGCTGATGATATGATAGTTTATATAAGTGACCCAAAAATTCTTCCAGTGAAATTCTACAATTCATAAACACTTTCAATGATGTAGCAGGATACAAGATTAACTAAAAAAAATTCAGTAGCCCTCCTGTACACAGTCCTTTTCAGACTGTGTTATTATCATAAAGTTTGTGGGTTTCTAGATTTCATGTCTATTGAGATTCAGGAAAGACTGTTTTCATTAGCGGGTAGGAGAAGAAAGGATTCATTTCCCCTTGCAGTTTCAGGCAATAAGGCATCATTGAGGGATGCAAACAGGAAATGAGAAACTGACTTTCCAACAGCTTTTGTGTCTTTGCATTTCAAGTCATTGGAATCTTTCGTAACATCAGCCTTCAGTGTGCATTTGTAGTTTTCTTGATAAGTTATCCAAGAATTTCCAGTGGAAGACTGATTAGATAAAATAAAGTTCTTTGGATGTTTATTTACAAATCAGTAAAGTGGTATTCCATATGTTTAGAACCCTTTTACTTTCAGGGTACCTTGATTTCCCTCACTCAGCCTGTACTATTTTGTTTATTTATTTGCTGTCTCCTTGGGACAGGCAAAAGTTTTAATTCATATTAGTTAAGGTGCCTTATAGAGGGGTGTGTTTCAAACCCAGTCTGTTCAAATTTTTATATGGATAGAGCCTCGTATTTTTGTTTGGTTCTTTGTTTAAGGTGGGTTTTTATCATGTAGCTTAGACTGGTAAGGAGTTTGCTTGTGTACCATCCTGGCCTCATACCTCACAGAGCTTTATCTGACTTTGCATCCAGGGTGCTAGAATTAAAGGCCTGGACTACTATACCTGACTTTTATCCCCAGGTTGCACTGTCTTTTCCTCAATTGCCTGGCATATCATCTCACACATCAACTGATCATGCATTCATTTTCTCCGCTTTTATTTTTAAAGCAACAATTGGTCATGTATATTTGAAAATTAAATGGGATAGGAAAAAATGAAGTCACTTACTCCCCATCATTTCCTTTTAGGGTTGGGACACCTTTGCATAAGCTTTATTCTGGAGCTTTTGGGAAAGTCAACTGGAACTTCACTTTTTATTGCATGTAATCAAATTGCATATTATAGCATGGGACTTTATATAAAAGTTTATATAAAAGGCAACTTAGAAATTAAGAAAAGAAACAATCATCAAAAATGGGGCCTGGTCACATTGGATGACTACATGTAGAAAAAAATACTAATAGATTCCTATTTATCACCCAGGATAACACTCAATCCTAAATATATCAAGAACCTCAAAAGCAGGCCAGATACTCTAAGCATCATAGAAGAGAAAGTGGAATGGTTTTGAAATCATTGGTGCAGGAAAGACTTTTGGAAATGGATACCAATAGCAATTATCATATTTTATTTTTAGTAATAATTATTTCTCTGATCTTGTATACAGTCATTAGCTCCCATATACAGAAGTATTCTAATTTGTTTATTATTTGATTTTAATATTTCAGCATCTGAAGAATAAAAGAGATTTCTTATAAAATTTTATGGAGGCTCACAATACTGAAACAGTCTTTCATCTTTATTAGTGTCATAAATTAGCATACAAAGTAATGGGATTCACTGTGGCATTTTCATATTCCTCTGTCTTTGTTGCCACTGGTCCCCTGCTGGTCCCCATTCTCCCTCCACATCTCTGTTCTTCTGCTTTTATGTGGCTCAGTTTTTATGAAAATTCACTTAGGAGCAGCAGCTTGGGGATCACACCTCTTTTTTTTTTTTTTTTACAGGATTCTGTACTCTGTGCCCACATACTGCCCATTGATATTTCCTGTCACCCCGGAAAAACTTGAAACAATAACACAAGATCTTCTAAACCCTAATACATGTTTCTCTAATTTTATGTTTTAAGTAAGTATATTTTTAAAATCAGGACAAGAAAAAAATCCCTATAAAGCCTCACAGAAAAATAGTTTAGGCGTATGTAAACATAAATGTACTAAAGCACATACATCATACATAGTGTCCAAATTTCGAATTGGAGACATTGCATGCGGCAGCAAAAAAATGAAGACATTTTAGAAGACCAGTGAGAAAACATGTTATATGGTAACAATATCCAATAATAATGATCACTTTTTGTATTGGTTTTAATACTGAGGGAACATACAAAATTCTTATCCTGTGTCCTATTCATTCCCTTTGTGTAACTTGTTATATTTATTTCTGTGTGTATTTAAATTATCAATTCATATTAAGTACTTTTATATAATAAACCATCCTTGTTATTTTCTTAGATATGTTTGTATGAATAATGTATAATTAATAATTTTAAGGCAATATTGCTGCATGCTGATCTGATGGGACTTTTCTATGCATGCTCAGTCATATGTACACCATTATCTGAGCGACAGTTAGTAAAGCTCTTTGTGTTCTTATGGGAAATACATTTAAAAATAACAAAATCCAGTGCTGTCTCTTCCTTTTTAAATCCAAGAATGCATAATGGTTTATTTAAATTTCAAGTCTTCGATTTCATTATTTAGCTAACAGAATAAATGTTGGACTACCTAGGTTGATATCAAGTGTTAACTGACTGATAGTGTACCTTCCACTGAGATATAAGTAAAGGACTAACTCAGATTCTTGCTCTATGAGGAAAGATAAGAAACGACCTTCTCAACCTGGAAGAGATTCAAACTACCCTGGCATGGAATTCTGTCTACAGGTAGAGAAAGAAGGAACCTTAGAAATACAGGATAGATTGTTGCTCCAAGATATTGCAGTTGAAATCACAGAAGTTTGTCATTTCACAGGGCACTACACAGCATGCTTTCTTTCTTTTTTAAGTTATATTCCATTTTAAAACTATCTCTTTTATTTTTTATATTATAATTACATTATTTCTTTCTTACTTTTCCTCCCTTCAAACTCTCCCATACCTTGCTTTGCTTTTTTTCAAATCCATGGCCTCTTTTCTTATTAATTGTTTTATATGTGCGATTGTGTGTAATATATATATATATATATATATATATATATTACAAACAGTTTGAACATATACATACATATATAAATGAATATTAATAAAACCACATTTAGTATATAATGCAACTTGTATGTATGTTTCCAGGACTGGCCATTTGGTGTTGAATAGATAACTATTGGATGTGACTGTTTTTCCCACTCTTAAAATCCCTTTGTTGCCTGTAGGGTTGTTTTGTTGTTGTTTTGTTTTGTTTTGATTAGATTTTGGTATATGCATGTGTAGTAGGACTGAGGCTCCTGGGCTTTTCCCCATCCATGTAACCATGTCTATTTTTGTCATCTTTCTTCAGCTCATGTTCTGGTAGTCATGCTGGGTATATTTTATGAGTATCCTTTCTGATATTACCAGAAGAAACAACTTCACAATAATCTGTTTATGCCTTTGGATTTTCCATCTTTCTAGCTCTTTCCCCACAATGATTTCTAAGCATTTGGTACAGGAGTTTTATAGCAGATGTATCAGGTGGGACTGGATTCCACACCTCTGTTTTTGATTGGCTGTGGCTTTTAGTAAGGATCTCCTGCTGTTATCAAGAGAATTTTCCTAGATGAGGGGAGAGAACCTCACTTATGTGTGTGTAAGACCAAATATGTAGATTGTAGTTAGAGATTATGCTGTCTTAGTAAATTGGGAGTTGTAGGTTTCCCTCTAAGATGCCTGACTTGAATAGCCCTGTGAAGTTTGTATAGTTCCCAGTACCAGGCATGATTTCCCTTTTGCAGAACAGGTCTTAAGTCCAATTAGAGAGCTGTTGTTTACCGCAGAGCTGCAAGTGCAGCAATTGCACCCTTAGGTACTGTGACATTCTGGTTATTGTGGCTCTAGGTGTCATTCATGGACAGGAATCTTGGTAGCTTCCCTCCTTTGCAAGCTTCCTTTCACCTTCCGGTTCCGTGACCGCTAGTTCTCAGAGAGGAGGCTTTTGTGTCTGTTCCATCTTAGAGGCCTCTGAATCCAGTATTTAGAGTACATCATACTAAAACACTGGGAATTTACCCACACCCCTCACTGACTCAGTTAGCATAACAATTGCTGTGCTGACATATGAACAAAGCAAACTGGGAAGGAAAGAGTTTATTTGGCTTACACTTCCAAATTGCTGTTTATCATTGATTGAAAGTCAGGACAGGAACTCAAGCAGGGCAGTAACCTGGAGGCAGGGGCTGATACAGGTGCTGCTTATTGGCTAGCTTTCATGACCTGTTCAGCCTGCATTCTTCCTCCTCCTCTTCTTCTTCTTCCTCTTTTTTTCTGTGTGTGTGCACGTGTGTGTGTGTGTGTGTGTGTGTGTGTGTGTGTGTGTGTGTTGTTTATCAAGATAGGGTTTCTCTGTAGCTTTGGAGCCTGTCCTGGAACTAGTTATTGAAGACCAGGCTGGCCTTGAACTCACAGGGATCTACCTGCCTCTGCCTCCCAAGTACTGGGATTAAACTCCACTAGTGCCTGGCTCAGCCTGCTTTCTTTAAGTACCTAGGTTGACCAGGATAGGACTGGCCCCATCCACAATGGTCTGGGCCCTCCCACATCAATAACTAATTAAGAAAATTCCCTACAGGCTTGACTACAACCCTCTGTTTTGGATGCTTTCTTCATTTGATGTTCCCTCCTTTTAGATAACCCTAATTTGTGTCAAATTGACTTTAACTAACCAACACAATGTCCGAAGGTTATTTCTGTACACGAGAGAATAAGTTTAGCAAATGGTCAAAAAAAAGAAAGGAAGATATCTTCCATGACAACAGCAGTCACTAGCTATTCCTCACATAGGTGCCTTTTCATGTACTTTGATGCATGCTAAGTTACACAAATTTAAAAACAAAACTTTAGAAATTTAATATGCTAAAATAACTTACATTACAAATTCAACAATTTACCATATACTGTTGAGATAGGAGCTGCAGGCTGCGTCCCTGGCACCCGGCCGCCCGCATGGCTAGCTTATGGCCAGAAATAATTACATGGAAACTGTGTTCTTTTAAACACTGCCTGGCCCATTATTTCCAGCCTCTTATTGGCTAGCTCTTACATATGGACCTAACCCATTTCTAATAATCTGTGTAGCCCACGAACTGGCTTATCAGGAATGATCTTAACTTGTGTCTGCCTGGAGTGGAAGAATCATGGCCACTCACTGACTCAGCTTCTTTCTTCCAGCATTCTGTTCTGTTTACTCCGCCTACCTAATTTTCTGTCCTATTAAAGGGCCAGGGCAGTCTCTTTATTTAACCAATGAAATTAACACAAAACAGAAGACTCTCCCCTATCAATATACTAAAATAAAACCTAAGCCTGTTATTATATCTCACATTCATGAAGACACATTTTGTGTCTGTCATCATTTGGGCTTACTAGGTGATCTCTGCTGAGCTTTATAAATACTTTTGTCTTTTGTGCCTTTTCTCATGATTGACTGTTTCCTTCATTATGTGTAGAGGACATTTGACTGACTCCTCCACTGTACATGGTGCACTTCAATAAATATTCTTAATTGTGTTTTTTTTTTAATTTTATCAGAAGGACTGATGAATTAATGGCAACATCACATACTCTTACCAAAGAGAAATGTTTCTTTTCCATCTCATTCCCAAGGTAGTTCCTGCTTATATCTTTTTATGTGCACCACAGTGCACAGACTTTCATGTAAGGCAGCCTGATAGCCATGTCTTTTATAACATATACCTGGTGCTTGCTGAATCATTTTACTTATTGTGCACAGAGGGCTATGGGAATGTACAGCAGTGATAACTGGTGTTTAACAAGTCATCCCACTTGGGGAGCCCCAATTGGCAAAGCCATAAGGTTACTCACTATGGATGAGTACTTGTTCTCTGACCATAACTTTCTCAAGTGCGGCCACTAGGCCTCCCTAGTAAGAACAGATGTGGAGTTCTTTCCCAGCCTTTTGGAGGTATGCTATATGCTTGCTGGGCAAACATATAGCTGTGGATGGTCAGGATGATGATTTCTGCTTAGGCTGTATAGTTTTGATGAGTGGAAATAATAGTAGGATATTTTGCATTCTGACAATAGGATTGTCATTAGCAAAGACAGCCTTTACACAGACACATAACTGCAGACTGGTTGCCCTTGGATACAATATCTGATTGCTCTAGAGACAAATACATGAGGTCATTTTTCCAGGTGTTGTTTATTGATGAGTCAAGGTCAGAGTTTGAAGCAACTTTAGGAATAGCTCCCTGCAGCAATGGACCTTTGTGCATGTACTCCCCAACCTCAAGGTTCATTCGCCTGCTTATTGTCTGGGAACCCTCACCAACTTAGAACTACATGCAAGGCCATAGTTGCTCAGTGGCCGGTGATTATGGCATTCCTAGCCTATGAGAAGGTATATAACTTCTCTTGGGCTTTGAAACTGGGTCGGGTCCAGAGTTGGGCTGTGGAGAGGAGAGGCAGGAGAGAGGTGTAGTGAGGCAGATTCTAATGAGCAGCAAAGAAAGGCCAGCAATGGCAAGGCAGAGAGAGAGAGAGAGAGAGGGGAGCGAGAAAACAGATTTTTTTTTTTTAAGAAAGGATTTTTTTTTCAAGATGAAGTTAAGAGAAAGTTACCATTGAAGAGGATCTGTGTTTCCTCTCCCCCCCTTTTTAATCTTTATATATGTAAGAATTTTTCCTAAGCTATCGCTGCATTTGTGCATTCTCTTATTTACCCTTGTGATGACTGGGGACTGGTCCCCTCAGCTTTATTTGGAACTCATTTTCAGGATTATTCAAATAATGATAATATTCTCAAAGATTACTAAAATACATAGGCATCCATTCCTGGTATTATAGAAATTCATATGACACACATACATACATATATATGCATGCATATACATATATATGAACATTTTAATCTTGAATTTTTATCAAGTATCTAATTGGCAAATGAAAACTTGTACAGCAATCCATATTTCACAGTCTGGCTTTTGACTGACAGCATACACCTTGGGAAAAATGGAATACTAAAAATTTGTGAGGGGAATAAAAATTGCCACAACCATTTTGAGGCTTTTTGTAAATTTCTACTAAGATTCAAATGACATCCCTGAGACCTTGCAATTTTTATCATAGAAATAAAAGTTTCCACAGTTTTTTTTATTCATACCAATTTCTCATGGAAAAAGAAATCTCTGTATGTATCTGCCAACTTCTCCAGCAGATAGGGCTGATGCAGAGCCAGTTCCACAGATCTCTCCCTGGGGCTAATCAGGAAGGTGAGTGTTGAATTACCCAACCACCCCACCCCCACCCCAGCCAAGGGGAGAAACACACACTGTGCTGGAGGTCTGTCAAAGCAAGATCTCACTTTATTGCATCAGGGTAGGAACATACACACACACACACACACACACACACACACACACACACACATACATGGCTGAGGTAGTGGGGTAGTGGGCTGGAGTCTTGGGATGGGGTGAGGTTGAATGAGGAATAAGGGCCAATAATATCCTGCCAGGTCAGGGGTGTCTGGGTAGAGGTGGGCCTAGGTCATTTTGTGCTGAGTCATTCCTTTCCAAACTCAAGTTAGGCTCAGCAAGTTATACTGGGCCTCACCAAACTCGAGTTAGGCTTAGGAAGTTACACTGGGCCTCATGAGGCCCAACATCTTTCAAGAGATCAGTAGATAAACAAAGTGCACCTACTCTTCACACGAAGGCTGCACTAAACACATGCAGAAAATGTGAGAACTATCCTGAGAAACAATTCAGACCCAATAGACCATGTTTGCTTGTCATTCAGGGCATGGCATTTATAAGTAGGACAGGCATTATTTATGGAAAAAATAATTTAAGTATTGACTATATCAATGGCAAAGGACACATGCTAAAAAGAGGGAAATATTCAATGCCTTGATTCTTTTTTTTTTTTTTGTGGGTTTTTTTTTTTTTTTTCGAGACAGGGTTTCTCTGTGGTTTTGGAGTCTGTCCTGGAACTAGCTCTTGTAGACCAGGCTGGTCTCGAACTCACAGAGATCCGCCTGCCTCTGCCTCCCGAGTGCTCGGATTAAAGGTGTGCGCCACCACCGCCCGGCTAATGCCTTGATTCTTGTAATCATCTCACAGGCTTAGCTATATATAATGTAATTTCAGTTTGAATAAAAAAGGTGTTTCACACAACAAACAACTACTTTTTAAAATGTTTTAAGCTATATTTTTTTATAATTTCATGATAGCTTACTTAGTCAATAACTACAATAAAAAAATAAAAGAAGACAAATTAATTATTTATCATGTGTGAGCTACTTGAAGACAATTAAGAAAAGGTAGGACAGATTGTGAATTTATTTCCATAGCCACATTTGCAAGACAGGTGGTAAGACAAGCCAGCGAGGGTGAAAGAAACACATTTGGGACTTGGGACAAACCTGACAGACTTCAGGCTGCATCAAGACACATTACATCAGTTTGCTAGATTTTATGCTATTCTTTTTTTAGAAAGAAGAAAACCTGCTAATTACTTGATGACTAAAATTATGTTAGTGAAGTCAGAATGTAAGCAAGCAAAAAACAAATAAAAATGCATACTTCCTTACACTGCAGGGTTGTCTTCTGCTTTTACTATGTCTGCATGCTAAGAATTCTTACTTTGGTCTCCCATGCAATAAAATATGAACTGAAACGCTTCCACATCAGCTAGTGCTGATGCCAATGGCCATGCCCAGGAAGGAAGTGACAGGTGTCACGTGCATTACAGACGTCAATCCCTGAGTTGATGGAGCGGCAAAAACCATTACCAGGATTTTAAATAACACAGTAGGTATAAAGTATTTCACAACAGGACTTTTAAGACTCTACCCATTTAGCTTGCTCTATTTCCCATTATAATTTATAGATTCCTATATCTCTTGCCTCTGAAATTTCTGAGCCTTATCAAGCATCATGAATAGAATATAGTATCACGTAAGTTTATTTAATGAGTCCAATATAATTACACATTTCTGTTTGTATAATAGACAAACACTATGAGATTTCTTTCCACAAAGACAGATATACAATATGATTTAAAACAGAAATAAAGAAAGGGTGAATTAGAAACAAACACTGAATAGTTTAGGAAATGATACTTTAAGTCTTGTGTGCTTTCCTAAGAGTAAAATCAAAATAAAATTATTTTTGATTAATGCTAATATATAAAAAGCTATATAAGTAGTAATATTTTTCTGTGAGTGCTGAAGAATTTATACAGTGACAATTTTGAACAACACAATGAGAAAATGGTTTTATGTATGAAGGAAGTTCAAAGCTATAAATAATGCTTATATATTTTGTGTAAGAGGCAGTTGAGGACCTGAACTTTCCCACTGGAGGGTAAGGAGATGTAAACAGTGAGATTGGAGATGATGAGAGTTCATGGGTGAGAAGAAGTGTAAAGACCCAGCTCAGTTAGAGACAGGAATTAGAGGACCACAAGACTTGCTTTAACAAAGTGAGGGATTAGGACAGTGTAGAAGTCATGGTCAGCAATATGTAGTGGTTCCAAAGGAGACTGAAAATAATTAGATTCTTGATGTGTGTCCAAAGGATTGTTGGTAAGTGACTGGATCTCCTGGAATGTGGGAGACAGGAAACAATTAATGGGCAAGACATTCATTAAGTCATAGCAAGAAAGAACATATTCTACATGGTGCTTTTGCAACCACATATTGCTTGAAAATGTTCAACTATAATATTTTTGTATTCCTCCACGTGTGTATGTGTGAGCGCACGTGGCCTTGCACATCAAGCACATATGCATGAGTTTGCAGGTACATGCGGCATGTGTGAACAGACATGGTAGAACATGTCATGGCGTCAGTTCTATCCTTTCAGCATTCGGGTACAGAGGATGAGAAGCTTGATGTCTTTCCCCACTGAAACGTCTCACTGACACCTTTATTGCATTCTTTCTGAGACATTTACCACCATGATGACTATTTCAGACATTTCATTCTGTTTTATTTCCTCTTCAAAAACCTATGAAATATCACACACACACACACACACACACAAACCCACACATACACATAGTCTGTATGTATATGCATATATATGTTTACATACATAATATAGATTTTTAGGTTTAAATTTTTCTTAACTTTTGAACATAAAGAGGAAAGTAATTTAAAAAGAATCCAAGTTTGAAATTCATTATCAAAAATCTTAAGTACATATATTCAAACAGAAACCATGGGAGAAAAGAAATTAAACATAAGCCCCGCATAGACTGAACCAGAGACTCTGTAGTCTGTTATACATCATTTCAGTGAATCAGTCGGCCTATTATCTTTTATTATAAATTAATTAATTAATTTTATATTCAGGCCACAGTTTCCCCTCCCTCCTCTTTTCTCGGCCCCTCCCCCATCTCCCCTCTCTTCCCACCCACCCACAGTCCACTCCATTTCCACTTTCATTCAAGAAAGGGCCAATCTCTCATCAGTATCCAGAAAACATGACCTAAAACAAGTGCAATAAGACTAAGCACCTCCTCATGTATAAAGGCCAAGCAAGGCAACCCAGTATGAGACATAGGATCCCAAAAGCTAGACAAACAGTCGGGGACAGTCCTTGTTCCCACTGTTAGGAGTCCCACAAGAAGACCAAGCTATACAACTGTAACATACTTCCAGAGTGCCTAGTTCAATCCCATGTAGGCTCCATGTTTCTCAGTTCAGTCTGTATGAGTCCTGTGGTGTCTTGTGATGTCCTTGACCCCTCTTGCTCCTACATTCCTTTTGCCCCTCTTCTACAGGATTTGCTGAACTCCTCCTAAAGTTTAATGTGGGTCTCCACTGTTTCCATCAGTGACCAGGTGAAGCCTTTGTGATGAAAATTGGACTAAGAACCAATCTGGTCATAGGAGATGGTCAGTTTTTCATCTTCTGTATCTGCTAATGCTGGGAAACTTAGCTGGGCATCATTGTATATTCCTTGTGTTACATTTTTACCTGTCCTCCAAATGCCCCCTCTTTGTAGTACTTTCTTTCAGTACTCCCAACGTGACCATACCCTTTTCCCTCCCCACCTGCCCTCAGTTTACTCAGGAATTCTCTTCTATTTCCCCTTCCCAGAGAGATCTGGAGAGCCCTTCATGAACCCTTCCTGGCACCCAGTCTCCCTGGATCTGTGGATTATGTCATAGTTATCCTTTATTTCATAGCTAATATCTACTTATGAATGAGTATCTTTTATTTTTATCTTTCTCTGTCTGGGTTACCTCTCACAGCATGATTTTTTTCTTGATCCATCCATTTACCTTCAGCTGCCCTGGTGTTCTTGTTTTTAACAGCTAAGTAATTCGCCATAGTGTAAATGAACAACAATTTTTTTATCTATTTCTCATTTGAAGGACATCTAGGTAAACACACAAATACATACATAAACACACACACACACACACACACAACAATACCACCACCACCAACATAATAACAGGAATTAACAGTCATTGGTCATTAATATCCCTTAATATCAATAAACTCAATTTTTCAATAAAGACACAGACTAAAAGAATGGATACAAAAACAGGATCCATCACTCTGATGCATGCAAGAAACACACCTCAAAATCAACGATAGTCATTAACTCAGAGTAAAGGATTTAAAAAAGATATTGAAATCAAATAGACATATAAAACAGGCTGGTGTAGCAAAGACTGTAACACCCCACTCTCATCAATGAACAGAATATCTGGATGTAAACTAAACAGAGAATTAACGGTACCAACAGATGTTATAACCTAAATACACATAACAGATATCTACACATTTCATCCAGACACAAAAGAATATTCCTTCTTAGCATGAAATGGAACCATCTTCAATTTGCCCAGTCAGAAGCCATCCACAATGATAAAAAAGAAGTTGATACTAAAAGTCGGCTTTCATAGAAAATTGAGGGTATATCTTTAAAATGAGCTCTATAGAAACTTAAGTATAAGCTGTCAACTCAGAATTCTAGTTTCCCAAGCATGAAGAATTTGAGCCTTACAGAAGTCTTTACAAATTAGTAACTGATCTTTAAGGCATAGTGTCAAAAGGTCATTCCTTACCTACCATACATTCCTTAAAAAACTGAAAAGCATTATGCTGTGCTAACAAAGGCCTGCAATCAAGCAGGATCCTAAAAAAGTTATTTTAATCCCAAAATTAAAGTTTAGGTTTTTTTGTAGTTGACAAGGATTTTAAAACATTTGAAAGTTTAATATATATATATATATATATATATATATATATATATATATATATATTTTAAAGATTTGTTTATTAAGCATCCAATGTACTGCTGGCAAGGAAGGCACCAGGTCTCATTACAGATGGCTGTGAGCCACCATGTGGTTGCTGGGAATTGAACTCGGGACCTCTGGAAGAGCAGCCAGTGCTCTTACCCTCTGAGCCATCTCTCCAGCCCCAAAATATATTTTACATGAGAGCTGAGACCTATACAAAGACGGCTTCCCCCCACTTCTTTGAAACTCATGTCTACAAACACCTACATTTCTTTTCAAATGTAAAATTGAACCCTCAGTATTTCTTTTTGTAGTTCACAATATTTTCTAGTTTAAAGAGATGAGAACATCTTGATTATGCTATGAAATTTATCAAGAATTATCCAGTAGGTGACATTTAGATAGTTAGTAATAACCACAGCCAAAAGGACCTGGTTTCTGCAGTCCTTTTAGGAAAGTTGTCATAAGAATAGATGTTATAGGATTTTAATTGTTAGTAAGTAGATACATTTTATTAATATGTTCATTTAACTGTATGTATAAAATTTAAAAAAGTTCTAGTGTTTGTGGCCTCTAAAAAAAAAATGCCCAGCCAACATAATTTTTACTCAGTAGTGCTAGTCTGAATGGTGGAGGTGTTTTTTTTTTATTTTATTTTAATTTTTTTTATTAAAAATTTCCGCCTCCTCCCCGCTTCCCTTTTCCCTCCCCCTCCCCCCACTCTCCATCTTCCCCTCCTCTCTCCCTCCCTCTCCAGTCCAGTCCTAAGAGCAGCCAGGGTTCCCTGCCCTGTGGGCAGTCCAAGGTCCTCCGCAAGACCTCGAGGGGTGCACCCACCCACTGAGACAGTGGGGCTGATCTAATGGGAGCTCATGAAGGCCAGCTGGACTGGGACTGAAAAAGCATGGGATAAAACCAGACTCTGAACATGGTGGACAATGAGGGCTGCTGAGAAGCCAAGGACAATGGCACTGGGCTTTGATCCTACTGCATGTACTGGCTTTGTGGGAGCCTAGCCTGTTTGGGTGGAGGTGTTTTTATTTTTTTGAGACAGGACAGGGTTTCTCTGTCGCCTGTCCCGGAACTACATGGTACAGACCAGGGTGACCTCGCACTCACATAAATCTGCCTGCTGAATGCAGAGATTAATTGCATGCACCATCACTGTATACCTCTAGCTACTTTCTTGAAGATGAAGAAAGTAAAATAAAATATAAAAGTTTTTTTTCTAATATTAATCATGGGGAAAGATGAAGATTGTATGTCATAATAAGACTACAATCTCCTGAGAAAATAAAGTGTTAGTTGTTCCTTAAAATTTGTTGGAAGCAATTCTGTTTATTGGGACTGATTTTTTTTTCTTTACAAGTGAATAGCATAGTTTATACCATAACCACCATGAGCAAGTTAATTCAAAGGAGATTTTAGCAATATTTTGCAGAAGATGAGGGGAATTCTTATTGAATTTCCACAAAAAAAAATGAATGTCTTTTAGTTCTAGAACTCCATATGGTTCACATATATGCAGGCTTATATATGCTACCTCAGTATCTATGAATTCATGTATAGATAGATTTTTATTTTCCTCCCTTACTAAAGCACAGACCATAGCTTAGGCTTGTTTATAACTAGTTCTTAAAACTTAAACTCATTTTGTTAGTTTACTTTGTTCTGTGGCTTTAGTATATGTATATGTATGTGTATGTATGTGTGTGTTCTATATCCAATAATATATAAAATATACACTGTATATATATATATATATATATATATATATATAAATCAGGAGAAAATTTACTATATACCTTATATCCACATGTTTACTAATAAAGCAGGGACTTCCTCAAAAAAAAAAATGTAGATAACTGAATAAACCTGGAAAGAGCACAGCAGTTTGTTGCCAAGTGCTCAGAACTCAACCGTGAAAACACATACAAGAAACATTATATGGACCCAACAGGTCTGTATTTGTGTGTGTGTGTGTATGTGTGTGTGTGTGTTTGTGAGTGTACAAATGCATATATGCATATAACAAAAACTGATTGAAAAATAGGTCATGATTTTGAAGAAGAGTAGGGAAAAGTATATGGGAGCAATGAAAGATAAGGGAAAAATATTGTAAATGAAATACAACTTCAGAAAGAACAACAACAAAATGCAACTAGCCATGACTCTGGATGTGACACACACACACACACACACACACACACACACACAGCAAAATCAAAAGTAAACAAAGGAGACACTTCCTTAAGTAAACAGTTTCTGCACAGAAAAAATGTCAATAAAATGAAAGGTTGCCTATGAGAGTAGACAGTATCACAAAGGATATAGCTCATACCTTTAGGGGTTATATTAAATTATAAAAAGAACACTAATACATCCACATAAAAGCTAAAGAGGAAAGAAGGAAGGGAGGAAAGGAGCGAGAGAGTGACGGCAGGAGAGGGAAGGAACAAAAGAAGTTCCCAACAATCTGTTTTTAAGATAATCAGGTACCTATAGAATGGTATTTAATGGAAGCTCCACAATGGTCAATAAGAGTATGAGAATATTTTCAATATCACTAATTTTAAGGGAAATAAGTTTAAAAACTACAATAAAAATACTAGCTTTACAACTCAACATAGAAGGCTTTGAAAGGTCCAATGCTAAAATTCGTTGGATAGGACATACAGGCAAAAGAGCATTTGTCTATCATTGCTCACAATAAAAATTGGTGCAAATGTTATAACTCCTATAGTAGTTCCTCAGAAAATGTTTGTATAATTCCAGATATTGTGGCCGACACATATATTTCTAGAACTTGTGATATTGATAGAAGTTTCACCATTACCTTTAGGGAAGTCAAGATCATAAATAAGGACTTTAAGGCTCATTTAGACTCAAAAGTGAGACACGGTCATACAAAAATGAAAGAAAAAAGCAAAGGGTGTAATTAATACAGTAACCCATGCATCCCAATTTTGCACACATCCCAAGAAATCTGTGAAGAAATTCTTGGCTCATGGTAATCTCTTCCAGTGTTAGTAACCATTGACAAGATACGGGGGTAACCAAGGTATTGGTCAACTTATGAATAGATAAAAACACAAACATGCTGCTGCCTGTCAGTCTTACAGATCAGGCAGTGATCGTTAAGATCACTTTAATAGCCATACTTTTTGCCATAGAAACCAGGCAGTAGTGGTGCACACCTTAAATCCCAGAACTAGAGAGGAATATAAGACGGAAGGAGACAGTTTTCAGGCTCAGTCTCATTCTGAGATTCCTGGCGATAGGATAACCTTTATACCAGTCATGCTACAACAGTTTCTTGTAGGTGATAAGAATATATTATCTATATGTTTGACTGTCATGTTGAAACCCATCAATTTGGACAAGTAGTACATGCTAATGAAAGTGGGCACAAGGCTATAAGTTGTCAGCCATGAGATAAATGGTTCTAAGAGAATCTGATATACAGCATGGGCACTGTAGTTTATAATGTGTACTGTTGGTATGAAATTTGCTGCAACCTGTCTAGTGGCAACCGGATGGTGGATGATGTGTCCATGTGATTTGCATAAAGTATGAGTGTACCACTTCATCACATTTTACATCAAACAGGTGGAAGAAACAAAAACTCCAACCTAAGCTAAGTGTTTTCATAACCAAAGAACACTACTGGGTATTATTTTTATAGGCAAGCTTTCTCAGAGAACAAATTCTGCTCCATATGGTTGCTTTAATAACTGTCTGTATAAACTACAGACTTTTATTGAACACCTTTAATTGTTGCTGATGTATACCTTTCTGCTTTGAATTCTGAAGCAATCTAATACAAAGAAAACAATTGAAGCAAGTGAATGCCAATGAATGAGCAGGGATAGCACAGTCCTAGGTTGTGATACATACTTGCTGAAAAAGAAGGAAAAACAAAAAGGAAGAAAGGATGGAAAGAAGGAAGGAAGATGCTCATTCAAAAGAAGTAAAAGAACAAATCAAATGTGTATTGCACATATTGCCTATGTAGTATAATTACAATATATGAAAAGTTTCTATTATCAATGATATATTGTTGCCATGAGGACCAGGCTTAAGCAGCTCTGTGATTGAGGTGACCTAAAGAGTTGGTGAACTAATAACTCATCTTGAGTTTTCTATCTTAGGGGGTAAAAGTTAAGTTCTTAGAGATGAAGAGGAGATGCAGAACAGGGTGAACTACTAGACGGACAAACAGCAATATAAAAATTACTTTGTGGTTCAATCTATTTTGTAAGTGAATAATTACAATGAATACAAGTAAACAACAACATGTTTTCATTTTTCTCACCTGATTAAACATTTTACACGTTAAAGTTGAAAAACAAGTTGACTCAATAACCCACATGCACTCATACCCAAGCAACTTTTTATAAATTAACAAAGTGTAAAGCAGCAAGGTTTTCTCTCAGTCAGTTCTTTTGCTGTCAGGCTGCATTTTGAACTTAGCAAAAAAGGATCGATGACTTTACTATTTACCTCAAAAGGTAATCTAATAAGAATTTTTAAAATATTCACAAAATTAAACTTTTATATATGAAAAACAATAAGTCTTTATTTTAAATCCTCAGGGTGCATACTCACTCATCAACAGTTTTTTTTACATCAGGAAACTGAGTGCAGAAATGGGTACAAAAAAATTAATTATCACCTTTGACCAGAAACCCGTCTTAGAGATCTGTACTGGCCTGCCCTTGAGGTCCTGACAGGATATGTCCTCAGCTGCAGCCAAGCACCTTCTGTGAAGATTCATTAGGTTCCCTTTTAAAAGGTGGGCCTTGCCCAGCTCCTGTCTTTTCTATTCTCTCTCTCTTTCTGCTTCTCTGCCTGTCTCTCTTTCTCTCTCTCTCTGTGCCTCTCTCATCTCTTCTGCTGAAATTATTATCACCAGGTCTCCCCTCCCATCTACCCTTTCCCCATTCACTTTCTTCTTCTTCTTCTTCTTCTTCTTCTTCTTCTTCTTCTTCTTCTTCTTCTTCTTCTTCTTCTTCTTCTTCTTCTTCTTCTTCTTCTTCTAATGATGATGATGATGATGATGATGATGATGATGATGATAATAATAATAATAATAATAATAATAAGAAGAAGAAGAAGAAGAAGAAGAAGAAGAATCCTCTCCACCTGAGTTCTGTAGCATGGTGTCTTTCTCTCATGTGCCGCTTTTCAAATTACAACATTAGGAAGAAAGGTATGTCAGCCAACAATAACCAGGCTGCCATCGTTCCTCCTCCCTGATCTCAGTCAGTTAAGTCCCTTGTATAACTCCTAAAGGTCTGTCTTTGTAAACTTTAAATGGTTCCCCTGTTATCATTCATGATGCAGGTGACACAAGGCCTGTTCCATGAATGCCAATGGCTGGTGAACCTTGGCTGCCCTCAGGTCCCCTCGGCAGGTAGGAGACAGATATCCCATGTGGAGAGAGTTTGGGTATAAGAGTTTATTTAGTGGGTATTTAGAACGGTATAAAAGTAAGGATTTATGGAGGAGAGGGGGGACAGGGAGAGAGAAGGCAGACAGAAAAAGATGAAGGGGTGAAGCGGGAAAGGGAGAAGGGAGAGAAGTTACCTCTTTAGAAAAGGGACAGAAAAGGAGAGAGAGCTGGAGAGGAGGCAAAGATTGGCTTGCCTGGGGGGGGGGAGTAATTGGGGAGTGGGCGGGGCTTGTCTCTTAAAGAAACAGTATACCCAGGTGACAGGCCAGGTCAGGAAATTTAATTTTACAACATCCCCAAGATTTCCAATCTCAAAACCATTAGCCAAAGCATCTTATCCTAACTTTACTTACAGTTCTATAGTCTAAATTCTTTTGAAGGTTTGTGGTTGAATGCTTAGTTTGCCCCATCAGCAATGCTTGGAAAAAGTCAATCACTCTTATTGTAAGTACCAGTAACACTGCACAATGGGGCGCTAGAAAGCCCCTGAGAGTTTTCATGCAATCCATGGATTATGAGGGATATGCCGGCCATTAAAGCAGCAATCAACATTATGCTCAATAATTCCATGAGTTCCTCGGGACATGAAGTCCTCGGAGCTTTGACTCTCCAAAGCTCACTCAGGCATGAATTTACCAACCACCTAGCCATGTTCCATGAGTTCCAGTACTACCTGTTGGACACCTCACATGATAAACAACAATGGTATAGAATTTATATATATAAAATAATGAATTGAGCATAAATATTTCTACATAATTTAATTTTTAATGATTGTCATTCAATAACTTACTGTTATTGAAAGTCCATTTATTAGTAAATAAGCACTAGAGCGCACTTTTACAAATGTATTAAGCTATTTTAGTATAATGGTCTCTCAATGTGGTGTCTTCAAAAAACTATCTTAAATTAATTGCTTGTGCTAATTTCACTGATCAACTTGTAGTTATCAATTATAAAATCAGAGAAAGACCTGTAGAAACTCTTTTTTAAGAGGTGACAATGAAACATTTTCTTTTCTGCCATATTTTATTATTGCTCTTCTTCCACAGAGTGAAAGGGTAGCTCTAATCACTGAGTAGCTGCTGATGTATTCTCATGTTGATACAAGGATCAGTGTTGCCAATGCTGACACGATGTAATGCTAGCTGTCATTTAATGACGGTCCATATAGACTTCAGCCTTAAAGCCTAAGAAAGGACTCAGATTAAGAATATGTTTTAAGAAGCTGGAAAGTAATACTTAAAGGATAAAGTTACTCAATGTTCTTGTAGAGGAGTAGGGTTCTAGTCCATCACCTTCATGAGAGCATGATATGTAAAGAGGGAATAAACTCCCACAAGTTATCATCTGACCTTCACACAAGTGTAACAGTACACATAGCCCAATACAGAAGGGCGCAAATAATAAAGTGATAATACTAATAATAGAATTAAATTTAGAAACCAAGTACAAGTTCCACACAATCATTCAATATAAAGGAAAGAGAGCAGAATAAGGGTAAAGATAGATCCAAGGTCACAAAAGTGAGCAGTACAAAGCCAAATATCTGGTCATTGATAACCCACATTGTAAGCTTCATTTCACTATCAGAAATAAATAAATTAAATTAAAACATAAATGTCAATGGCCGGATTTTCTTTCTGTTTCTTTTCTTTTTTTTTTTTTTGCAAAAAATAAATGATTGTGTTATCTGTTAATCACATATCACAGCAATTAAAATTTATAAATGAATTCACTAGAGAATTAATGAAATAAGAAAATAGAATTAATTAAGCGGAAGAGTGAATTACTCCTCTCCCAAGTACCAGAGCACCTAAAATAGTGTTTGACTTATAACAGAGTCTCAGATTGATATTTATTTTGTCAGCACATATTATGCTCTCTGAGACATTTGAAACCACATAGTTAGATAAACTGATGTAACGTATCAGATAAGAGTTTAGTTTTTGTTAAATAAATCTTATTTATTTATCTTTATATCACTTGTATGAATGCCTTACCTGCATTTATGTTTGTATCCCATATACATGCCTGATTCCTGCAGAGGCTAGTCAAGGGAATGAGACTGTCTAAAATCGAAGATGCAGATAGTTGTAAGGTTACAAAAAAGGTTCTGGGAATCAAATCTATGTCATTTTCAAACACAGCAAGTGTTTTAAACACTGAGCCATGTCTACAGTCCCATGATAAGTATAGTCTTAAAGTCTTTGACAAATGGTGGATTACTCATTGAGAGCTCTGCAATCACACTGATGGGTTAAATTTGTGTTGAGAATAGGACTTACTCACACTTGCATACTCACACTTTGTGTAACTTTAAAATTTGAAAATTAAAATAATTTCTGAAGTAGAAAATATGTGGATCCAAAATAAAAGAACACAAAATTTGACTGATTTGATAGTAATGGCCCACCAAAATATAGCTTTTTTAATGTATTCAGAAGCAAGTGTTTGATCTCAAGAAAGAAGGCCCATAGGGTGACTTTAAAATACGAATTCAAGCTGATCAGTGTGCTGACTGAGAAGCACATCACTCAAACAACATGACAGCAAAATAGATGATCAAATTCTAGCAGTGTTGTTCCCTCCAAGGGCAATAGCTTAATCTGAACCAAAACTGGACTGTTCTTTCACTTTTTGCATACTTAAGGATTCATAAAATATATACTACAAATCAGGGACTATAAATTCTGAAAGACATTGAATAAAGCAGTAAATTATTGTGATGTGCCCTCTTGAAAATATCTCTGAATTATTGACAAATAGCTTGATTTCCAAGATAGAAAATGCATGCAGCTCTTAAGAGCAAAGTAATGTGATGACGAGGAGAAGAAGTTATGCTTGTATCTTATGATATCATCATCTTGAGAGACTTTCAAAACATTCGGTTTCACCTTAAAGTTTAATAAGACATGAGCTGGTAGTATTTTCATTAACTACAAATCAACCAAGCTAATGAAATATTTTCAATAACTCTAAATGTGGGAAAGCATGAAAAATTAGTAACATACAATAATTTGTTACATGTCTACCTTCTCTCTGAACTTACAGAAAATTTGATAACTGGATTATGCAATGCCCTCAAGTTTTATTAGGTCACAGCGTTGGAAGATCATGTATGTGCTTTACTCACACTCTGAATTATTAGATTGCCACCTGGCAATATTAGTGAAATAGTTATAGCTCTAACAACAGTCCTAGAGATTAAAGAGAAATTACAAGAATTCGTGTATCTTTATACAGTTGGGCAGTAGAGTTCAAATTATCCTGTATAGTCCCTACACAGCATGGTGAACACAATGCTCACTTACTTTTTCTTCCTGATATATTTCCTGTCCTGTTTAAGATGACTGTCTGTATAGAGTACTATGGATTGTCCCCACCTGTTTTACATGATCCTGAGAAAAAACAGTGGATGAAAGAGCTGTATAGTTTGGGCAGAAAAAAAGTGAACTGAATTGTCTATTCTCACAGAAATCTGTTTCTCGTGTTTCTAGACAATGTCCAAAGGCCAAACTGTCTATAATCTTGAAATATAGACTAAGAGCCATATAAGAACCAAAAGTTTGCAAGATATAATACCTCAAGTCAAGAATATTAGAAAAGTATTTAATTAAGATAAGACTACCATTAAAGACCTCATAGGATTCAAGAAGATCTATAGCTCACATCATTTTCAACATCTGCCTTGCCAATGATATGTTTTCCTATTAATGTGATACATGTATAACCCACTGGCCTCTTCCCTGTGTTGTACATACCACACAGCAGGGCAGTTCAGAACTTGAGATACAGCCTTCTTACCTGAAAACTAAGGAGCGTCCTGCACTGCTTATACTCTGAGCACAGACCTCATTGCTTTGGAGACCTCATTGTTCTATATTCTGCATTCTTGTCTGTTCTTTGCTCCCTCTCTGTCTCCCCTTAACCTAGTTTACATGACAATGTTTTGAGAAATATTTGAGCAAATGTCTAAATTCTCACACCAGATAGGAAACCAATAGCCAATGCCAGAAAGAATAGCACCAACTTTGATGTGGGAGTGTCATATATCAATCTGTTGATTTCATTGGTTAAGCAATAAAGAAACTGCTTGGCCCTCATAGGTTAAAACATAGGTGGGAGGAGTAAACAGAACAGAAGGCTGGGAGAAAGAAGCTGAGTCAGGGAGTCGCCATGATTCTCCCACTCCAGGCAGATGCAGATTAAGATCATTCCTGGTAAACCAGCTCGTGGGCTACACAGATTATAAGAAATGGGCTAGTCCAGGTGCGAGAGTTAGCCAAGAAAAGGCTAGATATAATGGGCCAAGCAGTGTTTAAAAGATTATAGTTTCCGTGTAATTATTTCTGGTAAAGCTAGCCATGCGGGTGGCTGGGTGCTGGGGACGCAGCCCACCGCCCTTATTTCAACACAACTTGGTGAATCAGTGAGTTTTATTGGGGTTACTTAGAAAAGTTTGAGTGAGGAGTTACTTAAAGTATCATCTGTATACAAAAACAAAACAGAAAAAACACAAAAGAAAATGAGAACAAAAGATAGTTGCATTCTCAAAGTTGATGTCACGTAAGTGATAGCTCAGGGAAGCTGCCTCTTCTTGGCAGTTCTGGTTGGCTCATTTTCTCAAAGCTGCTGGTTTGGTGTGCATCTCTTCTAGGCATGTTGTAATTAGGAGTGGCGGGGGGCTGCGTCCCCTTCACCCCGCCACCCGCACGGGCTAGCTTTACCAGAAATAATTACACGAAAACTGTATTCTTTTAAACACCGCTTGGCCCATTTCTATCTAGCCTCTTCTAGGCTAGCTCTCACACCTGGACTAGCCCATTTCTAATAATCTGCTGTAGCCCATGAGCTGGCTTACCAGGAATGATCTTAAACTGCATCTGCCTGGAGTGGGAGAATCATGGCGACTCCCTGACTCAGGTTCTTTTTCCCAGCCTTCTGTTCTGTTTTCTCCACCCACCTAAATTTGGGCCTATCAAATGGGCCTAGCAGTTTCTTTATTGCTTAACAAATGAAATCAACAGAGTGATATATGACACTCCCACATTATAGGCAGCTTCATCTTGTCTGGGAATGTCTTCCAACAGTCCTTACAGTTTATACTATTGGGGAGTCAGAATTTTAGTGAAGATGATTACTTTTCAGGACTTGCCAAAGCCCAAATGGTTTGCTGCTCTTCCTCTAGGATGGACTGTTTCATCTCCTCTTAGAATGTCCTAACTTTCCACATCCCCTTTAACAGCCTGTGTTTAAAGCAGCTTCCTTCCAATATGGGAGACTAATTTTAGAGGAAACTGCTACACAAACCCTATCAGAATTGTAAAATACTTACATACTGTATGATTAGTTATTTTGTTGCTTCTCAGTGCCTGAAAGACATAAAGAACATATCAGTCTTGAACAAGGATGAGATTTTAGAAACTATTGGCATAGAACATATTGATAACAGAGGTTCAGGGTGACAGAAAGTGTGATAGTTTCTCTAATCAAGTGAGTCACCAGACCTGAAAATATGGTTAACACAAGACAGGATGTCTCCCAACTTTATTGGTATTTAATACCAATTTCTACCCAATGCTTTGGGTATATATGGTTAAGTTACTCCTGATGGGCGCTGGTTGTGCTGTTGCAAAAACTCAGATGGACCTCCTCCTTTTATTCCCAGTATGCTTGCTGAACATCAGAGCTCTGGAAGGAGAATGTCCTGGCTGAAAACTGATGCTCATAGATATGTGATGAAATATAGTAAGAGATATCCATTCTCACTACATATGTGAACTATTTCTTGAGTTGTTTAGTAGTGTTTAGATTACCAAAGAATAATTCTACAAGTCTTTGCAGTTATAGGCAGCATTCTGCAAATGTATTTATGAGTATGGATGTATAGAATTGCTACATATTGTATGTTTTTACCAGTTTGGTAAAATATTGTATGATATTTTGACCCGCATTCTTTGGTTCAGATATTGGACTCTATCCATTCTATGTCTTTTCCTGAAGTACTTTTTAAAGAAATAAAACTCTTCACTTAGTTTTTTTTTATAAACAAGCATTATATTGAAGGAATTTTTCTCTTTCATGGGGAAAGGGCTCGCAAGGTTTAGAGGTAACTAGGGCACTGGGTTTTCTTGCAAGTGAATCAAATACAAGTTTATTGTCTTCCTGACATGAACACAAATCCCACAGCCTTACTTCAACACACATTGGCCATATTTTATTTACCAATGTCAAGTTTTTCTGTAAAAAAAAAAGAACATCTTTGTGATTTTTAATCAAGTGCAGTATTTTTTATTGATATTCAATTTTCTTAAAGTTGTTGGGAAATATAATAGCTTCCACTACTAGAGGACAATTTCAAAATAATTCACCATTTAACGGTGATGGCTTCTCCAGAAAAAAAAATTGCTTTAATAAAGTTTAGCCACTCCAGCCATAGTTTCCACAGTCATCATTCCTTGGCTTTCTGGATAGTTCCCGAGAGCCCCCATTTTAGAATTTTTTCTTTCTCATAAAAAAATCCATCACTACTGCAGCTATTTGACATAAACAAGTGTTCTACATACAATATAGGGTCAGAGTAATCAAATGTGGCTCTCCTTGACTTCCTGACTTCAGAATATCTCCATATCCTTATACTCTCTCTTTATTTTCTATCTTGGCGGGAAAAGTCAATTTTTGTACTTACTGGTGTGGAGACCTCACATTCCGGAGTGACTCTGGATCCTGAGCTGATGCTAACCTGTATTGAATCTCTGATATCAGACAATCCTATTTAGTCTCTTTCACCTTGACATAAATAATATTTAGCTAGTCTGCTCCCAAATAAAAGAAGGAGGTAACTACAGAACCTGTAACTTTCAGCATATTTTTCTTTTACCTTTATCTCTGCTCTTGGGGACATGTCTGCATGTCTGCAAGGAAAGGACGCTTTCCTTGCAGTGACTTTGTGCCCTAAACTAAAGTAAGGCCAGGATGTATGTCTTTGATTTTTTAATAAAACTGTCTTGTATTATTCTTAACTCCTCTCAATTCAGTCTTTTACATGATCTCTTCAATCTTAGGGGTCCTATTTTTTTCTTTTAGTCATTCAAACTCACTCTAAGCATGATATGATTTTTTCCCTCCTATTGAACTCCCAACTGAGATACACACATACTTACTTTGTATTGGTTTGTATGTGTATTTGTTTATCTGTGGTGTATTCCTGTGTGTCAAAGTCAGCTTACCCATTCATTTGTGGGCATTTGAAGACCAGAGGATATGACTCCCTTCCTTTATTGCCCTTCACAACATTTTCTTAAGAAGAGTCATTCAACAAAAAGGTCATGGATTAGCTAGACTGCTGGTGATCAATAAATTCTGAAATCTGGCTAATCCTGCTTCCCCTATCCAGCCGTGGGTCTAGAGAAACAAGGCTCAGGTTTTCTGTGGGTGTTGGGAGTAAAATGCAGGTCATCATACTTTTGCCTCTCCAGCCCAGTTCAATGCAAGCTTAGAATTTTCCTTCTCTCTATGTGTGTATCGCCAGAGCAGTGGTCTACCTGGTCGTTGGTATCTCTGTTTCTATGGAAAATTTTTTCTCACTAGTATGCCAGTGTCTACCTTCTCTCAGAATCTGTCAAAATGTAATCATAGTATTTTTTCCTCTTCTGTCCATGTTTACCAAAAGTAAGTCATTTGAATGAAAAAAGACTCCTAAAACCTTGAAAATGTTATAGTTGCCTGCAATTTATCCTGTGTGCTTAGATAAAGTTCCTTTCTGTGTCTGTCTGGACCTAAAACAGGAATCCTCTTGCTTTCTGAATCTCTGTGTTCTCTCTCCCTTTTTGTTTCATTGTTTACTAAGAAACTATTTCTCATCATTGTGATTAATTGATCTTTAATATTGGAAAACTTGAATCTTCTCTAGTCTTAGTGGATCTTCTCAAGTAGATAATTAGATAATTATCATTTTTCCAAGGGCCATAATAGGTTCATACTCCTCTTAAGAAACTTTGTTTTCTGCCCTTCATCTTTTCCGTTTATACAGAAGAATATATATTCAGATATATTTTGTGATGAAAATGTTACATTCCATAGTTGAATTTTAATATATAAAAAATGATTTATTAAGCATTAATAAATATGACTATGAAGACATATTTCCAAATCACTGCCATGGAGCTACCTATTACTTGACAAGGCCAGATTTCCCTTTCTGAGTCTTTGGGAATACCTTTGGAAATCCTTATCATTACCCTTTTTTAAATGCCTCCTAATACACCACACAGGTAAATCTTATAGAAAATAATATGTCTTCAAAAGGAAAAAACAAGACAGAGGGAATCAGAGTAAAGAGTTATAGAGTAGATGAGAACAGTACTTTATGTTAACTAATATATTTATATTTTTATACTGTTCTGGGACCAAAGAGAGAAATATGAATTTGAATGTTGGTTTTTTAATTGGTCACTAGGCTAACAGTGACCCTTGACTTTGATTTTTATAATATGAAATTGTCTGTAATATGAATTTTGAGCAGCTAGCATAAAGAATGTCACATTCAGGATTCAGTGTATTAACATAAACGGTACAAAGCAGCTCAGAGCAGATGCCAAGTTCACTGACAGAAATCCAAGGCTGAGATTTCACATAACAGGTTGTAAAAACATTCACTCATGTGTGTTTGTGGCTTTTTAAAAGCTTTATGTAATTTAAACTTTCTGCTCTTTACAGTTTTCATCTTCTGATGCCAAGCACTTCATGAAGCAAAATTGTATTTAGGAACTAATGAATAATTGAGAATTCCTAAAGGAGCAGCAAGTAAACCTTATGGAAAAACCATTTAGTAATGAATCTTATTTGATTTGGGACTTTCTATCTGTATTCTGAGCAAAGGAAAAATCCTTAAGGCATCAAGTGATATAAATTTAAGGTATAAAGGGATATATATTGAAGTAATGGAATATATTTGAAAGAGAATTTCAATTACGTTATATAGAAGTTTTTTCGCAGTATTATTGTGAACTTTGTGTGACCTCATATAAAAGAAAAATTTTACACTGAGTTACGAGTATGTCAATTTGAGCTTGATTCACAGGACAGTTGGTGAACACTACATTGACTCTGGCTTGCAGACGATCGGAAGTTAGTTTAGAAGATTTACTACCATAGATTGAATCTAGCAGCTCACCATAAACTTAATTTATCATCAGACATTACTTTATCACATAGGTCCACAAGGTAGAAAAATTATGCTGCAGGTTTCATTAATTTTTTGGCACATGAGACAAGATTCTCAGAATGTACAGCCTCAGCGTGAATGCTTTCCTGTGGCTCATTTTCTCTCCAACAGCTCCCATGCACATATATAAATATAAACATGTCTTTTTAAAATGTAAAGAATATCCTGAAAATCTGGGTCCTCAATTACCTGCATTAGAAGGCTGATTTCTATTTCTACATCACTTTTTCTAATATTCACACACTATAGAATTTCATAACAATTGAAATTATTCTACTTGAGCCTTTATCTGATATAAACACTAAAGGGACTATTTACCCATTTATTTCCAATACCTTTAGCAATCATACATGCATGTGAAAATATTAACATAGAGACGGTTAGAATTGTTCATCACCATTCTTCAACATTATCTCTATATCAGAATTCTAATAGTCTGTCTTCTCAGAAAGCAAACTTTAAAGCCACAATACTGATAGTTTTTAATACTTTTAATTATAGCTATTGTATAACCACTACTTTACAAGTAAACATTAATGCTGTTTTTATCATTAACATTTATTTGTTTATTTAAATTAATAGTTTTCATTATGATATATTCATATATGTATATAATATATTTTGATCATCTTTAATCTACTATTCCTATAATCTAGTTCCCACTCCCACTACTCTACTTCCATTACCTCAAAGTCAAACAGTTACTTTATTATATCATCTCTGCTGTTATCATCATTGTTATATAAATATTTATATGCTATATAAATATAAACACATAAATATAACCTGTTGAGAAACTCTGGTGTGGACAATAGGGTAACTATACTATATAACAGTATGCCACACTCGGGAGGCAGAGGCAGGCAGATCTCTGTGAGTTCGAGACCAGCCTGGTCTACAGAGCAAGTTCCAGGACAGACTCCAAAGCCACAGAGAAACCCTGTCTCGAAAACAAAAAACAAAAAAACATTAAGAGTATGCCATACATATTTCAGAAAGATAAAGACCCTAGTGTGAGGAGTTTCCCATAACAACAATGCTTTTTGAATAGCAGATATGTTGGAGATGAGAGTCAAACATCATACTACATATATAAGTATATTTATTAATATTATATACATACCTATGTATACACATATAGAGAGACAGAAAATCAAAACATCTTATGTTACCCTACTAATATGCTCATTTTTGGTTTTTATGTTTAAGTTAAAATAACAGTAAAGAAAAATGGAAACATGTAAAATAAAATGACACTTTTGACAGGAATCCGCATATGACTCTATACAAATGACCTCAGGTTTTACATACGTGTCTGGTTCTGTGACAACCACCATGGTCCAAATCAATTTGAAAAGAAAAGCCTTTACTTGTCTTACACATTCTGATCATAGTTCATGATGAAGGGAAGACAAGGCAGGAACTCAGGGCAGTAATCTGGAGATAGGAACTGAAGAAGGCTGTGGATGAATATTTCTTCCTGACTTGCTTCCCAAGGCTTACATAGCCTACTTTCTTATACAACCCATGATCATCTGCCCAAGTCTGGCAAATTCTTAATCAAGAAAATGTTCAAAGACATGTCTATATGTCAATGTGATGGAGATAGCAAACAATGTTGCAAGTAGAGCATTGACGTTGAGGATACCGAGCACAAGTTAGCTGGAGCCTACTAAGCTCAAGAGCTGAAAAAATAGTTTTTATCAGAGAATCAGCAGAAATTTGTGATTGTCTAAGGCCTTCAAATATCTATTGTAAGCATATACTGCAATAAAAAATTACTAATAAGAAAATTTCCAACTTTTCCCCCAGTTAGTTGTCCCCAAGATCCATTTCTCTCATGTCATATCAACAGATATATTTATTCTCATCAGCTGCTATGATTTGGGTGTGACTGGAATGTGCTGCCTTGACTCAGTTAGGACATACTATACCCACTATTATTCCTGAGTGGTCAGGGAATCTCTAGGCAATGAGTCCTGCTGAAAGTAATTAGGCACTGTTCCCAGAAGAGATTAATATAATTTTTATAAGATACTGGTCAGGTTCTTAAAGGAAAATTGTTATAAAAGACAGCTTGGCTTTCTATTTTTCCTGACTTCTTACATTATAATGTGATCTCTTCTGCATTTACTCAAGGACTTATGGAGTCAACCTAAGGCCAGATAGACAAGGGAACCTAAGACTTTTATCTTTTTAAAAACTGTGAGTTAAATAAAGTGCCTAACCTATATATTTTATTATAATAAAATAAATAGATACATAGGCTTATTATTATACAAATATAATATTTGAACAATTGATTTACCAATATATAGTAAAAAAATAGAAAACTAAATACTATCACTTATATACACAGAACTCTTATATGACTGGTATACTTATTTGCCTCATCATTTGATTACTGATACTGATTTATTAGCTACCTACTGGGTACATTATACGTGGGCAAGTGTTGTGAAGGTATTTGAAGCATTGTCATCCATTGGTTTGTCTTTAGATGCATAGCATGAACACATGAATATTGTTTAAAACAAACTGACAATGCAATAATAAACATAAAATCATGCTGAAACTGGCAGGATGAAATAGTTTTATCAGAGTTGAAAGTTTTAACATTCATTGTTACATTTGAAAGTAAACACTCAGTGCATAAAGAGGAAAGAGAAGTGGAGCATTGCAGCTGAAAATCAACACAAAGAAACTGCATTCAGAAAATTCTAAATCATGAATATGACTGGGCTGCTGGGACATGGTAAATTCCATGGCCATGCTGGCTTTTAGGATTACACAGAGCTACACAGAAGCCAGATTGGAAATCTCCTATTGCCATGTACTCCAAACCATGGCTTTTACTTTGTTATGGGAAGCAAAAAGTGCTTATGCTGTAGTTGATTTGGATGATTTTCGTTTAAGTTACATGATGAAGGTGGTGAGGTAAGAACACTGGCTGCTCTTGCATTGTACCCTGATTCAGTTCCCAACACCCACATGGCAGATTACAACCATCTGTAGCTTCAGTTCTAAAAATTCCGCTGCCCTCTGGTCACTGAGGGTGCACATACATAAATGTAGGCAAACACACACAAAGCATAAAATAAAATAAGTAAATATAAAATAAGTAAAGTATACATTGTATAATAGATGAGCAGGAAGCAAAATTGGAGAGCAGATGGGGCTGTATAGGAAGGTACACAGAGATCTGGGTGAGAAAAGATTAAAACCAGAACTCAGTTGGAGCTGCAGAAATTTGGAAACATGGGTAGCTTAGTACTTTGAGATATCCCCACCCTTTCAGGAATATTAAATGGAAAATGCATTTTTCAACAAATAGAATCACAGACTGTGTGAGCATAGCAACCCCAGATTTGATTTTCAGCTCCTAAAGACTATGTCCATCCTCTAGAATCGAATTATTCTGTTTATACCTTAGCATGCTTTGATCGATTGAACAGGGTGTGGACTGGTGCTAAGAAAAACAAATCTCGATTGGGCATTTGTTATTCTGTAGCCGTATATGTGTTGTTTTTGGAATGTCTCTTCGCCTGTTTCCTAGGATTGATTGTTGAAGTGATGTGGTCAGTTCCACCTGATTTCCCATGCTGTGCAGTTTGCTGTGAAACCGTAACTAATATCTTTCTTTTTCTATGTTAGCTTATTCAGCTACACCTCCACTTACTATGTTATCTTGTCATTTATGGATCTTTTTTTTCTAATTCTTTCTCCTTTTGTTTGTTCAGTCCTCTTTCCTCAACTTTCCTAATTGCTTCTTCTTTACAATGTGGGTTACCAGCAAGATCCCAGACATTTCATTCTTTTTATTGATTTTTATTGAGCTCTACATTTTTCTCCCCTCCCCTCTCTGTCCCCCCCCCTCCTTTCAACACTCCCCCAAGGTCCCCATGCTCCCAACTTATTCAGGAGATCTTGTCTTTTTTACTTTCTACCTCCCATGTAGATTAGATTTATGTAAGTCTCTCTTAGTGTCTGCATTGTTGTCTAAATTCTCTGGGATTGTGGTGTAGGCTGGTTTTCTTTGCTTTATGTTTAAAAACTACTTATAAGTGAGCACATGTGACAGTTGACTTTCTGTGTCTGGGTTACCTCACTCAAATTAATGTTTTCTAGCTCCATCCATTTTCCTTCAAAATTCAAGGTGTAGTTATTTTCTCTGCTGTATAGTACTCCATTGTACCATATTTTCTTTATTCTTCAGTTGAGGGGCATTTAGGTTGCTTCCAGGTTCTGGCTATGACAAACAAAGCTGCTATGAACATAGTTGATCACATGTTCTTATGGCACAATTGGGCATCCTTTAAATATATACCCAAAAGTGGTATTACTGGGTCTTGAGGTACGTTGTTTCCTAATTTTCTGAGAAATCGCCACACTGACTTCCAAAGTGGTTGTACCAACTTGCCGGATGCTCAGAAGGGGATAAAAGTGTCTTCTTGAGATAACTGATGGTAGGTGGGAAAGGAAGCCAGGAACTAGCATGAACCTTCCAGCTCATCCCTTTGAAAAGCCAGGCGGTGATGGTGCATGTTTTTAATCTCAGCACTTGGAAGGCAGTGACAGGTGGATCTCTGTGAGTTCAAGGACAGCCTGGTCTACAGTTCCTGGAAGGCTCCAAAGCAATGCGGAAGTGTTCCCTTTTCCCCACAACCTCTCAAGCATAAGTTGTCATCAGTGTTTTTAATCTTGGCCATTCTTACAGATGTAAGATGGAATCTCAGAGTTGTTTTGATTTGCATTTCTCTAATGACTAAAGATGTTGAACATTTCCTTAAGTGTCTTTCAGCCATTTTAAATTCCTCTGTTGAGAGTTCTTTGTTTAGGTCTGTACTCCATTTTTTTATTGGATTTTGAGTTCTTCTGGTGTCAAATTTCTTGTGTTCTTTGTATATTCCTAAATATAACCCAAGCAGCACAGACACTGAGAGAAACAATTAATAAATGGGACCTCCTAAAACTGACAAGCTTCTGTAAAGCAAAGGACATGGTCAACAAGACAAAACAACAGAATGGGAAAAAAAATCTTCCCTAACCTCACATCATACAGAGGTCTGATCTTCAAAATATACAAAGAACCCAGACATTTCTTAAAATGTTGACAGAGGTTTCTGTCCCACCCGGCCCCACAGTCGTTCAGTCCCAAAGCAACATACAGAAGTCTACGTTAATTATAAACTGGTTGGCCTAGTATCTCAGGCTTCTTATTAACTCTTATAACTTACATTAACCCATAATTGTCTGTGTTAGCCATGTGACTTGGTACCTTTTTCTTAGCAAAGTATTCTCATCTTGCTTTCCCTGTGTCTGGGTTATTTTTTTTTAAATTTATTTATTTATTAAAGATTTCTGTCTCTTCCCCGCCACCGCCTCCCATTTCCCTCCCCCTCCCCCAATTAAGTCTCCCCCCAGCCCGAAAAGCAATCAGGGTTCCCTGTCCTGTGGGAAGTCCAGGGAACCCCCACCTCCATCCAGGTCTAGTAAGTTGAGCATCCAACCTGCCTAGTGCAGACTGAGCCTTTCCTCTTTCCAGAATTCTCCTGTTCTCAGCACCCTGCCTCTACTTCCTGCCTGATCTTCCTGCCTATACGTCCTACCTAGATACTGGCCAATCAGAGTTTTATTAAAACAATACTAGTGACAGCATACAAGACCATTGTCCCCAGCATTAAAATCCTGAGATTTGCAAGTTTATACTGATGTTATTTATAGACTACTGTATATTTAAGATGAATTATTTTTAAACATTGTTTTTTTAAAATTTATGTCAGTAGATTAAATAATCCTATGACACAATAATAAAGCTGATAAAATATTAGAAATAATTTATTGAGAATATAAGGCAATATTTGATACTATAAATCAAAAATAGTTTTAATATTATATATTATATTTAAGTTTGATTTTTTTGTTGATAACAGTAGTAGCTCTTTATGATTTTTAGAAAAGTTGAATAATAAATTAGAAATTAGTAGATACAAACTTTATAGTTGAAACTGTTATCTTTGTAACTTTATTCTGGAGTATTTAAAGCAAAGGATAACAGGTGAACCCTTACAAAAAATTTAAATCAATTCATAGGTTAAATTATATTAAAAACAAAAAAAGTATGTTGTGAACATAGTTCAAAGAAAAACAAAAATATTTATAATGAAAAATGTAAATTTCCACTCTCATCACCATCATCACAGATAAATATAAACATGGGAGAAAGGAGAACTGAAAAGAAAAAATGCTGCAGAAAATCTGTGATAGTTATTTTAATGAATGTTTTATTTATTTTGTTACTTTTCTTGTTTAAAAAACTCACTTACATTTTAATAAAAATAAGCAAGTTTTCATTGCTCCTAATCATAATTTCTACCCAATGAGACAGTGACGCCCTTGGGATTAAAAGACTTTCATTATCTTCTTCACCCTCAAATACGCATCAAATCTTCATTGCCTTGTATATAGATGCCCTGGTGGGCTATAAATGAACAACTCTTTGTTTATACACTGTTTTGTTAGATTTTTCCTTTGGGTAGAATTTAATTTATTAGAAGTAATTCAAACGGGAAGCTTTGTGTGCTTGATTTTTCAGAGCTTGCCATGTCTCCCACACCAGATGCTATTATCACTGTGCACTTAACAGTGTATAGTGACAGGGTTTCAGAAACACCATTACCCACGGATGAGCCATGTAAAATCACCACAGAATAAGTATTTTATAGGAACAAAACATGACTGAGTCTGGGCTGAGGGCACTGTTTTACACAAACTGAGCAGTTAAGCATGCTAGAATAGGATTTTCTAGCCATTATAGTGTGCAAGCTCTAATGAGCAAATATTTTCAAATTTCTGTTTGTGTAGCATGTTGACACTACAATGAGGGACAAAGTCACATGATCTGTATAGTCATAAGTACATGAATATGGAGAAATGGGACTCAATGTGACCATTGTTCTCACATGTGCAAGATCTCAGTCATGCCATCTGCCCCTTTATAACCAGAAGGGAGTCAACATGCACTCACTAAGCTACAAAACAGCCTCAAAGTCCCTCAACAGAAAATTACAGCACTGTGAGTTTCCAACATAGAATAATAGCCTATGTGCCCAAATACAGGGAAAGACTGACTTAATAACCTTTATAGTAGAAAATGCTGAAAGCATTGATTTTATATTTTCTGGTATATGTCAATCAATCTGCCTAATTGTAGTCACAGAGGTCCTCTGATATACCTAAGTACATTACTAATTATAAATAACTTGCAAAATAACAACATACATGTGACCATTTTAATAAAATGTGACTGACCAATTTAACAACTAATAATATAAAATATTAGAAATCCAAATACACACAACTTATTGTATTACTTTATATCCCTTTATTCTTATTATGTATAAAGTATATAATTATTAGAATAATTATAAAAAAGGCAAAACATTAAAAACGTTAGGTGATTACTAATAAAATATCTTCATTGATTTTTGACCCTGTCACTTATAAATATTACTTTGATTAAATCATTTCCTGACTTTGATTTTTTATTTTCTTATAAAGCAGTACCTTCATTATGCATATTCTTTATACAACCATCTGTTTATCTTGTTAGATTTCTTTCCGCTCTTGCATTTGAAAAATTTATTTTATCCTTAATTTTGTGTGGGTGTATTAGTGTCTTTGTGTGGGTATGTGCACATGCATAGGGGTGTCCAGAAAATAAGAGTCATTGGATCGCCTGATCTAGACTTACAGTTAGGTATCAGCAATCTAAAATAGATGGTGGAAGCCAAACCCAGGTCCTCCAGAGGAGCAGTGAGCTCTTACATGTGGAGCTATCTTTTCATACCTCCTTATTTTTTTCACTTTGTTCCTTTTCCTTTCTATTTCTTAGGAAACAGAGCCTAATCATAGGCCACTAGATTAACCTGGGGCTTTCTAACTAGCCCAGGTTAACAAAGTCACAATTCTCTCTCCTCATTCTTCTCTTGAGTTTTCATATTTCAAACATGAATACAAAGGTCCATTTTAGGTGTCAGTTTTAAGGCTAGAAACCATTTGCTTTTCATAGCATACAGCACTGTCTGGAACAGAGTCCTGGGCTAGAGACATACTTGAGAACAACGAAGTAAAACAGATACAACATCGAGCAAGATCACCACATATTTTAAGAATGAGGCTCAAACTCTAGGGAAAGCCAGGTATCATCCACACACAATCTAATACTCTTGATGTAATGTCTAATCTTCAGCTTGGTTAATTTGGGGGTTAGATATTCCATGTTGATTTTGTGCTTCTTGTTCTGAGAACCAAATTGGAAATTCATTAGTGCTGCTCAGATTTAATTTGCAATGTCTTAAACAGTATCTTAAAATTTAGAAAAAAATAGCTGCAAATTTTGAATATTCTGAATATATTTGTTTGTGCAATCTAATTTATGTAAAAGATTTTTAAGCTGATTCACTGCTAATTTTTGCCTGGATTTTCTTAATTGAACTTCTAAAAATGCTCACTCTTAAAAAAGATTGACGATCTGAGACAGAACTGTGGATTCTAAAGCGCATTTAAATTTCCACCAAGTCCTGTAAGGATTAGTATAGATGGAAGAACACTCATTTAGAAGGTTGGTGGTTCTTGTCAATTTGTCTGTCCACAGGGAAATATGGAGAGCTGTAAATTTGGGTCAAGTTGCTGGACACTTGCTTAAATCAGCACCTAGGAAATCTTGGCAAATGACACCCAGCTGAGCTCAGCCCACGCAATGAGACTTAACTGACAAGTTGGTACATATAAGTGGACATTCACACCTACATATGGGCTCTTGTTTAGTTTTCTGAGTACATTATCTCTTCAACTGTTCTCAAAGTTCTGAACTCAGCCTCAGGCCATAGTTCTCCACTCCTACCTGGTAGTTCTGGGGGCTGTTTGACAAGCCTATGGACAGAAAGTCTCTACTAAATAAAGCAAGAGGTGATAGACTATGTGAAGAATAAAATTTTAGGTAGTTTTCTCTTTGTTTACTTAGTCTTACTTTAGGCAGGGGAAGGGATTCCAGTGAAGGTCATCCAGGAGCAATGACTTCCCCTTCTGTGGCAAATGTGTTTCAAGACCCCCACTGAGGAGCCCTGAAACCACAGCTAATGCTGAACTTTATACAGATGCGAGGATACTCACACCTAAGAGACAAGAATGCAGTAGTTACTCAGTCCTTGAGTCTGGGTGCCTCAGCAGTCAGGGTAATCCTACAATGGCTGTTCCTCAGTGAAGGAAGGTATGAGGAGCAACAAAGAGAGTGCAAATTAACTTGGTGGTAAGAAGGAAGACCATGGCTGACCTGTTTTATCTAGTCTGCTACCAGAAGGTACCACCGACAGCCAACAGGTCAACACCATTTAAAGGCCACCAGAACAGCTCTTCAGGGTGCCTATCCCTGTTTAGGAATTTCACATTTCTGACAAGTTTTCATTAAAACCAACCATAGCACCTGCAAAGGCTGGATGTGTTTGGGAATGGGAGGATTCATATACTGGGTTGGACAAAATAGGATGTCATGAGATTTCATCAGACACTTCAAATGATAGGTCACAAAAATACTTACGAATTGTATCCTTGTGGAATTTTCAATTTATTGTTTATGGACTGTGATAAACAGCATGTAAATGAAACTTTAAAAGGATAGGTATATGCTAATACCTGTAGAGAATATAAGCTATATACATATATATATAGTAAGAATCCCTTCTACATGAGCACAAAATATGAAAAATGGTGAGCTCCCAATACATCAGCTCCGCTGTCTCAGTGGGTGGGTGCACCCCTCGTGGTCCCGACTTCTTTGCTCTTGTTCTCCCTCCTTCTGCTCCTCATTGGGACCTTGGGAGCCCAGTCCAGTGCTCCAGTGTGGGTCTCTGTCTCTATCTCCATCCATCACCAGATGAAGGTTCTATGATGATATGCAAGATGTTCGTCAGTATTGCTATAGGATAGGGTCATTTCAGGTTGCCTATCCCCAGCTGCCCAAGGAATTAACTGGGGACCTCGGCTTGGGCACCTGGGAGCCATTCTAGGTTCAAATCTCTTGCCAACCCTAAGGTGGCTCCCTTAACTAAGAATTGTGCTTCCGTGCTCCCCTATCCAACCTTCCTTTATCCCAATCCTCCTTTTTCTCCAAGTTCCCCCCTTCCTCCCCTTCTCCCTTTTCTCTCCCCATCTCCCCTTACCACCATCCCACCCCACCCCCAAGATCTCAACTGAAAAAGCATGGGATAAAACTGGACTCTCTGAACATGGCGAACAATGAGAGCTGATGAGACGCCAAGGACAATGGCAAGGGGTTTTGATCCTACGTAATGTGCTGGCTTTGTGGGAGCCTACCCAGTTTGGATGTTCACCTTCCTAGATATGGACGGAGGGGGGAGGACCTAGGACTTACCACAGGACAGGGAACCCTGACAGCTCTTTGGACTGGAGAGGGAGGGGGAAAGGAGTGGGGGGAGGGGGAGAAGGGTGGGAGGAGGGGGAGAAGGGTGGGAGGAGGGGGAGAAGGGTGGGAGGAGGGGGAGGGAAATGGGAGGCTGGGAGGAGGTGGAAACTTGTTTTTTTTCTCATTTTAAAAAAGAGTTAAATTTATAAAATTAAAAAAAAATAAAAAAAAATCCTTAGGTGGAAAAAAAATATGAAAAATGGATTGTCACATTCATAATGATCTTATATACAACTTCTTAATTGAATGTGGGAAATGTGATTACTTACATTTGTGAATAAACGTTCAAACTCAAAGGCAGGATGAACAATGAGTTTCCCAGAAGCTCATTGTTGTTACAATTGGAGCCTTATTTCTGAACACACATGTTCACTCTTCATCATCAACGCTGTCAAGGCACACAACACCAACAAGCATTGCCTGAAGCAGTTCTACATAACAAGGATGCCTAGGATTGTGGCACCCTTACTGTACACAGACATTTTCTGTTCCTATAGAGACATAATGGCTTAATTATAGGAAACAAGAACTTTTGATATTTGAATATTTTGTAATCATTATCTTTTATTCAAACTGTAGTATTTCAGCATACTTGATTTTAAACAATACTGTTTATCTTGATGACATGAATTTCGCAGAGTTTCAAAACATTTTTGTTTTAAATTAAGACAGAATTTCCAGAATTATATGAGTGTGTGTTTATGTGTGTGTGTGTGTGTGTGTGTATGTGTTGTGTATCTATGCATTTGAATGTATTGGTATCTCATATATCTCCAAGTTTGGGTGGGTGTGTATAGATAGGCATGTAGGTGAACCTTCATGTACATACTGTGTACATCAAGACCAGAAGCTGACATTAGAATTCATCAAACACTTTCCACCTTATTTTAAAGGCAAGGTCTCTCACTGAAATTTTAGCATACCAATTCAGCTAGGCTAGCTGGCCAGCACGCTCCTGGGACCAGCCTGTTCTCTCCTTCTCAGCACTGGAACTGCAGGTGCACACTGCCACAACAGCATTATGGGCTCTGGGTATCCTAACTCATTCCTCATGCTTGAATAATAAGCTCTTTACTAGCTGAGCTATCTCCCCAGCCCCTCCACTGGATATCTGCAATGGTCTGAACCATTCTTCTAGTCCTTTGTACTACAAATTTTTATGAAATACTATTTGCAGTATTGATAATCACAACATCAAAACAGATTTCACCTCTGAAGAATATTGAAAATGCTCTAAGTTTTACAGCATCAAATGTTTATGTACAAACAAGGAAATGTCCCAAATGCAAATTTGCTTTTGATATATTGTAAGATAATATGTATGCAAAATTCTTTGAAAATAAGAGTCTTTTGTGACTTATTTTCTGTAAGTTTTTATTTCTATTTTCATTTTATACATTGATACATGCTGGTTTACCTAAAAACATCTCAGGCAGACAGAGCTTGCTAATAGACAAAGTTTAAGAAGCTTTGATTTAGTGTGCTTCCAAAATCAGGTGCATTAATCCCAGGCCTGTTCACTGAAGCTAATAGTATAAAATGAATATTTAGTAAAGGTAAATCTGGAGTAAAATGATTTTACATTTCTATTGTTTTCACTCCTATGTGAACACAGAAATCAATATGTGTATGTGATTTAAATTCATTTATTTGCACATGTATTCACAAGCATAGCTAATCTGCTTGCACATAATAGACAGAAAAGAATTCATTCCGCATAGTGACTATAAAACACTTTTTCAAGAAAAAGCAATCACTTCCTTTTTCTTTGTTTGCCTTCTAATGTGTTCGAAGAGTAGCTTAGTGAGTCTTTTTTTTTTTTTTCTCAGTGACTGGTTGAAGGATGAAACATTACAAGTGACTTTTCAGCAGACCAATGGCAATAAAAGCTGCCTAACTCATTCTCTGGAGACCATCAAAAGAGTCACATCAGAATATATGACTTTTCTTTCTTAATGGAGCAAACTTTATGAATCACTCCCCCCAAATTAAAAAAATATTTTTTTTGTCATTTTTATTAAGTTTTAATTTATTTTTACATTCCATCCACAGTTCTTACCCCCACCCTACCTCCAGTCCTACCACCTCGCCCATCCCCCATCCCCTCCTCCCAACTGGTAAGGGCTTCCATGAGAAGTCAAAGAAGTCTAGCACATTACCAGGCCCCTTTCCCCTGCATAAAGACTGAGCATGGCATCCCACCATAGGGAATGGGCTTCAATAAATTAGCTCATGCACCAGATACTGGTCTTATTTCCAGGTGCCTCACAGATAGTCCAAGCTTCACTACAGTCTCCCACATATAGACAGCCGAATTCAGTGCCATGAAGGCTCCAGATGCAGAGAATCATTAGATCATACTTCAAAAACTTGTACTACACAAAGTGAAAAATTTAAAAGAAATGGACAACATTCTTGATCGGTTCCATATACAAAAGTTAAAGCAAGACCAGATAAGCAATTTAAATAAACTTATAAGCCCTAAGGAAATAGAAAAATAAGGAACATTGCCAAATTCCTTTCACAAAGTACAGTTACCCTGATACCAAATAAAATAAGATGAAACAATAATATAAGAAATAATAAAAGAAAGCAATCTACAGACCAATTTCCCTTATGAACATTGATTCAAAAATACTCAGTAAAATATTGGCAAACTGAATCCAAGAACACATCAAAAATATCATCCGCCATTACCAAGTAGGCTTCAACCCAGAGATGCAGGGTTGGTTCAACATACAGAAATCTGTCAATGTCTTCCACCATATAAACAAACTGAAAGAAAATAAAAAGCACATGATCATCTCATTAGATGCTGAAAAAGTCTTCAACAGAATCCAACACTTCTTCACGATAAATGTTTGGGAGAAAACAGAAATTCAAGGAACATACCTAAATATAATAAAGGCAATTTACAGCAAGCTGACAGCCAACATCAAATTAAATGAAAATTCAAAGCTATTCCACTAAAATCAGGAAAAAGAGAAGGCTGTCCACTCTCCACAAATCTATTAAATATAGTACTTGAGGTTTTGGCCAGAGCAATAAGACAAAAAAAGGAGATCATGGGGATACAATTTGGAAAGAATAAGGCAAACTTTTGCTATTTGCAGATGATATGATAATATATATTATTGACCCCAAAAACTTTACAGTGGAACACCTAAAGCTGTTACACACCCTCAGTAATGTGGTGGGATACAAGATTAACTCAAAACTATCAGAAGCTCTCCTATATACAAATGATAAACGTGTTGAGAAAGAAATCAGAGAAAGATCATACTTTACAATAGCCACAAATATAAAATATCTTGGGGCAACACTTAAGTCTCTAAAGAAAAAAATTGAAGAAAATATTAAAAAAATGGAAATTTCTCTCATGCTTTTGGATAGGTAGGATCAAGATAATAAAAATGCAATCTTACCATAAACAATCTACAGTTTCAATGCAAACCCCATCAAAATATCAACACAATTCTTCACAGACCTCAAAAGAACAATACTCAACTTCATATGGAAAAGCAAAAACCTAGAAGAAACAAAATTGTCATATGCAATCCAGGAACATCTGGAGGCATCACCATCCCTTACTTCAAACTCTACTATATATCTATAGTTTTAAAAACAACTTGGTGTTGGCTTAAACACAGACATGTGTATCAATGGAATCAAATTAAAGATCCTGACATTAATCCAAATTCCTATTACTACCTGATTTTTGACAAAGAAGCCGAATGGTACAATAAAAAAAGCAAAACATCTTTAATAAATGGTGCTGGCAAACTGGAGGTCAACATAAGTTTACAAATAGATCCATATCTATTTCCATGCACAAAATTCAAGTTCAAAAGGATTAAAGACCTCAATATAAACCCAACTACAATGAATCTGATAGAAGAGTAAGTGGGAAGTAGCCTTGAATACATTGGCACAGGAGACCACTTCCTAATTATGACACCCGTAACATAGACACAGAGAGCAATGATCAACAAATGAGACCTCCTCTAACTGAAAAGCTTCTGTAAGGCCAAAGACATGGTAAATAAAAAGTGACTTTTAACTGAAATTTGTGACCTTGACAGCATAAAACCTATTTTGAGATGGACTAACAGTTCATTATGTTCAAGGCATTCATACTTTCCTGTCTGTAAGCTTTATTTTCTATTTTAGCATCTTCAAATATTTTGGAATGAGCAAGAACAATAAACAAAAATGATAATAAATATAAGTAATAGCAAATTAAAGAAATTCTCCATAGCATTTTAATGTAGTAGAAGGCAATTTAAAATATGAAGAAAAGCCTTCTGTGTAGGATTGTCATTGACAATGCCACCATTGCCCGTCAGTGTGAGATCCCGCTGTGCAAATAGATATTTGTATGTTGATAAGCCCACACGCTTCTGTTTTTAAGACATTATTGAACATGTTGGAAATAAAGGGAAGCAAGTTCTAGAAGAACACTAACACAAGTTTCTTCATCAGAAAAGCTTTATTAGTGTTATGATCTAGAAACCACAAAGCAGGTCTCTAAGACCAAGGCAGAGCCCATTAGAATGATGGAGATAGAGACAGAGACCCACACTGGAGCACTGGACTGAGCTCCCAAGGTCCCAATGAGGACTGGAAGGAGGGAGAAGATGAGCAAGGAAGTCAAGACCACGAAGGGTGCACCCACCCACTGAGACAGTGGGGCTGATCTATTGGGAGCTCACCAAGGCCAGCAAGACTGTGACTGAAAAACCATGGGATAAAACCGGACTCTCTGAACATGGCGAACAATGAGGGCTGATGAGAAGCCAAGGACAATGGCTCGGAGTTTTGATCCTACTTCATGTTCTGGCTTTGTGGGAGCCTAGCCAGTTTGGATGTTCACCTTCCTAGACATGGACGCAGGGGGGAGGACCTTGGACTTTCCACAGGGCAGGGAACCCTGACTGCTCTTTGGACTGGAGAGGGAGGGGGAAAGGAGTGGGGGGAGGGAAGGGTGGGAGGAGGGGGAGGGAAATGGGAGAAGGGTGGGAGGAGGGAGAGGGAAATGGGAGGCTGGGGGGAGGCCGAAACTTTTTTCTTTTTTTTCCTTTTCTCAATAAAAAAATGGGATAAAAAAAGAATGATGGACAGCATATACAGTGTGATATGATCTCTAAAGGAAGGGCTTTGACTATTTCACGTTTCCAGAGGTAATGGGCAAAAATCTGATCATCTGTTCTAGCCTAGATGACTGCAGGCAGTGAGGGAGGCACAAGTCAAGACCATAAGTGATAGTGGCTCTGCATTGCTACCTTCAAAATATCCTCCCAAGATCCAATTAGTGTTTCAATCAAGGGTTTTGTTTATGTTCTTTAGTTTCCACTTTGCATGATACACCTAATCCTCTTGAACCCTTGGGGGAAGCAGAGAACTTATCACCGCATAAATGTGCAGGGTTCAAATATTGAAGTGTTTCAAATAGGTAGAAGGTCTAAAACCCAGAGATGTTTGCAAGCCATTACTTGTCAAGATGTAAAACTCACAAACACACAAAGAGCCCTTAGTCTAAAAACAGAAAAATAAGTTATCACAGAAATAAAAAATAGCATGTAAATAATCTTCTCTTCTCCACCTCTCACAGTATTATAGAAAAGTGCTGAAGTGCTGTGGTTATTTGTTTGTTTTGTTATTTGTTTTTTATTATTGTTTTTACTGAGTTATAAATTTTTCTCTGCTTCCCTCTTCTCTTTCCCCTTCCCCCTCTGCCCTCTCCCATGATCCCCATGCTCCCAATTTACTCAGGAGATCCTGTCTTTTTATACTTTCCATGTAGATTATATCCATTTATGTCACCCTTAGGGACTTCTTTGCTGTCTAGGTTCCCTGTGATTGTGAATTGTAGGCTGGTTTTTGTTTGCTTTATGTATAAAAGGCACTTATGAGTGAATATATATTATATTTATCTTTCTGAGTCTGGGTTACCTCACTCAATATGATGTTTTCTAGATCCATCTATTTGCCTACAAATTTTAAGATGTTATTATTTTTCCACTATGTAGTATTCATTATGTAAATATACCACATCTTCTTTATCTATTCTTTGGTCGAGGGACATTTACGTTGTTTTCATGCTCAGAATATGTCAAATAATGATGATATTAACATAGTTGAGCACGTCTTTGTGTTATGATTGAGCATCCTTTGGGTATAAATCCAAAAGTGATATTGCTCGGTCTTGAGGTAGGTTGTTTCCTAATTTTCTGAGAAATCGCCATACTTATTTCCAAAGAGGCTGTACAAGTTTGCACTCCTACCAGCAATGGAGGAGTGTTCCCTTTACTCAACATTCTCTACAGCATATGCTGTCATCAGTGTTTTTGATCTTGGCCATTCTGATAGGCTTAAGATAGAATCTCAGTGATGTTTTGGTTTGCATTTTTCTGATGGCTAAAGATGTTGCACATTTCCTTATGTGTCTTTGAGCCATTTTAGATTCATCTGTTGAGAGTATTCTGTTTAGGTCTATACTCCATTTTTTATTGGATTATTTATTCTTTTGATAACCAATTTCTTAAGTTCTTTGTATACTTTGGAGATCAACCCTCTGACTGATGAGAGGTTGGTGAAGATCTTTTCCATTATGTAGGCTGCAGTTTTGTCTTGTCCTTTGACTTTTGCCTTGTCCTTGACTGTGTCCTTTGCTGTACAGAAGTTTCTCAGTTTCAGGAGGTCCTATTTATTTCCATTTATTATTTGTTTCTTTCAGTGTCTGTGCTACTGGGATTATATGTAGAAAGTGATTTCCTGTGCTAATGCATTCAAGTGTGCTTCCCACACTCTCTTCTATGAGATTCAGTGCCGTTGGTTTTATGTTGAGCTTTTTGATCCATTTGGACTTGAGTTTTGTGCATGATAATAGATATGAATCTATTTTCATTCTTCTACATGTTGATACCCAGTTATTCCAGCACCATTTGTTGAATATGCTTTCTTTCTTCCATTTTATAATTTTTGCTTCTTTGTCAAAAACCAGGTGTTCATAGGTGTGGATTTGGTTCCATTGGTCTTCCTGTTGTTTGTTTTCTTATGTAGCATCTTGGCTTCTACGGTTTTCTGAAAACCATGTGAAACTGTGATGTTGAACATTATGTTTAAAAGTTTTAAATTACTGTGCTTAAGAGAGCTATAAAACAAAAATTCTTCTACCATGTAAGCCCCACTTTTTTAAGGACTGATAACTTCCTGGAATGCTGGGAGTTATTCTTATAATTGCCTGGTCTTATATAGATTTTTTTTAAAAAAATACGTTCATGTAAAATAACAGAGCTGCGATTTTGCTTCTTTAAACAAACTTGCTTACCCCTGACATCATGTGGGAAGAATGTGTGTTTGACTGCATGTGGTGGGATATGTGCCTGATTAAATGTGAGCAAGAAGAACATCAAGATGTGTGCTTGCCCCTGATTTCAGGAAGGCAGGAATTACATATCCTTGTGGGTTTTGCCTTTATATGCCCCTTACTAATGGCTGCATTTTGAGAGTACTCTTGGGTATAGTTATGGTGCCATGAGTATATGGTACAGGCATCTGAGTATAGTCTCTGCTTTATTAAAATTTATTCATATTCAGAATGGTGAATCTTGGAATGATTCCAGACCATAACAAAGCATAGGCAGGTGTTGCTCTCTGCTCCACTTTCAAGTGTTACAATAGATATTGCTTGCCTACATTTTTTTAAAATAAAAAGCTAAGTGTTGCAAAAATAAAATATTAGACCTTTCTTTTGAACTCTTTCATAGTTTAAATAAAAATAAAATATAGGATGAAGTTGAGAAATCAATGATTCTATTTTAAACTAATTTATACCTTATGATCTTAAAATGGGTTTGTTTTATTGTTTCAACAATAATACCAGCTTTCTGCACACTGATTTGCAGATAATACATTTCCATCATTTTTTTCTCATTTGGCACAGGTATTAAAAATTTCCTTTATGGAATGAAGCAAATATTTCATTTGAAATACTTACATAATAGGTTTATTTTAAAATACTTTAGGTATCTTGAAGACTAGAAAGATTAAATCCTTTATTTTATTGATGTTCTATGTAATATTATGAAATCACAATAACTAGATTATTCTGTAGTTTTCTTGATGTAATCTATATTTGCTGAACTAAAATGCAGACAGCATTTTGAATGCTTGCTTCAGCTAGCAATTAAACACAACATAGAATCACTTTGAAATAGTCTTCATAAAGGCATGTCTAGACTGCGTTGGCTTGTGAGTGGCTTGCCAGTCTTAACAAATAAGCAAGGAGCCAAGCAAAATGTGGGCAGCGCCTACTCGCAGATACTTCCCTGCCAGAAAGAAGGAAAATGTTTCCTCTCTTTTGTCCACTTGGCTTTCACCCTCATTGTTGAGTTCTCCACTCTTGCTTACACTGCTGATACCTTCACCTGCACTGCAAACAGCTTCTCCTTCCAACGTGGACTGAAAATAAGAAGGTTCTCAGAATCCTCTGTGCCTCTAGTGCCAGATTGGAACTGCTGAGGTACTTAGCTTCCTCATGGGCTGAGCAACTACTGGGAACATGGTCTCTTTAATGTGAGAAAGCCATTGTTGGAATATTCTGACTGTATATGTAGGTTAGTCTAATGAATCATTTTCATATGAATATATATACATATGCTTGTATATTCATGAATATGAATGAATATTAATTTATTTATTATATTGACTCTGGTCTTCTCTAAAGACCCTGACTAAGATACTCACCTATTTAATGACATTGTAAAGCATGTTTCCTTAACACCATAAACTGACTCTACATTAGATGTTGAATCAGTTCTAGTCCTTCACGAGCTGCACCATAGAGTCCCATTTTCAGTTTACCTTCAACTGATTTTTATACTCTAGTGTCTTGCAGCTCATGGGCATCAAGAAGAAAAGGTATTTGGAATCCCAGGCAAGATTTCTCCCAATCTGTTCCTGTTTTCAGTAGGGTTTGCCAATATGTCTATTACTATTCATGCAGGCATGGCTATCTCTGTATAGTATATCTCTGTATAGGTCGGTATATAAATCACCATGTCTATATGGACAATATAATATCTAATCCAAGACGTAGATGGAATGAACATGTCATGCCCAAACGTAAAAGGTGATACTTCATACAACAAATGACATATAAGATGTACTTTGATCGTAGAAACACTTCTATCACTGTTTCTTGTTTCTACAATTTCTTATCTCTTACTTTCTTCCATATTGCAAATATTGCCTCTTTTACTCCTGTGTCTTCTGTCCAACAAATTCTATAAATGTGAGAATATAGCATTAGATGATATTTTGAGAGCCATAATCTTAACATTCAGAATTATCTATAGCTCCATCCATTTTATTGTAAATGATATAGCTATGTATTTTATGAGTCAATGTAACTACATTGTATGTGTAACATTTTCTGTATCCATTTCAGTTGAGTATCAAATATTGCATAGTAATTACCATAATTCCTGCTTGAGATAACACATATGACAATTAAAGTTTTCCTGAATGTTGTTCCTATATCAAATTGTCTAAAGGACTGGAAATATAGGATTATGGAGAGATTAGAATGTTCTCTCTTAGACTATCTTAGCCCACTAAAGAACCATTTATTGTTCATCTGTATGTGTGATCTAGCATCTTCATATATATTAATTGAGTACTTTTTTAAAATTCAAAATGTTTCCTAGCTTGCCACAACCCAAGGCTAAGAATGTCATTAAATAGTATGAGTCCTATAGTAGATATTGCCCTCATTTGATCTCTTATATATCTAATGTTCATCAATGTGTTTGAAATTATATTCATTTTTAATTTTTCTTTGCAGTATTCTCATAAGAAATCACGAAACTGTTATAATGTTAGAATGCGTTTTTTTTTTTTTAAACAACAGCTAAGCTGTGACATCTGGCCATGATCATGGTTACTCATTTTTTGGCAAAGAATAGACAGTCTCTTATTTTCTTCCTGTGGATACTGCTTTTACCCCATCAGAATTGTCTTCCGGTCATGGGAGATGTCTAGTATAACCTGACCCTAACAGCAGTTTTGGTTCTTGTGCTGCTGAAAGAGAATTCAGATGAGACAATGAGATCAAACAAGGAGGCGTGAAAATAAAGAGCAGACTGACTCCAGAAGCCTTGGCCCCCATTCCTTGCAAATATGAGTCTTAATATTTCTGATCATCTCTCAATCCTCCCTTCAGGGCCTCCCCAGGATTGGCACTTTCAGGAAAGGGTTGTGTGTTTCTCAGAAGGTCATTTCCCAGGATTGTACCTGTTATAAACAGATGTATGTCATAAGAAGATTTACAGTGGCTTAATCACCCCTAAAACTGAAAGTTTACTGGGAAAATTGAAAGGCAGTTTCATGCTCCTTTTGTTAATCAGGGTTCTCTAGAGTAGCAGAAGTTTAATAAAATAAGTAGATATTGAAGACAAACTCATTAGATTGACATACAAGATATAGCCTGGGAAATCCAAAAATCTTCACTTGGGAGAGACCAAGAATGGCAGAATCTCTCAGTACACAAAGCTGGTTGCCTCAGTGGCAACCTAATTTGGCACTTAAGACCAGAAAGGTTCTTGAGAGCCACTGGGGTTAATTTCACAACAGAAAGGGGAAGAACCTGGGTTCTGATGTCAGTAAATCATGTCAGCAGCAGCAAAACTTAGATGCATTCACAATCAAGAGGCAAAGGGCAGTTAGCCAAAGCAGAAGGCTGTTTTCTCCTCTCCTTGGATTAGGCTAGTGCCATGCAGGCATCTACTTTAGAGGATGGTTCCCCATTCAGTTCTAGGAAAGACACACAGAAATGGTGGATTTCACACCTTTGTGGCAAGTACTTTCTCCTTTTAGTTACTTTCTTAGTCCCTAGTAAGGTTATTATTATTATTTTCACCATTAAAACTATGTTCATATTTATTAAGTGTGAGGTGCATGTGTGTCACTGTCTGTCCACATGTCCAGGTCAGTGGACTAATTGTGGGCATGAGTTTTGTCCTACCATGAAGTTCCTGAAATATTGAAATCACCTTATCAGGTATTGTATCAAGTGCTATAAACCAGTGAACCCTTTCACTGCTTCCATAATAAGCATTTAAGAGAATATATACTAAAACCATCTTCATTGACTCTATACTTTCTTTAATGTTATAATACTTATATTTTTCCAAAAATATATGAATTAATTTATATTTTAGTTACCAAAAATTTACTCCACATATCATAATTCATAATTGTTTTCAACCCCAGTGGCTAAATTCTTACATTGTTTCATTTATATATTTTTTATAACTTAAAGGGATTTTATCAGTGAAGGAGAAATTATTCAAAATAAAACCAGTAGAGACAGTATATGTCAGCTCCGTTTTTGATCTTTTTCCCACAAGTTTTTCTTTTTTTTTTTCTTTTTTAACAATAGCTATGCGGATCTGATGTGTTTGATTAAATGACAGTTGTCAACCATCTACAGACCATATGCTCTTCTGGGAAGTGTTACTTTCAGAGGTCAATGGGTCGGCTAGAACACTGCTTACTAAGCTTGAATGTATTCATAAATTAAAGGGCAATATAAATACTCATCAAAAGCCTGACTATGGCTTTTTATATAAATGACAATTGCTAAAGGGGCTCTTAAAATATAGGTTCACTTATTGAAGCTGGTTTTTTTTTTAAAGGACTTCACTATCAAGGGGTATATAGTCATATAAATAACACATTTGGGGAAATCAGTAAGTCACCTCAATAAAACCCCTAGTGCAGTTTGAATGGGAAATGGATCCATAGGCTCATTTGATTTAAATACTTGGTGTTCAGCATTCTGATCTCTGTACTCCCTCTGGGGTATCTTAAAGCTTAAAGACTCTACTCACACAGTATTCTAGGAGGAATCACCTTGACAAGAATGTGGAAGTGAAGACTCAGTCTGTGAAATTACAGAGCACAGTCTCTTCTAGAAATTGGACTAGAGACCATCTGTGCTGAATTCTGGCTACGTGTGTGTGTGTGTGTGTGTGTGTGTGTGTGTGTGTGTGTGTATGCACACGTGCGCATATGCATACATGACTATCCATCAGTATCTCCATGTCCTGATAATTTGACTAAGACTGAATTCAAAAGTAATTGACTAATTTATTTTTGTGCAGGGATATTTCAGACCACATAGCATGCAGGCAATGGAATAGTGATTACTCTCTATTTTCAGCTAGATTTTCCACGTAGCAGAACAAGGCAGGGAGATGATAGACAGTTTGGCTAGAAAGGGATGACAAACACAGGAAATGGCTGGACAACAGGGAAGGTGCTTTACAGACAAGAGCCCAGCCTTTGGAAGCAGCAGTGTTTAAAATTCATTTGCATTTTAAAGACTTGCATGTGAAAAGAATGTTGCTATGGCAGTGCCTCCTAGGAATGTGTTCTCTTAGATTCAGCTACACAGGCACTCAAAGACGGGTGCAGTCATATGCCAAAGAAAGCCAGCTATATCTTGTGCTGACAGCAGAGCTTGGCATAGTCTATGTAGTTTTCGTACTGGAGGGATATAAAAAGAAGGAGTTAAGGATAAGTGAAGTATGCACCAGGCTTTCAAAGAAAAGCTTTAGAGTAAATGTATGTATAGTAGGTTCAGGTTTCCTATATGAGCCCCCTGATTATGTATGTGTAACTGTGGAGTTGAAGCCTGAGTTAGAATGTATAGCAAAAACTGCTAGAAATGCCAAAAATGTGTGATATCGATGGAAGAAACTTTTGGGTACTGAATTTTGTGCCAGCCAAATATTCCAAGTATGTTTCAGCCATCAGGTCTACAGAACCAGCACTGTTTGCCTATGTTACAGCCTTGATGATGTCACATGACTCCTACAGTTGGACCCAGAGCTACTGGATTTGATGTCTGGTCTTCTGCCACTCACCCTAAGTCTTTCTGGGTTGCATTTTATTTTCTTCTGATATTTCCTTGCTGTGATCCCTCCCAACGTTTTCTTTTTCAATGAGAAAATACATCGTGTGCCACTGTATTTTGGAATGAAAATATAGATGTAGGTAATTAGATTTTGATTTTACAAGGGCTAACAGCAGAATAGTTGATTCAAAACAGATTTTAGAATATTGAGCACTTGAGAATATGAAACACATGGTATTCTTGAGGTTGGTCTTAATGTATTTTTATTGAGACTAGGGGAACCCATGCCGGGGTGAAAAGTTACAGTTTGAATGTGACTCAAACACAGGTTCATGTGTTTGAACACTAATCCCTAGGTATTTGTACTGTGTGCAGACACTGTTGAGCACTTTATTGATTGATGTTAGCTGCTCATATGTAACTAGGCTTTGACATTGAGTTATTTTCTAGTTTTGATAGGATGCTTTACTCTGTTTTAAGGCCTGTTGACACTCACCTCGACTTCTCTATTCTACTTTTCCTTTGTGCTTGTGTCATTATGATGGACTAAAATCATGTGTCATCATAAGCAAAAACATGACTGTCTTTCTTTAAGTTTCTTCTATAAACTCTGCAATAATGAAAAGAATAGAAACCAATGTAAAAACTGATGAAGGAGAAAACACAAACCAGTGACTCTAACACAGACCTATGTAGTTTTCATAAGGAAAATATTAATAATAGAGGCTATGTTATTTTTATGCTATAGGTAAAGATATGTGTATTTAAAAATCATCCAGTGCGTATATATTTCCTATAAAGGTTCTTGGGCTTTTGAAACAGACATGTGTGAGAAAAAACAAAGAAAAATAAGGGTGTGGTCATTGTACATGGAAATCTGAATAAGTTAGAGAATTGAGGTCCCTTGAAGAAAAAAATACTTATTCTGGAAAAATGCATAATTTTATTCAGAATTATTTTCAATATATGATTTTGGCATTATAATACAGAGTAGATGATTTTAACAGTAATACCAAGAAAAAATTATAAAATTGTTTTCCATAATGTGAGGGGAGGTACACAGGGGTTTCCTAAAATGTAGCTTTAGTAGAAAATTGTATCCATGCAAGACAAGTGTGATGATCTGTATTCCAAATGTTTCCTTATAATTATGTTGTTATTTATAATTGTCATATGTGTGTATGGATAAACTACTCCATATGTGTATATGTGTGTCTATGTGCCTACTTATTTGACTAGGTCTTTAAAACAGTATAAGTTTAGATGATGATCAAAACTGTAAATAAAAATTGTATATGAATTATGATTGCAATCACATATACAGCATGCCTTTTAATATATTTTAGAATAATTGTGTCAGTCTGCTATTAGTTTAATTAAATTTTTTACACCTTCTTGATTAGGTTGCTGGTTTAATGACATCTTCCACACTTTGAGCTGTGAAGTGTAGCTCATTTTAAAGTTCCGTAATGAGAAGGAAAATGTACATCTGATGAACATCTCTCAGCAGAATAAAAACAATTTTTAGCTCTTACTTGTGGGAAAACTGTACAATCCAAAGGTGATTAGAATTTTGTTTAAAACAGGTTTACTATGAGCTAGATGTGACTGACCATGAAATGGGCAAAAATCTCTTTAAGTAGATGGTATTCTTTACTCCTTAGTGGTTGGAGAGAAATGTAGCATTTTACAGATAACAGAAGAGATGAGGATGGAGAGGAAGGCGGTTACTATATGGCATAGGTAAATGAGTAAATACGGAGTAAGGTATGTGATGATCACTTTGATGTGGAATACCAGAAGTACATATTTCACTTACTATGGCAAGCTATATGAAGGCTTGCACGAAAGCATGGTGGAACTTTACTTCCTTTAGTAGGCAAGTACTTCAGCAATTCTTTTATTAAGCAAATATTTAATGAGCTGACAGTAAGCCACCAGCAAGCTCAGCAGCCATTCTTTATTTACTAGAAAATTACAAGAGGTTTCTGGAGTTGTTTTTATTTATAGTATGAGCATCCTGAGAGTCAACAACATGCTTCGTTTTATACTGTTAAGAACTATGTATGTTACCACGTAAAACTTTACTAGAAAATTACAAGAGGTCTCTGGAGTTGTTTTTATTTATAGTATGAGCATCCTGAGAGTCAACAACATGCTTCGTTTTATACTGTTAAGAACTATGTATGTTACCATGTAAAACAATATTGTCTTTATATAGATATCCTATTTCTATTATGCTACAAAATGAAGAATTCACTGTGCTTCTATGTTTGAACTTGAAATACAGGAACAAAAATAATGTAGCTCAAAAATCCCTCATATTTTGCATAGGGTGATTATTCATAGGACCATTCACACAGTAGCTAAAAGGGAATCATTAAGAAAGCCAAATCAGCATGGTACAGTGAAGTAATGTAGTGTCTCTTACATTTTAATTGATTTCACTGGATTTTTAAGGGAAAGCATTGCATTGAATATTTAATACATTGATCCATCTAATGATTATTATTTACTTTTTGTAGACATCATAAATTCACAGACTCTAGATACCAAACCCTTTAACTTATTCTTTGTTCCTTTAGATAGACCCATGTCATGGTGCTCCCATTTGTTGCCCACTTGCTCTGTGTAAGAAAAGCATAGAAAGAGGATGAGTCACTGTCAGTGTCCACACTGAGACTTTCTTCTCTGACTGCTAATGGGTTATTTCTTGGGCAAATGTGTTCTTTTCTGTCCCTCATGTTAAAACGCTGATTGAAGATTTCTGTGATGAATCACTGCCAAAGGGACCCATTTATGAGTGCCACTGCTGTTGTGGGAACAGGAGTTCTGAACACTTAACTAAGAATATAATAACAATCTTATAGTTCCTAGAGGAGAAAAGAAGTTGCAGTAATATTGAGGCTAATTTATAGCTGTTTTGATTTAGATATTCTATTATCAGGTGCTTATTGTTTAATTTACTCATCACAAAGGACTCATTTTAATAAGTATTGAATGTACTACTTTTCTATAAGTGAATATATTATCCTCCACAATGTCCCAAAATATGACAATGATGTCATCGATTAAATATAATCATATTCATATATGCATATATATAGATACATGGTTTTCACATTAGCCTCAGGAAATACATGCTGTGATCTCCACTGAAAAGACAATAGAAGAACCATAGTGGCTGCTACTATGAGCAGAGTCAGTATTTATACAGAGGAAGCCAGCCAGCATAGCTGAATATACTAATTCATACATGGAACATCTCCAGTGTTTCACATGAAAAGGAGCTGTCATGAGAATTAAGAAAGTTCTCACTGGTGATCTGATGAGAGCTTATTCTCGAACTGTGCTCCCTTTATTGCTAGAATAAAAGCCAAACACTAAATTTTTATTTGTAGTCCTGGAATACAAACAGATTATAGCGTGTCTCCTAAAGTCTACTGTCTTTATCTTAATTCTCTCTTCCTCCTTTTGTGAATATTGTTACTGCTACTTGATCATTTACAGAATTAGAATGAGAAATCTTTAACTTAATGCAAAGATTTTGAAAGTAGAACATTTATCACCTGTTTATAACCAAGAAATCGCCATGGCAAGTTGTAAACATTGATTGCATTAGAGTACAAATTGAGATGCCATGGAACTGGCTGAGAACAAAACTCTTACAAATAAATAATAATAAATGAACTGAGGATATTACAGAACTTTCTAGTATTAACTAAGCTACCCTTCACTCAACGAACTGATGGTATTAACATGAGGAAGCATCCGATTAGATAAAATGATAACAATGTCTGGGAACTAGGGAAAAGGGGGATAGCTGAAATTCAGCATTCTCACTCGGTTTTCCATCAGTATTTAATAGAATTAACGTCATCTTGTCATCAGTCAAAAGATGTATTTTAATTATTAAAAGAATTATTAGAAGTATGGGCTCTTTCATTATCAATAACAAAACCTTTTATCAAATAATATATTTTGTACCTTTTTATTTTTTAATGCTAACATAAGCCATTGCAATTAGGTAGAATTTAACCATACTGCTGTCCTATTATTAGCTTAATTATTTTCTATAATGATCTTTTTATTATTTTGTGTCAGCATATGCGTTTGCTTCTGTCTGTGGTTGCACTCATCTGTTCTTGCACCTGTGAAGACCACAGGCCAACATCAGTCATTGTGTTCCTTCATTACCTCCTACACATAATTTATTAGACAAGCAAAATAAAATGATGCATTTATTGTGCCCATGTTGGTAAGAACAAAAAAGAATGTCCTACCCTACCTATGCAAAATCCACCTTTGGCAATATAATATGAGGTTCAGGCCATTTATTTTCAATGTATTTAATAGCATAAATTTGATAGTCATAATAATAGCTTTTTATATCACTTTCATACCTGTGTACCTGTTTTGATGTCATCAATACTGAAGAAACTAATTGGGTCACATGCCAACATCAAACAGATATCAACAGATGTCAGGTTGGTTGTGATAATGGGGGTTTATTTCACTGGGGAGGCTGATTAATTAATTTTGGGGAATATAATCAATTCTTATCTTTGAAAAAGGGCCTCTCGCTGAATCTGGAGCTCATTGTTTGGGCTAGAGTGGATGGCAGCAAGCCTCTACCAGAATACCAGTTTACAGATACAGGCCACCATGTAGGACTTTGACGTGGATGCTGGAAATTGAAATGAAAGTGAAGTATGTACAACACACTGTTAACTATAAATCCTTCCCATAAAGTCTTTAAAATGATTTTTGTTCTTCTTTCCTTGGAGTTAGGGCTTCTGTATTAACTAGGGTTTCTATTGCTGTGAAGAGACACCATGACCAACTCTTATAAAGGAAAACATTTAATTGTGGTGGCTCACTTACAGTTTTAGAGGTAGCAATCAGGCAGACAAGGCTACACCTCCTAATAGTGCCACCCCCTTTGAGATTATGAGAGTTAATTACTTTCAAACTACCACATTCCACTCCCTGGCTCCCATGAGCTTATAACAGTATCATCCTGCAAAATGCATTTCATCCTACTTCAAAAGTATCCACAGTCTATCACAGTCTCAACAATTTTTTTTAAAGTTCAGAGTTCAAAGTTTCTTCTGAGATTCATGTAATCTCTCACCTATAATCCCCTATAAAATCAAAATCAAAACACAGATCACATACTTTCAACATATAACGAAATAGGATATGCATTACTGTTCCAAACTGTAGGGAAGGGAGCATAGTGAGGAAATACTGGACCAGCGTAAGGCAAAAAACCAAGCTGGGCAAACTCCAAACTCTGTATCTTCATGTGTTATGTCACTCTTTAGATCTCTAACTCCTTTCAGCTCAGTTGACTGCAGCACACTTCCTTCTCTTGGGCAGGTTTCATTCTCTATTAGCAGTTTTCCTCAGCAGGTATCCTATGGCCCAGGGATCTTTAGTTCCTCAAGGCAATCCAGGCTTCAGCTTCACAGCTTCATCTAATGATCTCTCTAGGCCTCTATGAAAGGACACCCCTGACACGTTCCTGATCTCAGTGACTAACCTTAGTTGAAGGGGCAAATTCCATAACCTGTTTCCTCTATCCTTAACTCTTTTGCAAGCTACATGTAACCAAAGCTGCCAGAATATGCTGCTTCTTGGCCCTCTCGCTCAATGATGTCTTCACCAGTTTTCTGTTTTCAGTGACTACCTTCACTGTCTAAACTTGGCTACACTGAAACTGGATCTTTAGATCAGACTGACCTTAACTCAGATATCTTTCAATTAGAAATTCACTAGCTTTCTCTTTTAGATGGTTACCTTCCCTACCTAAAAAGGTTGGCTTTTCTGGAACTTGTTCTGTAGATGAGATCCACTATCCTCTGCCTTCCTGATGCTGGGAATAAAGGCATGTACCACCACATCTTGCTCCAACCTTTTATTTAATTCCTCTTCACAAATTGTCAATTTAGCTCAGTGGGATATTGTACCACTCCCTTTAGTCCATTTCTTAATCTCTTTATCTCCTTAAACAAAGGACTTATTTTCTTTCTTTTTAAACTCACCTCTAAATTTTTGTTTCTTTTTCTTACCCCCCAGAGGTACTTTTTTTTATTGAAAAAAATTTCTGCCTCCTCCCAGCCTCCCATTTCCCTCTCCCTCCCCCCACTCCTCTTCCCTTTCCCCCACTCCTCTCCCCCTCCCTCTCCAATAAATAGAGCAGCCAGGGTTCCCTGCCCTGTGGGAAGTCCAAGGTCCTCCCCCTTCAATCCAGGTCTAGGAAGGTGAGCATCCAGACTGGTTAGGCTCCCACAAAGCCAGTACATGCAGTAGGATCAAAACCCAGTGAAAATGGAGGGATTATTTTCTATATTTGTTAATAGCATGTAATAACTAAAAGATCATGATGACTCCTAAGTGATTTTGAAAATGTGATACTTTATTTAGAGGATTTCTCTCATGAATGAAGACTCGGGTTCACTGTTAGCTTCATATGCATTGACACAAGACACACCACATGTGCCACTGAAGGCTTTCAGGGCAGGAGCTCCTCCCTCCACATAGAGAAAGCGCACTGCAGTGGTTAGCTAATTGCTTATATTACTGCAAACATAATCTATGATGAAAGTCTCAAGGCACCCTTTCCAGCCTCCGTTACTCTCAACACTTCTTTAGTTACCAGAGACTTTTTCAGAATAGAACCATCGGACATGTTCTTCATTTTTTTAGTCAAGTTGCCGTCTCCATGTCCTCCACCTTTCTTTAGCTCCTCGATAGGAACAGGCTAATACAGCCTTGTCATGCCGTCACTGCAGTTACTAGAGCTAACAACCTTTAGTTTTCAAGCAGTTAACTTATATTTCATGGCATAGGGGCATAGGCTGTTACTAGCATTCTGTTTTTACACTTTTCCAGAAAGCATTGGGCTGCCAAGGATTAGAGTCTGTATGAGCCTGAAGTTAAGCAGAAATTCATTGAGCCCAGCATTGCAGGGGGGATTACTTTTTATTTCCTAGTTCTCATACTTTATCATGAATTAGGTTTCTTACCTACTAAAATATGTAGCTGACTAGGTTAAAGTTTATTGGGTTTTATTTTTTCCTATATACTCACTTGAAAACTAAAGTAGAAGAAAAGCCATTATGGACACTTGGTTTTGTGGTGCTTTTCTCTGCTGCACACAGGCTCTGTTAACAGTGAAAATGTTTAGCCTATGCTACCTTTTCCTGCATGCTTCTTTAAATGTCATCTACCAATGCTTAATTGTCCTAACTTGTAATATTTTTATATTAAAATTTGTAGATGTTCCTTGTAATTTCTTTATTATTCAAAATATATTAAACACAAAGTGTTTAGAAAAAAAAAAACCAGTGCCATTGTCCTTGGCTTCTCATGAGCCCTCATTGTCCGCCATGTTCAGAGAGTCCAGTTTTATCCCATGCTTTTTCAGTCCCAGTCCAGCTGGCCTTGGTGAGCTCCCAATAGTCTCAGAGGGTGGGTGCACCCATCACGGTCAAAGGACTTATTTTCATTCTACTTCCTGGTGCTCCTTTTCTCTCAAATTTTACATTTTTTTTTTGCTCCTTTTCATTATAAATCTGTATAAGAGTAATAACCATACAACAAAGTTAATACTAAGCTTTTTTTGAGATTTCCTCTGCCAATAGAATTAGTTCAAATCTCTTCATATTTGCCTCAGAAAGACTTTCTGAACAAGGACAAAAAGCAACTACATTCTTCACCAATATATCAAATCATTCTCAGCACCATTGTCTTTGGTGATCCTACTAGTGTGGACCATGAAGCAGTGCTTAAAGTTCCAACGTTTTTCTAACATAAAATACCAAGTCTTAACTCCTCCAAATAAAAACATGGTCAGGCCTATCACAGCTATATTCCAGTCCCTGGTACCAACTTCTCATGGTTTCTATTACTGTGAAGAGACACAAAGACCATAGAAACTCTTATGAAGAACAGCGTTTAATTGGGGTGGCTCACTTATAGTTCAGAACTTCAGTCCATTATTATCATGATGGGACATGACAGCACGGAGGCAGACATGATGCTGGAGAAGTAGCTGAGAGTCTTATATCCTATAGGTAATAGGACATTTGAGCATAAGAGACCTCAAAACCTGTTCCCACAGTGACACACTTCTTCCAACAAGGCCACAGCTAATTCATCAAGGCCACACCTCTTAATAGTACCACTCCCTATGAGCTTATCAGGTCCAGTTACATTAAAACTACCACAGTCTTTCTGCCAACTACAGGGCTCTCTATCTCTCATTCATCAGGCCGTGCTGTCCCAGCTTTCTGACTTACTTGGACTGCAGAAATATGTCACCTCCCTGGACCTGTTTGATTCCTTTTTAGTGTTTGTGATTTTTGTAGGAACAAAAAAAAAGTGTCTGGTAGAAATTTAAATGTTAGTAAGTGGTACAAAGGCAGGATGCAAGGTGTTATCCACAGAACAGTTGAGTTCAATAGCTTGAGAATCAAAATCACAAAGTGAAAGAACCTTATAAAGCCATATAGAAAAGAAAGGAAGTCCATACTTTTGCAGCAGTCAGAAAAACAGCAACCAGTCATCATAGCCTTGGAGATGCATGAGAATATCAGTTGCTACATGTACCAGGGCACATTTGTGCCCAGGGAAACCTATATGCTGGGGCCTTTTGGGATCTGAGCAAGGCAGGGAAGCAGCTAAAATACTGCTATTTTTCAGGATCAGAAAATCTGCAGTTGGAGGTATACTTCTACCCCTTCTTAGCTTCAGGCCATTCCTGAAATAAACTATACCATTGTTTTCTTCCTATACAATTTTCTGCACATGCAGGGCTAATATAGTCCACCGAGCCAGCTTAAAGCCATCCTTGAGTTCCGACACAAGTCCGCATATACATCTTCCCATTATAAGGTGCATTTTGAGAAATACTCATTGAAGGAAATCAAATCAGGGTAGGAAGAATTTAGAGGAAGGATCTAGCCACAGCTCATCATTCTTTCTCATACAGTAAGACTCAAGAGATGTAGAGATTCACATCCAGGGGTACTTACAGTCTCATTCTGCTTTGTGCCACAGACCTTTATTATCCACTGTTAGCAAAGTCTTTCTTTGCCTCTTGCCCTTTCTTCTGCCTTTGTTCCTGGAAATTCTATTAACAAGATCTAGCATATGGTGAGCATAGTTCCTGATCCTAGGAATAAGACAAGTAATACAACCATGTTCCTCTATTATATTCTTTACATCCTATTGTGATATCAGGAGGTGGAAAACAACATTTAACTGCCACATAATAACAAATATTTAAAATTACATGTATGTCTGTTGGCGATGACCACAGTGGAGAAAACAACAGCAACCGCAGGGCTGATAAGAGGACTCAACAGGTGAAAGGCACTGTCACCAAGCCTGAGGGCTGAGTTCAATACTCTTACCTCCACACATTCTCACACACATACAATGAATAAATATAAAAAAATATAAAAAACAAAAACAAGCCTATACCAGAAAGAAAGAAATCATGTGTGTGTGTAAATTATGGATTTTAAATGGTATGGTCAAGAAAGACCAGACTTTGTGTAAAACTCACACAAAGCCCTTTTTTTTTTCTGTGTAATGGTCCAAAGACAGGGGGTAATCTAGAAAAATTAACCAAGGTTATAGAATTTTTCCTTTTACAATGAATTAAGTTGAACAATTGTGAAATGTGAAATGTTATTATTTTAATCTTGAGGAAGATATAAGCACTCTTTCTGCATTAATAAATTTACTGCTTTTAGCCACTAAGTAAATTCAAAGATTTATAATTGCACCATTATTGTGCTTTCTTTATTCTCATTGCCTTTTTAAACAAGCAGAGTATATTTCAACCTGCCCGTAGTTTTAATAGAAAACAATCTTCTTAACTTAGTCATTTGTCTTTCCTAGTTTCTTTCTCGTTTATTCTCCTTTCTGCTTTAGGAGATGTCGTTAACTAATCGTTGAAACTCAATAAGTAAGAAAAATGATATATTCGCAATATAAATGTTTCAGAAGTTTAAAAAAAAGCAAAATTATCCAGATTCACTTAATGGAGTCTAGGAGATATATTAAACTGAAGTGTTTCTGGCAGGCTTGTGGGTATTAGAATGTGTAAACAGTGAGCATTAGCACCTCTCATTGCGATTCAGCTTATGGTGGCTGCATTCTGAGCAGCTTGTCCTAAGGCTCAGTCACCCTATGTGTCTGCCTTTCTTCTCTTGTCTTTCAGTTTTAACTGAATACTCTGCAACATTTAATTATTAACTAACAACATGAATTACCAAATGCTTCAAGACCTAAATTGATTTTCTCCCATCAGTTTGATATGAAGTTTTTATATCGCCATGTTGACTATTAGCTGTATTACTATTAACTGTAAACTGTTGTTTTCAGCTGAAATGTGAAAACTATAACTTCCTTTGTAAAATGACATCAAGCTTTCTATAATTATTATCATAAATAATGAACCATGAGGCACATTTATCAGGTTAGGATAAGGGCATATTAGCCACTGATATCTGAAGATTTTATGATTACAAAGAAAGAACCATGAGTCATGTGTATCAGGCCCCAGTAAGGGACATATTAGCCATGAAGACAAGGAAAATAGCAGAACCCAAATTTAAAACTTCATTGACAATAAATTTAATTTTTTAGTGAGATCATAACACACTGTGATATCATTGAATAGGGTATATTCTGAAAATGTTAAAATACTTTTTGACTATGGTTTGATTGACTAGAGTTGAATGATTTTCATTCAAAATTATTGTTTTTTAATTTTTATTGAGTTCTACATTTTCCATGTTCCCCTCCTTGTCATTCCTCTCCCCTTTGACCCTCTCCCAAGGTCCCCATACTCCCTATTTCGTCAGGATATCTTGTCTTTTTGTACTATCCATGTAGATTAGATTTATGTATGTCTCTTTTAGGGTTCTCATTGTTGTCTAGATTCTCTGTGGCTAGTTTTCTTTCCTTTATAGTTAAAAAAACACTTATGAGTGAGTGCATGTGGTACCTGTCTGTGTCTTGGTTACCTCACTCAAAATGATGTTTTCTAGCTCCATCCATTTGCCTGCTGTAATTTTTTTCTCCTGTGTAGTAGTCCATTGTGTAAATGTACCACAGTCTCCTTATCCATTCTTCAGTTTAAGGGCATTTAGGTTGTTTCCAGGTTCTGGCTATGACCAACAATGATGCTATGAACATAGTTGAGCACATGTCCTTGTGGCACGATTGAGCATCCTTTGGATATTGACCCAAAAGTGGTGTTACTGAGTCTTGAGGATCATTGTTTCCTAATTTTCTGAGAAATTGCCACACTGACATCCAAATGGTCTATACCAGCTTGCATTCCCACCAGCAATGCAGAAGTGTTCCCCTTTCTCCACAACCTCTCCAGCATAATTTGTCATCACTGTTTTTGATCTTGTCCATTCTTATAGGTATAAGATGGAATCTCAGAGTTGTTTTGATTTGCATTTCTCTGATGACTAAGGATGTTGAACATTTGCTTAAGTATCCTTCAGCCATTTTAAATTCCTCTGTTGAGAGTTCTCTGTTTAGGTCTGTACTCCATTTTTTTTAATTGGATTATGTGTTCTTTTGATGACCAATTTCTTGAGTTCTTTGTATATTTTGGAGATCAGACCTCTGTCTAGTGGGGTTGGTGTATATCTTTTCCTATTCTGTAGGCTGTCATTTTGCCTTCTAGTTATTCTTTCTTAAGAGAGGGATTCTTTCTATATGTCTGCAGCATAGCTAATTCTGATTAGTCAAAGTTCTGCCTCAAAAACATATACATGCAAGTAACATTATAAATATGAAACAGGTTGTATTTATATATTTAGAAAACACACACACATGCAAATGTCCACACACACAAACACACACTGAGTATGCATGCACATATAAAAACAAAGAAAAAGAAACTATGCGTTTCAAAGAGAGCAAGGAGGGAGTAGTACATAGAAGGAGCTGGAATCAAAAAGAAGATAAAGTCTAAACTTCTGTAAATGAAAAAGAATAGTAATGTAGTAGAGTTACTGGATACTCTCTGTATTAATGTAAAATTCTCAGTCAACTGTCTTCATCACCACATCACCGTCTTATTATTCAAGGAAGCAGTAACCGGTGAAACACTTAAGTCAGCTTAAGTCTTAGGAAACCCATGTAAGGGATCATCAGGCATTGCCACTTTCAGTGGAAACAGGTAAACATTTTCCAAGGCCCTTAACCTTTGCCTTAGAATCCTCTTCTTGCCAAGAGTATTATTCATGCATTGCTATATAACTAACCTCATAGGTACCCTAATCTGATCTCAGTTCTACAAGATTGAGACTCACCTGAAGCCAGAGTCCAAACCTCATGAGTAGCTTGACCTTGCCCTCTCTGTGACACAGCTAAACCTGTGTAGAGATTGGCCTGCTTTAGCTGATATAAGAGTGACTACTGACAGGTGGATGAGAACATTATGTGCTGCTTAATGACCTGCTCTAACACAAGCTCTTCTTTTTCCCATCATTGTTTTCTTTCTAGTTGTTTCTAGGCAATGTCTACAACAGCTCTGTAGGACCATAAACTTCTGGTTTTTCTTCCTTAACATCCCAAGTGTTATGATTAGAGGGGTGCGCAATCTGACCTAGAATTGTTTTCATGGTTAGTCTTAGAACTATACTCACTAAAGCTGTTTTGAAAAAACACGGTGGCCTGGAATACCCTCTGCATGTACTTTTCCAGTCCATAGATCTTACTTGCACTGTGGGTTTTGTCCATTATTCTCTCTAGTTATTCACAGTGCCCTTCTTGCTAATACACTGATGTAGTCTTTCCTTGTATACGTAACACCTATCTCATAGTTAAGCTTATTTTTCACACTATAACCTAGTTGAAATCAAGTTTGTTTCCTCTTTCTTCCTACCAAATAATCAGGGAAAATACAAAGAGCACAAACATTTGCCTTAATGGCTTCATATTATTAATTTATTAGTTGATGATTTGTTTCAAATCAAATAACTCTTCATACTGCTTTCATGAATAATTGTTACCTTTCAAATTTTGCTAAATCTATTAAAACAAATAGCAAATAACTCCAAGCCATTCACAAAAGAGCTGATTGCCAACCTGTCTTTGTAGAATGTCATTCTCACTTGGCATATCAGGACAGATTAAATTTTACAAAATATTAAAATGTAACTGCTCCAGTTGTTCCTGTTAAAGATCACTTACCTGTTTAGTCAATAACACACTTGACTTAAAGGCTTATCTAAAAGAACATTGCCAAATATTTAGCAGGAAGAAGACTGTGAATGTGTGTGTACATGTAGAAGAATCTTACTCTTTGAGGGACAATATTAGAAGCTATAGCATTTGGCAGTGTGTATGTTTGATTATATATGATATCCCATCCAGTCTTCACAAGAACAATGACATGTATGATTTTAATACAGTTTCATTTATTTAGATTACTTTTCAAAGAGAGATGAGGGGAAAATGAGAGAGGAGAGAAAATGTAGAGTAGTGAAAACTTTAAAGAAAGAAGAGAGAGATGAGAAGGGGGAAAGAGGAAAGGGTGGGGACATGGAAGAGCAGGCAGAGAAGGATTCAGGAGAAAAATCTTAATCACCATTCTTTTAAAAAAGTAAGTCATAGGTAAGTAATTTCATTTATTCAAATTATTTATTAAGGCAAGAATTCACTTTCTTCCATTTTTTGAAAGAATGTACATGCACGTATGTGTATGTGTGTGTGTACATGTCAGAACAGGTCAGAGAAAAAACTCTGTCCATTTTGTTATCTCCATCTATCTGAGAGCAAACTAAGGCTACCAGGCTTGCATGGCAAACACCTTTACGTGATTAATATTAACTTAGCTTGGTAACTCATTTTCCATTACTATTTGACTTCATTTCTTTTTTTCCTTTTTAAAGATCTTTCCAATAAATTTTACATTTTTCCATGGATGTGATACACTAAGGAAGGACACATTGGAATGGGAGGCCTCTGGGTCACCAAGCCTGGAAAACATAGCAACAAACAACAATTCTGTCCCCAACAAGATAGAAAACAATAACCAAAACTGTGCTTACCCACATACATATCAGAACCTACACACACACACACACACACACACACACACACACACACACACACACAAACATTATATACATATGCCTATCATACACACATATCACATATAAAAATACGTTCTTAAATGGATATTGGTTATTAGTCTACCAAAAATACATGACTTAATTATGTACTCAAATGTCTAAAATTGTACCGATGACAGATCAGGTTGTTAATTAAATTAAGCATAATCTAAAGAATCTCATCTATATGCATTGTTGACTTGAATCATGAGCATTTTAAATATTTTTTAAACTCATTTATTTTTAAATGTGTGACTATATGTGATGCTTACAGGATATGAAGAGTATTTTTCTTATACAGGGGTAGTAGCTTGTTGGTAATTGAACTCAAGGCCCTCACATACAAAGGAAGAACTTTGCTACTCACTCTGTTCACATCCCTAATGATACATTTCTGTGTATTCCTCTGGTTATCTTAACGCATAATAATTCTCAGCTTCATCACCCAGATGATGCTATAGCTACCACACTTACTTACAAAGATCACTAAGAAAGTAAGAATCAGTATAATAAAAGGATATTTCTTTTTCAACTATTTGAATATTCAGATACAACAAAGTACCAGCAAGAAATGCCCATCAAATATTTGCTTATGAGTCACACCTGGTGATAATATTGCCAACTTCAGTACAGTTTCTTAAGCCCCTCTGACTGACATTCTCTGGACAGTAGACAGATGAATGTTAGTATTACACCCTTCCTTTTAAGAAAATTTCATTATTTCAGTACATTTCGCTTAAAATGGAATTGAAAGAATTTAATTATTTTAAAATGGGACAGGGAATTGTATACTTGTGAAGACAAATTTAGTCCATTTTGTAAAACATAAAAGATTCTGGATAACACCTTCCAAACAAGTATCCATTATAAGATGTCCAGGTTACCATTGCTCCTTATATAGGAATGTGAAGTTTAGTTATGGATAAAACATGATAATACCAGCTCCACAAAAGAATTGGCAAACTTGTATTATTAAGTCTATCTTTATCATGAGTGTCCACTGTCAACTTTCTTCAAAAGAACAATATAAGTAATTAAATATTATTGTTTAAAATAGATGGAAAATATGTCAGTCTTTTACAATCAACTAGGTATGAAGATGAAGAAGTGATTTGGTTGTTCACCCTCATCAACTTAGACCAACATGGAGAAGTTCAACAGAACCATCATATATGGGCTGCCCTTGCATGCTTTAGCCCTGCTAGGGGATGAATTTCATTTTTTTTCAGGTTTTAAGCTAATGGTGACACTATTTATAGTTTTTTTAAGGTGGTGCTAGAAACAGGAACCTGTATTGTATAGTAGAAATAGAAACTTGCAAAGTAACTTTCAAGGAAAACGTTCTAACCAATGCTTCACTGCTTCAAACCGAGGTCACTGTGCCTTCAAACCCACAGTTAACCTGTCACTGACAAAGTTAAGAAAGCAGTTTGTGAACTGCAGTCGGTGCTGACCATGTACCAGAGCAAACCATGTACAGCATCATGTGTTCTGATACATATTTCATACTCATTATGTTTGTAACAGTAGTTTAATTTAAAGATATACCTTTGTTTAAATCAGATAGTGATTCTTCCATATTTTATCAAGTAGTAAAAATAACTTATCTTTCTATGTGTTTATTGTGGTTAAGAAGCTGTAGATGTTTAAAGAATGACTTCGCAATTTTTATTATTTTAATATTGAGTTTTGTGAAGCTTAAGACTCTCAATATGCAGCAACCTCTTATTATATTTAAAAGTATACCATAAGAATAATTACCAAAGACAAATTACTGGGGGCATCCTGTTGGATTTCTTAGATTTATATAATGGCCTGATCTTTGTGAACTAGATTGGTTATACAAACAAGATACAAATGCAGAGAACTGGACACATGTAAAATATTGACATAAAATATATACAATCAGTTTCCTGCTAATTATAATATTTGTCATACACCTCTTACATTAAATTGAATTTTGTTTGATTTCTACAGGAGAAAAGTTTCCACAAAGAAGGAAGAATGGAATTCTGGTCCTTAGTAGAATTAGTAAAGACATGTTTTGTTTTTAACCTAAGTTTGCACAGAACATTTTTCACAAAATTAGTCTTAAAAGCAGCCATAAACATGTTTTGACCTCACATTTTTAGTTAGTGAAAAATTTTGGTCCTGGGTAGATGGGCAATTCTGTCTCATGGTTTCACAAGTTTGCTGATAGTGAAGAGTTTACTGGGGTTGTAGTTATCTGAAATCTTAAGGAGGCTGACACATCTGATTCCAAGTGAAGCAACAAGAGTGACGGGATTCTAAGGGGAGGACTCACATCTTTGCCATGTGCACCACTCCAGTGTCCTCAGGAAATAACAACTAATATCCTCAATAGAAATGGTTAAAAAAAAGAACAAAAGCCAAAAAGATGATACTCAATAAACTATCCTGATGAAGAGAAATTTGGTTACACTCTTTGAAACATGCTGAAATTATGAGGTAATATTTGAAAGCAGTGTATGTGCATACATGTAAACATTTTACAAAGGGGCTGTCCAGTATTCATTTTTTCTCTAGTTGCAAAGAGGTCAGTAATAATCCACATCCTCAGAAATGCCAGCCTTAAGGTTTTAAATCCCCAAGGCTTAAAAACAAGATTTCCAGACCCCAGCGTCTTCTTAGTGCTAGTACTTGAGAACTCCAGCCTTCTGGCTCAGAGATCTCAAAGCTACAGACATGCATGGAGCTCCATGTACTCATGTCAGAGCAAGTTCTAATCCTTTAAGTCACAAGCCCTGTTCCTGGCAGAGAACGCTATTCCCAACCACTGCCTGTCAGGCTCCCTGCGTAATTGCAGCTGAGTTTTAAGTGTGAGCTCCGTAGCTTGTAACCTGTGGGCTCTGTCTGTAACCATTGCTCAGTGTCCTGGTTATTCACAGCATTTTCATGTCTTTGGCCTTAGCCTCCACTGTTCTCACCTTTGCTCATTATCTCTGTTGTAGGATCCACCATTTCTTTTCTGAGCCAGATCTAATTCTCTTTCTCCAACTCCTATTTGGCGTATGAATGGAAGGTTTACAGATCCATAAGGCTTGTAACATCAGGCTGCCTCCCAGGCACTTTTCTCAGTTTTGTGTGTGTCACAGTCAGAGGCACGAGTATGGAAACCTAGGTTTCCCTCTGCTCTTACTATGCACAGCTCAACCTATTTGATGTGAGATACAGACCATGAGGCAGAGATGCTTGATCTTTCTGAAGGCTTTATTGGGAGGAATGTAACACTAGGAAGGAAAATGCAGGTGGAAGCTTCCAGGAACAACCGATCAAGGTCAAGGAAAGCGTGCTTATATAGAGAGGTAGTACAGTAAGCATGCCCCAGTTTTAACCTCCTAGGTATTGACTTTCTAGTTCATCTTGTTTTCCACACTGCTCACAGACCTCAGGCATGAAGCAATTACATAGTTTGCTTTCTATCCTGTATGCCTTTAGCTGGTCACTGGGGAGAGTAAGTTGGGAAGAGACATCAAAAGCTCACCTCTAAAGCTTATGCATTTGCAATAGACTCTTTCAAAACTGTTCAAGATGCCAGGAAGAGTTCTGGCTGGAGAAGGTATCAGGAAGTAGGAGTGTGGCCCCAGCAATAATGGTAGTTGAAACAGTCCTCAATTGATGTCAAAATAGCATACATTGATAATATAATTAAAAACAGCTGGGAAATAAAAGACACACGGTAACTTTTAGGCATCACGGAAAGGTCTCTTAGCTATTAGGTAAAGACCAATGTTCTGCCCTATCATATTCATTAACAGCCAGATGCACACACACACGGGTACAAATGCAAGCACACACAGTCTTGAAGATCCTCATGAATAAAGTCTGCTTACACTAAGAATCTAGTTATTTAACATTGTTAACAGTATTTAATAAGTTTTTACCCTTTGTCATGTGTCCTTAGAGAGATTGGGGTCTGTCTGATCTGTTACATAATTCTTTGTAGTGCAATGTGACTGCTATTTCATATAAATGTTCAGAAAGCAAAGAACAGCATCAAAAGTAAGAAACTAAAAGGACTAAACTTGATTCTCTATTTTAATTATTCTTATGATGTGTAACTTTGAGTAATGGGGTAATATGATAAATTAATTCTGTATGATAATTATTATGATATGACCTTGATTTAAGGAATGAATTTTATGGAGAAACTATATAATGGTAGCTTATCAATTCTTGTCTAGACAGTTGCTAGGCTTAATAAATTATATATATTGTAATTCATACAGGACATTTATCAACATTAACTAGGTTACTTTTCTAAGGATTATTTGAACAAAATACGTGTTCTTTTCTTTTAATGGAAATTCATAGCTTACAGATTATTTTAAGGAGGGATTGGCAAAATTTCTGATAAAAACTATGTAATTCGTATTTTCATTAATGTAAGAAACAGACAGCTTATGCTACCTATTGTTTTCAATACCTTCAACTCATTTCTAGCATGCTGTTGGCACAACACAAGCTCCAGGAAGATATGGACTATCAAAAGCAATTTGTTAGTCTTTGCTTTATGTTTGTGTTTAATTAAGTTTAATATTAATATTTAGAATCTAGTTATCAAACAGCTTTATTGTCAGAACACACTGTGATTGCTAATGAGAATGAAACTCATGCTAATATGTTTTGTACACTGAACTTTTTTGATGGATTAAGATAATTTGTCATCTTTGTCGTTCTCAAAATGGTCTACTGTCTATGAACTTAGAGGATACTCTAAATCAATGAAATAATATGTAACCTACCCAAGAGTTTGTAATAATATAAATAATATTTAACCTAATTATAAATCATAAAACACTAATACTCAAATAAAATATGTAGCCACTATGATTAATGGGACATATATTGTGTAAAATGCAACAAAAAATCAAGATAAGTGTTATCAGACAAGAGTAAAGATGTACTTCTAAGGATAACGACACTTTGAGGCATGGAGAATGAACTATAGTCAGCTCAAAACCCAGCTGTCCAGTGTTCTTTTGGTTCCTAACGAATCAATGTAGAAAGTCACTGAAGGTCACTGAGATGCCATTACTTTTCATGTGAAATGCATCCCTTTAAGATGCTTTCATCAGGAATCATCAGCTCCGTGCTCTTCCATGAGCGTAGTGAAAGGCTATATATGGCATGCCGACTCCAGAGGTCACAGGGTGAACTTCTAAGGAATGAGCAGAGCCTGTGATCATCAGAATCCAGCCCACAAGCTCAAGGCTGAGAGAATCAACACTGCAAGTTATTGCAGGCATCCTAGCTGCTTTGAGGAAGGAGTCACAAAAAAGACAAAAGAAACACAGAGTAAAGCCCCCAACATAGGCAAATAACTCCCTGTTTGTAAATTGTAAGTAATTTTGTGCCAAGGACTATGGTACTTAGAAATGACAAAACAGTGCACGCCCTATGTTAGTGGCATCTATATATTTTAGTGAAAATTTATTTAAGAACCACTTACATTAAAAAAAAGACTTTATGTAATCAGAGATTTTTTTAAAAACACAATTAATTTTATCACACTAAAGATCCATCAGCAGACTGGAATGCTCTTTTATACTCCACCTAACTTCATATATTTCTGTATATGCATGTGGAGCACATGCATGCAACATTAGATCTTACATACAGAATATCAAATAACGCAATATTTTCTTTTCTTTTTTATAATTTGTTTTCTTTTATTATTCTAATAAGAAAACCAACTATTTTTTCGTTTTATATACCAATTTCAATTTCCACTCCCTCCCCTACTCACATTCCCTCCAACTTCCCTCCCCAACCCCATCCCCCATTTACTCCTCAGAGAGGGTAAGGCACATACCCTCTTTTAGTCCTTTGAGAAACAACCTCCTCCATTAAAAAAATCTTATTCTGAGGTGATGATTGATGTCAATTTACATTTTGTTAGTCATTAAAGAATTATTTGTAAAATGTAGCTTTTTAAAATTTTTAGTAAATTTTATTAATTGAAAAAAGCATTATGTTATGCACTCCTGTCCTCCAAGCTGCCCTCCTTTTAAACTCCTCTCCTGGTTCCCTATCTTTCATGCTCATAAAGCTTCCTTTTTAAATAATTATTTTTACATACATACATTGTATATATCATATGTGTGTATGTACAATATATACAAATACCACCTGCTGACCCAGTCTTGTTGTTAGGTATATGATTTCAAGGTTGACCCCTTAGCACTAGATAACCAATATGGGGGCTAACCTTGGGAAAGGCTAATTCTCCTTCTCCAAGTAGTCATTAGATGAGTTGTCTGCTTTTTTTCATTGTTATTGTTTTGTTTGTTTTTGTTTTTCCCTAGGGTAAGACCCTGTGAGTTTTCCACTCTTCTATTGACATTTCCCTGATCTGGTCTTCTTTATGCAGCCACTTCTAGGAGACTCCTTCAACTTTGTGGCATTTAGACTCCCACTCTCTCTCTCTGCCCATGGATGATCCCTGAGACACAAAAGCAGGAGTTGTGATGTGGTACTCAGGTACCTGTTGATTTCTGCATTGTGTCCAGTTGTATAATGGTACTAATATGATTCCTTGAGACTATTTAAGGCCATATAATAAAGGAATGATAAGTAAATTGTATCTGCTGCCTTTATTTCCTTTACTTATTCAGCAGAGCCATTAACTTTGCACACTTAGTTTTCTATGGTGACTTAGTTTTCTTCCTTGTCTTGTCATTCTGAATGAAATGTTATTATCTGATTTTTTTCTCTCTCTTCCAAGTTATGAAAGTTTATCTTTGTGGTTAATAGAATTTTTGAGGAGGTGTAAAACTCCTCACTGTCATTTAGACAAGTGGCTGATCTTCTAATGGTTCCCAGAGGAGAGGACATGACTTTGAAATAGTCAGCAGTGGATTTTGACTCTCCCACCAGGTTTTGGGGGTTCACATTTGACTGTGCAGGCTGAAATTAACACACACTCTGGCCATGAAAATTCTCTCGTTGGCCTGTCAACCCTTCTTTAGAAGGTAAGGGAAAAATCAAGTTTTAGTTCACTCCCATAATGTACAGAGTCCCCCTATGCGTTTATTTAACACCAACTAGTGTCTTTGCCAAAACTAAAGATATGAAATTGACATGATACAGCTTTTCATTATACAGATACGGAAGAGTAATGTTTTTAAGATTAGATATTTCATAGAAATATTTTATTATCATAGTTTGATATTACAAATGACAAAAGGCTATAATACTACAACAAGTTTAAGAATTCTATGCTCTGAAAGTAGTAATTAGTATTTTTTCTCATTGTTGACTGCTGACATAAGGATGTTTTAAATTTAGAACTGCATTTATCCTAAAGCATCACTTCAAGACTATCACCATGCCAACTGTTAAATTAGCATAATTTCTGAGGTAATACATAATTTTGAAACAGTATAGACTGAGATGTAAAATAATCAAAATTAAGTATGTATTTAATAATTCTTAATTATAACTTTGCCAGAGATTTTATGCTACATATGCATATACACATATACATATATACACATATACATATATATGAAAATTGAACACTCAAAAAGTCTAAAGAATAACTTAAGTATGTTTTTGGCATTTATAGGTTAAGAAATGGGATCTAAAATAAGACATGACAGAAATGTGTAATTATGTTCTTTGAAACCCTAGTTGGTAACTTCAGTTATTTTTTCTTGCCTCTTCCTTCCTCTCCTCTCCTCTTTTCCCTCTCCTCCCCTCTCCTTTCCTCCCCTAGCCTTTCCACCTCTTTCTTTTTTTATCCTTTCTTGATTCATGATATACATGTGATTTACTTTGTAAAATAGTTTGTTTCATAGCAAAATTGCACCATAAGTATGGAGATTTCATCTATAGTCTGCCCTATTATACACAGCCGTCTTGCTGTCAATGAACTTCATCACAGTGATTCACTTGTTTATTATTGATAGGTCTTCATTAATACATTATTTACATCATTGGTATCTTTGGGCATTGTACCACAAACTGTTCTTTGACTTTAGAGACACTTATAAAGGTATGTGTGTCTGTATTTCATAGACATATAGAGTATTTACACTGCCCTAAGCCTACAATGGTCCTATCCCTCCTCTCTCCAACATTTTTTTCCTATCCCAGTAGTTTTCCATTCCAAAACACTATATAATTGAATCACAGTTTAGATGCTTTTCAAATAAGGATTTACTTAAAAGTATTCACTCATATTTCCTGTTTTTTTTTCTGGTTTTGTGATTTACTTTTTAATGTTGAACAGTTTTTGATAGCCCATTCTTGTGGATTCCTGTTAATTTCTCTAGTGCTAGGCTTCTTGCTAACTGCACAATAGCTCCCTCAATCAAGGTATCTCTTTCCTTGCTCTCAGACCCAGAAAGATGAGCATGGTATGCACCCACTCATAAGTGAATACTGGCTGTAAAACAAAAGATAAGGAGCCTATAGTCCATGACCCCAGGGAAGCTAAGTAACAAGGAGAAACCTAAGAGAAACATACGTAGATCCCCCTGGGAAGAGGAAATAGACAAGATCTCTTGAGGAAATCGGAAGCTTGGGAGTAGGAGAAGAATGGAAGATAGAAGGGAAGAAGTAGGGGAGAAGTGGAGTTCCGAGGAGAACTTGAGGGAGCTGGATGTGGCCCTGTTTACTTTCTGCTAATATATATTAATAAATAAATATGTGACACATATAATTGTCAACTCAGACTCCACATGGATGAGAGAAAATGTGTGATTCTTTTCTTAATCTGACTTTATTATAAGCTGATCAAATGTGACATAATTTCATTCTTCTTTACAGTAGAATAAACCTCCACTGAGTGCCAATACCAAATTTTCTTGTTCTACTCAGTAATCATTAATATCTAATCTTTAAATCTTTGCTGTTGTTATTGGTGCAGCAATAAACATGAAGTATCTTAACAATATTAGTTATCTTTGTATACCTTTTTTTCCAATCTAGAGTGAGTATATGCATCTCTAGCTCAAACATGGACATTTTAACAATTCCATTTTAGTGCTGAATGTAATATAGTATACTTTTTTCTAGTTCTACATTTCTAAAAAATGATTAACTTAGTCTTATGTTTTATAATATGATTTATTTATTGTTTAAGAATTTCACATGTGCATGTAATATATTTTGTATAACCCTCTCATGTTTGTTCTACTTCACTTTTCCAACTGCATGAAGTTTTTAAAATAATTACATATGGGGCAAATAAAATGCAAAATATTAGTCTTGGAATTAAATATAGTATAAAGAAGTTAAGATAGGTTTATATTTACATATTATATATATTCATATGGAATAGGACACATACAATTGTTAGTATGCTAATTACACTGACTATTACAGCATAGTCATATAGGAGGTAGAGGAGGAGAGGAAAGAGTTATTTCTCTAAATTTATCTACGGCTAATGTTTCAGGCTCAGTTTTAATTATCATGCATTCAAGAAATGTTTGTATTTCCTTTTCCAACTACTGATATTTTAATGTCATTTTGTTATATCTCAGGTATGCCGTATATCTCTGGTTGTATGTGATTAACTCTCCAAAAATTATAATGGTCACTGTACATGAACAGGAGAAAAGAAGATGGGTGTGTAGTAGGGTGACATATTGATTATTTATCTTGAATTAAGCTATAGTTTTAATTTAATTTATAAAGAAAGACTAAAGAAACAGGCAACAATAAGTTTTTCTTGGGTTTTGAGCTGACTAAAAATTGCATTAAGCAGAAATGAGTCTGTAGACTTTGGATGTATCTGCATGTATATAAAGACAGGAGTTTGAGGAAGGAAACATGACATAATTAACAACTGCCCATTCAGTAGAATTTTAGAAGCATGTTTAGAATGAATAAATATTTACCTATATATACATACATGTATAAGTAAACAGAAGAAGATGCATTTTCAACTATTGAACTATGCATAAGCTTCAAATTAATTTAATTTGAAAATTTAGTTGAGGGAAGTTATGTAATCCTTCCAACATTGTTATGAACTTATCAGTCTTCCATTTAGCTTTTCTTAATTTGTGGAGGGATGCAAACCTGAAGCTGAGTTCAAAGACTTATTTCACCTTTAGTGTGATTTTCTGTGCTATAAAGTGCATTATTACTGTGCTCTCATGTTTGACTTACCAGTTATTAACTTATAAAAGCAAAGAGTTATATTATTAAAAAGAAAATAAACCAACATGCTATATGAGGCATTATAATTTAACAAACACATATTTCTGGTTAGAGAGAATAATACCATATAATAACCATATTAATAATGAATATTTATCTAATACTTTCTCTAAATATTTAATATATGTTACCTCAATGAATCCTAAAAGAATATTTGAGAACATAATCATTTTAGAATTGAGAACACAGACCTGTGAAGGTCTGAATTAATTTGCAAGAACACTGCTAACATCTAAGTAGAAGAGACAAGGTGGGTGGACAGGTAAGACCATTTCTTAGCCTTCTGAGAAGCACACACTTAAGCATTATGCTGGATACTGTTATGTATAACAGGAATCCATTTTCAAAGAAATGTAATTTTATTTTATTTTATTTATTTATTTATTTATTTTGGTTTTTCGAGACAGGGTTTCTCTGTGGCTTTGGAGCCTGTCCTGGAACTAGCTCTTGTAGACCAGGCTGGTCTCGAACTCACAGAGATCCTCCTGCCTCTGCCTCCCGAGTGCTGGGATTAAAGGCGTGCACCGCCATCGCCCAGCCTAGAAATGTAATTTTAAAAGAATACATTATCAAATAATCTTAAAACATTGTTTAACTGGCAATGATTTAGTTTCCTAAAAGTTCCTTTAAAGGTCCATGAGGTCTTTGAAGTTGTAACCATGTGAATCCTTTTACATTTTCTTGCTCAAACATGTCTTATTTCTCCAAGGTCCTACTGTGAAAACATTGAAGAACTCTCATGATATTAAAATTATATTGTTCTGTCTTATGTTCTCACAAGATGGGATATCTTTCTCTCATGTATGTGCCTACACATTTTTAACACTTTCAAAATCTGGTCATATCCTATCTCATTCTTAAAATCATTCTGAGGAAAGTCTACCATCAGGTCAAACTAATTGCTTCCTGTTATGCCTTGCATTGCTTACTTTCCTCATTGCTTTGACAAATTACACAGATTTTAGATCCAACTTAAGAAGAAAGAGGAAAAAAGGGGTAGGGGAGGAAGGTATAGAAAAAATATCTAATTTGAAGATACTTCTATCATGACAGGAAGTCAAGGAATAAGCCGTGTAGGGTAGTCACATGATGACTAGAAAACAGTGTTGTTTGCAATTCTTGGGTCCATCTCACTTGGTCAATTTTATGCTTAAGATGTCAGTAATTGTAACCTGAGGATGATGAAAAACCCAGAGAGGTGATCTGTTATGCCTTGCTGTCCACCAGCCTAGCTCCAGGTTTAATGAAATAGTCTATCTAAAGAATGTATAAATGAGAATGGAAAAAAGGAACACCCAATGTCCTTCTCTCTCTCAATGATCTTCACACACATACGCATACACACAATTAATTTATAAAAGCAAAAGAGTAGCTGGAGCTCATACTTCCTTACTTTCCAGAAGTAGCAGCAGCAACAACAACAAATTATCTAGAAGAGAACTGGTATATCCTCAAATACTTTGTAACTTGAGAGATGTTAGAATATGAAAAGCATTTCCAAGACCAACTGTTGTATAAAAGATGTACCTGTTGCTAATTAATCCTTGCAAATAGTTTTAAAGCTGTGCTTGCTGTGATTATGGTTTTTAATACTTACAATTTGAATACTGTGCCAATTTTAATATTTTTATATTCCCTTTTCTCGTCATCCCTTTTTCCAAAGTAGAAGAAGAACTGAGGTTGGAATTATGAGGGGTTAATTACAACAACAAAGATACTATGTAGCAAAGATAGATAGATAGATCCTTCATACTGTGGTTATTGTGGTGACAATTGCATCTTGCAAGATGACACAAATTCGAAATGGATGTGCTGGTATTCTGTCAATCATTTTGCTAAGTAAGTGACTCCATTAACAGAAGAGTGGATGTGTGACAAGTCACACAAGAACTAATGCTATGTCTGTGATTCAAATACAAGACAGTTCTTGTAGATATTTTAATTACCTTTGTTGAATCTACAAATATGTAAAAAGTGGTAAATTTCCATTTAAAAAGCTGAACATTTCCTGGATCAGAGTTATCATACCATGGTGTCCAGTGTATTTATGTCCAAGCTATATTCCAGATAATATTATGCCTGGTTCTAGTTTCTCCTGACACAAAAGTAGGTATATGAGCTGTAAAAATAAGAGAGATTAGATTTATGTATCAGGGCTTGATTTTCAAGAGCTTCAAGTGTGGGGATGTCCCTGCAGCATTAGCTATGTAATTTAGTTCTTAGCTCCTTTCAATCTATGCCTGCCTCCCCACTGGGCCAATTTATACTGCAGTGTAAAGTAATGAACAGTTACAGTGTCCCTGGGGAAAATCAGCAGGTTTTACTCTGTATTGCATTACAGACAATTGTTATGTATACTCGCCCATTAGTCAGGTTGAGCAGACATAAATGAAATCCACAGTTATTCCCCAAATCTCATTAAGACATCACTTTCCCCTTATTTCCACCAAATCTTTTACTTGGTGGATAAGAGGTAGTTGGATAGATTGATTGCAATTTCAGTGCCTCTGTAGTTCTTTTCCCAGAATCTGGCAAAGAGATTGATAGAATTGGAGCTATTTTGAGAGAATCAGCAGCAGAACAGTATTGGGGAGTAAAGGGAAAGAAGGATTAATATTTTAGATAATTAGATCCTAAATAATCAACATGTTTTATAGCTCTGCCCAACAGTTTCATTGCAGAAGACCAATAGATCTTAAAGAATTGATGACCTATTGCTTAACCTGATCATTCAGCCTCTCCTGGCATTTTATCCCTCACAGTACAACTTCTCTCTCTATCTTTACTGTGATCCAAATTTTACATGGAAATTTAAGGTGTAGAATTCCCTGGTTAATTCATTATTAATTTTAGTTGAAGTTTTCTTTTTAATTGTCTGAAAATTTCATAGATGTATATAGTATGATTTGGTTAAATTTACTTTACAACACCTCTTCAAACTCCTCTCACCATTTTCTTTCCTGGTCTTATGTACTCTTTTTAAATCCACTGAGACCGCTTTGTGTTGAAATAACCACGCTAGCTAAGGATAAAGCAGTTATATTTTATTTATTATAAGGGGAAAACTCACGAAACAATGTCCAGAAGGAAAAGGTACAGAGAAATAGTGCACCTGGAGGTGCACACATTTTACCCTGGGTCCCAGCAAAACCATGCCTTAACTGAGACTCACTTCTTAGATGACTGGCTAATAAGTTTCCCCATCAACTTTATACTACTAGTAAGTTTTGGGGGTGGTGGAAAGACAACCCATTGGAATATAAGTGACCTAGCAAGAGTTATACTCTTGAAGAAAACTCATTCTGTCTGCCTTAACAATTAATTGTAAATATATTCTCCTTTAAGGGAAAGGACTTTATAAGCCCATCCACCACCCATGCTGTGAACTTCCAACAGTCAGGCCTCTGTGAGTTCGTAGGTGCAATGGCACAGTCATGTCCATAAGGCAGTGTTTTGCACGTCTTCTACTATATCTTTCTCTTACAGTCTTCCCATCATGATTGCCGTGAGGATATGCCTTGGGAAGAACTATGCTATAAAAGTCCCAATTAAACCGATCACTCCACAGTCTCTTATTTTCTATACATTGACCATTTATGAGCCTATGTATTAGTCAGCATCTTCTAAAGCAGACTCTTTTAAAGATTGTGAAGTGCACAAAACTATGATTAAGTTTTATAAGCAATGTCATACTATCTCTGTGTAGTAAAGTAATAGAGAAATAGTAATAAATAATATAATTTCCTATATGGCCTATGATCCACCCTCACACCAATTATTGTCAAGAGTTAATAGTGTTTGGCATCTGTTCCTTTTTGTGGGGTGAACTTTAACTACAAGCTGAAAGTGATTGGCTACTCCTGTAACAAGCATGCATTACTAAAAATATATTAGGAGGCCTGATGCAAGAACCCACAAAAGTCTATTTAACAGTTTTATTAAGGAGTGCAATGAAAAACATAGTCACAAATAGAGAACAAGGTAGATACTGGTACTGATCCAGCTGCCGTTGTCACATCATTCTGCCCAAGGGTGATGAGGACCAGCCAAACGGTACTTTTTCCTCTGCTTGCTCCTGCTCCAACCCACACAAGAAAGAGATCATGCGACCTCCTCCTTAATTTTACCTGGACACATATTCAGAGAAAATCACGTCCATAAAATAAGCAACCCCAGGCATCATTGGCTAAACAGATAGAGCTCCCACAACGTTTCACCTTTTTTTCTACTTAAGAAGGTTCTAATGCTAACATGAAAATATACACAATAAGAACAACTATCAAATATTGTCCAGAAGAAAGAAAAGGTAATAACACTAATTAAAATGAAACTAAAACCAACAAGAACAGCATCAAGCAAGAAAAACATTCTAAATATCCAGACAATAGGTAATTGGCAAATTACATAGATTGCTCTAATAACTGTCCTATTTTGGAGTCTAAGTCTTATACATAATAAGTCCTTAACTAATATACAAAAAATTATAACAATAACTATCTACTCTCCAACCTCATTAAAGACCTGAGAAGAAAAATATTACCTGAGTAAGCAGGAAGTGGAAGCAAGTGACTTCTGAGAGACATAATAAATGGCAGAAACAGATGGCTTCCTGGACAGTCACCCAAAGTTTCTCTACAATTTTGTGGCATTCAACTTTGGCTATAGGCCTAAAATATCTTACAGACCATTTTAAGAAGAAGGCAAATTTGAAAGACTATCTTACTCTGTTTTGGTAAGGTTAAGCAGTTGCCTTTACTTGCATTCTGCTTGTCCAGATTGGACAGACTACTACTGTCCGCAGATGAGGCAAAGGTATTTCTTTGCCCAATAGATCCGTTGTTTTTTTTTCAAAAAAAAAAAAAAACAAGCTCCATATGGAGTGCCTTTGGTGCCCATCATTCTCTCAAGAACAGATTGGTGCAGTAGCCAGAAGCAGTTGTGTATCATGTAAACAGAATTCTATGTTATTAAAACATTTAACTGTCTTATTCTGTAGGTCTTTGAAGTGTGTGATGACCTATTTATAAGGAATAGATCTTTCTACACATATACAACCTATCGTAAATGAAATTATAACAAATATATGTGAATATTAGTCTGTAATTCTTAATAACCTACATAGCTTAAGGAGTAAAGCTTCACATTATAAAAATAAACAGTCTGTATACAAATATACAGTATAAGGATGACAATGACCTTGAAATTGTGACATCATCTATAAATACCTTAATTAGAGGTATAAACATATAGTACAATGTGAGAAGTACTGAAAAGAGTGAGCAATTAGCAGTACTTCCAGAAATGAATAACCAGCCCAACTCCAATACGTACACTCACAGACCCAGCATGTGGGAATTCTTCAAGGAACTACCTTTTTTCTCACACATATCATTAATCAGAAAATAATTACCAGAGAGAGAACCATAGCAAAGCATCAGGAGAATCTTGAGCCATAAAAATAAATTTGAGTCATGAAAACTAATTTCACATATGTTAACATAAAAACACAATTCCTTTGACAAATGAAACTAGATGGAGAGAAATTATACATTCTACAATTTGGGAATATTAGTTTTCTTGTCAGTGTCCCAGACCAAATCATTCCCATAGAAAGACATAAGTACTGAGAACAGAAAGAGCATGGTTTCTGAAAGTGGTATTCAGAGCCTCACATTCACCCAATTGTCATCCCTTATTGCCTCCCTGGCCTTGGATTGTGAAAAATAAAGCTCCAAGAACAGTCCCATATCTCTTAGGGAGAAAGGCCCTTGTAGGTCTCAAGAAAACAGTCTTGCATCACCACCCTTGCTGTATAACTTTGAACTTGACTTACAAAATTTATAGGCCTTTTCTTAATTTTTTTCTCTTTAAAAGAGAAGCCACCTCTTATTATGATGGTCATAACCCCACTTGTCCCATTACATCCCTAGTATTTGACCACTATATAACTTGCTGGGACTGAGAACAGCCTAGCAATTCATAGGATCTATGGGATGCTTACAGAACATAGTATATCTATCTCCAGTTTAAAGGGATTGAAGTTGAAGAACAAGATAGTAAGATATTGTTTCCGGTTAACTGACATTTGAGAGAAAAATGGGAGACAGATGAGAAAACAGTAAAGATCTATGTCCAACGTCCTAGTTAGTGGGCAGGATTTTGTCAGAAAGCCTTTGTGTGATGACGTTATTTTGTACAATAAAACTTAAGTTGGGCAAATTTCATGAAAGAAAATTTAAGCAAATAGTAACATTTGATGCAAATAGCATCAAAAGTGAAAGGAAAATTGTTCTCATTCAGTCTAGCCAGCTAATTTCTGAGACTGAAACTCACCAGCTATGATCATTGTTTTTAACTGAGTGTCACAGACCTCTTGTTTTGCTCAGTAGGACTTTGGTGGAACACAGATATTGCAAGAGAAGCAAGGGAACACATGGGAATCAGAGAAATAGGAGCTGGCTAAAACCAAGACTGCTGGGAGACAAACTGACAAAAATTCTGTGTGAACTCCACTTTTTGGAAAGCAGAACACTTTTATTTGGTGTGTTTTTGCAAATGAGACTAGGATAGAATCAATCAAGATGAACTTATTAAACTTAGAGTGTCAGGAGACCTGAACTCTTCAAAAGGGTCCCCAACCAGGTTAGTTTATCTGTTTTCCTTCTTCCCAAGGCAGGACTGGGAAGCCCATGCACTGGTGTCGAAAGGCCACCAAAAGACAATTTATTTCTGGGAGCTGGAACAGAATCTGAGTGGCACAACCACATTGTAATTACTTTTATACAAGGACTTTTACATAAACTCCACCTAATTATGTTTCACCAAAGCTGCAGCTTACTCCAACAGATGCTCACCGCAGGGGCATTGAGATATTAGGCCTAGGTTGCCTGCTTTCTTTTTTTCAGTAATTAATTTTATCTATCTATCTATCTATCTATCTATCTATCTATCTATCTATCTATCTATCTAACATTTTTCATATACCAGTTCCACTTCCCTGTGCCTCCTCTCCCCCTGATCTCCTCTTTTCCCCTAGCCTATACCCATCAGCTCCTCAGAAAGAGTAAGGCCTCCCATGAGAAGTCAAATAATCTGTTCCCTCACCTCATTGAGGCAGGACCAAGGCTCCTCCCCCACCCCTCTTGCCTAGGCTGTGTAAGGTATCTCTCCACAGAGAATGAGATCTTTAACGTCAGTTCTTGCATTAGGATTGGATCCTGGTCCCACTGTTAGTGACCCCATATAAACAAAGGGGTCAAGAACATGGGGGAAAACCTACAAAGTCATCTGACCAGAGCTAATAGGAGATCACAGATTCCTAATAGGTAACTGGGGAAACTGCATAGGACTGAACCAGGCCCCCTGCATACACGTGACAATGGTGTGACTTGGGTAGTATGGGGGCTTGCCTGCTTTCAAAAGCAGCCTTTTCTCATTTTAGATTGAGCTCAGGCTTCTTGTGTGTATCTTCCAGTGGCCACCTGGTCCACTTGTCACTGGGGAATGATTTGACTAGGGGAACAGTGAAGCCAATAGGTTGGTACTTTTCCTTCTAACTTGTCTTAATTAGTTTCTACTGCTGTGATTAACGACCATGACTAAAATAAATTGGGAAAGAAAGGGTTTACTTCATCTTACATGTCCAGGTGACAGTCTATTACTGAAGGACATTAGAGTAGGGAACCAAGGCAGGAACCAGGAGGCAATCACTGAAGTGAGGCCCAGAAGAAACACTGCTCATCATGAATTGCCCAATCTGCTTTCTTATACCTGAGACCCAACTGCCCAGAGGTAACACCAACCACAAAGAGCTCAGTGCTCTTGCCGTAACTGTTAAGCAAAACAAATGACACAGATTTTCTTTTTTTTTTTTTTTGACACAGATTTTCTTATAGGCCACTTTTTTTTAAAATCTTATTCCTTCTTAATTGAAAAAAATAACTTTCGTGAAATATATTCTGATCATAATTTCCTCTCTCCCAAATCCCTCCAGTTCCTTTCCACTCTTCTACCCCCCAAACTTCATGACTTCATGGACTTTCATCCTCTCTCTCTCTCTCTCTCTCTCTCTCTCTCTCTCTCTCTCTCTAAATCAAACAATCAAACAAAAAGACAAATAACAAAAAATAAATAAAACAAAACAATACTCAAAAATACACATATACACAAACATTCCATAAAAACACAAATTCAGAACAATATACAAGCTAATGACCAAGAAGTGAAAATAATGCTCAAACAAAGCTACATGAGACAAGTCTATAAAAAATATTATTAAGATCATTTTGTGTTGAACATCAAGTGTTGATTATTGGGCCTGTCCTTCACTGTGCTTAATATACCCAATGATACTCCACTGAAGAAAATTAACATTTCCTTTGCCTGTGGTTTTCAACTGAAAGTAGCTTATCGATCAATTTCAGATAGCTTATCATAAATATATAATATGTACATATATTATATATGATATATATTCCATAATCTTTATATACATATAATTCTTTATTGATTATTTGTGAATTGCACACCACGCACCCAATCACACTCACTTCCTAGTCCCTCCATATCTGCTCTGCACTCCTGTAGCTTCTCTACAAAAATAAATATCTCAAGTAAATTAAAAACAAACCAACAAACCACCTCACTCCTCTGTTTTTCTTGTTTCTCCAATACCTCTTCATTAATCCTAATGGCATAGGAACTGCAGTGTGTCACACAGTACATACCATTATGTCCAATCAGTCCCACCCAAAAGTGTTCATTGCAATGAGTCATTGGTCTGGTTCTCTGTCACACCATGGTCATTGCATCCTCATTGAAACTTCTCTCAGATATCCTGATGTTGCACTACTCATGGAGATTCTGCTGCTATCATTCTGCAGGATCTGCCACTTCATGAGCTCTAGCAGGTCATAGATGGGCTAGACTGTTGTTGAATATTATTTTGAGATGTGTTCCATTTATTTATGCTGTGTAACATTTGTTTTAATGATACATTAAAAGTATTGCATTCTTTCTGTTAAATGTGTTTTACTCTGTGAAGCTGTGTAACTATGCCTGTCTAAAACACCTGATGGCCTAAAAAAAGAGCTGAATCGGCCAATAGTAAGGCAGGAGAAAGAATAGACTGTGCTCACAGGCAGAGAGAATAAATAGAAAGAGCAATATGGGAGGAGAATAAGAAGGAGCAGGAAAGAACAAAGCAAGGAGGACATAAGAGGCCAGTCATACTGCCAGCCACAGAGTAAGAGTGAATGTAAGATTACAGAAGTAAGAAATAGAAAAAGCCCAGAGGCAAAAGGTAGATGGGATAATTTAAGTTAAGACTGCTCTTCAGACTGGAGAGGGAGTGGGAGTGAAGTAGGGGGAGGGAAAGAGGAGTGGGAGGGAAATGGGAGGCTGGGAGGAGGCAGAAATTTTTTTTCAATAAAAAAAAAAAGAAAGAAAAGCTAGCTAGAAATAAGCCAAGCTAAGACCAGTTCTTTATTTGAAAGACTAAGCGAATAAGCCTTTCTGCATTTATGTGGGAGCTGAGTGCTAAGCCCAACTTAAAAGAGAGAGAGGGAGGGAGGAAAGGAGAGAGAGAGAGAGAGAGAGAGAGAGAGAGAGAGAGAGAGAGAGAGAGAGAGAGAGAGAAGACAAAAGAGAAAAAGAGAAAAGGAGTAAAACAACCAACCACAACATTTGGTGTACCAAAGCATAGCTAGAGTAAAAGAAAATTCAACAACAACAGTAGATGTTAGAGTGGGTCAACACAACCCAGGAGTGAGTATGTGTTGTAGCCAAGGTGGTCTTTCTGGGACACTGGGACTGCTTCCCTCAGGCAAGGGATAGAGCCAAACCTCCTAGGGTCATACCATGGGGCCTGCTATTCTACTGCAGTGTCCAGTGAGGAACAAGGGTCATCTATCCAGGAGCCAATGAAGGGAGGACCCAGTTCAGCATATATGGCGTCTATGACCCTCCGTGTTAACACAGACCCCAACTTCAGTAGGATCATAGACCCTGATACAGTCTTCAGTAGCAGCTTGGTCTAGATACCACCATGGCCCTGCTGGCATCTCAGGTCACCAAGATCAGTATGGGCCCTGGGGAAGCATGACTCTCAGACACCAACATGGTCTCAGGTGACTGAACAGACCCCAAATAACTGCACAATTATCTGTGGTAACAGAAACCATGGATATCAACTCAGACCCAGGCTGCTGTATGGTCCTAAAACCAGACATGGCCATTAGCAACAGCCTGAGACCAGGCAATCCTATGGACATAAGCCACTCAGATCAACATGGCCCTGGTGGCAGTCTATATCCCAGGCATCTGTGGAGCCTTTAGTGGAAACATGAACCCTGGAGAGCAACACAGATCCCAGCAGTGACAGGACCATGGATGGAGCCATGGTCCTCAGCAGCAGCATGGTTTAGATGTCACTATGGCCACAGGTATCAGTGCATGCTACTCACATCAGCGTGGTCCAAATGGCAGCATGGCTCTCAGACACCAACATATCCTTAATTGGTGGCCCGGAATTCTGGTGTCTACATTGCCTTTGATGGTATCAGTGGCCATAAGCAATAACATAGAAACCTGGCTATCTTAGTGCCACAGACCCACACATGGGTCTCAGGGGCAGTCTAGGATATCATCCATTCCAGACCAATCTTATGGAAACATTTTTTCCATTAAGATTCCCTCTTCTCACATGACTCTACCTTGTTGACATTAAGTCAAAAATAAATTCCAGTAAGAAGGACATACCTCTGTATGAACTTTGTCCTATATATCTTTATACTAAATGTATTCTTTCATAAAATACAGGTGATAGATTTAATAGTATCATTAGATTAAATCATGAGTATAGATGAAAGAAATACTGTTCATGTAGTTCAAGATTAATTACTCAAGTTTGTCTATTTCAAAATGGGGCTTATTTTTCCTGAGTCCTTATGTGTAGAAAAGAAACAAAAGAGCCAATATTTAATGAAAACTTTGACTGCAGAAGATACTTGTTTTCATATATGATTCTACCTTGTCATAGAATTAACATAATCTTGTGAGGCTAGTAACTAAATTCATAGTGGATGTAGAATATAAGACTAAATACTATTTACTATAACCTAGAAAATATACTCAGCATTGAGCTCCATTGATAGTCAATTAATTATATTTACAGATCTGAAAAAAATTAATTTTCTGAAGAGGAAACAGACAATATGCAGAACACAAAACTGTGTAAATGTATTAGTGCAAAAGACAGACTACTTTTCAGTGGAAACCTGGTGGAATAAGAAGTAGAGCAGTATTGAAGGGAGGTTTTCCCATAGGGTTGAATACCAACAACTTTTTGAAGGGAAAGCTCTCTTGATTAAGGTTAAAACAAGTATATGACTTATCCAGTGCTATAACATGGTTGAGATGGCTGAGAAGTAGCCAAGTGTGAGATAATAGTAAAGATTTTGGATCTTGGCCAAAAGGTTATGGGAAGCTATCAGAATCTGTATATGGGAGAGTTGTATGATCTGATTTGTATTGGAAGAGAGCACGGTATCTGCTGAGTAATGACAACAGCCAGAGGATGGGAACCTTACTAGAAACAGAAATCCATATAGTCAATAATGTTGAATCAGATGAATATTGTAACAAGGAAACTTTGAGAAGTGACCATGTTCAGGACACATTTTAAAGGGACTGATGACATGATTTGCTATCAAGCATATAGTCATGAATGACCATCTTTTTTTTTTTTTTTTTTTTATAAAGAAAGGCACCGGGATGTGGCAGATGAAGATAGCTGAATATTTAAGGCTACTCCTTAAGGAAAAACTCTCAAAATTAGGGTGTGCTGTCCTATGTAGCATAAACCATGTGATAGAAAATCAGGATCACTCAGACCACTATAGTACTATGGTGGCTCAAGATAAGACACAAACAAATCCAACACTAACTTAAATCCTTTCTAACAACCTTTTACTGGAATTCCACACATTAACCAAAAGACATTTGTTTTGTAGGATATCCTAGGAAGATCGAAACATTTCATCCTTCATGGAAGCTCCTTAACACAGGCAGTAAACAACTCAAAATATCCTCAGAATGTCCCTAAAACTGACCAAAATATCTAGGGACATCCTTCTCCAATATTATAATTTTTAGCTGACAAAGTCATCTAAAGTAAAAAAAAAGATACAATTAGTTTGTTAAAAATTGGTTGTACAATATCTTTAAAACTTATAGATCGTTGTAATTAATATCAAAATCTCTAGACTAAAACCCCCTTCAGCAATAGTGACCTCCTTTTATCTCCTACTTCAAAAGTGTCCTTCAACACTAGATACACTGATGTGAACCAGGGAACATCCTGAGTTTCTCAGTTCTGTTGGGATAACGACAACAAACTAAGAAATGCTGCAAACAGGATAGAATAATTTTCCCTTGGAAAGTACACATCAATTGGTTATCTAATACTAAATAGTCAGTGATGAAAACATACACATGAGTAACAGTATACAGTCCAAGCAGGATGTATATTTCTATTTCAGAATATGGATATATTAAATATTGTATATAATAATTATATGCTACATATTACTATATAAAATATACTAGTATATAATAATTAGTTTTATACATATATATATAAATATATTATATATATATATATATATATATATATATATATATATATATATATATATATATATATATATAAAGTTGATAGAAGAGGCCATGAATTTAAAACAGAGCAAAGAGAGATATATATGAGAGGGAATGAAAGAAGAAAGTAAAAATGAGGAAATTTATAATATAAAACATAAAAGAAATAATTTTAGAAGTTTCCTTAAAGTCCAATAAAATTAAAACAAAATAATAAATTACTCATGGGATTTAAAACGTATCCTTCGAATATGACTAAATTTTGCATGAAATTTTATGATAGTAATGATGTAATTGAGGAAGCAGGGCATTATTAGTAAACAATTCAAGGGTATGCAGCAAAAGCAAGGTGTAGCACTATGGTCTGTAATTTTGATTGTAAGTCTTTAAACCATTTGAATGTCGATTTTTTTAACTGTAGGAATAATTACTATGGTATGGTGCTTATGCAATAATACCCTTTTCCATTTGTGAACACAGTGCATGTATTTATAGAAGAAAGAATTGCTTCTGTGAGAAAATTCAACAAATGAAGGCAATATCAACTGCTGTGTGTGTGAGAAAGCCAGTAGAAATGAGTAGTTTCAGTAGGCTCCAGTGAATCAAAATGTGTATATTTTTAATAGTTTGTAGTGTTATATTTAAATAGAATTTTGATGAGAGAACATATTATTTTTAAAATAGCAGACCTATTACTAGACTGTAATTCTCCTACTGGGAGTATCATGTATCAATAATATTTTAAGGGAGTCACTGTTATTTGTAAATCATTCGTTGTGATAACACAAAATAATATGTGAAAACAACATGATTATATGGTTATCAGTCTGTTTAACAGGGTTTGCAGCCTGTGTGTATATAGAACAGATGCTGGAGCAAGTCCTCAACTAATTTTACATAACAGAAGCAATTTTACACAATTATCTGAAAATCTCTGGCCATGTTCCATTTCTCTGACATAAACATATGGGATAAAAATTACATGAAATGATTACTCCAGCGGGATCACTTATAATAACAGTTTTATTGGAGTTACTTTTTCCATATTATGGCTACCAGCTCTTCTGCAATCTTATTTGCTATTTAAAAGCTCTTCCACTAGGGTACTACATATCAATAGTTACTATAAGTGTTAACATTAATAGAGTACTTACTACATTCTGGGTTTGCTACTACATATTTCTAAAGGATAACCTCTCTTCATCTTCAGAGTAAGACTGAACATTAGCCATCAGCACATACATTTAAGAAGGTCATGTAACCTGGCCAAGGACACGCTGACCAAAGACAAGACTCAGAACCTGAAGACTGGGGATGAAAAGCACGTTTTCTTAAGTTTCCTAAACATAAAGCCTCTGCTTTTCTTTCTCATCTTCACCGCACTTGTCAAGAAAGTTCAACACAAGAGTTTTGTTCCTAACTATAATTATAAATTACTTCAAATGCATGTGTTTATTAGTGCCTGTAATTAGCACCATCATTTAGGCACCATCAGCTATTTTTTTTGCTAATTATCCATTTAGAGATTCAGACTGCAAAGTATTCATTAAACATCTACTACAGTCAAGCCTTTGCTTGAGTCTACACATTTTACCATTCCCCTTGCCAAGAAATGCAGGCGTGCATTCCTTAGTCAGGAAGCTTGTTTCTTTGCAATTATTTTTGCTCAGGATGCACTTCCTTCCCACTTCAGAAGAGAATAATTATACTGGAGTCCAGCTACTATATATAAGAACTAAGAGCATTTGAATCACACTTTTCTCTTTTTCCATTTTCCCCATCCTTTCAAATGCCATATAATATCATCTGTAACATTACATTATGGTTTATATTCACTTCAACGGCCTCTTAACCCATGGCCTCTTGAGAAAATAAATAGTACCCCTCATGTTTTCAGTATATAGATTTGAATCACATGTGTTGATCAGCTTCGTTGCCTGAAAGAGATACTGAGAAAATGAATAAAATTCCCCCTGCACTCCAGAGTTTATACTTCTTATTGGATGGAGTCCTTTTCTATTAATTTTTATTTTTATTGAATTCCTTGGATATTTCTAAGTAGCTCAGTTGAAGTAGCAGAAATGGCTTCAAATATGCTTAAATGCAATGCCATGTTAGACCTGAGGCTTTGCTCCAGAGTTATTAAGTACAGGAAAGTATTTAACAGTGAAGATGCCATAGATCCTAGATTCAGTATAATCCAAAAAGATTCTTCCTTCTCATGGAGTAAATTTGGTTCCTTGACCTTTAGTTTTCTGTTAGTCACTGATTGTCATGCAGCAAAACCAAATTTATCTCATCTTCAGCTCTTCAGTCCCAGGACATGCCCCCAACCCCACAAGACAGACCCTATTGATGGAAAGGGAACCCCAAAAGATTACTGCACTGTAGTTAAGCAAAAATAGTAACAGAATAAAGACACCGAAATGCCCATTGTAGTACAATGTACTGGTGAGAAGAAATTTCTATTTCTATTGGAAAAGATGTCCATTTGGCTAAAAAGCATCTTTTCTCACATCTTTTCACAAAGCCAAGGAAATCTTATAAGCCCACTTTGAGGTTTGAGTCTGAGCTTGATACATTAATTTTTTATTGTTGTTGTTTGTTTGTTTTGTTTTCATATCTAAGACATCCAGTGAAACAGAAAGTCTGAGTAGTTATTTATATCATTTGAATTTTCAAATTAGACCCCATAATTTAAAAAACTTACAAAAATTAAAGTCAGTTAAAGTACTATGCTAACCCAGATACAGAGACAGATATTGTATAAAGCACACTATTATTAAAGTCACATGTGATCCCCTTACAAAGTCATTTCGGATAGAGTGTTCACATTATTGCCTGCCCCCCCCCACAAACACACATTACTATAAGCTACTTCTACATATCAGGCACAAAGTTGAACTTCTCTTTAGTTGGAATTTACCCTTTGCAGTGAATGATAAGTAAAGTATAATTACATTTTGTAAGTGAATGAGCTAAGGCTGGGAAGGATTAATTTGCCAGTATAATGGGACATCAGGTTTCTCTGACAAACAGCCCTTTATTTCTGTAATTATAGGATGCCTTAGTTAAAATATATTGAAGCCAAACATAGAGTTTATACGCTTTGACTTTATTTATGTTAACATGTGAATAAATGTGCCAGCGCTTGAACTGAGTAAATGAATGATCAATGCTGTGTTTTATGATTTACACATTTGAGCATCCTGCCGTGAGGACATGCTAGAGGCTATAGGAAGAAATAACTATTAATTAGATGTTAATTCTTCCTAAGGAGCTTAGCAATTATGGGAAGAGATAACATGCACTTTCACTCATAAACTAAGAAGAACCAGTCCAGGACAACATTCCAACTGCATCCCAGTTATAAACACAGCAATGATGAGCCTTTTCTGGCTAGAGTAGAAAGCTGTTTATGAAAAGGTGTATTTGTGGTTAGTTTTCTAGTATACACAGCATGCATTTTAATAAAAGAAAAGATGAAGTTATGGTTTGTTGAAAAATTAGTCTGCAGGTCATGGGACAGTAAGCAGTGCAATTGAGAAAGGAGAAACAATACTGAGTTCCTAACAGACAGGGTGACCAAGGGTCTGGTAGTGAAGAGTGCTGTTAGAAGTCCAGTAGAAGCCATATTTGAAATTTAGTATAACAGCGCCAGTTATGTGATCAAATAAAAACAACAAAACTTCATTAAAAATTATCTTTGGGTATTTTTAAATTCAGAATTGATAGAAAACACTCATTTATTTGGAGGAAACTGGCAACCATCCATTTGTTTTCAAAGTTTACATATTTGCCTTATTTACTGTTAAGGCATTTTCCTCTGGAATCAAAGTCTATTACCAACACACCATGAATCTGTAAATACCGGTTCTGAGAAGTTCCCCTCACCTGGTGTTCACTGAAACACTGTACTGAACATAAACACAAGTTTTATGTGTCAAAAACGCATTTCAAAAAACACGACATGGAAGCTTTGACAACTTTTCTTACTTCTCTGTAACAATCAGTGACTAAAAGTTATCTTCTTTCAGTTTTCATTTAGACATTTTTTGTTTGTGTGACTTTTCAAAGGGGATCTCAGGCTTTCACTGGCCTGGCGTGGAAACAATGAGGATTTCCTGCCTTCTGGGTACTGATATTGCAGTCATAAAGTGCTGTATTAGTCAGACTTTTCTGAGGGAACAGAACTTATGTAGTGAACATGCATATAAATACACATGTAAACATACACACACACACACACACACACACACATATATATATATTATAGTTTTCAATTTTTTTGAAATGATAGGACAGTGAAATGCTTGATTTTTTTTTAGATTTCTTAGAGTGGCTTACAGACTGTGAAGTAGTTCAATAATGGATCTCTTCTGACAGACTGGTCAAGGATCTGGTAGTTATTCAGTCCATGAGATTAGATGCCTCAACAGTACCCCATATGTTTGTGGAGTCCCAAGGAGTTCATAGAGAGTTGCCAGTCTTCAGTTTATTTAGGAATCCCGAAGAAGTAAGTTCTAATAAAAGGGAGGAGATGATTCAGGAACAGGACACATGAACTTGCTAGTGAGAATGAGGACAAACAGGGAAAAGGCAAATATTACTCCATATTATTGTACGTGAACTGCCATCCAAAGGTGTGTTGCAGATTTGGGGGGGGGGTGTCTTTCCACTTCAAATGACCCAATTAAGAAACTCCTTAATACATAGCCTAGATGCTTAGATTTTGATTGATTCCAGACGTACTTAAGTTGACAGCCAATTTTAATCATTACGGCCATCATATCTGAGTAATGATCTTTTATATAAAATTGTAAAATACTTTATTCTCTTGGGTAAAATCATTTTAACTTCTTGAAGCAACAAAATTTCATTTTTTCTCATATTTTTGAAAGACTTTATTTTATTGAAGATATGTTCTTTATCCTTCCTGTATGTTCATATTATCACATAAAATAAGAAAGCATATGTTCTTAGAATTCCAGACTAATGATGGTGAAGTCATCTAAGTTACTTGGCGATACTATTGAAGGCTTTAAAGCTTCCTTGTTTAACTAAGTACCTCATTAATTTTATGAGGGACAAAGTATCTGATCACCTCAGTATCTATGCATTTGTCAGTTTATAGAATAAAGAACACATAGAGAAGTTTTGGAAAGCCCTTTTTAAGTTAAGGTTTTCTAAAAAACAGGCTTCATTACACATGTGTAGATTTATGTGGATTGCATAGGTTAGGGAGATGATCAAATTTTAGGTATTAAATAAACCTGGCAGCACTGGAGAAAATTGAATCAGCCCACACTAAGGTGCGGAGACCACGTAAATGCCAGTTTAAAAAAAGGATGATGGACTGGAGAGATTAGGTGGTTTACTGGATTTTAAGGAAAAAGATAGAAGACACAGAAATGTTTAAGTTATTTGCCTGTGAACCAAGTGAATGGTAATGTCCTTTGAGATGAAAAATATTGAGTAAATCATTTTAGGTATATAATATTTAAATATATAATATTTATATCTTTAAATATATAAGAGTAACCTGTGGGTTCATGTGTTTGGCTAATGTTTTCTCTGAAAACAACAGAGGTGAAGTTATCACCCAACAGTAAAATGCCTTACCACTATGAATAATAAATTATGCATGATATAAAATCCCATTTTCCCTACGCAAATATACAAATATAATATAAACAGATTACACAGAACCAAAGAATCACGTATAGAATAAATAACATGTTACTTTCTTGGATTAGAAAAGTAAGAGACAAAAGAATGGTCCCTCATGAGTGCTAGTAAGCCCTGGTCATCTGTGGCAGGCTTGAATGAACAGAACTGACCGTAGAGTCTGGATCACACTGCCAGAACTTTCTCTCTGCGGAAATACATTTGCCCCATTTTATGATAAGAGAAGTGTGATTGGGTCATGACCTGATCAGCTCCCATCGAGTGCTCTATTGAAAACGTATGTAATGTTGAACTGAGAATTCTGCTTTCTCAAGGAAAGCCTGGTGTCAAATGAAGTCTTGATATTTCAGCAAAACTGTGTTTCCTTTGCTCACAAAACTCCTAAAATGGTGGCAGTTTCAGTAAAATGGCTTTACTACTAAAGAGACAAGTAATATATTTTAACATGGTGATATATGGTCAAAAATACCAGAAAAAAATAATGCGCAATTATCCACGCTGTAAGATTTAGATCATGTAAAATATACAATTCAACTGTGTTCAGTACATTTAACTAAACCTTCATATTTACTAGGTTTAGTGTTCTGTATTGTAAGTGATTCCAGTGAAACTCAAACGAATGTCTTGCTCTTTTAAGGAGTGTGTGGATTTTGAAGATGGCACTGGATGCCAACTCTCTTGGACTAGCCATCCCCGTGTGAAGTCTTCCTTGAAAAAATTTTTTAAAGTGCGAGTACACTTTTCAGACTGATAAAGCAGATAAGTCATCCTGGACTACCATGATTAAAATTTAATAAACTTGATGTGTATTTTGTGTAAGTAGAACTGGGAAAAATGGAAGTTTGTATTTGAGTCAAAGGAAGGGTTCTCGTAATAGATTGCGTGTATTTATATTCATATTTCAATTTCCAAAATTCTTATTTGCCATAGTGAATATTTTTGCATAGAGCATCACACTAATGTTCAGTTTTCTGAAATATCCAATTTCAATCTGTTAAATTCTACCTTCCCTTTGAATAAGGACAGCCTGACTTCCAGCTGCTGTTAGCTTAGAAAGAATTCATTGACTGCTTCAAACCGCACCCACCTGCTTTGTTTTCAGGGATCTGCTGAACTCTTCTCACACAGGAGAAAAATAAACTCCTCAGACTAACTAATTTAGAAGTGTAATAAAAGCCATGTTCAAAACCATCTTTCTCCCATTTCTTTAATTGATTTTTTCATACAGTATATTCCTATTGTGATTTTTTTCTTACTCTAATTCCTTCCAGCTCCCCTTCACTTGTCTACCCATCCAAATCTACATTCTTTCTTGCCGTCACTCTCATTAGAAAACAAAGAGGCATCTATCAATCATGGAAAAAGAAAGAATGGTTTGTAAACCCACTTGGTAAATTTTCCCTTGGAGAAAACAAACTTTTTTAATTTGTGGGTTTTTGTCAATTGGAGATAGCTTTGGACTGGGCATGGGGCTGTGGTCCTCTTCTACCCTCAGACCTGGGACCCCATCAGGTCCATATAGAGAGAGACCCAGTGCATATCCCATAATCCCTGTGAGTTTATGTATGTGTAGGTTCAGCTGTGCTTAGACATGGTTGCTTTCTTGGTGTCCTTCACGGCACCTGGCTCTTACAGTCTTTGAATCTCCTTTTCCATTGAGTTCAGTGTTCGGAGGCCTTCCATGCTCTGCACATCATCCCTCTTTCAGTCTTTCATTACCCTGAACTAGATGCAGCTCATGTATTTCAATCTCAGGGATCACTGATTCCCAGAAAATCTATGAGATCCATTGTTTGCACTTCACATTTTTAATAAAACAATATTTTTCTTATAACAGCATTTTAAGTTTATTTCTTACTTTATTTCAATATTAATTATACATCATTTTGAGAAATAGCTCTATTACAAGGAAGAAAGGGACATAGGAAAAGATGGATGGAGGGAGGTGGAGGAAGGGAAGACACGTTTTCTTTTTAAAATGTCTTTATCCTTTATAATTTATATATATCGATCCAATCTAAGTATCTTTTTTTTGGGATATTTCAAGACAGGGTTTCTTTGTAGCTTTTGGTTCCTGTCCTGGAACTAGCTCTTGTAGACCAGGCTGGCTTCGAACTTACAGAGATCTGCCTGCCTCTGCCTCCCATGTGCTGGGATTAAAGGCATGTGCCACCACCGCCCAGCTAAATCTAAGTATCTTGATCTAATCTATCCCCTACTATTAAGACTTTAGGCGAATAAAAACCCTTCTTATAATGAATTGAATATAAAATATATTATTCCTAAATATTTAAGATATGATGTATTATGAGAAATTTTCTATAAGGCTCAAATAATTTATTTTCTAATTGTTTCAATAATATGCATAAACACAACAAAAATAAAATTATTAAATTATCATTTAACATTTGTAAAGAGTATGTTGATTTAGACATTGTTATAAATATTACTTGCTACTAGTCTTAGATGGTTTTCAAAATAATTTGTAATTTTCATATTGTGGATACAAATGGGAACTAGTTATATTTCTGTACTTTGAACAAAAAAATTGTAAAAAAATCTTAATACTTCCATCTACCAAGCAAGAAAGCAGCCATAATATTGGATTTAAAGTATTAACTTTGTTTCTTAAATATCCTTATGCTATTTATGATTATTGCTTTATTATAATTCAAGTCCCTATGTATATCAATTCTGAAATTAATCAAGGCAGTCAGTAGCAATTACACTAACCATACTCACAACAAGCAGGAAAAACAAGAAAAGTCAGGAATGAGTGACAGACAGTGATGTTACCCATCCTGGTGCATACTATATTAGGCATGGTCCCATAACCTCTGCCTTACTGCAAGGTGGTCGGGAAGACAAGGGCAAGCACCATTGACTCTGCTATCACGTCAGGAAAGTATCTGCAGTTAGAACATTGGTGAATAAGTGTGCAGGACAAAGGCGGAGATAATATTATGGAGAAATCCTGCAGATCTGAAACAAGACTTATTAGTATGCAGCAATATGAAATAAATGAAAGGATAAAATGCAAATTTGAAAGGGGATATGATAAGCTATCTCAATATTTAGAAAAAAATTGACACGGAAACGCTCTACAATGTGACTACCACCTGTTAATATTCTAAAGAGAATGCCCAGGGATTTCAAAATCACTTGGTCAGGGGTTTTAAAGGTTTCTGGAGATTCTATCACCACCTATCAGACTTTAAGTATTCTGCCCCTCAAAGGCTAAATCACCAAGCAGAATTATTCATAGGGGTGCTGGGTGATAAAATATTCACAGTTCCCATTAAAGAAATAATGTGCCAGTTTTTAAATTACTGAACTATTCTGTTTGTTACTTCCCAGAGAATCTTATTAGCAGGGTAGAACACACTCACATAGCCTGGCCATGGCAGCCATCCTATGTGTGATTAGAGCGCATTTAAATACATTTCAGATATCTTCTCTTCACTTGCTATAAGCTGGTTGAAATGACAATTAGGTAGTCTCGGGGTTATTAAATTCAGAGGATCTGAAGGAACATTGTAACTGTGAAATTGTACCAGTAATGTGCATAATAATGTAGATAGTAAAAGAAATAAAAAGGATCAGAGTTCTACTTTTAAAATAGATCTAATTATTAATGCATAGGATCATCCTTCCAAGCTTTCTGGACACATACACACACACACACACACACACACACACACACACACACACACACGTGAGAGAGAGAGAAAGAGAGAGAGAGAGAGAGAGACAGAGACAGAGACAGAAACAGAGAGACAGAGAAAGACAAGAAGAGAGAAAATACTGATTTTATTAACATCTCATTTGTTTGATTTTAACAATAAAGACTCTGGAGCCAGACACTGGGGTGAAAGCCTGCTGGCTCAGAGAGGTAGAGAAGGCACCCAGCTAACCTTCCTCTCTAGCTAATATCCAAGAAGCCTGTTGCCTTCTGCTGTGCCATCTCACACAAAACTCCACAAACTCCATGTCCCTTACTTCTATGGTCAGATACTTGCTTGCTCTGTCTCTTAACCTATGGTTGACTTGGTTTAATCCTGTTGACAATATTCAGCCAGAAAACTCTTGAATTTTTCTGTGGTGAGGGCTGAGCCTCACTACAACTAGAAATAGGTTTTTCTAGCAAGTAATGCAACCTTGTGATCAAATATCCTTCAATAAGAGAGAGAGAGAGAGAGAGAGAGAGAGAGAGAGAGAGAGAGAGAGAGAGAGAGAGAGAGAGAGAAGATCCAGCAGCATGATGTTATAAGCCCTATCTGCCCTATAGAGTTTAGTCACTTAGAGGTCACATTTAATTTAAGAGTGCTTTGTAGATACCCTTGCCCACTATAAGGTTAACAACCTATTTTTTCATAGTTTGAACAATATTTATAAATTTAGGCAACAAATATAAAGGATACAGTCTAAGAAAAGCAAAACAATTCTATACACCTGTAGTCAGTAATAATTAAAAAGGTAGTAAAGAGGCCAGTGAAACAGCTTAGTTAGTGCCTTTCGTCCTCATGAATTGAGTGCAATCCCCGTAAACCACAAGGCAGAAGGACAAAATTAACATTGAGAATTTATTTTCTAACATCAGCTTGTTTCCTGGGCGCTCTCTCTCTCTCTCTCTCTCTCTCTCTCTCTCTCTCTCTCTCTCTCTCTCTCTCTGTCTCTCTCTGTCTCTCTGTCTCTCTGTCTCTCTCTCTGTCTCTCTCTCTCCTTTGTCTCTTTCTTCCTGTCCCTCTATATCTCATATCTCCTTGTCTTTCTGTCCATCTATGTGTGTGTGTGTCCCTGTGTCCCTGTCTGTCTATTTGTCTGCCCCTCTCTTTCTTATACACATGCAAATTATTGTAAAATAAGTGTAATGTTAAGATTATTTATACAATTTGATGTATTTATTCAGCTTAATATAATTTCATTTAATAAATTACTAATGTTTTTACCCATATTTAAGAGGGGTTTTAAACCTTTGGGTATAGGAAGAAATTCTTACTTAGTTTTTCTAAAGTATGTAGGAGACCACAGATTACCTCAGGGCTGTTTTCAAAGCATCACAGGTGTACTGAAACCTCAATGGATTGCAAAGATGGGTATCTACATGCATCTTCAGTTGTTCTGTATAATTAATGGTTCCTTTCCAATCGCTGAAAATGGAACCGGCAGATGTCTGAGGCAAAACCACGTGCTTGATATCACCAGTGCTTACTTTGTTCAAAATGAACAAAGAGGATCTATGACTTAAAAAAAATAGGACGTTCAATGCTACCCAGGCCATGCACTGATCTGACCATGCAGTATGTTGCCTCTGATTTGGTTCTTCATCTTCCCATGGGCAGGCTCTTTAAGGTGAGCCTACTTTCTATTCCCAGGATTCTCACAGATAAGAGGGCCATTTTCTAAGGGAATGTTGATTCCAAAAAATGACTGACCTTCCTACATCAGTAAATAATCAGGAAAATCTCACAAAAACATGTCTATAGGTAAGTCTAATCTGGGCAAGCGATCAGGCAAGAGCCTTTTGCCAGATAACTCTACATTGTGTCAGGTTGACAATTAAAGCTGATTGGGACATTCAGTCAATCAGATCATTAAAAAAATGTGGTTATGGTTGAAGACAGACATGAGAAAGAATGACTGTGAAACAGGAGATTAAAACAGAAGAAATGAAAACAAACTTCATCAAGAGTAATGTGTATGTGAGAAAATTATAATTTTTTTCTTAGTAAAAAGGGACAATAGATTCTTTCCCTCTTGGTATCTATGCAGTGGTTGGAGGACATTATCTTAGCTGATGAGAGCAATGCAAGATAACTAGTGTGAGTCTTATGCTCTCATCTTTCACTGGGTAAAATGACTCTCCAGAAAATGCCAGCTAAGTGAGCAGGTAAGATAAACATGTAGATGGGTTCAAGTACTTTTTAGGCCAGGAAGTATGCAATGACAATGTCAAGTACTTGAAAACATGAAAAAAGCTTACTGAATAGAATTAATGGAAATCAATTCTTCAGAAGGAATTTTACGCTTTGTAATGTTGATTGCTGTGTTTGGTTTAATCATAGACTAACCAGGATACTTGGATTTTTAGTTCCCTAACCATTTATTTCCCTACAATGATTTTTATTTATCATCAGTTTTAAGCATAAGTTGATTTTAAACATTCACTTAAATCCTTAGTCTTATATCGTTTTTGACAATGAGATTTTATTCATGCAAGTATTAATAAGACACTAGGTTAATGATCAGACTGAAACTTAGATTCATTCAATTGGTAGCATTCCATTTGTGGGTGCCAAAACAATAACAACATGAGAAGTTCCAGGATAGGAAGATAGGCCACAGTGCAAAAGTCAGAAGGAAATGCACAGCTCTATGAGTGATAATGGGTAGCAAAAGAGGACACAGTGCAGAATTATAAGGAAGGACTCGTGGTTTTTCCAATGATTAATATGAGAGCTGTAACTACACGTGTACTTGTCTCATTGAAAAGCTGAGCAATATACTTTATATTCAATCAAAATGTTCTAAAAACAAGAGAAGTTGATATAAATTGGAAGTTACATGATGCATGTATACCATTCTAAAAGCAGTCTAATATGGTTAAAAATGAAGGAGATAAGGCTGATGACAAAATTATTCAATATAAAATTAAATATTAACAGTAAGGCTACACAGGAATTTAAGTGAGAGGATTATTTTTAAAAATCTGTAATGGATATATTCTAGTGTGGAAAATCTGTGGTAATGGTAATGTCAAAATCCTCAATTCTTCTTCCATTTGCTCTGTTAACATATGCTTCTTCTGCCCCACCTTGCCTTCTACATCAGTATCTGAGGTTGGTTTTCTGTGGACTTTACTCTGCTTTAATGCCCTTGCATCAGCTCCCTTTTTGCCAACATCTCCCCACTTGTCTGTGGCTGATAAAATATCTCCTGTCATTTGAGTTGCATTTCCCAATCAACTAGTTCAAGCATAATGGTAACTTAAAAGGTAAAGTAGATTACAAGGCAGGATCAGAAATCGAAGTCGAGTTGGCCCTTCAGATACAGCCAAAGGTGAAGGTAGTATCTCTGCTTTCATGATATATACTAAAATATATCCAATAGTACCCCCAAATAGTTGTCACATAAAATAACCAACTATGGCTTTCCAAGGTTATTACTCTGAGATGTTCTACATCAAAATGGAACTATAATTCAGGAAAAGACCGAAGTGGACTTAGAGGTCAGGTTTTTCCTGGCAAAAGAGAGAAAATGATCCAAAATGGAGACCATAGGAAGTCCAAGAAAAATCAATTGACCTGGAGAAATAGCCTAGGTGAATCAGAACACTTCAAGTGATGTATCTAGAGAGAAAATGGTAAATAGCAGGGTTATAATAGCACCAGAAATTTTTGAACTAAAACATTTAAAAAATTAAGATGTAAAAATAAAACAAGAGAATAAAAAAGGGGCTCTGAATAAAAGAAAAATCCTACTGTATGTTCTAAGTCAGAAATAACTGACCAAATTTGTTTAGGATTAGATGATTTCAATGGGAAAGGGGCTAGGAATTATTTGAGTAGATAGAAGATATTTAAATGTTAATAATTCATATTAAACATCTAATAGATAAGATTATACACTAAATTTAAGAAGTATAGGAGTGAAACCATGATTACCATGGACAAGGAAAAGTAGATAATGGAAGAGGATAAACAGAAGTTGATTAACTGTTATAAAATCCCAATGAGGGGAAATAAGCTTAAGAGTTTCTCTTAGTTAGCTTCAGCTAACACTTGAAACACCCCAGAGTAATCTGAGGAAATCTCAATTGCAGAATTGTCTTGATCAGACTGGGCTGTGTGTATGTCTGTGGAGCATTTTTTTAAACTGTGGAATTGATGTTGTAGGCCCAGGAAAATGACACTAGTGGACCTGTGTTCCAGGGTGGGAAATGAGCGAAGACTGTGTGTAGAGTTCTTTCAGGCGTTTGCTTCAAATTCTTGCCTTGAGTATCAGCTTTGACTTTCCTCACTGGTGGCCTATAACTTGTAAGGCGTGTTAAACTATTTCTCTTCCTAAAGTTACTTTTGCTCAGAGTGCTTTATTACATCAACAGAAAGCAAAATAGAAATGTCCCTAGAATAACTATATTTAACAATTATTTATTGCATAATTTTAAATAGCTATGTGAAACAGCTTTGAATAGTCTTGGTGGAAATAAATGCCATACTGTTTTTATTACTATAGCTCTGTAATACAGGTTGAAATCTGGAGTTTTGAATCACTCAGGAGTTCATTTATTATTTAGTTATTTAGAATTACTTTAACTATTTCTCTCTCTCTCTCTCTCTCTCTCTCTCTCTCTCTCTCTCTCTCTCTCTCTGTGTGTGTGTGTGTGTGTGTGTGTGTGTGTGTGTGTTTCAAGTTGAAATGCAAGTTGAAGCATTTTTTGAAATATTTGAGGATTTGGTTGATTTTGATAGAGATCTCATTAATCTTAAGTTACCTTCAGTAGAATGACCATTTTTGCAATATTTGCCCTATCAATCTATGAGTAGGGGAGATTTTTCTGTCCTCTGGTATCTTCTTCTTTTCTTTCTTCAACATCTTAAATTTTTCTTTTTTATTATTATCTCATGTATTACCTCCAGACTACAGTTTCCTCTCCCTTCATTCTCCCTTTTCCCAGCCTAGACTTCCCCTTTCTGCTGTTCCACTCCTCCACTGTAGCAAACCTCTCAGGGATATTAACCAAACACAGCACAGCATGCTAAAATAGGACTAGGCACAACCCTACCACTGCCAAACATATCTTTCGGGCAGATCAAACTGTATGTCAATGTTAAAGTTTTTATTATACAAACATTCCACTTGCTTAGTTAGAGTTCCCTCAATATTTTTGAGACTATTATGAAAAGTACTGCTTTATTGATTTCCTTCTCATTTACTGTAATTTGTATATAAAGAATGATACTGATTTTTCTGTCTTAATTTTGCTATCTAGTTGACAGTATTTATCAGTTGTAGAAATTCCTGGTAGAGTTTTTAGGATCTTTTGTATAAAAGTAAACAATAATAATAACAACAAACAAATCCAGCATGTTCAAGATATGCACAGGTTCAAGCTAAATAGAATTACTGAGAATGGATAATGAACTCAAAGTCCCACACTTAACCTAGATGCAATTTGCAAATGATCCATTCCTGCTGGGAATGGGAAGGTTTTCTCCATTGAAGTGTCACTGTATATATCAAGCTCTTGGGATTTTGTTATTTTACTTGCATTTTTATTTTATTTTGTAGTATTTTTCTTTGTTTTTGAGATGGAGGCAGAAAGAAAGAGAGAAAAAGAGGATGAAGTTTGGTAAAAAAGAATTAGGGAGTATTTTGGAAGAGTTAGGTAAGGGAGAAACATGGTCGAAGTATGTTATATAAGAATGCTAAATAAATAGCAAACTTTTTAGATAAAGGAAGTGGAATCAACCAAATTTTTGTCATGTATTATGTATATACATCACAACATCACATGTATCCCATGCCTGTAAGATTTTAAAATGGAGAAGTTTGTAAACTGTCTCATTAACTAAAATTATGTTTCCTTCATGTTCATATAAAAGTTTGAAGCCTTTATACAAAGTGTATTAAATGATTAAGTTATTTTCTCTCTAAATAGAACCAAGGTATAACAGGAATGTGGATATCTTTAAAAATTTAAATTTAAAAGTGGTTATTGGGAAGTATGACATAAACTGGCCAAGAGCTGTTATTTGTAATTACAACTAAAACTTTGAAATATCTTTGTATATTTTATTTTAAGCAAAACCTTAATTTCATTAGTATGTTCAAGAGAAATTCATTTTTATTAGCTCCATCAAATGTAAATATGTTGGGCAAAAAATCACATACAACAGCCCTCAGACAGCTGTGTGTCTGTACTCTTAAGAAAAGTGATTTTACCAAAGTGGTAGATGGTAAATAAATTCATCTCAGCAATATTCAGGCAAATCTGAAGAAAATGGTGTATCTTGGTAGAATATATTTTATACATAAGAGACCATGTTACCTTATGGTCAATATTATTTTGAAGGGCACTCCTTGATCTGTAGCCCTTATGGCAACTCTCTACCTGAACATCTGATGCATGGGTGCCTGATCTGAATAGTCCAGTTTGTTTCAGCTTACTGGAAAATTCTGTACACATGTTTATCAAGGTCAAACATGCAAAAGTTGAAGAAAAATTGAATATCGGTGATTATATGAAGCAACAAGAATTGTATCATATCACAGAATTCTTACAATAAAATAAAAGATAGCTTTTCTAAGTTCATTGTTCTCTAGTATTTCAGTTATCGCATCCACTTTCTCTTAAGCTAGTCCTGTCAGGTGATTTGCTTGTGAGCATGTGGTCTTATACTTTCTTCTTCTGATTACTGCATTAAGTTATTTAATGAGGAAAAAAGTAAGTCCGAGGTCGCAGAACATATTAAATAAAATGAAAAGAAAAGATACTTTGAACTGCAGGACTTGCCATATCACCATAAGAAGTGTGCTGCAGAGGTGTGCCTTGCGCATGTCCCCGAGGCTCCACCCTGCACTTTAGCAGTTCAGTCCCTGTTTCTGGAGTTTCTCTGACTCAAGTTTCAATCTGTGTAGAATGGGAAGAATCTCTTGTCCATCAATCAGTCAATGCTTGGCCTACTCTTGAACAGGCAACCGGAAATTTTCACTATTTCTGTGCACCCTGTTTCCTTTGTTAACAGCACACTACAAATACAATCTTCCAATTTAATTATGAGGTATATATTTTTATTTGCTTGAGCTAATATTAATCTTAGTTATAGTTTTATTGTGGTGGAGGAAGAGTAACTAGGGAATGAACCCAGTTATTCCTGCATTCTAGGCAAGTATCATAAATTACAAAGCATCAAAAGCCAACACCAAATTATCACAAAAAAAGATAAAACTCCAAGTACTATCTGCATTCACTCTTCTTTTTAGCATAGTATTCATTCATAAATATGACAAATTGGGATGACTGGGCAGGAACTAGTTATTAGAATATAGGTTAATGAGTCAATAGGGTTTTCATACCAGGCATGCTTCTGACAAAACCATCTCGCTTCTTTTCTGCAGCCCCAACCTCACATAAAGTGGTGCATGCTGGGATATCATGAAAATTTTAAGTGCTCATTGCTACATGGCTGTTGAGAGAAATGTGTGTATTCTCCCCTTCCGCTGTCTTTCCATACTGCTCGCACATGTCCCGGATGAGGACAGTAGATTCCTATTAGCACTGCAGCACACCTGGTAGATGTGTATGATGGCACTCAGTTATTCCAGGCATGAATTCTAATATATTAACATTATTCTGTGTCTAGAAAGAGAACTGACTAAGAAGGATCTAAACATATTTTTTGAGATCTTAAATGATCTAGACATCCTTCCTCTCAATAAAACCACTATCCAGTGATGACAAGCTATAGTCTTCTGACACGGTTTCATCCAAAAACTCTCGGTTCTCATTCATGACTTTTCTATCTTGCATTAGAACTCTATTAATTTAATTACACTGATTCCAGATAGTCTAACTGATAAGTTTACATAAAATCTATTGGCTTCAAAGTGTTTCTTAGTTGTAACCATTCTCGTAACTGAGAGCTCAGCTTATTGCAAGGCCTAGGTTACTTCACTTTAACAACTGGAGCTAGAGTGGAAATAGAAGGAAAGTTCTTTTGTGTCTGGGTAATACCAAGAATTTCTAGATCCACCATTCTGGGTTGAGAAACTCCACATCCCAAGAATGAATTATTGGTGTGTTATTCTTTCTTTCCTTCCCTCTTAGAAAGCTGTCCAATCAGCACTAGTCACATTTAATTGGAAATATGATGATTTTGCATCGTGTTTCCCTATGTGTTGGAGCTGCACATACAGCCCTTTGGCTGCTCTCCCCATACTCAGCTGTATTTGGCCATCAGAAGCTGAAAAGGTCTAATACCACCACAGTCACTTGGGCTTGTGTACTTGCATATTCAGAATATCAAAATGGTGACTGAGTATAATAACAACTGTTCCCATGGTCTCCAATGACATAATACTATTTTATCTAATCGTCAATTTCCCCACAGAGCAGATATTCTTAAACCCCTTTATCAGGTACATTACCAGCACAAGGAGAGGAAGCACTCTGAAATTTTAGCTGTCCTCTGCCTCAGTCCTAAGCAGGTCTCCTTTGTGATCTGTTCCACATTTCATGAATGCAATAGTCTCATACCACTCTAGGGGATGAGAGAAAAGAGAAACAGAGGGAAGCACAGAAGAGCCTGGGAGAAGTGACATCAGTTTCCTCTTTACTATGGCCTTCCTCATGCCATTTCTTCTCTTCCTTCCTGCAGATTTACCTGCTGTAGCTCTCACACAACTCTGTAGGTCTAGTTTGGTCGGGATTTCACTTCTTATTGCCTCTTCTCATGGGAAGGGTCCAGCTGATTTGTTCCCTTCATATCTTTTTTTTAAAAATTTTATTGAAAAAATTTCCGCCTCCTCCCCGCCTCCCATTTCCCTCCCTCTCCCCCTACTCCATTTCCCCTTCTTCTCCAGTCCGAAGAGCAGTCAGGGTTTCCTGCCCTGTGGAAAGTCCAAGGTCCTCCCCCTCCATCCAGGTCTAGGAAGGTGAGCATCCAAACAAGCTAGGCTCCCACAAAGCCAGTTCATGCAGTAGGATCAAAACCCGGTGCCATTGTCCTTGGCTTCTCATCAGCCCTCGCTGTTCGCCATGTTCAGAGAGTCCGGTTTTATCCCATGCTTTTTCAGTCCCAGTCCAGCTGGCCTTGGTGAGTTCCCAATAGATCAGCCCCACTGTCTCAGTGGGTAGGTGCACCCCTTGTGGTCCTGACTTCTTTGCTCATGTTCTCCCTCCTTCTGCTCCTCATTTGGACCTTGGGAGCTCAGTCCAGTGCTCCAATGTGGGTCTCTGTCTCAATCGCCATCCATCGCCAGAAGAAGGTTCTATGGTGATATGCAAGATATTCATCAGTATGGCTATAGGATAGGGCCATTTCAGGTTCCCTCTCCTCAGTTGTCCAAGGAACTAACTGGGGACATCTCCCTGGACACGTGAGAGCCCCTCTAGAGTCAAGTCTCTTGCCAACCCTAAGATGGCTCCCTAGTTATCTACCTGGCTTAAGGGTTGGATACAAAGGTATCTCTCTTTACAGAGTGTATGTTGGGATGTGTGGGTAAGCTGCTTGAGAACTTTTCTCCCGTTTGAACGGAAAACAAGATGATGAATTTGGCTAATATGCCTAAGTTAAACTCCAAGATCTATCAGCAGAAAGGGCTGTGGTATAGTTGTCTTTTCTCTGTAAATTCTCTCTAAGCTGTACAAGTGAAATCTTTCCATCAATGCTATTACCAAACAGAAGGGCCTTTTCTTCCTCTAGTTTGTGTCTAGCACCAGGTCAGAACATATGAAGCCCATGTTCTCTTACATCACTTCCTTCTTATATGCTGGTAAATAGTCATATATACAATTTAATAGCCTATATCCAAATGGATACTAACCACTATATTCAGCACCCAGCACCCAGGTTATGAGGCAATCTAGTAAAGAAGCATCCTTCTTTGTCTTTACAAACAATTTCTACACAACCTTCCCTTCACAGGTTTGGTATACCATGAGCTTCATTTTAAAGGTAATTTGATCACTAAGTTATTCCATCAATTTAGGTTTCCTAAGAACAATTGTGAATATCTGGAACGTTCATTTTCACAGCATCAGCACATATGAACAGGACTGGCCACATGTGAGCTACTGTGTATACTATTATGAGGATATAAAGGCTTATTGCATCTCTTACTGTACTTTTGGGTTTCCTTGAATTTTCTATGATTATAACTGCAAATATATATTACTGCATATCTATATCTATATCTGTCTATCTACCTAAAACAAGAATTTTGTACATTGAGTATTCTTAATGTATAAACAGCAGGAACCTACTATTCTCAGAACTCTCTACTTAGCATCATTCTAGATGCTTAAATAAAAAAAAAATGTGAGTTTTTTGGTTTCTTTTTGTTTTGCTAGGTTTTCTGTAGTCAGCGATCTTTGTCCCTAGCTTAACTGGGGACAATGAAAAGAACTCCCTATTTAGACTTGTGCAAATGTCAAGCTGGTTTAGCAGCCCCACCTAGAGGTCACGAAAAGATAATTCTCATCTTTGAGATTCCAAACAGGAGTTATGTGCTTTGAGAATGTGGTAAAAATAAGCTGCTTCCTAATCTTTTGCTTTCAGTTTGTTTTCATAAAGATATCATAGCATGGCACAGGGAACACCCTTATTACACATATCAAAGCAGGAATAATCAGAGTGTCTTGTATTAGCATCAGTCCAGTGGGTTGCAGCCAAAGATGAGCATTCTTCATCCACCAGACCACTGTGTCTTCTTTCCATTCTTTCTTTCTACCACATTTCTGATAACAAAGTCTATACTAAGCATTACATAAAGGGTTATTCCTTTTTCCTGGAAGCCAACAGTCTCCTCCATTCCTCCTGTTTATTTCTTCTCTGAGTATGGACGATCATGGAAGTAGAGTAGAAGATATGTGTGGATTTTGTCAAAACATTAATACATTTTACTCCTAGTATTATCTTGCTGAACATAGCAAAACTTTCCTTACAAAATAATGAAATCACTCAAAGGGTAGTATGATAGAGTCTAGTCATTAAGGGAAATTATTACTTACATGTTTAACTGTTTTTTTAAGTCTTAAAATTTATGAGATGGATGTTTCTAGACTGTTTTCAAATTCCTTAGACTTCTGCCTTTATATCTTCAGTACTGAATTATTATGGAGGCTCTATTTCAAGCTTCTTATCACTTTTAACATAAAGTATTGGTTAGGATACATTGATGATTGTCATTTATTTATTTAGCAAATGCTTACTGAATTCTTCTCATGTGCCTAAAGTTATGAAAAAAATTCTCACTTACTAGAATCACCCAGTAAGAACTGACACACAGAAATATATTTGGTATATAAGCAGATATATACCCTTTTCTGTGTGGATACATAGAAAGTGTTGCTTGAGTAAGAAAGTACCATTAAATATGAAGAAATTCTGTCAAACCAAAAGCATGGACAAGGTTGTTTTGGTTAAAACAAAACTGTACATACAGCATCTTGAGAAAAAAATGGTTGAGTCTGTGTTGGAAATGGTCTGTTAGGACTAGTTAAACTAGAAATTGTTTCACACATTTCCTTATCCATCAGGGCTTCAGTCTACATAAAAAGAAAATATAAGAATTTTAACTAATAAATTACATTATTATATGTGTTTTATTAAAACAGGCTTAAAGATGGTGTCAATGTCAAAGATTATTTGAAGAAGGGAAATCCATAATTTAGGAAGCTAATCCAGGGATGAAATCATTGACGTGGTGCATATCAATTTAGGTAAAACTGAGGAACAGTTCACATTGGTTAACTTATAGCTTGATGTACTACAGAAAGAAAGGAAAATTGTTGAAATGTCTCACTCAGATGTTCTGAATTAGATTAGTGAGAAGAGAGAATATCATTAGTTAACAAAATACTACACACATAGGAAAAACATTTGTGGAGACTTTGATGTGTTTCTTTTAATACTTCAAACAGGTGGATGGAGATTCCAATGAGTATTAGGAAATAAATTTATGAGATTATAGAGCACTACAAAGAACAGGTGAACAATAAAAATACCAGATTATCTTATTGTTGTATAATGTATGCTCATTGAAAAATAGCATGATCCCCAGATACTGTCCTAGAGATGAAAGACCATGCCCCATTTCATCAGAATTTTGTTTGCCCACTTTAACTGTTTTGCTTCTGTTTGTGACTATACATTGCTGGTGATATCTGACTTTTGGAGTTAAGTGAAAACCAGGTGATCACGATATTTAAGTTTTAAAATTTTAAATCTATTTGACCTGAGTAAAGAAAGTTGTGGAATATTCCTTTATACTGTGTGAAGTTGTGGCACTGTAACTGATTCAATAAAGAGCAGAATGGCCATTAGCTAGGCAGGAAGAGGTTAGGTGGCACTTCTAGGGACCAAGAGTTCTAAAAGGAAGAAAAGCGGGATCACAGGTTAGATGTACAGGAGGCAGGATGAGCGAAATGGAGATGCAGTAACAAGCATGTGGAAGAATGTAGATTGAGAAATATGGGTTAATCTGAGTTATAAGAATTAGTTAGGAACTAGTCTAAGCTAAGGTTGAGTTTTAAAATTAATAATAAGTCTTCATGTCATTTGTTTTTGAGAGCTGGTGACCCAAAGAAATATCTGTCAGCATAGGAAAGAATCAAGGTAGAGTGGCTAAGAGAGGACACTAAGGTCAGGTGTCCCGGGTTGGACCCTGGTTATGTTGCAAGATCTTGGGTGAAATATTTCACTTGGCTATGCGTTGATTTTGTCTTCTGCCAAAAGAGAATTATTAGCTAAAGCATCTTTTCTTGAAGCATATGCATATTAAGCAATCTGAAACCGTGTAGTGCTTAGAAATGATCTAGAAGAAAGTACAGAAAAAGATGGTGTGGTGTATAGTGATACTTTATGTGTCATAATTCTACAAGCTCTGTCTACACGTGCTGTCAGCATTCTCTCATGTTATTAATGTTATAGCAACAATAATAATAAATTACCCCTTTGTTGGATTATTTTAGTAATGGTGATAGGTGACCTATTTAAATTCTTGGAAAGATGAGTAAATCTGGTAATGTTAAAGTGGATGCTTCCACATTATCCACTCTAATTTTTTTCTTTTTTTTTAAATTTCTCTTATTGATTCTTTGTGGATTTCACATCATGCATCCCGAATCCCATTCATCTCCCCATCCCTTCATATCTTCCCTTTGCCCTTGAAACCACCCCAAATGGAATAAAACCTAAAAGAAAACCAACCAAGCAACCAAACAAACAAAAACTAGCATACAAAAGAAAATTTAAAAAAAAAATTAGTCTCAGCGTGGAAGCTGTAGTGTAAAACATTGTATCTATATCTATATCTTTTAGTTCATAAAATTTTACTTGTTTTTACTGCAATGAGTCATTAATAAGGTTCAAGACATCTGGCTTCTGCTACACTCTGGATACTGGGCTCTCAATGAGACTCCTCTTGGATATCCAGTTGTTGTCTTGTTTCATGAAGATCCTGCAATTTGGATCTCCACATGCTTTTTCACATGCTCCAACACTCCAAAGGTGATGCGGGCATCTCGTAGTTCTGTTTTTGGGCCTAGGTGCTAGCTGGGTTGGTCAACCTGCCAGTTTTACCTCGCAATGTCAAGCTGTTCAGCATTGGCCCAGCTAGCTCAACAATTTTAGCAGGCAGCAAGGGGCATGTCTAGTTCCGTTGCTCATAGAGAGCTCACCTGTATCTAACCACCAGGGCCAGTCTACTCTCCTCTCCAGGCAAGGTAAAAGTCATGCTCTTCTGGGTGCTGCAGTTGGTGAGGGGCTTGGCCAGTTCTCCTACACTTGTCCCCCCAAGGCCAGTTCTTCAGCCTGCTGCAGGTGGCAAAGGGTGTTGGAGGGTGGAGGCATCTTTCTCCCACTCATGCCACCACATGGCAGAAGGAGGTGGGGTCAGATCTCCTGCTCTCACAATCTCAGGGCCAGCTCACCTATGGCCCCTGACAAAAGGGTAGGCTCTAGCAGGCAAGGTGCAGGGTCTATTCTCCCTGAAGTCATGCCTTGTCTAATTTTAACTATAAGAGAACATGCCACTGAAACATTTAAGTCTCTGCCTATTTGTTTTTAATCCATAGGAAATATCAGAAGAAATGCTTTGGTATTTGGGAATAAAAAAGTAAATTTAATTCTAAAAGACAGCAGAGTATTCCTCTTATTCCAGGAATTAAACATCTCCTGTGACAGTCATTTTAGTTTGAAAAGTGGCATGTTTCAGTTTGCCCTGAAATGATCTAACAGAGTAAGTGAGAATGGGAGCTGTGCAAAACAAAATCTTGATGTATGTAGTGTTTATAGTCACTTAGTTATTATGGGCTATGCCTTTTGATTACATAATTATGCATTTCATATCTTTCACATACTTAGAAGTCATGGCTACTCAAAGGATGATTCTTTGTCCAATTATTAGATCATTAGATCACCTGTAGCTCTTTGGGACTATAAGGTCTAAGGCCACATTCAAGACCCCCCCTTTTTTAAAAAGTGTGCTTTGTAACCAAGATTTATGAGTAATCTTGTAAATGGTAAAGTACGAGAATAACTGTTCTTGCAGTCAGTAGTGATTTGACAACAGGTAGAGTTCCTGAAGACTACAAGTAAAGCAGATAATCCTTCTCTTTCGCTCTACATTTTGAAATAACCATATGTTATATATACACATCAATAAGTTGGATGTGTTGGTAAATGCTTATAACTCCATCCTCAGTGGACTAAGGCACCAAGAACACAAGTTCAAGACCATCCTAAAGTAGAGAATTTATTCAAGGACAGCTTCAACAACTGAATTATATTATCTCAAGACAAAAATTAAGAAATGAAACTTGTGCAAGTCTTGAGCATGCAGCCACAGTCTCTGTGAGTTTAAAAGAGAATCATCCCTTTTGTATCTGATAGACTATGTCATCCTCTACTGCCGGATTTTGCAATCTTTATTTAGGGCCCTGAGCTTTGAAGGGAGGGATATAATAAAAACATTTCATTTAGGGTTGGCAGCTCCAACATCTCTTATTTCAGTACATTGTCCATGTATAGGTTCCTTCAGGAAAACTGGGCACAAAGCCTCACCCCTAACCAAGAAGTTGTTTATAATTAATAGGTGCTAGGAGAAGGGAAAACATTTTTCTTTAATGGAGTGATACTTGTTATATCAGCCATACTCCAGGGCAGATCTCATGCTTAGAAGTAGATGGCCAATACAAATGGGCTGCATAGTTTTTGATGTGCGTGCATGTATGCGTATATGTGCATACACTTTTTAAAATTTTGTTTGTTTTTAAGAGAAAGAAAAACATGAATTTGGTGTTGGAGAAACTGAGTGAACAAATATGTATTTTGAAAATATTTAAAAAATAAATATTAAGCTGGGCATGATGGTAATGCCCATATACTAGGACTCAGGAAGCAGAGGCAATCAGATCTCTTGGAGTTCAGACCAGCTTGATCTATGTAATGAGTTCCAGCCCAGTCAAGGCTACACAGAAAGACCAAGTCTCAAAAATAACAAACAAAAAGTGAAGAGGAGTAAAGATGTAGATCAATGATAGAGTACTTGAGCCACATGAATGAAACCCTAGGTTTAATTGCAAGTGTCACCCACATGAAGGGTGTCAATTAGGCTTTTGTGTACTTCATACATACTTATTAAGGTTGTATCATTTCCTAGGTATTATTCTGAGTTCTTAAAATTTAGATGGGTACAATATAGATATTATCAATTGAATATTATCTCAGAGAGCTAGTCATGTGGTATTCTCCTAGAAAACCTTCTGTGTACTCGTTTGTTAAAAATTATTGCGTAGGGTCATTCATTCCACAGTTCTCACAGAGATTCTAGTTCCAGTGTGTACTGAGATTCTAATCTTTCTACTGGAGCCCCATGAGAAACATGGGTCTATGTAGATCAGGGCACTGATGTAAGGACCATTAGGGTCGATAAATGCAGGACAATTTCTGCATAACAAAAGCATCTTTGAGCTTTAGAGATTGTTCATTGTATTCTTTCAGTTAACATGAAACATTAGTGGCATATTTCTTGTCTCTAAATTGATTCTTGAGAAATAGCATGAACTTGGATTTATGTGGAAAATTAATGACAAAACCAGCTGTCACTAGATTGTGCAGTCTTTTGATTAAGCTGTGTAGATGTATAGATTAAGTAAGTAGATTCTTTTGAAGAACACTAGGGACTCCTGTCTGTATTCAACTTAAAAATGGGCAAAAAATGTAACATATTGTTTGTTCATTTTCTGTGTTTTGCAAGTCAGGCAATTTTAATATTTTCCTCTGCACAGTAAAAACAAGTGTGCCCATCATTTTTTTAAATGGGCATTGAATCCTGCTTGTCCCCAAACACTTTCTGTTTATACAGGTTGTTATCATATGAACAGAATGTCAATCCTTGGTAACTTTGGTTCTTTTGAAATGTTCAATGTTTTTTTAATTAAATTGTTAACTCCCTCCCACTTAACCAGTGTAATTGATATTCCAAACTTACCAAGAATGATTGGCAGTCTTACAATAAAGTTATCTCAACAATTCTTCTTCTTATTCTTCTTATTATTTTTATTTTTATTATTATGATTATACTTTGGCTCAAGTGGAAAGAAAAATTATCTCACATATTTTACTCACTCTCTACACTGTCAGAAAATCAGTTCCTGAACTGCTCTTTCTTGAAATCAAGAATGAAATTAGTACTAGAAGATAGGTTATACAGATGATTATAAGTTTCATATATTCAGGATTAGTCCTGCATGGTCCTTCAGGTGTACCATGATGGTTTCTACATGTTGATGCTGCCTGTCAAAACTCAGCTTTTTATGTAATAAAATTTTATCTTTTTTATTTTACCAGTTCACAAAACATTATCTGCAAGGTCAAACTATTTTGGTGACACTAGAGAGCTTTTTATCCTCATTCTGAGTACACAGAAAAGATTTCCAAAGATTTCAAGGCATGCTCTTCCATAATGGATAGAAATCACAAGGGTGAATGCATTTATCCTGTGTTAAGCTGGGCATAAATGGAATTTTAAATCAGTGAAATAATGGCATATTGTATTCCATTTTTAAAAATGGAATCAATAGACAAATATTCTATATTTCTTCTCTTTTTACTATTACTTAAATATTTCTTATAATATGTTTTGTAATAGTCTTTACTCCATTCACTAACTCCTCCCTATGTCCCCAACCTCATGTCTTCTTTCTTTTTCTTTTTCCTTCTCTCTCTCTCTCTCTCTCTCTCTCAAGGTTGAGGCTTTGTCTGGCTTGAAACTATACAGGCCTTCTGAATGCTATCACGGTTTCTGTGAGTTCTTTTGTTTATTAATCATATTATGCGTGGAAGACTGTTTCCTTGTAGTCATCTATTACCTATTTATTATAATCTTTCATTCTCATCTTCTTTATAAATCCTTGAGCCTAGACTTGTGGGGATTTTATAAAGACATCCCATTAAGGATTGAGTGTTTCAAGGTCTCTCACTCTCTGAACATTGTCCAGGCATGTGTTTTTGTGTTGGTTTCCAACTGTTGCAAGAATTTTTTATGATGTTAGTTGAGAAAGGTATTGATTTATAATCATAGCAATATGCTATTTGGAGTAATTTCAATTCTGTGTTTCTTTAGAAGAATAATAGTAGTAGTTTTTTTTTTTCCCCTAAGCCCATAACCTTTCTAGTCTCAGACTCTTGAAACTTCAATGGTGCCAGGTATGGGTCCAACATTGATTAATCCAATTATCAATGAGAAAGTCGTTGGGTTACTTCCATAACATTTGGGTAGCTATTATAACAATATATCTTTTAGATAGGTTACTATTGTTTGTCACAGGGTTTGTTGGTGGGTGATCTTTATAATTACCTTTTTTCAAGATAGTATGCGGAGTTCCTTTCACTAGTCAATAGGAGTGAAATTTGTAATTGTTCATGAGCTCAATTTTTCTGTGTTCAAAGGCATACGTGTCGTCCTCAACAATAAGGTCATGCCATCCGATTATACAGAGAAATAAATATCTTTTTCAATAGCTCATAATATTTTGGAGAGGTCATAGGATCACTTTGACCAACAATTCAGGTAGTGGTCACACATTCCTGACACTGGAGGTTTTTCTTGTTGGTATGTCTTTTTAGGTATTGTCTCCCCCATTATATGGTAACTTCATTTTAGTACCTTTCATATATTTATATTTATTAGAAAATTTGTGCCTTTTCAAAATCCCTGTCATATTTATTGTCTATCTTTATATTATCTCTACTATCCTGCCTTCCTCTCCCCTTCATATTTAACCATTCTATTCAGGTTTCCCATTTGTTTACACTGTATTTCTGCTTTCTTTGGGGATTCTCCTCTCTCCCATGGTCCTTTACTAGATGCCTAAAATCTGTTGTCATTTGGACTAAAACACAATATCTAAAACTTAATCTAATATCTACATATAAGAGAAAATATGCAATATTTGTCTGTTTCATTCTGAGTTACCTCACTAAAAATATTTTTCTAGCTCCATCCATATGTCTTCAAATACCATAACTTTATTTTTCTTAACAGTTGAATAATATTACATGCTGTAAATGTAATATAATTTCATTATTCATTCATCAGTTGTTACATACCTAGGATGTTTCCAATTTCTGGCTATTAATAATGGCACAGCAGTAGACTTGGAAGAGCAAGGTTTCTAATAGGATGTAGAGTCCTTTGGGTACACACCTAAGAGTGGTATACCTGGAAATTGTGATAGAGTCAGTCTTAGGGGGTTTGTATATTCTATGTTTACAACCCTCTGTCAGATACAAAATTGTTTGAGAATTATTCCCATGCTCTTGCCTTCTTAATGAACAAACTCAGAATTAAACTCAAGGTTGCAATTCCCTGATGCATGCTTAGTAATTGGCCAGAAAAGTGTGTGTCCTTCCCAATTGAGAATAGGAGCTCAGGGCTGCTATTCTGCAAATGACACAGTATCAATGCTCAATTACAATATTCAAATCAACAAATATAATTCTCCTTACAGTTCAGCCAATCATTCCATACACCCATAGCACTCTCAGTTCAGAGGCTCCACGAAGGTTATAATTATATCTCAACTTTTAAAGCCATATCATTATTCATTTGGTTAATAGTATAGCACATTGATAAAGATCATAATATTCCCTAATGTACACTGAAATTTTTAACAGGAATAATTTATGCAAATTACTTATAGAGTTAATATATTTAAGTATGTTTAATTATACTGCAGAAGTTAGTTTGCTGAAGCACATGCAATTATTTTTAATTATGAAAACACATATTTTAGAGATTTATGTCGACCTGTTATGCTGCTGGTTAATACTGCTTCATTGCTTTCTTCATGCTCCTCAAAACAAAGAGCACGACAATAACTTAACCAAATCCTTTTCACTACTGAAAACTTTATGCGGGTTTTCATGCTAGTGTTCTCTCAGGTTTAAAAATTATGAAATGTATATGTCATATATTTTTATTCCTAAAACATGTCAATGAAAATATGAGAGGAAGGGTAGTTTAAATATTTAGTAATATTTGTCACTTAGAGGAAAATGAGCAGGATAGAGAAAAGAAGCTCTCAACTTTTTATGAAAATCATTTTCTTTCTAGAATTTTAATCACATGTTGTGGTATAACTTATTAAAAGTCAAAATTAAAAAATTTAAATGTACATCATTGTGTTCATTCACATAATTCTGCTTCTTCATTTACCTATTACTATGATTTCTATAGAAAATATGGCTAAACAAAGAATATTTGAATATTAATGTTAGGTCTCACTATAAAAACAAATGTAAGAATTTGTCCCTTTCAAGAAAAATATCCTTTTGCTTGGTAGTATTTAGTAATGTTATAGTAGAAAGTGTATTATTTTCTCTCATCTACACAAATAGAATTTTATTCTAGTGCATTTCAATAATACAATTAAAGAAATAGTATATTTTATGTCAGTTTTGAATTTGCCAATAATTATTGAATTTCTATAATATATGCTGAGATAATTTTGGAAGGTATAAATCTTTAGCTAATAATTATGTATGAAACAAATACTACATGTCAGTAAAGTATAACTTAATGAAGATCAAAATACAAAAACAAATTATTGAGTCACTTTAGTCAGTGATTCCTTCCTAATATTTTCTTGTAATCATAGATGTCCTTGTGTTACTAAACAAATATTTAGATTGAAAGTGGTTATTGTTGCTCTCTTCGTGTAATAGACATTGTGTGTTCTCACCAAAGTGATTGTTAATACATATACTTGTTTGTAATTTCCTTAAGACAGTGGAAACTGTATGAATGGTAGAAAATAGATCAAATACACTGATTTTATAAAACATTCAGATATAGTTGTGTGCTATTGACTATAGCACACAAATACTTTAAATTTTGATGCAGATGTTTTGCAAAACAGAGAATCTCTAACAAAAGCAAATATGAAACATGGTAATTTAAAATACCAAATTTAAAAATTGCATTTTAATTTAAGAATTTTACTTAAATTAAATTTAATTTAATAATTTTAAGAAATATATAAATAAATTTAATTATTTGATTCATTGAGTAATGGAATTATAATATCCCAGAATGGAATTATAACAATAAGTAATAGAGCTACCATGTATTTGTTTCTTATCTGGATTCTCAACAAAGTTTACCATTGTTATAGTAATTCTACTTTTAAGTGATTAAGAATGGTTAGTTTCTATGTTTTAGAATTTTCTGGGCAAATATTTGATAATTTAATTATGATAAATCAATTTTAAAATCTTCTATTAAACATCTATCTTACCATTTACTTACAGTTATTTATTTTTAGATTTCTTGCATGTCAAATGCTTTTTAGCATTTATTTTATTAGTCCTTGGTTGAGGCATTTCAAACATAAGCACTATATTTGTATCATGTCCTCCCCCTCAATTTCTCACATGTATCTACTCAAATCTGCAGTTTCTCTCTTTCACTCATATATATTCATATGTTATATATATATATATATTCATATGTTTTATATATATATATATATATATATATATATATATATATATATATATATATACTCATACATATTTGAGTCCATTGATGTTGCTAGTATGTCTATGTATTTAGGAAATTTCACACGAGACTGGAAAACATATTGCAGGCATGTCCTTTAAGAAGCCTGGCTCCCCTCTCTTAGCAGTCATTAATTATGCATAGCTCTCCATCTAGATCTTACTCCCTTTGAGGTATCCCCCATTGTTGGGACTTCTAGTGTTGTTTTCTTTGCCAAAATCTTGTTTACTCAACCACATTAGGAAGATTTCATGAGTACAAGTCACAATCATATACAGTAAAGACTATATCATACAAGAAGTCCCAACCTTCCTAAAAGTTCCCTGAGCCTTAGGTACAGTGTTTTTGTTTGTTTGTTTGTTTTGTTTTTTGTGGCTCTATCATTTGGGAATGGTATCCCATGGTCAATTGTTCTCTTCATGTTGTCCCATTGTGAATTTCTGTGATGATCTTCATTTATTGCATAAAAAGACTTCTTTTTATAAAAGAAGATAAGCTACACTTATCTGTGGATTTAAAGAAAATATTCAGAATGTAATTAGGAAATGCTTAGGAACATGGCTGTAGCAAGCCCTCTCCACAATTCATGATCTCAGCTTCCACATTTAGCTGGTTAGGTGTACTGTACCAGACATGGATTCTTTGATATTGTGTGCACTTTCCGTTCAATTTTGTGACTGTTGGCTACCCCTGACATGGAAGTGCAACCTTTAAACTCTTGGGTATATCTAACATCCAGGCCATTGTTGGATTTAAAGTCTTTACTAATTGATTGTTTCTCTTGGCAGCTTACAGTATCCCACTGCATGCTATAAAAGCTATGCCTCTTGTAGGAGGCTTCTAGGTCAGAACAAACTGGAACTTTTCAAGTCTTGTGTACTAAGTAAATGGTGTCCTCAGAAGGAGGGTTTTACCTCATTTTTGACAGCTGAATAGTATTCCACAGTTGAAGACATCTAAGCAGCTCTATTTCTTAGCTGTTTTGAATAGTATAATAAAGGGTCATGGTTGGGCATGTATATGTGAATTTGATGTGGAGTCCTTTGGCTATATAACAAAGCTGAGTCTTATTGAAGGTACATTTTAAACTTTTTGAGAATTTCCCACGCGGAAAGGTTGGAGATATTGCTCAGTGGATCAACTTACTTTATGATCTTGAAAGGTTATGGGTACAGTTTATGAGATCCATATAGTGGCTTACAAACTTCTGTGACTTTAGGGGTTATAACTCCATCTTCTGGCCACTAAGGAGGGCACCAAACATGGGCATGGTGCACAAATATGTTTGGTGACCTAGGATTCACAATACATGCTATATTGTGCTGAGTTGCATCACAATCTATATATTGTTTTTCTTACTAGGCTCCATTTCTCTCAGTCAACTCTTCAGCATTTTAGTGGGAGATGTGGGCTGTACAGAATCTGGGAATTGATTATTATTGTATTTGTGTCAGTTTAATCACTAGACTATCAATCGTTCATCTGGGGATTATCTTTCTCATTTCACCATGTAATTATATGTCCTTTCCTAATGCAGCTAAGCACTGAATACTGACCTCTGGTGAGGCAGAGAAAACAGTCACCACATTGGTGTAAGCTATGCTCTGAGACATTTTAATTTTATTCTTTTTCTCCTTGAATTTACTATACCTGAGTGATTTGTACATGATTTATATTTATGAATTATTTGGAAACTGTCTTATCCTTGTGGTCACAAAATAATCTAAGTAGTCCCAGCACTTGGGAGGCAGAGGCAGGCGGATCTCTGTGAGTTCGAGACCAGCCTGGTCTACAGAGCTAGTTCCAGGACAGGCTCCAAAGCCACAGAGAAACCCTGTCTCGAAAAACCAAAAAAAAAAAAAACCAAAAAACTGAGGATGTTGTTGTGACAACTAGTTGTATAGCAAACACTAGGTACCAAGTTCTGCTTAACTTTGGGTGTGTTAGTAAATTCAGTGTTTACAATTCCACGATGTGGGCATTCATCCTGTTACCCTTGACAAGAACCCAGAGAAGTTCTGATCCTTTCTACAAATGCTCACAAAATTATAGTTAGACTGCTGGAAACATGGATTTATTCTATATAATAGCATCATTTGTAATGAAGGCATGTATCCAAAGAAAAAAATGTTTATTCTTGTAAAGATTTCTTAAAGTTTTAGCATATTCTAGATAAGTCACGTCAAACACAGGGAGACATAATGTACAGACGACACCATATTCTGCCAGGCATCCTCGGTAGTGCAAGAGCTTTAATGTGAGCCTCAGGGCTGCTGAGAAGCAGCTGATGTACCCCCTATCTCCCTTTAATGTGAGCCTCAGGGCTGCTGAGAAGCAGCTGATGTACCCCTATCTCCCTTTGGTTCTCTCTTGATTTTTGTATGTTTCTTCTATTGTTTCTAAATTGCAATTGTTACAACATGTAGCGGCGTAAATAAATGCAGGCAGATATATTAAAAAATATATACAGCTTTAATGGTTAAATAAACTTACAGAACCGAGGTTCCCGTGTAGCACAGGAGGCAGGAAAAAGAGAGACCACGCAGGCTCCAAACCCGCCCCTAAGGGGCTGGCTTAACCCTACATCTCCCCCTTTTGTCTAAATAAGACAGAACCAAACCAAATACAACTATAAACAATAATAACAAATGATAAATATAACAAACAATATTGAGAACAAAAGTTTTGCTAGACATTCTATCTCAAGGAGTCTAAATAATGTAGAGAGTAACTACAATTAAATAATCTTCAACTCCATCAAAGATCTGAGAAGGGAATAAATATTACTTAACAAAATGAGAGATATCCAGAATGTGCAACAAATGACAGAGACAACTGACTACCTGGGCAATCACCCAACATCTCGTTTGCAATGTTGAATCAACCAACTTTGGCTAAGGCCTAACATAACATACCATTATCAAAGGCAAGGAACTTTCTTAGAATTATCCTACCCTGTCTTGGCAAGTTAAGACAATCCTGTTTCATAACTTAGTCAGTAGTTGAGGTATGGGCTTTTCTTAACCCAAAGGCCAGTTCTGCCAAGAAGACAAGCTCCCAGTGGAGTGTCTTTGGTGCTCAACGTTCTCTTGGGAGTAGAGTGGCGTTGCCAGGAGTAATTGTGTCTCGTTGGCACAGAATTCTAGGTTAGATTAAAGGCCATTTTCTACAGCTTTTCGAAGAGGCTGAAGATTATACTATCTATACTAAATATAATCTCTATGTATCTAAAAGACCTGGTTAACCTAAAAATAAATATGACAAACATATAATTCTCAATACCTATCTAATTTGAAAACTAAGAGAATAAACAACTGTGCAATATATGAAGACAATGATCTTCAACTGTAAACAATGTCATTACATATCAAATGTAAACAATGTTAATACATAAATAGTATCAGAGGTAGAAATGTACATTGTGATATGGTAGATGTATCAATACAATATAAGCATACTCTTATACAAAAATAGAGGTAGGAACACTCACATTCAATATTCAATATATCAATATACAAGAAACAGTACCAATATAATTTTCTAAAAACAGTAAGTCACAAATACCAATCATCCCATCAAACCAGTTAATCCCCCCTTTTTTCGAATATACCCCTAATTCCATAAAATATCTCCCCATCCCCTCAACCCTAAACCAACCACTCAAAGATGTCCCTAACCCTGTGGGCAAACTCTGTTGGGAGAGGGGACATCGTCCTCTTAGATTGTTTCTAGCTGACTTGGGGATGACGTTCTTCTTAGGGGCCCCTGTGAAAGCAAATGATAGTAAAATTCCCAAATTAACCTTTGACCTAAGAAAATTATAACTAGTCTCTGTGTGTTTTGAGAAGGTTCGGCCAGAGTGTTGTCAAAAATGTGCATCATTAGAAATTGTCTCCTGCTGTTGGTACCAAAAACAGGTCTAATATTAGCGCTTAAAAACATTCATGACGTCATAAAAACCAGATTGAGTTGATGTTGTGGGGCCCCATCTTCATCCTGGAAACTTCAAAGATTACGGTAGGAAAATATGTTGCTTGTTATGGGAAATTTAAACATTAACAAGGACATATACTGACATATAAAGAAAGACACAGATATGAGAAAAGGCAAAGAAAGTTTATCAAGTATAAAATTATTCTTATTCTGTCCCATTTCATGGCTCCTGACCTGAGACAGAAACTCTGAAATATCTCTTATCAACAGGCTTGGAATTGAAGAGGGACTGAGCCATAGTCCAACTCTACACATTTATAAAGAAGTGTTCAATAAAACATATAAATATATATAAAAATCAATACTTACAAAATGTGTAGAATTTTATTGTTGATCCTTAGTGGGTCGTAACTATTTTCCATCCATCAGTAATTAAATATTCAGGGTCCCTTAAATTCTTTGAAGATGAGTATTTTCCTGTGGAGATAAGAAAAGAACCCTGCCCCCAACCTATCTGTAATCCTTACCACCAGAATGCCCGTCATCCTTGTGAATGAATTGTTATTTATCTTTTCCAAGTGCCTTCTCTTCTTTAAACCGAAACTTTATTAATTTTGACAGTATCCATAATTTTTCCTCACCTGCTTTCTCCCCAGTGCGGCAGCGGAACACCTGTGGGAAAGTCACCGCAGACGAGGCTGCAGGGGGAGGGAATCGGGCTGTCTCAACACCTCCAGCATTTGCTGCCCTCTCCACTCTGTGCCCAATTATCTCTCGAGATAATAATACCCATTTATTGCTCTCACGGTCTCCACCTTGATATTATTTCACAGTATTGGCAAATCTGTGTTTGCCTCAGCTAATGTCTTCCACCTGTGGTGAGTGGCGAGCCCACAGCCACAGGGATTAGCTCTGAGCTGACCGTTTTTATTATAATGGGCACTTTGAGGACAATGAGGGGATCTATGTACGGGTGCATCCATAGGCCCTACCCCTAGCTTCACAACTGCACGTGGTTGTTGCTTAATAAAGATTTGGGGCAACTGGAAATTAAATAATGCCAGGTTTATATGTATGCCAGGAAAATACAAAATAGAGGTTGAAAATCACGCATGTGTTTATTAAAGACCCAGCTGGAAACTCAGCATGATCATGTGAATGGGGGAGGGGGGCTACTGACATCAACTTTGACGACGTCAATCACCTCTGCTTAAATTTTGATTCCCTATCATTTCAATTGGTTGCAAGTGGAGGCCTGGGGTTTGTAACTTCTGTGAAAGGGAAGACCCAAGCAGCCTAAGCCAGGTTGTGGAAAGCTATGTCTTTGGGAGACCCAGAAGGCTGCCCGAGAGTCATTGTGAAGCTGCGGAATTGACTTGGGCAATCTTTTCCATAGTTTCATTGCTGCCTCAATAATTCCCTCATCATCTGTGTATTTCCCTCTAATAAATCTTCTCATTGTGTTGTGTACACATAGTTCTTTTAATTTAAGACTAGCTCAATTACTCCTTAGAAGATTGTATAATTTCTATTGTGAATTGTTATTGCTTTGAGAGACAGACTGCAACTCATTTGCCTGCCTATCCCCTCTAAGGTAATGCCACCCTGTCAACACACCAATAATTCATGACCTAAGGTTTGAGAATTATTTTGTTTCTTTTTCACTAAATGAAGGTCATCATTCGGAGTACTTGTGTGTGTGTGTGTGTGTGTGTGTGTGTGTGCATGTGTGTGTGTGTGTCTTTGTGTGTACATGTGTGTGTGCATGTGTGTTTGTGTGTGTGCATGTCTGTGTTGCGTGTGTCTGTGTGTATGTGCATGTATGTGTGTGTTGTCCTCTCCTTGTCCATACCTTGTAGACTCTGCTCTTCTTACAAAAGAATGTGTGGACTGCTGTAGGAAAAAGAAAACCCGGCTAATTTCAAGGCTTCTCTGTGTTCAGATTAGGCACTGACAGGCTGAGTCAAAATGCAGGGCTTATGATGATAGCCAAGGATATTTCAAACACAGTGAACTATCCATACCAATTAACACAAAAGAAATAATCATTCAGACTATTCTATTAAGCTTTTTACCAGCTTGACATGTGACTTAGATCAGTCTGCCTTCTTATAATATTTTATATTTTTTTGAGAATTTCATGTAATAAGTTTTGATCATATCTACCTCTCACTCCTTTCCCTAACTCCCCCCAGATCTACCCTTACTCCCCTCAGCCTTCAAATGCTGTGTCCCCTTCCTTATCCCTCCCAAAACAAAGCGGGTCCAATTTGTGTTGACCATGCCCTCATAGGTATGGGACCTTCTTAAGGAAAACCGACTCCCTCTCCTGGAAGCCATTAACTGGCAATACCTCCTTGGTAAGACTGGGGGCTCCTGGGCCCCTTTCTGTCTAACTGACTGGACCTTGTCCTGGTCTTTCAGGCAGCCACAGCTGCTATGAGCTCCAGGGCAGTCGTCCTATCACGTCTTGAAGAAACTGTTTTGTTTTGGTTTTCCATATCACTAGGCTTTTCAATCCTTCCAGCCTCTTTTCTTTTTCTGGGATGGGATAGGTGGGTGAGTAGTATCATTAGTAGCTGAGCTCTCGATAGACTCTTAGTCTCTGCATTCTGAGCACTCGTGGAGTTTTGCCTATTGCAAAAAGAGACTTCGCTGAGGAGGACTGAGGGCTGCATTGATCTACGGTCATAAAGATATGGATTTAGGGGACAGTTTGATACTATGTTATTTTACTAAAATTGTAACAGTAGGTTCACCCATTGAGCCTTGTGAAGTGGGCCTGACATCCAATCAGAAAGCAGCGAGTTACTTCCGTGGTATTTGTACCACGACTGTACCCATGAGTGTGTCTTGCCATGTCATAGACATGTTTATTTCAGCCTATGCTAACTGAGCATCTAATGCAAGCCCAGGAAATTCATTTGGAAGTAAATACTCAGAGCTACATGATTTAAGCTCGGTCTCAAAAGAAGCCTCATTAGAAGCCTGTCAGGTAGGAAGGTTTGGACATTCAGCAGTTAATGTAGACCGAAAAGAATCTCTACTTCGATCAAATGTATAGCCCAGGCACAGTATTTCCTTATACTGTTGATTATTATTATTTTTAGTGTATACTCTTTCCATGTTTGTGTTTTGATAGTGTCATTAGTATTCACAAAATCGTTTGCTAGAATTTTGTAGCGGCGTAAATAAATGCAGGCAGATATATTAAAAAATATATACAGCTTTAATGGTTAAATAAACTTACAGAACCGAGGTTCCTGCGTAGCACAGGAGGCAGGAAAAAGAGAGACCGTGCAGGCTCCGCGAACCCCGATTTACCAGTCAACATTTGCCCGAGGCAAACCCGCCCCTAAGGGGCTGGCTTAACCCTACAACAACATAGTTGTATATTTATATCTTCTGTAATTAGATGTATAATGTCCAATTATTGATGGTATTTAATATAACTTTTACCTTCATATTTGTTTTATGTGGATGAGTTTTTGCCTCTGTGTCTGTTCACGACATGAACGAAGGACTTGCAGAATTTAGAAAGTCATTGGGTCCCCTGGCCTTAGAGTTATAGTCTTGAGAGGAGCTATGTGGATACTGGGAATTGAACTTGGATCCTCTGGAAAATCAGCGAAGTCTTTCTAGTGCTGAGAAATCTCTCCAACCCCTAAATAAATTTTTAATTTTTTTCATTCTTCTCTCATACAATACACCCCTATTTCAGTTTTCCCTCTCTCTACTATGTTTGGTTCTATCCTACATCTTGGGGCTATGCAATCTCTGGTTCCTGGTCATCCTGGCAGTATTGTGAAACTGATCCCTCTAGGGGTTTGAGGGTCAAGTTAGACCAGACTTTGTTGGCTAATCCTACAAACACTGCACCATCATTACCTCAGCACATTTTGCAGGCTGGAAAAATTGTAGGTTGAAGGTCTTGCGACTGTGTTCCAGTACACCATTGGGAGTCTTGTCTTGTTATTGAAGATGGCCAGTTCAGACTCTATATGCCCTATTACTAGGAGTCCTTGCTAGGGTCAGCTTTATAGATTACAGGGAGTTTCCACCTCATTAGGCTTCCACATCATTCCCCAAATGCCCACACTTTTCTTCCCATATTTTCTCCCTCCACCTTCCTGTACCCTCCTGATCCCTTCTGTTCTCATCCCCAGCTACCCAAGTTTACCCCCAAAATAAACTATTCTATTTGCCTTGGGAAGGGGATATAAATCTGAATCTCTTGTTTTTGTTTTTCAAGACAGAGATTCTCTGTGTACCTCTGTCTTGAAATTCTTTTTGTAGACCAGACTTTCCTGGAACTTAGAGATCTGCCTGCCTCTTAAGTGTCCGGACCAAAGGTGTTCCACCACTGCCAAAAAGGAAATTTGATTTTTTCATCTGTATCTGTGTATGGTGTACGTGTATGCACTTGTGAATATTTGTGTGTGCACATCTAAGTGTATGAGTGTCATATCTATTTCATGTCTCACATATGGAAGTCAGACCTTGCATTCCACCTAGTTGGGGACCAGCATATCTTGTATAGTTCACTACTATAATTACTGGTTTAGACGGCCAGTGAACTTCTCAGGATTCAAAATGATGGTAGTACAATAATGCCTGGATTTATAAGAATTCTTTAAACTCTGGCACCCACAGTTGTATGACAAGTACATTATCCACTGTTCTATCTGTCCATCCCATTTACATGGATTTGAAAGGCATTTTTGAATACATGAAATTCAAAGCTATCTGTATGATGGAAATATTAATTTATGTTTCATATTCAAAATGAATTATATGTGTGGAAATTCTTAAAACACACCTCTCCCATTTAAGTACTAACCTGATTAGCTACCAAGATCAGACGAGACCGGATGTGTTCAGGGAAAGAGTTGAAGGAGAGGGAAGAGGGAGGGAGGAGAGCAGAGAAAATGTAGAGCTCAACAAAAATCAATTTTTAAAAAAGGAGAAAAAAAGAAGTCCTAGACTGCTTCCAAGAAACTAACTAACAACAAATATCATTCGAAAAGCAGTGGTAACTTTCTTTTCCATATTCACAATTCCCTTCTGCAGTCCTAAAAGTCAACCAAAATAACACATTAACCTAGTAATTGGAATGTGACTGCATATGACTATGAGACTTTTCTAATATAGGACTTGTCTAATGCCCAGTCCATTTTATTCCATACTCATTTCAGTGTGCTCTCTAATACTATTGTAAAGACAATGTACTAGTGCTTCTCAAAGAATGCATCTCTGTAATAAGTAAATTTGATACATGAAATTAGTGAATTTCTCTTAATGATAAATTTCAGGTTTAGAGGAAGGGTCCAGCAGCACATTCATGATGCTAGCACACACAGAGCTCCTGTTGATGTCTTCTCTCCTGTCTACAAGAATTATTGGTTGAATTTCCCACCCCACAGTAAAAAGACAACAGCCAAATTCACTTCCTATGTCCTTTTAGATTTTGTTCCTAAGGACTATTCTTAAATGATGTAACTCTCAGATATGGAGTTATAATATTCATTGTATATTGTTCAGCAGTTGTTCTGTTTAAAGTTTGTTTTAGACAAGAAATTTAGAGTGTCTTGCTTGTGATATTGCTAGCAACTAACAAGAGAGCACTGTTGAAATATGAAGCTTCACGTAAGTTGATGTTATGTATTCCTTTGTCACTCTATAACATCAACTTACGTGAAGCTTGATATTTCACCAGAGCTCTCTTGTTAGTTGCTAGCAATATCTAAGCAAGACATAGGAAGTGAATGTGGCTGTTGCCATGCATTCATCAAAAGTCATCAGTTATAAAAATAATTTTTAAAAAGAACAGAAAAACATCTGTGGAATTTCTGACTTTGAATCAAAAGCAGGGGACTTTCATGTTTTACTAATAAAAGTGTATACTTATATAGACAATAGATTCTAATAGTCAACTGATGTAGGAGCTTCTTCTGTCTATGTATTGTTTTCATTGGCTGAATAAAGAAACTGCCTTGGCCTATTGATAGGACAGCCATTAGGTGAGCAGAGTAGACAGAACAGAATTCTGGGAGGAAGAAAGCAGAGACAGGCATATGCCACGAGTCTCCGGCCTGAGACGGACATAGGTTAGAATCTTGCTGGTAAGCCACAGTCACGTGGTGATACACAGATTTATTAGAAATGGGTTAAATCAAGATGTGAGAGTAGGCCAAGAAGAGGTTAGATATAATAGGCCAGGCAGTAATTTAATTAATACAATTTCTGTGTGGTTATTTCAGGGGTTAAGCTAGCCCAGCGCCAGGAATGCGACCCACTCCTCCTACTACAGATTGGTGCCTCAATGTGGTCAACTAACTCCATGTAAACCCTGAGAGGGCTTTAAAAGGAATTCTAGACACAAATATAGAGTTTAACATAGCCTTTTGTTGTTTGCTGTCAGGGTGCTGCAGAGAAAGTTTCCCGACTCAGCAATAGCAGCAGGAAAAAGATGCACCATTTTAAAATGCAGCTTCCTGGGCTGTGCTGCTGGTACGAACGCTAGCTATTAAGCATTTAAATGGCATTTGTGGGCCTGGATGTTTGTGTGCCCACTCAGATTAGGGAAAGAAGTCCCTAAGACCATCCTGTGCCTTGGTGCTCCCTGCCTGGGCAGGTGGCAGAAATCAGGTCTACTAGGCATGTACAGGAGGAGAGCATGGCGCATTCTTGCCGCCATACACAGAGATGTTTCCAGGCTGTGGGGTGCTCTGCGTGGCAGATTTGGCTGTAACTCAGAAAGAAAGAGTTTATGTGCCACATGCTCAGTCTGAGTGCAGCTCTTACCTGGCGGCCCCAGAGCTAGCACAATTGGTATGTCCACCATTTTGAAATTGGAGAGAGGTGGAGCTAACATCCAGAGCAGCTGCAACCAAGCTGCTTAGCGTTTTAAAAGCTCTTCAAGACAGTACAGAATAAAAGACAAGGAAATAGGACAGATTCAGACATAAAAGACCTCTAAATGGGTTATAGTGCCAGATAAATGCATGTAGGCTTGGGAGAGAGAAGAAAAAGAGTATAGAAAGTCATAAAATAAAGTTAATGCTTTAAAAATGGATAAAGTCTTTAAAGAGACAGAGTAAGTAATAGAGTAAAAAATAAGCCACGTAAAAATGGAAAATTCACAGAGATACTGGATTCTGTGTATTATTGTGTTTTCTTTGAATTTTTTGACTGTGAAGGAGCTAAGTACAGAAGCACATCTCATTGTGTGGGCTGCTAAGATAAACCAAGATGTATATTATAAAGGTATTTTGACTTCAGAATTTGGGTCTAAGGATATGATGCTTTGGAAAAGAGGTTCTTTTTTTGTTTTCACAGAAGATGAGACCCTATGGATTGCTTCTAGACCAATTTGGTATGATAGACCACGCCCCCCTGAAAGGTTTCTGTGAACATCCTCAAAAAATTATTTTGCCCAACTGCTGACTAAGATATACCTAGCACACAGGATATACCATAAAAGACCTGATAAACAGAGACCCCGTATAGAACGAAGCAGTTTGGAGAGAAAAAAATGCCTATATTCCCAAATATTGCTTATAAATGTTCTCTTACACTTAAAGAGGGATATTATATAGATAAGGATAATTTGCATTCGTGTAGGTTTTGCTTTATTGATATAAATTAAGGTCAAATTTTGTTATATGTATATATATATATATATATATATATATATATATATATACACATACATATTTCTGATCTTGAGTAAGGTATTGTGATTGTGTAGTTCATTGAAAAATGTCATGTATAATTAGGAAATGTAGGTTGTTAATGAATAATCATAGATAATAGTCAAGATTGAAATCGTGTTATTTAGATTTTCTAGATGTGCATAGATATATTTCAGATAGGCATTCTTCATATCTTTAAAAGACTACAGAATATGGCACATAGGGCTTTTCATGATGTTGAGCCACATCTGTTCCTGACAGCACCAATCTACTTCAAGAAGAAAATGTGCATCAAAGAGGCTCCTAATGGAGTTGCTTATCCATTTGGGCAAGAAACTGTTCTTGACTGGACTGTTGCATAAACTGGAAATGAAGAACCCGAGGAATGCTGAACTTGAATAAGTTTTGCACGACACAGAAAAAGTGATTGAACTGTCTTTAAAATTTCCTGCTTCATGGAAATGTCTGCTGGATACTATGGGCCTGTAGGCTGAAGATGGATGCCCATCAGTACAAAAGAAATTGGGTGACTGTACAGGCAGCGAGATGTCTCTGTCATTTCTAGAGTTTTTGAGGTTGCTTACTTCTTGTTTACTTAGGTAATAGTATATCCTGCTGGAGTCTTTGATAGAGTTGAAGAATAGGTAGTTATAGTTTTTCTTTGTTATGATAAAAGATAAAATAGATGTATTGTAACTGTAATTCTTGCTTGATAACTGTTTATTTATATGTAATTTTACTATGTTAAAGTTAAAGCCTTGCTTTTTGTTTAAACAAAAAAAGGGAACATAATGTAGGAGGTTCTTCTGTCTATTGGTGCTTTCATTGGTTGAATAAATAAAATGCCTTGGCCTTTTGATAGGGCAGCCCTTAGGAGGGTGGAGTAGACAGAACAGAATTCTGGGAGGAAGAAAACAGAGAAGGGCAGTCACCATGAGTCTCCAGTCTGAGACAGACATAGATTAGAATCTTGCTGGTAAGCCACAGTCACGTGATGATACACAGATTTATTAGAAATGGGTTAAATCAAGATGTGAGAGTAGGCCAAGAAGAGGCTAGATATAATGGGCCAAGCAGTAATTTAATTAATGTAATTTCTGTGTGGTTATTTCAGGGGTTAAGCTAGCCAGGCAGGATAAAACAAGGGGCCCTGTGCTCCATACTACAACAGTCAACAGTAAGACATTTGTAAATGCTTAGCAAGTTCAGTGCTTATTGACACTTTTGATGGAGAGTTGATAGATAATTGTGTAGTAATAGTTTGTCATTAGATGACCAAAACAAAGGTAGCAATTAGAGTTGTAAAACATTCATAAAGATGACACTACCAGCATATAATATTAATGGATACTCACCAATATTACTGCTTGGATACATAAGTATCTATAGTAAGAGTAATGGAATTAGAATCACAAATTAGGTAGTTTTAGACCCCAAAAGGTGAGATGATAATGCGGCCTGGAAGTTCAAAAGGTTCTTTCAAATTTATTAGTAAGTTCACATTTTAAGTGAGTCTGAGAACACCCTTGAGGTTGGCCCTTGGGAAGAATCATAGTAATTTATTTAATTTTAATCTTATTCATGGTATGTGTGTTGGAAGGAATTTTCAGTGTAATATAGGAACAGATTTACCAAATCAAATTTTCTAATATGTTAGCTAAAGTTACTTTTTCTATCCATTATAAAGTAATGGAGAATTTAAGTGATATTTTGGCCCAAGAAATATCTACAGCCAGTATGATGGCACAGTCAATGAAGGGGCATTTTGCACTCACTAAACAACCTAATTTCCATCCCTGGATTTCTTGTAACTAATTCTCAAAAAACTAAGTGCTCCTGTGACCTCTACACATGTGTGCCCTGCCTTATATACATTTTATGTGTGCACACAATGATAAATAAAATTATTTATGTGAATTTAGTGACATTAAATGTCCCTAGGTAGTCTTTCTCATGTCCCCTTTCTTTCCAAATCTTCTTGCATCAAGACCTTAGTGAGATTAAAGAGGAATGTTATAGTGTAGAGGATGAGAGATGTTAGAATTTTTTTTAAAAAGTACACATTAGAATGATGCAAACAAAGCCCCAATTAATATTTATGACAGCAAAAGGCTGTGATGAGTGGAATAAACAAAGTCTGAAACAAATGCCTAGAGAAGGAAAACTTTAAGTTTTGCCCTTGGTTGCTTCATGTTGTGAGACATTGAGGAACACTCTCTGCATAGTGTGCCACTTTCTGCAAGCACAGGGACATCCTCAGAAGGATCAGCATGGTCACAGCTCCCCTTCCAAATCTAACAAAAAGGCAAAGGCAATTTTAAGGGTAACATCATAATGTAAAAGTGTATGGTCAAGTCCTATATTTTAAAGGAGATTGTTGTATGTCACATTCAGGCAAACTAGCTGATAAATTGCTTTAAAATGGGGTCATCTCATGATTCTAAAAATGTCTTGTTAGAAGAAAATTACCATATATACTGTGGATCTCATGTATGCAATGTGAGATTTATCATTTTTGGAAGACTATTCTCATTTATAACTTGTTGATTACCAGTCATTTTTATGTCAGTCTTTTCATAAAACAGAAGCTGCCTAAATATACCATGGCATTTAAGAATAATATACAGCAGAAGCAGAGATGGGAGTATTAAAATAGATATCTCTGGATAAAATCCTGCATGAAATTTTGTTAATTCTGTACTAGGTTTAAGACTCTTGAATAATATGGGAGTTACATATAGCGACTAGAGTGATTGAAAAGAATTTTCCAGTTACTGAGTGATCACATATTAAAGGACTGAGAGGTTTATATCCAAAATTTCTTAATGCTTGAGCAAATATAGTCCATTAGACACATTCTTAAAACTACACACGAAGCTATTTAAAATTATAAATTGATAGTCACACATATATAGCTCTCATTTCTTGTGATCCATATTTCATTACTTTAATTTTTCATCATGAGACAATTGTCTGTTTTATATGCAGTGATTTCATTGCCTTCACATATTATACAAAATTTCAACTCAAGTAGCAATAAATCATGTTAATTCAGACCCTGTTAAACATGCTATGGTAGAGAGGACCTCAGGCCAATAGGAGTGGCAATGGTCCAAACAGAGTATTGCGTGGAAGAATGTTCCTAATAGCATGATACCCTTAGTGCTCAAGTTCAAACAGGAATGTTGACATGTATACAAGTCAGAAGGATGTTAGAATAATCATAGTAATCTGTTGGTAGAAAAGCAGTGGAAAATAACTTAACATGCTTTGATTTTTAACACGGTCTCTTCTTATAGATTCTGTGAGCACAACTCAATTAATTTCCAAAATGAGGTAAAAATGGACTACTTGCCAAAGGTTAATAAGGTGAAAATGGTTTGTGATGGAACTTAAGCAGAGGCTATGGACTGATGAAATAAGAGTTCATCTTAATCAGTCATCTTTCCACCACCCTCTATTCTCCAAATGACACTCAATGAGGTGGAAATGGCCTATCAATACCTGTGCAATACATTAACATGTTCACCTTACTGTGGTTCTAAAATCAGTTTTGTAGGTGTCCCTGTCCTCATATTACTGACCCAGCTGTGCAGGTTTCCATTTGTTTCCCACCCATCCTAAGTAGCAAAATAATATATCACATTTCCCATGTTTCTTTGCATTTTCTGGGATCCTCAAATTTTCACTCTTCAAAACATTTAAGAAAAAAGTTAAAGAGCCAGAAGAGGTTATGTTTTGTCATGCACGAATGTGAAAAATATTTTAGGAATCCTTATTATCACAAAGGTGTTAGAATTGAAAATATAGGAGATACTAGCATCTCTTAACTTGCCGTTATTTCTTGGATATATTATGGCTTTTGATCCTAGCCTGAAAAGTTAAAGGTGAAGAGTATCAGCTCAGATTGGATGCAATTCTGCTATTCAGCAACCTGTAATCACGTCATGTCTCTAACACAGTTCTGTTTGAACAAATCCATTCTTATTTCTATAGAGAAAGTTGCTGTGTGACTCTTAATCTCCATTAAAGTGTAATTGGGCACTGAAAGAAACAGATTGGTTATTGTTGACCGTGTGTTTGGAGCTGTACAGAGCCAGCAAAAGTCATGATTCATTGATTTTAATCTTGTTCGATACTCAGTAGTCACATAAATGAAGGGCCTTGGTAATTTAGACAATCTTAGATGACAGATGATTCAAACTAATTTGCCATGGAGTTGATAATGCATCTTTTTCTGTAAAACATTTATCAAAACTGTCTTATTGCTTGATGTCTCATTTATCAAAAAATGTAAAACACTTTGATGAATATGTTTTTATATATAGTGACGTCTGCTTTTGGCATAGTAAGCCTCCCTTTAGGTAGCTATACTCAAATGTCACCTCCTCAAAAATGAAACCTGTTTCTTTTCTTTGAGATTTATACCATCTCTTTTATACTATCCTCACAGAACTATGTGCTTAATTTTTATATTAGCCACCAGCATCTTATGACCCGAAGGAATTGTAATAACTCTCCAACCAGCCATAAAATCCACAAGGCCAAGCACCCTTGTGTCTGCTCATCATTGTATCCAACCACACATAATTTCTTGTGAAATCATCCGAGGTGTACAATCACAATGATTTTAATGAACAAATGTATGAGTGAGAGCATAGATGATTCATTCTTAATTACGTCTCTGAGCTATCACTCAGAAGATTTTACTGTCCTTTTTTTTTTTTTTGGACACTTGAAACACTACAGGCTGTGCTGGCAAGTCCCAGCGTCTGAGTATTCGCAAATTGCCTAATTTTAACCACTTCTGTTTATCACAATCACAAATTTAGTTGTATAATTATTAATAAGCAATTTAAGACATGGAAAATTGAAATCACTTTCTGAACATATATCACATGAAATAATATAATGTAAGATTAGGAAGTATTCTGTATAATAGAATTTAGAATGTCTATATTAAATTAAATATTTCTCTTGGTTCTGAGTACTTTTTAGTTCATGTGCAGTTTCATAGTATTTTTGTTTTTGTAGAAATATATTTAATATTTATTATAGTAAAGCAATACTTTGTTTTGCTTATCTCAGAGCTTCTTGCAGAAATAATTTAAATAATAAGGCACAAGTCTGCTGTAGTCACAGGAGTGCTTGAAATTTTTAGGACAAAGGATCTATGCAGTCATCCAGACGGTTCATACTTTTATTTAATAGCATTAATTTTTCAAGTATTAGATACATGAGCATTGCATCTGCTTCATTTCCATCCTCCATTTACTTCTTGAATTTCTCCTGTGTCTCTCTTCCAAATTCACCATGTCTTCCTTAATTATTATCTGTATGTATGTATTATATATGTATGTATTTATGTATATATGCAAGTTTGCATATGTGCACACATGCATATATGGCCCACAAAATCTGTTTAACTATACTTATATGAACATGTGTGCAGGGATAACTACTTAGGATTAAAAAACCAATGGGGATGCTTGACCCTGAGGGAAGCTCACCTTCCTTCACTCAGCATCCACTGAGTGCCTGTAGATCTTTCTCTAGTGGTGGGTCTATGCAGAATTTCCCCTGTTCATGTTGGCATGTGAACTGCTGTTGTCATTTTTTTCTGGTCATTTTAGGTAAAAGTATTTAAAGTTCTTTGTTCAATTTCCCCTTATTTCCTGGGGACACTACCTCATAACAGATATCCTAGACCTTTGACTCTTAGAATGTTCTACACCTTCTTTCAAAATTACTTTGATCCTTAGCTCTGAGGATACTGTTGCCACATCTATCCGTTGGGATTAGTGTTAAGCAACCTACAGTCACTTATGTCTTCATTGTGCCATTTTGTGAAATTCTATAATAATCTTCATGTGCCAGAGAAAAACATTTTTTGATAAGGGGTGACAGCTACACTTATCTGTGGGTATAATGATAGATACTCAGAAAACAAAAATTACATCGGTTTAGGAGTGTCTGTTATCTCTCTAGCTACTAGTATTTGACCAGGGTTACAGTACCAGACGTGAATTTCCTCGTGATTAGCCGACCTTGGGTGTGATTTGATAGCTGGTGGTTACTGGTAAGATAAAATAACACTGCTGCACTAAGGTGGTGTCTCACTACTGCAGTCTTTACAAGCCTTACCATCTTCTTTGGAAGATTTCATAGCACCTTGCAATACTATAAAGAGACTTGCAAGTCTCTTCGAGATGGCTCAGCTTCTTCAAAGTCTGTGTATAAGTATGTGGTGTTTTCAACAATAGGGACTTACCTTCAGATTCTGAGAAGCAATCAGGGCAATGACAATAGCTTGTATGGTTTGGGAGTTGCTTGGACTCACCTGATCAGCACTTTAAAGGAGGTTTCTCATGCCTGGTACAGGGGTTTTTGTTAGATACCGTATGTCTCTTCGGAAACATTCCCATACTAAGTGGTAAAAATTTATTTAAAAAATAAAAATTAAATAAAAATCAATTATATATATATATATACATATATTAGGTAAACATAAAATTATAATATTCCTTATATATTTTTAAACTTCCTTAATATCATTTATATTTTGACAATGATTTATAAAATAAAACTTTTATGCCACATTTTCTCCTGTTTAATTCTATGGGACAAGGGAAATAGCAAGTACATTCTATACATCAACATCGTATCTAGATGATAGGATCTTGTCTGAATCCCAAAGCCCCTTAGCCATTTCTGTTCAGAATTTAATCTGTTCCACAAACTAATCAGATTTGTCCACCTGCCTTGCAGATACCACTAGCATCTCTCTTTTTATTATTTGAGAAAATAAAAAGGATCTGAATGCTGAGTTGCACTGTAGCAGATTCCATTTACCCTAATCTAAATCACATTCTATTTTCCTTTCTTTTCCTAGCCTTCATCGTAATAAAGATGTATAAGTCTGTTTTATAGGAGACAGTCCACTTAGAAGTACCCACTAAGTAATAGATTGCTCTTCTTTACTACATTAAAACATGCTAAAAGGGAGTAAAGTATTTGGATGTCCATTTTTTTCCAATGGACATATAAAAATAGGGAGTAAGTGCAAAATTAAGCTCACATAATTATCTATTGGAGAACTGAATATCAAGCTCACAATAACTGTAGAATATAACAATTATCTGTTGGATGTGGATAAGCTAGAATTCTCATGTATCACTAATAAGAATTCAAATGATTACTCAATATCGAAAGAGAGCCTGACATTTAATCTAAATGCTGTTTAATTATTGGATTATCATTTGTACTTGAAAGTTCATGCCTACATATATACCCTCAAGAATTAAAATCATATATCCAAAAAACATGTCCACAATTGCTTATAGTAACCTTCATTCATTTCTGCAGGTTGGGGAAATTGTCATGATATTTCATTTGTATTTTAATAAATAAAGTTTGCCTGGAGATCAGAAAGTAAAACGGCCCCACCAGTCAGCCTTACAGACCAGACAGTGGCAACACATAACTTTAATCACAGTAGCCTCACTAGTTTGCCATAGAAAGCGGGCAGAAGAGGTGCATGCCTTTAATCCCAGCCATAAGGAGAAATATAATACAGGAGAAGACAGTTCTCAAACACAGTCTCACTCTGAGATTCCTAGAGGCAGGACTGCCATTTCAGACTGAGGCAGAGGTCAGATTAAGAGGCAGTGGCTGGCAGCTTTGCTTTTCGCATCTTCAGGCAAGCTATATTTACTAAAATACAAATGAAATATCAGTACAGGAAACCATTTCCCTATGTAGTCTGCTTTTTAGAAGCTGCCTTCTGTCCTCTGCTCATGATTTGCCATCTCTTTTTGTTTGTTTGCTTTAAATCTATTTTTTATTTGATTCCTTGGGATTTCATGTGTTTCTCTCCAATCCCACTCATATCCCAGTTCCTCCATATCCTCCCCTCACCCTCACAGTGCCCTCCAAAAATACAATAAAAAATATTAATTAAAAGACCCCGAAACTTTGGTCTTTAGTCTCTCCAGGCTCCAAATTACTTCATTTGTCTTAGTGGCATTGGGAGCTGACATATGTTATGAAGTAAATCCTTAATCCAAATTACTTTACCTGCAAATATTTATTTTGATGAGTCCTTTGTCTGGTTCAAGGCCTTTGTCTTCTGGTACATCCTCAATTCTGGACCCTCACCTAAACTCCCATTAAACATCCTGTTATATATTGCCCCACATCATGGAGATTCTGCAGCTACGATTCCAGAGGGCTAGTTCCAAACACATTTCAGCAAGTAATAGATGAAGTAAATGTTGGGATGGAACAACACAAAAAGCATTGGCTATGGACATGAATGAGAGCTGATTTGGCCAGTCCCTGGTACTGCCCCCTCACATGAGGGGTAGAACCAACTCTCCTGTGCCTGAGGGCATGCTCTACTGAGTGTGTATTAGGAAGGCTTTTTTATGTGGGGCAGAACAAGCTCTCCTATGAGAAACAGGGCCAGATTTCTAATGCAGCTGCCATTCAAGTTCAGGTCCTGATCTCCAGGGACAAGTAAGGGGCAGTGTCAGGTGAGCAGGCCCTAAGATTTCAACAGGCATGGCTCTCTTGGCCAACAGTGGTAACATAGGTTATAAACATCAACACAGACACCAGCTGCGGCAGAACCACAGAACTTGACATGCCTCTTGCCAGTCACATAGACCCAGATGTCACTACGGTCCTGGGTCACAGCTGAGATCACACAGATCAGTAAGACCATGCCAGCAGCATGCTCTTAGGACAAACACAAATGGCCTCAACTGGAAATGGAGACCCAGTATATCTGCGTGGCCTTTGGTGGTAACAGGGGATATGGACATCAACACAGACCCAGTTATGGTAGACATGGACCTATGAAGTAGCCCTTGACAGGACTTCACCATGAATCCCAGTGGCAGTGCAGGCCACACAGATCATCCTATTCATCACTGCTTTTGCTTCTTCACTTATTCCTCTTTCCAGGCACATAAAATGGTCTGTTTCACTTCTAATCCTATTTTTCCAACATATATTTGCTCATCATAATGGCGCCCTCTCATCTAGTGCTTTCAGGTAGCTCCTAGGCACCAGGTGGTTCTGTGGGTTTCTTCCACCTGCAGGAGCAAGCTCATCTCTATCTTAACTCCATTCCACAATAAGCTGTAGTTCTTTCATAGTCAGAAGTTTTCTCTTTCTCTTCTCTTTTCCATTTGTAAGGAGTCTAATAAATCTGAAGTTAACTGGTTAATTGAGAATAATTGGCAGCCACTCAAGAGCATCTGTTTAAAAATATTAACTTCTGAAACCTTAATTTCCTTTTGACATGTAGCATAAGGTATTCTATACTATCTACCAATTCTGGAAATTAGGATATTAATATCTTTAGAGGGCAATTATTCTGTATACTATGAATGAGTATTATTTTGTCACTATAATTTCTAAATGGTTGTTTTGACATTAACTTAATTCAACACATACTACAAACTGAAAATGATCATTTTTCAATTTTTGTGTATTTAAGTAGTCACAAATTAATTTTGAAATTAATGACCCATTCAGACAGCACTGAAAATATTGAAAGACATCATTGTGATATCATTGTATATTTGTGTTTGATACTCTACAGCAAGTATATATTTAAAAATAACTGATGGTAACATAGATTATAGTATTAGCTGTAAATATTTATTTTTAAAAATTATTTTGTTCCAGCCTGGTCTACAAGAGCTAGTTCCAGGACAGGCTCCAAAGCCACAGAGAAACCATGTCTTGAAAAACAAAACAAAAAAAAAAAAAAAAAAAAAAAATAAAAAAAAATAAAAAAAAATTAAAAATTACTTTGTTGTTATTTGAGTATTTGTGTGTACATGTGGGGAAATGCATGACTATGTGGGTAGACACATGCCTCGTCACACTTGTGGAAAGGGAGAGGACAAATATAATGGGATCATTCTCTTCTTAAAAGTTTATGTGAGCTCTATGGTTTGAACTTAGGTTCTCAGGCTTGCACAGGAAGCATTTTACTTTCTAAGCCATATCCCTGTCCTGCAAAATGCATTCTGAAGAAGCAAAGTTAGTATTGTAAAATGTGGTAGTGAATGTGTGTGCAATTGCGCATTCTATGTGAATTCAGGCAGGTTCCGATAACTTCAGTTTATATTTTTTATAACGTGAAAACATTAGAGCAAAAATCTATGTACTGCAAGCCATGTGGAAACAAGTTAAGAATTAGATATTTAACACAAAGTTGATCATTTTTATTTTGCATAATCTGCTTGAGCAAGAGCCTGTTAAGGTTTCAGAGAACATCACCCACTTTACAGTGGAAGAGTTTCTATAAGCAGTATGTGTAACATTGTGAGCATAACTTTAGCATTTGTTCATGCTTACTTTCTCTGCTCTACGTCCTTACTGTTCTATCTTGTACTTCTAGGAATCCTGACACTTACTCAGGATAAAAATAAAGGGACACTCTTAAAAATATAACCGAGATTATTTCATGTTAAGAGAGTGGATCATTAATTTATGAGAATGGAAATACTATATATTTTCAAGTTGGAATTTTAAAAAGAAGTTATAAATATTTTATTCTCTGAAATTATAATTACTGCATTGTAATACAATTACTCCATTTTACCCTTAACCTCACCCCTGTACCACCCTCCATTGTAGTCAGAGGCAGTTAGATCATTCCTGACTGCTCAGACTCGAAATAATCACACAGAAGCTATTATTTGCAATACGGATTGAACAATAGCTTAAGTGTATTGCTAACTAGCTCTTATATCCTAACTAATCCATTTAATTTTCATTAAGCTGTGCATCACCACGAGATTGTGGCTTACCGGCAAAATTTCAGTGGGCTACAGTGGAGGCATCTATCTGCTTGGAACTCCTGCTTTGCCCTATTCTGCTAAGCCATTGGACGAAATAGCTTTATTTATTAACAAGTAAAAACAAAACATAGAAATAAATACTTCCCATACCATTTCCCCTTTTCTGTTTAAATTAAAAGGAAGATTTTAACTTTAACATAGTAGAATTACATATAATAAAACAGGTTTCAAGCAAGAATTACAGTTACAATATATCTAGTTTATATTTTATCATAACTAATTAAAACTATAACTATTTATTTTTCAACTCCATCAAAGACTTCAAAAAGATATAATATTCCCTAAGTTTACAGGAAATACATTGTTAGTAACTTCCAAAACTCTAGAATTGACAGAGACATCTTGCTGCCTGGGCAGTCACCCAAAGTTTTTCTGTATTAATCGAGCTTTTAATCTTCAGCCTATAGGCCCATAATATCTGGCAAACTTTTCCATGATGCAGGAAATTTGGAGATCTGTTTTGCCTTCTGATGGCAAAATCCATTAGCTGTTTTCTTCTGTGTCCTGCAGAATGTCTGTCAGACTCTTTCATAAAGCAGGAAGCTTGAAGAGTGGTGTCACCTGCTGCCAAGTTCAGCAGTCATTTCTCTGTGGGCTCTGCACATCCAGTTGACAAAGCATAACATCAAACAATCCAGGCAAGAGCAATTTCTTGTCCAAATTGTCATGAAAAGTCCCAAGTCTTAAAACATTTTAAATACCACATTATGTAGGTCTTTGAAAGGTTTGAAGATTATTTATCTAACTGAAATAAATTGCTATATATCTAGAAAGCCTAACTAACATGATGACAAACTTGACTATTACAAAAGACTATCTATTAACCAGTATTTCTTAATTATGCATTACATTTTTAAATGAGCTGAACAAAGACAATACCTTAATCAAGAGCAGAAATATACATATAAAATTGAGCTTAAATTTGTATCAATAGAGCAAGATCCATACAAATGCAAAAAGGATTCATTGCTATAGTATATATTCCCCTTTAAATATAAGCAAAGATTTATAAACAATATTTGGGAATTTGGGCATAGTTCTCTAAAACTGTTTCCTGCTTTTGGTTGGGCAAAGTAATTTTTGGGGGTGTTCACAGTGACATTTGGGGGGTCTTGGTTCATCAGACCACATTAGTCTGAAAAAATCCACATCCTCTCACATTAGTCTGAAAAAAAAACATCCTCTGTGGAAATAAAAGCAGAACCTCTTTTCTAAAGCAACATATCTTTAGACCCAAATTTTGAAGTCAAGATACCTCTAAAGCATGTATGTTGGTTTAACTTAACATCCTGAACAATGATATATCTCTCTGTACACAGTTCAACAGTCAGAAAATTAAAAGAAAAACAATAATAGACATAATTTAGACTTTCTATGTATATTTCATCTTTACACGTTATATTTGCTCTTACACGATTTCTTTTTTTACAAGTTTAATATTTATTTTATTATCCTAATCCTTTAATCTATGACTGTCTGTATTCTTTTATATTATAACCATCTATACTCTTTTTCCTATCACTCTCTCAAGCCTAAGTACATTTATTCAATACTGTTACCCATTTAGAGGTCTTTTTCACCTGAATCTGTCTTTATTGCATATCCATAATCCTTTTCTGACCACTACAGCTTTTCTTTAATGATAAACAGGCATGAATTGGAACCAATTGGCCCTGCCTGCTTGTTACACCCAGTCCAACATGGTGGAAGCATGGTTTCTGCCAATGCAAATCCAGGGTCACGGTCTGTGACACCATTAAATAGTTTGTAACACAGTGCTCACAAACCTCATTTAAGTGCTTAGACTCCTGAAAAAGCTAGAGTTCATTATGGCAGCACTACTCAGGAAACTGCTGTTATTTATTTACTTACTTTTTCTTTATTATATTATTATTTTTTCTGCTACCTCTGAATCAGGAAGACCTCTCTTATAGGATCTATAGCCAGCGAACAGAACTTATTTGAAAAAAACAATGCGGCTAAACTTTGCTTTTTAGTGTCTAGAATTCCTTTCCAAGCCCTCTCAGATTTTTTTTTTTTTGGATTGAACTAGCATATATTGGTATGCTACATGGCTTCTCACTGACTCTGCATACTCTCTCCTGTAACTGCTTGGAACTCCCACCTTGCACTATTCTACTAAGCTACTGGCCTAAACAGCTTTATTCACTAAACAACAAAAGCAAAACATAGAGCTTCCCACACCAATCTACCCTTCTCAGATTTAAGGCCTCTATTTCCTTAATTGCTTTTACACACACACACACATTCACGAATACAACCTGCTGAGTTGTATAATAGTTACTATTATGTGTATGATCTCATTGCTGACCAATTGGTATTGAGTAACTGATTGGGTGTTTTTACCCTGAAACAAACAACTTTCTCTGTTTTCTTCATTTACCATTTGTCTCTAGTTCTTTCTAGAGTTGAGGCCTCATGACTTGTCCCTGTTTCACATTGGCATGTCAATTGGTGTCATTGTTGTTTAAGTCTTGTTTAGGCAGCCATGTGGATGAGGCTTCATGGGCTTAAGCTTTTCTGACATTTCAAGGAACATAATCTTACAGCAAACTTTTCTATTCGTTCTACCTTTACAATCTTCCTACACTGTCTTCAGCAATGAACTGTGAGCCTTAAGTATAAGAATTATATTGTGGACTTATTAATTGGGAACAGAAACCACAAGGACTCTGGTTCTCTGCATTTAATTGGTTATAGTTTTATATCAATTCAAAGTAATGCAATGAGAACTACACCACTGTGAGTATAGGTGTAATTTGTAATGTGCTGAGGGATTATGCTGGTTTAGTAATGTGTTTATTTGTTGGGTCTCCTCTAAGATTCATTATTCTACTAGTCCCAGGTTGGTGGCTAGATTTTCAGTACCAGTCATGCTGAACAGGCTTTAAGACCAATTAGAGAAATATGTGTGACCACAAAGGTATGTTTACCCTATTGTACCCCTTGGACTAACTTGATATACTGTTTATTTCCGTGGTTCATAGATGTCCTAGCTGGGTAGTAGAACTGATTGGCTGTTTCCTTTGTAAGCCTGTACAATGATTTATGATACCAGGAAAGCTAGTCCTCAGAGAGGAGACTTTCATGTCAGACTCAGATCAGGTCCTCTGGATCTTGTGTCCAATGTGCATGGAATCTTTATCAATAGAAACTTTCTTCCCAAGTCTGAGAGGCAACTAAGTGCAATAGAAATAGGCTATGGTATTATAGAAGTCTCTTGTACAGTCCTGACCAACAATTCAACAGGGATCTTAACATTCTGCTACAAGAGTTTTGGTTAGATGATTTACGGAACTTGGAGAAATGTTGTGATATCTTTAAAATTGAGAATAAATCATTTCATAAAAGCACATAGTATGCATAATTTCCCCCATTTATTAAATGATAGTAGTGTACATCTTTATATGTAATCCTATGCTCATTTCATCATCATATTTTGGGCATTGTTTTTTATTTCTTACACATTCTGATAAGGAAACTGATAAATTAATTCATTAATAAATTTTAAATATGACTCATCATTAACTACACAATATAAATTTAATCTAGGGCACATCAAAATCAGTAAGACATTTATTTCCCTTGTAGAGAGCAAAAGTTTTTGTTCTAAGTAGTATTAAAGTGAGCATTTATGTGTATGTTTTAATAAACCTTATTTTACTCAAATCTCACATTTTTGTCCTTCCACCAACCACTCTGATTACCTTTCCCACCCATCTCTCTCAGTATTTCTTGACTCCTTATTTTTAATTATATATATATATATGAAATATAATCTACTATATCTGCTTAGTACTGCTTGTATGTATATATATTTTAGTGACAACATCTTGTTATTATATAATTGATTAGAGAGGCTCATTCTTTAGGAAAACTAATCCTCCCTACGTCAGCAGTCATTAATTTCCCATAGTTCTTCATCTACTGTTGGGCCCCTCATTCATTTAAGAAGTCAATTGATTTTTTCATTGTTCAGTTCTTGTTTAGTTATCCATATTCATTGGGATTCATGAGTGTGGCTAACGTGTTATATCTAGAAGACACAATCTTATATTACATTTTCTTCTGTGGCTCTTACAATCTTTCTGTCACCTCTTTCTCAATGTCCCCTGAGTCATAGGTGTAGGCATTGTGTTGTAGCTGTAGAACTTGATGTTGGACACCTCACAGTCACTTGTTCTCTCCCTTTGGAGTAGTGGCTCTCTCTGGTCAATAAAAATTGAAGATGTATTATGAGAGTTATGTTTAAGGGGGAAATGATAAGTATTTACAATGCAGCTAAGTATTATGCTGGTTTAGTGAAGTGGCTCTCCTCTGAGAGCCTTCACTTTACCAGCTCTTCTTAGTTAGCTGGGTTTCCAGCACTAGGCGCCATTATTTTTCTTCTGGTCATATGTTCTTAAGTCAAATTTGGCAGATGTTAGCTACTACCAAGACATACCTCACACAATAGGATTTTAAAGAATCCATTCTGATCCTTGTTGGCAGATTTTGGTTACTACCAAGATCATTGTTGGTAGATGTTGGCTACTACCAAGACAAGCATCACTAAATGGGATCTTTAGGGATTCATAATGATAGTTGTTGTGATTTACAATTGTCAGAGATAGATAAGATTATTGCTTCTGGTTTTATTTATTTTATTTTTTTATCAATAGCTTGGATTTCGCCTTAGGATACTATGAAAGCTAGTCTTCTAAAATGAGGTTTTCCAGCCAGTGTCAGATCAGCTTCTGAGCTCTAAGTTTGAATCATTTGTTAACTTCAGTAACAAGGGCTTAAACATAAACTTGTGGGAGGAGTCCAAGGGCAATCGTAGTTCCCTGTATTGTTTTGGAACTTTCTTGGACTCGCATAATCAACAAATCTAAAGGCAATTTCTCAAGATTTTATTAGTGGTGTTTTTGTTATATAGTGTATGACTCTTGGAAAGAATCTTATCACATCAAATTCCATAAATTTATTTAAGCTAGACACAGACAGTTAGATGTATTACCTGTAATTTTAGGTGAATATAGAATGAAATAATTCTTTATGGCTTTTCAAACATACTCAAGATTACTTTTCCCTCCACTCTCTTTCTGTATTGACTTCCTCCTCCATTCCCAATTAAAACAAGTTTCTAATTTTCTAATATCTGTATTCATATTACTTGTATATTGCTATTCTCCTCTCTAGAGCTCTCCCTGCCAGAGTCTCATTTCCCTTTCCCTATTTTGGCAGGTATGTCAAATTATATATTCACAACTGAAGATTTATACCTAGAAACCACAGATAGAGAACATAAAACATTTGTTTTTCTGAGACTAGGTTTCCTACTTTTCTAGTTATTTCCATTTGCCTGCAAATTTCATTTTTCTTTACTACTGAATAGTATTCCATTATGTATAAGCACCATGTTTTTCATTAACTATTCATTTGTTAAAGGAGAGTTAAATTGTTCACATTTCCTAGCTATTGTGAATAGAACAGCAATGAAAATGCCTGTGTAAGAAGGATCTGTGGAGTATAATATTGAGTACTTTGGACACATGTCAAAGAGTGGCATGGCTGTACCAGTGTATAATCCCACCAATAGTGAATGAATGTTTCTGTTGTTAGCATTTGTTAGTTGTTTTATTTCCCTTCCTTCCTTCCTTCCTTCCTTCCTTCCTTCCTTCCTTCCTTCCTTCCTTCCTTCCTTCCTTTTGAATAGTTTGTATGGGATTATATATTTGGAATGTAAGACACTATTATAGCATGGATATATTATAGCAATATATCCACGCTGGACATGAGTAGGAACCTGAATGATTATATTTTAAAACATAAAATCATGTCAGAGAGAAAGTAAAAACAAACAAACAAACCCCCTGAAAGTTAGGTGAGACTATGTCATCTCAGACCTGTGACCAGTGATGAACTTCCTTCCCTCAGCAAGACCCTACGACTTCAACATTTGTCAGTTGTTTTCTTCATTTTAGCCTTTCTGACTGGCATAGGATAAAGTCTCAAAGTTGTTGCAATTTATATTTCCCTAATGACTAAAGATGATTAATACTTTTTGATACATTTATTAGTTATTTTTTCTTTCCTTTTGGATGCTGTTAACATCACAATTCACTTTTTTATTGGGTCATTAGCTTTTCTTCATTTTTTTGCTATTTGATTTTCTGGACATAAATACACTTCCAAATGTGTAGCTGATAAGGAGTATCACCAGTCTCTGGGCTTCCTCTTTTTTTGATTGATTGTTTCTTTAGTTCAACGGAAGTGTTTTAGTTTTATGAGGTCCCATTTGTCATCATTTGCCCTTACATTTTTAGTGGATTGTGTCCAACACTGAAAGTTACTTCCTACACCTATATGATGAAGGTTTTCCTCTACTCCATGTTTTCTTCTACAAGTTCCAATGTTTTAGATTTCCATTTGGAATGAGTTCTTCTGCAATATGGGCCTTATTACATTCTTCTACCTGTGGACAACTGATTTTCCTAGAATAATTTGTTGAAGATGCTGTCTCTTTTTGGAATCAGTTTCTAACAGCAAGTGGCTTTAAATGTGTGTGCTCATGTTTGCATCTTTTACTACTTTGTTCTTTTGGTGTACATATCTGTTTGTGTGCTAGTAACATACTTCTTTTTATTACTATAGCTCTGTTTGGATTCTGGCTTCTTAACCCACAATCCTAAATATTGTTAATTTTGTTCAGAATTTTATGGTCTAACTATGGATTTCTGTGCTTCTATGTGTGCAATAGGAATTATTTTTCAATTTGTATTGAGGAAAAGATGACACTAAATTTCTGATGTATTTTGGTATAATTGCTGTTTTCTTCCAATGCATGAACATGTGGATTTTTCTGTTTTCTACTTTCTATCTCAATCTCTTTCCTAAGCATTTTAACATTTTATTGTTGATGTCTTTTACCTCCTTGGGTAGGTTTATTCCCAGATATTTTGAGGCTACTGTGAATAGGCATGTTTTTATAATCACTTTATGAGCCTGTATGTTTAGTTTGCATGTATAGAAGCATTTTGGTTTTTTGTAAGTTGACATTATATTCTGCCTCTTTGTGAAAGTTGTTGATCATTTTTGGTTTTCTAATGATAGGCATATCTTATATATAATATCACAACACCTGCAAATAGGGAGAATTTGACTTCTTTCTTCCCTTTGATTGGCTATTCTTGTTATATTGCTTTAGCTAGTATGTCAAATAGTATATTGAAAGGGAAGGAAGATAGTAAACAGCCCTGTCTCATTGTCACTCTGATCTTGAAGGAATTTATTCAAGCTTTTCTCCATTCAGGATGATGTTGGCTCTGTATTTCTCATATAGAGCCTCTGTTATGTTAAGTTTTGGTCCCTCTAGTCTTGTCTCTACATTTTGATATTAGAGTCTTTTCTTTAAGTAAACCAGTTACTTATACTGTTATAAATTTTATAAGTTACTAATTTTTGTGTTTCCTTTTACATTGACATATGTTAGACACATTTCTAAATTTGTAAAAATTGAGATTATCAGAAAATCTAATAAATATTAATCATAACTAGTTTGATGACTTTAAATTTATATAAGAAGCATTCATTGAGTACTTGCTGTCTGCCTGTCAGAAACTATGGTCACTGTCCGCTCATAAGAATTAGATAATCTTTATTAGTACCTACTTAAACTATATAAAAAACACACTGAAATTAAAATAACTAAAAAAAAAAAATAGCCCCACACAGCCATAGCTACCTGATTTTTCACCAAAGATAAAATAAATACTCATTTCAGTAAAGAAAATGTTTTCAACAAACAGCAGTAAGAAAAGTGAATTATGCTTCGGGAGGAGAATAAAACAGCATTCCATTCTCACTTTGTGCTTGGGATCCATTTCAAAAGGGAGTACATGTCGCTGTAGTGCTGTTGGGGACGGGAGGACTGATGTGCTGCTGGACACTGGGGACGGAAGCTGGTCCAAATGCAAGAGGGCCAGCAAGGCTCAGAAAATATAAATGCCTAAGGTGAAATGTAGGACTCAAAAAGCTTAAGGAAAATCTAGTGAAAACCTTCACAACATAGACATACTCATGACGTTTTTATGTGACTCTATTTAATCGGGAAATAAAGCTAATAACTAGTAAACAGGACCTTGTGAAGTGAAAATTCCTTTGCACAGCAGGGGAAACAGTGACCAGAATGCAGAGGCAGCCTAGAGATTGGGGAAAAATATTTGTTATCTATACATTTAACAGAGGATCTAGAAAATAAAGGGAAAAAATCTATAAAATAAACTAGAAATAAAAAAAACGTCAATAGATGGGCTGGAGAAATGGTCACAGTTCTCAGGAAATTAAATATTCACTCATAGTAGCTATCAGAGAAGTGAAAGTTGAAGTACATTTCTTCTACAGGATGGACTATTTTGATGCACTTAAAAAATGAAATTATGAAACTTACAGGTAAATGTATGCATCTATAAAAAAGTCATTCTTAGTGAAGTAACCCAAATCCAAGTTGGATATTGTATGCCTTCCTTTATAGGTGGATGTTAGCTTTTAAGTCTTCAACATGAACGCTAAAAGCAATATAACCATAGAAATTTGGATTCAAGTAGCAGAGTGCAAGGAAGGATCTCTCAAGTAAAGGGAAATAGAATAAACAGTTATAGAAAGACAGTGGGAGCCGGGCGGTGGTGGCGCACGCCTTTAATCCCAGCACTCGGGAGGTAGAGGCAGACGGATCTCTGTGAGTTCGAGGCCAGCCTGGTCTACAAGAGCTAGTTCCAGGACAGGAACTAAAAGCTACGGAGAAACCCTGTCTCAAAAAAATCAAAAAAAAAAAAAAAAGAAAAAGAAAAAAGAAAAAAGAAAAAGAAAGACAGACAGTGGGGCATGACCTTAAGTGTCTTTTGGCCATTTGAACTTCTTCTGTTGAGAATTCTCTGTTCAGCTCAGTGCCCCATTTTATAATTGGATTGATTAGCCTTTTACGGTATAGTTTCTTGAGTTCTGTATATATTTTGGAGATCAGACCTTTGTCATGCTCAACTTCCTTAGCGATCAGGAAAATGCAAATCAAGACAACTTTAAGATACCATCTTACACCTGTCAGAATGGCTAAAATAAAAAACACCAATGATAGCCTTTGCTGGAGAGGTTGTGGAGAAAGGGGTACACTCATCCATTGCTGATGGGAATGCAAACTTGTGCATCCACTTTGGCGGTTTCTCAGGAAATTCGTGATCAACCAACCCCTGGACCCAGCAATACCACTCTTGGGAATATACCCAAGAGAGGCCCTATCATACAACAAAAGTATATGCTCAACTATGTTCATAGCAGCATTGTTTGTAATAGCCAGAACCTGGAAACAACCTACATGCCCTTCAATAGAAGAATGGATGAAGAAAGTATGAAATATATACATATTAGAGTACTACTCAGCAGTAAAAAACAATGACTTCTTGAATTTTGCATGCAAATGGATGGAAATAGAAAACACTATCCTGAGTGAGGTAAGCCAGACCCAAAAAGAGGAACATGGGATGTACTCACTCATATTTGGTTTCTAGCCATAAATAAAGGACATTGAGCCTATAGTTAGTGATTCTAGAGAAGCTAAATAAGAAGGAGAACACAAAGAAAAACATATAGGCATCCTCCTAAATATTAACCTTCATCAGGCAATGAAAGGAGACAGAGACAGGGTCCCACATTGGAGCACCGGACATAAATCTCAAGGTCCAAATCAGGAGCAGAAGGAGACGGAGCACGAGCAAGGAACTCAGGACCGTGAGTGATGCACCCACACACTGAGACAATGGGGATGTTCTATCGGGAACTCACCAAGGCCAGCTGGCCTGGGTCTGAAAAAGCCTGGGATAAAACTGGACTCGCTGAACATAGCAGACAATGAGGACTACTGAGAACTCAAGAACAATGGCAATGGGTTTTGATCCTACTGCACGTACTGGCTTTGTGGAAGCCTAGGCAGTTTTGATGCTCACCTAACTAGACCTGGAAGAAGGTGGGTGGTCCTTGGACTTCCCACAAGGCAGGGAACCCTGATTGCTCTTTGGCTGACGAGGGAGGGAGACTTGATTGGGGGAGGGGGAGGGAAATCGGTGGCAGTGGAGGGGAAGAGACAGAAATCTTTAATAAATAAATAAAAATAAATAAATAAAATTTTGAAAAAAAATAAAAAAAAGAAAGACAGTGGGGGTTAAATGGGAATGTCAATGGAAAGGAGGACTTAGGATGGGAATATTGAGATGAAAAAGTCTCTAAAGACCACTGGAAAACCTTTTTGTCCTTTGCTTTACAGAAGCTTCTCAGTTTCAGGAGGTCCCATTTATTCAATGTTGTTTTTATTGTCTGTGCTACTGTGGTGATACATAGGAAGTGGTCTCCTGTGCCCCTGTGTTGCAGTCTACTTCCCACTTTCTCTTCTGTCAGGTTCAGTGTGCTCGGATTTATACTGAGGTCTTTAATCCATTTGGACTTGAGTTTTGTGCATGGTGATAGACATGGATCTATTTTCATTCTTCTTCAGGTTGACATCCAGTTATACTAGCTCCATTTATTGAACATGCTTTCTTTTTTTCCATTGTATACTTTTAGCTCCTTTGTCGAAAATCAGGTTTTCATAGGTTTGTGGGTTAATATCCTGGTCTTTGATTCGATTCCATTGGTCGGTGTCTCTGTTTTTATTCCAATACCAAGCTGTTTTCATTACTGTAGCTCTGTAATAGAGTAGAAAATCATATGGAGACCAACTAATGTAGATGCTTCCTAAAATATATAAAACCTAAATGGAGTCTTTAAATGATAGGAGGACAATGTTTCAAAACTAGACATCTTGTGCCAACATGTGAAACCTTCGGTTACATCTACTTTATTCAATGAGCAAAGGGGCCTCATGGAAAGGCCTAAATATCTAAGGTACAAGAGAATTTATAGATTTTTCTGTGACTGTCTCAATTTCACACATTGTTCAAATGTATTACATATGGATCTATTACCATCTTGGTTGTCTTTTTCTTGCTATAAATTTATTCAGTAATTTCTTTGGATGTTATAATAAACCACTTTGTAGTATTACAAAAAAGCTCTTCAAGATGACTCTTAAAAACTAGACAACATTCCATTTTTTTATCAGTTATTTTGGCAGTCACGAGGACAATGAATGATCACAGATGATTAGAATGAGCCGAAAAGGGAACACATGTCATTGCAATGCTCTGGGGGATGGAAAGACATATGTGCTGCTGGACAGTGGAGATTTCAATCAGTCCAAATGCAAGGAGGCCAGTGAGACATAAGGCTCAGAAAATATAAATTATATTATATGGTAAAATAAATAAAATGGGAATAACAAATGAGAAATTTACAGGTATTTAAAATATGTTCCTAGCATAAATATGAGACAGTAGAAAAGAACAGTTTGAAGGTTTTACATAATTCTTGTTTTTGTTTGTTTTGAAAAATATACATATCATTTGTAAAAGATGTGAAGCTGTGTGTATTTATTGTCATATCTGTCATATATGGTTTAGTTCCTGCAAAAATTGTCTGTGTTAAAATTATACTTTTAATATACATATTATTTTACAAATATATGGATATGTATGTTATTACTCACATATAATGCAATAACCAAAAAGTGTATTGGCAATTTATGGAAATATTATTATTATGGTTGTACACACATGAGATAAGATATGTTTCAGTAAGTAAACATGATACATATCAATAAATTGTGGTAATTATTATTTCAGTATTATTTTTATTAGTTATTGTTTGGAGATCATCTTTCTAAATATTCTGAACTAGTAACACCAGGGAGGAAATACACGTTTTCTTCTGGTCATCAAACAAACATTTATTAAATTCCAAGCAACAGATATGGTAGTAAATGAATATATATTAGAGAAAAACACACATTAAGTGGCTTGAGTTTATAATCAAAGATTTTTTATTTTACTTTAGCATTTAAATTTCTAATATTCACTAAAAATTATGCTGGAATTTATTGCAAATAGAATATGAAACTAAACAGAGTTTGCTTAAATTAATAATACAAAATGTTATACATTAGAAGGTACATTTCTCATTTCCAGATAATAGTTATCACTCTGTCTTTAGATTATTCAAATTTTTAATGAAAGTCTGTTTTGTTATGTGTTCTAGCCTGGATATCAATTACTTCTAAGAATTTTCTATTGCAAGGAATATTCAGCAATATGAATCTTTCACTACCTTGTTGTTTTGCCTTTACCATTTCTGAGTTAGTAATTTATTTTTTATTAAATGTGTAGAAACGCTGAAAGTCCGATGTCAATTCTAAAATTTTACAATTATTAGGATGATCACTTAGAAATATCATAAATGTCTTCCTATCATGCATAATTGAAATGATTGCTATAAATGGGAATAAACAAGCAATAGTATCTCTAACTAAAAAACAAATTCAATGGCTCAGTCATGATGTTGACAGGCGTCAATATCAATAGATGGTTCTTAGATGAAATGCATATAAAGTTCATACTAATTAGTTTATGAAGTAGACTGAAACATCAGGTTTTTTTTTTGTGTGTGCCAGAGAGACTGCCTACTGTCAAGCAATCAAGCACTACCCACTTTAATTGCAATTTATTCCAAGAAGCACAATCTATTGATTCTAGCATACACTTATGTCACAGCAGTATCATTATTTGACTTTGTTTTAACAGCTTCAAAAGGTTAGAAACTTAGAGACCACTGTGCAAGAAGCCATTAAAAATCTGAGTTGTTAGCACTCTGTGCCGAAGCAATGGTCACTATGTAGAGAATTACATTCAGGACTTGGGAAATAATAATATAATTTATGTACTCAGAATGAACTTGTGTTTTCCTATAACAAATATTATTTAATAATTACAAAGTAGAAACAAAAGCAGAAGGATAAATATAATTATCTGTCTTTTACAAGTAACTAATTGCTTAGAGATGCAAATTTTCCAGACTCCATTAAAATGTTAAAAGCCATCTATCTCACTCCAAAGCATATACTTAACATCTTGCATTAGATTTTTATAGTAAACATTCTGTGGTACGGCAGTCATCTGGACATGTTTACTTATGTTTAAATTATTGATACACAGTTTATCCAAGTAAGTATTGTACACAAACATGATTGCTAAACTATAAAATGTCAATTTTTATCACTTTCATTTGTTCCAAGTTATAACTTGAGGATATATTTTATTTTGTATGCATTGGAATGGCAGGATGGTAGAATTCCATTAAGAACTTTTAGTTTTCAAAAACAAATGCATTCAGAGTACCTGGTAAGATAACTCTTGTAGCTTCCCAAACTCTTCTATTTAGAGAATACATAAGTTAGATTTTATGCTTCATGAACCCACAAACAAACATACACACACACACACACTTTCTGACTGGGACTAAGTAAATGATGAGCTTCTACTGTTGCATGAAATCTTCTATTAGCATGTTTATTCAGTTATGAGAGAGAGCTTGAGAGAGAATGGGAGATGGATTTTTTTTTTGTCTCATTCAGAGCTTTTCTATCTCTAATGCTTTTATATTTTGCTTTTTAGTAAACTTTTATTCACAGAATAAATACATGTATTTAATTATATCAAAAGAACATAGACCTAGTATAATGTTCTCATTTTTGCAGGTGAAGAAATGAAGAATCAAAAAAGTAAAGGACCTCTCTGAAAATCGCGTAACTAGTAAGTACTATCTGTGGATCAAGTTAAATCGTCCTCCTTCTGAGTTCTTCTCTATATAAAAACATAGATTTTCATTTCAGATAAGACAGTTTAAAATCTCAGTTCCTATTTTCTACCACAGTGATGCAGCAGCACCAATGGTGTACATGTTGCATGGTTTCTTGCTATTTCCAAATGTGTTTCAGATATCTTTTTCAAGAGGATGAATAGCTGATGAGTTGGGATATCAAAAGAAAGTCATTAACATCCCATTGAGAACTTTCTGTGTCCTACAGCCTTAAGGGGATTATTCTTATTTAATCTTCATAAAGCATTGTAATAAAGGTGGTTTATCTCTATATAGTGCAAATAAATCGAGGCTATAAGATGGTTGGTTGTTTGTAGAGGTGTTTAATGTTAGAGCTACATTATAGCACTTTATCTCTAAGCCTTTGATGATGCCAATGCTTGGTGTTGTATGAATTTGTTCTTATGAAACAATGGCAAAAGTGGTCATCATTGAAATTGTGTAACATATTAGATTATAACTGCCTGTTCTTATAATATATGTGCTGTAACTCATATCTCAAGATACTGAAGTAGAAAATTAAAGATCAGCTTGGGTTGACACTATACATGCTCTAAGACATCTGTGCTCTTGCTTTGCCCCTAAGAGCAACTCCTGGAAAGCTTGTTGCCACAAAAAGAGTAAATGCGATGACATCTGTAAATGAGGAAAGAAATGTTGGGAAATCATATACATAACTCTATAACATCTGGAGACTTGACAGCTTGCCAAGTTAAGTGGAAGGAACATTCATGAGAGAGAGCCTTTAATTGACCTGACATACTATGAAAGAATTGGTAAAAGAAGCAATTAATAGTTTGAGTTGCATGAGCGATAGATATATGTAGTTAGATAAATCAATTCCTTTTGTAAGAGAGACAAAAATAGAAGCATAGGGGGAGGGAGCAAATTGAGAGACTTTGGTAATGGAGAGTAGATAAGTGACCGATGTGCTAAGGAAGAGTGGGGTATTTATCAAATAGTTGTGATGAGATATATCGAGAAAAGTCTTTTAATCCATCAAAAGTATTGAGCCTGTATATTTTTGTCATTTGTTTTTATGTGTTTAATGTAATAATCAAAGTTGCTTTGAAATATGTCGTGCATACTAATTTGTGAGCATGAATGCTTATGATTCAATAGTTTGAGAAATTAAAGTAAAATATTTTACTTTGATTTGCTAAGCAAAACAGGGGCATGTCCCTCCCAAGTATAAGTATTTTCATTTGTCCAGATATATTTTCTGTTTTGAGATTTTATATATATATGTATATATTAAATAATATGTATTTAATTATGTATATAATAAATAATATATGTATATATTAAAGTCTGTTTGAAAGAAGGTTGGTCATATATGTGTGGGTGCCCATGGAAGCCGGAAGAGCTGTCAAATCTCATGGAGCTGGAATTGTGAACAAAGTCACATCCTCTGGAACAGCAATAAGTGCTCATAACCAGTGGACATTCTAATCAGCCTTATTCAGATTTCTATAATAACACTGAGAGATAAAAAAATAAACTTTTTTTCAATTGCCCTTTACATCACAAACATCTGTTGAATTAATAAATGACTCCTGTCTTACCAATCTACATTGAAAATATGTCCCATGAGATGAGAATAAATAAACTGTATTTAATTTTCTGGAATATTATCCCTTCTGGCAGAAGATTTTAGAAGAGAGTCTCCTTAGGTTTAGGGGAGGCATGTCTCTGTATTCCTGTAATGTGTGTTTTAGGAAGAGAGAACAGTTAAAGAGTGCTTACTTAGTTTATGTCCCAGGACAGAATTAAAATAGTAAAGTGCTTTGCTAGGTTAACAAAGAAATAGCATCCATGAAAGAATCTTCATAACAGAAAAGAATTACTTAGCACCCTGAAGAAACAAACAAAAATCAACTGCTTGGTTGTAACATGCAGGAAAGATCTTATGGGTTATTCCCTTTACTGGCTGGTTGTATGTCAACTTGACGCAAGCTAGTGTCGTTTGAAAGGAGGGAGTCTCAATTATGAAAATGTCTCCGTATGATCAGGCTGTAGGGCATTTTCTTAACTAGGAATTGAAAGGGGAGGCCACAGAGTGTTGTGGGTAGCACCATCCCCAGGATGGTAGTCTTGAGTTCTTTAAGAAAGCAGGCTGAACAAGCCGTGGGAGCAAGCCAATCAGAAATACTCCATGACCTCCATATTCGTTCCTGCCTCCATGTTTCTTCCTGGCTTATTTTCCTGTTTTGATGTCTTTTGATGATAAATCATGATGTGGAAGCCAAGATAAATAAACCATCTTCTCCCTAAGTTGTTTTGGCCATGATTTTCATCACAGCGATTATATGTAACCTTAATGCAGAGAGCCCCTAACCTAGACTCTCAGTACAAGACAACATCTCCAAAGAAGGTCTTTTCTAAATTCCTCAGGAATGCCTTCAATGTTTAGTGTTTCCTCTGGGACTTCAATTGATTAATGACAACAGTATCCTGATGCTTACTAATTATGATCTTAAAAAGTATGACTATAAAATTCTGAACAAACCTCTCCCCCTTTTATGGCTCAATTGAAACTTTAGCTATAAATTTTAGTTTAAACATCGTATCACTTTTAATTTACTAAATTGGTTTTCAAAATAGGTTCTAATGTACTCCAAACTGGTCTAATATTTGCCCCATAGACCAGGCTGGCCTTGATAATTTTTCATCATCTTACTATCTGAGGGCCAGAATTACAGTTTTAAAACATCAGGCCTGGATCTTTTATATTTACCAAGCCATATATATATCCTCAGCTCACCTATGAACACCTAAAAATCATATATGCATTTGTATATGATATATATATTTAATATGTAATATATAACTTTGGTAATATGTGTATATACTAAAGTTGTGCATTGTATAGCATAGCTCATATTTTCTCCTATTGCACAAGCTCACACCCTCTCTCTAAAGAAATGTCTTTGCTATCAGACATGTTCCTAAGTCAGTGTGTATTAACAGTTCTGCTCTTTTAAGAAAGCAGCACTTTGATGTAGGAACCATTCAAGCAAGTTCTATATATAAATCTGACATTCTATTTATTCAGGACTATAATGAAAAGATGAGTGTAAGCTTGAGGTGTGAAAGAAAGACAGCATCACAGCTTTATCTACAGCTACAAGAAATGTCAAAGAGGCCAGTCTTGTGACTGTTTGATGTGAGTTATCTGTACCATTGTACATGTCTGCCGCCTAATGTAGATATTGGTGGATGCTATACTTTGTTACTGAAAGAATTTGTCTGTTACATTCACTTATTTGTAAAAGTATTTTCAGTGAAAGGTTATGATCAAATAGATAATAATCTAGCATTAAATTTCAGTCAGCTGTTTCAAAAATCATTCTAACAAATGCTTAAATGTCACTTGTTCTGCAGAAGGAGTTTGTACAGGGACCAGGCACAACGTTACTCTTGACACAGGGCTGTATAAAACATATTTCCTATCCTGGCTTTGGCTTACCCACAAAGACTTACGGAAGTTCCACTACTGTCTTCTATTTATACATTCTTAGTTGTTCTCTGGATTCAAAATAAATTGAGGTTCATGTGATAAAGAATAAAATGTATCATTGCTTTTTAATATCGAATATCATAAACCAAGAATTTCTGTGTTCCCAATGAAACTAAGTAATGTATTTTCCAATGCTATGGTTTACAAAGACAGGATTTTTGAAAATGTGTTATAAGATGAAAGATACCTTTATACTGTTAATGATACACTTTGATATATAGGCCCAAGTCATAGATTCTGTGAAAAACAAAGCTTTGGTGAAAATATGGGACTATTACTTGCATTTGAACAGCATCTTAACTGTTTTTGTGCATCAGTTCTTCCGTAATCTGTTCCTATGACTTCTTCTCAGCACTAAGCAAAGAGGATCATATTTCTGATAGGCATACAGAGATTGCTTTCCATTTGCATTTATTTTCATTTTTATTTTACTAAAATGTCTGACAATTGGTATGATGGAACAGTACTCTGAAGATTTCATGGGAGGATTCAAACTTTAATGTCAATCTGAACTGTACATTGAAATACTCTTTCATTAAATAAATAAAAATATTTTCTGACTGAAATATGATTTTGATCACATTTATACTTCTTGATTTGTTTAAATTCCCACATACAAATGAGGAATTAAATGATAATTTAATGTATAGTCTTGATTAATATATATGTTTAATATCACAACTTTTATGTATTAAAAGTTGAGCACTAGAGAGATAACTCAAAGGTTAAGAGCACTGGCTATTTTTCCAAATGACCTAGGTTCAATTCCCAGTACCCACATGGTGACTCACACCCATCTGTAACTTCATTCCAAGGGGATCTGAAACTTTCATCTGGCCTCCATAGTTACTAGGCATACATATGATTGACAGAAAGATATGCTGGCAAAATCCCCTCAAAGTTTTTAACAATGGAATGTTTATAATTTATTAGAACATATTAATTAATATTATCAATGTAAATTTTATTTTCTTATGGATGTTAAGATCAAAGCCATAACTTGAAACATATTAGTTTACTTTCTATTGCTGTGATAATCATCATAACCAAAAGTAACATAGGTGAAGGGAAAGTTTGTTTCAGATTGTCATCCCTCACTGAGGGATGCGAGGGGAGAACTCAAGGTACGAATTTAGAGACAGGAACTGAAGCACTGACCTTGGACTAATAGCTCTTACATATTTTTTGTCCATATTTTGGATTAAGTTGTCTTTTGCATACAATCCAGGACCACCTCCCAAGGTGTAGCATTGCTCAGTGTAGGCTGGACCCTCTCACATGCATCATTAGTCCAGAAAAAGTCCCACAGACTTGCCTATGGGCTAATAAAATGAAAGCATTTTGTTTTAATCGAACCTTCCTCTTCCCAAAATGACCCTGGCTTTAGTCAAGTTGAAAAAAATCTAACCATGATGGAGGAAGGTCATTGGTTAAAAAAAAATAAAGAAACTGCTTGACTGGCCCTCATAGGTTAGAGCATAGGTGGGTGGAGTAAACAGAACAGAATGCTGGGAGGAAGAGGAAGTGAGCTCAGACTCGACAGCTCTGCTCTCTGGAGCAGAGACGCCATGCTGCCCTCTCCCGGGAAGATGCGATAGCTCTGCTCTCTGAAGCAGATGCGATGGAGCAAGCGGCCAGGTCAGACATGCTGAATCATTCCTGATAAGCACACCTCGTGGTGCTACATAGATTAGAAATGGGTTAAGAGGCTGAAACTAATGGGCCAGGCAGTGTTTAAAAGAATACAGTTTGTGTGTTGTTATTTCGGGGCATAAGCTAGCCAGGCGGCCAGGGTGCTGGGGACGCAGCCCCACCGCTCCTACTACTACATAACAAAAGTATATCTAAATCCACGTAGACAACAACATTTGGAAGGCTAAATTGTGCTGTTAGAATGTTTATCTTTCCATATATATTTGCCTATGAACTGTCAATCAATTAGTCAATCAATCAATCTATCTATCTATCTATCATCTATCTATCATCTATCTATCTATCTATCTATCTATCTATCTATCTATCTATCTATCTATCTATCTATCTATCAATCATCTATCTACCTACCTACCTGCCTACATATCTCTTATCTATTATTTATTTAATTTGGCTGCCAACCTATTCTACTCTTATCCAAAGAAAACTTTCATTCAATTTTATTTTTAATTCATAATAAAATTCATTTATCTGCATGCTATGGAGGTAGTTTATATTAGAATGAGGTAATAATATAATGTGCCAGTCTTTCCTTACACTAAATTAAGCCAAATCAGACAACAATGCTACAGTTATGAGCCTGGAAAAGAAAAGGAGATGATGATTCAATATTCTGGCAAACTGCAGTATCTGCTGATGTTGCGTCTGCAAGACAGCTGACCTGGCAGGGTGCATCTAGTGTTTCTTAGCTCTGTGTTTTCCATTCAAAATTCTATGCTCTTATCTCTTCATTGTACATAAAGAAACACTATATCACTATGTCTGTAGCAGAAATTATGTTTTTCCCTACTACCCAGTTCCCAGTTTCAACTATTGCTTACAGTGTAACTCTTGCCCATCTCTCAAATTTAACATTACAGTTCATTTACCATTTGTTTGTGTGGACATACTATCTTGCTTCAGATACAGCTCTGAACAGTTCCTGTCTGGTTATTATTTGCTGATTTTCTATTCCTCCATCAATTATATAGAATTGCTCTTCTCTTTCTTTCATTTTCTTGGCACTTAGCCTCTTAACTTTCTCTATTAGACATACTCTTCTTGGAAGTTAGAGCACTCTTTCTTGCTGATCCTTGTTCTATTCTTAATTGGATGTAAACTCAGGCCAATGCTACCTAAGCAAAGTTATATATCTGATTCTATAACCCATGTAAACTTCTGCAACACAATCTTCCACAAATTTCCCATAGTGTGATGGTTTGAGTAAAAAGAAAACCTTTGCCCTCCAAAATCCCTTTTAATTTCTCCTCTATTTCTCTGGTTACTTACTCATCTCCTTTCAGATTTTATGAATTTATCTTTGTTTTCACCTCATTTTAGCTTACTATGAGATTAAACACTCTAGTCTACGAATGACATTAGAAGTGATTGCTTGGCTCAATAAAAGCAGCACAGTGAATGATCTGTGTGCTACTTCATATAGAGAGATTGATGAGTTTATTGTTCTTGATTATTATGTTTACCTGTGAACTTCTGAGAAAAAATTTACAGAAAGACATACCTACAAATGTTTCATTCTGTCATTTCTGGGATACGGACACAATGATTGGTTTAAGTTGTGTGACCCAAGACTACTAATAAGGAATACCTTCTAGGATTTGTATAGCAAGGAGGGCAGTGTTATGGAAGCTCTGAGCAGAGGAGAAACAATCTTTTAACATGTACAGGGTTTTTCTTTAAAATGAATTCTTAGAAAGTCCTTTAATTTTCATCAAAATTGAAGGATAAAGAATCCCTTGCACTTCTCCTACCCTGCCTTGCACCATTACCACAGACCTGGCAGAGAAATGCATTTGTTATGCTTAATGAACTCTGATAATCATTGTCAAGCAAAGTTGAAAACTAAGTCCAAGAGGTCACTCTGCTGATTACTCTTAATGTTCACTCATTGCATTATCTTAAGTCTGAACAGATGTATCATAATATAAACACCATTATGGTTTGTACAGAGTATGTTTATAGTCATAAATTCCCATGTTCTTCCCATTCATTCTTTTGCTCCAGTGATTTTTGGCAATGAATAAGAATTCCTGTTTGTTTGATTCCATAGCTTTGCCTGTTTTACGATATCACCTAGTGATAATCCTACAGTATAACTATTTTTGGGCTAATGTATGTTAGTCAGTAATATGTATTTAAGTATCCCATATTTTTCTTTCTTGCAAACCCCAATTATTTATAGTGCCAAATCATAGTGCATTATTTTTGTCTCACATTTATCCATTCACATATTGAAGGATCTTGACTGTAGCAACTTTTAGCATTGTAAGTAAATCTGTATATGGATTCTTATATGAACATACAGTTTTGCATACCTTAGATAAAATGAGGTGTGTAATATTAGATTTATTGTTTTAAGAAAACACCAATCCATCTTACAAAGATAGATTTGAATTGTTTTTAACAATCGTGAGAGCAGTTCCTGTTGCTCCATATAATTAATGGTAGTTTGTACTTTCAAAATTAAGAGATTTTTCTCCTAATCATACAAAATTTTATTTTATTTTTTGAGAATTATTACACATAGCTAAAACAGGATTTGAACAAATCCACCCCCTTGTCCCCTTATTTTACGTCTCCCATAATCTCGACAAGTTTTACTTTCCAATTTCAGATTTTCTAAATCTTTTAAAGCTCACCACAATAAAGTAAATTTGTTTCTAAGACTTTGTTTATTCATCTTTGAGAGTTTCATACAGTGTACTTCTAGCTTAATCCTTCCCATACCACAGTTTCTCCAAGATCTACACTCCAAGCTTCATGTTTGTTCCTTCTCTTAACAAAAAACAAAAAGCCCGATGAAGCCACTAACAAAAAGGAAGTCTAATTGCAATTATTTCTGAGCAAGGACATGTTCTGGACTCCGGTTGCAATAACCAGTATCACTCTACTGAAGAAAATGGATTTTCCCTCTTCCAGTCAATATCGGCTCCAAACAGAGTCTTGGTTAGGAGTAGCGCATTGGAAGAAGTTTCCCTCCTTAGTGCTGATATTTTGAGAGCTTGTGTACGCTGTCCTGGTCTTGGTGAGTTCACATTTACAACTGCTTACTTTGTACAGAAATTGTTGTCTTGTTGGAATTGTGTGCATCTTCTTGCTCTTATAATCTTTCCACCCCCTTTTTCTCATAGATCCCTGATCTTTGAGTGGAGGGATTTGATAAAGGTATTTTATTTATGGCTCAATGCTCCAAAGTCTCTCACTCACTGCATGTTGTCCAGTTCTGGATCTCTGCATTCATTACCACCTACGTCAAGAAGATCCTTCTCTACAAGGATTGAGCCATTCACTCTTAGGAGTTTTATATAATATAATAGAACACTTTATGAAAAGTCTCATCTTAACAATATTATATATTTTTATTCTTGTATATTAGTTTTGTCTTTAATTATTATTTTCAATTTCTGTAACAGTTTCATACTTGATGTTCATATTTTGTTAAATTGATGCATAAACATTCAGTTAGGTTGTACATTGTTGTAAATTATGTTTTGTTTTCAGTGTAAGTTGAATTTGTTTATTTATGTTATATAGAATGTTTGACTTGTTCAGCTTTATATCTTGAACACTTGTTTCAATTGCTAGTCAGCTTCTAGAGTTTCACTGTCATTGCTGATGATTATTCCCTTGTATTTTGACAGAGATGCTTTAGTTACCTGCTTGTAAACACAGTTTCACTTATCACTTTGCTTAATTCTTCTTAAAAGTATTATTTCGTTAGGAAGCACTATCAGCATGATTAGAAATAAGTGATGGGCAAGAACATCTTCTCATTCTTTTTGATGTTAGTAGGAAGTGTATGAGTTCCTATTTATGAATTGTTCTTTTATATAGATTTCTACTGAATATATTTTACCAGGAAGAAGCATATATATATATTTCATCACTAATGTATTTCAGTATTTTTTCAAATTTTTCTATGTATATCATGTAATAAAATTTTCCTTAATATGTTGACATGATGGAGGAAAGTTAAATACTAAAGTTGTATTTAGGATTATTAACTTATCAACCCTTAAGCTTATTTTAATATTCTACTCTTCCACATTGAAGAATTATGTTCAGGCATTTCCTATCTTAAGTTTTGCAGCACCCTGCATATAATATACAGCTTGTGAATGCCTTGGCTTTAGCACCACAATCCTTTAAGTATATTTGCATGTATCTCCATGTAAACCAGACTTTTCAAAAAGCTCAGTATCATTTTGCATTTTCAGAATTAAAATGAAGAAAATTTGCATTCATCTTGATTAGCGTTTGGAAGGTGAAGAAAAGTTTCCTTAAATAAGAGCACAGATAACTATAACTGTATTTGTGAGAGTTCAGATGCTGCAAAGTTGTCTCACCTCAGTCTATCAAGTGCTGACCTGCAGAAGTCGATTCCTCAGCTCTGTTGGCACAGGTAAATAGGACAAATCTAAAAACCAAATAGGAACTGACGTTCATAAACGTATCTGGAACAGTCGGACGCTTAGCAAAGAACATAATATGATATAGATTTGGTATGGAAAGTGAAATTGCATTGGCCTAAGAGCAGCATAAACCTGAGACTAATAATTTTATTGAGATCGTTGTAGAGATTAACGGTGAGTTCCTAATGGGCCTCTTAGTGTGTGACCTAGAAATAGCAGACCTGAGTTTAAAATTGTTCTGTACGAGTTTACTCTTTCAAACGGAAGAAAACCTCTTTCCCCATCTACCCATTTCACACCCCACAAAAACAGGACATTTGAAAACTGCAGATTCAACTTCATCAGGGGCCCCAGTGAAGTGACTGGACGTGTCTGTTTCTGTGTTATTTTCAGAAACAATAGTATGAAATTGCTGAAATTGTGGTATCAGCAGGAAGCAGTACAAAGAACTGCCAATGGGAGAACAAAATATGAAGAGAGCAGCTACTTGGAAGTCTTCCTGACAAGCTTCCCAGTGTCTACTACTGAGTTAGCTATAAACAAATGTGAGGGAAGAAAGTAAAGGCTGGTGTGGTACCCAGGCAGTCTCACCCTGTCAGAAAGAGCAGCACTCAGTGACTTCTCCACCTTTAAGCCTCAGGCAAACTGCACTAAATAATGCTTCAGAATACACCTCCTACTCCAATGTGGTACTTCTCCAATTGTTGTATGAAGACCGCTTGTTCATTCCTGGCTACCCAGAACCAAAATAACCACTTAGAAACTATATTATTTAAATCACTGCTTGGCCTGTTAGCTCTATTCTTATTGGTTAGCTTTTACATCTTAATTTAACCCATTAATTCCTTTTAGCATCTGTCTCAGACAGGGCTACCTGACTTCTCCTGACTCTGCCTACTTTCTCCCAGAATTCAGTTTAGTTTTCCCTGCCTATCGGTATTCTGCTCTGCACAGGCCCAAGACAGTTCTTTATTAACCAATGGCATTCACAGCATACAGAAGGGAATCCCACAACACCTTCCCTTTTCTGTCTAAATGAAAAGGATAGTTTTAATTTTAACATAGTAAAATTACATACAACAAAACATAGGCTAAATTTTGAACAAATTTCAGATGAAATGGGGTTTTAATCTTTAATCTATAGGCCTTCCTCACTCTAAATTGCATATAGTTAGGGTTTAGTAAAGTAAATTTAACATGTGAGTATGAACGTAAGCACAGTTTTAAAACCTTTCCATTGCTGTGATGATAAATGATGACCAAAAGGGATTTAAGGAAGGAAGACTTTCTTTTGGCTTCTAGTGCTAGAGAAATAAGGGTCCATCCTGGTGAAGAGTCATGACAGCAGATAAGTATGGTAGCCAGAACATAAAACCAAAAACCCATATACTGAACCCCAAATATTAAGCATAGTAACTTACCTGGAAGTTGAATGAGAGTATAAACACTGAAAGTATACCTTGTGTTATGAAATTCCTTACAAATTACTGTGCTTCCACAAACTTACCAAAGAGCATGACCAACTGGGAACCAAATTTTCAATCATTTGTGTTGTGAGATACATTCTCTTTCTAAACATCATAACCTCTGCTCCAAAATGTCCCACACTCAGAGGGCCAATTCAGATAGAAGATGGACTGTTCTAGAATATCTCAGTGGCTACTTCAGAATAGACATGGATGGCTCCTCTTAGCACACATATAGATCCTTAATGTGGTTTGCATTCGAAGGCTTTGCCATATGGGTTTAGGCAATCCAAACCTTGAAGTTTTCAGTTCAGACACACTTGTATTATTTGTTGGAAAGTCAGGTACTTCATATTTGCCAGCAGACACATAATCTCTATGATATAAAATAAAGATTCATTTTAGAGGTAGGACCTTATAGAATAAAAACTACTTATTTATTTATTTATTTATTTATTTATTTATTTATTTATTTACTCTCTGAACATAGCGGACAATGAGGACTACTGAGAACTCAAGAACAATGGCACTGGGTTTTGATCCTACTGTACTTACTGGCTTTGTGGGAGCCTAGGCAGTTTGGATGTTCACCTTACTAGACCTGGATGGAGGTGGGTGGTCCTTAGAATAAGAACTTTGTAGAAAGGAGAGCATGCATGAGGCATTGCATTTGAATTTTGTATTACGAAGTGGCTGAGAACAAGTATAATACTGAAACTAACAAGGACAATAGTGAAGATAGAGTGATACTAGAATTTGTATCACCACCAACCCTGACAGCACAGCTTCTTCCAAATACGAATGTGGCTCATGCTTAGGAGTAATTAATGAAGACAGTGAGCATAAGCCTAAGAAGTTATTTGTCCTAGTTATGTCCTTATACCAATGAACTGACTCCCTGGACTTGGGGCATGTGGAGTCTGCTTGAAACCTGATCCTATTAATACCTGTTTAACACAAGAGAGTAAAAAATCACTACAGCTTTGCACTTGCCAAGTTATGTGCACATTTCTGTAGGTGAAGACTGCTCATTCATTTATAAGCCCTCTGAACACAAATAATAACACAGGAATTAGATTAATTAGAACACTGTTTGGCCAATAGCTTAGGAATACTTCTAGCTAACGCTTATATCTTAATTAGCCCATTTTTATTAACTTGTGGATTGTCCCAAGGCTAAGGGTCCAAATGGTACCTCATTGACTCTGTCTTCTCTCTCTATATATATCTCCTCTAGCCTAGGTATATTCTGCTAAGTTATTGCCCAAACATCTTCTTTATTAACCAATGGTAATAAAGCATACTTATACCATAGAGGGAAATCCCACGTGACAGTTCTTTGAGGACGAAGATAGCTGAATATAAAATTATATTAAATTATAAAAATAGAAATCATAGAAAACACTGATGGAGACTTCCCAAGGTGAACTACCTTCACATAAATATACTCATAAATGACAAGATTAAACAATATACCACAAGATCCTTTAAAAGATTGTTTTCTGTTGATGATATAATAAGGTTATTAAGATTGAAACACCCCTATCTAAAAAATTAGGAAACAAATCAGTCAATCAATAAATATTACCACAAAATATATATTTTTTTATTTTCTTATAAAACCCAAGATCCGGAATATGCATCCATGTCAAGAAATGATCTTGGGATAATCTACTGACAATGTTTCTCTCTTCCCTGTGGAATGTCACCATCAGTTCTTGACATTCAATTACTGGAGCAATTAGGAAAGATGACCAATGTTGATATGTACTTTCCACTCAGAAGCACACACATGTGCATACGCATGCATACACACATGCACACGAACACAAATATCTCTCATAATTTCTTAGGATTTTTGCTTTCCTGATTATTGTAGATCTAATTTAATCTGAATATAGATGTGTTTGTTTAATGTTGATTTGATATTAAGATAAAATCATCACTAGGAGAGTAAGTTTCTGTCAGAAAATATAAAGTTCTTTTTGTAAATGATACAGTTCAACCTAGAAGCAAAAGAAATCTCATAAGAAAGCTTCTAGAAATTGTAGTTGAAGACAGTAAGTTTCATGTTGTAAAGACCCAAGAGTTGTTTTAAAAAATATCAGAGTGGACATGTGTCTCTCCATAGGAGCCCCAGAGGCACAGCACAATCATCATATTGCACTCTTACCTGAAAAGCTTGGCATGAGTTTGAACTCTACAAAGTCATATACTGACACACAGGACTAGAAAATGATCAAATACCTCATGTTCTTCTTGGGGAGGTTTGGAAACAGAACCATTTTCATTGCACCTCTGATAAATTTCTTGCACTTTGGCCAATGGAATTATTTTCTTCTCTTTCAGAATTCTCTAAGGAAGCTTTTAAAATGTTGTGTGTACTTCACGCAATAATGTCTATCCAGCAAAAAGAGTACAAATAAATTATTGTTGTGAACTATAGAAATTAGTAAAAATTGGCTAGACATTCCATTCAGTGTATCTAGTAAATACAAATACGATAATGGAAATATTTGCACTTCTTTCCCTCATTGGGAAGTTGTAGAAGGCATGCAGTAGCATGTATATTATTGACCTAAGTTCATGTCCAAAGGCTAGTATGATCAGGCCTTTTTGGATGAGATTAATTCATGCTACAAGAATAGCTCACTAGCCTTTGTAAGGGTCAGAAATTTAATTCATTCTGCATAAAAATTGTCTTCCATCTTCATTGTCTAATGAGTTGCCAATATATAAAAGTAACGTTATGAAATGTGTAAAGCATGCATCAGTGTCTGTAGTCTGTTTATATCGAAGGTATCTGACATGTTCACATGTCTGTGTTTGCTTATCTTCAGTTCCTAATGAATTTCCTAGGAGGCAAAATAGTTAATTATTCATTGAAGTTAATAAATGTTATTTACAGCTACAGAGAACTCTGCAAATATTGAGCATAGATTGTCTGATATGCAGATGTTCCTCACAAAGTGCTTATTGATGACTGTGATTCCCTTAGACCCTTTTTATTCTGAAGACATTTTACACTCAGAGAAAGAGCATTGTTATAGAGCACTCATGTTTCTAACATTATATTCATTATCACAAATATAAAATTGTTTAAAATGCATTGCAAAATAAAAACAAACAAAAAAACTTAATGAATCATTATAGCATGCATGTTTCTATTTAGAAATAATAGAAATACTGTAACATACTCAGATAGATAAATGTTCATATTGAAGCAATGAACATTATGCTTCATATTATTATATTATGATAATAGAACTCACAGTAGATTCGTTTCTTCGTACTCTCTGTTTCTCAGACTAAAAAAAAAAAATGTTTACTACATTCATAACTTGTAAACCAATTAACCAAAATGAAATTTGCAGGAATAAGTGGGAATGAACTATACATCTTATGTGGAAATGAATAGAATCAATGTCAGTCTGGACTGAAAGAGATTTAATTATATCACATTTAATTTCCATTTAATTGCTAGTATTTGGGTGAATAGTTGAAAACAAATTCCACCAAGTGTATATGATGTTTATACACCAGGATCTTAATACCATGTTTGAACAAACATGGAAACCATGTACTATCAAGCTCTCTGCTACATGTTATTATAAATTTGAATGAGATCTAGCAGTGACAGCAATTTGGACATTTGACTTCATTACAGCATTTCATTCACTTTCAGTATTTGTATTTTTTTACTGTTAGATTACTTTAAAATTTGTATAATTAATAAATAACTTTATTTATAAAAGAATACTCAATTAGTGCTTTGCAAATTTAATATGGTGAAGTCTTTCTATATATAATCATGTGTCTCAAGCAACTGTGGGAACATGCTGTACATAAACATTTCATCTAAATTAGGTGGTAACTTTTTATTGAGGAACACAAAACTTGCTGAATCTCTATTACAGTTTGCTGTATTTGTACCAAGATTTTTATGAGTATCCAATCAAGAATATGAGTTACATTTTTGTTAGTTTTATTATTTTTGTATATTTATTTTAGCAAAAACAAGTATACACTTAAATAGAAGGAAAACTATACTAACTTTACAATGAATCTGTAAATGTCTAGCTTTGTCAATCTTTCTTTTTGTATCTTTTATTTCATATAATTCACAATATAAAAACAAAATGAACTAAAAGGAATTTCTGCTTATTGCATTAAAGTTACCATATTGAATTATATAAATTGTACATTCATGTTTCCATGCTGAACTGTTTTGTAAAATCCCAAGGAGATGATCCAGTCTCTAGTCACTGTCCATCGGGCAAGAAGACAGATAAAAGAAATATAATAATTCCACTTGAGTCTAACTTTTAAAATCATGGATTTATCAGTCTTATTTGCAAAGCATGTGATAAGAGTTACTACAGGTGCATGATTGACTCAGAAGTAGTTCTGTTACCACCATGCAGGTGAAGAATCTTCTCCCAAAGGCTGCTGGCTGCTCAACAGGTCAGAGATCCTTCCTTTTCGGCATTTGTTTCAACTCTGTAACATTGAGTAGGGTACTATGAATCTCATCAGTTTCTCCTTTCATAAACATGTAAATATCATTTACCTTCTGAGTCTCATAAGCTTTCTTCTCTCTGAGGAAACAGTGTTTGAATTTGATGGAAATTGGCATACATCACAAGGTAATGGAATGTTAACATAAAAATGTTACCATACTAGAATCAGTCTGTTGAACCATTAAAATATTAATCAGTTTGCTTGGTGTGTGTGTGTGTGTGTGTGTGTGAAGGAGGTGTAGATGCAGGGCAGATTATCATTATGTATGATTTGTATGTGTTAATAAGTCATTATAAAATCTACATGTACATTATAAATTTTAAATAAAAAATTGGATACCAGTGTTTCTAATCATTTAACATTTTCCTATGAAGAGTAGTGTGGGAGGTCCTTCTCTCTATATGTTATTTTTATTGGTTAATGAATAAAGAAACTGCTTTGGCCTACAGCAAGGCAGAACTTACCTAGGTGGGGAAAACTAAATTGAATGCTGGGAGGAAGAAGGCAGAGTCAGAGAGAAACCATGTAGCCCCGCTGGAGACAGATGCTGGACCTTTACCCAGTAAGCCACACTTCTGTGGCAATACACCGATTAATGGAGATGGGTTAATTTAAGATATGAGTTGGCCAAAAGTATGCTTAAGCTATTGACCAAACAGTATTACAAATAATATAATTTCTGTGTGATTATTTTGGGGCTGAGCAGCCAGGAACAAACAAGTGGCCTCCTATAAAAAAAGACTTTATATTAGTGAATTCCATTTGTGAATTAAGGATCCTTCTCCTTACAGAAGTGCTATTTTATTCAATTTTCAACTTAATAAAATGCTCTCATAATTTAAAACTCAGTACAGCCAGGCAGAAATGTTACAATTCATGAAAAGCTTATTCCCTTTAAGGAAAGACAAATCAATTTATCAACTCATTTATATGTTTTTTGTTTCTGTGAATTTAATGCAATGCAAGGTAATCATTTAATTTGTTTTACATCTCTCTTAAAATTATATTGAACATTTACTTTTCTTCAAGAAGAGATGGACTTCCAATCTCTAGTCAGTCTCAAAATAAGTTTCCAATTATCAGTTGCTAAAGTTCCTTGTGTCATGCCCAATTACTGTTACTATGTTCAAGGCTTATACCTCACTACATCACACCATTAGAGCTGGTGGAACCCTGCTGATGTGGGGCCTTATACAAGTCCATTAGCTGGTGTTCAAATTCGTAGTCTGTAATTTATGGTAAACATTTCATATTAAAAGCCTAACAATTATTTTAAGTATAATAGGTTTCTTATCAAGTAGAAAAATATGTGTTCTTTCATTTCCACATTATTATACTCATTGACCAGCACTTTTCATCCAGTAGAACCATGAACTCTTTCTTTACATGTAAGTCTACTACTTGGATTTTAAACACATATCTATAGTTTTGTTTTTTTAACCTTATTATTTCATAACCCTTTAGAATAGTTTTATGATAATTAAAAACATTATTTTCTCAATATCTTAAGTAAAATTGTGCATATTGCATGAAATTAACTACATTTTTAATCTATTGAGTCCTATTAGTGTTGCCCAAATATTCATGGGTAAAGGGTCACACGTTGGAGTATGTGTAACCTGTCAGTATTCGCCAACACCCAAACGACTCTGCCTCCCAAAGGAGCTACCTCCTGCCAATAGCTCCTCAGTTAAGGATATGGCTTTTCCAAAGCCTCACATCCATGCTACAATTTTTAACTGGTTTGATCTTGTTCAGTCCTGCATATTTTTACTAAAGAATTATTACACTCTTCAACATTTTATCAATGAATAGTTCTTTACAGAATTCTTGTTTTGACCAGGAGCCTAAGTACACAGAATTTCCTTACAGGTGTTCAGGCCTAGCCCTTTATAATTTGACTTTCCACATATTTCCCAGTTTAATGTGTCTTTTACTTGAACCTTTGAAGTAAATTGTATTCTGGAGGCAATGTCTAGTGAAAGCTCACATGCTTATAGGAAAGTGAAGCAAATGAGTCAAGTGTGAGAACAATGCAAGTCCCTTTTGTTTAGTAGTTACTATCTTCTATCTATTTTTCAGAGTGTCTATGCTTTTAATTGATTTCTATGTATTTTAAACCAACCTCACAACATCCCATAAATTGGTATTACAAACATAAATAAAACTAAGATTGAGACTGGCTCAAAAAAGAAAACTTGGCTTTTTTATTAAAGCTTAACTGTAGATAGAAATATTTATGTTAGTCTGAGTATTTATGTTCAAATAACAGTTGATTTTAGATATGAGGCATTGGCTAAGAACAAAATAAATTGTGGTTTATCTAAACTGTAAAATTGTAAGATTTAGGGATTAGCCTCCGATCTTGCCATTTGGATTAAAAGGATACCACATAAATATGGCTTAGTTTACAACTAGCTGTAGCTATGAGTCCTGCTCTGTCACTTTGTTACATTTATTTTGCATATAGTGGGCTGTGCCAACACTATTTAATCTTGGACAGTCTTTATGGGTTTGTCCTGCATTAAATTGTCTGCTAAAGGTTCATATTTAAGATGATAAGGATGTTTGATGTCATCCCAAAGTGATCATATGCATCAGGTTCTGGGTGGAACTGAATGGAAACGTTAATGTGACGACCTGCACATGAAATTTCTCCATACATTTAGAGCTCTGTCTTTTGGTTTAGATGCATTCTACTTCTTGGGACCATTGTCACGTTGCCATTATGCCATTATATTTGCTATTTTAATTATTTTTAATATACGTACCTCACTGATTAATTATCTTCTAAAAACATGCATTTCAAAGCAAAAATGCTTAAAAGAATAAAAGTGATTTCAGACTCAGGAGGCAACTGCCCATTCTTTTTTGTGATCCTGTGGATGCCTGAGCATCAGCCTACCGCATACGTCTTATTTGTGGTAATCAACTTAGATTATCATTCCCAACTCAAGTCTTCATATATGAATTCCATCCAAACACATTCCTTCTTATGTTGAACAATAGCTAGAAATTGAGTAAGCGGAGAGATGACTCAACTGTTAGTGCATGTGCTGCTCTTGCAGAGGACCTCGTTTCAATCCTTAGTACCCACATGGTAGTTCACAGTCAACCGTAACTCCAGTTTCAGAAGATTCAGAGACCTCCTGTAATTTCTGTTGGCACCAGGCAAATATACATGACATGCATACATACATTCAGACAGAACATTCATGCATATAAAAATAACTAAAAAATAATTTAATAAAATGAAAAAGTAACAAAATATTTTTTATTATTTTAATCTACTCCATTACAGTTTAAGTCCTCAAAGATTATCTCATTGTTCTGATTTGAAAAAAAAAATCTCAACCATCAATACCATCCTCTTTGGTTTTGTCTGTTTCCAGAAAGTTCTTTAATTTGTCTACCAAGTATCAGGAAGCTTTGTTGATGCTGTTATTGTTAATTAAATAAGAATGATATAAATTTCTACCATTCTCTGTGTAATTCTATATTGTCTAAATATTACATTGCTACTCACATGATATTTATAAGACTTCTGGAAACAGTTCATGTTGCTAATCAATGTCCATCTCAATCTTCATAGACCTGCTTTAATGTTATTGCCCATAGCAAGGGCTTATGAAAGTTTGTCTACACACTTACAGTGGTTTTAAATGTAGTTGTGTAGATGAGTCTGCACATAGTTAATAGTTTACTCATGTGATTATTAATATTCATTGGATGAAAACTAAGACTTGGTGAGTCGTCAGCTAATGGTGCCTATAGCTAAACTTTGAATATATTTTAGAAGTAAATTTTAGAAAAAGTTTTTTTTTTCTTTTCTTTCACTATTGGGGACTTAAGCTGAATAAACCATATAATTTTCATCTTCAGGATGCTGTTTAGATATCTGATCTCTGTGGATTAGACTTAAATGCTTTTAGTGAGTATCACTTGATTGTTTTGTGAATAACAAAAGAAATATTACAATATGAAAGAAATCAATAGCCTTCTGCAAAAAGAGCCTGGAAAACACATGACAGAACGTTTGCCTAAAGTATTCTGATGCCTTTCCCTAAACTTTCAGAGAAATCCTGGCCAAATTTTTCTAAAGCCTTATCATTGTATTACCAAAGCTTTGTGTGATTAAGAGACAGAATCTTCAAGCTAATATCGCCAGCTATTCTGTCCTAAGTACAGGAACTACTATTTATATCACTGCATTAGGTAAAATTTATCAGTATTAATGTACAACTTAGATAACTGTCTCTTCATAAACAGCACATGTGTAAGTCAAAACACTAATTATAATTCAACTTCAGTTTTGAAATTCTCTGCTAACTACCTGTATTGAGATGCAAATTATCCTGAAAACAAATTCTAGGGTTTAGTACCTGAGGAGGAAATCTATATGCTGTAAAGATTTTAAGATCCCAATAGACAAGCTGCTTACCAAACCACTAAAATGGCAGATAATGCACTTCAGGCATTAGAATTTTCTTGAGAAATGGCATTTGGTGGCTGTAAGCATTTTTTGAGAAATATATGTTTTATTTTCATGCTGACAGAATTGAGGATGATGACAATATGAATTAAATCATGAGAGGGAGGAAAAAAAGTCACTGCCAAATATTTAATCTACAGCCTCCATCCTTGTACAGAGATTGTTAGAGTTCCAGTTTTGTACATTTTCAGCTATTGTTCACGATCTGCCTTTAAACATCTTTATTTTTATAAGATGGTCTTCATTATTATAAATAATAATTCCAATATAGATTTATAAACATCCTTTCCTTTCAGTACTTGTCATCTCTGTTTATTAAATAAACACCGTAGTGTTGAAAACTGAATTTATATTCAATATGGCTTTTGGTAGCAAGTCATAACTGAAGGAACAGTTATAACCCATCTCCAATCTTCAACTTTTTCCCTTGAAAATGATGGAATCTGGAGACTTTCTAAGTCAGTTTGATAATTCTTGTGGAACAGGGCTAAAGAAAACACCTGTATCCATAAATTGTCATGCATCTTACGAGTAGACAGAGCCGCCCAACATGCTATGTGTTTCACATATACTCATTAATTAACTCTGTTTTACATCACCACCTGAAGTCATAGCGGGCTGTAAATTGCAGCGTGAAATAGTCACTGAGCTTCGTCAAGGAGAAAGCTGTTAAGCGCAGTTTGCAAGCTTGAAGAGACAGGTTCAGAAAGCAATTACGCTTTCAGAGACAGATTAATAATGCGCTGCCGCTTAGGTAAGCTCTGTCCCCTCACCACCCTTTGAATCATCCTCCGGCATAGGCTGCAGCTTGCCAACACATACAACTGCCCTTGCCACACGTATTTCTATTCTCTGCAATGAAGGATTTCTTGAGAAATTGTCGTATGTTTTTAAATCATAAAATATTTTAAAAGAAGAAAGAACAGGGACGGAGAAGCTGCAGTAGCTGTTTTAAGCCTAACTAATAGCTCTCGGAAGTGCTCGGGTCTTAAACTCCAGTCTAGAGTGCTGAGTGAATAAAGTTTGGTGCAAGGCAGGTACTGCAAAATCCAAAGAAGGAAACAATCAAATACCCTGTTTTAATATGTCCCCTTTACTCTACTTCATTCATCAAACAAAGCTCCCTTTATCCAGACTGACTAATAAGGAGTAGGGGTTGATTGATTTTACCTATCTATCTATCTATCTATCTATCTATCTATCTATCCATCCATCCATTCATTTATTTATTTTTAACTAAAGGGACTATTAAGATTTCCAGGAAATTTAGGTTATCATTTGGTAGGCCCTTCGTATTATGTTCTACTGCCTTAGCAACATGCTGTTAAAATGCTCCTGAGTGTGATCTGAGAATAAAACATAAGAACTCATAATGCACAGGGAAAATGCTTCATTTAACATGGGCCAGTGCAGACTTTCTGTGGAAGCCCTTCAATCATGACTTGTCCTTAATATTGTGTCTGACAAATGAGTCTAGTCTGTTGGCTGCTGTGGTAGACTAATAACTATCCATTCTGTCAGAATAAAAGGTAATTGTTTTAAGTCTCATTTTTTTTTAAGTTTTAAAATTTTAATTAAAATCTAAGGAGGAGAACTCATGGAGTTCTACTGGACAAAGAACTAGAAGCAACCACTGACTGACAGCTGAGATTGGTGGGGCATAACTGGTTAGCTTGACAAAGTGGTCAGCTCTGAAGCCACATACACACATACGCCATCAGATAGTTTGATTGCTTTTTCTTGGTTTTCTTTAAGGAATTTGTTGATTTCTTCCAATTTTTTGTTGGTCTTTTCTTCTACTTCTTTTTTTTTATTTTTATTTTTTATTGAGAAAAGGAAAAAAATGTTTCCACCTCCTCCCAGCCTCCCATTTCCCTCCCTCCAGGCTGGGTGGCCTGCCCCTGAGGTTTTCCTCCTTCCTTTCTTGTTTCTAGATCCTTTTATCCCAGATTTCTCCTCATATTTCTTTTCTCTGCCTTACAACCCCACCTATCTTTCTCTCTTACTTCGCTATTGGCCATTCTACACCATCAGGTGTTTTAGACAGGCACAATAACGCGGTTTCACAGACTTTAACAAATCCAACATAAACAAAAGTAACACAACCTTAAAATGTTTGTCTTTGGAAAATAAAGACATTTGAAACTTGTGGCACAGTATTGAAAAATCATTATATTCATGTCATCTATATATGCTAAAGTAAATTTATATTTTAAATAGAAGCACTTGAAATTACGCATAGCTGGCTTTAAGGGGATGTCAGGAAATGACGTCGACATAGTTTGTTAGTCTTTGCTTGTGCTTAATCTCTTAGTGAGCTCATCACTTAAATCTATGAGCAGAAGTTGGTGTATTGGAAAATCAAAAATTTAGAAAGTGAATCACATATTTCTGATAGTTTTCAAAAAGTGAAAACACTTATGAGCTCTGTCCTGTTCTGGTGTATCTTATCCCTGTATTGTTGATAACATTGAAAACTTGACTCTGCTTTGTCAAATTGTTATGTTTTCGTAGTCCAGAAAGATATTCAAAACTTTAAAATGTGTTTATCAACAGTTTCATGACTTTTCATTTATAATAATTTCCTCTGAGTTCCCGTATGTTTTATGACACTATCCTCAGAATCCACTGGTTCCAAAGAAGATAGTTTGGACTTTGTAAGAAATTTGAAACTAACTTAAGACATGAAGTGGCCCTGGAGTTTTGAATGTGGGATGGTGATATGCTTGAAAAAGAATTAAATCTAATGTTCCCTAAATTTCCTGCTTGTACCCGACGTTAAGTATATATGAAACTGGCATTTGACTTTATATAACTGTGAATTTTACTGAAATGAGACATTGTAGATTTGACTCGTGAGAAAATGTAACTTGAAATGTCTTAATAATGTCATCTGCGATGAGTCTCATCATAAAAATGTAGAAACTAATTTAAATCTATTAGCAAATGGTTCCTTAAAGCCCTAATTAGCTGGTAATTTTGATAATATTGGCAAGAATTCTCTTCCATCTCATTTTTGTTTTATTTTAGTTACTCTTTTCTTCTTCAAACTTAGCTTAGAATTTCCCATTAGCTCTCTATATCCCAACTGGGAAGCTCAGCAGCTAACCTCTACAGGGGAACCAACCCACTGTGTGTGAAATTGCATTCTGAAATTGTGTGTTTGATAAGTAAAAGGAGTCTGTGAACACAGACTAGAATGTTCTTACTTTATGAAAGAATACAGAAGTTTTGTTTTCTTTATTTCTCTATTTAGAGAGATAAAAGAGGAGGATTGTGTTTAAGATCTCTGATTAGACATTGAATAAAAAGTCTAGGTTGTCAGTCTCTAATTCACTTGTGAAAATTATTTTGCTCTCTTTGAAAACTTCGTAAATATAAGTCTGAGATTTTTAATATGTTTATAGCAACATGTTTCACAATTTTATATTTGATGTCATTTACACATGATGTTAAGCAAGTAAGTGTCTGATAGAGCTATTATTTTGAAATTTCACGGATCTGAATAACTATCATCTCTCTGGAGAAAGATAAATCAAATAAAACTTTTAACAATTAAAATTGTAAATATGGATTAAAATATTCCTTTGAGATTTCTTATAAATAATTTTCTGTATGTTTCACAACGACTTAAATCTTAACACGTGAATTTGTAGTTATAAACCATTCTACAGGTGTCTCGTTGCCTGATTGCTCTGCTGTCTTGGTCAGGTTTGCCTGTCATTATTTTCTCAGTAGTATTATGTCTCCAAATAACAAACACCCTCTTGTTGGGGGTTGAAGACACTGGACAAAGAATCCCAAGATAATACCAAAAGATTTCACTTATATTTTATTCATTTTAATGGGCAAACTCATTGAACAGAAATGAGAAGTCAAACCTCTGGTATGTGATGTGGGAGTCAGAGAAAGTGAGTACTGGGCAGGCTGTTTTCTCTGGGTACCCAAAAGGTCACATCCTAACCTGGACCAACTCTTAAATATCATTGGCTGACAGAAGTTCCCTATTAGCTTCCCCCTTTGTCTAAATAAGAGAGTTCCAAACATAATGCAAAACTATATATATATATATATATATATATATATATATATATATATTGAACAGATATCAAGTATAAAATTAGGAGTACAACCAGAATAAACAATAGTAATCAAGGAACAAATGACAAATATTTTAAAAATATTTTATCCTAAAGAATCTAATCTTGAATTGGAAATGGCTTTGTTAAATCAAAAGAAGAAGGTAAATATGACTATCTAATCTTTAACCCTATCGAAGGCCTGAGAAGGGAGATAATATTACTTGAGTAGGCAGGAAATATAACCAAGCAGCTTCCAAAATGTGCAGTATATGACAGAGACCCAACTGGTTATATGAGCAATCACCCAAAGTCTCATTTGTAATGTTAAAGCAAGCAACTTTGGCAAAGGCCTAGAGTAACTGACAGACCATTTTAAGAGGCAGGAAAATTTTTAGAAATATCTTATCCTGTCTTGGCAAGGTTTGGCAGTCTTTTTCCTTGTGTTCTGCTTGTCCAGTCCAGACACCATATAGTTTGTCAGTGGATGAGGCATAGGCATTTCCTTGTCCAAAGGCCAATTGTGCCAAGAAGAAAACAAACTCCAAGTGGAGTTCTCTTGGGACTAGATAGGTGCTTTCAGGAGCAATCATGTCTCATGTCAACACAAATGCCATGTTCTACAGATTCTTCAGTGGTTGAAGATTGCCTACCTATGTAGAATATAATCTCTGTGTATCTAAAACACCTAATTAATTTGTCTATATGTATAACAAATATGAATAACTATTGACCTATAATACTTAAAGAAAGCCTATATAATACTTAATGCCTATATAATTTAAAAACTAAGACTTTATATCAGAATATTAAATAATCTATAGACAACAGTGCAGTAAATAAGGACAATGACCTCAAAAATATAAATGTATAATATATATGTATATATATATATATATGTGTGTGTGTGTGTGTGTGTGTGTGTGCATAAATAACTTGATCAGTAGTAGGAATATATAATGCAATATTATAAATATATCCTAAAATTGTATCAATATACAAAATGTCTTAAATATATGTAGAAACATGCATGTATACAATCTGACAAAATAACTTTGCATAGGAGCCTCAGGGTTGGGGACACCATTGAGGGGTTGATTATTACTTGGATAGATTAGAGGGTTGTAGTAGAAATTAGGTAGGCCCAGAGATCTCCTTGGACAAAAAAAAGGAGAATTGAATGGGATAACAGGTAATTCAGTGTGAAATTACTCACACTAATGATAATAATAGTGAGTAAGAGAGTGAATACTTGTGAGCTATTATTTATGGACTGTTTACATTGGTATAGATTTTGTATATTATACAAGTTCAAATTATATTTGTTATTTCTGTTTACAATATTTATACACCTATTGACTTTTGGGATTGTTAAATTATCTGTAATTTTGACCTCATAAATCTCACCTATCATAAGGTGTAGAGTTGGAGTAGGTGCAATAACGTTAGCAGCCAGCAGGTGCTGCCGTTGTAGCTGCATGGTTGGAAAATGCAAGCCTTGCAGTGTATAAATTGGATTTTGCGCATTATATACTGAAAAAATATGCTTGAATTAACAGCAGTTGTTATGGAGATCAAAGCAATTAGGGGAGTTGGTGACCAGGATACAGAGAAAACCCAGAGCCTTCCATCAGAGCAAATCACAGAATATGTGCTCTACGGGGATCCCTGCCTGGACTCAGTGGTGGCTGGCTGGAGCTGCAAGTGGGTAGTCAATGCCCAAAAGCATCATAAGGGCCCTGGCGGGGATGGAGCCACAGAGGTCCCAAAAAGGGGGTGTACTAGTCCCCAAGCTCCACGTTGGGTACCAGATGTTGGGGTTTAAGGATGCGGGTCAAAGAATCCCAAGATAACACAAAAAGATTCCACTTATATTTCCTTTATTGTAATGGGCAAACTCATGGAACAGAAATGAGAAGTCCAACCTCAGGTATGTGCTGTGGGAACCAGAGAGAACGAGTCCTGGGCAGGCCAGCTATTTTCTCTGTGTATCCAAAAGGTCATGACCTAACCTGTCCAACCTCTTAAAGAATCAATCTTTGGCTGACAGAAGTTTCTCCACCACCATCTACTTAAACAATAAATCTGTTCTCTCTCTCTCTCTCTCTCTCTCTCTCTCTCTCTCTCTCTCTCTCTCTCTCTGTCTGTCTCTCTTTCTCTCTCTCTCTCTCTCTCCCTCTCTGTCTCATACACACAGGCATTTTCTCTCCTCTTTTGAGAATTTACTAGAGTAGCTTTTCTCAATAATTTGTAGAGAAATATGCTAATTGGGAATTCATTTCTTTTTTCAATTTTGCACTTTCTTCAGAAACCAGTTATATGAAAAAAATTAATGAATGTGATTGAATATTATGTATTAAGGAATTACAGAACACATCATTATCATGAATTCAAAACCTCAAGCCCACTTGATGTCTTAAGCCATTTTTTTTTACTTTCTTAAAAATTTCAAAGTAGCTTATCTAGATCCAAAAATGTCTAATAACAGCGTCATAAAGCTGAAGGAAAATATTGTGAATGGAACCAGCATGAAATCGTCTTGGGAAGGAATTGCTCTGTCAATATGCTTCTATAAATGGCATAAGCCACCAGCTAACTGCTGGGCCACTCTCTGGGGATCAAGCAGCCTGAGTGCAAAATTGGTAGAGGCTGCAGGAGGAAGCCTGATTCTTTTCTATGGTCTGTGTGTCCTGTTGCTTTGCTATGCTGAACTTTAAAGGACTAGTGTAGTAAGAATTTTTATTATTTGCTCACAAAAACTATCTCATCTACATTAAGAAAATTTTTAAAGAAAAAACTTAACATTAAATGAGCATTATAATGCTGGATTTTAAACAATAATCTACATGTAAAAGTAAAGTAGAAGCATATTGTTTGGATTTTCAAAAAAGCTGATTTAGAATTCTCAGTGTTTTCTGCTTGATAAACTGAAGACAATGACAGCAAAGGCAAACTACTGTTGCTTGATAATTTAATTACTTTGTTCATGTCTGTATTTATAGTTTCATATATTCATCGTGATTTCAGAAGAGGTAAGTGTATTTGTGAATTTTATGAACTCAGGGTATTTATAATGCTAGGCACCTGAGTTCACAAAAATAAGATAAATATTTCCTGCTTGTCATTTTTGTTTATCTCATACTTAATGTGTATGCATGCCTTATAGCAAACTTCCCAATCATGGAAACTGCAATTGACCTTATTTTAAAATGATCATACCTGGATTAAATCTGAAATGCTGAAGTGATAAAACTTAGCACAAACATAATCAAAGACATTCATTCTGACCTCTCATATATAAATGAGTCATAATTGCACATTTTTCTCACTATGAAAATTAACTGCATATGCATGCATTTTAATGTCAAGTTGATGTTATTTGTCCTTTATAGCTGTATCAAGTCACTTCCCCTCAGTTAAGATTCTACCTGTCATTATAAAACTACTATCAAATATATACCTCAGCCATTAGTATCTACCTTAACTCAATGAATGCATTTCCAATTTGTCTAGACACAGCCAGTGGCTTATAGTAGCACCAGTTCAAGCTTTATCTGATGAATAAAAACTATTGATCAACCTGCCCCCAGTCTCCTTTTACTTGTATACTTTCCTTCAACACAGTTTTTAATCACCTAGAACCAAAATCTGGTTGTTTCCTCTATTAATTAAGAATAATGGTTTCCTCTGATTTGGAAGTCCCCCTTCATATCTGATGAGGAATAATCAAGATTGCTTCTGTTTAGAATCATTTGGAAGTTTCCTTTCATGATTGTTGCATAAAGAGAAGTCCCTTTGTTCTGTTCGAGCCACCGGTTAGCTTACACCCAAAATAATCACACAGAAACTGTATTAATTAAAACACTGCTTGGCCATTAGCTCTAACTTCTTATTGGCTGATTCTTATATCTTAATTTAACACATTTCTATTAATCTGTGTATTGCCACATGACTGTGGCTTACCAGCAAGATTCTAATCAGCGTCCGTCTCAGGCAGGAGATTTATGGTATCTGCCACTCTGCCCTTCTTCCCAGCATTCAGTCCTGTCTACTCTGCCTACCTAAGTTCTGTCCTATTAACTGGGCTAAGGCAGTTTCTTTATTCATTATCCAATGAAAGCAACACATAAACAAAAGGACCTCCTATACCACCTGATCCAACATTATTTTTGATAAAGATTCTCATCTTGGGGGATATAATGAGCCTCTATCAATTTTTGACATTTCCAATGCATTTTCCCCAAACAAATGCAACTTACAAACAGGTATTCATATTTCAACAAGGTGTTAAGATTGTCCTGCTATGTTACACTATTTCTTCTCAACATGATTAAGTGTAGATTCTTTCAGGTAATGGCAAATTTCCTTTCTAGATACCTCTTACATTTAAGGCTCTGCCTCTTTGTTTTGGTACCTCTCAAAGGTTTGGTCTATATTTGGAATCAAGAACACTTGAATCTAGGGAGATAACTAACTTAGCAACCTATGGAGGCAGGGGCAAAGAAAGGACATACAGTATTAGCAAATGTGGTACTTTTGCCCTGTGCCATTCAGGAAAGTAAACTCACCTTAAAATAGAAGTGCATTTTTATTACACATAAGTCCATTAATTCTTGACTCAAAACAATAAATATGACATGGGATTTTCATAAAATTTATCCCAAATATTTCATATTTACTCTTAGCTTAATCACAAATGTGACAAATGTCCTCCAAGGTTAGTGAAATAACAGCTTTTGATATATTTAGTCAATTTAATTGGTGATTGAATTTTCTACTTTAGTATCATGTTTTTTGTCTTTTATGATTGATAATGTTTGTTATTATTTGATACATAAAATATATGTTGTAGGGATAGGTAACATGTACTAACTAGTATTAAAAATTTAGAAACTGTATGTTGTCATGATTCTATTTCTATATATGACTAGTTTCCTTAAAACAATTTTAAAGATCTAGCTAGCACATTATAAACTTCTAATTTCAAGAATTTATAAAATACATCATTAGCATTTCTATATAAAAATCATTTTTTATCTAGATAAAACTAGTAGACATATATTCCAATTCAGATTAGTAGTAACCAATATTTCTGTCTTTACAAAGCAATAGTATTATTTTAATATTGTATTATGTTTTTATTTATGAAAAAAATCAGTCTTAAAGAGATAAAAGTTCTCTTCAAAGTACTCATAGACAAGAGTAGAAGAAATAGCCCAAACACATGGAAATGATTGACTTTGCCTTTTGACACCAATGTTGGCACCGGAGTATGTAATGAAGATCAATTATAACAGATTTTCATGATAGCTCTTTGAGGTTTCTTTTATCAAATGACAGAACAAAGTAGAATCTGCCTACTGGCTGTATTCCATCTAATTAGACCCTGGTTGTTTTTATTTCCTTTAAGCAGGACCAACTGTCAAAGGTATACACTGACAGTGAGATGAGAGAGCATCTTTTTATTGCTCATTGTAAGATATTTGGATGAGAATTTGCCAGAAGTAGATGCGTCTGAGGATGTTCAAGGTGGAAAGGCACAAAAAAAGAAAGGAAATAAATGGATCAAACGCTAAGGTTCTTCCCCAGCACCCACTTCTGATAACTTGACTCATCCACAGAAAGCTAACCTAAAACCCACTGCATGCCATAAGTATCACAGTGAATGTTGCTCCTTCCTTTCTGTGACTGAACTTCAACAGTTTGGCACAGTGCTGAGCTGTGAATCTCTGCATCTGCTTCCATCCGTTACTGGATGAACGTTCTATGATGACAATTAAGGTAGTCATCAATCTGCTTACAGGGAAAGGGCGTTTTAGGTACTCTGCCCACGATTGCTTAGATTCTTAGCTGGTGTCATCGTTGTGGATTCCTGGGAATTTCCCTCTGGCCTGGTTTCTTGCAAATCCCATAAGGACTCCCTCTTTCAAGATATCTCTGTCCTTGCTCTCCCTCTCTGTCCTTCACCCAACTTGATATTCCTGATCCTTCAATACAAAGGGGCCAAGACCATGATGGAAAAACCCACAGAAACATCTGACCTGAGCTACTGAGACTTACAGCTGGGGAACCTGCGTAGGACTGAACTATGCCCTCAGAATGTGGGCAACAATTGTGTGACTTGGGCAGTTTGTGGGATCACTGGGAGTGGAAACAGTATTTATCCCTAGAGCAAAAACTGGCTTTTTGGAGCCCAGTCCCTATGGAGGAATACCTTGCTCAGCCTAGATAGAGGAATGAGGGCCTTGGTCCTGCCTCAAGTTATGTAACAGCTTTTGTTGACTCCCCATGGGAGGCCTCACATTCTCTGAGTGGATGGGGTTGGGTAGGGAGAAGATGAGAAAGCAGGAGGACGGAAGGGAGAGGGAACTGAGTTTGGTATGTAAGATAAGATTTTTTAAAAAATAAAAAAATGTTAAAAACTCACTGTAAATAGAGCTCAGAACAGTATCCCACTGTGCTATTACAGATCTGATTCTCCATCCTCGTTCTTCTTCAGTGCAAGTGTGAGAATCCACAACCTGTAAACAGTACATTGTGTGCTAGATTTTCAGTTTTAAATCTTTTATATATTTAGAGTTTATTTGATTCTTACAATAGCATAGTATGCAACAGCAGCACTCAAGCAATAACTGAATAAAGAATATATAAATAAACGATTGAATGAGTGCACAAACCCCCAAGGAAGTAGGAAGTAGAACTGCATTTTTTCTTGATTTTGTGAAAGTGGAAATTGAATTTCAGAGCAAAGTAAAGACTGTCCAAATATTACTTTGCAAAATAACTAATATAGTAAGAAGCAATGCCCAGGTTCCTGACTCCTGGAGCATGTTTCGTCTATGTTAAGTGTTTCACCAGTTTTGCAACCTGACATTTTTCATCCAGGTGCATATAAGCATGCATATCTTCAGTTCTTTCATAATCAATGCGAAAGATTGCCTTGAGCTTGGAGGAAGGCACTTGGAGGCTAAATGATTTTTCTCTGAGTTTAGAATTTTATGAAGGAAAAGAAAATAAAACAAGACAATATAAGGTAAAGCAGGAAAACTAACATTTGAAGGGGAATACGGAGATAATGGCAATTCTAAAGATTAAATGCCAAATATACAAGGCAACCACCCATATAACACACAAGTAAAACAGAAAGCAGAAAGAATAAAAGCATGTGTGCTCTGTGCACAGAAGTTTCTGCATATCAACTCTCCATGTCAAACCCTGGATCCCACACCCTCTCATATGGAAAGACTCAGATAAACCATATGCCAGTATTAGTTTCCACTGGCCACCCATGTGCCTTGTGTGACACGAGTTTGAAAGTCGAGGCTCATCAGGTGCCGGACAAGCAGTTTATTCTTAGATCCCTCTCTTGGACTTAGCTGTCATATAACCAGGGCAACAAAACAAAGAAATCCTGCCCAGCTCTAATGAGAAACAGAAGTGGGTCGGGGAGTGGGAACAGAATACGGATGTGGGGAAGGAGAGAGGGGAAACGGTGGCAGGATGTAATGTAGGTAAATAAATAATTTTAATTAAAAAAGAAATTATCTTTTCAGATATTTATGTTATTTATGCTGAAACTTAAACATTTCTAGTGTTCTCTTTTTTTACTTGAACACAGTGTTATAAGACACTTTGCTCGCAATGCACAAATCGCCCAAAAGCTTTTGACAAGCAGCAGAGAGTGGCACTTCTGGCCCAAATTTCAGGGTCCACTTGGGCAGGCAGCAATGCTTCCACTGAACCCCAGGAGATATGCAATTCCATTATTCTTCTCTTATTCTAAAAGAACAACAAAATCTTTTAACTATGTTTTCTAACCAATATTTTTTATAGATACCACTCCCTTTATCAGCATATATCCTATAGCTGTAACATTTCTGCATGTATATTTGTGGAACTTTAAAAACATTGTATTTGTATAAAACAATTGAGAGGGCTTATTTTTATAAAATCTCTATGGACAAAATTATGTTTTCCTTCTATTTTTTGTGTTAACAAGCCATGGGAAAGAAGCATACATCATATTAACTTTACTACATATTAGTGAATTACATTTTCCTATCATTGATATTGCTAAATTGCTATTTGAATCTTAACTCCATTTTATATTCTTTAGTTTTCTATACAGTAGAATAATTTGGTATAGATTATCTCAATAAAAATGCTAATGATGTAATATTTAATCAAAAGATTTATAGCACCTTTCATTTGGGGAGGGGTAGGTAGATAAAATCAATAACTCATGATTTTAAATTTTCAGCAAAATTTCAAAGTTCTCTAATATACAGTAATTTCCACAACATATATTTACTTTAATTATTTCTCTTTAAAATTAATTTATAAAATATTTCAGCTTTGTGGTAATTGATTCTCTGTTGCAGGACTTTTACATAGTTAAAAATAAGAAACACACACCTATAAACCCCATTATTGGAGAAGCAGAGGCAGAAGGATGTGAAAGTCATGGTCCTTGACTACACATCATGATTGAGTTCAACTTCAGGTACTTCAGACCCTGTATCAAAACTCAACACCAACATCAACAAACAAAGAAAAGAAAAATCAGTAAAACAATCCCATATTCTAAACACAGATAACTGTTTAAAGCATCGTTCCATTCCAAAGTAAAACATTATACATCTGCCAAAAGGAATAAAACAAGTTGTATTCACAACAGCTTGGTTTATCATAGAGAACACAAAGAACCATTGATGTCTAGATGCTATGAATATATAATACTAATATTTAAAGTAATGCAGTGGCTAACTGAATTAATCCACTTATTATATCACAAGGAATCTCCAAGAGAAGTGACTAACAAAATGAGCAAGTTAACTAGCAACAGAAGACACTACTTTGAAGCTAAAGATTGATTTAAAGAACACAGAATATTATTATAAAATGCTGATGAACTTGCTCATCAATAAACTTAAATTTATGAAGCATGGCTTAAAGTTTATTTAAATTTTATTCAACTTAAATAAATTTATTACCTAATTTTCTACATATTCATCACATACTTTAAAGTTATTTTATACTGACAGAAAAATATATAGAGACTGATTATCAAATTAAATGCATACTTTTTTAATACGTCATAAATATTCTTTTTGTATAGCTTTACAAATAGTTTTTATTACTATCTGATTAGTCAGCTAGTGACACAGGCATGATGGAGTAGAAACACTTAGAATTATAAAGTTTTACACTTGGTGTAATTTCTGAGACCATACCTAATGTGCATAAAGCATAAAGTGCAATATATGTTCCTCTGTAATTAAAAACACTGGATACAATAGATCAGATAGAAGTAATACTAAAACATGGATGGTGGCTGGTAGTATTTAGTCATTAGTAACTCATATGTTAATAAATAATAAGGTCTCACCAATAATAGCACTAAACTACAAGAGTGCACATGTAAGAGAACCTATTGGGCTACATTTTTTTTTTATTTATTAAAAAATTCCACCTCCTCCTCTCCTCCCATTTCCCTCCCCCTCCCTCTCCAGTCCTAAGAAAAGTCAGGGTGCCCTGCCCTGTGGGAAGTCCAAGGTCCTCCCCCCTCCATCCAGGTCTAGGAAGGTGAGCATCCAAAAAGACTAGGCTCCCACAAAGCCAGTCTGTGCAGTAGAATCAAAACCCAGTGCCATTGTCCTTGGCATCTCAGTTAGCTGGGCTACATTCCCACCATTTTGATGCAATGGTCATTCTCCCTGAGGTTGCTCAGTCCTGGAGTGATCAACCCCAACTGACAAAACCACCTGCTATGACCTGAAAGATTCCAAACCCCTGAGTTATCTAATGGGGCTGTTTGACATTAGGGTAGGAATTCAATGGGTGTGAGGGATGTTTAGCACTTAGATGCAAAATTTACCACTAGCAAGTCAGTCTTCCTCCTTTCAAACATTAGCCTTCACACAACTGTCTGACATACATTCCTGTAAACAACTGTTTATTCAAGGTGTTCTTTGTATATCTGGGGTCTAAACATCCTAAAGAGGTCAACATTTGTTTTATAATGGCCTAGTGGTTTGAAATGGTCTGAAATTAACATGCCCAAGTTGCTTTTTTCCTATGTTGTTCTATTACCATTTTTTTTTAAAAAACACTCAGATGTCAGTTATTGGGGGACAGAAAGCCTGATAGATCAGTAAAACCACAGATAAGCTGACCTTCTCTCCACACTTTCTAAACCAAAAGGGCTGAAGAAACACCCTGAAACACCAAGTCCCTTCCACCCCTCCCTGTGTGCATCTCTGTCTATACCCTGGGCCCTCTGTATTCTCTATGAGTAATTCTTGTCAACTAGTCATTGCTGCTGCTCGCGAATTCAAGGTTAACTTTATTAACACAGTCTTAGGGTGTCACCGTGTGATCAAATATCATGCAGCATCCCCATGTACAGCTCCAAAAGAAAGATTTTTGTCCTATATATTTTGGAACCCTTACCAAATATCATTTTGATCTCTGTCAATGTTAAAAGTCACCAGTTAGTAAAATGGGCAATAGTAAAAGATACTGAGCAGCAATATATTCTCAATGATCAGTTGTAGATTATCACAAAATACACAGTTCATCACTAGATTATTATATATTCAATAAAGAGAATCACAATAAGCTATAAGTATTGAAGCTGGAAAAATGGCTTGCTTGGTGGTTAGCAACAATGGCTAATTTTCCAAAAGCCTTGGGTTTGATTCTCAGCACCCACATGGTATCTTTGAACTGTTTGTTTTTCCATTTCCAGTAGTTTTGATGCCATAGTCTTACCTATGCAAGCAAAAGACATACACATGGTACACAAACATACATGCTAGCAAAATACTTTGCACACTAAACAAATAAATGAAAATTACATATTCTAAATAAATAGCCTACAAAATGTTATCATAAAATATTTATTAAACACTTACCTCTTATCACTATTTCACATTCACCAGTGCAAGCAATAATAATTTTATTAAATATAAACACTCCGGTACATTGTGCTTAATGTTTGATCTGCAAATGAATAAAATAAAACATGGAAAATACCAAGGTGATTTCCAATCAAGGAAGTGCTCAAAAGTGTGGTTAATACCAGATGTGGTGGCACACACCTTTAGTCCAAGCAGTCTGAAAGCAGAGTCATGTGGATTTGTGAGTTGGAGGCCAATCCAGTCTAAAAATCGAGTTCCAATGCTGCCAGGGCTACACAGAGAAAATCTGTCTTAATTCCTCCCCCAAAAAGTGTTCAAAACCCAGTGTCATTGATCTTGACTTCTCAGCAGTCCTCATTGTCCGCTATGTTCAGCGAGTCCGGTTTTATCCCATGCTTTTTCAGACCCAGTCCAGCTGGCCTTGATGAGTTACCGGTAGGTCATCCCCAGTGTCTCAGTATGTGGGTGCACCCCTCGCGGTCCTGAGTTCCTTGCTCGTGCTCTCTCTCCTTCTGCTCCTTATTTGGACCTTGGGATTTCAGTCCAATGTTCCAATTTGGGTCTCTGTCTCTGTCTGCTTTCATCGCCCGATGAAAGTTAATCTCCAGGAGGATGACTATATGTCTTTCATTGGGTTCACCTTCTTATTTAGCTTCTCTAGGATCACTAATTATAGGCTCAGTGTCCTTTTTTTTATGTCCTACTGCATGTACTGGCTTTGTAGGAGCATAAGCAGTTTGGATGCTCACCTTACTAGACCTGGAAGGAGGTGGGAGGTCCTTAAACTTCCCACAAGGCAGGGAACCCGGAGTGCTCTTTGGGCTGATGAGGGAGGGGGACTTAATTGGGGGAGGGGGAAGAATATGGGAGGTGGTGGCGGGGAGGAGGCAGAAATCTTTAATAAATAAATAAATAAATTTTAAAAAGTGTTCAAAATATTGATCTACTTTCAGTTGTGAAATATGCAATATTCTTTACTACATAGCTACCTTTAGATGTCAGTGGGAGAGACTGCCTTGCAATGACCTGCACATCACTGTGCAGTGTGTCATTAAGACTGGATTCATGTGTCATTCTAATTTTCATCAAATTTAACTTTGTTTTGTAAACAGTTTCATAACTGTGTGAAATTGGTCTTCCCTGAATTTTGTCTGAAATCTTCTATCATATTAATCATGTCATGGCAAAAACGAACTCTTGCTTCCTGGAAATAACGGCAATCAAAAGTATGAAATGAGCGACTGTGCATGCACCGGAACTTGAGAAACTAAAACTTCTAGCCCGCAACTCCAACATACTCCTCTATTCTTACTGGAAATTGAATTCTTGGCATCAGCAAGCAGCGTATGTGTAATATAATTGGAATCCTTGAACTCTAACTTGGCAAATAGGCTTCATTCATTAGCAGTGGCTCTTCTGCACAGTGCGAGTATCGGAATCTGCAGCCTGTTATTAAGTTTAAGTTTTCAGAATACACACTAATACATATTTAAGAGCATGGGCAGTACCTTTATTTTCTTGACTAACAGCTTACTGAGAAGTATCACAGCAAAAAAAAGGGAAATGTAGCTGGTTAAGACTGATACAAAAGTGAATTCATGAGACTTGCTTTTATTACTTTCTTTTTAGTACAGGCCCTCCAAATTTAAAGGGCAAACCTAGACTGCCATTTTCCAAGTTTTGCATATATTCTGGAACTCTTGGAACTGCTCCTTTTCCCTGATGTTCTGGATCATCGCAACCATGCATGAAGGCCCTCTCTGTCCCTGCTTACTCTGGAGTTCTGCCAGCAGAATGAGAGCTGCAATAGTAGTGCCTTCCACTGTAAAAGGCTCTTTGGAAATGTCATATTTCCATGACTTAGGTGTTTCCACATCTCTGCAGTGGAACTCACAGAAGTATACATTTTCTAAGTCACTTTTAGAGGTACTATAGTTACAAGTCTTCATTGTATCCACAGCACACAGCCAAAAACTGGTGTGCTATATATTGGTAAATGGGTATTTATTTACTAATGTATATATGCATGGACTTCATATGAAGTATATAACAGCAATTAGCATGTTCTTAGAAAAAATGCAAATAAGCAACTATTTACAGGAGTGGCCACCTCAACACACTGTTACTGTATTCACATTCTTCAGGAGAGAACTTGATGAAAGTGGAAAATGCCCATGTCCATGCTAAGTAGATTTGAATAAGTCAGGGTGACTGATGCTATGACGAAGCACTATTGATGTGGGAGTGTCATATATCAATCTGTTGATTTCATTGGTTAAGCAATAAAGAAACTGTTTGGCCCTGTGGGTGGAGTAAACAGAACAGAATGCCGGGAGGAAGAGGAAGTGAGGTCAGACTCCACAGCTCTCCTCTCCGGAGCAGACGTAGGAGAGACGCCATGCTAACTGCTCCAGGGAAGACGCACGCTCTGAAGCTCCAACCCAGGATGGACTTAGGCTAGAATCTTCCCGGTAAGACCGGTGCTACACAGATGATAAGAAATGGGCTAGTCCAGATGCGAGAGTTAGCCTAGAAGAGGCTAGATAGAGATGGGTCAAGCAGTGTTTAAAAGAATACAGTGTCCGTGTAATTATTTCGGGGCATAAGCTAGCCGGGGCAGGGCAGGCGGCTTGGGGTGTTGGGGACGCAGCCCAGCCGCTGCTCCATATTACTACACACTATGACATAAGGTAACACGTGGAGGAAAGGGCTTATTTTGCTTAGACTTCCACATCACAGTTCATCATCAAATGAAGTAAGGATAAGAACACAAGCAGGGCAGGAGACAGGATGTAGGAGCTAATGCAGAGGTCATGAAGCAAAGCATCTTACTGGGTTTTCAAACATGGCTTGAACAGATTGATTGCCCAGGACCACCAGCCCATGGGTGGCATCCCTTGAAGTCCTATTAAATACCTTAAGGGTCTGTGGGTTAAGATGTGGTAAAAAAAAAAATCCTCAGAAGATAAGAATCATTCTATCTCAAGATTTATCTATAGTATTCTTGGACATATGCCCAAAAGATGCTTCATTGAGAGACACTTGCTCAACCATGTTCAATACTGCTCTAGTCATAATAGCCAGAAATTGGGTAAAAAACTAGAGTAAAAGGGTGTGTGTGAGTGTGTGGGTGAGAGAGATAGAGAGAGATTTAAAATTATGTAATTTAAAAATGAATAACACTTACATAGCACTATGAAACAAAGAAACTTCACAGATACCCTTTGAGTTCATATTTTGTTGGCTACCTGTTGCTGGCCATGCAACTTATCCTTAACAGTAGTTTATATCCCCTATAAGATTCCCTCAGGGAAAACATAGTGTTTTAGTTAGGATTTTTATTGCTGTGAAGAGACACTGTGACCATGACAACTTACAAAAAGACATACATTTAATTGTGGCTGGTTTACAGTTCCAGAGGTTTAGTCCATTATCACCATAGTGGTGCATGGATGCTTGCAGGCAGACATGGTGCTAGAGAAGGCACTGAGAATTCTACATCTTGATTTATAGGTGGCATAAAGAGGAACTGTGTTCTGGGCTTAGCTTGAGCATATGTGAGATCCTAATATCTGTCCCCATAGTGGCACACTTACGCCAACAAGACCACACTATTCTATTGTGCTACTTCTATGGGACAAGCATTCAAACAATTGTTTGAGTCTAACCTATTCAAAATAACACACATAGTTTTCACTTCAGGTTAATAATCAATTGGAGATAGCTCCTTGGGATGGGATCATGTTTCCATTTCTCATTTACACACTAGTACCCCATCTGATGCAGACCTGTGAGGAACCTATGCATACTGTTACAGTCTATGTAAGTTCATACATTCAGTGATCCTGCTGATTTAGATTTAGAGGGCATATTTTTCTTGGTGTCCTTTTCACTCCTCTGGCTATTACAATTTTTTTCAGTTCTTCTTCCTCAGAGTTTTCTGAGCTATGAGGAGGCGGATTTGATGGAGACAGCCTTTTTGGGGGGGTTTAGTGTTCCAATTTCACTCATTCTCTAAGGAGTATTTTTGTTGTCCATGTATTTCTTTACATCTGCTACAGAAGGAAGCCTCTCTGATGATGACTAAAAAAGACACTAAACTAAAAGTATATTAGAATGTCGTTTTATTGCTATGTTCAGTTAATTTTTCAGAAAGTAGTATTGGTTTTAATCTCGGTATCCCAGTAATATAGTCTCAGGGTTATGGTCACACAAACTGTGTCAAGCATGGGTTCCATCTCACTAAGTGGGACTTAAATCAGTTTGGGGATTTGGTGATTACAAGGTTTGTGCCATCATTGCACTGCATTTTCTTGCAGGCAGGGCATCATTTTAGGTCAAATGTTGTGGGGATGCTTGATATTCACATTTCTTCTTTGGTAGCATTCAGAATATCTTCATGTACCAAAATTGCTAGAGCATAGGGTGAAGACTTCACACATGCACAAGCTCTACTTATTCATGTTCAATGAGTAATGCAGGTGTTTTCTTCAACAATGGGACCTAGCCATGAGTATGTGAGAGCAACTTATAATCTTGGCAACAGACTGAGTTGTTTGGGGTTCCCATTTCATGCCCTTTGGCCAACAACTCAGATACATATAATACTGTTATTAGGAGATTCATTTAGTTAAAGGTATGGCAAATTGGGACTCCATATCACCTGTTATTTGGTGATTTCATTTAGATATTCACATACGTATTCACTTTATTTATTTTATTCTTTTTTTGAGACAGGGTTTCTCTGTGCAACAGTTCTGGAAGTCCTGGAACTCACTTTGTAGATCAAGCTGGTCTCAAACTCGCTGAGATCCACCGCTTCTGCATCCTAAACAATGGTATTAAAGGTGTATGCACAAAATTTACAAAGCTTCTACTATGTTAGGATTTCCTACTTTCTGCAAATGGCTGTTATTTATAACTTTTCCACCCACATTCCCTCCCTTTCATTCCCCTAAAGACTTAATCCTCCTGTTCCAGACTCCTCCCCATTCCACGACTATTTTATTTCCCTTTACTAGAGATAATCATCTGTCTCCTTCTAGTCTCTTACTCTTTCTCTACCTCTGTTGGTACATGGATCATAACTTGATTATCTTTAACAGTTATTATCCACATATGAAAAAATATATGCTGTATTTGATTTTCTGAGTTTGAATTACTTTACTCAGAATAGTTATTTTTTGCTCTAATTCCACCCAGTTAGCTGAAAATTCTATGATTCCATTTTTTGGGGGAGGGGGTTTGAGACAGGGTTTCTCTGTAGTTTTGGAACCTATCTTGGAACTAGCCCTTATAAACTAGGCTGGCCTCAAACTCAGAGGTTCACCTGCCTCCCAAGTGCTAGGATTAAAGGTGTGTGCCATCATTGCCTGGCTCATGATTCCATTTTAAAAAAAATATTCTTTACTGAATCCTTGGGTTTACATCATGTACCCCAATTTTATTCACTTCTTGGTTTCCCCATATTTCCCCCCCCATCCCTGTGATATTCTGCCCCATGAAAGAAACAAAACAAAGTAAGTAAGCAAACAAAAGCAAGAACAAAAAAAAAAGCCAGCCAAAAAAAAAAAAACAGAAACAAACAAGTGCAAAAAAAACAGCAAAATTTCTGCTTCTTCTTCCTTCCTGCCTCTCCATCTCCTCTTTATTCATCCTGATGGCATTGGAGGCTTCAGTATATGCCCACGAGTAGCATAGCTGGTTCTTTAGGTAAATTAAATTCTGCTTTCCTAAGGAACTGCTACACTGATTTCCACAGTGGTTGTACAAGTTTTCACTCCATCCCAGCAACAGATAAATGTTCTTCTTGCTCTACATTATCACCAAAATTAGCTGTAATTTATTTTATTGATCTTAGACATTCTGACAGGAAAAATATAAAATTGCAATGTAGTTTTGATTTGCATTTCTCTGATTTCTGAGGCTGTTGAACATTTCTTTAAGTGTTCTCATCTATTTTACTTTCCTCTTGAGAATTTTGTTTAGATATGTACTAGAATTTTTTGTACGTTTACGTATTTGATATTTGCCTTCTAAGAAATATGTATTTGGTAAAGTCTTTTCACATTCTGTAGGATACCTCTTTGTCTGAATGATGGTGCCCTTTGCCATACAGAATCTTTTCAGTTTCATGAGGTCCCATTCATTAGCTGTTTGTATTATTGCCTCTGCTAACAGTGTTCTTTTTAGTTTTTTTTCCCTCTGCCAATGAGTTCAAGAATATTCTTTCTTCTTTCAAATTCAGTGTATCTGGTTTTATGTTGAGATCTTCTTACCAATTGGAGTTGAATTTTCTTCAGGGCAATAAGTATAAATCTGTTTGGGTTCTTCTAGATGCAGGCATCCAGGTTGACCACAATCATTTGTTGCAGATGCTATCTTTTTACTAGTGTGTATTTCTGACTTATTTGTTAAAAAGCAAAAGCAAAAACAGGTGTCCATAGGTGTATGGATTTGTATCTGGGTCTTAATTTTGATTCCATTGATCAAAGTGTCTGTTTTGGACATGAATAGCTTTTGAGATAAAATAGTTCATCTCTGAGTATTTTAATCATACTATCTTCAGAGAAATACAAACTTGTTTTTAAATCTTTCACTTGGCTAAATATTTGTTTATTTACCTAGAGACATGGTTGTATGTATACATTGCAGATTATCTGTTAATGTTGGAAGTCTGTGATTTGAGCTAGAATCTAATTGTTCTGTCTTGTCAAATTTCAAGTGAGGTGACTGTGACTTAGGCATTACCTAAGTTAAAAATAAATTATCTTAGTATACTGTGCTCATTAATTTTATAACATGCAGAACAAATGAAGCTATACTACTCTGCCCCCCCTTTTAAGGGTGTACAAGTAAGTGTATATAAAATATGCATATTCTTGTACTGGTTTGCTTTGCTCAACCTTATTACATGGGTAGGTGCTTAGTCTTACTGCAACTTGATATGCCATATTTTATTGGTATTCATAGGAGAGCTACCCTCCCTAGAAGGAGATGGAAGAGGAGGGAGTGGGGGGGCATTAGAGAAAAGAGGCTCTGAGAAAGGATGTCAGGAGAATGATGCCAACATGTAAAAAAAAATAGATGTATAAAATAAAATCTAATCTTTTTAATTAATCCAAAAATATACACACACTTATAATAGCAATGTGTATATTAGTGACAGAGCTCTGATATGAATAATAATAATAGATGCAGTTCTATTATCCTCACAAGGGAACTTTATTATGATTTTCAATGCTTTCTAAAGTAATTATTAAGTGAATAGACACTTTTTGATGATTTTTATCATTTCACACTTATATCTACTTTAGAAATCATGGATTTTCTTTATTTACCCTGGCAGAATGCTCAGTTCTGTTAGTATGCATATATTTTAACTTGCAACACCAAACTAAAGATATACTCTTCTTTTCTACTCTATTTGTGTACTTTTGTAGGTATGTTTGGCCTTGTTTAGGGATCTTAGTTTACATTTTTATCATAAATTATCTTATATAATACTTCAAATAGTTTAAATAAAAATTACCTCATTATAAGATCAAGGATATAAAATGGTAGAGCTATTTGATCAACACATTTCTTTATTTACTGAATTAAAGACAGTAAACCCTGGGGAGAATCAAGGGCAAGAGATCTCAACCCAAGAACATATAGATACAATTGCATTTAATTATATTTTAATTACTAGGGTCTATTAAAATTTTGACAAAGACTTTGACTAGCTGTTTGCCCTTGGTTATTAAAATGTCAAAGTCAGTAGCTTACCGTTTTGTAACTCTTCACAGAATATGATGGAGAAGTCTCCTTGATGCTCATTTAGATAGATTTCATAATAAAATAATTTCATGAGTTATTTGATAGTAATCTATTAAGTGTAATTTGTGCTGCCCTTGTATTGAGAAGTGTGCTGCTGTCCACTGCATAGTTTGTCCTGCCAGGAACAATACACTTAAAGAAGCAGATGTACCATCATCCTGTAGCAGCCATCAATTGTCAATAGCCACTCAGGAATGGAGACACTAAAGCCTCAAGTCTCCCTTCATGCTTAAATGTGATTGCATTAATTTTCATGAAAACACAACAATATCATTTTCAAAGAAAATTGACCTTCATTGTTATATATACCACATATTCTTTATTTGCTAATGGTCACCTAATTCAATTCAATAATTTGTGTATTGTGACTATTTCTGCACTAAACAAATGTGTAAGTATCTGTGGGTGTATGTTGATTGTAATTCATTGAAGTATATACTCAGGACTCAAACTTTTCCATAAAACAAAAAAGAAATGAATACTACTTGACTCATTTTTTCTTTTTTACTTATTTTGTAAAACAATCTTTACCAATTTTACATAGCAATCCCAGTTCCCTTTCCCTCCCCTCCTCCCACTCTCCCCAACTTCTACCCACCCCAAACCAGCCCATTTCTCAGAAAATGTAAGACTTTCCATGGGAAGTCAACAAATTCTGACACATCACTGTTAGGCAGAACCAAGGCCCTCCTCCCTATATTTAGCCTGAGCATGGTATCCATCCAAAGAACTTGGGCTCCAAAAAGTCAATTCAAGAATTATGGATAAATCCTGGTCCCACTACCAAGGGCTCCATAGACTTCCCCACTCACACAACTATCACCCACATTCAGAGGGCCTAGTTTGGACTTTTTCAGATTCCCCCACTGTGAGTCCAAAGTCAGTGAGCTCCCACTAGCTCAGGTAAGCTGTTTCTGTGGGTATCCCCATCATGGTATTGATCCCTTTGCTCATATTATTACTCCTCTCTTCCTTCGACTGGATCCTGGGATCTTGGCCCACTGCTAACTATAAGTCTCTGCATCTGCTTCCATCAGAAGCTAGATGAAGTTTCTATGATGACAATGAAGGTAGTCATCAATCTGATTGAAGGGGAGGCAAGTTCAGGTACCCACTCCACTATTGCTTAGGATCTTAGCTGGGGTCATCCTTGTGAATTCCTAAGAATTTCTCTATTGCCAGCTTACTTTCTGGTCCCAACAATGGCTCCCTTAATCCAAATATCTCTTTCTTTTCTCTCCTTCTCTGCCCTTCCTCCATCTTGGGCATCCTGTTTCCTCATGGTCTCTTCTCCACTTCCGTTCTCCTCTTACCCTCCTCTTCTGTCCACCCTTCTCCACCCCTCATTCCCAATTTTCTTAAAAGTGTTGTCTATATTCTTCTATATGCCAGGACCAGTTATACAAGCACTATTTGTTGAAGATGCTTTTTTTTCACATTGTATAATTTTGGTTTCTTTGTTGAAATTCTTATGTCCATAGATGTAGATTTACATCTGAAACTTCAATTCAGAAGGCTGTCAGTCTTCCTGAAGATGACACCTGAGGTTGACCTCTGACCTTCATACACAAATCTCCATAGCCTTCATACAGGTACGCATAAAAATCTCACACACAGAGGTATTCATACACAGTTATACACATGCATAAAAGATAAATCTGATATTTCCATCGACACTTCTGAAGATATCACTATTTAGTCCAATTCCTTAATAATATATTGCTTTAAAGGCTTTTACGATAACAAAGACTATTAACAACGTATTAAATTTTGAAAAATTGAACATTTTCTCTTTCATCAGTATATTGAATCAATTGTTGATTAGGTAAAATTATTCTCATTAGAATATCTTGCCTCTTCTCATTGATATATTAACAAAGAAAATAAATGAAATAATCATACAATAAACTCACTTAGTTACAAAACATATTTATCATCATTACAAATTCATTTCAGATTAGTATATAAAAATACAATCTATAACTTGGTTTATAAACATTAATTCTGGTAAAGCTGGTAGAAAAATAACTAGAATTGTGCATTTGAAATAGAAAATAGAAAGTCAAACTCACCACTATTTTATGCAGCTTAATATTAAAGTTTTCATGTAAAAGACTGAAAAACTTTGTTTGGACTATAATAAGCAAACAATTAGGTAACACAGTACTTAAAGTATTTTCCCATCATTGACATTTAAAAGTATATGATATCATAAATTTCATACACCATGTAAAAGCAAACTGATATCAAGTGCTTCTGATTTAAATATTTCTGACTTAAAACTTGAAACTGTTTTCCGGAAAACATTTTTTTTTCTTGTTTGCCATTGTTTGCAAGCACTTTCCAAGCAGTGGGGAACAGAGATAGTAATTGTCTTTAATGGTTTGTATACTTTAACTCACATACACCAATAATGGGATTTCCTGCTATCTTCTTTTTTCAAATTAGATACTTTATCTTAATGGATTTTTTTTCTAACCATTTTTCCAATAGATGAACATCTCTTCATATTAACAACCATTGAACATTATCAATTCATTTGAGGTTTTGCCTGGATGGTATCTCTCCTATTTTTTTTCTGATAAAGTTGGGAAGTTAGGGGGTAAGATTTTATTTGGACAGCGTTTACTGAAACAGCATAAAAAATGAGATGTTTCCTTTACAGTCAGCACAACAAATTTTAAGTATTTTATACATTTTACAAAAAATAAGAGATTTTTACAAGAACACTTATCACTTAGGATAGAATATAAACAATGGAAATTCATGAAAATCTATTGTGTTGTAAAATTGTGGTTTTTATGGACTATGGGTCACTAAATAACTAATTATAATAAAATAGAAATATACTTTACAATACTAATTTCATGTTGTTTCTAATATTTTAGACCTTCCCATCCATCTCAGCCAATCATCTTACTAACTGGTTTCACCTTGATATTGCTTCAATTTCAGCAACATAATCCCAGAGGTATTTGGGGTGCACTGTTTTTTTTATCCAGCTCAATGTTTTTTTGGTTTTTTTTGTCTTTGTTTTTTGTGTGTCTATGAATTATGGTTTCTGCACATTAGAAAGTACTGTAACTTACCAGGAAATTATATTCTAAGCATTTGAAAAAATATTTATTTTGCATGCTGACCAGTTTCCCCTCTCTTCTCTTCTTCAATTCCCTCTGTCCACCTTTCTTTGAGCCTCCCAATCAACTCTTCCTCAGTTTCTTTTCCTCACATTCCTTAGACCACATTTATTAATTGTCATTTTTAGTGTCTGTAAAGAATTGTTTTGGAATTTTAATGGGGGGTTTCATTGAATCTGTAGATTGCTCTTGGAAAGTTGGCCATTTTTACAATATTCATCCTAGAATTAGACCAATTTTCTTTATGAACATTGATGAAAAATACTCATTCCAAGAACACATTAAAAAGAATATCAACCATGATCAAGTAGCCTTCATCTAAGAGTTTCAAAGATGTGGTGGTCCTCTTTCCCCTGTGGCCTGTTGACCACCAGGTCAAGTAGAGAAAGAAGCAGATGAGGCAATAGAATGCTTTGGCAGCCCATTAGCAGAAATGGAGATAGCTCTCCAGGAGACAGATTTCAATGATGCTTGGTTTTATTTCAGAGTATAAGGACTATATAGGATTGGAGAGCCTGGGACAAACCCCAATTTTTGTTAAGTGGCCTGCTCCTATCAAAAAACTTAGTATGCGGTGGTAGGGTCCTATTGCAGAGAGTCTAGCACAAATACTCTCAGCAGGTATCTCTGACAAAGGTCCATTAACTATACATCTGGTTTCAGAGAGAGCTTTTAGATAAGGCTAGTGTCCAAACCCTGGAACATTCTCCTGCTAAGGGTAAGTAGAGATCAGGAAGACTTGTTGGAGAGGGTGGGAGTTCCATATTTAGAAAATAATGCTGCTAGGCTTATCACAGACTTCAACCATGACCAGCTACCAATGTCTTCCATCAGAGGCAAAGTTTATCATGCAAAAATATATCAATGTAATCCACCATATAAACAAACTAATAGAGAAAAAACACACAAAATCATCTCATTAGACGATGAAAAAGTCTTTGTCAAAATTCAGCACCCCTTCATAATAATAATATTGGATAGATCAGGCATACAGGAGATATACCCAAACATAATAAAAAGCAAAATACAGCAAGCCAATAGCCAAAATCAAATTAAATGGAGAGAAATACAAAGAAATTCCACTAAAACCAGGAACAAGACAAGTTTACTCACTCTCTCCATATCTATTCAACATAATACTTGAATTTCTAGGTAGGTCAATAGGACAAATAAAGGAGATCAAAGGGATTGAAATTAATTGTAAAGAAAAATGTCAAAGTATCATTATTCAAAGATGATATGATAGTATAGATAAGCAAGCCCATAAATTCTGCCAGGGAGCTCTTAGAACTGATGAACACCTTTAGTGAAGAGACTGGATACAAGATTACCTTAAAAAAATTAGTAGATCCTCCTAAATACAAACAATGAATTGACTGTTAAAAAAAACACAAGGAAATAACAACCCTCATAATAGCCACTAATAATATGACATATTCCAGTGTAACTCTAATCAAACAAGTAAAAGACCTGTATTACAAGTACTTCAAGTATTTTAAGATAGAAACTGAAGAAGATATCAAAAGATAGAAAAATCGAATTAACATGTTAGAAATTGCAACTTTTAAAAACTAACACTCAACAATACGTTAACATTTCTACTCCAAGATATTAATTTTATATTAAAAACATCTAGAAGTTTTTTCATATTTATTTAATTTCTTTGTTGAGATAAATTGTCATTTAACGCTGTCATCGGCTGACTCTTCTCCCTACCGCACTGACTCTTCATGTCCATTAACTCCTATCGATTTCACTATATAATATGGAGAGTACTTTCTTTCGATTGCTTCACTCTAAGTCTAATAGATGTCATATAGTATGGATATAGTTTGAATACAATCTAAATAACATATCTATTGTTTGAAACACAGGTAAAATACTGTTAGAATGTAAGCATATCAATCCAGTGTAATCAATATAAGCTCTTGCTGTTTTGTTACATTTACATTTTATAATACATATTATTGGGACCTGTCCTTATAAACAAGAAAGAAAAAAAAGTGACTTTTGTAAAATTAGGATGCACTGTGATGTGGCCACAATAATTCCTGATCTGCTGTAGTCACCACAACAAATATCTGCTGTTCCTACACTTCAGTAAGCCTATGAGCTGATGACTGCATCAGAACCTCCTGTAGATCATTCCAGTGTGAAAATAGCAAACCATCCAACTTAACATATACTTTTCCCACACTTCTATAAATAACCAATCTATTTTCACTAAGAGGAGTGAAAACCTGACCCATTGTTTATTTATTAAAATGTTAGTAGCATTTTAGTATTTTATATAATTCTGATTTGTGGTTTTCTGGCAGCAGACCCCAGAACTCTGTTACTATTGTTTATTTCCTACAGCTGGGTAGAAGTGCTTTGGTAATCAATTGAAAATGAAAGGTTCAGTACCATATTCACCTTATCAGAAGGATGAGTTAACTGAACACTCCTATTTTGAAGTTTATTTCAATAAGAATTTTGAGTGCCTTACATTTCACAAGACTTCCAGTTTTTAAATTTCACCAAGACAAATGAATAAATATTTCCATTTGATTATTTATATTATTTATACTCTACGCCTTAACAACTCTTAGACTTACTTTTTGCCAAATTTGGATCTTCTTTTCAAAGACTCATGAAAGCAGCACCATACCCCAGCAATGATTCAACAACAGGATTTTCATTCTTTTCTTTTTTTTTTTTTTTTGACCAGGTCATCTGTTCTTTTATTTTAAGCGCCTATTGGTATGGCGCATCCGTGCACAGCTTTAGAGAGCAGCAGCTGTGCACCAGCAGTCATGCAAACAGCTGTCTTCTGTCCTGTGCTGTGCATCCGCCCCCGCAAGACAGACGTGTGAAACCCATGGCACTGCTCTTGAGCAAAACAAAATTTGTGAGATAAACTCAGAAACTAACTTTTTTTTTGTTTTGTTTCTTTGTTTTTAGTTTTTGGGGACAGAGTTTCTCTGTAGTGTTAGAGCCTGACCTGGAACTAACTCTTGTAGACCAGGCCAGCCTCAAACTCGTAGTGATCTGCCTGCCTCTTCCTCCTGAATGCTGGGATTAAAGGCGTGGGCCACCACCACCCAGATAGAAACTAACTTCTTGCTATTTGGAGATCAATACTTTGTTGATACAAAGTAAACGAAATGAAGATGAGGGGGAATTCTGTATAAAGGTTGCTTATATCTATTCTGGGAATGCACTTGAACGTCATTTCTTTTCACTCCATTGATGGGTAGTCCTATAAACATGGCGATTGTTAACTACTATCATGGTGGGGTTACCAAGAAGATAGGAAGAAAAGGAAGTTAGTGATTTTGTGGTTGTCACTTCGAAAGGTGTCTTGGGTAATGCTAGTGCAATTTCAGATCCTCAGAAAATTTGTAATCAAAAGTATTAAAGTTGAAAGTCATAAAGGGCCTTGGCCTGGGCAGCTGATGACATCCAAGGTCAGGAAAAGCTAAGTAGCCATATTGCTTTTTGTTTTTCATTTTCCAGAGAAATTAAGAGTGAAATAAATAAATAATAACAACAACAAAATGATTCCCTCACAATACTGAGTACCTTCCTGCCTCCATTCCTAACTGGTTATCTTATCACATGCCAAGTTTCTAATTTCTTTCTTTTCTCCCCCACTCTGTGTTGGCATTTGTAATAATAAACATCTCAAATACTTAAAGAAAAATCTCACTTTATCATTTTGAAGCAGTACTGACTTTCTGTTGCCGCTTTAGAGGTGGGGGAATAAACAAGGCGGTGATAAATTGCCCAAGTCAAAGGCATTTACACCAAAGTCTGTCCTTGCTGCCAACATTTACTGTTCACCTAATTTTTCAATACCTACGATAAGAACTATGTTTCATGTGTAACCCTCACCCTACAGTATGTCTTATTCCAGCTTCTGTAGGATCCTGAGCGTCAATTATATTCATAATGGACACTTATAAAGTGTAGATTTTGTTTCTACATCTTGTCTTTGACAAAAAAGCAGATATTAGCCTATATTTCTGAAAACCAAAGGTAGGTTTAAAATGATTCTCAAGTTGAGTGGTTAAGCTAGCAGAACAAACTTATGATAAATTCTTTGAAAGAGATATAAGAATCATTATCACTTTATAATATTTTTGAAGATAAGTGAAGAATCATTTCTAAATGATAGTCTAACAGATATTTAACTATTAGAAACAACATTTTCTGTAAGCTAATTTATTGTATAATAAAACCATGCTTTGTCTTTCTTTTCTAGATCTGTTATGATAACTTTGACTCTTACTTACTTAAATCTTAAAATGTTTAAAACAAAATTAATCACTAACACTCTCTATAAAATGACCTTTTGAAATTGGTTTTGTATTTGAATAGCTTCCACAAATGTTTGTTGCCAAATTGTTGAAAATATTTTTAAATTACTGAACACTTCAGTATTTCATATGTGTTTATTTTACCTCAGACAATGGTTAATGCTCGATGTGAGCCATACAGGCTGTCAACATTTATCAAAATGTGTAATATACGGTATATGGATAAAACAAAAGTAAATACCACTTGACAGCAAAGTCCCTCTCTGGAGAATAAAATACTCTCATTCTGAGTAACATCTTTTTTGTGGGGGGGGGGGTGGTTTAAAGACAGGGTTTCTCTGTATAACAGTCCTAGCTATCCTGGAACTAGCTCTTGTAGTCCAGCCTGTCCTCGAAGTCACAGAGATACGCCTGTCTCTGCCTCTCGGGTGCTGGAATTAAAGGCATGTGCCACCACCTTCTGACTCACCAAAATTTCATTTTTAAAATCAGAAAGGAAATAAGATATTGTATACAAAACTAAAGAATCCAGGCCAAAGCTAGGTATTTTTATCCTATATGCTTGTTTTTCATGACTAAGTGCACAATTTTACACCAAAGGAACATTTCAGATTTACCTGTGTCAACTGAGAATCTATGTACTACATGAGTAGCTTAAAAGCATGAGGGCTCTCAAATACAGAAATTAATTCACAGGTGGCAAACTCGCACTGCATCAATAGACAGGAAACAGCTCTGGTTTAGCCGAAATTAAGTAAGAACAATAGTAAGAAAATAATAAGAAAATATCTTTTATGATCTCATCCAATAAACGTTTAAGAAGTTCATACAGCTCATAGATACTTTCTGTGATTAGAGGGAAAACAATAAAGTGTTGTTCCCTTTATCTGCATAAACACTTCATATCTAATGCAGTGACAGGCCCGAAACAATGACTCAATTAAATGCACAACTGAAATTATCTTTTGCCACATCATTGCACAGATCCAAAGATTTGGAGCTCACTGGGGGTTATGAGGAAATCAATAAATACAGACATACGCATGGACAGAAATCTGGGGTCGGATGGGCTGGGTTCTCTGCTAGGGAAGTCTCAGTGTTTCAAAAGGATTCTTCAGGCTATAGTGGGAATTGTCTACACCTGCTGTTAAAATTCAGACTTGTACCAGAGAAGGCTTTGCCAGACCTTTGAGCCTCACTCCAGGGGTAAGGTTTTTTTTTTTCTTTTAACTTTTTTATTTATTGAGAAAAAAAAATTTCCGACTCCTCCCAGCCTCCCACTCCTTCCCCCCTCCCCCCACTCCTCTCCCCGTCTCCCCCACTCCTCTCCTCCTCCCCCTTCTCCTCTCCCCCTCCCTCTCAAGTCTGAAGAGCAGTCAGGGTTCCCTGCCCTGTGGAAAGTCCAAAGTCCTTCCCCCTCCATCCTGGTTTAGGAAGGTGAACATCCAAACTGGCTAGGCTAGCACAAAGCCAGAACATGAAGTAGGATCAAAACCCAGTGCCATTGTCCTTGGCTTCTCAGCAGCCCTCATTGTCCTCCATATTCAGAGAGTCAGGTTTTATCCCCTGCTTATATTCCTCCATGGATCTGAAGCCCTGTGGTCTCAGAAATGACCTGTTCATGTCAATAACATATATCCACTTAGAACTTCACTTAGGGCTTTCTCCCCTCCCTACAGTATATTCTATAAATGCAATGACAGGGAAACGTGATCCCCAACACAGCATAAGACAGAGTTTGGGGGAGTTTCTGGCTTATTATAGATATGATCTTAATATAAAATATAAATTTAAATGTATAAAGGTTTCTTGAACTTTAGTGTTTTAACTAAGGTCATTTCTTCTTGAAAATAGTGTGAATTGTATTATTAGACTAAAATATTCAATAGGCTAGATTTATTAAAGACATTTTGCCTTATATTATTTTCAGTTTCTGAGGACTTATTGAGATATAACCTTATTGTAGGACAAGAAAAATATGTGTGTGTGTGTGTGTGTGTGTGTGCGCGTGCGCTCACACATACATACGCTCACACTAGCTTACATGTATATCTACTTGTATCTACAGGTGACAAATTACGATAGAAGGATTTCCAAGTCCCTGTGATTTTATTTGGTAAAATGGAGAAAGTGGGCATTCTTCGTATTAATATTAAGAATAAACACTAAAGAACACATTTGGTAAAGTGAAAATTATTTTGACTGTGAAGAGACTGAGTGAAGGTATGTGAGAGGCACAAAGGTAGAAAAATAAAATGTGTAGGAAGAAACAGAATTTGAGTGAACAGCCTGCACCAGAACCTTGAAAGCAAGACTGACTCAGGGCATTTTGGCTGGTGATAGTGAAAGTCTGCTAACCATTCTCTGAACTTCTCCTAAGGTTCCATGCTTATGCTTTGTTTTGTTTTTTTGTTTTGTTTTGTTTTGTTTTTCTACCTTGGTTGTTCAGAACTCTGGTTACAGTCAGTATTTTTAGGGTTAAATATTCTCCTGACCCATGCAGGTTCCCTAAATGTTGGCCATCAGCATGTGTGTGTGTGTGTGACAGCTGTGTGGAGTGGTCTCTTTGTAATTCTCCTACCATTGAGATCAGGACCTGTCTCTGGTACTTTGCTGATTTTTGGAAACCTGCTCCCCAAGCTGGATTACCTCACCCAGCCTTGATGCAAGGGAATGACCTCTGCCCTACGTCAACTTGATATATCATGCTTTGTTAAAGCCCGCGGGAGGTCTGTCCTTTCTGAATGGAGATGGAGTATATAGGAAGAGGGAAGGGAATGGGAGGAAGGGGAAACTGCAGTTGGTATGTAAAATAAATGAAAAAAAAATATTATTTACATAAAATAAAGATAAATAAACTACAATGCTTATGTATTGTAAACAGAGGCTTTTCATCTCACCTGATCCACAGCTGCTTTTAAAATAAGCACACAGAGACTTAATATTACTTATGAATATTTGGCCAATGGCAGAGGCTTATTACTAACTAGCTCTTGGAAATTAAATTAACCCATTTCTATTAATCTATGTTTTGCCCTTTGGTTTGTAGCTTGTTATCTCATTTTTTGTGTGTCTTACTTTCTCAGTGGTTTGCTGGCATCTCACAGACTCTCCCCTTCTTTTCCTATGCCTCTGCTTGAATTTCCTGCCTGGTTCTATCCTTCCTTGCCATAGGCCAAAATAGTTTTTTTTTATCAACCAATGAGAGCAATTCATATTCACAGCACACAGAAAGACCATCCCATAGCAATGTATTGCCCATAAAACATTCAAAATTTAAATATTGACAAATTAATATATTTTAAAGAGACTCAGTTAAGTCTAATGCAGTCAGGATTAAAAACCACAGCCTTAGACATTTCTTAGCTAAGATTAAAGAAATTTACCTGCTACAAGAATCAGATATTTATTACTGAAAATTTGTTAGTATACTAGTTTAGAATAGAAAAGTAGTATAATAATGACCCTAAACTGCATATGCAATGACATTGAAAACATGTGTCACCTTAATTATTTATATGAGCAGCAGTATTCTTTTTCTTTCTTATGTCAACCTATTTCCATCATAGTCCACATATAAAATAATAAATAGAGAAATTAACTTTGTTCTAAAATAAAAACAACAAGAACAAAAACATCTTAGTTTCCATTATATCTAGATACTATCCTAAGCTGACTAGGTTAATAATTGGCCCTATTAAACTCTTATAAATTCCATTTTAAGGTGTGAATAAATTCTATAAGTCATGGTGCAAATACTTGGTGAAGTTATAATTCAAACTCAGTCCTACAGAGTTAGAAAGTTATAGCCATTCCATGGGTGGATCCATAACCTTATTCACAGATATCTAAAATTATCAGATTCCTACAACCTTTGATCAAATGTCTCTTTGGAGCTTTTCATAAAAATTAATCACATAGATCATCAATACTTTTATTGAGCGTGAATATATTATGTGTTGTATAATACATGTACTTGAATGTGCAGTTGTATGTGCCTTTGACTATTGGAAGAGGCTGCTCAGTTGTTTCTCAGTTGCCCCCAGACCCAAAATAATCACATAGAAACTATATTACTTGCAATACTGTTTGGCCAATAGCTTACGCAGATTTCAAGGTAGGTCTTAAATCTTATATTAACACATTTCTATTATTTTATATTTTACCACGAGGCTTGTGGTTTACTAGTAAGGTTCTGGCTGGCGGCTTGCATCTTTCTCTATCAATGACTACATGGTATCTCTTTGACTTCACCAACTCTTTCCTCCTTTATCAACTTGGAACTTCTGCCTTGTCCTATTTCGTGCTGAAATAGAACAAAAGCAGCTTCTTTATTAAGCAATGGTATTCACAGCACACATAGGGGAATCCCACATCATTTACCTATTATGTACAGAGCAATACATTGTCTTCCTTTGTCTTAACTATTAGAATGCCTTGACACAGTGTCTCTCACTGAACTGGAAACTCACAGTCCCAGGCCGCTCTTGAGATGCTCCTGTGTCCTCCCATTAATACAATGGTTGTGAGAACAAGCCATTAGCTCTGTATTTACTTGTATACTGAGAATCTAAGTTTCTCAGGCTTTACAGCCAGTACTGTTACTCATTGAAACATATCATTAGCTCACACGCCCAATAGATTTAGATATGTATGATCATACATTTCATACTCAAGAGATTCATTTGATTAAAATATAGTTGGAAATACTCTTTATTTTATAATAAATGCTTTGGACTTCTTACCTTGTTCTAAAAAATTTCAAAATGTTCAGTTGAAAATTACTTTGAGCCATGTTTTAAATTGTAATCCTGACCTTTCATAAGTGTTAAACAGGTTTGTTCAAAATTTAATGAGGATGAGCTTTTATATCATAGTCAATTTAATTCTGAAATATTGCAAAGAATTCAACAATTTTAGTATAAGAGCAGAACTCGTTACATATGTATGGATGATGACTAGCTCAGCTAAATTTGCACATCTATGAAGTCTAAAATTCAATCAAGATTGTATCTATTTTTTAAGTACTGTCAGAAAAAATAATATAATTCAAAGACCCAAAACTCTGTTCTTTTCTGTTTTTTTTTTTTTTTTTTTTTTTTTTTTTTTTTAATGAGCAGTGAGCAGCTGTAATATATGAGAGGCTCCCTAATACCTGAGAACTGGTTGAAGCTTATAGTCTGCCTCAAAGTGAAGTTCAAAGAGCTCTGGCTGCCTCCCACCTTGCCATGTCCCTTAAGGCTGTGAAACACAGCTGCAGGATTTGTTCTTATAAACCATGATTACTGTAGGTATGGTTTATGAAGAAAACCAAATAGGAATAGTTATTGATATCCAAATTGTACTTAAACTTCAGTGACCATCTAACTGGAACACTCTTTCCGTCAAAAAGTGTTTAATTCAGCACGAGGCTATATCTAGAGTCATCAGTGCCCTGACTGGTTGAGCGCCACTTGCCACTCTGTAGCGGCGGGGCTACCTGGCACCTGGCCGCCCTCATGGCTAGCTTTATAACCGAAATAATTATACGGAAACTGTATTACATTGAACATTGCCTGGCCCATTAGTTCCAGCCTCTTATTGGCTAGCTCTCACATCTTGCTTTAACCCATTTTTAATAATGTGTGTAGCCCATGAGGTGGCTTAGCAGGGAAGATCTTAACCTGTGGCTGAGTCGGGTGGGAGAATCATGATGACTGCCTGATTTGGCTTCTTTCTCCCAGCATTCTGTTCTGTTTACTCCGCCCAACTAAGGGTTGGCCTATCAAATGGGCCAAGGCAGTTTCTTTATTAATTAACCAATGAAAGCAACAGATTAGAAAAAAATCACTCCCACAGTCACTTTCAGATGTTGATTCAATAATTAGCCAACATACATAATGCTAATTGTAGCAGTTGCCTTTTACATTGTTGGTTTAAAGCACAAGTATCCACACAGTTGAGGTCTATTAGTGCATTCAAAGTATATCCATATACACATTCAACTCTTTTCCAGTTAGTGAGTGCTATATCTGCAAATACTGAGCCAGCTCAAGAGCTGTAGGTTCCATTTGACATAGCTGTTAAATAAGACAACAACTATCAAAACCCTCAGTGAGTACAACATAATAAAAAAATTAACCTTCCTAAGTGATTATAAAGTTTCTGTTCTGATCCATCTTTGTAATGCATTTTTAAGTCTCATGAATATAGTTTACTTTCTTTATTATTATTATTCTCTCACATATTACATCTTGACTGAAGTTTTTCTCCCTCCATATCACCACCATCTCTACTTTACTTCACATCTACTGCTCCTCTTTTTCCCTTTAGAAAAGAACAGGTCTCCCAGGGATCAACTGTACATGGGATGTCGGGTTACAATAAGACTAGGCACAGACCCTCATTTTAAGGCTGGAGGAGGCAACCCAGTAGGAAAAAAAGGGTCCCAACAGCAGGCACAAGAGTCAGAGATACCTCCACTCCCATAGTTAGAGTCTCACAAGAATGCTAAGCTAAATACCTACAACATATATGCAGAGGACCTACAGCAGACCCATGCAGACTACAATTGTCACTTCAGTCTCGTTGAGCCCTTATATGCCCTGCTTACTTAATTCTGTGGACTACCTTCTTTTGAGGTGCTCAAACTCTCTGATTCCTGTAGTCCTTCTTCCACCTCTTCCTCGGAGATAATACTTTATTACAGACTTTAAAGTTTCAAAAATATGTAATTACCCTGGGAAATCAAGTATGTAAATGTAATAAACCATATCAGGTTGATGGGCTGTTTAGTATGTGTTTCCATTTAAGAATGGTGTTCTCAAAAATGATTTTTGAATCAGTAGCATCAGTACACAGGGCACTTAGTAACAACACAGATTTCTGGGGTGGAGGTGACCTATGAATGAGAAACTCTGGTGTGGTGCCAGGCACAGGCTTTTCTCTGGAACTCAGTAACCTCTGAAGTTGAGGCTTGGAGACATCTTTATTGTGTTCTAAAAATGTTTCTTACCCTGAGTATTCTGCCGTAACTATGGTTTGATTGATGTTGAGACATCTCAGAATTTATGTCCTTCTGGGTAATTCTGTTCTCCTCCTGACTCTTGCTGAGCACTAGGAGAATATTCAACTTGAAAGGAATCATTTAACAATGACTTTAAATTTACCCTTTATTATGAATATTTCTTGCATAATTCCAAATTTAATTACATTAATCACTAAGTGTAGTGACAAATAGAAAAAGGTGATCTATCATTTCCAAGCAGTATTTCTGTAGAGTTAAATACCATATTAACATAGGTATAAATAAAATTATTCTACATACGTAGGGTAATATTTATTTGATACAGGACATTAAAATTGGATTATTTCGGCTGGTGAGATGTCTTAGTTGGTAAGACCATGTACTGCTCTTTTAGAGGACCCAAATTCAGTTTCTAGAACCCACATCAGGCAGCATTCAAACACGTATAACTCCAGGTAAAAAGGGTCTAATGCTCTCTTCCAGCCTCAATTGGCAAGTTCATTCATTTGCACACACGTTCCTTCCAGCACATCCACATCATTAAAAATTAAAGTGTAATAAGACACGATCAAAGGCTTATTAGAGTTTTATTGTTTTGAAACATACAATCAACAAAGTTTTAAACAGTTTAAAAGACAGTAAAGATCTTTTTTGTTGTTGCAGATGGTGCTCAATTGATACAGTGCAGGCTTAATACACACAAAACTTGATTTTAACACTAACACCACATTGGATATTAGGCAAGCAGTTGCACACCTACTACCCAAACCAGGGGAGTGGAGGCAGGAGGATCAGGAGTTCAAGAACATCCTTGATTATATAGTGCATTCAGGGCCATTTTGGGGTGACATCAGGTCACTTATAAAAGTATATATATATATATGGATAAGGAGAATGGGATGCAAAAATGGTATTAAAACAATGAAGGGATCAAATCAAGAGTACACACATCAAATTGCCAGTTTTGACTGTCACATTCAAGATTACTTACCCTGTTGGAAATATTGAACATTGTGAATGTCTTTCTTTAGAGTAAGGTCATTCCCCTCCTTTACAGATGAATGCTCAACATCGAAGGTAGTCATTGGCACACAGTAGATTCCTAATACATAAAACTGAACACCAAATGAAGGGGGAGCAGTCGTTTGTCACTAGATCAAGCATGGGGATACTGACAGCCTGCAGAGCATTCTGATAGCATCCAGCAGTTGTTATAGTATAGTGATCAAAGGTATATTCTGAGCATGCAGAAATATCAGCAAGATACACAGGGAAACAAAAGAAACTAGAAAACTGCAGAGATCATTGCAACCAACAAAATCTTACAGAGTAACTGAGATCTCAAGGCAAAATAGTGTTGTGCATTCCTCTTTTATGTCTTAAATCAACAAAACTTTAGCTCAAACACAGTAAACAACACTTCCATTTCTATTATGACAATATCTGGATATTTCATCATTAAAAATTTCCAGTTACGTTCTGGTATGTGGATGATTATAGGCCTGTGAAGTTTGTTATATGCTCAAACTACTTATCATGGTCCAATGCATAATGGGTAAGAGTATGATTGTACAGGAAGTATAGTGGGTTAAATTAAAATATTTATTGACATATGAAGGTAATTGTATGTATGTATGTATATATATACCTGTGTTCACACACATATAAATATATAAAATGTTCAAACCTACAGGTGGCCTGAAATCAAACATAGAAACTATAAGAACTATAGTGATTGTATAGGTAATATGTGAGGAAAAGTATGAAATCTAGGAAAGAGCTAAACACATAAAGTCCACACATCTGTGCACAGACATACACAAACATGTACATGTAAACATGCAGATACATACGGACACACATGCAAAAACGTACTTACCCACATGTAAACAGACCAACACATAAATAGTTGCACACATATGCATACACGTTCATGCAAGCATATACATATGTACACACATGCACAACCTTACAAACAGGCATACACATGCACAAGACACACGTATACATGGAAATGTGCATGTATATACACACACACACAATTCATTCTCTTTGATTATGGAATTTAGCTGTAATGTTATTTTTAGGAGCAAATCAGCAGTTGGTTGTCATCTAATTTCAGCAGGCAATAGGAATCTTAGCCCATTACTCTGACCTCCCCCTTCCCCAGGATCCTTCTGCAGCACTTCCTCTGTACACAAGCGTTCCACGAGACCATGGAAGTCTATTCCCATTGTTCAGTGACATACATAATAACTTTCTACCCACAGAACCTTAGTTTAAAAATATCTGAGAGATAGTGAAAGGTTACATTTCTTTGTCACAAATACTTTCTAGTAGATTCATTTATATTAAATACAAGGGACAAAAAATAAGCAGAGAACACAAAGTTCTTGTAATCCTATCTATCAGTAGCCAAAATGCCTCTTAGGATGACATGGCATATGGCTTTCATATAAATGTCCTTTTAGCTGATTCTGTGACAGCTAATCCCAAGTATACAGAAAGAATGTATTGTAGTTTAATTGAAATGATTTCCCTGCTGTAGAAGAAGTCAGAATACTTAAAAGAGAAGCAGGAAATTTATCTTCCAGATACGATCCTAATATCACTGAATATGAATTGCACTAGATATTTAGTTAATTTGTATATGTGATATACATAAACTTACCTTGTATAATAAATTTTACTGTTATTATACATCTAAATGGTAAGATTTGAACTTAGAGCAGAAGATGAATTTTCTTTCTAAAGTCACAAAATTAATGAAATAGAGGATGTGCCAGGACCTCAGATCAGTGATGTTAATTACTGTAAATTTCTACCTTCGGAAACTTTGAATTTTAATGAGAGATTATTTTAGAAAATGAGAAACATGGATTCATGATAAAGGTTCTGAACACTGTGCAAACATTTGCTTCAAATAAATTCTAATTCCATTGCTCAAGCTAGTAGACAGTTAATTTAATGTAAAGAAATATCTAGTGGATTAAGCAATGAAACAAATCACTTCAAACTTCTGGGATATAGGCTGAAGTCCTTTTGTGAATTTCAGAGAAACTTCCATATTTTTCATGAACCCATTTGTTTGTAATCCAAATTTTTGTGTTTTAACATTTTAAATAAGTAATTGAAGGTCAAGTATATTATACTTAAAGGATGATATTGAATGAGATGTTAATATCCTAGGTAGTCACAATAAAAATACAATTAAATGGAGGCTCCAAGTACTACTCAGCTGCTGAATGACTGTGGTTGATTCTATTCATTCCTCCCTTTCCTTCGAGCATCCACAACAGAATTGTCTAAAGGAAAAAATTGGTTAGCGTCTACTAAATCCCATTGGCATATTTCTATATTCCGTATAGATTCTTATTAAATCAAATAGTTTTGTATGTTTATTTTAGAAACTCAACACAATAAGTATAACCTTAGTTTTTCTCAACTGAGTTAAAGAAAAACAGATCTGCAGTTTCGGTGAATGAAAATAGTTTAGTTTTTCCCTGTATGCCTTCCTGCTCTTAAAGTCGTATGAGTATTCCATCTGACATAAGGATACATTATTCTCCCAGCATATGCCCGGTGTAATATATTTGCCTTTTAATCATTTAGGCAGATGTGTGATATTAAAAGGGTGATTTTATAGACTTACATTACATCCTTAATCTGCTACAGTGTTTTATGATAGATCATAGAAGTACCTAGAGGGCAATGCCATGAATATGTCTAAAAATTGGTTACCCAAATGAATATTTTACAATAACTTTAATGGCTTTGCCTCAGTGTATTGAAATGCTATGCATACTTAGTCGAGAACTTATTATCATTTCCATTTATATTCTCTTTAATGAGAAAATAAGATATTCTCTTCGTGCACTCTTCCCAGAGGTGAGTCTTAAGGGCATCCAAGAAAGGGAGGAAATTCGGGGATTGTGTATTCAGGATATATCTCTTAATGAACTGAGTTCATCATGTTTCAAAATGAAAAACAGAATGAAATTAATGGCAGAATTAACATTTTCCCATATGATTAACCTGGGATCATTCATAAAAATTATTTTTATAATGATCACTTTAAATACCTATCTTTCATGATTACTACTCATCCAGATGGCATCATAATAAACAGTTACTCAGAATCTTACAGGTTCCCTGAAAGCCTTTGTTATACATTACTATGTATGAAGTCACTAGGTTTCAACTAAACAAACAAAAATAACTATAAATAGTCAAATGTTGGGTAATGTATCCACTTCTGTAGCCTGATTTACAAAATGAATTTCTTATATTAACAACAGAAATGCTCATTCTGCCTCACCGAGTTTGAATGGTCCACACTGAATTCCTTGATAGTAGAGATGGTGAGTGACATACTTTCAAGAGTGAATCATGATCAGTGTTCTTTATGACATACTTTACTAAGATAACAGAATACTAGGGTCAGAGAGATGGTTGAGAAGCTAAGGGCTCTTACCTCTCATGTAAAGGACAAGTAGTTAACACCCAAATCAAGCAGCTGACAGACATTTGTATCTCCAGGGGATCTTATGGTGTTCCCTGGCCTCTGTGGGCACCTGAACTCAGTTGTGCGCACACCTACACTCCCCCCCCCCCCAGACATAGTATCAACTAGCAATTAAATAAAAAGATAATGGTGTATTAATGTAGCCATAATTATTATGCTTATTTACTTTCTTTTAGAGGTTAAAACCAGCCTTTCCCCGACTTAGTGTAACAATAATTACATTATATAATAAACACTAACCCTTATGTTTCAACTCTATTTCTAGCTACAGTCTCCCACCAGAACTTCCTCTTCAAGAAACTCATTTAGTGGCTGTGTTTCTATTCCCTTCACTATAAGTGAAAATCTGGCACCATGAACCTCTACAGTTTTCTCAACACTGATCCTCCCATCACAAGAAATTCACAGTCCAAAAGAATGACGTTATATATCCTAAATTACAACTTGATTGTTTCATGTAGATACATAGATAATTAGAAAATGTAATTATCTTTGCCTACATGGTTGATAGGAAATAAAACCATACAAACTTGATGCAGTGTCCCCTGGAGATGAGTGTTACTTGATGGTTAGTGTTAATCAGAACACAATGACAATGGAAGGCTTTTCTAAAGCAGGTGCCTCAAAAATGTCAATTCCCCCAAACTTTCCTACTGGTTACTTCTTCCAGCAAAAAGAGGGGGATGGGTTTGTTTTTGCAGGTTCCATTGATATTGACACTCAATTTTGTATTTATTTTTTATTTCTATAAGCATGGATCCAACAGAAAGAGTCAATCACAAATACATCCAGTGGTTCTTTGCATAAAGCCGTCTTTCCACATGTCAACCAATTCACTATGAAACTTTGTGATGAAACAGGAACTGTGAATTTCATGACCTTAAAAATATAATGCTGTGAATTCAGAGGTCACATGAGGACATTTCTCTGAAGAGTTTTTTTTTCTGCTTCAGATTAACTAAATTAGCCTCAGTCAAATAAGGGTTAGTTCGTTTTCATATCTCTTTTTAACTCATGTGTGCTTCTAACATGTTTACCTCATGCAATTTGTAATGTGAGAAATACTAATTGCTATCATGTTGCTCAAACAATTTTCTTGTGGTATTGTACAAAATGTATCTGCAGTAATATTGCTTTATTTATTCAATAAAAAATTAAATTTAATGTCCTAAAATATGGTGATATTAAATTTCAAAGACGCAATAAAGTGAAGAACCCATGAAGGGCCTGATTCTAGATCTGTGTTATGTCCAAAAGGACGTTGCTCAGTTTTCCTATGTGTGGGAATTCCCTTGTGACACTCTCCGTGTGGTTTTGTTCCATGATGAGTACACTGACTGAGACAGATGAGTTCTGAATATCAGAATTGAGAATTAAAAGAAAACATCTGCACACAGATTGTGCCAATTATCACAGCAATTCTGGGAAAACGGCAGTGTTTCCTTCGGGCTTACTCATCAAACCTTCCTGAGTGTGTTTGACAGTGACATGAGGCACTTTTCATTTCTACTGAATTGAAACAGAGGAGCGATGGAAACATTTCCACTGAATGCTCCACGTGAGAATGATGCTTATTAGAAGCTAAGCAAGAGAGTCTTCACAGGATTCACACGAGGCGTCAGATTCCCTCAGTTCTCTTAAGCATGTACTAGAATTTTAAATAGCCCTATACTTCTCCTCACAGAGAAATGTTAGATTGAATAGCAGTTTATGTAATTTACTGACTCTTAAAAACAGGATTTTACCAAGAAACTGGAAGCAACCACTACAGACAGAGACAGAACTAATAGTTGTCTCTTTAAAAGGAGGGTTTAGGGGAATTATGAGTGATGGTAAATGACCCAGAATTTAATTCAGGGAGATGAAAGCTTTGCAAAATCAATTGTAATCATTGTACAAATCCTTCAATGTAATAAAAGCATTGGATCTTCTGCCTTAAATGGATGAATTATTTGGCATGTGAATTACACCACAATGTACCAAGAAATACCTATAAAATAGACTTGAAGAATTCATACACTGAAAAACAGAAATAACTAAAAGCACTAAATTCCTGAATACCAAGTAGCAATTGTTCATTGTGAGAAAATGCAGTCCAGAAAGTGGGGTCTGTCTTCATTCTTTTTAAGAGCGTCAGTGTTCATGGATGTGGAATTTAGGTACTTGCTGCATATATTTCAGTAATTCAAAAATCACACGTAAAATATTTTTGGATGTACATAGTGTTCAATAACATTCATAATAATGCAAAAAAAGCAGCATGAAATTGTTTCATTGCCCATAAACATGTAGGTATTTTTAAAGTTAAATTTTAAATTCAATTTATTTAATGTTAATTAAAATAATACATATTAAAGAAGTTTAATAGTAGGTCTAGAATGAGTGACTTAATAAGATTTTTTTATGTCAAAATATTATATCAAAGATTTGAGTAACTTTAGGACTATACGACAATACTTATTATAAGATAGAAGGTAGTTCACATCTTGATGTACATTTGAAAGAATGCATTTATGCTGTATTCATTATGCACAAAATATATTTTATACTCAGAACACCCTTTTGTAAATTTAATTGTCATTACTGCATTGGAATATCTCCGAGTGAGTTGAAGATCAAATAACATGTTAGTATGGAGGACAGGCTCTTATTTTGTTCCATGTGGCAGTTCTGCATTTTACATCTTATTCAAATTAGATTTTCTCAGTATCTGCTACAAACCTCTCTGACAGATAAAAATTGCTTTGCAAAAAAAAAAAAATTATAGGAAGCAAAAAATATCTACCACAAGGCTCATTTACTTTGCTTTCAAACTCTTTAAAATCCAATTTTGAAATTGTGTTTCCTTGGCTTGCACCTAGTGCCCTCACCCAGAAATCCTTCAGCTGTCATATCCTATTTTTACTCATCTGACGTAAAGTGAATACTGGGCTGGAATAACAGATTTTCAAGTAGGAAAAAGTCTATGCAAGCTCACTTTAAAAGTTATTGGGTAATATGACTTTTTGATAATTGAATATTATCAAAATGATATGATATATTGAGCATTATATTATGAATATTAAATGAAATGATTATTAAAGATTTGGATATATTACACACAATTGTAAAATTATACATATACTTATGTTTGAAAGGCATCCATATTTTAAAACAAAATACTCATGCACATACATAATACCCATTGAGACACATAGAGAATACCACTCACACATGCACATACACATTCCCAGTTACACATATGTAAATATCTACCCACATACATACAGGATGCCTGCTTAGCCCGTGGGGCACAAAATTAGAATTTGACGTTCTCCCATACTACCAACCACATTTATCACATGGATCTTAAATTCCATGCTTTATTCTGCTTTCTTGTTTTGTAATACAATTTCCGTTTCATAATTTAATGGCAAATTTAATATCACTGAACTAAAGTAAATGAATAAATATCAAAACAACCTGTTTATTCTTGAAAAGTGCTTTGCAGGAGCCATGTGACTTCCTTGGGGAACAAGACCTGAGCATATCACAAGTAGCTTCCATTGTGGCAAAAGCCTGGAGATCCTGACCCACTTGGCAAGCTCCTGTAGCTAGTTCTCTGCATGATTCTGGGCACATTCCTGAGAGTCTGTGTTCTGTGTGCTCTTGTTGTTTTCACTGTGCTAGCCATATCATGGGCCTGGTTCATGAAGTTTATTTATTTATTTTTTTATTTAATTTATTTATTTATTAAGGATTTCTGCCTCCTCCCCGCAACCGCCTCCCATTTCCCTCCCCCTCCCCCGATCAAGTCACCCTCCCTCATCTGCTCGAAGAGCAATCAGGGTTCCATGACCTGTGGGAAGCCCAAGGACCGCCCACCTCTATCCAGGTCTCCTAAGGTGAGCATCCAAACTGCCTAGGCTCCCCCAAAGCCAGTACGTGCAGTAGGATCAAAAACCCTCTGCGATTGTTCTTGAGTTCTCAGTATTCCTCATTGTCCTCTATGTTCAGCCAGTCCGGATTTATCCCATGCTTTTTCAGACCCAGGCCAGCTGGCCTTGGTGAGTTCCCGATAGAACATCCCCATTGTCTCAGTGTGTGGGTGCACCCCTCGCGGTCCTGAGTTCCTTGCTCGTGCTCCGTCTCCTTCTGCTCCTGATTTGGACCTTGAGATTTCTGTCCCGTGCTCCTCTGTCTCTGTCTCCTTTCATCGCCTGATGAAGGTTAAAATTCATGAGGATGCCTATGTGTTTGTCTTTGGGTTCACCTTCTTACTTAGCTTCTCTAGGAACATGCATTATAAGCCCAATGTCCTTTATTTATGGCTAGAAACCAAATATGAATGAGAACATCCCATGTTCCTCTTTTTGGGTCTGGCTTACCTCACTCAGGATAGTGTTTTCTATTTCCATCCATTTGTATGCAAAATTCAAGAAGTCCTTGTTTTTTACTGCTGAGTAATACTCTAATATGTATATATTCCATACTTTCTTCATCCATTCTTCCGTTGAAGGGCATCTAGGTTGTTTCCAGGTTCTGGCTATTACAAACAATGCTGCCATGAACATAGTTGAGCATATACTTTTGTTGTATGATAGGGCATCTCTTGGGTATATTCCCAAGAGTGGTATTGCTGGATCCAGGGTTAGGTTGATTCCGAATTTCCTGAGAAACCGAAACACTGCTTTCCAGAGTGGTTGCACAAGTTTGCATTCCCACCAGCAATGGGTGAGTGTCCCCCTTTCTCCACAACCTCTCCAGCAAAGGCTATCATTGGTGTTTTTTATTTTAGCCATTCTGACAGGTGTAAGATGGTATCTTAAAGTTGTCTTGATTTGCATTTCCCTGATCGCTAGGGAAGTTGAGCATGACCTTAAGTGTCTTTTGGCCATTTGAAGTTCTTCTGTTGAGAATTCTCTGTTCAGCTCAGTGCCCCATTTTATAATTGGATTGATTAGCCTTTTACGGTCTAGTTTCTTGATTTCTTTATATATTTTGGAGATCAGACCTTTGTCAGTTGCGGGGTTGGTGAAAATCTTCTCCCAGTAAGTGGGTTGCCTTTTTGTCTTAGTGACAGTGTCCTTTGCTTTACAGAAGCTTCTCAGTCTCAGGAGGTCCCATTTATTCAATGATGCCCTTAGTGTCTGTGCTGCTGGGGTTATACGTAAGAAGTGGTCTCCTGTGCCCATGTGTTGTAGAGTACTTCCCACTTCCTCTTCTATCAGGTTCAGTGTGTTCGGACTGATATTGAGGTCTTTAATCCATTTGGACTTGAGTTTTGTGCATGGTGATAGATATGGATCTATTTTCATTCTTTTACAGATTGACATCCAGTTTTGCCAGCACAATTTGTTGAAAATGCTGTCTCTTTTCCATTGTATACTTTTAGCTCCTTTATCGAAAATCAGGTGCTCATAGGTTTGTGGGTTAAAGTCAGGGTCTTCTATTCGATTCCATTGGTCGACTTCTCTGTTTTTATGCCAATACCAGGCTGTTTTCAATACTGTAGCTCTATAATAGAGTTTGAAGTCAGGGATGGTAATGCCTCCAGACAATCCTTTATTGTATAAGATTGTTCTGGCTATCCTGGGTTTTTTGTTCCTCCATATAAAGTTGATTAACTGTTCTGGAAGGAATGATTTCAACCACAAGAGCTTTAAAAATGTTATTAAATATGTGATATCAACATTTAATGAGAATAATCTTGAAATAAGGAATAATGCAGAATCATAGAAACCCACAGTTCCCTCATTCCTAATAGCTGTGTCACTACACAGAGAAGTTAAGAGAAACAGACATAAAAACAAGGGATAAGCAACTATTAAATAAGGTTTCAGGTTATGCTACCTATAGTATAAATGGAAAAATCTGTTATGCTGGAAGCATTGATATAATTATTCTTTATCAATAACAATCCAGGAGTCAGATATTGGGGTAAGAACATGCAGGATCAGAGAAGCACCAGTTATCCCCTACCTGCTCCATTCCTTCCTCCAAAAATGGCCTTGATCCCTCTCTGCCATGTCTTACTACTTCCTGCCTTATCTGTACAAAGCCCTCCAAAACTTCTGTGGTTAGTTTTGGTGGGCTAGTAGCTAGCTCCATCCTCTGACTCAAAGCAAGTTTTATTTGTCTGAACACAATCAAAATATCATGCAACAAAAGTTCTCGGAAGAGATAAAGTAGTACAAAATGTAAAATACTTTGATCCAGTTTTGGCTGCTCAGTTGATCATGAGAACCCAGACTCTCCCAGAAGTAAATATTAACCACAAGCAACAAAACTATTTCCTACCCTGCATGATGCTGTAACTACACATGTTGCCTACTTGGCACACTGATCTATCTGTAGGTATGCCCAGTTAGGAAATTTGCTTTGGATTTACAAGACTGTTTATGCTTCTAACAGCAGAGGTATAGGTCAAAAAGGTAATCACTCGTGGTCGGAGAGTTGGGCAATGTAAAGAAAAAGAAGCAAAGAACAAGCTGGTAATTATGGTACCCATTTTTAGAAACTAAGGATGTAAAACTGTTCATGCAAACTACTGAAACTGTATAAATAAAAATGACTCAAGGCTATCCGGGGTTGCTTGTTTGAACAATAATAGGTGGTCACAATCTCTTCTTGGTGCCAGCTTTACACATCTGTCCCAGGTCATCAGTTCTGTCTGGAGCATGCTTTCCAGCATATATTTTTAGTATTTAAACATCACAGAACATACTTAATTTTACATTTTTCAAAAAATATTACATACTTGTGAATTTATTTGTGTTAGTTCCAAACTGAAAACAGTTTGTTCATGGTGTTTTAGAAGTTTGGGAAGTTATAATGTCTTTCAGAAGACTGCAGTTTTTGGACTTTCTACTAAACAGCACCATGGGAGGTGTGGGTGGATAAATAACACTAAAATAAAATTGCTTAAGTGTAAGCGGTTTATTCTCTTAGGGGTAAATAAGAAATAATTTAAGGACAAGCACTATCCTTAGAACCTGGTATTTTCTACTTAAGGGGGCTAGGTGATGTCTAATACAACCCTTCAATGTGTACTTACCAGGGTTGACAAGTCTGAATATTCAAATATGCTTGCTTCTGGCCTGAGTTATCATTTGAGCAGTACTTACTTGACTGTAGGTGTTTAATTGTGTAGGTTTACAACCTGGAGTTGGTACAAACTAGGCTGGAAAGAATACTTGCCTTTTGGATAGACAAACAGGTGTTCAAGAATTGTCCTTAATATTTAGAATTATCGTATTTCTTCCTAACCTAGTGGTTACCGGCTGGATTGAGTTTGTGTCAGGGAGATAGCTACAACTTCAGAAACGATAGCTGTGACACTGCAGTAGGGGCATTGCTGATACCCAAAGGGTAGAAATGAGGGTATTATGAATTGCACAATGCAGAAGTCTCCATAGCATGACATGTGTATAAAATTACATTTAGACAAATATGTCACGTAATGAAGTTAAAAATCTCTGCTTGAAAAACTAGATCTAAACAAATGTCATTTTCTTTCTTTTGGAAAAGATTGTTAAATTTGAGTTTCTTGTTTACAGAAAGAAAATCATTTTTGAACAGAAAAATGAGAATCAATGCTAGAAAAAAGAGACATAGTCAGGGGACTGGTTCTAGATAAGGGAAGGGGCAAAGATGGTGGTTGGAGACAAAAAAAGGCTATGGTGTCATCAAAGAGGGCGCCATGCAGATTATGACCCCAGAATGAGAAAAATGTTTGCGTTAAATGGAAGAGTATGTTCTAATATTTGATATTAAACCTTTATACACAATTATTTTATAGTTCAAAGTTTAGAAACTTTAAAAAATATAGTGGACAGGTGCATGCCTTTAATTCCAGCAATGAGGAGATAGAGGCAGGTAATCTCTGTGAGTTCAAGGCCAGGCAGTTCTTTGAGAGTTAGTGCCAGGGCAACAGATAGACTTTTGTCTCATATATTTATGTGTGTGTGTGTGTGTGTGTGTGTGTGTAAATGTATAAAAAATTTTACATCATTTTCTGGTATTCTTCTCTACAAAATATCTTTATTTTATTTTATTATTATTATTATTACAAATTTTCACCTCCTCCTCTCCTCCCATTTTCCCCCCATACCCCCTCCCCCTCCCTCACCAGTCCAAAGAGCAGTCAGGGTTCCCTGCCCTGTGGTAAGTCCAAGGACCTCCCCCCTCCATCCAGTTCTAGAAAGGTGAGGATCCAAACAGACTAGGTTACCACAAAGCCAGTACATGGAATAGAATCAAAACCCAGTGCCATTGTCCTTGGCATCTCAGTCAGCACTCATTGTCAGCCACTTCAGAGCATTGTGTATATATGTGACATTTTCTTTTCTAATATTCTTTTAATATTGAGACTGTTCAGAATTTAAATGACACAGATTTCATTAGGTGCATACACCATGACTTATTCAATTGTTTTATAGTATGGACTTTCCTCTTATATGAATTAAAATTAAATGTGAATCTTTTGAGTATGTTTATGTCTAGAATGTAGCATTTATTATAATAGACATAGCAAACATAAATACTCCATAGTTAATATGAAAATGTTCTAAGATACAATGTGTCATGTTAAAATCCATTCCCTGCTCCAAAAGTGGCTTTAATTTATTCTTAAATCATAGGTAGCTTGTAAATAAGGAACATTTTTTCTTCCTTTCTTGTATTTGCTAATAGTTTTCAATCATTTGTAATTGAAACAATTAAAAACTTAATTCTGAATCAATTAGCTCACATAGCACAATGTCACCAAAAGCCCAGCTTATAAAGAACTCATTTCAAACACCCCTGCTTGTTTCAAAGACAGACGTTGTCTCCAGTTCTGATATGTCAGTCTTCATTATATAATGAATGTCCATTATCCGCTTGTCTGTTCTTATTTATATTCAGCCTACTTCCTAAACTTAAATGTTAAGTTCATCTATATACTACTGTTTACATGCAGAAACAGAAAATATGCCCTATCTTTTGTCTTGTATTTTCCTGACAATAGTTTGACAGCTTCAAGAATGCTCATAATTGCCTTTATGCTTTGAATTTGTTTTGGCTCAGATAAGTTATAGCAGTAACTTACCGAGAGCAAATTTTGAGGACTAAAATTAGCCTATAAGACATAGTTGTTTTTCCTGTGCCTGTAATGAAGTTCTCCCTCTTCTCCATTTGTATCAATTCACAGGTACTCTTTGCATTCTGGCTGTTGCACTGCACTCTTCCAGCTTCCTATATCCTCTCCTCATTCTCCACACCCTAAATATTAATATTTCATTCTCACAAGTAAAGTTTTCACTCACTTCATAACATTAGCTTGGTTTCTTTTTAAATATATTAAGCATGAATTTAAAGTGACATATTTGGGTCAAAATTATCTTTACTCAATATTTATTGGCAAGCAAGGATTTTAGATGAGTCACAGTCCTTAGTATTATCTATTCTCTTTTTATATCTCTTCACTCTCCTATGTTTTAATAAACTTATTTTAAATACTAATCCAAGTTTCCTCTCACTCTTGGCCTCTCACTCTTCCCACCTCCTCCCCATCTCACACCTTCATCCATGCCTCAGAGTGGTTGAGGCCTCCGTGGGGAGTCAAAAAGTCTTTCACACCACTTGAGGAAGAACCAAGGTCCTCCCCTGATATATAGACTGAGCAAGGTATCCATCCATAGGGAATGGAACACAAAAAGCCAGATCATGCGCTCAGGATAAATACTGGATCCACTACTGGTGGCCCCACATACTGCCACCATGAAGTTTTGTAATTGGCACGTCATATGAAGGATCAAATTGCTCCTTCATCAATTAATGGGCATTGCAAACATGATTAGATACTTAGAAATGTTTATTTATCAAGGGGAGTTGTAATATTTAGCATATTCATGGACTATAATTATGCTTGACTATTATGTTTTTTCCATGTATATGAATTTGTGATAGTTATGTGGGAGTATGTGTTTGCATGCATGGGGAAGTACATATGTAAGCATGCATTGTGCAGGCTGAGCATCTTCCTTGATCACTCTCACTGTTATTCATAAAGACAGAGTCTCTCAGTTGAGCCCAGTCCTCACTGTGGGGACTAATCTAGCTAGTCAGTCTCTTCCCAGGATCACCAGTGTTACCTTATAAGTGCTGCAAATACAGGTGGGCTACCATATCTACTCATTGTGTATATGGTGCCACGAACAGGCACCCTGAGCTTTACCATTCTGCAGTAAACATTGAAAAATTGGGCTTCTAAAAAATTTAAGGTTTAGTTACAATCTTTGGTGTATCTTATGCATCCATGCATGTCAGTTCAGTTCTTAGGACCACAGACATGATATTGAATGAGTCAACTGTGATATTAATATAGTGTTTATACAATAACCAAAGTTTTAAACAATTTCTTTCACCTCAAAGTAAATGTGAAAAATAACATGCATCTCTCATTATAGTTAAAGTTGATGAGGTATATTTGTGACCAACTCTAATTGGCTAATACAATGCTAGTTTAGTGTACAAACAACTTCTAATGGTAGAATTGAACTTCTAACTTTCATCACCCTAGTACTCATTGGTTTAAAACACATGTTGGCAAACGATCACTCATGGAGCAGAATTGGATATTTCCTGTTCACACTTTTGTGCTGTTGTTTTGTAAATGTTTTCAGGACACATACTTTCTCGTTTATTGACTGTGGTTACCTGCATGCTAAAGTGACATAACAGAGCAATAATGATAGAAACCTTATGTCCACAAAGCCTCAAATGCTTGTTTTTTCCCCCATTTTAGTAAAAGAAAATTGCTGAATCATAGCATAAAGGAGTAATTTCTCCTTAGCTTTCATCTTGTCAGCATCATGGGTCACTGTTACCCATTATGATCTTATCCTGAACTCACACAGGTGGCTCTAATAGGCAGAAAAAGTCCTGGAGCTTGATAGATACTGGTTATTAGCTATCAAAGGGGTTGGAGCACATGTTTTCTGTAAGTTTGTCTGGGCTGATGCCTTAAATTGTTTTTGTGGGATTCCTAGATATGCAAAAATAGATAAGCTCCAGGGAGCAGAAGCTATCAAATGTCGATTACAGTTTTTATTGTTCTATTGGTCAGAGTTGGCCTCAGTCAGACCAGGCATCAGTATCCAGAGCATCTATACAGAGCCATAGTAAACTCATAGAGGCATGACAAGAGGTGTATCATTGCAAAATCTACAACTGCATCCTAACTTTAAGGATATGAGAAAAATCAGGGCCAGAGAAATAAATACTTCTTCATGCCTTACACTTAGCACAGCCCTGTAAGACTGCATATGGATGAAATGCTTCTAACTCTGAAAAACAATGAACCCATTTACTTTCTATTTCTAATTGTACTTCATTTTCCATAAGTGAACACTGATACAGTTCAGTAGCAGATACTCTGAATTTGTGTCTTTGATATTAGTTTTCATCTTCATGAAGTTTGAAGTAATTTTAAACAAGTGACTATACCTTCTTAGCATGTGTCTTTCTTCTTACACAGAAATGGTGAGACTATCTCTTAAGTATGTCTTATAAATGATATGAACTTTACAGGGCATTACTGTGTGTGGGCTCTCAGGAAAGCCAGATGCACTCAGTTCTAGAGCCTCTTGCCCAATTTTTGTGTACCTATTTTGTAACAAATTCATGATTATTATTTAAATCTTTCACTATTATGACAAGATCCAAAACACTTTGCTTTTTATTTTAAGTTTCATTGAGCATGATTCTCAAATAATTTTAGGCTTCATTATATTCTAACTTTCGGTTAGATGCTTAAGTATGATATAAATGGGCATCGTATATGTGCTGCATTGAGACCTTTGAACCGCTTCTCAACTTCATTGTGTGCATTTTCTACATAGAAGATATTGCTAATAGACTGAAATTTCTGTCCTGCCTGATCCTAAAGCTGTTCAGTCCAAAATAATCACACAGAGGTTTATATTAATTATAAATTGTTTGATAGATGGCTCAGGCTTATTATTAGTTACTGTTTTATTAAACCAATACAAGTGACAAATTTTTACAGTGCACAAGAGCATTTCCACACAACAATTACTTGTTGGACATATGAATTCTACAAAGTTGAATGTTTGTCTTTCAAATGTCAAGATCATTAGTGAATTCACTTGATTCTAGAAAGCTGTTTCCTTTAGTCTCTGTGTACCCAAAAACACACATACAAAAGGTTTCTCCTTTTTACTTTTTTACATACTATATAAATGTACTAATATTTCTCACAAAACTGCACATTTGATAGGGGTTAATACATTTTAATAATTTTAATAATATTTAGTAATACTTATCTCCAGGCAACGTTCTCTGGATTTGCTGAGTATGGTTATTCTGAGTATTTACATTATTTTATTTTTTGAAAGTTAAGTTATAATCTTTCTTCTCATAGCTGTGTAATTATTTGATATCTATGCTAATTTTAATAGTGAACGACAGTAGCTCAGCTGCTGCTATTTCTGCACCTAGCAACAGCAGTCATCTCAACAAGTGATGTACTCTCTCAGATGTATTTGTCATTTTCTACATATAAGAAAATGTCTCGAAAAACCAAAAAAAAAAACAAAAAACAAAAAAAAAAAGAAAATGTTTCATATGAACTTAGAGCTACCCTTGAAAATTTCTCATATTTTTAAGAACCTTTAAGTTTTTTGTGTTAGTTTAATCTCTTTGAACAATAATTTAATTATGCTTTTATTATATTAACAGAGATTGTGGATTATTTACAAAAAAGACCACATGGATGCCCTAAGTAACAGTCCCATAAATGCCTATGGATTAAAAAGAGCATCAAGAGATCAGACTTAGAATTTTACTCTCTTTTCTAAACTGTTGACAAGGGATCAAGCTTTGAGTATAGACTTATAATCATGCACAAGATAGTACCATACACACACAAAAAAAAAAAAAATCCCAGCAAAATCATAAGCTTCCTATTTCTAATAATTTTAGCAGAGGCTCAAATGCTTTCTTTTTCTGTAATATGAAATTCTGTAGGCAGCAGAACGTAATCCTGTTACCAGGTTAACCATTGCTTTGAGGTAACATTCACAGAAATAGATCCAGTTTTGTTAGGGGCTTGGTTAGTGAACCTCATGCATGCTAGACAAGCCCTCTTGTTCATTTTCTTCTCTCTCTCTCTCTCTCTCTCTCTCTCTCTCTCTCTCTCTCTCTCTCTCTCTCTTCTTTCCTTCCTTCCTTCCTTCCTTCCTTCCTTCCTTCCTTCCTTCCTTCCTTCCTTCCTTCCTTTCTTCCTGTCTGTCTTCCTTCTTTCCTTCTCTCCTTCCTACCTTTCTTTCTTTTTTTCCTCTCTCTTTGCATCTCTCTTTCTCTCTGTTGCAACCGTTTCTCACTAGGTTACACAAACAGGTTTTAAACATACAATCAGTCTTCATTGTTCAGCCTCCTGTGAAGCTGAGATGAAACATGTATAGCACTAAACACAGGGGAAATTCAAATTCATTTAAGAAACAATTTAAAGTTGTATATTACATTCATGTATGAGGGACTTTTGAATACATGTGTGTATAACATGTGCATGAAGTACATATATGTGTATGTGATGCTAGAGATCAACCTTGGGTGTTGCTCCTCATGTGTTGTTTATTTTGTTACTTGAGTCAAGATCTCTCATGAGCTGGTATGTACCGATAGTTTAAACTTGCTGGGCATACAACTTCAGAGACCCAACCATCACTATTTCTGCCTCTATATGCTGGGATTACAATCACAAAATACCATGTTTGTTTTTTTTACATGATTTCAAAGGGTTAAACTCAGGTCCTTATGCATATTTAGCAAACACTTTACCAAGCAGTTTCCCTCAGCTCTAAACTATTTTGGATGGAATGAAACATAAAGGATATAGGACTTCAACTTGCATAATAAGCCTGAATGCTAATAATGGAAACAGGACTTTGGCTCATGTAAGGCAGAAAGGCTACTATTTAAGGGGATAGCATGTCTCAGATGAAAAATATAGAACTTAAATTTGGAATATGCTTTTGGAAGTACCTCATCACAGCTCTATAACTATTGATGAAAATAAAAGACCCTGAGATCTGTGGTAAAATCTTATATAAATTTCAGTGCAACCTATTGACAAGAGACCACAACGAGGACAAGACTGCAGAGTCTGGTAGAAGACTGAAATGCCTCCTTGGTTGAATAAAACTCTAATTTTCTCATGATAATCTGTTATTCTGGTGCTGTTCCTCAGTCTGGATCTCGATTTCCTAGAAATAACCAAGTGTAGTAAACGGATAATATTTATTATTACTTCATTAACACATGAAAGCACTGACACATAGTTAATTTGATAGTAGGTCATTAGATTTTCACCATAATTTTTCCTAATGATACTTCTAATATCAAAAAGAGATGACTTTAATATCAGGACTATAGCATCTCTACACAAAAGGACTTCTAGAAAGTGTGATTAGATACTGTGGATCATCTGAAGCCTATAATGATACACTCATCTTCCTTGACCAAGGGAATAAGGATGAGAACCACCTAGTGTCCTCACATATTTAATGATGGGGGTCACTGTGATAAAAAACAAGATAAGACAGGGATATGTGTGATCACATCATAATTTATTTCTTGATACCTGACGTAATAAGACAAGAGATGGATATGTGTGATCACACTATAACTTATTTCTTGATACCTGACATAATATAGCAGACCATACCTGGATTTGTAGAATCACACTTTTATCATACCTGTATGTTAATCATACCTGGATATGTTGTCATGTAGTAGGTCATATTTGGATGTGTGCTATCACTGAGTAGGCATTATCTGGATTATGGTGTCTCCTAGGGCAGGCTGGAATTTGGAATAACAAGAGCCAGTATCTGGAAAAGGGAGCAAATAGGAACAAGGTTGTTGATCAAACTAAACTATTTCTTATTTGTAATTAAATGAAGAAGCATATTTATTTAAGAACTAATATAGATACAAACTTTTATTAATTTAGTCACAATAACCACATATTTAAAAGAATCATAGAAAAAGGTTGAAAGTTGGTAAACATCATCATTTGGTGATCTTGGGTACTGTTAATTTCTTCATATTATCTCAAGAACTGGGTTTAGATAATACTAAAGGCACATCCTGTTACCTTAAGTAAATATCAGGCAAATTTACTATAGCAACAGGTAAGTACAAGTGGCTATGTGAAAGTCACTACACTGACTCTTCGTCTCTCTAGTAGTGATTAAAATCTCTTCTTGCTTTATTGCTGGTGTTGCAAGAATTACTAATGAAAGTATATATGAAAGAGCACCTGAATTGCTTGCATAAATTACAGTCAGTTTTATGGCAGTCTAAATACATTATTAATGACCAGAATTCTGCAATATTCCAGCAAAGCCACCTCTGGAAAGTCTTTGTAGATGAAGACTGCTTTTTATTTCCCAGCTGCCCAGATCTGAAATAATTACACAGAAACTATATTAATTACAACACTGCTTGGCCGATAGCTTAGGCTTCTTTTTAAGTAACCCTTATGTCTTAAATTAACCCATTTCTATTAATCTGTGTATTGTTACATCGCTGTGACTTACCAGGTAAAATTCAGGCATCTGCCTCCTTCAGCAGCTACATGGCATCTCTCTGACTCTGCCTTCTTTCTCCCAGTATTAGTTTAGTTTTTCCACCTAGCTTATTCTTTCCTGCCACAAATCATAGAAGCTTCTTTATTACCCAAATTCACAGCATACAGAAAGCAATCCCACATCATCCCTTTGCTCCTATAAGGAATAACAATCAACTGCCATATATTCTCACATTTCAGAATGACAGAAACATGGTCACCTTTAAAAAAACATTAACCCAACAAAATATGCATAGGGAACCAAGCAGACGTATTTTCTAAGCAGAGATTAATCACAGCCTGAATACTAAATCTCTCTCATAATATGACCAACTTTATTCTGCTTTTCCTCTTAAACTAACTATTTGAATTAAGCTAGGAGTTATGCTGGGTTTTATATATCCCTTTCATAGAGAATGAAGACATAGGGCCAATTTTACCATGACTGGTTTTGACAGAAGGAAATACTCATAGTCACATTCTTTCAATTGCCCCTCTAATAACTGTTTTGTTGGTTTTTTTTTTTTACTATAAAAGTTTATAGATATCATACTTTGTTCCATCAGTTTGTCCTATGGACATGTCTGTCAAGCATTTTCATGATTGCTAATTGATAAATGAGGTTCGAGCCCATGATATAGTTTCATTCCTGGACGGGTGTAGACTGAGTGGGTTGTGTTTAGAAATATATATGTATATACATAGAAGCATGTTATAATTAATGAAAAAGGGGCCATGGTTTTGAAAGGGGGTATAGAGAGGTATATGGGGGAGTTATAATATAGTCTCAAAAACCAAAATTACTCATTTTAAAAGAGAATGGTGGCTCAATGTGAATTTATGAGAAAATGAGTGAGCAGCATTCCTTCATGACCTCTGCAGTAAGCAGTGTTCCTCCATGATCTGAGCAGTTAGCTCTATTCTTCCATGATCTCAGCAGTAAACCATGTTTCTTCATGATGTCAGCTGAAAGCAGTAGACCTCCATGGTCTCTGTAAGCTGTGTTCTTGAATAGTCTCAACAGTAAGTAGTGTCCCTCCATAGTAAGCTTTGTACCTCCACAATCTCTGCTTCCAGGTGTCAGTCTTGCTCAAATATCTGCCTTATTTTCACTTGATTATTGACTGTAGTATAGACTAATAAGCCAAATAAATCTTTTCCTTCTAAATTTGTTTTGGTCAATGGCAATACAGAAGCAAATTAGGGCATACGCTGAGCACATATGACCAATAACATCTTAACATTTTAATTAATCTCTCCACTTAGATCTCACAGCTATTCTGATGGAGAGTAACAGAAAAAGGGGGTACTGTGTCATGACATTATGAAAGTGCTGTTATTTAGATAACAATCCAGATATTGTCCCAGCCAGCCATCTGTTATACACTGGCTAGGTCTCTTTTTCCTGCTCTCTGTGGTTGTCTAAGAAATGGGATGTAACACATGCTATTTTCCTCCTGTGAGCTCTCCTTTATCACTCTGTAGCTCTTTTGTTGTGATGTCTATACTTGGTGTGCTCCTGGACCTTTATCTCCTTGGAAACCTCTCACTTGGATGATTACTATCTCATCACTTTAGGATGTAGTTGAAGTCAACAAAGTAACAGTTGTGTCGGTATATATTATCAAATGGTAAGAGACAGGAAGTTTCTCCTTTTGTGAAGCTAACCCTGTTTAAACTAGTATATTTGTAACTTTAGGCATAAATTGATCGTATGACCTAATATCATCCATTGATAATAATGCCAAAGATCCCACTAGGTATAATAAATACCATGCTTTATCTGAGTTTCAATAAGTTGCTGTTAGTCATGAGAAGACAAGTCCTATCAATAATCATGCAAATCCTTGTCCTCAAATGTATTCAAAATATTGTTTTTCTACCATTTTATTTAACACAAATGTAATTTTATCATTATCTCCTTTCTCCCTTCCCTCTGTCCCCCTTCATATCCTCCTCACAGCCCAGACTCATGACTTGCTCTTCTTTATCCATTGTGGTTGTGTAAGTACATAAATGAATAAAAAAAATGCAATCTGCTGAGTCCATTCACTGTTGTATGCATTTATGTTTCTAGGGCTGAACATTCAATATTGGATAAGGAATCGGTGCTCATTGCTGGCAAAATGAATTTTCCCTGTATATTAATTTCTTATAGCTCTTTATTTAGCTGTGGGGCAAAGTGTGGTTTTCCCAATCTATATTGGGATGTCCAGTACTGTCAAAATTGTCCAGGTCTTGTTCATGATATGAGTTTTCATGGTTATAGCTTCCCTGTCATATCTAGGAGGCTCAATCTCACATCAGACATCCTTCTCCAGAACCATCTTACAAATTTTCCCCTCTCTCTTCTACACTGTTCCCTGAGCCTTAAGTGCAAGAGTTGTGTTGTTGATGTAACAGCTGGGCCTGGCTACCACATAAGCAAATGTCTTCTACATTTTCACTACTTGTGGCTCTCTGTAAATGTTTCCTCCTGATTCGAAAAGAAGCTTCTGTGACGAGGACCAGTATCTACACTAATCTTTAGATATAAGGATAAGCTTTTACTCCTTTTTTAAAATTTATTTTAAAAACTATCTTTTCTCATTTTACACAACAAATCCGTTTCCCACTCCTTCCCCTCTTCCTGCTCCCTCCACCTTCATCCTACCCACAATCCCACTCCCCATCCACTTCTCAGAGAAGGTAAGCCTTCCCATTGGGAGTCAACACAGTGTAGCACATTGCTTTGAGGCAGGACTAAGGCCCTTGCCCTATATCTAGGCAGAGCAAGGTATCCCTTCAAAAAAGCCAAAACAAGCAGTAGACATAAATTCTGGTCTCACTGCCAGTGGCCCCACAGTCTGCCCTAGCTATACAACTGTCACCCACATTCAGAGGACCTAGTTTGGTTCTATGCTGGCACCTTCACTATCAGGTCAGAGTTGAAAGGCTTCTATTAGCTCAGTTATCCTCATCATGGTCTTGACCTCTTTTCTTGTATTCTCAGTCCTCCCTCTCTTCAGCTGAACTTTGGGAGTTCAGCCTAAGGCTCCGCTGTGATACCATCAGTTGCTGGATGTAGGTTCTATGGTGACATTTAAGTTAGTCAGCAATCAGACTACAGGGCAAAGCCATTTCAGGCACCCTCTCTACGGTTGCTTAGGGTCTTAGCTGGGGTCATCCTTGTGGATTACTGGAAATTTCTCTAATGCCAGGTTTCTTGCTAGCTCCATAATGGCTTCTTCAATCAAGATATCTCTTTCATTGTTCCTGTTGCTGTCCTTCCCCCATCTCAATCATCCTGCTCCCTCTAGATCTCCTCTGCTCTCTCCTTCTGTCCTCCATTCTTCAGCCCTCCCATCTCTCCTAACCCCCAAACTTTTATAGTGCAATTAAGAATTACATTGGGTTAGATGAAAACAGGTTCTCTTGTTGGCTTAAGTTGATAGCAGCATGCACGATTTCCCTCCTGTGAAGCAGGACTTAAGACAATGAAACAACTATTTTTACCACCCAGATATAAGGACCACTATTGCGCCTTCAAGTACATCTTGCCTTTCTGGTTACTTTTGTGGTTCAGATTTATCACAGTTAGGTGTGGTTGTTGATTTCTCTCTTCTGTTAGCAGCTTGCATCCTCGTGGTACTATGCTCAGGGAGGTTTTGGGGTCAGTTCCAGCTCAAATCCTCTAAGTCCTTTGTCTAAACTACATGATATCCTAAGCAATCGGGATTTATTTTTAAATCTTGGAGGCAACCAAGGTAATAGCCTAACATATTATTTAGAGAAGCTGTTGGACTCTCCTGATCAACAATTGGAAAGGAGATTTTTCACGCCTGGTACCAAGGACTTTGTTAGTCTATAGTTTTTGATGGTAGTGTTATTAGCCCAAGTAATATAATTTCATTTTAAAAATACACTAATGTACAGGCATATACACACAGTGCTAATATGTATTATTTGCAATTTTGGGTAAATATAAAACAATATAATTCCTTATGGGTTTTTCAATATCTTTAATGCTCTGTATACTTACTCTCTTCTGCCCATTCTTATTATTCTTCTGCTCCAGTCCCAATTAAAGTCTTCTTTCCTATTTTCTCCCCTCATTCTGTTCTTCCTATCTTCAGATTTGCCTGTATCTGTTATTTTCCTTTCCACACAGCCTGACGTAGTTTGTTTTTACTTTCCTGTTTCTGCAGTTACTCCAAGGTATATAATCACATCTCAGAAATTAGACCTATGATACAGCCTGAGAGAACAAGAAACTTTTTTTTCTGGGCCTGGGCTCCCTCACTCAATATAATTTTTTGTTTCTATCCATTTATGTACAAATTTCTCTACTTCATTTTCTCTATAGTCAAATAATATTCCATTGTGTACCCCTACACACATTGTCATTCATATATATATATATATATATATATATATATATATATATATATATATCACATTGTTATTATCTATTCATTAATTGTAGGGCTTTCAGGTTGTTTCTGTCTTTTAGCTATTAGAAATATATCAACATGAACATTTCTGAGAATTATCATTGGAGTAGGACGTTAAGTCCTTTGGGCACAAGCCAAGAAGGGTAGATAGCTGGGTCATATGGTACACTTTCTTTTAGCATTTTCAGAATTCTTGAGTTACTTAACAATTCTTAAGTTACTGATTTTCAGTAACTGCAACACTTTACAATCCCATAAACAGTGAATGAAGGTTCCCTTTTTCCACATGTACTCAACACTCAGCAGTATTTATTAGTTGTTTTGTTCATCTTAAGCATTGAATATGATTTATTTTTACATAAGAATGAATAATGACCTGAGACAGTTATTACAATTGAATGCACATTGGAAAGAATGGTGTCAGAGATGATAGTGCTGAATTTTAAGTTTCTAGTTTCATTCAGCAAGTAACACATTGTCAGGAAAGGGATGACACAGGCAAATTCCTGGAGAAGTGGTATGTGCAACGATGTTACGCAAAAGAAATTGGGTTAGTTACCAGAAAACATCAAATTTCTCTTAGGACTAGCACAAAATGTGAGGCAAGGGCTGAGTGAAGGGAATAATAAAGCTACTTGACAGAGTTAACTAAAATCATCTCACTTAGAAGGGCGAAATCATGAGGTAAGCAAGTTCATCTCCCAAGACTTTGTGCATCATTCAAATGCAAGGCTCTCAGCAATTGTTATTTCTCTTTCTAATTCTCTACATCATATCAAGCAGCGATTTTCCAAGCTATATCAGAGTCATATGGATTTGTATCAGTGTAGGGTGTCATGGGATATATAAAATGTAAGGGAAATATTAATGCTTGTTTGGACTTTCTGCTAAGTTATAAGAGCCTTTGTCCTTTGTACTGTCAGAGACAGCAGTAGTAAATTTTTACTAGGCATCCCCTAAGAAAAAGACACCATTCATATCAAATACATGTCCTTGGCACCATTTGAGCACAAGAAAAAAAATGATCTCCATTTCTCTTCAGAGAGATATTGCTCATCTTAATCTTTACTTCCTACATCTGGCAGTCAAAAATAGCATTGTTGTTTGGAGAATCTTTTACTCTAATCATAATAAAAATACAGAAAACAATCAAAAGTCTTCCATCATACTGATTATTACAAAGTAGAGGGTTCCTCTAAATAGAAAACTAATGGACTAATTCATTTCTAATGTTTTTTTTTTCAGTTGACATACAGTGAAGTTATTATAATAAAGGGAAATGGCCATTAGCCTGGCAATGGTAATAAATAGATGATGTCTTGGCTATTTGATAAACTGGAACAGTCACCCAAAATAATAAAAGAGTTGGCTCAAAAATAAAACAAAGACATTCCTTTATGTAATTCATGTTGTTGACCACAGGGGAAAGGTTCAAAGTACCACTGAACACATTTTGGTCCAAAAATCCTTATAGGTTCTGCTTTTGAAATGTAAATATATTATTTTATGCATTTAGTTACTTGTATTTAAGTACACAATAAATGACTTGCCACCCTTCCAAAAATCTATTATATTCATCAAGAAATGAGATGTGTGTATGATTAAAACTGAAATTTTTCTGTGGATGTGAAGAATAGAGACAACATATATTTTTCCATTTTGCTCAAATAGATGTTTTCTTTAACTTCAAATTACAATAACAACATATTTTATGTAGCATGAATCCTCATTGTTATTAACAATAAAAACCTGGAGTCATCTATTAGGGTTGAAAGCTGAGAAATTAAAGAAGCAGAGCAGCCAGCCACTTGAGAGTTCTTGTCTTTAGCCAAAGCTCAGAAGGAAAGGATGATCCTGTTTCCACTAATCCTCAGACTGACTCCTTCTCTATGAAACCTCAGACTACATTTGAGCTCCTGTCCCCTCCTGTCTTATATTCCTCTCTCCACCCAGTCATATCACCCCTGTGTCCACCTCCTTAGTGCTGGGATTAAAGGCTTGTATTAGGATTAAAGTTGGGAGTCCCAACACCTGGCTCAGTTTCTCTTTTACACTGGATCAATCTAGTGTAGCCCAGGGTGGCCTTGAACTCACAGAGATCTACCTTCCTCTGCCTCTAAGTGCCGGGATCAAAGGTGTATATCACTACTGCCTGGTCTCTATGGTTTAAATCTGCAATTTGATCTTCGGCATGTTTTATTTCTTAGATTATAAAAAATTATCACTGCAAATATCTTCATAATAATTACAATTCTGTAACTGTGTAATTTGCGCTGGTTTATTTTAAAATTCTATTTTTTCTTTATAGTCTTCTAAAAAGTATAAACTTTGTTGGAGGTCAGTGTTATCACTGAGAGGCAGCACTTTGCTTAGCATGTATGGAATTCTGGTCTCTAGGTTCAGTATTGTAGAGATTACTTAATTTATATGTAAAAGTCGGATGGGGCTGTGTTAATGGCTTAGTGATTAACATGCTTGTTTATCAAGCATGAGGACCTGAGTTCCGATCACCATCATCCATGTCAAATTTAGGAGTTGAAAAATATGTAAGCATGTGATCAGGCACACATGATTTAAGTATTAAATCTTTAAATAAGTGGATCTCACAAAATCCCTGATCCCTATAATACTTGAAGTACTAATATTCAGGTTGCTTCATTGAGTGAGATCATCACAAAGTCACACACAGTTTTAAAGAAAGAAGACATAAGCATATATCCTTTTTATTTTATGTTTTTATGTGGGTATTGTGCAATGGATAAATTTAGGCTTGTTAATATACCCATCATTTTACAGTTTTGTCGCTTATTCATAGTAAGAATTTTGAGACCCATTCTCAGTGTCTATTAATATACATGATTATCCACTTATTTGACCTTGCTATGCAATAGTTCATCTGAGATTATTCCTGTCTGTAGTAATATGGGCGGCGGGGCTGCGTCCCCCAACACCCCAGCCGCCTGCTCGGCTAGCTTATGCCCCGAAATAATTACACAGACACTGTATTCTTTTAATCACTGCTTGGCCCTTAGCTCTAGCCCTTACTGGCTAATTCTGATATCCCAATCAACCCATCTCTAATAATCTGTGAGCACCGGTCTTACCGGGAAGATTCTAGGTCGGAGCTTCATCGCGTGTGTCTGCCCGGGAGCGGGGCATGGCGTCTCTGCTGAGGCGTCTGCTCCCGAGAGGAGAGCTGTTGAGTCTGACCTCACTTCCTCTTCCTCCTGGCATTCTGTTCTGTTTACTCCACCTACCTATGTCCTAACCAATAATATGGGCCAAGGCAGTTCCTTTATTAGCCAATGACCTTCCTCCATCACCTGTCTATTTCTGAAACATCTGAACATTCCATGTCACAAACTCAGTCTCTGAAAGGACAATTGTATTCTATGGATTCAACTTATAGAACTGTCACATGTGAGTTCACGACACAGGTAGAAGGAAAGCTCACATGAGCAACAAGCTAGTGCACAATTTTGAAGGGTATTGCACAGAAACCTAATAAGCCACAGAGACTGCATGAATATAACAGAGGCAGTCCCTGTTGATTTGTGTGAAGTTTAGTGCATACTTCTTAAGGCTCTGATTGTATTCTGCTACACAGGTCTCTCAATGTCTGATCAGAAGGAGTGGATAACAATTCTCTTGAAGATCAGAGAACCGAACACTGGTTCATCAAAATACTTAGAATTAAAATTTGCTTGTATTTAATAGTCTCTAAACCTGTGTCCTGCACATATCACTAAATCACAGGGTAAACACGGAAAAATCCAGCTTCTCACTTCATGGCCCTCTATTTATCCATCTGACTTTGATTTACTAGTTTTCCATATTTGAACCACAAGGGCCAATCCAAAGTTTTGATATTAACAGTGAAATTTCAGAAACATTGTTAAAGTAAATTTACAAGTGAAATAACCTAGTATATTAATCACCAGGCATTCACTGTCCAAAAGAGAAAACCTGAATAGATGGCCTTTAAAAATTTGTAGTTCCCTTTTGAGTTATTCAATGATGGAATATGTGAAATATTAAATCTTAATAGTAGTTTGAAATTTCCTATTTAATCATATTAATTTGGATAACTGAAAACAAATTTTGCAGCAGAAATTTGGGGATGATATGCTGTGGTGGAATAAAATCTTTTCAGGAAAGTACACATTTTGTTACTATAGATATATGTTTTTTGTTATATGACTAATCAATGCTAATGTTTAATAATACATTCCAAACAAATTAATATATGTAAATACATATTTTAGTTATGCGATATGCATCTCTGTATATAAGTGTATAGTTTAAAATATATAAATGGTGTGTGTCATGGCTCCCATTTTCTGTATGCAGCAAAAGTTTGGAGAAATGAACATCATATGACCAACATTTCTTTAGCATAATCTAAATGACTTAATAATAAAGAATGTTCTTATTTTTTTAATTTAGACTTATTTCTGTGTAATTAAAATGCTGTAAGTTCAGGAAATGTTTGTTAATTGATCAAAAGACTTGCAATCTTAAATTAAGCTTAAAGGGGGAATAGGGCTTATGTCCTCTTCCTAATTATTCTTTGGAGGAAAACTTGGAAGCAGACTAGGTCACCTCAGTCTCCAAATTTGTAGAGACAAGACATTTCTAAACATTAGAAAAGAGTCTCTAAACCTTAGAAAGAGTCTGGGGAGCCGGGCGGTGGTGGCGCACACCTTTAATCCCAGCACTCGAGAGGCAGAGGCAGGCAGATCTCTGTGAGTTCGAGGCCAGCCTGGTCTACAAAGGGAGTTCCAGGACAGGCTCCAAAGCTACAGAGAAACCCTATCTCAAAAAACCAAAAAAAAAAAAAAAAAAGTCTGGGGCCATTTGATCATTTGATATTGTAAAGTTTGATTCCAGGGCATCCTTATCTTGGCAGGAGTTCAAAACTGTAGGAATGTTCAGCTGCCTTATAAAATTACTGAGGTTAATTTAAATTTAGTTATATAAATGACAGAGGAGTAAGAAAATACCCATGGCAAATATTTTATTAGGCTAATCATAAACCTTGGAGAAAATTACTTTTTTTTTTTTTGCTTTTTAAAGTTTCTTTTTTTCACTTTTTAAAGTTCCTTTTACTGGAACCATCCTTTCTCAGTTCTTAAAATAAATGTCTTAAAACAGTAAATATTCACATCATGTGGAGGTGAAATTATTGTCACCTTCAAGTAGAAACAAAGTACTTCCACCTAAGTAGAGTGTGGCAAGATTAGTATCTATAGAGTGTTGACTTTAACTCCCAACTATAATCTTGTGTTTTTATTGCTGTAGTCCCCATGTTTATTTTTTTTCCATTCAAAAATTTACACATCCTTGCCTCCTCCCAATCCCCTTCCGCTCCCCCACTCCCTCTCCTCCCTCTGCCTCCCTGCTTGAGAGAGGGCAGCTAACCCTGCCGCGTGGGAAGTCCAAGGCCTTACATCCTGGCCTAGGAAGCTATGCATCCATATAGACTAGGGTCCCCAAAAGGCAGAACATGCCGAAAAAACAAGTCCCGGTGCCTTTATCAATGGCTTCTCAGTCAGCCCCCATTGTCAGCCAAAATCAGAGAGTCCGGTTTGATCACATGCTTGTTCACTCCCAGTCCAGCTGGATTTGGTGAGCTCCCATTAGAACAGGTACACTGCCTCAGTTGGTGCACCAACCCCTCACGGTCCTGACTTCCTTGCTTGTCTTCTCCCTCCTGCCCTTCAACTGGACCTTGGGAGTTCAGTCCATTGTTCTGACGAGGGTCTCTGTCTCTATCTCCATCCGTCGCTGGACAAAGATTCTATGGTAATATTTGAGAAATCATCAGTGATAGTGGGGCAAGGACAGTTCAGGCAACCTCTCCTCTGCTGACCAAGGACCTAGCTGAAAACATCCCCGTGGACACATGGGATCCCCCTTAGAACCAAGTCTCTTGCCAACCCTAAAATGGCTCCCTTAATGTAGATATCTTCTTCCCTGCTTCTATACCTGCTCTTCCTCCATCTCTACCCTCCCACTCCCCCAAGCTCTCACCAGTCTTTCCCTTCTCCCTTTCCTTTCCCCTTCTCCCATTCCCCCAACCTCATTCCCAACCCTATCCACACCCCCATGCACCCAACTTTTGCCAGGAAATCTTGTTTGCTTCCAATTTCCAGGCAGATCTATATATGTTTTTCTTTGGGTTCACCTTGTTATTTGGCTTCTCTAGGCTTGTGAACTATAGACTTAATGTCCTTGGTTTATGGCTAGAGTCCGCTAATGAGTGAGTACATACCATATTCATTTTTTGGGGGGGTCTATGTTATCTCACTCAGGATAGTGTTTTCTATTTCCATCCATTTGCATGCAAAATTCAAGATGTCATTGTTTTTTACTGCTGAGTAGTACACTAATGTGTATATATTCCACATTTTCTTTATCCATTCTTATATTGAGGGGCATCTAGTTTGTTTTCAGGTTCTGGTTTCAGTGCTGCTATGAACATAGTTGAACAAATGCTTTTGTAGTGTGATTGGGCATCTCTTGGGTATATTCCTAAGAGTGGTATTTCTGGATCCTGAGGTAGGTTGATTCCCAATTTCCTGAGAAACCGCCACACTGATTTCCAAAGTGGTTGCACAAGTTTGCATTCCCACAAGCAATGGATGAGTGTTCCACTTACTCCACATCCTCTCCAGCATAGGCTATCATTGGTGTTTTTGATTTTAGCCATTCTGACAGGTGTAAGATGGTATCTCAAAGTTGTTTTGATTTACAGTTTTGATTTGGAGATTATTTTGAGAATAATCTGTTAGATTTAAGATGCTTATTTTCATTTCTATTTTATTTATTCTTTTCTCATACAGTATATCCCAGCTACATCCTCCCCTCCATCTTCTCCTTTCACTCCATCCCTTCACCCAAATAGTCACTGCTCCTCTGTTTCCCTTAAGAAAAAAAAGCAAGCCTCCCAGTGACATTAACAGAATTCTCCATAGCAAAATGAAGTAAGACTATGCATACCCTCATATCAAGGCTGGAGAAGGAACCCAGTATTATACAGTATCACAAAATAATCAAGAGTAATAGTGTCATGGATTCTGTAATATGCTCTACGTTTTGAAGAAAATATTCAGCTCTTAACTTCTCACATGAAAAAAAAGTTGCTATTTCTTTTTGTGTGTAGTCTCTGTTAGGAATACTTTCTGATGCTGACTCCTAAAAATATGCAAATTTCCAGGTAACTTGCATAATGTTTATTACCAGTCTCCATATTGAAGAAAATTACATTTGGATTTATATGTATGCACCAATGTGTACATGTGTATGATGATACTGAAAATAAAAACATGCTTCTATAATTAGCAATCCACTCAAGACAAACAGTTGATACTATTTTAGAAAAGAAATCAGTGAGTTGAAATTGAAAAGTCTGCTCTACTGTTGTCTAAACTTTGGGTTGGGTGTGGATGTCAGGTGGGTTCCTCTAGTTCTTTGTTGACTTCATGCCCAGTTTTCAAGTGTCTACATTTTACTGCTGATAAGATAAGATAAAACCAGCTTTGAAGAATGGGAATATGGAGTTCCATTTTTGGCTCTGATCACATCACCTTAAAATTTGAGGTAAATAAAGTTGAGAGCTTTTTACTGTTAATGGAAACAAGTCAAGTACAGTAATATCCTTGTGCTGTAGAGAGAATGCTCCAAGACAAGAAGGGAGCTGAATTTCTTTTGCACATGGAGACAGTCACTTGATCTTCTCCACAGCAGCTAATGGCTGTGAAGTCACAGCATAACTTTTAGGAAAACCATGGTGGGGAGACAAAGTTCGAGTTAGAGAGGTCTTCAATCACTTTAATCACTTAAAGAGTTAGACGTGGGTGTCAAAGTGGATGACATATGATATCTAAGGTTTGAAGACACAACATCTTTACTTGACAAAGAATTAACCAAATAAATGAAGATATTGGTTGTCTAAGGGATCAAGTTTATGGCCTATTTTGCCTTACAGGTACAAACTACACTACGAGGTTACAGAATGTCATCTTAATGAGAACTTAGTATATTGTGAAGGAAGTTTAAAAGCTTCTCATTTACAAGGGTCAAACTGTAATCACCTTTCAGAATTTTTTTTCCTTTTTAAAAATATTATACTAAGAATTTTCTGCACATAATAGATATCCTTATACTTTTCTCATTCTTAGTTTTCTCTGCTCCTCCCCATACTCACAATCCTCTCCCATCTCTATACCCTCACTCCACCCCCAACCCCATCCACATTTGCATCATTCTATCTCAATATCCTCCTTCCACATTCATTTTGGGTGAGTTCTTTACTCTCTCCACCTCATCCTGTCAAACTCCATCTTCTCATTTCATGCCCTTTCCACTTCCCAGACCTTAAGCCACACTCTCATGTATGCATTATATCCCCATTAATTGGTACATAATTTAAATAATTATCTCAAACAATTTCTCATTACATGGAATAAGAATATGCCTCAAGTTTGAAGGTACTGTGCACCAGAGTATATTCCAGACAACTCAGTTCCTGCAAAGGCCTTAATTGTTGAATGGAGAATTCTAGGTACTTAAAATAATTCTCAGTGTTTCTTTTCAAAGAAATATGGGTACCACTTAACCTGAGATCTCCAAAGTAACTTTGAAGAGCCTATTATTTGCTTTTTTTTATGTAAGCACTTTTTGATACATATCTAGCTAGTGTTTTTGTGATTTATATGGCGAACTTGACATTTCCTTATCTCTTTATTAACTTAGTTCTATCACATAGTTCATTTCTCAAGCTGTTTTTTAGTAACTGTGTTGCCTGTGTAATTTCTACACTTAGAAGCCGAGACTGTAGCCTGGCAGTGGTTGAGCATGCCTTTAATCCCAGCACTTGGGAGGCAGAGGGTGGCAGATCTTTGCAAGTTCAAGGCCAGCCTGGTCTACAAAAGCTAGTTCTAGAACGGCTCCAAAACTACAGAGAAACTCTGTCTCAAAGAAAGATGAAGAAGAAGAAGAAGGAGGAGGAGAAGGAGGAGGAGGAAAAGGAGGAGGAGGAAAAGGAGGAGGAGGAGAAGGAGGAGGAAGGGGGAGGAGGAGGAGAAGAAGAAGAAGAAGAGGAAGAGGAAGAGGAAGAAGGAGGAGGAGGAGGAGGAGGAGGAGGAAGAAGAAGAAGAAGAAGAAGAAGAAGAAGAAGAAGAAGAAGAAGAAGAAGAAGAAGAAGAAGAAGAAGAAGAGGCTGTAGTATGGTAGTTGAGGTGAGGTGCCTGGCATATATTCTTGGCATGGCATCTTTAAACTTGGGGCATATTCTTATTTCATGTAATAGAAATTGTTTGAGATAATTATTTAAATTATGTGGCAAGTAATTGGGGTACAATATATGGGGATACTATGTATGATGATAAGCATGAGATGTAGCCAGTTTAGAAATCACTTAAAATCACCAATGGCCCACTGACTCAGACAATCTGTCTCCTGTTACATCTTGACTTGTATTCTTGGAATCTGATAGGTATTACTTCCTAATATTTCTCTTTGTCTTTAGATTTTTTTTCTGCTGCATAGAGAATAAGGCTCCTGTATCTCCACTGGCTTCTAAGGAAGAAAACTAAACAGATTGTAAATATGTGAAAAACAATGAAGTATATGATGTTTACATTTCTAGCATTAATGCACAAATACTGTCAGGGATTTAAAAGGAAATATCTATGGAAGTTACATAAATGTGACAGCAACTATAAAAGGAAATAATGTCAGATCTGTAAAATAGTGGTCATAAAATGCTCAGAGTAAATGGCAATGAGTATATAAATTATAAAAATAAAAATTCCAATAAAACACCTTTCAAATTACTTCAGAAAAATAGTCCCAAACTTAATACTGTTTTGGATTAATTTTTGTGAAAATGAATAGACCATTAATGAGAATGTTATAGTTTTAATTTGTATAGAAAAAATGTGCATACCTTTCCTGAGCATTAGCTGAATGATAGAAGTTTATTCATTTTTTAAAAATTGCATATTTTCTTAGAGTATTTACATCATTTTCTCTTTTCTTTTTTCTCTTTCCAATCCTCTAGTGCCTCCATTCTGTTAATTAATGATCTCTTTTTATTCTTGTGTGTGTATATGTGTGTGTGTGTGTGTGTGTACATATACACATAACCTATTGAAACCATTTAATTTTGATCATATATGTATGTGTTTAGGAATGAGTTTCTGATCAGAACAAGTATCATATCCTACATAGAAAGAACAGATTCACTTTCTGTCAGCATTCATACTGTGCCTGTATCTCTTCATCTAGGTATAGGGCTTAGAGATGTTTTGATGTCTACACAGACAGGTTGATTGGTGTTATTGTCATATAAGTCTTTTGTAGTCAACCATCTGATTTCAGTTTTATACATACAGCTTCAAATTTATGTCTAAGGACAGCATTTTCCAACAGATATCTAGGTACTGTGGTTCTTACAATATTTCTGCTGCCTCGTCCATAGTGTTCACTGAGTCTTAGGTATAGGGCTGCTCTGTAATTGTACAGATCTCTAATGTCATTTGGCATTCCACAGCTATTTATTCTCTGAATTTAAGCAGTTGATCCCTACCTTACTCTCTGTCTGACATAGCAAGGATATCACTTGATGTTCAGCATGAGCTTTGTTTATATGTAACTGTAAGGATAAGATTTTAGAATACAAATACAAATAGTAGTAGTGGGTTCTCCTCTGGTGTCTATGCCCCCTCTAGATACAGGAAGCTAACTAGATTTACAGTACCAGGCATGAACCTACTCTTACTTAGCTGGCCTTGATTCCAATTAGCAACTGTTGATTAATCCCCAAGATAAAAAAGTGGTTGTTTATCCATAGTTACAGAGAAACATGCTTGCCAGACTTCATAGTCTTCAAGATGACTTCAAGAACTATGACTTTCTCTTTTCCTTTAAAGTTTTCATAACACCTTCAGATACTATGAGAGCTAGTCCTTAGAGAGGAGGTTTATTCACTGATGATGCACATGTTTTTAAGGACTAACTTTAGGAATATGACTGCAGATCTCTCATTAGTAGAAATAATTAACAATAATGAATAATGAGACATCTTTAATTTGTGAAATGCCTCTTCATTAACGATATTTAAAATGTTCAATTTTTCTAATAACATTGCTATTATGCTTTAATCATGAAAATCTTCTTTCCTTAGAACATTAATGTCTCTCAACAGAGTACTCAGGTAACTAATGATTGATTATTTTGTGCTCACAGTAAATTGACACAGGTACTTACTGTCATGGGAAATGTGTTTTTAAATGACACTACCTTTTGTATTAACTTGTACAGACTGTAAATATACAAGTGCTTGACAGAAGACAATGGTTTTCTGATGATGATTATGATGGTGATTCTTATTTTCGTCTACTGTTTCTCATGTATTTTCCACATAAATCTTAAATAAACAAGACAGGTCAACTATTGGTATTACATTGTAAAGAAAACACTGTGCTTAGAAAAATTAAGTAAATTTACAGACTTTGTATACCTAGTAACTTTCCTGCTTACATTTCAAACTGAGGTCATTTGTTTAACTGATATTTGAGACTCCATGGTCATCAGCAGGATTAGATGTAAGGAACAGAGAGACGATTACTTAGAGAACAAAAAGAAACAATTCAGGATGTTTGTATTTCTATTCTGGCATGTACTTTTTAAAAGTTCTCAGTGTTTTCTTTTATATCAAATATTCTTCCATTGAGTTGTCTTATATTATGCATCAAAATCTAATTTTTCAAATGTCATACATCATGTCATTCTTGAAGGTTTCTTTTGACCCCCCTGCCTCAATGTAGTTTTTCTCACAGGAGGGCTTATTGAATCATAAACCCTATATATTCTTCTCGACTGCTTGCTTTATCTTACTTGCCCTTCTGTATACATATGAACTCTCCCATGTGTGCCCAAATGTGTGTTAAATTATTTTGATATAAAAACTACCTTCTTATAATATGCTTTGTACTTCATTGAGTTCAATCAAACATTCATTCAGACACTTAACAGATGTACGCTCAGTTATATCTAAGTCTGTTCTGCTTAACAGAGAAACAGACAAGTGTGAAATAATACAACATTCCCATGTGTATAAATTTTTTGTTGGGTATGATTTTCTACATTAAATAAAAATTAAATCTGATAGAAGCATGCTTCCTGACATCATTTATCAATTAAAGAAACGGCACACTGATTCCTTCTTATTTAAAAATCAAGGCATTTTTTCACTCTGCTAGACTTTCTCATGTGAACAGATATATTTCCAACAGAGACTTATGATTTCAACTAGTTTGGGCATGGATTTTTATCCTTTAGTAAGATAATTTCCTATTCATCTTTAGATTTGAAGTAGAATTTTCTTCCCTATTCAATATCATTACCAACTCCGATATAAAAACGAACATCCAAATTCAGTGTATACTCCACTCTGCACTCATTGTTCTTCAGTACCTACAGAAATGTCTTAAGTGTCTTGTCAAGCACATCACCATATTTGTATCAGTGTCTCTGGCTCCTCCTGTCTAACAGCATCTATTAACCATCTACTAAGGGCAGTAATTGTTTCCAGTGAACAGATCAGTGTGTCTTCTCTCAGTGGGAGCATTTTTAAGCAAATACACGAAGACAGTCAGAGATTGTGAAAGTTCTTGCACAAGTACTCCTAAAATGTACAGTAGAAATAGTCTTTAAGTGGGTGGAAATAGTTATTGTCAGGGAAGTTGCTCATCACTCAGAGCTTAGAATCTAAAGTGGACAAAATATTACTAAATGGAAACATCAAAATAAGAAAAGTAGGTTTGATGATGCCTGAAAGCTCTTCATATGCCAGACTTCTACTAAGTACTTTATATGTTACCACCTTAAAGCTTTGATCCTCTTAAGAAGTACACAGTGGGTGAACCCATCATGGTCTTGACCTCTTTGCTCATATTCTCATCCCTTCCACTCTTCAGTTGGACTTTGGGAGCTCAGTCCACTGTTCTGATGTGTTTACCTGAGGTAATGGGAGATCACCAACTGCAGCCAGACTGGTAAGGAACAAGCATAAGACCAGACTAGTTCCTTTGAATGGGGTTGACAGTTGCATGGCTAGGGAAGACTGGAGTGTTAATTGCAGTGGCACCAGGATTTACCACTACTGCATATACCGGCTTTTGGGGAGCCTATTCTCTCTGGATGGATACCTTGCTCAGCCTAAATATAGTAGGGAGGGCCTTGGACCTTCCACAAGGCAATGTGCCTCACCCTCTCTGAGGATTAGACGAGGGTGGAGTGGGAGGGTGTGTGGAGGGAATGGGGAGGAGGTGAGGGATTGGGAACTTGGTTTGGTGCTTTTTTAAATATCTAATAAGTTTAAAAATTGTAAAAACAAGTGTACACAAGCTCTGGGAAGTCAATTTGTGTTATGTCACATACTATGTAACTCACTTCAATGTTAATTGAAAAGTTTGATGGAAAGACCTGATTCTAAGCAGAAAAAGTGAAAATTTAAGCATATATAGCAGACTTGCATGGAAGAATATGTGTTCAAAGGGAGGAAGACTGGTCAATGTGGTAGTAAAATAGGATTATGGAATGTGAGTTAGGATCAAACTTATAAAAATACTTATGAGTCAGTTATCAGTAGATGTGGGATAACTATGAATTTACCTTTCTAAAAGGATAGACTATGTATTACTTAAATAATCATATATATTTGAGAGGCTATGATATTTCTTCAGACCATTGGTGAAAGTGTAATAGGTGATCTTACAGTGATGATTATGGGAATCTGTAAAAAAGAGACTTTTGGTCCACAGATGAAAACTTAAAAAAGTAAGCAGCTGTAGCCTTATTAGTGAAAGCCAGCTGTGGTTAATAAACTGTATCATGAGCAAGCATGTGTAGCAAGAAAACAATGTGTAATGTACACATTAAAGTTCTAACCAAAGAAATATTAGTATTTAATATGGAAGTAATATTGATGCAGTCTCAGAAGGTTTAGCCATCTGTAGTCAATGCTTATAGGAAACTATACATAAAAGTAGAACTCTTGCCAGTTTTCCTAATTAAAGAAACCTATTAATCTCAGTACTGAAAAACCAAGGAGAAATTCCTCCACAGGAGTTAGTTTTCTTGGTTTTTGACAATAGTCAGGAAAAAAAATGTATATAAAATGTAATGGGAAGTAGAGACCAAGTTACCTCAAGCTGTAGGCAGATTTTTTTTTTTTTTTTTTTGATTTTCGAGACAGGGTTTCTCCTTAGCTTTTTGGTTCCTGTCCTGGAACTAGCTCTTGTAGACCAGACTGGCCTCGAACTCACAGAGATCCGCCTGCCTCTGCCTCCTAAGTGCTGGGATTAAAGGCGTGCGCCACCACCGCCCAGCGGCAAATTTTTTTTTCTATCCTATAAATTAGCTATGAAATACCACATGGAGACTTCTTATTAATTATTTAATCTCAACTAATAGCTTTGGGTTGCTTCTAACAAGATTATATAACTTAAATTAGCCCATATCTTTTAACCTACATTCTTTTATGTGGTTCAGTTACTTTTACTTTGTAATACCCATGTTTCTTCCTCTGCTTCTCACTGGCTACTCCCCGCATCTCTGCTTATCTTCTTCCCATCATTCTATCTGCCTCAAAAATCCTGTCTAGCTATTGACCATTCAGTTTTTTTATTTAACCAATCTGAATGACAAATATACACAGTTTACAAAAAGATTATTATGCAACATTATTCCCTTTTTGTCTAAATAAAGAAGGTTTTAACTCTAACAAAATAAAACTATAAATAAGAACAATTATCAGATAAAAATTACAATTACAATGTCCAATCCATTTGTATTTGGCATATTTTAACAAAATATTCCAGTATTTATTCTATCTTGATGAGATGAAGCCTTTCTACCTAATTTGTCTTCTATCATAACTAAGGAAAACTATGACTATCTAGTGTTCAACTCCATTAAAGACTCCAGAAAGATATAGTATTACTTTAGTAAACAGGAAGTGCAAAGCAAACAACTTCCAAAACTTAAAGAAATGACAGAAACACCTGGCTGCCTACAGAGTCACCCAAGCTTCTTCTGTAACTTTGGAGTATCCAGCCTGAGTCTTTAGTCTACATTTTATTCTATTTTGCAGGCATTATTGATGGACTGTCAGACCCTGTCTTGGCAAATTTTGGAATTTGCTTTTCTTTGTCCTGCTGGTCTAGTTTGGACAGCATATTGTCAGCAGTTGAGACAAAGGCAGTTTTTGTTGTTGTTGTTGTTTTTTTTTTGCTGATATGGCTATCTTTTTTGTTAAAGAAAGTAAATTTCATATGGAGGTCCTTAAATGCCCATCATCCTCTTTAGAAGTAGATTGGTGCCACCAGATGCAGCCATGTCTCATTGTCAAGAAAAGCCTTGTGTCATTAAAATATTTTAAATGACATATTCTAGAGGTCTTTAAAGTGTTTGAAGATCATCTATCTATCTAAAATATCTGTATGACCTTGAAAACTTGTCTAAGATGACTATAAGTTTCATAGTTATAGATGGCTATTAAACTGCATTTATTATCTTAAATAGCTTTCAAAAACTTTACATAACATTTAAAAATGAGCTGCATAGGTACAATACCTTAAGAAAGAATGGAAACACACACACACACACACACACACACACACACACACACACACACACATATATATATATATATATATATATATATATATATATATATATATATATAATCTTAAATTTATATTAACATAAAAAAGTCCATTGCAATGCAAAATATTTGAGACCAGTGGTTTTTGGAAGTAGATTCAACCATCCATTTTTTTGTCTCATCATTTTTATACTATAGCCCACTTTTTACCTTCAGAAAGAGATCCTTGAATCTAACTCCTTTGTTTGTCCTTTCTCCTGAATACAATAACAACGTGTAACCTACCCCTTAAATTCTGACAAACACACATTGATAACCCATAAAAGGATCAAAGCTGACCTGCCCTCTCTTGGGAATGTGGGCATTGTACAATCTAGACTGTTTCCTGGCATATAGGAGCAAAGCATCTTTAGGAAACTGTGGAAAATCTGGGATAATGGTCGAGTCCTGGGAGAGTAAGCCTTATTATTTGTTGTCGTGTCTCTGTGAAATGGAAAAGTGCAAGGTGAAAGAGTTATCTAAAGCACTTACTGGAGTAGGCTATGAGGCTGCACCATCTCACACAGCATTCTTGAAACTCTTCTGAGCGCAGAACTCTGAGGAAACTGCAACAGAGGCACTCTGGGTCTCCTGCTTTTTTTTTTGTATTTTTATATTTTGTATTTTGTTTTCACTTATTTGTTTGCTTGTTTGCTATTATTTGGTTTTATTTTTTGGTGTATGGTCCCCTTGCTCTGAAAACACATAAACTTTCAAAGGTAAAACCATAACTACATTAACACAAGGATGGAATATGCAGTGTGAGCCAGTCAGTTAAAGATGACATTTTGTTTTATATTTGATCAGATAAAAAGCATCTGTCAACCTTACAAGTCTGTTTGGACTATATAATCAAATGTAATATAAAATTCTATCCATGTCATATGAAAGGATGGCATGTAATAATAAATCATGAGGACTCTGTAGTCACCATGATTTAAGATGTCTCTGCTCAGAGCTGTTTCCATGTCCAAAGACTAGGAGTTTTTCTCCAGTCAAATCTGATTTCTATTAATCTGGCAGGAATTCACAGTATTTTATTTTCTGTGGAACAAAAAGCATAATTTCTCTCCTCAATGCAACACTTTGTTCAACTTCCGTTTTGAAGTGAGGACATTTTAAAAATATATATGCTGATTTAATTTAGGAGTTTCCATATTCTAATGTCTCTCAGCAACTATTGTTTTGGTACACTATCATTAAAAAAATTCAAAGTTCAAAAGACACAATGGATAATTTTTCTAATGTGTTCTTGGATTCAGTTTGCAGGATTTTATTGAGAATTTTTGCATCGATGTTTATGAGTGAGATAGGCCTGTAATTATGAGAGCTCAGCCAATAGCTTAGGCTTACTTTTAACTAGCTCTTACAACTTACATTAGCCCATATCTTTCATCTACATTATTTTAAGAAATATAAATTAAGGTCTGGTCATGGTGGTACACGCCTTTAATCCCAGCACTTGGGAGGCAGAGGAGAGGCAGGTGGATCTTTTGTAAGTTCGAGGCTAGCCTGGTCTATAAGAGCTAGTTCCAGGACAGACTCCAAAACTACAGAGAGACCTTGTCTTGAAGAAACCAAAAAAAGAAAAAAGAAAGAGAAAAATATAAATTAGAAAGATGAAAGCTCAGGAAGGGTAAGTTGGTAGGAGACTGGCAAGAATTAAGGAGATAAATGGGGTGAATATGAATATATAGTACATGCATTATTCAAATCAGCATATAATTAATAAAAATATTATATTTTAAAAAATGAAAGTGCAGATTCCCCACTTATGTTTTACTCAATGCATATATTTTTATTTCATCACAATGTTGAAAACTGTAGACAATAAGAAGGATGGGGCTCTATTGCTATAATGTTTTAGATAAGATGAATTATATTACATTTCCAATTTTTTTGATTAGTCATTTGTAAAAGTATTTTAAAACTATTCCAATTGTATCGATAGCTAAGACTGAAGCAGACAGCATCAACATTCCAGCCTTCAGTTTAAGCTGTAATAAAGTTTACATGAGGTTTTTAAATAATTAAAAAAATAGCTGATATTTGTGGAAATCTTAGTAAACTAATGAATAGGTTAGCTCTTGCCCTCGTTTCACATAAATTGCCAGAAGGTTCCTGGAAACAGGTGCAGATTGAAAGCTAGTGACAGAAATGATACCTGCCTTAGATTGACTGTACTTTTATATTATTACTGGTTCAGATTTTCATTCTCACATAGACAACCTACAGCCCTTGGCTTGCTCTTTCTCTTTCATTAGTGTCTTCAAATTTTTGCTCCATTGCAGCAAAGTAAAGTCTTAGTGTTTAAATAAACTTACAACTAGGTGAGTTAATTCACAAGTAAGAAATTTAGCCTTGGTTTCACTCATTTTAGATTTTTTAAATAGGTGACACATTACCACCTTACAGTCATACATGATCAATTTTGTATTTTACTGCAGTATATAGAACAATGATTAATTAACTCTTTTGTGTCTAAAATTAGTGAGTTAACCTATGAACTCAACTCATTCCCTCTCTGCAGAAATGAAAAAACATATTAACCCCATACTTTTCTTTGAATCCTGTAAGAACTTTCTTTTCAACCCTCTTTCATTTTTTTTTGGTTCAATAGAATATAAGTTTATTTTCTAGAAGTTCAGCAAATGAAATTATGAGGTATATGTCTCCTTGCTTGTGTTCTTTTTCAGTTATCATTATTTTGACATCACAGGTTGATTTTCTGTAGAACTGGTTTCTTTCTCATACACATAGTAGCTTATACTGTATGACACACTATTTATTGGCATATGAAAATTGTTTATCCACTGACTTTTTCAAGGGTACTTGAGTTTAGATTTTTGACTATTATCACCCATAGTTACTATTATACTCACTGAAGAGTCTTTGCATGGCTTCCTTTTTTGTTTCTCTTGGGAAAGTATTTATCATTGGAATGCAAAGTGTTTCTGATAGATATGTTTATTATATTTTAATGAAAGTACCAAAACTGCAAATTGTCCATGCTGGTTTATATTGACAGAAGCAACATGTTAAGTTTCCAGGTCATGTTCTCTCCACATTTTTTATGATCATTACCTAGCGTTAATCAATTCAAACTTTGAAGTGATAACTTAATCACAGCTTTAATTTGTATTTATTTAATGGTTAATGATAGTGGTTTTTTATCAGCTTATTTGTTATCTGTATACTTTCTGTAGGACAGTGTCTTTTTAAATATCCTGTTCCCTCCTTTTTTTTTTCCTTTTCTATTTTTTGAAGGGTAATTGGTGTTCGTATGTAATTTCAGAGGCCTGTGGTTGAAATCTGGAGTCTCCTTTAGCTTCTCCACTTTATTATCCTTTAAGAATTTTTTTAAATTTTATTTTATGCTATAAATGCTTTGGCTACATATATCTGTGCACCACATTCATGTAGTGTCCATGGATACCATAACACATCAGATCCCCTGGAGCTGGAGTTACAGTTTTTTATGAAGCTGCCATTGAGTATTGGAAACCAAACCTTGGTTCTCTTTAAGAGGACCAAGTTCTCTTAGCTGAACCATCCCTCCACTTCTTCCAACTTATTTTCATGCAGACTTTCAGTGAATGTATAGCTTATCTGTCAGCTAGGTTGGCTGGCCAGCAACTCCAGTGATCCTCATGTATGAACTTCTTCAGTACTGTTACAGATGTGTACAAAAGAGTCTGGCTTTGTAAATGGGTTCTGGGGATCCAAATTTAGATCATCTTGGTTGCATGAAAAGCACTCTAGATTCTGAAATACTTCACAGAACTATTTAAGGGTTTTGTTCTTATTGTATTTAAATTTAAGGCTTTTGATGTATATCATTTACAAATATAATTAATGGATTTTTCTAAATTTGTTTATTTTCTTTCAAAACTGAAATTGATATGTCTATATTTGGGAGTTCTATGTAAATTCTAAAGGTGATTTGTTAATTTTTATGTAAATATAGTAAAATTTTTGAGAGAAAAACTGTAGCTGAATTAATATGAATTAGCATTTTTTATCTTTTGAGCATAATGTGGTTTATTTATAATTTCTACTGAATTTAACTTTCATTTTAAAATATTCAATATTAAAGTTTTATATTCCTTTTTTGAGTATTTGATTCTTTAAAAAATGATTCACAGTTCATTTCTTTTCATATTTTCTATAGAAATAAAAGTGATTATTTTTAATATTTATGGTGTACCCTGTAGTCTTTCTGAAATCACTTAGTTTTAATACACGTTTAGGTTTTCTTATTATATTCTATCTCTTACTTTTCAAATCTTATATCTTTAGTAATAAATATATTACTAAATATACATATATTCTCTTGAATTATCGTGGTAGCTAGAATCTTTAAACTCTGAAAACTCAAATTAGTCAATTATTTCTATTTACAAAAAACTTTCTATGAATTTTCTATGAGTTTTAAATATGTTTTTATGCTTATTTGAGCTCCATGGATTTAAGAAAATGTGGATACTTTTTATAAATACATAAGCATTTATTTAGGGGAGTGGGTGAGAGAGAATATAAATGTGTGTAGAGTTTGGGTGAGACAAGGACATTTCATTAGACAGTGGACTGAAACTCACTGTCTAGATCATCCTGGCTGGGACCCCACAGACATTCCTGCCCTGTACCTCCCAAGTTTAGTGGTTAATATCTTTGCCAGTACACTTGGCAAAATCAAAGTTTCTTATAAAAATATTGTAAGGCTTAATAAACTCTTTTAAAATATCATTTTTAAAATAAGATATTTTTTAATCTTCTTGCTATGTTGGTAAGAGTTTCTTCTAACTGTATATCAGAATCAGACCTGGAAGTGTACCTCCCATTCATCAGTACATGAATTCCCTCTACTTTCTGGGGATGCTTTTCTGTTTCATTTGTTCCTTATCAAGGGTGCAGATACAATATTGAAGCAGATTGTGGCCCTAGAAGAAGAGGAGGGATAAAGAAAAATGTTTGCTTGGGATTTTTGTTTGTTTGTTTGTTTTTTTGTTTTGTTTTCTTGCTTGTTTGTTTTGGCTGTTATTAACTACATTGTTTTTTGTTTAGTTTTTTTTTTTTTGTTTTCATCTCTATATTTTCTAAAGAGAGAGAAATAGAAAAAAACAGAGTTTGACGGCTGTGGAAATTGTGAGGATCTATGAAGAGACAAGGAAGGATAAATATGATCAGAATGTATTACATGAAATAATTATTTTCAATTAAAAAGAGAAATAAAAATAGCCTGTATGTGTGCTTTAAAGAAATGTTTCTGTTCTTGTCATGTTTCCAATAGTGAGGAATCTGATTTTGAGGGCCGTTTACATTTCTAACAAATAAAGCATGATTGCTAAATAATCTGCTACAAGTCATCTCTTTCCTGTGTTTAGCCTCTGAGATATTGTGTTCACATTTTAAGATAGAATCTCTAGGACAAATGAATTTTGACTGTGTAAAACAAACACATTATAATATTAAAAATAAAGACAGCAATTCATCACAGTACAGTAGAACATTCATCCCTAAAAGACCACCTATCTTTAGTTATTTTTCTATTGTTGTGAAGAGACACCATGACCAAAGCAACTTATAAAAGAAATAATTTGATTTGGGGAATCACGTTCAGAATTTTAGAAGCAGAAAGGCATAACACTGGAATTAGGTAGGTGAGATCTTACTTTGATAGACTCAGGATGGGGGTGGAGTGAAGGAGTGGGTGAGTTACAGGACTCTGGGAGCAGCGTGGCATTTTGAGAGCTCCAAGTCTGGCACAACCTCCTGAGCCTTGGCGACCATTCTGATTCATACGATTACTTCCACCCTCCCCAAATGACTCTGGAATATTTTCTGAAGAGAAGAAGAAACGTTTCAAGAGCCAGACATGGTGGATGATTCAAAGAAAATGACATCTTCCAGACACAACAGGACTGATATGCATGAACTTGCAGAGACTTTGACAGTATGTAAAGACCTGAATAAATTCAAGCCTGACAAAAATCCCAGAATGGAGAAAGAAGGGGAAGTGGATGAAAATCCCACCCCTATACAAGAAGCTACTTACAAGTGATACCGGCTAAGAGAGAGAAATTTGATTTAATCTATTGCAGAGACATTAGGTATATCAGCTACACTTCAGCTAGGCCTCATGCTCAGGAGTTTTGTTGTTATGTATTTTTTTTTTCTTTTTGAGAGCAAGAACAAGTTCAGTGGGCAGGAAAGATCTGTAGGTCACAAGGGGAGGGAAAGAATATAATCAAAATACATGATCTGAAATTTTAAATATTAAAAAATAAAACTAAATAAATAAAAAATTCAAATAGTAGCCTAAAAAAAATTCTTCCGATTTTAAAGATTTGTCAAGACTTTCGCAACAAATCTGCCTAAATGGTACATTCTCCATGTACACACTCTGGCTGGACCCATACATATTTTGTTCCTCCATTATTAACTTCCCACAACATCAGAGCATTCTATTTGCTCTTTTTATGACTCTGCCCAGAGACACCTGACGTGCAGGGATCACAGTTTATGCTAATGTGCTCTACAGTTTTGAGAAGCATAGGCTTGTGTGTAGCAGGAAAGTGCTATGCAGCGCATGCACCAGTTTCCATGATGCATCTTACTACCCCTGTTCCCTGCAGTCTTTAACTTTTGCACATGGAATGATCTAAGTGCACTTATAAGAAGATTAGTCTGGCAAAAACATTAACATTATATATTGAGATGTTGGGGCTGTTACCACATTACAAGAATCTTAGAACATATATTATTAAGTCTTTCTAAATGATTCACAAAGGTGTATTGCTAACTAGAATTATTGAATATATTAAATAAGATTAATGTTACATTTGAGTTTATAATGCAGTAACTGATTTCCAGTGTATATTCGGTGTCAAAACTGCCAAGAACTAGATTTTTCAGAGAAGTCTAGTACATAGAAAATGTAACTATTTATATGATATGTATATTTTTCAGAGTGAAATTGTGAGGGTAGTCTAATAGAGTGTCAGTATGATTGCCTATGTGTGTGTAGAAATGCAATTAAGGAATGGAGTAGTCAAGTATACAAATTACATCCACATGTTGTGCAACCCTTAGGATAATGTGGAATTGATGAAAGAAAGCAAATGATTATTTTCTAAGTTTTCCTGCTGTCTTTTTGAAGCCTAACCATGAAGACAGGAACTCTTTTAAAGCATTCTTAGTAGGACAAATTCTTTCCCTGCTCTATGTGAGTTAAAACGGCCAAAGAACAGACAAAGAACTTCAATAAATTCAGATTCATTTGTTCATTAAATGTGCATCAAACTTGAGCCAATTCAATCTCTTCCATAGACTTGGCAATGACTTTCTTTCCTGAAATTCTTTGTACATTACAGGCATATCTATTTGCCAGATATGCCGTGATCAGAACATGAATTTGGCTGTGGGGATGGGAGAGAGACCTCTGGCATATTTAAAATTCTATTTTTTAAGGAAGGTTTCAGGCAGTTATTTAGGGTTTCTTGTGGAACTTGATGAGGTGTTACAACTCTTATTCTTATTGGGCAAAATACTGAAAGACCCTGAGAACTTGGAATGTACCTGGCTATTTCAAACATTTAAGGGCTGTGTTTCACACTAAACAAGATACATATGTCTGTCTACTAATACGAGGATATTTCCACTTATCTTTTAAGTGACTTCCTTATGGGCCTTTTTCACATTAAAAATAGCAATCAATAGCTCATTAAGTACTTAAACATATGTATACTCTTAAGATGCTTTTAATCTCATGTAATCTGTAATGTAAAAGAGCTAGTTTATAGGAGAGTTTAATGACAATTGATTTTCTCCAACGGAAGACAAGTTTTGAAACGTTGGATCTCAAGGGGTAGGCATCACAGCAGATGTTTGCCAGTTTCCTTTTCCCACCATTTGCTTTCCTATAACAGACCAGAAAGAGGTACACATGGTTTATGGTCAAATGATGTATCTTCACATCCCAGATTCTTCCTTCCCAATTATATATGAGCAGCAGTCTGCACTCCTTAAGGTATGGAGGCATTCCAGTATATAGTTCTGGGTTTCCTATTAGTAAATGAACCATGGTGATGATTATAAGTAGACTCAGAGAATTTTGCCTCACCTCTGTGACTCCACAATAAATCTAACATTGCCTTTATGTTGTTCATTAAAATAAGGTTATGGTAATTCAGAGACTTTAGGACAAAAAAGTCAATATTTTAAGTTGAAATGTTTGACTAATAATCTGCCTTTAATTAAATTAGTCTTAGAAATTCTTGACCCTTTAACATAAAACAATGCATTTTTATCATTAAAGCAAATTAGGCAAACCAAAACTGTCAAGGGATATTCAAATCAATGTAATTCTCAAAACTTAAAACTTAAAAATTTTAATGCAATTGAATGATATGTTTATATGAGTTTTACTATGTGCATAATAATGTATTAAAGATCACTACAATAAGACTTTTAGAGAGTTGAAATCGAAAGGTCTACTTAAATTCTGTTGTGATTACTGAAATGTTGGAACTGAGCAATTCTTACTCAATAAAGTCTCATTGGAAATGAATCTTGACCCAAACAACAAAACAATTTTGATAATTTTTTAACTTTAAACAATAAATCCATTTTAAATCAATAGTCAAAATATTTAGAAGAACTATTGTTTAACAGTGGCTATATGGTTGAAATTCAGATATATAAATAAAATATACATAAATTTTCCAACCATCTCAGAGCTAGTTTTTTAGCTCTTAAATCAACCAAACAAATGAACTAAATAAAACTATATGTCATGTATAGCCTAAAAGTTCATGTAAATATGCATTGTGGTGGTTTGAATAGGTAACAACTCCATAGATTCAGGTGTTTGAATGCTATCCATATAAGGAGTGAAATGCTTAGGAGGTGTGGCTTCGTTGGAGTAGGTGTAGTCTTCTTGGAAGAAGTATATCACTTTAGGGGTGGGCTTTGAGGTCTAATATGTGCTCAACCCATGCCTAGTGTGGTACTCAGTTGCTTCTGCTCTCTGCAGATCAAGATATAGAATTCTCAGCTCCTTCTCCAGCATCGTGTTTACCTGCTTGCCTTCATTAAGATGATGGAGTAAACCTCTGAAACTATATGTATATGCAAGTCCAGATAAATGCTTTTTTATAAGATTTTTATGGTCATGTTGTCTCTTCATAGAAATAGAAGCCTAATCTATGACAAATCTAAGAAAAATCTAATCAAATATTGTTATGATCCATTAGCAAAATCATTAGCATATTTTGCATATCTCTACTCTGGAGATCTCTACACGTATCCTTTATTCGACCATTTAAAACGTGTTTTATAAGATAATTGCCTAGCAACTCTGTGGCAAGGAGACTCATATGTTTTACTGTTGTTCTGAACTACAGTCTAATTGTGTGGTTGAGCTGACCTCCAGCCAACCAGTCCAATCTTCCATTCTCCTAAGCACTGAGATAACAGTCACAGGCTTCCAATCCCAGCAGAATTCATATTTTTCCAATGGAAGGATGCTTTGTTGGTATGGGAAGTCCTTCTGTTTATGTGTTGCTTATACTGCTTAATGAATAAAGCTGTTTTGGCCACTGGCTTGTCAGAATAAGGCAAGGTGGTAGTTCTAAACAGTAGAGGAAAAAAGAGTAGGCAGAGTCAAGGAGATGCCACCAGAGACAGAGACCTCCACTGGAGCCCATCTAAACTTTGCTGGTAGGCCACGAACTCATGGTGATGCACAGGTTAATGGAGATGGGTCAGTTTAAGATATCAGCCACAAATATGCTTAAGCAATTGGTCAAATAGTATTATAATTAATACAAATTTCTGTGTGATTATTTTGAGTAAGGGAAACAAACTAAATTTTGTGTTTAGCAGAAAAATCAGTCTCTAGTTGTTACTCAACATTTGTAAAAATGTGGAAACATATTTGGGCAGGAAAATGTTTAAGCTTCCAAGCAATTCAAGAGTTTCAGCTTTATATCTCTTCCCTCAAATTCATAAAACAATAGTGCTGACTTTCGTACAGGATCTGTTTATTGCTATTATTGTCATTGTGATACATTTCAACACTAATGAACTTGATTGTATTCACTTTTATTGTTGTGAATATTTAATGAGTACCTTCTCTTAGAGCTACATTAGAAATATAATTATTATTGATAAAGAAAACATTGCTGTGGTATGACATTTCTTGGTTGTTTTTTGTTGTTGTTGAAGACTAGCTTTTTACACCAAATTTGATGTAATTAATAGGTAAAGGGACATCATAAAAAATATGCTGTGTTCTTGTAAACAGTCCTTTAGATGTGCTTTTTCTCTACTAGGTTCAATCAATTTTGACAAAATCAGCATACACATACCTCAAACTGTGATATTTCTAACCATAATATATCACATATTTCTTAGCTTACAACAATGCTTTTAGGAGTGAAGACTATGAATCAGTACCACTGTCATCAAGTGTGAACATATTAAAATTCAAATGTACACCACAACCCTAATCCTACTGACTGAGAAACATGGAAACAAGATTAAAACCTACAAGACATGGTTCTCAGTTATGCTTAAGTGTGGCATAGACTTAAAATACCATTATATTATAAAGTGGGCATATCATAGCCATTAGTGCCTTCAAAAGCTTGCACATTGAAACACATAGACATCACTTTTCAATAAAAACAAAAATTTGATGATTTACAGTGTGTGAATTCAAAAGAGGAGGAAACTGACATTCACCAATGGAGGACAATTTAGTTTTATTTCAACTAAAGCACATGCCCTATTAAGTGAAGCACATTCTGTAGTATAATGGTAAGACGGAGTGTTCCAGAACAGGAAAAGACATAAGCAGGACGCTGAAGGAAGGCAGTCTCTATCTTAAGTTTAGAGAATATCAAACAAATGGAAAACGAAGTATATAGCTAAAATATGTGATCAGATATTTTAGATTTTTCCTGTAGAGTCAAAATGTTATTTGATTAAATCATGGTTCCCTCTTTAAGAATTTAGTCTTAAGAAAACAATTTAAGATCTAAAGAGAAATTCGAGGGCAGTTTTAGAGTTTGAATGGAAAAGTCTAGAAGAGAGAGCTCTAAATCCCAGCAGTTCATCAGAGGAGGGCTATGGAGCAGGAAAAGAAACAAGTATACTATTTGTAAACAGACTCAGAGTAGAAAGGAAGGCTCCACAAAAGGGTGAAAATCACCAAGTAACAGAGTAAACAATTTTAGACACTTGAGAGAAAGACAAAGAAGAGAAGAAAAAAAGACAAGTTTAGCCTTGCTGAGTCAGGCAAGATGAACCAACAGAAATATTTGAAGGCTCTGTATGAACTGGACAGAGAGCAAGGCTTCTGGAAAGGAACTTGGTTAGCTTATCGAAGGGTTACAAAAGTATTTTTCCTATCTCCTTATCATGGATTAGGATAGCTATGACACCAGACTTAGCCAGGAGTCTGACCTGTCCTAGAGATCTGTTCTGACTAGAGGATTGATTCCCCTGAATGAGCCTCTGCTGCTACTACAAAACTTCTAGATAGAATTAAAGTAATTAATGTCTAACATTACAGAACAACTGCCTGCTATGAGACCACCTTTATGTTGAAGACTATTTACTAAAATAACTAAGATAGTAAGATAAGAAAGCCACACTAGATTCTGTTATCACCTTGTTTATACCCTCAGTTTTGCTAAGTATGAAGTAGACAGAGACAAGGTCCAGGTGAAGGTATAGTATTTTATTGAAATATATTTATATATTTTTCTAAATTGATGTTATTTTTGAATTTTACAAATTTAAAATTACAAAAGGTATTGTTTTGATGCAGAAATTCTGATATTATATATGACATCATTTCAAAACGACTTTCCATTATATCAGTGTCCTTATTTATTAGAGGATGACGATATCTATCTGTTGATTAGATGGGTCACATAATTATAATTAGTAAGTAAAAACACAATGAGAAAATATTTCTGTTCATTTTGTACTAAATTATTTTACATAACTTGGCTTCCTTGAACAAAAAAGTTCAATTTATTCAATTTGATTTAAAAAGAAAGAAAAAGTTCATTGAAACAAAAAAGGAAAAGAGACAGAGATCTCAAGCTGTTAGGTTTGAAATTTTAGCAAAGAATTGCTTTATACAAAACTGAAAAAAGAAATGTTGGATGAGGATTTAAAACATCTATCTCTTTAGAGCCATTCAGGTTTCTATATTACTGCCTTAAAGGACACGAAATAATGAGAGACTTGGCTAAGCCAACTGAAGAAAATAATTTGAAATATTGGCATGCACACTGAAGGAATTTAGGTGACTCATGAACACACCCAAACCCATCATTCTCTTTTTTATACATCTATCACTCACTTATAAGAAATTAACAGAATCCTCAGAATAGATATGCAAATGAAAACATAGAATACTAGCCACTGTTCATTTTCCATGTTCTTTGCCATCCAGAATTTAGTAAAGTTTCCAGGAATGTAACACATAACATTGTCATTGAGTTTGACTAATTATAGCCTACTTCTTATACACTGGAGTAGTTTCTAAAGACTTTAACACATTTCTGACGACTGGCTTGTTTTCTAGTTGGTCAGATGTCAGTGATATTAATATGTATTATAATTTAGTGGGAACATATTTGTGAACAGAATGGGATGATTAAAATATTTTTGATTTGTGGTCTTTATGTTTTCATTTATGCTCTTTTAAATCATGTAACACAAGGCAGAGTTGACAATTGCAAGTGGAAGAACAAAGGGAGAAGCCTGGTCTTGTTTCGTGAGTTGAATTTCATTCTTAGCAGAAAAATGAATGGTTTCTCCAATTCCAACCACGCTGGGCCAGCTATCTGTGCTCTTCTGAGAGCAGTGATAATTGAAATGAGAGACAGAAAAGGATAAGGGACCTTAAAACGTGGCAAGTAGAGGATTTTGCAACTCTCTTTCACTGATTTTTTTTCCTTTGACAATTCTCAAGGTGGGTAAAGTATTCTGGAGATGGAAATATCTTTATTATCTACGCAAAACACCATATGTTGAGAGTAAGGTTATTTTCCAAACTTGTAGGAATTTAAAAAGAAAAGAATAATTTGGAAGTGATACTTTTCTGTACTGTCCTTCCCTCAAGTGCCAGAATTGCTCTAGGTGAATTTAGAGGTCTGTTTCTAAAACAGAATCCCGAGGAAAGAGTCTGAAATAAAGTTTACCTCATCCAGTCTCAGTATTATGTTCTGATTTACAGATAATGCTTTAGAACAGAATGTTATGCTTGATTGGTAGCAGTTTCTTGTATCTCTTTTAAAATATTTCTTCTGATGATTAATACAAATGCAGTTACTGTAAACTGACAACCACAGACCATCATTCAAGAACCTCTGATGGAAATACAGTGCAGTGGAAAGGCATCATGCATTTTTGCTTTGGCTGCAGAGAAAACAAACAAACAGACAAAACAACTTTCAGCCTATATTTTGGTATGATTACATTCTTTTCTAAAATTAACTCCAAATTCTCTTTAGAATGAAGGAAACTATCACTATTTATTGGAACTTTAGCCATTTTCTTAAGTTTTTAATGCTTGGAGATGAACACAGAGGTTCTTACATGATTGTGAAGGTGACATTGCTCTCTAAGCTCCAAACATCCTAATTTTCCCAAACAAAGTAGCTGAAAAGATCAGACAACATAAAATAATCTCTAAACATACAATCAGGGTGATAGTATGTATCCTATTCTAATTAAACAAAGAAAACAAAAACCAAACCAACCAAAATAAAATTTGTTGTACATTTGATTTTGTGTGGAAACAAATAAGCACACACACATAAAAAAAAAAAAACCTATCAGCTGGGCGGTGGTGGCACACTCCTTTAATCCCAGCACTCAGGAGGCAGGCAGAGGCAGGCGGGTCTCTGAGTTCAAGGCCAGCCTGGTCTACAAGAGCTAGTTCCTGGACAGGAACCAAAAGCTACAGAGAAACGCAGTCTCGAAAATCCAAAAAAAAAAAAAAAAACTTCTTTAAATTATATCTTCCTCTGAATGTTCATCTTTTTTTTTTCTGGCATGTATTTCCTGCCATGGGCTATAAATCCCACTTGCTGTTAGTTGGGTTTATTTCCTTCTTCCTTTCTATTTCTTCTTAACTCAATCTTGCATTCTTCCTTCTTCATGGCACATACACTATTTCTATGTCACAGCAGTCTCCAAAATCCTAAAGTTAGAAAATAGTCAACAGTTCCTTATGATGCATTACTGATCCTGATATGAACCTGTGGTCAGAACAAATGTCTTCGATGGATCACAACCCTCAGAAAGCTTTTAAAGTGAAAGCCAATAACTCTCTTCAAACTCTAGAAGAGACTCAGCAGAATCTCAACCATATAACTTCTGAAGTGCACCACAAACCTTCCCTGATGCATGCAATGATTAGCATGGGTCTGTATAATAGCTGCAGTTATCAAATGCCCAGGCTAGACAGTGCTGGATGCATGTTATCATGGGTTTTGGTGCTGATATTGAAAATAATTTCATAGCCTCTCTCTTAACTGAAAACTATATTTATAATCAGGTTGACATGTGCCCTCTGTCTTCAAAATGAAACATAGAATTGAAATGAGGGAAGATAAGTGTACCTTAGCATACTGTCAGAGAATAAATGGCCCAATGCAAAAACTCACCGTACTCTTTAGGTTACTGCAATGATCATTCTGTCTCAGAGATGCTTCATAGATAAACAGTTCTATGATGATCACTAGACTAACTCAGATAGCAGTGAATGCGTGCTCAATGGTGCTATTGAATTTCTGAGCCATCTCTGTCTTTAATGTGCCTTCTCTAATGGACTGCATACAAAGTTTAGAAACACTATTCCAGCATTACCTTATTTGATTCAAATGAACACTAATTTCTACCATACACAGATCCCTTTTCTGAATACAAATAAGTCATGTTATAAGATTTCAGAGGAAAGTAACTTTTCTAGACATGGGAATACTTTTCTGAATTTTTCTTAAGCTTTTAGTAGTTAAGTTTAAATGCACCAAAATTAAATCTACTCTAATAACTTTAAAAATAGAACAAGTGACAGATAATTTTAGCATTGAGACTTTTACTTTATTTTCTAGCTTGTTTTTATCAAAATAAGTAATTTTTAGAAAAATTCTGAATGACTGGTTATATTCATTATGGATCAGTGAGTTCTGAAAATGTGTCCAGAAAGTATGTCCTCATCTAGGCAGGAGAATTTATTGCTCTCATTGTGCACAAAGCAATTGTTTATTCTGACCTCAGGCAAAAATAAAACCCACCCTTTCTTTCTTAATTTGATGTTCAAGGAGAGTTTAGTCCTTAGCAGGCATAGTGATAATCCCAGAAGCAATGAAAATAAACAAAAAAACAACTATGAAAGAGCAAAGATCCATAACTTTCTCTGAAGGTCTTTTTCTGAAGACTAAGATACAAGATTATGAACAGTTCAGCACTAAGGTGGATGATGGAAATTCAAGGTTATACTAAAAATTGCTATTACCTCTTTTACTCTGTAAGCCAAGAAATGTATTTAGCTGGTTTTTCAATTGAGTTCTGAGCCAGGAAGTAAATAGCTTAACCATGAGAGGTTAAATAGAAAATAAACTATGATATTCAGCTCCAATAACATATGACATAGCTACTTTATTAATGTACTTAAAATTTATAACAATGGCAACTGTGAACATTTTGTTACTTGGTACTATATAGATTATATTTCATTTAAAAACTACTAACATAATAAAAAATAAGTTTCTTGATGATATATTATTAAACAGCTCTCAATTTTTATATGTCAGAAACAGAATAACTGGAAGAATTTTATTTATTCAATAAATGTAGGATTAACCACTATCATATGACAACCTGAAAAAATCTGTATCATAGATATTAACATCGATGCTTTCTCCTTTTTACAAATAAAAATTAGCTTTGCTGTTCATATTGCGTGAGCTTTCTGTCATCCAATTTTAATATAACATGTGAAATGTTGCACAAACTGGATTTGAATGTAATTTATATCTGTAATATCAACAGTTTAATTACTAAGTACTGTTTATATTATCATGTACTGTGTAGAATGAGGTAAGCATTCAGAAAATAAAATGACTTTCATGGTTTTATTTTCTTCTCATTGTTTTGTTATGTTTATGTTATTACATTTTGTAAGAAATTTTGTCTTAAATTATCACTTTGTTACATAAGATATAGTATAAACCAAAGTATTCAAGTTATCTGCCCTGCTTAACATATGCTAATGGGCTTTATGATAGTTCCTGTCAGGCAAGGTTGCAGGGTGTCTAAATCAGTGTATATTTATAAGGGGTAATTGTTAAATTTCCTAATATTCTTGCTTCTGTATGAAAGTGCATTTATTAATATGAAAATATTGCAAATTACGTTTTACGTTATCCATAGCTTTTATTGTTACTTGGTTTTATGAAGCCAATTAGTCTAGTACATTCAACTTAGGTTAACAAGACTAGGTAGTTACTTTTCTGGTATCAGGATGATACCTTAATATGGGCACGTAGGGGGAAAATTACACGGGATATATTTTAAAAATAAAAATTACAAATTGAAAAAATACAAATAAAATTTAAAACTGCAAATAAACAAAGTTTAAACCTATGAATATTAAACTTTTACTGACTAAGGAAAATTACCCTCATGTTTCTCTTAAATTTCTTAATCTTTCCCCAGTTCATTTCCTTTTTCTAATTCCATCACCTTTTAGGCACCTGTTCCATACTCTGCCATTGTGTGTCACATAAAATACACACAATGTGATCCACTTCCTCTATGCTCAATGTTTTGATGAATGAGCATCTAATCATAATAATAAAATAGCTTCACTGACTGTGTTTTCTTACTAAACTGCTTAATTTCAGAATATAAAACATTACTTATTTTCCTATGGTAGAACAATGCCCATTAAAGCCAGGGATGTCAATTATTGTTTTTATCTGATATTTGTATATTTGATATTTATATACTCTGTTTCACGATTTACTAGAGAGTAAGGGAGATGTTGGTAGAACTTTCAAAGGATGATAACAGAGACATGCGTCTACTTTGTGTGATATTTCGAGGATCTCCTGACAATACTTAACACCACTTTGGTGTTTTTGGACTTGTGACTACAGACCAATAACTAAGATGGCATCTGCTATTATATGTGCTAAGACAACTGAGACAAAATTGAACAGAAATATTGCTCTGTTTGTTTTATTTACAGACAGTAGCAAATGAGATGATACAGTCAGTTTGTATGAGTGCTAACACAATAAACAGTTTAAATATCGATTAATTTTCCTTATCACACAGAATCAGGACAAAACATTTTCATAATAATGAGTGCAGAAAACAAATAGCTTTGTATAAGAAGATTCTTGGGGTCTGTACAGATAGTTCAGCAAGTAAGAGTACTTGTTCTTGCAGAAGCCCTTTGTTAGATTTCCAGCACCCACATGGTAGTTCATAACCATCTGTCAACTCAGTTAAAAGGGATTTGATGCATTTTTCTGACTTCTAAGAGCACCAGACACATACATGGTGGACATACAAATATGCAGGTAAGATATTAATATATATAATGTTAAATGGATAAATCAAACTTTTTTCTATGTATCTATCATCTATCTATCTATCTATCTATCTATCTATCTATCTATCTATCTATCTATCTATCTATCTATCTATCTACCTACCTACCTACCTACCTACCTACCTATCTATCTATCTATCTATCTATCTATCTATCTATCTATCTATCTATCTATCTATCTATCTATCTATCTAGTTGGTTTTTTGAGACAAGTTTTCTCTGTTTAATACCCCGGTCTTGAAACTAACTCTTATAGACCAGGCTGTCCTGAAACTCACAGAGATCCACTTCCCTTTGCCTCCTGAGTTATGGGATTAAAGACCTGCACCACTACTGCCTGACTTAATTGAATCTTTTCTTAAAAGAATATATTTATATGTAGTGTAGATTATATATACATATATATTAAATATATATATTTAAATATATATATATATATATATTTTTTAAAAAACATGCCAATCCAAATTTCCACTCCCTCCCCTCCTCCCATTCCCTCCACACATCCTCCCTCCTCGCCCCCTCTAATCCTAAGAGAGGTTAAGGCACTTTGCTTTGTGGAAGTTCCAAGGCCCTCCCTTCTACATCTAGGCTGAGCAAGGAATACATTCAAAGAGAATAGGATCACAAAAACTCAGTACATGTAGTAGAGACAAATCCCAGTGCCACTGCCAGTGGCCTCTTTTGGAGGAGGCTGCTTATTGTCCCTGCTACCCAGGACCAAAATAACCACACAGAAACTATATTAATTAAAATACTGCTTTGGCCATTAGCTTTAGCTTCTTATTGGATAACTCTTAAATAAATTTAACCCATTTCTATTAATCTGTATATTTCCATGCAGCAGTGGCTTACCAGCAAAGATTTGGCATGTCTGTTCCTCGTGGCTCCATGTCATCTCTCTGACTCTGTCCTTCTTTCTCCCAGCATTCATTCCAGCTTTTCCTGCCTACCTAAGTTCTGTCTTGTTGTAAGTCCAATGAAGTTTCTTTATTCATTAATGGTAATCTCAGCACACAAAGGGGACTCCCACATCACCTCCCCTTTTCTGTTTAAATAAAAACGAAGGATTTAAATTTAACATAGTAAAATTACATATGACAAAACAGGTATCAAGCAAAAATTTCAGTTACAATATTTATGTCTACTTTATCTTTTACCATAACTAAGGAAAACAAAACTGTCTATTCTTCGACTCCATCAAGGAAGGATATATTACCTAAGTAAACAGTAAGTACATTGTAAGCAACTTCCAAACTCTAGAGTTGACAGAGACATCTCACTGATTAGACAGATACCCAAAGTTGTTCTGTACCATTGGAGCATCCATCTTCATCCTACAGGCCCATAGTTATCAGTCACTTTCTTCTGTATCCTGCAGAATGTCTTCAGATTCTTCCATGAAACAGGAACCCCAAAGGATCATCTCAACTTTAGGCAAGTTCAGCAGTCATCTCTCTGCACGGTCAGTATGTTCAGTTAAGCAGTCCAGGAAAGAGCAGTTTCTTGAACAAATGGCTAGCAAACTTCATAAAGAGCCTCTTCAATGCCCATCTTCCTCTTGAAGTAGATTGGTGCTGCCAGGAGCAGATGTGCCTCACTGTCATGAAAAGTTCTAAGTTCGTAAAACATTTTAAATTCCATTTTCTGAAGGTCTCTGAAAGATTTGAAAAATATCTATCAAACTGAAATATATCTCTATACATCTAGAAAATCTAACTAACATGACTACAAGCTTAACTACTGTGGATGAGTACCTATTAACTTATATTTTCTAATTATACATTACATTTTTAAATGAGCTACACAAACACAATACCTTAATCAAGATCAGAAATACATATACATATAATAAATTTGACCTTAAATTTGTATCAATAAGCTAAGATCCATACCAAGGCAAATTACTTATACATATATCATATCCCCCTTTAAATGTAAACAATTATAAACAATACTTAGGAATATGGGTATTGTTCTGTACATAATGCTTCCTGCTGTTTGGGGTCACTGATAATTAGGTTTATCATGATGTATCCTATGTGCAAGGTTCATCTCAGTCAGCAGTTGGACAAAATATTTTCTTTGTGGGGATATTCACAGCCACCTTTCAGGAGGTCTTGTTCTATGTAACCATATTGGTTTGGAAGCAATCCCCAGGTTCTTATCTTCTGTAGAAATAAAAGAAAATCTTTTCTAAAGCAACATATCCTTGGACCCAAATTTGGAAGTCATGATACCTTTATAATATAAATGCTGGTTTAGTTTAGCAGCCTATACAATGAAATGTCTCTCTGTACTTAGCTTCTTCACAGCTAAAAAAATCAAAGATAACACAATAATATACAAAATCCAGACTCTGTGAATTTTCCGTCTTCACATGACTTATTTTTCTTTCTGTAGTCTGTCGCTTTAAAGATTTTACCTTTTTAAAGACAATTTTCTTGTTTTTATAACTGTCTATACTTTTTTTTCTCTCTCCCAAGCCTACATACATGACCCATATATAGGTCTTGTTTTATCTGGATTTGTCTTTATTGCATATCTGTAATTATTTATCATACAAGAGTGCTTTTTAAAATGCTTCAGCTGCACCATTATTTTAATATATATGATACTTTCTGCTTGCCTGCCTATTCTAAAACTTTTGCAGCTCCATTACTATGATATATATGGTACTTCCTGCTAGAGCAGCACAGTCCAGCATAGTAGAGCTCAACTTGCACAGTGCCCCATCTCTAGGCACACAGCCAGTCTATGCCACCATTAAACAAGCTGCAGCAGTCTGCTAAAAGGACCCATCCAAATTCTCTGCCTCCTGAAAGAGCCAGAGGTCGCACTGGCAGCACAGCCCAGAATGCCTGCATTTCATAAATGCTGCTTTTTTTCTACTACAGCTGAATCAGGGAAATCTCTCTTAAGGCAGCTGTGATAAGCCAGCAGAAAGCAGCAAAAAGCTGTGTTAAACTCTGTTGTTTTGTTTGTTTGTTTGTTTGTTTTTTGTCTAGAATTCCTTTTCAGGCCCTCTCAGGTTTTTAATGGATTTAGTTGGCCATATGGGTTCCAGGATTCTCAGTCCACCCCAGCCATGCAACTGTCAATCACATTCAGAGAGACTAATTTGGTCCTATGCTTATTCCCTCCCTGTCCAGCTGGTGTTTGTGAGCTCCCATTAGCTCAGATATATTGTTTCAGTGGATGAACCCCTCATGGTCTTAACCACTTTGCTCATATTCTCAGTCTTTCTACTCTTCAACTGGACCTTGGGAGCACATCCCAGTGCTCTGATGTGGGTCTCTGCCTCTGTTTCCATCTGTTGTTGGAAGAAGGTTCTATGGTAGTATTTAGGATAATCTAAACCTGAAATTGAGAAGCTTCTGTAAAGCAAAGGACATAGTCAATGGGACAAAAGGGCAGCCTACTGAGTGGGAAATCATCTTTACCAATCCCACATCAGACAGAGGACTGATCTACAATATACACAAAGAACTCAAAAAATTAGACATTAAAATTCTAAATAACCCAATACAAAAAAGGGGAGGGGGCACTGAACCAAACAGAGAATTCTCAACAGAAGAATTTCAAATGAGCAAAAGATACTTAAGGAAATGTTCAACTTCCTGAGCTATAAGGAAAATGAAACTCAGAGATACCATCTTACACATGTCAGAATGGCTAAAAAAAAAACACTAATGATAACCTATGCTGGTGAGGATGTGGAGTAAGGGGAATACTCATCCATTGCTGGTGGGGATGCAAACCTGTGCATCCACTTTGGAAATCAGTATGACAGTTTCTCAGAAAATTTGGAATCAGCCTACTTCAGAATCCAGCAATACCACTTTTGGGAATATACCCCCAAAGAAACTCAATAATGCTACAAAAGCGTTTGTTCAACTATGTGCATAGCAGCATTATTTGTAATGGCTAGAACCTGGAAACAACCTAGATGTCCCTCAACTGAAGAATGGATAAAGAAAGTGTGACACATTTATACATTAGAGTACTACTCAACGGAAACAACAACAACAACAACAACAACAACAAATAAAAGTGACATGTTGAATTTTGCATGCAAATTGATGGAATTAGAAAACACTATCCTGAGTGAGGTAACCCAGATCCCCAAAAATATATGGTAAGTACTTACTCATAAATGGATACTAGCTATAAAGAACTTTGAGCCTATAGTTCACGACCCTGGAGAAGCTAAGTGATAAGGTGAACCCAGTGGAAAACATATATAGACCTACCTGGAAATTGGAAACAAACAAGATCACCTGACAAAATTGGAAGCACAGGGTCAGGGAGTAGAACAAGGGGAAGAGGAAGTGAGAAGGGGAGGGTTGAGGAAAACGTGTGGGTTTTTGTAACAAAGAAAATTGTCACAAATGAGAGGAAATTGTTCCTATTAAAAACAATTTATACAAATACAAGATCATATATTTAATTCTCAAAACATTTACTTCTAGAACTAAATGAATTCCATTGACATCTATAACCCTGGTTTTATGCATTGCTAAAATAGGCAATTGTCATTTCTGTAACTTTGCTATTAACGACAAGATTGTACTGATTAAAAACAATGTTTGGCTCTCTAATTGTGTTTTTATTAGATTTTTTCTAAGTTTAATTATTATTTAAAAATGTATTTAAATCAAGGTAACATATGGCATTTATGGTCTCACTGTTTAATACCTGCTTTTGAAATAACAAGAATTCTACTAACATAGCAGATGGCCCGTGGGAGGGGTGAGATAAATAATGTCAGTGTGAGAACTGGGAAAGTAACTTAGATACTGTGTTTTCTTTTGTAAAAGAAAATCAATGAGCTAAAAACTACGGCAGATGAATATAAAGCACCTCTCAAAATTGTGTATGCCCATTGCTACATGTGCTTCTAAATTTTCACCCTTATTTATATTCCCCATTGCCTGGATATCAGACTTTCCAAGTATAAACATCAAAATTCCATCTTACAGATTTCTATATTGAACAAAGGGAAAACAGAGTACTAGAAAACTTTAGAACTATAACGTATACATAGCATACGCTATATATTTTATAATTAAAGCACGTATGTTCTTTCAAAAAATTCATAAATCCATAAATTTTGCTTTGAATTACTAACATATTACATGTCTCATCCACACACATAAAGTATATTATTTGCATATTAATATAATTAATATTCCTTATCTGAAATGAGAAATGTACTCTTGTACACATTTGGTTTTAAAGTGATCTCAAAGTCTTCCCTACCCCAGAGGTTGGGATTTGAGCTCATCTCACCATAGTCCAATTTTCTCAGTTCCAGCACTGCTCCATGATCCAGGAGGAAAGCGTTTGGCAGCTGGCTCTATTTGAGGCCTGTGACAATTCACATCCCTCCAACAGATAGCCTCTTGTTTACAGGGTAGTAGCATATACTTAGCACATAAAGGTAATAACTATACCTTGTGTGTATACATGTTCATCCAAAAAAATGGTAGCTGTTAATATTTAAATGGAAGACTTTATGACAATAAGTAAAAGAAACAGTGCTTCCATCTAAATAAAAATTCAGTTTTGATCAAATTATTATGAAATGCTCTGCAGTTTATACCTTGCACATATATAATGCATTTCAAACCATCTGGGGTCTGTTGTTGTGTTTTTTCAAAATTATGAAGAATATTTATATTACATTAAAATCACTGAGACCTTTGTATAAATATATTCAATTATGTTCTTAATTTTACAAAAATTGTGCCTTTTTTAATTTTCACAATGTTTTCCTTAGTACTTATTAAATATTTTTATCAAGAAGAGACAAATACATAAAGCATAATTAATAAAAGCTCAGAGACAGAAATGGGGGTTCAACCTAAAGACCCAAAAAGGAAAGCAACTAGTCATTGGCCCTTATTTCAACCTCAGTTTGAAATGGTGACCTTGCCTCCAGGAATCTCGGAATGAGACTGCCTGGGAGCTCTCTCCTCCTGTTTTATAATTCTTTCTAGGACTGGGATTAAAGGTATGCACCACTGGGATTAAAATCAAGCAACGTCTAGTTTCTATGACAACTAGTGTGTCTACTGGGATTAAAGGTGTGTGTTTATCTGAAGTGAATTAGTATCCACTGATAAAATGGGTATATCCATTTAATAAAATGGGAAAGTGGCTATGTTTAGACTAATGAAAACATTACTTTGGCATATATAGTGTTCTTCTAGAGACAAATCCTGTGTAAAGTAGTTGGCCAAAGTCAACCGCTGTCATCCTACTGATAAGAGATATGCTTTCAGCAGTCATGTACAGCATGGCTTCTGAGTGTGACTGTAATCTTGTCCCCTAAAACCTAAAATCAATCAACTTTACAGTTATTAAATTTTTATTTTAATACATTTACTCACGGTCAATTATTCTAGAGATACAAATTCCATGCCTACCATTCATTTGCTTTTATTCTAAAAGGAGAAATTCATAGGTGATGAACTTAGTCCCTTTCTTCAAGAGTTCAGAGTTAAGTACAAAACCAATATAAGAAAACCGTCACAAGTATACTATTTTCTTCCAAGGCATGTAACAGTGCAGCATAATAAATAATAGAGTTTGGGGGTTTGATAAAATGGTGATAGTCATAGAGGGGAATTATAATGTGCTCGCTTCAGGGTTTTAGTGAGTCTTGACTCTTTAGAACGCTACTAGATGCATAGCAGGGTAGAAAGCCAATGTTGTGTAACACTAGGGTCTCTATAATGATGTATGCTTAGATCATTATCCGTGCAGATAAAATCAATTGTGAAATAAATAGCATTGGCTCATTCATCATGAATGCTTAAGCATTATTGTCTAGTAACTCTTGGTACCTCGCGGATCATACTCCATATAGAATGGGCATCAAGATGTTGCTATTTGGCCACATTCAAAGACAAATTCATACTCCATTCTGGTCTTGCTACCTTTGTGCTCCTAGCAATTATTAGTCATGAAATATTCAAAAATGGAAAGTGAAATAATATTTCCAAGTCAATGATATAATAGTTTTCTTTATAATATAGTAAACCCCTACAAAACAGAGATTAGGGGTAATTTGTGAAATTTTCATATAAAACAATGAGATTAATATTTTTAAATTAAGGATTAAATTAGAAATAACAATGATTATGAGAATCCAGAAAAAATGGGACAATCTACTGATAACTGTTGATATAATCTATAGAAAGCTTCTTTTTTTCTGAATAAGATAATTGTAGTCCAAAAGGTCTCTTTTCCTTCAATAATTAAATTGCTGAACAGAAAATAGAAAGCTGAAAATAATTAATACTAGTGATTTCATGATATGTAAAATCGGCTCCCGCATCTTTCCCTGAGAAGACATGCAAAAGGGCTAGGCCAAGCTAAGGACTCCAAGAACAGATAAGCATGAAGATCCCCACCAGGTTAGATCAGGTTAGTGGCAGTGCTTGGAAAGTGTAAATAGAATCAGGCATGGACTATTTTAAATATTCGCATCTTAAACTGCCCTAAACATGAGTGTGCACACATCCTTGAAGAGTCTATTTAGATAAAAAATCAGTTAGACAGTATACACCAAGGCTTTTCTGCTGCTGAAGTTTCATCTGTGAAAAATGAAGAGGAATTATAAAATACATAGTACATAGTTTGGGGGTTTTGTATTTTGCTTTGTTTTTTGTTGTTGTTGTTGTTTTCTCACATGTTCTGATATATCTTTGATTTAAAAGTTCTAGTTATGGCAGTGTTTTGATTTGTTCTTTAATCATTCATGTGGTTCTTCAGTTTGTGACTAGCACTAAGATGTGGGTAAATAATTAGCAATGATTTATTTTAACTTTTAATTTTCTCCATGACTATAAGTAACAGTGTCAAATGCAGTAATCTAAATGTATTTGCTGTTTTACTGAAACCAGGTATTAAAACATGTATACTTTGCTCCATGATAATGGCGAATTTTATATGAAAAGGTGATAATTAAACACAATTCTTAGAAAAGAATATATGACATAAGTCAGTAAGAATTCAGAAATGGTGACTTTGGTAAGCGAGATTCCAGTGCTTTTTGTTTTTGTTTTTTGTAAAAGACACATTTGCAGTCATTGTGTGAAAAGATCCCTAATGCATATCTGGTGTGCTTACTAGCAATTTGCTTTATTTCAAGGTGGCCTTGATTATGAAGATCTTTAACATGTCATTTATATTTAATTTGTTTTATTATTTCATCACTTGAGTAAATAAGAGTTACAAATTTAAACAGAACTACTAATCTATTTAATGAGAAACATATAGGCTTTAAGATGATTTGTTATTTAACTCCAATTTGTTTACTCATTTATTTTGATTTCATATATATGATCTGTATTTACATCATTCATGATAGCTTACTGTTCCCCAACCCTTCCAGTAGTCTCCTCTCTGTTCTCCTCAAATTCATGGCTTGTTTCTCTTCATTATTACAGCACACACACAAAAATGTAAATGCAACCTATGAATCCATTTGATGTTGCTTATATGTATACGTTTTCAAGGATGATCACTTGATGTTATAAACAAACAATTAGAAGACTCTTCCCCATGGAAGACTGATTTTCTCACTTTCAGTAGTCACTAATTTCCTGTAGCTATTTATCTAGGATGTGGGAATGTAAGTGTAACCCATCCATGTTGGCATATCAACATGTTGCTGTTCCCCAGGTCTTGTTTATGCTGCTATACCACTTAGCTCTTATGGGTGTATCTGCACTATTATATACAGAAGCCACAATTTCAGAGAAGATGCCCTGGCCCTCTTACTTTTTCTACCTCTGTCTCAACTCCTAAACATGTTCTGAGCCTTAGATATAGGGGTTGCATTTTACTCATATCAATGAGAGCTGAATCAACTTCATTTTCTTCTTAAAGTAACAAACATTTTTTTCAAGCCCCACAGGTTTTGAAGACTAAAAACAATATAAATATGGTAAGACAAAAACAGACTTTTCTGTTTAGGCTTTGCACTTGTGTATTTGCTGGATAAAGTAGTATCATCACAAGTTTGAGTCTAGCCTCTTCTACGTTGTCAGTTCTATGCTAGTCTAGGTTATAAGGTGAGACGCAGTCTTAAAAATCAAAAAGGTTGCCGGGTGGTGGTGGCACACGCCTTTAATCCCAGCACTCGGGAGGCAGAGGCAGGCGGATCTCTGTGAGTTCAAGACCAGCCTGGTCTACAGAGCTAGTTCCAGGACAGGCTCCAAAGCCACAGAGAAACCCTGTCTCGAAAAACCAAAAAAGAAAGAAAAAAAAAGGAGAAAAATCAAAAAGGTTAGTCAGATTCCACCAAATTTGTGTGTGCCTAGGACCATCCTATCAGAACATTAGTTCCCCATCCACTTGTCTGCAACAAAGCTGATTTTGTGAAATAATGTTCAAAGATTCAGTATCTTAAGAACTTGAAAACTTCTTACTCAATATCATATCCTTTCCTCCCATTGAGTGTTCCTTTCTACTTCCTCCATGGAAATCTATGCTGTAATTGGCATAAACATACAATGGACTATATACTAGGATGTAGTTGAATTGCTAACATTGTGAACATTGGGTGGAGTTGATTTTTTATGAGAGAATTTGATCATTCTAAGCTGAATGAGCCCTGATTTCCTTTTTGGTCAATAGACACAATCAGGTTTGTGTAAACCCCCAAAATGGTATGAGTTGTGACATCTTGTAGTTATTGTTTTTGAGAATAATTTTGATGCTATTTTAAAGGACACAGGAAAGGTGCTATGATCCATCTTCAATGTTTGTATGCCAAGGAAGGGAAAAACTTGCTTTCAGTGTTTGCATTTTCAGCTTCACAAGCTCAAAATGAATGATTATGCACCTGCCTTGATGATGTTTGGAAACGAGATTGCTTTAGTCAGAAGCCAGTCTTCATAATTGTGTGTGTATGTGTGTGTATAAGTGTGTTTAGGCCTAAAAAAGACAATAAAATACATTTCCAGCAACATTTTAAGTTAAAAATCAATTAATCTAAAAAAATTTAAAAATTTTAGAAGCAATTATAACACTTATATTAACACTTGGCATAACACAAATAAAATTGTTTTGTAAAGCAAATTTCAGCAATAGAAACTCTTTCCATAGTACATGTGCCTTTTGTAAAACTGAAGACCAAGAAAGGTTAATAAGAGAAAAGGAAAGGGGCCCACTACAAGTTGTAGTAGCAAGTTTTTTAATTAGAAGGGTTAAATCACATGATGGTAGTGATAATGAAGAAATAACATAAAGTGAATTTGCCCCAGATTTTCAGTTTTTTCACTTGGTAGAGAATACCCAGCTATGACTAGAATGAGCATTCTCCTTTAAGGCCTGAGTTCACAGGATGAAAGGCTTCTATGCTTCCAATGCAAGAGGTGGCTGAAGAATTTTGATAATAAAATAGAGAAAGGAGTGTCATTGCTTTTTCGGACGTGTGTATTAGTATGCCCATGCTGAGATAAACTTCCATCACTTATTTCTGTCTGCTTAAGGAGAATTCTGTTGGAAGCAGAATAAATTCTGTAAATATTTAAAATTAAAGCTTTAAAGAAAACCAAATCCTCTGTCTTTGTGGTGGCATCCTCTAATTTGACATTATCCAGTCACTTATACATGGGTGTGTATTGTTACCCAGGATTTAAACATCTAGTTTTATTGCCAATAAAATTTATAAAAAGACACTCAACCACACAAACACACACACACACACACACACACACACACACACACACACAGAAGTCTTAAAAAGCATTTAGGAAGGAGTTACATAAGGGTAAACTGGAATGACACATGAACAGGTGATAACATCACCATTACAAAATTAGGCAAATAAATTCATTTAATAAATTCATTTCCTTTTTCTATTTTCATGACATTTCTTAAACAGGTCCCCTATATCAACAATTATTCATATATATATATATATATATATATATATATATATATGAATAATATATATGCATACATAGATACAGATAAACAAACACTCAAAATGAGTTAAAATTAAAATAATTTAATATGAATGCTGATATTAATGCTTCTAATATTTTATTTGCTCAGATGTATAGGTTCTATTTTTCAATAGAATTAATGCAGATTATGATTTTTCTATGTTTCCATTATTAAATTTCAAATAGAATGTTTAAATGAAAGTGAAAAAGCTGAAAATTTCATTCTTATTTACCTAAGTTCCATGGACCTACAAATCCTTTGGGACAGAAACACATTCGAATCATGGGGAAGAAAACACAGCCAGTGTTTGAACGCAAGAAAACATTAGGAGTAAGTAACACTGTATGCAGTAAGGCTAGAATTTGTTATTCGTGTCTACTCATAATATGAAGTTTGGTATCCCGCACTCTTGTTTAAAAGATCTCATTCAATAATTACCTGCTTTCCAAGTGATCCAAATTACAAACTCCAGTGGATATTTTGAAATAAAAGGCAGGATGAGAATCTACTTAGTGCAGCGTCTGAGCTAAGACCTTCATAAACAGTGCAGAAGTGTTTACACTAATCTTGCCTAAGGAGGACAGGACCAAATCTCTTGTCTTGCCTACATATTATCAAAGAGACCAACTGGAAAATTATAGTAAGGAAAATCATAATGCACAAAATGCCTTCAGCAACTCCACCAAATTTTAATTTGTCATAAAAGTTTGCACTTATAAATCAGGTCTCAGGGTTTGATGTTAGTGTGATGTGTTTGGTGATCAATGTGACTAAACTCTATAAGACAACAACTAGTTTTGGTAAACAGACACACTTTTACCAATACAGACAAAGAGTAAATCAAGAGGACTAAAAGATATTGTTACTCTGTAGATGGAATTATCTACATTCCATTATCCTTTGATGATATAAGTTATACATCTCAATAATATCATTGCATTAGTTGGAAATCAAATAATATATCCAGGTTAAATTTCATTAAAGTAGTAATAGGATATACTTGTAATTTGTTCCCCTTTAGCACATATATGAGACTTCCAAAATAATTTGATGAAGATAAACATTCATACTTGGTGATATTCATAGACTAAAGGACTAAAGTAAGAAAATGTGCGTTCACCAGCAAGACAGAATCCCCACACTGACAACATTCAGAACATAAACACAAGAAAGAAATGCAAACCAGTTCATCTAACTTTAATAATTACTAACATGGTAAATTAGTAATGCTGAAAGTAATTTAGTTCATAATTGTTTTGAAAAAGTTGTTAATAACCAAGGTATCAGAGCTGTAGTTGGACTTTGGTAATGACAAAATTTATGGACATTTGTTGTGCTCTGGCTCAGTATTTTAAAGTAGGAATTGGTTAAATAATCCAGTATCTAAATAGGAAAACAAACATGCCGTTCTCTATAAAGAATATAAACATTAAGCAATTACCCTAGGGAGAAGTAAGCTGATTCAGCAAATATGTTTAAGAATTTGCACAGCATAATAAAAATGCATTAATATCTTACTCATGTATATTGGTGCCATAGGTGACTTTCCTCAGTGTGACAACCATACTTTCCCACTCCTGAGTTTTTCCATTTTTAGGACCTCAGATCCAGTATATCCAGCTGTCAAATAAGGGGAATAATAAGAATAGTAAGCCTTCTTGTAAGCTCTGGTTTGGAAGGAACACACAAGACTCTCCAAAATACAACTCAGGCTCTCTCTAAAGCATTTCATGGTTGCTATGATGCCATCCGCAGATTCCAGTTGTACTCTGCTCCTAGCTCTATTTTGTCATGTTGCTCAAAAAGATTTATTTATTCTGTCCTCAAGTTTAGTATTTTTAGGTTCATTGCCCATAAAATACACTTTGATCTCTTCTTTTGTTTCTTTTAAAAACAAAACCAAAAACAAACAAAGAAAGAACTGTAATGAAAATAACTGTCGGGTTTAAATAAGAACCTAAATTCAGGTTCCAACAATCAAGTAAAATGTTACATTGGCAGTTTGGGCCTGTAATCCTAGAACTCGGACCACTAGACAGAGAATTCTGCTTACTTACCAGCCAAAGTAGTCTAAGCAAGAAATTCAAGGCCCAGTGAATAACTATGCCTTAGATATATATATATATATATATATATATATATATATATATATATATATATATATATAGAGAGAGAGAGAGAGAGAGAGAAAAAACAGCACCTAACTCCAATATCTGGCATTACATGGCTCACACGGGTAAACACTCAAACTTGTACATAACACACACACACAGACACACACACATATACATGCATATAATTTGAAATTAAATTATAGTTGATTTTAGTATGCATATACCATAATATATACACTAAATTATACATATATGCATATAATCTGCTCATCATAAAAACTTTAAAGGTTTTTCTGTAAGCATTTTAATGACAGGGAATGAAGTTTGGAACTCAAGTAGTGTTAGATTTTTATACGACATGTGGACGAAACTTGAAGTATACAGAAACTTCACTCTGCTAAAGAAATTAGATGGAAAATAATTTAAAAGACATTAAATAGAAAATAATTGAGCAAGACCTCAATGTATTTCCCACATTTTCAGAAGGGTTTTCTGTTTGCTGTTTTGTCACCTCTGATTCCCTAAGTGTCTCTCCTTTCACTCACCGTTCACAGTGCTACCTTACCCCATTGGAAAGAAAACGCCTTGTCAGCTAGGCTATTTTAAACCTATTGACTCTGGAGGTGTTGTTAATTGGACAAGATGATATATACACATGGCTTGGCCCATAACAGTTTATTTAAAATTCCTTAAAAGTAGAGCTTCTAAGCTACGAGAAAAAAAGTGGCCAAACAAAAAATGCCATACTCAGCTCCTGGATTTTCTGTCCTGGAAGCTAATTTGGAACATCTTTGTTACTTCAATTATATTTGTAAAGTCTATACTCAAGAGATAAATTGGGCACAATGCATTTTGAAGTACACTGAAATTTAATATTATTTTAAAATTCCACAAGGTATCTTAGAGAAGTCAGGGACTTCGACACACCTACATGGTGTCATTTAGTGAATGTAATAGTGAAATCTCTTTTGTTTAAACCAATGGAGATGTGACTACACTTGTCATGCTATACTGAGTTTACACTTCTATGGTGGCAGAGTTGTAGTCTCTCTTATGCATTCAAAGGCTTCTTAAAAGACAGGCAATGCTTTTACATGGTGACTTTTTATACAACACCCTAGTGAAAGCCCTTTCTAAGATAAATAGCTCTGTCATACACATCTGCTGGCATGCCCTAATAGCCACAGACATACGATCACTCAAGCCATATGGGAAAGGAAAGTGGGTTACAAAAGTAGTCTCTTGGATCCTGAGGGTAAAACCTTGTAGGACTTTCTGGATAGTTCTGCTGTGTAATGACTATTTGTCTCTTGACAGGAACAGAATGGTAAAGTATTTTGGAAGTAAGATATCAGAGGTAAGTAGATTAGAGTAAAATTACAGCAGCACAAACCTACAAGATAATTCAAGGTCAAAAATACTCATTTTCATGCCATGAAAATTAATTTTGCATCAAATTATTTTTAATACATATCTGGAGTGTTTAAATTACTCATTTTTTACTAGGAACACCGGGACAACATCCCTGGTTCAACCAATATTTCCTTTCAAAATAAAACATTGTATTCATCTTAAATTTAATGTGTAGCATTATCGTCATTGTTGCTGTTATGTGGTACTTATTTCATAGTTATATTGGGATTTTAGAACATAACCTACTTCATATATATATATATATATATATATATATATATATGCATTCATTTAAATTATGCATATGTGTTTGGGGGTGCTGTCACATAAATGACCTGTCCAGATCGGCCAGAAGAGGGCATGAGCACCTTCGGAAGTGAAGTCACAGAGGGTTGTCAACCCCTCATTGTGGGTACTGGGATCTAAATGCGGGGCTTCTGGAAGAGCAGTAAGCCTCCTTTCCTCAGAGCCATCTCCTTTCCTTAACACCTACAGATTATTTCTTGATGAAGAATTTGCCTGAGCATGTTCATTCACTATCTGCTAACTAATAAGCCCTGATGTCAGTCTCTAGTTTTTCATTCCTTAATGAAAAACTTCATTTCTCCAGTTTTCTTTTGCTTTATCCTGTACAAAAAAAGCTGTACTTATGCTCCTCTAAGAAGGTCTACGAACTATGATTGTATTAAGTGAGCATCAGGATATGGCGATTTCCTGAAATTTTGACTGGGTGAATTGCATCAGTTATAAACTATGCTCTAGCTTAGAATATGAAAGGCTAGGATAGAAATGGCCACTCTATGATTTGACGTTCTCTGAGTCACAATTAGTCTCACCAAACTGCATCTCCTCTTAAAATTATTTCCACTACTATCACTGCCCAAAGAAGCTGCAAAATCTTCGAGAAGGTGCTCTGGTGTGCCCTGCATTGTCTGTAGTAGCAAAAGCACTATGAAACACATGACCCTTAGGTGTATTCCTTTCAGTGTATTTATTGAGTATCATGGGGTTGTATGATCATGGGAAGGATTGCTGCTTCTTCCCAACTCCCTACTGGAGAGCTTCAACTCCAGGACTTCTTCTCTGAATTTCAAAAAATTATCTTGACTGGTTTAACCTTAAGTTATGCTTGAAATGTTTCATTCTTGCAGACTTGTCCTTAAACATATTTGCCCTTGAAAATGGGTTATTTTTCTTTGTTTTAGAATTTTACCGCATGCTTTTGAAACACTCTTCAGAACTTAAATCAAAGCCGGGCGGTGGTGGCGCACGCCTTTAATCCCAGCACTTGGGAGGCAGAGGCAGGCGGATCTCTGTGAGTTCGAGACCAGCCTGGTCTACAAGAGCTAGTTCCAGGACAGGCTCCAAAGCCACAGAGAAACCCTGTCTCGAAAAAAGCAAAGCAAAAAAAAAAAAAAAAAAAAAAAAAAAAAAAAAAAAATCAAAGTGTCATTTCCGTTACTGTGAACTTTGGTTACTTCACAGATGGCAACGTGAAAAAAATAAAATACCTTCCTCCAAAGCATCAGCTGTTTCATTTCCCACGTTTACTCTTTTCCTTTTCCTCCTGAGCTGCATTAAGTATAGAGACAATTATAGTCTTATGATTAAAAATTGTACAAGGTGTCTTTCAAATATAATTCATTTTGTTTGGACACATGTACAAACTTCTGCCATTCTTCTTATCAGCTACTGAATATAGACTGGTTTTACTAGCAATGTAGTCTCAGCTCTGAACTTATCAACTTGGAAAAATCCAACAATTCAAACCCTGAGTTTAGTTAAAGAGGTAGAGTAGGTTCTTGGCTTATACAAAGAGGAAACACCTAATGAAAACATGGATTTTTAAATACCACCTTTGTAACCCCTGAAATTCTCAGTTATTCCTAGCTGCTCCAAAATAGAGGAAATTGATAAAGAATATATAATGATTACTCTTCAGTGGGCTTTCCCACTCTCCAAGACCTGGGTGGGGGCCAATTCTGTTTTCTGCATGGTTAATATGTGTGTACCAAGGACATTTCTCATTACTAATCTATGAATATGTTTTTTTTATAATTTATCATTGAGTTTCTGTATTTTTGTGTCACTATGTCCAAAAGGAATTGTTTTTATTTAAATATTCTTTGCAATATATGAAGTCAATGCCTTTGTTTACTAATTCAACAGTAAATCTAATAGCAATCAAGTTGACAAAATGTAAAGACAGTTAAGAACATTAGATATTTAAAACAAAACTTGAGACACAAAGGGTTAACTGTCAGCCAATGTTATTTGAATCTAGTTTTATTGGAGGGGGAGGTCACAATGAAAAAAAATGTTTGAATTGATTGGGCTTTCCCAAAGACCCATTAGCATATCGTCATAGTGAAGACATTTTCTCTAATCTGAGCAAAAGCAGAAACAAAACAGAATGAACTGTACAAGAAATGTTTTAAATTTTGTATTTCATTTGCACATGTTAATGTTATGTTGATTTGTTATAAGTTAATATTGATGCACTTTTGTCTTTGTGGGTTCTCCTGTATCTAGATCTATTTCTACACCAAATACCTGCAATTGTCAAGTACTCATGAATGCAGGTTTCAGGCTTAAAGCAGTGCTGTCTTTCTTTTTGGCATATTGTATCCAACAGAACTTCATAAACAAAAAGTTTCTAGCAGAGAGAAAACTGTCAAGGGCTGTAGCATGCATAGGAAAGCTAGACATGAAATCGAGATCATTCCGTAAAATATGAAATAGATAAGACCAAGCTGGTCGAAGTGTGCGAAACTGAAGCCTTTACTCTCCTTATTTCTTGTGTATTAAAATCTTTCCTAGGCCAGCAAATGCCTGTGACACAGTCAGCAATAGTGTGGGGAAAGAGATGCTCCCCTTCCAGAGTGAGCCAATCCATTAACTCACACCTGCTAAAGCTTGGTTAGTCACAGCAATGACTTTACTTTGCAATTTTAATTTTTTATTTATTTATAATAGTTCGGGAATATTTTCCACATATTTTTCCAAGCATAACTTCATGGAATGATCATTATAGAGAAAAAGCAAAAGGAAGGAAAGAAGGAGAGCAGTGGGGAGGGAGGGAAGAAAGGAGGGAGGGAGAAAGAGATGGAGGGAGGGAGGGAGAAAGAGATGGAGGGAGGGAGGGAGAGATAGAAGGAGAAGGTATTTCCAAAGAAACTGGGCATTCTAAAAATTAAAAATGATGCTGCAAGCAGTTGTAATTACAATGAATACAGCACCTTTTCCTCTCTCCAGTGTTTACTCTTACTCAAGTCATTTTAGTTTTACTACTCTACCAGATGGGGGGAATCAAAAAGGTAGAGTTTGTGATAAATTACAAGATCACACAGTCGCTTCCTGGAAAGAGTTTAATAGGAAAGGCTCCATTAACCAGACTTTGCTGTTGTCACTCCTGGGAACTGTGGGGTTGACAGCCTTAAGCTATATTTAAGTTTATGATTGACAATTCCTGATGTGCTCTTTGTGATGTGCATATTCAAGCTGGCAGAAACAATGGTAATCATATAGTGTCTCTCCAAGGAGCCAATTCAAACACTGGGACTGGGGAGCGCTTCACTGCTGCAACACAAGCAAACCTATTTCTGTCTTTTTGTAAACTAGATTCATTTTGCTTCTGTATAATAAGACAGACATATTTATACATATTTTACTCTGAAACATTTTTTCCTCTCTTCTATCCTTTTACACTGAACTCAAAGATCTATTGGTCATTAACTATTTGTTATTGTTTAGACTGAATAAAAGAGAACCTGGTATAAATATATTGGTTATTCTCTAAAAAAAAATACTTTGTGAAAAGAAAGTTGAAGACCCCAACAAATAGGGGCTGGAGAGAGGTGACTCAATGCTTAAGGCTACTCGACCATTTTCAAGAGAACCTGACTTGGTTCATAGTACCTATATTAGGGCAGCTCATATCCATCAACAACTCCATGTCCAGGGAATCTGAGAATCTGAGACTATCTTATGGCCTTAATATATGTAACATATGTTATATATATATATATATATATATATATATATATATATATATATATGTGTGTGTGTGTGTGTGTGTGTGTGTGTGTGCGCGCACACACACACACACAGACAGACATGTGTATTCAAATACTACAAAAGATTTTTAATTGTTTTATTGAACTATACATTTTTCTCTGTTTCCCTTCTTTCTTTCCCTTTTTCCTTCTGCCACCTCACTGTCCCCATGTTTTCAAATTTACTCAGAAGATCTTGTCTTTTACTACTTTCCACATAGATTAGATCAATATATGTATCTCTTAGGGTCATCATTGTTGTCTAGGTTCTCTAGGATTGTGAATTGTACAGTAGTTTTTCTTTGCTTTATGTTTAAAAGTCACTTATGAGTAAGTTCATATGATATTTGTCTTTCTGGGTTTGGGTTACCTCACTCAATATGATGTTTTCTAGATCCATCCATTTGCCCACAAATTTCAAGATGTCATTATTTTCTCTGCTATGTAGTACTCGATTGTGTAAATGTACCACATTTTCCTAATTCATTATTCAGTGGAGAGACCTTTAGATTGTTTCCAGGTTCTGGTTATGACAAACAATGCTTCTATTAACATAGTTGAGCACATGTCCTTGTGGTATGATGGAGCATCCTTTGGGTATGTACCCACAAGTGGTATTGCTGGGTCTTAAGGTATGTTGTTTCCTAGTTTTCTAACAAATCGCTATACTGATATCCAAAGCTGCTGTACCAGTTTGCAACCCTCCAATGATGGATGAGTGTTCCCTTTACCTCACATCCCCTCCAGCATAAGTTGTCATCAGTGTTTTTTATCTTGGCCATTCTTACAATGGTATCTCAGAGTTGTTTTGGTTTGTATTTCTCTGATGAGTAACAATGTTTTGCATTTCCTTAAGTGTCTTTCTGCCATTTTGGATTCATCTGCTGAGAGTTTTCTATTTAGGTCTGTACCCCATTTTTTTATTTTTGAATCAAGCAGTAATTTGCCTACAATTTTGTTAGAATACAATACATATTCTGCCATAAAAATTTACAATACTGGTTTTTAACTGAGAAATCAGAAAGTTACACTTATTTTTTTATTCTTAAAATGTAGAGTGCTTGCAGATGTTTTTGTGGGTGTTTTCCTGAGTTTTTTCCTCATAAAACAATAATTTAACCCTATTACACCTCATTCAAAATCTATGTGTGTATTAACAACTTCTAAGTCTAGGTTATGTGCTTTCCTTGATGAAGACTTGAGTCTAACAAACTGTTAAATAATATTCTCTGGATAACATACATCACCTTGATTCAAGATAAGATGTGATAATCTTACTCTTATCAAATATGTTGCTTGCCTTTTCTTTGATCTCTGAAGAGCAGTGGTAGTTATCACTGCAATCCCTCTTTTCTTAACTGATGCAGTCAATGGCTTTCCAAACTACATTATTTTGTCAAAACACATCCCCTTCCTTGCTTTCTTTGTATAGTATTTAGTCTGACTCATGAGAAGTAGTTGAATAACCTCAGTCTGATTAGTCCTGCTTTCCTCTAATGCTCTATGCATACAGATGGGTTATTCTTTTTAAAGGAGTACAAACTAGAAGGGATGCTTGCTTGAGATGTACAGAAGAGGACCTAATGCATCTGGAGAAGAACACAGAGACTCTTACATACATCCCCAGAGTCATACCCTTTATGGTCTGACATCTACTTACCCTGTTCGATTCTTTTACTACTTTACTTAACTGAAACTGATCTTTCAGAAAAACAAAACTAATCAAGTTTCCCACCTTCCTTTGGTTTCTTCTCACAGGAATGCTGGTCTGTCTTGTTTGCTTGTAAGCATATGCATTCTGTTTAAGACACAATCAAAACCTCATACCTCTTTATGAAATCTTCTGCATCACTGAGTTATTATTTTGTCTTTTACATAAAGCATATAGCAGAAGCTATAGTTTATAAAACACAACTTCTTTACCAGATTAGAAGCATATTCTTTGCACAGTGCCTAGCAAAGGAAAGAAACAGGCCATGTAATTTTCTTCTGTCCAGTAAGTTAAAGACTAAACAAAGCTTGATATCATGATGGTGAAATAGATACTATGGATTAATAATATTTTATTTAAAAATATTATAAAAAATATTTATAATAGTTGGGCTGTCATAAATTCCTACATTAAACAAGAGTTTTCAAAATGTGTGCCAATGGGTTATGTTTCCCGTTTCAGTATAAAACAAAATGTGACTACAAAAAAAGGAACATTTCATGACTATATTATAAACTCTCTTGCTTTTGTAAGTTCTTATAATTTATTAAAATTATAATTTTGCAATATAAGTTTAGAAAAATATAATATCCTAAAAGGAGAATTCTATGACATTTATAGTCAAAATTCACCATTAAAAACTTCAAACTTAACTGCTTTATTTGATATCTAGAGAAATGCTTATAATTTGAATATATGTTTTATGATATAAATAAATGCATTGGTTATTATCTGTGATACATTTTTATTTAATTCTAGCTAGGCTGATGCAGACCTCCCTGTTGTGGGAAAGTCCTTAGGTGCCCTGGCTTCCAGGTCATTTTGTCACTGTACTATGTACTTGCATGACATTACTGAGCAAGGGGAAGTTGTAATCTAAATAGGAGAATCAGTAAAAATTATCAATTCTTTCTATCTTTATACCAAAAGTTATAATTTTCCTGTGACCACTCAACAAATGTTTGATGCTGGATATCTTGACCTCAAAATCTAGTTGGAGAAACTATGAAGCAGCAGAGAAACTGGTCCTTGTTTTCGGAAGCAAATGAAGCAGTATAATTTGATAACATCTATCCTGCTTTCATGATTTTACCAGAAGTTCTGAATTCCTCCATTTCTTTGAAACTGGCAAGTTTCAAAGTACTGAAACTCTGAAAGTAAATTTACCAGGGTTGAACCGATTATGTAGGACCATATTACAGGACAATGATAAATGCAAAGAAAATTCCTTTTGGAGGGGAGAGCTCCCAGCTTCTGAGAATTCTGAAAGACTGGAGGGGAAGGGCAACAGTAAGGAAGTACTTCCAACCTCATGCAGAATTCCTACTAAATAGAGCTCAGAGAAAGCTGCCTTAAGCAGCAACACAGCTGGCCAGTGGTGCTGTGCCGTCACCCCAAACTAGAAAAATATAATTTTTCGTCTCCAGTTTTCTAATAGTTGGGGAAAAGGGCAAAACTGCACGCATTGCTTTTATCATCATCTGAACAATTGAGGTAGAGACTGAGTGACAGATTTACCACCTTGGTTTTCCAATTTTCTTCTGAATCTTTACGATTATTTCATGAGCAGAATTTCATTGTCTTCAGATAGCTACAACTAAGCACCTATGTTTTAATTGTATGGTATTATCAGGCTAAAATTATGTTATTACCAAGATAAAACAGTACTTTAACAGTAGACTGTTTCTGTATTTGCTGCTGGCTTACATTTGTGTTCTCTGCTAGGTGTCAGGATGACAGGCAATATATGTCACAACATTGCTGTATATCACTGGAAATAGTAGCACCTGGACCCTAGAACCATTCCAGCTCATTTTCTAGCAAATATCTGTCAAGAAAAGTACTTCTCAGACTGTAGTGTTATCATTGTTGCAATAAATCACACTAAAATATAGATGCTTTAAGGTCTACTTAAGAAATTTTGCTTTAGAATGATGGTCTTACATTTCATTATTGGTGGTCTATCTTCTACTAAGGAAGAGTAACAAGCAGCTATGATATAAAACACCCTGCAGCTGCGCTAGGAAAAAAGGTTTTTCTCTCTTGTAAACTCCAGGAAAGCCAGTTAACTTTAAGCTTCTTTCAATTTCTTCATTAATGATTTATTGAGTGTTTTCTGTGTGTTGGACAACCATCTGTCAGGCAAACATTAGCAATATATTGGCACTCCAGTCCAGAAACACAGCCCCTACCTAGAGGAAAGGGAAATTGATGAATGGTAAAATGAACCCCAGAAACTCACTGGAAAAGAATTCATAACATCCTTTGCACTGGTGTGCGAAACAGATTAAAAGTATACCTGTCTCCACATTTGGTCTATTGTAATGGAATGTGATAAAATATGTATTGAATATTATAGAATATTGTGATGAAATGCACAACTTAAACCTGAGAGGTGAGTTTCCCATAGATTTGGAATTTCACAAGTCCAAGATCAAGGTTCTGATAGATTTATAGTCTATTCCCACACTTCTCACAAGAACACTCAATTAATTAATTTAGATTCAACATTTGTGATTTAATGTGTCTGTCTTTTCCCTCCCCTCTCTCACACACAGATCATATATAACCTAATTCCACTTAATATATGATCTCTAATTTTCTACAGTTGTATATAGTTATATATATGTGTGTGTGTGTGTGTGTGTGTATGAATATATATATGTGTGTGTGTGTGTGTGTGTCTGTGTTTCCTATGTAGAGGTGCACAATACCTCATCCACTTTTGTATTAATATTGATGTATTCATAATTCATCATGTAGTAGCAAGTAATGTATGTGATTAACACACTGATATTTTTTATTTATCTAGACTTTTAAGGTGTTTATTTATCTCAATTTTTAAAATTTTTATTTGTATTTTATGTGTATGATGTTTTATTTACACGAATATAAGTGAATCACATAAGTGTCTTGTGCTAGAGGAGGCCAGAAGAGGGCAACGGATTACTGAAACTGGAATTACAGGTATTTTAACACACTATGGGGACTCTAGGAAGCAAATGCAGGTGTTAACAGCAGTAAGTATGCTTAAGAGCCATTTCTTTGGAACCACAACAATGGATTTTTTCTACATTTGTAGCTAGATACTTTGAAATTTGACTTATCCCATAAAGATTCCCTTTTAAGCCCTCAAATGACAGAAAACTAGGATCATGAATGATAGATTAGTTAGACAAGACACACTTATTAGTTATAGTATGGGAATGGTCAAAGAAACTCAGTGAAATTGACAGCAGCTTCCTCATTTCTTTCCTAGTTTGTCCAGGTGCATTGGGAGTGAGGCCTTGGAGCTTTAGATTCAATACCTGCCAATGGCTGAAGTCTGCTCAGTCCCCTAGCCAGCCTATGGTCAACAGAATCTGCTGGGGAAACTTATGGTGGGAATCTTGTTTACCAAGAAAGCGCAGAATGAGGTGGTTATGTAACCAGAACTGTCCCTCCATTGAAAGTCAAACTCCATTGACTTTCAGCAACCTTGCTTCCCTGATGTTCATTACCTGTGACTACTGCAGAAATTAGGAGGGTGCTCCCTCTCTAAGCATTTGAAAACCAGTTAGGTTTCCTCACTGTTCTGTTTGCTTCACCTACAAACTCGATTGGCCAAAATACCCATAACGATGACAATAATACTTCAAACGTGGTATAGTAATGCAGAAATGTCCCAATAAAGGAGAGGGAAGTTAGAGCCAGTACAGATTCTAGAAAATTCAATGAATAGGCAATCTTATAAATTGATCAACAGTTAGATTTTAATTTTTTTCTATTTCCTTCTTTCTCTAAATTTTGTTTATATTTATAAAATGGTTTTATACACTTATGGGTTACCCTATATATTATGATTTTATATACATTTTTATAATAGAGTTACTAGACAAAGTTAATGAATGTTTCTACTAAACTTTATTATTAATAATGGCTAAATTGCACAACTCCCCACAGTATGGCTTGTGTAGTATTCAGCCTTTAGAAGGGATATTCTAAATTTATCTATGCTTTTGTAGAGATAGTCTGTTTCTCTATTTTTCAAAAGACAATACTTCATATTTTACCCCAAATCACTTTATTTTTCAAATATTTATTTCAAATAGTTTCATATGTGATATTATTTTTATTTATATTTGCTAGCATTGGAGATTATAAGTAAACTATTCTATTTTTGACACTTTCCCAACAATTTTACTTTTAAAAATAAAGCCATGATTAACTTCTTTATATTCATATTTGTATTTATAGCTTTTAGTACTATGTTCTCTCCAGGTTTATCACTAGGAAAGACATTTTCCTCAATGGAAGTGTGATATCATACCTTCCTTTTCTTTAACCATTCCTTAACTTCCCCAAACAAGGGTCATATCTGCCCTTTTCTGAGCTCTTGTTTGTAACTTCAAGCACTTCAATTCCAAGCCTGTGTGATTATCTGATATTTACCTTTTTATTCTCAGTAGTTATAAGGTATTCCATCAATGTCACCTGAATTTAGCTTCTCAAAATTAGTTTTATGTTTTTCATGTGTTTCAGGTACATATCTAAAATGCTAATTGGAATTGGCTTTATTCTCCATTTCAGTCTTATGAAATCATTGCTAACTACCTAATGGGCCCATAATGTAGAATTTGCCTAGTCTTGAAGTTAGGGTGCAATGGTAGGCGTAGTGATATATTTATTTACACGTCTTGATGTTGGTAGACATAGTGATGTGTTTATTTACATGTCTTGGTAAAATGCTTTTGACATCACAGTACTTTTGCTGTCTCTGGCTTTTGGAGGCCAGAGAATAGGGAGGACTCAGACTTTCTGTTTCATGATAACTTATTGAGAAATAAACCCGTTGCAATTCTACTGTGAACTTTATTTCCATACTAGGGACGCCCCATCCTTAACCTGCTTTTGGTGAGCTGTATACCCTGGAGCCTCACACCTCACCATGCACACACTGAACACCAAGTGTCTGGCAGGGATGTGAAGGACAAACTACTTTGAAGTGCGCCAGGATATAACTATTCCTTATCATTTACAACTCTAATCATCACCTCCCCAGCTAGCTGTTTGAGGGCTTTTCATCTTTCGTTTCTAGATGCCAATCATTGACAGTTAGCCAAACGTCTTAGTATTTATTCATTCCAGGCAAATATAAGCTCAAAGGGAACCTGATTGAGTCTGGTGACTAGTGATCTCTTGGTTTTTCTTAAAGATTTGCAGCCAGCCCCTCTACAAATTTACTAAATGCGTGTGTTTTTAATCAAATTATAGTGGCTTTCTTCTCATGCCAAATTCTATTAAGAAGTGAAAACTAAGTAGTAGTATCTTGACATATTCAGCAAAGTTTTGCTCACCCCTTTCCCTTGGGTGTATCTTTTGGCTTCTCAGTCACTCTGCAGCAAACTCCCCTTAGAATTTGGTCTTGTGCTCCTGTCAGCTGGCCTTTTTTTTTTTTAGCCTGTGTTAACATTTTTCAATTATTATGATCTGCAGATATCTATTAAGGAGGGACACTATCTTATTTATTTTAAATATTGCCGGTATTAGAGTTCTTTTTTTCACACTATTGTTAATACAGGAAATTCACGATGTCTTTTTTCAATAATGAAGCCGTTCTCCATTCACATGCAAGCTTTTAACTCAGGAGTTGAGGTGTCAGATCCGCCACTGCCTAAAATATCCATAGAATCAGTGGCCTTCATGTTCCTGTCTCACAAGTTCAGAAAATGAAATCCATAAACCACAAAGGACGGCGTATATTTTGTTATGAAAAGCTTAAGAGAAAAACAAAAACCAAAGCAAGCAAACAGTTAAAAAAAAAAAAACCCACACAGAACTGATGACCAGCATGGGATTCACATCCTGTATAAAGGCTGGGGGGCAGGAGTGGCTTGGTCGTGTTCTCGCCCAAGTATGGAGGCTCCACTCTATTTCAGTTGCATGCAGAAAAGGGGTAATTCTTTAACTTAAAAGATAAGGGAAAAACTCATTTCAAGTGTGTTTCTGGTATAAGCCAAGGTCATTTTCAACTTTAAACCAAAGGAAAACTTCAAACTTTGAATTCTTTTGCCCTAAAATGTCTGTGAAATTGTATTTCCTATTGTCATCACTGTGACCCAAGCCTGATAATTTGTCTATTCAACAACATATGAGGAGCCTGAGTTTGTGAGCAGGACTACTGACCTCTAGAAACCTCACTAGCATCCTCTCCCTCACCAGCATGTACAAGGAAAGAAAAATATCTCCAAACAAATTAAGTAATGCTTGGATAAAAAAAAAAAAAAGAAGTTCCCAACTGAGAATCAGTGATCTTGAGAGGCCTGTTCGGTCATCATTCTATAGAAATATTTCTTTAGAAGGTTAATTGATAGATAACAGACAAGATAAAAAGACTATAGATAGATGAAGGATAACTTTCCGTTCTTTCACAGCACAATGTCACAGTATAAATTACCAAAAAAACAAAAACAAACCAAAAAAAAAAAAAAAAACTTAGGAGGTAAGTAGGAGGTCTCAGAAGTATACATTGGATTCTATAAAAGTAGGTTGTGACAGTTCAGGATTCTGCATATAAGAAATCTTAAAGTGGCAATTTGCAAAATCTATTTTTAAAAATATCTAACGTGTCATGTTTATCATTAATTATTCATTAGGCGTGTTTCAGGTTGTAGTAATGGGATGTTGCCTTTGATGATTTTCTGTTTTATTTACAATGGTGGTGTTTATTATGAAAACCATTTAAATATATACAGAGCATATAGCTTTTCCCCAGGAATGCATTGTATTAAATTATTTTTTGATAATATTAAAACATTAAAGCCATGTTACAAGCACTAATTCTTAATTTCCTACCTGCTATTGTTTCCAACTCTTGCTACTACTTCCCATTGTATCTGTTGAGCCACAGGCAGCTTTTCCATGATAAAGCAACCATAATATTTCAGATTTATAATTACACACCCTGAAGCTAATGTCAAAAGCTATATGGATAACTAAAGGAGGGGATGTTAGAATTAAATACCTAAATAATTCAGGACAGAAAGGGCACATGGAAGGGAAGAGGAAAGGAAATGGGAGGGGGAGACTGGAGAAGAGGGGAGCAAGCTATTCATACAGCAGAGAAGCTAGCTGAACAAGTGCTCTTGCATAGCTCAGCTATGGACTAACACAGACATTACAGGGTTGAAACCATAAATACTCTCCTCACAGGTTCAGGTTGTAGTTTTATTTCTTTTCTCTCCTTTATTTTTGACACAAAACAAAGAATGTCTCCCTATATAGTCCTCACTGTCCTGAATCTTGCTATGTAGACAAGTTTGGTACCAAGCTCATAGAGATCCACCTGCCTCAACCCATCCCTCCCCCAGTGATGGGATTCAAGATATGTGACATCATGTTGACTGTGCTAAAGAAACATCTCAGCACCATCTGTCTGACAGCTTGACCCTAACAAGACTCGCTGCCATGACATGAGGCAAAAAAGCTAATCTCAGAGTGATAATTAGCACATGTGAGAAAAATTAATTATACATTAAGTCAATTTAGTAAAATATATATATATAATGCCTGCATCCATCCAATGACTTTAACGAATGCATAGGGAATGGGTCTTGGGACTACGCAACAATCAGTTCAGTTACAGGATGTTGAAAACAGCACATCAAGGAAGTACTATGGATGAGGGGCTATCCAAGAGCTGACAGAGAAAAATAGATGGAGAAAAAAAATCTCAGAGTGAATGCCTATGTATGTATTTTACTTTAAGGTAATGGGTTTTCTCTTAATTCTAAATATTATTAAGCATATGCTTTCTAAGCCAGATTAGGAAATTTTCACTAGGGAATCTTTATCACATATCTCTGGGGTTTCAACTTATGTAAAATATTCAAATAAATATAAATTGCCTGAGTGTTTATTTTGCTCTGCTTTTGTTTTACTTTTTAGATTAGGATGGCTTGGAATTCACTGTGTTACCCAGGTTGACCTAAAAATCATGTTGATCCTTCTGCCCCCGCCTCCCATGAATTGGTGTTTCAGGCATGAGATTGCAAAGCAGGCAATTTCAGCTTTTATGCCTTTGTAACAATGATATCCAAGCCAACTTCGTTAAAAGAAAGACACTATATCAAAGAAAAACATTGTCATGGTACATAAAGCTGTCACATAATTTACTTTCACTATTTCAGTATCCATATTTCTACCTGGTATCAAGTTGTTTATGTGGTCTGAAGTCAAGTGCACTCTCACTGTGCCCTTTAGATAGTGTCTTTGTCCTTCCCTTTGCTGCAGTGGATCCCAATACCCATTTTTCCCAATTATGCCGATGATGTTAATGCCCTGAGGCACCAAGTGTCCTGTAAATCTTTTCCTGACTCACCTCTTTAGGCAATCATTACATCTTTCAGCTTCTATTACTGCCCTCCATTTGTTACTGATGCTCACCCACGTTGTGGTAGTGGGAGCCATTTAGCTCTCCCTTCATTACAGACATTATAGTCCACACCTGACCACTCTGCCTTCCGCTCCCTCAAATAACCAAACAATCGATACCACAATGCTTTGTCTTGTCTTAATGAACCAATTGTTTTTCTTCTTGTGTAGTCAAAACATCTGAGAGGTACTTTTCTTTTTGCCATTAGTTTTAATTTTTACAAAGTTAATTTTTAACTTTTTTTTGTTTAATAAAACAATGTGTATTAACATGAAAATAATAAAGATATACTTTAAGAGAAAGATAAGTGCCATTGGATTGAGTATTTGTTTCAAGTGCATATCAGAAACATAAAGCTGTTATCTGCATATGAGAAACAAATCATGTCACTCTGCAATTGATTCTTAAAATTCATATGCACCAGTGCAGGTGTGTTGTTTTTCTTTGTATTACTTTCTCTCTCTCTCTCATTTTCAGGCATGACTACTGCATTCCCATCATTTCTACACTTTCCTACCTGCACAGACTTTTTCTGTGCCCCCCACTCCCTTTAAAATTCATTATCTTTCCTTAGGTACCAGTATTTTACACAAATACACAGACATGCACACACACACACATACACACACACACACACATCACTAAATATTTAGTGATGTGTGTGTGTGTGTGTGTATGTATATAGTGTTGATCACTAAAGGCAGAAAAATTTATCAGGAAACACATTCATGGAGAAGATTGATTTTCCTTTTCAGCATCCATTAATGGTCTGTAATGCTCCATGGAGATATGGGACAATGCGAGATTTCCCCAATCTATGTGATATGTTCATTTGTGCTGTCATCATACATGGCTTGTTGGGTGCAGCTTTGCTATTACATCTAGAAGACTCCATCTCATAGCAGATGTTTTGTGCTTCTGACTCTGGGGAAAGCAGAATTAATAGGTTCTAATCTAGAATCCATTAGATGACTAGGTATATAGTACCAGGCATGCATCTGCTCTTATCGATAGAACCTTAAGTCCAATTAGTCAGCTGTTGCTTACTTCAGAGGTATGCGTCATTGTTGTACTACTGGGGATAATTTGCTGGCCTGGTCACTGTTATGATTCATAGACTTTCCAGCTTGGTATGATGAGCGATTGCTTTCCTCCTTTGACAGCTTATCTACTACCTTCAGATGATACGGTGGGCAATACAAAGGAAGATGGAGAGATAAATAACACTACGGATATGTGAAGAGGGAGGAGAGAGAGATGATTCAAAGACAACTTTGGATGATAACTTTCACTCCATAGTCACAGACATTCTAACAATACCTCAATCATAGGAAACTTCCCTTTGATTGCTTATTAGGAAAATCCAATGACACTCAAAACAATATAGGATATTGCTGATGCCCGTGGTTGCCTCCAAGAACCTGAAGGAAAATCCCTGCTGCTCGTGACGACATGAAATCGGATACAGGGTTTGGAGAAATCAAACTGGAATGTACCTGGAGAAAAGATGTACTTATAGAATCTTTCAAGCTTTATTCTCATGACTTTCTCCCATTGTGCCAATTCTGCCATGTGTTATATGAAGTTTTTGCTCAATGGCACACTTATTTGTTTGCTTGTGTGTTTTCATTTGATTATCATTTTTTCTTTTTTATCAGTCTTGAAGACTTGTTCATAACTTACTTAGCCACTAGGTCTGCTCTACAGAGTTCTGCTCATAGCGTATGTTGTGGCTGGGGCTACTACTCAATGCACCCTGTAATGCTTTAGGCCTCTACTTTCCATGAAGCTTCTCCTGAGGCTAAGGTTACAAAATGGGAAAATGTAGTGTTGATTCTTTGTCTCTTTTTAGGTGTAATTGACTCCTGGTAGAATCTCATTGACCGTTTTATTGGGATTATTTGTTCAGCATAAATGCAGGCGTGAGGCAATTAGGAAAAAGGATGAGGGTAGCAGTAGAGAGACAATGGCAATGGGATGAAAATGAGCAAAGTGCCTGGTATCCATGTCTAGAAAGAATAACAGAATCCATTGTTCAGTTCAATTAACATCTGCTAATGAAATAGCTTACTTATTTAGTTCAGATAATTTTCTTACAAAAAATGGTGACCGTGTTTTGGAAAAAAAGGAACTAAGAAAAGTTCAGTGAGAGTTATCGCCTCCTGTGTAACTGCTCAAGCCAAGTTTTGAAGTCCTAGAAGAGAAGGGCATTTCATTTTACTAAAGAGTAACCTCCCAACATTAAGAATGTATCTTAAACCCATTTAACCCTCTAAAGTCATTCCCTTTGAGAGAAGGTAATCTTTTATATTCTCTTTGGCATCTCCTTATCAAATGTTAAAGCATTTTATCTTTTTTGTAGGATACCCAGAAACTGTAGAGAGAGGTATTAGACAAAACTGTGTGCTTTAATAAATATTTTTGTCACCAAATAGATTTAGAAGTGAACGTAGAGGAGACCATCCTTCTCTGTCTTCTGAGCATGTTCTAAACAATGCATACAAAAACATTAGACTATTATGAAGGATAAAACTCTTACTAGTTCTAGCTATATTTAGACTTAAAAGAATCATAGCATGTCTGCTAAGAGGCATGTGGCATCTTAGGGAACCATTGTAAGTGAATTAATCTTTTTAAATTGTTCTACTGAAGGTTAGTGAGACCTGAACATTAAGTAGCATAACTCCAAGATGAGGATCATTCTGATTGTCTAAAATGTTGCATAAATACCAGAAACAAACATTCTACAGATGGCCAGAAAAAGGTCTGATTCTTCATAAATATGTTTGAATGTTTATGTATATATGTATAATCATATATGTACATATATTTATGCATATTCATTTCAAAATGTAGTACTTTACAAAATTCACATTTATAAATTCTAGATGTCAATAAGATTTTAAAGAGATTAGACAAAGATAAATGAACTATACTTTCTTGAGAAATCAAACCCAAAAATAATGCAATCTGCTATAGTTTGAGGTACATTTAAATATATCATTTCCATTCAGTCTGAGTTGACTTTTCAAGATCGAACTATTTCTACATGAATATAATTACAAAAATTTACAATAGTCACATTATTTTTAGAGTTCGTAGGCAAACCTTATTTACACATGAAACATGAATAATTAATACATTTTAAATAAAGCATTTTATTTCTATATCACTTCATCATTGGCATAGTTTTTTTTTTACACTTCATAAAAACAATGGATATTTTGCAGCTAATAATACATTAACTACTTCCTACGGTCTCTAGAAAAAGTGTGAGCTCAAGCTACCTAATGTTGCAATATATCGTATATTATGTATCTTATGTCAGGCTACTACAGCTTTATTAGACATATTAAAATATTATTCCATGCCTAAAAAGCAATTTTTCTTTTTTTGTGTGTATAAGAACTTTTTTCTTTATTTTTTTGTTTATTTTTTTTAGTTTTTGAAAAAAATTTCCGCCTCCTCCCCATTTCCCATTTCCCTCCCCCTCCTCCCACACATTGCCCCCTCCCCCACTCCATTGCCCCTCTCCCCATCTCCCCCACTCCATTCCCCCTCCCTCTTGAGAATGAAGAGCAGTCCAGATTCCCTGCCCTGCAGGAAGACCAAGGTCCTCCCACTTCTATCCAGGTCCAGGAGGGTGAGCATCCAAACAGGCTAGGCTCCCACAAAGCCAGTTCATGTATTAGGATCGAAACCTAGTGCCATTGTCCTTGGCTTCTCATCAGCCTTCATTGTCCGCCATGTTCAGAAAGTCCGGTTTCATCCCATGCTTATTCAGTTCCAGTCCAGCTGGCCTTGGTGAGCTCCCAATAGACCAGTTCCACTGTCACAGTGGGTGGGTGCACCCCTCGTGGTCCTGACTTCCTTGCTCATGTTCTCCCTCCTTCTGCTCCTCATTTGGATCTTAAGAGCTCAGTCCAGTGCTCCTATTTGGGTCTCTGTCTCTATCTCGATCCATCGCCAGATGAAGGTTCTAAGGTGATATGCAAGATATTCATCAGTATGGCTATAGGATAGGGTCATTTCAGGTTCCCTCTCCTCAGTTGCCCAAGGTACTATCTGCTGACATCTCCCTGGACACCTGCGAGCCCCTCTAGAGTCAAGTCGCTTGCCAACCCTAAGGTGGCTCCCTTAATTAGGATATATATTTCTCTGCTTCCGTGTCCACCCTTCCTTTATCCCAACCATCCCATTCCTCCAAGCTCCTCCAATCCTCCCCTTCTCATGTTTCTCACCCCAATTCCCCTTAGACCCATGCCACCTGACCCCCAAGTTCCCAGTTTTTGCTGGGCAATCCTGTCTACTTCCCATATCCAGGCGGATGACTATATGTTTTTCTTTGGGTTCACCTTCTTATTTAGCTTCTCTAGGATCACAAATTATATGCTCAATGAGATACCATCTTACACCTGTCAGAATGGCTAAAATCAAAAACACCATTGTTAGCCTTTGCTGGGAAGGCTGTGGAGGAAGGGATACACTCATGCATTGCTGATGGGAGTGCAAACTTGTGCAACCACTTTGGAAATCAGTGTGGCGATTTCTCAGGAAATTCGGGATCAACCTACCCCAAGATCCAGTAATACCACTCTTGGGAATATACCCAAGAGATGCCCTATCATATGACAAAAGCCTTTGTTCAACTATGTTCATAGCAGCATTATTTGTAATAGCCAGAACCTGGAAACAACCTAGATGCCCTTCAATGGAAGAATGGATGAAGAAAGTGTGGGATATATACGTAATAGAGTACTACTCAGCGGTAAAAAACAATGACTTCTTAAATTTTGCATGCAAATGGATGGAAATAGAAAACACTATCCTGAGTGAGGTATCCCAGACCCAAAAAGATGAACATGGGATGTACTCACTCATAATTGGTTTCTAGCCAAAGCAATTATTTTTGACAAGTATATGAATTACAGCACTACTGCAATTATTTCTCACATTTAAATTCTCCAGTTACACTTCTATAGTTTACTACTATTGGTTGTAGTAATAGGAGGCGGCGGCGGGATTGCGTCCCCCAACACCCCAGCCGCCTGCCCTGCCCGGCTAGCTTATGCCCCAAAATAATTACACAGACACTGTATTCATTTAAACACTGCTCTGGCCCATTTCTAATCATCTGTGTAGCGCCCCTAGGTGCGCTTACCGAGAAGATTCTAGTCTAAGTCCATCCTGGGTTGGAGCTGGGGCATGGTGTGCGTCTTCCCTGGAGCAGGTAGCATGGCGTCTCTCTTGCGTCTGCTCCTCAGAGGAGAGCTGCGGAGTCTGACCTCACTTCCTCTTCCTCCCAGCGTTCTGTTCTGTTTACTCCACCCACCTAAGGGTGGCCTATCCAATGGGCCTAGCAGTTTCTTTATTCTTAGCCAGTGAAATCAACAGATTGATATATGACACTCCCACATCACTTCCCCTTTTTCTGTTTAAACAAAAAAAAAGGAAGGCTTTAACCTTAACATAGCAAAATTACATATAACAAAACAGTTATCAATAACAGTTACAGTAATCTTTATCATAACTAAGGAAAACTATAACTCCAGAAAGATACAATACTACATAAGCAATCAAGAAAAAAGCAACTTTTAAAACTCTAGAAATGACAGAGACATCTCACTGCCTGGACAGTCACCCAAAGTTCCTCTGTACCGTTGGGGCATCCATCTTCAGCCTTCAGGCCCATGGTATCCAGCAGACATTTCCATAAAGCAGGAAAATTCAAAGTCAGTTCAGTCACTATCTGTTGTGTCCTGCAGAATGTCTTGCAGACTCTTTCATGAATCAGGAACCCCGAAAGATCATCTCACCTTAGACAAGTTCAGCAGTCCTCTCTCTGCGGGTTCTTTGTGTCCAGTTTATGCAACAGTCCAGGCAAGAGCAGTTTCTTGCCCAAATGGCTATCAAACTCCATAACGAGCCTCTTCGATGCCCATCTTCCTCTTGAAGTAGATTGGTGCTGCCAGGAACAGAGTGTCTCGTTGTCATAAAAAGTCCTAAGTTATTTAAAACATTAAATGTCCTATTCTATAATCTTTGAAAGACATGAAGAATGTCTATCTAAAATATATCTCTATATATCTAGAAAGTCTAACTGACATGACTACAAGCTTTACTATTATCCATGATTATCCATTAACAGCCTATATTTCTTAATTATACAGTACATATTTAAATGAACTACACAATCACAATACCTTAATCAAAATCAGAAACACTTATACATATAACAAAATTGACCTTAAATCTCTATCAATAAAGCAAAATCTATACTAATGCAAATTATTCATATCTATATCCTTTCCCCCTTTAAATGTAAAAGAACGTTTATAAACCATATTTGGGAACATGGGCGCAGTTTTTTCTCTCCAAACTGCTTCCTGCTGAATGGGGGCGTCGTTAATTAGGTCTTTCATGGTATAACCTGTGTGCCAGGGTCATCTCAGTTGACAGTTGAGTGAAGTAATTTTCTGAAGATGTTCACAGCAACCCTTCAGGAGGACGTGGTCCATCATACCAAATCGGGATAAATGCAATCCACAAGGTCTGATCCTCTGTGAAAACAAAAGCAGAATCTCTTTTCCAAAGTATCATATCCTTAGATCCAAATTCTGAAAGCATACCCTCATGATATCCGTTCTGGTTCCACTGGGCAGCCCATATAATGAAATGTCTCTCTGTACTTAGCTCCTTCACAGTCAAAAATTTTAAAGAAAACACAATAATACAAAGAATCCAGACTCTCTGTGAATTTTTCATCTTTACGCGGCTTAGTTTTACTCTATCACTTTACTTTATTCTGTCTCTTTAAAGACTTTACTTTTACTTTTTTTTTTTAACCATTAACTTTATTCTCTATATTTTTTTTTTTTCTCTCTCCCAAGCCTACGTACATTCATCCAACAGTGTGACTCATTCAGTGGTCTGAATCTGTCCTATTGTGAATCTACAATTTTTTACTATCCAGGAGCACTTTTGATTTGCGCCTTTAAATCACTAGGCGCTTAAGAATCTAAGATGTGACATTCCTAGGTTAACTTTTTGCTTTTTGAGCGTATATCTGTAGACCAGGCTGTCTTTGAACTCTCAGAGATCCGCCTGTCTCTGCCTCCCAGGCATTGGGATTAAAGGTGTTTGCTACTACACCTTGAACTCACAGAGATCTGTTCGTCTCTGCCTTCTAGGCACTGGGATTAAAGGCGTGTGCTACCACACCTTGAAGTCAGAGAAGTTTACTTTAAGAATTTTAACTTTTAGTCTGTATATATTTTTAACACTGTAAATCATTTAAATTTTTTCTCTGTCTTTGAATCTCTTTACTGTATCTCTCTCTGTTTTTCTGACCACAAGAGCCTTTAAATTACTGAGCAATATCAGTAAGACTAAAGGCGTGGCTTTGCCGGCTGGATCCTTAGCTTTCCAGCCTCATGGCTGAGGTATTGGCTGTAGCCACGTTTATAGCATTTCAAGGTCCCTGCCAGCCAGCAAGCTACAACAGACAACACTCAAGTCCTCTCTCAGTAGCCGGCCCTCCTGCCTCAAACAGTCAGAGTTTGCCCTGGCAGGATGGCCCAGAAAGCTGGCATTTTTAAACGGCGCAGCTTTTTTCCTGCTACGGCTGAAAACCGAAAAGCATGTGTTCAGCTTTTCATCAACACTGTTTAAGTGTTTTGTGGCAGGACCTCTTAATGAGCCGCAGGGTTTTGCAGCTAAAGCTGAGTCAGGAAGCCTCTTGGGGCTACCAGGTAGGAGCGGCACTCAGCACTTTAATTCTGAGACTGAGCGTGTAGCACAGAAATTCTTTTCATCCAAGTTACATCCAAATCTGACACGCAGAGCACTGTGCAGTCTGAAAACATGTCTCTGTATGGCGGCAGGAATCCGCCATGCTCTTCCGCCTGCCTAAGTCTGATTCTGCCTTCTGCCCAGGAGCAGGCGGGGAGCTCTGAGTCATCGTCAAGGTCTCAGAGCACTCTCCTTCGGATCCCAAGCGGGAACACAAACATAAAGCCAGAGTTTGCACTGGCGGCACAGCCCCAGGAAGCCGCGCTTTAAAATAACGCAGCTTTTTTTCCGCTGCTGTCGCTGAATCAGGAAATCTCTCTACAGCACGCCACCAACAAACAGCAAAAATCTGTGTTAAACGCTCTCTTCCTTATTTTTAAGCCTTCTCAGGTTTTTTAAGTAGGTTTAGTTAGCCACACGTCTGGGCGTCATTTGTAGTAATAGGAGGCGGCGGCGGGATTGCGTCCCCCAACACCCCAGCCGCCTGCCCTGCCCGGCTAGCTTATGCCCCAAAATAATTACACAGACACTGTATTCATTTAAACACTGCTCTGGCCCATTTCTAATCATCTGTGTAGCGCCCCTAGGTGCGCTTACCGAGAAGATTCTAGTCTAAGTCCATCCTGGGTTGGAGCTGGGGCATGGTGTGCGTCTTCCCTGGAGCAGGTAGCATGGCGTCTCTCTTGCGTCTGCTCCTCAGAGGAGAGCTGCGGAGTCTGACCTCACTTCCTCTTCCTCCCAGCGTTCTGTTCTGTTTACTCCACCCACCTAAGGGTGGCCTATCCAATGGGCCTAGCAGTTTCTTTATTCTTAGCCAGTGAAATCAACAGATTGATATATGACACTCCCACATCAATTGGTCACTGATCAATGAGCTCTTAGCAAAAGACTAAAGCCTTGATATATTCTTAAGGCATATTTTTAAGTTCTATTTATACCCCACATACCTCAATATGTCATTCTTTTTTGGTGAATATAATCTTATGTTTGTAATCTAGCTTAATTTTACTAAATGAATCTTTTCTAGCTTCACAGTTTTTCATTTTTACCCAGTGTTTCTTTCACTGTCTTGCCCCCCCCCCCTTTTTTGATGGTGCCATGAAGTTGTCGTTTATTTGGGTTGACTTTCTGATTTAATTTGGGGCACACGGCTAAAACGCTTTTTTAGAGGAGACTGGGAAAAACATTAAAGAGACTGTGGTGGTAATCCTTTCTCTGTATCAGCCCTGTCTTGCTTTTTATGGATTTGGTAGCTCATCTAACTTTGCAAATGACCTTTGTGTAAGATGGAAGATAGGTCTACTAGACCATGTAATAAAATGTATCGTGTAAAGGAATGAGGAAAAGGGACTACCAAATGGCTCTTAGAATGGTGTTTAAATCCCTGTGCCTCATGTTCCTAGTCTGAAAAAGAGGTGAAGGGTCACTTTTACTGATTTACAGATTGAAATATTTTTTCTCAGTGCCATGGCCCACTAGTTTTGAGCACTCCTAAAGTCAGTCATTTCAACAGCCTTCTGCCATGAAGACTGCACTTCCCAGGCTTTTCCATGCTGCTAGATTTGTCCAGGAGTCTATATTTTGCATAACGAACCTTGAGAAATATCAGGAGTTAATTCCTCAGCATCTAGGTTTTTACGTTACACAAGTCTCAGAATACTTCTCAGATATTTGCATAATGAGTAATAAATAAAGTTATGTGAGTAAAAACAACTGACCTATTGTTTCTTCTGTTACTTATAGCTGACCTTAAGTCTAATACTTCCTAGACTTGTCACTCTTTTTTTTTCCTTTTTTTTTTGTAATTGATTTTTATTGAGCTCTACATTTTTCTCTGCTCCCCTGCTTCTCCTTTTCCCTGCAATCCTCTCCTAAGGTCCCCATGCTCCCAATTTACTCAGGAGATCTTTAGACTTATCACTGTAAGGGAAGAATAATTGTGATGTTGCAAGAGAGTTTGAAGAGGACTTACATGTTTTGTAAATGTTGGCTGTTATTCATGATAAAACTAGAAATGTTTTAAAATGAGCATTTTAACTAATGTAAAGGTGATGGGTAATTTTTAAACTTATATTATAGATTGGGTAAAAATGATTTAGAATGCTTATTTCACCATAACTCTGTCACTGAAGTGAATGTTAGCTAGGTTCATGGATGGCATTGTGAACTAGAGAGGTTTAGTATATTATTGCAAAGAATGAACAGGTCTAAGCCTCAGTTTTCCCATCAGTAAACAAATAAAACAGCAGCTACAGGTACATTAAAAATAAATATACTTGTATCAATACTCTGAGCAAGTGGTAGTACATAATAAGCTGAAACATAAGGCACTATATATTTTGTAAAATTATAGAAAAATAAGCTAAATTTTATATGGCATAGTCCAGAATATCAAAGGGGATTGGGAAGTTGTAGAAGACACAGCATTTAAAGGTCATGTGTGCAGAGAAGAGGCATTGCTGGTCATGGCATTCCTTTCCACTTAGATCAGGATAATCTCTTGCTTTGTATATTGAGCATTTGTGTGGCGTCTTTTGGTTCAGGAAAAATTTGTGGAAATAAACACAGTTAAATATAAGAAAACAAGAAATGTTCCAAAGGCTTCCTTGCTCTCATTTGAGTTTTGAATATTGTATATATTCTAGAAAGCGGGATTCTTCAGGTTCAGGAACAAGTTTTGCTTTTCCTTGTGTAATTTAATTTGAGAATCAGGGTGCCAGAATCCCATCATCACAGAAAGCATCCTTGAAATCAGACACTCCTGATTCTTGTCTCACAAAGTAGAAGAATGAACTTCATGTACCATAAACAGTGAGTTTCTATAACTGAATTTATAATGAGGAATTTAGGAAGAAACAGAAAGCAGAGATTGTATATAGCATAAGAATCCTAGGAAATGCGGTACCGTTGAATCATGGGTCTGGGGAAATATGCAGAACTTACGACAGAAACCAGGGTGAGGCTTGAAATGGTGGTCAGTCCATTCACCCCATCGGTAGTTGCAAGATGCTGAAACTTGGGTGAGGCTGAGCATTGGGGTCAGTCCATTCTGTCTGTGGTGTTCGGGTGTCTTCTCTCACTTCAGCCATATTCTCATGTACAGCCTCCAGACACTGGTATATTTATTTTCCTTTTGTGGTGTAAATGAAAATAACAATAATAAGATTCCAGAGGAGCAGGATGAAAAACGACTTTCTTTTTTTTTTAACCTTTCTTTTTATTGAGAAAATGAGGAAAAAAAAAACAAGTTTCCACCTCCTCCCAGCCTCCCATTTCTCTCCCCCTCCTCCCACCCTTCTCCCCCTCCCCCCACTCCTTTCCCCCTCCCTCTCCAGTCCAAAGAGCTCTCAGGGTTCCCTGCCCTGTGGTAAGTCCTAGGTCCTCCCCCCTCCATCCATATCTAGGAAGGTGAACATCCAAACTGGGTAGGCTCCCACAAAGCCAGCACATTACGTAGGATCAAAACCCCTTGCCATTGTCCTTGGCGTCTCATCAGCTCTCATTGTTCGCAATGTTCAGAGAGTCCAGTTTTATCCCATGCTTTTTCAGTCACAGTCCAGCTGGCCTTGGTGAGCTCCCAATAGATCAGCTCCGCTGTCTCAGTGGGTGGGTGCACCCCTCGTGGTCCCGACTTCTTTGCTCTTGTTCTCCCTCCTTCTGCTCCTCATTGGGACCTTGGGAGCTCAGTTCAGTGCTCCAGTGTGGATCTCTGTCTCTATCTCCATCCATCACCAGATGAAGGTTCTATGATGATATGCAAGATATTCGTCAGTATTGCTATAGGATAGGGTCATTTCAGGTTCCCTATCCCCAGCTGCCCAAGGAATTAACTGGGGACCTCGGCTTGGGCACCTGGGAGCCACCCTAGGTTCAAATCTCTTGCCAACCCTAAGGTGGCTCCCTTAACTAAGAATTGTGCTTCCGTGCTCCCCTATCCAACCTTCCTTTATCCCAATCCTCCTTTTTCTCCAAGTTCCCCCCTTCCTCCCCTTCTCCCTTTTCTCTCCCCATCTCCCCTTACCCCCATCCCACCCCACCCTCAAGATCTCAATTTTCTCTCCGGCAGCTTTGTCTACTTCCCATAGCCAAGAGGATAACTATATGTTTTTCCTTTGGTTCACCTTCTTACTTAGCTGCTTTAGGATCACCAATTGTAGGCTCCGTGTCCCTTATTTATGGCTAGAAACCAATTATGAGTGAGTACATCCCATTTTCATCTTTTTGGGTCTGGGTTACCTCACCCAGGATAGTGTTTTCTATTTCCATCCATTTGCGTGCAAAATTCGAGAAGTCATTGTTTTTTACCGCAGCATAGTACTCTAATGGCACTCTTATACACAAAAGATATGGAAGCAGAGAGGGAAATCAGAGAAGCTTCACCTTTCACGATAGCCACAAACAGCATAAAATATCTTGGGGTAACTCTAACCAAGGAAGTGAAAGATCTATTTGACAAGAACTTTAAGGCATTGAAGAAAGAAACTGAGGAGTATACCAGAAAATGGAAGAACCTCCCTTGCTCTTGGATAGGGAGGATCAACATAGTAAAAATGGCAATTCTACCAAAGGCAATTTATAGATTCAATGCAATCCCCATCAAGGTCCCATCAAAATTCTTCACAGATCTTGAGAGGACAATAATCAACTTTATATGGAAAAACAAAAAACCCAGGATAGCCAAAACAATCCTATACAATAAAGGATTGTCTGGAGGCATTACCATCCCTGACTTCAAACTCTATTACAGAGCTACAGTGATGAAAACAGGGTGGTACTGGCATAAAAACAGAGAAGTTGACCAATGGAATCGTATAGAAGACCCGAATTTTAACCCACAAACCTATGAACACCTCATTTTTGATAAAGGAGGCAAAAGTATACAATGGAAGAAAGAAAACATCTTCAACAAATGGTGCTGGCATAACTGGACGTCAACCTGTAGAAGAATGAAAATAGACCCATATCTATCACCATGCACAAAACTCAAGTCCAAATGGATTAAAGACCTCACTATCAGTCAGAACACATTGAACCTGATAGAAGAGAAAGTGGGAAGTACCCTACATTAGATGGGCACAGGAGATCGCTTCCTATGTGTAACCCCAACAGCTCAGACATTAAGGGCAACATTGAATAAATGGGACCTACTAAAACTGAGAAGCTTCTGTAAAGCAAAGGATACTGTCACCAAGACAAAAAGGCAACCTACTGACTAGGAGAAGATCTTCACCAACCCCACAACAGACAAAGGTCTGATCTCCAAAATATATAGAGAACTCAGGAAACTAGACTTTAAAATGCTAATTAACCCAATTAAAAAATGGGGCACTGATCTGAACAGAGAATTCTCAGCAGAGGAAGTTCAAATGGCCAAAAGACACTTAAGGTCATGCTCAACCTCCTTAGCGATCAGGGAAATGCAAATCAAAACAACTTTGAGATATCATCTTACACCTGTCAGAATGGCTAAAATAAAAAACTCCAATGATAGCCTTTGCTGGAGAGGCTGTGGAGGACGGGGTACCCTCATCCATTGCTGTTGGGAATGCAATCTTGTGCAACCACTTTGGAAATCAGTGTTTCTGTTTCTCAGGAAATTTGGGATCAACCTACCCCTGGACCCAGCAATACCACTCCTGGGAATATACCCAAGAGATGCCCTATCATATGACAAGAGCATTTGTTCAACTATGTTCATAGCAGTATTATTTGTAATAGCCAGAACCTGGAAACAACCTAGATGCCCTTCAATGGAAGAATGGATGAAGAAAGTGTGGAAAAACGACTTTCTATGTTACCCTGCTTGCAGGGCAGAACCTAGCACTAGAATTTTCAGATCCAGTATAGTCCCTGAGTTTCTGTCCTTTGTTCTTCTTATTACTTGCTGATGGCTTGAACAATAATAATCTCTCATTACTAAATTAAGCAAATGGTTTTATCTCTTCTGATCCCGCATGGTGAACATAATACTCTCAAGCTACTGGGAAAAATCATATACTTGAAATATGCAAGAAATTATTTCCTTAACAGTTTTTCAATTTATTATGCATATTACTCCAAAGAAGATACCCTCTGCTGAAAGAATAGTAATAGAATTTCAAGAATAAATCTTTCATTGGCATCCTAAAATGAATCTTTTCAAATGTGTTCATAAATACTACTTTTTGACATTTGAAATTTGGGAACATCCTCCAGTACTATATCAGTTCACAAAATGCTGCCAAAATGCAAATAAGCTATTTTTTCTCTGCTTTTACATTAGTTGCCTTAAGACAATTGCCTCATTTCCATGATAATTCTCTGTTTAATTATTTTGCTCTCCCAGATAATCTTAAAGTCTGAATGTGTTAAATAGACTCTTCTCTTCATTATTCCTAGCCAGATACATACAGATACTCAAGATGTTAAATTTGGCCAGAAGGGTATCCAGGCAGAAATTTTTACCCCTTGACCAAAACTTTAAGTCAAATAATAAATAAATATATTATAGAAAATTATTCTTGTGAATTAATCCAATTTTCCTACATTAAATGTTAAAGCAAGCATACTGGTTCCCTGCTAGAAATCAGTTCTCATAATGGAGAGGCAAAACTCTATTGTTGAGTGCAGCTTGGCCACTATACTGAATACTACGCAGGCCTGAGGGTGAGTTTCTAACATACATAAACAATCTGTTACATTTTGTTAAGAAAAATGTCTTTTTCACTTTTCAAGATGGCAAAAAAAATGGTAAATAGCTTCTTGATAGGAGTGGGATCTTGTACATCTTGTGGATGCTTCCTTTTCCCAGCCTGGGTTTTTGTCTGGTTAGGTCTTACATTTTCTGGATGTATATGTGTATCAGCTCAGTTATCCAAAGATCTCTTCTTTCTTGGAGTCATTTACTACACTTAGTTTGTTCTGAAAACTTTTCTGGCTTCTCTTCTGCTTTGATTCCTGAGCCTTCATGGAAGGGTTTGATAAAGACAATTCTTTTAGGACCAGCACTCCTAAGTTGTTTATTTTGCCCATTGTCTAGTTATGTGTCTCTAGGTTATGTACCATGTAGTGGAAAAGAGAAGCTTCTCTCATACAGCACAGATGTATGTGTGTAGAAATGTGTCATTAGGAGTCACTTTATTGCTATGTTCCTTTAGCATAAAAATAGTAGATTTATTTGTAGGGTGCATAAACTATGTATTCTCTAGTTTTGATGACTTTGTCAGTATCAGGTATGTGTTCCATCTTATCGATTGGGCCTTTAATACGATTTTTATAAATGGTTGTTTCCTCCCATAACGTTTTTACTACTATTGCACTAGAATATCTTTCAGAAATGCCAGTAATGTAGGTTTAGGGTTTATAGCTTGGTGTTATTGATGATTTATATTTTCTCCCTCTGGTAGTATCTTTCATGAATGCTAGTCATCAAGGATGAAGCTTCTAGTAAGGTACCCACTCAGTGTCCCCATGTTGATGACATAAATAACTGGTGTCTTCAGCAATAGAACCTTACCATGAGGTTACAGAAAGTAGCCAATAGCCTCAAAAGTTGCCTTTGAGGCCTGGTATATGGAAGGGGTTTTCTATGGTACCCCTGAGAAAACAGATAAGCAAAACATATCAAACTACTGACATTTGTGTTTACCTTGGTGACATAAGGTATCAAATTGTAGCACTTTTGAATCTATCTTATGGTGCCCTTGCTTAAATTCTTTCATATATATATATATATATATATATATATATATATATATATATATATATATATATATATATTTTTTTAAGAAGGTACTCCAGAAATCTTACAGTAAGTGCTCATGGATTTTCAAAAAGCATTTAGTATTAGATGTCCCTCTCGATATTTCCTCCATTACCCTGTGCTCCCTTGGCCCTCCCCAATCAGTCATCATATTCTGGCCTCTGTTTTATCTCTCCATTACATTATACCCCTTTTCACCTTCCTTGGAAGACCCACTGCTCCATGCTGGTCCCTTAATAGCTACTTTACTTCTGTGGTTATTATAACTGAATCATATTTCTAAAACCTAAAGGCTATCACGCACATATAAGAGAAATCATGCAATGTTGTCTTTTTGACTTACCTTGCTCAAGATAGTTTAAAGTATTTCAAGTTTTTTTATGGAAGTTTTCTAAATGCATAACATGACTTCTCCCTTCCATTTAGCGTAGTGTATCTCATGAAGAATGGCCACATAGACTGTTTTTGTTGCCTATACTCTGAGTCCTGCTTTTGCTTGCAGTTTCTAGAATGAGGAAACCTAGAGAGTGTACTTATAACAATTTCCTTGGACGTTTCCTCAAGCTCTCGTCATTGTTCACCTTTTCTTTTGTAGACTCAACAAAATGATCTCATAACCTGTGATTTTCTGTTCTTGTAACAACAGTGAATTCTTTCCTAAATTAAAGCTTATGCTAGACAGTTGGGCTACTGGCCACATGTGAACCTCACACCCTCTGCATAGTTTTATTCTTCCACTTGTGAAGAGAAGTCCTAACTCTATCTTAAGCCTTCATGAGTTTTTCTAAGTTGCAATTTGAACATTACCTTGATTTTAAAAACCTGATTCTATGGTACTGAGAGTCTCAGAATTAAATTCTATAACATGATATCAGATGTTCTTTGGATTCTGGCATCTTTTTAAAAACCTCTTGTCTCTACCTTAGAGTCCCTTTCAGAAGGCACATGTCTTCATTTCTCTTCCATTCTGTCTAATGTTAGCTGGCCTAATGTTATGTGTCCACTGTTATCAGGCTCATCTCGCTGCTCTGTTAGCAGAGAAAACATCCTCTCCCATTTCCTCCATGTTTGCTGTACTGCTTACTTTTCTCCTTGATGTGATCACATATCTGACAAGAAGCAACCTAAGAGAAGCATTTATTTTAGCTTAGCCTTGAAGAGGATGAAATCTATCATGGAAAGGGAATCATGGTGGCAGGAGAGAGAGTCAACTTATCAAGTTGTATTCAGAGGGGTGGAATCAGAGACACAGAGATGCTGATACTAAGCTTGCTTTCTCCTTTTAGTAAGTCAGGAACAACGATTTGGTCTCATTTACAGTTACAGCAAGTGTTGCTTCTTTAGTTTCCATTCTGGAAACAATTTTGAAATCAGTGACTCTAATTCAGTCATAATATCAGAAGAGAAGATTCATAGAATATTGGGCAAAGTAATTTAAGGGGTTTATGGAGACCTTTAAGGTGTCTTGGCACATCAAACCATTCTTGTTTGGAAGGAATCCACAAGTTCTCATCCTCTGTGGAAACAAAAACAACACCTCTTTTCCAAAGCAACATAGCCTTAGGCCCAAATTTTGAAGTCATGATACCTTTAAAATATATATGTTGGTTTAGCTTAGCAGTCTGTACAATAAAATGTCTCTCTGTACTTATCTCTTTCATAGTCAAAAATTTCAAAGAAAACACAATAATATACATATTCCAGACTCTCTGTGCATATTCCATCCTTACATGGCTTATTTTTCCTTACTCCTTTTATCTATGACTGTCTGGACTCTGTCTCTTTAAATACTTTGTTTCATTTTTATAAGCATTTACTTCCTCTTATAATGGACTATATTCTTTTTCATTTCTCTCCTAAATCTATGTATATTTATCCAACACTGTGACCCCATTTAGAGGGCTTTTCTGTCTGCATCTGTCTTTATTATGTGTGTGTGTGTGTGTGTGTGTGTGTGTGTGTGTGTGTGTGTGTATGTAATTATTTTCTACCAGGACCACTTTTTTTTTCTTTTTTATTTTTTTTTGTTTTTTTTTTTTGTTTAATTTATTTATTTATTAAGGATTTCTGCCTCCTCCCCGCAACCGCCTCCCATTTCCCTTCAATGTTAAATGGGCATGGATAGGACCGACTCCACAGCCCTGCCTGTTGGTTCTGACCTGTAAAACATGGTGGAGGCACGTTTGCTGCCTCTGAGAACCATGCACGTTGCCCCATTTTCAGGCACACAGTGGGTCTATGTTGCCATTAAGCAAATGTCATCACTCTGCTCACAAATCCCAGTAAAATGCTGTGTATCTGAACCTCTTGAAATAGTCAGAGTTGTTCATGATGGTGAACCAGGAACCACTGTTTTTTTTAAAGAAGCTACATAGTTCTTACTACTAAAGCTGAGTCAGAAAATCTCTTAAGGGAGCCACATCTCTACTTTCTGCCAGCAAACAGACAAGAAACTAGAATTTATTTCCAAGTTCTCTTGGGTTTTATGTGTATTTAACTGGCATACATTGATGCACCAATTTAAAGGTGAAGACTGCTTGTTCTTTTCCCATCTGGCCTGGCTTAAATAATCACAAAGAAACTATATTATTTTCAATACTGTTTGGCCAATAGTTTAGCTAGTTCTTACATCTTAAATTAACCCATTTCTATTAATCTGTGTATCACCACATGCTGTGATTTACTGACAAGGTTCTGGTGCATCTGTCTCCAGTGGTAGATACATGACTTATCAGTAATTCCACCTAGTCTCTCTCTATATCTTTTCCATCCTGACTATATTCTTTTAGGCCATTGCCCTAAAGGAGTTTCTCTATTAATAAATGGTAGTAAAACATATTCACAGCATATAGAAAGTAATCCCACATCAAAGGTTGTTAAATCTTTCCTTATATTGATCATTAGATGGGGATGTGAGGACTGTTCTTGCTGTCATGAGCCTTGATCTTGAACATTGTTAAAGACAATAAGAAGGCAGCAGAGACCCTGACTGTGCTAATGTTTAACATGCATGTTTGTTTCTTAGCCTTTTCTTTTCTACACTTTTTTTCAGGTATCAAAATAATCTGAAAGCTGATCACTTGTGCTGTTAGGCTAAGCACTATCATGCAGATGAATGTCTTACCCATTGGAAGATGCCATTTCAAGCCAGGTTTTTAATGTTTCACATTCAAAAGTGAATCTGATGCTGAATTTGTATAACATTTAGTGATCTTTTTTCTACCAGTGTTATTTATGAATCAAAAATTTATCTTGGCAATGCTAGTCATTTTCAAAACCTCGCTGGAAATAGTTCAGAGTTAATTTTGTTTAGGAGAGGATTTGTGTAAGATGATGAATGCATCATGATATAATAGCCTCTTCCTTTCATCTATCATACTGGTAAATCAAATTGCAAGTGTTGCATTAATGTGATAAAATGCTTTCTCCTTAGCTTTTCTTTTAGTCATTTAAAAACTGAAATCAAATGAGAAAACTGGGCACAAGTAAATGAGAATGCAACTGTTTAATCTATAAGCCAATACATTAAGAGCAAAGGCTTGATCATATATCTCTTGAAGTCTTTAATTGTGCAGACAATTTTAATGCTAACTAGCATATAGGTCAACTGGGAGAGAATGGGTGACTTTCAGGGTAAATTCAAGCCTTCTCTTTTCTGTTAGCATGAATTGATTGGAAACTTTCTTGAAGAAAGTCTCTCTAATCTTCTTATCACTAACAAGAGATATTGTTCACTTACAGGCTACCTGTCCCCTACCAGTGCATGTTTGCTAGCAATTACATGCGAATAAAACTATTCACACCTGTCAAGATGAAGTCATTATTTAAAAAGTGAACAAACATTCAGTTGTAGGGTTCTGGTAAGGATCATCTGAAAACCATCGCTAGGCACTTGTTTCACTGCTGTGAACTGACATGGCAGTTAAGCCTCTACTCTAGCACAGTGTTCAAATATAAGGTGATTACTCAGTCCATAGTAATTGAGTAATTGAGCATCAGTTAGTTGAAATAATGTGGAAGGAAAGCTGTTAGACATTTCAGGTGGTATCTAGATTCCCAACTTCATGCTTCCCTGATTTTGAACAATAGAGCTCATTATGAAACCAGTAGTTTTAATTTACTTTTATCTACTATCAAGTATTCTCTAATTTCTACATAAAATATATACTTTTTTATCTTTTTGTATCTATAGTTACCATCTGATATGTTCAAAAGAAGAGAATTACAAAGCACACATTTTAAAGTAATTATTTATTCCAGCTCTTGTTTTGTAAACATTAGTCATATAACCATAGTAAAATAATAATTCTCTTAGTGTTGTATGTATAAAAATAAATTACCAATCATCCCAAGGAGAATTATATAGGTACTGACTGTGATAATGGAGACCAATGAAATACTGAGCTTCAGAGTCATAGAAGAGGGCATTGAGAAATACTGATACTACTTTTCTCTTTTCCTACAAGAGTCACATGACACAAAGCAAATTTTCTAATATAGTGGAACATCATGTATTTTCCCATCTAAAAACTACCATGTAAATCATTGCATCACATACTCATGGCTTTTGTTTGGTCTCAAGTATATTTGGCAATTAAAAACTATCCTGAATACCCTTCCAATGCATAGAGCCTATCTAAACAAATGAAAAACCTAGGACCTCTTACAGAGAAATACAAATGATACCAAGAGTGGTATCATTTTTAATGATACTTAGGAAACAGTGTTACAGAAGACCTGATAGACACACACACAAAAAGAATCTTTCAACATTGTTTTTGTACATCATTTATCTCCTTGCCTCTATACACATGATCTCTATCTATATTTGCCTGAGTATGGTGGTACAGACATGGGGGTAATGTTTTAAAGGGGAAGAAAGAAATGTGAAACCTTAAGATTTTATGAAGGCCAAAACAAAAGAAAAAATAAAAGCAATTACCTTTGTAAATTGGTGAACTATTTACTATGAGAAAATTTTGAAATAATCTCTTTTATACCTTGTAATTATTTTATTTTTTAATTTTTCCCTGTTATTGAAAATAGATTATTTTCTCATACTATATATTCTGATTAAAATTTGGCTCCCCCCCTGCTCCTTCCAGTTCCTCCTCACTTCCCCTCCCATTATTTTCATAAGTAATAAATGCTAAATGAATTTCTAAGAGACAGGTAGATGAGTTTGACAGGATAAAATCAATTATAATATTAAATTAAAATTAATTTGAGAATTAATTAAGATTAAGAAAGGATTAAAATTATTTGAGAGTGCACAGCATTAATTTAAGCGAGTGTAGAGTTATTCTCATCCAGATCATCTCGTGCAGGGTTTGCTGTTATTAGATCATCCTACTGCACAGCTTGCACTTGCTCTACATTGATGACTCCTGGACATTTTCTAGTCTGCTTATTATAGGGAAAAAAAAAAGACTGACAATTTTGAACTTTTCTCTATTTTCTTTTGTCTTAAAATAACTCTGCAACTCCTTCTTGTGTTCTGTCTTTGTCACCTTCATTTACCCCTTCATTTTTCATCTCTTTGTCCCTATTCTCCTTTCACATGAGACTGTATGCTGGCTTAAGCTGAGTCCTTGAGAAAAGGCATGGTGGCAAATAACCTGAATACCCCAAGCCAGTGATTCCTCTGCTTATATTATCTGGTCGCTTTAAGCAACTGGTAGCGGAATTAGTTATTTTAAACACTCTATGGAAGTAGAAATTTTATCTGCATTTGCACTTTAATCATACAATTACAATAATTCTTTTCCTTAGTTTCTTGTAAGTGGAGTTTCAGGTACTCAGTTTGATCATAACTCTTCTTTTTGAAGCACTATGCCTATAATGAATGATTGCTATGCTTTTCCTGGACTTTTCAGGAAACAGATACACACTGTAATGTATTTAAAATATCATGTTACCATTTAGGGATGATAAAATGCATATTATTTTAAAAATAATGAACTATAATAAAGCAAATCTTGTATATTAAATCATATCCTGGAAATTCATAGTTCAAACATGTAATAACTAGGAAGCAAGTGTTCTTATAATTTTACGACTATCATGATTATCTCTATAATTTTGTTCTTTCTTTGATGCAAGGAGAATAATATAACTTTACCTATTACAAGGCTAATATTTGAAAATATGGATTCTGTAAGGGAGCCTATGATTTTAGGAAGTCATCCTCTGTTATTAAAGGACTCCCTTCCATTTCACTGTATGTATAGTGATGTAAGGAAGAATAGGACGGGTGCCAGGCATCATGCTTCCATGTATTGTTGGCAGATGGTGTCTATGGTGGTAGCACCCATTTATAGTTCCATTTGCAGTGCTGGAGTCCAATCTCAAGACTCCCAACTTTATATTCCTTTGCTTTATATTTGGGGTAAAAAGATGTATGTAGAAATTCTCAATTTTGATGTATATTTATCTACATTGTAGTGTATTTGAATTCTATATAAAGTACACTCTTTCACTTTGACTTCACTATCTATAAAATATTAATATAAATGTAAAATATATTATATATAATATAAATACCAAAAATATATGTAGAAATCTGTGATTTTAGGCAATCCAAATATATTTTCTCCTTTTCCAACCCCCTTGCTGTACTTCTTTTGTAGTTACAATTACTCTGCCCTTAACCAAGTGATGATATAAGACAAATCCGAGTTCTTGTTAATCTTATCAGACCTTCTAAAATGAGTACAAGAAATAGACTTTATCCCAAAGTATGGAAATGTATACATCAGATATACAATGTTCTTCTAAAATTAAATTTTAATTTTAGAAGTCCATTTTTTTCTGCTCAAATGACATAAATTTTAACCACATAATTTGGGCTATTAAAATATTGACATTTCTGTATTATTTAATATAAGCCAAACAGACTTCTGCTATAAAGTATGTATTGTTATGAATGCTCACAATTTTTTATTTCATTATTTGAAGTATTATTTAATTAATGAAAGTGATTTTTCCATTACTGTGCCCCCCCCTTTATTTCTCTTGTAAAGATTTTTGAGACAGGGTTTCTCTGTGTAGCCCTGGCTGGAACTTGTTTTGTACTTGCTTTGTAGTAGACTAGGGTGGCCTAGAATTTGGGCATCTGCCTGCCTCACCCACCCAATTGCTAAGATTAAGGGCACCCACCATCACAACCCAGCTCACTTCATTTCTTAATGTGGAAATTATGCTGCTATTTTTAGAGATACCCATTTCTTCCTGTCAAATTTGTAGAATAACTTTACTAATTACCTTGAAAAGCATGCTTTTTTGAAAAAAGAAAGTCATCTAAAATAAATCACAACTTTCCATTTAGGTCTTCATATTTATTTACAGCAGAGAGAAGCTAGCTGGTAGCTGCACAAAGAACACTGAGGAGTAGCAAGACTGGAAAGGATTGTCACAGACAGCTGGACTGACTCTTCTCTCACTGAGAGTTGGCTTTTACTTCTTGGCCAAGTGTTCCTTTTGCAAACTATATCATGACAATATTTGTATATTATGCTATTTTATCTTAAAATTTTCTTTAACTGAAATGCTTTGTTTAGAATAAATTTTATTTGATTTTCAGGTATTTTTTTTTTGTATTTTCACAATATCTCTTATTTTCAAATATCCCGTCTTTTTTGAATAATTTATTTTCAATAATGTCATCTTCTCAAGTTTTGATTCTATAAATTAGATGTAAATTTCCATCATCTGTGTAATGAATGTAGCATTGTAACATTTATTCTATCATCATACATTTCCACTGATCTTCTTCATACATTTCTTTATTATTTATTTTTATTCCTATCTTTTGCCTTGATGAGAGGTTCTGAATTATTCCAGCTATTTTGGTGGACAAAAAGCACATATTTATGTTTCCATCATCATCTGGACCTAATTAATAGTTGCCTCTCCTGGTAACTTGTAAGTTTATTGCTAGAGTGTGGAGTTCATAACCACATTCATTGGGTGAATCCCAGTTCTGGGCATGAGGCAGAGGATTTGGTTTTTGTGCTTCCTACTCGCATTTTCAAATAAAGAACAATATTAGCTACCAACTCTTAGCTATTTTTATTAAGACTACATGAGTTAAGCTGCAGGCAGTACATTTTCAATAGTGCACTTTCATGTTGTAAACACATACTATGTGGAAGCTATTGCTACAATAACTCAGAAATGGCATATTACATTTAATAACTGACACTCCTAATGCCTGTTCTTTAGAACACTCCTCTTTCTATACCTCATGGGTAGACAAACTGTGTCAGAGTCACTTAATATTTCATCCTACATTTTTAGAAATATACATCGTCACCACTGTTATTCTTTTATAAAGCAATTCGTTTAATAAATTTTTGTTGATTTCTTATTTCATATCTTCCTTCCCCCTCTTAGAGTAATTGGTTTCCATGTTGGGCACACATTCTAAGGGACATTTTCAAAAAGATCTCTAGTATGGATGTGTTCTTAGACCTTTCACACTTAACTTATTAATTATTCCACAGAAAATGAATGCCACTGGGCTTCAACATTATGAGTTGTATTTTTTGTAAGTTTGAAATTTTAAAGTGCAGTTTTCTTTTTAAGAAATTAAAGTGTTCACATTGTGCTTATGCTTTGCCTTTCTTACTATTATTTCTCTTTTTTTGGCATGAGATTTCTAGCCTCCTAGGTCCTATGTTGACTGTAGCGTGTAGGGACTAGGTGCAGATTGTAGCTTTCTGTGCTGTGCACAGTTTGTCCTGTGCCCAACTCTAATTTAAGACCAGTGTTTCTTTGGGCTGGGCAAATTATACTGTTTCGTTGAAAAACATTCCTCTGGTGAGTGTTCTACTTCTAACCTCTCATTAATAGAGTTAGTATTAATTCCATAAGGAAGGAATACTTAGGAACTTGGACACCCTGTATTGAACATAGCCGACCAAACAATGGTCCAGTGATTCGGAAAACAAAAAGCTTATGCCTAGAATGATATCCTCCAGTTCAATTTACTACCTTCATCCCCTAGTTCTCTACCATTTTTGTTTGCAATTTGCGGTATCTGCTGTCCTGAATGTACCAGATTATTTTCATAATTTTTTAACATCCGTAGATGTTATTGCCTTAAAAATTTGCAAAATTAAGGACCTGCTGTCTTGAATTTAAAAGATGAGACATTATTTAAATTGAATCTCTTGTTATAAACCTAGAGCTAAAGAAACGAGTGCTGCAAGTTGCTCCACACTCCTGATCATTGGCTACTAAGTCCTGCTACTATGCTTGAAAATACACATTCCAATCACTGAGAAAATTACCAGCACTTGGTCTTTCATAGAACCTCAGTGTGATTCTTGCCACCACATGGAGGTTCACAACCATCCACCTCCATTTCCAGGGGACCTTGCACCTTTTGATCTCCCATCCCCAACACCAGGAAAGCAAGTTAGACACAAACATACAGCAGAGAAAAGCATAATCCACATTAAGTACATAAATAAATAGAAAATAATAAAAAAGTATCAAATTTAATTTTGTTTTGATTCAAATGGTGCTCTCCTAATTTTGATATGATTATATTTCTGTCTGTAGGGGACCAATTCTATTCTTTATCTGAAGTTCTTGCTAATTTTTTTGATTTCTTATTTGTTTTTCAAGTCACTGTTTTAGTCACTGTTTTGAAGAGACACCAAGACCAAGACAACTCTTATAAATGAAAGCATTTAATTGGGAGCTTGCTTATAGGTTCAGAGGCTTAGTCCATTATCATCATAGTAGGGAGTGTGATAGCAACCTGGCAAGATGATGAAAAAATAGCTGAGAGTTACATCCTGATCCACAAGGTGAGAGAGAAGGAAAGAGACAGACCTACTGGGTCTGGAATAGGCTTTTGAAACCTCAATACCCACCTCCAGTGACACTCTCCTTCCAACAAGGCAATAACACCTCCTAATCCTTCTAATTCTTTCAAACTGTTCTGCTCTCTGGTCACTAAGCAAGCATTCAAATATATCTGGCTTTGGGGTCCATTCTCAATCAAACCACCACAGTGCCACTAAGGTATTCTGTTGATTTCACTTTAATTATTACCTTTGAGGCAAGATCTAATGTATCCCAAACAGAGGATGACCTTAAGTGTGTAAACCTTTTCCTTCTACATCACACATCTTGAACTTGTAGGCATGCACCAACACATTTATTTCACATGGAGTGGAGAATCTAGGGTAGAGCTCTTGCTTACCAGCCAAGCATTGTGCTAAACAAGCTACATCTGCTGTCCAAGGTACAACTTCTAATTTAAAAGTTCCATCATGATACTCTGTTACAAAGGCATTTATTAATGCTTATATGTTCTGCAGTACAGATTGTTTGTAATACCCACTTTTAGAATCCTACTTCTTACCTTCATCATCCTTCCATTTTTTTGTATATTTTATTGTTTTTATTGAGCTATATATTTTTCTCTGATCCTCTTCCTTCCTCCCCCTTCCCTTTATAACCTTCCCAATTATCCTCATGCTCCCAATTTACTCAGGAGATATTGTCTGTATATCTCTTTTAGTGTCCCCTTTTTTTGTCTATGTTCTCTGGGATTATGAATTGTAAACTGGTTCTTTTTTGCTTTGTGTCTAAAGGCCACTTATGAATGAGTATATATGATATTTGTCTCTCTGTGTCTGGGTTACCTCACTCAATATGTTTTCTAGATCCATCTATTTTCCTGCAAATTTCAAGATATTATTTTCTGCTGTGTGGTACTCCATTGTGTGAATGTACCACATTCTCTTTATCCATTTTTCAGTCAAGGGGCATTTAGATTGTTTCCAGGTTATGGCTATGACAAACAATGCTGCTGTGAAAATAGTTGAGCACATGTCCTTGTGGTATGATTGAGCATCCTTTGGGAATATACCCCAAAGTGGTATTGCTGGGTCTTAAGGTAGGTTGTTTCTGAGAAATCACCACACTTACATCCAAAGGGGCTGTACCAGCTTGCACTCCCATCATCAATGCAGAAACATTCCCTTTACCCCACAACCTCTCCAGCATAAGTTGTCATCAGTGTTCTTGATCTTGGCCATTCTTACAGGTATAATATGGAATCTCAGAGTTGTTTTGATTTGCATTTCTCTGATTGCTAAAGATATTCAGCGTTTCCTTAAGTGTCTTTCATCCATTTAAATTCCTCTGTTGAGAGTTCTCTGTTTAAGTCTGTACCCCACTTATATTGGATTATTTGTTCTTTTGATAACCAATTTCTTAAGTTCTTTGTATATTTTTGAGATCAGCCCTCTGACCTCAACGTAAAACCAATCACAATGATCCTCAAAGAAGGGAAATAGGGAAGTACACTTCAACACATTGGCACAGGAGAGCTCTTCCAAAACATAACCCCAAGTAGCACAGACACTGAAAGAAACAATTAATAAATGGGGCCTCCTGAAACTGAGAATCTTCTGTAAAGCAAAGGACACAGTCAACAAGACAAAATGGCAGCCTACAGAATGAGAAAAATCTTTACAAACTCAATTACTTTCTTTATTGACTGGACATTATTATTTATATGCCTATCCTGAAAGACTTTGCCTTTTACCCACTACCTCTGGCAGTCTTGGCCTTGGAGTCTGAGTTAACATGCAGGAGAACTCTGCTGTCAATTATACCTTCCTTTTATTGTACACATCACAGTATGAAACAGTTTACTCTCTTTTTTCACCTGTACCCATGTGTAGTATAAGTTTAAGAGTAACAAAACTCCACATTAATAGATTGCCACATACCTATCATGGCACTGATATGGCTGTGTCTTTAGAGTGAAAAACAATGGGAGAAAGAAGCATCAACAAAATTATGTCAGAGAATCGACAAAGAAAACAACCTATGACTAGCTGCCTCCCATTTATAAGACCATGCTTCAGAAAATAAAGAAAAAACAGATTTCACTGGAGTTGTCATTTACAGAGGTGGCATTGCTCCTTAAATATCTAAAGATCTCTGGAGGCCACTCTTATAGCTGCTTACATCCAAAGCCCTGTCACTATGCACAGATAATTACTTGTATGATTTATGTATTTGTGAGAACCTTTTTTCAAGATAACCCCTTCCAATCACTTTTATTGTGTTACTGTCAAAAAACCTGAGTTTGAAGTCTATTTCTTCCTTTCAGAATTCTCTCTTGGTTAACTTACAAGTCTGATAGTTGTACTGAATGCATAGATAGAGTTTTGATATACATATAGAAAGATGAAAAGATGTAGATATGATTATATAGATGTGTGTGTGTGTGTGTGTGAGTGTGTGTGTAAAATTTTGCCAGTTTTTTTCCTTATGTTCTGACCGATTTTGTGAGAAACCTGACATGTTTGGTTTGTATTGTTAAAAGGCTTTAAATGATGTTTCTATGTCCTGGGGTACAGAGACATCTTTCTTCTGATATACATCTCTATTGACTTTCTGAGATAATGGTTCTCTTTACCTTCTTCCTCAGCCAGGGGACTGCTAGGCTTCTATACTTAGATTGGGCTTCATTGTCTATAAACTGCCAAATATCTGATATTCTGAAAGTGTGATTTAAGCTTTTACAGAAATGTCAATAGAAAAATAAAAACAACTCATTGAATAGTTTTGACCTGGAGTTGCAAAGTTTTACATATAAATTGTTATTCACATGTACAAAGGGGTTTAAATAAAATACTAGATTTACATATAATATTCAAATTGTTACAAACAATTCTGTTATCTTAAGTAAGGAGTATTTAAAATAATATAACAATTCTCACCCCTAAAAAGAAAGCCCTCACTTTTATAGCCATTACTACCAAAGGAAAGAAAAACTCCTTTACAAATTTTGTTTGTAATGCATTGCATTTAGAAGGAACAATAACAAGTCATTTGCAACTTAATTTTATGTATGTTGTTACTCTACTTTGCAGCTCAAAGCATGAATAGAAATTGTAAAATGCAAATAAAACTACCTTTATGTATATTTTACATTATTCACATATTTTTTTCATTTTATTTTGGCACTCTTACTTCCTTTTTCTCCAAATAATATCATGACAATATGTAGAGTATCATATTAATTATTAAAGTTATTTTTAAATAAAGGTGTTTATTTTTCCATATTCCTTAATGGATTACTCTTAAGGATGTTTTACAAAAATAAAAAATTCACACCAAATAATTTTGTTAAATAAAATAACATAAAAATAAAAAGTAAATTAAATTTTAAAAAAGAAAATTCCTGATATGACTTTATGAAACATGGAGCTTCCATATGTGCCATTGAGTTCTTTTTCTTTCAGTTACCTACTGCTGGGCATGCAGCATACCCTTAAGAGTAGTTTGTTTCCCCGGTGAGACGTCCTAGAGAAAACTAAATTTTCATTTGTAAGTGATTATCAATTGGAAATAACTTCTGGGCTAGGTGTTGGGGCATGCGTCTACTTCTTTCAGCTTTAGTTCCCTGTCTGATGTAGACCCATAGAGGCCCTGTGAATGCTGTCACAGTCTCTGAAAGTTCATATGCACAGCCATTAAGTTAATTTTGAAAATCTTGTTTTCTTGCTGTCATTGATCCCCTCTTGCTCTTAGAATTTCCCACCTCTTCTGAAGGGTTTCCTGAGCCCTGAAAGGAGGAATTTTGTAGAGACATCCCTTTTTGGACTGAGTGTTCCAATGTCTCTCCTTCTAGGCATAGCATCTGGCTGGTTGTCATTTTAATATCATGTCTATTTAGCAGGATAATAGTAATATTTTCTTCCCTAGAGTCTATGACCTGCAACGGTAGTGAAATATAGGGGTCTTCTCTCATGGAGTGTACCTTCAATCCACTCTGAAAGCAAAGATTATTCCCAGAGAATTCATGTTGTCCCTGCTGTGTCAGCCAGTACATCTTGTCAGGAAAGTCATTACTGTAGTTCACATTGTTGGTAGATGGAAGTCATTGATGACTGTTTTCCCTGATAGTGTGCATTGCACACCCAATACTACAACCTAGTCAGTAGGCATGATGCTTCGAGGTTAGCACTTACTTTATTTCTCTGAAATTTAAGATTCAAATATGTGGTGCCTTTAGCAATAGGTTGTTAATGTCATGTTCTGTAGGGTAATCAAATCTTTAACTAAATCTATCATAAATTTTTAACCTTTAAGAAGAAAATTAAAAAATACCAAAACCCTATATTCTAGGTGATACTCAAAAGTGTAAATTCTGTAAGGAATATTTTCAAATCTTACTTTCTGAGATTTTATCCTCATTTAGTATAAGCAAAAGTCAATACTAAGCAAAAGTCAATTACTGCTTTATAATGTCCTTCTAAATAGAGCACCTGACTTTTAATGAACTGTCCCTCTGGTTGTAGTAGCTTTGTATAGTTGAACTTGCTTGAATTTCTTTTGATCTGTTTATTAGTTTTTTTTGGAAGCCACAGCCATTTCGCGCCTCTACTATAACAATAAAAATTCCTGCTATTTTCTTCTAATTCAGACATTTTTCTCTCTTAAATAGAAGGCATGAATACATAAATGGGTAAGGTAGTATGGGGTCCACCACTCTTCCAATGCTATTTTAAAATCTATCTATTTGAGTTAAGCTGATTTTACACAATATTTAGGAAGAGGTATGGTCAGAGTTCACTGTAATTCTTCCCATAATTTTTGAAATGATTGGTTTTCCAGTTTGTTAAACCTGGCAACCCTTAGAGGAAAAATATAGATGTGTAATGTTAATTGCACAGCATTTTATATCAAACTTCCCACAAATAAAGATAATTAAGCATTTTTTTAGGATTAAATTCTAGACCTCCATCCCTTTGAGTCAGAGCTGAAATTTACTGTCTGTTTTACTTTTGTGTTAAATAAAAAGTTTTAAATTTTTATAGTTAGCCCTTGAATTAGTGTATGAGAAATCTGTTTTCTTATAATAAATACCTTTAGCTAAAACACTTTATACTGTAAAATCAAAGATTAGAACCTTTTCTTTCTTTCCTTTTTAAATATGGAAGACATACTACTGCTGTGGCATTTCCAGAGAGGAGTAGGCACAAAAGACGCCATTCTTATGATTTTGCTGTTAGATCTCTACAGAGGGTTTGAAAGGCAAGTGTTAGAAACAAGAACCCATGGAGCGGAAGACCTCATAAAGGACGTGGCTGACTGCAACAGCACTGGAAATATAATGTTTCCTGTAGACAAGAGAGTAGATTATTACATAGCTATTTTAAATAGCAATGCCCATTTTAATGAACCCTATATTTTTAAGAATAATAAGTAATAGAAGATTTTTTGAATCTACATCATAAAATTAATAATTTAATATTTTTCAGAATGTGTGTAAATGATCAAATGTACGTATACTGTTTTACTATACATTTTTTTATACTGTGAGGTTTGACTTGTGTTCTCCTATGACACATGCAATGACATTTTTATATGTTTCTATTGATTAATATTTCTTTCATTGGAATACAAAAATAGAACTTTCCTTCCCCTACCTTCCTCCATGTCCTGGGATATGAGCCTTTAAAGGCTGCATGAGCCAAGGGGGTCCAGGTCAGCCACTCATGCCACAGAATGCCTTCTGCAGCATCTTAGGGTTTTATTACTATGAAATTGTGACCACTATGATCCTTGCCATGAAACAGCTCTTACAAATATTTCAGGAGGTGAGTTTTGGACTTTATCTAGTTCTGGCAGATGCAAAATTAGTAGGAGAGTTGAAGGGGAGCAAAGAATAAAATATAAACTTAAAATATCATAGATTGATCATATTCTTGCTCCTAACCTATTCAAGTCAACAATAAATAAGGTTATCTGGTTAGTCCCGTATTTTCTTAAGATTAGAATTATTAATAGGAATTCTCTTCCCATAAAACCGTAGTTAAAAAGTCTTTGTTAGATAGTGTCTTAAAGACAGTACCAGGAACAATATATATTTCTGATGTATTGGAATCTCTGAATATTCTTTCTTGGTTTACAGATGTGCTAACAGTCTATTTACAAAGCTAACAATGGTTGCTATTACCGGATTCTAACTTTTCTTAGTTTTTTTTTCAATGTGTCCCATAATTTGGCATTATGCATGTTATATAAAACATATTTTGAAAGGACAGTAAAATAGTCCCAATTTTAATGGAAAGTTGTGTTTAACATAGGAGGACTCAAATATCAAATGTTATTGTCTGGTAAGGAATTCTGTAATGCAAGACGTAGTTTCACATTTTCTCCATTTTAGGAAAATTTTATTTAGTTTTCTAGATGCTTAACCACTGACGTTCATCTATTGTTTGTAATATGTATGTAGACTTGATAGACATATGCTTGAATGATCAATAAAAATCAAAAAGGGATAGATCTTTTTGTACAGACCTGAAATCATAGCTTCTCTGGAATATATCAAATTTAAAGCCTGCCTGGGCTACAGAACGAGTTCAAGGCCCAGACAAAGTAATTAGTGAGACTCTGTGAGGACTGTAGTCTTAACTAAGTGGTAAAGTACTGGACTAACATGAGTAAGATTCCTGATGTCTATCACTGTTCCAGCAAAAATCCAAAAGAAATTATAAAATAGAATGATTGAAATACTATTTCAGAGCATTCTTATCTAGAAGAACATTGATGGATTCAAACCCCTGTATCATCGTGGATAACCACACATCGTCATGCATGTTCTAAACAGTGAGGTCGAGTTCCTGGTAGCAATCTTTAAACACCTAAAAGGCACCAAAATTCCTGTCTGCTTCCTTCTTACATTTTATAACAATTAGCCCTTTGTTTACTATGAAAAATATCTCAATGTGTGAGACTAAGCAATGGCAAAGGTAAATTGGCCATTTAGATCCATTGGACTCTTAGATTTAGGTGCCTAATGAGCATTCTGAAAGTGAAAAATTAGTTTCAGCTTCAATTTCAAAAATAGTTTGTTTTTTAAAGTAAAGGCATAAAACCACAGTGTTATAGATTTTATGAGCATGTCAGGTCCTGAGCAAACTAATGATTTTATGCTTACAAAGTATAAATGAAATCAGACCTGTATTATGAAAATGGAACTATTAAAATCCATCAGAGTTTATTAGCATATGGATGAAGGTTCTGGCACAGTAATGTACCTCATGCCCTCCCATCTCTACTTTATTTTACTTGATACATCAGCACACCACATGTTTCTTGAAAATGTGTTATTTTTATCTTCTTCCAAGTGCTAGGGAAGAACAATTCTGTTTACTCCCAGGTGGCTTAAATTTGATTTGAACTCACAGCAGAGTTTACGCTGATGAATAGCTTTTCATTGAACATGAATAAATTGAGAAATTCGGATTAGTCAGCCACTTTTTCTTCATAATTTAAATTCCAAAGAAGCACTTAGCAAAAAATAGAACACAAAGGCCTGTGCAGTTGATGAATTGCACCTGATGACTAGCTGAATTAATAAAACCATTACTGCCCTGGACACAAAGCTTCCCAGCAGATCTGTGAAAATGACTATTTCAGGAAAACAAACAAAAAGGTACATTAGTTTCCAGACAAAAAGAGCTTGAGCTTTGTCCTGTTGTGACAAGACGATGCGACATACAGAGAGATGCAGGGTTTCACAGACATCCCTTTCTGCAATATGAGCAATTTTTCTTCCTTCCATCTCAGATAACATAAACATGCAGTATCTAAATGAACAATGTTACAAGTTGGGCATTCCTATAGAGAAAAGGGGGCAAAGACAGGAAGAGATTATTGTGTATATTTAAACATGTATAAGTTAATTATATGTGTACATTTAGTTTCACAATATTCTGGAACTTGTCCCTTTAAAAGTTCTGATTCTACATATGTAGGAAATATTATGTCTGTTTTGGCATAATCATTTCAATTTGTTTTACTATATTCTATAGAAAGTATTTTTTATAAATCTTCAGAGGAGATTGTATGAAATAATTCAAATGTATCTTTGTATACTGAATTTATTGAGGATTCTAATTGCTGTTCCCGCGATAATACTTTTAACAATATTTGCTACTTATTTGGAAGAAGGTAATTCTTTAAGATACTGATCTATGGCTAGCTGGGAAGCAAAGCATTCTACTAGCCATATCCTCACATATGGAGAAATTGTGGTATGCTAAATGTGAAAACTACTTTTATATAAAGTAGTTCTGAAAGTGGAAAACATATTGCAGTAGACTTTTATTTGAATATAAACATTCAGATAAAATTTTACAATTCCTTAATGTGGAGAAAACCTTGCTAATTGCGTGATATTTAATTTTTGAAGCCCAAGTACACTATGTGTCGTATTTTCTGTTGTATCTTACTCATGTCACAAAGATAACTTCAAAACTAATATGACAGGATTGCTATTTTCCTAGAACATATTAGACATATGTCGTATCACAGCTCTCTGTGAAATGGGATTTCTGGGGCTGCTCCAAACCATCGTAACAGGAAAACCCAGAAGGTGATATATTCATGGCAATTTTTGTGTATCAGAATACACGATGGAGAGCTGGAAAATTCATGACTATAAACTGTAAGTCATTTTAGCTGAGAAAAACCTATGTAGCTAATTAATAGTACAGTGGCGTTATTTCCATTTCTAACGTGTTTGACTTCATGAGCCTCTGAAAGACGCTTAATAAATTGGACAAACATAGATCTCAGTTTTAATGAAATGAATTTTTAAATGTCATTATAAAGTTTCCCTTTTGTACTGTATAATTCCTGAATGATCTTGAATAATAATGCAACTATCCTATGCACTAAGATACACAAATCAGTTAATCATTGTTAGTCAGCTATATTTTCTCTATTGGAAGAATAGTCATACCATTATTTTGCCTTTTGTATCATACCTAGCTATTTTTTTTCAGGTGGGGAGGGGGCGTTCAAGACACGGTTTTCTTGTGTAGCCATAACTGTCTGGTAACTAGCTCTGCAGACCAGGCTGGCCTCAAAAACACAGAGATGTGCCTGCTTCTGCCTCCCAAGTGCTGGGATTAAATCTGTGTATTGCTATCATTTTTTAAATTCATGTGCACATGTACACATGTATTTGTGTGTGTATGTATGTATGTATGTATGTATGTGTGTGTGTGTGTTTACTGGATAGTTTGATATTAGCCAGAATCAGACTAACAATATGTGATTTCACATTATTTTTAAAAGATTATTTTGAAGACATTGTACACTAGGATATTCACCTTGATGAATACTTGTAGGAATTGTTATAAATTTTGTACTGTTAGAAGCACAGTGACTTGATTTTCGGTCTTACATTTTGTTCTATATATTAAGTATAAACTACATCCTTTGAATTGTGACATAAAATGATAAATCTGTTCTTAGCACACAACACTATGACCAACCTTAATGCAATTGTAGCTGAAGAAAGTATATTTGTTCGATTAGTTCAAAAATTCTAAACACATTCACGTACAAATAAATTTTATTGTAAATGTTTAAAATTGCACCAGTGTTAAAGAATGTCTCTGGTTCACATACATCACAGATGGTGGTAAAATATATTCTACATAATATGCAGTATATTTTAAAAATGGTATTTAATCAAGTTGAAATGTATTGAAGATTCAGTCCTTGGAAAATAACAACTGGTAAACTAGTATGCATGACAAATTCAAATAAGCAGAAAGTGAAAATGATTTTAAATTGCCAAAGTAAGAATTAACAAAAGTAGCATTCAATAGAAATTATTTTATTAAACATGATAAAATGATCACATTTATAATTTAGTTACTTTACTTTCCTTTTCCTTTTCTCTTCCTTCCCCCTTAATACAACTGCAATACTCACGGTGATATTTTTTTATATTAATTACTCACTTTAGAATTCAACTAATTTGCTGAAATTTGCTAATGCGTGAGCTTATACTTTTATTTTCCATAAGCCATGGTCAATGAAGAAAATGCTATAGGCTATAAACTATATATGTGTGTGTGTAATATATAATATAATAATATAAGATGATTGTAGCATGAATATAATATATACAGTTTTACACAAATACATAGATATGTGCACATACACAAGCAAGTGTGTATTTAGCAGAGATTAATCAAACCATAAAGTATTATTATGGGGTATTAAACATTACTAAAGTCCTACATTTTTCTTTGGAATTGAATAATAAAATCCCACTTTCTAAATATTTTGTTAAAATTCATTGTTTTACCCATCAATGAAGCTAAAGTCAATGACATAGTCACAAATATAAAGCTTTCCTCAAAGGGCTGTGGTTGAGCATCAGAGTCAATGTATCTGGTGACATATAAGCATGCTCAATACATGTGTGTGTTAGTAAACAGACCTGATTGTCAGGTCTGAGCATGTGTTTTGTAATCCAGGAAACACAATTTTTGAAGCTGAAACAAATATTTTCAATTAAAATAATAAAAACTATTTAATAAACAGTGTGAACTTATTAAAGAAAGGTAATTAACTATTGGACTACATATTTGATTGGTTTGGTAAATGTTTTTTTTTGTCCCATTTCGCAGTTATTTGGGGACTGCACATTAGTATTTTGTGTAAAGTGAAATAAACTGCTGTAGAACATTGGTGAAATTGGTTCAGTTGGAAAGAAGCTATTTCTGGGAGCTAAAAATAGCTGAGTGAGTATGAATAGGACCTGGAAAGGGCAGGGGCATGGAGTGATAGCTTCTTAACAAGACAAAGGGAAAGTTCAGAGGACAGAAAAAGATATGAAGGGAAAGGACCTAAATGGATTTCTCAACAGACAGAGAAAATGGGATCAAGAGAACTAGCATGCTGGAATCTGAAGTGGCAATGCAAACACTGAGATTGCCAGTCTAATATTCTATCAGGAGAATAGTCACTGGAGTCATATAAATCAACACCAAAAATGACAATTTATGAGATTCATATGGAGACATAAGTAGTCATAAAATTTTGAGCATCAGGAAAGCAAATGAATAGGTGAAATAGAGAGGTCCCAATGGCTTATCCCTTGATTGGCTAACCAAAAGAAATTAGTTATTTGATTCATGCTCATTTGCATAATCTGGATAGGTAATAGTGAATGCTCATTATATAATTTATTCAAGACTTTTTTAAATCAAGGTACTTATAAATTTGAATTTTATATTAAGTCTTTATTTGGGTTTTCTTTTGGATTGCTTAAAAGTTTTGATTAAAGAGTTATTCAGCAATATTAAAATCACTTCACTGCTCAAGTTTATGACTCAAATTTTGATATATTCAATTGGAATTTTAAAAAGTGAATTAATTTCATCATGCAGCATGTATTGCTCTCTGTTGTTGCAATAACAATCTTGTGAATTCAGAGACCATGGACTACACAAAAATACACATTTTTCAGGTTTTATTATTTGTAGGTTGAGGCAACCCATGAGCTCTGTTTTCTGTTTACCAAACACATAGGGACTTTGGGGTTCCAGTAAGCAGCACAATCACTCAAGGAAAATTCTCCCTAGATACCTGTCTGCACACATAATGGGGCTTTTACTGATACATGCTATCTTGTTCCCAAATGATGTCTTTTTCTTAAGGGTGTTTTGTTGCAAATGTTCTTCAAGTAACGCTCATTATAAAATTAAAATTTTATTTAAATTTAACCTTGAACAGAAAGAGCACTCTCTGAAGAAACTGTCATCTTTAAACATATCTTTTCTTTCAATGGATTTTTTTTTTATTTTTAGCCCTAATGTATCTTATTTGTGAGTTAAATAGTTCAAAAGTTTTGATATATGATGGAGTCTTTAAAAATTCCTTATAAGTCAGATACCCAGAGAAGGAGAACATTTGTAAAATGGTTAAAAATCTAGAAGATGATAAGCATATACTTTTGTTGTATGATAAGGCCTCTCTTGGGTATATTCCCAAGAGTGGTATTGCTGGATCCAGGGGTAAGTTGATCCCGAATTTCCTGAGAAACCGCCACACTGCTTTCCAAAGTGGTTGCACAAGTTTGCATTCCCACCAGCAATGGATGAGTGTACCCCTTTCTCCACACCCTCTCCAGCAAAGGCTATCATTGGTGTTTTTTTTATTTTAGCCATTCTGACAGGTGTAAGATGGTATCTTAAAGTTGTCTTGATTTGCATTTCCCTGATCTCTAAGGAAGTTGAGCATGACCTTAATTGTCTTTTGGCCATTTGAACTTCTTCTGTTGAGAATTCTCTGTTCAGCTCAGTGCCCCATTTTATAATTGGTTTGATTAGCCTTTTACGGTCTAGTTTCTTGAGTTCTTTATATATTTTGGAGATCAGACCTTTGTCAGTTGCGGGGTTGGTGAAGATCTTCTCCCAGTCAGTGGGTTGCCTTTGTGTCTTAGCGACAGTGTCCTTTGCTTTACAGAAGCTTCTCAGTCTCAGGAGGTCCCATTTATTCAATGAGGTCCTTAATGTCTCTGCTGCTGGGGTTATACGTAGGAAGTGGTCTCCTGTGCCCATGTGTTGTAGAGTACTTCCCACTTTCTCTTCTATCAGGTTCAGTGTGTTCGGACTGATATTGAGGTCTTTAATCCATTTGGACTTGAGTTTTGTGCATGGTGATAGATATGGATCTATTTTCATTCTTCTACAGGTTGACATCCAGTTTTGCCAGCACAATTTGTTGAAGATGCTCTCTTTTTTCCATTGTATACTTTTAGCTCCTTTATCGAAAATCAGGTGTTCATAGGTTTGTGGGTTAATGTCAGGGTCTTCTATTCGATTCCATTGGTCGACTTCTTTGTTTTTATGCCAATACCATGTTCATAGCAGCATTGTTTGTAATAGCCAGAACCTGGAAACAACCTAGATGCCCTTCAATGGAAGAATGGATGAAGAAAGTATGGAGTATATACATATTAGAGTACTACTCAGCAGTAAAAAACAAGGGCTTCTTGAATTTTGCATGCACATGGATGGAAATAGAAAACACTATCCTGAGTGAGGTAAGCCAGACCCAAAAAGAGGAGCATGGGATGTACTCACTCATATTTGTTTTCTAGCCATAAACAAGGGACACTGAGCCTATAATTAGTGATCCTAGAGAAGCTAAATAAGGAGAACCCAAAGAAAAACATATAGGCATCCTCCTGACTATTAACCTTCATCAGGCGATGAAAGGAGACAGAGACAGAGACTCACATTGGAGCACAGGACTGAAATCTCAAGGTCCAAATCAGGAGCAGAAAGAGAGAGAGCACGAGCAAGGAACTCAGGACCGCAAGGGGTGCACCCACACAATGAGACAATGGGGATGTTCTATCGGGAACTCACCAAGGCCAGCTGGCCTGGGTCTGAAAAAGCCTGGGATAAAACCGGACTCTCTGAACATAGCAGACAATGAGGACTACTGAGAACTCAAGAACAATAGCAATGGGTTTCTGATCCTACTGCAAGTACTGGCTTTGTAGGAGCCTAGGCAGTTTGGATGCTCAACTTACTAGACCTGGATGGAGGAGGGGGTTCCTTGGACTTCCCACACTGCAGGGAAAGCTGATTGCTCTTTGGGCTGAGGAGGGAGGGGGACTTGATTGGGGGAGAGGGGGGAAATGGGGGGCGGTGGCTGGGAAGAGACAGAAAGCTTTAATAAATAAATAAATTTAAAAAAGGATGATAAGCAAAACCAAATGCAAGGCAGAAATTAATCAAAATTATTAATAAAAATATCACTAGACAACTTTAAGCAAATATCACTATTTACTTTAAATGAGAAGTAAAATGAGAAACTCATTCAAGAAGAAACTGTAGTATAAACTACTGAACATATTCCCAAGACCAATTAACTTATGATGTATTTATTTAAGACTTGTTGAAGAAATCATAGCGATTACACACACACACACACACAGAGAGAGAGAGAGAGAGAGAGTTTATTATATATACATATATATGTAGTAATATGCATGCTGTTAATAATGTAGTGCTGGTTAAATATTCTACAAATAAATCACTTAATTTATACCAAGAAGCAAAACTATATAAATACTTAGTACTAAAAAAATAATTTTTACTAAATCGACTTATCTAGTCATGGTAATACCTATTAACAAATTGGTAAGGAAAATTTCTTACTTAAAATTGTAAGTGCTGCCGGGAGATGGTGGCGCACCCCTTTAATCCCAGCGCTCGGGAGGCAGAGGCAGGCAGATCTCTGTGAGTTCGAGACCAGCCTTGTAAGAGGTAGTTCCAGGACAGGCTCCAAAACCACAGAGAAACCCTGTCTCGAAAAAATAAATAAATAAATAAATTGTAAGTGCTATTAACACACAAGAAATCAGACAATTCAAAAGTGATGACCTGTTACAGGAGGGCTGCTTGTTCTTCCTGACCACCTGGCTAGCTTAGCTCTGAAATAACCACACAGAAACTGTATTCATTAAAACACTGCTTGGCCCATTAGCTCTAGTTTCTTATTGGCTAATTCTTACATCTTAACCTATTTCTAGTAATCTGTGTATCACCACGAACTGTGGCTTACTGGCAAGATTTTAATTGCCGTCTGTCTCCGGCAGAAGATCTATGTTGTCTGTCACTCTGCCCTTCTTCCCAGCATTCAGTTCTATCTTCTCCGCCTACCTACATTCTGCCCTATCAGGCCCAAAGCAGTTTCTTTATTCATTTAACCAATGAAAGCAACACATGAACAGAAGACCCTCCTACACCAATGGCCTGATTTCCTTTTCATAAAATACTTAAGACTATATACACACAGTGAGATATGTAATCAGTGAAGTTTAATATGCTGAATGGTACAGGGCAGGGTTCAAAATGTAATTGTATTTCTATATATTAGCAACATATAATATACAAGTAAAAATGTAAAATGCTCTAATTTAGATTAGTTTGAAGATTACCCAAGGTACATGAAATTTCTGTTCGAACCTAAGAATATATTTACAAGACTGAGAAGGATGTGGGCTGAAAAGATGGCTCAGAGGTTAAGAGCATTGCCTGCTCTACCAAAGGTGTCCTGAGTTCAATTCCCAGCAACCACATGGTGGCTCACAACCATCTATAAGGGGGTCTGGTGCCCTCTTCTGGCCAGCAGGCATACACACAGACAGAATATTGTATACATAATAAATAAATATAAAAAAGACTGAGAAGGAAAAATTGGACATTACCAAAATATAAAATGAAGTAAATTCATCACAAGAGAAAACATTAAGAATTAGAATCTCTAATCCAGAGATTCAATTGAAATGGAATTCTAAAGAGATTGTTTCTAAAAACTAACAAGTAAGTTTAAAATTTTACATGGAAATAAAAATATAATACCATTAAGATTTTCTATATTTATTTATTTTGTGTATGCATGCATATATTTGTGGGTACAAGTATCACTTATTGATACATGTCAAGTTCATTGTACAAGTTACAGGAGTCAGTTCCCACCTTCCACCAGGTGGCTTCTTGAGACCCAACTCCATTGCACAGGTTTACACTCTTTATCATTTTCATATTTAAAATTAAAACTTTATTACTTCAGCATCATCACACTCTCCCTTCCTTCTGCTAACTCCTCCCAGCCCCTTGACCACCAGCTCCCTTTCAAATTCATGGACTACTTTTCTTGAACTGTTATTGTTTTATTGTTTTAAACACACACATATGCATATAAATGTTTATATATACATATGTGTATGTATATATTGTTACCTGTACATGTATCATTTCAGGGCTGACTTTTTGGTATTGAATAAATAAGTCAAAACTATATCACTTGTGAGGACTTTTCTGTTCTCAGCAAAGGAGAATTAATTAGTTGCTTGTAGTCCATTTTTAATAGGGCTGGGGCCCTGTGAGATTTCCGCTTTGCGTATTAGCATGTGTATTGGTGTTCTACTTGTTTGTGTCTTCTTTTGGCAATCATTTTGTAGAGAAGTTTCATGAGTGAAGCTTCTCTCTAACTTCTAGTTGATGAATGGAGTCTCACAGGAGATTTCCTGACCTCCTGGTTCTTACAATTTTTTTAATATATATATTTTTAAAGTTTTAAGATTTATTTTGGGCTGTTTGCTTGTTTTGGTTCTGGAGTTTTGAAAGAGAGTTTCACTGTGTAACCGCCTTGACTGTCATAGAACTATCTTTGTAGACCAGGCTGGCCTCAAACTAAAAGAAATATGCCTGCCTCTGCTTCCTAATCCCAGGGACTAAAGGCATGCTCCACCACAGCCCAGCTCAATTCTTTTAAATGTTTTTAAGGAAGCAAATTTCCATTTGATTTTTCAAAAGAAACAATCATGTCAGATTCAAGACTGTCATGAGTTGTAGGATTTACTGTCTTTGGAGGTCCAATACCATTCCGCTATATAAAGACAGTATATTTATTTAAAAAATCTTCAGTAAATTTAAGAAATAAACAAAAAATGGAAATTTCAAGTACAATGAATTATTTATACTCAAAATATACACAGACTTACAACTTAAAGTTAAAAGCAAATGATTTAATTAAAAATCATTAGCATTTTAATCAGACAATAAAAACATACAAATGACATGTAGGTACTTAAAAATGTTCTATGCATGAATTTAATCATATTTCTACCAAAAAGAGACTTTAATGAGAAAACATTCTTGAAAAGACAGGAAAATAGTTTACATATATCTATACACATATATTGATATATATCAATGTTTATATACTGTATATGTATATATGTATATATATATATATATATATATATATATATATATATATCACTTCAGTGATTCAGGATTAATGGTTGTGTAATATCTAGCATGTGACTCTCTATCTTTCCGAAGCAAATAAAATGTTTAAGATGATGTCATGACGTTATAAAATAGTCATTAGACTTTTAATTTGTAGCATTCTTTCTAAATATATTATTTTGCTGTCTTCAAGTAGTCATGTTTTAATGAGCCTTCTGTACTGATTTTTCTTCCCTTCACTAGTCTTATGAAAATTAGTTCAAGTCTAGTCTGAATCTCTTGATTCAATTAGTGAGTACATTTTCTGAACTCTGTGTACAGGCTCACTGATACTCAGTATGTTTTCATAATGAATTTTAATAATTAGTATAATAAACAGGAGCTTGTGTTGCCAATTTACAAACATGATCTATATAAAGTGTCTACAGTCACCCATATCATAGTCAGGTGGAATCATAATCAGCTGAGTAAATGTCTCATGGGCTTGAAACTAGAAATAAGATTCCAGAGAGGGTGAGGCTAAATATCCAAGAAGCCAAGCCAGGTGTGAGAAGAGCAGGGTGGAACTGTTCCTGCCGTGTGTGTGTGTGTGTGTGTGTGTGTGTGTTATACATGGCTTGCATCATCATATGCTAAAAGTATACACATACACACTTGGGCACGTGTGCGCATGCGCACACACACAAACACAAACACAAATAATCTCCAGGGCAATTCTAACCCAGAGTCACCAAGTTTGTTTCCTCAACTAACAAAGTTTCATACACTTGTGTGTTAAAAAAACCTCAGGAAAAATATGCTGAAAATAGATGAAGTTGCAGCATGAGAGCCTAGACTGTGTGTCTTCATCAGAATAGTGCTAATATCGTTTTATTTTTATAATTCTGACTATAGCATGCATACAGCTACTGACTTGTCCTTGCTGTGTGGTCATAATAGAGGAATCCTCTGTTTGTTGTGAACAAATCTTGCATTTTCCTTACATTTTATGAATGAAGTGTCTTTGTGAGCCACCTCCCGGAAGCACACTGAAAACCACTAATTTATTCTGAAACCACATTTGTGTTCCCATTTATCAGTCTCGTCCTATTCAGTCCTAGTGGCATACAAAGGACCTAAATATATAACCACATTTCTGACGTTTATACACAATGGTGAAAACATCTTTGAACTACGCCTGAGGGAAAAATGTCCCAACTGTGCTGTACTTGGAGGTCCTCATGGAGTTTTAATATCTGCAGAGACAAGGTTCCCATCCCCCAGGTTAGAATTTAAATGGTGTTGTTGTGACCAAGAGTCATGCATGCACAAAGCCCTTCTTGTGATTGTAGCCTTCAACTAGAACTGAGAATCACTGGTCTAAGGTGTGATTCACAATACAACATTTGATGTAAAATGCCAGTTTAACGGTAGCATGTATGTATTATAATTATCCTAAGCAGTATTCTACATTATTAATTTCAGGATGTGACTGATAGCTACTTAGAAACCCTTATTTGGAAAACTGATGTCAGTGCTAGATAGTTTTATGTCAACTTGACACAAGATAAAAAGGAGGAAGCATCAAATTAAAATGCCTCTGTGAGATTAGGCTGTAGACAAGCATACAGGGTATTTTTTTTAATCAGTGATTGATAGAGGGGGCCTCAGTCATTGCAGGCGGTGCCCTCTCTGGAATGGTGGTCCTGGGTTCTATATAAAGCTATTAGGAGCAAGACAGTAAGCACCACTCCTTCATGACCTTTGCATCAGTTTCTACTTCCAGGTTATTTTCAATTGGTGAGTCCTCCACTCACTGCCTCAACACTTTTTAAGATGAACTGTAAATGGAACTGTGTGTGAAATAAATCCTTTCCTTACCCAGTTTCTGTGGTCACAGTACCTCATCACAGCAATAGTGACCCTAAATAAGACACAGACCCATCAAGTTTGAAGAGGTGACGTGTGACTTGCATTTTCTTCATTTTCTAGACTATAATCCCTTTGAATTGGATACGTGTCTTCTATTCCCTGTAGTTAATATCCTGAGAGACATATAAAACTGGTAGAGAAATGTCAAAGGGTTCATTTGTAGCCTATAGATGTCAAAATGAAACTAGGAAAAGGACAGACATAACTTTGAATATAGTCTTTCCTGAAATTGTGGAAACTGAAGAACAGGTGAAGATATGAGGAGCCTCTCCTGTGTCTTTGACATTTTTAGTGTTATGTTTTACTCTGATATTCTTGTCAATCCTTATCTTTGAAGCTGCAAGCAAAGAAAAGCATGGGATACAGAACAGAACAATGCTATTTGAGAAATTGTGTCTCTTTGCACCCATATATCTGAAAATACCTAACAAACGCAACTTATGTCAAAACATCTGACTGCTGCTTTAATCACATTAACAAACTCTGTTCATATATTTAAAGCAGACATAGGTCTGACATTTATTTTTCTCATCTTCTTTTTTAACCTTTTATTCTGATTAAAATTAGTTAAATAATAGAACTCTGTATGAATCAATAAGCTAAAGTTTTTTTCTCATGTGACTCCCCCAGTCTTAGATTTAAGAGCTCAATTTTTAATTGTTCCAGTCTTTTAGTATTCCTCTTTAAATAGACTTCAGACTTGATAGGCAATGTGTGTCCCCTGCCTGGGTAGCACACCCTAGTATGTTATACATTTTTGGGGTTGTCTACATATTTGTTCCTGTGGCGACACTAATGATGTAGGCACTTGGCACTGGTGGTAGCACCAAAAATTATATGAGATGTCTTATTTGGTTTTGGTGTTGTTGTTATTGTTGTAGGGGGAAGAAGTTGCAAGAGCAGAGTGTATAAGGGAGGGAACAGGGAGATTAGTTAGGATCAGGATGTATGAAGTGAAATTGACAATAAATCAATGTAAGAAAAAAGAAAGAGAGCAAGGGAGAGAGGAAGGAAGGGAGGGAGAGAGGAACAGAAGGAAGGAAGGAAGGAAGGAAGGAAGGAAGGAAGGAAGGGAGGGAGGGAGGGAGGGAGGGAGGGAGGGAGGGAGGGAGGGAGGGAGGGAGAAGGAAGGAAGGAAAGAAGGAAGGGATGAAGGAAGGAAGGAAAGAAGGAAGGGATGAAGGAAGGAAGGAAGGAAGGAAGGAAGGAAGGAAGGAAGGAAGGAAAGAAGGAAGGAAGGAAGGAAGGGATGAAGGAAGGAAGGAAGGAAGGAAGGAAGGAAGGAAGGAAGGAAGGAAGGAAGGAAGGAAGGAAGGAAAAAAGGAAGGAAGGAAGGAAGGAAGGAAGGAAGGAAGGAAGGAAGGAAGGAAGGAAGGAAGGAAAAAAGGAAGGAAGGAAGGAAATGACCTTGCAAACTTCCATTGCTCTTATACTTTCCCATATGTTTTGGCCACTTGTAATATTGTCCTGGTACCCAGAGCAACTGCTCCAAGCAAAGGATTAGTGGATAACAAGAACTGTAAAACTTAAAATTTTCAAACTTTCTAAGCCTTTCTTTCTCTTAAGAGTCTACCAAGCCTGGGTAAAGAGGATTTGACACATTTGTGTTCCTCTGCAGGGACACAGGTTAGGATTCACAAGCTGAAGCTCTAGAAACTCCCTCATCAAGGACTCATGTAGCATTTGGAATGATTCCTAGTGACACAAGCCATGCCTATGATTCTAAGCTGTTGGCCAATCCAACCCTGTTCTTTCCTTGGGTCATAATCTCAACATGTTCAAATATGGCTACTTTCAGAATATATACCTTTATTTCAAGTGATTTTTTTTACCCTTTTGTTTAACAGTTTTTTCTCCTCTCCAAAATTTTAATTAAAGATGTTGATATTTTTCTATTTTATAGCTGTTTTTTAAGACATGACACTTTATCTTTTATTTACACAGTACAATAAGTTATTGTTTGCACACACATATATATGCTTATATATGTATGTAAGTATGCATGTAGGCATGCATATTTAAGCATCTGACAACAATACATATACTCAAATGACTGTCTTGGTTGATATATGGATAGCTTCATTATCTTTTCAGCTATGGACATTATGTTTTTAGCTATTTAATTTAAAAACATAAATAAAGGTGATATATAGAGAGAAGAATGAATTTGAGGATATTTTAAATCCAAAAATTTTCCTATTCAACTTGCTACTCGATAAATCATTAACTAAATTGTAAAGATTGGATATTTGAAATTAAAACATAAAATTCATATAAATCTGCATTATCTTTTATAGGTATCTTTGCACTTTAATAATTTAATTAAAATATGAATGAAATGTTATATTTGGATACTATTTGAATAATTCTTATTTTATTATTGTTTATATTATGTTTGTAGTCTTTCCCAATATGGTTATATTTCATCTTGTTTAGTAGATAAGAACAAAGCACTTTGCAATAGCATGCAACCACACATATACAGGTATGACATTTACTTTCACCTTCAATTTTTGAAGTTTTCAGAAATAAATAAACTTGTAACTAAATGCAGTCCTTTTGAAACTTGAATATTAGTTATTCAGGACATGTTTAAAAGAGTTTTAAAATGTGATCAATATCCACTCATATTTTTTTCTATCATGTAGATTTTGCGGATTCTTTTTTGATGGGAGAATTTCATATACATCAAACAAAAATATATTTTATTTAAATGGACATGATTATTTTCACATTTCCTACAAAATGAAGTTTTCATATTGCTGTGTTTTTGTAGGTGTCCTAATTATTCTCATTTTGTAATATCATTTTCATTAGGTTTCTGAACAGAACCGTTTGTAAGAGGCTGATTTTGTGTTTGGTGGTAGTGATTAATGTAAAGAAAATGTAATCAGGATCATCTCAAAATGAATAGATCTCATGTCAAATTTCACTCTGCAGTGGCCTTTTTGCAAGCCTGGTACAATCCATTAGAAATGGAAAGGTGTCGTGGAAATGCTGACAGGTTACTCTACAGCTGTATGAAGGCTTTCATTGCTGAATCATTAATCTCTGTGGAAGACAGTACTGTGGCTTTTTACAAATCAAATCCTTCCTCTACAGTGGAGACAGGTCAAAATAGTGAAGGCTCCCGACTCTCCAACAGAAAGGAAATAGATGATGCTGACATCTCCTCTGGTTTAAGCCGAGTCCGAGAGCACAGAGCTGTGGATGAAGTGCTTTGTTAAAGTGGACTGAGGGCTATTTTCGGGCCATGTGAGTTGCCTTTTATTCATCATACCTAATAGCAGCGGGACTGCAGCAAGCTCCTCGGCACAGGAATAGAGAGACAGAAATGAATACAGCACAGATCTGATCAGCACCTGAGCCCACCTGAGCTGCAATAGCTCATCTTACCTTAGAAAATTGCATACATTTTGATTTCCTCTGGTTTTATTTCCTTTTAATTTTTTTCCTTTCTTTGGGGGAGGGGGTCTTTTGTTTTATTTTTTAAAACTGTTTGCAGACTATCCTTTTCCTTTTTGTAGCATAGTAACAATTTTGTTTGGGACTCCCTTAACGGATTTGTTCTCACCTCTTGAGTTTCAAATGCTTTACAAGGAATGGTTATAAGTTAGATGATCTTCACCAATTAAGATAGAATTGGTATTTATGGAGATTTCAAACTTGTTAAAAGTACACAGCAATTTCCATATCTGAAATATAGGAAGCAACAATTTAGAATGCACAAGATCAATAACATATGCTAGTTTTTAATTTGCGGATATGTGTCCTATTTTTACCAGATTGGAGATTTTTCATTGCATAAGTAGGAAAGTGAAATTCTAACTAAGACATTAATCTAAAGATATGTACATGAATGAGCCTGACTTAAATCAGTTTATAATTTACAAATATGTATAATACTTTAGGAAAAATTTGAACTCAGTGGTTTTATTTTCTTAACTGGTAAAATGGAAACAATTGTATGTCAATGTTTAAAAGGCATTTATAGCAGTAGGCACTGCTTTATTCATCATTTATTTGTTTATTTATTTATTTTCAGTGTTTTTGAGACATGTTTTCTCTGTGTAGCTTTGGGACCTGTCCTAGAACTTGCTCTGTACATCAGACTGGCCTCAAACTCACAGAAATCCTCCTGCCTTTCCTTTTTAAGTGCTGGGATTAAAGACGTGCATCACCACCACCCTCCCCAGCCTGCCTCAACTATTTTAAAACACCCAAAACATTAACATATTAATTTAAAATGAATTTTATCTGGTCATAATTTGTATAAATTAACTACCCTACAGTATGAATCTCATGTTCACTTTGCTTTTCTTTAACAATATACAAAGGACTATTTGTCAAATGTCTTACAAATAAACACTACCAGTTCTAACGGCTGAATGCTATGATGATCTTCCCTAGTATGACATTTGACACCCTTTTCCTGCTCTGTATTGTCCTGCCTACCGTAGTCAATGTAATCATAAAACTGATGAGCAGAACAGTGTGCATGATAAGAAGCAAGCATAGAGCAAAATCATTCTTCTCCATTGATTATTTTTAAATATAGCATATGCTGTCTCAGCACATTTGAAGTTCCAACTGCTCCTCTGCATTTTGGTCTGACACAGCCATGGAAATAGTCTGAAGAAGCTGTAATTACTGGGTGAACAATGGGGTTGCTTGCATTCGGAAACTAGTTTTAGCAAAATTATCAAGCAGTTTTGCCCCCTGCTTGTTCCTACTGCGACTCCTCTATTCCCCACCATTATTTATTTGACTCTTACACGCAGAAAGATTTCTGTTGGATAATAGATCAAATTTGATTATGAAGAGTATTGAGGTTGAAAATGTATTACTGATGAACTGCATCCTTTTTTATATTTCTTATGTAAGAGCAGGAGGTAACCGGCCTGCAAAGATAACCCAAATATCTGTGGACAAAAAAGCCTACCTAGAGTGTCTAAAGCATAATATATTTAAAGATCAGAAATAATAGCTAATGCGTATTAAACACTTAACAATGCAGGCTTTGTGTTAAATGCCTAAATGTTCCAATTCATGTTCTTTTACCTAGATGTAAGTGCTGCTATTATTTGAATTCTACACAAAATAACATGAGGCATAAATAAGTTTATCTTACTTCACCTCTGTTCCATGGGGCACACTGATCTTCAAGATAAACCTACCCATGTTTCACTCAAAGTAGTAGCTCTAATGCCATCAGATGCTAGCAGCAGAAGATCAAAATTAAAATACAGCCACAGTTTTCCTGAGTGTTTTGTTCTATCCCCGCTCTGTTTTCCTCATAGGAAGCACAGCGAGCACTGTTTGACCCTCCCCCCCCACCCCCATCACTGCAGCCTAGTCACAACAGATAGGTTCTGCTTGCCTTTATTTGTGCTTCTTGACATCATGCTCCCCTCTTGTCCTTTATCTTGCATTAGGTGGTGGCTAACAGAGCTTTAAGGGGTTTGTTCTATCCATTCTTTTCTGAATGTCTGTGCTCCTAGATTCTTCTTTTCGAAAAGTACTGACCTACTTTGGACAGTGCTCTATAAAGGAAGGTCTGGGAGTCTCTCTTCCCAGGTCTAGTTCCTCTGCCTGCTCTAAAGTCAGGCTTGGCTCTGAAACAAGGAGCACAGCAACTCTTTGTGGCTTAGGATTTCTTTTCCTTTCATCTTTCTGATTTTTCTCTCCATTCTAGGCCAGAAGCATTATTACTTGTACTATTTCTGCCACTCAGGAAATACTTAATGGTGTAATATTTATTTTTAATCACTAAGGATTCAGTCCTATTTTAATTTTTACAACTGTGGTACATAATGCCAATCTTTGTTGGCAATTGCAGCTGTGCTCTGAGAATAGGTGCTGCATTTGTGTCACACCTTGCATTTGGTAATGCCAACTGGGTGTGGATTTCTGACTTTAAGAAGTTCAAGTAAAACACAGTACCCTTGATAACAAGCTAGAAAAAAGCTATGATGACCCTTTATATAGGGGAAATAGCATATAGACAAAGAGGGAAATATTGTTAAAGAATTGGCCCTTCTGATAAGGATAAAGTCACAGCAATTATGTATATGGAAGTATCTGTCCTGCCTGGTCATGTAGCCATTCAGTCCCAAAGAAACACACAGAGGCTTATGTTAATTATAAACTGTTTTGCCTTTTAGCTCAGGTTTATTATTAACTAGCTTATACAACTTAAATTAACCCATAATTCTTATCTATGTTTAGCCATGTAGCTTGGTACCTTTTCTCAGTGAGGCATTCTCATCCCTGCTTCCTCTACATCTGTCTGGTGACCGCATCTCTGTCTTTTCTCTTCCCATAATTCTCCTGGTCTGGTTATCCTGCCTTCCTGCCTGGCTACTGTCCAATCATCATTTCATTAAACCAATAAAAGTGACAAATCTCTATAATGTACAAAAGCATTAAACCATAGATTTATCATATTAAAGTGTCAAGTATAAGTACATGTGTTTGTTCAGCTTAGAATGAATCCTCTTTACCTACTTCTCTCTGGCTTTGTCTGAAGTTACATCATGAAACAAGGGGGTAAGAATGCACAAGCAAGCATAGTGTAGAGAGAGCAGTGAAATGCTAACTTATGCACATGACTTAACTGATACACACATCAGTTTACAGTAACTGTGGTTACCTGAAGTAGACTTGCATAACACCAGTCACATGAGAACAAGTTGTTCTAACCTCTAGTTTAGAACTATTGCAACTGATTGCCGCTGAAGGCAGGACAATCACTGACCACTGAGGACATAACAAGTGGTGAGTTACCCAAGCATTCAAGTGTGAGTGGTCACACTGTCATGCATATTTGGAAGGCTTGAAATGGGGAGGGTGACAGTGAGGTGGCCTAGAAGGAGCTGGAGGCATTTAATAATGAATGGACATGATCAAAGTACATTGTAAAAGTATATAAAATTTCAAGAATTACTAAAAATATTTGAAAATCAATCAAATGAATAATCAAGCATAACAAAAGTTATAATGGAAATGGTGTGTATATCTACTATATGATAAAACACAAAATGCTAATAACAAAAGTTTAATCTTAAGAGCTGTCAGTGGCCGGGCGGTGGTGGCTCACGCCTTTTATCCCAGCACTTGGGAGGCAGAGGCAGGCGGATCTCTGTGAGTTCGAGGCCAGCCTGGTCTACAAGAGCTAGTTCCAGGATAGGAACCAAAAGCTACGGAGAAACCCTGTCTCGAAAAATCAAAAAAAAAAAAAGAGCTGTCAGTGAAATTAGCTTAAAGTTATGTGCTACTCCTCTCTTGAGTACTTAGAGTGATGACTCTAAGTTAGAATATTACAGAAGTACTTGTACATTTATGCTTACTGCAGCATTATTCACAGCAACCCTTCTCAATTTCTCATACTTAGAACTGAACCTATGGTTTTACACATTACTAACCCATTCTACCCATGAGTTACAACTGCAGCCCATCATGACAGATAAGCTGCAGAATCAACCTATTTTAGAATTAACCTACCTGTCTCTATATCAGTTACTCTTTTATCGCAGTGTTGAAACATGATGACCAAGGAAACTTATAGGAGAAAGAAGGTATTGGGATTTTGGTTGCAGAGAGTTAGGGTTAACCATGACAGAGAAGCAACAAGTATAAAGGTTAGATTAACAAGCTGATATCTCACTTCCTGAACTTTAAGCACAAAGCAAAAAGAGTGTATTAGAAGCATATTAAATTCTGCCTACAGTAATAAACGTCTTTTAGCAAGGACACACCTCTTAAAACTCTCCAACAGCACTATGCAGACGAACTGTTAATATGCTTGAGCCTATGGCGAACATCTCATTAAAACCACCATAGTATCCAACAAGAGGAGAATGGAGAGAGAAAATGTGGTATATATTTGCTATGGGATGACTCCCACCATAAAGAAGAATGACGTCGTACCATTTTAAAGAAAATGGATGAAACTGGACATAGTATCAATGAGTAAAATATGTCACCCTCAGAAAGAAATGCATTTTCTCCCATTTTGGAATCTTAAGATTTATCTAAGATGCATTTATCTAGATGCATTATTTGAAAATGACACGAAAGTAGAAGCAGGCTAATCTACAGAAACCAATAAGATAATGGAAGGAGAGCAGGATAGTAAGGAGAGGGATATATGGGAGAAAGTAAATTCAGAACACATGACACAGTCTCAGAGGAAAAGAATCCTGTGAATACAGTAGATATTCACCAGCGAAGGTTTCTAAAAAAAGAAAAAAAAAGAAACAAAGCAAAACAATCAAAAAGCCAACTAAGAAAGACTTGCTTTTAATTGCTCCAAAACCTAATGCATTTAAATGATTCAAAGTACAATATTTGAGTTGCAACAGTGATAAACTGACATTGCATACAGAAAATAATTTCCTTAACTGCAGATAGGACAATGATTATAGTTTACCAGCTTTTGTCACAAGCAGGAAACTTCTAGAAATATCAGTGAGGCATAAAATTGAAGATAGAGACCCTCAGCATTTCTTTGGAGCATACTTCCTTGATAATTGATGAAATGAAAGACTGTGGGGTTGGGGGACAAGCCATAGAGAAGTGAAGGATAAGCAAGTCAGAACCATAAGGCAGGGAAATTAGAAAGATTGGGCAACAGTCTCAACAAATTTGATGCTAAGTAGGGATAGCAATAGAAACAGGGCATTAGATTATTAGATTAAGAAGTCATTGAGTGTCTTATGAAGGATATTCTGTAAATTTAATTATTACAGAAAGGGTTACCAAAAGCACTCGAAAATTGGTGTATTCATTAGTATGCACAGACTTCACGAGATCTGTCAAATCTAATTCTCTTGTACTGTAAAACAAAAGTAGTCTATAAACAAGTAAAATGAATATTACCAAGATAGTACAGAGCAGAAAGGTCAAATCATTGTCTATGTCAGTTGATGTTCAGTCACAGAGTACTTTCCCAGCCTTGAGGGTATAGTGTTATCTTATCATCATAAGCCCCTTATCTTTGTGTGCTTCCTAAGTTAATGCATACAATGGTTGCCGCTGCAGATTTTGGACATTGATGATAGTATGATAGTGATCATATACATACAAATATGTGTGTGTGTCTGTTTTTCTATACTTTCAGTTTATATTAAGTAAAGATGGTTTTTCATAGACTTATTAAGTGATACCTGATTCTCAAAAAATATGAGTTTTGCTGAGAGTGAAGGCAGATAAAAGGAATGGGCGTCAAGAAAGTTGTGTTAGGTGTGAAAATGGAAAAGTTTCTTCAGGGAAAACCCTGCAAGATGAACAAGCTTTCTGAAATGTCCATGAGGCTGGTGTGTTTAGATATTGTCAGGGTTTTGTGACTTGTCTAAGGAAGTAGCTCAAACCTAGTGGCTAAAGCTGAAGGTATTTGTTGCTTCAAAGTGCTGGAGTCTGAGAGAAGGATGTCAGTAGAGTTAGGTATTTCTAATAAAAGCAAGCAGGAAATGTGATATTTCTGCCTAATTTTGGCTGGCCTACCTAGGGTCCTTGTGTTGCAAGCCTGGCTCTTATCACAATTTTCACTGCATTGGTGTATTTCCTGTGTGCTCACTGCTGCCCTCATCTCTCTCTCTCTCTCTCTCTCTCTCTCTCTCTCTCTCTCTCTCTCTCTCTCTCTCCCTCCCTCCCTCCCTCCCTCCCTCCCTCCCTCCCTCTCTCTCTCTCTCTCTCTCTCTCTCTCTCTCTCTCTCTCTCTCTCTCTCTCAGTATGTCAGTCACATTGAATTGTGTGCCACTTCATTTTAGCTTATTGTGAAGTAACAGTATCTTCAGCAGTCATGTTCTACTTGGGTCTCATTTCATAGTAATGAGAATTATACCTTTTTCCTAATTTGTCTAGTTCACACAAGTTAGGATCTTTTAGAAAGAGGGTCCCTCAGTCAAGAAAATGCTCCCACCAGACTTCCCTGTTAGGCATGTCTGTGGGGCATTTTAGATTAAAATTTGCTGGATGGAGACCCAGTCCATTATTGGTACCTCCCTTGCACCAGGTGGTTCAAGGGTGTATAAAAAAGTAGTTTGAACAAGCCCTAGGAACAAGCAGCATTCCTCCATGTCTTCTGCTTCAACCCCTGCCCCCAAGTTCTTTCATGAGTTTTTGGCTTGACTTCCATCTGTGATGTACTCTTATGTAGAACTGCAAGGCAAAATAAATCTTCCTTGTCAAGCTGCTTTTGGTCATGGCTTTTATCACAGCAATGGAAACCCCATCAAAGACAAGCTTCAATATATAAATTTGAGAGAGTTTTCCTTCTACAGCAAAATTCATTTGTTTTGTGGTAAACAAAGACTCCTGTATAGAAGTGACAGATGATATCACAGGAAAAATTAGAAAGGGCAAAATCTGGAATTTAAAAACATCTGTGACTTGATTTTGATGACAGACTAACACTAGCACCCTTATGGTGCTAAGTCACCAAAGCCTCTCATCAAATGTCATATCAAAGAGAAGCATCTAAGATAAGATCGCATTTCATAGAAACAAGAGTGCAACATTTCTGTCTGTGATTTAGACCTGTTCACATTCCAGTCTCAATTCATCAACTCTGCATGCACAGGATTCAGGATACCCTAAGACAGAATCTCAATATTTTACTCAGCTTAAAATAAAAAATAAACAAACAAACAAAAAACAGGCAGAAGAGGAAAACATAGATGACTGTTATAGCTGCTACGGAAATAAGAAAATTAAACCAGATTGGAACAGTACAAGTGATAAAGGGGATAAGTTTAACGTGATGTGTATAGCTTATGCAGTAGTGGGAAGTTGCACCTGACTTGCTGAGAGAAAAGAATGCAACATATTTATCAATACCATTACTAATGAATTACAATATACTATGTTTCTTATCATGTCAAAATGTATCCTACTTGTTCATATTTACTAAACTGATACTGTTTGATTTGGTTTAATTTAAAAGTTGGATCTAATTTTATTTATTAAAAGTAAAAAGGACCTTGAGGGGATAATATCATAACAAGGCATTTGATGATACCTATCATGGAACTCCTAGTTCTAGAAACTTAAAACACCAGTTCCCTTCCAAAAAAGTTCTTCCTCAGAAAATACACATGTGTTTCAAATGAACACTAAACCTATTTCCAAAGCTAGACTAAATGTTCACTACCTTCTGCTTCTCTATGAGGTTGCCCAAGTAATCTGTTCATACATCTTTATTATTATTATTATTATTTTATATATTTAAAAAAATTTCTTTTTATTTTACATTCCAATTTGAGTTACCTCTCCTTCTGCTCCTCCTACTCCCCCTCCCAATTTCTACCCAACTTATTCCCCATCCACTCCTCAGAGAGGATGAGGTTTCCCATGGGTAGTCAACAAAGTCTGCCATATCACTTGAGACAATACCAAGGCCCTTCTCCCTGTCTCTAGACTGAGAAAGGTATCTTTCCATAGGGAATGAGCTCCAAAAAGCCAGTTTATGCATTAAGAATAGATACTGGTTCCACAGACAGTGACCCCACAAATTGCCCAAGCCACATAACTGTCACCCACATTAAGAGGGCCTCACTAGCTCAGGTTAGCTGTTTCTGTTGGTATCCCCAATATGGTCTTAATCCTTTTGCTCAAATTATAGCTCCTTGTTCTCTACCACTGGACTCTGGGAGCTTGGCCAGTGATTAGCTGTAGTTCTCTGCATCTTCCATCATTCACTTCATGAAGGTTCTGTGATGACAATCAAGGTAGTCATCAGTCTAATTGTTCTTTTTTTAAAATGCTGCAAGATCCCCGTGGCAGTAGGCAGCAGAAATGCTGTAGGTCCCAAAATGGTGGCGGGCCATGTGGTAGCAGACAGCGGGCCCTGGGAGCAGCCAGTCCCAGGCAGAAATGGCTGCCTGTCCCAGAGCGGCGGCCCAAGCAGTGGCGGCGGGCCATGTGGCGGCACACAGCGGGCCCTGGGAGCAGCCAGTCCCAGGCAGAGACAGTTGCTGGTCTCAGAGCAGTGGTGGCGGGCCATGTGGCAGCAGGCAGTGGGCCCCAGGCAGAGTAGGCTGCTGGTCCCTGAGCAATGGCTGGTTCCAGGCAGGGAGACACATGGCGGGCAGGCGGGCAGAAGACAGAAACATGGATAGACACGACAGGCAGGGTGAGGTTGAATGTTTATTCAGGGGGTTATGGAAGGAAGAAGGGTAAAGTGGGGGACAGAGAGAGGGGGGAGAGAGAGAGAGAGAGAGAGAGAGAGAGAGAGAGAGAGAGAGAGAGAGAGGAGAAAGAGACAGAGACAGAGAAGGGGGGAAGCAGAGAAGTGGGGAGAGAGGCAGAAGCGAAGCTGCCTCTCCGAGAAAAAGATGGAAAAGAGAGAGCGAGCTCAGGCCAGAAGCTGAAGATCAGCCTGCCTCAGCGGATGGGGAGGGGAATGGGTGTGGCTTGTCTCTTAAAAGGACCAAAACCATAACACTAATTACAGGGCAAGAGTAGTTAAGGCACCCTTTCCACTATTGCTTAGATTCTTATCTGGAGTCATCCTTGTGGATTCCTGGGAATTTCCCTCTTGCCAGATTTTTAGCTAATTCCACAAAGGTATCTCTTTCCTTGCTCTCCCTATCTCTCTATCATCTAAGAGAGGCTTCCTGACTCAGCTTTAGCTGCAAAACCCTTCAGCTCTTTAAGGGCACCATTCTGTAACAATGAAAGCCAGCTTGTTGGGGTTTCTGTCCCACCAAGTACCCCACAGCTGGAAAGTCCCAAAGAAAATCACACAGAGAAATTCATAAGTTATAAAACTGATTGGCCCATTAACTCAGGCTACTTATTAGCTCTTGCAGCTTATATTAACCCATTGTTCTTATCTATGTTAGTCACATGGCTTTATCAGGTGGGTAGATTATACCCTGCTTCTCAGTGGTCTGGGTAGGAATGGGAAGAATGGGCTTCCTCCTTTTTAGCATTCTCTTGTTCTCATTGCCCTGGCTCTACTTTCTGTTTGGTTAACCCACCTATACTTCCTGTCTGGCCAATCAGAATTTATTTAAAACGTGATTGACAGAATACAGACAATTCTCCTGCACCATATCCCCCTCTTTTTTTTTTAAAGAAAGGAAAATATTCATAATCCATTTTGGGGGGGAATGTGGGTGTAGTTTTTTCAGGCTACTTCCTGCTGGTTGAGGGTGCTGATAATCTTATGGGAAACTAAAGAAAGTTATAATTAAGTCCTGACCAGAGTATCCTATGAGTCTTGATCATCTCAGGAAGCAGTCTTGAATCCATTCTGGATGTAGAGCTCAGCCATCCGTGCCATCTGTTCCTACCGGAGATTTTTCAGGTGGTCTTCCTTGATCAAACTGGATTTTTCTTAGCTCAGAATGAATCCACAGCCTCTCATTTTCTTTGAAAACAAAAGCAAAATCTCTTCTCCAAAGTAACATACATTTTGACTTCAATCTTGAAGTCAAGGTATTTTTGAAATACCTATCTTGGATTAATTCAGCAGCATCTATAAGCAAATATCTTGTAGTGGCTGTTGCTCCTTCCTCAGCATTCAAACAATTTCTAGAGAACATAATAGCATACAGTGTCAAGATTCTTTGTGTATTTTCCATCTTTCTGTGGCTTTCTATATTTCTTTTATTTTTACTTTTAACTTTTGGCTTTTTGAGACAGGTTCTCTGTGTATCTTTGTCCTGGAACTCACTCTGTAGACCAGGCTATCATTGAACTCACAGAGATCAGCTTGTCTCTGACTCCCCAGTGCTGGGATTAAAGGTGTACGCTACAATACCTTGAACTCACAGAGATCTGTCTGTCTCAGCATCCCAGGCATTGGAATTAAAGGTGTGTGCTACCACACCTTGAAGTCACAGAGGTCAATCTACCTCTGCCCCTTGAAGTCACAGAGGTCAGTCTACCTCTTCCTCCAATGTGTTGGGATTAAAAGTGTGTACCACCACACCCAACTACTCTCTTTCTATATTTACTTTAAAAACTTTCACCTTTAGCCTGCATATATTTTAACACACTGTAAAACATTTAGATAATGTATATTTCTCTTTTTCTGACCACATGAGTCTTTAATTTACCAAGGAATATGGGTAGTATTAAAGCCGTTGCTTTGATGGCTGGATCCAGCCCATTCTTAGCTTTAAAATCCAGTCTCATGGCTGAGGTACCAGCTGTAGCCATTTTTATTGGCACAACTCCATGCTGCTCCTTTTACTACAATATATTCTGTTACATTAATAGTTTCATCATAAGAGATGATTTTACAAATTGTGCTTGAATTCTACATTCTTCTTTTACTATGACTTAGTTAATTGGAGCCTTCCTACCTTATGATTAAAACATGGATTACAAAGGCATGTCAATGGTTACTGAAGTTTTATTCAAATGAATTGTTGACTTTGGTAGGTGTCTTTGTTAGTGTTCCATTGCTATGAAATGACACCATATTCATGGCAACTCTTACAAAAGAAAACATTTAACTGGGGACTTGCTTATAGTTTCACAGGGTCTGTCCATTTTCATGATAATAGGGAATTTGGCAGAAGATAGAAATGGTGCTGGAGAGGCAGCAGTCAAGGAGAGAGAGACTGGTAGTGACATAGGCTTTTAAAACATCAAAGCCCAGTCCCAGTGACACACTTCCTCCAACAAGGCCACACCTCCTAATGCTTCTAATCATTTCAAACATCTTTACTCTCTGGTAACTAAGCAATCACATATATGAGCCTATGGGGCCAGTTTTATTAACAAAGCCACAATAGCCAACTACTGGACTGAATGCCAATACAGATATATCTTGGATGTATTATAATCTATAGTAGTCAAATAATGCAGGTGATCTCTGTAGGCTTTCCACCCCACAGGTAAAACTCAACTGCTCCCCACTCAAGTTAGTAACTTAGTAATAAAAGAAGATGAGTTTCTTAACAACGTGAATACAGGTTCAGGTCCACCAACATTTACCATATGTACTATACCCTTGGAACTAAAGATGCAGAACTCTGTACACTGGAAGTTGATTTTCTAGCTAGCCTACATAGCAGTTTATACCATGTGTAAGTAAAACACAGTATTGAAAGTACTGCAGAGTTTAAGAGCTCAAGTATATTATTTTCCAAAATAACTGACACATTATTTTTCTCCAGTGCTAATTTATAAAACAGTGTCCTTTTCTTAACCTGTCTGAACATTTACCTCTTAATTTTCAGAGACCATGATTTGATTAAATAACTTTTCGACATCAGATGTGCAGACAATACATGCAAAGAATAGAATTAGTGATCATGTACAGTAATTGAGAAAGGCTTTGGAGACTTCATAAATTAATTGTCTACTTGTAAGACATCCCTTTGCTGTTATTTTCTGGGTCTAAAAGAGGCATGTAAATCCAAATACTGTTTTAAGTAATTTAAATATTTGTCCATGTGATTGTGGGCAAAGTATTAAAGACAAATATGGCCACCAACAATTTAAAATGTTTTGTTACCCTATGAAACACATACCTGCAATTTCTGATGAATCATTAATTTCAAAAGGTATTTTTTTTATATTAAGATTTTAAAGATAAATTTGATTTTAAGCTGGTCACATCCATGGTACAAATGAACAAGGCAGGAAGTGACCCCTTGAAGCTTCAGTTCTCCACAAGATTTCCTCAGGATCCTGTAATGGGGGAATTTTCTCTTCTTAGCAATTATGTCCTTAGGGATTTGCTATTGCTTTCCATTATTCTAAATGACTAGCTTTTATGATGCTTTGCCTAGATAAAATGACACACTTAAATTCTGTGTCCTTTCTTTTAGTTCTATGGTCTGGAATCCAGAAACTTGTGCTACTAAATAGACATAAAATTTAAGATTACATTTGTTAGCAGAGAGATGCATAAGGTAACCCTGCCAGCTGACATCTGCCACAGTGCCTGCAGCATATTCTTTTCAGGCTACCTCAGTCAAGACAAATTATTTTTACTACCAGATTCTGTCTTAAAAGTATCTGTTGTTAGCCAATGGCAGGAAATGCCTCGCTGGTAGATATCTAGGTAGGTTTATCATTGCTGTGATGAAACACCATATGCAAAGCAAGAGAGAAAATGGTTTACTTTGTTTATGCTGCCAAATCACTATTCATCACTGAAGGAATCAGGATAAGAACTCAAGCAAGGCAGGAGCGGGAGCAGAGGACATAGTGGAATGATGATGATGGACTTGCTCCCTCTGGTTTGTTCATACTCTGCTTTCTTACAGAACCCAGCACCACCAGCCCAGGGATGGCTCCATTCACAACAGTCTACACCCTTAATTAACCACTAATTAAGTAAATGCCCCACAGTCTTGCCTGTAGCCAAATCACAAGGAAGCATTTCTTAATTTAGGTTACCTCCTCTCAGATGATATTAGCATGTATAATATTGATGTACAACTACATAGAAAAGTAGAAAAATTTGGATACAATTTAAATTTCTTTTGTGGGTATAGCTAGTGAAGTCTAAGGCTATTTCTCTATGAATACCTATTACGTTTTTATAATACTACTATATTGTAAACTGTATATACAATGTGGATATAAGCTTTTTTTAAAAGTAGGTCCAGAAACTGCAATTCTCATCACAACACAATCAAATGTTTTAGCTGTCTTCTATCACAACCAAGGATTCCTTGAAACACTGATACTAATTTTGAAAAAAAAATATTCCCATGTTTTTTCTTCAAAAATATCTTGTCTTTCTCTTTACCATTTTTATCAGCCAGATTTCAATATAAACCTGTACTTTCCAACATTAATCTTTTGAGAACTGATAATTTCTACATCCATCTGAAAATAAATGATTATGCTGGAATTATTATTTTAGTCTTTAATGTCTTCACAATAGTTATAGTGTGTCATATTCTTGAGCTTACTATCTTATAATTGTATAATGCACATACTCTTATTTCCAGATAATGTCCATAACTTGGTCTTCCAGATTTAAGCACTAATAGACACTTGATAACCACCACACCATGTCATGACTTCAGAAAATCATTGAGAACCATTTTAGGCCAAAAAAGTCTATGACAGATAAAGATCCTGATATTTTATGGCTTAAAATTGATACAACTATGTATATCTGCAATAAAAAGAATAGAGAATTATGACTGCAGATTTGCATCCAGTCTGCAGGATCCTTTGCAGAGAAGTCCTGGTACTGTTTCATCAGCTTCCTTTAGATTTTCACACATTCCTTGGTGATTTCAGTCACCTGTACCTCTCTGGCTCTGAATTCCAAGACTCCCTGAGCCCACAAAGTCATTTATGAGGTAACAACTCTAAATTTTTAAGTGTGTAGAATGGCTGAGTACACTTGTCCCAAGATTATCAAAGCTAGCCTTTAAATTTCATAAGACAAAGAATTTTTCAGAAACAAATATAGTACATACATAATAAACAATGAAAAATGGAGAATATCCTGCCAAGGTCAGTAGGGGAGGCAACAGTAGGAATAGTTATTGTTATGTGTAGATAACTTTCACTTTTCCCTCTATTTTATGCTGGAACAAAATTATATCTATTTTTGGATGGATTTCTTCTCACAACAATGGAAAACAAAAACTAATACAATTCTTTATAACACTGTACCAACTTCACTATTTCATCTCTAGTTAAATGAGCAAAATCTCTGTTTTTAGATGCATAGACTACTGGAATAGCAGACTAGAAATCTTACCGAGGTGCCTATATCCTTTAGTGTTTCGGAAAGCTATAGCCTACACTTGCAATTCAGAATAGAAAAAATTCTAGGATTTGAGAAGAGAATGTCACTAGTCTTTCTCTGTGTTCCTTATGGTAAAGAACTAGAAATTACTGTTGTACTTCTCTCTGCAAGCAGTAGACATAGGGTCAGTGTTGACACTGAATACCAACAGTAAGTACTCAGTACTTAATTGTATGTTTATTTCCTTATTAGGGATGTGGGACTTGGAGTATACTTTCAAATATTGTGTACTTAGGCTATCTCTTTTTGCATTATTCATCATTAGAGTCCAATAGAATGCCCAAACATCACAAGCTGTTGCCATTGCTCTTGATTTCACTCAAAAACTTGATGGTAAGACATCAAATATATGAGGACATATATTTGAGTCGTATAATGTGATGGAATCAAGCTAGTACCAACCTGGAATCTTCATCTTTACTGATTAATTTTCATAGCACTGAAAGGTACTCTGTGTACTATTGGGAAAAAAGAATCTACTGCCTTTCCCAGCCACAAACCAAGCGAGCTGCAATAATGGCTGGCTTAGAAAAATATGTCCATTGATACAATAGTGACATTAATGTTATGGGAATAAGAAATCACTTCACAAGACAGAACACATTCCTAACAGTGGTAAAGAAACTCAAAATCCACAATTTACTAGATCGTAGGCCCTTGGAAAGGGCCTGTAAATAGTAATCTGCTAAATCAGTGTTTCTCAACTTGTGGGTTGTGACCTCTTCAAAGGCTGAATGACACTTTCATAAAGGTTGCCGAAGACCATAGGAAGACATGGATATTTACATCATTGTTCTCGACAGTAACAAAGTTATAATTATGAAATATCAATGAAAATAATTTTATACTTGGGGGGTCACCACAACAAAAACTATATTAAATGATATGTCACAGAATAAAGTAAATCTAAGTTTTTATCCTTATAGCCATAAATTAGTACATCTCTCAGTTCTCAGCAGAGAAGACTCCTTTTGAAGTAGATAATTAGTATGGAAATACACACCTGGTCAACTTGCAGAGAATAAAAGATTATGGAGTGTTCAACTCTAAATGAGTCATCTATATCACACATTCTCACAATGCTTATAGATCCACATAGAGTGGGGTGGAAAGATTGTAAGAGCCACAGATAGTAGACATTTTTAGTGTGGAATTATTTGCTGGACGTGACAACTGCACTGCAAATAAAAAGTCACAGGGGCTGGAACAGCTTTTGGAAGACATGCACCAGCTAAGGCAAGGAAAATATCTCAGCATGGACTCATGAAGGGCTCATGAAGCTCGATCCCTATTTGAGGGGCTGTTAGCAGCTAATGGATACTAGAGAAGTATTTAAGAATCAGTTTTCTTCAGAGACATGGTGGTCCTTAAAATGCTACATGTGTTGTAGTGGATTGACCTACATTGTCCTAAAGGCAACGTGAACTGAGCCTTGAGTATAGTAACAGCAATGCATATGAATTTAGGAGAAAAATGAGGAGGGAGAAAAGGAGGAATTTGAGAGGAGGCAATGGAAGGTATATTATATTTGATCAAACATATCAAATAAATTTTAAATATTTTAATACAATCAACATAGCAAAGGTGAAACAATACTAACAAGAATTTTTGTGGGTGGGTTTAAATATCAGCAACACAGAGAAAATGAGAATTATTTGGCCCCACTAAATGCTGCCAAACATTAGACATTTATGGATATGCTATACATTTCCTCTGTCTTTCTTTTTGCCATTGCCATCATTTAGTTATTCCAAATAAAAATGTAATTCAGTCTGGTGTCTTCTCTGCAACCTCAACACTTTGAGCTACATCATCTCCTTATTAAATATGGTTTCTCCATTTTTACTTTAGGATAGGAAAATGTAATAGGAACTGAGTATTTCTCCTATGTATAATGCAGCATAAATTGAACTCTAAATAATTTTGGAGTCACTCAGCAATTAGGATTATTTACACCACTACTGCTTTCCAATTACACGGCTAGACAGAGTTGATTTACACTTCAGTCTCTATGAATTTGATATACTCAATCACTAAGACATGAGATGAGTTAAATTATATACCACATAATCAATTAATTAATACAATTGATATTATATAATAAAGATTAAAGAAGAATATTAAAAATACTAAGGGGTCTTTTTTATTGTTTTATTAAGCTGTACATTTTTGTCCACTACCCTCTTCTTACCCTCTCTCCTTTTACCTTCTACATTGGCCACCATGCTCTTTAACGAAACTTTTTCCTTGTAATTGCTTAGATAATTTTTTTTATTACTTAACACCACAAAATTCTACAGTCCCACCTAGCCAATAAAATACTGAAAATGGTTTATCAAATACTTATACCCATCTATTTTGGGTAATGAATTTTCACTGCCTCTGCTGTCTTCATCTATTCTTTATATTTTCATTATTTTCATGCAATCTGTGATAATTAGATACAGACACTCTTGGGAAGAGCAAAAGAAAGAACCTGGGGATGGCAGTTGCTTTACAAGTACTATATAAGATAGATGAATCATAATACACCTCCTCTGTGCCTTCATCTATAAGCCTTTCAATGGATTTTCTTAACTGGAAATTTTATATTTGATGATAGGACAATATTAAATTATTGCTTTGAACAAATATATAAAGTAATTGTACACTGTTTAACACTATAGACATTTTGAAGATCTATCTTGTTTTATTTTTTCTGTATAAGGCTATCATATAGAAATTATTTTCTATTACGAGTTTGGTTAGAAATATATTGACATTATGATCAGGAACAGCTTAGTGTGACTTAGTTTGATGGTATAATCATACTGTCAAAGACTTTGTATTAATGAAATTTAATGACTTGGATGAACTTGGAAAATTAATTGAACAGTAAGTCTCAATTTGTTCACCAATTAAGTGGAACTTAAAGGAGGCTTAGTATCATCAGTGTTTAAGACTAACAAGTATTGCTAAGTCCAACTATATGAGATCTAAATGCCACTGTAAGCAAGCAGAGAAATGATGCACCTTTTACAGATGCTTTGGTCTTGTGTTATTTTGACTAATAAGAAAGATCACATCTACAGAGAAAGCTTTTATATTTACACATGAATATTATCATTAATTATTGTTATGAAGCAGAAAATACATAGTGTCAAAGGTGGCAGTTCTCTAGTAGTATCGGGTTTCTTTGGTTTCACCGAAATAGGTAAATATTTGTAGGAGTCTGGCTGGTTTTAAGAGAGTCTGCAATCATTGTTCATTGAAACAGACTTTGGCTCCTATCACTCTGATGCTACTTTAAAGGTATGTGCACTTTTCAAGCGTGTAGTATATATCTGAAAGAAACAGTGGGATTTATTGTTCATTTACTTATTCATTTGTTTTGTGGCACTGGAGAATGAGGCCAGAATTGCGCTAGGTAAGCACAATGCCATGGAGCCTGATGAGGGATATTGAAATGGGTCAAAATTCATATCCTCAAAGAATATCCAGGTGTTTTGTAAGATGCCTCACTTTCGTTCTCTTTGCTGTGTTGAAGAAATATCAGCACTTTTTTATTGTCTTTAGGCTATTTTCAGACATGAAACATAAGAGATAATTAATAGCCATACAAAAGAATCATTTTCCATAGACATGAAAATAGAAATGTAGAATTAACAAGATATATTGATTTTATTTCTTCCTTTTAGAATTCATGTTTAGGTCTGTCAATTCATTTCATTATTTTTGTGTTTGTGGTGGGCACATATGTGCTGGGGAGTTATATTTTCCTGGCCCCAGAACAAATTAATGAGACAAATAGAACCTTTTATATGTAATCATCTATATCCATGAGAATCATGATTACACACTCTTCTAAAATTTATCCCTTTATATGCAGTGCATTTTAGCTGCTCTTCCTAGCACAATTCCTGCAAGCATTTTTCATGTATCCCATTTAAAAGTCAGATATCCATGCTCTGGATACATCATAGCCTTTTAAAAGATTCCTAACTGTTGTGCTCAGCTCAGTGTGACATGGAAGGCCAAGTCTGTGAATGTGGTTAAAATAATAAGTTTAGCATTTCTACTTGTGTGGCCATGAGCAAATGGCTTATATTTCCTCTTCCAGGAAATGGAGATAATAACCTCTGCCTCAGAGGATTACCCAGGGGATTGATTGTGAGAGTGGAAGAAAGCTGCTCGTTCTGTGCCAAGCTCTCTGATGATCAGCAGCTCTCGTCATTACAAAGCTCACTGTCTGACAAAGTAGCTCATTTCGCTGCTCAGCAGTGCTGATACTGGAAGGCATTGCTTCTGTGCGGTGCTGATCATGCTCCTTGTATCTTCCTTGTCCTGCTCTGATTGTCTGTTTTACTCGGTTAGCTTTTATTTTATGGTTATCCACGTAATCATCATTCAGCTTGAAAAAAATTACAGCAGATGCTTTTATCCTTACTGTTGTCTTCAGGCTAAATATGCTCTCTGCCTTCATCCTTTCCCATAACACGTATTTACAGCTTCCTTGCTTTCCTATTTGTCCTGTAGCCTGTGAAGGTCACCCTCAAAGTACTGAGACTGAAACTCAATGCTGAATTGTAGCTGTGGTATGGACTAAAAGGAGTGTTAATCTTTCTCTGAACATGGCACAGGTTGCAGGAATTACCCCAGAATATACATAATTCATTAATTCTGTTATTACGTTATGGAATATCTGCTTTCAAGTAAACCAACTACAAGTTTCAAGCCCTTTTCTTTTTACTTTTCTTTCTTGTTGTTGCTATTGTATTCACATTCTCAGTTGTAAAGAGATTTGCATGCCCCATTTTGAAGTAGTGATAGCCAGTGCAAGATAGAATGCTGAATCCCTACTAGAAGGTGGGACTTGGTGAAGTGCTTTGGACTTGCCATTCTTCACTTAACTCAGTCCTCCAAAGCAGAAGCTTATATCGACTTAGATGATCATGTAAAGTCCCAACTTGAAGCAATCCACTTTTTAAAGGAACCACATTCACACAATTTTACACTAAACTTGTTTCTTGAGAAAAAAGTGCTTTAAAAACCCGAAAAATTTTAATAAAAGAAGTTTAGCTTTGTGTGTCTTACAACATAGGTCTAAAGCACTTTACATTTATTCTGTGTGTAACTCAGTACTGTAAAAATAAGGAGTGTTTGCAGTCTATTTTCAATGATTTTGTATTTAGTGAACAGGTAAAAAGTTTATTTATGAAGTGTTTTAACATGACTAATAATATCCAGATGATTTAGGTTGGAAATTAGTTATAGGCAACAGGATTTTTATACATTGTATCCAAATAGTTCACTCTCATAATGTACAGCACAATATAAACATAGATTTCATAAAACCAGAAATAGGTAAATTCTTGCCATCTACAAGGATGTTCGCCAGATGGCTTTGCCTTAAGTGTGTGGCATTAACACATGAAAATAGAAGTACTCACTTGTGACTATTTTTTACTTTCTTTCTGTGTGCCTAATCCACATTTCAAATTTCTAGATAGAGGAAAGGAAGTATCATATGAGGCTTTTCTTTGAATCTATAGATTTTATTTCTGCCTCTGTAATAGGCGCTGACCTAAGTCTTGTCCTTGCCACAGGCTCTGAAAGATGGAACTTTAAAGGTTTCCTTTTTTTTTCAGCCCAATAAGGCATGATGTGAGGAAGAGACTGATCACCCTCCCCTTATATGTAACACTCTCCCAAAATGAGAAAAGCATAGTGGTAATAGTCATTACTGTAATGCTTAGAAAAGTCTGTAATAGAATTCTGAATCTTTCCACATTCTCCTTGATATTCTAAATAGAAGCTGAGATAAAAACGCAGGGACAACATATGAATCAGCTTAGCATTTAAGAACATGCATTATTAAAAGGTATTAAAATGTCATGTCATAAAAGCTACATTACCATTGTTTTAAAGGTTAGATGCATTACACATGTTCTTAGATTACTAAGAAATCTATAAAAGCTATCTACATATACATATATGTTTATTTTTACAACTGTAAACACATATATTCTGTATCTGCAACCATGCATGTACACACTGATTCATGTATATACAAATAATGTATGTATGTGAGTGTGTGTTCATATATATATATATATATATTCATAATTGATGGGATGAAAATAAATATATTGATTTATTCATATATCTTAAATTTATATAGGAAGAGAGAGAAGATAGGCAGAGAAAAGAAAGAACAAGACCTAAAGCGCAGAAGAGAGATTCTGTCATTGATAATAGGCAATCATCAGTCCTATCCAGCTAGTAAGGGAGCAGAATAAATGTAGTGATTTCATAAATTGCCTTCATAGTCCAAGAATCAGGAAAATATAGGAATGTTTTTATGATCCTTTGGCCAAAAGTGGTTGTTTGCTAGATCCTATCCAATTTCCTTTGACCCCTTCAGTAATGGCTGAGTGGCACTTCACTTTCACGTCTTATTCATTTTATCCTAACACTCCATAAAGACACATGTTGTTCTCCGTAGGTTGTGGATAATAAAACCAGGGATTTGAATGACTTACTCAGTGACATGCTGCTGCCCTTTCCACCCTTAGAGAGCTTGATTCCGACAGCATTTTCAGAGGCCGTCAGTGGAAATTTGGGTTGAGGACTGTCTCTATCAGAATGAAATCATTTGGAACTACTTACTTTAAAAGTAGATTGCTGGGGCAGGAGAGATGGCTCAGTGGTTTGTAATACTGACTTCTCTTCCATAGGACTTAGGTTCAATTCTCGGCATCCACAGTAGTTAACCTCTGACTGTAACTTGAGTTTGAAGACCTCTAAAGCCCTAACTTGGGTGCCTGGGCACCAGGTATACAAGTGGTACACAGATATACATGAAGTGTAAAACACCATACACACAAAATAAATAATTTTTAAAATAGACGTTTTATGTTTTTTTAAACATTTTAAAATTTTATTTTAAAAACAAAATTATTCTATTGGTAACTACAACTGTTCTGACAATTAAGCATCTCTAAGACTCTGAAATCCACATTTCTTTTATTTTTAACTTCTTTTAGATTTATTTATTTCAACACACACACACACACACACCCCATTTGCATTCTTAGTTTCTACAGAGCTCTGAAAAGTATGTTATATCACCTAAACCTGAAGTTGCAAATGTTTGTGAGCTACCATGCAAGAGTTGAGAAGGGAACCTCAGTCTTTTGCACAAGTAGCAATTGCTCTTAATCACTGAGTCAACTCTTCAGCTTGAAACTGCTTTTCTTATACACATAAGTGGTTATTTTGTTTATCAAAATTCCGAGATTATGATTGAAGTCCAGATTGTAAACAACAGGGTTGTTACCAAAAACCCTGAGTTGTGGTTCTGGGTAACAGCAGCACCCTCCTAAACTGGGTGTTCTGAGATGTAAACTCCCCAGCATTCAGATACACTAACAGGATTCTAGAAGACTCTAGAGAAAATAGCACCAAATCTCCTTCTTCAGTATTATCTCCATATTGACCACTCTATTGCCATCATATTTTATTCACATAACTTCAGTCATTCACCCTCTTATGGTGAAGATTAAAAGGCAGAAGTTATTTCAGAAGACTTGTCTAAATTGCAGATTTCCAGAGACAAAAGGAAATATGAGTAACTGAATTGGATGTACCATTGCATTTACACATAGAATATCACTGAATTCTCATGCCCCCACTTTATGAATGAAGAAATTAGGAGATTATACGTGAAATGTCCATCATCACACAAGTAGGAAATAGCAAAAGGAAGGATGTATTTGCTGTTCTTGATTGAAAAACTTTCATCTTTTTGTTCATGATCCTTTCTATTATGATAAATTATAATGAAAACTCAAAACCCCACAAAACTCCACTCTTCAATTTTCAAAATTGCAACTGTGGAAGCGGTGTCAGTAGAATATTAAAAGTCCAAAAGTCAGACCAGTAAGCAATTAGTTATAGTAATAGATTTAGCTTTGTTGATAAAGGAACTGAACTGGAAAGGCACAGATAATAGTTACCAATTTTGCTGGCATAAAATTGTTCACAAAATGGTGAGGCGTTTATTTGACCATCACAGAAACTGCAGAACATTGTGTGACTACCTGCTAGGCTTTGAATATAAAATGTAACTCATGGGCCATGAGTTGAATTTGTGGCATCCAATTGGATCTATTTTAATATACAAAAGACATCTTAGAAAATGACACCTTTCTTTTTTAACTTTTTTGTTGACTCTTGAAATTTCGAATAATGTACCCCAATACTGCTCACCTCCCATATTCTCCCCTTATCCCTGCCATGCTTCCCCACAAAAGGAAACAATTTAAAGTAAGCAAGAAAATGAACAAAAGCAAAACCAAAAACAAAACCAAACAACAACAACAACAACAATCGCTTTGCTTCTTGTTCTTTTCTGCTTCTTCAGCACCTCTGGGTAGCAATGGAAGCTTCAGTGTGCCATATAGTATACCTCTTTGTCCCAACAGTTTTACTTACAAATGTTTATTGCAGTGAGTCACTAGTCTGGTTCAAGGCCTCTGGGATATCTTGTGGCTGCCACCAGTCTTGGAGATCTTGTGGTTATCCTTCAACAGGACCAGTCCCTTCACTAGCTCCAGCAGGTCCTAGATGGGATAGAAACTAGTGTGAGTCAATTCAAGGTGCAGCAGTTGGTCTAGATGGTAGCCCAGCTGGTGAGTCAGGGCCCCTGTGACTACCCACATTAGGTGAGGGGGTGGAGTCAGCTCCCCTACTGAAAAGAGCATGCTCTTGCGGGGTCATGTTTGATGCATACTCTCTTCTTATGCATTATACCACCTTGAAAAGTATGTCATTATAGTCCTAGTAAAGCACAGGCAGGTAACATAACACTGAACAAACACTTCTGAAAACATGGACTGAACTATGCACCTTGATTTAGATTTTCCAAAATATTTTTATTTCTGCCAAGTAGTTTATTAGGTCAACAGAAAATCTGACTAATAGACTTCAATTTTATAGATATGTTAAAGGAAGTACAGAAACTCAAGGAGTGTGCTTATGTTTACATAAAACTATACTAAAATCAGAAAATTTTAGAAGCCACATGTGTTGAGAACAAAACAGCAACTGTAATGCTAATTTTGATCATGAACATCACTGAACTCATAAGTACCTAGATCAATAAGACACACCCTACAGTGTATCCATGAAGACATTTCTAAGATGTATAAACTTAAAGTGGTTTAACTATGTGGCAAATTTTGAATGTGAATGTATTCAGTACCCAACCTTAGAGTAAGAGCCAAGAGGGCATAGAAAGGGAGAAAGAAAAACACCAGCAAGTATGAACATTCTGTTTCCTAGCTCCCATGAGTGAAGAGAGCCATGTCTTCCTTACATAATAAACCATTGAAAATATGATCTTAAATAAATTTATTCCTCTCTTATAGTCTCTATGCGTTGGTTTATCAACATTACAAAGTAAGTAATACAGAATATTGGTACCCAGAAAAGTAGATTTCTAGATGTATCTAATCCTACACAAAGAGTCTTTAAGTCTCCGGAACTCAAGTATGGGAAAAATTGAGATTTTTTTGGAGATGTGGTTTAGGAAAAGTCTACCATGGCATAAGCAGAGTTTAGTTAGTGATTATGATGGGGTTTAGATGATACTGATAACAATAACTGTGAATATGTAATTTCAGATGGAATGAATACTTTACTGGGAAATGGATGATTAATGTTAATTGTAAGCATAACATAATCTAAAGAAAAAGATCCATGCATGTATGAGATTGTCTTGACCATGTTAAGTGATGCGGGAAGACTCATCTCAGTTGGAAAGAAGACCTAGGGTGTATAGATGGGGAAAGTGAGCATTTGCTCACTTCTCTTTGTTCACGATTGAGTTAACAATGTGTCCAGATGCTTCAAACTCCTAATTTCTTGATTATGGCATCATACTAACTGCCTTTTAAAACTTTGAATGAGAGAAAATACTTTATCTCTTCCATTGCTTTCATCAGGGTATTCAATCACAACAAAGGGAAAAGAAGCTGAAGCAAGGATATCCGACTGATATGCTGTCAAAAAAAAAAAAAAAAAAGACTCAACCTAACAAGCTGGCTACATTACATACCCAAGAGTGTAAAGCTTAAGGAAACTGAGACTGGAGGATGAAATAGGATGAATTATTTGTTGAAGGAAATGTAAGACAGTCCACCACCGGGACAATAGCATGACTATTTTCAGCTATGATTACAGTGAGAATCTGGATCATAAAGCAGAGAACAAAGACTTAAAACATGTTTAGAAAGGAAAGCCTGTCAAAAGTTGGGACTAGGGAAAGCATAGCTTCTGAAGACATTAGTAGTTTGTCTTAGGAAAAGAATAAAGTTACCTTATATAGTCTCTGTAAGACTGCTGTCTACACGCTCAAGGACACACCCAATTAATAGATATTAGAACTTATATGACACTCAGCCTTGGTTCAAGAAGTCTCCATTACCCCTGATGCTGATTGGACATGTTAATAATTCCTATGATATTAGATGTTAAGGTATATACAATGCAACAACCACAGGTTCTTGGATGCTTCCATTCCTAAGGAAAGCCTCAGCGGCCAAGGCAAAGAAAGGTAATAGAGACAGAGTCATTAAAATGGTAATATGTAAAGCTTTAATGGTGAAACCTGATCTGCAGTGAGACTCTGGGAGGCAGAAGACTCCAGAAGTGTAAAACAACCCGTCAAAGAAAGCCAGCCCAGAAGGCCATGGTGGGGAGTAACAGCATCACCCCAGCCTGTTATAGTTTACATCAAAACACCACATGTGCCTCATGGCAGAGATAGAGCTGCTCAGTTTTGTGTTTTCCCTGACAGATTTCAGTCACCCTTGGCTGATCTTTCTTTGCTATTCTTTTCCTTTCCTTTGGGATGAAAACAGTGTCTCTTGGAAGGACACAACTTTCTTTTTATTTTTCAATCTTACAAAGACTTACAATCTTAGAAGAGATTGTAGACTTGAACTTTTAAACAATGTGAGGATTGTTGAAACTCTGTGGATGCGCGAGGATCTTACATAATGAGAGGGACATGAACCTTTGGTGACCAATATCTGCATGTTATGCCTTGAATACGAAAGGTCCCAAGTCTCATGGGTTGACTATTTTGTTCTCAGATATTAGAAATAATTTTGGAAATAGTAGAAACTTTAAGATATAGAGCCCAGGTACAGCAAGTAGACCAGTGGGGGACTGGTTTGGAAGTTTCATCAATCTCTTAGGCACATACCTGCTGCCATGACATTCAGCTCTATTCCTTCACCAGGATTTATGGAGCCAAGAGTTATGAACAAATCATCTTTGAGCTTGAGACCCCTTACAAAAAACCCTTTCTCAATAACATTTGACTTTATATCAAGTATTTTGTGACAAAGATGGAAAGTTAAATAACAAAACAACTTATACTGAAATAAAAAAAGACAGTTTCTGAATGGATAGTAAGTAATGCATTAAATGGGTACAATTAAAACATTCCATTGAATACATGATTAAGGTTAGCTGGCTTAGAATCAGCTACATACAATATTTCTAAGTCAAAATATCTATGGAATCACTTATAGTAGCACCTGTCTCTAGTCACTGGTTGTTATGGAATATTATTTAACTATGTAAAAATGTGGTGATGTGTTTCACCTTGCCTTCCTAGATAGTTGATTCCTCTAATAAAGAGTTGAATAACAAATAGATAGGTAGAGAAAATACATGTGGGGTTGGTAGGCAGAAAGAATAAGTAGGCAAAGAAATCTAGGCTGGAGAGGGAGGAAAGAGGAAAGAGAGAATAAGGAAGAGAGAGACACTTCCGAAGCCAGAAGCCAGGCAGCTGGAAGAAGCAGGAAAATAAGAATACAGAAAGAAAGTAAAGTAAAAAACCCAGAGGCAAAAGGTAGATAAAGAAAAGCAGGCTAATTTAAGTTAAAAGAGCTAGCCAGAAATGAGCTTAAGCTAGACCGAAAATACATAAATAATAATAAGTCCTCATTTCATGATTCCGGAGCTGTTTCGTGGCCCACAAGAAAAAGCCTGGTATATGGGGTATGTGGAAATTTAAGTTATGATAATGACAGATTCCATATCTACCTGAGATATGTAGTAATATCTTTGTCCAGAAAGAAGGGAACAAAACAGCCAGCAATCTAGCAAGCCTTTCTATGTTTTCTCTCAATTTGTTTCTTGATCAATTAGTTTCTTTCAAAATGTTTCGATATCAAGTAACATTCCCTCTTCAACTTCACCAACCTTTTACTGAATGGTCTAATGCTCAAACAGTAAGCTTTCTTTTAGCAAGATATAGCCACTCATTCACTTGTATTAATTTTACAAATTAAGATATGATTGCTAATCTTTCTAGAAAAAACGTAATAGGTAAGCAGACTTTTCTACATCTTTTCTTTCTCTTGTATAATTTCTTTTCTCTTATATACTTTCCACCGTTATTTTTTTTCTCTTTCTCCCAATTTCAATTGGATTAGGATGAAGGAAAGGAGAGACTTGGGTCCAAGGGGTTCAAATGAAAAGCCCCTGCACTTCTCAGTTAGGTAGAATGAGATCTAATAACACAGTGACACCACTTCAAAGTCATGACTGTTACCATGGGACCAAACCGCTCAGAAATACAATCTTCTCATCCTGAAGAGTGGCAGTGACAGTGACTGGAGAGGCAGGAAAAAGAATTCAGGTTCTATGCAACTGAAGTCCAGAGCCTGGAATCTACACATTTCTTATTAATTTGGCCAAACACTGCAGATAGTACAAAGAAACATTGCCTGTGCTTACTTATCTGTGTCAGTATGGATTTAGCAAACTGTTGTCTCAAAGTGTTCTGGTCTATGAAAAGCTATCAGACCTTGCAATTAGAAACAAGCAGACAAAAATTAGAACATCTGTGTTACTCTTTGCAGAGTATGTTGCAAATATGTTGTCATCTGCCCCTCCTTACACGCCCACCTCCACACCGCCTACTTTCCTCTTTGGCAAAAGGCATTGACATATATCAGAAAGCAGCTGCAAAGATTCTGGCAATTTGACAGTTTGGGGCTGCTTGTCCTTGCCTCTTTATTCCTGTCACAGTCATTTTTGAAAATAATCTCCTCTCAACAATGAAAAAAAATAGGCAGGTGGTTCCTTTTTAAGCTTCCATTTTTTTTTTCATGAGTTCTAAGAAATTGGACCCTAGAGACCTGACTGTATCAACCATGAGTAACACTGCCATGGAGATACTATCTGACACCATGACATCCAGTTCTTTGTCAGGTAGCAATAATAGCAGTCCATGCATCTACATAAATATGATATGGGTCAAAGCAAATGACGGCATTAATAGTAAGTTAGACAGCACCACAAAGAGTCTGAAATATAGGGATTTAAGTGAAGGTAGATTTCATACATGCCTTAGTTAATGTTTTCAAGGTTGGTCAAGAATCAGTTCAGAACAAACCTATGTACAATACATGAATATTTCATAGGATGACATTTATTAAATGTAGTTGCATTTAAATTATATGGAATATGATTTTATTTTACATTTCATATTAAATAACTTGAATTTTTATTAGTAAAAATTTCAGTTCTACCACAATGTGTCTATGATTCATCCCTTACTTAACCCAATTTCATCTTGGTGTTTTTGTTTGTTCGTTTGTTTTTTAGTTATGCCAGAAGTCTTCCTTGTAACTCACTGAAATCATAAAAGTCTTTTCTCAGACATTTTACTTTTCAGAGGCTAGCAACAAAAGTATAATAAGAATATGGTTGTTTGAAGAAAATCCCTTTTTAGCTTTCTGTTTAATTTCTTAAGGGATCAGCTTTGCTGATTCCTTACAGAATATGGCAATCTGTTTGCTTTCTTCCTTTATTCATTTTTACACCAGTTTCTGCACAGCCATCTATTGTAGCATCTTTGTTCAACTTTAAAGTGTAAAAATGCAAATGATATGCTAATCCGTCAGACTGAAGGTGCTGAGGTGTTATACCCAGTGAATCTGTGAAGCAGTCTCAGCAGCAGGTTGAATAAATTAGTGGGAACTAAATAAGTCATAATGAAGCAACAGAAAATATTCTTCTGGGCTTGTCCTAATTTGCTTAACATATCATCTTCCAAGTTCATCGATGCTATCATGCAAGGTAAGATTTCTTACCTTGTTAATGCTGAGAAGTATGTCACCGTGCATATGTATAGCATGCATTCTTTATCCATTCATCTGGTAACGGAGACTCCTGTTTCAACATTTCTGTTATTGTGTATAATGTGCAGAAAACAGGACACAGGGAATCTCTTCAAGGAACTGTTTTCTTACCTTTTGGGAAGGTAACCACATAGGATAGCCTGGTTGTAGAACAGTTCCCTCCCTCCTCCCCCCACCACCTTTTTAAAAATCTCTTTATATTTTGAGGATCTCATGAATATATAAAATCTCAAAAGGGTCAAAGACAAGTACATAGATTTTTTTAAGGTTGTTGCAAGGGCTTGGACAAAGGAGAATTGGGTGGTGTTCAAAGTACGTTAAGTTTCAGTTAGACAAGAGGAATCCAATCAACCAGAACTACCGTACACTGTGGTGACTACATTTCTTATTAGAATACTTTACTTGTGAAGTTTAAGAAAAGAATTCCACCACAGAACAATGAATGTGTAATAAATGATGCTCTTGTATAGTTATGTGGCAAGACATACACCAGTGTACAGTGTGGTGTTCTTCTCTCAGGAAAAGAATCCAAAGTGAGTCAAGCTGAGCAGGCATTTGGAACTTGCTAGGAGATTGTATAAGCTATGTAAGTGGAGAAGATGTGTCCATAGGCCCACAGTGTACACCGTCTGTGAGAACTGACCTATATGACACAGCTGCTGAGAAACAAAGGAGCAGGGGAATACAGCAAACTAAGGATATTTGAGCACGCTCTGGCTCTTAAGTACTTTGAGTGATTCCTCTAAAAACTGCATTTGACCTAGTAATTGCAATGACTTTGACATTGACTACAAAATAATTATTCTTATAGACATGTTAATCCAACTCTGAAGTATTCGTGTTTATACAATACCTTTTAAATTGCAAGCATGTCTACAGTCAAATATATTACTACAAACTACATTATAATGTGACAAGATTATGTTCATGGGATCTCTGACCGAAAGGTCACATTGTAGATATTTTGATAATTTCAGTATAATGACATGCATAAAGGATATTAGATACCTTATAAATTTGGCTCAACACATGAACTGTGTAGCACTGCCGATGACATAATACACAATACACTGAGGATGTATTATCTATATGAATGCATGTGTGCAGAAGGAGGAAGTGAAATTTAAATTTAGAATATTTACATGTTTATTATAATTTCTGGTTGGTTTGTTGTTGTTTTTCAAGACAAGGTTTCTTTGTAGCTTTGATACCTGTCCTGGAAATAGCTTTTGTAGACCAGGCTGGCCTCAAACTCACAGACATCTACCTGCCTCTGCCTCCTGAGTGCTGGGAGTAAAGCCGTGTGCCACCACTGCCTGGCATAATTTCTGATATAAATCATTATGAGTGATTTTTAGTAAATAGCTTCTAAACCTATTTTTAAGCATCCCTGAAGTGAACACATCACATTTGTTTTACCATACTGAAAGTTATTAACAGAATATTAATAATAATGTCAACTACAGGAATTCTTCAGTTTGGAATTTTAATCATATTTATAATATATAATTTGTTAATTTCAGTACATATAATAATCAAAAAGAGCAGTACATTTGTGACCTATTTTGGTCAACCTGATTTTAAGAGGCAAAATCACATAGGTATTGATTTAGGGATTTTCTTATTAATAAGTTTAGTGTTCTCTTTATATTGACATCCTCCTAGCAATAAGCTGAAGCTTTCTGTGTCTGGTGTTTGTTTACATTTGTTTTGTTTTCCACTCACGGGGAATGTTTCATCAAATTCAGTACCGCAGGCATCAAAAGATATTGGAGGATCTATGGTGAACTTTAGATGAAAAAGCTTGATCCAGAGTGAGTTTCAGAAAATAATGAGCATTATAAAATTACAGCAAGAGAATGCCAGTGAGGATGACAGAAAGCATATAAAGCAAGCTTGTCGTGTAATTAGCGTAGGGGAAAGACACAACTTAAACACAGCTCTAAGGTATATTGTTATACCAACTTGAATTTATTAAATCAGAACAAGTCAACTATTCAATATAGCTGTGATTAATTAGCATTAGAATAAAATATAATGGCATTTTCATTTTTGAATATCAAGAACAGCATGTGACTACTGGGAAAAAAAAAGACCCAACTTCCTTTTGGACTTCTGTAATCTTCCAGTGTGGCTTCTCAGAGGACCAGAATCCAGGTCATCAGCACTGTGCTAAAGTGGGTTTGTGATTATTTATTGATGCCAGCTGTGTTTTCTCTCCGAAATGGCTGCTTGTAGGCTTTATGATTTTATACAGTTATTACTGAGTACACTTAAGGCATTCTTGCCATTACTTGGTGTTTGTCAATGTTCATTTTATTTTTCCATGGTTACTTTAACAATTAAATCATGCTGCATGGACAAAGCCTCTAGCAAGAAGCGGACTAAGTGACCTGAACGTGCAAAGGACGCTTGTGGGTTCGACCCTAACTCTATTCTTGTATGTACTCATCCCTTCCCATCTACTGTCCAGTTGATGCGTATTCAAAAGCGTATTCATAACAGTGAATGATGCTGGGAAATTGGCCTTGCTGCCCTTTCACCCATGAGGGTCTGGCAGTGCATTCTGGGGAGATGTCTCAGCTACAGGGAAAGCCCTTCTGGACTTTCTCTGGATTTTGTTTTGTTGTTGTTGTTTTTCCATGTAAGTCTTCTCTCATGCCTGTTCCTCACTTTCTACAATCAAATATTTCTTCAGCTTGCTTTAAAGTTAAGATGGGTTTTCCTTCTGGGGCTTCCTCATACCCATGAGTCAAGCAGTTTTCACTGTGCCCTACTTTACTAGGCAATTGTATCAGAAAAACTTCACAACAGGTCTCATTAGAGTGGAACAGGCACCTTTACACTTCTAATTCATACTATGGGTAGTTTTAATAATAATCACGGGGTTTAATTTACTTTGTTGCAAAATATCAATAATCTCTAGCTTCCAGGATCATTGTGTAGATGTGACGCTCTTAGCATCACTAAGAATTGAACATACCGGGGGAGGTAGATGACATATGCAAATGTGTATCCATTCTTAGCCCCTTATTTACTATCAAACATATATGTTTACTTTTCATTTTTTTAAATTTATTTTTCCACTACTTTAAAACTACAAATAAAAACAAAGTAATTTCAGAGCTCAGCAATTCTCTACACACCTGCACCTTGGTCATGACTTTGTTTAGACTTTTATCAGAACGATCTGCTCATCATCCTGCTGCCAGAAGCCTCCTGCTGCTCTGTCATTGGCCCTTGGCCTCTGATGTATGAACAGAGTGAGAATGGCATACTAGAATCACACACACACACACACACATGGAAAGGAGCGGGATGACCCTGTGAATGTCGACATCTGAGTGTGAGAGAGCAAAGGTGCTAATTTATGTTCATAACATTTGGTTTTAATATGTTCTGTGTAAAAGATTTGTGTACGGGTAGTCTGGGTTTCAAAAAAAATGTCAAAATTTCTAGCTGAAATGCAGAGGATAATTATGAATAATGAAGAGCAATGATACTGTATTCTTGTGCTTTGGGCCTAGACGCCTTTGCTAATGTTGCATTGCAAGCATCAAAGTACCACATAGATACTATTTTTTGTATATTTTGAAGAAAAACAGAGGCATTTGTGGACTTACAGATTCTAGGGAATGTATTAAAACTGTTTCACTCAAGTGTGTGAAATTAGACTCATTTTCATAACTTCCCATAGACTTTTGCAGATTTAATATTAAAAAGAACAAGGAAAACAAACACATTAAGTTCAACACAGCAAAGAAGTCACCCCTCTTTGAGGTCACAATGTGTCCTTCATATGCAATCTTACTTAGAAAAAGCAAAATGACATAATTCTTCATCTCGGCCCATTTCTTCTTTACTTTGTGCAATGTTTTATATGTTTGTCAATTATCTGTGCAGATGCCACAATACTTGTGGTGTTTTGATTAGTTTATTATTATTCCAAAGAACTTTAAAACAGAGTAGGACACTCAAAGTGTGAGGAGCCTTCATGTGATAATGGAAAACAAATCAGGGATGCTAATCTTCGTGCATCTGAGGAAATCCTGATTACAAATTCATGCAAACCTGGCACTTGGTGTAAGAGTGAAACAAAGATGAAAGCTTTTCACTGTTAGTTGTCAAAACATTTTTTGAAATTCTCAGGCCTGGGAAATTAGCTAACTGTCATCACAGCAGTCTTTGCCGTGAAAGCCATTATTTTAATCTCTTCCTGACATTCCTATGGAGGAGTTAAATTCTGACGCTTTTTGTTTTATAGAAACGAAGCATGTTAACATTTACAGTGTGCCTTTATGGGACAGCTGTGCCCATCCTCAGAAGTGGAAAATGAGGTGTGCATCCCTGGATAGCTGTGCTGACACTACTAGAAAAAAAGCAGTGCCATTGATTTGTTTTCACAATTCTGCTCTGGCTGTGCTTCCTGGGTGGACTAGTGAGAGCATGCACAATTGTTCAGTAAAAATAAGTATGGGATTCATTTTCAGTGTCTTAAGCTGAAATCATTCTAGAAACACAGAAAATCTTGTCAAGTTTAGATCAAGGCTCTCCTTTAACTGAATATCTAGTGACTACACTTTGGCTATAATTTAATGTCAAAACATAAGTTTTTCAAATATTAGAATTTCCTATGAAGACTGATGAAATAAGGTAAAAGAGAAAATTTTAAAATTGATAGGAAAAATGAGATAGTGGTTATGATAAAATGTTAAAACAACCCTAGCCACTGTTAAACTTCTGGAAGTTTTAGAAAACCATTTTACCTAAAATTTAACCATTTGTCTTCCCAGGACATCTTTTGTCAAATGCTAGTGCTTGTAGGAATCCTATAACTTGAAGCGAGCACAGTAATTTCCTTACAGATAACCTGGCAGTCTTGAGTTTGAGAAAGGTGTGGCTATGCTTGTATAATCTCTTGATACGTGCATTATTCCTTCTTTGAATGGAAACAAACACACACAGTGAGTGTTTCAGATTCTCTTGAGAACGCAGGTACAAGCCATTTTTATCACACTATCTTTTTATGCTGACAAGCACCTAGATTTATTACTGAACAAATTACTAGACTTTTTCTGAGGTTAATGTTTTCACGAGAGCAGGTAGATGGTAGAGATGGCCATTCCCTTAGCCTCCAACATACTGCCTGTGCTTCTCTGAATGAGATTCTGAAAACTACAATGGATATTCTTTTTCTTTCTTTGGCATTTCATTGTTCTTTGCCTCTTTGCATGGTGTAGTCTAAAGGGCATGATACCACCATTGACCCAGGCTTTTTGGCCCAAGCATGGCAGATTCTGTAATACAATCCTAAAGCAATGTTCTAAAGCTTAAGGAAGTGATCACTTTCGGTAAGGACAAGGAACATCTCTGCTAAAACCTTCTTCAGAGCATGTTTCTTAGTGATGACTTGCCTTTAACAAGTTGAGTGACTTCCATTCACCTCAGGAAATGAGATAAAATCTGCCTTTTAGGAAGAAGATGTGAAATAATAATCTTATTCTGTAGAAATTATGATAATAAATGACAATGCTTTCTAAAGACCACTAGAAAATCTTCCAGTTATTATCTTTAAAAATAATCCTTTGGGTAGATATTCTCTTTAACTCATATATTGCTAATAAGTTCAAATTACTGTTGCCTTCAATGAACTCGCAAACATTTAGGATACAAGGTGTGTACAAGGCATGTCTAATGACTATAAGTTTTACATATCTGACTCAGAAAGATGCACAATCTGCCCTACATGGCCTTCACTGAATTTTCTGCATAAATCTACCAATATCTTCACAATGAGCACACAGTGAGCTTCTAGCACTGAGTATTCCAGTTCCAAATGGGTCAGTAGGTGGATAAATTTTAAGAACCTTAATTTTCATTTGTTTGCACAATAGCCTTTGGGCATCTGGTGAATAATTTTGTACTGCCCCCAACTATTTAACTACCAAATGGAAACAATTAACTGAAAATTTATAATAAAAAATAAGGACTTGAGGCTGGAGGGATTCCTTAGACGTTAAGAGGACACTGGCCACTCTTCTAGAGGTCCTGAGTTCAATTTCCAGAAACCACATGGTGGCTCACAACCATTTATAGCAGGATCTGATGCTGTATACTGCCAAAAAGTCACACATGCAGATTGAGTACTCCTATTATAAAATAAATAAGTGAAGATTTAAAAAAAATAAATTAGGGCTTTTATAAGAAGCAGGGTACATAGATTAATTTTCTTCAGAGATCGCTCTTTACACATTACCCTGGAGTGTACCAGTGAGATATCTTTGCCAGTAAGGGTGTTTTTGTCAACCTTTATGACCTGAGTTCAACCCCCAGAGCCCACATGGTGGAAGGTATGAGCTACTTACGAAAGGTTTCTCTGACCTCTGGATGTGTGGCTTGTAGGATACATGGGACTTCCTTATAAACAAACAAATGTAAAAAATAAAAATACAGTGGTTTGTTATATATTATCTGCTGTGGAAATTGTATCTATCTAATTATAACTCCTCACTGTTGTTGATTATATTTTGTTTAATGATAAAAATGCTTGGTAATAAGTTATTTAGTTTAATTCCAAATCTCAGCTTCTTGATAATCGAGTAAAAAAATCAAATTATTTAATAAAATATACCCTAAACTATAAAAAATAAAAATATATATACAGAGTAAATTCAGAGATACCGAAATTGGAAGTTCTGCCATACACAGAAGAGAAAGATACAGGCAGATTTAATGAGATATGGTTTTCTTGAACTGCCCTTGTGGTCACACTGTCAAAGATTACATAGTTTCTTTCAAGACTTTTAGGCATTGCCCTTCACTTTTGAGGGAAATGGACAAACTACACATACACAGAAGGAGAAAAGGGGGACTTTTTATCTATCACTTTTAATTTTTAATGTTTTTCAAGAACATTTCAGGAGATTTTGTTTTTGAAATAGGTCAGTAGCTCAGGAAGCTGAAAGTATAATGACTCTTCCCTTGAAGTGGCAAATTTCACTGAGTTTCCCAAAAGCCTTGCCAAGTGCGAGACTGAAAAGGAAGTTCTTTTATTTTTCTTCAAAGTTGGAAAGAGATTAAAGATATTCGGCCGCCTTTCTCTAATGTTCAGGAACAACAATACACCTAGTGGCACAGATAGAATACTTTCATGAATTATTTCTCCTGTTAGACTTTGGCCCCAATTAATGTTCTTTTAATAACGAGGGAGCCTTGTACCTCTCAAAGGATAATACAGGTGGCTCTGGTCTAGGAAGGATACTCTGCTTATAGCTAGTGCCTGTCACCTAAAAATATGCTTTAAATTTTTCAATGTTTTAATTCATTCTTTGGTAATTTCATACATTTTGATCATAGTGTTTAACCCCATCTAGCTCCACCCAAATACTCCTTCACCTCCTTATCCACCCAATTCATGTTCTTTCTCTCAAAAAGACAAGACAAAACCAAACAAAGAAATGATAGACAAAAAGTGGAGTAGATTGTGATGGCCAGTTACTCCTGGGTTTGGGACTTGTCCTAGAGTGGGGTTGATTCAGGTAGTGTCACAACAAGAAAGAAAACTGTTTTCCCCTCTCTGAGCAGCTATAAATTGCGAATAGCATCTTGGCTAGGGATGGGAGTTTGTGCTTAGCCCCTCTCTTCCATGCTGGGCTTTGTGTGGCTTGACTATGTAGGTGTTGCCTGTACTGTCACAATCTGAATTCATACAGGTATTTGCTGTCGTGTATATAGATAGTAAGTCCTGTGTCCTCTAAGTCATCAACTACATAGGCCTTTTAAAATCTTTCTGCCTGCTCCTCCAAAAAAAATAACAACCAACCAACCAAACAAACAAACAAAAAATAGGACAACATGCAGACAGTGAGAAATTCAGAGTATGCAGCCGTAATGGGATACCATACTACACCCCTCCCATCCAGTTTCAGTACAGGGAACTAATATGCTTGTGAGTACAGTACAAGTTGAGCACTGTATAGCACTGACACTCTTGCTGCCAGTGCATTGGTAAGAAAGCCCATTGTAATCCAACACGAATTGAGACTGTGGTTGTCTCATCCCTGAAGACACAGAAAAGAGAGAGAAAAGATCAAGAATTTCATGATTACGTTTTAAGAAGTTTGTAAGTTTTGTGTTTTGAATGAGCAATAGAAAAAAATAAGTCCTATTCGACCTCTGTACCTAAGCAAAGGTGATTTAGCGACTACACAAAAAGAACGTAGCTGCTGGCCTCGGGGAAATGTCATCTCCAAATAATTAGAAAGATTCAGCTGCCTGTTTCCCAGTGCCTGCGTTGCTGCTAGTGTTTCAAGAGCGGCTCTCATAACTAATCCTCTTTGATGAGTCTCCAGAATGCCAATTTTTACGCATATATGAATAAACTTGATTAATTAAATCATAAATTCACAGCCTAAAAAGTGTTAATTGAGTTTTCACCTTTCATTACTCATTTCTTTTCCTTCTTTCTTTATGCTAAGCCCACCCACCCTCATCATATCGTACATCGAAAAAATTCAGACCCTGTACTATCAGTATATAAATCATCTTTATATACTCACATGTGTTATGTGCTAAATTTTGCTTGTGTTCCTGAGATAAGATTTTGCTCTGTACCTCAGGTGGGCAGAGACATCATTATGTAGTGCAGAATGTTCTCAATTTATGGCAATTCTGTTTCCCAGTCTTTTCGATTGGAACTCTAAGTCACTATGCTAGTTAAGAAACAATTTTGAAAGAACATAAAAGAGGTAAAATGGGACAATTGTACATACAGTATCTTTTGAATTTACTAATATGCAATATAACCCATACAATCACAGACACCCATTTTCAATCAGAGAGAAAATTAACTATAAAATTTGCATAAAATGAAATTAATCATTATAAAATGCTCAGTTCAATAAAATGTGTAGTTTCAGTGGTTTTGACTCTAGTTTCAAAACTGTATGACCTATACCACTATAATAAGATTTATCATCCACAAAAGACACAGTACACTTATTCAAAGCTAAACATCAGTGTACATGTTCTGTGCCTGGCAATTGTACTAATTGCATTTTGCTGTGCTGTGTTTTATAAAACTGGTGAGAATCATAGACATGCAACATTTTCCTATCAATTTTACAAATGAGGAAACCAAAGAGAATATATATATGTATATATATATATATACATATATATATAATAAATATAAATATATATTATTACATACTCAAATACAATCTGGTCATTCCATATAATATTGTAAGTATATGTGTTTTCAAAACTGACCATTTAGTATCAGTTAAGTAACTGGTATGATTTTACCTGAAAAAGAATTATCTCTTCCTTTTTCATCATTCCTTAGTTGCCTGTAGTTATTTGTGTATGGTCAAACTTTGGTGGTTTTTCCCCTGTTTATGTTGTCATGCCTATAGTTGTCCTTGTTCAGCTTATGTTTAAACAATTATATTGGTGAGATTTTATGGATGTAGCTAGGACATTCCTAGGAGATACAATCTCATTACAAACTTTCTATTCTTCTAGATCTTTTAATTTTTCCTTCCTCTTTTCTGTAACAATTCCCAGGCCCTAAATTCAGGGATTGCATTATATATTTGTCCACTAGTACTGAGCTTCACAACTCTGCATTTTGATTGATTGTGGTTTTCTGTAATGGTCTGTTGTAAAGAGAAGTTTCCTTGTTCTGTGGTTAGGAGTACACTTATTTGTACACATAAGAACAAATACTTACAATGTAGTTATGAATTATGGTAGTTTAGCAAAATATATTTATAGGTTCTCCTTAAAGATCCATGACTTCACTATCTCTGGGTAACTGACTGAGTTTCCAGTAACAGGCAGCCAGCAAACAGCATGATGTTGTGTTAAACTGTATAAGTGGATTTAGTTGGCCACGTGGGCACAATATAGCCAGGCTTCCCTTGTAGATTAGATCTATGTATGTCTCACTTAGAGTCTTCATTGTCTAGCTTCTCTGGGATTGTGATTTTTGGGTACCATCAGGTACCTTAGGCAGGGAAGGTGAAAAAAATTCAACACATAATTAAATACATATCATTACATAGTTAAATAAATACAGCATAAATAAAACATATTAACTCATTCAATTCTACAATGAAACCCATTTTAGAGACATATATAGTTATTCAAAAAACATTACATTATAAAGAAAAAACAGAAATGAGAAAACTATTTCTTAAAATAAAACAGTATTATCAAAAGAAATGTTGCAACAGCTAGGTGGTATTCACCTTCATTGTACTGGCCTTATACAAGATGCTGCCGAGTGTACAGACAGAAAATGTAAGAAGAGATGCATGGTCTTTTAGGACCCTAAGAGAGACATACATAGTGTAACAAAAAGAAAAGGTACTTGTTTCCCAGCCGCCTATCTATCTTACACTCGAAATAATCACACAGAAACTGAATTCATTTAAACACTGCCTAGACCATTAGCTCTAACTTCTTATTGGCTAATTCTTACATCTTAATTTAATCCATTTCCAGTAATCTGTGTATCTCCACGTGACTATGGCTTACTAGCAAGATTCTAACCAGCGTCCATCTCAGGCAGGAGATCCATGGTGTCTCTCATTCTGTCCTTTTCCCAAACATTCAGTCTTGTCTTCCCTGCCTACCTAAGTTGTGCCCTATCAGGCCAAGCAGTTTCTTTATTGATTAACCAATGAAAGCAGCACATAAACAGAAGGACCTCCTACGCCATTAGGTCTAATCTTCATGGGTAGTAGAAAAAGACAAGATCTCCTGAGTAAATTGGAAGCATGGGGACCTTAGAGAGGTTTAAAGGGTAAAGGGAAAGGATAAGCAGGGAAGCAAAGAAAAATGTAGTGCTCAGTAAAAATCAATAAAAAATAAAAGAAATCAATTATTAGATAACAGCTAGGTTAATAAACTCCACTGAAAACTCTCGCAAACCATCAAGGTAGTCTTTACTTGCCTAAAATGAGAGTCACAACAATTAAAAGTACTTTGCAACCTTGAGACAACTGGAAAAGGATTGAGGTTTCAAGTCAAGCACACTTAAGTAATCTGGAATGAATTTGTTTCAGTTTGGTATCACTGAGACAGGCAAAAGTTTAAACTACCATTTAAATGCTTGAGACCTAGAATAAGGGAAGTTCCATTAGTGTCAATCAGGGATACTGAAAAGGGGAAGTTGGCTAGATTGTTAAAAAAGTGAAAGATACTGAGGGCATTAAACCTCCAGGTAGTGTTCCCTGCACTGACTCTGCACCAGTCATAAGCCATCTTTCAACAGAAGATGAGATGTTACTAAAATTGCAAGAAGGCTATGCCATCCATTTTTTAATGATACATTTGGATATTCTTATTAATAGATCTTTCCCTTTATGTGCTTATATCACCATTTTTATTTCTTTTAAGTATCTGAAGCATTTAAATAATTTTCCTATTCTTTTTTCCCTTTTATTGAAAATAGATTTTTTTTCTTACATAATATACCTTGATTACTATTTCCCTACCTTCATTTATCAGAGTTTATCTGCACCTCCCCTCCTATCTGGATCCACTCCTTTTCAATCTCTCATAAGAATACAAACAGGCTTTAGAGGAATAGTAAAATAATATGATAAACAAAAATAAGATTAAAAAATTAAACTAACACATCTAGTTGGACAAAACAAAGAAACAGAGGTAAAAGAATCCAAGAGAAGAAGAGAAGGGACAAGAAACAGAGACCCACTAAATCACTCACAGGAATTACACACACACACACACACACACACACACACACACTCCACGAAGCTGGAAGTCACCATATATACTTAAAGGGCCTGGTGCAGGCCCTGTGCATGCTGCCTCAGTCTTATGCATTTACAGTCAAATAAGCTTAATTATTCTCTGTCTTAGTAACTGAATTTACTACACTCTGTTGAATTGGTCATATGAACATAAAATTAGACATATTTATAACTTAATATGCTATTAGAATTTCATAACATTCTAAAATCATTCACCTGATCTCTTCTTAGGTTTCTTAAAACACAGACTTTAACAGCATAGAGTTAAACAATGCACAAAACTTACATTAAACATGTTTGTAAAATGGAAACCCAGTAAAGAAACTGCTACAATGAAATGAATTGCTAGAAATTAGGGCAGCAGTTTCACAAATTCACAGATTGACTGTTTCCCAGCTGGGGTTTGCATGAAGGAAAGACAGGGCACTGCGTACCTGTGAGTGTGTATATGGTACATGAGCATGAAGTAAAAGTGACAAACAGTTACCATTATTAGTCCTGTCTAATTTTCTGCTGCCTGTATCTTCACTCTTTAGCAGCATCTTTTCTCTAGTTTTACTTGCGTCTGAAGGAATGCTTTACTGCTTTTTCTCAAGAAATTGAAAATGACAACTATCTCTACTACCACCAAACACCACAAGCAAACAAATAAACAGAAATAATGTATTCTCTATGAAGCGGTTGATTCTTCATTGACAGACTGAATACAGAGGGCTACTCCTATTTTAGAGTGATTAAGCAGAATCCCCTGATTTAAAAAGACAGTACCTTTCACATGAAGAACATCTTATCACTCAACACTGTTTATATCATATTTACAATGGGCATGTTACTCATAGTAGTCAGAAACTTGAATTAACTGTCTTAGCTCCATTACAACCAGTGCCTGCTTTTCTGCCACATCAATTTACAAAAATTGAATGCATATTTTAAAAATGGGTAATTCTGCAAATCTTGTACTAATGTGTCTATACACTATCTCATATACATATTTTTCAAAAGTAATTGAAGAATAAATCAAATACCATACATTAGAAATCTCATATTAGATTTCCATTTCTTCAATTTATTTCACAAATGACTTCCTTCAAGTCTATGTACTTGATGACATTTTCCTCTAGGTCATTATTAAGAAAACTGTGACTTTTATTAAGATTGAATATGGGCAATGTTTCCAGGAGCTTTGTGTTTATAGTCTGAATACAATAGGTTAAACTAAATAAGAGCAGCAGCTATGGTCCATGCACCAATAGTAGTTTACAAGAGAGGTCTGTAAGCAAAGTTTACTGTTCATGGCCATATCCACACTTTACAGATGATGGGCTACTTTCATACCATAAGCTATAGAACTCAGTTGAGCAGTTGTGGAGAGACTGTGTGCTTTTCAAATATAATTTATTATCTACACCTTTACAGAAAGTGTTCATAATTCCTTGAATAAGCAATGTTTCCACATTTAATACTTAAAATAATTCATATCATTTCTCAGATTATCAATGAACATAGTTATTAGGAAAAATGATTAAGTAGATTATGAATCTGCATGACAACTGAATAAGTGACCAACAAAACAGTTGGACTGGGGATGAATAGATGACTCCTGGGTTTGGAGAATTCATGTCTCTTCCATAGGACAGTTCAATTTGCAGCATCACATAGGAGAGTTCACAGTTTTTAGTAATTCCTGTTTCAGTGGTGTCATGAGCCACCATGTTGGGCTGTCATATGTTGTGAGTCACCTTTTTGGGGTGACTTTTACTGTGATCCTAGCCATGGTGGATTCCTATGTTTCACAGTATGGGCATGAGGATTGGAAGAGCTAGATAGGAGGAACAGAGATAAGACAGAGACATAGAAAGTATCAGGAAGGCAACTCAGTCAATACTGAATGCTTGAATTTTTCATTCTGAATTCTGAGTTCATCCGAGTTTATTTTTCATACACTTTTATACTCAAATACAAAAGGGGAAAGACGGCAAAAGGCTTCTTTAACATGTTGCTTGCCCCACTACTTGAGACATCAAGCCATTAATTCTTGAGAAAAGTATTTGATGCTTGGGACAGTGAGAACACCCAAGACCAAGTATCCTACAGGCAGCCACTCCCTAAGTCAAATTTCCTAATCCAAAAGAAGGAGCAGAAGTATGCTTGAATTCTCTGACCTTTGGTCAGGGTGGCACATTTCTACCTCTATGGGCCATCCCAATGTCTAAAACACCAAGCAACCACACCCTAGGAAAGGGTCTGTAGCCATACTTGTTGGCAACAACCTAGAGAGAGCAAAACAAAATCAAACTCTCTAACCTTCAGACAAGGTGGAATAGGCTCACATTTTTGGGCATCCACACAGGGGATCTGAGACCCCCCTTCTTCCTTTGAAAGGTATTGAGCTAGAATACAAAGATCCACATGAGAAAAGACATGCATAATTTTTTAAAGCTTATGATAAATTTGAACTTTTCCAATATTTCTGTTTGTAATACATTTTCTTCCATGTTTTCTACTGTTTCATAAATAAAAAAGAAATGTAATATTGTTGCCTTATTCTTTAAAAATTTACCAACAAAGATTTCAACCAAGTAGTTGATGTTATCTTAAGCTTATTTAATCATAGTGGAAAAGAATGCTTTTATCTTTGTGCATATTTTCAGATCATCAAAAGCGCCAATTATGCATGCAAAACTTTTAGGGCTTTTTTGTTTGGTTTCGTTTCATTCTTGTTTACTTATTTATTTTTCTGTAGAATTTTGAATCAAAATGTATGTCCTATTCCAAGAAACTTCTAAACCATTTTTAGACAAAATCCAAACTAATATCAAGAAACAAACTGTTATCCTCAATTGTCATATAGAGAATGAACTGGACAGGAAGGTTTTTTTGGAACCAGAAAAGGACAATTTCTGTGGGCTAATAATTTCAAGGAATATTTCCAGCTCTGGAGAAGAAGCTATTCTAATAAAAAAAAAAGTATAATCACGTAAAAAAAAAGTTCTGTTGTTTTAACTTCAGCACATTGGCTACACCTTAATCTATTGCTATTTCAGCCTGCAATTGCATCTCCTCAGTTACTGGCCTGCTGTGTAGACTGGTCTGGCTGCTTAGGCCACAGTCTGCTGAGAATTAAGGTAGCTTTAATTAAATATCTATTGTTCTATTTATAAATAAGATGCAAGATTCAAAGGCTAGGGTGAAAACCTGTGAGCTCAGCAAGGCAGAGTAGCAACTAGCTTATCCTCTCTCATTGCTGGTGTCCCTGAAAGACAACATCCTTCCACTCTGCCAAAGCATAAAACTTCCAGCTATTCCAAATCCATCCTGGCTACTTCTTGTATGTCCACCTCTTCCAGGTGCTCTCTGGCTGCTGTCTGATTACTTTCTGTCAGCTAGGTTCTAATTCACCCTCCTGACACAAAATTGATTTTATTTAATTTACACAAATGTAAACTCAGGGTTCACAGTGTGATTGAATATCCTCCAACAAAATTCTATTTGAAATATCAACAATTTCAGATTTTCTCATGTTCCTTTTGATGTTAAAGAAGTTTTCAGATAATTTCATGAAGAAAGGTCAATATGAAAATAAAAAAAATTATTTAGAAAAAGATACAGGTGCCATGATACAAGTCACATGGATTTGAAACAAATGTAGTTAAAAAATTGGTCAAAAGTCAATAAAATGTAGATTGCCCAATTTTTTAAAAATATTCCAATAATCAGAAATCAAGCAGTATCTTCTCTTTATTATACATTTTTATGTAATCTTTACTTTCTAAGTAAAACTTGATTTTGGAAGCAGTTTTAAAATATAATATTTTATAAGGTCATCATGTAACAAAATTAAACTTTTCTTTCTTTCTTTATTAAAAATTTCCACAACCTTTCCTCCTCCCATTTCCTTCCCCCTCCCCCCACTCCCCCTCCCTCTCCCTCTCCAGTTCTAAGAGCAGTTAGGGTTCCCTGCCCTGTGGGAAGTCCAAGGTCCTCCCCCACTCCATTCAGATCTAGGAAGGTGAGCATCCAAACAGACTAGGCTCCCACAAAGCCAGTACTTGCAGTAGAATCAAAACCCAGTGCCATTGTCATTGGCTTCTCACTCAGCCCTCATTGTCAGCTACATCCAGAATTAAATTTTTAATAAGAAAATAATATTTAAAGTATTTATAAGTACTTAGTCATTCAGGAACCTACATTTATCCTGAGATATCTTTGAATTTGCATAACAGCTGATGTATCTTTAATTCAAAATGATAAATAATAAAGAAATTGAGTTAAAGAAGAAGAGAAGAACCAAATTTTGCAGAGTCTGGGAAGTTCAATAGGAATTTGAGTTCTGTAGGTGGAAGATACCAGGACAGATGACATCACATAGTGAGGGGTGCAGGGAACAGGAAATGATTTATGGGATACCCTGACACAGTAGTTGTCTTCTTTAAACATGAAAGTAATAAGAATAATTATGTATTATTTTGAATATTATTGATTCATAGAAAATGTATATTTTAATAATGAGAATTTTAATGAAAATAAAGGCTTCCTGAAAACTTAAAAAAAATCTGAAATATTACCAGAATAGCATAGATTATATAGGATGCAGAGAAAATCAGAAAGTAGATGAATAAATAAAATTAGATGTGGAATCTACTTATATAGGATGAATTTTTTTCTTAATGGGGGTGCATATATAAATACTGTTTTTTAATCTTAAAATTTGATAGTATTAACTTCTCTTTGATAATAATTTGTTGTCTTGTGACCAGATATCATTTTAACATTTTCAGTTCATTTTTGCTCATGCGTAAAGAAATGAATTTTTGTGATAGTTTTCTGCTTACCTATTATTTTCTTTGTCCTTGTTCGCTCTCCATTGCGCCCATGTCTCCAACCCTACCGGTAGTCCTGTTCCTCTGCAAGAGCAGCTCCTCCTTCTGCTTTCATGTCACCTATAATCCGACACCTTCCTTTGTATCCCGTCTCCTTCTCTTTAGATCTATTTTTCACCTTTTACACATATACATGCACACGTGCACACACACACACACTTGATCATGGTTTCCCCTTTCCCAACTTCTCCCAGATCCTCTCTTCCTCCCTACTTACCCATATTCTCTCTCTCTCTCTCTCTCTCTCTCTCTCTCTCTCTCTCTCTCTCTCTCTCTCTTTCTCTGGAGAAAATAAACAGGCAAGCCAAAAACCCAAAGAAACCAGAATTTTGAAAAATAAAACAAACCCACAGGAAACACACACACACATTCATTTATGATAAAAACACAAAATCAGAAGCCAAGTGGAAAATGGTAGGATAAAAAATATATGCAAGTGGAAAAATAGTAGAATAAAAAAAAAGGCCTCATATGAGACATAAAAGCCTAGAAAAGTATCATTGACTTCATTATGTTTTGGCCAACTACTCTTTGGGATGGCACTACCCTTATGTTTAATATACATAGTGACATTTCATTAGAGATAACCAACTTTTCCTTTGGAACAAGAGGTCAGTTGCAGATAGCTTCTTGGTTAAAAGTGGGAGCTCACATCCTCGCTCCACTCAGTGTATGAAGTTTTCCAAGTGTGATATTTGATACCTATTTTGTCCAACCCTTCTCCCACTTGAATCATGTACTCATTTTGTGTGATTTGACTTTTCTACCGAAAATTTTAAATGATAAATTTAGGATGGGTAAAATGATGTTCAATGTGTAAATCTAAGAGTCTTTGCTTTTTGTCATTACTACTTTAGTTGAGAAATTGTCATTATCTGTTTTTTTCTTGAAAGATCACTAATGTGTGACATTTTGTCAGTTGTTACCTAACAGGTTTTAGGTACACTGCTAGACTAACTGTAATACTTTTGTTCCTTTAGATGGGTTTTGTTACTATCATGAATCAGGTGCCAAATAAAGCAACAGGCATACAGAGCATGGCCTCTCAGTCCAGGGTGAATCACAGTAGGCTCTGATTTGCACAGTGTTAGCCTTGCCCTTGGTGAATATGGTGTGGTAGAGCTATTTGGGGACCATGTCATAAGCTCAGTACCTCATTTAAGAGATCAACACTTTCATGACTTTACTCCCAAAGGATCCACATCCTAATATTATCACTTCAGAGGCAGAAATCTAAATGAAGGCTAAAAGGGAAAAAGAATTCAAGAAAATGGTTTTCAACTTTTAAGTCAAGTCATGACCCCTTTTGGGGGATAGAATGGCTCTTGTATGGGGGTTGCATATCAAATATTCTGCATATCAGATATTTAGATCAAAAATCATAACAGTAGTAAAACTTACAGTTATGAAGTATCAGTGGAATAACTTTAAGGTTTGGTGTCACAAGAACATGAGAAACTGTGCTAAATGGTTACAGCATTAAAGTGTTGAGAACCACTGAACTGAGGCTATTATAACTCTCATTTCCTCTTTTTGTCCTTCATTTAAATAATTAGAATAGTGTTATCAAAAGTTAACAAACAAATCCTCCATAAAAGAGCTAGAGGTAAAGGTGGTTGCCAACAGGTCTCATGCCCTGTGTTTGACCCTTGTAGGCCACATGATAGGAGAGAATTCAGTTCATAAAGTTGTCCTTTGACCACCACATGTGTGCTTTTGTATACATATACACACACTTATATGTAAAGCATAGACACCAAATAGGATTTGTACTGCATTAGTAAGATGGAAGTTGACAAATTGTCAGACAGGTGTTCTTTTTTTCTTTTTTCTTTTATATTGATTTTTTTATTGAGCTCTATAATTTTCTCTGCTCCCCTCCCTGCTTCTCCCCTTCTCTTCAACCATCTCCCAAGCTCCCCATGCTCCCAGCTTACTTAGGAGATCTTATCTTTTTCTACTTTCCATGTAGATTAGATCTATGTATGGCTCTCTTAGGATCCTCATTGTTGTCTAGGTTCTCTGGAATTGTGATTTGTGGGCTGGTTTTCTTTGCTTTATGTGAGTACATGTGATAATTGTCTTTCTGTATCTGGGTTACCTCACTCAAAATGATGTTTTCTAGCTCCATCCTATTTGCCTGCAAAATTCAAGATGTCATTTTTTTCTGTTGTGTAGTACTCCATTGTATAAATATACCACATTTTCCTTATCCATTCTTTGGTTGAGGGGCATTTAGCTTGTTTCCAGGTTCTGGCTATGACAAACAATGCTGCTATGGACATAGTTGAGCACATGTCCTTGTCGCATGATTGAGCATTCTTTGGATATATACCCAAATGTGGTATTATTGGGCCCTGAGAAAGGTTGTTTCCTAATTTTCTGAGAAATCACCACACTGACATCCAAAGGGGCTGTACCAGCTTGCATTCCTACCAGCAATGCAGGAATGGTCCCTTCACCTCACATATCTCTCCGGCATAAGTTGTCATCAGTGTTTTTGATCTTTGCCCTTCTTGCAGTTGTGAGATGGAATTTCAGAGTTGTTTTGATTTGCATTTCTCTGATAATAAGGATAAATGGCTGAAAGACACTCAAAAGGAAATGTCCAACTGTCTGTTCTTACAATTTAATATCTGATTCTTGTCTTCTTATTAAGGATTAATAATTCTTATAAAAACCATAGCTATTTTAAGGTCAGCGAGAGACTTGACTCTAGAGGTGTTCCCAAGTGTCCATGGAGATGTCCCCAGCTAGATCCTTGGGCAGCTGAGGAGAGGGAGCCAGAAATGGCCCTATCCTATAGCCATACTGATGAATATCTTGCATAGCATCACAGAAATTTCATCTAGCGATGGATGAAGCTAGAGACAGAGACCCACATTGGAACATTGGACTGAGCTCCTAAGGTCCAAATGAGGAGCAGAAGGAGAGAGAACATGAGCAAGGAAGTTAGGACCGCGAGGGGTGCGTCCACCCACTGAGACAGTGGGACTGATCTATTGGGAGCTCACCAAGGCCAGCTGGATGATGGAGCATGTGATCAAACCAGACTCCCTGAATGTGGCTGACAAGGAGGGCTGACTGAGAAGCCAAGGACAATGGCACTGGGTTTTGATCCTACTGCATGTAATGACTTTGTGGAAGCCTAGTCTGTTTGGATGCTCACCTTCCTAGTCCCGGATGGAGTGGGGAGGACCTTGGACTTCCCACGGGGCAGGGAATCCGGACTGCTTTTTGGACTGGAGAGGGAGGGGAAGGGAGATGGTGGGAGCGGGAGGGAAATGGGAGGAGGTGGAAATTTTTAATTAAATAATAAAAATAGTAAAAATTAAAAAACATAGCTATGATTATTAGATTTTAAATGTGTATAATGTTTGTTGCATAATAGACGTTCTCTGACATTTTATACTGTGGCAGGGCAAAACCTCTCATACTCGTCAGTGTGTGATTTGGGTATATGACATGTACTCTCCACAGTTTCCAATGTGAGTTCTCAGCAATGGGAGAATCACCAATGAAAAGAGTTTGCGCATGTCACTCTTCACCCTCCCTACTGCCCATTTCTTCTAATGCACTCTTAATTTCTCTCCTTCCGTCTTTGTGCCATGATTGGATTAAAGTGAGCCTATGACAAGTGATTTGAATGCCAGTGGCTCGTATTATAATGTATCCTCCGCATGTGATTGTTAACACAAGGCTTTAGTCTAATAACGGAGCTACAGCATTTTGTCCTGCGGTAAAATTGTCATTATTTCTATTTTGGCTTCTGCTGCTCCTGTCTGATTTCCCATCACTGGGAACTGCTTTGCTCCTCTGTGTCACCAGCTATAATGGTGAGGATTTGTAACTAGCTTCCTTCAGAGGATGTGCTGGCAGGCTGTTGCAGCGAGCTTCCACATCTTTGCATTTATGTTTTCCTCAGACCATTAGCGAAGTCTTCTCCCTCTCCATCTGTGTTTTCTTGCCCCTAAGTAGTGCCCTTCCTGTCACATGACTACGTGTTTATTCTGCTCACACATTTGGCAGTGTCATAATTTAGAAAGATGGCTGTGCACAGCAAGCTTGAAAAATAAAAATAAAAAAATAAAAAATAGGGTATTGAATTACCTTCCAACCTCTGATTTATTCATGAATTCATCGCCAACTACTTATATAAAACACCTCAGGGTATGCACTCAATGTCCTTCCGGAGGGATTAATACAACAGACCAACTAATTTGCAGTTGGATTCAGCAGGACACCTTTGCTGAAGACACCTCCCAGAGGAGCTGAAGAACAGCACAGAGACTCAGAGTTGTCAGAGATCTCTGACTTTAACAACTGAGGAGTAGGAAGGCAAGGTAACTACCCCGGAATTGCATTCAATGTTAGATCACAGCACTGTCATTGATGACAGAACAGTTCAACTACCACTCCTGATGTTTGTGTTTAAAGCCATAGCAAGGTAGTGGTTAGGTGGAGAAAAGTGATGTGAAAAACTCAGGATGTGAAATGAGACCCGAATTTTGATTCTGAAGTATTCGTGGCCTGGATGTTCAGGGAAAGAAAACAAGAAGCCTAGAAGCAAGACAGTATTCTCACTGGTGCAGAGTTGGATATAAAAGGAATATTAGCATTTCTTTTAGTGCAGACATTACACACACGGCCAAGGGTGAATTTTGTGCCCAAGAGAGTAAGGCCACCAGAATAGCTAGAACAGCATGGGAACCTAGATTGCAGCATTTATTATCAGGCAATAAAACCCAGCCTTAATTGGGAAATCACAAAGTTAGGCACTTGCCTATCCCACTTTTTCTCTCTCCAACTGGCATTGAGAATCCCTGTTAGGGTTTAGAACAAAGGTGAAAACAGGTCAAAGAAAAACAAACTCGGAGATTGTATGCAAATAATGTTATCAATTCAAACAATGTTTCTGTTCATTTGGGGGAATGGAAGTAGATTTAACATAGTTATTTTTAAACTAGAATAGAATCAGAAAAAGACAACCAGATGGTGAGGAATCGAAAAATCATGTCTTATGTTTAATGTTGTCAGAAGGAAATGTGTAGGGGGAACATACTAAAAACATCTCTCAAATATTTAAAGAATTATCACCTGGAAGAGGAAGCAGATAGTTTAGAGAAGAAAGAACAAGGAAGAGCAACAGAAATTCCTAAGCAAAAGAGAATTCTAAAGAGATAGCTTATGCAAGTATTTTATGAGGTAGGTAAATATGGATTTTAATTTATTATTGTAAAATAGAAACGGTGTTAGAACAAGGATTAGTTTCTTGATTTAAATGGTGTCAACACTAAATAGAGCAAATAGGGATATGAAATAGCTCTTTTTAACTCTAAAATCCTTTGATTCTACCAGGTAGTTATATTTATAAATTTTCTTTGTATTTAGACTCTTTCATGCTTTGCAGTCACTCACTAAGGAAATTTCTAATTTTTGTCAATATTCTTTGAGCTATCCTATGTTCAAGTATGTATCCATAGAGATGTAATTCAAATAAAAATTGGGAATCTGCAAATTGACAGTTGCTGATAGTAAAGTTTAGAAGAAATACAAAATAGAATGTCCACATGTCAGTGTGGAGGTAGAGTTTGTTATGGAAGCTAGGCTACACTATCAGATAGGGCAAAGCCAGAGATTTACAACTGTTAGACTCTAACACTGCTCTGGTTTTAGAATCTAAATGTAAAGTTGAAGGACAAAATATTCCTAAATCTTAAACATAATTTATTTTGAGAACCATGAATGAAGAAGGTACAAAGCATATTTGCCTGGATTACATAGAATATATAAAAGGTGTGAGTGAAGGGAATAGTGAAATATTTAGATATGGATAGCATGGAGAGGAGAAAATGGTAGAAGATGAAAAGAAACTTCAAAAAGGGGCACAATAATAATATATATTCACAGAACTGTGGCCTAGCATTCTGCCAAGCACTGTGTAAGTTGTAGATAATATAAAAAATGAATACAATGTTTATTCTAATCATAAGTTTCTTGTGTATATGGTAATTTTTATGGCTATAAAGTGTTTTACTTAGCATTTTGGCTATTGAAATTGGTGTATTAGGTTAAAGAGAAATAATGGTGAAGTCAACTGGACATTTTCCAGGTTACATGGCTAAGCAATGCTAAATCCATTGATGATGTGGCATGCATCCTGTATGTGCAACCTTGGTCTTATTTTAAATTCACAGATAATTACTTACTGTAATGTATATAAAATTGATTTAGCTACAACAGAATATAAGATGGAATAAGTAAACATGACAACATTATTCCATTAAGTAGGTATTTTATAAACAATTTTAAATTAGCTCATACAGAAGTACGTTCAGCTATGAGGGTTGGGGCCACACAGGTGGATACAGATAATCCCAATGTACATGAAAACTAATAAGCAGATCGTGTGACTCTATAGGACAGGGCAGCAGGAAAAATGAAGGGAAGCGTCATTCCCTGTCTACACAGAGAAAACCGGGATTGTGAGGATTTGAAATAAGTTTGTAGATAGAAATAAGTGATGCATAGTTTATAGTGGAAGTAGTCATCTTAAATAGATAAGAATCATTTTATCTGAATGGCAAGATACCCTGCCCTGGATTATGATTTACTGTTAAATTAATGTGGGTAAAGTTTAGTATAAACCTAGAGGACTAATTTTATCAAATTATTCTAATTAATTAGCTTAATATAATTTTATCTTTTTACCCACAACAAACACCTTCCCACGTTCCAACCAAGTTAGAGAAAAGAAAATGAGTGACTTAGTTATCAACCAGGTATTTACTGAAACCTTATGCAGCAAGTCATTTGTGGACATCCACAAACTGATTTATGATGGAGGAAGGTCATTGGCTAATAAAGGAAATGCCTTGGCCCATTTCATTGGTTAGTAGATAGGTGGGAGGAGTAAACAGAACAAAACGCTGGGAGGAAGAGGAAGTGAGCTCAGACTCCACAGCTCTCCTCTCGGGAGCAGACACCTCAGAGAGACACCATGCCCCAGCTCCGACCCAGGATGGACTTAGGCTAGAATCTTCCCGGTAAGACCGGTGCTCACAGATTATTAGAGATGGGTTGATCGGGATATCAGAATTAGCCAGTAAGGGCTAGAGCTAAAGGGCCAAGCAGTGATTAAATGAATACAGTTTGTGTGTTGTTATTTCGGGCATAAGCTAGCCGTGCAGGCAGCCAGGGTGCTGGGGACGCAGCCCCGCCGCCCTTATTACTACAGATTTATAAGTAAATAAAGCCATCAAAAACCCCTTAGGACCACAGTGAGGGGTTAAATAGTTTTGCAATGTAAAATGCTAAGTGCCATGGGAAGTAAATTATCTTACATAATAAAATTTAAAACCTTGCAAGTTGCTTTTGTCATGGGCTCAAATTTGTTTTTAAACTCTCTAAAACTTTAATATTCTCATAGAGGCTGAAGAAAATAAAATGTGAGAAAACTTCTCAAATAACTGGTTTATTTATTCTTTTTTGTTTCTTGTTAATTATTGCTTATGTTCAGGGCCCTATTCTCAAATAAATGCATCTTCAGATATAAATCAAATGTAAGTTGCTACAAGCATTTTAAGAAAAAAATGTTATCAGATTTCACAGTGTTTCTTCCTAAACTAGGAATCAGTGGGCAATGTAAAAGTAATGGAAATTCATACTATCTCTATGTCAACACTTTCACTGATGGGATGTTTCTTCAGTAAGTCTACTGTGCATTGAAAGTATGAATATACAGTTTAAAGTTTAAGTAGTTTATCACATTCCCCTTGCAATTCTTTCATTTGTGGGAACAATGTAAGTGAAAGTTAATCCATTGTCTCTGTAAAAAACAAAACGAAACAATAACTTTGAAAAAATAAAGACCAATATGAAGTCTATTAGAGAAGCAAAGTCCCCATCAATATTGGAAGCCTTAAGCAGTGCGTGCCTCCCAATATTTTAGAGGACGTCATCCTGTTACTGTAATGGCCAGAGCCCTCACACTAACTACAGTGGATCAGAAACAGTTGCTGAATACATACATGTAGAGGAAAGTAGCCCCCACTTTCCCCTAAACAACACTGTACAGAAAGATTTCTTCAACATTCATGATTTTTACATGATAGGGTCTATGTCCTTCAAATTGACTTCAAGTTCTCTAACCTTCTACGCTCACCTCCCACGAGCTGGGACAGCAGATGTGCAGCTATGATGGAGGTCCAAAGACCCCAAAATTTAGTGGTTTAACTTAATATCTACAGGGTTTGTTATCAGAGGAGAATGCCAAGATATTAAAGGAGAACACAGTATGCCCGCGCAGTCTTTCCTCATAAAAAGCATCATCTGTTCATTTATCAGACTCCCCAAGGCCCACAACCTTAGAAAGCTTAACATACTACTTCTCTGTCCATTCAGAAGTTCCAGGTGCCCAGACAGAGCCAGTTGGCAATATGAGTATATGGAGGGTCTAAACACACGTGGAGGGCCTAAAATGTCCTGGAACCTGCCTGTCTTCCTTCCTTCCTCTCTCCCTCCCTTCCTTCCTCCTTTCTGTTTTACCTTCTTTCTTTCTTTTTCTTTTGTAAACATGCAGTGAATTTTGGATTTGGTCTGAATAACTGAAAGATAATTGCATTATTGTGGACATTGTAACTATCTAAATATTCTCAACTAGATACAAACCAGCTGAATGAGAAAGAAGACTATTGGCCAATATTCCCGAGTTGGATATAAGCAGGCTAGTGAAAGGGACCTGATATGTTCTGACACCACAATTCAATCCATTAAACATTTAGTGGAGATTCAAGTAGGTCACCTAAGTGCTTGTTATTGCATTGAATTGCGGAAGCCTTGAAATTGTGCTCTGATGTAAATTCTTCATATTCTATGAAGAATATGAACAAGGTCAAGTTTGTTTCCAGATGATATGTATTTGATATGTGTAAGAATGGATTCAGATACCACAGTATTTATGTACACTTCATACCTATGAGTGGTGGTTGAAGTTTATTTTCCCATGTTTAGCAATGTTGTTTTAAAAACACATTATCCCATGAAAGTCACAAAGTATTAATATATACTTTAGAAAATTATTCAATTGAAAAATCTTTTTAAAATCACTTGTCCCCAATATAATGTTTTATTTCCCTTGACTATGACAAAGGAAATAGAGGGTGCATTTAATAAAGTCTAACAGAATGATCTCTGTTAAAACACCCTTTAGTTCCACAGATATGTGAAGATGTGATCTCTGGAAATCTGACACTGTCAGCTCCAGGATGATGTACTTTGCTTGTGGATCTCAGCATTACATACCAGGATGCACAGAGACCAGTGTTTTGTATTTTACTTTTCTTTGACTTTAGTGCATGCTTATTTTGACATATTTAAACATTTCTTAATGCCCTTTTTCTTCTTTAAAATTCCATGCAAGATAATACAATTAACTCTCCATAGATACTCTCTTAGCTGTGACAGTTCCTTAGATCTTGATTGGGATCATCTTAATACATATAGAACTGCTAAGCAATCTATTATGTAAAATATCCCTCATATAGCCCACATCTGATAATTTTATTATTTTTGGAAGGAGTTATGCATTTTTCGGAGGTTCACACGAGTATAATTTGTATGAGTTGTCTCTAGAGTGCATACTACAAACATTAATGGGTAATATTATTCTTTACTACCTGGTCATGGGAGCTTTTTCAGGTGACTCCAATATGAAGTTATTCCCAAGCTTTACTATTGATGAGGGAATTCTTTTGCACAAGTCATGTGTAAGTGATGTAATTTATTCTTCATTATGGTAAAAGAATTTATGTAAATTATTTGAGAAATTATCATGAGAATTTTTTCTCTCCTGCTATACTATTTATTTAGTCAGGTTGGATATTGGAATTGTTTCTTGTAAATAAGTTGCTGTTGATTCTATGCCCACTCTGCAGACAGAACAAGAGGCTATGGATAAGTATAGCACAATTTGGAGATTCTTCCAGCCATTTTGTCTGTGTCCTCACCTTAATCTTCAGTAAGACAATGAATTGATACTGACAATTCTACTCTAATATGCCATCATGTAGATAGTTGTCATCTAATAATAATCGTCTTCCCCAGAGGTGAGATATCTGATTGCCACACTTCTCAAAAGTTAGTTAAATACCTTCTTCCTTATACAAATATTTTGATGCTGGTGTTCTTGCTCCTTTAGTTCCTTTCAAACATTTTTAAAGCATTTTTATGTAAGTTTCTGTAATAATACAAAATCAATAAGTAAATTATATTGTAAGACTATATGTATCATTGTGTATAATATTTTGAAATTCTACTAGAAATATATATTTAGCTTTTTTGTTATTACTGTTAATAATTGTTGTTTTCAGATATTTAGGTTTAAGCTGTTCTGGTTTCTATGATATGATGACTCAGAATTACTTTGATTTACATTGTTACAAAGAAAAATGTTAAGTATATCCTCATATTCTAGTTTGCTATCCCCTTATCTTTCCTGATCATGTCTCTTCAGAGATTTAGCTGTTTATTGAATGCTTCTTTTGTTATTAAAGAACTTTAAAGTTCTCCATATATTTTAACTAAAAATTTTTTGTGTAAAATGTTACCACAAGTATTTTCTCCCTTTTTGTTTCTGTTTCCATTTTCCTGAGTGTCTTTCATTGATGAGAATGGATTAATTTAGATTATGTCAGTTCATTTTTCCCCTAAAATTTTGTGCTGTACATAAACCATTTTTTCTGTTATACTTACCTTTCTTCTTCCAAGGGTTTTGCTTTTGTTTTAAATATAACTAGAGCATATCTGTGTTCGTCCATTACTAAACTCGGCTTAGTTCTATTGATACATATCTATTCTCTCACTAATATCCCACTGACACAAACGTCACAACTTTGTATTCTCTTCATGTAAGAATGGTTAAATCATCCAAATATCTTCTTAGTCACTATTATTTAGCTATAATGTGTCCTCTGCTATGTACTCACATGTGTGTGTGTGTGGGGGGGGGTGTGCGCATGTCTTTTACTAAGCCTGTGTATGAGACCACATGTAGAGGTCAGGGGTCAACTAGTCAACTAGAGCTGTGGAGTTTATTTTTTGAGACCAGGTCTTTCACCATGACCTGGGACTTTTGGATTACACATTTTTTATTAGATTAACTACGATCTGATTGAACAGATTAGATTATATGTTTATGGTATCCACTTGCCTCAGACTTTGAAGTCCTGTGTGGCAGTACATAGCATTTCCTGCCTTTTCATGTGGGTACTGAAAATGAAACTCAAGTTCTAGCACTTTGTATTAAAGCCAAGGTTGGAACTCACGCATGGACAATGACTTAAGCCCTGGATTTTGGTGTGGCTGTTACACCTGAGACTTAGATTTGACTTTCCATGGATGCTGCACAAGACTCAGATCCTGGTTATTATTGTAGTTATTGCTTGTGTGACTCAGGTCTGCAAAACAAGTACTACCCTCACTGACATCTTTACCCAGAACCACTCTGTCTTTCTGAGGCCATTTTGAAGCAGTTTGTCAAAAATTAAAAAAGAATTTGCTAAAATTTGTGATAATATCAATTACATTTGTAGATCATGTTTAAAAGACTTATATCCTACCAATTTTAAATTACTGAATATTTGTACTTGGAATCTATACCTATTTAAACAGTTTCTTTGATGCAAGACTTTTTCTTATACAAATCCTAAACCTAATCTTTGAGAATATGTATTTCATATTTCTGTGACAATATATTCTTTTTTCTCTGCTTTTTAAGTATCACTTATTAATTCCTCCTTAGCAGTAATACAGTTTTTTTATTTATTTATTAAAGATTTCTGTCTCTTCCCCGCCACCGCCTCCCATTTCCCTCCCCCTCCCCCTCCCCCAATCAAGTCCCCCTCCCTCATCAGCCCAAAGAGCAACAGTTTTAATATGTCTTTTGTCTATCTGTAGTCACATAGATCCTGTGGATTTCAGGGATGCAGGACTTATTTTTAATCTAAATAAGAACAATAAATATAGCTTTAAGACTGTAATACATATGGCTGTGACTGGCACAGGATCTCACACCAAGTGAAAATTTACTAACGGTAATTAGGTTTTACTGGAAAAGTCATTCATGTAAATACTGACAAAGTTTTACTGAAGAAACATTGATGTAAACACTGATTTTATTATTCATTTGGAAATTCCTAAGTAAAATACTTTTTAATAAGTCTTGCTTTTAATACCCTTTATCTGTCTTGTGCTATTGCGATTTCTTGAAGAGATGTATTTTTGTACATTATGTATTTTTTACTTTTGGTTTTACTTTCTACCATAGCCTTACTACATAAAGAAGGAGAATCCCTCACCTAAATGCACACATCATGCCCGATTTTATCTATAATATTACAGAGATGCTGATTTCAACTTAAAGTACAATCTATAATAAATTTTCTGAAGTAAGGGGTACATGAAATTACTGGAAAATATTCAGCATCCTGTTTCCTTGACCTTTTCATTTCCTTGAATTATTCTTTATATACATAGAGGTAAAAGAATAAAAGCATTTGGAAAGCTATAGAGGAACAATAAAACTGGTGCAATTGGCAAAACTGTTTGAAAGAAGTAAGCAAGTAGAACAAATAATGTTGCAGGTGAGCCACAGGGACCCATGCAAATTATTTTCCTCTTGATTGGCACCTGCATATATAATGCACCTAGGTCTATAATTTAATTGTTTATTAAACAAAACTATCACCTTTTGTTGTTATTTTACGTTTCTAAGCTTCATATTGAAAGGTTTGTCTCAATGGGCCTTGATTGCACCTTGGAAATACATACTTGAACAAATGCCAGAAAGACAGTGAAGATACATCTTCTGCTATTTTACTAAAGTACCATTCTTACCATGAGCCTACTGCATGCTGGGTATTTTTATATAAATATACCTAATGCCAATCATGCACAATTTCATTTGCACAATAAAAATTATCATATTGGTTATTTTAATGTGTTAAAAATGAAAGCAGCAAAAGATAAACGTATCAACTTATTTATTTCCTCAAGAAATTCCACAGTTGTCAAGGAGTATGATTTCCACGTACTTATTATTACTGTTTTCATTTGTGTGTTCCTGAGACGGAATCACTGTTTCCTGCAAACATAACATTAATTTTTTTTTCTAATTGAAATCTACCTTTACAGAGTTGAATGCAAAGTCATAGTGCATGGGTAGATACAGTGCTATGCCTGCCAGAATTGCATATTATAATTCTGAATAACTGTATCTGCTTTTGTGAGAAAAGAGAAAATATGATTCTCTCAAAAGAAATTCTGGGAGCATCTCCACTAGAGCTATTCACAACTGACAAATTGTCAAGGAGTTGGAAAGGTATGCGGAGGGGACAATCCAACTCCAATCGAGAGCCTGGCAATGCAGCGCAACCCAAACCAGGAAGGGGCTAATGTTCATGGCGTGAATCCTGCATGTACTAACATTCTGGAATTGTAATTGTGTGTCACAAAGCAGGTGGCTCTTTGCTGGCACTGTGTTTACTGTGAGGTTCTTATGACCTTGTCTTCTTCTAGTGTAGTTTCTTTTCTAGTAGGTTACCAGCTCTAGCCTGTTAGCACTTGGAAGTCAAGGCAGATGTACTAACTCCATGCTATCTCACATTAATGTAGGCTGACGAATGCCACAGGCTGCACAAAGACACGGAAAGCCATGTCACAAAGTCACTGTGGGCATGGAGCAAAACCAAATTGCCAAATGGAAAGGACTAAATGAAAACTGGCAGCCTGAACAGCACAAAGAAACTCATTTTGTTAGTTGTAAACGATTATAATTGTAAACAAACTGGTTAATAGGAATAAAATGAAGCTGAAATAAGATTAAAGATGGACCAGAGATTTGCAAAATATCTTTAATTATTGTTACCATTCTTCCTTATGGGTATGCTGCATGTATCAAGAGGATCGAATGCATGCTGCACACAGAGTAAAATGGGAACTCATCTCTGATCACATTATTCTTACGTTCCATGCTGCTTCCACTGTTGTTGGTCTTTCAACATGCGCTAGCTTGGTAACAAAAACGTTATTCAACCGTAGCAGACATAGCAGGCACAAAGGTAGAGTTTTCATTACTTGATTTGTTCGTCCAGTCACTTGCAAAATATTGACCTACAGAATAGGAAAAGAGCAAAGAAACATGACTTTGCATGTCAAAGTCCTTTTATTCTGGTGTTGGAACTAGTGTTGGATCCACCTCACCTCTGGTATATCCTCACATTATCAAATGAAATTCAAATGTTTGTATGGAAAAGCATGGATTTGTGTTATAGCAATTCAAAGCAGAAGGGGAAGAATCCTATGCCAGTTATACATTTTATCTTTATCATATAATTTATAAAAACAATTCAGAATGACTTATCTTGGGTGTTATTCACCTTGAAGGCAATCAGAATTTTATTCTTTAATGATAAAGTGAAAGTCAAGAAAGGCAGTCATTTCCTATTATCTTCCCTACACTTTGTTAGAGAGTAAATAGCAATTAAGCTCATGTTCTTTATCTGATGTGTTCTTCTCCCACATTGGACTGGGTTTTCCATAAAGCAAAAAGATCTCTGTAAATTGAACGTGTTTCTGGAAGTTGCTGCTTATCTTTGGACTAATTAAATCTGTTTTTTGTTTCCAAATTGAGAATACCTAAAACAAAGGGACCCAGGGCTGTACTTGAGGGGCTGGAGTGTAGCTGACTAAGAGTGCTTGCTTAACATGCATGAGGACAGGAGTTCCAAGCTCATGTGCCTGTGTGAAAACCCACCCGTTGTTGCACATGTCTTAACTTAGTGCTGTGAGGGTTGTGGCCAGAGGAATTCCAGCGTTTGCTGATTGTCAGCCTAACACCAGGTACAATGGAGAACCGTCTTTTAAGGTAATAAGGTCGAAAGTGAAAACACAGGACATCATAAACCTTCTTCTGGCTTCCATGTGCACACACATATGCTATATGCATATCATACACATAAGCTACATGTGCCTGTTTACATATACTCACACAACAAAATATTAAATCAAGAATAGGTCTGAAATACAGAAGAGAAGTTTGAATTGAGGTCTAGAATTACATTAATAATCAAATTCCAACATGCATCAATTTGTAACTTCAAAATCAGTGGTATCACATTGGTGATTTGAATTGGTTATGACATGATTATTTATAACAGAGAAAGTAGAATACTATACACAGATATTTTTAACACCTTTCTTAGATCATCACTTTGTCTATGAAATTAATGGTCAAGATTAGAAGTAGAAAGTGAAAAAGACTCATTTTGAAATCTGACCAGGTCTATGATCATTAGCTCTGCTTTGAGTTTATGTTCCTGAATATAGTCAACTAATCTTACTTTTGTCTCAATATTTTAGTATCACAAGTTTAAGTACTGATGTAAACTGTGAACTAGATATTCATGGTACGGTTATAAGGGCAGCCTTGCCTACTTTTAACACCTTTGTTTCTAATTTTTTACATGAGTGAAGTTTCAATCACATTAGTTTTTGGAAGATGAATTGCATTAGAAATTAATTCACAAGCCAGATTTTTTTTAAAAAAAAAGGAAGGGATTTTAGAAACAGGTACCATTGTAATTCTAGCCATTTCCTGTTACTACATAATACAACCCTGTAGAAAACCCAGCTAAGAGAGTGCGACTTTTGCCAAATTGAAGTAACAGGAGGTAAATGGCAATGCTCCCCTCCAAAGAATCCATAGATTTATAAATTGTTGGAAGCACAGGCTCTTGCTTTTTTTCTATTTCCTATGACTTGCAGTGCCAAGCTCTGCAGTCCTAATTTTATCCTGGGGCAGCCATTCAATACTTGCTTGGAGAGAATAGTGCCACCAACTGCGTCCTCATAAGCACTGCCAAGCATCAAAACTTCTTTTGCCTGTTTGGAAAAGAATATGTTGCAAAGAACAGCTATGACACCACAGTAAAGTTTCCTTTAAGAAAAATAGCCATCTTCACACGGAGATGGAAGTTTAGGATTGAAATTTTCATAGGAGATGTTTTATTACAACATTTAGAAACAAAATGATATAATAAATACTAGAAAATCTTCAGTAATATACAAGGCCATAAATAATTCTTATATTAAAACCAGCAATAGCTTTGTGAAAAAAGCATACACCAAAACAAAAAAAATGATGAAAACTTGTATTTAATTAGTAAAAATGTGAATAGGTTTGTATAATTCTGTGTTGGTTGCTCAGATACCTTTTATTTAAGGATGTAGAGGAAAGTCAATTTTGTCTATGCTTGAAAGTACCATTCATCCATGGGAAGTACTCCATGAATGATTATGTCATGTTGAAAATTATAGCTTTGTGTTATCTCAGATTCACTGGAAACAATGAGCTGCTGAATACTAAACATGCTAAACTAAGATGTACCTGTGACAAGTACACATTTTTGAAGCATGGTAATAAAATATGACTAATGAGTCTCTCAATAAAATATGATTAATGGGTCTCTCTTCCGGGAAGAAACCATGGTTGTGCATCCAGAAACCACTGAAATAAGTGTTCAGTTCGACCATGCATCTTTTGCATGTGAAAGGGAAGTATTCTTAATGGACAATGGCTTTGAGTCTGCAGTTGTACTAGCAAAAAAAAAAAAAAACAAACATTTTTCAGGAATCTTAATAATATTACCAGTTGCTTCCAAAACTGTAACTGTCAAAATTAAAAGAAGTGCCAAGAGTTCATGTAATAGACTGCTCACTTAAGTGAGAACAACATTTAGCTCTAAACTTCAAGAGGAATAACATTTTTTTTTTCTTGGAGATATTACCAACAAAAACCTTAAATATTTTGGCTCAGGATGCTTTCCTCTGCATAGTATCCAAGGTAGTAGGTTGGGGAAGTTCTTCATTAGTATTACTTTTTGTTAAGCCAAATGAATAGTGACAAATGGTACTTTTTAATGGAGAAGAGTTTTTTAGTTCCTCCCTTGGTATTTCCTCGACATCTTGATCACTTACAAATGCTTTTTCTTTTCCAGCTCTTCTAGTAAACCATTTCAAAAGATTTCTAAACATGGCCACCTTGTTTGGTATCGGAGTTAGTTTTGTAATCCTTGCTATCCCTTTAGTTTCCCTACATGTTTGCAAATATTGCTAGGTGTTAGCAGCTAACCTTTACAATAGAAATCTGCAAATTTTCTAAAAGCATATTGTACCTAGACCAAAAGGGCCACAAATACATCAGACCAAATATATGACTTTAGGCTGGAGATGTGGCTTATCCATGGAGCATTGACGTAGCAGAGAAGACATCTGTGTTCGACCCCAAGCAACAGAAAGATGTAGGGGAGGTTGTTTGCAGTGAAAATGGTAAAGAATTCTGAAAAAAGTCAAGTGGTATGGTAGAGCAAACAAATAAAGCAGACAGTGCTGAAAAAGCTAATGGATTTTTTTGCTTCAAAGCAGGAAATGTTGAAACCATCTGCCCATGACAAAGCTGCATGTTATTTTGTGAATTTTATTTTATGTCTTTTTTGGTCAAAAATTCTGTGTTCTATATGACTGGTGGACAATGACAGAAGGCAACCATGGATCCAACTGACTTTGTGCAGCTCTGCACCAACTACCATGGATAAGTGTGTGCAAACTGGAAAATTATAAGTCTCTGGATCTCAAGAAAGCATTTTAAACATACATACCCACACCACAGCAGAGTGGGGGACAGAATAACTCATTTGAAAGCTTTCAAGACAGCACAGCATTACAGAAAAGGCTCATTTCTGTGTGCATGGAGGAGCAGTTTTATTTCATACTCAATTGGAGTTTTCTGATTCTTAATTAAATGTTATAATTCAGATCAGCTCCTGGGTACATAAACTGTTAAGTGGAAGACAATCTGGGGTGGAGTTTTGATACCAAGTTAACATTTGCTTTAATATATACAGTGCTGACTGAAACTATGAAATAGCATCTCTGGCTTTTGACTTGAGTTCTTATGATCTAGCAGCTTAATATCTCTGAAATTAAACTTCCTTTCAGAAAAGGAACAATGCTTTGGAAATAATGAGAAAAAAACCTACAATTTGTAGAGAGTTAAGATAAATGTGTCCTGTGAACTCATATATATAGATATACATGTATATATGTAATATATATAAACATTGATAATATATTTATATTGTAATATAATGATAATGTATTACATATATACATATATATAATATATAATATATAGATATCAGAGAACATAGTCTCATAGATAGATAGATAGATAGATAGATAGATAGATAGATAGATAGATATCAAGGAACATAGTCTCTGATATATATACATATATATATTGTGTATATATGTATATATTTAATATATATAAACATTGATAATATATTTATATTGCAATATAATGATAATATATTACATATATGTACACACAATATATATTTCATATATCAGAGAACATAGTCTCTCCTCCTCAGAGACATGAAGGCATACAACTGTTGGCAAAAGTTTCCAAGTCATGAGCACTCTCAAATAATCATTCATAGGCTTAATATTGATTGCAAATGCTTAGTTAATAGCTCAGGCTTGCTACTACCTAATTCTTACATTTCAATTGACCAATATTACCCCCCTATGCTTTGCCACATGGCTCATGGTTTGTTATCTCATTTTCTACATATCCTGCTTTCTCAGTGGCTGGCTGACATCTCTCTGCCTCCATCCTCTATCCTCCTAGTAGCCTCAGTATGATTGACCCATCCATACTCTTTCCTGGATCTTGGCCAATCAGCATTTTATCAAACCAATTGCAGTGACAAATCTTTACTGTCTACAGAGGGAGTTATCATAGCATAAAACATTTACACACATTTGAATTCCCACTTTGTCACTGTTTTAGCAATTATTTGGGGGTCATCTGGATTTTACAGTATCAATTATTCAAATTTAGCAAACATTTGTTATACAACTAATTAGTTAAATCCTCAGCTGTGCACCAGTATAAAAATACAATATCCCTTCCCCACAAAGACTTCCAGTAGAAAAGAATTAATAAATAGTTTAACAATTCTCTGTTGTACAGGACCTAATTAAATAAAAGTCAGCATGAGTTTTCAAAAGTTGGAAGAGAGCTAAGTCTAGTGACACAAGCCACTAATGCCAGCTACTCAGGAAGCTGAGATAGGAGCTCGTCAAGTGCAAGGTTGAGCTGGGCAAATTAATGAGAACCAGTCACAAGACCAAAATGAGGGCTGAGAACATAACTTAGTGGTAGAGGTTGGTTTGATATAAAGTGAAGCTCTAAGCTCAATCCCTAGCAACCTTAAAAATAATAAGAAAATATTGAAGGAAATAATAAGTATCAGATAGAAAAAAACCAGAGGTGCAGTTATATTATGGGTTAAAATATAAATGAAGATAATAAAGGATTTGAATCAGCTCAAAAGTCATTTTTATTGTGATGCTTCTTGGGGCCTCCTTGACTACATCAATCTGCTATGATCATAGACCAAACTCATCATTAGAGAAGTTTGCTCTTGCAATAGATGAGAACTAATACAGAATCCCACAAATGGACAATATGCAGATCATAAGAGATTATGGAACTAAACAGAATGTCTCTGTAAAATACATCCCCTCAGGGTTCAAGAAACTATCCTAAGAGGAAGCTGAAGATGGTAATAGTAATAGCCAGAGGGGATGGAAGAGACAAAGAAACAATATCTTACAGACACAACAGAACTAAACACAACAATAATCTCACAGAGATTGTGACAACAAGCATAGGTCCTGCACAGGCACAAGTCACACAGGGTCCTAGGACGTAGAGGCAGAAGTGAACACAAATTCCCATCACTAACCAATAAGCTATCTCCAACTGAAAACTGCTTGCAAAATAGAAATTAGTTTTCTTCAATGGAATCTTATTGGATATGCAAACCACACTTAATGACAGATCCCATGGAAAGCAATAGATGAACAACACAATATGAACTCAATTGTAATTTTGGAGGTCTCATATTGCTTTCTATAGGGAATTTTATAATCTCATTCTTTTCAATTGTAAATTATGTTTATGTGCATTATATAATATATATATATAAAACAACAAATTTGGTGTCTTTTAACCTTTGTGTGTGTGATTCTTGTGGGTTTTTTTTTTTTTTTGTATCTTCTGTTGTGGTGGTTTTAGCCTGTTTGTTTTATAAAGAGAGAAAGAACAGAGGTATAGAAGTTAGTTGAGTATGTGGGAGGATCTGGACAGAGATGAGGAAGGGGAAACCATGATTAGAATATATTATATAAAAATGATTTCCATTAAAATAAATGGATAAAGGACATGCGTAAATGAAGAGTAAAAAATGAACATTCATTTCAAACTAAAAAAAACTCCCAATCAAGCATATCCAGAAAGTCTGTGAACAACGTTGGGGGAAGCATTCATTTATGATATTGTAAATTGAAGATTACCCAATGAAAGCTAAAGATTCAAAGGTTTTCCTGATACAACTGAAAGTTTATTGGCTCTCATATTTTCTCTTGATTGGATGCTATCTCTACACCATAATGATAAGGTGTTAATTTTCAACCAAATTCAACTATCAATATCTGGCAACTTTGATATAGGAAAGCTCAGGCTTTATCGATAATAATTTATCAAGTTTTAGGTATGTATAATTAAGTTCATAGAATAGAATCCTGTTGTCTGATTAAGTATGCAGTATTTTGATGTCTTATAGGGAAAGAGTGGTTCAAGGATATGAAGTAAAATATGCACTTTGAAGACAGCTAGAAAAATGATTGTTTTTGTTCCTAAGCTATCAGTGTTGAGGTCTATAATTTTAGCTGTGCAGTAAAAGGAATTCCGGCTGTCCTTCTGAATGCTGGAAGAAAGTATTTCCTATGATTTAAATTTTGTTGAGCTGAGAGCATGAGGCGAGCTACTGCCTTCTGTTATTTATTTGTATGCTTTATTATGCATGGGGTATGCACTTTTAAAAAGCAGAATTTATACTTCATGTTTAAGACATTTTATTTTTAAAACAATATCCATTATATATTATATAGTTGTAATTAAGAGATAACTGGAATATCATATAAAATAATAAATTTATTACATGAGACCCTTTTCAAAAAAGGAGAATATGAACATGAAGACTGAGAGGAAATTTATTTTTAAAGTTTGCTACACTAGATACTAGGATCTGACACAACCCTAATTAGTATTTAGGTTTTCAATTCTTACTGCAATATTCCTTAATTTCCTGTTGTTCAAAGGAACCTTAATATCATCAAACAAAGTTTGACATTGACAACTAATATTAAGTGAGAGAAACCTTAAGACATACGATGGAAAATATGTTTTCGTTTCCGTTGGGCAGGCTAATACTTTATAACTTCAGTACTTACGTCAGGATCGTTTGGTTGAGACTCTGACAGAAGTGGAACAGTTGGATTTTTGTTGAATGTGCACTTTGTTTCTGTTGAGCTCAACCCTTTTACACACACAGTATATCAGGACACTTGCTTTATTCAGTAGCACAGACTGACTTTATATGGCAGATTCCAATGCATGTTTGCAGAATTTTGTTACCCTGAAGACCATCTAAGGATGCCATCAATTAATTTGCTTTACTGAAGCATTCAGATAAAGAGATTCTTCTTCCACTGTCTTTTCTTGAACTATTCATTCTCAGGGCAAGAACATACTTGCAGGGTAATGACAAGAAACTGTATTGTTGTGTTTTTCCTTTCTATGTTATCTCAGAATTAAAAGATGAATGGGAGTAAGCTAGAAATAGGCCTGAGGTGATGCTTCAGACTAAGAATATAGATAGGACAAGACTCAGAAGTCCCAAGATGAAAACTGTTAAACCTCTGGGGGAACATAAGTTCAATAGATTGTCAGGAGAAACACTGTGAAATATTTGGAAATGACAGCTCTCTTATAGAAAACAGGCTGTAGAAAACCAGTAATGTTACAAATGATCCATCGAAAAGCGAATAAATGGTGTCTGGTAGAATGTAAGTGATCATTGTCCCGTGGAGAGAGAAGTCTTCTTTTTTCCTGAATCCATCTCGGGACTTTGGCTGCTCAGATATGTGGTTACTTGAGTCTCCTTGAGTTCACTGTACTATCATTTACTATTAATTAATGAGTTACATAACTTGAAACCAGATTTTTAGGGTTTTATCCAAGTAGTGATTTTTGTCACTTAAATATATCGACAGTATTTATGATGCGTCTAAAATCCTAGTGTGCAGTACAGTCCCATGGAGAATGTGATGAATTGTACCTCACTTGGCTCTCCTTCCAGAGTTTGTGATTCAGTATTCCTGGAAGGAGACCAAGAATTGACTCTTCTAGCAAGTTTCAGACAGTAGCTATGCTGCAGGTTCACAGACCATATGGCTAGCTTCGGTGGGAGAGACTGCAGTCACTGAAGTCAATCGTGCCTCAAATCCTTCCTTTGTAGATCAGTACAAAGATCCTCCGTCTAGGAACTAATCTGTCATCTTACATTTCTTTTCAGGTCTCTGTGTGAAAAGAAGTAAATAGTCCTGTTGGATTTTTCTTTATAGCTGCTTCAATCAGTCGCCTACATCTCCCTACTTGGGCATTAGAAATAGTGGCAGTCTTTATGAAGTGGCATGGTAGGGAATTGAAAGGGATCATAGAAGACAGAATAAGATTCACTTTAGGCTAATTACGTAGCTAATTACTCTAGTGTGTGAACTTAGCCTTCAGAGCAATGCCATTTGAGCTGAAGAAAAAACTACTAGGTAACTGCAGGATGTGTGTAAAGTAAAAGTGGATAGAGAAAGAAAAGCATCTAGGTGCTGAGCAATGTAATCTGAAATAATCATAAGTGGCAACCTACTTCCCTAAACTCCAATATTCTCACATAATAGACCCATCCCACTCTAATTTCTATGATTGACTTGCTCATTGAGAAAAGCAGTATATTTTTCCTTTTCCTCCTTCCTGTTACAGTATATGCATTACCTTTTTATATTGTCTCTGAAGAATTCAATGGCATTTCACTTTAAGAAAGGAGGATAGCTCTCTAAAGTACTAAAATAAACAATTATGCCTTTTATTATAGCAAAAGGAAAATCTTTTACCCATAGGTTGATACTATATACGTATCCCTACGGTGTGAGGATTGTTTTCCTTCTGTATCTTCATATTTCCTGTGAAAAAATAGGGAGAAAAGCAAGATCTGTTGTATGTTACTGGTAATGGAAAAACAGACCCAGAACTTTCAAATACTTTCAAGCCTTTTGTGAACTCATAAAACATAAGGTAAATTAAATCTAATTTGCATGCGATTTGTCATGTATTTAGAGGTTGGTGACAATTAAGAGATGCAATTTGCTTTTAACACTGTATTTCTCTTTTGTGTACATTAAAAACATGACACATTTCTAGGAATCTATGAGATTACAATGTTGCACTCTAGTGGCCAAAGGAAAATTAAGGCTGTACATCATTTTTGTAAGGTTTTCAGAATTTTAGACACAATTTGACCTGCATTTAATTTAAATAAAAGATTAGTAATACTCCTTCGCAGTGAGGAAAGGATTATATGCTATTTTAAGGGATTATATGTTATTTATTGTTCCACTGTGAATGGAACAATTCCACGAAGCCATTTACACTTAGAAAATAGGTCTCTTCTTCTGCCATTCTCTTCTTCCTTTTTCTTTCTTTCTTTTTCTTCCCATCTCTTTTAATGAACAATTCCTCAGTTTCCAATCTTACATGAGCATAAAATTTGACCTTAAGTGCTGAAAATAGATTTGATATGTTATTGTGATACTATTAAAGGTAGAACAGAGTTCTTTTACTGTGGCATGTTATTTAGCAATAGTTGCTAAAATTTATCTAGCAACAGTCTTACAGCCATATCTTTTCATGGTTTTGGAATATCCGTTATCTGGAGAATGACATACCAGAAGCATCTCACATAGAAATTCACAAATGATTTTAACTGATCAGTACTCAAAGCTCAAAGCCTGAGGAGTAAAAGTACATGTTCAATATAATTATCATACATAGGTATTTTTTCTTTCCGAGCACCAGTGATATTTTGAGACTGTGATGTTTGTTTCTGTTGTTCTAAATCACATCAGTGATTCATGCAGTATTTTGAATTTCCTAAAATAATTTACAATAACAAATACTCATAAAGATATTCATAGGGGAGCTTAGAATATTTTTTATCTTGATTGCTTGAGCATTAATTCATGGTCAGACACTGATAAATATTATTTTACATTTATATTACTCACAAATTATGTAGAGTTGAGTCAATTATTTGTTTATTTCCTATTTTCTTATCTGGTATTATTGATTGTCAAAAGTAGTGAATAAAACACAAGCTTATAAACTGTTGAAATATCAGCACTTAATTTTTCTGCCAGATAATATATATAATGGCTCATGATAAGACATATTATTCTTGAACTTTTGTTATAAGCCAAGTTGAGACTGCAAGAAAAGTTTCACACACTTAAATGGCGTGGGGTTTGCCATATTGCTATAACTAATGCTTCCAGCCAACAACTCCCTTATGTGAGGGAGTACCCCCAACAGATACCCACAGTTTTATCTCGGACTCCCCATGAGTCCATGCAACCATATGTTTCTCTTAAACTTATACCATTTGGTATATGTCTTTCCGTTGTTCTCTAGAATGGAGATGCAAGGAACTGGCAGGCTACAGAACATGAACATGTGTGAGACGCTTCTAATCTGGCCATCTAGTCAGTTATAGCTCACTCTTGAGACTCAATTAACAATCAGTAATCTTATGTTTGGATTTACTGTTTTAGGCCAATGCTTGGTATATCTAGCAAAGAAAACTAGGCTGAAATGTTTAAGTCCACTCATTCTCTCTGATGGACACATGGGAATTTTACTAAATTTAACTAAGTACACACATTCCTAAGAAACATAAGTGAATCCTTTTCAAAATGTTTTATTTTGTAATACTTCATACAGCTTCATACAGACACAGAAACAGGGGCATCAATAGATTCAAAGAATAAAGATATATGATTTAAATGGAAGTATTTTCTTTCCAAGCAACATACTTAAACCAAAATGTTAAAATCTAGAACCAAAAAGAAGTGGACCCTGGAATAGCTAACAAACTGAATTAATATGTGCTGACCACAGGAACTGCAGTTGAACAGGGTTGTCAATACTATAAACAGTGAGTTTTTCAAATGCTCCACTAAGTAACTATCCTAAGAAACGAGGGCTCTAGGAATGTTTCAGATTCCTCCCAGAGATTACTGGAGTCATATTGCATTAAATACTATCCATGTAGCCTAGTCAAAACAGCAAGGCTGACAGCAGGCACTGTATTATAGAGGTCTATGGAAATCACTTGGAAACATGAGCGAAAATAGAATAAGCTCAGCAGGAGAAAGAGTGCTGAGTAGTCAAAACTGTAAATGCCAATTAGCTTCTTGTTTCCAATTTCTCAGCACTATAGGTATACCCATGTATTTAAATTTTAAGAGTAGTCATTTTCAACAAAATGTCATTATCTTCCATAACTCGCCCAAAAATTATTCAAGGAAAAAGACCTATTATCTATATCACTGCCATGTGACACTATTAAACTTATTAAAGTCTTTAATTGTTCTAATAATTTTGTTTTACTTATAATGCACCACAGATGTATGATATTTAAATATTTAAGTAACAGCATCAGAGCTACTTCCTAAACGCACTGTTCAGTTCAGAGTTCTGTTAAACTGTTCAGAAGTATACTAAAGAGAATCTTATGACAGTTATTTTCTAAAATATATTTGATCATGACTCCATCATTATTGCATATTATGCTTAGTGTTCATTCAGACATTGAATATGAGAACCAGAAAAACTCAAACATAATCAAAAACTTTGGTGCTGAATGAATTGAAGACCCAAAGAGGGACACATGCAATTGTCTTCAGCAGCTGAATATGACTGCATACTTTTGCTATTGATTCTCTAAGCAGAATTGTGAGCATTTGACTGTTGTTCACAAGAGTCCATTTTGTCAGCTAGATTCATGAGTTTGTATTAATTTTGGCTGTATGCATCTGAAAGCCCAGATGTACTCATTACATAAAAGGAAATCCCAAAGGGTAGCAGAATAGGTTAGATTAGAACTGTATCCCCAGGAAGTGGTATGTTGGCATCGAGATCTCTAGTGTCTCAGAATCTGGCCTTATTTGGATAAGATTTTGTTAGTCAATTTAAAATAAGATGGTGAAATAAGTGTGTGCTCTAATCAAAGTATGTGTAATTTCCTTCTTTAAAAGAACAAGAAATTTTGATATAAAATAGACAAGAGCAGCAATATGGTAGTACAAAGAGTAAATATTAGGAAAGAAAAGCAAATGAAGAATACCTGAGTTTGATAGTGACCGGTATGTATGTGTGTTGGGGTTAGAGTGTAGAAATAAGACTAATGGAGGCTTAGCCTAAACGGAACTGGACAGGACCAAAGCCTTGATTTTGGACTTCTCTCTTCCACAGCCATTGAAACATTAGATTTCTTCTGTTCTGAGCCAGTTGTTATTCAACCCTAAGCAAATATGTACATGGTATCTAAACAGTGTAACTAGATGTCTGCAGTCATTTCTCTGCCAATAGCTTCTTCTTTCCCTTTTTGGTGGATCACCTTAAATTTCCAGGCTACTCTTATGTAGTAATGAGGTTGTCTCAAAAGCAGTTCCCTTTTACCCCAGTAAAACAGAGACAGCTTCCTTCTTTCCCTCTTTCTCTCCCTCTCTCCCTTTATTTCCCACTTCCTCCCTCCCTCCCTCTTTCCCTCCCTCCCTCCCTTCCCTCCCTCCCTCCCTCTCTCTCTCCCTCTTCCACTCTTTCTCTTAATCTTATAAGTATGGTATAACAAGAACTTCTGCTGATGTGACCAACCTTTAGCAAGTATCCTGGGAGAAAACTGCTGACTGCCATAAACCTTGGTCTATAAGCAACTACTAGTAAATGTGGATTTATCATACTGGATATGGAGAGATTGATACTAATATCTTGGGTTTATTAACACCTCTAGTGTTTGCTTAAATTCCAGAATTAGAAGTGATTTACAGCGGGTAATCTGTATCTGAGAAGGCCAATATTTATTTTAGGGGGAAAAAGAGATAATCACAGGATACACGCATCATCCCATCCTTTCTAGCATATAGACACTAGAACATGTGCATATTATTTAATGTGTTTTACAGTATGGATGTCTTCTATGAGCATTCATATGTAGCATACATATCCATGCTTTCCGAGGTTACCGTAAAGGCTTGGGGCATGAATTCTAAATAAATCTTGCTTCTAATTTGTCCTCTATCTTCAGCTCTGAGGAACCTGAACATGTGTCAAACTTTGCTATTAGGCATGAGTCAGCTCAATTCCTAATTTCAGATCATATGTATTTCTAAAAAAAAAAAACATAAAAAATAGAATCCTAAATTACTTCTTTGAGAAGATCCCTCCTTTGCTACTTCTCTGAGGAGTGAAAAGACCTAGAGGTCCATTCTAATGAATGTGTGGACTAATCAGCTGCTGCTTTCAAGTGGTTCCTCCCATCCATGGATGGCTTGCCTTCAATCTCTTTGTGTTCCTGTATTGGGCTATTTCTGTCATGTCTTCCATACCCCCTGTTTCTTACCGGACTCAAGACAGTAGAGTAGAAGATCACTGTTAATAATGGTTCTAGTTCATGTTGACTGTCAATGGGTAATTATTGTACAGCCGTACGGAAACTTGAGACATAACACTAGCACATATGAGAAAAGAAGGTGAACCTGGAAACACCTAGAGATCTTTTCATGTATCTGGATTTGGGACAAGGAAACTACGTTCTCCACTCCCGGTTTACTGTCTTTTTGTGTCTTCCTTGTCTCATACTTCATAAACATTATAGTTTTGCTTGTGCTTAAGTTTTTTAATTTGTTACAACTTCACCAGAAAAATGAATAACTATACAAAAGACTCAAGGTTCAATGATTTATAAATTTTAAGAAAGATTCTAAACACTGCTGCTGAATGCATCCAATAATACTTAAAAATTGAGCCTAAAGAGTTAATTTGCTTGCATAAGAGCTTAATTAATAGCCCAGATACATTTCATACACAGAGAAATATGCCTCATTAAATACTTTTTTGACTAGTTCCAAAACAGAAGGACACACCATGGTTGATTTTCTTTTCCTCTGGACTTCTCTGAATCACTATTACTTTTTGGAAGACACTGGTGTTTCCTACTGGGTGTGGACATTCTCTAAACATAGATAATACCTCTTATTTATCCAGTTCTGTTAAGAAACGGCATTGATTTCATAATACCTCATTACTCTAGTTGTGTTTAAAAAGTGTACTGATTAATATCTTTACAAATACTAAAATGGAAGAGCTAACAGAGAGGATTGCTTTAGACGCTTTTAAAATGAAAATAAATAGATTTAAGACTAAAGAAGTGTTGCTTGGTGAATTCACTCTCTGGAAACTCTAGAAAGAGATTACCTTACAAGGAAGCTTTGTTTTCTTAAAGATTTCTGCACTTGCAGCTTTCAGTAGTCAGCTTCTCTAATAAAAATGACTACGTTTAGTGAATGATAACCTAATAACTACCTCTCAAAGGCCAGACAATACAGCATAGAACATACATTAGACACTTATTTATCCACATTTATGTGAACTACACCTAAACACATACATAAATCAATTCTATTATGTTGCACACATCAGATATTTATGAGAAAATAAAACTGCCTGACTTATGTAAGCCAGTCAGATCAAATTTCAGAAACTCGTATTCTCGCCATGTCTACAACATTGGGAAGTATATGAGAATGATGGACTCAGGAACACATTTCTTAATTTTCTTATTTACATCTGAGACTTCCTAGATCCATCCCTTAAGACAGGTTAAATCAAGTCTAAAGTCCCAATTTTCCACAAGTCTTCATCCACATGTTGAAGTAAAACAGCATCTCCTTCTCTAGAGCATGGATGAGAGGAGGATATTAAAGGAAAGCTTTGGCAAAACTGAGAAATTAACAAGTATGTAATTAATAATTAATGAGTGCACATATGTAAATGTCAATTTTAGTCCATCATTAGGAGCACATTAATGTAGCTGATGTGAAAGAAAGTAGCAGCAGACCCGAGAAAGAGGCAAATATCGTAGCACAGGATGCTAGTACACAAGTACCAGGGGTTAGCTGGCATAGAAACGAGTCATCTGTCTTACTCTGGAAGCAAACAGGGCCAAGATCATCAAGACACCATTTAGTCCTTGGAAAGGATACAACACACTGTGTCCTCAAATGACAATGAACAAGATGAGCCTAAACTCCTCCTTCTCTTCTCTTCTCTTCTCTTCTCTTCTCTTCTCTTCTCTTCTCTTCTCTTCTCTTCTCTTCTCTTCTCTTCTCTTCTCTTCTCCTCTCCTCTCCTCTCCTCTCCTCTCCTCTCCTCTCCTCTCCTCTCCTCTTCTCTTTTCTTCTTGTAATGACATTAATACTATCAGGGTAACATAGCCCTCATAATTTCTTCTAAACCTCATCACTTCTCAAACTCTACAGTAAATAATAATGAATGTTTGGAATGTAGAGTTTAGAGCCCAAGTACTGCACCATTAACTAGGACCTCATGCAGTGTTTGTCATATCTGTTTTACTCAAAAAGATCACATGTGTGCATGTGCATGCATGTGTGTTAATCGTTATGGATTTTCTGCTAATTTGACATGAAATAAATTATACATAGTTATTTAGAAACAAATCCATGCATTATTAAAATGTAGGATAAAATCAAAATATGTTCTTCATATTTGTTGCTGAATATCTAATGTATCAACTGGTACATCACAGATGCTAAATGTATGCTTTCTAGATGAAGGACTAAGAGGACAGAAGGAGAGGAGGAAAGAAGTTGGTGACATGGATAGTTGAATTAATAGACTTGAAAGGAAGGAAGAAATTGACTGGGAAGTAGGAGTTGGTAATTATCCACTAGGGAAAGCCGACTTTCGGTGAGAAACATCTGTTCTTGGGCCTGGATCCTGTTAACTGTATAACCCAGCCTTAGACGTATACCTGTATTTTAAGAGTGGGTAATAACCACCTTGTTTTGAGAATTAGATCAGGTAAGGTGTGAAGGAAAATGTCTAATTCTCCAATACCTGTAATATAAACAGTGCTCCACCAATGTCAGCACCTCTTCTTTTACGTACCTTGGCCTGATTTTACCTTCCAAATGCAGGGTTTCAGTGTGCTTCAAGCTTCAGTGGAACAGATGATTCGAAGGTGGAGAACGACACAGTTCCAACTCTTAACACATCTCCCTCCTGCGCTGCTTCTCTGCGGAGTTTGCCACTGTGCAGATGCCTTTTTTAACCTCGCTGTTTGAATGATCTCATCTTTAGAGAAAGTTTCCTTCCTGCATTCCTTATTATTCTGCCATTTTCCTAACCAAGAGCACAGACCGCAGTGCTACACCATCAGAAGGTTGGATTGCACTGTGTGCATCACAATAATTTCTAAGGTAGAATGTCAGTCAGTGTGGTACTTTGTTAAATAATATATGATTTTGAGATCACATTACCTTTGTACTACTTATAGGTTTAAAAACATATTTGACCAAATAGCTAAGTTAATAGTTACATTCAAGAAGGAAAAACTTTCATTTGTTTACTAGAGGTTCACCAGAAGAAAAAAAAATGTTCTTTAACACAAGAAGCAGATGCTTCTTTTATAATTGACATTTTGGAGGAAAAAAGAAATTACAGTATGACCAAAACTGTAGAAAATGTATTATGAGATGTAAGAGTTTTCATAGTGTGGAAAGAGTGTTTCCTAATTAACATTTCTAATACTTACAAGGAAATATTTGAGAACAACCTTTGCCAAAATTATATCCAAGTCTCCCTGAATAAAACACCCTTCAAAACCATGATAATGCTTCTCTTGTTCTTCCCTAACCTGGCAAATGTACTTTTTGCTTAAAAATAAAAATGATTTTATTCAATATTTATAGGAAATAATGTACTAGGTTCATTGGACTCAGTGACATCTGTATATTATCTGTGTTATATGGGTGTCAAATCTGCAATGAGAACATAGCAAGTTTATTATTATTATAAATATCATGCCTAAGGTGTACGTGTCTTGGAAAGGAGTATATGTTTAACACAGTGATAGGGATTTTGTAATAACTATGACAAATGAGCATTATATTAACATTCTCTTTTAATAGAGTGTTAATAAGAAAAAGGCAGTTGACTTTCTGTAATTTTCTAATAAATGGTTGTATAGAGTACCTTGCATACTTTACTATTCATTGAACCCCAAAGCCTCCACCAGGAAGCTTTAGTAACATTAAATGAAAGACACAATAAAATCAATCAAGAATACACAATCAGGAGGGTTCTATGATGCTTTTTTCTTCATATTGACATACTACATCATGATTAGATTATTTCCTTATTTATAACATTACTTATTAGAACATTTGCTTTCTGTTTGGCTTACTTTATAAAGACACAAGATTATAGCATGACAGGACCTTGGTTTTTTTCTGATCATATGGATCTTTAATGTGCTGCATTATTTGCTTCTCTTCTGGTGTTTTCTCTTTGAGTTGGCACCAGCCCATGCTACAATCATGTCAGTCTTTCTCTAGTCCATTATCAATAGGTACTTTACTTAAGAAGTAATCTGTCAGTGATAGCTCATTTCCTTGCACTTAAATTCTGTTGAAAAAGCAAATACACATGTGAAACTGTGTTGTCACAAGGGCTATGATGTGACTGTGTTAGTGCCAAAGGAGAGTGCTGGGTTCTGAGAGAAGTCATACACAAACAAATGAAGTATGACTAACCGGCTCACTCCAGAGGAATTGTTAAGTGTAAATACTCTGTTGCTTTATGAAAATACACAGGCTTGCTAAAAAAAAAAAAAAAACCCTCCCTCTAGTATAAGGTTATGAAGTTATTCCTAGGGTGTTTACAAGTCGCACCAGTACACATAGGTGTGCACACACGCACCAGCATGCACGCGCGCGCGCGCACACACACACACACAGAAAGAGAAAGAGAGAGAGAGAGAGAGAGAGAGAGAGAGAGAGAGAGAGAGAGAGAGAAACCCTACATGTTGTTGGTATCCTGGTCCTCCCCTCTTTATTATAGTGTTTTTGTCATCTCTCTTAAACTGTTGACCTACTGTGGAGTTGCTGGTCCTTTACTTGAAAATTCTGTAAAGTTGTTAACACGGACACTGAAGCTTCAGCAGCATTACGTCACCTGCTGTATCACAAAAGCAAAGAGCCCAACTAAAAGTAGAAAGCGGAGCAGATGCAAAGCATGAGCCGCACTCACATGTAGGACAGCAACTTCGCTTTTGTCGTTCGTTTCCCCCAGGGAAGCAGATTCCTCTTTTAATCCAGTGCAGACTGTTCTAAGGCAGCTACTATTTCTGAAAGTGTTGAACATGCAGAGCCAAACTTTCTAAGTATGGTGTACAAGAGGCAGGAAAAACATGATGTATTCTTAAAATGCAGGAAAATAGGAGGAGGCCATACTAGGTGACTGCAAAGAGGCCTCCAGGCCTGTGCTCCATGCTGTTCTTCATACACCCGTGTGGGAGTAACGGGATACTGTGCCCTGCGCTGACATCACTGCTTTTCTTTACTGAGATTTGCGTTCCTCATGTCGTTCATGCTACTTACATGTGCCATTCAAACTTGTTCTCGGTCCCCTCACCTATTCAGTTAAGGATCAGAGCTCAGGGCTACTCTTTACAGTTGTGTCAGAACTGCAAAGTGTCCTAACTGATCATCTCATTAGTAACTCTCTGGATTTTGGATGTTGTTTAATAATCTTAAATTCTAATAAAAATCAGGTAAGAGAGATTTACTTATCGTAGTCTCTTAGCATTTCAGTGAAAGATACACCTGGAAACAGAACACACTTGTAGAAGGTATGGCAATTAATCTGAGGTCTTTTTTTTTTTTTTGCCCTCAAGGACAAAGACATGAGAGGCAAAAGGGTTACACATATAAACTGACAATTATCAGAAACTCCTTTCTTGCCATTATAAATATGAATGGTCATAAATCCTGCTTTCCTATAGAAAATTTTCCACAAGCTCTCAGTGTTATTTAATGATGAGGATTAACGAAGTTGTTGCATATAGTTTCAAAGCAAGCAATACTGACTGGACTTGACATAATGGAATCAAACTGGAGACAAAACTAAATCAGTGACTACAGAGGCAAGAATAAAGCTAGATTAAATACACCTTGCATAAAGGCCAGGCTGGACACACAGGTTAACACAGCAGGAGATAGCAGCTCCAAATGTCTGTATACCCAAGGTTATAAACCAGACAAAGAACAGAGCAATGACTTGACCTACCAGAAACTGGAGGATCAAAATTCTTTTTGGCTAAAAGTGCGAAGTAAGATTGTAAGAATTTTAGAAGGAAGACGAGAAACTCACAAAAATGGCTGAAAGAATAAGAGAGCTGAGGTAAAAGAAATATATAACAAAGGTCAAAAGTTGGAACAAACTATAACAGAAAAAAAGTGTGGCAATGGTTTGTCTCACAGGAAAGGTTTTATGTTCTTTGCAGCAAAGAATGGAAGGCAAGATTTAAGGTTAGAGAGAATGTACAGCTCACAGGCAGCTAATGCTTTACCAGGAACTGGGAAGTCCACCAGGCTGTGAGGGGAACTATCAGAAATGAAGGTGAGTTAGCAACTCTGCTGAGGAAGCATGTAGTAATTCGGATATAGAGTGGTGGTATAAAGAGGTAACAATTCTGTGCTAGGTTTTGTACCTGTGTAAGTCCATTTGACCTTGCTTGTAAGAATTATGAGCTCAGGAGAAATCTCTTGAAGGTGGTAAGATGTGGTTAAGTAAAGTGAACAGAATTGCCTGTGGGCACTCGATGTTATTTCTGGTTCTCAGAATGAAATAAACAGGTTAATGATGTGGGAATGAAACTGAAACTTTCCAAAGGAATCCTCTGTACTTACAGGACAGTGACTCACACAAGGGTGCTTTTCTGCTGCTATTTCCTCTTCAGACACTGTAATTTCTTTCTGATATGTACACCCTTAACTTTTATTTCATGCTCAGCAACACTCAAACCTTATTTGTGGTAGTTCATAAAGGACATTCTTTGGTATAGAACATTGGAGGGAGTTTGGAGTAGTAACAGACCTAGAAACAACATTTCCAATGGCACTTAAAAGTAAATTACATTTTTTCGGTTTACACTCTAGTTTAAATGTTTATAGTTATTGTTGGGATGTGTAAAAAGAAAAGTCATATGATAGGTGTATAGGGGTCATAAGATTACATATTTGTAGTATTTCGATTTGAAATAAAAGAGATTTTAACCTTCCTTCCCCAGAATCATGCCATGTTCTTGTTCATCTTCACTATCTGAGTGGGGAGCAGAGGCTGGTCTCTGAATGCAGTCACCATTGTATCCACTCTGATAAGTGGTGCATATTTGGATACATTTGTTTTTCCCTTAAATAATTTCAAATACATAAGAGGAAACTTTGAAACACATTACACAGAAACACTAAAGAAGAATTCTTAGGAGTTTTATCTTTTCATGTATACTTTTCCATTGTAATATTTAAAGTCATATAGTTTGAAAAAACATTTTTGAAAAATTCAAAACATTGTATATTTTAGTTTGGATGCTGTATATGTAAAAATATTTTCTGGAGTTATTTGGTGAAGACTTGACTACCATAGTAATTGTAAGCACAACCAGACATGTGGCATGAGCCTGGAAGCCTAGAACTATAGAGGTGCTTGAGGCAGAAGGAATCTAGTTTTGGCAACCAAAGTAAGTTCAAGGGCAGCCTGAGCTACATAGAGACAAAGTGTATCAAACTCTAAAAAGCAAACACAAAAAGATTAAAATCATAAGAGACAACTATTTTACTAGAAAAATAACTTAAATTTTAATGCATAAAACTGCAAATCTATTGTATTAAATAAAATGTTAAACACCATAAACATGTACTTTAGCACATGGTTTATTAGTAGAAAGTAAAATTATCTATCTGATGATTTAAAAAATCTAGCTACTGAATAATTTTGCAAAACATAACAATTTAGGTTATTTTTTAGGTTAATGTTTTCCTATTGTGGAAAGGATCAATTCAATAGGACTGAAATGCTATTTTCTTTACTTAGAAAAAGAACAAATGACAGAGTCACACTTACTCAATATTGACTTAACTTGTCTTATCTAAAATAGAATAAAACTTGTAGTTCTTAACCAAATAAATGAATCAAGTCTCTTTTATAGAGAACGCGCAGTATATAAATATTTCTTGTACAACAGCACAGACTAGTGGCCAATGTTGGATGTGTCCTCAGACGTATGTATTTTGACATTACATTAAAGTTATACATTTAAACAATAAATCTGATAACCTCATATAATTTAATTAAATTAATGGTAATTATTCAAGTCCTTTATCAATATTTATCTTAATTTATTCCATACCGCTAAGAAGTTATCTTCAAAACGATTAGTGAAAAAGTAAACACATAAGTGCCTCAGCAGAAAACTGAAGAATGTCTTGTTGAGATGAGATTTCTGTGTATCATTGCTTTTAAAGTCACTGTATCTAATAACCAACAAGCTCTGATCTCCTCAGTAGCACACAGACAAGCTGAGACCACCCCGTGGCTACATCTCATAGATACTAACAGGCTTTTCTAAGACTATAGGTAAATTTATTTTATATGTCCCTTCTAAAAGTTAAATGTTAGTTCTTTTAAGTTCTTTTCAAACGTTCAAATCTTTATCTAAGTAATACCTATTATTTAGGAGGTTTCTGGACAAAGCCATCTGAGAAGAAAACAATGCTTTGGGGCTAAAGAAAAGTTGTGTGTATTTGCACAAACGTCCCTAAAGATGTGAACAGAAAGGATGAGACACTAGATTAAGAGATAGTGTATATATTCATTTTGGCCTTAAACCTTGGATAGTTTTCGGGCTTTCTGTTTGAACTTCCCAATACCCATGGAGAAGTGGGGAACAGACTCTACTCTGACATAGTTGGAAATACTGGGGTAAAGACTCCTGCTGGTGTCAAAAGAGAAATAGAATACTAAAGGCTCAGATACGTGTGGTGGATGATCAGAGTGACTTAAAACTGTGTCCGTCCTCTGACTCCTGGAAGTCAGTGTTGATCTACATGGGGAAGTTATAATTTATTTAGTTTTGCCTTATCCATGCAGACCTATTGACTATTAATACCTTGAATGCTGCAACTGTGAAAGAAATTGCAGTCTTCCTGTGTTTAGTTTCCTAATCTACATACTGGCTAAAATTTCAGTGATCTGAATCTAAATGAAATCATGTTTATATATACTGAAAACAGAAAGTGGCAACAAATCCTTCTCTAATTCCAAGTGCTAGATTCTCTGTTTGAATTTTTGACTATTTTCCTTGCTGCTGTTCTTCGCATAGCAGTGCTTTGAATTCTCCCACTGATTATGTTTTACACAGAAATATCAAGTTGGATCCCATTTTATCACTTTACTCAATCTCTTCGGATCTAGATCCAATATAAACAATTTTAGTAGTCCTTTCTGACCTATTTCTTTTAGTTAGAAGAAACTTTCAATAGTATGATTTATATATTTATAACCTGATGGTTTATTTATTATATCCTTTTTATTATTCAATCATAACATTTTTTATAAAAAAATTCTTAAACATAATATTTCTTGTTCATTATGAGACACAGTTATGGTGTATTAGAGATGTCTCATTAGTGGGAAGACCACATTTCTTGGCATTCCTGGGACTGATCACCTGACTTTCATTTTATGTGTTCTCTGAGGAGGCATAAAGATTTTGTTAAAAGTCTGATATTTTGTTCCTGTTTTACAAAGTATGAAAATAATCAGTAATCTAATCAGAAAGATAAATTAAATCACAACTTCCATAACTTGGGGACAAAATTCACCTATTTACTCCATAGGTATATTCTGGTAAATATCAGACTGTACCTACTATCTTTCTGCAAGGGTGTAGGGTTATTTAAACTCCTCTGTTTGACACAAATACACTCTGTCACCAAAGTGTCTCATCGTGCATTTCTCAGGACATGTTCCCTCCATTAAATAGTTATGTTTTAAAACTGCAATTCAATGTGTGTACACAAACTTTTGGCATTTGTCTTACAAAAGGCAAAAGGGACCTTGGAATTTTGCAGATATGTGCAGCTGGATCAGATGGTCGGAGTGAAGGAGGAAGGCTCTGCAGTGGTGTCTCTAATCCTAAGATACCTCCTCTAGCATCACTGCATCTTCTCTGGTCTCTTTATGACTTGTTATTATTTAGATGAACAGTATTACCACATTTTCTCTTGAGACATTGAATTGCAAATCTAAGTGACCAAACATCTTAGAAAAAAAAAGCACTCATGCATTTTGAACAATATTATAAAGGCTTGTAGAGGTTCATGAAAACACTTCTTAACCCTTGAATACAGAAAGGTTTGTTGTTAGGAGATAAAATTCCTTTACTACTGGAATTTACTCTCGGTCAGTAAAGTTTATGCAATCAGTTTTAAAGGACTTTCAGTAACACTGGGACACTTTGAACAAAAAGGAGTAATTTTGTGTGACTGGTATATACTGACTAGCTGGAAGTTGCTGGTTCTGTGAATAATCTGGTGCATAGCTCAATCAGAGAGCTAGGGTCAAGTTTATGTTTTCTTCAGTATGAAAATGGACCCAGGTATGTGTACATGACGAAAATAAAGATGTAGCACATGGGCACATTAAATTTCACTCAGCCTTTAAGAATAATGAGACGATAAAATTTTCAGGAAACAAGTGAAATAACACAGGCTAAAATGTACAAATACTGCATGCTCGCTCTTACATTTTGAAGCTAGTTTCTAATTTGTACATATTTGTCTTCATGGGGGAATGAATATATTTAGAAGCCAAGGAACTAAACAGGGCCCATAAGAGGAGAAACAGGGCTTTAAGAAAAGAGACTGTGGAGGATAACACAACGTGTGATAGGAAATTGGGAGGAGAAATACCAGAATTAGAAATGGATAAGCAAGGACTGGACAGAGACTTGGAAAAAGAAACCAGGGGGTAGGGCCTACCAAGATTAAATATGCATGGAAATTCTAGGGAAAAAAACTACTTTTTAAAATAATTTTTAAAATAACATAAATCTCTTTGTCTTATGGTTCTGGAGAATAAGGGAGTACAAAAACATGTGGCCAGCATCTGTTTGACAGGTGGGAGAAGAGTTGAAAGTTATCAAATCAAATTATATATGAGAATGCTATTATGAACAATGTTTTGTATACTAATTAAAGATAGTAAAATTGATTACTAATATTGTTTTTAATTTACAACCAGAGAACTTTGTATTTAATATACTCTCATGCTTCTAAAGTTTTGTAATAACTTAAAGGTTAATGCTTCTAATATTTGAGAAAATGAAAGCTTAACTGGTTTCAGAAGTATCTACTAAGCAATTGTATTGATTTATGCTAAATCCAACGTTAGAATTTAAGTATCTCCAGTTTAGATTCAATATTTTCTCCTTCTTAGTCTGTTAAGTGTGTCAACTGCTCACATGCTGTGGGAATCCAAATTTTTTTTCTTTTCTTTTCTTTGCTTTGCTTTTTGAGTACAATAATATTTTTGTTCACTTAATAGCAATCTAGTTTATTAAGATACAGGTAGTTATTTTTTACTTTTTTCTTTTCTATTTTTGATTTCATGTAAATACATTTTTCTCTAGTCTATTTATTCCATCCAAACACTCTATATATCCATCATTGCTCTCTTTTAAATCCATGGTTTCTTTATTCATTAATTTTATGATATAATTGCATCATAATCTTTCCCTTCTGCAATTCTTCCCAAACCCCTACTTCCCAACTTTTTTGAGTTGGGCATTGGATATGAAGTTAAGTCCAAAATCTTCCTGACTACTGTCCATAGTAAGTAAAGCTTAATATCTGTTTCTTATAAAATGTCACAAAGTAGCTGGGCAGTGGTGATGCACACCTTTAATCCCAGTCCTTCAGCATCAGAGGCAGGCAGATCTCTGCGAGTTCAAGGCCAGCCTGGTCTACAAGAGCTAGTTCCAGAACAAGCTCCAAAGCTACAGAGAAACCCTACCTCGAAAAACAAAAAGTCACAAACGTTTCCAATTCTAGATTGGAATGTGGCTTTCATGCTCTCCTGTGTAATGTATGCATAGCGACCTTCTGCTTTGCCCCTGAGTTTCTGAGTTCATCACATCTAGAGGTCCTTGAACATTTAGCCTCTGTACAGGACACACTCGGGAGTCTAGCTGTTCAATTGTCTCTCTTCTGGGATCTCCATGATCTGCATTTAATCTTCCACAGAAAGCAACTTCTTCTTAAGTTCCTTCTTCAGTACTAACATACTAGTGATACTGCTAACAATTCTGCACATTACTTCCCCTGAGACTGTGATAATGAGCCAAACATCAGTTCATAGTAAAGGATTCTACCCTTGAGTGAGTAACAGAGTATCCTGGGTTGTCAGAAAATGGTCAGGACAAATCAGCTGCTGTCTTATAAAAAGTTCTCTTTAACAAATCTGGCCATCTAAGATGCTTGAATAGATAGTGTTTAATAGGTTAATCAAGCTTGAAGATCATCTCTGCCCTCCATCTACCCTGTTTCTTTATGCTGATTGCAGACAATTGTTTGGCAACGGGACAGAAATAGAGCCAGCTTTGAAATACACCAGGAAAATGACCCTGTGCCAGGTGTGCAGGTGAAAAGGGGGTTAAATTTGCACTTATCTTTTATGTGCCCACAGGGCCTTATTTGTTGGTGTTTAAATCTCTGGGAAAAGCAGTAGGAAGTTTAAGTATTTTGCTGCCGCTGCTGCAGCGATCCCGGGAGGGTATTGCCTTGTGTCTTCCCATTATTCTTTGTCATTGTGCTTCTAAGAAGAAATACTTTTCAGGACTGTGTGCAATCCTGCAGAGGCTGCTTTACTCTAGCCTGCAAGACGTTCCAGTAAAAATGCTGCCATTGGGGATGTGCTTTTAAAGTGGATATGATCTTGCCGTGAACAGATGAGGTCATCCAATATATTAAGAATCTCAGAGAGGGTAGCTGATAATGAGTTATGGTCTAGATTTAGTTACAAAAACTTAAAAAAGTAGCTTCTTCTTGCCCTAAGTGTCAAAATTTATTTAAATTGTTCAATCATTTCATGCATATCCTCTAGCAAAGAAACTGTATAGTTTCAGTAAAATAAAAATGCTGACGATATATTCATAATAGTGACACACAGATTATAGATGAAATTTAATTTACAATTTTTGGTTGCATTACATCTTTAACAAGGAACAAAGGTATGAAATATTTGTTTCTCATTCTTCAATTTTAAACAGGAGAAAATCAAGAACTAGAAATAGTTCTCTTCGCAGTTGTTGTATTTTAAGTCCATAAAATGGTTTATTGACCTCCTGAGAAAACTATTTTCTATAGATAAGATTTAGAGGCCAGTTCTTCTGGGCTGGGTTTTTCTAATTCCATCATTTTCACATCTTTGTTTATTTTACTTTTAGCACATTTAAATTTAATATTGGAAACAGTTTATTGATGGGCTTTCATTATTTTCAGTGTCTTTAGATATAACCATGTCATTTGCAAATCACAATTTTTGTGAAGGTAAGTCAGAATAAATGTAACTTACAATTGTTATTTTACCAAGCTATATTCTTTCCACAGCTATACAATATGATTTTGTGAATTGTTTAAATGCATTTTTTCCAAAGGGAATGCATTTACTGTAGGAAATGATCTACACTTTTTTTTAATTCTTAATTTTCAGAAAGTTGGTGTGCTTCTACTAAAAATAAAATGTTTTTAAATGTCCTGCTCTTCAAAACAAACAGAAATTGTGAAAGAAAATTAGTCTCACCCATGCTACAGAAAATTTGGTTTGCAAGAAGGTGGAGTTGGACAGTAATGGGTTTTTAAAAGATTATCTAATTTTCCAACAGTGCATTTTGCACTTTGTGTGAAACTGAGATGGAGGAATCCATTTCAATTTGATTAAACACATTTAACATTGAGGGCTCTCAGAGCTCAATTACATTTTTCAGTTAATAATTTTTTGTAAGATTCTTTTTCTCATTTTTCCCTCTTATCTTTAAAAGAAACTTCCCTTGCACCAGAAGAAAATACTAAAGCCATTATACATCATGACTAACTCAAAAATCTTACTTGGTGAGTGCATTAAAAAAATAAAATTTTCCACCTATTTCTCACTATTGGTAAATTCTGTAGCAGTCTACGATAAGAAAGCATTGAGGGAATTAGTTCCTTCCACATTTCTCTGTCTTAGAGGCAGTAGTCCAAGAACTTGAAAGACTTCTTCCATTTTTTTTTATTTTTTAAATTTTTTTATTTAAAAAAAATTTCCACCTCCTTCCAGTGTCCCATTTCCCTCCCTCTCCTCCCACTCCTCTCCCCCTCCCTCTCCAGTCCAAAGAGCAGTCAAGGTTCCCTGCCCTGTGGAAAGTCCAAGGTCCTCCCCCCTCCATCCAGGTCTAGGAAGGTGAGCATCCAAACTGGCTAGGCTCCCATAAACCTAGACCTCTTCTAAAATGCAACAAGTTTCTCCTTGTATTTATCTTTTGGGGTCCTTAAGAAGCAGTTTACTAATTTACTGAGAAAGTTATTTTCTCTATTAAAAGACTTAGAAGTGTGTGCCCAAATTTGTATGCTCTGATAGCTGAATCACTTCCCGTTGGTTCTCCAAACAGTGCTGTACAGTCTGTCAAATGGACAGGGTCGCTGAAGTTTATTATGGAAGGATAGTGAGCATGGATGGCATCCGATATTCTCTTTAATAGCAATGGGGTTGTTGTGATTTGTCAATGTGCATAATAAGTATAATGAGTAAGCGATTAGAGGCCTGCCTGCTCTATTACTGTACATAAAGTATTGGACTAATGTTGGAAGGGTGCCTGTTGAATTGAAGTTACATCCTCAATGGAAAAAAAAAACTAATCTCATTGAATTTCTAATCCAATATTCTCAGTACGTAACAAAGTAGAAGACTTTGGAGTACTCTGGTCAATAGTGAATTCACTCGTAGCTAACGACTGAACCATAAATGTTTATCTCATTTCTTCCAGTACATTGAGTTTTTCTTGACAGGGTTTTACCAAAGGGTGGAGGGACTAATTTCACTCATCACTTTTATTCCATTTTATCATACATCCAAACTTTCTAAATCTTATTAATATTTCTTGTATAAAAATGATTTACGATTTCAGGGTTGATCAGTTTGATATAATTATGAATGTAAGATGATGTATTAAAATATATTTCAAAAATTTTTGAAATGAATTTAGATACTAAAGTTAAAGTTACTATAAGACAAGTAACAGGGTGGCCAACAGAGATAGAATAGTTGCAAAGATTAGTCAAATACTGTAGCAAACTTGGTTGACTGAATCGCCGCAAAATTGTAATGGGAATGCATGCGATTTCCATTTGGAACTATGGTTGAGCAGTTGGAAGAATCCTGGCAGTGTTCATGCATGTTAAAGGTGCATGTGTTTCCTAATCCTGTGACACCTGTCACATATTCTGTCCATATAATGATGGGCTAGCACACTCTCTATCATAGTCTGTAAAACATGCTTAGTAAGTTAATGGCCCTTACAATGTTTAGCCAAGCTTACTGAGAGAAAACGTCAGTGAGTTAACATACTGGTTACCATTTAGCTGTCAAAAAGCTACTATTTTTAAGTCATAGATCGTAAGGTGAAAGCCTTCCAAAGAGGCCTTAGAAAACAGATGTCACTTATCCACGGATACTGTCAGCCTTGACTTACATTGATTCTTACAAAAGAATAGGAAATTAGTAACCTTCTCACAATACTATTATCTCACATATGTGGGGGATGGTGAGAAGCCATGTGCACTGTCAGATTGGTGTTGAAGTTCTCTGAAGGGAATCTGAAGAGATAGTGAGGAAACTGAAGCCTATTTCATGTGAGGATCTAAACAGACACATTTGCTTCCTGCCTTAAATACACAAATGGTGACATAGGTTTCTGATTCTTGAAAGCCAGTCAGATATAATAGTATTTTTCCGCCAGGCAGTAGTGGTACACACCTTTAATACCATCACTTGGGGGGCAGAGGCAGGAGGATCTCTGTGAGTTCAAGGCCAACCTGGTCTACAGAGTGACTTCCAGGACAAGTACATAAGGTACTCAGAAAAACCCTGCTTGAAAACCAAAACAAAAAGATTTTCTCTTGCCAATAAATTAGCAATTCATTCATAAGGAATTCAAGTATCAGTGTTGAGCAAAATTTATAATGGAAGAAATGAAGTATAGGCAATCTAGAATTGAAAATTGGTGGAATAGTGAGTCTGTAAGAGGCTTGGGGTAATGGGATTCATATTTGAGAGTATTGGAGATACACATCTGGGTTCAACCTGACCAGCTGCTGAGCAGGACAGAGGGAAGAGAAGATTCCTAATCAACATCTGAGGGAGAAAAGCAACTTTGATGAATGAGCAGAAATGAGATCATGAGATATGAATCTGAGAAAATATTACAACACTGTAACCCAACCAGTGAACTGACCATGAAACACATGGCCTTGAATTCACAAAAACAATCATGCATAACTTTTCTATTATAGTTTTTATTGGATAATACACATTCAATATATGTTTATAGCATTCATTATTTTACAAAGCTAAAGACTTTCAAGAGAAGGACTCCTCTTTTATTTTATAACTTTTCCCTCTAATTGTGCATCTTTACAATCGTCAGACATTCCCTTTACATAATTCATTTTGCAAGGAGGACAGAAAACAGCTTCATCCTTTTTTTTTATTTTCTTTTACAATTATGTCTCCTTTAAGGCTTGTATATTAATGTTGGCTTTACTGTTTAAAGAACTGAAAATTTGGAGTAAACATTTCCATGTTTCTGTGATAAAAATACTCTGATAAAAAGCAGTTTAGGGGAGGTAAGGCTTCATTTCAGCTCATATGTTACAGTCCATTGTTGAAAGAAATCAGTGCCAGAACTCAAGGCAGGCAACTTAAGCAGAAACAATGACAGCATGCTGCTGGCTGCATTTCTCACTGCACGTACTGGCTTTGGGGGAGCCTAGGCAGTTTGGATGCTCACCTTAGGAGACCTGGATAGAGGTGGGCGGTCCTTGGGCTTCCCACAGGTCAGGGAACCCTGATTGCTCTTCGAGCAGATGAGGGAGGGTGACTTGATCGGGGGAGGGGGAGGGAAATGGAAGGCGGTTGCGGGGAGGAGGCAGAAATCCTTAATAAATAAATAAATTAAAAAAAATAGCTAGCTTTCTTATTGGGGGCAACCTGCAACAGGAATGCTAATACTCTCCGGTTACCTGCACCCATTTCATTTAACAATCAAGGGGATCAGCAGAGATGTTCTCACAGATGTTCTCCCTGCCACTCCCCTCCAGTTCAACCCATGCTCCCAATTTCCTCAGGAGATCTTGTCTTTTTCTACTTCCCATGTAGATTAGATCTATGTATGTCTCTCTTAGGATCTTCATTTGTTGTCTAGGTTCTCTGGGATTGTGATTTTGACTGATTTTCTTTGCTTTATGTTTAAAAACCACTTATGAGTGAACACATGCAATAATTGTCTTTCTGGGTTTGGGTTACCTCAGTCAAAATGATGTTTTCTAGCTCCATCCATTTGCCTGCAAAATTTAAGATGTTATTTTTTCAATATCAAAAGGAAAAAAGAAAGCATAATTAACAAATGGTGATGGTATAACTGGATATCAACATGTAGAAGAATAAAAATAGATCTATATTGTAACATGAAGGGGCCAGGCTTGCTTTTTTGTTGTGGTTTTCTGTCCTGCCCATACCCCCAGCTGTTTAGTCCCAGAGAAAAATCACACAAAGATCTCTGTAAGTTATAAAACTGATTGGCCCATTAGCTCTAGCCTCTCACTGGATAACTCTCACATCTTGATTAACCCATTTTTCTGATCTATGTTAGCCATGTGGCTCAATACCTTTTTTCAATAGGGCAGCTCACATCCTGCTGCTTCAGTGGTCTAGGCAGGAGTGGGAGGAATCAACTTCCTCCTTCCCAGAATTCTCCTGTTCTTATTATATCATTTCTATTTCCTGTCTGGTTTTCCCACCTATATTTCCTGCCTGGCCAATTAGCGTTTATTTATAACATGATTGACAGATTACAGACAATTCTCCCACACCACCATATCTATCACCACCCACAAAACTCAAGTCCAAATGGATCAAAGACCTCAACATAAAGCCAGCCACACTTAACCTGATAGAAGAGAAAGTGAGAAGTATACTTGAATGCATTGGCACAGGAGACAAGTTCCTAAATGTAACACCGGTAGCAAAGATACTGCGAGAAACAATTAATAAATGGGACCTCCGGAAACTGAAAAGCTTCTGTAAAAGGACACAGTCAACAAGGCAAAATGACAGCCTACAGAATGGGAAAAGATCTTCACCAACCCCATATGAGACAGAGGTCTGATCTCCAAAATATACAAAGAACCCAAGAAATTGATAATCAAAAGAACAAATAATCCAATAAAAACATGGAATACAGACCTAAACAGAGAACTATCAATAGAGGAATCTAAAATGGATTAAAGGCACTTAAGGAAATGTTCAACATCCTTACTCATCAGGGAAATAAATGCAAATCAAAACAACTATGAGATTCCATCTTACACCTGTAAGAATGGCAAAGATCAAAAACACTGATGACAACTTATGCTGGAGAGGTTGTGGGGTAAAGAGAACACTCCTTTATTGCTGGTGGGACTGCAAGCTGGTACATCCTCTTTGGATGTTAGTGTGGCGATTTCTCAGAAAATTAGGAAACAACCTTCCTCAAGACCTAGTAATACAACTTTTGGATATGTATATCCAAAGGATGCTCAATTGTGCCTCAAGGACATGTGCTCAACTATGTTCATAGTAGCATAGCAGAACCTGAAAACAACTTAAGTGCCAATGGACCGAAGAACGGATAAGGAAAAATGTGGTAAATTTCCATAGTGGAGTACTACACAGCAGAAAAAAATACTGACATCTTGATATTTTTCTTTATGTTCTGATAACTTTCTGAGAAAATAGAAAAAATAATATTTTATATGTAATTTCTTATAAGTATGTGAATATTTTTTAATATTAACTCTAGACAAGAATCAATTATCAAATAATCTGGCTAATAGTTTCATTCTAGCATTAATATGTTTGATTATGAACTTTGTATAGGTAAGTTATATTATTAAAACATAAAATAGAAGTAAATATAATTATGTATCAATACAAAAAATTATACAATAAAATCAGAAAATAACTTAGTATACAATAAAATTATACATAAAGGTATGTTTTTCAACATATATTTCAAAGGAAAACAAATTTCAAAGCCTAAGTTATTTTTATCAGCCAGTAGGTATTTTGATACCAATCAGTTTAGACTTGTTTGTCTAGTACAGAATCACACCAGATAGTACAAGTACAGCCTCCATAAATATTCCTAATTTGTTAGATTTTTAATACATTTATTATTTTATGACAGTGTCTCAGAGTGACAAATTGACCTAAAACTCAGTATATAGTCGTGTTAGAGTTGAATTCATGTTTCATGGTCTACGAATTAACTTCATAGAAGAAATAAGGCTCATAAGATGAGAAATGAAAAATAGATGAAATTTGTGTTAGAATTCACAACCAGTGTAGTCAACAGTCCAAGAAGTTCTGGGAGCTCTCACTAAGCTAAGCTGGAGCTCTAGAGACATTGAAAGAGTAACAGTTTCATAGAGAGAAACTTCTAGAAGATAAAAATATACGAGGTTTAGGAATCACAAGTGGCCAATCATGATGGAGGCCTGAACTCAGAAATGGACAGAATTTTTCAAAGTACTTTTGCATTCAAATGTAAATGTCAACCCTGAGTGCTACCTTTGTTCTAACCACTTCTGCCATATAGTTTTCCTTCTGCCATTAAACATAACGTATTGTGTGAGCTGCTGGAATGTAGATTTTTTTTTTTTTGGCTTAACTGATAAATCAGTCAGCTACTGATTTGCGTGTGTTTCATTCACACATATGGAGGGCATTCTATACACATTGTTGTCTGTAGTTGTGGCCTCAGTGTTTTATACTGTTAACAGAAAAGTGGACAACTTTTCAAATACACGTCTATAAATTGAGTAGTAAATTAGAAGTCTTCAGATAATCCTCAAAATTTGATGGAGGAATGTGTCATGTTTTGGGGAGAAAGCTTCTGGATATTCATTGGCTAATATTAGGGGAAATTCTGACATCTTTACATCCCATTGAAATTCAGAAAATCAAAAACATATTTCCAGATCTCACACAGAAATTTGAAAGTATGTTTTTATAAATTACATTATCTTTCGGGGAAAGAAAATAGTTTTGTAGTCAGTCAAGAAATTCTTGCCCATATAAAACAGTTAATATTTAAGGATTATGCATAATCTTTCAATATTATGGGCTATATCACTTTTCATTAGGTAACTAAGAAATATTCACATTTTATACTATGAGATTTAACAATAACCTATCAATTTCATGACTCCATAAATACTCAGAGTGTGTTTTATCTAAATGCTAACTTAGATTTGGAGCACAAAGTTCCCACAGATGTGGATTAAAGGTGTCCCCATTTTCTTCTTCAGGGGAATCTTGAGGAGTTTCGCTCTTTTCATCCTCCAGTCACAACTCCCCTTCAGGGGAGGCTCTTCCTTGGTAAGTCTTACATGTTTCGCATTGTGAGTTTAGTTTACTATGATCTGAATGTCTATCTTAAAGTAAAAGAGAAATAGAGATGTCAAGATCATTCACAAATTGCAGCATTATGTTAAATGGGAGACCATAACTTTGCTACTATTTCAATCATTCTAAAGTTCAAAGTACTTTTAAAAGCTGTCATTGTAAAATTGAAATTATATGCTTGATTAGATACTGGTGATTTTCTGAGTCTAGAATTATAGTATCATTGCTGATCACTTTTGTTTAAATAGTATATTCAGAAATACCTCAGATTATAAGCAACTGTGGAAAAGCCATCTTTGGAAAGATCTAAAATTAGAGTGACATTCACATTCTTCTTCAGGTGTCATGAGCATCACATTCAGAACATCATTGCTTAAATTATCAAATGGCAGTTTCAAGCATGCTTTATTCTCAGACAATTTTGTTTTACTTTTCAAGACAGGATTTGGCAGTGTATTTCAGCCTGGCCTTGAACTTATAGTCTTCCTACCTCAGTCTCTGAATGCAGAACTCAAGGTATACACCACCATGCATTGCTTTTTAGCAGCAAAAACCATGTGTTTTCATGTGCAGTGGTGTTTTTGCCAGCAAGTATGTTTGTATGAGGGTGTCATATCCTTTGGAACTGGAGTGCAGACAGTTGTGAGATGCTATTTGGGTGCTGGAATTGAACCCAAGTCCTCTGGAAGAGCATCCAGTGATCATAATCACTGAGCCAACTCCCCAGAAACCCCTGACACCCTTTCTTAAAGTGGAATTTAAAGTTTAATCATGTGCATATGTGTGTATAGGTATGTGCAGAGGATACTGTGAATGACTGAGGAGTCTCAAAGTGGGCATCTCATTTCCAGGAGCTGTAGTTGCAGGCAGTTACACACTACCTAGCGTGAGGGCTGGGAACAAAACAGAGATCTCTGCAAAGCAGTTAGCTCTCTCAAACACTTAGCTCCCTCTTCTGCCCTAAGCACTAGAAACATGGAGGAGATATGTCCACCCATTATAAATGCTAAGGCTGGAGACTGGACAGTGACCTGGGTAATTGAAATGCTTGCTAAACAAGTGTGGAAACCAGAGTTTGTATCCTCATCACTGACACAAATGTTGGATGGTACTGATGGCCCTGCCCATAACTCCACCTTCAGCAGGTAAAGAAGGGCTATGGTTCCTCTTCCTCAAGATTATTGGCTACCAGTCTGAAAGGGTGGAGGTAACAGAAGAAGCAAACAAGGTTCGTATGGCTATAAATATGATGAAGATAGCCTTCCAGGAGATAACGTTAGGGAGAAAACTCAACTTTATTCCAGAGTATAAAAATTATTTAAGATTGGAAAGCCTGGGGACAAACCCTAAGTGCATTAAGTGGCAGGCACCTATCATATAGCTGCATTAGTGGAAGCACAGGCTTATCAAAATGCCTAGAATCTTAACTCAATATATGGCACTAGGGAAAGAGTGTGGGGAACTAAGTCAAGGGTCATCCTTGGGAATCTGGGCATAGAGACCTTCTCCAAATAATAGCAGAACGAAAGCAGGAAGCCTCACTGGGGAGGGAGTCCTTCATGTTGCCTAGTTTGGATAAATCTGATAGGCCACAGTAAGCTGCAACCTCTAAACCGTAGAGCCTCCCAATACCAGGTGATCCCAAGAAAATGTCGGTTAACAAGATTTGTCATCTGGGAAAGCTATACATTTGACTGAAAGACCCTGCCCCAGTGAACAAAGTGAGTGATTAAGAATGATTCCTGAAATCCAACTCAGATGTTCATGCACATAAACACACACTTATATTTGCAAACACACACATGCAAATCATGTACACACATACATATAAGCACCATACATGCCAACATACTTTGAAAATTGAATTTAATTGATATTGATGTAACACATGTCATGGTAAGAAATATATTTTATAATTATATATGTGCATACATATACGACTACATCTATATATATTATGCATATATATTTATAAATATATACATACATATATATGCATACAATGTTATGAATGAAAGTTTGAAGAGACTTGAAGCAATACTTAGTAAGTATATTTTAATATCTCACTTCTGGGAAGTTGAGGAAGTAGAAGAATTCAAGAGTTGTTATTACGGGAAATCAAATTGCCAAGTGTTTGAGAAAGAAACCTGATATCACAGGACTATCTCCACAGTATCTGTCTAAATCAATTTCTAGTTCCATACTATGGCTACTGTGTGGTAAGATTCCTTAGTGAGATCAGCTCAGCATTGTTGTTGGCTCTTTTTTTTTTCAATTTTATTTTCAGTGGCAAACGTGCAGGTGTTACACTATAAAGAAAAGGCATTAATATCAGAAGAGTATAGTGTAAATTCCTTTAACCCGTGTCTTTCCACACATGAAACTAGAAGAAGATGAGCATTTGTTCTCATGGGGCAAGGGATAATGTCTTCTGGACAGTTTCCTGGTTTCCCAAGTCTGACCCTTTACAGCAGAACTAACAACTCATGTGTCAAACCCCTGCCCAAGTCTACAAGAAGCAGTTTTTATATGAAATGATACTTTCAGGACACTCCAGTCTAGATACCATTACTCTGCAGTCTTACTGATTATCCATACGGCTTATCTGAGGTTTCCTCCAATTCAGGACTAAATGTTGCTAAAATAATTTGAAATCTATTTAAATATTTTGTTAACCAGAATTAATTTTATAATTCATCCCTTTAGAAACCCCACACTTCACTGAAATACAGATATACTTTCTCCATGATGTTGCTTTATCAAAGTTAACAATAAGCTTATCCCAGTAGAATCTTTGGAGTTCATAGTCACTCATACTTCCAGTCTCCTGCGCATAGCTGGATCATCTGACGGCTCCATTTAAGGAGTCACCTTCTGTGTTACCAAGTTAGAACACATGTTCTCTAGCACATATTAAAAGTATTATCTTGAAGTGTATTTTCTCTTCTGTAACATTAGAAATGGCCTTTTATGACCTCCATCTAAATAGACTAACAGATTCATCAATTTTATTACTTCGTTTTGAAACACACTTTCCTGTTCAGTACTCTCAGTAGTAAAACACTTAACAAAATTGTTTGAGCTTCTAATACAAACCACATGCATGGATGCTATCTCACATCAACTTAGTTTACCACCTGCTAGAACATAATGGCTATTTAAACAGCATTGTTCAAGGTTTCTGATGAAGTAATCCACCTCAAACCAAATAGCACAGCCACAATAATCATTTATGAGCCTGGAGAGATGGTTCAGCAGTTAAGAGCACTTGTGGCATATCCAGAGGACCTAAGTCTTCAGTTAAGGGTGATAGTAATGGAATTCAGGTTGTTTACAACAACAAGTGCACTAAGCCACTGAACCAGGTCTCTAGTTCCTATCAGGATTTTCTGAGTATGAGGAAATCTGTGGGGACCCGTCCTTTCTCTTACACACATACCCGTGAGGTATTTGTGCCTAGGTACTTTTCCTGTCCAAGATACCCCTCTCAAGGGTCAACATTTGCTCTTATCATCCCTTAGATATCTGTTTTCATCCCTTAATATCTTCACTTATACACTCATCTAGTCTTTTAGTGTGAGTGATTCATAACTCATGCAAATCATTTTATCCCCCTCACATCTCAGCATCTCATTCCTGAGAACTCACAAAATGTATTTCTCACCACATTCATTTCTCAACTTATGACAAATTATAATTTAACTCATATTTTCCCATGGAAACATCTTTGCCTTCCTATTCCTCTCGGCTTAGGAGTACACTTTCTTTAGAAGAAACTCTTGGCCTTCCCATTTCTCTGAGTTTAAGGGTACACTTTCTGAAGAAGAAACTCTTGGCCTTCCCATTCTTATGGTTTTAGGGGTACACTTTCTGAAGGAGAAACTCTTGACCTTCCCATTCCTCTGGGTTTAGGAGTACACTTTCTTTAGAAGAAACTCTTGGCCTTCCCATTTCTCTGGGTTTAATGGTACTCTATATGAAGAAGAAGCTTTCATATCCTTCAAACTCTCTTACATTTTACAATCTCTCATGGTATCTTATTACTACCAATGTTGAATATATGGAAAATATTATAGGAAATGAAAAATGTAACTCAGTGTATTTTAAACCATATCCAATATGCTTCATTGAAAACTATCACTTGAATGGGGTAAAAAGAAAAATATTTTGTCTAGAAGAAGAAGGTAACTTACACCAAATAGAATATTGTATCAGTTTTGGTTTAAAATGCTGTCATAAAACACCATGATGAAGAGAAACTTGTGGAGGGGGGTTTTATTTAAAATTACAATTCAACAACACAGTCCATATCAGTCCATTCAGGGAAGGGGCTCAAGGCAGGAACGTAGATACAGGGTTTAAATCAGAAGCCAAGGAGGATGCTGCTTTACTGGCTTGCTCTCAATAGCTTACTCAGCCTGTTTTCTATTCACTTCAGGACCACATGTCTAGAAGTAGCATCTCCCATAGTGAGCTGAGCCCTGCCACACCAGTCGTTAATCAAAAAAGGTCTCACAGGCGGGAAGATTTTATTAATGTGGTTACTTCTTCCCAGATGACCTGACCTTGTGCCACATTTACTGAACACTAATGAGATCAAAGATCATGCTGGGATATTTCAGCATTTAACTTGTCTCAATTTATTATAAGTTTCAATTGCATTAATATTTTTATTTAGGTGTTTTCTAGTAAATGTGATTTAACAGTCAGTATCCATGGACTATACTGATTCAACTAATCATGGATTAAAATTTAGAAATACATACTTCTATAGAGAACATATAAAATCTCTCTATTTGTGTCACTTTTCATTCTTTTCTAAATAACTCAGTGTAATAATTTACGTAGCACTTTAACTGAAATCAGAAATAAAAGTGGTCCAGAGATTCTTCAGAGAATACAGGGTAATATGTGCAGAATCTGTGCACACTACACACAGTTTATTTTTATAAAGTATTTCAGCATTGATGGGTTGTGGCATCCACAAGAGATACTGATGCCTTACTAAGGAAACAGACCTATTGCATTGTATCCCATACCTTGCAATATGTGGTAATATCAGTGAGAACATTTCTAGAGCCATTGTATATGTATGTGTGTGTGCCTGCACGTGTTTTTATAATGTATAAGCATTATTTTATATAATTATTCAATAAGTAAATAAAGCATTATGTTCTCCTATTAATATTAAAATATGATGACATATTTAGTCAGTGTATTTTGGCACATTTGTACACACATTTATCATGACCAAAATATGACATGAATGATACATAATGCTTCTCTCTGAAGTACTCATCTGTATTTATAAACGCGGGGCTCATTTTTCAGTGTCACCAAGAGAAAGCTGCAAACTGTATCCACTCATCACCTCTAGACTCAATACTTGCTTTCATCTGAAACAACTGTTTTTAATTCATAGCAGAATTTCTTGACCATTTTCTCCAGATACTAATTAATTTACTTTTCTCCATATACTTAATGAACTAAAACTTGTAATTGTATTTCATTGCATTGATGGTAATCTACAGGAGACTCAATCCCAACGTTCTTGTTACTTTCAGGAAACTGACTTTACAATTCCTATCAATGGTCTGAGGGAACTGAATTAATAGAAGGATTTACCCCCTTTTATTTATTCTACCAAGGCCAAGTCTCTAGAGGAGTGCTTCATATTGCAGACATTGCATTCTCTGGTTTTCTGGCTGGCTTAATGGGATGTTAACATCGATTGGTACTATTTCTCTGTCACCTGAGAACAGCTGTAGACTTTGTGGTGGGCTACTGTTTCACTTCCTTCTCATGGCTTTTTTTTAAAATTGGGCATCACTAAACCAAATGTCTTCCATGCTTATGGGACCGCAACTTCCTTTTCTGAGGAATGAATTCTTGTAAATGTGTAATGCACCCGGAATCCAAACCACACCACATTGGTTATGTCAAGCCTGTAACAAATAATATCAGATTCTCTGAAAGTGTGGGCAGCTCAGACATGTGCTGTTATGAAACTGTTGCCCTCTGGTGAATGCAGGACTATTACTAAGATTTTGTAAAGCTGAGCATAGACTGAGATAGTAAGTTCTTTTTGTACTACAGCCATTTTAAATTCACTCCGTGAGAAAGTGAAGTAGGATCCAGAACTTTCCTTGTAATTTTAAAAAAATTAAAAATGGACATCATAATTTTCAATATTTAAATATTTAAAACAATGTTAATTTTTGTTAAGGCTCTGATTATTCCCTACTGAGGATTGTCTTCTCTGACTGTCCAAGTGGGCCAGATCCTGTAACAGACCACAAGTACCAAGTGGTATCACTGTGAACAATACTATCTTGTGTGGTAAGGTGCTTACTTTATTGTCATGGCCAGGATCTGTAGGTATTTAAAGCTAGCATCTCTCTTCAGTGGATTTTGGGTTTCTCCAGAAGCATCACCAATCTCTAAAGATTTGACAGTGTCAGTCATTTAAGTGGTAAACCCTCAGGACACTCTGTTTAAACATTTCCAAACAAAACGCTTCTTGCCTCACCTGTACATTCTTTTTCCTAAGGTATTTTGTCTGCCTGACCCTCTTTGTATAAGGTTCTTTCTACCCTTTGCATTTATCCAAGAGTTATAATGAAAGCCACCCCAACTTTAACAAAGTTGTTTAAGCTACCATCCCTTCTGATTCTGCTCCACTCTCATATTGAGATGCATTCGTCATCCTTCACATTCTTGAAGTCAGTGGAGGCCTTCTTCAGCACAATTTTCTCTCCAGGACAGTCTTCAGACATACAATTTCTTATTGTCTCAGAGTAGGTGACAGATTTAAATGATAGTTACAGTTTACGTATCTCTTTGATCATTAAGAATGAACATTGAAAAGAATGAGAAATCTACCACTAAAGTTGGTAGAAATCTTATAAACCTACAATACATTTGGATGTGAAAAGGTTGCTATTATGTGCATTTCAAGTGCTTATAATTTAGTATAGATTATCCTCAGATAAAATTGCTTAATGATAATAATTTCAAAATCCCTTGAAGGATTCAAAAAATGGAAAATTTGTAGGATTAGTGCCAAAACACATGGGGAAATTGAACTGCGGGGTCTGCTTACAACATGAAATAGAAGGTGGAGTTTATCTTCCTTCAAATTTTGCCTTATGAGAGTTCATTATATACTCAAAATAAAAATTCTGGGAGATTGTCATCAAAAAAGTATATAGACTAGAAATTTTTTCCTCCTCAAGACAGCAGATACTCACATTAAACAGGAAACCATAATAAACAACACATGGAAATGGTTGTCACAGGAAAACAATCTTTTCAAAAGAAAGGAAATCTAAAAGACTTTATTATATAATAGTATGCAAATTTATTACAGGGAAAATTAAAATGACAAATGATTATCATGAATTACACATTGTAAACAGTTATCTTGTATTAAACTCATTTTATGAAATTCAAAAAAGTAAATTGTACAGTTGTAGAACATTTTAAGTTGCTTATTTAAGTAGTGGAAGATATATCACTATCACAAAATACAGGAAGTAACTATGATTGAAATAACTCATAAAATTCCAAATATAAATAGTAAGCAAATCAATTAAAGTTTCCATTCAAAGAATGTGTATTTTGAAACAGTTAACTAATGTATATTTTGAAACATTTAACAGCTGTGTCATCTAGGACCCAAACCTGTAAGAACAGGTAAAGATATCATGAACAGACAAATGCCCCACTTTATATTAAATATCATTTCTGATTTCAGGATGCATTTATGTTGAGCCTGAAAAATTTGGAATCATTTTTACTTTGGGGTTAACTTGCAATGGAATGCAATAATTAAGTTGTTGTGGTCGATGAGAAAGACAACAGAGAACTTAACAAAATTGAGGACGCGGATGTTTCATGATGCTGTCATGACTCTCACACTTTATCCGAACATAACAAGTGCTAAGCTTGAGGTCTGACAAAATGCATGTGTGTTTCTGTTCACCTGGAGAGAACATGGGAAAGAACAAGAGCAGATACAAAAGAGCATGAGACGACAAGTTAAAAGCACAGGCTTTTGAAGAAAATACAGTTTTCCTCCTTTGAATTTGTGAAAGAAGTTATAGCAAAGTTGACTTTGTTGTAACTAAGGATGGACAGGTGTTCTTACTTTTAGGACTACAGTGCCAATTGGGAAAACCACCTACCTGCAATATGGCCTTGAAGATTCTTTGACATCTCCTATACTAGAAATATTTGTAAGAAACTGGACTAGAACAGAGACATGGCTTTGCTGTATGGAGACCGAGAAACTGCTTTGAAATGGGATGTGTGTATAGTGTTTACAGTATATAGTAACATTTAAAATTATTTGTTTATTATTTTTGACATAGGATTTCAGTGGATAGCTTCACTGTCCTGGAACTCACTGTGTAGATGAGGACGCCCTTGAAAAGATTCTTCTGTCTCTGTCTCTCAAATATGGAGATTAAAGGCAGGCACCATCATAAATAGTTATATTTAAAGTTCTTATTGATAAGAGTATTTGAAACACTGTGGTTTCAAGGAACTTTTAATAATATCTGTGATCTATTTACAGTAATTTTTCTAGTTTAATTAGTCATAATAGTGACACAGGAATTGACAGTCTGTGTATATTCAGTCATTATCAAAAAGTCTTTCTGATTTTGTGCTTTATAAATACTGATTAAATTATAAAATATCATTTTTATTTTAACTTTCAAACTTGAGAAGAATATAAATTTTTAGTGCAATTTTATTTTCTAATATAGAATGCAATCTCATCCAAGGGCAGATTTATAGAAAACCAATGTAAAGGTTTTTGGAGTCATAAAAATACTGAGACATAAAGTATTTTAACAGAACAACCTAATTACATCTGTATAATTCAGTAAGCTCACAGCTTTTAGTGGTGAATTATTGAGAACATGAAAACAATTAGCAAAAGAAATCATTTTTAAATTGGACTGTAGGATTTTGGCTCCCATCTATAGCATTTTATTCTTTCCAGTAGTTAAAATAAAATTTGGCCAATGTTAATCTTAATCTACCCAATCTACATGAACTGCAGTAAATTACTGAATGATTTTTATCATAATTTATAATGAAATACCCCTCTGCAAAACTTGTGTTGATAAGCTTTTAATTTGTGCCTCATTTCCTTTCGGTTAATTCCTCAGGCAGCAGCATTGTCAGGTCATGGGAAGGATGGTGTTTCCCAATGGCTCAAATGCAGCAAGGGTTCATTTGTTGTTCACTGGGTGAACTGGTGAGCTAGCATGTTGACACTGGAATTTCTTTTGGGGAAAGAAGTTAGAGACCAGATTAGCACTACCAGTTTCATCATCAAACCGACTCCAGGTTTGATTAATCCTAACATGAGGAAGGTGAGTAAGTCTCTTTCTTGTAGTTCTGTCATCTCTAGATTTCTATACAAAGTGTCCTGCTCAGTCATGAGAGTGCTCCAAGTGACTGACATATAGAACCTTTTCTGTGAATGCCTGTTTTTTTCATACCAATTACCTTCTTTACACCAGACCTCAGGAGATGCTCTCAAATATTATCTGTCCGGTTTACAAAACAACATTAAGCAATTATCTTGGATTTCCACATTCTGTGGTGGGACAGGAAGATCTGAAAGTACTAGAAACCAGTGTGTGCAGTAGGGACCCGAGATTGTCCTGTTGATGTCATGTCACCTTAAGGAATGAAGAAAGATTTCTTTTTTGCATAGCTTACAACAAGAGCAAAGTCGACTCTAAATTCAGCACTTCGCTCCCTGTATCATGATTTTGGTTGTAGTTGTGGGCAAAGGACACAGAATATTACATAGTTAAAACTAACGCTACACATTCCTCTTAGGTTGTAAAAGATGATTTCTTGGAAATTCAAGGCATAGTAATGTTGGTTATTCTGTTTTAATAAAGTCAGATGAAACTTAAAACTGGCTGAGTATACAATAGAATGGTACTTTGAGTATACAGTTTTCAGTGATACCAAGACATGTGTTGATTAGGGTATCAATTACAGTGAAACATCATGCTTAAGAATCACCATGCCTGATGGATGGTGGTTGACACATGTGAATTCCATCCCAGCCTGGTCTACAGGGCAATTTCAAGAATATCCAAGCCTGTCTGCAAAACCAAAACCAAAACAAAACAAACAAAAAAACAAAACAAAAACAAGATGGCCACAAAAGCAAGTTGGGTTTAAATAAATTTGGCTTGCATTTTCACATTGAGAAAACATGGACAAGAAGTCAAATAGGGCAGGAACCTGAAGGCAAGAGCTGATGCAGAGGCTATAGAGGGGTACTGTTTACTGTCTTGCTCAACATGGTTTGTTAAGTCTGCTTTCTTTTTTAATTTTATTTATTTATTTTTATTAAAATTTTCTGCCTCCTCCCCGCCTTTCTTTTCCCTCCCCCTCCTCCCACTCCCCATACCCCACTCTCCTCCCCCTCACCAGTCCAAAGAGCAGTCAGGGCTCCCTGCCCTGTGGGCAGTCCAAGTTCCTCCCCCCTCCATCCAGGTCTAGGAAGGTGAGCAACCAAACAGACTAGGCTCCCACAAAGCCAGTACATGCAGTAGGATCAAAACCCAGTGCCCTTGTCCTTGGCTTCTCAGCAGCCCTCTTTGTCCACCATATTCCAAGAGTCCAGTTTTATCCCATGCTTTTTCAGTCCCAGTCCAGCTGGCCTTGGTCCCCAACTAGGTCCTTGGGTAGCTGAGGAGAGAGAGCTTGAAATGGCCCAATCCTATAGCCATACTAATGAATATCTTGCATATCACCATAGAACTTTCATCTGGCGATGGATGGAGATAGAGACAGAGACCCACATTGGAGCAATGGACTGAGCTCCCAAGGTCCAAATGAGGAACCGAAGGAGGGAGAACATGAGCAAGGAAGTCAAGACCGTGAGGGGGGCATCCACCCACTGAGAGGGTGGGGCTGATCTATTGGGAGCTCACCCAGGCCAGCTGGACTGGGACTAAGTCTGCTTTCTTATAAAACTAGCCCAAAGATGACCCCACCCCCAATGGACTGGGCTTTCCCCATCAACCACTAAAAAACACCCTACATCCTTATCTACAGTCTGATTTTATTCATCTTACAGCATTTTCTCAATGGAGACTCTTTTCTCTCAGATGGGCTTTAGCTTATGTCAAGATGACATACAGCTTACCAGCACAAGCAATCTTATTAATTTGGATACAAGGTCAGAGCAAAGTTCAATCTCTTTGATGACAAGAGGGATTTTTCAAAGAGAAGTATCACCACAGAGGTTGACAGAAACATCTACTATAAGAGGCAAAAATGCCTGTGTCTGGTGGAGTTTGAAAAGAACCATTGTGTATCAGATCAGCAATTCTTCACCAGATAAATACTTGGCATAAGAGCATGAATGAGTAAGAGTTTTCACACAAACCAGCAGATTTCAAAGTGTAAAGAATGTTTTCTAAGTACACTGATGTAAAGTGGCCAATGTCTAAATCTTATAATAGTCTGGTGCCTAAGAAATGAGAAAACAAGGACAACTGGTGAGCATACCCTAAGGGGACCATGTGCCCACCACCCAAGGTTCATTTTAAGAAGAGATCATTGGTTCAGTATGTTACTAGGTGGTGCAGCACCTGCCAGGGATGCTCTAGTCTTGGGTTTTATGCCACAACCTAAAAAATAACTGATGAAGCAGAAGGTAAAAAATACACAAATAAATCAGGAGCATTCTTTTTTTAAAATTGAATTAAATTGGCACACATTTCATAAAGAGATTCTTGTTTCTATCATAAATACAGATTAATAGTCAATCTTTTCCAATGTCTTTTTTCTGAAATAAGTATGAACTTAAAGTAATCCAAAGCTTTCTTAAAATATTTTATATATTATAACCATTTTTTTGGATAAAAATGAGCAGTTTCATAAGAATGGTGTGATATTTTATAATACAAAACACATCCAATTTCTAAACTGAGCATAAAGAATCATTGAATTTCTTACTAATATCACAGCTGCTATTTGCTGTTATGTGTTCATTCTTCTCCTTAACACAGACCCTCCGCATAATCCTTTCCTCCTCCTAATACATAGAGTTACCAAGCACTGGCTTAACTACTTTGTGATGTATAATTTAAGTCCCACGTGGGGGCACATTGTAGAGTTAAAGCTTTGGCTGACTTTTCTAATTTCGATATAAAAATCCAAACCTTACATTCTTATGACATCTCAGCTGACCAAGAACCTGGACATCACAGCAATTTTAAAGGTTTTTATAGGCTTTCCTTCAAAGAAGGACAATTAATTTGAATATTTTTATATGTACACAGTAACATATTTCTATGGGGGACGTTGTTCTCTTGACGTGATTTTCTTAACTATTTAAATATTTATCTAGTGTAATAGCAATAGTAATAAAATGTACCTTGGCAGCTGCTAGTGAACATGTTTTTGTTGCTGACAATTTCAATTAGAAGACTTGCTGGAGAATCCAATGAAAATGTGGATAATTCTGAAAAGGTCAGTTCTGAATTATTGTTAACCATAACCATTTCCCAAGCCATTAGGCAGATAAAATCCAATTGAAACTGAGAGACATAAAAGTAAATTATTTGAGAGCTTCACAGATAGATGTGGAGAGTGTCATACATATGTGAAAGACACCTGTCTACAGAAATAACTTCAATTTGATTATCCATAATGGGACTCTCCAGTAAATGTAATTTGGCTATTATCATTTGCAAACCTCATGTCTCAAAGGCATTTTAGTTACTTAGACAGACCATACAATTCAATGAGGTGAAGTGCTAACTGAAGCACAATTTAACGAACCCATAAAGGAGAATAAGGACAGCAATTCTACAGAATTACAAGAGGAAAAAGTTAAATATAGAAATAACTATGCACTTAGTCATAGCAAATGGATTTTATTGCAATGGAAGGAAGTTGAGGCCAAAACTAATAGTGAAAATACATACCAAATAGTTTTTGCAGAGAATTAAAATATATTCATCCCAAATCAACATTTTCTCTTCTTGCCTTGCTGTATTGTTATTTCATGTCTCATTGTTGGTATGTGATGTCAACTTCCTCATTTCATTTTTCTCCTCCTCAAGATGTGCCTTTTTCTTTAATGAAAGACACTGAGACTGGGAATGACGTGAATAAAGATAACTTTGTAAGTCTGTACTGAAACTCTGAGTGACAGGTGATTAAAATACAATTTTGTAATTCAACACATTATTCCTAAATAAATCAATTACCTTCATCATGCCTCCAAGATTTTCCAAAGCAGAAATCACAATATATCAATAATTTTGAAATCAACACCCACATGGAATATTGTGTAGTTACTGGGCTGTGTGGTTGAAATTAGCACTCTGCATAATACAATAGGAAAAGTGAATAGAGAACTGAGCATAGTGATTTAAATGTCAAAATGAAATTACAGTTGTGGGAACATACTAATATTTCATGAATTCTAGTTTTATCATCTGTATAGTGGGCATGTTTTTCTTGTTTTAAAGAATATTTCATATTGATGAAAGATTCAACATATTATATAAATGTAGCAATTAATAAATATATTCATTCAACAACAGAGCTCCCAAAATAAATTGAGAAGATATGACAAGAAGACATCACATATAATTGAGGATGTTTCAATAAGTAAAGAAACAGTAAGTGTACAGGTTATGGAATAATAGACTGAATATAATCACTCTTACAAATAAACCTGATAGACACTCTCACATATCAGAAAACAAACTGGATATGAAAATACCTACAGAAAACCTCCATCCGATAGTGACAGAAGAGGAGGTTAGGTTTTCTATACGCACACCCCATCACTTAATAGAAAATGGTGGTGGACACATATGTTGGACCATGACTTATTGAAATATTTTTTTTAATGAAGTGAAAGGAAATTAGTTTTTTTATTGAGAAAAAAAAGTTTCCACCTCCTCCTAGCCTCCCATTTCCCTCCCCCTCTTCCCGCCCCCAGGTGCCCAAGGCGATGTCCCCAGTTACTTCCTTGGGCAGCTGAGGATAGGGAACCTGAAATGACCTTATCCTATAGCCATACTGATGAATATCTTGCATATCACCATAGAACCTTCATCTGGCGATGGATGGAGATAGAGACAGAGACCCACACTGGAGCACCGGACTGAGCTCCCAAGGTCCCAATAAGGAGCAGAAGGAGGGAGAACATGAGCAAGGAAGTCAGGACCACGAGGGGTGTACCCACCCACTGAGACAGTGGGGCTGAGTTATTGGGAGCTCACCAAGGCCAGCTGGACTGTGACTGAAAAAGCATGGGATAAAACCGGACTCTCTGAACATGGAGAACAATGAGGGCTGATGAGAAGCCAAGGACAATGGCACGGGGTTTTGATCCTACTTAATTTGCTGGCTTTGTGGGAGCCTAGCCAGTTTGGATGTTCACCTTCCTAGACCTGGACTGAGGAGGAAGGACCTTGGACTTTCCACAGGGCAGGGAACCCTGACTGCTCTTTGGACTGGAGAGGGTGGGGAGAGGAGTAGGGGGAGGGGGAGAGGAGCAGGATGAGGGGGAGGGAAATGGGAGGCTGGGAGGAGGCAGAAATTAGTTTTTAAATCACTATAATTTGCGGAGCCACATTAGTAATCCCTATATGAACAATACAAACAACAACAATAATACCAAGTCATAGCTCGCCTTCTGGAAACATTTGGAAGGACCATGATCTACAAAGATTTGGCTTACCCTGAATTTTATGTTCTAATTTAGAAGCAGTTTCATGAAGCTTTATAGTTTTACAGTGCAAATCAAGGCAAGTTTAATTTGATTGGTACAGCAGAGAGTTGGTCACAGAAAAGTTCAAGAAGATTTTAAATAAATCTCAGCTACCTGATAACAGTCTTAACCTTTGGGTTGATGGAAGCCAGTCATCAGCTAAGTTAATTGTTTCAAATGGTTATTATTTATTAGTCCCAAGATGTTAGGTCTTACATAGAGGTGGGCAATAATGTATTTATGGGGCTCAAAGTCAGCTCAGATAAGACAACTAGCCTCATCAGACCACTGAAATTTGAATCAATAAATAAGTCTTTGCTCTCCCAGTTTCTATCCAAGAATTCTCATTGACAACAGATTATTCTTCATCAGTCCAGAAGAATTTATAGGTGCTTGGCTTCTAAGATGTGTTATCTAATTCAGAATCTAACTAAAGTAGAACCTTAAAGCTTACACAAGAAAGTGTAAAAAATGAGAATAGAAAGGTGAATAAAAGAATTGCTTTATGCATTTTTATATTTTTACTACAAATATCTCAGTTGTTAGACTTTAAATATTGTTTTTGTTATTATTGTTGTATTGCTGGCTTATCAGACATTGATGATAAGTTACTAGGCAATTTTAAGCAAAGAAATCATGTCTTATATAAGACATTTTTTGTAGTGGCCACTTGAACAACAGAAAAGATAACATGAAGATTCATTATCTTTAAGTTTTGTAGATAATAAATTAAATAGCCCAAAATTAACTTTCCTTCTTTCTAGTTTCTCTCTTGGTCTCACTCTTCAGGCTCTCCTATTAAACAAAACCTTGTGAACTCTAACTTTTGGGAACTACATCCAGAAGAATCAATGAACTGTGTTTACTTGAGATAACCTCTGGCTTCCAGGATGTAGGATACAGCATGAAAGCAGGTCACCAGGGGCCTCTATTTCTTGCCAGGTCTGTCTGCTTCCTGGTGACTTGCGTTCCTGCCATACCCTACCTGCTAGAAGCTCCATAGCATTTGCATTGGTGTCACAAGTTGTATAAAAAATAGTGGAAACACAAATCTGTGGCATATCTTTTAGGCACAAACTATAACAATAAAACAGTCTATGGCTGGAATCGGGTTTCATTATCAGTGCTAAGTGGTACTGTTATCGGTACAGGAATGCTGGGTATTAAAGGAATTTTTTCTGGAGGGAATAAATACACTTTGTAAAATCACAGAAATAATAAAATATTAACCCTTTCCTCATAATCTTAAAAATTATGTCTTTGGTAATTTTCTATTTCAAATTTAAATCTTAAATCTGTTTAGTTGACATTTGTAGCTAGTGAGACAGATTTGTAGCTAATTTAGTCTTTAATATATGGCTATTTAATTTTCCAGTAGCATTTATTAAAAAGATGTTTTCAGTATACACCTTTAGTAACTTCAACATAATCAGTAGGTTATTATTAGTTTTCAACGTTAAGAGAGGTAAATAGAATTAGAAAGAAGGTACCACATCATTAAATTATTCAAATGGGATAAGACTAACAGCTTGTTAGCAAATAAGAATAGGAAGTCCACTCATAACTTTCTTATTGTTACATGGCAATATTTATTTATTTATTTTTATTGATTTCTGTTGAGCTCTACATTTTTCTCTGTTCCCCTCCCTGTCTCTCCTCTTCCCTTCAACCCTCTCCCAAGGTCCCCATGCTCAGGAAATCTTAACCATTTCTACTACCCTTGTAGATTAGATCTGTGTATGTCTATTTATTTTGAATATTGGAATTACCAGTCAGCAATGTAACAAATATAGAAGAACAATAGATTCAACTGTGGTCTTTTGTTTTGTTTTGTTTTGTTTTGTTTCAGCCAGGGTTTCTCTGTAACTTTAGAGCCTGTCCTGGTACTAGCTCTTGTAGACCAAACTGGCCTGGAACTCGCAGAAATCTGCCTGCTTCTGCCTTCTGGTACTGGGATTAAAGGTGTGCACCACCACCGCCTGGCTTCAATTGTGGTCTTACAGAACACTTGGGAGCTATAAAGATAAGAATATCACTTAGGACAGAGAACCAAAAAATAAAATCACAAAATATGTCAGCAAGGGGTTCTGTAAGAAACACTGCTTATGTGGATGCGTAGACTTTGCAAAAGGCACCAAATGTCAAAATTCAGGAAGCTACTCTCCTAAGGCCAAGGGATCAGGGTGTCATGGTTTTTGTGTGGTTTGCCCCCCAAAGTCTTCACGTGTTTTAATCTTGGTTTTGGGAGTAGTACTGCAATAGTAGAATCTATCAGAGAGGAGACCGGAAGTGAGATTCTTAGATCCCTGGAAGAATGTCCTAAAAAAAAAAAAAATGTTTCTGCTACCCAAATAACAACTATGTTCTTGTGCTGTTCCTTGTCATACTACAAATAGCATCAAAGGGTGAGCGCTCACCAATTCTATTGTCACTGGCTTCTATTTCTTATCTCACTTATTAAATTTGGGGATTATTACCTCACATATTGCAGAAACATAACACTTTTTTTCCCAAATGAGGAAAAATTTCAGCTTTGTAAGGTCAAGAATGTCTGAAGTCGTCATCTGTTAATGCTGGGCTGAGTCACTCCTAACAAGCCAATGGGTTTATTTCTAGACAGTACATTTGGTTGAGTGCTCATTTGTTTATTTTTTTAATGGGATTTTTCTACTTCTGGCAATAAAGTTTCAAATAATAGCACCTATCATAGAAGCCAAATTGCTTCAATTATAGAAATAAATATGGAATAAAACTCCATGTAGAGTGATATTTTCTCTAATTTTCCTCATATTAGTTCCATTTTCTCTAGACTAAAATGTAAAAGAGCATTACTGAAAATGTAGCAACTACAGATGCATTTTAAATGTGCACATGGAATACAGACATTTCTGCATGGTGTTGGTTTTGTGCCCCTGAGTTAGGGTTAGTTGTTTTTTCCTGTGTAACATAAACCACCATTATGCCTTGACCCTACATTTGAGGTAGGCTGGCAGTCACTGGAGAGCCTGTTCTCGTGTTTGGAACACTGGCAATATCTCTCTAAGAAAGTCATCGGACATTATTTTCTGTGGGAAGTGGATGAAGTGCAGAGTGAAAATGTATAGTTGATATGATCATAGCCAGATTCAGGATGCCATCATCCTGCATGCCGCAGACCCGTAGCAAAGGCAAGGCCTTCCTGTGGTCCAAATACAGATGTTAACAGTGTGTTCAGAAAATACTGCCAGCAACTTCATCATCCTGGATGGCTGCAGCCTGACACTGCTCTCCTCCAGACACCCTATTTCTTTGTTTATTACTTTATCCAGATTGGCTGCCCACCTCCTTGTTCCTATTGTATATAATAAACCTACTGAGTTCCCAGGTGATTCTGCTGCGTCTTCATCTGAGGAACTTACCCATCCAGTCCCACCTTCTCTAATGTGTGCCTGTCATTTCTTCAAGCCCTGTGACCCGAGTAAAGTCAAGTCCTAATTCATATAGGTTGTGACAGTTTGGGGTTTTTCTTTATTTTTCTAGATTCTGAAGATCAGTTGTTCATTTTCCCCTTATTGAAAATACACAAAGCTTTTCCCTTTTCTGAGAATGCAACACTCTTGTATATTTGTAATTAAAACAAAAAGGAAAAAGAGAAATAAATCATTTTCGATTTAATAACATAACTTCTATGTTACTTAGAATAGTTTTAAGATTGTTCATGTACTGAAATCCGTTATTTATGGATATAAGGCATGATATCTTCTGTTATTTAACCACTCTGATGTTTCTGTAAATGTGCTCATTTACTCTGTGTGGTGTGGGTGTATGTATGTCTCTGTGTGGGATGGAGCATGTGTAGAGATCGGAGGACAACTAGGGAATGATTATCAATGCTAAGGATATGACTCAATCAGTAAAAACATTTATTGTGCAAGCATGAGGACCTGAGTTCTAACCCCAGTATCCACATAAAAAGCCGATCATGGTAACATTCGACGATAATCCTACAATTGCAAGGGGTAGAGACAAGAAAAGTTTCAGTGAAGGAGTGTCTGAGGGTAATAAGCATAACTTCATAAAATACAATTCCATAATTAGTTTATCACTGTGTTTAAATATTTTAGCAGATTTAATCAATAGATAAATCTGTCTGTTTTCTAGCTAAATTTAACATTTACGTTGGTACAATTTTTTACTTACTTTTCAGACTCTGTGATAAGATACTCTAACCAAGACAACTTATAGAAGAAATACTTTATTAGGGGTTTATAGTTTCAGAGTGCGAGTTCATAACTATCATGCCGGGAAGAACAGCAGCACAGAGGCAGGCATGGTGTCAGGGTAATAGCTGAGAGCTTACATCAGATCCACTGTCAAACATTCAAAAGGAGACTTATGTGGGTCATTGCTTTTAAAACACCACAATAATCAGTAAGCTCAATTTACTTTGGAAGCAAGAGTTATAATATGTTTATCTATAAAACAAACCAACATATTAATTTTTAAATTCACAGACTACTATTGTAAAAGCAGAGGATAGTGTGAATGCCTTGTTATTGGCATCTTTTAGAAGAAAACAGCAGTAAGGTTGCAATGAAGCTGTTGCTACTGCAGGTCTGGCAGCTTATTGTCACCGTCCAGCTTCCTCACGGGATTCATTACCTACGACAGTAAATAGTGTTTGTCCTCTGAAACACGACAGATAACTTTTAACACGCAATTTTCATCACCCTGTTTGCCATCTGTGTACTAAAGAAACATCGTCCATGGATATCAAATTTATTTCATATGCAACTATACCATTAGCAAATGACATGAAAAGTAAATACCGCTCTAAAAGTGCTAACACTCAGCATTGACTGAAGCTGCGTAGCTAAGTGAATTAAGAAAATGTGTTTTATTAACAAAGTTATAGATGTAATTACTTATGATTGCATACTGTAATCTATTAAGTTATTCATTTGATACTCATTTCCATGTATAGATCATGTGATTGAAGGTTTGTTTGGAATTTTCCCTCTCTTTGTTCATTACTTTATTAATATTTACTTTACACAGAAGAAAGGCTTTTGAATTATCTTCCTTTACAGTTTAATCTTTGTTTAGTTGTTGCTGCAAAGCTCACTCATGTAGTCGCTCTGTACATCTGATCAATTTTCCACATTTTCTCTATATTTTTCATCCTGAAGGCAGATTTCAATTTAATACTATTCTTGTTAAAACAATAAATCAAGATTCTAGTCTCGGGACTCTAGGGGACATTTTTATTACAGCCCAAACCATACAACATTAAATTTGCCCTGCTATCACTTCTTAAGTATATAGTGCCAATACTGTGAACTATTTGTCTACCACAGTAGAGTAAGGTTTAGTACTCTAGGGAATATTTAACATCAAAAACAACTGAGGATTATCCACTACTAAAATTTTATCAGTAAATGTGATAACCTATGTGATGTGTTTTTACTTGCCATAAAATTAGTATTTTGAATTTTTTTATTTATTTCCTTAGTGTATACATGGGATGTGTGTGTGTGTGTGTGTGTGTGTGTGTGTGTGTGTGTGTATGTCTGAACTTGTGTACATTTGTGTGAGGAGGCTTACACTCATTTGCCATGGTGCGTGTATTGAAGTCAATGGACAATCTCAGATATGGGTCCTCAACTTCTGTTCTATTCTGTCTGGGACAGGGTCTCTGTTTTTGGTTGGTTCTGCTGCCTTAACAGAGTAGCTAGCTTGCAAGCGTCTGGTGATTACCCTTTGTCTGCTTACAATCTCTACATAGGAGCTCTGCGTAACAGTAGTAAACACTATCAGGTCAAGCTTTGTGTCAATTCTGAAAAATCTGAGCTCAGGTCTCATGTGTGTTTACAACAGAAGCTTTAGGCATCGAGTCTCATTCTACACCACCTAGCTCTATATTATTATAAAATAACATGTATCTATAAGCAAATATATTCCCATTTGTAGAGAAAGTAAAGTCTCTCACATATTAACAGAGGTGAAGAGCCACTGCTATCCAGAGATTTTATTTTGATGTTTTTGTGCTTAATCCATGAATAACTATTACAATGATATTTTTATTATTGCAGCTTTTGCTTTTGTGTCATGAATATTCTACTATATGACTTTGGGACATGTGTGGTTCACCCTTATATTAATTACCTGTAACCTCTTTTGCCTGTTCTCTTTGTTAATACTACATGATAGTACTTCAGACTAGCTGATCTTTACCTTTTCATGACTGCAGTTATTCTCTAGACATGGGAATTCTGGCCAAGAAGAATGACCCCGCATACCTCTAATGTATTTGAATTGAGTAAAGCCACCACATCGAATTCCATGCCAAGTTTCTCTCCTAGCAACATGAAAATAAACCTGTTTTCCTTTAGCCAGGCTAACACAAGATTTCTCTCATTCTTCATATTTATTTATTTATTAATAAGTATAAATTATTAATCAGTTCCTATTCCCTCCCTGCCCTACAACCCCTCCTATTCCCTTCTTATACTTTCTTTCAAACTAACAGCTACATTTTTCTGATTATTTCTGTTTCACACATATATACATGTACAAATATATAAATACAACCTTCAGAGTTTGTTTAATGTTGCTTGCATGTATGTTTCTGTGACTGACCACTTCTATTAGATAATTTCATCGTTGGGGAAAACTCTCCTTTTCAATGATTAGCAGTTGCTTGTAGTGCTCTATCTATTGTTGAATCCCTGTGAGATTTTCACCATCCATTTCGAAATGTCAGTTCTTACTGGCATTGCTGGGTCATGTTTAGGCAACCATGTTACTTAGATTTTATTTTTGCGGCTTCCCTGCCATAGCTGAAGGCACAGTCTCACAAGAGATTCTGTAGTCTTTTGGTTCTTACCTTCTTTTTGCCCTCTTCAATAATAATCGATGAAACTTAGGACTTGTGCTATAGATGTACCAGTTGTATGTTGGCACGTCATGCTGTTCTCTGCCATTTGATGAGTTGTGGCTTTATGGTATATTCTCCTTCTTCTGCCAAAGATGTTTCTCTGATGAGTTATGAGATCTGCACTTATCTGTGGGCATAAGGATAAGTATAAGGAGTAAAGTTTTAATTAGTGAAAAGTTTGGAATTAAGTTTCCTATAGCTCTCTTTATTAAACTTTAAATGAAATTAATTAGTGTTACAGAGTAAAGTAAGTCTTTAATGTCTGCCAGTTGCTAGTTCTGCTCTTCAGTGCTTACACATTATTTTCAAAATTACTGACCCCTCTCCAAGGTTTAGGAAGGGGAAAGGAAAATGAAATAATACTATATAATACACAAAATATAACTTATGGATGTATTTATTTTGATAAAAACTAAATGTTCTATTTAATGGCAAATATTCATGATTATCTTTTCATTTACATACCACTTTTATTATATTAATCATTAGATTAATAACTAATAAACATATTATATTTTTAAATATTTCTTCAGTAAAATAGCAGAAAAGCAGTATCTATAGCAGCCCCAGTCAAACTTCTCTGCAATTCCCCATGCTAAAAATGTAAATTCATCATAAATCAGTTATTTAGATTATGTGTGTCTTAAATGTTGACTCATCATTCCACCTACCTCTCTCATCACTGATATCATAAAGGGGGATATCCTTCCTCCCACCTTTCTTCTGAACCCAGCTTCTGCTTGTGTTACAGTGAGATAGGGATTCCCACCAAGGTCCTGTAGAACCAGTAGTTGATGAAAGCAAGGAAGTGAAAGCAGAAAGTGGACCAAAGCATGCAGAAGTGTGAGCTGAGAGAGAGAGGCAAAGCACTGTCTCTGCTGTGCTGTCTCCACTTCATCAGAAGACTTGGTCTGTCATCCCTTTCATTCTTGTGGACATCCAGATGGTCTTTGGAGGGCTCCTCCTAGGATAGGCAGAGGTGCTCTTAGCAGTTATACTTCTGACACTTCATTTCCCCTATAGGCCTGTCCTCATCTTGCCTGTCAACTTGGCAGTCTCATACTGGCCTCATGCCCACTTATTATTATCCCAGAATTTGCTTCCTCAACATTTAAAGCATTGGTGTTAATCTAACATTTATTTTAACCCTAAAATTTGGCAGAACATCTATTTTAAAAGGACTTCTTCTGTAATGTTACACTTCCCAAAGGAGGCTATAGAGACTAACTATAGTGTTTCAGCAGCACACAACTTAAAGAATATCATCTATATTGAAGAATAAATATCTAGGGAACTGTGACTTAGTTATCTTGCATCATGCTTTCCCTGGTTAAATAACCAACTGGCCTTGAAAACAGACTACCATATATAACAACCTCTGGTATGAGCTCAATGAAAACTTTTTATATTTTGATTTTATTTTTCCTCTGTTCTATAAATGTTCCCTAATACTCATGGTTCTTTAAACTAAGAAACAAAATGAGTGTAAAATTTTACAATCTTTATCAATCATCATTCCCATTTCTCTTGCCTGTCTTTAGCTCTTTGTTTTATGCTGAGAGCTTTCATGGGAGTATACAGCAGGTGACAACTAGCAGTTAACAAGTCGACCCACCAGACATATAATTCCCTGTTGGGAAGCTCTACGTGGAAAAGTGGTGAGGTTAAAGAATGTAAATGACTTCTTGTTTCTGTCCATAACTGTCTCAAGCGCCACTACTTTACCTCCCTAATGTTTTCTTGCAGTTCTTTCATCGCTCTATTGGTGATGTGTTTTACATTTATTGGGCATACATATAGTTTTGGATTGTCAGGAAGATAATTCAGGATTAATTTGGATAATTTTGATGAACAGAAATAATACTAGAATATTTTACATTATTCAGAGTTACATAGGAAAGAAATAGTTTTCTCAGTCATGAAGACAACTAATTTTAGATCTCAGAGCATATTCAAATCAATCTGCCCCTGAAATTAAACACACAAAGTTGTTATCCCAGGTGTTGTTTATTGCTGAATCAAGGTTAAACTAGAAACAACTTTAGTAGACATAACTTTCTCAGTAATTGATATTTTGCTCATTGTCTCAGCCTCGGTTTATGTCATAGGCTCAAGGTTCATCCAACTGTTTACTTTCTATCTGAGAATTCTCACAAATGTATAGCTATGTTCATGACCACATGTCTGGTCAATGTGACATCCCTAGCTTAAGAGAAACTACGTGACTTATCATGTTTTATGAGAACGGGTCAGGCACTGAAACTGTAGCATATAATTTTCCAGAATTTGCCTGTGAGAGGAGGAGCAGTGTAGAGAGAGGCAGCTGTGTAGAGCTATGAAAGAGATAAGCAGAGAGGGAGAGGAGAGAGAGAGAGAAAGAGGGAGGGAGGGAGAGAGAGAGAGAGAGAAAGAGGGAGGGAGGAGAGAGAGAGAGAGAGAGAGAGAGAGAGAGAGAGAGAGAGAGAGAGAGAGAGAATATTTAATGAAGGATGCAGTTGAATGGGCAGAGAAAGAAATGTGAGAGATGAAGAAACATGAAAGAATTTTGAGAGAGTGAGTGAATGATGTAGAAATATGTACACATGTGTGTGCCTATGCATGTGTGTGAAAGAGAGGGGGGAGGGAGAGAGAACTGTGTGAAAGAGGTGCTGTGCCTAGAAACTGTGTAAAGTGCTGTATGGTAATGAGATATGTAGCTGTGACTGTGTGGAGATTTGGAACTTGTGGAAGCAAGGAAAATGAAGCAGTGCAGAAAAGAGATGCAGGAGAGAAATTTATGTAAAATAAAGATGTGGAGCCATGTGGAAAGAGTTGTAACTGTGTATAGAGATGTATGGCCATGTAGGGGAGAGATGTATGTATGGAAAGAGAGATATGTGACTGTATGTAAGGAATGTAGTTGTATAGAGCAGAGTGATTTTCAGAGAGCATGTTTAAGATGAAGTAAAAGACAAAACTACCATCAGAAAGCATGTTTCCTTTTTTTCATTAAAATTAAAAAAAAATTTCCGCCTCCCTTTTCCCTCCCCCTCCTCCTACTCCCCAAACCCCACTCCCCTCCCCCTCCCTCTCCAGTCCAAAAAGCAGTCAGGGTTCCCTGCCCTGTGGAAAGTCCAAGTTCCTCCCATCTCCGTCCAGGTCTAGGAAGATGAGCATCCAAACCGGCTAGGCTCCCACAAAGCCAGTACATGCACTAGAGTCAAAACTCAGTGCCATTGTCCTTGGCTTTTCAGCAGCCCTCATTGTCCACCATATTCAGAGAGTTCGGTTTTATCCCATGCTTATTCAGTCCCAGTCCAGCTGGCCTTGGTGAGCTCCCAATAGATCAGCCCCACCATCTCAGTGGGTGGGTGCCCCCCTTGCAGTCTTGAATTCCTTGCTCATGTTCTCCCTCCTTCTGCTCCTCATTTGGATCTTGGGAGCTCAGTCCAGTTCTCCAATGTGGGTCTCTGTCTTTTTTATTTCTCCCCCCAGATAGGAAAAGTCTAGCTGTCAGTAGATAATGACTTTTCCTAGGCCCTTGCCTCATTGATGGATTCTTTTGCATACCCTGGCTGTTGTCTGGAGGCAGTCATCTCCCCCTAGTTAGCCATACTTTTATTTTGCTGTTTACCACCCTATTACAGGTCTTTTTCATGTTAACAAAAGAATAGACCTTGCACATAATGCCTTAGTCCTGTCTGTGAGTGGCAAGCTAAGAAACTGATGGAGTAAGCCTGGTTTTACTCTAATGAATAAATAAGTGAACCTCTTACTACATGTCTCATTGTCCTAAAGCCTGGAGTTATACTCCTACTTTTCATTACAGATCTAATTATCATCGAATAAGGCCTGACAGTCAATAACAGTAATTTTCATAATAAACTATTAGTGAGTTATATGTCCAATGGTGCCACAACAAATACTTTTACTTAAACAGAATTAAACAAAGCTATATTAAAGGTAAATGTTCAAGTTCTTCTTATGTTTTCCTTGTATCTGTGTATATATATGTTTTGGGTTCATGTGAGTTTGCGAATCACATTTAAATAGTAGCTTTGTGGACACAGGTATCACTGCAGATGCTATGCAGTATTTACCTATATACATTGCCACTTACAATGAAAGAAGAAAAAATATTGAAAACATTGTCATCTTTTCAGCTTCAACTTTGCAGTTGTATTACTTATGATCTTTTATCAATTTTCCCACTGCTTAGGATGACACTTTTTTATTAAAAAGCATTTATTCTACACCTTAGGGCTGCTTAGAAAAGGATTGGATTCCAAGAGTCCAGTCTGGGACTCTGGGAACTATAGGAGGTCCTTTTAGCAATATTAAACCTCCATTTTGCTACAACTTTAGCCTAAAGGATGAAGCTGCCCTGATCATCCAAATTGATGATTTCATTTCCAATGTTTTGAATAAAAGTCTAGTCTATGTATTAGGGTCATGTTTTAGTCGATCTTCTATTGCTATAGAAATGCCATAACCACATTTAATTAGGGCTTACTTACATTCAGAGGTTTACCCCATCACTATTACAGTCATGGAGGGAATCATGGAGGTACAGAGGCAGACATGGGCTGGAGGAGTAGCTGAGAGTTCTGCATCTGGAGTCACAGCAGGCAGAGAGCGGGAGAGACACTGGTCATGACTTGAGCATTTGAAATCCTAAAGCCGACCCTAGGGACACACTTATTCAACAAGGCTATATGTCATAATCCTCTCAAATGGAACCACTGTCTATGAGCCTATCAGGAATATTGGATAGAGTATCTCTGATGGCAATTAGGGAAGTCACCAATTCAGTCACCAGTTCAGGCACCCTCTCCAACACTGCTACAAGTCTTAGTTGCGGTCATTTTGTGGGTTTTTAGAGGACATTTTTATTTAAACCATAACAGGGTATGAAATAAAGCAATCAGCCATGCCCTATGGAAAATATCTCAAAATGAAAGCTTGAAAGTATTTTGTGTCTGGGACATTTAAAGCACTTATTACCAGAGAAAGGAATGTATCCAACTGTAGCACATCCGGCTAAATTGAGAGAATAATCTAGAACCCAAAAATGCTTGTTTGATACCAAAACTCAAGCAAAATCACACTTGGTAAACTAATGCTTCCAGCTACCCCCAGACCAAGCATAATGCGGGGAGAAGCTAACCCGAAGCAGAAAATTATTATAAAAAGAACATTAGATCAAAACTAGAAAATTTGTTGTCCTGGATGCATGAAGACTCTCTCACCTCTGAGATCTTTCTTATAGGATCCCACAATAATGGGTTCTGAACAGATAAATCATAATTTCAGAAAGACTGAATATGGCATTTGGATATTTGTGTAAATTCCAGAAATGCAAAAAACCCTAAAGTAAAAGAAAAATGTAATTATTTATTTTTTAAAAATTAGTGTGGCATGTTCCCTAGCACACATGACTGTCAAAAGCAGCTTGTAGGAGTCTGTTCTCTTCTTCTGCTTTGTGGGTCCTGGGGAGGAAACTTAGATTTGCACACTTGACACATCTTTTCCCCACTGAGCTATCTCGTCCATCTCAGGAGCTTTCCTGAAACATTACTTTTATGCAATTAAGATTAAGAAAAGAAAAAGTATTCATTTGTGTTGTATTCAAATAAATAAGGGTATAAACCTTTCCAATTAATTGTCAAATAAATTGCAACATCCATTCATATCACAAGTCGTGGATTGCAAAATGCTTATTTTATATTACAGACAACATGTTGCAAAATGATAATATGAATGTATTTTGGAATATGTGGATCTATTTGCAGAACAAGATTACTATGACAACTGGCAGCTGCGTGCATCAAAAAAGCCTTGTTAGGTTTAGGAAGCCAGAGCATTTATGGCACAGCTTAGCACTTTGGCAACGCTTTCTCAATTACAGGATTCACAGAGCTCTGCTTCACCATTCGTTTGGATTGAGAAGTTCTTCAGCAAGGGTAGGTCGTCTGATTCATAGAGTCACATACTTGAAGCATGTGAAGCAAAACAATCCATTTTAAGGGCATTGTATCATAATAAAAGAGATGTGAATTAAATAATAAATCTTGTAATTTGTGTAAAGATCATCAGGCTTTACAAAAATGAAGCCAGTTAAGAATGGTAACATCATGAGGACTTCATTTTCATTACCTTTAATTGAGATCTTCTCATCTATCTTCCCCATTTTAAATTAATTTAATGTACACGTGTTGATATTTAGAATATAGTTGTGTTATGAATGATGGCGTATACCTATAACCCCAGTGCTCAGGATTGTGAAACAGTACTATTAAAAGTTCAAAATCAGCTTGGCATGAATAGCAAAACTGTAAAGTCAGGAGTAAAGAAATGGAGGAAGTAAGGAAGCAAGGAAAAAAATAAGAAATCTTGGCTGCATTATTCTGCAATTTTGACATTTGTTGCTGTTTGCTTTGTCTTTCTGACTGCAGTAAGATGAAATATTACAGTCATTTGAACTTGCATATTCCTAATTGGTAAGGATATTGAACACTTTTTGAGAATTTCTTAGCCATTTTTATTTCTTCTTTTGAGAACGTCCTGTTCAGATCCAGAGCCCATCTTTTTTAATTGGATTATTTCATTTACTCTGATTCTTTGGTTCTTTATATACTCTGGACGTGAATCTCCTGTAGATGCAGAGCTGCCACAGATTATCTCCTACTCTACATTATTTTTTTAACTCAGATCATTGTTTTCTTAAAAGCTTCTTGTTTTATGAGGTCCCACTTGCCAATAGTTGGCCTTAACTCTGGAGCAAATGGAGCGGTATTCAGAAAGTCAGGATACTGGCTATGTTTACATTTGTTGGTTTGCTAGAAGTTTCAGCTCTTCAGACTATAGTTTAAGGCCTTTGATACACTCCCATAGTTTTGTTGAAGGCAAAGATATAGATATATGATTTTATTCTTCTGCATGTAGACATCCAGTTTTCCCAGAACCACTATTGAAGATCCCATCTCTTCTCCAGTATTCATTATTTTTTTCACTTCTTTGTCAAATAAATATCAGATGGCTGTCGTATGTGTACATGTTTGGATCTTCTAATTTTTCCCATTGGCTTATAGATCTGCTTTTATCTGGGAAGAGGGAGTTTTACTTCATTTTACAGTTCCACATCACGTTTTACTAAGTGAAGTCAGAATAGAAACTACAACAGGACAGGAAACTAGAGGCAGGATCTAAAACAGAGGCCAGAGATGAGTGTTACATACTGGCTTGCTCCACATAGCATGCTCTGTCTGCTTTCTTATATCACCCAGGACCACCATCCAGGCATGACACCACACTCAAAGGACTAGGCTCAATCATATCAATTGCTAAGTAAGAAATTGTCCTAAAGTCTCATCTTACTGGAGAATTTTCTTAATTGAGGTTCCATCCTCTTAGATGGCTTAGCTAGAGTTGAGTTTATATAAAAACTAGCTGACAATTTGACTTACGGAGTTTATCAGCTGTAGAAGTTTTCTGGTAGAGTATTTGGGGTCACTTGAATTTACTATCATATCATCTGCAAACAATGATACTTTGACCTCTTTCTTTCCAATTTGTATCCCCTTGATTTCCTTTAGTTGTCTAGCTAAAACTGCAAATACTATATTGAATATGTATGGAGAAAATAGACAACCTTGACTTTTCCTGATTTTAGTGGAATTGATTGAGTTTCTCACCATTTAGTTTGATGTTGGCCATCAGCTTGCTGTATATTGCTTTTATTATATTTAGGTATGGCTCCTGTATCCCTGTTCTTTCCAAGTTTTTAATCATGAAGGACTACTGGATTTTGTCAAGGGAGATTTCAGCATCTAATAAATAATCATGCTTTTTTTTTCTTTCAGTTTATGGTGGATTACACTGACAGATTATATTAGGCCATCCATGCATCTCTGGGATGATGCCTACTTGGTTATGGTGGATATCTTTTTATATATTCTTGGATTTGGTTTCCCAGTGTTTTATTGAGTATTTTTGCATCAATGCTGTAGAGTGAAATTGCTCTGTAACTTTCTTTGTGTGGATTGGGTTCAAAATAAGAAAAATTTTCACCAATCCCAAATCTGACAGAAGGCTGAGTTTCCAAAATATATAAAGAACTCAAGAAAGTAGATATTCATCAACCAAATACTCCAATTAAAAATATGGGCTTCAGATCTAAACAGAGAAATCTCAACAGAAGAATTTCAAATGACTGAGAAATGCTTAACATTCTTAGCCATCAGGGACATGCAAATCAAAATGACTCTGAGAGTCCATCTTAGACCTGTCAGAATGGCTAAGATTAAAAACAGAAGCAACAGTTAATACTGGAGAATGCATGGAGCAAAGGAAACACTCTTCCATTACTGGTGCGTGTGCAAATGTGTACAGCCACTTTGGAAGTTTGTGTAGTTGTATTTCAGAAAAATGGGAATAAAATTACCACGAGACCCAGCTATAGTGCTCTTGGAAATATACCTAAAGAATGCTCCTTTATACCACAAGGACACTTGTTCATCTATATCCATAGCAGTTTTATCTGTAATAACTAGCACCTGGACAAAATGTAGATATCCCTCAACCAAGGAATAGATAAAGAAAATATGGTACACTGACACAATGCAGTATTATTCAAAAGTTAAAAACAAGGACACCAGAAAATTTGAAGGTAAATGGACAGAACTAGAAATAAAAAAACATCCTCAGTGTGGTAACCAGGAATGAGAAAGTCAAATATGGTATGTACTCACTGATAAATGGATATTTGTTATAAAATGAAAGATAACCACACCACAATCAACAACCTCATAGAAGCAAGGTGACAAGCAGTGTTCATGGGGACATGGCTCAGATTTACTTATAAAATTAATAGAAGAAATTTTATGAGTGAATCAAGGCCAAGTGGGGATGGGAACAAGAGTGATCAGGTAGGGGGGCAGACAGGATGAGTACTGAAAGAGACTATTCAAAAGGCAGAATATTTCAGTGTCAGGTAAAAAAGTGACAAGGGAATCTCTCAGTTATCTACAGTGATGGCCTCAGTATAACATGAATTCTAATGGTATTAGCAATAAAAGCTCAGAATCAGCTCCCAGTGGGTGGAAGCTGAAGAACTAGGGAAGCAGAGTGGCCAGCTACTAGAGTTCTTACCTCTATAAAGGCTCAGACCAAAGGGCGATCCTGTCATCAGACTGCTGCCTCAGCCAGCACTGAGCTCCTGTCCTCTCCCACCTTATATTCCTTTCTCCACCCAGTCATATCACTCCTATCTCCAAGTCCCTAGTGCTGGGATTAAAGGCATGTGATTCCATGTGCGATGATCACCTTTGTGTGAGTTCTGTTTCTGTATTAGACTGGATCAATTTTGTGTGGCCATGAACTAACAGATCTGCTGCCTCTGTCTTCCAAGTCCTGAAATTAAAAGTGTGTGCCACCATTACCTGGCCTCTAGTGACTTTGCTTTGCACTCTGATTTTCAGGCAAGCTTTATTTGTTCTTTGTTTTTTGTTGTTGTTGTTGTTGTTTTGTTGTTGTTGTTATTTGGTTTGGGTTGGGGCTTTTTCAGACAGGGTTGTAGCTTTGGAGCCTGTCCTGGAACTAACTCTTGTAGACCAGGCTGACCTCGAACTCAGAGTGATATGCCTGCTTCTGCCACCTGAGTACTGGAATTAAAGGTGTGTGCCATCACTATCCAGCTTGCAAGCTTTATTTGCTAAAACAGAAACAAAATATCACTACACACCAGTTTAGAGTCCTGGCTGTAAGAGATATGTAACCTGATCTGACCATCTCCTATGATCAAATTGGTTCCTAGCTCAATTGTCACCTGAGAGGCTTTATCTAGCAACTGATGGAAACACATGCAGATCCACAGCCAAGCATTAGGCAGGGTTCAGGGAATCTTGCAGAATAAAGGGATGAAGAATTGTAGGAGCCAGAGGGGTCAAGGACAAGACAAGAAAACTCACTAAATTGACTAGCTTGCACTCACAGGGACTCACCAACAATCAGAGAGCATGCATGAAACTGCCTAGGCACTCTGCACATATGTTATAGTTGTGTAGCTTGGTCTCCTTGTGGGACTCCTAAAAGTGGGAACAAGGGCTGTCTCTGACTCTTTTATAAGCCTTTGAGAACCTACACCTCATACTGAGTCATGATGAGTAGCCTTATTACATGGGTAGGAGCTTAGTCTTACTGCAATTTGATACAACATGTTTTGTTAATACTCATGGGAAACCTACTCTTTCCTAAACAGAAACAGAGGAGGAATGGTTTAAGGGTAGGGTGAAAAAAATAGGGTAAGAAAGACTGGAAGAAAAGTAGGAAGGAAAATTGTGACAAGAAATTAAATAAAATTCATTAATTAATTAATTAATCAATGCATATATTTTAAAAGAACTACCTTGTGCAGTAGTTGAAGGCTACATTCAGTAGGTCACACTCAAGCAAAAGATCTGAGCTTCACCTTAGGATCAGAGTGCATGCAGAAGGCCTGAGGATGATAGGATGATTTACCATGCAGGGCTACACCACAGAGAATGCATGACTCACTAGATCTGATGGCTGGATAAAAACTATGTGATAAGATATGGCAGATAGGGTGAGCTGGCAAGCCAAAGGTTGTGCTTTTTGGCAAAAGCCTAAAGATTGTGAATGACCCGCAAGGTTTCTTAAGCTGGACTAGAACACTGAATGTCAAACCCAGGTTCTTTTTTTTTTTTTACATTTTTTTCTTTTCTTTATTTTTTTTTGTTTATTTTTTTTAGTTGTTGAAAAAAAAATTCTGCCTCCTCCTCATTTCCCATTTCCCTCCCCCTCCTCCCACACATTGCCCCTTCCCCCCACTCCCCTTCCCCTCTCCCCCCACTTTCTGAACATGGTGAACAATGAAGGCTGATGAGAAGCCAAGGACAATGGCACTAGGTTTCTATCCTAATACATGAACTGGCTTTGTGGGAGCCTAGCCTGTTTGGATGCTCACCCTCCTGGACCTGGATAGAAGTGGGAGGACCTTGGACTTCCCGCAGGGCAGGGAATCTGGACTGCTCTTCATTCTCGAGAGGGAGGGCAAACCCAGGTACTTTCAGAAGACTTGGGTAATTTCAGAAGACACTATTGACTCATTTCCTAAGACATTGTTTTCTTCTACCTAATTATATTAATATGATGTTTTCTGTGCAATTAAATTAAGTACTATAATTTGTGTTAGAACACACAGGTGGTAATAACTTTATTTTGCATTTTAAATTAGATCAGAAATCTAATTATATTTCTGTGATCAGTCATTAGAAGGGGGAAACTATTACATGCTTTAATTTGTCATCTCAATTGCTTTTTATGTTGTATAAGAAAGTATATCTTTGAACACGGTTTTGCCTACCTTCTACCTCCCATTATAACTGTTCTTTCAAATAATTATCACCAACAAAACATATTTCATTCAGGATTTTGCCTCCAAATACTTTACATGCAATAGATTTCCCTTAATGTTTGTTGAACTAGTCATCAGTACTTTCCTTGAAAGATTCAATCTTCCCAACTAGTAAATATCTGAATATTTTCCCTTGAGTGACTAATATTCTAAGACAAAAGGTATGTATGAAAGTGTTTTTATTCTAAAGTTCAATTATTTATTGAAGACCATGACTTCAATCATCCATCTGGAACCACCTTCCTTCAAAAATTTGTTAAAATATCAAAGACAAAGAGCAACAGCCCTAGTACTTGCACATGTTCTCCAGAACTTTTCAGAAGTTAAAGAAATTTCTTTGATCACATATAAGCAAATATACAAGAAATCTATTTTATTTCAGATATGAAGGGGGTAGGTTTCCATGCTAAAACAGGAAGAGCTTATGATGTTAGCCGGCATTCCATTGACATAAGCAAGTTAAAAACAACGGTCTCTCCAGAAGGACTTCTGTGCATTCTGAGAACATCATGTGCTCTAAGAAGTCAGATGGCTAAAAGAATGAGTGAAGGAAAAGCATTAGAAAAAAAAAAGAACTCTAAATCGTTGCTCTAGTTCATTTGTAGCAATGTCCTGCTCTTTTCCAAACAAGTGCCTTTGAGAGAATGTGTAGAAAAGAGCCAGATGGCAGAAACCTTTCATGCCCTGTGAGTTGAGTATACAATCAGTGGGGAAAGTCAAAATGTGAACATATCAGCTTAATGTATTTCTACTGCTCTTCACAAAAGAGATGTTCTAGATGTGTTTGACTTTTATCAAATTCTTTCTTTTGAATATTCTATGTACAAGTTTTGAGAGAATAATGGGTATTTATCTGGCAATCATTGTATCTGAAAGGAGAGAATATATGTCTGCTTATGCAATTTATTGAAATTCACCAACTCTGCATACACAGCATGTGTGTATGTGTGTGTGTGCATGCTTGATATAGACAAGACACTGTTTCATCTTCATTTTAAAGCTGATAATGATACAGCTAGCAGAGGGTTGAGGAAGTCAAGAGACTAAAACACATGTAAGTCTTAAAAGAAAATTTTATTCATAATATTCTATTCCCACATCACAATATGCTCATATTTAGATACCCAATAATCATGACTTAATGTGAAGGTAAGCAACATTGCTCTCTGCATCGTTTTCTATTATTTGTTGCAAAATACATATTTAGGAAGTACTAGCTTATCCTTCTTTAAGCCACTGATGGGTCTTTTCTTCTACCCCAAAGGCACATCTCATCTTCCCACAATTATTAATAAATTCAAACAAAATCCTGATTTTTCTGGTTACAGCAGAACATTCTGGTTCTAACAAGGGGTCCAGACACATGAGAATTCAAATGGACAATGACTTGGACATGAAGTGACAAGGCAATATAGCTGAGTAGTGACTTGGGAATACCAAAGCATTTTAGGAATTTGGTTGGTCAGTGACTAAGGGACACTAATCTTACAACTCTCGATTTTACTGTGTTTCCAGACTTCACAATGTACTTGTTTTCAATGTGTGGTCATTATCTAAAGGGACTTGTCATGTTTCCTCTAGATTTTATTCATATAGAAAGACTCTAGCAATTGTAGGCTGTTGATTTAATTAATTAAATTAGTTTCAATAGAGAGCCTTAATTTTTATCCTTTTCCTCTAATATTACTGTGTCTACCCATGCAACAAATGTAAATTATAGTGTAAAATGTGAATAAAACACTCATTCATCTAAATTACCTATACACTTTATATAAATCGCTCTTGTGGTTTCTTCCATTGTGATTATTTTCATCTCAAAACATAAATTGATTCCAGTTCACCCGGGGCTTTTTTGAGGCTTTTAAGTTGCAAAGTGCTTTGGTTTGGATCTCACTTTCAAAGCATTTCACAAATTACATAGATTTATGGAAACAAACTACCATTTTTCCACATTCATACAGCTTCCTAACTGAGTTATTGAGACAAAACAAATCAGCAATACTTCCCTTAATATTCATTTCCTCAGGCAATTTTATTTAGGGCAGATTGAAGAAAAATTACTTTTATGGAGTAGGAATTTTATTTCTGTGCCACACATATTGAAGAATCAACTACAGAAAAAAATCTGGGCTGACACTGTTTTATACTAAGCTTGTACACCAACAGGGCTGGACAACCTCTAAGGAATCATGTCCTTCATTCATCCACACTGCTGAGGCTTCAGGGAAAAGTGTCTGGTACTATCTATGACAGCATGATGTACTTGTCTCAGAAAGAATACTCTTATCTTCATCTTCCCTGTCCTTACCTCGGACCCCTTGTTCTTTAACCCAGCTCCCTGGTGGTCACTTCTATTGAATGACTGACATTTCTTTTTTCTTTTATTTCTTGTTTTAAAAATTTAAAATTAGCCAAAAAAGGTATTAAGTATCATTATGCCAGCTTCACACAAAGTGTATTTTAGCAAATACTCCCCAACTCGTGTTTGCCTTCTACCTGAACCTTGACCCCACACACAGCTTCTTTTCTTTTTCATACTCCTTCTCTCCTCTATGCTCTGCCTTGGATTCTCTCGTTGCCCTCTCCTCATCTCTAGTATTTTAGGCTTTACTCACATTTACACACACACACACACACACACACACACATTATTGTTATCATATGAAAGAAAGCAAACAGTTTTTATCTTACTGGATTTAGGTTACCTTCCTCAATATTATTTTTTCCTATTCCATCAATTTTCCTGTATATTTCACAAATTTATTTTCCTTCAACTTAATAAAATTACAGGTTGAAGTTCACCACATTTTCATTATCATTATCCATACCTCTAGTATGGTTCTATCCTATTATTGCTAAGATTAGGGAAACAATGAATATGGATGTACAAGTGTCTCTGCAATAAGATAAGGAGTCGTTTGGGTACATGCCCAAAAGTGGTGTGTCTGGAATACATGATGCTTTAAGGAACTTCCACAGTGATTTCTACAGCGGCAGTGCTAGTTCACAGTACCACTAACTGGGAGGAACAATTCCTATATTCTTAAAATCATCAACATTTATTGTCACATTTCTTAGTGATAGTCACTTTGGTTAGAGTGTGATAATGTCTTCAAATCATTTCAGTTTGTATTTTCCTGATGATCAGATGCAGTGATGCCTTTGACAGAAGTTGTTCACCATTGATGAGGCTTCTTCTAAGAACGCTTCTCACACAGTTAGCCCAGTGACTAATTGGCAGTTTCATTTCTTTAGTTCTAATATAACAAAATAACTTTGTATAGGCGCAAAAATATTGTAAACAGAAATATGATTATATTCATTTGAATTTGTATCAATATGCAAGAATCTATACCGATGTAAATTGTTTATAAATAATAGCTCACAAGTATTCTCACTATTATTACTTGTGTGAGTAAGCTCAAACAAATCTACCTTATATCCAATCCTAATTTTTCTTTTTTTCTTTCAAAAGAGATCCCCAAGCCTACTTAATTTATACCCCAACACTCTACAACTTATAAGCAATCCCTGAGAGATGTCTTTACCCTGAGGACAAATTTTGTTGGGAAAGGAGACGTCATCTTCTAGCATTACTTCCAGCTGTCATGGGGGTGATGCTATTTCTTTGTTATCATGTAAAAACTAAAATAATAAAGTTTCAAGATTACTGTCTTGTATAATTGCACATAGTCTCTAAGTAGTTGGTAGGGTTTTTTTCTGAAGTTCTTATTTGAAACTCTGGCCGGAACATTGTAAGAAGTAGAACCTTTCCTTGTAATCTCCTTTACTTGTTGTCAAGTAATAGAAAACTCCTCTTTTAAACCTTCATTACTGACATGATTCTTTTATGAAATTCTGAGGGCTTCAGCACATTTCCAATCAATAATAGATCAATTTCTGGATTACCTTTTGTTAGGGGACCTGGCAGACCCTTAGGGGATCAGATGTGTGTTATGTATATGAGACAAAGCTATTCCTGACTATATCTTGAACCTGAATGAATAATGAATTAAATTCTGTATTATCTCGTATAAATTCAGCAGTGTCTATATGCAATACAACTTTTTTCTGCATACTGCAAGTCAGTAATATACTGAAAGGTTCTTTAAAATCTCTTAGTACCTTGAGAATAGCATACAAGTCTGACTTTTGGACAGAATTATAAGGGTTTTGTTCACCTTTACTTTAATCTTATTTGCAATCTGCCTTTTATGATTTATTTGCATGAGTATAGAATTTGTGTGCTCTAGTTATTGTTATGTCACGTACAATGTGGGGAAGGATATCTTTATAAGGTTAATTCTATTGCTTTTGATCTCTCCTAAAAAATCAGTATAAATTCTTTGCCAAGATTCATTGTCTTCCCACATTTCTTTTAAAATTTCATCACTAGTAAAAGGTACTATAATCTCTGCTAACTCTATTTCTACTAATTGAAAAAGACTAAATCTTCCTTTCATGAGTAATTCAGAGACCTTTTCCATATAAGGTCTTAATATTTTACTCAGTTTATGTGGTGAAAAGATCCAATCTAAAGTAATATCCTTCCTATGCATTAAAATTCCTGTAGGTGAAATTTTGGACGGTTACATGACTAGAATGCACTTAAGATTTATATCCGCCCGATCCACATGTGCTTCCTGTATTTTCTCCTTAACCAAAATCAATTCTTTCACTGCTTTAGCTTTTAGTTCCCTGACTATTTAAGTTTTCGTCAGTATCTATTGTTTTTTAAGTGAAATATTAATTCAGGAGTTGTCCCTGAAGCAGGTCATAGATTGAAAACGTCTCATTGAGTCTGCACTACATCTCTCCTTACTTGCGCTTTTTGTGTTCTAATTTTCTGTAAACCTATTTTATAACCTACGTAATTGATAAAATTTCCACTTTGTATTTTTAGGAGCAATTTGTAATCCCCAAATTGTAAAGGTGAAACTTTCTTTACATCTTCAAAAATTCTTTATAAAATATCTACTTTTGATTCAGATAGCAATATATCATCCATGTAATGGTAAGCTACAGATGTATGAAATTGTTTATGCATTATTTCCAATGACTTACCAAATATTGGCACAGGATAGGACTATTTAGCATTATTTGGGAAAGGATTCTCCATTGATATCTCCTAGTAGGTTGAGAATTATTATAAGTAGACACTGTGAAGGCAATTTTTCTCAGTCTTTTTCTTATAAAATATGTGTGTTTCTGTGTGTAGGTCAATATATGTAGTCATACACATGTCATAGTATAATTGTTGAGGTCAGAGGACAACCTGCATAATTCAGTTTTCTTTTTCTACTGTGTGAAACAAAATCAGGTTATAAGCAAAGTTATAACTTTTTTGAAAATTCCTTAACCATCTGAACCTTCTCACTGACCCCTCATTGTTTAGTGGGTACTGTGTTGACCTAAAAATTTCCTTGAATGTTAATAGTCATTTCAATAACCTTAGGTCTAATAGTCCATGTCTTTTTTATATGTTCTCTTTGAACTTCTCAGCATTATGCATGTCACCCACTCCTTCATTTAAATTTACTACTATAGACTTATTTTGTTTGTGTTACTATGAATAAAACTGTGTTATTATGTAAAATTTAATTTCTTCCTTTTCGTTATTATTGTTGTTGATGTCATTTGTATGTGTGTTGTGTTGTGTTTGGAGGCACACATCTGTGGGGCCAGATAACAACTTTGTAAAAGTAGTTCTTTCTAGCTTTCCTTGGGTTCCAGGGACAGAACTCAGGTCATCAAACTTGTGAATAAAGTACTTAATCAACAGATGTATCTTAAATGAAAGAAAATTACTTTCTTGATTATTATTTCATCAAGTTAATTATTAAAATATAGGAATCATATTGACTTTTTTCGTTTGTTTTTTTAATAATCTTTTCTCATTTTACATACCTATCCTAGTCCGTTCCCTCCACTCCTCCTCCTGCCCCTCCATCTTCCCCCTCCTTACCCCCATCCACTCTTCAGAGAGGGTAAGGCTTCCCATGGGGAGTCAACAAAGTCTGACACATGACTTAGAGTCAGGATCAAGGCCTTCCCCTTATATTTAGGCTGAACATAGTATCCCTCCAAAAAGAACGGGCTCCAGAAAGCCAGTTCAAGCAATAAGGATAAATCCTGGTCTCATTGCCAGTATCTCTATAGACTGTCCAAGCCACACAGCTGTCACACACATTCAAAGGGCCTATTTTGAGCCTATGCAGGTTCTCCTGCTAACAGTCTGTAGTCAGTGAGCTCCCACTAACACAGGTCAGCTGTTTCTGTGGGTATCTATTCTGTGGGAATCCCCATTATGGTTTTGACCCATATTATTGTTCCTCAGTTTCTTCGACTGGTGTGCCCTGAAGCTTGGCCCACTGCTTAGTTTTGGGTCTCTGATCTGCTCCATCAGTTGCTAGATTAACTTTCCATGATGACAGTTAAGATAGCTTTCAATGATGACAGTTAAGATAGTCATCAACCTGACTACAGGAGGAAGCGTGTTCAGGCACACTCTCCACTAGTGCTTAGGGGTTTTACCTGGGGTCATCTTCGTGGATTCCTGGAAATTTCCCTGGTGCCAGGTTTCATGCCAGCCAATAATGGCTCCCACAATCAAGATAATTCTTTCCTTGCTCTTCCTCTCTGTCCTTCTCCTACTCAACCATCCTATTCCCTCATGCTCTCTTCTTCTCTCCCCTTTTCCACTCCACTTCTGCACCTTCTCTCCCCCCTCATGCTCCCAATTTTCTCAGGAGATTTTGTCTGTTTCTCCCTTCCAGGGAGATCCATGCTCTATTAGGTTTCTTCTTGTTACTTAATTTTCTTTGGGGTCAAGGCCTATGTGTTGGTTATCCTTGCTTTATTTCTAATATCCACTTTTGGATGAGGACTTAGAATATTTTTCGGGGTATGGGTTACCTCACTCAGGATACTTTTTCTAGTTCCATCCATTTGCATGCAAAATTCCAGATGTTATTGTTTAATGTACCACATTTTATTTATCTATTATTTGGTTGAGAGGCATGTGGGTTGTTTCCAAATTCTTCCTATTATGAATAATACTGCCATGAACATAGTTGAGGAAAAGTGTTTGTGGTATGAGTGCCAAAATTTGCCAAAGAGTGGTATTTCTAGGTCTTGAGGTAGTTTGATTTCCAATTTTCTGAGAAACTGCCATAATGATTACCAAAGTGACTTTATAAGTTTGCACTCCCACCAGCAATGGAGAAGTGTTCCCCTTACACTCCAGTATTGGTGTTTTTGATCTTATCCCTTCTGACTGGTGAAAGAGGTAGCTCAGAGTCATTTGCATTTGCATTCTTCTGATGGCTAAGGATGTTGAGCATTTCATTAAGTGTTTGTCAACTATTTGAGATATGTACCTATTTTTAATTGGATTATTTGGTGTTTTAATATCTAGTTTCTTAAAGACTTTAAATATTGTGGAAGTTCAGTCCTCTGTCTAATGTGGGGTTGGCGAAGCTGTTTTCCCATTCTATGGGCTATCATTTTATCTTGTTGACCAGGCCCTTAGCCTTACAGAAGCTTCTCAGTTGCAGGAGGTCCCATTTATCAACTGTTGCTCTCAGTTTCTGACATTTTATGTTGATTTGTGCTTCCTACAACTTTATTTATTTTATGACATTTTAAAGATTTTTGTGTTTTTTACTTTCAGTGTATAATATCATACTTTAAACAGAGATGACTTAAGAAATACTCATTTTTAATGGGAACTTTTAACAATTTTATTCACTGTCATTTATAAAATAAAGAAAATCAAGTAATTTTTCTGTTTCAATTTATATTTTTTTATTTTTGAGATTATACTATAACTATAGCATTCCTCTTTTCTCTTCCCTCCTTCTATATGCTCTTATATATTCCACCCTATTATCCTTCAAATTCATGATCATTCTTATCATTAATTGTTACTGCCTGCTTATGTATATATGTCTATGTGTAGTTCTTAGAACATTTCTAAGAACTCAAATACCAAGAATCAAAAACTAAAATACTATTTAAAATTAGGCCAGGGGCCTGAATAGAGAATTCTCAACCTAAGGAAAAGAAAATTGGCTAAGAAATATCTCAAAAAATGTTCATCAACATTAGAAACATGCAAATAAAAACAACTATTAGATTTCACCTTACCTCTAGCCTTAGGCTGGTTAATGCATGGTCAATTGTTCTCAGTATTTTGACTCATAGTAGCTTTCTGTAACTGTTTCCATGTGATGCAGAAAGAAGCCTCTTTGATGATGGCTAGAAGCTATGGATAACTGTGGGTATAAGGGTATATATTAACAATGTAGTTAGAGATTATACAGGTCTATGAAAGTAGCAGTAGCACGTTCTCTACTAGATTCCATTACCTTACCGGCCATGAGCAGTTGGTTTGGTTCACAGTACTAAGCATGATTTCCTTCTTACTGAGTGGGCCTTTATTCCAATCAACCAGCTGTTGGTTATTGCCAAGATATACATGTCTATTACAGTTGGGCATATCTTTCCATGCTGGTCATTGTTGTGGTATGGGTCACAGCAATAGAGGAATATTGATTGTTTCTCTCTCAGCAGATTCCATATTACCTTCTAGTTGAATGAAAGTTAGTTTTCAAAGAAGATACTTCTGGGTCAGACCCGGCTTGAATCTTCTGAGTTTTCTGTCCTAAGAATGTGGTATCATCAGCAATATGTACTTACTTTCAACCTCTAGGGGCAACCAAGGCAACCAAGGAAAACAGCAATAGCCTACAATAGACTAACAATACAAAGGGAGGTTTCTAATACCTGCCTGGAACTGAGGATTTTGTTAAATATTCTATGACTCTTGGAGTAGACATTGTCACCTCAAGCAGTATAAGTTCATCCAAATTCATGTCTGTGTATGTAAAAGGAACACAGCACAGCAAGACCTCTGGGGCACATTAAAAGCAGCACTAAGAAGAAAACTTTGAGTTCTGAGATCATATTATATATATTAAGAAAATGAATAAATGACTTAGTGATACCACTCAAAAATATGGACAAAGAATAAACCAAACCGAAATCTAGTATACATAAAAAATTGTGAAAAATACAGCTGAAATTAATGAAAACAAAAACAAAAAAAATACAAAGAAGAAAAGAATCTAAAAGCTGACATTTTGAGAAGCTATATAAGAACTACCTCCCATTGGCCAACTAATCAAAAGATAAAAATAGTTGGATGACCCAAGATTAACAGAACCAACAATAAACAGAGAAATATTACAACTGATACCTAAAAATTTAATAAAATTTTAATATTAAAATATAATTTCTTTTTTCAATTATCTTGTTCTAAATTAACAGACTATTTTATCTAATTCATTTGGATTCTTAATTTAGTTACTTGAGATAGTCTTTGGAAATAAAATTCTATTTGTGTCAAATTGTTGACAAGATTTTATTTATATGTTATGTAATTCATTCACATTTCTACATGCAAATAACATTTCTTAAAAGTATACATACAGGGCTGGAGAGATGGCTCAGTGGTTAAGAGCATTGCCTGCTCTTCCAAAGGTCCTGAGTTCAATTCCCAGCAACCACATGGTGGCTCACAACCATCTGGAATGAGGTCTGGTGCCCTCTTCTGGCCTGCAGACATACACACAGACAGAATATTGTATACATAATAAATAAATAAATATTTTTAAAAAAAAGTATACATACATTACTATGAAAAAAATAAGAATTGTCTTATAAGGGAGAAAGCTTATGATTTCTTAAATATAAGAATATTCTTATGCATATTATAATATTCTTTTTTTAATTTATTTATTTATTAAAGATTTCTGCCTCCTCCCCGCAAACGCCTCCCATTTCCCTCCCCCTCCCCCGATCACGTCACCCTCCCTCATCTGCTCTAAGAGCAATAAGGGTTCCCTGACCTGTGGGAAGCCCAAGGACCGCCCACCTCTATCTCCTAAGGTGAGCATCCAAACTGCCTAGGCTCCCCCAAAGCCAGTACGTGCAGTAGGATCAAAAACCCACTGCGATTGTTCTTGAGTTCTCAGTATTCCTCATTGTCCTCTATGTTCAGCTAGTCCGGATTTGTCCCATGCTTTTTCAGACCCAGGCCAGCTGGCCTTGGTGAGTTCCCAATAGAACATCCCCATTGTCTCAGTGTGTGGGTGCACCCCTCGCGGTCCTGAGTTCCTTGCTCGTGCTCCGTCTCCCTCTGCTCCTGATTTGGACCTTGAGATTTCTGTCCCGTGCTCCTCTGTCTCTGTCTCCTTTCATCGCCTGATGAAGGTTAATATTCATGAGGATGCCTATGTGTTTGTCTTTGGGTTCACCTTCTTACTTAGCTTCTCTAGGAACATGCATTATAAGCCCAATGTCCTTTATTTATGGCTAGAAACCAAATATGAGTGAGTACATCCCATGTTCCTCTTTTTGGGTCTGGCTTACCTCACTCAGGATAGTGTTTTCTATTTCCATCCATTTGTATGCAAAATTCAAGAAGTCCTTGTTTTTTACTGCTGAGTAATACTCTAATATGTATATATTCCATACTTTCTTCATCCATTCTTCCGTTGAAGGGCATCTAGGTTGTTTCCAGGTTCTGGCTATTACAAACAATGCTGCCATGAACATAGTTGTTACCACTCTGGAAAGCAGTGTTTCGGTTTCTCAGGAAATTCGGAATCAACCTACCCCTGGATCCAGCAATACCACTCTTGGGAATATACCCAAGAGAGGCCCTATCATACAACAAAAGTATATAATATTCTTTGCAAATTCCTAGATACTGAATAATATTCATTGAGTTAATGTGTATTTAGTACTTATGAGAAATAAAATTTCTCAATTTGCTAATATTTTATATATTCTTATTTTAGACATGGAAATATGTCTGTGTTACTATCATATAACATTTTCAAAAAAAAATGTTATCTTTTTACGTTGAGGTCTTTGATTCATTTGGACTTGAGTTTTGTGGATGGTGATAGATATGGATCTATTTTCATTCTTGTACATGTTGATATCCAGTTATGCCAGCAACATTTGTTAAATATGCTTTCTGTTTTCCATTTGATATTATTTGCTTTTTTTCAAAAATCAAGTGTTCAAAGTTGTGTGGATTAATATCCAAGTCTTCAATTCGGTTACATTGGTTCTCCTGTCTGTTTTTATGACAATACCAGGCTGTTTTCAGTACTGTAGCTCTGTAGCAGAGTTTGAAGTCAGGGATTGTGATACCTCCAGAAGTTCTTTTATTGTACAGGACTGTTTTGGCTATCCTGGGATTTTTGCTTTTCCAAATGAAGTTGATCACCAAAATATTCAAATAACTAAAGAAATTGGTCATCAAAAGAAAAAATAATCCAATTAAAAAAATGGAGTACAGACCTAAACAGAGAACTCTCAACAGAGGAATCTAAAATGGCTGAAAAATGCTTAAGGAAATGTTCAACATCTTTAGTCATCAGAGAAATGCAAATCAAAACAACTCTGAGATTCCATTTTACACCTGTAAGAATGGCCAAGATCAAGAACACTGATGACAACTTATACTGGAGAGGTTGTGGGGTAGTACTCCTGTATTGCTAGTGGAAATGCAAGCTGGTGAAACCCCTTTGAATGTTACTGTGGTGATTTCTCAGAAAATTAGGGAACATCTTCCTCAAGACCCTGCAATACTACTTTTGGGTATATATCCAAAAGATGCTCAATCATGCCACAAGGATATGTGCTCAACTACATTCATAGCAGCATTGTTTACGTAGCCAGAACCTGAAAAACAATCTAAATTCCCCTCGACCAAAGAACGGATACAGAAAATGTGGTATATTTACACAGCAGAAAAAAAAATAACATCTTGAATTTTGCAGGCAAATGGATGGAGCTAGAAAACATTAATTTGAGTGATGTAACCCACCCAGACACAGAAAGACAATTATCACATGTGGTCAATCATAAGTGATTTTAAAACATAAAGCAAAGAAAACCAGCTCTCAATTAGCAATCCCAAAGAACCTAGACAACAATGAGGATCCTAAGAGAGACATGCATAGATCTAATCTACATGGGAACTAGAAAAAGACAAGATTTCCTGAGTATATTGGGAGCATGGGGACCGTGGAAGAGGGTAGAAGGGGAAAAGAGAGACAGGGAGGGGAGCAGAGACAAATGTAGACCTCAATAAAAAAAAAAAAATGGAATGTTGTTCTAAAGGAAACTTATTTTAAAGACATCTTTAAAATGTTAGACCATATTTTTATATTTAATAATAAAATTATATAACTGTAGATAGGCACAGTAGTACATGTGTTTAGTACCAGAGTTCAGGAGGCAGAGCTAGGCAAGTCTTATTTGTTTGATGCCAGTCTGGATTCCATAGCAGATTGCTAGCCCACTAAGGCTATTTAGTAATACTCCATCTCAAAGCAAACAAAAAATTTAATTATATTTCTGAAAAAAATAGTTTAATACAAATGTATGATATGATTATATTATGAAATCCTACAAACTGGTTATAGATTTAAATCAGTTTTCTTAAGTGTTCTTAAACCCTTCAAATTAATAAATAGATGAAAATGTGATTGAAAAACTAAAGTAAATGAATGGTTTTCACATTTAATAACTGCGAAGATTAACTGTAATGATGTTTACCTATTTATTTTTAGCGTGTGTGTGCGCGTGTGTGCATGCATGTGTGTGTGTGCGTGTGTGTATGTGTCTGTGTGCCATATTTAAATAAGAGTATGGCAGAAAGAAACAGTTTTATAGAGGAGGCATAGCACAAAGCATTGCCAGTTTGTGACTGCACATTAATGGAGGCACACAAGCTGCTTCCTTCAGAGGTAGCTCTTCACTAGTAAACGCATCGGAATGTACGGCTTTAAGTGAGTGTGGCTCAGGAATATCACAGACTGTACTGACTTACTGTGGTAAAGCGGCTCCATACTTCATGGATATCCAGAGAAAAAGAACCAACAGGGTGTGTCTAGGTGCGTGTATACAGAGAAGATAGGAGGAAATTTAATCCTCGGTTAAATGAATTAGATTCTAGAAATACGGAGATCAAAATATGTAGTTTAATTGATTTGTTCTTCAGGCATGGAAATTAAAGAAGAGCTATGGTATAGGGCAATAACCTCTACAGAGAGAACTCCTCTGGTTCAAAGGACATCTGTCATGATCACCATACTGATTGGCTGAGGTTCGTTTACATAACTGAGATTATATTTGCTTCAGGAATTTGTTCATTTAAATGTCAATGTCTTCTGCCTACACTCCCACAGAAATACCTTTAGAATAACAAAGCCCAGCCTTCTTGGCACAATGACCTATCAGCATTGACCCACTCCAAACTGACACATTTATAGCTATCACAATCATGACCCTTGTTCCATTTTAATTTTACAGAAACAAACCAGGTGAATAGAATGATAGACATGAGTCATGTTGTGACTTCCATTGTCTATTTCTTAATGGTGATACTAATATCTGTAAAGTATGAATTTTTATTGCATTTCATCTCCATACTTGCTGATAGGGTGGGAAACTGTGTAAGGGCCTTTCATCATCTCCTCTTCTCATATACTTTACGTCACTACTGTGGAAGCTAGCATGAGGGTTCTTATTGTCACCAAGTATGTCAGTCCTATGTAAGCATTCACGGAATACCCATAAATTTGTACTTTACAGGAAAGCAACAGGCAGATGTCTTTTGTACCTCATAAAATCCTTCCTCCTTTTGTAAATTTTGAACAATTTTTATAGATCTCCTGCTACCCATAATTTCTTATGCTGGTGAAAGGCCCTTGATAATATTTCAAGCAGTTCATTTTCAGTGTTATTCATGAATTTCAGCCTATTTATGAAAGTCTTTATCCTAAGTACTTCTCTTTTCCAGTTAGACAAATATATTGCCAAAATGATGGTAGGATTATCTCTGGAAGAAAAAGATAAGAACATCTAGTTACTTTCACAAATGAACACATATATCCATGCATTTTTATCATAGAATTCTTTTTCAATAGAAACCTACTTATTCCTACTCATTTGGATTATGGAATCTATCTTTAACTTGCCTTATAGGAAATGAGAAATAAATTGCATTATAATGAATGAAGTCAGCTTTATATCTACCATCTATCATTTCCCAATCTTATTATTGAATAATATATATTCTCATAAGCTGTATATGGACCTCCAGTAGAAATACCACAATCTCCCAGTCTTTGTCAAAAGTACTACTACTTGTAGCCAATACCATGTCACTAAGTGCTGTGTCATGCTTCTACCTTGTTTTGGTGGTTAGATGCAATCCTTAGGCTCTTGACATCCTTGTCAGCATTGACCTGGTAAATTATAAGTCACTGTTGAGTTCTAACATCTTGCCATATCTTCTTTATTAATGTACCTTCACAAAGGGAGAAACCTTTGAGAAACCTCTCACTCCTGCTAGGTACTGGGCATTTTGTTAGTCTTTGAGTCTTGGTGAAAAAATTCTCATCTCAAGCAGTATAACTTAATCCAAGCTGTGTGTTGTGTTTGTGTGTGTGTTTGTTTGCGTGCGCGTGCATGTGCACACATGTGCATGCACAGGTGCATGGGTATAAAGAAACACAACACAACAAATCCTGTGGTACACAAAAGCAGTCCTAAGAAGAATTTTTATAACTCTAAGTTCACAGGAGAGACCTTAACCTCTCTGAGGAGTGAATGGGAGGTAGGGTTCAGGGAATGGGGAGCATGTTGTAAGGAGGGGCGGGCTGCTTCCCGCCACCCAGCTAGCTTTACCCGAAATAATTACACGGAAACTATATTCTTTTAAACACTGCTTGGCCCATTAGTTTTAACCTCTTATTGGCTAGCTCTTTCATATTGATCTAACCCATTTCTATATTCTGTGTAGCACCACGAGCTGGCTTACCAGGAAAGATCTTAACCTGCATCTGTGTAGGGTGGGAGAATCATGGTGACTGCCTGACTCGGCTCCTTTCTCCCAGCATTTGGTTCAGTCTACTCCGCCTACCTAATTTTCTGTCCTATTAAAGGCCAAGCAGTTTCTTTATTAACCAATGAAATTAACTCCTCCATTAGGAGGGAGGGGGAACTGGGATTGGTATGTAAAAATCACAAAAAAATTAAAATGAATAAATTTTTGAGTATATAATATACCATTTCACCCTTCCTTTCCTCTCTCCATGTCCTCCCCTATGCTACTCCTGCTGCTCCTCCTTGCTGCCTTTCAAATTCATAGCTTCTCTCCATTTTTCTCTTCATTTTTGTTGCACACACACACTTAAGTGTGTGTGTGTGTGTGTATGGCTATCTACAAGCCTCCTCAGTCTTTGTAATGTTAATTACATGCTTGCAGAGCTGACCATTTGGTATTGGATAACCAATTGGTGTGTGCTCCCCTGGAGAAGACTATTTTTTCCTGCTATCCGCATTCCTTAGCTGTAGTTAGTATCTTTTTGGATTTTGGCTTCCTGAAATTTCTTTCCAACTTCCTTCCTTCCAAACAAACTCAAAATGAAGAAAGAAAAACAAAGGAATTTTGGTAACAGAGTATCCTTAACAGGGAAGTTCAGATCTCTATGCTGCTGTCTTTCTATGTGCTTAAGAACAGAATTGCTCCCAAGACCCAATATCACAAAATGACCCAGTTATGTATATTCCCTCAATACCTTAATGGGAGGGGCCAAATAGTTTATTTTGTTACTTGTATTACAAGAGACATAAAGAGAAATAGAAATACCTTGAATGATTAAGCAGTTACCCCCCAAAAGCTAATTTCCAGGGCTTTCACTTTTAAAACCACAAATTAGATTAAAATCTAACTTGGCTATTCAGACATACATGCTTCAGTATTTACCGACAACTGTCACCTTTAGGACATATACAAAATTTAATGGGAAAGGATATGGAGTCCACAAGTCACCAGCATATCCTCCATCGTATTGAATATGCCTTTCTGTATGTAAAAATATCTGGAAAGGAGAAAATGTTGACTCTTCAGCTCATTCAAGTAACATTTTATAGAAAGACTCTTTCTATTGTGGTGCTTTGGGGCTTTTGAAGTAAATAGCTTTCTTTTTTTTCAGGCAGGCTCTCATCTTCACAACCAAATAGATCTCTATGCATGGCTTCCAAAGCAGGGATATTAATATATAATCATTATTCATTCTGTCATTTGTATTATAAAAATGATCATGAGTCAGCACATACCCCTAGTTCTTCCGCCCATCTCGCTGTGCTTCAGTTACAGCACATTTGCAATGGCAGTGGAGCTCCTTTGAGTCGGCTTTAATTTTGTTGCAAATATCTCTTGATGATATTCCAGGAACAGGTTGAAGAAAAACATTTGTGACTTCAGAATTTAATGACTATTATTGCTTAGGCTGGATCCCAGACGGCAGCTGATGGAGAGTTGAGGATGCTGTAGGTTCGTAAGCAAAGCATCCTCCTTTCTACTGTGCAGTGCCTCAGTAAGGTCGAGCCAAAGTATTAATACTAGCTTTAGAAGCTCATCCACTTGGAAGACTGAAAAGCCCCTGTTGATCACACTTTTTAAAGTTTAATTTGGTAGCATCTTTGAGGAGGGAATTTATCTTGTAATTAATTCAGCACAGTTGAAAGACTGATATTTTACATGCCACTCACTAAGCTAGGGATTTTTAACTATGCATTTAGATTTGCATAACCATTTCTCACATTTGAATATGGTTAGTTGTCCAAAAATTCATCTTATCATTTTTAGTCAAAAAGCTCATGCTGAGTACCAAGGGCATGCTAATTTGTCAAATTTTTACCATGATGCATGAATACCTGCATTTTATCAGAGTAGTGAGCAATAGGGGCATAGAGTTACATCATTTTATCAGTACAGAGCAAGGGCACTTTTGCAAGTGGTACCCAGCAAGAGAAGTGGGGTATGCCAGTGAATGGGATAAGGATTTGAAGTATCACAAGTTCCAGTGTTTTGTACATTTTTGTACAGTGTTAAGTGTACATTTATCTACAGTGATAAATCTAGAATTGTTTTCAACTGTGTTTTCTCAACTTCCATACAGACTTAAGTGTATTTGTTTGTGTGTGACTGTGTGTGCACATGCTTCTCCTTTGTAGTTAACTATTATCTTATTTTCATTGAAGTTGGTGGACATAGTTTGTAGGATTCCATTCTTTGGCAATGTTTTGAGAGCCACTCTTTCACATAGACATAGTTTCTATTAATTGATATCCTTCTTCTTATGGGAATGGCATAATCTTTCTAGAATTTCTTGAGCTACAGTCTATCAGACCCATCCACAAACACTCTCGTCACAGTGGGTCAGATCAACAATCTGTCTCCCTTCTGAACACAGCAGGCTATGCTGACCTCCTGTTTTGTTACCTACATTAGTAGTTTACAGAGCAGAGGAAACTTTTGTCTTAGGTCTCTCTTTTCAGGGACTATGGGACCCCACTCTGTAAATTAACTACAAAGAGAAGGCCGATCTACTTTATTCCCCTTTGTATAGTTTATCTTTCTGTACTGAAATCCAAAACTGACATACCCAGGGCTTCAGTCGTAGGACCTGTTATTCTAATTGTATTTCCTCCTTTATTGATAGCATTTTCTTTCGTACTGGCTTGCTAAGTATTCCATGAATATTTCTCACCTGAAATTTGTATTTCTGCATCCACGTCTCTGATGTCTACATATGAAGGTAAACAAGCATCTTGAAATTGGCACATACACAATGGTTCTTAATCCCCACCTCTAGCTCACCTGGTTTAATTCCCCTCTTCCATCAATGTTACTTTACTCTGTGTTTCCATTTGCTCAGCGACAAAGCAAATTTTACCTCTCATTCCTGATGCTTCACATCAAATTTATCCGAAGCATGTTCTAGACACTTGCTGTCTGCTTGCTTCTGCTCTCTTCCAACTTCTGTCCACACAGCTCTTCTGCAGCCTTGCAGTAGTGTTTTCCACTATTTCTTTGCTCTTCATTTTTGCCATGTTCAAGTTTCCTCTCAACTTCCAGCCAGAATCTCCCACCAGTTTTCTCCACATTCACTTTCAGTATCATTTGGAATCAAAATCATGGTCTCAGCTTCTCAAAAAAGAAAAAAAAAACAAACAAATCCATGTGATTTTTCCTGACATGACAGTTCATCCTCTAGTGGCATTCCTTAAACATTTGAGTCCCATACTGCTTCACAGTCAAGCTGCTGCTGATGGTTCAGCTGACTTAGTGTTTTCCATGGAAAACTAAGGACCTGAGGTTAGATCTCTAGAACCCATTTAAAAATCTATAAATTCAGAGCTATAGAGGCAGGGACTTGATACCTGGCCAGGAATTTCCTACGGTTTTATGAGCTCCATGTTCAATAAGAGAATCTTTCTAAAAACAATGAAGTGGAGAATGAGAAAGGCACCAGATCTTGATTTTTGTCCTCTGCTGTCACATACCCCAGCCTGTACACAGGTACACATATACATTTTGTGACACAAATTTTCCTGCAGAGATACAATATACATGTCTATGCTCCCCAGATAGAAAACCCAAAACAGACCAAAGGACAGTTACCACCAAAGTCCAACTTGAACCATAAGTTCTATTGGTGTTATTCACAGGAAACTGGGTGAAGGGTTATTTACAGGGACAGAAATGACTGAAAGACAACTGTCTCACTAAAGCCCACCCTAGTATGGGTGACATATAGATTACACTCCACAGCCTACATACAAATTAACAGATCAGAGGGTGTCCTTTCCAAGATATCATTGTACATCATTGGTCTAAATGACTGGAGGAAGCTCAGCTGGCTTCTGCTTTTTCAAGGCAGCTTCTCTGACCTGAACTTTAGGTCTTCTTGGCAGTTCTTCTGCTTTGGGAGCCTTCCTTGCAGCTCAGCGTCCTTTGGTGTGACAGGGTCTCTCAGCTTCTATTGTTTACTCTGACAAGGAGTGACTTAGTGAATCTTGTCAGTTTCAGAGACTTCCTGAAACTCTTTTGAGTTGTTCACCTTGCTGCTCTAGGAGTTTGACCACAAGATGGAATGTTTCAATCTCAGAGAAAAAAAGTTACACAAGAAGACACCACATGCACCTATATAAATAGCATATAGTCATAGATTCTGGACACACACAATACCACAAGAAAGAAGAAAAAGAAAAAAAAACTTGCTTATACATCCTTTCAGACACTGCTATTCATGTGGCCTAAGGAATGGCCTAACTTCAAAATCAAAAGACACAATCACTCCCCAAGCCCTCCTTACACTCTTAAGCTGATTTATTTCTCTCCTTTCCAGTTAATGCTATATTATATGTATGTAATTGATTCTTCTCGTTTAAATTTTTCATTCTCTACTACAATTAAAGTGCTACAGCCTGCTGATTAAATATCTCAAATCTATCGTGTTTAAAGTAACTAAGAAGCAATCTTAGTCACTATAAAGTAACTAAGAAGAAAATAAATCCTCAAAGGACATCCAACATTTACAGACAGCAATTAGGTCCTTTGGTATTACAGCAGTGCTGATGTTTTCTCTGTTTCTTTACTTGAGCTACATTTCCTTATCATGTCACGACCAAGGGACACTGAGTGAGTAGGCTTAAAAGCTAGGGAAGATTCCTTCATTCTAGCTCTGTCTTCTGAATGCAAAAGCAGGAAACGTGCAATTGAGCCAGAAACCACTGGAGGGCACTGTGGGACCTCTGTATGATGTGGAGCTTTCCGTCACAGGATTGCAACAAAGGCTTTCAAAACTCAAACACCAAGAAATATTTTGCTGATGTAGTTAATGGCTTTGCTTTATGTAGGGGAAAACGAAAGAAAAACATCCTTTGGGTTGAAATTAGAATAACAGTGGTGAGAATACTCATAGATATTTCACAGAAAATATACACTAATATCCATTAAAATACCATCCTCAACCTCTGTCGTATATTTAAATGTTAATTAAAGTGGCTCTGAGATATAATTATCACCTAACAAATTACATCCATATAATATATCAAGTTTTATATTTAGTACTATGATAATTTGATGGAAGAATTATGAGTTCATTTAATTCTCAATAGAAAAAAGTCTGACTCTAACCATAGTAGTAATTGAATAGGTATTGTTTCCTTCGTCCTCCCCCCACACACTTATAGAACGTTTCCTACATGTGTACTCCACACAAGATGGCATTCGTCCAAATTTAAAATTTGTTAAAATTCAAAATCAATTGCGTGGGCAGGAAAGGGTTTTTGGTACTAAAGAACAAAAGAAAGTCAAATAACGAAGATGCTTTCTATTAACTGATAAGTGTTTCAAACAACATTTAGTAATATAAAAGCCTCCATAGTAAAGCATAAAAAAATTTTAAGGGGAAGCAGAGGTAGAAACGTGTGTGTGTCTGTCGGTGTGTGTTTGTCTCTGCATGTGCGTTTATGGGTGCACACATGCACATGTGTGTGTGTCTTTATTTATTGCAAAAAATTATAAGTAAACACAGATGCTGTGTTTTTGTTTGGTTGAAAGGAGGAAGATGCCGGGTTGGAGGCAAGGGTGGGAGTGAAGTTTGCCCCGTCCACCTTTCCAATGTCACTTAAATTTGTAAATCATAGGAATTTATTATCTAGTCACATAATACAATTAGTATGTTTAAATACTACAAGATGAAATCTTGGTTTCACCACTGACAAGTGTTATGAATTATATTTTTAATTATTTTAAATAATGTAATCAAACTCATTAGGTGGATAGAAGTGTGTGTTGGTGCTGGAATGCAGTCCTGTTGGTAGAATACTTGTCTTATGTGCTTGGAGCCCTGGGTTTGAGCCCCAGCACTTGGGAGGTAGAGCTAGGAGGAATCTTCTGAAAAGCTGACAGTGATCCACTTTCTGCGAGCACACAATTGTTAGCTCTGGGATCTTCCTCCTCAAGGTGCATAACTGCTAGGTTGTGTTCCTTGTCCGCTGGAAGAACAAGAGTGATCGGCTTGGCACAAGTGCTAAGGATGCTGGTTGACTGGCATCTTAGGAGGCCCTACAATCATTAGGAGAGAAGCCTCTGGCCATGCCTATGAAGGATTACCTGGATTCGGTAAATTAAGGTGGGGAGATCCCAGCTGGACACAGCGGAAAAGCTAGCTGTGCGGGAACATGCAGCATTCTCTGCCGGCTGCCCCTGGCTCTTGCCATTAAAACTCCCCATCATGAAGGGTGAGCCAAAACACTAGTTTCCTTAAGCTTCTCTTGCTGCATTTTCCCCCAGCAACAAGACAAACAATAATACAGAAAATTGGTACCACAAGTGAATCTCTTCCTCTTCTAAGCCTGAAAATGTGGTTCTTAGGTCTTTGGAACCAATTTGAGGAAGGGATGTTCTATGACAAGACTTTTCCTGTAGAAACGCATTCCACACGTCTACCCAACTGATAGGGAGCCCACAACAGGCCAACGTCAGATAGCACTGAAGTCCAACTTGATGAATCAATGACTTTTATTGGGATTATTTACAGGAATATGGGTGAGGGACTACTGACAGGAGCAAAATGACTCAAAGATTGATGCATCACCTAAGCCCACCACAGCCCTTGTGACAGTTCACAACAACTGGAAAACCTAAGGCATAGTGCATGGCCTGCAGGAGCTGCACAGGATGGAAAAGGAAAAACCTGAAGCACAGTGCATGTCCTGCAGCAACTGCACAACATGGAAGGGGGAAGCCTGAAACACAGTGCATGGCCTGCAGGAGCTGCACAGGATGGAAAGGGGGAAACCTGAAACACAGTGCATGGCCTGCAGGAGCTGCACAGGATGGAAAGGGGGAAGCCTGAAACACAGTGCATGGCCTGCAGGAGCTGCACAGGATGGAAAAGGAAAAACCTGAAGCACAGTGCATGGCCTGCAGGAGCTGCACAGGATGGAAAGGGGAAAACCTGAAGCACAGTGCATGGCCTGCAGGAGCTGCACAAGATGGAAAGGGGAAAACATGAAGCACAGTGCATGGCCTGCAGGAGCTGCACAGGATGGAAAGGGGGAAGCCTGAAGCACAGTGCATGGCCTGCAGGAGCTGCACAGGATGGAAAGGGGGAAGCCTGAAGCACAGTGCATGGCCTGCAGGAGCTGCACAGGATGGAAAGGGGAAAACCTGAAGCACAGTGCATGGCCTGCAGGAGCTGCACAGGATGGAAAGGGTCCTTATCAAGTGACTCCACTGCTCTGCAACTCTTCCCAGAAGCTCTGCTGGTCAGTCTTCAAACTTTGCGTGGTGTGGTAGTGGTTTACAACAGCCTTTACTATTTACTCTGGGAAGGAAATGGCCTTTTAAATTAGATCAGGTTCAGGGACTTCCTAGAACTATTTTTGAGTGTTTGAGCTTCCCGCTTAAAGAGCCTTCTTGTAGAATATAATGTTATCTTTCCTTATCATGCTACAGTCAGGCTAAGAAACCACCAAAGACTTTGGTATGTTGAGCTAGAAACATTTTAGAGTGCTCTTAGCGGAGCTTATCGGAAAATCAGGGTGGGATATGAGAAAACAAAAATGCTTACAGAAACGTGGACAGTGGAGACTTGAGTTAAAAGGTTTCAGAAGGGAGCAAAGACTGTATCCTGGCCTGAGAGTCATTTGTGTGATAGCTTTGCATGTACACTGCCCATGTTTTAAGAATGTGAGTAGAGCTGAATTTAAAACAGATGAATTTATTTTATTGATGGAAGACTTCCAAAACATCACAGTGTTCAAGGTTGCTGTCATTGCTGCTTGCTGTTCTCATCCACATCTATAGCTGTGAGTGTAAAAAAAAAGAGCAGAAATATAAAAAAAAATTATGGTTTTGCAAGGAACAGCATGTGAGAGAATATACAGTTTAGGAGGACAAGGAGAATGCAGACATTAGAACATCTATAAGTGTTAAGTAGTTTAGTGCCTGTTTGAAAGAAATCTTGGGATTTGCAAGACTCCACCCACCCAACACTGAATCTTATGAAAATACAGAGTATTGAGAAAGGAAAGTGCCTAAACAAAAACTGCCATTAAACAGTTACCCTGCTCCCTGCTCCTCAAACTAAACTGTCATGGAAGGAATCTTCCAAAGTCATCCCATCGAAATTGATGCAATTCACTCCAGGGAGCTGACGCCAGCCAGTGAATGGCAGCGTCGGTGTCCAGGCAAAGATGTATCAAGAGGCTATTGCATAGAGGTGTGGTGAGGACTCCCACATTGTAATGGAGAACCCACAATATTGAAGAAGTACAGTGTTGTTGGCCCAAGACTTGAGCCAAATGTGCTACACATAGCTCAACCAAAGAGGCCAGGTGGCCAGAGGTCCCTGGAGCCCATGTGCTTCCTATCATGAACTCCTGATGTGTGATACAGAGTTGAAGAATTTGGCATTCGCCCTGCTAGGTATGAATATTGCTTTGATCAATTTTTTTCATTGACTTCCCCATGCTTCAGTACCGGAAAGGGAAGGCTTTCTCTGAACCATTGGGTATTGGAATTATATAACATTTTGTTTGTATAGTTGAGGAATTTCTTGAGATTCAAATGAGTCATGGATTTGGGACATTTAAACAGTGTTGGGACTGTTAAAGACTGGGAGGACTTCTGGAGCTGGACTGAGCAGATTGTGCACTCTGAGGTGACAATGGATCTACGGAGCCCGGATAAACCTTCCTTCCCTAACCTGGTTTTGTCAGGTATTTTATCACTGAAGGAGACAAGCAACTGATACATTATTACTCCATTGCTATAAAGTGTGAGCTTTCTAGGAAAGTGTTTCAGAGATGACAGGAGATGAATCACCCTTAGCAGAGAGAAAGCACGCAGCAATGGGGAATAGAAATGGCGTGGTTTATTGACGACGTTACAGGGTTCAGCATTCTAAAGCTTTCTGTAGTGGCTCATCTGAGGGAGCAACTCTGCCATTGCCACTAGTAGTAATGTCACAAAAAGAGTTGATAGTGTGTGCTTTGAGGTGTCTCCCATCTTCCCCTGAAGGAGTTCGGAAGCATGTATTATCATTTACATTAATCGGGGGATCCTTTAGAGAACTACAAATTTTTGGTAATTTGTTAGGTCACACTTTGCATCAGAAAGAAAATATGGATGTGGTTTTGAGTCCTTTGTGCTTCATTTCAGAATGCGTAAAAATGGTGGCTCTCTTGCATTTCATCTTCTATCCTTTTTATATCCTTTCCTATCCCAGATACTAGTACGCATGGACTAGTATCGGCATCCTTCCAGACTTTCTGGCTCTTGGACTTCAGGGTGTTGTCTCAAAGGAAGCTTGGTGGAAGGGTTAAGACTGTGTTTTACGATCAGGCTTCCATCTTCCTTGTTTCCTTGTACTACCTCTGGCCCTATATCAAAGACCATTGCTCCATATCAGAAGATCCCTACAGACATTTTACATTATTCTGGAATAACAGTAACTCCTTCCCTGTCACTCCATGCAGCCTGGGAAGGGACAGTTCACAGTGGCAGTTTCCCTCATACATTGATGTTTACATAAGTAGGTTCTTTAATAGGCTCACAATAAATAATCATAATTTGAAAATACCTTTTTTATATAGCACTGAATCAATGCACCAATGTTATTATTATTTATTTGTTTGTTTGTTTGTTTGTTTATTCTTTGATTTTTCGAGACAGGGTTTCTCCATAGCTTTTGGTTCCTGTCCTGGAACTAGCTCTTGTAGACCAGGCTGGTCTTGAACTCACAGCCATCCGCCCGCCTCTGCCTCCCGAGTGCTGGGATTAAAAGCGTGCACCACCACCGCCCGGTTTACCAATGTTATTATTATTGTCTGAATGAGAACTGATAGAATTCTACTATGATATGAGTACAAAAATAGAAAAAGTTAAGGAGTAAGAGAAAGTTCAAGAATGATATGTGTGTGAGTGTGTGTGTGAGTGTGTGTGTGTGTGTGTGTGAGAGAAAGAGAGAGAGAGAGAGAGAGAGAGAGAGAGAAAGAAAGAGAGAGAAAGGAGAGAGAGAGAGACCCAAAATATCCATCTCTGAATTATAGGAGAGCCCGAAGAGTAAAACAATAGCCAATTTTGAAGTGGAGCTTCATAAATCAAGTTTCATAAATCAAGTTGTCCTATCCTAAACATTTCACAACAAACAAAAGATAATTATTAAATAATCAGTACCTTGTCAGCTGAAGTAAACAATCCATAGACTGTCAGAAGGCAGTGTTTGAAGTAGGAATTGATGTAGTTATATGGAGATGTACTATTTTTTTACAGAAGGTAGTACCAGAACCAGGTGATGACGAACGTAAACAATTTGTGTCAAGTAGTCAGCATTTGGCAAAAAGTGTTATAATGCAGGAGTGTATTTTAGCTTGTAGGGAGACATAGTTCATTCATACAGGGAACCCAACCTAAAGGTTTTGCTAAGCCTATAACTTCCTCACATGTTCAACACAAGTATCACAGCAGCCACATGCTGGCACAATTGATGAGACAGGCATCTTAGTATCTTTCATGATGAATCACATGACATAGGAGAGAACAAGACTGTAGGAACTGCCTTAGAATATTCTAAGTATCATTAATATTTCTTTCCGTAGCAAAAGTGTAAATGATATTTATAAAATTTGCTTCTTTTGAAGTTTAAAAATGTATTATACTCTTTAAAGATAATGTATATAAAATGGTTTCTTGAATTAACATTTCAATTAGTTAAACAAAATGGATATGAATGATTGCACTGAGGTAATAATCTTTTACAAGAGTCATTTCATAGAAGATAAAATATAGATGGTCCCTTGACACGGGTGCAGTATTAACCATTGAGGTGTAAATTATAGAGGTCAAGAGTTTACACTGTTCTCTTTGTGTTGAATATTCTGATAAATGAACATCCCATATGACAGAAAAAAATAATATAATATAATAAATAATATAATATATTAAATAATATATAAAATAATATAATAAATTAAAATAAATAAAAATAAAATAAAATAAATTATTAATAAATAATATAAAATAATATAATAATTTTGTTAAGTTTGAAAAAATAAAAATATGACTGACATTATATTTTGTTACAGCTTGAAATAAAAGGCAAGCAGTTCCTGGCCTGTGAAACCCCAGTGATGTGCCTGTCAGTATGCTGGTCCCAATGCTGAGGGACATCATGGGCTTTGACTCCAGGTGAGTTGAGTGTGTCTAACATGGCCACTTCTCCATTACTCAGTGTTGCTTTTCTCCATTTTTATCTTACAGCATTCAAATTGAAGTTTCACAAGCACCTTTAAACATTGAGATATTTTGTTTCTCAATGGGACTGTGCGTGTCTCTGACTCTTTTTCCTGAACTTGGGACCCTTTTCCTCCTAGAGCGTTGTCATGTATAGTGCCATGGTATGAGGGTTTGTGCCCAGTCTTACTGTATCTTGTTAGGCTGTGTTCAGTGGATAGTCCTGGGCAACCTATTTTTTTTCTTTTCTTTATTATTTTTGTTTAAAGTAAAGAGAGGAAGAATTGATCTGGGGGAGAGGGGAGGTGGTTGGGAAGAGTGGAGAGAGGAGAAACTGAGGTCTGAGTATAATATATGAAAGAACAATAGTTTAAAACTCTTGCAAAAAACACAAAGGATCATCCTTTCAATGCAGACATCCCCCTCATAACTTTAAATGGTGGATTTGTAGCAGCGCATGGATCTAATTTTAAGGCAAGGGCCAACGTGCCTGAGCAACAGGAGAGGTTATGACTGTATATCTACAGACATGGGAAGTAAGGGTGACAGTTTTTTGAAATGTTTCCTGGTGCCACACCAGCCTTTTTAACAGATGCTAAAAGGCTGAATTACCACAAACACAACAAATTTTTATCACTCACAAAGTAGACAACTTGAACAGGCAAATTGTTCAGTGACTCAAAAGACTCCTTTATTTCTGATTTTAAAATTACAAAAGTTCTAAATTTTGACATATCATGATCCCTTTGACTAAAATAAATGATTGTAGAAATTTGTCAGCATAAGCCTTTCATGAGATGAAGTCACAAACTATTGAGGGAGGAAAGGAAAGACTGATATTAATAATGGAATTAAAAACATTATATGTTTTGTAAAACCTATGTAGCAATCTTCAAAATTTTTATATTTTGTATGTAATTCCCATTAATTCCAAATATTCCATTGATTTATTCCAAGAAGCCCTTATCTAAGATGCTTTTCTTTGCAATAGATAGTGATTAACACAGAGACCTGCAATTAGAAGAGATGCAAATAAAAGACTACAGAATCCTTACTTGGAAATGAAGCAAAAACACTACACACCCTCCTTCCAAGATTCAAGATCATTGCAGAAGAGAGACAAAAGAGTGTAAGATCCAGAGGTGGTGGATTACTAAAAATAACTGTATCTTCTAGATACTACAGGTATCTTAGTTAGGGTTTTTAGTTACTGTGAAGAGACACCATGACTATAGCTCTTAAAAAGAAACCATTTCATTGGGGTGGCTCACTTGCAGTTTCAGAGGTTCGGTCCATTATCGTGATGGGTAACAGGCAGATGTGGTGCTGGAACTGAGAGTCCACATCTTGCAGGCAACAGGAAGTCAATTGACAGTAAAACATGAGGGAAGCTTGAGCAAAAGTGTCCTGAAAACCCAGCCTTATACTTTTTCCAACAGGGCCACAACTTCTAATAGTGCCATTCCCCTTGAGGTCCATTTTCCTTCAAACCACCACAGCAGGAATTGTGTACATGAACTTCATTGGTAGGGGCAGCATCCATAAAAATAGGTGAGCCCAAGTCAGACCACATATCAGCAATTATATGGAAGTTGGACACAAAAACAATCCTATCCTCAAATTTACAGAGATCTGCCTATCTCTGCCTCCTTAGTTCTGGGGTTAAAAGCATGTACCACCACTGCCTAGTTAGCAGAGACACTTTTAAGAGTATAGTCTGTAGTAAGTTAACCATACTGCACACATCCAATAATATTTGGGCAGAACAAATTGGTCTTAATGATTTTTTTTCCCAATAGTTCAAAGTTCTGCAAGAAAGACAATGTGTATCTGAGAAAAATCAGGTGGGGGATGAATAATACTGAAGCAAGTTATGCAAAATACTAAAAGAACTAATAACAAATGTGGTCACAATAAGAGCAAGGCATGGTACCCCAAGTGGTGCTATGGTACTATATAAGATCAAGAATTACAGTCCATTGTAGACTACATGGTAGGACCTTCTTCTTAGAAACAATGTTATTTAGAAATGTTTCTACAGTTTTCAACTATCATTTTAGTCAGTTAATTTTTACGTAGACAACACATTTTCATATTGATAATCTGTTTTAGAGGTAGATTGGGGTGTTTAAAACTGAATGAAGAAGTTGGGCCTTGGTAAATGGATTTAAATTGCATTCCTGAAGACATTTATTTGGCATTATGCAACAAACTGGTAAGAAGAACAAAAATAAGTGGTTTTCATAAAGCATTTGTTTGAAGACCTATACATTAGAACGAAAGAATTAAAGAAGGGGAGTTGGGAAAATGTCAGAAAGAAAGGGAAAAAATTTAAGGTAAAGGGAATTTACTTTAAAGAATATGGTCAATATTATTTGCTGGTAATTGAAAGTTTTGAAACTAATAAAACATTCCTTGATCTGCTCAAACAACTTCCTAAAATACTTTAAAATCTCAAGATTTATTGATATAAAATACTTGTTCTTTTTTCAGAGCTGTTTACTATAGCTAACATATGTGACTACCATATACTCTTAGGTCACCAATCATTGTTAGTTTAAATATGCTGATGTTATTTGATTGGGGCTCTCTATTTAATAGGATTTCAGAACATTCCCAGTTAACATCGGACATGACAGTGCAGAAAAGGCTTCTACTTTACTCTGTCTAACCTATTAAACAGGCAATAGAATACTGGCCTTTTGTGCATGGATATTTATGTTATAGAAATTCACAGTTATTTAAATATTTATAAAATGAGAGTTGAGAGCAGCACTTTCCAAATGCAGTTAATAATGAACGGACATCAAGGGAGCTATCATTATAACAGCAAAGTGCTTTGCAACTCCAATAACTTCAGTAGTGCAGAAGCAGGCCATCAAACTTAATTAAAAGCAGTCAAAAATAAACTGAGAAATTGAACTGTAAAAGGCTGTCCTTTGCCAGAAGCTGAAGGCAGAAAGAAAGCATAGGAGAGCCTTGAAAGTAGTAATGAATTGATAAGCGTTACTGCCTGCAACTTGTAATTCGCTCTGTCAGATTTTAGTATCAGTTAAACTAGATTAATAGAGCAATCACTGATTCTCTATCTTAAATCCTTCTTTGTCAACCTCTTATTATAGGCTCCCATGATAAATGGAAGCCTGAGAGGGTCAAAATGTCTATGCTTTCCTCTGCTCAATCACTCTTTAAATAATACTGGCATCCACGTTCACTGGAACCCAGCATTCTGATATTTTGAAAAGCAAAAATTAATTCAGTTATTGACAGGCTTTAGCCCTCACTTCCAAAGAAGCTTAGCTTGTTTTTAATCAACGGAAGAAGAAATCCGCTGGATTGTGGATTGACAAGCCTAGCACCACCAGGGGCTGCCAATGGGAAGTGAATGATAAAGAAAAGATAGCAAATTGACTGTGGTTCCGAAGGCACAGATTAATGTGGGCTGCGGGACCAGGACCACAAGGCCAGAAACAATTTGCCCTCGATCATTTTGTTTTTGTAATAATGGTCTTTAATGAAGCTAGTGCCTCCCTGCTGTGGCCTTGTTATGTTTTTTCAACATCAGTGAGAAATAGATTTCTCCCGAATTGTAAGAGAGCTAATGAAACAGCAGGAATATTGAAGCAGAGGATCAATTACTTCTTTGTAGTAATTTCAAAGTTGAAATAGCTATAGCACAGATTATCTAGACAAGATAAACCAGCTTGAAAAGTGGTGTGCAAATGACACAAAACACAAAAACGCTGAAGTAGACAAATTGTATTGCTTTCTAAAATCTTTCAATATGACTGCACAGTGTCCCTTCAAACAGTGAGTGTTTTAGACATGCCACAATTTAAAGGAGTGAGACAAGACCTCAACACCTTAGGTTTTTCATAGTTTAAATGGGAAAATTTAATACAGTTTAAGAGTCCTTCGGAAAGAGACTAACATCATTGCTTATGTTTTAAATTCTAAATACCATATTTTGAAGAAAGGATATTTGCTTGAGGTGGAAACACAGACATCCAGACTAAGACAAAGGCAGGGGACTACAGTTACTGCTTATGAGGAGAGCCAAGTTGCATTGGGGCATATGCTTTTATTCATGAAGGGCTTTTATAACCATTGTGAAACTCAGTTCTGACAGCAATCCTAATAAGATCGTCATTCAAACAGGTATAACCATCGTACAGATGCTACAGTAAGGAAGAAAGAAACTCAGGCCGGTTAGATAATTAACACTGGGTCGCACAAGCACCTGAACCCACACAACAGTCCACTGCCCCCTTTCCATTTAGTATTTACATGAAATACCAACTTTCAAATTTCAAATCACTGAGCTGTAATATAGTGTGCATTAGCAGAGTATGTAATTTCCATTTCCATCAGTTGCAGTCGGTCGGCAGCAATGTCTTTGTGCTGATGTGAGAGTCAAGTAGAGCAACAAGAAGCTGCTCGGGTTCTGGGTGTGGGTACCCTGCAGCCCAGGTGCAGTTCACAGCCTCTGAAAAGTTCGAAGCTGAGCCAGCTCGTGAGAACTCTCAGAAAAGCTTCTACTGAAATGGTAAGGCAGATGGAAGACAGTCTCCCTGGGTATGGACTTTCCAGCTGAAAGGGAGCTTGGGCTGAGATGGAGTTTAGGGGATGATGATCCATCAACATGAATCGATCGATGGGTTGACTTGAGAGAGATGGCTCGGGTTCAAGGTGACAAAATCTTAAAACTAGTTAGAAAGAAGAGGGGGAGTCTAAAGTTGGGATCATGCAGAAGAAATAGTTTAAAGTTAAAATGGTATGTCGAGGTGTGGACATAGCTGAGGCACCAAAGCATGGGCTGTGTGAGCATGAAGACCTCAACCCATTTCTCAGCACCCATGCACAGAGAGCCAGGCAAAACTCTAATTCTAGCGCTGGCTAGGGAGAAATAGGAAGAACTCTGAGGTATACTGGTGTGTCAAAGTGACCTGATAATTAGTTAAGTTCTCAGCCAATTATGGGCTCCATTAAAAAAAAAAGCAAAATATATGGCACCTGAGGAAAGACACCAAAGATTTTACTCTGGCCTTACACATACATCACACACACACACACACACACACACACACACACACACGTACACATGGTATTTGACTATAAAAGGGCACTAAGATAGTATAAGGAGTGAAGTACTAAGAATTCAGAACAAAAAGAACTAAAACCCAAATGATAGGAAGCTTGTTCATGGTCACATAAACCAATTATTGTCACTGACATGGATACTGTAGTTTTATTCCAATGTATTTTGTGTTGATTTACAGAGCAAGACCGATGTCAGTAACAGCAGCAGGCAAAGGACACATGGCTGTAATCCCACAATTGGGAGGTTGAGGCTGGAAGACTATCATGAGTTCAAGGACAACCTGTTCAACATAGTGACCTGTCAGGGAAAACAAAGGGAGACCCTGGCTCAACAACATTGGGGATGTTAACTATAATGGTTACAACACAAATTTCCCTCACATGACAATTGAATAACATCCTGATGAGCCAGTTCTATGTTACTATACCAATAATCAGAAGAACAGAAGTAGCTACCAAATGCCATAACTTCACAACACAGCTTTCATCCTATAGAGTTGAGTCATTTACACATGCATCTTGATCATATTACTTACTGGAAGATCTAGCTCACCGACACTGCCAAGCATGGGCAGAGAGCAAACTTCAAAACAAAAACTTAGATTCTACTGAGCATGCACTGCATTCCAGGCATTGATTGTAAAGTCTGCAATGGCACAGTTAGCTTTGCGCTCTGTGCCTGAGGCTGTGGTAAAGACTGCGTGTACTGCTCTCTTTATAGCAGATGATAAAAGCACAGACACTATCTTTGCTCATGGTTTACATACAAAGCAAATAAGGTACATTATGTTTAAGCACCTTCATTAAGATAATTCACAAAACTTCTAAGTGATGAACCGCACATGCAAGCCTCCTCTGTATTCACTTCCACAGCTCTCACTACATTGTCTACAAAACAGAAAAAAAAAAATCTGCAACTTCAATTACCATAGTTTTGTTCATATTAAAATAATACATTCTGGGATGTTTAAACAAAAACTCCAGCAACTAAAGCACATATGTAAATTCTAAGCAGAATGATTTTGCTCAAATTTGTAAAATATATTTAGGGTTATCATAAACCCCATTTTGCTTCATAAGATAATAAGAATTTCAGTTTCATTCTCGTGATGTTATTATAACTCTTTGTGGAGAGCAAAATTTCTCCCAGTACACATAGAGATCTTTGCAAAAATTCTGATTGCCCTGATGCCTGTAGTTGTATAACATTCTATAGTCACATCACATCTTTAAATACAAACTTACGATGATCATGAAATATACCGTGGCTTTTAACATAAAGACAACCTTGTTATTGCAAATTTGGTTGTCTAAATAGATTGGCCTCTCGTGTGTGCGTGTGCGTGTGTGTGTGTGTGTGTGTATGCGCGCATGCACACACATGCACGTGCATTTTCTAATAACCACACACACATTTCATATGCATGAATTTACCAACTGCAATTCAATGCTCTGTGAATTTTAACAGTTTTAGGTGTACACAGAGTAGTATAATTGTCAACACAATTTGCCAACTAAAGTTGAATCAGAAGACACATTTCTCGTCAGCTTTTAAAACGAAAGTAAGTGTTCTCTTATTGTCTCTTTCATATTACTATTATTCTCCTGTTTGTATTTTGTGGTCTTTCACTGTTTAAGACAAGTCCTCGGTATCATGATGACATGTTGGCAGTACTGAGGTTATATTATTCCAGGCATAGAAAACAATTGCATTACATAGAATTCATTCCAGCTTGAGTCACAGTGCTACTAATGGAATTCAGTGCTGAGAAACTTTTTTCTTTCAATTAATTCTGTATGGCCAAGACTTTAGAAGTTGCCAGAACAATTGTGATATATATTATGCTTATCTTAACCCAAATATGTCATTTATCACAATCCACTCCCCAATTCAGAAAAGAAGGGAAGCAAAATTTTATTATTTAAAAAAAAAGAATAGGAAATTATCTAAAAGCAACCTTTTGGTAGTATAGGGCACACAGGAGGTTAGAGTGGGTAATTTTAAGTTTCTGAATAAAAGATGATTAGCACCATACAGTTGTATTTTATTTACAATTTTACACTGTATTGCTTAGCACTCAAGAGAAATACAACAAAGACGAATGAAATCCACAGGCATCCTGAGCAAACTACAGACTCGTGGAAGAGAAGAAAAGCCTACAAAACCGCCTGTACTGCATTGTACACTATAGATCTGATGTGAGAAGACTGAAAATTCAAGCTATGGGAACTAGTCTGAAAATAAAGTTAAACAACCCTTTCATAGAACTGTTCAGATGATTCTAAGTTACTACCATTTTCACTAAGAAATATGTCATTTTATATGTGATTTAGATGCCTGTTTAGGTTCTGGGGGGAGGAGAGAGAATAAATGGAGAGTCCGGGAGGGTCTGGGAGAAGTTTGGGGAGAAAAAAAAACTGTAATCAGAATAAACTGTACAAAAAAATCTGTTTTTAATTAAAAGAAAGAAATATGTCAGTGAATGTGTATCTTCATAAATGCAATCATTTTGTTATATTTAACTGCAAGATATTTAAAGTCCAAGAGCAAGAACATATTGTGTATGGAGTACTTCGGATGTATTTATAAGTATAAAACATTGATAGATATTGAAATTGTTTTAAGATGGTGAAAATAGAGTAGTGAGTTTAACAGAGCTGCCTTAGGGAAATATATAACCTGACAGTCTGTTCTCTGCAAGTTATCACAACTTATTTTTAGAAAAAAAATGTGAAGATCATAGACACTGGCACTGTTTAAATTATTTCTTTATAAAGTTTCTCTTTTATTGCATTAACACCCAGCTTTTACTATGCTCATGTACATGTATATCAGTTTGCAAAATTGGAAAGTTCAGAGAAACTCTAGAACAGAAATGTTAATTGTTAGTTGTTTTAAGCCCAGTCATAAAGACATTTGGTAACAGCTGCTGTTTCCCCACAGATCACCCTCTGTGGGACAAGGAGGCACATGCTTGCATCAGACGAGCAACATTTCCTTCATTGGCAGAGGAAATTTACTTAACAGAGGCTCACTTAATGCATTAGTCACCCCAATTGTATATTCAGTAAATGAGAGCTAGAAAGGCTATACAATTGTCTGAACTCTCTGGCACTCACTGGGAAGAAGTAAGTTTGAGTGCAGGCAACACAAAACCTATGTCTCTGGCAAGACTGACATGCTTTCCATAAATTGCTCTTTTCAACAGTTATATGTTGGCTTATTCTGTATCCACTGTAACACAGCAAAGAGCTTTGCTTAAACGGTTTGATGAAAAGCCGCTTGCATGGATTCACTTCTTTGTTAGAATAGTTGCTCTTGCTCTAGTGAGGACAGTCACAGGAACACCTTTGCTATTTTTTTGTTTTGGCTTCTAATTTGCTAACAATAAACTCCTCTCAGGAGAAGCAGAGCTGTTTTTCTGAAGTCTGCTGCCTCTTATCACTTCAGCTGACCCTCAAGGTGACCTTCACATCCTGTTTCTTGCTGCTATTTATTTTAAGTGTTTGTTTCACCTCCTGGCCAGTCCTCACCATGAGGTTTCCAATCTTTATCAATTACATGGAGACAAATTTAAAAAGTAATTTTTATTCTAATTGACCTCAAATTCTTTAAAATGTTCAGAGAGGTTTTCTTCAAAATGCTCATTCAGAATAAGATATAATCCTTTAAAGATTGGTCACTTTCTAGCATCACAATCAACAGATATTGCAAAATGAATCACTTTTATTTCCACAAGTGAGTAGTTCATATTATCAAACCAAAATCCTCATCAATATGTTAGAAAAACAACTGCTATGCTAACCAAAAGTAGTTATAATTACTGATGCGGTTAGAAAAAAAATTAACCAGTACCTATCACTGACCTTAGGTTTTTACGTGTGAATTTTCACATAAATGTTATTACATACAATATATTTAATACATCAAGGAGTGATTGAATAGATTCTAAATAAATAAATGGTTCCAATAATACCCCGAGTTGGAAAAACATCAAAAAAAAATGCTGATAGCTGATGTGTTCACTTGCTGTGAGAACTGATGTAATCTTGGCATGCATGCCAGTGTGCAAGCATTTGAGGAAAGCGGAATTCCTAATGAATTTTTTTCCTATGTCACCTAGTACTGGAGACATGAGCACCACTGCACGCCATTACCATCACGGCCCATTTCTTTCCATCATATGTGTATCCGTCAATTTTTCTTTTATAATCTGGAGCGTGTGATTTATATGCTGCTCAGACATAACTCACAATTATCTTTAACTCCATTTTGTTTCCGGCACAAGGATATGCAGACCCTAGTTTCAGAGCAATTTAAGTCCAGAGGTAGGCTGTTCCTGAAAAATGTAGCAATTACTTCTCCTCCTAAATTCTTCTCAGAAGTCCAGTTATGAGGGAAAATACTAGTGAAGTACTGAGTGAAAAGCTGTCTCATCAACAGCCCTTGCTGCCCAGTTAATACATAGGTGAAGGCTAAACATCTTTTGTAAGAAACTCTAAATTCCTTTCAAATGTCCTTTGAACATTATTGGGATCTGAATATGACTATAATACATTAAATTAAAGAGAGATTATTTTGGGTATGGATCATAGGAGGTTAATATTTAATTATGAACACCACTGACTAAAAACTGGAGATGGCCAGTAATATAAAGTACTAGACAATAACTTAAAGACAGCAACTATTTCCAAGGAATGATGAGTGGACTTTGGAGATACAGGGGCATAGAGCCACACTTCAGTTTGAGGTGTTAGAAGGAGAGGAGGACTTTAGAACTATTTCAAAGTTAAACAGAGAAATATGATAAATGAAGAAATATCCAGAAACCCAGTCCTGATCTCTTAAAAACTTAGGATCCCCTGTCAGTGGACAACTAGGGGTAAATTGCCATCAGTCTGTTTGGGGAGGAGGCTGAAGGTGGGGGCAATGCTGAGTCTTGATGCCTAGAATTTCCAAGCCCATTTTCTCTTAGGTACTTACAGCTCCTTAGCCTCATGAGTGCTGCTCACCTATGTCTGCCTGGTTTCCTGCTTTTGTTTTCACCCTCTAGTTGCTGTGACATAAGTAAGTAGAGAAAAAGAACATCCTGATATTGTATCTTCCAAATGATTTTAGGTGTTTTCAGTGTCCTACATTCTCTAACGAATAGGTATCTTATTTGAAGATTCTATGTGGTACGATATATTATGGCCTTTCTATTCCAGGGAGGCAGACAGAAAGCCATCTTATAAGGAGGGATTCACCCCAAGTGCTATCATGCTTCCCTCCTATCTAGAATGAGAATGTAAAAGAAATTGACAGATAATAAATTTGAAAAGGGTCAAAGGGAATGTTAATGGAAATACTGGAAATTTAACATACAAGAGAGCTAAAAATCTTATCTAACTTATACAGTCATTTCAAGTTACCAGACAAAACAGAGAAAGTTCATTACAATCACAGGAAATGAAAGAGTCATATCCATAGATATGTATAATGCAAACTCTGTCTTCATGGCTCATAATGAAAAAAGGATATGATATAGATATCTAGGTCCATATTAGTGAAGTGACTACTCTGGTAGGTATCTCCCTTCATTATGGTCACTACTGAAAAAAAGAGAAAGAGCTAGGAACTTTCCATGCTCTGGATACTCTGGAAAGGGAAACATAAATCTAAAAGACATTCCAATACATCTTCTTTGGTCTTGCAGATGGGTAGCTGTCAGTAAAGACTCCCTTCACTGTATCTTTGCCCATGGAATCTCCTCCACCCACAGGCATCAATCAAGAAATGCTTGCTGTTTCTCAGTACATAGAACTTTCTTGGATATAAACTAAAAGATAAAATGTGACCTCTACGTAAAAGTAACAGACTATTATATTGTTCGACAACATTATCTCTTTAAAGTGGGAGCAGTGGATAATCACTAAATTTTTCAATTGTCTGCTTTTGTTTGCAAAATTATTGTGGGTATTGGCCATCCTAAGTCTAGTCATGGAAGATTCCAGTTTGGACATTTGTAAAGGCAAATACTTGGTTGTTTTGAGCTCCTCAATTACTGGTGCTAACTGCCAGCCACTCATGGAAAAGAGGATGGCCATTCAAAACAAACAAGTATTCTGACTATTCAATTAAAAGTTAATAACACTCACATGGGCAAATGTAAACAGATTATAATAAAGATAAGTGGTTTTGGTACAGTCATTTGTTACTGGACTCAACAAGTCTCTTGTCCAATGTAAACCAATGGGTTCAGTTTTATAAAGGAACAGTACTCTTTGTGTATGCTATCATTTATTTCAGGGTATATAAAGATTCCTATAGTTAAAACAACTAATGGGATGCTCACCCATGGAGATTATAGAGAGTCCATCTGTCTAAAAATCTCTCAGAAGTAATTGCAGTATCATTTTTAAAGATTTATTTATTGCGTATATAAATGTTGTGTTTGTATATCTGTCTGTATATAGTATGCAAGTCTGATTCCACAGAAGTCAAAAGAGGCATTAGAATCTCCAGGAACTGGAGTCACAGAGTTCTACAGATCACTATATGGTGTGCTAGAAACACAAAACCTGGTTCCCATGCAATAACGGCAAGTACTCTTAACTACTGGGCCATCATCCCCCCAGCGCCACATGCAATAGTTTTAACAGAGGATCCTTAGTTTAGTTACATTTTGTGAACATCAATTTGGTGATTATTATTGATGTAATTGTTTCTTCTTTGCTACATAAACTTATTCAAATCCAAAAGTGCAGTTATGGCAGTGACTCTATATACTATATAAAGATTATTTTTTGTTTTTTTTTTAAGATTTATCTGGGAAATATTAAAACCTCATAGTTTAACAGTATATACACAGGTAATATTAATTGATTACATTATCCTATATCTGTAGCTTTGATTCAGGTTTTTTTGTATTATTATTCAGTTGGCATGGCACAGCACTATCCTCAGTCAAACTACAGCCATCTTCATAGGATCAACTGTACCTGCTTACAGAAGTTGACCTCAGTGGTGCTTGTTGACTGTTAAGTTCTTTGATAGCAGAGTAAAGATAGATATTTGACCTTCCTACTGAGTATCTAGCCTCGTGTCCATTCAGTTCTGTGTAATTCTACCCTAATTAGAGGTGGTCATATTGTTTAGAGGAGAAGCTAACAACTATAAACCAGGAAGGACTAGAGAATGGATGCTGCACTTACATAGCTACAGGAAAGTCATTAGAATCTTTGGGTGAAGACTTTTCAATGCATCTGCTCTTGGTACCACAGTCCTGTCAATAAACTTTCACCCATGCTCAATAAGTAAGATCAATAAACTCAGTGGTTCCACAGTGTGATGTTGATGAAATGGATCTTTGGTTTGTCATTGGGACCTTATCAGGAAAGAATAGATTTTGCTTAGTCTCTCAAATTTGAAGAGAAAATTCTCACAACAGATATTAAATTCACTTCTTTGTGCTATTACATCTCATAATTTTAAGACAGAAAACCAGAAAATAAAAGGAAATATCAGAAGGGTGTAAACAGGATGTTGTTTTAGTAAAATATATTTTATATATACATATATTTGAAGATTAAGGTGAATAGATGTTTCTAGAATGAAAAAGAAGGTCTGACTAAGTTATTTAAGGTGCACAAAAGATGAGGCTTAGAGGTGATACATATATTAAAATTTCTAAGGTCAAATGTCAACAATTGCAGAGACTGGCTATATATGTAATCAAAGTTAATTTAGAAATGTCTGTTGTTTATTTTTTTTAATATACAGGAGTTAAAAATACCAAATGGGTATATAAATGACTTTCTGGGTGTTCAATAAGTATATATAGAAGTCATATTAATGTGATCAGATAGTCAGTGTGATAAAAAGAGATAATGTTTCCCCTCCCGCAAAGGTCAACAAGTTCCCCGAGGACTGTGGACTGTTTCCCAAAATGGAAAGTCAACTGTTTTTCTCTTGTTCAGGCAGGCAATAGAAGTCTCATTTAATGAAACATTCAGGGAGCTGCAACTAATGTCAAAACTATAAGAAGGAATGCCAACACAGAAGAAAGATTTCCTAAACGCTCCTAAGCAAAGCTATGGTCAAGCAAGACCATTGACTTATCCTTACCAAGAACAACTGGGAAAATTAAGAGTGGAGCAGCCAGAAGTTCCTTTTAAGCCCAAGTGACCTCTAAGGACTAGATTCTTTTTTTTTTTAATTTTTTTATTGATAAAAGGAGAATAAAGAAAAGAAAAAAAAAACAAATTTCCACCTCCTCCCAACAGCCTCCCCTTTCCCTCCCCCTCCTCCCACTCTTCTCCCCCTCCTCCCACTCTTCTCCCCCTCCTCCCACCCCTCTCCTTTTCCCCCCACTCCTCTCCCCCTCCCATTCCAGTCCAAAGAGCTGTCAGGGTTCCCTGCCCTGTGGTAAGTCCTAGGTCCTCCCCCCTCCATCCATATCTAGGAAGGTGAACATCCAGACTGGCTAGGCTCCCACCAAGCCAGCACATTGTGTAGGATCAAAACCGCGTGCCATTGTCCTTGGCGTCTCATCAGCCCTCGTTGTTCGCCATGTTCCGAGAGTCCAGTTTTATCCCATGCTTTTTTTGGTAACAGTCCAGCTGGCCTTGGTGAGCTCCCAGTAGATCATCTCCACTGTCTCAGTGGGTGGGTGCACTCCTCGTGGTCCCGACATCTTTGCTCATGTTCTCACTCCTTCTGCTCCTCATTGGGACCTTGGGAGCTCAGTCCAGCGCTCCAGTGTGGGTCTCTGTCTCTATCTCCATCCATCGCCAGATGCAAGTTCTAGGATGATATGCAATATATTCGTCAGTATTGCTCTAGGGTAGGGTCATTTCAGGTTCCCTATCCTCAGCTGCCCAGGGAACTAACTGGGGACCTCAGCTTGGGCACCTGGGAGCCCCTCTAGGGTCAAGTCTCCTGCCCACCCTAAAGTGGGTCCCTTAACTAAGAATTGTGGTTCCGTGCTCCCCTATCCAACCTTCCTTTATCCCGATCCTCCTTTTTCCCCAAGTCCCCCCTCCTTCCCTTCTACATTTTCTCTCCCCATCTCCCATAACCCCCATCCCACCCCACCCCCAAGATCCCACTTTTCTCCCCGGCAATTTTGTCTACTTCCCTTATCCAAGAGGATAACTATATGTTTTTCCTTGGGTTCACCTTCTTACTTAGCTTCTTTAGATTCGCCTATTGTAGACTCCGTGAACCCTATTTATGGCTAGAAACCAATTATGAGTGAGTACATCCCATGTTCATCTTTTTGGGTCTGGGATACCTCACTCAGGATAGTGTTTTCTATTTCCATCCATTTGCACGCAAAATTCGAGAAGTCATTGTTTTTTACCGCAGCGTAGTACTCTAGTGTGTATATATTCCATACTTTCTTCATCCATTCTTCCATTGAAGGGCATCTAGGTTGTTTCCAGGTTCTGGCTATTACAAATAATACTGCTATGAACATAGTTGAACAAATGCTTTTGACATGTGATAGAGCATCTCTTGGGTAAATTCCCAAGAGTGGTATTGCTGGGTCCAGGGGTAGGTTGATCCCGAATTTCCTGAGAAACCGAAACACTGACTTCCACAGTGGTTGCACAAGATTGCATTCCCACCAGCAATGGATGAGGGTACCCCTTCCTCCACAGCCTCTCCAGCAAAGGCTATCCTTGGTGTTTTTGACTTTAGCCATTCTGACAGGTGTAAGATGATATCTCAAAGTTGTTTTGATTTGCATTTCCCTGATCGCTAAGGAGGTTGAGCATGACCTTAAGTGTCTTTTGGCCATTTGAACTTCTTCTGTTGAGAATTCTCTGTTCAGTTCAGCGCCCCATTTTTTAATTGGGTTAATTAGCATTTTAAAGTCTAGTTTCTTGAGTTCTCTATATATTTTGGAGATCAGACCTTTGTCTGTTGCGGGGTTGGTGAAGATCTTCTCCCAGTCAGTAGGTTGCCTTTGTGTCTTAGTGACAGTGTCCTTTGCTTTACAGAAGCTTCTCAGTTTTAGTAGGTCCCATTTATTCAATGTTGCCCTTAATGTCTGTGCTTCTGGGGTTATACCTAAGAAGCGATCGCCTGTGCCCATCTGTTGTAGGGTATTTCCCACTTTCTCTTCTATCAGATTCAGAGTTTTCGGGCTGATATTGAGGTCTTTAATCCATTTGGACTTGAGTTTTGTGCACGGTGATAGATATGGGTCTATTTTCATTCTTCTACAGGTTGACATCCAGTTGTGCCAGCACCATTTGTCGAAGATGCTTTCTTTCTTCCAATGTATACTTTTAGCTCCTTTATCGAAAATGAGGTGTTCATAGGTTTGTGGGATAAATTCCGGGTCTTCTATACGAATCCATTGGTCGACTTCTCTGTTTTTATGCCAGTACCACCTGTTTTCATTACTGTAGCTCGGTAATAGAGTTGAAGTCAGGGATGGTAATGCCTCCAGAAGATCCTTTATTGTATAGGATTGTTTTGGCTATCCTGGGTTTTTTGTTTTTCCATATAAAGTTGATTATTGTCCTCTCCAGATCTGTGAAGAATTTTGATGGGATCTTGATGGGGATTGCATTGAATCTATAAATTGCCTTTGGTAGAATTGCCATTTTTACTATGTTGATCCTCCCAATCCAAGAGCAAGGGATGTCCATCCATTTTTTGGTATCCTCTTCAAATTCTTTCTTCAATGCCTTAAAGTTCTTGTCAAATAGATCTTTCACTTCCTTGGTTAGATTTACCCCAAGATATTTTATGCTGTTTGTGGCTATCGTGAATGGAGAAGCTTCTCTGATTTCCCTCTCTGCTTCCATATCCTTTGAGTATAGGAGGGCGACTGATTTTTTGGAGTTGATCTTGTATCCTGCCACATTACTAAAGCTGTTTATTAGCTGTAAAAGTTCTTTGGTGGAATTTTGGGGGTCGCTTATGTACACTATCATATCATCTGCGAATAATGAAAGTTTAACTTCTTCCCTTCCAATTCGAATCCCCTTGATCCCATTATGCTGTCTTATTGCTATTGCTAGAACTTCCAGCACTATATTGAAGAGGTATGGCGAAAGTGGGCAGCCTTGTCGTGTTCCTGAGTTAAGCGGGATGGCTTTGAGTTTCTCTCCGTTTAATTTGATGTTAGCTGTCGGCTTGCTGTATATAGCTTTTATTATATTTAGGTATGACCCTTGTATCCCTAATCTCTCCAAGACTTTTAACATAAATGGATGTTGAATTTTGTCAAATGCTTTTTCAGCATCTAATGAAATGATCATATGGTTTTTTTCTTTCAGTTTATTTATATGATGGATTACATTGATAGATTTTCGTATGTTGAACCAGCCCTGCATCTCAGGAATGAAGCCTACTTGATCATAATGGATAATTTTTCGGATGTGTTCTTGGATTCGGTTTGCCAGTATTTTGTTGAGGATTTTTGCGTCGATATTCATGAGTGAGATCGGCCTGTAATTCTCTTTCCTGGTTGAGTCTTTGTGTGGTTTTGGCATCAGAGTAACTGTAGCTTCATAAAAGGAATTTGGTAATGACCCTTCTGTTTCTATATTGTGGAATACATTGAGGAGTATAGGTATTAGCTCTTCTTGGAAGTTCTGGTAGAATTCCGCATTGAAACCATCTGGCCCTGGGCTTTTTTTGGTAGGGAGGTTTTTGATAACAGCTTCTAGTTCTTCGCGACTGACAGGTCTGTTTAGATTGTTCACCTGGTCCTGATTTAATTTTGGTAAATCGTATTTATCTAAAAAAGCGTCCATTTCTTTTAAATTTTCCAGTTTAGTGGCATACAAGCTTTTGTAGTAAGATCTAATGACTCTCTGAATTTCCTCTGTGTTTGTGGTTATGTCCCCCTTTTCATTTCTGATCTTATTAATTTGCAAATTTTCTCTCTGCCGTTTGACTAGTTTGGATAGGGGTTTGTCAATCTTGTTGATTTTCTCCAGGAACCAGCTTCTTGATTCATTGATTCTTTGGATTGTTTTCTGTGTTTCTATTTTGTTGATTTCAGCCCTCAGTTTGATTATTTCCAGTCTTCTACTCCTCCTAGGTGAGTCTGCTTCTTTTTTTTCTAGAACTTTCAGGTGGGCTGTTAAGTCTCCAATATGTGCTTTCTCTGTTTTCTTTAAGTGGGCACTTAGTGCTATGAACTTTCCTCTTAGGACTGATTTCATAGTGTCCCATAAGTTCGAGTATGTTGTTTCCTTATTTTCATTGAATTCAAGGAAGACTTTAATTTCTTTCTTTATTTCTTCCTTAATCCAGGTATGGTTCAGTAGTTGACTGTTCAGTTTCCATGAGTTTGTAGGCTTTCTGGGGGTAGCATTGTTGTTGAATTCTAACTTTAATCCATGGTGGTCTGATAAGACACAGGTGGTTAGTAATATTTTTTTGTAGCTGTGTAAGTTAGCTTTGTTACCGACTATGTGGTCAATTTTCGAGAAGGTTCCATGAGCTGCAGAGAAAAAGGTATATTCTTTCTTCTTTGGGTGGAATATTCTATAGATGTCTGTTAAGTCCATTTGCTTCATTACCTCCATCAATTCTCTAATTTCTCTCTTAGGTTTCTGTCTGATTGACCTGTCCATTGGTGAGAGAGGAGTGTTGAAGTCTCCTACAATTAGTGTGTGCGGTTTGATGGCTGCCTTGAATTTTAGCAATGTTTCTTTTACATACATGGGTGCTTTTATATTAGGGGCATAGATATTCAGGATTGAGACTTCTTCCTGATTAATTTTTCCTGTTATGAGTATAAAATGTCCCTCTCCATCTCTTCTGATTGAATTAAGTTTGAAGTCAACTTTGTTAGAAATTAGTATGGCCACACCTGCTTGTTTCTTAGGTCCATTTGCTTGATAAGCCTTTTCCCATCCCTTTACTCTGAGTAGGTGCCTGTCTTTGTGGTTGAGGTGTGTTTCTTGTAGACAGCAGAATGTTGGATCCTGTTTTTGTATCCAGTCTCTTAGCCTGTGCCTTTTTATAGGTGAGTTGAGCCCATTGACATTAAGTGATATTAATGACCAGTGGTTGTTAACTCCGGTCACTTTTTTAGTAGTAGGGTTTGTGTGTTTCCCTTCTTTGAGTTGCGCTGGTGAATGGTCTCTAGATGTCTGAGTTATTGAGGTCTTTGTTGGACTCCTTGGTTAGTGATTTTCCTTCTATTATTTTCTGTAAGGCTGGATTTGTGGCTACGTATTGCTTAAATTTGTTTTTATCCTGGAAAATTTTGTTTTCTCCATTTATGGTGAACGAAAGCTTGGCTGGATATAGTAGTCTGGGCTTGCATCCATGGTCTCTTAGTTTTTGCAGTACATCTATCCAGGACCTTCTGGCTTTCATGGTTTCCATAGAGAAGTCAGGTGTAAGTCTGATAGGTTTACCTTTATAAGTAACTTGGCCTTTTTCCTTTGCGGCTCTTAATATTCTTTCTTTATTCTGTATATTTTGTGTTTTGTTTATTATATGGCGAGGGGATGTTGTTTTTTGATCCAGCCTATTTGGGGTTCTGTATGCCTCTTGAACCTTCATAGGTACATCCTTCTTCAGGTTGGGAAAGTTTTCTTCTATAATTTTGTTAAGTATATTTTCTGGACCGTTGAGCTGCACTTCTTCTCCTTCTTCTACTCCAATTATTCGTAGGTTTGGTCTTTTTATTGTGTCCCATATTTCCTGAATGTTTTGTGATGAGAGTTTGTTGGACTTGCTGTTTTCTTTGATCAGTGCGTTTATTTTCTCTATGTTATCCTCAGACTCTGAGATTCTTTCTTCTATCTCTTGTATTCTGCTGGTTATGCTTGTTACTGTAGTCTCTATTCGTTTACCTAGATTTTCCATGTCCAGCCGGCCCTCTGTTTGTGTTTTCTTCTTTGCCTCCATTTCATTTTTCAAATCATGAACTGTTTCCATTATCTGCTTGATTGTTTTTCCTTGCTTTCCTAGGGTATCATTCACTGATTTACTCAATTCCTCGAACTTTCTGTTATACTTCTCCTCCATTTCTATAAGGGCGTTTTTTATATGCTGTTTAAGGGTGTCAATCCCTGTCATGAAGTCAGTTTTTTCTCCTTCTTCTTGATTAAAGTGTTCATGTCCTCCTGTTGTGAGGTCGCTGGCTTCTGGTGGTTTCGTGTTGTTTTTCAGATTGTTGGGTGAATTCTTGCATTGGCGTCTCCCCATCTCTTCCTCCCAATATTCTCCTATAGATCTTCTTTTACAGGATCAGGTCTTCTTGCCAACTGATGTACCTTCCCAGTGATGTCACTCCCACGTGATATTTCTCCTGGAGTCCAGTTCGGATCTCCTTGCTGCTTGGTTAGCTCACAAACAAAGGGCCCACCCTGCTTGCTGCAAGCAGGTTATGGAGACAAAGGAGCTACCACCTTCCCCTTTGCACTCACCTTCGGGTTCAGTCCTAGCGCCCAGGCAGGCTGAGCAAGGAGGCGCTCTGCCCCAAGAAGGGAGGGATGGAGGGAGACAGGGGGTAGGGGGATCTGGATGTAAGCTGGATGGGATAGAAATAGAGAGGAGGTACCGGGCAGTGTAGCCCTGTAGGTTGATCAGGAAGTGTAGGCGGGCTGTTCCCGGGTGCCGCAGCACTCACTCACCACAATGATGTCTCACTAGGTGCCCTGAACGAAACTCCTTGCTGCTTGGTTCGCTGGCAGACAAAGGGCCCACCCTGCTTGCTGCAGGCGGGCTCTGGGGACAAAGAAGCCCCCGAGCTCCCCTTTGCTCTATGCTTTGGGTTAGGACCCAGCGCCCAAGCAGGCAGAGCAGGGAGGCGCTCTGCCACCAAGGAAGGGAGGGGGGAGAGAAACAGGGGGTGGGGGGATCTGGATGTAAGCTGGATGGGATAGGAATAGAGAGGAGGTACCGGGCAGTGTAGCCCTGTAGGTTGATCAGGAAGTGTAGGCGGGCTGTTCCCGGGTGCCGCAGCACTCACTCACCACAATGATGTCTCACTAGGTGTCCTGATCGAAACTCCTTGCTGCTTGGTTCTCTTGCAGACAAAGGGCCCACCCTGCTTGCTGCAGGCGGGCTCTGGGGACAAAGAAGCCCCCGAGCTCCCCTTTACCCTATGCTTTGGGTTAGGACCCAGCGCCCAAGCAGGCAGAGCAAGGAGGCGCTCTGCCACCAAGGAAGGGAGTGGGGAGAGAAACAGGGGGTGGGGGGATCTGGATGTAAGCTGGATGGGATAGGAATAGCGAGGATGTACCAGGCAGTGTAGCCCTGTAGGTTGATCAGGAAGTGTAGCTAAGGAATAGATTCTTGACTTGGTTTCATAGTACAAACAAAATCAAACCGAAAGAAATAACAGCAAAAAAAAAAAAATCATCTATGTCTGCTTGTTACTCAACCTATGAAGATCTTGTCTGCTGAACCTGAGATTCGAGAACTTGAAAGTGTGGGGTAAACTTCAGTCCAATTCTGTAGACAACTTAATTTCAATTGCACTATACTTTTATATACAATAGAGACCAATGATCCAGATCAGAAAAAAAAAATGTAAATAAAACTCAGTAAGCACATACTACATATTAAGAGAGCAGCCTTTTTCTAGTAATTTCACAACCAATTTAAATACAAATATTTGCCATGTACTATAAATTATATTTGGGAAAGCATGGAAGAAGACCATATCCAGATCCAGGGTACACTGATCCAATTAGATTCTATAGCTATGTTCTGTCATCCAACAGGAATAAAAAATCATCTTATAAATTGCTTGTAAACATTTAACACAGGAGACACAAAATTACATTCAAGAATACTGCAATGAATTACCAGGTGGTGGTGGCATACACCATTATTCCCAGCCCTCGGAAGGCAGAGGCAGGTGGATCTCTATGAATCTGAAACCAATCTGGTGGTCTACAAAGTGAATTCCAGGACAGGCTCCAAAGCTACAAAGAGAAATCCTGTCTTGAAAAACCAAGAATCTTCGATGGAATAAAATGCACCGGAAATAAAAGGCCATCCGCCTTTTTCTCTAGGGCCCCTCTCATGGCTCCCCAAGACATTGTTTATAATGTGTTATTCTTTTGACTTTATTCTGACTCACCTTCAAGGTCTTAAACATCCATCTGTTGCAGGATATTTGATCACACTTTGGACCCAAGATTACCTTATTTGCTGGATAACCTGTTTCTGTTTGTGGTGTGGCTCAGTCCCAGCACACACCCTTAGTCCAAGAGTGTTCTGCTTGAATATTATAAACAGGATTAAATAAAGTCAACCATAGATCAAGTGGTAGAACAAACAACCATTTGATAGCAAGTGAAAATAAGATGGTTAAGAAAAAACACAGAGAGTGAAAAGGACTCAGACAGACAGAGAGATACACAGAAAATAGAAGGAGAGACATTGAATTGAAGGAGTCCTTCTTGAGGTAGTATAGGAGCCAGGTTCATTCTGGTATGTCAGTGGAGGGGGAAGGTCAGCTGGGTATTTTCTTTGCCTCTCTGGGCTAGCAGGCTTTCACCCAGCACCTAGTTACTAAATCTTTATTGGTAAAATCAAATAATCGAGATTTTATTAAAAAGAATACTCAATGGGAAATTCTAACCAAAGATTGAGAGGATTGGTAACAATCCAAGGGACAAGACTCTGCAGACATTAACATTAGTCAACATGGTATGTTATTTAGATAACCGTTTTAATAATTGTTTCTTGACTAAAAAAAATGTTGTTCAAATGTAGTAATATGTGCGGCGGAGCTGCGTCCCCAACACCCCAGCCGCCTGCTCGGCTAGCTTTTGCCCCAAAATAACAACACACAAACTGTATTCATTTAATCACTACTTGGCCTTTAGCTTTAGCCCTTACTGGCTAATTCTGATATACTGATCAACCCATCTCTAATAAACTGTGAGCCCGGTCTTACCGGGAAAGATTCAGCATGTCTGACCTGGCGGCTTGCTTCATCGCGTGTGTCTGCCTGGGAGCTGGGAGCATGGCGTCTCTCTCTGAGGCGTCTGCTCCCGAGAGGAGAGCTGTGGAGTCTGACCTCACTTCCTCTTCCTCTCAGCGTTTTGTTCTGTTTACTCCTCCCACCTATCTTCTAACCAATGAAATGGGCCAAGGCAGTTCCTTTATTAGCCAATGTCATTCCTCCATCATTTCCCCTTTTTTGGTTTAAACAAAAAAAAGGCTTTAACTTTAACATAGCAAAATTACACATAACAAAACAGTTATCAAGTAAAACTTACAATAATCTTTATCATAACTAAGGAAAACTATAACTAACTATTCTTAACTCCATCAAAGACTCCAGAAAGATACAATACTACCTAAGCAAACAAGAAAAAAGCAACTTTTAAAACTCTAGAAATGACAGAGACATCTCGCTGCCTGGACAGTCACCCAAAGTTCCTCTGTACCGTTGGGGCATCCATCTTCAGCCTTCAGGCCCATGGTATCCAGCAGACATTTCCATAAAGCAGGAAAATTCAAAGTCAGTTCAGTCACTATCTGTTGTGTCCTGCAGAATGTCTCGCAGAATCTTTCATGAATCAGGAACCCCAAAAGATCATCTCACCTTAGGCAAGTTCAGCAGTCCTCTCTCTGTGGGTTCTCTTTGTGCAGTTTATGCAACAGTCCAGGCAAGAGCAGTTTCTTGCCCAAATGGTTATCAAACTCCATAAGGAGCCTCTTCAATGCCCATCTTCTTCCTGAAGTAGATTGGTGCTGCCAGGAGCAGAGTGTCTCATTGTCATGAAAAACCCTAAGTTATTAAAACATTAAATGTCCTATTCTGTAATCTTTGAAAGAGATGAAAAATGTCTATCTAAAATATATCTATGCACATCTAGAAAATATTAACTAACATGACTACAAGCTTTACTATTATCGATGATTATCCATTAACAACCTATATTTCTTAATTATACAGTACATATTTAAAAGAACTACACAATCACAATACCTTAATCAAAATCAGAAACACTTATACATGTAACAAAATTGACCTTAAATCTCTATCAATAAAACAAAATCTATACTAATGCAAATTATTCATATCTATATCATATCCCCCTTTAAATGTAAAAGAACATTTATAAACAATATTTTGGGAACATGGGCGCAGTTTTTTCTCTCCAAACTGCTTCCTGATGAATGGGGGTGTCATTAATTAGGTCTTTCATGGTATAACCTGTGTGCTAGTTTCTTCTCAGTTGGCAGTTGAGTGAAGTAATTTTTTGAGGGTGTTCACAGGAACCTTTCGGGAGGTCGTGGTCTATCATACCAGATCGGCATAGATGCAATCCACAGGGTCTGGTCCTCTGTGAAAACAAAAGAAGACCCTCTCCAAAGCATCATATCCTTAGATCCAAATTCTGAAATCATACCCTCATGATATCTGTTCTGGTTCCACTTGGCAGCCCATATAATGAAATGTCTCTCTGTACTTAGCTCCTTCACAGTCAAAAATTTTCAAGAAAACACAATGTACATAATCCAGACTCTCTGTGAATTTTCCATTTTTACGTGGCTTATTTTTCTTTATTTCTTTTAATCTCTTAACTATCTGTACTCTGTCTCTTTAAAGACTTTATCTTTTTCTTTTTTTTAAAACCATTAACTTTATTCTCTATATTCTTTTTCTTCTCTCTCCCAAGCCTACGTACATTCATCCAACAGTGTGACTCATTTAGTGGTCTGAATCTGTCCTATTGTGAATCTGCAATTTTTTACTATCCAGGAGCACTTTTGATTTGCACCTTTAAATCACTAGGTGCTTAAGAATCTAAGCTGTGACATTCCTAAGTTAACTTTTTGCTTTTTGAGCGTATATCTGTAGACCAGGCTGTCTTTGAACTCTCAGAGATCCGCCTGTCTCTGCCTCCCAGGCATTGGGATTAAAGGTGTTTGTTACTACACCTTGAACTCACAGAGATCTGTTTGTCTCTGCCTTTTAGGCATTGGATTAAAGGCGTGTGCCACCACACCCAACTACTCTCTTTCTTCTTTATTTTTGTTTTTACTTTAAGAACTTGAACTTTTAGTTTGCATATATTTTCAACACACTGTAAACCATTTAGAAATTTTCATTGTCTTTGAATCTCTCTTTACTGTATATCTCTCTGTTTTTGACCACATGAGTCTTTAATTTACCAAGCAATCTCAGTAGGACTAAAGGCGTGGCTTTGCCGGGTAGATGTAGCCCATTCCTTAGCTTTCCAGCCTCATGGCATTTCAAGGTCCCTGCCAGCAAGTGAGCTTCAGCAGCCTATGCTTGCAAACCGCGTGAAGCACCTGCATGAAAGAGTCAGAGTTTGCCCTGGCAGGACAGCCCAGAAAGCCAGCATTTTTAAACGGCACAGCTTTTTTCCTCCTACGGCTTAAAACCGAAAAGCATACGTTCAGCTTTTCGTCAACACCGTTTGTTTCATGGCAGGACCTGTTAATGAGCTGCAGGCTTTGCAGCTGAAGCTGAGTCAGGAAGCCTCTCTTATATGAGAGCGCTTACTTGCCTCTAGCAAGCAGAGTAGACCCGAGAGAGTGCTCCTACCAAGAATCCATGCACAACACTGTCATTTTGTTCTAGAATTACTTCCCAAGCTGTCTCAGGCTTTATGTGGAAGCAGTTAGCCACACGTCTGGGCGTCATTTGTAGTAATATGGGCGGCAGGGCTGCGTCCCCAACACCCCAGCCGCATGCTCGGCTAGCTTTTGCCCCAAAATAACAACACACAAACTGTATTCATTTAATCACTGCTTGGCCTTTAGCTTTAGCCCTTACTGGCTAATTCTGATATACTGATCAACCCATCTCTAATAAACTGTGAGCCCGGTCTTACCGGGAAAGATTCAGCATGTCTGACCTGGCGGCTTGCTTCATCGCGTGTGTCTGCCTGGGAGCTGGGAGCATGGCGTCTCTCTCTGAGGCGTCTGCTCCCGAGAGGAGAGCTGTGGAGTCTGACCTCACTTCCTCTTCCTCTCAGCGTTTTGTTCTGTTTACTCCTCCCACCTATCTTCTAACCAATGAAATGGGCCAAGGCAGTTCCTTTATTAGCCAATGACCTTCCTCCATCATTCAAATATAAGATCTTAAACCTTGGCTCACTTAAACCTTAAACCTACCTACAGTCAAGTGATGCATGCTCACTGTTGATTTTTGTTTTTGTTTTGTTTTGTTTTGTTTTGTTTTTCGAGACAGTGTTTCTCTGTGGTTTTGGAGCCTGTCCTGGAACTAGCTCTTGTAGACCAGGCTGGTCTCGAACTCACAGAGATCAGCCTGCCTCTGCCTCCCAAGTGCTGGGATTAAAGGCGTGCGCCACCACCGCCCGGCTCTCACTGTTGTTTTAAAATAAAAATTAAGTGGAGCCTAAATCTCTTCACTTCTTATCTAGAAGCCATATACAAAATAGGATCCAGAGAAAATTTCAGTTCCCGAAATTATAGTGTTTAGACAAAAGGCAGTATTCCACAGGAATGGGTGAAGCTGGATTCCCCTTTTTAAAAAAGTAGTTTCGCTAGTCACTGACAGAAGGGACAAATAATTAATTATCTGTGGTACCTCTTAGCATGCTGACCTTCAGGCTCTCTCTGTATCACATGTACCTTTTACATATTTCAGAATCCATAATAACATCTGTGTACTTCTTACCTCTCTCCATTCCTCCATTTCTAAATTTCCCTAACTCATAGGCTTCCCTCCTTCCAGCTACCCACCCTCCTTATTACTGCTCTGTGTGTGTGTGTGTGTGTGTGTGTGAAAGAGAGAAAGAAAGAGAGAGAGAGAGAGAGAGAGAGAGAGAGAGAGAGAGAGAGAGAATGTATGTATTTCCCTTGACTCTGTTCCTGCTTCTCTTATGGCCTGGTCTAGTCTACTACATTCTCTTTATGCTTTTGACTCTTCCAGATGCTTCTGGTGGTCCTCTCTTTCATATCTACAAGAAAAACCTTCCCTTAACTATATCATGGAGAAGTCATATCAGCAGCTTATACAAGAAGGACATCACACTGACTTTCAGATGTTGGAGTTGCTATCAGAATCAGGAGGTCAAACTTAGAGACTGTAGAACAATGACGAGATCCTAGGAATAGTTCTTTAGAGAGGCGAAATGTTAAAGTAACTTATCCTATCTAATTTTATTTTCTTAGATGTCTATTTGTATTATAAATAGAGAGAGACAGAAAAGGTGTAGTTTTAGATGGGAAGGAAAGTGAGGATGATCTAGGAGCAGTGGGGAAAGAGGAAACAATCATATAACATTGTATGTAAAAAACGTATTTTCAATAAATTGCTTTCTTTATGAAAAGACAGAAGAAACAGTCAAAAGCTGTACATACTCTTGGAACTATGTAACATATGGTAAATATGTGTGTAACATATGGTAAATATTTCATAAACACATATGTAGAAGTTTCATGTCCTTAATACACAAAGAACTATTTGAATCATCAATATGACCCAACTAATTAAAAATAATTAAAGAGGAAATTATTATATTAAAGAAACCAGAGAGAGAGAGAGAGAGAGAGAGAGAGAGAGAGAGAGAGAGAGAGAGAGAAACAGAGAGACAGAGATAGAAAGCAAACATTGCTGGTCAAGAGAATAGATTCTCTGTCCTGGGTAGAAACCAAGGCAATGAAATAGAAGGAATAATTAACTTTTTGTACTAAAAGACTAACTCAATCTTATTGAGTCTACCACTACTAAACAGGTACTTCCTCCATATTGCAGTTTCTTACTCCAAGATCAAACCAGGGAGTAGATATCTTGATGAGTTAGAAAAAAATGTTTACAATTCTCAGGGGCTTCCAAGAGCTATTAACTTATTAAATATGAGTTTTTTTATAAAATACTATAAAATTTGTTTAGGACAATGAATTGAATCTTTTTATCTTCCCCACCTTCTAAGACTTTTATGCAAATGTTTTAATCCTCTCAGCTAGTAAAGCCTTTGTTTACAGTTAGGCTCCCTGCTGCATTCCAGGAATTTGATGGCTGGAACAGTGACTGAGATCCCTGTCTTCATTTTCTGTGTACCAATTCTTTTGAAATTGGCCAATTGAATAAGATTGTTAGGTTGAACCTCAGCCAATAGGGAAAAGACATAGTCACTACAGTAAATGGTAGACTAAATGTACTTCTTGTTTCTGTGTGTTTGCTTTTCTGAACACTCCCTCCAGATCAAGAGAGAAGTTTGCCTTGCACACACACACACAGACACACAGACACACACAGACACACACACACACACACACACACACACACACACACAAGGAAAAATAATAAGGTCCCAAGGAAAATGTCCCTCAGTTTAATTATCTTGAAGTTATCTTGCTTTTTGTGGGTACTTGTCTTAGTCCCTTTTCTATTGCTGTGATAACACACCTTGACCAATGAAACTTGAGGATTGTGGTTTCAGTAGTCCATTATTGCTGAACAAAGGCATAGTGGCTTGAACAGTTTAGTTCTTACACCATGATCATGGTCCTGATTCATAAAAAGGAGATAGAGAGAGACACACACCAAAAATATCTTGAGTCTTTTGAAACTTCAAATGCCATCCCCAGTGACACACTTTCTCCAATGAGCCCATACCTTCTAAACCAACAGTTTCAAGCACTCAAATACAGGAGCTTCAGGGGCCATTCTCATTCAAACCACATCCACTGTCGCTGGAAAACTTCAGGTATTATTTCTGTTAAGATATGGTGTAGGTTGGGAACTTTGTGGTGTTCCATGGAATGTGGGTCCAAACTACATGGGTGACAGAATACTCCATGCAGACAGAGCTTTAGTGTGGAGTTTACTGAGAGGAGAGGAATATAGAGGGGAAGGTGAGGAGAGAGACAGAGAGAGAAAGAAAGGAAAAGAGAGAGACAAAAATCTGCCTCCTCAGAAAGAATGTCAGAATGGAAGAAAGAGAAGAATGGGCAGAACTTGTTTCTCTCTCTCTTTTCTTTCAATTATATTTGCTGGGTTGTTTTTATTGATTTTATTGAGCTCCACATTTTTCTCTGCTCCCTTCTCTTCCTTTCCCCTCCCTTTCAACCCTCTCCCATAGTTCCCATGCTCCCAATTTACTCAGGAGATCTTGTCTTTTTCTACTTCCCATGTAGATTAGATCCATGTATGTCTCTTTTAGGGTCCTCATTGTTGTCTAGGTTTTCTGGGATTGTGATTTTTGGGCTGGTTTTCCACCTAGCATTGGTAATAAAATATATTCATATCATACAGAGGGAATTCCACATCATCTTCCTATTTCTGTCTAAATAAAAAGGAAGGTTTTAACTTCAACAAAAGACAAGGCACTTCCTGTTTATTTGGGAAATACCATATACTTCTGTGGTTTTTGATGGAGTTGTAGACAGTTATAGATATTTTCCTTGGTTATGATAAAAGATAAATTAGATATGAAACTTTAGACTCACAAAAATAAAAAAATATTATAACTGTAATTCTTGTTTCATACCTGTTTCACTATATGTAATTTTACTAGGTTAAAGTTTAAACCTTCCTTTTTATTTAGAAAGAAAAGGGAAGATGATGTGTGATTCCTTTTTTATACTATGAATATGTTTTATTACCATTGCTTAATAAAGAAGCTGCTTTGGTCTATGGCAGAGCAGAATATAGCTAGGCAGGAAATCTAAACTGAATGCAGGGAAAAAGAAGGCAGAGTTAGGCAGACATGTAGCTGTCCAAGAATCAAGATGTGAGATAACAAACCACAAGACTTGTGGTAAATATAAAATATTAGAAATGAGTTAATTTAATACATGAAAGCTGTATAATAAGAAGCCCATGCTAACAGGCCAAAGAGTATGTAATTAATATTAAGCCTCAGAATGAATATTTTATAAGTGACTTCAGTAACAGGTGGGCAGAGAAAACGTGGTCCAGGGGGACCAGCAATACTCTTTATAACTCCAATGAAGTTTATCACTACTTTTTTAAAAAATGTGCTTGATCAGCTAAAAAAAAATTAAAATTCCTTTTTTTGCTTTTGGGTTGTCTAGGTTATCTACATTTCTAACTGCCCTTCTTATTTAATAAATTATTATATACAGAGAGAAGCTAATAATATTCTAATTCTGGTGTTCCCTAAATGGGTAGAAAGAGTCAGTGCGATATTCAGAAAATTGAGAACTTATTCATTATTTAGTGCACATTTCTAAGATTATAGGCATAAGAAGAATGCAGTAATATTTGTGTTATGGATATCTAGGGGACTCAGTGATTCAGTGAGTCATACTGCAGGAGAAAGCTAAATAGCAAATAGGCTCAAAATATGGGTTAGTGGAACATGCACATTTTCTTATCTGTGTACATAAGATTACTATTAAGGAATCCTCACACTGGTAATTGGTTTCCACTTTCCACATGACATTAGATCTTTACCTTCAAAGAACTTTATTCATCCTTGACCAAAGTCTATACTGTCCTCTATTCAACTATTACAATCAAAGTTAACTGTGTTTTAGTGTAATGTTTATCTTCTATCACATTTTTCTCCCCAAATTCATTCTTTGTTGGAAGACATTCCTGGTTGGTCAGAAGTTCGTGTCTGTGCATAGCCTAGCAGTTTGTCACAACATCTCATCAAAATGGGAGCTCTCTCCCTGCAGCAAAACTTCCTGTCTCTACTGTCCTTACACCGAGAATGTCGCTAGGCCTGGAGGAGTGACCTCATCAAAAAGTTGACCCTTAAACCAGATGCTTGATTCATCTTTAGCTTTACCTTTGGCATAGACCTCTGCTGAGGAGACTTGTGCTAGGGTTCTGCTGCAGGACTCTACTGCTACAGACTAACCCTTATGATAGGCGCATGCCACTTAATATGAATTAGGGTTTGTCCCCAGGCTCCCCAATCCTACTCCCAAATCCCATTTATTCCCTCTGCTCTCAAGTAGAATCGAGCTGATTTACTAAAATCTGTCTCCCAGAAGTCTGTCTCCATTTGTCCTCATGAACCACATAAGTATTTTTTTCCTTTCCTTCATTCTTTCCTTTCGACCTGGTAGCCAACAGGCCTAGTAGTAAAGAGGACCTCTACAAATCTTCTCTCATTCCCTGATACAGTGTCTTTTGCATGTTCCATCTTCTATTTGGATGGAAGTAAGAAGCTGACTGACCCTTTGGCATTAGGTCAAGTTCCTCATTTGCATGGTGATAAGCTAGAACCTGAAAATGAACTGGCACAGAACTAGAGATTACCTTCCCAAGGTGCTTAGAGTACTTGGGCAGTGTATGCCAGTATTGTTTGAATGGCTGACTCTGCAAAGTTTGACTTCTCTAGGGAAGAGTATATTTAATCCTGTAAACTGATGAAACTTGCAAGGTTGGTTTTTTTTTTTTTTTGTTTGTTTGTTTGTTTTCTTTCTCTTTGAGCTGAAATAAAGTCTGCCTACGTTGACCTAGCTAGACTCAAATTCCTGGGACTAAAGAATTTCATGTTTCAGACTTGTCCATATCCTGCTAACTGGAAATACTGGTGTAGGTCACCCTATTGAGCCACAAGAATGTTTTTTTTTCAAAGAAATATGTTTGAAAGTTGCCCACTATAATGATGGTGATGTTTTGTATGAACAGTGTCTCTCCATAAGCTTGGAACACTGGGTCTTCAGTTGGTGGCACTGTCTGGGGAAGATCATAGAACTTTTAGGAGGCAGAGCAGGGTGGGCTTCACTGCTTTACAGTTTATACTACCTTTCCGTTCACCCCAATTTTAATTCCTTCCCTCTTTCCCTCTGCGACTTCTTTTGATCTCTGTATCATAATGAAAATGAGCTGGAGCAGCTGGAAACTAAGATAGTAGAACACATTCTCACTTACCAAAGAGCTTAGATATGTAGTGGAAAGATATAAAAAGGACCAGAGAATTAATTAGGAGCCCTAAGCAAGATAATTAACTTGTTCTCAATGGTGAACAGCTTTTTCAGAGTGGGCAGGCACATGCAATATGCAGCTTTAGAGAGCCCAGAAGCAATTCAGTGGAAAAAATACAGTGAGAGAGAGAGAAAAGACCCCATTGAGATAGCTGGTGCTTGAAAACTGCTGAAGTATACAAAAAATCAGCACGCAACTTTACCTTCTCTCACACACAAAATAGTATTACATCTATTGGACATAGAGATTTGCAGGGGGCTATAGATAAGACTGAGGGGTTAAGAGCATTTGCAGTTCTTCCAAAGGTTCTGAATTCTGCTCCCAGATCAAAAATGTTGAGAACTTTCGCTCCAGAGATCTAACCCCTCTTCTGGCCATGGAAAGCATCTACAGATGCATGGCATACTCTCATAGAGACACATGCAAATAAATACAAATAATTGAACAATATAAAAAATGGAGATGTAAAGTAAATATTATATTAAAATAATCTTATACAGACATAAAATATGAATATAACTGGAAGCACTAACTTTTTTAAGTAAATTGCCAGCTCTATGACGTCCTCTGGTGGCACCTTCTGAAATTCCAGAAACAGTCTAGTTTTCAAATTATATTCAAAAAGTGACAGAAATTGGCAGGGAAAGTGAAATGGATTGGGAATTTGTGATGGAATAAACAGAAAACTTTTGAAATAATTAGCTGTAGTCTATTCCAATCTTGACCTATTAGAATTAATTCTACTTTTTGAGAGAAAGTTATTGCTAGTTCCAGAAAATTTTCCCTAAGCATCAACAATAAAGGACTAAATAGGAGTCACATGCAGTTCAGGTTGTGGATTAAGGTGCTGGAACCTTAATGTAAACAGTTTTTTCAGTAAGATTTAATGAATAGAATCACCCAAATATTTACTTATAAATAGAAATGTCTAAGTTCAACTCTGAGACTTGTGGATACATACACAAGTTTCAAAACTTTTCAAAGAAAGATGAGTAAGACAAGGAAAACAGAAAGGAGGAACACAAGAAAGTACATTTGATAGGATTGCATGTGGAACTCATCTCATGCTAAATCTCTCAGAAATTTTGTGAACCAGAATGAACCTATCATGAAAAAAATGGGTTTGGCCCTGAAGATACAGAAAGGCATGGGAAAGACATCAAGATAATTTATTTCTTTAAGAGGAGAGCTGAGATTTAACTTTTCAATGAATGGATGACCAGTGTGAGAAGTTCTTGAGAGATACATAAGGAAAGCAGAATTCCTTTTAATTTCCAACATTATTCTACATACACTGATACCTTTTACTTCATTTACACATGAAAAATTATAACTTATACAATTATAACTTTATCTTATTAGTGGAAACTTTTAGGCCAAGTTAAAAAAAGGAAACATTTGTACCTTTCCATACATATTAAGTGAGACAATATTGTTTTGGAATGTCTGTTGTTTCCACGAAAGTCTGTAGAGTCCAGAGTTTGGAGGGCTCTCAGAATGGACTTTCCTGGAACTATTTAGGTACATCTGGGAAGCTGTCATATTTTAATCACCCAGTAAATTTAGACACTGAATAAATGGACAGGAAGATAGACATGCACACAGGCTCTAATGTGTACTGAAATCATACTATATGGACATAAAATAATTCCCTTGCTCAATATTAGTCAAATTTTTATAAGTCTATGGTAATTGAAATTCCTTGTTGAATTCTAAACTTCAATTTTTTGAAATCACATCCTTTTCTGAAAGAGAAATAAGAATAGTATTTGTAAAATCTATGCGATAAAATATAAACTGGGAAATACTGATCCATTCTCTGATGATGGATTTAAACAGGTGACAACTTGATTTTCACCCTTTCAGAACTCATAGTGAATATTTAATTAGGGACCTATTATTGTCCAACATATTTAATCTTGAAGCACACCCACCCAATAATAAAATTGACACTCATTTATCATTGTTATTTTACTTTGAGAAATATTGATAGTGAATAAGTTTTATTATTGCCCTTTGCTAAAACCAGAACTGTTTATTGGAAAAGTTATAAGAAAATTTGTGTTTGGCTTTATTTTGTAGCTAAGCTAATATTAGTCATCAATTACCAAACAGAATAAATTTCGCTTTTCTCAAAAAAAAAAAAAAACATGAGTTTGTGCATCAAACAAAGATTAATTTGAAATTACTCTTATTGGAGCTATGCTTTCGCTTCACCCATTAGTGATTAGGGGCATTTGTAACTGATCATGTTTGCATGATCTCATCAAACTGAGCCTGAGGCAAACTTTAAAAAGTTATGTCAAGCTAGATGTGGTGGCACCTAACTTTAATGCGGCACTCAGCTCTCATGAGGCAAAGGCAAGTGGGTCTATCTGAGTTTAAGGCCAGCCTGGTCTACAGAGTTAGTTCCAGATAAGTCCAGACTATATAGAGAGACCTTTCCTACAACAAACAAACAAACAAATCATGTATGTATGTATGTATGTATGTATGTATGTATGTATGTATACCAATCCCAGGTCTCTGTCCCTCCTCTCCTCATGCTACCCCCAACTTCCCCCACCTCACTACCCTGCCACCTTTTCCTGAGAAAGGGTAAACCTCCCCAGGGAAGTCAACTAACTCTGTCCTATCACCTCATTGAGGCAAGACCAAGCCTCGCCACTCTGAGCCTAGGCTGAGCAAACTATTTCTCCATAGAGAATGGGCTTCACAAAGTCAGTTCATGCATTAGGGTTAGATCTTATTCCCACTACCAGTGGCTCCACATACTGCCTAAGCCACACCCTTGCCATCTGCATTCAGGAGGCCTAGCTCAGTCCTATGTAGGTTCCCCTGTTGTCAGTGAGGAGTTAGTAAGCTCCTATGAGCTTGGGTCAGATGATTTGTGTAGGTTTCTCCATCATGCTCTTACTGATTTGTTCATAGTATTGCTCATCCTTCACTTCAGTTGTACTCCTGGAAGCATCTACTTCCATTTATTTCCCGATGAGGGTTCTAGCTTCTCTGGGGTTGTGGATTGTAGACTGGTTATCTTTGCTTTATGTCTGATATCCATTTATGAGTGAGTATTTGTCTTTCTGGGTCTTGGTTACCTCACTCAGGATGATTTTTTTCTAGCCTCATCCATTTGCCTGCAAATTTCAAGATGCCATTGCTTTTTTTAAAAAAACTAGTGAGTAGTACTCCATTGTTAAATGTACCACCATTTTTTTAATCCATTCTTCAGATGAGGGGTATCTAGGTTGTTTTCAGCTCTGGCTATTATGAATAATGGTGCTATGAAAATAGTTCATCAAATGTCCTTGTGGTGTGAGTGTGCCCACTTTGAGTATATTCCCAAAAGTGTCATTGATGGATCATGAGGTAGATTGATTCCTAATTTTTAGAGACCTCATCATACTGATTTTCTAAGTGGCTACATGGTATAGGAGGTCCTTCTGAATTTGTGTTGCTTTTATTGGTTAATAAAGAAACTAATTTGGGCCTGGTGATAGGGCAGAACTTAGGTGGAGTAGACAGAACTGAATGCTGGGAAGAAGGGCAGTGTGGCAGACGCAATTGTTCTCCTGCCTGAGATGTACGCTGGTTAGACTCATACCGGTAAGCCACAGTCAAGTGGCAATATACATTAATGGAGATGGGTTATACTAATATGTGAGAATTAGCCAATAAGAGGCTAGAGCTAACGGCCAGACAGTGATTTAATTAATACAGTTTCTGTGTGATTATTTTGGGTGTAAGCTAGCTTGGTGGGATGAAAAGAAGACCGGCTCCTCTCACAACAGCTGTACAATTTTGCATGCCCACCAGCAATGGAGGAGTATTCTCCTTTCTCCATTTCATCTCTAGCATAAGCTGCCATCAGTGGTTTTGATCTTAGCCATTCTCATTGATGTAAGATGGTATCTCAGAGTTGTTTTAATTGGCTATAAATGTTGAGTATTTCCTTAAGTGTTTTTCAACCACATGGGATTTTTCAGTTGAGAATTCTCTGGTTAGATCTGTACCCCATTTTTAAATTGGATTATTTGATGTCTAGTTTCTTGAGGTTTCTTTTTGTATATTTTGGAGAACAACCTTTTGTCAGATATGGGGTTAGTGAAAATTTTCATTTTCATTTTATATGCACATTTTTCTAAGGGTGTCAGATGCCCTAGAACTGGAGTTAAAGACAGTTGTAAGCTGCCATGTGGGTGCAGGGAATTGAACCTGGGTCCTCTGGAAGGATAGCCACTCTTAATTGCTGAGCAATCTCTCCAGTTCCCTTTCCCAAATCATGTTTTAAATTACACTCCTTTATATTTCATTGATTTCTGGTATAATTATTTTAACTTGTATTAATATGAAAGGGACAAAAGGAAGAAAGGAAAGAAGGAAGGAAGGAAGGAAGTAAGGGAGGTAGGGAGAGAGGGAGGGAGGGAGGGAGGAAAATAGGAGTGAGGAAGAGAAATAGGGAAGGAGAGAGAAACAAAAGGAAATAGAAGTGAATGAATAAATGCAGGAACATACAGGAAGTAGGAATATATCTGCTGTATTCTTCCTTATGTCCTCTCCTTGAAGATATTAGAATATTAACAAGCTTAAATTTTTGCTTTTATTTTCAGTGACCTGACTCACATTCATGTACAGGGGAGGAGGGCAGAAATCTTTAATAAATAAATTAATTAAAAAAAAAACTCCTAGAACTGTTTTGGTGACATCAACCTATGTCATTACAGAATTTTTCTACATTTTGTAAATAAATATCTAGGTTTTATTTTTTTAAAAAAAGGGAAAAATTAATCCAAGGAATTGTGTGGATCATAGTCTCAGGCTGTCTATTTTATTACCAGACTTCTCACTTGCCTGCTCCCATTTCTCTTTGCCACCAGAGGGAGATGGAAACCCGCCTGTCTGACTGGAGCACTGACTGCCAGTTGCAAGATCTCTAGGGACTGCCATTTCAGAGAAGTTTAGACAGTGATAAGGCAGAGCACGTGCTGCTGGAAAGGGTTTGTGTACTCAGGCAGTACGAGGATCATTACTTCATGCAGACGATTCAAAATCTGCAGAGAAAGGGTAGAAATGACAGAAAAATTGAAGCTGGTGTTTGACAAGGGAGCCCTCAACCTCACCCTAAAGGAGTCCAGTCTCTAAACTTTGAACAAATGTCTTCCTTGAAGCTTTTGTTTGCATTCTCACTCCCAGACAAACAACCACTGACTGGTGCCTTGCTTTTCCAATTTAAGTGTTAGGTTTTCCTGAGGGGCTACCCTGCTAAATTCTGAACTGAAAGATAAATGCATCTGTGTATACAAGTGCTTTCACTTTTAACTTTCACTTCTAATACAGCTGAAGGCAACTGACTGCGTTTGTAGGTATCATTTCTTTTATCTATGGTGTATATAATAGAAGGCTGTACGTTATTGACATTTTTTATTGTACTTGCATGAAATTTTTACATTCATGTGAGGACATTATGATATTTTATTTTTAAATCATACAAATTGTGGCAGTGTTAGCTGGTACTGAACAAAATAAACAGGTAGTGTGTATTTCAAATAAAAATGACTTAATTATTTTTAAAGATTTCGCTTTCTGAAGTATATTTTACAAAACAATAATTCCATGGGAAAAAGTTTAAAATGGATTAGTGTGTTAAAATTGTTTTGTTATCATTCTGGAAAGTTTATATCAATGTGTGAATATAAAATTCAATTATTTTTATTTTCCATATCCTGCTGTTATTTAGCCCAGTTAGTTGGCCAAATGCCCGTGAACATTTATAGCTAAATGAAAGATATAAAATAATCTTTTTGAAATTGGTTGGTGAAATGTTAGCTATCATGGACACAAGATATTGTTTTATTTTCCAAAATATTAACTTTATCGAAATGATTATGGGGTTTCTTGTAACAAGGAAGTCAAATTTAGCTTAATATTTGTGTGTATCTACATTAGTGTCTCTAACGACCTCATTTTACTATGCAGTCAATGTTTATTTCCATATATATTTTATTCAAGTAAATTTGGAAGTCCTGATTGTAGTCACATAGAAGGAAGTGATAAGCATAGAGACCATGTTTTAATGGGTGAGAAAGTATGTATTCAACTCTGAGGAATAATCTAGCAGTTCAGTTTAGTGGGCATCCAGGCTCAAAACTACTTTTCTGACCCAAATAATGGGAGCTATTATATAGTGTGAGTATCTGCCTGGAAGAGTGGCTAGAGCCCACACATAGTCCATATAGTAGAGCAAAGAGAGGAAACAATGCCAGAATTAAGAATCAAGCAGACAAGAAACTGACAACAAAAAGCCAGTAGAGAAGAGTTAGTCAAAGTGTAAATGCAATGATGAATCTCTGAAATGAGGGGCAGGTATCAAAGTAGATTATGAGGAGATGATTCTCACCAGAACACATGCTGTGGACCTTGACTCAGAGCAACCTGCATAGGGCTGAGATGCAAAGGTGCCATGGAACCTCTTCAGTTTTACAAGTTTTTTCTTCCAATGAAATAATTCTTTTTATAAATAAAAACTTTTTTATTGCATCTTTGAGGGATTTGCATCATGCACCCTAATTATGTTCACTTTTCCATCCTTATTGCATGAAAGAAAACAAAACAATCTCAGCAAGAAAGCAAACAAAAGCAAGAACAAAAAAAGGAAAGAAAAGAAAAGAAAAAAAAACCCATCAAAACAAAGCAGAACAAAAACACACCAGAAATAGTAAAAATCTCTGATTCTCCTTCTCTCCTTCACCCTGATGGCGTTGGAAGCTTCAGTGTGTCATATAATACATCCCTTTGCCCCAACAGCTTGACAATGAATCATTGGTCTGGTTCTAGGCCTCTGGTTTCTCGTACACCAACCTCACACAGCTTTACAAGTTTTATTCTAGAACAAAGGGGTAGTTTCTCTATTTTATTAAGTTGACCAACAATTTAAAACAATTCTATTATATATAAGATGAATTTTTGGAAAAAAACTAAAAAAAGACAATACATCTATTATTAGTTTCCATATTGTATTGTGTTGTGTTGTATTGTATTGCATGTGCATGGGTGTTTTACCTTAATGTGTGTCTGTGTACACATATGTACTTGGTTGCTACAAAGCCGACAAGAAAGTACAGATTCCCTGGAACTGGAATTACAAAAGACTGAGCGCTCCTGGGTGAGTGCTGAGAATTGAATCCAGGTCCTCTGCAAAACCAGCCAGGGTTCTTAATTGCTGAACCTTCTCTCCAGCTACCAAGCACATATATTGTAAATGTAATTGACAATATTAAACCAAAAAGTTAAAAGAATGGGATATGCCTAATTTGACAGACTATAATTTAAAGAATCACTTTTTTATTTTCATTAAAACATAGTTGTATGGCAGTATTTGTGTGGCTGAAGGAGGCGGAAGTGTTAGACACTACGCTATTAGAGGTGTGTTTATATTCCGAAACATCCTTCGTAGATGTACATCTTTAAACTCTGTTTTCTGTTAGGGATTTTCTCTAGAGGAATCAGCTGAAGAGATCTGCAAACATTAATATAAATGGGCTTTCATTCTACATTAAGATAAAGACTTTTAAAAGCCTGTCAATGTATATCTTTATGAGAGATATTTAGGTTAAAAAATGCCAGAACATTACACAGAAAGGGATTATATTAATATACTCTGTCAATTTTTTAGTTTAAAATATGTAGTGGATCAAAGCAATCATGATAGCATAGCTGACATCCTAGTACTCAAGAGATTGAAGGAAGATAATAGGAAAATTTTGAGACCAGATTGGACTGTATAGCAAAACCCTGTCTCAAACAAGTCAAAAAGAATAGGTGTATAGGGCTGGAGAGATGACTCAGAGGTTAAGAGCATTGCCTGCTCTTCCAAAGATCCTGAGTTCAATTCCCAGCAACCACATGGTGGCTTACAACCATCTGTAATGAGGTCTGGTGCCCTCTTCTGGCCTGCAGGCATACACACAGACAGAATATTATATACATAATAAATAAATATTTTAAAAAAAGAATAGGTGTATAATAATGTATACAGCACTGAGATTTTCTCCAGGTTTATATTTCCTTAATGTCAGAAATTGTTCTAAGTACTTAACAAAAATTGCTTTGTCTTAATGACCCCAAGAGAGAAATGATAATTGTCCATAAATATGTGTATGAAGTCTGAGGTGCAAATTTACTGGGGTCTCAAGACAGTAGCTAGCACTTTGTCTAGGAGTTGAATACGGGCATAGTGGCTCCAGAGACCATAATTTTTGCCTTACAATATGTGTTATGGCATTAGAGGTTTTTGTTTTTTTCGGTGATGAATTTGTTCTTGTTGTACAGAGACCCCCCCCCCCATTGTTGGCATGTGCTACAAGGGTATGTGCTAATTTTTTTATCAGAAAAACAATTATAATGATAACTGCAGGTTTGGAGAAATAAGTAATCAAATTAGAGGGGGAAAAACAGATGTTATGTTTAGTGACTGCTCCTGACTCCCACCCCCTCAAAAAATAGAATCAACAAATATTAATGTCCTAAAGGCTCCCATGTCTGTATGTTTTAAGGCAACTTAGTCAACTTCATAATTAGTGCATTAAAATACAAGGATGTAAGGCATGGCTGGCAATAGCAAACAGAGAGATTATAGAAGTGATTTTACATTTAGACCTGTTCATTCCCATTTAAAACTCTTTGGCTATTATATAATGTTTATGGCCTTGTCTGAGATGGGGTACAATAGTAATGCCATACATGTACTATGTTAAATTCTAGCATATTGAAGTGGAGGGGTTATAGCTTATATTTAACTCAATACCAACTGTTTTCCAATTGTAATTTTTAGTCAAAAGACATTTATACTGATCCGTAAGCATTTTAAAATCCTTTTAATTCTACTTTCAAGCCCCAAACAATTCTTTTGGTTAATAGAAGAGACTTAAATACCTCAAATTAAAAATTCAGCCTAAAATACTATTCACGAGCATATTATGGTAACATAATATGAAAGGAGAAAAATACACACTAAGCACATAATTGGCAAATATGCATTTCAGGTAGAAACATGCTGCTTCATTTGATTTTTGATGGACCAAATATGTGTGTCAGCAATCAAAAAATCGTTATCTCAGCTCCCTCCTCAAAATGAAAAAGGAAACCTGAGCCTTTTGTTTATGTTTGATTTTGAAATTTTTGAAAAAAAAATAGATGGGGGAAATCTTTTAATTTTCTTAACAACATGGAGACAATATAACATTGATATATTCAATTATATACACTTGTTATAAAATTGTTTTTCATAAATCCAAGAATGCATTTTCTTTCTGTACATAATTTGATTTAACTGATCATAATATCAAATATTACTTTTGACTCTGCGACCAAAGATGGAATGGAGTTTTCTTTCTTTTGATCCAATGCTCTTGTCAGCACATTTTTACATATACATCCCAGAACTATATTTCATAGACTTAGTCCAAATATATTTTTTAACTTTCACATTCTTATGTATTCCTAGAATTAGCAGTCAATGAAGAGAAAGCAGTCATTTTTAATGAATGAAAGCATTAACTAGGAAGGAAAGTCAAAATGTGTTTATTTGGCAAGAGTCGAGCCAACTTAACCTTTACCGTTTCTCTCACCTCTTTTTTTTTCTTTCTTTTTTTTTATTGATAAAAGGACAATAAAGAAAGAAAAAAACAAATTTCCACCTCCTCCCAGCCTCCCATTTCCCTCCCCCTCCTCCCACTCTTCTCCCCCTCCTCCCACTCTTCTTCCCCTCCTCTCACCCCTCTCCCCTTCCCCCCACTCCTCTCCCCCTCCCTCTCCAGTCCAAAGAGCAGTCAGGGTTCCCTGTCCTGTGGTAAGTCCTAGGTCCTCCCGTTTCTTTATGTACTGTCTTATGAGAAAGTGTAGGCCGTATAGCTCTGTAACAGTATACTCCCAACAGGTAGGGTTCCTGAAAGCATAATTCTCTTTCCTTCCACACCCACAGAAATGTCTTAGGAAGCTGTGGATGCTCTTCTTTCCCAGAACTGATCGTCCTGAAGTTAGGAGACAGGCCAACCTGCACCAGAAGCCTTTCCCTCTATCCTTTCCTGTATTTCCCCTTCATGTGGACTCTGACACATTTTCTTTGTTTACAAGAACTTTCAGATCATATGGCTACCACTGGTAATCAGAAGAGCTGTTTTGGAGCTGATAACACGTTGGGCAAGCTAGCTCCATGAGCAAATCAATTCAAAGAAAGTCAAATTTATTCCTTCTCTGGAGGTGGGCAGCTTGTTTCAATCATGATCCATTTACTTTTCCTCTATCCAAGTAGACACTTCTTATTTTTAATTTTCATTTATATGAAAACTGGCTGGCCAGAAGGCCCCCGAATCTTACCGTGTCTGCTTTGAGAGCACCAGGCTTTTGTGGGTGCTATACATAAGAACATAGATTCCCATGTATGGAAAACATTTTACTGACTCATCCATCTCTTCAGTCCTCCAACATACAGATTTTCTAAAGACCCAGATAGGAATGTGTTGCCTTATAGCACAACTAAATGTGTTTCAATGAATATATGTCTGATTGAACTAAAATGTATAAATGAATGAAGTCAAATTTGCATATAAATTAGTCATGTTTGACGTAGCTGTAATTTGGGATGGCTGAGGCAGGATGATCACCATGAACCTTGGCTACATAATGTACACACACACACACACACACTGTCAAAAATAAAGAATATTAAGTGTATAATATTTGAAGTACAGAACAATGGAGCATATTAAGATTGTACATAAAATATTCTAGAAAATCTTAACTAAATCATTTGTGGAATCTTAATTCATCTGTATATAACCTAGCCCTCAGAATGCTATGAAAAAAGCTATATGAGTTGCAGGCCAGAATCAGTTATACTCTGAAACTTTTTCAAAAATAATTAACTAAAAATTGATTTTTCAATATGCTGAATTCAGAGTAATATATGTGCAAAGTTGATGACAGTTTATATAAACACATGTGTAATTGATTAGTGCAGTGAGAGTTTTTCAACTATGTGCTATGCAGGAGTGAACTGTGTTTGCTAAGTTCAGCACAAGTCGGTGAGAAATTCAGATGCTGCTCTCTCATTAGGGAGGAGAACCACTGAGGAGATCATAATGAATATTAAACAGAACATTGGTAATGCATGCCTCATTGATGTGAATCTTCAGGAAGATGATTTAAGCGCACTAAGATCCATGTTTATGCATGTTATTCTTTAATGAACTGAATTAAAAAATGTGGCAGATTAAAGGCACCCACAGCATCAGAACGAAAAGCCCCACTTTACCGTAAGCCACAGGCCCAGAGCCCCACAGCTCTTACATTCAAAAAGGCACGAACACACAAAGGCCAGCTGGCCTGGGTCTGAAAAAGCATGGGATAAATCCGGACTAGCTGAACATAGAGGACAATGAGGAATACTGAGAACTCAAGAACAATCGCAGTGGGTTTTTGATCCTACTGCACGTACTGGCTTTGGGGGAGCCTAGGCAGTTTGGATGCTCACCTTACAAGACCTGGATAGAGGTGGGCGGTCCTTGGGCTTCCCACAGGTCAGGGAACCCTGATTGCTCTTTGAGCAGATGAGGGAGGGGGACTTGATCGGGGGAGGGGGAGGGAAATGGGAGGCGGTTGCGGGGAGGAGGCAGAAATCCTTAATAAATAAATAAATTAAAAAAAATAAATAACCCCCCACATACATACATATAACTAAAAGGAAAATAAATCTTTGTTTAAAAACCTGTCTCGAAAAACCAAAAAAAAAAAAAAAAACAAAAAAAACAAAAAAACCAAAAAGGCACGAACATGTTTCAGCTGATGTCAGAAGTGAGAAATGGGAGACACAGCGTGGACACCAAATGGAGCAGGCCATTACGTAAATATATGTATATATCTATATATGCATATATATTTATTTATGTACGTATATTTATCCAAAAATAAATATATATGTATACCGGGACACACAAATACACAGAATAATTATTTCAGTAATGAAATGTGTAAAAATTGAATTATTAAAATAGAGGTGTAAATATTTCAATTATGAGACTGATATAGTATACATACTATTTCACTCATCCCATCCTCACGTGTTTTAATTAACCCTACTTTGCAAACTAACTATTATATTTCAACAGCACCCAACAACCTGGAAGGAATTTGACCACCCAAATTGATATCATCTCCTACTGCTCATCAATGGATGAGGTAAAATGTACTCAAGATTTGGAAAGGGTACTTTTTGACTTAGCAGAGAGGTGAACGGTGTCTGACCCATCCCTGTCTCCTATAGAGAAGTTCCTACAGAAAAACATGGAAGGTACAAGGTGAACAGGAACAGGTTACTTCAGATAGCTGGCTGGCCATGTACTCTATGCCCTTGAGTGTCTTTCCTTTGCCAGAAGTGAGCTCAGGGTTGGCTGAGGGTCCCAACCTGAAAAGAGGAGCCTTGATCTCAGACAGATGTTAATATTTTCTCAGTTACCTACAGGGTATGATTCTAATTTTGAAAACTGAGTTTTTGTCATAATCTAATGTAATTCAGAACAAAATTACCTCTTATGCTCTTTTGGGGAGAAGCAGTGTTAATGGTCCTACCTGTTGTTTAGACAGCACAGGTTAGTGTTGCAAGAAGAGAGGGCATGTTTTTCATCCTAGCTGGCTGGCTGTCTTACAACCAAAATAATCACACAGAAACTGTATTAATTTAAACACCACCAGACCATTAGCTCTAGCCTCCTATTGGCTAGTTCTCACATCTTGATTTAACCCATTTCTATTAATCTGTATTCATCACAAGGTCATGGCTTACAGGGAAAGATTTAGCATGTCTGACCTGGCATCTCCATGGCAGCTCTCTGACTCTGCTTTCTTCCTCCCAGAATTCAGTTCTGTCTTCTCCACCTACCTAAGTTTGGCCCTATCAGGCCAAACAGTTTCTTTACTGATTCACCAATGAAAGCAATACATAAACAGAAGGACCGCCTACACCAGGTTAGGTCAGTACAGAAAACAAATGAAATCTTTCTGTATTTGAAAATTCTTTAATCACAGGAATCAATATGCTTATTTGTTTAATAACATGTGATTTTATTATCTTTTAATTATATTCTTTTAACCAAATTTAATAGAATTCTGAGTATCAGATCTTATGTTCTATGTAAACATATAAATGAAAAAAATGTACATCATAAGAGAAATTATTATTAACTGAGTTTCTGATATGTGACCAACTAATATCCTAGTGGTTTGTGAATATTTTCTTATAAACTGTGGAGTTGATTGAGTTCTATCTTACATTCAGCTTTACTCGTATATCAGTAAGACCATAAACTTTGGAAACAGAGTTTAAATGTAGATATTAGTTTGATATATTTGATATAGAGTCTAAGAAAATTATGAGATAGCAATTGCAATAACTTCTCAATTAAAAATGTTCAGTTCGACAAACAAGCTGTTGAGTTGAAGGACTCTGCTTCTAAAGAAAATGACTATGACTTAAGCTGGAGGCTTGGTGCTGTCTCTAGTTATGAGATTTGAAAAGTTCATGGAATCTTTCTGTATTAGCTACTTTTCTATTGCTGAGATAAAAAAAAACTATGACTCAAACAACATATAAAAGAAAAGATTTATTTGGGCTGATGGTTCCAGAGGGAGAACAGTCCATTACAATCATAGCAAGGAAGAGTGGTTATAGTAGGGAGGCCACTTATTTGTTTCCCAACTGCTCAGACTCCCGAAATAAACACACAGAAACAGTATTAGCTAAATCATTGCTTGACCAATTACTTAAGCATATTGCTAGCTAGCTCTTACATCCAGAATTAACCCATATCCATTATTTCGTATTTTACCATGAAGCTCATGGCCTACTGGCAAGGTTTAAGTATATGTCTGGTGGTGGCTCCATGGCTTCTTCCCCGACTCTGCCTCCTTTCTCCCAGCATTCAGTTTAGTTCTCCCCACCTAGCTCTACTCTACCCTATCTCAGGCCTAAGACAATTTCTTTATTAACCAATGATATTTACAACATACAGAAGGGAATCCCACATCAAGTGGCAACAGAAAGCCATGAGAGCTGGTATAGCAAGTTGAGAATTCCCATCCTAAACTGCAAGCAGGAAACAGTGAGAAGAAACAAGAAGGGGCTTTTGTCCAGTGACTTATTTCCTCCAGCAAGACCATTTCTCCTAACCTAGGGACTGAGTATTCAAACATGTGGATCTATGAAAGATATTATCAGTCAAATCAGCTTTGTTTGTCATAGCCAGAACCTGGAAACAACCTACATGCCCCTCCATCAAAGAATGGATAAGAAAAATGTGGTACATTTACACAATGGAGTACTACACAGCAGAAAAAAAATGACACTTTAAATTCCGCAGAAAAATGGATTGATCTAGAAAACATTATTTTGAGTGAGGTAACCCAGACACAGAAAGTCAATTATCACATGTACTAACTCATAGGTGGTTTTTAAACATAAAGCAAAGAAAGCCAGCCTACAAACCGCAATCCCACAGAATTTAGACAACAATGCAGACACTAAGAGAAACTTACATAGATATAGTTTACATGGGCAGTAGAAAGTATAAAAAGACAAGAAGATCTCCCGAGTAAATTGAGAGCATGGGGATCTTGTGGGAGGACTGAAGGGAAGAGGGAGAGGCAGAGAGGGGAGCAGAGAAAAATGTAGAGCTCAATAAATATCAATAAAATAAAATAAAAAACAGTCAAAAAAAAAACCCCTCCAATTCCCACATGCAGTTTTCTCATGTGGACGCATATCTTGCCAGGTTATGAAGAACAATTATGGATGATATGGACAATGTTGGTAGACACTTTTTTCTTGTTAATGACTGGCTCTTATTTTTATGGCTACATCAGTTTAACAACAAAGCTATTGAATTTGAGGCATAGGTTCATTCAATAAATTTATTTGTCCACCTCGCTTTATTCATCCCCCTGTTTTTTCTTTTTCACTAAATTGTGTTATTAAGATTGTGTGTTCAATAATTTAATGTTATTGGTAGAGACTAAACCATATGGATTGTTTGCAGTTAGGTTTCTAGAGTTTAGAGTCCAAGCCAGGCAAGCATTTTTGGCTTCTGCTATTGCTACCAGCCAGGTCCTTTCTTCTAAATTCTGTTTTTATATAAAAATATAATAATAAGATGCAGTTTTTATTTCATTTTATAACCTAAGTTTGTGTGTACTATACTTGTATATGTGTTAGTGCCTTTCTTTTTTCTCATCTACTATTATATGCTATTTATCTCACTGTTTTCTAGTTTATATATCCTTGAAAGCTAGTTTTGAGAAAAATTACTATTGAAACAACGAAAAACCATTTACCGGAATGACATACATAATTCTGTTCAGTTATTCTGTAAAGCCTTCTAGTCTTTTATTTTAGAGATATTTTGCTTTGTTTAGTGGTGCTGCGATTAAACCCAGGCCTTCTAACAAGATATGCAAATTCTCTACCACTGAGCTACACTACTCCCTCCAGGTCTTTAGTTTTGAACCACTGTCATGCACTGAATATACATTTAGAGGGTAATAACAGTACAGAAATGTGTACTTATTGATCCCTGCTATTTAAATCTGCATTTTATATTCAAACTTTAAATAGACATATTTAGAAGATTACCTTTCAACTTGGATCATTTGATAAATTTTACCTCTCTCCTTTCTCAGTTGAGGCCTTGGGAAATAATTGTTGATGACATAGTCCAAATAGTGGGACAATGATGAGGTCAGATGTAGGACGTTAGAAGCTTCACAGATAAAGACATACTCATAAATACAAAAATGTCGTATGGACATTTTCTCTCACATACATTTCTGTTACATTGCATTCTGTCTGAAATGAATTTGGACATGTAGGTAAAAAGAAAGTAGGACTTGATTAGGAATGAAAAAAAATTAGCTCATTCCAAGTCTGCCCAAATATTCTCTGTTCATCTGAGAGGTAAGACAGTGAATATCTCATACAGGGTTGTACCTTTAGGAGAATTTATTATGAACTCAATTTTTCCATCAAAGTTATAGTTTATGTGACTTTTTCCTGAGTCTAGAATATCAAAAATTTTGGTAAATATCAAAGATTTTGCATATGCGCTAATATATCTGCTACAGATGTATATACTTACTTAACCTTTTTGTAACATAAAGTAAGTCATCAAATGAGGAAGAAGCAAATAAATTCTTGGATAAAATTTTCTTCCAGTGATTACATATCTCACACAGCACAAAGATTGCATGCATATGAATGAGTGAATACTCTTTGCTTTATGCTCCTTCGCAATCTAAATCTGCATGTTTTAATAGGTTTTTTTTTCTACCAATTCCTTATGATGATTAGCTCAACTGGTATTTTTTTTTTTTTTTGGTTTTTCGAGACAGGGTTTCTCTGTGGCTTTGGAGCCTGTCCTGGAACTAGCTCTTGTAGACCAGGCTGGTCTCGAACTCACAGAGATCCGCCTGCCTCTGCCTCCCGAGTGCTGGGATTAAAGGCGTGCGCCACCACCGCCCGGCTCAACTGGTATTTTTTGAAGCTTTTTTACTTAACTTTAAATGCCACATTGTGAAGCCATGATCGTTTGGGCAAAATTTGTTCTCATCTTTCACAGTATTGTTAGTGCTACAATTCCAAGATGTATACTGTGTCAAACCAGTGTGGTCAAACTGTAACGCATGCAGAAAGAAAGGCAGCATTACAAAACCCCATGGTGAGAAAATAAAGGGAGTGTATTTAATTTCAAGTCATTGCCAACTTCATGTTCATTAAAACAGCTTCCCATATCCTATTTTGTATTTCATCCATCATGCGTTAGCTATGAACTCAAGTACAAGAAACTCTTTGAAGCCTAAGTAATATAAATCTAATTAAGATACTTACTAGCCAAGAATAATTATAACATTTTACATGCAAATTCTTCATGAACTCACCACTGCAGCTCTTGAGGAAGAAAAATCAGATACTTATGACTTCTTTATTAGGAATTTGTTTATTTGAATATTCTTAAGAATCTTTAACTTAAACTCGAATGCTACCTATTAAATATTTTATTTACTCCATGTATCAAAAATCAATGTTCAGTTTAATATAGCAGAGTAACTTTATGGAACTCTAGGAAAAATTTTATTTTTGACATATTAATATTTGACCTTATTCATAGACATAGAAACATTACATCTCTTAGCTTTTATATTCTTTCTTTCTGTCTTCTCTACTATTATGTACCCTGAATCTTCGATGGAGGCATAGATTGATAAAGATGTCTTTTTTAGAACTGAGTAGTCAAAGACATTTATTCTCAGCATTTTGATTAATTATGAGTCTTTGCATTAATTGTTTCCAACTGCAAAAAGCAGCCTTTCTGACCAACACTGATACCAGCTCAGATCTATGAATAAAAACATAAATATTTAGGAGGTAATTTCACATGGTCAGTTAGCAAAATGACACTAATAGCTTTCACGCTAGGGTCTACAGTCATCTCAGCCACTGACTTCTGACCAGGCATGAGTTCCTTACTATGGAGGAGGCTCCAGATACAGTCAAAATGGTTAGTTATTATGTAGCCATCATGCCATTATTGTACTAGAGACCATAGCTTCCCTGACAGATCAGTGTTGTGGTGCACAGTACCCAGATCTGAATAAGGCCACTTGATGTCTTTTCTCCTCACCAAATCATGCATTTCTTCCCTCACTCTGAAAGCCAGTCAGCATTTGATAGATGTGCCTGTGGGTAAGACATACTCTTTTTCATCTAATTACTGAGAAGTAACCTTTTGGAAAGGACCTAAGAAGTCTTGACATGGCTTTGCTGTTTTCTTTGATCAGTGAGGACTACTGAGAACTCAAGAACAATAGCACTGGGTTTTGATCCTACTGCATGTAATGACTTTGTGGGAGCCTAGGCAGTTTGGATGCTCACTAACTAGACCTGGAAGGAAGTGGGTGGTCCTTGGACTTCCCACAGGGCAGGGAACCCTGATTGCTCTTCGGGCTGATGAGGGAGGGGGACTTGTTTGGGGGAGGGGGAGGGAAATGGGAGGCAGTGGCGGGGAGGAGGCAGAAATCTTTAAGAAAGGAAGGAAGGAAGGAAGGAAGGAAGGAAGGAAGGAAGGAAGGAAGGAAGGAAGGAAGGGAAAAAAAAAGTAGTCTTGCCATATATGGCCAGTCTCAAAAGGTGAAAATTTCTCACCCTAAATACAAGTAATTCTTATCCTGAGAAACACTGCTATTCAGGAGTTATTTATGAATAGCTACAAAGATTTAGCATGCAAATATAAATCTGCTCACGTTCACTCATCAATTTTTATTATTGTCACTTAGTAAATGGATCTCCAGTTAATGATTTTTGTAATGTGTTATTAAAAGTGTTTTCCATTATAATCCAAATAAATTGCAACTGATGTCAGATTTGCATTATATTTATTTTTGAAACTGTACTCAATTATGGTAATTGCTAATATTTCAATTGATGCCCAAAGCAACCACATTTTCTGATGTGTCGTTTAAAACATTCTTTTATAATCCATAACTCGATTAGCTTCTTAGGCTGATCCTCTTCAAAATGAGTTCCTTATATATAATTCTTTGGTGGATGTTCCTTTGATTCTTATGTTGCTCTTTTACTTATTAAGTCCCTATTCTTTTTTGAAAAACTGTTCAGCAATCCAAATGATCTATACCATTTCTCAAACATTAGGCTATTAAAATCAAAGCACTAAGAATAAACAAGATTGGCTTGTTCATATTTCAGCTACTTGAACCTTGCATCAGTGTAGACTTTCTGTAAATAAAAGACTTTAAACTAAAAGGGAAATCTCAGAAGCTTTTACACTCTGAGTCTTATATTGTTTTTGGTAACATGCTTCATTTTTTATCTGTGGAATTTTCCAAAATCTTTAAATTTTTAATACGAATCCATAAGACCTTGAAAATTTTCTTTCACATTCTCTCTCTCTCTGTCTCTCTCTCTCTGTCTCTCTCTCTCTGTCTCTCTGTCTCTCTCTCTCTCTCTCTCTCTCTGTGTGTGTGTGTGTGTGTGTGTGTGTGTGTGTGTGTGTGTGTGTGTTAGGAAGAGTTCAGCCTCCATAATTTGTAAGCTGAGGTTGCAAGGAGAAAGCAAAAGATAGAAAAATTAATCTGTCTCTGTAAACAAATGGATGCGCCCTAAGCATGTAGCCATCTCGTTTACAGCAGATGAACTGTGACAAACAGACCCTGTAGCTGTCCATCACTCATGGTGTGGACTAAGTTTCAGCTTCTACCTATGTGCTATATAACCTCAAGAAAGACAGGCTTTCCATTAGAAATGAAAAACGACCTTATTCCATCTTCATTGTGATAGACTCAATTTTTTAAGTTATTTATCATAACCATAAAAAGAATAGCAAATATAAATCAATAAGAGCTTAAGAGACTGCAGACACTGAGTGCTAGATGCAATTGTAGCTGATAATAGCTCTTTATTTATAATTTGCAGAAATGAAAAATGCCACTTTTCCAAGAAGCCTCATGAAATATAATGGCGTCTTATTGTGGGTTCCGGATGCCTTGCCTCTGTCTTATCTCACTCTACTAGTCTATGGCTGAAGTTTTTTCTTTTATAGCCTTGCTACTTGGCTCACTGATATCCATCTTTCTCCTCATGCTTGTCTCACAAGCATCTTTTGGGATAAGAATACTGTGTGCAAGGGGAGATCATTTCCGGTTGTTCCACCATATTCACTCATAGTGAGACTTTTGGTTAAGTATGCTTTCCAAACTCTCCTGTTCATAGAGAAAATATATATATATATATATATATATATATATATATATATATATATATATATATACACACACACACACAAATTGTTTTTACCTGCTGGGCAACTAGAGACTCAATTTTCCTTTTTTATAACCAAAAGTAAAAATGATTCTTTTGGTTCAAGGAAGAATTTGAAGCCTTTGTAGTACTTTATGTTCTTGTCTTTTAAGATAAAATTATACAGATATCCAAAGATGAAGCAGAAACATCAAAGACAAATTTATTTCACCAGTATTTATTATCATGTACATTAGGGCACTGTATTACAAGACAGAGTAAAAAGTAACCCTGTAATCACAGGAGATACGGTGTATATGAACATGATGTTTAACTCATTTTTCGGGCACATATGAAGTACACACCACTCAAACTGTTCTTGCAAAAGCATACATTGCTATGCACTACATATCGACTGAAGGACTAGAGGACCCCTGGAGGGAATGCTACTGAGCTGCAATGTAGAGCGGGACAAGTGGCTTAGGCTAAGGTGAAGAGAAGGGAGATCAAGTGAGAAAAAGACACGCGAAGCATCAGAGAACATACTAAGTACAAGACAGAGAAAATAGAATTTTGGATGAAAGCGATGAACTCAGTTAATCATGAAGATGGTGAATTGGGAAAAAGGCAGCTCGCAGATCACACTGGATCCTTTAATGTACACACAGATGAACATTATAGAGAATTTGAAGCATGAGGAGATGATGTGACCTCAATTGATTTTCCATCAAATTTCTGTACTGAGTTATAGCACAGATTTGATGAGATCTGTAAGAGAGGAAGTGAAAACATATAGCAGAAGGCTGCAGGAGTTGAGGACAAATGATAAATATTAGATATGATATAGTGATTATTTGTTATGCATTAAAAAAGTGAATCATCTATAAGCTAGAAGGGTAAAAACTAGAAGAGGAGACACCATTGGACTATCAAGGTTCTTTTGCTGTCTTTCATCAGAGAGAAATAATATGTTTAAAGGTCTTTGGGAAAGACTATAATGACATTGAGTTCTTTCTTTTAAAAAGTGTATCATGGAAAAACATTGTTCAACATGTTCAATTGTCTTATATCATACATCCAGAAAAAGAAGCTTGGTTGTTTAATACTAGAGATTTAGTTTCTAACCTTAACTAAAAATGTTTGTGTGTGTGTCTGTGTATGTGAGTGTGTATGTGTGTTAGACAGCTAGGTAAATTTACTTATTTTCTAGAAAAAGTTTTAGATATAAATATGTTAGGGATTTGATCTATTTCATCAATAAAAGAGAAATACTTTGTATTATAAATATTTCCAATGATTTTCTAGATACTAAAATATTTTTCCTAAATTTAAAAATTTGATTATTTATTCATTGTCCACATTATCCTCCAATTATTAAAGAGATATTATGCATGGAGTCTGATAGTACATACCCTGGAGTCAAGGTATTTAAGTAAGTCTATTTAAATTATAAGTAATGCCATTTTCTTTTATTCATTTATACTGGAGCAATCACAAGTACACAACAGCCTCAAGCCAAACTGTAAGGAAACAGTGACAATGAAACATAGGTTCTATTTTTAAAATTTAAAAAGAATTCTTTCTTAGCTTGGTATGGTGACACCCATATGTCACCCCAGCAGTCAGAAAGCAGAAGTAAGAGGGTTACTATAAAATCAATGCCACTGTGGTATACTACTCTACCAATAAACCAGCCAGGGTTATATTGTGAGATATTGCCTCAAACAATAATGATAATAATAGTAATAATAATAATAATGATGACAGTGAATCAGAACTCTCTGTGTGTTTGGAATCATGGTGTTTCTTGTTAGAAGGAGTATAATGCCATATTTTTAAGTGGCCATCATGGTATGGTGACCTCTATAACCTTAACCATTGCCTCATCGCTGTAAAACAGCTGTCTTGCCTCCAGTTGCATCATCTTTCTGAAAGGAAGAAGTCAACATAAAAAGAGTAGGATGTACCAAGGTATGTGTTAACTTTGTTTCTATTTTGATAAGCACTAGTGGACACATGCTCCTTAAACTTTCTACTACTTTTTTTCCTGGTGCAAACTGTGTCACATCGTCTTATCTGTTAGAGTCAAGTGTGGTGATCTGAAAACATTATGAGGGGGCATTTGTATTTCGAGCATAATTAGTGACATAAGGATGCCAGATAGGCAACTGGATATGGTGACCATGTTTCATGTCATGGTTTTCACTGGATTCTTTTATGAGAAAGCACAATTTAGGAAGATGCTTTTATGTTAAAGAAATGCATTTAATTATCTGGCTTACGTTTATATGGGAATTATTACCAATGACAATCATACTTATATATAGAAAATAACAACTTCAAATATTATTTATTTATTTGTAGAGAGAATCTTATGTAGCCCATGAGGACCTTAAAGTTGCTTATGTATGCAAAGATGTACTGGATCTTCTGATCCTCTTGCTTTGAGCTCCTGAGTTCCAAGATTACAGGTTTGCAATACCAAGTAAAGTTTATGCTGTGTTGGGAAACAAACCGAGATCATTATGAATGCAAGGCAAACATCTACCAACCTAGTTGCATCTCTAAAGAGGAATATGATTTTCAACCATGATACAGTGCTTAAACTAATATATTTTAATTAGAAAGTATTACATTTTCACAAAGTAGGATTTACAAGTCTCAAATATTTTGTAACTTCATTCACATTTCCTTTGACACAAGAACCTTGACTAAAACTATGTTACACTGTAAGAAAGACATAATAATGAAAAAATCTGCACTTAATACAGCTTTCCTTCCTTTTCTTTAGTAAATGTAAAATACATTATCAGAAGTACTCCTTTAGAATATGTTTATATTTTACTCATGTTTTAGCCATATTTATTCCCTGCTAAGCTTTCAAAAATGATTCCATTTATTCTTTGAAAACTAAATTTCTAAAGGCTTATAGTAAGTTTTACCAGGATTGCTTATTACTAAGATATTTTTCTTGTATGTGTAAAAAAATTTGAGTCATGAAAGCTTATAAGTTATATCAATGATAACACTGTAAAGATCAATTGATTTCATAAGTGCAGTAAGAAAGCATGCATCTACATTTACTTTATGTAAATAATCTGCAGAAGAAATACATAAATAGAATGAATCTCTTCATTGCCATTGATTCTTATGCTCATAGTGAAAATTCTAATGGAGGCCTGGTAATGGCTGATGTGATGAGCTAAAGTCTGTTTCAAATTGTTAGTCATTACAATATATTTGGAAAAATGTTGCTTACAGATGGAGATACTTAGTGATAACGTCCCATAGTGAAGCAGTAGGTAATTATCTCTATTTCTTAGAAGGAACAGCCAGGTTGAAAGATAACAAAGACATGGGATGTTAAGATTTGGTAAAACTGGAAGCAGATTGCTAAACCAGAATGACAGAAGTCAAGACAAACAGAAACAGCTGATACGTAATGTTTTTACCTACCAATAGTGTTTTGACAATCAGATTAGAGAGAAGAGTCACTGCACTCAGTTCAAGGGAAGCTGTTTGTCTACAGAGTATAGGAGAACATATTTTATTGTAGACATTAGGCTGAGAATAGTGGCTTTCATATGTTATGCATATGATTCTTTAAACATATATAGCTTTTTAAAACTCAATTTTAAAAGAATGACTGACACATAATAATCTTGATGAGTACTGTCTTTATTGATTCCACCCATTACATAACTTTAAGTATAGCCTATATGTATAGAAATACCTGAGGTATCTTCCTGAATGTCACATTCTTACCTCTAGTTTATATTCCACACATTTACTTGGATATCCAATGAATACTTCAGATTTATCATTTTCTTAATGAAGTCATGATACAATAACCTTATCCAACCATCCACTCTCCTTCTACAAAGAAGCCTCCTAAACTATAATGAATATATGTTACTATATGCTCAGACAAACACTTGTTTACTATTAATGTCTTCTAGTTTCTCTGTACATCCTAAAGTATCACCTTCAAATTATTCCCTAAGTTAGTATCTCACATTGCTGCTATCAATTTCATGGGTGACAACAGTCTCCTAACATGCTGTTTTTCATTTGTTCCTCTGTGTCCCTGATAAACACCAAACTCTAGACAGGAAGAGAAAGGACTAGAGTTTGTAAAATTCTGGTTATGGCGTCACACTTCTGCCTTGTCCATACTGCAGTAGGAGACTTTTGTGTTACCCCATTACTAGTAGTCTCTAGTAATATAGTCTCAGTGACTACATTAGGTGCTAGATATTTGACTTCCTCCGCTTGTGTCTCTGGCCTACTTCTAATTCCCTGAGCAAAGCAGACATTGACACACCATCATGATTTGCCTTTTTAAAATACACACAAGCATGCACGCACATGCACACACACATGCAAACATGCATACACACATTCCTTGAGTCATGTGGATGCGCTTTCTCACTTGGATTCCTGTACAGACCACTCTATTACCTTTGAGTCACTCCTATATTTAAATATTCATTCTTTCCTCTTTCCAGTCTGACCTTTTGCTACATACCTTTCTTGTTCATCCATTTTTTTTTTCAGGAAACTTATCAGCATCTGAACTAAATACCTTTACTTTAATTACTTGTTTATTTACTGGGCCTGGAATGTGGTAAGCACTCAATAAATGCTCATTAAATGAATGGATGTCCAGAAAGAAGCAATTAAAAGATTTCAGTGTATTCTCAACTTCTTTCTTTCACCTGATAAAATGACGAGTATGGCTAGAAGTGAGTAATAGAATTAGTAGGTACATGTTTTAATTTTTAAAATGAATTTATGGAGTCATTATATCCTGTTTATTGAATTGTGTGGAAAATAAAATGCTGTGGATCCTTCTAGATACATGCTATTTAGTAAATTTTATGTACTTTTTTACTCAAAAAGGTATACTACTCCTAAAATACCTATATTTCACTCAGCTTATAAATGTTGGTAATGTAGCTAAAGAGTAAACACTGTTCATGCTTAACAAATGGTGGGTGTTTAGTTCCAGATCAAACAGGAAACACACACACACAGACACACAAACACACTCACTCACTTCCCTAGTGACTTTCACTATCACACTTGAATTTGATAAACAGATACATGAGTTTCAAAGCCATTCAAGCAAAACTGAATTTGGTGGCAAGAAACAGGGATTAAGAATATACTCAGTAGATATGTAAAAAAAGAAATGGTCAGGGGCAATTTCCATAGGCAATGAAGGACAGATTACTCATAGTTGGCTGAGGATTAAGTCTGTTTAAAAGACCTCACAGATTTATTTACCTCCATTAATCTAAAAATATCTCAGCCAGTAAGCAGAAGTCTAAAACAGTGGGAAGTCTGGAGCACATTCCATAGAGTTCCTCATATTCATACCTGTCTTATAGTTTCTATTGCTGTGGTAAAGCACCATATTTAAAAGTACCTTGTCATGTGTTGTAATGAGTCAGTCATGAAGGAAAATATGAAGAAACAGGAGCCTGGAGACATCAACTACAACAGAAGACATTAAGGGAAGCATTTACTGGGTAGCTCTCCATGTCTTCCTTGGGTTGCTCCCTTATTAACACCCAGGACCACTACCAGTACCTGCAGTAGGCTAGCCTGTTGTAGGAGGCCACATGTTTGTTCCAAGCTGCTCAGTTCTGAAATAATCACACAGAAACCTTAATATTTACAATATTGTTTGGCCAAGAGCTTAAGCATATTTCTGGCTAAATCATATCTTAAATTAACACATCTTTATTGATATGTATATTGCCATGATGCTGTGGATACCAGGTAAAGTTTTGTCATGTCTGTCTCTGGTGGGGCTACATGGCTTCACAGTGACTCTGCCTTCTTTCTTCCAGCATTCAGTTTAATTTTCCCTCCTAGGTAAGTTCTGCCTTGCTATAGGCCAAATGAGTGTCTTTATTAATTAACCAATAAAAGCAACACATAGACAGAAGGACCTCCCACACCATATCCCCTTTTCTGTTTAAATAAAAAGGAAGGTTTTAACTTTAACATAATAAAATTACATATAACAAAACAGATATTAAGCAAGTATGTTTTATTTATATATACTTTATCTTTTATCATAAGAAAGAAAAACTATAGCTATCTATCCTTCAACTCCATCAAAGACTCCAGAAGGATATACTATTACCTAAGCAAACAGAAAGTACATTGCCAGAAACTTCCACAACTCTAGAAATGACAGATAAATCTTGCTGCCTTGACACTCACCCAAAGTTCTTCTGTATCATTGGATCATCCATCTTCAGCCTACAGGCACCTATTAGTATCCAGTGGACTTTTCCATGAAGCAGTAAATTTCAGACAATCTGCCTTTATTAGTAGTTTGTCAGTCACTTTTTTCTATGTCCTACAGAATGGCTGGCAGACTCTTTCATGAATCAGCAACCCAGAGGGATTGTTTTACCTTTAGGCAAGTTCAGCAGTCATTTCTCTGTGGGTCTTACATGTCTAGTTCATACTGCATCAGCAGTCCAGGAAAGAGCAGTTTCTTGCCCAAAAGGCTAACAAGTTCCATAAGAAGGCTCTTCAATGTCCATCATCCTCTTGAAGTAATTGGTGCTGCCAGGAGCAGATGTGTCTCATGTCATGAAAAGTCTTAAGTTCTTAAAACATTTTAAATGGCATATACTGAAGGACTCTGAAAGATTTGAAGAATACCTATCTAACTAAAATATATATCTATATATCTAGAAAACATAACTAATATGACTATGAGCTTGACTATTAACCTATATTTCTTAATTATGCATTACATTTTAAATGAGCTGCATAAACACAATACCTTAATCAAGAGCAGAAATATACATATAACAAAACTGACCTTAATTTTTTTTAAATAAAGCAAGATCCATACCAGTGCAAATCTCTATAGAATATTCCACTTTAAATGTAAAAAATATTATAAGCAATATGTGGAAATTTGGATGTAATTCTCTTCAAACTTTTTACTGCTTTTTGTTGGGCAAAGTAATTTTGGGATGTGTTCACAGTGACCTTTTGAGAGGTCTTGGTACATCAAACCACATTAATCTGGAAGGATTCCACAGGTTTTCATTTACTGTGGAAATAAAAGAATAATCTCTTTTCCAAAGCAACATATTCTTAGAATCAAATTTTGAAGAAAAGAAACCTTTAAAATATATAGGTTGGTTTAGCTTAGCAGTCCCTAGAATCAAATGTCTCTCTGTAGTCAAAAAATTCAAAAATAGTAAACCACAATCATATACATAATACAGATTTTCTGTGTATATTCCATATTTATGTGGTTTATTTTCTTTATTTCTATTAATTTTTCTACAAGTTTACTCTGTCTCTCGAAAGACTTTGTCTTATTTTTTTAAAAAAACCATTTACTTCCTTTTGTAAATCTCTATAATCTTTTTCCTCTCTCTTTCAAGCCTACGTATATTTATTCAACACTGTGACCCATTTGGAGGTCTTCTTTTTTCTGAATATGTCTTTATTGTGAATCTGTAATTATTTTCTGACAAGGCCCACCCACTGTTTCTTTTTTTCTGCTAAGTGGGTATGAATAGGGTCAACATAGCCCTGCCTGCTTGATCTACCTAGTCCATTATGGGGGAGCTGTTCACTGCCTCTAAGAGCCATGTATGTTGCCCCACTTTTAGGCACACAGTTGGTCTATGTTGCCATTAAACAAGCTGTAGCAGTCTGCTCACAGAACCCATTTAAATGCTCTGTCTCTGAAAGAGTCAGAGCTCGTGCTGGCAGCATGGCCCAGGATGCTGCTGTTTTAAATTGCTGTGCCTTTTTTTCTGCTACCGCTGAATCAGGAAAACCTCTCTTAAAGGAGATGTAACATGCTGCTCACAAACAGCAAGAAGTTATGTTAAACTTTGTTTTAATTGTGGGTGTGTAAAACTTTCTCAGGTTTTACGTGGATGTAGTAGACCATGCTGTAGCCTCCAATGCCAATGGTTAACTAAGAAAATGCACCATCGGCCAATCTTGTGGGTGTATATTTTTAACTAGGGTGCCTTTTCCAAAATGACTTGAGTTTAGCTTAAATTGACATAAAAACTAGCCAGCACACCATCCCTAACTCCTTGAAAGTTCAGCTAAGTTGAAGTAGGGGCAGAGATACGTATGTAGATGCACACTCCGTTCTATTTCCCAGTTCTGATTTCCCTGTTTCATGGTCAGTCTAAATGATTCAGAGAGTATCCACAGAGCTGCTTCTCATTGGGAATTCAAACTAATGGAATTATAGGCAAGAAAATATAAACCACCATTTTGATTTTAACCTTTTTATCCTTTTACTTCCTTACTCTTGGAATGCAGATACAATACCCCAAAGATTAGATTAAACTTATTTTTAAGAGTTGTAATTTCAATTCAACTATTCTAAACTTCCCTTATACAATTTAAAATTAAACTAAGGTGGAAGAAACAGAAAGAAATCCAGCAGGATAGAAAGAGTACAGTATGCCGTAGGCACTGGAAATTTAGTATGCAGGAAACATTACTACTTGACCATCAGTCTGTGTACCAACTCTATACAGGGTCAGGTCTAGAAACTGAATTAATACCTTCCTGTCTTTATTGTAATTCCTCTACAGCCTAGTTTTGTAACACTATTCGGTGTCTTAATTTCTAGAATCTGATGTTTGGGCCTTTTTAAAAAAAAATCTTATTGAAAGTATTTTTAGAGAAATAGCTGGCATGTTGTGTAAGCCAAGGACCATTAGGAGGGAGAAATCACATTGTAATTTGAACTACAAAAGATAGTGATTTAGAATTCTTACATTAGTAGAAGATGCTAGCAATTGTGGTTGGCTATTAGGGAGTAAAGAACTGTCTACTGCTTCAGGAGTGGAACGAGTAATGGGTCTGTGGATGAGGTACTTTCCACTCAAGTGTAATATTGGGAGTTGGAACCCCGCATGACCACTCCTGTGTAATTCCAGTGCCTGACAGGCAGAGAAATGGGATCCTTGAATCAACCCAGCTAGCTAGTTAGCCAGATTTGCTGTAGAAACAAATCTCGATTCAGTTGAGAGACTGCCTCAATGGACAAGGTGGAGAGCCATGGCGAAAGACATTTGAAGTCCATGTCTTACCTCTACATACACACACACACACACACACACACACACACACACACACATGCCTGTGCACACGTATGTACACACACATGCACGAACAAAAGCATATGCAATCATGACATTGAACATGTAAACATGTATTCTCACATGTACACATGCACTACACACATGAGGAAAGTAAATAACAGAATAAAGGAATAGCATATAGTGAATTTAAGTCATGGTTGGCTGGCAGGAATTTGCTAAACTGTACTATAAAGAGCAGACTTATAATTTCTCTTCAATTCTTTAGAAAAATTGCCCTTGGAGGTGTCATGTTCCTCAAAACCTATTTATTTGGTACAGAGTTTTGGGAGTTCTTCCTGCAGGAACAGAAACTACTCTTTGTGGGTATTTTCTGGAAAGAACCCAAGGAAGTCAAGAAAGATGTTTTCACCTTGCTGTGCCTCCTAAACCCTCTCTACTGCTACTGTAGTTTGGTGCTTTGTAGCGCCAGTTGTGGCAGAAGAAATGCTGATAGTCCTATTCCATTGTCATAAAATAAGCAAGGGATGAGAAACTGTGAATTAATCAGCAACAGACAAACAACTGAATTTCAGACCCAAACAAAGAGAGAGATTGGCACTACTGTTCTCTGTGGCTGTTATGCCCTTCACCCATCTGTATCCACTTCTTCTTTGGGATTCCTTGTCTTAAGTTTAGGCAATTCATTAACACTTAATTGAAAGTGGTGAGTTGAAGTGTCTTGCCTTTTCTCTCTTTCGTCTTGTTTTATATTTTATTTATTATTTTTTAAAGTTAAATATGTGGCTTATCATTATGGTGGTGGTATGTGGAACTTCAGTAGGAATGACTCCATTTTGGTGCTGAGTGGAGGAGCCATGTCCACAACAATGACCTCCGAAACTGGCCATTTAGTGCTCCTCAGTGATGTTCACAGGGAAAGTCCTTGACATGGCCCCATGAGGAATTCAATGTCTCATGCAATTTATCTCTTGACAGGATGGACATATGGGTAACATATACTGCACTATTTGCTTCCTAATTGTATTGCATCTCCTGGAAGGTCTTTGATGAATCAAATAGAATATCCTTTCTCCAGTCTTTGGAACCAAGCATTATAGTGGAAGTAGTGTTAAGTTACTTTCTACCACTTCTACCTACAATCTGAGAATGAGTGTCCTTTAAAGGGAACAAACACTAGTAAAAACATTTCTTTTTATATAACTAAAATGAAGTTTTTGGTTGGTTGATTTGTTGGTAGGTATTTTGTCAGACAAACACCAATCATATCAATTGCACATATCCTTCATGTTTTCTAGCACAGGCTTTTTAAACCTAACAGCTCTCCTCATTGAAGATTTCAGATTTCAATGAATAAAATAGGGAAAGTGTATGAAGAACAATTATTCAGCACAGTAACAGCATCTCAAGAAAATATTCTTGGTTTGACAGGGAACTGTAGTTTTGCTATATACTGTCGGAAGGATTTTAGCACAGGAGAAATTGTCAGCACTGATGTTTAACCAGCACAAACTAGTGTGTGCTAGTTTTGAAAAAGGATTTACTTAACTAACCGTGTCATCATACATACTTCTAAGCATACTTAGTACTTCCTGTTGAGCTTTGTTGAAAAGGATATAGGAGATGTTAAGGGATAATCATGTAGAGACGCATTTCAGAGGATGGCCACACGGGAACAGCTGGTTGGCCATCTCAAGTTGTCTAACGTATTTTCCCAGAACACTACAATGGGTGTGTCGTTTCATCTTCCTCCAGACTGGCACAGAAGTTTACAGAATCAAATCATCAAGCACTGAACTATTCAACCAAATCTGCTGAGAAAGAAATTTATCTGAAATAAATGGTTTTATTGAGTCATGACAGATGTTAGTAAGAAAAAAGACCAGGTCTTGGAAGGAGTGTAATTGTTTTCAAAATAACTGCTATAGACATCTCAAATGAAGAAAGATTTATTGGTGGGCCCACTCGTCTGGAAACTTACACATAAATAGGTTCAGGGTTCATGGGATTTAGTCACTGTAGGACTTAAATAAAGGTTTCAGTATATAAGGATTCAGTCTTCTCTTGATTTCACCTGTAGTTGTTATTACATTACCCTCTTTCTTCTTTCACCTTCCACATTCTAACCCTTTCTAAAATCCAGCACATCGCAGGATTTTATATTTCTTAATGAGAACATAAATATTTTCTTCCAAGAAGATGACGAGGCACAATTTCTTTGGTGTGCATAGGAATATTTTTCAGCTTGTCTTTTTTCCATAGAAATGTAGAAGTCACACAACTTTATTTTGTGCCATATCCTTTTATCTTTAACTTAGAATTTATGTATTCAAAAATTGATGTTTGTGATGTATCAGATTGTTATCTACTAAATCTGAGAAAATCTCCACCTACAAATCTTTCAGACAGAGACACCACTCTTTCCTATGAGTAGTTTCTTGCTCTCCTGTTAAGGCTCTAACAAATTCTTGACCTCCATTAATCACATCTGCAGAGATGGCATAACACAATTTTAAAAATGAAAGCCGGGAATAGTTGAACATATTTCTCACCTTGTCCAGAGGCTTCCTGCACACTTGGGTGTTGACCCTTCTTCACTGCAAACTGCTTCCTGAGCCGTCTCTCATACTCTCACCTGAATCCCTGACTTCTTTCTCATATAGTTGCATCAGGTCACCCAGACAATTGAGGATTATTTTATAATCTCCAAATTCCTATCCACTGAAGCTGTGTGTATTCCTCCACAGGTCCCATGATGCTGATGATAAAGAAGGCATCTGTACAGCACATCATTACCTAATGATATCTGGGTTTCTGCAAGGTGCTATTAAAGGCACAACTCTCTCCTCTCCACATTCTTTGTTAAACATTTTTCTTGCTGAAATGATTGTCTGGGCCATTCCTTATAAGTCAGTCACTTCTGATCTCTGGTTAGTAACTAAATAATTACTCCTTTAATTCAGTCTCTTAAATTTCATTTTGTTTTTTAGACAGAGAAACCATGCAATCTTGAGGTCTCCTAAGTGCTGCCATTCAGGCTTTCGTGCCATTTTGTTATTTTTCATGTTTCATAGGCACCAGATTTGCTGCTATACAAATATCTCCTTTTCTTCTGATGTGAAAATTGTGTTTTTGTTGCTGTAGTTAATGTTCTGTTTCCCTTTCTTTTTCTTCCTCTTTCCTGACAGTGTATAGAAGCATCCTGCTCCAGCAAAAAGGATCAATCCTGTAGGCTCCCCAAACTCCTTGCTGCACAATTGAAGGGACTAGGACATACATTTTAGGAAATAGAGAAACATTGCATGTTTGATGTTTTGTTGGTTTGTTTGTGTTAGCTTGTCCATCACTGTGAGAAATATCTGACAGAAACAATTTTTAAAAAATAAAGATTTATTTTGGTTCATTGTTTCAGAGGTTAAGGTTGAGGACTGATCCTCCTGGTTATGTTTCTGGAGGATAAGTAGAACAGAGCATTGTCCTTCATGGCTGGGTAAAGATGAGAGACAGAGGCCCAGGACAGGAACACACCTCCAATATGTTCCACTACATATGCCCCCACCTCTGAAACTTCCCATTACTTCCCAGTAATGCTGCCTGCCATAACTTCATAAGTATTTTAGTCAATCAATTGACCAGAGGTGACTCTGTTTCTTTGGAATTTCTGGATCCAACAGAAATTTATTTGCAGACAGAGCTGTGAAGCTATGAGAATCCATTCTGGGTTGGCACACTAAAGTTGAAAGAATGAGTAGTACTTGATTTCTTGTTTGAATGGGTTAGGGCATACTCATAATAGCATCAGATTTCTAGAATAATATAAAGAGATTAACATTGGAAACACTGAATTGTTAATCATTTCTTTTTATTTGTCACAGTATTCCATGTGGTTCTCTGGGAACAGTGCACAGTTCATGTATGTGTAGAACCGGAAGCTTCCATAATATCCTCTATGACCACTGAATACTCTCGAGTTCCATATAACCAGGTCAATATTATTAGGTAACTCCAGACAACACATATTTCCCAAGTAAATGTACTCTAAGAATAACACAATGGATAGAACTTCTAGGACTGAAAATGTAAAGAGAGCAAATGTCAAAAGCCCACTGCACACAGAGTAGTGAGTTTGACTTCCCAGGTACTACTGCAAGTCATTTCATTGAACAGAGCATCTGTTGCACCACACAGGAAATACACTTAGGTACAGTTCTACTTCAGTTGCTTCCCCTGGGTACTGGAAGTTTTGCTCTGGATAATGAGAAAACCAAGTTATGGGAAATTTTCACAGTATATGGCTGACTGACAAAGATATTTATTTTGATGCTGGAAATATAGAGCGGATGAGAGGTCACACAGGGTGTTCATGAGATGTGGCTATGCAGAGGCAAAATATTTTAGAATTGTTCGTGTTTTCCTCACTTTCAGGAGAGCAGATATAGTTGTCTTATTTTTCATAGAAACTGATCCATTCTTCCTAAGATCCACAATTGATTTAGAGATGTGGCTCCTCCGTAGGTGAAAGCAAGGAGGGACCTGATTCACCTTTGTACCCAGGCACCTGTGATTGCTAATCATCACCTCTTCCTTTTTGATTGAACACCCTCTTTCTTTCTATCCTTTGAATGCTAATTTCCAGAGGAATTTTTCTTTATAAAGTCTGTTGTGATTATATAAAATACATATATAAATTTTCCTCTGTTAAAGCAATTTTTGTGACCACTGTAGAAAAGAAAGTATTTGTGTTCAGAGTTTTGTAATAACAAGGGAAACTTGAGTAACATTCTGTTGAATTTGTGAAAGCACAAACATCTTTAAGAAAGGGTCCTAGTCTCTTGCTCTGTAACTGTCACATCAAACCCAGCCTGGAAGACAAAGAAAGGAATATCTTGCATGGTCTAAATTTAGAGTTCATCAGCCGGCACACACCTTACAAAGGCCATGAACATTTCTGTTATAACTGAAAATGCTGACAGCAAAAACTCTCATTGTCTTCTTCAGGAAAGGTCAGTTTATTTTGGTTGAATATGTATTAATCTGTGTATTGCTATGTGGCTGTGACTTAGTAGCAAGGTTCTGGCTGGTGGCTTGCATCTTTCTCCTCTGGTGGCTCCATGGTGTTTCACTGACTCTGCTTTCTTTCTCACAGCATTCAATACAGTTTTCCTACCTAGTTCTGTTCTATTAAGCCACTGACCCAAAAAGATTTATTTATTAACCAATAAAAGCAACACATAAACAGAAGGACTCCCCATAGCACATGCGTGCACACCCTTACCTGATCCCTATCCATTTCCATTCATTGTATTCCTCATCCTCCCGAGGTGTCCATCCTCTACTTTCATTTCAGACTGTGTGTGTGTATGTCTGTTTGAACACTTTAATGACAAGCTCAGTCACGAACAATGCAGTGGTGTCACATTAAGGGAAAAAAATAAAGGAACTTACCCTTGGAATAATTTAAACAAGAGTGTGCTCAGATTTGCATTCTCCACTCCTCTCTCCTAGTGCTCCCCATTACTCCTTGTCTGACTGCTGTTAAGAGTCTGTGCCTGCCTTACTGCTGCCTTGCAATTTTGTTTTCTCTGTATCACTTTCTGTGCCTGTTTATGTGTGTTCTTAGCAAAGAGTCTTATTCTCTCTTTAACTGAATAGAAAGCATCACAGGAGTGAAGACTACATTTTACAAACCTTTAACACACTTTCACATGGGTTGCTGCTTTAATGACTGTGTTGAATAGTTTTATGTTAACTTGATACAGCTCAGGTAGTTTTGGAAGAAGGAACCTCAGTTGAGAAAACATCCCCCACCAGATTGGTCTGTGGAAGCCTGTGGAGCATTTTCTAGATTGATGATGGATGTGGGAGGAAACAGCTTATTGTGGGAGGTGCCAAATATGGGCTGGTAGTCTTAGGTCCTATAAGAAAGAAGGATGAGCAAATCATGTGAAAGCAAGCAAGCCAGTAAACAGCAGTCTTTTATTGCCTCTGTTTCAGACCCTGTCTCCAGGTTCTGTCTTGAGTTCCTCCCCTGACTTTCGCAGTCATGGAGTGTAACCTGATAATTGTAACTCGAAAGAATCCCTTTCCTTCAGAATAGTTTTAGTCATGGTGTCTCATCACAGCAATATAAACCCTAACACAGGTAACAATCCCAATTGATCCCATCTGGTACAGATAACAAAAAAAAAATGCTAATAAAAATATCATATATTTTTCTCTATATTTCTGGTGGATACTCATTTTATAAACTTGCTTTTTAACTCATTTGCTCCTTATAGAATTTATTATCATTTCATATATTGTTGGAGACCAGTCTCGACAAAAACACCACTTGCCAGAGTAAGGGCATGGGGAACATAAATATAAGTAAAGAGTAAACAGACATGAAAATAATAAAACAGAAAACATGGAATAGTATTGGGAGGGAGTTCTAGTCAATAATGAAATTACCTGTGTTTACTTTTTCATACATATTTTTCCACCCCAACACGAAAGGGAGAAGATGCAATGAAAGACCTCTTTAACATGATACAAAAGACAACTCGAACAGTTAATTGCTTCAATATTTTGAGCTATTAAGTCATCAGAATTTTGATTTTTAGGCAGTGAAGCCACCCTAGAACAAGTATCCTGAAAGCATCCCTTCTTCAGGTTAAACCTCCAATTACAGAAGAAGAAGCAAATGTATGATTGCCTATCCTCATCATCTGCCAGGATGGAATGGATTTACCTGTATGTGCCATCTTTATTTCAAAAGTACCAAGTAATCACATCCTAATTCAGGGTGTGTAGCTTTGATTGTTGTTAGCAAAACTGAAGATCCTCTAACTCTCTGACCTTCAGACAAAGTGAAAAAAAGACTCACATTTTTGGGCCTCCACAATTCCTCCCTTTTTATTAATTTCAATAAAGCCTATGCTTCTGTAACAGGACAGATGATCATTCCTGTGAACACTTTCCTGTTTTCTAGACTTACCTGTCTTTGGTACATGCATTCCAATTATGTATGCTCATATCTTTAGGCACCTTGTAGGAAAAAGGATCAATCCCACACCCCCTTGTCTCTGACTACCGACCTATGTAAATAATGGGTTAGGGGAGAAAGTGCCTCTGGACTCTGTGTCTCTGAGACAAGATTTTACCAAGAGAGTTCATCAATAATTAGATAATGCTTTGCAAATATGCATGGTCCTATGGCTACAGTATCTCTTAATTAAAGAAGTAGAGGAGGACCAGGGTTGGGGATGCCATTTTCAATTTGTGTAAAATATTTTTAAACAATTTTTTAGCTGTATGGAAATCTAAAATTCTTATCAAATATGTCAAATTCAAGAACTCATTGGGAGCTCACCAAGACCAGCTGGACTGGGACTGAAAAAGCATGGGATAAAACCAGACTCTCTGAACATGGTGGACAATGAGGGCTGCTGAGAAGCCAAGGACAATGGAACTGGGTTTTGATCCTACTGCACGTACTGGCTTTGTGGGAGCCTAGCCTGTTTGGATGCTCACCTTCCTAGACCTGGATGGAGGGGGAAAATCTTGGACTTCCCACAGGGAAGGGAACCCTGACTGCTCTTTGGACTGGAGAGGGACAGGGAAGTAGTGGGGGCAGGGGAGGGTAATGGGAGGCAGGGAGTAGGCGGAAAATTTTTCAATAATATATATATAGACATTGGAAATGTCTAACTTTTCTTAACATCTTATAGTGAACTAAAACATTACAAACATTAACAGGTCAATAATATAATTCTAGTGTGAAAATTAACAATAAACACATCTCTTTCAGTATAACCATGTTGTACACATGCTCCATAAACTCCTACACAGTTATTTGTAAACAATGCTAATAAAACTAATAGGTGCATTTGGTAATGTATTGTTATGAGACTGTCCCTTATGTTCTAAGAGACCGGAACTTTTTCTGGACCTTATAATAAAGTTAATAATACATGTTGAGTTCACTTAAGACATATTACTAATATCTTACTGTGTATACAGTCTGATTTTGAACCTACCTTAAGTGAACAATGTAGCAGCCAACATTTATTGCCTTTGAGTTCTCATGTAATCAACTTTTATGACCTAAACTAATATGTACGTATTGTTGAGCATAATTCATCCCAGGCAGACTATATAACACCTTCCGCCAATGAGGTCTACCAGCCAAGAGGAAGTTAGAAACTTTCCTACCAAGTTCCAACTAGATTTCTCCAGCATTGTCCATATTAGGTTATCGTCAGATCTTTTGAACAACAAATATCAGGAACAGTGGATTAACCTCTACTACATGGGCATCATTCCTAGCCACCAACCTGGGGAGATAACAGCATCCACCTCTGTTACTAAGATTTTTGCCATAAACCTTATGACTTCTAGGGAAGCTTCACCCACCCACACAGAAAACTTCCGTGTAAACTCTTTTGTCTCTTAAATTTTATTTTAGAATAGCTTAGGACATATCAGATTTTTTTAGGGCTTTTTTTTATATATACTTTTGTTTTGTTCTTCCTATACCCTTAATTATTGTACCTTTCTATTTTGGTATATGCATATGTGTACACCAGTGTAGAAGCATATATGTATTGCATGTGTGTGTGTGTGTGTGTGTGTGTGTGTGTGTGTGTGTAGGGCCAACAATCAACCTGAGGTGTCATTCCACATTTTTTATTAAATTTTTATCAATACAATTTCCATATTGAATACAAGTATAACATAATGTTTTGATATAGTTTCAAACAGAAAGAAAATGAGGGATTTCAGGTTACAAAATCCATCCTCTCAATTAGATAAGGTCTCTCAATAGATCCTTGGCCTTGGTGATTAGGCTAAACCAGGTGGCCAATGAATTCCAGGGAGCAGTTTGTTCTGCCTCAATAGTGCTGGCATTACAGGCGTGCATCAACATTCCTGACCTTTTTGTTTTGTAGATGCCTGTTCCTGTCCTGGAACTAGCTCTTGTATATCAGGCTGGCCTCGAACTCACAGAGATCCTTCTGCCTCTGCCTCCCGAGTGCTGGGATTAAAGGCGTGTGCCACCACTGCTATGCCCATGCCTGACATTTTTACACTGATATAGAGGATTTAAGTTTTCACACTTCATGTGGCAAGTACTTTATTGACTGAGTGAATCTCCCAACCGTGTAATTATAACTGTTTGGGGACAGATTCATAGTGTGAATCCCATAGAATTTTTTATATGCAGAACAAAGAAAACTTATAAGTGATCTGAAGTGTGCAGCTATAATTCAATTTATTCATACATTATAATTTTTCTTTCTTCAAATTGGCATATTAAAATGATGTTTTAAAATGATATGAATAAGCAAAAATCTATAATTTATTTCTTAGTTTGACACTTTGTCACAAAAATATGACTTACAGTCATATTAATGGATGGAATGATATTAATTTATTTTGGATTTTTCAATGAGCAAGTTTGTATTACCATAACAGCTCTATTTTATGTAGCCTATTTTCACTGTAGAATTTGCATAAAGAAAATTTGTGAAAGGCATCCCCTATGGAAAAGGAAATCATCAATATAAATGATGTCTAAAAACAATCCCCTGCACCAATTCTTTTAAACAGCCTTAACAAGTAAAATGATCTCATGGTTGTCTTATTGTTAAAATGCGGAGGTGGTTTAACAAGTCTTTCCACATCATGTATGCTTTGTTAGATGCTAAAACAGGATTTTTTTTAGAAAGTGGCATAATTAAAATAGAATGTTAGATGCCCTGGGGAGACATTCACAGCTATGGTTAAATATAAGTGAAATTTCACAGATGTTAGCAAAATTACTAAATGTATGCTTGTTTCTGAAGCCCTACTTTGAAAACAGATTTTAAAATATTTTCTCAATATGTTTACAGTGATTCTTTTTCACTTAATATGCTTCCTATTTAGAAAGAAAGGTATTTATTCATTCTAATGAGGAAAAGAAATCAAATTATGAAAGATTCCTAAGGTTTTACAACAAAAATAGCACCACTCCCCTTTGGAGATAAAGGGCCCAGGATTGCATTCATCATAACCATGTGTTACAAAAGTGATGATAGGCTTTTAGAGTGGTACAGGCATTTAACCCAAGAAACTCATGAGGTTCTAAGTTAATATAGTGTTGTAGGAAAATGTTCAGAGATTACATGAGGAAAGTACCAGAAAATGTAGATCTAGGCACAAGCAAAGTACTTAAGAATTACAGTAAATAAAATAATTATGACTTGATAAATAATTTGCATTTAGGGCTAGATATTGTAGTCTAGTAGTAACATGATTACATAGAGTGTTCTAGGTTTTGGATTTATCCCCAGAGCCCCCATCCACCCACATTACCTCTCTTAGCTAGCCATTTCATCCATTTTGCTGATAGCAATAACTTTGCTTTTCAAAGGCTAACGATAACCCATATTTTAGTATACTGTGTTTTTCTTCTCCATCAATGGATACACTCTATGACTGTGCGTTTTAAATGTAAATTTAATGTAATTTTTTTAAATTTGCTTATATTACTCCCTTGATTCATTATTCTCATAATGACTTGCAATAGGAAACAAAAAATTATATACTTTATTTAAATGATGGCACTCCAGAAAGTTTAAGCAAATCAATTATAAAATTTGGAATCATATTTTATAGCTAAAATTAATTTAGATTTCTAGTCTCCAACTCTCAATATAATATAACTTTGCACTGTTTCCAATTTCCTGGGTTCAAAGTATTGGGTTCACATTTATTCTATCTACATGTCCAAATTAACAGAAATGTATCAACAAGTACATGTAAATTGTTCACCAATTCCATAATTTAGGAAGACCTATTTCCTCAAATTGTCAAAAGAAAATCATTTCAAGTTTGGCTAGGAAACTGCAGACATATTATTTGACAGAAACAAAGCTTATGATAACATTTATTGTTCAAGAGAAATAAGAATCTGGGCAAGTTGGATAAAGTCAGTTCAGCTAACCATCCAGAAGGAATAATAGGTAAATTAATGTATCTACTTGTGAGCTATTCTTAAAGGTTATTGACTGAAGGAATTCCCACAAAACCATCCTCAGAATAGTTCTATGTCTCTGTGGACTGATAAAAGACACAGTCTTATTTTAGTTCTTGTATTTCCTGTTTCTATCAACCCAGCTGTCCATTTATCTGGATTGTCCGTTTCGATCTGGCACAATTATTCACAATATTGCTCTCTCATATATTAAAGCTATTGGTGAGGAGTTGAAGTTGATGACTAGGTTTGATGTTAGTAGCAATATATGTTGGAGTAGATAATTTAAATAAATGGAAGACTCACAGCATCCCTGATGGAGAGTGCATCATGCTGTGCCAGGGAAAATTCTGACATCACCATGACTTCTGACTGCCATGGTCTTCGTGTTTCTTCAGCTCCTGTTTCAGTCATCTGTCTACTCACCACATCAATGGTTTGAATTTTTGTTGCTTGCTCCAGCATGCTCTGTGTATATTTTTCCTTTTGTTTTTCTTCATCTAAACTACTTGCTCATATTCCAGAAAGACTAGCTCCTTTAGAAGGGTTTTCCTCAGGATGATTTAGCCTTTCACTCATCTGGTCAAGGCTGGCCTTAGCTTCTCTGTGGTTCTCTGGCATCTACCTCACATGTTCTTGGATGGCAAGCATGAGTCAACACATAAGTCTTCAAACACCATTTTAATTTCCTTAGCTCTCTTATCATCTTAGGGGGTTAAGATGTACTTCTAAATTGTCTTTCTACGAAAGCTACTCAGAAATATGATCCTCAGGGTACAGAAAGAGAAATACTGTAATTAACAAAGAATTAAGAATGATCATTTATTCTTGTAGTTAGGGGTATTTACATAATTTGTTACAGCAGCTCGCTCTACTTTCTACTAAATCTTAGATTTCTAAATGCCCCCTCAGCATACTGTTGGTGCAGATGAACTAATTTTGTGTTCTCCCATAGTCCTTGGGACATTACTAAATGACCCAGAGTCATAGTAATTGTATGTCTTAATAACTTTCTTTATGAAATAAACAGATGCAAAGACCCAGGATTTAGATAGAGATTAGAACTTTCTGGATAATTACTTTTTATAAGCAGATGGGAAATATTGGCACTGTCTTGTGCTTTTAAGGATTATTTCAATTTTAAATTGTTCTTTGGATAAAGTAAGAAGGACGAGAGCAGATAAGTCAATGAAGATTAAAGCTTCCTCAGTGAAGAACAGAGAGCTCAAAAGTAAATTAGGACTGCAACTTTCTTTTTCTGAATGAAAGGTTGGAAGAGTTTGTTTTTTAATATTAAATAAAGAGTGTTTCCAACCCATTAAAGATATATTTTTCTTTGCTAATACATCTGGCTGATGTTTCTTCACCATGATAGGGAATTTGAATAGAAGACACCAGTCTTTGGCACAATCATAAAGGGTTTGTGTTGTTTATTCATCTTTTCCTAATAGATTCAAATTATCCTTAACAATTCAGTACTTCAATTTTAATTCTACTTTTAAACATAAATAAAATCTTCCTTTAAAGGTTTTATTATAAAATAACATATTGGTCATGAAGTTCAGTTACCTGACAACTGTTTATTAAGCTCATATGTGGTGTGAGCAGTCAAATCTAGATATAATCTTCTTAATCCTAGGCTAACATCACTGCTCAGTTTCTGATACTCCACCTACTTAGCTAACTTCTTTTGCAAAATTAACTGATAGCTCTGGAGTAAGAAGTGTCCTGATCATATTGATGGTATCTAACATATACTGGTTACTTTCTGTATACTGTAAGTCATTGTGTTGTGTGCTTTAATGAAGACGACAAAAGTAGTTCGGTATAATAAGTAAATTTCCATGGCATACTACATATCTTTAGAGTCTAGTTTCTTATTCATTATGTTAAAATAAACATTAGAAAAGATATGTCTTATGCATGGGAACCTAGATATCCCAATGCTGACAAATCTAAGCAGTGTGAAATGTATGAGTTATTGTTCTGCTCATAATCACAGTAGGTGCAGCACCCCTGACCTATTATAGCACCTACATCTCAGAGACTGCAGGAAAACAGAAGGAGAAACTCCATATGAGACATGGTAAGGATTAATTCATGCATTACATGTAGTGCTTAATTCATATCTGACTAGTTTAAGTTTCAGACATCTTTAGCTTTTATTGTCACTGATTGTTTAAGAATATGTAAATTTGTGTGTTATTATCCTTGAGAGGGTCATAAACAGATTTGACCCAGTTTCTATAGTCTCTTTCAAAAAGCAAAGACAGTGAATTTGGGCTCTTTACTCTCAGCTAACAGAAGAGCTACAATTAGAAACACCTCAGATACTTGCCTCTAATATAATTTTGTTGTGTTTTACTCATTAGTGAAACATTTCTCTGTGACTAAATCACAGAGAAAATGAGACTGCAGAACTAAGTAACCCACAAGTGTTCCAAATGAAGAATCAAGGGCATGTCAAGATAAAAATACCTTAGACAAAAACTTTTCAGCATTAAAGAACACCTTTTTATTACATTATGGAAATATCATCACCTATACTTTTATTATGTTTACTTTTCTGTTCTAGTAAGATAAATTTTTATCTGTATTAAGCTTTGTTGGAGTTCTAACTGATTTAACTACTATTTTACATTGCAATTGTTCATCATAAACATTATTTTTTCATTTCTAGAATGGTTTAAGTTGTAATCTTTTATCTGGCAAAAACATTTTAATGGCGATAATGAATTTTATTGTTGCCTTTAGACTGTTCAGACTTTTATTCTCTCACCCAAAAGAAAATTTTGACATTGTCAAAAGGCAATTACTTGATTTGCAGAGTACATGTTCCTTTCAGGATGGGGTATTCTATAACCTTATTCAGTTCCCATTTTCTAGTTGTGGAACTGTGTGCTAACCACCATCAACTGCTAACAAAAGCTGCTCAGATAGGGGTTGAGTGATATAATAATCTATGGGCATAATAATAAGTCATTCAAAATTGGGTTAATCATATGTCCATTTAGCAACATCATGGTAGTAGTTTTTTTCCCTTGGTCTTATGACCAACATAGACATAGGTTATCAGAAATTTCTTAAGTTTTTATCATTTCTCCTAAAATGTATTTAAAATGAGATAAACTCTATCATAATACACAGAAAGAGAGAGTAACCCAGACCCAGAGAGACACCCATGGTATGTACGCATTCATAAGTGGATATTAGATGTAAAGCAACGTATATTCCGACTATAATCCACAGCTCCAAAGGAGCTAAGTAGAAAGGAGGACCCTAAGAGGGATGTATAAATCACCCTGGAGAGGGGAAATAGATGAGATCTCCTGGGTAAACTGGGTCTCAGTAAAGGGGAGGAAATGGGGTATGAAAATATGAAAAAGTATGGTCGAATTGGAGGAGCGATGGAGTGGGAGAACAATGAAAGAGATATCTTGTTGTAATATGGAGCGGCGGCTGGGCTGCGTCCCCAAAACCCCAGCCGCCTGCCCGGCTCGGCTAGCTTATGCCCCGAAATAATTACACAGACACTGTATTCATTTAAACACTGCTCTGGACCATTTCTAATCATCTGTGTAGCACCGGTCTTACCGGGAAGATTCTAGCCTAAGTCCATCTTGGGTCGGAGCTTCAGAGCTTCATCGCGTGTGTCTGCCCAGGAGCCGGGAGCATGGCGGACGTCTGCTCCCGAGAAGAGCGCTGTGGAGTCTGAGCTCACTTCCTCTTCCTCCCAGCGTTCTGTTCTGTCTACTCCTCCCACCTATCTTCTAACCAATGAGATGGGCCAAGACAGTTCCTTTATTGCTTAGCCAATGAAATCAACAGATTGACATATGGCACTCCCACATCACTTCCCCTTTTTCTGTTTAAACAAAAAAAGGAAGGCTTTAACCTTAACATAGCAAAATTACATATAACAAAACAGTTATCAAGTAAAAGTTACATCAGAAACATTTATACATATAACAAAATTGACCTTAAATCTCTATAAGTAAAGCAAAATCTATACTAATGCAAATTATTCATACCTATATCATATCCCCCTTTAAATGTAAAAGAACATTTATAAACAATATTTGGGAACATGGGCGCAGTTTTTTCTCTCCAAACTGCTTCCTGCTGAATGGGGGCATCGTTAATTAGGTCTTTCATAGTATAACCTGTGTGCTAGTTTCATCTCAGTTGGCAGTTGAGCAAAGCAATTTTCTGAAGATGTTCACAGCAAACCTTCAGGAGGACGTGGTCCATCATACCAAATCGGAATGGAAGAAATGAACAGGGTCTCATCCTCTGTGAAAACAAAATAAAAAACTCCTTTCCAAAGCATCATGTCCTTAAACCCAAATTCTGAAATCATAATACCCTTATCATATCCGTTCTGGTTCCATTTGGCAGTCCATATAATGAAATGTCTGTCTGTACTTAGCTCCTTTACAGTCAAAAATTTTAAAGAAAACACAATGTACATAATCCAGACTCTCTGTGAATTTTTCATCTCTACCTGGCTTATTTTTCTTTATTTCTTTTAATCTCTTAATTATCTGTACTCTGTCTCTTTAAAGACTTTACCTTTTTTTTTTAAACATTAACTTTATTTTCTATATTCTTTTTCTTCTCTCTCCCAAGCCTACGTACATTCATCCAACAGTGTGATCTTTTATGTCTGAATTTGTTTTATTGTGAATCTGCAATTTTTTACTATCCAGGAGCACTTTTGATTTGCGCCTTTAAATCACTAGGTGCTTAAGAATCTAAGCTGTGACATTCCTAGGTTAACTTTTTGCTTTTTGAGCGCATATCTTTGACCTGGAATAACCCTGTAGACCAGGCTGTCTTTGAACTCTCAGAGATCCGCCTGTCTCTGCCTCCCAGGCATTGGGATTAAAGGCGTGTGCTACCACACCTTGAAGTCACAGAGGTTTACTTTAAGAATTTTAACTTTTAGTCTTTATATATTTTTAACAACTTTAAACCATTTAGAAATTTTCTCTGTCTTTGAATCTCTCTTTACTGTATATCTCTCTTTTTCTGACCACAAGAGCCTTTAATTTACCAAGCAATATCAGTAGGACTAAAGGCGTGGCTTTGCCAGCTAGATCCAGTCCATTCCTTAGCTTTTCAGCCTCATGGCTGAGGTACTGGCTGCAAGGTCCCTGCCAGCCAGCGAGCTACAACAGACAACACTCAAATCCTCTCTCGGTAGCCAGCCCTCCTGCCTCAAACAGTCAGAGTTTGCCCTGGCAGGATGGCCCAAAAGCTGGCATTTTTAAATGGCGCAGCTTTTTCCTGCTACGGCTGAAAACCGAAAAGCATGTGTTCAGCTTTTCATCAACACTGTTTAAGTGTTTTGTGGCAGGACCTCTTAATGAGCCGCAGGGTTTTGCAGCTAAAGCTGAGTCAGGAAGCCTCTTGGGGCTACCAGGTAGGAGCGGCACTCAGCACTTTAATTCTGAGACTGAGCGTGCAGCACAGAAATTCTTTTCATCCAAGTTACATCCAAATCTGACATGCAGAGCACTGCACAGTCTGAAAACACGTCCCTGTATGGCGGCAGGAATCCGCCATGCTCTTCCGCCTGCCTAAGCCTGATTCTGCCTTCTGCCCAGGAGCAGGCGGGGAGCTCTGAGTCATCGTCAAGGTCTCAGAGCACTCTCCTTCCTATCCCAAGCGGGAACACAAACATAAAGCCAGATTTTGCACTGGCGGCACAGCCCCGGGAAGCCACACTTTAAAATAACGCAGCTTTTTTTCTGCTGCTGTTGCTGAATCAGGAAATCTCTCTACAGCACGCCACCAACAAACAGCAAAAATCTGTGTTAAATGCTCTCTCCCTTATTTTTAAGCCTTCTCAGGTTTTGTAAGTGGGTTTAGTTAGCCACACGTCTGGGCGTCAATATCTTGATAGAGGGAGCCATTATAGGGCTAGGGAGAAACCTGGTGCTAGGGAAATTACACAAATCTTTAAGGATGACCACAGCTGAGACTCCCAGCAATAGTGAAGAAGGTGCCTGAACTGGCCTTCCCCTGTAAGCAAATTGGTTAATACCTTAACTGTCATCATAGAATCTTCATTCAGTTACTGATGGAAACAGATGCAGAGATTCAGAGCCAAGTACCAAGACCTAGCTCCAGGAGTCCAGTCAAAGAGAGAGAGGAGGGATTATATGAGCAAGGGAGGTCAAGATCCATGATCAGGAAATCCACAGAGACAATTGAGAAGAACTCTTGGGAGCTCAAGGACTCTACACCAAAAGCTAGAGAGCTTACAAGGGACCAATCTAAGCCATCTGCATATAGGTAACAATTGTGTAGCTTGGTCTGTTTGTGTACCCCTGACAGTGAGACCAGGATCTCTCTCTGGTTCATGAGCTCGCTTTTTGGAGCCTGTTCCCTATAGTGGGATGTCTTGCTCAGCCTTGATGCAGTGGGATTGGGGTTTGGTCTTACCTCAACTTAGTGTGCCAGGCTTTGTTGATTCACCATGGGAGGCTTTATCCTTTCTGGGAGTGGATGGAGGGGATGGGGTTGGGTGAGGTGAGAGTAGAGGGAGGAGGGGAAAGAGGGGGGAACTGTGGTTGGCTTGTAAAGTAAATAAAAATTTAAAATTAAAAAATAAAAAGAAGAAAAGAGAGGTCATTTACTGCGATTTCTCAGTTGCTTTTGTCTCATTCTGTCTCCTAATCTGTGAGATCCACTCACACTGCATCTCTGTATCTCTTGCCATGTGCTTTGATCCTTGACTCAATATTTCTGATTAAATACATATGTCATGATAGGCTGTCTTCTCCTCTAGTGCACTCAAAAGGATAATACTCCATTATTTATAGGAAAAAAATATGGGACTTCTTTTTTGTAATTTTTTTTTGTTGAAAAAAATTTCTGCATCCTCCCCACCTCCCATTTCCCTCCCCCTCCTCCCACTCCTCTCCCCTTCCCACAATCCTCTCCTCCTCTCCCCACTCCTGTCCCCCTCCCCCTACTCCATTCCTCCTCCCTCTCGAGTCTGAAGAGCAGTCCGGATTCCCTGCCCTGTGGTAACAGGCTAGGCTCCCACAAAGCCAGTTCATGCAGTAGGATCGAAACCTAGTGTCATTGTCCTTGGCTTCTCATCAGCCTTCATTGTCCACCATGTTCAGAGAGTCCGGTTTCATCCCATGCTTATTCAGTCCCAATCCAGCTGGCCTTGGTGAGTTCCCGATAGAACATCCCCATTGTCACAGTGATTGGTTGCACCCCTCTCGGTCCTGACTTCCTTGCTCATGTTTTCCCTCCTTCTGCTCCTCATTTGGACCTTGGGAGCTCAGTCCGGTGCTCCAATGTGGGTCTCTGTCTCTCTCTCCATTCATTTCCAGGACATTGAGCCTATAATTTGTGATCCTAGAGAAACTAAATAAGAAGGTGATCCCAAAGAAAAACATATAGTCATCCTCCTGGATTTGGGAAGTAGACAAGATTTCCGGGCAAAAACTGGGAACTTGGGGGTGAGGTGGGATGGCGGTAATTGGAAATGGGTGGAGAAAAGTGAGAAGGGGAGGATGAGGGGAGCTTGGGGGAATGGGATGGTTGGGATAAAGGAAGGGTGGATAAGGGACTTCTTATTTATTTATGTTATTTTTATGATTATCATTACTTTGTTTATTCATGTGTTTCAAGCTATTTTCCGTTTTATTTAAGATAAGCCCAGTAATTATATTTTATGTTTATCTACTGAATAAATATTTTAAAGTATTTAAATCATTTTTGCGTTTATGTAGTAATTTACTTCATTATTTCGGTTTTTACCATTTACACATTTATAGAGCAAAATGTGGTGTTTCAATACATACTGATCAAATCAGAGTAAGTAGCATTTATACATACTCTGTTCCATCACTGGGGTTCTCCTCTGACTTGCAATATTTGGAATTACACATCATGCTGTAGTAAACTGCTTTGGGACAGTGACATTGACTCCTCCTGTGGTGGCCAAATTTCCATTCGTATGAAAATAGTATGAGGATATTTTGAGTACATTTTTTGGGAGTTTATCATGTGGTAGAACATCATGAAGGAAAGTGAAAGGTGAATGAAATTTTTTCACCAATTGTTGACCAGGTAATAAATGGAGTAGCAAAATACCATGTATCCTTTAAGGTCATGCTCACCAACAATTCCTTCCTACGCTTTCATTTCCATTTCCTGAAATTCTATCACATCCCAGTTTGTACTGTACTTTTTTCTCCAATACTCAGTGTCTTCTAAACACTTCCTAGTCTGCAATGGTTACTGTTTCATTTTATGGTTTTTAAGTCATTATTATTAGCTTCCACTTGTGAGATCATGAGGTACTGCCTTCTTTTGTTGGATTTATTTAATTTACGATAATTACTTTAGGTTCCATGCATGTTGTCACATGTGACAAAATTTCATTCTTTTTATGGCTAAATAACATTCTCTTTCATGTGTGTCACTGCAGTTAATTGTTGAAATCCTTTAATTATAATATGATATATCATTATAAAATAAGTTTTAATTAATTTTCCATTGAGATAGTTTTCCATAATTTCATCAAGACACAAGAAAACCTAAAATATATACACACAAAATGATAAGGACATTTAGTGAATTATAGACACTTTTTCAAAAATTCCAAACAGATTTTGGTAAAGAACTAGGGTTGGTGTTTGTTGATCTACCTCCTTTGTTTTAAAACGGGAACTGCCATTATACTGCATAGTGTGTGCACTATTCACAATAGCTAGGAAATGAAAGCATCCTATATGTCCATTAACTAATGGATGGATAATGAAAATACGTTGCATTTACATAAAGAAATATTAATCAGTGGGTCAGAAAAATGAAATTGAAAAAAATTCACTGATAATTGATAGGCCAAGAAATAATAATTCTGAGTGAGGTAACTGAGACCCAGAAAGACAAATGTATATTTTCTCTCATTTGTGGATGCTATCTTTGTACAGTCAGAAATATATATCCCATTTGAAAATTAGTAAGACGCCACCTGGAATTATAATGGTGGAAACAGAAATCAGTGTGTAAAGGATTAAAAAGTATAACCATATAGAAAGGGTTAAATCTGGAAAGGATTGTGTCAGGGTAAAGGAGTATTAACTGACAGTGTGCTTGACATAAGCTAAAGTCATCTTAGAAGAGGCTAACCTCAATTAAGAAAATGCCTCTGTAAGAACTTGGAGAAGTGGATTGGGTAGGTAGAAGAGAAGTAGGGGGAAGGGATGTGAGGAGAGGAGGGAAGGGAAATTGTGGTTGGTCTGTAAAACCCTGGTACTAAAGACACCACAACTTTAAGTCAAAATACAAGGAGTAATTAATCACGTGGAGCCTTAATCGCTACTGCCTGTTTTCCATAGGTGCTATGCACTCTACCAGAGGAGAAAAACAATCACCATTTTTATTCTCAGACCCAGGGAGAAAACAGCAGTGACTACCAGCTGACAAGACAAGCCTGCTGGTTCATTTGAGGTGTGAATGCTATGGGAATAACTACCCAGATTCTTGTTAAATTTTAGGACCAGAACACAAGTTGGAATTCATAACTGGCACTGATTTTAGAGCAAAGAACATGTGACTAGACAGTATCTAAAAACTAACATATTGTACCTTACCTGTTAATCTATGTTTTGAGGATTTTGATGTTCAATTTGGGATTTTCAGTTTGAAATAAGAGTGTAGTTGCCATATCAGAAATAAATATTCTTGAATCCTTAAAACAAAGTAGACAATTTAAATATTTACTAACAGAGAGATGCAGAAAAAATTAGCAAATATTCAGAAATACCAATAAAGTTGCTTAGCAAGTTTACCTTCTCATATGAACACATGCAGGATAAATATGGGGCCATGTGAAGCTGCACTGTGGCTTGTCTCTTCTTGGTCTCAGGAAGAAAACATGTCCATTCCCATAAAGATAAATATGTGTACGAGAAGAAATTCTCCGTTTACTTCCAGCTCGACTTTGATTGGGTTTTTAAGTGGAAGTTGTAAACGCATGATGAAGCTGCTTCATGGACTTTGCAATCCTTTCTTACATCTGTGTATTTCTATTGGAAGAAAATGGTAGGAGTGGATAAAAGTAAAGATTCTTCAAAACCTTATCCTTTCAAATACCATATGCTGTCTGACTTACATATCACTGAATCTATGTAATATCCTTAACAATTATTTGTCTTTTCTAGTTCCTACTGTGAAAAATTACTTCTAAAAAATTTCAGAAGAAATAAATCTTATTTTAAAGGTGACACAAGGGTTTAATATCAGACATCCTATTATAAATTTATTTATGTGAGATGCTCTAATTTATTTTCTAAGTAGTGACTGCTCATATTGCTGACTAATTGAAAATGCACGGAATGGAAGCTTGAAGAAAATAGCTGTAGAGCACATAAAGAGGCAGGGTTTATAATCAGGAGAAGCTCCCTGACTTTCCTAGATATGTTGAAACTTAGCCTAGAGACTGACCCGGAAATTTGTACAGTCATATATCTGAATGTTTCAGGATAGTTAAAGCAGATCTCATGCATATTCACCAAGTTCGTAGGTCTTTGTTATTAAGTCAGAATACAAACTTGCCTCTCTTGCAAATTACTGTTTTGATACAAATTTGAACGTTTATGGAAACCAGCATAAATTCCCTTCTATGAGGTAGGCAATGGTTGATTGGGAATGCAAACCATGATGACTGAGTTTAGTAGAAAAAGATTAAATAGGAGATAACATAGCACATTTTACTGTTCCTTACCAACTTCCAAAGCTAGAAATGTTCCTACTTGCCTGAGACTACTTTGCAGACAGAGATGTTGAATTTTGATTCCATCTCAGTCAGATGGAGCTGAGGACCCGTGGAAATGATTAGTGTTAGTATGATAGTTGGCATCCAGCCTTTAATAAACCTTTATCCTGAGCCAGTTCCTTGTGATTAAATGATATTCTCCAAGATCCTTTTCTGTTTTAGTATTTCTATTTCATCAGATCACTTAAGGCTTCTAATTTGATACATTCATACATTGCAGCCATACTAAAATAAACCTTTTTATTTCTTCCCTAATTTATCCAATGTCCCATAAGCCACAAGGTTTTTTCTCCTGTCCTGAGATTGAGGGATTAAGACATGGGCCAATGATTAGCTGTTAACTTGTGCTCCTCTTTGTGTCATCTTAGTCTAAATATTGGCTTGCTCAAAAAAATGTGTTATAATCAATTAGCTTTAGTCTGTTTCCTGATGAGATGTTGGAATACCACACATTTGCCAGATGTTTTTTGCTTCTTATCTTTAAATTAATTACTGTACCCAAGTACATGTTTAACCAGAATAGTCATTAAGTGTCAAGTCTGGGTGTAGAGAAGGTTGAAGTCATTTGGGAGCGAAAGGTGCAATTTTCTAGAAAAGTGTTCCTCTGAGGATCATCAAGTATACTCCCATTTCACCAGCTAACTATGAATAAAGCATAACTATTTTGTGCTATCTTAGATATTGCTCATACGTGTCTACTAATAGCACATGTCTTGGTTATAATGCCTCTGGGACATTGCGAGTGCTGCTTATTTTAGGGACAGAAAAGAGTTCCCATTGGTGAAAAGACTTTGGATATAATTCAGTGCCTATGCATCTCTATTCACGGAAACAACTGCAGACTTCAGATCACATCGTTCCCAGGGTGTCTGCGTGTGAGAAGAAGTTTCAGACTCTGGCTGGCTTTAAAGAGTGAATCTTGTGACACGGATAATGGTTCAATGGGGACTGATAATGCGCCCTTTTTATCTTCACTCTCTTCTCGTCACTTAAAATCATTTCCTTCCATTTGAATTTTTTCATTTGCTTTAAGTAGAGTATTCATCAGCCATGCTCATTTAAACGATATTAACGTTCTTTTTCTTCACTAAGACTTTTAGTCTTGCCCAAGACAGATACTAAATGTGATTAGAATGAATGCTGTCGTATTAGTTTCGTAATAAATGTATGGCTCATGAGGAGTGTTTGCCCTGAAATAGAAATTTCAGACATTTTGTCTCAAAAGGAGCCAACTCTTGCCTGCTGCCTGACTGAACTACCATTTACATTTGGTATAATATGGGCAGAAAGCAATTTTAATTTAATATATAAACATAAACCTTCAGCTCCCACTAGCTATAATATGGATTCTGAGGTTTTATTTATTTATTTATTTATTTATTTATTTATTTATTTATTATCAGCAAAGCCGGTATCCTGTGAGCTTATGTGATGGAAATGCACTGTGCAGGGAGTGATTCTATTAGGCTATGGGAAAGGATGAAAATAGTTTGAGATAAATAAAAAAGCAATTACCTTGGCCTGGGAAAGAGATACATTTATTCAGGAGGCATTTAACTTACTTGGGTTCAATTTCAAGGAATTGCCTTTTTTTTTTTTTTTTTTTTTTTGCCATTCTCCCTAATATACAGCAAGTCAAATTGGAAAAGCAAACGGTGCCCTCCACTCTGGCAACAAGAAGTCAGAGAATTTGGAAGACTTCAGAAAACTATCATTAGGTAAAGACAACAAAGCAAAGCAAATCAAAACAAAACAAAACCATGTCAATGTCCTATAATCCAGCCCCTGAAATTGTAAAAAGTCTATTTCAGTATCCAGGCAGCAGGTACTGAAATCCAAAGCCTTTATAAGGTGTTGATGCTTCACAAGGTTTTAGAACCATTGCCAAAATGTTTCTTCCAAGACTCACAGCTCATGTTGGCAAATGAGAGGAATGAGGACACAGTCCCACAGGAATTGCCACAACTTCTATTTAAGCGGCTGACTGCAATTGTATTCTAACTTATTTTACAGTCTGGATCTGTCTTTCTTTGCAGCTCACTTGTCAGTGAAGAGAATCCAATGATGTTAAGTGATGTCCTTTCTCATAAAGGTGTACGATCAAGAACGAATGTGAGGACAAATTGTGTAAAGAATAGAGACATTCCCTGAGAAAGGCATTACTTTCATGGTATGGGCAGTCGAGGTTCTCAGGGATCCTTAAAGCATGTAGAACCATTTTCCCATCTGTGGATATGGAGATAACTTCTCTATCCTAAACACTGTTCTTACACATAATTCTCTCTGGAAGTTCCAGGCATCTTTCTCATCCCTTGAAGCCTCTATGCTGCAGGTTTCTTCCATTGGCCATCATTTTGCTAATCTTGGGAGTGAAGGGTTGAATCTTTTGCTTCATGTACTATGTGCCTTTCTTCATTTTACTTTAAAACAGGGATTATCTTCTGGCATTTCTAGACTTATTTTTTTTGGAGAAAATAATCTTTCTTCTTTTTGCTTTCAGCAGTTAGCTACATTGTGGCAAAGCATCTTCTGCTGGTTTGTGAGAGATCTCTTAATTAATTGGAAAAGCTGTGAAGTGTAGCCAGGCGTTTGGGATGAAGTGAACACAATAGCACTTTGGAAAACAGAGTCACCCATTTTCTGGATGTTACCTTTAAAGTTGCGTTTTCTAAATGCTTCATGTTCCCTCTGGAATGTTAATGATCCAAACATTATGTGCCTTTGCTTTTGTGAAAGAAAGGAGAGGTTGCCTTGACATGTAATCAAAGCCACCAGCACCCAAATGATGGCAAAAGTACATCAGAACTACTGAATCTTGAATGAATTATAATCTCAATTAAAAAATAATTGGTTGGACTATGGAATGGATCAGTCAATAAAATGCTGAACTTGCAAGCATGGGGACCTCAGTTCAACCCCAAAACCACATAAAAAAGCTAGCTGTAAAGGTTTGTGCCAGTAATTTACTACTGGGGACAAATAAGAAGATGCTACAATTGCCTGTGCAGCTAACCTGGTCTTCTCATTGAGCTCCAGGATACAGTGTTCTGCTTCATCATCATCAACAACAAAGTTGATGGAACCTGAGGAATGATAACAGAGATTATATTCTGGACTTTTAGAAGCACTCCTCAAAGCACACACACACACACACACACACACACACACACACATCTCTGTACCTGCACACATACATACAAACATAAAGAAATGATTATTGCTAGTCAATGATTCTTGATTTGTGACTACCTGAGTAGTTGAATAGCACGACACATTGTAAGAACACATGCAGACACAAGTGTGTGTATTTGAAATCAGTATGTATATTTGTTTCTTCTATTAATTTTAAAGGTTAAAGTAGACATTTCCTTAGATTTTCAATTTGCTAGTGCAATTGTTTGAGGAAAATAAAGTTGATACAAAGGGTAGCTCCTGGGAGTTTTGAGTGTTACGGCAGATATGCCAAAAGGTGCAATTACATGCAAGATGACTTGCTACTTGGCCTGATCTATCAAAATGGGCAGTGGATAAGGCATTCTGTTATTTTTTTTTTTTTTGCTGCTTTCTGGAGATTTAGGCTCTACAGAACATATGAAATTGAAAGTGACTTTTGAAAACTGTATTATAAGCCAGATAACCTAGTTTACCTTAGAAATATGATAAAAATATAGAGAGAGGGCACTTTTTTTGAGTTTAGAAAAATATGAGAGAACTGCACAAAGTTTGACAGGTAAATTTCCATATCTCATTCCAAGGCTTCCCAGAAAAGATTAAATATTTTATTTCTACTTCTTTGATAAACTTTCCAATATTACCACAGTAAGCATTCACAAGCCTTCACTGGGTTTTCTTCCTGATATCCTAACTTTAAGTTTTAATCCACAAAAATAGGACTATGTTTTAAAGCATCCTCTTGCTTTAGACCTGTTTTGTGCCTGCCAAAATATTGGGGAATTGATGACATCATTGAACTTGAAACAGATGTTAGCATGTCTGCTGGTGTTGCACTTGTTCAGCTCCCATTTTGGCAGCCATGTGCTAAGGTATCATGGGTGTGGCTTCCCTGTCATTTCTAGTAAACACACTCTTTCAGTAGATCTCCTGGTCCTCTGGTCCTTACAGTCTTCTTACCCCACTTCCATGATGTTCCCTGAACCTGGTGAAGGAGTCATGTTACAGATATTATCCACTGGGTCTAGGCCCCACAGTCAACTGTTCTCTGCATTTAAACCAGTCATGTTTTCTGGGTTGATCTCTCACTATTGCAAAAAGAAGCTTCTTTAATGGGAGGTGGGAACAACACTTATCTGTAGGTGTAAGGAGAGGTATTTAGAATATTCTGATTCTTGTGCCCTCTCTGGAGTTCTCTTTCTGTTTATTTTTCTTGTACAAACATAATGTGATAGTTTTTATTTTGTTATATTTTATCATTATTTTTTAGAATCCTGCTGTTTTCTAATGAGAGACAGAAAGGGATTGGATCAGGATGGGAGGAGAGGTTTAGATGTACGGAGCGGAGCAGAGGCAGGGGATGCTGGAATCTGAATATATTGCAATGGAAAATAAACTATTTCCAATAAAAGGAATAAAATATTACATAAAAAACTGGGCTGATTTTAAAATGTGGTGATCAGAGAATGTGCTTCGAGAACTATGACCTCACTAGCCCCAGGCAGTTGGCCATATTTCCAGGACCACGCATGATTCCTCTGTTGTTGAGCATGCCTTAAGTCCAATTAGAAAACTTGGTTACTGCCAAGACATGAGTGCCACTATTGAACCCTCAGTTATATCTTGCCATGCTGATCATTGTGGTTCACAGAAGACTCAGTTGGGTTGGACTATTGCTTGCCACCCACACCCCCCTTGGTAGCTTGTCTTTCAAATTTTGTACTATGATAGCTAATCCTCAGGGAAAAGGCTTTCAGGTCAGATCCAGTTCAAATCTTCCAAATCCTATGTCCACAAAGCCCAGTGTCTTCAGCCAAAGTGAATTACCTTAACTCTGGGAAGCAAGGCAGTAACAGTACTAGTAATAGCCTGCGTTATCTGAGGAACCTCTTGGACTCCCCTGACCGACAACTAGGTAGGTTTATCTCTGGTTGGGTCCAGGGTTTGTTTTTAGATAGTTTATGTCTTTGGGGAGGAGCATTGTTAGCCCAAGTAGCATAATTGCATGTGAACTATACATATGTGTATGGGCATGTGTGTATGTACACATATATATGATGTAATTTTAGGTAAACAAAATTACTGATTCCTTATGGCTTTTTCAAGCATCCTTAGTGTTATCATCCCTCCCATTTTCTTTTTCCTCATAGCTCTCCCTTCCTACTCTAATTGCTTCTCCAAGTGCTGGAGTGATTTCTTAGTGGTTAAGACCACTGACTGATCTTCCAAAGGACCTGGGGTTGATTCCTAGCACCCATGTCATGGTTTATAACCATCTGTAACTCCAGTCCCAGGGGATTTGATTCTTTTGGTCTCTTCAGGCACTGCATGATTATGATATAGTCATGATGAAAAACTCATACACATAAAAATAAGTTAAGTATGTAAAATCCCCTCAGTTTTTCTCATTTCACCCTTTTTATAACTTGCACTTTGCTGTTTCTCTCCCTAGTCACTTTCCATGGTGCCATTTGCATTTCTAATATTTCCTAGATCCAAATCTTCAAATAAGAGTATATGGCCCTCCCAAAGTCCAGTTGAAGAGTAGGAGGAATGAGAATATGAGCAATAAGGTAAAGACCATGCTGGGTACACCTACTAAATGAGTCTACCTGAGCTAACGGGAGCTCACCAACTCCGGTAGACTGGGAAGGAACATGCAAAGGACAAAACAAGTCCCTCTGAATGTGGCAGACTGAAGGACTACTGGCAGGGGCACCAGGATTTATTCCTACTGCATGTACTGGCTTTTGGGGATACTATTCTCTTTGAATGATACCTTGCTCAGCCTAGATATAGCAGGGAGGGCCTTGGACCGTCCCCAAACAATGTACCTTACACTCTCTGAGGATTAGATAGGGGTGAGGTGGGAGGGTGTGTGGAGTGAATGGGAGGATAAGAGGGAGTGGGAACGTGGATCGGTATGTGTAATGAAAAAAGATAGTTTGTTTTTTTTTAAAAAAAAAAAACAAATAAAAATAAATATATGGCCTGGAATGGCCACCACATAGTTTTATATGATTTCCTGAGCATATTAATTGAGAAAAATAGGACTGTTTGTGACAATTAAAATTATGACAGAGTAAACTTTGTAAATAATTTTTTTGGATAAACTTAGATTCTATAATTTCCATATTTTTTTTTCATCTTGTATGTTTGTGGTAGGGAATGGGGATGGGAATCCTTAGCATCAGCATTACTTGTGTATACTATAAAGCCTCACACTCGTTTTCACGGACCATCTTCCCACTCTGCTGTAGAGACTTGAGGTCTGCACAGACAATGATACTGAGAGCAATTCCACAGATCCCACAAAATTCAACCCAATATGTGCCAAGTGGAAACATTGCCAGGGCCATACGTAATTATTGTGCTCATATCTGATTTGCTTACTTAGGTGTATCACAGTGAAAAAGAGCCTGTGCTTTAGGGTCTGACTGTGTAGACTTCTGTGCTAATGTCCATGCTTAATAAATATCCCCTGGCCTTTCTGGATTATCCGGAGAAAAGGAAAAGAACAGTGTCTGTCTGAAAGGATTAAGACTGAACCAAAGGAAACCTTCCTCTACTCGGTATCAGACCTGACACAAAGTAGCTAAGAAATCTGGCCATGTCCATTATCAGAATTATGGAAGAAATTCTTATGAGGCAACACAAAGGATGCCTGCAAGATCTCACATTCTTAGGAAGGGATAATAATTACATCTCCCTTTCATACAGTGAGCATAAGCCTCTTTCTATATAATGACTTACCGAGCGGGGTTCTATTTTAACTTTTAATTTCCTCTCATGAAAGATCTTTTAAAAGAGGAATAAACTACTTTTCGTCACAGGTTTTCTCTTCTTTCATTTCTCAGTGTTTAATCACCTTTGCTTGCGACTGCTATTTATCCTGCCTCCATATTCTTTTATGCTTGGTTGGCTCCCTTATTGAGGGGAATAATCGCTACTGTGTTGGCCTACCATGCTGAAAAATTCTGATTTTTAGGTCTCGTTCTCATCAACTCTTTTCAAAGGAAAAATCTTTTACTTTTGTCTGTAAAATTAATTTATGGAAAGTTGCTTTATTTATTCTATCAATGGCTTTAGAGTCTGTCTTTCCCTGTCTTTCACATGCACACACACACACACACACACACACACACACACACACACACACACACTTTATCCATTATACCTGGTCTCTATAGTACTCTGTGGATGGAAAAAATATATTTTCTGTTCTATTGACTGGGAAAAAATTCATACTGACTTTGAAATTAAGAACTTACTGAAATTATTAGAAGTCTATTAATGTTTTCACTGAATGTCTGCAGCACATAGATTTTGTCTCCTTTTGTGATGAAGCCATTATTGACATTAGGGAGATAGCTCTGATCAGTAACTTGTTAGATTCAACCGAAAGATAAGTCCTGAAGTCATGTCCCTGCCCTAACATCTTCACATTTTTATAAGGAATAAAACATGGTGCCTTGAGGTTTTCTGATTCTCTGGATAAATCTCCAAATCACCATGCCTCCGTTCATTTGATCCTCTCTACATGCAGGTTTTGCCTACATATAAGACTCCCTTAGAGATAAATGAAATCAGGATTTAGAAAGATGCTGGTTAAAAAATTCAAAATTTCTGATAAACACAAGAAATAAATCAGAGAAATTATTTTTCAGAGTGGTGATTTTCATTCAACATGTGCCACAGAATTGATACTTGTTCTATGCGTAGGTCTTCAGTGTTTTCTCTACAAAAGACAGAGGCAGCAAGATTCCTTTAAAAAAAACGGAATAATTGCATGTTGCTGATATGGAAGGCATTTCACAACATACACAATGTATATTTTTTTCTAACACAATTTCCTATATCTATATTATTCTGCCATTTCCTTTCCCATGATTTTCCTCCCTTCTCTATTAGTGCCCATCTTCCCGAAAACTGCTTTTCCCCATTTACTACTTTTACTTTATTTGTTGTCCCAACGTGCCTAACTGAGGTCATCTGTGTTACCTTGAGTTCAGAAACAACCATCAGAATTTGGCAGGCTAGTGAGTAGGCATAAAATTGGATGCAATGCCTCAATCTCTCCTAAAATTTGTTGGGTGCCAATCGATAAGTGTGTGGAAGAGTCTCATAAACCCTTCTCCCTCCATATACATTACTTTTATCTATGTATCTATTTATTTCCTTTTATTGAAAATGCATTATTTTCTCATAGAATATGTCCTGATTACAGTTTCCCCTCCATTTACTCCTCCAAGTTCCTTCTACTTCACCTCCCATCCAGATCTACTCCCTTTCTGTCTCTCATTAGAACAGAACAAACTTCTAGGAAATATCAACTAAACATAATAAAATTAAATAAAATAAATCAAATACCATCACACTGAGTTGGATAAAGCAAACTAAAGAAGGCATCAGAGTGAGAGACACCCTTGTTCACACACTCAGGAGTCTCATAAAAACTCTAAACTGAAAGCAGTAATATATATGCAGAGGACCTAGTGTAGACTTGTGCCTGCCCTGTGCATGATGCTTCAGTCTCTGCGAGTTCATATGAGCTTTTCTCGGGTGAGTAAGAAACCTTGTTCATCTGCTGTCTCCTATCTCTTCTGGCTCTTACACTCTTTCTACCCTCTGCCCCCCGTTCTTTGGAGTTCTTTGAGCTCTGAGGGGAGAAATTTCACAATGACATCCCATTTTATCACTACTTTAGAAAACAACCACCACAACAAAATGGTGTTTGAAGTTACCCCAGATTCTGGGAAATCTAGTTCTGTCTTATCAGGCCAAGAGGTTTTTATTGATTAACCAATAAAAGCAACACATAAACAAAAGGACCTCCTGCACTAGATGTGTGCGAGGAAGTTGTGTTTGTGTGTGTATGAAACATGCTTGTTTGTGTATATGCTTGTAGAGGTCAGAAGTTGATTTGAGATGTATTACCATAATTGCTTTCTACCTTTGTTTTCTGAAATAATGCCTCTTTCTGAAATCTGAGCTTACTTATATGACTAACCTGGCTGTCAAATGAGCATCATGGATTTGTTGATGTCCACCTCTACCTCTTCCATTAGAGCTGTTATTACAAGGAGAAATGACCATTCCCAGAGGGTCATGAAAAATCCAAATGGAGATCCTCAGGCTTGCTGCCTACGTACTACCTTTACTAACTGGGTTACCATCTCACCTCTGCTTGATGATTTTGGATGGATTTTTCGCTAGATATAGAAGCCAACTTTTAAGTTAACGCACAAGTAATAGACTGCCTTCTGAAGGTTATGAACTACAACACTGAAATGCAAGTAAGGAGCTTGACCCTAACCCTGAGACCATGTGCTTCTCCATGAAGTCTAGAATGGTTCACAATGGTTCCCTGTCCAGAGATTGCAAATGCTTTTCCTTTCCTATTGCATGGACATTCTTTTCAAAATTTTAGAATGGAAAATGGTATTAAGTGCAAATTTCATGGGGAAATTCAAGATATTCGTGTCTTGACATTTTGTCCTAATTTAGGCAAAGCTCACCAACTTCTGTGCAGTATCTAGGTGGGGGCATTGCCTACCATATACATCCTAACTTTAAATTTTATATCAATGACTCAGGGTTTTTCAGTCTCTCTGTTCTTATATGTCTGTGATAGCACAAGGGAATCTTTATTTCCTGAATCTTTCTTATATAAAAATTGTGATAAATTTTATGTGAATGAAATAGAATCTATTAAGCAATTCAGGAAACCAGTTTGCTTCACAAATATTAAACAACTCTTTCTTTCAATAATATGTCACCAGTGTTCCTCAGTTACCTTCTTAAGTGACCATCATTAAATACCTAGTTACACTTATTTTGTTCAGGTAATAGGACTAACATACACTTTTGTGCTTCAATGGAAAATATATTGGGTTTTATAATAAATGATCTATCAATTTTATCAACCAAAATATAGTTTTTATTGATTTCCAGAAATATATTTAGTCAGTTTTGAGACAATATGCTCATTTTTATCACAAATAACATTAACAAAAAATATCCATATTTTTCTCTTCTCTTCATTAAATCAAAGATGAAATAAGGGCAAACACTTCTCAGTCCTATTGATTTGAGCTCCATTTTGGAAAATATTTTTCTTTCTGAATGCATGGAGTTATCAGGGTCATTTACTCTATCTATTTTGTATGATAAAATTTCTCCTTAATATCTGAATGTGTTTCTGAATATTGAGAAACTATTGGTTGAGGGTAGGATCTGCTGTGACAGGAGTCTGAAGTTGGAAGAGCCCATCTGCTTCTAAAATGCTGTGACTTATTGGACAAGGTATTTACTTCTCTGACCTTAGTCCTGTCACTTGATTCATAAATTGTATTGTCAAATGGATACAATATATGAATGCTCATTAATGTGATAAGTTTCATACTTGTTGATTTTAGATATCTGTGCATTTAACTTCATATTTTATATATACCGATTCTACTTCTGGAATGTATTTCCGACGCCCTTATAAAATGTAGTTTCCTTATCTTATTTCTGTTAATTCATTTATAAACCCCAACAAGACAAGGAGGTTATAGGTGTGTGTTGATATTAACCAGTGTCATAGAAAAATCCCTGGGGAATATCTGAGGCAGCAACCAGAACCTTAGAAATTACCATGCAAATTCTGTGGGTTAATTCATGAGTTTAGTATAAAGTTCAGGCTAAAAATAGGGGAAAGACTCTAAGGTGAGGTGTAGCTTCTCAGAGGCCCTTCTGAAGTCACCCCCCCTCCACTGTGCTCAATTTGACTTCTCAGCTCATCTGATTTTTCGCAAGTCCTTCCATATGAGAAAGTCCTCAGCGCTGATTGTGAACCACGTGGGTTGCCGCTACCTCGTGCGATTTCCATTTTGTGGCACTTCTTGCTGGGGGGCTGCTCGGGCAGGATGTGGCTTCATCACGTGGAGATGCCTCTTTTAAAAGTGTGATATACATCACCTACAGGCAGGTTTGTCAGTGGATTCAGTGAGCAGGCAAGCATTTTTAGTTGCAGGCCCACAGGCTCAGCTAGCTGTACAGACAGCTGAACAATCTCCTCCAGGATTGCTTTCACGATTGCACCCAGTGCTCAGGTAAGTCTGGGGTAATTAGGAGGAGCCTTGGTCAAGAGGACATGGCTTAGCCTTGCCAAGGGACAGTCTGGAAGCGTATGATCAGAATGCTGAGATACTGTTTCCCAAAAGGCCAAAGAGTTCTACTTAGAAATTCCTGCACTCTACAGAAGATACGGTTTTTCTTTCCTATCAGGTATCATGACTATGTGGAAACTGTTCTAGCCAATAGTCAAGGCTTAGGATAGGTCATAGAATGGAGAAACTATTTTCAAGAGTTAATAGAAGTTAAAATAGGAGCATATTTTATGATTAATCATTTGGGCTATTCTCAGAAATACTTTGCATGTTTGAAATCTTACAGATGGTATTCAAAAGGAAAATGAATTGTATATATTTGCAAAATATCATAGAACACATTACTAATTTTTATGGGTGGATGTATGTCTCAGTGAACTGCATAAGCAGTCGAATGTAATTTGATTATTTCATTTATTTAATTTTTAATTATGCAAGGATCACAGAAACTGGGCTTAATTTTTAACTATTTAGAAAGAATACCCTAAACTGATTTAGATTTTATTCTTTCGTTTTAAGAGTTACTTAAAAGTGATTTTCCATCAATAATTTAATAATTTGCCAAAAAAAACGCAGAAGAATGACCCAGTTTCCTGAAGATTTGCATTCTTGCGTCTTTTCTCACACACATTCCACAGCATCTATTGTCTCTGCGAGTGTCACATGTCACAGCAGTTCTACCAGAGATAAGAGCTTTGTCATAACCCTCCTCTCTTCACTTCTCCTGTGAGTGCGAAACTGTTGCGACAGTTTTTAGTCAATCAAATGGAAATTCTAATTTCTCCAGCTCCCCCCCCCCCCATAGTCCGCTTGGCCCTCCCAGCATCAGCATGCACTCTATTCAGGCTGATTTTCTTGCATCCCCTGTTTATTTGTGCTTAGCAAAGTGATGATCTTGGTAGATTGCTTCAAAATAAGTGCTAAAGCTGTATCTTCATACTCTCATTCTGAGCTCCTTGACATGGTCCTAGGAATCTAAACTTCTCTTTTGTATACTGTTTGGAGAACTGCTATATCACAGTGTGAAATCATTTTGCTCCTATAAACCAATTTGTCCCCAAAGATTTCATTCTCTAAAACTCCACTTAAAATACTTAGAAAATAATTTTTTTATGGCAGAAGACCTAAGAGAAAACCAGTGTATATTTTGCAGGACTTTATCATTTTACAGTTTATCAAATATTGTTTCCACAATCTGATTTCTTGTCGGTGTATGAGGGAAACTTAGTGGACAACTGGAAAAGACAAGTACAATTGTGATTAGCCCTCTCTGCAGGGTTTTATGCCAAGGATAGACATCTTCAAGTGGGGTGATTTAACTTAGTTAAACTGAGAAATGAAATAAATATTCTTAAGAGAAAGATGGCTTTAAAATAAGAAATATCCAAGATAGAAGCTAATTCCGATCCCACTGAACATCTTAGCACTGTAAACTCGTTTCTCAAGACACAAATGGATGCATTCCTTGTCTCTGGTAAGCCCTACAGGTGCCATAGTTAAAAAGCCTCACCCTGGGGCTCTTGTTTTGAGTTGCCCTCTTTGCTCCTTCATTAAAAGGGGGATGGGGGAAAATCCCCGGTGTTGACAGCCAAACCACTGTGTGATCAAGCCTTCTGCTCACTCTCACACACTCAGGTCATGAACTTGGTTTCTGTATCTTTTTTGATTTATAAAACTACTTCAGATATTGTCTCATATGATTAATTTTGTGTCTTCCTAATAGGAACTTCCCCCAAGTCACAGAGGTATTTTTAGCTTATGAACTCAGTAGTCGTCCTGCAGATTTAACCCTGTGTTGTGTCTCATACAAGCTAACATGAGCTACACATTGAAACTGCAGCTCCTCCACATAGACCCCACTCAAGAAAAGACATATTTCTATATATGACTTGGCTTTGAAAAGTGTTCAACTGTAGCTCGAAGATGCTGTGGGGATAGATTTGTTTAATTTAATTTAAATTAAATGTCACATTTCCCCCTTCTTCCTTTTCTCCCATTTCCTCACCCCTTCTCCCCTCTGCCCTGCCAGCCCAAACTGCTCTTCTGTTTCTGTTCAGAAAGGGGCAGGCCTCCCATGGATACCAACAAAGCATGGTATGTCTAGTTACAGTAAGACTAAGCACCTCTCCTTGTATTAAAGTTGGGCAAGGCAACCCAGTATGAGGAGTACATTCCCATGAGCCAGTCAAAGCATTAGGAATAGCCCCTGTTCTCATTGGTACATCTTGGGTGTATACCTGAAGGATGCTCTATCATACCACAAGGACACCTGTTAAATTATGTTCACAGCAGTTTTATTCATAATAGCCAGAGCCAGGGAACAACTTAGATGCCTCTCAACCAAAGAATGGATACAGAAAACGTGATGCATTAACACAATGGAGTATTACTCAGTTTTTGGAGACAGATTAATTAACTTGACTTGAGTTGTACCCTGTTTAACCTAAAAGCCACCACTTCCCTTGCATTAACATTTCAGCATCTTTATCTCAGGGCCATCGCTGATGGCTCCTATGACTAGGTTATTCTAGTTAAAGCACACAAAAGCTTTATCATTTATAACATATCTCTTCTCTTATTTCACAGGAAGACTAGAAAATTTTTTTCAGACATAAATATTAAGATCACGTCTTATAAGCATGGAGGAGAAGGCACTAGTATTTTAATGTTTTGCCAAAAATATATTTAATGGAGATTCCATTTAAGGGTTGGGGAAATAATTCTATGGAAGAATGCTGACTAGCATGGAGACTTGGGTTCAGTGCCCCAGTACCTGGAAAGAGAAAAGTCATTGATGCATGTTTCCAGGCAGAACTCTAAGCTGCAGAACCCACATTGCTAATCTGTGGTGCTCACTATTTCCTTCTTTAAACGTAATTGAAACATCCTAAGTTATGGAGTTTGCCTTTCATAGTAAATATTCCAAGTGGTCTCTTCCAAAACATTTCTGAGTAGTTCAAAAATATTATTTTTTTCTATGAGGTTTTCTATTTTGAATAAATTTATGTTTTAAAGATAAGTTTGTAAGTATATCAAATTTAAGATTAAAAAGTATTATTACATGAAGCTACTCATATAACTGTCAGTTCTAAAAATTTATACTACTTAAAATGGATTTGATTATTTTTCGCTCATTCTTTCAAACATAATTTTATATTAATTCCTTTAATTTTGTTTATAATATGAATAGTTAATATTTCTGAACATTTGGTTCGTAGATATTAGATAATATATGCTAAACTCGATGAGGAAATTGTAATCAATGTCCTGGTCAATGTTATTCTAGACTGTTGTTTAATTTAATTTGTTACTAATTATTATTATCATTGTCATCATCATTATTATTTAGATTTCACAAATAAGTTAGGTCACATCATAAGGCAAGATCATTATGTGACTCACTAAGTTAGCATGATTCTGTCTATTTTCACACATACTCTTCAAAAATTGAGCAGTTACATATGTTTTATAATGTAATACACAGCATGAGCAACAGTGGGCAGAAATCATGTAACAACGACCCTCACTACATGTATGCTATCAAATTACCACATTCCACACTTGAAATGTATAGCTTGTCAGTTAAGATAACTTTAAAAATGAGTTCAATAAAACAAAAACGTCCAAAAATAAAACTCATGTCAAGAAAAACTATAACAATACCTTCCTTCCTTCTGTTAATAATGGCAATTGAGGGGCTGCAGATGTAATTCAGTGGTAGCTCACATTTAGCACGTATGAGGTACAGTGCATGTTGAAACTGGGGGATGACTACTGTGTTTATAAACATATACTAAAATCTGTGTTTTCAAAGACCAGTAACTCTGTAGTCAAATCTACTTTGCATATATCATGTAAAAAATGTGTATGAAGAGAAGCCGCTGCCATGCTCCAGATGTGTGTGTATCAAACATGAAGACTGTGAAAATGTTGCTGTCTTTACTAAATCATGGGGCACAGTACAGACTTTACCTTTTCCATATGAATACAATGAACCTTACAGACCTAAGGAAGTTGCCCAAGGTCATTCACCTACTTTAGCAACAACTGAATGGCCTAATTTGAGGAAATTCATATAAGTGCACTTTCGCATTTTTGGTAAGAAAAAAAGTGATACACTGGCACCTTTTATCCTTTAGCTGAGAAAATTTCAAGGTGTAACAACTATTTATAAATTTTAGAAACACGTTTCTAATAGATATTAAGATTTTTGCCTTAGCCAGAGAAATTTTGACCTGAATTCCTGTCCGTTCTCTCCAGAGCAGATTGACAAACTCTGAGTAGCTAGATAGATAACAAAGATTTGGCCTTTGGGAACCATAAGGCTGTCCTTAAAGCAACCGACTGCTTTCGAGTGGTCAAGCACTTAGACAGTAAGTGAGCATGGCTGTGCTCCAACAACATTGCTAGTGAAAACAGGAGCTAGACTGTATTTGACCTGAGAGGTGGGGCTGCCTAAGCCTGGCTTGATAGTCTGGTGATTTCCAATGATTTCAATGCACACATCCCCTTCATAGACATATTTGCTTACTTAATTTTTTTTCTGTTTCTTTTATTTATTTATTTATTAAAGATTTCTGCTCCTCCCTGCCACCACCTCCCATTTCCCTCCCACTCCCCCGATCAAGTCTCCCTCCCTGTTCTGCATGAAAGATGGCCAGGTTTTCTTGTTGTTTAGAGTCTTGTAAAAATGTAAGTAAAAGGCTCTGGTCATCCACCTTCCGTGTGGTGTGCTCCACTGATGCCTGCTCCATGGTTAACAGTCAGTGTGGTAATGATCTGAACACAAAGTCTCTGGAAATTTGCTGAATTTAGTGGGTTGCTGAAAGGAACGTTTCCTCCATACTCAGAACATCTTTTACCAATTTTATCAATGACTATGCTTTTAGATCTTTTCTCTCTTTGCTTCTTTTTTATTTTCCTTTCTTAAATGAAAATCTATTTGGGGACTTTGGAGATGGTGCCCTTGGAAAAGTGCTTGCCTCATAAGCATGAGGGCCTGAGTTCAGATCCCCAGCAATGACTTAAAAGCCAAAACAGTGGCATGCATTGGTAAGTTTCAGGCAACATGAGAGACCTTATCACAAAATACGAGGTTGATGGTGTTTGAAGAAAGTGCCTAATTTGGAATCTTGTGTCTACTTGCAAATACATGGGTGCACACACAACACACACACACACACACACAAACACTACGTGCATGCTTGCACGCATACACACACATACACATGTGCCCACATGTCTATATACAGCCTATTTCATAGAACATGCTGAAACATGTGTGAGGTTCTACGTTTCCTCCTCAGAAACATAATATCTCCTCCCCCACCATATATACACATACATCCAAGTTAGCAGCTTTAATTAACAGGCCTCAATTCTAGTATGAATTTTCACTTAGATAGAATGATATCAAACACAATGGAAAAAGAATCTTACAATGGTGGTATAGAGTACTAGACCCAAAGTTTTGTTTCTTTGTATTTACATCAATAAATAGTACTATCACAGATTATTTTAAACTGTACATTCTTGGGTTTTCAGTTACAGCTCAATGGGTGTGTCACTTCAAAAGAAATACAATTTACAAAATGTCATCTAAACACTATCATATTTTATTTAAATCATAATTTAATGCATAGATGAATATATTAAATATACATATAAAAGCATATATTTCATTCATTATTATGTAGGAAAAATGAGAAAAATACTTCCAGTATTAAAAGTATATAGCATTTAATAAATGCATTAAATATTTACCCAAATAATCTTTTAAGCAAATATAATGAAGGAAGTATTCTATCGTGAATATGTTCATATATTTCTCAACACACTATAGAAACCAATATGTGTTGAAAATGGCACCCAACAGCTTTTTCTCAGAATTTTATGAATTCTAAATATTTATGATAGGAATTAACCTGTGATGCATGTATATAAATACTTACAATAAATGGATATTGAATATTTATGTATATGTAGATTGCATAATCTGAAATACATAGCAGATGGAGAAAATATTGAGATAGGATTTGTAAAAATTGAATTATGTCCTAAATTTTTAACTAAACCTTTATGTAACCTTAAGTGTTTACCCTGCCCCCTCCCATATCATCCATCTAGGGGTGAGATTCAGGGCATGAATGAAATGCTTTCAAAGGAACATTCTATCACAGCCCCAAGTTTTTTCATGTATATAATTATAGTAGTAGGAGTATATAAATATAATATTGAATAAAATATGTTAAGTCTCACATTGTTCAACTGATCAGGATGCAACATTTTGGGAGTTATTTTCTTCACTGCTTATGTACTCCCAGGATTATATAAGTATTTTTCTCGTTTTAACACCACGAACTATATATCTAAAGAAGAACAAGCATAGTTAGCATAACCAATATAGATAGTACAAAAAGTAATGATTAATTCCAGTATTCAGCAATTCTACCATGCTTCAACTTTTGCTCAGCTTTTCTCATGATAGTCAAAACACAAGTATGCATATATATATGCACACAATTCTGTCACTCTGTTATATATTAGTATATTGATATAATAGATTTTTACAGTACATGCAGTCACATGTGTCTATGCATATATTTAAGATGGATAGTCAATATAGGAAAAGACAAGTTTTAATATCTTTGATTTCTTGAATGTTCAGCATCAGATAGAAAGTTATTGAGAAAAGTGGAGATCTAGTTTTCTGGAGCAAGGCATTAAAGGCAGGGAAGAGTGATCTCAACCAGTAAACTCTTCTGCACTATGCCACCACTGCTACTACAGCTCTCCCCTTACTTAGCAACATGGAATCTTTAATATTTCCACGTCTGCCTTAAATAATTTCCTATGAAATCAGGCACTTTCTTTACTCTATCAAATTTATAAAGTTTGAGCTGAAGGTTAGTTAGCTAAGCTCAAGATATAGGATAATATCTGCTTCTGTGTTTGATATTACAATTGCCCATCATAAAAGCATTGAGAATATACAAATGTCCACTGCCCTGTTGGCACTGAATGTGTTGGATCCATATGCTATAGGTTTTTTTTTTTATCTCTGCTATCTGTCTCATTATCCTCAAAGCTGATGTTATGCTAGAAGCTAGTTACTGATTCCATAGTTAATGAACAGAAATGGAGGAAAACAAGGGAAAAGAAGACACCATTACATCCTAAACATGTAATAGTGATAAACATGATTTTAAGGGAAGGAATGTGGGTTGATCTACTGTAGACCATATTTCTGAAACTGGTTTTGAGTTACAATTAGTATTTGTGCTTTCTTTCTTCAATTAGCTACTTCCGTTTTCCTGACCTTCAATTAATACAACAGATGGCTGAGACTATTTAATGCTGATGTGTCCCAAATATTCAGTCCACGGACATGACGGAAACCCACTAATTTGTACTACAAATTCTTTCAAATGAATAATTTACCAGCTACTCATAACTGTACAGTGTTTTCTCTAGACTTTATATGCAGTTTCTATCATTCCACTTAACATTTACTTACACACTGTCTGTTAATATCAGCTATTGTAGTATGTGTTTTATATGGATAAGTCATTTAGTTCTTATTAAAACCATGAGACACAGGTTTTTCTAAACTGTTCTGAAGAGTTAATTTAGATAAAATTTCTATATTTGTGCAGGTAATAAGTAGTAGGATAAGGATTTTAACTTGGACATATTTTTTTAAAAGGACTCAACATAAAATTCAATGATAACATCCATATTGCTGTCTACACATTTTGAAGACAACCAGGGTTCCTTTGGTATTTTAATTTCCTCATGAAAGGTGATGTTGGCATCATGTTTTGCAGATTTGACATTCATTAGAGGCAGCCAGTGATCAGGGGTATTTTATAGAGAAAATGTAAGTTGTTGAGTTTCTGAATGGTCTGCACTCTTGTAAGAGACTCAGCAAAACCACAGAATGATGGTGATTGATTCGACAGAACAATGCTTGTTGTCTACCTGATGTAAGAAATTTATGCAAGTGGAAGCTACAAATGACCCAAGACTTTTTGTCCTCTGGAGCAAGTCAATCCTCACATTCTGGGTTATTCCAGGAGGTCCTTCTACATCTTTCATCTCCAAACTGCCTTGCTGCTAGTCATTGACACTCCACTATAGTCATTTCCCAAGCCATTCATTCAAGCCATCTAGCTTCCTCTATGATTTAGTATAGATTTTTATTTCAGGTCATCACACCTTCAAGAAGGATTTAGAAAGCAGAAAATACTGACAATAGCATTTTTCATACAGACAAAATGATGCCTTTCACAGTTTTTTTAAAAGAATTATGATATTCGATTGGTCCTATAGTGGTAATCTTTAAGCTACTGCTTGAATACCTTTCAGCATACATTATAAATGGATTCTGGTAATTTATGCACACTGAGTGTTCATCTACCATTCTTTAAGTTATGATTGAAGTGTAGAATGGATGCTGAAAGAAGGATTATAAGGTAGGAGGAAGTTGCCATGACCTTTACAAGTTATTTTAGTTGATACTACTTTTGTGCCAATGGAGTCTCTGTGCTCATAACACTAAAATTTGGGAAGATATAGACTAAATGACTTACCTTATATCATTACTGATTCACATTATTGAATTTTAGGACTAGTCAGGTTTGCCTGTTAAAGAAGATTTATTATTGGCTGAAGAAAGCATGAATGTATTCCAATGTCCATTCACCTCTAGTATAATTCTCACCAAGACTGTTCTTTTCTTCATATTCTATCTTGATGTGTTGAAGACACTATGTGTATAATTGAAACCTCCGTATTACATATTCTAGGAGTGCCACATTGGTTGATATAATTGATTAATTGCCCAAGATCACTCTGTATTCTCTCTACTCAATCAAAATGTTGTGCCTAAAGGCAGGGGCTTGATCATTTTTCACCATAGTATATACTACCTAACTAGGCTAAGATCATTGGGTCCTGCTCCCTGAAACAAGAGGTACTGATATTTTATTCTAATTCATGTATATTATAATTATTGTGATTATTATGTGGTGGTAGAAATCAAACCCCAAACCTTGTCTATGTGATAAATATATTACATTAAATTACAGCCAGATCTGCTACATGTATACCATACAAAGATGATACCCACTACTCAATGCAGTATGATTGGCATCAAGAAGGTGAATGCCTTATGTGTTTTAGAACACTGAAATGCATAATCTAAAATATTGTTATTCATAATTGAAATACATGTATAATAAGTAACAGAGATGAAAAAGAACATCTTCCAGTCAGTCAAATCCAATTGTTTCTGACTCTTTGAACTCTATGAAAATCATTTAGTAGATTAATATCTATTTGTAGAGAGCTGAGTCCTATAGTTTTGGCTCAAGGAAGTAAACCACATCTGGAAGTGGAATTATTTAATCAATTAAATACATGCTAATCCTCCTTCCATTTCTCCATTAGCCATGCTAGTAAAGTAAATGAGGGTGCCGTAGAGTCATCATTCTGCTTCTCAAACATGAACAGCTGTATTAATTCTGTGCTAACCCTAAGTTATCACACTGGTTTTTATTAATTGGATTAGCAAAATGTCTTCAGAAGCCTCTAGGTTCCTTCTACCAAAATAGTATTACTGCAAAATCCACTTGGCAAATAGAAGGTTTTGCTTGTTGTTGGGTTATCTTTACAAATGCATAATTGGGAACAAATATAATAGACACGGGTGTCTTGGGAGTATCACTAGGCACACTAAGAACTCAGTTTGTGCCAAAGCTTAATCTACGTTCTGGTTTCTCAACAGTTAATGCTTGTGCAAGTCAGAATCACTGCCTAATAATCTTGGTAAGACTAAGCTTTCTCCTGTCTTCATAGCAGAATATGAAAAAAATGTTTTTCTACGAAAAGGGATAGAATTGGAGATGATATATGAAGTAAGTGTCTCTGCAAAACAGTCATCACATATGTTTTCTCATGCATATTTCGGGGCATAACATGAATAAAACTATTAGAGATGTACTAGGAGAAAGAGGGTAGAATGGAAAGAAAGGATAACAGGTGATAACTAAAATCAAAGTACATCATATACATGCAAATAACATTATTATCATATCACATTTCATAAATCATATTTGATAATTAATAATCTTGTATGTGTCATATAGAATCCCTAGAAAGGGTTTCAGTTCATGGCAATGTTACTAGTGCCTGAACATGCAGTGCCTTCATTAGAGTTCTGTGTTTGCTGGGGTTTGTGTATGGAATGATGACTCTCCATCATCTTACCCTTAATCACACACACCTCTACTTTGCGGATACACAATTTATTTCAAAAGTCTAAAGTGACCGATTAAACTATCTAAGCCATAAGGAATCAAGAGAAAAGACGCCTCATAGTTCCTCTAGACATCTATTCTGTTGCCAGCAGACCAGGTTTTTCCATAGGCTTGCTGCATCGTCATCAAATTGCTCCTATAGTTCTTGGAATCATTCAAACAGATTCTATTCAAATATTGGTGAAGTGGACACTTCTTTCTGCTATTTCTTTTTAGAGGTAGAATATTTTTCTAAACACAGTGATATTTTATGTCCAAAATGGAGGTCCTCTTAACATGAAATATAAGATAAGTGATCATTACACAAATCACCAAAAAAGAAAAGTTGCTACTTATGTCAGCAGGTTACCTGTTTATTTTATTTCTATAGTTCATCATTAATCATAGACCTTCAAATACCTCTCTGTGATACAAGCTTTCAGTATAGGCGACCCTTCTGCCTATTCTGCATGCCTGGTGTTTTTCTCCAAGATCTAAGCATTCCAATGGAAGTCACAGATCTCTTTTCAAACTTACTGTTTTCCTCTTTGTGATGGTCTGTAAGAAGTATACTGTATTGATGTGCTGGCTTATTCTTTTTTTGTGGTTTGTCCTTATTCCTGCTGTTATGTTCTGTTTACTCTCACTATATTAAACACTGACAAATCACCACCCAAATTTCTATTTTTCAAGCTATTAAATTTATAACTTTATGATGTATACTAAGTAATTTCTGGCATTGCTCTCCCCTTTCATAAGGGTCATAATTGGGTGTGTATTTCTGTCAACCCATCCAAGAAAAAATGTTACAATTGCATAGATGTCAAATTAGTGTAAGTTGAAAAACTCTCATTGGTGAATTCCTGTCAATAATTTCTGTCCTAATGAAATATAGTCCCCATTTTTTATTTTTTTTTATTTTTTTATTGAAAATTAAACTAACTCTATATTAATTTTTCTTTTTTCTTTTTTTATTGATAAAAGGAGAGTAAAAAAAAACAAATTTCCACCTCCTCCCAGCCTCCCATTTCCATTTTTTATTAAAAATTTCTGCCTCCTCCCTGCCTCTCTTTTCCCTCCCCCTCCCCTCACCCTCACGAACCCCTCCCCTCCTCCTCCCTTTCCAGTCCAAAGAGCAGACAGGGTTCCATGCCCTGTGGCAGTCAAAGGTCCTCTCCCCTCCATCCAGGTCTAGGAAGGTGAGCATCCAAAGCAGCTAGGCCCACAAAGCCAGTACATGCAGTAGGATCAAAACTGAGTCAAGTCAAGACTGCGAGGGGGGCACCCACCCACTGAGACGGTGGGACTGATTTATTGAAAGATCAACAAGGCCAGCTGGCCTGGGACTGAAAATGCATGGGATAAAACCAGACTCTCTGAATATAGTGGACAATGAGGGCTGCTGAGAAGCCAAGGACAATGGCACTGAGTTTTGACCCTATATTCCCGATTTTTGTTAAGAAACAAAGAACAATGAATTCATGGACATCTTTGTCTAAAAAGCAAGTTCCAGAACAGCAAGGGCTGTTACACAGAGAAACCCTATCTCAAAAGTAAAAAAGAAAGAAAGAAAGAAAAGAAAAGAAAAGATAGAAAGAAAGAAAGAAAAGTGGTAGTGATTTTACATAAAGCAATGAAGAGCTTATTCATTCTATCCATGGAAAAAAATAATTCACCTTGTGTTCTGCTCTTCAAATTAAACTGGAATCCATCAACAGAAAACATATAGTTAGCAGGAAGTAAGTGGGTTATTGAATTTTTTTTTCCAAGTTCACTCTGTGAAAGGAGAGGGAACATCTTCCTACTTCAATGAGCAGCTTCCTGGGCAAATTAGAGCAGGGTCAATATCAACCCAGGGAATTCAGAAGCTTTAGATTACTGGAATGCCTGAACTCCTTTGAGGTTAAACCCCTAAACATCATCTCAAAGATGTAATCACATGAATTCAGCTAACACTGGAAGTCATAGGCGTAGAACTGAACTATATCCATTTTTATATTGACTACTTCAGCCTGCAGCTATGTGCAATAGGGAAGATTTTAAGAAATGCCACAAAATGTCTCTAGGTAGCTCAGATTTTTAGAATTGGGATGTGTCAATTTCTTTCTTTTTTATTTATTGTCTGGCTCTTTATTTTTTCTTTCTTTTTTATTGATGTTTATTGAGCTCTACATTTTCTCTGCTCCCCTCCCTGCCTCTCTGCTCTGCCCTTCAAGCCTCCCCCAACGTCCCCATGATCCCAATTTACTCAGGAGATCTTGTCTTTTTCTACTTCCCATGTATATTAGATGTATGTAAGACCCTCTTATTGTCCTCATTGTTGAATAAGTTCTCGAGGATTGTGATTTGTAGGCTGGTTTTCTTTGCTTAATGTTTAAAAACCGCCTATGAGTGTGTATATGTGATAATTGTCTTTCTGTGTCTGCGTTATCTCACTCAAAATATTGTTTTCTAGCTCCATCCATTTTTCTGCAAATTTAAAGATGTCATTATTTTTTTTTCTGCTGTGTATTACTCCATTGTGTAAATGTACCACATTTTCCGTATTCATTCTTCGGTCGAGGAGCATTTAAGTTGTTTCCAGGTTCTGGCTATGACAAACAATGCTGTTATGAACACAGTTGGGCACATGCCCTTGTTGCATGATTGAGCATCCTTTGGATAATACCCAAAAGTGGTATTACTGGGTCTTGAGAAAGGTTGTTTTCTAATTTTCTGAGAAATCGCCACACTGACACCCAAAGGGGCCATACCAGCTTGCATTCCCACCAGCAATGCAGAAGTGTTCCCTTTTCCCCACAACCTCTCCAGCATAAGTTGTCATCAGTGTTTTTGATCTTGGCCATTCTTACAGGTGTAAGATAGAATCTCAGAGTTGTTTTAATTTGCATTTATCTGATGACTAAGGACACTGCCCAAAGCATTTAAAGCTCCCACCTAACCACAGAATCACGGAATTCTTAGGCTTCTTTTTTTTTTTTTCAAATGAGCATAACAGTGCATACACTCAAATCAATGCAGGCTCCTGAATACTTCCAGAATTTGTAAGTACAATGATTTATTCTAGGTAGCTTTGGTAGTAAATAACAGTAATAGTGTAAACTAATACATGGTCAGGTAAAATGGAGATGAATGCGTTGGGCAGATTTGATAGTAAAGTTAGAACTAAAAATTAATAATAGACTTACAGCCAAATGCATCAGCTCTCCTGAAGAGCATTCTACTAGTCAAGAAATTTACAAAATTTGATTCCAGCACTGGAGAGAAAATAATCCCACCCCCTGTGCCATATCACTTGGCTTCAATATTGTTCTTTCAATACCATCCTGTGTATCGATAAGAGTGTGAGGAATAATTCATATTAGTTAACATGCTGAGTCCTTGTGAGTGTATTGAAAGATGAAGTTCTGTCCTTTTTGATCTCAGTAAGTGGAAGTGAGCACTTTCTCAGTAGATACATATTTCTAGAAATGTTTAAATAAATACTGAATTTCCAGAAGCTAGCAAACAACACAAATTTATATCAAAATAAATATACACAAATAAATAATGCACCTACACAAAGAATTCAGTGAATACGGTAATAGGTGTTCATGAACAAGGAAAGAAAAATCCAGAAAAATGGCCCAAACCTAGAGTTAGGACAATAATAGACTGTTACTGAAACTACATATTGAAAGATGATTTTGTTTACTCATGGATATCAACCTAACTTGCCAATACCAACAAATATTTTGATAAAACATAGGGAATTTAAAGGATAAAACAAGCATGTCATTAATACACATATCCCAAAATATGACTGAAAATAAAATTAACAGTTTTTAACAAAATCTCAGTTATGTTAAAGGAGAGTGGGCCCCTTGTTCCAGCCACCTGGCTATCTTACACCGGAAATAACCACACAGAAATTGTATTGATTTAAACACTGCTTGACCGTTAGCTCTAACTTCTTACTGGCCAACTTTCACTTCTTGATCTAACCCATTTCTGTTAATCTGTGTATCACCACAAGGTCGTGGCTTACTGGGAAAGATTCAGCATGTCTGATTTTGGCAGCTCCATGGTGGTTCTCTCACTCTGCTTTCTTTCTCCTAAAATTCAGTACTGTCTTCTCCACCTACCCACATTCTGCCCTATCAGGCCCAACAGTTTCTTTATTGATTAACCAACAAAAGCAATACATAAACAGAAGGACCTCTTACAACATTTCCCCTTTTCTATTTAAAAAGGAAAGGAAGGCTTTAACTTTAACATAGTAAAATTATATACAGCAAAACAGTAATCAAGCAAGAATTACAGTTACAATATTTATATCTATTTTATCTTTTATCTTAACAAAGGAAAACTATAATTATCTATCTACTCTTCAAGCGCACCAAAGACTTCAGAAGGATATAATATTACCTAAGTAAACAGGAAGTACATTGTAAGCAACTTCCAAAACTCTAGAAATGACAGAGATATTTCACTGCCTTGTCAGTCACCCAAAGTTATTCTGTACTGTTGGGTCATCCATCTTCAGCCTATAGGCCCATAGTATCCAGCAGACTTTTCCACAAAGTCGGAAATTTCAAATAGAGTTCAGTCACTTTCTTCTGTGTCCTGCAGAAGGTCTGACAGACTCTTTCATGAAGCAGGGGAGCCCAGAAAGATCATCTCACCTTTAGGCAAGTTCATCAGTAACGGGTTCTTCATGTTCAGTTTAAGCAACAGTCCAGGCAAGAGCAGTTTCTTGCCCAAATGGCTAACCAACTCCATAAGGAGCCTCTTCAATGTCCATCTTCCTCTTGAAGTAGATTGGTGCTGCCAGGAGCAGACTTGTCTTATTGCCATGAAAAGCCCTAAGTTATTAAAAGATTTTAAATGCCATATTCTGTAGTCTTTGAAAGATATGAAGAATGCCTATTTAACTGAAATATATTTCTATATATCTAGAAAATCTAACTAACATGACTACAAGCTTGACTGTTATAGATGATTATCCATTAACAACCAATATTTCCTAATTATACATTACATCTTTAAATGAACTCTACAATCACAATGCATTAATCAAGAGCAGAAATATACATTTAACAAGATTAACCTTAAATTTATATCAATAAAGCAAAATCCATACCAAAGCAAATTATTCATATCTATATCATATCCTCCTTCAAATGTAAAAGAACATTTATAAACAATATTTGGGAATGTGGACATAGTTATTTTTCTCCAAGCTGCTTCATGATGTATGGGGGTACTGTTAATCAGGTTTTTCATAGCATATCCTATATTCTAGGTTCCTCTCAGTCAGCAGTTGAGTGAATTAATTTTTGGAGGATGTTCATGGCAATCATTCCGGAGGCCTTGGTCTATGAAACCATATTGGTCTAGAAGCAATCCAAAGGGTCTCATCATCTGTGAAAACAAAAGAAGAACCTCTTTCCCAAAGCATCATATCCGTAGACCCAAATTCTGAAGTCATAATATCTTTAGAATATACATGCTGGTTTAGCTTAGCAGCCCATGCAATGAAATGTCTCTCTGCACTTAGCTCCTTCACAGTCAAAAAAAAAAAAAAAATTAAAGAAAACACAATAATATACAGAATCTAGACTGTGTGAATTTTCCATTTTTATGTGGTTAATTTTTTTTACTTCCTTTAATCTATGATAATCTTTACTCTGTCTCTTTAAAGACTTTATCCTTTTTTAAAGCATTAACTTTATTTTATAACTCTGTATATTTTATATCTTTTCTCTCTCAAGCCTACATACATTTATTTAACACTGTGACCCATTTAGAGGTCTTTTATGTCTGAATTTGTCCTATTGTGAATCTGTAATTCTTTACTGTCCAGGAATACTTTTAATTTGTGTTTTTAAAATGCTAAGTTCTTAAGAATCTAAGCTGCAACAATCCTAGGTCAAATATGGGTACTGGGGGCTTGCCCCACCCAGGCCAGCATGGCCCAAGCACAGGTCCCCACTTCCAGGCACAAAGCTGGTCCACATTACCATCAATCAAGCTGTAGCACTTTTACTCATGAACCCATCTAAATGCTATGACTCTCTCAAAAGACAGAGGTTACACTAGCATAGTCCAGAAAAGCTGGCATTTTAAAACTGCGTGGCTTCCCCTCCCCCCAATGCACTACAGCTGAATCAGGAAAATCCCTCATAAAGCAGCTGTGGCAAGCCGCCAGCAAACAGCAATAAGCTATGTTAAACTCTATACTTGTGACTAGAATTCCTTTTAAAACCCTCTTAGGTTTTACATGGAGTTAGTTGGCCATGTTGGGCAGCCAATCTTTAACATGGATCCTAGAAGGAAATATGCCAAAATATTTGTAATACAACAGAAAGGACATGGAGAGCTATGTAACATTTTCAAGTGTTCAATCTGTTTCTCTTTCCTGCTCTTGTTTCCCTTGTTTTCCTCTTAGAATATGTATGTAATGTTGTCCCTTATAGTATTACATTTTCTAAAAAACTAAGTAATGTCCCCAGATCTCTGAAAGATAAAAGGAACACACAGGACTTGTGTTCTATAACCTGCCATACAAGGTGATTAATGATTAGTAAAGTATGTGATCTAAATGCTCAGATAACGGGGAGGGGGTTCTTTCTGTTACCAATATCTAAAGAGGGCTGACTTCACTGTTGCACAATGTTTCCTATGGTGTACTATCTACCTGAATCATCTCCTATGATATAGATGTCTTATCTTTAAAGATTCATTTCTTTTTTTCTCCTCAAAGAGGTTAAGCCAAAAAAATTTTATTTTTTTTAATTTTTTTTAATTTTATTTATTTATTTTTCTGCCTCCTCCCCGTTTCCCATTTCCATCCTCCTCCTCGCACACATCGCCCCCTTCTCCTACTTCCCTACCCCTCTCCCCCTCCCCCCTCACTCCATTCCCCCTCCCTCTCGAGAATGAAGAGCAGTCCAGATTCCCTGCCCTGCGGGAAGTCCAATGTCCTCTCACTTCTATCCAGGACCAGGAAGGTGAGCATCCAAACAGGCTAGGCTCCCACAAAGCCAGTTCATGTATTAGGATCGAAACCTAGTGCCATTGTCTTTGGCTTCTCATCAGCCTTCATTGTCCACCACGTTCAGAAAGTCCGGTTTCATCCCATGATTATTCAGTCCCAGTCCCGCTGGCCTTAGTGAGCTCCCAACAGATCAGTTCCACTGTCACAGCGGGTGGGTGCACCCCCGTGGTCCTGACTTCCTTGCTCATGTTCTCCCTCCTTCTGCTCTCATTTGGATCTTAAGAGCTCAGTCCGGTACTCCAATTTGGGTCTCTGTCTCGATCCATTGCCAGATGAAGGTTCTAAAATGATATGCAAGATAATCATCAGTATGGCTATAGGATAGGGTCATTTCAAGTTCCCTCTCCTCAGTGCAAATGGATGGAAATAGAAAACACTATCCTGAGTGAGGTATCCTAGACCCCAAAAGATGAACATGGGATGTACTCACTCATAATTGGTTTCTAGCCATAAATAAAGGACATTGAGCATATAATTTGTGATCCTAGAGAAGCTAAATAAGAAGGTGAACCCAAAGAAAACATATAGGCATCTGCCTGGACATGGGAAGTAGACAAGATTGCAGGGCAAAACTTGGGAACTTGGGGGTGAGGTGGCATGGGGCTAAGGGGAAATGGGGTGAGAAACATGAGAAGGGGAGAATGGGGGGAGCTTGGGGAAATGGGATGGTTGGGATAAAGGAAGGTAGACACGAGAACAGAGAAATATATATCCTAATTAAGGGAGCCATGTTAGGGTTGGCAAGAGACTTGACTCTAGAGGGGCTCGCAGGTGTCCAGGGAGATGTCCCCAGCTAGTACCTTGAGCAACTAAAGATTCATTTCTTTATGTTGAAATGACAGCTTTTGTTGGTGTAGGTTTCCCTCTTTTAAATCCTTATTCACCACTTTAGTTGGACTTAGAAAGCAATTAGATGAGACTGACAACTGAGGAATAGGTCAGACAGAGAGGGCCACCATAGTCACTAGAAAATATAGGAAACCAGTTAATTATGACCAGTTCCCTAACCCACATCAGTTCTTAGAAGTAGATGGAAGATCAAAGTTTGAACTTGATACCTAACTAAAATGCCTACAGGAGTCTTGGAAATTGTGATTTTTTTTCCTCTTTTGCATTGGTCTCTTTAACTCTTCTGCAAGAGCACAAGCAAAATTTTCTACTTTCACTGAGACACACACTAAACTTCAATTCACTTAACATGACTGAAGAACCTTCACGGTTACTGTTGAGCCTTTGATATGCTATCTATGAAACACATATATGGAATTTTTTTTAAAAAATCTTTCCATAATCATCAAAGAAGGTCTCCTAATACTCAAGCCTATTTCTTTTTTTCTATTGAAAATAAATGGATAAAACAATAAAGTATGATGACAGGAGAATACAGTGAGCTATAGTTAGTATTTTGTTTGGTTCCTGAATAATCTGAGTAAACACACACAAAAGAATATGATAGGCTAAGCAGAAACACCTTAAAGATATGAACTGTAAAGGATAACAAACAAAGGACCTATGCTTACCAGGCAAACATCCTATGATTACATTTCTAGTCCTATTAGAGAACCATGAATCACAATCTCTTTGGTAGTTTAGTATTACCAAGGTTGCAGTTAAGTAAAAATATTCGGTTACCATGATGCATTTATCCTTCCACTTTCCATCCTAAAATCCACATTCAGTTCAACTTATGAACAAAAATACCATCTGTGCTAATTGATTTGGCATTGTATCATCATATATCTGAAAAACTAGTGATTAGAGGCTACTGAAGAATATTTAGTCTAGCCTGAAGTACTTGGGCATTATTGCATGTACTTTACTTGAGTTTTAAGTTTTATACCATGTTAGTCTACATAGGCAGAATTAATTAAAAGTCTGTTGTATTTGAGCAATGTTTTTCCCTCGTGATTCATTTTTTTTTTCCAGCTTGAGGCAATAGCAGTCTTATCTTGTCTGAGGGAAGTTCATTTAATTTGGTAGTTATGATTTTTTTGACAGCTGGTAATTTGCTTATTTACAGTTTCCTGATTAGGTCTCTAATGCTGTAGTTACTCTCATAAAATAATAATTTACAGTTAAGTAATTTTAGAATCCTGATTTCCCATTCATCATCACCAATAAACAGAACAATTTTTTAATTTTTTCAATTATTATTATTGAAGTCTATTGACACTTTTTTTTTCAGGTGGAAAAAAGTACGTCTGTTACATGCCACATGCTTTGCCCTAAGACATTTTTTATAATCTCTGGTGGCCATAATCCATTCTTGGGTAGGGCAGTAGAGCTCTGCCTCTCATGGTTACAGCCTTATTCTCTGTTTACTACAGATTAGGAAGGAAAGTGTGTTATTCGCTGTTTTTAATGTATCTTGGGTTGAGAGTTCCTTAGCAAAGCTCTCTTATGCTCTTTAACTCTATCCTTTTTGACCTCACTATGAATTTGCAGGGAAAGAACTCCTTCAAGTATGTTAACAGGAAGATATTATGCTGTTCAGATAATGTTGCTTATATGAATGCATCAAGGCACTGCAACAATATTGATGCATTAGGCAGCTCAGCTGCCATAAGCCACAGGGTTGCTATGAAATATGCAGAATGTTGGCACAAATGAAAATGTTTACAATAAAAGACAAATTTTGCTTGGTTTAAAGTTGTAATACACATTAAAAATTCTTGATGATAACCATTTTCCTAAATATTGACTTAAATATTTTAACAGAAAATTTGCTTGACATAAAATATTTGGGATTATTAGACATGGCATTTGTCAACTTCTTCAGACAGATTGGGCAAACAAATGCATGGTTAATTATATAATTGACAAACATTTAACAATTAACATTTTATTTAAAGTATATATATGATATATATATATATATATTCAATATGAAATGAAAAATCATAATCCTCATAACACTTGTCACTTCATGCTTACTCTTTTTTTTATTTTGTAACTTCACTCAGATTATTAGTTTCAACAGCGACTTATTAGTCCTTTTGCTGGTGGTGGAGGTGTCATTAGGGGCATCAATTTCCTCGTTTCTGCTTTAAATGCCTTGTGTTTCTTTTTCTTTCTAATTGTTCTCCCGAGAGCATCAGTGTTACATAAATAGAAGTGCTTGAAGCATTTTTGTGGTCCTTATCTCAGAGGAACTTTTCTCCATTATCTCGGTGTTAGCTGTGAGTTTCCCATACATGACTTTTACTGAGTTGAGAAATACATCTTACATAACAAATTGCATTTTCTGTCATTGTTTATGTTTTTAGAGGAGTTTGTCTTAGATTGTTTGCTTCAGCTGTCCTTCTTGGAACTCAAAATCCTCTTGCCTTACGAATCCAAATGCTACACTGTCTCCAGCACAAATTCTGTTTCTTAATATTTTCATCATGATGATGAATGTTTCAGAAGATTTTTCTGTCCTTTTAGATAATCATATTGTTCTTACTTTTCATTTTGTTAATGCATTTATATATTTGTGTATTTTGCCACTTAGTTGTGTGAATTTTCAGTGTTTTATGCAGTTCAATTTAGTTTGATATAGATTTTTGAATCTCTAGTGATAAGTGTCTGTAATTTTCTTTTCTTATAATGTCCTTGTTTTGCTTTGATATATGCTGCCTCTAGTTTTGTAACATGAAATTGAAAGTATTTTCTTCTAATCTTTGAAAATGCATAAAAAAAAAACTGGCAACTCAACTTTTTTTTTTGAGGAAACTTGTGTATGAAGAATTCGGTCCTGACTTTTGATTGCTTGTTGTTACGTTTGTTACTCTCTTAACATCCACTTACTGTGGTCTGTGTGGATTTACATGTTATGATATATTACTGGTAGACTATATGCTTATAAGAAGAAGATAGCCTTTGCTTATAGGTTATTCAATTTGATCTATTTGTTTATATAGTGTTTTATGTAACTTTGTATTGCTATGTTGTCAGTTGTAATGTGTCCTCTCTGACTGATTTATCTTATTTAAGCCTTTTCTCTCTCCCTTCATTCCTTTGGCCTTGGCCCCTTTTTTCTTTTGACTCCATTGGCTAACAGTTGCTCAGTGTTCATCTTTTCAAAAAAAAAAAAAAACGATCAAACAAACCAACAAACCAACATTTCTGTTAATTTTTTTCATTGTTATTTTTTTAGTCTTTTATTTATTCTTTCTCTAACCATTCCCTTCATTCTGTAAACTTTAGCATTACTTTGTTCTTTTCCAAGTTCCTTGAAGTATCATGCTTGGATTTCTTTGGGTTTATTCATTTTAAGGATGTAGTATTTATTTCCACAAGTTTTCTTCTTGACCTTGCTTCTGTGTCATCCCAGGTGTCTAATATTTTGTTTCAGTTTGCTCTGGCTCAAGGCACTGACTGAGTTCCCTTTGTTCCCTTCCTTGACCCACTGCTGGTTCCAGAAAGTGTTAAGCTTTTCCCATCCTGGTCGTTGCAGCTAACATATTCAAGATTATTCTGAGAAATAATCTTTTTTATTGCCAAAGAAGTTTTTGTTTAGAAATTCTTCAGTGTCTCTCAACCACTTCTTGGTTCCTTTGAAATATCAGCTAATTGTTCATGATTTTCTTAATAGCCTTTAGGAAGTATCAGCCTCCTTTTTCCCAGATAACCTGATGTTCCTGTTTTCTCAGTCATTCTTCATTTGTATCTACAAGTCTTGTGTTTGTGGCCTAGCCACATTATCCCTGTGTGACTAATGAGCAGTGAGCCGCAAAGTGAGGACTGGGAGTTTTCCCCTTGTTTATTACTCAGTCTTCTTCTCCTTGTTGCCTCTCTTGCTTATAAATTTAACACCATATTTCTCTCAATGAAGTTGTCTCTGCTTATCGATATTTATTAGCATATTTTTCAATTACCTGTTAACTGAATTCTGTTGCTATCTCTCAGTTTCCTCTAATCGGGCTTCTATTAACAATTCTATATTTACAGAGCATAACAGCTCTTAGTGTTCCATATTCATGTCATGTCTCAGTCCAAATTTTCCTACTAAAAAGCATTCTCTACTTGCATGCAATCCCATTTTACAGTGTTTTTATTTCATATGACCTTTAACCACTTTAATAATCATTAAATGGTAGAGAATTTTAGTAATGGGGACTATTCAGATAACACAAAATCTCCCTGGAAACAGCTGTAACTTTAAGTGAATATACAGTACAGAAGTCCACATTAGTAGCTGTTGTAAATTTTTTTCTTCTTTGCTACCCACTGGGTTACTGGCCTTTACCTCCCATCACCTCCCTTGGATCAGAGTTCTTTGTATACCCCTGAGTTTTGCTAATTTCATGTTTTATACTTCTCTAACAGCTTCAAACTTTTCTTTTGATATATTCTTTGGGGGTTTGTGTAGAGAGATAGCTCAGTAACTAAGAGAGCTTGGCATTTTGCTGCTCTTCCAGAGGACCTGATTTAGTACCCAGTGCCCATGTCAAGCAGTCAAGTAGCTTGTGTAACCTCAGGGGACCTGACACCCTCTTCTGCTCTTTATAGGCACATTACATACAGCAGTCTCTCTAACACACACACACACACACACACACACACACACACACACACACACACCACTGTAGTAATGGGCCTCTTGTTAGTTTCCTAGCCGCCCAGACTCTGAAAGAATCACACAGAAACTATATTATTTAAATCACTGCTTGGCCCATTACCTCTAGCTTCTTATTTGCTAACACTTACATCTTAATTTAACCCATCTCCATTGATCTGTGCATCACCACGAGGTCATGGCCTGCCAGCAAAGTTTCAGCACGTCTGTCTCTGGCAGTGGCTCCAGGGCTTCCCACTTCTTCTTTCTCCCAGCATTCAGTGCAGTTTTACCTGCCTACCTTTATTCCCTACACAGGCCAAAGATAGTTTTTTTTAGTAACCAATGGTATTCACAGCATATTAAGGGAAATCCTATATCACTACACACATACAGACTCACACACACTCACACACACACACATACACACACACATTCACAAACCACAAACACTTTCTTCTTAAAATCATTTTATTCATTTATTTTCATTGTTCATGCTTTAAATTGATACTAAGAACTGGGTGCATACCTTAATATTTTGGACTTTCTTAATTTTATTAAACTGATCAATAATATAGAGCAATTTATCAATTCTTCCTTCTTTAAGCCTTTGTTTAAATATTAGTTTTCTAAATATCTGGATTTCTATTTTCACATCCCTACAGCCATGACAAATGCAGTTTTCTTGTTCTCTCATGAACTTTTCCATTTATCCCTATTTTTCTTTGGTTCCCCAAACCCCTCATTCATTTCTTTTCATTTTATAGAGTTGAGTAATTTTAGTTCATATTTCTACTTTTCTGTGATATTCTACATAAATACCTTTATATACTTTTTATAATTTCTAACCAGTATAATGTATCCTTAGTCTTCATATAACATCAAAATCACTATTTTGCAGCATGTTCTACTGGTTCAAAAAATATATCCCAAACCCCAGCGTTAGGAAAGGCTCTTTTTTATCCTGTTTTTTTATTATCATATTTTTAGGGCAAAGTTGTTATTACTTGGGGGATAAAATGATTCTCAGAAGATAGTCAACCATACTCAGGATGCAGCCCCACAATTCAAGTACACCTCATAGAAAGAAAGGCCTTTCATACAAGATTCTGCCATTTCTGGAATGTGATGTAATTATAAGTTTAAAACAATAAGTAAGGACCTTTAGTTATATTTTGTGGGTAAGAACAGGACAACATTTAAAAACTAACAGCGAGATGTCTCAGTTACTCTGAATTGCATCCCTCCAACCTTGCAAAGGCATGAGATAGGTTATGTGTAACTGGTTCTTAAGTATACATTTCTTGCATGATGTACAGAGATAAACAGTTCACCCCAGAGTAAAAGAAACAGCTGGAAAATGCAAACAGAGATGCTCAGGCTTCATTCTAATGTGATTTACCTACACAGGAGGCAGTGCTTCTCAGTCAAGACAGCTTCTAACTAGCTGTTACAATGTCACTTTCTCACTGCTTCTAATCTTATTTCTCTACCCATGAACAAGTGACAAGATTCATTTGAATTGTTATTTTAATTATGTTTTACTCTGCACAAACCGTTGTGAAATCACTTAACCCGTCAACTACTCTTTAATCTCTATTACCTCTAAGCCATGGAATTGCAGTACATGTAATAAGTTTGAGCAGTTTTGAGCACAAGAAAGAGAAAATCTAATCAACAGAAGCTTAAACAAGCTGAGCTTTGTTATCATACAGGAATATGAAGCTTGGGAATTGCCACTGTTGACTTAGCAAGGAGAAGAATCGGGCACAGTGATTCTGGCTCCTAACAGTATCTTTCCTTTCAGAATCTCCCACAAACTTCCTGGCAACCTTCTCATCTTGTTTGAATAATAAGATCTAAAATGTCTGCCTACAAGTTCACTGGCAAGAAGTGCTTGTTAACTCTTCTCTGTACTTCAGAAGTGCTGCAATAAGGGTGACAGGACTTGAAATAGGGTGGAGATACTGGAAAAGGCAGTGTGGACAGATGATGCTCGCTACATACCACAGAGGTGTCTCCCTATTGCAGTAAACCTTTAGTAATTATTGATAATCTTTAAATAAGAATCATCTATCCTACCATTTTTGTGCCTCCTTTTTGTCTCTGTCTCTCCCCTACTGATATGTTTTATCCCACGGTTGGTGCATTTTGGTCCTTTTGAGAGATTAGGACTTGTTTTTTTCCTTTTAAGTGCTGCTTCTTTGTAGACTTGCCTGGGTTTTCTGGGTGAATACATTAATTCTATTCCTTTCACACCCCCCATGCTTCTCTCTTACTCTGGGCCTTTTATTCTCCTTCATGTTTTCTCCATAGTAATCTGTTGACACTGGTGTTCCCAAGCTGTTTTCACTCAATAAAGGAGAACTTTGGAGTTCAAGAGTAACATTAATACTCATGAGCAGGAAGCTGATAAACAGGTTTTTAAAGGTCATTCTTCCTCTGTGAATGGAGTAATTGGGTACCTTTGTAACTAGATTGCTTTTGAAGCTGAAGAGTTGCATCTTGTTTTCACTGAAGGGTTTTTCCAGCACAAATAGCGAACACATGGAAGTATACTTTAAGAGATTTCATGTATAAACCCTGAGTCAGAATAGATGAAAAGGGTTTTAAGATATGCAAATGTACTTTTCTGTTTTATAAAAATTAATCTAAAAGGCTCCTTCAGATGGCAAAGTTTTACATATGACTTGATTTTCATTTAAATGAACTTGTGCAGGACTGGAGTGAAGTCATGCTGCCTAACTCTCTGCTAACACCCAGAGGATTGGTATCTAATCCTTTCTCAGTAAAAATAACCACTACTAACAAGGTCTTCGTCTTGCTTTAATAGATGTGGCAGGGAGACCAAAGGACATTTCAGGTTCTTGTTTTCCAGAACAAAGAATTAGACTAAGGATACATAGACAGAGACTAAAAGCAGACACATTTAAAAATATGTTTCCATAAAATATACTCAATCATAGTTGTTTTGTTTTTTGAGACAGAGTTTCGCTATAGTTTTATAGCCTATCCTGGAACTAGCTCTTGTAGACCAGGCTGGCCTTAAACTCACAGAGATCCACATGCCTTTGCTTCGTGAGTGCTGGGATTAAAGGCATGTGCCCCCACCGCCCGGCTCGGTCATACTTTCTCCACCCCAGTTCTTCTCAGATTCTCCCTACCCATCCAAACCTTTCTTTCTCTATTTAGGAAGCAAACAGACAAAAATCAAACACAGCAAACAGAAAAATAAAGAAAAAATACTGGGTAAACATATGCAAAAGCAAAATACACACACACACACACACACACACACACACACACACACACACACCCCATAGTATATAAGACAAAGGCCAGATGCACAAAGAAATATGAAATAAAAATACTTACACACACTTTTTTCTTTTTTTAGAAAACGGCTTTATCCCTAGACAATCGCATACAAATACACATCTTATAATCATATCTACACTTGAATATACTCTTCAGCCACCGAACATTGTTGATATAAAAAACTCATCTAATTCCTGAGACCATACCATTATTTCTTCTCCAACCACCTTGAGTCTGTCAGGTTTTCCATGCTATGATGTATGCCTAACGAAAACTTAAATGAGGACAGATGTATTTTGGGTAGTTTTTCATAGAGTGCTTGCTTATCAAGTTCTGTATCTAGTACTATTTAAGCCAGGCGTAGTGCCACAGGCCTGTTGCCCCAGATCTCAGAAGATAGAAGCAGGAGAATCAGAAGACTGAGGTCTCTGGTTCCTCTAGCCATCTAGAGATATATGAGACTTTTTCTTAAAATCTTATTTTCAAGCATTGATATTTATAGAAGAATAATTTACGGGACGATATTATGGAGTTCCTGTTAGATCACTTCAAAAGGAACATGTAGACACAATTACTTAAGGAAAAGAAAGGCACTCCAGAAAATGAGAGGGACTAGAGACCCATGAACAGTGTGAGGCTCCAATGAACGAGGCCCTGGGTAATACATTGCATCTACCTTCTCCCACATTTGGACATCCTGTGGGTTTGCAAACTTTGTTTATGTAGCTCCACTGGGAGGACTTCACAGTCTTCTTGTGTCACTTGGCCTCCTATATGTTCACATCTATTCCTATTTCTCAGGATACAGTTTTGTGCTACAAAACACTTTCTGGGAGATGAACTCTGGACAAAGCACACAACATTACAGGTATACTGAGGGTCGAAAGCAAATTAACCCAACGTTGGAGACAGTAGGACATTTACTCCTAGTTATAAAAGCACAGAATCTAAATGTTTAAAGTCATTAGAGCCTTTATTTTTCTTCACTAAACCTTGACTATTCTAATTTGACTGTTCAAAAAATTAAAATGTTGATCAATTCGTATATTAGATGCTACATTATGTCACTATTTAGAAAGTACAATGTCTGACAAATAAATATAGATTTTTTTGCATGTGAGGCATAATTTATGTCTGATTATTATTTTAATTTTAAAACAACAAAGTAAAATTTTGATAATTATCATCAAAATTTTTATTCAATGTGCTTAATATTTGAACTGTTTATGTAAAACTGTTAAAGTTTAGTGAAAGATCACAATTCCATTTTAAATTAACAAATTATAATCATGCAAGTCCTATATTAGAAGTACACCCTATTCATCCCTTCCAATGGTTTGATACACAAAAGAGATGACAAACAAATAACTTAATATAAAATAAAATTTTTGTTAGCTTGTTTCTTATGAAAAAGTGAGTAATGAGTTGAGCAACCCTCAAAATCAGAGAAGATTCAAAGAATTACTTCATACAACAAGTGCAGTAATTCTCAAAAGAAAAAGGTAGGATGTTTGAACAATTGTCAGTTTAGTTAACTTGTAAATAGTATAGCAGGCAGGACTTCATTATGATGTCAGCTAGAACTACCTGTTGAGTGACCCCCTCAACATGTACACATATCTCTCTTCCTGACTGGCGTTAGCAGCAAAGTAAAATCTCAGTGTTGAACAAAGGAACACAGTAATAAAGCAAAAGTAACTCCGAGAAGCAATTCTTTGTGTGGGGGAAAAATGTTCTTCTTTAGAACTAAAATTAGGCTAGCGAGCAGTCTAGGACCAAGGTTTTATCTTTTAGTGCTGATATGTGTGAAAACTTTGTCTTATCCCATTGATGGGAGCTCTACTTCACAATCTGATGAAATTAGTTAGGCCTGGGTTCCTTCTCATGGTGTGGGTCTCAGTGGATACCAGCTGTTAAATAAAGGATAATCCTGCTACAATCCACAGAACCCTAGAGGCTAAATTACAATGACAGCTTAAGTGGGGAGGGGGAGGGGTGCATGGATCTCTCTGGGAAGGGGAAATATAGGAGTACTGTAGTGGGTAGAGGTGGGAGCAGAAGGCATGGGGAGAGACACCTAGGAAATCATGCGGAGACCTAGTACAATGGAAACTCCCTGGAACAGTCTAGAGTGACCTAGCAGACTCCTAATGATATGGGATACAGAGCATGAACTGGCCATCTTCTGTCACCAAACAAAGTCTCCAGCAAGGATTCCAGAGCTGGGACTGGGACTCCAACCCAGCCACAAAACCTTCAACCTAGGATTTGTGCTACCTTAAAGATGTACTGGGGTAATGTGGAACTTGTAGGAGTATACAACCAATGACTGACTGGTCTTGGGTTTTTTTTTGTTTGTTTGTTTGTTTTTGTCAAACTTAGGCCGCAAATGTTGACCATTTTGAAGTATCTAGTTCAGTAAATTTGTGATGGATTAAGCATGGTTTAAAGTATAGCCTTAAGAGTGGCACCTTGACTGAGCAGCTGACCTGACTGAAATGCAATGTACTTCTTACATACAGACACAGACAGACAGACAGACAGACAGACACACACACACACACACACACACACACACATATATATATATATATATGTATGTATTCCTGTGGAATTTCAAGAGACTTTTAATGTTATAATTAATTATAAAGAAAGAGTTTACAAAAGATCACACATTGAACATTGAAATTAACCAGAGTCAATATCTAAAATCTATCCATCTCAATGAACTTCCATATAGATACTAGTATATATGTATATATATATATGTATATATATATATTATTAGATTTAAAAAAATACCATTCCAAGTTTCCACTCCCTCCCCTCCTCCCATTCCCCTCATACCCTCCCACCCTATCCCCTTCTAATCCTCAGAGCAGGTAAGGGACATTGCCTTGTGGAAGGTTCAAGGCCCTCCACAATATATTTAGGCTGAGCAAGGTCTTAATCCAAAGAGAATAGGATCCCAAAAAGCCAGTACATGCATTAGGGATAAATCCTGGTGCCACTGCCAGTGGCCCCTCAGTCTTCCCCAGCCATGCAACTGGCAAACACATTCAGAGGAACTAGTTTGGTTCTATACCTGTTACTTCCCAGTCCAGCTAGAGTTGGTGAACTCTCATTAGCTCAGACAAACTGCTTCACTGGGTAAACCCACCATGGTTCTGACCTCCTTGCTCATATTCTCATTCTTTCCACTCTTCAACTGGACTTTGTGAGCTCAGTTTAGTGCTCCGATGTGGGTCCTTGCCTTCATCAGTTGCTGGGTGAAGGCTCTATGGTGATAGTTAAGATAATCACCAGTCTGACTACATGGCAAGTCAAGATTGGGTCCCCTCTCCTCTATTGCTCAGGGTCGTAGGTAGGGTAATCCTTTTGCATTCTTGGAAATTTCTCTACATCCAGGTTTCTAATAACCATATAAGGGCTCCCTCAATCTTCTTGCTTTCATCTCTGTCCTTTCTCCATCTCAACCATCCCATTCCCTCAAATTCTCCCACCCTCTGAAGAGGGTATACATATCAACATTTGTTTACACTTGGCATGCAATATCTATGTGTACTTGTATAATAAGCTAGATATACATTAAGGAGAAATACAGTTTTGTTTTTCAGTTTCATTTTTCATGGGATTGTGACCTCTGTCAATAGTATGCAATCTAAATTTGACTGTTTCTACAGATTTTGTGATTTCATTTTCTTTAGATTTGACTTGAACCAATCAAGCTATTTTTTCATCAGCAGATGGATGGAAAATGAAAATTTTTTACATGGCATAAAATAATAATATTCAGCATTTTCCTTATCTAGAAGAAAATAATTAATGGAAAATAATTTTATAATATAATATCTAATATCTATAATATCTGGTATAGAGTTAAATGTAAGGTCTTGGTAGTGATTGGGGAATGTGTTCTATTGAACTCCTGAGCATAGCAATAGTTATATTTTAAAAGGTATTGGTAGTTGGAGGATTATTTATTTATTTACTTATTATTCTTTTCTCCTGGATGTTGAAAGCCATGCTTGTTGTAAGATATAACCACTACTTTTACTGGATATATCTCTTCTTTCCCTCCCTCCCTCCCTGTAACATGAGGGCCGGGTTGTTGGGGTTTTCTGTCTTTCCCGGTACTCCACAGCCGGCAAGCCCCAAAGAAAATTACACAAAGATCTCTATAAGTTATAAAGCTGATTGGCCTATTAGCTCAGGCTTCTTATTAGCTCTGATAGCTTATATTAACCCATTATTCTGATCTATTTTTGCCATATGGCTCAGTACCTTTTTCAGTGGGGCAGATCACATCCTGCTGCTTCGGTGATCTGAGCAGGAGTGTGAGGAATCAACTTCTTCCTTCCCAGAATTCTCCTGTTCTCATTGCATCACCTCTACTTCCTGTCTGGTTTTCCCACCTATACTTCCTGCCTGGCCAATTAGCATTTATTTAAAACATCATTTACAGAATACAGACAATTCTTGCGCACAACCTCCCTCCTTCCTTATTTTCTTCTTTTCCTCTGTTTCAAGTGCCAAGGCTAGGTGGAAATGTGGTCCTTAAGGATTATTTGCCTTGAGATTGAGCCTTTGACTCCTAGTCTTCTTCATACCAGTTATTTCATCTACATGAACATAAATCACAGGGCTTGCTTGAATATGGCTTATCTTGGGGACCCTGGTGAAACTTTTCTTCTGTGTTGACCACCCGTTTTGTTTACAACACTGTTTACAAAGTACTAGATGGTATGTCCCATGTCCTCCCTGAGTAAAAGATGAGGGTACTTCCAACATTGATAGAGCATTTCAAAAGATGACCCAAAGTCCATTGAAAGAACAAAGGTGAAGACAATCTTCTATTAATTACTCCGATCTCATTGCTATAGGTTTAATATAGTTATTAAATGTTATCCTAATATGATCTTTTTAACTATTGTGTAGTATTTAAGTAAAGCTTAAGTATAATCAAACATTTTAAATAAGTTTTGATTAGATATACATTATTATCTTTAAATTAAACCTTATAATTGTTATGAAGAGCAGACCAGAAACTTCATTTATTTCAGCAGAAATAAGATATAAATATGTGAACTTTGAACTTAGAAATTTTTATTTTATAAGTGTCATCTCTAAGTCCTATCTTTTATATGCCTTTAATAATTTACTTAAACCTTCACAACTTGCATAAACTGTTTTTGGTTTTTTTTTCTTTCTGGAAATATCCATGCATCTTAAACTTGATCACAATTCCTTCATTAAAAATATTTTCATTTTTATATACATTTTACATTTTTTAACATATAGGTTTTCTTTCTTAGTATCAAGAGGCATAATACTAAAAATAAATTTGTTATCTGTTGTGAAATTGTTTTCTACTTGGAGGCAAGGGAGACTGAACAATGTCTATCTGCTCCTCTTAGTGTCTGAGGAACAAACCAAAGTTGTATTTCTCCCTGGAGGACCAATAGGTTTATTGGCCTTCCTTACAGATCATGGGTGAGAAGTTATTGATGAAGTGTGAGTGACCCCAAAGCAACTCCAACAGGTGGAAGGTTAAAACAAAATCAAGAGTACCCAGAATTTGGCCAGGCAGAAACATAAGCAAAGAATGAATCAGGCTCAAAAACAAGAGTAAATATTACTTCCATCTCTTGACAGTGAGCAGTGACTGAGCCTTAGCCTTAATTTTTTGTGAGAGTCCAACTTTACAATGTGATGAATTGTCTAATCAGCACAAAGATGAAGGGGTATATCTAAGAAATATTAGTTCTTGCTGAGTGTAGTGGTTTGAATGACAATGGCTCCCATTAGTTCATATGTTTGAATGCTGGGTCAACATTTAGTGGAACTGTGTGGGAAGGATTAGGAGGTGCAGCCTTGTTGGAGGAGGTGTGTTGCTCGAAGCAGGCTTTGAGGTTTCAAATGCTAACACTAGGTGCAATGTCTATCTCTTAACCTGCAACTTGTCACTCAGATGGAGCTCTCAGCTACTGCTCCAGCACCATGTCTGCCTGCCTATCACCATATTCTCCATCATCATGATAAGGAAGCCCCCAATTAAATGTTTTATTTTATAAGTTTCCTTGGTTATAGAGTTTCTTAATATCAATATAATAGTAATTAAAACACTGAACTATCTACCTTCAAATTAAATAAAAACAAACAAACAAAAAGCATTTCTTGCAGTGGTATTGAACTTCTCCACAGGTGATTTCATTTTTGTTTGTTCTTTTGAATTGTAGCAGAAACTCCAACTAATACAATCAAGGTGAGTTCCTCTAGGGTTGAAAGGATAAACTCTTTTTCCCTTGACAATTTAAAGAAAAGGCAGGAAAACGCAGGTATCAACACTCAGCAGGGTGTTATTGAAAGCAGAAGCACCCACACAAATAGAAAAGGACAAACAGGGATTGATTCCTCCAATGGAGAGGGGTTCCAGATGAGAATTCAAGTCAGTCTGGCAGAGCCACAACATTCATGTTTTGGGGTGGAGTGAGGTTTTTTTTTTATGTTAATTGGAATTGGTTTGTTTGGGCTATTGTGGGAATTGGATACTTCCAACCAAAAAAGGAAAGTTAATTGGTTCTTGCACAGAAGTATTCTCTTTCCATTTGAAAGTCCTGTTCTCTCTGTGATGGGCAGATGGAATCCCATATTTGTGGCATATAATAAATGTATAAGTGATGAAGTAAGAAAGTTACATTAAGAAACTTGAAAAGAGTTGATTGTTATGGCTCAAATGTTTATCACTTCCCAAAGTTCAGGTGACCAAGTACAATTTGGCTCTTATGAGTAGCAAAAAATTAGCATTCATTATTTGTGTCTTGCAAAGAAAATGAAAGCAGAAAGATTGTTTCATTTGACTTCCATATATGTGTTTTAGGGGGAAAAATATTAGAGTTCACAAGAGAAAAAGTTATTTGGAAAATCTGATGTGTTCTGGTAATATAGATAAAAAGGACCGTAAGTTTGACTGTTCTAGTTGTTAGGGACATGGGATTGAATCTAGGCTTTCACACTAATATATATGTATATATACATATATATTTCAACATACATTTCAACATATATTTCTCACAAATATGTATCTTCATAAATATCATGTCATCCTGAATATATCTACACATATGTATCACTCATGCACACAGACATGCACAAAGCAAAATAAAACAATAACAGCTGAAAGCCCAAAAGAGGATTTCAGGATCTAAGCAGTGATTGTAAATAAGTAAATGGCATATGATTACGTTTGCATATGTAAATAAATGATGAGAAAATGCTTGTGCTGTGGGATTCTGTAAGATACATTAACATTCTAAGGAATCAATAAACTGATGGCATTTTGTGGCTGATCTAGAAGATACCTTGAATCTGCAGCTTTGCAAAAAACAGAATTGAGATAGATTTTTGTAGAAAGGACAATAATGGTAACACACCTTTCCTGGACTCCTAGTTTTGGACTTTTATTACTTCTATTTCAAAGATAAGATTAAAAACAGCAAAAGAGTACATTCAAGTTATCCATTCACTTCTTCTCAGATGAACATTAAGAGGAGAAAATACAGAACACAGAATATACAAAACTGTGTCACACTCAGAAAACTTGAAGTAAGTAAGTCACACTACACAGAATCCAATTAAAATATAGAAAACAACAACAACAAATTTTAACCCAATGCCCAACAATCCTGTCCTTATATTGTCACAGTTATCAGAGAAATCTAAAAAAACAACAACAAATTTTAACCCAATGCCCAGCAATCCTGTTCTTATATTGTCACAGTTATCAAGAAGAATCTGCCCTCAGGATCTCTTATCACTCACCTTGAAATTATGATTTGGGCTGGCTCATGAAGCTGTGAACCAATACTTTTTCTGGCGTGAAGGCTATCAAAGGTACCCATTTGATTTATGAGAAATGTATAAAGGTCTTTCAGTGATCTGGCTCATTTCCTTATTATCCCTTTTTTTATATTTAGGTTTAAAAAAACCTTTCTTTTCTCATTTTACAAGCCAAATCTATTTCCCATTCTCTCCTCTCCTCCTGTTCCCTACACATTTCTCTCCCTCCCATGCTCCATACCACCCCACATCCACTCCTCAGAGAGGGTAAAACTTCCCATGGGGAGTTACCAAAGTCTAGCACATTGATATGGGGGATCAGGAATGCACCCTTACTAAATCTAGGCTGAGCAAGATATCCCACCAGAGAAAATAGGCTCCAAAAAGCCAGAACAAGTAGTAGGGATAAATCCTGGTCTCACTGCCAGTGGCCCCACAGTGTGCACTATACAACTGTCATCCACATTCAGAGGTCCTAGTTTGGTACTATATTGGTTCCCTTGTTGTCAGATCACAGTTGGAAGAACCAATAACCCAGGAGAGGCCAAACAATACTACAATAATGGAACTTCCAGAAGCATTACCATCCCTGACATCAAGTTCTATTATAGACCTACAGTAATAAATAAATAAAAAAAATAACCTTGGTATTGGCATAGAAACACACAGGTTAACCAATGGAATAAAATTAAAGACCTAGATAATAATCTACACACTTATGAACACCTGATTTTTGACAAAGAAACTAAAATTATAAATGGAAAAAAGAAAACATCTTCAACAAATGGTGCTGGCATAACTGGATGTCACCATTTAGAAGAATGAACATAGGTCCATATCTATTCCCATACACAAAACTAAAGTCCAAACGGATTAAAAACTTCAATATAAATCTGTCCACACTGAATCTGATAGAAGAGAAAATGGGAAGTAACCTTCAATGCATGGCCACAGGAGACCACTTCCTAAATATAACCCCCATAGCACAGACATTAATAACAAAAATAAATAATTGGGGTCTTTTGAAATTGAGAAGCTTCTGTAAAGCAAAGGACACAGTCAATAATACAAAATGGCAGCCTACTGAATGGGAAAAGATCTTCACCAACCCTACATCAAACAGAGGACTAATCTCTAAAATATATAAAGAACTTAAGAAATTAGATATCAAAATATCAAATAATAAAATTGAGAAATGGAATACAGATCTAAACAAAAAATCCTCAACAAAAGAAAAATTTCAAATTGCTGAAATACACTTAAAGAAATGTTCAATATCTTTTGCCATCAGAAAAAATGTAAATCAAAATGATTCTCAGATACAATCTTCCACCTGTTAGAATGGCTAAGATCAAAAACACCAATAATAGCTTATGCTGGAAAGGATACGGAATAAGGAAAACACTCTTCCATTCCTGGTAGGAGTGCAAATGTGTGCAACCACTCAGTATGGCAGTTTCCTAGAAAATATTATTCCCTTCTAGTTGATGAACTTAACCTTTAGGTTGAAATGCTTTTTCTACTCATGGAATTATTCGCTTACAAATTCAAAATAACAACCCCTTAAATAAACTGACACTACATTCTTAGAATTCCTCTGAAAGTTACTTTTCTTAATCCAAGAACTTTTTTTTTTGAATGACTCTGTAACATCCACAAGGAACTTCATTTACTTCATAAGCATGCTCCTCCACAATCTTTCTAGTTACAACCAAGGAAATGAAATGAACACTGCTGTTAGGCTAACTTGCTTTCAAATTCAGATTATGAAAACACAGTTTCTAAGCAGGGAACCAAGAAGAGTATAATTCCATTCTTTTTAAAATTAGAATGAAGTTTTCTTTTCTTTTTTCTTCAATCTTCCATAGCTTGTATAAAGCTGTTGCAGTGCCTTAAATTGTATGGGTCTTTTTTTCTTCAAAGCAACTGGCATTTATTAATGCATTTCACTGTCTCTGAATATATTCTCATTACTCACCTTTTAAATTATCCCATTTATATTTGTCACTGAAAATACCTCAAATTCAACATTGGTAAATGATGGAAATGCTTAATACTCATTTTTGATAAGATGACTAAGTCCCTGGTACTTTATTTTAAAAAAAAAAAAAAACTCAGTGAAGTAGCCCTTTCATTTAAAGTGTCTTTCTTATTCAAATGTGACTTGAGCTCCTGCTGTGGAACTAAGGGATTAATACTCCAATAGTTGTAAAGAAAAAAAAATATAGTAACCACTTGTCCCGTGTTAGAAATGTAAATGTGGAAGCTGCAGACCCCTAAAGGTGTTTTCATTGTGTTTTCAGTTACTGTTGCTCTGCAGTTTTTAAACTGTATTCAAGTAGAAGATGCCGTTAACTGACACTTTAACTGCGAACACAGCATTAGGGATATATGTCTGGCTCTCTTGGACCATGTACAGTGCAGTTAGATAATATTAATAAGCACTAAATCAAAATATTTTTTACTAAGTTTCTATGTATGCCTGGACTATACAGATTAACAAGTTTCCTCTTCCAAACTCATGGTCTATCGACAAAGATGCCTTCCACATTTATCCATTTAATTTCAGAGCATCCACTTTCCTTCAGACTCATAGCTTACAGGTATAAACATCTTCAAGACATTTAATCTTTTAATCAATTGTCTTCTGTTACTGCCATTTTTTCTTCTCTAAGAAATCTCTAGGTTCATCCTAGCCAATCTTTCTGCTCCAAATTACTTAGACTTCACAGATGCTCTAGAATGCTTAAGTAAAATATAATCGAATTCCTTTGGTTACACTGAAAGGCATCATAGATATTTCATGGTACAAAGAGGCATTAAGACAATCCAAGAAGAACGGAATTTTCAGTATATCCAAAACATATTTTATTTTCAAAATTTCATAGAAAAGTTTTTCTGGCATCAGAACTTTATTCTTTTGTTTCTCTAAATGAATGTATAATCTCTCCCTCTCCACCCCTCCCCCTCGTGTGTGTGTGTGTGTTTTGTATTTATGTGTATGCAGGTCTGGGTGTATAGAAGACAATGCCTGGATGTGTATATAGATGTCAGAGATTAGCCTTAGAAGTCCTCTTTAATGGCACTCAACCTTTTTTGAGAAAGGATCTGTCACTGAAACTTCTACCTATTTTATGAGCTAGTCTAGCTGGCTAATGAGCTCCCAATATCAGTTGCCTGTCTCAACACATCCAATGCTACCTTTACAGGCTCACACAATGCCCGACTTACACATGAGTACTGGGAAAAGAAGTTCACTCAGATCTTCATTCTTAGGCAGTGGGCACTTCACACCCACACATACCCAGCCCTCTGCTCACCTCTGGTATTTCAAGTTTTTGATCTCTCTTTGCAATGGACATCTGTAGAACTTGAGGGGTTAGTCCATTCCGCCTGTGTTTCTAAGTCTTTTTTGTTTTGTTTTGTTTTCCTGTAGTATTTGTGAATAATTGTTCAAAACAAAATCTCTCCACCCAATCTTTCTCCATTTCATTTCATTTTAGATACCTCCTTTTCATTTTTTCTTCTGTCTTTGGTTAGAGGTCCACTCTGTTCTTATTCTTAACTTTTCTTATTTGTTGGAACATCATTATTCCCCTTCTCCCACTGAAAATTTTTCTTTTATTTTGGTCACTTATCAAATAAAGAAGTTCCTTATGTTATTTCCATAAATAGCTGATTTGGTTGATTGTTCACGTCCCCACCTACTGCTGCAGAGGTTAAACCCTCACCTCCTGGGCATTGCCATTTCACTGTCACATTTCTTAGGCTCTTCTGCCTCCTGGCCTTCTCTCTGAAAGCATTTCTTTTTCCGCTTATGAGCCCCTTACTAGTTTTCTGACATTTATGCACACTCACTTCTAAATAGAGCAGCCTATCTACAGGGAAGAAGATAGGGTCTGTATCAACAAAGCTCTTTGTCTTACTGAAAGCGGCTTACCTTACATAATATAATATTTTCAATCCCATAATTTTCTTACAAATGTCATAATTTTATTTTATTTTACAGCTGAATAAAATCTCACTGTGTGCATATACTACATTTTCTTTATTTGACTCATCTGTTGATAGGTATCTAGTTGAATTCCATTCTCTTGCTTTTATGAGTAAAGCAGAGACCAACATGGATGAGCAAATATCTCTGCAGTAAAATATGGAGTCCTTTCAACTAACACTTTCTACATATACTAAAATACTTTTTGTTTCCTGCTTAAGTCTTGCCTTCATCTCATGTACTCACACTTCACTTTTAAAGTTAGTTTTGTGCAACTAAACTATGTAATGTTTTTGTGAATTTTGTTGTTGGCATTTGTTGTCTCTATTTGGTGAAATCAAATTAGAGGCCATAGACTGTTAAGGTAACAACAACTTTAATATAAGCCCCTCCCCCCCGATATCAGTTTTTTAATTCTTTCAAAGTTTATTGTCACTGGTTCTTTACATAGTGTTGCTTGTTCTTGTAGTACCTTGCTACTGGTTTCTTTGTATTTTTTTCCACTTCAATGCCATTAGAAGACCACGGGAAATACAAATGCCATCTAACTGACCAATTGCATGACTTAAAAGGGTTTTTTTTAATTTTATTGTTTTATTTTTTTTAAGAGAACAAACTTTTTTTCATTATACATACCAATCCAAGTTTCCACCTTTGCCCCTCCTCCCATTCCTTCCACATACCCTCCCTCCCTACCCCCTTCCATTCCTCAGAGAGGATAAGGTACATTGCTTTGGGGAAGGTCTAAGGCTCTCCCTGTTATATCTAGGCTGAGTAAGGTGTCCATCCAAAGAGAATAGGTTCCCATAAAAGCCAGTACATGCAGTAGGGATAAATCCTGGTGCCATTGCCAGTAGCCCCTCTTCTGCCCCAGCCATACAACTGTCAGCAACATTCAGAGGGGCTAGTTTGGTCCTATACTTGTTCCTTCCTAGTCCAGCTGGTAGACTGTTTCAGTGGGTGTACCCATTATGGTCTTGACCTCTTTGTTCATGTTCTCATTCCTCCCACTCTTCAATTGTACTCGGGACGTCAGTTCAGTGCTTTGATGGAGGTCTCTGCTTCTGTTTCCATCAGTTGCTAGATGAAGTTTCTATGGTGATATTTAAGATATTCATCAGTCTCACTATAGAGCAAGATAAGTTCAGGCCCTCTCTCCTCTATTGCTTAAGGTTTTAGCTGATGTCATCATTGTGGATTCCTGGGAATTCTCTAGAGCCAGGTTTCTTGCTAACTCCGTAATGGTTCCCTCAATCAAGATCTCTCTTTCCTTGTTCTCATTTATTCTCTCCTCCCTCAAGTTCTCCTCACCTCTCCCCATCTACCCTCCTCTTCTCCTTTCATTCTTCCTTCTCCCCAACCTCCATACTCCCAATTTTGTCAGGAGATCTTTTCTATTTCGACTTTCCAGGTGGGTCTATATATGATTTTCTTAGGGTTCACCTTATTACATAGCTTCATTAGGATTATAAACTATAGGCTCAATATCCTTTGTTTATAGCTAGTATCCACTTATGAGTGAGTACATACCCTATTCACCTTTTTGTGTCTGGGTTACCTTACTCAGAATAGTGTTTTCTAGTTCCATTCATTTACATGCAAAATTTAAAATGTCATTTTTTTTTTTTTTACTGCTGAGTAATATTCTAATGTGTAAATGTACCACATTTTCTTTATCCATTCTTTGGTTGAGTATTCCCCTTACTCTACATCCTGCCCAACATAAGTTATCATTGGTGTTTTGGATCTTAGACATTCTGACAGGTGTAAGATGGTATCTTAGAGTTGGTTTTGATTTGCATTTCCCTGATGGCTAATGATGTTGAACATTTCCTTAAATGTCTCTAAGCCATTTGAGATTCTTCTGTTTAGTTCTATACCCATTTTTAAATAGAGTTATTTAGAATTTTGATCATGTAACCTGACACAGTACTGAAGGTATTTGTCAGCTGTGGAGTTCCCTGGTGGAGGTTTTGCAGTTACTTACATATACTATCATATCATCTGCATATAACAAAAGTTTGACTTCTTCCTTTCTAACTTAAATCCCCTTGATATCCTTTTGTTGTCTTATTGCTATAGCCAGAACTTCAAGATCTATAATGAAGGAATATAGAGTGAGTGGACAGCCTTGTCTTGTTCCTGATTGTAATGGAATTTTTTGAGTTTCTCTCCATTTAACTTGATCTTGACTCTCGGCTTTCTATATATTGCTTTTATTATGTTTCGATATGTTCCTTGTGTCCCTTTCCAAGACCTTTATCATGAAGGGATGTAGGATTTTTTGAAGGCTTTTTCAGCATCTAATGGGAGATCATATTTTTTTCTCTTTTAGTTTATTTATATGATAGATTATATTGATAGATTTTCATATGTTGGAGCATTTCTGCATCTCTGGGAAGAAGTAAACTTGATCATGGTGAATGATTTTTTTGATGTGTTCTTGGAATCAGTTTGCTAGTATTTTATTGAGTAGCTTTGTATCCATGTTCATGAGCGAGATTGGTCTGTAATTCTTTTTCTTGGTTGAGTCTTTGTGTGGTTTTGGTAACTGCAGCCTCATAAAAAGAGTTTGGTTTGATCATGATCCTTTCTGTGTCTATTATGTGAAACACTTTGGGAAGTATAGGTATTGGCTCTTCTTGGAAGTTCTGTAGAATTCTGCATTGAAACCATCTGGCCCTGGGCTTCTTTTGGTTAGGGTAGAGTTTTAAAGTCTCCTACTATTAGTGTGTCTGGTTTGATGTGCAATTTAAGTTATAGTAATGGTTATTTTGTTTTTGTTTGCATCTGTGGATATTCTTGTATTAGTGCCATAGATGTTCAGGATTGATACTTCATCTTGATGGATTGTTCCCATCATGAGTATAAAGTGTCCTTCTCCATACCTTATGACTGATTTTAGTTTGCAGTATATTGCAAGATATATATTGTTAGATATTAGGATAGCTACACCCTCTTGTTTCTTAGGTCCATTTGATTGGAATACCTTTTCCAAACCTGTTACTCTGAGGCAATATCTTTGAGGTTGAGGTGTGTTTCTTGTATAGAGCAAGGCTGGATTCTGATTTTGTATCCATTCTTTTAGTCTCTGTCTTTCTATAGGTAAATCGAGTCCATTGATATTAAGAGATATTAATGACTAGACGTTGTTAATTCCTGTTATTTTTTGTAGTAGTGTTTGCGTGTTTCCCTTCTTTGAGTTTTGCTGATTGGAAGTTATTTGCTGCCTGTGTTTTTGTGGGTGCAGTTAGCTTTCTTGGGTTTAAGTTTTCATTTTAGTACTTTCCGTAGGGCTGGCTTTGTGGATATGTATTGTTTAAATCTGGTTATATCATGGAATATTTTGTTTTCTTCATCAATGGTGATTGAAAAATTAGGTAGGTATAGTAGTCTGGGGTTATATCTGTGGTTTCTTACTGTCTGCAGCACATCTGCCCAGGACCTTATGGCTTTCATAGTTTTTATTAAGATGTTGAGAGAAATTCTGAAAAGTCTACCTTTATATGTTATTTGACCTTTTTCCTTTGAAGCTCTTAATATTCTTTATTCTGTATGTCTTGCATTTTGATTATTATATGGCAATGAAACCTTTCTTTTTGATTTAGTCTATTTGGTGTTCTGTAAGCTTCTTGTACCTTCTGTGATTTTGTTGAATATATTTTCTGTGCTTTCATGATGTGTAATTTCCCTCTGTATGCTGTGAATACCATCAGTTAATTAACAAACAGAAAATACAAAGACAAGTATAACCAACAGAATACAAGATATAAAAGAAAGACTCTCAGGTGTTGAAGGTACTCTAGAGGAAAAAGATTCATTGGTCAAAGAAAACATTAAATCCAACAAATACATAACACAAAACATCAAGGAAATCTGGGACACAATGAAAAGACCAAACCTAAGAATATTAGGGATAGAAGTGATGGAGGAAGGTCATTGGCTAATAAAGGAACTGCCTTGGCCCATTTTATTGGTTAGGACATAGGTAGGTGGAGTAAACAGAACAGAATGCCGGGAGGAAGAGGAAGTGAGCTTAGACTACACAGCTCTCCTCTTGGGAGCAGATGCCTCAGAGAGAGACGCCATGCTCCCGGCTCCTGGGCAGAGGCACGCTATGAAGCTCTGACCTAGAATCTTCCCGGTACGACCGGTGCTCACAGATTATTAGAGATGGGTTGATTGGTATATCAGAATTAGCCAGTAAGGGCCAGAGCTAAAGGGCCAAGCAGTGATTAAATGAATACAGTGTCTGTGTAATTATTTCGGGGCATAAGCTAGCCGAGCAGGCGGCTGGGGTGTTGGGGACGCAGCCCTGCCACTCATATTACTACATAGAAGAAGAAGAACTCAAGCTCAGAGGTGTTGTAAAGAGGCCGCTTGTTTATCCAGGCTGCCCAGAATTGAAATAGCCACACAGATAGTCTATTAAATCACTGCTTAGCTCATTACCTCTGTTTTCGTAGTTCCTGTTTGTTTACCCAGATTTTCCATATCCAGAATTCTTTCTGTTTGTGTTTTTTTTATTGCCTCTATTTCAGTCTTCAAGTCTTGAACTGCTGCTTCACCTGTTTGTTTGTTTTTTGTTGTTATTTTCTTGGGTTAGTTATTAATTTCTTCCAATTTTTGTATGTCTTTTCCTTTATTTCTTTAAGGGAGTTTTTCATTTCCTCTTTAAACGTCCCCATCATCTTCAAGTTACATTTAAAGTCAGTCATTTTCTTCTGCTTTTTCTAGGTTAGAATAATCAAGTCTTCCTGTTGTGTGACCACTGGGTTCTGGTGTTGACATGTTGTTTTTTAGGTTGTTGGATGAATTCTAGCATTGTCACCTACCCATCTCTTCCTTCAAATGAGGCCAGCAGTGTCTTTGCATCTTGGTCCAATCCTTGTAGTGGCTGTCTGAGTCTTTGAGAATTGTTCTTGGTCTGCTCTGTACTGTCAATGTCTATGTCTCAGGGTAGAACAGAAGTCTCTCTAAGCCTGGTCTCTTGATCTTCTCTCCTGATTTGCTCTCTTGGTCCTCTCATTTGGTCCCCTTAATGTTGTATCTAGCTCTTGGTCCTCTCGGTATTGTAGCAAACTCTTGGTCCCCTCAGAATTGTAGCAAGCTGTATTTCAGAGTTACACTGAGGTTACAAGTGGATAGGCAAGTTTGGGGGGTTGGATGGGGCTTGTAGCTTTTAGGGTCTGGTGGATGGGGGTGGATATTGGGAAAGCCAACCTGCAGGAATCTCTCCTGCTGGCAGACTAGAGAAGCCAAGGCAATTGGGGGAGGAGCCCAGAGTTTTGTCCCAATATGGAGGTCCTAGAAATTGGGATGTCCCACTGCATGGTTGGTCACTCACCTCTTAATCCCCTCAGTATTGCAGAAAGCTGTGTTTCAGAGTTCAACTGAGGTTGTAGGAGAATAAGTGAGTTTGGGGATGGGATGGGGTTAGTATCTTGCAGGATCAGGTTGATGGGAGTTGATATTTGACTTAACAGTTTAAAACTCTAGTGGTCTTCACATCGGTTCTATTGGTTACTTTATTTATAGAGTTATATTAGATAATTAGTGTTATAGAAAATCTTTAATTTGTTCCATTGAACTCCTGGTCCAGACATTATACCTCAGATATATTTAGTATTATTTAACAAACTCTTTAGCTTGAAGAGCCTTCTTACACATTTATTTCCTACATAGAAACTAATTGCAATTACTCAAGTATAGAAAATAGAACTTTATTTGCACGGGATAAAACTGGACTTGCTGAACATAGTGGACAATGAGGACTACTGAGAACTCAAGAACAATGGCAATGGGTTTTTGATCCTACTGCACGTACTGGCTTTGGGGGAGCCTAGGCAGTTTGGATGATCACCTTACTAGACCTGGATGGAGGTGGGTGGTCCTTGGACTTCCCACAGGTCAGAGAACCCTGATTGCTCTTTGAGCTGATGAGGGAGGGGGATTTGATCAGGGGAGAGGGAGGGAAATGGGAGGCGGTGGCAGGGAGGAGGCAGAAATCTTTAATAAATAAATAAATTTAAAAAAGAAAATAGAACTTTACACTTAAATCACTAAAATTTTGGCTATATGTAGTTTTAAAAACTGCAACCATTTATATAAATTATATTTTTCTTTATGCTTTATGAATTATGGTAATGAATTTAATGAGAAAAAGCCTTCTCTCTTTATTTGGTTACAGAATAATGTTTTCAGTATTTCTCAGGATTAGTTTGAATCCATTTTCAAACTCTGAGTGACTCTGCTTTTCCTGATTTTACTTTCCATGTTGCTCCTGAATCAATCACTTATTCTACACTATTGACAAGTACCTCATCTCATCAAGCCTTCTCTCTGTGTTTTATTCCAACCATTTGTATTTTCTTTCCAATTTTGTTTTCTAGGCTAAAGCATACTGACAGAATTTAGGACATCATACACAAATTTGGTACAGTGGCACATGAGGGAAGAGCAGAGGCAGGAACATTATTCTTTGACCTTTTTCAGATTTCATCAAAGGACACCAAGAGTTTGATTCAAGAGATTTACCACCACACCTCTATATCTATTTTTGCTTATAGAGACACACATGTATAAGTATGACCAGTCCTTTCCACAAAATATTACTCAGCTGAGTATAATATTGTCCTGGTTCATTTATGTTTTCCACAGGTACCCACATATTCATCACATTTATCATAAAGCACAAACAATGTACTATGGCTTTGCTCCTTTATTCTGTAGGTTTCAATTACACATGAAACTCAAATAAATGTATATATTTTTCTCATTTAAATATTTTATTGGGTTAGTTGGTTCATCCATAAGCCTAGCAATGGATAAAGAAACACTTCTGTCTTGCAGAAACAATAAAATAATAATTTAATGCAATAATTTGTCATTATCCAATGGAATTTAGGCCCTCACATACACTTGGAAAATTTTATTTGTTGTAGTTTTCTTGTGGATGTTTTATGAGATTCTGAACAAGATATGACTGTCTTGGACTTTGTAGAAAATGAAGATCATTCATTATCAGAAAACTTCGCTAATTTTAAATTTACTCTAATTTCACCATTTATAGAGAATTTTCTAATTTTGTCTTTATCTCTGTCCCAACTGTAAGAGAGGATACTGTCCCTTAAATGAAAACCAGCCATTGCTCTGGACTTCCTATCCCTCCTTCCAATCCTGCTTGTCTACGGTTGGGTTTTCTGTTTCCCACCTAATTTATCTTTGACTTTTTAAAAATTCTCTTCTAACATCTGCTCTTCAGTTTAACCTCTTTTAAATTAAGCAAAATGTTTTGTTTTAATATTTAAAATGTGTTTGAAAAATTATATATACATGATTATGATATTTATTTTCTTAAAATAAAAGAAAGTTGTTTTCAGAGACAGTTTGCACAGTACACAATGGAAAAGACAATTAAACCAATAATAGCATTATAAGTTTGGGTATTATATAAATATATTGTATATTTACTATATAATTGAATTCAGCTGTGCCTAAGATTGTACTAGTTCATGCTTCTACCCATTACATTCTGATCTCTATCTTTGCTACTTGACACAAACTCAGGCGCTGCCTCACCTCCTAGCATGGCTGTGGAGGCTGTGAGCTAACCATGCTTTCTGTATGTCAGCTCTCTCAGTGGAGTTGCTGAACAGTGGTTAACTCACTTTCCACTTCACTTACATCTTAAGGATCTTGTTATTGATAAATTTGTGATGTGGAACTTTATGATTTCAGCTTTAGAATTAAATTACTTATTGATACTGTCTGAATATTTTTCACCTAATTTTGGGCATTGATTAGAACTCTCTTCCTCATTGGAATTTTAATGTTCTTCAATGCTTGTATGGCCTAGTCATCCCTTCCAATAAGTAGTACCTGGTAGGGCATTCTAACCTTCCTGTTTTATCTCGAACCATCCGTAGAATGCTATCTCCTTTAATCTGATTTACTATTTTCAATTCTCTTAAAAACTCAGTGCCAGGCCGGGCGGTGGTGGCGCACGCCTTTAATCCCAGCACTCGGGAGGCAGAGGCAGGCAGATCTCTGTGAGTTCGAGGCCAGCCTTGTCTACAGAGCTAGTTCCAGGACAGGAACCAAAGCCACAGAGAAACCCTGTCTCGAAAAAATAAAAAAAAAAAAAACTCAGTGCCATTATTTCATTATCCTCCTTGGACATGTCTCCTCATATGCACTACCAATTTCTTTACCATGAGTGTCTTGCGTGTAAATGTAGGAAACTGTCTAGTATTCTATCCAGAAACTCATGCTAGGCACTATAGAGTTTACTCTGCTGTCACATGCCATTTGGATTAACTGCATTAACAAGTTTGCTTTGTGATATTAGATGAGATGTCTCATCGTCTTTTTATCCTTTTGTCATCTTTCATTTAGACTGAGGGATGGATCTGTACTACACAAGTTGTGTCCAGAGTTATGACTCTCTGGGCTCCATCAGATGAAGAATTGTCTTTGGCCACACATTCAATAAAACTAATAAATACTGATGATCAAATATTTTGTGTAGTTTCTATGATAACTGCTACCAAAGATAGTGAAAATAATTCTCTATAATAATTTAAATTTTAAATTTCTTTATTTTATCATAAATTGCCTGCATTTCTTCATATATAAGCCATATGTGCATTGTGCTGGCAGAGGTCACAAAAAAATGTTGTGTCCCTGGTACTAGAATTATAGATCGTTGTAAACCACACTGTAGGTGCTGGGAATTCAAGCTGGGTCCTCTGAAAGAACAAGTGTTTTTCACTGTTGAGTCACCTTTGCAGGCTTTCACTTCATAATCTCAGTTAAATAGTTTCCATTTAAAGAGATCTTTATAATAGCTCAGTAAGTCCAAAATTTGCTATCATTAATAAAGAATAAGAATATATCTGAGTGGTAAAACTTCATTGATTTTTTTTAAACATACTTTATTATAAAACTTGAAAAAAATCCACACAAAGCAGTGGGGCATTTAACTTTGTACATGGGAAGTCACTGCGGCACTATCTGGTCAGGGGAAGCAGTTCTCAGTGAGTTCTGTTGGTATAGTACTTAGTAGGTGTTTTGGTTCCACATGTATACTCAATGTACTTCCTCCTGAGAACAGCACTGCAAAAGAAATGAAAATGGCACGATTGGAAGATGATGCCTATAAACACTTGTAAGATAAGGTGGTCAATGTTTATTTCAGCTGGACTCAGAAAACATTCCATTTGAAAGTTTATGGACCACACCTTTATGTCAACTGAAAATTGAGTCATAAAGTGAATTATTGACTAGTTTAAAGATATGAAAGTGCTTTCAAATTTATGTATCAAATTGAGAAACAAAACGTGCTTTCACAGTACTTGGCCTAGCTAACATGGGAAAGGGTGTGAAATCGCAGAATTTGATCTTGCCACAGTCTTGATCTCATTTGAAATCTTGTCATGATTTGCTTGTTGAAATGAGCACGATTTACATCTACTAAAAATGATAAATTCTTGTCAATTTTACTTAACAAATTCGGGGGCAAAGTTTCTTTTTTAAAGTCTAAACAACGTGATAAGGTGTTACAAATCATAAAATCTTTTAAACAGCTGACTTTAGTCCAGTGATCTCCCTTTTGAAAAATAAATGGGTTTGGCCATAATCAGTGTCAGAATCATTAAGGAATGCTTACATTTGGAGATGACTTAATCTGTTGGCTCTTAGAACACTCCTAGGTTTGATGACAGTTTGTATGGTGTTACCCAGTTTTAATGTTTTGTACATAAATGTGTGCTTGATGTGTTATGCAGTGGTACTTTGTTACATATAAGATATAAGAGTCAATTTCATGATTTCCTATTGATGTTGCAAGCACTTCCCTCTCAAGTACCATTGCTGGAACACCTTCAGAAACTATCCTAAATATGTTTATAATAAACAAAGCAAATTACTTTAATAGATCTCACCACTTCATACAAATCTCTTGATCTCCTTGTGTCCTTCAATGACAGAGTTATTTTTTCAGAATGGTACATTACCTACCAGGGTTACTAATAGAAATAGCAAGTGGAGCCACGTCTGCAGCATCAACGCTGTTACTGTTCTCCAAAAGCATGGAATCTAAAATGAAGAACTCTACCTGTAAACTTTTTCTGATAGATCTTTCCAATTTCTTTGAGTTTCCTGGTTATTGTTTGATACACCAAACTGATTTTAAAAGCCTTTTTCTCAGACCACACTTCTCACACAATGCTTAAGAATAATCGACAAATATATGACTTTGACATTTTATTATAGCAGGGCGATGGTGGCACATGCCTTTAATCCCAGCACTCGGGAGGCAGATGCAGGCGGATCTCTGTGAGTTCGAGACCGGCCTGGTCTACAAGAGCTAGTTCCAGGACAGGCTCCTAAGCCACAGAGAAACCCTGTCTCGAAAACCCAAAAAAAAAGACATATTTATTATAAAATATGTTATCTCATAGCTGACTTTTACAGTAGAATCTGAATTGTGACCAAAAGAAAAGACTATTGAGCAGACAATCTTTCAATTGTGCTATTTCGTCCTGACAACACAGTCTTTGTTGTACATGGAATTTGGCAGCATTGACTTACTTACTCACCTCAATAAAACGAGCATCTGCCCACATCTATTGGACAATCTTCCTGCATTCATATTTTTTCTTGATTTATGTTTTCATCATTCTGGTATTAATTAATAAGGATATAAAAGGAGCTATATGGACATTCATTATAAAAACTAATTGACAAGAAAATAGAAGGGAAGTTGTGGGCCCTTCTACATCTCATCTGTTTGACGAAGAAGAGTACTGGGGGTAAAACATGGGTGGTTAATGTATATGGCATATCTAAGTTGAAGAATTACCACTAGTAATCAAATAATAAGAGTTAGCTGTTTTCTAAGTAGCATGTTTGCCATGATAGGTTGTTTGCAAGGATAGGTATTACATGTGACTTGTCTGGTCACTGCTGTTGCTACATGTAGTGCTAATTAAATTGTCTGTTTGGAAGATAACATACTGGAAGCAATAGCACTGTAAAACTGAAGCTATGAATATTCACAACAGCAGGAACACACATATATTTTTGTGTGACATTTGTACATGGTGATTTTCTTGACAAAGATTATTCTCCAGAGCCATGCAGTTTTATTGCATATAAAAAAATAAAGAAAAGAAAAAAAAACTCAAAAATTCCCTCATACTGTTTTATATTTCCAGTTTTGTGACATGTTGTATTCTATGCATTCTATGAACCAGGTATTGGATATTCTTGTACACAAAATCTTTCTATTTCTTTCTTGTGCTGGTTGGCAATGGTTTGCACAGCCTGATCAGTTCTCCAGTCTTACCGCCTGGTGTCTTGCAGCTGGCTGTATTACCACATACACGAGGAGTGAGGCATTCCTGACACTTTTTCTACAATGAGCATTCATGGAATGGCTTATTATGGGGCAAGTTACACATCATATAAGTAATTATTATTATTTTGATTTAAATATAGGACCAAAATATCAACACTGCCATAACTGAAAGGACATTTCGACCCTCCCAAATCCATCAGATATTTAGAAAGACAGGGGTAAAGTCTCTCCCTATTACCATTTTGGTATGAATATTAACTTGTTTTTAAACATGGATGAGCCCTATCTGTTCCTCCCAATATCCTCATAATGACCCTAGCCTTGATAATATTGTTTGATTCTACTTCCCTTCCACACAACAAGGGACTCTTATAGTTGAGAATATTCTACATGTCTTACTCTTTGGGCTGTCTTCTATCTTGTTTTCATTGGTTCTCACAATAAAATGACCCTTTGTCCCTACTATCTGATTCCATAGAAGTTTAGCTTAATAAAAAGGTATGAGCACCAGAGACAAGTTGTAGCAGACCCTTCTGTATTTCTGTTGTTTTAATTGGTTTGATAAAGAGACTGCCTTGGCCTTTTGATAGGGCAGCCCTTGGGTGGGCAGAGTAGACAGGACAGAATACTGGGAAGAAGGGAAGTGTGGCAGACGCCATGGTTCTCTGACCCAAGATGGACATAGGTTATAATCTTGCCAGTAAGCCACAGTCACATGGTGATTCACAGATTTATTGGAAATGGGTTAATTAAGATGTGATAGTTAGCCAATAAGAGGCTAGAGCTAATGGGCAAGGCAGTACTTCAATGAATACAGTTTCTGTGTAATTTTTGGGGGGCTAAGCTAGCCGGGCAGCGGGACACAGCCACCACTCTTCTCTTACAACAACAAGTTCTAACACTGTCAGTTAGGCTCAATTGAATGCGGTCACCATGCTTATCTTCCATACCCTTTAGTAGTATTACTTACAAGATGAGGAAATATGGTTGATAGTTTTGATGATCAGATTTGGTGTAAAATAGACAACAAATATAGTATTAAGGAACTATTTGCATTATCTGACTGACTGGAAATCCCAGGCCAATCTTTCTCTTTTTGATACCATTGTTCACCACAGGCCTTCTCTGTTTGGACCAAAGTGACTTACTCACTACTGATCTGACAGTCCCTAAACATATCAATCTTTAAATCTCTACTATTTTAGCCATGATACTCTTATTTATCAAACATATTTCTTCAAATGGCAAATTTTAATAGTTGTTAAGACTGAGTATAATATGTAACTTTTTGGTCTCTGACCACACAAGCATGTGCATTCTTAACACATGACACAAATAGACAGATGCCTAATTCCAGTCCCTTAAGGGCTGCAGAACATCTTAAAAATGGGGAGTGCATTTGATAACTGTATTATTACTTTTATAGGAAAAATCGATTTTTTATTTTGTAAACTTTTATTATTTATTTCTTATTAACACAATAAAATATAGTAAAACAAAAACAAAACCAAGACATCAAAATTGGACAAGACAAACCAACAGAAGAAAAAGAGTTCCAAGAAAGGGCACTGAAGCCATAGGCCCACTCATTCACACACTTGAGATTCACATAAAATTACTAAGATGAAAACTATAGTAAATCCATAGAGGGACTAGTGAAGGCCCCCTCACACGTTGTGCTTGCTACACCAATCTCTGTGAGTTCATATGAGCTTTGCACAGTTGTTTTAGAGGGCCTTGCTATTCGTCCCTTCTGGCTCTTACATTCCTTATACCTCTTCTTCCATGGGGTTCCCTGAGCTCTGAGTGGAGGAGTTTGTAGAGATGTTCCATCTAGATGTGTGTTCCAAGGTTTCTCTCTATATTTGCATGAATGTTTCGCTGTGTGTCTCTGTATCTGTTCTCATCTGCTGCAGGGGGAAGATTTTCTTCGGATAGCTGAATAAGACACTGATCTACTAGTATGGCACAATACCATTAGGAGTCATTTTATTATTACTTTTTAAAACAAGTAGTATTAGTTGTCCCCGCCCCACCCGGGCCTCTGGGATATCTTGTTTCTGGTTCCTAGTTACTCAAACAGTGTTGGGTATGGATCCCACCTCATGGAGTAGGCCTTATGTCAAAGTCAAAGCATAATTTGCAGACAGGATAATACTGTAAATCAAAGGTTTTGTAGCTCTGTTCATGTTTCCTTTCTCTTTTGGTAGTTGCAGAGAAACTTTCCTTACCAAAGACACTAGATCATAGGGTGAAGGTTCTATTTATGCCCCAGTTCATCATTTCCATGCTCAATGACTTGTATGGGTGTTGTCTTTAGCAGTGAAGCCTTGCTGTTTATTTGTGGAGGAAAACCTGTTATCATGGCAAATACTTGGGATGTTTGAGGATTTCCATGGGAATCCTTTGGCCAACAACTCAATTGAGTTCAGTCCTGGTACGTTACAGAAGTCCATACAATTTTATAACAATTTGAAAATACAAATAAAATTCAATATTACAGCTCCCATTTTTCAATCAACTTTTCAACTAGCTCTCCCTTTTCTCATAACTCAACTACTGTTTTGGTTATGGAATATCTGAAATTCACCCCCAACTGATACCTATCCCTCCTGTCATTGGATTGAATAGAAAGGCAAGATAACAGCAGCTATGATCATATTTAGTCTGTTTTCTGTTACTACTTGAAATTATCAAAATGATTCCTTATTTAATTGATTTATCTCATGATTTTTCTCTCTAGATAGTACAAGCATCACGGCATTGATGTCTTTAAGACATCTCTGCCAAAAATCATAGAAACTTGATGAAGAAGAGGGAAGAAACTATATAATAAAAGAGAATGTCTAAGAGAATTCTGTTATGACTGCTTTCATAATGTCACTTCTGTTATAAACAGACATGGTCCCACAGGAGCTACCCTTTCAGGGAAGTCTCCTACACATGTCTACCTTGTATGTAGAGCTTTTCTATGCCTTGACAGCCATTTCTATTAACCATTCTAAGACTTATTATGTATTATAAAAGTGTCCCGGTAGCTCAGGCTTATTACTAACTAGCTTTTAGAACTTAAATTAACCCATTTCTATTAGGCTATGTGCTGCCACATAGTTCATGGCTTTTCCTGTCCTCCAGCAGTCTGAGTATCCTGGTTGCTCCTCTAACTCTGCCCCATTCTTCCCAATATTCTTTCTGCCCAGAAAAATCTGCCAAGCTACTGGCCAATCAACTTTTTTTTGTAGCAATGAGAGCAACACATTTTCATAGAGTACAGGATTATTCCACAGCCCTGCTTTCTCTGGGCCCCACTTATTAAAGTATTTAATGTCTCACCAATGTAGTACTGTGGATCACGCTTTCTAAAAGTGAATATATATGGCAGACATTTAATTCACTTACAAAATGATGAAAGGGATCCCAATTCCTTCCAGTTTAGTAAACAGCTAGTGGCCATCTGGATACTGTGGCACAATACACACACACACACCTACACATGTCTAACACTTACAAGGTCATCCATGTATCCACAGTAAATGGGCCAATTTTACCATTTAAACTTGGCATATGCTTTCAAAAGTGTTGATTATTCAAAATACCTATTTGTCCAAGTCTATTAAGCTATAAAACTACATTTAATGGCCCCTTATATCTAAGCCCTGTTAATAAGGCAAATGCTTCAGACCTACTTATAAACACCATTAGATTTCACCACTAATTACTAATAATAGGAATGAAATTAGCACCTGTCTCAGCTGCTTTCCATTTTAGATTGCACTTAATAAATAGTTAAGAAAATCCTCTGTTGCTAAACATTTATTGAGGCTATTTGCATTCTGATTTTCAAAGAGCTATTATGATTTATCACCCTGTATAATAATTGAAGGACAACTGTATAGGACTTGACACCATTGACTGTACTTTTGTGTTTGAACTTGAACCAATGTATGTATATTATATGTTAATTATTTTGTAAGATGACAGTTTATTTAATGTGGAGGCTCTTCTGCTTTTTCTCCAGCATACTAAGATGAGAATATCAGTGAATGTACATTTTTACATAAAGCATCAATTCAGTGTCATGATAAGTAGGGAAGTCTTAATGATACCTTGAAATGAGACCCTCCTTCCTGCGACACTTGCTTTGTTTTCTTTTCATCTATGCTATCCCTAGAAATCCTTGCAGACTTTTAAAGTGACATAAGCTCGTAAATTGGCAAGTATCTCAGTTCTAACTGTAGCAGAATTCAATAACGTACTAGTTTTACTGGGGATGTAGCTTTGGAAGCTTCCCATTTCTTAAGAATATAATTACTATCATACTGCTCCACTGAAAAGATATCACAAAAATATGTAAATAGAAATATTATAGAAAAATTCCAGGAAAGTTTGCACTGAGCTCAGTTTAACTAAGCAGAGTATACAAAACATTATTTAGTCTATCTTGACCAATTCCCGTTTTATATTTGTATAACCATCTGCTTTGGAATATATACCACCTGAATGGTAGATTTGGTGCCTCTAATCACAGTCTATTAAAAGATATATTTAAAATTACCTCAAAATACATTACAATATATTTTCAAGTTTGCAATCATAGAAAGAAAGAATGAATGAGACAGAAAGATGAAAGAGAGAAAGAAAGAAAGATAGAAAGAAAGAGGGAAAGAAAGAAAGAAAAAGGAAGGAAGGAGAGAGAGAGACAGAGACAGAGAGAGAGAGAGACAGAGACACACAGAGAGAAATAAAAAGAAAAAAGAAAAGATCTTCCAAGATAACCAGGAGGTGGCAGCATGGCAGTGATGTAGAAAATGTAGACATCTATGTTCCAGTAAGTGAAAATCAGTTTCTCTGTTTTTGGAACTATGTCGGATTCAAAGCACACAGCTTTCTCCATAAAGGAAACATAGTTAAGAAGAGACTGTCAGTAAGATCTAAATGACAGCTTGACCAGAGCAGAATTGCAAAGATAGGAAATTGGGCTCTTCTCCTCAAATAATGTGGAGGAAAGATGAAAGGAAGAGCGGATGGAGAATGGCGGGGCTCTTAAAATTCTGCGTTCGACTGCTTTAAATAAGCTTGATGGAACCCATTAGGGAATCTTTTAAAATTCCAGAGAAGATGAGCCTGGGTATTGAAATAACCAATTAATTCCATCTAGGCCATTAGGAAAGAATTAAAGGTCATTATTGTAATTGCACAGGTTCAAAACAAACTCCTCACATTTATCATCTTTAAAGTCCATTTGGGCTTTAAAAAAGCCTGAAGCCTCTGGTTCTATGATCTTATGACTCTCTCATAGAACAAATACATTCAGTTTGCAAGAACTCTAGTCCACGCTGTTCAGTTGTAAAGCAGTGACCCGCTTCACAACTTCCACAATTAACTGTAGTATTTTTATAACAGAAATATGAAGGTCTTTTAAATCTTAGCTGAAATCCATATGTCCCTAGCAACATGTGATGTTAATAAAGCTACAAGGAAGCAAAAATGCAGTCCCCCCCAAAGAAAAAAATTGTAATAAGATTTTTTATTGCAGAAATTCTGTAGAATATTCTGTAACACTGTTTGCTGTGGATTAACATCTATTGCATTCAACTGTTGTTTTCCTAGTCCTTTATAAATTCATGGTGCATAGGAAACACTCAGTTCTCTGGGGATAAAATGACCCATTGGCAGAGGCATGCTTGCTAGTCCACATGTAGGAGAAGAATTTGTTTACTTTCTGTTCTTCCAAAATTTACATATCATATTCTCTACCACTCTGTAACATTCTAAGCCAAACTAAAGCACACAGTAAGCTTATACAGGTACATTAAACAACTGTAGGAAAGGAAAGAGATTAGAACCTAACTAGATGAACAAATAGTTTGTGTGATTTTTTTATGTAGTTCTAATATCTAACAAAATGATATGCATAAGTACTGTGATTTCCTATTATAAATGAAATAGCTCATCAAAATTACATATATTAAACTGGTAAGAATTTACAGGATGAAAAACTCTATAAGTGAGTATCTTCTGATAAGAACAGAAGAACACACACAGCCCTCCAAAGAAAAGTCTCTAATGAAGGGTAGCCTGGGGAGAGAGTTCATGCCCTTGTTGTCCTGTAGTGGGCAGCAAAGGCTTTGTTTGGTTTGAAGATTTTTTTTTAAATTAAATTTTTTGTTTACCATAATTTCTTTATTGATTCTCTGGGAATTTTACATGATGCATGCTATTTTCACTTGACTCCCAGTCTCCCCATATCCTCCCCTCACCCTTGCAGTGCCTTGAAAAGAAAATTAAAAAAAAAATACATCACTCCATAACAAATCTAAACAAGACAAATGAACAAAGGATGGAGAAGCAAAGAGGTTTGAGATAAAACAAATTGTCCTCTCCCACAAGAGTCTTAGCCTCATGGCAGAGAAACTGAAGAGGAAGAAGTGGTTTGAAATGAAGAAGCTCTTGCTTGTGTTTGTTATACCCTATGAGCATACCTGGTGTCCAGTGCACATCTGTGCTTGCTTAGAGGGGTACCAACTGTTACTCTCCTGTGTACTGGTGCCCATTCTGCTTTATGCATCTTTCCTTGGTTTTATATGAATGCTTTCCCTACTGAGGAAAAGGATTAGTCTGGCAATGTTGGCACACATTTTCTTTTCCACAAGAAGAACTGGAGTCGTGAAAGCCGCAACAACACAGAGTAGTTCTTTTAAAGGCTAAATGTATGGAAAATTGTGAAAGTGATGAGATCCAGCCAACAGAACCACTATTCATCAGCACCTGTTCCATGTCAGGTCTCTTCAGAGTGAAGGAATGTACAATAAATTCAGCCAGGTTAGTGAGTTAATCAACAAAACATTAGTGTGATGCTCTAGTCCTTTGAGTGAAGCCATTACCCAATTTAAAGTTTTCCATGAGGTTTTCACTTTATCTATAATGTAGTCTCCAGTGAAGAATATGAAAGAAGAGGTGAGTGGTTGCTGGAACACCATGCTCATTATTGAACACTACTTTGGGGTAGAAAAAAGGATAATTATTAAAAACATGAACAAATTAATCACACTGCTTAAATTCTTTTTTTTTTAATTGTGCTTGGCTTATAATGAATTCTTTTTTTTTTTATTGAGAAAAGGAGAAAAAAAACAAGTTTCCACCTGCTCCCAGCCTCCCATTTCCCTCCCCCATCTCCCACTCTTCTCCCCCTCCTCCCACCTTTCTCCCCCTCCCCCCACTCCTTTCCCCCTCCCTCTCCAGTCCAAAGAGCAGTCAGGGTTTTCTGCCCTGTGGTAAGTCCTAGGTCCTCCCCCCTCCGTCCATATCTAGGAAGGTGAACATCCAAACTGGCTAGGCTCCCACAAAGCCAGCACATTACGAAGGATCAAAACCCCGTGCCATTGTCCTTTGCGTCTCATCAGCCCTCATTGTTCGCCATGTTCAGAGAGTCCAGTTTTATCCCATGCTTTTTCAGTCACAGTCCAGCTGGCCTTGGTGAGCTCCCAACAGATCAGCTCCACTGTCTCAGTGGGTGGGTGCTCCCCTCGTGGTCCTGACTTCTTTGCTCATGTTCTCCCTCCTTCTGCTCCTCATTGGGACCTTGGGAGCTCAGTCCAGTGCTCCAGTGTGGGTCTTTGTCTCTATCTCCATCCTTCACCAGATGAAGGTTCTATGATGATATGCAAGATATTCGTCAGTATTGCTCTAGGATAGGGTCATTTCAGATTCCCTATCCTCAGCTGCCCAAGGAACTAACTGGGGACCTCGGCTTGGGCACCTGGGAGCCCCTCTAGGGTCAGGTCTCTTGCCAACCCTAAAGTGGCTCCCTTAACTAAGAATTGTGGTTCCGTGCTCCCCTGTCCAACCTTCCTTTATCCCAATCCTCCTGTTTCCCCAAGGCCCCACCTCCTTCCCTTCTAATTTTATCTCCCCATCACAAATTCTATAAACAAAGTGGATCCCTCCCAACTGTTAGTTCTTTTTAATTTCCCATCTTTGACTAAATACTTTTCATGACAAAATTGAAATCATGAATTTGATCTATGGCATTAAAATACAACCCCTTAATGTTCCTTAATTAGTATTTTATAACATTTTAGTGCTACCTCTTCATAATAGAATCTATGACTGACTTTTATTCTTCCAGCCTTTGAGAAAAACACAAAACAATCAAAAAGGAATGAGTCATTATTTTAGGATTTATAGTTTTATTGTTTTATAGTTTCTTTGTAACTTTATTTGTAGAGTATTGCTAATGCAAAAGCTATATACATTGTTCAAATTAAAATTTTCCTGGATGTTCACGTATTTCGTGTCTTTGATGTTCCTCTTTCTTCGACCTTTGCAATTGCTTTCTTTTATCCTATATTACTTTGCCTATATTACTGGTTGCCCCAATCCTGTTTACCTGATATTTAAAAAAAATTCTATCATTTTTTCCCTCTGAAGTGTTGCCTAATTGCCTTATCTTTATGAAGAGTATATATTTATGAGAGAGAATTTGAAACAAAATGTGACGAAATTAAAACAAGAAATTAGGGTGCCAACTCCTTCAATTCTAGATTTAAACACTTATTTCAAAATGTCATTAGCCTGAGACATTTATCCATAATACAGAAAAGTCTTAACAGCAATTTCAGCTTAAATACAAACAAAAGTCACAGTCATTAGGTACTAGTCTCACTTCCATATATCAAATGCAGAGTGCAATTACATTTAGTGGTGAACCAATAGATATTTAGGTTTGCTGAGGGGCTCTGTATACCATGAAATACTTTATTGACATCAATGCTCATGCCCAATACAATAATATCTATTCTCTTATTATAATAAAATATTTCATAAAATGATCTATTTAGATAAACAAAGAAAACCTAACTTTAATGACTAAAATCTTAATAAAATTAGTGTTTTAGTGGAATCCCTTAATTTGCTGCCAAGTCAATGACATTTTGACAGGCTTTTCAATTGCTGCTGTCAGGCCTGGGTTTCTACTGTTCTTTGCTTCTATGTAGGATTTTGGAGGATTCTGGCATGTCTTCCTTTGTTTTAAAATTCTAAATTTAAAAGGACCTGGAAAGTCTTTGCTATTGTTGATCTTGATTCTATACATCTATAATCCTCTCACTGCTGAGGCAGAGACAGGAAGATCATTCAATGTCACCCCCTGCTACACAATGATATCTACCCCAGAAGACAAAACAATGAAAATACACATTCCAAAACTACCCAAGCTTGCTTATGCGATGAGTATTTTTATCTACTCTCTGACAAAATTCTTCAGCTTAACTGTCCTTTCTCTCAAACATAAATGCAACTGTGAAATATGTACAAATGAATTAATGCTTGCAAAATAATTTTAACTTTTACTATTTTTGAATAGGCATGTGTGATATAAATTACACAAATGTTTTTTCTCTATTTTCTTTATTTGTACAGGTAGATGGCTGTTTTAGGATTTTTATTGCTTTGAACAGATAACATGACCATGGCAACCCTAATAAAGAAAACATTTAATTGGGGGTGGGGGCTGGCTTATAATTTCAGAGGTGCAGTTCATTGCCATAATGACGGAGAGTATGGCAGCATGCAGGCAGATATGGTGCTGGAGTAGAAGCTGAGATTCCTATGTTTTTCCAGCAGCAGAAAGTGAACAGAAATACTGGGAGATATCCTAAGCATAAAAGACCTCAAAGTCGCTCCCCACAGTGACACACTTCTTCCAACAATGCTATACCCACTCCATGAAACCACACTTCTTAATATTGCCACTCTATGAAATTCTGGGGTGTCAATTACATTCAAATTACCACAATCCATTTCCTGGCCCCTATAACCTTGTATCAATATCATAATAGAAAATGAATTTAGTCCAACTTCTAAAGTTTCAAGAGTCTATCACAGTCTCAGTAATATTTAAAAGTCTAAAGTTCCTGGGACTTGACCTGGTGCTTGGTGGTGGATCTGTGCATTCAGTCCTATCAATTACTGAATGAAGGTTCTTTAATTATAGTTGGGATATCCACCAATATGATTATAAGGGAAGGTCCGTTTGGGCACCTTTCCATTATTGCCAGGAGTCTTAGCTGGGGCAATCCTTGTGGATTTCTGGGAATTTCTCTGGCTCCAAGTTTAATCTTAATCCCATAATGGAGCTCTCTATCAAGATACCTCTTTCATCGCTCTCTCACTCCATCTCTCCCCCATCTTGACCATCCTCCTCTCTCATGTTTTCATCCCCCAACCCTCTCCTTTACTTCCCCCCTCCCATGCAGTTTACCCAGGAGATCTCATCTAATTCTCCTTCCCAGGATGTTGCATGCATCCTCTTAGGATTCTTCTTTTTACCTAGCTCGTCTGGAGCTGTGGATTGTTAAATTCTCTTCTGAAATTCATGATATCTCTTAACTCTAATTTCCTACAAAATCAGTCAAACAAGCAAAAAACAGATCACATACTTCCAACATATAATGGCTTAGGATATACATTACTATTCCAAAATGTAAGAAAGGGAGCATGGTGAAGAAATACTGTATCAAAACATGACTGAAAATCAGCTGGGCAAACTCCACAATCTACATCTTTGTGTCTGATGTTAAAATGCTTTTCACATCTTCAAATCTGTTCGACTTTGTTGACTAAAACACCCTTATTTCTCTTATGCTGATTCCACTCTCTGTTAGCAGCTTTTCTCGTGGTATTCCATGACTCTGGCATCTCAACATCCAAGGCAATGTTGGCTTCAACTTCACAGCTTAACAGATTGGCCTCTCCACTGAAGACACCCATGGCATATGCCTGGCCTCATCAGATTTTTTTAGGCTCAGAAGCAAATTCTATAATCTATTTCTATTATCTTTAATTCAGAAGTGGAACCATGTGGCTGAACCTGCCAAGCTCTGCTGCTTGCTGAGGCTAGAACATGGCTCTCTTTTTAAATTGCATCTTCACAAGTTTTCTGTTTCCTTCACTACCTAAGTTTGTCTGTCCTTAAACTTGTTCGGTAGACCAGGCTGACCTCAAACTCAGAGATCTGTTAGTCTCTGCTTTCCCAGTGCTGGGAATAAAGCCATGCACCGCCACAGTGTGCTTGAAGCTTTTCTTTAATTCCTTTTCCCAAACTGAAAATTTAGCTGTGTGAGTTTTGCCCTGAGGTCACCACTCCCTTTATTCAATTTTTAATCCATTATCTCCATGAACACATCATTTAGCCCCATTCCACTTCTTGGTGCTCTTTTTTTTTTTATTTCGCCTCAACATTTTCATTTTGCAATTTACCCTGCTTAGCTTTCTCCTTTTTATTATAAATCTTCATTAGAGGTATTACTAAGAACCACATGAAAAAGTTTATACTAGGCTATTTTGAGATTTCTTCTTCCAGTGAATGAATCCAAAACTCTTCACTTTCGTTGTAGGCAGACTCTTTGAACAAGGGCAAAAGACAGACACTCTCTTCACTAAAATATCACAAGAACAATTTCTAGGCAGCATAACCTAAAATTCTTCTTCTCTGAAACCTCTTGAGTGAGCACTAGCATTTCAAATAACCCTTGGCACCACTGTCTTTCCTGCTACTACCAGTGGGTCCCATTAAGCAGTGCTTAAAGCATTACACTGCTTTCATAACCCAAAGTACCAACATCCAAATTCCTCCAAACCAAAACATGGTCAGGCCTTTCACAACAAGATCCCAGTCGCTGATACCAACTTCTGTCTTAGGGATTTTATTGCTGTGAAGAGACACTAGAATCTTGGCAGATTTTATAAGGAAAATGCTTAATTGAAGGGGCTGGCTTACAGTTTCAGAGGTTCAGTCCATTATTATTATGGCAGGATGATGACAACATACAAGTAGACATGGTGATGCAGGAATAGTTGAGAGTCCTACATCTTGCAGGCAACAGGAAGTCAAATGAAACACTGGACAGTATCCTGAGCATAGGAAACCTCCAACCCTGCCTTGACAGTGACACACTACCTCTGACAAGGCCACACCCACTCCAACAATGCCACACCTCTTAATAGTGCCAGTCCCTTTGAGATTATGGAGCCAATTACATTCAAACGACCATAGATGTATTATAATCATTTTATATCTTCACAATCCCAAGGTGCGCAGTATCAATCAATAAAAAATTGTCTATATTTTGACAAATTGACAATGAAATAGACAATAGTAATTTGTTTGGAGTAGAAAATTTAGGATAGTGAGTAGCTGTAAATTACAGAAATGGTGACATTGGAATTGCTTGGTATGTGTTAGTTTCATAAATATCACTATCCAATTTAGTCTTTATTATAATTGCATTTAATCTGTACAGTTAAGACCTGATAGAAAATTTTAGTTAAATGAAATTAACAAAAACTAATGATACATAGAGATTAAGTCTAGAATAGTATGTGGATGTTGGAAAAAAAGAAAAGGATAGCCATAGAAAACCAGCTGAGATTTTAGTAAGATCTGTATATTACTTAATATTATTGTACCAATGTTTCTTATCTACTGTACTAAGAAATATGACTATGGCTATTCCTGTTTACCATTAAGGACATGGGTATTAAGCACATAAACTCTTTGTAGAAACTTAAGTACTTATAGAATTGAAACACTTGATGCATACCCTTCTCTCCACTTGAAGAATACCTTTCACTTAGAGTCTGAGGTGTTTTCCATTAAATGAAGAAACAAGTTAACAAGAACAATGAAGAGATAGTACTTATTTAGTCTACCTTTGGGCACTATATTGGGGCACATATATTGGTGCATTGACTGGATCAAGATTTAATTGTAAAATTCTAATTTTCTTTTGTAACTAATAAATAGGTTAGATAGTTTGGATGCATATTTCATCCAGTATTTTATTGTTCACTGTAACATTTTTCCTATAGATAAAACAATGCTGTTTCTTGGGCAGCAATTTGGTATTCATTTTATTCTCTCAACTCTACTACTCCCTTGTGTCTCTTCTGCAGACTAAATTCTGGCCTAGTACATGCTATGCTTATATCTTCTACTGAATATACTCCAAGTTTGCTGGTTCCCATTTTTGTTCTTATTTATTATCTTGGAAAATCATGACATAAAACTCGAGCTAGAGAATGTTAGTGCTTTTTGTCTAGACATACTTGTTACTAAACAGAGATTATTAACTCAGGTCCTTTCATATGTTCTCTGTCCAAGCCAGGTATTGCTCAAACTATGGAAAATTTTCTCAATAAAAATATAAAATAAGAGCTTACACATGTGCTTACATATATATGGCTCATCTTTAAACACTAGAAACATACATGAGCTGTGCATTTGGCATATTTTTTTTTTTTTTGTATTTTAAGCTCACAGACCTCTGACAACACACTAGTATTTTATTCTGAGGAGTCTGCTCTATTAAGGCATTAATTTGCTAATTAAAAGTTCTTGAAATAATATATGCCATGATAGTTTGATGGTCTGGTGTTAGAGCTTCCTTATAAAAGTTTACCATAATGGTGGAAAGAAGTAGGTCAGACAGGAGGAAAGAAAGTCTTAAAAAGAACTGCAGTTCTAGCATGGAAGTGCAAATTTAAAATCCTCATGATGCTGTAAACATTGTTAGTTCTGTATGCTGTGACTGAACGTTTATAGATTCCACAGAAATCATAAAAGTCTTACAAGCTTAAATAATGCAATGCTAATGATGTTCAGTACTTCACATTTTTTGTAATGTATTCTGCAAATTCCAACTGTTTCTCTGATTTATCTGTGCTTTGGAATTGGACAGAAAACTTTCTAAATCTTAGCTTCCATCCATGCACAGGTATATCTGGAATCCCACCTTCAAATTGAATATATTTTATATCAAAGAAGATGGAATTTTAGTTTTAGGTACATGCTTTCTTTGATCATATTATAGTAAAATTTTTGGACTCCTTTTAACTTGCTGTAAATGTCTGTTGACATGTAGATGACAATTATAGTGACTTATTTTATGACCTCTATGGTTATTATTTATCTTTAAAATAGACATGGAAGGAATTTTCTCACCATTATTTGTAATTCCTCCTGGGTTTATTGCAAACCACTGACAACTGACTGGCCAGGTGCCTTCATCACTCACTGGTATATGTAATGAATGCATAAGTGCTTTGGGCAATTTTACTCTTGAGCAAATGAAGTTTAAGGCAAAGGAAAATAATGACCTTTGTTTTGGATGAAATGGCAAAAAGAAATTATTTAATTGCTTCCAAATCCTTGGAAAGATACTGAAATTCAGGCTCTGAGAACATGGCCTGCAGTAGAAAGCAGGGTCACAGGCAAGCCATGAGACACTTTGCTTGCACTCATTACTAGGGATTCTTTGGATTCTTTCAATTGCATTGTATTACATGCTATCTGTTTAATGAAATTATAATTAAAATCTGCTTTTAGTTTAATTATGGATTCTTTCCCACACTGGTGCCCATTCCTGAGTATTCTCAGTGTCATTGGTGCACATTCCAATTTAATTTGCTAGCTTCTTGGGGAGAAGGGTGCACCCACCCCAGAAAGGATTAGTTGTCATGACTCGGTGGACTGAAAAGCCTTTTTTTGAAAGAGAAGTGCAATGAAAAGAAAAAGAAGATTCTATTTCTTCTTGTTAAATGATTAGCTCTGGTATTTTATGCAAGAGAGAAGTTGGAATTGTTTCTCACTGCAATGTGCAATATGCTTGCTTTGAAAGTCAGTAGAAAGAAATACACAGGGTGCATATCTCCCATTATGGGAAAAACATCATTTGGAAATGTAACATATGCAGACCCTAAAATGAAGAGCCAGGCTCCCACAAGGAACCTGTAAGAACTGCTGTTGCTAGGATAACATATTTGATATCATCATTTTTCTTTGAGTTTTTTTTTTTAAATGAGATGCATCACTGTTAACCTGGAAGGAATTTAAGCATAGCTTTTTACATGACTACACACCTGGGATAGTAAGTCTCATGATGATTTGGTTGTTTATTTTGATGCGCTGGAATAATTTGGTTTCATATTTCAGGCTTATGTATAATATAATTCAGTCAACAGGTATTTATGAATTATTTACAAGCCAAACTAGAGAATGTCTAAGGCAACTGATATGTGGGACACCAGTGCAACAAAATAGCCCAGTTCTCTGAGAATTTTACAAGTATCTGAGGCAGAAGTTAATTCCAAAGCCTGAATCACTTTTTGTGTAATGATTGTTTATGACAACAACTCAGTTGACAAGATATTATAGTTCAAGATCCTGAGGCAAAGTCCTTGTCTTTATGGTGCTTTTTGGTGTATAATTCAGAAAGCCATTTTTAGTTATTACAAAAGTTTTGCCAACAGACAGCAGCAGACTCAACGGAAGAAATTATTAGACTGGTCTACTTTTAGGTCTGTACTAATTTTCTGCACAGTCCTGGCACTTTCCAAACTTTTCCCAAACTAGGCTTCCTTGTGTGTCTACTGAAAATCATAGAAAATGCCAATTTTTCTTCCTCAATTAACACATTTGTAACCTACCCCCATTTTGAAAATTCCAAGGTTCCCATGAGTCCTTTAAATATTCATTTATATTCATTCAATTAACTGTCAGTAATAAATAATGGATCAAATTCCTATCAAGTGGTCTGAAGGAGTTAGGGACCCTAAAGGAGTTTTCTTAAACTGACTTATATGATATAGCCTGGGGAATCCAGCAAGACTGTGCCAGAGAGCCAGAGAAGGAGGTAACTACTCAGTCTGGTGGTAAAGGCTTGGGAGATAACTGTGAAGTCACTGGTCTTCAGTCCACATTTGGAAGGCACAAGAAGCTGAGTTCTCATATCAGTGAATGAATGCAGCAGACATGGTTGTCAGCAGTCATAAAACAGAGTTCTGCCAGTGAGAGGAAAGGCAAAGGTGCAAACCCTTAGGCTTGTTTCTTTGACCTTTTTATATCTCAGATGCCACTGGAACATGTGAGCTGTATTTACTGTAGGTCTTCCCACGTCAAGTAACCTGTTCAAGAAGAGTTCTCATAGCTGTGTGCAGTGCGGCTCGCCTTTCAGTTGATGCCATTTCTGATCATGCTGGCAACCAAGATTAGCCATCACAGACCCCGAGAAAACATTCATCGTTATCAGCCTGTCAATTATAATTTTAACAATGGTCTCAAGATACATGTTAAATACTATTTGTATGCCATCCCACGTCTCTGCTGGGGTGAGTTTTCACAAATCATGCCCACTGTGTTGTCAAATTCCTGTTAGAAAAATACTCGAGCAGTTACTGGGGGTCTGAAGACACTTTTGAAGAGACCTGACAAAAAGCAGCCATGTGTGCTGAAAGGGCTCCTGGATACAGTGCGTCATTCTCTGTTCTGGAGTCAACAGTGGATGCCCCAAGGGAATGCGTGCATTTTAGGTCTTTGTGTGTTTGTATACACGCATGTGCATGTTCTTGTGTTTGGGCAGTAAGTACATCAGAAGAAAAGCTGCAGTAGATATTTCTTAGGAATTTTTTCCTCTTTCAAAGTAAGCATTTGACACTTGTCTAAGCACAATCTATTTTGACCGCCTAATTTTGCAGAGAAAGGTCTGAGGTCCAGATGTAAGAGTGATGTTAGTCCATCTGTACTTCCTGTGCTGGTTCAGGTCAGCCAGGAAAACACACAAACTTCAGAATGTGAGCTTTTATGAGGCAAGCTACATAACTGTAAAGTTCTCTTCCATGGCACCTAGATCATCCATGCACAGATGTTCTACATCACAAGTATTTTTAGAGTTGAATCCCTGAATTTATGCCTTTCAACCCAGAAGACAGGAGAATGTGTGTGCTGACTCGTTGGAAAACGTGTGCTTAAAATTAGCTGTCTATTTTGTAGTTAACAAATGAGATTTGCTGTTGGTGTGCTGTGAGTTGGAGGTGAGCCACTGCTGGAAAGGGGCTACAAATGGTTCCCTTACAAGGCTGTGCTGCTGTTACATTGTATTTCAAATTGTGTTTGAAAGGAGAAGTTATTTGAAAATAATCATGGGTCTGTTGGGATGCCACTTCTGACATGCTTCAGCCAATATCATTGAACTCTTGGCTCCCTGTTGAGAGGTAGGAGGAACAATAGATTATATTTTGTAAAGAGTGCAGGGAAAGGGAGACTATAATACTTTACGTGAAACATATTGTTTATTCTTTCATGCCTCCAGTCAACTTACATTTTCTGAGTGTCTTTTTTTGATAAGCATTGTGTTAGGTGCTAGATATGACTTAAAAGCAAACCCCTTCTGCAAAGCAACTTCCAAAAGTTTTGAAAGAAAGAAAATGAAACAAAACTTGCATTTCCAGATTATCACATAGAGTGGAAGATATTTCAAAATTTTCCATACCAGACACATAATCCAGGCAAGGATTGGAAGAGAGGATGGTTTAAAAAGAGTATATCAAGACTCAAGTTAAATGGGTTTTAGTGTAGAAACTGGGAAATAATGGGAAAATACAGAAGTGAAATACATTATGACGGAGGAAGGTCATTGGCTAATAATGAAACTGCCTTGGCCCATTTTATTGATTAGAACATAGGTGGGTGGAGTAAACAGAACAGAATGCTGGGAGGAAGAGGAAGTGAGCTCAGACTCGATAGCTCTGTTCTCTGAGGCACACACGATGAAGCTCTGACCCAGGATGGACATAGGCTATAATCTTCCCAGTAAGCGCACCTTGGGGTGCCACACACATTATTAGAAATGGGCTAGTCCAGGCGCGAGAGTTAGCCGAGAAGAGGCTAGATATAATGGGCCGAGCAGTGTTTAAATGAATACAGTTTGGGTGTTGTTATTTCTGGTGTAAAGCTAGTCGTGCGAGAGCCGGGAGGGATGAAAAGCAGGCCCGCAGCTCCCCACAACAACATTATGTTCACTGATGTTCCTAGAATGGAAGAGGAGTGTGACTGAATAGGGGCAGGTGACTCCCAAGATACCCAGACTGAGAACTGTATAGTGAAGCATAGAAGGGAGAACGCTGTTGTGTGATTTTAGCAGGAGGACAGCATGGAGTGGATTAACCTTTTTGGGTAATCTTCCTGTCATGATATGGAAGATGGGCTGAGATGAGAATAAAATAGGAATCAGCAATTATTATTATTATTATTATTCTTGTTGTTGTTGTTGTTAGCGTTTTCATTATTAAACTAGCCTTGGCCTACTTTGAGAAACTTTAGGTATCACACTTCCCTCCAGTTAAAACTTAGATGAAGAGTCAGAATAAAATTCAGAAATGAGTGAATCTTCAGGTTGTAATTTTAATTATTCCATTCTTTGATGAAGAAAATGAAAACCAAAGAACAGATATGACTTTCTCAAACCAAAACAGTTCCGACAAAATGAGAATTCAGATTCTGATCTCCTTCCTTTAAAACAAACAAACAACAATAAAAGCAATAACAAAAACCATGGCTTAAAATTCACAAGGATCCAGCCCTTCAGCTTCAGAGAAATATTTTAGCGATTACATTAATGATGTGCCTGTGTTAGCAGTACCATAAAGCAAGTGACCTTCATGGGTAAGTCTCTGTGGTTAAAATTAAAAAGACAAAGTAAGATGGAATCCGATTATTGATGTAATTAGTTGATAATCTTGTGAGGTGACAGATTCATTAATGCCTAGTATTGATTGATGATTATGGGACATTCTGATTTCTGAGCTGGAACCTAAGTCCAACATTCAGAAATAGCAAAGAGCCCGTGTCCTCCATCAGGCCTGTAAGGTGCATCGCAGAGGCAGCGCTGCTCACAGCACCAATTCAGCTCCTCCTTTGCCTTCTGTTGTCAGAGGTTTGAGCTTTCTGAAAACCAAACATTTATAAGACAAGGAAGAAAGAATCATGAATAACTTTTCTTTACGATTGTATGCTCCCCAGTATCCACAAACCTGCAATACAAGATATTCATTGAGATTCTGGTACTTTGTATGTAGTCGAAATTTTCTTACCTTTTGATGAATGGATGCTTGCAATATGTATAATAATGTAGTGACTCCTTTATTCTAAGAATGCAGTATCTTTTAAAATTTTTATGTATATGAGTGTTGTCCCTGCATGTATGTGTACCTTGTCATGTGGTACCCACAGAATCCAGAAGAACAGTCTCAGATTCTCTGAGCCTGGAGTTATAGACAATTGTTAACCAGCATGTAGATGCTAAGAATAGAATTGGGGTACTCTGGAAAAGAAGTCAGTGCTCTTAACTGCTGAGCCATCTTCATCCCTTAATATCTTATTTGAATAGACAAGTAGATTCTAAAGTAAAAAAATAAAGAATATGTTACAAGTACAGTATTTATTCAGGTGTACTTTTTGTCAGCTTTTGAACTTGAAAATATTCACTATGTGATTCTTTGGATTTTTTTTTTTAAGTTCTGTGAGGGCACACAATTTATCTAAGAACATAGATAATGGTCTGTGAACCCTGGGACGCAAAGCCTAATCATCACCATAATGGGGTCCCAAACACCTTTGTATGTCACTGTTCCACTGTTACTGGGACATAAAGAGGTCCGTAAAGGGGCTCCATTTCTTGAGATTCGTATTTTGTTGAGGTCTTCACCAACCCTACATATTCTTTTTTTTTTTATTGATAAAAGAATAAAGGAAAAAAAAACAAATTTCCACCTCCTCCCAGCCTCCCCTTTCCCTCCCCCTCCTCCCACTCTTCTCCCCCTCCTCCCACCCCTCTCCCCTTCTCCCCACTCCTCTCCCCCTCCCTCTCCAGTCCAAAGAGCAGTCAGGGTTCCCTGCCCTGTGGTAAGTCCTAGGTCCTCCCCCCTCCGTCCATATCTAGGAAGGTGAACATCCAAACTGGCTAGGCTCCCACCAAGCCAGCAGATTGCGTAGGATCAAAACTGCGTGCCATTGTCCTTGGCGTCTCATCAGCCCTCATTGTTCGTCATGATCAGAGAGTTCAGTTTTGTCCCATGCTTTTTTTGGTAATAGTCCAGCTGGCCTTGGTGAGCTCCCAGTAGATCAGCTCCACTGTCTCAGTGGGTGGGTGCACCCCTCGCGGTCCCGACTTCTTTGCTCATGTTCTCCCTCCTTCTGCTCCTCATTGGGACCTTGGGAGCTCAGTCCAGTGCTCCAGTGTGGGTCTCGGTCTCTGTCTCTATCTCCATCCATCACCAGATGAAGGTTCTATGATGATATGCAAGATATTCGTCAGTATTGCGCTAGGATGGGGTCATTTCAGGTTCCCTATCCTCCGCTGCCCAAGGAACTAACTGGGGACCTCAGCTTGGGCACCTGGGAGCCCCTCTAGGGTCAATTCTCCTGCCCACCCTAAAGTGGGTCCCTTAACTAAGAATTGTGGTTCCGTGCTCCCCTATCCAACCTTCCTTTATCCCGATCCTCCTATTTCCCCAAGTCCCCCCTCCTTCCCTTCTACCTTTTCTCTCCCCATCTCCCCTTACCCCCTTCCCACCCCACCCCCAAGATCCCACTTTTCTCCCCGGCAATTTTGTCTACTTCCCTTATCCAAGAGGATAACGATATGTTTTTCCTTGTGTTCACCTTCTTACTTAGCTTCTTTAGGTTCGCCAATTGTAGATTCTGTGACCCCTATTTATGGCTAGAAACCAATTATGAGTGAGTACATCCCATGTTCTTCTTTTTGGGTCTGGGATAACTCACTCAGGATAGTGTTTTCTATTTCCATCCATTTGCATGCAAAATTCGAGAAGTCATTGTTTTTTACCGCAGCGTAGTACTCTAGTGTGTATATATTCCATACTTTCTTCATCCATTCTTCCATTGAAGGGCATCTAGGTTGTTTCCAGGTTCTGGCTATTACAAATAATACTGCTATGAACATAGTTGAACAAATGCTTTTGACATGTGATAGAACATCTCTTGGGTAAATTCCCAAGAGTGGTATTGCTGGGTCCAAGGGTAGGTTGATCCCGAATTTCCTGAGAAACCGAAACACTGACTTCCACAGTGGTTGCACAAGATTGCATTCCCACCAGCAATGGATGAGGGTACCCCTTCCTCCACAGCCTCTCCAGCAAAGGCTATCCTTGGTGTTTTTGACTTTAGCCATTCTGACAGGTGTAAGATGGTATCTCAAAGTTGTTTTGATTTGCATTTCCCTGATTGCTAAGGAAGTTGAGCACGACCTTAAGTATCTTTTGGCCATTTGAAGTTCTTCTGTTGAGAATTCTCTGTTCAGTTCAGTGCCCCATTTTTTAATTGGGTTAATTAGCATTTTAAAGTCTAGTTTCTTGAGTTCTCTATATATTTTGGAGATCAGACCTTTGTCTGTTGCGGGGTTGGTGAAGATCTTCTCCCAGTCAGTAGGTTGCCTTTGTGTCTTAGTGACAGTGTCCTTTGCTTTACAGAAGCTTCTCAGTTTTAGTAGGTCCCATTTATTCAATGTTGCCCTTAATGCCTGTGCTTCTGGGGTTATACCTAAGAAGCGATCGCCTGTGCCCATCTGTTGTAGGGTATTTCCCACTTTCTCTTCTATCAGGTTCAGTGTTTTCGGGCTGATAATGAGGTCTTTAATCCATTTGGACTTGAGTTTTGTGCACGGTGATAGATATGGGTCTATTTTCATTCTTCTACAGGTTGACATCCAGTTGTGCCAGCACCATTTGTTGAAGATGCTTTCTTTCTTCCATTGTATACTTTTAGCTCCTTTATCGAAAATGAGGTGTTCATAGGTTTGTGGGGTAAAATCCGGGTCTTCTATACGATTCCATTGGTCGACTTCTCTGTTTTTATGCCAGTACCACCCTGTTTTCATTACTGTAGCTCTGTAATAGAGTTTGAAGTCAGGGATGGTAATGCCTCCAGAAGATCCTTTATTGTATAGGATTGTTTTGGCTATCCTGGGTTTTTTGTTTTTCCATGTAAAGTTGATTATTGTCCTCTCCAGATCTGTGAAGAATTTTGATGGGATCTTGATGGGGATTGCATTGAATCTATAAATTGCCTTAGGTAGAATTGCCATTTTTACTATGTTGATCCTCCCAATCCAAGAGCAAGGGATGTCCATCCATTTTTTGGTATCCTCATCAATTTCTTTCTTCAATGCCTTAAAGTTCTTGTCAAATAGATCTTTCACTTCCTTGGTTAGAGTTACCCCAAGATATTTTATGCTGTTTGTGGCTATCGTGAATGGAGAAGCTTCTCTGATTTCCCTCTCTGCTTCCATATCCTTTGTGTATAAGAGGGCGACTGATTTTTTGGAGTTGATCTTGTATCCTGCCACATTACTAAAGCTGTTTATCAGCTGTAAAAGTTCTTTGGTGGAGTTTTGGGGGTCGCTTATGTACACTATCATATCATCTGCGAATAACGAAAGTTTAACTTCTTCCTTTCCAATTCGAATCCCCTTGATCCCATTATGCTGTCTTATTGCTATTGCTAGAACTTCCAGCACTATATTGAAGAGGTATGGCGAAAGTGGACAGCCTTGTCGTGTTCCTGAGTTAAGCGGGATGGCTTTGAGTTTCTCTCCGTTTAATTTGATGTTAGCTGTCGGCTTGCTGTATATAGCTTTTATTATATTTAGGTATGACCCTTGTATCCCTAATCTCTCCAAGACTTTTAACATAAATGGATGTTGAATTTTGTCGAATGCTTTTTCAGCATCTAATGAAATGATCATATGGTTTTTTTCTTTCAGTTTATTTATATGCTGGATTACATTGATAGATTTTCGTATGTTGAACCAGCCCTGCATCTCAGGAATGAAGCCTACTTGATCATAATGGATAATTTTTCTAATGTGTTCTTGGATTCGGTTTGCCAGTATTTTGTTGAGGATTTTTGCATCGATATTCATGAGTGAGATCGGCCTGTAATTCTCTTTCCTGGTTGAGTCTTTGTGTGGTTTTGGTATCAGAGTAACTGTAGCTTCATAAAAGGAATTTGGTAATGACCCTTCTGTTTCTATATTGTGAAATACATTAAGGAGTATAGGTATTAGGTCTTCTTGGAAGTTCTGGTAGAATTCCGCATTGAAACCATCTGGTCCTGGGCTTTTTTTGTAGGGAGGTTTTTGATAACCTCTTCTAATTCTTCGCGACTAACAGGTCTATTTAGATTGTTCACCTGGTCCTGATTTAACTTTGGTAAATGATATTTATCTAAGAAAGTATCCATTTCCTTTACATTTTCCAGTTTTGTGGCGTATAGGCTTTTGTAGTAAGATCTAATGATTCTCTGAATTTCCTCTGTGTCTGTGGTTATGTCCCCCTTTTCATTTCTGATCTTATTAATTTGCAAATTCTCTCTCTGCCGTTTGATTAGTTTGGATAGGAGTTTGTCAATCTTGTTGATTTTCTCCAGGAACCAGCTTTTTGTTTCATTGATTCTTTGGATTGTTCTCTGTGTTTCTATTTTATTGATTTCAGCCCTCAGTTTGATTATTTCCAGTCTCCTACTCCTCCTGGGTGAGTCTGCTTCTTTTTTTTCTAGAGCTTTCAGGTGGGCTGTTAAGTCTCCAATGTGAGCTTTCTCTGTTTTCTTTAAGTGGGCACTTAGTGCTATGAACTTTCCTCTCAGGACTGCTTTCATAGTGTCCCATAAGTTTGAGTATGTTGTTTCTTTATTTTCATTTAATTCCAGGAATACTTTAATTTCTTTCTTTATTTCTTCCTTAATCCAGGTGTGGTTCAGTAGTTGGCTGTTCAGTTTCCATGACTTTGTGGGCTTTCCGGGGGTAGCCTTGTTGTTGAATTCTAACTTTAATCCATGGTGATCTGATAAGACACAGGTGGTTAGTAATACTTTTTTGTAACTGTGGATGTTTGCTTTGTTACCGACTATGTGGTCGATTTTCGAGAAGGTTCCATGAGCTGCAGAGAAGAAGGTGTATTCTTTCCTATTTGGGTGGAATGTTCTATAGATGTCTGTTAAGTCCATTTGTTTCATTACCTCCATTAGTTGTCTTATTTCTCTGTTAGGTTTCTGTCTGATTGACCTGTCCATTGGTGAGAGAGGAGTGTTGAAATCTCCTACTATTAGTGTGTGCGGTTTGATGGCTGCCTTGAATTTTAGCAATGTTTCTTTTATGTACGTGGGTGCTTTTATATTAGGGGCATAGATGTTCAGGATTGAGACTTCATCCTGATGAACTGTTCCTGTTATGAATATAAAATGCCCCTCTCCATCTCTTCTGATTGATTTAAGTTTGAAGTCAATTTTGTTAGAGATTAGTATGGCCACACCTGCTTGTTTCTTAGGTCCATTTGCTTGATAGGCCTTTTCCCAACCCTTTACTCTGAGTAGGTGCCTGTCTTTGTGGTTGACGTGTGTTTCTTGTAAACAGCAGAATGTTGGATCCTGTTTTCTTATCCAATCTCTTAGCCTGTGCCTTTTTATAGGTGAGTTGAGACCATTGACATTAAGTGATATTAATGACCAGTGGTTGTTAACTCCGGTCATTTTTTTTTAGTCGTAGAGTTTGTGTGTATCCCTTCTTTGGTTTGTGTTGATGAAGGGTCTCTAGATGTCTGAGTTATTGTGGTCATTATTGGATTCCTTGGTTAGTGATTTTCCTTCTATTACTTTCTGTAAGGCTGGATTTGTGGCTGCATATTGTTTGAATTTGTTTTTATCCTGGAAAATTTTATTTTCTCCATTTATAGTGAACGAAAGCTTGGCTGGGTATAGTAATCTGGGCTTGCATCCATGGTCTCTCAGTTTCTGCAGTACATCTATCCAGGACCTTCTGGCTTTCATGGTTTCCATGGAAAAGTCAGGTGTAAGTCTGATAGGTTTACCTTTGTAAGTAATTTGGCCTTTTTCCTTTGCCGCTCTTAATATTTTTTCCTTATTCTGGATGCTTTGTGTTTTGATAATTATATGGCGAGGGGATGTTTTTTTTTGATCCAGCCTATTCGGTGTTCTGTATGCTTCTTGCACCTTCATAGGTATATCTTTCTTTAGGTTGGGAAAGTTTTCTTCTATAATTTTATTAAATATATTTTCTGGACCATTGAGCTTCTTCTCCTTCTTCTACTCCTATTATTCTTAGGTTTGGTCTTTTTATTGTGTCCCATATTTCCTGAATGTTTTGTGATGAGAGTTTGTTGGACTTGCTGTTTTCTTTGATCAGTGTGTTTATTTTCTCTATGGTATCTTCAGAATCTGAGAGTCTTTCTTCTATCTCTTGTATTCTGCTGGTTATGCTTGTTTCTGTAGTCTCTATTCGTTTACCTAGATTTTCCATGTCCAGCCGGCCCTCTGTTTGTGTTTTCTTCTTTGCCTCTATTTCAGTTTTCAAGTCTTGAACTGTTTCCATTATCTGTTTGATTGTTTTTCCTTGGTTTTCTAGGGTATCATTCACTGATTTATTCAATTCTTCAAACTTTCTGTTATATTTCTCATCCATTTCTATAAGGGCGTTTTTTACATGCTGTTTAAGGGCGTCAATCACTTTCATGAAGTCAAACTTTTCTCCTTCTTGATTAAGGTGTTCATGACCTTCCGTTGTGAGGTCGCTGGATTCTGGTGGCTTCATGTTGCTTTTCAGTTTGTTGGGCGAATTCTTGCCTTGGCTTCTGCCCATCTCTTCTTCCAAATACTCCCTTGTGGGTCTTCTTTTACCAGATCAGGTCTCCTTGCCTACCCAACGCGGCCTCACCAATGTTGGCTCTCCTGGCACCAAGGGATCAGGTCTCCGTGCCCAACCCTGGCTCGTCCCAACGCTGGTTCTCCCCAATGCTGGTTCTCCCCAACACTGGTTCTCCTGGGCCGAGAGATCAGGCCTCCGTGCTGGTTGGGCAGCTCGCAAACAAAGCGCCTACTCTCCTTGGTGCAGGCAGGCCACAGAAACAAAGGCAGTGGAGCCCGCCCGGGCGCCGGGAGGACTGGGACCCAACTCCCAATGCCTCGCGCCAAAAGAGGGCGGGGGGCCCAAGTGGGGAGGGCTCTGGACGGAAGCTGGGTGGGCCAGGAAGAAAGAGGCAGTAACCAGGGAATAGAGGTCCTGCAGAGAGCCCAAGAAAGACAGGAGGCCAGGGGACCCCCGAGATCCCCGTCCCTGGCTGGCGCTGCGGGCCAGAAACTCACCCCAACGCTGGTTCTCCTGGGGCCGAGAGATCAGGCCTCCGTGCTGGATGGGCAGCTCGCAAACAAAGCGCCTACCCTCCTTGGTGCAGGCAGGCCACCAACCCTACATATTCTTAATTTAGAAAAATTAATTTTAAGATGCAAATCTTTTTTTTTTTTTGGTTTTTCGAGACAGGGTTTCTCTGTGGTTTTGGAGCCTGTCCTGGAACTAGCTCTGTAGACCAGGCTGGTTAAGATGCAAACCTTTTTAGGAAAATAAAACAAAAACAAAATTCAAAGTTTAATATGTTTTATTAATCACAGTAGCACATGGACAGACTATTCCTTTAGGGTACACTACGGCTCATCACTCCCAATACTGATGTCCATGGCATTGCCATCAAAAGTCACTTTAAGCATTGTGATCTAGACAAAGCCAACCTTAAGACATCAAGTAGAAGCCATCCATTTGCCAAGTTGGTTCTCCACAATTATTATTTTTATTGGAAAATCACAACTATCTTCTGGAATAATATCTATTATATACAATATGATATTACATATTATATATATTACATATAATATATATCACTATTTTAGAATAAAGATAATGTAATAGAAGATAAATAAAAGACATCCACAATAAATAATAATACTAGAGTGGAGAAACCACAAAAATCTTTTCATGTGTTTTCTTAAAAGTTATACTCACTCTGTGCATGCTATATCAAAAGTATCTCTTTCTGTCATTACCAATTTATGAAAAAAACTAGGTGGCAGAATGTTCTAAGCATCATGGTGTCAGTCTAAGTTAGCAACTTTACAACATAAGTTGACTTTCTTGAGTATGTGTAACACATATTATTTTTAAAACTTTAAACTTGCTTGTCTACTTGGAAGTGGTAGTACTTAAGGTTTATATTGCTCTATTTTAATCAAACACTATATAAACTATATAACAAGCAATTGAGCAGAGCATAGAACAATCCTTTATATCTTGTATCATAAGATAACTCTATATCTCTGAGAGGGAATTAACAATTTCCCTTTGGATACTATCAGTGCCCATCACTTTGGCTGTAATAAAGAGATAGAAAGACACCTCAGGAACATAGCTGGTACCATGGTGTATTTAAAGAGAACCTGCAGCAAACTCTCTCTCCTGTCTCTTGACTCTTCTAGAGAACAGTTGTGACTCATGGCTGATTCTGAGAAAATTATGTCTTTTACTCCCTCACTTATAAAGGGAAACATTAGGAGTTGGAACACTGTTCAGTACATAAAGTGTTTGAACTGAAGTTTAGGTTTCAAATACCCACAAAAAGCTACCTATAAGAGTTCTAGGTTCAGGTATGAAACATTGCTTAAGTAAATAAGGTGGAAAGGGATTGAAGAAGACAGATGATGTCAATCTCTGATCCTTGCAAACACACAAACACACCACACACACACGCACACACACACACACACACACATACCTCACAAACCATTAATATACACACCAACACTGGTGAAATCTAGGGAAAGATGTTGGCAGAGTCAAGGGAATTCCTTCACTTTTATTTCTTTACTCACAACTGTAAAATCACTAAATATCCACATACAATTAAATTGTCTCAGGGGCATAGCTTACCATACACAAAATTATTGTATTTTCTTTGCAATATGAGATCATCCAGCAACAGGGTTCATTTTGGCTCACAGGTCAATGTTACTCTATTGTAGTGAAGACGTCACAAACACAGGGTTTGAACTGCTGTTCATATTGCAAGAAATCACGAACTCTAGTTTTCAACCTACTTCCTCCTTCCCGTCTGCTTGAAGACCCAAGCCTATAATTGGTTCTACCTAAGTAAATTAACATGACCCCTCACAGGGCTCCTGGATGGTTGTCAGGTGACAGACACTTCGATAAGAGCATAAAGCATCAAAATAATGTGATGACATATATGGAATATAAGAGTATAAAGCTAGAGCGATGCTAAATATATAGCAATCAGGGCCACTGATTCTTGGGATGAAACTTTGAGTGAACTACTGATTATACTGAGGGGAAAAAATAGTAATTCAAGATCTTTCTGTTAGAACACATCTCACTGTGGTCAAAAAATAGGACCAGTTTGTGGGTCCTATGGCATGATTATTATCCACACATGACTGTTTTGAACTTTATTGAATTTTCCTTTCCATCCACATTAGAAAGAGCAACAAGAGCCTTTCCCATAACCTTGTGTTCTGTGGTCTAACCTCTTTAAAGGTACTAGTCACATTAAAAGAGGTTTAGCTTAATAATACCATTTTTTATCTTCTGAACTTTTCAAAGAGTGATATTCAAATATCTCATGTATCCTTTCCCTTCTCCTTCCTTTTATTTGCTGTTTTTAGCTAAAGGAGTTTATCTGTAGTGAAATAGCTGTCTTCAGAAACTTACGCATGACTTCTCAGATGTTTGGCCTCTGAGGGGAAGATCCTTGAAAACAAGCAGAGACCTCAAATGTGACTGGATGTTTTTATTTATCTATCAATCTATCCGTCTATCTATCTATCTATCTATCTATCTATCTATCTATCTATCTATCTATCATCTGTCTATCTATCTATCTATCTATCATCTATCTATCTATCTATCTATCTATCTATCTATCTATCTATCTATCTATCTATCATCTATCTACTTATTTATTTTAGCTTTTTCTAAAAGTTGAAAGTCTTCATAAATCAATATTAAAGCACTAATATTTCACAGGTTAAGTCCTCTGAGCTCTATGATAATAATGAGACATTCTCAAATGAACACAAGAATAATGCAAAAATTTTACTTGAGTTTCCATTAAATAGTAATTGTTCTATTGTTTAAGGATTAGTTCACACCAACTCTTTTGTGTATTGTGTCTTCTTTATATGAATACCAGTGGAACTGAATATTAGTTTTATGGATAGTAATTGATATCTTTTTTGGAAAAAGAACTAAAATGAGTAAACAATTCTTTGAAACTTGATGTTTTCTTTGTAAACTAGGCTAATCTTGGACTTGCTATCTTCACGTTTTCACCCTACAAATCACAGCATTATAGATTTGAGCCACCATTTGCAGCTAATTTTACCTTCCTTAAAGGATTTTGTTTTTGTTACCCACTAATTATGTCATAAAATTTCTAATTGTGTGCTGGAGAAATGGTTCAGTGGACAGAGTGACTAATAGACAAGCCTGGGGATGTGAATTCAGACTCGTAGCCTCTGTGTAAAGCTATAAGCAGTAGCATGTGACTGTAATCCCAGTTCTTCAGCGATGAGATGGGGATGCTACAAGAGAATCCCTGGGAGCTCACATGCAAGCTAGTCTAGTGTACCTAGTGATAACCAACAAAAGGTCTGACCTCCATAGGCATAGTGTAATATATGCACACTGACCAAAGTCACAAACACATGTGCAGATGAAAAAAAATAATTCTAATTATGACAAAGAAAATAGGATATTTCTTAAAGTATTTCTAGTGCAATTACAGTATTTGATATAATATATATATATATATATATATAATTCTTACATATCTATATATCCTTTATATATGTATATGTGGACACACACATGGACACATACACACATTTAAGGGATGAAATTAATATCTTAATTGAGTAACTGCTTTCTGACGTTGTGCAACATTTGGGGAAAACATAGGAGTACAATTACCTGCAGGACTTCAGGCAGACAGAGGGAAACTTTTGGTGATCGGCAGGGGAAAAAATCATGCACTTGAAGCTGAAATAGATTAACAACTGAAACATACTTTGTCCAGGTGCTTACCCAAGGAAGACTCATTTTAAGTAATTGATAGGCTCTCACAATTTTAGAGGATATATGCAAATCTTGCTGATAAGTAAGCTGTCACCACACATCCGTTGGTGGCAGTCCCACTGAACTATCACACATAATACTCTGGGCTGAATTTCCCTTTCCTATTCATCAAATTCATTGTAGAGAACTTTGCAGGTTCCCCATTGCCACAATGTATAGCAATAATACATCAACCCAGTTATGTGATAAGCAAAACTATTCCTAGAATTGCTAAATGTTTAGTGTGGGAGGAGAGGAAAACAATCAGTTTTGGTAAAGAGTTCCTTGGTAAGGAACTTCCCTGCTACCTAAGAATGCAAACAGCTGGTTAACCAGGGACTGCATTTCTCTGTGAAATTTAGAACCATTCTTGCTGTGGCTGTGGTCCTTCTACTTTGTCTTTTCCCTATTTTCATTGGTATTATTCTTGTTTCTTAATCTTTGAAGACTTTTATTCACCCAGTTTTAGCTTGTTTTCATTTCAAATAAACTGATCTTCAGAAAGAAAAGAAAATAATATTCTCTTTCCTAATATAAAATGTTCCCATCACAGGTTTATCTACCCATCATAAATACCAGACCAGTAACTTTAGTACAATTTCTAATGTGGTGATTACTCCTGTAACCAAGCAGATGTGTTTAGAGGCTGGTTAAATCCTTCCTTTCTAAGATCATCTCTGACTTTGTGGTGCCATGTGTTTCCATGATAATTTATTTTAGCTTGGTAGTGATGCTGACCTCCACGATTTTATACAATCCCATTGTCTCACTCCCACAGCCACAGGCATTAGACTTTTGGATTCTTGTCTTTCTTTACCTTGGAGAATATTAAGTGTATCTCTACCATTTAAAGAGATTTTCTGTTCCTCTAGTGATGCCAGACCCTACATAAACTGAACCTAGAATTACATCTATTAAGTTCCATTTTAAAGCTTCATTCCAACAAAACAAAAGAAGTGAAAAGCACTGACATTTTTACTTTAGTTTCTCTAAATAAAAGCTTGTCCTCTGAGTCTGTGTTCCTCAGGCATTTAAAAAAAACAGAAAGAAATGTAGCAAACAGCAATTTCACTATGAAAATGAAAAGTAGAGTAGCAATGTGAGGATGAAGGCACATCAAGAAAACTAAATACAAAACAGTTGGGGGTTATTATGACTTATCAACATTTTGCAGTTTTTCAGAGATGGTAGTTTTTGGCCATTTCTTGTGTCCCACAAATTATTCTAAGTAACTTATTTTTGATAAATAATTTTACATTTACAAATAACTCACTGTGAAAGGTGAGTTTCAAAGAATGACATACAAATTGCATATAACTGAAAGTGCCTGATAAAACAAAGAATGAAGATTCAAATCCAGAAACCGTCCAATTCTATTTTTCACTATGAACCAAAGTATTTCATATAGAATATTCTGTTTATAGATGTATGTATAGAGTAATTCTTAATCCTGTTATTATCCATGTTTTGACAAACTGCTAAAGATGTGTGTGTGTGTGTACCTGTATGTGTGCACCTGCTGTGCACTTGTGTGAGTTTATGTCTGTGCACACATACATGTCTATACTCTTCTATGTATCTTCAGGTTGACTGCAATGCCCTTGCTCTAGAAAGCTCACTGTTGCGATTTTCTTCCACTGTGAGAAAATTCTGCATCATTTCTATACAGTAATTTATATCCCCTAATTTACTATTTAAATTCAGTTGATTTTATTATCCACATAAATATCTGTAACAACAAAGTCTTATGAGGGTTTGTTAAACTATTAAATGTAAAAGAAATTTCTTTTATTTCTTTCTATGGTTGTTATTTATCATTCAGTGTAAAAATTTCACTTGAATTTTCTGGTATAGATAACAAAGAATATTGTGTTCTGATGCTTTAATTTTTCCTTTCTTATTTTTTACTTATTGTTTTTACATCTGCATTGATAGGTTAATAAGTCCCTCAAACATGAATAAAATAATGGGTTTCTTTAATCCTTTTTACATTCCACTGAAGTTCTTATAATTGCTACAACACATGTGTCAAGAAAGTCCTCAGATTTAGACATGTGCTTTTATGGAATATGTCTTTGAAAATATTTGGAAATTAGAAATGTAATAGAATAATAAAATTAAAATGAGGACATTTGGTTTCATTTCATCTTTTGATTCCTAAAGTGCTCAAGTTCATTTAAACAACACATTCAAGGCTATTATTTGTGCATTTATTCCAGATTCATTCAGAAACTTGGATGCATTATTACCATGCTAATGACTCACAGTTAGCTTTAATTGGTCTCCACTGCCACTTTTGATGAGCAAATGTTGTCAGGCTTTTATTATGATTCAATTTGTTTGACCTATTTCTTCTTTCAATTATTCTGAAGACAAATTATATAGCATATTTGAAAAGTGTGAAGTATGATTATTGGCATAAGGTTGACAGAATTTTGAACCAAAATCTGCTTCTGTACTTATTCTTGAAGCAAAAAAGGCTTAAGACATAAAATAATAGAGGTTCTAATAGGTTCAAAATGAGAGCTAGGATAGCATACATATGGCTCACCCTTTTCTGTGGTATTGAACTTAAATTAAAAAGGCAAAAGACAACGTATCTTTTAAAGTTAATAGGTAGGTAGATATATATATTGCAATTACAGATTAAAGCTTAAATCAAGTTTTAGTTTTATGTATTGGTATTGAACAATCTCTTTTTTTTCCTTTTCATTAGGTTCCTGTCCTGAGACCACAGCAGAAAGTGCCTTGGATGAAGGTGTGTATGATTCTCGTTCTCTATGTACACAAGTGAATGGTTCTCATAATTATATTAATGCTGTATGGTTAAAAAGATTCTAATATGATCAAAAGTAGCAGATGATGTCCTCTTTCATCTTGTAGAATATATTTAAGAGGAAATCAGAAGACTAATAGTCAGAAAAAAAAACATTGTTGAGTTACCAAAAGTCTTAATCCTCACAAACACTAACAAAGACTCAAAGAGTCTATCAAGCTGATACTATTGATGTCCTATCAATAATACAATGAAACGGTTCCAAGGTTTCTGGAGGTCTATCTTTAATGACACTGGTAATATATTACTTAAAAGAGAATATATGTATCCAAATTATTACTAAGATGTATCCAGATTTTCAGTGAAAAATTAGTTAAAACTATCAATCAGTTTGAAAACTGCAATATTCAGGAAACCTAACATCCACTGCTCAGTAAAAGGTACATAAATCACTATAAGAGAGGTAAGAAGTAGTGGAAAGCGAGTTCCTAGTGTCAGTCCTTTCATACTGGAATGCTAAGAAAGCTTTAGCATCTACTGCAATCAGACCCATCAAGGAGAGTAAAACATAATAACAGAATCCAAAGACAAGGGTGAGTCCAACCCACAATCCACAGAAATATGTCCAAATACAAAAGCATAAACTTAAGGCATTGTGGGTTTTTTTTTGTAACTTGAAGGTATGGTTTTGGTATGAAATTCATAAGTGGCAATACAATGTCTCAACGTCAGAAGACTGAGTATGCTTACAGAAATGTGTAGCAAATATGATAACCACCATACTACACTACACATACTCCATTTAGATGGAGACACATAGAATGAGTATAGAGGAAAACCTGTTTGTGAAGAACAGGACACGTACACACTTGAGAACGGTAGTAGCCTGGGATGAAAATTGAAGACTGAATCTTGCACATAAGAGCTATCAAGGGTTAGAACTTTTCTCCAAAGGAAATACCAAGGGAACACTTACTTCAACTAAATCTTGCTGGGGCAGTCTTAAGTGAGTCCTCAGACAAGGTAGAGAAACAAGTTTACCCTGGACTTGAGTAAACCTTAAAGAGACTCTGGTGCACTCCCAGTACCTTTCTAATTTCATTAAATCATCAGAGTCCACTACAACCCTTTAGGGTTATATCTCTAGAAGTGAATTGGTGAGACAGTACTCTGCAATAAAGCAATTTTATTTTGAAAGAAAAACTGGGTATTGGTTTGTAAGTGTGAGAAAATGTGTGTGTATACATATATGTATAAATATATATTATCATTATGCTTGACAGGACTTTTGCGCAAACACAGTATTTAAGGAAATGCAATTAGGTACAGATTATAATTTCATTTGACTAAAACATAGTGTATGTGTTCATCCTGTTTCTTTTCTATGAGCACTGAAGTATTCTATAAATGAACATGTGATTAGTTTTATATGCTTTAAATTTTAAGCATTCTTTAGCCCCTCAATGCATTTTTAGTCATCATTTAGGGATTGATGTGACTTTGTATTATCTAAAGTTAATCTTCTAGTTTATGAGCAATGCCTGATGAGGAATGAATGGGTTCAGACACAAATTTCTGTAGAGGCTTTACAGAATTGACATTTGACAAGGAACAAATCAAATAGCACAATGCAAAGACTCTCAGTGTCATGTATAATAAACAGACTCACTCTGTTTGCCAGGACTGTTTAGAGTTATCCATTCATGATAGGTTCAAGAATGGCTTTCTGACAACAATTTGAAGGCTAGGATGTTTTCTAGAATAAATTCTAGGGAGTTGTCATGATAGAAGGAATATTTGGGGCTGGTGTTGGGGGTCATGACTTGAAATGGTATTTTCCTGGGTTTTAAATATTGCTGTGACTTCTAACTATGAAACCCTTGGCAAGTAACTGTAAGTCAAAATGAAATTATCTAGTCCTTACCACAGGGCATGAGATGGTCTTGGATAAAATTATATGACTAATGAACAAAGAAAACACTTGACTTGGTTACCTCATACTGAGAATGGCCCTGGTCGTTAGTCTTACAATTGAAAAGGATCTAAACCCTGACAACAATGAAATAAATTGGAAGTGGATGTATTGCTAAACAATCCAGACGAGACTCTACCTAGGTAGCACCTTGATATTTGACTTGCAAAGCACCTAAGGAAGCCGTTCTTGGCCAAACTCATGAATCTGCAAGATGATTAATTTGGGATACCATAAGTTACTAAATCAATAGCAGTCTGTTTAGCAATATAGAAAAAGCTCACTGTTTGAGCATAATTGTATCTCTCTATACATTTATATATAAGAACATTTGCCACCATTTTGATTACATTTAATAAAGGCCTTTCATAGAAAATTAGAGTTAGAAATAAAGTAGAATTTTTGCAGATAGCATCCAACATGAGGAATAAAAGTCTTTTCTGCCACCTACAAGCCAGAGAAGGGGCACTGAATAAAGTCCATCTTGTTTGTATCTAGGTCTTAGATTTTCAGCCTCTAAAACAGTGAGAAAGAAATTTGTGTTGTTCCTACCAGCCAGTACATGGCATTTCATTACAGCAGTCTGGACTAAAACACAGATTGATATCAAAATGAGGTGCTATTGTGAATACTGCCTAAAGCATGAGGGGCTTTGGAAATTAAGGTTAGAAAGAAGCTTGGAGACCTTAGAGCTATAGAGTGGAGATATGTGTGGCTTTGGTGCAGCCTCAGCATGCTTTTTTTAAAAAATTTCAGGAAAATATACTCTGGTCTTGGCTGAATTGTGTAATGTACTTTTATAAAAGATTGAATTTGTGAGCAATGAAAACAGATGTTTTGCTGAGGATATTTCTAAGTGAGATCTTAACAGCATCTTTGACCTTCATGACTACATCCTCAAGAAGTGAAATGGGTTGAAGAATGGATTATTTTTTAACTCACAGACAATGTTCTGCATATATTGACTGAACTTTGGTCATTTCCATCCTTTTCTCCCTAGCTCGCTTTTACCCTGCTCTTTCTTCCAGGGAAAATTTCTTCCCATAAGTTCTCTCTTAACTTGATATGCTTTATTTATTGTTTTTTTAATATACTGAGTTTTGTTATGAATTCTTTCAGGAGTAGAGAATACTTATTAGAATAAGAGCACTTTAACAGGGTCTATACCACTGAAAATCCCAATATACACCCTTTCTGTTACCTATGAACTATCTGGCTGTAATGCCTAAGTGAAGGCCAGGGCCACCTAGATTCTTCTTTTATGCATGATCAAATGTGAAAGGACCAACCTTGTGAAGGTTTTGTGTAGACAGAAGTTTATATCCTGCTGGGTCCCACAGCTGCTCAGTTCCAATGAAACACACAGAGGCTTACATTGATTATAACCTGTTTGAACTATTAGCTCAGGCTTACTGTTAACTAGATCTTACAACTTAACCCATAATTCTTATCTTTTTTAGTTATGTGGTTTGGTACCTTTTCTCAGTGAGCTATTTCAATCTTACTTTTTCTGTATCTGACTGGTGACTTCGTCTCTGCCTTTCCTCTCCCAAGAATTGCCCTAGTGTGGCTGTTCTGCCTATATTTCCTACCTGGCTACTGATCTATCAGCACTTTTTAAAAATAATATGAATGGCAAATATTTACATTGTACAAAAGCATTATTCCACAGCATTTTCCTTATTTTCTTTTCGAAACAAGAACTGTGAATTTAGCTTCCTTTCCTAATCATTATCCATAGAAACTTGTAACCAACACTCTAAATAAAGGCAATTATCCATAACCTATTTTTTTTTCAGAATGTAGGTGTAGTTTTCTAGGCTACTTTTTGCTGATTGGGGCCTCTAATAATCATCTTAGAAAGAAAATTTAGGATTATGGTCAAGGCCAGACTGAAGTATTCTGTGAGCCTGGGTCATCTCAGCCAGCAGTCTTGAGCCTGTTCTGGATGTAGAACTCAGAGGGAACTGCAACAGAGGTGTTCTGAAACATTGGACCATTGGGCCATGCATTCCCATTGGAGATTTTTCAGGGCATCTTCCTTGATCAAACCTAATTTTCTTACAGAGGATGAATCCATAGCTTCTTATTTCCTATGGAAAAAAAAGCAAAACCTCTTTTCCATAGTAACATGTCTTTTAACTTAAATTTTGAAGTCAAGGCATTTTCAAAATATATATGTTGGATTAATCCAGCAGCATTTATAACCAAAAGTCTTTCAGCAGCTGTTGCTCCTTCCACAGCAGTCAAGCAATGCAAGGCAACACAATAACATAAAGTATCCAGATTTTCTGTGTATTTTCCATCTTAACATGGCTTTTTAAAAAAAAAAACACTATTTCTTTCATTTTTATTTTTAATTTTTGATTTTTGGAGACAGGGATTCTCTGTGTATCTTTGGCTGTCCTGGAACTTACGCTGTATACTAGGGTGACCTCAAATTCAAAGAGATCTGCCTGCTTCTGCCTCCCAAGTGCTGGGGTTAAAGGCTTGTGCCACTATACCCAATTACTCTATTTCTTTTTTTAAAGGACTTTATCTATCCTTTTTTCTTTTCTCTTCGAAGGCTTCATATATTTTCAAGAACGCTGTAAACAATTTAGAAGTTTTTTTTCTCCCCATTTGAATCTGTCTTTGCTATATATCTCTATCTTTTTCTGACTACATGAGTCCTTAATCTGCTAAGCATTATGGCTAGAATTAAAGCTGTGGCTTTGTTGACTGTCTCCACCCAATTCCTTAGTTTTTTGAGAGTTTATCTTAATGGTAGAGATACAGGTGGGAGTCAGATTTATTGTCACAGTTTTGTGGAGTTTTAGAACCATGCAACCACCAAGAAGTCTGACACTGGCTGTGCATAACCACCATTTAAGTGTTTAGAATCAAAGATTCTAAAAGAGTTGCAAGGTTTTTGCCTCTAAAGTTGAGTTAGGAAGTCACTCTTAAAGGAGCCACATCTCTATTCATTGCCAACAAACAGAGCCTATCAGAAAAATACACAGTTATCAAGAAGTTGAGATTGACTATGTTCTACTCTGTCCAGAATGCTTTTTTTTTTAAAAAAAAATATTTCTCCATCTTTACATGGAAATTCCTGCCCCACATTTAGTGCCATTGTTAGATGGCAGCTTATGTTTCAGCATCCCACAGTCTTTCAATCCCCCCAAAACACAAAGAGTCTTATATTAATTATAAACTGTTTGGCCTATTAGCTCAGGTTTATTGTTAACTAGCTCTTAAAACTTAAATTTACACATTTTTTTTGTTTATGTTTAGTCATGCAGCTTGGTATCTTTTCTCAGTCAGATATTCCCATCTTACTTCCTCTGTGTCTGATTGGTGACTTTGTCTCTGCCTTACCTTTTCCAAGATTTCTCTTAGTCTGGTTGCCCAAAATACTGACTACTGGCCAATTAGCATTTTTTTAAACTAATGTAAGTGTCAACTCTTTACAATGTACTAGAGCATTGTTCCACAGAAGTCTTGTGTGGTTAGACCTAGATGCTGCATTGAATTCATATTTACAATGGCCATGTCAAGATAAGAAGACACTGTTCCACAGAAACCCTGCCCAAACTCTCTTTCATTTTTTTTTCTATTTCCTCTTCTACAATGCTCTTTAAACCCTGGAATTAAGTAATAAGATAGATGACACATTTAGAGCTAAAGCACTCCACAGTCTCTTTCCACACTTTGACAGATTATAAGTCTGCATTAACCAATGTTTACTCCAAAAAAATAAACTTTTATTGTTTAGGTTGAGAGTGACATTAATTATTGTTATAAACCTTTAAAAGACAGTTTAATATCATTTCCATTTAGAAAAACATCAGTAGTAGGTTCTCTTCTGAGCCCTTTAAGCTTCCTCATTACTGGTAATGACAATCTTTAAACTATCAAGGTTGAATTTTCTCTTATGGAACAGATCTTAGGTTTAAAAGTGATTGGTTACTCCTATAGTAGTGATCTCATGATTGCACCAATAGGCACAACATGCTAGACAGGTTGTTATTTTAATCATTATACATCCTAGGGCCCACAGCTTGATAGAAAAATTGATAACTTTGCTCCCTCAGCAATATGCAAGGCACTTTCTGGCACCGTGAATGCTGACAATCAGGAAACTTCTAACTCAGATACCTCTTAATATCTCAGTGTGCTTCAGCTGAGGTTTGTGATGGCTTCAGCAACAGCGTCTTGGAATTGAGTTTTGTTAGACAACCAAAGGCATTATCAGTTGTTTTCAATAATTTAGGGATTTCAAGGATCAGTTCTATTGGTCATGAAGGAATTTTTCAGCAACAACAACAAAACAAAAAAATCAAAAAATAAACCCCAACAACAGCAAAACTTCAGAATTTAAAGATTTGGGAAATTTTACCCATTTATGTTTCACAAAGTAGGAGGTATGTGTTTTTTGAAAAGTACCTAAACTTACTAGACTGTCATTTGAAAGCTTGGATGATGTTTTTAATGCAGGATCAGTGTGTGTGTGTATGTGTGTGTGTGAGTGTGTGTGTGTGTGTGTGTGTGTGTGTGTGTGTGTGTGGTCTTTACAGAAACAGGGCAAGAGAACTTGTATAATCATAAACTATAATGCAGGCTACTTATAAGGATAGATAGAAGCTTCAGAAGTAGTTGTTCCCTTAAGGACTGCAAGAAAATTAAGTTCATGCAGTAACATTACCCATTTCTGGGACATCTGGGAATAGGAAGTATTTGCTCTTGAGTAATTTGAGCATTTTTTTTGGCAAAAGTAGGTTAACATGTATAAATGTACAATGGACTGGTGTTGACTAAGGTTTTCTGTCCTACCCAGTTCCCGCAATTATTAAGTCTCAAAGAAATCACACAGAGGTCTAAATTAGTTATAAACTGATTGGCCTAGTAGCTCAGACTTCTTATTAACTCTTACAACTTTTATTAGCCCATTATTCCTGTCTATGTTATCCATATGGCTTAGTAACCTTATTCGGCAAGGCAATCACATCTTGCTTCTTCTGTGGCTGGGTTACACCTGCAGACTAGGACTTCCTTTTTCCCAGAATTCTCCTGTTCTCATTGACCTGCCTCTACTTCCTGTCTGGTTGTCCCACCTATATTTCCTGCCTGGCTACTGGTCAATTAGCATTTATTTAAAATGTAATTCACAGAATACAAACCATTGTCCCACAACAGACTAGAGGAGTTAAAAGTGTTGGGGTGTCTGGAACTCTAGAAACAGGCATATTATCATAGAAACATACTGACAGTTACTTGGGAAAACACTGACATTTGCCAATACTGACTTCTCTGAGCTTTAAAGCACTGACTGAGAGTACTCATGGTTTAAAGCTATTCAACTGAAAAGCACAGAAGTTCATTCAAGGTATCAGGGACCCTAAGACACCTCCAATTTCTATTTTCATCAGTACTGTGATTTCTGAGTTGTGGGAATGCCTAAAAGACAGCCAAAAGCTACAAAAGCAGAGAAGAGGAGCAGAGATTGATTCAAACAGTACATATTCATCAATTGTAAAGTGCTCTAGCTGGCAGCCAGTATCCCTTCCAACTCGCTCAAATCCAGCTTGGACTGTGTACCTGTTGCTACAATATCACAGTGAACCAGGCTTGATCAAACATCTAGAAAGTTGTAAGAAACATGACTGTCAAGACTGACACAAGATATGTACAAACAAAAGGATGAGTTGCTTTGAAAAACTATTATTCCTGTCAAGATCATCAAAATATTTTGGTAAAGAGCTTGAATATTAAAGCTATAAAATACATATGACACTTTGTTTTTAATTGAATAACACATTATGGCAAATCTGTTTCCTTTCTATGTTAATCATATTTTTGGTATCTTAATCTCATTTGAAATTATACAGCTCTTCAAACATTTTAATATCACTAAAATGTTATATTTTTATTTGGAAGGAGTTCTAGTTATATTTACTGTTGTGAGTCTTCCTCTGTGAGGTACAGGCTAGAGTGAGTGCCCTGAGATGCTCGAGGTCTATAAAGGTGAGTGTGATGTGGATGAGTGAGCAAGGGCCATAGGGGAGCAGAAATGGGGAAGATTTCTTTTTCACATCATGTCCTCTTTCTGGTGGCATATGTCTAGGCCTAGGTAAGGCACAGTGTGGGGATATCAATATTTCACTAACTCCTTTCGGCAAATGTCTGTGCACTTAGACCAGTGTGTACTTGTTACTGCTTCTCTGACTCTGTCTCTCTGTGTCAGATGGTGTGTGCTTCAGGACACCTCTGACAGTCACGGTGTGGGAGTCCTTGCATGAAGAGTACATCTGGTAGACTCAGAAAGGAACAGACCAATGACATAGTAGTTCTGACTCACACTTGTCTTTGACTTCATGTCCCATCCCATATCAGTTTCTCTCTCAGGAAACCAGAGGACACACTTCTTGAGTGAAGCTGCATGTTTATATATTTCTTTCAATAATATACATGCCTCAAATAAAAAAAAAGTAAGCCTTACCCCATGGAAAGTAATTTCACAGAAATGAGTGATGTACTAATGCCTGTTGTCTTCTCAGGGAAGTGGTTGGTAGGTTTGCTAACAGTACTATCATTAGAAAAAGATACATTAAGTAGAAGAATGACTTTTTGTGCTACATTTTCTCTTGAGGTAAACACTGTGTGGTTTAAACACAGACTAAGGCATTAGGCTCCACAAGGGATATATCTAGTGGGTAAGTTGGAACGTTTCCCAGCAATGCTGGAGACTTACCCACAACCTCCAAAGTAGGCTCTATTCAAACACAAGCACTATTGAGTTTCTTAGAATTATAAATTAAAAAGACTAAATTTTGAAGAAATTAAGTAAGAGTGTCCAAGAACTAGTTTCAAACACTTCCTAGACTATGCCTGAAGGAGAGAAGCTGGATAACAGCCACAGCCTTGGCCTGGAGGGACAGGGTGACAGGGTTGTGGTCACAGTGAGCAGGGTGGACAATGTGTTTTTGGAAGTATGAGATATAACTTTTTATGTACTCTTCGGGAAATTACAATGGAGAACAAGGTTTCCAGTTAAATGTGGAAACTGAGTCATAAAGCACAGTAGTAAATACATATCAGTTAAATGGTGTAATGGACTCCAAACCCACATTCTTTCTATGAAATTATAGTAATCAGCTTTAGATATGTAAGGAAAAAGTTTGTCTAATAATCTGTTTTTTTTATCAAGGAGAAGGTAATGATTTTATAATAAATTATGCTCTGGCTTTTCAACTTTAAGCCTTTCTGAAATTGTCTTTTGTAATAGAAAGATAAGTGAAAGAAGATTAATCCATAAAATTTATACTAAAAGTCTCTATCTCCAGATATATTTCATTCCTCTAGTAGCTATTGTAAGTCCAGTAACTGCAGTTACAGCTGCAGATGCCAAAAGGACACTCTCTTACCACTTGGTTTTAATCATGAAATCTAAACAGTTTAATGTGTGTGTAGCAGAATTTCCATTTGTACAGATTTAAATGAAGAGTAAATATTATATTGTTTCACATGCACAATGGAAGATGAAAGTTTCCTTGTCAGTTTGTTTATTCTCATTTGTAAACAATTGCTAAGGAAATTATCATGAAAGAAATCTAAGTAAACAAAGCCCATATTTACTGTGTGACTTAAAGTGGTCTGGTGCCTTGTTGACACACTGAGAATACCATCAAAGTTAAATAATTATGTAAGAAATGTTCTTTTGATTGTTGATTCCGCAAAGACCTTTTATAAAGCATATTCTCCTAGACACACAGCAGTTTAAATGATTCCATAAAAACATGGAATGACAAATACTACTTACCAAATCTAATAGAAAAGTGTTTTAAATTCTGTAGTAAAACTACAGTAATGCTGAATACTGAAAAATATCAAATCAATATAACTACATGATAAGTAGTATTTTCTTTTTAAGAATATTAGATTTAGAACCAACTAGGTTTAATTCCATTTTTCTGCACTGATATCAAATCTACTCACTGTGGAACTGACCATCATCAGGACAAAATTAAGTGGAATTTATGCATTGTATCTCTCTATCTGTTTATCTATCTATCTATTTATCTATCATCTGTCTATCTATCATCTATCTATCTATCTATCTATCTATCTATCTATCTATCTATCTAACTATATAAAGTAGATAAACCAACCCCCTTTAAATGAAAACAAACATCTATAAAGTATTTGGGAATTTTGGAAGTAGTTTTTTAGACTACTATGTGCTGAGTGGGATGCTGTTAATCAGGCCTTTGATGAGGTATCCTCTGTGGTTGTTCCATCCCAGCCAGCAGTGCTGAAGCTGTCATTAGTGCTGGACTACCTGTGTCATCACTTCAGGATATCTTACTGGATTAAATAACATATTAGCTGCTAAGGAATTAACAGCTTTCTGTCTTCTGTGGAGACAAAAGCAGAAACTCTTTTCCAAAATAACATATCCTTAAACTCAAATTTTGAAGTCAAAATGGCTTTAAATATATATATATATACATACATACACACACATACATATATACATATATATATACATGTTGGTTTAGGTTAGCATCCCCAAGAATCAAATGTTTCTCTGTAGTCAGAAAATTCAGAGGAAACACAATAATATATATAATTCAGACTCTGTATATTTTTCATCTTTATGAGGCTTAATATGCATATATTTTATTACTCTATTCCTTTTTAAGGATTTTTAGATCACTATTTTAATCTGTGACGGTTTCTATTCCTTCTTTTCTCTTTCCCAAACCTATGAACATTTATCAAACATGCTGTGACCTGTTCAGAAGTTTTTTGTGTCTGAATCTGTCCTATTGTGCATCTGAAATCCTTTTTTGACCAGGGTAAGCAGTGTGAGTACAGTAGCCCTGGATGCTCACTCCACCTTCTGCCTCTCTTAGCCTTTCAATAAGGCAGAGGAATGTTCACTATTCACTGCCACCTCTGGGACCATAGGATGGGAGTCATGCTCACCACCTCAACCCTGGGAGGCACCATGCAGCACATAAACCCTTTATAGCCTGAGTAAAAGCAAAATCTGATGCAGCACACTGCAACCTAGTAATGCTCATGGGTATCTTGGTGGGAATCTGCCCTGCTCTCCTGCCTGTGTATGTCCAGAAGACCTGATGCAGCCCCTTGGTCATGCAAAAAATGCTGTTACAAGTATGCTCTCAACTACTTTCCTCCTGATTCTGAGGGGACCTACAAGTACCTAGAACAGAGTGGGTGGTGGGCCATACGTGTTAGCCCCATGTTGGGTAGAATATGTAAACAGAGAATTTTCTGTGTCTTGTTTGGTCCCACTAGGCCAGTTTCTCTTTGTCTGCCTGTTCCCCAATCACCACTCAAAGGCTATCTATATGTATATTATAATTATTTGGACAATGGCTTAGGTGTCTTACTTGCCAGCTCTAACCATAAATTAACCCATTTGTATTAGTTTATATTTTACCACAGTGCTCGTCGCTTGATATCTCATATCTTGCTTCCCTGGTCACTACATGGTATCTCCTTGACTCCCCCTTCTCTCTCTCTCTCTCTCTCTCTCTCTCTCTCTCTCTCTCTCTCTCTCTCTCTCTCTCTCTCCCCCCTCCTCTCTCTCTGTATCTTGGCTTGAACTTCCCACCCGCTTTAATATGCTAAGCCATTGACTGAAACAGCTTTATTCATCAACCAATAAAAGCAACAAGTATCTACAGAAGGATATTCCATATCACTTTGGCTTACATGTCCTCTAAGGAACCTCACATGTCTCTCTGCAACACCAGAAATCTCACAGGGAGAAACAAGTTTATCTGAGTTTATCTAGATGTAATGATTTTGGGGAAAGTGACTTATTGACACTAGGATTCAGAACAGGTAGAAGTCGAGGGAAGAAAATAATATCCTAGGTGCCGCTGTTCCAAAACTAAGAGGAGTTTAGATACTGCGAGGGAGATGTATTACTTCCAGGTGAGAATAAAGGAGCTAAATGGCAGGCAGATGGCTGAGCTGCTGTAGGAGAGGTCTAGTTGTTTTCCAGTTGATACCTTAGTATTCAAGATGGCAAGATTTTTAAAAAGTGTCATTGACATGGACAAGCAAGTAAAAACTTTTAAAATATAACACAGAAACTGTAAGTGCATTTTTATATTTATTTAAGTATATGTAAATTTAATTGCAGGTATTAATATATGTAAGAATTCTATAGTGAATGTATAGCTCTGAAAAAGCATCCATTAAGATGGGATCAGTAATTGTGATGCTGAGAATCCAAGGGGTTTTCATTTGCTTCTCTATTCTTTTTATTATTCTTGAAGTCTCCACATGATTAGATGATAATGCAAACCCTAAACAAAACAAGGGGCTGTTTTATTGACAAGAGATAAATAGGACAACAGTATCCTATTATTAAATTTTTATTCAGTTTTTCTTGATAATTTCAGTAAGAAAAATGCAAGTTGATTTTTTTTGTCAAAAAATAAAACAAAATTGGAGAAAACAGAACAAAATAGCTTCACAATATTCTCTTGTAGATACAAATGACTTTTGAGTTGATGCTCAACAAATTCCGGCTGTTAATACCTTTCTCAGAGCTTTTTATTTGAATCTACCCCAATTTGCCTAAGCTTTCTTTTCCCCTTTGAAAGAATAATGATTCATTTCTAATTCTCATACGCATTTGTCAAATGTAACATAGTCGTTATTGTTCAAAGAGGAGGAAAGGTAAGCATGCTTTGGTGTAAGTTTGGGCTGGCAGCCACTTAGGTAGCCATGTTCTCATCCTTCACACGTCAGCATCATCAGTGCCTATCATGCACACTTGCAATTATGGAAAGCAAATTTCCTCCAATCAGTTCCTTCCGATTTTACGTTTTAGTATGTTTCCTTGAAAATGTATTGAAAGATTTTGGGGGGGGGGGGGTACAGCAGTTTATCCATGGTCAATGTGGATAACTGTCCTCATCTTAAAGAGAATAAGAGATATTTTATTCTGGAAACATTTTTGTCTACTATGGTCTGGAAACACATATTTAGTTTACCCAAGATTCCATGTTCCAATGTGGAAGCAATTTCATGGAGTTTTACAGTTTTATGGAACAATGAGAATCATAAATCAAGGCAAGTTTAAAGTTCATTGGTGGGTACCTCAGGGAAAGAATTACAACAAAATGAGGGAATATGTTCTGTTATCCCAAAAAGCTAGCTCATGACATTCTCAACTATTGGCTTGGTAAAAGCTAGTACTCTGCTAAATTAGTAGATTTCAGGAGGTTTTTAGTCTAGAAGCTGCAGGATGTTAGTTCAGACACAGAGGTGGGCAATGGACAGCTATCCAGGGGACTAACACTGGCCCAAGATAAATCTCAGTAGCCTCTGGACCTGCAACAGCGCAGCTTCTGCACATCAGTACCGTGTTTCCTCAGTTGACCACTGCAGACACAGCTGCTTTCCAGTAATTTTAACTCAGCACATCACGTTAACCATAGGGATTGCCCCAAATACCAGATGCAGAATGGCTGAACAAACATGGTTTCATTACTTTTCTATGTAAAGTGGATACTGAATTCACATAACAAGATGACTTAAACGTCCCATTTATATTTCACAATATTACAATAGTTTTTTTTTTTTTTCACAAATAGACCTGCAAGCAGTAAATAATGATTCAGCATCCAGAGGGCAACAACACTGTGATGTTTAATTATATAGAACATAGTTTAGGTTTGTATCTGTGACTGTCCCTTTGTCTTTCTAACTGATTTCTCTCAGAACACCCCTGAGAAGCACACAGGAGCTGATACTACTTATCACTATTTGCAGAGAAATTGAATCATGGGGACATTAAGTATCTTGAAAAGGATCACAGAGTCAGTATGTCAGTCAGCACAAACATTTCATCACCCAGCTCCTTGGTCACTATGTTTCTCAACAATAATCAGAGATTCTATTTATTTTGCTTCCATTATCTCTTCTTTGAATAATATACAAGTTATCAAATTTGCTATGAAATTTATTATGGGAAGTACAATATATTTGAATACTAGAGAGTTTAAAATATAATGTATAATTATGTTAGAAAAATACCCGTCTTTCTCTCTCTCTCTCTCATGAGGTCAGATCTTAGTATGTGATTTATGTTAGCCATGAAAGTGTTATGTAGACGAGAATGGCTTCAAACTCACAGAGATTTTGCTACATCTGTTTTTATGCTTCTGCTATACAAAGCATGACACACCTAACTTAATTCTGTGCTTTTTTGAAAAATGACTTTTCTTGTTCTTCAAGTTTCTTTTCAGTATTCTTATTTCATAATTAGTATTTATTCCATCCATCTATTCATGCATATAATAGATCTCTACTGAGTCTGTGAGAATAAACAAAGCACAGTCTTTGTCCTCAATCTCTGTAGTATGGTAAAGGAACATAAAGACAGAAAAATTGTATAATATGATAATTCTGTATTAGAGTTGTGTGGAAAGCAAGGTGAGGAGAAGACTCCCTGTGTCCCCAGACCCTGTCTGTGAGAATGCAGAGTGTCTTCTCAGAAAATGGGAGATTTGAACAAGGTTTATTTTTGAGTGGTGAGCATAATTTACATGAATTCAGAGCACAGATAGAAGTATGCACAAAGGAGTTCTAAGTCTCTCCCATGGAAGATAAAAATGTCCATGATTGGACCATTATTTTCAAATTTTTGTTACCTCAAGGTGAACAGTGGATCCCATTCAAACATATGACCTTGAATCCTGTGAGCTCCCCTCACTAAATCTTCCATCTGTTTTGGAGCTCATAAACTTCAATACTTAAACTTTTATTTTGAAATGTATGCGGGCAAATATAAAAGGTCGCTAACATTTTCAAACACTAAAACTACACAGAGGGAACAGTCATCTCCCAAACTGGCCTGGTACAGTTCAGCCTAAAGGGTATTTTTGCAACTGAGAAGAAAACCCTCAAAATAGAATGGAAACACTGGCAGACATTTAACTATAACAGCTCTGGTGGGTCCAGACATAATTCACTTCATAATACAAATTGATATGTTATCCAGAGGGGTCCCTGCACTGGTGTTATTGAATGTCTTTTAAAAAGTTCTGGTTCCAGGCTACAGAGTAACAAAATGAACCTGAATGATTCTTTCTGGACAAATTTGAAGTTGGTCCCTCAATTACAGTAGGGATGTCCTTAAGGCAGGCAACATGGAAATGTCCTTTACAAAAGCAGCTAAAGTGCAGGAAGCAAATGGAACGAAACAAAGTTTGTTATATTAAAAGTCTAATACTTCTTCCCACAAGGCTTACTTAGCGCTGTGCACCCAGAGGTGAAGGAGGCTCTGGCTTCTATATAAGTGGGGTCAGCTGTTAAGTGGGAGATGAGAACACTCTCTGTTTGCAAAAAAAATCATGTGCGATGCCAAAGATCAGCCACCCCAGTGACCTTGCTGGCCAGAGTGTTCCATGGTTTTAAATACCATGCAAATGAATTCAATCTGAAGGGACCCTCATTGCCAAGCTCGTCTAGGGCTTTGATGACTTGTTCCAGAAAGGTTCTTCCAGGTCACACTTAATGGATCTTATAAACAGCACAAAAAGATTTTTCCAAATGTGTTATGCAGCTAATAATTTGAGGGCAAAAATAATCGCCCTTTGTTCCACAGTTGTCCCCTTCCCCAAATGCAAGCTCTTGAGATGTCTTTATTGCAAATGTTTAGTAATGGTGTGATTATTTTCTCAGATCTAGATTCCTACTAAGTTTGCTCTTCAATTTTATGTGCAGAGGTGTGGGTCTGATGACTGGGAAGGGTCCACTGAATTCTCAAAGTAACGCCGAATCCTGACAAGCATGCCTGGTGCTTGCAGAAAATTAGCCAACAAAAGAATTTAGTGTCAGCTTTTCCAATGTAAACGGTATAATCTTGAGTCCATTGTAACCTTTATAGGCCTCAATTTCCTCATCTCTAAAATGAAGGTCAAAGCTATCTCTTATGTCCGTTAATGTTGGTCCATGGTACCATTTAAGACTGCTAATGAGTTACTTAAATATTGAAGCCTGCATTAAGTCTTACAGAAAGCATAACTGGCAAGATTTTCCTCTCAATTATTTGTGCTAATAGGGGCCAAAATGGCATGGATACTTTAAATTCATAGATAATCCCCAAATTTCAATTTAGCTGAGTGTTCCAAAATCCTCCTCTGCCAAACCATTTGCAGGGGATTCAAACAATTAGTAGACACTGGCTCACATGAGATTTATCTCCTTTATAATTTGTCCTGTTTCTACCATTTCAAGGCCTGGATATTTCAACATATGAATTAAAAAAAAATAGAGATGAGGAACCAAACAAGTGAAGTTTATGCATAGCCAACAGGTTGTCTTTAAAATGTTCTGTCACTGTTATTAATTTGATGTTTATGATCTTACGTCACATACTTTAATAATCACTTTACCTAAACCCTGTGAGGTGAATATAGTTTTTCAAGGCTGTTGTAAGCCACTGTGCCTCACTGAGAGGCTTATAGAACAGCAACGCACTGAGAAGTCCTAGGGACTCGAGCTCCATGCTGACCAGTGTACACGTTCTCAGGTCTCAGAAGGTGTGAGTCTCAAGTCCCTCTTCCAGTTACTAGTATCTTACTGGCAATCTGTGGGACTCTCTCATTTATAGATGCCTCATTCTAATGACTGTCTTGATGTTCCTGTTGTATTCTCTTATTCTCATGGTATTAATTGCAAAAAATAGCGGTTATATTGGACTGAGGATGGACTGAGCCCATCCTCCTTTGGTATGACCAAAGTATCACACCACACTCCTTCAGTATGACCCCTACCCTACTTAAGTGTGACCTCCTCTCATTCAGTATGATACTACTTTCACTCAGTACAACCTCATTTTAACTGATATCTTGATGTAAGTTTTTATTTCGAAATATGGTTCCAAGTAGGTTAGGACTTAAATTACACCTTTATGGGAGAGCTGCAATCTAATCTACAACAAATCATTATTATTTTCAAATTGCCCACAATGCAAACTATTTGTTTAGGGAATTAATTTACCTAAAGTCAAAAAGCCAATCATGCTGAATTGGGTTACATATAAACAAAGTAAATGAATGACTCCACGTGTTGCTTAGTGGATTATCTTGGAACTACAAATAAATAAATAAATAAATAGATAGATAGATAAATAAACAAACAAACAAACAAACAAACCCAGCCAAACATACAGCAACAAAAACATATGTTACATCAGATTACTTGGACTTTGAACACAGACAAAATGTGCTTGATCAATTTAATGATGATGTATGCAACAACACTGAGTGACATCTTAGATTCATGGAAGGCATCAAAACTCATTGAAAAAGTCAGAATAAATTTTATATATACTCACACAGATAAACGTGTAGGTGAAATGAAAATTCTAGAATGGACACAAAGAGAAAGTAATATTAGGTGATAAAAATGAAAGATGGGAAAAGGATACATGGTTTATAAAATTGAAATCGATTCTGGGTGTGGGGGAGGCAAGAGTCAGGAAATAGTAGTGCTAGTTAACAAAACGTAACAAAACACTTAGCTGAAAAGTTTCATAATGACATCTAACATATTATAGGCTAATTTTTAAAACATGAACATTTTAAAGGGTGTACAAAGGATGGCATGAATTAAAAAATAGCAATAAGAGAAACCAAGCTAGACATCAAAATCACCTTGGAAATATAATATATTGATTTATGCATGTAATTCCTGTGAAATATATTATATATGTAATACATTTTAATGTATATTATTATATTATCTGGAAGTCCAATTATAGAGTATCTCTGTAAAGAGGATATTTTTGTTTTGTTCTTTATTTGTTTTTTAGTTCAATGTTTTCCTATAAATGTTGATTTAATAACGTCTCTAGCAAGCATTGTTTTGATTGCTTTACTCTGTGGCTATAAGTATATGTGTTTTATATTTCCATTCAAGAATGAGTCATTCTAGTGCATTTAGAGAGAGGGAACACAGCACTCCGAAGTCATACAATAACTGAGCTGCAACCTCACTCTTAACAAGTAGCATGTTTCCTAGAACTCTGTCTCTAAAGCTATTGTCATGTTGCTTAACCTTCCTTCAAGGTGTCCCCGGAGACAATGACTACCTGTAAATCAATCGGGCTTTATTTTATTTAATATATTAATATTGATATAATTAATAAAAATGCCTTTTATTTAATATATGAAGTGATGGTAGAATAAAGCAGAAACTGGGATTTTGGAGACAGGCTATGGGACAAGGGATGGATGTTTAAAAGATGGAACTAATGGGAATGCCCCATCGATCCCTGAGTCCCAGATGTCCTTCAGTGCTGCCAAGTGATCTTTTCTTCCTAATGATTTTCCTCATCTTAAGATTTCGGTTGGATGGTCAGAAATGTCCCAAATTCACTATTCTCGAAACTTTTCTAGAAAGCACTGTATTTGATAAACATGTCATTAAAATACCAATGTCTGTGGGCAATCTTGGGGCTTTACAGTACATAGATTATGGAAAGTCAGTTTTGTTTATGCTCTGATTTAGCAAACCCTCCCCAAGACTTGCTACAGTGCCTTCAGGGGAGTCTTTGATGCAGGACAGGGTACACAGAGAGAGACCTGGGAACTAGGTTTCCTGAGCAGAGTTTTGGTAAGATCATGATTTGTTTACATCTGACACAAGAGACTCTATTAGTTTTTTTTTTCTAATGAATCCATAGAATAGAAGCTTAATCTCATTATTTGCAAGTATGTTTTAATTTCTTTGCTGATGAAGTAAAGCAAAAAAAGCATCTTCTTTTTACAGTGATTGTCATTTATATTCTTTTGTTTTTGAGCATTGTAATGATAGGTACATGAGTACATAATTGTAGGAGTAAAATCACACTTTTCAATGATCATCACTTTTGATTTCATTTAGAGTATGCCTTATGGAGAGGGATAAGAGATACGACATGATAGTAAAACTTTGCAATTTGAATTAATAACAGTTGGTAAAACAGGGTGCTATATTAAATCAGTTTTCTATTTAATCATATAAGGCCTCATTTTGCCAATTAGAATTCCCATTTCTGAATCCACAGAACTATTGTCTATGAAATTCTGTGTAAATAGTTTCACATACGTGAGATAACATGTGAGTACATTTTACTTCATATAGGCAGTGAGATGAGATGTATTTGCTTGTTACTTGAATTTCTCTTAGCTTTTTCTAATGTCAACTGAATGCAACTCCTTCATTACGTCTTCTTTCTTTGTAAGTGGACAAGAGGGAATCAGGGCAACAACTAGTTAGTTTAGAGCTGTTCAAAGAACTAACACTCCTAGCTGTTGTCTTATAACATTTCAAATGGGTATAAGAGTGTTAATGCAGGATTCTTCCTGAGGCCTACATTGCTCGGAAGAATTTCTAAAACAAGGAAATGATTTATTAAAAGGTCAGACATTCTCTGATGCTTCGTGTATGCTTGAGATTCTATGCATGCCATTGCTTTGTTATGGATTCATAGAGGAATCAAGACTATTAAACAATGATTGATCTGATAATAACATCTGATAATGATATCCAGTGTTGGATTATATTATAGTCACTGCCCTCAGAATTTAAGGGATCAATAAATAAAACCACATTCTTCTCTTCCTGAACTTGCAATCAATTTAGTATTAAGACCCAGAAGGCAGTCAATAGGTAGTTTTATTATAAAAATTATTGGAAAATACAGATTCAGAAGTGTGGGTACTATGACCAAGCGCCCCACCAGTGAGGTAAGCAAAGTGCCCAGCCTAGTCATCAGTGTAGCTGGACAGCTGTCTAGCAGCACCGAGTTTGTCCCTTTGCTGAATGGTGTCAGTGGTATTGACAGAGAGATGAGGGCTGGAAGGCACTGAGAGCCAGAGGGTGTGGAGCTGGATGAGCCCAGGGACTCTGCAAGTCTCTGGATTGGAGGAACGCAAGAAAGGCCAGGTATGCTATTCTAATGAAGATCCTGTTTGGAAAAAGATAAAAGAGGGAAGAGATGGATGATTCTGCTCACGGTCTTCTGGCTAGAGACTTTCTTAGCCTGTTAGGACTAAACACAATACTAACTTCTCTGGTCTAAAGTTAGTCCTGTCCATGTTGTCAATTATGATTAAAAATACGATACATAAATAAATAGGGCTGTAATATAAAAAGTCTATGAACTGCATGATTTTATTAAAAGCCTCACTTTATCTTACCTTCCTATATAAAAGACGATTAGCCTTAAGGTAAAAATTCCTAATTAGATTCCAAGATTTTATAGTTCAAAATTAATGTCTGTTTGCTTATCTGGCCAGCTGGATATCTACAATGGTTACTGATGATAACAGGTGAGTTAATTGTCTCTCAGTGAAAACGTTGTGAGTCTTCCATGCTCAGTGTCTCAATGCTCCACTCTACTGAGGTAAACAACACCTGATTTTTTTTGTAGGTCTTTATTTACACACACACACACACACACACACACACACACACACATACACACCTCATTTACCATATCATTGTAAAATAAGTTAGATACCATCTCAGATGTTTGTTCCCTCTTCTCCCCTTTTAGCTCCTATTGCTGCTTTGGATTCTGACTGCCTCAATTCTAAGCATCCACACTAATACCTATTGTTATAGCTCACTGTCAGAACATGGTATAATTTACTTAACACCTCTATGAAGCTTTGTTCTTTGAAAATTGATTTTTTAGTCATAATGGTTGTTTGTGAACATTCATGCAAATTTACAATATTATTTAGTCTATATGAGCTTTACATTTTACAATTACAATCTGATTTATTCTTTGAGAATTTCAGCAAGGGGTAGGGTCTTATGAGTACCTCCACCAACTTCTAAGTTGAGATCTAAAACACTAGTGGCCAAGTATCAGGGTCTATTTTTAAGGATTTAAATATTACTTTATTTTAAATGATGTCTATGTGGGGTGTTAGTTGAGGAATCCAATAACCATGGAACTGGAGTTATATATAGGTGGTGTGAACTGCCAAATGTAAATGCATGGAACCAAACTCAGGTTCCCAGAGAATGCAGTACAACATACAAGCTCTCAATTGTTAAGTCATCTCTCTAGACCTCAGTTTTTAAAGCATAATGTTAAGAGCAAATGCATCTTTATTAACATACTATGTTCACAATCTCAAGTTTAGAAACCACAATAATCCTCTATGTTCTTCAATAAAGCCTAGATTCAGCAATGAGTGCTAGAAAGAAAATATTCCTTGGCAGACATCCTTGCTGAGATGTCAGGCAGTACATGCTAATCTCTGAACTCCGGTTCTGAATCCAAGCAATAGCCCTTGTATTGTGGTCAATCATAGCTCTTTTGACTAAGTCTTAAAGGAAACAAAATCACACATACTCTCTCTTCTCGAAGACCATTGTTTTGGAATATTTGAACCACTGCACTAAACTTAGAAAAAGGTAAATGATAGATTCAGTCATAGGTTTAATCTGGTTAGTAGTTTCTGTTTGTTTGTTTTTTTGTTGTTGTTGTTTTTTATAACCTGTGGTATGTTCAGTGTCTTTTAACCCCAGTGCCGTATTGAATAGGCATAATATCTCATGGCAAGAGTGTGTTGAATAGGTAACCTATGTCATGGTATGGTATCAACCTGTATGTATGTTATGCTCTGTGTTACATTGGCTGAACTCTCTAACTCTAAATCTAGGGGTGAATGAGCACAAGAAACCTTTATTCTTAGACAGTTCTTCCTTGAACTCTTCATTTACTTGTTTGAAAGCATCATGACTCTGTCCAGCAGCTGTTGATAGTTTTATATGTGAAGCCCCAGGTAGACTGTGAAATCTCCAGAATGTTCTTTCCTTCTTTTCTTGATACTCCATTAGTGCCATCAGAAATGCCTTTATTTCCTGTTTCTTCGAGCAATAGACATGACCCTGGTGTTCTCTTTCATACTCTTATTCTCTTATTGACAGCTCAGAGGCCTAAAATTGAAAGTTTAGCTCTTTAACCAATTAGACCTCTCGAGCAGAAGGAGAGAAACAAGACAGATTGTAGGTTTTGACTGTGGTGTTTTCTTTGTCTCCTAACTTGCTCTGGGCTTTAGACATTTGTTTTGGCAGAATGCATCTCTAGATGTTTCTTCCGACAGTTAGAGGATAAATGCACACTACATCTGACAGAAAAAGATACTTTAAAGGACACCTTGTCTATCTTCATATTCTGAGCTGCTATTGTGCCCACAGTTGCAGCTTCCTGCTGTGCACTGCTGGCAGTTAGATCCTGTGTATTGTGCTGTTCCTCTACTTCTCCCAAGACGTCTCTTATCCAATGTCTCATTCAACATTTCACAGTTTCTTATAGCTGAGGTAAGCATCTTATAAAGTACCACGACTGAGACAATGCCAATTTATGTTTCTCAGTTGACGAAACTTCTAAAATCTCTACTGTTCGTCCCGTTTCCCTTTAAGTTCTGTCCAGATTCTGGATGTGACTTCTGCTCTGAATCCTGAGGTATTTTTCCCAATGAGCTTATTTTTCCTGCCTTGACAAACCTGCCCCTCTGCTGGTGCCTCTACCATGTGTTCGGTCTTTGAGACCCTTGTACTATGCTTCAGTTAATCACAAACAATTTTAAGGTCTGGTAACATTTCCATTGGTCTTCTACTTTAAATAAATTAAAGATATGCTTGGCCTGGGGATACTTGTTGTTTCAATTTTTCTTTGCTAATTTACTCTTTAAGATCACAGCTTCTCTATTTAGGAAACCTTTGACTTCTCGTTTCATTCATCTTTTTTCTTTTCACCCACATTCTCAGTCTCATTCTGAGGCCCAGTTCAAAACCACCAGAGTTTCTTTTCGATCCTCGGAGTGAACTTAATGTCTCACGACAAAGTATTCACGCTTGAAGCTTCTTTAAAAATTGTTTAATCTTTTGGGCTTTATTTTCTCCCTCAATCAAAGAAGATGACTTATTTTCTTTATGAGTATCTACATTTTAATTTGTTTCATCACTATTAAAACATAGTATACTGTGGTTAAAATTATTCTTTTGATCTTTGATTCACAAATCTAAATATAATTTACACTCCAACTGAATGATAAAGGCTCAGTTGAACTGATACATAATCTAATAAAAATGTTTGAGCCGGGCGATGGTGGCGCACGCCTTTAATCCCAGCACTCGGGAGGCAGAGGTAGGCGGATCTCTGTGAGTTCGAGACCAGCCTGGTCTACAGAGCTAGTTCCAGGACAGGCTCCAAAGCCACAGAGAAACCCTGTCTCGAAAAACCAAAAAAAAAAAAAAAAAAAAAAAAAAAAAAAAAAAAAAAAATGTTTGAGTTTCACAGGTTTTTTTTTTTCTTTAAAAGCTGCTTAGCAGAATAAAACGTGGGAGAGAGAGTGTCTTAGTCTCTCTTCTTACTGTTATGATAAAATATCTGGAAGAAAACAACTTAAGAGATAATATAGTTTATTTTAGCTCACAGTTCAAGGGGTAAGATAATGCAGGCGGATGTTGAAGTAACCATTCACACTAGCCATCATCAAGAAACAGCGAAGTCAATGCATAAATGTTGCTCAGCTCCCTTTCCATTTATGCAGTTCTTGATCTCAGTCTTGTAGTGTCCCACTTAGCAGGAGCACGTCCTCTCACTTCCATGAGCATAATCAATACAATCCTCTGCAGCCAAGTGAGAGACCCGTGTCCCAGATGATTCTAGATGTGTCAGGTTGATTGGCATCAGAGAGAACCAATCTCTAAACGACCTCATCACAATCTATGAAAACTATTGTGCATAGAAAAGAGAAACATTGTAAAATTTTAATAAGAGAGATGTCTTGTAGATCAAAGGTGTTTATAACGAAGCTGGAGCCCAAAAAGCAGACAGAGAATACACTGTGACCTGTGGGAAAGATCAACACTCTGCTGTTAGGATTACACTCTTTCAAAGCTTTACTGGGGAAATGAGACCTAATAAGTTTTACTTGTATGAATTGTGATAAAGATATGTCCTTCTAACCTAAGAGAACACTCAGTTGCCTCTCCCTGCGTAGAAACCACAGGAAAGGATGGATGCATAGCTTCAGCATTGTCTTTGTACACTTTTTCTCATCTACATCAAATTCTATCCAGGCATTGCTCCGGAAGTCAAAATGTTTTTGATAGAGACAGGCAGTGAGAATAGGGAAACGGAACTGAATGATTTTCCCCAAGTTCCCATATCATGTTCTCCATTATGTTTGTGGAAGGGAGGAAATGTTTCTTGCCCTATTTACCTTTTCAGATAGAAATATAGTCCTTGTTTCGAAAGGACATAGATTATGAACCAAATAAGTCAGAATTACCAAATTCATTTTTCAAAATGAATGTGGAAATTGGGTTGTTTGGGGATGCATAGATGAAGAGGAGATTTGGGCATGGAAGAGAAGATGGGGAAGGAGAATCAAGAAAAACTAATACTACTGCCATGTATGCTAATTTTAATAATAAATAAATGAATTAATATTAAAACAGTACTTTGAAGATTTTCAGTTATAAGACTTACCTCTTATCAAATCTTTGTAAAACCAAATGAAGTATCATACATGGTGCAAGTGCTGAAGAGGTGAAGAGGTGAAGAGGCTTCCAAAGCAAAGAAAGATTTAGCTAGAAAATGTCAGACTAGGCTCTCACCATTACCTAGGTGGATAGGTGGATTCTCAACAGAGAAAAATTGTCTGCTGGAAAATCTGAGTCTGCATCCATTTCCGTGTGACTCTGTATAAACTAATACCTTGTTTGGTTAAATCAGTTTGTCGTCCATAGAGGCAAGAATATTATGTCATTATTTCACTTGTTGCATTAAATACTTAGTAGAACAATTTACTCATCAACGGCATGGAGAAAATTGGCCAGGAAATCACTTTGTCTGAAGCAGAATGGAAGCTGCTAAGCACTGTGTGATTTGTGTAACCAGTTGAGAAAGTAAAGATTTACTTAGCAGGAAATTGTTGCTTCCTGGTAAGGCTTTAGGCAACCAATGGGAACCATGGTCTAGTTCAGCACGCTATGCTCTAATAAGGGCAAATCTAATGTTTCCATGGGAAACCTATGTGTTATAATGTGTAAATGGAATATTTGCATAGACTCATGTATTTGTACACTCTGTCTTCTGCAGATCGTGGTATTTTAAGAGTATGTGTAACCTATAGAAAGTAGGATCTAGCTGAGGTTGTGGCTAACTGGGTAGCATGCCTTGAAGTTCATAGCTAGTCCCACCTCCTGCATTGTTGTTTTTTAGTTCACCCCTCTGGGTGTGAGCAAGCAGCATCTATGGCCAAGCCTTGAACTATTCTTGGAGTTGGGTCTTCCTCGCCTTGACAGACTATACCCTCAAACTGTGAGCCTGCCTACATCTCTATTGCATTCATAGTGGTAACAGAAGTAGCTAATGTTCTCTGCAAACTTTATTTCCATTAGGTTGCCAAGGTGTCCATCTCTGTATTCAAATGACAGATACAGCACAGTGTTGTATCCCTTGCTCTTTTTCATTAGAGTACACGAGGAAAGTTAATTACACCATGATTAAAAGTAGGGGCCCTGGGTTTAAATCCCCTTGCTGTCACATGCTATCTGTGTGACTATAAATACATTTTTCAACAGCCCAATGTTTCATTTTGGGCCCTTTCTATAAATGGGCAGTGCTAATAATAAAGTATGATTATATAACAGAGTGGGGCCAGTTGTATTGCTTTACTCAGTGAAGTCAGGTAATAGAGGATTAAAAAATAAAAAAAATATTTGATTGATTGCAATTATCATGAAACTTGTTTTATTAAGCATTTTTTAAAATCTGATCCCATAACAATCACTAATAGCACTTGGAAGCCAGAAAGGTAGAATTGTATAGCCTTCTACTCAACATTTTACTACTTCAAAGCACTTAATTCCTAGGGCTAACCATGGCAAGGAACAGGACACTTTTGCAAGCAAAGAATATTTTTTTTCTTATTTCAGGATGTGTCTGAAATCTTTTTGCATTATTATTATTGTTATTATTATTTTCGAGACAAGATGTCTCTGTAGCTTTGGTGCCTGTCCTGGAACTAGCTCTTGTAGACCAGGCTGGCCTTGAACTCACAGAGATCCGCCTGCCTCTGCTTCACAAGTGCTTAGATTAAAGACATGAGCCACCACTGCCTGACTGCATTACTTTTAGAATCTCCCATGAATAAAGAAAAAAAACACAGTGAATCTAACTGGTTATGTTTACTTATTTTGAAATCAGAAACTAAAACATTTTCTCCTCAGGACTCACTCATGAGAACAGTGGGTTAAAGCTTCAAATGTAAAACATTATCATTTGGACAAATTTCAATGCTTCTTCGTCTGCCAGGACTGTCTCCAGGAATGTCATCTCACTGAAAAGTCTTTGTACCTCATTTAGGTATTTGTGAGTCACTTTGTACAACACTGTGCACAGGACTAGCTGCGAACATCAAGAGCTTCATGATTTTTTTTTCTCTGTGTATCTAGTTTTTCCAGACACCTGCATTCCTACTTTTTATAGAGATAAAAACATTGAATTTTCAAGAACTCTCTCCACAGAGAGGTTGAAAAAAAAAAAAACGTACTCGTTTCCCCAATGTATATTCTCAATGAAATATGTAGAAACTGAATACAAGAGCACTCTCTTTCTCATTATTTTCCATATAACATGGGCACTGTTTTATAGCAGGTGCTAAGGGACTTAGCTCAGTACAAACACACTCTGAAATCCACCAACATTGTTAACAGCCTCAGGGTACTGTGTTAGACATGCAGCAGATGGAATTGCCTAGAGAAACATGGGCACAGAATTGCATGTTTAAGGGATTTTTACAGTGTTTCCCTCAAACAGAACTAAACATGCCTCAGAAAGAAGTAAGTGGAACAGATTATTAAAGTTATTTTAAAAGCAATGAAACAAACCACAAAGATGATGATGTGATTACTACAAAATATAGATTGTACAAAACAAAACAACAAACTCTATACAACTTGGCACTTTGTCAAAGAATAAATCACCTGAATTGTTTTATCTTCAGATTATTAAGTTAGAAACAATCATTATTTCTCATGGAAGTTAAAATGAGAGAGAGAGAGAGAGAGAGAGAGAGAGAGAGAGAGAGAGAGAGAGAGAGAGAGAGTAATCACTATGTTTCACAAGATGACCTCAGAGTCACCACATTGCTCAAGGTGACCCCAGATTACCTATGAGACTCTGAATGACTTCAAGGTCTCTGTGAGAACCTGGATAACCTGACATTCACTCTGAGGCCCTATTTACTCATCAACTTATATTATTCCTGCCATACCCTTCCCAGGGATTAGATGACAGATGTATTATTCTCTCTATGTTAGAATGAAGATGTAGGTTTTTACACCTGTTGGCTTTATGTGACCTGTTTGGTGATGTGTTCTTCCTTTACTTTGGTAGCCTGGGCCTACTACAATGCTGTGGTTGCAATTAGAACTCAAGGAAATGACATATGATTCACCTGAATGATGAGATTATGATGAGATATCACCAGCACCATGCTGAGACATGAGGATGAAAGACTGGGTGTGTGAGGGTGCTCTAACACGAGAGAAAGACCAGCATTCAGGTGGAAACATGAAGAATTTTATGGTGAAGAAAAAAGTTTGTGTTATATATTAATATAAGAGAGAAAGAAGAGGCTGGTGCAGTGTTATTATGTCTTTACAATGATATGGCTGAAATAGATAGGGGTTGTATTCTTCTACCTCCATAAGAATTATCCACCCTTAATTCTGTCTCTGTACTCAAACCTTGTTTTTGCGCTTTTCTTCCTTTCAAAGGAACAAAAACATGAAGAGCTTGCCTTTTCTTAAATATCTAATTTTCTGCTTACCATGCACAGCAGGCACACCTAGGCATGCGCTGCTGTCCCTTGCTAATGACCATGGTGAATTTGTGTTTCTCTTTGCATCAGAACGAAACAGAGTGAAGAACGTTGATTATGTGTGACACTCTCTTGTAGTCTCCGACTTCGCTTCTTTTTTAAATTTCCAATGAGCTTTGTGTATTATGTTTTTTTAAAACATCTATTCATTAGATGTAGCTGATCCCCTGTGTGTTTGTGATAGGATATTATTTTTACTCCCCCATGCTTTGTCTACAACTCCAGTTTTAAGAATGAAGAGTGATAAATCTGTTTCTGTAGTCTCTGCTTTCTATTGAGCTCCAACTGTATGACTAGGTGACTGCAAGAACGCTTGCCCCAGAGAAGCAATAGTTTCTTCAAACTGCTCTACCAAATTCTAGGAAGGTTTTACCTAAATTAACAGCATCACCCCCCTTATTGGAGAATTTATTTTCTTCCATATCTTCAATTTTCTCAGGATAAAAAAAATTAAATTATGGTCAATTGACCTTCACATGTTTGTCAAATGTTATTTTTTACGGCATAAATATATAGAAGGTGGATGGCATATGCCCATTGTGGTACCTGTGCTTTACCCTGTATGGGATGGACATTCTTCATAGGAAGAAGTACATGATTTTCCCTGAGAAAGCCGAAAATTTGTACTAGTGAGCTTATGGCCCATGCATTTCTTGTTCCTAGTAAAATTATTTGTTCTTGTGTTGCCAACAATCAGTGAAACAATGGTGCAGTTCCATTAACTTCAAACAAAAGCAACCTAGAAACAAAGGTGCTAATTGCAAGAGGAAAAATGTAATCACTTCCAGATAACAGTTTCTATTGAACAAGAGACCACAAAAATTCCAAATTTCTGTGTGTTTATCAGAGTCTTATACAAATTTCAAAGAGTGAGTCCAACAAAAAAGATAAAGAAAACAATTAGTAATAATAGGATTTTACAGCTTGCAGTTCACTTCTAATGGCCTCCTGAACACGATGAACACATTTAATAAGATTTACGTCTCTAGAAAAAAATATATAGTTTTAGGCTATTTGTATTCTTCAAATGTACATTGATATCTTATAAAATTGACCAATGCTGGGATATAAAACTAATTTCAAAATACTTCAGAAAAATGACCACTATTATATAAAAATTAACTTATGCTAAAAACCTCTCCAGACATGGAGAACTTTTTTGTTTTTGTTTTTGTTTTTGTTTTTGTTTTTCTGAGACAGGGTTTCTCTGTAGCTTTGGAACCTGTCCTGGTACTAGCTCTTGTAGACCAGGCTGGCCTCGAACTCACAGAGATCCAGCTGCCTCTGCCTCCCGAGTGCTGGGATTAAAGGCTTGCGCCACCACCGCCTGGCCATGGAGAACTTTTCAAACACCAATCTGACAATATTTGGAGACACACACAAATTTAAATGCAATGTTCTATGAGCATAAAATCATTGTGAGAGAGAACCAGAGCTTTGTACACACGGTTGTGGGACAAAGGAGGTAGAAACTCAATATGAGCATGAGTCTCAAGAAGTTACAGAGAACACAACACATGTAGCCAAAACACAGAAAAAGAGAAGCAATATCAAACCTAGGCAGTAACAAAATGAAATATGTTCTAGAGGACCTGCAGAGCATTCTGTATATAGATGCAGTTCTACAGCTAATCACTTGGCTTCATCTTTGAGGTATTGTATCCAATCCTAAAAATTAATACAAATAATCACGTGGATAAACAGTAGAAGTGGGAGAACTTGATTCAGCCATACACATATGTGACAGTTGTGTAGCTTGGTCTTCTTGCGAAACACCTAACAGTGTACAGAAGCCATTGATGACTTCACTCCTGGCTTTTGGGACCCTAGTCCTCATATTAGGTTGTTTTGACCAGCCTTAATACATGTGGAGGTACCATGTTTGGTTGATAACCATAATTATCCCCCTTTTCTGAACAGAAATGAAGGAGGAGTAGATGGCTCGAGGGAGGCAGAAGGGAGGTGGTAGGGAGGGACCCAGGGAGAAGAGGGAGAGGAAATAGTGGTGTGGCTGGAAAGATAAATGAATAACTAAATATTAAAAAATAAAACTTTAATAAATAATTTTATCATGAGCACTTAGTTTTGAACAATAGAAAATGAATGGCATTTTATGTATCAATGAGAAACAGAAAATAAAAATGCAATGCTCAATGACATAAATGATACTTCACATGAGAATGAATAAATTGAAAACTAAAAAGCCTCCATATAGAACATTCTTCTACATTACTGGGATACATCGAGTGATCAACAGTGAAAGGCAAGTCATGGAGAGATACTCAAAGTCATAAGTCTCGCAAGAGCTCAATGCTCTACATATCTAACCAAAGTAAAATAACGATGTTCAGAAATTCTGAGTCAAAAGTGCATTTGAGCACAAATTTCTCTAAGAAATATATGAGAATAAATAGAGAAATTGTTCAATATCACTTTATTTTAGGAAAAGGTAAAATGAAATCAATGATGTAGGACTGCTATGTATAGTATATACTATATATATAATACACATCTTTTAAAAAGACACAGGTGCTAGATAAAGTAGAGAAATGGCAACCTTTATGAATTGCTGGCAAACATTGAAAACATGTAGTTACTGCATAAGAGTTTGCCTTTTCCTCAAATAGTTAAATGCTATCCTAAGCTTATATGCATGGGTACTGAAATTCTGAACATATTGAAAATTATTCATAGTTGCTATATTTGTAACAGCTCCAGAGTAAAAACAATCAAAATTTCCTCCTCTAATGATGGAAAAGCAAAGGTACAGTAATAGTCGGTGGGATATTCTTTAACCATAAAAGAAAGAAAGTTTCGCTGCATGCTGCCTTTGACAGATCCTGTGAGCCTTGTTCCATGGCGTGAGCCAGACACAAATCTCACAGCTTCGTAGAGGCAGTAATAGAGGAAGGGCCCAAGTCCACTTCCAATCACCACATCTTCATGTGATATTTGAAAAAGATTGTGGAACTTATAGTGTTCCATGCACAACATGGTGACCATACTACAAACAACTTGTTTGAAGGGTGAATTACAGTATATAAAATATATCACAATAAAAATCACATGTCTTGATGAAGAAAATTGCAAAATATAAGCCTGGTTTTGTTAAATATGAAGATATTTCAAAATTACATTTTGTAAAATGGTAAAATTCAAGATAGTAGAATGCAAAGAGGTCTAGGAACAGAGCGCAGCATTCATGGGCATTTGGTTTTGGAAAATCAACAATTTGGCATTTTGAGAAAATTTTGTTTATCCAGATAAAATATAATAAAACTTCACCCCAACTCACAGTATTCAAAACATAAATGTCAGGTAGACTGGATTACATATGAAAGGGAAAAGAATTTAGCATGTTTTGTGTTTTTTCTTATAGTAGAAATTGGGAAGATCTATGTGATCATTTTATATTACAATACTAAAAGAATTTCTTTTTTAAAAAAATAGATGGTTCAAAATAAATGTTGATATGTTGAGTAAAGGAGCAAACCATGGTACGGGACACAGAATGCAAGACATAAAACCAATAGAGGCCTCAATTCTAGAATATACATCTAAAAATCAATGAGAAAACCAGGAAAGAGAAAACAAAGGAAATTATTTTTCAATTAAACATGATTAAAAAATATATGAAAACCTGCTGCAACAGTGAGAAAATTAAACTAAAACTCATTTGACCCGATGGCTAAAATCAAGCACAGGAAGGACACGTACTGGTGTGGTTCCCAGGGGCATCTGCCTTTTCACTGTGACCTTGTCAACAGGATTGTGCTGTCTTGTAGCACACTCTCCTTCTGGGAGTGTCTAACAGGAATGCATAATAAAAACATGCTGCTTAGGGCTGGAGAGATGGCTCCGAGGTTAAGAGCACTGGCTGCACTCCATAGGTCCTATATTCAATTCCCCCTAACCACATGGTGGCTCACAACAATCTATGATGAGATCTTGTGTCCTCTTCTGGTGTTCAGGCATAAATGAAAGCACAACACTATATACATAATAAACAAATTTAAAAAGAAAAACAAATCAAAACAAAAAAGAAAAAATGTGCTGTTCCACATTAGTTCACAACAAAAACTAAAATAATCCATACTTTTACCAATATAGGGCAATTTATAAATTATTGATAATCACTCATGGAACTATGACAGGTCGGTGGAGCTCAAGGACTAGGATATCTCACAAATATCCTAAGGCAGAGATTCAGCCTTGAGTTAACACTTTGGTTTTAATCACTTGGAGACCAAAACTAGGGTAAAAGAATTATGCAAACACAAATCAATATATTATCTATGGTCTATTGACAGTATGCATAACTAAGTAATGTTAGATGATATATTCTAATTTTTGCCACTACTTGGCAGTAAATAGTCTATTTTTCATGTGAAATTAAAGTGGTCATGTGCATCTAAGGCATTCAAATCCACTACATGTACTGTATCTGGTTCCATTAGCACAGAGCCAGCCCTAGACTTCTGTGTTGGCCCCTTTCCAGATCGCATGGGATGCTCACTTTGTGATTACTTTCACACACACACACACACACACACACACACATGATATATATATATATATATATACATATATATGTGTATATATATATATATATATGTTACATAGATGTTACTCTATTGCAACTCGGAATTCACAAAAATAACTTACTGAAAATATGAGAAGAAAACCAAAAAAACTGATAGCCTACATGCTTTTTGTATGACATAGCCTGTCTATTTTACACAATAAAGCCAAACTAGAACCTTTAGTGAGCCCAGGTATAATCTAGGAGCCTGTATATGAATATAATAGTGAGTTTGAAGAAAGTCTTGAAAGCTTCACTTTGCCACCTTTTAGCTAACTAGCATTATGATAGTTATCCTGACAAACTAGAAATAGTCTTAGTTTACCTTTCTGATGATAAGCTATAGACATATGTTCATTTATACATACACAACCAGTCAAAACAGTGTTAACATCTTGTCTCATACACTGTATCCTCCATTCTCTTTTACAGTAATGTTTTCTTAATATTCAATATGTAAGCCTAAACTGATTTCCAAGGCAAAATGAAAAGGCTCCCATCAAATGTTTTAAAAATGAGCTCCCGTGTTTTGTAATAATAATGGCTGGAAGTTCAATATTTCTTCTCAAACACCAAGGCAGGGAGCCATATTTACAAAAGGCCTCTCTGTTTGCCGTTTCCTTCACACAAGACAACATTGATAAAACCTTTGCACCCACAGCAGGTGCCAGGCCTTCTCTGGGGAATTTCTGCTGCCTTGATACTGCCTTTTATTTGTACTTCAAACACCTTTGAAAAATAAAGGCTGATTTAAATACCATTTGAAAATTTAAAGCCTTTCTTTTATTTTGTTAAAATGCCTTCCTTGGATTTGCTTTGCCCAAATGAATCGGTTCTATAACTAATTACTGTCCTATAGTCAGCAAAGACCTGGAAATGCTAGAGACTAGAAAGTTAAGTCTTGGTGTGTTTCACACTCGAGAAATTAAATGTGTATGCTAAATATTGACAAACGTAAAATGAATTTAATAACAATCTTGCTACTTTTGAGAATAAGATCATTTACCAGATGGTTTTGTGGTCATTTGAATAATTGGAAAATGTTTTCCTTAGCTATACTATGTTCTTACACTGCTGACTAGAATTGGACAAGAGGAGGTTAATTAAGTATGTTTTAAGTAAAAACTTATTTTTATCTAGCAAATGATTTCCAAAGTTACTCCTTTAGTTTGCAGTATTTGTGAAGCTGATGTGGAATTATAACATTGGATTTCCTTTAAAAACAGACTATTAAAACCCCTTGTTTTCCCTTCTCTTTGTTTTCCTTACATCAGGCTTGGACTCCTGGACTGTCTGCTGACTTCAACTGTCTGGTGAGTTTTGTTCTGTTCTGCTCTGTTTCTCTGGTCCTTCTGGAAACCTTCTCATATTTTAATTACTTTCTAATCATCTTTATAAGATGTTTTTCTTCTCACTTAAGCCTCAATCATGTAAAAAAAGTTTTTCTGATTTTTATTTACTGAGGTTTACTCTTAGAAGGCCAAAGTCAATTGCGTATTAAAGGTCCTGTGATGTGCTTAATATTGGTGCTTGGCAGTTAACCTCATGGGTCAGGGGAGCATCCCAATCAAGGCAGCAATGGAACACACAATTGAGAGACTTTGATTGGAGAGGGCTCAACTAGGGATCACTATTATGCATGATATGCCTGAAATTTTAAGATAGCTCAAATTAATTTAAAAAGATACAGCCACAGAAAAGGTGATAAAATAACCAAACTTTAAAAATGTTTTTCATATTAGAGTTGTAAAATACTGAATGCACTATGCTTTTTTGTACTGAAACTCTTGAAATTCTTGTAACATTTACCTACCAAATCAATTAAAGACATGTAAAGGTGTTCTGTTTCATCAAAAATGGAATTACTACAAAAGATAATTTATTTAGTTAGATATTTATCTGTATATCTGTACAACTACTTGATATTTGTATTGACCCCAGTCAGGCTTTTCAAATAATATTCTCATTCAAATATATATTCAGACCTTTCCACACTTTAAACTTGTCTAATATTATTGTATTATAAAATATTGTATTGTATCTTACTAATATTCTTAAATCTTTATGGTTCAAAGTCTTGTGTGCTCTAGAGTTCCTCTTTCTCCTCACTTTTGCAGGGACACTTCATGAAATGTCAGGGGAATTTCCAATTGGATTGTAGAGACAAGCTCTGTCCCTCTATGAACTGAGTTCCAGTGAGAAGTCTGGGAGGCCAGTCTCTTTGTGGTGGTCCTTTATTTTTTATTCAGAATTGGTTTTAGGCTTTCTAGATGAACGCCTTTCATGTGTTCATCTAAATAGTCACCTAGCCATTTCTTTTCTATGGCGTTTCCAGTCTCCACAGTCCACCCAAGCGCGGAGGCAACCTTGTTGAGCACACACTACTTAAGGTAAAACAAAGAGAATTACAGTGAACAGAGACATTTCAAGTAATACGGGAGTTCATGTCACTTCTAAGAGCTTTTGGGTCATACCTTCCCAAAGGGAACTGTGCTTTCTCACTCCTCTTCTTTTATTGTATTTATTGAGCTATACATTTTTTCTCCACTCCAATCCCTTCCTCCCCCTTTCTCCTTCTACTCTCTCCTGTGACATCCATGCTCCAATTTATTCAGGAGATCTTGTTTTTCTTCCTCTTAGGTAGATCCATGTATGTCTCTCATTGTTGTCTAGGTTCTCTGGGGTTGTGGACTTAGGCTGGGTTTTCTTTGCTTTATGTCTAAAAGCCACTTATGAGTAGGTCACATATTATATTTGTTTTTCTGGGTCTGGGTTACCTCACTCAATATGTTTTTTAGTAGATCCATCTATTTGCCTGAAAATCTCAAGATGCCACATTTTTTTTTATCCCTTCAGTTAAGGGGCTTCTAGGTTGTTTCCAGGTTTTGGCTGTTACAAATCACGCTGCTAGTAAGTTCCTCTTTTATACCTGTGTATGAATATACCATTGGGATCAGCAACTTTTCCTAGGAGATCCTGCTTTGAGTTATTTCTGTCCTCTTTGTCTCCTGTCTCTAAGCCTCATGATATTAATAAACAAATTATCATTAAGAACCTTTCTGCATTTCATTCTGTCCACAGCAAAGATAAGCTGGTCATGGCTACACATAACAGATTGTCAGTCTGCCAATATTTACTCGTCATGGGTAGAATCTGAATGCCCTTTGGTTAGGATTATCTGGAAAATTGTTGACAGAAAAATGAGTAATGAAAAGTGTGGAGTTACTAGAAGCATATATCAAAAAGAATAAGTTAGTATAATTTTTATCAAATTTTCAATGGCCTGGTACCACTCCCTACCCAGGACGAGGATGAAGAGTCATATCTTAATTTCCCTACCAATAGAAAGTCTATTTCAACTTTTACTGGGAGGCAGCATCTTACAGACAGCAGAAAGTTTTGTTTTCCTGTTCCCATCATGTCAAGTAAAAGAATCCTTGTTTTTTTTTTTTTTTATCTTATTTATTTCCTAAACTTTTTGTAGGACACAAGAAGTAGAGCTGGAATATATAATGCTTCTTCTTCTGATTTACACACCTCCATTTAAGTAATGCAGATGTTCTCAAGCTGCTAGGTCAAGATGAGGATTATTCTGGATTTTCCACTTTTACCTCATTTGTCTTAATTAATCTTCTTTTAATAAAACTGAGAGCCTACACAGCTATATCACATATTTTCCCATCATGTTTCCCGCAGAATTTCCCTACCAGGGTACTGCTTGATATTCAGTATTATCCTGCTTATTTGGAGGTAATCTTCCCTCAGTACATGACAGGAACCTTGAAAGTTAGTCATATATTGCGTTTCTTCCCTCACTTCAGTATTTTTACTTCTATTTACATTGCTGTCTTCCATGTCTATACCTATAGCCATTCTTATTCATTATGAAATGCATTATGACAGGCGGGGATACTCACCACTATACTAACGAGGATGACGACATGAAATGCATTATGAAAGGCAAATGGAATTCCCATTTCTCCTGGGTGACTTGATAGTTTTCAATATTGTAGTTTCATTCCTCTTCTGATCATTTTTATTTTCAGGAAAACAATGTTCATCATTTTATCTAAATCAACTACTACTACTGATTCTAGAGTATTGTATGCACAATTCTTTCACAATAAGTTCACAAATTTGATAAGTAAGTTATATCACATACTGTTTGCTAACTGCAGTGCACTTGAACTCATTGTTCTATGCTTAGTCGCTCTTCAAAAAATTACAAATTGACTATCTTATTTCAAACATCAAGATTAAATTTTTATTTCCATAAACTTTCATTTCCATTAAGTTTGCTTCAGTACAGTTATGACTAGCCAAGCAAGTAGCAGCATGAAGCCAGTAAAGACGGACAGCATTACCTGTAAAGTACAAACCCCAGCAGTTCCGGGATACATCTGAGAATATGGAAAGTAATAATACAAATTAGGTGCATTAGAATAAACTCTGGTCAGGCCATATAGTCCTCAAACTAAAGAATAATCGGTACTTTGGGACCAACCATCAGCAAAAATATATTCCTTTCAATATTCATTTATGTAAGGTAAGCTACTTAAAGCTTATGATTCACTGATTTCATGTCTTTGTGTGTGGCTGCAGTAATTTGTTCCAATTCATCAATTTTATTTTCTGCACCTGGAGACTGAACCTTTAAAGAGGTCAAAATAATAACATGCACAGTGGTGGACAGCTGAGTGGATGTTTTTAAGACCTCGCTGGGAATCAGGTGTGGTTGGTGCACCTTCTAGTATAATTTTGACAGCAGCATGTTTTGTACTGTCTTAGTGATGGGGAAGAGAAAGCTGGAAAGGATCCATTATCTGTTTCAGTCACAGGGGTGATGGATTAAGATTCAGAGATTCTATCTGAGTCCTGATTCCAAGGACTAAGAAGATGCACCTCTCTCAGAGTACCTCTCTCAGAGTCTCAGTAAATCTAATCTCAGTAATCTCAGGGTGCCTCAAAAGCAGCCCTGATCTGTGAGCCTTGAGAAAACTAGAACATGATTGATTAAAAAGAAATTTCACTCTCTGGAATTTCACTGTGCTTACAAATTGGGGCAACTATTTTTAAATCCAGAGAGCACTGCCACAGTTCTCTCAGGTTTTGAAACATACATCTCTGTGCTCTATATATGTAAAGCCATAGGCCTAATTAACATAATCAGCCAAATTGAACCCATCACAACACAATACTTTCCGAATCAAATGGTGGGAATTAATAGAAACTTCTTTTTATCATTCAGACTCTCAGATTTATACGTAAACTTTATGTAAGTTTGGCCATCTTGTCATTTTTGTTACAGTACTGCTGGCAATTTTCAACCACATTCATATGGTTAGACTTAGTCATGAAATTCCCTTCAAATCAAATGAAATATTCAGTTGTATCATTACATTTTTCAAGAATTGAGTATTGTCTCTCATTTATGAGTTTGAAATAAGATTTCTTCCCTTAGGCCACAATGTGTTGATGTTTTAGAGAATTCTTTCTTCAAAAACTTAACTATCTAGATATTGTAGCTTTAGCTTCCAGGCACTTCTCTCAATTTGAGTCCTGAGGTCAAATCCCAAGACTGTAGGAATAAGATAAGATAAAAACTTGGTGTTAAGTACCACTGTCTTTTCAAATGTGTGTGTGGGGGGTGTGCAGATTAGAAGAAATGAACCAACTAGGCCCACTTCACAGTTGTGAGTGGGCACAGATGTGGAAATACTTAGGATAATTTAAATTAAAAAGTATTTTTTTCATTAGTTAGTATGTGATCTTGATGCAAATATCTATTCTATGAGTATAGACCTTGTATTTAGAACAAAGGGAAGAGTCACCTCAGTATGTATGTGTGGATTTTCTCATGTTTTCAAACTATATTTAATAATTATTTGTACAAATATTCTGATAAGGGTTGGAAAATGCTATTTAAAAGGATACTAGAGATGACCCTATCTTTATGGTCCTTTATGTCTTCTGTATAATTATATTATTTTACTTATTTATCAATATTTTATAATTTAATTTACTTTTTAAATGTCTGGGTATTTTGTCTGTATACATTTCTGCAGAATGTGTGTGCCTGGTGACTGAATAGACTAAAATAGTGAATAGGATCCCCAGAAATTGAAGATACACACCATGAACAGCCAGTAAGAACTGGAAACTGGACCTTGTTCCTAGGGAAAATACTAAGCCATCACTCTCCCCCTAATTGTTACTATTTTAATTTCTAGCTAGTAAAATTATGATCACTTTCCATGGACATTTTGTGGAGTCCTTTGCTAAGGTAGCAGGTTACTGCAAATCGTAATGTTGTGTGTGATCACACAGGCCTTAATTCACCTCCTTTCTCTGAGTCTCAGTGGAGACTGAGCCAAGACCTCTCCTTTGGTGAGTGAGAAGGTCTGCATAAGCACTTCTCCTTTATTTTTCGATATTCAAACAATTGCATTTGATTTTCACCTTGCAGATAGGTGAGTGATGGGGTAACACATTGCCAAGTAAAAGTGGACATGAAGTTCATCTCATCATTTGTGTGCAAACAGGGGAAGCAACAGCGTAGCAGCCTCGGCCACACTGGAGCTTGTAGAGACACATTAGTTTGAGATGCCACAGCTACTGGAAGAGATGGAAGACAGTTGCTATGGAGAGTCCCACTTCCATAGCCAACATTAGGAGCCAGGATCAAGGGAACTGCCTTTGCTTGTTTTGCCGTTGTCAACAGTGTGTAGCTTGCTGACACTAATCAAAGAGAACCAGAGCGATGGTCACTACAGCATTGCTGTAACTCCGGGGTAGAGAAAGCTGCTCCCTGAAATACAGTTTTACAATTCTGCTTTTGTGTTAAAACAATTTTTTTATTGATCGTAACCAAAATTTTTGGGGGACTATATATTTGGAGCCATAGCACTCAGTTTAAAACCTTCAACAAAACTGTAGAAAATTCTGCATTAGTCCTCACCAGAGTGAACATGTGAAAAAGGTAACGTGGACTCATCTCTAATGAAAAAATGATCTGTTTTCTTGTAAAAAACATAAACCTCTTTTGGTAATAATACTTTTAGTTCACCTATTTAAATATCACAAAGTAACAATGCTAAAGGAATCTAGCAGTCATTTCCTCAGTTAGAGAGACAACGTTCCTGGATGCATAGTTTCGGTGCCATGCTCAGCTCGCTGTGCTCAACATCTACCTTGCTTGTTCAAATGACCTGCGAAGACACCACCTCATATGTGTTTAGCTCTTTGCTTTTTATAGTGGAAATCTCTCTGTGCTGTTTTTAAGAGCCATCCTAATTTAAATGCCACCAACATGTCCAAAGAGTGTCACTTCTACAACAGATAATTAGTTAAACATAACCTCTTTCCTGCACACATAGGACTGGAGATCAAAAATAATTGTATACAATTACCTGGAATTGAAAGATTTAAATTTATTGCTAAGGAAGGGGCACAACAAATTATGCCTCATAAAGCATCGTGTCAATCATTAGCATCCGCTGTCGCAGTCAAGGGATGTTAAAAGCTACCTCTCTAGTGCTGATTCCTCTTTTATGAACAGAGCTGCTGCATCAGGGTTTCACTCTGACCGAGATGTCACATCCCCACAAGAAAACCCATCCAGGGAGCATCTGCACTTTTGTTAACCTATTTCACCTTCTGGATGGATACTAGAAATGTTCCTCAAGGCAGCATATTCCATTTAGGCAACACAGTAGCCTGTGATTAGACCTCCCTGGTACTGGACAAGCCCTGCTCTGTGCCACTGCTTTATTTTTGAAGATGGTATAGACACACATACACACCTAGTAAATATCCAAGCTGCATTTGAAGCATGCCAATATTTGAGTGAAATCAGAGTGTCCTTTCTTTGTAAAGTGAAACTATCTTTTAATTTCACCATTTAACATAGTACACTAAAGAACGATTTTACTACAATGAAGAATATTTTTAGTAAACCTGTTGGTGTTACCTGCATACTGTTAATACATTGAAGGAAAGATCTTTGGTAAATTGAACTTGGAATCCCCTGTGATTTTTTTTTATTTCTGTGTTAAATCATGCCAATTTTTTCTAAGTGTTCAGAAGACCAGAAAAATTCTCTTAATAGCTTTTCTTTGAAAATCTCAAGTGGCTTTTCTTGTTCTTGTCTGCTTGTTATTCCACCTCTTCCTCATTAAGTTCTTTCTGCGCCAGACTATTGTCTAAGAGTTCTCATAGGTTACACATACTTGAAAATCTCTGCAATTTGTAGCTTGTACTCTTGTAAACTTCTAGTTATCTTCCTGTTGGTCTTGAGAAGGTTCCAAGACCGTCGTCTCCATTTTAAATTGTTTTTCTTTCATTAGAATTTTATTTAATATTTTGTAAGGTAGGGAATGAAACCCAGGGCCTCCATGAGTTATATCTTTAGCTCACTTTATCATATGATCTCATATTATGTATATTAATAATAAAATATGCAGATTATTTAAATTATGATTTATGAAAAAATTTATAGACTATTATAGCATCTTCCTGGAGATGTAACCAAACAATGGCAGGTTAGGTAGTTAGGATGAGCTTCCAGAGAAGTACACAGAGTAGCTGATCATTTGCAACAGCAACAAGACATTATTTCATAAGGTTCACTATCAAACAGTGTCTTGTGGTTTGAGTACAGCAAGTTTGGAGCTTTGTGAGGGGCTTTATTCATAAGCTATCCTCAACCACAGGTGACTGGAGGTTGCCTTACCTAATGGAAGATTTAACATTTCCCTGCTTATGGCTGCTGCCACCAGAAATGGCCTCACTCGGCACTCTCTCCATGTTTCTAAGATCTTACTGTAGCTTGGAAATTTGTGCTGGTACCTAGAGATGGAAGGTACTTGAAAGACAGTAATTTAATTATTGTGTAGACTTGAGAATCAGGTCTCTATGGATACAGTGAAGGTGAATATGGGGATTTCTAAGAAAGCTATAAAACAATGATTCTTGGCATTATATGATATATCACTGTTTTATTCAATAGCCATGCACACTACCCACGAAGCACAGTGGAAACTTTTCCACGTCTAGTTCCTACAAAATCAAAGGATAGATTATTCTTTGATAGGCGTGGAATGTCAACCTTCTCACTCAACTCATATGAAATTCTCTTGAATATGTCTGTGTTCCTAAAATACATCTCCTACAAGAGCAGGGTTAGCAAAAGTTACAACTATAGGAGATAGGATGGTTTTTAATCCTATTATCATTTCAAATGAATTAGTATCTTTTATGAAATGTACCAAAGCTAGAGAAATGGCTCAGCAGTTAAGAGCACTGACTGCTCTTCCAGAGGCCCTGAGTTCAAATCCCAGAACCAACATTGTGGTTCACAGCCACCTATGATGATATCTAGTGCCTTCTTCTGCAGAGCACTGTATACATAATAAATAAATAAATCTTTAAAAAATATACCAAAGATCCTTGAAGTGATGTTTGCAATAAAAAATTAAAAAAAAATTACTGCTAAAATCTTCTCGAATAGTTCTTTTTCTAAAGTAAAATACTCCATGGGCATTTTTATCAACCTATCAACATGTAGATGGATAATTATGAATATTACTGACTTTTGAAATGAAATAAAATATTGTGTAAAGCAACTATTTTAAACTTTAAACTTCAGGCTTTTTCACGGTACCTCCTGGAGACTTTATTAATAAGTAAGATACTTCTAAATTATTTGTTTAAATCTTGCCTGGCATGCACACTTCAAAGGTTTACATAAGATGTCAGATTTCTGTTGTTACCTGTCTAGCTAATGTCTTCATTCAGCATTCGAGCTCCTTAAAGTGATTAATAACATCATTTTAGTAGTAATTTTATTAATGTTCACCTCAACACAGAGCATAATGATGAGTATGCATCAGATAATTGAGAATGTGGTAAGGATTCATGCTGCATCAATACCCTTACTTTTATTTTTCTACAGGGAATATTACAAAGCATGACATCATCATTCTAGGATCCTGATGTCAGACTGGTACAGACATTAACGAAGTTGTACTATCCACTTTCCTGGTAGCATCACTGCAATTAAGGAAAAAATACGTGTTTCCTCTTTCCACTTGCCAAGGGTGATATATGATGTTAAAAAAAATCAGCTGTGATAATGAAAAGAAATCAAATATCTAGTTGGCTATCATTTACTTCTTGAAAGTAAAGTTCTATATTTCAAGTTTATTGCATCATGATCTTGTTCTGATCGATTGTTATTTAGAATGAATTTTCACATAATTTTATATGATCCAGACCCCTTTTTTATTTGCCCTGTTGAAAAGCAGAATCTTAAGGCATCTGTTTTATGTTAACATTATTTTTTTCTATTTAGTGGATAATTTTATAAAATAAAATCTCAGACATCAATTTTAAAGCTATTCCTTAATCCTCCGTAGCAAATTCCCATATGCTTAGGATTCCCCACTGTTACAGTACAGTGAATGAAGCCAGATTTTCTCAGTAGGGATGATTTACATGGTAGAAATTTATGTATAAACATTGTGTTCAGCATTGAAAGTTACTGTGATAAATTTCAATTCATAGCAGCGAAAAGTCATTCTACATATACCCAGTAGATCCCCAAACGTTAAAAACTGTGTCCTAATTTCAGATTTCCTTTTCATGCCTTTAAGGTATTGGTATTTTAAAATATGAAGTGCTTTGTTATTGATTTATGCATTTAAAAAGCTGAAGTGAAGATATAGAAACTTCTTAATAAATCTTGAGATTTAGTTGTGATGAGGTACACCAAATGGTTGCTTCTAGAATTTTCAGTGAAATTTTTAATATTGTTGTGTCTCTGATTTGTCATCTGTAAAATAAGCAGTATGCAAAATTTATTCCCAATGATGGGGATATCTTTTAAATGAAAAGTCTTACCCCTTTCCTCTCTTGGTATTTTGGTAAATGGGATATTGACTGACATTCTCATTAAATTTCACATAAGATCTGATGTTTATGTTACTTATTACAGTCTGATGGCTTTTGTCAAATGTTTCTGCTGTGGCCTAAAATTCATACATGCCATGTCCTATTTATCTTTCTAAAGAATATAGCTAGTTATGTTTTTAAACAGAATATTAAAAGACATCTCAGCTATCTACTGTTTTGCTTAGTTTTACTCTGAAAACTAAGTGTTTCATGGACCTCGTACAAACATTTTCTTCTTTCCCTTTTCCTGTGCAATAGAAAAGAACAAACACCTTTAAACTAGCCACAATTAGCCCCAATGTTCAGTTCACCATAATTAAACATAAAGTTTTAAGAAGTCATTTTTGGAGAATTTATGCTTATTTTCGAAGGGAAAGAGACATGGTCAGTTATTTAGAACACTTACTGTCCTTCCAGAGAATCTAGATTTTGTTCCCAGCACCCACATGGCAGTTATCAATGAGTTTTGATGGTTATATTATCGTTATAGCTTCCTTGAGCACTGAGCACAGGTAGTGCACAGATGAACATGCAGACAAAATACCCATTCAAGTAAAAATAAAAACAAATAAATCTTGGTAAAATATGTTTTAAAAGTCTTTCAATTATATTTTTTATTAATTTTCTGAATTCTCTGTCCATATAGTTAAAGAAATTTATAAATTTTATTTATCGATTTCTTTAATTCATTTATCATTTATTAATTAGTTGTTTAATATCTATGAGTTTAATGTGTTCATTAAAATTTTGGTGTCAATTATAAGCTTTATTACATTATAGTCAGATGGAAATCATGAAATTGTTTCAATCTTTCTGAAATTTTACAGATTTCTTTTCACAAGATGTGTTCTATTTTAGGGCAGCTTCTTCATAACTGTTGAGTAGAGATTGTATAGTTTTTAGTGCTTGGAAGGAATATTTTGTAGATATCTGTAAGTTTATTTGGTATTTGATATCATTTAATTCTGATGTTTCGCTGCTTAATTTACATTGTTGACCCATCTATTGGAGAAAAAAATCATTTGAATTTACTAACTACTAATGCATTGCTATTAATCTGTGCCTTTAATTTCAGTGATGCATTTTGTTAAATGAAATTAGGTTCATCTGAGTTTAGTGCATATATGTCTACATAGTAATATCTTTTTTCTTAACTGTTGCAATGATTCAAGTGAAATGGCCTTCTTTATCTCTTCTGATTACCTTTAGTTCAAAGTCTATTTTGTCAGAAATTAACATAGCTACACCTGATTGCTACCTGGTCACATTCCACTGGAGCACTTTTGTTGATCCTTTTCCTCTAAAGTAGTGATATCTTTTAAAGCTAAGATATGTTTCTTATAGACAATTAAAAGATATATTTTATTTGTTGAAACATCAATTGTATGTATTTTTGTTTGAAGAATGTAGTCTAATAATATTTAAAATTATTGAAAGGAGTCTAGATTATAGTCTTTTTCTGTGTTTTATTTTTGGTTGTATTATTTATTTGTGGTTTCACTGGTATTTTGAGTTTTTAATAATTATAGCTTTATATTTCTTCCTCAAGTTTCTTATCTATGTTCACTCCTTTCTTCAGTCCCAAATATTGCTTCCTGAATTTTACTTAGGTTTTATATTTGGGTATAAATGGAATCTTTTCCTTGAGTGCTGACATTCTATCTTACAAAGGCCAGATTCATTCTAGTTTTTAGACTTTCCTTTCATTTTTATACTTGGAGGATTGGGTTTTTCAGTTCTATCATAATTTCAGCTTGATATGCCTCAAATGTTTCTATCTTGTTATTGAACTCTGTTTTCAAATCTTGTATTGTCTGTGTGTATATATATATATATATATATATATATATATATATATATATGTATATAGTGGAATATATGTATATATTTTTGTGGAATAACAGGATTTATTCTCTTTAAATTTATTTCTTGTTAAGTACATTGAAGTATTTGTGTTTTCTTCAAGTTGATTTAATTATTTGAAACTTATGGTTATTTTGAAAATTCTGTTTCTGGGGATCATCTGGTTAATTCTCACTGGCAGGCATTTTGGCAGGATTGGTGGTGTTTTGGAAGATGCAGCAGATACTCTTTGGATCTTTTATATTGTTTGTATTTTTGAAATGATATCTGCATATGAGAAACTTCTTTTGTTTGTTTTGTGTCTCATTATGGACATATCAGTTTGGGACTGAAGTGACTGTATACACCTCAAGTTGAGTCTAGACATTGGGTTTGGCTTAGATGAAATGAAGTCAAGTGAATAGTGCTGACTAGCCTGGTGTGAAGGATGTTCATATTGTCCTACTATGGAAGTTGTCACTATATCTGGGAGTTGAGTAGGGGTGCATTAGGCTGACTCACTGCCCTAGACCCTGAAGAAGAATGTGTATAACATGGCTGGGTGGAGTGACTGGATGTGGCTTGGTTGAGGATAGATAGTGAACATATTGGCAGAGTATTAGAAGTAGGTAGCTTCTCAGGCCGGGGTGGCTAGACTAGACAGAGGCACTGAATTTAGAACCTACTTAGTTTTGGGGTTAGGAAAGTTTCAAAAGATAGGAGTCGGATGATTTTCCTGGTGAGACAAGGGAGAAAGACAGACCCAGGCTCTGTCAGGGTGGAGGGTCTACATATGGTATGGGCAGAGCAGCTGCAAGATTATTCTTGATGTTAAGGTTTTGCACAAATTTAATTATTACATACTATCCGTTAGTTTTAATGGGTTTTCTTCTGTTTCCTTACATTTGAATTGACCTTTTTCCTCATTCTTTCATTTCTCAGTTCTAATCCAAGAACTGAAGTGATTGCTAATGACAAATATTATCGAACGATAAAGAGGTAGCTATGTGATGTTTTGAAGACATGATTAGAAGTGTTTTTTCAACCCAGAGAGGGTAACAGACCCATGAGACAATTCTACCCAACTCTTGTCAGTGAGCCAACATGTAGGATTGTTTATAGGTATATAAATGAGTGCTTACTTAGAGGATCATGGGTTACTTCAGCAGGTACAGCACTGAGAAGCCCTTTTCAGCAAGGGAGATAACTTATGAAACAGGAATCCCTGGAGATCTCTGCCCAAATTTCAGGCAACTTGCCAAAGAATGTCCATGACCATGGAGAATTTCCTCTTTGCTACCTGTAGTTATAGAGGGTGTTTATCTGGGGGGCAGGGGACCTTTGTTAAACTTGTTCCTCTCATGAAGTTCTTGGGTTTGCTGGATTGGTTTCCGTACATCTCAGGGGCCTTCCTCCTCCCTTCAGAAAGGAATATGAGGAGTGTATCATTGCTGATTCAAAATGTCAGCTAATTAATAGAATTCAGCAAATCTTTACAGAAGAGTCACTATGTACTGGTGTCCGTCCCTAAGGGACTTGGCGTTATAAAGTGTCCTGCTTCCCTTCAAGTTGCCCCCTGTACAGCAAGGACAACAGTAATTAACTACAGTACCACAGGTGCTAACAGGTCACCTCCCACTTCACTTCTAAAGCAGCTAGAGTTCATAAATACCAGTTTCCCCATAGTCAACTGATCTTATGATGGAAGGACACATGAAACTGACTTACTAACTTAGTTTCTGATTCACACCTAAAGGCTGTATGAAGTGAGTTATTTTTGCTGGTATCCTCCTTTCTTTTAACAGCTGTCAAGATCAAGATAAAGCATAATGGCTATAGATCTAGACCATCGGTGAAAATCACATGTACTGTAAACAAAATAATCCTAATCTTCCATCCCTGTTCCTTCCTCACCAACATTATACAGTTTTCTGGAGAATCAGGTTCCCCCTTTAAAGTTCTTAGTCTATAAACAGGAAGCTAAAAATATTCTTTTAGAGTTTGAGAAAAAAGCACAACTTAGTAGAAGGCTGTAATTATGAGAGGTCAAGCTTATGTGTGTACACGTGGCATCAGCATCCTTATCCTTGGCCTGCTTTCAGTAGAAATTAAGAAAATTCTTATTGAATTGTATAAGTATTATACACTCAACTATGCATACTTAAGTACATTCAGGGTATTTTTCCTCTTATTTTTTAAATGTACTTATTTTTTGGCACTGAGAATTTTTCATGTAGTTAAGTTTGTTATCTAATTGTTTATAGTGTCTGATTTTTATATTATGTTTAAAGTAATTTCATGCATTTCAGGGTTCCAAGATTACTACATTTTTCTTTTGTCTTCAAACATTATTCATTACTTCACAACTTATATTCATTACACACACAATTATACACACACACACATACATATATGTAATGCATTTAGATCATACTCCCTTCCCCCACCAATGCCTCTGATTCCCTTCCCTTGGTAATTTTAGAGTGAGTTTCTAAATTTCATATTTTCCAATTAATCAATTTTGCTTCAAAGTATGACAAAGAAACATGGCTTCATTTTATTGGCAGAAACCTAACAAATGGTTCCAATTGCATTACTGGATAATCAATATTTTATTCTCTGACTTCAACTAAGAAACTAATTACCAGTGTCATTATATTGCTCATTTTTATATTTCTATGTCAAAATACATTCTATCTGAGAACATTTCTTCAAATGTTCTTATATCTCTTCCCAGAATTATATGACTCTAAAAAGGCTTCAGTCAAACCTTGAAAGTTTCAGGTTATTGTCACATTTTCATCTAATTTTCAATGTTTTGACAGAGAATTTGTTTCTGCTATTATTCAAAATAAAAGATGTAAAGTTTATAAGGTTAAACAATAACTTAAATAATATCTTAAACAGGAGTAGAAAATATACACATTATAACAAAAATAACCTTACATTTGTATTAATATACAAAAATTCATATCCATGTAAAATATTTGAGACTGGTAGTTGTCCAAAAGTAGACTCAAATAGCCACACTTTTATCCCATCATTTCTATACTATATGCTTCTCTTTTCCCATCAGAGAAAAATTCCTGAATCTAATATCCTTTGTCCAGCGGTTTTCCTGACCATGACCAATAACAACTTGTAACCAACCCCCTTAAATAAGGAAATAACAAAAGGTCCATAACCTACCCTATGACCAAAACAACCTACCCAAACTCTTAGGAATGTGGGTGTTGTATTTTCTAGACTGCTTCCTGTTTCTGAAGGCAATGACATCTCTAGAGAACCCTAAAAAATCTTGAGATAGTGGTCACGTCCTTGGAGAGCTGTAATTTTCTTTAGTCTGTGTGACAGGAAATTGTACAGCTTATCTGAAATCTAATTGGTGAAGTCTGTGAGGCTGTATCATCTCAGTTACCACCTTTGACATTGTTCTAGATGTGGAATTTTGAGGAAACTGTAATGGAGGCATTTTGAGAGGCTAGATCACCTGGGATAAATCTCTTTTATTTTCTGGAGTTTAATGATTGTTTATTGGTCTTCTTTGTTATTGCTTTATAAATAAAACCATTCAAAATTTCCACCTCCTACCATTTCCCCCCTGCTCCTCCACTCACCCTCTCTCCTCCCCCTCCAGTCCTAAGAGAGGGCAGAGTACCCTGCCCTGTGGAAAGTCCAAGGTCCTCCCCGCTCCATCCAGGTTTAGGAAGGTGTGCGTCCAAACAGACTAGTCTCACAAAAAGTCAGTACATGCAGTAGGATCAAATCTTTATTGGTATCTATCCTTTTCTCCTGAAAACACATAAACCTTTAAAGGTTAACACAAGTATGTAATGGGTAGTGTGTATAAGTCTACAGAAGATGATTTTTTTGTTTTATGTTTGAGCAGGTAAAAGCCACTTGTTAACTTTGTAAGTCTGTTTGGACTGTAAAACCAAAATGTAATATAAATCTCTATCCATGTCATATGAAAAGATGGCATGTAATAATAAGTCCTGAGAACTCTGTAGCCAACAAGATTTATTATGTTTTATCCAGTATCAGACCTGTTTCCATGGCACAGGATCAGCATATATATCACCTATCCTGTAGTTTTTCTGAACTTTTTAACTCATGACTGTAGTCAAGATCCTCGGGCAGTCTCCTCCAATCAATTTCAGATATTTATTAATTTAAAGAGAAACACAGCTTTTTGTTTCTTTTGGAAACAAAGGCATAACCACTCCTGGAGCAACATAACCTATTTTCTGACTTCCAATTTTGAAGTTAAGACATTTAAAAAATATATAGGTTGGTTTGATTTAACAGCTTCCATAACAAAATGTCTCTCAGCAGCTTTTGCTTTTTTGTTCAATGGCATTTAAAAATTTCAAAGTTAACAAAGCTCTTTACAGAATTCAGGTGTCCTGTGTATTTCCCATTCTTACATGATTTTTTTTGTTTCTTTACTTTCTCTTTAAAGACTTTATTATTACTGAACTTTTTTTCTTTGACTATACCCATTTTTTTTTTTATTGTATTGGTTTAAAAGCTCACCATTCCCTTTACCCCGGACCATTATACTGCGTGCCTGCAGCTTTCTCTGACCAGGAGACAAACCTTAAATATCCCTACTAGTCTCTAGTGGGTGGTTCCTCCCCATTGGTTCCCTGAAAACTTAGCTCAGGCTGGGGCATTTGCCACCCCAGGTCTAGGAAGTTGCTGAGCTCACTTTCCAGAGTCCCTGTGAGCAGGAACGGTGTGAGTGCTTGGAGAGGCCCATGTGGCAGTGTCAGGACTGGTGTGATATCTTGGAATGAGTGGTCCTGTCATGTATTGGAGCATGATGTGACTTTCACCTTTTTAAACTGACAAATGGCTATAAGACACATCTGTTTTAACTCCACTGTAAAAGCAGCACCAATATCAGTTATCAGTCCATAGAAAAAAGATATAGGAGATGTGGCTCAAGACAAAATGTGTGATGAATGTGTGTGAAGTCCTGATCTCAGTTCTCAGAATGACTCAGAAAAGAAAGAGAAAGACTGTAAATGTGACTTCATGATGGCTTAGTCCAGACATGGTTCTTCATGGGGGCAATACGTCTTCCTTACTTGAATATACTAATTTGCAGTCATTCTTCATTTGCTCAAATTATCATCTAGTTTAAAGATGCATTTGGGCCATTTATGCGTCAGCATAAACTACTTCAGGCACAGTGCTGTTATTTGTAGGTAGCTTGTTGGTGGCTAGAAGCAGGTAAGATGATCAACCTTCCTGATAATTCCCTGCAGACATCGCAATACTTATGCTGTCATGGATACAGGTCTATAGACAGAAATGCTATGACAGTTGGGAGGGCAATGATCTTAAACCTTACGCAAGCCGACTTTATGAAGTTGGGCAATTAGCTATAAATCTTGAAACATTGATGGAAATGTGTTCTCAGTGTGTTCTTTTCTCTGCATTGTGATGAAAGACTCCTGTATGGACAGTTTAATATGATATCTTTTCTATTAACATGGGTGATTCTGGAGGCTCTACATCCAGCTTTTAAAAATCTATCAACATTTCAAAGCCAGCTTGGTTTGGGGCTCTTTGTGTAAAAATATCACAAAGATTCCTAAGGCCTGATTATTATGAATTAAGATTTGAATGCTATATTGCTCACTAGGTATTATCTGACTTTTTTATAGACTCTTATAATTACTCCTGATAACTGATAACAGTGAAAATCTATATAGTTAGCACATTTTGATGTCATTCATAATTCTAGACCACAAACAAGGAAGAATGAATAACTTTCTTCCTAGATTTCGTCTGACTTTTCTGACTGGTCAGATTCATTGTAATCCTATTTTACTCATTTCTTTAGTCATTGAATAATATTTATCTTAGTCATATTATGACAAAATATAGAAATTAATATACTTTAGAGATTTATTCTAAGACAAACATAAACTATTAATAAACAAGTGAGTTTACCTGATTAGAACTAAGCTTCATTATTTCATCTTAAAAGAGCTAAATGTGGATATCAGAACATTAAGCAATATATAGTAGAACAGTCTTAGACGTTCACAATCATTTGACCTAAAAGGAAGTGAACATGACTTAAACAAACTGAGGTTTAGAAATGTTCATTAGATGTTACAGCATGTAAAGTTTCAATGGCTGAAAGCTAACTCCACAAATGAATTTTTCATAATTTTTTTTTTATCTTTCTCAACCACCATAGGCATCATTACTCCATTTTTTCTGTTAGATGAACATTCATCTATCCTGCTACTCACTATAATAACTACCAATAAATGTCATTTTTTTGGACTTTTTCAAGCTATATTTGGAAATAGACTACTTTAAAAGCATTCTCCAGGTTTCAATTACTCACAGTAATTACAAAAATTTGTATTATTCTCGGGCTAACAAATAGATCCAGGAAAGCTTTTGCCACCCCAATTTGTAGAATAGACCTTTTAGGCTGTGAAGTGTCCCCTGTACCTCAGAACAGCTGAGCAGCACATTGCGGTTGTGCTATTTGGCTTTTCTGTCAACCACTCTAGTAGTTCAGTGCCTTTCTTGACAAGCTGAGGAGGGAAGCTTTTCTCATGGGACAGTATTGCTCCTTCCCTGAGGGTTTAATTTGTTTCTGACTGAAACAGAGCATCATGCTTTTGGCAGCGTGCAAATTAAAAATATTAATGAACTGAAGTAAAAGGCAAAATAAAATGGCTTTTTTATTAAATCACAATCAAAGTTTGTGTTCATATCTCAGAGTTGTCAGCCTGTCAGTATGTCCCTAGGCTCAAACAATAGGGAGAAAATTTGATGAATTTTCCTTCTTTGCACTTATAGTTATTACTGATTTCTTTGAGGAATGAGAAATGTTATTATTTCCATTTCCAGTCCAGATGGTTATAATTTTCACACTGACTAGTAAAGAAATTTGAAATTAAGTGTTAAAGAAAATCTCAATAAATATTTTCTATTACTATTACCCTATATTTGGTATCCAATTCCATGGAAACTGAGAATTAAAGTCTGCAGGTTAAAATCAATAAAAAGATTGTTTGAGCTTTGAGTTTTGTTAGCTGGTGGTGGTCAGGTCCCACAGCACTAGTGCTAGAGGGAGCACAAATGTAAACCACCGTGTGCCTCCGTGCATCAAAATGACGGGTTTGTGCTCTGGAACCTCCGTACTGGTTTACCTTTCCACTGATGTTTCCTATATGCAGGTGGGTATAGCTGTGGAGTGTGGGAGCCATTCTGTGATTCTGCTGCAGATAAGCCTAATTCTGCAGGTCGTGTGAATCCCTCTCATTCTTAATCCACAATAAAAGACTTGTTTAAATAGCACGACTTCCTTAATCTTCACGTGGCTGACATTTCAGCTGCTCCGTGTTGTGTGTGTGTGTGTGGGGGGGCAGCTTTGTTACTTGTAAGGACTGCATGGACTAGCACCTTGCGTTTTCCAGTGATTTTGTTAGCGCTTTTAGACATTTTCAGTATCACCACATGCAGGATAAATAGCCTTATGTTGAGAACCACTGGGATCTGGGTACCTGGATGTAATCCTTACAGAGATTCTCAGTATGTTATCCTTGTGAGTCAGTCACTAAAACAAGACAATGTGTAGGCTGTTATTTGGCACACAATTTTATCTTCCTTTTGTTTACATTGGTTTTTGTCAATCTTTCTTATTTACCAATACATACAAGATAAATATCATCAATATTTGTGTTATCAACTAGTATCTGTGTGTATACATCCATATATATATATATAATATGTATATGCACATATATGTAATATATCTGCCTGTCCTCTAAGACCCATTGATAATGATAATAACATGAATAGACAACTCTCTGGGTGCTTGCAGATAAAACAAAAGAAAATACTATAGTCCTTTGGTTTGTTTTAAATATATGTTTGTGTGATAAACATGCAAGTTCATATGTTTTTGCTTGCATGTTGGCACAGACATTTTTTAGGCCAGAGATTTCTTCAATACTCTCCACCTGTTTTTTGAAACAGGCCCCACACAGAAGCTGATACTGATCAATTTGAAAAACTGGTTGGCAAAGAAACCATGAGATCTTCCTGTCACCATCTGCCCAGCACTAGAACTTATCTAAACCATAGTCTGTCCATGGGGCTATGGCTCCAGACTCACCCCCTCACACCAGTGTGTGGCCGATACTTTACTACTGAACCATTGGTACAGCCTCAGTATTTTAATTTGAAAGGCAGATTTCAAAGTAGTAAGAGAATGTATATAGCTTTTCTTCACAGAGAAGAGAATATTATAATCTCATGAATCTTTGGAATTTACACATGAAAAATGGAAAGTCTTATTAGAACTGAGAGTATGCTATCATTAAATGAAGTTAGAAGTACCCGAGTCAGTATTTCAAATTGTTGTGAGTTTCTTCCCGCATCCTAGAAACAAACAAAACCCTCAAATGTCTATCTTACATTATAGAGACAGTTTTTACTATGCAAATATTATTCTTTCCTGAATTTCTAGTAAATATCAAGACATCTTTCCTAGAATAATTACCATTTGTGGAAAAAAGCCCCAAATAATGATCAAATAAGAGCTTGAAGATATATTTGCTTTCCAGATAAACTCAGCTCTCCCCTGGATGTTTTCTCCTGATTAGCATGGCAGTCACAAAAGTGATAAGAAAGAACTAAAGCTTTTACACAGGAAAAAGTAAAGTTTGTGTTTATAAGGGAAAGCTGACGCTCTTTCGATGTGATCAGTTTGATTTCTTCTCACTAACCTGGAGTCACCCCAGGTAAGTAGATAGCCTCATACACGCAAGCCAAACAGAGAGAAATACTAATTGGATTCATTTAAGCAAGATTCTTTAGCAAGCATCTCATGCATGGGTGAACTTCGAGAATTCAACCAACAGTGAAGTGTTTCCAGCTCTCTGGAAGTATCGCTTTTTGCCACCTCTGCAAATGTTGATAGCAGCAGTCTGGTCAATAACAGAACACACTGCTTTAATTTCTGCCCCTTTAAATGTCTTGGATCCCTTCTGGTAGACAGGAATGCTGTGCTACATTACCCCCAGCCTGCCTTTCTCTTTCAGAACAGCCGAATGTGAAATGTACTACTTAATAAACAGATGCACAGTTTTGTAGTGTGTATTAAGATAGATTGCTTATGTGAAGTGGAAATGAATGCCATAAATCAAAGCTGTTCATTTTATATTTCTTGTTTAATAGTAATTTATCAGTTTTATTTCCAGTTCTTTACTGTGCAGATCTATCATTAACTACCTGTGGTAGGTTTCTTCGTAGAGTGCTGTCACTTGTACATCGCTAACACAGCAGAAGAGAGAGAACATAGCATCTTGTCATTTGAAGCGTGACATAGAGCTGATTGAGGGAGGAGGAGGATGTCACTGTAGTTGATGGCTTATGTTTTATCAAAAACATTTGCTAAAATATATTTAGATTATCTGTGTGGCCAAGTAAAACACTCCCCAGAAGACAATACAACCTAAAAGATGAATTCAAACATAGCTATGGTCCTTGCAGTTATATGAGAACATTAAACATTAATGGGAATATATTTCTTAGCTTGAGGGTTTTATTCCGCCTAATTGTAAGTTATCACTTCCAAGTGATATTCCATTGTATTCAGAACAAGGGAATTTTCATCAGGCAAGGGCTACGAATTTGAGGAAGCAATTGGTATTCTGATGCAATTCTTGTGTAGCTGTTGGTACAGAATTCAACCTGGAGTTAAGCCAGCAAAGATCTGCCACTGTCAAGAAGAGAAAAACAATTCTCTGGAATGGAATTTTGTTTCAACATGATGTGATTATTAAAATTTCAGTGAGGTTTCAATGAAATACCAAAATACAGAAGATAGACATTTCCTCTCACAATCTAAATTAGATTTTTTGAAAAATAATTTTAATGCAACTTTTAAACAAATCATTAAATAAATTTGCATTGATTAATAATTAATGATAAAAGTAATCTGCTACTTTTCTCATTACCTATACTGTGTGACCTCATCAGAAAAGTAGGAAGAAGACAACTGCCATTTTGAGGGAAAACTCGGATAGAAATGGATAGTAAAATACAGAGGAAAGCTCATATTTCAATGCAATAGCACTTTCCCAAAATTAATACAATTTGCCCCACTAAGTCCAGAATTCTGTATAAATGTAGCATTTCCAGGTCATCTTTCCCACCCTAAAGGAAGTAAGAATCAACCTTAACTAAACAGAACAATTTCCATAATGAGAGATATCAAGTATCTCATGTCGCCACAGAAAGAGGAACATCACAAAATGATCAGGCTTCTAAGTTGTGGCAATCAGTCTGTAGATAGTAAGGATTTGAAATGAAGCAGCTACACTGAGAACAGCCTCCCAAAAGCCTAAGTATTTTTGAAAGGGGAACAAACATCTACAATTAAAAGACAAAAGTCTCTTTTTCTGAGGACTTCAGAAACATCTTTGTCATTGAGCTATTTGTGATATGGCGTGGTGTACAGTGGAGCACACAGTGATAGCATGCTGCTCTGATTAGTATGTCAGCAATGGTGGAAGGACTAGCTTCTAGTACTATAACACACACACACACGCACACACACACACACACGCACACCGGTATCTCTTTGGCAGACACTCTTCTCTACTTCTCTCCACGAAATGTAATCAGAAATTGATTAAAAATAAAAGGTATCGTGTCTATCCATGGTGTGATGATCTGTGACTTGTGAAAGTGAGGGTTTGTCAGAAGTTTGTGACCTCCACAGGCTGTAGCATAGTGCGGCCACCAGGAACACGCTCAGTCCATCTTGGCAGTAGGATGGCTTCCACAAGTGATAAATCTCTCATCTCCGTTTTCAGAATATCACTCATATATACATATATGACATTCAATATTGTTCTAAAAATATTGGATAATGTATGCATATATTGTGCATGGGAAAGATTACAGATTTACACACAAAGTTCTTTATGCTATATCAGAAATGTTCCTCCACTGTATAAATGTCATTATTCTTAACAATTGTATTTTTAACTAAAATTAGACCTCATTATTCTAATTGTAGATAAGTAATCTCTTCATTCTCATCTCTCTTTCTAGCTGTTTCAAATCATTTAATGTTGTTAATATCAAATTACTGATCATGACTTCTAGGTCATTTGATTAGAAGATTTTCTTGTGTATTTTGTTATTGTTTCATCCTATTCATCATATGACTTTAGCTTGATTTCCTCCTGCTCTAAAAGGCTCTCATTATTCAACATGGTATATTGACTAGATAGGCAGGGGAGTTTTAGGATTTACTCAGTAAATTTTTCTTAGGATTTACCAAATGGTTAATATATAACAATATACTTACACTTTAGCCATCTGATGACATATTAGAATGAAACTAGAAATAAATTAGGCAATAATGCTCAGAAACAAGGTCATAACTATGAAATACATTAGAATTACCTGATGTCTTGGAGAGATTTTTTTTTCAAAAGCATATAGCAAATGCTGAAATGTCATCTCAAGCAGAGTGTTACATGGTTTTCTTCTAATGCAGCTACATTTCCTCTGCATAAGAGAGGTCTTCAAAAATCAAATATGACTAGTTAAAAGAAAAAGTAACATCACGACAGAAAACAGTATCAACTGTTCAGTATTTTGCCAGTGGCTGCTCTGTGTTTCATTTAGATGATTCAGTTTAATTTCTTTTTGGCTTAGGATGCTACTGTGCTCTTTTTGAACCTGAACAATGTCCTATTGAAAGTGCTGAAGCAGCTGACTCAAGACCTGTGGTACCAAGGTCTGTGCTCAGAACAGCCTTCCTACTGAGGGATGCTGCTCAAATTGCTGTTGGAGAACATAGCAAAGCTTCAAAGTGACTGGATGAATGTAGCCTTATATCTACCATCAGGCTGTCCTCAGCAACAGGGCAGATAGATAAAAACAGTTAATTGAAAATCCCTTCTACACAGACAAAAAAGAAGAAGATAAAACTTCAATCTTTCTTGTATTAAAGTGTACTATACTGCTGACAGTAATTAACTTTTAATATGTATAGTAAGGTGTATTTCTCTTAAAATATGTTTTAGTACAAAACTTGCTCATTAGCAGCAAAAGGATAATTTACTCAGCAGACACTATCATTATTATTTTATTATGATATTCTAAGTCCCTGGAGAACAAAGCCCTCAAGTGCTTAAGACAGCAGTTTCTATTTTAGATAGAGATTATCTCATTTTTGGCCAATGTAAAATAAAATAGAAAAACTCTTTGTATGTCATATTAATGCCACTTGAGAGTATTTAATATAAAAAGGGAAATTTAATTTTTGATTTCAGCATAATCATATTTCAAAATATTGGATTCTATCCTGTGCATACTTCCTTGGCTTAATTTTGCATCTAATTAAACTAATCATAATGGAAAATATATAATTCTACATTTCAAAAATACTTCTTGAATCCTAATTCATTTACAGTGAGCCAGCGGTACAAACCTCCAGCATAAGAATGAAGGAACTCTTATGAAATATTACCTGTCAGTGGCAATTCTGGGAATGTTTACTAAATAGTACTAGACTGAAGGTTCAGCTGCGTATGTAGATTGGCTTTCTAGCTCCGTATGATTCACTCTACTTAGCATTGAAACAGGCTCCTATCTATTCCACTAGACGGTAAAGGCGCAAGAAAGAGTATCATGTCTTGAGGAATTCTATCCATTTATATCATTATTTACCAAACTGCCCATAAATTTATTGACTTCAAACAATTGTTTCATTCTCACCTCTGTCCTGAGTTTTGAATAGGGATCATGTAGGAAACTGTTCTGTCTTGTGGACTTCAATCCTTCCATCAGCTCTTAGCTGGAGTATTTCCTCCCGGATCATCTTTGTCTTCTGAGGGAGCTTAAGTTGGTGTTTGTGTACTTGGCAACATGCTGAGTTCATATCCGTAGAATTTATACTTCAGTGGATCTGAGCTCCCCAAGAACCTGATTGGGGCCACACAGATGCTGCAAGGAACACTTGTTTCCTCACTTACAGACTCCCAGATGTCATTAAAAGAATCACCTTTCTCATTAACAAGAGCATGAAATCTCTCAAGGCAAGTTTTTTTTTAGTGTTCATTTTTTTTATTGAGAAAAGGAAAAAAAAAGTTTCCGCCTCCTCCCAGCCTCCCATTTCCCTCCCCCTCCTCCCACCCTTCTCCCCCTCCTACCACCCTTCTCCCCCTCCCCCTACTCCTCTCCCCCTCCCTCTCCAGTCCAAAGAGCAGTCAGGGTTCCCTGCCCTGTGGTAAGTCCTAGGTCCTCCCCCCTCCGTCCATATCTAGGAAGGTGAACATCCAAACTTGCTAGGCCCCTACCAAGCCAGCACATGAAGTAGGATCAAAACCCCGTGCCATTGTCCTTGGCTTCTCATCAGCCCTCATTGTTCGCCATGTTCAGAGAGTCCGATTTTATCCCATGCTTTTTCAGTCACAGTCCAGCTGGCCTTGGTGAGCTCCCAATAGATCAGCTCCACTGCCTCAGTGGGTAGGTGCACACCTCGTGGTCCTGACTTCTTTGCTCATGTTCTCCCTCCTTCTGCTCCTCATTGGGACCTTGGGAGCTCAGTCCAGTGCTCCAGTGTGGATCTCTGTCTCTATCTCCATGCATCACCAGATGAAGGTTCTATGGTGATATGCAAGATATTTGTCAGTATTGCTATAGGATAGGGTCATTTCAGGTTCCCTATCCTCAGCTGCCCAAGGAACTAACTGGGGACATCGCCTTGGGCTCCTGGGAGCCACTCTAGGTTCAAGTCTCTTGCCAACCCTAAGGTGGCTCCCTTAACTAAGAATTGTGCTTCTGTGCTCCCCTATCCAAACTTCCTTTATCCCAGTCATTCCTGTTCCCCAAGTTCCCCCCATCATCCCAGCAATACCACTCCTGGGAATATACCCAAGAGATGCCCTATCATATGACAAGAGCATTTGTTCAACTATGTTCATAGCAGTATTATTTGTAATAGCCAGAACATGGAAACAACCTAGATGCCCTTCAATGGAAGAATGGATGAAGAAAGTGTGGGATATATACACATTAGAGTACTACGCTGCGGTAAAAAACAATGACTTCTCGAATTTTGCATGCAAATGGATGGAAATAGAAAACACTATACCAAGTGAGGTAACCCAAACCCAAAAAGATGAACATGGGACGTACTCACTCATAATTGGTTTCTAGCCATAAATAAGGGTCACAGAGTCTACAATTGGTGAACCTAAAGAAGCTAAGTAGGAAGGTGAACCCAAGAAAAAACATATAGTTATCCTCTTGGCTATGGGAAGTAGACAAAATTGCCGGGGAGAAAATTGGGATCTTGGGTGTGGGGTGGGATGGGGGTAAGGGGAGATGGGAAGAGTAAAGGGAGAAGGGGAGGATGGGGTAACTTGGGGAAAAGGGATGATTGGGATCAATGCAAGTTTTATTTATTCTCCCCTAAAAAAGGTCTTTCATATATCCGCCAGTTCCTACTCTCGTTTCTATCATACAAAAATCTGTTGCTAGCAAAATGAGTATTTTTCACGAGTGCTTTCCCAACACCAAGTACAACAAGCATTCCAGGTGTGGAGATTTAAAATGTCTACAGCATTTAAACTGTAAACACCAGCTAAAATACTTGAATGTGCTCTACCCACAGTTCTCAAATGCCTGTGCCCCAGTTCGACAACTATCAGGTTCCTGTAGTATCTGCTTTTTATCTATGTCATGCAATTGTTAGAGTTATGTTGTAGAATATTACTTTAACTATGTAAAGATGTGTTACAATTGTTTATGCCATATTTGTTTAATTATGGGAAGGTGTTCTGCTTTTGTTTATACTGCATTTGTTTTATTATGTAAAGATGTGCTGCTGTTTCACCTTGCTTATCTAATGCAACTGAATAGTCTAATAAAAAACTGAATGGCCAATAGCTAGAGGGATAGACGGGGCTGGTGGGCAGAGAGAATAAGTGGGAAAAGAGAAGGGAAAAGAGAGGGAGATACTCAGGGCCAAGCAGCCACCAGCCAGCCAGACATGGAATAGTATTTACAGAATGAAAGAAAGGTAAAAAGCCCAAGGCAAACACAGATGAAGAAAGACAGGTTAGTTTAAGTTATAAGATCTAGTGGGACAAGTATGAGGTAAGGCAGAGAATTCATAACTAATAATAAGTTCCATGTCATGATTTGGGAGCTGTTGGGTATCCCAAAGAAAGCCTGCTATAGGGTTATATTTCTCAAAAGGCAAATTTAATTATCCCTTCTACTTAGTATATTAAAATAAGTACTTGAATTAACTTTGGAGTGTTATCTTCCAATTTCTCAGCATCTCTGATATATTCAACTATGTCAAACCCCACTCTAACCTCTGTCAGAAGGGAGCATGCACACCTCTCTATGTCCTTGCAGAAGCTGTGTTCCCCTCTTAATGTGCTCTCCACCTTGTAGAAATGATCTGATCTTTATTTACTCTTCCTCCTTTCATACCTATTTCATTTTCTACTTTAAATTCTACTTATGTAAACACTTCATTTTCTCTCCCAACATGGAAGATGTTGCAATCAACAGGTAAGTTTATACACTTTTCCAGAGTTCTATAGAATGCCTTGTATATTGAAATTCAATAAACTGGAATTAACCGTATTACAGAAAAACAACATAGCTGCATAAATATTTTCTGTTCATTATATGTGAACTCAAATCTCTTTCCATGTTGTAATCTGTGTTAGGATCTGTAACAGAGTATGAAAATGTAGAGGTACATTAGCATTTCATATTATAAGACAATTGCCCTTGTGTGTTAACATTTGCTATTCTCAAATAAAATAATAAAGTTAAGTAAAAAATTAAAAAAATATTAGCCATAATAAAATATAATTATATAATTCATCACTGTTTCTGATGTTACATTTATTTTAGGTGAATATGTGACATAATTTTCTTATAAATAATTTTATGTTTCAAATATCATTTTTGAAGTTCAAATCGTAAACTTTTCTTTAAAAGTAGAAAGCAGGACACCTACACTTCCTTGAAGCAGTGAGTGTGAAGAACACTCACTTGATGGAATCAAACTTTCATGCTGGTTTATCTCACAAGAAGCAGGAAATGTTGCAGCCTTTCCTAGATGGCTTAATGGTTCTGATTTAAAGTTGTCACCTGTATTTACAGTCATCTAGTTTCTTGTTCTAGGTAATGGATGACTTTCAACTATTGAAACCTTAATCAGTCACTAATAAGTGTGTGTGGGGGGGGGACCATGAGGGGCTATTAACCAATAGAATCCCTGCTGTTGTAGCTTTACACACTCTGAGGTGGTTAAAAGACCTTCTTCCCCCATTCTCCTAAGCAAGCAGACTCCAAACAGCATTGGGCAGGTTCCAAAAGGGATCCAGAAATTCCCAATTCTTTAGTTCCACTTGTTTTATTCCCATGAAGGAAAACAGAGCAAAAGAAATAAAAGATTATGCATAAATTCACAGTCTTAACATATTTTTATTGAAGACAAGGTAAAAGGATTTAAAAAATTCAGACAAAGTAACAAATCATGTATACCATAATTATCAGGAAATAGTTTAAATTATACTACAGTATAAAACAAAGAGAGCAAAATGACACAAAACAACAAATATCTTCAGGGCTTTTGAATTCAGAAGAAGTTGCATGTGTAAGATAGAAATTCAACTCTTGGTCATGGTTTCGAAAAATAACCACTAAAATGCAAATATGAGAAAAAGTGCGAAGAGAATCACAGCTCAAACCTAAACAAATCCCAAATTATGAATGATTTTTTGGCATATATATTGCAGTATTTTTCATATATGGTAAGAACAAAAGTAAGGACATATCTGAAAATTACATATAATAAAGTGACAATAAAATATTTTATTAAAATTGAACAGTGCACAGCAGTAAGGTATCAATTTCTATAATTTGTTTGATTTGTACTTTTTAATAAATTCAAAGCAAAGAAAATAGAATACTTTTTAAAACAATAATTTATGGTTTGAAATTGAATCACAAGTTGACTTTCTTTACCTTTGGCTTCCTAATTAACCAAATTTTCAAATAAAAAATTTAAAATTTTTTAGTTCATCACTTTTTAGTGTTTTCAGCAGTAAATAAAAATAAATATTTAGACTGTAGTCATGAATCCTACAAGTTTATGGAAGTGGTAGTAGGTTTCAGGGTCTCATCAGCTTGAGAAGTTGGCTAGGTTTACAATAGCAGGTGTGAATTTCTTCCTTTTGAGTGTGCCTTGAGCCCAATTATACAGCTGGTGATTACAACCAAGAAATAAGTGTCACTACTGCCCTTAGGGAATATCCTGATGGGTTGGTCATTATTGTTGTTCAAAACCTTTTCAGGTGAGTAGCACCGTTGATTGGTTTGTTTTTGTTCCTAACTAGCTTAGCATCTTTGGATACTAAGACAGCTAGAGCTCAAGGAGAAGGTTTTCAAGTCAATTCAAGCTCTATCCCTCTCGGTCCTTAGTCAGAAATGTGTGCATTCTTCAACAAAAGGGTTGTAGCTACAAATTCTAAAGCATATTTAAGGCAGCTGCAACAGCTTACATTGTTTTAAGGACCTCATGTGCTCCCCTGAAAAGCAAGAGGAAAAGAGGCTCCCCATGCCTTACAAGGAAATGATTTTATTAGAATATAACCACACACACATGTAGAGTGTGTATACACATATGTATATATACATATATGTTTTTAAAGTAAAATGTTTCCGTATGACGTTTTCAGTCTTTCTATTTCTCCCCTGTAATGCCTCCCTCCCCTCTCTGCTCCTGATTTTTCCCACTTTCTCCTTCGTACCACCTGTGTCTTACTGTTACCATTTCTAGAGATGTTCTTAAGTATTAAATATACATTTGATATCAACTCTGTTTTAAACAAAAAAAATTTCAAGAATTATTCATATAATACATATTTATAAATGAATACATAGCATTTAACTTTTACTGTGTGGTTCAGTATTATAGTTTTCAGGTGAAGAATGACAGACAGAAAGAATGATAACATAAATTATCTATGGGAAAATAATTGGTATCTTAAACCATGTTATTCTTATATGATAGTAACAATTAAAAACCGAGGCAGGAAATGACAGAGATGATTTATATTTCATAACATTATTTAACCACATAAGACTTCATTACATTGTATTTTAAAAAAACTAATATTTTTCTAAATAATTGGCATCTAGTATTGGCAACATTGCAGATTTCTTTTGGTATAATGAAATGTATGTGTGTGTCTATGTGCATACATATCCAACTGTTTTTATCAGTAGTTTAACCAATAATATACCTGCCTTCCTATCAGTTTTCAGGGTATGGCAGCAAGCAAATAAAATACAAATTTACCCTGCTTTTAAAGCATTTGATAGGTAAAGTATCTGTGGAAATTGAAATGTGTAAAATTTGTTCAACTCTTGTGAGGAAAATTAACTTTTTATTAGTGAGAAAAGAGTCTCAAAGGCTAGAAATATATTATCACCCACTGAGAAAAATTTATAGTAGGAGACACAAACAGAGTTCATTCAGATTTGCATGAGCCTTTATGTTCTCTGCCCTGTGGTAAATACAAAGTTTGTTTTAGTGATATTTTCCTTACTCTTATCCAGGCCTTACTGTTTGATGACTTTTGTGTTATTTTTAAATTAACCTTTGATCATAACCATAGGTTCATTTTATGAGACTCAATAAAGAAATAAATGATGTTGGGGTGGTATAAAAGGCAAAATTTATTTGGGGATGTAATCTTCAGATTCAAAGGAAATCATTTCCCATCTGTAGTATATAAGGATACAACAAATGAGCAAATGTATAAAGTTCTAGAAATTGTTTTCATTGTGTTAATTCTGAAACTGCTACGTTTACTTATCTGGTTGGTGTTTTTAAATAGTTCCAGACCTTTGGTACTCAATGTCTGGGAGAATATTAAAATGATAAAATAATGCTAAATTAATTAAATATGAGAGGGAAACTCTTGGAGAAAACTTACAGTTTCCAACATTTTATTTTATTTAGATCGTATAAAACACACAAAATTAAGGAAATTTCCACAGGTATTTTTTTTCAAGTTAAACTGATCTAGGATGCTCCCATTGCCTTCAATTGAATATCTCATTCATAAAAATATACCTGTACTGAGAAGATCTAGATTAAAGTATTACATCACACATATTCCAGTGCCCTGGTAATTAGCTCAACAGGAAGAACTGAAAGTGTTTTAATGTGAGAAAATTAGTTACGAAGTATCTTTGTTATTTGAAAGAGAGCTTGATTCTTAGTGTGGCACAAAATATTTGTCATTTATTGTATTTTTTTTTTAAAAAAATGCAACTCACCATATCTAACAAGGTTTATTTTGTTATTGTTCAAACTGACTTCATATTAAACAAGGTAAGTGATTTCCTCAACTTCAGTAACTGTGAAACGTACTTTTGTACTGATACCTGAGTTGCGTATGTTAAAATCAAAGTACCTCACTGTCACTTTGAAAGCTTCTGTCATCTAGTTTCTTGTTCTAGGAAATGTATGACTTTCAACTATTGAAACCTTAATCAGTCACTAATAACTGGGGGGCATGAGGGGCTATTATCCAATAGGAGTCTTGCTGTTGTAATTTTACATGCACTGAAGTGGTTAAAAGACCCCATCTCCCCAATTCTCCTAAGCAAGTAAACTCCAAACGGCAATGGGCAGGTTCCAGAAGGGATCCAGAAATTCCCAATTCTTTAGTTCCACTTGTTTTATTCCCATGAAGGAAAACAGAGCAAAAGAAATAAAAGATTATGCATAAATCCACAGTCTTAACATATTTTTATTGAAGACAAAGTAAAAGGATTTTAAAAATTTCAGACAAAGTAACAAATCATTTAAATCATAATTATCAGAAAATAGTTTAAATTATACTACAGTATAAAACAAAGAGAGCAAATTGACACATAACAACAACAAAATTCTCCAGGGCTTACTCAATTCAGAAGACGTTGCATGTGTAAGATAGAAATTCAACTCTTGGTCATGGTTTCGAAAAATAACCACTAAAATGCAAATATGAGAAAAAGTGCGAAGAGAATCACAGCTCAAACCCTAACAAATCCCAAATTATTTTGGGATTTATATTTTGGCATATATATTGCAGTATTTTTCATAAATGGTAAGAACAGAAGTAAGGTCATATCTGAAAATTACATATAATAAAGTGACAAAAAAATATTTTATGAAAATTGAACTGACCTGTGCACCCTGCACATTCCATACTTGTGTGAATGTAGATATATATGCTGCCTTTGACAGTGTGTGTCTTTTTAAAACAAGTGGAACAGACACCAATGAAAACAGGTGGCCAAGATAATTGCATCTCTCAGAGTCTGTTGCAGTTTCCTCATCATCCTACATTCAGAACAGCTTCAATACTGCTAAATTAAATGGCTCAGCCTCAAAGATTACTCCAGCCAGAACTTTAGATAAGCTTTACATTATCCCATCACACAGAAACTAGACAACAACTAGCTTTCCCAGGTCTTGAATGTTATTTTCCTTTTTTTTCTGGGTCCCCTGAAGATGCCAGTGCCCACAGACAACAGGAAATGCTCTAGAGAATAGAGTACCTACATTGCCAAGAGGTAGGGTGGGTGGTTTTGGTTACTCAGTGAGTTGTGGATGTTTGTCATTGATTAGGTGGGTTGTTTACAAATTGTTTCTATTGTTCATGGTAAAAAAAAACAAACTGAGCAAAGGAGATTAGATTCAGAAATGAGAAAAAGGGGGTCATATAGTATAAAAAGGATAAGATTAAAGAGTGGATTGTTGAGTCTACTTTTAAACAACCTCTAATCTGGAATATTTTGCCTTGGTATAAATTTTTGTATGTTGATATAAAGTTAAGGTTATTTTTGTTATAGTGTATATATGTTCCTACTTTTGATTAAGGTAATATATATTATATTATATTATATTATATATATTATATTATATATATCCTGATAAAAATGTAACGCAAAGTTTTAGTCTTTGAAAACTATTTCAGATAATAAAGAAATACAGGTTGATAGTTAATCATGTATAACAATCAAACTTAAAGTCATGCTAGGTATGTTTTCAAGATTATGAAGAAACATTTTAAATATGTGGTATTCAAACACTTCAAAGACCTATAGAATATGAAATTTTAATGTTTTAATGGCATTGGGCTTTCTGTGATAATGAGACATGTCTGTTCCTAGTACCACCAATTTACTTCATAAAAGGTTGATGGGCATCAGAGAACCTCCATATGGAGTTTGTTTTATTTGTGGCAGAAGCTAGCCATTTGAGCAAGAATCTGTCCTTTTCTCAACTGCTGACTGCATTGTTTCCAAACTGGACAAGCAGGACACAAAAGAAAACAACTGCTAAACTTTTCCCAAAACAAAGTAGGATATTCATTACAAATTTCTGCTTCACAGAAATTTCTGTCAAAAATTCTAGGCCTGTAGGCTCAAGATGGATGATTCAACACTACCGAGGAACCTAGAGTGACTATCAAGGTAGACAGCTCTTTCTATCATTTCCTATAGTTTTGAAAGTTGTTCTTCCTCTATTTCTTATTTACTCAGGTAATATTATAGTCCTCTTGGGTCTTTGATGGAGTTGAAGAATAAATAGTTATAGCTATAGTTAGAGCTTTCCTTAGTTATGATATAAAGTAAATAAAATATAAAAATCTTTACTGTTCAAGAAAGTAAAATAAATTATTAATAATAAATTATTTTCTCTGAATTTGCAAATACATGTGAATTTGACATATTGAAAATAATTTTCTGGTAATACTTTTCATTGTATATAGTTTTACTGTGTTGGAGTTAAAACTTCTCTTTTTTATTACAAAAAAAGGAGATGTGAAATAATCTTTTAATACAATGTGAAAATGTGTCATTTTGACTTTTTTAACAAAAAGTCTAACAGTCAGTAGCTAGGGAATACTCCCAGGCACTTTGCATGCAGTGAGAAAGAAGATGCAAAACACGCAGCATAATCATTACAAAGTAAAGGTAACCAAATCACATAAAATAATGTTGATTTAAAGAAATGGGCTAGCATAAGTTATAAGAGATAGTTAGAAATAAGCCTAAGCTATCAGTCAAGCTTTCATTATTAATAATAAGTCTCCATATCATTTCTGGGGAGCCAATGATCCTGATGAGAATTCTCATCTAAACAGAGGCCATTCTTAGAAAATCAAGAGTGTGTCATATGAAGTATTACAAGAATATGAATGTTTATTACAGGGTTAGTCATGCCCTCATGAAAGGCATCAAAATCCCAGAATCCTTAAGTCTCCTCCCTCTTCAGGGTTGCATTGTGACCAGCAGACTGTTGGGGTGAAAAACTACCAACCTGGCTTAAGAAAAAATTTATTTTATCAAAATTAGTTCCAGAATTCTATTATACCACTGTTCTGCTACTCCCAGGATCTGGTGAGTTAGAACCTATGTGAATCGTGGACTTGTCAGTTTAAAGAGATTATCAAGGTCATCACTTGTTAGAGAAACAGGGTGGATATGAGTGAGGAAGAAATTTCAAGGTGATGTTTTTACTAAACTTTGGAAGAGTAATAACTGGAGATAGACTTGAATTCAGCAGCCCCTATATAACTATTAATGACTAGCCCTTTAGCAATTTCTGAAAATCAGGCATCTGTATTCTGAATGATGTCCCTCTGCTGGTGTCTGTGGCTGTTAGTTTTTGTTTGTACATCAATAACTAGCAAAGAAACCAACTCTTTGGCAGTGGTCATCTGTTACTTAAAGTAACCACCAATTTCAGCACTCATCTTTTCTTTATTCAGATAACTTGTAGGTTACAATGGGGCAATGCAGAACAGATGACAGAATTTTCCTTTAATAGATGAAAAAGAGAAGTAATCTCTGTAACTATATAGGGACTTTGTTTCTTTCAAAGGTTATGATTTAAAGAAAAAAAATCAACATTTAAGAATGTTACATGGTCCAATACTGAAGATTGGCATAGAGAATAGTAACTAATGCTTCCGTAGTCTCAGAGTCATAGGCATACATTAACATTATTAAAATTGAACATCCCCCAGAGGCAGAATTCTGCCAGCTTTCTTCAGTCATTGTTGCTTGTAATTCTTTCAGTATAGTTGAGATCCCATGGGCTTTTTTATTTGTTTGTTTATGTATATTACAAGGAGCCGCTTGTTCATCCTGGCTACCCAGAACCGAAATAATCATTCAGAGACTGTGTTAATTAAATAACTGTTTGGCCCATCAGCTCTAGCTTCTTATTGTCTAACTCTTTTATTAATTTAACCCCCTTCTAGTAATCTGTATACCACCACATGGCAGTAGCTTACCAGCAAAGATTCAGCATATCTATATCCAGCCATGGCTCCATGGCATCTCCCTGACTCCAACCTTCTTTCCAGCATACAGCCTAGATTTCCCTGCCTAGTTCTGTTCTTCCCTGCCATAGGCTCAAAGCATTTCTTTATTAACCAATGAAAGCAACACATAGACAGAAGTTCCTCCTAAAACACATGTATATATGTTCCTTGTTGTAGTCCTTGTTCAACTCACATATGGGCATTTATGTGGGCGAAACTTTGTGGGTATGACTTCTGATATTACAAGGAGACACATTCTCACAGAAAATGATACTCTGTCTTTTCAAGTTTTTCCATCCTCTCTTTCACAGTATTTTCTGAGTCGTAGGTGTTTTGTAGATGAGTCCTCAGAAACTGGGCTCAGCAACTTGGTATTTTGATTTGTTAAGATTTTCTGTACTAGTATTTAAAAGAGAAGTTTCCCTGATGAGGGGTAAGGAGTACACTTATCTGTGGAAATTGAGATAAATGTTTATAAGTTGCTGATAGGGTTTATACTAGTTTAATAAATTAGTTGTTGTGCTTTTTTTCTCCAATAATCATGACTTCACTAACACTGAGTGGCTAGCTAGGTTTCCAGTATTAAGGTTCTTTGCCCTCTTGTTGACTGGTGTTTAAGGCAATGGTCCATTTTAGTTTTCTAGTTTCTGGTTACTGTAGACTTGAAGGGGCGTAAATGACCAGCAATTAGAATTAACCAGACTAGCTTTAATATAAAATATTCGGCTTTAATAAAAGAAGAAGGGGAGCTTACCAAGCCAGGGTTCCAGGGGAGCACAGTAAAACAAAGAGGAAAAACAAGCTCACATACATGGTTTTATAGGCTATTTGTGACCTAAGGGGAACACGCCCAAAATTGAATGTGATTGGCAGAGGTTCCCCACTATAGACTACTCACCTTTGAAGATTAGAAGCTAAGAGACACCAATGAAAGAGAACATGGGATGTTTATCTTTGTGGATCTGGATCACGTCTTTCAATATGAACTAATAAGAGAGATGTTGGTTACCACTAAGCGACATGTGTCACCATCAGGGTTATCAATTTAATTTTCTTTCAGCAGAGAAGTATTTCATGCCTATTAGCCACATTTTATTATTCATTTAACTTTAAGATGATATGTAGCCTTAATACATAAATTTCTCCTTAGTAAAGCAAACTATGTTACAAATAAAGAACGGGAAAGACTTTATACACAGATTATATGCATATAGAAATTTGTATTTTAATGACCCATTAAAATTATAAATATTTACTGTATGCTATGTTAATGCTATGTTAAGATATATATATATTATTCTAGTAAATCAAAATGAAACTTAATCAGTATTTTCATTTCTTAGAAATATTTATTTGACTCTCTAGCATTTGTTTATTTTGTGTACTCACTTATATATTTGAAAATTACAACATAAAAAATATTTTTTCTGTGCCAAAATTTTTGTTATTTCCTTACAATGTTCTGAATAGGAGCAATTCCTTCTCAGCTTGCAAAGTAGCAAAAAAATGGATGGAGCTAGAAAACATCATTTTGAGTGAGGTAGCCCAGATACAGAAAGACAAGTATCACATGTATTCACTTATGAGTAGTTTTTAAACAAAAAGCAAAGAAAAACAGCGCACAAATCACAGAGAACTTAGACAACAACAAGGATATTGAGAGACATACATAGACCTAATCTACATGGGAAGTAGAAAAAGACAAGATCTCCTGAGGACTGGGAGCATGGGGAACTTGGGGGAAGGAATCAGAGAAATATTTAGAGCTCAATAAAAACTAAAAAATAAAAATTTAGTCATTCTAAAGAAATAGTCTTTTATTCACTTACCATCTATCACATAAATTAAAGAAACATTTATTTCTACAAACTTAATGCTTTTTATTTCCTTTTAAATCAATAAAACTTTCTATATTTCCAAGTGCTACTTAAAACATCTCACTGGAGAATGTTATGTTTATTTTTTGCTTAAATTTTAAATAATATTAATAAGTCTAATTTCTGCTTCAGTTAGCTCAGATCAAACCCATGTCTATAGTTTGCTAATGAGATGAAGCAACAGGAAGAACAACTGAGAAGAGTGAGTGACATTTATTGAATTCCATGAATGGCGTAAACCTTTAAAAGCAAAGATGCAGTTGTATGAGAATGCAGGTTTTGCCATTGAGATTCTTATCTTTTTGCTCTGGAGTGGCGAAAGTTTCAGAACCATCAGTCTGAGGGAGTAGCTAAAAAATATTAAGTTTTCACACAATATATGTATGTTTGATCTTATGGTTATAGACACAAAGATGACCCTGGAAGAAATATGTCAGAGCAGCAGCAGGACTGGGACTTATGCCACTTTTTAAAAACTCTTTATATAAAATTTGTGCCATAAGTATCCATTCCATTTTACAGATGGTGGTAATCATCTTCCAAATAAATATTTCCCAGTTAGAGTTGAGGATTTCATTCCAATTATGGTTATCAGTCTTTCCATTAAAATACTTAACCAACAATAAAGAAATAACTGTCATAAATTTTTGACAACGTTTATGATGGAAAAATCACATCAGGTCATGTATAGGTGAAATTATATACCTATTACTACTTACACAAAATATAAAGTGGCTCCTAGCTCTTTTAATTTATCACTTTAAATACTACATGAAGAATATTTCTTGCTAAAATTATCTTCTTAGATGGGTATAAGAAAACATTTATTTTATAAGCTTCTAATTCTAGAAGTAATGGAATGAAGTAGATCATCTTTTAGAGATGAATAACATTCCATATACCAGTGCTTGGGCCAGAAGTAATAACCAAAAAAAATTTTTTCTCATTATTCCATGCAATATATTTTAAAAAGAATTAGATCTTCAGAGTCCCAGGTTGGGATACACCCAAATGTTGAAAATCAGAAAGATGCATCTATCTTTTCATAAATTACAAAAGATAAAGTATTTTATCATTTTGAGTGGGAAGATAGTTTTGATAAAAAATTACTTTGACAGGGCTGCTTCCAATAAGGCATCTTGTAAGACTGAGAACCCATTATGAGTCATACAGCTGCCAAGTGTGAGCGAATCTCTGCAGTATTCATTGTATTCTTAATTTCATATTTATCTTGAGAAATTCTGAGTTGTGTAGTATTTTGAAAATATTGCTCTCAACAGAGGTAAACAGGATGATTCATATTCAAAATCTACCCCTGTATTAAGATGTCCTTGGGACAGTTTTTCATATCTTACATCAGTTTTGCTATTTGTACCTGAACATTTTACACTTTTGTGTAGTAAATCATTACAAAACAAACAACAACAACAACAAAACAAAAAATGATTCCTTGAGTCTCTTGATTTTTTGAAACACTGACAGAAATGCTGAAAGATGTGTCTTAGCCCTTCCTTTAGTTTGTGGTAAAGTTTTGCAAAAACTGACATTTAACCTAATTGAAAAAAAAAAAACAGACCTTGATTTTCCTCATTTTACTTTTCTCATTTTAAAAAGTTTGAGCTACTAATGTTTTGATCTTGTCCTGCTTGAAAGACTTAGTCTGTGTTTGACACAAATTCTTTCCTGTTCTATCCTATGATGTTGTTTAACACATCCCTATTTAAATTGGCACTGAACACAAAAAGGACTGATCCATTTAATTGTGCTTTCTCGTGCCATAATTTCTTAATCGTACATGGGATAGCACAGCCTGTATCTTTAAACCTATGGCTTAGGGAGCTTGTTTCTTCCACAGCGTGGTCGTATTCTGATGATTAGTTATGTATTCAGCAGATTTGCAGGTCTCACACATTTTAATTTATTTGTAAGTTGCAAGGTTTTCTAGATAAATGGCACAATCTTCGTTGATAATAATGGGTGAGTCTCTCTCTGTTACTCTGTCTGTCTGTATATCTCTCTCTTTTTTTCTCTCTCTCTCCCTATGTGTAAGAAACTGATGACATAATTTATGTCATTTGTGGTGGCCTATCTCCTTCAAGTATCACTCTACCACTTTTATTTCAAAACCTACTCTCTCATGTGTAACTTTCTTTTTGACACTTACTTCCCATTAAGTTTGAAGACTACCTCTAACTTGACTTGTAGTTTTCAGTCTCCTTGCCTTGTTTGTGTACTCTGGTGTTTCTGTTACTCTCTGGAAACCTCATTTTCTGATTTTTGCATTTCCACAGAAGACTGTATTTCCATGATAGACTGATATTGGTTTGAAGTTGTCTGTGACTTATCAGGCAAAGGGAAAGATAGCCTGTGCTTGCATTTCCTTTTTCTGTCTCCAGTTGTTTTAGATTTGGTGCTCTTTGTGGTTTAGGGACACAGAGAACATTCTCTTAGAGAATTCAGCTTTAATTATTTTGTATTGGTTGTGGAGGACTGGGGACATGTAACCTTGAAGATTCACTGCTTTTCTAATTAATGCTGCAATATGTCACACTACTAATGAGGATGTTTACTACAAGTTTTATTAGATACCTTTTACATCTAATAGAAACATGGATATTCTGGAAAACTTTAAAGGTAAAATATGAAATTAAAAATGTTTTTTCCTGTATATTTTGAAATAACTTATTTTTCATAATTTTGTTTATTTATTTGCTGAATAATACTTCCAGATTTTATTGTTAAAAGAAATTGACAAGTCAGGTATATAATCATTCCATTGTTCAAATACATTGCTTATTATGGGTGATAATATTTTTACTGAAGTGCGTACATCAAGAATCAGGAGCGAGGTGGAGTTTAATGCTCTCTTTCATGCTGGTCTTTGCTATATAAAGCTCACTATGGATGTGTCACTCACCACATGCATCTATTTCTTTGTTGATAGACATGTGGATATTTTCCATAACTTGGCTCTGGTGGATGGTGATATGATGCCATCACTGAGCAGAGGTGTCTGTAGCATGCTGACTTCAAGTCTATCAGGTTTCTTCACAGGACTAGTATAACTCGATTATATGGAGGTCTCACCTGTAGTTTACTTGTGTGATTTTGGGATTTCCATGTGTTCATACGATTTTATGTTCTTACCACTAGTAGACATAGACTTTATTCTCTGAAAATTTTTACCAGTGTTTTTTACTACCTATCACTTTTTAATTGTCTATGAGTTTTTCATGACAGTTTAAAATTTTTTTAAATGGTTGTGGGTTGTGTGAATAGCTATGTGTGTATATGTGTGAAGGAATCCACAGATTCTAGAAAAGGGTGTGGGACCCTCTGAAACTAGTTACAGAATGCATGGAGATCCCTGGCATAAGTTCTGAAAACTTATTCTGGTGTCTGATAGCATTTTTACACTATTGTAGACAATTCAGTATTTCCTAAATAAAATTTTAGCACTTTCTCTGAATCAATTACTTCAATAGGCTGTAACATACCTTAATGAATGAAATATGCATTTCCTACCTGTCTGAATGTGAAATAATAATTAAATGTTAACTCACATTGCTGAATTAATAAGAGGAATATGTAAATAGTATGGTGATGATAGATTCCTAGACTTAACTTCCCAATTAACTTCCCAGCTCCAATATTCTGTGAAATTTGGGTCAATACTTTTGTTTTTTTGTTTTGGCACTGACTCAGATAGCCCAGGGTGACTTGGATGGCTTTGAATTATTAGCCTCTTGTCCTCCTGCTTCAACTTTCCATGTTCTGGTTTACAGACCATGCCACCCACATCCAGAGAGAATCATCTACAGCTTCACAGATCACTCAAATTTCTCTTATTACTAGTATTTACTACCTTTCCACTGCTAACGAGACTCCAACTCACTGCTTGTAAATAATACTAGTGAATATTTCAGTTAGCAAAAACTATGTATATACTACTTCTTGTTTATAGTGCCTTATCATCTTAAAAATATTTAACGTCATTCACCGTGAGACCTATTCAGATTAATGATGTATGTCTAGACTAAATTTACAGCTTATAATTTTATGTTGCCAAATGTTTTGGAGATTTTGTTTCTCATCAATGACATTAGGTAAATGATAAAATTAATGATAGACATATCATCAGGCGAAATTCAAAAATATGTTTTAAGCTTCTCAGTCTGTGCCTTATTTAATTATAATGGTCTGAATAATGTGCTTTAAACTGGTTCTTCTCTGCCATGTATTAACCACATGGTTTAAACATGATATGAGATATGTGTATCTTTCTAATGTGCAATGATGGCAGCTGTTTATTTTGCATAAGATTGTTCTCATTATTACATAAGTTAATATTTAATAAGACACTTAAATAGCATATGGCAGCAATTTTCTAGGGATAGTAATGAATACCATTCTAATAATTCACCAATATGAATAATTTATTTTTGTTTTTCCCCTTTGCTTATTATAAATATTACCTCAGTGTTTTAATTTAGTAAAAGCTATCATGATAGAATTTATCAAAATTCCACAGACCTGTATTTTTACTAACTAATCTTTGACACATGTATTGAGAGTATAATGTACAATCAGTAAAACTATGTCTTTCTTAATTTATGATGAAATGTGTAATACTCTATTTCTTGTGATGACCATAATCACAGAGTCATCTCTAAAGAGTAGTCAGTAAGATGTGGTCCATTTCTACGGCAGTTACATTAGTAGGGATGCTGGCTCCTTTGTCTATGGTTTCCCTTTTCCCGTCCAATATCAGCCCTCCTAAGGCAGTGTCTTTTGGTTTGCAGGTTTTCTACAATGATACTGCACCACTTAAAACTGTGTCTCTCCTTAACTCCCTTAGTCTCTTACTTCTACTTCTGTCACACAGATGAACTCATTTTTTTTCTGAAATATGTTTATTTAAACTCAAAAAACATCGTGTTCCCCTACACAAAATATTTTACAGTCAGCTGATTATAGTTTTAGATATATTTGTTTTAGACAAATTTGGTCATACAAATAATTAGAAGGATCTAAAATAAAATAAAAAGACCAATAGAATTTTTTTAAATTCTTTGCTTTTAAATTGTGTGTGTATGCTGTGCGTGTGTGCGTGCATGCATGTGTGTGTGTGATATCTGTGTGTCGATACATACACAAGAGTACTGGAGTTTCCACAGACCAAAGGTGCTACATTCCCCTGGATCTGAAGTTACCAGCATTTTTGAGGTGTTCAATGTGGATGCTGGGAACCAAGCAGGTTCCTGGATAAGAATAGTTCTGAGCCTTCTCTCTAACACACAATAGAGTTTTATATAATAGTGAAATAATTAATAAAATTGTGCATAATTATTACACCAGGGTGCATACATAATTTTTCAGAATGTATAGTCACACTTTTGACATTTGTGCTCTCAATGGTTTAATTTAATGTGTATATATTCAACTTTTAATAATCTTATACAATTGTTTTCTGATTCCGTATTTTAAATTTGTAGTTTGGTATTAAAATGATATGGTAAGAGTGAATGTCTATTGAGGTAAAAATTTAGATTTTTGGTACAGATCATACAGATGTATAAGAAGCACATTTGTAGACTTTAAAAATATTAAGCTGTTTACCAAAATAGAGATACAAGTGTGATTTTATAATACTAAATTAATTTTAGTTCTTCAAATATCCATATCTAAAACTCATTATTTTTGTCTTTTCTTTTAAATAATACTTCAACAATAATCATTCTTCTTTTTTCCAAATCACTACATTTGATTTTAAAATGAATAATTGGTGACACCAAGTTGCTGCTTTGTTTTTCATCTTTTGAAAAATATCAATCCCTAATGAGAAAAATGAGAGTGCTGGTGTTTGGTTCAAGTCTAAATTTCATGTCAACAATGGATTGTAAGTACTATCAGTTATCACTATGGAATCCCTAGTGATTGTGCCCCTTAATTGTTTCAGCTGTAGGATTTATAGCTACTCTTGACATTGAACAGAAAAGGAGAGTCTATAAGTGTGCTTCCAAATCTCTGTTCTTCTCTCCAACAGTCACTAAGTTAAAACTGATTTAGAAAGGACACATGAATAGGTCCTTAATTAGGACCCAGATTCAGCACTGATCTCAACACTTGTTTTTCATAGTAGACACATCTAAAAACACTTGCAGAAGAAAAGCAAGTCAGTTTGGAGGAACTGACAACAGTGTTCTGAATTAAAAAAAAATATCAAAACAAAACAAAAAGAAACAAAAGATATTTAGCAGAAATAATTAAAAGAGTAAAATCACTAATAAAAGTAATAGGTACAAATACCTTTAGAGTGTTATCAAATGCCAGAGGCAACTTTATGTTTTAAGCAATTGGTACAACTGAATTTTTCTTTATGCTGAATGAACAAATCTATTAAGAGTGAAGAAGATAAGAGTTAGTTTATAATCTCACTTGGGAAAAAAGGCCAATCAAAACTTAATTGGATCCATTTAAAAGAAAAATGCTAAACAATGTACTAAAAACTGCAGCCATAATTAAGAAGGCATTTAAGGATTAATACAATATACTCTAATACTGTATGTCTTCGGGTAACAAAATCAGCCCTGATTTAGACTTTGAAGACTGCAATTAGCAAAATTTTCCACTAATAAGCAAAATCTTTTGAAATTTTTATTTCTGTAGAGGAAATTTGATGTTGTACTGAAGGCCATTCATGAAAGAAACTGTTGAGTCCAGATGGTTATTCAATAGTGTTCCATAAGGGAAAAATAACACTGGAATTTACTTCCTTAATAATCAGCTTTTACTCAAAATAATACTTCCATTTTTTTCTGAGTAAGACCTGAGGTCATCTTATTTCAAGGTATATGAGTTTTGTTATATTAACATTGACAAAAATAATCATCATTTGAATACAGAAAGTGCACAATTCTAACATTAATTCTCAAGTAGGAAGTTTTTTGTTTCATTGAAGGTTGTCTTATTAATCTATATAAGTCATCAATTGTTATTATGATTGTTGTTATTTTATTATTATTGTAGAAACATTTGCAAGTGTTGTGTGGCTTGGATTGCCTTATAAAGTGGGACAGCTACTTATGAGTCACCCTGATGTTGAACAGCCACCAATCTCTTACTTCATAAACTTGGAATAAATATTTCTGGACAACAAACCAGATATCTGCATTTTCATTAGCAGTACAATTGATTTGGAGGCACACCAATGCTTAATGTTCAGTTCTCCAGACATTTGAAATATCTACAAACTGCCTAGTTGTTCATTTTCTGGGTAGTGTAGCACCATTCAGATCACATCTCAATTCCTTGGACAAGTCAATAGAGATTTACTTTAGTGATAAAGACAGTTTCTAAAGGTAATAATGTTACAGTGTATAATTATGATAACAAAGGATTCATTTATCATGCCTATATAGTTAACAAAGCCTATGTGCATGTTCTAGAACTTATTACACTAAAAAAAAAAAACCACTCAGTCTTGGAAAGAGTGTGTTACTGGTTGTGGTCTTCAAAGCCATATACCCATGCGGTATCTAAGCTATCATCAGGAACTTAAAATATGTAATGTTGAATCAGAAATGAAAGAATGGAAGGGTCTGGTTATGAATATGTGTATCTCAGAATGCTTGGGGCAAAGAGTAGAGTCTCAGCAGTCTGTGAAAACATTTGAAATTTTAACAGAGATGAGAAAGATTTAAAGACACTATGTTAAAGAAAAGAGTATAAGGGAATAGCAGGAAATTTAGAAAAGGTTTAGTGGGCTCATTAACACTACAGTGAAGCCTGGTGATGTACTGGTGGAGTTCAGTATAATATAAAGAGGACAATGGATTTAGTGAGTTGTGTTTGTGTTTTGTAGGTATTCAGAAATATGTTTAGCAGAAACTAAGATCAGAGTCCAATTTTACAATGTTTAAAATTGTCTATTCAAGTAAGCAATGATTGATGTTTTGCTTGCGAAGTTCTAATTAGCAGTAGGTGTACAGAAACAGAGGAGAAGTACAATGGAAAAATACAAGGGAAGCAATAATCTAATGGTCATTCTAAAATTATGCTCATAATATTTTTATAGAGAATTCTGGCATGAATTCTACACTAGCTCTTAGTTTTATAGATATCGTGTATAGGATTCATTAAATAGATGTGAGAAAAAAAATGCACAGCTGATGGAACCCTATGATAGCATAAAGACCAGAAATGCTTTATCTACAACAGTAAAGAAAATGACGTCGAAATTAAATAAACATACTTCTCTACTTATTAAATACAATGTTAATGCCTTAATTCACACAATCTATGCTGTTTGCTTGTTTTGTCATTTTTGTTTGATATTGCTGAGCCATGTTTTTGTTGTTGTTGTTCATGTGTAAAGGAAAAGATGAATGTTCTAGGAACTCTTCAGCAGACATATAACCTCTAAGAAGAAACACTGACCCTGCAAACTTGCACAGGTTATAGCTTGCTCATAATGAAACTGTATTCTTACTGATGTATCACAGAGATCTTTCCATGGCAGTAAAATGGTTCAACACTGTCTTCTGGATGACTATACAAATATTAGATACATGTGTGAAAATTTGATTGCCTCATGTTAAAAAATTATGAATATGTTTCCATATGTTTTTTCCAAAGTTCCTTAGTGTTATTTGTCCATCCCTATATTCTCTTCTTTACCCTTCACTCTCATTTCCCTCCCCACTTAAACCTCCTATTCTAGTTTACCCTTCATCTCTGTAAGTCCATGTTCCATTTTCTATTTCTTGGAAAATTTCATCCTCCCCTCTATATACTTGATCTCTGTGGTTATTTGAACTGAAGCATGTATGTAGTAAACAAACAACACTTTCATTATTCATTCATTTGTTTATGTACATCTATTCTTGTAGAGGGAGCTATGGGCAACTTCCTGCCTCCCAGCTCCCGGCCACTAGCTAGCTTTACCCAAAATAATTATACAGAAACTGTATTCTTTTAAGCACTGCTTGGCCCATTAGCTCTAGCCTCTTACTGGCTAATTCTCACATCTTGATTAACCCATTTCTAATAATCTGCGTAGCACCACGAGGTGGTGGCTTACCAGGAAGGATCTTAACCTGCGTCCATCTTGGAGAGGAGAGCTATAGCATCTGCCTCACTTGCCTTCTTCCCAGCATTCTGTTCTGTTTATTCCACTTACCTAATTTTCTGTCCTATCAAAGGGCCAAGGCAATTTCTTTATTAACCAATGAAAGTAACACATAGAAAGATGACCCTCCTCCATCATTTCCCCTTTTTCTGTTTAAACAAAAAGAAAGACTTTAACTTTAACATAGTAAAATTACATATAACAAAACAGTTATCAAGCAATAATTACAATTACAATATTTATATCTATTTTATCTTTTATCATAACTAAGGAAAACTCTCATTCTTCAACTCTATCAAAGACTCCAGAAGGATATAATATTACCTAAACAAACAAGAAATAAACAACTTCTGAAACTCTATAAATGACAGAGACATCTCGCTGCCTGGATAGTCACCCAAAATTCCTCTGTACTATTGGGGCATTCATCTTCGACCTACAGGCCCATTGTATCCATCAGACTTTTCCATGAAGCACGAAATTTCAAAGACAGTTCATTCACAATCTGCTGTGTCCTGCAGAATGTCTTGCATACTCTTTCATGAATCAGGAACCCCAAAAGGCCATCTCACCTTTAAGCAAGTTCAGCAGTCCTCTCTCTCTGCGGGTTCTCTGTGTCCAGTTTATACAACAGTCCAGGCAAGAGCAGTTTCTTGCCCAAATGGCTGAGCAACTCCATAAGGAGCCTCTTCAATGACATCCTCCTCTTGAAGTAGCTGGTGCTGCCAGGAGCAGACATGTCTCATTGTCAATAAAAGCCCTAAATTATTGAAGCATTAAATGCCATATTCTGTAGTCTTTGAAAAATATGAAGAATGCCTATTTAAGTGAAATATATCTCTCTATATATAGAAAATCTAACTAACATGACTACAAGCTTTACTATTATCGATGATTATCCAGTAACAACCTATATTTCTTAATTATACATTACATTTTTAAAAATGAACTATACAATCACAATACCTTAATCATTATTAAAAATACATATACATATAACAAAATTGACCTTAAATTTATATCAATAGAGTAAAATTTATACCAATGTAAATTATTCATATTTATATCAGTTCCCCATTGAAATGTAAAAGAACATTTATAAACAATATTTGGGAATATGGACGTAGTTATTTCTCTCCAAACTTCTTCCTGCTGTACAGGGATGCTGTTTATCCAGTCTTTCATAGTATACCCTGTGTGTCAGGTCCTTCTCAGTTGGCAGTTGAGTGAAGTAATTTTTTGAAGGTGTTCACAGCAACCTTTCAGGAGGGCATGGTCTATCATACCATATTGGGATAGAAGCAATCCACAGGGTCTCATCCTCTGTGAAAACAAAAGAAGACCCTCTCCAAAGCATCATATCCTTAGACCCAACTTCTGAAATTATAATACCCTTATAATATCCATTCTGGTTTAGCTTGGCAGCCTATATAATGGAATGTTTCCCTGTACTTAGCTCCTTCACAGTCAAAAATTTTAAAGAAAACACAATGTGCATAATCTAGTCTCTCTGTGAATTTTCCATTTTTACATGGCTTATTTTTTTTTATTTCTTTTAGTCCATAACTATCTGTACTCTCTCTAAAGACTACCTTTTTTTTAACGTTATTCTCTATATTCTTTTTCTTTTTCTTTTCTCTCCCAAGCCTACATACACTCATCCAACATTGTGACTCATCCAGAAGTCTTTTATGTCTGAATCTTTTGTATTGTGAATCTGTAATTTTTTACTGTCCAGGATTACTTTGGTTTGTGCCTTTAAACTGCTAAGCACTTAAGAATCTAAGCTATGACATTCCTAGGTCAAAAACAGGTACTGCCTGCTTGCCCAGCCCAGTCCAACAAGGCAGAGCCGCTTGTGACTCTGAACCAGTTGCTCCTCTGAGATGTAGAGTGGCCGGCTGCTCTAGATGTTGGCTCCACCTCTCTCCAATTTCAAAATGGAGGACGTATCATTTTCTACTAATTCTGGGACTACCAGGTAGGAGCTGCAATCAGCACTTCAACTCTAAGACTGAGCATGCAGCACAAAAACTCTTTTCATCCAAGTTACAGCTAAATCTGACACGTAGAGCACTGCTCAGCCTGGAAACATGCCTCTGTATGGTGGCAGGAATCCGCCATGCTTTTCTGCCTGCCTAAGCCTGATTCAGCCATCTGCCTAGGTGCAGGCTGGGAGCGCTGAGCCATTTGACATGGTGTCAGAGTACTTTCTTTCTGATCCCTATTGGGAACACAAACATCCATTTCCATAAAAGCCATTGAAATGCTTTAAAGGTAGAGTTTGCCCTGGCAGCACAGCCCCAGGAAGCTGCATTTAAAAATGACTGGCTTTTTTTCTGCCACTATTGCTGAAACAGGAAATTTCTCTATGGCACATCCTAGCAATCAGCAAAAAGCTGTGTTAAATTCTGTTTTTTTCTGTGTTTAAAATTAAGCTCTCTCAGGTTTCTACATGGAGTTTGTTAAAATTTCATTCTCCCCTGTATGTACTTGATATCTGTGGTTATTTGAACTGAAGCACGTATGTTGTAAATAAACAACACTTTTATTATTTATTCATTGGTTTATGTGCATCTATCCTGTTTCTAGTTTTTGATTGTTAAGAGTAGAACAATAATGAACATGAAAGAACTCTGAGAATTGGACAGCATGCTCAAGACCTGCACATGTTCAAAGTACACAAAATCCCAACACTGAAATGGAGAGTGGACACAGAATTACAATCCCCTTCTTGGAAAGGGAAAATCAATTTATAAAATGGAGAGTCTGTGGGTCTAGTAACTACATTCCAGGGGAGTCCATTGTCCAATATATAATGGTCTCCATGTTTATTTTGTTCTGTGCTGTATAACTCTCTATGGAGGAATTTTGATGTCCAAGTTCATACATACTTGACAAATAAATACTACTGAGGAACCTACTTCAGAAGATGTGTGCCAATCTAATCATAGCATTTATTTAGTTTCTTAGTGTGCAGCGGAATTAAACTTGTCAACTTAAGAAAATTAATTAGATTGCATCATAACTTACTCTTTCATCCTTTCTGTAGTTCCAATCATTATTTGTTGTAAAGAGGACAGGGCCCCTTTGTACTGTCCCACCCAGCTAGCTTACAACCAAAATAATCACACAGAAATTGTATTAATGAAATTACTGCCTGGCCCATTAGCTCTAGCTTCTTATTGGCTAACTCTCACATCTTGATTAACCCATTTCTTTTAAATCTGTGTATCACCAAGTGACAGTGGCTTACTGGCAATATTCTAACCTACGTCTGTCTCAAGCCAGAGATTCATGGCATTTGCCACACTGCCCTCTTCCTCCCAGAATCCAGTTCTGTCTCCCTGCCTATCTAACTTCCACCCTATCAACTAGGCCAAGGCAGTTTCTTTAATAACCAATGGAAGCAACACAAATACAGAAGGACCTCCTACACCATTTATTTGATCACTCAAACAAATAGAACAATAAACATTGAAAATATGGTATGTTTTGTCAATCAGATCACCAAGCAAACTCTTGCAATCTGATACCTGGACATTTGCATAAAGCTCCAAGTTTATGTCAATATTCTCAAAGAATGTCTTCCTAGAATTCTCTGTCTTCTTTGAAAACTTTGTTTTTCCATTAATCCTAATAACTGAAAGGTGGAGATGTAACTTAGAAAGAATGTGTGTTCATGTACACAGTTGTGGGATTGAGACATTGTCCAAAAACATCTGAGAAACCCTGACTATAGTATTTTTCTTCACAGAAGGTTACTTTTCTCACTGCATATTTGGTCTGCTATATATCAGAACTTCAGAAATCTAGAAAATGTACTATGACAAATTTTGGTGTTCTTTATTCAATGCCCCATCTACCTAAACATTTTATTTATTTTTAAAATCAAGTAAAATCCATTTACCGATCACCTAAAAATGTCTTCTAAGAAGTTTCTTAAAGCATCTGTTTCCCAGTGTCTACAATTAAAAACACACTGAAGTATTACTAAATGCTGTATTTCCTGCCTCATCTCGAAGTCTATCAACTATATTATTTAAAATGACATTCCAAGGTTTTAGCTAATACTGAAAATTTAACTATCTAAAGTTAGGGTTTTGAATTTAGTGCTGTTTCTATAGCTGGTATTTCTAAGTAATTATTTACTCCTCCAGCAGCTGGTGGCTGTGTAGGACTCTGCCTTCCAGAAACAAATATAAGCATGTGAACTAGAGTGATACTGCCTTACTGCTTAATCCTGTGGAAGAATAAACTTTAAAATTACAATTAACTGCACTAATTCCATTTTAAAATATAAAATGTTAAGGTATGGGCTGACAGGGCTACTTCACTTTGTTCTAGATCCAAGAAGATGAAGGTCACAAGTGCAGAAAAGCTTTGGGAATCATTTTCTCATTAATATACAAGAAATCTAAAAAGTACTTGTTCATTGGTTTTTAATCAGTTTATGCCACGGGCTGCAAACCTCCTTCAGAAGGAGATTCTGCTTGGCTAGGAATACATTAGCAATCACCCAATGATCTGTCTATGCATTTAAGATACAATTCATTCTACTGATCAGTTCCTTTTCTATGAAAATGTATCGTCCAACTTTGGATGGAACTGTCTAACAAAAGAGTTTTGTAGATGAAATTGACAGACCTTATAGGGCTTAGTTGAGTTTGAATGCTTAAGATAGAAACACTTGTGTTTGGATTAAAATAGAAAATGAGCTAATCTAATTGCATTGTCCAAGCAGATTTGTCAAATTCAGTTTCGTATGATGATTGAATTATAGCACAGTTCATGAATGGAGTTAATGTAAGAGAAGGATGTAGTTTTAACAATGGCTGAGACAATGCTTCTCCATCCTTTAGAAAAACACTTTGTCCTATATATTTATCCTAAGACATGTTATTATATCAATTGTTCCTCTGTAGATTCTTATTATTAGTCATTATTACAGAGTATATAAATGGCTAAGATCCATACCTGTTATTTCTTCAGTAAGTTCTATTTTATGTTTTATTTGTGTGTATTCATGTGACTCTGAATATATGCTCTACATCTATATAGTGTTCTCGGGGGCTAGACGTGGGTATCAGATGCCAGGAGGCTGGCATTACAGGTGTGTTTGGACTGCCTGATGTGTGTGTTGGTAGCTAAATTCCAAATGTTTAAAAAAGCAGCAAGTTCTCATAACCACTGAGACGTTACTCCAACCCCTATTCTCAATTATAATTTTAAATACAGATTCAAGAAAAGATAGCCAAATTAGTTTTCTTTTATGTATAAGTACATTGTACTTTTCCTATACATGTCTGTGTAAATTATTATATTTTATAACACATATAGTTTATTTAAATTATAAATTGTATATTAGATAACAGAATATGAAGTAGATTAAATAAGTAATATTCCTGAAATACATGATATATTTTTAAAACATATATTTTTATCTAATTTTCTATACCTTATATAATACCTAAGCCTACAACACAAAACCAACAAAACAATTAATTTTTCACATAAAACATTACTTTTTTACATTTAAAGTATGAATTCAATCAGTTTTATGGCTGTGTCCAGTTACAAAAAGGAAATACATATGTATGCATTTATAACAACTGTCTGAAGCATTTTAGCTAAATTTTTCCAATGAGTGAAGCCACAGTAAGACATTAGTTATTCAATATAAAAGAAAGGGAGAAAGAGCTGACAATTATGATTCCCGTGGCTTTAATCTAATCAGGTAAATTAGAATAGAAGATTACTAATGTGGAAAAGATAGGAAAGGAATTGCCTAGTGTCAGATTGGTAAACCTATTTTGTTTGTGTTTGATCTGCTTCTCAGAAAACAGAGTTAAACAGTTACTTTTACTATACTAAGCTCTGTCTCTTTCTATAGCCATGCTCTTTGTAGACTTACATTTAATTACATAGTTATATAGTTTCTTGCTCTTAGTATGAAATGGCTATATGTTGTTACAGTTAGCTCTTGTGGTCGACTTGGCACACTTGGGAAGCCCAAACTCTCATTGAGGAATTGCCTTCCTCAGATGAGTCTGTGATTAAGCATGTGAGACCTCTTCCTGAATAATGATGGAGGGCCCAGTCCCCTGTGGGAAATGCCACCCAGTGCAGGTTGGTCTGAGTTGTTTGGAAAAGGCAGCTGAACATGAGAGTAGTAGCAAACCAGTAAGCAATGTTCCTCATATGTTTCTACCTCAAGGCCCTGTCTTGAGTTCCAGCCTTGGAACCCCTTAAAGGAAAAATGTAACCTGTAAATTAAATATGTCTTCTTCCCAAGTTGCTTTTAGTTAGAAATTCTCACAGTAATGGTGTCCAAACCAGGACATAGGCGTGTTAGTTCAGGTGAGTGTAGATACTTGTTTGTGTAATCTTTAGTTCTTAATTATCATCTTGCCTTAAAACATTTCCTTTCTGTGATACCAGTTCTGATGGTTTGAATGAGAATGGCTCCCATAGGCTCTTGTGAATACTCGGTCTCCAGTTGGTGGAATTACTTGGAAATGATTAAGAGGTGTGGCCTTTTTAGAGGATGTGTGTCACTGTGTGTGGGCTTTGAAGTTTCAAAAGCCCATTTCATTTCCTGTTAGTTGTCTGTGCCTCCAATTTGCCGACAAGATGCAAGCTCATAGCTATTCTTCCAGATCCATGCCTGCCTGGCTGCTACCATGCTCTCTGCCATGAAAAGCATAAAGTCTAACCCTCTAGAAGGGTTAGTCTCAAAATTAAATGTTTTTTTTTTTATAATTTGTCTTGGCCGAAGTATGTTTTTACAGCAGTGGTAAAGTAACTGTAACACCAACTCATTCCTGCATTTAGTTTCCACTCTGACATTTTAATTATCCTAAAAATGCTACTTAGGATAGCTACATGCATGCATGGAAAGACACATGCAAGCTTGAAGTTTTTGTAATAACAAATAAAAGTTTCTATTTATATGTAACCAAAATGATCAGAAGCACATATGTGACTTTTTACAAACAAAATATTTTAATAAACAAATAAAAAGGCAAGTAATAAATCTACACAAAAAATTAAGAAATTAAATAAAGAATAAAACAAACCGACAGTACAGTAATAGGAACATCAAGCAAAGGGCATCAGGATCAAAGTGTTTCTCATGCTCTGGGCAAGCTGCACCGCTGTATTAATCTGTTCATCTCCTGAATAGGACCATCCAACGGTGAATACATGTGCCCTAGGCATTTTGGAGATTTTCTTTGGCTTTGGAAAAATCTTCCTTCAAACTGTGCATGTTTTCCTTCCACAGAGAAGCAACTGAAGTGATGATTGAAAATGTTTTTCTAGCATTTCCTGCTGACATTATTCAGCTATCTTAACAGGGAAAGAAAACATTATTGTTTCATATGGCGTAAAATAATAAGGAATATTATAGCAGAACTCAGCTCTCATCTTCTTGCTGATGGTTTTCTCCATACTTTATTGCTTATTTATGGCACCAAATGTTTTCTCTTGAGACGAAACCTATTGCGTTTGTAACGGTTACATGGTGCAAATAAAATGATCATGATTACATTCTTTCAGGAAACGTGGCTACACTTTCCCAATTTAGTAACCTGAGGTAGATATTTGAACAATTTTCTCTCTCTACTGCACATGGAGTTGAAAACCACCCTTATAATAATTAGATAATAGGTTTGCTATGAACCTCATATGACTAGAGCTGTTCCTACGATACTGCATACAACTAAAATAGAGTTCCTTGTTTTTTACACAGTTGCCACCTCCTTCCTTCTTACTGTTTTGCCCTTTTCTCTGCCCCTTTATCCTTCTCCTTTATCTTCTTTCTTGTCACGTTACTTTGATCTTCATTGATATTTAGAAGACTCAAATATATGTCACCCCATATTTACCTCATCTCTGGGTACCCCAGCTTCCCTAATACCATCTATCAGAAATATCAAGCACCAAAGGAAGAAAGGCCAGTGAATTTGAACTAGTCTCTGTGGAGTATCTGAGACTAAAGATGTAAATATAAACAGCTACACCAGATGATGTGTCAATATGTAGCACCTAGGGTTAGATAGCAGTGTTCTCCACTGTCTAGGAGAGATGCCAGAATTCACATAAGTTTTAAATGTTCTTAACTGTCAAGTAATCTCTCTAACATCTAAGATACTATATTTTTTAAATTTGTATTTTTTATTTCTGTATTCTTAATGGTGTATATAATTGAAAGTGTGATGGTAATGTAAATGCTTATGATAGTGTGTGCAATGCTTAACAATAACATTTTCAAATATAGGCATAAACATAAATATAATCTGATTACCCATATTAAAATCATCTATGAATATTTATATTTTTGATAATCAAAGTATTAAATAAATCACCATTCCTCATGAAATTATGCATGTTTTATATTAGTATTTCTGCAAATTCTTGATCTTTAGATAGTAAAATCAGGTAACAATAGGGCTATTATAACATTTCAGTGTTATTAACTTCCTGGTTACATGATATTGCAATGAAGTTTCATAATACAGCCTGGGGTTGGATAATAGTGTATCTCTTTGTAAGAATGAATTATCAGTACTCAGTCCATTATTTTCATCTGAAGTCTTTGATCTGAGACACCAGCTTTGTGAGATTTCAATTTTGTGACCCTAGCCTTCCTTTCATCATTTCCTAAGTGAGGGTTGCAATATGTAAGCTACATCAAAGCAAAAATAAAATGTTCATACTATATAATATTACCAAAACCACAATTTAAATCAGCCTTCTATTGAAAGTAGTATATTTCAAGACTTGCTTAAAAGAACAAGAAGAGAATTTCTATCTATCACTTTCAGATACTGTTTAGTAGTTTCATCTTTAGTTGATAGTTCATTAGAACCAGCTCCCTTTGCTGAAAAGATCCAGTAAATGTATCGAAGAAAAAATGCTAACATTCCAAACACTTAATTTCATCATTGTTCTGTTTCTCTGAGTTTGCCATTTTAAAGTTTTAATTGGATACATCTTCTCACCACTGAGTTATATCACAGGTTTGAATGACACCTGACATGCTATTAGTTGCAAAATTGTAACATATGTGAACAATCTATTTGAAATGCATTTGTGATGGGAGGTTCCAGTGATTGACCGGTTTGTTTAATTTATGCTTCTAGATAAATGAAGAGGCAATGTTGACTTGCTGCTTTGTATTGGTTTATTTACTTAAAGAACAAGATCATTCACTATCTCTAAACTGTTACTTTGTCTAAGGTATAGGATACAAAGTGGAACTTTAAAAAAAAGACTTATTTTTATTTTCTATGTATGCTTTCCTGTCTGTTTTTAAGTGCATCGCAGTCATGCAGTTTCATTGTGAGCCAGAAGAAGATATTGAAATTTTTAGAACTGGAATTGCAAATGGTTGTGAGCTGCTGCATTAGTCCTCTGCAAGAGTAGAAACTACTCTTAATCTCTGAACGATCACTATTACCAGGAGGGGGAACGTTTGAAAATGAAATAGAACCTTTAGCCAAGTCCACACAAAATACACCTTATAAAGTAAAAAAAAAAAAAAAAATGGGAGGAGGATCACACTGAACCTATAAACTTTGTGTGTCAAATGATTATTTAGTAATCAGTATACAAAAAAAAAATAATGTAAGAGACCTTGAACAGATCTCCAGAGGTTTAGGATACATTCTTTTTTCAGTTAGGCAATGATAGGGTTATTAGAACTCTGAAATGATAAAAGTTAAGTATGCTATAACCAAATGCAGCTGTCTTCCCCATGTCACAACGTAGGAGACACAAGAATTTATTTCACCACAATAATTAACATAAATATAGAAAACCATACAAATGGCATGTTTGAGTTTTTTGCTTAGTCATTGGCGAGTCTAAAATCATATGTGGTATCTGAAATGAGGGGAAAAGTCATGGTATTAGCTGAACTGGTAACTACATGAAAAGGAAACACAGGTAGAAATATAGACAAACTCTAAGAGTGTGTATACATTTGTTCGTTTTTTTTTGTTGTTGTTGTTGTTTTTGTTTTTGTTTCTTAATTCTCGTGACCACACAGCTGACAAGAAGCAACTTCAGGAAGGGTAGATTTATTTCAGTTCATGATTTAAGGCTATCATTTATCACGACATGGAAGGCATTTCAACACTGACACACTGTTGGCACTGCTCAAATAAGTACATGACAATGAGACCATGAAGTTGCTGGTTCACCTTTCTGTATACAAAGCAGAGGGAAAGCTTTGAATATGGTGTTCATGAGGCTTCTTCTCCTTTTTTGGTCATTTTGTCTGGGTCTTCAAGTCATGGAATTGTACTATCCCTCTTCAATGTGGATCTCCCTTTGTCTCTTAAACCTCCTGATAAAAAGACTGCATGTACATCAGTCAAGTAGATGAGGAAGATTTACAATTACTATATAATATTAACAGTTTCATGTATGTATGTATGTATGTATATAAAACAGTGATATTAAATCTGAATTGCTATAGTAATTTCTAAAGCTGTTTACATAAAATATGTTTTTATCTTTTAATTATATTCTGTTGTGTTCGTGATTTAAAAATAAAGAAAAAGCTTAAGAGGAGCAGGAAAGATGGCTCAGCAGTTAATACCATGTATTGCTCTTGCAGAGGACAAAAATATGATTGCTTGGGTACCCGTGTGTGTGTGTGTGTGTGTGTGTGTTGTAAAAGCAAATCTTTTTTAAAATGTTCAAGATGATAAGGAAAGGTATTGTAGAAATATTATTTAGCCTATTTTTAAAAATATTATTAAATTTTTAAAACTAATTTATCTCATAACATTGTTTATATTTGGGTTTATGTGGAGACAGATAAATTCACCTACATTCATATTCATTCTTAATTATACATTCAAAATGTATTACCTTTTATAAATAATATAATAGTTCATGATTTTTAATGTTTAACATTCATTTTTAAACTTTATTTGCAAATTTCATTAATTTATTCTATTAAATCAATATGAAAAATAAATATTAATATTACTGTGTTTGGAAAAGCATGACATACTAAAGGAACTTACCATATTTCTTGGCTTCTTTTACTGTAGACATTCATTACTATGTATTGCTTACAAATAAGGATTAAAATGATAGACAGTGAAGTGCCAAGTATAACCACAGAAGTGATACAAAACAGAGCTGGGACCATGACTAGCTTTTGTGGTTCCAATTCCATCCAAGATGCTTAGAAATTCCACTATGACAATGTTAGAAACTTTTTTCAGAGTTTTTGTGTGTTTTACATTAGCCCAAACTCTGTGGAAATAGCAGCAGTGCTAATGGACACAATGCTTCATATTCACTGCATCCAGCATTAGAAGTCTGTTGGCTTTTTTTTTTTACACTAAGAAGTTAAATGTTACGCACACATTCTTCAAAATCTAGCTCATTTGGTTAAAATAAGTATCGTATCTATACCTATGATTATAGATGATATTTATGAGGGTGACCATAGAGAGGACTTCCAATAATGGAAGATACAGAGCCTGAACCTGCCATCTTCTATATCTGGGCATAAAGACTTTCAGTGGTGGGATTGGGACATCAACCCAGTCACCAAACCTTTGAACTACAGCCATCCTGCCTACAAGATATGATGAGTCAATGGCGTCTCAGAACTTGTAGGAGTAGTCCACCAATGACTGGTCCACATGTCATACTCACAGATATTTTGTGCTTGTGTATAAAACTAGGTCCCACAAATGAGAGAAAGCCTGGCATTTGCTTCTCAGAGACTGAATTAATTTGTTTACTATAATTATTTTCAGTTATATTCATTTCCCTTCATAGCGCACATTTTGGTGTTTATTGTGATAAATCATCTGCTGTTTGACATCAAGGTTGGTTTCCTCTCACAGGTACTATGAGTAGTGCTGTAATAATCAAGGAAATGCAGGTATCTGTCTCTGTGATATGCTGAAAACATTTGGATACATACCAAGGAGAGATATAAACTGATCTTAAATAGCAGATCAATGTTTAGTTTTCTGAAGGCCCTCCATACTACTTTCCACAATAGCTCCACTAATTTCTATCCCCTCCATCAGTGTAGAAGCATTTCTCCTGCCTGGACATTCACCAGTATTTTTGTAATTTCTTTTCTTGGTAACTGTCATTCTGAGGCTTAAGATGGAATCTCAATGCACTATTCTTTTCACGTCATTTTATTGATTGGTTTGTTTAACTTGGGCATGTTTTATTCTTAACTTTTTCTAACAAATTTTCTTTATGAAGTATTTTAAATACTATTTTTATGAAGTATTTCCTAGCAATTTTTATGAAGTATATTTATACATATATACATATATATATATAGAGAGAGAGAGACAGAGAGACAGAGACAGAGACAGAGACAGAGACACAGAGAGACACAGAGAGAGACAAACAGACCGAGAGAGAGATGCATACTTGCACGGATGTATGTGTACCAAGTATATGCCTGGTTTCCAAGGAGGCCAGAAGTGACCTCTGGATCCTCTAGAGCTGGAGTTATAGGTAGTTGTGAACAGCCATATAAATGTTGGAAATCAAACCTCAATTCTTCAAAAGAATTTAACTCTTAACTCACTAATTTGTGTAGCCTCTTTGAAATATTTTTGTTTTGTTTTGTTTTTTTTGTTTTTCAACACAAGGTTTCTCTGTAGCTTTGGAGTCTGTCCTGGCACTAGCTCTTGTAGACCAGGCTGGCCTCGAACTCACAGAGATCCGCCTGCCTCTGCCCCCTGAGTGCTGGGATTAAAGGCATGCGCCACCACCGCCCGGCTGAAGTATTTTTTAAAAGAAATGGAGATTATATTATTTTTCTCTTCCACAATCCATTAATACATTTAAAAACTGTTTTTATTATTTCTAATTATGTCTATGTGTCTGTGTGTAGTTATATGTCTTTGAGTGTTGCTGCCTTCAGAGACCCACAGTGTCAGATTCCTTTGGAGGTAGAGATATAGGCAGTTCTGAGAAACCTGGCTTGGATGCTGGGACTTGAACTCAGGTCCTCCAAAAGAGCTATATGAGGTCTAAACCACTTATAGAACTTTCCAGTCCTCCTTCCCTTTTCTGAGACAAGGTCTTACCTATGAAGCACCAACTTGCCTGTAACTCACTGCACAGACCAGTCTCCCTTTGAATTCACAGAGCTATGCCTGCCTCTGCCTCCCACGTGCAAGGACGAAAGACAGTAGCCATTATGCCCAGGTACTTTAAGATATTTTATCATCATAAAGAATATAATAATGATACAAAAATTAAAATTATTATTCATAAGCCAAAATCAGCACTTTTTTTCATTTTTACATACCAGCTACAGTTCCCTCTTCTTCCCCTCCTTCCCCTCTCTGCCATCTTCTATCCACTCCTCACACTCAAACAGGGTAGGGCCTCCCATGGGGAGTCAAAAAAGCCTGGCACATCAAGTTGAGGCAGAACCAAGCCCCTTCACCTTTTTATTGAGTCTCCTTTATATTTAGTTCTTGCCCTGATGTGATTCTGCAATTCCCTTTTCCAACTGGAAGTTTACCAATGAAGTTACCTAAGACTCCATGAAACTAAATGATGAATGGAAACTTACCCTTCCTCTTGGGAACCATGGGAGATTGCAAGCACGTGTAATGGGCTATTAAATACATGGCATGAGCCTCTGCTGTATCTGTGAACCTGTGAGAGAGGACCCCTTCTTAGCCTGTGGGTCTAAACTCTTCTCAGATCCCTCACCTTGCTGCCTTTCCATGTCATCAAGAAACTCCCAAATCTCTAACGCACAAAGGACCATCTGCTAGTGATTCTCTTAAGTCTTAATTCTTAACCACAAGACAACACACACACACACACACACACACACACACACACACACACACACACCCTCTTTTTTCAGGAGCAAAATACAGTAGGTTGCAAACAAGCTAAAGCTTTGCTTACAATCAGTAGACACTAAGTGAAATTCTAAATATGCGATCCATGTGAATAAATGTGATCCCTTAGGCTGAGTGGAAATGGAGTGCAACAGAGAAGGTAAAGATAAGTAAATAAGTTTCTAGACAAGGGGAACATGAACTGCTTCTGTACCACACAACAGCAGTGTCCTGTTACACAGGAGGTCAGAGGATGGGGTGGATGAGCATGTGGTCAAATGTCTGTAAACGGTATTTAGGGAGAATCAGTACTCAAAAAAATCTTACATTCTTATATGCTTATTTGTTCAGAGGAAATGTCAATATTTACCAGTGAGGCTAAGCTCTAAGATGTTAAAAAGAGAGGTTTTCATTTTCAAAAAAAATGGAGGAAGTGGAACCAAAGACAAAAAACATCAAGTCAAGAAGAGGACTTGTCTTATTCTCAGGTTCTGGCTTTGAAGACCCTTCAAAGCACAGCAGTTCATGCTATCAGCTGCCAGAGGCTTTTGAGTTAGAATGGTCAAAAGGTTACGAGAAATGTTTTTGATTACCTGAGAATTCAGTAAAGCAAAGAGAAAAATTGGCATTTTGTGATTTCCATAATGAATAAATATTAAATACCGATTAATTCTCCTAAATGAGAAGAAAATGAACAAGAGTTCACTAGGAGCAAACTGTTCTCTGAAGTCTGTATCATGTAGAATCTAGAAGTCTGAGGAATAGGCATTCTGCTCCCCACTGTATGAGAAACTGGAAACTCTGACAGTATTCATCCATCCTGCCTTGCAACAAAGCATCCCACAGTGGTCCTACAGAAAACATCACCTTGGAAAAGTAAAAATAAAACAAAATAAAAATAAAAGACTAAAACCGTACTTTGATTTCCCTCTGCTGAGAGCAGAGATGGAAAAAAACTGAGGAAGCATAACCAGAGCCCAAATCTTCATTCAAACCAAGTAACTAGAAAAGACTATTTTGAGAATGAAGAATCTAAACATGACAGGGACTGTATGGACACCTTCAGAAAGCACACTGGATGGCTGTTCTCTGCTACTTTATTATTTTTTTCTTTAGTTCTTTTTTTTTTAATTTACACTTTTTCTTGGAAAAAAAATTCCGCCTCCTCCCATCCTCCCATTTCCCTCCCCTTCCTCCACTCCACCCCCCTCCCCCCACTCCTTTCCCCCTCCCTCTCCAGACCGAAGAGCAGTCAGGTGGAAAGTCCAAGATTCTCCCCCCTCCATCTAGGTCTAGGAAGGTAAGCATCCAAACTGGCTAGGCTCACATAAAACCAGAACATGAAATAGGATCAAACCCCATTGCCATTGTATTTGGCTTCTCATCAGTCCTCATTGTTCAGAGAGTCCGGTTTTATCCCATACTTTTTCAGTTCCAGTCCAGCTGGGCTTGGTGAGCTCCCAATAGATCAGTCCCTCTGTCTCAGTGGGTGGGTGCACCTCTCACTGTCCTGACTTCCTTGCTCATGTTCTCCCTCCGTCTGCTCCTCATTGGGACGTTGGGAGCTTATTACGGTGCTCCAATATGGGTCTCTGTCTCTATCTCCATCCATCGCCCGATGAAGGTTCTATGGTGATATGCAAGATATTCATCAGTGTGGTTATAGGATAGGGCCATTTCAGGTTCCTTATCCTCAGCTGCCCAAGGCACTAACTGGGGACATCCCCCTGGGCACCTGGGAGCTCCTCTAGGTTCAGGTCTCTAGCCCACTCTGAGCTGGATCCCTTAATTAAGCTATATGCTTCCCTGCTCCCATATCCATCCTTCCTTTATCCCAACCATCCCAATTCCCCAAGTTCCCCCTATGCTCCCCTTCTCACATTTCTCTCCCCATCTCCCCTTACCCCTAGCCCACCCCACCCCCAAGATCCCAATTTTTGCTCGGCAATCTTGTCTACTTCCCATATCCAGGAGGATCACTATATGTTTTTCTTTGGGTTCACCTTCTTATTTAGCTTCTTTAGGATCACAAATTATAGACTCAATGTTGTTTATTTATGGCTAGAAACCAATTATGAGTGAGTACATCCCATGTTCATCTTTTTGGGTCTGGGACACCTCACTCAGGATAGTGTTTTCTATTTCCATCCATTTGCATGCAAAATTCGAGAAGTCATTGTTTTTTACCGCTGTGTAGTACTCTAATGTATATATATTCCACACTTTCTTCAACCATTCTTCCATTGAAAGACATCTCTGCTACTTTAAATCACCTGGCAGAGAAGCCCATACAAAGCAAGGATTTTCTGGTCCCTCCTACCCCCAGCAGCTCTCACAGCTCATAATCCCCCTGTTTTCTGGAGGAGAGTCCCCAAAGTAAAAAGGGTTGGAGAAGACATGGAGTCTAATGCTTCCAGAGGAGGGCCTATCAAAGCCACATGGCTATTTCCATGAATAAATGCATTTATCAATAGCACTGTAATCAGGAATAAACACACCCATTCAGGAAAAAAAATGACTTGAGGAAACAGCATTTTGAAATATAGACACTTCCAATAAATAAATTTTACTGTTAAAATTAATGACTTTGGTGTGATTACCGAGAAGGCAGTAAAATTTACAATGTGTTAATAGATTTTTAATATGTTTGCTTTCTGCTGTCAGGATTCTTTTATTTTTATTTTTTACTTTTACTAAAATTTTAAAAATACAATCTTTTCTCATTTTACATATCAATTCCACTTCCCACTTCCTTCCCTTTTGCTGCTTCCTTCACCTTTCCCCACCACACCTCCTCATCCAATCTTCAGAAAGGGTAAGGCTTCACATGGAGTATCAACAAAGTCTTACCCTTCACTTCAAGGCAAGACCAAGGCCCCCTATATCTAGACTAAACAAGATATCCCTCCAAAAAGATACTAGTTCAGGCACTAGGGGATAAATCCTTCTTCTACTGCCAGTGGCTGCATAGATTGTCCAAGCCTCAAAATTGTCACCCACATTCAGTGGGCTCAATTTTCTCCCATGCAGGTTTGCTGGCTATCAGTCCAGAGTCAGAGAGCTCTCATTAGCTCAGGCCAGCTATTTCTGTGGGTTTCACCATCATGGTCATGACCCCTTTGCTCATATTTTTGCTCTTCCCTCTATCGGACTGGTCTCAGGTAAGCTCAGCCCAGTGCTTTGCTGTAGATCTCTGTATCTGCTGCTGGTTAAAAGTTCTATGATGACAATTAAGGTAGTCATTAGTCTTATTACAGGGGGAGGCCAATTTAGGCACCCTGTCCACTGTTGCTTGGAGTCTTAGTTGGGGTCATCTTTAGGATTCTTGAAAACATCCCTAGTGCTATGTTTCTGGATAGCCCTTTAACGGTTCCCTCAATCAAGAAACCTTTTTCCTTTCTCTTTCCCTCACTATCCTTCCCCCTTCTTAAACATCACATTTCCTCATCTTCTCTTCCATGCTTTCCTTGTCCCATCTCATTCCCCTTTCACTCTCCATTCTCACACCCTTATAATTTTCTTGGGAAGTTTTGTCTGTTTCCTCTTCCCAGGGGGATCCATGCATGTCTTTCTAAGGGATCTTTGTTACCTAGCTTCTCTGGGTTCGTGAACTATAGGTTGGCTATCCTTTGCTTCATGTCTAATATCCACTTATGAGTGAACACAAACCAGACAATGTTTAAGATGAAGGCATAATTAGTTCTCAAATAAAACATCTATTTTTTGCAGAAGTGGAATTTGTACTGTTTGGAAACTCATGAGAGGAGTTTTAGGAGGAAAGTAGTCTTATATTTGATAAAATAAACTGTGATTCTCATAATTATAATTTATAAAATGTGTCATTTGTCACTGATCCAGTGGTGACATTAACATAGACAAAGGAAACCATGCTTTCTGTAGCTTTCCCACTGTGAAAAATGGGTTTTAACAGCTAATATAAATAAACATATACTATATTACTCTTTCTGGATGTGGGATACTTCATTCAGAATGATATTTTTCCAGTTCTACCCATTTACCTGTGGATTTTATTAGATCAATGATAATCAAGCTAAAAATCATAGAACCACAGAAATTAAGCATTTAATAAGGGACTATCAGTGATAAATGTAGTTTAAAAAGGGAAATAGAACAGATAGTTATGGGTAAATGTAGAAGGTGGAGAAGGAAAGCATAAAATGAGGAGGAGGAGGAGGGAAGGAAGGAATACAGGGACAGAGAGCTAAAATTAAGGGTCATTTTTGGGGTAGTATGGAAACCTACTACAGAAGAAGCTTCCTAAAATATATGCATATAAGGCAATCTTATTCAACTTTCCAAATAATGGGCGAGGCAGAGACCCAACTGGCCATCTCTTGTCACCAACTGATGCTTCTAGTTTCAGAATTGGATTACATATAATTGGCCAAAAGTATTCCATGGGAACCCTCAAACAATGCCAAGACCGTAGGTTGCTCTCAACAAACTGATGGTATTGCCCACAAAAGACAGCACCTACAGAATTTACTAAACACAGAGAAGTTGAGCTGGTACCAACATAGATCACTTTTATGTGCTAATGTCTGTGGTACAGGAAGTTTATCTGTACAATACCAAAAAAGAAAGAAAGAAAGGAAGGAAGGAAGGAAGGAAGGAAGGAAGGAAGGAAGGAAGGAAGGAAGGAAGGAAGAAAGATAAACATCAATCGAGTCACAAATGGTGTTCTGCCAACAAGATATGTTAGTGTGATGATGCTGGCAAAAATCTTATGGGAATAACCAACCATTATCTAATTTGACTTTAGATCAACTCCAAAAGAGGGAACCCAAAACATGTTGACTCTGCTTGGATGATTGTGAACCTGAAATCTATATAACTAGATAGCTCAGGGACCTAGAGTAAAACCAAATTTAATAAAATACACACAAGCAAAAAAAAAAAAAAAAACTTACTCAACAATCATCAGAGAAGATTTCTCCTGCAGCATATGGAAACACAGAGAACATCAGAACATCAGCCAGTTATTATGCAGAGAACGAGAGAGGATATCTTCATCAATCCCTCCCCTCAGGGCTCAGGTAACTCTGTGGGAAAAGGCAGAAAAAGTTGTTTGACCCTAAATATGTTGTTTAATCTTTTAGTGCTCCAATTTCATTGTGTATGAAATGGTGATAATAAGTGTGTTTACAAGGTTATAGCTATGGTTTAGGTAGAAATGTACCTGTGTAACCTTGAGTGATTTAGAATTTGGTACTTACTTTTATTCTCTGTGTATATAGAAACATCACTAGTCTGAGTAGTGTTCTCTATTTCATATTGTATCTTACAATTTCAAGTTATGAGTTGCTGTATTTGTAGTCTTAAAAAAGAAAGCCCTTCCAGCGTTTGTCTGTGTGCTTCCTCGTTTGAAAAGGAAAGGGAGGGGTATGAAAACATAATGGTCTTTTTACAAAATGTTAGGAAAGGTTTGAGCCTATCCTGTCACTTAGACGACTAATTACACCATTACATGCTGCAATTACAATTAAGGATTTCAGCTGATGGAAGGCATGTTCGTTGCACTCTCATTACCAGATATTCCCTTGCCAACACTCAAGAGCATCACGGTTTTGATGAAACGAAAACAACTCAAGGAGCTATATTTGCTCAGGAACATCAACAGAGCAGGGCAGGGATCCCACTGCAGGTCCCTTTTGCCCCATTGCATTTCCCACTGCTCTATTTAAAGACATAGCTTTTCCTTATTACCTCACCGAGCTAGTCGGCTGCCAAAGTCATTAGTGATTTTTGCTGACCCAGCATTGTCTATGTGAAATATTACAACCTGTTAGGCATGTAGAGAGCTATTTTGGCAGTAAGCCATTTGGATTTGCACTTATACTGACTCAGAAAAGATCACTCAATTCAAATCACTTAGTGTCTGCATAGCCTGGCAAACTTTCCTTAAGTATATATTATTTACAGCAACCTCTTAGCGATAACTAAATCAGACAAATGGTCCCATGCCAAAGGCAACCCCTTAAAATGCTTTTCTTTTTGACTGAGGGCTACCTGCAATCACAACTTAACTTCCCACTTCCTGGTTCCCTCAATATCAGCAACACCAATTGCCATTCTGACACTGAGAAGTGTTCTACTCTTTGTCTAATGGTGGCATACGATTTTTTTTTCTATTGATTAGCAGTGTTATGATTCCTAGTGATTTAACTTTTATGTGAAAACATTTAATAATTAAAAAGGCTTTTCTTCTTTGTAGAAGTTAAGACTCTGCTACAGGTGACAGAAAACTTGATCCAAACTGCCTTAGGCAAAATAATGGCTTATTGCCCCTACTAGATGAAAGTGCAGAGGCTTCTAGCCTCACAGAATATAGAGATAGAATACAATGTCACTGGACCCTTTTATCTCAATTATGGTATTTTGGTTCTGCAGAATATAAGAAAAGAATATCTTATACAGTTATCTGTTCTGTGATAGGCTCTTACAGTAACACTGAGGCAGAGTAAATGACACTGCTGCCTGCTTGGAATATTCCTATCCCTCTATTCTCCAATCTTTGTATTAGCTGATTATAGTCCTTTAATTAAACCATATTCAAACACAATATGTCCTGAGGAAATAGAAGCCTATCTGTTCTTTATTTTCTCTTGTGGAAGTGAATAGCCAATCTGTGCTGCATGAGATACCTTCTTGCATTTTGTTGGCTATACTGATAGTGTGTGCCTATGTGTCTAGATCTATAAATATATGTATTCATAAATCTATCATTAGGTTAGGGAAACACTACACTGCTTGCTTTAAACTAATGATCTATAACTTTAGTGGTGTCAACCAAAACAGCTACCATGGGCGCCAACATGTTAAAGCGAAAGATAAGCAACACAATTGCAAAAGTATTTGTATTAGAGCAACTGTTCAAGTCTGTACTGCAGTGTCTGAACGAATTTCCTGCAGATCCTTAGCCAAGATCGTGAGAATGAGCAATATATGAATGGGCAAAGTGTTTAAAAAGTGTTTTATGGAGAAATACAGGGATATAAAATATCTTATCACTAGGAAAAATAGAAAACAGTCTAGAAAATTTATTATGGCTAGAATTAAGAAAGCTGTCTTAGGGAGTCTGTTGTTGTGATCACATGAACACAGCAACTCTTATAAAGACAAATATTTAATTGAGCTGGCACGTTACAATGTTGGAGGCTTAGTCCATTATCATCATGGTAGTGATCACAGTGACAGGCAGGCATGTGCTGGAGAAGGAGCTGCTACATGTTAATATGCAGGCAGCTGAAAGTAGACTGTCTCCCTGGGCATAGCTTGAACATATATGAGACATAAAAGCCTTCCCCACCAATGACACACTTCCTCAAGCATGGCCACACCTCCTAATAGTGCCATTCTTTTGGGGGGCATTTTCTTTCAAACCACCACAGAACAAAACAACTTTAACTTAATTAAGTTGGGGAAAGTCTTGCAGGTAACCGTCATGTATTTTATAATAATATCTGAGAATGGAAAATCATAAGTGTCTCCTTTTCTTAAGTGAATAGGACCAGCATGAGTCAAAAGAGGATACTGAAGAAATTTTCCACACTAAGATAAACTTTGATGCGACTTTGGGGAGTGAAATTGTAGAAAAATAGGTTGATATGACATCAGTTTAGAAGAAACTCATACCTAAAAGAGGAATTAAATATTTGGTGGAGGATATTCCAGGAATAGACATGTAATTAATGGCACCTGACAACTGATGGGCTTTCAGTTGGCTGAAGAAACTGGCATGCCAGGCTCTGCTGAGAATACGGCAAGAAATAATCGAATGTCAGAATAAAGGAGTAGCACCAGGCTGCCAGGATAAAAAAGTGTTCATTGCATAGACCAATGCCTCCAAATTCAAAGGATTGTCCTTCCTCAAAGGTAGAATCACAGCACAAACCGTTCATCACAGCCCCTGGAACAGAATCAGAAGATATTGTTTCAGAGTTATTTGGATGCATAGCACCAGGTGTTGCAATTAAATTTGCAATATGATTGGAAAAAAGGGGCTAACCTGAGGTACCATCCACAAGAAGCTTTATAGAGCACAAGGTTTTTTACCATTTGCAAGACCCTTGCAGTTCAAAAGCAAAAGTAATATGTAATAGTCCCTTGGCAAGCTTTAAAGCATATGATTTCCCCCATTTTCTATAGATGATCTTATAATAAAATCCCTCTATACCGATTCGAATTTGTATGGCTGTAGGTGTCCTCAGCCACAGCTGTTGGTTCTATCCTGCAAAAAAGTAAAATGTGTTCACTTCTTCAATCAGCAAATACCATCTTGGTAAAGATCAAATGGCTTATAATCCATCTATTCACCTATGTTTCTCGTCTCCTCATTTCAAATTAATCTCTTTTCTTCATCCTCCAGCTTTACACAAGTCTTCCCTCTTTACCAGGTTACCCCACAGTGCAGATACCATTTGAAATAGCGCAAGTACTTCACATAAAAGCAACTTATAATCCCTGCTCTGTGGGAACTGTACTTAGACTTCCCATTAACACAGTGTGAAGTTATGTACTTAAGTCTGCTCTCATTCAAATGAAAGTACATATGCAGAACGCACAGAAGTCTACTTGAATCAGATATCAGGAGTTTTGAGTTTCTAGAATTGGCTGCCTCTTGGCTCATACCTTTTGATGAGAAACCACTGCTGTGAGAAACATCATTTTAGTGTACTTTCAAATTTTCGTGGTTGGGTTATGAAACAGGACTGCTACCTAGGAAGAATATAACCAGGCATTTCCTTCCTCTTCTGGGACATACAATTCCAACAGAGATCACTTAAATTTTAACATTAAAACACACAGCCCCATATCAATATTGTCCCTTGTGATGTAATAAATAATCAGAAGAGATATTTATTCTTAACACTTAACTAGTGTATTTCTGGGGACCTGCAGATATTTATAACACTGAAATTAAATTTCATAATCAATCATTCACTCTACAATTAATCTCTTATAAGATTCCAATAAGTAGAAGCATTCACTGAAGAAGTATTAATTGAAAATGTAGCATCAGGTGTTTTTAAGTACTATACACTCCATATATACTACAGCATAATATGCTTGGGTTTCTTATTCAAGTAGTTAAGATATGCGTGAATTATAATAGTAGGATCATTTCCATTGAAAGGATTTGGACTTTTTTTTAGTCATAAAGTTGAGGTTCATTTCTCAAAACGAACATATAGGGTTCTTTATCTTTTGTGCTGCTATTTAAAGCCAAAGTTAAAATATTAGTAAAAGATCAAGATCCCATTTCTTTCAGGTCATAAAGTTGATATACAAGCAGCATGTTTTCTGTTTGTCTTGCAAGTAAAGGGTGAAAGTTATTAAGCAGAATTCAGAATTCTATGTTGCACTTCTACATACAGTTGTGTGGGTAGGATAGTCTGCATTTAGCTGCATTTCTTCATGCTGAGCTGATGTGCACTAAAGAAGATAGTGGACCTTATTCTGTAGTAGTAACTAACAAAAACAATTTTCTGAATTTGAAATTGGTGGTATTACTTTCAAATGTATTTGAGTAGTGAAGTCTTTGAATCTCTTCCTTTAATAGGTGTACCTTGAAGAAGCATTAGGTAATACTTTTAGAATATAGATTTTACAAAATAGAGTGAGCTGAGAAAGTGAGGCTGAAATATGGCATTCAGAAGGGGTTAGAACCTTCAGATGTGGTAGTTAAATTGTCTACCTTAGTCTCTTTTAAACTTACATCTTAAATATATACACAAGAATAGTGCAAGAAACTAACACATATCATTTTGAAGTAATTCACCAAAGTCTGGATTTTGTAGTATTTGAATTGTGTTTTGATGGGATATGTGACAATTGCCTGGTTTCTACAAAATAAACTGCAAGTTTCTCATCAATTATAATTGGAAATTTCTCTACCCACTGACTGTAACACATACTTCTGTATTTCAGCCTTTATTTAATTTCCTTTTTCATTTTGTCATTACACTTCCAAGGGACATTCTCTATTCATTGACTCTTTTTCTTTTCCATGAGCTATTCTTTATTAAAACACAATATGCCTTGCTATTCATTCCTCTCTATATAGCTAGCTAGCTATATATCTATCTACCTACCTATCTAATGTAGCACAAATAATAAAACCCAGAGACAGATATTGGGCCTCAGACTGAAGATCAGAAAAGCAAAACAGCCAAGACAATAGAGAAATCTTAACTCTACCCCAGCTGGATGACTGCGGACTGAACCCTGAGTCTCTGTCACTCCTATCTTATATTTCCCTTTAGTGCTGGGATTAAAATTGTGTGACTCCCTAGTACTGAAATTAAAGGTGTGAGCCACCAAAACCTGGATCTGTTTCTGCATTGATCCTTGGTAGCCCAGGGTGGTCTTGAACTCACCGAGATCCACCTGCCTCTGTCCCCCAAATCCTGGAATTAGAGGTGTGTGACTTCACTGTCTGGCAGCTAGTGGCATAGTTTTATCCTGTGATGTTCAGGCAAGCTTTGTTCATTAAAACATAAATAATATCTCTATAATCTATCTATCTATCTATCTATCTATCTATCTATCTATCTATCTATCTATCTATCTATCTCTATATCTATCTATCCATCTATCTATCTATCTATCTATCTATCTATCTATCTATCTATCTATCTATCTATCATCTCTGTCTAATTTGCTATAGAGTTACATCTTTTTGAACTTCTTGCAAAATGTTTGTCAACAGTTTATGGCCTTTATAGCAGGTGGAAAGATCCAGTAATACTTCTTCAATGTAAAAAAAAATAAAGCAATCCAAGAAGTTATTTCCTGTCTTTTGTCCAAATACTGTTTTTTGATTTAAATACTTGTATTGTAATAACCAAGATTTCAGCTTCTGAGGAGTTCATGTTAGCATTAAAATTTTTCACTGAAACTTTAATTAGCACATGATAATTTTGCATTTTGAATGGCAGTAATCCATTGGGACATAATAATTAACTATAAATTTAACATTTTCAGTTTGGGACCAATACACTCAAATTTACGTCTTCCTGCTTCCTTGAAATACTCAATAAATTATTGTTAATTCCCATCTGCTTACTCTTCATCAGGATATCAGAACTTACTTTTCTAATATAACTTTAAGAAAATATACCTGCTGACTGAGTTCTCCATATCTTAAGTCTCTAGTAACAATAAGTCTATATTCCAATTCTTTGAGCAATATTTAATGATTACACTTAGAGGTGAGGAAATGTAGTGTTAGACTTTTGAGGTCTTATTTATTTTATCCAATATAATGACTTGTAGGTTCCTTATGGATACTGAAGTTCATAAAATTTAATATTTTTATTAAAGAATAATATTTTACTATATACGTGTATATGAGTGTACCTTGCGCATTCCTTTTTTATTCTTCTGTCCATGGATGCCTAAGTTAATTCTATATATTGGAACATAGAAGTTAAAATGTGTTCTTGGCATTATTATTTTTTCTCATAAATATATACCAGTAGTAAAACTCATAAATCAAAATGTAGTTTAATATTTAATTTTTGGACACTGTTATAATGTTTTCTCAATGCCTACATAATTTCATACTCTCACTAATCATGCTTAAGGTCTCCTTGTCATCACCACCACCAATTATCTTTTATTTATTATTATTTTTAAAACATTTTAATAGAATATTTTTGTTGTACAAAATAATGGGTTCAACTATAATATAAAATCTTAGCAATTATGTTTTTTACCAGCTTATATTAACAAAAATATTTGAAAGACACATTGGGGAATAGACAGTGATTTTAATAAATATTAAGAAAAACAATTATTCAATGAATTTGTTTCTCATCATGTATAAAAACCAACTCAAATGTAAGTAAATTTAAGACTAGAAATTATGAGAATATTACAAGGGAAAATGTTTCAGGACATGGGAATGGGGAAGAATTTTCTCAATTTGGTTCCTGAAACAAAGCATGAAAACACAAATAGACAAATTAGTATTAGATCTTAGCAAAAAGACTTTACATTTTTGACACTTTCACAAACATGCATAGTGAATGTCAGTCATTTTGTCCCCTTCCTTCCCTCTCATCTTCCTTCTTCTCAACAAACTCCCCTCAAACTTCCATGCCATTTTGTGTGTGATTCACTGAGTTTAAAGTTTCTTGCCCAAGCATGGTTATGAGGTTATTTTCTGGAACAAGGACAATTTATCTCTGGATACACCACTGAGGAAAATAAGATCCCCTTTCCAAAAACCCTTAACCGACAATAGTCCTTCAGAGAGGGCCTTCATTCCAATCTGTGATAAAATGTACAGGAGCTCAATCTCATCTGAGTCTTGTGTGGAAAAGGACAGATGCAGTGTGTCCATGAGTGTACCTGCCATATCATATACAGATGTCTTTGTGCTGTGTATCTCTCTGACTTCTAGTTCTTAGGTTCTTATTATCCTCACTCCTGCAATGTTCTTTGAACCTTAGGTACTTTGGCTTATCTATCCGTTTTACGAATTCAGTCAGCCAAGTACAGACAGAAGAGCTACGATGGGAGAAATATTTTTGAACTATATCTGATTAGGCACAAGAGTTAGCAAACTCCATGTTTGCATCATTTTGATGATCTACTTTGAAAGAGATTGTGTTTTTATGGAGGTAATGATTTGTCTTTTCTAATTACTTATATTTTCCAATAATTAAAGCCTACTCTAACTACCCAGCAAATGACTGAATCCGGCTGTTTGTTTTCATGGTACAAACTAGGCTCTGATTGTTTTTCTGCAGTGGAATGATGCTCCCTGCTAGTTTTAAAGGATTGCTTTTTATGCTTCACTGTGTCTGTGGCATCAACACAGATGGGAGGAGATGCACTTGGAATACTTGGATGACAACGTGCTCCTTCAGTATAACCTGGCCTTTACATTGGGGTAGGGATGAGGTCAATTCTCCTGGTTCAATCTTTAGCATAAGTCACAAAGATTCTTGAAGCAAATGCCATTTCGAAAACCACAGTAGGAAAGTGCATGGGTAACTCAGTGGGAGACGGATGCAACTTACACTTTATCCAGGTGAGTCAAGTTCATAAGAGACCTGTGGCTACGGATTCTGGCCAACTCCAAATGAATGGTTAAACAATAGAGATTTTTGACTGGTGTCATCCCGTCAGTTACAACTTGCTTCATATTTCATTGATTGGTAAATTACGTGCTATGCATAGAATGAGAGATTAGAAGAGACTTTAAAAACAAGTGAATGAAATGCCTCCTCTAAGAGCACACAGCTAAAAGTGAGGAATGGGCCACAGAGTTGTAGAACCAGTTAAGTCCTTAGCTCTTAGCATAATTTACTTTGGGAGAGTTGGGTCTTGTTTTCTTACTTTTAAATAGTGAGAAAGCTGTTCTTTCACTGACATCATTGTAGTCAGAAGGGAACTGTGCACCACTCCACTTACAGTTCTATATTTTACTTTCTGCAGTTGCTTTTAAATTTATTTTAGTTAATTGTTTTTTTTAATTGGTTGGTATTTAATGTTTTACATATCCACACACACTATTAATTCCATGTTATTTACACAATTCAGTGTCTAAATATCTGATCTAAAAATATTAATATAATCCTTGTCTAGAGTTTAGAGTCATTTATATGCAGATGACCATGATGTAGTATGAGGACATTATAAAATCAATAAATTAAAAAGCCTCTTCCATTTGGAGTATGGCATTGGTGTGTGTGTCCCTGTCCCTGTTCCACAGTGACTGACTCCCTAGTCATCCATAATATTTAGTGAAATTTTGCTGAAATGTCTTAAACTCTCCTCAGTGGGGTTTCATAAAGTATTCTTATTCAAGCATTTGAGTTGAATTCCTATTTATTTAAAACATTTGAGGACCATTTTTATCAGTTCTCCCTCTGTCCTCACTTCAGGGGAGGTATAGAATTTAAGTTAGGAAAGGCAGGGCATAGGGCCCATCTGAGAAACCATCTTCTGTCCTCTAATTTTGGTTCAGTTTGGGAGGAAATACCATGAAAGGATTTATTAGATAGCTGTAAAAATGAAGTCTTCTCCTTTGCCATCTGGAATGAATGCCTTCATGTTGTATGTTCCCCCAAATAACGTGGTGGTAATGTACTGCCTAACCCATTAAAGGAAGCTACATCTTAGCCATTGCTCAAACTCTAAAACGACCTGGACACTGCCTATTTAAGCTGCTTGCTCTGCTAACATGTGTTCTCAGATTCTTTACTATGGTGACTCTAGAAACACTGTACCTCTGGTCCCAACCTTCTTCTAGAACCTCCCTCAGAACCTTCCTCCATGTACACTTGTAAGCAATATTCCTTACAGGAACTAGAAATGAAGAGAGGCACAAGTGTAGCTTCCTCTTTACTAGATGATCTTCATTTCTTCAGGTCTTATAGTGTCCTTTTCTCCCAAATTTTGGCTATATGAGAAAAGATGACCTTTCTTTCTATAACTTGAGCCCACAGGGAAACACTACATTTCCTCTTTCATTTAGGCCTGCAGTATTTTCTGCAAGATTCTCTTAAGATGTTCATATTGAACATGATATGAAAGGAAGTAACTCATTCCCGTCTCATCCCAAACAACTTACTTTTACATATACTTTTTGTCAACTGGCTTGGAAGGAAGAGCTAGAATAGGGAGTTTGTTGGGGGCTGTGTTTAATAGCCAGTTCTTTTCACAGACATTTTGCTTGCTCTTCAGGGTCAAAGGGTATTGAAATTAAAATGTAATGGACTGCATGCCTCTAATCTCTAAGACATGTTTAAAGTCTGAAAAATCCTTCCAAATTTCACTTTACATCCTGTTTTAAGGACAATGTTACATTTTTAGGAATGCTCTTCAAAAGAAAGGCAACATCTACTCTTCCTTTTAGCGTCAAGAGCATCATACTGATTAAAGAGAGAGAGAGAGAAAGAGAGAGAGAGAGAGAGAAAGAGAGAGAGAGAGAGAGAGAGAATTTAAAGATTTTCAATGCTTTGTTTTCACATAAAGTGGAATAACTAAGTCAGATGCATAGTTAAGTTAGATAAAGCCCAGACAGTCACATGTACAAATATTGTATGTACTCACACATTTTCAGGGCTCTATGTGCTTGTGTGTGCATATTTTTACTGGAATAAAATTACTGAATATAAATGCATATATTACATAAGGTAATTCATTAGATATATACAATTTAATTATTTATGTAAAACTATAGTAATTTCATACAGCCATTGAGCCTGTATATGATGGTAAAAGTTAGGAAAGATAGGGAACAGGTAGTACCATGTACCTCTTAGATTGCAGATTGGGAGGCAAAGATTCTCACAGTTGTTTTTGTGTTTCTTCTGAGGGTGATTATATTTTTCATTTATATTTTCTTTCAAAAATATTTCACACTACCATATCTTTGGGAAAATGTAGCTTTTACCATGAGGATTGAAATGATTTAAATTGACCAGGAATTTGAATGTGTGTCCTTTGTTTCCATGTCCCAAAGCCTAAAGACAAGCTGAGAGGCAGGAATTACATAGTGAATAGACACTATCAGAACTACTTCTCAGGACAGTTCATAGCAGTGAATGACAGAAGTGAGGAGCAGAGGAGAGAACTGTGGATTGTAAAACTGGCCACCACGACACAAACTAGAATTTGGGAAAACTGTCAGAGCTGCTCAGGGGTGAGGCTTGATACTAATAAACATATTCTAGGTAAAGTTCTCAGGATTGTGGAGAGAAGCCTCATGAATAACAATGAGGATAGAGCTGGAGCTCTGGCCTGTGTGTGGTTAGTAATTTAATAAGGGATGACTGAAGCCTAGTGAGAAACAACCTAGCTGTGTGAACTAGCCAAGGGATTCTTGTTTTAAAGGCAAATGCACTCTGTACTCTTTGTGGACTTCTTATTCTAGGATTTTACCATTCCTATCTCACTGTCTTAATTGCTTTTTTTTAAAAAAAAATCACTTATTTTATGTTATATGTATGTTAATGTTTTCTCTAATGTTTTTATTGCATCATGGGACTGTCTGGTACAATGAATAACAGAAAAGGGCACCTGACTCCATGAAACAGAAATTACCGATGATCTTGAGCCAATATGTGACTGCTAGGAAGCAAACTTGCACCTTCTACAGAAGCAATGAGTGCTCTCAATGGCTGAGCTGTTCCAGCTCTGAGTGTATTTTCTTAACCCACTGGAATGACTTGTTCCGGAATACCCAACTTCTTGGGAAAGACTCAATGGGCATGTTTTACCATGCTTTGCTTTGTCATTGTTTGTTTTTCTCTCCTCACTCAATAGGTCTTTCTACTTTTACCTTTCCCAATCTGTGTCATATGGACTATGTGGAGTATCTAACAGGATGCCTAATGTACTCAGAGATACAAGTTAAGTTTGTATAAAGTAGAGCTTTCATATATAGGCAAATCCATTGAATAATTTTCAATGGGAGGAACCTATTTCAAGTGGTTTTTAATAGTGAAACTAAGTTTTCTGTCAAATCTCATTCTCCTACTGTTTCCCACTGGATGAGGCTGAAGGTGTCCAGCCACTCAACAGGCATATGAACTGATCATAGTGTTTCTAGCAAGGAACTGCTTGTAAGGAGAGCCTTCTCCTTCGCTAGTTGTTGCCTCACCCTCCACAATCATCTTACTGAGCAGAACCAAACAAGCTACGAAATCCTATTACTGTAAAGGAAGTAGATTTAAATTGAGTCATATGCTTACTGCTCTCTCATTCCCCCAACCAAGTAACAAATTAATAATAATGTCCAAAAATTGAATATAAATAAGTTAGGCAGAGAAATGAACTAAGAAACAGCTAACTACAACATTGCTATTGGAATGGAGCTCTCTGGCTGCCTTACATATTCTTAAATTTATGTCAAGATTAATATTTAGATAATACTTAACATTGATAATTTTGTTTAATTTTCTTCTTCTCCCAAATTCCTCTATCTCCTTCTACTGAAAATCAATAAGATATGATTTCCTCAGTGATAGAGAGAGATTTTCACTAAGAACATGTAACTTGTGTCCATATTGATAGTTAAATGAGAACAATTCATTTAAGATATTTTTTTAATTTGTCCTGATCTCTACAAAGGAAATCAAATCAGAGTCCCCACTACTCAGAGATAATTTCAGCTTTATGTTAGATGTCATAGGCAAACTGTTGAATTATCATTCATGTTTGGCTGTGAATACTGAATTTAAGTACATTTAGCTCAATGTCTTTTCTTTCCTCCTTCATTCACTTTCTCCATTTTGTGTCTTTTCTTCATTCCTATTCTTCTTTTGTCTAGTGTATGCTCCTATAATTAAATAATTTAATTATACCATCAATGATGATCATTATAAACTCTTTGAGGTAAGCCCCCAGCACTTATTAACTTTGAATTTGCCTGTGTTCCAATGGCTCTCATACTATAAATTAAATAAACTCCATTTCATTGTAAGGAACTGTGTTTGGTGAAAAGAAGTATCAAGATGCAAAAAAGACCCCTGGTTTTCAATCTGCTTTGAAAGCATCATTATAGAGCTAGCGTAACACAAGCATCCTGTGTACACTCAAGCATGGCATTGCCACAGGCTGCTGTTTTCTGAGTTGCACAATAGAAACTGACAAATTCAGCTATCACCATAGGCTCAGGTAGAGTGAGAATTTTCTCTTTGTGAATTTTGTATTCTCAATCATGAATCCATCAACTCTAGCTCATAGATCTAACCCAGCTCTGTCTGCTTTGGACTTAGGACACACCCAAACTCATGTGCTTACCTATTATTTACAGTTGCTTATCATGTTATAAATACAGAAAATAATAGCAAAAGCAATAGTATTTCTTTTTCTTCCCTGAGTAACCCTCTGTTCATTTGGAAATATCTCTATCATAACATTCATCATGTATCATCTTTCTAAAAATCTAAAATATTTTGTAAACGCCTTTCTCTCCATAGTTAACTGTTCTTCTTTGTTTCTTTAATGATCCATTAAAGTATCCATTATAAAGTATAAGCCATTCTCTTTTTTTCATTTGCAGATATTCACTATCATTGCCTGGTACCTTCCTTGTATCTCTGTGTAACTAACATCTATGCCATTTCCAAAAATCTGAGACTTTCTTTATCCTAATGAGTCTTAGTTACTTTTATGCTGTCCAGATCAATTACCATGACCTAGGAAGTTTATAAAAGAAAGAATTGATTTGGTGCTTAGAGTTTCAGAGGGTTAAAGTCCATGACCATCATAGTGGGGAACATGGTAGCAATCAGGAAGGCATGATCTTGGAACAGTAGCTGAGAGCTCACATCTTGAGATACAGCCATGAGGTAGAGAAGGCTGAGTGTGAAGGTTGTAGGTTCTCACCTCCTCCAGTAAGGCACACCTCATCAGCCTTCCCAAAGAGTTCCACTAACTGGGGACCAAGACTTTGAATATATGAGCCTATGGAAGGGCAATTTCATCCAAACCACTACACTATGATAATCCCAGACTTGGAAAACAGTCATTTTTTGTTTCTCTTGATTTCTCTTTTCTCCATAGCCACAAAGGGTGGTGGGGGCTGGCAGGCAAGTAATAGCTGCAATTTTTCAGAAACTCACATGTCATTCAAAGTTGTACATCTGGGCATGGCTAAACGGGAAGCTGGACGTGAATTTGGGTTTTTTGTTTGGATTTTGGTTTGGTTTGGTTTGGTTTGGTTGTGTGTGGGGGGGTGTTCAAGACAGGGTTTTGCTGCGTACCTTTGTTGCCTGTCCTGGAACTAGCTGTTGTAGACCAGGCTAGCCTCAAACTCACAGAGCTATGCCTGCCTCTGCCTCCCAAGTGCTGGGATTAAAGGTGTGCACCACCACTGCCTGGCTGTGGATTTGGTTTAAATGACAGAAGCCTTGACAGTCTCCACGGCTGCTGTAACTGGACTGCTCTGGGTACCTATAGCAGTTCAGGCTGAAAAAGCTTGGCAGAGAATTTGAACAGGGCTCTCAAAACTGGTCCACAGGTGGGTGAGTTAGGGTTTCTATTACAGTGATGAAACACTGAGCAAACGAACTTAGGGAGGAAAGTTTTTTTGTTTGTTTGTTTGTTTGTTTGTTTTTCCCTTATGTATCTGTCAACTTCCATCAGCCTATGGAGATCTGTCTGTGAGACAGGGATTTGAGGACCTTAAAGAATGGGTCAGACTACAGTATAATGCTGTAGACAATTTTACTTCAGTTTCAAAGTACTTTAACACAGGAATGTAGCAATGAAAACATAATCCAACAAAGGTTGTTTGAGTTTATAAAGACATGATAAGAAAATAATATTTAAAAAAGAAACAAGAATAAGCATCTACTAAGTATTAACTTCTCTCACATTGTCCCCAAAACATTTTTTCCCCATCCATCATTCTCTTGACTATGTTCTGACGTATATCCTTAGATGATCTATTAAGGGAAACCATGACAGAACTTAAAGAACAAGTCTGAGGCAAGAGCTTGTGCAGAGGCCATGAAGGATAATTGGGTCACTCCCTATGGCTTTCCCAATCTGCTTTCTTATAGAAACCAGAACCACCAGCCCAGAGGTGGAGCCATCTACAGTGGTCTGTGCACCCCCACATCTGTCACTAATAAGGAATGCACCTCACTGGCTTTTTTTTTTTTTGCCTACAGCCAGATCTTATGGGGGCATTTTCTCCATTGAGATTCCCTTATCTAAGATGACCTTTGCTTGTGTCAAGTGGACATGAAACTGTCAAGTACAACAGGTTTCCTCTGCTTTCAATGAGGGAAGCTCCATCCATGTCATCTCTAGTTCCCTGTGTACTTCCACAGTCACCCAATTTGTGTCTGTTTTACACAGTTTGTACTCCCATTAATCTGTTAGGACTAAAAGTTGTGACAGTAAATTTCAAAATCTGTTTGTTTATATTAATTATCAGCCACTAAGCAAGTATTTATCCTTCTTTACAACAATTCTTTAATTGGGAGCTGGCTAAACTTTAGAAGAAAATGAACTGAAGTATCCCAAGGATGCATTTTTATAACCAACATATATGGCTCAGTGCCTTTTTGACTGTGACATTCCTATGTTTATAAACAGATAATTTGTCCCTTGATAGCAGGCCCTAAGAAAACATGACTAGACATCTGGGAAATGAGAGCGCTACCAGACCTCCAAATGTGACTCTCTTTGAGTACTAAATAGATCCCACTGAAACATATTAGAGAAAGTAAATAACTGAATCTTTTAGACTATGGGTTTGGATATACAAATATGTACTTTGACATTTACAGTAGTCAGAAAATACTAGTTACTAGACCACATAATAACTAGAAATGATAAGCCAGCAGAAAAATCAAAGGTACAGATAAGAAACCAAGGACACAAAAAAATTAAGATACAAGGAAAGGAAGTTAACTGAGGATTGTTTATCCACTAAAAATTTGTAATTTATGTGCAATTATAGTTGGATAGGACTCTAACTGTCATGTGATATGTGGCCCCATAGAACTAGAGAGCACCATCTGATACTCAGAATCTAAGTGACTTTTCAAAAGATGTGCTCTCAAGGATAGTCTATTTTGTGTTTTGAAATCTAACTTATATATTGCTCTCAGTTTTAACTACTCCACTAAAATTTTACATTGGGCCAATTGAAGAAACTGTACCAGAAAAAATGTTGTAGAATAATTCTAAAACATATGGCTCCTGAAATATGACTTTTAAAGGAACTATTGCCTTAACTTTATGGGAAGACTTCCAACTTTGTGTGAAATGCTTTAAACTATAAGACAGAGATTATTAGAATGGGATTCAGGAATTTGATCTTTCACAGTCAGCCAGAAGCCACCAGGCTACTCATTGGCCAAGCTGGAGTAGCCCTATAACTGATCATTATACCCATTGTGCAGCATAATATATGCTGGATATTCATTTTTAAATGAATTGAATAGATAAATTAAGTATTAACACATATGGTGAATTCATTCCCTTCTCTCTTATTTCAAAACAATATTTCTCAATAAGCACTTTTTCTGATGTGTGCAACACAACAGATCAGGAATATCAGTGATAGGGTCCATGCTATACATGAAAAGAAAAACGAAATCAAAGAGGGAGTTGATAAAGTAGAAATGCCACATTGAAGTTTTAATTGTCATTGAAGTAGCAATAGGCAGGGACTTTAGAAGGGATTCATTCTCAAGTCTAAATCATATTTGTGTGACCTTATCTGAAAGACCAAACCAAGCTCTTTATTTTTCTTTCATATTTTCAGTTTTTGAGATTATATTTTGATTACAATATTTTCCTTTTCCATAGTTTTTCATATACTGTCACACTAATTCTAATTGGTTTTAATAATAAAACTCAGAATCAGATATTTGTGGGTAAAAACGGAGAGCTCAGAGAAGCAAAGCAGACAGTCAATGGTTCTTACCTCTGTGAAATCCTCAGACTGAATGGGGTATCCTGTCCCTACAAGTTGTCAGACTGAATGCCTTGAGCTCCTGCCTCCTATTGCCTCCTATTCCTCTCTCTGCCAGCCATATCCCTTCCTGGCTCCACTTTTCTAGTGCTGGGATTAAAGGTGTGTGACCCCCAAATACTGGAATTAAGGTGTGATCCACCACTTCCCAGCTCTGTTTCTCTTTGAAATTGGATCAAACTAAAGTAGCCCAGGGTGGCTTAGAATTCACAGAGATCCTCTGCCTCCCTAGTACTGGTATTAAAGGTCTGTGCCACCACTTCCTAGCCTCCTATAGCTAACTAGATGCTCCCTCTCCACTCTGATCATCAGGCAAGCTTTCTTTGTTATAGCAGAATCAAAATACCACAGCAATACACCCTTTGTTCCTCTCTTCTTAGTAATTGTTATCACATGAAGATGTGTACATGTTTATGCATATGTATTCTTAATTATAATCTATTCAGTCCATATATTGATATCTCTATGTATGTTTTCAGGGATGAGCATTTAGTGTTGGACAAACAAATATTGCATTCTTGTACAAGAAAGGCCACTTCTCCAGTTCTCAGATCAGTTGCCTCTGGTTCTTTGTGTAGGGCTGAGGCTCAAGGACTTTTCTCCATCCATTTTGGCTTGTTGATTGGTATCATCCTTATGCAGAGCATATTTGGGCATTCAAGTTGGTAAGATTTTATGGGTGTACTTTGTGATATCACTAGGAAACCAAAATTCACAATGAAGTCCGTGATTCTCTGCTTCTTCCAATCTTCTTATTGCTGTCTCTTCTGCATTGTTCCTTCAGTCTATTGGCTATGAACTTCACAATTCTGATTGACTATAGTTTTCTGTAAAGGTCTTCATCTGTTGCAAAGAGATGCTTCCTTGTTGAGGCAACATCAACTTTTGATAATCTTCTGTTTTTTGATCTGTGCCTTGGAGATGCCCACAATACAAAATGTAAAATAACATCTTTGCTACCATATGACCATCATGCCAATGGAGCTATATGAATTTTGACAGTTAACATATATTCAAGCAGTAGAATTTATACTCCTCCTTCATAGGAATGGAAAGCCTCCTTGCCCTATTTAGCATGGTTTAGTAGATGATTGCCATCCTTCCCTCTTGGATACCTCTCATTCTTGAAGCATTCCAGCAGTCTTATTATCAAGAGAATATATGTATTGACAAGGTTATGGACAAGAACTGACAGCTGACAAGCTAAGAGTAATACAATTGGGAAACTACATCGGTCTTAATCCCCCAGGTATCTAAGCCTCTCAAATGTATACAGAAGTAGACCTATCTGTATATCCTTATATTAAAAAAAAAAAACCTGTTAGATCTAAACCTTTAAACCAAAAAAAAAAAAATTCTGTGTAGGCTTTGAGATTATCCTTTAAACTTCTTCACCAAGAACTGAAGGACTGCTTGAAATGATTAAGGCCTCCATTCTGAGAATCATAAGCAAGGTTGTTCTTTTTGTGAACATACAAAGTGTACTCTGGAATAGTATGACCTAAAAAGACACTTGACTTACTTTAACATGATTATTTAATCACCAAAAGTATATAGTTTATTAATCATAATATTAAACAGTCTGAACCTTTAAAAACTGACATTCTGCTGGGCGGCAATGGCACATGTCTTTATCCCAGTGCCTGGGAGGCAGATCCAGGCAGATCTCTGTGAGACTGAGGCCAGCCTGCTCTACAAGAGCTAGTTCCAGGACAAGCTCCAAAGCTCAGAGCAACCCTGTTCTGAAAAACTAAGAAAAAAAAATTAAAAAGTGGCATTCCAGAATTTTCTTGGATTTCTTCATCTAGATAGTGGCCACAGATATTGAACTAAGGAAGTATCATAGAAAATTCAGCATATCAAAAGGCAGGGATAGATTATAAGGTGATTCAGTTGACAAGTCACAAATAGTTTAATACTTAGTTTTACAATCCAGTTACTTTTTGGGTCACAGACAATGTAAAAGATACAAAAATTGAGGAGAAAAGGGAATAAATTCTAATTTTTTGCACATTCACAAAGGTCCCCCAGAATGCTCTGGAGACATGAAGAGTGGCAGTCTCTGCACATTGACTAGTTCTCCGATGGTGGCTTGATTGCATGGTGTCTGCAACTGCATGGGGAAATACACAGCACAGAAATAAAACTATTGATCTTGGCAGTCAGCATCTGCATTTTGTTTTAACTGGGTACTAAACAGCTAGAATCAGAAACCGATATCACCACAGTCTTAAGAGTCTCATTTGAAAACATCAGTTCTATTTTGTTTCCAATTCAGTAAACAAGTCTTATCCAATTACTATCATTCCCTAAGACTCTCCAAGTGGATTCTGCAGTTTGAGATACTCCTTTTGCATAAAGGTTTGTCTGAGCTCTGAGGGGGAGATAGATGATAACTTTATAACCTAAATAAAACCTATAATCAGACCTCATCAAAGCAGTCAGCAGGACAGGAAGCAGCCCTCACACTGCAGTTTGAATGAAGCTTCTTCCTGAGGGTGTTGTGTCTTTTCACCTCAGCAAAGGCATGCTCCACTTTACACTTTAACTAAATGTATTGAGAAATAGAATGCCTCTCAAGGCAGATTGCACCTTATAGCCTTTTTCAAGGGTTTAAAAATGTCTTAAGAATGGGGAATGCCTGCTTAGGATTTATGATTATTACTCATGGGCTTTATTGTGCATCTTGCTCTCTCAGTGAGCATCCACATCACATCCGCAGGGAAGCAGCAGAGGCAAGCTCATCACTTAAAGTTGTTTGGGTAATAATTTATCTCTGAGTCTGACTCCATTGTTCTGCATGTATTACACAGAACTTCTATGGAACATCAAACATATTTATTGATAGGAGAAAACTGTGCTGTTAGGAGTGTTTCTGTAATGAAATGGGATGAGGGATGGCTGTTTCTGTTCAAGTGGTACTCTTCAGGAAGAGACAAATGGGAACGCTTTTTAGAACATGAAATAAAACTCTAAAAATGATGAGATGCTCTTCTAATATGGATGATTGGATAAGATATAGTCATACTGTCCTTCGGGGATGAAGAGGACATTGCTACTTCTTACTTGTTACCAAGCATGTTCTTAGAAAAATACAGAATATGTACATCCTAGTTCATATTCTCACAACCTGAACAATGAATATTTCCACAGGACCTAAAACAGGCCCCACTCCTCTAGTTGTTAATAAATAATACTGACTTTTTAAGCCTTAGATTTCTTTATATCCCCTTCCATCCCTGCTCCCGACCTTTCCAGATGTCAACATGATGGAAGCTGGGTCTTCGGTTCACCACTCTTTGTAAGATAACCCTTTATATGAAGTCTTGGCTTGCAAGAGAGGACATTACCTTGCTGGCCATGTACCATATCATTTTGCTGTCGGCTAATACGTTCTTCTTCTTTTTTTCTTTTAATTTGCATTTAGAAGAGATAGCAACCTCACTTGGCAAGGCTAGCTGCTGATGAAGCCAACGACAAATCACTCTCTCATCGTGTGAATCATTAAAATTAGAAGGAAGCAAAGAGCTAACATGTTATTTTTCTGAAGCCAGAACTTCTTTTAATTTTGTCAAAATAGTGGGGGGAAATGACCCCAGTGTAAGTCTCAGACATTGTATTCAAGTTTATGTTGAAAGGTCAAACATGAAAATTACAGGGAGTGGTAAGGATTTGATTGAAAGAAAATGAAAGTTATAACAATGTGCAATACCACAGTGCTTAGAATATTTCATACTGACACACTGAGAAAGGATTTGGTTTAGTACTTTGTTTGTTCCTAGCATATGAAGAAAATAATTTATATGGCTGTAGCTTACACATAAAAATATGCTAAGGAGGCTACAAGGTCAGATTGAACATGGTTACCAAACTCAGTAACTATCTGCCCAGGTGGAATAACAGGTCTGTTAGGAGAAAAGAGAATGGTGTCTTGACCATCTTACTTTAAAAGGCATAGGAAGAAATATGGTAATCCTAAATTTATTATTTGCTAAAACAATGTTTCTTTCATTCTCTGTGACTTTTAAATTTTAGCTGTGTTACAATAAACATATCTTTGAATTCAGCAGCCTTTATTATCTTGGCTACCTGGATAACATATGCTAAATAGAGTCAGGCATTCCAAAGATTAGGTTCCCAAGAGCAAGGGGAACTTTCCATAAGAACCACTCTAATGGCAAGGAGTGCCATCAAGGTTCATAAAGGCAACTCTACATGTGAATGGCAAATTCTATATATTACTGTCCTTTGTATGCATGTACACACACACACTCATACTCGCTCACACGTAAACAAATACATATAATCACAAACACACCCATATGCATGCAAGATTTTGTGAGTCAAATATGGTCAGTTTTAAAATCACTAAACTTCAACCTAGGATATAATAATATATAAATATTTAAATATATGTCACATCCATTAGTAACCTAATTTTGCTAAATGTATATAATACAAAAAATAGGAGTGAGACTTCTTCAGAAAATGATTTGGGAAGTGATAACTGCCAGTCAAGGGCAACGGGAAGTGAATATGGTCATGTGCATGACCCAGCTCTGTGGCACAACTAATAAAACCCCACAGACAGATATTGGGGTGCAAGCTGAAGAATAGAGAAGCAAAGCAGCCAACCACTAGAGAGCTCTCACCTCTATGAAAATTTCTGACTGAAAAGAGAGTGAGTTCTTGTCTCATCCTGTCTTATAGTCCTCTCTAGTGCTGGTATTAAAGCTGTGACCCACTGAGACAAGGGGGCTGATCTAGTGGGAGCTCACCAAGGCCAGCTGGACTGTGACTGAAAAAGCATGGGATAAAACCGGACTCTCTGAACATGGCGAACAATGAGGGCTGATGAGAAGCCAAGGACAATGGCACAGGGTTTTGATCCTACGCAATGTGCTGGCTTTGTGGGAACCTAGCCAGTCTGGTTGTTCACCTTCCTAGACATGGACGGAGTGGGGCGGACCTTGGACTTTCCACAAGGCAGGGAAACCTGACTGCTCTATGGACTGGAGAGGGAGGGGGAGAGGAGTTTGGGGGAGGAGGAGAGGGGTGGGAGGAGGGGAAGGGAAAGGGGAGGCTGGGAGGAAGCAGATACTTTTTTTCCTTTTCTCAATAAAAAAAAAAAAGCTGTGTACCACCACTGCCTGGGCTCTATGGCTAACTACTGTGACTGCTGGAATTAAAGGTGTGTGCCACCATTGCTGGGCTTGTATGGCTGACTATTGTGGCTAGCTTTGAATTCTGATTTTCAGGCAAGCTTTATTTGTCAGATCATAAACAAAATATCACTATATTAATGTGGTCATAACTTGTTTGGACAAATAAAACTTCCTTAAAAGGTCAAAGGTTGGAGTTAGTGACTCACTAACTGTAGAGATCTGGAGGTCTGTACAGACAGACAGGAAGTGATATGCTGGGCAGAGAGAGGAAATGATAAGATAGGATAAAATAGGAACACAGTCTCTTTTTGGCTGAGAAGTTGAGAGGTAAGGTTGCTATGCTTTGGTTCCTTCTTCTCTCTATTCTCTCAGCATGTCCCCCAATATCTGACTCTCACCTTTTATTATTTAGACCTATTAGAACTCACGTTAAACACTTCAACAAAAACATCACCATGAATCTCACTACTCCATACAATAAATGTATGCTCATGCAGGTTTTTTAAGAATATCAATGGATTAAAAGTTTGACAAATAGCTATTGAATAAATAAACACCATCATTAACAAAAAAGCTGTTATATTAAGTACGAGTGAATTTTTTAAGTTCTTGACTAAGAATCTTTTATTTCAATCATTTCATAAAATATTTCTGAACTTTCTGCTCTTTGCTTATGTGAGGGTTTTATCAACTATTTTTGCCCTGTGACTTAAAATCTCCCATCTCAATTTCAACATTTTCAGGTTATTCCATTTAGGAAATAACCAAAAATTTCCTTGACCTTTTACTATCTAAACCCATTCTTTATAACTTTTTTGAGATTCTGTGTTTGTGTTGTTTTGTGTGTGCGTTCTTGTATGTGTACATGGGAGTACAGGTAGCTGTGGAGACCAGATGCATAAGAGCCTGCGGAGGTGGAACACTCAGTGTGAGTTCTGGGAGTTGAACTTGATTCCTTTGCAAAACTGGTCAGTGTTCTTAACTACTGAGCCACCTTCCTGCACTTCTTTTATCATTTTTTTTCTGCCAGTACATTCTCTTTAGCCATTCCATCATATACCTAGCTTTTATAAACACCTTTCAAGCAATGACTGGGTATTACTGTACTTTCTATTTCTGTAGAAGAGCAGCATAGGTAAATAACCTGCTGATATGGCTCATTTAGAATGTCTCTTAGAATCTGCAATTCCAGAGTGGTGCTGGCTCTCATTAGGGCTCCATCATACCATCAGATAATAGTGCATGGCATCATAGCAGAATTGCAAGGCAAAATCACATGGTAAAACAAAGCCAGAAAAGCTGGCAGCTGGATTTGCTATTGACTATGTATGTGTAACATATGTGAGTTTGTTGCACCTTCTTTGATATTAATTTGCTTTGAAGGAAGTGACTGAAGTCTTACAAGAACCATATTATTTCTCCTGAAGGAAACATCACCAGTGTTCTTCATTTGTACCACTGCTGCTGAGCATCTTCAAAGCCAGAACCATGCTTACAACATTCATACAAGTCCTTGGAGTACACACCTGTTCAACACCCAAACCATAGCACAGACAAATCTATATCTGCTGTCTAAAATCTTCTTCTGAAGTTCATAGGCACATTACCATGTTGGGTATAGCCTTTTACTTGCATTGCAAATGCAGCGGCCACCTGTCCTAAACACATCCCAAAGGAGGCTCACTCTTCCTCTTCTTTCTCCCATTCCTTCTTCACAACACTTGAAATACAAGAATATTTCCTTTCTTCACTCCATCACCATTCAAGATCAGACACTCTACTTCTCTGATGTCCATCTGTTCGGTCCCTGTGGCCTCACTGGCACCAGTCATTTCTCAGCTGGATTACAGAGCAGAGCTAGTTGTTGATACAGCTAGTAATAAAATACCATCTATTATTGGGTAAATTTTATGAATCCATAGGTATGTAAAAATCAAGAAAAGTGTGACAACATCTAGTTACTTTGCTTATTTTGCTAAAAGTCATCTTGAAATGGAGATGCCACACAACCACTTTTCTCTATAAGGCTGGTGTAGTGATGACCAAGGAGACATTATCAGTTAGTTTTGTCAGAATAAATTGGTAGTCTTTTGTTTCCCTCTTGAGGCAATGCTTTATGTATTTTTATAGATATAAACAAGAGCTTTAATTCTCAGTAATTTCCCCCTTGGTAATTTCCAAAAAATAAAAATAGTGAAACTTCTATATAAGGCATTCCATCCTTGCAGATTTATCTTAATTTTGAAAATAAGAATAACAAGATTAGCTGGTACTCAAGCAAGCAATTTCATTTTATTTTTATAAGAAAAGCTATCTAAGACAAGCATTCTGAGGTTCATCCTAGACGGCACAGTTCTAGATCCCCTTTTTCTTCTACAGTACCCTCTCCATCATGCCTTGTGAGCTAAGAAGAACACTCAGACTCCAATTATTGTCTCTTCATACCATCTAGGAAGAGGAAGACAACAACTAAGAGCATCCTCTTTTCTCTTTAGGATGTTGCCAATACATTGCCCTGATCTAAATGTGCTTTGTATCTAGGAATAGTCATACCTAGAAACAGAAGTAGACTGGAAGTAAATTCTTAATTAACTCTGATTATTTTAGTACTGTATCAGGGTCCACGCAGAATGAGCAAGTACTCCACCAACAAACTACATATCTAGCCCAGATACAGACTTCTATGCAGAGTGATATAATAAGCATACTAACTTGGTTGCAGCTCAATCCAGTCTAGATGTGGTTGCAGAGCTACTGAAAGTCCACCATGTAAAACCAATTGTCCTGTCTGCTCTATGGACTGGAGAGGGAGGGTGAGAGGAGTTTGGGGGAGGGGGAGAGGGGTGGGAGGAGGGGGAGGGAAAGGGGAGGCTGGAAGGAAGCAGATACTTTTTTTCCTTTTCTCAATAAAAAAAAAACAATTGTCAAACAAGGCTGACATCCTGAGTTTGATCATCAGAGCCCTGTTAAAGGTGGAAAGAAAGTATGAAGTACACAAACATGTGGTTTAAAGCCCATGTGCTGACTACTGTAAGCAAATATTTTTGTTTATATGCACAAGAACTCCCACACATCAATAATAAAATAAAAGTTTTCAGGGAGTTTTAGGCAGAGTAACAAAGGGCATCTTCTCTGTAACTTGTGCCATATGCAACATTTTTAGCAGTAACCATTATTTTTCTGACATTAATATTAATACATATGCTAATTATAACTTGGCATCCATTCTTTCCTCTGAATCTTTTTTACTTAAGTAGAAATGGAGCTACATTGTATCAATTTAGGAAAAGCATGAAAGATCAAAAGATAAGGCCTGTAAATCCTGCGTAAAACACCATAAAATACTTTAATTTCTGCTGAGATAATAAGCATATGAGCTAGGATATTCATCAATTATTTTAGAAAAATGTGATCTATTCTTCTGAAAGTGAGTTCTTTTAGTCATTGACAAAATAAGAATATAGCTATAAACATGTTGCAGTGAAAGAGCTATATTTTGAATCCAATTAATCATTTGTCTTTGTAAACTGTTTCAGATTTAAATCTCTGTATGTTATATGCAACATTGGGGTAATCATATGTATTTGGTAGGATACTTGTTTTGATTAAATAGAATGCATGCACGTGTACACAAACACACACACATCCACTCCTAGATACTATCTAGGACAATTTTTCTCTCCTACTCTACAAAGTCTCTGGAGTGTACTGTATCCAATCAAGAGACAGAAATTACTGTTGTTTAAGAGAGTTTGTTTTTGAATCTATAAGTAGGAGAAAGTTCTATGTAACAACATAATTAAATCTAATAAAAGTAAGAACAAAAGTTGAAAAAGACCAAGAACTTCCTTAGAGTAATGTCATCTTGCCTGTGGATGGCAGATTTGGCACTACCACTTCTAAAACAGGTTACCTTTCAGAATTCCTGGCCATAGCATAGGAGTCTGCACACCACTGACCATCCAATCTCAACTGTGGATTTGTCTCCTATGATTTCACTCTACCACCCTAGTGGGGAATGTTTCCCAACACATTATGAAGCAAGATAGGTAAGATACTCAGACAAATATTTTTACTTATCTCTGAAGCAGTTTGGGGAAATGAGAACCCACAAGTGAATGGTAACTGTAACATATAACACTACTATAGAGCAACATTCAAATATAGAGTTCTTTATGGTTTGTTCAGTTTTATGTTTCTGATATGAAGATCAGCTTATTTAGGTTTAAGGTAATTTTGATTCATAATTTAAATGGGACTATCCATTAGCATCATGATGGCTGTAAATACACGTATAATAATTTATGAATTACAAAATAGCCCATCAATGAGGTTATGTGATATATTGCATCAGAAATGAAGCTTGAAAAGTCCCTAAACATAATGTACCTATTCATTGTCAGTTTAAAATTCACACACTGGTTCATAATGACTTCTAAAAACTTTATTTAAATAATGATTCATTTAATATGCTTTGCAAATAATTGTATTATATCACTTGGATATGAGAGGACTCATTTTCACCAAAAATACCTAAAACTGCTTCTTATAGAAAATAAAAGTAATAATATTATACTTAGTTTTGATGCAGCGAGAGGGGAGAGTAGAAATCCTTGCAGATAAAAGTAATTTGGACTGCTAAGAAATACTTTATTGTGGCAAAATGACCTAGTTTCAGAATTTGTATCAATAGTCATCAAGTCAGTAGTGAATAAAATATATCTAGAATTTTTACTACCTGTTATAACTGCTCCCTCTCATTTGTCTTATTTCCATTCCTCACTGTAAGCCTAATTCAGCACACAGTCCTTTCATATTTTTATCTTACAGTCTGAGATGGAGGGTTCTCAGTATTTCAGAAATGAACGAGTGGGAAGAATTATTGAATTACCAATTCCAAAGAGCCATCTCAAAATTCTAATGGTTATTAGTTGAAGAGGTAAATATCTGTCATCAAAGCATCCACCAATTTTAGACATGATTATAAGTCAAGGTTAATATGCAAACATTTATTAGCACATATGCATTGATCCAGAGCCCTGCAGCGCATCCTCTCTCTGTCTACAAAGTACTTGAAGGTCTCTATAAGACATTGTTTTGAAATTATCCGAGATGGGGGAAACCTGGGATTCCCATGTTGGTGCCAACACTGCCAGTCTATAAACCAAAGGGATAAGAGGAAAATGTGTTTGGAAAAGATAAAGGCACTATAGTGTTCCTAGTGAGTGTTCAATGGCAGCTCATTAATTGTCATAATAGGCAAATTAAAGAGGGTAACCTCAAAAATATACAATAATGTCTGTTCTTTTATTGTTTGTTTGTTTGTTTTTTGAGACAGGGTTTCTCTGTGGCTTTGGAGCCTGTCCTGGAACTAGCTCTTCTAGACCAGGCTGGTCTCGAACTCACACAGATCCGTCTGTTCTTAAAAAGCAAAAGAAAACTGAAGAACTTCCTGTGGACATGTGCCTCACAATAAGGGGAAGACAGTCAGGAAATAGCTTTCAGGAAGAAAAGGATGCTCACCCATCCACCACAGCTGACATCAAGGTAGTGAAAGCAGCTTTACACAATTCAGGTCAACTGCCTTCTCTAAATAGAAACATGGAAAATAAACACAAACTGTTAGAAGTGGATAAACCTCATTCACTATATTTTATTCATCATTGATATAACTTGCTACATTTATTGTCTATGAAAATCTAGACCATCTCAACACTTAGTTTCATTTGCCAAATTTCTTTCAGTTTGCAAAATATTCTCACATATTTTACATAATGATACTACATCCATATTAACAAACTTTCTAATTAAATGATGATTTCTGAACAAACATTATTTGAAATGTTATAAATTTGAGGGTTGGGCTTAGTGTGTAAATTGTAGCAATACCAAAAGTACCCATAGATAAAATTAAGTATGTGAGTCTCTGATCTCCAGGAAAATTCATTTTTAAGTTGCAATCGGACATTCAAAGACCAAAGAAGAAATATGTCTCAGAATTAAGTATATTTGAAGTATATTTAGTCGCATATGTAATGAGACAGTAGCTCAGATTGTACTGTAAGTAAAATGTTTCTTAATTCTACATGAATCAACACAGTCCAGGCAGAGCCACCCTGGAAGATAATTTATCTCCCTTTCCACCTTTTGGCTTTCAAATCTGTTTTCCTCAAATTCCGATTTTCAAATATCATTCTAAATATTATGATAATTACTGTTTTAGGGTATTTCCTTGAAGCTAGCCTTGGGTTGTTATCCATTAGCATGATGATTCTAGGTGGAAGAAAAGGAAGAGAAACACAAAGCAGATACTAAGAGAGGGAAAAACACTTTTTTAGTTTTGCTGTGGAATTGCCCTTTCCATTTTTATATTCACACCTGCACTCTGGCCTCCGCAAAACAACAGGTGCAAGCTCCAGATGGATCCTATCTCAGCTGCAGACAGACACATCTGCCACTGCTTACTTGAATCTGAATTTGAAAGATGTCCAGCAGCAACCGGATTTGTGTCTGGGGTGTCAGGGCAGAGAACTTCTTTGAACAGGGAGGGTGGTGACAGGCTGGGCCATTGCCATCTGAGCACTCAATCAAGACGAGTTTTCAATTTTATTTCACAAGTGTAAATATTGTTTTCCTTCAACTTTAAGAAGAGGTACAATGAAACACTGTGGAGCAAATTAAACAACCAACTAAAAAAAGTAAGGAACTTGTAGTACATGTACACCTTCCTTGCATACTTTTATATGTATATTTACATGCTTATCATCTTGGGATTTATAGTTAACAATCTAGGACAGGGAAAGTTGTTCCTCACAACTAAGTCTTAAAGTAAGTTTACAGATTTTTTTTCCATTCACTGTTTTGAAACATTTGATTTATTTAATTAATTTTTGTAATGCCATTTTTATGATTCAATACATATTCATCAATGAAATAAATAAGGCAGATTTATTATCCAAAGTCAAAATGTGTATTCTGTGTGTGCTGGTGTGCTAGGAAAGTACATGAGGAGAATACTGGTACAAAGTAGCATCATAAAACAGAAATAAACTCTGATCTATATGAGACATAAGTAATCAGCATTCTGTATTCTCTAGGACTGTACCAATCTGTGTGCTTTCTTCATTAGACAATCCTGTATTTGTCAGTAAATACTGGAGTGATCATATAATTTATTGTATATGCCAGTAGCCTACCACATAAATACACACACACCTTTGTCTCACTTATCTACACAGAGGTTGTACAGGTGTGTATATGTGTGTGTGTGTGTGTGTGTGTGTGTGTGTCACTATCAAGATATGTATGACTAATACAATTATAACTACTCCAAACATATATCTACAAATTAGCAACTCACATGTACCACATTTCATGCACATACTCTGTATTAAATTTCTAGATTCATAATATGACAAATTTATTTTATTTGTAGAACTCTACAATGGAATTTCTTTTTTTTTTAAATTTTTTATTGAGAAAAAAAAGTTTCCGCCTCCTCCCAGCCTCCCATTTCCCTCCCCTTCCTCCTGCCCCTCTCCCCCTCCCCCCATACCTCTCCCCCTTCCTCTCCAGTCCAAAGAGCAGTCAGGGTTCACTGCCCTGTGGAAAGTCCAAGGTCCTCCCCCCTCTGTCCAGGTCTAGGAATTTCTTAAGTCATAAAAATCAACAGTTTTTTCATTTCTAAGAAAATGGATGCAGCAGGAGACAGTTACATCAAGTAAATTAAGTCAGCCTCAGAAAGATAAATACTTTACATTTTCTCATTTGTGGTTTTGGAATATTATGTAGAAAGGTAAAAGCGTGTGTTTATGTAACAAGGAAATAGAAGTGAAAGTTTCTAGAGAACAATAAGAGCCAGCAGAAATACCTGCACAGGGGATAGGAGTATGGGGGATCGTGTTTCTAAGATAAAATATATACATGAATAAAAATTTTAAAAAATACAAAATTAAAAAATGAAATATGTTGACATATAGAAATATTTAACATTATCAGTAAGAAATTAAGGAAAATCAAAACAATTAATATTAATTTTGCCTTTGACATTGAAAATACTTTTAAGTATAAAGAGCATGTGAAATATTTTATGCTTCATCTAGATTTTTCTTAACTATCACTTGCATGCCATAATTAATCAGACATTATGGTGCATACGCAGAGATGTTTTCTAAATTACTTTATTAACTGTTGTTTAATTCATTTTTCCGTGTGTGTGTGTGTGTGTGTGTGTGTGTGTGTGTGTGTGTGTGAATGTGTATTTGAGTGCAGGCAAATATTTGCCCTGACATAGTATGGAGGTCAGAGGACAACTCTAGGAGTTTGTTTCTCTCTTTCTACCTTTGTTACATGAGAATTCAATTTAAGTTTTCATGCTTTCATGAAGTCTCCTTTACCCATCGAAGTGCCTTGCCTTGCTAGTCTCTTTGAATTAATTTAATGAAAGAAATTTTGTAGATTCTACTACTCCACATTGAATATGATGGCATATCATATAGCCATTTTAGGACGTATTTTGATGGCATATCAAAAGAAAATGTTTAGAACTTGATATTAAATAAAACCACTAGTTTAGCACAGTAAAACCCCACACTTGTTCTCCTTTAATGTTTATATCAAGCATGTGCTTTGGCCTTGAGAAATGCTATTCATATATTGTTATCTTCATAAGAACAATGCAAGACTCTAATTCTTGTTCTTATATTTTAGCAAGACCAAGATATGAAACCAAAGTTCAAAACTTAATACTAAAATTCTTGACAAAAATCATGTGTATCTTCATCATCTAGTCACAATGAGAATTAAGCATAATGAATGAAAGGAATTGTGTTACTCAAAATGGTTCTTAATTGATAAAATATTTATGATCTCATAACTACGATCTTGAGCTCTGTTTAAGTATTCAGCCATTCTTTTTAATCCTCAACTTCAGATGATACTCATAATAATTATATCCTCCACCATTCCAAAGATACATCCTAGTATCCCTAATTTGTTCTGAAAATATTTTAATGACTCCATAATTAATTATAATTAATGTGCAAGTATTAATCTTTCATCCTGGAATTGCATGCCCTAGCAAAATTTAGCATGGTACTACTGAGCTATTATCCATCTATTGACAGCACTGCCTGGACAGTGCATCTGTAATTCTCTTGGCAACATAAGTCAAAGCTCATTTACCCACAACAGTGTGATATTTCTGATTTTGTTGTTTAACTAAATCATTTTTATATTTGCATATGATGCTTTTTGAAAGTATATTTAATGGCTTCATAATGTTGCAGTTGTTCAAGTGCTAAGTGGGTAATTATGCTCATTTGCATCATGGCTTACACTGAACCAGTGTAGAGTATAAAGCCCCTTAAAGATCCTAACTGAACCTGCAAGTCTGTACCGTGCTTGCTGGTAAGTGTTTGGCACCTCTTCATCTGTATGCCAGTGGTCCCTAACACAAGCACCTGCAGAGGCTGCTCTAAAAGCTAGTACAGAGGGTTGAGAGGTGATTGACAGGTGCAATAGAAATGTTGTCTGTGAGTATAACACACAGACAATGTTCACCTGCTAAGTTTGCATATTGGAATGATTAGTCTAAGCCTTGTAATTGTTGAAGAATCAGAAATCAACGTTTTTGAAGTGTGCATTTTCTCATTACGTTTAAACAGTGAACTGAGCAACGTAACAAGGCAGTCAAATGAACTTGACCTTCCTACAGGGAGCATCCAAAGTTTTGAAGCATGCATTTCACCACTGATTATACTCCTCTAAAAACCTCCATTGGTTTTGGATTTCTGACTATTTGGAGAAACATTTTTTGAAGAGTCTTAATATTCAATATGTATATAGAAATGCCCACAGCCTGAATTATTGTCAGGTTTATTGAGGCTAAATCGTATCATTTCATTTTAAACTCATTATTTTAAGTACATGCTTGCTTTTAAAATTATTGAGCTTTTAAAACTTTCATTTCATAATGAATTACTGTGGGTCCATAAAAGGCATGGATAATCATGGTGAGAACGTAGGCAAATTAAATAAACGTGCACAAATCATGCAGTCTCTCCTCAGAGAGCATGTAACTGGATTTCTTAAAGAAAACGCAATGCACAATAAATTTGAATTTGAAAACCTAGGTAAAACCACAATGGTGTAAGATTCTGTAAGTAAATTAGAAATAATCATAGCAAAGAGAAGCTATTTGTTAAGCCAAGAATGAGCATTAAGTTAAATTTTGGTGACAGTAAGGCAGCTGAGTAGGAAAGAGTAATTCTTAAGGAGTGATATATAGGATAGTCTACTAATGCATCAAGGGGATTCTAGTAGATATCATCTAAAACCCTTAATAAAGCCCTGGACAAGAGATCAGTGCAAGAAATTCCTGTCACCACGAATGTGACAGCTGTCACCTGAGAACAGGGTTTCCATTCTCGTAGGTGGAAAGGCACAAAGATAAACCTGAAAATTTTCATGTCTGCATGATGCAGTGTTTACTCATTTCAACAACCTTAAGTATGACATATTACTCTTCAACTTGTCTAGTTTTATTCATAAAATTATAATGTGAGTTTAAAATACTAATTAGTCTTCTAGTAGGGATATTGTAAAAATAAAAGTACCTAAATCTCTTCAGCAACAAACTTATCACATATATTTTATACCCACAAATCTTCAATGAATGTATGCAGACCTATATTACCTATAACATTAGGATATGAGCAAATAATCCTGGTAGATACTTGACATTGAGCATTTCTTGGTGGAATCAGGAATTGTGACAACTCTGGATTTCATCATGATTAAGTACAGATAGGTATTTTGCTTGGGAATGTGTAGGATTAGAGTTGCATTCACTAATCCAAGTTTAGTTCTGTTAAAATTTCAGAATTTCCTTTCAGCTGACCCCTCTTTTCTACAAAGACAGGATGCAAAACCCCTCATCTATTTTCTTTTCTCTTCACTACCTCTCTCTCTACTACTGTTTCCCGATCACAGTTTCAGTTCATCAGTGGCAAAACCATACCAAGTGATTATATGTTCCTGTCTAGTCCTAAATTAGAATTTCTGCTTCTCTGTTATGCTTGTAGTGTGAGCATTACCTCTTGTTCCTGCCGCCAAAGCTTCTCTCCCACTTAAGATTATATCCCCCTGATCTAAAAAGAATTTAGCTCTCTGGACAATTTACAAAGACAAGGCCTGATTAAATTTGCTGTTATTTACTTCAAATAAAGTAAACCATGGAGTCATCAGTGAGGTGTAAGCCTGTTCAGCGACAGTCTTCAGATAAACAGAAAATTGAGTTCAAATTATAGACCTAATATCAGAAATGACATCTCAGAAATAGGACCAGTACTTGTAGTCATTTTATGAAGAACTGCCTAAAGGCATGATCAATGTTTGCAATATAACATACAGAGGAATTTCCACTGATGGGAATATTGACTGTGACATGATCTGGCAAAGGCAAGAACAGATTGTCCAGATATGTAACCACTATCTGTGACCATATATGTGACAGAGTACCATGTTTAGATCTAGCTTCATGATCTTGCAAGGGTATATGCAAGGAGTAGGACAGGTATCTGGGAACCAAGGAAGGAGTGTAGAAAAAGACAAGGCTTCAATGAGTAAACAAGCAAGGGACCACATTCAAACGCTACACTCCATCCAGTCCTCTCTTCTTCACATCCATTCCTTTCTTGTTTAATATTCAGTTTCAACCTAGCTGACCAGAAATGTCCTATTCCGTCTTTTTCTCCATCATCTCTTTCTATTTTCTCTGTATTTCTATCTTCATTAAAAAAATAATTCCTTATATTTTTTAAGATTATAATGTAATTACACAATTCCCCCTTCCCTATCCTCCCTTCAAACACTGTCACATGCTTTCCTTGCTGTTAAATTGATGTCCTATTTTTTCATTTATTGTTGTTACATACTTAAATGGGAATATATATATATATATATATATATATATATATATACATATATACAAGTTGATGAGCCTGAATAATGTCACACATATGTATATGTTTAAATCATGAGCATTGGTGTTGACCAGTTGGCATGTTTTTTTTCCAGGTCTCATCATTCCTTAGCTGCCAGTAGTTTTCTGTGTAGGACTGAGGCCTCAGCACCTTTCCCCAACACTATTGAATGTCTCTTGATGTCATTTATTTTCACCTCACATTTATGAAGTCATGCTTCATGCTTTATGAAGTCTTAGTGTGTGTAGCTTCCTATATTTCTAGGAGGCAATTTCACAACAGACTTCCAGATCATCTTACATACTGTCTTTCTTGTCCTCTTCCACAGTGAATCTTGACCCATTGGTACAGGGGTTGTTTTGTAAATGCATTCATTGCACAATGATCTACAGGCAGCTAAGAAATGCCGAGAGTTGGAGAAAAGCAATTCAACTAGTTATTTCACACTACATGGTCATTGATTAGACAAATATATACACATGACGTTACTGAGCAGTAGTTCTTTTTGTAGGGTTGAGGCCAGTCAACTGTCCCACCACTCTGAGTGTTTTTCAGTACTGATCTTGGGCTCTTCCAAAGAGAAGCTTCCTTGGTGAGAGGGTTAGAACTACACTTATCTGTGGATATTAGCATACATGATGAGAATAGAGTTATAGATATTGCTTATTTAGTAAACCAGTGGCTGCAAATTTACTCTAAAACCCATGACTTCACTAGTTCTGGATAACTGACTGGATTTCCAGTAACAGGCAAATTCCTCTTTGCTGAATCATACCCAAATCCAATTGGGCAGCTACTGATTGTCATGAAGGTACTTGTGCCATGTGTCTTAGAGTCATCATGCCATCATTTCAGTTCATGAACATCATAGCTAGGTAGGCGTGTTGGTTACATCCCTCCTTGAGAAGCCTCATGATCACTTCTAGTACCATGGAAGCTAGCCTTTATGGAAGGAGTGTTCGGGTGAATTCCAGATCAGATGCTTCTGGGGTCTGTGTCCTTAGATTTTTAGCTTAATGAAGTCTCAGTAGACCTTAATTTTTTTAGCAAATAGAGTCCTATTCAGGAAGTCTTTTCCAACCCTTCTACCATATAGTTACATGCTATGAAAAGGTATGTCATATATTTTATTCACTCACTTTCAGCATTTTGGGTTTCATATTGAGGCACTTGATTCATCTGGAGTTATTTTATGTAGAAGGTGACAGATGGAGCATGTGCACGTCAGTTTTTTCAGTAGCATTTGTGAAGATGCCCTTTTCTCCTTGTGTGCTTTTGGCATCTTTGACAAATATTAGATAACAATAAGTATGAATACCCATCATTTGGTTCTTTCATTTTGTTTTATTGGTCTATATGTCTGCTGTTGTACCAGCACAATATTATTCACTGTGAATCTATAAATTCTGGAATTATGATCCCTCTATGTGCTTTTTTTTATTTTGGCTATCCAGGGTCATTTTGAGTTTCCTACAAATTTTAGAATACTTTCTTTTCTTTATGTGAAATTTAGATGGTATTTTTATTAGAATTCCATGGAAAATATAAATGACTTTTGGTAAAATGGTCATTTTCACAATATTGTTTATACTAATCCATAAACATGGCATGTCTTTCTCTTTTCTAGTGTCTTTCTTGATCCTCTTCTTCAGAGGCTTAAATTTTCTTGGTAAAGGTATTTAATCACTTTGGTTAGATTTATTGCTATATTTCAAATTTTTCTTTGAATCTCTTATGAATGTAATGTGTCCAGTATCTTGATGCTTTATTTATCACTTTCAGTAATTTTCCTAAAGAATTTTTGGGATATCTAATATATAATGTCATGTCATCTGCAATTATGGATGATTGGAGATTTTTTCCTCTTTGTATTCCTTTAATTTCCATCTCTTTGTTTATTGTTCTAGCTAGGGATTGAACACAATATTGAAAAGAAATAGGGGGATAGTGGACAGTTATATCCCCCTCCTGGTTTCAGTGGAATTATTTAAAGTTTTTATCCATTTAAAAATATATTGTCTGGGGGTTTAAAATATATTACTCTTATTGTGTCAAGGTATGTTCCTACTAGTCCTACTCTCTCCAATATTTTTATTTTAAAGGTATGCTGACTTCTGTCAAGGCTTTTTTTTGCAATTGTTGAAATGACCATTGCATTTTTTTACTTAAGTCCATTCATGTTGTATATATTTAATGGCTTTCTCTGCTGAACTAAGTCTGCATTTCATTGATAAATTCAATTTTGTCATGGTAGACATTTTTTAATTATGTCATTTTGGGTTTGTAATTATATTTTTGAGTATTTTGAATCTAAATTGATCAAAGACACAAATGATCTACCAAAATTAATCCATGCTGAGATGAATATTTTAAAAGGGAATGTGCCAAGCACTAACAAGAGGGAGCAACAAAGTAAATCTCCCAGCTATAATATGTTTAGGCCTAGATGGACTCACTCATGATGTCAGCATCCTTTGAAGGAATGTTAACATGAATCCCTCTCAAACTAATCCATAAAATGCAAATGGAAGGAAACCACAAAATTACCCCATGAAACTAAAATGAATACGGTATCAAAGACAGAAGCAAATATAATGAAAACGAACGTATTGATTTTTCTTCCTACTGAAGGTAGGAAGGTATCAGGAAAAAACAACAAAACAATAACAAACAACAACAAAATACAAAGCATGCCTGGAGAGATGCCTCACTCAGAGTTTAAGAATTCTTATGGAGACTTGCAAATCTGTGCACCTTTCTCTGCACCCCTGTTGGTGGCTTACAGCATCTGTAACTGGAGCTTCTGAGAATCTGATGCCTCTGGTTGGGCAGGTACCTGCACCAATGTGAATATCCATACACATATTCACATAAGGAACTTAGTAACCTAAAGCATCACTGATCTGTGAGGAGCGATATTATGAGCAAAGGAACCAAGACCATGACAGGGAAACCCATGGGAACAGCTGACCCTAGGAAATGGAAACTACTGACTCTGTACTGACACCTGGGAACTTGCGTAAGACCTAACTAAACACTCTGAATGGGGGTGACAATTGTGTGCACTGTGCAGTTTGTGGAGCAACTAGCAGTGGAATCAGTATTTATCCCTAGTGTATGGATTGGTTCTTTGGAGCCTACTCCCTATAAAGGGATACCTTGCTCAGCCTAGATACACAAGGGGAGGGCCTTGATTCTGCTTCAAGTGAGGTGACAGAGTTTCTTGGGTCCCCATAGGGGCTTCACTCTCTCTAAGAGGTGGATGGGAGGGTGGTGTGGGGAAAAGGTGAAAGGAGCTGGGAGCCAGGAGGGACAGGAAACTGGGATTGGTATGTGAAATAAGATGGTTTTAAAAATAAAAAAGAAAATACACTGAAAATAATAGAAACTTAAAACAAAGCTTTCTCACCTATGTGATTATTAGATTTTACAGAACTATATAAAACCAAACATATGTAAATTACATGAGAGTAGAAATGAAACTCTCTAGTGGGTGAAGAGAACTCATGGAAGGACAGAAGGAAAGAAAACAACAGGGATACTGTGTGGGGAATGCAGAATAAGCTCAATAAGGTTGTATTTATGATAAATGTCTTTACATAGCACTGTACCATGTAAAATGAATATTTGCAATGAAATTTGCAAAACAAAAGACTTCAGTAATTTCTCTGATGTTAGAACCATCATTTTCAGAGCATTGCTTTTTACAGTATGTATAAATATATAATAAATTTTTATTATAGTCACATATTTTAGTATTACAGAAAAACATCTACAACTGTTCCCTAGTGACTGACTTTTGAAAGTAGCTTTTCCATGCCAACCATGATGGATTTTCCTAGAGAGGATGTAATTTAAGCAGCATAAAAATCAGGAATATCAGGGCATTTTTCAAAACATTTTTTATGATCAAAGAGTCTTTGTACTTAACATCTGGGTTAATGCCAGCCCCATTCCCCAATTGTCACTATCAGGAGCAACTTCTCACATAAAGGGAAATCTTTCTATACATGAGAAATGATTTAGTAGAAAAGAATACATAGGAGGCGACAGACAGTAAATACCTGAAAGTTAAGTGTAGCCTCCGTAATCTCAAGGATTCTATTTGAATGTAGCAAAAGCCTTAAGAAAATTGCTCCTGTATTGAGACAAAACTAATTATGATGTGATAGAACCAGATAATGATATTATCCTTTGATTTTCAGGAGGAAATTCTGAAAATCGCTCCAGGGTCTGTCTGTAATAACATCTGCAGTGACAAATAGTCGGCGACGCCACAAGTTTATCAGCCAGTTGCTTAATAGTAAACTTGATCAAGGGTAATGGTATCTGCGTTTTTGTATTAGAGGTATTATCTACGCAGCAAATGGCAAGTTGGAGATTCTTATGCATTTAAATTAGGTTACATCCAGGAAAATCCATCCCGGCTGACATGGAAAAGCCTCTCTTAAAAGACACTTATTGGAGAACAGTTTGAGATGGCTTTCTGTAGTACTAAAAGAATTTGATATAATAATATATTTTAAGCATAGAATTATTCAAATAGACAGCAGGCTCATTGTACTGCAAAATAGCCTGGCAGCAGCTTAGCTCTGCACTTTGGCCTTACATCTAGCATAAAGGACTCGGATTATGACAAACCCCATTGTGGTAGGAAATCCATCTAATACTGTTCACTTTTCACATAATCCAAGGAAGTTTAATTACCTGAAGCCTTAACCTCAGCAACAATAACACATTCTAGAGGAGTTGCTCTTGCACTCTCATCATAACTTTTAAATCATTTGTCCTTGATTCCATTCTGTTTTGGCTGTTCTCTATCCTGCCAGTTTAACACAAATTTCAACCTGTGGTTGTGTTAACTATTTTGCCAAAAGGCTTCAATGCCCACTTGGTGAAATACAGATCAGTAACAGCTATACAAGAAAGGAAGGTATATTTTTTTCAAAATATATCTGTATGTGAAACTGAACCAAATGTTTATTTTAAATGTTATATCAATAGATGTAGAAGACAATGCTTTCACTCTTTGCAAGGTCTTTTAATTCCATCCTTTTCATTTAAAAAGCTAATAATAAATTAAGGATAGAGCCAATCACCAAAGAACATGCCATGTAAGAATAAAGACTACTACATTTCAATGTCCCAGAAGCATCCTTAAGGAATGAGGTACAGTGATGCTTTTGTAATCCTAGCACTGGTGAGGATGAGACAGGCAAATCACTGTTCAACCAGCCTGTCAAAATTGTCAAGTTCTACATCAATAAGAGACCATGTTTCAAAAAATAAAAGTGGGCATGATCTAAAGAACAACAACCAAACTTAACCTCTGCCACACTCATAAACACACACACACACACACGCACACACACACACACACACACACACACACACACTTATGCACACATGGATGCATATACACAGATTTTTATAGCTTCAAATATATAGATACTGCAGGTCAAGGAATGGACACAGCTGAGAGAAAATATAATTAAGAGGAATTGTTATGGATACTTCTCTCTTCTATAGAATAGTTCCTTATACATCATCAGGTTTCCACAGTAATTATATACATTTTTACTCTTTTCACAAGAGAAAGACTACCACTCAATTCCAAACCACATAGTCTCACCAGATAAAGCTATAATCATACAAATGTGTGAGTTGTAAAAAAAATACCAGTCAAAGGAGCAAGAATTGTTTCAAAGAGCTTTAAAGAAAAGGGAACAATCTAGGCTTATGAACAGTTATCTCACAATTGAGAATAAAGTCTGGCTCATTCTGATTTGATTTTACATCAGGGAATATCCGGCTGACTCCAAACTTTACAGTTTGTGAGAAGAGGTCATTGTCTCTATTTTCTTACAGATTTTACCTTTAGTCATTTTAGTCTCTTTTTTCCTTCTACAAGAAATGAGACTGTCTGGGTGACCAAGTATGTTAGTTACATTTCTTATTGTTGTAACAGAATATCTCTTAAAAAATAGCCTAGGGAGGAAGGGTTATTTTGAAAGGCAGAACATGACAGCAGCAGATTAAAAAATAGCTGGCTATATTGAATTGCCCAGAGAAAAACGGAGAGGTTAGCACTGGTTTTCTGTCCACTGTTAAATTCGGTCCAAAATCATAGCCTACAGAATGGTGCTGCCCAGAGTCAAGGTGGGTCTTCCCATCTTCTCATCTCCATAAACAATCCTGAATATATCCTCAAGGACAACTCTGAAGGATGGTTTCCACGGATTCTAAATTCTATGATGACAGTGTAGATCAACCATCAAACTAAAGTCTGCAGCCCTTTGTGGAATACACCACCAAGGCACAGTAAGATCATAATGGAAATATTAACCCATTGAAATTAATCTTAGATGACCTTGTCAAAATACGTTTTCTAAAAGTTTACCCCTATACTTATGGAGTTTGCTTAAATTTCTAAAGCAGGGGTTAAAGAATGATACTTCAGCAATGTGAGTCATGGGAGTTGGTGTTTATTGGAAGAACAAGTGAAAATTTGTCCATTAAAAACGATGCAAGGTAGTGTTTTTAGTGTATTAATTTTAGCTGGAAGGACTTTGATACCAAAATGTGAAAACTTTCTGGAAAAGGAAAACAAAATATTTTAAATCATGTATGCAAATTTGTTTAAATGTTGACAGTCTACTGTCCTTTAGTACTTATAAAAATAATTGTGATAATAGATCATTAATTCACCTGTCCTTGTTTTTAAATATTGAAATCTGTGTGTAGTAAAGAGATTTCTATTGCTAAGGCTCAGGGAACACCCTGTGCATTAGCATGTTCTAGAGCCTTTGTCTGAGCTTTGAAACCGGACTGGAGAACAGGCACACACTAGGCTAGGGTCACTCAGCTGTTTCATTTCTTTACACTTTGTCACACATAAGTTTTTCTGATCAGATATTAACTCACTGTGACCATGAGGAACACAGATGAACTCGGTTCATTGTCTAGTTCTTACCTGAAAAGAACAGCACAGATATTGAGCTGATGACACTAGCAGACATTTGATCTCCACAGATAGCCCTGCGGAAGCATCCGGTTTAAGGATTTTCTATCATTGTATCTTTAGATCCCCTCACCATATTTCTATGCAATTTACCCTAATCATACTCACATGTTATTCTACATAGTCAATTAATTTTTGAGAAACTAATCCTTCTACTTCCTTTAGTCTTTTAAAATACTTCAAATTTTTATTATATTTGGGTAATGTAAGAACATTTTAATCCAAGTATCTAAACTACATTGGGCATAAACTCCCATATATATTCCCCTGTCCTTTCTTGCCCCAGGCCCACCATTAGTTACCTTTCCTGCAGGCATTTTTGTTTCTATTTTCAAGCATTCTGTAAGTGTGGCATTTTATATATCTATATAAAATCTAGACCTGCGAATGAAAGAAACACACAGTATTTGTGCTTTGGTAACTGACTTAATTTACTTGATATCTCAGGTTACACATCTATTTTCCTGTAAAACAATTTTGCTTTATTCTTCTGGATGGATGAAAAAAATCCATTAAATGTATGGCAACTTTTTTTTTAACCTATCCTTTCTTGATAAACATAGCTTATAACTCAGGTACTGTAAAAAATGCTGCAGGAAGCATTGACATGTAAGTATCTCTGTGATACATTAACTCCCAACCTTTTGTATGATAAGCAAGAACAGTATATAAAAATCATATAGTATGTAGAGCTTTGAAAGTCGTACATCCATATCAGCATGGCACAAGGTACCCTTGTGTCCTTTGCTTTCTTCATGACTGTCTTTTTGACTGGGATGAAATGGAATCTCAATGAAGTTTTTACTTGCATTTTCTGATGGAAATGGATATTGAACATTTTTACAGATGTTTGCTGGCCATTTTTATTTCTTGTTTTGCAAACTCCATTCATTTCCTTAGCCTATTTACTTCCTTTTAGTAAATTTTGTTCTCTGACAATTCTACACATTAATACATTTTTGTTGTTTTTTTTTTATTTTTATTTATTTTTATTTATTTATTAAGGATTTCTGCCTCCTCCCCGCAACCGCCTCCCATTTCCCTCCCCCTCCCCCGATCAAGTCACCCTCCCTAATCTGCTCGAAGAGCAATCAGGGTTCCCTGACCTGTGGGAAGCCCAAGGACTGCCCACCTCTATCCAGGTCTCCTAAGGTGAGCATCCAAACTGCCTAGGCTCCCCCAAAGCCAGTACGTGCAGTAGGATCAAAAACCCTCTGCGATTGTTCTTGAGTTCTCAGTATTCCTCATTGTCCTCTATATTCAGCCAGTCCGGATTTATCCCATGCTTTTTCAGACCCAGGCCAGCTGGCCTTGGTGAGTTCCCGATAGAACATCCCCATTGTCTCAGTGTGTGGGTGCACCCCTCGCGGTCCTGAGTTCCTTGGTTCCTTGCTCGTGCTCCGTCTCCTTCTGCTCCTGATTTGGACCTTGAGATTTCTGTCCCGTGCTCCTCTGTCTCTGTCTCCTTTCATCGCCTGATGAAGGTTAATATTTATGAGGATGCCTATGTGTTTGTCTTTGGGTTCACCTTCTTACTTAGCTTCTCTAGGAACATGCATTATAAGCCCAATGTCCTTTAGTTATGGCTAGAAACCAAATATGAGTGAGTACATCCCATGTTCCTCTTTTTGGGTCTGGCTTACCTCACTCAGGATAGTGTTTTCTATTTCCATCCATTTGTATGCAAAATTCAAGAAGTCCTTGTTTTTTACTGCTGAGTAATACTCTAATATGTATATATTCCATACTTTCTTCATCCATTCTTCCGTTGAAGGGCATCTAGGTTGTTTCCAGGTTCTGGCTATTACAAACAATGCTGCCATGAACATAGTTGAGCATATACTTTTGTTGTATGATAGGGCCTCTCTTGGGTATATTCCCAAGAGTGGTATTGCTGGATCCAGGGGTAGGTTGATTCCGAATTTCCTGAGAAACCGAAACACTGCTTTCCAGAGTGGTTGCACAAGTTTGCATTCCCACCAGCAATGGGTGAGTGTCCCCCTTTCTCCACAACCTCTCCAGCAAAGGCTATCATTGGTGTTTTTTATTTTAGCCATTCTGACAGGTGTAAGATGGTATCTTAAAGTTGTCTTGATTTGCATTTCCCTGATCGCTAGGGAAGTTGAGCATGACCTTAAGTGTCTTTTGGCCATTTGAAGTTCTTCTGTTGAGAATTCTCTGTTCAACTCAGTACCCCATTTTATAATTGGATTGATTAGCCTTTTACGGTCTAGTTTCTTGATTTCTTTATATATTTTGGAGATCAGACCTTTGTCAGTTGCGGGGTTGGTGAAAATCTTCTCCCAGTAAGTGGGTTGCCTTTTTGTCTTAGTGACAGTGTCCTTTGCTTTACAGAAGCTTCTCAGCCTCAGGAGGTCCCATTTATTCAATGATGCCCTTAGTGTCTGTGCTGCTGGGGTTATACACAGGAAGTGGTCTCCTGTGCCCATGTGTTGTAGAGTACTTCCCACTTCCTCTTCTATCAGGTTCAGTGTGTTCGGACTGATATTGAGGTCTTTAATCCATTTGGACTTGAGTTTTGTGCATGGTGATAGATATGGATCTATTTTCATTCTTTTAGAGATTGACATCCAGTTTTGCCAGCACAATTTGTTGAAAATGCTGTCTTTTTTCCATTGTATACTTTTAGCTCCTTTATCGAAAATCAGGTGCTCATAGGTTTGTGGGTTAAAGTCAGGGTCTTCTATTCGATTCCATTGGTCTACTTCTCTGTTTTTATGCCAATACCATGCTGTTTTCAATACTGTAGCTCTATAATAGAGTTTGAAGTCAGGGATGGTAATGCCTCCAGACAATCCTTTATTGTATAAGATTGTTCTGGCTATCCTGGGTTTTTTGTTCCTCCATATAAAGTTGATTATTGTCTTCTCCAGATCTGTGAAGAATTTTGATGGGATTTTGATGGGGATTGCATTGAATCTATAGATTGCTTTTGGTAGAATTGCCATTTTTACTATGTTGATCCTCCCAATCCAAGAGCAAGGGAGGTCCTTCCATTTTCTGGTGTCTTCTTCAATTTCTTTCTTCAAAGACTTATAGTTCTTGTCGAATAGGTCTTTCACTTCCTTGGTCAGGGTTACCCCTAGATATTTTATGCTATTTGTGGCTATCGTGAAAGGTGATGCTTCTCTGATTTCCCTCTCTGTTTCCTTATCCTTAGTGTAAAGGAAGGCAACTGATTTTTTGGAGTTGATCTTGTATCCTGACACATTACTAAAGGTGTTTATCAGCTGTAGGAGTTCTTTGGTAGAATTTTTGGGATCACTTATGTATACTATCATATCATCTGCAAATAATGAAAGCTTAACTTCTTCCTTTCCAATACAAATCCCCTCATTAATACATTTTTGCATTACCATTACCTACTTTCTCTTTTTTCTCTCATATGCCTCTCAGCTCATCTTCACCCTTACAAATCTCTTTCCCACATTTATGACTTGTTGTGTGTCTCACAGAGTTTAACTAGTCATTGGATTGACATTGAGATTAGAATTATCAACTAAAGCCTGGTTGGATCATGAGTCGGTACGCAACTTATTTATAAGAATATGTCTCCATGAATCTGCCAGCTACTAATACTAAGAGATACAACTTTATGAGACATGTACCTAGCCACAGCTGATTTGTATAGACCCAGTGTCACTAGGTAGAATTGCTTTGAGTTCACATCTGCCATGGCTATACCATGTTTGGAAGATGACATTTTAGAGCCTTTCACATCATTTCCAGATTATTACATCCTTTCAGTATGATACCCGTGACTTAAGGGGATAGTGTAAATACCTAATTTAGGGCTTAGCCATCAACCATATTTCATTCTCAGTATCTTTCATCATCATGGGGCCCTACATCTGCTTTTACTTCTATTCACTTAAAAAAAATTCTCTGATATAGGATGAGAGTAGACTTTGTTTTCTGATATAAATAAATATGTAAAAGGAAGCTTGATACACTGTCATTTTAACTAAGCATCAAAATTAGGTTCTCACCTTAGGGAGGATTAAGGGATTAGATTTGGGTTTGCATTACAAGGTACAGATTTCTTCTTGTAGCATAGGCCAAAAACTCAATCAGGGAGTAGTTGGTTGTCTCCATAATAATCATGTAACCAAGGTACCAATGGCAGTACTTTGCCTGAAAGGTTAGTATTATAATTCATAGGGTTAGCAGGTAGGTAAGACCAAAAATTATTACTACCCCAAAAGGCTAAATAACAGTGTGCTTAATTTATCTGTATCTTGTATCTGAAGAGTATGGAGTCTTCAGTAACAGAGTATTCTCCAAATAGAAAACCAAGAGCCTACATTATCTTAGAGACCTCTATTGTGTCCTTGTTCAACAGTTTCTATGGCTTGAACTGATGATTTTGCTCAGTGACCTATCTCTTGTAGGAGTGGCATTATGTAGCATTGCTTGTATAATCAAATATTTTATTTCTTACTTTTTAGTTTTCTTCTTTAGTTATTTATATATTGTGCATATTAATCATTTGTCAGACTTATATTTATCACTTTTCTCTCGTTCTGTAGGCTGTCTTTTGACTTCAACAGATATTTCCTTTGCTATGTAAAGGTTTTAAGTTTGTTGCAATTTACTTCTTTGTGTATGAGAGATGTTGGGGGTGAGTGTATGGCAAAGCATGTGTGGGGAAGTCAGAGGACAGTTTTCAATTATCTATTCTCTCTTTCCATCATGTGGGGTTGGAGATTGAACCACATGTCTCCCAACATGGCATTAATTATCGTCATCTGCTGAGCCATTTTGGTGGCCCTCAAAACTTTTTAATTTCATGAAATACCACTAATCAACGGTTACTATTATATTCTCAGAATTTAAATGTGAAATTCCGTACCTGTGTAGCTATCATGACTAGTTTCCCCCATTTTTTTTTCCTTTAAAAGTTTCAGAGTTCAGGGCTAAAAATACATTCATTTTGTCTCTTCCATCTCCCCCTCTCCCTCACAAAACTTACCCTTTATGGGTGTTGGGGTTGGATGTATTTTTGTGTTGTACACATATTTCTGGAGGGGTTTGTTCTCAACATGCACATATGTGTAAAGGCCAGAGGAGACACTACTTTCTATCACTCACCACAAAATCCACTTGACACAGGGTCTCTCACTAAATCTGGAGCTAGGAAGGCAGCCAGCAAGTGTTCTGTCTTTACTCTTCACAGTACTGACAGAGTACTTCTTGTAGTAATGGCTAGCTTTGCCCAAAATAATTACACAGAAACTATATTCTTTTAAACACTGCCTGGCCCATTATTTCCAGCCTCTTATTGGTTAATCCTCACATCTTGTTTTAACCCATATTTAATAATCTGTGTAGCACCATGAGGTGTGGCTTACCAGGAAAGATCTTAACCTGCGTATGTGTAGGATGGGAGAATCATGGCGACTGCCTGACTCGGCTTCTTTCTCCCAGCATTCTGTTCTGTTTACTCTGCCTACCTAATTTTCTGTCCTATTAAAGGGCCAAGGCAGTTTCTTTATTTAATCAATTAAATCAACACAAAACAGAAGACTCCCACATCATTTCCCCTTTTTCTGTTTAAACAAAAAAGAAAGGCTTTAACTTTAACATAGTAAAATTACATATAACAAAACAGTTATCAAGCAAAAATTACAGTTGCAATATTTATATCTATTTTATCCTTTATCATAACTAATGAAAACTATAACTATAATTAACCATTCTTCAACTCCATCAAAGACTCCAGAAGGATATAATATTACCTAAGCAAACAAGAAGTAAGCAACTTCCAAAACTCTAGAAATGACAGGGACATCTCGCCACCTGGACAGTCACCCAAAGTTCCTCTGTACCATTGGGGCATCCATCTTCGGCCTACAGGCCCATAATATCCAGCAGACATTTCCATGAAGCAGGAAGTTCCAAAGACAGTTCAGTCACTTTCTGCTGTCTCCTGCAGAATGTCTCGTAGACTCTTTCATAGGTCAGGAACCCCAAAAGACCATCTCACATTTTGGCAAGTTCAACAGTCCTCTCTCTGCAGGTTCATGCAACAGTCTATGCAACAGTCCAGGCAAGTGCAGTTTCTTGCCCAAATGGCTAACAAATTCCATAAGGAGCCTCTTCGATGCCCATCCTCTTCTTGAAGTAGCTGGTGCTGCCAGGAGCAGACGTGTCTCATTGTCATGAAAAGCCCTAAGTTATTAAAACATTTAAAATGCCATATTCTGTAGTCTTTGAAAGATATGAAGAATGCATATTTAACTGAAATATATCTCTATATATCCAGAAAATCCAACTAACATGACTACAAGCTTGACTATTATTGATGATTATCCATTAACAACATACATTTCCTAATTATACATTACATTTTAAAATGAACTACACAATCACGAAACCTTAATCAATGTCAGAAATATATATATACATATAACAAAATTGACCTTAAAATCCATTCCAATGCAAATTATTCATATCTATATCATATCCCCCTTTAAATGTAAAAGAACATTTATAAACAATATTTGGGAATATGGGCATAGTTATTTCTCTCCAAACTGCTTCCTGCTATATGGGGGGTGCTGTTATTTAGATTTTTCATGGTATAACCTATGTGCTAGGTTCATCTCAGTTGGCAGTTTAGTGAAGTAATTTTTTGAGGATGTTCACAGCAACCTTTCAGGAGGGCGTGGTCTATCATACCATAGTGGGATAGAAGCAATCCATAGAGTCTCATCCTCTGTGAAAATAAAAGAAGATTCTCTCCAAAGCATCATATCTTTAGATCCAAATTCTGAAGTCATACCCTTATGATATCCATTCTGGTTTACCTTGGCAGCCCATATAATGAAATGTCTCTCTGTACTTAGCTCCTTCACAGTCAAAAATTTTAAAGAAAACACAATGTACATAATCCAGATTCTCTGTGAATTTTCCATTTTTACGTGGCTTATTTTTCTTTATTTCTTTTAATCTATAACTATCTGTACTCTGTCTCTTTAAAGGCCTTACCCCCTTTTTTAAGACATTAACTTTATTTCTATATATTTTTTTTCTTCTTCTCTCTCCCAAGCCTAAGTCTGAATCTGTCCTATTGTGAATCTGTAATTTTTTACTGTCCAGGAGCACTTCTTAAAATGCTAAATGCTTCTTAAAAACTTTAGTTGCACCACATAGGGATTATATGGTACCGCCTGTCTCCTGCCCAGTCTAAAACTTAACTGCGCTGTTATTGTGGTAATTACGATAGTTTCTGACTGAGATCAGCACAGTTCAGCATGGAGCAGCTGCTCCTGCCTCAGATCCATTTGGTGCCCCTGAGCTGCACACAGTTCCAGGCACCCAGCAAGTCCACATTGGAGCCGCATTCAGCAGTTTAATTCTGAGACTGAGCATGCAGCACAGAAACTCTTTTCAAGTTATAGTCAAATCTGACACTCAGAGCACTGCGCAGCCTGGAAACATGTCTCTGTATGGTGGATAGAATCCGCCATGCACTCCTTCCTGCCTAAGCCTGATTCTGCTGTCTGTCCAGGTGTAAGCAGGGAGCGCTGAGCCATTGGCACTTTCAGAGCACTCTCCTCCGATCCCAAGCAGGAACACAAACATCCAGTCCCATAAAAGGCATTGAAATACTTTAAAGCCAGAGTTTGCACTGGCAGCCCCAGGAAACAGCGTTTTTTTTTTTTTTTTAAATCACACAGCTTTTTTTTTTTTTTTTGCCGCTACTGCTGAAACAGGAAATCTCTCTATAGCACATCCTAGCAAACAGCAAAATCTGTGTTAAACTCTCTTTCCCTTATTTCTAAGCCTTCTCAGGTTTTTAAATGGATTTAGTTACCACGTTGGGTGCCATTCTGTTGAAATAGGAGTGGCAGGCTCCAGCCCGCTGCTCCATACAACAACTTCTTTTTATTTATTTATTTATTTTTACTTAAAAATTTCTACATCCTCACATTTTCCTTCTTCTTCCCCCCTCCCCCTCTCTCTCCAGTCCAAAGAGCAGTCAGGGTTCCCTGCCCTGTGGGAAGTCCAAGTTCTCAGCCCTCCACCCAGGTCTAGGAAGGTGAGCATCCAAACAGACTAGGATTCCACAAAGCCAGTACATGCAGTAAGATCAAAACCCAGTGCCATTGTCCTTGGCTTCTCAGTCAGCCCTCCTTGTCCAGCACATTCAGAGAGTCCAGTTTGATCATATGCTCCATCAGTTCCAGTCCAGCTGGTCTTGGTGAGCTCCCATTAGATCAGTCCCGCTGTCTCAGTGGGTGGACGCACTCCTTGCGGTCCTGACTTCCTTGCTCATGTTCTCCCTCCTTCTGCTTCTCATTTGGACCTTGGGAGCTCAGTCCAGTGTTCCAATGTGGGTCTCTGTCTCTAGCTTCATCCATCGCCAGATTTAGGTTCTATGGTGATATGCAAGATATTCATCAGTATGGCTATAGGATAGGGCCATTTCAGGCTCCCTCTTCTCAACTGCCCAAGGATCTAGCTAGGGACATATCCATGGACACATGGGGACACCTCTAGAGTCAAGTCTCTTGCCAACCCTAAAATGGCTCCCTTAATTAAGATATATACTTCCCTGCTCCCATATCCACCCTTCCTCTATCCCAGCTGTCCCATTCCCCCAAGCTCTCCCTATCCCCCTTTTACTTTTTTCTCCCCATCTTCCTTTACCCCCACCCCACCTGAGAGAGTACTTCCAACTGGGGTTAAAACTGTGTGTGTGTGTTTGTGTATGTGTGTGTGGGGGGGTGTGGGTGGATGTGGGTGTGATATTGAGAATTTGGACTCAAGTTCACACATTTGCCCAGCAGGAGATACTGAGTCATTTCCCTAGCCTGCTTCTCTCCCTTACTCTTGTCATTTTCTCCAGGAGTATGAGAGACTTTGCTCTTGAAATTTTATGGAACTGTCATTTTAAACTGCTAAATTGTTCATGGGGAGAGATAATAAATCAATAACAATTGGAATCACTAGTTTTATATGAAAAATGAGAGATATATTAGCAGTAACAATACCTGATTCATTTTATGAACCCATAGTTAGCCTGATACTCCAACCACAAAAATACTCAACAAAGAAAGAGAATTACAGACCAATTTCACTTATGAACATAGAAGCAAATGTACCTAATAAAATAGTTGCAAACTGAATCCAAGAAGACATCAAAAAGATAATCCACCATGTCCAAGTTGGTTTCATTCCAGAGATTCAGGGCTTGTTCAATATATAAAACTTAGTCAAAGCAATACACCATATGAACAAACTGAAAGAAAAAAGTGATCATCACTAAAGAAGCTTGTGACAAAACATAACACCCCTTTATGATAAAAGTCCTGGAGAGGTTAGGGATATAATGGACATACCTAAACATAATAATGGCAATTTACAGTTTAAAGCCTAAATAAAAGCTTTTGACAAAACCAAACACCTTTTCATGATAAAAGTCCTGGAGAGGTTATGGATATAAGGGACATACCTAAACATAATAATGGCAATTTAAAGTAAGCCTATAGCCAACATCAAATTAAATGGAGATGAACTCAAAGTGGTACCATTAAATAAAGGACAAGACAAGGTTGCCCACTCTGAGTTATCTATTTAATATAGTACTTGAAATTTTAGCTAGAGCAATAAATCAGCTGAAGGATATTAGGGGATATAAATTGGAAGAGAAAAAGTTAAAGTATTGTTATGGCAGATAATAATGTAGTATATATAAATAATATTAAAAATTCCACCAGGGAACTCTTAGAGTAGATAATACTTTCAGCAAAGCAGGTGAATATAAGATTAATTAAAAGAACCTAGTAGACCTCCTATACACAAATGACAAACAATTAAAAAGAATATAATAGCCATAAATGTTATAAAATACCTTTGGGTAACTCTAACCAAGCAAGTGAAATACTTGTATGATAAAATTTTCAAATCATTAAAGAAAGAAATTTAAAAATATATCAAAAGATGGCAAGATCTCTCATGGTCAAGGATTGATAGGTTAAGATAGCTAAATGTGTTTGCCCTTTTTTTCTTTGTACACATTTTTGCTTTTTATTACAACCCATTCCTACAGTGTTAAAAATGAAGAGCCAAATTAAACTAGCCATATAATTTATTCTATGCATTATTTTCCCAGAGACTTACTAGGATCTAAACATTTAAAGCTTTCCTACACTTGGAGCAATACTGATTAATGGCTTGCCCAGCTTCCTTTTATTTATTTATTTATTTATTATCTATACAATATTCTGTCTGTGTGTATGTCTGCAGGCCAGAAGAGGGCACCAGACATCATTATAGATGGTTGTGAGCTACCATGTGGTTGCTGGGAATTGAACTCAGGACCTTATACACACACCAGCAGCATCTGTCCAAGGGAAGTGCTGACCACAGTGGGCTGAGCCTTCCACTATCAAAAACTAATCAAGAAAATGCCCCTCAGAGTTGATTATATCCAATTCTTTGGGGACATTTTCTCAATTAAGTTGAGAAAACAAAAACAAAATAATCAAACAAACAAAAACCCCAAATCTAGTATACTTCCCAAATTGTGTTGGTCAGAGCATGGGAAACAAGCTAGGTCAGTGGGTGAGTGAAGGCTTCGTTTCTGTATGGAACCATGGATGTCAGAAATGGACATCAGATCCATGGAGCTGGTGATCAAGAGGTTATCAGCTACCTAGTGTGGGTTCTGGGAACTAATCTTTTGTTCTCTACAAGAATTTATAAATAATTTTATGAGCATTTCACCTTTTTATTTACATTTGATCACTTCTTACATTATATGACTTCTGTCCTGACTTTATATGACATCTGAAAGAACACTGACAAGCAATCATGTCTTATACTTTTGGCTAGTTTTAGACAAATGAATCAAACATCCCAAATGATTTATGAAGTGAGAATCCCATTTAAAAATATGTGTGCATTAGGAATATCAAGTGACCTCTCTAATGAGAATAATATGATTTTCTATACAGCAAGCAATGAAAAATAACCCAGTGAGATTTATTCTCAAGAAACTTTGAGAAATTATCAGGAACCTCTGGGTATTCTGAACATAAACACTGTTTATATGAGATGTGTGTAGCATGCAGATCACACAGACAAGACGCAAACTTCTCTAGAAATTAGTCATTTGCGTGCTACCTATTTTATCTGCCCTCTTGACTCCAAAATACCCACGAATCCACTAAACATACTTTAAATATTGATTTAACATTTGGCCCACATGTTTCTTTAACATAATGCATGAATTATTGCCAGTTTAATGTAAGAAGTACTCAATGTAAGTGTTTTCCTTTATATATGCATGGATCCATGTTTGGTCATATCTGAGTGAATATATTTTGCCTAATTATTCACTCAGAGAAAAGAGCAAAATTCTTTTTGATGATACCAGCAGGAGATTGTTTTGTGTTAACTTTTTCATTAGTCCATTTTGAGGACTGAAAAACAGTTTAATGTACATATGAGGAAATGTTTCTAACTATATGTTTTGATATACTCAATTGAAATAGCTTCTTGTTCTACATTATCAAGCTCTTTATTCTGTATTTCAAAATGATTCACATGGGAGTGGCAGAGTCACCACTACAGGTTCTATAGAATTGTAAAACTGCATTGTCTACCACAGTCTGCTGTCTTGGGAGGGATGCTGAGTGCTGTCCTATACTATACCTCTGCTCACAAGGCTCCCATCACTTCCTTTCTGCTCACATTCACCTGCAGTCTTCGGGAATCACTGTGCTTCCCTTATGAAACGAAGGAGTATTGAGGCAAGTCGTATAGTGAGTCACAACTCCTGTATTGACTAGGTAGAACAGCATATTGATGAAGTCACTAATCACCTAGGTGATGTCAGAGGAATGGATATTCTTAATTCTAATGAAAACTAAGAATAAGGGTGAGAAAAGTGATTAGTATTTTCAGAGACCTTCATTTTGGCTCTCGCCTAGTTCTACACTATGGAGCACAGTCTTCTCTCCTCTTCCTTTTTGGTCAGGTTCCACAGTTCTTAGAATGCTGTGTGGAAATGCTCCCACACTCTCAGTGACTAGTTGTTTGTCATCCAGACTTTTAAATTCCTTCTTGCACTATCATCATTATCCTCAAAGGAACTATATCTTTCCTTCAACTTCATACCCATTATCTCCTCTCAGAAAACCCAACCACAGCATCAAAGGCTGTGTTCTCCTAGGACAAAGATTGTACAATATTACAACCCTGGCAGAGGAAGATAGGCAAAGATAAATTATTAGTGTAAATTCAGGTATGTGGGAATATTTACACAGAAGAAGTAGCTGGAAAAGGAAACATCAATGTCATGAGTAATGACTAGAATGGAAGAAACATTTCAAACTATTGATAAATTCTCATATTAAATGAAAGGTATTTCTCCAATAAAAGCACATATTCTCTTTACCCATAATGTCTGGTCTTTACTGTTTTTAATTATGTTTTATTTCTACAAACACACAGCATGGACATGGAGCAGAATAGAATATTCAAAATGTCACAAACAGATTTTATCTTTTGCATAATTTAATGTGTATTTCAAATCAGTTGGGAAAATGATTCTCCAACTCTATTATGACTGGTGTTATCTGAGCACAAATATTTCAAGACCTTACTGAAAATGACTTTAAAATGCATTTAATTTCAAATACTAGACTTTTAGGAGAAAAAGAAACCCCAAAACTATAGAGAATACATAACACAATTTTATAAATTCAACTTACTTGAATTGTGTTAATGTTTTGTCTAAGTGATGTCGAAATAAATTGTGCTGATTTTAGTTATTTAAAGCACCCTTTGTGGTTGGAGAGATGGCTCAGCACTTAAGAACAATTGTTGCTCCTATAAGGGATGTAGACTAGATGCAGAGCACACACACTGGGTGACACATGAACTCCTGTAACTCTAGCTCCAGGGGATGCTAGGCTCTCTACTGGCCTTTGTATGTGGTTCACATACATATACTCAGAGACATATATCCACATAAAAATAAAAACATAAATTTTTTTGAAAAACCACCCTTATGGGATGGAGAGCTATCTTGACAGGTAAGAGTAATGGCTGCTGCTCCTGGAGACAGGATTTCTATTCCCCATTCCCTGTGGTGACTCACAGCCCTTTGTAACTTTTGTTATGCAATATTCTATGTCCTCTTTTGGTCGCCACAGAAAGTGCACATATATGTCACACACACTAGAGGGTAGAATCCCCATACACTTAAGGCAATAATTTTCAAAATTAAGTAAAACCACCATTGTGTTATCACATTTCTACATGTCAGATGGCAGAACACACCTCATATCTAATGTGTTTTGTGTGTAGTCTTGTGAGCCAAACACTTGGTATTATAGGGATGGAGCAGTTTCTAAGCTTATCCAACAGATTGGGTCTAATCCATTCCTTGTCCCTGTGAGACAGGGATCTGTATTCTTTGCAGGCTGACATCTGGAGTTGTCTTTGCTCATCAATGCTGGTACCTTCCTTCTAATCCTCCAATATACTCACTCCTAGAAATGGTTAGGAACTCTTCTTTCTCTAAATCTCTCTGTCTCTGCCCCATCTAATGTAGCCAGAAGATCCCCTTCCTCTTTATGGCTTGTAATGATTCAATTGCACCCATCCTGATAATTAGTAGATGTCTGTACAGTCTCAGGTTAGAGAGCTACACCACCAAAATGGATTGTTCTTTAGGTAAGAGATTTACTAGAAGAATTATTAATAACCCAGGCAGCAGCAAGGTTATAGTTTTGAAAGGATTTCACAAGCATAGGATAAAGTGTGCTCTTCCTTTTTATACGTTTTCAAGAAAGGAGAATGTTCCATATCACAAAATTATGCAGCCCGTAGTACTTACTTGAAGTCAGTTGTCTTGGATTCTCCTTAGTGGAATATGGATGAAATAGTTGCCCTTTAGTTAATGTATATCCATTAGACTTGATGTATTCTCTGATTGCTGCTTTGGGAGATTTTTTAATCTTGCTTTCTGGGAAGTAAGAATAATAGTGCACAAACACACACACACAGAGAGAGAGAGAGAGAGAGAGAGAGAGAGAGAGAGAGAGAGAGAGAGAGAGAGAGGAAGGGAGGGAGGGATGTTGAAATCTTAATGTTGTCTTTCTATCTACCAGCCATACGTTTTTTATTAATAAATATTCAACATACCTATATGTTTTTAATATTAATTATGATGAGTAGAAGATGAGAAACTTTTTTCTTATCCAGCACTATAGTGTTGAATGTTACTACTGGCTAAGTTAAGGAATGTCTCTGTTACTATAGAAAGAAATAAAAATGAGACGTAAAGTTGAATTTGATAGCAAAAAAAAAACTAGGATGTATTTGACAAAGTTCACCTGCAAAACCTGTGTAGCAGCAACCCACAAACCCGAAACATAGTTTTTGCAACATTAAGCCCAGGATGTTCAAGACATGCAGGTGAGGGTGGCTGTGACTTCCTGAGGATTTGTGAACAAGCATCCATTAACTCCAAGCAAGGCATGTGTCAAACCAATAATTATAATAATAGTAATAATAATAATAATTCTAGCTAATTGGAGGTTGATGAACAGAGAGTATATTGATGTTTCTTAGAAGACCATGGAGAACTCAATGGCAGTTGCATCTCCTCACCATGCCATTTTCAACATTAGTGACAACTCCCAAAGCTCATCCCCTCACTCTTCATGCACTACTGCCAAGAAGTAGAACAAAAAGAGTTCCCCTCTCCATGAAGATTCACTGAATTTACACCTTGCGGAGGAAGTTTGCAAATCTTTAAACAATCTCAACTTCCTGAACCTTGTGAAGTCTTTAGTTTTTTGAGTCCTAGGAGCCCCTGTTATCCCTCTAAGATAGAATAGTAACATTTGGAGGAAATAACTATACAACAAGACATCAAAGAATAATGATTTCTCTTGTTTTTATCTCACCTTTAACTTCTAAGTAAAGAAATAAATCTAAGTACACTCTTCCAAATAACCTCATATATGTCTCAGTTTCTGTTTACCTCATCTTTGGCTTTCCCATGTGTCGTGTCTCAGCTTCAATCGCTGTGACAAAATGCCATGACCAAAATCAACTTTGGGAGGAAAGGGTTTATTTCACTTGTACTTCTACATCACATTCCATCAAGTAAAGACACCAGGGCAGGTATGTTAGGCAAGAATCTGAGAAGTGAGAAGAGGAGCATGGGAAGAGCTTGGGGGAATGGGACAGTTGGGATGGAGGAGGAGTGGATATGGGGGCAAGGAAGTATATTTCTTAATTAAGGGTTGGCAAGAGACTGGACTCTAGAGGGGTTCCCAGGTTCCAAAGAAATGTCCCCAGTTTGTTCCTTGAGCAGTTAAGGAAAGGACGCCTGAACTGGCCCTATACTATAGCCATTCTGATGAATATCTTGCATATCACCATAGAACCTTAATCTGGCGATGGAGGGAGAGAGAGACAGAGATCCACATTGGAGCGCTGGATTGAGCTCCCAAGGTCCAAATGAGGAGCAGTAGGAGAGAGAACATGAGCAAGGAAGTCAGGGCCCCGAGGGGTGCACCCACCCACTGTGTGGTGGGGCCGATCTAATGGGAACTCACCAAGGCCAGCTGGACTGGGACTGATGGAGCATATGATCAAACCGGACTCTCTGAACATGGCTAACATGGAAGGATGACTGAAAAGCCAAGGACAATGGTACTGGGTTTTGATTATACTCCATGTACTGTCTTTGTGGGAACCTAGTCTGTTGGGATCCTCACCTTCCTAGATCTGGATTGAGAGGGGAGGACATTAGACTTCCCACAGGGCAGGGAACCCTGACTGCTCTTTGAACTGGAGAGGGAGGGGGACGGGAAATAGGGGAGAGGGAGGGAAATTGGAAGAAGGGAGGAGGTAAAAATTTGAATAATAATAATAATAAGAAGAAGAAGAAGAAGAAGAAGAAGAAGAAAGAAAGAAAGAAAGAAAGAAAGAAAGAAAGAAAGAAAGAAAGAAAGAAAGAAAGAAAGAAAGAAAAACAAAGAATCTAAAGTCAGGAACCTGGAGGCAGGAACTGAATGATGAGGAGTTCATGAAGGAATGCTCCTTAGTGATTTATTCTCCATGGCTTGCTAATCTTGTTTTCTTGTAGCAACCAGGAGTGGCAGCCCTGGGGTGGAACCATCCGCAATGAGTTGGGCTTTCTCTCATTAATCATCAATCAAAAAATGCACCACCAGAAGATAAGCCAAAGTGGGAGGGTTTTTATTTTTTCAGTTGAGATTCACTCTTCCCAAATGACTCTAGGTTGTGTTAAGTTCACAAGAAGCAAGCACAACTGAGTCCTTGTCATATTGACACCTGCATAAATCATAATTAAATCACAGTCTTTCTTCTCTTGTTGTCTCTAAGTTGTCTTTTTAATATTTACATGACAATATAAAAATTTCAACTTTGAAGTACCACAATCTTTATAAATTAAAAAGATAATTTTAAAAAAGCTCATTCTCTTTAAAACATTAAAAATCAGTCTTATCAGAAAATCCACAATCTTTAAAATATACAAACTGCTATACAATTTCAAAGTCTCTTAACTATGGGACTGGAGAGATACATGAGTAGTTAAGAACAGGTGTTTCTCTTCCAGGAGACTGGAGTTTGATTCTGCGCACCCAAAAGTGGACCACAACCTTCTTTAACAACAATATCAGGGAATATGATGTTCTCTGAACTTCACCAGCAATGCTTATATGTGATTCACAGACATGCTTGCAGGTTAAATACGTACACAGATAAAATACAATTTTTAAACATGTGAAAAGTGTCAATAACAGAATGAAAATCCCAGATAACAGAATAAGTTTTAACTATGTGTATATACATTTTTATTAGAAAATTTTGAGCTCAAATAGTTTGAAATATTTAAAGAGGGTTTTAAACCAATACATTTTGAAATAAACATTGGAACCAAGAATTAAAATGACATCTAAAAACAGAGATTTGGATATAATTCCTTGTCAAAATGATAATTTGAAACATATACATAAAGTTCCATTCTTGTAAGAATGTGTAAAAAATGAAAGTATTATAATTTATATATTTTACTCATATTGATCTCCAAATCTCTAAACTGCTATATCTCTAGATGCTTTACCTACTACTGAAGACAGATGGACTACAGAACTGTTCACACATACTAAATATTTCAGGGTTATTATGTCTAGAGGAGGCTTGAATTTTGATTGCAGTAGTATTGGAGACCTTCAGTAGAGTATCATTAGAATTTGTTGAATGAGAAAAAAATTTCCATATAGAAAACTTAAAAATAGAATTAGCATCTAACAAGAAAATGGGGGCTGGAGAGATGACTCAGCCATTAAAGCTAGCTTCACAACCCAAAAATATAAGAAAATGAAAGATACCTTGAGTAGTTGGGATGGTAAAGGACAGATTTCTGCAACAAAATGAGGCTTAAAATTATCTTTAAAATCTTCCAAATGAAGCATTAGAAATGTTTTTATTAGAAAATAAAAAGAAATTGATGAAAGAAATAATCCAAGAAGAAAAGAGATATAAAGTATTTAAAAGAATAGGTTATGATACACAGGCACTTTAGAAGTGGGAAATCTGAAAACTAAAATCATTGCCATTAGTAACTTTAACGTACATAGGAATGTGTGACAAGAGCTGACGGGAGGGCTAGAGGAGCACTTAGCACCGAGCCTAATGATCTGGGTTTAATTCACAGGGACTCCCATGGGCATAAAGAGAGAAGGAGCTCTGTCAAGTTGTCCCCTGACCTCCATATGTCCACCATAGTGAGGCAGTAAACAAGTAAAGAAACAAACAAGCAAATCAATTAATGGAAACAAAATTTAAAGAATATGTAAGGTAGGAACAAGAGAGATGGTCCAAGACTTTGGAGAAGTTACTGCTCTTCCAGAGGAGATGATTTAATTCGTGCATTCATATGGAGGCTCACAACTAACTTTCACTCAATTTTCAGGGACTCCAATGTTCTTTTTATGACCTCTATTGTGCAGCAGGCACACATGTGGTGCACCAGGCACACATACAAGCAAAATGCCCATACACATAAAACAATTTTTAAAGAAGAATATATTAGTAATAAGATATAGAGTGACATAGATTCGGAAACGTTTGACTTGAGCATCACCAGAAACATATTGGACAATTGAGAAGAAATGCCGAGGATGCATGAGCACATCAACTCTGCTTTAAATACGGTAGAAAATTAGAACTCTTGTGCAAAGTAACATCTTCCTTTTGTAAACTTTACATCTCATAGCAAATTTTATGAAGCATCTTCTAATTGAGATGAGATATAATTGCGTGGAGTGAGATCGAAAGGGAGACAAAGCTAGTAGGTACTTGACATCCACGACCTGAAAGGTTCTCATTTCAGGGACGATGACACAAGGAAAGAACTTGTGTAACTTGACAATATGGTTAAAGGGATGATTCACAATTTTGTTTTGGGATAGCCTTTTAGATCCTGCATTTCTGTAAGTATAACACTGGGAATCCATCTTTTAAATACAGGGATTATTTTAGTGTGATGAATTCGCAAATCAAAACATTCAAAACTAAATTAGCATATCATTCAAACAAACACTTGCCTAAGCCCAAACTCTCTGCATTTAAACGAACTTCTGTATGGTATTTTTATTTTATTTTAAACAAGGCTAAAATTTTGTTTGTGTATGTGTTTGAGTTTGAAAGGTATTACTGTGTATCTTGCTCTTGACTGTATTTTAACAGTTGACAAGAAAGTAAGGTAAATACCAAGAAATGAGAGAACAGTCAGAGGTCACTTTCCAGGGCTTTTCTGCAGTAACCAATCACAGAAAGTAAAGCAATGACACTGCCAGTCACCGTTATCTCCTCGCACATAAGGAAGGAGGGTTACAGTTAAGGTTGTGACTGAAATGCAGTCTCTCCACTTGATGAATGTTGCCATGGTTACCAATTATTAATTTACATGCAAGTTCAACCAATTGTGTGAACTTGTCCACAATCTTACAGGGATTCCAAAATGACAACTCCCTGCAATTAAAGAAGCATTTGCATTAATGTTGACAGTTACAGTATACTACCTTAATTTCATATCAAGTAAGTAGCCATTAATAACATGGCAGCTTTGAGGATGAATATTGACTTTGTTTAAGCTCTGTAGCTTGCTGTGAAAGAATATCAGCTCAGGAAAATTAGATGATGATGTCATAATTTAACATAAACCATTTTGGAGGATCTCTTTGACCTTGTCCACTTGGAATTTAAGTTATTCTTGTCAACCATATAAAGTCTACACAACATCAACTAAAAACTTAAGTGAATTAAAAAGTCTTTATACAGATAAATATTGTACATGGTCCATCTCTCGTGTGTCCCACTTCCTCTCTCCTTCCACATCCTGACTTCATTCTTCTGAACACTTTGACTTTTCTTATACTTTTATTTAACAAGTACACAAATGGCTGTCTGTAACTACATAAATTATAGGGCCACAAATGGAAAATATATACAATATCTTTACATTCTGAGCAATGGTTGGACTTGTTTTTTTTTGCTCCTCTTTCATTGCTTGTGTCAGATTTCTCCTTCTATTTCTTCTCTCTATTTGCCATCACCACGAGTCCTTGCTCCTGACCTGCTCTTTATTAGACCATCAGGTGTTTCATACTGGCACAGTGATACAACTTCACAGAGTTACACAAATGCAGCACAAACAAAAGTAACACTTGAAAATAATATTCCCAAAAGAGGTGGGTGTGAGTGTTATAGGTGGGGTGGGCAGCAGCACCCAGAACCTGGCCAAACATTAATAAGGAAAGCACTTCCCACATTCTATAGCACTTACTTCCACATGAACGTAATTGCCAGAACTTAGTCTCCTGAAAACAAGATTATGGATCACTCTCCTATTGTAGCCCCAACACCTGTCCTGTTTTGACTCTATCCTACGGTTGTTTCTGTTGTAGCATTTTTGGTATTTATTAGTGATTTAATGAGACCTTATAACATGCAGAATTTCAAAGTAGCATTTGACTTTTCTCTCAAACTTGTTGCCTTGCAAAGATAAAAGTACTAGTGCTTCTCAGATAAGCTTGACAGTCTCAAAGGAAGTAAGAGTTCAAAGTTTTTCACTTTAAAATTTATTTATTTATTTAGGAAGTGTTTTTGATAAACCAAGTCAAAATAATTCACATATTATATAAAATTTACATGGTTTATAAAATCTTATGCCTTGTAAAATTTGTCAGAATCAAAAATCTAAGACATGTCTGATACATAAACATGGTGTACATTTAGCATTTGACCAGTCAGACACTAAAGAGCAAATACCCTAATATTTGTCATCACATATTAGTGCTTTAAGCTAGAAACTCTAGAACTCATTTATAGGTTCCAATGATTTACTTGAAATGGGAGGTTTAGTTGTTTCTACTTGTTTTTGGTTTTGGTTTCTGGTTTCGAGCAATAGATAATTTCTCCTTTTCTCTTTCCTCCTTCTAACCTCTTGCATGCATATTGCTTGTTCTCTCTCAAATTTATTGTTGCATATACACATATTCCTAAATATGTAAATACAGCCTACTCGGTTCATGTAATGTTACTTGAATGTATATTATCTCGGGAGTGGCCACTTTATATTAGATAACCAATCGGAGGGCTCTTCCCTAGAAAAGATAATTACTCTTGTTCTTATCATTCCTGAAATGCCTGTATTTTGTTGAGTCTCCACAGACTTTCCCTTTTCCATGTTCGCATGACCACTAGTGTCAACCTTGTTAAGTTATTGTTCAGGTAACCATACTGATGGGTCTTTATGGGTGTAGGCTTCCTGACCTTTCTAGGCAACACAATCTCATACCAAACTTGCTGTTTCTTAGGCTCTTACAATCTTTGCACCCCCTCTTCTGCAAGTATTCCTGAGCCTTAGATGCAGGAATTGTGCTGTGGGTGTATCACTTGGGACTGGGTACCATGTAATGTCTTGTTCTCTATATTTTGATTGATTGTATTTTTCTGTAATGATCTTTTTTCTAAGAAATTTTTATATGTGTATATAAAGATAAAATTTAATATGTAGTTAGGGATTATTCTGGTTTAGTAAATAGCATTTGTAAGTTCTTCTCCAAGATCTAGGATTTCACTTGTGCTGAGGAGTTGGCTAGAGTTCCAATGCCAGGTCCTAGTTTACTCCTGTTGATCAGGACCTAAGTAGGAATAGAGAACTATTGCTTACCACCAAGTATGCACAGCAGTATTGCACTCCTAGGGTTATTGTGCCATGCTGGATTGTGATGTTGTTCATAGATATTACATCTGGGTAGGACTATTATTTGTTTGTGTCCCTTGGTGTCATGAAAGCTTGTTCTCAGGAAGAAGATTTTCAGGCCATTTCCAGTTCATATCCTGTAGGCCCCTTTTCTGAGAGCATAGGCCATCCCTTCATCTTCTGAGAGGCAACCCAAGGTAATAACAATAGACTATGTTTAAGTCGCCTCTTGGAGAACCTTGATCAATAACTCAAAGGAGACTCGTCATCACTGGTATTGGGTTTTGTTACTTTATTTTTCTTGGAGGGAGCAATCTTAGACCTGATCACTTTTTCTTAAAGCTATATATGTATATACATACAGAGATTTATATGTATGCTATTTTATAGAAATATATAATGATAAGATATTTTATGTATTTTCCAGACTTTATTGCTGTCAGTTTACTCTTGTCTATCTTTCTTCTTTATCTCCTTCCCCATACCTGATTAATGCCCCTCACTGTTTTTCCTATTTTCTTCTTTAAATCACTTGTACCTTGTTTTTCCCCTGTCTTTTGCTCCTCCTCTTTGGTACCCACGTTCTTTATTGGATTCTACAGGTACTCCAGGTTACAATAAACACATTTAAATCCTAGGAAGTACAGCTGGAGAGAACATGCTATGTTTATCATTCTGAGTTTAAATGATTTCACTCAATATAAACTTTTCTACTACCATCAATTTACCTGAAAAATTGTGATTTCATTTTTCTTGACTGATGGAGAATATTGCATAGTGTCTATGCTTCTTGGAGTTGTAAATTTAAGTTCTCTCTAAACAGAGTTAAATGGAAACTGTGTTTTATTACGTACTTTCTCATTAAGAGAATTGAAGGCTAAGATGTTTTAGTAGTTAAAGGCAGTTTCTCCACTTCCAGAGGACCACAGTTAAATTCTCAATACCCACATCATGTATCTCACAACTGGATGTAAATATAGCTGTAGGAAATCTGATGGCCTCTCCTGACACTCACAGGAGCCCACAGTCATGCTTCACATAAACATGCACACAGATGCATACACAATTTTTTAATCTTAATGTTCTGTCTCACTGTGGACTAAGAGAGATTGAATCTCAACTTCATCACTTATTGGCTGTGTGCTGTTGGATACATTCATTAGCTTCTTTATCACTTCTATTTATATGATGCTAAAAATAGCAAGACTATGTGGAGACAAGATGAGAGAAATGGAATATTTTACATGCTTCTAGGGAAATTTTATGTGTTGTGTAAATGTTTATAACATCTGGAACAACTAAATAAAGTTCTGGGCTTTAGTAACACACAGTAACATTACAGTGTTCCTTCTTTAACCAGATAGACTTAAGATATTAGATTTATAAAATTTCCAGTAATGAATTAATGTATAAGTCAGCATAGTACTTTGTGGCTTGCTCAAATGAAAGTGATGCATTGATTAGTTCATATTGTTAGACTCTTGTGTGAAATGAAATTTCCTGAATTTCAAGAAGGATTGAACTTAGTGCCAATGGCACTGCTAGTTTGATGACTGGGCCTTTTCCTGCAAACACCTCTTCTCTGCATAATTATTTATTCATGTCATGTAAATTGTCTCTTCCCTGTTTAAACATGTCATAGCATTTCAACTCTTTGCCAGAGTCTAACCCTACAAATCATTGAAAAGATAAATTAAGTTTGGGGTGAGCCACACTTTGGCACTATACTTCATATATACTTGAAGTCATTTCGTTGACTTGGATTTAACCTTGGAAGATAAATTTATTAGATGCTTTTGCTATTTTTTCTGAAAGCTAAATCTGAACGATGATTTACAATGCACATGCCTGCTATATCTAATCAATATAATAATACAGATTAATACAGATCAAGATGTATAATAATACAGTAATACAGAGGAAGACAGCCTTTGGATTTTTATTATTGTCTCAAACTCAAATATGCCTTCTAGATTTAGTTAGAAAACATAAATCTCTTGTGGTTTTTATCTTGAAATTCAATTATTCAGTTGAAAGCTTCCATTTAAAATTGAAAATATGTAACACAATGCCTGAAAGAGTAATTTAGCATATGATACCACTAACTGACATTATAAAGTAATTTCTACTTCTTCATTATAATACTAAATATTAAAGTTTGACCTTCAGTTTTTAAAAATAAAATAGAAATAATTGTATTTTTAATTTGTATATTCATTCAGCTTATTCTGGCATAATCATATTTAGTTTTTTCTAAATGTTTGTTCTACCACACCTTTTATTGTTTATACTGGTTGGTTTTGTGGGTCAATTTGACACAAGCTAGAGTCAGCAGAGAGGAAGTGGCCCAGTTATGGAAATACCAACCTGAGATCCTACTGTAAGGCATTTTCTCAATTAGTGATCAATGGAAGAGGGCCCATCTCATTGTGGGAAGTTCTATTCCTGGGTTGGTGGTACTGAGTTCTATACAAGAGCAAGCTGAACAAGCCATGGAAAGCAAGCCAGTAAACAACACCCTCCATGGTCTTTGCATCAGCTCCTGACCTGTTTGAGTACTTGTACTGACTTCCTTCAGTGGTAGCCAGCAGTGTGCAAGTGTAAGCAGAATACCCCTCTTCCCCAAACACATTTTACAGTCATGGTGTTTCACCACAGCAATAGAAACCAAAAAACCCTAAAGAAAAAATTGTGCTACCAAAATTTAAATCCTTACATCTGTTGCTAAAAAGGAAAGCGCAGGTAGGAAGGCCATTGAGAGTTGACATTTGGGTGGATCTTCGCATATGGGAGGCTTTCCCTAAAAAAAAAAAAAATGTCAATAGGAAGTATAGTATATGTCAATAATGATTTTCTCACTTCTTCCTCCTGCAGTGACAGTGGCAATAGTGTGCCATTTGATAGATGAGTCTGGAATATTTAAAAGGTTAATGTGCTATAAAACTGGAAAATGAAAAGAAAAAATGGCAAAAGCATCTTTGGGATGCTGGTGAACAGATCCTACCAACTTGGCAATAAGGAGGCCAATAGCAAAGTCCAAGAACTTAGCACAAAGCATCAAGAATCAAAGATTTTGGATACATCCAGTCTCTGACACTCATTTGTCCAATGACCTCAGCTGAGGTTTTCCTGAGCATTTGTTATTCAGGATTACATTGTATATATACACTTTACCTTGCACAATAAGAAAGCAAGGCTGAGAGCTAGGTAGGTCTTTAGTAGGAAAAATGGTTGCTACACTAGTAGGAGGAGTTGAATTTGATCCGCAGACCTCACATAGAAATGGTCGGTGTGCTGACACACACCTTTAATTCCAGCTCTGGGAAAGGAGAGACTCACTAAGCAGAAAATTTCAGGTGAATTAAGAGACATTATTTCAGAAACAGCTATCACCAACGACAAAACCAGAAGGTTCTGCCAACTGAGGAACCCAAGGTTCACTACTAATCTTCACATATGTATACATTTTAGTGCACCAATTCACACACACACACACACACACACACACACACACACACACACACACACACACTATGCTCACAGAAGAAATCAAATTGTGATGTGTTGATTTTCATCTTCATGATAGTGGCATTTTACTAAACTCCACCATTATTCTTTCAATGACACACTCATTTTCACATATGACATCTCTTGCTAAGTGCTAAATGCTAATTTGTCATAGTTAATGTTTCCATTTATAACACTGAAGTTAAACTTCTTAGTATACAATTACATAGAGAAAGCATATTTTACAAAGATAACACTAAACATTAGGCAGCTAACATGACAGTGCTTTTTGTGCTGTTTCTAGTTTTATCAACTTTTATTGTCATTAACTAGAGGCTTCTCAGAAAAACACATGCCATAGCTTACTGTGGTTACTTAGGGGCTCTTCAGAAGAGCACATGCTATAGGTTACTGTGGTTAACTAGAGGCTCCTCAGAAGAGCACATGTCATAGCCTATTGTGGTTAACTAGAGGCTTCTCAGAAGAGCACATACCATAGCTTACTGTGGTTAACTAGAGGCTTTTCAGAAGAGCACATGCCATAGGTTACTGTGGTTAACTAGAGGCTCTTCAGAAGAGCACATGCCATAGCTTACTGTGGTTAACTAGGGGCTCTTCAGAAGAGCACATGAAATAGCTCATTGAATCTGGAACTTCTGAGGAGTCTGCAAACGCTACTCATTTCTCCATGAGAAGAGATAAAATTTTCTGTTGGATTTTCATTCACATAAAAAGCAGCTAACTGGAAGTAAACTTTAGAGATTAATAATTTTAATCTTTATTTATAAATTAATAAACCACATTATAATAATAAAGCATTGGCAAAGTCTCTTTCCTGTATCATCTGTCAAATAATGCCATAAGAGATCATAGCCAAGAGATTTAAAGGCTATGAAATTAAGTTCATAAATTTCTATGACTTAAAATATCTTTTATATAATAGAATGTGATACATCCTTAAAAATGATATGAAATATTTGTAGTGATGTGGAGTTTTACACTCTCTGTATAAACCTGGAGGTGGTGATGCATGCCTTTAATCCCAGCTCTTGGGAGACAAGCAGGCAGATCTCTGTGAGTACAAAGACAGCCTTGTCTACAAGGCAAGGTCCAAGATACTCAGGAATGACAGTGGTCCAGAAAAACAACAACAGCAACAACAAAAAATCCAAAAAAACAAAATAGCAAGTGTAGAATATGATTGCAATTTTATAACTATACATTTAGGGTCATATGGAGTTCTATATTCTCCAGCAGTTAAAACAGAAAGTATAGAATGGGATTATGGTATTGCAATCACATTAATGGTATGCATGCCCCATTTTATATAAATCTATGTAAACACCTGCATTGTCACTGGAAGAGAATGAGTGGTGTTTCCCTCTGGAATTCCATCTGCAGAGTGCATTATATGTTCAAATGTATCCAACGCTTACAGGCCCATGAGAAGAAAGACTTTACAGGTGCTCAACTTCTCTATAATCTCTACCTTAAACAGTTCAAATTAAAGAATGTATGCTAATAACAATTTCATGTGAGTTGGATTATGCTATTTCTGACAAAAGGATAGTCAAAACCATTAAGTTTAAGGTGCATTAATAATTCATACAATAACACGTATCATTGGATTGTAAATATAATTTTATTTAATGAAAATCAAATCTTAATACTAAAAGCTTGGTTTGTATTGTATTTCTCTAGGTCTCAGGGTGGTGAACCTGTGTTTGAACTCCTAACCTGTGAGTTGATGGTAAGATTATAACTACTGCATGCATAGCTTTAGAATTTGATTTTATTCCCAAATTTATTTTAATTAATTATTAAAATAATATATACAGAAATCAGAATGGAGGAAGTTGGGAGAATGAAAGGGACTACAAAGCAAAACACCTAGAATATTGCTTGTCTGTTATGAAGCAGTAGAAACTCTGGGATATAAGAAACCAATAACAGCTTTGCTCGTTTTTTTTTTTTCTTCTCTTTGCTGTTGAAATGTAAAGTGTACCTTTACAATAAGAAAAGAGGCAGAGTAAAAGAAAAAGTCTTAGTTTCAAAAGTGGCATTGCTTCTCCTCCTGATTTGGACCTTGAGATTTCTGTCCCGTGCTCCTCTGTCTCTGTCTCCTTTCATCGTCTGATGAAGGTTAATATTCATGAGGATGCCTATGTGTTTGTCTTTGGGTTCACCTTCTTACTTAGCTTCTCTAGGAACATGCATTATAAGCCCAATGTCCTTTATTTATGGCTAGAAACCAAATATGAGTGAGTACATCCCATGTTCCTCTTTTTGGGTCTGGCTTACCTCACTCAGGATAGTGTTTTCTATTTCCATCCATTTGTATGCAAAATTCAAGAAGTCCTTGTTTTTTACTGCTGAGTAGCACGAGCAAGGAACTCAGGACCGCGAGGGGTGCACCCACACACTGAGACAATGGGGATGTTCTATCGGGAACTCACCAAGGCCAGCTGGCCTGGGTCTGAAAAATCATGGGATAAATCCGGACTGGCTGAACATAGAGGACAATGAGGAATACTGAGAACTCAAGAACAATCGCAGAGGGTTTTTGATCCTACTGCACATACTGGCTTTGGGGGAGCCTAGGCAGTTTGGATGCTCACCGTAGGAGACCTGGATAGAGGTGGGCGGTCCTTGGGCTTCCCACAGGTTATGGAACTCTGATTGCTCTTTGAGCAGATTAGGGAGGGTGACTTGATCGGGGGAGGGGGAGGGAAATGGGAGGCGGTTGCGGGGAGGAGGCAGAAATCCTTAATAAATAAATAAATAATAAAATAAATAAATAAATAAATAAATAAATAAATAAAAACAAAAGTGGCATTGCTTGCTTAACAATTCTAAAGGAAAGGCTTGGCTTGTTGCCTTTTTCTGCTTTGATTTGGGGCACCCTGAAAAGACCTAACTGCCACCATGTTAAAAAGGAGCTCAGATGTCTCCAAAAGCATTTCCTCTAAAACGACTGCTTATGGAATCTCAAGGTTAAACTTTAATGTGAAAGATCTGCATCAACTAAAGACTTGATGCCATTTTAATATTAATGGACTTAAAACAACAGCAAAATTTGGTGTGTAAAAGTGACATTTTCATAATGTGTGCTTTGAAATCTAGCCCCAGACAAAATGTAATGTATTGATAGATACCTGGGGTGGGAGGGTAGAAGTTGGATAAGATTGAAGGTAAGAAGAGCTGGCTATGAGGCCCACAGGTGTGAGCCTGGTCTAGCTTGACTGAAGGTCACAGAGTTTGATCATATTTTGCTCTTTCATCGTTGTTGACAACAGGTGTGACTATAAAGAAGACAGCCTGTCCTAGGGTGTGGTTAATGAATATTTTGAGATATTAGGTGGATCTGTTCCACCTTGCTTTTCCTGTTCCTTCAAAGGGGACTAACAACAGGTTATAAGGACTGGATATAAGCTTGTAGAAAATAAATGGGGTGGTTCAAAATTCACTGAATTTTCCTTCTGATGCTGTTCTGTGTCTCTGCCTCTTTTTCCTCACATCTCTTTTCCTTTTGCTTAATAATTCCAATTCTCACACTCCTATCTTCGAAAGTGCGAATTTCATCAAAACTGGACCCCAGTAGATGTCACCCTGATGTATAGCTTACGACAGCTGTCCATCCAAGTAGAACTTGATTTCATACTTTTTAGACACAGTCTTTTTATTAATAGTACTAATAATCAAATTTTCAGTATGTGAAGATCAGAGAAATTTGTCGATTTAAAATTCTGTACTCCATTACAATCTTACTTGACCATTTGAGCAAAAGACTTATGATGTTCATTAAACTGATTATAGTCAAGTTTGAACGGTTCGCAAGGTAGCTAGGTATGTCTCAACATGAACATGTTATAAAAATGACACTGCTGCTGACTGAAAAGGTGATTCAAAATCCACTTGTTACATATTTAAAGACCTAATAGATTTGTACCATCCCACCATGTTGTTCTTGGAAGATTAAATGCTACGTGTATAAGTCTTCCTAAATAGTTAGCTTAAACTTATGTAAAAATTTCTGCATCATTTGCCCTAGAAAGTGTAGTCCCTTTTTAATGAAAGAAAAAATACAGAACATGATTTTTCTTTCCTTGTTTGCTAGTATGTAGATTTTAGGACAAGAAAAAAATTGGGATAAGTTACTAGATATCTTACTATAATTTTCAGGAAAATAAGCAAAATTTTCTACATAGAAGTTAATGTTGTGTGGATTATAAAAAGAAAGGCATTTGATGCAATTTTATGTATGGCTCCAGTGAATTTAGGAACATGGTGAAGAAGAGGAAAGATTTAGATAACAGAAGAAAGTTCTTTGCACATGAGTGACAATTTTCTATATTAGGAAGTTTGTAGTGAAGTCTATTTGATACCAATGAATAGAGGCAGTGAGTTATTTAAAGTAAAACTTATTTTATCACCTGTCAAGATTTATCAAGCTGGGTTTTTCTAGGAAGGCTTAATGTTTGAGCTTCAGGGAGTAAAAAGTAAAGTATGTGACATGGAAGTAAAATAAGAAAACAAGTGCTTTCTAAGAAAAATTATAAGACCTTACTCATTTATGAGTTTCATTGGCTGATTCGATTCAGTAATACTTGGTAAATGTAGACCTTTAAGTACTAATAATTAATCACATAACAAATGCAAGTGTATGTTTGTGCTATGAAAATAAAGTCAGCAAGGCCACATGTCTGAGTGTGTTTCATTGTTAAAACACACCTTGAAATTTTCTCAAATTATAAAAAGCTCCTTTACTTTTAGACAACTATCTTGCACTTTTCATTACATTTTTTTTGCTTTTATTGATTTTGTTGAGCTATACATTTTTCTCTGCTCCCCTCCCTGCCTCTCCCCTCAACTTCTACTCTCTCCCATGTTCTCTACGATCCTAATTGACTCAGGAGACCTTTTCTTTTTATACTTCCCATGTAGATTAGACCCATATATGTCTCTTTTAGGGTATCATTGTTGTCTAGGTTCTCTGGAATTGTGATTTATAGGCTGGTTTTCTTTGCTTTATGTTTAAAAACCACTTATGAGTGAGTACATATGATAATTGTCTTTCTGGAAAAGATCTTCATTACATTTTTTAAAGAAAAACTTCACACAAGGTATTTGAAAAGAGTTATAGAGAAACAAAGATGCACACCTCAGTCCCAATGAGACTTTTAAAATAATGGAGGAATTGTGATAAGTTTTTTAGATATCCTTGGGGTAATATATTCTCCCAAATGGTACATGCAGACCCATACACACCACACACATCATACACATACCATACGAACAGACAAATATACAAAAAGATTTTTAATACAAGATCTCCTGAGTAAATTGGGAGCAGAGAAAATGTATAGCTCAATAAAATCAATACAAAATTAAAAAGGATAAACTGCATTTATCATGTTCCATATTTTATGATTTATTAATACTTTATTTAAACATTATTTAGTTTTATTTTTTATTTTCACATTATAGATTTTTAATTGATAATTCATAATATATATAATGTCTTTTGTCAAAAAACACCCAACTCCTTCCCTTCCAATTATCTCTTATATATTATATATACACTACCTAAAGCATGTATGTTCTCTTTCTCTCTCTCTTTAAGTCCCATTGAGCACTCCTAGTGCTGACTGTATGTACAAGGGTGTGAAACTATTTACAAAGCACAGGTAGTCTCTTGGTGACACATCTCTGAAGAAAATGGACTCTTCCTGACCATAAGAGTGGCAATTGATTAGCTTCCCACTTGTCAGCCCTGGGATTTTGATTGAGTTGATCTTGTGCATGCAGACAAAGCCGCTATGAGCTCACATGTGCACTGTCCTATCATTTCAATAAAATAGTATGCTTTGCACATGTCCACTAACTATCTCTTCTTCTGATCCTCATTCTGTGTTGATCCCTGAACTTTTGGAAGAAATTAATGGTATAGATATCTCATATAGAGTTGAGTATTTCATAGATACTAATTCATTGCAAATGACGAGTGATTTATCATCTATTGCAAAAATAAACTTACCTGATGAAAGATGAGAGATGTTCTAATATGTGAGTATAAAGATGAGCACAGCCGGGCGGTGGTGGCACACGCCTTTAATCCCAGCACTCGGGAGGCAGAGGCAGGCAGATCTCTGTGAGTTCGAGGCCAGCCTGGATTACAAGAGCTAGTTCCAGGACAGGAACAAAAAACTACGGAGAAACCCTGTCTCAAAAAATCTAAATAAATAAATAAATATGAGCACAAATTGAGGTGTAAAGTATAAGGTATAAGACAGTTCAATACTAGGTCCATTTATCACAAAAATAATATTAGCTTCTACCCTAGGGCCTATGGCTTACTAAGTCATGAATTTGACTCTAGTTAGCAGTACCAGACATGATATCTGTCTTGTGAATCAGGTTTTAAATCCATCCAGAAAATGGATTTAACATCATAGCATTCATGCCGCTATGCATTAGTTTACATATCTTGCCAGTACAGTCATTAGTGTAGTTCACAGGGTTCACAGATGGATAAGACTGTTTAATACTTTTCTCACTCAGTAGAAGTAGAACTTTCTGACAGTATAAAAGCTAGCCAGTAGGAATGAATCATTTAAGTGTGTAAAATTTAAAATGGACATTGCAGAATTATGTACATTAATTTAGCAGAATATAATTACTAATCTTCATGGGTACAACTAATAAATTTACATGTCTCTTGATTTATATATTCATTTTATATTAAAAAATAAATTTTATGTTAATGCCAGACATGGTGGCACATGCCACTAATCCTAACCTTTGGGAGGCAGAGGTGGCCTGATGGCTACCAGTTCAAGGCCAGCATGGTTTGCATATTGAATTCCAGTCCAGCCAAGGATATACGGTGGAATCCTATATCAAAAAGATTATGCAGAGCAAGTAATTTATACTCATTAGATATGAATATTAAATCCCATGATAAGCAAAGTAGTTTAATACACATTAGCTTTGTGACTGATAGGACGGGTGCTATCAAAATATATTATTTCACTGTTAAAATACTGAGTCAATTATATAAAAAAATTCCATAAATTAAATTGCAATATTATTCATGTTTTTTCAATTGTGGGATATTTTTCTGATATAATAGCTTTGCTAAGATAAAATCTATATTAACTAAACTTATTGAATGATATAATGAAACATGGTGGAATTGTTATTTTACTAGAAATTGTATTAGTTTTATGTTGTTTTTTATTTTTTTCTTTTATTCAGAGGGGGCCTGCCACCCAGCACCCATATAAGCACATGGAGTCTTATGCCCAGCCTTAGCCTGGCTTACGTTTAGCTAGCTTTTCTTAATTTTATTTATCCCATATATCTTTTGCATCTGGGCTTCCACCTTTCTAACTAACTTTCTTTACTTCTTACTCTGTGGCTTGTGGTGTAGCTGGTGTCTGTTCCCTGGAGCAATACTTTTCCTCTCCTTTTTTTTCTCCCTGATCTTCTCTTACCAGATTTCTTCTCTTCCTATTTATTCTTTCTGCCTGCCAACCCTGCCTATCCTTTCACTTGATTAGTGATTGGCTGTTCATCTCTTTATTAGATCAATGAGGTGCTTTAGACAGACAAAGCAACACAGCTTCACAGAGTTAAGCAAGTGCAACACAAAGGAATACAATACATCTTTGCATCACTACACAAATATTCCACAGCATAAACAAATTTAACACATTTTACATTGATATTCAACAACAGTTTTATTATCATATATTTACATTTTAAAAATGTCTTTATTGTGACTGAATCCTCAAAATAATCTGTGTCATAACTTAAAAATAATTCAAAGTTCACAATAGATGTACAACGTAATAAAAATACATAATTTGTTGTTATAATGAGGGTGAAAAAAATCAAACCTTCATAACATCAGAATATTTAATAAGTAGTGCAATGGAAACTCCCAGGAATCCATGAGGGTAACTCTAGCTAAGATTCTGAGCAATGGAGATACAGAGCCTGAACCAGCCATATCCCCTAAACAAGTGAGTCTTCCAGTGGAGAGACTGGTACCTCAACCAAGCCACATAACCATTTACCTACAATTTCCCCTGCCTACAAAATGTGTTGGGGTAATGATGGCTCATAAATTATGGGAGTAGCCAACCAATGACCCAGCTTGAGAACCATACCATGATAGGGAGCCCACCCCTGACACATGTACACAAAGTGGATCTCAGTTTTGATAAAAATAAAAAAAAAAGTATGAATAGAAAAATTATCAGCTTCAGGAAAATTTCCCTGAAGAGAAGATATTAAAACTGATACTTTACACTAGAGAGATAGAGTTCACTATATAAGGGAATGAAGAGGGATCTATCACGATGTCCAGGATCAGAAGAAAGGACAATTAAAGAAGCAGAGCAACATTGTGTAAAAAGACATGCCGGGGATGTGGCAAGCCTGTGATAGGCAGCTTCAAGCCAGACTACCCAACATCTGGTCCCTTGACACACGGACTATCTGAACTGAATGAACTTGAGACACAGCATATAAAAAAATTAATACCTTTTCCCAAAATAGAGATCTATGGAAAGGTGACCGCTCTGTCACCAGGGGACAGAGTGTGTTCTGATAGTGTGAGACAAAGGAAGGGACTGGTCAATTCTACAACAGGCCAGAATTGCATGTTTCCCATGCTTCACAGAAGACTATGAACAAACATTCACGAAACATTAACTATTTCTTTATATTGTTTCATTGTTTCTTTTCACGAAGCCTGGCAATTATGTAAAGATTTTAACAATTTGTATAGTTTCTCTATTCTTATTTGGGTTTTGTTACTGGAAATCTAGTCAGAAACTCAAGAAGATAAGAAACATGAATCTTGTATGCCATGCTAAATTTATCAGATTGGATTCTAAATGCCACAAGGAACCATGGGTTCTTTTACAATAGTGTGTATAATCACCTTATTTTATTTATATCTTAAGCTACTGCATGGAAAATGTTGTTCTGGAAAGCAACTCACAAGCAGGAAGGTCTCAGGAAGGTGGCAGTTGTCAGATGCCTGTCTAGAGTGTAATTACTGTGCCAAATAGACAGTCTTCTTGGTCCAAGAACCAAAAAGACAGTAATTTCTCCAGTATGGGAAGTTAAAGAAGAAAGATAAATTAATATAGGTTCTGAGGCCAGCACGTGGCAGTCCAGCCTGTGAACCATCCATAGCTTTACTGTTAAGCATGAGCTGCCAAACAAGGTGAATACAGCAATCAAAAGTCTGTTTAAGATTTTAACAATTCCTTTTATCTCTTTCTGGTCATAGGGTGATTTACAATTCTTACTTTAGATGAACAATAGATTAAAGACAGAGAAAAGGGTTTGAGAATGAATATACACATTAAGACTAACTGCAGATGACCTGAAAGAATACTCTGTGCTTGCTCACTTTCTGCTTTGGCGTCTATGCCCATAGGAGAGTTTAAGTCACAAAGTCCATGGCAATTATTGGACACTGTCATTCTATGCAAAAGTTAATCGCTAAATACCATTTTAATAGCATGGATATCTTTAATCCTGAGGATTTTAAAGCAAATCTGTAGTGAAACCTGGGCAGCTTCTGTAGGAGAGGTAGCCAAGGGTGATCCCTATTAGAGATACAATTGGAAGACTCATTTGAGTACACAAAGAATCTGAAACATTTCTTTGAATTCTTCCTGCTGACAGATAAAGGATCAAGGGTGAAGGAATGAGGGCTTTCCCTAGCAATGGCATCTTTCAATTTGAGGGTCACTAGTAAAGAGGAAATGAAAGCATACTGCATGTGCATGCTTAACTTTCCACAAGAATTTCATACAGTAGCGTATTTTTTTCCTGAACAAAACTTCTGTCCTTTTTTTCTCTGTAACTCTTGGAAGGGGAGCTGCAGATGAACACATGGCTGCCTTCACAGCTGCGACTGCCTGTCTTTCTGTCTTCTTTAATTTATGCAGGAGCACAGAATGAGCCCGTTGTTTACCTCCTTCTGCAGTATCATGGTCCACACAATTTCTGATACAATTAACCCAAAAATGTGATCTTTAGCTTTTTTTCTCTTGCAATTCAAGCCATCCTCTTTCTAAATAAAAGACATTTTATTATCCCAGAATAGAGTAAGATAAATATTGCCATTGGTGAACATCTCTAATACATCTTAACTGTGGCTGAGCACAACACATGTGCCATCTAGTCATGGGAAGTTGACGTACAAAAGCTTGCTATCATTTAGAATACCATTCAAGAATATCATCTTTGCCCAGGATAAAAGTAATATGTTCCAGTTACAGCAAAAGTAATGGAAATAGAAATGTAGATTGTTTACTGCAACTTTTCTCTATTATAAAATTGAACAATAAATCTCAAAATCAAATAAATAAGATAAAGTATGCCCTTTGAAATCGACTGTTATATTTTATAATCACATTCTCTATTGGTTTATTTTGATATATATTATTAAGAAATGCAAACATCTTGTCTTTAATATAGACAAATCTGGGACACGAATTCATTGCAACTTTTACCTGTTATTCCAAACTGGTTCAAAGGAGTATCATTAAGTTGCAGAATCAGATTCCTAATGTAGATTTCAAGCCTGATTCCCACTGTATAATGCAAAGCTGTCAATCAGATGGGTTCAAAGACTACAAGTGAGGAAAAAATGTGACTAGGAAATATTTAAATCAAATCACTGAGTCAGATAAAGGTTAAATCTGCATGCAAGATAAAATCTGATGCGGTTGGTATGATTTTATTTTCTCCTAATAAAGGAATGAATACAATCTCCACAATACAAGAAAGGAAAATGATCTCCAATGGGAAACCAAATATTACTTAGCCTTTGCAAAAGACACACATAACTTGATAGCTAGCTTGTCCAGTACTTCCTTTGCTCTTTGGAGATAATTTTGGTTAAGAGTGAATGCACAGTTGATAGTCATAGAAGCTCACAGAGACTAAAACAGCAATCACAGAGTCTACATTGGTCTGTATAGGTCCTCTGCATGCATGCTGTGTTTTTCGTTTTGTTTTGTTCTGTTTAGTGTGCTGTGCACTAGGCTGTGGAATGGAACACAAATGTCTAAGTCAGTTTTGGAACACTAAAAGGCAAGTTAACTAAGGAAGATACTGTTGCTATGGAAAAAGGAAATTTTCTCAAGGCTACATAACCAGGGAGAGGTTTAACCAAAAGGACAGAGCCTTTGAGAAGAGCCTGGAAGAACAGAAAGAAAAAGGCTGACTAAGAGAGCTATAGTTTTTGTGAAGACAATGGTGTGAATTCATTCAAGTATTCAAAAGAACACAAAGTTTGATTGGCAGTGCAGATATTAGAGGTAAGATATATCAGAGTAAAACCCACTGGCCCAAGGTTTATATCTATGCACGTTTATAGGCAATGATGAATTTTTTTTATAGTTTCAAAGTTTTATGTTGCTTCACCCACTTACCAGTGATTACAGATGCACTGTTAACAGAAATGGAGTCTGCTCCTGCTGAGAAGACATCATTGGTAGCCTTGAGAACACACTTGCCATGAGACCGTGCAGGAATACAGCAACACATTTTCATCAAAGAGGGCTATCATGTCTACACGCAATCCTCCTTTAAAAGTTTGAGAAAACTTGGATGGTAATAGATGGAGATTTTCTTTGCTCTCTTTTTCTCAAAACATTTTCTAGCTACTTGAAAAATTTTCAAGTTGTTTCTGGAGGGATTTCCACAATCTAGAGAACCTAGGATATTCTAGTTGCGGGAAAGTGCTGTGCACTGCTGTGTGTCATGACCAGCTTCCATTAGAGGAGGGAGTGTTACTGGAACATCCAAACTATAGGATAAAAGAGTGCAGTGTCTGGGAAATAAAGTGGAAACAGATTATCACTCCCTAGGTTATCCCAAAACCTTGGAACTGAAGTCTAGAGGACAAGATCAGGTCATCTCCAGCTATGTTGTGAGTTCAAAGCCAGCCTTGGCTGCATGAGATTTTGCCTCAAAAATAGAAAAATGGAAGCTAAAAAGAAAAAAAAAATCAAAGAAGAGGGAAAAGAGAGAAAATATATATGTCTGAAGCCAGAATGCTTCTATTTAAATTAAAGCCTGGCCATTTGCTTCTCAGCAAGGCATTTTGTCTCTCTTTAGAAGATGTTGGGTTCCTAATAGAGAGCCTGAAATATACACAACTTATTTGCCATATTGGCGTTTTTCCCTCAATAAATGTTTCTGCACATTTATAGAGATTACATGACTGTATATGACTTCATGACAGTAAGTGTAATATAAAAATTATTTACAAATAATTCTAATGTTTTGATGATAGAAATATTTAAGACTAATTATTGGAATCCTTCATAGAAAAAAATAATTATCAAAAAATATAGACACATGTTTTTATATCAGATAAAGAAATAATGGAAATGATCTAGAAAACATGAGTCATTTGAAGACTAGTAGAAATTCTTATTTTTCACTTTTCTGACAGACATGACAGCATAGTAATTTAATTTGGACTAGCAACTGTACAATTATACCAGAAAACAAATATGATAACATCTCAGTGATATACCAAAGACTTCTTTTTTTAATAAAGCAACTAAATATAAACTAATTTAACAGAACAATTACACATGAAACAAAAGTCATCTAAGAATAAAAGAGAAGTATGATGTGGAAGGAGAGCTGTGATCTGTTCCCTTTAGAGCACTATAGGATTAGTTAATTGACGCTGACAGACAATCTTTCTAACACACAGCACATCCTTAGTAGTGGACAGTACGTTTGCTAGATGCAACAGTAGAACAATAATGAGGACACAGGAGCTCCTTTGATGGGCCTTCCTGACCTTCCACTTTAATTCAAGAATGAGCTGCTTAACATAATAACTGCTACTTGGTAAAACTACCTTGGAAAGAAATAATAATTACATCTTTTTATTTTTAAAGACTGCTTTGAAATATGCTCATCAAAATAAAAATTGAAAGTAACCTGTTTTCTAGCAATAGAAAAGTAGAAAAATAAAGATAATACAATGCCTTTGATGTAGCTTCAGTGAATTTAACTAAAACAAAAACTGGAACTAAAATCTGCTTTGCAAACAGCTTTTTACTCATCCATTCAAAACTCTGTGAATTTTCTAGAGAAAATAATCATGTACCAAAGACCTAGATGAAGTCCTAAGAACATTACTAAAAACACATCCTTTTGGAACTAGATGCAATGTGTTGTTTGTGTATGTGTGTGTGTGTGTGCACGTGCACATATATGCATATGCTCATTTATACACCTAGTAGAACGTGTAGTTTGAAAATAGTTTATGTTAATTTTGCTATATGCAGCAATTTTACGTTTATTTTACAACAGATGAAGAGAGATATTGGATAGAATTTTTGTAAGTTCAAACAAACATGAAAAGTATTTTACTTTGCTGCTTCTCAATTTAAATGATGATACTTTCAGAAAACTCTTAAAAAATGTCTGTAGACTTCTGTATTCATTTGGACCATGCAAAATATTTTTTGTTTTTTATTAGTATTTAATATAAAAAGAAAATAAAACAGATTAAGTTATTTCTTTAACATGGAATGGCAAGGAATACAAAGAATCAGAAATATAGGTCAAATGTCACTGTCATTGATTCCCATTGTAATTTTCTAGACACAATCCCTATCTTTTTTTTTGTTCAAGTAACTTTTAAATGAATTTAATTCTGTATATCACTTCATCCTTCCCTTGCTCTAATTTAGAAGACAATTTCCCAATTATGAATAAGATTTTCTTGAAGAAAATGTGCTATAACACAACTATGCAGGGCTTTCCAAAGCACTGTTCATACAAATGCTGAGAAGTATAGTTGTTCTGTGGCAGGCACACTGTGTCTCTCAGAGCAAGCTACATAAACACAGATTCTCAGCTGCTTTGAGCTTCTCAGTCAAATCGTTGAGTGTGAACCGGTATTTCAATATAAGTCATATTATCAAAGAATTTTAAGGAAACTACTATTTAAAGAATGAAGAACAAGGAATGTTTTTCCTGAACATAAAAGGGAGAATATCTTATGTAGGAATATGTAATGCAATAGAACACAATGCATGAAATGAGCAGTTGAAATATTCATTTGTCAAAAGAGAACACTCTGTGTTTGTATTAGTTACTTTTATGTTCCCTTGATGGAATAGTCCTTCAAAAAGCAACGAAGAGAAGAAAAAATTCATGTTGGCTTATAGGTCTAGAGGGGATACAGTGCATCATTGTGGAAAAGAGCATGGAAGAAGGAACATAAGACTGGCCTGGCAGTTAGGAAACAGAGTGACTACATTTCATTTGTAAATAGGAAACAGATAGAATGGAAAGAGGGAGTGAGTACTGGCTATCAACCCACAGTGACTTACTTCTTACAGAAAGCTCTTACTTCATAATGGTTCCAAAGCTTGCAGCAAGCAACAAGCATAGTGGCAGAAGCTGGAAGCTGGGCACTCGCATATCAACCGCAAGCACTAAAGATAAAAATATCCAATAGAAAATGGGACCATGCTGTGGAATCTCAAGGCCCACCTCCAGTGATGTACTTACTCCAGCAAGGTGGTACCTCCTAAATGTCTGAGAACAGTACCAACTGGGTATAAACTGTCCAAAGGCTCTAGTGTATGGGGGATATTTCTCATTCAAACCACCAAAGAGACCTCTCTCAATCATAACACCATAATGTTCTTCACAGATGTCTCTATTACAGTTATTACTTACTATTCATACTATGAAGTTCTAAGGCTCAAAGAATTTAAACATTTGCTGTAAATACTAGCTCGTTAGTGCCAATGCTCATAGTTTCAATATGCCAAAATTATATCAGGAGATGGGAATAAGAACAAAACAAGTATAATAATTTTAAGTAATACTTGTGGAAAAAAACTAACCCTTTGTTTGCTTGCTTGCCTTAATTATATCCCTGAAAGCAGAAGCCTAATCATAGATTAAATGAACCTCAATCAGCCATATCAATCCTAGGTACATACAAACATATATTCATGTAAAAGGGAAATACTAATAATTGTAGATTTGTTTGTCATCTTCATAATTTTCAGTGCTCCACAAAGCTTTCTCAAAATATAGAATTATATTTTTTCTTTTTTATTGATTTTGTCGAGCTGTACATTTTTCTCTCCTCCCTTTCTTCTTCAACACTCTCTCATGGTCCCCATGTTCCAAATTTACTCAGGAGATATTGTCTTTTTCTACCTCCCATGTAGATTAGATCTATGTATGTCTTTCTTAGGGTCCTCATTGTTGTCTAGGTTCCCTAAGATGGTGATTTGTAGGCTGGTTTTCTTTGCTTTATGTTTAAAAACTACTTATGAGTGAGTACATATAATAATTATCTTTCTGGATCTGGGTTATTTTACTCAATATGATGTTTTCTAGCTCCATCCATTTGCCTGCAAATTTCAAGAAGTCATTATTTTTTTTACCTGCTATGTAGTACTCCATTGTGTAAATGTGACACATTTTCCTTATCCATTCTTTGGTCAATGGGCATTTAGTTTTTTTTTCCAGGTTCTGGTAATGACAAACAATGCTGCTATGAACATAGTTGAGCACATATCCTTGTGGCACGATTGAGCATCCTTTGGATATGTACCCCAAAGTGGTATTGCTGTATCTTTAGGAAGGCAGTTTCCTAATTTTCTGAGAAATCACCATGTTGAAATCCAAAGGGCCTGTACCAGCTTGCACTCCCACCAGCAATGCAGGAGTGTTTTCCTTACCCCACAACCTCTCCAGCATAAGTTGTCATCAGTGTTTTTTATCTTGGGCCACTTCCTAAATATAACCCCAGTAACATGGACATTGAGAGAAACAATTAATAAATGGGACCTCCTGAAACTGAAAAACTTCTGTAAAGCAAAAGGCATGGGAAAAGGTTTTCACCAACCCCACATCATACAGAGGTTTGATCTCCAATATATACATTTCTACTATAGCCAACAATACCAACTTATGATCTCCAACTTGGAAACAATTTAAAGATACCCAACAATTTAAAATAAGGTCATTTATGTTGCTCATACATTATGTAAACTCATACATCGAAAATAATTTAAGCAAATATACAGTTAGTACAACTAGTCTGTGGGTTACTGAAGATTAAGAAATAGTTCCATACAATCTAGAGGTGAGCTGTTGACCTTTGGGATGACATGGATGATAGGAAGTATGACTGGTTGTACCCAATATTAAGATGGTAAAGAAAATGTCAAAAGTCAGATCTCTTTGTGATATTTCCAGTGAATGCTTTGTTAATTTGAAGGAATCACAGAACCAGAAAACATACAGTTGAGCCATCTCAATTGAGTGTTTTTGTATTTAAAAAAAAAAACAAAAGAATTGGAAGGGTATCAGTTTAATTTTGCCAAGAGTATTTTGTCAGTACCTCCCCTTGTGTGCTTTAAATGACATCTGCCTGGGATGTACCACAACCATATGTTAGCTGTATTTTAGTGGGATGCATAAAATATTCATGGACTGTTAGATAATCTCTAGATGATGGGCTTTTGAAGTACTATATAAATTTGATATGTGTAAAAAATAATTTCATGATATTTAGAAAGCAAAATCAAAGTAAAATAAGTTCTTTAGTTTTGAATTTGAGTTCTGATGTGAATTGAAGAATGTGTTCTATGATTCAGAATTCTGCACATAGTGTAGAGCAGAATATGTACAATATATTTGTAGTTTAATGACCTCTATTTTTGAAGAGTTGCTTAGTCTTTTCAAGGCACCATCTAATTAGGTGTTATTCTTCCATTACAGGTTTAATGAGTAACACTGTTTTTTAATGTCTCAATTCAGACTTTTTTTTTTTTAAGGAATGCCTCACTAGACAGAACTACTAAAGTAGGTCCATTAAGACCTGAGTTTTGATACTCAGTATCTTATGTAATATACAAGATGCAGAAGACCTTTGTCTGGTCAAATGTGTATTTTAGCAGAGTACAGTGAAATGATTGTCCCACATGTCACTCGGTGTAGTAAGATTATAAAAGATTTTGTACATGCACAATTACCAGCATGTATATATGTTACATGTATAATGAAAATGCCATCCCCCACCCAAAAAAATCAACTAACTCTTAAGGTAGCATGTCATTGGTTAATTTTTGCTTAGGGCAATTTTATTAGCAGGCCCTAAATATTCCTCAAAGAAGAGTTTTTCTTTCTTCTCTTGATCATTGTTTCTTGACATTAAAACACATGACATTCCAATGATTATAGAAAAAACAAAACAAACTTTATTTTTTTGAATAAAATTTCACTTTCATGAGAGAAATAGAGAGGGAGAGCACTCAAGTTTAGACAATAATATTTCTCTTATATGTGTTTACCTTCTCTTCACCCTACCAACCCAATTGTCATGAGCTATTAGCAGACAGAAGCTAATATAATCTTATCACATGATAACTAATGTTTTATATTAAAAGAATATTTTAAGTAAAAGTATCATGTGTAGGATTATTACAATCATTTAAATGTTCATTTTGAGAATTTCCTACATGAATACTATATATATACTGTTTCCACCTCTTTCCCCCACTTCTCCACAACCTCTTGTATCCTCCCAAATACCTCTTGAATTCATAAGCTCTTTCTTAATTATTATTGTTGCATATGCATGTATATATTAACAACAATAAATGAACTTGGCATAGTGTGTGTGTATATACATGTGTATAGAACTGACTATTTGGGTCTGGATAACCTATCAGGGAACTTGCCCATGGAGAAAACTGAATATCCCTTCTCTTAGCAGATACTGACTACATATATCTCTACATCTGCTGTTGGGGTCATTTGAGATTTTTTTTTGTTAATGCTGATGTGTCAACTAGTATTGCCATTGTTCTGTTCTTGTTTAGCCAACCATAATCTTGAGATTTCATGGATCAGCCTCCCTGTCATATTTATAAGACATCTTGTTGTAGCAAGTTTCCTCATCATTTTTTTTAATGTTTTCCCTAACTCTTTCCTGATGTTCCCTAACTGGTGATATCTATAATAATCTCCATTTGCTGAAAAACAAACAAAACAACAAAAGCCAAAAAATATCTCTATAGGGTTGAGAATAACTGTTGGTATAAAAGTAAGTATATAGGACAGAGTTAGAAACTTTATAATCTGATTTAAGCAAATGACAGTAGTGAATTATCCTCCAGGGACCACAGCCTCTCCTGCCATGAGCAGTTATCTAGATATTTATTATAAGGAATAATTTACCAGTCAATGAACAGGTATAATCAGTCTAACCAGTCAATGTTAGTTACACAAAAGATTTAAGGGCTGCTACTGCACCTTTGTAAATGTCTTGCCATAATGGTCATTATTATGGTTTACAGGCTTTATGGCTAGGTAGGATTACTTAGAGTTTTACATTTTCCCTTAACAACATGCATATAACTATCCAATACTATGTGAATAGTAAAGAGTTTCTATAATTGGAGAAAAGGGAAAAGCCGAAAAGAGCAGAATAAAGTGAGGGGCAATAAAAGGATAAGAGAAGAAGAAGAGGCAGATAATACTAAGAATGTTTGAGAAAACCATAGGGAAGCAAAACTTTTTAGATTCATAGTAATACATACATGTGTGTACTCACACACACAAATACAAAAAAGCACACATACATATCTATGTACATAATGTAGCAGTAGCACATGAAGTTACCCAAGAGCCACAGACACAGACTCTCTTTTAAAAAGCCACAATACCATGTCAGATAAGGGAAACATCCTTTTGAGCTTATGGTTGAAAGTAGCAGTGGGCCAAGAGATTCCCAAAGCAATATTGGCTATTGCCATTGCTCGAAGTTTTTACTAAATGCATGCTTCAGACACAGGATCTGAAGAGTGTAAGAGAGGTGTGACATGGAAGCCTTCATAGTATTGAAAGGAGTACATGGAATTTGATCATAAAGTGAAAATTTATTTTAATATTTTACTAACAAATCAGTCATTGAGAAAAATTTTACCTTTCTGGAGAGACATAAAAATATAAGAAAAATTGAATCTGATATTATGGATCTGAGCTTAGGTAATAAACATACTTTTGTCTGTTTGATGTACAGATACTAGTACTCTGGGTTTGTTCATAAAGACATATTTCATGTGACACTAATTGCTTCAGGAAACCTAGGTCAAAACCCAAGTCTCTGAACTATATCCAGTACAACAATCAGCACTTAAAATTCTGTTTCCTATTGCTAAATATACCCTTTTCGTTGCTGCTCCTAAAGTCATGTACAGCTAATATGCTTTTGGAAGCCTGAAATTAATACAGGTCATGCAAAATATTTTAGTTGCTAGATGATATAATAATATGCGATATACAGAGGGAACTTAAATCATTTTCTGATCAGAATATTTAACTGATATCTCTAAAAGACTGGGTCAATGGTGTTTCTGTGCAAAAGAGTCTGTAATACAAACCATTTGGTATGGAGATATATGGATAATTCTTTTTTCACACCTTTGGGCAGATTGTTCCTGTCTGACTAGCTTAAACATAATTCTGATTAAGTAAATCATCCACCTGTGAATCCCCATGGCTTAACTTTAATACTCACTCTATATGATTTCCGTACTCTGTCTAGTATTTCCTCCGTAAATACCATTTCAGGGACATGTAATTTAGTTGGTAAGGTCTTTTCATTCATCTGAAGCTAACATATCAACTATTACAAAAATATGTGTGTTATCTTGCTTCTGTCTGGTATACCATGAATATCTGAGAGAATCAAGGTTAGACTTTTGTTGATTTGACTTGTTGATAATGAGGTATTAGGAACGGCAGTAAATGTGGTGACAAAAAGGGGTTTAAAGTATATTAAAGCTTACTAAAGCCTTTCCATGAAATGTATTTAATTCTGATAGCAAAAAAAAGAAGAAATTTCATTGTAAAGCTGAGCGGAATTCAGCTCCTGATGTGTCAGTTTCTCATGACAGATTATTAATAAACTGCCACTGGGATCACCTGATATCAATCTTTAGACTTTTTTTAAACTTGAGACTCCAAACATATTCTTTAAAGAAATCTCAACTTTGTGAACTACATTTTTCCTCTGTATACTTCAAGCCCTCTGGAAACTATTTTGCTATTATTGGTTTCTTCTTGTAATGCTGATTTCCAAATATCATTAGATTATTGAATGTGTTCAAAGATAATGTTGGACATTAGAAGCTTATTATTTTTGTTGTGTTATAAGGATGAAGACGGGGCAGAGAGAGCATTAACAAAAAGTGATTTACTTGAAATACATTTCTTACCTGACTCAATAAGACTAGCAGATCCATTTTCTCCATTAACTTTCCCAAGTGTCCTGGCCTTTTCCTCTCCTCTGTTCACACTCTCTGTCATGGATACTTATTATCTACTAACCATGCATTCTTCTATTTAAAGGGACACACTGAGAAAAATGCACATGCTAGGTGACATTCTTGTTTGAGAAACTGTCCTGTAGGGTACCTATGGTTCTGGAGTGCTTACCAAGTCTAGAATCATCCCCAGCCACTGAAAGTCTATGTATATCTATGTATCTTTCCTTATCACCCATCAAAACTTATGATACGCATATGAAGAAAGTTAGATAATACTTTACATTAATTTTTGTAATAGGATAAGACATGATATGTGATTATGATAATAAATGTGCTTACAATCTCATGAGGAGCAGTGTGTGAAAACTTCTAAATTCACGGAGGTTTGCCTCACAAATTACCTGTCAACTTAAAATAATTTCCCCATTGTCAGAGCTGAGCAGATGATAACACTGCTTATAGTTGGACAAAGCTGAAACTGTGTATCTCATGTTTAACAGTGACCGCGAGAGGTGCACCCAAACACTGAGACAATGGGGATGTTCTATCGGGAACTCACCAAGGCCACCTGGCCTGGGTCTGAAAAAGCCTGGGATAAAACCGGACTCGCTGAACATAGTGGATAATAATGAGGACTACTGAGAACTCATGAACAATGGCAATGGGTTTTTGATACTACTGCACGTACTGGCTTTGTGGGAGCCTAGGCTGTTTAGATGCTCACCTTACTAGAACTGGATGGAGGTGGGTGGTCCTTGGACTTCCCACAGGGCAGGGTACCCTGATTGCTCTTTGGGCTGACGAGGGAGGGAGACTTGATCGGGGGAGGGGGAGGGAAATGGGACACGATGGCAGGGAGGAGGCAGAAATCTTTAATAAATAAATAAAAATAAATAAATAAAATAAATAAATAAATTTATTGTTGTTTACTCTTTATAACAGATTTATTTAAACATCACATAATACTATTAGAAATTAAAGTATGATGTTTTTATCTTTCCATGCGTTACCTGAATTGGCATCATGACTCCATTTTTCTTTACACCTTAATAACATCCCATTATATGCAAATTATCTACGTATGAGTTATATTCATATGTGTGTGCATAAATAAAATGTTTTTATATGCACTTTTACACATTTCTAGCATTTTATATTTCCTGTTTTTCATAGTTTTGCACTAATTTTTTATTTAATAATTTTTAAAACAATCTTCTCTTTTTAAAATACCTATGCCAGTTACTATTTGCTCCCCTTCTACCATTCCCCCCATTTTCCTCACTCCAATTCACTCCTCAGAGAGGTTCAGCCTTCCCAATGGAGTCAACGAAGTCTGACACATCACTTTGAGGCAGAAGGGAGGCCCTGCCCACTATATCTAGGCTAATCAAGGTATCCCTCTAAAAAGAATGGGTTCCAATATGCCAGTTCAAGCACTAGGGATAAATCCTATTTCCACTTCAGTGGCCTCACAGACTGCCCAAGCCACAAAACTGTCGCAGACGTTAAGGGGGCTAGTTTGGTTGTATGCAGGTTCAAACACTATCATTCCAGAGTCAGTGAGCTCTCACTAGCTCAGGTCACTGGTTTCTGTGGGTATCTGCATTATGGTCATGATCCCCTTGCTTATATTATTGCTCCTTCCTCTTTTGGGTTGGTCTCTAGAAGCTCGGTACAGTGCTTAGCTGTGAATCTTGGTATCTGCCTCCATCTGCTGGGTGAAGGTTCTAAGATAGCAATTAAGGTAATCATTAATCTGATTGCTGGGAAAGGACAGTCTAGGCATGCTCTCCACTGTTATCATGTAGGGTCTTAATGGGTTCATTCTTGTGGATTTCTAAGAATTTCCCTAGTGCCACGTTTCTCGTTAACCCCATAACTCTCCCTCAATCAAGATATCTCTTTTCTTGTTCTCCCTTTCTCTCTTTTCCCCATCTCAAGCATCCCATTCCCTCAAGTTCTTCTTCCTCCTCTTCTTTCCTCCCCCTCCCCTTCTACCCTCCTTCCTGTTACCTCAAACTTCTAATTTTCTCAGGAGATCTTTGCTAATTCCCCTTCCAAGGGGATCCACATATGTTTCTCCTAGGGTTCTTCTTATTAACTAGCTTACCTGGAATCATGGATTATAAGTGGATTATCCTTGGATTTACACAAATATCTATCCACCTATGAGTGAGGACATACCATGTTTGTCTTTCTTGGTCTGTGTTAACTGACTCAGGATGCTTTTTTTTTCTAGTTCCATCAATTTGCATGCATGTTTCAAGATATCATTTTTCTTTACCACTGAGTAGTACTCCATTGTATAAATGTACCACATTTTCTTTATCCATTCTTCAACTAAAGAGCATCTAGGTTGTTTCCAGGTTCTGACTATTACAAATAATGCTGCTCTGAACACATTGAGTCCTTATGGTATGACTGTGTATCTTTTGGGTATATGCCCAAGAGTGGTATTGCTGGGTATTGATGTAGATTGATTGCTAGTTTTCCAAGAAACTACCATACTGATTTCCAAAGTGCCTGTAAACTTTGTACTCGCATCAGCAATGGAGGAGTGTTTCCCTTATTTCTGCATCCTCTTCTGCATAAGCTATCATCAATGGTTTTGATCTTTGCCATTCTGACAGTATAAGATGTTATCTCAGAGTCATTTTGATATACATTTTCCTGATGGCTAAAGATATTGAGCAATTCCTTAAGTGTCATTTGGTTATTTGCAGTCATGATTTTAAGAATTCTCTGTGGCCTACTTTTATTGCATTGTTTGGTATTTTGATGTTGAATTTCTTGAGTTCTTTATATATTTTGGAGATCAGTCCTCTGTCTGATGTGGGTGAAGAACTTTTTTTATTCTGTAGTCTGCCCTTTTGTCTTATTGACTGTGTCCTTTACCTTTCACAAGCTTCTAAGTTTCAGGAGGTCCCATTTATTAATTGTTACTCTAAGTGTCAGTACTACTGGTGTTATATTTAGGAAGTGGTCTTCTGTGATGGTGCTTTCAAGGCTACTTTTCACTTTTTATTCAATGAGGTTCAGTGTGGCTGGATTTGTGTTGTAGTCTTTGATCCCTTTGGACTTGAGTTTTGTGCATGGAGATAGATATGGGTCTGTTTGCATTCTTCTGCAGGTTGACAGCAGTTACGCCAGCACTACTTATTGATGATGCTTTGTAGTTAGAGTCTGCTCATTCATTTCCTGATGGATTGTTCATTCCCACATACACATTAGAAGTGTGAGGGGAGAGAACGGAGGGTAGAAGGGGAGGAGGAGGAAAGAAGAGGAGGAAGGACAAGAACTTGAAGGAATGGGATGCTTGAGATGGAGGAAAGATAGAAAGGGAAAACAAGGAAAAATCAGACTCCTGGTTTTGATTATTATATGTTGAGGGGTCTTTTTTCTGGTCCAGTCTGTTTGGTGGTGTGTAAGCTTCTTATACATTCATAGCCATTTCTTTCTTTAGGTTGGGTAAGTTTTCTTTTATGATTTAGTTGAATGTATATTTCCTTCTTTCTTTTTATTTAAATTTTCAACCTCCTCCCCTCCTCCAATTTCCCTCCCCCTCCCCCTTCCCCCATCCTCTCCCCCTCGCTCTCCAGTCCAAAGAGCAGTCAGGGTTCCCTGCCCTGTGGGAAGTCCAAGGTCCTCTTCCCTCCATCCAGGTCTAGGAAGGTGAGCATTCAAACAGACTAGGCTCCCACAAAGCCAGTACATGCAGTTGGATCAAAACCCAGTGTCAATGTCCTTGGCTTCTCAGTCAGCCCTCCTTGTCAGCCACATTCAGAGAGTCCAGTTTGATCATATGCTCCATCAGTCCCAGTCCAGCTTGCTTTGGTAGCTAGAGACAGAGACCCACATTGGAGCACTGGACTGAGCTCCCAAGGTCCAAATGAGGTGCAGAAGGAAGGAGAACTTGAATATATTTTTTTGTGCTTTTAAGTTGAACTTCTTCTTCTTTTATCCCTATTACTCTTAGATATGGCTTTTTTTCATGGTCTGCTACATTTCCTGAATGTTGTGTGTTAAGAATTTGTCAGATTTAACATTTTCTTTGATCAATGAATCTATTTTCTCTATTGTACCTTCAACTCCTGATATCCTCTCTTCCAGTGAGAGAATCTGTTGGTTACACTTTCATCTGCAGTTTCTGTTCTTTTGTTTGGATTTTGCATTTCCAGAATTTCCTCAGATTTTTTTTTATTGACTCAAGTGTTTGAACTGTTTGTTTCACCTATTTGATTGTTTTTAATTGGTTTTCTTGGCTTTCTTTAAGAGATTTGTTGATTTTTTTCCAAATTTTTGTTTGTTTTTTTCATCCATTTTTTTTTATTGAAAAAATTTCTGCCTCCTCCCCGCCTTCTATCTCCCTCTCCCTCCACCCACTACTCCCCCTCCCCCCACTCCTCTCTCTCTCCCCCATTCCTTTCCCCCTCCCTCTCCAGTCCAAAGAGCAGTCAGGGTTCCCTGCCATGTGGGAAGTCCAAGGTCCTCCCCCCTCCATCCAGGTCTAGGAAGGTGAACATCCAAACAGGCTAGGTTCCCACAAAGCCAGTACGTGCAGTAGGATCAAAACCCAGTGCCATTGTCTTTGGCTAGAATCTCATGAGCCCTCATTGCCCACCATGTTCAGAGAGTCCAGTTTTATCCCATGCTTTTTCAGTCCCAGTCCAGCTGGCCTTGGTGAACTCCCAATAGATCAGCCCCACTGTCTCAGTGGGTGGACATACTGCTTGAGGTCCTGACTTCCTTGCTCATGTTCTCCCTCCTTCTGCTCCTCATTTGGACCTTCATCCATTTCTTTAAGGGAAATTTTCATTTCCTCTTTAATGGTCTCTATCATCTTTATAAATTTATATTTAATGTTATTTTATTCTGCTTCTTCTGGGTTAGGATGTCCATGTCTTCGTGTTGTAAGACCACTAGATTGTGGTGGTGCCAATATTGCTTTTTATATTGTTGAGTGTGTTCTTACACTGTCATCTGCACATCTCTTCCTCCAGGGGGTACAGGTGGAGCCTGTGCTTCAGGAGGTTTCTCTTCTTCCAATTGGTGAAGGTAGGGCCTGCAGCTTATTTGATTGCTCTTCCTCTAGGCGCAGGCAGGTCCCTGCTTCTAGTAGACACAGGTAAGTTTCTGGAACTCTTCCATGTACAGGAGAGGCCACAACTCTGTCCAGAGGCCTTCAGGGTCAAGATTCCTGTGGTCCCAGATGTTCTCCTGGGCAGTGTGGGCCAAGGCTCCTGTGGGCACATATGTATTGGGGGAATGGTTGCCTTTGTGGTGATGCTTCTCTTTTCTGGGGGTTTGGTGGGTAGGGGTGGGGCACAGGTTGTGCTTTCCAGGGCTAGGGCACTTAGAGCAGAGCTCTGCAACTGGGAACCCAGACATTCACCTTTCCAGGGGCAGTCTGGGCCAAGGCTCCAGGAAGCACAGATGTGGTGTGGTAATAGTTGTCCATGTGGGGAGTCTGCTCTGGGGTATTTGGGGTTTGGTGGGTTGGGGCATGAGATGTGCTTCCCAGGACTTGGGCACAGAGAGCAGTGTCCTCCAACATGCAACCCAGCCACTAACCTCTCCAGAGGCAGACTGAGCCAAGGCTCAGGTCTGCACAGATGTGATAGGGGAGGCTACTCCAGGGTCTCTGGATTTTGGTAGGTGGTGGTAGTGCACTATCAGGACTAGGGAATAGAGAGCAGAGTCCTCCCCCAGTCAAGAACCCAGCCACTAACCTATGCATAGGCTGTCTGGGCCAAGGCTCAGGAGGGCATTGTTGCAGTGAGGGATTGTTGCACATGTGGTGAAGCTACTCAGGGGTCTCAGTTTATTCCATATACTGCTGCTATTTGTGTTTGATTCTTTTTTTGTTGTTGTTGTTCTACTGTGGCTATAATTTTATTTTCATGTAGTTTTTCTTAGCATTTTATTACTGAGGATGTGTAGCATTTTTAAAAACATTATTTATTGGCCATCTATGTAGTTTGAACTGGGCATTGTCTATGGAATTGTTTGTGTTGTCAACATATAACTGTAACCAAAGGACTAAGAGTTCCAGAGAAGTACTGGAAGGCAAAACCTATGCCAATATATAGTCACCAGGTGATAGAGTTTCAGAGGAAGCAAATCAGAGAATACAGTATTGCACTTGTCAGGCTGAGTTTAGATGCATCCTCCTATGTTCATCAGAGAATATTTATAAATCTGACATTTCTGGCCTATCGGGGAGAAGAAAAAATAAAATTATAGATTTCCTACTATCAATGACACCATGCACTGTGCATTTATCTAATTTTTTCACTCCATTCTTGTCAGCTTAACATATAATGTCTTCAGCATCCAGAGAACAAGGTTAAAGTTTAATGTTCTGTTTCCTTTTCATCAAGGGTGTATGATTGTTTTCGTATAATTGCATATAAATGAAGAGTAAAGTGTAATTTCTGGGAATATGTTATAAAAAAGTGAAAAGTGATTTTTAAAATAGATTTACAGCTTATTTCTGACATTTGTATCATAAGCATTTTCATTACTTTAGAATACCTCATATATGCGAATAACAAGAATAGCCAGTATTAAGAATAGAATTAGAAAAAAAAAAGTCAAATGAAAGGAAAACTCACTCTTTGTACACATAAAGCCTTTCTTGTGAACATAGGCCCAAACATCTGAAAGTGCCCAGTTCTTGTTTACTGCTTTTCAATCATGCATATTCATAACATGTAAGCCTTTTTTTTGTTTTGGTTTGGTTTTTGTTTGTTTGTATTTGCTTTTTGAGACAGGGTTTCTCTGTAGTTTTGAAGCCTGTCCTGAAACTAGCTCTTGTAGGCCAGACTAGCTTCAAACTCTGCCTCTGCCTCCAGAGTGCTGGGATTAAAGGCGTGTGCCACCACTTCTCGGTGATATGTAAGCTCTTTATCATCTTAAATTTAGGAAATTTATTATATTCATAATAACAGTACATACTTTGTGCATAATCTTCATAATTGTTAATTTTAAGTAAAACTGATTGCTTTTAATTTCAGAAAGATCCGTATCTGAGAAAGATGAGTTTAGTGAGATTAAAAATGTAGGTTCAATTCTTTTTTTCTTTCAGTACTGATGACTGTACTCAGGGCCTTCTGTATATTAAGCATGTGTTCTACCACTAAGCTTCATCTCAACCCCCAAATATTTGTTGTGAGTGCTAAAATAAAATTAAAGTATCTTTAAAAAATACTAATAGCCTATACTATATATTTTGTTTTAATTTTTTAAAATATTATCAAGTTTTGACAAAATATTTGAGTATTATCATTATTTTTAATTTATTTAGGCTGGATTCCTAGAAGAAGAAGATATCTTGGAAATTAAAATAAACATTTTTAATGATGAGGACTTTTTGTTTGTTTGTGTGTGTGTGTGTGTGTGTGTTGGTAAATCCAAAGAGAGGTATTGTTCTGTGATTATGGGATGGGGAAAGTCATGCTGAAAAGAAATGGAAACATTGAATTGCATATTAATAAAAGATTCTTGATTATAATGATGTGTAAAAATCTAAGGAAACTTTTAGGAAATATGAATCTCAGTACCTATTCCAGAAATTTTAGCACAATAAGTTCAAAAAATAATTAAAGTAAGATTAAGTTGAAAACTACAAGTGCTCAGACCTTGGTGTTCAAGAAAACATTCTGCTAAACCTGATAGAGAATGTGGATGCATGATCTTCAGTCTATATATTCAGTTGCTCTAAGCTGCAATCTGAAATTTTAAATTTTAAACAACAGCCCCCATCAACTTTGCCATTCTTTTCATCCATCTGTTGAAAGGATTGCAGAAGAAACAACCTTCTGGGCTGAAGAGACTTAGCAGAGTCCTCCAGGATCATGGACAATTAATTTAGAGTGTGCATATGTGGTCTAATTATCTAAGGTTTAAAAGACTTGATAGTGGATTGTGGTAGACTAGATAGAAAACAGTTCCTCAGTATATAGTATATACCTTCTTAGGAGGTGAGTTGCTGGTAGACATAGTGTTGTAGAGCTCAGAAATTTCCTTAAGTATTAAAATCAGTCAAAACACGTGGTAAACACAAACATCTCAAAACCTTTAACTCCTTAACTGTGGCATAGTCTGTCCAGGTTACTTACTATACCTTCAAGTGGCTGCTACTGTGGTTGCATGAGACATAAGTAGAATACCAAGGCATAGTAATACCTTAGAACTTTTTAAAAATAATATAGAATTGTGGGCTGATGTGTTGCTCACTTGTGGTAGAGCACTTACAGAGAATGTGTGAGTCTCTGGTTTCAATCCACAGTACTTGATTAAATAAGTAAGTAAATAGCAAGTGTTTTATGTCCAGTTGGTTTGGATACAATTGTGATAAGTTATGTGGGGGAGAAAGTAAAGACATCATTTTTAGAAGGCTAAACCCAAGCAAGATTTGCATTCTCAGATAAATGGTGGTTGTTATTGACAGTATGAACTGAATCTAACGATTTAACATGAAAAGGCTTATTTGACATTTATTGTTGTGATATGGACGTTCAAGATTGGCCAGTGACATTGATTCAGCCATTGGTAAGAAGCAGATGGATCCTGGGGATAGCACATGAAAATGGATCATAGCATGAGCTAGAAAGCCATATAGAAGGCCAATCCTGCTCTGTATTAACTGCCACTCTCACAGGACTGACTGAGCTACTGCAGGAAGTATTTTCACCAGAGCTTGTCCTGCAGCTGAGTAGCAGAGCCTTTCTCCGGCTTGGGGTTTAGCTCTTGCATTGGAAAATGGTATTGTCACCCCTTCCAAGTCTGAAGTAATCACCTTACTTCCTTTGTACCATGCTCCTTTCAGTAAAGGTTCTACCTGCTCCCGTGACACCACACTGCGTATTGGACACCTCACATGTGTACTTTTGACCACACCATCAAACCATCACATTCAGATCTTGTCAATTCCACATCTGTTTATTTTATTTCTCACCTTATTAATATATAATGTTAAAACTTACTGGGTCAATAAGTATGGAGGATACACTGGGTTATATAGTAATCAATGTGACAAATACAAACTTGGGACTGGAAAGATGGTTCATGTTTAAGATCTGAACAGATACACACACAAATATAATTTTAAAAATAATAAAAATAAATTTTAAAAAAGTAACTACTTCCCTTAATTTTCCCCAGAAAAATGAATTAAATATGTTATCAAATGTTCTAGAAACATTAGAAATATATAATATAATGTTCTAGAAACATTAGAGATATATATAAAAGAAAATATAGTATATATAGAACATATATCCTGACAACATTTTGATGCCTTTTTTAAAAAAAATGCATCCAAAATTGAAATATACCATTATAACCTATGTCTTTAAAAAAAAAAACCTGATTTTACAATGCAGTTTTCATATTCTATGTGTTTAGAATGTTATCCTCTTTGCATGATATAATTCTATCCCATGTTTGGCTGACTTAAACAAAGGCAGTGTAATGCAAAATATGTATAGCTATATGAGAGCAAATTAAACACAAAGCTGTATTTTGTCAATAGGTTTTATTTTACTGAGTGACTGGAAAGTTGTATGTGCTTAGAACTAGTGGCCATTTTGACCCGTGGTTCTGCCTTGACACTGTATGTTAAAGAGCATATTCCTGCTTTTCTACATTTCTTTTGTAGTTTAAGGTATTGGCATTCTCCTGCACTTTTTATCTCTATTTCTCAGTACCTTTATTGAGATTCCTATTCGTCTGAAACACTAAAGCTGAATTCTAATGATTCAGCCCTAAGTGTTCATTTCATGGGTGATTTCTTCAGGTGGCAAACAACAACCAACATTTCAGGTCCCAGAGTGGGTATGGTTGTTCATCCTGTCATGTGTGTTGCCAGAATGCATTGCTTTCACGATGTTTAACACTGTGCTGTTTTCTTTAAAAGCCACTCCCAAAATAATGCCATTTTTTTCCTGAACAGCTACCAGTATAATCTAAAAATGATTTAGTGGGATCAAAAGGAAAAATTTTAAGTGGAACCATTTGTCATAGTATGCACTAGTAAATAAATACTCTGGTCCCATAATGAGAGGGCAGGAGAATATATTAGTCTCTAGCCATTAGTCACACATTCATCCATAAAATACTCAAATCTCATTTGAATGGACATCCTCCAACACATGTACTGGAAGAAGCCATGTCCTTACTGGCACAACACTGAAGACAAATTGCTTGGTAGTGTTTCCTCTATTTCATAGCCCACATGAGTACAGTGATTGAGTTTTGCAATTAATATTTCTGGATGCTTGCCCACTTACTCCTTGGGATAATGTGAATAGCTGAAAGGTGAAACTTGAATTAAACTTTCCCAACTTTATCCAAAACAAGTGTTCAGACACAGCCTCAATTCTGATGTCCAGCCCCCATCAAGTCACTCGCTTTTTAAAGATGTTCTGGAATCTGTAGCAGGCAGAATTCTTGCATATGAGATGCACTGGCAGAGTGCTTGCCTGCAGCCTGCTATTTCCCTTCCTCATCATACTGGCCAATAAGTAACAATCATAAGGCAGAGAGATGTTGAGACATTGTGATCATTATTGTCTTATATCTATATATAGACAGTTCACACTTTGAAATATAATTGAACTTTGTGTTTCAGTTTTTCCCTAAATAATTGCAGATTCAAATATCTCACAAATGTTTGTATTGGGGAAAATTCTCTCAGCCTCCACAATGTGGTCAGGTGTGCAAGGATTAAATTCATGTGAAGACCAAACTTCGCAGAGTCTTTACTAACCTCACTAGGAAAACTAAGCATCCACTTGTCAGTCAGAGACATGGCAGAGAGTCAGATCTTTGTAATCCTAACGTGAGGAAGAATGTTTTCTCTTGTATGTTTTTTTATGTTTTGCTTTGTTTTGTCATGGAGCTTGGGAAATCACCCTGATTTAGACTCTGAGTATCTTTGTCTGTGGATAGAATGATGTCATATGGTATTACCTCATGGAATATTCCCGAAGATTAAGTGATATTGTTTTGTGCAGTGTTGGAAGAAATGTTATCTAATAAGCATTAGCCAAATGAACTCCCAATATGAAATTAGAAAAAAAACACACCTAATTCATTAGTTTGTTCAATCAGTAGTAAATGTTTTCTCTATATAAATCAGTACCACAGCTTCTCAGAAACAAATTAATAAGGATTAAATTTTAATTTATTTTCTATCAGTCAATTGTTCTTAAAATATCAAAGGAAATCACAATCCCAGGGAGAGATTACAGCAAACTATGTGAGAAACTGTATTTCTAGACCTGGAGTTGTTGATTTTATTTCTTTGATGCCTTTGTCTCCAGATTTAACACTAAGAAATAAATGCATTGTTGGCATATCATGATGTAAATATGGTTCCAGTATTTGTGATTCTTTTTATTTTCTGAAATGGAAGAAGGCAGTCCACTCAAATTAGCTTTTGAAATCTGACCAAATGCTCCAGCTGTTCTAACCCTGCCGGCAGAGTCTGTCTATGATCCATGTCAGAGCCCCAGCTGTCAACACGAAAGCACACCTGCAACTGGGTTACTGTCAGCAAACGACTTTTCGTTGTATTAGGAACTGAAGCACACCGCCCAATGGAGCGTTTGCCTCTGAAAAGAACCCACGTTGCAATGTGATTTGCTTCATAAAAACATGAAATCCTCAATGGCCTCCATTGATGCTATTCTTGAACCTGGTTCTTCTTCTTCCTCCCCAGCACTACAACTGACTTCAAGAAACAATGTCTACATATTAACAGTTTCCTCAGAGTGTATTAATGCAGTGTTTCACTTGCTGTAATCTCATTAGAAAAAAAGCAAGTATTAACATACTAGTGTGTGCACTGATAAAAAAATCACTTTATAATCAAATCTAAATGGAATATAATAACTTAAACAAAAATTATTTAAAGTCAATGTCTTTAATCATCTTACTGGAAAATTTTTTTAAACAAAATAAAATTTTAAGGTTTTTGAAAACTTAGAGATAACTAAAGGTATAAGCAAATGTGTAAAGGGAACTTAATTAAATAATAGCATAACCCCAAACCATGCTCACCATGACTTTATTGCAGACTCTTCTTTTTTGCATTGTTTTACTTAATTTCTTTTCTGTTTAAGGGATGAAATGGGACATTGAAATGGCGGTTTTATCAGGATTTTCATTTGCAAAGAGAAATGGTGGGGGCAAATGGAATTCTTAATGCTAATTATTCTCAAGGTTAAAATATACTGAATTTGGCATGGGGATCTCTACAGGTAGTAAGCCCTAGAGAATGGAGAAAGTCAGCTGTCTGTTTCTATACTTCCTGTTCATGGGTTACGTCAGTTTCATGTCTTTAAACTTCTCTCTCTCCCCTTCTCTGTCTTCCTTCTTTCCCCTTTCTGTCTTACTTTTCCCCCCTCACTCCCCATACTTCTGGCATCATCCTTCTATATTAAATCAAAACTCTTGGTGATGATTGCATATTTTCATTTGTCATTTTTTACTTCTTGGGTACCAGATTACAGTACCCCATTTTATAGCTCAGTAGCAGATATATATATATATCCATTTCAATTCACTTGATTGCTAGGCTTACATAGCTTATATTTATCATTGACTGTATGCAACAGTGTTGAAATATTTTTTTTCCATTTTAGAATGAGGAGTCCAGACACCAAAGTCATAGCACATGCCTCTAGTTCTATTACTTGGGAAGTCAAGTCACGAAGGTAGTAGGGTTGAGGCCAGTCTGCGCTAAATACTGAGCTCTTATCCAAAAATAATATTCAAAAACATAAAACCAGTAAATCAAATCTAACTAAACTAAAGAAAAAAGAGCAGAAGGCACGACAGGTGTGTAACTTGTTGAGTACAGGACAAGTGTGTGCAAAAACTTGTATTCAGTGTATATTATGGAAAGAAAGAAAGAAAGAAAGAAAGAAAGAAAGAAAGAAAGAAAGAAAGAAAGAAAGCTGAAATAAAATTTTAAAAAAGTAGTGGAAGCAGAAGATAGAAATGGTAAGGAAAGGGAGAGAAAGATTTAGGAGGAAAGGGACAGGAAGAAGAAAATAAGGAAGAATGATAAACAGAAAGGCTTAAACAGAAGACAGAAATGAAATGAAAGACAAAGGATAAGAGAGGAAGAAGAGGAGGGGAGGGGGGGTAAAAGGGAAAGGGAAAGCAGAAGACAGAATGAGAGTGGCTTAGAGAAAACATGCATGCAATACAGTTCTTGTTCTAGGTCATATTTGCTGCCAAGGAAATGCTTCTCACAATTCTGACAATTGATACAAGATACATTTTATAGCCTAGTATGCATTTATACACCAGACTGAGCTCCCAAGGTCCCAATGAGGAGCAGAAGGAGGGAGAACATGAGCAAGGAAGTCAGGACCACGAGGGGTGCACCCACCCACCGAGACAGTGGGGCTGATCTACTGAGGGTTCACCAAGGCCAGCTGGACTGTGACTGAAAAAGCATGGGATAAAACCGGACTCTCTGAACATGGCGAACAATGAGGCCTGATGAAAAACCAAGGACAAAGGCACGGGGTTTTGATCCTACTTCATGTTCTGGCTTTGTGGGAGCCTAGCCAGTTTGAATGGTCACCTTCCTAGACCTGGATGGAGGGGGGAGGACCTTGGACTTTCCACAGGGCAGGAAACCCTGACTGCTCTTTGGACTGGAGAGGGAGGGGGAGAGGAGTGGGGGGAGGGGGATAAGGATGGAAGGAGGGGGAGGGAAATGGGAGGCTGGGAGGAGGTGGAAACTTTTTTTCTTTTTCTCAATAAAAATTTTTTTAAAAAAGGGAAGAAAATAAAAAAAATTATGACTACATCAGCATTCAATGTCTATCTTAGATATATCTATTTTAAGGCCCTAATTTGGACTCTGCATTCTGGTCAGTTGCAAAAATCTTAACTCATCTGTGTAAAGCCCTGGGATTGATTATTAGATGTGCAAAGTGAAAAACCAAAAGACAAATAATAAAACCCTTTATAATACATAACCATTGTTTTTCTCACCGTGATTATTTAACTTGCTACTATATGTGAAAGAAAACATAAATATCTATGAAGGTCAAATGTAATCAAGATCACATAGTGTTAGTCCTGGAAAGCTGAGAGCAGACTATGCAACTAAGGCTATTCATACTAAATGGACAATAACAGACCCGTATTAAAAAATATATGCCAATGTTAAAAGGTTTTTACCTCAATTTGTTAGCTGTATATGCTTTATCAATTAAACATTTTCTGATTCTTCCATAATAATTTTGTAAATTTTATTAAAGGTCATGTTGATTATGATTGCAAATGCCTTTACACCCTGCTCCAGCTCCATGAAACATTGATATGCAGATTTTGAGTGGCTATAAGTTTTTCTTTCTTTGGAGTAAACAACAAACTGTAGATTGAGTGCAATTGAGGGTCATGCCTGACTGACATACTTAGGTTTGCAGAATAAAGTCTATAACCTTTGCATGTCCATCATCCCAGCTATGTTTGTGGAGTTATTCTATTGTACTTGTTTTTCATTTTCATCAAAAATAAATGCATAGATTTGTTGGAGTCTATTTTATGTGTTTTGTTATATTTTAATTTTCAGGGTAAACAACAAAAAGTAAGAGGAATTGCTAGGTCACAGGAATGGAAGGGAGCATCTCTGCTGGGTCTGCAGTATCAGCCACTTGGCTTCTTTCAGGAGGCAGAATCACATCCTTCATGCGCTTTTGATTTTGAATTATTTTCTGACTTACTAAAGAGTTGTAAAAACAATAGCCTTTTATTATTATGGCACTTAAATTTTTGATGTTATTATTTGCTTCGTTTATTTTTGAATGTTTTATTAGCTTATGTAAATGTCTATATATAATAGGAATTTAGGATTACTTACATCTACTTGAATACTTTATTTTATAATTGTTAAAATCCTCCTTTATCTCTGATAACATTTATCTTAAACCTTAAAGACAACTTCACCATAATACTCTCTATTTTTATGGACAGTGATTATTACCTGCAATTTTTACTCTCTTTACAAGCTTCTATTACACACTTGTTTTACACAGCTAGTATAGAGTTGGAATGTTTTGGCAATATATCCGGGCAACTTTGATGATTTAAGTGAATGATTAGCATAGATTTTTATCAAATTTCTTGCACTGTGGATGCCAGTGCATCAGGTAGACTCTCTATCCTTGCTACTCTCTCTTATTGGACCTGCTGGATAGTGATCACATTTTTAGTCTTCTTTGTCTGTTTGCTTTGTATTTCAGTCTGGAATCTTTTCCATGCATTCTGGAGATCTTCCTTTATCTTTCCCTGAAGTACATACCTGCTAGTGGCAAATTGTGTTTACTCCACAAGTCTTTGAGAAATTCCGTTTCCTTTTTCTTGTATTATTTTTCATAGAACAGTCATGGAAAAGATAACATTGTTTATTTTTTTAACCCAATAAGCTTTTTTCCTTGGCTATTTTGAAAGTTGACCCAATATCTTTTATTTTTAACCATTAGCCTGTAGTATGCCGTGGGGTGCTGCCTAGTATTTTGGTGTGCGTTACGCAGAAGGTTACTGAGCATTTGTTGATTTGTAGATTTTACTTCCAGCAAATTGAGAAGATAACTGAAAAGCTTTTGGAAGATATCCATCAAATACTTAATTTTGACCTGAAATGCTGTCTTGTCTTTTTCCCTTACACATCAGGTTGGAAAGTTGTCAATGAATGTGTCTGAGATACTTGTAACCATTGTCTCCCTGTGCCTACCATTCATCTCAAATTTTCTTCTACCTTGCCCGTATGCATGCTGCTTAATTCTTCCTGTCAAACAGTCTCCTACTAAGATTCTTTGGAATGTTTTCACATGAAATTTTAATTTTTGACCTTAACTTTTTCTTTGATTTTGTCCTCATTTCATTGCAACAAATGCCTGTCTGTATGTTAAATTTTTTTCTTGAAATCACTAAACACACCAGCCATGTCTGTTTTATTTTTTTCTTTCTTTCTTTTTATTTATTTATTTATTAAAGATTTCTGCCTCCTCCCCGCCACCGCCTCCCATTTCTTTCCCCCTCCCCTAATCATCTCACCCTCCCTCATCAGTCTGAAGAGCAGTCAGGATTCCCTGCCCTGTGGGAAGTCTAAGGACCTCCCACCTCCTTCCAGGTCTAGTAAGGTGAGCATCCAAACAGCCTAGGCTCCCACAAAGCCAGTACGTGCAGTAGGATCAAAACCCAATGCCATTGTTCTTGACTTCTCAGCGGTCCTCATTGTCTGCTATGTTCAGCGAGTCTGGTTTTAAAGAGCTCCGTTCACTACACTGGGGTGCCTGTTCCTAGGAATTGCTCTTTTCTTCTGATACAGCCTATGGTTTTCTGTTTTGACATAAGGCTAGTGACATGTTCTATTTTCTAGTGTCAAGTATAGTGACATGGTTGCTATTATCTGAAGAAAATGGCATATGCCATCTTCTTTTAAGGATTAATTATTTTTAATGCCTTTTACTTTTTGAGTATCCAGCAAGATTCTATGAGCCTATGGTAGTGAATTTATTTGTATTGATGTAGAGAGTAACCATTAACCACAGATGAGTCCTGACTGCTGACTTTTTACATTTTTGGAATGTCTTCACAGTCTGGAATATTTGTAAAGTAGTCTTCCCCATAGAGGATGAAGATTCCAATTCTTCTCCCGCCTGTGTCAGCTGCCCTCCCGCCCTGAACATCGTGTTGCTCATTTGTGTACTACTTTCTCTTAGACTTTAAGTCTTTTTCATTTTTCAGATATATCATGTAAATTAGTAAAATTCTATATAAGCCCTATAAAGATAAAGCCTGCTTATCAGCTATAGCATTTTCCAGTGTCTAGAATTACTTATTTACTATCAATATTAATTTATTTTATGTGAGAGTGAAAAACAGCTACCTTTATTCGGTCTGCCTCATGGCACTTATATCTTGTTTGCTTGTTTGAGACAGAATCTTGCTGTATGGTCCAAATTGGCCTTGACAAAACTGATAGCAAATCCATATTTTTTTCTTATACCATATCTCATTCTCATGTAATGCATTTAGGAATATTAGGGAAGCTAGATATATAGCTAAATAATAAAATGAGGAAAAATGAGAGATATGAAAGAAACAGGTCATCGTACAGTTTGTCCTTCTCAGTGAATTTAAAATTTATTTCCTAAATATATGACTGAAGGGAATACTTCTCTACAATGTAATGTTGTTCAGAATCATCAGAAGTGCTGACCATTCTGAGGAAAAAGTATCTTACTGTATGTAGGTTCACCTGTATCCCGTACTAGACACCGACATGTTCTAGTGCAAGATGTTGACAACTACGATCTACTCAGCCTTTGCTGCTGCATACATAATCTGAAGTAGACGATTAGCATTTGCTTATATATACGAATCAGTTTAACAAAGATCCTGTTCTAACCAAAGTTGTACAAGCTAAGTAATTTATCCACTAACCCCTGGCCGTTTGTTTTTCTTTAAGGTATAAAGTACTTTTCCATGTCATGTGCTTAGTACATTTCAAATATACAATAAAGGTGATTATTGGGGTTACTATTACATTCATTAAACAAGTACTCTATTAGTAATAATAGATAGATTTTACATTTGTATGTTGTTACAAATAGTCTACACATAAAAGAGGCAGCTCCCATAATAACAACAAATTTACCGCTATTGGAAAATAGAGCATTTATGCTATCAATGAGCGAAATAGATACAGTAAGAATAAATACACAAGCATGGTAATGGGTAGAGACACAGTGAAAATAGTCTACGTGAGGCTGTAATGGCAGATATGATGTTACACATTTAGTCAAACCTGTACAATGTACATCACTCATGCAAACTAAGAACGCTGGATATAGTTGCCTTTTTCCAGTTATAGCAAATGTTCCTCTTTGTAAGAAATGTCCTTATGGGGGTCTATGTGCATGAAGCAGGACAACCTAAGCACTTGCTATTTCTTATGCCTTTTTGGTGAACTTAAAACTACAAGTCAAAATTTAATCTATTAATAACTAACATGAAAGAGATGTTATCTTCACCTTTCACAGATACTCGGACATTTTCTAGAAATAGGGAATTCTGGTTACAATTCACTGTATTCATATTTTAAATTTTCTAGTGTAATTAAATTACAAAATAAATCACTATTATAAATGTATAAGATAGTTATAAAAAATGAACATAATATTTAGTGACTTAGCTTTTTTTAAAAATCTAAAAATATTCAGAGTGGAATCTAAGACAACGTTTTTCTGTATGGCTGAAAAACACCATAAAAATTCATGTCAATATTATTGTTGTAATTTGAATATGACAATTATTTCAACTTCAGTGACTGACAGACTTTGTTCTCCAAAATAGATCGGAGGATCTATCAAAAGAAGTTCTCAGAAAGGTTCAACATAATTGGGTTATGTATATCTCCCGTCAAAAGAGAATATCTATGAGAAATATCTCCTAATTAAATATACATATATTCCTTATGAAAATTAAGAAATTGAAACTAACTTATAAATGATGTTTTATTTAATATATTACAAAGAGTAATCATTTTAAAACATATGTTGATTTTTTCAGATGAAGATAATAAGTACTTTAAAAATCTTTGGTAGTGGGTTCCTCCAATAATGCAATTAGCCAAATCCAGCCAAATTAATAAATCTAGGTTTAATAAACAGAGCAAAGCAACCCCCAGGTGCTTTTTTTTTTCTTCTTTCATTCAAAAATTTACATTTCCTCTCTTCCTCCCATTCCCCTCCTGCTCCCCCACCCACCCTCCTCCCTCCCCCTCCCTGCTTGAGCCTTTTGGGGAAGAGAGAGAGAGAGGGAGAGAGAGAGAGAGAGAGAGAGAGAGAGAGAGAGAGAGAGACAGAGAGACAGAGAGACAGAGAGAGAGACAGAGAGAGACAGAGAGAGAGACAGAGAGAGACAGAGAGAGAGACCAGAGAGAGAGAGAGGCAGGTCTAGTGATCTTTATTTTTATTTATTTATTTATTTTTTGCTGGCTAACTTTTTATTGATTGCTTATTGAAATATTTCTTTTTTTGTTTTATTTATTTATTTATTTATTTATTTATTTATTTAAGATTTCTGTCTCTTCCCCGCCACCGCCTCCCATTTCCCTTCCCCTCCCTCCATCAAGTCCCCCTCCCTCATCAGCTTGAAGAGCAATCAGGGTTCCCTGACCTGTGGGAAGTCCAAGGACCACTCACCTCCATCCAGGTCTAGTAAGGTGAGCATCCAAACTGCCTAGGCTCCCACAAAGCCAGTATGTGCAGTATATCCTGAAGGCATCATCTTGAACAGCTCTAAGGAAGGAGCTGATCCTTAGTAGGCTTTCTGAGGGGCGGAGCCTGGAAAGGGAGGAGCTTAGCTGCTAGCTGAACATCCGAGCAGGTGTGGAACTGGGGAGAGTGAGGCTGGAGCAGAGCTCCCAACTAAACAGAAGGAACCTAAATATTTATTTTCAACGGACTAAAGGTTAGAGACATTTATATTAAATACAGTTAATGACACTTGTTCTTCTTAAATTTGATGCCGGATAATAAGATATTTAGATAAAAGCAGTAAAATATACACATATGTGTAAGTTGACTGTGTTTATAGGGAGAAGTCTGGCATGAAGCCAATTTCCTAAAGGCTTGCCATTTATCCTGCAGCATAAATCAAGACAAGGTTATATTAAAGTACATCATAGATATGGGCAGTATCTTAGATAGGGTTCCTACGAGAGGACAGATTAAGTCTATTTCAGTGAAATTTGGAAAAGATTACAAAATTGAAAGTGGAAGTATTTTAATCTGACAGTTGTCTGATAAAATAAGAACTCAGAGAATTTTGTATTAAATGGTAAGAAAAAATGACCTTCTAATAATATACATTTAATAAATAAATGAAGTAAAATAATGTGTACTGTATCTGACCCAACTGAAACATTTACTTTAATGTTTTAAGCAATAAGCTTTTAGACAATTAGGAACTGGATTAAAGAAAAAGAGCCTGGCACTGTAATTGCTTTATTTCCATTCTCATTGCTGCTTGTTCCCCCGTGGTTCTCAAGGTCAATGATTTTCATCTTGAACCTCTAGTTTTAGGTAGTGCCTGCAGCCTGCAGAATACGCACAGTGCAACTTTTATCTTTGTATGTTAGCAAAGAATTATAACTAAACTTATTTGAGATTTGAGTAATTCTATTATGATCTCAAACACATCAAATAAACCTAACTGTAGTGATAATATATGTTATATTGATGTAACATGAAATTATTAGATTTAGTCATTTGTCATTAATAGACACAGATTATCCCTAAAATTTTTTGAATATATTCATCCTTGGTAAAGTTTTCTGGTCCACCTTTTCAGTAAATTCTCTAAGTTCACTGCTCAACAGAAGTAATTTTTTAAACTACTGATTCCATAATTCTTTTGTCTAGTCTTATTATTTAAGTACATGAAATCTTTTATTATTGATTTTATTGAGCCATACATTTTCTCTGATTTCCTCAAAGCTTCTCACCTCCTATTTCAACCCTCTCCCATGGTTCCTGTGTTCCCAATTTACTCAGGAGAACTTGTCCTTTTCTACTTCCCATATAGATTAAATCCATGTATGTCTCTCTTAGGGTCCTCATTGTTGTCTAGGTTCTCAGGGATTGTGATTTGTAGGCTGTTTTACTCTGCTTTATGTTTAAAAACCACTTATGTGTGAGTACATAAGATAATTGTCTTTCTGTGTCTGGGTACCTCACTCAATATGATGTTTTCTAGCTCCATCTATTTGCCTGCAAATTTCAAGAAGTCATTATTTTCTTTACTGTATAGTACTCCATTTTGTGAATGTACCATATTTTCTTTATCCATTTCTTCAGTCGAGGAGCTTTAGGTTGTTTCTAGGTTCTGACTATGACAAGCAATGCTGCTGTGAACATAATTGCGCACATGTCCTTGTGGTACAATTGAGCATTCTTTTGGTATATACCCAAAAGTAGTATTTCTGAGTTTTGAGGAGCATTTTTTTCCCTAATTATCTGAGAAATCACCACACTGACATCCAAAGAGGCTGTACCAGCTTGCATTCCCACCAGCAACGCAGGAGTGTTCCCTTTACCTCACAACCTCTTCAGCATAAGTTATCATCAGTGTTTTTGATCTTGTCCATTCTTACAGTTGTAAAATGGAATCTCAGTGTTGTTTTGATTTGCATTTCTCTGATGATAAAGGATGTTGATCATTTTTTTTAAGTGTCTTTCAGCCATTTTAGATTCCTCTGTTGAGAGTTCTCTGTTTAGGTCTGTATTCCATTTTTTTATTGGGTTACTTGTTCTGTTTATGACCAATTTCTTGAGTTCTTGTTTACTTGAATGCATTGGCACAGGAGACCACTTCCAACATATAACTCCAGTAGCACAGATACTGAGAGAAACAATTAATAAATGGGACCTCTTGAAACTGAAAAGCTTCTGAAAAGCAAAGGACACAGTCAACAAGACAAAATGGCAGCCCACAGAATGGGAAAAGATCTTCATCAACCCCACATCAGACAAAGGCCTGACCTCCAAAATGTACATGAAATCTTAAAGTATGATTTCATTTCTTTGTGGTCCCTTTAGTGCCACACAGTGCTTTTTAAATTATTTCACAATTTTGTATTTGTCTGAAGTCCCACTTCTTCTTGCTGCTATGTGGGGTTCTTATGTAATAAAGAACCAAAACAAGCTTATTAATTTCTCTTTAAATATTTGAAATATTTTGGTAACTATAAATATTAGAATAAACCATTTTAGATATATATTTTTACTCATTGGGGAACATATTTATCATGGGATTGCCAAAAGTGTTGAAATTTTCTGAACAAGGCCGTGTAGGAAGGTGTGAGGTGCTTTCTGAAATCACAAACAAATCATTTTCAAAGACTTCCAGTTGCTCCTCATTTTCATTCACATTAGGAATTCTAGTTTGAGTTTTAGCCCTTTGGGCACAGGGGTGTGGCGAGGACCTGGGAGGATTTGGGAGGGGGGAGCCAAAATCAGTATATGTTTTATATTTTTAAAAATCTATTTTTAATTTTAAAATCAAATAGCATCCCAGCGTGGTTTACTTTGCATCCCCTAATGATTTAATGTGTTGAGTTTTTCATTTGATTGATGCCCATTCCTGTATCTTTGTTTATAAAGTGTCCATTTTCATTCATGTTTTGTTTGTGCATTATTGATCTGCCAAAGCTCTTTATCTTTGCCCTCCAAAACTTCCAAAATGCTACAAATATATTCTCTGGCTGTACGTTAATGTGGTGAATTCACTTTAACTTTATCTGTGTTTGTTCTTTCACTTTAATGATATCTTGATAATCAAATTACTAATTTTGAAAAACTTACTTTAGTATTTTAATTTAACATTTTTATGGCACTGTTTCTTTTGTATCCAGTAAAAGATTACTGTGTCTTACATGAGAAACATATGACTAAATGTTATAAAGTTAGTCTATGTTTTTTATTTTTTAACATTTTCATTTAGGTCAATGATATACCTCAAGTTAATGTTTCCTGTAAAGCCAGGCAGGAGTTGTTTACATTTTGAAAAGCATTTGCGATTTCATGGCTGAACAATTTATTGTCATGTTATGATCTCATAATGTTTTAATATCTGTAGAGCTTATATTGATGTCTACTTTCCTCCCTGATAGTGGCACTTAACGTTCATCTAATTTCTTCACATTTTGATTTCTCCTTTATGTTCCTTCTCCTAATTAGAAAGCAAACTTAATCATTTTCCTGACCTTTCCGAAGAAACAACTCTGGCTGTTCTGTTTTTGCTCCGCTTTCAGGGCATTTCTGATCACCTTGCTTAGTACTCACCTTCCTTTGCTCCTGTCCTTACTTCTTTCACTAGATCAGGCCCTTTCCATACAGATTACATTCGATTTTTCTTCTTTTGCAAAACATTGCCTCTGCTGGAAACTTACATAACCATTCAGTAAAGTCTAGCACAATACCAGCCATTGCCTCCCTGCATGGTCACCACTCCTCAGAAAAGCCACTGGATGGAATTGATGTGTTCTTGGGAATTTTTGCCATCTCCTTGCCTGATCTTCACACTAGAGAACTCTTTTTGTGTGCCATGTGAGTACCTGTGAGAAAAATTGGACTGGGTTTTAATTTGCTAGATAGTTAATCTTTGTGATTTGAACTCAATGTGAGTGGTTGATATACAATTAAAATTTTTGTATGAGTTCAAATGATCTTCTTTCTATCATTATACAACTGACCTAAACAGTATGTTAAACTTTAATACTTATCAGCATTTTGCTCTTTGAGGCAGAAATGCTCCATACAATATTGACTAAGGTCACCATATGACTGAGTACATCTGGCAGCACAGAAGCCCCTTTCCTATTTCTGAAGTTTTAATATTACTGTATTTATATTATTGTGATTTCTATATTCATAATATATATAAGGGATGTATATATGCATCATGAATATAGAGGTCACAAGAGTTAGGAAGTAATATTAAACTTATATTTTATATATTAATATTATTTTCATATATATGTGTGTGTGTGTGTGTTTCATGATGCCTTCAATTCAACTGTTCATTCTAGCAGTAAACCTTTAGCTTCCTTGACTACTAGCAGCTATACATCAACAGGCAGTGTAGTGAGGGAGAGTCTGACTCTACTTCACCAACCCTTCTAAATTGCCTAGATCACCTGTTCATAGTCTTACATAGGCATATGGATTTACTTTGGGGTACAAAGGTACTCTTAATTCTTTGCCAGTTATGGAAAATTCCTCAATCTATACCATCAAGTAATATAAAAAATCTAGATTATCGAACCTATAGAGAGATATTTATTTTCAATTGGTCTTTTCAATTCCATTGCAATTTTAGCTATCTTATTATATAAAAAAGAAATGTGAGATATTTTACAGAATATTGGCCAGAGAATTAGTGCAGTAACAAAAGTCTCCGCAACAATTTCCATCTGTGAACTCTCAGCTAAGCCAATGTCTAATATTTATACCTAATATTTTCTTATCTATAATTCATAGCACCTTGCCCAGTAACATCAACTTTCAACTAAGTATATACTCTAACTTACTGTTGGCACAGAAAAAAATAGAAGCCAATTATAAAAACTGCTCAATATTCTACTACTTTAACTATGCATATAATTTTCTAGCTTTATATCCATTGCAATCTAGATTAATCTAGATCTGGATATACTAATACATAATAGACTGTGCCTCTGTGAGAGAAAAATCACATATTCTTTTCTCACATATCTATCCTCAACACCATGCATATTCCCAATACTCAGCACACATGGATCCTCATGTGCACGTATGCACACACACACAAACACACACACACACACACATGTGCATGCAATCACGTATACACACACACAAAAATTATGTTAAATTAAGTGCCTTTGTGAATAATACATTTTCATCTGATCTTGTTATACCAGCACATCAGAGAACACTGACTGGAAGACACTTGACAAGCAATGCGCTAGAGGAATGTTAAGTATTCAAAGTTGCAGAAGCAAAGCTATGTGTGCTGCATTGGGAAATAAGGCATTTGTTAATGCAATGGAATCATTGGTGGAATTTATCATATTAAAATCATGACTTCTGGTGGACAATATTAGAAGAAGTATATGACTTCCATAGAAAGAATCTTTTTCCCAAAAGTTAAATTATGCAAAATGCTTTGATAGGACAACAGTTTCTACCTTGAGAGGTGTCACTAATGAGGAGCATATGAGAGTAGTGTGGTAATTGGAAAGTGGGTGAAATTACAGATTTATAAACATAGGATTTTAAGCATTAAATAGTTACCTATATGTACTCAGAATTTGGCAGGCTAGAATACTTAGTTCTTTCTACCCACTGAACCAAAAGCAGCAGTTTACTGAATAGCATCCTAATATCGTACAGGAATTTAATGCAGTTTCTGAATATGGATAATAATCCTCTGAGTACTCTGGGCAATGAGCACTTTGGGAAAACTGACTCTACAGCTACATTTTTATCTAGTGCGTTAAAAATGCAGTTCATAGACACCTATAACTGACTTAAATCTTTTAGTCAAAAACTATGTATTCTACTGGTCAAAATGGTTTATTAAATTTGTCCAATGCCGGGCGATGGTGGCGCACGCCTTTAATCCCAGCACTCGGGAGGCAGAGGTAGGCGGATCTCTGTGAGTTCGAGACCAGCCTGGTCTACAGAGCTAGTTCCAGGACAGGCTCCAAAGCCACAGAGAAACCCTATCTCGAAAAACCAAAAAAAAAAAAAAAAAAACAAAAAACAAAAAAAAACAAACAAACAAATAAATTTGTTCTTTGCTAATTTCATACATGTATTTAATGAATTCTGATTATTTTTACTCTCAGCTCTTGTCTCCCTCACACTTCTGTCATGACCCTTCCCATCTACAATCTCTTTCACACATTCTGCCGTTTTGTGACTCATGGAGGTTAGCCAGGGCAGTCAGCATGACCATAGGTTTGGAAATATACCGTGGAGCCTGTTGGGCCCAAAAGTATCCACAACTGAGGATAATGGTGTCCCCACACTCAGAATCCATCCGTAGTGAGCAGAAGCCTAGGACTCCAAGAACTTCCTCTTCACCTCTGGTTAACTACTGACACATCATTGTTGTGCAAGCTCAGCTCAGGCAACAGCAGATGCTAGGAGATCATGTTCTCAACGGGCATTCCATGCCCTAAAGATAGCATTTCTCAGCCTGTCTCCCAATGTTCTGCTTCTTCTATTTTTTTTCTGTTCCCGCCCACACAATGTTTCAGGAGCTTTGGGGGGAGGGGGTCATTTTTGAATGAATTATCAAAAATTAATTAGAACTTGAAGAATCATTTGAATGGAGTTTTTGGGGCTGGAGGAATGACAAATATCAGCTTATGATTAAAAATGTATGGTCAGGAAAGGACAACTGCTTGACCTAGAGGTACAGGTTTTTTCAGTAGGCACCTCTAGTATTGCTCTTGGTTCATCCATGTTCTGTACACTCAAGATGCTGCAGCCCCAGATGTTCCCCTTCTATCCACACATTCTAATTTGGTTTTCCTTCGGGGCTGGAATACCTGCTGGCACTCCTGAAGCGCATTTTACCCTCTGTCCTAATAACTGACAACAACCAGATCTTCAAGAAAGTGCCGGATGATGTAACTCATTCTCTCTCTCACAATCATTAATTTATTGTCACACTATACTTACCTTAACTGACCTTGTGGTTCCTTTTGCTTTACATTCTATGCTTATTGCAAGCTGTATCATACTTTCTGGACACAATGAGACCTCAGATAACTACCTGTCCCTAGAAAGCGCACAGTAATAATGTGAATGTGATGTCTCTGATACCAGGCTTACTGGGTTACACAAGAAAATGTCAAAGTATGTCTTTTTTAAAAAGATACTCAATTGTACATGGCTATTTTTATCATATTTTATTTTCAGAACAAAAGAATGGAATTTAGAGTACTTTATCCAATGCTAGTCCTGCATCTCTAAGCACTTAATTCATGTTAGATGGCTATTTTTAGCCAAAGCCATTTTATAATCTTTATTTGGATATTAGACCATTCAATGGAAAATGAAAATAACTTTGTAACTACTCACTGAAACCATGTATCAATGTCAATTAAAGAATACATCAATATTTCCGCTCCTGTCTGTCTGAATTAATTCATACATTACTATACACTTGCTTCTTGGCATCTGCTGGCTCAAGATCCGCCAGTTTGGAGTACAGCATCACTGACTCGGCTGCCATATGGCTGCCTTTCTTTGTTCCAAGTTTTGATCAATCAAATGATGCCAAACTGACTCATGGCCTTTTTAAAGAAGAAAGAGGGCTGGTATAGAGCCAATTTACTAAGTGTTTTTTTTAAAGAGCTGTGTGCATTAACCTATACCAAATACAGAACTATATAAAATGTGCTTTGGGGTCTCTGCGTGGCTGTGTGTGCCTTTAATCTAATCCCTCAGGAGGCAGAGGCACAGCAATTCTGTGGGTTGCAGGCCAATCTGCTCTACAGATGGAATTCCAGGCCAGTCAGGGCTACATAGTTAAACCCTGTCTCAAACAAACGAAACAACCAACCCTCAAACAAAAATTGATACTTATGTCAGAGATAAATTGCAAAATTTGCTTTTTGCCCGGAGGAAAATCCCTTTTCCTAAATTTTCAACTGGTGCAGTGCTCATGTGCATGACTGAAAGTAAACTTCATCACCAGGAGCAATGACTTTTAGCCCCCAAAGCATTGCAGCCTGTTCTTACAGGACAGCAAGTGAGAAAGGAAAGAAAGCCAATCATGCTGTATTTTAGCAATGTTCAAATGACCCTAAGATGTTCTCCGATGCTTTGAAAGATGCTTTGTCATAATCTCAGCATCTGGAATGTGTGCAAAGAAGTCTGGCCTGAGCCTTGTCTGTGACTTTAACCTAAACTGCTCAGTTATGTGTAGCTTATAATTTTATCAAAACAGAGAGGCCACTGGGAAAATATGCAAAATGACATGGAAAATATGAAAGGAGAAGAAAGAAGTTGCATAACAATAAACAGAAGAGACTAAGTCACAGAGTTAGTTCAGGAAAGCCAACCAGGAGTCCAGGAAATGATGACTAGGCCTGTCTCTGCAATGTCTGGCTCTGAGCAAAGAACATGAAAGTTTGGCCCTAAGTTTACAACAGCCATGAGACACATAGTTCTTAATATTCATTATTTACAAAGTACAACTGCTGGGACTGCAGATGGCTCAGCAGCTAAATGTAGTTGCCATGAAAGCCTGTCATCCATATTTTAATTCCAGATCCATGAAGGACGAAGAGTAATACCTCTAAATACTTAAATTCTGACTTCCACAAAATATACATATATTATGACACATGAGTGCCTATATTCACACATGCATACATACCACACACACACAGAGTGAGTGAGAGAGGGGGTGGGCAGGGACAGGGACAGACAAAAAAGTCAGATATATACAATACTAATCAGTAGAATTAAATTACATTTTAAACGCCATGTTGGGGCTGTCAATTTAGAGAACTTATTCTTTCAGAAGACAATTTCAGTTCTCAGCACCCCCATGGCCATTCACAACCGTCTATAACTCCAGTTCTAGGCCATGCGATAGCCTCTTCTGACTTCAGAAGACACTATATATTTGACATACAAATGCACAGTACAGACAGAACGCTCATACACATAAAATATCATTAAAAACATGTAAAAATATCATTGTAGCAGTGAGGATTCATAAACACATTGACAGCTGGAGGGCTTCATAAACCTGGCACATCCTCTCTGGACACTCTTTTTTTTTAATTTTTTTTTTATTGATAAAAGAAGAATAAAGAAAAAAAACACAAATTTCCACCTCTTCCCAGCCTCCCATTTCCCTCCCCCTTCTCCCACTCTTCTCCCCCTCCTCCCACTCTTCTCCCCCTCCTCCCACCCCTCTCCCCTTCCCCCCACTCCTCTCCCCCTTCCTCTCCAGTCCAAAGAGCAGTCAGGGTTCCCTGCCCTGTGGTAAGTCCTAGGTCCTCCCCCCTCCGTCCATATCTAGGAAGGTGAACATCCAAACTGGCTAGACTCCCACAAAGCCACAACATGAAGTAGGATCAAAACCCCGTGCCATTGTCCTTGGCGTCTCATCAGCCCTCATTGTTCGTCATGTTCTGAGAGTCCAGTTTTATCCCATGCTTTTTTGGTAACTGTCCAGCTGGCCTTGGTGAGCTCCCAGTAGATCAGCTCTACTGTCTCAGTGGGTGGGTGCACCCCTCGTGGTCCCGACTTCTTTGCTCATGTTCTCCCTCCTTCAGCTCCTCATTGGGACCTTAGGAGCTCAGTCCATTGCTCCAGTGTGGGTCTCTGTCTCTATCTCCATCCATCGCCAGATGAAAGTTCTAGGATGATATGCAAGATATTCGTCAGTATTGCGCTAGGATAGGGTCATTTCAGGTTCCCTATCCTCAGCTGCCCAAGGAACTAACTGGGGACCTCAGCTTGGGCACCTGGGAGCACCTCTAGGGTCAATTCTCCTGCCCACCCTAAAGTGGGTCCCTTAACTAAGAATTGTGGTTCCGTGCTCCCCTATCCAACCTTCCTTTATCCCGATCCTCCTGTTTCCCCAAGTCCCCCCTCCTTCCCTTCTACCTTTTCTCTCCCCATCTCCCCTTACCCCCATCCCACCCCACCCCCAACATCCCACTTTTCTCCCCGGCAATTTTGTCTACTTCCCTTATCCAAGAGGATAACTATATGTTTTTCCTTGTGTTCACCTTCTTACTTAGCTTCTTTAGGTTCGCCAATTGTAGACTCCGTGACCCCTATTTATGGCTAGAAACCAATTATGAGTGAGTACATCCCATGTTCTTCTTTTTGGGTCTGGGATACCTCACTCAGGATAGTGTTTTCTATTTCCATCCATTTGCATGCAAAATTCGAGAAGTCATTGTTTTTTACCGCAGCGTAGTACTCTAGTGTGTATATATTCCATACTTTCTTCATCCATTCTTCCATTGAAGGGCATCTAGATTGTTTCCAGGTTCTGGCTATTACAAATAATACTGCTATGAACATAGTTGAACAAATGCTTTTGACATGTGATAGAGCATCTCTTGGGTATATTCCCAAGAGTGGTATTGCTGGGTCGAGGGGTAGGTTGATCCCGAATTTCCTGAGAAACCGAAACACTGACTTCCACAGTGGTTGCACAAGATTGCATTCCCACCAGCAATGGATGAGGGTACCCCTTTCTCCACAGCCTCTCCAGCAAAGGCTATCCTTGGTGTTTTTGACTTTAGCCATTCTGACAGGTGTAAGATGATATCTCAAAGTTGTTTTAATTTGCTTTTCCCTGATTGCTAAGGAAATTGAGCACAACCTTAAGTATCTTTTGGCCATTTGAACTTCTTCTGTTGAGAATTCTCTGTTCAGTTCAGTGCCCCAATTTTTAATTGGGTTAATTAGCATTTTAAAGTCTAGTTTCTTGAGTTCTCTATATATTTTGGAGATCAGACCTTTGTCTGTTGCGGTGTTGGTGAAGATCTTCTCCCAGTCAGTAGGTTGCCTTTGTGTCTTAGTGACAGTGTCCTTTGCTTTACAGAAGCTTCTCAGTTTTAGTAGGTCCCATTTATTCAATGTTGCCCTTAATGCCTGTGCTTCTGGGGTTATACCTAAGAAGCGATCACCTGTGCCCATCTTTTGTAGGGTATTTCCCACTTTCTCTTCTATCAGGTTTAGTGTTTTTGGGCTGATATTGAGGTCTTTAATCCATTTGGACTTGAGTTTTGTGCACGGTGATAGATATGGGTCTATTTTCATTCTTCTACAGGTTGACATCCAGTTGTGCCAGCACCATTTGTTGAAGATGCTTTCTTTCTTCCATTGTATACTTTTAGCTCCTTTATCGAAAATGAGGTGTTCATAGGTTTGTGGGATAAAATCCGGGTCTTCTATACGATTCCATTGGTCGACTTCTCTGGACACTCTTAGTCTAGCTCACCAATGAGAACCTCTGAGTATCAGAAGCGATGCTTCAGAGAAAGAGCAAGCAACAAAATGAAATTCTATAAAGCACAATTCAAGGGAACCCGCAGATTAGTTTTCCAAATTTGGTTTGCTGAGGATTGTGGGTTGGTCGTAAGCAGGAGTAAAGATCACGTGATGAAAATGTTTGAGGAAGTCATTGATGAGAACAGAGTAATAATAGTACAAGTACCATTTAGGTTTTCACAAGCCTATGTATTTATATTCGTTACTACTGTCACATTCTTTACGGTTAAAATTTTGACAACACTTACTATGAAAATAATGTACTGGTAGCAGGCTATTTGTGAGTAAAACCCCCAGTTTGATGCCCAGAACTATAGTAATTTACCAGTAGCTAAATTTCAAGTCTGACTGCTATGAACTGTATTCATATTGGGTGACACATCTTTGCCACATTTTTGGTGAGATTACATAGAATTTGCTCTGTTACTTTGTTTTATTTTTTCTATAACAATGAACAAATAACCCTACCTCTATTATAATGTGTTTGAATAGGATTTGAGTTTGTCTAGACAAGAGCTGTTTACTTTCCACACTGATAGTACCCAACACAGAGTAGGCCCGCAGTAATTTAGAAAACTTGTGCCCTTTCCTGTTTCATGCAATATATCCAAAGCAGGGGTGGGGGGGACAGAACCCCCCTCAAAGAACATAGGTATTGTGGTAACCTCCACGCACTGGGAAGTTTTCCGTCAATTGCTGGAACTGCAATTAGTCCATGTAGAGGCTGAGATGAAAGTAGGCCTTCCTGGGCCATTCGGCTATCTACTGTATCCTTTCGGAATATTCGAGTCCTGCTTCTTCTTAAAAGGAAAGGCCAAACTTTTCTTTTGTCACAAAAAAGAAGGTTTTAATTGAAAACAAGAGTGCTGGATTGAACATCGCTTCAGCAGATTTCCAGTTAAATTAGAAGGGGCTTTTCGTTTAAGCTCCGTGTTGATATGTCACGATGCTCTGTCACATTGAGAAGCAATGGTGCTTCGTTATCAGCTGAGCCCTGGCAGGCTTCTGATGGAAGCTCCTACTGAAACAAAATGCAAGAGTGATGAAGGCTCTGCTTACCTTCAAAACTGCAGGCTGCAGACAAGCCCAATGGTGCTAACCCTTGGCCCTGTGCAGCCAGGTAGCTTGGACAGTCTGCAATCACATGAACGTTTGAGATGGTAATTTGGAATCTTTGTATGTTTGATTGGATTCCAATGAACACATGGATAGTTGTGATTTATTAGAGGCATACCATCCAAAGTCATTATTATCTAAACAAATAATTAAAATTATTGTAAAATAATTATTTTAGATTTTTAATGGGAAACCACTGCTTAGAAAAACCATTAAAGACAGTATTATTTTGACAGGAAGAAAGTCAAAGATGCCCGTTTGTCAGTGAGTCTTGTCGTTCATATGCTCATCCCTGTGCCAGTTTGCCATCGGGCTCTGAGTTCAGTGCTGGAAATAGAAGAAAGACAAAGATTCCATGTCCAGCAGAGAACTCTGTGAGGAAGTAGTGACTGTAAAATAAAATATTCAGAAAAGTGGCTAACACAGAATATTACCGAAGAACAGAAGGCAAGTGTCTTGATATCTCCCAGGCAAATATCTGCAGAAAAGGTAACTCTGTGAACATTATCAGTGCCAGGTCAGCCAAAGCTGTATGTAACAGTACTCTTGTTGCCATGACATAACTTCTCTAGGGAAGAAACATCACTTCTCTGTAGAACAGTTGAGCAGTTGTTTTTAAATGAACCTCACAGAGAACTTAAAAAAAAATTAGTAATTTTTCATCTTCTTTACCTTGACCTCCACTGCACACACACTCACACACACTACACAGATACACACATATTCAAATACACACTCATACACAACACATATACTTTTATATACCCTTTGTATATACACCCCCCCACACACACGCACACACATGTACAAGCACACATTAACTACCTTTGCCTGAACAGACATGTTCTCATTACCTTCACTCCCTAGAAAGCATCTTCAATGTGTTCTTATTTTCTTGTTCAGCCTATTTGAGATGTTAAACTATAATCAATATTGTAACAGATAGCTAAAGAGAGTTTAAAACAGCATGCGTGTGAAAACAATCATGGTATTTCTACCCACACTGACTGCTCATAATTTATAGCTGTGACTTTAGCAACTTTAGGTATTGTTTCCAAAGCCTACTCCTCTCTGGGTCAGTGTTCATGAAACATAACAGGACTGCTTTGAGTTTTAATCAGAATTTTTCATATTGATTTCAAACCAAAAGTCATTAAGAATAGTAATGGGTTAACAATTATTGAAAACAAAGGCCAGGAATTTGAGAGAACTCAAAGATGGGTATATGGAAAAGTTTGGAGAGAGGAGAAGTGTAAGGATTCCAGCATTTTTCAGACTCCGTCCCCTGGCAGTTCCCTGACTTTCAGACAGACACATAGTCAATCCAGGGGCCCTGAAACCATACATGGCTACATCATGCACTGCAAGGCTATGTGACATGTGTTGCATTCTGAGTAAAGTTCTGTACGCTTATGCGAGCTTTCCCTTTTAAGTAAGCTCTGCCCACTCCTGGTCTCTCTTTCCACTGTTCCTTTGAGGTAACAGGGGGGACTATTTCTGCTTCTTCTCTTTTCTCTCTATCCGTTTCTTATCTTCCCTCTTTCCCTTCCATTCCTATTCCTTTCCCTTCTCCCCATCCCTTCCCTTCCCTTCCCTTCCCTTCCCTTCCCTTCCCTTCCCTTCCCTTCCCTTCCCTTCCCTTCCCTTCCCTTCCCTTCCCTTCCCTTCCCTTCCCTTCCCTTCCCTTCCCTTCCCTTCGAAATAAACTCCTCACTTAGACTCTACCCATATGTTGTCCTTTTTTTCACTCCCCTCTCTGTGGACCACACTTCCTTCCCATTACCCCCATCCTTCCCTAATAAACTCTTACGTGGGTTTGTTGAACTCTGTGGCTCATTCCTCACCACTGCATCTGTAGCCTTCCATCAAGAAGGAAGAGTGAAATGATGAAATTATAGAATAATCTCAAAAAATAAAAGAAATATCTTTTATAAAAATCAAGTGAAAACAGGTTAATCAATATTTCATTTGATTCCCCCCTTTTAAGCCATCTTTTCAGAAAATTTGATCAATTAACTTAGCTTTCTCTACATTTAAATTCTGAATGTTCAACTTTTACTTAAAAGGGGTAGAATTATTTGCATTTCATTGCAAGTTTTAAAAATGAATCAATCAAATACGTGGGATCCTTCTTTTTGAAAGCATATCCTCAGTGAATCTCTCCCTAGTGACTGAAATCTACAAGGCAGGTTGCCTCAGTTTAGAAGCATGAGCACAATGAAGCAAAGTAAAGGGGATCTGTTCTGCATATCTACAGATGAGTCTGCTGTCTGCCCTCATTCTACTGTGATAATGGGGGTGAAATATGATCTTCATATTTACAGTTACATCGTAGTACTGGGAAAGCATATATGTCTAGGCATATATGTTACTGATAAATATAGATGATAAATAAATATAAAGATATATATATTTCTGATGAATAAATTCTGTTAGTGCATTGTGAGTAAGAGGTAAGCAGAAGCCCAGTTAGGCTTCAAGTACATTATGCATACTTAAGAAAAATCAAATACAGAAAAAGAACACAGTAACTACAAATCTGACTTCTGACTGAGAAATCAAAATGTTTCCAAGAAGGCATAGCAGATCTTGCTTTACCGTGATTGCTGTCATTAAGTTCATCATGGATATTACAGCTTTTACTTTAAGCCATGAGCTTCTGTTTTGTGAGACATGGGGGTTAGTCTCACTGTGTAACCCTAACTGACGAGACTGGCTTCAAACTCATAGGACTTCCATTGTGCCTGCCTTCTGCGGGGATTTAAAGCACCCTGAAGCTTTGGACTTTAAAAAGAATGGCCTCTCATCCTGATCACAAGGAAGTGTGCTGCCTTACAGAATGGTTGGGAACCTGACTCTTACATTGGAGTACTTATCCTTAACTGGACATATCAACACAACCCTGCATTTTATAAGCAATGACTGTTTGACATGGCTGTTAATTACACACAGCAAATGTTCGCACCTGATTTCCTTTACACTACTATTTGCCAACTGCATCTCCAGGCACAGTGGTAAGGGGGTGAGTGCTATTACTTCTTTAAGGCCAAATGAGAACCTGCCCAGTTGCTACCGTGAAGAGAACAGAGTTGACTAATTTTAGTGAATAAAGGAGATGTGACTACTGTCCTCATTCTTTCAGAATTTTATAAATAATACTCTTGGAATGTCAAACAGATCTGAAGAATATCCCATAATATTTCTAGTTGCATTTTGTGAAGAAACGTTAACAAGTTGTAGCTGTCATAATGATCCACCTTGTGAGACAGAACAAGGAACACAGCAACAAGACATATGAAGAGATCAGCAATTTCTAAGCAAATGCCTTTTATGACTACTTGTAAATTCTCTGCTGTTTTGTACGACAGTTTGCAGTATTTAAAGTGTGTGAATGTATATGCCTGTGTCAATTTGCATTCTGAATTCATGATTAATTTATTTAAATATTAAGTTCAATTTTATAAAAAATAACTTTTTGAAAAAGTAAAAGCAGCCCAAAAACTCTACCAAAGAACTTCTACAGCTGATAAACACCTTTAGTAATGTGGCAGAATACAAGATCAACTCCAAAAAATCAGTTGCCTTCCTATACACTAAGGATAAGGAAGCAGAGAGGGAAATCAGAGAAGCATCACCTTTCATGATAGCCACAAATAGCATAAAATATCTTGGGGTAACTCTGACCAAGGAAGGGAAAGATCTATTTGACAAGAACTTTAAGTCTTTGAAGAAAGAAATTGAAGAGGACACCAGAAAATGGAAGGACCTCCCTTGCTCTTGGATTGGAAGGATCAACATAGTAAAAGTGGCAATTCTACCAAAAGCAAACTATAGATTCAATGCAATCCCCATCAAAATCCCATCAAAATTCTTCACAGATCTGGAGAAGACAATAATCAACTTTATATGGAAAAACAAAAAACCCAGGATAGCCAAAACAATCTTTTACAATAAAGGACTGTCTGGAGGCATTACCATCCCTGACTTCAAACTCTATTACAGAGCTACAGTATTGAAAATAGCTTGGTATTGGCATAAAAACAGAGAAGTCGACCAATGGAATCGAATAGATGACCCTGACTTTAACCCACAAACCTATGAACACCTGATTTTTGATAAAGGAGCTAAAAGTATACAATGGAAAAAAGAGAGCATCTACAACAAATTGTGCTGGCAAAACTGGATGTCAATCTGTAGAAGAATGAAAATAGATCCATATCTATCACCATGCACAAAACTCAAGTCCAAATGAATTAAAGACCTCAATATCAGTCCGAACACACTGAACCTGATAGAAGAGAAAGTGGGAAGTACTCTACAACACATGGGCACAGGAGACCACTTCCTACATATAACCCCAGCAGCACAGACGTCAAGGTCCTCATTGAATAAAAGGGACCTCCTAAGACTGAGAATCTTCTGTAAAGCAAAGGACACTGTCACTAAGACAAAAAGGCAACACACTGACTGGAAGAAGATCTTCACCAACCCCGCAACTGACAAAGGTCTGATATCCAAAATATATAAAGAACTCAAAAAACTAGACTGCAAAAGGCTAATAAACCCAATTATAAAATGGGGCACTGAGCTGAAAAGAGAATTCTCAACAGAAGAACTTCAAATGGCCAAAAGACACTTAAGGTCATGCTCAACTTCCTTTGTGATCAGGGAAATGCAAATCAAGACAACTTTAAGATACCATCTTATACCTGTCAGAATGGCTAAAATAAAAAACACCAATGATAGCCTTTGCTGGAGAGGTTGTAGAGAAAGGGGTACACTCATCCATGGCTGGTGGGAATGCAAACTTGTACAACCACTCTGGAAAGCAGTGTGGCGGTTTCTCAGGAAATTCGGGATCAACCTACTCCCGTACCCAGCAATACCACTCTTGGGAAAATACCCAAGAGAGGCCCTATCATACAACAAAAGTATATGCTCAACTATGTTCATAGCAGCATTGTTTGTAATAGCCAGAACCTGGAAATAACCTAGATGCCCTTCAATGGAAGAATGGATGAAGAAAGTATGGAATATATACATATTAGAGTATTACTCAGCAGTAAAAAACAAGGACTTCTTAAATTTTGCATACAAATGGATGGAAATAGAAACCACTATCCTGAGTGAGGTAAGACAGACCCAATAAGAGGAACATGGGATGTACCCACTCATATTTGGTTTCTAGCCATAAATAAAGGACATTGAGCTTATAATTCGCGATCCTAGAGAAGATAAATAAGAAGGTGAATCCAAAGACAAACATATAGGCATCCTCCTGAATATTAACCTTCATCAGGCGATGAAAGGAGACAGAGACAGAGACCCACATTGGAACACCGGACAGAAATCTCAAGGTCCAAATCAGGAGCAGAAGGAGAGGGAGCCAGAGCAAAGAACTCAGGACCGCGAGGGGTACACCCACACACTGAGACAATGGGGATGTTCTATAGGGAATTCACCAAGGCCAGCTGGCCTGGGTCTGAAAAAGCATGGGATAAAACCGGACTTGCTGAACCTAGCGGACAATGAGGACTACTGAGGACTCAAGAACAATAGCAATGGGTTTTTGATCCTACTGCACGTACTGGCTTTTGGGGAGCCTAGGCAGTTTGGATGCTCACCTTACTAAACCTGGATCGAGGTGGGCGGTCCTTGGACTTCCCACAGGTCAGAGAACCCTGATTGCTCTTCAAGCTGATGAGGGAGAGGGACTTGATCGGGGGAGGGGAAGGGAAATGGGAGGCGGTGGCGGGGAGGAGGCAGAAATCCTTAATAAATAAATAAATTAAAAAAAAGAAATAGGATCAAAACCCTGTGCCATTGTCCTTGGCTTCTCATCATCCCTCATTGTTCGCCATGTTCAGAGAGTCCGGTTTTATCCCATGCATTTTCTGTCATAGTCCAGCTGGCCTTGGTGAGCTCCCAATAGATCAGCCCCACTGTCTCAGTGGGTCTGGCTTTGTGCGAGCCTAGCCAGTTTGGATGTTCACCTCCCTAGACATGGACGGAAAGGGACCTTGGACTTTCCACAGGGCAGGGAACCCTGACTGCTCTTTGGACTGGAGAGGGAGGGGGAGAGGAGTGGGGGGAGGGGGAGAAGGGTGGGAGGAGGGGGAGGGAAATGGGAGGCTGGAAGGAGGGGGAAACTTTTTTTCCTTTTCTCAATAAAAAAAGTCAATAAAAAAAGAAAAAGTAAAAGCAGTATGAAAAGTGTAATGAAATTATTTTTGATGATATACTAATTAAGAAAGAAAACTCAGTACGTGGTTGCCTTTTTCTGACTATCCTCCTTTGTATCCACAGAAAAGCACACACACATATTTATATAATTATTAAGAAAAACTGAACACATCATTTGCTCAAAGCATGGTCTCCAAGATTTAATGTAGGACAGTCAGACAACATCATCGATATTACACTACATTTATTAATGCAAGGACTCAAAAGAAACTTGAATTAAATATATGGCATTTTGTACAGAACAAAATTTTTAAAGTATCTTAGTGTAAAATTGAAAGGTTATTTCATATATTATTCATTTTTAAAGGGAGAAACAACCTAAATTAAAATTGGACAACAATAATTAGATGATAAATTAAAACAGACTAGAAAAGAAAAAAGAGAGAGGATTAACCAGAACTGTGTACAGTCGTATTGATCAGATCATCCCTTTGATCATTCTGATAGAAACCAAACATATGAGTATTCATGCCTAATGTGTCATCTGGAAATTAAAAGAAATGTTAGCTAAACTGACTGAGAGCCATTGCAAAATCTACCAGAACCCTAGAATTCAAATATTTGCTTATTCCTATGTGCATTGTGCTGGGTTTAATATGTATGATTTTTTTTGGAATAAAGAGATAATGATAGTTTATTTGTAGTATTTTTATCCTCCTTATAAGAATAAAAATATGAGCAAGTGATTTTATTTTCATCTATTCAGAAATGATGTCCATAAGTTTTATTTAACGTGTATGTATTAAAGAGTTTTCTATCTTCATAATACTTACAGAACTTTCAGCATTATTTTCATTTGAAGTCCTTTAAATAACCCACGGGAGAATGTTGAAATCCCATGTTGAAGTTGTCAGCCAGTGAATACTTCCGTAGATATTTCCCTTGTACATAAACAGCCAGTTACAGACCCTTTCACTGTCAATTTGTAACTGATAATGGGAAGTGAGGTACTTTGCTGTGCTGTGAGAACCAAAGACCACAAGCGGTGTGCACTTCTGAGATGGGAGGCTGAGATTAAAATCAGCATAAAAGACTTTTTTAAAAGAATAAATACAGATATTCTTCCATCACAAATTTCAAAAATTTACCAATCTTCAAAATCATCTGGACAACATGATCAGCAGAAATACTGTCTCCAAAGACCGTGGGGACCAGCATCACCGACAGAAGGTGTAAGGACTTGGGAAGCATTGCTCTTGCTTTTCTGAATTTTCCAGCTGTTGGCACATCTGTGCTTGCAGCAGTGTGGGACTTATCCAAAGTGTGACTCCGTGCTGGATACCAGCAGGCACAAAAGCCGGTTCTAAACTGCAGAGAGGTTATGGCAAGGTTCCAGTTTAGACCAGTAAGCACAAGCTGTGAACACTTAATTTCAGGCCCTGAAACATTTCTATTTTCATTGTCCTTGGAACCTAATATTTTGGACTGTGTACAATAAGTGTTCAACATGTATAGCCTTTACCTTCCTATAGATTTCTTCAAAATAGTGTGGATTTTATTCTATGAATTCATTCAGATAAAACAAAGCCTATAGCCCAGGTCTTTTCAGATTAACACATACTGTATTTCCAGCTAGCCCTGCTATATATGAACCACACTCACTTGTGTTTGTCACTTTTTTAAGGTTACAAAAATGTGTAAAATATTTTGCTATATTATGCCAACATGTAATCTGTGTTTACTGTAGGATCTGGCCACTAATGGTAACAGTAATCACCCATAGTGTTGGGAAAATTCTTTTATATATTTTCCCATATCTATAATGTAAAAATTTACATATACACTTGTAAATAGCAAATATGAATTTGTAATTAGATATTAATGTCAGCTTGACTGTATATGCATTAAATATTAAATCACCTTATTTACATACTAATACAACAAAAATGGGACTATTTACAAAATATCTATTTATTTAAACATAGCTCGAAATTTTACTGCTAGGTGGACAGAAAAAAATTAAAAATGGCTAGGCTTGGTGACACATGCCCTTAATTCCAGTACTTGGGAAGCAGAGGCAGGAGGATCTTTGTGAGTTTGAGTCTACTTTGGTTTCCATAGTGAGTTCCAGGACAGCTGAGGCTTTGCCAGAGGAGACTTTGTCTAAAAACAAATCAATCAAAACAAACAAAAGATTCAAAACAAATATTTCAAAGGATTTGTACACCAACATTTATAGCTGAACATTTCAGATTAACTACCATCTAATAACTAAATGTAACACTATTTGTAAGTGATACTATATTCTTCATCAGTAAAAATTACGACATATACATACATAGTGAATTATGTAAGAGGAAACACAGCATACACAATGGAAGGAAATTTTTGTTACTTATATTTCACACAAGGACATAATATGGGGGAATACAAATAAAAAGACTCTGTCAATCAATAATTGGACCCATGAGGTAATCAGACAATTTTTAGAGGAAAAACACCTGGCCAATAATTTTCTTTAGAAAGGCTCAGAATCCTTAATTTTCAGGTAAATGAAAATTCAAAGTACTTTTAGATTCTATCTCACTCTATTGTAAATGACTGTCATTGAGAAAACTAATGTTGTTGATAACGTGGGGAGGGTGAAGAAACGTAATTCACTACAGATGGGGTGCAAACTGACAAAGATTCTGTGAAAATCAATGTGGGAAATTGTTGGGAATACTAATTTAAGGTCTGTTACTTTTGTTAATGTTGCATTAGTTTAACTTGGTGAAACTGTGATACTTTGCCTATCTATAACACCTGGTATTCTAATAAAGATCTGAATGGCCAAAGTGAGGAAGGAGAAAGGATGGCAAAGGGAGGGCTGGCAGGCAGAGAGAACATACCGACAGAGAAAACTGAAAGGAGGCATTCAATGTAGGAGCCTAAGACGGAGGCAGGTATCAGGGGTCAGCCAGCCATCTACACAGCAGTCCACGGCGTAAGAGAAGGATTTAAAGAAGTAAGAGAACAGGAAAAACCCAGAGGCCAGAGGGTAGACTGGGTAATATAAGTTAAGAAAAACAAGCAAGAAACAAGCCAAACGATGGCTGGACATTTATATATAAGGCTCCGTGTGCGATTCACTTGGGAGCTGGGTGTTAGCAAACTCCGCACCCCCACCCCCCGAAAAGGAGTCCAAAGATAATAACATCTTATTATTACAGGGAATTCTCAAAAACATAAAAAACAGGACTGCCAAAGAAAATTGCACCACTCTTGTGTGTATCCCCAAAGGACTGAATATCCTACTACACTGTGTTCTAGTCAAAATAGCCAGGAAATAGAAGCAGTCAAATGTCCATCAACTGACAGAATAGAAGAGAGGAAAATGGATAATGACATGTGATTCATAAACATATTGGGATGCTATTCAGCTGGAAAGAAAAAAAAATAAACAAGAAATTTTCAGAAAAACTGATAGAATGAGATATAATATATTGAGAAAATTCCAGGTCAGAAACACAAACAACTAATGCTCTCTCTCTGCACAAATCCTAGCTTCCAAAATTTGTGATTCTTTTATATTTGTGTGTGTGTGTGTGTGTATTTGTGTGTGTGTCTACAGATGCCATTGGAGGACAAAAAAAAATCACTGCAATCCTCTGAAATTGGAGCTACAGGTTATGAAATGGGCCCAGTGGAAAGAAGTTAACAAGTAGAAAAATCCTGCCAGCCCCTCATTCACACACACACACACACACACACACACACACACACACACACACACATATACACACTCTCTCACACACCTGAAAACATGTGAATACGCATATAAAAGGTGGATCCTGGAATACTGGATATGGAATGGTATTTGGGTGTTCAAGATATGGGAGACAGGATCAGATTTATGGATAATCAGCCAAATTGTTCCTAAAAATGACTTAATAAAACTTACATTTAAAAATTATATACATGTTTAAAAATAGAAATAAGAGAAGCATATATAAAGGTCTCCTGTAATATAATAAAAGTTGTAGTATCTAGATTATGATGAAAATATGTAGAGATAGAGTTATAAAAATTCTTGCATTTCTTTTAGAGATTTGGTAGTTATTGCATGGGAGAATTGCTTTGGAAGCAATAAAATATTTGAGATCTAGAAGTAATGGCTTCATCACACTGTAAGTTCACTACATACGACTATGTTGTGCACTTCAAAATGATTGAAGTGGTAAATTCTTCCTTAGTTATATTTTACTTCAATCTAATGTCTGTAGCAGAGTTGTGCCTTTAAGACATAGATTTTAAAAGATGCAAGATTTTGAACTCAGATTACATTGTCTAGTGGTATTTACCAGTTTTGTTTTGATGACTTGCTTTATTAAATCAAACTCTCAAGGAAATAGCTGAATGATCTATATTAATAAAAACAAAATCAATTATTCTGCTAGTCAAATGCAATTTGCTGTCCTCCACAGTTCATGCATCCCTCATTTTTTTTATTCACTAGAAAGTTTTTTAACTAAATATGGGAAATTCATCATTTTATTTGATAAAGTTAACTTTATCATAACAAACAATATAAATACAATGCTTTTCTTGCTCATTACACTTGTCATGAGTTTTCATGATCATTGATATGCAAACCTATGCCACTGAAGAGACAGTTTCGGTAGGAGCTCATGCTGTGGATTCATGAACACCAGAAACAGTACAAAAAGCAAATGCGGTGAGTGAGCCATGGAGTCTGTCTAGTCCTGCAGATCTTCTCTGAATTTAGACATGGGTCTAGAACAAGGGTGAATGTTCTCAGAGCCATCAACTTGGGAGGGGGTTGGCAAGCTTTCTAGGCAGCCAGGCAAGATGAAACTGCTCAAGCTTCCCTCCCATCCTTTGGGATGATTGACAATGACTGCAGGTGTCCTGCAATCGGTAATTGTCACCACTCACACATCTCTGAACTCTGGTTTGAAAGTTCTGTCTAGAAGAGGAGTATTTTCAATTTCCTGGAACTATATAAGGAATAGTGCTGTAGCAGGCACACTATTCCAAGTCCTGTTTGGAGCACGTATTATGGAAAAATTCACTTCATCATCACAATCATTCTACAAAACTCGTTGACCTGTGAAATCACTGTCCCCTTCAGATTTAGGAAAACAAAACCGAGACATATGATGATTTCCATTGCCTCCCCTAGTGAATGATCTCACGTGTCAGGGAAACAGTGCTTTTCCAGTCACTGACAATTGCTATGTTCCCCTCATCACCCTCTCTTCCCACCAACAGGTTGTTTAGAAAAGTAAATGAATGCATTACGGTCGTCTTCATAGGCTTCCTGTTCCCTTGCACCTGATTGTGTGTTATTTAGTGAGCACATCTTCCTACTATGGTGTAATTGCTTAGTATGGATATAGAACTACTTCTTATTTAGTTATGAATTAGATATAGCTAAATATTGCTTCCATTAGATTGGCCTGTGGGCATGTCTGGGAGGTATTCTTTTAACTAGTGACTTGTATGGAGAAGGCAACATAGTGTGGACAGTCAACTTCTAGGCTGGAGGTTCTAGCTAATACAGGAAAATTTGCTGAGTACAAGAGAAGGAAGCAAACCATTTAGAAGCTGTCCTCCATGGTTTGTACTACTTCCCCTGTTGTTCTAGCTGCCCTGAGTTCTCTCAGTGTTGGATTGTAAATGGGAAGTTTAAATTAAATGAATCTTTTTCTACTTGCCGTATAGATTAGAGCCATATATGTCTCTCTTAGGGTCCTCATTGTCTGTGTTCTATGGGATTGTGAATTGTAAGCTATTTTTTTTCTTTATGTCTAAAAGCCACTTATTAATGAGTACATGTGATATTTGATTTCTGGGTGATGGAGAAGGGTCATCTGGTTAATAAAGAAACTGCCTTGGCCCTTTGATAGGACAGAAAATTAGGTAGGCGGAGAAAACAGAACAGAATGCTGGGAGAAAGAAGCCAAGTCAGGCAGTCACGAGAGACAGATGCAGGTTAAGCTCTTTCCTGCTAAGCCACCTCATGGTGCTACACAGATTACTAAATATGGGTTAAAGCAAGATGTGAGAATTAGCCAATATAAGGCTATAGATAACAGGCCAGGCAGTATTTAAAAGAATACAGTTTCCGTGTAATTATTCTGCATCCAGAATTTCAAAATTGCAGATGACCACTTTCCCACCTTGCTTTGGCCTGCATTTGGGGATTTGGCCTCAAATCCTGTTTGTGTTATCCAATAATCCATCTCCCCTGTCCTCTACTTTCTTTGTAGAACAATAAACTCAAAATGTTGAACAATAATTTCACTATTTTCATATATACATGTATTTATATGTAAAATGGATGAATTAATGCTAAATTAAATCAGATATCAAGGCATCAAGTATTTCAACACATAAGTCTATTAAATATTACATGGCAGTTATCAAAGTAAAAATACAAATATCAAAGTCAAAATTATTCTTCTATATAAAGAATATTCCTGAACAAACTTTGACAGAAAATTCATTTAATAAGGGAATTTTATGATAAATATAAATTTTGCCATCTAAATTATACTGAAAACTGTTGGTTTGGAGAACATTAAATCTTTGCTTTTTAAAAGATCAAATGTCAAATAAAAGTTAAAGTAATATTCTGTGAATAGTATTCTATTTTAAACAAATTGAAATATCACAATGTGGATTACAAAGTAATCTTAGTAATTAATTAGATATTATTTTAAGATTTGTTTTTATTTAAGTGTCTCTGGATGTTGTGTACATGCATGGCTAGGTGTGAAAAAAGGCCAGAAGACGATACTAGATATGTTGGGGCAGGAACTACAGATGATTGTGAACCCCCCACTAGATTCTGGGTATCAACATAAAATAAGACAAGAAAACCATCACACATAATTCAGATGGAGTCTCTGATGGTGAAGAAAGGATGTTTAACAGAGCCACCTGAGGGTTTCTGGAGGGAAAGAGCCACTTGTTTGTTCCTGCTGTCCAGAACTAAAATAATCACACAGAAACTGTATTAATTGAATCAATGCATTTCCCATTAGCTCTAGCTTCTTATTGGCTAATTCTTATATTAATTTAACACATTTCTAGTGATCTGTGTATGGCCACATGTCTGTGGCTTACTGGCAAAATTTTTGGCATGTCTGACTCTGGGGGCAGCTACATAGCATCTCTCAGACTCTGCCTTTTTTTTCCGCCCAGCATACAGCCTAACTTTTCCAGCCTAGTTCTGTTCTTCCCTGCCATGGGCTCAAGGCAATTCTTTATTCATTAACCAATAAAAGCAACACACAGACAGAAGGAATTCCCATACTGTTTCTTCTTTTCTGGTTATACAAGAAGGAAGGCTTTAACTTCAACATAGTAAAATTACATATAGCAAAAGAGTTATCAAGAAAGATTACAGTTACAATATTTATACATATGCTATTTTTATCATAACTAAGGGAAATTATCACTATAACTATAAATTTGTTAACTCCATCAAAGACTCCAGAAGGATATGATATTACCTAAGTAAACAGGAAGTACATTATAAGCAACTTCCAAAACTCTAGATTTGACAGAGACATCTTGCATTCTGGACAGTCACCCAAAGTTCATCTGTACCATTGAGACATCGATCTTCAGCCTACAGGCCCATATTATCCAGCAGCCTTTTCCATAAAGCAAAAAATTTGAAAGACAGTTTCACCTATATTGGCAGTTTGTCATCACTTTCTTCTGTGTCCTGCAGATGTCTAGCAGACTCTTTCATGAAGCAGGAACCCCAAAAAACTGTCTCACCTTTAGCCAAGTCATTTCTTCAGCAGTCATTTCTCTGTGGGCCTTGCATGTCCAGTTAAAGCAGTCCATGGAGTCTCTCTGACTCCGCCTTTCTTTTGCCCAGCATACAGCCTAGCTTTCCCTGCCCAGTTCTGTTCTTTCCTGTTTTAGGCTCAAAGCAGTTCTTTATTCATTAACCAATAAGAGCAACACATTTTCAGAAGGACCTCCCACACCAATTGTGAGCTACCCACTGTAGTTTCTGGGAACCAAATCCTGGTCTTCTTCAAAAGCAGCAACCATGCTTCACAGGGTTGCACACCTATAATCAGAGAATTCTGGAGACAAAGACTAAAGGTTTTGAGATATAGGCTACCTCGTGAGAACCTGTTACCATAAACAAATAAACAAACACATACTATTCATGAATTTAAATTCAGCGAAAAAGACAAATGTTTATCACCTATCTAATACATAATTCATTATATTATTGCTATTGAAATATCATATCATAAATCCATAAAAACCAGAGGATTATAACTGTGTCTTCCAAATAGAATTTGAACTAAAGCAGTAGGACATAAAACAAATATAATATGATTTATTTTTGTAAAGTTCACAGTAGGAAAATATGAACTTAATTCATTAGAAAATGTATCAACATAAAATAAGACAAGAGAACCATCATAAATAATTCAGATGGAGTCTCTGATAGTGAAAAAATAGGATGTTTAACAGAGCCACCTGAGAGTTTCTGTAACAAAGCAGAAGTTACTCCAAGGTCACAGCCTCCTGATGCTTACATGAACACATATTTTTAATGATTTGTAAAAGAATGGGATTATTTTGGGTACAATTGTCTGTAACCATGCTTTCTCAAATAACAAAATGGTTTCAACTGATAAAAGTTCAGAAATCTATGAACTAACAGTATTAATTGTCTATAATACCCTTTCAAGTTATTTTTCATATGCATATATATACTTTGACATTTTCCACCTCATTTTGATAATTTGCTTACCACATTTTAAGCATTTCTCTTTACATTCTGGACAGCTTAACATTATATTTAATTCCCTTTCTTGGGACAAAATTTGTTTTAAGAACACAGCAGTGTCAATTTCCCCACTGGTTTTCATTTCATTCCATGAATAATTTTTCATTTTAAAAAGAATGTAGCCAACCTAGGTTTATATTAATAGACATTTTTCATTTACTACATGAAAATTACTTTACTCTTTGAAGTTTTATATTTTCTTATTTATCTGTAATCTTTGTTTACCTTTTGAAAAGAGAGACTAGACCAGCTCTTCTGTAGCTAATATTTGAAGTGACTAATAATTTATTTATTTTTTCTGCATAGAAAACATTCAAGGCTTAAAAAGCCACAATTGTGAGAATTATCTTCACATTTGTTTTGTTCTTTATTTATTTTTCAATTTTTATTGAGCTCTACATTTTTCTCTGCTCCCCTCTCTACCTCTCTTTTCCCCTTCAACCGTCTCCCAATGTCCCTATGCTCCCAATTTGTTCTGGAGATCTTGTCTTTTTATACTTCCCATGAAGATGAGATCAATGTATGTATCTCTTAGGGTCCTCATTGCTGCCTAGGTTCCCTGGGATTGTGATTTGTAGGCTGGTTTTCTTTGCTTTATGTTTAAAAACCACTTGTGAGTGAGTACATGTAATAATTGTCTTTCTGTATCTGGGTTACGTCACTCAAAATGATCTTTTCTAGCTCCATCAATTGCCTGCAAATTTCATGATGTTATTTTTTTTCTGCTGTGTAGTACTCCATTTTGTAAATGTACCAAAGGGTTGGGAAAAAATATTCCAATAAAATGGACCTAAGAAACAAGTGGGTTAGCTATCCTAATGTCAAAAAAAAAAAAACTAAAAATAACTTCAAATTAAAATCAATCAAAAGAGATGAAGAAGGATATTTCATATTAATCACAGGAAAAATCCATCAAGAGGAAATCTCAATACTGAACATCTATGCCTCATTTACAAGGGAATACTCATATGTAAAAGAAACAGTTATAAATCTTAAATTATACATTAAACCCCACACACTAATAATGGGAGACTTCAAAACCCCACACTCACCACTGGACAGGTCAGTCAGACAAAAAATTAACAGAGAAATAACGGAACTAATAGATGTTATGACTTAAATTTAACAGACATTTATAAAATATTCCATTCAAACAAAAAGAATATACCTTTTTCTCAGCATCTCATCTATCCTTCTCAAAAAATTGACAACATTTTTGGTAACAAAGTAATTATCAACAAATAGAAAATAGGTGAAATAAACCCATGTATCTTATCATATCACCATGGTTTAAAACTAGAAGTCAACAGCAATACTAATTCCAGAAAGCCCACAACAAAATAGAAACAAAGAAAACATTACAACGAATCAAGAGTTAGTTCTTTGAGAAAATCAACAAAATAGACAAATCTTTATCCAAACTAACCAAAAGGCAGAGAAATAATATCCAAATTAATAAAATTAGAAACGAAAAGGGGAACATAACAACAGACACAGGAAATTCAGGGAATCATCAAGTCATTTTCAAAAACTTGTACTCCTCAAAATTGGAAAACTTAAAGGAAATGCACATTTGTTTCTTGACTGTCCTGAATCATTTGTCCATCCATGAATGATTGCTTACAGTAGGTTAGGGGCTCTAGCTGGTCCACCATGGATCAATTGCCTGCTCTTGACCTCAAGTGATATGCACGACTCAGATTGGTGTGCAAAGCACAAATATATGATTCTAAACATCAAAGAAGGCAAAAGTGGCAGAGGGCAATCCCTCCTGAGAAGTATCTAAATTTTAGAGATCAGCATCAAAGTAAAATGTAAAACTCAAAATAAACAAATTAGTGAAACCCAACGTAGACATTAAAGAAACGTGGGGAAAGTCTCAGAAGTGAAAGAAAAATCTAAGAAGGGCAGAGTCAAGAGTGCCATGCAAGCCTGGAAGTGGTGGCGCACGCGCACGCCTTTAATCCCAGCACTCGGGAGGCAGAGGCAGGCGGATCTCTGTGAGTTCGAGACTAGCCTGGTCTACAAGAGCTAGTTCCAGGACAGGCTCCAAAACCACAGAGAAACCCTGACTCGAAAAACCAAAAAGAAAAAAAAAAGAGTGCCATGCACCTGGTGTAAATGTGTCTCAAAGCAGTCCTCCAGGTTTGATGCAGAGAGTCAACTGTTCTCACAAGGACAGTTTCAGTGAAAAAAGAAGCCAAAATTCTGAGAAAAATGAATACAGAGAAGGTATCTCCAGAGCTAGAGACAGAGATGAATCAAAAGGCGACTAAGAAAGCTTCAATTCACTTCAATCAAAAATTATTTACTTGTGACAAAGCTGCTCTTAGAAAATTGCATTTGTAGATATTTATGACTCTTCTGATGTGTATAATAACTGCTGTGTTTGATATCCTATAGACAGATATCAGCTAGAGGATGTTCAGAAAAATCAGCACTAATTAAATATTATCTTTGCCTAAAGTAGCAATTACCTATAGACATATTCTATGACAACAAAATGTTCTCTAAGAAATATGCTTCTCTAAATTAGATTTAAAACCTTTAACTTTTTTTTCTATATCTCTCCATGTGTTTTGGGTATGGGATAGGAGTTGTGAGGGTCTGGGCTCAACAGTATGGCAAAATGTGATTTATTTGGTTCACTCTTCACAGTGAAAAACTGTGTTTTCTGCCACATACCTGCCTGCTCCTTAGATAGACTATTGTACCCATAAGATCTGTGTTTCCTACTGGAGATTGGTTTGCACAGGAGCTAAGTCTTCAGACAGCAGATCTTCATGGACTACATTCACAGCTGGAAAAATCTCTTGACTGTTATTTTCTGCTACTTACTTTGGTTGCTTCCTATGTCTGTTCTTCAAGTCTCAGAACAGATCATCAGTTTAGTTTCATTTTATGCATTTGTTATTGAGTGGACATTGTTTTTATTACTAATGTTATCATCAGAAAGAGGAGAGCAGGTGATTACATAAACAGAGAGAAGGATTCCCTTGGCATCTCTTTTTAGCTTAGGGATTGGCATAGAGTGCAAACTCCTTCATTTCCTAAGATCCCTGCAGAGCCTATGTTGTTTGATGGTGAGATTTAAATATTTTGTGGGATTGCCTGGCAACACCTCATGGGTATCTTTTCATATATTTGTTACAGTTGAACTTTCTTCTGTTTCTTTCATTTGATAAAATAAATTTCATCACGCCCATTTTGCCTTAGATTGCACGGATCTCCTTCTCTTCCACAAGTCCCAGCTTCATACTGAAATTCTCTTTAGTTTACATGTAAGCTAGTAAAACAGCAAACTGACAGAAATATATTTGAAGATACATTATGAACTTTGATTTGAAGGTTCTATGTTGTTCTCCTTCCTTGGGTTTTTGGCTGCTAGTCCACAAGGAGGGAGGGATCTGAGGTGGGGAACAACAGGGACTGACGGCTTTGGGTGTGCCAGAGATAGCCCTCTGAGAGATTATGCTAGCAAATCAGCTCACTTTATTCCAGAGTGTAGAAAAGATATAAGATTGGGGAGGCCGGGGGAAAACCCTAGTTTGCATTAAGTGGCACACTCCTATCATAAGGCTTCATATGTGGCAGTAGGGCCCTATAACAAAGCTCCTTGTACAGGTCTTAGTTCCTGTATGTACAGCAGGGGGAAGACTCCTAACAGGAAACTATGCTAGAGATAAGTCAGGAATCCACTTTTAGAGGATGCTTCCAAATAAGCACAGATGGGGAGCAGGAATCCTTCGCTGGGGAAGGAGGGAGACCTCCATGTTACCAAATCTCAGAGAAAGCTGCCAGGCTATGATATAATGCAACCTCTGACCAGCAGGGCCTCCCAACTGTCCTCAGATTTTTCTTAATAGAAATAATTGTTTACAATGGACAAGCTTCCTTTTATAGCAGTTATTATAAGCTTCAGGGTACTCTGAGCATGTCTGCTACAGTTGGTTCTCCACAGACTCAGGCATGATCTCTAAAATAGTTATGTCAAATGTGCTTCTGCTTTCCTCCCTATGCCCGTGGGTGACAGTCATGAGTCATAGTGCTCTTCCTTCTGAAAGGAAAAGTCTTCTTTGCCACCTATGGCTCCTTTTCCTTTAAGATAAATGGCAATTTCACACATATACCTAGATTTGGGGTAAAGTATTTTCTGGAAGCAGTAATTCCCAGTACATGCTTTGATTCTTCCACTTCCAGATGTGGAACAAAAGATGGGAGGAGGGGTTATGAAATGACTGGGAGTCCAGGTGCACTGGCCTCTGCTTTTCAGGGTCTTTTCTCACTGAAGGTTTACACACAGTGGCTCTAGGAAGGATGATCAGGTTCTACATAACAGTTAGAGGCAGACACTCTAGGCAGAAGTGGAACAGCAAGTGAGAAAAAGGGTCTAAAGCATGAAATTCGGGCAGGGTTGAGAAATGGGAAATGAAGCTGAGCCTTGGTTATTTAGAATACTCATGGGGATCAGGGGCAGAGTTATAACACAACTTAACTCAGTAACAACTCTCAGGCAACTAAAAGCAGATTTAGGGCTTTCTAGTTCCAAATCAATGTTAATTGCTTAATAAATCTCTCAATAACCCACCTTTGAAGTCCTCAATGAATTTTTGGCACAAGCACAGTCATTAAGGGACCTCAATACCTCAATCCCATTGGAGTGTAAAGAAATTTCCTGATGAGGTTAAAAGGGAAAACGAAGCCTCCTTTGGATCTGAAAATTTTGACAGTGTGTACAGAGAATCTTCACAGTATCTTTCTCACTGCCTCAGATGTTGCCCACACTACAGAGATTGCTCCTACTAAGAATACCTAAATCTGTCTCCTTGGTCAACTGTGTATAATAACCCTGACTTCTTATTTATCTACATGTAAAAACCACACTGTCTTGTTTAAGTGAATGCAATAACCTTTACCTCCCTCTTCAGTCATATACAGTAAACATATTGAGCTTCTACAGTGCCGTGACATTCCCTCTAGAAAACCTAGTCTACCTGATTCAAGCTTCTCTCTCTCTCTGTCTTTCTCTGTCTCTGTCTCTGTTTCTGTCTGTCTGTCTGTCTGTCTGTCTGTCTGTCTGTCTCTCTCTCTCTCTCTCTCTCTGTGTGTGTGTGTGTGTGTGTGTGTGTGTGTGTGATTTCTTCATTCCTTTAGTCAGAGTTCCAGGACCCAAACAGTGCAAGGATAGGACGGCTCTCAAATGAAAGATTAATCTCCATAAATATGAGTTGAGAAGCTTATGTAATTGTAGATTCTAGAATTCTTCTGATTTCAACAACAGCAGCCAATCTATAGTTTCAGAGCCTTCCTTGGAGAATCTAACAAGCCAGCATGGGACTGTCCTTACCAGTGCTGAATTTTAAGATGCCCTAGTACAGGTCATGACACTACTAGCTCCTGCTTATATTGGTTTAAATGGTGATAAACTCTTGGTTTTATCACTTGTGATTGGCATAATGAAATCCTATATTTCTGTAACATGCTGACATTGAATTTTTATTGACATTTAATTAAAATGAGAGAACATGTTTGCTTATAAAAAATTTTTTCCAACTGCCAATTGCTTTCAAAATAGTAGACTACATCAAAAATGGAAAATAATTTTCATTTTGATAACTGTTTGTTGACCAGATTTCTTCAAAATTAGTCTGTGCCTTTGAAAGGTTTTGTGTAGCAAGCAAACAAGCAGGAAATGTTAAACAGCAGAGTGGGAAGGAAGACAAGGTATTTTTTGCAGCAAAGAAATATAACAAAACACAGGATGCATGGTAATTCATGAATTAACTTGAAACTATCCCTCAACTTAATGCAAGCACATTGTCCCCATGTTAAGGGTTTGCGTTCTGTGTTTGCATGGGTTTAAAGGTATAACAAACACCATATTTAGAAGTACCAAAAATATATCCTCAGATTGATAAATTTTGTTATACCCTGGATATCATACTTACAAATTTACTTTTACTCTTAAATGTAAAACAGCTCTTTCTCTAGGGGTAAAGAGCATTATGTTTAAAATAAATGGGAAACATTAAGCTTCAGCAAAAACCATAACTGTCTTATAAGGTGGATTGAGGTGAGAAGATGCACCCGTCCTTCAATTTTATCTCTTTTATAGTGAGACACAAACCAAGAAATACTTGAAATGATGTGGATCTTGAATCAGTCATGTGTAGGAAATGGAACATACAAAAAGCTCAAAACTTTTGCCAAAATGTTGTTACAACATTTGAGAATACACCAATGTACCTATTTCTGTGACAAGTACTTTATATTTCTATTCTTTTTTTTTAATACTCACATGCCCTCTATGATTAGGTGGGGTCTCCCCCACCCACTTAGAGAACGCATTTTACTTTTATTAGTAAATAAAGAAACCCTTAAGAAGTAAGTAACCCAAGGTCATGTGGTTAAAAAGATTCAGTACAAAATTGAAACCCACAATTATTACTCCTAATGACACAGTGCACCACCAATACTTTTGAATTGTTTATATGCAATATTTATTAAAATATGATTGCAAACTTTTTCCATTTCATTCCATTCATTTTCCCTCAATTTCCTCTTATTATCACCCTGCTCATTCCCTCTAATTATTACATATATGCATAAATAACATATATTGAATTCATAAATTCAAAAGTACAATGTATGTAATTGCATTGAATTCATACATTACTGAATCCATCCATTTATAGATACAACCTAAATCTAAACCTATTCAGTGCTGCATTATATGATTGGAGGATAATAACCACTTGGTTTTACATAAGCAATTAGGGTGCTTCTTTGTGGGGAAAGGCTACTTTTCCCACTCTCAGTCATCTACTTTTTCCCAAGGGTTTACTTCATCACATAGTTCTAGGTTGCATTCCCTCAGAGCAGAAAAGTTCCTGTTGCAGAAGTTCCAGGAAGCTATGTATACTATATCCTTCATAAACAGAACAAAGAATGTGTTCATGCCAGTGTTTAACTGGTTCCTTCCATCTCATTCAGGGCCCAGGCTATGAAATTGTGCAGCCCACATTCAGAGTGTGTCTACACATCTCATTTAACCCAAGTGAGAAAATCCATCGTATCCTTGCCCACAGGCCACCCAGACTGGGCCATCCCTCGTGGAGTCTCTGTTGAGTTGACAAATAAAACTAACCATCGCTGTCACATACTAAGGAACTTAACAAGTCTCAACCCTATGGCACCGACTTAATGCAGATCATTATGAAATTTCAAAGATTTAGGAAGGATAAGTACCCTCAAGGGACATGGGTTGAGCATAGAAGTCCTTATATTACTAAAACTCAGGTTTCATGACAGTCTTGACCTTGCTAACAGTATAGCTGCTGCTCTCCAGAGAGACAGTTCTTTCCTACCTTCTTCCCTCCATCTCTTCCAATGGTCTCTGCAGTGATATAAGGATATTATAATCTAGAGAAAGGTCTCTTCATATTGAAATTAACTACAATATGGAGGACGTTAGCTATTCAAGTTTACATAGTTGGGCATGGTGAAACATGTGCATTAACTAATTGAACTGCCTGTCAATAATTCTGAATGCTAAATCTGTCATACTGACTTCTTTTTCTGCACAGACAGTAACCTTCTCTCAATTCTCAGGTGTTTTACTCTCCTAGACAAATATTAAAACCACTTTATAGAGATCCTGTAGGAGGAGGGTCCACTTGTTTGTCCCAGCTGCCTGGCTAGATTAGCCCTGATATAACCACACAGAAATTATATTAATTAAATCACTGCTTGGCACATTAGCTCTAGTTTCTTATTGGATAATTCTTAAATCTTAATTCACCCAATTTCTATTAATCTGTCTATCGTCACGTGGCAGTGGCTTACCAGGTAAAATTCAGCACATCTATCTTTGGGGGCGGATCCATGGCATTCCCTGACTCTGCATTCTTCCTCCCAGAATTCAGCTTTGTCTTCTCTGCCTAAGTAAGTTCTTCCCTATCAGGCCAAGGCAGTTTCTTTATACATTAAGCAATACAAGCAAAACACAGAGGACTCCCACACCAAAACCCAATAGTTTTTATTTAATTTTTACTAATATATCAATTGTGCAAGCTAGTATATTTCATTATAATATTTTATGCATGTACATAATTATACTTAGATCATCTTCAATCCCTCATTACCATATCCTACTTACCCACTTTCCCCCTTCTGCTACCTCAAGGCCATCCTTCTAGATTCATGTATTATCTCTATTCTTTTCTTTAATTATTATTGTTACATGTATGATAGATATATTAATGAATACTAAATGGTGAGCCCATTTAGTATTGCTCATATGTATATGTTTTATGATTTGTAATTTTATTTTTTATAATATTAACCCCTTTAAATTGATTTATTGAACATTTGATATCCTCATTTCTTAAATATTTTCTTATTAGACATATTGGAATGGTTCATCAATTAAGAACACTTACTGCTCTTCCATGGGACTTGAGTTGCTGGTTTCTTTTGTCCTTTAGCAACCACAGTGAGCATCTCATGACTTCCAGTAACTCCAGCTCCAGGGGATTTTATGCCCTTTTCTGGCCTTCTTGGGCAAAAGTTCACATGTGGTAGATGTATGCACACATGCTTGCACACACGCACATATGAAATCAATATAAAAAATGGTAAGTAAAATTAGAATGCCTATTGATTTGGAGTTAATTACAATTTATTTTATGATCATAGTTAAAAATAATATTTTCCCAGTAGATCAGCTCCACTGTCTCAGTGGGTGGGTGCACCCCTCGTGGTCCCGACTTCTTTGCTCATGTTCTCCCTCCTTCTGCTCCTCCTTGGGACCTTGGGAGCTCTATCCAGTGTTCCAATGTGGGTCTCTGTCTCTATCTCCATCCATCGCCAGATGAAAGTTCTAGGATGATATGCATGATATTCATCAGTATTGCTCTAGGATAGGGTCATTTCAGGTTCCCTATCCTCAGCTGCCCAAGGAACTAACTGGGGGCCTCAGCTTGGGCACCTGGGAGCCCCTCTAGGGTCAAGTCTCCTGCCCATCCTAAAGTGGGTCCTTTAACTAAGAAATGGGGTTCCATGCTCCCCTATCCAACCTTCCTTTATCCCGATCCTCCTGTTTCCCCAGGTCCACCCTCTTTTCCTTCTACCTTTTCTCTCCCCATCTCCCCTTACCCCCATCCCACCCCACCCCCAACATCCCACTTTTCTCCCCGGCAATTTTGTCTACTTCCCTTATCTAAGAGGATAACTATATGTTTTTCCTTGTGTTCACCTTCTTACTTAGCTTCTTTAGATTCGCCTATTGTAGACTCCGTGACCCCTATTTATGGCTAGAAACCAATTATGAGTGAGTATATCCCATGTTCATCTTTTTGGGTCTGGGATACCTCACTCAGGATAGTGTTTTCTATTTCCATCCATTTGCATGCAAAATTCGAGAAGTCATTGTTTTTTACCGCAGCGTAGTACTCTAATGTGTATATATTCCATACTTTCTTAATCCATTCTTCCATTGAAGGGCATCTAGGTTGTTTCCAGGTTCTGGCTATTACAAATAATACTGCTATGAACATAGTTGAACAAATGCTTTTGACATATGATAGAGCATCTCTTGGGTAAATTCCCAAGAGTGGTATTGCTGGGTCGAGGGGTAGGTTGATCCCGAATTTCCTGAGAAACCGAAACACTGACTTCCACAGTGGTTGCACAAGATTGCATTCCCACCAGCAATGGATGAGTGTACCCCTGGACTGTTACCAAAAAAAGCATGGGATAAAACTGGACTCTCTGAACATGACGAACAATGAGGGCTGATGAGACGCCAAGGACAATGGCACGCGGTTTTGATCCAACGCAATGTACTGGCTTAGTGGGAGCCTAGCCAGTTTGGATGTTCACCTTCCTAGATATGGACGGAGGGGGGAGGACCTAGGACTTACCACAGGGCAGGGAACCCTGACTGCTCTTTGGACTGGAGAGGGAGGGGGAGAAAAGTGGGGGGAAAGGGAGAGGGGTGGGAGGAGGGGGAGAAGAATGGGAGGAGGGGGAGGGAAATGGGAGGCTGGGAGGAGGTGGAAATTTGTTTTTTTTTCTTTCTTTTCTTTATTCTCCTTTTATCAATAAAAAAAATGAAAAAAAAATAATATTTTCACTTTCCACATTTGTTGCTGTGCCCTCTAAATAAAAACATTTGAATTTTACTATACCATATTTTATAATTGTTCCATTTCTCATTTGTGATATTGAGTTCTGTTTAGGAACCTGCTCTAAAATACTGAAACATAAAGCCATTGTCCTTATGACAGCTTTGAAGGCTTTTTGTTTGACCACTCATTTAGAGCTCAGTCTTCTGTGATGCTGTGGGCAATCTTTTCTCTATTCAGCTAGACATGTACATGATCAAGAACTGTACCCCTCCACTGTTTCTTATTGCCAAATTTATTCTAAGTCTATATGCAATAAGCTTATGTTGAGGCTCTGTGCATAGACCAATACAACATTATTTTAATCACATTATCTTCATGAGATATAATCATCATTAGTGTAAGTTTATTATAGCCCTTTCTATTTCCTTAGAGGTCAAAGAATTAACTTGTCCAGGTTCATAAGATATTTTCTTAGGATTTATGTAATTTATTGAATCTGCCAATCAGTTTGAAAAAAGACAACATTTTGTTGGTCTTTCAATACATCAAATAGCCTATATAACCTTACTTAATATATATTCATAGGTTCGTATCCATAATATTTAAAGATTTATTTATGCAATTATATATATATATATTAATTCATATGTATTATTTTATTTGATGTTTTACAGTTTTCTAAGGAATTACTTTATATAAGTTATCAAATTAATTCTTTTTAGTTGTATTTTTTAAAGAGTTTATTGAGCTCTACATCTTTCTCTGCTCCCCTCCGTGTGTTTCCCCACCTCTTCAGCCCTCTCCCATTGTCCCCATGCTCCCAATTTACCCAGGAGACCTTCTATCTTACTAATTACCATGTACATTAGATCAATGTATGTCCCCCTTAGAGTTCTCATGTTGTCTAGGTTCTTGGGATTGTGATTTGTAGGCAGGTTTTCTTTGTTTTATATTTACAAAACACTTATGAGTGAGTATATATGATAATTGTCTTTCTGGGTCTGGCTTACCTCACTCAATATGATGTTTTTTAATTCCATCCATTTACCTGAAAATTTCAAGATGTTGGTTTTTTTTTCCTGCTCTGTAGTGCCCCATTATGTAAATGCACTACATTTTCTTTATCCATTCTTCAGTCAAGGGCCATTTGGTTGTTTCCAGGTTCTGGCTATGACAAACAATGCTGCTATGAACATAGGTGAGCACATGTCTTTGTGGTTCAATTGAGCATCTTTTGGATATATAGCCCAAAGTGGTATTACTGGGTCTTCAGGAAGGTTGTTTCCTAATTTTCAGAGAACTTGCCACAGACATAGCAAAGGGCTGTACCACTTTGCATTCCCATCAGCAATGCAGAAGTGTTCCTTTTACCCCAAAATATCTCCAGCATAAGTTGTCATCTGTGTTTTGGCCATTCTTACAGGTTTAAGATGGAATCTAAGGGTTGTTTTGATTTGCATTTCTCTGATGACTAAGGATGATGAGCATTTTCTTAGGTGTCTTTTAGCCACATTATATTCCTCTGTTGAGAGTTGGTCTGTACTCCACTTTTTAATTGGGTTATTTTTTTTTCTTTTAATGACAATTTTTTTGAGTTCTTTGTATATTTTGGAGATCAGACCTTTGACTGATGTGGGATTGGTAAAGAGCTTTCTTCATTATGTAGGCTGTCATTTTGTCTTGTTGACCATGTCCTTTGTTTTACAGTAGATTTTCAGTTTCAGGAGGTTCCATTTATTAATTGTTTCTCTGAGTGTCTGTGCTGCTGTGGTTATATTTAGGAAGAGGCCTCTTGTGCCAATGCATTCAAGTGTACTTTCCACTTTCTCTTCTATGAGATTCAGTGTGGATGACCTTATGTTAAGGTCTTTGATTCATTTGGACTTCAGTTTTTTACTATGGTGATAGATATGAATCTATTTTAATTATTCTACATGTTCATAGGCAGTTATGCCAGCACTATTTATTAAATATGCTTTCTTTTTTCCATTTTATACTTTTTGCTTCTTTGTCAAAAATCAGGTATTCAATTAAATGAATTAATATATGGGTCTTTGATTTGGTTCCATTGGTCTTCCTGTCCCTTTTTATGCCAATACCAGGCTGTTTTTATTATTATAGCTCTGTAGTAGAGTTTGAAGTCAGGGGTTGTGATGCCTCCAGAAGTTCCTTTACTGTACAGGATTGTTTTGGCTATCCTTGGTTTTTTTTCTTTTCCATATTAAGTTGAGTACCATTCTTTCAAGGTCGGTGAAGAAGTTTGCTGGGATTTTGATGGGCATTGCATTGAATCTGTAGATTGCTTTTGGTAAGATTGCCATTTTTACTATATTAATTCTGCCTACTTAAGAGCATGTGAGATCTTTCCACTTTCTGGTGTCTTATTTAATTTCTTTCTTCAAAGATTTAAAGTTCTTGTCATACAAGTTTTCCACTTGTTTGGTAAGAGTTACTCTGAGATATTTTATGTTACTTGTGACTATTGTGAAGGGGCTTGATTCTCTGATTTCTTCCCCAGCCCTTTTATTATCTGGGTATAGGAGGGCTACTGACATTTTTGAGTTATTCTTGTATCCGGCTACAAAACTGAAAGTGTTTGAGTTGTAGAGGTTCCTTGGTAGAATTTTGGGGATCGCTTATGTAAACTATCATATCATCAGCAAACAGTGAGAGTTTGACTTCTTCTTTTCCAATTTGTATCCACTTGATTTTCTTTTAGTGTCTTATTGCTCTAACTAGGATCTCAAGAACTTTATTGAATACATAGGGAAAGAGTAGACAAGCTTGTCTTGTTCCTGATTTCAGTGGAATCGCTGGGAGTTTCTCTCCATTTTGTTTGATGTGGGCTGTCGGCTTGCTGTATATTGCCTTTATTATGCTTAGGTATGTTCCTTGTATCCATGCTCTTTCCTACACCTTTATCATGAAGGGATGTTGTATTTTGTCAAAAGCTTTTTTTGGCATCTAAGGAGATGATTGTGTGGTTTTTATTTTTCAGCTTGTTTATACAGTGCATTACATTGTCCGATTTTCATATGTTAAAGCATCCCTGCATCTCTGGGATAAAGCCAACTTGATCATGGTAGATGATGGTTCTGATGTGTTCTTGGATTCTATTTTATTTAGTATTTTTGCATAAATGTTCATGAATGAGATTGGTCTGTAATTCTCTTTCTTAGTAATGTCTTTTTGTGGTTTGAGTATCAGGGTAATTTTAGCTTCATTAAAGAGTTTGGTAATGTTCCTTCTGTTTTTATTGTGTGGAATAATTTGAGAAGTATCAGTATTAATTATTCTTTAAAAGTCTTGTAGAATTCTGAGCTGAAACCATTTGGTCCTGAGCTTTTTTTTTTTTTTTTTTTGGTTGGGAGAATTTGATGACTGTTTTTATTTCTTCAGCATTTATAGGTCTGTTTAATTTGCTTATCTGGTCTTGATTTAATTTTGGTAAGTGATATTTATCCAGAAAGTTGTTCATTTCCTTTATGTTTTCCAATTCTGTGGCATAAAGGTTTTGGAAATATGACCTGATGATTCTCTGGATTTTCTCCATGTATGTTGTTAGGTCCCTCTTTTCATTTCTGGTTTTGTTAAATTGGACATTCTCTTTCTGCCTTTTGGTTAATTTGGATAAAGGTTTGTCTATTTTGTTGATTTTCTCAAAGAGCCAACTCTTTATCTCATTGATTCTTTATATTGTTTTCTTTGTTTCTATTTTGTTGATTTCGGCTCTCAATTTGGTTCTCTTGGGTGAGCTTGATTATTTTTGTTCTAAAGTTTTCAAATGTTCTGTTAATTCACGAGTATGAGATTTTTCCAGCTTCTTTATGTAGGCATTTAGTGTTATGACCTTTCCTCTTAACACTGCTTTCATTGTGTAACATAAATTTGGGTATGTTGTGCGGTCATTTTCATTAAATTTTAGGAAGTCTTTAACTTCTTCCTTTATTTCTTCCTTGACCCATTGATGATTCAGGTGAGCATTGTTTAATTTCCATGTGTTTGTGGGCTTTCTGGAATTAGCGTTGCTGTTGAATTCTAATTTTAAGTCATGGTCATCTGATAATACACATTGGGACATTCCATTTCTTTTGTGTGTGTGTGTATCTGTTGATATTTGTTTTGTTGCCATGTATGTGGTCAATTTTTGAGAAAGTTCCATGGGGTGCTGAGAAGAAGTTATATTCTTTTTGTTTGGATGGAATATTCTATAGATGTCTGTTAAGTCCACTTGAGTCTGTTGGTTCCCTTATTCCTCTGTTAATTTTTTGTCTGACTGACCTGTCCAGTGGTGAGAGTGGAGTGTTGAAGTCTCCCACTATTAGTGTGTGGGGTTTAATGTATGATTTAAGCTTTAGAACTGTTTCTTTTATATATGAGTGTGCTCTTGTATTTGGGGCATAGATGTTCAGTAATGAGATTTCATCTTAATGGATTTTTCCTGTGACTTATATGAAATGTCCTTCTTTATCTCTTTTGATTGATTTTAGTTGGAAGTCTATTTTCTTAGATATTAGGATAGCTACAGCAGCTTTTTTCTTTGGTCCATTTGATGGAAAAATTTTTTCCAACTCTTTACTCTGAGACAATATCTGTCTTTGAGTTTGAGGTGTGTTTCTTGTATGAAGAAGAAAGATGGATTCTGTTTTCATATCCAATCTGTTAGTCTGTTTTTTTTCCTTATAGTTGAGTTGAGTCCATTTATTTTAAGAGATATTAATGACCAGTGATTGCTCTCTCCTGTTAATTGGGTTTTTGTTTTTAGTGATGTTAATTTGTGTGTTTTTCCCTTTTTTGGGTTTTGCTGCTGTGAGCCCATTAATTGCCTGTGTTAGTGTTGATGTAGTCAACTTTCTTGGGTTGGAGTTTTCCTTCTTGTACTTTGTGTAGGGCTGTGTTTGTGGCTAGGTATTGGGTAAATCTGGTTTTGCTGTGGAATATCTTGTTTTGTCTTTCTGTGGCAATTGAAAGTTTTGCTGGGTATAGTAATCTGGGCTGGTGTCTATGGTCTCTTAATGTCTGCATAACGTTTGACCAGGACCTTTTGGCTTTCATTGTCTCCATTGAGAAGTCAGGTGTAATTCTGTTAGGTCTGCCTTTATATGCTACTTGGCCATTCCTTTGAAACTCTTAATATTCTTTCTTTATTCTGTATGTTTAGTGTTTTGATTATTATGTGGTGAAGGGATGTTTTTAAAGTCAGTTTTAAGCCAGGTCTTGTATCTTCATTCAACTTTCTTTAGATTGGGCAAGTTTTCTTCTATAATTTTGTTAAATATATTTTCTGTGGTTTTGAGTTGAACTTCTTCTCATTCCTCTATAACTATTATTCTGAGGTTTGATCTTTTCATGGTGTCCCATATTTCTTGGATATTTTGTGTTAAGCTTTTATTAGATTTACTCTTTTCTTTTACTGATGAGTCTATTTCCTCTATTGTAGATTCAGAGCTTGAGATTATCTTTTCCATCTCTTATATTCTGCTGTTTATGGTTGCATTTGTGGTTCCTGGTCATTTTCTCATGATTTCTTTTTCTATAATTTCCTTGGCTTGTGTTCTCTTTATTGTCTCTATCTCTGTTTTCAAGTCTTGAATAGTTTTTTTTTTTTCATATGTTTGATTGCTTTTTCTTGGTTTTCCTTAAGGGATTTGTTGATGTCTTCCTATTTATTTATTTATTAAAAATTTCCACCTCCTCCCCTCCTCTCACTTCCCTCCCACTCCACCCCACAACCCCTTCCCCCTCCATCTCAAGTCCTAAGAGAAGTCAGGGTTCCCTGCCTGTGTGAAGTCCAAGGCCCTCACCCCTCCACCCAGGTCTAAGAAGGTATGCATCCAAATAGACTAGGCTCCCAAAAAGCCAGTACATGCAGTAGAATCAAAACCCAGTGCCATTATCATTGGCTTCTCAGTCAACCCTCATTGTCAGCCACATTTAGAGAGTCCAGTCTGAACACATGCTGTTCAGTCACAGTCCAGCTCCTCCATTTCTTTGAGGGAATTTCTCATTTCATCTTTAAGGGCCTCAAACATTCTCTTGAAGTTATTTTTAGGTCAGTTTCTTCTGCTTCATAAATATTTGGTTGTTCAAGTCTTGCTGATGTAGTGTCACTAGATTTTCTTGGTGTAGAGTTGCTCTTTGTGGTGTTGCATGTGTTCTTACCTTGTCCCCACAGTTTTCTCTGCTTTCATGGAGTTTACTATCTCAGGCCTGCTGTGGCCTAGGTTGTTGGCTCAGACCTTTTTCTGTAAATGTCCCTGGTCTGGATCTGATTTTGCAGAGGTCCCTGGCTTGGGGTTGGTCCCTCAAAGGTCTCTGACTCCAATTTACACCCTCAGAGGTCCCAGACTTGGAAAGGCCAGGACCTGGCTCAGGCCTATTCCCTCAGAGGTTCCAGACTCACACCCAGACCCACAGAGATTTCTGGTTCTTGCCTTCTCTCTCGGATGTCTCAGACCAACGCCTGGACCCGCAGAGGTCCTGGTTCAGGTCTAGTCCCTCAGAGGTCCCAGCCACACACCTGGACACATAGAGGTCTCTGGTACTTAGGGGTCCCAGACTCATGTCTGTACCCACATAGGTCCTGGCTCAGAACTAGTTTCTTAGAGGTCCCTGACTCATGCCTAGACCTGCAGGGCTCCTGGCTCAAGTCTACTCTGTTGAAGTTCCCAGACTCATGCCTGGACCCGCAGAGGTTTCTGGCACTGGCCCACTCCCTCAGTGGTTGCTCCTCTGTACCTGCTCCTATGGGGTTCACTGTCTCAGGTCTGCTCTGACCTTGGTTGCTGACTTGTTTCTATAAATGTCCCTGGTCTGGAGCTGTTCCCACTCACTCAGAGTTAGCTGTATCAGGCCTGTTCCAGCCTAGGTTGCTAGCTCAGTCTTGCTCCTATGGAGTTTGCTGCCCCAGGCCCGCTCTGGCCTGGGTCCTCAAATTTTTTGGATGCTACTGACCTTAGAATTAATTGATGCTATTCTTGATATCTACAGTTTCAATAACAATGATTCATTTATATTATATGAAAATTTATTTTTTTCTCTGTGCAGATAGAATTTACAGGGTTTTAATTGTCCTACAATATTTTCTATAAATTTGTCTTTCTTCCTCTACTTTATATTTCATTTATATTTTTCTTTTTATTTCTCTGAGATCATTCCTATTTTGTTATGTTTAGAGAGTTTGTTATCTTCAGAGAGTTGCTAATATCATTAGTATTCAGACTTCATTATTTTTAATATGTATTTCAATGCTACAGTATACCCAGTAAGTATATGCTCCTGTCACTTAACCTAGCAATTACTATTTTATTTTGATTGTGGTTTTCCTTTGAAATTGGAGATGAGACATGGATCTCCTAATTTGCAACACAGGGTAACTATTATGGACTTACTTTTTATTAGACTAACTTTGCTATCTTATGTGATCTAGGTCTTTGAAAATTTATTTAAAAGTAACTAGTGTATCATAAATACAAAGAATATCATGAGAAAATACATGTTTATGTAAAGCATGGAAGCAATATAGCAAACTTAACAAAGGAGGCATTTTATGAAGATTATTTTAGTAGTCACATAAAGGTGGGAAGAGGTCATTTCAGGGTATTATCTGACTGCTGTGTCAATCTTATGTGACCATATTAAAGCAAGTAATGTTCTCTGTTTTGCTTCCTCCTGAGTGGTCCCATTGTCAAAATAGCAGGTTGTTAATGTAACATGCAGTATGCTAAAAGTTTTTATACAAATGGCCTTATTTAAAATAACCAAGTAAATATTTCCTAAAGAAAGTATTTAATGCCCCTCTCACTTTCTAATTTTTACAATTCCATTACATGGGGCTCAGGAGAATCAACATTGCAATATTTTCCCCAGTAGCTGTGTGACCAGATTATTAATATCTTAAGAGTCAAAATTACTCTATGATCACATTCTGTATTTTGTTATTCAACTGAAATTATAAAACACCTATTCTTACCTTCTTATTTCCATACATTTGCTTAACAGATTTTCATAATGCTTCTATAATTTCACTAATACAAGTAGAACATACCCACATTCTAAAATAGTGTTATCTGTACGACAAGTAGTTTCTTCATCATTCTTCTGATAATATGTAAACAAAACATGAAACAAAAACATCTGTAGGGGAAGGACCTCTGAAACCTTACCATAGCATAGGAGTTATTGGCAGATGATGGTGACAGAGGGCAGAGGAGTCAGTCTCCTTTGGGGATATGGCAGCTGGTAGGTTGTCTATACCCCAATGGATGGCTCCACACCCATGTGTTTATGAGCATTTCTAATTGGACTCAGGAGCCTATTAAGAACAAACAAAACAGAGAGTGCATGAAGTTAAGAAGAAGGTAGGGTAGGAACACTAATCAGAACTGGAGAGTGGTAAATAACATGATCAAAATACATTGTATGAATGTAGGAAATATATCAAAAGTGTCAAAGATCAGATTTGATGAAACTCATGCCTTCCAGAGTAGGAGTGTAGGGATTAGTGTTATTAAGTAAAAGGATCAGAGATGTAAGAGAAATAAGAGACAGAAACACAGAACAGCATCAGGAGGGACATTCAATGAGTACTAAATCTGCCTAGTTTATTTTCTACACATTTATATACTTCATTCTAAAAGGGAGGGAGGATGCAACAGACTTTATTAACAAAATATAAAGACTTGAATTCTCTAATCCATGGTCTGAGTGGAGCAAGATCAACCTCTATACCCAAAGTTCTAATTAACCATACTTTAGGTCAAAATCGGTCATTTGTAGCCACACCTGTTGTCAATAACTTTGAGAGAGCAAAAATCAGCTCAAATTTTCTGAGTTCTAGTCAGGGAAGAACAGACTTACATCTGTGGGTCTCCACAAAGAATAAACAGAAAATACTATTTTTAGAATTATTTCGAAAATTGAAATATTTTTAAAACTGTTCTGCCTCTATGATGTTATTATAACGCAGAACTGTAAGCAGTTAGGCCACAACTACAATTTAACTTGCTGGAATAAGGTAAAAATCTTAAATCATGCTACTTAATAAAAATGTTGATGTTTTTAGAGCAAAATCATTGTTGAAATTCCCTGCTATTATATATACTTCAAAATTATAAAAGTGCCAAACTTTATAAAATAAGGACACAAATATGCACAGGTATAGATTTTATGTATCAAATATAGAAGCAGTAATTTATGAAATATTAAACAAATAGAATTACTATAGATTTACAGCATTTTTCTCCTGTATATAAACCTTTAATAATTTTATAATTTTTCAAGGGGATTTGATGGGATACTTACCCGCTGCTCTTTCAATCTGTGGTATAGCTTAGCTGGTAAGTTCAAATGCTTCGAATCACTGTCACATTTAGGAACCCACATTTTGAACTTTGAAATTACAAATTTTTACGCATATGTAGTTTGAAAATTTTGTATCTGCTTAATATATCCCTTTGGGGAAAATACATGATGATAACTTCAATGGTCTCTCCTTCTTAAATTCGTTGTAATCTTTGATCAATTTTGGAAATGGCATCTAATATTTCAGTGGACATTGGAAGCGCCTGCTAGTGTAATACTCAACTTGTTTTCAGTGTAATTGTTTGTGTAGGAAGAAATGCTATCATATTCTTTAATGAGTGTGGATTATAGAAGCCAAAGGTATAAAACATCAACAGCTCAGTTAGACTTAGTCAGACTTTCCTCATCTTAGTGGTTCTGCACAGCCTGCTTCTTCTGCTTGAAATGTCTGTGCCCTATTACTCTGTCTTCTTTAAGAACTATTCCTCTATGAAGCTTTACAGCTGGCGTTAATTGTCCATCCATTCCTGTTTTCCCGTGAAGTCACCGAATCCTGACCTAATTACATTTTATTGTTACTTCTTTCCCAAATAAACAGTGAGTTTTTGTAGTGACTAGCAGTCTTCTCTCCTCACTAACAGTTTCCATATATTTTGAGAACAAGTGTTTAAGGTGCTATAAGTCACATAAATTAATATTAGATGAACATTATTATTATATCTAGTTATTGAACTAATACTTTTTAATTTATAAAAATTTTAGTTCCTGGTTGTCATTGAGTGTAATTTAACTTGACAGAAGTTAATCTTCAATAAGAGTAAACTTATTTATTTTATTATTATTTGTTTTTTTAATTCCTTTGGTTTATCATGTTAATGGAGTAATTAGATAGTTTGTTGCTTTGGGTTAGTGTGAGTCTAGCTATGTTTATTTCTTAGTATAGATGTAATAAACTTGAATTTTGTTTTCAGAGATCATGTAGTCAGCTTCTGCTAAGGTTAGTAGCATGGTTTCTGGAAGGTAGTCTCCATGTTTTCAACAATTTGAGTAGAGAGATCTTTGTAACTCTCTGTTTTCTAAAAGTTATTGGTCAATTTCTTAAAGGGGGAAATAGCCGAGTGGTGTCACTGCTGTAGTCCCAATGTAGATTTTGAGTTAACTGAGTGTGAGCAGGGATTGTGTGATGGATGATACAGCTGACCCTGAATCATCACCAATCATCCTTTTGTTTTCACTATTTGAAATGCGATGAACAAATGCAGTCTGTCCAGGAGACCAAGAAGAAAACTCCCATTTAATTTTATGATTAGATATAGAGGTAAAAACATTTCTGACTTTATCAAGGTACACCAAAGGCTTAAACAGAACAGAAATGCTTCACAGCGACCAGGTTCAAGCACATTGTTACCAAATATGCCTTCAACTAGTTACCTGAAGTTTGCTTTTCCCGGTGTGCAATAAAGAATTATAGAATCTGACTGATAGTTGTCTGAAGTACACATTCCTTCATATTATAACAGTGTCTATAATAACTGTTTTCTTTCCCTCTCCACTGTCCCATTAAGAGCATCTTAATAAAACGAAAGAAATAGGAGAAGAGAGCAATCATTGTCTTCATTTTAGAGCTTAAAGCATTATTTTCAGATTTTCTTGAAATCCTTGATAAATATATTGGCAACTATTATTATAACAGAGATATGATTTATTTATTTATATTTTATGAAACACACTTATCAGCTTGCTATGGCATGCTCACCAACGTGGCAGGCACACAGAGAGTTCCTGCCAGAGATGTGGGGAGAGGAGAACCCAATCTAACATAAAAAAGGTTTGCACTTGCACTGCTTATATTCTACTAATAAACTCACTTTTCTAAATATAATTGTAGAGTTTACATTACTTAACCACTTTTTAAACCCCCTCAAAATTTTGTATTCCATCTTCTTAATTCTGTGATCATTTCTGGTTTGTTTTCCCTCACCATAATATAATTAAATGTAGATCTATGAAGATGAAAAGAGTCTAGAAGGAAAAGGAATTTGCCTCTTTCTCTGCATGTGACACTCTGCCCTCGAACATTAAATCAAATTGCGTTAAAGAAAGTCTGGCAGGTGTTTTAAAACCCAGGAGCTTCTTAAAAACATAGAATCTAAGCAATAATATTGGCCTTTATTATATATAAAGAGGAGGTAAATATGAATTAGGAGGTTTAATGTAAGAAGTCCTCATTATAATAGCTGTGAAAACAGTTAGGATGTGAATTCAGCAAAAACTCTGTCCCAACTGTTTCATCCTGTAGTAACTTATTGGGATGATTCAGTGAGAGCAAGGAAAGGTGACTATTAGGAATTTCTCAGAATGCCGGAAAGAGACTAAACACTGCCTTTGGTAGTCACCCAATGCAGAAATGCTGTGTTGAAATGAAGTCTCTAGAATGATAATCTGGCTTATGGCCACTTGTATTGATGAAGGCCTGGCAGAAAAAACATTACCAAATCAGGACCTAAACAGACAAATTATAAATTAGCATTTGATTACGCTTGAGTCAATACTTTGCTGTGAAGCCAGGAAAGGGAGAGAGCATGCTTTACCTACAGATCAGTGGTGATCCGTGTGTTGTGGTAATGTTAAGGGTTTGAAGCCCCAGATCATGGACTTCTGTGGGAGGATAGAGAAGAGAAGTGCTCAAAGAGACTTTCCAGAAAGTTCTGAAGAGGGATTTAACTTTCTAATTTGGAGCGTCATTTGACAAATTGAAATAGCTAATTATATAGCAACTCTTTTTAGGACCATATAATATGGCAGCATCTTCTAAAAGTAGAATATAAGGAAATTGATAGAAACTTAACAGTTTTGAATCACCAAATATCCCCAGATCATAGCAAGCATTCCATGGTGACTTTGACTTCATTTATCAGCCTCAAGAGCAGTTTAAACAGCATGTAGGCAGTTTGTTTCTATCTCCATCTTTATGTCTGTCTTTCAGATAATAGCTGCTAACTTACAGCTTCCAGTCCACCCTTTCCTGTGACTCGCCACAGGCACTAGGCATCAGGGATTCCTGTGTGCCAGCAAACCTCTCCGTATCTCTCCACTATAAGCTGTCAGTTAGCCCCAGTGAGAATGTTATGAGACCTATGGGAGATTTGTATTCCAGGGGAGAAAGTTTCCCACTTAATTCAAAAATTAAATCTCTGTTTCCATTACTTAGTGAAAGTAGCTGACAGGTATTTGGAACAATGTCTGGGGATTCATCATCATAGATTTGGTCTTGGTAGAGAGAACATCTCTTCAGAAAGCATCTGTCTTAAGCATTTTTTATTGATGCGGTCTCGTTACAGCCAGCAGTTGGTACCAACTTCTCCACTTATCAGGGTTTATCTACAAGACTTTTCTATTCTCTTCTGAAATTGATACTTATCCAACTCCCTTTTTCTTTTAGGTGGTAAGAACCAGTGAAAATATCAAGTGTAATTTAATTCCTGAAAAGCACAACCATGTTTCTTTTTTGTTCTAAGTACCACAGATGTCCCGTTCTTATTATTTTGTTTACTTCTATTGTGGATGTCATTTTTACAGGTTTATTTTATTGTTTATTGGTTACACCTTTTTTTACTTTAAGTCCATATGTCTGAAATTTCACTACAAAATTGGGGAAAGAAATGAGGTGATGTTATTCAGGAAAATCAAATATTCTAGAAGTAGACAATGAGCTCTTTGGTTTATTATGGTTTCAGCATTTGCTTATGTGTTTATCAGCTGATTAATGAGTGACTGCAGGCAAACTATATCTTTAAGGATGATGTGAATGTATTTATGTAGATGTGTTTTCTTATTGGTTTATGAATAAAGCTGTTTTGACCAACAACCTAGCAGAGTAAATCCAGTTAGGAAATCCGAACAGAGAAGTTTAGAGAGAGTAGGCAGAGTCAAGATGACACCATGTATTTGCTAAAGGAGGCAGACATTATGTTGCTGCCTAAGAAACAAGAGGTAACAAACCATGAGATACATGGTAAAACATAAAATAATAGAAACGGTATAATTTAAGATGTTTGAGTTAGTTAATAAGAAGCCTGAGCTAATAGGCCAGCATTGTTATTAACATAATTTCTGTGTGATTATCTGGGTTTGGGCAGTTGGAAAACAAAAGAGCAGTCTCTGACTGCAGGAAAAGCAAAATATCAACATACAAAATAAAGTGATTTCTGACACTTCCATATTTTATTTGTGGGTGGTATCACATAATTTTTGGAACATTTGGTTAGATTGTGTGCTGTGTTATACATATTAGTCAATCACTGATCCTGCCTCTTAAAACATAAATCAGATATGTTATCTCTTGTTAATTTAGTGGGTTAGAGTCAGTCCACTTGATAGAATTAATAAGATCATCAGTTAATAGTAAGTAGTTTATGTCTTGTCTATTAATAACCTTATATTTCAAAATGACTAAGATTTGCCAATAAAAAGTCATTTCCTGAATTGATGTAATGCCCAGAGACCATTTGTAGTTAACAGGTAGTAGTAGTAGAATGAGCATTAGTAGTTATTACCAAATTTTATTGAATGTTATTACCAAATTCACTGTGGAAGGCAAGAAATCTTTGCTCTAAAAAGAAAATAGCATAGCATCTCAGAAACCAAGGTTTATGTTTAGCTTGTATATTGTGGTAGTGTTGAAAAGCCTATTGAGTTGTTTCTGTGGATGTACATTTGGTTCTGTTTGGGCTCAAGGGAATTGAAACAATAAAAAATGATATGTTAGGAAAAACTTGTCTTTGATTCAAGATTCTGTGATTTTTACTGTTACTGTATACATTTGCCAAAAAGGTTGTTCATGAGATAATCAAAGGTAGCTATTAGCTCTTGTGATTGGAGGTGAAATTGCACTTTTATCACTGAAAAGTTTTATATATTCTCTCTGCACTAAAAGAAACTGTGGCATTTTGTTTTAAAGTATGTGTCTTGATTAAAAGAATATAACTTTATATGAGAATAACCCCTGTATCTTTTCAGGGCTGTAGTTTATCTCTTTAAAAAATTATATTTTCTTATGCTAAAAAGCCTTTTAAAAATAACCTTTTACCCCCTCATCCATGTGCCTAGAAAAATAGAAATAATCACCTGCTCAATCATCTTTGATTTCTGCATTTATTCTGTCAGAAGAATGCTTGCATACTAATTGAAAGGATGGCTTTTGTGTTTTCAATAGCTAATCATGTAATTATGTCTTGCCTAGACACTGTTGGGTCTATTTGAATAAGAGTGATCATGAGTTCAATAAGTTCTTAGCAGTTTCTCTTGTTAAACTTACAGTGAGATGCAAGGGGAAGGAAGTGGCAGCTCAGGCGCCATGCAAACTAGACCACGACTGCTTTGAAAAAAAGTGTCAAAAGCTGCTTTCCTAAACAAGGGTTTCCTGTAGGTCACATTTCAACTCCAGACTGCGCACGACATTCTTGAAAGTAAAACAAGGGTGGGAAAAATATACAGGGCCTGTGCTGTCCTCCGTGACAAATGTGGTTGCTGAACATTGGTAGAAAACTGACAGTTATTGGATATGGTAAACACTGGCTTTTCTAATGGCACTGAGCTTCGATCTCTATTATAGAGATGTCTGAAATAATGGAATTAATCTTTTCTATTAAATATAATTATCTCAGTAACATCTCAAAGTATTCAATGAATAAATATTTGTGGAAATTCTTAATACATCAGGATATAGTTCATGGTTTTCCTTGAGAGAATTCAAACCATAGTAAATTAAATTAAGCAATGTAAAAGATTTATTGTTTATTCAGTTTAACTTATTCATTTGATTTTTGATGCTTGTGACTTTACATAAAAAATTTCCTTTTCAATATCTATTAGTAATCCCTACATGATTTTCTCTTTTGGATAGGAAATAATTTGCCATTATGTTTGCTCTTCATTAAATAGACGACAAACGGTCTTGCATTTGCGAGATGAAAATTTGGCTGAGTGGTTTTGCTCTGATATCGCTGTGCTTCAATACAGCAGCTACACTGAATCCTTATCCCAGATTCCTTCCCACACCTTAAGCTTTGCTTGGCAATTTACTGATTTGGTAGGATCTGTGCAGTGATCAACTTATCCACTACTACTGGTGAGGGTGTCTATATTTGAAAATGGCCCCATCTGTTCATCAGTCGTCTTTAGGATATAACCAAGTGAACCCTGGTGAACTGCGCACACACATAGTCCTTGCCGAGTATTTCCTGTGGCCTGTGTTCAGAGCCTCTTTAACATAAAGGCTTTACTTTGGTTGAATATTTTGTTCTCCCTTATTAAATTTGGCAGAAATATTATGTACTTTTCCAACAGGTATATTGTATATTGCCTCCAACAGGTCTTATAAAATAATAAATTTTTAAGGAAGAGTTGATTGAAAAACAAGGAGGCAAAGTCATTGGGGGAGACATGGTCCCATGAGAAAGAGGATATAAGACATAGGAAATGAAGCAATGAGCAGTAAAGCCTATAATCAGAAGTAGAAAAAAATGGAGCATTTACGTTTACCACTGATGTTGCTTTCAAGTACCTATCCATCAAGAAGTCACTTAGTTTCAAAAACTAGGAAATATATTCCTCCGTGGTACAGATTAAAGAAAGTGGGGACAGCTTGTCTGGGAGTCACTGAGTTAGAAAGAACAATACAATTTTTTAAAAAGCCAGTTCATTATGTAAGGTAGCTTAGATATTTTGTTTTAGTCCAGTCATATTTAATCCAACAGTAAAACCAAAGTCATTTGCGAGAGTGGCAAATGAAAGGGTGGCATGCTGTTCCCTAGGGTTGTCTCCAAGTTTGTTCCCTGAGTGCCACAGGGAAGGTTCACAGAAGGGCTTGAATCCTGTGAAATCAGCAATTCTGAAGCGGCATGACAAGTTCAGAACAAGGTGATGGAACAAGCAAAGTTATTCCAGGATAAGGGATCCACCTAATCTTGACTTGAAAACAACAACATGAAATTTTTTATGGGCTGGGGGGGAGGTCAGAAAGGTCTGAAAAATGAGGTCAGGAAAGCATCAGAGTCAAGTCATAGTCCATAAGTTTGGAGCTATAACCAGTAAGCAACAGCAAATTCTGAAAATCTAAAGAAGCTAAATGCCAAGGCTGAAGATCCCAAGTTTGACAAGTATGGTTGGGTGGCTATAAGGGAAGGGAAGTTTAAATTGTTATAGTTTTCTTTAAAACGCACATAAATTTAACTTCATTGCATTTCATTACTTTAAAAACGGTGTAATTTTATTCCCAAAAAGGCATTTGTTGCGAGTGGGAACCAAAAGAAATGGGTGTCAGGAAGAATTCTCTTATCTCCTAGCATTTTTTTTAAATGTCTGCCTCTTGGCCATCAGTGTTTGATGCCAGAGCAGCCTTACCAGCAGAGGAAAACATATAGAACACTATAAAGCAGACATAAAATCTCCTTCAGAAGCACAGCTGGCTGCTCAGTCCTGTGCTCTTCTAAGTGAACAGGCACATATGTCTGAAAGAAAGAACAAGAGCCAGAGACCAAGTAAACAAATCAGAATGGGTAGTCCTTATAAATGGTTAAATCACCATACAAATGAAAGTACCAGAGTGAGTAACCAAGGATATGTTAAGGATTACATTGTGCTAGTGCAAAGCTTTTGGCTATAGATAAAACAAGAGAGGATCTAGATTTTAAGCGCTGAGATTTTTTTTCACAAATGAGCTTTAAATATTCTTAGAATACAGAAAACCCCTAGATGAGAATGACAAAAATCAAATAGACTTTGGTTTATGAAGCCATGTTTGGGATTATTGTTACCATAGCAACCTGAGCAATGAATCTGTATCTAAAATCCTTTTATAGCATTTATCCACATCTGGACCATTTACAGGTGTGTACAAAAAGGTTATTTATATTACAACCACTCGTTCACTGTTGTAGAACCCATTTGTCATTCCTAGTGATAGATTTTCTTCTGTTAAACTCACAACTCTAGAATTATAAGACAAAAATAAATTCTTGTGAAATATAAGGCATGAATTCTTTTCTCTCCTTATTTATCATCTCAGTTTTATCTCCTAATGACCATTTCCATGGGGAAAAAGTTCTAATTTTGTTATAATTCACATAAACTTGACTTTTTTTTACAAATCCTTTTTAGCTAACTATCCCTTTATGGAACTATTATCTAATCTTTTATTATAAATCCTTACATATAATGTACATGATTTAGAAAATATATTAAATATATAAAATAATAAAAATCACTAATATATTATTGATTAAACAGAACTCATACAAAGTAAATTCAGTGTCAGGTTCTATATTATGTGTGTTTATGCATGTGCACAGAGAAACAGGTGTGCATTGCTTGTCTTTGTTCCCAATGCAAAGAATTTTAAAGATCACAATGCTTATTACTTTGAGTCAGAAAATACAATATAGGAATTTATTCAATGTCAGTGTTTTCTTTTTGCTTATTCTATTATTTTACATTTAAGATTATTTTACCTGCATGTATATTTGTGCACAAGTGTATGTAATACCCGGGGATGTCACAACATGTCAGATCCCTTGGAAGAAAAGTGGCAGATAGCAATGAACTGTCATTTTGGTGCTGGAAATTGATCCCAGCTACTCAATAGATCAACCATTGATCTAACTGTTGTTGAGCTATCATGACAGCATGAGTTGCCATGCTTAAAAAAAAAAACACCTTAAGAAACAATTTACAAAAATTCAGTCATCTGGTAGGACCACAATTGATTTTTCTATCCCTCAGTTGTTTGATGTACATATTATTTCATTTGGGAGAATTTTATGTAACGGGTCTGAAAACAGGCACTGCTGTCTGTAATACTTCAGTATGTTCCTTAAGTTAACTCCAAACAATGAAACTCACATCTTCAAGTTCTACAACTATCAACACCACCAATTTCAAATCAAAATATTCATAAAATTGGATCTGCACTAAATATCTGCCTTCCTTTTTTCTTTTTTTCCCCTTTGGAATCAACAAGAAATTTTTGTTTTTCATTGCCCCAGATATTCTTCTGCTTCAGAGTAGGTCAGTCAAAGTCATGTAGAGTTGAACATTTCAAGTGTAATATTTTTAAAGGGATATACTGAGAAAGGATATGCAAGAGAAAAGTTGCAATCCTTTCTAGACCATTTCTGGTATCTTTAGACACTATAACATAAAAAACTTATCATTTCCTCCCCATTAAGAATCCAATAGAGACAGATATGTAATCCAATATGTATTAGGACCATACACCTGGGAGGAAGACCTGAAGGCAGGGATTATAAGCATTAATTGGGCCATCATCATGAAAATAAATCTCCATAAAGTACAAAAGTATTTTTTAACTATGTGATCATCTGCTCTCAGATTTTTTCTATAAGATAAACAGTTCAGTGTTTCTCCTACAAAATAGGAATACTCCTGACTTTGAATTTGATTGCTCTGAAGAGACATGATGATTGCAGCAACTCTTATTAAGGAAAATATTTAATTAGGACTGACTTATAGTACAAAGGTTTAGTCCATTATCATCGTGGTGGGAAGCATGATGGCATGTCGTCAACATGGTTCTGGAGACATAGCTGAGAATTCTACATCTAGATCCACATGCAGCAGGAAGTGACTACCATACTGAACATGGCTTGAGCATCTAAGACTTTATAGGACACGCCAGTGATACACTTCCTCCAAAAAGGCCGCACATATTCCAATAAGGCCACATCTCCTAATAGTGCCACTCCTTGTAGGCCTACGGGGGGTCATTTTTATTCAGACCAACTCTACAACCATATCATCATTTTGAACAGGAAACTTTTAAAATATGTTACATAAAATAACTTATTATGACTATAAAGGCAGTTACAAACACTGCTAGTCTGTATAGTTGAATGCCATAGGTGATTTAATCATTTCAAGTCATACTTGACCACAGTTTTACAAGAATAGCTTACTCTAAGCTTGGTATGTATTAGGTTATAGAGATTCTAATTATGAGACAAATTCCGTATTATTCATTTTGTTATTTTGCTATTTTAAACTCCAGTGTCATAAACCTGGAATAATAAGACCATACTTTTAAATTATAAGACTGCCTATTAGGCTATTTTCTCTAATATCTTAGAAATGTGAAAATGTTTTAGATTTGAGTTGATTGTTTCTTGATGTTTCTATTAGTGTAGTCCATTGTTGTTGATACTTTTTGTAAGGACAGAAATAAAAACTTACATGTTAGTTCATTTTCAAACTGGATTGTATCTAGACTTCCAAAGGAAATGCCAAGGCCTAGCCACAGTTACAGCCTACAAATGAAAAACACCCACAATTTAAATTGCTGCTAGAGTGATGTCTTCTATACTTCTTTAGCTATACACACAAATACACACATATGGACATGACAGGGATAAGCACACTCTCTAAGACAGGATTACTATTGCTATGATAAAACACCATGGCCATAAGCAACCTGAAGAAGAATGGGTTTATTTCATCATACAACTCTCAAGTCACACTCTAGTTGTGAAGGAAGTAAGGACAAGAATTCAAGGTAGGAGCCTAGAAGCAGGAACTGAAGCAGAGTTCGTGGAAAAAAATAATTTATTGCTGGCTTGTCTCCATGACTTGTTAAGCTTTCTTCTAAACTCAGGACCGTCTTCTGATGGACTGAACAACCTACAGTGGGCTAGACACTTGTGCATCAATCATTAATCAAGAAAATGCTTCATAAATTTGCCCACAGTACGGTAACCTGAAGGCATTGTTTTTCAATTGAGAGACCTTATTCCCAAATGACTCAAAAAGGTAACTGGATTACACACATACATAAAAATACACAACACACACATATATATTTAAATCTAGTAAGATGAAAATAAAAGTTGGCCAGTTTTCTGATGTACAATTAAAACTCAGAGAGAGAAATTGCAATTCAACCTGAAGAACCCCCCCCCCCCAAAAAGCAGCTAGGCATTGGCTCTTATTTCTACCTCAGCCCTAAATAGTGATACTGCCTCTAGGAATCTCAGAATAAGACTGTGGTTGAGAGCTGCTTCCTTTTGTCTTAAAGGCATGCATGACTGTGATTAAAGGTGAAGAAACCAAAGACCAAATTGCTTTACAGTCTGATTGAATTTTGGGGCCTGAAATAAACATAATGCCATATTAATTATCAGAGAAATTTAAGCAATCCTTATTATTTGAGGCACTCAAACATTCTAAATAAAATTCATTTAAAAGTGATTCAAAAGCAAAGGTTTGCCCCTCATCAAGCCGTTGGTTGTACAATCCTATGACAAGTGACTGGGCTCATCCAGGCCTGTTTGTTCCAAAGAAAGCTGTAGTGGCATTTTAATTGTATTTGAATAAATAATGCTTGCCTGAAGTCTGAGAGTAAAACAGCCCCATTGGTCAGCCTCACAGACCAGATAATGGTGACACACACATTTAATCCCAGTAGCCACACTTGTTGCCATAGAAACCGGGTGATGCATGCCTTTAAGCAATTTGGTCTTTGGTTTCTAGCACGTAGATCTTAGTAATGAAATTACATTATCGAGTAAAACAATAAAAAACAAACAAACAAAAAGACACAGGGAGCAAAAAAAAAATCTTTGATGCCAAATTAAATTAACATGACTTACAATACAATAACAATCTGGATGATATAAAAGGGGTTCTACTACTTATAAATGTGTCATTTTTACTTAGTAGCTGGAATCAAGGTCTATAAGATTAACACAAGTCCTTGGAAGAACATGCCAAGACAGAACTAAACATAAAGTTTGATGAGAGGAAAATGCCAGGAAAGTAAACAGAGAGAAAGTCAATGAAGCACAGTAGATATGGGAAACCATATATGTGCCATTGCTGCACCGGAGAGAGAGGCTTAGAAAGTGAGCTGAAAGTATCCTGTATTGTTAACTAGGGTAGTCAGTAGATGCTCTGTCAACAAACGGATCCTGAATCTGCCAGTAATAGTGGTGGTGGTAGTAGTGGTGGTGATGGTGGTAGGTGCACGTATCTGCCTCCTCTATAATCAATATTCAGTAATATATTCAATCTGTTTCTTGCTTATATTACCATTTCCATAATACTTGTTGAAATATTTGACCACAGATAATGAATCTGTTTCCCATTTATATGAATTATGTACTAAAAACTGACAAAATACATATATTTTCAAACATATTAAAAAGAGCCTTACTGGAACAGGAGCAATAGTTCAAAGTTTAAGTGAGTTTTTTGCTCTTCAAAAGACCAGGGTTCAGTTCCAAGCACCTGAATAGAAGTTTACAATTGCCTCCAACTTCATTTCCGCAGTATCTACCACCTTCTTCTGGACCCAGATCACCAGGCACATTTGGTACACAAACATATATTCAGACAAAGCACCCTTATATGTAATACAAACAAAGATAATATTGAAAAATAGTTTTACCTTATTCGCTGTCAAGTCTGAGAATTATCCATAATCCTAGCTCCATGTTTGATGTCCTTGTAGCAAGGCCATCTCTAAATCATACAATATGTTCTGGGAAAAACGATTCCTGTTATGACAAATCATAATAATGTCCTATGAGGCACACAGATGACTTCAACAGGTCCAGGATTGTCCCAAGTGCAACTTCTTAGGGAGTCGTGGACAGATTACTTAAGAGTAGCAAAACTAGCAAATCCAGATGTGAGATGGGATCTATTTGAATGGTGAATTTCTCACAGTTTAGAATGTACCTGGTTGTCCTAAGTCCTTAATTATACCTAATTAAGCATATTAGGTATAATTCTGACACTATCCATACCAAGGACCAGACATAAAGCTCTATATATCATTCAAAGGGTTTTATTTGTTTAAAGTGAGCAGAGAAAGGATATTGAGAAAACACTCCAGAGTCCAAGGGTATTTATGGTAGTTATGATTAAAGATGACTGTGATTGGTCCAGCTGGGTCCCTGCCTGCAGTAATTACCAGACAAACTGAAAGAACCTTAAAAAAGAAAGCACTCAATAAGAATGCTTCCTTCTCAGGCACACTTAGGTCCAGCCAAGATTTTGTAGCTGATGTTAAGCCAGGAGTTGTCAGAAAATCTTCATGCAACCCCTGAACCCCACCTGAGGAAATCCCCACCTATTCCTTCCCAGGCTATAAGCAAACAGGACAACACCACAGGAATGGGAAGTTTTCATAGTTCAGGCCCTGCATATCCAAGTGAAACTCTGCTATTGACCTGTGGAGTATGGAATACCAACATATAACTCTTGTTTCATTAATCTATTGAAGATTTTTGGTAGTTTGTTGCCATGGCATAACCCAAATGCTGAATGGAAATTTAATAGTGAACAGCTTTAATAAGGAATGTGTGAAAGGGGAATGCTTTGTACAGGAGGACAAAGTGAAACCAGCTACACAAAGCCCAAAGTCAGTGCTATTGTATATATAACTACAATGGAACCAGCCTTCAGAAAACGACAGATCTAGCAAGGTGTGTTTCAAACAACTGTAGCAAGTGTTCTCCTTTTTACCTCATTTCTGCATCTATTTTAACCTTAGATATTAATACACTCAATGAAATAGAATAGCTAGAGAGATGGTAGATAGATAGATAGATAGATAGATAGATAGATAGATAGATGATAGACAGACAGACAGATAGATAGATAGATAGATAGATAGATAGATAGATAGATAGATAGATAGATAGATAGATAGATGATAGATAGATGATAGATCCCACAAACTCAATTTTGATGATTTAACAAACACATACATTTGTATATCCAAACATCTAAGGAGAAGAGGATATTCCTTCATTGAGTTCTCCTGACCTGTTAAGGCTTGTCCTCACACTCATTAGCATTTATGTTCTTGTTTTAGCTGTGACCATTAGAAATGTCTTACGAGGGCTGGTGAGATGGCTCAGTAGTTAAGAATCCGTGTGACTCTTTCAAGGGATCCATGTTTGGTTTTCAACACCTAAGCTGTGTGGTATTATGTACTATTGACTAACTCCTTTCACAAGATGGCATGGGTGGTCCCGAGATGTGGAATTAATTCCTGTGGGAATTTAGGTTGTTTATAGTTTAGTGCTATAACTCTTGAAATTGCTATAAGTCCTCTAACATAATTCTTTGTGAGAATGTTTTTACTTTGATTTCTTAAAGGCCCATTGGTAGACTAACAAACTCATACTGAATAATATGCAAGAGAATTTTAAAAAACTCCAAAAGGAATACAGTTTTGTATAATACAATATTATTCAGTCTTGAAAAAAGGAGGAAATGCTGTCATTTGTAACAAGATGAGTGGACAGAAGTGATTATCATAGTAAGAGTACATGGGATCAGGGGGCCTTGGGGATGGATGATACATATATTCAAAACAATGACCAGTTTCACAGATGTGTGCTCATCTCCAAAGCAATCAGTTTATAGGCATTGACAGGGAATGTTTGACATTTCTCAAGCTGATTATGAAAATAAGAAAACAGGACAAGTTATATAGCTCTGTTGCCACCAAACCTGGTCATCTGAGTGAAATACCCAGGACCCACATGTTGAAAGGAAAGAAGCAACTCCTGAAAATTGTCCTATGACCTCCACACACGTGTGCACACAATATATCTACACACACATACACACACACGCCTACATACACACAATATGTGCATTTCACAATGAGATATGCACATTTTCAAACCAAATAAAAAGATACAGAAAGCATTTTTATCACTCCTTCAAAATTATTTTTATGTCAGAACCATCCTGTAAGTCTTTTTCTGTATTTTTGTTGTTATTTAAAATTGTTTCATTTCCAAATATCTAAGCCTTTTCTGAGTCTCATTTTTATTTGTTTGTACTGTAAGTATGTTATATTTCAGAAAAAGTGCATCATGAATTTCAGTCTTTCCTGAGATGTGTACTTCTGTTGTTGCTACTTTGTCAGGTTGATAGCATGTCATAAGCACTTGCAAAAGGTTCCTTGTGCTGTTGGGTGCATTGTTCTTTATCTATTAGTTAGACCAAGATGACGAGACTGCCGTTCAGTCCATACATTTAGTCTCTGCTTAGAGGTTAGCTGTTTCACTCTGAAAGAAGGGGTTTAAAATATCTGGCTATTTTAGAAGAATTGTTTCTCATTTTAATCTGACAATGTTTATTAGGTATTGAAGTCCAGTTACTGAGCTTGCAAGCTTACAGCTGAGTACCAGATGATGGATTTACTGTGTTTCAAAGTGTTTCTCTTCTGTTTCCAGCAATAGTTGTTTTGAAGGCAGCTGATTCTTGTTCTGTCCAGTGCTATATGGTATACATTTGCCATCATTTGCTGTTTCTGTCTCTTGCTGGGTTCACTATACACCTATTTAAATGATACTTTTTGTATATTTTCATAATCCTTGGCATTTCATTCACATGATTAATCCATTCACATTCTCTGGTTATTTTAAGCCTTTCATCTGACAAGGTATAGTTTCTTGTGCTGTCACTTACCGCTGTGTTTTCTTCTGTCGGGTTAAGCTCAGTAATTGAATACTTTTTAGTAATGCATTTTTCTTCCTAAGTAGCTTTCTAGTCACAGCATTTTATATTTTGTTAATGGGCCCTGTCAAGATAAAACTGTATTTCCTCAACTTATCAGTACATACTTAGAATTAATACTAAACTACCTCACGGAAAGAGTAAGTACCATAAAAGATTAATAAGCCCATTTACCGTCATGCTTTCTATGGTGGTCAGTGTAACTCTACAATTATTATAACACCCTCATAAACCATTTTAATATTTTTACTATAAATGACAGTCTGTATTGTAGAAAATAAAGAATGCGATAACTCTTCTGTATTTATCCGCACACTTACCACCTACAACTTCTTAGTTTCTTCTTGAATATTCAAGTCTCTGTTTGGAAGAATTTTCTATTCATTTCATGAGTTACCTTGATTCTTTCTTGCAGTGAAGATCTGTTTGTTTTTAATGCATCCCAGCACCTCACTGCAAACCTATACACAAACTTCAAATCTTCCATCTGAAAGCACTCTCTGTCTAGGGTTCTTCCCATTCAAATCCAACCAACTGGGCAACACCAAACTCCAACATTTGAATGTCAGTCCAAAGCTCTGCTTTCCTTTTCCTTTCCTGTTGCACCTCTGTTAGGGCAAGTCTTCCGGAAAAAGAAAAAAAAGAAAAGAAAAGAAAATCTGGAATTCATTAATGGGGTTCATTTTCAAGATGCCTGGTCTTGGAATGCATTTTCCATAAAAACCTGGAATATAAGATTTTGCTTTATGTGTTTCACTTTACACCAGGGGGTAGCTAGGGGCTATTGCTTCCATCACATTCAACCTAAATCTTAGAACTTTTTTTTTCTCATTATAAAACTACTTCTAAGTCTGGCTTGGTGTTACAAGTCTTTCCCAGCACCTGAGGGCCAGAGGCAGGCAAATCTCTGTTAGTTCTGTTAGTTAAAGGCCAACCTGATTTATATAGTAAATCCCAAGCCACCCAGAGCTAGACAGTGAGAGTTATTTTCCCCAAAACTGAGGGGAAAAAAGCAAACAAAAACAAACTGAGTCAACAGCAGCAAAAACAAAACCTGGGTCCTGAATAAGACTTTTCAGAAAATATCAATAGTGGGAAACCAATATAGAAAAGGAGGAAACATAAGTTTTAAACAATATTTTGCCACATGATACAAAGAATAACTTTTCCAATATTTATTAAATAAAATGCATTGAAGACTTACTAACCAAGTGAACGCCTAAGAGAAGGTGTTTAAATTCCGTGCTCACCTCCCAAACACTCACTCTGCTGTGCATAGGTCAAGTTCTGTGACAGTTTGTTACCCATCAGCAGTTATTATTTGGCTATAGCTTGTCTTTTATTTATGAGGTGGTGTCAAATGAGAGTAGTAAGCATAACAGTATGTGAATTTGGCAAGTATCAGATACTAGAGTTTGTTAGGGCCATCAGTATTCCTGTCTTAAACCTCTATCCTATATTTTGAGAAAATTCAGGATGCTGTGATAAGTATCTGCTGTGAAGACAGTTAATCTATACATAACCCTGATTTGCTAAGGAGTTACAGTTGAATGTTCTTTTAAGTTAGCTTCATTAAAAATAAATTAATTAATTTTAAAAGCTTAGAGGAGTAGCTTGTCAACATATACCAAAGCAACTTATGTGATACTAAGTCTCATCTCTCACTGCTAACATAAATTCCAGCAACTTTTATTAGCATAAAATAATTAAGTTTTATTGTAGCATTTTTATTTGAATATTTTTTATTTATTATATACTTGCATGAGTACTTCTATGTACCACATGCTTACAGGAATCACCAGAAAACAGAAGAGGGCATTGGATCCCTTAGAACTGGAGTTACATATGGCTGTGAACCACTTGTTATGGTTGCTAGGAGCTGAACCCCAGGTCCCCTGAAAGACGAGTAAGCACTCTTAAGTACTGAGCCATCTCTCCAGGCCCTCAAGTGCAACATTTTTTAAACAAAAATTGTTTCTGTGATCTTTATTTTGGCCACTTCAATTTTGAGAACCTGTATCTTTAGCTATTAAAAAAGTGGGAAGGGCGGTTGGTTTCATGTCCCATGATAGCATCACTCAATTTTGTGTACACAGTAATATATGGATGATGTCCTCTAGAATCTGAATGTCAATAGTCACCACAGAAGACAGACAAGGATTTTCTTCCAGTTTGCTAATTCTTACTTTTTACCTTAAAAAGGGATTCAATGATGCTCACAAATTCTTAACTAGTGAGTATGCTAACTACTCTTTAGAGCTGTTGGAAGCAATTGGTAGAGGATTAAAGAGAGTAAATGAAAACTAAGTTACATAAAGAAAACTATATATTTGAAAGATGCCTGTGATCATAATTTGTTTTTACACACTTTCAGATGTAGGTTTCAGGTATGTTTCAATTGTCCAATTGTTGTTCATTTGCTGTAAAGATGTCTTCCTACCTGCAACTGTTCACTATGTTCAGCATGTCTATGCTTGTTATTTTGTTTGTGTAATGTTGAAATCAGCAGCATAATATTTCTGAGTGGCAGTTCTAATAGGGTATCAAAATTTGTCGAAATAAATATTTATAATTTTGCAACCTGAATGTGAAATGTTTATTTGTGTGTCTCTGTATCAGTTTGTCTGTGTGTGTGTGTCTTACTGTCTGTCTGTCTCTTTATCTGTCTGTCTGTCTTACTACCCCCATGGCAATAAAAATGTCTGGTAGGACATATTTGAGAAAGTATGTAATTCCTTATTGAGAAGGAACGGCTCAAAAGAAAAATTCCCTCTGTTTATATGATTATTTTTCAGATCCAACAGAAGGCCCAAGTGGAGTTCAAGTTTATCACTTTGATTTACATTGTAGTACAGATTTACTTTTTATGTTTCTGGGTCTTTGGAAGTCTCAGCAGGATCTGTGAAGCCGTGCTTCTTCTGTGTATCACCTGTGTCAACAACCACACTTGCTTTCCGGATGGAGTGAGTGCTACAGGGGGATTTGCAGCAATATCCGTTTCTGCTCTCTGTGAGTCTGCTAAGCAGCACCCTTTTACTTTAATTTAGAAGTCTTTAAACTGTACAGTAAACTAGCACAGAACACACACGAATGCGGCCTGACAGCAAGATTTAGAAAACTACACTGCTTTTCTAAGTGAAGGGCCTCCTGGGCTCTTCATAAACTCCAATAAACACAGAGATCCTTTCAAATGTGCAGAACAGGGAAACATTTTCATAAACAGGAGCTGTGCATTATTCATTCTGCAGAAATTTGGAACACTACTGTTGAAAGGCACCTGTAAATGACCAGAATTGACCTTCTAAACTGCCAAAAATAAAAGCGAAAGAAAGGAAGGAAGGAAGGAAGGAAGGAAGGAAGGAAGGAAGGAAGGAAGGAAGGAAGGAAGGAAGGAAGGAAGGAAACCCAAGACTCTGTTAGAGAAAGGACTGGCTATGAAAAAAAAATCATACATGACAAACTAATATAGATCCATTCATATGTTCCTGTGGCACACACCCACTTTTTTTGAATGGAATTTATTGTTGCCATGATCATGGCAAGCTGTATTAAAAGTGTGCCGTGTGATCTGTTCTGTCATACAAACCTGGATGATAGAGGCATTAAAATCATAATTCAATCCTCACGAATTAGATAATATTCTCATTTCTACTTAATTTAAAACTACTTCTATTCATTATATTCTTAGTATACAAACTCATTGAAATTAGTTAAAATAAAAATATTTGCTTGAGAGAATACTTAAATTCTGAGATAATAAGATTATAAATTTGATGAAACTGTAGATATGAATTCACATCACTTCTGTTCATCTTGATGGTGGTGACAATCAGCTGCTGTGTTAGTGTGCCATTGCAAAAGAAATCCCATGTAAACTCTTTTCAAAATGGACTTTTCTATACACCAAAATTTCCACTAGGAAAATAAATTGGTATACAATTTAAGTTAAATATCAACAACACTTAAACTATTACACAAAAATTCTAAATAAAGTGCATTTAAACACTATTAAATGTTATTTTTGTTTGTTTATTTTATTATTTGTATTTTTTATAATTACTTTACATTCTAAATAAAATTTCCTCTCCATCCTCTCCTAGTTCCTCCCAAGAACCGCCTCTCTATCTGCCCCATCTACTAATTTTCTGTTTCTCTTCAGAAAGGGTCAGGCCTCCCATGGATATCAACCATACATGGCAAATCAAGTTGCAGTATGAATAGGCACCTTTCTTCATATTAAGGCTTGACACAACACAGTATGAAAAAGAGGTCTCAAAGCCAGCAAAAGAGTCAGAAAGGCCCTGTTCCCACAGTTAGAAGTTCAACAGGAGACCAAGCAGCTGTAATATATATGTAGAGGAACTTGGTCAGTTCTAGACAGGCTCTCTGGTTGTCATTTCAGTCTCTGTGAGCTCCTAAGAGTCTCATTATTGTCTGTCCAGCTCTTTATTAGACTAATCAAGTGTTTTATACAGGCAAAGTAGCACAAATTCAGAGTTAAACAAATGCAGCATAAAAGAATGAAGCACATATTTGCACCATTAAACAGAGGTTCCACAGCATAAGCAAATGTAATATATCTTAAATTAATATTCTAAAACAGTTACCCTTTTTGTTTAAACAAAACAAAAGGGTTTACCATTAGCATAGTAAAGCTATGTACAACAGAAACAGTTATTACAGAATTGCATCTAAATATTCAGGCCATTCACAATTACCAAATTCAAAAACACTCCAACATCTATCTCATCTTAGACACTCCAAAGTTTTATACCTGTTTTACTTCCTATCATAATTAAGGAAAGCTACAAATGTAATTATCTAACCTTCAACTATATACAAGACCTCAGAAGGATATAATAGTATCTGAGTAAACAGGAAGTGAGTTCCAAAACTCTAGAAATGACAGAGACAACTTACTGCCTGGACAGTCACCCAATGTTCCTCTGCAATGTTGGGATATCCATCTTCAACCCACATGCATAGAGTATCTCTCAGAGTTTTCAGTGAATCAGGAAATTTAAGGCCTGTTCTGCTTTTCTTTGGCAAAGTTCAGCAGTCACTTTTCTATGGGTCCTGTGTGTCAGTTTTCACAGCACAAAATAAAACAGAGCAAAAACAGTTTCTTGCCCAATTTCATAATCTTATGACAATGAAAGCAAGCTCCTTTGTGGTTCTGTGGTGCCCATCATCCTTATTTGAAGCAAATTGATGTTGCGAAAGCAGATGCGTCTCATTTTCATGAAGAGTTCTAAATTAACAAACAGTTTAAATACCATATTTTGCAGATATCTAAAGTTTTTTTTTTTTTGATTTTTCGAGACAGGGTTTCTCTGTAGCTTTTGGTTCCTGTCCTGGAACTAGCTCTGTAGACCAGGCTGGCCTCGAACTCACAGAGATCTGCCTGCTTCTGCCTCCCGAGTGCTGGGATTAAAGGCGTGCGCCACTACCGCCTGGCTTATCTAAAGTTTTTTAAGACCATTTTTCCATCTAGATATATCTCTATGTGATCTTGAAAACATACCTAACAGGGCTGGAGAGATGGCTCAGCGGTTAGGAGCATTGCCTGCTCTTCCAGAGGTCCTGAGTTCAATTCCCAGCAACCACATGGTGGCTCACAACCATCTGTAATGAGGTCTGGTGCCCTCTTCTGGCCTGCAGACATACACACAGACAGAATATTGTATACATAATAAATAAATAAATATTAAAAAAAAGAAAACATACCTAACAACTACAAATTTCATTGTTATAAATGACTAACTACTAACCTGTGATTCTTTATTAATCTAAAGAAATTCTAATAATAGAATTTTTACCTCATATTTTTAAATGAACTGCATGGGTGAAATATCTTAAACAAGTGTATATGTATATAGTGTTACAAAAATAACTTTAAATATGTATCAATATACTATATTACCCTAAATGATAGCAAACATCCATGACCTACCACATATCCAATGGTCTTCCACATCTTCCACATCCCTTTGGGAATAAGGGCATCATGTTCTCCAAACTACTTCTTGTTGTCTGTGGGTGAGGCATCTTTAGTTTCCCTGAGAAAATTTAAGATAATAGCCGAGTCTTGTGAAGACCAGCAGTAACTATTGCTGATATATATCAACTTTCAAGATTCAGGAGATCTTCCCTCATAAAACCTGATTCATATCACTCTTGAAGGTATCCACAGCCTCTCTTCTCTTGTGGAAATAAAAGCAAAAACCCTTCTCCAAAGCATTTTTTAATTTTTATTTGAAAAATTCATTTTTACTTCTTTTATAAAGTTAAGATAGCCCTACATTATCTAGATTGATTCAATTTTTCAGGCCTGTTCACAGTCCCATGTCTCCCAACAGCTGTATTTTGCTCACCAGCATTCAAAAAATTCAAAATCAATACAATACTGAACAGAATCCAGATCACCACACACCTCCCAAATAATTACCCATAGAGTATTATTCTTTCTTGTGAGTGCCCCACCTTAGTTTGGCTTATTTCTATCCAGTTTTCCTTAACTTAAATTATCCCAAGTATCTTTTGACTCTGCGATTTTACCTTTCTCTATTTCTATATAACTTTTATTTCCTTTTTATTTAATGTCTGGTTGTGTGACTTGGTGACTGGCCCCCTTTTTCATAACTCCTCTTTCCAGATTTTACATTCTATTTATTCTTGCTGCCTGCCAGCCCCAAATGGCCTTTCTCCTGCTTTGTTATTGGCTATTAGCTCAATCAAGTATTTTATACACATAAAGTAACAAAGCTTGACAGAGTTCAGCAAATGCAACATAAAGGAATTTAATACATCTCTGTGTCATTGGATAAATGTTCCACAACATAAACAAATGTAACACATCTTAAATTAATATTATACAACAGTCTATCCTAGGTCTTGGGGCTCTCCAGCCGCTTAGTCCTGGAACTTCAGACAGTGTCAGGGGTAGACTGTCTTTAGTGGTATTGGTCGCAAGGTTTGTCTAAGAAGACAGAAAGAGAGCACAGCCTGTAGCTTCAATACTAATGAAAAACAGGAAGTTCCTGGATGCAAAATGCCTACTGGGAGCAGGAAGGTGAAAGAAACTGATTTTCATCTAAAGAAGAGTCTTTCCAATGAAGGTGTTTGTGAAAACAGGAGGAAAAAAAATGAGAATAGATTAATATGGTTTCCGAAAGATATTTTGGACTTATTTATTTTTATGTGTAAGAGTGCTCGTCTGCATGTATGCATGTGCACCACATGCCTGCCTGGTGCCCTTAGAGGTCAGAAGAGAGCATTGGATGTCTGGAGACTGGAGCTGAGTATGGTAGTGAGCTTCCGTGTGAATACTGGCAACGGAACACAGGTCCTCTACAAGAGCACCAGTTGCCCTTGGCCTCTTAGATTCTTGATTGAAGGTATTAAAGAGGAGGGCTTACTACTACTTCTAAAGTATTTTTTATGAAAAGAATGACAGGTCAGCAGGGGCCACACAGTGATATGAATTCAATGGGAAGTTTTAGAACTAAATGATTAGAACAAAGTAGCTAAGGAAATCAAATGGGACTTCTAGAAGACCTATTTCAGCCTATCCATAAACGAGGCTGGACGAGACAAGTAGGGGTCTGAATTTTAGATATGGAAATAAACCCTGTACTCAATGGATCTTACTTTAGAGAAGTAGATAGGAAAACAATGGGGAGGGTGGCAACAACTTCATGGAGTTGTAGGAAAGAAATTAAGAAAAAAATATGCTTGCTCTTAATTTGTTTTTCATTTCTTTGTTTAAAAAATAGAACATATTATCTTGCGTAAACAAAGACGACAACACAAGGTTGGAAGAAAATTCTGAGACTATTATAAAAATATAAACCAAAATGCAGGGAACTCCAGAGTACAGATAGAAATGAGATGTGTCCAAGCACTAAGCACCATGGAGTGGAGGGATGAGGGGAGGGTGCTGAATTCCCCAAAATGCTGCTGAAGTGAAGATGTAAAAGAATTTAAATAATGCCCCAAAATTCTTAAAGAATTCGAGATACTTCAGAGCCGTACATTTAAAAATCTTAAGAGTAGCACAAATAACTAAGGGCTATTCATAATGACTTAAAAGAATGCACTTGAGCCTAATATTTGTTTTCAAACACTGCCCGTGAGTACTCATGCAATTAGTAGCCCCACTTAAAGAATCCATTTCTATTTTCACATATGCCATCTTTTATTACTTTTAAGTCATGCTGAGAGATTACATATAAGATAATGGATTATACTTTGGTTTCTACCCACAGCGTGTAATTTCAGGATGGATTAGTATTCTGGTAGTATATTGCAGAATGTTTTTAAAATGGAGAGAGATTCAGGAAATGACAACTGACACATTTTGACACCCATTGATCTCACACAAACCTCAATAGGCACATGGCTCATTTTGAAAGCACCTTGGGGAATAATGCAGTATTTACTGTTAAAAGCATTATACATTCATAAATCACAAACTAAAACTTGTTGAAATCCCAGGAACTCTGTGACTTTGGTAGTATTTTAAGCTTCGATTGCATTGATGCCTCTACTTCTGTCTCTGCACAACCTTGTCATTGTCTTCTGTGCCATGCAATGCAGATCAGCAGGAATAACAGGGGTGCCAAAGTTGCATGTAGGCGCAGGAACCACAGGAGTTAAAGGTCTGATCTTCATTCTGCAAAATACAAAAATACATGCAAAACCATCATGACCTTGGAAAGTTTATGTTTTCTTTTCTCAGACTTTCTTCAAAAGTGTGACAAATAATAGCGAATTTGCTTTAAAAATACTGTGAAAATTAAATGAAATAATAAATGCAAATATTGAGTTAATGTTATTGTTACATAGTATAATTTTATTTATTGTACTTTTATTGAAGTGTGCTTTACATTTAGCAGTATATGTCAATCTTAACAGGATATCTTCATGCATGTTAATGTGTTCATGTGTCCTTCAGCCAAATCAGAGAAATTAGATTTACTTCATCTCCACCCACCCATAATTTTCCTGTCTTCTTCCTCTCAAAAATACCAAAATCTAAAAGTTATTTTTCTATTACTTCTTTGCTTATTTTATCTTATCTTAAACTATTATTTGTTTCCTCTACTTAAATATAACTTTCACTCTAATATCAATATGTGCCTTATCATTAGTTTTATAATGAATTGAAATTCTATTCCCCTAATAAAGGCACTAAATATCTTAATTCACCCTTAGTTTGGATTTTTAATGCAAAAGGCCTAACGTTGTATTTCTACAAAAGGATTTGTGCTATAAATGTCATACAGAGATGTTTTTGTTATTGTTTGTCTTATAACATCAGAGATGATGCTAAGTCTACACACATCACATAGCAAACAAATCTTCAGAGACAGAATTATAGTATGATTAATAAATATTACTTTCTTTTTCTTCCATCACATCCAACTTCCAGGAAGTGTTTCTTATTCTATGGGCCAAGAAATGTAGAACCTTTTTTGACTTCATGGCTATTGTCATTACAAATAGCAGTCAGTAAAGCCAGTAATCCTCTAACTGTAGCATCTTTCCTGCAGTGCCAACAGGCTGCTTCCTTCACCTCATTTATCTTTAGACTTAATTATCTTAGTAGTGCTCATACAATTAATATTGAAAACTTCCTTGTTTCTGATTACCTTATTCATATTGTGCCTAACCTTTAGGTGACAAAATGATTGGCATCTAATTTACTAAATCCATTGACTCCCTTGGACATATTCTTGCAAAAGGTGAAACCCTGTGTCAATCTAACAAGCATCTAAGTGACTCTAAATTGTATTTGGTAATGTCATAAGGGTGACATGCTTATTGTATGAAATCACTAGTGACAGCTGACAGGGAGGTGGTATGCGGAAATAATTAAAATTGCCCTGGACCATTTTATTAGTCTAGATAATGTGATCTGACTCAGCTGCCTCTCTGTCCTCCTGTCCAGGATTTCCAAGACAACAAAACATTGATTTTGCTGGGATGCATTAGTGGCTACATCCTACAGTCAGTGACAGGAGCTCCCCAGATTCATCAATATCATAAAAAGCTTTTACAAATACCCAGCAGATTTATTTCTTTCTTAGTTCACAACTGCAGAATTTTGAAGTCACTTGTCTAAACTGAATATAATATGTTTGCTTGTTCATATATAGTCAGTCATTTTGTGTTTTGGTTAGGAAGCTATAGTCAAGACCATCTTAACTTCAGAGTCATTTAAGTCAAACTTGTTCGTATAGTAACTGAAAAAGCCTTTATCTGCCTACTTTTCTAATTGCTGATTCAATTTTCTAAGTAAATGTAAATATGCCATAAACACTGTAGTTAAGTCCTGGTAAGGAAAAACTAAGCAAAACTCGATGTCAACATAAACAGTTACCTGTAAGGTATCTGCCTCCAGCTCCCTGAACTGTTTCCACTGAAGCATCTAGACAGGGAACAAGCCAACATATTCAAATAGGCCAGAGAACAGATCTGGGTAGTGGCTGTCAACAGCCTGTCACTTAGTCAGATACAACAACTGTACCGAGGTCAGGCAGTATCCAGGAGGAGATGAGGAATTTTCATTAAATAGAGCCAAGTCTCTTGAGAGATTTCAAGTCCTAACTGATAGAAATGGAATAGGAAATGGAACTTTCGTAAGAGCACATGTTGATAATGCACCTGGATGGATACTGGAGAGAAAAAAATGATTATAAACCATGTGACTAAGTATGTCATTTAAAAAAATTGTCTATATGTTTGCAATCTTCTGAGAGTTACTCGGATAACATATGTCCCTGATTTCATTCTAAAGAATAAAAACCCTATTTTAATCAGTTTTAAATTGACAACATAATTTTTCCCATTTATTTATTTATTTACTTAATATTTCTGTCTCTTCCCTGCCACCACCTCCCATTTGCCTCCCCCAGTCAAGTCCCTCTCCCTCGTCAGCCCAAAGACTGAGTAAACCCAACACATGCTGTGGTCACTAGTTGAAAATAAGGTATGTCTATGATAACAATTGCATTTGAATTGCATTTGGGTACAGGATGTAGTTATGGGGAAGAGTGTTCATGTTGGGTCCTGGGACACATGTCAACTGTCTACTTTTCATATAATTATGTTGTCATAATTGAACACTTGAATTGCAATTGTTATTGTAGACATACCTCATTTTCATCTAATGACCACAGCATGTGTTGGGTTTACTCAGTCTGTACATGCTAGGGATTTTTACTATAGAATAAGTTACTGTTTTGGTTTCTGGACTAAATATTTTAGTTTTATGAAAATATTGCCCAAGACCATTTTTTTTTAATTTCGAGACAGGGTTTCTCCGTAGCTTTTGGTTCCTGTCCTGGAACTAGCTCTTGTAGACCAGGCTGGCCTCTAACTCACAGAGATCCGCCTGTCTCTGCCTTCCTAGTGCTGTGATTAAATGCGTGCGCCACCACCCGGCTTGGCCAAGACCATTTCTGATGCTAATGACATTAAAATAAGCTTGTGATAATCCATTTAAATTTAGTATTCTGTTATTAATACTTGGGGTTTGATGGGCATAGTGATAACTGAATAAGGGAAGTATTTCTTCATCTAACTGCAAGGACCAGGCCAGTTAGACTCAGTCACAGCTGATTAGGATCAAGAGTGAAAATGTTTCTATCGTTCAACAGCAGCCGCTTCTGCTGGCAACTACTAAGTTCTTGAAGAACAGACCTGAATCAAAGACTGAATTCTGAATTTGGAAGGTCCTTTCTGGTATTTCTCTATGGCCTTTATTCTCCAAAGTTAATTTTCAACAAGATTGATATAAAAACAATATGACTCTGCTAGGTTAAATTGCTACATACTTTTATTAAGAAAGCATTATAACTTAATGTATTTTAAATTAATGTATACTAGTGCATTAGTTCTCCTTTCCTCTCCTACTTCCTCCCATGCCCCTTCCCTCCAGTCCTTCCCAGGTTACTCCCTTGTCTTCCTAGCAAATGGACAGCCTTTTCTGCTTAGATTAGTACTTTTACATATACATGTGAAAATATGTAAATACAATATGCTGAATCCATGTTTGTTTTTTGTGTGTCATGATTTGTGGGCTGACTCTTTGTATAGGATAACGAGTTAGAGGAGTTGATGGTTGGGAGGCTGAGTCTACCTTGCACAGATGTCTCTATTTGCCTATGTGTCTTTGTCCAGGGATGAGACTCCTAGAAACCACCCTTCTTCCTCAAAAGCATGTTTGTTGATATTGTCATTGTTCGGGTCTTCTGTAGGCAGTCATTTATAGACAGTTGTCTCACAGCATAGTCCCTGGTCCTCTAACTCTTAGAAACTCCCTGTCACCTGATGTTCCCTCTGAGCATTAACTTCAGGTGGAGTATGAAGATGTCCCTTGGGACTGTACACCCCATCAGGTTGGTATTGGGCTCCACATAATCCATTGAAATCTGTATTGTGTCCAGTTGTGGTTTTCTGTGATGGGTCCATTTGTTATAACAAGGGACTCCTTGACGAAAGATGAGAGCTAAACTTATATTAGAAGATTTGGAGATAGAATCCCCAGATGGGAGAGAACATGCTGTGTTTGTCTTTCTTAATCTCAGTTATCTCATGAAACATAATCTTTTCTAGTTCTACCCATTAATCTGAAATTTTTCTTTATCAATGAGTAGTGTTCCGTTTTTTAGATACTAATTTTTTATTATTCATTCATAATGGAAAGTTATATGGATTGTTTGCATTTCCTACATCTTATGAAAAGAGCAGCAATGAAGGACGTTTCAGAAACAGTATTCAAGTTCTTTGGATATGCCAAGGAGTAGTATATAGATAGGTCATATAGTAAACTTATCTTTAGATTTTTAAGGGTATATCCACTCTGATTTCCAGAGTTGCTGGACCCCTGTTGGGCTAATATTGTACTGTATCAAAAGTGAATGAGGTTTCAACTTTCCCATCCTTAACAGAATGTTGTCAGCACTTTTCTTGATCTGAGAGTGAGAACAAATTTCATTAATTTTTAATTTATGATTTTCCCATTGCTAAGGATGATGATCACTGTTGGAGGTATTTTTTAGCCATTTTAATTTTATCTATTGAGAACTCTCTATTTGGATCCTTAATCCATTTTTCAATTGGGTGATTTGTTTTCGTGAATCTGTTCTTTGTATATTCTAGATACTAATTCTCTGTCAGATGTATAGCCCAGTCTGTGGGCCTCCTCTTCACTCAGTTGATTGGGTTTTTTAATTAATTAATTAGTTAATTAATTAATTTTTCTCTAATATTATAACCTCATCACAGTTCCCCTCCTCCACCCTACCTACCCTCCACCCCAAATCCACATGTCCTCCATTTACCTCTATAAAAGAACATGTCACCCAGAGATATATATCAAACATGTTATGTCAAGTTCCAGTACAATCATGCACAAACTCTTATATCAAAGAAGGACAAAGAAACCCAGTAGGAGGAAAGTTCTCCAGTGTTGCCCTGTCTAAGTCACCCTTAGCAGCAATGACCAAGGTCTCCTGCTTCCAGGCCATCAGAGGTCCACACCCTCACTGTCATGGTCATCTCTACTTTGTTGCCCACATGCGGTGCAGCACCCACTTTCCCAAGTGCTGCAGCTGGTGAGTGGCAGAGACAGTTCTCCTGTACTCCATTCTTATAACCTCAAGGCCCATTCTTCCACACGCCACTGGAAGCAAAAGGAGGGGTGGCATTTCTCCCCTAACCATGCCACTATATGGCAGATGAGGGCCAGGGCCAGATCTTTCATGCTCAGGTTTTTGGTGATGGTTTACTGGCATACCCTTAGGTAGGGTCAGCTCTACTCTGCTGCCCAGGTCAGGACCAGTACCTGCTTTCTTGATTGCTGTAGCTGATAAAGAGGAAAGTCAGCTCCTGCCCTAGCTGGGCTGCAGCAGGGGCAACAGGGGAGGGCATCTTTCTCTTGCTCCCACTACTACACCACAGATGAGGGCAGCAGTACCATGCTATCAGGTTTGAATCGCCTGTACCCTGTTTTCAGGTTCAGTTTTACTGTGATGTCCAGGCAAGGCACAATGTTCAGTTTCCCTTTCTCCTGAGCCCAGCACCATTTCTTAAATATGTTGTCTTTTTCCAATATATATGTTTTGCCTACGTGTCAAATATCACTTGGCTGTGCTTATCAGTAATAGCATTTGTATCTTCTATTTTATTCTATTTATGTTCAAGTCTTTTTATATACCACTGTTATATTGTTTTTGCTCTTATAGCTCTATGGTGTAGCTTGAAATCCACAATGGCAATTCCTTTACTATTGATCGTTTTTTGATCACAATTGCTTTGGCTTTCTGGCATCTTTTCGGGTTCCATGTGAACTTTAGAATGTTGTGGTGTTTTGAATGAGATTACACTGGATCTGCAAACTGCACTTTATAGTTATTTTCTTAATATTGATTCTACTGATCCATGAACAGGGGATGTCTTTCCATTTTTTAGTGTGTATCCAAATCTCTTTCTTCAGAACACTAAAGATTCTACTGTAGATATTTTCACCTTCTAGGTTAGTTTTTTGTCAAGATATTCCTCCTCAGGCTATTGTAATTGTATGTGTATCCATGACTTCTTTTTCAATGTACTTGTATTGATTTTGTGTTCTGCCACACTGATGAAATTGCTGATTGTTCCTAGATGTATTTTAATGAATTTTTGCATCTTTTATGTATATCATATCATCTATGAATAAGTGTATTTTGACTTCTTTTTCTTATTTTATCACTGTACTTTCCTTTTCTTGCCTTATTGTTCTTACTAGTCCTTTGAATAATTTCTTAGTTATGGTTTTTATTGCTGTGAAAACACTCTATGACCAAAGCAACTCTTTTATTTTAAATTTAATTTTGTCTTTTTTAAAAAGAAAAAAAGCTATCTTTTTTCATTTTACATACATATACCACTTCCCACTCCCCTCCCCCCATTCTCTCTACCTTTCTCATCCAGTCCACCCTCATCTACTCCTCAGAGATGACAAGGCACATTGCTCCAACAAAGAACTAAGGCCCTCCCCAGTAGAGTCAGACTGAGCAAGGTATCCATCCAAAGAGAATGAGTTCCAAAAAATCCAGTACAAGCAGCATGGACAAATCCTGGTGCCACTGCCAGTGGCTCAGTAGTCTGCCCCAGTCATACAACTGTCACCGACATTCAGACAATTTAGCTTGTCCCTACGCTGGTTTCTTTTCTTTCTTGTAGGAGTTGGGGAGCTGCCATTAGCACAGGTAACACAACAACTGTTAGAGAGAAAAATATCTAATTGGGACTGGCTTACAGTTTTAGAGGTTACTCCTTTATTGTCATGATGAATGTCATGCAGGCAGACATGTTGGTGGAGAAGGAGCTGAAAATCTTGATCCACAGGCATATGGAAGAGACTGTATGACACTAGGCCTGGCGTGAGCTTCTGGTACCTCAAAACCTGACCCCAGTGACATACTTCCTGCAACTAGGCCAAGCATCCTAATACTGCCGCCATTTAAAGGGAGCATCTTTTATTCAAACCACCACAAATACCATATTGAAAAGGTGTAGGCATAGTGGATAGCTTAGTCTCATTTCTGATTTTTATTTAAAGTTTCCTACATGTAGGATAATGTTGGTTATGTGTTTGTCGTGTGTTATTTTATTATGCTCCCTCCATTCATACTTTCTCTAGGATATTTTATGATGAGACAATGTTGGATTTTGTGAATCTATTGAGATGCTCATGTGATTTTTAACTTTTTCCACTTACATGATTCATATATTGATTGATTTATGTATGCTGAATCATCCTTGAATTCTTGGTAGAATACCAACTTGATCACTGTAGATAAACTTACTGCTTTTTCTGTATACATTTTGTTAGTATATTGTGTGTTGATGGTAGTCATTTTTGCTTTGTTTTATTTGTGTTCTTAGTCATGCTTTGTATTCTATGAATTACAGCTTCACGTGTTTTCCTTCGAGAGTCTCTTGGCTGTTTATTTCTCTCTTCAGTTTTAACTGTTGATTGAAGTACTTTCCTTAGGGTTGCTTCTTTGGAAATGAAGTTTCCAAAGCTGTTCATATCATGAAAATTCTCTCTTTCTCCTTCCACTGATGTAGATAGTATCACTGGATACAGTAGTCTAGGCTTTAGAATTTAGAATGCAATGTTCTGCACTCTTCTACATTTCAATTTTTCCATTGAGGAGTCATTTGATATTCTGGTGGATTTTCCTTTCTGTATAGCTTTTGTTTTCTTGTTTTGTTTTTTCCCCTTTCATATCTTTTAATGTTTCCTTTTTGTTCTGTGTGTGCTATACCACAGTTTCTTTCCTGCTTGCACATTTGATGTTCTGTGTTCTATGTGCTTATTGTATATATAGGTATATTGTATATATAGGTATATTTTTCTTAGTTTGGAAAAGTTACATTTTATTATGTTGAAGATATGATCTATGCCATTGCCTTGGGATTCTATTTCTACATCTTCTTACATAATTTGAAGGTTTGCTGCATCGTTTTCCTGTGATTTAAAATGTAGAGGATTTATAAGCATGAATACAAACTTTACAATCAAATATTTCAATTAAATATTTTTATATTTAATATATGTCTATTATATTTGTATCATTTCCTTCTTCTTGTCTTCTCTATGATGCTCTCTGTAACTTCTCCTTCCACTATCTCTCAACTTCATGGCTGTTTTTACTTTAATTGCCATTGTGACATGTGTATGTGACACTATATATTTCAATATATATATATGAAAAAATATATAAATATAACCTGTTAAGTCCATGAGTCCATTTAAAATTGCTTGTATGTATAACCTTTTAGGGCTGAGTACCTGATACCAGGCACCAATTAATTAGGTGTCTCAACCTTAAAAGATTGATTTTTATCTCTCTCTGTAAAGTTCTTAAATACAAGTAGCTCTATAACTAGATATGGACCCCTTTCTTGTCACATACAGAAGACACAATCTTACAGCAGATGTTCTGGTGACTTCTAAAATATTTTTGTTCCCTCTTCTGAGATGTTCTCTGAGCCTTACGTACAGAGCTTGTGTTGCAGATATATCAGTTTTGGCTGGAAACCCAATGATTAATTTTTGTTTAAATTCTTAATAGTTGTGGATTTCTATGTGGTTTTCTGTGTTTCCCCCAAAAGAAACATCTTTCTGTGAAATGGGAGCTAAGCTTAACTGCAGATATAGGATAAAAACTAAAAATACAGACAGAGATTATACCAATTTGAAAAAGTGGCAGTACTATGGTATCCTCTAGGTCCCATGACTTCCCCAGCCATGGCTAGGCAGTTGGCTAGGCTTACAATCCCAGGCCTGATTTTCCTCTTTTTAAGTGAACTTTAAGTCCAACTAGACAGCTTATTGTTTTATTGTCAGATGTTTCACCATTTCTGAATGGCTTTTTATGCTCAGTTTAATGATCTTGTATATAATTTCTGGTGTTAGGAATTCTTTCTGTTCTAAGATCTGAAAGAAAATTCTTGTAAATTTGAAGAGAGTTTTGCCTGTCAAGTATGCTTTCAATTTAATTAGATATGTGTGTTTATGAGTATAATTCTTTCATGTACCTTCCATGATCAGTACCTCAAATAGAAAAATTAGAGAGCTTTTAGAGTCCAAGTGTGGTTTCTGAATGATGTGAACATGACCTGTCACCATTTCCCTCTCCGTAAATGAAATGTTTCAAATTGCTGCATGGACATTTGGATGGATGCATTTTTGCCTCCTGAAAATTAATAATATCTTCATTGTCTGAGTACAGACAAGAGTAAGTTTTATAAGTGGTATCTTCCTTGCATTTGCTAGAAAAACGTTGTATGGAATAAAAATCAAACTGAGAATTCTTTAGCATCAAACGTTATCATTACTTTTGCTATTTCTCATGAAAAATGATTTTACATTTATAGCAGTTTATGGTGTTATATTCTTACTGTGTCATCAGTTGTATTTTATTTTGTCATAAAATTTACATACAATTTATCTATGTATTATCCATCTGTCTAGTATTGCAATTATTTTCAATAGAAACTTCTCATTATGTTTACCTAATATTGCAACTATAGTTATTTGTAACTATTATAGTATGTACTATTATGGTGAGGGAAATAGAATAATTAAGCTTTACTTTCCTACTTGACGCTAATTCAATTTGCTTAAAATATTCAATCCAAAGAACCATGGATATTACCATCACTTTTCAGTCAAGTAATTTGTGTTCTTTAGAATTGCAGACATTAATGGTTATTGATTTAATGTTTTATTCCTATATGCAGAAAGAAATTAAACACCATGGATATATTTGTAGTGCTTTTAAAATTGACATAGAGGTACTAAGTACCTCTTAATTGTGTCTAGAAATCAAAGGACCTGATTATAAAGAATGGGTTCTGTGCCTAGGAAAATGCGCACTCATAAAATTGTACCCTATACAAGCATAAAGTCCAAATTTACTTCCCTAAGCCCAAGCATAAAAGCCAGACACTGAAGTAAAGTTGCCTGTAGTCACAGTGCATGGGAAACTAAGATAAGAAGAATTTCATGTTGGCAAACCAGACAGTCTACAAAAATTCCAAGTTTACTGAGAGACCTTATCACAAAAAAACAATGTAAAGAGCAATAAAAAGGATACTTGGAGTTAATGTATGTCCACCACACACACACACACAGACACACACACACACACACACCACTCCACAAAATCACTTCTATTATCTGTTCTCATATATACAGTGATGGACATGTATGTATCATGCATTATCTCTTACTTTTGATAACTGGTAATGAGGCAATAGGAAGCACTGCACATCTAGTATCACACTGTTGGTATGATTCCAATTCAGAATTTAAAAACTCTACTAATGACAAGCATCCTATTACTTACAACATTATCTCAAAGATAGAGATCTTTTGTCTAAATAAAAAGAATGTCTAAATGTTTTATGATTCTAATTCATAAAAGATGTTCATATATATATATATATATGTATATATATATATATATATATGAAAGACTTGTTAATCCCCTCTGTATATGAAACACCATAAATAGACTGAACTTTTCTTCATACATGTGGTATAAAAGCAAAGCCTATGTATGTTCTACAATAAAGAAGCTAAAAGAACAGCGTACTTTTCAGGAGCTAGTGTTAGAAGGTTTTCTATAACTTAAAGTATTTCATGTAAATAGCATGTAAGTTTAAATGAATGATCCTCATTTATGGTTAGGTATTTACCCTTGTCTCAGATCACATTACTGCGACAGGAGTGAACTGTCCTGTATGTCTCAGACAGAGCCTGTTGATACTCATGAACTATTTCTAGCATGGAAATCCTATGCGCAGAAACACAAGGGCTGCTTCCTCTAACAGAAAAGAACAATTCGAGTTTTCTAGTCTTTCTCAATACAATAATTTGAAGCTTCATTTTTAACTCATCTCAACATCTACAAATTCATTAAACCTTAAAAGCGTTGTCTTTAATATTTTTGAAAGTCTTAATTATTTGGAAACAAAAAAATCAATTGTGGGGTCAGAAATTCGTTATCAAATGTGAAGTTAAACCAAAATATATTATTAACTGGATTTCATTTGTATTTTATATAACTTTTCTCCACACTTTGAATTTTTAAAATGGAAGGTGCTTATACAAATTTGAAATTGTCTACAAAACACTTAGTTCTATGACTGATGTATGACAGTGCTCCTTGAGTATTATTACTCATTTATTTGACTATTACATATAGTCTTTCAATATTTAACAATAACCTCACAGAATGTTAGAATTCAAGACATTATAGAAGTTTGTAAAATTATGGCATCTTTATACCTTATAATATTTATTTAAAGCAAATTCACAGGATTAAAGATTAGAGTTTTATATGATGCTGTAGAGGTTTGGATGAATGGTCACCACATACTAATGCTTTGATACTTGGTTCCTGGTTGTAAGAACTGCTTTTTTTTTTTTTGGATTAGAAGTTATATTCTTGTTGGAGATTTGTCACTGGTGATAGAATTGGAGGTTTCAAAAGACTCATGCCTTTCCTAATAAATTTCTGTCTCTTATCCTATCAGTGGATGAAAGCACAAGCTCTCAATTATTGCTATCGCAATGCCGTTTCCCCATCGTCATGGACTCTCAGCCTCTGAAACTTTAGGACAATAAATTGTTTTCTTTTATAAACTGTCTTGGTCATAGAGTCTCATCACAGTAAGAGAAAAGTAGCTAAGGCAGATAACCATTCAGGTAGGTAACAGCATAATCCTCATCAATCTGAAATACTTGAATGTATGTGTTTTGACTGTTCATTATCAAAATAATTCACCCATTGTTAATGATTCAAAATTATTTGAGGCAGTTGAAGCAAAAAGAATCATAGTAACTGGATAATCCCTAAAATCTTTAAAAACACACACAATGCAAATTTTATAATCATTATTGTTGAACTTTATTAATCCTGGGTGATGTTTAGAAGAAGCATAGATAAGTTCCCACACAAAATTTTTGACAACTAGTTGAAGAAATAATCAAGTACAATCCAAGAGTCACCAAAGACAGAGTGGTATGTTCTTCTTTCTGAACTGGATTGTCATATAGAATGAGATCATATGGCTTTGACAACATCCCTGTATGGTGTTCATCGCATCATCTCTGTCAATATTGAAAGTGAGTATAGTGATATTTCACTTGTGTTTTAATAAATAAAGCTTGCCTAAAGATCAGTGCAAAACAGCCACACCAATGAGCCATACAGGCCAGGCAGTGGTGGCACACACCTTTAATTCCAGCAGTCACACTAGTTAGCCATAGAGGCCAGGCAGTGGTTGTGCATGCTTTTATTCCCAGGTCTAGAGAGGAATAAAAGGTAGCATAAGACAGAAACTCACTCTCTTTCAGTCTGAAAATTTCAAAGAGAGCTAAGAGCTCTCTAGTGGCTTGGCTGCTTTGCTTTTCTGATCTTCAGATTGTACCCTAATATCTGTCTCTGGGTTTTTTATTAATAGTGCTACAAGTGAGTAACCTTAATAAGATGATTAAGACTTAGGACTGAGTACTAAGTGCATACAGAAGAGTATGAGATACACTCACATGCATTTCAGGTCTTTCTCCTGATGGCCACTGTCATGGACAACTTTGAGTTCCATACCCCTCAGCATTGAAACCAAGATAAAACAAAGACCCTCCTAATTGAAATGAAAAATAAAGAACCAATATACAACGTACATGAGGGACTGAACATTAAAAGCTTAATCTACTGTCACTGGTCCCCTGGAAGTGTGAACATACCCTTCTTTGTAGATTGAGTTAGTCTCAATTTAATTTCTGACCAGATTAAGTACTAATGGTTCTTCTGTTTACCTTCAGGAAGTTCAAGTTGATAAGATGAATTGATCTATTTATATTTGAGATACCTGTAAAAAATAAAATGTTGTTAATCTCAACATGATGTCTTCATAAACCCAAACTAAGTTTTGTTGGTCGAAGGCTCATAGACTACCATGATAAAGTACAAATGACTCACCTCAAAGTCATTTGGCTCAGGGGATAAATTGAAAACTGTTAAGTATGGTAGTTCTAAGTTTTAATATTATCTCTTCAGAACACCATGGCATGGGACCCTACATTCACCCTGAGACCATTCAAAGACTGAATGAGGCCTTTCTTGCATGGCTTAGAAATAACGGCATAAAGACTGATCAAGAGAGAAAACAAGAACTGTAATTACTTTCTTTCTTCTACAAAATGACAACAAAGTGTCACCAGTACATTGATTTTTTTTATGAAGAAAGTAGTTGGTGGAAAATATAATTCAAATCGTTTATAAACGTGTATGATATTCTAAAGGCTACATGCTAACAGGGTGATAAAACTAGATAGCACGTCCTTCATATCAACAACTTGCTTGTCATGTTGATACAGATGTGTAAATTCAAATAAAGTTCACTGACATAACCCTCAGTTATCCCCTTATATATTACCTCACTCATTTTCTCTAAATATTGGCCATAATGTCCATTATGCTATATATTTTCTTATATGTAGCCTGTGTTCTCCAATCTGACAAGACACTGACTTGACTTATTCAAACTCTGAAATTTTAAAAGAAAAATGGGCAGAGTGGATGAAAACATTCTTTTGTGAATTATTGTTTTCTCAAATTCCCATAAGAAAATATGTGTAGTGGAGCTTGCATATGTTGGGAGATGATCATTGACTGAGGGATTTATAACCAATAATTCTACTTGGTTTATTTAAGACATCAGGCACAAATATTCCTGCCCTTGCCATATAAATGCATATAGAAATAGGAACGCTAAGTAGTACTCAAAATTATTGATTACTATTGACCATCAATTGATTTATCATATGTTATTTGGGGGAGGGGATGATCATTGTCCTTATGAAATATTTTGAATGTCAGATTTAATGAAGTGCAAGTTTTGTGTTACAATACCTGTTACTTGTCTTCTTTAGACATTCAAGAAATAAAATAGTACATATAAACTTTATAATACAATCTATAAAAAATAAGTTAAAAAACAAAATAGTTTGGGTTGAGTGGAGTTCAGCATTCTGCATATTTTAGGAGGGAGCATGAATATGTTTATCAGGAGTATGACAATAGGAAATCTGTATTTCATCTCTATTGTCTAGTCTAACTGTTTCCTGATTATAGAACTTAGCAAGGGGGCTAAAAGTCACCTGTCACATTATAGTTTCAAGACTGTAAGCTAATTATAAGTCTTCAGATTTCCAAGGCAAAACTGAGCTAAGGATGAGTTGCTTTACTGTAGCGAGTAAAATGATCTAAGGCACCCGCTTTACAATGAAAATTGATCACAGCAGTATTACTCAATCTTATAAATAATCATTTCAATTATTATAAAAGTAAATCATTTTTTTCTTAAGAGGCTATGGGACATTGTAGAGGGATCCATACTGAGTAACTAGCGTTGCTATAACAAGAGTGCAAGATTGAAGATTGAATGTTGGTAAAAGATGGATAAAGATATATTACCATGATCATGTAGAATTTAATTTGAAAATGCAGCATGTACTTTGTAATTGAAATATTGAAGTAGTGTAAATCTTTAAGAAATGATCACTCATGTCTGCCAATATATCAAATAGGCACTCAAGATAGTTGATACATAGACGCGTCTATTTTATGAATTGAGTTTTCGGTAATTGTAATATATTTTTTATTTATGGGAAACAGGATTTTAGAAGTAAGAATGTAGTAGAAAAATATCATTAAAGTGTAAATCTCAAGACATACTTGTCCCTTTAAAACATAAAACATGACAGTTTAAATGCTTAACGCTATACTGCAACCTGGATGAAATGCGTTTTGCATGAAATATAGCTTATACCTGCTGTCAAACACTCTAACAGAAAAGAGTGGCTTGCATGCACTTGACTTGTTCAGATTAAGTACATGGGAGCAAAACATATTGTATAATTAAATTTTAAAAATCAGAATCTAATAAGATTAGAAAAGTTTATCAGAAATTCAGGACCTATGAATAAAGGCAGTTGTAAAGCATAGCAATTTTGACATTTCTTTTTTATTGTAGTTCACTTCTATTTAGGGAATAAATTCTTTAATATTCATTTCAGGTTATCTTCATTCTTTTTCTTTGACATGAGAAGAGTATTGATTTACGTAAAATGCCAACAAATTTATTATTTGAAATTGAGGCCTTCAGAATCTGGTTAGTCGTCAATGGAATATGATAAGCTAGCTGTTGTATGAGAAATGCCTTCATGCCGTAACCACCATGTCAGTCCATTTCCAAAAATGTCTCCCTGTTTCCTTTGGTTTTCATGAATATAAATATGATAGGGTTTGCATTCCATACATTTACAAGTGAAGTCAAATTGTGAATTGAAATATCTATTACGAAGACTTGTTCCTTTTCAAATACAAGTTCAAATAAGATCCAAAGCACAGAGACATCAAGCAAAACATACCTAATGCTTTTGAATATAACAGACATTAAAATATCATGTCAGTCAGACCTTGAAACTTGCAGAGAACAAGTTGGTATAGCCCATAGAAATGGTTGGCTCCCCGGTAGAATTGCTGTCTATTAAAAAAAATTGTGAGTATATATCAGTTCAGCACATTCTAAAAGCCCATCCTTCCAACCTTTTGTGAAGGAAAAATTGGAATCTTCACACTGTAAGTGGACTCTTCAACTTTGCCTAATCTTATAATTCCTCTCACGAACTTACTAACATTTGACAGATAATGGTGACTTCTCATTGATTCCTGTCTCCCTAAATGAATGACGCATTAGGCTAGTGAAGCACTTGTTTTCCATTCCTATCTTTTGGCACTAGTCCAGTCTATCTGGTGATTTACTAGACTACGTGAGAAAGCAGCTGTATCTGTTCTTTCTTGGTGTTTTTTTTTTTTAATTTTGGGTTTTCAAGAGAGGGTTTCTCTGTAGTTTTTTGAGTCTGTCCTAGAACTTGTAGACCAGGCTGACCTCAAACTCACAAAGATCTGCCTGCCTCTGACTCCCGAGTGCTGGAATTAAAGGCACGCAAGACCACCGCAAGGCTGATTTAAAATTTTGACATATAATTTTACCTCACACTGGAATCAAGTCTTTGGAGAACATTAGCCTTCATTTCACAATGTTCTTCACTATCCACACTAACTGATATGCTCCCTTTCCACTGTATCAACTAACAGGAATTAATTTTATTTTGGCATCTATGATTAGCAAAGTGTTTCAAGCTATATTAAATGCTTTTTAAAAGCTGCCTAGGAGAGATAGTTCAGCAAAGTCAGGTTAGTCATTCTTGTTTAAAACACTGCTGTCTTGGGATTCATATAGGATAATTGTGTTGTATTAGCTTTCTGACTCTATTTTATCTAATAGACAATGTAGGTCACATACATAATTAAAATTTTTTACTATATAGATTTTTTAAATTTAGGAAGCTGTGAATTTAACATATTATGTGCATTCATTATGCTTAATACATTTAGATTTACATAAGACAATATATTAAGTGTATTTTCATCTTTACTTCTGTATTTTAAAAGTGTCTTTTCTCATGTTGAGTATTCAAAATTCATTTTAACTGACCCCAATGTGAACCAGAATCTAAATATTCTCTGACAAAATTAATTGCTTAAAATACTGTAGTTTTCATTACAGATGTAAGAAAAGCAACATGCACACAAAAATTTTAAATGAGATTAAAAAGTACATAAATATAAAATTAAATAGTGATTACTTAATTTAATGTAAAACATTTACCCAATTTTACAGTAGTCATTGTGTCAGTGGAAGATCATAAATATTGTGAACAAAAAAATTAATCAAAAACAAATAGATATATCAGCTTTGGTAAACAAAAATAATAAAACTGCTACTGTATAAAAGTGTGGTCCCATATATAGAATCTCGGAGAGAAGATGGGTATTAGATCTACATGTAGTCCTACATGTAGTAAAGAATAAATATTATGTCAAAATGAAAAATTCATGGAAACACTATCAAATTTACAGCAAGTTTTTTCCCAACATTTAAAGCTGATTCTAAAATTTAATATCAAGTTCAAAATAGCCAGCAGAAAGCTGAGATTACTTTGATTTAGCATGTAGAGGGGGATGGTAAAGCATATGCAGCATAAACTTGAGGAAATAGTCTAGTGAGTTATTTGGCCCAGGCTGGTAGACAACAGGAAATCCTAAGTAAAAGACTTAGAACCTTGTTTGAAGACAAAAATGGTATTTTACATATTTGAACATAGGATAATTTATTGAATAAATTTACTACATGAAGGATACCAACCCTACATCTTATCAAATTATTTCTCTAAGGAAGGAAAGTGGATAGGGCTCATTCAATCATATTTACAAACTGTGTGTATTAAAACATAATGCATATATTACATATATACATATACATTACATAATATAAATAGTGTATTGTAATATTATGTTACATATAATATATAATTTTATAGTGCATGTATTATATATGAAATCTTTTTTTACTTTTTTTATTGAGAAAAGGAAAAAAACAAATTTCTGCCTCCTTCCAGCCTCCCATTTCCCTCCCCCTCCTCCCACCTTCTCCTCCTTCCCCTACTCCTCTCCCCCTTCGTTACTATATGTTTACATAATATATTATGTTATATGATATATAATTGTATATATAATACACTACATATAATATATAATTTAATACACAACATATAACATAATATATTACACACACATACATATATATATTATCCAGATTTCTATCTTAAAAAGATTTTTTAGGTACAAAATATATTGTAAGATTTTGTGATTGCTTTAACTTAAGCTATTAGTATTACACACCACCAAATTGTTTTTCTATGTTTAATTTGTACTTCTTGGTTTCATTAGGGAGTTTGTAAGAAATGTGAGATATGATTATTGTAATAATTTCATCTGGGAAGACAATGATCCAAATGATATGTCATGAATTTTTAAATATAATATAGAATTTAGCATTTCACAGGTAAATGTTCCAGCAAGCCCTATCTGTACCTTCAATGGCTGGTTTGTATGCCCGTGATTAAGTATGTTGGGTATATTAAAAGAAATTACACAAGATACAGTGCTCTGCTGGCATCAACCCTCCTACCACAGACAGGATGTCTGGACTGCACAAGGAGTCCAGGAAATTCCTATCCAGGATATTACTGTGTGGTCATTAGCAAGATGCAACATATTATGTTTCTTGTGCAACCCTTACATGATTGATGGTTATGTAGACTCAGATCCACTATGTACTCTCTCTTCTCCCATACATATTCTCTCATTAAGAGTCCATGGGAAAGAAGAGGAAGTGGAGGTCTCACACGGAATCTAAGTTGTCCTATGGAGAGAGGCAAGTCCACTGCCTCTGGTGTGCTATTTAATTCACATCACCTACAATTAATATTTTACTAATTTAAAATATCAATATTATATTCGTGTTTTTAACACATGGCATAGTTTGATAGCAGGCTCCAATGTGGCATTTCTTCTTCACAGCTTCCTCTTTGCAATGTTTCTAGTCTCCACTACTTACTGGTAGACTTTTGCTTATTTCCATCTATGGTAATAAAAGCAAACATGTACTTCTCTTGTTCTGAAGAGAAACCACCCACTGTTACTCTATTAGAACCTAATTCTCCCATGAGTTCTGAAGTGCATGTAGATTTAAAATAGTTACAACCTCTTTTTTTTGGAGGGGGGGGGGTTCGAGACAGGGTTTCTCCGTAGCTTTTGGTTCCTGTCCTGGAACTCCCTTTGTAGACCAGGCTGGCCTCGAACTCACAGAGATCCGCCTGTCTCTGCCTCCCGAGTGCTGGGATTAAAGGCATGTGCCATCACCGCCCAACCTCTTTTTCTACTGATCATTTGATTCTTTGTTTCTTTACACATTTTTGTCTTTAAAATCTGTTAATATTTCGACTTTTTTTCACTTTAAGTTTCTGTCTGCTAGAAACATCATTTTTCATACTTTCATTTTCTTCCTATATTCATCTTTACTGGTAAAGAGAACTTCCTGTATGAGAGCATACTGTTGGGCTTTTTAAAAAATATCATGAGTGACTCAGGTGTTTTGTATGGACCCAGCACTTCAGAACCTGAAGCAAGAAGGGTGTCCTGATTGTAGCCAGGATGAGCTGCAGAGTGTAACCCTTCCTCTATAAACAAAATAGTCACTAATATACTAACGAATTTTTCATGTAATTGGGTAATTTAGTCATTTGTAGTCAAATTAATATTAATGATGACAGATTATTATTTAATTGATTGATTTGTCTCCTAGTTATTTTGAATATTTTATTTATATCTTTCGTCATGGATCTCTGTAATTTGATAGCATACTGTATTGATATTTCTTGGTTCTTTTCAATTTTATTTTGAGAATCCACTCTTCTGCCAATACTTAGATCTCTGTTCTGTCAGTTTTAATATTTTAGAAGAAAAGTTTCTTCTGCCCAGTTGGAAGGATAGTGTTGTGTTCAGTAACCTTGGCTGGCAGTTAATTTCCTTTGGAAAATAGCTTCCACCCAACTTGACCTGGTATATGCCATCTGAGAGGGTGTGTTAGTCCAAACAGGAATACTTTAAAAAGAGCCTAATGCTTCCCTTTCAGAGATTAAAAATGCCTTTCTTTGCCTTGTGATTTTGACAATCTGCATAGAAGACACTAAAACAAATATATCTTTGATCATGGAATCTTGAGATATGATAATCCTCCTGCATATAAATATTTTCTCAAAGAATAGGAAAGTTTTCTGTCAGTGACCACTGACTGGACATTTAATGTCCTTAACGCTTTTCTCCTCTCTCTCAGGTGCTCTAAAACTGGAAATGTTTCCTCTTGTAATGGTTACAAGAGGCCCTGACTACTCCAGCTTACTTATTCTCTTTTATGGGCCCATTTCATTTTTATTTATATGTATGTGTGAGTGTATGGCCCATGTGTGAAAGTGTACTGTGGAGGACCGAGAGTGTTTGATCTGAAGCTAGAGTTACAGGTGGTTGGGACCCACTGAAATTGCTTGGCCACTGGGAATCAAATTTTCCCTCCCACCTACTCTCATGCAGAGCCCACAGGGCAGAAGAGGAAGTGGAGATCACACACAGAATCTGGGATTTGGAAATATATTCTAAGGTGTCCTATGAAGAAAGTTGTGTCTACTGCCTCCAGCATGCTTTTTATACTATGAGCATGTCCTCAGACAGATCTGCAAACACTTTTAACTTCCAATCTATCTCTATGGTTCTTTTTTACTTATTTGTTTACTTACTAACTTATTCATAGGTATGGTATCACTGTGTATTCCAGACTTACCTGGAACTCCTTTGTAGAAAGGCTGATCTGGAATTCTCAACAAACCTCTGCTTCTTCTTTCTGAGTGCTAAAATTAGCGTGTGCATTATGATGCCTGGCTTTTATTGAGCTACTTCATAAAGTTTCTTATGAGTCCTTTCCCTGGAATTTTATTACTGTCAATCTCCTTGTAACCTGTAGCTATAGACAGTTCTTTTATTGAGAGACATTGTTTTATTTTGTTGCCCATGGATTTTATGTTGTAATGAGATTTGCTTATCTAAGATCAAATATTTGCTGCTTTTTAGTATATAGTTTTCTACTTCCATGTAGGAACTTCACATATGCAGTTGGCCTTACTTGCTGTTAAATACTATGGAAAGCTTTATGTAGCATCTATAGCTGTGTGTATCACAGCCGAATCAGAGGATCCATTAAAAGTGTGGGATGTACAAAAGTGGTTAACCCTTCCTGTGGAATAATCCTTCTGTACATGGTGAATATGTATTGCTCTCATTGGTTAATAAAATGTTTACAGGCTTGTAGCCAAATAGGAATTATAGACAGGACATCCACATACAGAGGACTGTGGGATGAGAGTGGGCAGTGTCAGAGAGAAGCCAGTCAGTCACATAGGAAGTAGGAAGTACAGAACATGAGGTCACAAGCCATGAGCCACATGGTGAAGCATAGATGAGAAATCAGGGTTAATTTAAGGGTAAGAGTTAGTTAGTAATAAGTCTGAGCTATCAGCCACGCATTTATAAAAGATATTAAGCCTTTATGCGGTAATTATAAAGTGACTCCCAGAACAGGAAAACTGCTTCAAACACAGTTACAATTCAAGCAGGTCTGCTTAGACCAGCAGTAGGAGGAACCAGAAATTGTGCAACATGCAAACGTGGTAACACTGTGAATGCAATGGCAGGTATGAGTAAGACAACCATAGGTGTGGGTGTTCATTGATGGTCTCTATCATGACAGACATATCCTCGCGTACTATTGATGTTAGCTTCACCAACTCAAGAGCACATGGCATTGTATCCTCAACAGCAGTAAGAGGACTGACATTTCCCCTTCCCCTGGTATAGGTTCAGACGTTGCACATGGGAGTATTTGTGAGAGCTCCAAATTCCTATGCTTTGTACCCTCAGGCCTAACAGCATTGCCTACTTTAGTGAATGGGGAGAAGCAGAAATTAAACAGCTGGACTATCAGGAAAAACTCTGGTGTTCCCAGTTGCCAGTTTAGTGGCAGTGTCTACCTAAAGAGTGGGACCTAAGGAGTGGGCATTTATCATGAGCTCCTTTAGCTATGCACATTCAAGATTAGGGTTCTGGCTACAGTTTCAGGTCTGTTTCCCACCAAACAGTCCTGAGGGTAGGATAGCAGTGGAATACCAGTGGCTTTCTTTCCCTATCCATCACAGGCAACTGGATGCAACTCATAGATAAGGATAGCAGAAACTCTGTAGGCAACTGCCTCGGGCCACAGTACTGGCATACATTCACATCTGGATGACCTCACCCTAGGTCCTATGGCCTAGTTTGCGAGGTCAGTTTTTATCACTTTAATCCCTGTCTAAATATTATGTTCCATAAAGCAAGAGCAGGCTCAGATCACAATTCCTCTACTGAGGGACTGACAAGGAAGCTGGTTCCAAAGTTAGAACAGTAAAATACCCATAACGTTCAAGAAATAGGAATAATGGTAGAACAGATCAATTCCAGAAATGGCCCACTTCTCAAGATGGTGCCTTGATAAAACAATCCATGGTGCAGGGTGCTGCTGGAAGATGATTTGGGATCTATTCCAAAGCAAGCTTGGTATGCATAGTGCAGGCTGCTTAAAGTCTATAAGAATGTCAAAACTTTACAGTAGTCAGAGTGGCTAGCATCCACTAACACAGCGGGCTGATTTACCTTTGCCCTACAAATAGAAACCCTTTCCCCAGATATGAAAGTATAATTGGAATATTTTGTTTCTTTTATCATGTTGCTTGGATCTTCAATCTTTCCCATTTATTTCTAGTGTACTCCTATGATCTTTTACCTCAAGATACATTATATGCCTGTGACATGGAGTTTTCTAAACAAAGCAAAATGTGAAGGCTGGCATTTCTGTTCATCAAACTTTGAGCTTCAGAGTGCCACATTTTTGTCTATTACAAAATGTCACTTTGCTCATGACCAGGAAGGATTTGCATGTTTTTTTCTATGACTAGAAAAGGCATCTCAGGTACTCTTTCCATATCTGAAGAAAAATTTTTTAGTTGTTGAGCTCTGTGAAATTTTGGACATCTTGGCACCTTTGTGTGTTTGGAAGGTGGGTTGGATCCTCTAGCAGGGAAGAGTTTTCCCTGATTTCCTGGTGGCCACTACAGTCATCTTTCATCTTGTTTATGTTTATAGCTGCGTGTGCCTTAGGAACTAAGTCACACAGATTAGAAAACAAGTCATGGAAGGCAATACCATGTAGCATTGCCAAGATGGAATCACCTCCCTAGATACCTGGATTTAAAGTGCACACAATGCTTACAACAAATGTATGTTCATGCCTGGAAGTGCATTCTCAGTTAACAGCTCATAAACCTAGCCTGAAGAACAGAGCTGTACAGGTTGCATTCTGCCATTAAGAGCTAAAAATCATGGAAGAATAGTTCTTTTAAAAGTAAGAAGCTGGTGCTAAAAATGTATTTCCTGCAGATTGATTGTATATTTGACTAGTTAATATAGCTCTGTGTAGATATCAGGTAACAGAATCTAAAAGGCCATCCAATGTTGAGGGAATTGGATAAGAGCTAGGGAAACATAGAAGCTTTTATAAATTGAAGTAATAAAGTATATAGATAAGCATATACCTGTTCCTTTGGACTTGAGGCTTCTCATGCAGATGACATAAATATAGAGAAACTTATAATAATAATAAGGGCTGGCTGTTAGACAAAATTCAATAGCTTTATTTTTTACATCAATAGCATAATAGTTGCAAAGCTAATAAAAACAGAAATAAAAGTGGGCTATAAGAGAATTCATCAAAATCTGTTTTTGTTTGATTTTGTTTATGGATTTTCCAACTTCTCTAAGGGCATTAAGAAAGTAGATAATAGAAAAGTAGTGAGGGATGGGTTAGCAAAAAGGGGAGAGAGGGAAAGAGAGAGGAGGGGGAGAAAGGAAGAGAGAGATAGAAAAAGAACACTACCATTTTGCCCATGTTCTCATTCACAGAAAGGAGAGGCATATATCACAGAATGAAAGTCTAGAATAGAGCCTCTGTTTGCTGTTTGGTGATGTGACCATTGCTGTTATTTGTCTTTTTAATTTTAAGCTTCAAAGATTCAGTTGTGCTTTACTGCCTGATTATTAAAGTGAATTTTCAAAGAAATGTTGTGCTAATCCTTCAGCCAAATAGCCTTGCAATTGGAAGAACCAAGGTAGAAAGATGAATTAATTCCTGTACTTGTGAATCAATCCACAGAGTTCACGAGAGCCTTTGTTCCTATTAATTGTTTGGAAACTAGACACCAGAAAGAATGCCATTTCTTTTTAGTAGCTGGTTCCTGAATGCATAGTGTCTGGAAATCATATTTAAGTCCCTTAATTTTCACAAAGGATCACAAGGAAATAGATGCAGTCATTTTTTTAAAAAATATTTGCTGGGCATCAACCACAAGCACTGAAGGGAAAATGTGACTGTCTATAAAGAGAACTCACATACCTCTGGGAAGCAAGAAAATCTCCATTCCTGCTGATTATCTGCACAAGACATGCTAGACTCAAAGGTGTGGACTCCGTTTTTTTTTTCTATTGGTGTGTAGGGACAAAGCTGAAAGGATGCTTGGATGCTGGTTTTAGGCACATTAGAACTCAGGAAGAAAACAAAGGACGTGAATGCAAGAAAGAAAGCTGCAAGGCAGCCAGTCAGCAGAAGGAACCATGTAAGGGTCACTGTATGGTTTCTTATTTCCTTTATGGTGGGTGACTCTGTTCTTTCTGCTTTTATTAAATTAAATTTTGAAAAAAATCCTTATCTATATCTTAAATCTAATAATTATAAAGCTGCACTAGCTGGTTTAAATATACAACTTTATGATGACGACTTCTTGTGAACTATTTATTGCCTTCTGACTAAATCTTTTAGTTACAAATACATGAATCTGAATGCCCAAGACTATGACAAATGGGAGCTATTACTTCACATCTCAAATGGCTCCCAGTTCCATTCTTGCTGCATAATTCACTGCCAGAAATTACAAAAATTCCTGAGGCCCATTTCTAAACTCCATTTGCTTCTAGAATTGCCTGAAGGTAGAACTATAATAGCAGATATGTCAAAGTCCTTCATAAATCTGATATTGAGAATCTACTCATTCATTTTTTAATTAATGAATATTTATTATGATCTACTATTTGAAGACTTGTGATAGTGATATAATTGTACATAAGATATGGATGATCAGTTCAAGGGATAGGTATGAGAGTGATAAATGCTCGTGAATGCTAAGTATCATTATGGCTAAAACAAAATATTTTGATTAAAAATCATTCATATGAAGAGAGATAATATAAAGGTCCAAATAGGGATACGATGAAGGTGCAAATTTAAGTTGATAGTGAAAGAAGCTCTGAAAAAATATTACTTAAACTGAGACTAGAAGAATCAGAATTCAGCCAGGGGCAGCAGCAAGGGTGAAGCATGAGAAATACTCTGGTAAAGTACTCAAAGCAGAAGGACCTCTGCTCTGAAGTGGGATATCCAATACTCTCCACCTAAGTCTAGAATTAGTGATACTTCCACCTGAGCCATTGGTTCCGAAGGAGATGTGAGCAGCATCCCGAGCTTCATCTTTTGTGAGGCTTCAGTTCTTCTGAAATAAAATAGACTTGCTATTTGTCAGGCTTCATGAGTTCGTGAACACATAGGTGTCTCCTGAGACAGAACCTGAGCTCTCACCAGGTTTCAAATGGCCTGACATGTTTAACAGCTTGTGTGAATGACGTCATTACAACTTAAGTTTGTAACTCATAAGTCTGTTTCTTAGAAAAATTTCTCAAAAAACCCCCATAACATTTTAGAAAAAAAATTATAGCAATTTTACAGTAAGATTGTGATAAAATTATCTGGGATTTTTAATGAAAGCTAACTATAAGATATAGAAATACTCTACATTCATTTAACCAATTAAACTTTATATTAATGAATATACTTAAATTTTCCAAATTTTATTAATATTTAATAATTGTTTGTTGATATCGCAAAGAAGTTATAATTTATCAAAATTCGTGACAGATTGTAAAATTTTAGGACTGAGTTTGAAAGACAGTTATAGTTACAGGATAAATTGGATTCGTGTGGATTGTTTTCTAATTAAAACTGTGTGCTAGCGCCTAGGCAGTTTGGATGCTCACCTTACTAGACCTGGATGGAGGTGGGTGGTCCTTGGACTTCCCACAGGGCAGGGAACCCTGATTGCTCTTTGGGCTGAGGAGGGAGGGGGACTAGGTTGGGGGAGGGGGAGGGAATGGGAGGCGGTGGCGGGGAAGACAGAAATCTTTAATAAATAAATAAATTAATTAATTAAAAAACCTGTGTGCTAGGCAGTCTTAACTTGATCAAGTTTAGCCTCCTGTACTTGTACTTTGCAGTAGTGTGGATTTACACCTCATGCTTTCAGAATGGAATTGAGCATTAAAGGCAGGGACAGAGCAAAGGATGAACACACCTACTGCCTTTGTGTAACCTGGCAGTCTCTGCACCCCACTGCTCTCCTGGAGGATGTGGCTTCTTCTCTCAGTAGAGGAAACAGTGCATCAATTCAATTTGATTTTGGTACTATATGATCAGATGTGCTTTGTTATCTGACTGCATTTCCACACTCTGCAATCCATCCCAATTCCACACACCCCCTCTGAGATACAGCACCATGGTGGTGTCAATCAAAATCCTTAGTCCTCTGTCACACGTCTAACATACATCAGCTTGTCATTTTCTGGTATTTTTGGCTTGATTTTCCTTCCATCCTTTTTTTTTTTTAAAAAAAATAATCTGGTCTTGAGTTCAGAGCTCAAGTATTAGAATGATGATACCTCAGGCATTTAAATTCCATCTGCAGAATTTAGAATGAATAACATTATGCAAGTCAGTTAATGTTGTTTGTGCATCAGTGTGCTCCTATATAAATTGGATTCATCAATTGCACCTACTGTGTACTCTATGTAAAGATGGAGGGATAAAGTACAGCTATCTCAGTGTAGTTCAGAATAAGCACCCAGTAAGTGTCAGCAGAGTTGATGACTTATCGAGAAGGTGATGAGAGGCTTGAAGATGGGTTCTAAGAGGCTTAAGGCATTTTAGGAGGCTGTTTTAAGCTCTATGGATTTCCTACCATTGAGTTTAGACTTTTCCATGAAAACGGGTGAGAATAAAAAAGCATCTAAAGAAAAGCAGGAGTGTGAGGCTGGTTTCTTTCCCACTGCCATTTCCTGAACTCTTTAGAGGAAGCAAATGGCTCTGTGTTAAGTCTTCAAATTAAGCAAACTGTATAATATTTCTTATATTTGCATTTTTATTCATAAATGATTAGAAAATTCTAACATTGAACAATCTTAATAACAAAAATATCTGGGGGTATGACTTTATGTTTTTCAGTATTTAGATCCCTCAATTAATACCTATGTAGACTGTCTTACCTATCTAAACGTATGTTTGCAATGGAATTATGTTCTAATCAGCATCTGTGTAAGGCTCAAGACAGCAAAAGTCTTCCAGATGAGAAAGATGGACTTGGGGTAGGATCTGTAGACTGTGTCTCAGAGTGCTGCTGGTGAAGTTGGAGAGGAGGTAGTGTCTCTCAGAGAAGCAGGATAAATGTGGACTACTGAGCAACATTTCATGTGTAGCCCAAAGGTTGATATTGACTAAGAATTAATAAACACGAAAGAAATTATGGGACAATAAAATAAGGAAAAGGGAAAAATCTAAAGACCAAAAACCAAAACCAAATCAAAACAAAACAGAACAAACAAAACACCCAAGGCTCTGTTCTCAGCAGCATCGTGAAATGTCCATCCTTCTCGCTAAATTTCCATTTTACTGTGATTTGGATGCAAAATGAAATGTATTCTACTCTTTAGAAGATTTAGTTTATTGTATTTTTATATTTATGTTTTTGTGATACAACTCATGGCATTTATATAATACAGAGCGGCTTCATATTATTAAGCTAAGAATAAGTCTCAGGGAAATTGTTGTTGAGTCCTATGCCTCACTTACCACATTCCTTGCTCTTCCTTTTCTGCCTCTAATAGCATCCGGTTTTGCATGGTCTGTTGGAATGTAAGGATTTTTTTTTTCAGTTGCTTATCACTTTATATTATCCAGAATATTGAAGTAGAAAAAGGAATTGATCCTTTCTCAGCAACTCAACCATGCATTTACCCTTTCATGTTGGAAGAAAAAGAAGACAGACTTATGAAGATTCTTTTCTTCTTTGAAAATGCTCCAAATACTGAAATCAAGCTCATGAGTCTTCATTTATGCTTTTGTGGTCTATCATCCAGTAACTGTAGCTGGGAAGTCATCTTGAGAAGTCTCTTGGAAAACATAGAAAAAGTAAACTCCAGATATTTTAGAGTAATTCTAGTTAAACAGAGTCCTACAAGTTTGTTTCATCTCTCATTTCAAGTAGTTTTTATTGGTATACTCTGATGGTATGCTATATGTATGTATCACAGTATACATAAAATAATTATGAAACTATGAAGACAATTTTTAAGATTATATGTAGTTATGAATTTTTATTCTCTGACTACTTACTAAGCTCTGTATAGTAAGTTTCACAAAGAAATACTGTGACATTTTTACACAATTCATAGCATCAAATACTCTCACTTTGAAGTCTACATATTTTAAGCTCATCTAATATTTACTTGTAAAAACTAAAGAAACAAAACAAAAGGCTTGCTCTGATTGTATAATAATTACTTTTCTTTCGTTGTGACAAAATATCTTACAAAAACAATGTAAAGAAAGATGTGTTCATTCTGGCTTTCAAGTCTAAGAAATGGTGTCTGAGGAGGGGTCAAGATGGTAGAAGCTTAAGTATGCGGTCATTTGTCATCTGTCATCAAGAAACAGACACAGAGGAATATGGGTGTTCTCTGCTTTCTTCATCTTACCCAGTCTGGGGCCTGATTCAAGGCATGGTCCTGCCTGTACATAGAGTAGTTCTCCTACTCTATGAAGAACTCAGCCTACTGTAGAAAATCCTCACATATACATTCAGAAACTTGCTTCCGTGGTCACACTGTAACTGCTGCTTGCTAATACCCAGAGTACTTTGCCTGAAGCTGTCTCGGGATGCTGAGTCTGGCTGTGTCTATGTGTCCCTAAAAATGGGGCTTTTTTTTCTCTGTATTTAGTTAACAGCACAAAAAACATCACATTGAGGAAAGGATGAGGGATACTTTACAGGAAACTTTAGCAATCTTTCATGGGAATAAGTCACTGGCCCCAACTGACTCACCCACATAATAAACAAATACAATCAAATGACATCCAAATACTATGACTATCATTTTCTTTTCGACCCATTTCAACAAATGATTATCCTAACACACAAACAAACACAAGTTCAACTGCTCTCTGGGTCAGGGGCATGGAAAAGTATATAATTTAATATTATAGCTATGTTTCAGATCAGATTGTAAAACTTGATTATGTGGGAAATGTGGGTATGTGTATTCAGTTGTTACTTTGTTCTTTTAAAAACAGAGTAAACAGACAGGCTGACTACACCATAGGATAGCAGTCTTTAGTTTAGAGAAGTCAAGGTATGTCATTAACTTTCATGTGAGGTCCGGCAAGCATTGCCATCTCTTGTTAGAATGCAAGAGATTTTTTCATGGTTGTGCATCCCTCAAACCTACAGACATGATGCTCAACATGAACTTTCCTAGACAATCAGCTCTATCATAATTACTTCCTCTACTGCAAAAGGAGAAGGGATGACAAAATATGTTTAAGGTTTCATATTCTTATATTTTAACATTGTCATATAAACCTTTATTAGCAAAAAGAAGCAAATGAACATTTCTCTATTCACTGCAGGTTGACTTGATAATACTGTCTGGATACTTTCCTTGTCTTCTTTCTATTGCCATCATAAAATTCAGCCCAAAAATAACTCAGGGAGAAAAAGATTTTGATGTTGCTGTTATTGTTTTGTTTTATTTTTCAAGTTGGAGACTGCAGCCAATAATCAGAAGTCAAGGAAGGAAATTAGGGCAAGAGCCTGGAGGCAGGAACATAAGCAGAATCTATAGAGAAAGCTGCTTCCTGCTTGTTCCTCAAGACTTACTCAGTTTGCTTTCTTACACAAACCAGGACCCAAGCAGCTGTGCACTCACGTCTTAATCCCTAATTTAGAAAATTACCTACAGAGTTGCCTATAGGCCAATCCGAAGAAGCAGTTCCTCAACAGAGATTCCTTCTCCTCAGATATCTCTAGGTTTTTGTCAAATTAAGAAAAAAAAGCACCTTACTCCATGAATACACAGAATTTATTTATACAATAAATGACTTGCACACATTTTATAATGAAAAATCAGCATGTAACATGTGCATAAAAGCACACAGATGACTATGATGTGACTGAAGTTTGATTGACCTGCCTTCTTCCCACTATTTAGCATTGTTACAAACATAGAGTAGATACTAAATTAGATTTTCATGGAACATTGAGATTAAGAACAATTTTATCACTTAAAGTAACTACACAGATGTATGTGTATAAACATGCATGCACACAAGAATCAAGAAAGAACATGTGACCTACATGTTTAGAGTGCATGGAAAATTTCATTTGACTACTTAAAAATTTATAAAGGGAAAAAATGTTTATCTTAAAAATTCTTAACCAACTAATAGGAAACTTGGTTTCTCAACTGTAATGGGGGAATTTAGTAGAAATTGTTCCATAGTTTAATTGATGAAGTTTTAATCCAGATAGAATAACTGATTTTTACATAGTTTTTGAAGCATCCCAATATTAAAGAGCAGCATCAATGTTCTATATGAAACATGGCTATTTTCTTGAAACCATTCATGCTGGCTATAAGGCAATAACTGGCATCTCTTACCAGTCTGATGTTCAGTGACCTCACAGTGATTGCCTAACTACATCTGCAACGGGAGTTTTCCCAAAGCAGAGTAGGGAAGTGCTGCCAACTACAACAGCAAATTTACAATAACGGAAATGTTCAGTACAAACATACTGTAGAAAAAAAATAAAGACATCCATTTTTATATGCCAGAAAACACTGTTTTGTACATTCTATTAATCTATAGCTTTATTTTTTCTTTCTTTTTACTTTTCCAATATAATATTTTATTGATTATTTGGTAATTCCAAATAATGCACTCGATCACATTCTCTTCCCAGTACCCCTAAGTCTACTTTTCCACTTTTGAGACCCTCCCACACCCCAAAAGAAGAAAAAATACCAAGTGCAATTTTGATTGCCCATAATCTTTTTTTTTTAAACTTTCCTTTTAAAAATACAAATAAGGATCCTGGAGTTATGGTTCAGGTGTTAAAGCAGGTACTGTATGTGCATAGGACCTGGATTTGGTTTCCAAAACCTAAATGACAGCTCATAACCATCTTGTACAACTCCAAGTCCAAGAGATCCAGTGCTCTTTTATGGGCTGTCTGGGCACCAGGCACATACTTGGTGCACAGACATGAACACAGGAAAAACACCGTATCCATATAATAAATATAGCACAAAACATCAAAATACAAATAGGGAAAATATAGCAGGTGAATGTTAGTGAAAGCTAAGAGGTGGAATTAAGACAGAAAATAGAAAAATGGAGAACTAAGGCAAATAATAAAAAACGGAGTCATAGAAAGGCAGTTGGAGCGGCACCCAGCAAGTAGAGCAGTGTTTCTCAACCTGTGAGTCAAGACACCTTTGGTGGTTGCTTTCATAGGGGTGGCCTAAGACCATCAGAAAACATAGACATTTACATTATGATTCAAAACAGGAAAAAAAATACTATTACAAATTAAGAAGGAAACTAATTTTGTGGTTGGAGGTCACTGCAACATGAGGAAATGTATAGGGTCGAAGCATTGGGACGAGCATTAGAAAGCTTGGGAAGCATTGATATAAAGGAATACATTGAAAATGGATCAGTGGAGGATGGAAGACTGCTGTGGTTGTGGTCTTCCCAGGCCATTCTTCTAGTTTGCTTTAAGAATCTTTTAGGGACACATTTCCAAATATGGTTTACTAAAAGAAATAGCTGGAATAAGCATTTGTAATGTTCTAGTTTCAGATTAATTTGAAGAATTGAATTTTAATTCTTTACACATTATGATGCGTTGACCCTAATACGCCAGTCCTGCCTTTGGCTTCAGTCAAAGTGTTTGTGTGCATCCTTAGCAAGTCAGAGATGACAAAAAGAACCAAATAAAGAACTTATGGAGAAAGAAGGAGTTTAAGAAAGACTGCTGTTACCCAGAATTGGTGATTCATGCATTTAATCCCAGGCAAAGGCAGATGCAGGCAGATCTCTTGGAGTTTGAGCTTAGCCTGGTTTACAAAGTGAGTTCCAGGATAGCCCCTGATATAGTGTGACCCCACCTAAGAACAAACAAACAAATAAAAAGTAAATAAGTAAATGAATGACAAATGTTTATTTTATTTAAAAAATAAAACAAACTATCTTTTTATCATTTTACATACCAATACCAGTTCTCACTCCTTCCTATCCTCGGTTTCCCTTTACCTTCCCTGATACCCCACCTCCCATCCACTCCTCAGAGAGGGTAAGACACATTGCTTTACAAGGCCCTCTCTACTATATCTAGGCTGAGCAAGGTATCCACCCAAAGAGAATGAGTTCCCAAAAAGCCAGTACAAACTGTGGGCAGAAATCCTGGTGCCACTGCAAGTGACCCTGCAGTCTGCCCCCGTCATACAACTGTCACTCATTTTCAGAGGATCTAGTTTGGTTCTATGCTGGTTCCTTCCCTTCCCAGTTGGAGTTGGTGAGCTCCCATTAACTAGCTCAGGTAAACTGTTTCAGTGTGTGTACCAATCATGGTCTTGGCCTCTTTGCTCAAATTCTCTCTTCTCTCACTCATCAAGAAGACTTGGGGAGCTCAGCCCAGTGTTCCTCTGTGGGTCTCTGCCTTTGTTTCCATCAGTTTCTGGATGAAAGTTCTTAGCCGGGCGATGGTGGCACACGCCTTTAATCCCAGCAGTCGGGAGGCAGAGGCAGGTGTATCTCTGTGAGTTCGAGACCAGCCTGGTTTACAGAGCTAGTTCCAGGACAGGCTCCAAAGCCACAGAGAAACCCTGCCTCGAAAAAGAAAAAAAAAGTTCTTTGGTTACATTTAAGATATTCATTTATCTGACTACAGGGCAATGCCAGTTCAGGCACCCTCTCCTCTGTTGCCTTAGGGTCCAAGCTGGGGTCATTTTTGTGGATTCCTGGGAGTCTCACTAGTACCCGCATTATTGCTAGCCCCATAATGGTACCCTCAATCAAAATATCTCTTTCCTTGCTCTCAGGTCTGTCTTACCTCCATCTCGACTATCCCATTCCCTCAAGTTCTCCTTCACTCTGCTCTTCTCCCCTCTTCTTTACCTTCAGCCATCCTTTTTCCTCCCACCCCCATGCTCCCAATTTTGTCATATGATCTTGTCTATTTCCCATTTTGAGTTGGATCTATATATTTTTCTTAGAGTTAACATTGATACTTAGCTTCTCTAGGGTCATAGACTATAGACTCATTTTCCCTTGCTTTACAGATAGTATCCAAGTATATGAGTACAAACAATGTTCATCTTTCTGGGTCTGGGTTACCTCACTCAGGATGTTTTTTTTTCTAGTTCCATCCATTTGCAAGCAAATTTCAAGCTGTCATTGCATTTTACCACTGAGTAATACTCCATTGTGTAAATGCATCACATTTTCTTTATCCATTCTTCAGTTGAGGAGCATCTAGTTTGTTTCCAGGTTCTGGTTATTACAAATAATGCTGCTATGAATGTAATTGAGCAAATGTCCTTGTGATACTATTACACATCCTTTGGGTATATGCTAAAATGTTCTGAGGTAGGTTAATTCCCAATTTTCTGAGAAACAGCCATACTGATTTTCAAAGTGGTTGTACAAGTTTGGATTCCCACCAGCAATGGAGGAGTGTTCCCCTTACTTCACATCCTCTCCAGCATAAGCCATCATTGGTGGTTTTGATTTTAGCCATTCTGACCGGTATAAGATGGTATCTCAGAATCGTTTTGACTTGCATTTCCCTGATGGCTAAGGATGTTGAACATTTCCTTCTCATCCATTTCTTCAAGGGTTGTTTTCACTTCCTGTTTAAGGGACTCTACCACTTTCATAATGTTACATTTAAAGTCTATTTCTTCTACATCTTCTGGATTAGGGTGTTCAAGTCTTCCTGTTGTATGTTCGCTGTATTCTGGTGTTACCATGTTGTTTTTCAGATTGTTGGAGGAATTTTAGTATTGGCGCCTTCCCATCTCTTCCTTCAAATGCCCTCCGGAAAAACGGATCTTCTGGTACAGGATCTAGGCCACTTGCTGGCCAGAGATGTCGTAGGCAAAAGGGCACAGGTACAGGCTGGGTACAGGCTCAGTGGGACAAGAAACTCCTGAAACAGTTGCCCTAACCACTTTGTCCCCAGACCCTCAGCCCCAAAGCAGGCTGAGTTGGGGGATCCTATTACCCTGCAGATGGAAAGGGGTACTTGGAAGGCAAGCTGAGCTCCCTTTCTGGGGCGTCCAGCTGGCTGCTGGTTGGGCACACACTCACCCCTCCGGAAGGACGTATCTTCTGGTACAGGATCCGGGCCACTTGCTGGCCAGGGCCTTTGAAGACAAAAGGGTGCACTTACTGGTTGCAAGCTCAGTGGGACAAAGAAAGCGAACATTTCCTTAAGTGTCTTTCGGCCATTTAAGATTTTTCTGTTGAGAATTCTCTGTTTAATTTTGTAACTCATTTTTTAATTAAACTATTTGGAATTTTGATATCTAATTTCTTGAATTCTCTATATATTTTGGAGATCAGTCCTTTGTCTCATGTGATACTGGTGAAGACATTTCCCCATTCAGTAGGCTACCTTTTTGTCTTATTGACTGTGTCCTTTGCTTTACAGAAGTGTCTCAGTTTCAGGAGATCCCATTTAGTTTTTGTTGCTCTCAGTGTCTGTGCTATTAGTATTATATTTAAGAAGTGGTTTCCTGTGCCCGTGCGTTAAAAGCTATTTCCGACTTACTCTTCTACCAGGTTCAGTACATTTAGTTTTATACTGAGGTCTTTAATCCATTTGGTCTTGAATTTTGTGCTTGGGATTGGATATGCATCTATTTGCATTCTTCTACATCTTGACATTCAGTTATACCAGCACCATTTGTTGAAGATGCTTTCTTTTATCCATTGTATAATTTTAGTTTGTCAAAAATAAGGTATTCATAGGTGTGTAGATTAATATCCAGGTCTTTGCTTCCATTCCATTGGTGCACCTGTCTCTTTATGCCAATACCAAGTTGTTTTCGATAGTGCAGCTATATTATAGAACTTAATGTTATAGATGGTGATGCCTCCAGAAATTCCTTTATTGTACAGGATTGTACAGGCTCTCCTGGTGTTTTCATTTTTTTTTCCATAGGAAGTTGAATATTGTTCTTTCAAGATCTGTAAAGGATTGTGTAGGGATTTTGATGGGTATTGTATTGAATCTATAGATTGTTTTGTTAGGATTGTCATTTTATTATGTTGATCCTATCTATTCAAGAGCATGGGAACATTTTCCATTTTTCTGGTGTCTTCTTCAATTTCTTTCTTCAAAGACTTAAAGTTCTTAACAAACAAGTTTTTCACTTCTTTGGTTAATGTTATCCCAAGATATGTTATTTGTAGCTATTGTAAAGGGTGATATTTGTCTGATTTTATTCTCAGCTTCTTAATCATTTGTATATAGGAGAGCTACTGATTTTTTTTTGAGTGGATCTTACATACTGCCACATTACTATCTGCTGTAGGAGTTCCCTGGTAGAGTTTTCTGTTGTTTTGGTATCAGGGTAACTATAGTTTCATAAAAATAGTTTGGCAATGTTCCTTCTGTTTCTATTATGCAGAACACTTTGAGGAATATAGATATTAGCTCTTCTTTGTTGTTCTGGTATAATTCTACACTGAAATCATCCAATCATGGACTTTTTTGGTTTGGAAGCTTTTGATGACTGTTTCTATTTCTTTGGAGGTTATAGGTCTCTTTAAATTGTTCACCTGGTCATGATTTAATTTTGGTATGTGATACCTATCCAGAAAATTGTCCAGTTTTTACATTTTCTAATTTTTCAGAATTTGTAATATGACCTAATGATTTTCTGGATTTCCACAGTGTCTGTTATTATGTTCCCCTTTCCATTTCTATTTTGATAATTTGGATATTCTCTCTCTACCTTTTGATTAGTTTGGATAAGTGTTTGTCTATCTTGTTGATTTTCTCAAAGAACCAGCTCTTTGTTTCACTGATTTTTTGTATAGTTTTATTTGTTTCTGTTTTATTGATTTCAGTCCTCAATTTAATTTTTTCCAGTCATCTACTCCCATTGAGTGAGTCTGCTTCTTTTTGCTGTAGAACTTTCAGGTGTGGTGTTAAGTCACTAGTATGAGATTTCTCCTCTTTCTTTAGGCCCTCGGTGCTATGAACTTCCCTTTTAACACTCCTTTTATAGTGCCCCATAGGTTTTGATACATTGTCCATTCATTTTTGGTTGAATTCTAGGGAGACTTTAATTTCTTTCTTTATTTCTTCCTTGACCCAGGTGTGGTTTAGTCAAGAACTCCTCAATTTCCATGAGTTTGTAGACTTTATAGCATTAGTGTTGTTGTTAAATGTTAACTTTAAACCATAGTAATCTGATAAGATACAGGGAGTCATTCCATTTTTTTTGTGACTGTTGAGGTTTGCTTTGCTACCTAGTATGTTTTGGAGAATGATACATGAAGTGCTGAGAAGAGGTATATTCCTTTGTGTTTGGGTGGAATGGTCTGTAGATGTTTCTTAAGTCCAACTGAATCATGGCACCTGTTAGTTCTCTTATTTCTTTGTTACATTTCTGTCTGATTAACCTGTCCATTGTGGAAAGTGGGATATTGAAGTCTCCTACTATTAATGTGTGGGTTTTGATATGTGATTGAGATTTCATCTTGATGGATTGGTCCTGTAATGAGTATTAAGTGTCCTTCTCCATCTCTCTGATTGATTTTAATTTGAAGTCTATTTTGTTTGATTTTAGGAATAGCTATATCCATTTGTTTCTTAGGTCCATTTGATTAGAAAACCTTTCCCCAACCATTTATTCTGAGGTAATGTCTGTCTTTGTGGTTGTGATGTGTTTCTTGTATACAGCAGAAGGATGGATCCTTCTTTTGTCTCTTTTCTTTTAGCTTGTGTCTTTTTATTGGCTAATTGAGTCCATTGACATTAAGAGATACTAATGACCAGTGATTTTTAATTCCTGCTATCTTTTGGTAGTAGTGTTTGTATGTTTCCCTTCTTTGGCTTTTCTGGGGTAAGGTCATCTATTTCCTATGTTTTGTGGGTGCAGTTAGCTTCATTAGGTTGGAATTTTCCTTTCTGTACTTTCTGTAGGGCTGAACTTGTGGATAGGTACTGTTTAATCTGTTTTCATCATGGAATATCTTGTTTTCTTCATCGATGGTTATTGAAAATTTTGCTGGGTATAGTAGTCTGTGCTTGCAATTGTGGTCCCTTGGTGTCTGTAGCACATCTGTCCAGGACCTTCTGGCTTTCATGGTTTCCATTGAGAAGTTAGGTGTAATTATGATAGGTCTGCCTTTATATGTTACTTGACTTTTCCCCTTGTAGCTCTTAATATTATTTGCTTATTCTGTATGTTTTGCATTTTGATTATTATATGGTGAGGGGATTTTTTTTTTTGCTCCAGTCTATTCGGTATTCAGTAAGCTTCTTGTACCTTCATAGGGATATCCTTTTCAGGTTGGGAAAGTTTTCTTCTATAATTTTGTTGAACATATTTTCTGTACTTTGAGCTGGAGTTATTCTTCTTTATCTATCCATATTATTCTTAGGTTGGGTTTTTTTCATGGTATTCCAAGCTTTCTGGATGTTTTGTGCTAAGAATTTGTTGGATTTAATGTTTTCTGTGATCAATAAATCTATTTTCTCTACAGTATCTTCAACACCTAAGATTCTCTCTTCCATCTCTTATATTCTGCTGGTTATGCTTGCCTCTGTAGTTCCTCCTCATTTACCCAGATTTTTTATATCTAAAATTCCCTAGCTTGTGTTTTATTATTGCCTCTATTTTAGTCTTCAAGTCTTGATCTTTTTTTAACTGTTTTCTTCACCTGTTTGATTGCTTTTTGTTGGTTTTCGTGGGGTTTTTTTTTTTGAAAATTTTATTAATTTAGTCCATTTTTTGTTTGTCCTTTCCTGCATTTCTTTAAGGAAATTTTTCATTTCCTCTTTTAAAGTTTTCATCATCCTCATAAATTTTTGTTTAAAATCATTTTCTTCTGCTTCTTCTGAACTAGAATAATCAAGTCTTCCTGTTGTATGATCACTATGGTTTGATGCTACCATATTGCTTTTTAGGTTATTGAATGAATTCTTGCCTTGGCACCTACCCATCTCTTCCTCTAGTTGGTGCTGGCAGCATCTTTGCCTCTTGGTCCAATCATTGCAGTGGCTGTCTCTATCTTTGCGAACTCTTTTTTGTCTTCTCTGTTCTGTCATTGTCTATGTCTCAGGGAGACACCAATCTCTCTCTTGGCCTGCTCTGTTGCCCTTTACTCTTGGTCTGCTCTCTTGCTTTGTTCTCTTTGTCTACTCTGTGCATTCACAGACTATGTTTTAGAGTTCTTCTCTTGGTCCTCTCTGTGTAGTCACAACCTGTGCTTCTTGGTTCCTCTCTTGGCCCTCACTCGTGGTCTTCCCTGTGTAGTTGTAGCTTGTGTTTCAGAGTTCCTCTGAGGTTGTAGGGGGATAGATGGGTTTGGGGGCAGAGTGGGACTTGTAGCCTACACAGTCCGATGGATGGGGTGGCAGCTTTGGATCAGCCTGCCTGCAGAAAACTTGGCTGCTGGCTGGCTAGAGAAGCTGAGGCAGGTTGGGGAGGGTTCAGGGTTTTGACCCAATATGGAGGGCCTAGAAAGTAGGGTGTCCCACTGGCTCAAAGTTTACTCACCTCTTGGTTTTTTCTGTGTCATAGCAGGCTGTATTTCAGAGTTCAAGTGAGGTTGTGGGTGTTGGATAGGAGAGCTTGGGTGGAGTGAGACTTGCAGCTTGTAGGGTTCGATGAATGGGGTGGTGGAGCAGCCTACTTGTAGGAAGCTTGCCTGCTTATTAGCTAGAGAAGCTGAGGCAGGTTGGGGAGGGTTCAGGGTTTTGCCCCTTATGGAGGGCCTAGAGAGTGGGTTGCCTTCCTGGGTGGTGGTCACTCACCTCCTGGTCCTCTCTGTGTATTTGTAGCCTGTGCTTCAGGATTCCTCGGATGTAATGGAGGATAGGGAAGTTGGGGGAGAGAAAATAGGACTTGTATCTTACATGGTACAATTGATCGGATGGGGTGTTGGCATGACAACTGTTTAAAGAGATATAAATTAGTTGCTGTGAGATGAATTTTTCTTTCTTCTTAGTATGTATAGTGACCTTTTATTATATTAAGTTATATTTCCTCTCTTACTATATTTTAGCCAAAATTTTGCCATATTTTTACATCTCTATAGTTACTTGTGTGTGTGTAAAAATAACACACACATAAACATACATATATGTATATATATAGTCATGACTATTTTGTCTGTCTTTCATTCTTGAATTTTGAACATTAAATTTAAATTGGATTATTTTAATTGTGAGAAATGTTTACAGGTAAACCTTAGTGTTTAATTTCTATTTATTTCATTTTTTGTTAGTTTGTTTACAGTGTGTCTCTGCATATATCTTTGTCTGTGAGTACATCTGTGTAGGTCAGGTGTCAACATGCATGTGCCAGTTCTTTCTTTCTACTAATCAGTTAATGAAAAGTTTCTCACCCCTGAAAGCCTCCCTGGTGATGCAGCAATCCAAATCAGACAAAACTCACACCAAATTAGGAAAAAAAAAAACAGCTTCAATCGAGACAACATTCCTGGATGATTTTCCAGTCCCCCAGAGAGGAGACAGAGAAAGAAGCCTGGAAAACCACAAGTTGATTCTCTGGTGGGCAGTTTAAATATCCTGTAGGAGTGGTCTTGAGCCTCTCAGGGAGAAGGAGTCATCATGTCAAGGCTTTCTGAGATGTAGAAGGGTTGGGAAAGTGATTCGGAGAGGGGTTTGGGGTGCAATTCCAGCAGAACATTTATGGGAGATGAAACAGCCTTGGCATCAAGCATCTTCATTGGCTAAGCAATCAGACTGGTCCTTGTTTTCCTTTTGTTAAAAAAAATTAGCATATATAACATTGTAGGTTGAAAATGGTCTTCTACCGTCATGTTTAAAATGTTACTTTGCCATCATCATTTCCCTGAACCATAGTGGGTATTTAATTGTTGAGGCTCTCTTGTATATTTTTGCTGTCATTTTCTATATTTTTTGCTTCGGTTATTATAAAGTATTTGTTGCAATTTTCTGTTTGTTTTTCCTCCCGTGACACTTGCCAACTTTTGAATATAAAGTGCAGTTTGTTTCAACATTCTGGAAGCATTTTCCATTGAGTGCGTATTTTTTTGTTTCTCTTGTCTACTGCTTCCTCTGACGTTTTAAATGGATCTAAATGGCCCTGCAGCCACACCACAGACTCATTAAAGGAGGGCTTCTCTGAGCCACACTGCTCTTGCTCATTTAATTTACTCTCTTGTGTCTCCACTGCAACTTTAATCCGTTCTACTGAATTTCTAAAGCCAATTATATGTATTTTCCCTTTGTAAACCATCTATTTGTAGCATAATTTGTTGGTCTGAGGCTCTCTAGCATCTTGCTCACATATCAAGTCTCTACTGAAACAAACTAGTTCCGGAATTTGGCTCCTTAATTTCTACACTTTGTATCTCTGGTGTTTATTTCTCTGATATCTGCTAGGATCCTTCCTGAAGCCTTCCTTTCTGATCTTTCTCACCGCTGGCATGTGTTTCAGAAATGTTTATCTGGAAATCAGTTGGGGGCCGTATTGAAGTGGCAATACTTGTCTAAAACATTGCCATTGGTCTTATTTATAGTTATGGATGGAATGCACCAGAATGCGATAGTAATGCCTCTCGTGCATGTAGCCTAGGGGTTGGAACAAAATAATCATTTTCATGAATTCCAGCATGTCACTACTAACATTTGGAGAAGTCCCTTTTGTTTATTAGTTTTCTTTTCCTATCTTTCTGTTGGATGCCCAAGTAAAAATATACAAATTCCTTCCTCATAGTCTCTGTGTCTAGTTTCCTTTAAAGCTTACAGACCTGTCGCCCTAAGGTCCAAGCTTTGCATGGATCGTCTTATACTCTCCTTACATGGTGATGTTCAGCCCCTTGAGACTCTTCCACAAATGTTTAATAACCCACCTAGCCAAACCTTTGTTTATAAACAGGCAGGCTGCTGCATCCCAGAAATTTGATGGACTGGAATAGGAACGCTTTTTCCTTTTCTCCTTGGAGCACTGCCCTCAGTTGGTTTGTTTTTGTTGTTTGTGCACCAATTCTTTTCAGACTAGCCATTCAGACAAGATTGTGAGGGTTGACCTCAGTCAACGTGGGAAAGATAATTCTAATAGGTTTTCTGTGCCTTTTGCCTCCTCTTGATAATAGGGTAACAAGTTTCTTCACCCAAGCAGGAAGTCAGATCGAGCAGAATTGAAAAAGAATAACAACAGGTATATCTGAGCAGAGCAGTTCCAGGGCAAGTTCTCTGGTTCCAGAAATGGAGGTCAGAGAAGTCAGTCCCCCAAAGGAAAACAAGGAGATTCTATGGGTTCTAGGTGAGGGATCATAAAAAGTGTCCACCATAAGGTGGGACTCAGCCTAGTGTGGTCATAACGGAGAGCTTAGCAAAGTGCTTGTCATCTGGCTACTTCAGCATACGAAGCTGCAATAGCCACCAAGAATGAAGAACTGGGTTCTTTGGAGCCTTTCCTTTGTTCAGAGACAATCAGAGCAGTTATTGGAAAGAGAGACAGGCATGGGGCTTTCCAGGTCCTTGTAAAGGCTGGATGTTCCAATCCAACAAATTCCACCACTTGAATTTGCATAAAAATCAAATCCAGGTGACAACTGAACATCTGTGCTTACAACATATAAAATTTCTTATTTGCTAAATGAAGTTTGAGAAAAGTTACCCCACCTGTGTGTGTGTGTGTATGTGTGTGTGTGTGTGTGTGTGTGTGTGCATGTGTGTGTAAGTGCACTTGCCTATTGAGGCTAAAGCAAATATTGTTTCTTCTTTTATTACATAAAATCCACTTTATCATTTCAGATAGGGTGTTTTTCTTAATCTGGAGCTTAATAATTTTGCCAGCCTAGGTGAGCCTTGAGAATCCTCCTAATGGATTTTCTCAGTGTCATGGTTCCAGGCACAGGGCATCACACTTTTTTTATGTGGATGTGTGGATCCAAGCATAGTTCCTCATCTTTGTGTAACAAATAATTTACCCATTGAACTATCTAACCAGCCCCAGAAAAACTGTCTTAATCATCAAATAATATCTCTATAATCTTTGACATAATCTGGTATTATTAAAAAACAAATTGAATTGCTGGAATTGTGCGCATCAATGCATCCCAAAATATAACAGCAAAAGTTTAATCCCAAACTGGTGAGTTACATTCTTTCCCTATGGTAGTCGCTCTGTTTTGTTTTCATTGTTTGCTTTTAATCTGGTGCAGAAAAGAATTCACTGTTCCGGAATTCTGGAGAAGAGACAGTTATTGCCAGTGGCAGTATAGAAGTAAAGATAATTTCAGACAACAGCAGGCTTTCCTGCACATTCTTTTCCATTTCATTAATAACATGGTCCATAAAGAGACATGCTTTGCGAAGCTGAAAGTGAAAATAGGAATTCTTCAGAAAGAGGAGACATCTGTGCAGATGATTAACATTTTTAGATAAAACATTCTCCGTTTTCACTGACGTTTTACTGAGCTGCTGATGGGAAATGCAGCAGCGATTAGCAGCTTCAGCCATCAGCCAGGCATTTGTTTGTTTGTTTGCTTGCTTTATTTTTTAAATCAGAGCCTAAACTACCATGTGTGTTCTGTCTTCAATCATTGTAAGAAAAAACAGTAAATTTTCAAAACATCTTTGAACTGCTTTGAGAATGTTTAAGCTGACCTGATCTTAGTTTACCCTGCTAGATGTCAGACCCTTGTACATAAGGGTCATCTATTTGATTCACCCTTTACCTCTTCAAACCATCTCTATCCAGAAAGGGTTTGTTTTTACTGTTAGGTGCAAAACCCAACCCCCACCCCACCTCCAAATGGTAATGCTGGCGACATTGTCCTAAATAGAAGAACTTCACCTGTGTTAACTGAGAGGATGTTATTGGATAAACCAGACAGTCTCTGTTTAGAGGAAAAGCGTCTATTTCCTGGTCATTCTGAACAACCTGTATCAGCTCAAAGACCCCACCCTGCTATCACATAAACTCTGCTTGTTTTCCTTCCTATCATTTGCTCTACTATCACTCCAAGAGATAGCCTTTGCAGTTTAGCCCCCAGTAGCCCATTCTGTCTACTGATGGAACAGTCTGGTGTGGTGGTTTCACTGTGACCTTCCTTAAAGTTCTCACAGACTAAATGTAATTCAACCCCTTTACTTTCTAGACACGTAGCACCGATTATACTCCTATTTCAGCAAAGGACTCCTGCTTCACCCTTCTCACCAGTTCATTCTTATTGAAGTTGTAGGATGCTGAAAGGAGTAGGCAGCTACCTGCTCCTCTATCATGCCAGCCCGATTGAGAAGGAAAGCTGCTGCAGCCTGTGCTCCTGAGTCCAGGCAAAGATACCTTGCTGCTCTTACCTGGCACCATTCAATCCCTTATCTGTGTCAGCAGCACTCGCTTCCTCACTGCTCCTTGCACGTTCCCGACACATCCTAACCTCAGTTCCTTTAGACTCACCTTTCCTTTTCCTGGAAACTCCTTCCCCCAATTCTTCCTATTCATGTTCCATGGCCCTTGATCAAATGGATCCTTTTCAGTGACGTTTTCCATGGGAGCCATTTGAAACTCAATTCCAGGCTCCATACAACTTGTTACCAAACAGCACAAAATTTATGTCTTTTTTATTCTCTATTTTTTTATTGATTTTATTGAGCTATACATTTTTCTCTGCTCCGCTTCCTTCTTTTCCCCTCCCCTTTAGCCCTTTTCCATGGTCCCCATGCTCCCAATTTACTCAGGAGATTTTGTCTTCTTCTACTTCCCATGTAGATTAGATCTTACGGTCCTCATTGTTATCTAATTTCTCTGGGATTGTGAATTTTAGGCTGGCTTTCTTTCCTTTATGTCTAAAAGCCACTTATGAGTGAGTACATTATGGTATTTATCTTTCTGAGTCTACATTACCTCACTTAATATGATGGCTTCTAACTCCATCCATTTTTCTGTAATTTCAAGATGTCAATATTTTTTCTAGCATAAATGTACCACATTTTCCTTATTCATTATTAAGTTGGGGGGAGTTTAGGTTGTTTCCAGGTTCTGACTATGAAAAACAATGCTGCTGTGAACATAGTTGAGCACATGTCCTTGTGGTATGACTGAGCATCCTTTTGGTATATATCCAAAAATGGTATTGTTGGGTCTTGAGGAAGGTTGTTTCCTAATTTTCTGACAAATCACCATACTGATGTCCTAAGGAGGTGTACCAATTTTCACTCCCACCAGCAACGTAGGAATGCTCTCTTTACACTACAATCTCTCCAGCATAAGTTGTCAACAGTGTTTTTGATCTTGGCTGTTCTTACAGATATAAGATGGAATCTCAGAGATTTTCTTTGATTTGCATTTCTCCGATGGGGCCAGGCCACCTTAGCCTTATTCTCCAGGGAAAGGTGAGCACACTATCCACCTGTTCCCTGGTGCCACGAGGCAGGACATCAGACACAATAGGGAGTCAAGTCAAACAGGAACTCAGTTTATTACAGTGAGTGTCAGTTTTTATAGGTTAAGTGACATCATGTGATGTGTGATACCTCCAGTCAATGAGAGACAGCCAAGTCCTCCCTCTAGTTGAAAGGGCATCTATCTAGATTTTGCTATCTCAACCCCCCTGGGTAGCTTTGAGACTATTCTTCAAACTCGAGCCAGGCTTCTCTTTGTCCTACAGGGCCTCAAGGTACAGGTCTTGAGATAATTTTGGCCCAGCATCTTCCCCTTTTTTGTTCTATATCCAATCCCCTACCCCTGTCACCAAGCCCAAGTAGCCCACCAGGGAAAAATATGGGTCAGGGTCACCTCTAATCCATAGTTTTGGCCTGGATACCCTCAAATTGAGAATTCATCAAGCCTATCATAATCAAAGGGCCATGAGTTGTACCTGTTGTATTTGTTTTTGGAATGCTTGATTCAGCCTTTGGAGAAAGCCAATTCCAAAACGACAGATCAATAAACAAATAGCCATTGGCCCAATTAGAGAAGAGATCAGTGTGGTAAGCCATGGGGACCAATTAAACCACGTCTCATAGAGGATCCTTGACTTAAATGTTTCAATATCTTTTCTTAACTTAAAGTTCTTGTAACTATCCGAGAATGGTTCACATAGAAGTAACATTCTTCCCCAAATGCCCTGCAAATTCCTCCCTTTTCCAAGCTTCTCCTAATTTGTAAGGTGATCCTTGCTAAGAATTCCAAAGAGTTTTGTAAATAACTTAATGAAGTCTCTGTCTTTTCTATGATTGTTTTCAATTGTGAGTGAATTATTCCCATTTCTTGTTGTAGAATCACCAGGGATAAGGTGCCCAAGGCATTCCCAGGCACCCATAGTCCCATCAATGTGGTGACTGCCATGACTGTTAGGGGTTCTCTCTTATGACTTTGGGCCAGGAATTCATCTTGCATGTGGTAAAGCACGTGAGGGAAAATTAATGCAAGCAGGCAAGTGTCATTATGCTGAATGATCAGTGGGTCAGACAGGGAGGGAGTAACCCCCATCTCGTGGCAGACCCAAAAATACACATAATCTGTGGGTACCTTCCATGAAGCTACAGACCCATTAGGCACATCACAAGTGAGATTAAGAAGAGAGTGTCTGGTGTACAAGACACAAGTTTCATTCAACATCTGCCAAAGAGAGATAGTCCCAAAATCTCTCCCATTTCAGGATTGTTTCATCTATAAATATCAGATTTATCTAGTATTTCATAAGAACCATTTACCCCAAAGGCTTCACAGTAGGGGGGGCAGGGGCTGTAAGCAGAGGCAACAGAGGGGGTCCCTTCCGTACCTGAGTCTTATTGCCCTTTTGTGAGCAATCCCTCTTAAAATGCCCCAGTTGACCACATAGGAAAAATTTTCCAGGTGTTTGCTTTTGCTGTCCAGCTGCCAGGGCTTGAGTAATAGGGGAGGCTAGAGTTTGGATCTGGGCCTGAAGGACACTACAAGAGTCTGGTTGGTATGTGACTGGGTCTCAACATTCTGTGATGCCACAACCCATTGACTCATGGACCCTTCCCCTAAGGCCAGCACAAGACATCTTAGTATCTTAGTTCATACCTTCCCAGACTAGGAGCTTAGTAAATTGGTCTCTAAGCCCACCAGGGGTCAATTTCTTCTCAAGGCTCGTCTGCACATGAACAATAAAGTCCAGAAGCGGCTCCCCCAGTTTTGCATCGGGTTAACTATATGTGATTCAGTGGGTCCCTCCTCCAGATTGGCCCAGGTTTCCAGGCCTGCTTGTCTAACTTGGTCCGGATATGGAGACACAATTATGGCTTGTTGAACTCCAGTGGAGAAGCCTTCCTCTGTACCAGTTAGCATTGGATAAGTGATGGGAACTGGGGCGGCGGGGGGGTGGGGGTGGGAGTGGGGGGTGGGGGGGTGTCGGTCACTCTATTAAACTGTGACCTAGTGCGACAAGCCCTCTTAAAGAAGGCTGTCCATTTAACATGTAAGAATCCCCCAGGGTAGTTTTTGCCAGATCATACCAGTCCTTGGGGACACAAGGATGGTAGGCTACCTCCTGATGGAGGGTCATGGCCAAAGGGGAGTTGGGGCCATCCTTAGCCACTGCCTTCCTCAATTCTTTTAGGTCCTTAGATTCCAAAGGATACCAAGCTAGGGGATGGTTAGTGTCAGGGGCAACATTGACTCAGAAGGCTTGGAGTCCATAAACCTTACAGTCTAAGTAGGGTTTGGATCCGCAGGAGGTTCCACTATTCGTTCCTCTGTGTGAGAGCCCAAACTTTGCATTTCCTCCTGAAGGCTGGTATATTCATTTCCTCCTGGCAGGATAAAGCTCAATTATTTGTCCCCTTCACCTCTCCTATTTTATCCTTTCCAGGGTGGCTGAGGGCATAAAGTGGTGGCCACTCCTCGACAAAGACAATATCTACTTTCCTCTTTGTCTTTGCCTCTGTCTGCCGTATTCCTTCCTCCTGGGATCGCTCTTCAGTAAATTGTGCCCATTTTTGATCTTCCCCCTTGTATGTTTTCTCCCGTTCTTTTGGTTAATTGGTTACTTTTGGATTCTCCAGACCTCTCCCGATCTTTGACCTTTTCTTGCTCCTCGCCTGTCAACTTCTCCCCACCCTTCTAGCCAGTTGGTTATTTTCAGATTCTTTAGACCTCTCCATGTCTCTGACCTTTTCCTTACCTGTCCTTGGGGAAGGCAGGACAGCAGGGTGAAAACATGCCTTAAGGGCCGTAATAGTTGGATAGAATCCTAATGATGGGGATATATCAAAGTGTTTTTCCCTTTCTCTGGCCAGAGTCCCCCAGTTCCATGTATCCTATGAGAAAAGATTCCCGGTGGATACCCAGTGGGGGGCAGGGTAATTATATCTTCCCATGCCTGGATCTCATTGTAGTCTAACAATTCCAGGCCTGGGGTGAATAGCATATTATCTCAGTGCCTTAAACATTGGACTATTTTTGTGTGAAGCTGCATTACCCATCATGGGGGCTCACTCACCTTGACCGACTGCTTTGCCCTGGGACCAGTCATATCCTTATTCAGGCACCAATTGCCAGGGCTCCTTAGCCTTATTCTCCAGGGAAGGGTGAGTGCTCTATCTGCCGGTTCCACAGCCCATGATGCAGGACAATCAGATAGATCCACAGCCCCATGACTCAGGACAATCCGATGCAACAGGGAGTCAAGTCAAACAGGAAATCGGTTTATTACTGTGAGCATCAGCTTATCTAGGTTAAGTGATATCGTGTGATGTGGGGTATCCCAAGCCAATGAGAGACAATCAAGCCCTCCCGCTGTTTGGAGGAGGTTCTACCTAGATTTTGCTGTTTCATCACCCCTCCCTCCATAGCTTTGAGACTATCCTTTAATTGAGCCAGGCTTTTCTCTGTCCTACAGGCCTTGAGGTACAGTCCCTGAAATAATTTTGACCCAATATGAAGATTAAAGTTGTTGAGCATTTTCTTAAGTGTCTTTCAGCCATTTTAGATTTCTCTGTTTAGAGGTCTCTATTTAGGTATGTACTCAATTTTTAATTGGATTATTTATACTTTTGATGAACAATTTCTTGAGTTCTTTGTATATTTTGGGGATCAGTCTTATGTCTGATGTGGGGTTGGTGAAGATCTTTTCCCATTCTGTAGGCTGTTGTTTTGTCTTGCTGACTGTGTCCTTTCCTTTACAAAAGCATTTCAGTGTCAGGAGGTCCCATTTATTAATTTTTTTCTATCAATGTCTGTGCTACTGGGGTTATATTGAGGAAATGATCTCCTGTACCAATGCGTTCAAGTGTACGTCCCACTTTCTCTTCTATAAGATTTTGTGTGGTTGGAGTCATGTTGAGGCCTTTGATCCATTTGGACTTGAGTTTTGTTCATAGTGATAGATATGGGTCTATTTTCATTCTTCTACATGTTGATATCCAGTTCTGTCAGCACCATTTTAAAATATATTTTCATATAATATTTTTTGTTCCTTTTTCAAAAATGTTCGAAGGTGTATGGATTAATATCCAGGTCTTCGATTCAGTTCCATTGGTCCTCCTGTCTTGAATCTGAAGATTGCTTTCAATAAGATTGGCCTTTTTACTATTAATTCTATCTACCCAAGAGCATGGGAGATCTTACCATTTTTCTGGTGCTTTCTTCAATTTCTTTCTTCAAAGATTTAAAGTTCTTGTCATACAAGTCTTCCACTTGTTTGGTTAGTGTTACTCTAAGATATTTAATGCTATTTGTGGCTATTGTGAAGTGTAAGGCTTCTCTGATTTCTTTTTCAGCCCTATTTATTGTCTGTGTAAAGGAGGGCTACCGACTTTTTTGAGTTAATCTTGCATCCTGCTACATTACTGAAAGTAATGTAGTTTATGAGTTGTAGAAATTCCTTGGTAGAATTTTTGGAGTTGTTCATGTAAACTATCATATCATCAACAAATACTAAGAGTGTGACTTCTTTTTTGATTTGTATCACCCTGACCTCTTTTTGTTGTCTTATTATTCTGGCTAGGACCTCAAGAACTATATTAAATAGATATGGAGAGAGTGGACAACCTTGTCTTGTCTTTTCCTGATTTCAGTGGGATGGCTGTGAGTTTCTCTCCATTTAGTTTAATGGTGGCCATCAGCTTGCTCTATATTGCCTTTATGATGTTTGGATATGTTCCTTGTATCCCTGCTCTCTTCAAGACCTTTATCATAAAGGGATGCTGTATTTTGTCAAAGGCTTTGAAAGCAACTAATGAGATGATCGTATGGGTTTTATTTTTCAGTTTGCTTATATGGTAATTACATTGACATATTTTTGTATGTTGAACCATCCCTGGATCTCTGGGATTAAGCCAATTTGGTCATGGTGAATGATTTTTCTGATATGTTCTTGGATTTGATTTGCCAGGACTTTATTCAGTATTTTTGCATCAATGTTCATGAATGAGATTGGTTTGTAATTCTCTTCCATAGTATATCTTTATGTGGTTTGGGTATCAGGGTAATTGTAGCCTCATTAAAAGTGCTTCAATATTTCTTATGCTTTTATTGTGTGGAACAATTTGAGGAGTATTGGTATTAGTTCTTTGAAAATCTTGTAGAATTCTGAGCTGAAACCATCTGGTCCTGGGTTTTGTTGTTGTTGTTGTTGTTTGTTTTGTTTTGGTTTAGTTTGGTTGGGAGACTTCTTGAACGAGTTTCATGTATTTCCCTTCACCATAACTCTGTGAGTTCATGGTTTTATGTTGTATACCTCTCAGTATCATTATGGGAAAGTTGAATATTAAGCGCTCAATACTTCTTGAGCAAATAAGTAAAAGAAGATAAAGGTCTCACATGTATCAAGTTACTTGCCAAAGGACATGTTGATTTCTACTGCTAAGAACTCATGGAAGTCTTAGCAGGTATGAAGAAGATGAACCCAGGCACTACTAAACATTCTCAGAAAAGGAGTTTCTTTTCTCACAGATGGGTCACAGTCATGGGCACAATGGGGAGATAAGAAACCTCTCTCATGTATGTGTTTCTGTACTCTAGCTAAGAAACTGAAAATTTTCTGCACCCCTTAAACCACTCTGCCGATGCAATAATCCAAATCAAACTAAATCAAACTGAATTAGAAAAAGCCAAGGTTTAATGGATACAAATGCTCCCAGATGGCTTTCCAGACCCCAGAGAGGAGATCTGAAAGGAAGACCTGAAAATCACATGTTGGTTGTATGGGGGGCAGTTTAAATACCTTGTGGGAGTGGTCTTGTACATCTCTGGGAGGGGTCATTGTACAGTGGACTTTCCCAGTAGATGGGGATTAAAAAGAAGCTTCTGCCTGAACATTAAGACACTTGGGATAAATGGATGCCAGGGGCTGGTGTTAAGCATCTATCCAAACAGAAACATTATCATGGTGACATCACTAGAGAGCCTTAACCTTGGGAAGGTAATGTATAATAATACTATAGGACTGTGATTTGAATTGAACCCTAAATGAATCTCAAGGATGATCATTTTCAGACTTTAACTTTCTAACTCTAGCATTGTTCTTCCCTTAGTGTGGATGACTATTTTAGCAATACCATATACAAACATCACAGACATACAGACACACACAACTTTATCATCCCTTGTATATGTTTCAACAATTAATATCCTATTAGCATATATTAATTAAATATAGCAATGGGTTTTACTTTAACATTTCAGTATTTATATTTTGAATATTTTGAATATTTTATTGAGAAAAATAGATGGATAAATATTAACAAAAATGGCATTGCTTAAAATAAAATAATTTTAATTTAGTAGAATTAATTTTGAGGAATAGCCTACTACCTTTATCTAATTTTCTTGATTTCTCTTTAGTCTTCACCTTCTTTGTATCCTTCCTTGTATAAGTGATCACTTTTTGCTGACTTACATGTCTTGAAAAATAAGGGTTCTAGATGCTAAAACTGATATTATCTATCTGTACTTTTCTGTCTCCAGTTAAGCTCCAGTAAGTCGTCAAAAGAGAATCCTTTGTCAAGGATTTACTAGCCATGTGGAATAAATACAGATATGGAAGACCAGTGTTTAAGATCTAAAGAAACAGATATCCCAAGTGACACATGTAACAGATGATGTAACAGATGTAACAGTAGCAATTACTGTTGTCCACTTGCAGAAACAAACATGGGAATGACAGACTAAGTATTGTAAAAGGAAGATGAGCACATGGCTCTGGAGATGCTGTCTAGATAGAGTTGGAGGGTCCGCAGTGTGGCTGACTTGTTTATCAACAGAGGGGTTTAGAGTTGAAAAGCTAACGTCAAATAGGAGTCATCAATTAGAATTAAAAAGAGCGCAAATAAAGCATCTTATCAGTTTGCCATGGCAAATATTAGTTTACTTCTGTATTTGTTCATTCCTTTCATATTTATACTTAATTTAGACACAGAAATAACTTCAAGTACTATTTAAAATCATACATAATAAAGATATCATTTGCCAAATTTGCAAATATGAGAACATAGGATAAAGTTGGAAAATAATATAATCTACTTGCATTTACTCTACTATTACCGCATTATTTTTCAATTATTAACCTGACATTGTACAGATCAAGTGCTTCTTTACATTGGACAGAACCTGCAACAATCATAAAATATACACATTAGCATACTTTACACATATGTAAGTATTAATCTGTATGTAAGCAGAGATGTTTTCTAATAATTTCTAGTCACACATACATTTACTAAAGCAAAAATCCCTATCCATCATTGATACTGAGCTCAGCTCCTAGGCAGCTGAACCTTCACTCTCAAGACTGACATGACATTATCTGGAGGTATTATTGATCATGGAAAAGAGTAGGCCTGCTTCACTGCAAATCGCTTGGTCTAAAATACCCATAGTGTGTCCCAAGTCTACAACCAGCACCATAGAATGTATGCCCGAAAACTGGAAGGTGTGACCCTTTACTAAATTTCTTCATTAAATAAAAATTACATAAATGAAACAATTAGTATATTCTATTCTATATTAGCTGTTTTAAGAATGATGGTATACTCAGTATATGTATACTAAACAGTGTATGTTGAGTAACATGTATCATGCATGAAGAGCAAAAGAAATAAAAAAATAATTTCAAGATTATAGTATAGCATTTGATAAAACAACTTACTTTAAAATCAGTACAATTATAACTTCCTTAGTGAAACTTCTAGGATAAAATATTAGCTATATAGTTAAAGGTTTATATAGACATTTGCATAAAGAACAATAGAACAAAAATTACTTTAAGTTCAAATATGTTAATATAGATGTAAGTTCAATCTTCTATCCAAGATTATTCCAGTTCCTACTATTGTATAATAAAGCCTTAAAACCTACTGGCTTAATTTATCATTTTTCTAGTTATCCAATCTTGAAGCGAAGAGCTCTATTTAGTCTGTCCATCTACTGCATGGAGCCAATTAGAATCTGCGCAGATCCTGGTAGTCTACATGCTCTGAACATGGCTTCACTGGGTTTCATATGGTACCTTAGTAAAAGTGAAGGCTTAGAGAAAATAAGGTAATGTGGGATTTCCCTCTGTATGCTTGAATACCATTAATGAAGAAAGAAACTGCTTTGGACCTATAGCAGTGCAGAACTTAGGTCGGCAGGGAAAATTAAGCTGAATGCTGGGAGAGAGAAGGCAGAGTAAGAGAGAAGCCAAGAAGCCTACCAGAGACATATGCTGGAAACTTTACCCAGTAAGCCACAGTAATGGAGAAGAGTTAAATTAAGAAGTAAGAGTTAGCCAATAAAAATCTGGAGTAAAAGGGCCAGGCAGTGATTTAATTAATACAGTTTCTGTGTGATTATTTTGGTTCTAAGTAGCCAGGGTGAACAAGCAGCCTGTTACTACATTAAGGCCCTGCTGCTCCTGGTATTTAAGATGGCCTTTCCACATGGACCTCCTGTAGTACAGGCAGGATTCTTACATAGTAACTCAGGACTCCAGGACCCAAGTGGAAACCGCCATCATGACTGATACATTCTACTGTTCTAGGATATTAAGATACGGCAGGTTCTAAACAAAAGGAATTGGCCCCTTACACAGAATTCCAGGCAACTGTGTCTAGTGTTAGATCTCTAGAAAAAGGGCCACATGTATTTTCTCATACATGTTTTAATTTAATAGCCATTCATATGTAACAGAACTAGAAATAAAAATCAGAGCAATTGACCCTTCACAACTTGAAATGCTTTTTTATTTATTGTTATCATTTGAATCGAAATGAATTTGAGTTGAAAACCCACATAATATTCATGCCGTGTTTTGATGGCTTGCTAAACTTCTATAAAAGGGGATGAGATTAATTTTTTTAAATGGGACTAGTTTGAAAATCCATTGTATGTTATGTTTTCCTGCCCTATGTGGTATAGATTTTGAAGAATTCTACTTGTCTCTTAGTTGGGGAAGGATGTATTTGAAGCCACTTTAAAAGAGAATGGTAGTTATTAAACAAGCTAAATGCACGTCTATATGCATATAGACTGATGAAAATGTGTGTATGCAAATATTCATATGCACTGTATATGAACATATCTAGGTCATACATTAATAGGAATACCAATCCTAAATTATTAGATTTATTTATGGTCATAAATGCATTACATCTTTACATTTCTAGAAAGGACAAAAACTTCTGTATTGACACATTAGAAACCCCTCAAAAGAAGGCATTTCCAACACATAAATCCCAATATTGGTCAGGGACATCATTCTCTGTTTGATCTACAGTTTCAAATAGCTTGGAAAAAAATCTAATAGGACATCTTTAATTAAACTCACATTCATGGATAAATAATAGTCTATCCTCTCTTTTATTCTGTAACAGTAGCCCAAATAACTTGACAGCCTTGATCATTTCAACTGTTTGTACCTCCATTTATGCTGTATTTCAGTCAAGACATTTAGTGGTGTTTATCTAAATTACTGTATCTATTTTCTTATCGCACGTTCAAAGCTGTAACAGAGAAACTAATTTCAAGTGCAAAACAGAATATCTCAGGGGCCCAGACACCAGCAGCGCTGCCGCATCGGGAAGAAAAGTCACATGTCACTAATAGATATTTGTCTTTGTAATGAGCTGAGGCAAAAGGAACGGTGGCTGTAATAAAATTACAGGAGCCTGGTATCATTAAAATATTCTAACTCTGAGAGCACACAATTGCTCCAGAGCTTACCTTAACTGAGTCTGTGTTTAGTAAGCTATGTTTTGAGATGTGCTAACCACCTATTTGGGGTAATAGGTAAGGACATTTCCATGCTGAATAAAGCTGTTCCAAGCTGTTACTAAGACACCATGATATGTGTAGGCTGCTTTATCAGAAAGCTTGTCACTTATGACAATATTCCTTCACATATCATCATTCTGTTATTATATCAAGGACTGATGTCATGGTGAGTGGTGTTAACATCACTGCATGTAATGATACCTTTTATGAACGTACATATTCAAAGGGGGCAGTCATGCAAATTTATCCACTTTCTTTCAACATACACTCACTATTTTTTTCTATTGGCCTACATGGATTCCGAGCTCAGTATAAAAGCTGACATTTAATCTCCGCTAAAACAGCTTCCTGATTCTAGAAACTGACTTATATAGACATCAGGGACCAGACCTTTCACTGGACAGACAGCTTCTCAAGGCATCCTTCCTGCCTTCTCAAGCCTTGCCCCTGTACCCTTGCCTTGGGCTATGCATAAGTATTTTCCACTCTCTCCTTTTGAGGTATTTTCTCTCCTTCACATGTGTGTACCAGCTTCTTTCTTTGTCACAGAAGCACACCAACTAGTTTACCTGTTATCTTCTTATTGCCTGTCCAAGTATTTTCTTTAAGACTTCAGTCTCTCATAGCCTCTTGTGTCTTACCCTCGTGGGCATTGAACTCGGGTATTTCCACTTACATGGAATTCTACTAGCAGCAATCATGAGCAGAGGACATTTTGGTGGCATGTTAACTGCGCAGAGTTAATTCACTGAATATTTCATTATTCTTTGAATTAAATAGGACCATATGCATTGTCTGCTTGAGGTGAGGGAATATGGAAACCGTCATTTTGGGCAGTGAGGAGAAGCTTAGCAGGACAGTGTCTAAGCAGAGCTCCCTGTGGGTATGGGTATTATGCTGAGATCAAACCTGTATAAGAGTTTAACTTTGCCTTCTGTCTGCACATGACTCATTGCTTCCCTACTATAGGGGCTGATACTCAGAGCATACCCTAAGAAACATCCTTTATTCTGAACTAGTGCATGACTATTAATTAGGGTTCATTGTACTTTGCCCTTGCTATGTAATTTTAATTAAGACCTAGGTATTGATAATTTTGCGGTTCTATTTCACATGACAAAGCTGGTATTTATGTTTGGTAAATACTGTATAACTTGATAAAGGAGCAAATTAATGTCCTGAAGGCAGACTTTTTTATTATTATTATTCGTTGTGGGTTTCACATCACTCGATCACGCATCCTTATCCAACTTCTCTCTGTCCCCTTCCAAGCAGGCTCTGTCCTTGCAACCTCCTCTTAAAACAAAACCAAATTTTAAAGGAAAAACAAAAACCAAGCAATAAAAGGAAACAGAGCACAACAAAACAAAAACAAAGAAGAATCTTTTCGAGGAAGCTGTTGTGTGTCCTGTTGAGACACACATTGTACCTTTAACTCAATTAATCTTTATTTGCAAGTGCTCTTTGTCACAAGTCTTTGTCAGAACCTGGTCTGGTTCCAGTCTCTGGTTTCTGATACACCATAATAATGGACTCTCCTTAGGTCTCCCTTTCTTACCCTGTTGTTGTCCTGTATTAAAGAAATCCTGCAGTTTCTAATAAATAGGTTCATCTCGTTCAAATGATGCAACAATGCATAGATTTGGTAGATATTGGGGTGGACCAACTCATATCCCTGGTTCTGGGCCTGGGTGGGAGCTGGGTGGGTCGTCTCCCTAGCTTTTTCTCATGTTCACTACCTAGCAAACTCTCCAGCCATACCCTGGCTAGCTCGCTCAGTGCAGCCTGCAGTGAGGAGTGGGGCGAGTTCTGCTCTCAGGCCCTCGCATGTCCTTTCCCCCTCACTCTTATCATCAGAACCGGCTCTACTTTTTTGCCGGGGTTGCTCCCAGTGCAGTGGTGGTATTTGGAGTGCAGCTGCTGTGAATGACCAGCTGTGTTCCTGCTGCAGCTGGATTCTGTGACGTTCATTGCCTGTGTTAGAAAGGGATCATAGAAACTATGCTGTGCTGAGCCTAACCCACCCTTCACTGACCCTGGGATGACTGCCTTTGCCACCCACTGATGTTGTAGCAGATGATATCTCCCTCATGGAACAGGTCACCTCCCCCATGCCTACCCCCACCTGGCACTCTGGAAAGACAGTCCCTCACCATAGGCATGCTCTTACCTGGGAAACCCAATAGAGCTGATCCTGCCGTCCAACATGTGAACAGACAATGAGGGCATAAGAGCAAGCGTGCTGGCCCTGCCCCCTCCTGTCTGCCATGTGGTGGAATGGATGAGGGAAAGATGCCCTCCCTACCTCACCCATTATTACCTGCAGCCAGTGATAGAGCTGGCTCTGGGGCCACAAGTGTGGGAGAACTAGCTCCGACTCTCACCAGTACAGTCTCTCTTTCCAGTCTGTGCAGCACACTAGAGCTGACCCTGTTGTTGGGATCCCAGGTGAACCAGCCCTAAAGGCATAAAAGCAACAGAACTGACCCAGCCCCTCCCCATCCAACTCTATTAGCAATCAGGAGAGGGAACCCTTCACCTGAAGATAGTTTTAAGGGTAATAATGTTTAAAGAATATTCTACTACTAATGTTTTTGAAGCTACTATGCTTTTTTTTTAAATCAACATAAAAATGTCATCTTATTTTTGTCAACTGACATTCCAGACCACACACATAGGTGAAGAAATGAACATATAATATTGATCTTTCTTTTTTAAAAAACTTAGTTGGCCTGTCACATCATTTTTTGACCTTTATGATAAGAATGAGTTTTATCAATTGGGAAACAGTGATCAAGAATGGAACCTAGTGGAAGAATTTATAATAAGGATAAGGAGGATCCTATTGACGAAGGATGCAAAGTACATGGGGCCTCTTCCATAAGGGTGAGTTTTATTCACTGAGAGACAAAGCTCAGGATTAGGGCATAAACATATCTCAGGATCTGGTGGATGGTGAGTCTAGTAGAAGAGCAAAGGATCACCAAGTTATTTTGACCATTTTCACTCCAGCACTCTGGATGACCAGATGCCCTTTTCTTCTGCCCTTGAGGAAAGCAGGCCTGTGTACTTAATGATTCTGTTTTGTCCAATGCTTACTCTAAGCTGTACTTTCTACAATATACTATATTTTGATCATTTTCTTTCCCATCCTCCAACTCCTCCTAGATCCTACTAGCCCCAACGTTATGTTCTCTCTCTGTCTCTCTCTCAAAAACCAAACCAATCAACCAACCTACCAAACAAAGGAACAACAACAAAAACGCATTAAGTAAAAAAATATTAAAACAAAACACACACACACTTCAATCCCGTTTGTGTTGGGCAATTATTCTTGTGCACCACACCTGCCCTGGAATGTGATTCATGTACCCAGGAAAATTTCATTGGAGAAAACTTTATCTTTTTCTCAGCAAGTATCAAATACAAATAGCTCCTTGGTTATGTGGAAGACTGTGTATACTTCCTTTCTCATGCTGGTTTTTGTCCGGTTTAAACCTATGCGAATCTATGTGAGCTGTCACAGTATCTGGGAGTTCATATGTTTATCAGTACCATGGTGTCTGGCCTCAGACTCACACAGTCTGTCCACTTCCTCTTTCACATAGTTCCCAGAGCTTTGAAGAGAGGGTTTGATAAAGACATTCTTCTAAGGCTGAATGTTCCTAAGTCTCTCACTATCTGTACATTGTTCAGCTGTGCATCTTTTCTGTTTTAACTATCATCTACTGCAAGGAGAAGGTTTTCTAGTGAGGCTTGAATGAGGTATGGGTATTTTGGTATATCTTTATAAGTATTTTTATCCTATGTTTCTATAACAGAATAAAAGTTGATTTTCGTTTAGGGTCCATGACCTATCTAGTTTCACGCTTGTGGCCTTTTTAGCAGCGTCTATTATGCATTCTATCTCATGGATAAATCGCATCGAAAAATTAAAAGTGCTTGGTTACTGCCGTAGTATTTGCGTCACTATCTTGCCAGTATATATTTCAGGTAGGTTGATGTTGGAGGTCACAGGGTTTGAAGATGATGATATTAATGGTTAATTGTATTCTCTATTAGCATACAAAGTATGTTCGAACATCATGAATGTGAGAAGTATTGCCATAAGTTTTGAAACTAGCCTTGGCTTCAGTATAAATCCTTGTCTCAAAAAATTTAGGAAAACCTATAAAGATAGTGTTTAATTTTTAGCATAATAACTTAAAATATAGAGAATTCACATTATATAATAAAATATCATTTTGATAAGGCTGAACATCAAATTTATAAATTCAGAAGTAGAAAAAAAATTGAATTACCAAATAAAGTACTAAATAACCCATATAATGTATAGTTTTATGGGTTAGTTTTATGGTAGTAAAATTACAAAGCTAGTTATCACCTTAGGGTAATACAAACTCAGAAAAGCCAGAAGTATCTTCATTCCATTAGTATTCTATAATAACTGAATGAAAAAATTTTTCTTAATTCTCCTTTCTAGTTATGTTGTGGTCCCTAAGATGATACTTGAACATATTATTCTTAAAATAATTGTTGAAACTAGAGAGACAGCACATTATTAAGAGTATCTACCACTCTTGCAGAGGGCCTGAGCACACATGCACACACATACACAGATAATAACTATAACTCAAAATAAAATTAATCTGTTTGAGATTTATCAAATACACAGCAGTTTTTAGCTTTAAGCCCCAGGGATAAGTTGAATTGTGTACTACCAAAATTTGCATGCTGAATTCTTACCTCAGATTGCCATAGTATAAGTTATAACTGTAGGGGCTGGAGAGATGGCACAGAGGTTAAGAGTATTGCCTGCTCTTCCAAAGGTCCTGAGTTCAATTCCCAGCAACCACATGGTGGCTAACAACCATCTGTAATGGGGTCTGGTGTCCTCTTCTGGCCTGTAGGCATACAAGGATGCTGAACACTGTATACACAGTAAATTAATAAATAAATATTTTTAAAAACGTTATAACTGTAAAACAGATGAGTCTTTATAACCACGTAAAAGGGACTAGGGCGACAACAGGGCTGGTGGCCTGAAAGCACAGACAACCTTTAGGTGTGGACATAGGGACTTTAGAAGAATGCCATGGAAACCCGGAGACAGTTAAACATAAGACAGAAAGGAAGACCCAGGATGGGCTCTACCTCCTCAGATGACACACTTATTTTGGTTAAACTTACTGGTTCATGGTGCTTTGATAGTTGTAGCACACACAATAAGAGAGGAATCTAAAATTCAGCAAGAGCATCTGAAATAAACAAATTGATAATCACATGCTGACAAATAGGAGTTTTTCAAGTTCACATAATAGTACCCAACCTCACGATTGCTGTGAAGTTTGACACTGGAGCAAAAGGTCTGTCTTGGATAACATCACATTACCCTATAATCACGGGTCAAAAGAGATATCACAATATCTCTTTTATATCTTAATTTTAATAATATCTTTATTAAAATATGAGTCAGAAGGGTTTATCTTACATTGTGGAGATTCAGAAGATTCTAAAATTTGTGGCAGTATAATTCTCAAGATAAAGAAAATTAAACATAACCACTAAAATAGAAAATAGCCTGCCAAATTAATAAAGAATAAAATGGAAATATAAAAGTTTAGAACGCATATGCTAAAATATCCTTAGAGTCTCTGAGTCTTTCATATAGGGAGAAAAAGGAGGGATATCCCTAAACCCTGAGGACACGCCTATAAATACAAGTATCTCATAAATAATCTCTTCCAATAATGCCATCAACATTCTAAATTTTATTTCGTGTAATTAATTATCCATCAGCAGATGGTCAAACATGAAAATAATCAGACAAGTAACATTATACAGAATGTATTTATGAATAAACACAATTCTGCACACAGGCACACATACACAAACACACACCCATATACATATGTAACAACAATTAATGTAAGTAAAAAGGAGGCCATAATTTTAAAAAAGCCCAGAAGGGATATATGGGAAGATCTGTAGGAAAGCGAAGAGGAAAAATGATACAATCATATAATCTCAAAAAAGTAAGTGAAGTAATAAAGAAAAGGAAATATTCAATAAAAGAGCCACGATAATACACTTTAGAATAAGTTCCAACAAGAACAGATAAAATGCAAATCTACTATTTCAAAAAGTATTATTTTCAATATAAAAATTGTTACGTTAAATAGTTTGTTTCCTGATAGCTCAAGGATTGTCTCTCATTTTTAGCATTACCTACTGCCAAATAAAGGCAGAATACGCATGGAGTATAACAAAGCAATGCTTTAGGCTCCCTAAAATCAGACTTAACATTTTTTGCTTTAAGAAAGGCAGCATTCCCTATGTTAGGAATGTCTGCATCATGTAAAGCATAGTCCAGACAATGTGAAAAAGATGAAGATGACTCACAGGGTGCCTGTCACTCCTTTCCTTTGCTGTTGCCCTCAGTGATGTGTCCCACGTAGACTTTTCTGCTGTAGTGCATTTATTTGCTTTACAGTCAGCAAGGGGCAGACTTGCAAGCCTCAACCCTGGGAACTGGTGTGGAAAAATCTGCGGCAAAGACTTGCTCCACTGGAAATGTATGCAATGTGCTGTGTAAAATTAATGACTCTGCTAAATATTTAAATGTTCATAAAATATTCCAACTTCTGCTTTCTTCATGTAGTCCTCTTTTTTCTGAAATTCAGTATATTTGAACAGAACAATTCAGACATAAGCCATCCTTACAGATTTCTCATAATTAACATATTTATAAATAGAAATTTTATTAAAATTAATTTATGTTGCCAAGATAACTAAATGAAATTATTTTAGGATGCCGATACAGACTCAAAAGTTCAGGACTCAGGAACCAATGCAAACTAAAAGACCAAGTAGTAAATGATTGCCTCGCTGAAGGTGGTCCTACCTAGTCACTCCGGACTTCCTTCCTTCCTGTCAGAACTGATCAATAACTGAGAACTAATATCCTGAACTGAAAGAGAGAAAGACAGACAGACAGACAGACAGACAGACAGACAGACAGACACTGAGCTTCTCTTGGGTATCTGGAAGCTGTAAGCCCACCCCCAGTGACACCCTTCCTCCAACAAGGCGGCACCTCCAAATCCTTCCAAAACAGTCTACCAATTAAGAAACAAACACTCAAATATATGAGCCTAGGGTGTTGTTTCTCATTCTAACTACCACAATACTGCTAACAAAAATAGATGAATTTTGACCCAAAATTAGTCAAAATTGGAAAAGACAGTTAAAATAATTCAGTTGCTCTATCATTATGAATTTCTATTATATCTAATTATGCATTTTAATTGCAATCTACCTTTAACTGAATATCCTTTTCTTTGCCTTTAGCACTGTGTTTTCTTTAAAGATAGTCATTTATCAGGCCATATTTTCAAGAAATTGCTAGTTAAAACAGAGCTGTCTGATAGAAATATACAGTCTGAATTTCTGTTATGGATCAACTACATTTCTGGTTACTGTGACAAAAATTATGAGAAAATCAACTTAAGAAATAAAAGTTTATTTTGATTCACTGTTGGAGAGTACAGTTAACAATGGAGGGGAAGGCAAGACCACAGGAGCCTGAGGCAGCTGGTCACATTGGATCTACAGTTAGAAAGGACAATGAGAAATCCAGTTTTAAACAGATCTGTACCTTTTGTCAGTGTAGAACCACAGGCCCATAATTACACTCCCTATATCCAGGATGTGTCTTCCCATCTCAACCTATTCCAGAAACTTATGGACGTCTATCCAGAGGTCTGTCTCCTAGGTGACTGTATATAGTAGCATGTTGGCAATCAGTATTAACCATAGAAGTTCTGTATCTTAACACATTAACATTCAAACATGACTTCTAAATTTTTATTTCTTCTCTTTCCACCTTTCCATAAAGTCATGTCCCACTCATAATGCAAAATGCATTCAATATGATTTCAGCAGACACCTTAATATGAGCTCATATTCTCCTTTGAGACTTAGAAAACCAGTAAACCACAAGCCCCTTTCCACATTGCTAGCCAGAAGCAAAGAGCATGCATTTCCATTCTAAAGAGATGGAGAGCAGCATAGTAAGGAGATTTCATTACAAAGCAAGCAAAATTCAACGGGGAAGTAAGCAAAGTCTGAAACTTTCAGGCTTTGTTAAACACACACTCAGATCTGCAGCATCTACCTCCAAGTATTGTTATTGCAGATATAGACTGCAATACTTAATTTTGAATATAAACCCCTTAGTTACTGTTTTATCACACTGACAAGACACCATGATGAAGACAACTTGGTATAAAATTCATTTAATTAGTGACTTTCTTACAGTTTCACAGGATTAATCCATTACAATCTTAGCTGTATTGTGGTAGCATCTAGGCAGGCATAGCACCGGAGAAGTAACTGAGAGATTACATTATCCTGATCAGCAGACCATAGACAGATGACAGACAGACAGACAGGGATTCAAAAAGAGACTGAGCCTGCCCTGAGTATTTGAAACCTCTAAGCCTACTCCCAGTGACATACTTCCTCCAACAAGGCTAGACTTTCTAAATCTTTTCAATCATTTCCATTCCCTGATAACTAATAATTCAAATATATGTGCTTATAAGGGGAATTATAATTCAAACCAACACAGTAGGTTTTTAAAAATGATATAATTTCATAACAGTTATTCTTTTCTTAGAACATGCCATGCCTTCAATTTTAAACTTCCTTTCTTTCCCCACCTAAGAAACTATCTTTCATTTTTTGCTTCTTTTATTTTTTTTCTCCCTGTAGGGAATACAGTTCACTATACTTAGGGAGCATGGCAGTAAGAACATGAGTCAGCTGTAGTGTTGCATCTGCAGTGAACAGTGAATGGTGGTGCTATTTTGATTAATAGATGGGTGTCACCCATATTTAGGATGGATCGTCTCATCTTAGTTAAACCAATCTAGAAACTCTCTCAGAAGTACATTGAGGCTTGTTTCCTAAGTGATTTTGTAGATATTCAAATTTAAAATCAACATTAAACATTAGAGATTAAATCAACAACTATTACTTACACTGTAGTTGACTGAGAGCCAAAATAAAATGTTTTATTGATAACCTTAATTAAATGATTTTAAAAGCAGGGACCTTGTAGATTAAATGATGCTTTGGTTTTGATAGAGTAGAATCTCAGAAGCAATATTTGAAAAAAAATATTAATATTTAAATTTGAATCCTAGTACCAGATAATTAAAAGACCCATAATAGTGAAAGATCATTTGTTATTACTGTTATTAAGAAATAACTTGGACTTTAACTCTGTTGTTTAAAATGTATCTGTACCTTGAGCTTAGTAAGCAGAAGACTGCTCTTTTATCTCCTAACTGAAATATATCTCTATATATCTAGAAGGCATAGCTAACATAATTAAAAGTTTGAATATTACAGATAATTATATATTAATCTATATTTCTTAACTATACATTTTTAAATGAGCTGCATACATATATACAGAGTAGCTAATTGACCTTAAATTTGTATCAGTAGACAAAGATTCATACCAATGCATAGTATTTATCTCTATATTATATCCTTCTCATTTCCATTAATCATAACCAACTCATTTAAAATTAAAACAGACATTTATAAACAATCATTTTGGAAATCTGGGCATTGTTTTCTATAAACTGTTCCCTGGTGTTTCTTGAGAGAAGTATTTTTAGGGTTTATAGAGATTTTTCAGGGGCTCTTGTTCTATAAAACCACATTAGTATGGAAGAAATCCTCAGGTTCTCATCTTCTGTGGAAACAAAAGCAGAACCTCTTTTCCAAAGTAAGATATTCTTAGACTCAAAGTCAAGATACATTTAAAACATATATGTTGGTTTAGCTTAGCAGCGCCCAGAAACAAATGTTTCTCTGCAGTCAAAACACAATAATGCACATAATCCAGACAGTCTGTGTATTTTCATCTTTATTTGGCTTATTTTTTATTCCTTTAATCTATGACTGCCTGTACTCTTTTTTTATTTATTTATTTTATTTATTTTTTATTTATTTATTAAAGATTTCTGCCTCCTCCCCTCCACAGCCTCCCATATCCCTCCCCCTCCCCCAATCAAGTCCCCCTCTCTCATCAGCCCAAAGAGCCATCTGGGTTCCCTGCCTTGTGGGAAGTCCAAGGACCTCCCACCTCCTTCCAGGTCTAGTAAGGTGAGTATCCAAACTGCCTAGGCTCCTACAAAGCCAGTACGTGCAGTAAGATCAAAACCCAGTGTCATTGACCTTGACTTCTCAGCAGTCCTCATTGTCCGCTATGTTCAGCAAGTCCGGTTTTATCCCATGCTTTTTCAGACCCAGTCCAGCTGGCCTTGGTGAGTTCCCGATAGATCATCCCCAATGTCTCAGTATGTAGGTGCACCCCTTGCGGTCCTGAGTTCCTTGCTCGTCCTCTCTCTCCTTCTGCTCCTGATTTGGACCTTGGGATTTCAGTCTGGTGTTCCAATTTGGGTCCTGTCTCTGTCTCCTTTCATTGCCCGATGTAATCTTTTATATTACTTTAATAGTCTCTTTAAAGACTTTATTTTTAAAAAACGATTTACTTCTTTTTCTGTCTGTATTCTTTTTCCTCTTTCTCAAGCCTATGTACACTTTTTAAACATACTGTGTCTCATTCAGAGATATGTTATTGTCTGAATCTGTCTTTATTACATAGCCGTAATCATTTTTTGACCAGAAATGCCTTTTTTAATGCTAAGTGGGCATGGCTAGATCCAACTACAGACCTGCCTATATGCTCTGACTAGTCCAAGATGGTGGAGGCATGTTCCCCACCTCTGCTATACATGCTCACTGCCCCATCTCTAGGGACACAGCAGGTAAATGTTGTCATTAAGCAATTTGTAGCACTCTGCTCATAAACCCCATTTAAGTGCAGCACCTCCTGAAAAAGCCAGAGTTTGTTCTGCAATCACGAACCAGGGAGCTGGGTCTTAAAGAAGCCATACAATTTTTTGACACTAATTCTGAGTCAGGAATACTTCTCTTAAAGAAGCCGTGCCTCTGCTTGCCACCAGCAAACAGATACAGGTTCTATCTGAAAAAATGTGACTACCAAGAATCTATGCTTAACTGTGTTCTTTTGTATCTAGAATTCCTTCCCAAGGTCTCTCAATTTTTTTGTGGATGTAGTGGCCCCACTTTGGCCTGTCATTTGTATCCCGACTGCTCAGACCAGAATATTCAAACAGAAACTATATTAGTTATAGTACTGTTTGGCAGAACAAAAGACTAAAAACGTCCCCTTGAAGCAGTTCCTGGGACTTTTGTAATAATGAATATTTTGAGGTAGGTAGATTTTCCAGTGATTCTTCTTAATTGAACTAGACTGTGTCAAAGCTTAAATGAATAATATTTTTGGTGCATATTAGAAAAAAATGCCAACCCTTTTTGAAAAATTAGATTATTGGGATTGTCACAAGTTGGCTTTCATCAGACTCAACTTTTATGGACATTAAATTTTCTAGTAGGAATTTTCCATTTAATGTTTTGCCTTCAAATATAGTGATTATGTTGGAATTGAAATTAAAATGGCAACAAGGAGATGTTGATCACTGTTATGTGTGAGTCTGAAGGTATTTGAGAGAAAATACTACAGTTTTCTTTAAAGTGTAACAAAGGATTTTTGATTCTTAGGAAAACTCCACATTATTAAATGGTATAGGGGAAATAAGACAGAAAAAAAGCTTGATAATAGACCAAACATGTCATTTGTGGATTAGGAAGATTTTCTTTTAACATGTATATTTATTTTTATTTCCCATTTAATTATTGTTTAAAGCTAAAACAGATTAAACAAGCATATATATATATATATATATATATATATATATATATATATATATATACACATAACTGTGTAAAGAGCCTTTGTTAATCTCTTTGAAGGAATGACTTGAGGAAACTTGCCTAACACAGTTATCTTAAATTTAACCATTGCCCTGCAGTGTTATTTTTTTAAAAAAAGGGTTTTTCCAACTTTCTGTGTCAGTTTTGGAAGGAAAATTTATTTCCTACTTATCTAGAATCTACAACTTGCTAAGCTTCAACTGTTCTTGATAACATTCAGACTTATTCTAAGCTCTCTCTGCTTCTTCACTCCTTAAAAAAGTCAGTAGGAAGCTTAGGATTTTTTTTTAAATCTCTAAAGATAAGCATGGATTTGCTGTGAAAGTTCTCATCATGTTTCCATGCCCTTCACTGCTTTACCTTCCCTGTTGCTTGTCCTCCCCAACACATACTAGCACGAGGACACACATATTCTACTTCTTTTATTCTGCTCAAGATCCCATTCTAGGGGGCTCCAAATCTGGAGATGATCCTTAGTGAGTATTTGAAGGCAAAGCACTATTTATAACTCTGAGAATATAGTAATTTCTGGTTTTGCTAAAACTCTCTTTGTCTCTCTTGGGCATTGACTATAATCCTTTTTTTTGTTATGCATGGGAAATATAAGGAATCAAATTAATTTGAATCTTTGAAATGTTGAAGGTTTATTTCTTTCCTAGGTATTAAAGTGGCTTCACCATTCATTACAGAATATTTTAAAATTCCATACATACTACCTAGCATTATAATCCTAAATATGGCAGCTAATATCTATTTGAACAAAGCATTTTCCCCTTAATAGGGGCATGGATCTGCACTGTTGGGTTTATATTTCAGTGCTATTCAATATAACAAAAGATCCTCTGAGAATGCTGCAAAATAAATAAAAATAGCTTCAGTAAATCACAAAATTAGCTTTTTCTTGCTGGATCAATATAGCACTTTTTCAAACTGAGGGACTGGGCTACTGCTAGTAACAGATGTACTCAAGTACTAAAAGAATCATGCTGTAAGCCTCATGAGTTTGTCACTTACCTCTTTTAGCACATACACAATTAGATTTTAGAACTATGTCTTAGCTTTAAAAGAAAACTGTCCACCATTAGCAATTAAGACTTCTAAATTACAACTGCCCTGCATCAGAAGTGGCACATCTATTTTTATGTCTGAGGCTTTTCTTCTCTCTAATGCTAGGTTTCAGGACTGGTATCACATCTTACTCCATTTTGATTTGGAAACTATGTCAGAATATCAGACAACACATTATCAATCATGTATTTCTTCATTACTTTAGTCGGACATTATATTTTAGCTTGCTTTGAGTTTTGTTCATATTTTGTTACATTAAGTCTGTAAGGAATCAACTTGGTGTCATTGTATATCTTTCTTTAAGGTAAGTGTTGAAGAAATTTCAGATACATTATTGGCTGATAATAGTGACCCACATATAATTGAGTGTGCTTAAAGGAATTTTCTCAGAAGTCTTGTTGCCTGCACTGTGTTCCTGCTTTACTGGTAAAGGTAATTTCAAACACAAAGTTCAGTAATGTGACTTTATAGCAGGGTTTATATTTCTGTCCCTTTGTCCACATTTTTCCTTGTAATGTATCAGTCTGCAAACTATTTACCCCAGTCTCATACGACACTTAATGTAAAAAACATATGTATATGTTTGTTTATATGTGGTTTTTTTTTCAGTTCCAAGACATACTGTCGAATCCAAAATCTTCAGATATTCTGAATTTTGTGACAAATGCCATAGTACTTGTTTGCATATAATCTATTTACATGTTTCCATACATGGTACAGCCTTTTAGAGCTTAGTTATTATCCTGAATTCAATGTAAATATAAATGCTGTATGTGATGATCAGTGCTGTCAACTGGACAGAACCTAGAACCATCAGAAAAATGGGCTTTTGAGTATGACTCCAAGTGATAGTCCGGTTGCACTAATTGAAGTGGGCAGACCTGTTGGGTGTGGGAGGCACCAATTCCCTGGTTAACATCTTGGACTATTTGTATTGAAAAGTGAGCTGAACAGCAGCCTGCAGTCATTATTTTCTGCTTCCTAATTATTAATGTGATTTGACCAGCCATTTTAAGGTCCTACTGCCTTAAATCCCCCACAATGATATACTCTATCCTTGGACTATGAGCCGGAATCAATGCTTTCTTTCATAGCGTCTGTCAGAGCACCACAACAACAGGAGAGAAACTGCGCTCTAAAAGGAGTTGTCATGTTGAGTGGACTAGGGAATGATGACTGGAAAATGTCTCTATATGCAATATTGATGCGGTGTTTTATTCTTTGGGTCCTTTCCATCTGTGGTTGTTAGTTGTATATGGGACTTATAGTTATTAAGGGCTGTCTGGGTATATGCACAAACATATATACACAAACTCAATTGCAAATATTTCTTTGTAATAGTCTTGTTTTATTTGCTTAGTCCCTGAAAGTCATATTCTGAGACAATAAGTTGAGAAGGGCTTTCAGGAGTAGCACCAGTGCAGGAAGGAAGGAAAAATAAACAAAATGGATAGAAGGAGGAGTGGTGTTCTGAAGGGGTGACTTTCATTTTATTGGTTTTTTTCCTCTGTATGTCAATCAAAATAGTTTATGTATCCTTATTTTCAAAGCATCACTTCTTTATTCAGCTCTATCTTCCCTACTATCTGTCTGCTAGTCAAATGATATATTTAACTCTTGCTTCTTAAATATTCATTATATTTTAGAATTTTACTTGAATATTTTACTAGATTTTATCATTGTGATCAAATTATTTTTATTGTCACCTTAAATATTTCAGTCACATTTAATTTTCATTTTTTGCTTATTCCTGTATACTTCCTATCTTTAACAATGTATACATACATTTATTCCCTCTGGCTCCTAGTAATGAAATTTCATGAGCCAGACTGCTTATGCAACAAGACCTATCATAGTTCAAGAGACTCAGAAGTCCATGTTCAAAATGCCATCTTACTTTTTTCCATAAAAATTCTATTTCCCTGCCTTACTGAATCCTTACATGTTGAGAAGAAAGCCAAGTTGGGTCTGTTAATTTTTTTTTACCAAATAATTTCCCCAAACCAAGCCCTAACTTCCTCTTTAAGGCCCTAACTCCAAATTTAATGAACGTATGTTGTGAATTTAGTGTTTAGTATGTCACAGTCAACCAGTGGGTGTCATAAAACTGTCTAAGTGCAGAGATGTTTGCCCTGTCTTCTAGTAGGTCGCTACAGTAAGAGTGGCGTGGCTTCTTCCAGACCAGGACTTACAGACCAGAAGACTAGGATTAGACTTGATAAGTATCCCCTGCTTTACCTCTGATCCTCCACCAACCCCAAACATAAACTGTATTTCCCTGGAGATCCCTTTCAAAGAGCTTGACATATTTTCAAGTTGTCTTCTCCCAAATAGATTCTCAAATGCAATTAATTATTTAGTAAGGTAAATCTAGTGACGATTCCATTTACTTTTTCATGTGCTGCTGTATTTGGCTTCGTATCTTAGGACCTGATAAGGATTTGGAACTACAAAAGGATCAGAAGGAAAACCCTGAGCACTGAGCACACAGGGATAGCCTTATTATTTTTCTCTTCTCCTCAGGGTGCTCCTCGTTGGCACACTCTAAGTTTTGCATTATTAGCTGTTTGACAGTACAGAATGCTTTTGTTGGTTGTTGCATCTTCCTGTTCTCACAAGTGCAATGTGGTGGTTACTTAGCAGAGGACTACTGAATGCCTTAGGAACAAAATAGTAGAGTTTGTTCTGGTGGACAGCAAGTGTTCCTTCTCATCTTCTCATTATTTCATTTTAAAGTGCTGGAATATGTGAAAAAAGACTTTTAGTATCTTAAAAATTCTTTCTTGAATGTATTGTTATAAACAATTTCTATTTACTCTAAACAGGAGATTTGGATTGGTATAAACTTCTTAACAAAGATAGATATAGAAATTACTCATCTTAAAATTTGCTCACAAAATTTTTTTCATAAAGGTATGATGACTGAGAAACAAAAATCTCATTACACCATTTGATACTAAGCTCTGAGACTTATTGCAAGCAACTTAACCTGCTTTTTTGCTTCAGCTCTCTCTCTTCTGCAGAATATAGATAAATTGATTCATCTTGTTGATTGTGAAGAATGTTAAGTACAATGAAAACATGCTCTATGCTCAGCACAGACCACAATATACTCAGAACATTTTGCAGATATTATTCTCAGATGTGTGACCATATTTACACATGCAAACTCCAAAAATACCTTTTTATTCTGTTCTCTTTTTGTTTTTAAAATATCAATATGCTCTACAATCTTTTCTTTTTAGACCATTCTCCTATGTCTGGTTTAGAATGTTATTTTCCAATGAATGTATCCATGTGCCTTTTTGACCATCTGAAAACTCTTATGAAGATATATAATACTTGTGTGCCTGTTTTTTTTTCCAAGGGGGTTAAAATATGCATAGCTGTTGGCTGACTGAAGTCAATACCAATTAGCTGCAGTACCTGAGGACCTTTAAGGAAAGCACAGCTGACTGCATTGCACAAATCTTTTCTTTTGAGCAGCATCATTTTTACCTTTGTTTAGTTCAGTGCTCACTGTGAAATGCTGTGACAAAGCTTATAAAAAAGAACATTAAATCCCAAGTGGGTTTTCTGGCTGAGAAGCGTGGAGTATATTCCTGAGCTCAGATTATCTTTTACCAAGAACAAAGAATGAGAAAACATTTTGCAGCATTTGAAATTGGTAGTACTATAGATGAAGCACACACAATGACATTTAAAGGAGTTCAACTTTTCTAGTTCATGTTCAAAAATATTTTTACAGTTTTTTCTAGTCTTCGAGACTTCTCTTGATTCCTAAAAGAAGGGGAAACAAATAGCCTCAAATAGCATTTACTGTTTCTTTTCATTATTGTTTTAACATCCATAATGCATCTTTTTGATGTGTTTTGTTGTTGTTGTTGTTTGTATTTGCTTTTTGACCCAATCTCACTACATGTATTATGTAGACTTGGCTGGCCTGTAACTCCCTATGTAAACCGAAGTGGTCTCCAACACATTGACCTCCTCTTCCCTTTCTTCCTAAGAGCAGGAATCAAAGGCTAACACCACCATGTCTGTCTCGATTTTGTTTTTTGTTTATGTCCCATATAACACTAAATAAATATTTTCATAAAAAATAATCATTTCTATCCCAGAAGAGTGGTGGAAAGATTTTAAGAGCCAGAGAAATGGGGAGTAGGCTATGTTTAAGAAGTTAGTGTTAATTCTAGTAGTTCAGAATAAGACCACTATGGCAATTTAAAGCCAAGTTTGAAGTAAACTTTAATTAAATACTGGACAAATTGGTGGGCTCTTACCATATCCATCTCTGTGTTTCCAGAAATTGGCCATGAGTCATGAATCTCAGAGGCTTAAAAATGCAATCCATTAAGTCCACCATATTCCCCATCAGGTCCAAGCAGGGGCAAGCATGCATCCTGATGTATTTCTTGCCCACATACCTCCCACCCACACACGATAAAAAAAAAAGTGTATAAATGGATCAAACAACAGGTATAGGATCAACAGAAAATTATTCTTTTGTTTTGTTTTGGGTTTTTTTGTTGTTGTTGTTTTGATTTGTTTTGGTTTTTCAAGATGGTCTGGGTAACAGATCTGGCTGTCTAAGAACTTGCTTTGTAGACCAGGCAGGCATTGCACTGACAGAAGTCTGTCTGTCTCTCCCTCCCAAGAGCTGAGATTAAAGGAGTGCACTACCACCACCACCACAGGGATTTCCAATCACAATTGTGTTGTGTCTCATACATACTCAGAACTACTTGCTTAGTTTCTCATCTTTGGATAAAAATTCATTCCTATTTCCAGTAATATAATGAACTGGACAATGAAGACACATGTACACTGTCAGCTCTGTACTCTGATTTCTAGTGAGATTGGGCCATACAAGACATCAAAGTTTAGAAGATATTAGGGTGCATTTTCCAAGTATGAGATTGGTATTATAACTATGATGGCATGGCACTGATCTAGAAGCAATGTTTTAAGAGCCTTGACAGACGTGGTACAATCTATCACAGTGAAAAATGGGGCAGGCTCCATCAGTTAACCAAACACAAAATTAAAACCCTTGTTTTCTATTTTTGGCAACAAAAAAATATACTTTTTAAAATTAATTTTACTAAGTGTGATTGGCCCTTTCCAAGAAGAAGAGTGGAGATCCTGAAAAATAGTATGTCTCTTGCTTGAGTCAGTAAGTGTGATCAAGTTCTATTTTATTTTCCTTATGATTTTTAGAAGTTGAAATTACTTTCTCCTGCTGCCAGGAGTCTTTGCTGGGGTCAATCTTGTAAACTCGTGGAAGTTTCTCTTGCATCAGCTCCACAAATTCCTTTTCAGTCATCTCTTTGGCACTATTCCTCCCCCACCCCCCAACCAACCAGAACCCTCAAGTTCCGATGCCCACCTACCCACATTTCACTGTCTCAGGGAAATCCACGAGTCCCACCTTAGACCTTCCTTGTTCACCCAGCCCCTCTGGATACGTATATTGTAGTATGGTTAACCTTCAGAGTGAATATTCACATATGAGTGGGTACACACCATGTTTGTCTTTCTGAGTCTTGGTTACCTCACTCAGGATATTATCTAGCTCCATATATTTGCTTTCAATTTTGTTGATACTATTGTTTTAAACAGCTGAGTATTGCTCCATTCTCTATCAATTCTTCTGTTGAGGGGACATGGAGGTTGTTTCCATGTTCTGGCTATTACAAATAGAACTGCTATGAACATAGTTGAGCAAGTGTTCTTGAGGTCTGACTGGTTATCCTTTCAGTATATGCTTAAGAGCGGACTTTCTGAATCTTGAGGTAGACTTATTCCCAATTTTCTGAGAAACTGCCATATTGATTTCAAAAGTGGCTATATAAGCTTGCATTTCCACCAGCAATGGAGGAGTGTTCCCCTTGCTTCAAATCCTCTTCAGCATAAGCTGTCATTTTGTTTTTCATTTTCACCACTCAGACAAATAAAAGATGGAATTACAGAGTCATTTTGATTTAAATTTCCCTGGTGGCTAAGGATGATGCATAAACCTGAACTAGCCATTCCCTGTGATGGGATTGGTGACTACCCAGGCTTTTAACAGAGAGTTTTCATCCAGTGACTGTGGGATGCATATTCGGAGATCCATGTCCAAACACTAGGCTGTGCCCTGGGAATTTGCTGAGGGGAGAAGGAGGGATTTTAGGGAACAGGAAGGTCAGGAACACCGCAAGAAAACTCACAGAAACCATTAGAGTGGCACATGGGAACTCACAGCTTCTGAACCAACTACTAGGGAGCCTGCATGATTTTGTGAGACATTGCCAGGCAGAGGTTGTAGTCTACCATGGTTAGGCAGCTCTCTCTGAGCTCAGCAACAAGAAAAAAACCCTTCCCCTGATGAAGGACTTCCTACTCTCTACCTGGCCTTATCTGGAGAATGTCTCTAGAATCAGATGCTTGACTTATCTTTCGTGTGACCTGTGATTGGAGACTTCTCATTCATTCCTGGCCACCCAGACACTATTTAATTAAAACACTACTTTGCCTATTAGCTTAGGCTTCTTAATAACTAACTCTTACATCTTAAATTAACCCATTTCTATTTTTATTAATACTTTTGTAGCTGGAGGCTGCTCATTTGTTCCTGAGCACACAGACACAAAATATCACACAGAAACATTATTAATTAAAACACTGCTTGGCCTATTAGTTTAGGAGCTTAGGCTTCTTATTAACTCTTATATCTTAAATTAACCCATTTCCATTATTTTATATTTTAACACGAGGCTTGTGGTTTACCAGTAAGGTTGCCCGGCCTTCTTTCTCCCAGCATTCAGTTTAGTTTTCCTGCCTAGTTCTTTTTTGCCCTGCCAGTACGCCAAAACAGCTTCACTAACTAACCAATGGTTCACAGTGTACAGCATATACAACATTGATCCTTGACAGAATCTCCTGCAGAAGGTTTCTTCCTACTGCCCATATGGTAATTAGACTTGTACAAGGATCCTTATGATAGGGATGTGCTGTTTAATGCAAATTAGGTGATGCCTCAGCCTCTGTCTCTGGAAAGCTATTTCTTCTGTGTTCACAGCCCTTACAAAGTTCTCTGTCACCATGTCTGCACCTTTGTCCTCACAAACTGGCTGCCAAATGATGAGGGGAAAGTGCACCCCACAGCATGGACATGACCTAAAGCCCCCCTGTCTTTCTTTCTCTCTCTCTCTCTCTCTCTCTCTCTCTCTCTCTCTCTCTCTCTCTCCGTGTATGTGTGTGTGTGTGAGTTATGTTGCTTGGTGTATTTGTGGGACTTCTGACAATGGGAGCAAGGGCTTTCCCTGGCGATTTGACTGCTCTTGGGGACCTAATTATAGTACCAAATTGCCTTGCTCTGCCTGTATACAGTGAAGATTTTTTTTTATTATTATAGAAGCTTGATATGCCATGCTTTGCTGCAGCCCATAGAGGTGTTCCCCTTTCTGACCAATTATGGAAGAGAGATGGATTGAGGTGGGGGTGGGGTTAGGAGAAGGGAGACAGTGGGATGAGAGAAGACTGTGGTAGAATTTAAAATAAATTAATAAATTGACTACAAATTACTTTCTAGCTATTAAATTTAATTTAGAAATTGTAACTTTTGCCTATGGACAAGGAAAATTCTTACTACTTTTTTGATTTTACAAATAGATTCAAAGTATTACAAGATTTTCTAGTAATTAGTTATGGCTATTATGAGATCAATTGACTTGCTTGTAATCCAACTTATATTGCAAGAAGTTTTCAAGCCATGAGTAGTGTCCTTCCATTTCAATGAATGTTAAAATATATGCAAATATTGCTGTGAATCTCAGAGAATGAGTATGGCTCAATGATGGGCAGTCTCTAGTTAAATATTAACCTAATTCTGACTAAAAAAAATGATGAAAATGGAAAAACAAAATGATTTTCCTGCCCGTTGCACAATTTTCCTAAGTTTGAGTGTCAACAGCCAATGTTTAATTAATTTCAAATACAAAAGGCAATGGTGGTTATATTCCAATTTCCTTGCAGTATTCTTTATAAAAGTGTTTTTTACTGTACATGACCACATATAATCTCTTTGCTACATATATTTCTAAGCAATATACATTTTGGATTTTTTTCTTAAATGTTTACTAAGCGCAATTGTGGGCTTCTTAAAGTTCTAAGTCCAAGTGCCTGAAACAACTACAATAACATTAACCTCATTTGTCACATATCTCAAAACAATTAATTATCTTTAGTAATTAATAATTAATTATAATAATTAATAATTAATTAAAATAGTCTATAGAGTATCTATAATATAGGACCACACAACTAGATCATAAACTATTTTAAAACCACATACTTGGATTCTATGGTATAGGAATAACATAATTGATTTTGAAGAATTTTAAATTTTTCAAAGATTTTAACCTTTTATAATGAGATTAGATATTCGTACTCAAGTGTTTGTCATGTTAGAAGATGAATACACACATGTGTGCATCCGCACACACACACACGATGAAGGGACAGGAAAGAGGGGAAAAGGTAATGCCTGTCTTTAGAGTTGACACAGTCCTAATCTTACCTTAGGACACAGTAAAGTTCTTTGTAGCATTTTCACATTTTATGCTTATTAGAGTTCATCACAAAGCATCTTGAAAAGACAGTCCCTATGCCCAGCACCTTATCTCCAGGTCCTTTTCCTGTCTATAAAAGCAGTTGTTTATCATGTAAAACCTATGCCAAAGGTCTCTTCTATAAACTTTAGAGAATGGATCACTTTTCATGTCTATGCCTTTACTAGTGTGACTCAAACTTTTCTTCATTACTATCAATCAAATTAGAAACCTTATTTTACTGTTATTCTTAAACTGTTCTTTTCCACTGCATTTCTATAAACACTAAATGAGTAAGTGAATGAGTTACTCTACTGGGTTAGAATATAACACTGAAAATCATTATACCAGTAGTCTGTACACTATCTTCTAAACTTTATAAAATTCTTTTAAAGTTGGTAAGAGTTCCCTCTCCCCTTTATAAATAAGGAAATTGAGACATAAAGTAAGTAGCTAGTCAATTTCCAAACTTGTTTTGCTAACAAATAGAAAATCTGTGATAGTAAGCTATGTCAGTGCAAAGCTAGAAAATCTTCATTATGAATATGGTTTATTGAAAATTCACCTTCAAATAGCCATCCCTCTTTTAATAACCTAATAGTGAAGAAAAACTTGAACCATTACACAATTATTAAGACCTGGCTGCTTTCCTTGGTATGCTCTGTATGCCTGTTTCTGGGACAGATACATATTGGGCTGAACAAACCACTTCTTCCAAATCAATATGGTTAAATAGGAAATTCAGGCAGGTTTTCTAATGGAGGAATGCATTTATTCATAAATTTATTATTGAGCATGTACTTTGAAGTCTATACTGTGCAGTGTGGTCATCACTTTGTTTTGAAGGACTTGTGAGATACAAGTGTTACACCTACCATGTACCAAATTAACTTTTAAAGGTTCTCGAGCAAACATAAAGTCAGGCATTTTACATCGATGACAAGATAAATTTGAGCTACAAGAATCAGAGAACGTTGTACAGTGGTTAGAGAATTATAATAGAAACGATGAAAGATCTAAAAGACCAGAATGGATCATAGATGGGAAAGGAAAGGGGAGAGACAACAAAGAAGAAATGAAAAGAATGGTAGAATAGAGGGAAGAGGGATAAGATGTTGTAATGAGGCTGCTTGTTGGTTCCTAGCTGCTCAGACACAAAATAATCACACAGAAACTGTATTATTTAAATCATTGCTTGGCCCATTAGCTCTAGATTCTTATTGGCTAACTCTTACACATGAATTTAACCCATCTCCATTAATCTGTGCATTACCACGAGGGTGTGGCCTACCAGCAATGTTTCAGCACATCTGTCTCTGGTGACTCCACGGCTTCTCTCTGACTCCACCCTCCTTTCTCCCAGCATTCAGCCTAATTTTCCCTGCCTACCCTAGTTCTGTCTTGCTATAGGTCCAAAGCAGTTTCTTTATTCATTAATGACAATCACAGCACACAGAGGGGACTCCCACATCAACAATAGAGATTAAAGAAAGGGAAGGAAGGACAAAGGGAAAGAAAAGATGCAGAAACAAGAAAGGAAAGAAGAAGAGGAAGGTAAAGACGGGAAAGAGAGAGAAAGGAAATAGAAAAGGGAAAGGGGGGGTTAAAAGGGAGAGCTCTCCGGACACTCTAATAAATGGCCCAGCTGGTTTTCTTAGTCTTAAAAATAGTCTTTTTCCATGACAAAATGATCTCGGGATGTCAGTGTAATGCAGGTACAGGTTCATAATTGTTACTGCTCTATTTCCTCCTGAAAAGTTCTGGGAAGAGCAGAGTTAATCCCTTCATTTCATTTTAGGGAAAGGTGAAGGGACAAATTGGTCTCCTAAATTCAATTACACACACGCACAAACACATAAACACACACATATTTATATATTATATATATTGAAACAGTGCAGTATATTATTATCTACCATTGCAAACATCCTTCACTTTCAATACTGAGTTTTCTATTAATTTGTATGATGTGCACTTTCTTAATCTAACTTTTGCTCAGATTGTTTCCCTTTTTGAGTTTCACAGTGCAAACCACATTTTGTGACTAAATAGGAATTATAAACTGAATTTTTATGTTTTTTTGTCAAAGCTGAGTTATGCTGCTCTGAGAATGTTTTCAGATTCATGGGCAACCTAAATAAGTATATTTTTTAAATAAAACATAAAGCTCAGAGGTTTTTACTTGCATTTTCTCTTTGTATGTAAAATTAGGATTGCTTCCAACATAATCGGGAGTTTTAGACGTGTGGGGTGAATCTGCCTGTGTTCATCTGAATGTACTTTAGTCCAGACTTGTTAGAAGATTAGCTTTCCATTCGATTTCTATCTGTGACAGCTTTTTCAGTTTACTTTACACAGCTCAGCTTCCGTTGCCATCCTGCTTGTTTATATTTGGAGCAATGTCGCATGCCACAACCTCACATCGCCTCCGATGACTAGCATCCCATTATTTAAAAAGTCAAGTGTTATTCTTTGAAGGAGGAGGTTCTCTATGTTTTTGGCTATTGGTTAATTTTAGCCATTGATTTTTCTTGACATACATAGTTGTGAATAGACACTCAGGTTAGTTCCCAAAAAAAGGAAAAGGTGGGACAATTCAAGAGCGTCAAATAAAAATGCACATTTTAGCTACCTTGATAGAATGGATAAAGAAATATATTTCTACCTGATAAATATGAAAGATTAGTGAGACCATGTATATAAGAAACGAGCTCTGTATCAAAGTGAACAGATTATAGGCTTTATTCTGCTGTGTACCTCCTAACTGAGAAATCTGTTGGGCCAATCACTGCCTGAGTTTTTGTCCTAGCAAGTGGAAAAGACATAATAGATTGAAGGACTGTGACAAATCAGGGGAGAGACCTATACAGAGAGACACAAATAAGTGGAGAGTTCTTCTCCAAAGAAATCTCAGCATGCTAAGATATTAGAGAAAGACAACCAGGTAGCTGAGTAGTCCTTGATCTTGAATTCCGCAGCAGAAAGGAATTCTCCATACTCTGAGCAATGGCACTCTTTCTTTATTGATCAGACCCTACTACCATCTTTCGTATTCATTTCATTTATATCATTACCTTATTTAGTTAACAAAACATCCTCTGGAAAAAGTAATAGTCACGGAAGCCGAGATTCCTTTGATGACAAAGCTATAAGCTGGAGTCATGGATTCCAATCCTGTCCTGATAATAGCATGATAGCCTTTCCTTCTTGCCTTACACTGAGAGATTTCACTACCAATACTTGCAAAATCAATTTTTCATTTTATAACAAGGCTTTTCAACCTGGAAAGCCCACTTCAGAAGGCACCTACCTAACTGGAGAAGAGAAGACAAGGTAGGAAAATCATAGAGCCATCTAACCTAGAGAGGATAAAAGAAAACTCGGGGCTACATTCTGGCAAGAGTGATTTGTGAGACTCAATCAAGTCCAGTGCCTTATCAGGTAGAAGTGAGGAAAGCAGGAGGTAAGAATTCATTTCCACTTCTGTTTAAACTCTCTTCCACCCGCATCCTATTTAGCAACTAAATGTATATATTACTTAAAGGCACAGCAAAAAGCACTAAGGTTTACTCTTTTTCTATTCAGCTGTTTCCTCCATGGAAAAGAATCTCCCTCACACCAACCATACTAAAGACAATAATGAAATCAATGTGGCCTATTTAAAGCTCCCCCCAGCATTCTTTGTGTCTTCCAAGACTTCTCCAGTTCTAGTATCTCAGAGTGAATCTTAAAGACATGTTAAGATCTACTTTTATCTTGTTTTGGACCTCAAATTTATGGGACCAGAACTGTGCCCTTTGAATCCCTCAAAGCACTCTTAGGGATTCTTACACATAACTGGTGCTAAATCAAAGTTTGTTGTATTTGATTAAGTAAACTCGGTTGCCTTTTAGTGAGTGGAGTGTAGTCCACTACATTAGCAAATATATTCTTAGCTCATAATTCACTTCCTCAAAAGAGCTTATTGAATGTTATCTAATGTAGCTTTATGACTCATGACCTCTGTTTTTCTCTAGATCATTCCGAGGAGAGGGTGTTCGCAATAGCATTCACTATTATCTGAACAAAACTGTCTGTATAATAAATTCCAGTTTATAGTGAAATAAATGACTGAGAATACTTGAAAAGCATCGACTTTAGTGTGGGGTCTCTTAGAAAGGACAATCTGTGCCCATGGTGTCAGTCTAGAAATGATCTTAAGGTTTTTCTGGTATTGATATTCCAACTTTTCCTTCATGAGTACAAGGATTGCTCGATTGCTCGTATTAGTCTCCATTTCTGATAGAAATTTGAGGCTGGCTGATGATAGAACCAGAGTAAGTGTTTATTAAATAAAATATTTTGAGACCAAATTTTGAGACTTTTACAAATCATTATACTAATAGAACATTCACCTCCATATGATTGGACAAGATAATTCCAAATCTCTGTTACATAATACACCCAAGAATTGATGATAGTAATTTTTTTAATTAAAAAAACTAACTCTCACTATGTTGAATAGCTTTGATTATCACCATGAGAGTGATTCCAGAAGCTGAATGTACCAGCGAGGTTCAATTACCTCCACTCCAGTAAGACAACACTTTCTTAAATGTATCTGAGATTTAGAAGCCAACAATTTTAAGCCACTCATTCTAGTCAGTATCTATTTTGTGACGTAAAGACTCTGATTCCCTATCCCTTCCAATCTTACTTCTTTCAAAAGCACCAAATTAACTTTTATGAAGGAAAAGAAAGAACCTGACTGAAGGCAGGGGAGGTTAATTGATGCTATTGTTTCTGTGACATGGCACTATTCTACAAAGTGTGGTAATTTCATCAGATGGAATTCAAAACTTTAGGGAGAAAGAATTATGGCCTTTCAAGCACTCAAAATACCTTTTGAGATGTATGTGAAAAAGATAATTGAAGAGTTTGGATTGTCCTTTGAGAGGATGTGGGAAGAGAGCTTGAATCCAATCAAAGATTGTTTTAAATAATAGGAGGTGAATTCTCAATAGAGTTAGGCAGAACACATTTTAAGAGGGGGAAGAAGTGTTACATTGGAAAATTCTGCTATTCCTTAAAATTTGCTTTCTTTTTCAAAATTGTGAATTTGTCTCCGGATGTCCAAAATGGTAACTGTATTAGTGGTTAGATTTTTTGATCGGGAAAGCTCAGAGGAATATAATAAAACCTTCCATTGATCAGCTAACCATTACATACTTGTGAGTACATTTACTAATATGTAAATGTAATAATAATTTACCTGATTCATATGTTACCTGATTCATTCCTGATAACATCGCTCATAGGCCTTACAAAGCAGGGAGTCAGAGCTTAAGGAAATCCAATATACATTCCATGGCCATGATATTAAAAATGATAGAACCAAGATTACAGTTAAAGTCCCATTGAGAATTAAGAGCTTTAGCCTCCATAACCCTTTTCTAGATAGTACATGCTTGCAATAATTTCTACTTTTGTTTTACAGACAGTGATGGATAAACTTCTAACCACTAAAAAGTTCACAGCATAGCCCATTATAACATTCATTTACTTTTATGTATACAAATAATTTCTTTTAAACTAATATCCAATCAAATGGAGAAATGTGATTTAAAAGTTGATGCTTTGAGATGTTTTAGCTTCTCAGAATGACATGCTCATCCCAAATGACCACAAGAATTAACCATGCATTGAGGGTCTTTGTCACATTAGTACACAACACAGTTTGTTGCCATATTTCACTACCCAAATATGCCCTTAAGCTGCATCTCTCACTTCTTCACATTACTTAATTGCATCCCTTCTCTAGGAAACTGTGTCTGCACCTCATCAAAGAGTTATAAAAGTGGCCAAAATTTTGCTACCATGTCAGAATAGACTATTGATTAGTAAGTAAATTGTTGAAACAATAAAGTGAAAGGTAGTTCTCTTCTGAAGTATACTGCAAAGGAGATCAGTCTATGCGATCCTCTGAAAGAATGCATTTAATGGATGAAAGTGGGTGTAAATGAGAATAACTTCATTGTAGAAGTTAGAGTTGGTGGAGTCCTAAATCTAAACACTGTCTAGTGTGGTCAGAAGAGAACAATGTCTTGTTCTTAGGATGTAACTTAGGATGAGACAGAAGGCATAGAGATGAGAAATGAAAACAACTGAAGGATGGTCTAACTCTCAAGGGTAGGAGTTCTGAGATGAACACAAAAGGCCTTCATAACACTGTAACTTTGGTACTGTTTTTGCTTGTTTGTTTCTTTAGAAGTTTCTTTATTCTGTAACTTTTTTTTTTTCTATCAGGAAAGATTCTCACTCTGGACTAAAATTTATAATATGATTCAGGTTGGACTCAAACTAAAAGAATCCCATTGCCTTTGCCTCCTCAGAGTTGTGATTATAGGCATGAGCCAACACACTTAGGAATAATGGCATTAAACAAAAGAAAGGAAACTGAGGCACACAGTAAATTCCTCAAATTTAACTTTGGCACTGACTCTCTGGGATTCTAGGTGGTCTCTGTTGATGATTCTGTTATCACAATTAGCCGTAGGAAGCAGGGGTTCTTTGGGTTTATAGATAAGCAATAGGGGAACCTGGAAATATTTAACACAAGGTTGTTACTTCAAAGGAAAAATTAATATTCTTTTATTTGTCCAAACGTTTGGCAGCAGACATAGCTACTCACCCTAGCTGTTAGGCTAGAGACCACATTAGACATCCACTCAAATCCTGATCATAAACTTCTTCAATGTGAACAATCAATCTCTATGGAAAGTATCACATGTACTTTACAAAGCATTTCAGTGTGGTTGTATCTGATCTTTATTTAGCTTATTGTGCCTCAGTGAGGTTTATGTATGCTTTACTGTATGTGTAGGATTTTGTTAATTATCACCAGAAAAGTTTTCACTGAATTGTGTTGTACTTAAAAGTATCTAAAATAAACTACTCTGGGTCATATTCCCAATGTTTGAACGAACACTGGCTACTTAGTCATGCTGAATGGGACAGTCTTCTTTTCTCCGTGGACTTTTACTCTGCTGGCTCTGGTGGTGGGAGAGACCCCTGCAGATAACAAATGTAGAAAAAATAAAGAAGGATGTGTCTGTTTCTGTAGTACCATTCATCAGCTCCCAACCCTCACTTCTAAAACTGTCAAATAAGTGTTGCTATAGAACTGAGTATGGATGTCTCTTATTCGCGAGTGTCACTGGCTTACTATAAATTAGATATTTTGCTTCTTTGGGCAAAGAGTACATTTCTGCAGAATGGCCTACTTCCTTTGCTGATACGAGTTCTTTGGTTAATTTAGACAACGAAAAGGAATGTGGAACATGTTGCATACATGCTCTCTCTTCTCTTGCCTCTGGTGGTAAGGAAACTTATCCATTTAAGCCCTTTTCCTCAGACATCAATTGGCAGACACCATGTTCGTAACATGCAGCAATTTAGTTCAGAGTTTTGCCCTGCCTTGGAAGGCAATTCCACCCCAGATACAATGATTTCAACTATTACCAGGGTAGCAGGCACAAGCCACATTGTGTCATATTTTATCAATTTTAGAAAAAAAGAATATCTATTTACATTTTAGCCAATTATGTTAGTGGCTATATATACTTATATACAAGCCCACACAATTATTGAGAAAGTGGCATAGCTTTTCAGCTTGGAGTTTATTTCCTATCGAGGCTGTAATGTCACCAAGCTCTGTTGCAGACACAAGCTTTGTTCTTACCCTGCTTTGACTGTCAGGGGGGAACAACAGACAAAGGCACTCCATATCCTCAGGGAATGTATTGAACATCCTAATGTATTGCTAGACATTGTAAAGGGACAAAAGGTATGCTTCAGTCTGGGATTGAACATTTAATCCTTTTCATAACCATTTTGATGGAAATCCACCTTACAGTCCATTTGTTTTTCAGGTTAATGGCACATTTTCTTTTATTCTCTCTCTCTCTCTCTCTCTCTCTCTCTCTCTCTCTCTCTCTCTCTCTCTCTCTCTCTTCATCTCCCTCTCTTACACACACACACACACACACACACACACACACACACAGGTCTGCAGATGTGTTCGAAAATAAAGTAAATACATATACTTGCACTACTTTGCCGAAGGCAAGAACACATCCACTTTTTCTTAGCCTCAATGTAGGTCACTGAACATGGCCCAGTCTGTTCATCACAGAAGCACAACTGGTTGCAGAAGTCTGCCTTTTGTGGTTTCTGCCACATGTGTTCATAAATAGCACACTGGACAATCCACATTGCTGTCAAATAGTTCTAATATATAATTATAAAACATTGCCATTACCCAGGCATAGAAGATATGTGTATATAGAATATAAGACTAAAATACACTGTCAAATAAGCAGGATAGCGGTTTTATGATGTCCTTCAGAAATACCAATCCTGCAACTTCCTGTTTGAAAGCATTCCTGACCCATAGTTGCACCTCCTTATCTCAATCAGAAAATTAAGGCATTCCTTAGTCAAGGACCTGGCTACTCTGAATTTTGTTTTTTACAAAATTGTTGTAAAAAATCAAACTACAAAGTATGAAAGGCAGACACAAATCTCATTTCAATGTATGTCTAGAAGTATTTCATCTTTGGTGCACATTTTCATTGATTGCTGAGTTCAAATCTAACTTTCAATATAATTTCTTTCTGTGATTTATGGCCGAGCTGTGTACTGAATTCCAAGCACCTGTTATTGAAATATGATACGGGCTGAGTGCACACGGCTGTCTATTGATTTGCGCCAGCAACCTCTGGTCAAGAAGCTCACTTCATTCATCTGAACAACTGGCAATGTCTTTAAAGAAATCTAGTACTTATTGAATTTGTGTAAGGCTGCTTAGTGAACCCTATTATAATTTCCTTTATGGTGTACTATCTTACAAATATGGTTGACAAACAGGTTTTTTAATGCAAAATGGGTTTCACATTTTTCTCTTAGAGGTAGCAAACTCTGATAGGTAGGTCAACAGGATATAATCATATAATTTGAAATAAAATATTTGGAACCAATATGAGATAAAAGGCTTTAATCTTTGATTTATCTATATTGTGGATGCTGAAAAAAATATTTGAAACTTTAGGGAAAATTTACCTCAAATATAGATTTCTATATGAAATAAAATGTTCATGATCTAGCCATCCAGTAAATTTGAGCATCAAGTGCTCCCTTGTAACTCCCTTAAGATTTGGAAGCAATCATTCCTTAGTTTCCTATTATTTCTGGAATGTACACTTTTATGTTTCTTGTTGCTGCTAATATAATGTGTTCCTTTACCCCCGTGGCTTGTAAGTTTTACATTGTGGACTCATCTCGGGGAGCTTTGGCTTGTTTTGTTTTCCTGTTAAGGTTTTATGTTATGCAAGTATAAAAATCGCCCTTGAGAGATTTTACACTGTTGTTTTTTTTTTCTTTTTGAAAAAAAATTGTTTATTTAATTAATTATTTAGTTATCATGTATACAGTGTTCTGCATGCATGTATGACTGCAGGTCAGAAGAGGGTACCAGATCTCATCATAGATGTTGAGAGCTACCATGAGATTGCTGGGAATGGAACTCAGAAACTCTGCAAGAGCAGCCAGTACTCAACCTCTGAGCCATCTTTCCAGCAGTACCCAATTGTTTCTATAACTCAACAGATGTGGTACTATTTTTGAGTTGTTTTAATATGATGATTCTTGGGGATGTATATGTGTGTGTATATGTATATATAATACATATATATTTTAATTATATTTAGTTATATATGCTATGTATATATACAGTATATGCCCCCTCAGTCCTACTCACATAATTCAAGATTTGGAAAGCTTAAAAAAAAAGGGAAAGTGAACTACAACTTTTACAAACAACCTAAAACCAGTGCTGGTGTTGAAGCTCAGCAATAGAGTTCTTGCCTAGCATGTATGAGCTGCTGGGTTCAGTCTCTAAGGACATAAATTCAATATAATCAGTTCATTGGTAAATTTTGTTATAATTTGCTGTTGAACATTGCTTGAGGGTCCACATAAGGCAGAAGTGACAAATGCACAAAGCAGTGTCATTGTTATCATAGTTCTGATTATAAAACTAATGAGCTCTATTTACATATACATGTAATATGTGTTTTTGTATTAAAATCAGACAAAGGTGCTGGAAAGTCAGATTAGTGAGTAAAATTCCTACTATGCAAGCGTGAATATGGATTTGAATTTTCAGAACTGAAATAAAATCAGGAACAACGGCATGCGTCCAATATCAACTCCTCTAAAACAAGATGGAATCAAAGACAAGAGAATACTCAAAGCATGAAGGTCATCCACCCTTGTACACACAGCAGCATACATCAAAGAATCTATCTCTCACACACACACACAAAAAAAAAAAACAAATGAAAATTAAAGACGCAAGCAAAAAGAAAATAAAGGCCAGTGCTGTAGTATCATCTTCACATGCAATCTGTAGCACACATGTCCCCATCTTCACACACACACACACACACACACACACACACACACACACACACACACACCAAACACCCCATAAAGTATAAAGATAAAACCAGGAAACACAATAAGGGTGATCTGCAACTGTCTTTGCTAATTGAGACTACTGTAGGGCACAACGACACAATACAAAACACACATCCTTTAAATTTGCTCTCTATGTTCATCAACGTCTTCTATTTTCTTGATCAGCGTAGTTTAAAAGCTTCTCCTATTCTTTATAGTATATATTGAATACTATCATTAAAGTCAGACAAAATGCCAAACTGGAAATTTCTATTACTTAAAAGAATATACTAAGAATTGAGTGACAAGAGGCATAATGGTTAAAAATACTGAAAAATTCATTTCCTGCTGGGCATAGTAAGGGATGTCTTATGGTCTGCTTTAAGCTTCTTTGTAAGGAACCTTTGTTAAAGTGAAGAAAAAAAAAGCTGAAACTTAGAATTAGCAGATAGTCATGTTGATTTATACAAGCCTACATTCTATATAAAACCCCATATTTCTGTTCTTTCTAGTTATATTCATTAAGGTAGCAGAGTTGGTTTTGTTGTTGCGTTATTGAATATTGTATAGCATCATTTACTAAGAAAAATGGAAGCTGATAGAAATTATCTTATTTTTTATTAAATGAAATGAACTAATAAGTTGAAACTATGTCAAAAAGCTTTCCTGTCCTATCCCAAGGTTCTATGACTCAGTAAGTAGTGCAGGTGTGCTGTCAGTGAGAATGCGGACAGCAGTTCCCAGAGGAGGACCACTGGGGAAGGGAGATCTGGGGAAAGCGTGGCTTACTTGTTGCTGGCTCCGCTGTTTACTTGTGGCTGGCTTCACTATTTCTCGGCACACAGTATTTCACTTGTTTTAAAGTTTTATTGGTTTTATTGAGTATATTCCCCACCTGATACAAATTTTAAAGGGGAATGTAATTTACATACATAATCATTTTTCTTCTGCTAAGAAGAAACACACATCAAAATGAAAATATGAGAGCATTAGTTGAGACTCAGTCAATACTTAATCCCCATGAGAATGACTGATAATGGCCAGTCTTTTGACAAGTTTACTACTCTCTCTTCTTGAAAGGTCAAGAAAAATTAAAACCTACACCTGCTTTTAACTTCTCTGTAAGTTTTTTGTTGCATGTAACGCTAGGTCTGCAAGTCATAAATTGCAGTGAAGGTAGATTGTACATAAATGGAGTTTATATCTAACTTATTTTCCAAGAAGATTGTCTTTTCTCAACCTCTCTCAGGTACTCTGACAGTTTGCAACACACACTTTCTTCCAGTATGCTGACTCATTCCTGCTTCATGTTCTCATTACTTGCTTCTTCTTCTCTTTTTACAAGAGTGGTTTTAAAAACTAAAGCCTTTATCAAATTCATCACTCTATGACTAACAAGTGTGGAGATCTAAAGAAAGAGAGTCTGGCCTCCATAGGGAAGACAAATGGATGCTTTAGTAGAATTTCCGAATTGTATGAAATAGGAAGAAGCCTGAATGAAATTGGAGGATATGTTCCAGTGTTTCATAAGGCTCATGTTTCAACCACTGTATGGCTCTGTACTCCCACCTCTTCTGTTCATTATTCATTAGACCCTTTACTCATTCCATAGAACCACAGCTCCATGGTTACCTCGAGTTTACATGCTAAGGCTTTTAATTAGAAACCAAAAAAAGAATGAATGAAGGAAAGAGAGACTGAGAAAACAAGGAAGGAAGGAAAGAAGGAGGGAAGGGAAGGAGGAAGGAAGGAAGGAAGGAAGGAAGGAAGGAAGGAAGGAAGGAAGGAAGGAAGGAAGGAAGGAAGGAAGGAGAGAAGGAAGGAAGGAAGGAAGGACCAACCAGTGTTGGCCTAAATAATTGGTCACAGCAATTTTTGGAGCATAATTTTAATATGTATTGAAAATATCCACCCTCTTAGGCATGCACTATTCTCTTTGTAATCTTGACTTAGCTGTTCCATTTTTTTTTAATATTGTTTGCTTCTCTACGGGGTACAAAAGTAAATTTTACATTAGCCCTTTACATTCCAAAGTAAAATTATCTTGAGAACATTTTTAATGTGCAAAGAAAATGATGGCAAAATTAAATGAATAATCTGGGAATTTTGAGGACAAACAGATTAACCATTCAGAAGTTATGCAAAGCTGTAGTATTTACAGTGTGTTGGAAAATTACAAATTATCTCAGAAGAGAGAGAAGCCAGAGGGTAAACACCACTATTTCCCACAGGCTCATATAAGTGATTTTGGAAAATGAAAAATGAAATTAGATGAGACAATGTTGAAAACAGGAAAATATTTCCTATAAAAATAAAACTCTGGAGTTAAATAGCATAAAAATCGATTTTGCTCAAGCAATAATATTTTGTTCTAAAAAGCATGTTTTATTTAGCCCCAACAAAGAAATCCTACATTACACAAATCCAAACTATTGCAACACAGATCTTGAATTTCTAATTTACTAATTGAAGTGGAAGGAGTGTTCACTGTCAGGTGTTTCAGCGAGTGCAGATTTTGGTGGGATTTGTTTCCAGTAGTGTCTATCTCCATGATTCCTCTTCATTCTTTATTTTCCCAGTCCTCTCTTACTCCTATTGAACTTGTGTTGCTTTCATACACCTCTTTTGTTGAGAATGAAGTACTAACAGAACCCGAGATCACACTGACTTACGAGAGCATTCCAGTTGTCCATATACTAATGTAAACAGGGATTAGAGAAAGTAAACTACGCCGTAAACAAACAAACAAAAACTGTAGCTGTATTGTTAATTATTAAACTCCTTCCTTCGGAAACACACAGTTAAGAATAAACAAACACCATCATGTCATTTTGTTTCCATAGTAAAGAAGTAATCTGTGGAATTTTAAGACTTTAAAGGAACCGGACAGAAACGAAAGCGAAGAGACGGCTTTCAGATGCTTCCTGCCTACAATAATGAAGATTAGGGTTTATGTAGCACATCATTAGTGTGCCCATGCTGTGTAGTTGTTCCAGAACTTACGAAGAAACAAATGTGGTTTTATGGAGTCCTAACTGTAAGCCAGTGAGCTGCGTTCATTATGGCAGCCATCAGATTTTAGCATAAAGCTGGGAACTGATAAAGATGGGAATTTTTTCATCTTGATCAATGCCACATAACTAACTGGATTGCAATTTGTCTTTGTTTTCAGATCCTAATTTTCAATCTTCTGTTCACCTCTAGTGTTGTGTTGACAGGCATGCACTGCCTTGTAGGATGGTTCCTAAGTTCCAGCCTAAGCTACCCTCTCCTTAATAAGATGGTTTCCCCTGTTCTGAACATCCAAAGGCAGTATATCTTTGTGATAATGATTTCCAGTATGTACAGTGTAAAATGTCAGCCACAATTTTTCCACTAAATGAGAATTTCTCACTTACTTTATACATTGACCTATGTATTCATATAGGTAAGAAACACCCCATCCTACTATGGCCAAAGTAGAGGTGAAGAGTAGTAGATAGTAATCTAGATATATTAAATCTCTATTTCTCTGTACATATTCTTGACTGCACAATTAAACATACCAAGGCCTACTTAGTTACTAAAACCTCAAACTAACAATCATCTATTATTCATTTTTTAAGTCTCTGCATACATCTAATTCATCAAGTCCTGTTGATGCTATCTTCAACATATAGTCAAGTTATATCCACTTCTTTCCATTGTAGACTGCATGTTGATCTAAACAACCAATAGCTTTAATAATATTTTATTTCATATTCATATATGCACATGTATTTTGATAAAATCCAATCCCTTTACCTCCCTAGCTGCCACATCGATTTGGCCCAAATTCATTCTCTCATTTTTTAGAAATTAATATATGTTGAGCCCATCTGTATTCACACGGGTGTGTTGTCATCTGCTGGAGTGTGGGTAGCCTCACATAGTTTCTTGTTCTTTGGATGGTGACATTGGCTTGTGTGTTTCTCTATTAATTGCCATCACTCCAAAAATGAACCGTCTTTATGAGAGTTGAGAAATGTGCTATCTGTGGGCATATGGAAAGAACGCAGGGAATATCTTATTACTATGTGCATTTGGCTGAATAGTAGTAATAGGGCTTCCTCTAGGACCTGTGACCTAGTCAGACTCAGACTTCGAATACAGTTAACAGCACAAGACATGAATTTGATCTGTGGAGCAGACTTGCAGTACAATCAGAGGTGTTTGATGGCTTTCATAAGGTTTGTGCCATGAATACACCAGTGGTTATGTCTTACCACTACAGCCACTATTGTATTTGGTAATTTTAAAGGTCCTTAGTGTTAGTTATTTTTCCCCATACTCTCCTCTCTATCCTTTCTTCCAAACTCAATTTAACCCTTTCTGTTCTATAATTTTCTGTTTTTCTTCTACTCCCATTTATGCCTTTGCATTCTTTCATCTTTTCTTTGAGCATCCCAACAAGTCCTATAGTAATCTTTTTTTTAATCTTTTATGAGTACTACAATAGAAATGCATATACCTGAAGATACGAAGCCAGTTTCCACATATGAGAGAGAATGAGACATTTGTCTTTTTGGTGTTGGTATCTCAAGATGATGATTTCCAGAGAATTTCATTCCCTGGTGAATTGCATACTTATTTACAGCTGAATAGTATTCTGTTGTGTATATGAGCCACATAGTTATTATTGATTTATCCATAATTGGCACATAGGCTATTTCAGTTTCTTAGCTATTATGAACAGAGCAGCAATGGACTTAACTGAGCTGGTGGTATATCTGTAGCAAGATAGAGTTCATTGGGAATAGACCAAGAAGTAGTATAACTATGTCATTTCATAATTATTCATTGCTTTTGTAGAACTTCCACAGCAATCTACATTATGACAGCAGTGAATACATTCCTTCCTTTCCCACATTCGTGCTAATATTGGTTGTAATTTTTAAAAATCTTAGCCAATCAGACTAGGTTAAGATGATGTCTCAATTCACAGTCATATTTTTTGAGAAAGTTATATTTAGTTTCATGCCACAAATTTTATTTTGTTTACTTTTTTCATGCTAGGTTTTGTAGTTTTCATATATCTGAGACACAGACTCTCTGCCATGTTTATGGCTGGAAAAGATCCTTTTCCATTCTGTAAGCTGCCTCTTCACACAAATTATTGTATTCTTTGTTCTCCAGATTATTTTTTATTTCATGAAATCCTATTTGTCAATAGTGGTCTTAATACTTGCCCTATCAGTATCTGGTTCAGAAAGGCATTTCCTGTGCCTATAAGTTAAGTTGTATTCCCTACTTTCTCTTCTATCCTATTTGAGGTATCAGGTCTTACACTGAGGACTTTGATCCATTTGAAATTGAGTTGTAGGTAGGGTGAGAGACAACTAATTTTTATTCTTCTGCATGTGGCTTAAAAGTTTGAACAGGAAATATTTGTTAACAATGTTGTCTTTTCTCCAGTGTTAATTTTTGGTGTCTTTGTAAAAACTTAGGTGAGTATAAGAATGTGCTCTTATATCTGGGTTCTCAGTTCTATTTCAATTAATTATATATCATCTTTTAATGTCACCATCATGCTTTTTAAAATATAATCCTGAAATATAATTTGAAATATAGGATGACAATACCCAGTCAGTGTTCTTATTGTTCTCCATTGTTTGATTATTCTAAACCTTTTCTCATACCATATGAATTTGGTATTATTCTTTTGAATTTTGTCAAGTGTTATGTTGGAAGTTTTATGGGAATTGGGTTGAAACTATAGCTTCCATTTAACATAATGTTTATTTTCACACAATTACTTATCCATGTTCATGGGAGGTCTTTCCCTCTTGTATCTTTGATTTATTTTCTCAGTGTCATAATGGTTTTATTGCACAAGCATGTTACTTTGTTGGTTAGTTTTATTCCAAGATCATTTTTTTTTCTGAAGCACCTGTAAATAAAATCTTTTCTTTATTTCCTTCTTGGTATGCTTGTTCTTGGTATACAAGGATGCTACTGATTGTTGTGTATTAATTTTGTATTCTGCTATATTGCTGAATGTTCTTATCAATTCCAAATATTATAGTAGGCCTCTCTATGATCTTTTAAACATAGAATCAATAGTGTGGTTTTCCTGGGACTCCTAACAGTGATGACTACTATATCTATGACTCTTTTGCTTGTTCTTGGGATTCTTTTTCCCCTTTTGGGCTGCGTTGTCCAGTCTTGATATGAGGGCTTTTGCCTTGTCTTATTGTATTTGTTTGTCTTGTTTGGCTCTCCGTCTCTTAGAGGCCTTTTCTTTTCTGAAGAAGCAAAGGAGGAGGAGTGCAACTTGGGGAGATGGATGGGGAGCTTGGAGGTGTGGAGGGAAGGGTCTGTAGTCAGAATGTATTATATGAGAGAGTAATCTATTTTCAGTTTAAAAAGAATCATGTTATTTATAAACAAGGGTTCTTTCAATTTTTACTTTTCTATTCAATTCTTTACTTGTATATTACTCCTCTGTCTATGGATTCAAGGACCATGTTGAAGAGGAAGGGAAAGAGTGGGTATCTTTGAGTTGTTCTTGATTTAATTGAAAAATATTTCGCATTTTTCCCATTTAACATAATGTCAGGTGTTGGTTTATTGTATATTGCCTCTGTTATATTGAGGCATTCCCTCTGGTGCCTAGGTTTTCCTTTTAATATTAGGGCATATTGGAGCTTTTCAAAACCTTGAAGTTCTGTTGAGTTGCTTGTGTGCTCTCTGTAGTTGAGTCTACTTAAGTGGTGGATTACACTCAATGATTTATGTATGTTAAACCTTCCTTGCATTTGTGAGGTGGAGCTGATGTGATTGTGAAGGGTAATCTTTGATACTCTGTTAAATTTTACTGAAAAATTTTTGCAAATATTTCATTGTAAATATTTATTGAGAATTGTTTTTGTCCCTGTACAACATTAGGGGTATTGGCCAAAAGATCATCTTTTTCACCAGGTCTTTATCTATTTTGAATATGAGGGTAATCTTGGCTTTATAAAAGAACCTGTAGCAGCCTTTTTTTTTTTAATCTTACATGAAATTTGAAAAGTCCTGGCACTACTTCTTCTTTGAATTTCTGTAGATCCATGTCTGCTGAATCCATCTGGTCCTGTGTCCTTTTTATTTGGGAGATTTTTAGATTACTGCTGCTTTCTTAGTGGTTTTTGAGGCTCTGCTTAAATTATTTGCTTCATCTTGATTGAATGTTGATAGGTCATAGGCTTTTAGAAATTCATTCATTTCTTTTAGATCTTCCCTTTTAATGGAGTATAAAATTTCCTCAATATCTTTTGTAATGCCTCTTTTAACTCCAAGTTTATTAATGTGACTATTTTTTTCTTTTTCTGTTGGTTGATTTAGCTAAAGATTTGTCAGTATTTTTAATCTTTTCAAAGAACCAACTCTTAGTTCTTTCTTTTATTTTTCTTTTGTTCTGTTCAATCCATTTCAGCCCTGATTTTTTCATTTCTTCCAGTCTACTATGTTTGGACATTATTTACTCCTGCTTTTCCAAGACCTCAAATTGTAGCATGCAATCATTAATATGAGAGCTCTCTGGATATATTTTTTTTTATGTAGGCACTTATTGCTGTAGACTTTGCTCTGAGGGGTGTCTTCTTTGTGTCCTGTAGATTTTGGAATGTTGTGTTTTCATTTCTACTCAATTCTAGGAAGTTTTTAATTTGTCCCACCTCCTGATTTTAATTCAGTAATATGCTGTTAAGGCTCCATTAGTTTCTGTGTTTTCAATATTTTTCATTGCTTTTGATATAGAGATTGATTCCGGTATTGTCAGTACTGGATGGCATTTTCAGTTTTCCTATATTCAATTAGACTTGTTTTATAACTTCATATATGGTCAATGTTGAAGAAATGTTATAATCTTCTGGAAATATAATACATATATTTATATATAATATGTAACCACAGATACACACACACCTATATTTTATATATATATATCTTTATTCATATATATATATATATATATATATATATATATATATATATATGAGATATATAAAAAATACATCCAAACAGGATGGAATGTTTCATAGATGTCTATTGGATCAATTTGGTTTGTGATATTATTTAATTTCAAAGTTTCCTTGTTTAGTTTTTTTTTTCAGTTGTCTTGTCTATTGATCAGAGGCCATAGTGAAATTACCCACCATTACTGTCTTTGGTTTGATCTATAGGTTTTTTTTATCCAATAATATTCCTTATATGATATTGAGTGTCCCTATGCTTGATATGCATATTCTAAAATTGTAACGTTCTGTTGGTGGGCTGTTTCTTTGATGAGTATGACATGAAACTTCTTACCTCTTGTGACTAATTTTATGAATCACTACTAAATTTTGCTTTAAAGTTTCAAGATGTATCTTGTTTTACACATTGCCACTTTTCTATATTTCCTGATGATTACCACTTTTTATTTAAGAGAAAAATGCAAATAGTATGTACCTATCATTTAAAACATTTCAGCAGTTCTTCAAGATTCTAAAGCTAAACACTGCCAACTTTATGGTCTTCTGTAACATGAGAGGCCTGCTTGTTGGGGTTTCTGTCCTGCCTGGTACCCCACAGAGATCTCCGTAATTTATAAAACTGATTGGCTCATTAGCTCAGGCTACTTATTAGCTCTTTTAGCTTATATTAACCCATTGTTCTTTTCTATGTTAGCCACATGGCTCGGTACCTTTCTTAGCCAGGTAGATTACTTCCTGCTTCTTTGGTGGTCTGCACAGGAGTGAGAGGAATGGGCTTTCTCCTTTCCAACATTCCCCTGTTCTTATTGCCCTGCCTCTACTTCCTGTCTGGTTCACCTACCTATACTTCCTGCCTGGCCAATCAGCATTTTATTAAAATACATGATTGACAGAATACAGATAATTCTCCCACACCAGTCTTCCATGTTGTCTGTATTCTGATTCCACATACCTCTCCAGGTTTATTTGTATCATTCTTTTCTATGTACTTACTTACTAGTAATACTTTGGCTTTATTTCTTTTGCTTACCTGTGAACTCCTTTCTTGCCAAACTGGCTTGCTCTCTATCATTCTGATCTAATTACTGACTGGCCAATTTAAGCATTTGTCTGCTGAGCCAAATCTCTGTTTTAGTAATTGAAATTAGCTTCTTCTATTTGTTTGAAATTATCTCATTCTCTTGTGTTTAGCTGAATATGCAGTTTCTTTCATCTTCTCCATAACACAGCATAGGACGTAGGAGACATATACATGGTTATCAGCTTCTCTGAAATTCCTAGAATAGCACAGGAGATGTGGCTGGTAGCAATGTACTTCTTTAATAAACAAAAGGATTTGCTGAACAAATGATTTAATGAAGTCTTGAGTAAATTATCCCTTATTCTTTATAACTGGTAATATTATAGTATGGTTGGTTCATTTGATTTATTACGTGGTTAAACTTTTTAATACTATGAAGGAGATTAGAGGTATGTAGGTTGACTATCATAATTTTCATAACCTAAGGTAAAAAGAATAAAAAAAGAAGAGGGTTTATAAAAATCAAAAGCTCTTCAAATTCTTGGGGCAACAGGCACCCAGAATGCCAGCTGAAAACCTAGGCAAACCCATTTGTTTCTGATCAGAGTCAGGTTCATTCTTTGGTTTGATATTTTCATCTTCCTCTGTTTGAATCAGGATAGGAGCAAATAAAATTATGACTTTGAAAGCATTTGGCAAAGAACGTTAGAGACTAATCCATTCAGCAATAGGACTGGCAGAAGAAAATTTGACTGGTTATATAGGGAGAATAAATTCACAGAACATAGCATGGTGAAGAAGAGAAAGGGTGTAGCAGAATTGTTATCTCTGCTGATTATAGTGAGTTCTTTAACACTGGTGTTGTTCATATGACTGCCCCTCAAATGATGTGATGTCATCTTCTGTGATTTCTTGTACCTATGCACCTGTGGAATACACACAAATGCACTTAAAATAAATCTTAAAAACATAAATGTCATATTTACATATGATGTCATAAATCAAACTGAAGTGACTCCATTCACATACTCCTGCTGACATGTTTAGAACCCCAGAGTTGTAATTCAGCCAGTACCTCAAGACATCTGCTATTTCAGAAGCATAGCAGGGATTCTTCTGATTCTCAAAAATAAACAAGGTCAAGGCATGACCACAACACAGGGTAAAATCAAATTACTAAAGTGAAAATACAAAGTATTGACAAAACTTCTTGTAAGTAAAGCAATTTCTTTTCTGGCTATCAAGATAAGCTTCAACATGGAGACATCATTTAAGTTGTCTCTGTTGTAAGGTTGAATACTGAGGTAGGGCAAAGGGATGAGCCAAAATATTGTGAAAAAAAACAAAAGGAGGGAAGTAACAACTAAGATTTTTAAAAAAGGAAAAAGGAAGGAAGGAAGGAAAGAAAGAGAATGAATTAGGAAAAGTGAGGGAAGGATAAAGGAAGGAATGAAAGAAAAAAGGAATGAAAAAAGGTTAGATTGAAGGAAAGAAGGAAGGAAGGAAGAAAGGAAGGAAGGAAGGAAGGAAGGAAGGAAGGAAGGAAGGAAGGAAGGAAGGAAGGAGAAAGGAAGGAAGGAAAGAAGGAATGAAGGACAAAAGTTTTAAGAAAATTTTTATGGGAAATAGATTCTAAAGATACACTCTTAAAAGTCAAAGTATAGGTGACTGAAGACACTGATCATTGTGGTATTTACTTTGGCATCTTTTGTGAAGATCATATCTTATAAAAGCAATGCATATGGCATCAGATCTCTGTGTTAGGGTCTTTCAAGACATTGTTCATGCCTGGACCAATACTGTTATATAAACATCCTGGGATGTTACCTACCCTTAAAACATATGTGTCTTAAATTTTTCTGCATACATGTTCCTGAGAGATTTCTAGAAATAATTTTAAAAAACGATAGATTAACTATGCTGGTTCTAAAATGGTGACGAGAGAATACATAAAAAAGATCAGACCATCTATTTCTTTAGTTGTTTAATTTTGTTCATAAAGGTTTGCAAAGGGGGATATTAAACAATTGGATTTTTATAGTAGTCATGATCACATTACAACAATATTTTTTTTTTCAGATGATGGTACCTGTCCATTAACTGAACAACTGAGGTGAGTGCTACCTTCTGCTTTTCCTCCTCCATCTTTTCTGCTTTCTCCTTCTTTTCTCCACTTTCTTCTTCTCAAATATGTATGAAATTTTTTTCTTGTAAAGTTTAAATAATTTTATTTGCTTACATTAATTAAGGTTATGCTATTACGTAAGTTTTTCTGCAAGAAATCCACAAAACATTTTATAGTAATATATTTTGTCTTTTATCTTCCTCCATTTCCTTAAAAATACGATTTGGAAAACAAGATTAACAACAGAGAATGCTGTTTTCAGAGAAATTTTCCACTTATTCAAGCTACAACAAGTCTTTTAATTAGAAAACTGATTCATCTCATGGGAAACAATCAAAATATTCTGTAGTGTGTGTACCAATAGAAAAACACCTAACACTTAGTGACACAACCGTGCTTTCTTTTCTCTACTAATTTATAATATTCAAAGAAAAAAATCTCATGTACCTCAGCTTATTTCATTTACATCCTAATTTAGATAATGGTTATCGAGTATTAATAATCAAGTCATATTTCTTATCAACTTAATTCATCTCATCAAAGTTGCTCTTTTATCAGTGATATTGAATTAACATGGCATCATTGTACTTCTACATACCACTGAACTTGCTTTGAGAATTTTCTTCACTCTGCTGATTAGCCTTCACTGCTTGGATTTACCTGCTTAGACTAGATTAAGAAATACGGTTTTATTTTTCTTTTAACCAATGCAATACATAGGAAGAGTAAAGTAGGATTCTTTAATAAAGGCTCTCTCTTTCTTCATCCTAAATTTCTTGATATAAAATGAGATGGGCAGAGTAGAAGCAGAGGAGAAGGAAAATAGGATGAAGAAAAAGTCTGCATAAATGTTAGGTTAGAAAAATGAATAAATGTCAACCTATATAAGATGCTGTATGACATATGGTGTAGGAAACAATAGAGTAGAAAAGTTATATATTATATCAGAGTATCTCAATAATAATAGCATGAGAATTGCCTAAGTTAACTTTCTAAATGATAGTATTGGTGAGATGAATGTAACATTGAGCCCAAATTTGAGTTAATTCCTAGGTGATGTCAAAGTCACTAGTCTAATGAGTACATTGAAAAAAAAAACCACTTCAAATAATTCTCACCTTTTCTTCCTCTCCATATAAAGAACACTAATTTTCACATATTTGACTTGGTTTCATTATTTTATTTTTTAATATATTTTATGGCTCTTTCTTCATTATGAAAAGAACAATACTGGACTAGGACAAGCTGCCCAGTTTTGGTTAAGCAACAGGAAAAGGCATGGGTATGAACTAGCTCCCTCATGCCCACTCTCACTCTCATTTCTAGTTAATCAAGGGCAAACGTAAGGATTCTCAAAAATCAGTTTCATTGAGTGAAGTAGTACTAAGTGAGTGAAATATAAGATGACATTTAAACAAATTCTCATACTGCAACCTATTGAAAGGTGCTCACATCACTGTACTGCAATACCGAAAGTAAAAGCAGTGCTAACAGGGAGTTAATAATCTTAAGCAAGCAACATTGCTATCAGTGCTATGCTTGAGATTACAGTGCTTTTTGTTTTGCATAACACTGCTAATGGACAAGTTTGCTACCAGTCTGTTCTTACAGCTTGTTCAGATCCCAAGAGGTAAAGCACAAATAAATAAATAATGTTGTGTTAAATAGATTCCCTTTCTCCCCGGTGATGGATATTATGGACATCTGAAATGCACTAGCTTATAAGCAGTTTTGTCTTAGTGTTGATGTTGGTGCTGATAGTTGGGGAACCTGTCATAATGGGAGTAATGACTGTGATAATGTCATTACTGTAACTGCTGTCATTCATCAAGTGCTGCTCAGACTCAGCCACGCTGATAAATTCTTCACATTGATTATTTTATTTAGTTCATTCCATGGCCTGTAAGATACTACAATTATTTCTCATACTATCGAAATGGGAATGAGGAAAATAAACAATTCACCAGAGTCCATATCAAGAGTATACAATAGGTCTGACTTCTATCAATCAGTATTGCTCAATGCACTAAACCAAACATCTATGTGCTGTTCTCAGAATCATGACAATGTAATTCTAAGATCATGATTATCATGATTCTGAGAACAGCACATTTTATTGAACAAATACTTTATTTCCTCAGATGTTGGTAGGTCCCTAATGAGGCCACATCTAATCCCCCAGAGAGAACACTCTTCTTTATGTGTCCTCTCTTACTACCCAATAGGACATATTCCAGAGGCATTTCAAGTGCCCCTTCTTTCTAGCTGAATAGCCTGGTTTTCATGTAGTGCACAGGTCAGTTCACGAATGTTCTAAAGAACAAGCCTAGTGTAAGTGCCTCTCCTTGTGACATATTAAGTGAAATAGTGGAGCTAAGAATCAATGTAGAGAGAGACTGTACAAGATCAAGAATACCTGGAGACATTGTTCAAACTCTGACACTAGAGCCATTGACTCTGATCTTTTAGTACATGGTCAGTTTCCTGTAACTGTGGGAGCTGCATTAGTGGTCTATTGCCTTGTTGAAACTAGTTAAGAAGAGACAGATTGTGTCTTCCTTGGAGAAGTTCAGGGTTTTTTTTAGTCATTATACTTTAGAATAATACATGTACAGTAGAACTAACCACTTTATGGTGTTGACTGTGGTTGGTATTGTAAAGCTCACACAGGATAAGCTATGTAAATATTCTGAATTTCATATAAATGACTTGAATATCTAAGTTTTGGTTTCCACAGGCGATATCAGTCCTGGCCCCTGCAGATATCTCAAGGAGTAGTAGTTTTTATTACATTAGTGCATCCACTCCCTGGGAGGGTGTTAAAGTGAAGACTGAATAATAAAGCAGGAGCAGGCATTATGGTTCATGCCTTTAATCATTCCAGCATTCTGTAGGCAGTGCACCTGCCTGGGAGGAGAAAGCATCTTTGTAAATCTGAGGCCAGTCTGGCCTACCGAGTGAGTTCCAGGACTGCCAGGATATGTAGAGAATCCATGTCTCAAAACAAAACAGAAAGCGGAATTAAACGATATTGTTGAGACCACAGATAGTTTGACCTATGTGTTTACCAATGGCATTTGGGCCATCTCATAACCAAGATGAAATATGTTATAGAAAATTCAATATTGAGAGAGGCGACAAGCCTAAATTTAAGGGATCTGGAGGCATCTAAAGGATTCCTTGATAGTTTGCTTAAAAATCTGCCTGGATTCAAAGCAAAAATGCTGGACTGAAGATTTAATGACTAGTTTTCTATTTATGCCTAATTCAGGAACCCCTTTCATATATACATTGACTTACAGGTAGGGAAATGAAAAGCCAGTTATTTTGTGCTTGTGTTGTCACATCCTGTCTCAATATTATCCTGCGAGACAATGTAAAAGACACCGAGTAAATTCCATATCTGAAAGATTCAGAAGACAAAAGACAGTTGCTGTTACCAATAGCCCATCTGAAATGTGGAGCCCCTATATGAGGAAGTGAATCATTTTGCAAATGAAGAAGCCCATATCCCAGTTGTCTTGCCCATATGACATAACTAGAGAGCAGCATCCTGCTTACTCAGAGCTCTGTCTCTGTGAGCAGGCCACCAGTTTACCTGGCTCACTGAGAGCCAAGGAGAATCTTGATTGTCCAGAATGACCACAGAGAGCTGCAGTTCTGCCTCACTGCTTCTCAAGGCATTTCCCAGCATCTCCACAGAGAACATCTGTCTTCAGGACTATAAATCTAGTATTTTACCAGCACTAAAGTTTCTCTATTGCTTACAAGTGGCAGGGATCAACAGCCTACTCCCATCACTTAGGGACTAACAATGTGGAAAATTGAGTGAACTCAATCTTATTGCCTCTGAAGGCTTCTCCCTGTGAACCAGAGTCATCTTCGAAATTCAAAGCAAATCCCAAATAAGAAGGGAGAAAGTAACAAATTGCATGAGTAAAAAACCCACAATTTTGCTTTTTTTTTAAAGAAGAAAATGAACCTAGAACAGAGTTATTCTATTTTAGGTAAAAAGAAGATGTATTTTCTATGTTGACCCAGTGAGTTCTGTTTTAAGAGTCAAGAAAAATTTCATCCATCTTACTCTAAATGGAAGAGAACTGACATCATAGTACATTAAGCAGGCATTTCTATGTTGCACCAACAAAATAATTGGGCACCTGTATAAATGCGGAATCACAAGGACCGAATTCAAATTTTGTGTTGCAATATAGATAATTGTACAATCAAATAGATACTTTGATTAAAAACATTGTATATGTAAATTTTTCATTTGCTGGAGTACTCATATTTTGGTATGTGCATACATAATTAGAGATTTCTAATTAAGGTTCTCTAGTGGCAGAAATAACCTGATACAGTGGATTTCATGTTTTACCTATTAGCCAAAAATTGTAGGTTATTTTATTTTCAATCATCATATGGCTGTCATTTCAAAGATTACTTTATCCCTTTTATAGATACCATTTAAAATCAGAATACTTTTTAGCCTCTTTTTTGAAACCTAGTTAAGTGATTTTTTTGCAAAATATTACGACATATCTTATGTTAAATTGCCTTCAATTTGAGCATTCATTCCAAATAGGAAGTCAGATAAATTGGTAGTATAGAGAGCATGCCTGTCAGCCTTCCATCTAGTCATTATTTTCGGGAGCATTTTAGCATTTCTAAAGTAAATCAATTTGTGCACTTCAAATGATCTGTTTACCATCAAGACAACAATGAATGGTATTTCGAAGAAAGACAATCTAGTTATCAAATATTTTGATAAATTCCCACTTTGCAATCCATACGCTTCATTGCAAACCTCATTATCAATAATACTTCTATTGACTTACTATGTGCAAGCAACAACCATATATAACCAGCTTGTGGGTAGTTACTGTGTTAAGAATGAGCAGACTGAGAAACAAATTGTATGATTCTTCTATCTGCTGTTTTCCAATGCTAAGAGTTCAGAACTTGAAAGGCCTACTCTGTGCCTCAGATCTCAGATGTAGTGTTATGTTTGTGTAGATCCATGAAGTAGCTGTAACAGACTGCAATGCAGAGAAGAGAACCATCCACATAAAATTACCAACTCTTTCTGTGTTCTTTCAACTGTCATAACATGAAGTAACACTCATTGAATAAAAGAACCCCAAACATATCACCCTTGTCGTCTTTTGACTTAGCTGCTTACCTTCCAGCTTCCCTATGAGGACTAGAGTATCTAAGAAAGCTGGTATAGAGCACAGCACAGCAGGAGAACAGAATCTCCAATAACTAGGCATGTTTTACCTAGTTTTCAGACTTGTTCTTTGTGTCCCCTGATAACTAAAGGCAAAAGTAGAATTCTTTACTTCTGTTCCCGTCAGCTATGCTCCAAACCCAATGGCAGCTTTGTCTCCAGAGGGCAGCTTTCTAATTTGTTCATTTTGCTTTCAATGACCTGGGCATCCTCTTTCCTACTCTCTTATGGTATTCTGGCTTCCAAACTCTCCCAGGGCACTGTGGATTTGAGGGTCTTCATGTCTGTTTCTCTATCTGCGTAGATTTCTAGAAAATCAACAATCTTCTCTTCGCAATTTTCAAGGCACTGCTCAGGGCTCGTCCTGGCACAATAGATTTTACCACCATACCCTTCCGTCCCCCTTAATGCTGTTAAAACTGATAGCTTCCTCTCTTCTTTTCCTTTGAGTTCTTACCAACCACATCTTTCACAAATCTGTTTTTGTGTCCAACATTTTTTCACTATGAGAGATAAAGCTAAAAGAGGCATCTTGGTCTAGACTATTTTCCTCAGTATCCCTAGATCCAGCCTGGCAGAAAGTAAAAACTTGTTAGCTACATGCTACATGAATAAATACAGAATCAAAGGATAGAATGAAGTAAATAAACACTTTAGTATTGCTATCCAAGGATCTATTTCTCAGCTGTTACTAAAATGAATGACCACATGATAAGCATGGCACTAAGTGGCTTTATCCATGGTATAATAAGACACTTAAGAATGTATGTGTCTGCTAATGACAGCTACATGCCACTGAATACAAGATAAGCTGAGAGGTAGAAATGAAAGTAAAGGCTATTAAAAATAAATTATCAGAAAATATAATGTAATTTTAGCATAACAGGTTAAAAGCAAAGGTTATCTATGTCATAGTATAATTACTGTACGTTGTTCTTATTTTGTATATCTTGGAAATATTAATTTTGTCTGTATATTACATAATGAAAATGCCATTTTTCATCTACTTCATATATGATAAAGCTGAAGCAAGCAATATTTAAATTACTTTTTTATTAATGTCACTGAGAATCCCATAGACTCCCATTCTAAGCTGAATACACAAACACACACACAGACATGTACACAAAGACTCTCACACAGGAGCTTATGCACTTCTTGTTTTTATTTTCTGAAATAATGATAACACTAATAAACCTTTTTATTCATTATCTCAGAAAGTCATTTTTAATTTATTGTTTCTGATGTGTTTTCTGGAAAACTTAAAAATACATTAGTAAACACACATATATGATCTATGTCAGGATTGATCGACTTTTGGTTTTGAGTGAGTAAGTTTATTAATCATGTAGGAGCAAAAGCTAAAGAACAAATAGCAAGTAGCAGATAGATCAATAACATCAGTAGATTGGACTTGCATCATTGAGTAGAAAAGACTTGATGAAGCCCCGCTGAAGCAGATATTCTTCTGTTCTGACCGAGAGATTTCCAGGCACAGCAGAGCAGATTCTCAACAAATGATCTTAGCATTTCTCATTGAACTATAGGCATTGCTCTACTGCAGAATAAACAATAATAACCTCTACAGGAAATGGTTTACCTTCAAGTTATTCTCCAGGGAGTGATGTTTCAACATCTTTATCTATTTGAAATTCTTTTCTTCCCTATAAAGGACAATGGGCAGCCTACTCCTGGACTAGGAGTTTGGGAGGTTACCTGAAATAAACCTGCTTGAGACTGAGCCTGGCGGGAGGTAGAGTAACTGCCTCATGTGTTCAGACTCTGTCTTCAATGAGCACAAACAGCACATGGAAATTTACCAATGTAATTTGTATTATAATATATCATATACTTCACTTGGACTAATACCCATAGGAACATTTATTTTAAATCCCATGGCAGTTTTCACCAGCTAGATTTAAAGATTTCCTATTAGAATGTAATTTTTGATTTATTCTTCCTTGTAAACTTGCATTAGAGCTAGTATATGATTGAAGGCAACCTTCCCCTTAGTGCCTAACTGAGCCTTGAGCTGAAGATGTGTCTGATGTCCCAGTACATTGTTAATGCATTTTATAGAAAAGGATTACTAACAATAGCATGAACTTCTGCTCTCAAACAGACAATATATTTGATATTCATGTAGTTAAAGCAGGTGTTTGCAGAAAGTCTGAAGGGCAAATAGCACAAGGGCATTTTAACCAAGGATGCTGTGTCTACAGAGGCCACTCCACAAAAAGAGAGGTGAAAGAAAAACATTTTTTGCTTTGAAGTGAAAAAAGTTTTACCATACCCTATGTATAAAGGAATCAAAGATTAAGTGTACTCATAATTTTACTTTAATTTCAAAATGAGCCAACTAATTAAAATCCAGTGGGGGTATAACATATGCTCAGCAACATGAGTGTGACAGAAGTCCTAAACCATGCTTTATAGAAACTCCCTTAACAAGTCTCAAAACCAACTTGAGTTAATTAATTAGCCCTCACTAGGAAAAAAACGGCAGATAGTTCTCCAGTTCTGGGATTTCCCCTGATCCCAACCTGAAAGCTTGCGGTAGCACAGCTGACACTGTGGTCCATTTCAGCTGTGTTCCATTAATGAGCATGTTCCAGAACATTTCTTTACATGTTAATCTTTGCTGGCTCTGGTAGCAAGTACAGAAGACAAACCAAACTCCTGGTTATGTGTTCCTAACAAGGTTCTCCCTATTTCCTGGCATTAGCCAGGCTCACAACCACAATGGCCTATAGTTACGCTATAGTACAGAAATTTCTGGTAGACTCAGATCTACAAACTTGACATAACGGTTGCTATTTTTCCCCCTCAATCCCATTAAAGTAATCTCCTCTGGCATGCTGCCCTAGAGAGGCTAAGAGAGTCCATGAGTTTTCTTAACTTTCAAACAGATACAGCCAATTGTCTAGAAATTCAGATATCTGAATGTTGTTTTTCCATTTTTTATTTAAAGTTCCTAATTAAAAATGAACATAGGGGCACTTATCACATAATTAGCTTGGTTTTATTTACATAAAAAAGTTTCAATTTTTAGAAAAATGAAGTTTTCACCAGGGGTGGGGAGGATGGCACACACCTTTAATCTTAGCACTGGAGAGGAAGAAGAGGGTGGATCTCTGTGAATTCAAGGCTAACCTGGTCTATAGAATGAGTTCCAATACAGGCTCTGAAGCAAAATAGAAAAACCCTGTCTCAGAAAACAAACAAATAAACAAAAAAAATGTTTTCATTGTTCCTAATATTTTGCCTCTCTTCCATCCATCACCCTAGTTTTACTCTTCCATGAATAACTTCTTGGTATTTGGGGAAATAGTTTCTTAGAGATCATAATCAATCCTGAGAATCTTAGCATTGTACTCTTGGAGCCTCCAGTGAATCTGTAACCATCAGCAATAATTTTCAGGGAAGAACCTCACTCTTCCTTCTGTTTTCTCCACTATAACATGTTGCTAGAGGTTCTAGAAAAGTTTCAAAACCTCCTGTGAGTGACAGAGCTCTTTGTCTTTATATAAGGCATAGGAGGTTTGCTGTCTCAGGGATAAATTATCCACACTGTGTCTGTGTCTACTGGTACCTTCCCTGTGTTTTTACTTTTATACCAGTTGCTCATAGATAAAGACAGGAAATCTGAAGGCACCATGCATTGCAAACATACACTGGAAGTAGTCACTAAAACCAAGTGTATGTTCCATCTAAGCTCAGGACAGACAGTGTGGGCCATTTTTGTTTGGTTCTGTTTTTCAGTTGAAGGTACTAACTTCTCTCTGAGACAACTCTTTGATTCTAAGATAAGAAACATGCAAAAATCAAAGCACTTTTCTCAGATACTCACACATATATGCACAGACCACTAAGGTGGTGAGTGTAGCTCTTTGCTGCAACCAATGTTTAGGTGTTTAGAGAGTAAGAAATTACATCATCTGCAGGCTCAAAGTTGTGCCTTTACCTTTCATGAATATCTGGTGCATTCACTTTAATAACAGGGATTGGAACTTCAAGGTGAAAATGTTATATACTTCAAAGTTAAGATTGAATATATATATGCAGAAAGATAAGTGTTTTAGGGGTATCCTCCCCCATCTTGCATTATCTCTTTCAAAGGCAATTATGGGTTGTACATCTGTACAGACAGTCATATTACAGTAGTTAGAAAGCCTGTAGGATGAAATATTTTTATATTAAAAGATCCAGTGGCTTTCATTCACATGCTTTCCTGAAAATATATTTGAAATATTTGCTTGTTATGTTGGTCTTCAAGAATGGCTCGACTATTGTTCTAAGCTGCCTGGAAAATATTACATGCCTTCCTCTTTTATCATTTGTCTCACTTTTCTCTGGTTTATCTTACTTTCTGGAACTATGAAGTCTCTACACCAAAGAGGGGTGAAATGTCATCATTGGTTAGACTTGGCTAGCATGGAAGTTTGTCTCTTAGTCTTTACAAAGCCCGAATACAAGCAAATGTGTCCAATGATGGTGTTCAACCAGAGAACAATTGTTAAAGTCATCCTTTTTCATAGGGGTATTGTGTCTACATTGTGGCACTGTGTTGCTCAACCTATAAAATAGATAGAAGCAGGCAACACAGTATCTATTTCCCAGTTAGCACAAGAGAAAAAATCATGAAGTTTTACATTTTTAAATACCACATGTGGAAAATTCTGTGATTGTTGTTTGTTTATAAATCAGGAAGTCGTGAGGAGTGCCATGAAAAACTGTGTTTGCTTTTTGTTTGCTTTGTTTTTGCTGAACTTGGTATAAACTTGGTATCATTCACTTACTAGGGAATTTGTCTAGCAGTGAGACCCATCCCCAGAACAATTAAACAATTTCAGAAACTACTTGAGAGATGCGGGATTATTGCAGGGCTATTTTGCATTTTGGTGTGTTCTTCAATCTGGATGTTTCCAAGTTGTCAAAAAGAACCATCATTAAAATATCCGAGTGAACATAGTGAAGCATGAAAAAGTCATCACAATGGCAGGTCCCAGTGGCCCTTGTTAGTCAGGAAGGTCTCAGTTTATTGTCTGGGGTTGGCACCAGTCAGCACCTGCACATGACAAGAAATAGTCGCAACTGTCATGTATAAAAAGCAATCAATTAAAAACTGTCAAGGAATCTACTTATTTATATCCTACACATTAAATTGTTAGAAACATTATCATAACAAGTTCCCAAATCCTACAAGGAATGTATTTTATAAGGTAAATGGAAATGCTGTGAATTTTGACTGCAGATTCTATGACTACACAGATGACATGGCCAAGTTGAATGAAGTCCTCAGATTGGGCTGTTCTCCCTAGATTTTATTGAAATATCACCTTTCAGCATAAAATTTTCAAACTCAAGGTAAACTTGACAAAGAATCTTGCAATAAGCTACACATAAAGTAAAAATCCAACTAAATCCAGGCCCAATCGGAGAAGCTTCTTCCTGCAATAGACAGCAAAGGACACAACTGGTCAGTATACAAATAAGAGACTTTGGAGATATCAAAAATGATTAGGCTGTGTTGCACCCCTCCCTTCAATCGCCACTGTTCTCTTCAGAAGAGTGGGTAGGGGTAAGAGGGAACAGAGACAGGGGTAGCAGGTGACTGAGGAAACAGGGTTTGTAAAACACACAACGTGAATGTACATACAAGCTCAAAATGACAGTGACTGCATGCACAAGACCTGCACAAGATCAAGAACTCAGGAGAGGGACAGCACACAGTCTCACTGCCAGCTAATCAACTCTTGTCACCTGATTCCTACAGGGAGCGGGAAAGTCAATATGCTTTAATAGGGTGACCGCTGTATAGTTATCACACTCCAGGTTAAGCCCATGTACAGGATTCATAGGCTAATGTATTCTGGATGTGAAGGGTTTGAAGGAAAGAAGAGTCAGAGAAAATCTGGTGCAGGGTAAATGGAGTGGGAAATTGTGGAGGAGTTGGGAATGATGGTGTAAATACAATCACAACATATTTTATGATTTTCTTAAACAAACAATGAAAAATCATGATAAAAAGCTAACCAAATCTAAATTTTTGACAACTTTGTTTTATTTATCTTTTTAATGACACGTTAATTGTAAAGATATACATATTGGATACCAATGAATTAGCTTGACAAAATAAAATAGTGAAATAGGTGAAGGGTTTTGTTTTGGGTTTTGGTTTTGGTATTTCCTTTGGGACAATACATCTTCCAGTTAATGAAATGTATAAAGTAATCAAGTGTGTTCATATCCATCAGAGTCTGACGTCAAGGTAGCTGGTAGGATACTACATTTGTTTGCCAAGTATAACCAAGCATAGATTTATTAAACGTTTTATATATGAGCAGAGCTTTCTGGCTAATTCTGACTCTATGAAGATTGGTTTCAGATATTATATTGGGACAGATATTTAACTATTCTTGCAGAAATAAAACACAAAACACTAAGTGTTCTCTTCTTTTTAGAACAATGATTTTTGTGGTTTATGGCAGTTGCTGCTCTTCAGTGGTTCTTGAGTGGCTGTAGTGAACAGACACCTTTGCTAATTGTGGAAATTTGAAAATAGATGCTACTACAAAATATAAGCATGTTCTCATTAAAAAATACAAGTTAAATAATTCTAAATTTGTGTCACTTCTTAATAACAAATAGTACAGTGATATGTAGTATAAAACACTAATATCCATTTGAAAATGTTTTTCTAAACAAATTACTTTACTGATATAAGCATCAAATCTTTAAGAATTTTGTGAACATGGAAAAGTATGATAAGAAGTGTGTCAGTGACCACATAACATTGGGCTGCCATATGTTGGGGTTCAGCCTCTACAAAACCAACACTTACCAGGGAAGGGACATAGGGATTTAGAAATATTAGTAAAGAATACAAAGAAATATGTGAAAATAATAAAATAGAAACCATAGAAAATGGTACCAGGAGAGAGTACCAATAAATACTGAAATAATCATCGGTCTTTATTTTTCCATATGCTTTTATAGCCAATTTAAAAGGGGGTGTGGAGGAGTAGGTAACAAAAAACTTATTTAGGGGCTGGAGAAATGGCTCAGAGGATAAGAGCACTGACTGCTCTTCCAGAGGTCCTGAGTTCAATTCCCAGCAACCACATGGTGGCTCACAACCATCTGTAATGAGATCTTGTGCCCTCTTCTGGCCCACAGGGATACATACAGGCAAAATATTGTATATATAATAAATAAATCTTTAAAAAAACTTATTTAACATGATACAAAGGACAACTTGAACAGTTAATTTTTTTTAAATCTTTGAGACATGAACTCATTAGCATTCTGTTGTCTAGGCAGTGAAGCCACCCCAGACCACAGGTCCTGAAGGCATCCACTCCCCAGGTGACCCTATAATTACTAAAGAAGGAGCAGAAGTACGTTTGCGTATCCTGACCACCTGTCAGGATGGAATGGATCTACTTGTATGAGCTATCTTAATGTCAAAAATAATCCTGTCCTTACCAACCCTTTTGATCAACGTCCAAACTCTCTGACTGTCAGATAGAACTAGTCTCACATTTTGGGGTCTCTAAAGAAGGGAGTCCATTCCCTGGTTTTCTTTTCATGAAACGGGTTTGCTGAAGTAGGCAGTGCCATTTTAAAGCACTTTGTTCAAGTTCACCTTCCCCTGCCGAATCCAAAGTGAATCACTCTTTGTTAAATATAAAAACTGCAAAAAACTCTGCTGTTTCTGGCAGGACACAGGTCAAAATACCACCTGGCAGCTTTCAGTGGTCTATCAGAGTCAGAAAGCACTGGAAAGCCCAACAGATTCTTCATGGGGTATTCCAAAAAGAAACAGTTTAGACAGCCTGAATTTTTCAGTGAGTATGCTTCTCAAGAGCTTTGAGCCTTGGAAATGCAGTAACAGGATTTTTATCTGAAAATCCATAGTTCAAAGAGGAAACACTGCATTTTTGAATGACTACCCTCTCAATGATGTCATTGAGAAGTCTTGATTTCCTTTCATACAGATTACCAGTTGAGGTCAAGCAACAGCAGGGACCTAAAGAAGTTGAAGACATAAAAACAGGTTGACATAAAACAATTCCCAAGTTTTCTATCCTGTGAACTCAGGGTCTTCAGATATCTATTTGGAACATATAAAGGTTTTCTGAGCACCCAGAAGATTTCTCAAAGCTGACAACTGACTTTCTTCCTGTCAAACAACTTCTGAGGCAATCTGTTAATAACGCTCGAGTATTCCCCAGAAAACATCAATGAGACATCTACATGCTAACCACATGGCTAAGTGGAAACTTCTTAAATTGTACAAAACATGAGCAAACATATTTATTCCACACTATGCAGCCACCATAATTAGTTATCAGAAATGCATACCCCTTTCTACTCAATACTTCCTGCAATACTTTTTTAAAAAGCAACTATTTTGTAGTACAATGGCACTGAGTTTTGATCCTACTGCATGTACTGGCTTTGTGGGAGCCTAGCCTGTTTGGATGCTCACCTTCCTAGACCTAGATGGGGAGGGGAGGACCTTGAACTGCCCACAAGGCAGGGAACCCTGACTACTCTTGGGACTGGAGAAGGAGGGGAAGGGAAGTGGGGTGTGGGGAGTGGGGGGAGGGGGGGAAAGGGAGTCGGGGAGGAGGCAGAAATTTTTAATAATAAAAAAATAAAAATAAAAAATGGGACAAAAAGCAACTGAGAATTTCCCCTAAGGATCCAAGATATTCCAGAATGCCACACAGTGAAAACTGAGGAAAATTTAAAACCATGCTAAAATATTATTATAGTGCTATGAAGTCAATGAAGTCAGAAGAGAAGCAGCACTGATTGACTGTTAAGAGTAAGGTCTGCAATTCCATGACCCCGTCAACTACACACAAGCCACACAAAAGGAAATCAAAAGCAGAAACTAAGCAACAGGACTCTGTACCTGCAAAATAATGCCTGAGTAAATAAAGAACGCAAAAATATATTTCTCAGGAATACACACATTGAGAATTGGAGGATTTGGGGCTTTTTAGTGTTGTTCTGTTTCATAGTTTTTTCCAGTTGAGCTTTCTATAAAGAAATGTTAAAAGTTCTTCATAAAGAAGCAGAATAGTATAAGTAGTTTTTCCTAGTCATCATATAAAAAGAAAATACTAAAGAAATAAGTCAAAGAACAATAAAAATATAATGTTGCTACTTTGAAGTCTAACAAGTAGAAGATTTTACAGAATAGTAAAGTAAGAATGTGCTTAATTGTAGATGATGGCATATATATTTTTATATACTTATACATATTAATTTTATGCAAAATGAAAGATATTCCTAACACAAGAGGCATGGGATGGACCATTCAGATACACAACAAAGCATGGTCCATGCATCATTAATGAGTCCTACTTCATGAGCATTAAATGTTCCAAGAGACAAGGAAAAAAAGCCACAAAACATTGCAGAAAATATGTCTGATGAGATATTTTGTCCAAGATAATGAACAATATAAAATAATTAATAAAGGAGGCACCAAAGAGCTTAGAAAGGAAGACACAGAGCATATAAGCAAATTTAGAGGAAGCTATTTTACCTTCACCAGGGATATGCCTGCTATGTTTTGTATGTATGCTATGTTTGTGTGTTTGTATGAGCTGGGACTTGCTCAGCGCTGCACTTGAAGTTTTCTTCATGTAATTCCTGAATAACTAGGTTGACTCTACCTGCCACAGGTTCTGTTAGACCCCAGACTAAAGCTGCTATTGTTGTCCTTCCTTTTCCTCAATAGGTGACAAATAGCCACATTTTAATATCGGGGGCTTCATGAAAACAATTTGCTGAGAATCAAATAGACATATTATGACATCTATGAGACCTGGAGCAAATTTAAAATGAAAATTACTTCCTATTAGAGGGGGATGTCTGCTTCATTCTGGTGTGGCTCTTATTCCTCTGACATACACAACATTTCCAATCTGTTTCTATATAGGAATGTAAATGCATATGTGTGCAGACGCTTTTTACAGAATTGAGTCGGTTCTCTGAGCAAGTATATTTCATGTTTGAAAAGTGTTTTATCTCCATGTTGATACAGCTGACATCAATTCTCTGACATCTAGTTTGATGATTTTGCTTTTAAACCAGGAAGGTGATTTTGATTTTCTTTTCCATTTTTTTATTAATTAGATCTTTTCTTATAACAAAGACTGAAATTTAGTCTCAGAGCAAAACTGTGAATTCTCTTGATATTTAATGATGCATGATTACTGAGTTTCTTAATGAAAATAAAGAACTCCATTCCACTCTCTGTATATGATTCCTCCTTTCATTGGAGTTAGTCTTTTTATTTTTTCTTTTTTGCTAAGACTTAAGTGATTTCCATTTTCTAATTAGAGACCAAAGGGTTTCTATTCCAGTCTTAGAACACTGTTAAACCTTTTGAAAAGTCTTTATTAATGTTTATTTCTCATAAGACTAGACTCATTTCTAAGAAAAAGATTTCTTCTCTCCAAATCTTAGCATTCTCTCAGGTTTGGGAAATGTTTCATTACATTGAATGTCAATTTGTTTAGTGAACAATTAATTAAATAATTAGAGTTAAATTTCTTTTAAGTTACATTAGAAGGTTTGGTTTCATAAGTAAAATTTAATTCATATTTTAATTTACAATAGCATATAAAATACTAGCGTACCTATTGTAATTTAAAGAATAATTTGCTTGATAAATGAGAGACTGGCTTTTAGTAACCCTAGTAAAAATTGCCTATATCTGAAAACAAACACAAACTTCATGAACCACTCCTGTGGAAATAGTATTCCAGTCATTTGTGTGGGAAACAAGCTGTTTTACACACCTTACAGACTACTGCAGGAAAGAGAATTTAAATGTAGTATTTTTGCAAGCTTGTACATTGTACAGAGGAATTCAGACATTTCCGCACTGAAATATGTAATACAATAAAAATGAATCAGTATAATAAAATGTTAGGATCTAATAATGATAAGGCCTTCTTCAAGCAATTTCAGTATCCTTAAGCTTTGTATCATGAAAATGATTGAATACTGTCACTGTCCAAGGAGACTCCTCCAATATCACATTCTATTTTATTGTAGCAAAATAGACATTGCATAAAATTCACTATTTTAACCCTTTTAGTTCTGCAGTTCACTGACACTGAAAGCATCAGCATCACCATGCTGTTCTTCTCATGACTCAGTTCCAGAACTCTCACTCTCTAGACTGAATTCTGTACTGATTACTGATTGCCCTTCCCTCTCACCATTGGCAACCACTGCCCTGATTCCTGTACATGAATTTGACCACTCTGTAGGTCTAGGTCTTAGGCAATTAGCATTGTGTAACACTTGTCCATTCTCGTTTCTTATTTCACTCAGTGTATTGTTTTGAAAGTTTACATATGTGATACCATTGTAAGAACTGTATTCCTTTTTTAGCTCAATAGTATTCCATGTATTCCATATTGTAATACATATATGGTTTGTTTCCACCTTTGGCTGTACAATGAATATATGTGTGTGTGTGTGTGTGTGTGTGTATATATATATATATATATATGTATATATATATATACATATATAATTTCAGATGGGAAAGTCTTTTCATCGAGATATAGTAAACTTTTCAAACAGATAAATCTTTCTTAAAAGTTTCATTTGATTCCTGCGTGCCAGGTTTCTTGCTAGCCCCATAATGGCTCCCTCAATCAAGATATCTCTTTCTTTGTTCTCCCTCTTTGTCCTTCCCCCATCTCAGCCATCCCCATTCCCTCATGTTCTCATTCCCCCCCTACCTTTCTCCTCCCTCCCCTTCTGCCCTATCAGGAATTCACAAAGTTGACACCAGGTTAGACCCTAAACCATAGTGGATAGGGGCCTGAACTGGCTTTCCCTCTAATCAGATTGATGACTACCTTAATTATCATCACAGAACCTTCATCCAGTAACTGGTGGAAATAGATACAGAGAGAGATTCACAGCTAAGCACTGGCCCAAGCTCCCAGAGTCCAGTGGAAGAGAGGGAGGAGCGATAATATGAGCAAAGGGGTCAAGACCATGCCATGACAGGAATACCCAAAGAAATAGCTGACCTGAGCTAGTGGGAGCTCACTGACCCATGACTAATAACAGGAGAACCTACATAGGACCAACCTAGGCCCTCTGCTTGTGAGTAACAGTTGTTTGGCTTGAGCAGTCTGTGGGGTCAATGGCATTAAGACCAGAACTTATTCCTATTGCTTGAACTTGTTTTTTGAAGTCCATTTTCTTTGGGGGGAATACCTTGCTCAGTCTCAATATGAGGAGAGGGCCTTGGTCCTGCTTCATAATGATACTCCAGGCTTTGTTGACCCCCCATGTGAGGCCTTACATTTTTTAAGGAGAGGATGGGAATTAGGTTAGCAAGAAGATAAGTGGGGTGAAAAGAGGGGATGGTGTAGGGACTAGGATTAGTATGTAAAATGAGAAAAGACTGTTTTAAAAGAAAGAGTTTTATTTGAAAGATATATATTTTAATAATCACACATACGCATTCACTGTAAATCAAGTCTTTTTATAAACGTGTATTTAATCTGGGCTACTTTTTCTTAAATTATAGTAATTGAAGTCATAACATTATTCTTAGAAATATTTTTTATTTTTTCCTTGACATTTTTATAAACATTGTAATGTGTCTTGATCATATCTGGCTGACTCTCACATTCCACTTCCCACGTACCCTAGAATATCCCTTCCTGGCATCACTCATTCTTTTTGTTTCTTTTTCTTTTAGTCATTTATTTTTTGTTTTTGTTTTTTGTTTTTGTTTATGTTGTTGTTGTTGTTGTTGTTGTTGTTTTGAGACAGGGTTTCTCTGTGGTTTTGGAGCCTGTCCTGGAACTAGCTCTGTAGACCAGGCTGGTCTCGAACTCACAGAGATCTGCCTGCCTCTGCCTCCTGAGTGCTGGGATTAAAGTTTTTGGTTTTTTGAGACAGGGTTTTTCTGTAGCTTTGGAGATTGTCCTGGAATTAGCTCTTGTAGACCAGGATGGCCTCAAACTCACAGAGATTCATCTGTCTCTGCCTCCCAAGTGCTGGGATTAAAAGCAGGTGCTACTACTACCCGGTTCCATCACTTATTCTTTTTGTTGAGTAATTCTCAAAATATTTATTTGTTTGAGAAATCTTTTACAATAACCATATTCAAATCTCATCTGTGACCATTTTAGTGATTGTACAGCCTTATGTCTGTAACAACAGTCTGATGGTCAGTAGCCTTATGTCTGTAACAACAGTCTGATGGTCAGTAGCCTTATGTCTGTAACAACAGTTTGTTGGTTAGTAGCCTTATGTCTGTAACAACAGTCTGTTGGTTAGTAGCCTTATGTCTGTAACAACAGTCTGATGGTCAGTAGCCTTATGTCTGTAACAACAGTCTGATGGTCAGTAGCCTTATGTCTGTAACAACAGTCTGATGGTCAGTAGCCTTATGTCTGTAACAACAGTCTGATGGTCAGTAGCCTTATGTCTGTAACAACAGTCTGATGGTCAGTAGCCTTATGTCTGTAACAACAGTCTGATGGTCAGTAGCCTTATGTCTGTAACAACAGTCTGATGGTCAGTAGCCTTATGTCTGTAACAACAGTCTGATGGTCAGTAGCCTTATGTCTGTAACAACAGTCTGATGGTCAGTCTTAAGCTCACGAAAGTGCATAGAATGATGACGGCACTGTAGGGCATGCCCAAGTCACTGTGTGTGCGGCCTGCTACTCCCTCAACCAAGCACATCAGTGAGGGTACAGGGATTGCTTCAAAAGACCTTAGGTAACCTTGGTAACACTCTAAATGGGCAGTCATCATCTACTATTTACTTTCACTTAAGACTCTTAAACTAGACTCAAGTTACTCACTGTTGTATTAGTGCCTAATATTTAATCCATTTGTAATACTTCATCATTATTTCCCATGTCTTTTACTGTTGAACAACTTTGTTCTATTAAACTAAGTTATCTTTAAGTACTATTTACAATGGTTCAAGCTATAAGCACAATTAATGACAAAAGACTAATTTAGAGAAATATTTGCATTATACATGATTAAATATTATATTCATAACATGTATAGAGTCACAAACTATTTTATATCATTTTAGCATGAAATTTGAAAGGCTGTATTGGACTGACTAAAGCCTTCAAAGATAAGTAAGTCCTTCCTAATCTTTGGTGTCAGTGACTCCTAACTTATACACTCATTACAGTTGTAATAGAATACACCGAAGCAGAGAGATTACCGAGCATTATCCGAACAGGTCCCCCATGCCATCACACACTCCTTTTCTTTTCTTTTTTTTAAATATGGAATGCTTCACAAATTTGCGTGTCATCCTTGCAGAGCGATCTTCTCTGTAGCATTCTAAATTTAGTCTGCGTGTTGCTGAAGCAAGTGCAATCACACAGTCTTTATCAGAGAGACGCAGATCTAGGCAGAGAACGGCAGAAGCAGTGTGAAACAGGAGGAGATACGGTGACCTCAGAATGACAAGGAATGGATTTTCCCTCTGAGCCTTCAGATTAAAGAATCTTGCTTACACTTTGATTGCAGCTTTGTGGTGCTTGCTTTCACCTTCTGACCTCCAGCATCTGTTAAACAATTAATTTCTAGTGTTTTTACTACCAACCCTGTAATAATATATTGTACAAACAAAGAGAAATGAACGCAAACCATAATGGCAAATAGTTCTATAAAACTTATATCTGTCAGGAAATGTTCTGTGTATAAAAATAATCTACATTCAGCTAGATGTGTTGGTATGCAATGTGACCCCAATATTGGGGAGACCAAGACAGGCAGATCCCCAGAGCTCACTGACCAACCAACTTAGTCTATTTAACAAGTTCCACGCCAGTAAGAGACTCCACCTTTTCCCAAAAGAAAAGAAGTATACAGCAGAGATTGTCCTTAGGCCTCCACATGCAAGTCTACATACAGACACACATATCTGAACACACATGGATGCACATATGTACATGCACAAAAAAGTTGCCAAAACTCAAACTTAGAAATTGTCACACCTGCTTTGGCACAACTGTGAAACGTGTTATAACTGCCCAATATTATGCGGCTAGTGTAGATCAGACACACTGATCTACATGGGTCTTGAGTAATGTTTTGACCTGTAGCATGCATATGTCTCAGAAGCAGTATTTCCAGAAAGGTAGCTTTGTGGCTAGAAATAATGTGGATTACAAGGAAAAAATTATTGGCAAACATGGTAATGTTGAGTGTTTGCAAAGATAAGGAGGAAAACAGGACTCCATGTGATATAGGTGTGATTACAGGCTGGGTTTTTTTTTCCTAGATAGTAACAATTCTAATATTTATCCAAATGGCGAGTGTGTGGTAAGTCATTCCGCTATCATTAATTACAGCATCCTGGAATACTGAAAGGCAGGAACATTTTCCGGACACGTCATTGAAGACTCTTTAGCCACAGTGTGATCACCAGCAATCCAAGCTAGCCCACTACTGTGATTTCTATTGCTCCTTCCAAAACAGAACAGGACTTTCCAAGTTCTCACTTTCCCTCTACTGTCCTAACACTTCTTCCTCGAGGCCTTAGTTCTTAGCCAGTCTGTGTGAAAATTACTACCATGGTGACTGGTTCAGCCTAGGAACAAATAGCAGTATTACTCAGAATGTCACACAGATGGAAATCAATAAGGATGAGAGAGTTAATACTGGTTGCTCCCAGTAGCTTGTCTGTGCCAGATTTGCGCTGTGGTCTTACACATAGATTCAGATCAATCCCAGAGTCATATGCAGATTAAGCCAGAGCTTCTTCAGCCAAAGCTAAGACTCAAGTAAGTGAAACAATCTCACTAGGACACAGTTAATAAGCGGAGGACTGACATTCATGCACTGGTCTAATTTTTACTGTAGGGGCCTTGACCAGTTATTTTGTTGGCTTTATTTGAAATACGAAGATAAAAATTGGCAAATAATTTTGCAAATATGCTTCTAAACTGAAATGGGAGGCATCCTGAGTATGTATGAGATTCGAGAGGCCAAGGGTGCATTTTCAATGATTTGATCACTCAGACAAACCTTCCACTAGGTCAGGGTAAGTCACACCCCTTTCCTCATCATGGAATACTAGAAAATGAAATGTTCCCAAGAACTCCGAATGACAGCTTGGAGAAAGACAGAAAGTAGATCCTATTAGCCTAAGCTATGAACCCAAATGTCACATTATCTTATGACTGCAATTTGCTGATTTTCACATTATAGTCAGTTTGCACTTATGTGAAGGCATGATGTCGTCTGTTCCCCTAGAAATGCTAGCTCTTTTCCTGTCTGAACACTTCTCTGCCAGTGTTAATGGGAGCAGCTTACTTCTACAAAGTCCTAGATTCTAATTTCTCAGCACGTTATGCCCTGGTAACAAACTTTCCACGGACGTCATTCAAAGATTATATATTTTAGAATTTTACTGCATAACACAGACTATACTAAGAAATAGAATTTGCAAACAGTTCCAAAATTGATAATAAAATTGACTTTTAATCGGCCTTATAAGTTATATTTAAGATGAGAGAAATAATTTTAAACCATAACACCTATACTGTTAAATTTGACTATTTTCTTCTTTTACCATTCTAAATCTTTCACATTTTTTCAGAAGTTCTTTGCACTTTGTTCTTTTGTTTACTATAATTATTAAATAAATTAATGTACTTGGGCAAGGAACATAGCTCGGTTGGTAGAGAGCTGACCTAGTGCACATGAAATCAATCATCAGCACCTGATAAACTAGGTGTGCGGCCCAGACCAGTAATCCCAGCCTTCAGGATATAGAAAATCTTGGCCACATTAGACTTTGTTTCCAAGAATAGTTAATATAATGTACTCTTGAAATAATTTTTTTTCATAATAGCATCTGTTTTCTTCTAATTAAAATTCTGCATACTATAATTTATAGCATTTCTAATTCTTTCTAATGGAAACATATTTTGTCAGCACAATCATCATAATTTATTTATCTTTGTTGTGTTTTTTGTTTTTTCTTATTAAAAATTTCCACCTCCTCCTATTTCCCTCCCCCATCTCCCCACTTCCCCTCCCCCTCCGTCTCCAGTCCAAACAGCAATCCGGGTTCCCTGCCCTGTGGGAAGTCCAAGGTCCTCCCCACTTCATCCAGATCTAGGAAGGTGACCATAACTAAAATTGTGTGTAAGGCTGCATAAATTGCATTAACTCCACAGTAATATTTATTAAATCAGTTTCCCTAGTTTGTTTCTATAGGACAGGGAATATAGATAGATAGATAGATAGATAGATAGATAGATAGATAGATAGATATTATTTCATGAAATTCATTGTTATGGAATGTATTGTTATTTTCCACATTTCTTCCATTTCACCATTAATTAGAAAATTATGCAGCTAAAGTTGAACTAGCAAGTACATAAGTGGTTGAATACATAGAGTCGCTAGAAACTATGAGAAAGAATTACAGGGATGCTTTATTTTAGAATTTTGGAATATATTCAAGATCTAGTCTATTAAAAATATCATTATAAATTTTTTATGTCTCAAAATCAATAACACATTTTAAGAAGTAAATAGAGAAAATGTACAAAAGTCAACATAAGTCAATATCCCTTTACTTAAAGATCAGTTTGATTTTGTTTTATCCTTAATATATTTAATTCTGTTTTATTTTATTGAATGATCTACTGAAAACAAAAGATCTTATTTTATCGATTCTTGGTATAATCTCTTTTTATTCATCTAGAAGTATTTTTTCATATTGTTTCTCATTTGTTACTTAAAATTGTAAAACTTTACATGTTGGAGTCACCATTACATAAGAAATATTGTTGGTATGGACCACAGTTACCTGTTTGTGTGTCCTGTGAATTTTGTTGTTTGGGTTTGTTTTATAACCTGTCTTTCTCTTTAAATTTCTTTCTCATACCTGCACACCGTCTTCCTAAGTGCCAAATTCTCGGAATTGCACGTGGTGTTAGAAATCAAGCTTTCCCTTTGCTTTCTCTTCAATAAGATTCACCTCCAGGAAATGAAAATCATTTGATGTCCACGGGCAGCCTGCTCTCAATGATTCACAAATAGATAGGTCAGAGCTGTTTATTTATAAGGCTCCAGAATCAATACTTTTCAAAGAGAAAATAAAACAGCCCATAAATCCTCACCCAAAAGGATTCCTGTTTAAAGCACCTCAACATGTAAGGTTAAAGTTCTAGAATGAGTTATAGAACCTATGATGTCTTTAGTATTTTATTTGTTAGTGAAGTATTCATTATGTAATAATTTTTGAGTTTTTCCATAAATACAACTTGATGGTTGTGTTATGGACAATTTTCATTTTGAATATGTATGCAACATTATTCCTCAAAATTATTTCCTCAGGTTAGTGACAGTTACAGTCACGGTGGTAATTGGTTTTGGTGGTTGCCAGAATGCTGTTTTAATCAGTGCTTCAGAAATGCTATATGTTAATATCATCAAGGATCAATGCTACATTATTATCAAAACAGTATTTCATTGTAATAACTATGTAGCTATTGTTATTTTAATTGGTAAATCTGAGTAGATGTTATTTTGTTCTTGAGACATAGTCTCATTATATTTATCAAATGTACTGAGTTGTTTCTCTTTGTTTTATTTAGAGAGGAGGATGGGGGTCTCACTATGTATCTCTGACTGGACCTAGAACTTGCTATATGGACAAGGCTGGCCTATAATTTGGGACCATCCTCTGTCTTCCAAATGCTAGGAATGAGGTGCGCTATTCACATTCCCATTCAAATTATCTGGTATTTCCCCAGTGTTCAGACTCTCTAACAGTTACTGTTTTGGGAACAGAGACCTCAATTACACAGCTGTCTTCTGAGCTCTCACTGAGAAAGTGGGATTGGTTATAGAGTTTCAGACTGGAAAATAAAAGGATCCAAACCTTTGGTGAATCCTTCCCTAATGGTCTTTTGCAGCTCTCTTAATATTCTATAATCTTTGCTATGTAAAACAAACAAGGACATCCATGAAGATCTTTGGATCACTGTATCTTTCAATCACTGTGAGCAGCAGTGCCTTAGTTCTAGTGCAGGCACCACACTTTAGTAAATGGGACTTCACAGAACAGCCTCAGCTAATGTTGAAATTCAGATAACATTTACAACGGATAAAAGTAGGGAATTCATGAAGTAGACAACCATTCATAACATCAAGCAAGTCACTTACCAGCACTAGTTGTAAATTCTCTCAACTCTTTTATGTACATCAGAGCAATGGCTTTTAAATTTTTGTTTGTGGATATTTTAGTCTCTCTGGCCTCTGCAGGAATTGATATGAATTGGAAGAGCTGCTGAGTATCTCACTTCAGGCCCTGGACCCTATTGGCCTGCCTATACCTCTCCCTTCAACCAGAAAGCTCTATATAGTACAGATTTATCAGGTGTACCGACATCTACACTTTAAGCAGAGTCAACAACTGAGCCCAAAAAAAGTTAAAGCCAATGATCTCAAATTTTGTGATTGGCAGAATGTCTTTTCCATTACCTTTAAGACAAGGTCAGTTACCATTAGTAAAGTATATTTGATTTCTTAGTAAAACAAATAGAGACAGTCTTTTGAAGATTCGTGTGTTTTAGATCTCTTAGTCTGGGATTCTATGCCCTTTTGTAAGTGTACAATACAGCTTTACAGTGGGGATTCCTTATCCACGTGCATAGTGACCTACAATGCACAGATTTATTATGAGCCTCAGCATTATAAAAATTCTGTTTCGAAACATTGAGCTTTCACTATGATGGTCTTGTAATTTTGAACACATGCACACTCACACACACACACGAACACACATGGAAAAAAGACAAAGACGTGCTTCCTATCTACCACTGGCATGACAATAACAGAGAATTTAAGGATACTTTACTCACTATTCTTGTGCTCATTATTCTGGCCCCAGGTAAACCGGAGGTAAAGAATCAAGAATAAGAATGGTCAATAGTCTTTAGTAGGATAGACATATCTCTTCTTATTTTTAAAAACCATTTTTAATCAAAAAATATTTGTTTATTTATTGATGATAGGAAGATCACACATGACACAGTGCTCATGGGGAGTCTTCAGAGGATACCTTGCAGAAGTCAATTCTCTACTTGTACGATGTGAGTCCCAGAAATTAAGCTCAGATTCTCAGACTTAGCTGTGTCTTCTTGACAGCCCAAAAAGATTTTCTTACACATAATTACTCTACAAAATTTTTTCACCCAACTTCACGTTCTCAATAAAATATGACTTATTTATAATATTACATTTGAAAAATAACACCATAAATGTAGCAAACTTTCTTGGATTGCCAGCCTCTAAACCATGATGTGGAGACTTAGCATTAATTATGAATGTTCGGCCTTAGCTTAGGCTTGTTTCTCACTAGTTTTTATGTAAATTAACCCATTTCTATTAAGCTTTATGCTCCCCCAAACTCATTTATTTTATCTATTTACTGTCCATCCTGCTTTCCTGCTTCTGTTCTTCTGGTTGATTGGCTCCTGAATGATTGACTGGCCCATCTTTGGTCTTTCCCAATCAACCAAGCCTACTTATCCCTCTTCTGCCTTGCTATTGGCCATTCAGTTTATTATGATCAATCAGGTACTTTAGGCAGGCAAGATAAAACAGCAGCATATCTTAACATAGTTAAACAAATATAGTATAAAGAAAATAAATAGTTTTCACATAGTTAAGCCATTATTTTACAACACAAAAATACCACATCTTTACATAGTTAAACTAATACTCTGTAAAATTTCCCCCTGTTTAAATAAAAAAGAAAGCTTTTAACTTCAGCATAGCAAAATTATATATAATAAGAGCAATTACCAAGTACAAATTACATTTATAATATCCAGTTCATTTGTATTTGTCAAAACACTCTGTTATTTATCCTTTTGTGGTAAGTCTAAAGTTTTGTATCTAATTGATCTTCTATCATAACTAAGATAAACTAAAGCTTTAACTATCTAGTCTTCAACTCCATCAAAGATCTCAGGATATAATATTACCTAAGGAAACAAGAAGTGCCATGTATATTCAAAAACTATAGAAATAGTGGAGACATCTGCCTGCCTGCACAGTCACTCAAGGTTCCTCTAAAACATTAGGGCATCCATCTTTAGCTTGAAGGCCTAGAATACCTGACAGACTTTTCTATGAAGCAGGAATTTTTTAAGGACTGTCCTCCCTTGTCTTGACAAAGTTCAGTAGTTGCTTTCTTTTGTGTTCTGCAGTTGGATGGTATACTGTCAGCAGTCAAGGCAAAGACAATCTCCTGCCAGATAACTAACTTTGCCGCAATGAAAACAAACACCATGTGAAGGTTCTTTAATACCTATCATCCTTTTATAAAGTAGATTGGTGCTGCCAGGAGAAAAATGTGTCTCATTGTCTTTAAATGCCTTATATTATTGTGACATCTTAAACACTGTATTCTAGAGGTCTCTGAAGTGCTTGAAGATCAATTATTTATTTCAAATATATGTTTAACTTTGAAAAAACACATGACTAAAAGTTTGATTATTATAGATGACTAACTACTGACCTGCATTTCCTAATTGTACACTACATTTTAAATGAGCTGAATAGGTGCAATAACCCAAATAAGATCAGATACATATACACAGTATAACCAAATTAACTTTAAATTTGTATCAATATGCTAAAATTCATACCAATGTAAAATACTGAAGGTTAATTGTTTGCAGGTTGCTAACATGCTACATATTTCCCTTCTTTACATGGGTTTTTTACATGGCTTTCTTCCTTTATATTACCTTACTCTTTCTTTAAAGACTTTATTTATAAGCTATGTATCTTTTCCTATAACTGTTTATACCAATTTTCTATACTTTCTTAAGCACCTATGCATATTCCTAAACACATTGTAACCTACTTAGAGTTTTGTTTCTTTTTTTTTTTCAATCTAGACCTGCTTTACTTTACTTTCCTGTAGCATTCTCTGACTCTGTGAGACAAACTTTAAACTCCCTGTATGCCTTTTTGCTGATGGCTGAGTCTGCCCTGTGTGGGTCTGTGGGAGCCAAGCTTTGCACACCAAGTTCCCAGCCTAGAGTTGCATTTAACTAGGAGCTGCATTTAACTGCCCCAGCTCTAGGAAGCTGGTGTCTGCACTGTGACAGAAAGTTTTACTTAGCTTGGTGTTTCTGCTTAACATGCGAGCTACCCAGGTGTTTGCTGTATGGTAGTGCTGCACTTCTGTATGCTATGAACTCTGGGATACTAAGAAGCTGTGTCAGTTTTTTCTCCCTTTTTTTCTTTTCTTTAAATTTTTGTTGTTGTTGCTCAACTTTCTCAGGTCCTAAATAGAAATATGTGATTCACACTGACTATGAACGTTAGGTGTTTTTCTTGAATAACCAGCCCACAACCATGACATGGAAAATTATTATTAGTTATGAATGTTTAGCCTTAGCATGGGCTTGTTTATAGCTAGCTTTCTTAAAAATTAAGTTAGCCAATTTCTATTAATCTATTAATCTGTGTGCTTTCCTAAGGCTCGTTTACCTTATCATTACCTTATGTATACTCTTATTCTACTCATTTTTTTTCTGTTCCCTCCATGTATGGCTAGCTGGCTCCTGACTAGTTGGCTGCCAACTGCTGGCTGGCTGGTCCCTAAATGGTTGGCTGGTTCTCTTTTTCTCTCCCCACAAGGCCCAATTATCCCTTCTCTGCCTTGCTATTATTCATTCAGTTTTTTATTAGACTTATCAGGAACCTTAGGCAAGCAAGATAATACAGCAACAAATATTTATGTATTTAAACAAATGCAACATAAACAAAAACAATACATCTATCCATATTTAAAAAATTATTCAGCAATATGAACAGATATAATGCATCTGTACATAGTTAAGCTAATATTCTGCAACAAGTAAACTTGATAATTAATCAATTATTTGATATTATATCAAGAAAATAATAATATACAGATTATTAAAGTAGCACAGAGTTTCATAAGGCTTATTGGGAAGTTGTACATACATGCAGCCTACTGAGAGTTAGCTACAATTTTACCAAGGGTGGGTGTGAATTTCAAGAAAAGACAGGATGCCCTTTTAGTCATCTGAGACACATATATCTTTTGGAAATGAAGTTACACAAGACACTTTAATTGGCATTTTTCTGATGATGTTAGCAATGAAGGATCACAAGGGAGTCCATTCTTCCTCTCATACATGTCATCCTTGAACCTTATCATCCCTGAACTGGAGCTATCATGCTGTGTTGATGTTTGTAGCTGGGTTGTATTTTTAAATACATTCTATTTGCAAATATGAAGAAAATTCATCAATATGTTTTCTGAGTTTCCATTGTAACATTTTTGTGATTCGTATGTCTGTGTATTTATGTACATTAAAGGCACAATCTGAGGTTATTGATTTAGTACTATTGATTCGCAATTATGAAATAGTTTGAAGAAGATAATACATGGTAAATGTTATTACCAGTTATATGCTTTCTCTCCTCTTCTGGTACAAAAGTGAAATAATTTTTCCAAGTCACCTAATAATTGAAGTTCAATTTCACTCAGTCTTCAAAAGAAAAACTAGTACTTGAGCATGTATTATGTTTATAGAGAAATTTTCTGTGATTTGTCTCAAGAATGACTAATTTTGGCTCTTCTAAAAGGAATTTGAGAATTATTTTGGCTAACAGATAAGTATTGAAGATATTCTAGGGAAGTTAATAAAGGTAGAGTAATTGATTTTTGCTCATTTTTGTGTGCTTGTTTCTAAACGGGCTTCATACATTTCATAAGAACATATCAGTAGTTTCATTCAAACACTTCATATTACAGTTATTATTTTTTTAAAAAAAACACCATCTGAGAAATCAAATTTTATAAGTGGTGTTAGAAAATATTTACAATTGAGCTTTATCTTACAATATCAAAATCAGGATTCATTTGGCAGTGGATAAAATATAGAGATTCAAAGAAAATGTGAGTAGAAATTATTTGGTAAAACGCTCTGCATTCCAAGGAAGGTGAAAAGTGGGGTATCCAAATGGCTATAAATTTTTAGGAAGAAATTCAGTTTTGTCTTTCTTTTTAAACTTAATTTACTTTTTATTTGTGTGGGGTGGTGGCAAAAATACACATCTGTGGGCACCCACACCCAGGAGGAAATGCTAGGTGTTTGCTTTGTCCTTTTATTTTAGCGGTGGAGTCAAAGTATCTCACTAAACCTAAAACTCACCTTTTTACTGGCTGGCCTATAGCCTCCTGAGGATCTCCCTTCTCTGCTTCCATAAACTTTGGCCACAGATAGATTCAGCCCTGACCAGTTTTTGCATGGGTGATGAGAATTCGACAACAGATCTATTTCTCATATGGTCATTGTTCTCATCTATCTCCACCAACCCAAGTTTCATCCAAGTTATGGAATTTTAATATGAAGTAATAAAGTATGACTAAATATCCATATTTGAAAAATATCTCTGGTAGCAATGCATTATATAAATTGAATTAGAATATTTGACAATGTCAGCTTTAAGAATGAAGAAATAATTATGTGAATGAAGGATTCTATGGGAATTGCAACTCTGATTATGTTTTTTTTTTTTTGTTTTAAGCATTCAACCCATGGTAACCCTCAAATTACCTGTCCTTCTAAAGACATAAAGATGAAAAGACACTTAAACAGAGCATGGGTAAATGTGATTTTTTTTAAATCTATGTTTCATATGCACAATAAATTGAAGACTTCATAGACACAAGTATTAAACAATATATCAGAATATTATTAACCCTGGCATATCTATTCTGCACAGCAATTCTCTTGTGCCTATCATTTTATTGGAATGTCTGGCACTTTGTAAGATAACTGTGTTCCTTACCAGAGGAACAATTAAAAATTTGTAATGATGTTGGCTTATCAAATTCTTCCTCACTTAACAAGCTTAGACACCTTCTCTTATCCATATACGCATCATGAAAGAACAAAACTGTCTGTTATAGAGCCCTCATTATACTTTGAGGGATTTGTAGCACTGAACAAGGAGCCTTGTAATCCAGACCAGGTATTTTTTTTTTAATTAATCTGCTACCTCTCCTCATTTTCTCTCTTGTTGCTAGACTACATTTTATTAATTTATACTTAACACCATTTCAGAATGTCATCAAATGGCTATTGCAAGTATTTTTCATTACCAGTCTGTCTCCCAGATGGTTTCTACATTGAGCTCTCTTAGGAGGATGCCAATGAAGTCAAATCCACATGCTCACCAGCCCAGTCACACACTTGATCTGATGAAATCACTAAGTCACGTCAAACAGCTGTTTTCAGAAAATACAGTAGAGAAATAATTTTCCAAAAATATTAATAGATTCTAACTGCCCCATGTTGTACAGATTCAAAGCAATTAAAAAATAAATTCTAATCTACCCCCTTCACTTTTTTTATTTAGCTGGGTAAAGTGACTCTATTTTCAGTTCTCCAGAACGACTTTACCTATCATCTGTTTCTCCCTGTATCACCCAACTGTCAATCTATGGGAAATGCTGTTCTGCAGCTAGCCAATGCCCAGAATGAGAAATAGCAAACTGTCAGATTTTCAGACTTGCTTCCATTAAGGAGAGAGTTAAAATCTAAATGCTGTGAACTGACTATAAATATTGCATTTAAAATTGTTATTACTTTTGTTGGACATATGACTGCTATAGTAAAACCCGAGAATTTTTACTGAGTGTAATAAATGACAAGAGATTGCTGAACCTCTGTCAAGAGAGGCTACCTGAGAAGCTATGCAAAATACTGCTGCTACAAACGGGGTACGGAAACATTCTGTGAATTATAGTTTCCAACGTATGGAAGCAGGGAGGAACCTTCCTGGCCTCAAATGAACCCAACACCCTACCTCTCCCTGGTAGGCACTGAGTACACCTGCTAAGTTAACAAAGGCATAGAACCCTAAAATTCAAACAGAGTTCAATGCCAATGCTGGCATCCAATCAGCACCAAATACACTCTGATTAGGAAAGCCATCTGAAGCAAATTAGCTTAAAACTAAGCTGTATAGTTCCCTAAAGGGTAGAATGGGGCCAGGAATTGAAACCACACTTCCACGTGAATAATGATGAGGTTTAGAGGGTTCTGAATTCAGCTTAATTTGGGCAATAATAACTGCTGCATGCCAGCAATGCTTCTGGATGCTTCTTCAGCTGGGTGTTTGCAAACAGTGTCACTACAGAGTCAGGACTGAGATGAACAGAGATCTTCGTCAAAAATCTTCACAACCTCCCATCAAAGGCTATTTTTATAGAAATTGAATGTGAAGTCATGCATGCCATTAAATCAATTTATCTGTAGTCTCCAAAGTGTCCTTTCTTCTCCTTTAGAGAAATCATAAATAGCTTCAGCTAATATAAACAGCCCAAAGCCACATTTAGACTAATGCAGTTTAAATGAGATTTTAACCCTAGACCTCGCTTCTTAAAAGCTTATTTTCTAATTGGATAGTGTATTTTATAGAAAACTTGGGGACGCGATGTTGATTAGGTTCATGCAATGAAGGAAAAGTTGCCACTCAAAGGTCGACATCTGCTGACTCTCAGATGACAACCGAATATTCACGGTTTGAGTTAATGGCTATCTACAGTGCGATCCTTCACAATTCTCCCTCAACATTTCGAGAACGCTCATAACAAATGCAGGTACAGCAAAACCTGAAGGAGACTTGTTTCCTACCATGGAGCTTTTTATGAGTTCTGCCCACACAGCACAGCACACAGGTCATGTGTCCATAAAAATGTAGCAGGAAGATCGGAAGCAAGCACCTTGTGAGCTTCTAGGAACTAGGGTGTTTTGCTTTGCTTTTTCTTCCCTTGGGTTCCCTGCACAGAGATGTAATTATTAAATAAGCAGTTTAATGGTGTTAATGATTGGTATTCAGAACAAAGACTTTGGATTAATCAGAAAGCCTGAGTCAGATGCAGGCACTGCATCTATACCTACCTGTTATTCTCCTCAGCCCTCTGGCATATGTCAGGACTCTTGTGACGAGAATGCCTATGTCTATGGACAAATGGGGTTTCTGGATACTCAACCAATCAACTCTTTTGTGACAATCATTGTGTTCCATTGTACTGTTTCAGAAGCACAAGGAGAATCAGGAGGGTTCTCTGTGGAAGCAAAAAGTTGGCATTCATTTAAATTCTGAGCTCACTGGCATGTCAAAATACTTTCTAAATTCACCTTGTTTGAACTGAAGATAATGTGTTTAAATTACTGAAAAATTGCAGAGAATCTAGGGAGATGGCTTAGAATTTAAGAACACTGTTTTCTCTTCCGGTAGACCTGGATTCAGTTTCCAAAATCCACATAGTGTTGGACAACCCTTCTTCTGCTCTCCACTGGCATCAGACATGTGCAAGCTGTGCAGATATGCAAACATGTAAAACTCGCAAACACATCAAATAAATAAAACTTTTAAAAAAGTAGATACAGAAATACTAATATCAGTACATCTGTATTCTTACGATAGTTCAATTATACTAACCAATTACATTTGAATAACTAAAAATAATATGCACTTCTTAAAATCAATTCATGAAAATACCTGGAATAGTGATAAGTATATTGTCCAATTAAGATTACTTCCACCTATATTTTTAAACTCAGAAGAGATGAGATATAACTAGTCTACAAATTAGTGGAGGAAAATGACCATGTCTAATACATCTACCACAGTGTTTAAATACCGTGAACAAAGATGAAAACAGTAGTGGTAGATCACATGAAAACCCTTGACAAGGCAGATTATTCCAGGCAGTGTACTCAGGAATGATTTTTAATTATTTGTTTCTAGAATTTCCATAGAAAATTAGAAACGTCTCTGTATAACTTGTGTGGAGAAGGAGAATGAAATCAGTTCACCTAGACCCTGCAGAAACAGCTCATTTGTTCAGAAAGAATGTATTTCCAAGACTCTGAGAATAGAGCAAACTGAAAAGAGAACACAGATAATTATGGCAGATAAAATTTGCCCCAAAAGTGCAGAAAAGTCATGTCTGTCAAGTTTGCCCATTAAATATCTTTTAATGTGTGTGCAATGCCAGTTGTTTATTAAAGGGTTGTCTTATTGGTCTTTTGCTTGCTCGTTTCAATTATCAACTTTGTGATTTTGCCGTGATTGTTCACTGTGTGTGTGTGTGTGTTTGTGTGTGTGTGTGTGAGACAAAGAAGTGGGGAGGAAGAGAGTCATAGTGAGACTTCCTTTGATTTTGTTTGTTTTATTGTTAAAATGAGAGAGGAAATTGGGTGGGGAACTTAGGTTAGATGGAGAGGATCTGGAAGAAGTTGGGAAAGTAGATAATGTGATCAGAAATTGTTGTATAAAATTCCTTTCAATTAATAAAATGTTAGTGTACTAAAAAAAGCAAGAAAGAAAGACAGATAAGATGAACATAACATAGTGCACTGTTGCCCTCCTGAGTAATGGTGGGGTTTCTTTTTATTTTAAAACCCCAAGAAGGGTTTTCTTCTTTTGTTTTAAAACCCCTTTATTTCATTGTGACTCTGCATGTTTGGCAGTATTACCTGTGCCCACTATCAGTCTGCTGCTTCCTCTCCTTTAATTGTAGCTTAAGCTGTTGCCTGATTCTTACCTTTTCTTTTGAAGTCATTGGCCACACTTCAGTTCTTTTAGAAGGGGCAAAAGGAGTTATATATGGTCTCTTGGCATATTAAGAAAAGGTGTTTGAAGAACTCACCAAACCCTGAAGTTTTTATTATTTTACGCCTGATGATATACTGAACATTTGTTCTCTGTGATCACAAAAAGACCATACGTCTTTATTTGAAAAAAAAATAGCAAACTAAAACAAGCTGTATCAATTATAAATTCAACATTGCACCAGGATATACAAGAACTTCTATCCAATGGAGGAACCTTAGTGGGCATTCAGTAACTGCCACCAAATGAAGCATTCCATCCTGTTTGCACCTCTGTGTCCATAGGATTTATGAAGCAGATCTAGTGGGCTTTACATAAGGCATGCACTGGGAAAGCTGAAGCAAGGAACTCGAAATTCCAAAGCCCTATTGTGTATAAGCAAAAAGAATGGTAGAATGGAAGCCTACATATGGATGAGGAAACGTAAATGAAAGCAAGCAGAGATGCACTGCCATATCTGTGACCCAGGTATCTGGTGGGCTGCATTGGTATATTTTAGACAGTCCATCCCTTTTCATTTTCTCTTAATCATCTTTGGCATGGATGAAAGGACACCAACTTTGTATCTCATCTTATAGGAACAAGTTAGCATTTCTCTCTCTCTCTCTTTTCTCTGTTGTATTCATTATTATTTATTGTGATGGAATCAGGACAGGATTCAGCAAAAGGCACTTAATTTTAAGACAGTGTGGTATTCAGGGGAGAACCGAAATGCTCATAAATGTTACATGGATTCCAAACCAGTATCTTCTGAGTCAAATATTTCAATGATAGGTATTTTCTTTCTAGAATTGCCATATGTGAATTATGTGTGATCATGGTTATATTCTGACATTTGCACACATGCGTGAAAGGCATTTTGATTGCAATCACCCCCACTACCCACTCTGATGCACTTACTTCTGCTTTCCGTCCTCTTCCTAGCCAGTCCCCCCCCTTGGCTTTAATACATATTTTGTGTTTGTGTAATCTGATGATTTTAGTCAATGTTTATTTCAGAAGCAAGCATAGGAGAGATATTATTTACAGAAGCAGGCCATCTTCCCTAACTACTAATAGCTCCTAAGAGAAGAATCAGCTTCATGTGTCCCTCTTCCATCCATGATGGGATGTTAACTAGTTCACATCTTACGTAAGCAATCAGCTTCTGGTGTGATGGTCAGAAAAAAGCACTTCATAAAACCTGCCCTTTCCTCTAGCTCCTACATTCTTTCTGCTTCTTCTGTGAATACATTCTGGGAAATTTATAAGAGATTTTATAGATGTCCCATGTAGGAATGAGTATCTAACAATAACATTTTCTTAGTACTTTGACCATTTTCTTGGGTCTTTAGTAACCACCGCCACTTCAATAGACTAATACAATTAGATGCTGTGTTATTCACACATTCTTCACTCTGTCCAAGGTTTGCTATATTTAAATGTGCTTAAAACAGAGAAAAGGGCATCTTGAAGTTAAATAAACTCTGTGGGCAATGAGTGGCATTTTCATAATGAGAATGATCTGACGATCTGAAATGTGATTTTGTATTTCATTTGGCTTATTTAAGTTGTGGTCAAATTTTTGTAGGCATGAAAGACATGTAGTAATTTTATGCAGCAACTTTTCTCTTCAACTGCCATGTCGAAGGTGTCTTTCTAGCAATTCTGTCTCTTCAGCAGCTTTTTATCTTGTCTCTAGACTATTTTTCTAACCATTCAGTTATTCAAGTTATTTTTTAATAATAAAAAGAACATAATTACTCTTTATACACATTTTTCTACAAGATACACCATCCCCCTTCCTTGACTCTTCATTACAACAAATTCATGACATTATTTGTACTAGTTATCCATGATTCTTCTCATGATATATCTTAAAGCTTCTCTCTCCAGACCTTTACACCAATCATTCAACTAGAACTTGCCTTATTCCTGTCACCAATGTGCTGAAATTGCACAAGGTAATGACCCATCCCAGGACCATTTTATTTCATCTTAGTGGTGGCATGTGGAACAGTTGATCACTCTTTTCTCCTTGATCCATTTTTTCTCATGGAGTCTGTGAAATCATGCGTTCTTGCTTCTCTTTTAGTATCTTGCCTACTCATTTTTCATCATACTTCTGATGTCTTAATGTTGAGATGCTCCAGTCGAAGTCACTTGTTTTCCTTTTAAGTTTGACTCTGCTTTGTGTTATCTGAAACTTGGTTTAGGAGATCTGCATGTCAGTGACTTTCGAAGGTGTAAGTCCACATTGCACCTGTGTCTTAGCATTCATACTTAACATGTCTGGCTGCCTAAATGATGTATGCATATATCTATCACATGTATCATTTCCAAAGAGGAATGTTTATATCTCCTTGCTTAGTATATCTAGGAAAATCCATCTACTCAACCACTTCAACTTATGCCCCAAAGTAGAAACAGAGTTACTCCATAGCTTTGGAGCCTGTCCTGGAACTAGCTCTTGTAGGCCAGACTGGCTTCAAACTCACAGAGATCTGCCTGCCTCTGCCTCCCGAGTGATGGGATTAAAAGGGTGTGCCACTACTGCCTAACTACTTAAACCAACTCTTAATCATGTACAACACTATGCACTCACCAATATATTATTAGTTATATCTTAAATATATAAACAAACTATATATATAATATATATGTAGTTGATCATCTCTATCACACATTTTATCAGTAGAGTCTTAATAGAGTTTGTTATTACACTTGCCCCTCAATAATCTTTTTTTCCTTGCTTTCACACTTGTGATACCCTAAGAATAGAGCAAGGCTTGGACTGAAACCTGCAAAACTGGGAACTAATCAAAGATGCTGCTTAGTGATGCTAACTTTATCATAAGCTATTATGCAGCAACAGAAAACTAATGCATTTTTTTCTTTAAAGATGTTTTATTTACATGGTTAGCAAAGTATTCCTGTGGTGAACTTCTTGTTGGAGTTGGTTATCTTTTTCTACTACGTCGTATTTCAGGAATTCAAAATGGGGTTAGTATACTTGACAGCAAACACCATTGCCAGTTCAGTCATCTTGATGGCCTTTGTTTAGGTTTACTTTTATTTTCTCTGTTTTCGTTTAAGCCACAATTCATATCTTAGTCTATAAATGCTTTCTGAATAAGTAACAACAGTAAAAAGTAGGAACATGGCTAACAGATGGGTCAAAGACACCACTAGAAGGTTCACACACTCATCTAACCCGAGCCCACAGGGGCTCACAGAGATGGAACTGACAACAAGAACCCTATAGGGAACTGACCTAGGTACTCTTCATGTATGTTACAGCTGTATACCTTGGTCCTGTTATGGGAATCCTAATAGCAGGAACCAGGGCATCTCTGACTCTTTTACTGGTTTGGGGAACCCTAGTCCTCATACTGGGTCATCTTGCCGAGGCTTAACTCATAGGGAAGTTTTAGCTTTATTGTAATTTGAAATGCCATGTTTTATTGATACTCATTGGAGTTGTGCTCTTTCTTGGATGAAGATGGAAGAAGAGTCGATTAGGTAGTTGGGGGCGTGGGTAATGGAGGAGAGGTTGGGAGGCGAAGATGTGGGGAGGCTGCAACTCGGATGTAAAATAACTAGGTGATTTATAAAAAGAAAAAAAGAAACATAGCTAAAGTGAACAAAGGTGAAAACCCCACACAAAGGGAATAGATAGCAGAAACCGACAAAGATTGATAACTTCATTATTCCAGATCAGTTGTCATCCAAAATTGCAAAGCTACTAGTGCTTGATTTTACCCATAGTTTTACTACACTCAACACCAAAGCACTGAACCCAGCCAAGATCTTGCACTGAATGAAATCTGTTTAGATTAGAAGTTCAACAGCCTGGCAATGGAGTAGTGAGTCAACAACTTGTGGCTCTAAACCAACCCAGGCTTTCCCACATGCACATGGAAATGCAAGAGCTGCTTCTTCTTTTTCCTTTGCTTATATTTTGTTTTGCCATGTAACCCAGGCTGACAGCAAACCCTTAATAATTTTACCTCTTCCTCCCAAATAGTGGGATTATTAGTTTACTCTTAAATCCAGACAAAATATATTTTCATAAAACTTAAATACTGACTTCTGAATGTAAAACGTAGAAGTTAATAACTATTAAATTGTTTTTTATTTTTCCTGTTGTCAATTATATTTGTATATTATAAACACATCAATATGAAATTTAGGAAAAAAATAAAGTATTACCATAGGAAGGGTAGATCAAACCTGGACTTTTCTGTTGAGGGGTTAGCAGTATCTTTGGCCACCAGAGGGCACCCATACAATTTCTTCTAGCATTAACATTCCTAGGAATTATTCAGATTTCATAACTGGAAGTGATAACTCAGAGGAAGAAAGAATATATCACCAAGCCAAAGAGAGATGTTTCACCTTTTGTGTATGTTAGTGTTAAGATGCATTTCCAACCTGGGATGAAGCAGATGAATGAATAGTCAAGTCACCATCAGATGGGTAACTTGGAAATCCCGTCAGGGTCTCTGCATCCATGACTTACTCTGACTCTTTTCCATACAAACCTGATACCACATTCCTTTCGAAGAACTTAGCTACTGATCACTGAGAAATGAAGCTGGCCCTGTAAACTCTGAAAGTCCACTTGCTCACATGACTTACAATTATCATTTGTCTGTTATAACTATAAAAAATTTTTACTTACATGTTTGGTAAGTTATGTCAAGTTGATTTTATTTTTCTTGTAATGTGTTAGAAACCTACATTTATTTTCAAACAAAGTTTATCCAGCTGCTTTATGTAAAAGCAACAGAACAGAAGAGTTCTTTTTTGACTGACTCTGGGATCCAAAGAATATAAAATTTCATGAAACAAAATAAATTAGTACTTTTTCCATATCAAGAAACTTTAATAACAAATTTGCTTTAGGTATTAGATATTGTTCACTACAAACGTTTTAAAAGTTGGTGTCCAAAAAAGTATTCTCTCAGAGCCACCATGGAACAACAAATAGAATGTTACTTGTGCATGCATTGGCTTTTGTCGTGCCTTCATAATGATGTAACACCATCCTCATACGACTATTCGCTTTCACTGTGTCCCTACTACGTCTGACAGCCTTGAAAAAGTACCTTTAAGAGGAGTTTGCAACTGAATGGCTACTGAATGTGTTGAAGTGCATGCATATGTGAGAGGATGTGTATGGGTGTGTGTGTGTGTGTGTGTGTGTGTGTGCATGCATATGTGAGAGGATGTGTATGTGTGTGTGTGTGTTTATGTGTGTGTGAAGGTATGTATTGTGTGTTTTCTATATCAGTCCTTGTTGCCAACATATTTATTCTAGAACGCAAGAAAGTATTTTGAAAGCAAATGAAAGATTTTTAGCCTTTCTAATGTCAGCTAGTTGTAATATAAACATGTCATAAGACATGAAAATGGTTTAGAAGTCATGAGGAAGGTTGTTTCACAATTTTCTGAGAAATCTCCATACTGATATTCAAAGGGGCTGTACCATCCTGCACTCCCACCAGCAATGCGGGAGTGTTCCCTTTACCCCACAACCTCTCCAGCATAAGTCTTCATATAAGGACAAATAAAACATCATTTTACAACAGCTATTTTTGGATGTTTGTGCTTGGATAAAGGTTATAATATGCAGGTTGTGTTATCAGGGTGTTTTTTTTCTCACAGGAAACAAAAAAAAATAAGTCACAGGGCTTTATATGGTGGTGTGTTATGCTATCTCAGGATTTAAGGCTCAGACAAAAGGATCAAGACATTGAAATCAACACTGGCTATACAGCCAATAGTTCCAAAACAGAAAATGTTAAAGAAATGAAGTGTATCATGTTAATGAAGTTTCTCCTTGTAATCCACATAAACAGTTTTCAAAGTTTAGAACTTAGAAAGTACTCAGGGCAAGACTCCTGGAAGGTCATTTGGCAGTGTGGGTGAGTGTCATGACAATAAGTTTCTGAAGGGCCTTTTATGATCCTATGAATATGGCTTGAGAATGACTCTAGCTACTAACATGTATGTACATAGATGCTTTGTATGAAAGTAGGCCCCCAAGAGAATCTGGGAGGACAGGAAGTCATATAATAATACACTGTATGAAAAAATTTAAAGTCATAAAAATGTAACAAACACTTTGAAAAAAGAAAGTAGGCCCTCAAATAAAATCAGCACACAGATACACATATTGTTTGCCTCTACACCTGTAAAATTAGATGACTCAAGCATTTTTTTCTATGCCTTTTAATTGGACAAATTTCTAACAACCTTAAAAATCCAATCTAAGGTTTATTCTTTATTATGACAAAAAGTAACTTGCTCAAGAGAAGTACAGTTTGCATGATGCTGAGAAAGAGGTGCTGCCCACACTCCTCATGAGGGTGAGCATGAGGTTTCCAGATCCTACAGCATCCTTGCCAACACCGTGGACTGCTTTGCACTCCCGTTGGTCTGTACCTTTTTAAGGATTTGTTTATCTGAAAGGAACCATCAAAGGGACAGTTACAGGGACCAGGTTGACATCATCAAGAGAAGCTGGGTCACAGAGACCTCAGTGTTCCTTGCGAATGTCAATCCTGCCTCCTCGTGTTCTGTGATCATGAGACGACTTCTTCCAAAGTCTGAGAGCCTCGACTAAGTACAGGAGAACTAGTGAAGTCTGAGTGATGCAGACCTGTCTCCATGGGCCATGTGCTATTTATGTGGCCTCAACAGTGTGAAGTATAAATTAAGAAAGAGAAATATCATTGACCTGGGGGTGGGCACAGGTATCTACATGAAGCAAATATGTTTGAACAGAGTTGTAAAGCATGGTCCTCAGAAAAAAAATATTTCCATAAAGAAATGAAAAAAATCCAATTTAAAGATTACCTCACAGAGAATTGAATTTACTGGAGTTAGCATAACATTTTAAACTTTAAAAAACAAACAAACTAGGAGATATTTCTACATTTGTCTTATTGAACACAATTTTTTTTTTCTCATGTCTCAGACAGACCCGGGACCCACGCTGGCCTCAAACTTGAGATCCTCCTGCCTCAGTCTTTTGATTGTGGGAACTGCCGGTATGACCCACCATGCCTCGCTTAAAAGCACTTGTCTTAAATCTCTTTCCCAAAGTTCCTCCATTAGGAAATAGGAATTATGTCCAATTAATCATCTATGTTCAAAATGGAGGTTGCCAAGAGCCATTTCTTCCCTCAGAAGGAGCAGTCTGCTAGAATGTAGCTCACTGTGATTGATGTTGCTAGTCAATGTTAGAAAATTCTCTTCCATTTTATATCAAAGAGTTCAGAAAACTCTGAACAGACGGCAAGGGATTAAGAGCTTGAAATATTTAAACAGAAAAGTCATCTGATCACACCTGTATCTGAAGGTTATTTTCTTTTCTTAAATACATTTGCATCTGAGGTGGCCTGTTTATTTCATAACTGATCTCCCCTTTTGAGGTCACTGTCAGGTCAGCCACCACAGTTATCATAAAGGTCGACAAAATAAAGACAGCAAATCTGATCATGAACCTGTACACTTAGCCACCAGTGACTTCAAACATGATATCCACCCTCATCTCACTCAGATTCAGAAAGGACAAACTTCCTATTGATTACTGGGCAAAGAGAAGCAGGACATAGGCTGTCTTGCTTCAGAGTGCTGTCCATAGAGAAGAGCTGAGCTAAAGTTAGTGAAGATCTTCTTAGAAAACCTGAGCCATGCTAAAGCAAATGTTCAAGAGAAGCCATGCAGACCACTGAATACTGTGAGAAAGGGACATGCCATTCACTGAGGAAAATGTTAGAATCTGTATTTTCTAAACTGCCTTAGTCTAACCCCTGTCCCCAAACCCCATTAACACAGTGTGCTGAAAAGAGAAAAAACCATATGCTTCTTCCACTTCCTGCGATGATTAAAGGGGTGATTTTCACCCACAGTGTTTGTTCGCCTACCCAGCGCACGCACCAAGCCTTTCAATCAACACGTCCTTTTTTCCTAACGCTACTGTTTTACTTAGGAGATAATGTCAAAGGAATTGAGCATTGTGACTGGATAATGGTCTCCTGCTGCAAGATAAACGCTTCAGCATTTATTGAAAATAAATGTTGGAGAAAAGCCAAGACATTTATTTTAAAGTACAAAACTATTTTCTAGTCACAACGTTCAGAGCCAGAGATGTGGCAACTACCTTACCAAACGACTTCTTAAGGAAACCAAAATCATCTGAAAAGAGGAGCCGAATATTGACATCCTCTCTGTGTAGTGGCAAATTCAGTTCTGTAGATAAAAAACCAAGTTTTTGGTGTGCCATTGATTGGCAATATTGAGTAAATTCTTGCACAAACTCAATCATCTCTCGCTTCATTATTCAGATAAGTTTTGTGCTTTCAGAAACAAAGTGTTTTTTATTATGCGTCCTGAAACCCAAGGATAGACTTAAGAGAAGAGCTATTTGCTGTTCTCAGACAACTCCAGGAGTGGATGCTGATACTGGGCTGGTGGGGCAGCACGTGCCAGGGACTTGGGGCGCTCTTGCTGACAACAGCAACACTTACAAAAGGAAGGTTTTATTCTTTCAGTATTTGTAGAGTGCCTTCAGACCTGAGATCTGTGAAAGTGAATCTCAACAGCTGCTCCTCACAGTATTGAAATTCTCAAGAACCCCAAGTAACGTGAATAGTTAGTGATGAACTTAGAAGTTCCATTTAGTTTACCCTTTTTTTCTCTATGCACTATAATGGACCTCAGTAGTATTCTTTAGAGTTAAAAAATGACTCCATGAACATTACCTTTTTTTTCAGTGCTGTTGTGTATAACTTTAAAAAGTAATCTATCTTCTCAAGTTTTTGAATAGGCCTCAAAAATTAATCAGGTCTTATAATTACACCATAGACTTATTTAATGGTATTGGTCTTTGTAATGATTATGGTAATAGCTATATAAAGTTTTTACATATTTGTCTTAATTAATTTTTGTTTGCTTTCATAAGAGTTATTTCTCCTCAAGATTGAACTTGTAGTGAGACATATGAATTGTGACATTCAAAACTGCTAGCTGATTGTTATGTGTTAGCTACACAGTATTCTTTCTTGGTTACCCGAATAGGTATTTAATTAGAAAATTCCCCTTTCCCAGCTAAACATGTAGCTTGGTAGTTAGCTGACAAACTGTAAAAACCCACAGGTTCAATTCCCAGAAACACAAAAACAAATCTGTGTAAACATGGACTTAGAAGAATACTGCTTGAACTCCCATAGACACCTCAAGAGACGGTAATGAAGGAAAGACATGCTTTGCTTAAGATCACCTTCTAGTAAAGTGTCTTCTGCCCACTCTTTAGAAGGAGCTGCAGGCAGCGTTCCTGCCACCCGGCTCCCGGCTGCCTGGCTATCTTATGCCCTGAAATAATAACACGGAAACTGTATTCTTTTAAACACTGATTGGCCCATTAGCTCTAGCCTCTTCTTGACTAATTCTCAAATCTTGATTAACCCATTTTTAATAATCTGTGTAGCACCATGAAGTGGTGTCTTACCAGGAAAGATTCAGCATGTCTGACCTGGCAGCTTGCTCCATCGTGTCTCACCTCACCTCGTTTCCCAGCATTCTGTTCTGTCTACTTCACCTACCTAATTTTCTGTCCTATCAAAGGGCCGAGGCAGTTTCTTTATTAACCAATGAAAGTAAAACATCACAGAAGACTCTCCCACATCACATCTTCTGGCAGCTAGAGTTGTAGAGCCAAAGTTTTAGTTTGGAAGCCCCAAAAGGTTGTTCAGCCACCCACCTCATACACCAGTTGAAAAGATACATGATGCAGAAAAGCAGAGAAAACAAATTCAGAAGAACAGACCAAGGGGCTCCATGATGCCAAGTTTAGCTTTCTACATAAGCATGAGCTTTATGCTTAAACAGATCATCAGGATAAGCACTAAAAGGCATGCATGATTAAGCATCTCTGCTCATGATGCAGTCAAGTAGGTTCTAGTACGTATCCATTCTGGTTCTATGAGTTGACTGAAAGATGTCATCATTGGTTGAAGAGAGCAATCTACTTCCCATAAGGTGGTCACTTTTGCTTAAGAGTAAAGCCTGACCAATATGGAAATTGTTCTTTCTAGAATCCAAAGTGACTGCAGTTTCATACAGAAAACTGGAGACTTATAAATGGCTTTTCTGTAATCTTCAAGGTCACTGTGAAAAGCTGACAATAGATGCCTTCATTAGTATTATATTTGCAAAATAGGTTAGTTGCAATTGGTTTCTAAACAGAGACTCCTTGGTAGTCAACCTGTCTCCATGTCTCTATGGAGAGGTGAGTCAGCGGCCTAAAGCAAAGGAGAAAGAGCCAAAGAGCAGGCAGGGGTGAAAGGTTCAGCCTTCCTTTAATTGGTTGTGAATCCAAGTGGGCCAAGTGATGTTTTAGAAAAGGCACTTGCCAAGTTAGATTTGGAGGAGTCAGAAAACTCTGTGGCCATGCACAAGGAACTTTCAGAATGTGGCCCTAATATACTTTCTTCAGTTTAAGAATCAATTTCCTTTGCTTATTGAACTTTCATCTGGAATTTTATTTCAATAGTTTCACAGTGATGAAAATAGGACAGGATCTGAGTAAGGAAGTTATTGCATACTCCAGATGCAATTTCCCGAGACCCCACAGAGAAGATTCAGTGACGTGTTATGTGTTTGGGAGTTTATATTTACTGACTCATGCCATTTGTCTACTGGCCATCTGAGGTTGTCTTGTAACTTGAAGGGAAGCCTGTGGAGCAGAGTAGACCAATGCCCCTGTGATTACACAGAAGTGTCCAGGTTGGGGTTTCTATATAGACGCATGTCTCAAAAATGTAAAATGTTCTAATCTCAGGGTGATTCTAGCAATGTGGGCTGACTGGGGATACTTATAATTAAGATGATTATACTTTATCTTCCAGGGAAGCAACTTTAGGAGATATCTATTTAATGACAGCATTAGGAAATTTTTACAAAGAGTTTTGTGAGTAAACAAGCTTTAAATCAGGGTAACCAGCGAAGGCCCATTCCTGATGTGTGCCTCCATCTGGATGTGAGTCTTTGCGCCACGCTTCATGGCCCATGCCTGTTCTAATCAGCTTAATTCAGATCCATTGCAGGAAACATTGACATGTGCAGAGGATAGAAAGAATGCATTATATAACAATTTTAAAACCAAAATTACTAAATTAAATACTTGAACTTTTAAGAAAGACTGCATCTCTACATGCAAGCTATTATTAACAAGGAAATATGCTTCAAGTGGAGTTTTGGACAGAGTGCTTTGACCCCCAGTTAGTTCTAAGTCCAACTACCAGAGTCAAAATGTGCCCAGATAGTTTACACATTAACCACTTTTATGTCTGCAAAATCAATAGTTGCTTGTAGTTCTTAGTACACTGTGGCTGATATCTAGGGCAGCATCTGTTTTCATAAACTGTTAACTATCTACTTTCTGAGTCCTCTTACCAGTAACAACTTACTTTTGTTTATGATAGCTTTGGCTTTTTGCTTTGTTCAACTATTTCTTGCAAAGATAATTTTCGGGAACAAAATTAATGTGCCATATTCTTTAGCTTTCAAATGTGTGTATTACCACTCTCTCTCTATATATATTCTGTCTATTGGAGATATGCATTTCCTTTCTTTACATATGGGCTTATGTCTGTTGCCAATATAAGAATTATTACCTTGTTTAAATCAAGAGATAAGCATTTTCAGCATAGTTGACAACCAGAAATATTTGTAGTACCTAAGAGAAAAAAAAACATTCAATAATAGGAAGAACACTAAGGACTTTAATTTCCAAAAGAAAGTCAGACATTCTCCAGGGAATTTATATCACCTGGCTTTTCTACCATGCTGTTTAGCCATGAAAGATTAATACAAAAAATAGTATCCATATAATAATGTGGCAGGTAACATTATTCTCTCTTCTTATTTTACCTCTTATTTCAAAGAAGATGTGTTTGTTTCCCTCTCTTTCACTGTGAGGATGGACATGGAGTCCTTATACAGAGGAGAGGCTCTTCAACCCTTGACTGTAGCCCTCATGGCTTTACTTTCATTTCCCTCATTTTTGTTGACACTACATAAAGTAGTTTAGAGCAGATCATATGACCATGACAAGCCTGTCAACCTGAGTTTAAATCCCCCAGGACCTGTACTCTGAATTCCACACTCACTTATATTGTGGTATAAAAGCATTCATACACACACACACACGCACACACACACACACACACAAACACTCATGTGCAATAAAAACTGTAATGAAACTATTCTATCTGTTATATACTTAAATACTTTAGTCTGTGCTATTGTAGCAACCTCATTTAAAGCTAACTAGTGTACATTCAAACATCCCTTGATAAGTTAGAGGTGTGTGATTTGTCAGGCTGATTTAGAGAATATGCAAATCATAATGCATCATCAAGGAACAAATATTATGTCACTATTCCTAGTCACTGCTTTCCACAGGGATTGTTGGCCAATGAGCTTCCCAGTGTTTCTTTTTCAACAATTGAGTCTATTTTTTTCTTTCTGTACACAAATATTGTATCCTATATTTACACCCTCTCTTTCTCTTTCTTTTTGATAAATTAGAAGTTATAGAAATAGAGAGACAGTTCAGGGGGTAACGTGCATGATGCACAAGGAGATGGACCCGAGTCTAGATCTGCACAACTGTGTCAAACACTGAGCATGCCTGAAAGCACAGCACTGTGGGCAGATAGGGAAGGGATGCCAAACTACGCAGTCTAGCCAAAAGGTAAGCTCCAAGTTCACTGAGAGAATGTCACAAACTAAAACAATGATGATGATGATAAAATAACATATAAACATGTACTCATCACTTTGTAAAATTTGTTTGTTTTGCTTTTGCTCCAGTTTGTGTTCTTCACTGCTTTGCCTTAACCCCCATACCACCATCTTCAAATAAAACACAAGCAGTATACAACTGTATGTTCACATCTTCACCTCTTGAAGGGAAATCAAATTTCTTCTAAGAAAACTTTACAAATGAATAAAAACATCACAGAAGAAAATTGATACAGACTCAAAGTATATACAACCCCCAAAAGCTTCTATACAGTTTAAAATTGGGCATTCAGAACAGAATCTATAGACCTTCACATAAAATTTGACACTTTCAGTGTCAAATCTACCACCCAAACAGAAAACACGGTAACAGAATTAGAATAAGACAGTTATCTTCATGTCCATGTCCCGCACTCAGTCCTGCCTCATGCCCCAATATTTAGCCTTTTCTGTTTTCTTCACAGTATCCTGTATCCATTTGTGCATTCGTTTACACATACATGTGGAAAAACATGCTAGTTATTTGCTCCTTAATATTAAGCATTCTGAATTCATCCTCTATCTCCAGGTTTTAACTTTAACTCTCCTTAGAGAGGAATAGTATTACATTTTATATGGACTAAACTTCTGTGATCCATGCATTTGTTATTGGACAACAGGGTTGATTCCAATTCTTTGCTTTTCTGAATAAAGCAGCAGAAAACATGGGGGGTGCAAATAGCACTGTGGTAGGCTATTGAGTTTCCCGGGTGGATACCCAGGAGTGAAATAAAAGGATTACAGGGTAGTACTATTTTTAATGTTTTGAGAAACTTCAAACTGATTTCCACAATGGCTCTATTAATTTCCACCTTAACCAACAGTAAGTAGGGGTTTCTTTCTCTCAACATCATCTGCAATGCTCCAAAGAATTTTTTTTAAAAAAAAATTCAAGGTCAAGTTGTACTCAAACACAAGTAACCAGAGTATAAACTAGCATGAGGCACCATTCCATGGGGCCAGAGACCTGCACCATTCTTGTTAGGGCACTGAGTATGAGTAATAGTTTGCAGGTAAGGAGCCGGAACACAAGACTCCTAGTGAGCAGGCAGCATTCAAAAAAAAGCAGCAAATGAGCTGAGATTTTCAGGCACTGGTTTCTGCAGAAAGCAGCACTGGTCTTTGACGTCACAGTTGGAGGTTAACTCCAATGGACTAACTGTGCTTAGTGGGCTGGACAAGAGCAACTGTTAGTACTTGCTCATATAGTTATAGCAGCTTTACTTTTCTGGAAAGTTTGGCAAAGTACTGTCAATATTTCGTTTAAAGCATATTCCTTTCTGTTAAGAAGAGCCTGCCTATGTCAGCTGAGTCTCTATTTTGTAGAATGCAGCTTGTGGACTCTTCCCTGGAGAAGGTAGTAATTATTTAGTCTCAAACACTGTTCCTAATATCAGCATTTTTGTAACTAGTGATTTGCTCTCACGATTACTTAGATTTAAAAAAATGTACTGTATTTATTATTCAGCTACCTACAAGCTTAAAATAATCATTTATTCATTAGCTAACTTAATATTTAACTGATTTTTTTTCTAGTTTGGGTTTCTATGAGAGATTTGTGTTTATTCAGATGTATTTAAGTCCTATTAGTTAGAAACCATTTTTTTTCTCCATGATATCTCTAGTAATTCTCCTGCTGAGGCCAGTTATTTTAACTTATAACTGTATAGTCCTAACAAATATTGGGTATCGTACTATGTGTTTGCTCTCAGTGAGATTACACACTCACAGTCCTGGGTGTTTTTTTCTTGAAACAAGGTAGAATTACCTGGGAAGAGGAACCTCAGTGGAGAAAAGTTCTCCATCAGATTGCCTGAAAGCATGTCTGTGGATCATTCCTAATAATGGAAGGGCCCAGTTCAGTCAGGGTGGTACCACCTCTGGGCAGGTGGCCTGACTTGTATAAAACAGCAGGCTGAGCAAGCCATGAGGAGCAAGTCAATAAGCAGTGGTCCTCCATGGCTTCTACTTTAGCTTTTAGCTCCTATCTCTAGGTTGCTGCCTTGTGTTCCCACCCTGAAGTTTCTCCATGCTGGATTATAGCTATAAGCTGAAACAAACCCTTTCCTGTACCATCACTTTTGGCCATGCTATTTATCACAGCCCATCTCTCCAGAGATGGCTCAGTGGTTAAGAGCACTGCTTGCTTTCCCAAAGATCCCGAGTTCAATTCGCAAGAATCACATGTTGCCTCCCAATCACTATAATGAGATCTGGTGCCCACTTGAGAAAGAGACCTGGTCAGTCATCTTCATCCACTTAGACCATGAAACCCAGTATGTACAAGTTCAACAGAACCACCATATACAGACTGCCCATGCATGCTTCATAATAAAATTTTATCACAGTACCTTAACTAAAACACCCACAAGACACCACATGTCTTGAGTACATTGCATGGGGTGGATGTTGAAGGAGCTGCGGGCTGCGTTCCTGCTGCAAAGCTCCTGGCCGCCGGCTAGCTTTATACCCGAAATAACAACACACAAACTGTATTCATATAAACACTGCTTGGTCCATTTCTATTAATGTGTGTAGCACCACGAGGTGGTGACTTACCAGGGAGATTCTAGCCTACGTCCATCTTGGGTCGGAGCTTCATCGCATCTGCCCTGGGCAGGAGTCGCATGGCATCTAAGCTCACTTCCGCTTCCTCCCAGCATTCTGTTCTGTTTACTCCACACACCTATGTTCTAACCTATCAGCCAAGCAGTTTCTTTATTAATTAACCAATGACCTTCCTCCACCAGGTGGATACCACTGACTATGAAACTTTGTGTAAGTTATCCCAGGCTGGAAGCATGCTAGCTTGATGACATTTAATCCAGGCAAACTAAGTACAATTAAAGGTTAAAATTTTAGAAAGTCAGAAAATAACATATCTTTCTTCAAAAGCAACATTTAATACTCAGAGAAATGAGTTTCTTCATTCTACTGACTTTGTGGTCATTAATTGATTCATTTGCATCAGCCTCCTGGTGCAGCCCAGGAATCAGGGCAGCTTCTGTCAACTGATGGCTGTGTGTTGACTTTCTGCTGTGCCTGTCAGTCATTCATGTACTATGTCTAGTGATTTACAGCAGAACTAACTCATCATAAACCACATCCATTTTCTTTGTTTAATATTTCCTATTGAAAATTCGCTCTGTATCTCCCTGCCTCTGTTATTATCTCATCTCTATCTGTCTATCTTGGTCTCTCCCTCCCATTTTTTTTTATTACTTTTCAAACTTCCTTGCATCTTAAAATAAGGTTTTAACAGCTACCTCGTCTACAATGTTTGCTGTTGAATTAATTATAAAGAGTTTACAGAGTTAGGAACACCTTTTAGAAAGGCCATGTAGTGTTTAGTTACTGGTCACTATTATATTCAGTACAAAGCACTTTGGCAATGGCCTCAGAAAAAGTTATGAATAGCATGAGGAGGTATTGACAGAGGAAGGGGAAGAGTGCGAGGAGAACTTAGAGCAGATTTGACCCAATGTCCAGGTACTAAATAATGTCATATATTGGAAAGCATGTCTGCTATCAGAATTATCAAACGGCTTAGCAGGCATTTTGAATAGCTTACAAGTCATTTACTTTCAGGATAGAAATACAATTGTTTGAAATAATACACTCTTCGGTCCCTTTATTTTTTAACCTAAAACGTAAAATCATTCAGAAATTCAGTTATGAAACATAATTGCATGATAGAAAGCTAGGGACTGTGTGCGACACATTCCAAGGACTCTGCCTTCCACTCATTCTCAAAGGGACTTTAGTGCTCCTGTTAGGTTATAGAACGAATATTTTTCCTGCTTTTGTTAAGGTAGTTTGAGATATTGTAAAACACTGGTCTTTTAAATGTAGGAAGCGTTTAGTTACAAATTATTAAAATACATTATCATTTTAATTTTATTATGATTTTTCTGCACATTTAATGTAAAATTACAGTGATTGCTTTTACCTGTAATATTTCTATTTTAACATTTGTGTATGGTATGATTGACCAAACCCAATATCCTTTGTCCATCTGCCACCTATCTACACACACACACACACATGCTTGCATGCATACACACACACACACTTTCTAACACCTGATAATTACTGTTTTATGTTTAAGTCAACTTTGTCAAGGTTTTCTGCATGTCTATTTTTTACTTTATTTCTTTTAACTGACAGGTTAGTTCCATACTTAAATACCACAGAAAGAACCACCATAAATGTAAATATTCAGGTATTTCTTTGGTATTGTTTCCTTTGGATATATCCAGAAATTTTATAGCTGGAACACAACTTAGATGTTTTGTTTTCTGAGAGAATTCCACTCCATTATCCAGCATGGCTAGATGAGAATTCCATTTCTTTTCTGGGATTTCTTTAATATTATCTTACTGGTGTGTGGCAGTAACTCATTGTAGCTGCCATATTTGATTCCCCAATGCCAAATGATACTGAACATTTTTTCATTTATTTGCATATGAACTGTTGGCATATATGTTACTGTATATTCTGTTGCTGAGATATATATTTTTACATGCTGACAATATTAGCAAGAACTTTCCATTTATTTCAGCCAAGGATATCAAGTTGTTCATGACTGCAGAAAAGCAAAGCCTACAACATTGCCAACTGGGAAAATTAAATCTATTTTCCATTTATAGCTTGATAAAGGTGAACATTAATTTTTTCAGTGTGGCATGTCATCTCTAAAGTGACAGGAAGTTTGCCCCTTTTTGTCTAGAAAGCACTCTTGATTTAGAAGTTTTGAAAACAAGTAACATAATAGAAAAGCATCTTAGACCCTTTTCCAGTATCTGCAATAAAATATCCCAAGAAAAGAAAGGAAAGAGAAAGGGCTTCTTTGAGTTCACAGTTCAAGGCCAGAATGTCGAAGAAATCCAGGCAGCAAGGGCCTGAGAGAACGGCACACTCACAAACAGAAAGCAACGAGCGCTGTCCACCTCCGATCTTTCCCCTTACCATACAGTCCAGAAACCCAGCAGAGGAAAGGGTGCTGTGTTATTTAGTGAGGGTCTACCTACCTCAGTTAATGTAATCAACATATTCCCTCACAGGCATGCCAGGGCCAAAATAATCCCTCATAGGCAGGCAGGAACAGAGCTCAGTATCTATCATAGATGCACAATGAGGAGTATCTGGAGGTCATTCCAGATCCTGCCAAGTTGACATTTAACACTAACGATCATAAGTGGCTTTATATATAACCCTGTTCAGGTAAATTTGAAACTGCTTGAAAATTTGATTATATTCAGTTTTAGCCACGGATTTTAGGCGATGATTTTGCTAGAGATTTTAGTGAATGTGATGTTTCTTCAGTGTCGTATGAGTTTCTGAAAAGTGTATGTCCTAAAACTAAAATAGAATTCCAAAGAAAGTAAAGTGTTTTTTTTTCTAAAATAGTTTCATTGAATAGTTTGTGCATTAATACGCAAATTGTCTGACTGTTGAAATTAAACTTTCCTAATGTCTATTCCAAATGTGTATCTTCCCACCATCTGATTAAAGCCCATGTCAGAGGCACTCGGTACTGAGAGTGGAGTTTACTGTTTCATGCCTGCACACTCAAAAGTGCTGCCTGCTGGACAGATGCTGCCCGAAAGGAGATCCCAAAGTCTAAGCTGCAGCAGCGTAGGGCCCACACTGCCCTGCTGATGCACACTGGTGGACAGGAAAGTACTGATCTCCTTACCTGCTCTTATAGGGCACCTCTACAGAGCAGTTTCTTTCCCTGGGGAGATTTGTGAGTGTTGTGCTTTGGCATGCGGGATGCTGTTTTGGTGAAAACAGTCTGTTCTGAGTGAGTCCTAATTTTATTTTTGGATTTTTTTAGCATAGAGAAGTCACTGTGAAGGAGGATACAAAACCTCTAACCATTGTAGATCTCTTACAGTTCTGTTTTATTTTATCAATGTTTATGTAGTTTCTACTTGTTATGGGCAAAAACACAAAGTCCGAAGTAATCTCCTTGTTGGAGACAAAGGAATATCTTAATGAAACAATGGGGATGAGAAAATGCATCTTCCAGGGAGTCACTTTTTTTTTTTTTTTGAGGAAAGCCCTCTTCTGTCCAGAATATTGCTCAGATGGTGTGATTTTCCTCAACCTTCACCTTACAACTTTCCCACAATTTAGCGGCATATTCAGATTAAGCCAATTCACAGAAACAAATGGATATAAAGCAGCACATTATTAATTTAAAATTCAAGCAAAACAAACATGGCAGAGCTGCAATCGGAAATTACTTGGGGTGCAATAAATAGACCGTGGACTACAGGCATGACACTGCCTGTTGCTCCCTCTTTTCTGGGGGCACCGGTGGCTCTGCCTTCCTGCTAGAGAAGCATACATTTCCAAGGGAAGTCTTGGGTTTCCCTGTGTCTATTGCTACTACATGCATATTATTTCTGACATTCAGAAGGCTGTTGTGAAGGAGCCATTTTGCTTTTGAAGCTATACAGATTTCATATTCTATGCTTCTCTTGTAGCCTTGGAGCTGTAAGAAATATTATTTCTTAAATGTGTCCCATTGATATATGCACTCATACTCCCTGTTAGTTCCTACTGTCCACTTAGTAAAGAAAATGGCCAGCATTCAGCTTTTTGGGAGATCAGGTTAGATCTTTAAATTATTTTAAATTGGATTCTATGCCAGCACCATAATGTTATGTTATTTTAAATATTTTTGGTTTGCGTATTGATTTTCTTTTGAATTTCTATTTATCTTTAATGAATAATTTTAAAAAACCTTTTATTGCACTTATTGTGTGTGTGTGTGTTAGCCCTTGTGCATGCACAACTACATTCCATATAATCGAAGACATCTTGTAAAAGTCAAATTGTTCCTCCACGTGGTTTACGATAAGGAGGAGCTGGAGAAATGGTTTAATTTGTAAAGTGCTTCCTGTATAAACATGAGGACCAGAGTTTAGATCCCTAGCATCTATGTAAAAGCTGTGGATGGATCAGAGAGAGGAGGACCCCTAAGATTCAGTGGTTGGACAGTCTAGCCTAAGTCATGGCAAGGCTAAGTGAGAGACGCTGTCTAAAATCATAAAGTGAAGAGATTGAAAAAGATATCCCGATGCCTACCTTACACACAAACATGAGCACATTTTATACACACACACACACACACACACACACAAAGTTAGGAAAGATTGAGAAAGTAAAAGGAAGTTCACAGGGTGGCTCAGTTAGTAAATTGCTTCCAAAACAGCTAAGGACTTGAAAGCCCCCAGAGTCCACATAAAAATTTCTACATGTGCTTGAAATCTCAGAGCTAGTGAGGTCAAATCACTAAGATCTAAGTAAGGCCCCAAACATCAGCCTTTGGCCCTAATATGCAAACACACACACACACACACACACACACACACACACACACACACACGTTTTAAAAATGGTGGTATTTCTTTTCTTGCTCTTCCTTTCTGTCCCTCTCCCAACTCCACCATCCTGTTCCTCATGTTCTCTTCCTTCTCCTTCACCCATTCCCCACTCTCCCAATTTACTCAGAAGATATTATCTATTTCTCCCATTATGGGGTTATGGAGAAACCTGATGCTATGGAAATTCCCAGGAAAACACAAAGATGACTCCAGCTAAGACTCCAAGCAGTAGTGGAGAGGGTGCCTGAACTGGCTGTCCCCAGCAATCAGGTTGATGACCATCCTATTGTTATCATAGAACCTTTATCCAGTAATTGATAGAAACAGCTGGAAATTCACAGCTGAGCACTGGGATGAGCTCTGGGAGTTTAGTCAAAGAGAACGAGGAGGGATTATATGAACAAAGAGATCAAGATCATGATGAGGAAACCCACAAAGACAGCTGTTCTGAGGTAGTGGGAGCTCTTGAACTGTGGATTGACAGCTGGGGAACCTGTGTGATACCAAACAAGGCTCTCTGAATGTGGGTGAATGTTATGTGGTTTGAGAAATCAGTGGGGCCACTGACAATGGGACTAGAATTTATCCATAGTGCGTGAACTGGCTTTGGGGAGCAATTCCCTATGAAGGAACACCTTGCTCAGCCTAGACATGGGGGTGGGAGACTTGGCCCCACCTAACTTGGTCCCCCAGTGGATGGGGGATTGAGTGGAAGGAAGTTGGGGGGTGAGTGGGATGAGAGGAGGGAGGGTGAACTGTGGTTGGTATGTGAAATGAAAAAGAAATTTTTAAATAAAAAAAGTAAAAAAAAAGAAAGTGAAAAAGAAACAATGTATAATACATGATTAAAAATAATTTACTTCAATTTGTCTTAAATTTCTGGGGCCTCTGTGCTAATAATTTAATTTAAAACAAGTGCCAAGTTTGCTAGAGTAAACCTGATGAAAGAGACTTAACAACACACTAAGTAAACCAAGTGAAAATAAAGATTCACTTACAAGTATTTTAAACTCTTCACTAAAAATGTTTCATGAGGAACAATTTCTATGACTAAAAAACTAATATCTACAATCTCTGTTTGATAACTAAACTGTATTCTACCTAGTTTTTTTCTTCTTAAGTCTGGTTTTCTGGCATTCCTGTTCAGAGCTAATCTTTTACCAGAGTCTACTATAGGAGAAGGATCAGATTGGCAATGTCCTGCAATTGGGTAAAAAATTTCTACAAGTAATTGTCATGAAAATTGATTCAGCAATAACAATGTCTTTTTAGATTTTTTTCAAACTGCTTATTTGGCTTAAAAGTTACAGATAACACAGAATATCAGACAGAAACCAAATTCTCAGGTAAGACAATTTGGTGATTTGGGGAGGTTACTCAGTAAGTACAAAATTGACTACAGGACAAACACATAAGTAAAGTTCATAGACTCATAGGGTCTGCATTTAAAGCAGATTCTTTTCACTCTGTAACTAAGTCAAAGCAAAGGGGCACATTTTTGGTTACTCTGTCTTTACAAGGCTTTAATTTCTTTTCTTTTGGCTTTTATGGGTAAATGAAGACATGTCTACTGTTGATCTCTTTCCTATTATAAAATTTCTATAATAATTTGTGTCTCTCCTGCCATCCTGAGAAAGTCATCATGTTTGGGTGATGATGATGGTGATAATGATAGATAGATAGATAGATAGATAGATAGATAGATAGATAGATAGATAGATAGATAGATAGATGATAGATAGATAGATAGATGATAGATAGATACTGCTACACTGATCAGACTGTGTGCTCAATGATATACATATATTATCCTTCCTGTAGAGTCATGAGGAAGGCACCATGATCAGATCCATTTTACAAACCAAGTGCACTGAGGCAAAGAAGAATAGCAATTTTTCAGCACCCAATAGAAAAAACGGTGCGTGAATTAGCAAAATACCTCATGAAGCAGTGGCTGAATAATAGCTTGTTCTGTTGCTTGCTTTCCTCGCACCCTTACTGCATTCTAAAATAAGCTCCTACTATTTCCAATGACAGTCCTTGCAGTTTTTGGCTGATTTCTAGCTGAACTCTGACTTCATTTAGATTATCAAAGAACATGAGAATTATGTCTATTTTATCTTAAACATCTTTTATTCTACTGTAATACTGGAATAAGTTTAAGCAATTTTTTACCTGTTAAAGAAAGGTGAGTTTCTAAATTGTTAATGAAGGTTGACTTGGAATACACAGGACAAATAATCCTAGGCATTATTTCCAACATGGGAAATTCTAAGTATTGTCTGTGCATTAGGTATTGTTGGGAGTCTAGACTAAGTCACAATCTCACCTCTCACAGAGGTTCTTATCAAATAAAATGAAGAATTTGAGAAGGCTAGGCAGTGCAGCCTTAGTCTTCAGCATTAAATATTTATATATTACTAACTGAACATTGATGTTTTAAAAGATATAGATTGAAAATAATTAAGAATTATTTGTTTGTTTTTATTACAGTTATTACTTTTCAAATGCACTGACAAATTAGGGTTTCCCTTTAATGTAATTTTGACCTAATGAACATATAATTAAATATTGGTCTATCAAGAGTCAAGAACCTAAGTAGTGGCATGTTGGACATTACATAGTGTAATAGTGTCCGAGCTATAATGAAGATCCAAATCGTCATTTGGACCAGTGCGTTTTTATTTATTCTAGAGTGAGCTTTGACTCCCTACCATATGACCATTTTGAGTCACTGGAAATATAGTGTGTATTGTATGTGTTTCTACACAGCCCATATAGGACCAAACTATTTCGGTGAGTCTCTTTAAACACAAGGTCATGGATAATTTGGTTTTAGAGGAGTCAATAGCATTCTTCCTAAGCTCATCATGCATCTCCTGCATCCTCACCCCACATTCCTGCTGCTGCATGGCTGTATATATGCTTCTGAAATGTGTTCCTCTGATTTTCTGTTGCTTCACAAGTACTGTTTAAATCCTTATTCTCTCTTTCCTACAAAGCCTTTTCTTATTATTTCAGCTCCCACTGATTTCTTTTCTGATTGTCTCTGTATTCTATGTCACCCTCTTTCAAATGTGCTAATCTTGCCTTCCCAAGTATATTTCAAATATATCTAAAGCCAGGAATGTGGTCTTAACATCTTTTGTGTCACTCTCTAAGAGAGCATGCATTGAATAAATGCTTGAAATCTGCTGTGTTGTATTGAGTCTGTTCTTACATATTTTATGGTACAAAAATACATAGGACTCATTTCAGGTCACTTGCTTCCTTGATACGAGCATAAGGGAATAACATAAGCATGCTTTTGATGATTAACACAAGAGTTCTTTCTGGAAATTATAACGAATGGATCCACCCAGTGAGCGTATCAGAAACTGAATTTCCACATGTAATTTATTTTACTTACAGCAGTTTGGGTTTAATTTGACAACTCTCTCATTATAACTAAAAAAGAAAAAAATTCTTCCTCTGTACAAATGTATTTCCATATTTCCATCTCAGTATAAGCACAGCTGTGAACCAATTACTTCAAAGTTCAACAGCTGGTTGTTTCTATCCTTAGCACTGGAGAGAATGTTGAGCTTAATCCTAGGGAGACGCCAAAGCTCAGTGCAGAGGTGTTCTGTTTTTGATTCTTCCGTGTTATTTTCTTACTTTGTTTTCATTTCCAGCACAAATGGGGCATGTTTTCTTCCCTCTATGGTGTTTATTTACTATACTTGGTACCTAGATATAATAGATACATCTTAAATGTTTATAAAAATATATTATGTGATTGTTTACTAGTTATTGACAGCAACTAAATAAAAGGACAAACATTTTTTGGTAGACATCAACATATTTGTCTAAGAAACAAATATTTTCTCAGGCCACTCAAACTGTGAGTGTATGAAGATGAGAAAAAAATTCACATTTATCTATGGCTTCTGGTGTTGGTTACTCTCCTGTGCCCTCTCCATCTGCCAAATTGGCCTTCACTGTCTCAAAGACAGAGAAAGAAATTGGTGACTACACAAACTTATTTTCAAGATGTCCTGCCTAGCATGTGACTTTTAGCAAGGAATCACCTTGAGTACATTGCTCTATGTGAGCTCTTGGTTACTCTCCCCATCTCTACTTATGAACAGACTGATTAGACTTGTTTGTATGTGTTCTACAGGGAGGGAACATGCTCATAATTAACACAGCCTTTATACCCTCCATTAATAGGAAGAGCAGGGCGGGGGAATGTGTGCTCCAAGCTATAGATAAAGGTCGCATTCTTTTCCCAAACTCCCCAGCATTCTCCCCAGGACAGGTGGCTACCATGCTGGGCGTATCAAAGCAAGCTAATTGCTGTGGACATCACTCAGCCCCTGTTGTGTTTGCTGGGCTTCTGCTCAGTCACTGCATCTTCTAATGATGCTTGGATTCAGTGACTGACAGGATGTGGGAAAGAAGCAGGAGGTGTCACCCAAGGAGAACTCTGTAAGTGTGCTAGGTAGCCATGGTTATTTGGTGCAGGTAAGAAGGGGCAGGAGAGGATGTTCTCTGCTTTCGGATCTGCGAAATGCCTTGGTTAAAAGTGCTATCCATAGTAATGCACTCTTCCCCGAGATGTTATTCTACCCATTCTGAGAACACTGATACAAGATCAATTTTCCTTCTGTTAAAATATCTGGTTTATCTGAGAACAGTTTATACATAGTCCTGTCTGTGACCTCCTTATTAATTTCCAAACATAAAACAACAGAAACTTATGTATTAACAAACACCAAGAAACCACAGTACTTTAAAAAATTTATAATGAGAAAAATTAAAACTCAGTTGAGAGCGAGGTGGAAAAGGGCAGGAGGAACAAAAATTGCAGTAGAGATGGGGCTGAGAGACTCCTGCAAGATGAAGAGAGAGGAGAAGTGGGGAGGTTGGATGGCATCAATTGAACAGGAAAATCTCTAGGTTACCATGGCAGAAATAGTTTTTCTCATCCCACACATGTCTCAGATGTGAGTTTATCTAGATATTTCCGGTCTTTGTGTTTTCCTAGACTGCTTTCCCATCGTTTGTTCAGGATTTTTCTCCATACACATTTAAGACCTAACTTACTCCATTCAGTAACATTTGTTTCACACTTAATGAAAACTTGACTTACTTTTAATTGCTCCTAACATACCAAATATTTTCAAAACATTCTTATTTCCTCCAAAAAATATCCCTATGTGAAATTTTCTATGAATCAATGTTATTAGCAATTCCACATGTCTTTTCTTTTAAGAAAAATGAATTAATATTTTTCAATATTCTTGTAATAATTTATTTGTTCCTCTAAGCAACATTTTTAATGACTTTTCCTGGCTCGAAATCAATATCACATATAAGTTTTGTTCCATTTAAGGCTATTGATTATCCTATGACAAAATTATATTTTTCAAAATTTAATAAAAGTGTGTCAATATATGTTATTAATGACTTTCACACATACTTATGCAATTAAAGATTAAATATGTGCTGACCATATTTTAATAATATTATTACTTTTTAATTGAATATAGTTTACTTCTGAATATATTCATATGTTAAAATTCCTCGATGTGAAGTCAGAGTTTCAATTACATAGAAAGTCACTAGTGGTTACTGTACTTGATGCAAAAGAGAGAAGGCTTTTTATATATATTTTTTTACAAAAGACCGTATTTGCTGCCATCTGAGATACATCTAGCATTTTATAACTAAAAGGAAAGGGTTTGAGTTGGATGTGGTATCTCACTCATCTAAGGCCAGCATTTGGGAGGGAAGCTCATGCACTTTGCCACAGATTCACAGACAGCCTGGACTATAGTTGAGATACTTTTTCAAATAAATAAATAAATAACAAAATAAATAACAATCCAAGTAATCTGATAATGGAGGGTGTGCATTTTACACGTAATTTGGGGGAAAATCAATAGAGAACTGATTCCCATAAGGCATGGGCAGGTATTTTGTGTGTCTGGGGCTGCTGAAGAAAGGAGGAAAGGAGGGAGAAAAGGGGCCAGGCAAACCGAGTAGGGGAGCCTTTGCAGACAGACAAGAAGACGGCAGGAGACAGTGCACACAGAGCACCTCACTGTGGCTTTCGTAATGTTAACAGATCCACCAGACTAAATCAGCAAGATCGGATTAACATACAGATTTTCTTTTTTCAACTGGTGAAGGAAATAATAGAAAAGTTATGTCATGTAACCCCCAGAGGGGGAGTTAGCTAGATATGGTTCTAGACCCTAGGATTTTCTCTGACAGAAATAACCTAAAGGAGACATAAGTAACTGGATGCCAAAATCATATCTACATCTAGAGGGCCAAGAACACTTCTGTGAATGCCCCATTTGTTCTAATGCTGTCTCAGTGTAAAATATCAAATGCATTTTGAAGATGTAGCTGACTGCTCACAAGGAGAGAGCCTCTAAATCATAATGGAATTCTGGGCAATTACCTGGGTTACTTTAGATACTTTAGAAGCCATTTAATTAGCATCATTATGATGCGGTCCTACTTCCTTTTCCTTATTCTCTAGTGAAGATGAAAGGGAGTTTTTGTCACTGTTGTTTGTTCTATTTTGTTTTTACTTTCAGTAATAGGATGTGAGTTTGGGCTGGGGAGGACTGTCTTAAATTATTCTTATTTGCCTGTGTAAATTCAGCCACAGAAGAGCCGTAACTGGTTTTTTAAGTTTATTTTATTATCTTTTATGAGTATGTGTGTGCATATGTGTGAGTATGTGAGTAAGTGTGGGTGTTTACAAAGACCAGAAGTAGTCATCACATCCTCTGGAGCTGGAGTTGTTGGCACTTGTGAGCTCTCCTAACCTGCATGCTAGGAATCAAACTTGGGTCATCTGGAAGAGCAGCAAGTGTTCTTAACCACAGAGTCATTTCTGCAATCCTGAATAACAATAATTATAAGAGTATCATTTTCTTCAGCACTCAATACAGTTACTGATTTTTTTAACAGACATTGTATTATCTCCTATCTAATATGATTTTCTGTCTCCTGTTATCTCATGATAAGTGGCAAACATGCAACTCTGTTAGCTTTTGTAATGCATGCTTTTGTATAAATTCTGGCATATGAAAAGAGAGATTAGCTCTGGAAACTTTAATCAAACAATGAACATTGTTTTATCTCAGAGATGATGATGTTGTGACTCTTTCTTTCTTTCTTTCTTTCTTTCTTTCTTTCTTTCTTTCTTTCTTTCTTTTTTTTTTGTGGTTTTTCGAGACAGGGTTTCTCTGTGGTTTTGGAGCTTGTCCTGGAGCTAGCTCTTCTAGACCAGGCTGGTCTCGAACTCACAGAGATCCGCCTGCCTCTGCCTCCCGAGTGCTGGAATTAAAGGCGTGTGCTACCACCGCCAGGCGACTTTTTCTTTCTTGCCAGGAACCTATAACAAATGTACCAACCTTCATTCTGTGATTTCTAGTTGGAAGGGCTCCCCTGTGGTTGTTAAATTTGGCTGACATTTTTCTTAAACAATTTTGGAAGATTCTGAGAATAGAAATGCTGAATCTTCCAAGAGCCACGGCTCACTATTATGGGTGAGAGTCTGAAAAAAAAACAAAACAAAACAAAAAAAAACAAAATTGATTTGTTCTCAGACTGGGGAGATGGTTCCATTGATAAAACGCTTGCTTATGTCACACACAGGGACCTGAGTTCAGATCCCAGAGTTCAAGTAGAAAGTCAGGCATAAGTTATTATTATTATTACTATTATTATTATTATTATTATTATTATTATTTGGAATTCCAGCCCTGAGAGGGTAGAGACAGGCAGATCCCTGAAGGTCACTGATGAGCCAGTGTAGCTGAATCATTGAGTTGGGTTCAGTGAGAGATCTGTCCCAAAGATAAGCGAAGAACGAACGTGACTGAGGAAAGAAAACTGATGTCAATCTCCAGTACTCATGCGCGCGCGCGCGCGCACACACACACACAGAGGGAAGGAAGGAGGAGAGAGAGAGAGAGTTGTTAAGCTTGCCCCTGTTCTAGTTAAAAATAGCCAAAGTGGACCACATTTGATAATGGTTCCTCTAATATTGCAAAACAGATGCCGAATCAGGAGATTCCAAACTCACCCCTCACCGAAACATCTGTACTGAAGGACAGAAATTCATGTTAAATCTAAGGAGGCACAGTTAGGATGTGTTAGGATACGCTAATTTCTTCACACAAGAAAACCGTCTAAGCTAGGCCCCGCTGAAGGAGCCTGGTGTTGGAGGAGCTGCAGCAGCACTGTGGCGGAGTGATCTCCTGAGTAAAGGACCCTCAGGTCCCCCCTCATGAAGAACGCAGAGCAGGTGATTCTGTGTTGGTATCAGCTCCGCTTCCTTCACTATCAGAAGCTTTTTAAAACTAGAATAGAACTCAAAATTCAGAGACAGTATTTTTGCTCATTTCTGCATTCTAAACTGTTCATGCTGGATTGTATCTTTCACTTAATCGTCAGCTCATAGATCCAAATAATAACAAAAGAGATCATCAAAACCAGCAGTTTTTACTGACTTAATAAGAGTAGTGTCTATGGTGCTCCTATTGAACAGCCTGTAATAAAGCAGACTTAATGTTTGTGTTACCTGGTGAGACCTAACGGTAACTAAAACTCTGCTCTTGAATGAGAAGACCATATGACATGTTTTATTATTGTCCATGTTTCTTGTAAGGAAGTTCAAACACCTCTAAGTTGGTACAGGACACACCAGTCACTAAAACAACACAAAGAGGCAAGCAGCCTGGGGGTGGGGGTAAAGTAAAGGCAGCAGCAGGGGTAGCAGGAAGCAGGTGTTTGTTATAGTAGTGGGTTTTTAAGGAGGGGGGGGTGTTACTAGGGTGAGTTGGTAAATTCTGAAATTATCCAAATAATGAATTTTAACTGTTGGATCTCAGTGTTTTTTTTTTCTCAGTTATAAGTCAGTAACCAAAGAAGGGAATGGACCTTAGGGGCTCCGTAAAAGTTGAGTATGGATTTTGAGTGACTTAGAGTGTAATTTCTTTAATCCAGTACTGGTATTTCATTTTCCAGATAAATGTACTTTTTTTAGTCAGAAAAGGGGTGTAATAGAAATTTTAAAAAGTTAACTCTTGTAACTATATCCAAAAAATATTGTAGAATCAGCCAAGATGAACTCATTGGTTTTGGAGAGTTCACCACACTTTCTAAAAGCCTCATTTTTACATACCAGAATGGTGATACATACTCAAATATTTACGTCAGCATAACTGCAAGAGCAGACTACCAGATGCCATAGACCCTCAAGGTATTTATATAACAGCTGGACACTTACATGCTAAATTTTCTCTTGCCAATGACCTAGCATGTTCATGTGACATTATTTGGATTTGTTGATTTAATAAAGCAGGACAGTTTTTTAAGTCACATGATCACAATACTGACATCCACATATGTTACTTCTAGTCCTTTGCTGCTACACCAGATAACATAAATATGGTCTCTTTAGGTAAGAGCAACTGCTTAAATGGTGACATGGCCGAGTGTCAGTCAACATCTCCATGTCCATCCTGTTCTATAGCTTGAGGACACTATTTAAACGCTGGCCCTTCTCACTTTACATGTAGTAATGATTCTATTCTTCCCATTGAATGACTGTGAGGTGAGTTCAGAAATGTACATGGATCAGGAATGTAAATGCCAAACAATGGTCATTTATTGTATTATTAAACTGATATGAGGGCAACAGATTTCAAAGACGAAAACATTAGCACTTTTCTTGGGCAGTGTGTGACACATCTTTGAACTCCATTTTTAAGCTTCCTGGCATTTATTAACTTAATTCTGAAGCATGACCATTCACCAGGTAATGAATTCATCTACATTTAGAGTCTTAAATGATTAGAATAACTGTTTAGCCATTCAGGCCTCAGGAAGTCAGAGCTTACAATGATTGGGCAATTATTTATAGCAAATACTTGTAAGAGCATCACAGTTACCACAGTGTCTTGTCAATAAATATTAGGTAATGGATTAATATATATTTTTAATGAGGACGATAAAGTGCCTCAATCAAAATCAACTTAATTAGTTATTACCATAAAGATAGTAAACTTGATTTAGGGTTTTCTATGTAATGAGCTTCTTGTGTCAATTGTCTCATTTAGTCTTCTCAATCAGCATACAACATAGATCCTGTTATTATTCTCATTACAAAAATGTATAGAATGGAGATAAAGTAGGTACCTCCATTAGTGTAGAACTTCTAGGATGAGAGTACCGATCCTCAGTTTCTGGAGCTAAGGGTTTAACATTTTAAAAGATACTTTAAATAAAAGGATAAAGTAGAAGCAACAGATACTTGTATCACTTTCCAAAAGAGAGTGATAGAGGAAAATAAAAAGCCTCCTTTAATGATTCTGAGTCCCTGGAGAAAAAAGCTGTTTATATCTGTCCAAACTGGTATACAGGTACATATAACAAGAATCATGAGAAAAAGCAAATGGAAAACACAGGCTGAGATTTACACTCTCATCTCATAATAGAGTTATTCAAGAAAATAGGCCTAAGGTGATATCAGTGTTTAAATTAAGGTTGAACTCTTAGAGATTGTCATTAAATTCTTTCACTGATACTGTAAACACTGCCTTCAGCTCTCTAAGCACTCACTGATACATGTTGTTTCCTGACAAATACTAAAGATAACAAAAATCTGCATTCTTTCTTGCTAATAGAGAAGCCTGCTTAAGTAGCTTAGACAAAAGATTTTATTCAGAATACTTCTGGTTTTGAAAGTAATCTTCTTGATAAAATTAAAATATCAGTAGTTTAAGAGAAACCAAAGAGTTTTGATTCTTCCTCTCCAATATGTCTCACATGAAAGGAATATAACATAGAAATTTTAGGGGGAAAGAGATGTGACATCATGGACATGTATCTCTGAGATGCTGCGTAGATGGCCATAGGATGTAGTAAAGAATTTAGGATTGCACAATTTGATTACCCTGTGGGATCAACCAGACTATGTGGTCACTCAAACCACAATGTGGTAGTCTTGATAGGATCAACCAATGATAGTTATGGTGTAATAAAAACAATAAAACCATTAGAGTTTGTGTCATGAAGAGTAAATTTTTCTTTCTCTCCCTCCAAATCCTACCACATACCCCTCTCTTTCCCTCTTCTTTTTTCTCCCTCCAAAACTTACCACAAATCCCTCTCTTTGCTCCCATTCAAGTTCATAATCTCTTAGAATGAGGGTTCTTGCAAATAGACTGAACCTTTAAAATAACTTGTATCCCCAGTGGAAGGCCTGCTATGAAGTACAGCTTCACAATATAACCCAAAGCAAAATTTTGCTCTTCTCCTTTCTTGATGTATGTGGATGATGGTATGTGGGAAAGGAACAGCAGGTCAGCTCCAAGTGTCTTGTTAACTGCACGAAAATAATAGCAGAGGAAGAGGAAAGCACAATGAAATATTTTTTCAAAAAATACCGTTGACTCTTATTTACCTAAATGGAACAATGTTTGTCCTACTATCTCTCAACTTGGATGTTTTCTTAATGGATGAAGACATTTTCTCAAGATTTTATACATTAAACTGTGCTTTTGTCCCAAAATGGTTTGTTTCAAAAATGTTCTCTGAAACATTTCCTTTTAGTATTTAATGGTATAATCCAATTGAAAGTGCCACTTGCTGACATAATTTAAGGAATGTACAAACCTTAACAGTTATTTATTTTATTTATTTGGAAATAGATTAATCTATGGAGACATCATATTAAATACAAACCTTCTACTGGGAGATGGTTGCACATGCTTTTAATCCCAGCACTTGGGAGGTAGAGGCAGGCAGATCTCTGTGAGTTCAAGGCTGTCTGGTCTACTATGGCTAGTTTCAGGACAGGTTCTGTAGCTACAAAGAACCCTTCTCTTGAAAACATGAAATAAATACATACATACATACATACCTCCCAAGAATTTTAAAGCACATGGGTAAATTGCTTTATAGTTCTTGAATTTCTATAATTTATTCATCACTGGTCCTAGAAAAATTTAAGTAAACATTGTGTACTTAAAGACTAAAGGACTTTCTTAGTATTTTTACTTGCTGTAGTACTAGGATTCGAACCCAAACCTGTTGCATGCTAGACACCTCCTCTACCCATCAGCTCCATGCCAAGATACTGCATTCTGTACTTAATAGATTTCTGAAATGGTGCAGAAAGAAGTGTTTACCATATACTGTATGTTTAATAGAGCATGAAGAAGAGATGACATATGGAAAAATGAGCCTATGAGTTCACTCTTTTTTAACTTATTGTCTTTATTAAGTTAATCATCCAAGGTTTGAATCCCAAAACTCTACTAGTTCAGAACCTACCTTATTCTTTGTATCTTTGACCCAACATGTTGTCCACGTTGAGGTTTTCCGCCTTTCAATTTTACTTTCGACCAGTTTCCAGTTATTTGAGTCTCATCTTCCTCTCTACAGAATACAGATCATGGGTTTTAAAACAGCAGCCATGGCAGGTTCAGCATCAGGCTGATTTTTGGAGAAAACGGGCTGAAATCACAGACACGTCCCTACTTAAATAGTAACCTACGCCAAGAAATACACACACTCATTTTGAGTGTGCTAAAGAGTAAGGCAGGCAGCTTTAGTTCATTCTCCTTTCAAGGGTGAGTCATTCACCCTGAGCCACTGCTGAAAGGAGGCATTTTTATTGATTTGCAGATTAAGAATCTATTTAAAAAGCAATAAATCAATCCTTGTCGTAAAACCTACTGCAACAAGCTCAGGAACTTGAAAGTAATCACTGCTGTTTGATGAGAGCTTAGTTAACTGTGTTTCTCTAATGATAGAGAAAACCATAGCTCATAATGAAGGTGCCGAATATTGAAGATCTTGATGAAAAGTTGGAAGATTGAGCTGGCATAAATCAATGCATGCATCCAGAAGCCTGCAGGTGGGAGGAAGAGCAGAGTGCTTCTGCTGTGTGATTACACTGCATTTGAAAGTCGACAAGGACCTCAGCTCCTCACACACTAAGCTATTGTCAGGATAGAACTTATGCTATGAAAAACAATTAGAGACTAATGGTGACAGTAGACTATAATCAGAGATCAAGAATTTTGTTATTGATTTTTATTGAGCATTATGCTTTTTCTCTGCTCCCCTCCCTACCTCTCCCCTCTTCCAAGGTCCCCATGCTCCCAATTTACTCAGGAGATCTTATCTTTTTCTACTTCCCATGTAGATTAGATCTATGTAAGTCTCTCTTAGGGTCCTCATTGTTGTCAAAATTCTCTGGCATTGTGATTTGTAGGCTGGTTTTTCTTGCTTTATGTATAACATAAAGATATTTTTTACTAGATGTTTGTTTTTTACAAAGAGAAAGGTGATTCTACATTAAATCCTATATACTTGTATACCAGAAAAAAAGAACATACCCAGTGAGACTTTAATGGAGAAAACTAACTTTTTCTTTTTAAGAGGATACTAATTGAAGATAGCATCTTGCCTATGGGCTTAGAGGTGACAATCTGTCATTACTTCCTGCTCTCAGTACTGGGGCCCCAGCTGAGTTGTTCCTGTAGAGACCCTATGCATATTCTATGAGTTTATATGTGTATCAGTTTTATTATTTTTTTTTTGGAGGACAAAGTTTACCTAGAATCACTCTTCTTTCTGTCTAGTGATATGTTATGTGTCAAATCCTTACACTAGAGTTCATGATATTAGTAGACTGGACTCATCAAAATGTCACCTTTGCTTTACAGTCCTCTGCAAGGAAGCCAGATTACAGAAATTCTATAGAAGAGATAATGCATTTAATCTGAGCTAATTGTTGCTATGTATCATTTGTATCATGACGAAAAGTTCAAAATAAAATCATACAATGAAAGAAGATTCTACACCTCAAGTTAATGCAATATAATTATTAAATATTGGAGTGAATTAGTTAAAATAAAATCTCTCGTATGGTTAAATTGAAGGTTTCCAAATAGAAGGAATTCATTTTATGTGACTCATTTTATATCCTGTGTTTGTATTACATTATGTAATTATATCCCTAAAATATTTGTAATGTAGCACAGTACAGAAACCATGTTTTAAATAACAGCCAAGGCTAAGATGATCCTGTTCTTCAAGCAGCTTCTCAGCATTCTTCCTAAGGCATACTTGAGCATAGTATCTCATTAATCTCAGTACCTGATAAACAGACATAGAAAAGAGAGAATATAAAGAAAGCATAAGTGACTCTTAAATCAAAATTGAGACATAAAGATTCACCTCCAATCAGCCAACACTTGTAACATGGGCACACTAAGAACAATGTGGCTTTTCTAGTCATATCTTTATGCTAGCAAAGAGTAAGCAAGTATTTTGGTGGCAAATTAATTATTTCTGCTACAGCTTTCTTCAGTGCACTTGATTATTGACTGAATAGATTTTTTTGAAGCCAATTCTGTTGGACATTGCATGAAGTACCTTGAATCTTTAGAAGTCTATGCATCTTGCTCAAAAACAAGGGCACGAGAGATTGAGGTAGATATGGGATTACATAGAGTTGTGACTGGGTAAATAAGCTATCAATTTATCCAGTAGAAAATAGTGAGGTGTTAGATTTCTGAATAAGGAATAATATATCTAAAGTTGCTTTTTCACAAACCTAGTTTTGGCAACATTGTAGCCATAAACTTTAAAGGGGCAAACTGAGATGAGGAGAGCCATTAAAAGACTAATGAATGAAGAAGACAAAAGCAGTGGTGGGGTCCAGGGCATGATGCAAAGGGAAGTAGATGTGATGTTTAGCAGCAGTATAGAGAGAACTCATTTTCAACTGTGAAAAAGTTTTGAAAGATACACATAGACATTTGCATCCTTGTTGCAAGCTGGGGGAACTTCCACTCACCAATGTAGCAATTTCAGAAGGAAAAGCAGAATTTGAGGGGAAAATAATAAGCTGCATTTTAGAAATTCTGGATTTGATGCACCTGTGTATCTTCTAAGAGAGTGGAGGTAATCAACCATAGTTGACTGAACTGGGGTTTCAGATGAGGAGAGTGACTTAAAGCTATTAGTTCACATGAGCATAAATGATGCCAGCTTCAGGAACTGAGGGAGGACTCTAAAGGTGGGCAGCTTGAAGCAGTACCTAAGACACACATCTTAAATAGTGGAAGGAAAACTGTACCTGAAGAGTCAGACATTTAGTCAAAACTGTGAAAGGAAGGCAGCCTCAGCCCAGGATCTAGATCAGTACCTGTGACTGAGAAAAGACCACAGTAGTTTTCTTCAAACTGAGAAAGCTCATCTGCTTTGTCGATATTTCAAAGACCATGAAGGGTTCCCAAGTTCATCGTGTTTTTATTTTGAGGATGACAGTTTGTTCTTGATGCCCTCAATATTGTTTATCAAGTAAGAGGCAAACATATTTGCAGAGTCACAGGTCACGTAGCCAAGACAAAAGATCACTGTGCGGACTTAGATCCCTGAGGAAATTATTGACCTTGCAATGAATGCAATTTTGTAAATGCACATTTGATTGATTATGCTGCTTTATTCGGTAGTTTATTTAATGTTACATTGTGGTTCTGTGGATGTCAAGAATGCTGAACGTTGTCCCATGCATGCAACTTTGCTCACTTAATTTCATGCTAGAACCCTTGGGAGACAACTGGCAACAGTTGACTCTGCTATTTGCTGGTAACTTATTTCTCCTGTACAAGCCCTGTCAGAAGATTAACGAAAGAGTAAAATTCAGTATGCTGTGTACATGTCATTGTAGCTAATCATGTCTTCAGTTCTTTATTTGGATGAATCAATGTCTGGTTTACCTTATCTATAAGGGATCTTAATAAAGTCTTGATTTTTACCTTTATAAATTTTTCATAAGCTCTGCATTATTTATAAAATATTTTATATTACTTTTTGGACTCAAGAGCTTTAATATGGTAGAAAATACTTGATTGAGTCAGTTGATATTTAGGAAACTACATATCCATGGTACAGACAGTGAGAATGGTGCTGGTGATGTTGAAGGGAGAAGAAGAATTTATTTATGGAGGAATCTTATAGCCTGAAAATCCCATACCAAATGTGCTTCGAGAGACAGGGATATAGATCAGCAGTAGAGCATTTGTGCATGTACAAAGTTCTGAATCAAGTCCCTGTATGACAAGACATAAAAAGGAATTAATAAACAAAATGAGCTTCATAGAGATATAAAACAATAAAAGGAAGCACTTTGTTTGGCTTCAATATATTCGGGTTCTTGAAATTTAGATCAAGCACAAAACTCTCTGATACAAACCACATAGTGCTGAGTCTTATGGATGAGAAAGTTGAGGGCAGCAGAGACTTCAGATTCCTTTTCCTGAATTAAAGAGGAAAGTACAGTCTATTCCTATTGACTCTGATTCAGCGCTTTGTGACAAAAGTTCCTGTCCAGTTGTAGCTCAATCTCCAGTTCCCCAGGATTTCAACAAGGATGCAATTATCTATGTGTATCTTCCAAAGTTTTTCCACAGTTAAAATTGAAATCACACTTGATTTTTTTTTGCTTTGGTTGAATAAGTTTGCCACATTTTCATCATGAATAAAGCACTGAACTAGGCACCAGAGTGATGAATTAAAATGAGTTTTAAAATTCAGATGTTACTGTCTGCTATATATTAGTGTGACAAAGATTTCTCAAGCTACAACCTTGGCTACGAAGCCATGGAATACTAAAAACTGTAGAAACAAAACAAAACCCCAAATCACCTGCAATCTTGAATGGCTATTTACTGTTAATTTATAATAATTTAAATTCCATCCATGCATTTGACACTACAAAACTAAATGTTTCATACACCAGCTACCTCGTTACATAAGGGATATAAGAACAAACTTGATTCTTCAGCTCATTCAGTTTCTAATAAACCCAGAATACAAATTTTGTTCCATTAAAAATAATGGAATCTCACTATCCTACAGCCATTTAAATGCTTTAGAAAAGAACAGTCTGCTTTTTTTTATTCCAGGAGCTGTATACAATAAATCTCATTATGAAAATTACCATATTCATACTATCTTAATAATGCACATGCTCGTATCTCCACCACCTTCAAACAAACAAATAATGGTGGAAATTATGCGACACTGACAATAGGCAGGAAATGTTATTGAGAAATGAACTTTTCCCTCTTATTTGTTAGAGTAAAACAGCATCTTTCCTCATTTAATGAGCTAAAATACATCCACATTTTTAACATTCAGATATATTGAGTAAATGGAGAAAGCCAATGGCTAAAGACATTAATAAATGTCTTATTTCCATGTGTTGTGTTGGTGTGTATGCCAACACAGAAATATCAACACATGAAATCAAACTTCAGTATGTTTTATGATTAAAGATGCAGAGAAATCTACCGGAAGTGCCTGTTTTTATATGACGCGATTAATTTTCTGCTGCTTATTGTTGTGTATTATTGTGTTGTCGTTTGTTCTCTGTGTGCTGAGGTAGTAGTTGAGTGGAGACCCTTTCAGAGATGACATGAGTACAGCAAGGCTCTACTGATTCTCAGCAAAGCATAGCTCCTGATTAGCCCCTGACTGAACCCAACTCTTCTTCCTAAGGTACCAAAGGTATTGTGCACTAGGCAGATCCATTCAGCTCTTCTCTAAACAAGAGGCAGATGCAGCTGGACTACATAGATTATATCACAAGACAGTCCTTAAGGTGGTGCTTCAGTCCTTTGCTGAGCGATTCCAAAGTCAGTTTTCCTTTTCTGTACCTGTACATTAATTACATTTCTGTGTTATTTCCAGGTGAGGTCAAAAATGATGTAGAGCCAGTACTGCCTAGTAGTAATGCAAAATAATGCAGGGCAACTGTACTACCTACTAAAAGTGCCCTCTCCTGGATTGGCTTTCACTCCCTAGGGCTCCAGGGGAAATAGAGCTGTACATATTCTCCTGTGTTTCTCTTCATGAGTTGTTCTCCTCCAACACATTGTGGAGACCAGCCTCTTTGCTAAGCTGCCATGAGCCTGGTGTTAAGTTCTTACAACTCCATGGTTTCAGGCTTGTATTTAAATCGTCTTCTGACCTCTCAACCATACCAGTTTACTTGTTTAATTCTGTGACTCTAACTCTTTAAATGGGTGCACTGGAGCTGCGTCTCCATATCTACCCAATGCTATAGAGATCAAATGAATGCTTTTGATGTGATGAAATCAAATGGAAGGCTCTTGGGCTCTGAGGTTCTAATTAAATTTTATGATTAAAATTAAAAAAAAAACCCTTAAATTGGAAACACACTTTCAGGGCATGGCTCTTTTACTTCCATTTTTGCAAATAGGCGAGCCTTGGACTACAATTGTATCCATTTGCATTTGACTAGCATTCCTAATGTCTCTTAAAACCTACTATTGACATAGGAATAGAAAGTTAATATGCAAGGTTGGAAACATTGTTTACCGATTACAGTTAATTAATTATACATTCTATTTTTATCGCCATAGGATGCAGTCAATGAGCATCATTCGTGCACAGCACAGGTCAAATGGTTTAAATGACTTTTCGAATGGAGAATGAGAGTTTTGATTCTATAGTCTATTTAAAATAATAGTGGATACACGAGCTTCAAATGCCTATGATTACAGCTTAAGGAATTAAGGAATGATTTGGTTGTGAGAGTTAGGAGTTTCTAATCTCATTTTCACAGCTAATTACAGGGTAAGTTTAGAAAATCATATGCAGGAAAAAGCATCTGTCTTCTAAATTCTCTTGATGTAAGATGATAATAACCCTCACTTGTTTCTTCTACATCAGAGGTTTTGGAGAGGGTTGTTGATGTAATTCAGGCCTGGAAACTGAGAGGATAGAAAACAGCGGCATAAGAGCTTCAGGAGCCTTTGGGGATATGCCCCCAGTGTGTTCAGCACTCGTCAGCATTTTCTGTTGTTTATACCGAATGTGCCAGTAACAGTCCAGTATGTGCACACTTCTCTTGAAATCCTGTACTCCATTTTTTTTATTATGTGACAATACAGAATAAATACTTGATATTTAACATGTGATAAAATACTTGGTCTTCCTCTTCTTGCTTTTGTGACCTCACATTGCTTACCTAATGTTACTGAAACTATATTGTCTAAGGAACTAGAAATAAAACTTCAATATGTGTTTTGTGGTAATTATATAAAAACATAACGTTACTATAGTTGTTAGGGTCAGAGCCTGAGTCCTGGTAGTTCGGACAAGATAGGTTTAGCCAGCCTTCCTCAGAAAGCAACTGAAAAAGAAGGAAGAGTTAAAGAGGAAGAAGGTGCATTCAGTGTGGCCACATTGAGAAGAGGGAGAAATAAAAGACCTCCAAGCCCAACTTCTGGGTCCAGCCTTGAGATTTAGGATTAAATAAATGAGAATAGCTTGCTTAACTAAGTAGTCCTGGTTAAGGTATGTTAATCCATCATTATCCTTTCTCTATTTTTTTTTTCCTGAATTGTTTTTTTAAAAAGTTTCAGAAGAGTGTGGAATCTCTTCCTGGTAAATAAGTTTCTCTGCCTGACTTAAGCCTTTCTCTTTTCCCATCACGAGATTCCTGTAGAAATTGTATTTCTTTGAGGATCATTGTTTCAATAGTCAGATTGCCACACGAAAAGGTACAGGTTTCTCTCTTTAGAATATCTTCTCTTCTGCCAGGACAACTTAAGCTAAATACTGGTGATGGTTGACTTTTGTATTTGCTTATTTTTCCCTAAGCCATTTTAGACTCAGACAAGTGTTTGAAGTTCAATATTTTGTTGACTGAAATACATTAATTTATCTGTATTTGTGATATATATTTCTTCTAGTAGTTGCTTCTATTCCATCCAAGGGCATCCTAGCTAGAATAAACATGTGAGTATATGTAAGAATGTGGCATATGTAGTTATCTGGTAGCACTGCTCACTGAGAAGATCCCAAATTGAATTATCAATGTATTTTTGCCAAAGACACAACGAGCAAATAAGACTTACTGATTGATTAGAAAGAAAGGAACTCTGATTATACACATATACACATTTCACTTGCAGACAATTCTGACCATAGAAGAGAGAACAGGGAAAGAACATGGAGGAAGACAAATATCAAAGCCTGTGCTAGAATCAGCAGGCTGGCCATAGGGAAGAGTTGAAACAAGATAGATGAAAATCTCTTGGTGCTTTCTACTTTCCTGGTGCCAAGTCTCACCAATGCTCACCCTTTCTTTGGCACAAGTTTTCTGTACTTCTTCACCAAATTTCTGAATGCTTCCTCTGTCGTTCTGCTTTCCTCCCCAAGTTCTAGTTCCCAAACTCAGCAGAAATGAATCAGTAATCAGCTGAATAAGTCTGCTGCCCTAAAATGTATAATCTGGAAAAAAGGATACACATAGGGATGTCCAAACAAGAATTGTCTTCAGAATACTACTTTACAAATCTATTTTCAGAATACTAGACCAGGAGGAAAAGTTATCATTCAAACCAAATAACATTATTATAAAGCAGATTCTAGAGTAAAAAAAAATGACCTTCCATTGAGAAGGGAAGAGTCATAATTCCTCTCAAAGAGTGTTTTATAACTTATTTCACATTAAATTGAGACCTATTAGTTATAGAAGATATTTTTCTCAAGTTCAAAAGAAAAAAATAAGTGAAATATTCTGCTGCTTACACATAATACTTGTGAAATCCTCACTGTGAAAGACAGAATAACCACACATGGAAGGGTAACAAGCTAAGTAACAGAACTCTAAGTAAATCTTCAAAAACTGACTATTAGGAGATGGGTCAGGCAAGGCAGCAGAAAGAGCTGGAAATTAGCGTCCACTTTGCATGTTGGGGATGTATTCATTTAGATGACATTCTCAGTGTACTAAGCAAGACTTTTAATTAGTTTCCTGTGCTAAAGAATTGCTGTGTGTGACTCTATGAAGCCAAGAAATGTATTCTGAGAACTCCCAAATAATTTATATTAGAATGTGTGTTCTAAGTGTTTTATTTGTTGTTTTTATTTTCTGTTCATTTGCAAGCCAAATAGCACACTCTTACCATTACAAAACAATTATGTGAAGGGAAAATAGATTTATATGTATGAATATCAGAGAAATTAGATGGTCAAAGCCAAGGTTTAAAAAGTAGTTGTGGTAGTTTGAATATAACTGTCCCCCATAACATCATAGGTATTATATCAATGTTCCTAGACACTATTAAAGAGTATGGTTCTTGGAGTGGTTATGGCCTTGCTAGAGGAAGTATGTCACTGTGGGACAGGCTTTGAAGTTTCCTATGCTCAGGGTCTCAGTCAATTTCCTGTTGCCTGAAAAATATGGGACTCTCAGCTATTGCTCCAGTACTATGTCTGCCTGCACATCGCCATGCTCACCATCTTGCTGATAATGGACTGAACCCCTAAAACTGCAGACAAGCCCCCTCATTTAAATGTTTTCGTCATAATGGTTGCAGTAGTCATGGTGTCTTTTTAGAGCAATAGAAAACCTAAGACAGTATCACATAGAGTGGATGCAGAAAATAGGAATATAAAATTAAACAAACTACAGCTCAAACTTTTAACCCATTCAACTGTCCTGTCAGAGAAATAAAAATTAAAGACTTTTGAAATTGAATGCTACCTTTCAAAATGTTAACAAAATACACAAACAAAACCCACAAGAAAAAAATCAGTCTTAAACGTGTTTGATAGCTGACAATAACTTCTCTGGATCCAATTACACTATTCATCCACATTTGTGCAAAGGACCAGCTGAGGAAATTCCCAGGCTCGCAGGCTGTGATGTTAGTTACAGTGCAGGTATGCTATTTAAACAATGTTAATTATGAACTCTTCTACAACTCCAAACAAACTGGACAACTTGATTTGGACTTAGAGTTGGAAATGGAAGTGTATTAGTGTTGGAAAACATATTAGGGCACTAAATCACCTGATAACTAGGTCTTAAAACTATGAACTTCCGACTAAAAAAATGATGACTATTTACAGAAAAATAGAGTTGTCTTACAAAGAATTAACTTGCTTTTCTTTGATTTGAATATTTTGGAATCTAAGAACTAAAATAAGCATCTTTTTAGGGTAACCAATAATACTTTTTATAGCCCAAACATTTCAAGGGTATATGGGATGACTTTTGAAAATGACTCCATGAAGAAGAATCCATCAGATGGGGGAAATGTGAATCAAATAATCCCACACTAGTTCCAAATAGGGTGTACTAAGGTTTTTCTTTATTAAAAGGTAAACGCACAGATCACAACCAGGCAATAGGAACCGGTTCAACATCCAGGTGTGGTACGTGGGAGGGAGTAGGCAGAACCATGGCCATTTGGTACCCAAAGCCATGCCCCACCTGATCCTGCCTCTCAAAGGCCATTGACTGAAGGAGGTTCCCCATCACCTCCCTCTTTTGCCTTAATAAGAAAGTTCCAAACCCAATATACAATAAGAACAATACAATATAAAATAAGAACAGATTTCATGTATAAAAATTAGAATTACAACTAGTATAAACAATATTAAGCAAGGAACATATTTTAAATGTTTCAATAATCATTCTATCCTAAAGAGTCTAAGTCTTATATTAAAAATGGCTTGGCTAAATTATAAGAGGAAAGTAACTACACTATCTAATCTTCAGTTCCATCAAAGGCCTGAGAAAGGAGATAATATTACTTGAGTAGGCAGGAAGTACAATCAAGCAGCTTCCAAAATGTAGATGACAGGGACAACTGGCTAACTGGGCAATCACCAAAAGTCTCCTTTGCAATGTTGAAGCAACCAACTTTAGCTAAGGCCTACAGTAACTAATAGGCCATTTTGGGAACAGGGAATTTTTTTCAAAACTGTTTAACTCTGTCTTGGCAACGTTTAGCAATCTTTTTTCTTGTATTCTGCTTGTCCAGTCAGGACACCATGCATTTTGTCAGTGGTAGAGGCACGGACAGTTGCTTAAATGTATTTCAAGTAAACTAACTCATCTCCATTAACCTGCGCATCACCACAAGGTCGTGGCCTACCGGCAATGTTTTGACAGGCTCCGGAGGAGGCATTTGTCTCCTGTGGTGGACACTTGGCTTCTCACTAACTCTGCCTAATCTCTCTCTATATATTTTCCAGCCTGGCTATATTCTGTTAAATCATTGGCCAAAAAGAGCTTCTTTATTCATTAACCAATTAAAGCAACACATATACAGAAGGACTTCCCACACCAACTTGGCAAAACGTAAACCATTTAACTGTTGATTTTACTTGGTATGTTTAGTTGGCGCATTGTCTCCCCCCTTTATAGTAACTCAATGTAAATGTCTTTTGTATACACATATATTTTAGGAAGCCTCTATAGTAGTAGATTTCTATGTAACTGTCTGTAATGCATTTAGTGTTATCTGCCCATTCAGTATTAAACGAACACTATTGCAGAAGACACTGTTTCCTCTTGTCACAAATAGACATTTTACTAGCTCACTAGTGTTCATAGTGCTGTTAGAGATTCTTCATGCAAACATAATCACCAATTTAGGCAACCTACAAACATTGCAACCTACCACAGTGACTTGCCTGCAACATATAGTGGTATAGTAGTGGAACAAATGTTATGGGAATAGCCAACCACTTTAAAACTTGAATTTGAGGCCGATTTAATGAGATGGAACCCATTCCTTACACGGATAAAGTGACCAAAAACCTGGGACTAAATAGGATGTAGGCCCTAAGGGAAAACCTACTAGGATTATTCATGTAAGATAAAATCATAGCAATGAAATAAATCACAATAAAATATTGTTATATACATAGATCATAACCTTACTCAGCCTTCATCAGGGAAACTTTTTATTGCAACCAATAGTAATTAAGACAGACACCCATAATATGACAATGTATAGAGTGTTAGAGACTTTTGAGTATTCCCCTCTAAGTGAGATGTCTTTATCACATCCTCCCCTCAAAGATCACGGATCTATGTAGAAGAAGAAACTGAAAGATGATAAATTCCTGAGGTGACAAATAACTCCAAGAATAGTATCTTCCATAAGCAATTGGGCACAAATGAATTCACATAGACTGTGACAGCCTAAGCAAGATTTGCAAAAGTATAAGCCAGACACAATCTGAGCATGGAGAAGGAGAAGTAGGCACAAAGTCCCACCTCTCTTCACAAGGCTATTTCAATTAAAACCTTCTCAGAGAGGGAAAACCAATCTTCTTCAACGTAGTCATGATAGGTATGTCAGCCACATGTCAGGGCAAGCCCCATGCTCCAGAGTAGATGGTCTCACAAAGCTAGCTCCACTGTTTTGTATGCTTTGATTTTTATCTGTTTGTTTTTAATTTCTGTTTTTTGATGATCAAGGGAGAGAGAGAGAGAGAGAGAGAGAGAGAGAACACATTATAGTTGACTAGAATGTGGGGGATAATGTGGGAGAAGGGGAAATATAATCAAAATATATTTTATAAAAATATTTAAAGCTAATAAATACAAAAATAAATAAATATCTGCTTAATGACTTGAATCGGCTTACATCATATTATTTTAAGTGGCATTTCATTTAAACATTAAATAGTTTTTCCAGAAAATATGTAAGTATACATCTCACTGGAATAGTTTGAAGTCTCTACTTTAATAACACTAATGATACTTTGACTCAAGTGCTAATTAGCCAACAGTGTTGTTGAATTTTAAAGTCATTCAAAAATAAGTTTATGAAATGAAAGTTCAGCGCAAAATATTTCATCTGTGGGGTATTTGTTTAAGATTGTTCCCCAATATTTATTTCAATAACTATTTGACATAGATAGAAATAAACTTTTTTTTTACAATATAGAGCTTTTTTGTGCAGCCCTGGCTGTCCTGGAACTCACTCTGAAGACCAGGATGGTCTCAAACTCAAAAAAAAAATCTGTCTGCTTTCTGCCGCCCGAGTACTAGGATATAAGGCATGCACCACAGCTGCCCAGCTAACAGTCTAACACAAACATGTGAGAGTGGAGTATACAGCATAGTACTATACTCATAATCTGGTATTTCTTGCAAATTAATGACTAAAATGTTCCGGTAGCCTACGAGGTAGAATAAGATTAAACAGTTAAGAAGTCCACAGAGAGAAACTATGTGAATGGAGTTTGATTGGATGATTTAATACCCACGGATTACAAGTATGGGATAGTGTCTGCACAGTGAAAGAGAAGCTTATGGGAAAAGCTTGGTAGGGACAGAATGTGTACCAGATACGGCCTAATGGTTTAGTACTTCTAGAGTAGAGAAGGGGAGATGATGTTTGAGAAATTATATTAGACTATTAAGTAGGAGCACATGAAGGGCTTTTGTGCTAAGATGAGGGTGAGGAATTGTATGTATTCTAAGTGGTAAGACAGGGTAGAAGTGTAGCTCAGAATGATCACTCTCTGATAGTACAGAGAACTGACTCCATTAGAAGTGTCGCTGGGGTAATTTATATCAATGAAGTCTACCTACAACAACACTGGCTAGGAAGAAAGTCCAAGGCATTGAAAAATACAGAATAAAAGACTTGACAAATTTGCTATTTCTAAGTGGCACCTGCAAACATTCTCAGCTTTCTGTGCCACTATAACTCTGTCATGGGGCTACTAGTAGAGAATAAAGAGGCAGCTTTGATGATGAGCTCTTTAGCTCATCTCATTGCTGTGACAAAACACATGACTTCAGCAACTCAAAGACAGAGTTTCAGAGTTATTTCCAATCATTATGGCATGCAGTGGCTCAATGTGGTAGAATCTCACATGGTCCTACACCTGGAGGCAGAGAGTAGAGAGAACCACGATCAAGTATAGCCTTTACAGACCTGCACATAGTCACCTAATTTGGCTAGCCTGGCCCTAGTTCCTGAGGATTACACAGTCCCTCAGAATAATGCCATAAGCTGGGAGCAAGTGCTTGAAGAGTAAGCCTCTGCTGCACGTTCCACACCCAAACCATAACAAAAGCCAAAGATTTAGTTCAGAAAGAAATAGAAGTGTTCCTCATTTTCTAAGCTTGAAAGAAACCACTGCTAGTACGTTCCTCACCCCCAAGGGAAAAAAAATTGAGCCAAACTTTTATTACATATTGTGAGCTACTCAAGTGGAAACATTCGATCTTAGAAGTGATGAATGAAGTCGTTTTTCTCTCCGTCCAAACAATGCTCAGCTAACTGCTGAGTGTTTGCAACTGTTGCTGGTTTTACCAGCTTAGCTTCCTAAAAGCTTTGCTTGGCTTTAAAAAAAAATGAGACTGCAAAGCTTCTGTGCAATCTTTCATGAGCTTCTCTTCCGTATTGATGAGCTGGCTAATTCACGTATAATTGCTGAATTAAGGTTAATGGTTTGAGTCTTAACATCACTAGTACTTTTCATTTTGTTGAGAATGTTTTTAGAAATTGTCAAATAAGATTTGTTGCTTCCTAGACTTCAATTGCTTAGACATTCATCGCCACTTCTCAGACATTTAAATGTATATGATAAAAAAAAAAAAAAACATTGTGCCTGCCTGCTGTAGCTAAGAATTTCATGGTAACAGTTTGGATTAAAATAGAAACATATTTCCTTAAGATTTACCCTCAATGTTAATGAAGTTAGAAAGTCTGAAAAACTTCACAATAGCAACTTAATTTAACTTAAAAGAAAAAGCATAAAAAAGAAAGCCTCATAAAAGTGTTGTTTTATTCTGAAATAGTACTTACACGATGCTGAAAATACTATCTGGATGTATTCAGAAGACATGAGTGATTTTTTTTTTGAAGAAAAGGTATGATTTATAAAGTGGCTAAATCTTTATTTAGCAATTATCAGCTCTTAAATAAAAAAAGTTTGTGCCATACACCTTAACAAGAGCAAGCACATTTCTACTTGTTCATTATCTTCTTGATGAAAGGTGAGTATAAAGAGATCAACATTATCACATTCCTATGTCCTTATCTGTGTATTCTTCACATCTCCCTGCTCCATGTTGTATGGCTGTTACAAAACATGTTAGGTTATGTGCTTCCTCTCTTCTCCTGTCATACATTGTAGAGGCATGACATGCATTGGTTTTCTAGTGTTTTCATAGCAAACTAGAGAAAAAACACATGACTAACAGAGCATTAAACTATTCTCACTCATTATGGAGGCTAGAAGTTCAAAGTCAAAGTTTCGTTACAGCCATGCTCTCTGTGAGAGATCTAGGGCTATCTTTCCTCTTGCTATCCTTATTTTGTCATTTTCTTGTTTGGCCTTTGGCTTTATCATCTTCATCCCTGTGATTAGCTCTTCATCGACACAATCACTTTTCTTTTATAAAGATACCAGCCATTGGATTATGGCAAATCCTAACCATCTAAAGCATCATTTTAACTTGAGTACATTCATAACAATTTATTTTTGAATACGTCTGAATTATTTGGTTTTACATAGGTGAAAGTTTAAGGTGGAAATTGAGGGAAAGAAATGCTATAAAGCCCAAAATACACTTTGATATTTACCTGGTTTGGTAATGGTTGTGTGACAGTAAATCTTTCTTTCAAAATAAACTTGTGTTAACATAGGAGAATTTTCCATCTGTGTCCTAACTAGGGCGTATCTTGCTACACTTCCAAGATCCAGTTAGTACGGCCATACTCACAGCATCTGTGGGTACCAACACAAGACCTGCATGAGATGAAGCTATCCACATTCTAGCAGAGGGAAACGGGATACATGTGCTCTAACTAAAGGGATATAGAAAACTAATGGTACTGAGAAATAAAAAGTCAATTTTCTTTAAGAGTGTGTCCCACGATATGTTGGTCACACTCAGTAGATAGCCCCATACCCAATAAGTAGCTTACATTTTTTTAAAGAGGGGATATTGGTGTGAGATGAACGTGGCAGGGATTAGGGGAAGAAGGCATGAAAATGGTCAAAATATTTTGCGCAAACTTATCACAAGCCTGTTTTAAAAATTTATGTATCTTTATTTTATGTACATTGGTATGAAAGGTGTCAGATCCCCTGGAACTGGAATTACAAACAGATTTGAGCTGCCATGTGGGTGCCAGGAATTGAACACAGGTCCTCTGGAAGTGCAGTTAGTGCCCTTAATCTCTTAACCATGTCTCCAGCCCCTCACGAAATTTTTTTAGTCCTTTCTCTCTTCCTTTCCTTTTTGTTATTGTTTATTTTATTTTATTACATTTTGTTTGTCTGTTTTTTTGTTGTTTATTTTACTACCTTGCCACAGTTTCCCCTCCAAGTTGCACTAAGGCTAAGTACCTCCCCATGTATTAAGACTGGGCAAGAGGCCCCAGTATGAGGAGGAGGCAATAAAAAGTGGTCATCCAGAAATCATATACACACAAGTAAGTGACACTGAATTGACTCACAAGGTTAGATTTACATATTAGTGTGCGTATGTATAGTCAGATGTTTGTGTGTTAATGGGTATCCAAAGAAAAATGTTATTGAGAGGGAATTAGGGTATCTAAGAGATACCTTATGCAGGAAGTATAAAGACAGACTTTCATGTTCAGCAGAGCTTACTGATGACCTCTGGTCAGGTTTTGAGGGTTCTTTCTGGGCACCTGGAAAGGTGCTGGTGTTCTTCTAGTCTTCCATGCTTTTCCCGCTTATGTATTCGCTGTGCAGCAGAGGTTTCAGGCACACCAAGGCTGCTTAGTGTCACAGTCTTCCTGCTCAAGTCCCCACTTTATTTGTATTTACGTTAAAGGTTAATACAGAACAAAGCATTAGCAGGGTGCAGGCAGGCACAGAGTCCACTCTTCAGTGTGGAGAACAAGTGCCCTTAGAGGAGGTATTTCCACTTGTACCTCATCCATCCCTCCTGTTAGCCATAATGGCCTTCTTCTAATTCTTTTTTTCCTTTACATGTCAGTTCTTATATGCAGAACATAGTGTTTTGCTCTAGTACTTTATCAGAGTGTGAACTGTGTATAGGCTGGTATTTTTACTTTCGTTATTGATAATTTCTTTCATGAGTTTAGGAATGTGTCTAGAATAAAATCATCATTTTTTGAATGAATAATGGCTGTGTTTATTTTCAAATATAGAGATAGAAATTGAACATTAGCTACAATAGTTTAAAGGAGTTGCCTCCTTGAGACTGTTTGGTTATATTTGTGAAGTTAAATGAAATCCCATATTATTGCCACAAGCTGTTTAGTACATTCTCTTTTTTGAACTATTTACAAATATTCCTTATAGGAAAATTAAATTGAATCATTAAATGAGAAGGGAGCTTAAGCATTATATTATGTGATAACAGACAAACGGGGAGAATGAAACAGCTAATGGCCTTTTGTGTGCTTATTTATTCTATGTAGCATTTCACTTTTTATCTGATCCAAAGGATGTGATGCCCATGTTTGATGTGATGTCCATGTCTTAGATTTCCTTTGGAATACCCTGGGGGAACCTAGTGCTAAGGAGGTCTAGACCCTTGTTTTCAACTGTCTGCTACTGTTTTCAATAAAACCTCTGTCAAATTACCTACTGACTGTTCACATTTTTCTTTAATTTTATTCCAAATAGTAAAACCCATTCAAATAATTTGGGGAAATTTATATAATCATACCACATCAGGTTTTTTTCTCAGTTTGTTAAATGACTTCAAACACAGTAAAAATTGTACTGAACTACCATAAAATTATAATCAATGAATAATTTTGTTTCAAGAACTAATTATTGAAAAAAAGAAATGTAAAATTAATTTTGGCATTGATATATGTGATACTTTAATAATCAGAGTATTCTACTATGTTCACATTTATTTCTATACTGCATGACTTTTCTTTAATAATAGTTTTATTTTTATTTATGTGGTTTGTGTGTGTGCATATGTGAATGCAGGTATCTGTAGAGTACAGAAGAAGGTTTCAGATGTTCTGGAACTGGTTATAGGTAGTTGCAAGCTGCTTGTTAGGAAATAAACTCTGATCCTTTGTAGCTCTCAACTACTGGGTCCTCCAGCATCCTGACCCTTATGACACTTGACATTGCATATCTTATGTGAAATTGATCACATTTTATGGAGGATGAAAGAACCACAATCTGAAGAGGTGAGGATGATAGTGTCGCTCTTATTACTGGCAATATGCATTAGTCTATGAAAAAAGCCAAACAAGGCTTTGGACTAACCATCAAAATAGTCTCTTTTTTGAGAGTAAGCTGTAATTTGTCTTCTTTAAGGGCAATTTTTATGCTATGGTGTTAGGAATATTCTTACAATGAGCCTCTCCACCGATGCAAATAATTCCTACCAGACCAGATTAGAACGAATCAATGCCCATATATACTGCAGCGCTCCTGAGTGGATGGGAATGCATGTTGGGGGAGGGTATGTAAAACCCAAAAACCATGTGTTTCTTTTTGTGGTCGCAGCCGAAATAGCCTATAGGATTGGTCCTTACCCTCCCTGGGGATGGGGTTAGCACTTGGCAGGCTTTTTGGAGGTGGAGTCCTGACTAAGACTTCTCCAAGGGGGAGGGGGTTTGAAATGGAACTCTCTGCTCTATTTCTGCTCCATTGGCACTCTAAGGATGAATGCCAGGGGCTGGGGTGATGCTTTCAATCAATCATCCCAGACTCCTTGGATATAGGGGTATTAGAGGGCTGAGGTTAACTTCCAAACAAACACTAAGGTCTTTATAAATTAGTTTTTTAAAAAATAAAAAATGAAGAGTCTGTTTCTATCAAGTAGTTGACTATAGCCTATCAAGCAATATAATAGAATATGTGCTTAAGTAGGATATCTTCTAAGTGAGGGACGGATATATAAAGAATTTCACAGTATGTGGACTTTAGCTACAGAATTTGCTGTGAGTGCCAGGAATGAGGAATGGACTTGTCTCAAGTTATCTGTGGGGGATTCTGGTGGGTTCCAAAACAAATGGTAATAAAACTGAGTCAGGAAGGGTGTATAACAATTCATCAGTTTAGCAATTACAATAGCAATGAAAGTGGGTGAAAATGGCTTAGACAAAAGAAGGAACACTAAATACTAGATCTTAAACTATGTGTGATTAGTATTTCTGGAAGTAAAACAAAAGGGAAAGATAGCAAGAGAATAAAGTGAAAAGATGCAGAAAGCAGATTACAGGACCCTGAAGGCAACTGTCTCAGTGACAGCTGTGCACATAGCTTGCATGCATGGGGGAGGGTGCAATAAGACATATATCTGTCTTCCAAACTAGGTAGTCCCAGTAGGAAACCCCATGCCATATTTGGGGAAGAAAATGAGGTCAAAGAAGAGCAATCCTCAACAATTGCTATGAATGTCCTGTATCTCAGTTTGATGACTTCTATATATCATAGCATTGTCTGAACTAACTATACAGGTGACTTGAAATGAAGGAAGAGTAATTATAGTTCTTCCAGCAATTAATAACTGACCAGTTTGCCAAGTATTTGCTCTGAGTTATGGCCACAGTAGACTCACATAAAATCAGCTAGATCTTAAATAGTGAATGATTTAACATAGCATATAAGCAAGCAACTGTGACTCTCAAAGCCCTTGTCAGTTCTTTATATTTCGTCCTCAATGTTTCATAGCCATGAGTAGAATGTCTATGTTACTTGCAGAGTTAGGTGTTTGGAAAAAATTGAGAAGACATAAGTCATATAACTAGAAAGGCTCTGTAACTAAGTGTAGCTCTTTCTTTGGTTTAAAAGATTGAGAGATCTATGACCAATATTATGCATTTCTACAGCTAAAAGACAATTCTACTCATAGCTGAACACATTACTCAGTGAGTTAAACAATGGAAACAAAGTAGACTGATGTGTTAGCAAAAGTAATATTTAATAAAGCTAATTGCTAATGGATACAGCAGATGATGAAAGTTAGCATTTCAAGCAATCAGTTAAGTAATTACAGGATGCAAATCAAATGTGAAAATGTGAATCACTTTAATCTAGTGACACCAAATTCCCAAGGTAACAAAGTATGTCCAAACTACTGTTTATTTTCATTGATTACAAGTTAAATGCACAAACAACTTATAGACCATTATCAAAAACAAAACAAAATAAACACACACATACAAAAAGAGCTCCCTGACTACCTAGCTGTTCTGTTGCCGTAAAGAAGATGACTCATCTTTGAAACAGATACATCTTGACGGTCTGTATTTCTGAATGATGTCTGCTTGGATTATGCTTGATTATGTCATTCAGAATCAGTTCATTCTCAATAATCCCACAACAGCATAACATTGCCATTAAAAGCACTAGTGTAGGGGCTGGGAGCTGGCCCAGTCAAGCAGTTTCTCAATAACTTTGAGAAACTATGTTCATACCTAAAGCACCTATGAGAAAAGGTATGGTGTTCCATGCTTATAACACTAGTGTTAGGGAGATGGAAAGAGAAGAATCCCTGCAACAAGCTAGTCAGAAATTCTTGCCAAAGCAAGGTCAGTGAATTTCTCCCTCACAAAGGAATAAGGTGGAAAGCAGTAGAGGCAAGCATCTGACCTTAGCTTGTGATGTCCCTACAAGTACATACACCCACACATGTGTGTACACCTGAATGACAGTGCATACAAATAGACATATAGACATACCAGTGGAACAGAAGAGGGTCTAAACTAAGTCCATGTATATACATCCAAGAGTTTTTTTGGCAAAGATATTAAGAACCACCTTAGGAAAAGTATAGTCTTTTAAATTAATGATGTTGGTAAAAATTGGGTATCTAAGTACAGATAAATGAATCCAGAAACTTGTTTCTCAAGAACTGCAAAAATCAGCTCTAAATTAAACAACAATAAAACTACTAGAAAAAAAACTTGAAAAAAATGTGTCAGGGCATTGGGGTAGGCAAAGATGTATAATAAAAATGGATAAAAGTCCAAAGACAAAATCTATAACTGAAAAAGTAATCAAATGGTGTTGTATGAGCTTAACATCTGAATAGGAAATAAAACAGCAGAATGAAGATACAACTTAAAATGTAGAAAAAAATATTTTCAAGTTTTGTTTCTGAAAAATGAATAATACTAATAATGCATATGGAACTAAAAAAAAACTCAGTGACTAAGAAACTACCTGAGTTCATAATGCCAATAGAGCTAAGTAGACATCTCTCAAAAGAGTCATAGAGATGAGCAGTATGCAATAAAATATACTTCTAAATTGTCAGAGAAGTACAAATCCAAACAACAGTAAGAATGACTGATATTAAACAGGCAAATGGAAATAAGTAACTGTGAGGGTGTGGAGAGAAGGTAGCTTCTGCATATCATTGTTGAGAATGCAGAGAAACCCAGCCAGAGTGGAGAACAGGATGGAGACCACTCACTGTGGTAGTGTGAGTAAGAAATGTCTCCCAGATGCTCATTTCAAGGAACACTTGGTTCCTAGTTGGTGGTACTTTTGGAGTGGTTAGGGAACCTTTAAAATGTGGGATCTTGCTGAGAAGTTCTGTCCCTGGTATGAGCCTTGAATGTTTCTAGCACCTTTCCACTTGCTGTTCTCTCTCTTTCTCTAGTACTATGATGAGCACATAGTCTCTTGGGGTAAGTATGTTATTCCCAAACAGATCAACAATGTCATTATTATAATGAGAAATGAATGACAATTTGCATAAAGATGTTAACACAAATACTCTGTGTGAAATGAGTTAGTTTCCTGTCCCTGAGAAAAAAATACCTGAACTACTCACTCAACTTAGAAGAAAGCAAATTCTTTGGCCTAGTGTTTCTGAGGTTCCAGTTTATAGTCACTTGATTCTGTTGCCTTGGGCTTGTGTTAGGGTAGAACATAATGAAAAGGAGCATTGCAAAGTCATTCCAATCACAAGCTCAGTGCAAGTGTGTAAAATGGGTCTGCCCACAGGCAACCAAGATGATGGAAAAGTTCAAGGGATTCCTTGAACTATGGAGGCAGTAGACACTGATTGAATCGGGAATTTGGGAGTCATTGCCACTGGTTGTGTAACCATTGGTGACGGACCCCAATAGGGTCTAATGGAAAAGACCTAGCCCATAATCACAGGGTTGGCCCTAGCTAAACTCACTGGAGTCTCAGATCAATACAAAAACAAAAGGACATGGAACGTGAAATTGTTTAAAGATGATGGGGCACATAAGGATAGGAGGAAAAGGAGCACAAAAGTAATAAAAAATGTATGCATGAATAAAAACAAAGATTAAATTTAAAAATAAAAATTACAGCAACAAACTTCAAGAGAAATAATTTAAGAACTGCATGCTAGAAGTCAGATTTTGTACTCCAGTCTCACATTTCACACTGTGAAGTTGCAATTTACAGAGGCCAGACATGTGATTTAGAATATTTAGCACTGCCTATGGGGGTTACCATACCACGGGCTAGAGGCTTAGACTAAACAGAAGAGGGAAATGGAAGAAGCCGGCTGATATGCAACATTAGTGAAAGCTGTGACCTGACCGTCAACCCAATGTGACTCTAGATCCAAGTGCTACTTCATGGGTTCTCCATCTTCCTTCCTCGGCAATAAAGGACAATACCCTCAAACCAGAAGCCAGAATCAAGTCCTCGCTGCCTCCCTCAAGATGGTTTTGTAGGTGTGTTGTCACAGCAAGCAGCAAAGTTGCTAACACATTACTGCTAAAGTCATTAAAATTAACACACTACATAACCAATCAGTTTGCTATTTGATTGGATTTGCTGCACACCTCCCTACATTTGCTGGAGACAAAATTAGTTTTTCTCACCATCCATAATCTTTATCTGCCAATAGTCATGATCTACATTATAATTAGAGTCGAACCTGAAGTGATTAGGGTAATAATGAAATTGGCACAGAAACTGTGAAGCTTATTCAAAGTATATTAATTAGCAAACACATTTAAGTCTTTTATATTAAGAAAAATAGACTCCTTGCTAATTCATATTCATTATATTTGAAACACTTTTAAGTATGTATTGCTAGGAGAATTAATAACAGCCTTTTGGTCTAATCATTTTTTTACATTTTTATTATATACAAATTTATTATGAACTTTTATTGATCGGGTAATGGTCTGTCTTTAAATTATTCAATATGCAAATAATTCAGAACAATTTAAAAGGGAATTTAAGTATAGAGAACCTTCACTAAGGGATGTGCTCGTGAATGTTCTTGAGTTCCCTTCAGTAAAGCTTAGATTTCTCCTACTTCAGCCTCCTTAATAATCTTCCACTGATTTGCCTATCATAATCTTTACAACATTGCAAAATATTTAATGTTCTATCTGAAACCCCCCTGTGAAAGTCAATAAAAATGGCCAATAGCATTTTATAATTAAATGGTCATTTTGTTTTCCTTTTCAATTTAATCCAGTATCTTACTCTAATACAATGTTTGACACTTTTAACTGTATATCATCCAACACGAATAAAATGTGAAGTCTAGTTTTCAACAAAAGAGCATTAAACAATTATTTATCTTGAAAGATCATAGAGAGGCAGAAGTAGCAATCAGTGTACATTCAAATGCATTTGTTATGATGGAAACTCATTACATTGTGAGAAACACTAAGAATCAAAAGAAAATCTTTAAGGCTTTAAAATCATTTTAAAGTCAACTGGGTTTTTTTTTTTTACATCCTAGATTATAAATTAGTCATTTCCTAACCACCTACTATGTTCCAAGCATGATGCTAGGAGTTGTCCATCCTTCCCTTAAAGCTTTCCTTAAACTGTACAAGATGGTATGATCACTTTATAATTGTGCCATATGTATACTATAATCTCTTACCTTCAGTTGTCCTGAATCAACACTATAGAATTTGCAGTGACTAACATCCTAAATAACCTTATCATTTATCTCATGCATTTACTTTAGCTTCATTTCTCTACACTGGATTCTTTAACATTCTTCCTATGTAATTAATAATAAAGAGACTTTAAAATCATCCTACCTGACCCACAGCTAATATATTGACTGGAGAAAATGAAAAACCTTTTCTTCAAATATAAGGCAAGAATTCTTAGTTGTGCATTTTCTATTTACAGAGACTCTGGAAGTAGGAGTTGGAGCAATGAGGTGAGAGAAAGGAAGAAGGCATCCAAATTGGAGAAGTTAAATTGTCCATGTGCTCAGATGATATAGCCTTATAAATAGATGTGTTAGTTAGGCTCTCCAAAGGAATAGAACAAATAGAATGTGTGTGTGTGTGTGTGTGTGTGTGTGTGTGTGTGTGTGCGCGCGCGCACGCGCGCACATGCACAAAATTATACATTAAAAGGGGACTTATTAAAGTGGCTTCCAGGCTTTAGTCAGAGTGGTGCAACAGTGCAGTCTCTTGACGGGACGACAATGAGAGTGGATGGATGTCTCAACAATTACAATCTGTGGTGAAGTCACGAGAAAGTCCTAGTGAGCTGCCAGTTTTTAGTCTATGTGAGACTCCTGACTGGGCATGGATGGCACACGCCTTTAATGCCAGCACTCTGGAGGCAGAGGCAGGTAGACCTTGGTGAGTTTGAGGTCAGCCTAATCTAAAGACTGAGGTCCCAGACAACCAGGGCTGTTACACAGAAAAACCCTATATGGAAAAACATAAACAAAACAACAAAGCCAACCAAGTAAATAAAGAGGAATCCTGAAGTAGGTCTTAACACCAGTGAAGAAATGCCTCAAGAACACAAAATAGATCAACTTGCCAGTGAAAATGAGGGCAAGTAGCCAAAAAGCTAAAGGTTCTTCTTCTACATCCCACCCTTTGTGTGTGTGCGTGTGTGAGTGTGTGTGTGTGTGTGTGTGTGTGTGAACTGCTATCAAAGTGTATAACTCAGACTTAGGGTGGGGTCTTACCATCTCAAATGTTTTTGTCATAAAAATTCTTAATGCGTCCAGATGTAGTCACAATGACAACCAAGGTTAGCCATTTTTACAGAAAAACATAGAAGCCATCAAATATCTTTCAGAACTAAAAGAAAATATTCAGGATATAAATTGAATTCACTTACTTTCTATGAATTAACAGTGAACTCTCTCAAAAGGAAATTGAGAAAGTAATACTATTTGTATTAACATAAAACTGTAGTGAAGATAACCCAAATATCAAACAATAAAGCATTTTTTTTAAAAAAAAAGCATTTTAAACCTATTGGAATGTAGAATAATACCTTGTATTCATTGATTGAAACAACTGATAAGCATTAAATATTGCCTCTATAGCCTGAGGGAATCTAGTTCTCACCTTGTCAGATTACAATGATATTCTTCACAGAAAATAACAAAGTCTTAAGTTCATTTGGGAAAATAAAAGATATCCAAGATCCAAAATAATCTTGAACAAAAAAAATAAATAAAACTGGAAGAATACTTGAGTTCAAAACAGACAGCAAGGCATAGAACACCAGAAGTACCTGTAGACGCATGAATGAAGCAGACAGTCCAGAAGTATGTGTTTATAATCACATAATTTTCAGTGACGGCTCCAAGAATGACTTCTAAGTTTCAGCTTTTCCAAGATTGCATGACTGATAAACTCTGTAATTCTCATAGGATCAGTGCTACATAATTTACAAAGGAAAATCTCCAGCATATTATTATAAGAAAACTTGATATCTACAGAGGGAAGAAATTATAGTCTTACATCTCAGAATATGTAAGAATCAATTCAAAATTGGATCAGAGCTTAAATAAAGACCTGAAACTGTAACTTATAAAAAATATGTAGAAAGCGCCCCAAAAATCTTAGGCAACAAATAAAAATCAGATGCATTTGATTACATCGGAGAAAATAAAAATCCTAAGACCACACAGGAGATACTCAGACAGTGATGAGAAAAACTAAGCAATCAAACACAAAGCACAGTGTCACTAATAATTAAAGAAATGAAGTTGAAATCATCTCAGCAATTTAGATTTACTACATTAGAAAAACACGAACAGGTGCCGTGCAAACACAAGGCCCCAAGTTCCCCCCAAAAGTATAAGAAGCTACCCACGGGGCCCACAAGATTCCTCAGCAAGTGGTTACCACAAAGGCTGAAAACTTGAGATCGCTTTTGCAGAACACATGGTAGGAGAAGAGAACTGACTCCTTCAACTTGTCTCCTGACCTGGTTTAATTTGTGCATTATAGGACACATATCCTATTATTAATTCATCATTATAATGTGAGCCAAGATCCACATTATATATAGCCACATCCCTTGGTGTCAGGGATTGGAGGGTGATTACTACCTACCAGAAAATGAATATAACACACACACACAGCAAACAAGTACTAGGAAGAGGGTAATGTACACACTGTTGGTAGTGATGTCAGTCAATAAAGCTATTTGGACAAGGTAAAAAGGCTCTTCCAGCAATGGAAAATAGAACTTCAATGTGATTCAGTAATCCAGGCAAATACATTTTTAATAAAATGACATCAGCATGTTGAAAATATTTGTATACTCATTACGTATTAACTGTAGTTGCCAACAATAACAAATCAACCTCAGTGTTCATTAGAAGGTCAACTGACTTTTTTGGGATTTTAAATTTAATTGTGTGAGTGTGGTGGGGGGCAGTGAATGTGGTCACTTGGGATGATTGATACACACTACCCTACTTGACTTTTATGTGTCTTCTGGGGATTTGAACTTAGTTTTCCATGTGTTTATGATAAGAGATTTACCATTTAAACTCTCACTACAGCCAAATATATTTTTAAAATTAAATTTGCAGATTATCAATTTTTATTATGCCATTTCATAAATACTAGATTTGCTTGACATGCCCCTACTTTCTTATTGCCCCACCTCCCTGTTCTCCATCCCTGATTAAATCATTGCACCCATTCTGCCCAGTAAATAGTGTTTTATCTGTCCCGCCCTGTCCTACAGCAGCTTCTAAATAATCACTCAGAAGCTTATGTTAATTACTAATGCTCAACCAATAACTCAGGCTTATTATTAGCCAACTCTTATATGCAAATTAACCCATGTTTCTGTCTATATTTTGCCATGTGGGTCATGGCTTTTGACCTCATTTTCAACATGCCCTGCTTGTTTGGCCACTGACTTGCAACTTTCCCAACTCTGACTCTCCTCATCTGAGTTCTCAGTTTGATTGTTCTGCCTAACCTTATTTTGCCTGGCTATTGGTCAAACAGCTTTTATTATTAACCTATGAGAGGAGTACATATTCACAGCATACAGGAAAATTGTCGCACAGCACTGCACTCTTCCATTTTCAAATTGCATCGTGTTCTCTTACCATGCTTGACCCTCTCCCTTAATGCTTCTTCTTTTTTTTCTCCTCTCTTTGGTCTCTTAATGAGTGAGTTTCCTATTATGATATATAATACATTGTGGAATACTTCCATCTACAAAAATAACTCAATCCTATCATTTTCAGCAGCATAGGTAAATGTAGAGGGTTATGGCAAAATGAGTGAGACACACAGAGAGAATTAAGTGTGTTCTGTCCTATATGTAAATTCCAAAGAAGTAAAACTCTTTAGAGTGGTTGCAGAAACTGCAGGGGATAGTAAAAGAAAAGCAAGCTGTTTTGTAAGAACACGAAGTTTTATTAGGAAAGAACAGCTTCTGTCCTCTTGCAATTATGTGACTACAGCTGATACTGACGTATGGTATTTTTTTAGAAGACCTAAAACAAGATCTTTAATATCCTTACTTCAAATATATAAAAAAGTGTCTAAGGCAATATGCTAATTGCTTCAATTGTCCATTATATAATATATTCATCCATTAAATTATTGCATTATGCCCCAGAAACATGCATTTATTATTTGCAAATTAAAAACAGAATTAAAAGTTAAGCATATGTGAAATTTAGTGATCAACATTCTGCTTTATTAAATTTTATGAGAATAAAATAGCCTGGAAATATACAATAAACAAAAAATGAATGGCTATGGATAGTGAAGGAACCCCAAAACCCCCACCCATAGATGAGAAAATATGGATAACTGATGAATGACTGGGGAAAGGAGAGCCAGTTTTCTTCAGGGATGTGACCCTTGGTGAATAGTTATGATTCAGTGGATGACCCCAGGCACATATGGGCATCAGTAATTAGACTTAGTAAGATGCAAAATGAAAGAACATAAAGTAGAAAGAGAGATTACGGTTAAGTGGTTCTGAGAAAAGTTGAAGTGGATTGGAGGTTATGTGAACAAAACATATCGTATACAGGCATGAAATTCTCAAAGAATAAACAAAAACATACTTTTTTAAAAAAAATAATGTCTGTTTAAAATTCTTGTTGTTAGTGTTATTTGTATGTATTCTGAGTAATCCACCACAAGTTTTAATAACCTAGAAGCCTTGTGGATGAGTCTCGATATTATTCAGTGAGTCTACTAAGCACTTGACTTTAGCTGTATGCATGGACATTGTGTGTGTGCGTCTTTTCTCCTCCTCACAGACCATGTCACAGGTACAGTGATTTATGTGAGATGCAGACAAATTTCAGTCGAGGCAGGTAACAAAAGCTCTGGCCATTGCTTTGAGTTTTCATGTTTCTTAATGTAGTTCATGAAACTTATACAACACAAAATCATATGGCTACTTCCCTGAGCTGCCTCCCATAAAGAATGAAAATAATATTTTATTATTTTATCCAACCTCAAATCCTAGTCTGACTGAAGAACGGAAATTAATAGTTTCTGAATGTGTGGTTAAAGAAAAAAAGTAGAAAACTATGGGGATGAAGCGGTAATTCCCAGAGGAACTTTGGCTTCTTGGTTATACCATTATAGTCGTAATATGAAGGAACTAATTACCATGCGATGCACTTACTTTCTGAAAAGCTATTTCAGTTGGAAATGCATTCTCCAAGTCAAGCTGCTTGGTAGAGCAGAGGTTGCAGCAGGTATGAAAGTCTTTAAGCTGCCACTGATTTTCGATCTCAGGACTAATTGCTTCAGATGGAGCTGTGTCAGATTCAGCTCTTCTGTCTTCTAGAACCTCCCGTATCATTTAGGCTGGGATTTGCTTTAGGGCTTCCACTAGGATAATCAAAGGTAATATAACTTTTGTTCAAATTCATTTCTGCATTGTCTTGATTCATCTCCACAGGACTGTTAGGAAGAAGAGAGATAACAGAAAAACTTCTTCTCTATTTAAAATGTCAAAGACAATCAGAGCTCTATTTGAAGGCCTTGATCCTCTCCACTCCTCATCCTAGTGATTCCTTGACATTGGCATAAGTCACAAGGGATGAATACAGAACAGATCCATAACACTGACATGAGTCTGGCTTAAATCACCAGAACTCTACCCTTGTCACCTCATTATCAGTACAAGGTGGATGAGCAGAAAAGGAGGAAGAAGAGGAAAGGACCATAGTTTGTACACATGTATAAATTTTTAAATTAAAATAATGAACTATTAATTGCATAGATTTGAACATATGGTCAGCTCAATTATAAAACATCTAATTTGTCAGACAGTAAAGAGAAATAATGATGGAGCAATTATCCCTCTGAACTTATTTCTTAATTATCGAGGCGAGACTGCTAATGATGTCCGTTTCCTCAGTTCCTTTGGTAGTGCAATAATTAAAGGTCATGAGGGAACATTTGTCCCAAGGAGATAGAAAGTCAAATGGTTGACTCAGAATATAAACCTGGAGTCTAATATGAGTACAAGTTCATGGTGCAGAACCAGCAGTCTAGAGATTTTATAGCCTTTGTGTTAATCACAGAATTTATTCTGTTTCATAACTCCAAACCCCATTAAATGATGGTGATTGCTAGTCTCATAACCTAGACATTGAACTCAAAGCTAAGACTAAGCAAGATAAGGTCATCTTGAGTGCTCATCACAAAAGTAAACAAACAAAAACATCCGGAACCTATTGGGTTAATGCTGTAAATATTTTAAAACTTAATTTCCAAACTCTGTCTTATCTCATGAGTAGAAAGCCCATTAGCACAAATATGTTAAGGCCACCACCATATGAAAGCATTACCAAAAGATAGCAGGAGATAACATGACTTGTTCCTTACATGCTTTGTCCCAGGGTCAAGATTCTATAATACCCAAGATCTCCAGATAAGTGTTGGTACTATAAGCTTGATGCTAAAGAAACATATCCCAAGGACCCTCTGCCCCATGAAGTCAGGGTGTTCTCTATACAATGCCATCAAGGTATACAAATATCTGTAACTAGCTGCAAATGTCCTGTTTTCTCTTTACCAGATCCAAGTAAGACATTTTTCAATAGTCTTTTGAAATCTGCCTGTGTTTGGGGGCCTAGGTACTGTTGCAAAATATATATATTTATGTGTTATTTGGTTGTCTTTCTACTCCTAAAACTACTGTTTTTCTCAAAATATGGTCCACAGTCTTAGAAGTATACAAAAACCTTTGAAATATTATTTGAGTGATCCAAAGTATTTCGTTTTCAGGAAAATAATAGTAAAAATAGTGTGTACTTGATTCACTTGCTCTACCTGTCGTGCTCTTTCTGGGATAAGCAGTTACTTCTACACTGCAGCTACAGCTTTAGAAACAGAGGAGCTGTCTAATGTCTGGTAACAGAAAGTCAGCACTCCTCTCATGTCTCACTTATTCACATAAAGCAGAAGTTTGCTTTTATACAATACTTCCATTGCTTTTCTCACCTGCATGGCACTCTGTTATGAATCCCAGCACATCTCTGAGGCCCTGAAAACTATAGGAATGTTATATTGATTAGATTAATAAGGAAACGACATTTAAGTTAAAAATGTACTTTTCAGTACTTATTAGTATAAACTAGACTAAGCTTTTTGTCTTTTGTGGAGATTTGTTGAACAAAATTTCACTTGCAACTTTGTTAGCAAATTTGGAAAACAAAGCTGTTGAAACTCATTACTTCTTTGACTTTATCACAGTTTTAAAGCTTCCATTTGCAGAATGAAGCCTACAGACTGTATCAGATTGCTCATTCAACCACCACAGAATACTCCTGTGTGCTGCACAAATATTGGAATTTTACATTTTCATAGCTCTAGAGGCTAAATCAAAGATTAAAGACAAACAAGATAGGGTTTATGATTATTAGTGTCAATTGTCAACAAATTGGTGAGAGTCACCTGGGAGATGGGCCTCTTGCCATACACACACGATATTAGAGAAGATCCTTAACTGAGATGCAAGCACCCACCCACTGTGGGAGTATTAATTTGGTGACCGGAATTCTGGACTGTACAAACGAATTGGGAGAGGTGAGGAGACTGTGCACAGTTTGCTTTCTGCTTCCAGACTGTAGAAATGGTGTGGCCAGAAACTTCAAACTCCAGCTTGAACTGTGAGTCAGAGTAAACCCCTTTTCCCATAAGCCACTGAGTACTTTATCACAGGAGCAAAAAGAGACTACTTCTAAGTCTGCTTCTGTTGACTTAAAAACAACTACCTTCTTGCAGGCTCACATGAACTCATCTTTTTACTACATAAGCAGTGTTCTCTTGTCTGTGTTTATTTACAACAATCCCAGTCCTATTACTCCAGTGCCCAACATTTCAGGAATTGCTTAAACTTGATTGTTATTTTAGAAATGCCATGTCCAAATATGCTTATATTAGGTACAGAGGCTTTAGTACAGATGTAGAGAGGATAAATTTAGTTCATAACAAAAAAAAGCCACATAAAGTTACAAACAGTCATTAGCTTTTACTGTCAACTAGACACAACCTAGAATCACCCATAAAAAGAATCTTAATGAGAAATTATTTAGATTAAGCTGATCTGTATGTATGTCTGGAGGGTTGTCAATTAATGCAAGAAGAATAAATACCCTGTTGTGGGCAGAACCATCTTGTATGTACGGTATCCTGAACTATATAAGACAGGAGAGAGCAGATGAAAACAAACAAGCAAGCAAATTGGATGCATTCATTTCTCTCTGCTTTTGACTGTAGCATATGATACTGTAAGTTCCTACTCTGACTTTTCTGAATGATAAACTGTAACCTGAAATTGTAAGCAGAGTAAACCTTTTTCTCCTTTATGTCAGTTCTGCCGAGCACTTATCACAGAAACAGATATTAAACTAAAACACCTTTCAAGTTTGACATTATATTCGCCATGATACAGATATAATTGATTGCATATAGAATATTTGTAAATGTGTATATATGAAAATTAACATATGTTCATATATTCACATATGTAAACAAATGTGCGCGCGCGCACACACACACACACATGCACAAATTTCTTTGTGAGGTAAAATAGCCAAGCACCAACACCCTCCAATATTTCATCACAGACCTAGATTCCAGATTCATTTCTTTAATTCATTTCCCAATTAAAACAACAAAAGCTGCTTCTAAAAAAATGTGGACCCAACACTATGGCAGGAAACGTGAAAGATGTGCTGAGGTGTTTGATAGTAAATAAAAAAATGAGTTATCAAAACTCAGTGATTGAATATGTAAAGAAACACACACACACACATACACAATTGTATGGAAAAGTCTATGATGGCCAAAGATAGAAACCATTCTCTACAAAAAAAAAAAGATAAGGCAATATTCAATTATAATCTTGCAGACAAAATATTCACAAATACATATTGATATGAATTAAAAATTAACCAAGAATATGTCAAGGGATTGTTACTACTTGTATTGATACTATATTCTGAAGAGATGAAACATAGTTCTCTTCCCTTTCAGTAAGAACTGTAACTAATGACAAGCTTCAAAATATACACTAAAAAGAGGAAGAAAAATACCTTAAAGAAGTGGAAAATATAATAACACCTCAACCAGATGATTAGGTAAAAGCTAGCATTGACAAGTGGTATTATTAATATGTGACAAGTTCTAAATTTCCCTCTGATTGTCCTGACGTCTATAACCCAACCATTCAGGAGACAGGTGCCAATCAAGAACTAGCCTATAAGGCTCCTGATAACTGTCCTTGTAAAAACAAAGTTGGGCTGGAAATCAAAGCAACTAAGACAAGTCAAAGGACTGCTGGATGCAGTGGGAGACCTTAGAAGAAATTCTGGAACAGAATAACATTAGCTAAAGACTAAGCAATGTGTAAAGGGAAGGAATTAGTTAATAACACTTTATCAGAATAGGTTCATTAATCATAATAAATGCACCGTATCAGCATAAGATGTTAATAGGAAAAGTGAAAGTGAGCATACAAAAACTTTGTTAGTAAAAATTTATAATTTTTCTGTAATTTGAAAATTTTATAAAACAGTAAGGTTATATTATATACTTAAAAGCATCTTCTTATTAAAATAAAGGGTAAATCATAAATCTTCCTATCTACTTAAAAATGACAAAATTGAAAGTATATAATTTTATTATTTTGACCTTAAAGACTAGTATTATGTTGTAATATGAGCGGTGGCGTGGCTGCGTCCCCAACACCCCAGCCGCCTGCTCGGCTAGCTTATGCCCCGAAATAATTACACACAAACTGTATTCATTTAAACACTGCTTGGCTCATTTCTACCTAGCCTTTTCTAGGCTAACTCTCGCACCTGGACTAGCCCATTTCTTATCATCTGTATAGCACCGGTCTTACCGGGAAGATTCTAGCCTAAGTCCATCCTGGGTCGGAGCTTCATCGCGTGTCTGCCCGGGAGCGGCGCATGGCGTCTCTCTGAGGCCTCTGCTCCCGAGAGGAGAGCTGTGGAGTCTGACCTCACTTCCTCTTCCTCCCAGCGTTTTGTTCTGTTTACTCCTCCCACCTATCTCCTAACCAATGAGAGCCAAGCAGTTTCTTTTAATTTAACCAATGACCTTCCTCCATCATTTCCCTTTTTCGGTTTAAACAAAAAGAAGGCTTTAACTTTAACATAGCAAAATTACATATAACAAAACAGTTATCAAGTAAAAGTTACATCAGAAACATTTATACATATAACAAAATTGACTGTAAATCTCTATCAATAAAGCAAAATCTATACTAATGCAAATTATTCATGTCTATAACATATCCCCCTTTAAATGTAAAAGAACATTTATAAACTATATTTGGGAACATGGGCGCAGTTTTTTTCTCTCCAAACTGCTTCCTGCTGAATGGGGGCGTCGTTAATTATGTCTTTCATGGTATAACCTGTGTGCTAGTTTCATCTCAGTTGGCAGTTGAGCGAAGCAATTTTCTGAAGATGTTCACAACAACCCTTCAGGAGGGCGTGGTCCATCATACCAAATCGGAATAGAAGAAATGAACAGGGTCTCATCCTCTGTGAAAACAAAATAAGAAACTCCTTTCCAAAGCATCATGTCCTTAGATCCAAATTTCGAAATCGTAATACCCTTATCATATCCGTTCTGGTTCCATTTGGCAGTCCATATAATGAAATGTCTCTCTGTACTTAGCTCCTTCACAGTCAAAAATTTTAAAGACAACACAATGTACATAATCCAGACTCTCTGTGAATTTTCCATTTTTACATGACTTATTTTTCTTTATTTCTTTTAATCTCTTAACTATCTGTACTCTGTCTCTTTAAAGACTTTACCTTTTTTTTTAACATTAACTTTATTCTCTATATTCTTTTTCTTTTCTCTCCCAAGCCTACGTACATTCATCCAACAGTGTGACTCATTTAGTGGTCTGAATCTGTCCTATTGTGAATCTGCAATTTTTTACTATCCAGGAGCACTTTTGATTTGGGCCTTTAAATCACTAGACGCTTAAGAATCTAAGCTGTGACATTCCTAGGTTAACTTTTTGCTTTTTGAGCATATATCTTTGACCTGTAGACCAGGCTGTCTTTGAACTCTCAGAGATCCACCTGTCTCTGCCTCCCAGGCATTGGGATTAAAGGTGTTTGCTACTACACCTTGAACTCACAGAGATCTGTTTGTCTCTGCCTTTTAGGCACTGGGATTAAAGGCGTGTGCTACCACACCTTGAAGTCACAGAGGTCTATCTCCCTCTGCCTCCCAAATGTTGGGATTAAAGGTGTGTACACACAACAACTCTCTTCCTTTTTTTGTTTTTGGTTTGAGAACTTCAACTTTCAGCTTGCATATATTTTTAACACACTTTAAACCATTCAGAAATTTTCTCTGTCTTTGAATCTCTCTTTATTGTATATCTCTCTTTTTCTGACCACAAGAGCCTTTAATTTACCAAGCAATATCAATAGGACTAAAGGCATGGCTTTGCCAGCTAGATCCAGTCCATTCCTTAGCTTTCCAGCCTCATGGCGGATATACAGGCTGCAGCCATGTTTATAGCCACACCTCTATGGCATTTCAAGGTCCCTGCCAGCCAGCAAGCTACAACAGACAACACTCAAATCCTCTCTCGGTAGCTGGCCCTCCTGCCTCAAACAGTCAGAGTTTGCCCTTGCAGGATGGCCCAGAAAGCCGGCATTTTTAAACGGCGCAGCTTTTTTTTTTCCTGCTACAGCTGAAAACCGAAAAGCATGTGTTCAGCTTTTCATCAACACTGTTTAAGTGTTTTGTGACAGGACCTCTTAATGAGCTGCAGGCTTTGCAGCTAAAGCTGAGTCAGGAAGCCTCTCTTAGATGAGGCGCTTGCTTGCCTCTGGCAAGCAGAGCAGACCCAAGAAATTGCCATAAGAAACATGCTATTCTTTTCCAAGCTTTCTCAGGCTTTCTGTGGACTCAGTTAGCCACACGTCTGGGCGTCATTTGTAGTAATATGGAGCGGTGGGGCTGCGTCCCCAACACCCCAGCCGCCTGCTCGGCTAGCTTATGCCCCGAAATAATTACACAGACACTGTATTCATTTAAACACTGCTTGGCCCTTAGCTCTATCTAGCCTCTTCTAGGCTAACTCTCGCACCTGGACTAGCCCATTTCTTGTCATCTGTATGGCACCGGTCTTACCGGGAAGATTCTAGCCTAAGTCCATCCTGGGTCTGAGCTTCATAGCGTGCGTCTTCCCTGGAGCAGGTAGCATGGCGTCTCTCCTGAAGCGTCTGCTCCCCAGCGGAGAGCTGTCGAGTCTGACCTCACTTCCTCTTCCTCCCAGCATTTTGTTCTGTTTACTCCTCCCACCTATCTCCTAACCAATGAGAGCCAAGCAGTTTCTTTTAATTTAACCAATGACCTTCCTCCATCACATGAATTTAAAACAATGAAATGTATTACTCATTATATATACATATATATGTATATATACATTATATACACTTTAGGCACATAGACACATTGTAGATATATACTCATAAAGACATGTCCATGTAAAATCTGTCATCTGAGACAGGTTTCAAATAGGAAGCTTAAAAATATAACAACTGTTGGGTATATTTATCTAAATCAATAAGTGTATGAAAATTTCCTCAAAATAAAAAAAATGCTGATATTTGTCAAGCTGTTGATTCTAAGTTTTTCTACAGCACATTGAAAAGAAAAGAACATTCAGAGGACATATGTAAGGAATATATCCACTTCATAGTCACCTGCTAAAGTACAATCAAAATTTACTAATGTGGCATTAGCCAATTAATAACATTAGGAACTGAGGTCTTCTAAAGGACATTGTCTTATAAATTGTATATTATGTTATTGCTATGTTAAAATCTAATCAAATTTTCTACTGAACTGCCACAGCTAAAGGTTAAGATGTTTTCCTAATTATTCAAGGAACCAAGTTATTTTCTCCTCTGTTGGGGGCTTCTTCTTCAAGGACACAAAACACCACATCTTAGTGTCAGCATTTAATTATAAGTAATGAAGTGAGTCAAATATCTTAGAATCAATTCCCAGGCTTGTAGAGTAATACACAATTTCTCTCTTAAAGGTTTTCTGTACTATATAAAGAAAAAAAGCTCTGCCAGTCTTGCCAGTGTTTCAATAATACCAAAGTGACAAGCAATGTCAGTCAGTGATCAACAGTCAGCACATATGCCTCAGAAAGGCATCAGTATCTCATGCCATCAAATGCGTGATGTGAGATAATTTCATAAAAAATTAGTACCAATAAAACTTAAGGACAAATATATTTTGCAACTGAAGAGAACATTGACCTAAGAGGTTGAGACTAATTATTGGATAACTGAGAAATGTATTATCTAATTTCTAGCATGAAACGAATTCAAACCATTCTACGTCTGTGATGACACACTTTAAAACTGCATGCTGAGAGTTCACTGCTATTAAAAGCTATATGCTGTAGCTATAGAATTAAAGAGTGATGGCATACCACATAAATCTTCCTTCTTACCTGAATGAAAGATGCTGGACATTCATTAGTATGCGTTTTGGAATGTGTTCTGAGAACTACATGTGTGGACGATGTATTCCTCGGACTCTATTATTTGAGACAGAGTTTGGAGTAATTTAATATGACAGGAGAAGATATAAAGGAAAGCTCTACCGATAGCATTGGTAATAACATTAGGAAAAGTGGAATCTACAGAAATAGTTTGGCACAGTTTCTCTCTGTTGCCCTTAGATACTCTCTCCTCTGTTAGAATGTAGCAAGAAGGTCCTCATCGTGTAGATGTTAGTAATAGAAAGGATCTTATATACCCAGCACACCAAACTGTCATCCAGAAAAACCTCTTTTTATGTATTACATGTTCTCACATGTTTTGGGAAAGCAATATATAGTAGGTTATCACATTAACAAATCATTTCCAAATGTTAAGGTTACTCTATATGTTTGCTGACAATATTTAATTATAGTGTATTGTTTTGGATTGGTTTGGTTTAGCTTAGTTTTTTGAAAGAGGGTTTTTCTGAACCTTTGTTGCCTATCCTGGAACTAGATCTTGTAGACTAGGCTGACCTTGAATACACAGATATCCACCTGCCTCTGCTGGGATTAAAGTCATGCGCCACCACAGCCCAGTAGTGCACTGTTTTAAATTTGCTAAGAACCATTTTGTATCTTCCTTCAGATATCATGTATTTCCACACATGTGACTATACACACAAATAAGCTACATATAGGTGCTAAGAAATATGATTGTGGTAATCATTAAAACAAAGAATATGTATGTGGAAATATCATATTGAATACCTTAATGCATTCATTGTTTACATCCCTTCAAAATTTCATAAATGTATAATGTGGTTTTATCAAATCTACTCCCCATGTTCCTATCTTCCAAACTGCACTCAAATCCCTACACCACTATTCCCTTTCAATTTCATGTGTCCTTTTCAAAAACTCACTGAGTCCTCTTAGTGCTGCTAACATGTGCATGGCTGTAGAGACATGAATAGGAGCATGGTTCGCCCCTTAGGGCCCATATCGTTGAAGAAACCTGGCTCTGCCTCTCCCAGCTCTTCCAGAAGCCCATAGTTGTCAATAGTTCTTAAATAGAGGAGATATTTCATAACTACTTCCCTTGCCATGCTGAGATTTTGTCTGAATTATTAGTATGCAGCTCTTACACATGCATTTATGGCTTCTGCAAATTCACCCGGACAACTGAACTGTTGTGTAAAGAGAACACTTTTCACTCTCATCATCTTCATCTGCTTCTCTGCATCTGCTTCTTCACAGATTTCTGCCTTTTCTTCTGAGCTGATAACTAAGGTTTATAAGGGGAGTGTATGATGTTGATGTCTCTTTTTTAGCAGAGAACTTCAAACTCTCATTTTCTAGACATGGACTAGTAATGGTTCTTTGGGTACAAAAACTTCTCCCATGGAGGTTGAAAGCTATGATAATCTTTGGGTATAAAGATAAGGACTTTAATGTTATTGTTCATGTGAAAGAACAGTATTAAGATCCCTGGGGTGTGGCTCCGACATAGTGAACTGCAGGTTCTTGGCGTGGTTAACAGTGACATCCGTCTTGTGGAGTAAGGATAAATCTAAAGAGAAAATGATTGGTTGTTCCCATAACATTCCTGCTACTTACTACACAGGCAGGCACATCTTGCCAGGCCCCTCAATGTTGTAACTTCCAGAATTCACAGCTGAACAAGATAATAAGATTGTAAATTACTTTTCTCAGTACTTTGAAAACTAGACATTAGGAAGGAAGCTTTTAAATCAGTGCCATCTTTGGTTTCTTCGGGTGTCTTCAGCAATAAGGTATGCTTTTATTTTGATTATTTCCCCCACCTATTATTTTTGGCTGTCGTTTATTCTTGTTTTTCCAAGGTCTCATGGAATACCACTAAGCTGTTTATTTGCATTGTCTCTGATTTTTTGAGATTCCCAAGTCAGCAATGCAAGTGTAGGCATCATATTATTTAAAATTTTTTACATTCAAAATTATTTTCAAGTGTGTCTGTATCTGCATGTGTTATGTGTATGTGTTCCATGGCTGTGTGTTCCTATAATATTACATCAACACTTTTGTGACCAAATCATGATGATCACAAGTCCACACTGCATGATATCCTCAAATTATTCACCACCTTATATTTTGAGGCATAGTTTCTCATAGGATTTGGAAATAATTGACTCTCCCCCAGGCTGGTTAGCCAAAAGCTTCAGAGATACATTTGTCTCTCCATAGTTCTTCAGTGTTGAGGTTTTAGAGAAATGTCTAGTTTTTATGCAAGGTTTGGAGTCTGAACTGAGGCCTTCACAGTTGTTCATCAAATATTTTAATAACCTAGATATCTCATTTCTACAATGTTCTGTTACAAATACCACAGCAACAGCTAATAGGTATAGAGCTATTATTATTTGTGCACAATCTTAAAGTATTTTCTATGTTAAATATTTAAAGAAAATCTTATCATAATATTAAGCAAAGCATAAACAACAATGAATAAATTGCAGTGGATTTTAGTTGTAAATAATGGAATATATAACATATGCAATATAATATGCATATAAAATGTATGTCCCAGTCCAGAATAGAAAAGAAACTTCCACAGTTAGAAGTTACCTAACCTATAACGGTAAAGAAATGATAATAGAAATTGCAACTAAGTCTATCAAATATTCTTTTTATATAACCAAAAGCTGGATAGGAATAAATGAGCTCCTTTAAGCTCTTTCCTTTCTAGGTTTCCTCATCTAAAGTGAAGTGTACTACAGAAATTAAAATATTAATAGAAAAGTCTTGCAGAACATAAACAGTACAGGACTCTCCTAGCTGCCGTCTTTCATCTCCTAACATTTCAATTTAGCATTTAGAAAAGCTGACAGAGAGTCAAAACTGGCACAAAAAGCAAACAAAACAAAAGGATGTCATGCTTTTGAAACATCTTTGAAAAAATATAGAACCATTATCACTGGAATGGCAATAATATTTTTTTAGTAAAAACATAGGTCAAAGTTGTTTCTCAAGCTACATTATAGAACTGAACAAAAATGCTAATTTTAGCTGTGTCTTGAATATTGCATTTTTTTGGATGGAAACATCTTAAAATTACTGTACATAGGGTGTGGATGATAGCTCAGTGAGTAAGAGTGCTATTCTCCGAAACTAAAGTTTGAATCCACATTAAAACCCATAATCTACATGATAAGAAAGTGAGACTCTTCATGTGTTGCCGTCTGACCTCCTAAGTTATAGGCACATATCTATCTGCACCCATCACAGCATATAGACACAGTACAGAAATCCATATAAACATTATTGTAAGTTATAATCTTTGTATTTGTAATTTGTTTCCTTGCATGACCTGTCTTTGCCCATGTATTGACATAGTTGGTGTCCATTTAGATTCACAAAGTCATCCAAAAATATCCCTCACAACCATGAATTTAAGGAGAATCATACAACAGGTGATAATGTCCTGAATAATTTTTTCTTACATGGCCACATATGTTTTATAAGCTTAGCTAGAAAGAAAAATATCGATAAGTCTAAACTTGGTCAGACTGCAACCTAAATATATATAATTTAACTACAAAGTATAAACTTCTAGTCATGAATCCAGAAATTAACAGATGAAAACTGACAATGCAGGTAATCAGAATTAGAGCCAAAAATGGTGTTATATACTTGAAATCTTCTTCCTTTGAAATTTGAGGTGGGAAGAGCAGGCATTCAAGGCAAGTCTAAGTGATCTAGCCAGTCTGTTGCCAGTCACGAAAACCTATTTCAAAAACAGAAGAAATGCAGCAATGGGGTAATTTTTAAATAGATCTGTCACACACGTTTTTGTGATGAAATATCTGTACTAAAAAAATAAAGATTTCAGTGGGTTCACCAATGTGTTGAAGCAGTTTGTCATTTATTCTAAAGATTTCAGTGGGTTCACCAATGTGTTGAAGCAGTTTGTCATTTATTCTAAAGATTTCAGTGGGTTCACCAATGTGTTGAAGCACTTTGGTCATTTATTCTAAAGATTTCAGTGGGTTCACCAATGTGTTGAAGCAATTTGGTCACTCATTTATTCTAAGTTTCTAGAGCATTAGCTTTCCAGGCACCTATGTAGGCACCGAGATATCAAAGAAAAGTGAGGCTCTCTTCTTATTACTAAGAATCACAAAGATGATATGTGATATTTATGGGCAGAGTGATAACTACAATATAAACATAAGTGGATATAAAATAAAAACAAGGTGTCAACAAGTCATAGAAAAGGAAGAAATGAACCCTTCTGGGGACAAAAGGGATTCCATGATATTGCATTTGAGTTAAATGAAACTAACTCCAAAAAAAAAAGAGTGATGGATCAAATCTTTTATTCACATTTCAGAAGGGTGTTCTTCCACTGGAGCAAAGAAGACATTGCAGAGCAATAGGTGCAGACACAACTCACACCAACAGAAAGAATGATGGCAAGAAAAGAAATAGATATAGCCTTAGCCAGTTTAGCATAGCAAACTCCTGCCAGCCAGGCCTCACCCTTATCTCCTAAAATTTCCAGAACCTTTGGAGAAGCATCATAGTTCAGCATATGGCATGAACCTGTGTGGGATATTACAGACTGAATCCCTGAGAGATCTGAAATATACTGTAAATCAGTAGCAATAGAAAACTTAGAAAACAGAGAATTTGGGGGTATATTTAAAAAAATTAATAGTCTACTGGGATCAATTAAATATAGAGCAAGAAGGTTCTCTAAAAACAGATGTTCAGATTTCTAAAATTCTCTGTAGATAATGTATCTATAATGACATTATTTTGCAAAAGAATTCTATAAAAGGGGTATGTTGGGTGGGGAATAAGGATGAAAACAATTCTATACACTGGGTTGGGTTAGAACCTGTCAAGTCTGAAATACCTCCACCACATCAGAAGTTTCTAAGAAATTTTCAGACGACTCTAGAGTACATAAAAACCGTTATTACAGCCTTGAAAGTAACAAAGATATCCATCTCCCTCTTGTCTAGTAAGCTGTAGAGAGAAAAATAAAACACTCAATGTCCAGTGTATAATTTTGAAGGTTGTAAGAAAGATAAGAAACGACCATGGCAAAGAGAACAGAGAAGAGAGAATGAATAATGGGGTCACACACTTTAGAGAAAAAAAAAATCAAATGAGGCTAAGTAAACAACCCCTAGCTTTAGAACAAACCCAGTTATGAATGACTTACTCAGGGCAGATGTGGTGACGAAGGGGAGGCAGAAACCAGATTACTGAGATTAACAGGTGTCTGGAAAAGCAACAAGTAGAAACCTCAGATGGTTGTTAGACAAAACAAAATATTGACAGAGGATACAGGGTTTTTTTTTTCTTTACCATCCGAGAAGAAATCAAATAAGAATATATTATTTAGCATTATAGGAAATAAAAGTAAACAGTCTGATAGAGTACTCTATGAGGCATTCTGCTGGGATTCAACATGAAGAACCAACCTTCCTTTATGAATGAAGAAAACTAACAAAACAAGGTCTTTTTTCAGAAAATGCGGAAATAAGGGAAGAATGCAAAGATTTCCTATGTAAAAAACTGAAAGGATGCAGCGGTGCTGGCTATGCACTAAAGAAAATCATTAACTCTTCATGGCAAGTACAGAAGGTTAAGGCCAATACATTAACTGGTAGAAATGGAAGTGGAGTCTGTGACTGTCTGTCAAACTTGTCTCCTAAGCTGTCCACGGACAAGAACAATGGGTTTGACAGGCCACGTGCTGTGGCAGCCTAATGGTGCTTAACCCTGAATTAGCAAACACAAAAATAACCAATGCCTAATGAACTTCTCTTCTGGGACATATTCAGTTTGTCATATTTTCCAAAAGCCATTTTCAGGGAACCCTACGAGGCACAATTAATAACGAGTGAAGCCAGTCTCATAGCAGTTAAGCCAAAGCGATCAGGTACCAGTTAATAATAGATCTAAGATCCGAACTCTGCCTTCCATGTGCTTCCCATCTGCCAAGCCACTTTCCTTCACAAGGCTGACTTTATTTTCAACACACCATTAGGTTACACTTTTAGAAAATAGCTTACAGGGAATTATTAGATGAAGCACTATTGATATAAACTCAGAAAGAGGAATTAGGGTTCAACCTGAAGACCGGAAAAGCAAAGCAGCCAGCCACTGGTTCTTACCTCGACCTCATTCAGAAATGGCGATCTGGCCTCCCGGAATCTCAGAGTGAGTCTGTGTCTAAGAGCTGTTTCCTCTCATTTTAGAATCTCTTTAGGGCTTGGATTAAAGACATGCACCACTGTATTAAACGCATGCCCCGCCTGGTTTCTGTGGCAATAGTGTGAGTACTGGGATTAAAGGTGTGTGTTACCACTGCCTGGTTGTAAGGCTGACCAGTGGAGCTGTTCTATTCTCTTATCTTCAGGCAAACTTTATTTATTAAAATACAAATGAGATGGGTGGTAGTGGTGCATGCCTTTAATCCCAGCACTCAGGAGGCAGAGGCAGACAGATCTCTATTAGTTAGAGGCCAGCCTGATCTACAAGAGCGAGTTCCAGGACAGGCTTCAAAGCTACATAGAAACCCTGTCTTGAACAGCACCAAAAAATGTACTAATGAAATGAAACTACAATTAAATGTATTACTTCAATATTTTTCAAAGAATTTGTCTGAGTCTGCTAGAGTGAGGATTGTAGGAGTTGTTGAAGGGATAGATCTGGGACATGATCTTCACACATGAATAAGGGCTGGCAAATTTTCCTCGCACACACATGTTAATATCTTCTCATTTCCCATCTCGGTTCTGAAGACATCCGAAAGGAATAAAAATAGAACTTGTAACCATGGCAGGCAACTATTTATGACTCTAGAATCACATTTGAAGCAAAAATGATTCAAAGTGCTTTAGGATCCAGTGGAGGGCAGGATTGGAGCTCCTGAGACTTGATAATCCCTAGATGGTGCAGGAGCTAAAATGGGGTAAAGTAAACGATGGGTCAACTCTAATGTGAGTCTAGGGACCAAGAAGATTGCAAAACTGGGGGACATGGAACTACAAGAAGAAAAAATGCATGGTTAATAACATTGAATGTTCAGTTCCTCTGATATATCCTTGACATTATTAGAATAATTGAGAATGATAATTTAAGTTAATTACTGCCAGAGATATAACACTGATTTCAAAGTACACGGTATCTTCTTTTAGCATAACCAGTAATATATGTTATGATTGGATTATTTTCCACATGTGCTAACTACTTGTTTATGAAAAGCAATAAGACCTAAGAATGCTTTAATATAGAAAAGAAAAGAATGACAATTTCTTGCTAAGTAGTTTCCCTCTGGGATGTTAGAGTGAGCAAACAAGGTGGTGCTGAAGAATTCTTGTGGATGTTGAAGAGGGTTGACACATCTCTAACACATTTGCTGTGTTGGTTAAGCACAGTTAGAAAGACTTATAAGCATAGACAAGATTCCTTGTAAATGGAAACCATTGTTTCTAGGCTCTCTGTAACGTTTATCTTCATTCAGTGGGAAGTTTCAAGTGGAATTCATTTAATCAAACCAAATGGCCATGAGAAAAGGACCTGCACACTTACACTGATCGAGTTGTTTGGGGGAAGGCTGTATTTGGTGGTGGGGTTGGGAAAGGTGACTTACCTCTTAGCTGTTAGATACTGTTTTTACGGAAGAAAATATAGAAGTAAATTACAGATGTTCTATGAGCTCGAGAGAGAAAAGCAATGAGAACATATAATTGAACCTGTAAAGGCTTCATTTGTCGATGGGACATTTCGTCCTGGGAAATGAAAGATCTCACGGTAATACAATGAATGTACTTCTGATTTATGGTAATTAATTCGGAATGTGGTTTATCTACCACACTGCTCACTATAGAAGATGAATTGTACAACAGGATTATCTGAGTCTTGGAAGTAAAATTAGCATAACCTTAGCAGAAAGTGAAGTTTTGCACTTTGTCTTCACATTGAAAGCATAGATCAAGCAGCCCTGTCTTATTTCACTGCCCAGAGGTGCAATTATAAAAGGGAAATGAAGCAGAGAAGGAACGGCTTTCCTATGTACTCTTCCATGTCATAGAGTTTCTGGATATTACACCAAATTTAGGGGAAGATTGAGATGCATCCACGCCATTAATTCTGACCTCAAGGTAAGAGTTGTGTAAGGGCAGATAGAGATTGCAGTGGAATATTTCCTCATACTCAGGTCTGAAAAAGAAGGGTGAAGTCCAAAGTACTATAAAGTACCCACCACCATTGTTTCCAATAAAAGTGAGTCTTCATTAACATGTTGCCTAACAGAATTTTTGTGACTCCCATTGCTGCAATTTGAATGCCACTTCATCGTGGAGAGCCTATTCAAAGATCAAACATAATTTACTGTATTATTACAGTGAAACTCACACTTAACATTTAATCTTCAGTTATTAAAGAAAAACAAATAATTAGCTGGATATATTCATTCTCTCTACGCGCTGTCACTTGGTTACCTTTCTTGGTCTTACATATTAGGAACAATGTATTAAAAGAAAAAAATTTAAGATATACTAGCTATTTGGGAAATGACTAGGATTTCACTTATATGCTAGAGTCAAAATCAAAGGTAAATGACCATACAATTGCAGAAAATTATAAGGTATTTAAATGTTTCCTAGCACTCAAGCTTCTGTATTTTACAAAATACTTTCTAAATTGACCTTTGATGAGGAAAATTTTGTGGTTTTGTATTAGGCTTACTATAGTTGAATCTAATAGCTAGATAGATAAGCACATCACATCATGTACAATTGGTCCTCTGTAGTGGTGGAAACATGTGTCTCAAGTATCAGAAGGCTCCTAGGTTGAGACAGATGGTAGCACTGAGCAGGCTACATTGCCAACCACCTGGCCCACAGAGCGCATGCCTAGTGTTACTCTGGGTGCTGTGCCTTCTGAGTGCTTTATCTATTTCCCTTTTCCTCCCAATGTCAATGTTTCCTTTGTCTGGTGCTCACACATCTGGAATACCAGAGTGTGTTTTCTTTAGAGGGGCTTAGTAGTACATACTGAAGGTCTTCCCATGGCAGATTTTGCCATGATTTCCTAGCTCATTTCCTTATGGAATTGGAACATTTCATTATCTGAACAATGGGCTGTAGTTTATTTACTCATTCACCTACAGAAGTATATGCTTTGCGTTACTCACAAGCTTTTGAAATTATGATAGTATTTCCATAAATACTCATCTGCACATTTAATATAAACCTAAAATTTTAACTCCCTGGAGTAAACACTAAAGCACATGACTTGTAGATCCTGTTGCAAAGGTAGTTTTAGGTTCAAGTAATATGGCAAAATGCTCTCTCCTAGTGACTGTACAATTCTTCACCACCGCCATATCAACAATCACAGCTTCTTCCATCTTTGCTAACACCATGCAGTATTGGGATCTGAGAGTTGTGGGTTGCTCTACCTTATGTGATACCTCAGCTTTGTTTCAATTTTGCTACTTTAATGATTTGAAAATATTTTATATGTTCTACCTTCATTGATCATTTTTTAAAATAGTTATTTTGTTTTTCTCACTGTTGAGTTTCAAATGTTCTTTGCCTATTTTGAACACGTAATTTGCCAAATGTGTCTTTTCCAATTATTTTGTCACAGTTTGTGAATGTCTTCTCATTTTCTTGGTAGTGTACCTTTAAGAGCAGAAGATTTAAATTTTAATGAAGTCCAGCTCATCAGTTATTTCTTTAATGGACCTTGCCTTTTCTGTTACAACTAAAGTGTTATCACATACTAAAAGCTACCTAGATTTTCTCCTTTGTTACCATTAAGCTATTTTATAATTCGGCATCTTATGTCTGTGTTCTTTTTTGAGTTATTTTAAAGAGTATACAGTGTATGCTATAGGTTTTTTTCAAGTGTCTGTCCAGGTGTCACAGCACCAAGACTCTATGCACTCCATGATTTTGCCCTTTCTTTTTTTTTCAAAGATATATTGCTCAAATCTACATGGATCACCTCTTTCCTCTCATGTCTTTCTCATGTCTTGATCTGTTTTTCCATCATTAGGATAATAGCACACAGTCTTCAAGTATTTATGTCAGAAAGAATCTGGTCACTGCTTTTATTGTTCTCTTTCAATGTGTTAAAATATTTGAGTCTTTTTTTCCCCACATAAAATTTGAAATCAATTTATAAAATAGCTTTTGATATATGGATTAAAATGCATTGGATCTGTTAAATAAAGTTTAGAAGGACTACATCTTAATAATCCTGAGTCTTCTCCATGAGTTTGAATTCCTGTCAGTACTTCACTCCTATCTTCCATTAGTTTTCTCATTTTTATCCTATAGACATACATTCTTTGTTAGGTTTATGCTTAACTCTTCAATTTTTGAAAGAATGCTGATGTAAATTATGTATTAAATTCAAAATATGCATATCTATTGTTAATTTTGAAGGATAATTTAATGTTATGTGTTAAGCCTGTATCCTATATTATTGATTATTACTTCAATGACAGATTGTCTGTTTTATAAATTTGGGGCACTCTATGAATTATTGGTCTTATCCATTTAGCTTCATTTATATCTGTCCCTGTTATTGTTTCTCCATTGTATATAATTCACTCACTGTTAGAAAATTTCTGATTGCATCTCAGGAGTACTCAAACTGCTTATTTCTGAATGTTTTCTGCCATGTTAAGGTATTATGATGGTAGCATATTGGAAACAATCCAATATTCTATCTTGCAAGAAACAATAAATTAAATCATTAGCCATCTACACCTGAAAAAATAAACAGTTGTTAAAAATGAAATAAGACTAGGAGATAGTTCAGTTATACATGTTCTTGACTTGTAAACATGAGGACATGAGGTAAATCCCCAAACCACGTGAAATAGCTGGCAGGGTCGTTCATGTTTAGAATCCTAGCGCAAGTGCCGTTCACAATATCACACATGTGAAGGAGGCAAGTCTAGACATTTTGTTCATGTTTAATATGAAATAGCAAGCATTGATCGTAATTTTTATGTAAAATGTATGACCATGTTTTGCTGTTATATATTATTACAGCAGCCTGAGGTATACATGGGGCAAGTGGGAAGAAGAGTAATTAATTTCCATTTACACTTGGGCAAAACCCACTCTTTATAATGCTGTCAACAGAAATATAAACATAAAAGACTTATAGCTTTCCAAAACAAAAACAAAACAAAAAGTTATATCAGTTTGAATGGAGTTTATATATACACTATGCTTTTCAAATAATTTATTATCATGAGCAACTTGTAGATCTAATGGGAGCTCACCAAAGCCAGCTGTACTGGGACTGAAGCATGGGATCAAACTGGACCCTCTGGATGTGGCTGACAATGGGGGCAGACTGAGAAGCCAACGATAATGATACTGGGATTTGTCTCTACTGCATGTACTGGCTTTTTGGGATCCTAGTCTATTTGGATGCATACCTTCCTAAGCCTGGATGGAGAGGGTGGGGCTTAGACTTCCCACAGGGCAGGATACCCTGCCCTCCCTTAAGACTGGAGGGGGAGGGGAGATGGTGAGTGGGGGAGCAGGAGGAAAATGGGAGGAGCAGAGGAAGTGGAAATTTTGATTGGTATTATTTATAAAGCAATAAAAAATAAAGAAAAAAAAAAACAAGCATTCAGATCAGCTGTACCCCAGAGGCTTCTGGCGCCTGAATCTAAAGTGTATGGCATCTTCAACGATAGGCACTTGCCTTCCACCTCTCATGGGAAGGCAAGGGCAACAGAATAGTCTATAAAGTTTGGGAGTGTCTTCGGTGACTCTGACCAATAACTCAGAAGAGGACTTTCTCATTACTATTGTTGGACTTTTTTTTTTTTTTTTTTTTTTTTTTTTTTTAATTTTTTTTTTGATTTTTTTTATTGATAAAAGTAGGATAAAGAAAAGAAAAAAAAAACAAATTTCCACCTCCTCCCACCAGCCTCCCATTTCCCTCCCCCTCCTCCCACTCTTCTCCCCCTCCTCCCACCCCTCTCCCCTTCCCCCCACTCCTCTCCCCCTCCCTTTCCAGTCCAAAGAGCTGTCAGGGTTCCCTGCCCTGTGGTACGTCCTAGGTCCTCCCCCCTCCATCCATATCTAGGAAGGTGAACATCCAGACTGGCTAGGCTCCCACCAAGCCAGCACATTGCGTAGGATCAAAACCGCATGCCATTGTCCTTGGCGTCTCATCAGCCCTCATTGTTCGCCATGTTCCGAGAGTCCAGTTTTATCCCATGCTTTTTCTGGTAACAGTCCAGCTGGCCTTGGTGAGCTCCCAGTAGATCATCTCCACTGTCTCAGTGGGTGGGTGCACTCCTCGTGGTCCCGACATCTTTGCTCATGTTCTCACTCCTTCTGCTCCTCATTGGGACCTTGGGAGCTCAGTCTAGTGCTCCAGTGTGGGTCTCTGTCTCTATCTCCATCCATTGCCAGATGCAAGTTCTAGGATGATATGCAATATATTCGTCAGTATTGCTCTAGGGTAGGGTCATTTCAGGTTCCCTATCCTCAGCTGCCCAGGGAACTAACTGGGGACCTCAGCTTGGGCACCTGGGAGCCCCTCTAGGGTCAAGTCTCCTGCCCACCCTAAAGTGGGTCCCTTAACTAAGAATTGTGGTTCCGTGCTCCCCTATCCAACCTTCCTTTATCCCGATCCTCCTGTTTCCCCAAGTCCACCCTCCTACCCTTCTACCTTTTCTCTCCCCATCTCCCCTAACCCCCATCCCACCCCACCCCCAATATCCCACTTTCCCCCCCGGCAATTTTGTCTACTTCCCTTATCCAAGAGGATAACTATATGTTTTTCCTTGGGTTCACCTTCTTACTTAGCTTCTTTAGATTCGCCTATTGTAGACTCCGTGAACCCTATTTATGGCTAGAAACCAATTATGAGTGAGTACATCCCATGTTCGTCTTTTTGGGCCTGGGATACCTCACTCAGGATAGTGTTTTCTATTTCCATCCATTTGCATGCAAAATTCGAGAAGTCATTGTTTTTTACCGCAGCGTAGTACTCTAGTGTGTATATATTCCATACTTTCTTCATCCATTCTTCCATTGAAGGGCATCTAGGTTGTTTCCAGGTTCTGGCTATTACAAATAATACTGCTATGAACATAGTTGAACAAATGCTTTTGACATGTGATAGAGCATCTCTTGGGTAAATTCCCAAGAGTGGTATTGCTGGGTCCAGGGGTAGGTTGATCCCGGATTTCCGGAGAAACCGAAACACTGACTTCCACAGTGGTTGCACAAGATTGCATTCCCACCAGCAATGGATGAGGGTACCCCTTCCTCCACAGCCTCTCCAGCAAAGGCTATCCTTGGTGTTTTTGACTTTAGCCAATCTTACAGGTGTAAGATGATATCTCAAAGTTGTTTTGATTTGCATTTCCCTGATCGCTAAGGAGGTTGAGCATGACCTTAAGTGTCTTTTGGCCATTTGAACATCTTCTGTTGAGAATTCTCTGTTCAGTTCAGCGCCCCATTTTTTAATTGGGTTAATTAGCCTTTTAAAGTCTAGTTTCTTGAGTTCTCTATATATTTTGGAGATCAGACCTTTGTCTGTTGTGGGGTTGGTGAAGATCTTCTCCCAGTCAGTAGGTTGCCTTTGTGTCTTAGTGACAGTGTCCTTTGCTTTACAGAAGCTTCTCAGTTTTAGTAGGTCCCATTTATTCAATGTTGCCCTTAATGTCTGTGCTTCTGGGGTTATACCTAAGAAGCGATCGCCTGTGCCCATCTGTTGTAGGGTATTGCCCACTTTCTCTTCTATCAGATTCAGTGTTTTCGGGCTGATATTGAGGTCTTTAATCCATTTGGACTTGAGTTTTGTGCACGGTGATAGATATGGGTCTATTTTCATTCTTCTACAGGTTGACATCCAGTTGTGCCAGCACCATTTGTTGAAGATGCTTTCTTTCTTCCAATGTAAACTTTTAGCTCCTTTATCGAAAATGAGGTGTTCATAGGTTTGTGGGATAAAGTCCGGGTCTTCTATACGATTCCATTGGTCGACTTCTCTGTTTTTATGCCAGTACCACCCTGTTTTCATTACTGTAGCTCTGTAATAGAGTTTGAAGTCAGGGATGGTAATGCCTCCAGAAGATCCTTTATTGTATAGGATTGTTTTGGCTATCCTGGGTTTTTTGTTTTTCCATATAAAGTTGATTATTGTCCTCTCCAGATCTGTGAAGAATTTTGATGGGATCTTGATGGGGATTGCATTGAATCTATAAATTGCCTTTGGTAGAATTGCCATTTTTACTATGTTGATCCTCCCAATCCAAGAGCAAGGGATGTCCATCCATTTTTTGGTATCCTCTTCAATTTCTTTCTTCAATGCCTTAAAGTTCTTGTCAAATAGATCTTTCACTTCCTTGGTTAGATTTACCCCAAGATATTTTATGCTGTTTGTGGCTATCGTGAATGGAGAAGCTTCTCTGATTTCCCTCTCTGCTTCCATATCCTTTGAGTATAGGAGGGCGACTGATTTTTTGGAGTTGATCTTGTATCCTGCCACATTACTAAAGCTGTTTATCAGCTGTAAAAGTTCTTTGGTGGAATTTTGGGGGTCGCTTATGTACACTATCATATCATCTGCGAATAACGAAAGTTTAACTTCTTCATTTCCAATTCGAATCCCCTTGATCCCATTATGCTGTCTTATTGCTATTGCTAGAACTTCCAGCACTATATTGAAGAGGTATGGCGAAAGTGGGCAGCCTTGTCGTGTTCCTGAGTTAAGCGGGATGGCTTTGAGTTTCTCTCCATTTAATTTGATGTTAGCTGTCGGCTTGCTGTATATAGCTTTTATTATATTTAGGTATGACCCTTGTATCCCTAATCTCTCCAAGACTTTTAACATAAATGGATGTTGAATTTTGTCAAATGCTTTTTCAGCATCTAATGAAATGATCATATGGTTTTTTTCTTTCAGTTTATTTATATGCTGGATTACATTGATAGATTTTCGTATGTTGAACCAGCCCTGCATCTCAGGAATGAAGCCTACTTGATCATAATGGATAATTTTTCGGATGTGTTCTTGGATTCGGTTTGCCAGTATTTTGTTGAGGATTTTTGCGTCGATATTCATGAGTGAGATCGGCCTGTAATTCTCTTTCCTGGTTGAGTCTTTGTGTGGTTTTGGTATCAGAGTAACTGTAGCTTCATAAAAGGAATTTGGTAATGACCCTTCTGTTTCTATATTGTGGAATACATTGAGGAGTATAGGTATTAGGTCTTCTTGGAAGTTCTGGTAGAATTCCGCATTGAAACCATCTGGCCCTGGGCTTTTTTTGGTAGGGAGGTTTTTGATAACAGCTTCTAGTTCTTCGCGACTGACAGGTCTGTTTAGCTTGTTCACCTGGTCCTGATTTAATTTTGGTAAATCGTATTTATCTAAGAAAGTGTCCATTTCTTTTACATTTTCCAGTTTAGTGGCATACAAGCTTTTGTAGTAAGATCTAATGACTCTCTGAATTTCCTCTGTGTTTGTGGTTATGACCCCCCTTTCATTTCTGATCTTATTAATTTGCAAATTTTCTCTCTGCCGTTTGATTAGTTTGGATAGGGGTTTGTCAATCTTGTTGATTTTTTCCAGGAACCAGCTTCTTGATTCATTGATTCTTTGGATTGTTTTTTGTGTTTCTATTTTGTTGATTTCAGCCCTCAGTTTGATTATTTCCAGTCTTCTACTCCTCCTAGGTGAGTCTGCTTCTTTTTTTTCTAGAGCTTTCAGGTGGGCTGTTAAGTCTCCAATATGTGCTTTCTCTGTTTTCTTTAAGTGGGCACTTAGTGCTATGAACTTTCCTCTCAGGACTGCTTTCATAGTGTCCCATAAGTTCGAGTATGTTGTTTCTTTATTTTCATTGAATTCAAGGAAGACTTTAATTTCTTTCTTTATTTCCTCCTTAATCCAGGTATGGTTCAGTAGTTGACTGTTCAGTTTCCATGAGTTTGTAGGCTTTCTGGGGGTAGCATTGTTGTTGAATTCTAACTTTAATCCATGGTGGTCTGATAAGACACAGGTGGTTAGTAATATTTTTTTGTAGCTGTGTAAGTTAGCTTTGTTACCAAGTATGTGGTCAATTTTCGAGAAGGTACCATGAGCTGCAGAGAAAAAGGTATATTCTTTCCTCTTTGGGTGGAATGTTCTATAGATGTCTGTTAAGTCCATTTGCTTCATTACCTCCATTAATTCTCTAATTTCTCTGTTAGGTTTCTGTCTGATTGACCTGTCCATTGGTGAAAGAGGAGTGTTGAAGTCTCCTACTATTAGTGTGTGCGGTTTGATGGCTGCCTTGAATTTTAGCAATGTTTCTTTTACATACGTGGGTGCTTTTATATTAGGGGCATAGATATTCAGGATTGAGATTTCTTCCTGATGAATTTTTCCTGTTATGAGTATAAAATGTCCCTCTCCATCTCTTTTGATTGATTTAAGTTTGAAGTCAACTTTGTTAGAAATTAGTATGGCCACACCTGCTTGTTTCTTAGGTCCATTTGCTTGATAGGCCTTTTCCCAGCCCTTTACTCTGAGTAGGTGCCTGTCTTTGTGGTTGAGGTGTGTTTCTTGTAGACAGCAGAATGTTGGATCCTGTTTTCGTATCCAGTCTCTTAGCCTGTGCCTTTTTATAGGTGAGTTGAGTCCATTGACATTAAGTGATATTAATGACCAGTGGTTGTTAACTCCGGTCACTTTTTAAGTAGTAGGGTTTGTGTGTTTCCCTTCTTTGAGTTGCGCTGGTGAAGGGTCTCTAGATGTCTGAGTTATTGAGGTCTCTGTTGGACTCCTTGGTTAGTGATTTTCCTTCTATTATTTTCTGTAAGGCTGGATTTGTGGCTACGTATTGCTTAAATTTGTTTTTATCCTGGAAAATTTTGTTTTCTCCATTTATGGTGAACGAAAGCTTGGCTGGATATAGTAGTCTGGGCTTGCATCCATGGTCTCTTAGTTTTTGCAGTACATCTATCCAGGACCTTCTGGCTTTCATGGTTTCCATAGAGAAGTCAGGTGTAAGTCTAATAGGTTTACCTTTATAAGTAAGTTGGCCTTTTTCCTTTGCGGCTCTTAATATTCTTTCTTTATTCTGTATATTTTGTGTTTTGATTATTATATGGCGAGGGGATGTTTTTTTTTGATCCAGCCTATTTGGGGTTCTGTATGCCTCTTGAACCTTCATAGGTACATCCTTCTTCAGGTTGGGAAAGTTTTCTTCTATAATTTTGTTAAGTATATTTTCTGGACCGTTGAGCTGCACTTCTTCTCCTTCTTCTACTCCAATAATTCTTAGGTTTGGTCTTTTTATTGTGTCCCATATTTCCTGAATGTTTTGTGATGAGAGTTTGTTGGACTTGCTGTTTTCTTTGATCAGTGCGTTTATTTTCTCTATGTTATCCTCAGACTCTGAGATTCTTTCTTCTATCTCTTGTATTCTGCTGGTTATGCTTGTTTCTGTAGTCTCTATTCGTTTACCTAGATTTTCCATGTCCAGCCGGCCCTCTGTTTGTGTTTTCTTCTTTGCCTCCATTTCATTTTTCAAATCATGAACTGTTTCCATTATCTGCTTGATTGTTTTTCCTTGCTTTCCTAGGGTATCATTCACTGATTTACTCAATTCCTCGAACTTTCTGTTATACTTCTCATCCATTTCTATAAGGGCGTTTTTTATATGCTGTTTAAGGGTGTCAATCACTGTCATGAAGTCAGTTTTTTCTCCTTCTTCATGATTAAGGTGTTCATGTCCTCCTGTTGTGAGGTCGCTGGCTTCTGGTGGTTTCGTGTTGTTTTTCAGATTGTTGGGTGAATTCTTGCATTGGCGTCTCCCCATCTCTTCCTTCCAATATTCTCCTATGGATCTTCTTTTACAGGATCAGGTCTTCTTGCCAACTGATGTACCTTCCAAGTGATGTCACTCCCCCGTTATGTTTCTCCTGGAGTCCAGTTCCGATCTCCTTGCTGCTTGGTTAGCTTGCAAACAAAGGCCCTCCCTGCTTGCTGCAGGCAGGTTATGGAGACAAAGGAGCTACCACCTTCCCCTTTGCACTCACCTTCGGGTTCAGTCCCAGCGCCCAGGCAGGCTGAACAGGGAGGCACTCTGCCCCAAGAAGGGAGGGATGGAGGGAGACAGAGGGTAGGGGGATCTGGATGTAAGCTGGATGGGATAGGAAGAGAGAGGAGGTACCGGGCAGTGTAGCCCTGTAGGTTGATCAGGAAGTGTAGGCGGGCTGTTCCCGGGTGCCACAGCACTCACTCACCACAATGATGTCTCACTAGGTGCCCTGATCGAAACTCCGTGCTGCTTGGTTCGCTCGCAGACAAAGGGCCCACCCTGCTTGCTGCAGGCGGGCTATGGGGACAAAGAAGCCCCCGAGCTCCCCTTTACCCTACGCTTGGGGTTAGGACCCAGCGCCCAAGCAGGCTGAGCACTAGGCGCTCTGCCACCAGGGAAGGGAGGGGGGAGAGAAACAGAGGGTGGGGGGATCTGGATGTAAGCTGGATGGGATAGGAAGAGAGAGGAGGTACCGGGCAGTGTAGCCCTGTAGGTTGATCAGGAAGTGTAGGCGGGCTGTTCCCGGGTGCCACAGCACTCACTCACCACAATGATGTCTCACTAGGTGCCCTGATCGAAACTCCGTGCTGCTTGGTTCGCTTGCAGACAAAGGGCCCACCCTGCTTGCTGCAGGCGGGCTATGGGGACAAAGAAGCCCCCGAGCTCCCCTTTACCCTACGCTTGGGGTTAGGACCCAGCGCCCAAGCAGGCTGAGCACTAGGCGCTCTGCCACCAGGGAAGGGAGGGGGGAGAGAAACAGAGGGTGGGGGGATCTGGATGTAAGCTGGATGGGATAGGAAGAGAGAGGAGGTACCGGGCAGTGTAGCCCTGTAGGTTGATCAGGAAGTGTAGGCGGGCTGTTCCCGGGTGCCACAGCACTCACTCACCACAATGATGTCTCACTAGGTGCCCTGATCGAAACTCCGTGCTGCTTGGTTCACTCGCAGACAAAGGGCCCACCCTGCTTGCTGCAGGCGGGCTATGTGTTGGACTTTTTTTGTTAGTTGTTCTTTGGCTCTTGGAGGGAGCATTGTCAACCCATATAGGACATTTTCATTTGAACTTACATATATAATACATACATACATACATACATACATACATAATTTATATATACACACATACATATTCTCCATAGCTTACTCCCTATGTCTCTCTCTCTCTCTCTCTCTCTCTCTCTCTCTCTCTCTCTCTCTCTCTCTCTCTGTGTGTGTGTGTGTGTGTGTGTGTGTGTATGTGTGTTTCTTATTTCATCTTGTTTTGATACTTTTTTGTCTTACTGGTTTTCCTTTTCTTTAGTTTGGTTTCATTTTAGCTCCTTTGTTGCGGTTATTTTGTTTTTAATTGCTTTCTTTTTGTTTTTTGAGAAAGGAAATACAGGAAGTTGTGTAGGGAGGAAGTGGGGAGAATCTGGGAAAAGTTGGGGAGGGAAAATATGATAAAATATATTGTGTATAAAACATTTAATAAAATTAAAATTTTACTAAATCATTAGTAATAAGAAAAGGAGAAAAGGAAGATAATTTTCTGGTCTTTTCTTTGAGATTAAACCAATAATAGGTATATACACTCTATAACAAGTTGCTGCTACTCTATATTTATCTGTCCTTCGTCTATCTACCTGCTGATCTTAAGAGTAATATTTTTATCACACACATACATAAATACATACACACAAAATGATCTTAGAGACTAGCCTATTAATGAAAAACAATATTTTTAGCTTTTTTTTGAATGGTTCAAAATTGATTTGGCATTAAATATCAACTTAATTCTGGGGAGATGGTGCAGAGGTTAAACCTCTTGCCACAAAAGCTGTAGGTTCTGAGTTTGAATCTCCAGAGCTTACAGAATGCCAGCCACAGGGGCACTTGTCTGTAGTCCCTGTGATCTCACACTGAGATGTCAGGGAAGACAGGATAATGTCACACAGTTTGCAGGCCAGGGAGCCTGGTGGGACACAGAGATGAACACTATGTGATCTTACTTCAAATACGGTGGGAGGGGAGAACAGATACCCAAGACTGTTCTCTAACTTTATCATGTGCACTATGATCTATATGCATTGGAGCTCACACAACACACCTGAACACACACACAAACAAAACACACACACACACACACACCATTAAAACAAAACATTTGTTTCTTTGGTTAGTTTTGATCTAATGGATTTCCATGACTTCACAAATGAATGGACATTTTTCTTTTTCATGGCATGTTGTTCAAATCAACTGTGGTTACTTTTGTGCCCAAGAACAGAGCAAACAGAACAAAAAGCTTCTGACCTAACTGATTATTTTGAAAAATCTTTCTCTATTCTAATCAAAATCCTATTGTCAGATGCACAGACTACATCTCAAGCTCATTTCATTTAATCAACGCATTGGTTCTTTGTGGGAAAACGTGACCATCTTCATGTTATACGTGAGAATATGGAAACCCAGAAAATCCCAGGTCTGCCTAATACTGTAGCATCTGGGAATTCTCATGGTTATGTGTCAGCAACTTTCTGCAGAGTAACATCTAACCTGATACGATGTCCATGTCTCTAAACAGAGAGGTTCCACTAATCGGTGACATCACTCCTGAGTGTTCCCAGATCCATCATCCCATATGAAAATCCACATTCTTGATTTCATGTCGTTTTCTGTTGGGCATTAAATCTTATTAAATTTCTGTTTATGAATAATATGTTCTTCACATGCTGTCATTCTAATGTCATCTTGTTCTTCATAATGCTTTAAAATTGAGCAGGCAGTATATTGATTTTTTTACCATATGGAAGAATATAGTCAGCTGTGTTGCTGAAATTAGTACGTCATTCAGCTAAGCAGTCATAAAATCAATGGAATTCTAGAGACACAGAGTCTATTAAAAGTAATAAAAGTAAATTGAAGATTTCAGGCATGAGAGTAAATGGCTTAAACAAATAAAATAGGATTTATACCTAATGACTCAAAGCATGTTGGTTATAATTTGGTTGTTATATATCATTTATTAACCACTTGCATAAAACACCTTATTTAGGTGGATTGTAGGACATTCATAGATGCTATTTTGCTTTAGTTTGCTTTCTCAGACAAAATTTCACTCTGTAGCCAGGCTGGACTTTTCTGGAGATTTCTTCCTTCCTTTGCCTCCCAAGGGTTGAAATACAGGCACACCCTGGCTGTCTTGATTCCACTCTTTCTATTGGCATATGGCATACCTCAATAAATGTTTTAAAAACTCAGAAACACAGCAGTGAAAGTTAATGCACACTAATCTTATGAGTGTGGGTTATCCTTCCACATGGTTGATCAACCGTATTTCCAATGGACAGACTCAGAGCTGGCTCAAGATTGAAAGGAATTTGTTATTGACATTTTTGTGAAAGATGTAAGTTCTTAAGAAACACACATGTCAGGATGTTGGCAATACTTGGCAGTTAGTAAAGATAGTTTGAGAACTCAGAATGGTAGTTCCAAATTGTTGGTAATTTAAAGTAATCCAACCTGTCTGAAACAGTCTTCAAAGGTTGGTTAAACATCTTATAAGATTCATTAGCAAATCCATCTGGACCAAGGTGTTTTCCAGATGGGAAACTTTCATTACTGGTCTTCATCACTCACAGTTTATTATAGCTGTAGTTTATTTTTGGAGGTTTGTGGATAACGGTACACAATAAATAAATTGTTCATTACTCATCAGAATGTACTCCTATATTGAACACATATAAAGTGTTAAGGATATATTTCTCACATAGCTCAATTAATATAGACTTGTTTTTTGTGTACATTTAGCATTTCTAATTAGTAAAAATCATTTGACTGTGTGTCTGGAAACATCTTACTTCCATCACTATCTGATAATGGGGTGTAACTTTCTGGATATATAAGTCTACCTGAAGATGCTCACTTCTATACTGTATCATCTTAACACATAAATGCTGAAATACAGTGAAACAAAATACTCAAAAGCCTATATAATCACTAATTTGAATTATGTTCAAATAAACTATACAAATAATTTTGGATACATATATTATAAATTCTACAAATAAATATCAGTACAATTAATTGTTTAGGAAAGAAAATAAAATACATAAAAGGAATTGAATTATAGTTGGTTAAATGAAACAAAAGAAACAGGAGTACAGTAGTGTCCAAAGTAGAAGTGCTCAGTTTTCTATCCATATTGTAAAAAGTTTCATCTGCAGAGTGAGACAGAAAACAATTCTGAAACGTGTAAAAAGAACTTTCGAAGCAGAGAGAACTAGATGAGAACGCAGGGCACATCACAAACATTTTCTTGTTCTCTTTCCTTTTCAGTGGTTGGGAAGTATTGGTGAGACAGATTTTCTCAATACAGATTTAAAGATGAGTAAGAAGTGGATCCTATTGCCCTCATCCCTTGGTTTTAGGGCCCGTTTCCTATGAATCTCTGCTCCATTTAGGTGAGCACAGAGGAAGGTCAACCAAAGATGATGTAGAGACCTTGCCAGCTCCCATTGTGTGGCCCCACAGAGAAGCAGGAGCGGAGGGTGGAAGACAGCTGCAGGGAAAACTGGGTATTTCCTGGGCACACACACTTACCTAGACCTTCGTTCTCATTTGACCCAAACTTTCTAAATATATCAGGCTGCCAAGAGAACCTCAGGGCTAGTTCCACTCTTGTCAAAGCACTTGCTGTTGGCCTCTACCCTTGAGCTGTGACATTTAGTAGGACTTTGTTCTCACTCATGACTAAGGGTCACGTGTGTGATAAAATCACCTCTGTGGCTTTCTTACCTGATAAATAAAGACATGGTTAAGAAAGGAGAGGAAATGAAGCGGATGAGATGAGCACATTAGGTCAGATGATCTGATAATGGCTAATACGAGTACTCATCAGCACGGTTCAAAAATAAACCTCAGTCAATGTTCCCAACAAAATTACTAAACAGGCCACAATGTGCCACTGGCAGACTTCATTTGGGCTTAAAATGTCAGACAACATAGGACAAGGCCATTAAGTTGAACTACATCTTCATTCTCCTCCAGCTCTGATGCAGTGTCTTTTATTTTCCTAAAAAAATTGTCATACTAAATTCAACAGAGGAGAGCTCTTCCCACAGAGAATAAGACACTTTTGGTTTGTGAAACTCAATCCTCTTTACAGCCTGGGGAAATATTGATGTGGAGAGCCTTTGTGTTGTAACAAATGAACACATGCATGCATACACTTACACACGCATAGCTTCCCCACTCATTGTTACCACAATTTGTCCTGCAAGAAGAGAAGGGTTCAATGAATAGCTATACTCATTCATGCCTCAAAAGGGAAACAGGTAGGTAGGCCATTTTATTGCATATGATTGGCCTTCAGATCACAGTATGCCTACAAAAATGCAAAGAATGTAATCAGGGACAACATATCTTATTGTCTTCCATGTTTCTGAAACACATAGTCTCTCAACAATCCCAGTCTGGGGAAGTAATTGAGCATCCTACGTTTCTGCACTGGCTAATGGAAGCTGTTGAACTGGTAAGCATTGAGGGATAAGGGAGATTGTGGAGCCACAGCTGATAAATGTGAGCCAGGCAGAGAGTTTTATGCTCTTTGATGGATCTGAAGGCATGCTCTGTGTCATATACACTCTGACACGGAAACCCATAGCCTATCTCTCATCCGGCATGTGACTCTAAACCATCCTTGAGAAGGCATATGCTCAAACAGAATATATTATGTAAATGAAGCCTTCTGCTAAGCACTTCTTCGAACTAAACATCCCACAATGTTTGAAATTGCTAAAATCAAAAATTAATGTGGATCACAGGTAATTGCTCACCAAATTTGAATTTGAAGACTATGAAATGTTAATAGGTCTTGGGAAAACAAAGAAGTCTCAATGGTCAAACCAATTTGAAGGAAGCTAAGGAAACAGCACAGTCTTCAAGCTGTTTGACATGAACATGTGAGAGTCCCACCCAGACCACATCTAAGACTGATCTTATATTACAAGTTCAAAAATGTATATATATATGAGTGCACACACACACACACACACACACACACACACACACACACACACACACACACACACCAGACATGGTTGTATATATTTGCAGTTCCAGAACTGAAGAAGCAGAGAAAAGCCATGATCAGGGACTCTTGTGAACCAGGCTAGCATATGAGACAAGTTTTAGGCCGATGAAAAACTATCTCAAAAACAGTGTGGCAGTGAGACATCTCAGAATTTAAGAGCCCTTTCCGTAGAAGCTCACCACCTTGACTCTATCCTCCTAATCCACAAAAGAAGGGAAAAATTTAACCCCTAAAAGTTGCCTCCTGACATAGCCCAGCTGTCTTATATTTGAGGGTGATATTGAAATTAAGGCACACTGCCTCCATCTTTCATGTGCTAAGTGCATAGGTATGCATCACCAAGTTTGGATTATGAAGTCTATGGATCAAACCCATGTTTTCATAAATGCTATGCAAGCATTCTATGAATTGATTTATATCTTTAGCTTTAGCAACAAACTTATTATTTTTCTGTATCATGCTGCAGTGGATCCAAATTTCACTCCATCATACTTTAGTGACTGCTTCATAGAGCCAGCAGACCGAAAGAAATGCCTTCTAGTGGTTCTCACAGAGAAACCAGCTCATACACTACTGACATTCTTCAGAAATGTGTAGTTCTATCTAATGTTGACATTATGGATTTTTTCAAGCTTGTTAACGTCCACAATGTTTTTTTCTTTTTGAAAATATTAAATGCTTCATGGTATCATGTGAAATCATTGTATCCCCATAGAGCACCTTGTCATGGAAATTTTGGTATTATGGATTTAAGAATAGCAAGTTAGAATAGGCCTATTCTCAGCTTCAAAGTGGAACAATGTATTCTAAGTAGGCAGTAACAAAGGGAGAGCCAAGAGATCAAAAAGTGATCATAGAGAGATTTAGAGACTTGTACATTGCATGAGACACTGATACTCCTTTAAGAGATAGAGCTCAGTAGAAATTTGGAGGTGTGTGTGTCTGTGTGTGTGTGCGTTTAATTACACACTGTTCAGAAACTATAGGAAGTCTCCTTCTGGCCTATCTTCCACAGAGACACACTTTCTGCTTTCTTCCTGCTCCTGAATATCTCAAACATCACAAACCTTCCTTTCACCACCACCTAAGACTGGCATCAAATGCTTTCCTTCTACCCCCTATTTCAGCTCACCGAGGGTATTTCTGTTAGAAAGGTCATTGTAAGTTCCTTAGTAATCCTGATGTAAATACATAGTGTTGTTTTAGTTCTGGAAATATTATTGATAGCAGAAGAGAGGGGCTAAACTATGAGCTTCATATTTCCTGTGAGAGATTAATTTCCTCTTAGCACCTGCTCAGACATATAGTATTAAAATGCACATACACATCAACCTCATATTAGGTAATTTTTCCATTTGCAAAAATAGCTACCTTAAATATACACAGAAATTTATCCATTTTCTCCAGTCTGGTGCAGACTTTTAGAATACATCACCAACTTGTAATTCTCTGAGAGTATGAAGAAATGGATTTACTATCAGAAGAAGTTACAGTTAGAAAATCTACCTTCAAAGCTCAGTTGCATCCATTTGCTTCTACCAGGTGGCTCAACTGATATACTGTTTTTACCATGAAGAAACTGTTCAACAGATTACATATATATGTATATATATATACATATATATATATATATATATTCCAGTAAACCCAACACACACACACACACACTCACGCACGCACGCATGCACATACATATACTAGATTCTACTCCTGGCATTTTTACAGCCACCTTTACAAGTTGCCGTGAGCTTTGAATGTGAGCCATGGGTCTATTCAACTCAGATAGACCATGGCAGAGAAATATTTAGCTTTAGAAACAAAATGAAATCTTCTAAATTCAAGAAGAGTTAGAAATTGGTACATGGAAAAACTCTTCCAAATTAAACCATGTTGTGAAACTGGAGGAGTAGAAATCTGGGGTTCTTTTACAGAGAAGGATAATACATTTGAAGAGAAACTTTTAGAAGTTTTTCTGGCATTAAATTAGAAAATTACTCTGAATTGAGGCATATAACTAATCGTTCAGATATGTTCAGGACACTCAGTACCTACTTGTCCTGGCCTTCACATTAGTGACATGTCCCAGTCACTCTCCTACTTCTGCTGACCTGTGAATCTGCACTTGGAATAAGGGTAAGCTTCACAAGATCGAAATGGAATCGTTGCTCCAAATGCTTTTGTCACATCTGTAAAATAGAAACAAGGGCTCTTCACCTTCTTCTTTCCTGCCTTCTACACATACCAAGACTCTAAGCTTTCAGCGTAGTCTCTGGGAATCCATGTATGTCTCTACATCCCTTCCTATACTTAGTAACCAATGAAATGTTGATATGGCATTAACTAAGTAATGAGGCCTTTATCACATATAAACACCTTCTGGTGTAACTCTTTGCTCTTGTAAGGTGGTTCATTCTTGAGTCCTTGTCCTGAGGAACTTACCATTATGTGTGTGCATGTGCTATAGTTAATAACACTTGTCATGTGTGTGCTCATACTGTAGTCAAGATGTAGGAATACTGAATCATAGGTCATTCCATTTTGAATTCTTTAAGATGCTCATGTGTTTCATATGGCTGATGCTATCATACATTTCCATTAGCAGTATATAAGTACTCCTTTTCTCCACAGTCTCCCATATTTTTTTTTTGAGACAGGGTTTCTCTGTAGCTTTTGTTTCCTGTCTTGGAATTAGCTCTTTTAGACCAGGCTGGCAAACTCACAGAGATCCACTTGCCTCTGCCTCCCGAGTGCTGGGATTAAAGGCGTGTGCCACCACCGCCCGGCCAGACTCCCATTCTTTTTTTTTTTTTCATTAGAGAAGTTACTTTACTATCAAAATACACTATATATACATAATAAACATGTAAAAGCCCATAATCATATTATACACATACACATATATATTTAAAGATACATTTCCAAACATATATTGACACATTTGAGTGTATGCCTATATCCAAGAGAAGATTGAGACTGGGATCAGGAACTAAAAAAAGAAGAAAAAAATGGGTCTAGAATCAACAATAATTAACCACTAAGGAATAAAAAAACAGACTCCCCTTCTTGATTGTCTCTTGACTTTATGTTTAGCATATTTGCTTCAAGGTGATACTTCATTGTGGGTTTGGTTTTCATTTCCCTTGAACTTAAAAATATCAATGACTGTTTCATATATGTAAACCAATTGAATGTTGTTTTAGAATATTATTTGTTTGGAACACTTACACTTTTAATAACCAAGCTATCCATTTTACTGAATTCTCTATGTCCCTTACTGGTTTAGAATTTTTGCTGTTTAGTAACTGTGTGATTATAAACATTCCCATTCTATGGGGTTTTCATAGTTTATTTTACTGAATAAATCCTTTGTTAATGTAATTATACTTGGTTTTCTGTGATTCTATTGCCTATGCTTGAGGATCATATCTAAAATTTATGATGTAGATATGCCATAATTTTTTATGATATTCCATTTTTGAAATCTTTTTTTATACATGGATTCACGTTTTCCTGACATAATTTATTTAATATTATTATCCCCTGTGGTGGTTTGAATAGGTATGGACCCGATAGACTCATGAGTGTTGATGTTTGACCCATAGCGAGTAGCACTACTAGGGGGTGTGGCCATGCCAGAAAGCTGTGTCACTGTAGAGGCAGGCTTAGAGGTCTCATACTTATTCGAGCCACACCCAGTTTGGAACAAAGTTTCCTTTGGCTGCCAGCAGATCAAGGCATAGACCTCTCGGCTGACTCTTCACCACCATGCCTGACTGCTTGCTGCCATGTTTCTCACTATGACCATAATAGACTCAAGCTCTGAAATGTAAGCCATCCACAATCAAAAGTTGTTCCTTTATAGGAGTTTTGATGGTCTCTGTGGCTCTTCACAGCAATAGAAAGCCTAACCAAGACCCCTCATTGGTTCTTACAACACCTGTGTCTACAAGTAACTGGGGTAAAACCATGATTTTTTTTGATTAATTCTCTCCTTTTTTCTACTAGTCTGTTTTACTTTTATCCTTCCCTTGACTTTCATTTTTTTCAAGATTGTTTTACCTATTGTTTGTAATTAGCTGTTATGTGTAAATTTAAAATTCTTGCTTCTATTCTTGTCTCTCTGTATATGAAATTTTCCACTAGAATTACATTGAATCTCTAGATACCTTGGCAGTGTAGACATCATAACAATAATTCTAGAAAACTATGGACGTGAGTTAAATTTTGAAATATTTATGTCTTTTATTAAGGTTTATATAATTTTCAACTTACACAAAACTATATTCACTTGATTAAATTCCTTTTAGGTAATCATTTTAATGTTTTCATAAGTTGGATAGCTGTCAATTTTTTTTAGATAATCTATTGCTAGCATCAGAAACACAGCCGATTTTTGTATTCCAACTGTTTCTTTCAGCTTTACTAAATGAAACAACTTCTCTTCAACTTGTACCCCTTCATACATTCTTCTTTTATGTGATTATTCCTGCAAGGAAATCATGTATTGTGTTGCATAGAAGTAGCACATATGCATACGAACCTCATTGCCTTAAATTTTCCAGTTCATCATTGTAAATGATGTGAACTCTGAGCTCCTTTTAGATTTACTTTTAAATGGTGAGGTGCATCCTTTCTATACCAATTTGTTTAGAATTTGGAATTTTCATCATAGAAAATGTTCAATTTTATCAAATACTCTCTGCTCTATGAAGATAATAACGATTTTTGTACTGATGTATTTTGAGATTGAATCTGCATATGCTGAAAAACACTTGGTTATAAATCTGTCAGTTAGTATTTCTATTGCTATGAAGAAACACTATGACCATAACAACACTTATAAAGAAAGCGTTTAATTGGGGTGGGCCACTTACAGTTTCAGAGGTTCAGTCCATTATCATCATGACAGGGAGCATGACGGCCTGCAAGCAGACAGGGAGTAGCTGATAATCCTACATTTTACAGGCAGCAAGAAGTCAACTGAGACACTGGGGAATGTCCTGAATATAGAGAACCTCAAAGTCCAACCCACAGTGACACATTTCCTCCAACAAGGCCATACCCAGTTAAACAAAGACACAAGTCCTAATAATGTTATTTCCTATGAGATTATGGGACCAATTACATTCAAACTAGCATATTCCTCTCCCTGGCCCCTGTAATCTTGTAACAATATGGCGATGTAAAGTGCATTTAGTTCAATTTCAAAAGTCCTCATAGTCTATCATAATCTCAGCAATGTTTTAAAATCTGAAGTTCAGCCTCTTCTGAGATTCATTTAATCTCTTAACATTAATCACCTGTAAAATCAAAATTATAAAAAGCAAATTCCACACTTCCCATACATAATTCACAGGATATACATTACCATTCAAAAACACAGGAAAGGGAGCACAGCAAGGAAATACTGGACCAAAGCAAGACCAAAAACCATCTGGGGAAACTCCAAACTCTACATCTCTGTACATGACTTTAAAACACTCTTTAGATCTCCAACTCAATTCATCTTTTTTGACTGTAACACACTTCTTTCTCTTGGACTAGTTCCACTCCCTGTTAGTAGCTCTCCTTGGCAGGTATCTGGTGACTGGCATTCATAATATTATGGGTTCTCCAAGGCAATCTAGCTTCAACTTTACAGCTTCACACAATGGTCTCTCTACTTGACCTCCATTAAGGGATACCCCTGACACAAACCTGACCTTTAGTGGCTTTATTTAAATGTGGAGGCAAATTCCATAGCCTGTTTCTTTGTCTTAACTCTAAAGTCAAAACCATGTAGCCCAAAACTGCAACATTTTGTTGCTTACTGGAGCCGAACGTGGTCCCCTTGTTCAATTACATCTTCATAAGTTTTTTGTTCTTCACTGCCTAAAGTTTGCTATCCTAAAACTAGATATCTAGACCAAGCTGACCTCAAATTTAGAGATCTGCTAGCATCTCCCTTCCCAGTGCTGAGATTAAAGGTGGGCCCTACCATACCTAGCGCTAAGTTTTTCTTTAGTTTCTTCCCCCAAGTTGGAAAGTTAACTGGATGAGATCTTGAACTGAGGTTCCCAACTTGTTTATTCCTTTTCTCAATTCACTTATCTCCTTGAACACAGGACTTTAGCTCCATTCCACTTACTGGTGCTTTTTTCCCCTCAAAATTTGCATTTTATAATTTACACTGCTCAGCTTCTTCCTTTTCATTATAAATCTTTGTAAGTATGAACACAAATCTCCACATTACAGAGTCTATACTAAGCTGTTTTGACCTTTGCTCTTACAGCAAAATTAATCCAAAACTCTTCACTGTAGCCTCAGGCAGACTCTTCAAACAAGGCCAAAAAACAGCCACTTGCTTTACCAAAAGACTTCTCTTCATCACATGACCAGTTTCTAGGCCACATACTAACATTCATCTCCTCTGAAACCTCTTGATCCCCACAGTTCATCAGAATACATTTAGTACCATTGTCTTCCAAGCTCCTAGCACTATGGCCCACTAAGCAAGGCTTAAAGCATTCCACTGCTTTCTTAACCCAAACTCCAGAAGTACATATTACTTTAAATAAAAGCATGGTCAGGTCTATCACAGCAATACCCCAGTTCCTGGTACCACTTTCTGTTTTAGTTAGGGTTTCAATTGCTCTGAAGTTACACCATGACCATAGCAACTCTTTAAAGGAAACATTTAATAGGGGTGCTTAGCTTACAGTTTCAGAGATTCAGTTCATTATCGTCATGATCGGGAATATGACATCCTGCAGACAGATATAGTGCTGGAGGAGTGGCTGAGAGCCCTTCCTCGTGCTAGCAACAAGAAATTGCCTGAAACACCATGGGGTATGCTGAGCACAGGAAACCTCAAAGACTGCCCCTACAGTGGACCAATTCCTCCAACAAGGCCATAACCACTCTAACAATGCCACACTTCCTCATAGTGTCACTCCCTATAGGATGATAGGCCCCAAATACATCCAAACTATCACAGAGTATAACCCCTTTAATCAGCTATGCAACTGTATTTACTAGTATTTCATGAAGTTGATCTGCAGTTTACTTTTCTTCTGGCATCTTTATTGGTTTGATATGATGATAGTGGTTACCGAAAAAAACAAACAAACAAGTGAGCGTTCTGTTTTTAATATTATTTTTTTTTCCTTAATTGTTTGGTACAAGTCACCAGTAAAGCCATCAGGTCTGGGGCTTTTCTTTTCAGATACTGTTACAGATTCAACATCTTTATTCATTATTTAAGGGTTCCCATTTTTAATTCTGTCTTGGTAGGATATATGTCTTAAAATTTACACAGTTCTTCTAGATTATTCAATATGATTGTGCTTTTATATTTTTATCTTTACTCTGTGTGTTGTACATGTGAATGATAGATGTGGGTTTGCTGCATCTACCTGAATGTACAGAGCCCATGCATGTATATTCTATGACCTATGGCTTATTGCCGTACTGGGTATTTCATTGACCCAAAGCTTTGCATTTTTATTAGGCAGGACACCACATGACTCAGCCATCCAGGGATGGAATTACATGTTTCTTTGGATTGTGTGAGAATCTTTACCTCTATCCATTTCTGAAAGGGATAAAACATTTTTGGCAGGCAGGTTTTCTAAGTTTGTTTCTATACTTTGAGTTATCATACCAATGTGCTGCATGACTGCAGAGGGAAATCTTTTTTTTTTATTTTTCCATTCAAAAATTTACGCTTCCTCCCCTCCTCCCATTCCCCACCCGCCCCTCCCCCACTCACCTTCCTCCCTCTTCCTCCCTCCTTAAGAGAGGACAGGGAACCCTACCCTGTGGGAAGTCCAAGGCCCTCTCCCCTACATCCAGGCCTTGGAAGCTTTGCATCCAAATAGACTAGGGTCCCAAAAAGCCAGTACATGCAGTAGAAAGAAGTACCAGTGCCTTTATCAATGGCTTCTCAGTCAGCCCCCATTGTCAGCCACATTCAGAGAGTCCGGTTAGATCACATGTTCATTCAGTCCCAATCCAGCTAGCTGGCTTTGGTGAGCTCCCATTAGAACAGGCACACTGTCTCAGTTGGTGGACCAACCCCTCAAGGTCACGGTCCAGACTTCCTTGCTCATCTTCTTCCTCCTTCTGCCTTTCAACTGGATCTAAATCTTAGAGCTGCATATAGATGTGCCTTACCTAGGATGAATCACTGATAGCTTCATATGGGTGTGTGCCTTACCTATGATGGATCACACATAGCTTCATATGAATGTTCTTACCTAGGATGGATCACACATAGCTTCATATGAATGTTCTTACCTAGGATGGATCACACATAGCTTCATATGGATGTTCTTACCTAGGATGGATCATTTATAGCTTCATATGGATGTGCCGTACCTAGGATGGATCTCTTGTGCTGCTTTCAGAAATTTCTCTGTCCTTTACTTTTGATATTTTGGTTATCAGATACATTGGTAAAGTCTCTTCAATGAATCTGATTAGAGATCTTTGAGCTTCACATACCTAGATGATCTTGGGGCGAATTCAGTCTTTATTAGTAAAACAAACAAACACACTCTGAGCAGGTAATTGATAGAGTACATGGATAGTTGTATGATATGTACATGAAAGCAACATGATAGTTGCCGCATATTTATATAGAGAGATAATTAAAAATGTATAAATGTTTCTGTATTGTTAACATTTGCATAGCAGTTTTCAATCTATGGTACCAATGTTGTATAGATCATTGATTACTAAGTTTCTTGAAGAAGTCATTATAATGCTGAAATATTAATTAATGGACAGATTTAATTTCAGTAAACAAAAGAATATCTTCCTTAGTCAAAACTGAAAATACTTTTTGTGTGTACTCTATGAAAATAATTCAATCATTAATGATGTTGTACTGAATATCACTAATACTTTCTCTGTGTGTCATTGTTAGAGAAGCCATTGCCTGAGTGATGATACCACGCAGTCCCTGATATCCATACTGTGGCAATTTTTCACTGCGTTATACTAATGTCCATTTCACAGCCCATTTCTCTTTGAAATGACACATTTTCCACAACTGAGCTGTGTTGTCCAATAGGATTGCTACTAACTACATTCAACAAAGTAGCATTTAAAACGTGACACTCCCAAACTGTTCTGGTATGTGAAATAAAAGAGTCAGTATTGAAGACTGTGTGGGAAAAAATGTAAGATGTTATACTAATACTATTTTATTGATTAAATATTGAAAATATGCTGTTTGGTATGCTGGGACTGATAAAATATATCTTTTAAAGTTTAACTCGTCATTTTATTCTTTATGATGTATTTACTAGAAAATGGAAAACTGTATATCAGACTCTTACTTTATTTCCTCTGGGCAACACTAATCGGAAGAGTACCGTTACAACAGAATTTTCAAGTCAGAAACGACCACAGAGTCTGTATTCTAGGCACTTGGGAGGCAGAAGCATGGAATCAGGAGTCTAAGGGCAGCCAGGGCTACATTCCAAGATCCTACTTGATAAACAACTGCACAAAAAAGTATCCTCTTTTCTTATTTTCATGATCCACTCATTGCTCAAGTGCACTCAAAGTCATGCTAAGGGAAGTACACCACGTGATGCCGTTTGACCATGCAATGCCATCTGTCTTTGCATTTTTAATATTCGTTCTCCGTATGGAGAGGATTTCCCACCTCCTGTGAGATATCTTTGCAAAGCCCTACAGTCCAGGCTGTCCACTAGTGCTTCCTTTGATATGTAATTTGCTTTTCCTTTCTTTTTTCTACACAGACTTATTAATGCCATGGCTCATGGGAAAATAAATGGAAGTAATTATAATTAAATGAGCAGCAATAATTAGCTTTGAAAATATTCTTTATCATTTGTACCCCTGAAACAAATGAAAATTAGTAAACTTACTCATTCATTTTATGTCACTCTGTGCAAACACCTGACAGGACAACTTAAAAGGTTGAAAAGCTCCCATGGGCTCAGAGTCCTAAAGGTTTCAGAGCGTCATGATGGGGAGAGTGTGGCATGACCAGTGAGGCAGCAAAGAGGAGCTCTGCATGCCTGTCAGAGAGGGTGACAGAGAACAGGAAGCAGTAGCCACAGATGAGCACAGCAAAGACACACGTGCTTCAAGAACGCCTCATTTGCCAAAATTTCTAGGACCTCCCAGAATAGGACTACCATTTGAGGACCAAACATCCACAATAGGATCGTTTGGAGAAGTTAGTGATTCGAACCTCAACAGAGACAAAACAAAAAAAAAAAACAAAGCAAAACAAAAGAGCTGTGGCATTGACAGAAGCAAGCATTGCAGGGTTAGTAAGGATTTTACTAAAGTCTAAAACCAGGACACCTGGCTTCTACTAGATTTCTTCTCTCCTTTTCTTGTTTTTGCAGATTTTTGTTTTGCTTTGTTTTGATAAAGGGTCTTTCCTCCTTGTAGCATTGGCTGGCTTGGAATTGGCCTCATTGACCAGCCTAGCCTCAGACTTAAGGAGAACTGCTTCTGTCTCTTCTCTTTAGTGCTGGCATTAAAATCATACACCACCATGGCCAGATTCTAGTATATCTTTATTCATGAACTTCACACTGCTGATTGTGTGCATGCACAGAGCGTGAGAAGAGAGAGAGAGAGAGAGAGAGAGAGAGAGAGAGAGAGAGAGAGAGGGAGGGAGGGAGGGAGGGAGGGAGGGAGGGAGGGAGGGAGGGAGGGAGAGAGAGAGAGAGAGAGAGAGAGAGAGAGAGAGAGAGAGAGAATAAGAGAGAGAGAGAGGCTGAACCTGAAAAAGTTCATTGCTTATGATGTGTTTTTCAGTATCTACCACTATTTTCCTTTTTTCTCCATTACTGTAGGTGGTCTCTAGAAGTTAAGCTGAACTATCCTTCTGGCAATGCCCAGCTCTTTTCCTCATGCAAAGATATTCACTTTTATTGTCTCCCCCATTATGATGCACTTATATAGATGGAATTAATAGAGTACCTACCACAGGTTTCCTTAGTTGTTTTCTTGTAAGTTTAAGGATGTTAATACTCAAGGATATTAAAATCAGCATAAAAGAAATTGCATCATTGCAAATAGGAAATATTTTAACGTGCAGTCCCATAAAATAAAATAAACATTCTAAAAAGTGAAGCCTATAAACATCAGGAAGATGGATAAGTTGACACCTCATTCTGCATATCTCTGTTTAATAATATTATATTTCATTTCCCATGCTAAGAAAACAGCCATTACCCAAAGCAGCCACTCGTAAACAGGCCTTGTGAACAGATTGCATCCTTGTTGGTGGTATGATAATTGAAATAAGTTTTCTAGTCTTTTATGAGAAAATACCAGATGTATAAAATACCTATTAATCAATTCTCTTACTTTTGCAAGCCTGAGTTTCAGAACTGGTGGCTATTAACAAATAAATTCTGCAATGGGAAAGAGAACTGCAAGACCGTGCCACAGAACCTGCTATGCCATCTCCTGCAGCCTTCCTCTGCACTGTTACTGCTTTGGTGCTGGGCAATAAGACCATTGCTATGAACACCCCAAGGAAACAATACCATCCACTGACCATCATGCCTGGTAATTTTTCTGTGTCTTAAAAAAAGACATGTTGAAAAAAGTCCATAGATAGTTGAGAAATGTAGTCTGCCATTCAGGTCTACCATTCATATCTATTAAGTCAGTCCCCTGTATCATTAAATGAAGAGCTTCTCATCCAAGAACCCTACCTACCTCAACCAGCCCCTCTTTCAAATACAAATGCATTTGTTGAGAACACAACATAGTTCAATATAGAGTGCTTGCCTAATAAGTGCAAAGCGCTTTGTTAAGTTCCTAGTCCTGCCAAAATCAATAGAAATTCTTTTTCTCTGTGTGAAATATATACATATATAGAAATGCAAATAATAAAACAATATTATTATGAATAAGTACAAACCCATAAGAAAGAAAAACAAAAGAAAGCAACTAGCCTAGAAAAAGAAACATTAAAATTACAAGCATTTTCCCTAACGTGTTATAAATTAGCATTTGGGAGAAAGCTCTTTCTCCCTTGAAAGAACAGTATTCCTGGCAGTGGGAACAGCAGGGGTTCCTTTTTTGTTGTTGTTTGAATCACGATTCACCCTCCCCTGCACAGCGTCTCTAGAGGCAAGAGTACATGGCTGGTTCCAGATTTCAAGTTCAGGGCCTTGCTGATACATTCTAATTTTATTCGACCAAATATTATCCATTATCTTGCTAGTTTATTTTTCTTCTATGTCTACTTGAGCAGCCTCTTCAGGATTCACTTAGTCGCTTATGATAAAAAGAGTCCTAATCTATGAGGCAAGAATCTAGGTTCTTCTGCCAAAATTGCAGCCATTAGTTGAAGAAGCTTTGCTTAGCCATTTTCCTCAGCTTGGTCCTCAAGCGTCCAAAAGGAGAAAAAAGGACTTTTACAGGTCAGTGTTTCAGGCAGGGCACAAGTTGCCTAAATACCTTTGTGCAACATTAGAAACATCTAGAGAGGGCATCTTTAAAGCTTCGTGCTCCTTTCCACCAGCCACCATAAGGGATTCTTAGCAAGCCTTCTCAAATTTGAAGAGTCATAATTCAAAAGAAACAAAGTTCACAATTCTTGAGGCCCTTGAAAATGTTAAATCTGAATCATAAGCTCCTCCAAAGAAATTTTTTGATACACAAATTACTAGGAATATTTTTTTAATGCTCACAATCAATTTTCTTAACCTTTCTGGGGTGTGTTTATATAAACATATGTTCAAATGTGCACATTTCTATGGACATCTTTGCATCATTTCTCAAGAAAATTGTGTGTGTGTGTGTGTGTGTGTGTGTGTGAATTTGTGTAATGAGGTTTCTTTTTTAGACCTGAAATTTACCAATTAGACTAGGCTTCCTGCCCAGTGAGCTTCTGGGATCTGTCAGTCTCTGCCTCCTCAATGCTGGGATTTCAGGTGTATATGCCATGTACAGCTATTTTATATGGATTTTGGGGACAAACTTGAGTTTTCTGTTTGCATGGTAACAGAGTTCTCGCTTCACTCTGCATATCTTCTTTTCTTATGCCCATAAGAGTGGAAACTTGTAATGCTTTCAATGCAATACATTTGGCTGTGATTGCTACTGTACAATATAACCTCTCCACTACAACAAAAGGCTTTATTGTTATTCTTGCATTGCACAATATTAGTTAGCTAAAAACATTAAAAATATAAAGGTGAGTTAGAATACCCTCTCAAATTATACTTACTGGCCATCAAAAGGCTAATGTTATTACGCTGTTCAGTATAATTCTGACTTCTTAATGCTTCTCAGATATAAGCTATCATCACTGATTCTGCAATGTGACATCACTGCATCCCGAGGCATAACAGCTATTGCACAGAACAGCATCTTCAATTGCTGTTATTTGTCTTTCTTAAAAAATAGAAGCCTGCAATGAATTAAATGAAAAGCTAACCAGAACAGCAATACAGATTACAAACCATAATAGGCAGATCCTAATGTGTATCCTGAGGTTTCACGTGATGTCATAATCTACTACTGCAAATTTAATGGTACTGCTGCCTGGAAGCTAGACTATTATAGTATGTTTAATTTCACTAAGATGTAAATTACATGCTTCAACTGTGTATAATATCTGCTACTGTCATTTTCAGCTATTTTTGCAGTTGTCAGGCATTCTAATGTTTACAGAGACTTTGTCTAGAAGTCTGATGCAGTTATGCAGTTTAGTATGTGGGTGTGGGTGTGGGCACATGGAAATATGCACATGTGTGTACATATACTAAGTACATTTTGTGTGTATGCATCTGTTTGCGTGTGTGTGCATACTGTATTTGTCTGTGTGCATGCTTATTTGTGTGTGTGTGTGTGTGTGTGTGTGTATTTCTCATAGTCCTACTTTGGAAATTCTTTCATTGCCACTGAAGCTAATAGTCAAATTATTTTAACTTGGATTTGTTTCCTTATTTTTGAAGATCCCCATTTTAAGGGTAGGATTAAATGTTCCTGAAATTGCATGTGGGTTCGTTTTGCTAATATAAAAGTCTATTTTGAAGGTTTGTTTCAAAACAATTTTTGAGGTCACTTATCCTTTATGTCCCTGCTAGTTTGCAAAGACCTGGTACCATTTTTTCTATGACACACAAATATTTAAACATCAAATAACTCCTGAGTTTAAAGCATTTTATCACTCTATAAATTAAGAATGTGACACATTTTATGCCCAAGTATTTGGGTTTGGAACATTGGGCCAACGCTTCCATCCTCAAATCAAGTATTTAATCATTATACTCAGTACTCATATGAAAAATGGATGTAGAATTGCATGTCATGTGTGTATCACTGGTCCTGTCTAGGTAACTGTTTTTTCTCCTGCCTTCCATTGTTTGAGAGTATGGTAATGTCATTAACATTCCAGAACTTTGTTTGCTGTTTTCCCCAAAGAGGTGACCCTGCTATATAACTCAAAATTGTCCTTTTACTATAACAGTGCATGTATTAATCTATGTATTAATCAAGCATTAACTGGGCATTTTATATACCTAGTATATGCTAAAGAGATAACGAGACCCTTAAAGGATGGGTTTTCTTTCATGAATTGGGGCGCTAGCAAAACCAAGGCTATTATAGTGAGGAAAACCACAGAAGCAGAGTAATTAACTAGAATTTCTACAAAGAATACTGTGTCCCGCACCATCATCTTGTAAAATAGAGAAATAACCAGTGTCTCAAGGCTGTAGCAAGATGTCACATTTCATACAGAAGGATGAGTTTTGAAGCATCATTTCATCTTTGAGTTTCTTATACTGAATCAAAGCATAGCTTTTCCATACAAACATAGAAAACTCCTCTCCAAGATTTCAGACAACAGGTTATCCTAGTCTTATGTTTGCCAGTGGTTGGGTGCAACATTTCGGTAGTTTACTTTTATTCTTAAGGGTTTTTGTGGAGAAAAATGAGGAATTTTTATTAGTTTGGGAGGGTTTGGGTATTTGAAGTAAAAAGATTAGGGTTATCAGAAGGAGACTAGGAAAGAAATAGAAGAGGGTAAGAGCCTAGGTGCACATGGTAGAAGAAGAAAGGAAGGTGAAACAGTGTAATTTGTATACACAGGTGTTTCAGAGTCCTGTAGATTTTGCTCAGGGAAGAAGGCAGCCTTGAAATGGATCCTCCTGCTTAGCATTCCTAACGCTGCTTAAGACTGTTTGTGATCTTGATGCCAAGGAGAGAGGGAGATGTTTAAGCTGTCATTCTTTCTTAGGACCACTAAACACACATTGCGTTTCTGACTGAATTCAGTTTCTCTTGCAAATTTAACAATGGAAATGCTATTCTAATGAAGTTGTGGACTCACAATGTTCAAAGAAGTCTTTTTATACCTACAGAAAATTTACCGTGACCCAATGTTTTCACTTTCTGCAATCCAGAAACTAAATATAACAAGCTTACCTTGAACCTCACTCAAGTTCAAATATCACGTAATCTGACATTTTGAACCTATTCTGAATCTTAAAGCAGAAACCAGCGATTATTCTCGATGTTCAGCAGAGTCGTGAGCACTATGTACTATGTACTATTTGTAGAACTTCGTGCCAGTGCTAGACAGATCACATCTTATGACCAACCATAATATTTTACTTCTAAAACAGAGTTGTAGAACACTATGGTGCCAATTTAATGTTTTGCACTATTTGTTCCAATAAATCCCACAATGGCACTTACTCTGCTCTTTTCAAACCCTTGAGCTCTGAGAACAGTATGAATGTACCATTAGTCTGGAAAGAACACACCAAAAAATGGATGATGGTTTCCTATTATTAGGTACATTATTTTTATCAAAATGACATTGGTTTAGTAGCTATAGAACAATTTTAGAATTGAAGCAATCTTCTTTTATGCAAACTACATCCAAAACATTTGACTATATAAAGATGTTATTATCTATATCTCTCTTCAGTTGATCTGTAAACAGGAAAAAAAACACAATAATTATTTTCTGTTCAATATAAGAAGCCAAATCCTCACACCTGGTACTCTAAAGCTAGTCAGAAAACCTAAGGGTGATGAAGTCTTAGATCCTAGGGACAAACTTACTGGTGGTAGTTAGCTGAATTGGCCTGATGCCACACTGGCTTTAACTATGTTTATACCCACAGATAAATACTACTTCCTACCTTAAGCATAGACGCCTCTTTTTTTAAATGCAAGGTGATAACAGCAGAGGTTCAGAGCTGCGTTTGTAGCACAACCTCTAAATCCTAGGGATCATTGGGGAACTAGTAGAGAGGAAGTGGGAGTGGGAGAAATATAAGAGACTAAGAAGAAAGGAGAGCTGGGAAAGACTGACTTGGCAAAGCCAATGCAGTCATGACTTCATGGCAGCTATGGTGACCTGCAATGTGCCTAAACAAGACTGGGTACATCAATAGTCAATGAACTGAGAAGACAACCAAAGGGCCTATCCATCCCTGATGCACTACTGGCAACTGATGGCTTCTAAGAAGGAGACTGTCATTTTCTTTAGCTATATCCCTACACACCTTTGAAGTGCTGACTCAGTTCTAGTATATGTACCACCAATGTGGTCACACATACGATCCCAGTTAAGTCTGCAGTTCTCAAAATAAATAAACAAAAGGCATTTATAAGAAGTGGACAAATAGAAGCCAAGTCTTTGGGATAAGTCCAAATATCAGCAATAATAAGAACCGAATTTGAATGGAGTCAAAGCAAATATGATCAAAGCAAATATGTCTCTGGTCTTCTTGAGCACCTAAAAGAAAATGAGTGCTCTAGTGGCTTGAACTACATATGTTCATTGTTTTTCTTCTGGGTCCATTCACATACAACAAATCCTAGTCTGTGTTTGGCTTGAGGTTTTTGTGTTGACTTAGTGCAGTTTTGTTAGTTAATTGAACTGTGCTATCTTTCTTTTGATGCCACCAAAGCTCGTCTGTATCACACATGTGCATTGTACTGACAGAGAGCTTTGCCACAATTTTACATCCTGCTTTTTGAGTAGCAAGTATCTTAGAGTTGACAGAAAAAAAAATAGGAAAGCAGAAATATTCTAATAACAGTCAAAGAAACTGTGAAAATGGCATTTTCAAGGACACTTAATGGTGTGAGATTTCCACATCGTACAAACTCAACTTTCCAAACCTAAAGAAGGATATCCCTATAAAAGTACATGAAGCTTTCAGAACACCAAACAGACTGGATCAAAAAAACCAAAACAAAACAAAACAAAAAAAACCCTCCCCCTTCCATATAATAATCAAAACAAAAAACATACAGAATAAAGAAAAAAATATTAAGGGCTGCAAAGGAAAAAGGTCAAGTAACATATAAATGTAAACCTATCAGAATTACATCCGACTTCTCAGTGGAAACCATGAAAGCCAGAAGGTTATGCAGATAGATATGCTGCAGACACTAAGAGACCATGGATGCAAGCCCAGACTACTATACCCAGCAAAGCTTTCACTCACCATCAATGGAGAAAACAAGATATTCCAGGACAAAAACAGATTTAAACAATACATATCCACAAACCCACCCTTACAGAAAGTACTAGAAGGAAAACCCCAACGCAAGGAAGCTAACTACACCCACAAAAAACACAGGCATCTGATAACCCTCACCAATATATCCCAAAGAAGGGAAACACACAAACACTACTACCAAAAAGTAACCAGAGTTAACAACCGCTGGTCATTAATATCATTTAATATCAATGGACTCAATTTGCCCATAAAAAGACACAGGCTAAGAGAATGGATACAAAAGCAGGATGCAGTCTTCTGCTGTTTACAAGAAACACACTTCAACCTCAAAGACAAATTCAAATCCAAAAACAAATATTGAAATGAATGAGCAAATGAAGGGTTTTAGGATACTATTTGATTTTGTCTGCTTGTTTGTACTTGTGAGTTAAGTTATTTTCCAGTGTCTGTATGTCTCTTTCACTGAGACTTATCCAACATGAAACATGTGCCAGTGTTTTTCTGGAATTACCTGTAATGCTTCCAGATGTTAATCCTTTGTGTTAGTACAAACACCATCACATCTTTTCTGCCTTTGGGATACTTCCCTTTCACTGATTAAGGATACTATATAAAGTGACACATAATTTATAGCAGAAACAAAAAGAGTTTTCCAGTAAAGCTATCATTATACATTAAATTTAAGTTTATCTACTATGAATAATATTGATTGTAAATGAATCAAAAATTTTCTTTAAGTAGTTATCTAAACCATCAGGAAGAAAACTAACAAAAATCTCTTAACTAAAATGAGGTTAAATTAATCTGAAATGTAATCCATCAACATACCTATATATTTAATTAATATAAATAATTTTCTATAAAAATTAAAAAGATATGAAAAAAGACACATTTACTACACCTAAAAAGAAGTAGTTTATTCTTAAGGGACCATTAAGAAAGGTATACATGCTGAAACAATTGTGACTTTCCTCAAAAGACGTACACATTCTCAGCCCTGAATTCTATAAATATCTTTTTATCTATTTTGGGAGGGGGTAAAAGCACAGATACAGATATAATAATTTGACCATCATGTGGTATGAAGGATACCCTACTTTACTAAATAGACCTCATTCCAACATCAGGGATCCAGTAAACCCCTCAAAAGAGAAAAGAGACAAGATGGTAATGTGAAGACCCAGTAGAGATTTAGAGATCTGGCCATAGGTTAAGAGATTTGGCTGCTCTCACCACAGGAAGAACGGAGAATCTTTCTTCCCTCAATCCTCTAGTGGAGGCTTACTGACAGCCTGACTTTGAATGTCTGGCCCCGAGAACTGTGAAAGGATAAATTTCTGTCATTTTAAGATGTCAGATGTATGAAAAATTGTTGCATACGTTCTAAGAAAAAAGTATAGTATGATTTCAGCAAAATATATTAAACAAAAATAGGAAATATTTACCAGCAGAAATAGAACTACAAAATTATAGTCCCTCATGCAAATTCCTGGTACCTTCATGTTTGGAATGTGTTAAGAGTCCAGTAAACTTTAAAAGAAAGAAAAATTTCAAACAAATCAAAATTATTCATACTGAAGCATGTTGAGGTGTTTAGGTAAAGAAATACATAAAATTAAGATTTTAAAATGCAATAATTATCAATATGCAAACTTTTGAAAATTACTTTTAGTAAGGGTAACTATTATATTGCACATATAGGATTTATACCTTCTATTTGTATATATACACACAGGACACACACACGAGAGAGAGAGAGAATGAGAAGAGCATTTGTTCCGTACTTCCTAGATTCAGTGCTAGCAAATTAGAACTTAAAAAGTGGTCCATTAATTAAGACTTCGGTAACTGACCAAGCAGTAAGTTCATACTTAATGGTCATAGAATTTAAACATACTTAAGGCAAGTTGTCAGACATGATAGTCCTGGCTTCCTTTCTAAAATATATTTTATTAGCATATTTTATGCATAGTAAAGAGCTTTGAATTAGTTGCTATTCTTGTTACTGTGAAAAATAATGACAGCAGCAATAAGGCTTTATTCTGGCTCATGCTTTGGAGATTTGCTCCATTATAGCAGGGAAAGCTCAGCAGCAACAGCATTCCCCATGCCTTCCTATCTATCTGCTGACTATCACTGTCGTGAGTAAAAGCAAGAGCAGTAGTCACAGCCTTGACACTCTGCTCTCTGGAAATTTCCTCCACCAAAGAATTACCGCATCACCCAAGGTTTTGGGGGCATGGGTGTGGTGATTTAAGTAGTTATGGTCCCATAGACACATGTCTTTGAATGATTAACCACAGAAAGTGTCAATATAGGGAGGTGTCTCCTTGTTAAAGAAGTATGTCAATGTGGGAGCAGGATTTGAAGTCTCATATGCTCGAGCTCCTTACCCAATGTGACACTGTAGTAGGAGGCTGCTTGCCTGTCCTGGCCACCCAGAACCGAAATAACCACATAGAAACTGCTTGGCCTATAAGCTTTAACTTCTGATTGGTTAACTTTTACATCTTAATTTAACCCATTTCCATTGTTTTATATTTTACCACGAGGCTCATAGCCTATATTCAAGGTTCCAGCATGTCTGTCACTAGCGGCAGCTCCATGGATTCTCCTAAACTCCGTCTTCCTTCTCCCAGCATTCAGATTAATTTTCCCAGCCTAGCTCTATTCTTTTGCCCTATCAGGCTAAACCAGTTCTTTTATTAATCAATGGTATTCACAGCATACAGAAGGAAATCTCATATCATGGCACAGTCTCCTTCTGCTGGCTATGGGTTAAGATGTAGAACTCAAGTTCCTCCTCAATCACCAGATGAGTCCATGCCACCATGCTCCATTACCATGACAATAATGAACTAAACCCCTAAAACTATAAGCCATCCCTAATGAAATGTTTTCCTTTAAAAGAGTTACTGTGTTCACGGTGCCTCTTTACAACAATAAGACCCTAACTAAGATAATGGAGAATATGCAGCATATGTAATATGAAATATTATAGCAAGAAAAGCCTCTAAACCACTTTCTGATAGAGTCTTTATAAAAACCTGTGACCTGGGACTCCATTGTATGCACTAATCTTGGCATCCTTGCCTTGCAATTTACCACAAGAATAATGCTTTGTTTAAGGTATTTGAGCTCATTTCTAGCCCAGATTTCCTAGCGCTTCCATATTCTTCCCATGAATGAATTCTAGAAACATAAAAGCAATAAAACCATGTGCTCAGGGTTTTTTCATAACCCCACTTCTGGTACCAATATTCTTTTTTAGTTACTTTTCTCGTTGTTGTCATAAAATATCTGATAAAGGAAACTTACAATTAAGAATTTATCTTAGCTTATATTCTGAGCATCCAATATGTCACAGCGAAGAATACATGACATCAGGTAGAAAGTTGCTCTTCATATGCATCCTCAGAATGAAAGGAGAAGGATGAATGTTGGTGTTCAACTCTTTTACTTTGTGTATAGCCTAGGATCGCAGGCTATACACAAGTGCATTGATACTATAAATTTTTGAATTTCTTGCTGTCAACATTTCAAAATGCTTCTTTTTTTTTTTTGAGTCAGGGTTCATCATGTAGCTCTGACTGTCCTGGAATTTACTATGTAGAGATCAGGCTATCCTTGATCTCATAGAGATCAACCTGCATCTGTTTCCTGAGTGCTGAGATAAAAGGTGTGTGTCACTACACCTGACTTCCTATTTTCAAATATTATCTTTATTTCTTAAATTGTTTTTAATATACTTTAGCTACCTTCTAAAATACAGAATAGTGTCTGTGAAATATTTTTCTACTATCCTGGAAGGGTCTAGGAAGGTTATCTATCTCAAAATATATTCATAAGTGTTCCATGCATGTAACAGAGAAAATAGGATGAGCTTTCAGTGAATTTTATATTAGGGCAATGGTTTGAACTTGTTCTGTGGGAAAGGGGTTCCCAGAAGGGGTGCTTTCACATGCCTCTGGTTCAGAAGGTAACCTTTTCAGAGCAATAACCAGAACAACCTCTCCCTCCAAAAAACCTGCCATTCTGAAATCCACAGTAGACAGATTCTGATACATCTCTGAAAGCTTGCAACCTCACATATAGTCCTGACCCTCCAGTTTGGGATTCCCATTCTTCCCTGAGTTGTTGAATATGTATGTCTCTACATTCTTATGTGTTCCTTGTCTTTGGCTCTTTTCCTCCTGTTTGTTTATTCTTTTCCAACATTTTTTGCTTTTATTTTATTTTATTTCATTTATCATTATTCCTATGATATCTATTTGTTTTCTAACAAGAAACAGAAAGGTTATTATTGGCTCTCATTGAGAAGGGAGAGGAGGAGGAACTGGAAGGAGTTTGGGGAGAAAAAAATTGTAATAATATATCGCATGAAAAAGACATTTTCATAAAGGAAAAAAGAGAGTATAGAGGATGAAATTAGCTATCAGCAGTTTGTTGACATATGGCATAATTAAACTCAGTGTAATTCATCTCTTAAACTGGTTCACACTTACTGACCAGAAAAACTGCATATGTTTCTTCTGTGCTACTCAGTTTTCATGTACATATGATCCAATGATAAATATCAGGGAGAGGGAGAGACAGACAGAAAGAGACAAAGACAGAGAGAATGACAGATGGGAAGAAAGAGTATAGATAGATGGATGTTTTACAAACAGGATAGTGTCACAGAAATATTCAAAAACACAAAGCCCACTAGGATTCTTGTTTTGGTTTGTTTTTGTTGTGGTTTTATTTCATTTGTCAGCAATGTGTCTGTTCCTATCTTTGTTTTTATTTCTGATTTGGTTTTTCCTTGAATTTTGCTGTTCTTGAATTTCCTTTCTCCCCCAAGGCATAGTCCCCTTAAAGCTTCTGAGTTAATCCGTGAGGTAGGCCTAATTTTCTCATATTGAAATGCAAATCATGTTTCTGCTTTAGCATAAATTATAAAGTCTTTAAATAAACTAAAGAAAAATGAAAATCGACCCCTACCTGCTGTGGAATGGACACTGTGCCATAAATGTTAACCTTTGGTCAGTGGGGGGTATGTGTTAAAATCAGAGGCATTGGGAAGCCTGACAGTGGCAGAATGTTTACATTCCCCTCTGACCCAATTATACCAGCGTGTGGTCCAACCGCCTGACCCACACCCTCCAGAGCTTTGCTTCACCAAATGAAGTAGGACATGCATTAGTATTTGCATGCACAACACTTAGGCAGTACCTGCTTTCCTTCACAGGTGAGGAGCTCCAGCTCTAGGGTCAGTGAGCTCTATTAGGTCTACAGTGTGATGGGTCAAATCAGCCTTGCAGAAAAGAGGGAGGGAAATGGGCTTTTTCTTTCCTTTCTTTTTTTTCTCCCTTTGTTATGGCCAGAACCTTTGAGATTATATAATTGTTAGCATGCTGCCTTTTTTCATTTTCTAATGCTCTAACAGCATACTAAGGCCAGAACCTTTGAGATTATATAATTGCTAGCATACTAAACTCTAACAGCATACTAAAATCTGGGTTAATACTAAGCAGTATACTTAATTTATCTCATTTTGTGGAAGCTGGAAGTCCAGTAGCAAAAATTTCAGCACTTGGTCTTTGCTGCATCATATATATCATATTGTATCACATAGCAAGAGATGGGGAGAGTGGAGGAAAAAGAGAGGACAGGGGATTTGAGACAGGGTGGGGAGGAGGGTATGAAGCTAAATCCCTGTAATAATTTATTCATTCCTGATATAACACAAGTTAATTTATGACAGGAAGTCTTCATTTCCTCATCATTTCTTAACTCCCCACCCTGCTACAGCAACAAGTAAGTTTCAGGATAAATTTTAAAAAGGTGAGTTCAAAGCAGGGTAAATATCTACTCAGCATTGCTGTTGACTGTTAGGATTTGAATATGAAATCTTCTCTAAAGACAGACTTGCGGGACACACGCCATCCAGCAGATGGCGCTACTTTGTGAGACAATTGACAAAGCTTAAGGAAGTAGGTCATTATACCTAGTATGCAGCCTTTCTGTTTGCCATAAGTTGAGTACCTTCTTCCCTACACTACAATGGTATTGCACCTCAGCACGCTCAAGATAGGTCAAGGATTTGGATGGAAGACTCCGCAAGTATGAACTAAAGAAAATCTTTCCTCCTTTAATATCTAGTCCTTTAGAATATCATATACATATTAACACATTTGCTTCCATAAACACTGGAACTGCCTGGAAAAGAAGTACAAAGCAAAATTGTTACATTAAAATTAATTTCCCTCGCCATTATTCAACTATTACTACATTATAAATATTTAGGGAGATATTTTTCAAATATGCTTTTCCTCCTAATTTCATCCCATTTCTTAAAACAAAACATTTTTAAATGTCTAGAGCACCATTATTTCTTGTGTGAGAGCACTGACATTGAGAACAGTGCTTGGTTCCTTCTTTTGAAATCCAGATCATATTTTCCTATGACAAGGTCTGTAGAAGACAGCGCTTTCACACAAGCATCCAGCAAAGTGCTGACTGGGGCTGCTCGTTTGTAACAAGAGCCAAATGGAAGCTTACTCAAATACACACAAAGAATGCATAATTGAAAAGCTAAAAATTGATTCTAAACATTCAACCCAATTTATATAGTTCTAGAAAGAGGGATAAGGGTAAGGAGAAGTGTACAGGTGGGTAGCAACACAAAGGAAGAATGACTAAAACAAGGAGAAAGAGACAAGAATAAAAATGATGGTATAAGGTAAAATGACTAGACTTTTAAAGTGTGGCCAAGACAATATGTTTTGAAAACTTAATATTGAACCAGCCTAAAGAATCAGGAAATTTAACATCTTGCGTTATGACTCCTTTGGTAAAGAGACCCATCTGACTGTGTACAATGGAATTGTCAGTTAGTGCTGGCCATTTTCCCTTTGCCTTTCTGAGCATCTTTACTTGTGTTCATCTCCATTGTCCCTGAAGATACATAATTTTGTGATCTCTAATGTAACTGTACCTTTTTGTTATGTCCAAAGGAAACACTAGATTTAAAGGCCATAAAAGAAGGCAAATTCCCAGAACATATCCTCTAATGGTAGCATACATGTGATTTGGAATGATTATTTTATATAGTCTCAGAATCCACAGTAGAAATCCTGAAGGGTCTCTAGTCGTCAGAGATGACACATACATAAAGTTCACTGTGACCCTGTTGTAGAGTGAAGTTTTATTAATTGTATGACCACCAGAAGGACATTAGCTCATGTATGTCTTCAACACTGCTTGGTAATCATTGCTCTAACAGAAAAATTGAGGCAGTATGTAAAATCATTGTTAACAAGATAATTGCTAGTGTTATAAAATCAGGCTTTAATGATATAAAAAAAATCACCTAGACGCTTGTTCATTCTCTATTTACTAAGCAGATTTCTGCAACACATTTATTCAAAGTTCATTAGGTACAAAAAGAGAAGTAAAAAAAAATACGTAGTATAGAATCTGTTCTTAATATCTATCACTGGGTTTTGACCCTACTGAATGTACTGGCTTTGTGGGAGCCTGGCCTGTTTGGATGCTCACCTTCATGGACCTAAATGGAGGGGGGAGGACCTTGGACTGCCCACAGGGCAGGGAACCCTGACTACTCTTTGGACTGAAAAGGGAGGGAGAGGGGAGTGGGGTGTGGGTAGTGGGGGGGGGAGGGAAAAGGAAGGAGGGGAGGAGGTGGAAATTTTTAATAAATTAAAAAATAAAAAAATAAAAATAAATAAAAAATAAAGCTATCATTAATAAGAGATCAAAATGTATGATATAAATAACTTACAAGTCAAAATGTGGATAGGCATTAGACATGCAGATAAAATATATGGTAATCATTCATTCTCAAATGTCAAAGTGTAGTAAAATTTCTGTGTGGAGTTGTAAAAATTGAGATGTCTCCTTGACTATGATTCAGTAGGTTCTGAAGATGTCTCTGCCACCACAGATTGATTGCCTGGTTCTGGAGGGAGTAGGGTAGAAGGTAGGTCTTCGTAGAGTTTGAAGAGTTCCAAGAAGAGACACTTGTGTCAAGCCTTGATTTGGAAAGAACCTGGTCTTGTACAGAGCAGTGAGAGACGTGTGAGAGAAAAGAGAAGTAACAGTAGATGCATAAGCCTACATGGGTGACATACAACAGATGTGATCCCCTGACTGCTGCTTTGGTATCATGTGTTTGTTCAGGAAGAACTGGTAACCTAATAATGTGTGTGATGTCTGTATTTTACCACACACTGGCCTTCACTCAGATGATAGGTAAATCTAATTACAGGTTTCAATGGAATAAAGCAGTTATATTTAACAAAACTTAATTATATTTGCATACGAGATAATTGAGTATTGTGAGCCACAAAAGAAATGTTTCTAAGACTACAATTCTCTGATACCTGTTTGTTGTTATCACTCTTGATAATTATTACATGGTGTAGTATAGAGACACTCGTTGACTTTGTACAAGCTTATTTACTTGTTTATTTCCGCTTTTACTCTGTAGACCAAGGAGGCTTGAATGTGAGATACTCAAGCATCAGTTTACAGAGTATTAGAACTCCCAGAAGGTCCCACCATTGCTGTTAGTTTTTAATGTTTCTGGGTGGGCATCTGTCTCAAGTCTCTTTTCCATGGTGTAACGCAAAGAGGAATATAGTGCAGTTTGTGTGCTGAGGAATTTAGGTTTGCAGCTTGGCAGACAAAAGGCTCTCCTGGTATTTCTTCTACAGAACAATGCTTTTCTACCACACAATAGCTGGTAGATAAAAGTGCTATTGCAGGAACAATATGTTTGTTTTAACCGTGAAGTCGGAATGTAAAGGGAATGAAATTATGAGAAGTGGAGCTAGACCTTTGACAATCACGCCTAACTCTCTGCCACCCGTTTCCCAGACAAAGGCAGGCAAAATGAAAATGAACAAGAAAAATGATGAAGAATGATGTGAGGCCATAGGAGCACAAAAATGAAATACTTCTTAGACTTTTACAGAGATAACAGTGGTATTGGTACCTAGAAAAAGCAAAAAGCTACAAGCATATACCCAAGTGTACCCGTCATATGGAGGGTTGCTGCTTATAAAAGTCAATGGTTTAAATGCATTAAAAGTCTTAGTGTTCTGATAACAATTATATAATTTGTCTTTATAAGCATGTAAAGTAAAATTTATGATTTGTCTATATAAATGTGCAAAGTATGATTGTCTTAAGCCTTTACTCTCCTGTTAAGAGTTTTACTGTCAAGAGCTGGAGCAGTAAAATCCTCATTGTGTCTGAGATTCCCTCCACAGCCAGTCCCTACCCTAGGTAGTAATTTTGAGAGCTTATGTTTCTACATTGTCTCTTCCAAACAAGTTGAGCATACAAAGGTAGATTGATTAATTCTCCCTGGAAAAAGAGTTTGGGCAGTATTAGGCAGAGAGAATTGTATGTCCAACTATGTGTTCAAGTACAACTAATTAACACTGGCAATGAAAGCATCTTACTTCAACTGGTTTCCTCAGCAATATAAATAGAGATTACATAGATAAGCCAACTTACAAAGAGCAACTATATCAAGCTTGTGAGGACACCATGCTCTGGATAGGAATTGAGGAGATACAGATGTTCAGGCTCCTGCTTACTTGAAAGAGTAAGCAAACATGAGATTTAAATTTCATGTATACTATAAAAAAAGATAAAAATCTGTTTGCCTTAGCTTGCAAAAGTAATTATTTGGGACTAGATTGCTTTAAATTGGATTATTCAACAAAAGGAAGTGCTCTCGGACAAAATTTCCCAGGGTATAATACAATTTGTAAGAGAGGTACAGACTTGTTCTATTTTCATTGCTAGTCAGAAGATCATAGCTTCTGAGTGTAATAACTCTCTTTCAGCACATGCAGCATCCTCAGACCAGGCAGGTGACTGACCCTAGAAATGCTTTGTCTCCCCACACGACAGCTGATTGTCTGACAATTGAATTTAATGCTGCCTCTACCTGGAGTTCCTATTAGGTTTCAAAAGTTAGCAGGCTCCATCCCAAAGATAGCCCCCACTTCTGATACTGAATGCAAGCCTGGTCTTCCCAGATATCTGATAACAAACTTTCAACTGGGAGTTTCATTTTCTTCATTTCTATATTCTGCTTCAATGGCTAACAGACCTCACACTTCATTTACATATTTCATGTGTAGGATTGTATAGTTCCAGCTGTACTGCAAAGGTCGTACCCTAGAAAAAAGTATGGGAGAGGCACATAGGGTGAGATTCACCCCAAGCACACATCACTTCCGTAAGTTCCGGGCTGTGTCAACCCCCAGTACTTCATATGTGCACCGACCTGGCAGTTTATCAAATCTGGTTCAAAAATTTTTATAGAAATCAATCTTCATCTTCTATGTTCTGTCTACTGTATTAATCCTCTAATCCCTGAGTCTTTCTTGAAAATAGCCACATTTTGAAGTTATCCTGCCCTAACCTTCCCCTCAGTAGCACAAACTCAAATTTGCAATAGGTAATTTTATAGGTCAGCCTAATTAAATCTAGGGTTACTAGGGAGATGCTGCCTGTTAGGAATCATTTTGAGTGAGTTATCTGACTTGAGAAAATAGACCCTCTGTAGATTATACCTTTTCCTGTGCTAGATTCTGGACTGTGCAAAAATGATAAAGTTAATTTAGCACAAGGCTTCACCATTCTCACACTTTCTGACTGTGAATAAAATATTGTCAGCTGCTTTGGGCTCTTGCTTCCTCAACTGACCAGCTTCATGGACTATGCCTTTACACTATGAACCAGAATAAATGCATGATCCCTAAAATTGCTTTTGTAATCGCACTTTATTACAGCAATAGAAAAGGTAACTAGGACGAGTTTAATTTGAAAGTGCTATAATAATTCCAAAAATTTTAGGAAGCTTCAGTCATGGACTTAGGGCAAAGGTCAAAATATTTTTTAATGATACATTACTGTCTTAGTTAGCGTTACTAATTGTTGTGTTCAAACACCATTTGTATCTTGGGAAGGATAGTTTTATTATGCTTACATTTTCATAACACTAGTCATCACTGAAGGAAGTCAGGACTCTAACTCAAACAGGGCAGGAAAACAGAGACAAGAGATGATACAGAGGGCACGCATGGGTGCTGCTTACTGACTTGAGCCTCATGACTGGCTCAGTCTGCTGTCTCATAGCACACAAAACCACAATCCCAGAAGTGGCCCTGCACACAATGGAATGGGCCCCCTCCTCAGTCACTAATTAAGAAAACACTACAGGGTTGCCTGCAGCCAAATATTATGGAGGAATTTATCTCACTTGGTGTTCCCTTCTCTTAGATGACTCTAGCCAGTGTCAATTTGATATAAAATTAGAGAACACAAATACTTAGCTAATTATGGTTTAAAATGCAATGCTTTATTTGGTGATAATATATTGTTTGGCTTCTCTTTCAGTGGGTTCGCTATCCTTAGAATAAACCAACCATGGACAAAAAAAAATCCCCACCCCCAAAAAACTTCACATGGCCTGACCATGTACAGTGTTTGTGTACACACACACACACACACACACACACACACACACACACATATATGTCTGCATGTCTGCATTACAGACTATTCACACATTCTTGACTCCTCTTTCTCTATGTATTCCATCAACCCCTTTCTATAATTTGTCTGTTGTGTGTGTCTAAATATGTGCTAATCTGAATGTTGCCTTGTGAATCTATTTCTCTGTGTATATGTAAAGCTTTTGCTATGTATTTGTAGAACAAAGCAGAAAACATCAAAAGAGGAAGAGTGAGAGCTCATTTGCAGAAGTCTTCCACAGAGTTTAACAAGGGATTAAGTCACTGACTTTATATCAACCTAACTGACAGTTAACAAACAAACAGTATCAAAGAGTCAAATGTTCCTTCCAGAATTATGGCAGATATTTGTTTTATAAGGTTGCTTTTTATCATATTTATTGCTTTCAACATGCCACAGGACACATATAAGCACATATACATCAGTTTCTTGTCAGAGGCATGAAAGAAGACAGAATTTAAGATTGCAACTATACATTAGTTTGGGATGCAAAAGTTGATTACATTGTAATCCAAGGCTAGTAAAGTTGGTTGTTAATCTTTTCTCTTAAAGGCAGTTTAAACAAATGGGTTGAATACATAGTAGGATGTTAGTCTTACGTCTTAGGTGACTTCAGTGTATATTATTAGCTTTGCTGTGAGGTCTAGCAGAAGTTCTGATTAGAATGTAAGAGATAATTTAATAATAAGTTATTTCCACTGATTTGCATTTCCTTAGCTAGTGTGAGTAAAGTAGATATGACCTAAAGTATTTAGGAGAAGGTGTATCAACTACTTGAAGTATTGTAATATTTTATATAAGAAAAAAGAGCTTGAAAGAGTTTGGTTCTACTTGTGTCTTGGAGAAAATTCCGTATGGATACCAGCAGGTAAATATATTGATATTATTTAAGTACTATTTGATTTCCAAGAAACAAGGATTATTTTCTATCAGCTGAAATAAATTTCAAAAAGTCTAACAGTTCTATCTTTATAAATTCTATTAATCTAAATAAAATGCCTCTAACTCATTTAATCTTATCACCAATATTCTAGATTAAATATGATATATCACTGTGTAGATAATGTGAGTTTTCTTCTCAAGTCTCATCATGTTCCATAATTTCCATATTTCATTAAAATTTGTACTTTGCCTTTCTTTGAAAGATTTTTGCTCACTCGGCAATTGCTAGTCAAACCTGTACCATTTTCTTCAGCTCATTGACCTATGTCTTATTAATTGAGCATCATTTGCTTGGGTACATTTTTTCTATAATGCCCAATTTTGATGTAATAGTAAACTTCAGTACTTACCACCCCTTACAGCAACTGAGGAACATATGTTTCTCTCATCATTGTGGCAAAAACCAAGTAATATCAGATGATATAATTTTGACCACAAACATGCTATTCAATGGGCTTTGAATTTGAGGTGAGAGATGCAATGAAAGAAGGAAGATTATAGATTTTCATCACATCACAGCCTACTGGACAACTTCCTATGATGAACCACTGGGGTTCTTCATCATCTCCCTTGGTCTTTAGGTCCCCATGGATTCTCTAAGTCCTAGTGATCGTTCGATATTTTTTACTTCCTTTAAGACAACTAGAAATATCTGTAAACGATGGTCCATACCTACAGTCCTAGTATTATGGAGACAGAAGAGAAAACTGAAGTATTGAGGTGACTCTCTTCTTCATAATTCAAGAGATGCCTAGGACACAGGATGATGACCCATCTCAAAATGATGATAACCAATTTGAGGCCATGCTTACAATCTAGAACCTTATCAGATAGAGGACTATTATTTGATTGATCCAATTTAAGCTTTGCTTTAACAAGTTAAAGCATAGTACTATCAAATTGAATAGAACTATTTCAAATGTCTATATTTAGAGTATAACAGCAAAATGTGCATCTTTGTGCTGGAAAAATTATGTGTGAAAGAAGTGTTACAGGGAAACAAAGATCAAAACATTCTTACATTTCTAGTCTTGATAACCTTATTACAAAGATGTCTTTAGCAAGAAAATATATGATTAAATTTCAGTCTTGTATCTATAAGTAAAAACCATCTACTTGTCAAATACTTTCAGTGACTATTAGTAGGGTTTGTCTATTACAAAGTCATTTTTTATTTGTACTGTGGGGTTAAGAAATTATGAATAAGGTATCTTTCAGGAAAGTAGGTAATAGGAAAATAAAAGGAAATCAATACCTATGAGTGCTTCCTTTAGTCAGACATTCGGCCCTGTATTTCTGTCTTTATTTTACAATAATGAAATACATAAGACAAGGCAACATTATTAAGTGGTTTATTGAGTTCAACATTTAGGATGTTGAAAGTCTAATACCAGGCACTGCTGTAGAACTGGTCTCTAATTAAAGCCTTTTGGTCTGTGTCATGTTGTAGAAGATAACACCATGACACATGTGAAACACATGGACAAAGCTCATGAGAATGTAGAGGAATCTCGTAAGAAAAAGTATACTAACCCCCTCTGAAACCTGCTACCTCAAAGACCTGCAGAAACTGCCCAGGATCCATCTTTTAAAGTTTTTCACCAATTCTACAGCACTAAACTGTGGTTTAAGCTTCCAGTGAATTAACTCTTTGGGAAAAAGCAACATCAAGACTATAGTAGCATTTAATGTGCATTTGACATTTAACACTTGTAATAATTATACAATATAAGAACTGTTCATTCATTTACAAAAACCATGATCAAGAAAGATTTTTCAATATTACTGTGGCTAGACAATGTCAGAAGGAGCAAATCTGTTTACTCTCATGTGAGAAAATAAAAGACAGAATAGTAAACTAAAAACGTGTGTGTGTGTGCTGTGTATAAACATATGATTTCTCTTCTATAGAGACATATCTCCATAATATATGCAAACACACATAATGTAAATCTAACATATATTTAGATATATATGTGCATATCATCTAGCGTGATATGTAGATAATATTTAAGATTTACAAATATCAATATTCAATATATTTATAGATGTACATATATTTGCATTTCAGCAATTCATTAATATTTGGACATAAAGAAATTTGAGTTTAAATCTTCTCCATGGGTTAGAGAGATGGCTCAAAAAGTACTTGCTGCTTTTGCAGAGGACCTAGTTTTAGTCCCAGCATCCACATGGTGGTTTATAACTGTAGCTGCAGGGCATTCAATGCCCTCTTTTGGCCTCTGTGATCACCAGTCACACACATGATAAAACATACATACACATAAACTCATATACATGAAGTAAAAATAAATCATAGATTTATTTATTTTTTTTCTACAGGATTTTATTGAAAATGGTGATATCTTATTTAATTTGAATCATTAGTTGTGAGTGTTCTGATAATGTGTCTTTGTTTGTGTTGTGTTTTTTGCATAATATTAAATGCAGCAATCATTTCACATAAGCTAATAATGCATTATGAATATAAACATTAGACCTGTCTATGCACAAAAGGAAATTGCAATATATATTTGTGGATGAGGCACTTTATTTTGTAGTCTATTATGTCAAGCATTTTTAAGTAAGAACAAATTGACTTGATATGAGTAGTGTTCATTTTGTCATCTCAAAAATGGAAATGCTCAAAAAACATGGCACTGACCATAAGAGCTTGTTAAATTATGAGTTATAGCCAAAATATTACCTCATCATTTAACTGCATCAGAGATTTGAAAGCAACTAACTTGGTTGATTCTGGCTCTAGGCTCCACTTCAATCAATTGTTTCCTTTGGCTGTAGCCATCTGAAGGTTTGAGTAGGGCAGAAAGACCTTCTACTGAGATGGCTCCTTCACATGCTTCTAGACTGGAGACATCAGTTCTTTACTGGATGTTGATTAGAAACTTAACTTTGTATTATTTTAGCCTTTGAGTTTGCAGATCTTCCCCTTAAGCAAATTAATTTGACAGAGAAAGAATGACTAAGAGAGAAGCTGTGGTAAATTTTCATGGTCTCTTCAGCTTTGCATCTTTTGATTGTAATTATTCCTTATGAAGCCAAACTTCTGTAAGCCACATGTTGGGGTGACATCTGTTGGTGTCCAGCCTCAACAAGATTGTACATTCTAGGGTAGGGGCATGTGGATTATAAATGTTACGCAGAATAGATACAGAGGCATAGGATAGTACCAGGAGGGCAATCCAGTGAATACTGAATACTGAATCTGCCCACATTTATTTTCCACATGCCTATATTCTTCACTCCAAAAGGGGAGGGGGAAGACAACAGACTTCATTAACAGGATATAATGAATAGTCTAAGTATCCAGCAGGCAGTTACTCCATGGGACCTCCTGACAACCTCATTTGAAAAAACATGAATAACAAGGTGGAGTAGATCTACCTCTATATTCACAATACTAATTAAACACAGCCTAGGTCAGGATCTCTCACGTGTAGCCTCACCTATTGCCAACAACTCAAATGAGCAAAAATAATTTCAAACTCTCTGACCTCTAGTCAAGGTGGAACAGGCTCACATCTGTGAGTCACCACACCAAAACTTTTCTGTAGTTTATGCACTCTCCATCTATGTGAAGAGAGAAATAACAGAGAGAATATGAACATGTAGTATTTTAAAATACATCTGTCACAAACATGCCAAGTCAGTAGGGAGATGCTAAGCACCCAGCTAGATAAGGATTGATATCACTATTTTCACCTTGAAGAAAAATTAAACTAATAATTCTAGACTTCTACTACAAGACGCAATAACAGTGTTGCCACTGAATTGCAGCAAAGACCTTTGAAATCTGTGACACACATATGAATAGTAGTAGAAAAGCACGTGCCAAGAACCTAAATAAGTATGTAAGGAAGATTGACACATGATTCCAATTGTACTGCAATGGTATCAGAAAACTATTTCTCTGTATTTACAAAGTTCATTTTCTTTAAAAGGTTGATAATACCAGCTTCCTCATCTACTTCAGCAAAGTAAGAGGAAAAATATATCATGATGGAACTACTTCAGAAACAAATAAAATTGCTTGGAAATGTGAATTATACTAAATGTTTAGGAGGTCATCATTTTGTAAGTTATTAATTGAAGCTTTTCTTATTTTAGATATATGGATTAGCTGGAAGAGTTCTCAATAAAAAGTTGGTTAATGTAATTTTCTTTGATTACAAAATGTGTCTTGAGTTCACTAGCTGCTTATTAGTTGTCTGAAACATGATGGGAACATTAAAAAGAAAGACATAGTTGTAACATGAACAAATAAAGGGTCATCTCCACCAAAATGCTATAATATGATCAAAGCCTTTTTCTCATTGCAAAGAACTCGCTTAAGATATGAGATCTTTGCATTTTGTTGGCTAGAGGGAAAAATGGTCTCCTATAGCATTATTGAGAATTTTTTTTAATTTAACTTATTTTATATATTACATCCTTGCCCCCGTTCCCCACTGTCATCATTCTATTTACATCGATAATATAAAATTAAATATTTATGAGTAAAACAATAATAGTAAAGTAAATGTGAATCTTCTAAGACAGCTAGGGACTCAAAAAGACATTTTTATTAAATGAGCTTTTTATTTAATTAGAGTCATGCTTACATTAATGCCTTTATTTTTCTCTTCCAAGCCATAGTTTTAATCTCAGGCCAACAAGGATTTCCTATCAAATGTGCTTTTTGCACAGAAGATGACTGTTGCCTGCTAGATTTCTCTGATGATGCTTTAATCTCAGCACAGAGCTGCCCAGGCATGTAACCTGACCAGCCTTCTTTCTTTACTGTAATTGTCTTTTTAAAGCAGTTGTTGAAATGCAAGTATTATATGGGAGTAGTAAGGTCAACCTACTTCAGAAGTGGGAAAGTCTGATACTTGTTTTATCACTTGCTTAGCTATGAAAGAGTTCTGGAGTCCCTTAAGAGGATACTATGCATTTTCCTCAGAAACAAGCTTCCAAAGTAGAAGGACGTGCATAGGATAACTTCGCATTGCCTAGGCCTCTGGTGGATGAGATGTAGAGGTCAGGGCAAGCCCTAGAGAATCACTTCTCTGTCAATTCTTTAAATAACCACACTTCTTTACTTATAATTTGCACTTAAATTCCTAAAGAATAAAGTGAATTTGCTTTCCCACTAGTCTCTTTTATTCTTACCATTTTATCAACAATACTCTTAGTACAAAAAGTATGTCAAATCTAGAATTTAGAGTTTTTAAATTTTTTAATTCTCCATCCAGTAACTAGGAAGAGTATTTTTCAATGTATGTTTCTGAAGCAGTGATTCCTGGAAGAACTGATTTCTAGGGAGTACTCCATTAGGTGCAGAACAGAGACAGCATCAAGTGGTGTACAGTGAGGTAAGCTACGTGGAAAGATACAGGGGACCCAGGTTTTACATCGGTGATCTGCTTAACACAAAATGCAAGAGCTGATTTCCTTCAACATGTGCGGGAGTCATCACTCACTTGAACCCACCGAGTCAGCTGACCTGAGCTAGCTAAAGCTCATGGACACTGGACCAACAGTCAGGAAGCCTGTGTCGGACCAACCTTGGCCCTCTGTACGTGTGTGAAAGTCTTCTAGCTTGACCTCTTAGTAAAGCTTCTAACAGGGAGAGCAGGACCTCTCACTGGTGCTTAGCTGACTTTTGGTAACCTGTTCTGCATGCTGGATTAACTGGGCCTGCCTAGAGAGCAGGAGAGGAGCTTGGTCATGCCTCAACTTGATGTACCATGCTGTGTTCAAGCCTATGGGAGGCCTGTCCCTTTAAGAATGGAGATGGAGGAGGAGGGTAAGTAGGAAAGGGAAGAGGACAGAATGAGAGAAGAGAGGGGAAACTGGTTGGTATAAAAAAATGAAAAAAATATTTAAAGAAAAAATTAACAAAAAGAAACACTTATATTCATTTGATATAAAAAAGCCTTATATAGCATATGTTTCATTTAACTTGTTCAGATTTCTTTCTCATTGTCTTGCATGACACTCTCACCACTCTCTAAAGACGTGGTGTAGTTGAGTCAGATGAGCTAACCAAATGCAACATTTAAATCTATGTTGCTGGCCAGGGTCTGATGGCACGGGCCTTTAATCCCCACACTCTGGAGGCAGAGGCTGGTAGACCTCTGTGAGTTTGAAGCCAGCTTGGTCTACAGAGTGAGTTTCAGGACAGTCAGGCCTACACAATGACACCTTGTCTAAAAATAAAAACAAATGAACCAAAACACTATTTAAAAAGCAAAACAAAAGTGTTTCTAATCATTTTCTTTGCTGGAGGGCTCCTGGTTCTTTCAACCGCTCTCCAAGGAAGGCTGTATGCCTAGGAGTAGTCAGCCAACACAAAAGAAACTGTGGGAATGGGGAGACTTTTGTTGAATTTTGTTTTGACATTTTTTTTGTTTTAGTGTTTTGTTTATTTTGATTTCTGTTTTAATTTATTTTTTGAAGGAAGGAGAGAAATCATAATGCTTGGCAGGTAGGTTAATGGGGAGGATTTAGAAGGAGTTGGGAAGGAAAACATGATCAAAATATACTAGATAAGCAATTGGTATGCTATTCCCTGGGGAAGACCATTTCTCTAACTTTTAGCATTTCTTAGCTACCTGTAGTTCTTTGTGTAGGGATTAGGCTTCTTGGGCATTCCCTGTCCACTTGAGCATGTCTATTTTTGTATTTGTCTAACTCATGTGTAGGCAGTCATGTTGGTGAGGCTTTATGGGTGTAACTTCTCACTAACAGACACAATCTGATACTGAATTCTCTGGTATTCTGACTCTTACAATCTTTTTACTCCCTCATCTCCAAAGTTCTCTGAGACTAAGGTGTGAGAGTGTTTTGAAAACATATCCAATAGTCAACCCTGAAAGCAAACATACAAATAACATTATACAGTCTGAGAAGGTTATGTTTACATATATATGAGTACATATAACAACAATTAATAAAAATATGCTGTGTGGAAAAATTTAAATAAAAGAAAAAATGGTTCTTCTTCATGCTAGAAGGTTTAAGCTCATGCCTACTTTCCCTTTCCTTAGCTGTTTTGCCAAAAAATAGTTAATATAACTACACTTTTATCAAGAAACATCATTATATTAGTCATCAGAATCCCTAGGATAAAAGCTAAAGCATGGACAATTATTCTCTATAGAATGAATTCTGATGGATGTCACTATATGTATACAAATAGATTTAAATTGAGTCATTAGATGAAGTCAATATTATTTAATGTTTAATTTATTTAAATTAACAAGATGTCAATCAAGCTTATAAAACTGATTTGGGAGGGAAAAATCTATGAATAATTTTAGTTTATAGTCAATGTAGCAGCATCAGCAATTAGTGAATTGTATCTTTGAGTTCATGTGCCTTATATGTAGGACTAGCTTTTAGGATAAGGTAGATCTCATGCCTTTCAGAAAGTGATCGTGTTATAAAACAATGAAATCTCCTTTAGAAAAAGAAGCCTATGAAAATCAGTTAGAATATTATTAGAAAATGTGAGTGTCGTAACCACTAAAATAGTCATAATAAAATATAGCCACTATAAAAGACTTTATGTTAATTGTGAATACTGAATTAAATTCTTCCATTTTCAATAGAAAGTAGACTATCTCAATATCTGAGTCAGAACAGAGATACTTTAAATGACCCCCTTTCTTCCCTCCCTTTCAAAGTTAAGAATATAAACTATAATTAAATTTTAATAATTAAGGGAAATCAGAGTCAGTCCTAGAAAAAATGTGTCAAGTGAAAATAATGTGGTAGAAATACCATCTTCCAAACTAAAAAAAATTACTTAAAGTGGAAAAAAGCACCTTTCCCCGTTCATTACCCAAGTATCAGCTTTCACAAAAACACTATTTTTGAAACTTGATCTAAAGTAGGAACCTTACTCTGACTCCATCAACAGCTGAGTCAGGGGTGTGGGGATTTGTTGAGCACTGCCTCAGCCCCTATCCCCATTTCATCTCTAATAAAACGGAGTGTTGGATGTTTCTGATGTTCTCTTGATATAACCTTTGAACAAATTTTACAGAACCTCCTAGCCCTTCACAAAGCCAACACTGCCAGCTAATCAGGTGAGATCATGCAGACAAGTGAAAATATTTGTTACATTTAAAGTTAGTTTTGTAAATTTTTACGTATAATCATGGTCTTCTAAAATCACAATATTCGTTTCAGGCATGGAGTGTAGGAGGAAGAACTGGACATTTAGTGAATAAAAATGGAAATCCAATGAATATGTAATGTGCTCAGCAGAACTCTTCACCAGAGACACACCATTTATAATCCTCCGTTCTTCAGCTAATACACAATTATAATTAAACCACAAGCATTTGATTTGCATTGTCAATGCACTTTGCCTAATAATGTTTTAGTTTTATCCTGTTTTTTCTCAAGTACGATGTTTTTTCAATAATAACAATTTTGCTTTAGTGAAATGGTGTCTGCTTTCACAGAGCGATGTTCTTTGATAGTACCAGAATCCATAAAACACTTTAAAAAAATTAATGAAGGCATTTGCAAAGCTTGGGCTGTTTCATCAGAATGTACCTAGTTTATTTTACAATGGAAAAATTGCTGAGACTTAGAAAGCATTCTGATTGGATCATGAATATTCTAACAGGGTAGAGTAATCTGTGAGAACCACAGCACTCCACTGAAGCTGCTGTTCAACATTCTAACGTGTGGAATTCATTTTGCTACAGCACAAAAGAGCTCCCTGCAATAAAGAGTTTTTATAACAGCAATAAGACAGCTCAATGGGGTGTGGTTTTCTGAAATAACCACATTTTTGAGGCGCTGGTATTTTGCCTTATGCGTAATACACTGCATATGATGACGCACTGAAGTCATGCGCTCCACGCAGTTCTCTTCCTCTGTTAGCAATGGGCGCTTTCAAAAATTAGGCACCACAATGAGCTACACGGTAAATGAAGTAAGAGAACCATGGCACAGTACTGATGTTGAACCACATCACAGTATTCTTTGTTACCTTTAAGGGAAGCAAAGAAAGAGGATTGGGAGGAGTCTGATGACATTATGGGCTTTGGTCTTTCTTTGACTAAGTCTCTTTTGTTAACACATTCAATAAAAAGCTGATTTTTTTTGAAAGGATGCGTGCATGAATTTGAATATTATACCAGAAAAATCAAGAATTCATGCTAACATTAAATTCTTCCAAATTGTCAGACACACGCCATCCTTATTTGTAGCTTGTCTGAAACTGTTGATAATAGAGTTTCTAGTACGGTGTATCTTTTGCAACATGTTGTTAAAGAAACTTGCATAATTCTGGGACTGGATGAGCTACCTAGGACAGAGAGGGCCCGAGGAAACAGCTCCACTGGGAGCAGAAGCCAAGAGCAAATCCAGTCCCAGGAGCCAAACCAGGACCTCAGAGAGAGTAGGCCTGAGCCAGTACTTCTGTGGGTCTGGGCATTGGTCTGGGACATTAAAGGGAATATGCAGGAACCTGGAACCTTCTCCTCAGGAAAGTCCAGAGCACTAAATACCTACATAAAGAAGCTGGAAAAATCCCACACTAGTGAATTAACAGAACATTTAAAAACTTTAGAACAAAAAGAAGCAAACCCACTTAAGAGAACTAGATGACAAGAAATATTCTAATTGAGAGCTGAAATCAACAAAATAGAAACAAAAAAAATAATACAAAGAAACAATGAGACAAAGAGTTGGTTCTTTGATAAAATCAACAAAATAGACAGACTTTTATCCAAACTAACCAAAAGCCAGAGATAGAATATCCAAATTAAGAAAATCAGAAATGAAAAGTAGGACAAAACAACAGACATGGAGGAAATACAGAGAATCATCAGTCATATTTTGAAAACCTGTACTCACAAAATTGGAAAACTTAAAGGAAATGGAGAACTCTCTGGATAAATATCCCTTACCAAAATTAAATCAAGACCAGATAAGCAAATTAAACAGACCTATAACTGCTGAAGAAATAGAAACAGTTAAAAAAAAAAAAAAGCCCAGGACCAGATGGTTTTAGCTCAGAATTCCACAAGACTTTCAAGAAAGAACTAATACCAATACTCCTCAAATTATTCCACACGATAGAAACAGAAGGAACATTGCCAAACTTTTTTTATGAGGCTTCCATTACCCTGATACCCAAACCACAGAAAGACATTACTAAGAAAGAGAATTACAGACCAATCACACTCATGAACATTGGTACAAAAATATTAAATAAAATACTGGCAAGTCGAATCCAAGAACACATCAGAACCATTGTCCAACATGACAAGTCGGCTTCATCCCAGAGATGCAGAGATGGTTCAACATACGAAAATCTGTCAACATAATCCACCATATAAACAAGCTGAAAAATAAAAACCAAATAATCATCTCATTAGATGCTGAAAAAGCTTTTGACAAAATACAACATCCCTTCATGATAAAGGCCTTGGAGAAAGCAGGGATAAAAGGAACATACCTAAACATAGTAAAGGCAATATACAGAAAGCCAACAACCAACATCAAACTAAATGGAGAGAAACTCACAGCGATTCCAGTGAAATCAGGAACAAGACAAGGTTTTCTACTCTCTCCATATCTATTCTTAACTATATCTATAGTTCTTAGAACTATATCTATAGTTCTTAAGGTCCTAGCTAGTCAATAAGACAACAAAAGGAGATCAAAGGGATACAAACTGGAAAAGAAGAAGTCAAACTTTTACTGTTTGCTGATGACATGATAGTTTACATAAGCGATCCCCAAAAGTCTACCAAGGAATTTCTACAACTCATAAACACTGTCAGAAATGTAGCAGGATACAAGATTAACTCACAAAAATCAGTAGCCCTCCTGTACACAGATGATAAAAGGATTGGGGAAGAAATTAGAGAATCAACAAACTTCACAATAGCCACAAATAGCATAAAATATATCAGAGTAACTCTAACTAAAAAAGTGGAACACTGATATGATAAGAACTTTAAATTTCTGAAGAAAGAAATTGAAGAAGACATCAGAAAGTGGAAAGATCACCCATGCTCTTGGGTAGGCAGAATTAACATAGTAAAAATGGCAATCTTACCAAAAGCAATCTACAGATTCGATGCAATGCTCATCAAAATCCCAGCAAAATTCTTCACAGACTTCAAAAGAACGACACTCAACTTCATATGGAAAAGCAAAAAGCCCAGATAGCCAAAACAATCCTGTACATTAAAAGAACTTCTGGAGGCATCACAATCCCTGACTTCAAACTCTACAGTATGGAAAACAGCCTGGTATTGGCATAAGAACAGGCAGGAGGACGAATAGAACTGAATAGAAGACCCGATTATCAATCCACACATATTTGAACACTGATTTTTGACAAAAAGCAAAAAATATCAAATGGAAAAAAGGAAAGATTATTTAAAAAGTGGTGCTGGCATAACTAGATATCAACATGTAGAAGAATGAAATAAACCCATATCTATCACCACGCACAAAACTCAAGTCCAAATGGATCAAAGACCTCAACCTAAAGCTAGCCACACTGAACCCTATCAAAGAGAAAGTGGGAAATACACTTGAACACATTGGTAGAGGAGACCACTTCCTAAATATAAGCCCAGCAGCACAGGCACTGAGAAAAACAATTAATAAATAAGACCTCCTAAAACTGAAATGCTTCTGTGAAGCAAAAGAAATATTAAACAAGACAATAGACAGTCTACAGAATGGGGAAAGTTCTTCACTAACCCCACATCAGACAGAGGTTTGATCTCCAAAATATATAACGATCTCAAGAAATTGGTCACCAAAAGAACACATAATCCATTAAAAAAAGTGGAGTACAGGCCTAAACAAAGAACTCTCAACAAAGGAATATAAAATGGCTGAAAGACACTTAAGGAAATGCTCAACATCCTTGCTCACCAGAGAAAAGCAAATCAAAACAACTCTGAGATTCCCACTTACACCTGTAAAAATGGCAAAAATCAAAAACACTGATGACAACTTATGCTCGAGAACTTGTAGGGAAAAGGGAACACTTCTGCATTACTGGTGAGAATGCAAGATGGGTCTGCCCCTTTGGAAGTCAGTGTGATTATTTATCAGAAAATTAGGAAACAACCTTCCTCAATACCCAGTAATACCACTTTTGGGTATATTTCCAAAGAATGCTCAATCATGTCATAAGGATATGTGCTCAACTGTGTTCATATTAGCTCTGTTTATCATAGCTAAGAACTGGAAACAATCTAAATGTCCGTCAATCAAAGAGTGGATTAAAAAAAAAGGTGTTACATTAACACAATGGATTACAACACAGCAGAAAAAAATAACGACTTGAATTTTGCAGGAAAATGGATAGAGCCAGAAAACATTATTTTGAGTGAGGTAACCCAGACACAGAAAGACAATTATTACATGTACTCACTCATGGGTGGTTTTTAAACAATATAGCAAAGAAAACTAGCCTACAAACCATAATCCCAGAGAATTTAGACAAGAATGCTGACAATAAGAGAGACATACATAGATCTAATCTACATGGAAAGTAGAAAAAAACAAGATCTCCTGAGTAAACTGGGAGCATGGGGACCTTGGAGGAGGGTTGAAGGGGGAGGGAAGAGGCAGAAAGGGGGCAGAGAAATGTGTAGAGTTCACTAAAAATCAATAAAAGAAACTTGCATATTTCATTTGTATCAGTGTTTAAACAGAACATTAAGAAAATATATGGTGGGGACCTATAAATATCTGTTAGATGAAGGAATTTTTACTTATTAGATGCTTTTCTAAAGCTGTGCCAGAACCCTCTGCTTTGTAGGCATAACTTTGTGTTTTGACATGATGGAATAAATTGTTGAAAGTTGCTTTGAAACACAGCATAATTGAAAATTCCATTATAAGTAATGCCACACTTTCTATGTTGTAGAAAATATATGCCTAGTTAAAAGTGTTATTTATTTTAAAAATAATGCCATTTTGGTTCACAGAAATCTTATAAAAGATGAATAGCATGTTTTAAGCTAATAGTACAATTAACCTAAGTTTTAGTCCATGTCCAAAGTTATATTTTCTTTACTTAATTTTAGTGACAAAGAAGGTAATGATCTATCAAAGCATATATTAATAAAATGCCAAGCATGAAATTCAACCAATGTGTTACTTTTATCCACAGTAACAAAAATAATACTAATGAATTTTCTAACCATGACATTCTGGGAATGCTAAGTATTGTTATATTGAATGACTCGGGCCGTTTTAATTATGGGAGAATGTTTCAACACGGTGGACAGAAATAACCTTTACTTTTATCACACATTCTACAACACTGTTCTGCAAATTTTTGTAAAAAGAAATTACATGGAACCTTGTTAAAATGCAGATGTAATGAGTTTAACATGATGCTTAGAAATCTGTATTTCTTGGGCTGGAGAGATGGTTCAGGAGTTAAGACGCCTTCTGCTCTCAGAGAGGACTGGAGTTCAGTTCATATACACATCATTTTATAAATGAAAAGAAAAATTTAAAAAAATCTGCAGTTTGACCCAGTGCTTAGGTAGTAACATAGACACACAGGAAGCCAGTGTAACACTGTGCTAGAATTTCAGATCAGTCATGTTTTTAGTGTTTTAGGGGTTGAATCATATTCTTCCAACATTATTATGTCAGCATCAGTGGCTGTATGTAGACATAGAACTTTGATCAATATAATTCATTCAGTGTTATCAAAATTATAGAATTTGAATTAACTGAAAAGAAACTGGAGAGGTCCTGTCTGTCTCCAACACTGAGAACACAATACAGCAACACTAGAAACCAGGAAAAACCCCTCACTACAAACCAAATTAGCCAATACCTTATCCCGCGCTTCCTCCACACCAGACATGTAAGGAAATGCCTCTGAGGTGCTTATGACACCAATGTGCATTTCTTCAAAGCAGCTGAAGTGAACTGAGGTTGTTGGATTTTGTTTCCTTCAAGGCCCCCAATCACCTAAATAAGTCAAGGCAACTGGAAACAAAGTGGGTGGGATTGGAAGCAATGTTTGCTGTTGCTTTAAATCTGCACCCATTTAATGCATCAGCACTATTGTATTGAACTAGAAGAGCTGTGGTTTTCTCTTTACACAGAAGGTGTTTAATTTTCATTAGTTAATGCGTTACTCCTGTTCACAAACTCAATAGTAGAGGGAGCTTCTTAAAGTCAAAAAAACAGGGATTTCATATGGACCCCTGATATGAATACAATGGCATCTGCATGTCTTCCCACCCGACATTTCAACCCAGGAAGTGGTCTGCAACTAAGGGCAGTTATCATGACTTTTGATTATTTGAAATATAGAGGCAGCCATCTTGGCTGCTGCCAATCATCCTCTAGAACTTTTGTACTCCAGACAAAGTGATCTGTCTTCAATCACCAAGAAAATAGATTGTGCTAGGTCGTTTTAGCAAGCTGAAGAGATCTATTGAAGAACACGACTGAAGAAAACATATTAGGAATTTTGCAGGAACACAAAAGCCATGGGGACAAAAGTTCTATTGTGGCAAACAGAAATTTGCTTACAGGAATCATATAATAATTACATATATTCAAATTGACTGCTTGGTAGTAGGTGTCAAGCAAGATTGACTTTGCCGAAGGATCCTAAATGAATTAACATTTAAATATTACCAAAACCATAAATGAATGAATACCAGTGTTTTGTACATTATGGAAAATTGTGCTGTTATCTGTGATCATGGAGCATTTTCTTCTTTTCTGAAAAAAAAAATCTATTTTCAGAAAGTTTCAGAAACAGCTTTTACAAGGACCATATGCAGTATGCACAAAGCAGGCAAATTAAAATAGGGTTATTGAGGCCAAATATGCTAAGCACAAGAGCTAATTTAGTTGCTGTATTGGCCTCCACTTGGCAAGATTTATTGATCGCAATTTCTATCTCAAAACAAAAGAATTTTTCATGCTGTAATGTGTAGCTTTGTGGGTAGTGTTCTCATGAACAAGAACAGGGTTATTTGTGAATGAATATTTCTTGTAATATCTGAAAAAGGGAAGCACAGTGTGAGCATATGTAACCCTACCTTGACCCATCTCTTTTGCAAGTAGTAAATTTATTTTCTATTGTGAAGGATGTTTGGGGAAGATTTTTTTTTCTCCCCATATTCCTCTGCTTGGATTTCTTACAACCAATTGCTTCATACTTTAAGCTCCTTGTGTAGCAACATGTCAAACACAACTGTTTATGACACTATATCTTCATATATCAACTTTATAAATCTTTACTAAACACATTTTAGAAAGTTTAGAATGTATATTATGCTGAGTTAATGAAGAACAAAAAGTTTCCTTTTACCACAATCCCAATCTTTTGTTGAAATTGGGGCAGATGCCCATTTCCTGCAGAAAATTACGAACTGGAACACAGCTGCCAGTTTTGACTCTCTGCCACAGGCTCTGCAGTGTTGTCTTATCCCGTGGGACCTGGGAGGAGGGGGATAGCCTACAGTTCTGATTCTCCTTCCATCTACCTTCTCACCACAGACATTTTCCCCAACGGTTTCCATGTGTTACAAGTTCAATTCTGCCATTCCTGGGTGATACGCAGATAACAGCTGCTACTCTTGACCCTTACATGGGACTTGTCTTAGATCAACAGTGCCTATCTTTTGCTTGGATTGATGTAAATTAGTCTGTGCTTATTGAAAAGCAATCATTGAAAAGATTTTTGTGACTCATCTGTATGGTTTCTTCCAAATCAAACCCAACAGCTGCTTTTGACTTTTAAAAAATTGGCTATTTTCCCATTCTTTCAAACTGTGTAAGTTGTGTGCTTTCTTTGTTTTTTTTTTGGGGGGGGCGGTATGTTGTTGTTGCTGCTGTTGTTGTTTTGGTGTAAGATTCCTAGTTATTAAGTTCTTTTATTTAATAAACATAAAAAGATTGTTATCATAATGGAGTAAAATATCCATTGTCATTATGCAGCAAATCATCTGTGAAATTTGGTATTTTAAATAAAGCAGTTTCAGAGATTTAATATTTTCTTCTCTTCAAAGCAAATGAGTCTCTGAAAAAAATTAAGCTACTCTATATCAAGAAAGAGACTTTCTTCTAAAATTCTTTTGGGACTGTGATTTGAAATCTGCAGATGTTTCTAAATGCCTTCTATGAACAATAAGTTTCAACAGTTTTGTTTTCCAATATTTTACTATATGTAAATTGAAATATAAAAAGGATAGTCACAAATTCTTCTGCAAATAAAGGAAAACCACACATTTTAATTGGAACATAAGATAAAAACAGAAATTTTGGTTGGTGGGAAAGTTGTACACCAAATATCCTGCCTTTTAAATTTTTTTTCAGAGTATTTCCATTTGACATTTATGCCTTTTATTCTATTGGCCTAACAGCTGGGATGCGGAAATGCAATGCAGCTAACAGGCCCATTTGGCTTCTTGAATTAGGAGCATGGCAGGATGGCACTCTAGGGAGGTTGTACTGCTCCTCTAGAGAAGGAAGGTTGGCTATGAGTACAGAGCTGTTCTTACCACTTCAGCTGTGACCAGCCAGCCTTATGGAGAGAAGAGAAAGCCACCCCTTCCTTGTATTCCCCGGCCAGAAGAACAAAGCTCACAGCCTCACTGCAGATAGAAGTCCTGGGTTTATGTACTGGGCACCTCATTCTTGCCTTTCCTGTTGTGCATTTGCTGGAGGATGGCATTGGTTTGTCTGACATAGGAACCTTCCACAGACCAAGTCATTTTTTCTGCCTGTGATTATCAGACCTGTTCATATTGGAAAGACACAGCATTTGATTTTTCTTGTCAAAATGGGATTGAACTATGTTTTATTGCTGCTGAAGAGAAGTGCAGGAGTAAATGTCACGATGAGATTTTAAACTGATGGCTGCTTCTCTTGTCTTAGCATTGAAACATCTTCTAAAAAATGAAGAATGCCATAGAAAAAGAAGTTAAAGTGAGCATCAGCACAACCTCAAGGTCAATCTAACCTGGATCTAGGAGGTATATAGTTGTGATCAGAAAAACTGCACATTGAAAGGAACACAAATGCGACAGGAATTTGAACCAGGGAGGGGAACGTTGGGCAGGTGCTCGGGTGAGAAAATGAAAGGGGGGAGTTTCCCCAAAATAGTTATTTTCTTTTTTTAGTACGATGCAGCATTTAATAAGTTCTTGTGTGTTCTAAGCCTTCAGTCACATAGTCAAAAAACTCACACAGTCCTCATGTATGTTTTGTTTCCTGACCTCAGTGAACTCAGATGTAGACAGAGCTACCATGTAAACAGTGGCGGTGATATGCTGGAATTGACACTTTGGTAGTAACAGGAAGGGAGAGCTTTTGTTCCTCAAGAGTTTCAGACTTCATTAATTCTGACAGACTGGAGTTTTCATTACGGAAGCTGCTTCTGAAGAAGGGGGTAGGGGTCTAGTACTTCACTGAATAACCAGGAAGAGAGCACATTCAAGTCGGTGTTTTAGAAGAACAGCTGTAGATGGAGTCTCAAATATATAAAATTACGACACCAAAGTTATCAGTGCTATCCTAAATAGTCCAGGATGGAAGGGGGCTGATCAACCACAGCACTGGCTGTGCCAACCAGGTGGACCTAAGAATATGAAGGTGAACCAGGATTAAATCTAAGCATCAGGGCTACAGAGTAATAGTCCTTGGAAAGTGATTTGCTAAAGTGAATTTAGGAAATACTCTTACTTTATTTTATGATTTTATTTTTGGCACATATGAAAAAATTGATAGAACACCAGATATTCTTCCTAAACATTCTAAAAATTTTGCAGCAATCTGCTCCCATATCTAATATATATATTAGAAGGAGAGAGCAGGTCCTTTTGTTTCATCCCACCCGGCTGGCTTACACCCAAAATAATCACACAGAAACTATATTCATTTAAATACTGCCTGGCCTATTAGTTCTAGCGTCTTATTGGATAACTCTCACATCTTGATCCAACCCATTTTTTAATAATCTGTATGTCACCATGAGGTCATGGCTTACCAGGAAAGCTTCAGCATGTCTGACCTGGCAACTCCATGGTGGCTCTCTCTGACTCTCTTCTTCCCAGCATTCAGTTCTGTCTTCCCTGCCTACCTAAGTTCTTGCCCTATCAAAAGGCCAAGGCAGTTTCTTTATTCAACCAATGAAAGCAACACATAAACAGAATGACCTCGTACACCAATATATAAAGATATATAGTGATAAGGGTAAGTTTTACAATAACAATAATAATAGATGGTTATAAAGGCTTCACTCAGAGATTAGAATGGGGTGGTGGAAGGCAAGAGGATGGTATTAGTACTGTACCCTCAGATATAACACTGTGGGATTTTTTTTCCTTTTTCCTTTTAGTGAAAATATATTCTTTTGTAACATAATATAATGTGCTGATGGCTTCTTTTCCTTTATTCTGTCCAGTTTCTTCTTATCTCCTCTTCTATCTGAATCCATTCACTTTCAGTCTCTCATTGGAGCAGGCTTCTAAGAGAGCAACAAAACATAACGGAATAAAATATGATAAGAGGAAACAAAATCTCTCACATAAATGTTAGACAGGACAACCAACAGAAGAAAAGAAAAGAAGAGAAGGCATATAACTCAGAAAAACCTATAAACATAATAAACTAGAAACGATAATATACAGACATACAGAAGATGTGATGCAGACCCAGGTAGGCCCTGTGAATGCTGACCAGTCTATTTGAGTTCATATGAGCACTGCATATATTGATATAGGGGGCCTTGTTTTCTCGCTGTCCTCCCATCCCCTGTTGCTACTATACTATTTCCAAATCGCCCATGGGTTGCCTGAACTCTCAGGGCATTCTCTTCTATTTTAAAATAAGAAATGAAGAGAAAGAAGAAAATAATAACAAAAAGCACAATTTCTATAGGTCTAATTAGTGAAGCAAAAGTTTATAAGAACTTTATTTTCCAGAGTGATGTTGTGTTTGCCCTAACCCTTTTTTTTTTAATTCTTTCTTTCATTTATTTCCTTTTCCTTCTTATCTGGTCAGCCATCAGTATGAACTTAGAAAAGATCCAACGAATACTTAAGCTTGGTCTTTCTTTGAGGTTAGAAAAATAAGTATGTGAAGCAAGAAAAGGTGGATGAAAGTTGGGTTCATTATGAGATTTGAAGTTTAAAATTATAAAGTACAGGATTATATATTCAGTCTTATTTCTTCCCAGTTACCCTGTGAGAATGGTGTTACTGTTAGCACCATATCATGGAAGATGAAACAGAGGCAGAGAGGGGCAGGTGGCTAAGCCTTGGCAGTGGATAACAGTCAGTTAATTGTTAATTTTTGAAATATTTAAAAATTACAGCCTGCTTATATTTTATAAGCATTGTGTGTGCATAAACAGGTTATTATTATGTTGATTTGGTTAGATGCATTGAGAATTAAGAGACTTTACCTACCCCAACACTGAGAATTACAAATATGAAATCAGGATTATAATCCAGGCAAGCTGATTCCAGAATTCATGTTTTTAGTAGTCCACCAAGTGCTTGCACTATGCTTCCCCACAGAAATACTCAAGGCAGAGAAAGGGGCATCATAAGAGGGCCTGTGGGATTGTAGACTCAAAGCTAACAGAGTGTTTGTGCTGCTCTGTCTCTGCGCAAAGATTGGCTCTTTTTATCTAACTGTGGCTCTGCTTGGTAGAATTTCACAGACTATTGATTGAATCACTGAGCCACTGAGTGAAGTCACGTGGTAGTCAAGAAAGGCTTTTCTCTAATCGTCATGACAATTGCATTCATAGCACTTTTTATTCTGTTCGGCTTTCCTGTGCCTTTAGGAGCACAGCCTGGGTCCATGTTCCTACTGGCATGTAGGACCTACCTAAACATGGTCCCAAATCCCTCCCATCTCCTCTAATTTTCCCAGCCCTGAGAACATCTGAATTTTTTCACCATGATAACATTATATGTTTCATTATTTTTGTGTTTTCTCACGTTTGATTAAAGGAGGCCATGCTGTAGAAAGGTTATATTCTCTAAGATGTTTAAGGAAGAGGTTCTCACTGAGTGACAGACAGAGTGCCCTATGCAGAGGAGCTCTTGAAGCTCCACAGAAATCAGTAAGCTGGTATATAACAACTCTGTGGTAAACCTTTAGTTGAGCCCCAACCAGCAGGAATTCAACAACTAAAGGATCAGAGTACCAGGAAGGCAGGAACCCAACATTGCCCCAAGAGAAAGAACAGCCTTTGCCAATACAACAGAACCAATTCTCTTAAGTTGCACTTTGCACTTTTTAATATTCAAATCAGCCATGAGGCTGGTTCCGTATTGAAGCCTATGTTCTGAAGAAAGCAAGCAGGTGAAGAAACAGCAGAGCAGTGTGTGTTTTATCAAGAGCACAGACCCTGGTCCTACAGGCTGTCTCCCAGCCCTTAGGAATGCCACTTGGCCTCTCTATTTGTACATTCCACAGGCATGCTGAAAACATTGTCTTTGACATGCAAGGTATTAACCACAAAGCAAGTTTAATATGAGTGAAAACTATCAATATTATTAGTTTACAATTTTCCTTCTTACAGAGCACTGAAAAATGCAGATATGCTCTTTTAAATATAGACATATTAATCCTCTCTTCTCAGAGTTCTAAAAAAATGTAGGAAAAATGAATGGGGACGTGTCACTGACAGTTTCGTCTCTAGTAAAATTTCCGAAAGGCCTTATTTGCTGATTCACTTTCTCTTAATTGAGTAGCACTAATAAGCTCAGTAGCTGGCCCTCCCCAACCCCTGCTTTATGGCAGAAAGTTAAAGGACCTGCCCTTGATGCTTTAGCATTTAACAGTCTGGAGAGGCTGCTCCATCCACCATCTCCTGAGTCAGTGGACCAGAACAAATTCAGTCCGTTCAATCGTGTGACATCAGGCAGCTCTGGAAAATGCAATTTGTTGTGAAATTTGTCTTTGCATTTGCGATTAGAAGCCAAGTGTTCGGCTCTTCTGCACCTCTCCACTGGCCCTTGTCATAGAACAGGCTGGATGGAGGGCATCTTGGCACGAATCACTCAAGAAACCTAACAGCTGTGGTTGTGACAGATGAAGTGGGCCTGAAGTCCGTCAACTATCCAGGATACCCCACCCTTCCGAGCTGGCAGGGGCAGGCAATGATTCGCCAGTCTGGTAATAAGAGATGTCTCATGGCTGCCATTTTACTGAGTGTCAGAGGGCAGGTGTCATGTGCTAGGGGACCTGTGTTTATCTATTGTTCTGACAACTTTGCAAACTGAGAAAGAAACAAAAGACAAAGTCAGTGACCTAGGAAAGTGACTGGGCCTTCTTCAAATAAAAGAACAAACAAAAGTACATCTGTTCACATAACAAGCTAAACAAAGACTAAGCTTTACTATAGACAAAGGAAAGGAGCCCCTGGGAGCCTGTCGCCTGCCTCCTGGTGCTTTATTTTATGTATATTTTAATATACAGGATTGCAATGAATGGGAAAGCCATCAGCTCTTCTTTAGTGTGTCTGGCCTGGCACTTCACTTTCATCTTCTTGTCTGTGGAGTCACTATTCAGGAACACTGGGGACACTCTATTTGATGTGAAAGGTGCTTTTAGTACAATTTGTCTGTAAATTTGAATACAAAGGCACTCAAATATGTATACTTTTGTAACAGTCTCAGAAAAGCAACCAAACCCCAAATCACGTGGATCCGACCAACTGTGGCTTCTCACAAAAAGGGAAAGAAGACGGGGCATTTGTTTTTTTTTTTTTCTATATGATTTGAGAAAATGTCTAATGTAATTAAAATGCAGTACATTTGATGTTGCAGAGATTTATTTCACTTTCACAGAACTGCACAATGGTAACAGAGACTGGGTTTTGTGTTAATCCTGTCCACCTCTTTATATTAAAATGGAGAGGTCTTCCTTGTTGCTTCCTAACCATCAGAATTCTCAAATGACACCCCCACCAGAACAGCTGGATAGAAGCAAAACTACCATTTGAAGAGTGTATTTGAAGACTTCCTGTGTGTTACCTCATCATTTGTTAATTAATATAGGATTTAATTTTTAATCAGCGTTTTACTTTTATGTAACCTAGAGGATTGATCATATCCATATAATTGAGAACCACAGAAGTCAGATCAGTTAACTTTATATCCAGTGGCATCTAACTCCAAACCCTGTATTCTTTCACCACACTGTAAAAAGGACTCTACCAAATGACAGTTGTCAAATGTGTCATTCCCCAACTGTTCTCAGGGGGGTTATCTGGATCCCAATACCTCACCTGCATCATTTCCGCAAATGGTCATGAGGTCATGCTCATTAAATCCTTGGCAGGCCTTAGCTGTGTGGGCAAAACTCTTCCCTCTCAGCACACCAGTTCCCCTTCCTTCTCAAAATACCATTTCCTTGCTCATTTTTTTTCTACATTTTCCCCAACTTTCTATTGATTGGCTATGTAGGCTATTTTTAAATGAAATAAGCAAGCAGTTAAACAAGTTAATTCGCTTTTTTGCTCAATTGATTCGACCCAAGTACTTTTGCAAGGAAATAACATCAATAATGCTAGAATCACAAATTGTAAATAGGCAACGTAAACAAGAGGTGACAGGAGTAAGAGTCTGCAGAGCGCGGCGGGGAGAGACGACAGCTAGCATTATGAGACAGTTCAAACCACAGGGAAATCACAGAGCGGCCTGGGAAGGCAGGGATATTTGCCTTGTGATAATGATACTGCTGAGAGTGTCCCACCTTGCTATAGTAATTACATGACAGCGATTAAGTTTACATTGTGTTCTATCACATAGACTCCAATAGGAGTCTTCTCAAAGTAAGGCATTCACCAATGAGCTGTGATAAATATTAAAATAGAAGCATGTCTTTCCCCTCTTGATGGTGATTATTATTCTTTTTAGTGCAAAACAATCAAATAATTATCTTGTTTCTGGGTATAGTCTAACTTTAATGTTGTTATTTTTTATTTTAAAAATCAGAATTGACTAGAATATGCAAGAAGAATACATTTGCCTATAAAAACGTTGTGGCTCACTAAGCCTAGGTGGGTACTGAAAAGCAGATATTCAAAGCCAGATAGAACTGGCCCTAAAGCCTGAGTAGTGATTATAGTGAAATACAACTGAGGATGAGATATTGAATCTGTTTACAAGGAAAGTTTTCAGATTGCCAGCTGCAGAAGTTCATTTCTTCTAGTGGTACTTCTGTTTGTCATTGCTTTGAGCAAATGACTGACAGAAATCATCTCAAGAAAGCAATGGTCTGTTTGGGTTGAATTTCAGCGGTTACTGTTCTTCAGGGCAGGAAAGATACGGCCCGAAGCAAACCCCCCACTGATTTGAACAGCTAGGACTACCCACCCACCTTATCACATCCTCCTAGAAAAAGAATCAGTAAAGAGATGGGAATGAGATCAGGCAGTGAAATTTCAAGGTCTTCCCCCCAAGATACTGCCCTGAAAGTTTTCTTTGCCTCTCAAAATGATCCTTTCAATTGGGAACCCAGTGTTCAAACACAGGCACTGTTGGTGACATTGCTTATTCAATCCACAATACATGCTTCAAATAACTGTGAGAACCAACTGAGATAATTTGTGCAACACAGCAAACAGCTTTGATGAAATACTGCATAATTTTGGCTATTGTTCTTATACAAAATATGCTACATTAAGTTATGAATGAGATTATTAAAACTCCCTGGTACCTGGATAGTATTTGTGGCTTGAAGGAATTGTAATTTGATTTCTGAATATCGCTGATGAAAAATTTTAGACCCTAACAATTTAACAGTTTAAACAGTTTGGTGAATATGGTAACGAAGGGTATGGGGTAATAGCTTTTGTGTGTGTGTGTGTGTATGTGTGTGTGTGTGTGTGTGTGTGTGTGTGTGTGTAAAAAAAGATAAAGAAATGGGAGAAGTTATAAAAGAAGAAACCATCAGCCACTAAATGTGATCCTTAGATAATACGTAAAATATACCGAATAGTCTTATGGGTATTTTAAATATATTAACATATATATTCTGAGAAAGAAGCATAGACTATAAGAGCTTTATTATCTTCATTTTAAAGATGATGATGATGAACATTTAAAGAAGATAGGTGCTATGATGAAGTCTCAGAAGTAATAAGGAACAGGGCGGGTTTACCCTGACATTGTTGACTATGTGGATGACATGCGAGTGTGTAAAAATATCACTGCAAATTCACTGATGCACAAACATGTGTGTGCAATTTAACTTGCAGTATTCACGGCAACATACTCACACATGGATGTGCTGTTTTATGATCAGTGAAAGACAGCTGTTCTGTTCTCAGTAAGCCTTAAGCTACTTATCTATTTTATCACTTGAAAAAATGGAAGAAAAATAAAAGAGAAATCTCAAAAAACAGAATTAAGAAGTAAGAAATTAAGTCCTGTAAAAACGAGAAAAGCTTGTTTTCCATTAGTTAGGAAAGAAAAGGAAACAAAAGTAAGCATGATACATATTTCTTTATTTTCCTTCCATTAAGGGAAAAATAGTTATTTTTCATACAATACATTGTGATCATGGTTTCCTCTCCCCTATCTCTTCCCAAATTTTCCCCAGCTTCCCACCCTTCCAATTCCATACCTTCTTTTTCACTCTCTTATGCAAACAGACAAATTAAAAAATAAAACAAACAAGCTATCAAACAAAAACAAGGAAACCAAAAAGTACACGAGAAACGCATATACATACAGACAGACAGACAGACACACACGCACACACACACAAGTCCCAAAAAACACAAAATCACAAGCCACTATATACAAGCAAAAGAACAGTAAAAACATTCCCCAAACTAACAATATGAGACAAAATGAAAAAGGAATAGAAAACAAAATGGTCCCAAAATACCTTAGAGTTAATGTTGTGTTGTCCTTCCACTACTGGATGTGGCATTACCATCATTTTCTTTTATACACAGACACACACATTCACATGCACACACGCATACACACACACACTCACATACTTACACACACAACCATCTCTCCACCACCTCTACTATTACTGTCACCACGTCCTTTCAACTGTTAGAGACTAAATGTTTATGTTTACTTGTCTTGGTTTTAATATTCGTGGTTTCATTTGTTAGAGAGAGGAACAGAGGGAGCGAAGATGAAATTTTGGGGATAGGGAGGAAGAGAAGATATGGGAGGACTGTGGTTGTGGAAGGGATATGATCAAAATATATTATCTGAAAATATTTTAAACAAACAGAAAAAATAAAAGAACAAGGTTCTCAAGAAAATAAATAAATGAGGCACATTGAGGCAAATAGTCAAAGAAAGCATGTGCTCACTTTTATCTGAGGTTCAAATTCACCTCAGTTTAGGATATTTAAACACATCCCTAATTCCTGAGAATCATATGTGTACTGCTAGCTGACAGTGTTCCATGACTCGATGGCATGAGTTACTGAATCTCTTTTCCAGAATAATACCTCTTTTTAAATAACCATTTGTCTATTTTCTTGGACTTTCTATTACTGTGATAAAACACCATGACCAAAATCAACTTGAGGAGGAAAGAGTCTATTGATTACACTTCCACATCAGAGTTCACAAGGGAAGGGAGTGAAAGCACAAACCTAGAGACAGAAACTGATACAGAAGACACAGGAGGCGTACTGCTCACTAGTTGCTCCTGTTTTGCTAGTCTACTTTCTGATACACGCAGGGACTGCCAGCTTAGGGATGGCATTCACAGCAGTGAGTTCCCCTCCTACATCAGTTGTCTACCAAGAAAATGTACCACAGGTTGTGCACAGATCAGCCTGGTGAGGACATTATTTCAACGGAGGCTCGTCTTCCAAAGTAACTCTAGCTTATATGGAGTTTTCATATCACTAGCCGTCATATTCATTTGTTCATTCATGCAGTTTGTTTGTTTTTGAAACATGGTTTCTCTATGTAGTTCTGGCTGTCCTAGGATGCTCTTTGTAGACCAGGCTGGCCTCGAAATCAGAGATTCACCTGCCTCTGCCTCCCTAGTGCTGGGATTAACAGTATGAAACCACTGATGGGCTATTCATGCTTTTAATGTGGATCTGTATTTATGTCCGTGAAGAACATGCCTGCCTAGGGCCTAAGAAGGGCAGAGAAGAGCATTGGACCCCTGGAACTGGAGTTAAAAGCAGTTATTAGCCATCATATGCATGCTGGTAATGAAACATAGATTCTCTGGAAGAGCCGAAAGTGTTCATAAGCACTGGGTCATCTCTCCAGGTCCTCCAGACTGCCTTTTCACAAATATAGAAATAATTTGTCTCTCTGGAGCAAGGATCAGTCTTGTTTAATTTCTAGCACAATAACAGAAGACCTTCCTCAGGGGCTGTTTGTAGGGTCTGTGTGCCCTATATTTAGGAAGCAAATTTCCTGCCTGGACATCTCCCATGCTGCACAGGATTTTGGGATTGGGAGAAACCACTGCCAGCATCCTGAAGCTCCTCTGTGCATGGTACTGGGGACACAGCTCTGTCCGTGTAACCCAGGAATCATCTGACCTTTGTTAGAATCCATAGAGGTAGAGAAATTAAATTTACAAGTGGAGCAAACTTTCAGACACGATATGTCTCTAACTTTAGGCATTGGCACTTTTAAACAAACGTTAACAGAACTGTGTGAGGAATCCTCTCTGAAATCTTTACGGGCTTTAAGTATCAACACCTGAGTAGCCTTGTTCCACTGATGGCCTTTCATATTTTGTTTTTCCTGAAAGTTTCTGGCTGATTCTCCTTTCTCTGTTGTCTTCCATTTACCCTACCAGTGGTAGGATTACAGGTGACCATCACTGTTTTTGACACTTATAGTGTGTTTACCAGGGTCAGACTTGGGTTGTAAGGCGTGCACACCAAGCACGTGTATGCTTTTACCTGCTGTGCCTTCTCAACAACGGTAACTAAGACTTTACATTTTTATGGAAAGTGGTGTCTCCACAAAACTGTTTTCAAAGCACCACCCAGACTGGACATTTTTGTCAGCCTAATAGCTTGAGTTTCTATTTTTCTTGCTATGTTATTTTTTTTTAGTGCAAAAAGGGTGATTTGCAATTTTTTGCTCTGCAAACTTCTCATTTCTGTGTCACATGTTTCCATATGGTAAGCGACATTTTTCTTATTTTTAGAAGCTTGCTATACTTTCTAGAAACAGAATCTATTCATGAGTACATCACAATTTTTTATCATTAGCCCTGAGCTCTGCATATAACTCAAAACTCTGGTCCCCCATTCTCCACTCCGTAGCCCCATGCACTTGTCTAAGTATTTAAATTTCAACAATTAAATAATTAAACAAATAAATTGCAAATGGAGCTAATTTTCCACCAGTTTCTTTCACTTGGATAAAAAGTATCTCCAGCACTTAAGATCAGTCTTCAAACAAATAGTTTGCCATACATCTGCTGTGTCAGTGGCTCCTGTAGTCTCACCGTTCAAAATATACTCAAAAACTTTCTTCTGTTCTAATCTGTCTACCCAGATTTTCATCTTAGCTTCCTATGGGAAACACTGCTATACTCTCTGGATTCTCCCTCTACTACAGATTCAACATTGAGTCAATGTGTGCTTTAAAAATATGCTTGACCACATCATGCCTAATCACACAATCCTCTGGTATTAAAACGATTATAAAATCTAACATCCTATGAGTAGACACTGAGCTGTATGTCTTGTTCTTCTGCCATCAACCACAGTTTCTCTGACAACAGCCTCTACTGCGTGCCCTAGCAGTCACTTGCCTTTGAGTACACTAGTTATCTTAAACCAGTTTCTTGAGCAAACTCAACATATTCTAGCCTGAAGTCTTTTATATTTAAACTGTTCTTCCCCCCAATGCCTCCAATGTCATTTACTCATCTTTGCTAATAGTTTATAATATGACTGACTGGATCATCAAGGCCTTCTCCAATGAATGTTCCAGACAAAGTTTCTCTTCGCTGCCCCATTCCAGCTCCCATCTGCCCTCAGTCTTCTCATACTTAGATGCTCACAGGAAGCTGACACAATAGCCTGCTTTGTATGTGGTTCATTCACCAGAGAACAGTCATAACGATATATGCTTTGTTTGGTTCATTGGTGTATGCAATCCTCTAGAGCCAGCCTGTCACATAGTATGCAATTAACTTCACTGACAGCAAGTGAAAGAGTAAAATAACTTAAGGATACATAATGTACTTAGTATTCTTCATGGGTTTGACCATTACAATGAACGTAAATACATGTAAACTAGTATAATGATAAAAATTAATGGCCACAAAAAAATAAAAAAGTACTTGGTATAAGGAAAACTTTGGTATATATCACTTTGAATAATGCCCCCTTCCAAAACAAAATAAAATGGATAATCTTTTAATGATGGCTTGCTTTCAAGTTTACATAGAGCAATATTTTATGAAGAATACAGATTGGGGAGCAGTTTCATACTTTACATAGTTAATTTTGGATAATGAAGATGATGATGATTATTTCAGAGTAGTTGCACTTAAACCCTGAAGAAAACATTGCCTCATGCTAGTATTGGTTACATGTGATTGGAATCCCTTGAATTAATAATTGGAGATAGAAGTCAGGATGTGTTCAGTGAAGTAGTTGACTTATCGTATTTACAGTACTACGTGATTACATGGAGGGTATTGGTTTGTTGTCTGAATTAAATATGTTTACTCAGTGTTCCTGCATGATTACAAAACTTGACTGGAATTCATTTGGAAGCAACAAGGATTCTTTCTACCTGCTGTTTCTTAGTTAAGAAAATTCAAATTTACCTCAAGAAGACATTCTTTTTTCTTTAATAAGTGATTTATAATTTCACTTGCTCTAATTTACTGTAAGCAAAGCATCAGATTAGTAATGTGCTTAATATGAGTTATTAAGTTTCCATTAGACTAAATTACCACCCATAGAGACCTGCAAAGCTCCTCTGGATTAATTTGCATCTCCAGTACCTACCTACATGGCACCTTTTGTAAAGTACCACAGATGTATTAACTTATACATATGAACATACTTCACCCAAAACAGAAAGTCATCTTCTAAGAGCTTAAACTCTAAGACTTATGTTATTTGTAACAATTATAATTTAAGACATGATTTCCAGGGAGTTTGTGTCAAAATCCATCTAATAAATTATACCAGAGCAGAATCCATGTTAATTTTTTAGTTGCATTTGACAAGACCATCAATTTAATACAAGTGTGTTTGGTTTAATATTAGAAAATGTAAGTTTTTCTGTGAGTCTTATAAACATCAAGGCATAAATATCTATAGAGTTTACCTTTTTTTCTTTTTTTTATTGACAAAAGGAAAAAAAAACAAGTTTCCGCCTCCTCCCAGCCTCCCATTTCCCTCCCTTTCCTCCCACTCTTCTCCCCCTCCTCCCACCCTTCTCCCCCTCCCCCTGCTCCTCTCCCCCTCCCTCTCCAGTCTAAAGAGCAGTCAGGGTTCCCTGCCCTGTGGAAAGTCCAAGGTCCTCCCCCCTCCGTCCATATCTAAGAAGGTGAACATCCAAACTGGCTAGGCTCCCACAAAGCCAGCACATTAAGTAGGATCAAAACCCCGTGCCATTGTCCTTGGCTTCTCATCAGCCCTCATTGTTCGCCATGTTCAGAGAGTCCGGTTTTATCCCATGCTTTTTCAGTCACAGTTCAGCTGGCTTGGTGAGCTCCCAATAGATCAGCTCCACTGTCTCAGTGGGTGGGTGCACCCCTCATGGTCCCGACTTCTTTGCTCATGTTCTCCCTCCTACTGCTCCTCATTGGGACCTTGGGAGCTCAGTCCAGAGCTCCAGTGTGGGTCTCTGTCTCTATCTCCATCCATCACCAGATGAAGGTTCTATGGTGATATGCAAGAAATTCGTCAGTATTGCTATAGGATAGGGTCATTTCAGGTTCCCTATCCTCAGCTGCCCAAGGAACTAACTGGGGACATCGCCTTGGGCTCCTGGGAGCCACTCTAGGTTCAAGTCTCTTGCCAACCCTAACTAAGAATTGTGTTTCCGTGCTCCCCTATCCAACCTTCCTTTATCCCAATCATCCTTTTTCACCAAGTTACCCCCATCCTCCCCAAAAGGCACTTAAGGTCATGCTCAACCTCCTTGGCGATCAGGGAAATGCAAATCAAAACAATTTTGAGATATCATCTTACACCTGTCAGAATGGCTAAAATCAAAAACTCCAATGATAGCCTTTGCTGTAGAGGCTGTGGAGGAAGGGGTACCCTCATCCATTGCTGGTGGGAATGCAATCTTGTGCAACCCACTTTGGAAATCAGTGTTTCGGTTTCTCAGGAAATTCAGGATCAACCTACCCCTGGACCCAGCAATACCACTCCTGGGAATATACCGAAGAGAAGCCCTATCATGTGACAAGAGCATTTGTTCAACTATGTTCATAACAGTATTATTTGTAATAGCCAGAACCTGGAAACAACCTAAATGCCTTTCAATGGAAGAATGGATGAAGAAAGTGTGGAATATCTACACATTAGAGTACTATGCTGCAGTAAATAACAATGACTTCTCGAATTTTGCATGCAAATGGATGCAAATAGAAAACACTATACTGAGTGAGGTAACCCAGACCCAAAAAGATGAACATGGGATGTACTCACTCATAATTGGTTTCTAGCCATAAATAAGGGTCACGGAGTCTACAATTGTTGAACCTAAAGAAGCTAAGTAAGAAGGTGAAACCAAGGAAAAACATATAGTTATCCTCTTGGCCATGGGAAGTAGACAAAATTGCCAGGGAGAAAATTGGGATCTTGGGGGTGGGTTGGGATGGGGGTAAGGGGAGATGGGAAGAGAAATGGGAGTAGAGTTTACCTCTTGTAGCTTGGAGCAAGTCAGCTGGCAATACTGCCTACCCTACTTGAACCCATAATAATGTGTACAGGCTTGTGATGGTTTTTAACTGTGAGAATGGGGTATTGTCCACAGTGATCTTTGGGTGTTAGATCCCAGGTCCTTGTCTATGCAAAGTAAGCACTTTGCAGTTGATCAATGCCCCTGGCTGATTTTATCTTTTAATACTAGTTTATTGTCATTAATGAACTTTATTTTGTGTGGTTATTGAAGGAATTCTAGAGACTGGGTATAGTCTCAGTAACTATATTAAGAGGTAAATTTGCATTTAAAATGTGGTAGCTGAAAGCATTGGGCTGTTAACTAATGAAACAAGCCTGTGCATAGTTCCTAACCACATATCTGTAAAGCAGATTTATCAACTCAATTTCTCAAGGCTAACAAGGGTATCAGGCTGGATTAAGAGTCTGAAGTCCCTATTTCTCAATACACATGATTAACTCACATCTGTTCCCTAGTGCACAGCATTAATTTTATAAGTAATGCAACAGTATTAGTCTGAATTGACCCAGAAATGCACTGGATTACTCAGAGCAAAATTCTGTGTTCCAAATTCAGTCATATCGACACGTCTGAAACACACCATCCATATCTCCATCCTAACAATAAAGAATAAGTATATAGGGAGTCAAAAACTAGGTCATGTGATGTTATTTTCCCCTGACATCCCTCTTACTCTGTATTTCCAAATTAATTTTTATAAAACCATGCCTTGGATATAGCCAACTTCTTGTGCAAACTTTTAGTATTTCCAGAGACATTCTTAATTTCAAATTATAGATTGTCTGAACCCAGCAAAAAAATGTGAAAAGAAATACGTAAGGAAATTAAAATGATCTGTTATCCGGTTTAGTTTTGTTTAAGGGGAAGCATGACTATCTGATATCGAGATAATGAATAAAGAGAAATCTTTAGATTCTAAAAAGTAATAGTGAGTCCTTTGCAACACTCAGCAAAGATGCAATCAGTGCCAAAACTGCAGGAGCGAAATAGGACAGTAAGAGAAACGAAGGAGAAAAAGATTCCAGGACTTGAGAGATGGAGTCCAAGTTTTCTAGTGTGAATGACCTGACAGCTGATCATATGAACAGTGAGCCCTCAGACTCCTGGACATGTGCCACAAAGCACAGTGGGAAGAGCACGGGTCCTGGTACTTCAGATGTGGACCAGCATCAAATCTTCATTCTAGAATAGGCCACCAGAGTGACCTTGAATGTGGGACCTGACTTCTTTGAATGTCAGTTCAAGGAGATAACTCATGTCTGATTTTTTTAGAAATGTTTGGAAGTTTAAACTTGATAACCAAAGCTCCCATACTGTAATATAACATGCTCAGCAGCTAGTATGATTTCTGCTTCTAAAGTGAGATGCAAATAATTAATAGGGAATAGAAGCCTAGATGAAATAGAGATGAAGATTGGGTATATAAGACTCAATGATGATATGAGTGTTGGTCTCTGTTGTTGAGTGTCTTTTCCTGGAAAGAGTTAATATGGTTATCACTTTGAGATTAATACCCTTTTATAAATGATCATTTTATAGAAAAATCACAAGAATATTTCAGAATAGTATTTTATATTTAGCACACCATTTTCACTGTCAAATGTACTATTAGCATAATAAGACATTTGTTAATTTTTTGTGACAGTGTCTTGCTCTATATCTATAGCCCTGGCTAGACTGTGGAGATCATACTACTTTATGATGCTAGTATTACAGGTATGAGTCATAATATCTAGCTTTTTAATTCTTTTTAATCCCACAATTTTATAAAATAAGCCTTTTAGAGAATTCTGAAACCTGTATGTGATCATAATCTTATAGTATTAACCATTGCCTTTAAACAATCACAAGGTCCACAAGACTCTAGTTTACTCATTGTTGGATGTTTTATCTAACCAAAGACATACTAACTAGCATTGTATACACTTGTGATCAATAGACATAATGATGGTAAAATTGTTGTACCAACATTTGCCCAGTATGTGTCATCTGAACCATTTTCTCCTACTTGAGGGATAAGGAAGGCCCTCCCACTAAACTGTAAACACAAGAGTGAGTTTGTATCATCTGTCTTCCTGTTTCATTTCCCTCAAGTCAATGCTGTTTCTCAGTTTCATCTCTTTTTAACCTTTTATAGCTATTTTCCTTAGCTCTTGACAAGTATGCCAGAACATGATCAGGTTGTATGTTTCTTACAAACACATGAAGAATGGTTGTCTGAAGATGTCACTGTTTGTAGTCAAATAAGCCTCTTGCTGTGATAAGAATTCTCTGTGTTTATTTAGACATGTCTCTATTCTCTTTCCGAGGATTTGATGACAGTCCCTCTAGATTAACCTTTCAGTGAGACTGAGTTTAGGAAAATTCCAGGCATATACAGCTCACACTGCTCTTCACATCAGAAGAGATTAGCTTTTGTTTTTTCCAGAACAGCTTCTTTTGAATTAACAAACGAGTTCCATAATAGAGAAGCAAACTACATAGGGACATCAACGCTGGTTTTATATAGGCTTTAATAATGTCTTTGTTTTGAGGACTTTACAGTTTTAATTATAAGTATGAAGTAACCACACCACACAGCCAGCATTCCATTCTCTGTCAGAGCTGTGGTGATTTTCCTCTGAATTTGTTGATAACTTTTTATTTGTTTGTTTGTTTGTTTCAGTTCTGTTTCGGTTTTTGGTTTTTCAAGATGGGGTTTCTCTGTGAAATAAACCTGGCTGTCCTGCAGCTCACTCTGTAGATCAGGCTAGCCTCTAAATCACAAAGATCCACCTATCCCTGCCTCCCAAGTGCTGGGATTAAAGGTGTGCACCACCACCACCAGGCTTGTTGATACCTTTTAAGTAATCCATTTTTAGCACATCTCAGCCAACCAAGTGATTTTCCAGAAAAATATGTAATTGATCTACTTTGTACAATAGTGAAAGAACTCATGATGTCAGCAGCCACACAATCCTAATCAAGATTCTTGATGCTTTCAGCAAATTGCTCAACTGCCTGGGCCTTTGCTTCCTTAACTATACAGTGGAAATTCTGTACCATTAAATTAGATTGCATATATTAAATATCAATACAGTGTTCTCCAAACAGATCAACCCAACAAATAAAACTTCTCCTCTGGAGACTTAATGTCTGCATGATCAGAGAAACAGTAGAAACGTCTAGAAATTTATATTGTGGAAGTATAAGAAAATGCTATATAAAGTGGATCATATTTGCATTTGATTATGTGACAGAGATATATTTACTCTTATGGGACAAAACTCCAGAAGTCAGAAGGACAACTACAGGATAGTGGAATTTGTGCTCAAATTTTCTGTGCTGCCTCCCTCTATCATCTTTTATTTTTTACAAGACCAACGCCCTTGTGGTCACAAGATTATTGAATGAAGAAAAAAGTGAATTCTTTTTTTTTTGTTTATGCATTGGAAGTCAAAACTATCTCTTAGGTCCAGGGAGACAGATCAGCCAGTAAAAGAAATTACCATAAAAGCTAGTGATTATGAATTGGATCTGTAGAACCTACATAAAAGTCACTTTAGTGGTGCACCCCTGTAATACCAGCATTCTATAGTAAAATGTGAGACCAATACAGGAGACCTGGACTGAAGCTTAAGGGCAAATAAGCTTGGAATGGGCTGACTGCACACAACAAAACCAAAAAGAGACAATGTTTCCAAACAAGGGGGAAGGCCAGAATCATCTCCAATATGCACACCGTAACACACACACATAATTAATTTGGTAACTATTTAATTTACCAAAACTATCCATCAACCATATTGTAATTATGCTACCATTGGAGTGCTAATAATCTTGCATCGGTGAATTGACATTTACCGATAAATGAAGTCTCAGTGACTTGCTATACAGCATTGCTATGCACCGGAGGAGTGAAATCAAAATGTATATTTCACTGATGCTAAATCAAACAATGATAACAGAGCCCTTCCTTTTTGTTGACAGTATTTAAAATATATATTTATAAATCACCTTAGTATTATTTGAAAAAATTATTTTAGAGCATAAATTGTATTTGATAGGCTTTGCTTTCTTCCTTTTGATCAAAGTTTTGTAGAGTGAAGCACAGTGTTGAGCTTAGAAAAGTCTACAATATAGATTTGGAATCATCAGGATGTGCAGCCATCTGTGTGACACACATGTCTACTATGGCAACCGCTAGCTGTGTGTTATCACCTCCATGATGGTAATTGCTAGGTGTGTGTTGTGTGTTATAACTGTCCAAGATGGAAATTGACTTGGTAAATTCAATTGCAGTAATGAACAGGTGTCTTCAAAATACAACTTCATACTTGGAACCAGAATAGGGTTCTTCATGTCTTCTAAATTCAGTATCAACCTCTATGGTGATCAATACCTAACACGTGAGCTCTTGATTGAAGTATTAACTTAATTTTATATGCGCTGCAAACTACTCCTACCACAACCAACCATCCCTGTTTGTTTCCTTATTATCTAGAGGAATGATCTCACCACTTCTTGTGCACTCTTAATCAGCATTTTAATTTGACTTAACTATCTTTTACATCTAAGCCTTGATACTTACTCAGAGCTTTGTAAATATTAATTATCAATTATGATCCCTTCCCATGGATGAGAAATTACCTCCAAAACTCCTGAAGCTATAATTAGTTCAATAGTCAGAAACATGGCCCCAGGATAAAAGTAGATCTCTGTATTGGAATGGGCATGAAAAGCAGAAGTGATTCTACAGTCACATAAGAATATACCATATCTAGTTATTTTGTTGGCAGATCAGACACTTTTCATTAATGTAAGACACTGACTGTATATTCCATATTGCAAGGGAATCATATCTCTCTAGTTCATTTGTATTTGAGAAACTGAGACCAAGTTAGAACCACCTCTATCTATTTTCATTTCTGATTATGCATTTCTAGAATGTGAGCCTATGGAAATACAGCAATGCAACAATCCTAATGATCCTTTTCATATGCTGGAGACTGAACATAGGGTCTTATGTGTGCTGGACAAGCATTCTGCCATTCAACTGTATCCTCAGCCCTGGACATTCCAAATCGGATCATTAAAACTATTCATGGAGAAGAAATTTACTGAAATTCCCAAGAGTAACAATTCAGAACAAGAGAAAATTAAAATGATATGTATCCACTTCCCGAGTGTCTGCCAAGAAACTTTGTCTATCCCAACATATTTTAAAATTCTAATTGGTTCCATGTTGGGTAATAAACAAAAGACAGACAAAGAAAAAACTTAGACCTATATAATTGAGTGCCACAACACTGACCATATAAAATCTAAATTCATATGAAAATTTGAATGGGCACTTTGGGGAGAAAGTAACAAAATATACACTTTTATTTTGTCTTAAATTCAAGCTATTTTGTCAACCCAAAATCGGTAAAATCTCCTAGAAGTAACTATTATAGGTTGAAGAAACCCAAAACCATAATACTAAATGAAATGAAAACGATAACCGAATTCAAGTAAAATTGAAATAAAATATGAAATAGTTTATTAATAACTATGTGACAATTTAAATGTATATATTTACTCCTTTATCAAAACTCAACGTTTCTCATTAGAGTCTCTCATTCTTCCACTGGCATCCCCTAAGTGGAGTTATTTTTTCAAAATTAGTCCTATTTAAGCCTCGAAATGCTTCAGCGTAAGAAAGTTTGAGGCTGTAAAAGTTCATGCTGATTGTACACTATAAAGACAGGCAACTTCTTTCCCTAAAGAAATGGTTCTCAACCTTCCTAATGTTGTGACCCTTGAATACAGTTCCTCATGTTGTGGTAACTCCCAGCCATAAAATTATTTCATTACTATTTCAAAAATGTAATTTTCTACCTATGTGATTCATAACATAAATATTTGATTTGCAGGATATCTGATATGTGGCATCCCCAGGGGATTACAAATCACTGGATGAGAACCATTGGTAAAGCGTGCAACGGGAAAAGAAAGGCAAAAATTGAGTGGGTCAATCGGTAAAATTTATACAATCTCAGCAACTTATGGCATATCTGAATATGTAACATGGGAAAGGAGTGGTGAAAAGGAAAGGCAGCCAGAGTGAACAGAAAAGTTAGTTCAGACGGATGACAGCGACACAGAGACAATGACAGCACACAGTTTTGGTGATGAAACACACCAGCCCATGGGATAGAATTCTCTCAACAGGCAGCACTAGGAAACACAAAAAGTGTTAAAATACAGGAATGCCCATAAGAGGGTGTCACTATGTGAAGGCAACACTGGGAATTGCTGGACAATGACCGGGAAGAAGAAAGTCTGAGTGAAGTTGAATTGCAACTGGGTATCTAGAGAGATGTGCAATGGTTAAGGACATTTCTTGTTCTTCCAGAGGACCCAGGTTAGGTACCCAGAACACACATGCTGCCCTACAAACATCTACAACTCCAGTTACATGGAATCTGATGTCCTTTTCTGTCTTCTGAGAAGCCAGACAGGCATATGGTACAGATACATATGTGGGAAAAATAAAATGAAATGAAGTTTTTGACAGAGATAATCTCTAAATGAAAAGAAAAGCAAATTGTACTTCATGATAAAAGAACTATAATCAGTCACACTTGCTAAGATAGGCAATTTTTGCCATTTTTAAGTTGTTACAGTTTTCTATTTTAAAAACAATCTACTTTCTGGTATGATTATGGAATGATTTCTCTTTTTTGTATACAACCACCAAATAAAAAAGTATCAGTCTAATTTTATATTAAATTTTCTTTAAACTCTTTATATTCAGCAAGAAATATTAAATCCTAACTACAAGAAACAGGTCAGTGAGTACCAGACTGCATAAAAACAGCTGTAGAACTCCAAGATAGTGTATCTTTTTGTTCTCTTTCTCTGGTTGAGGCACATACAATTCATGGTAACAGAGTCTGGGAGTGCATCTAATGGTTTCTATCATGGTCAACCCCTGGGTCCAATACCAAGGACACATGTGATCAAGCACTTGTAGATACATACACACACACTCATGTAATAGAGCTAAGAAAAGCACAAAGAGAAATAGTTAATATTTACTTATTGCATACACATTTATGACAGAAATTATAAGTAATATTTTATGTACATAATTTCATTTAATATTATATTGCTCATGGAGTAGTAGTGTTTTGGTGGACATTATTATAGAGGAAAAGAGGACTCGGGAAAAAAAAGTTATTTGTATAAAATTGTCTACCCTGTAAACACCAGAGAATAAATTGGATGTCTATATCTTTTTGACTTTTAAGTAAATGTCATTAGTTGGTATTTATAAAAGAAAAGCAGAATAATAATCACACTGGCACATGCAGAGATTCTGAAAACTTCAGAGCAACACAATTAGTAATTTGCCTACAGTGGCATTTAATAAACAGTGACCACATAAGGGGAAGATGCGGGAATTGATGGATGAAATAATTTTGTACTTAACCTAGGTCATGACAGGTTGATATAATTTCACTCTGACCCAGGAAATAAGCAGAAGCCTTAAAAATTTGCAAAAGTAAATATTCACATCTTAAGTCATATCATTATTTTTATAATAAACTTTAAATATACATCCATAATGATAGACCTTAAAAGTTATGAACAGTGAAATTCAGATATACTGAATCTATAGCTAAAATCATAGTAACAAATGTTAGCTATAATCACAGACTTGCCCCCTTTGATTCCAATAGATTGTCATCCAAGCTGTTGGTCTTTGTTATAGTTCTCCAAAGAAAGTCAGATAGTAACAGCACATTTTGGAGTGCTCAGAATGAGCATTTATGAGTTATTTGTAATAAGTCATGATGAACCTATGCCCACAGATAATTCTGTTTCCTATAGGATCTTTTAGTTCATTTTTCTCTCTTGCTTTAGACAGTCTCTGGCTCTTTCTACTCTGTAAGCAATGTGCATATCTTAAAGTCCATGTAAACTTTAAAAACCGCTTTTATGCACATAGTTTTTGCATTTAAATAAAGTTGATGATTAAAGAAAGCTGCAAATATCAGTCTAAACACAATGTCACTACAGATTTGGAGGCAATGAATGCAACATTTAAATGAAACGTTTCATGTTGTAAAATGAATTGAAGAGAGCCTAATATATATTTCTATGAGAAATGCAAATATTTCAAAAAGTCCATATTACCTCTAGCATTCCGGGGAGCATACTTAGACAAAGATCAGCTCAGTTCTCATTTAAGCTCCAAGAAATGTGCCTGCCCACTGACCAAGGCCTGCATCTAGACTAACCTAAGGGTTCTAGAGAGCACCAAGCTCATGCCCCCGCCCCCCAAGTATTTCTATCTTTGAGAGGAGCAACTTTGAGTTTACAAAGAAAGTACTCTGATTTATATTACAAACATGAGTTTAAAACTCAATATGCTTAGCTTTAACAGCACTGTGGAATTGGGCTTCAACATAGACAATCTTTTTTTGTTCCAGATTTATGGTATAGTTCTTATATTTTATAATTTATAAATTGAGGTGTATTTTTAATATTATTTTAAATTATTTTGATAAACTATATTTTAATCACATTCTTTCTGCTTCGCCAACTCTTCCCCATCTCCCTTCCCATTCAACATGTTTTCCTTCCCTCACTCTAAAGAAAATAAAAGAAAAATGACAGTTAAAACAGACAATTAAAAAATTAAGGACACAAAAGTTATGAAAAGAAAACACACATACACCCATATAAACAAACAAACAAAACTATGTAGTCTGTTTTGCTGTTTTTGTGCTGTTCAACATATGCCCTGCTCTGGAAGGTGGTTGATGTTTCTAGTGGTATTCCATAAGAGAGCAATGAATTTCCTTTTCCTGGCAGATATCAACCAAAATAGCTCTTACTGAAGGGAGGGACTTGAGTCTAATTCCCATTGTCAGTTCCCAGAGTTTATCTGGTTTGAACCTGTGTGGATCTCATGCATGCTGTCAGAGTCTGTGAGTTCATATGTGTATCTGTTTACAGGGGTTTCTGTCCTTCCTGGTTCTGCAGCCATTCAGCCCTCAAGAAATACACAGAGGTCTACATTAATTATAACCTGTTTGGCCTATTCGCTCAGGCTTGTTATTAATTAATTCTTACATCTTAAACTAGTCCATTATTCTTGTCTATGTTAACCATGTGGCTTGGTACTTTTATCCATGAGGCATTTTCATATTGCTTTCTCTGTAGCTGGGTCACTACTTCAAACTGAGCTTTTCTCTCCCCAAAATTCTCCTGTTCTTGCCCTGCCTCTGCTTACTGCCTGGTCTCCCTACCTATACTTTCTGCCTGGCTACTGGCCAATCATCATTTTATTAAATAAGTACACGAAACTCCCACAGCATGTATCCATTTTATTGTGTTTGGAACATGCTATTTCTTGGAGTCAACCACTATCTCTGGCTTTTACAATATTTCTGCCTCTTCCATATTGATTCATGGACCTGGAAGTGAGGAGTTTGAAGAAGACATGTAATTTAGGTCTGAATGTAGAAGGAGCTACGGGCAGCTTCCCGCCACTGGGCTCCTGGCCACCAGATAGCTTTACACCCGAAATAACAACACAAAAACTGTATTCATATAAACACTGCCTGGCCCATCATATCTAGCCTCTTCTTGGCTAACTCTCATATCCTGCTTAACCCATTTCTAATAATCTGTGTAGCACCACGAGATGGTGTCTTACCGGGAAAGATTGAGCATGCCTGACCTGCGTCCATCTTGGGCTGGAGCTTCATCGCATCTGACCTCACTTCCTTCTACCAAGCATCCTGTTCTGTCTACTCCACCCACCTAAGGGCTGGCCTATCAAGTGGGCCAAGGCAGTTTCTTTATTAACCAATGAAATCAAGACAAACAGATTGACAGATGACAATACTACATAAGCTGAAGTGCCAAAGTCTGTCACTTTCTACAGATTGTTCAGTGGTATATTCCCTTTTTAATTACTAAAGCAAGGAAAAGCTTATCTGATGAGGATTGAATGAGGCACTTATATATAGGATGGCAATATGCCATTAGAAGTTATTTTATTGCTATATTGCTTTAGCAGAATAATAAGAATAGATTTCTCCTAGGACTATAACATATCCAGTGTCAGGTTCTTGGTCAATTGAACAGTGCTAACCATTGGTTTCATTCATTGGATTGGGCCATAAATTCAATTAAAAAGTGAATTTGTTGTTCTGATTATAGGTTTGCTTCTCTCGCACGAGTGTAATGTGCAGGCGGATTTCTGTAATAGGTTTCAGGTTTTTTACCTAGGTGAATTGATGATTACTTTCTCCTCTAGTAGCATTCATGGACTTTCAAGCACCCTGAATGTTAGTCAGTAGGGTGAGATTTCTAATTAAGTACCACCAGCTTGACATCTCCATATTCAATGATATAATTAAGTTGTAAATCCCAAATCTTAACACAGTGATAGTGGGTAAATTTTTGTTTTTATTGAGCTATACATATTTGTCTGTTCCTCTCCATTCCTCCCCTTTCCTTTTCTACCCTCCACCATGACTCCCATGTTCCCAATATACTTGGGATATCTTGTCTTTTTCTCTGTTCTATGTAGATCCATGTATGTATCTCTTAAGGTCCTTGTTGTCTAGGTTTTCTGGGGTTGTAAATTGTATGCTAGTTTTTCTTTGTTTTATGTTTAAATGCCACTTATGAGTAAGTATATATTATATTTGTTTTTCTGAGTTTGGGTTACCTCTCTCAATATGCTTTTCCCTAGATCTATCCATTTGCTGCAAATTTCAAGATGTCATTATTTTTAACTACTGTGTATTACTTCATTGTGTAAACATACCACAATTTTTTTTATCCATTATTTGGTTAAGGGGCATCTAGGTTATTTCCAGTTTCTGGCTATTACAAATAATGCTGCTATAAACAACGTTGAGTACCTGTCCTCGTGAGCATTCTTTATGTATATACCAAAAAGTGATTTTGCTGGGTCTTGAGGTAGATTGATTCTCAGTTTTCTGAGAAATGACCATACTGGTATCCAAAGTGACTCTAGCAGTTTGCACTCTCACCAGTAATGGCAGAGTCTTCTCCTTACCCCACATCCTCTCCAGTGGAAGTTGTCATCAGTGTTTTTGATCTTGGTTATTCTGACAAGTGTAATATGGAATCTCAGAGTTGTTTTAATTTGCATTTCTCTGATGGCTAAGGATGTTGAGCATTTCCTTTATTGTTAGTGTTTTTTAACTTTTTGAGATTTGTCTGTTGAGAGTTCTCTATTTAAGTCCATACCCCATTTTTTAATGGATTATTTGTTCTTTTGATGTCACTCTCACCATTAGATGGGTCATCTAAACAAAAATAAAAACAGAGGAATATTGGATTTAAACACCACAAATCAAAGGCATCTAATAGACATCTACAGAGCATTCAACCCAAACACTAAAGACTATACTTTCTTCACAACAGGCCATGTAAGTTACTCCAAATCTTACTACACATTAGGAGAAAAGCAACAAATAGAGAAAATAGAGATAATATCCTGCAGGCCTACCATAGAACAAAGTTGGCCACTAATAAAACATAGAAAAAATGGTAATTAAATAAACTCATAGAACATGAACAACCCAATACTGACAGAAAATAGGATCAATCTAGAAATCAGGAAGGAAATTAGAAACTCTTTATATTTGAATGTAAATGAAAACAGGATACCCAGTCTCCTGATACACAATGAAGGTAGTTCTAAGAAGGAACTTTGTAGCACTGTTTACATAAAAAAAAACGGAGAAATCTCAAAAATATCCCAATAACACTTTAGAAATCTTTAGAAAAAAATAATACACCAATATTTTATATGGGAATAAATAATCAAACTCAAGGCTGAAATCAATAAAATAGAAACAAAAATTACAATCAATAAAACAAAGATTTGGTTGTCTGACAAAATCAGCAAGATTACAAGCTTTTAGCAAAATTAAACAAAAATGTAGAGAAGATACAAACTGATCAAAGTAAAGAAAAAAAAGACGAAGACATTACTGCTGACACTGGGAAACTTCAGAGAATCTCCATTCTACAAAACTGGAGACATCTAAAACCTGGAAGAATTGCTCATCTATATGCGTACTAAAATTAAAGCAAGATGAAATAAGCAGAATAAACAAATCCATAATCCCTAGTAAAATAGAAGCAATAATTAAAACTTTCCCAGCCAAATGATGAAAAGCGCAGGCCACGTGGATTTAGTGAAGAATTCCACCAGATCTTCAAGGAAGAACCAACTTCAATAGTCCTCAAGCTATTCCCCAAAATAGAAAATGAAGAGAGGAATATTTAACATATCTTTGAATACACTCATTATCATCATAATGATTTATTTTATTTTTTAAAGCAGAATATAAGCTTATATGACTATAAAGATGTATATATGATTATGTAATCAGACATTTCTCTCCAGACAGCCTGTTCCCAAATACCCAGCAGTCCCTTCCCAAATAATTGACTCAGGGACTTAGTATTAATTATAACTTATCAGCCAATAGCTCAGACTTATTACTAACTAGCTCTTACATTTTGATTTAACCCATATTCCTTATTTATGTTCTGCCACATGGCAGTACCTTTATTAGCATGGCAAGTTAATTTCCTTCTCCCTCTGTGTATGGCTGGTATCTTCTGACTCTGCCCTTCTCCTTTCCATCATCCTCAGTTTGGTTTCCCCATCTATACTTCCCACTTGGCAACTGGCCAGTGTTTTATTAAATTAATCCGACGTATAAATGTTTACAATATAAGAGAATTATTCCACAGCATTTGTACATATATGCATGCATATTACAAGTAAATTATAGTATTTACTATTGTTATGATACATGAGCTTTATGAGGGTTTTTCATATGAGTTAATTAATAATAATAATGCTATTAAATATAAAATGGGAGGCGGACAACAAGTCTCACCCATAGCTGAAGTGTTATCGCCAATTCATAGCTGCTCAGAGAGGAAGCATCAGTCATCTTTAAAGATGAGGACCCTGATAGGCCAACTACATTACAGTGGATAGTCACACACCCAAGAATATATAGGAAGCACATATAGGATATAGTAGTTTATTTTAAAGAAGATGAGAGGTTTGGTGGGTAGGAGCATGGAGCTATACTTTGAATAAGTTGGAAGAGAAGGACACATTTGATCAAAATACATTTTATGAAATTCTCAAAGAAATAATTTTAAAATGGAAACAAGTCTCATTGATTTAATAGATACACATTTTTTAAGTCACAAGACCTATATGAGGATGCTCAGAAACAATAAAGTCCTCTATTTCAGTAATACGCAATACATGTTACTTGTTGTCCCATTGTGTCTTGAGACCCCCAGCTACTCCTTCAAAATGTGAGATCACACTGGTATATGTGGTTGGAACCTGTGCAGCTGCCCACACTTTGTTTTTGATGTTTCTTGCCATCTCTCTCTTCTTGACAGGATATTTAAACATGGAAGAAAGCTTTTTCAAAAACCAAAAATGACTACATGTTACAGTTTTCTCCCTTCAACAGGTTTAAATGACATAATTATCATTTTCATGCACAGTTTTCCTCTCTTGATGTAATTTTTAATGATTCTATCTGACCACAAATACAGCAATATCCATGACATCAATTCATGATTTCTAATATCAGTCATATTTATGAGACTGTAGATTTTAATTAAGATAATTTGGCACTGCAAAAAAGTTTTCTAAATACAAACTGGTCACCTATCATTATTTATTTACATGCAACTAAAGGTTTGTATATAGAATTTTGTAGTCAGGTCATATGCCTTTAAATAGAAAGGCAAAATAGAGAAATGGAACATTTTGTTGACAGGTAAATGCGAATCAATCTGGCTTCATTCAAAGGAAAATAATCAAGCTCTTTTCAAATAATATAAAATGCAGAATGATTGCATGCCGGCAAGGAGGGGCCTTATCAGCATCCCTTCTCTGAGAATGATTGCTGCTCTAGCTGGAGGAGCATTTGCAGTGCTTATCTTGTGACTTCCCTGCAGACCCGGTGTTTGGTAGCAGTTGATTTTCAGTGGGTTTCTCTTCTTTCATTTCTCCCCTCCTTCCATGCAAATGAGTTTCTCCAAATCCACATCCAGCCATCATTCTCTTATCAGCTGTGGGAAAGGATAATTATTTCATTATTGGTTTTTGAGCAGTCTTTCATATTAAGTAGTGCATCTCTGGTTTCAGGCAGACATTTAATGGGCTCTCTATTTGTTTTATTTGTCTCATCACCTTAATCAAAGCCCCCTGAGACAGAGTACTTTGTAGTAACAAACAAGAATAAAAGGAAATTATGAATTGCTGCTTCCACAGAAAGTGCAGTATTCATTATGAATTCCTGATGGGATTGAAACTGGGTTGCTTTCAAACAGTATGAAAAACCTTTTAATAACTAAGATGCCTGTTTCTCTGGTCTCTTATTAGCTAAGCACCTAAGAATGATCCTTTGGGAACTTGGGGTTTCATTGTACTGCTATGGTTAGGGCAGGATGTTCATTCAGCTCTTGGGTTTATCTTTTCATATGAGAATTTCTCTTTTGCCTTCTCCAAACACAATTATTTTATCCCGAGTGTTTCCATCTTTATTTTATAAAAATAAATACTAACTTTCTGCTCTCTTTAGAAGACACTACCCTGGATTCCTGGAATTAGCAACTATTGTAAAGTGAGGGTATCTTCTCACATATATCTCTAGGTGATTCAAGTACCCTAGCAGCCAGAGTTCCCTGCTGCCCTTGCACTACTTGGGCCATGATTTAATGTTTTCAGAAACAGTACTAAAATTGACTCAGCTTTTAAAATGGAAGTCAGCAACAATGGGACAACTATTCTTGCAGCTATTTGTTAGGCAAATGAAAATTTCTGTTGTCTGCCCCACAAAAAGAAAACATTTTTAGTTTTCACCTGTGAGAGAGAACATGTCTCCTTTGTCTGTGCATCTGAATCGCTGTTCGCTAACACAATGTCCTCCATCCTCATGCACTTTGTTGAGAATGAGAGCCTTTCATTTTCCTGCTGCTAAAGAAAGTTCTAATGTGTCTATAAAATGCTTTCTTTAGCATTAATGTATAATGGACATCCAGCTTGATTCCACGTCTTTGCTATTTTGTATAGTGAAACAACAAACATGTACATTCAGGTGTATTTGGACTGAAATAATTTCCTCTGGATATATATATCCCTAAGCAGGTTCACTAGCTCATATGATAGATCTATTTTTAAATTTTGAAGGACCTTACATATTGTCTTCCACAGTGTCTGAATTACTAATTTGTACAAACATCCAAACATATCTTCTATAGTGGTCAAATTACTAATTTTCATCAACTTCTTAATATGTCTTCTACATGGTAGATTTGCTAACTTGTACAGACCTCCTAACAATGCATTTAATTCCTCATTTTTTCAATATTTATTTTTTATCATTTTGATAATCTTTCTAACTAGAGTAAGGTGATCATGTTATTTTTTTTTTACAATTCTCAGGTGACTAAGAATAAATAGTGTGTTTCATAGATGTGATAAAGGGAATACACTTTGATTTCTGTATCTATTTTGGAGCTATTTATTATTTATTATAATAGAATTATATTTATACAATATTTATGTCATATAAACACAAGCTGTTCTTTTTTTCCCAAATGTGCAGCCCAGAATAATCACATAGAAATTATATTAATTGTAACGCTGTTTGGCCAATAGCTTAGTTGTATTCCTAGCTAGGTCTTACATCTTAAATTAAAACATTTCTGTTAATCTGTGTATCACCACCAGGATGTGGCCTACTGGTAAGTTTTTGATGTCCTTCTCTTCTTCTCTTTTGACAGCTACATGGCATCCAACTGACTTTGCCTACATATATATATATATATATATATATATATATATATATATATATATATATTTGGATTTCATGCCTGGCTTTACTCTACCAAGCCGTTGGCCAAAACAGCTTTACTCATTAACCAATAAAAGAAACACATATACAGAACGTTCCACATCAGTATCACCTGTAAATGATAGTGTAGGAAATTGAGATAGTATCAGTTTTCATTTAGAGAAGAGGAAGAAATGTTGATGAGAGGTAACATGGGGTCGGAAGTGCTAGGAATATTCTAGTTCTTGATATGGGTACTGGTTACCCTGCTATTGGCTCATGTAATTCCTAGTTTATATGTATTTCAATAAATGTATTATCTCTTAACAATTCATAACTGCCTTTTAATGTTATTTTTTTTAAAGACTCGGGCATTAAGGAAGGCTTGTTTGTACATAGTGTCATAGATATTATGAAAGCCTTGCACTCTAGCAAGTTTCATTATTGTTGAAGATGTTTTATTCCTGTTTTGAATCTCATGATTAAAATGTTTTCATGTTAAACAAGGCTGTTGAAATATAGAATAAGGTGCTATTTGTTGTCATTAAGATAACCAAGTTTTAAAAATCACTGTATCTATGTAATCAAAAAAAGTCATTGTGAATAAAAATGGCATTTCTATAAGATGGAAAAAGGGTTTTTTCAATCTTGTTAATCATTTCAAAGAACCAAATCTTGATTTCATTGATTTCTTTGAATGGTTATTTCCATTTCTATTTCATTAACTCCTGCTCCAAAATTTATTGTCTCTTTCTGTCTACACTTTCTTGGTGTTATTCTTGATTTTCTGAGACCTTGAGGTTCAGTATGAAAATTATGAGATTTCTCCAGCTTTTGATGTAGGCTCTTAGTGTTGTAAACTTTTCTATTAAGACTTCCTTGCTTGTGTTCCACAGATTCCAGTATGTTAAGATTTAATTTTTGTTTGACTTTAGCAGATTCTTAAATTGTCCTCCTAATTTTTCTCTTGATCCAACCATCATTGAGCAATGTGTAACTTAGCTTCCATCAATTTGTGTACTTACTGATATTTCTATTGTTGCTCTGTAGCTTTATTATTTTGTGGTCAGATAATATACACAATATTATTTCAGTACTTCTATATTTCTTGAGATGTGCTTTGGGTCCTAATGTGTGGCCAGTTATGGGGAGACTTTTATGGATTTCTGAAAAGAATGTGTATTTTTTAGTGTTCATGTGGAATGTTTTGCACATAACTGTTTGGTCCATTGATTCATGATGTCATTTAGATTGTGAATTTCTCCATTTAGCTTTTGCTTCTAGGTGATTTGTTTATTGGTGAGTGGAATATTGAAGTAATCTACTGCTACTGTGTTGGGCGTCAATCCATGATTTTAGATCTAATCATGTTTCTGTTGTAAAACAGGGTTCCCTTGTGTTTAATGTGCAAAATGTTTAGAATTGTAATATCCTCTTGTCAGATTTTTTTCTTTGATAGGTACACAACGTCTTTCCATATCTCTTCTGACTAGTTTCAGTTTGAAGTTTGTTTTGTGAGATGTTAGATCAACTATACCTGCTTGTTTCTTTGCTCAGTTTATTTGGCTACCTTTCCCTTCCTTTTAACTCTAAGGTGGTATCTATGGCTAATGATGCTTTTTGTAGGCAATTAAAAAATGGATTCTGTTTTCCCATTAAATATGCTAGTCTTTGTCTCTTTGTTTTGAAACTGAGACTGGTAATAACTTGAGAGTTATTAGTCAGTTATATTTATTAATTTCTCTTATTTTGGTGTAGTAATGCTTTCTTTGACAACAGGCTTCTAGAACAAGGTTTTTAATAGTGTTCCTTAGCATGAATATTTGGTTTGGTTGTTTGGATGCTTATTTAGTATTACTCCAAACTCTTAAGTTATCGAGTAGCTGAATAATGGTTGCTGTTCAATCTTGGGGACATTCTAGTGTTTGAGACTATCTAAAGTGGTTGTAGCTCAGTGGCATTCTGGTTAAATTCCACATGGTTCAAGTGTAAGGAAGAGTGCTGGAGGATACCTGCATGCCAGTAGCACCAAGAGTGGTGATCTGCCAAGTTATCTGAGTGGACTTACCTCAGGTACATGTGCTGCTCCATTCACAATAGTCAGAAACTACAAACAACTGATAAATGAATAATGAAAAGGTATAACATTCACTACCACATGTATTAATTATATATTATTTATTAATATTGCACGTATTAAATATCAAGGGATATTATGTAGTTATTAAGGAAAATCAAATTCACAGGTAATTCTGAGCGAGACAACAGATACAAATGATAAACAAGATCACCTGCTTTTCTCTCATCTCTAGATGTTAGCTTTCACTCTTCTGATACATGTATTCCATTTGGAATACCCAGAGGTCAAGGACTTGTTAGGGGCTATTGGAAGTTGGAGTTGTCAAGAGAGAAACAAAAAAAAATAGGTGTTAAAGCATTGGAAGGGAACAATGGAACGAGAACTGTTAATTTGGGGTTGGAAATGGGAGAGCAATGTAGAAGACAGAATGTAAGGAGACATATCTAATAATGTTGTAAAAAATTAATACAGAAACTAACAACTCTAGAAGTTTCATAAACAAATACTTAAACATTTATAAAATGAATTTTAATGGGATTACTCTAAAATGGAGGTGTAATACACCAACCAGATATTCCATACTAGCAAGTAAAAATCCTAACTCCAGGAATGGGATTTCTCTTTTGAATTTGTTGGAAAAATGGGTTACATAAACCTAAGTAGTACAGGCTTTGCTAATATTTCTGGCTACCCTCTACACATTAATAAGACACACATTGCTGAAGACACACATACTTGAGAGTTCTAGACCATGAAGACATTAAACTGATACTTACATAGAAGCTTCATCTCTATAGGTTCATAGTTCTTGAAGGTACTGTACATATTGTCAGAGGAGAAAATTAGGCTCCAATATTATCCATCTGTGAAGCGTATAAGCTACAAGAATGACACCCTGACAAGACAGTCCCACTGGTGCAATAGTGGCATGATTATAATGGGGGAAACCAATCACTTTTTGACTACATCAGAGACCCAGACTGGTCAATCCACAGAGAAAAAAAAAAGAGTGGATTTCAACTCTATGTCAGATTTTCATGTCACTCTTCTCTACACAAGGCTTAAAGATCTTTGCATAAGACAGTGTGGAAAGATTGTGAGAGGCACAGTTCATTGATAACATAAAAGAAACAGTATTTACCAGACACATCAGGATTGTGACAACATGCTCAAGACCTTCACAACCTGCAACCAAATAACATTTCTGCCTAGAGAAGGGAAAGAAGACAGATAGCCTCAACACTATCTGAGGAGTTTTTGACATTCGAAAGTTGCTGAGAGAAAAAGGAACAGTTTTCTTTAATGGTGTGATTTCTTATAGGTTGACCACACACCAGAGAAGACCCCATCCAAAGAGTAGCTGAGCAACACAAAGTGGACCTGTTGGCAAAAGAAGAGAAAAAAAAAGAAGTAATGTTAGACTTAGATGGAACAGGATGGGAAGAGAAAGTAAATGGATGATAAAGGATGCAGGGGATAACTGTGAAAATGCACTGTATGAAATTCTCAAGGAATTAATAAATATATTGCAAAAAAGAAGAGAAGAGAAAGGGAGGGAGTGAGAAAAAGACACATTCTGTGAAGTGGAGATTTATCAATTTTTTAAGTTATTAGCTTTAGGTTGTTCTTTCTCTTACTGGAATTTGTTCTATCTAATATTTAAGGTAATACAAGGGGTCATCTCTATATGCAAATCTCTTAAACTGTGAAGACAATAACTGTGAAGAAATATGCTCAAGCAAATCTAAATAAAGAGAACTGAAAGCTTCCTAATGAAATGTCTTTACTGTATAATTTGAACTGCTCTCAAAGGTCATCGCTGCTTGTACTAATGTAAAATGCACTTTAAAATCACATGCTGTTTTGATAATCAAAAAGGGTTTTGAGACTGAAATATGTCAGACAATAGAAATAATTCTATGAAATATTTTCTATCATAAGAAGGAGAAGAATCATCATACTATAGCACATAAAATAAATACCGTCATTTACATTCATCTACCTTTCTTCAGATGTGAAGTGATATAATTACTACATTTTATATAATAGTCATGATACACAAAATTTTAATGTTCTAATAGAAACAGTATTATATACAATAGATAAAACTATACTGACAAATGCAAAACATTTTACATATTAAAATATAATCAATAAATTAACTGACCTCATTTGAAAAAATTATAATGTTAATTTGGCACAAAATATATTAAATTAAACACCACTACACAGACACCCATTTTTCTTGGAGGCTAAGGGGAACTGAGTTTACAGACAGCATGTAGCAAATGCTTTATAACTTTCTATGTATATATTTGGATGCTATAAGCATTATCTGGCTTGATTTTACTTTTGCTGGGCAGGCTGCCATTGGATGTAACAGGTTTTGCCTCATTCAGTTTCAGTTATAAGTCAGACCATTGCCATACAGCAGAGAGGCAAGGAACCTTTATTATTTTTTTAAAATTTATTTATTTATTAAGGATTTCTGCCTCCTCCCGGCCACCGCCTCCCATTTCCCTCCCCCTCCCCCGATCAAGTCCCCCTCCCTCATCAGCTCGAAGAGCAATCAGGGTTCCCTGACAAAGAAAGTATGGAATATATACATATTAGAGTATTACTCAGCAGTAAAAAAACAAGGACTTCTTGAATTTTGCATACAAAAGAACCTTTATTATTAAGGCATTCCTTGTTAAAGGTTTTCCTCTCTCACTACAATGCTTTCTTAACAACTATAGGCAGCCTACTTGAGGTAAATCACTGAAAAAACAAAAACAAAAACCGAATGACTGCCTCTTGGCAATGAGAATTTTTTTTTTTTTCTGATCTCACCTCCTCAGCTCCTCGGCATGGTGATTATAGGCACATGCCACCATATCAGTGTTTTTTATTTATTTATTTATTTATTAAGGATTTCTGCCTCCTCCCCGCAACCGCCTCCCATTTCCCTCCCCCTCCCCCGATCAAGTCACCCTCCCTCATCTGCTGGAAGAGCAATCAGGGTTCCCTGACCTGTGGGAAGCCCAAGGACCGCCCACCTCCATCCAGGTCTAGTAAGGTGAGCATCCAAACTGCCTAGGCTCCCCCAAAGCCAGTACGTGCAGTAGGATCAAAAACCCACTGCGATTGTTCTTGAGTTCTCAGTATTCCTCATTGTCCTCTATGTTCAGCTAGTCCGGATTTATCCCATGCTTTTTCAGACCCAGGCCAGCTGGCCTTGGTGAGTTCCCGATAGAACATCCCCATTGTCTCAGTGTGCGGGTGCGCCCCTCGCGGTCCTGAGTTCCTTGCTCGTGCTCCGTCTCCTTCTGCTCCTGATTTGGACCTTGAGATTTCTGTCCTGTGCTCCTCTGTCTCTGTCTCCTTTCATCGCCTGATGAAGGTTAATATTCATGAGGATGCCTATGTGTTTGTCTTTGGGTTCACCTTCTTACTTAGCTTCTCTAGGAACATGCATCATAAGCCCAATGTCCTTTATTTATGGCTAGAAACCATATATGAGTGAGTACATCCCATGTTCCTCTTTTTGGGTCTGGCTTACCTCACTCAGGATAGTGTTTTCTATTTCCATCCATTTGTATGCAAAATTCAAGAAGTCCTTGTTTTTTACTGCTGAGTAATACTCTAATATGTATATATTCCATACTTTCTTCATCCATTCTTCCGTTGAAGGGCATCTAGGTTGTTTCCAGGTTCTGGCTATTACAAACAATGCTGCCATGAACATAGTTGAGCATATACTTTTGTTGTATGATAGGGCCTCTCTTGGGTATATTCCCAAGAGTGGTATTGCTGGATCCAGGGGTAGGTTGATCCCGAATTTCCTGAGAAACCGAAACACTGCTTTCCAGAGTGGTTGCACAAGTTTACATTCCCACCAGCAATGGGTGAGTGTCCCCCTTTCTCCACAACCTCTCCAGCAAAGGCTATCATTGGTGTCTTTTATTTTAGCCATTCTGACAGGTGTAAGATGGTATCTTAAAGTTGTCTTGATTTGCATTTCCCTGATTGCTAGGGAAGTTGAGCATGACCTTAAGTGTCTTTTGGCCATTTGAAGTTCTTCTGTTGAGAATTCTCTGTTCAGCTCAGTGCCCCATTTTATAATTGGGTTGATTAGCCTTTTACGGTCTAGTTTCTTGATTTCTTTATATATTTTGGAGATCAGACCTTTGTCAGTTGCGGGGTTGGTGAAAATCTTCTCCCAGTCAGTAGGTTGCCTTTTTGTCTTAGTGACAGTGTCCTTTGCTTTACAGAAGCTTCTCAGCCTCAGGAGGTCCCATTTATTCAATGATGCCCTTAGTGTCTGTGCTGCTGGAGTTATACGTAGGAAGTGGTCTCCTGTGCCCATGTGCTGTAGAGTACTTCCCACTTCCTCTTCTATCAGGTTCAGTGTGTTCGGACTGATATTGAGGTCTTTAATCCATTTGGACTTGAGTTTTGTGCATGGTGATAGATATGGATCTATTTTCATTCTTTTACAGATTGACATCCAGTTTTGCCAGCACAATTTGTTGAAAATGCTGTCTTTTTTCCATTGTATACTTTTAGCTCCTTTATCGAAAATCAGGTGCTCAAAGGTTTGTGGGTTAAAGTCAGGGTCTTCTATTCAATTCCATTGGTCGACTTCTCTGTTTTTATGCCAATACCAGGCTGTTTTCAATACTGTAGCTCTATAATAGAGTTTGAAGTCAGGGATGGTAATGCCTCCAGACAATCCTTTATTGTATAAGATTGTTCTGGCTATCCTGGGTTTTTTGTTCCTCCATAAAAGTTGATTATTGTCTTCTCCAGATCTGTGAAGAATTTTGATGGGATTTTGATGGGGATTGCATTGAATCTATAGATTGCTTTTGGTAGAATTGCCATTTTTACTATGTTGATCCTCCCAATCCAAGAGCAAGGGAGGTTCTTCCATTTTCTGGTGTCTTCTTCAATTTCTTTCTTCAAAGACTTATAGTTCTTGTCGAATAGGTCTTTCACTTCCTTGGTCAGGGTTACCCCTAGATATTTTATGCTGTTTGTGGCTATCGTGAAAGGTGATGTTTCTCTGATTTCCCTCTCTGCTTCCTTATCCTTAGTGTAAAGGAAGGCAACTGATGTTTTGGAGTTGATCTTGTATCCTGCCACATTACTAAAGGTGTTTATCAGCTGTAGGAGTAATTTTTAATACCATATCCTTCTAAATGTTTAGAAAAGAATATAAAATGGGGATTATTAATACGGCATCATTTTGTTCACAATGAGCAGCCAATTGGCCTAAACATTAAGCATGGATTTAGAGGGCTCAGATTTTTATTTTTCTGACTAGTGTGAAAACACCTTTGTCCCTTCTAGCTAGACCAACTAGACATTGAATTGACTTTTGTACTCTGAAAAGAAGGGTAGTTCTTGAAATGGTGATCTCATAGACATGACCAGAATGATGACCAGAATAGTCAGATGACCAGGACAGTTGTCATGACAGTCAGGTGACAGAATCATGGTCAGGATATTTAAGTGAGAGAAGAAATTGGTGAGGGCAGTCAGATGACCACAATGATGATCAAGATGGTCAGGTTGCCAAAATAATAATTAGAACAATATGGAAGGATACAAAGGGAAGTTAGAAGGTTGAATAATTTTCTAATTATTCTCCACTGTAGTCAATACTTAAGAAATAGAACACAAGAAAGAATTACTGTTTTTGCTTCAAAGTTCATGGTACCTTGGCTCCACATTTCTGGGCATGTAGTGTGACTGTACATTCTGATAGCAAGTTATGTGGCAGAACTAGTTCACTCATGGCCACCGGGAAGCAGACCGAAACTTCCCTACAATTTTGGATTTTGTTTTATATTTATTATAATTATTATTATTACATTCAAGACCAACCTATAGCATGGCAGTAACTTTATTTGGGATAGGTCTTCTCCCGTTCATTAATTCTCCCTGAAAATGTACACACGCACTACACACATATTATGTACATACATTATGCAGATATCACACAAACATCACAGAAATTCATCTCACACTAACACTATACACACACTATACACATCATGCATGCATATCATACCACACATGTACACACACAGACACACACATAGGCAGCACCCCCACCATACACACACACCACAGACACAAAGATATGCTTGGCAACTTTTTTGTCTTAAAATAACCACACTGGCCATCAGGATTGACCTTCAAAAATAAAATAGCAAGTGATAAAATAACATTAGATAGGAAAGATAAGTCATGCTATTGACAACATGGGTAACCATAGTTTACACTCATTACATGTTTTATAAAGAATGAATGAGTTCATAAGAATATAGAAATAGTAATTACTCAAGTTTGATCACTACATATGTTATATGTATTGTAATAACACAGTATCCCATTAAGTAGATGCTATCATGATGTGTCACCAAAAATCCAAGAATGGTTTAAGGTCATCTGAGGAGCAGAATTGTTTTCCTAAATGCCAATGGAAACCTGTAAGGAGTGGCTCCACCTGGCAAACTTAACGTGAGTTTAAATGCCACTAAAGAGAGACATGTTTAACAAACACAGGTTCCATATTAAACTGATAGAAGTGCATTATATGTGGATTAAAGACCCCATGAACTCCAGCCTAAATCCTCTACTCAAACCTATAAAACAGAGTCTGAGGGCTTGATCTGACTTATATATACCAAGTCAGAAGGATGTGGGCAGCAGGAAAATCAGAAGGATAGTTAAGGGTACAGGGTGCAGCTATCTGCTAGCAGGACTTACTATGTGGATTCAGCAGCTTATAGGAGTAATTACGGCTGTCAATAATCATTGACCATTTCAAAAGTTTTGATAGAGAGAATTTTAATGTACCCAACAGACGGAAGAAAAATGAGTCTAAGGTGACAAATCTGACAACTACCTTTATCTAATCACTATGCATTTTATGGATGGATCAGAACAGCATTCTGTGTAAGTACTGTCAATGAAACATACATGCATACATATAGCTTTGTTTAATAAAAACAAAAAAAAAATTCAGGTGCACATCTGGATTCCAAAGCCTCATCTTCATTTCTAAGAAAGGAAACAGGGAGAACTGATCAGCTCTTCTAGATTTTCTTCATTTACATGGGAATCAAAAGGGAAACATGTCTTCAAAATTATTTTACCGAACAAATCAACTTAAGCAGGAAGTCAAAGACAATGTAGAAACCCCCAAGTTTTTCTTCCACCAAGGTCTTTCAGAATTGGCCTCAAACAGATGGTTGCCTAAAAGTTTGTGGATGGAGTGGTTTTTGACTGTAAGAGGAAGTAGGTGAAAGAATGTCAGAAATAAATATGTGGCAACTTTGTGAGTGAGTGTTGATAATGTTAGTCAGATGTCTATTTTTATCGAAACTTCCAAAGCTATTTCATTGTAATATGTGAGGAGCAGAAGGTCTCGAGCTCTGTGATTGGTTATTGTTTTGAAAAGGGAAGAAAATTGCCTTTCATTTTCTCTCTGTTGGCACTAAATCTCCAGTAAAGGTTCGAAGGACATTTGGAATCACACGGCAGCCAGGAGCTTTTGAGGCTTCAGCTTCTCACTGTGACTGGCAATCCTGTCACCCTCTAGCACATTGCCTGCAAACACGAGCCAGCTTTGAAAAACCTCATTTGAAGCTACTGCTTGCTCTGAGCTCCTTAGCAAAATCAGATTTTACCTTAAGGCATTAAACAGAGGTACCCTGATGGTCATGACAAAATAAACTCTTCCTGTCTTCAGTAGGGCTAATTAGTAATAGTAAAATATTACCTGTGAAAATTTCATGGCATATTCTAACATAAAAAATTCAAAAGTTATTGAAATGAGAGAGAGTATTGCAATATAATATTAATGCATCAAAGGGTCATATATAACCTGGAAGACAAAAGTATTTACTGTAGTGAGTACTATAGGCTGAATTAAAACAGGGAGCACCAAACAAACCCATTAGGTCTAGCTAGGCTTAATTCTGTAATAAACACCATTGACTTAAGGAACAGAAAAGTAATCCTCATTTGCATAAGACCTCATAGTAGGAATAAGGGTAACCTGAAAACCATCCACTTCATCTCTTTAACTTTCTCTCCTCTAGGATCTCACAAAGCTGATATGTGGATGGGGGTCATAGAAATATGGGTGATACCTGGGATGCTTAGAAGAGTACACCTCACTGTTAAGAGCACAACCACAACCACATAGTGGCAACCTTTCTTCAGCAAGTAGAAAAGGGGAAGCTATCTGACAGAGAGCCAGCCAGCTCTATGGCACATAAAAGCGTGTGGGTGACATGGAATCACACAGAACTGTTGGAGCCTGAGTCTCCCGGTGAAAACGTGGAGAAGAGAAGACAGAATGTGTCATGAAAGCTCTCTGTATAAGAGAACAACTGCCTGGGAACTGCTGCGGAAATAGATGTTGAACATCTTAAAAGGGTGGAGAAGAAGGTTCTTAGAGAGAGAAGGAAGCCCTTTGAAAACAAAATTAACAAGAGTGAATAGATAAGAGTTTAAGTCTAGTTAAAGATTCTGCTGGGGAATTAAGACAATGACTTTTCTTGCGACTCAAAGGTACAGCTCTTTAAAAATTAATGAGAGAGTTTTAAACAGATGGAATACTGCAAGATGTGGAATTTTTTTCCTGCTGTTTAGCCATGGTAATTAAGAAAGACAATGATTTGCTTCAGGTTTTTGCAAATGATTACTTAACATTGGGGTACATGTTCTATTAAAAACCAAAAGATGGGTATTTAGAAAGGCAGGTAATATTACAAAGCAACAAACCAGGGTATTTAGTGGACTTGATAAAATAAATGTGACAAGAAAACCATGTAGCCCTTTTATGCTGAACATAATTATCTCAATTTAACATTTGGTTGTGAGCCGAGCCTTTAATGACTGAGCCATCTCTCCAGCCCTCAATTCAACATTTTAAGAAGAGCCAATTTCATTACATTCTAACCTATGGACAGAGTCATAGAATATTTCCATGTTTTAAATGTTCACTATTTCTTTTGAAAATTGTGTTTTATAAAATTGCTGTCAACTTCTTATTAACTATCTTGCTTTGACAGTTCTGTCTTAATCCTCTCTCAAAAGAAGACACAGATGTGTTTTAAAAGTGACTTAATGCTAAGAGTTTTAACAGTGGTTGTTTTCTGTATTTCTCGCTAGGTTTTGAACAATCTGAGGCCAGGAACTGTTTCTGAAACGACCTACAGGGCCTGTACATGGTGAGTCCACAGAGCATTTTAACCTGTTTTTTTTTTTTTTTCATTTCCTGGACTTGATAAAATAATGTTGAAAAATATGCATGTGGCCACTGTCTGTTTAAGATGATGGTCTCAGACAAACATTTTTAAAAAGTCAATTTCACTACTTCGTAGCTTATGAACAAAACCACAGATTTCCATATTATTTTAATTGTTTACTAAATCCATAATACAGTACTTCATAATTAGCTGACACTCAAAACCTGCTCTTTAGAATTCAGAAATAAAGAGAAAATGCTAGTAGTTTATCCACCTCAACTGGCATATACATAAAATATAATAAGATTCATTCTTCAATGTAGATTTTTGTAAATAATCTTATCACATATACCAAACATTTAGGAAATGATCTGTTAATCAAAATTTTGGTTTTCAGTTCTGCATCATGGGCAACATTAGGCGCAATTGTGGAAGAACTCTGACGCTGAGTTAAAATTTTGAATCAGTGGCAGATGTCTATAGATTTAAATCTTGACTGCGTTTATTAGCTGCTGACATGAAATTATGGGCCCTTGGCAGTAATCTCGCCTACATAGTTTATTTTGGTTCTTGTGAAAGCCAAGAAACTATTTATTTTTAATAAGGGAATAAAGTGTGAAATCAGATTATCAAATAAATTAGCAATTTTTAAAAGTCTAATCTCTCCTAAATAATAACAAATTATCATGTGATGTGTTGGGTTCTCATTCCTCAATGACAATCTATACTCTTAATGCATAACAGTCAAACCTTACATATCCTTTCCTTTATGTAAAGATATCATTTGTTACAATATCTTCTATTCAAATCTACATCATTTCTTCTTATTTTAACCTTTACAACCTAATAGAATGCTTCCAGTCTAAAAGAAAAACAGATAATTCTTTGAAACAACTTCCAGGTTTTTTTTTTTATTTTTTGGTCTTTCAGATAAGCATTTAAATATTACCGTCAAGTGATAAACAGGTAATAATTCCAAAATAATCTCAAGGTATTGAATTACTAATTCTGCAAACACTTTATAAACTTGATCAAGCTTTGAAGTTCATAAACTCTACATACTTGCCTTAAGAGAAATCATATCACTGTATTATTGTTTGTCTCATTTTCTGGATTCATGTTTCTTATAAATTTAGAAAAAGGCAATATCTGCAAAACAAAAGGTAGGCAAAGATCCTTCATATACCAAGGTACTATGGAAGTCAGGCAAGATAAAAAATTAAACAAGAGTGAAATGTTACATTTATCTCAGCCTATTTCTTCCTTGGTCCTCATCATTTCACTTACATGGATTAAGATTCAACTCAACCCCCACACAGCATTATCTGGATACCCTAAGGAATTCTTTCTTCATGGTTCTCTTATGTTACTATCATAATCATGAGCCATATGCATAGAAAGCATTTCAATTTTCTTAGTGCATTATGATCCAAAAATCATTGAAAAAATAAGTAAACAAACACATGCACAAACAAACAAACAAACAAACAACAGTACCAAAAAACTCAACCAGTTATTAAATAGTTGTTGAGAGGCCAGAGCACACATTCCCATAAAACTAATCTTTCGAGTGATGTTCTTATTTTCTTTCTGAATGGTTTTCTAAATAACCCAAGGCTTTTAAAAATCATTTGAAATATACTTTCTGCTTTGAAATTTTTATTCTGAAGGGTATACTTCATAAATCTAAACCAAGACTTGCTTGACTTCTCCTCCACTTATAGCCTTATAGCACAAGTGTGTGCTTGACAATGGCCTTCTATGAGGTAAAGACAGTGACAGTACCTACCTCTGTGACTCTGGGGAAGATTTAATGAGCCATGTGTAAAAAATGCTGCAGAACACTTGCTGTCCAGTAAGATGTATGCTGTTCTTCTGTAGGGTAATGTCATTTTCACTACAACCTAGAGTACCAGGAAACCAGCTGCCCCTTATAAATACATTTAAAAGTGAAAATAAACAACACATCTTACTGTATCTGAAGATGGAATGGGCACTTAAGGCATAGAATGTCAACTACCTAAGGCAAACAGAAAATGACTAGTTGTTCAGTTTGATCATTTTCTTCTGTCTACCTGATTTTCCAAGATGAATAAAAACAAAATAATGAAATAATATTCTTTTTTAAATTTTTATTTTATTTAATTAGCATTATTATTTTTATCTATTTTACCTACCAGCTACAGTTTCTCCCCATCCTTGTTTCCCATTTCTTCCTCCCACTTTCTATCTAACCCCTTCCCTATCTACTCCTGTCCCTTTTCAGAATTTGGCAGGCCTCCTATGGACTTGGACAAAGCATAGCACCTCAAGTTATTGGCAGGACCAAGCTCTACCTCCTGCATCAAGGCTGAGTGAAGTAATTTAGCACAGGGAACAAGTTCCCAAATGTCAACTAAGCTCCAAGGACAGGTCCTGCTCTCGCTGTTAGGAGCCTCACATACAGACCAAGCTATACAACTGTCATACACATACAGAGAAGCTAGGTTGGTCCCATGCAGGATCCCTAACTTGTTCAGTCTATGAGCTCCCAGGAGCTCAGGTCAGATGTCTCTGTGGGTCCCCCCAACCACCATCATGACCTTAACACCCCGCACACCATGTCTCATACAATCCCTTCTATCTTTCTTCATCAGGACTCCAGGAGCTTGGCCCAGTGCTTGACTGTGGATCTCTGCATCTGCTTTCTTCAGTTACTGGATGCAGGCTCTCTGATGACAAGTAGGATAGTAACCAATCTGGTTATAATAGATGGCCAGTTCAGACACCCTCTCCACTATTGCCAGGGGTCTTAGCTAGCGTTATCCTTATGAATTTCTGGAGTTTTCTCTTGTACCAGGTCTCTCCCTAACCTCAAAATGGCTCCCCCATTAAGATATCTCTTTAGTTAATATCCACCTACAACCTACTCCCAACTTGCCTCCCACACCCAGCCTGCCCAACTTGCTCCCTCCAGTTACAAATCTCTTATCCCCAATTTGCCCAGGAGATCTCTTCTGTTTTCCAGGGAAATCCATGTTTTCCTCCTTGGGTCCTCCTTGTTATCTAGCCTCTCTGGGTCTTTGGATTGTAGTCTAGTTATTCTTTGCTTTACATCTAATATTCACTCATGAGTGAATACATATGGTATTTCTGGGCCTGAGTTACCTCACTCAGGTTGATTTTTTTTCTGGGTCTATTCATTTGCCTACACATTTCATGATGTCATTGTTTTTTCCTACTGAGTAATACTCCATTGTGTAAATGTACTACATTTTCCTTATCAGTTCTTCAGAGGGGCTTCTAGATTATTTTAAGGTTCTGGCTATTATGAATAATGCTAGTATGAACATAGTTGAGAGAGTGTCTTTGTGATATGATTGTGCGAGCATCTTTTGTATAGTTGGATCTTTAGGTGGATTGATTCTCAATTTTCTGAGAAACGGTCATATAGATTTCCAAAGTGGCTGTACAAGTTTGTAGTTCCATAAGTAGTGGAGGAGTATTACCCTTACTTTACATCCTCTCCATCAAAGGTCTTATCAGTGTTTTTGATCCTATCTCTGAGTCAGTTTGATTTGTATTTCCCTGATGACTAAGGATGTTGCACAAATGCCAGTTAGTATGTTTTACCCATTTGAAATTCTTTTCTTGAGAATTTTATTTAGATCTGTAACCCATTATTTAATTGGATTATTTGGTATTTTGATTTCCAGTTTCTTGAGTTCTTCATATATTTTGGAGATCATCCCTCTGTCAGATGGTAGTTAGTAAAGATCTTATCTCATTCTGAAGGCTACTGTTTTGTCTTATTGCCAATGTCCTTTGCCTTACAAAAGATTTTCGGTTTCAGAAGGTCCCATTTATCAATTGTTGATCTCAGTGTCTGTGCTACTGATGTTATAGTCTCAAAGTAGTCCTCTGTGCCAATAAATTCAAGGCTGCTTCCCACTTTTTCTTCTGTCAGGTTTAGTATAACTCAATTTATGTTAAGGACTTTGACCCAGTTGGACTTGAGATTTGTGCAGGGTAATAAATATAGATCTATTTGCATTCTTCAAATGATGACTTCCAGTTATGGCAGCACCATTTGCTGATGATTCTTTCTGTTTCCATCGTATAATTTTGGTTTCTTTGTCAAAAATCAGGTGTTCATAGATGTATGGTCTTATGTCAGAGTCTTTGATTCAATTCCATTGATCCACGTGCCTGTTTGTATGACAGTACCAACCTATTTTTATTACAATAGCTCTATAGTAGAGCTTGAAGTCAGGGATGGTGATACCTCCAGAAGTTCCTTTATTGTAGAAGATTGTTTTGGATATTATAGGTCTTCTTATTTTCCACATGAAGTTGAGTTAAAATGGCCTTCTCATCACCAAGTAAAGAAAGAAAGTACAGCAAAACTGAAAGCAATTAATATTGATAACAAATTGATGCCTTAAAAAGGGCCACACACAATCAAATGTCCTTACACATATATTTATACCTTCTTGTAACAGACAAAGAAAGTAGTAATAAAGGAAATAGAGGTCTTTCACAACTGAAGAATTAGAGTATGTATTCCAGTCCAAACTCTAACCTTTCCATTTTACCAAAAACATGAGCTTTGAAACAGCCCCAAGAGTCATGTTCTAATATTCATTTTTATATGACAATGTCCTTCTTGTGATTGTTCTAACACTTGTCATATCTGTCAAACACTTTGTAATCCTGTCTTCTTCAGACTGTCCACAAAAATAGCAAGACATGCTGGCAAAGATTCACATGAAACCAATACTTTCATATCTAAAGCAATCTGTTTAAAGAGTATTTTCCGTGTGTTCTCTTCCATGTATCTGATATCATAATGTCACTACCTAGCGTTGTATTGAATTAGATATTCTCCTTTTCCTTTGCAGTGTATGACAGTTTTACATCAGTCTTAAATGTAGACAATGCAGGCATTTAATTGTAACATATTATTCAGTTCTTACTCTTGTCATAAAAGTTACAGCTGCTTTGTTTACTTATATCCTTAACACTTAAATGAACATGCTTTGTTTCTACTTATGTGTATGTGTGCACATGGTTGCATATACCACATGTGTATTGGTAACAGAGAAGACTAGAAGAGGACATTGGCTATCCTGGAGACAGAGTTACAAGTGATTGTAAGTCTCCAAATGTTGAGTGCTGGGAAGCCAATTCAGGTCCTCTGGAAGAGTAGCAAAGTACTCCTAACTGCTGAGTCATCTCTCTAGTGCCATTAAGCTTTATTTTTAATATGTGTTTTTTTTTAAAGATTTATTTATTTATTGTGTATACAGTATTCTGCCTACATTCATGCTTGCAGGCCAGAAGAGGGCACCAGATCTCATCACAGATGGTTGTAAGCCACCATGTGGTTGCTGGGAATTGAACTCAGGACCCTTAGGCAAGCAGGCAGTGCTCTTAAGCACTGAGCCATCTCTCCAGCCCCTTAATGTGTGTCTTATGTCTGAAGCTCATTGTACACAAAATGCATTTTCTCTTCACAGCACATATCTGAAGTTTACAATTTAATTGTTTCAATGTTAAAATGAAGGACTTGAGGAGTAAGAAAAACTCAATATCTCACTCAGTGCATCCTATGGCAGTATCTAGATTCAAACCCATGTTGAAATCCAGAGGGACCAACATAAATTTTATGTTAAGATGACTTTCAACTGCTTTGAATTAACTAGTTTACAGATAGATGTTCACAACATGTTGTTGTAGGGCCACTGGCCAATTTGAGTCAATTTGTTTAAATGAACTTTCATCTCCATGTAGCTGTCAGTGTCGGTTTTGATAATGTGATCAAGTTCATGCTGGCCAGACACTGTCACTAAGTCCAATTTGGAAATGCGCAAGACTGAGAAGGAAAGATGACAACACTGCAGGTTCTGTGGCCAAATGCTCAGCTCATTTGAACAAACAATCTAATTTGTTATACAGCCCTTTACTTTAGATAACAAGATGCACAATTTGATATAGTCAGTGTCTATAAAATTTTTACACACATAGCAACATACTTCTGTAATTTTAGTGATATCTTAGAAATTCTATCAACTAAGAACACCAGAAATACTAAGGTTGTTTTGTGTATTTTTCAGGCTTGTTCATAAAGTTGTGATTATTTCTACTGGAAACCAAATCCAAATTGACTAAGACTTCTTATTATATGAGTCTGATTTCTATTATTTTTACTAAATAAATAATTATCATTAAATGTAGCAAGGACACATTCAAGTCTCTCTAGAGATCTTGGTTTGCAGTGCTAATTTTACAATCTAAAGTAAAGGATAAGTTAATTTAATTAAGAGAAGGTTAATTGAGGATGCAGACTATTGTCGTCAGAAGAAGAAATATCAGTGGGATGTTCTTTGAACACTTCTGCTTGAGAGAGTTGCATTTGTTCATTCAAGGATATGAACAAAAATTTTTGCACTAATTGCATATCATTTAAAGAAAAACACTAAAATTAATTACTAGAAAATTGTTGTACGGTCAGAATATGTATAATCTAATAGTTGCTCTAGAGGCCAGATTATACAACTTTCTTCTGCTGTAACACGATTCTTCAAATAATAGATTGAAAGAGACACAGGCATTGTTTGGCATATAGTCTTGGTGGTTATAGTCTATAGAGGCTTAATCTATAACTTTGTGCCTAAGATAGCAAAGGAAATCAATGCAAGAAAGTAGAGAAATCTAGGGTTACATCATCACCTTTAAAAGGATGCAATGACCTAACTTTCTTCCAGTAGACCCCACTCTCAAAGATTCCAAACCAGTCATAAAGCAGCACAATCTGGTGATCAGGTTTATCATGCAGACCCTCCTTTGGAGTATATAAATCTCAGAGGGGTCTGACTTATATCATCATCCCAGCTCTAAAAATTGATAATTAAGAATGATATGGGTTAATTGTGTGTGTTTGTGTGTGTGTGCCGAATTATCTATTTTACTCATATGTACATGTGTTTAGTACTGATCACTTGGGCTTGGTTAACCAATTAGGGGGCTGTTCCCTGAAGAAAACTGGCGCCCACTCCCTCAGCAGTAATTAACTACTTGTAGTTCAATATCTAGGGGATGGATATTGCAAAATTTCCGTCATCCATGTTGGAAAGTCACCTGGTATTGTCACTACTGAGGTCTTATTGTTGAGGTTTGATAAGTGCAACTTCGCTGTCATGTCTAGAAGACACTTTCTCACAGCAGATGTCTTGGTCTTCTGCCTCTCACTCTCTTTCTGCCCTCTGTTCTGTTCCTGAGTCTTAGTTATAAGTAGTACAGTTCACTTACCCATGTTCCATCCTTCACTGGGTAATATACTGTGAGAAAAATAAAATAAAAATTTGTGAATCAGTCTAAGTTTGCTTAATTTGTATATTTTGGTGCCTGGTTCCTGGATATTTGCATCTAAATATAGGGAAATGGAGATTCATGCATGAAAGATAACCTAGAAGTTAAATTCAAAAATTGTATATTAAAAGATATGTGCCTATGATTTCACACTTGTGAGGTGATGGCAAGATGGCCTATATGGTAAGTTTAAGACTAGCTTGTAAATACAGCTAGACCATATTGCAATGTGTACCCGCATATGATCTCTCTCTTTCCTTCTCCTTCTCCCTCTCTCTCCCTTCCCCCTTCTCTCAGTATGTGTATGTGTGTGAGTGATTAGTTGTGAATCTGTGACCTATAAATTTAAGAAGTTAAGATATGCCCATTGCTTATTATTATTTTGAACCTTTAAACATTAGTTTGTGTAGCATCTAACATGTGTCCTACAGTGCTCTGTGTAGGGAACAAAGGTGTGGTAGGATGGGTTGTGCTGGGCATAGAATATACTTGCCATATTAGGAAGAAAATTACAGTTGACATTACTGTTTATTATCCCACATGTTTAAGAATTGTTGAAACTATCTTTTGTACAATTAGCAACCATGACCTGTATCATCACCACATAGTATGTTAGCAAAGATTTAGGGGTTAGATTTTCCTGCTGTGTTTATGATACCATTACAGATAATATTTCACAATTGTTTGGCTTATTTTGCCTAGTTTAACAAAGATATTTATTACCTGAGAATTGCTTATAAACAACAGGAATTTAGATCTCACAGTTTGGGAAGTTGGAAGTCCAATGTCAAGGCCATGCCAAGCTGGGTGACAGCTTCCTATAGATAGGAAATGCAAAACAGCTCTGTGGCCTTCTCTCATGAGAACACTATCATTCAAGAGGGCTCCATGCTCAAGATATAAACATCTTCAATGACACTTACTTTTTTCCTTCTTTTACCATACCACATTGGAAATGAAATTTTATTTTATTTTTTTTTTCGAGACAGGGTTTCTCTGTAGCTTTGGAGCCTGTCCTAGCACTAGCTCTTGTAGACCAGGCTGGCCTTGAATTCCCATAGATCCGCCTGCCTCTGCATCCTGAGTGCTGGGATTAAAGGTGTGCGCCACCACCGCCCGGCAGAAATGAAATTTTAAAATATTAGTTTTAAGCTATGAATTTTGAGAGATGCAAATACTTATGCTGTAGCAACATTGAGTACCAAACACAGACAGTGAAGATAAATTAGTGGTGATGGCAGAAGTTGAAGTAAAAAATATTTAACAGCTAGGAATAGTTAGTTCATCAGAACTGAATGGAAGTTCATCCTACCTGAACAATAATAGACTTGAACACTAATATGGAAACATGAACAAGGAAATTTAAGATACGAGAGTACTGAAAATGAAGATTTGAATGCAGTGATCTTTCACAGGGGGTTGTAAAGAAAAGATTAGCTTGACAAGACATGCCTGTTAAGACATGTATGTTTAGGCGTCTGCAGGAAGACTGGCACTGAACTATGGAAAAGCTGCCTGAGAGTACGGATCAAGCAGATGTGGGAAATGAGAGTGAGGTATTAAGAGTAATGTATAAAGAAATAATAAAATGGTATCTATAGTCAGAGTCTAAGGGGCATAAAGAGAAAAATGTGACATTATTTATCAGCACAGACATCAAATAAACAAGCACATATAAATAGTTTAAAGACTGTGAAGGTAACTTCACAATGAGGGTTCATCTAGTCTGAGGAGCAAGAGATCGTTTCTTCAGGAATAAAAATGGTGTCTGAATACAGAGAATTGATCTAACATTTTCAGATGAGGAGAGGAATTGACTGATAAGGGGAAAATCTATACTTAGTCATGTACATTTAATTTACTAACAACTCATTGATAATATTACTTTTTTTTTCTTTCTGTGATTATGATTACAATTTCCCCTTCCCTTTATCCTCTGCAAACATTCCCATATGCCACTCTCTGATATCTTTCAAACCCATGGCCTCTTTTTCTATTAATTGTTAGAGCCACATTTTTATGTGTATATATACATATATAGCCCTAAATATAATCTTCTCCTTCTGGATAAGATTACTTGTGTGTATATTTTCAGGGCTGAGAGTTTGGAACTGGACAACCCATTGTCAGGCTCTTCCCTGGAGAAGGCCAACTCTCCCATTCTCTGTCTTCAGTTTCTTATAATTCTGATAGGGTTGAGGCCTCGTCAACTTTTCTCCGCCCATTTTAACATGTTCATTGGTGCTGCTCATGCTCCCATCACATCTGGGCAGTCATGGTGCTGAGACTGCAGGGCTGTAGGTTCTCACATTACTAGCAGACATAATCTCACAAAAAACTTCCTGTACCTTGCTATTTATCTCCCTTTTGCCCCTCAAATCTCCTATCCAGGCAATGGCTTTCTATTACGTTCCTAGATTCTGTAGTTATAATCTATGCACTCTCATCTGAAAAATTAGGAGCTTCCAATGAGAGAGCATGTGATATTTGTGTTTCTGGGTCTGGGTTCCCTGACTTCATATGATGTCTTCTTGTTCCACCCATGTACTATAAATTTCAAGATGTCATTTTTTGTTAGAGCTATATTATTTTGCAGTGTATATGTAGTATATTTTCATTATCCACTCATAAAGAATTGTTCTATGTCCCAGTATGTGTTCTAGTTTGGAAAAGCTTCCATGTACTGCTGACTACAATGTGTATTCTTTGCTGTTGGGGTGAAACATTCCATACATAACTGTTAAGTCAATTTGATGCATGATGTCAATTAATTTTGAGGTATCTCTGTCTATTTTTTATTCATAAAAACGTGTCTATTGGAGAAAGCAGGATATTAAAATCACCTACTTTTAATAGAGTGATATTAGTCTGTGTCATTAATTCCAGTAGAAGTATGAAAATTAAATGCCTAGCAGTTTGGTACATATATGTTTAGAATAATGTCTTCTTGGTTAATGTTTCTTTGATGGGAATGAAGTGTCTTCTTTATGTCTTCTGATTAATTATAATTCAAAGTCTATTTGTCAGGTATTAGGACAATAATGCCTGGAGTACTTTTGTCTGTCCTTTTACTCTAAGGTGGTGCTTATTTTTAAACCCAAAATATGATGTTTTTTTGGGGGGGGGTTTCAAGACAGAGTTTCTCTGTAGCTTTGGAGCCTATCATAGAGCTAGCTCTTGTTGACCAGGCTAGCCTCAAACTCACAGAGATCCGCCTGCCTTTGACTTTGAGTGCTGGGATTAAAGGCATGTGCCACCACTGCCGGCAAAATGGGATTCTTATTATTAGAATATGCATTTCTCTTTTCAAATTGCTGGTATACTAGGTATACATCAGCCCTTGTGTGAACTGACTCGATTACCATTTGCTTAGCAGACTGCCTTAAATACTCAGTTCTTGCTACTTGTTTTAACTACCACCTGGCACTTACCTAGTCTAGTTAAGTTCATAATACAATTTGTTGAAAATAGGTCCTGTCAATTCTAAACTTACTGCCATGCAACTATAATAAATAGTACATTTACATCTTCTGGAATTTTCCTTATAGGATGTGTGCCAAGAAGCTCTTACATCATTGCTCCTTCTAAGGCTGTTCATATAAATAAAATCAATTAATAATTTGCCTTAGTACTACTTATGAAAGAGAATGTTTTCCTAATCAATACATCCACTTGCTGTATTATTTTTATAACACATACTGCAACAAAATCCTAATGTCTAGCTAAACCTTTGACTACACAAGTGTTTTACCTACTATTGTTTCTTTAAATCTTCATTTTATCAGTCATGTGTAGGCACTTGATTTCATCATTTTGGATCTTAAGAACCTTTAAATCACTTTCCTTATTTATTCCACACACTAACCAAATCCCTAGACTTTAATTGCTAAATGGGAGTTTTATCTCTAAGACCCTGTGAAATCAAGTATAATTCTGTTCATATTAGAAAGGCCAATAATTATTATCCATATATTTTAATGTTAATGTAATTTTGTAATCAGAGTGACTCAATTTCATACCAATTTTTTGCTTGTAGGGAATAGGAATTGATCTGGTAGAAGACAAACTGAAAGTTATAGATCTGTGAAAGTTATTAACCTCTCAATGCCCCATTTAGATTTTTCCATTCTGCAGGAATCAACGATAAACATACACATCCATTTTGTGTTCCTCATTAAAGCAGAAATTTAACAAGAAAGCAGCGCCTACTGCTTTGGTTTCAAACTTGGAAATTTTTTTTATATTTTTCTAAGATGATTCCAATGCTCTGGAGGGAAACAACTTAACAAGTGCCCCTGCCTTCTTGAACAGCTCTTTCTGTTCAGCATAAGAGCCCTTAACCTACTTTAAATTACAATTATCTAGAAAGCACTACAGCCATCACACCTGTGAACTAACTCTCTCGCTCACATACGCTCATTATCATTCAAGATCCTAGACCACATCACTCACTTCTCTTCCTATACCCAATTATTTTAAGCTGCTTTGGAAGTCTGTTATTGAGAAATGACGAATTTCTATGCTTTCATGCTGCTAGCTGTTGTTTGTTAGATCAATCAGTAACTGCAAATTTATTAAATTTAGTAAATTCCTTTCTGTCATATCCTTTTGCCAATGCCTTTTGTTCTCTGAATAGCCACCTAACCACAGCAGTGAAACAGTATAGCTGCCTGTTGCCTCCCATTTACAATTAGGCTTTGGCCTTAAGCCAAGCCGCCTGAGCCAGCACTAATACGATTCACAACTGGAAGAGACAATCAATTAATCAATACTATAATTTGGAACTGACCACGGTAGTTCTAGCTACCACTCACAGCGGTTAGATTCAACTGACTGGCATCATTTAGGATTAACGAAGTAATGAGCAAGGAAGGTGAAGATTCCTTTAAGAACTTTTAGCTTAAAATCATGGCTTTTGTTTCACTGGCTACCAGTGCTGCAACAGTGAAATCTGATATCATAATCCTGAGCATCCATCATAGGAATGTTGAACAAGAATGCTAATGAAATTCTAGGTGTATGGTTTAAGAAAATAATACAGTTTAAAGTCAGACTATTCTGAGAAATCTAAACACCATGACCTAAAATTGCTTTTCTAACATTATTAGGCATTCCATGATATGATTTTACATATCCAAATATTGATATCCTCATACTTGAATAAATAACCACTTTTAATTTACATAATCTTAAAATAATTTTCTGAAAAGATGGATGTTCATTTTTTTTCTCTTTGTTTTTCCAAGACAGAGTTTTTTTGTGTAACAGGCCTGGCTGTCCTGGAACTTGATCTGTAGACCAGATTGGTCTTGAACTCACAGAGATCTGCTGGCCAATGCCTTTCAAGTGTGTCACAATGCCCAGTAATTTGTATGTTCTTAATCTCCCTTAATCTACAAATAAGGAAGATTTTTAAAAATAAATTTAAAGTGAAACCAAGGAAGGTAACTCAGCAGTTAGGATCACATGCTCCAAAGTCATAAGGACCCCACGTTTAGATCAATCTTAGCGCCCAAATAAATGAGCATGACTCTTTGTGAACATGGTAACCCTGATTCTGAAGGAGGGACTGGCATTGCCTGGGGCTTGACAGTTACCAGGGTAACTGCAAACTCAAGACTCAAGTTCAGGGACAGAAGCAGCCTCAATGGTTAAGGACAAAAGTGATGGATGAGAACACTGGGTGCTCTCTAGGCCCTTGGAACACAAACAAGTCAAGACACTAAGGGTCGCACTCTTGTGCCCTCACACTAGTACACAGGTATATATGAATAAATAAAACATCTTTTCAAAAATGAAAACAGACAGGACTTGCAAAATAATACAGATCCAACCTCTGATAAGTTCTGGAAGAACCATCAAATATGGCAGCCCCTCATTAGTCAGGAGTACTAGTCAGGACTGTCTGTGTGATGATGAATGCCTAAGCTCACTACAGAGGTTGTGTTTCTGTGAACAGTGCTGCTGTAGTTATGGTGTCTTTAGATCTGGGTGTAGTTAGGCTCTGATCTTCTCATTACCATTTTATGTCTCAGCTGGTATTCTGAAAGTCAGTCTAGGATGTGAACCTTTTCTTTGTGTTCTAAAAAAACAAAACACAGCAACCTGCTTTGAATTTGACAGAAATGGGAATGTAAGCAAGGTTTTATGTCATCATATTTCTGAGTGTGATGCTTTGATCTGCTATTTGGTGAAGTCCTTGTAGAAAGTCTATTTCATAATAAAGGATTATCCCATCCTTTTTAACTGGCTATGGTATGTAGAAATGTCTCATAATTGTTTCTGATTGTATTGTGGTAAACTGAGGGAACGTGTATAGACTATAATCTGGGAGTGTGTATTTTATTTCCAATGAACTCAAAGAGCATGGAAAATACAAAAGTCATTTTAGGGTTGTCACAGACCAAACTGAGGGACTTAATATGACCTAGAGTTGGTTTGAAATAAAGGTAGACAGAGATGTTTGTACTGTGACCTTTACATATATTATTTGTGGTATTTTTGAGTCATATAAAGTGAAATAATACTTCAGAAATACCACCATAGTTTTGGATGACAGAAGTTAAAATAGAAAAAAAGGCTTTATTTGATTTGCTAAGAAAGCTGTGTATTATATAAATTGGTGATGTTTAGTTAAGGCCAGCATGATTCTAGCCACATTGGCTTCCATTGAAATTATTTGTATTCATATTTCATAGTACCTAATAGCTGTCTCTATCACAAAACTATATATTCTAAATAAATGGAATTTCATGAAAGAGCATATGTCTAATTTAATAAATCGATTTTTGTTGCAGTGAAACAAAGGGCAGCATTAATTTTCAGGCTACCTGCCTATAAAAATCCATAAACAAAAAAAACATAAACAAATAAAAACTAAAAATTTAATTTAAAATTTAAATTAATTTTAAAATGGCAGCTTTTAAATTATTTCTTTTAAATTGAAAAGATAATTGAGTTGTGTTCAACTTTATCTTAAAGTATTGAATACATTCTTATTTTTCTCTTAGAAAATTGAAACCTAAAACTGTGGTAATAATGCTTTCTTAGTTGGATTTTTTTCTGACGTAAAAACCTTAATAAATGATGCAACCATCATATAGCTATAAATGAAATACTCTATTCATTGAAAATCAAATATGGAAATATCCAAATTGTATCAGAAACACAAGGATTTACTCATTTGGGTTACTTGTTTCGTCATATCTAACTTCATTTTTAACAAATAATAATATACAAAGCTTTATTCAACACAGTGGGATATTGTGCTTTAATGTCGGTATATTTCCAACATCAACTAAGTGTTTGAAGACTGATTCAAATTTTAAATTGCTAACAGTATATGAAAAGGTAATAATTAAAGCCGGGTGGCGGTGGCGTACGCCATTAATCCCAGCACTAAGGAGGCAGAGGCAGGTGGATCTCTGTGAGTTCGAAGCCAGCCTGGTCTACAAGAGCTAGTTCCAGGACAAGAACCAAAAAACTACGGAGAAACCCTGTCTCGAAAAATCCAAAAAAAAAAAAGGTAATAATTAAAAAGTAAGGTAAAATATGGGAGGTATAAGATTGTGTGTGAATGTTAAAGATGATGCTGAAATTGTGGCAACACAGTAGTTGGTGCTTCCTAGAGAGCCCGTGTAACAGCCAGTGCCAACCTCGACTTTCTAAGAGAACAGGTAAGTAACTCTTACTGTCAAAAACCTAGGAGAAATGTTACAGGTAATTAGACTGTTCAGACAAGCAGATAGGCAACTCTGCCATATCAGCTCAAGAATCAAAAATCACAAGAAAATGCAACTGATTGTAGTACAAGAAAGCTCTATTCACTGAACAGGCAGGAGGCCAGCTTCAGGCCTCTGAGTGCAGACATTGAGCATCTCAAGATCCATTTTTATCCTCCAGTGCTGACTTAGAGCCTCTCCTCATCGCCCTAAGGCAAAACTAGACAAGGCAAGAATCTGATTTTAAGACAAAGTCTACTAAACATATGAACGGGAGAAAGGAAATTTAAAAAGGTAGAGTTCACAGTGAGCAGCATCATGGACAAGAGCACTCTCATAAACAATATGATTCAAGTAGTCTGAGCACAGCCCTGTAAGCAACTGTGAAATAGATCTTAAAATTAACTAAAAATTAACTTTGGCCTAATGTCAGTAACAACCACGGACTGATGGCTATGCATAATTGGAGGTTACGCTCCCTAAAGCCATTTGCTGAATATTTATAATATTATATCATTAATAATAGCATATTATTAGCAATAATAGTTGATATTGTAGTATCTCCTTTTCTTCATAAATTGGTTTTGATTTGCTTCTTTATAACCATTCTTGAGTTGACCAATGGATGCTGAACTGTGCCACAAGGACATGTGCTCAACTATGTTCATAGCAGCATTGTTTGTCATAGCCAGAACCTGGAAACAACCTAAATGCCCTTCAAACAAAGAATGGATAAGGAAAATGTGGTACATTTATACAATGGAGTACTACACAGCAGAAAAAAAATAAGGACATCTTTAATTTTTCAGGCAAATGGATGGAGCTAGAAAACATCATTTTGAGTGAGGTAACCCAGACACAGAAAGACAATTATCACATGTACTCACTAATAAGTGATTTTTAAACATAAAACAAAGAAAACCAGCCCACAAATCATTATCCCAGAGAACCTAGACAACAATGAATATCCCAAGAAAGACATACATAGATCTAATTTACATGGGTAATAGAAAAAGACAAGACCTCCTGAGTAAATTGGGAGCATGGGGACCTTGGGAGAGATTTGAAAGGGAGGGGAATGGCAGGGAGGGTAGCAGAGAAAAATGTAGAACTCAACAAAAATCAATTTAAAAAAAGAATTCTCAAGGCAGAATCTGGAATATAACCTATCTCTTCAGTTTTAAGCAACAAATCTATGGCGTTCGTTATTAGTGTCTACATAGCAGAGAATAAAGAAGCACAATGGTATTAAAGTAACAGAAACACATAACTATATAGTCATAGTTCTGTAGCATGTATTTTTTTTAAATAATAGGCTCTACAGTGGGCTTTCTGGGAAGGTGATAGGTACTCCAAGACCTGAAGAATAATTCCTGCAGATAAATTTAGAGGAGAAAGTTGAAGTCTTACAGGTAGAAAAGAGCGAGAGATTCCTGCAGAATTAGAGGAAATGCTCAGTCTTTAGAGAAGGACTCAGTGAAGATGTTTCATGGTTAAGCTGGTGAGTAAGCTGAGGCTGAGTCTTGCTGGGAAGTCTGAACTTTTATGATGAGAATGGCAGGAAGGCTTGGAGAGTTGTAAGCAGCATATTATTACCATACTTTCATAGGTCCACCATGGGGAATAAATTAAAGAGGAAAAATATTAAGAAAAGACCACTTCAGAAGAAAGATCCATCATTCAAAATTATTATAGCAATTTCTTGGACTTAGCTAGTAGCTGTAAAAACTGAATAGAAATATCCAGAAAACAATCTGGCAATTGAGCATAAGTGATCTCATCATTTGCTAGCTGAAGAGGTATCCGGGTAATTGAGAAGATATCTTTGAGAGAAAGAATGCAAAAAAAGAATTAATTATGGGAAATAGAGAGAAAAGATCATGAGCAGACATTTCATGGTTTTCATCTCATAATACCTGTGAAATGATCACAAAAATGTCAATAAGCAGTTGGGTATTTAGACAGAAATCTAGGAGGGGATTTCAAGCTTCAGAAATTTGGGCAATATCAATTATATCAATCTTAGGAACTATAATTGCTAAGAGCCTACCCCACACCCAAATTGGCTGTTAATGGAGAGCTATCTGTTAGCGGAACCCATCCAACATTCCAAACTATCTAGAGAACTAGGTGTGTCAACCTGTAAACTCCTGGCCTACGTGACCTGACCAAATGTAACCTCCTGGACCACGTGACCAACATGAACCACGCAGCAAGAGCCCAGGCCCCTCTGCCCACCCCCCAACTCCTTACGCTATGTAAGCTGTACCCCATCTCTAATAAACGGAGGCTCTGACAAACCTAAAAAAAAATCTTAGGAACTTTGAAGGTAGGATATAATTGTTTGTGGATTCATCTAAGAAATACTTAGAGTGAGACACAGGACATGTAGAATGGCACCTTGAAAGTCATCAATATTTTGCAGAGATATCAAAGTTAAAGGAACATTCAAAGGAAAATAAGGAGAGGCCAGAGAAAAATAAGGTAAGCATAAAGAGAGTTACACTACAGACAGCAAAGAAACATGCACAGAAAGAGAAGATTCCAACAGATTCTAATGTTTCCAAGAATTCAAGCAAGATTCCTGAACAGTGTCCATGTCTTGAAATGTATAAGCATCTAAATTCAATGTCAGATCAAGGCCAGGGGAGTAGCGCAGGAAAATTTTTCATGGAATGAGTTCAGAAAATTATTACTGTAACTATAAACATGCTCAAGAATTTTGACTGTACTGGGAAAGAAAAATTACTTCTAGAGGGACTTAAGGCTAAAAAATTCATATTATTTTGTATTAATTTAATTACCCTTGTTTTATTTTTTACTTTCTTGGTTTTAAAATTAAAATATTTCTAATGAGACACATTCAATTATAAAAAAATAAAAAAACAAGACACAAGCTGGTTGAGTGATTTAAGGAGTTCAGAAAGCAAGGACCCAAATTATATATATATATATATACTCTGCCAAGGGATGAAGCTTACTCCATATTAGAGCTTACCTAACATGCATATAAGGTTGTATTTCATCTCCAGGACCACGGTGATTGAGAATAGTGTAAACCAGATTTATACATGAAAAGTCCTTTTCCTCTTGCAAGCAGGATGAAGAAAAAACATACACAATTTGTAGGGTAAAATGTGTAAAGTCTATGTTATTCCAAAGACTTTAAAGAATGCTATGTATCTGAGTTTTTAAGTTTGATAGTTTGAACATTTGAGGAGGGTTGGAAAAGTTTGAAATAAATTGCAAACAACGGAAAATACATTGTGTAATATAAAATAATGAGGATTCCAATGAGTTGTGGAGTATTGGTAAAATTAACAATCATACACATATATTATTACCAATTTGTGCCTTTTACATCCTTTAGCAGTTCCCAAAAATGTTTAGCATCTTTGGTTAATGCATAAGAAAAAAAATTGTACTTAAGAGGCCAGCAAGATAATCTATTGGTAAAGCTGCTTTCCACCAAGCTCTGCTGCTTGAGTTCAATACTCAGAGCATACATGGTGGAGGGAGAGAGTAGCCTCCCGCAGGTTGGCCTATGAGCATCGCAGGCACACCACGGCTTGTGCATGCCACCTCACACCAAGCAGAAGTACAAGCTAAGTTTGGAAAATCTCACTGTAGTGAATTATCTAGGCCATGGCTGCAGAGAATGAGATGCTCTTTGGCAACAACCCAGTGAAGCTTTTCTGCTAGATACTGGGCCTTCAGATGTTCCCTTTAATGGATTACGTCTTTGTGTCACCCTGCTGTCCGTTTAGGATGCCAGAAAAAGGAATTCACAAAGCAATGCCTTTTAAGATTCTTCTTTATGAAAATGGCCTATAGTCTATTGAGTGAAGGTAAAGAGAAATTGAAAATTTTAGCAAATCATGTGTATGAGTATGTGTAGCTTATGTAGTAATGCTACTTCCTGTTATTGAGGGCACCACACACGTGGCTGTTTTGAGAGGGAAATGTACATTATTATTTATCTAAAACACATTTTAGTTTACCTATAACTCTGTCACAGGTGTCAGTGCACATCTGGATCTTCATCACAAAGTGATATGAGTGGAGTGTCCGCGAATGCTCCTGTTCCCATTCAGAACCCTTTATGTGTCTTTCATAGGGTATTCTGCCTCATTATTTGCTTTTATTTTTCAAATTCTATTACTTGAATTTTGTTGCATCTCTAGTATCTCATTTTAATTAAAATTAAATTTAAAAATTAAATCTCTATTCTAGACTGTTTGACTTGGAGCCATATAAGAACCATATATTCACTTTTTTCATCTCCTGATCACTCTACCCATTAAATATAATCAAAAGAAAAGTATATAAAGTACCCTATATATAGAATGTGGGCTCTGCAGTCATGTTTTCTGATCACTAATTCTGTTTTTTCAATAGCTTTCAGATAAATATCTCACAATATTATGCACTAATGAAATTCAAAACTTATATAGCTTGTAATGACTTCTATTTAATATACATACAATGTTGACATGACTAAATTAATCTAATAACATTGTCCAAAACTTTTCTGATTATTTTTTCTGTGAACTACTTGAAACTTACTTTTGATTATTTTAAATTAAACAGTACATTTTTATCTACTATAATTACTCTGCTATATAAACATTTATCCCATTTCATTTATTGCTTCGATCTTATAAGCAGTTCTCAACCTGTGGGTCATGATCCCTTTAGGGTTAAACTATCGTTTCACAAGGATCATGTATCAGATATCCTGCATATCAGATATTTACATTATACAGAGATGAAGTAGCAACAGAAATTATTTTTACAATTGGAGTCACTATAGCATGAGAAACTATATTAAAGGGTTACAGTTTTGAGAAGAGTAAGAACCATTAATCTATTTGAAATTGTATCACTTAGCCAACATTTCCCTTTTTCTCACCCCTTCCCCCACCCTGGAAACCACCATCCTCTTATGCTTCTATGACTTTAATGGTTTTGGATTGCACAGAAAAGGCATATCACTGGAATCATCAGATCTGGCTTTATTCTTTTTCTTTTCTTTCTTTTTTCTTTACTTAGAACAGTGTGTGGAAATTAATTTCCTTCTTTTTTTAAGACAAAGGAACTTTTTTTAATGCAGAGATTCCTTATTTTTAACACTGAGTAGTAAACTACACTGCTCCTTTGCAGAACAGTTAGCCTGTGTGGTGTTTTGATTGAGAAAGCCCCGTAGTCTTGTCCATAAAAATATTTGGTCTCTGCTTGGTGGTGAGGTTTGGGATGTTGAAAAGGTGTGGCCTTGTTGGAGGATATATGTCACTGGAGTTGAGCGTTGAGAGTTTAAAGACATACCATTTGGAGTCCACTATGTCTCTTTCCTGCTTGAGGGTCAAGGTGTGAGCCCTCAGTGCCCTGCTCCTGCTGCAATCCTTTCCCTCCATGAGTATGAACTATGACCCCCAAGAATCATCAACCAAATAAACTCTTCCACAAGCTACCTTGGTCACTATGCTTTATCCCTGCAATAAAAAACAATTAATACTGACTTATTCCTGTCCCAGCTATTCTGACTAAGGCAGCTATCAACATAGAAGGGCAATATTATTCTGATACACTATTTCCATTTCTGTTGGGTATATGCGCAGAAAGATAGTTTGCTTGATCACATGGTCTTTTTTTAATTTTTAAATGAATTTCTCTGTACTCTTCCAAAATAACTATTTTTCATTTTATATTTCTACCAACAGTATACACAGCTTTCGTTTCTGTGTATCCTCAATTTACTAGAATTTACTCTTTACCTTTTTTCATAAAAATTCCAGTCTGGTAGAAAGTGATATCTCATTGTTTTACTTAGCGGAGAACTTTTCTTTTACTTGTTGGTCATTTGTATGTCTTTGAGAAATGTCTGTTCAGATCAGTTTCTGAGCTTTTATAATTTTGTTTGCTTTCTTGCTTGTTTTCCTTTATAATCTTTTGGATTTCTTATATATTTTGGGTATCAGCCACTTAGTAGATACTGAAAGTGAAAATCCTATTTTGCTATTTGTTCCTATTTGTCCCTTTATGCAGCTATCTGTAATCTTTGAAATATTGTTTCATATATTGCTTCTATATTGTTTAATATAACCTTGTCTCTCCATTTATTTTTTTCGGGGTACTTTCAAAGCCACATATGTAAAAAAATCATTACCAAGATAAATATTGTATGCCAATAAAGTTTGGTTCTTAATAAATCCTGTGTTGACTATTGGCTTGCATGAAACAAGGGTCTAGTTAAATTTTTCTGTATACATGTAAGTAGTTTACCCAAAGCCACATTTTTATACAATCTTGGCATGTTTGTGGTTATCAGTGTGACCATGATCATATGACCTTATTCCTGCGCTTTCTCCTCTATTGTGTTCCTTGATGTGTCTCAATGTTAATAACAGCTCTGTGTGTTTTTATTGTGTTCCTGCATGTTTTTCTGACCATTGTTTGTGTGCATTCTCTCTGCTTAGTGATTACACATTAATTTAAGAACTTCTTTTCTATTTTTGTGAAAACAGCTTTGGAAAATTTGCAAGGATTGTATCAATCTGCAAATAACTTTATATGCCAGAACATTTAGCAGTTGTCTATATTTAGTTTTTTTTTCTTTTCCTTCATCTGTGTTTTATAACTTTTAGTGTTCAGGCTTTAAATTAGTTAAAATTTGAAGTATTATGTTTTGAATTTTTGTTGCTTTGTGAATGGGATTCACTTTTTTAAATTTCCTTTAAAATTATTTCTTGCTAGTATAATTAACATTACTAATATTTGAATAATAATGTTTATTTTATAATTGAACTGAAACCATTAAACTACTTTAACAGTCTTTACAGTAGAATCTTTGCTGTTATGGACATCAGATCTTATTTAACAAATAGAGATTATTATATCTCTTTTTCAAAGTAATAATGTTTTTAATTCTTTCTCTTTCCTTACTGCTCTGGCAATAAATTTTAGTACTTTGGTTAAAATAGCTGAAAGACAGACCCCATTGTGTAGTAATATGAACGGCGGCGGGGCTGCATTCCCAAAACCCCAGCCGTCTGCCCGGCTAGCTTATGCCCCGAAATAATTACACAGACACTGTATTCATTTAAACACTGCTTTGGCCCATTTCTAATCATCTGTGTAGCGCCCCTAGGTGCGCTTACCGGGAAGATTCTAGCCTAAGTCCATCCTGGGTCGGAGCTTCAGAGCTTCATCGCGTGTGTCTGCCCAGGAGCCGGTAGCATGGTGGACGTCTGCCCCCGAGAGGAGAGCTGTGGAGTCTGACCTCACTTCCTCTTCCTCCCAGCGTTCTGTTCTGTTTACTCCACCCACAGGGCCAAACAGTTTCTTTATTGCTTAACCAATGAAATCAACAGATTGATATGACACTCCCACATCACTTCCCCTTTTTCTGTTTAAACAAAAAAAGGAAGGCTTTAACCTTAACATAGCAAAATTACATATAACAAAACAGTTATAAGTAAAAGTTACATCAGAAACATTTATACATATAACAAAATTGACCTTAAATCTCTATCAATGCAAATTATTCATACCTATATCATTTCCCCCTTTAAATGTAAAAGAACATTTATAAACAATATTTTGGGAACATGGGCGCAGTTTTTTCTCTCCAAACTGCTTCCTGCTGAATGGGGGCGTCGTTAATGATTTTAGGGTGTAACCTGTGTGCCAGGTTTATCTCAGTTGGCAGTTGAGCAAGGCAATTTTCTGAAGATGTTCACAGCAACCCTTCAGGAGGACGTGGTCCATCATACCAAATCGGAATAGAAGAAATGCATAGAGTCTCATCCTCTGTGAAAACAAAAGAAGACTCTCTCCAAAGCATCATATCCTTAGACCCAAATTCTGAAATCATACCCTCATGATATCCGTTCTGGTTCCACTGGGCAGCCCATATAATGAAATGTCTCTCTGTACTTAGCTCCTTCACAGTCAACAATTTTAAAGAAAACACAATGTACATAATCCAGACTCTCTGTGAATTTTCCATCTTTACGTGGCTTATATTTCTTTATTTCTTTTAATCTCTTAACTATCTGTACTCTGTCTCTTTAAAGACTTTACCTTTTTTTTTAACCATTAACTTTATTCTCTATATTATTTTTCTTTTCTCTCCCAAGCCAACGTACATTCATCCAACAGTGTGACTTGTTTAGTGGTCTGAATCTGTCCTATTGTGAATCTGCAAACTTTTACTATCCAGGAGCACTTTTGATTTGCGCCTTTAAATCACTAGGCGCTTAGGAATCTAAGCTGTGACATTCCTAGGTTAACTTTTTGCTTTTTGAGCGTTAATCTTTGACCTGTAGACCAGGCTGTCTTTGAACTCTCAGAGATCCGCCTGTCTCTGCCTCCCAGGCATTGGGATTAAAGGTGTTTGCTACTACACCTTGAACTCACAGAGATCTGTTTGTCTCTGCCTTTTAGGCACTGGGATTAAAGGTGTGTGCTACCACACCTTGAAGTCACAGAGGTCTATCTCCCCCTGCCTCCCAAGTGTTGGGATTAAAGGTGTGTACTAAGACACACGACAACTCTCTTCCTTTTTTTGTTTATTGCTTTAAGAACTTCAACTTTTAGTCTGCATATATTTTTAACACACTTTAAACCATTCAGAAATTCTCTCTGTCTTTGAATCTCTCTTTACTGTGTATCTCTCTTTTTCTGACCACAAGAGTCTTTAATTTACCAAGCAATATCAGTAGGACTAAAGGCGTGGCTTTGCCAGCTAGATCCAGTCCATTCCTTAGCTTTCCAGCCTCATGGCGGATATACAGGCTGCAGCCATGTTTATAGCCACACCTCTATTGCATTTCAAGGTCCCTGCCAGCCAGCAAGCTACAACAGACAACACTCAAGTCCTCTCTCGGTAGCCGGCCCTCCTGCCTCAAACAGTCAGAGTTTGCCCTGGCAGGATGGCCCAGAAAGCTGGCATTTTTAAACGGCGCAGCTTTTTTCCTGCTACGGCTGAAAACCGAAAAGCATGCATTCAGCTTTTCATCAACACCGTTTAAGTGTTTCGTGGCAGGACCTCTTAATGAGCTCTAGGGATTTGCAGCTGAAGCTGAGTCAGGAAAATTTCAAAATGGAGGACGTACCATTTTGTGCTAGCTCTGGGGCCGCCAGGTAGGAGCGGCACTCAGCACTTTAATTCTGAGACTGAGCGTGCAGCACAGAAATTCTTTTCATCCAAGTTACATCCAAATCTGACACGCAGAGCACTGTGCAGTCTGAAAACACGTCTCTGTATGGCGGTAGGAATCCGCCATGCTCTTCCGCCTGCCTAAGCCTGATTCTGCCTTCTTCCCAGGAGCAGGCGGGGAGCTCTGAGTCATCCTCACGGTCTCAAAGAACTCTCCTTCCGATCCCAAGCGGGAACACAACATAAAGCCTGAGTTTGCACTGGCGGCACAGCCCCAGGAAGCCAGTCTTTGAAATGACACAGCGTTTTTTCTGCTGCTGTTGCCGAATCAGGAAATCTCTCTACAGCATGCCACCAACAAACAGCAAAAATCTGTGTTAAACTCTCTCTCCCTTATTTTTAAGCCTTCTCAGGTTTTTTTAAGTGGGTTTAGTCCATCACGTGGGCGCCATTTGTAGTAATATGAACGGCGGCGGGGCTGCATTCCCAAAACCCCAGCCGTCTGCCCGGCTAGCTTATGCCCCGAAATAATTACACAGACACTGTATTCATTTAAACACTGCTTTGGCCCATTTCTAATCATCTGTGTAGCGCCCCTAGGTGCGCTTACCAGGAAGATTCTAGCCTAAGTCTATCCTGGGTCGGAGCTTCAGAGCTTCATCGCGTGTGTCTGCCCAGGAGCCGGGAGCATGGTGGACGTCTGCCCCCGAGAGGAGAGCTGTGGAGTCTGACCTCACTTCCTCTTCCTCCCAGCGTTCTGTTCTGTTTACTCCACCCACAGGGCCAAACAGTTTCTTTATTGCTTAACCAATGAAATCAACAGATTGATATGACACTCCCACATCACCATTGGCCCTCAATTCATAGGAAAAATTTAAGAATTTTTCAGTGTTCAGACTGATACCAGCTATTCGCTTGTAATGGATGACCTTTCATGTGGAACAACATTCTTTTTTCTAATATATTCATTTTAAAAATCATTTTACTTATGTGTATGTCAGTGAGCAGTGTTGTACATGTGAGTGAAGATATCTTTAGATCCCAGAAGCATTGGAGTATCCATTGGGGTGGAGTTGGAGGTGAATGAGTCATTGAATCTGTGAGTTGGGAACAAGTCATGCCTTCTGCAAGTATAATACGTGGTCTTAACCACTGTACTATCTCCTCAGCCCCTGTTGAAATGCTTTACCAAGAAAGTGAACTAATATATTTGAAACATGGTTTTTTGTGGGTACAGAGAGCATCTTTTCAGATCACCCTATAAGACGTAATCCTTGAACTCATTATTCACTTGTATATGTTATTGACTTGTAAATTTTTTATCTCAGGACAAACCTCACTTTATTGGAGTGAATGATTCTATTAATGTGCTCCAAATACAGTTTGTTGACATGTTGCTAAGGTTGCTTGCATTTATGTTTATTGGATGTTAGTAATTTTCTGTCTGCAATATCTTTGTGTGGATTTAATATAAAACTTTTACCTGCCTATTAACTGAACTTGAATTAGTATCTCTACTTTGAGATTTGGAAGTTTGTCAAACATTGGAATCAAGGCACAGTTAAGTTCTCCAAGTTTTTGAAGTGAAGTCATTGGGTACTATATATTAGTGCTCAGGAATTTGAGTTTACTCACTCATGATCTGTCGGTTCATTGCTGTTTATTTACAATCCAGCTAGGAAGTTTTATGTGTCTAGAATTCATTCATTTCTTTATAATTTCATTTATTCCATATGCCTTTTTACTATTCTCTTTATTTCTTTCTCATTTGTTATTCTGTCTGAGCCTCCTTTCATAAACCCACTTCAGGCTCATTGGTTTCACTTTTTCACAAAAATCTTAGCAGTTATGTTGCTTTTTTTTTACTCTTTGTCTGGCTTCTCTCCACTCTAATGTTTGTTGGTCCCTTTTCTGCTAACTTGGTGGGAAGACAGGGTATGATATAAAAGGAAAACTCAAACTGGCCACAGAAACAGAAGTGATTTACTGCTCTTCTTCTGTATACCAGAATAGACTATAAATGATACACCCTTGATGAATTAGGAAAGAAATTATTCAGGGAGCAAGGACTGACTTAAGTAACATTGATATATCTGTGAGTTTGTTACATAGTAAAAGTGTTCTACTCCCATTGGCTGTTTGTGGCTCCACAAAATCCAATGTCCTTCTAGAGGTTATTAGAAGAGACCATTAGTATTATATGAGGTCTCATGGTGAAGAGTACTTTTCTCATAGGCTTAGTTAGATCCTTACAAGTAGAGAGAACAGAGAGTGAGAACACATTTTCTCTTCCTCACATATTACAATGTGACAAGACAAACAATGAAACAAACAAATAAACAAAGTGGTTTGTTTTCAAGATACAATTTCTCTATATAGCTTTGGAACTTATCCTGGAACTCACTCTGTAGACCAGGCTAGCCTCATATTCACAGATATCTGCCTGCTCTGCCTGCTGAGTGCTGGGATTAAAGACATGCACTACCACTACTCAGCTTAAACCAAATCTTTATAAGTAGTATATGGAATAAGAATGAATTTTGTGACTTGTTGACAGGTAAATTTACATTTAACTAAAATGAAATCATGTAAACAGAGACTACATGTTCATTTCCCAGTCACCCAGACCAGAATAATCACACAGACTATATTAATTACAATACTTTTTGACTGATGGCTCAGGCATATTTTTAGCTAGCTCTTACATCTTAATTAAGCTATTTCTATTAGTCTATGTATTGCCACATGGACATGGCAATACCTCATTTTTTAATATCTTGTTTCCTCAGCAGCTGACTGGTGTCTTTCTCTTTTGGCAGCTATATGGCATCTCTGTAACTTTGCCTTTTTCCTTCCTGCATTCAATTGAATTTTCCCACCTATCTATATTCTTCCCTGTTATAGGCCAAGACAGATTCTTTATTAACCAATGGTAATAAAACATATTCAAGGCATACAGAGGGGAATCTCACATCAGAATAATCTTGTAATCTTGGTATCATATAAAACATAACACAATATTATATGTCTCTTTGCACATGTTTTATATGTATATTTGTCTGAATACATATTTCTGAGAGTGATAGAATGAGATAAAACAGTTCTGAAGAATAAATAACTTGCATTTAAAATTTTAATTTAAGATTTAGAAACAGCTCTTTGTGACCAAAAGTGTCCATTAAAAAAACAAACTCAAACTCAGGACCTTAATCTTGAATTTTCAGAAATGTAAGAAATGAGTTTTGTGGTCTAAAACACAGTATGCTGTTTTGTTCCTGCAGCATGAACAGATGAAGACTGTAACAGCCAAGCATAGACATCTTTATTATAATAAAGGCGCTTAGTTCTCACTCACAAACTCTGCTCGAGGATCCAGGCTTTTGATCCATAAGAGCAGCATCTACCAAGATCACAGGTTTCTGAAGTGTTTATGCAGAAACCTACAGGTCAGCAAAAATCTCTCCAGAAGTGACTGCATCACATCTCACAGCACTGCCAGAGCGAAAGGTGATTCAGTGTCAATGAGGAGAACAGCATATCTTTGGCAAGGAATAGAGTTGGAATCTTGAGTACTTGGCTGAGCAATAACGTCCATGTCTTGACGGTCACTAGTTTGATCAGTTAAGCTTTTGCAGGTGTTTGTGAGTGTTAAAGCTGTACTGCCAAGTGTGATCTGAGGAGTTGGATTTCTATGTTTTCTACTTCAAAGAATGTTAGAAATCTAACTCTGTAAGACTGTAGGAACTTCAAAATCTGCCTCCTGATTATTTAATGTCCTTCATATTGATAAGTGTTTTGTGGAGATCTAGATACTTTATTAAAATTAATAATAATGAACATTTACATGTGTAGCTAATATTATTGTTGATATTAGTAAGGTAAATATATCATACTCACCTCCTCAAATGAGTTAACATAAATTTAAATTTTATATGGCTTATGAAAAAGCAAAACTCTCATATTTAAAACTTTTGATGATTTTTTAAATAAATTTTAAATACAGGTTATTTATACTTCATAACTGTTATATCTCAGTCTATTACTCTCAGAAATATGCATTCAGACAAATACACATACAAAACACTTGTAGAGAGACCTATAGTAATGTGTTATGTTTTATGTAATACCAAGAATACAAGAGTATTCCATTTTAGCTAAATATTAATTTACTTGTCAACAATCTACAGAATCCATTTTCATTCCATATACTACTTTAAAAGACTTTGTTTAATTGTTTGATTGTTTGTTTTAGTTCTAGAAACTGATGGAAATGAGTAAAGAATAGTTGAGTGATAGAATGGACTGACTCATTTGTTAAGATTTAGTGGTCCCCTACCCAGAGCTCCGTATAGATGAACATAAGATTTACAAAACAAGTGTAATAAATCTGCACACATCCAAGAGTGTTGGGGAAATTCTGAAACATGGAATAACCTAAGGTTGGCAACTAGTGTAAGTCACACACAGTAGGACGAATGTAAAAGTATGGTGCTGGGGGCAGGAAGATGTATTTGATTCTTAATTCACAAGTAAATGTGTGTCCCTCTCATCAGTTCTGGTTCATGAAGATTCTAATCAAGCAATTTATCTGGTTCATTTCTCATCTGCCCTCATCAACTGAAGTGCAAAGTCTACTCAGCAGCCAGAAAAGATGAGGTCAGCCTTGAAAATAAGTGTCGTCCCACTTGCCAAAGGACCAGAAGAAACCAGCATGAGTAAATGAGATCAGCCTCTTTTGGACCCATCTCCACAGTGCAATAGCAATATTGAAAGGGTGAAAATTATCATCAAAGAGGTTATTTGGCACCACTTAGAACTCACTCACAACCATCCAGTGACAACTTCGTTGAATGTTTCATACTGTGTTCTAAATTCTACATTTGCGTTTTCATCTTTACCATCAATGTTGAATAATCACACCCATTGAGATCCTAGAATCTGCCTGAATCAGTATGTGGCCAACATAATGTTCCTCTTGTGAGTCAAATGCAAGATGAAAATAAAATTTGTTCAGTAGTTACTTCATAATTTACTTCCAAGGGTAGAATTTAAATTTTACCTAGTTGCATTGGACAAAGTTCTATATTATACATATTAAACAAAGAGAAACTGACTGTCATGAAGGGAAATTTGATGTAAAGGTAGATATCGCTCCTTATTTCCTGTCTATGATTTGGCCAAAAGTTCATTTGCAAGATTAAATATGGAATTGGTTAGTATCAACCTGTGCATGCAAATGTGCTAAGGTACCAGCGATCAAGGCTTCACTGTTACTTAATGCTATTACATAAAAGTCTCAACTTCAGTCAACAAGGCAGAAAAGAGAAAAACAAAACAAACAAAAACATCACAACTGATTTCCTTTTCAAAGAAAATCCTTTGTCCTTTCTGTCCATGTTACATCTGATTCATTAACAGTTTATAAACAATGATTCTAAATTAAATGCATGTTCAAGTGATTGATAGAAAGATACTCTCAGAGGTGGATAAGAGAACAAACAATTTTTTTAGTATTGGCAGTCTGCCTAGCAGTCCTCTTAGCATCACAGTGGGTGCCACTGCCTCACCAGCCCTGGTATGGTCTAGAACATCGCTTCATTTGACTCTTGATAGCACATTGTGAGGGGAATCATCTCAACGTGCCTCTTCAGGCCCTGCACAATCTGTGATTTATCAAAGTGTCATCTTGCTGATGAACTGAAAAACAAACCCCATCTCATCAACAACTAAGGCATTTTACATAAAATATATTCTCTAATAGCTTCTAAAATTAATTTTTCAAGATGGCTTCATCAAAGGAAATAAAAACAGAAGATATTTTCAAAAACTTTTCTAGCTTATATTAGACTTTTAAATTTTTTCCTATCTCTATCCCGTGGAAATGATATGAACTATTTAACTCTTTCATAGTAAGTTCACCCAAATAAGTTCAAATCCGCCTCTTTTGTGAAGGTTACTTTACCCTTCCTTTCTGATATATGCCTGCAACCCTGGCCATATATCAGCAATTCATTTCCACTCAGGAAACTGCCATAACATTTTTTGATTTCAAGATATAATTCAGAGAAAGAATCAAGTTTCTGGCATGAAGAAAGCCTATGAATCTGGGATAAGGAGGCTTCCTTCACATCTGAACAACTAATTCTCGAGTAAGCAGTGGAAATCATAGATTAAAATATCATTAGAAATACCTAAACACTGTCTCAGAAGTTAAGAACAGTAGCTACTCTTTCATAGGTCCTGAGTTCAATTCCTAGCAAACCACATGGTAACACACAACCATTTGTAATGAGATCTGATTCCCTCTTCCAGCATACAAGTAGAACACTGTATATATAACTAATAATTAATCTTAAAAACAAAAGACAAGAAATACCCAAGTGTTAAAATAAATAAATACACACACATAGATAGATAGAGAGATAGATGATAGATAGATAGATAGATAGATAGATAGATAGATAGATAGATAGGTAGATAGATACAATGTCAAACACAGGACTAAGATTCTACCAAACAAATATGAGTCTGTAGGATTAGAACTTGAGATCTAAAGTAGCAGAACAAGAAAGTTAATTTTTTCTGATGCTAGTGATGGGAATAAAGACTATAAATAACCATTCTTATATCCAAAAAAAGTTTAACTAACTTTGATTTTAGAGAGAAACATTAATATCACATTTATCAGTGTTTATTGTAACATAAGTTTAACTAGAAATGGAACTCTGTATTTAAAGACTGTGTTTTTCATATCTTCTATATCATTCCATATACCTAGTCAGGCACACATTACTTCGTCTTAGTCAGTCATTCCTTTGTATATTGAGATTTGAGTAATCTTCCAAATCATTATCTTGTGCTTTCTTACTAATAACCCACTGAGAAGCACAAGAAAAGACTTTTTATGGGGAGGAATAGCACAAAACAATTTTTATATTTTTAGTATACCCAGTGGTATTCTGGATCTTTTCACCTTAATAGCATCAATGGAGTCGAGGCCCAAATGACAGTTATTCTGATGATCACAGAATCACATATTCCAAAGCAAAGGAGTAAAGCAAATCTACATATGAGATAAAGAACTTGATTTTGTGCTCAACCATGTCCTCGGACACTTCTGTAGAAATGTTTGTTCAGGACCAGACTTAGAGTTACCTCAAGCTTGTACCTTTACCAAGAATAAGCACAGCCAGTCAGTTATCAACATCCAGATATCCCATACTCCAAAATGGATACAGACATTGCATGACAGGTCAAAGAAGAAGGGTTGTTTGCTCTGGCAATGCTTTCATTTGTAAATATTAGGAAATGGTCTAAGAAGACAACATTACTCCTCAGAAGACAGTAAATTGTAAGCCATGTTGATAAGAGTACAGTCTATTGATATTATTTTGAAAAATATGCATGGTGCGAGGAATGTGTTGCTTAAGTTCACGTCTATGAGTAGTTGATTTTTTTTCCTGTGGAGGTAGAACACATGCATTGCTAAAGCAGCTTCCACAAAAGTTGACGAGATTATTTCCAAACTTTTCTAGAAGAGGAGGCCAGTGAACAGCAAGATCTGAGTGTCAAAGTTCTAAGTCTGTTGGCAAAGGAATTTTCTTTGCCATCTCTCTACTGTCTTTCTACTTCCTTTGTATGCAAGTAGGTGATACACTGTATCCTCAAGAACACTAGCAACACTTTGAGTATTCACTCTGTGTCAAGCCCAGGGACTGGATTTTAGTCTCTAATCATCTTCACTGGAATTCTAGGAAGGAGGCAATATAACCACAGCCTCTGTTGAATAGAGAGGTGAGGGGTGTGATTTCACCCAAGCTTAGTCTCCCAAGGAGTAATAGGTGATGCCCAGGTGTAACCACCCAGTATTCCAAGACCATTTTTTTGCGTGGCTCATGACTGAAAATGAAGCCTCATATATTTTAAAAAACAGAATCTAATATGTTTGCTGTCTTTGAAAGCAGTGTTAGCCTGCCTTTTAACACAGCTCTTGAATTACAATCACATGCAGCATTTTGTGCTAGCTTTAATAACAATATCATTTTCTTATTTTTATCACCTCAGGTTTTATTGTATTGGTAAATAGAACTGAAATTAAATATTCATTAATATCCTGAAATAAATATCACTGAATGAGAATAGAATGGTTCATTGAGCCATTCATTGCCTTAGAGTACAACATTAAGAGTCTCTTTTAAAAGGATTCCTAACTGTGCCTTTTAAAGCAATAACCGCAGTTCAGTTAGATTGTTGGTTTGTTTATAAATGGCTAGACTCGGTGTCTTCCTTCATCCTCATCTGTCCCTACAGTTGCAGTTCTGATTAGGAACATGCAGTTCATGGTTATTAGCAGATGGTAAAGTAATAGCCACCTGGGAGTAATGAGTTTGTGATGTTTGGAACATGTATGTTCCTAGACACCAGGAGGAGGTTCTTCTACAAAAACAAGGAGACACATCGCTGTTTTCTTCTTCTCTCTTGAAGTCAGTTTTATTTCCAAATATAATCTGTCTCCTTCACTTCATGTCTAAATAATTAAATACACAGTATTTTTTTTTCATTATAGACCTAGTGATAAGCTCTTTTAAACACCACAGAGATTTAGTTCCAGAATGGTTGCTGTCTCACATCCTGATTTATCAACGACACTCAGAAGTAATTATTCAAAACCTAAAATTAAAGTAACCCCTAAAGCATAATAGTCCTTTTACCCACATAACTAAAGGTTTTCTCTGGCAATAAAAAGTACTCATGAATGCTCATCGTTTTCCTCTCTCTCTCTCTCTCTCTCTCTCTCTCTCTCTCTCTCTCTCTCTCTCCCTCTCTTTCTCTCTCTTTCTCTTTGGTATGTCTTTACAAATTTAATAAAGAAACTAAATAAGTCACAATCCTCCTATATGGATAATAACTTACATTTTATTATTGTTGCTTACTCTTATTGAGGAATCATACCAGGACTTCACTTGACAATGTTTCTTAAACTTGACTGGTATCAGAACCTTCCCAAAAGTTTACCAAAGCACCAGGCAATTGAATGTGCACCTACAAGGTTTCTCCTTTGTAATTATGCCTGTACATGTAAGCATACTGCATTTCTAACAAGATACTTCTCAGTGTTCATGAAGTTGCTTGTATGTAGAATACACTTTGAAAGTTACTACTCTAGAGGTAGGGATGCACAAAACATTTTCTGTATGAAACCCGAAAAGACAAATTTTAGAAGCTGTAGAATATATGGTCTTCATGGTAAACAATGGCTGAAGTCCCCAATTGTAGCAGGAAATAAGTCATATGGTAAGTAAATGAATGTACATCATTGTCTTCCAAGAAAATAACACCCATGACCACTGAAGCTAAAATGTCTTATCATTTTCACATGACGCCTAGAGTTGAGAAGAAAAGTTTATTGTCTACTGCTTTGTTTTGTGTAGATTTTTACTCTGTAATTGTTTTATCTGTTTTTACTTGAAATATATTTAAACAACTTTCCCTTCTCCTTTCTACTAGTTCCTCTCATTACCCTCCTTCAAACCCCTTTCTTAGTCCCTCAATTTGAGAGATTCCTTTTCTTTATGACTGTCATAAATGACTTTATGACTGACATAAATGTGTGTCTGGGTGTAAGTCTATATGCAAATACATATAAATACAACTTGTTGAATACTTTTTTGCTGTTTGTATGTATATGGGTTAGGGACTGACCACTCTGTATTAGACAACTAATAAGGTGACTCATCCCCGAAAGGGACTTGATTTCCTCATCCCAACAACATTAGTTGTCTATAGTTTTGTGTCTAGTGGTGAGACTGCAAAAATTTCCATCTTCCGTGTGAACATGTCTATTGATACCGTCTTTGTTCTGGTCTTACTTATGCAACCACGTCTAGCAGACATGGTTTCACAGCAGGATCCCTGATATTCTGGCCCTCACACTCATCCTTCCCATTCTTCTGCATGTTGTTTTTAAAGAGGGCTGTATAGATGTTTTTGTTGAAGTAAGTTCCCTTTATATTTTTTATTGAGCTGTATCTTTTTCTCTGCTCCCCTTATTTCTTCTCCCCTCCTCTCCTACTCTCTCCTACGGTTCTCATGCTTCCAATTTACTGAGGAGATCGTCTTTTTCTACTTTCCATGTAGATTAGATCCATGTATGTCTCTCTTGGGGTCCTCTTTGTTGTCTAGTTTCTCTGGGATTGTAAATTGTTGGCTGGCTTTACTTCACTTTGTGTCTAAAAGCCACTCATGAGTGAATACATATTATATTTGTCTTTCTGGGCCTGGGTTACCTCACTCAATATGATGCTTTCTAGATCCATCCATTTGCCTGCAAATTTCAAGATGTTGTATTTTTTTCTTCTGTGTAGTACTCCATTGTGTAAATGTACCACGTCTACCTTATTCATTCCTTGTTCGAGGGACATTTAGGTTGTTTCCAGGTTCTGGCTGTGACATACAATACTACTGTGAACGTAGTTGAGCACATGTCCTTGTGGTACCACTGAGCATCCTTTTGGTATATACTCAAATTACCCAAATGTGGTATTGCTGGGCATTGAGGTAGGTTGTTTCCTAATTTTCTGAGAGATTGCCATACTGATATCCAAAGTGGCTGTACGAATTTGTACTCCCACCAGCGATGATGAAGTTTTCCCTTTTCCCCACATCCGTTCCAGCATAGGTTGTCATCCATGTTTTTGATCTTGGCCATTCTTACAGGTGTAACATGGAATCTCAGAGTTGTTTTGATTTGCATTTCTCTGATGACTAAGAATATTGAGAATTTCATTAACTGTCTTTCAGTTATTTTAGATTCCTCTGTTGAGAGTCTCCTCTGTTTAGGTCCGTACCCGTTTTTATTGGATTATTTGTTCTTTTGAAGACCAATTTTTTGAGTTCTTTGTATATTTTGGAGATCATACCTCTGTCTGATGTGGGGTTAGTGAAGATCTTTTCCCAATCTGTAGGAAGCTGTTTTGTCTTGCTGACAATGTCCTTTGCTTTACAGAAGCTTTTCAGTTTCAGGATGTCCCATTTATTAATTGTTTCTCTCAGTGTCTCTGCTACTGGGGGTATATTTAGGAAGTACTCTTCTGTGCCAATATGTTCATATGTATTTCTCACTTACTCTTCTATGAAGTTCAGTGTGGTGGGTTTTATGTTGAGGTTTTGAACCATTTGGACTTGAGTTTTGTGCATGGTAATAGGCATGGATCTATGTTCATCTTCTACATGTTGATACCCAGTTATGCCAGCACCATTTGTTGAATATGCTTTCTTTTTTCCATTTTATAATTTTTGCTTCTTTGTCAAAACTCAGGTGTTCATAGGTGTGTGGATTGATATCTGGGTCGTCGATTCAGTTCCATTGATCCTCCTTTCTGTTTTTATGCCAGTAGCAGGCTGTTTTCAGTACTGTGACTCTGTAGTAGAGGTTGAAGTCAGGGATTGTGATGCATGCAGAAGTTCTTTTATTGTACAGGATTGTTTTTGGCTATCCTGGGTTTTTTGCTTCTTCTTATAAGATGAGTATTGTTCTTTTGAGGTCTGTGAAAAATTTTGTTGGGATTTTGATGGGCATTGCACTGAATCTATAGATTGTTTTTGGTAAGATTGCCATTTTACTTTGTTAATTCTACCCAAGAGCATGGGAAATCTTTCCATTTTCTGGTGTCTTCTTCAATTTCTTTCTTCAAACATTTAAAGATCTTGTCATATGAACTATTCCACTGGTTTAGTTAGAGTTAGTCCAAGATATTTTATGCTATTTCTGGCTATTCTGAAGGGTGAGGTTTCTCTAATTTCTTTCTCAACCCATTTATCATCTTTGTAATGGAGGGCTACTGATTTTTTTGAGTTAATCTTGTTTCCTACTACATTACTGAAGGTGTTTATGAGTTGTAGAAGGTCCTTCGTAGAACTTTTGGGGTTGCTCGTGTAAACTATGATATCATCAGCAAACAATGAAAGTTTGACTTCTTCTTTTCCGGTTTGTAGCCCCTTGATCTCCTTTCGTTGCATAATACTCTAGTTAGACCCTCAAGAACTATATTGAATAGATACGAAGAGAGTGGACAGTCTTGTCTTGTTCCTGATTTCAGTGTGATCGCTTTGAGTTTCTCTCCATTTAGTTTGATGTTGGCTGTTTCTGCCATGTTCTTTTTTTATTTTATTTTTTTTAATTTATTTATTTATTAAAGATTTCTGTCTCTTCCCCGCCACCGCCTCCCATTTCCCTCTCCCTCCCCCAATTAAGTCTCCCCCCAGCCCGAAAAGCAATCAGGGTTCCCTGTCCTGTGGGAAGTCCAAGGAACCCCCACCTCCATCCAGGTCTAGTAAGTTGAGCATCCAAACTGCCTAGGCTCCCACAAAGCCAGTGCGTGCAGTAGGATCAGAAACCCATTGCCATTGTTCTTGAGTTCTCAGTAGTCCTCATTGTCCGCTATGTTCAGAGAGTCTGGTTTTATCCCAGGCTTTTCCAGACCCAGGCCAGCTGGCCTTGGTGAGTTCCCAATAGAACATCCCCATTGTCTCAGTGTGTGGGTGCACCAAGTTCTTGAGCATGATTTCAGGAACTGTGATGTATATCCAATGGGACTGAGCTCCCCATGATTGATTTATCTCTCCATTATGGACAGCTGTGGATTACAATAATGATGCCCATTATTTATAAACAGAGGCTTCTTTGATGGAGTGGTACCTACATTTATCTATAGCTGTAAGGATAAGATTTAGAATGTAGCAAGGAAATATGTTGACCTAACAAAATTGAAGTAGTGGAATCTTTTCTAAAATCTATAACCTCACTACCCTTGCAAAGCTGGAAAGTTATCTAGTACCATCCATGATTTCCTACCTATTTGGTAGGTCCTATATACAATTACTCAGCTGTTGGCTTCCACTGACATGTGAATGCCGCTTATTATATTTTTATGCATATCGTGCTGTACTGTTAATTTTTGTGTTTTATAGCTATTGCAGCTAGGTAGGATTGTTTAATTGCTTCTCTTCCCTTGGCATCTAACATGTGATTTTCTAGAACCATAGATAACAGACTGCAGGAAAGAGATTTCCGTCTCATATGCAGTTCAAGATTTCTGTGTCCTAAGTATGTGGTATCTACAGAAATAGGAGCCCACTCTCAATAACTGAGGGGCAACCAAAGGTTTCATCTATAATCTATATTATATAGGGAGTCAAGGGACTACTCTGACAAACCATTAAAATTTCTTGTATATGGTACTGGAGTTATTTGTCAGTTTGTGTTCTTGTGGGGAGTCAGAGGGCTTAATTCCTTATGAGATATTTAAATGTCTTTGCATATTATGTATCTTATGACCATCACATTATTTTCATATTGTGAGCTTTTTCTAAATATATTTAATAAAATTTTATCCAGCTGGACAGACTGTTAATCTTTTTTTTAGGAAAAATTTACTTTATTTTATAGCCAAGAAATGCATCATATAACCTGTAGTTGTAGAAATGAGATAGGATGGGATCATTAAAATGTTACTAGCTAATAAGTTGATGTTTCTCATTTTTAAATTTTCCATTAATAAACCAATCTACTTATTTTAAAAATATATATGTGTGTATGTGTGAAAAGATAGTCTTAATATCTTAGCTACATTTTTGCTATAATAAAACAGCATGACCATGGGAACTTATAAAAAAAGCATCTAATTAGTTTATGGTTTCAGAAAAGCCATCATGGTGGTGCAAAGGAATAGCTGAAGATCACACCTTGGTCCAGAACAATGAGGCAGAAAGAGATGGCCCTGAGAGAGATAAGACTGGAGGTGAAATATTTCCATTGTTGCCTCAAAGCCTGTTCCTAGGGTTACACCTCTTCCAAAAAGGCCTCCTAATCCTTACCAAACAGTTCCACAAAATGCAGATTAGTATTCAAATATATGAGTGTATGCAGCCGTTCTCATTCAAAGCACCACAGTTAACATGCTGTTATGAGAATGGAACATCTTACTATGGTTTGAGTTTAATTCTGGTTGGAATTGACCAACACTGGCCCTAGATGGTAAGGATGATCAGAGCCACTAGAATATCAGTGTCTGCTACAGAACATGTACAAATGTCACCCACCATGAAGATTTTACTATCAAATTACAGATCAAGGACTCGGGGCTAGTAGATGTAAATGTTTTTGGAGATAGAAGTTTGCCAAAATGATCATAACTCATAGGTTGAGAACCACTGTATTAGAGGAACCATTTGACATCTATAGCACCAAATGACAGAAAGTAATAATTGCTCCTGTTGGAAAGACAAAATATTACATGTGATTTTAACATTTTAACATACCAGTGTGGCAGTAATTAAATATACATGTATAATTTGAGTTCAATAATTCAAATTATATACATTTCAAGAACAAATTAGAAAATATTTTTAAAAATTTGAGTCAGAATAAACCTGAATGCTCACATATGCATGATAGCTGATTCATGTAGAGTCACGTGCAGCAAAAATACACAGGGATGGAACCAGTCCTCCTGCTGATAGGGATTCTGCCCAATCTGCAATCTTCTCAATCTGCAATGTGTGTCCAAAGGTTATTCAACTACTAAAAATGCCATGTTAGCTGCTAAGCTAGTTTTTGGCACCTTATAAATGACAGTTGTTATTTTTACTTGTATCAGAGTTTATAAGGCTGCATTCTCACAAAAAATATCAAATATTTTTAGAATTTCAAACTCATTTCATTTTTTCATGTAGATGCTAAAAGAGGTGATATGGAAGGTCCCTTTGAGTTCTGAAATAAATTAGTTCACCCCTGTTCACAGGAACAGAAAACCCTGATCATAGGACAATGACTTTTTACAACAGTGCTCCCAATTCCATGAGCATAAGAACCACCCAGAGTTCTTATCAAAATTGCCAAATCCTGAGCCTCACCCCCAAATTCTAATTCAAGCAGTTGCATGACCCATATGTTGCCTTTAAAACAATGTCCTAGGTAGATCAGATATAGATGAGCCACAAATCACGTTTTGAAAAATATTTACTTTCTACAACCGAACATATAGTTGAACCTGAAGGCCAAGTTAAATAAAAGAAAAATTAACAAATGATATTTTGGCCTACACAAAGAAGTGACCTAATATGGCTATCACAGAATAAAATACCTGAATGATAAGATCCCATAGCAAAATAATCACAATCAGTTCTCCAATTCAGCACAAGGAATTCTGACTAGTGAAAATTACTTAGCAAAACCTTATATTAAGGTCTAGGAACACAGTTACTGATAGAATATTTGCTTAGCAAGCATAAGACCTGGCTTCAAGCCCTTACATCAAAACCATAAAAAATCAAATAAACATAATACTTTAAGCTGTGTATGAAATATAATATAAGAGAGTGCTGATTGGCAGGATGTTTTTATAGAATGTTTAGTAGGTCTTACGAATGAAGAACAAGATGAAGCATAATTAATATGCTCTCTATGGAAATTCCAGAATGGGATACCATAGTACCTTTCCCTTCATTTGTACTAGTTGCTGATTCATCACCATGTTGCATACCTTTTCATGGTGGGGAGCTAATTGTGCATCTATTGTTCAGTGGTACCTGTTTCCTGAGGAATACTGTAACTGATACTATAATATCCCATGAACTTGAAAATGGAAAACTGTTGTGTCTTCATGTCTCTGTCCTTAACCAGGACTCTGGAACAAAGCCAGCTAACTCCAAACCTAAATTAGGCATAAAGACAAATTTCTCTATAGCTCATGCCCTTCTTAGATTAACTCCAAGAATTATCAGTTTTATTATTATCCCAGGAACTTTTTCCATATTGAAGACAGTGTAGTTGTCAGAATATTTTGACTTCACAAAGGTATCTGATTATTATGTATCTTAAGTTACAAGCACATTCAACTGGCATGTGTACAATAAACCTTTCTTTTATGCCAAATAAAATTATCATAATAATCATATAAAATTCTCCCTGTGCAACTTATCTTCACTATAAAATACTGGTGTTCCTATAGACAGTGATTTCAAAGTACTATCTATATTTAGTAACATGTAATGCTACCTAGTTTAGTGATAGGACATGATATATAAATTATAAATCAACTCATTCTTGCCAACATACAAATATTGAATAGCCACACACACATAATTGTGTTCTTTTTAAAGCTATTTCTTTTATGTTTTAAGGTTATAATATTATTATATCATTGCTCTCTCCCATTTCCTCCCTCCAAACCCTTCCATATATGCCTTGTGTTATTTCAAACTCATGAACTCTTTTTTAATGAATAGTTGCTATCTACATACAAGAGTATATACACACATATATTGCTACATACATAAATAAGTACAACATTCTTAGTCTGTACAATATTATTTATATATATGTATATATGCATGTATGTTTGTTTGTATATTATTAGATAACAAATTGTTGTGTTCTTTTCTGGGGAAGACATTTTCTCCCACTCTCAGCATTTCTTAGTTGCATGTAACCCACACTTATAAATTCTTAAGGAAAGTAAAGTGTATGAGCAACACCTTTAACTGATTCTATTGGTAACATATTCTTTTATCAAAGCTGTAGAGCCCACAACTTTTATTATTCCTAAATGATGCCAATATAATCACCACTTGAGTTTGGTAATATTATTGTAAGTTTCTTAACTTTCTGAATATCTTTAAAGTGACAAACTTCTCAAGCAGGAGAATAATACACTTAGATTAGGACATAGTATGAGTTCTTTTAAGATGGGAAACCAAGAATTTTTATGCTTTCAATGACAATACTACCTTCATGTTCTGCCAGATTGCCAATAAAGGATATTTTATATTATTTCAATAAATTGTAATATAATTTTCAGATATAACATAATGCTCCTTGTGGATATAACAAATTAACTGTTTCATAATTCACTGAAAGCATTTTTTAAAGAATTTTTTAAATTTATTTATTTATTTATCTATTATGCATACAACATTCCATCCATGTATGCTTGCAGGCCAGAAGAGGGCACCAGATCTCATTATAGATGGCTGTGAACCACCATGTGGTTGCTGGGAATTGAACTAAGGACCTCTGGAGGAGCAGTCAGTACTCTTAACCTCTGAGCCATCTCTCCAGCCCCACTGAAAGCATTTTATGATAGGTCAGCAAACTATTTTGGAATAGTTTCAAAAATTGTCAAATTAAGTCATTCATCATTAGGCAGCTTGATACCACTTGGTCACGCTAAAATATAGTGCAGGGTTTTGCAAATAATATGCCTTAGAAAAACTGTGTATCACTGGAAAGAAAACTCATAGCAAAACCTTTTAGAGCAAATGTTCTATTACCTAATAGTCACTCAAGTTCATATTTTTTTTTAACATTGGTGATATAATGATCTGTAATGACAGAGGGGAAAAAAAATCACCCTACACTGGTTTCCCAGACACTGGACTGATTGTAGGGGCATTACTATCGTAAAAACAATTCTGTTGTGGGATAATTCTCTTATACCCTGTAAAGATTTGTAACTTGTATTGGTTTAATAAAGCATTGATTGGCCAGAAGCCAGGCAGGAAGCATAGGTGGGGTGACCAAAGTAACAGAATTCTGGGAAGAAGAAGAAAAGCTCAGTTTGTAGTTCCCACTGAGATGCAAAGGAAGCAAGATGAGAATGTTGCATTGAGGAAAGATGCCAAGCCACATGGGTAAACATAGATAAGAATTATGGGTTAATTTAAGTAGTAAGAGGTAGTTAATATTAGCCTGAGCTAATATGCCAAACAGTATATAATTAATATAAGACTCTGTGTGTTTGTTTGGGACAGAATGGTTGAGGGACCAAGTGGGAAAAAACTCTCTGTTTACATAACTCCTTGCTGATAGCACTTCTTCTCACCTGAAGAACTTTATCCAAATGTATATTAAGATATTCCATATTTTTTACTTTGTATCTTTTTGTATAACAATTTAAGTTGAGTATTTATTTGAAGTTGAATATGTTGCTATTCAAGTCATGATAATTTCTACAAAAATGATTAGCAGTATAATCCCTTTGCAGGTGAATGCATCAATGGTTCATTCATAATTTATGATCAAATTATTTGACGAATTTTATTCCCATCACATACAATGAAGATGAATTGCCAGTATAGTGAGCTTTCAATATTTAACATTTTTGAGGCGATGCATGTTGTGATGATCTGTGGCTGATAATTATGCCATTATCAAGCATTCGCTCTTTTAAACATCACTGTGATTCACATCTTCATTACCATAAATGATAATCATCCATGGTTCTCACTTAAAAGAACTCCCTTTTAATTCCAGATCTTTGCTTATAAGTATAAATATGTTAAAAAATATCCATGAGTTTCATTTAGTATCATATGTCTACAGTGATAAAACCTGTATGGTAAAGATAGGTGGCATAAAGTATGGACAAAACAATACAATAAGAGTCAAATTGCTAATTTCTAATTTACTTTGTGATATTTTCTCTATGTATAAAATATTTCCACTATTTAATGGATCAAATAATTTTTAGAGTAGCTATAAACATCAGATGAGTTGACTAACTTGGCAAAGAAATAGTGAAATTGAGGGACTTTAATAAACAACTCATTCAAAGGCAAAAAGAAGAGAGTAAGATATCCAATCCATGAAGTAGTGATGGAAAGAAGCCCATGGCAGAACACAGGCAGAAAAAAAATGATAGGCTTGTTAGTGGAAAGCTCTGCCTAGCTTGTAAGTTTAGAGCTCTGTTTGGAAAACACATCTTCTTTCTACTTATCCCAGGACTTGAGGAAGTTATAATTAAGGAAGTTCCAATAATGTAGCTTCATATGGGTCAGTATTGCAGGACACAGATCAAAAGAAAGAAAATCAAGGTTGGGACCTGAGAAAAAGACATCATGGACAAAAAGAGCACACAAACCAACTTAGAAAGAGAACCTGGCAAAGCACCAATTCTGTCACAAGAGTCAGCAACTCTGACACCCTCTTTTCCTCTGTTGCCATTTCTTCTATTAGAAGCCACAGACATTGGTAGTGATGTTTAAAGCACAGTCAGTATTATAGGAGAATATTCAAGTAAACCAGTCAGTTTAAAAATTGCCAAGTAGAGAAAAATGTCTTCTTCTTATATAAAATTTCTCATGGCTGATTTATTTATTTCTTGGTTAATGATGTATATTCTTTGACAATTTCGTACAAGAACATACAATGATATATGGTCTTGGTCACCAACCATTATCCTTTCTCAGCCCCATCCCTTTCCCATTGTTTTCTGAAAGCACATCTACCTCCACATGGTCAGTATTATCATAGCAATTGTCCCACCTCTTCGTTCTGATTTCTAAAATTCCTTTCCTAATCATGTGGTTTTAAAAACCTGAAAAAAATCAGCTTAAAGAAAAAAGGGTTTACTTTAACTCATAGTACTCCATACCATCAAGGAAATTACTGTGTTAGAAGTTTGAAGCCGCTCATAACATCACATCCACAATCAGAAAGGAAAGAGCAATAAATGCATGCTCATCACACTTTCTTCATTTTACCAGGGCAGAACCCACCCAGGGAATAAAGCCACCTTCATGGGCTATTCTTCTCACCTCAGTTAACCTAACCAAAATAATCCCCTACAAGCATGCCCAGATGCCTGTCTCCCAGGTGATTCTAGGTTGTCAAATTGACAACCAACACAAACTAACTCACTAAATACGTAGTGTACTTCATTCGTATTTTGTAACCTGTACCATGGTGAGCAAGACAAGAATCTTTGTCTCTTCATTATGTAAAGATGATTCATAAGTAGCTGAAGGAATTATTAAAATGAAATACATTTTCTTCATTATCTAGAATTACAACATAGTGCAAAAGTAACACACTAACTTTGAGATGAATTCTTCTGTAATGATGAGATTAAAAGTCATCAGAAGTATTACTATTATTATAAGCCACAACCAAATTTTGTTAGATTCACACAACAAACATTTAAGTATCACTGTTGAAAACCAAGATGTTAGTAAGCTGTTACCTATCTAGACAAAGTTATGCAAGGCCTCAGATGCTCCCCTTCTGGAGGAAGAAGAAAAGAAAAAAAGAGAAAGATGCAAGGAGAAAATCAGGGAAGAAGAAAAGGTAAAGCCCATGGTGTACTCCTAAGACTTAAGTACCAGGTTTGAGTGATGTATGATTCTATTTGTGTATACTTGTCACCTAGTAAATGCCCCAATCTAACTTCTAACTAAGGGATTTTGGGATATGTAATCCAGCTACGTTCTCAGAAAGAAAACCAATAGCTGGGTATTGAGCATGCTTTATGCTCTCCTTAATACTGGTTCACGGAGTCTTATCTTTTGTCAAGTCTTCCATGTGACTGAGAATTCAAGAACAGAGAAATAACAAAGACAGAATCTTTGAGAGTTATCTTGGGGTCTTCTTGATTCAAAAGCTCTTCAGTCTGTGAAAACCCTATTCAACAAGAAAGTGGGACTGCTTGGTTTTTGAAAACCCTGAGAGGGCATTCCCCAAGAACTCCTAAGAGAGCTTTGGTTTTATATGTATGAGTTTTCTGTGAGAGTTAGAAGCAGAGGAAACCATGACAGTGTGCAGTTTATCAAAATAAAAATCATGCTGGAACTGCCAAAGCCAAAGTTTATATTTTATGTATAGTATCACAAAGTAAATCAACTCCTAAGAAAGGTCATTTTAAAGCATATATTAAAAGTCTCTTCTAGAAATTTTAACCTCTCCTTCAGTATTGCATACTACTTTTTAATCTAACTTTCATGATATTAGTAAGTCTTTTTTAAGAAATAAAATAAAATTACCCACTCTTTATGAAGCACAGAAGAAATGCTTATAGACATAGCAGGTAGCTCTGTTCTTTCCTTAACAGCAGAGTCACTGAACAGCTTAGGTATTTCAATTTCCTTTTGTTACGTGGTTTAGTCCAATCACTCCAAATGTATTCTTCTTAAATAACAAATAATTTATCAAAATCTGAGTGAAAGCTACTTCTGATCATATAGTCTGATAATAGAAGAAGAGCATAAAATTTGTATTTGGAATCATGAATATTTGTCCTGGCTCTGCTATCTTCTTTTATTATTTTATAACTATTCTAGTAAATGTTCAGGGAAGCTGTAAGAACCAAGTATGATTCTGACTACATATGAACTACACTTGCAGCCCAAAATGTTAATGTCTTAGTTATAATTTCCATTACTAAGATTAAATCCCATGACCAAAAGCAAGTTGGGAAGGAAAAGGTTTATTTGGCTTACACTTCATATCACTGATCATTGAAGGAATTCAAGACAGTGATGTGGGAAGGTCATATCTCTATCTGTTGCTTTCATTGGTTAATTAATAAAGAAACTGCTTGGCCTGATAGGTCAGAACATAGGTGGGTGTCTTAGACAGAATAAAACGCTGGGAAGAAAGGAAGTGAGCCAGACGCCACACCTCTCCTCTCCTGGTAAGACACAATGGAGCCAGCCACCAGGTCAGACATGCTGAATTTTTCTCGGTAAGCCACCAACTTGTGGTGCTACACAGATTATTAGAAATGGGTTAAACAAGATGTGAGAAGCCGGGCGGTGGTGGCGCACGCCTTTAATCCCAGCACTTGGGAGGCAGAGGCAGGCGGATCTCTGTGAGTTCGAGACCAGCCTGGTCTACCGAGCTAGTTCCAGGACAGGCTCCAAAACCACAGAGAAACCCTGTCTCGAAAAACCAAAAAAAAAAATAAAATAAAATAAACAAGATGTGAGAATTAGCTAATAAGAGGCTGAAATGAATGGACCAGGCAGTGTTTAAAAGACTACAGTTTCCGTGTTATTATTTCCAGGGCTAAGATAGCTGTGCGGGAACCGGGCGGGACAAAAAGCAGGCCTTCCCGCAGCTCCTTCTACAAGACAGGAACTCAAACAAGGCAGAAGTCCATAGTAAAGAGCTGTTGAAGAGGCTATAGATGGGTGCTGCTTACCGGCATGTCAATCTGCTTTCTTATAGAACCCAGAATTACCAGCTCATTGGTGGCACCACACAAAATGACTAGGTTCTCCCATTTCAATCACTAATTTAAAAAAATCTTCTTTAAGATTGCTACAGCTTGATTTTATGGAGTCATTTTCTCAGTGGAGGTTCTCTCCTCTCAGTAGATTTATGTCAAATTAACATAAAGCTAGCTTATACAGTTAACATTATGTTAAACCTGTTCTTCAAAAAAGTCATCAATGTCTGTCTATGCCAACTATTGCTCTAAACAGACTTACATCAAACATTTTTCTAACCCAAAGTTTCAAATTTTTCAACTGCTTAACATAGAGCAATATTAATACACTAGCATAAATCCAATTGTTCATCATGACTTTCAAGCTATTGAAAACAAAAATAAACAAAACTCTGAAGTGCCTAAGGAACCAACTTTAAAATTTCATTCTTTCCCTTCTTACATGAACGCAGGCAACATTTCCCTCAGAATAGTCAGCATAACTCTTCAATATTAAGACATAAAATTAAGACATTTGCAAAATGATAGCATGTTGGTTTTGAAACAATTACAAAGAATTTTTCTGCTACTTGTCATGTGTTAGTAGAGTCAGCCAAGAAAGGTAAGAATTTCTTTCCTTCCAGACATGTTTGTGCTTTCGGGACTAGTAATACTACATAATAATGATGGTTGCAATGTTTATGCCACTGAGAGCTGTTAAGATGCAAACAAATAAATGATTTTATGCTCCATACATAATTACATTTAAGAATGTGATCCTCATTTGCAAGATTTTCAAAGCTAGTGTTTTAAAGAAGTGATCTAATGGCTTTTTGTTGTTGCTGTTGTTTCTCTTATAGTACTAAACCCAAATAGTTACATTTGGAGAGGTTTTTTTTTTTTATTTAAATGTTGTTTCCAGAAGAAAACATTGTAGGTATGCTTCCATAGGTGGTGCTTGTCTGTACTGGATGTCAAATTTTGACTGAGGAGCATGATCTTAGCTTCAGTATGAGGTATATCCAGGCAGTGTTCCAGTTCACCTCTTTCTACTGCTTTCATACCTAGCAGCTGACTCTCTGCAAATTTCACTTTTTCTCAGTTGTAAAACCATGTAATAACAATCAATTCATGAACTCTTAGAAGGAAGTCAATTAGACACCAAGAGATTCCTTTCAAAATGGCCACTGGTTGGACCTATGTTGAAATGGAAATGAAAAAAGGTGTAAAAGAGTGATTTACTTCCTTGCCTCACATGACTGTCTATCTAATGAGGAAGAGTTAATATACCAAAAGCCCATCTATAACTTCTAGCTAAAAGAGACTCATATTCAACAAAAGCACAAGATGCTGTCAGAGAACAAACGAAATGCTTCTGCCATAACACATTCATTTGAAAGCTTTGCTACTGTAAATCAAATAAATCGGTTGGAAAATAGTTATATACTTGATATTAAATTTTATAAAGAAAATTGTTTATGAATTTCAATATTTGCCAATTATAATAACCTGGAAGTAATTTCATCTGCCTAGACATCTTAAGTCTAAGATAGAACCTCCATCATCCTTTTATTCTCCTATGTTTTAGTCACAAGCAGTGGACAAGAAGAATAGTGTGTCCGAAGTTTAGGAAGCAGTTACTAGTTAGTGCCTTTCTGACTTCTCAATCCCAGATCTCACAACGTTTATTCAGAGTTCTTAAGAGAACAATAAAATTCTTGCAAAACGCCACAACTGGTTAAAACAACATAGCACAACGAAGGTAGCACAGAAAACTAGAGGCTTAAATAGAAATTATTGTTACAATAGAAATACAATGTCATGTATCAAAGCTGAAAAGCACCAATTGTAACAAGAGAATCAATAATTCCTCTTCAATAGCAATTTGCCTTACTTGGCTCTGTACTCCATACACTGTGAAAACACTTCTGTGATTCCATTAGCAATAAATTACATTTTGAACAAGTGAAATCATGTAATTGGGCTTTTGAGGTTGTTTGTTGAAAAGCTAATACTTTATACTTAAAGACCTAACATAAACAAGAAAATATAACCTTCCTCTCAGTGCCCTGCTAGTGGGGATCTTGTTTATCCTGGAGCAAGTCAGAGAAAGAATAAATCCCCTCTCAAGAGATGAGCCTGAAAAGCAATCAGAAGTAACCATATCAGAATTGGAAAAACAAAACTGTTTCAAAAACATTGCTTATTTTGCTTCAAAAAGTCTTATATAATACTATTTTTTCCTCATGTCTATATAAATCTCATCATATAAAACAGGGCCATGAAGACTGGAGTCCCTTTTTACATGCAATTATTTTCAGGAGACACATAGTTAATCTGCCAATGCTAATGTCTGAGGCTGCCATTAGGGATACTAAATTTGTAAAACTTTCTCTTAGACTAATTATCTTACCAAAGAAGACTAATTTTTGTAAGATTCTTTTTTCTCAATTTTACTGATTAGTCAAATCCTTGGTCTTTTTCCTTCTAATCATGGCTTTGTCCCTGGTTCCTATGTAGTGTTCATGTTGCTGACATTTTATTTTTAGGTTTTCAACACTTGCATTTCTGCAAACGACTTTAAACGGCAGCTCATGGTTTAAAAAAAAATCCTGCAAGGTTTTATAACTTTTTCATTAATTTATGTAGGAATACTACCAATACCTTGCAATGAAGAAGTAAGACAGCTTAAATCTAAATTTATGTGGCCAAAACATACTAATTAGAGACTAAAAATTCAAGTTGGAACTAACATGCTTGAATTCCTACTGCTTTGTCATTGGCTTCTCCTCATTCTAAACATTAATCATTGTCATAGAAAATTATTCTCTATTCAACAGTTGATGTGTTTGTGGAGGCTGAGAAATCACTTTCAATATCATACTACCTTCAGAGGTTAATTAGCTTGGTTTCATAAACAACAAATGTGTGTTCTGTGTTTATACATGTGCACAGGATGGGATCAGGTATAAGAAAACTTTATATTAAAATTAAACTTTGTCATTTTCATATTGGCATTTATAGATCTTCCATAAAAATGTGCTCAAACTTTGGAGAAAAGGAGGAAAGATAAAATTACTCTTATCAACTTGTTTATTAATATTATGGCTAAATGTAAGAAATGGTCCAGAAAATTATTTCCTATGATAATTTCATGCTATAAATTATTAGTAACTGAAGTTTTAACATTCAACATACATTCAAGACTTTATGGCCCAATTAATTCTATATAGATAGACTGACTTTGGAGTTGGATTGATGTCAGCATTTCCTTGGTAATTAAGTTCAAACATAATCAAGCCATTTGTCAATGCACCTCTTATACATTCTATACTATAAAAGAAATAAAGCACTGGTTTTTCAAGTATTTCTCTTACAAAGGAACTCTCACCAAGAATGAAATGAAGGTGTCATATGTAGTCCCGGCAGCTATTACACAGGAAATGGACAAGTTGTTTTGAACATCTTTAGTACATGAGTGCACACATATTGATTTGGTCTTTTTATTTCTAAATAGTTAAGTCCTGATCTAAAGTAGTCAAATGTTTCTGTGAAGCAAAGGAGTGTGTAGACGGAAACAAATCAAGATGCAGCGTATTTTTGTCTGCTGCATATAATGATTGTAATAAGTTCCAAAGAGATAGTAATCAGCATAAAATCTGAGTCCAAGTATTCAAGTGATGGGAGATGTAGGGTCTCTCAACTTTGCTTCACATTTAGACAAGATAAGAGTTCTTTAAATATAGGTAAAATTACAGTTCTAGACACCATTCACTCCTACTACTCTCAAGGAATGGCCTTCTTACTAACACAGCATATGTTTGCAAATTGACAGAACTCAAGGTAAAAATTCCAAAGCCTAAATGAGTAGTATCATTGTTATAACTCTGTGTATGGTGGGCCTGAAGTATTTGGTTACATTGCCAGCATACTCCTTGCTACTGTCTCCTAGATAACATTCTATATTGAATCTGAACTTTTCATTTATGTTATAAAATTATTTGACATTTGTAATGTGCTTATCAGTCTTTTGGAGGCCAAGAATCACATCTGAACACACACAGAGGCACGCATGTACCCTGACATTAGTGAGACATCAAATCTATTGAGAGGAATCATATGATAAAGAAACGAGTAAACACTTCAAGTCAGATGAAGAAATGGAGGTGGGCGGGTTCGCTGGAAGAAGAAAGCTGGAACCAATTTGGCATTATGAGCCATTTCATTTTCAATCATTTGAAAGGTTGTGGAAGTTGTGGGAAAGAATCAAAAAGTATCGTATCAGCTAGGGCAGAATCAAAGAGGCCTGTCTGAAGATTGTTGACTGTCACGTTGCAAATGAGAAAACGTTAACCAAGGTACATGATTTGAAAGAAATACTCCGAGAACTGGCAATGAATATCTGGAGCAGAGAATTGCAGAACGACAAATGCCTTCCTGCAGCCTACCGTAAACTGCAGATGTGAAAACCGTGGATGGCAGGATTAGTCTAGAGCAGGAGTTTCGAGTTACCGAGCACGATCCTGATGAGGTATAAAAGTCTGCTTTTGTATACACCGTGCACACATTTTCTCTTCTGTTCTGTTGTTTACAACGCCTTGTAAGAATCTCTGCCTTTCTTTCTGTTGACATACTTTCATTCTTCTTTCTTGAAGTGATTATCAGATTTTAAATAGATGTTAAATCAATACAGTATTATTCTTTTGAGAACAAGGTTAATATTTAGAGACCTCCAAATTTTTTCAACTGCCTTTCAGGAACAGCTTGTTAGTGAAATAAAGGAAGGGAAAATCACCAAGCTTGGGACAAATCCAGCAGAGTCGGGGTAATCTTAGAGGAGTGTGACACTCTTTTTAGCTATCTGTCCCCAACCCCAGTAGCACGTTCATGCCATTCTCCTGCAAGGTTCTAGGATAAACCCTGGATTCTGTACTTAACAAGCATTGTCTTGCTGGTTCTAAATCAGCTAAATGCAGGAATATTAAACATAGAATCCCTTTATATTGCCTCAAATGCCTTCAATTACATAGTGCAAAATGAATGGAAATTGAGGTTAATTAATAAAATACCTTCCATTGAAATCACTATTCATGAAAAAAAATCTAAAATGCCAGTATCTTTTGTGTCCTGTGTTGGAGTTTTTTGGCATAAAAATAAATATAACTCAAATCATTTCATACATGCAGTGTAGTCTCAGTATAAACTCCCATTTTCATGGTATTTTTATATTATATATCACTTTTGCTTAGAAAGATAAATTACTACTTAGCCTTACAACTTTACAAGCAAAAATAAATTTCTGCATGCAGTGTGTTCCCTGAAGTGTTAGAAGTGAGAAGCTGGAATCGGCAGCCCTGTCTGAAGCTCATTTTCCAGGACTGCATGTTTAAGTAGGGGCAAAGTAAATTCAAAGAAGCATTAAAATCAAACATCCCTTTAATTAGACTGGGAAACAGACTGCCTTCATCTCAGATTTTGTTTGTTTTCATTAATAGAATGAGAACACTAGTCTCTGAGGACAATATCGCGATTCTTTGAAATCAAGACACATCCATCCAGTTGCACTGTCTCCAAGCTTGCCTTTCATCCTTGTCTCATCTAGTGTAATGTTTTCTGAAACAAGCTTTTCAGAGCATGAAACGATACACCCTTGTTATTGTTACTGATATTTTAAGTGGTAATTTGTGCTCATGCAGATGGCACAAAGGGATTTTTTAAAACCATGAAGGATTAATGAAAATCCCCACCCTTCAAAAATATCAGGTCTTGCTTAGGCTCAGTAGACTAAATGCATCCTGCTATCTGAGAGCACTAATAGAATAGCCTTTCAAGGTAATTAGGGAAAGCAGTGCCTTTTCTTACAGATGCCTTTTTCTGGGTTTGTAAATTCTAATATCACAATTAAAAATACATTTTATTGCTCAGATCATCATATAAAGTCATTCTCACTTGATCAAATTCTTATAATTATGCTAATCATTCGTTCTGGTAAATTTCTGAACTGAACGTCTCATGTGGTGTTTACATAAGAGGGAAGTTAGCTACTCTACAAAGAATCAGTTTGGATATAAACTGACACCTTTGTTAATTTTACAGCACCTTTTGGGTCTCCACTCTTGAGTGACTATTACAAAATCAATTTTTTGTGCAATAGTTTCTGCCACTGTTATTGCATACAATATAAAGGACATAACATGGCTTGGAGTTCGCGTGAGGGCACTGGACGGCTCCTGCCATCTGTACCAGGGATTTGCTTTTGTAACTCAACTGCATATTCACAGTGTTCCAGGCACATGTTTTGCTGATCTACCGGCACACATTGTTATGAACCATGGGAAAACATTTGTTTCTTTGACCTCTGGACATATTTTCTTCCAAGAAATATTTTTTGTTCTTGCACAGACTAGATGTGAAATCCAGTCAAAGTTCTATTTTGTATTGGAGAAATACAACTAGAAAATTATAATTAGGAATAATAAGCCATGAAGGGTGATGTTTTTCTTTAATCACAGCACTCAGGAGATAGAACGGGGAAGACAGGAGTTCAAAAGCATTCGTGACTCTACAAAGAGTTCAGTCCCATTTAGAAAACATGAGACCCTGCCTCAAAAAAATGCTTAAAACATGACTGTAATTTAATATATAATTATTAATTTTGCAAAAAAATATTCCACATCAAAACTATTAAACACCTGATTTCTATTCAGCGTTGGAATCTACTCTTATACATAAAATAGAGTGAAATTTTCAATCTACTTGTTATCATACTGACCTCTACTGAGGCCAGCTAGGAAAGATAAATAGCCCCAAACTTCTGATCAATTAAATATATACACTGAATCAAATATTTCCATTTATTTTCTAGCCATATATAATATTCAGATCATTATAATACATGAGGTCAGTAGGAAAGACACGTGGAAACAAATAATAACATGGGTATGTTGAGGTATGAAATCTTTAAAGGGACTTTACATTGGGTTAAGGCTCAACAAGAAAACATAAAATGCTGTTCCTTCTTTGATTGCTGTGGAATTTCCCACAGCTTTCTCTCCTACAAAGAATCTATTACCTGTGTTTTGCTTGAGTTGCAAACCATTAAATTAGCAGCACACTGAAACTGGAAGATAGGACTCCAAAAGAGTGAACTAATTCTAGTCACATGATTTCTTAAAGCTCTAATGAAAATCATCTAAAGAATCTTTTCAATTTTAATGAGAAATTTTGTGTTGTATTGTGAGCATATGGAAAACAAACAAATATATAAATTTCTGTAGGAAACAATTAGCTTTAATATTTGGCATACTTTGATATATGAGGTAAATATTTTAAGATCTTGACTTTTTCCTATCAAAGCACTTGCTCTATTGATAGTATGTGTCTTCTGAGCAGATCTGTGGCTTTTGAGAATATATCCTTAGAACTTACTATGAGATTGACAAGCAGATCTTCATAATCATTAAAATTAGAACAAATATAACTTTAAGAGCCTACTGTATGCCAGACACTGTCTTTAGTACTCACTGTATCTTGTCACACTCTCAGATATTTCTAGTATAACCATTTTATAAATAAATAGATTGAGACAATGAGAAGTTATATAACTGGTCCAGAGTGAAACAATGGGTGTGGATAAAGCCGGCACACTGTTACTTCTAAATGTTATGTTATAGCTCCCTGAGGAGAAATAGGTTCATGATGAACATTTGAATTACACAGAACTGCAGAAATTACTCAAGTAGAGGCTTCCTTTGTAGAGCTGACAAATATTCAGTTATTTGATGTTTCTATTGCTCCTAGTATTAGTTTGGGCTTTTCGAACGCTGTTTAATCTCGTATTGCCTATGCTCTCAACTGTCTCTTGCTCTCCTCTCACTTTCAGTGCTGCATGCCCAGTAGCCTCATTTCTACATGCAAGCCGTCCAAGTTGCTTTCTATGCATTCTCACTAGCCCTGCCTCCTGGCCTGTTATCCATTGTTGTGCATTTGACTCCATCTCGTTCATGTTTTAGTTAAAATATTAGAAAAGACATCGGAGTGTAAAACAGCCAAATCCATTCGGTCTCTATTCGTTTATTCTCTTGGTTTTCTCTTCTTGTGGTTTTTTTTTTTTTTTGGCTTTTTGTTACATACTTTATCATTTGCAATTCATCTTTTTTAAAAAAATTAAATATACTCTTATTTACATCATTGAGCATTAAATCTAGTCCATAGAACTTACTATGAGCTCAGGAAATAAACTGACCTTTATCTAAGTGTTTCTCTCCTATGCTGGAGCATCATACTGTCTCAGTAAGTGCTTGCCTCTTCAGATCAGTGTTTCTTACATCAGAAATTCATTTTTCAACAAGTTCAAACACCCAATTTGAGCCTGCTCTGTGACAAGCATTTTGCTACCTGCAGTGTACAGTCTGAAACAGTAAATAAACAATGGAGTCCCTGGCCTGAAGGCACTTACAGGTCAAAGTGAAAGTTATCCCTGTGACAACTAGAGCCCTGTGAGGGAAGACATAAAGCAGAGGTGAGCTGGTACTGAAGAAGAAATTCAGAGTAGGCAATATTAATATTGCAAAAGATCAAACTAGGGAAACCCTCTGCATGGGTGGCTTGATAGAAAATAGGGATTACCCTAAGAGTAGAAGTGCCAGATCTTCTCTGACATTGCAGTGCAGCACTTGCATCCTGGAAACGGTGACTGGAAAGATACAGTGAGCAGAGCTTGGTGCCACTCTGACCACACTACTTGGCCTTGGGCACCAAGTCTAAGTCAGGTGTGCTAATGTGAGCCGTCACACTATGGCATCACCAATTACAAGTATGTTTGAACTATAATTTGTCAGAAGTTTTTAGACTGAGTGTTGCTGTTATAGTGTTAGACACCGAAGAAAAGTTTGCACACAAGAGGGACAAGAAGAGAGGATGAATGGATTGAAGAATAGAAGATGGGATGAAGGTGGAAGGAAGAGGCGGGGAAGGGGTACTAGCTAAACCATTGACCGGTTTCTTATTTTAAGGAGTAAATAAAACAGTGACCTGATTTCATAGTTGGAGTTATTTTCTGCTACCAAGAGACATTTTATGGCTTTCATTCTATAACTTTTTTAATATAAGCATAAAAGCTTATAAACTGACAAATAACACAAGAAGACTGAAAACTAGATTATTTCAAGTTATTATCAGAGACTGAAAACAAATGAGCTTGAAAACAATAGCAACCAGGCATGGGCTCAGCAGGAGGCAGGATTAGGGTGAGAAGTTTGGATCAGAAGAGGTGATTTTCTTAGTTCTTTGTGTTTTTATAAAGCCATGATAAGACAGAGTCTTGAAAGCAATTATGATTAGTAATTTCTGCTCAGATATAATTTCATTCTACACTTGACCAAATATTAAAATGAATCAATAAATATATTGATTATATAATGACCACACTGGTTAGCAGTGCCAGCTTCGGCTCAGTGCTGGTGACATATGCCTTTAATTTTAGCATTTGAGAGGCAGAGGTAGGTGAATCTCTCTGAGTTTGAGGCCATCCAGGTCTACAAGAACTAGTTCCAGGACAAGTTTCAAAGCTACAGAGAAACCCTGTCTCAAAAATAAAACAAAACAAAAACAAACAAACAATCAAAAGCGCTGCCACTTCATCTTGGATTGTTTTCTAATGAGAGCCATCACACCATTGAGGCATCTATGTCAAGTAAGTTTGAGCTGTAATTGATGGGATACTTTTGTATTATGTTCCTGTTAGAACATCAGATGCTTAAAAGAGGGGTCAACACAAGAGGGAATAGAAAGGATGATAAATGGATGTATAATAAGGAAGGAAGAAGAAAACGGAAAAGAATTACCATTTGGAGAATTTTAAACATTCTTATTGGATCCCAGCACTTGGGAGGCAGAGGCAGGCGGATCTCTGTGAGCCCAGTCTGGTCTACAAGAGCTAGTTCCAGGACAGGCTCCAAAACCACAGAGAAACCCTGTCTCAAAACAAACAAACAAACAAACAAACAAAAAAAACAAAAACCACATTCTTATTGGAGCAAGGAGATGAGTTAAATAGATAGGCAGAGAAATAAATGCTTGAATTATGTATGTATGTATGTATGTATGTATGTATGTATGTATGTATGGACAGATGGATGGACAGACAGATGGATGGATTGACAGACAGAAAGACAGACAGACAGACGGATGGATGATGGATGAATGAATGGATGATAGTCAGATACAATCCATCTGATTATTGTGGAAAACACTTACTGAGGATTATCTTTAACAAGCCCATCCCTTTCCCAGACTTTCTCTCATCTTCATTACTATCAAGTACTTTGAAGAAAATGTTAATCATTGAAACCATAACATCAGTACTATACGGTTTTATACCCATAAGTCACTGAAACCTGGTAGGATTAATATTTTTGTTTCTATTTTGTAGACATGCAGATAAAAGATCACTTTCTCGATAATGGCTTTGTGCTTTGCTCACTAATTGTGACCAACTTGTTTGGCAATTTGGAAAAACTCTTAACAGCCTCTCCCTCCTTCCCTGGCTTTTATTCAAAATGCTTGCAGGAATCTGTAGTCATTGTCTGGTCAATCTGTCTTTTCTAGGCTATGCTGTTCCTGAGATAGACTCTATTTCCAGTTTTATGAATTTACATCACTACCTATATCATACAATTTGACTTACTGTGATGGATTGTATGTATTCCTGTAGAACTTTGTCAAAATAATTTTGTTGTTCTAAATTTGGTGATTGTTATATAATTTGACACAAAGCATAGTAAGCTGCACTATTAAACAAAAATTAGTTGGCATTCAAAATAATGGGTTTCATTATGACATCTTCATACATATGTGTCATATAATGCCTATATTTGAGACCTTTACTGTCCTCTTCCACCCATTTTATCAAATGTCCCTGTGTTCTGATTTCATGTCATATATATGTTTACATATATACAAATATAAATTATGTATGTGAGAGAACATGTGGCTATTGTCATTTCAAGTTTCATTTATGGCATTTAATGTAATAATTTTCCTTTATATTCATTTTTCTAAAATTTATAGAATATCAGGATTCTCTCTGGAAAGTAGAATTATTTCTTAACAATTTTTGCAATAAATGATATGCTCTATTCTGTATGCCATGGGCTGGCTAATTAGCTCATATTTGGCTTTATTCATGCTTATTATTGAACATGACTGCTTGCATGTAGGTGAGGCAGTCTTTTGCACATCAGTTTTTTCATATGGAGTCAATAAGCTTTGTGATATTACATAACATGCAGCAAGCAGGCTATTTCAGGGTATTACTCTACTAAGAAGTTACATTTGCAATGCACTCATGGAGAGTAATGGAAAACATGGACAAAACATGGACAGCCAGCCAAAGAGGGAAGTCTCTAGTATTTCAGGAAAGCCCCTGCACTATCACCTACTTCTAAATCCAGAACTGCTTCTTCATCTGAGTAGGTGGTGCGAGAATGCTAAACTTTCCATAAGTCTGAGAAAAAAAATAACACACTAACTAGTGTCTCTATTTCCATAAAGTTCCAGTTCTTTTCCACTAAAATTCACAAAATTCTGTTTCATATGCACAACTGCTATGGCAGTCACTGTCAAGGATCTAAGGTGGTACTTTGTTTTGTTTTGCTTTGCTTCTTTAATACTATGGATTTAATGGTACAATAGTGGCATTGATATTATGGGAGTAACCAACCACTTTTTAGAATGGATTTAAGGCACACCCCACAGTATAAAATATACCTGACATTGTTAACAAGGGAAAGAATATCTTGATATATGGGTCATGTCCCTTGGGGAAAATGTACAACTATTATTCTGCTAAGTAAACATAGCAATAAAAAGATTTCAGATGGCAAATTGCTATCCTTATAAATCATTACATTGATACCCTCATCAAAGAAGCTTCTTGCAATAGATAACAATTAACACAGAGACCCAAGACTGGTCAATATGAGATAATAAAAGACTGGAATGCTTAGAGATAAACTGGATGAGTCTATCATGCATCCTGAAAACTCAAGTATTTATAAAAAAGAGGAGAATAAAATGTAAGAGCCAGAGATAGTCAATGGCTTCAAGGAAACAGTCTTTTCCTGACACAAGAGATTCACATATGCAAATATGACTCGCAACATTTGTAGCAACTGGACAAAATTCAAGCATGAAGGAGAGGTAGTGGGCATAAATTCTTACCCCTAAGAGGAATTTGTTTGCTACTAGGCTGGGAAAACTCAGTTTTCTTTAATGGTGTGACATCTGGTATATCTACCAGAATTCACAGCAGGCCACACGCCCAGGAGTAACACAACTGGACTAGATGGATTTAAAGAAGGGCGTAGGGAGATATATGTGATGAATAGAAAAAAATAAATATGCAGAGATATATGGAGATAGATAGATAGATAGATAGATAGATAGATAGATAGATAGATAGATGATAGATAGATCATAAAATGGGGCAGCTAAGAAGGTGAGAGAGGATTTGGGGGATAAAATATGATAAAGAGGATCAAATATATTCTATAAAATTATCTAATAGTTAACATTTAATAAAAATTTTAAAGTACTGTTAATTTAAGTGTGTTATTGTTGTAGCAATGCTATTTTAAAATCAATGGAAATAACTGTATTAAAGGTGGCTTATTACCCACCATATACAAGATCAAGATGGCATTTCTTTTCTTCCTTGTGATTAGGGATGATTTTGTTTCCTCCATTTCATGGGGCAGGACAAGGAAGATGAGTTTCCCAAAGTTGCTTCTAGGCTTGCACATCGTACCATATTCTGGCATAAACATTAATTGGGAGTAAGAGGGGAGCTTGTTTCTGTGATATGGAATGTACCTAACTGGAAAGGCAATTTCAACCTAAAATACAGCAGCCAGCTTACTGTATGTTTATGTCTTCAAGATGGGATGAGACACAAATCATCAAGTTCAAAATTCTTTTTTACTTAAGTTATGCTTGAGTTTACATCTAGCTATAAAAGAAACAAATTAAAACAGTAATTCTTCTTAATGATTTCAACCTGAACCCACAGCACATTCACTAATTTAGATTATCTATTAACCTAACCATTTTTATGGTTTGTCGGTGGTTTTGTGGTAATGCGATGAGAAACAAGAATGGATTAATGAGTGGGTAAAAGAATACTAATCTTGATTTTAAAACCTGAGCAACCTCAGATAGGCCTGCCTTTCCAGGAGACTACACTCACCTGGTTATTGCTTCTGTGCCTGAGCCCAGCTGGAATGGTACCTGCAGGATAGCAACAATTCTGTCTTTTCCTGATGTTACGATGCAGTTGCATGACGTTTGGACCAATGTAAAATATGTCAGGTGTGAAGGACATATTTAGAAATAGATTTGAAGACATAAAGATGACAGGACTTCTAGAAGTAGAGAGAAATAAGTAGCTGTATTCCTGTTACTGCCTTCCTTCACAACGTGATGTTGCTGAACATAGTATCTGATAAACACAGCAGTAGAAGCTTTTCCCATTCACTCTGAGTTTTCTAAATTAGATGGTTCATAAAGAGTTAATTTATGGAACAAAATGAGGGATTCCTCCCATTTTACAAATTTTATAGTCATTGAATAGTGGTAGTGAGTATTTTGATGTTTACTGAACTTATCTTGAATTTGCATACTATAAACTGACTTTTGCAGAGGAAGGGGTTTAGTTCAAAGCCCCACACTCACTAGATAAATGATCAAGCACTAATCTCAATTCCCTGCTGTAGACTACAAAATCAATAGAGCCCTTCATGAACTAAATAATATTAGTCTGTATGTGAACCAAACATGTCCAGCCAGGTCTGTACACACGGAGAATCTTTTCAACTGAATAAAAAAAATTTGCCATATTTTTATGTTTGGTGATATCTCATGTGTGCCAACTTTTCTGTGTTCTGGTGAGAGTAAGAGAAGTTATTTTGAATTCTTATGTAATATTTAAAATAGAAATTAGATTCATAACGATGTCTATAAAACTCTTTATGTTTTATTTTCACACCAATAAAAATAACAACAGCACTATCTACTTTTTTAACATTATGGTGAAAATTAAATGAAATAATTCAGGATAATTATGCTACTTCACATTTTGTAAGCATCCATAAACTGCTGGTTCTTGGTTACCTTTTAGATTTGTGCAAGCAATGTGGGAAGTTCTTTTGTATATGTGTTGTTTTTGTTAGTTAATGAATAATGCTGCGTCAGCCTATGACAGGGCAAAATAAAGCCAGGTGGGAAACCCAAAAAGAGATATAGAGAAAGAGTGGGCAGAGTCAGGAGAACACCATGTATCTGCCAAAGAAGAAAGACCCCTGCCTGCTCCCACTGGAACCTTACCAGTAGGCCACAGGCTCATGGTGATACACAGATTAATAAAAATTGGTTAATTTAAGATATGAGTTAGCCAGTAATATTCTTGAGCCATTGACCAAACTGTTGTAATTAATATGGTTTCTGCACATATATTTGGGTCTGTGCAACAGGGAAATGAACGAGTAACTCTCCATTTACATGCAAGTGAGAATTTCCAGCAATGGCACAGAAACTCAGAAATGTTGAGACTTGCATTTCCCCTCTATTTAAATGTTGAAGGTAAGATCTTTGGAAATCCCGGCATATATACATCGTAAGTTCTCAAATTGGAGTATATAAAAGAATTTCTGAAGGAAGCACTAAATAGCAAAATCTACCAGATTCTCTCAGAGCAGTGCCTATGAATCTAGGCTTTACCATCTTCTGCACTGATCTGCTTCTACAATGAAACAGCCTTAGAGTTTTTTTAATTCTATGCCTCAATTCAGAAATGGAGCTTCATAGGCAATTAAAGATGTGCATAATTTTTGTATCTGACAGACTTTTCATTGCCGCAGTTGTGACCCTTGTACACACTGATGACTGACAGTTGTGGTAATGAATATTTTTAGACTTCTTTACAGGAAGCTTTCTAGAGCTTTTTTTTCTGAAAATAGATTTTTTTCCACAAAATATATTCTGATTATAATTTTTCTTCACCCTAGTCCTCCCATTTTCTCCACACTCTTCTCCAACCCAGATTAATGCACTTCTGTCTTTCATTTGAAAACAAAAAAAAATCATATAAGGAATAATAAAAAATAAAATAAGATAAAATAAAACCGAATAAACCAGAATAGAACAAAACAAATGGAAGAAAAAATTAAAAGACTAAGAAACAAATATAGAAGCAGAGACAGACACATTAACACATACAGAAATCTCATGAGATCATAAAACCAGAAGCCCCAGTATATATGCAAAAGGACCTGTAAGGTTTTTAAAAAAAAATGCCTGGCTCAACATTATGAGACAAAGAGCCTCCAAAGATGCTGCTGAGTTCATTGTCTCTATTGGTCATGGGTCCATCTTTAAGAGTGCTTTGTTTCTCCAGACAGACTCCCATGGAAAAATTAATTTTCCATTTGCAAGTGACTATCAGTTGCAGACAGCTTCTGGGTTAGAGATACAGGAGTGTGTTCATATCTAATACCTTTTGGCTCTAGGACCTCATCTAGTGCAAACCCACACTGGCCCTAAGTATGCCGCCACAGTCTGTGAGTTCAGATGTGCATTGCTAATGAGATGGGTTTAGAAGGCCTTGTTTCCTTATTGTCCTCCCTCTTCTCCTCTGGTTCTTACATTCCTTCTGTCTCTTCTGCAAGGTTCGCTGAGCCATGAGGAGAGTATTCTCTCTCTCTCTCTCTCTCTCTCTCTCTCTCTCTCTCTCTCTCTCTCTCTCCCTCTCTCTGTCTCTGCATATTTTCTGGCTGTGGGTCCTTGTATTTGTTGCTATATGCTACAGAAAGAAACTTCATTGATGACTGATGAGCAAGGCACAGATTTATGAGTACAGCATAATACCATTAGGAATCATCCTACTGCTGTCTCACTTTAGCAGAACAGTAGTATTTGACTTTCTACAGCACAACAGGTTCCTAATGAAACATCACAGTATTTTTGGCATCATTGTTTTAGCATTTCCAAAGAATATGTGTGCTATCTTTTGAGATTTAACTAACACGATTATGCATGACTTCTTTCTTCAAATGAATTAGCAAATAGATTTCTTTAGTTTATGTTTCTCTTTTCTGTTACTTACCAAAGGTTCAAGATGCCAGTATATACTGTGATATCCAGAAGAGAAGGATAAAGAAGCACATCCAAGCTCTTTAGACATGGGCCCTTTTACATAGTGTCTATGTACTAGTGCTTTTAAAAATTATTTAAATAGCATAAAGTTTGGAAAATTATGTGTATTATTATAGTAGAAACACATGTTTTAAATGTGTGCTGATTTGTACTGCTTCTACAATCATTTAATCATGCAAAGCAACTTTCATAGGAATATTTCTGAGTTTCTGAACATGGATCTCAAGTCTAAGGAAAGTCTTCAAGTTCCTTTGAAAAACCATGCAAGAACTTAACAGTCCCAAGAGTCATCTCTTCACCATTCTGGACAACACAGAGAGCTATTGCTTCACCATTTTTATTAAGTTAAATTTGTGATCGAGTACAGAAGATGTTTATTTTTGTTGTTACTAAGAGGAAACAAATGCAGACAAGGCAGCACACATCATCATCCATGTACACAGGAAGTACAGGTAGGAGGACTGGGAAACATGTACAGTAGGATCTAAATAGAAATTTCAAGGCCCCATCTCAAAGCAAAAGAAACAAATAAACAACAAAAAGATGCTATGGTAAGAGCATATCCCTCATGGCTATAGAGAGTCAGCAAGTAGTTAAAGTCAGAAACATTCAGGATATTGGCCCACACCATATATCTCTGGTAGGAAGCCAAGAATGCCAAGCAAAGAACAATCAGATGCAGATGTTATTTTCCCTGTTGCCAAAGGAGAGATTGCAGATACATCCATTTCATTGTCTCTTCCAGTCTTTCCTATGAATCTTATCACCCTTTTAAATAACTTCCACTCACATGCACTCTGGTGACTGCAGACCCTCTACCTTCCTTTTACTGATGGGTGGATAGAGTTAGTTCATCCGCGTAAGTTTGTCAGAAGTGATGGGTGGGCTGCACTTACACTTGACTCATAATTTGCTTTAAAGTATTATTTCATCCTCCACTGAGCATATGGAATTGGTATTATGAAAATAAAAACATTAAAAGGTACCATATTGAGGCCACCACTTTCTCTTCATCCTATGTGCTCAGTAATCGGCTAGCCTAAGCTTGAAACTAACTTTCAAGTCTCCAGTAAGACCCTGTCATCTTAAGAGAAGAATCTGCATCTTCATGAGTTTTAGAACTTTGTTTTTGATTTATTTAAAGTGGGTACAGGGTGCACAAAGCTGAATCACCCTCATTTCTCTGATGTTGGCACATGTTGGTACCATAGTCACATTGGTTCTTGACACAGAGAATATCCTCCTGGTGGTAGATGGAATCCAGAGTGTCACTGAAATGTTGCTGGGGACCAAATCGCTGTGCACCTGCTGTGAAATTGGGCAGTACTTCTCTAATCCCATTTCAAATCTACAGAAATTGGTCAGCTAAATAGGGCTAAATGGGTTGTGTCTGTTCTCTCAGCATGCAAATCTATGCAGTTTGGGGATCCAACTCATCCTGTGTTCCCTGGTAGGTCATGCTAGTCAATGAAACAATAGTTTTCATTTCCATACTATTATCCATACAGTTGTCAGACCTAAAATCACATTTAACTCCTTTGATTGAACTTTCAATAATCCGTGGGTTAAATTATACCAAATCATAGTAGTGGTAAACGTTACCTTCAAGCTGAGAGAATCATTCCTTTAAATGAGCCATTATCTGCACAGGAGCCTCTATCCCAAACAGAAGTGGCATCCCACACAGGCATCGGGAACACAGCTTTAGGAACATACTCAAAGGCCATGAGTGAATAAGAACCCAGATCCATACCACAGCATACTTCTTACAGCTTACTATACACACAGATATTAAAAGGTAAGGCAAACCACTTCACTGAATCCTGACCTCATTTCTTAAAATGGGTAAAATGAGAAAATATCTCAAAATCTTTCTAGAAATAAGGGGGGGGGATTCAACTATTCTTTACCTTCATGGTCAGGTAAACCCTCTGGGAGTATTCTGAGGCATACACTCAAATTGTGGTTTGAGGTTTGGGTATGTCTATATGTCTGGTGCTGATGTGATTAAGAAACACTTTCTAATATACAACTGCTTATCGCCTACCTTGTGCAGACGCATTCTGCATGTGCTCATGTAGAGAAACAAATGATCTTGCTGGAGCATCCTGTACCTAACAAGGCTGGAACAGGCAAAGCAGGCACCTGCATAGGCACCTTTCCAAAGCTGGGCATCCTGGAGTCCTTGTCATCTTAGGCCCCGTCACAACCACTGTTTCCTTACGCACTATCAGATGACAGGATGCACGCATACACATTACCTTCAATCTCAAGAGTGGACAGGCAGAATACATCACTGTTTCTACCCAAAATTACGTTGTAGAAATTCACACAATTGGTGGCAGGCTGCCTGTGGCCTTTTAATTTTGTTTATATATAAGCTCTAAATGACAGATTTTGTACTAACAATTTAAGGTTAAAGGGGTATATTCTGCTGCTTGTTGCTGTTAATGTTTTGTTTTGTTTGAACAATGATCTTTGATTTATTCCACTCATCTGATTTAATCCATTTATTTAAAAATGTAGAATATGCCTAAAGGGAAAAAAAGCAAGCAAACAAACAAAAGAAAAACAAAAAACAAAAAAACCTTCTATCTCCATCTTTGATGTAGCCTTCTTCTCAGATCTCTTGTTCCAAAGACATAGCAATCTTTTGGTGAACACGAAGGCAATTGGTAACTAACTATATCATGTTGTGGTCTGAAGTGTGGGAAAATTTCCATAGTGTTTTCTGAATATATGTGGAAAATACATTGGTAATCCTTGTAGGATCCTGGGCTGCCATGTAAGAAACTAGGTCAGGCCGGGCAGTGGTGGTGCACGCCTTTAATCCCAGCACTCAGGAGGCAGAGGCAGGCGCATCTTTGTGAGTTCGAGGCCAGCCTGGTCTACAAGAGCTAGTTCCAGGACAGGAACCAAAAGCTATGGAGAAACCCTGTCTCGAAAATCAAAAAAAAAAAAAACTAGGTCAGTTGATATATGATATACAACTAGAAGTCACAGAATGAGGTGAGGCTTGATTCATTGTGCCTCCAGTTCCTAGAAGTGTGTTCAATGGCTGACGGCAGTATTTCAGGGCTGCAATAAGAAAGGAGCATGTTCTTCCCCTAATGCCTCAGGAAGTTAGCTTAGGGAAGAGACTAACCTCGATTGTGTTCACTTTCCCTTGTATTTGGACCCTAATTCAGAACAGTGTCATGTATTTTCACGAGAATATTGGAAGTCCTTCGAGACAGACTTCCCCTACATTAAAGATATTCATTAGTAATTTGTGTGTAGTCAGTGCACAACAAGTCTAATGAACTTAAGACATCAAATAGACCTGAGACCAATGAAGAAATCTGCACAAAAGCAAGGGGAAAATAAAAGCTTCAATGGACAATATTTATCCTGTGTGATCAGAGATAAGCATCTATGGTTTTCCTCATCCCATGCCTATGACTCTGTTAAAGAAACTCAAGATGAACAAAGCATGTGTTATGGTGGCATGGATTTCACCTACTTTCAAGTTATCTCACTGGAAACAGGACGTAAAACCCCTGACTTCCTCATAATTTCTTTCACAGTTTTATTAAGACTAAAATTCTATGTGAATTTAAGCCTTCACATTTATTCTCTCTCTTAAAAGCTTTCATTTTGCCATGTGATGAATATTGGACTCGAGTGGATTATCTGGATAAAGAGAATTAGCTGAGGTTTGCATCAGTCAAGAGACTAAAGTCACCAGAGGCTTTAAGGGAGTGACTTACAATATAAATAGGACTAATCTCCTTCAAGAACTGACTTTCAAGAAAGAGAATTTTCTCAAGACCAGTGTTTTTAATCAGCAAGATCTACAGCAAGATTGGAAGTAATGCCAGCGATAAGGGAAGCCGGCTGTGCACAAGGAAACGGACTGAGCAAGCGGCCAATGATCTGATTCATGCGGAATGTGAGAGGCTGGGGGTGGATTAAGAAGTCTCTTGGATCGCCTAACTACTTCTAGCTCTGAAACTGCCATCCAAAGCCATCCCTGCCTGAAGTGGAGATGCACCATTTGGAAGGGAAGCAGTTATTAGCTGGACGAGGGGACCCATTGAGATGCTGCAGATGTAGACCAGTGTTTCCATTTTCCATGCCAAAAGCATCAGTGCCAGACACAAAACAGGTGGAATTATTCTAGCATGGCTTTGTAGGGAGAAAGGAAAGTGAGATATGTGTTTTGCGTGAGATGATGGGGCACCAGTAAAAGCAGACAAGGTGACCACAAAATGAGGCAAGAAACTTACCCAGCTAGAAGTTGTTGGAGCCTGGCAGTGACCTGCACTTATAAACTCACGTCTTCTTCTCTTTGGAAGAAGGAAAAAAAGTACTCCTGAGTGTCTGATTTTGGTGACAAAAGAAGTGATTGTTTTGGGTTGATATCATGCAATTTACAAGGGAAAGTATATTAAAGCAAACAAATGCCTCTATAATGTTTCAGACATGTTTTCTTGTGTTTGTGGATTTTCTTTAGTATCTCCACAAAAGCTCAAAAAATTAATTTTCACAGTGAAAAGTGGGATCCATAGGCAAAGTTGGGATCCATAACCAATCTTCATGTTATTTGCCTTTGAAACAGTGAAGAAATGGGCCATACCCTCAGATTATATTGTTGTGTCAATATTTTTTACCCAGGACACTTTTTAGCCAAAGCTAAATGTGATGTGATAGTCCTTCTTTATACTAAAGAGTATATTAGGACCTCAGGAATACATTTCTTGTATTCATTTTACATACCAACCACAATTCTCCCCTCTTCCCTTCTCCCACTCCCCCTACCATCTTCCACTCCTCAGACAGGGAAATTCTCACACAGGGGATTCAACTAAGCCTGGCATACCAAGTCAAGGCAGGACTAAGTCCCCACCACCACCCTCCACATCAAGGTTGAGCATAGGGATTCCTGGGAATTTCCCTAGCACCAGGTTTCTCCCTAACTCCATAATGGCCCCTTCTATTAAAGTGTCTCTTCCATTGCTCTCCCTCTCCTTCCCTTCCCCAACTCAACCTTGTTTTCATCCCCCATCCCCACCCCTCCCTGACCACAGTTTATCTTATCTATTTCCCCTTTCTAGGATGATCAATTTGTGTCCCTTTTAGGGTTTTCCTTGTTACCTAGCTTTTCTGGGGCTGTGGTTATCTTTTACTTTACATCTTATATCCACTTATGAGTGAGTACATATGGTGTTTGTCTTTCTGGGTCTGGGTTACCTCACTCAGGATGACTTTTTTTCCAGTTCCATCCATTTGCCTGTAAATTCCATTATGTCATTGCTTTTGACCACTGAGTAGTATTCCATTGTGCAAAAGCACCAAATTTTCTTTATCCATTCTTTGGTTGAGGGGCCTCTAGATTGTTTCCATTTTCTGGCTATTATGAACATAGTTGAGCAAGTGTCTTTATGATATGATTGAGCATCCTTTGAATTTGTGCGCAAGAGCATATTGCTGTGTTTTGAGGTAGATTGTTAAAGTTTTAACATTGAGTATCTGAAACTCAAAAATAATGTTCCCACTACTGCCCTAGGTAATGGATGAGCATTCTAGAGCAGAGAGGCATAAGAGCATGAGAGGTTACCCACTAGGAAAACACTCCAAAGGCCTCCTTCTAAAGACAGGGCCAGTGGCTTTTATGAAATTATGACGTTTAGTCAACTGCACTGGAAACCAGAGAGATAGAACAGCATTGACAAAGTTAAGCCACACTCCATCAAAGCAAGTAAACCAGGTACTTCCTCTTTGCCTGCTGAGTTCCTAGTTAACTCCTTAAACACTTCACTTCTCCTGGACCATTTTTTTTTGTTCTCTCTGAGAGATTTTGAAACAGATAACCATAACACTCATGTTGTCTGTTGTCCATCCCAGTGTACTCTGAATTCCATTAGGATAATATGTTTACTACCTACGATAATGGTGTGCAAACCATTTATCTACAAGGCCAGGTAGCAAATCACATGGGACTTTGAGAACCATACTATCTCTGTGCCATTTATGTATTTAACACACACACAAACAAAACTGTAAAGCCTTATTCAATTTGTAAGAGATGTATGAGGCTATGTTCTAGTAAATACTTACCTGCAGGATATACCTCTCACTTGGCTACAGTACCTGGAATAGAACAGGGAAAACTAAGCTGATGTTCTAAGTTCAAGAGAGGAAGAAAATGTGTTTGAGAGCTTTTAGTTATTGGATTATTTAGTGATTTTATATAATGAAGGGTTGGACAGGTCTACGTTTCTGGCTATAAGGTGGAGGACTTTGTGCAAAAGCAGCATTACTAGGTATGAATAATGGTGAGGGAAGAAAGTGGAAATACATTTGCCACATACAATCATGAGAACTCTGTGCTACTCGAGAACATCTTCATCATATACACGATTTGTGAGAACACACATTCTTGGTTTTAATTTCTGGGTTTCATGATACTGGGGACATGCATTTTTGTCATGTCCCAGAATGATATGAGGCTTCATGGTTGAGGCTACACTCTGAGACCAGGTGTATTAAAAAGAAGTGCCCAAGTATGATATCTGGGTTTCATTAATATTAGAAGTAAATAGACTTGAAAGCAATTAAGGACAGATTGCAACAAAAAGCTTAATATTATGAATATACATATTACTCAAATAACTTGCAGTCTTTAAAGACTAGAGTAGTATTTCTTCTGTTTCCTGTTGTGGGGAGCGGTGGGCTGTGTTCTGGCCACCCTGGCTCCTGCATGGATAGCTTATTCCCCGAAATAATTACACGGAAACTGTATTCTTTTAAACACTGCTTGGCCCATTAGTTTTAACCTCTTATTGGCTAGCTCTTACATATTGATCTAACCCATTTTTAATATTCTGTGTAGCAATACAAGCTGACTTACCAGGGATGATCTTAACCTGAGTCTGTCTGGAGTGGAAGAATCATGGCGACTGCCTGACTCGGCTTCTTTCTCCCAGCATTCTGTTCTGTTTACTCTGCCTACCTAATTTTCTGTCCTATCAGGCCAAGCAGTTTTCCTTATTAGTTAATCAATGAAAGCAACAGATAAGATACAAGATCCACCTCCATCATTTCCCCTCTTTCTGTTTAAACAAAAAAGAAAGGCTTTAACTTTAACATAGTAAAATTACATATAACAAAACAGTTAACAAGTAAGAATTATAGTTACAATATTTATATTTTGGTGCTACCAGTTATACCTTATATCACTTTTTTGTGCTTTTGTCCCCATGAAAATGGGTTGTTCATCGTTAGTCTACATATCGACTTTGGGTATCTGAGCCTTCCTTATAACTGTCCCAGAAGATTAGGGTTTTCCTGCTAAACCAAAAAACCTGTGATCTCTAAGCAACATCAAGAAGGTTACAGATATTGGGATTAAGCATCTCCATCCCCACAAACTATCAGAAAAATATTAGCAAAAATATTTCTTAACTAAGCAAACACAAGAATCTCAAGTCTATGAAATGTCAAGCTTTATGGTTAATATTTGTGGGAGAAATTGTGTGCACATTTCTGCATTTACAATCAGAGCCATTGCTCAGCTCAGCACAGACTGCCTGTCCTCTATGTTCTGTTTCCTTCCTCATAGTACTTCTCTCCACTCTCCTTATTATCATTGGCATGGTTTTTAATATTAGCAATTATGTTTAAAGGCACTATTCTCTGAATTCTCCTTACAGTGCTTCATCTTTATTTCCTATTTCTTTTTCACAACTGTTGATGTGTATGTCATTCTATCTCCATTTCAGAGAAATCCAGAGACAAGAAAACTTGCTCAAAATCAAAATTTGAATAGATAATAGTGAATTATTTCCAGACCTGACAGAACAGAGCTCATCCTCATCCAAAAACAACAACATCAGAAACTGCACACATGCTAAAATTCCAAAGTCCTTTCCATTGACTGTGCATAGCTATAGATATGAAATAACAAGATTGTTGAAAATGTAAAGATACAGAAACACTTTAAAGCTCTCATGATCCTAATCCACAGCAGGAGAAATTTATATACACATGGAAGTCCATCGGGAAATCTTACCTAGTCCACTACTAAGGAAAAACTTGACCAGGACTTCCTAACTCCTTCCTGACATTGTAAGCTTTGTGTATGAAGTAGAGAACAGTGTTGATTATTGTAGAAAACAAGAATGATTTTGTCCATGAGACAGGAAAAGTGGGTGTGAGAAGTAGAAAATGATTGCATTCTACAGAGATGTTGGTCATACCTTGAGGCTTGAGGTCATATCTACAAGCACTGTGTAAGGACAGCTCTAAGCTGTGAATTGTGGTCAATTATCTCTTTTGTTTTTGCTTTGCTTTTCTTGCTCCCTTTTTTAAATCTATGAGCTATTGGACACTTTCGAAAACCAATGAGGGATACCACAATTTCCCACCCCATCAAGGATAATGACTTCATAGAAGTTTCACCAGGGAAACCCTTTTTCAATTAGTTTATGTTTCCTATATTTTCTACAATCTCACAAGACTGTTTGCAGGAATATGCACTAATTTTTTATGTATATAGATGTATATGCACTACATATGTGCTTGATGCCTACAGAAGTCTGAAGAGGGTATCAGATCCTTTGGGAGAGTTACAGATGGTTGTAAGTCTCCTTGTGGGTGCTGGAAACAGAATCCAGGCCTTCTGCAAGAGTCCTCAGTGCTCTTAACCACTGAGTCATCCCTCCAGCCCTATCTATAATCATCTTAATTGCTTATTAGCATCCAAACAATCCCCAGGAAAGTCTGAGAGAAAGTGATGTAAGTAAGCCCAACACTTAAACAACTTTTCCTCTGTGGAAATACTAAGCAGAAACAATAATTGATTTAAAAATATTTAGAGTTTCATTGTTCTTAGGGAAGGACTGGTGATTTCATCTGGTAATGTGCTACAAAATGTAATTTATTCAGTTGATGTTAAAAGCATTTAAGATTTGTGAGAAATCAAATGTTGTAAGTGGCAGAACAGGAAGATAAAACATTCTATCAGTCAAACTCACACACAAGAGAACAGCATTCTTAAAATTTGTATTGACTTGGTGTGAATAAGAAACTGTTTTTAGGCTGAGTATGTGAGCGAGCAGTTGTAAAACTTTATGTTTCATCCACTATATAGACAAAAAGATACCGGGGGGGGGGACAAAAAGAATAGAAGCAAAGGAAGAAAGAAAAGAGGAGGAAGGAAGGCAAAATGGAGGGAGAAAGGGAAGGAAGAAGGAAGGAAGGAAGGAAGGAAGGAAGGAAGGAAAGAAAGAAAGAGAGAGAGAGAAAGAAAGAAAGAAAGAAAGAAAGAAAGAAAGAAAGAAAGAAAGAAAGAAAGAACAACTTGTTCTTTCTGTAATCATTTGCTATTCCAGCATGGCATCACCTGTGTAAACTGGTACTAGATCTCATTAGAACTAAACTAATTTGTTCTTCTAGATCAGACTATAGGTTTTGTAGGCTCCACAATGTATCTTTGTCACTTGAAAGAAATTATAATTACATTCTAAGAAGAAAATAAAAACAAAATGTGAAAAGACAAACATGACATATTGTTATAAGGACAAGAAGAGTTAATTTAAGCAATCAATTACAAAACATATATTTAACAAAAAAAAAAAACCCTATTGCCCAGAAAAACCATAGTGCTGATGTCTTAAAGAGTATTAGATGACAAGTCTTAAGATTTCTTCAATTTAATTGAATTTTTATTTAATTTTGAGTTTTATTTTATTTTCATGTATTGATTATATTGTTTTAAACAGACTTTTGCTTTATTTTTAAAATATTGATTTCATTTATTCATGTATATATATGCATGTGGGAATGTCTGCCATGTGTGTCCTGGTATCTTCGGAGGCCAAAAAAAGATTTCAGATGCCCTAAAGCTTTAGTGATAGGCACTTGTGATCAACCCTGCATGTGTTCTAGAAACTGAACTCAAGTTGTCTGGATGAACAGAAAATGGTCTTCATGGCTGAGCCCTCTTTTCAGGCCCATCCTTACCAATAGCTATCTAAGTTTTAAGATATGAGAAAGAAGTGTGACAGTATTGTAAGAAAATTGATAATGATAAAAAGTTTGTATCAGAAAAGTGATTGACCACTTATAACAGGCAAAATGTAGAATAAAAGAATCGAAACTACACTTTTCCATGAAATAAACACAAGGCAGGCTCCCAAGGAGTAAATGAAAGCCTGTGGGCTGAAGTAGTGGGTGGAAGAGAGTGCAGCATGGCCTACAGTCATGAAAGAAGCAAGAATATGAAAATCTGTAGTCAAGTGAGCAGCAGAAAAAATAAAATTAAATGATGCCGTCCACAGGACCAAGACAAATAGCTTAAACACCAATAATAAATTCTGGAGCATTTATTGATGTAAACTTCCCAGCCTGAGGGACAAGGGCCAGTATAAAGACAGACAGCAGCCACTGTGTGTCCTATTTTATCTGTGCTGCTTCATCATTACTTTGTTTTGTTTTGTTTTAGGGGGTCACACATGTATCTGGGCAGACACACACATGTACACACATACATAGACTCTTGCTGACTTATGTAGCCAAGTGACTATTCACTATAAGTAGTTTCCTTCCCGATGAATGAAAGTTCACATAGTAAAGGCAAATAAGACTTTTAAGTCTCTTCCTATAAGCATATCACTTCAGAAACATGAAATATGATCATAATAACTAAGTTCACATAGTAAAGGCAAATAAGACTTTTAAGTCTCTTCCTATAAGCATATCACTTCAGAAACATGAAATATGATCATAATAACTACAAATGTTAATTGGTGAATAAACATTTAAACTTCTTTAATGTTTCAACAACTACAGGATGAAGATTTTCCTTAAGACAATTACATGGATGTGTTGGCAGCTAGACTCAGCATGTTGACCATCATGGTTTGCTGCTGGACATAGACAAGACCACTTCAAAGTAAATCTCAGATTCCCTGTGTAAGAATGCAAACAGCTGGTTTCTGAAATCTTACACCTCATTTTTGGGCAGTCAGGGAGTCCTACGCAACACTTAAATTAAACACATCGTTTAATGTTTTATTTCTACATCCACTTCCAGCCTCTAATTTTAGCCTACAATAAAACATTTGAGATGCTGGCCTACATGTATGACTTTATAAGTAGGATTTTGATTAGAAGTCCTCAAATGCTAGCTATTCCTGAAATACGTTCACTCAAACCAACTGACCTCAATCATTTTAAGGTTAAACTAACACAATTGAGTGCATATACACACATATTAAAACACACACACATGCATCATTCTGTATGTGCTTAAATATTTTAAAGATAAATTCATATAAGAATACTAGGCCATGGAGTTTGATAAGCAACATATTTAAAAGAAATGGGGAAAAATAACTACTGTATGTGGGAATATTTTAATGACCTTTGAGCAACTGCTTAACCAGAGTATAGTCCCCATTTCTTAGGATTAATATTAAGTGATGGTTTGACTAAACTTAGAGAGTACACTACAGATAAACCTTCAATCTTTGGGACATAATCTAAAGACAAATGTAAATGAGCTATCAATTGCCTGTTTGTGTTACATTGTTATATGCATGTGAACTTCAGAATGAGCTTGCCTAAGGCCAGATCAGTTCTGCTAACTAGTTGTGAGTTCAGGCATATTATTTAGAAATGGTTTATAATTTCAAGATGGGAATGGTAGCTGTCATAGGTGCTAGGAAAATTAGATAAATTAAGACTAATGAAGTAGAAAAATTCCTAAAGTATAGCAGGTAGTGTGCATCTATTAATGTTAGTTATTGGTATTATTCTGTACACTCATGGCTATGTCAGATACAGCTGAGAAATGTGACTATAACAATGACCACTTTGTTGCATTCAGTGTAAGTTAAATGAAATAATTTGTCTGAATTCCTGGAATTCAGTGAACTACTAAATTTTATAATGATGATGAAGCTTACTGATGAAACTATTTAAGTTGTAATCATTATTCTATATCAATCACACCATGGGTTTAACTTTGGAGATGATGTCTAAATTTAAGTCACAATAACTTTACACCTGCCTGACCCACAGATATTAAGCCTTAGAATCCTACATAACACAATTCTAACACTAGGGTACTAGTACACAAGTTACTAGACAGGAGGCTAGGTGAATAATAAAGATCTCAGTTTTGTCATTATAAATGTTAGAAGTTTTTAGTAACAATAACTCGGGAAAAAATAACATTTTAAATATAGGCTGGAGAGATAACTCAGCTTTTAAATGTATATGTTGATCATGCAGAGAACACAGTTTGAATTACCAGAACCCACAAGGACCTCATAACTCCCTGAGACTCCAGTCCCAGGAGACACAAGGCCCTCTTGGTTTCTTTGGGCACCAGGTATGCATGTGGTACATGTGGATACATGGAGGCAAAACATTCATACACATAAAATAATGAAATAATGAATCTTTGAAAAACTTTGAACCCCCAAAAGGTACTGACATCTTATCAGACTGTGATCAATTTCAGTTTAATTGAAAGGCCTTGAAAAGCTAAACTGATAATCCCCTGAATGCTTTGCTTTCCGTTTTCTGTGTATTTAATCTACTCTCCTAGACCATTATACAAATGTTTTGTTGTTTACCTTGGGAAATTCTGAGCTTACTTGATGAAATACTCAGTCACCTATAATCTTGTGAGAGCCACAAATTATTATAATTACAATTTATGGAGTCACTCAGAATGAAGACTACAATATGCTGAGTCTGAGAACTGACGTAATTGTGTTTTTTTCTTCAGATCAGCAGAAAATTTAAAAGACAGAACATCTTTAGAGCATCATATCCAATTGCATTTTCTCTGTTTTATTAACTATAGTCATTAAAGAATCATTGAAGGAAAGATAAGATTTCCCTGCTAGCTCTTTTAGAGAATTTGCATGCTAAAGAAGAAGGTAGGAATAATTGTAGCAAGTTACTGAGAGACCATGAGGAGCCCAATACAGCAGTGCTAACTTAAGGCTTAAAAGCCTTGGTGGTGGGTAGTGAGGCAGCTGAAGAGTTGGGTGACCTTGCACTGCCTTCCTTCAGAACTACTTCTTCAATCACTAAACTATGAAAAATGCATTGTAGAATGATGATCCTTTATCTATATAATTCCATGACTGTGGAATAAGCTAATAGTTACTACTCTTGGGTAAACAAACAGAAAGTTAGCATTGTAGTATCTGAGACTCTTGGCAATAAATTAACTCTTGCAATATTGAATGAATGTTTTATTTTGTCTTGTTTACGAAGCTTTCCTTGGTGTTCTGCAAGTCTTATTTCATAATGGCTACCACCCTAAACATGAACCAGAAGTTTGCTGGTATTGCAGATAATTTTGAATTTCTTGAAATTCAAGAAACACATCTAACTCACTTGTTTGCTACACTTCGGAAAAGGCTTGTCGTTTAGTGTGTGACTACAGAATGAATAAATGCTGTAGGATAACATTCTGTTTTTTCCCTTGTATTGGCTTAATAAAACACTAATTGTTCAGTGGCCAGGCAGGAAGTACAGGTGGAGCAACCAAACTAGGAGAATTCTGGAAAGAGGAGTGGCAGAGATACAGTCATCATCCAGAATCATAGGAAGCAGGATAAGAATGCCTTATGAGAGAGGGTACCAAGCCACATGGCTAAAACATAGATAAGACTTATTGATTGATTTAAGTGGTAAGAGCTATGTAGTAATAAGCCTGAGCAAGAGGCCGAAGAGTTTAATTAACATAAGCCCCTGTGTGTTTATTTGGGACTGAATGGTTGTGGGACAGAAACTTCCATCTACAAGCAAAGGTGGTAACCAAATAAATGGACAAATGAGCAGCTCTTATCGGTAGATGTGAGTAAAGCAGCACTTCCACTCTGACACTGCCCAATGCACCCCAATTTCACATGGTACAGCCTGACACTGCGCAGTGCACTCCGACTTCACATGGTGCAGTCTGACACTGCCCAATGCACCCCAACTTCACATGGTGCAGTCTGACACTGCCCAATGCACCCCAACTTCACATGGTACAGCCTGACACTGCGCAGTGCGCTCCGACTTCACATGGTGCAGTCTGACACTGCCCAATACACTTCCTTCTGCATGTTGTTGTTGGGTGCACCAGTAGAGGGTGAAAATGTCAATGGGATTTATCTTTAGACCCTGCTTTGAAGTTGGGGGTGTAGCAAAACGGAGAACAGAGGGATTCCTCTATATGGAGAACAGGGAGGTCCATCACTGTGGAGAGAATAGGGGTTCATCTCTATGGAGAATAAAAGGGTTCCTCTCTATGGAGAGCAGAGGTGCCTTCAGAAATTGGAATGGGCACGTTTTCAATTCCATTTTATTTTCAATGTAAACAGATTTCCAGAAAACAAAGGAAAAGTGCTATAACCCATTTCATGTTTCAACATTTAAGCCAAGAACTATTATGGCTAAATTCTCTCTTTAATGTAAGATATTTACCTTGATCTTACATATCCATGGTCAATAATATTCCTTAAATATCATTCATAATTTCATTTATCCATAATAATTTACCAAGATCATCTTAATTCAAATAACTACCAAATGATTTTTCTTCTAGAGCTATTTGGCTTAATAAAATCCATAAAGTGTCCGTCCTTCTGTCCTGTTCTTAACCTTTTAGGGACCTCAACTGAGGTCAAACCAGAATTCGTGGCTTTGATACCAAAATGAATTACAGACCTAATCAGTTTGAAGTGGAGTTGGGGATTTTCTCGAAGATAGTTTTAATATAGGACTGAGTATGAGGGTTGGAAAAAGAAAAGTAAATGAGGACCAGCCAAGGACTGGTGACCACAGCTAGAGAAAGACAAAGGCAACCAGCTACCTGTAGCTGTGTCCTACTGTGGGAAAACATCACTTTACCCATATGATAGTTTGATATACCAGCTACTCACAACTTTCTATTTGTTCATATTCTGTTGTTGTATTTGAAAGCTGAGGAGGAAAACTGCTCCATCAACTAACTTAATTTCTAAGAATAGTAACCTAGAAGCTCACATGGCAAGCAATTGTAGTCTACATATTTAGGAAATGATTGTCATTGGTAAACGCTTCTCTCTGTGGGCTCCATCATCTGTATTATGAGCCACCATGTGAGTCTTCCAACCCTAGTTAGTGAGAGGATGAGTTGTTATCTCCCTGATTGATGCTGATGAGCTCTGGGAGAAGATGGTGTTTGGATGCTGTAGAAGCCAAGTGGCTGGAGGCCACCTCTCTCTACTGCTCTGCTGGCAGTTATCTTTGAATGACTTGGAAGAAGCCACAATCCCAGTAACATGGTTATGGTTCAATGGCTCAAATTAGCCATTTTCTTCTGCTTAGATCATTGTCCTACCCAGACCCTGATTTTTGGTGACTCTAGATGGTTGAAGGGAAATACAGAAAATGTGACTCCTTGTTTCTTCCTCTCATATGTGCATAAGATGAAGGATCCCATATAAAACTCTCTCAAGAGCAAAGGTGACTGAAAATTAAGTAACATTGATAACCTAGATATTTGCCAAATAAATGTAACACAAACTCTGAATGTGATTTTCAATATTTATTTAAAAGTCCAAGCAAATATTTAATTTAAATCTCATCCCACATGTTTTCTTGTACAGAGTAGTGTATTTTATCTTAGAAGATGGTTAATTTTTGATCATTAATGATAATAGCTAATTCAAAATAAAGCTGGAGAGTATATGCTTTATTTTTCCAAATATCATACAAGCAGACCATTAAATATACTCCATATATTACTGCTTGTGCTTAATTTGTGTTACTTATTCTGGACTTTAGATTCAGATACAAGTTAATGCTAGTACTCAAGAATATTTAAAACAAGATTTTCTGTATGTACAAATATGCAATTTAGGAATCGTTTTCTCCCATGTTAAATCTTTCTGTAAAATTTCCCATCTACAGTCCATAAAGACTAATCATCCTTATTAGGAATAACTCAATGAGGAAGAGAATATTGGTGATAGGCACATTTCATGGTTCAAATTTGCAGCTCTACAAGCTGTTTGTGGATAGATAACGACATGGTTTTATTGCTTTGGATTTTTTTATATCAGGTGCTACAAAAGATAATTCATATGATGCTTTGCCTCATTATAAATGTCAGGCATGGCAATCCTGTGCAAGCACCTTGGTTTTATCATCACACCCTGCCCTGCTGCCTTATGCATCAGTAATATCTCCAGTGTTGCCTTTCACACCCTTCTGTGACTTCATGGGAGGCACACAGGGTAATCTTATTCGTGCAGGTGTTTCACAGAGCTGAAAGCAAAACCTCTCTGTTCACTCAAGAGCATCATCTATCTGCAATTAATATTCTGTCTATTTAGAAATAAGAAATAAGTACCTAGCTAATATTTCAGATTCTTTTACCATGTAACCATTTTTTGTCTATTAAAGCTCAGTTTTTTCCCTGATGAATACTTTATTCCTTCCATAAGAATATTATTGATTTGGTCAACATTATTATTACTCACTTACTAATGATTCCATTCTCTTGTTCTTGCTCCAATATTTTGATAGTCAATTTGTTTCAATTTCATAATGCCTTCATGGACATTCTAATATTTAAGCATATTTTTCTTCTTCATTCTTTCTAAATAATCAGGCATAGTGAAACATTAAAAAACAAACCTGTTTTCAAGTGAAAATTGCTATGTTTGTGTGAAATAATATTCACAAATTATAAATTTTTACATAATCTTATACCTTTAAGTGGTTATAAACACAACACCATGAGAATTGGGTATCAATATCAATACTATACTATGAAGTTAAAAATCCCTGAGGGTTAGGAACCCTTCATTTCATCACTGTCAATCCACAGCAGAGCCGAGCCCTGCGTCTCACAGTCAGTAATTACTTTTAAAGATGGCAATGGACCCGCCTAGATGTGCTCTTGGGATGGGAACATTATCTTCAAATTGTGGCTACCATCTTTCTCAGGACTTTTTATCTTCCCTGTTATCTGCGAGGGGTATCATCTGTTGTTGTCAGCAAATGTATACTTTGTTTTGTTCTTTACATTTTCTGGTACAAACAAATGTGATGATCATCTTCTGGAACAATGTTCCATCTACCTGCTCATTCCAACAAGATGTTAAGTTTTCTGGGTCATGTCATCCTGTCCCAACATAGAAGAAGGAGGTGGTTTCTTCCAACACAGCAGTGGTTGAAGCAAACCCAGCTATTTATACAACGCTGTGTCACCACGGATTCTCTTTCAAGGCACTTTTTAGAAATCAGTGTATCTTAGGACATCATGCTCTATCCATAAATTCTGGTGCCAAAATGGAAGAGCTACAGGGTTGCAGGCATATTTGGGAGCAGATGGTAACACCTACTGCTGTGTCCAAAGAGGCTGCTGGGCATATTTATCTGATGTGAAGCTGGTGGGCATATTTATATGATGTGTTTTTGAGTAAGAAGCCAACCATTTTACTCCATTCACCACCACGGCTCTGTATTTTGTAGTAAAGCCCTTTTGTGAGTCTGCATGCTAGCTGAAAATAATTAAATAAACTATTTGCCAATGTTTTGTATCCTTTTGATTATAGTCATAATAAACGAATGGTAATTTTATTCCTTTTCCAATGTTTGCTTAAGTATTTCCATAAAGCACTTCTGCATAAATAAAACTATTGTGTATTAGCATCATATACTAATTGAAACATATTCTTCCCTGAGTTGCTTAAAATTTTCCGTGCTCCCTAACCCTTCCGTATAGCTCTCTCCAATTCTAATTAATTCGCATTGCAAAAGCAATGAGTTTGATCTCAGCTGTAGATGTCACAGTGACTTATTCTTTCAATGAGGTGATAATTGGTGTCTGGTTAATTCTATTCATAGAAACCATAGTCCATAAGAAAGTAATCTTCACTTCTATTACACAGCATGAAGCTTCCAGTAACACCTATACTGCTTCCTACTATGCAATATTTTTGTTCTTGAAAGCAGAATTACAATTGTAGAAAGGTAACTTATAAGCAAATAAATTCTATCTGCCCAACAGTAATGTAACTAGAGAGTATTCCACTAATTCATACTAAATTCCACAGATTTTAGCACACACACACAGATGTTAGAATGTTCAAAATTCACTCAGAGTGGTTGGTAGAAGTGACAACATCACTCTATAAAATAACTTCTAAATCTTCAAACAGATAGTCTATAGACATGTATTAAATACAAAGATGATTGATGATACCCAAGGAAGTTCACTCTCATGATTTAGTGTGTAATATTTAATAGATATGAAGTAATAAATTTATTCTCTCCAGATATGCTTGTTGATTTTGAAGCATATGAGAAGATGGATAATCATGAACCGACACCCACATTCTAATAGGGTCATGTGAAAAGTAAACACAGAATGGTTCCAATATCTTCATCACCTGTCTGCAACAAATTTTGGATGTCAGTCATTACATTGCCTCTTCAAAAGATCTGTCACAGGTTTACACACACACACACACACACGTATTTTCACTCTATCGTCTTTCAGTCGACGTTTCTACTCAATGTTTTATTTATCAGTGGTGCCCATACAATTTTATGACACTACGTTGTGATCTCATTTTAGAGCTTCTACACGAGCACTTTATAGTACGATTTTACCATAGGGCATGCATTCTTTTAATGGTTACAAACATAACATTTGCTTCTAGATTTTTGCTAACACAAATAATACCATTTGTGAACATGTTTGTGCATATCTTGGTGAGCATGTTTGTAAGATGCTCCAGGAATAAAAGTCCCTGTGTGCAATGTGTTCAAATGACTAATTTTATAGTTTATGTCCACTCTACCCCCGCAAAAAAGTAAATTTATACTTTCTCAACCTACCATGAAGGTACATAAAAGCAGTCCTAAGCATTCAGAAGGCTGATCCAGGAGGATAGGAGGACTGACATAAGACTGACATCAATGGGCACTACGTTAACACTTGAAATCAAAACAAAATAGACCAACTATGGGTTCTCCAGTAGTATAAAACACCCAATGTGCTGATTAATGAAATAATAAACATCGTCATGATAATTATCTGTTGTCATTAGCAACTTTACTGAATCCCTTGCAGGTGCACAGAATTATAACCACTAACTATATTAATGAAAATTATTAAAGTAAATAATGAGTATGTCAGCCGGGCAGTGGTGGCACACGTCTTTATTCACAGCACCTGAGAGGCAGATCTCTGTGAGTCTGAGGCCAGCCTGGTCTACAAGAGCTAGTTCCAGGACAGGCTCCAAAGCTACAGAGAAAACCTGTCTCAAAAACCAATAATAAATTTAATAATAACAATAATAATAATCAGTATAAAATCAATAAAACTATCCATAGGACAAAACAACTGAAGTCACCAGGAGAAGGCAAAGGAGTACATTCAAGTTTAGAGGAAGAGAAAGAATTCATTTGGCAGAATAATATTATTAATAAGAGTAAGTTTGAGATCTACATATTTTATTGCTAATTTTCACATAGTTGCACAAAATCTTTACATTTACTTTAGTATATATAAATATATTGGCTTTTTTACGTTTTTTAAACATGCAACCAATTATTGTAAGCAAAAGTTCTTGGCCCCTGGACAATTCCTGCTCACTCCCAAATTATACCCTCACACGATTTCTCTGGGCATCCGCTCTAAAATGTGTGTTGTAGACATGTACTGAGTCATACCAAATATTCTACTAGAGTTTGTTTACTTTATCTAAAGTGGATCAGAGCAATTTTCCACTTAGGTACACACAGACTGGCCTATTTTCATATACCTTATCTATGTACTGTATTTTATCATACTGATACCAATATTGAATATGCTTATATCTAAATGCTTCAATAATTATGCAGCATGCTTTTTTATTCCTGTGAGAGAATGTGGCTGTCAATTTTTACAAAGACAAAATATTCTGATCAAGTTTTTCCTAGATTATAAATATTAAAAGTTAATTTTAAATGTGGTTTTGGAAGTTTGGAACTTGCAAGCTATTAGACTATGCGAGCCTGCCACAGTTGCATTCATGTTGGCTGAACATGACCATTCCAGGGGCAGAAATACATGACTTAATTATAGCAGTAGAAGTAGAAAAGAGAATCAATATTTTCTTGTGTCACTTTCCCAGATTCTGAATCTATTAGGGTTAAGTAAAGATAAACAGATATTAACTTTATATTCATGGGTTATTTGCAAAGAACACTAAACTTAGGAATATAAATCATTTCTTTATGTTGGTCAGCAAGCTAGCTTCAAAAAATGAGTTGTGTTTTGTGGGGTTGGAATTACTTGTTCAATTTATGAATTTTCTAGTATGCTAGTAAGAGCTGATTCTTTCTTTATTTGAAGCCTCCAACTGCTAATTCTTCTAGTTCACCTTATTCCATTAAAGGGATATCATCCAGGTGAATGGTTTAACTTTAAGTGGACTTGAGTCCAAGCATCTTTAAAATAATTAGTTCTTTTCATCTAAGTGCATTGAAGTTATGGTCAGTAATTTGAACATGATATTCTCCTGTTATCTGTTTAACTTCTGTAGGATCTGAGATCATATGTCCCTTTTCTCCCAAACTTTGTCTCTTTTTGCCCTGACTAGAAATTTCTCAATATTGTCTCTCTTTTATACACAGATTTTGTTTTTGTTAGGTATTTTTGTTTTTGTTAGGATTGTTCTTGTTGTTTAACACCATTTTTGTCCATTTTAAATCTTTATTATTTGAAAGGAGTGTGTGTTTTACTGATACAGGACGGAATGTTGTGTTAAATGGCCACTAGTTCAAGTTGGCTAATAGTAAATTTCAATTTCTATAACATTTATGGTTTTATATTTATCCCATTAGTTGTTAGTCAAGCAGTGTTGGAATATCTAGCTACTACTATGTACTTCAATAATTCTCAGGACTCCTAAATTTGGAATCATGAATTTTCAGTCCCATTATTAGGTCAACCATTTTGAATATGGTCAGATCTTTTGGGATTTGCCTCATATATCACTATCCAATTTCTATTTGTTCCTATCCTAAAGTATTTTTGTCTGATTTTAATGTAAACACTTCAGCTTTCTTTCATCTGATGTTTTTTAAAAGTGTCCCTCCAAAGCTCAAATTTATTGAATACTTACCATTCTTTCAGTGATATACAGAACATTTCTAAATACTAATTCATTAACACCCTACCAAATCTATCATTTATTATACATTGCTACTAAATTTAGAAAATGGAATCATCACACATTATAAATTAACTGAAGGTACCACAGTTATGAAGTAGCAGAATTTCAGCACTTCTGCCATTAGTGTTCAATCCTAGTTTGGAGTCTTCATTCTCCTTGAAATGCCATCATTATTATTCTACAGGAAAAGATTGCCCAGCTGGTGGGGCTGATGTCAGCAGTCAAGAACTATTATCGCTATCATAATTTCTGTATTTGTCTGTAGTGTACAAACTGAATGCTTTAGGAAATTCTACCACCAGTAGTCTTTAAGTTACCTGCCCAAGAACCAGGAAACCTAATTAAATCACATACCAGGGTTAAACAGGGCCAGAGAGAACCCTTTAGTGACTTTTTTACAAAGATTAACTAAGGCTGTACAAATAGGAATAACAGACCCAGATGCTAGATGAATACATATTAGATCTCTGGCTTTTAAAAATGCTCACGTAGAATGACAAAAAAATACTTGGGTCTTTAAAGGTTAGATCAGCACCTATGGATGAGTGGATGCTGCATATAATGAACATTGAGACATTTGACTATAATACTGAATATTGGGTAAGAGAAGTAATTTCCAAACAAATGAGGAGACATCAAGATATCAAATGTATTAATTATGGTAGAATATGACATCTGAGAAGGGACTGTAGACAAGAAATTCCTAGGAATAATATCTCCTCTGGGAATGGCAAGAATAGGAGAACTCATCCTTCAGGTATATGTAGAAAGTGTGGCAAAGGCCAATATTAAACCAATGAATGTGAATCAACAAAAGACAGACAAGACAACCTGATACCATTGGAAAACTCCTTGAGGGGCTTCTCACAGGCCCCAAGCCAAAAGTGGCCCAGTCATTCCCAGTCATTGTGGAGCAATCATGTCTCACTTCAAAGGAACCCTAAGTTATTTAAATGCCATATTCTATAGTTCTTTCAATTGGTTGAAGATTACCTATCGACATGTGCCTCCTATAAGTCCTCTTGAACAATTGTCAATTCCTTTTCTGTTTCAGCTGTTAATTCTCTGGGACTATTCAAGTCTTTATCATCATCTAAGGTTTTGTTTAAATGAATTATTAGATCCACATAGGCACCAGATGAAGAAGGATGCTTAAAAGAAATCCCACACTAGCTCAGAATTGAGAATAATAGAGGTTTTATTTATTTATTTATTTAGGGGTAGACTCACAAATCAATATCCTCTGCTGGAACGGAGAACACCAACCAAGTCCCATAGCCAGAAAAGAGTCCAGACATGTACGCTTTACATCAGCATAAATACTATGAGACCATGCCCCAGTGGGCAGGTAACTTAAAAAGCTACTGGCTATAGGATTTCCTTCAGCAACTGAATGTATAATAACAACTTTTGATTATTCTTCTCTTTTATGTTCATCTATGTACATTCTATTTTGAACTATAATAATGTAATGTCTTGAAGATCAAAAATTAAAATGACTTCACTATTTCAGTGGACAATTCATAGATGCTGAGCATGTTTATAGTTAAGAAATGCCATGGAGTCTTTGAACTTAAAGGGGAAGGGACTCACCAACTTCACCTTAAATGAATATTTTTCAGAGACAGGCGGATCTCTGTGAGTTCGAGACCAGCCTGGTCTACAAGAGCTAGTTCCAGGACAGGCTCCAACACCACAGAGAAACAACCCTGTCTCGAAAAACCAAAAAAAAAAAAAAGAGCCTAAGTAGAAAAATGTGGAGAAAGAGAAACACAAGAGAAACAACAGAACCAGCTCAGAGCTCAGAAAATTGCCTTCTTTTTATGTTTAGGTGCAAGAATTGCTGGTATGATACAATTAGAAAAATTCAGCTTTTCTGAGTCTATACACTCCTTTACCCACAATGCTTATTGCTTATATTTTTTCATTTTCTTCTCTGCCTCATTGTGCCAGTTTATTAACTTTTGGTATACCACAATCTCTCGCTCTCTCTGCATAGAATAATTCTTTTTATAACTTCTTGATTCAGCTTGCTAAAGTAAACTTTTTGATTTTACTAAATCAAAATTCTCAGAATTTTTTGACTAGTTTAACTAACCATTTTTGCCTATCCTTGGACAAAGGTTTTGTTCAATTGAACTGTAGATGCGGGTATCCAAACATTAAAATAGTTATCACCCTCAATCATTTCAGCTGTCAACAGAGAGGTAGGCTCCTCTTGTATAGCATTTGGTTACCTGATTTCTTTTTTGTTTGTTCGTTTTTAACATCCCAGTCAAAGTTTCTCCTCCTTTTCCTCTTCCCAGTCCCTCCCCAACCCCACCCACTCTGTCCCCACTGGTTCTCTTCAGATACAGGCAGATCTCCCACAGATATCAGTCAGCCATGAATATATCAAGTTGCATTGAGAGTAGGCAACTCCTCTTGTATTAAAACTGGTTTATGCAATCCAGTAGGAGAAATGGGCCCTAAAAGACAGCATCACAGTCAGAGACAGCCTTTGCTCTCACTATTAAAAGTCTCACATGAACAACAAGTTACACAACTGTAGCATATATGCAGAAGGCCTAAGTCACTCCCATTCAAGCTCCCTGGATGTCCGTACAGTCTCTGTAACCACCTATAAGCCCAGGTCAGTTGGTTTTGTGGGTTTTCTTGTGGTTCCCTTAACACCACTGGGTCCTAAAATCCTTCCTTTTACTCTTCTGCAGGGTTTTATAAGAAAGATGTGCCTAATGTTTTGCCCTCGATCTCTACATCTGTTTCCGACAGTCACTAGGAAAAGCAAGTCTTTCTGGTGGCAGTTGGGTTCGGTATTAATCTAACAGTATAGCAGAATATCAATGTAATCACTACATTAACTTTTCCTTGTGCTTTTGTTTGTGAGAGATCTGTATTTTGTTTGTTTGCTTACTTGATTGCTTGATTTTGCCATTCATGTGTGGTTCTATCCTGGGTCTTTAGGGTATCCTACCTCAGGGTCCTGGCCTTCGGGAATGAGCTACTTCTCAGGGTATAGGTCTCCAGCTGTGCCAGTCCTTAGTTGGTCACTCCCACAATTTCTGCACCATCTTTACTCAAGCACGTCTTGCAAGCAGGGCAAATTGCAAGTTGAAGGGTTTGTGGCTGGGTTACTGTGTCAGTCCGTCTCTTGGAAGTCTTGCCTGGTTACAGAAATCCAGTTCAGGGTCTGTATCCCCTTTTGCTATTGTCAGTGACAACTTCCCACCACTAAGGTTAGGATAAAAACAGGAGGGGTGTGGACAGAACGGCTGAGCATTTTAAAATAACAATTTCAAGATACCCTTGAAAAGAAGCTAATATCTCAGAGCATACTTGCGAGCTTGTACTGATTTTCAAAGTTAAAATAATTGAGAAAACAACAGCAAACCTTTAAATAAAGTATGAAATGGGAGACAGGGTCCATAGGTATTCTTAAGACAAGCAACTTTTCCTTTGCCATCCAGTAACTAGCCTAATGTGTAGTGCATAATTGACTATCAATACATTAGTGAGAAGTGAGTAATAGGCAGCAAATCAAGCAGGTTAATCCAAGTGTCTCAATATTAGCAGATACATCTATTGATCCTTTTCACTCTGTATTGTGCTCAATGAAAATATCATCAAGCAAGACGTTCTTGGGGCTGGGGTTCTATATTATCAATAAAGTATTTGCCTCTCAAACATAAGACATGCATTTAGAACCCTCACACTCGTGAAAAGGTTGGAGAGGTGGTGCTTGCCTTTAATCCCAGACCCAGGCAGATGGAGGTAAGAGCATCCCTTGAGCTTTCTCTTTAGTCACCATAACCAAGTTATTGAGCTTCATGTTCAGTGAGATGCCGCACCTTAAAAAATAGAGTGGAAAGCACTTCAACAAGACATCAGAAATCCTTTTCTGGCCTCCATAGGTGTATGGATACACTTATATACCCAGAAGAGAGAGAGAGAGAGAGAGAGAGAGAGAGAGAGAGAGAGAGAGAGAGAGAGAGAGAGAGAGAGAGAGAGATGTATGCCTACAGGTGCGCAAAATTTTTATTTTGGGGTCCTTCTCAGTTGAGTGTGTATAGCATTTACACTTCAGTCTACGCAGGGCCATTCTGCAACTGATCTATCTGTATTGTAAAAACAGTCTCATGTTCCAGTCATATCAACCTCTTTGAATATTCATGCAATTTCTTCTAGAACAGCAAAACCTCATATTCTGGATGCATTTGTTGCTCTAAGACTAGTCCCAAATGTTTCCACGGGTAAAAAGACAAACCCACAAGCATCTGATTGGGAACTACTTAGGTTGAAATCAAATAGCTGGCAACTCTTGCTTTGGGTAATATGGCCAAAAGAAACACTACTCTGGATTTAAGATATTTGATCTAGTAGAGAGATTGGAAAAGTGTGGTAGCCAGCAACATATGAAATATTTAAAACTTTTGGATTTTATATCTTATGGCAATGCAGGAATGAGATGAATTTGACCTTAAATCTCTGTATATGGCTATGAAGCAGCAAACAGACAATTAAGGAGAAAAATTTGAAGGCCAAATGTCAAAAGTAAGAGCGTTAACCCTGAGTTGTGACATTTTAAAAATGTCCTTGGCTCACATTGAACTAAAAGTGCTAATGTGGCCATTTATTTGTCTATTTATAAAGGAAAAAAGCCCTGAGATTTCTTAAATGTTTGGAAATTGATCTTATTCTTGCTAAAAAACAACAAGCTGCTATTTTCAGCCAAGGGTCAGAGCTAAGCATCCATTAGTTCCCATCAAAACTTCCATCTGAATATAACATCTAAAATCAAGAGTCAACATGCCATATCTTCACCTTGGCAAATAGTAATATTTTCTTGAGACATAAGAAAATATGCATTATAAATGGTTGACACTTAACAGGGAGTGCAGTCTTTCTCCTGGGAATCGTAATGCCATGCCTGTAAACAGAAGGTGATGGGTACAGGTCTCCTGTTTCTCCTCAATCTCCATCATCAATGTGGTACACCATAGTAAGGAAAGGCACTTTCAGAGTAAAGGTGATTTCCCAACGTGGTGATAAGTCACACAATGTTTGTTGTCTAATTATATAACCATAAATTTGTTGAATTATGCATTTCAATAAATAATTCTTTCATTTTTAGGTTGGTTTTTTTGGTTTTGCTTTTGTTTTTGGTTTTGGTTTTTGGTTAGTTTTATACAAACCAGAGTTGTCAGGGAAAAGAACCTTAACTGACGAAATGTGTCTATCAGATTGCCGATTGGCCAGTTTTTAAGGCATTTTCTTTTTGTTTTTTTTATCTTTATATTGCTTCTTGGTAGATTCACATCATGCATCAACATCCCACTCATCTCCCATACCCTTGCTTCTGCCTTTGCATCCTCCCCCTCAATCAAATTTAAAAGTAAAACCAAAATAAAAAAAAATTAGAGAGTCCAAAACAAGCAAAAAAAAACATACAAAAAAAGATTTAAAAAAATTGCATAGAAGCTGTAGTGTGGCCCAGTGAGTCATGAAATACAGCCTTTAGTCCATATATCTTTACTTGTAAGTGTTCATTGCAATGAGTCTGGTTAAATGTCTCTGGTTTCTGCTACGCTATCGATAGTAGGCTCTCACTCAGGCTCCTCTTGGATACCCTATTGTTGCCTGTGCCATGCAGATGCCATAGCTTTGGATCTGCCGGCCGTGCCGCTTCACTTGCCCCAGCAATTCATAGATGAGGTAGGTGTTGAGGTGGGCTACCTCACAGTCCTGATTCTGGGCCTGAGTGGTAGCTGGGTTGGTCAGTCTGCCAGCTTTCTCTCATTGTCACCACCCAAACGAGTTCTCCATCACTGCCCTAGCTAGCTCACACAGTGTAGCAGGCAACAAGGAGTTAGACTAGGTCCTCTGCTCTCATACCCCAGGGTCTAGCTCCCCCATATCCATGCCAACAGGGCCAGGCAGCTATACTATTTTGCCCAGAAAAGGTACAGGGCCCATTCTCTGGGATTGTTGCATTTGGTGAGGGACAGATCCAGCTCTTTCATTTCCATGCCCCCAAGGTAGGCTCACCTGCCTGTAGTAAGTGGTGCTGGTGTGTGTGTAGAGCAGGCAGGGTGTACTTCACTTGCCCTTGCCATCCCATAGCATACCAAGGAGGAATGGGAGCAGCGCTCCTGCTAGTAAGCAATGTTTCTTCATGGCCTCTGTTTTAGTTTCTGCCTCAAAGTTCCTGTCTTAAGTTTCTGCTCTGATGGCTCTTCATGATGGGCTGTACACTATAAGCTAAGAATAAACCCTTTCCTCACCAAATTCATTTTGGTCACCTAAATAGAAGCCAAGCTAAGACAGTCAATTTTCAGTAGAAAGGAGGACGTGGCCTTAAAGTTCTCCTCAGAGCTAGAGATGCATCTCAGTGCTACATTTCCCCCTAATATGGGAGGCACATCTCAAGTCCTAAAACAAAGAACCACTGTGGTCATGTGTGCCTCTCATCTCAGCAGTAGTGGGAGGCTGGTTTTGAGTTCAGGACCAACTTTGCATACATGGCAAACACTAAGGTATCCAAGAATACATAAATGACTCTGTCTGTAAAAGGCTGATCTTTATCCTATAGGCTTAGAAACGTAATTATTAGATGTTAGGGACTTGGGAAAAGACTTTACCCTGACACCAGCCAGAGGAGCTTTGCTAGCAAAATAAGGAGTTTACATAATTATGACAGCTTGTCAGTCCACCTAGGAAGAGAGCTGGGAGGCCAAGAAGTGATGGTGGCTGGGATCACAACTTGACCAGGACTGCTTAGCTGTGCATGCATCTGTTAATCCATTTAAACTGAAACCTTGCGGTAATACCCTGGAGGCAGAGATCACACTGAACCTCTTTGCGCCTTTGCCCAATGTTCCAAAATTGAATAAATCCCATTTTGCTGAAAATAATATGGGGAGAAAGAGATATAAAGAGAGGAGGGGAGACAGAGCCAGAGCCAAAGAAAGATAGAAGAGGAGGAGCATTGTTAAGAAATCCTTAAGCAATAAAGTACAGTTTTGATAGTCTAATAAATGTGGCAATCTCTTTAGCTGGCTCAATCCTTGTATGATGAACACAGCTTCACTCTCTCACAAATCCTCCATTGCATGCTTTGCCTACACTTTATAACAGTGTGTCTTATTTATAACACACTCCTGCAACCATTGTTAGGGACAGAGGCTTAACAATTACACTCTCCAAGCCTGTTCATTTTCCGCTCTTGAAATTTCCTAGATGCTGACACTGACATTGTCTCCCCTAAATGTGTGTCAATGCCAATACTCCTTTCTGCAACAGAGTAGTAGGCCAGCACTTCAAACGTAATGCATAAACACTTGACCTGAAGAGGCATAGCACTTCAGTAGTAAGCGAGCTTCTCAGAGGATGAGAGTGTGGAGTTCTCTCTACTGCTAAATCTCTGTAATCTTCAGAAGCTCTGACCCTCTCTTCTCTTATTTTACCAATCACGGAAGGGGGGGTCATAAGTGAATAATGTGTGGCTTCTTAAGCTTGAAGGGTCTTTGATGAGAAGCCTGGGAACAATATACAGTACATCACAGGCAAGCTACACATAACAAAATTACTATTCTCCTACAGGGGAATTTCATGACTATTTTGAATACAACTCCACAATATTTTTGCATAGGTTTTCAAAATTTTTTAGGAAAAAAAAGTCTCAACTACCTTGGCAAAAACAGTAGACTGAGGTGCAAACACTGGAGTTTGGAATCATTGAGGATTTTAGTAAGTTTTACCATTAACCTCTTATGTCATAGGTGAATGAAAAAAGTTTATATAAATCTTCTATTTCAGTTAGCTACTTTTTGAAATTAGGATCATAGGTTGAGAAATAAGTGGGATAGAATATTTGAGCTGAACCCTGGTGCCAGCATTCCTATTCACCTGAAGGAGCACAGATTGACACATACTATTAAGCATTCCAACTAAATCCCCAACCAAGTGTTTCTCATAACTGTCACAAGCTGCTATTCAAATCCTTTTATCCCATGTCTGGTGGGAAAGGGGCATGTAGCAACAACTGACTTACACAGTAACTCAATGTCCTAGCTTGGAGCAGCTCTGCAGAGCCATCCCAAACCTAACTCGGGGTTCATTTCAGGCCCTGGTACTTTAGTTTAGCCATATTGCTGAAGGCTACTTTCTTTGTCTCACACATCCCCTGGAGTCTGTGCACATCCAAAGAGCACTGACCAGCAAAGCTACCCACTGCTGTTTTCCAAGAGACTGCTTCTACAGAACTTAGTCTAAGGTATCACCTATATGAAAAGGTTTGAAAGAGATGAGTAGCAAGTCGAGTGGTTTTTCTCTAAGTTACCACTCACAGCAGACAGGACTGAATCAGTATGGAGCTACGGGGAGAACATCATGACCCTTTGGAAGCTATAGTCAGCATCATACCATCTGAGGGTACACCGTCAGTCAGGGTTTGGTATTACCGCAGTAATTTGAAGAGGAATGTTACAAATTTGCTTCTAAAACATCTAGCTGTGATATATTTGAGATAAGTTATAATTAACTATGATTTTTCAACATTCTACTGACTCAGTAATTCTCATGAAGTGTTCAGTGTATCCATCAAAGTGTTTTCAAATGTAATAAAACTTTTATGAATAGTAAATTTAATAATTAATGAAGTGGCATAGGTTATGTCTTACAAACGTTTAATTAAACATTTATTCATTTTGATTTTGTGGTTTCCCTTCTGGATTCTAAAGTCAATAAATTTAATTTCAAGGACTCAAATTTTATACAAAGGGCTTTATAAAACCTCATAGGCCATTGAGCATTTCAAGGTTCTTGTAGCTATCTCAACAGAAAGCTCACACAGTTGCAAAGGATAAACCATGAGCCTCTCTCCTTTTTTTTTCATTTAGCTCTTCCTTTTAGGCTTATGGTAGGCAGGCACATTCTTGATCTTCTGAATATAAATAAACTTTTATTCAGAATTCATTTAATTTGAAAGAAAGGAGAAAAAAATCCAAGGAGGACTGTTAAAAACAAAACTAACTCAAGTTACCTAGATTAACTAAGAACATTTTCTTTCACAGTTACAAGGAAATGTCCATTTCTTCACATTATTGTGTTTCTGTAGCTATAATCTATTTTCTGTAAGTGTCTGCTCAGATGTGACTAGTTTCCTCTCCCCAAACTGAAATGGTATTTTAAAAAGAAGCCCTCAACTGTGATCCATTAGCGCTACTTAACTACTTGTATTCGTAAATCTTTGTGGGATACTGTCCTCTGTCAATCTCAGAAAATAAGAGCCCTACAAATGATTTTTGGGCCTTTACCCACATGGAAAAAGAATAATGGTCTCTCTCTCTCCCTCCCTCTCTCTCTCTCTCTCTCTCTCTCTCTCTCTCTCTCTCTCTCTCTCTCTCTCTCTCTCTCTCTCTTTGTGTGTGTGTGTCAAGATCAGCCAACCATTTTTTTTCTTTCTCAATAATAAAGTAAGCAAAGTTAGCAATACAAAATACTAGCTGTATTAGGAAATCAATGGATCCTGTTTATGCAGGCTTGTAATGCTGTTGATTCCCTGGACTGGGTCTTACAGTATCTAGAAACTAGGTAGATATCTTCACCCTGAAATGTCTTTCACTAAGAAAACAGTCTACATTGTCAATATCTCAGAATGTATTTTGGATAGGACTTATTTTTACCATAAATTTTGTTCAAACTAAATTGCAATTCCAATTCTGATAATTAAATATCAATCATTATCTAAGCTTCATAATTCATGTTGGTGTTATATTCATAAGTATATAAGCACAAAATTAAATATTAGTTGTATATATGAAAGCAGTGTGGATTTACCAAATGTTTATTAAAAATACAAGCAAATGAGAGACACTGGCCCACCCTTGGTTTATGATCACATTTAAAAACTTGCCAAGAAATAGTATGCCTGTCCCAACATTAGTAGATGCTGAAAGTCTGTTTTGGTGCGTGTACATTGAGATTTGCTTATTTGTAAGACAGGCCTTAGCTCATTTTTACTAAGAGTGACAGGTTTTGCTAACTCTTTTCTTCTATGTCATGTAAGTTGTCATCTCTTCTCATCTAGTTCTTATGCAAACTTCAATATTTCAGCACACCTATTCCATGTAGAGGTCAATAAAATCAAGGGAAGGAAAACACCATGTGGCCATGATTTCATAGTCACAAAAGTGCCCTTCTGGTCTCAACATTTTGTTTCAGATTCAACTTTATTATTTGTAAAATGAATATACTTTTGGAGTTGTGTTACAGTTAACAAAATAGTTAATGTATTTTGAGTCTCTTAGACACTGCTACATGTTTGACATGTTACCTTACATCCATTCTTACAACACCCTGAACCATTATATTGTAATTAGTCTTCATTTTTCAGGTAAGAAAACTGATGAAATTGAAATGACACAGGATAAGGCTTAGTAACATACTCAATATGACAAATGCATAGTGTATATAGTACCTTGTATCCAAAATGATCATTGAAGTTTAATGAATTTAAATATTTACAACGTGCATGCATGCGTCCTGCATACTAGTAATTAGAACACGCACTTGTCAAGGTTGTCTGAAATAAGAGAATATAGACATACAAAAACAGATTTGTTTCAAGAAATTGACTCAAATCTTTGAGATTTGCAGTCTACACAGGGAAAGTCTCAGGCTAAAGAAGTGTTGAACATTTTTGCTACACTCTTGAATCCCAGGACTGGGAGGTCAGGCAATGTACGGCAGTCTGGTGGAGAGTCATTTCTCCTTTATAATCCCTCTTTTTGACTAATTAGATGAGGTCTGTCCTCATTATCAAGGATAATCTGCTCTACTTAAAATCCTATTTAAACTTCACTAGATAAAATTCTCTATAACAGTATAATTAATTTTTTAAGTAAAGGAGTCCATATTGTCTTATCATTTATGATCTCAAAACCAAACAATTTGTTTGTGGCTCTATTACACAGGTAGAACATGTGAAAATGTCTTGCACATGCCTTGTGATAAAATAAATAGTAAATACATCTTGGTTGAGTTTACCCTGGAGTCCGGAGAACTCCTGAGAAGAGCACTCCCCATGTTGCTGGCCATTTATGAATGTTTCTTTTCATAGTCTGCCCTCTTTGGTCAGATTTTACATATTTCAGCATTTCTTCCCTTGATTACACAATAATGTTATTGAAAGAATCTCTTCTGAGTCCTACTTTGAACTTCAGTTATTGAACCAAAACACTCCTGAGTGTGTCAGAGTAGACATCTTCTCGGTGGACTAAATGCTCCATAGGTCTTCATGTCTAGTTTATTCCTCTTTCCTATTAACTTCCTATCCATGGTATAGTTTGTTCCTTGTATGAAATAAATAAGGAGAAAGGGAAGACACATGGCAAAATGTGACTCAATATCATGCCTTTCAATGAGCAGGATAAATAATTAGACAATATGTATTAGGTCAACACACCCATCTGTGCAGTACTTAGGAGCTGCGGGCTGCGTCCCCGGCACCCGGCCTCCCCCACGGTTAGCTTTACCCGAAATAATTACATGGAAACTGTATTCTTTTAAACACCGCTTGGCCCATTATATATAGCCTTTTCTCGGCTAACTCTCACACCTGGACTAGCCCATTTCTTATAATCTGTGTAGCCCATGAGCTGGCTTACCAGAAATGATCTTAATCTGCGTCTGTCTGGAGTGGGAGAATCATGACGACTCTTTCACTCAGCTTCTTTGTCCCAGCCTTCTGTTCTGTTTACTCCACCCACCTATGTTTTAACCAATGAGGGCCAAGCAGTTTCTTTATTGCTTAACCAATGAAATCAACAGATAGAAATATGACCCTCCTCCATCACATCTGTAACATAAGAATCCTAGATTTGAGTCACAGGGTGGCAATGAGGATGTTGGAACATATAAACACTAAACATTTTTCTCAGAGCATCATTAATAGGATTTTTTTAATCAACTTACAAGGTTGAAGAGATGACTTTATCAGGAAAGTCTTTACCGTGCAAGCATTGTATCCCAGAAACCACATAAAAGCTAGGCAGGGTAGCACTTGCTGCAATTCCAGAGCTTATCATATGGAGACTATGACATAAGGCTATGACCTTTTGAAGCTCATGAGCCAAACAACCTAGATGGATTGATGAGTTCAGGGATCAACAAGAGACCCTATCTCCAAGTTTATGCTCATGGCTTAAATAAGTGATGTTTTCAGAAATAGGGTCTTAGAATCAAATTGGAGAGGGTAATTTATAGCATTTGCAATGGTCATAATATTTTGTTGGGTCTATCTGTGGAACTCCTTTAGCCAATGACTCAGAAAAATATACCATTTCCCATGCTTGGGATGGGAGGGTGATTTACTTGGTAACACATACTATCTAGTTGGTGCTGTGCAGTGTCACAGTAAAGACTGTGACAGCATGCACAAGAAATATATGAATTCAAGTCACAGGAAATCACAACATGGAGAAGGTAAGTGGGCCCAAAGGCCCACCCCTATCACATAAATTATTTGCAACTGATACCTGGTGAGAAAGGAAGAATTAGGTTTTTTTTTTTCCCCCAATGGAGTGACACTGGTTAAATCACTAACACTGGTTAGGTTTTTTGTTGTTGTTTGTTTGTTTTTGGTCTTTTTGGTCTTACTGGGGTTTTGTTTTTTTTTTTTTTTGTTTGTTTGAGAGAGAGAGAAAAGAGAAAGAGAGAAATAGACAGAGACAGAGTGAGAGAGCATGAAGTTAAGTGGGTAGTGAGGTGGAAGGATATGGGAGGATTTGAGGGAGAAAAAATATGGTCAAAAACATATCGTATGAAACTTTCAACAATACACACCCAAGACTCTGCCTCAAAAAAATAGCTGAGAACAATAGAGGAAGATGCCTGACATTTACTCTGTCCTCCTCACGTATGACTGTGTGTACATACTCACATAAACACAAACACACACACACACAAACACCTACATTTTTATATTATACTACTTCAGAAAAGCTCCTAATTCTAGAAAGAGTACAAAAGCTAAACAGAAATAGAAGAGTATTCCATATACTGTACCTAGTGATTTCCAATACTTAATTTTTTGTGTGTTTTTTTCTAAGTGTATTTTTTATTTATTTTTATTGAGCTCTACATTTTTCTCTGTTCCATTCTTTAAGACTAGTTTCTAAATGATTCTATATAAACTGGTTCCAATCTGTGTCAGAGGTCTATCTCTTCTTGTTGAGGACAAAATGGGCATAGCAAGGACTCTGTATATATGTGTATGTGTGTGTGTATATATATATATATATATATACACACATACACATATATGGTATATGATGTGTGTGGTATATGGAATGATGTTGAGGGGGTTGGGATTTTGTGTGTGTGTGCATGTGTGTTTTCATTTTCAGTATATATGGTATGCGTGTGGTGTATGCATGTATGGTGTGTATATGATTAGTATGTGTGTGGTGTGGAGTATATATGTGGTTTGTGTGGCATATATATGAGGGTATGGGGTGGGTATGTGTGGTGTTTGTGTGTGTGTGTGTTTGTGTGTGTGTGTTGAATAGTAGGAGATGTGTGTAAGTATATGTAAGTTTCCATCCCTTCTTTCTTGGGAAAGTTTCTGAAAATATCATGACCATAACTGGTGTTTAAGTATAGAGTTAGTATTTTAAAAGATATTCTGAGTACTACCCTTGACTAAAATCCTTGTCATGTTTTAGCTTCTTAAACTGGACTGGATACTTAGCACATTATTTCACCTACACAGTAAGGACAAATATAATTCTCAACCTAGATTTATTTTGAAGCCTTCATAGATTCCAAAAATGTGTATCAAAGCTCTTCCTCTCAGGCTAGACCTGAAAATTAAGTCAAAATGTTTATTGCTTTTATAAAACAAAACAAAAATACTACAACTTATCAATAAAGAATGTGTAGTAATGCACATTTGTTTCCTTCTTAGAATGTACAAAATAAGAAGGGGTTTGGACAAAGTTGAATAGATCAACTTGAGATTGGAATGATTTGTGTCACTGTAGGTATCTATGCTCACATTAATTACGAGAAGAGGAATATGTACTTGTTCATCACAATCTCCGGCACACGTTTGTCTGATGGAATCAAAGCCGAGGAGCATATTATTCTTTGTAGAAGCTCAGAGCACTTATGTTAAACTGGCTTTATGAAAATCACCTTGATTTGCTCCCTGACAAGTTGGCATCTTTGAATTGCATAAATTGCTCCTCCAGCCCTTGTGTAAATCTAGATAATCAAGTGAAGCCAAGACAGAATCCACCTAATTTAAGTCAAGATTTCCTCATGAAAAAATAAAATTCTGTAAATTATGATGCACAGCTGGTCCCCTATGCTCTGCTGATACTGAAATACACGGCTGCTCCCTCAAGGACTTCATCCTCAGAAGCTACGAAGGAAATGATCTACAATAAAGTGGTGGCTTATTTTATGCTGTATTCCATGGCAGACAGTGGGGAGAAAAGCTTTTTTTTTCTTTTAATTTTATGGTTTCTTTTTTTCTCCTCTGGTGAAATAATAAGTGCTGATAACCCTCTACCTGCCAATGCACAATAGCTGGATGATTGAATCTGGCCCTTCTGGAGCAAACTCATTTCTGTATTCCTTTTTGAATTTTACTAAGCCAAGTTCTGGCTAGTACCTGGACTTTCTATATTAAACCAAGACCTGTGCACAGTTCTTTTACATTTAAACTCTAGCCTTCATAAACTCAGTCAGGATGGTCTAGTTTAGGGGGAGCTGCATCGGGTACTACAATCATAACCACAAGATGATTGGTGTTTACCAAATGCTGATAACTTTGATGCTTTGAAGTCCCCAACCAACAATCCATGGTGTAGTTTCACAGGTGGAGTACCGCCATGAGATGCTTTGATTCTGTGCCTACTACTTTGTCAGTAACACACCAACGTCAAGCTCTATTTCTGCCCATTTTCCTAAGAATTTTACCATGAAAACAACACAGTCCTGTCATTAAGACCTCTAAGTAGTGACCATGTCGAAATCAATTTCTTATGAAAGCTACCAGGGCTATGCATTTTTTGACTTTTGTGCTTTTTTGTTTCTTTAGTAAATACATAATCTAAGTAAAAATAATTTCACATTTTGAAAAAAGTTAAGCTTGGAGGACTATTTTATTCAATGCTATTTAAATTTTTAATAATTCACAGAAGTCAGTTTTACTTGAAAAACGTTAGGGTTCTGCCAGCCTTTTATTGAAAAACCAATGTTTTCTTTTAACTTCTGTTAGACTTTCAAATACACTTCTTACTTTATTATAGGATAAAGACATACTTTTGATTTGTTTTTCTTTAGTAGATATTTTCTATTGTCCTTTTTAATAAAAAATCTTATAAAATTTAACATAATAAAATAATAGTTTTTTATCTTAAGTCTATTTTAAAATACCTAACTGTTGTCACATATTAAAATCAGATGTTAAATATAAGGCATAAGACAACGATGGATAGCTAGTTAACAAATAAAAAATGTGACACCTATAAAAATATCTTTTAAAAAAATATTGGGTCAGAGGCAATGTTAGAAACTTTAAAACAAATACAAAATTGCTCTTATATTAATAATAGAAATGTAAAATTTCAAAATTGCTCAAGAAAACAATAGTTCTTACATCTCTGGTCATGTAGTGGGGACTGTCAGAGAGATGCATAATACAGGATCCTGAGCTATGCCTTCCACCTTATTTGAGACAGAGACTTTGACTTGTCATGTCATACCGCGGGCCAGGCAGTCCATGAGCTTCAGGGAAGTCTCCTGTCTTCACCTCCCATCTCCACATAGGAAAGCTGGGGGTAGGGTCATGTTCTATTTCACCCAACTGTGCATGAGTTCTGGAGATTTGAAACCAGTTCCTCACTCTTATTCAGCAAGTGCTTTACCCACGGAGCCATCTCCCCAAGGGCTATTATACAACTTGATTATTGCATTCATTGGCACTTAGGTCTACACAAAAACCTATACATCAACAGTTCTCAAACTGAGTCACGACCCCTTTGGGAGATGAATGACACTTTCATAGGGATCATATATGACCGTCAGAAAACACAGATAATTTCATTATGACTCATAAGAGTAACAAAAGTACAGTTATACAGTAACAACAAAAGTAATTTTGTGGTTGGGGGTCACCATAAAATGAGGAACTGTCTTAAAGTATCACAGCATTAAGAAGGTTTAGAACCATTTCTGTACATGAATGTTGAAAGATGAGGCTGGCAACAGGACAGAGAACCACGGTGGTGAGTGAACAATCGAGCTGTAACCCACACACAGAACTCAGAAAGAGAAGAACCAAGTCACTGGTACATGAATGAATCCCAAGGGAATTGTGCTGAATAAAGTGAAGGGGAAGGTAAAGGATTATCCCTAATGACACCTATTAAATCATCCACTTATAGAAAATTTTCTGAAATGACAAAATTGTAGCAATAGGAAAGAAATTAATAGTTGCTAGGTACTAGAGACAGTTAAACCTGGTATGATTAAAAGAACAATGTGAAGAATTCTCCAGAAGACAAAATAGCCTCATGTGTGAAATGGTGATACACAAAGTGGTAAACCTGCATGAAATGAGATACTCACACACACACAAGTAATAAAGGAAACATTCAGTTGAACAAGTATAACGTATCAGTATCAATATTGAGGTTGATATTGTACTACATGGTTACAAATTGATATTGTTGAAGAAAACTGGAATCCTTACATGTGATGTTAACCTATTGTTTCTTGCAATTATATTTAAATAACTTTACAACAAAATAAATACTTTACTTAAAATATTTTAAGGGGCTTGGTAGATAGCTTGATGATAATAGCACTTGCTGTTCTTGAAGCAGACCCCTCATCAAGTTCACGCTGCACAGGGCAGCTCACAACTATCTGCAACTTCAGTCCTCATAGATCCTAAGGCACCTGAATTTCAAAGGCACAGTCCACAAACATCATGCACATACATACATGCTGTAGAACACTCATCCACAGAATTTTTTAATTACATCTTTGCTTTTTTTTATTTTTATGATTATACTACTATCACATCTTCTTCCCCTTTTCTTACCTCCCTGAAACTTTCCTGTATGCCCCATATTTTTCTCTTTTAAGTTCATGGCATCATTTTTCATTAATTTTTGTTACATGTGTGTATGTATATATTCCTGTATATAACCTGTTCAGTCTCTATATGGTAAATTGTGTGTGTGTGTGTGTGTGTGTGTGTGTGTGTGTGTGTGTGTGTGTGTTTTAAGAGCAGTTCATTGGTATTGGATAACTAGCTGGTGTATTTATTCTAAGAATATGATAAACGCCAGAGGTTCAGAGAGCTTGCTGTGAGATTATTTCTCCCAGGAATGCCAGAAACTACAGTGATAAAGTTTCATCAACTTCACTATTTTCATGCTTTGTTCAAGTCCATAAAAGGCTAAATTGAAAGAGAGGAGGAGTGGATGGGGAGGGGCTAGATGGGAAAGGAGAGAATAGGAAGATAGAAGGAAGGGGAAACTGTGGTTGGTATGTAAAATAAAGAGACTTTACAAAGTAAAAAGGGAAGGCCAAAAGGCCTCAACACTCCACAGAGAACCATAGGCAAGTACGGATTGCTGGGAGTAAGAGAAATATTCCATATTTTAAGAGCTGGGCAATGATGGCACAAACTTTTAATCCCAGCACTCAGGAGGCAGAGGCAGGTGGATCTCTGTTAGTTCAAGGCCAGCCCGGTGTATAAGAGCTAGTTCAAGGATAGGCTCCAAAACTACAGAGAAACCCTGTCTCAAAAAAAATATATATATTTTAAAGTGGGACTCGAATGATGGTTCAGTATTTAAATGCGCTTCATGCTCTTTCAGAGTATTGGAGTTTTGTTAATAGCATTCATTTTTATAGTTTACAGGCACTCTAGCCCTAATGAATCCAACATTCTCTTCTGGTCTTCATACATGCATAAATACATATAAACAAATAAATAAAAATAAAACTTAAAAATATAAAATAATTATTACTTACCAAAAATATCCATGTAAACCTTGTATGTGTTACAGCCACCAAAGATGGGAAACTGAGAAAGTATAGAAGGAAGAAACATGTGTTAACAAAATTTCCAGGAAACTCTTACCTAGGAAATACTGCACAGTATCTCAATATGGAAAAAAATCAAAGCTATAAAAACTATGAACAAAAAATAAAAAGAAAAAATGTACAAAAAAAAGAGTGGGAAATAACTTCTTGTCTTGCAAGCTTGATGATCTGAGTTCTAATCTCCAGAACCCAAGTAAAAGGCAAAGTATCCATGCGCATCTGAAACTGCAGTACTGGGGTTGGAAGCAGGTGCATACCCGGGGCATTCAGGTCAGCTGGTTAGTCTAGATAACATGGGGAGCTCTGAGTCAGTGAGAGACCCTGCCTCAAGTAACACAGTGGGGAAAGGTAGATGAGGGCACCTGCAGATGTACACACAGAAGGGAGAGTGTACACACAGATACACACACACTCCACCTCTCAAAATATGCAAACTAAAAAGCAAATATTGAAGCAATCAAAAGTAAAGTTGTGGGGCTATAAATATGGCTCAGTGACTAAGAGCACCAAATGCTCTTCAGAAGTACCCAAGTTTGGTTCCCAGCACCAACCCGGCAGTTCACAACTGCCAATCAATTCCAAATAGTCCCGACACCTACTTCTATCCATCTTGGACAAAAAAACATAATCATGGGACACAGATATACATGCAGGATAATAATTATGTGAATAACATAAAATCAAATCTTTTAAAACATTTTTAGAGTGTTGTTACATCGGGGATGTTTGCCATTAACAGCCCTCCTATTCTTCCTGAAGACACCAAGTCATCGGCTCACGACTGCCTAGAACTCCAGCTCCATAGGACCCAGTTTCTTTTCCTGATTCCCAGGAGCATTCACACACATGAACTATTCACTCTCACATCCAAGTGAACATAAGTAAAATAATAAAATGAATCTTTAAATAAAAAAACTAATTATAACATACAAAATATAGTTGTAATCATTTGCCATATTAAAACAAGGTTTGAAAATGTTATCAAGTAATCACCTTTTAATTAGACTTCTATACAATATGGAGAAACAATTGCACAGTATCCTTGAAGGTTGTGTCAAGGTTACTGCTCACTACTCTTATCCAGATTTGCAGTAAAAGAAGACAACAGCAGAATAAGGAGATGCAAACATCATCTTATTTACTTAGGGAAAAGATGGAGTTTAAAGTCATAGGCAAGGATGAGGTTTAGGAATCAGCTATATCTTATGAGAAGATCAGTGTCATTAAAAGAAACATACTAAGCTACTTCGGGAGAAGTAAGGGCCATGATGGCAATACTTCATTCATCAAATGCTCTATCTTGTGAAAATCCAAATTCATTTGAAATGGAAGACCCTAAATTAACAATGCCACTGAAAACGTTCTCTGCTGAAAAAGAACCAGCAAGGAAGATGTATCCTCCTAATCACCCTGGGAAGCACATAGAGGCCAATAAATCTGTGTGGTTTCATGGGAGGCAAGCTACATCTTGACCTAGTACCAGAACAAGCAGCACCCTTGTTGTGGTAGTGACTTTGCAGGTGTGAAAAATTCAATAGTAAAGGGGGTCATAGAGACTGGCATTAAGGTTACAGAGACCTACTGGGGTCAGAAAATGGGTGATCGGGTCAAAGTTCCTACAAAAATTCCCAAGAGGCAACTATGAAACTGTAAATGAAAAAAATCTAGTTGCAGTGAAGACCCCCATGGTATTGCTGCTGAAGAGAACTACAAACATGGAGGAAGTGCTCCAAGAGAGAAGCTGTACTACCAACCCCTATGGGAATCCAGATAATTCCATCACAAGTTTCAGATGCTCTACATGGAGCTAAAATAATTGGTGTGTACCATTCTGGTGTTTGGTCCTACTTTTTTTCAACAGTACCTTACTCCATTCTCCATTCCTCTCTATTAGAAGAGATCTATTGTCTTTGCATATTTGGAATGTATCACTTAATATTTTTATTTTGTAAAAGCTCATTCTTAGGGAATGTCCATGAGTCTCAAAAGAGACTTGGAGTTCAATACTTTCAAACTGCTAGCACTATGGAATATTATAGAGGTATACTTGATGCCTCTTGTATTACAAGATGACCATAAACCTGTGAGAACAAAGACAGCCAGCTATGACTTTAAAAAATGATGTATTTGAGTGTCAAGTTGACAAAGATGAACTTGTAAATTTTAATATTGACCACGAAGTTGATGGTATACAGAATCACCTAGTAACCACATATCCAGGCACGTCTATGAGTTTCTAAATTGGTTTGCCTTGGGTAGGAAAACCTACCTTACAGTTGTCTGTGTTGCTCTTCCAAGGGCCCCAGCATCCTAAACTGAATAAAAATAAGAAATTAAGTAGCCTCCCTTCTCCTAGTTCTTTCTGACTGTAGATGTGGGGTGACAACTTGTCTCATGCTGCAGACATCCTATTAGAAAATACCCTAAAACATGAGTCAAGTAAGCTTTTTCTTTCTTAAGTTACTCTTAAATATTTTGTCACATAACTGAAAAAAATTAATTAGTACAGCTATCAAACCACAAATTTACTAAAAATCCCAAATAACATAATTATAAAGAAAAATAAAATAAAAATCTTAGAATACAAAAAGAAAATGAAAATAAAATATCATTAAAATAGTAACAGCTACAATGACAGAAAATGTAAGAAACACCAAAAGCTAATTGCCCTAGATAGCTTCAACTGTCTCTGTGACACAGACTAAAGTCACCTAACAAGAGTCTCCATTAAGAAATTTCACCATTCTGTCCTTCCCCAATTAAACCATCCTGTTGCCTCATGTTCTTATCCCCCACCCCCTCCCCTTTACCAGTCTCCTCACTCCAAGTTTACCCAGAAAATCTTATCGAATTCCCCTTTCCTGGACAACCCACACAGCCATCTTAGGGATCCTTACCACCTAATGTCTTTAGAGCTGTGGTTAGTTGTCTAGTTATCTCTTGCTTTATATCTAGTATTCACTTAGGAGTGAGTACTTGCCATGTTTGTCTTTCTGAGTCTGGTTACCTCACTTAGGATGTTTGTTTTTTTTCTAGTCTGTGCATTTGCTTGAAAATTTCATGATGTCATTGATCTTACTGCTGAGTATTACTCCATTGTGTATATGTGCCACATTTTTCTTACCCATTCTTCAGTTGAGGGGCATCTAGGCTGTTTCTAAGTTCTGGCTGTTACAAATATTGCTGCTTGGGGACCTTGAGAGAGGGTTAACGGGGAGGGAAGAGGCAAGGAGAGAAGCAGAGAAAAATGTAGAGCTCAATAAAAATCAGTTAAAAAAACTGATATGAACATTGTTGAGCAAATGTCCTTGTGATGCGAATAAGTATTCTTTGGGTATATACCAAAGAGTAGTGTCACTGGGTCTTAAGGTAGATTGATTCCCAATTTTCTAGGAAACCACCATACTGATGTTCAAAGTGGCTGTACAAGTTTTCACTCCCACCAGCAGTGGAGGAGTGTTCCCATTGCACCAGTCCTCTCCAACATAAGCTGTCCTTATTTAGTATGTAAGATAGCATCTGAGAGACGTTTTGATGTGCATTTCCCCGATGATTAATGATGATGAGCAGTTCCTTAAATGTCCTTCAGCCATTTGAGGTTCTTCTGTTGAGAATTCTGTGTTTAGCTCTGGACTCCATTTTTAATTGAATTATTATTTTGCATTTTAATATTTTTTTAAATAATCTTTTTTATTTTACCTACCGATCCCAGTTCCCCCTCCCTCCCTTCCTTCCACTCCCTCCACTTTCTCTACACTGCATTCCCATGGTGAGTCCACAAAATATGTCACATAACATTGAGGCAGGACCAAGGCTCTTCCCTTGTATCTAGGCTAAGCAAGGTATCCCTCCATAAAGAATGGGCTCCAAAAAGTCACTTCATACACTAGGGATAAATTCTGATCCAACTGCTAGTGGCCCCACAAACTAGCCAAGCCACACAACTGTCATCCACATTCAGAGGGCCTACTTCAGTACTATGCAGGTTCCCCAACTGACAGTCCAGAATCAAAGAGCTCCCACTAGCTCGGGTCAGCTGTTTCTGTGAACTTCCTCCTAGTGGTCTTGACTCCTTTGTTCATATTATTGTTCCTTTCTTTCTTTAGCTGGACTCCCAAAGCTCAGCCCAGTGCTTAGCTGTGGATCTCTACATCTGCTTCCATCAGTTACTGGATGAAGGTTCTATGATATCAATTAAAGTAATCATCAATTTGCTTAGAGGGGAAAGCCAGTTCAGGTACCCTTTGCACTATTGCTTAGAGTCTTAGTTGGTGTCATCCTTATGGATTCCTGGGGAATTCCCTAGTGCCAGGTTTCTTGATAAGTTCATAATAGCTCCTTCTATTAAAAATCTCTTTCTTTGTTCTCCCTCTCTGTCCTTCTCCTAACTCTAACATACCATTCCCTCATGTTCTCCTCCCCATCTCCTTCTCCTCTCCATACACTCCCAATTTACTCGGAAGATTTTGTCTGTTTCACCTAACCAATGTATAGTTCACAAACCCAGAAGAGCTAGATAACAAGGAAGACACTAAGAGAGACAAAAATTGATCCCCCTAGATTATTTTTCATTTTGATGTTAAGTTTCTTGAGTTCTTTATATATTTTGGAGGTCAAACCTCTATCAGATGTGTGGTTGGTAAAGACATTTTCTGATTCTATAGGCTGTCATTTTATCTAATTTACTATGTCCTTAGCCTTACAGACACTTTTCAGTTTCAGGAGGTCCCATTTATTGATGTTGCTCTCAATGTCTGTACTATGGGTGTTATATTTAGGAAGTGGTATCCTATGCCAATGCATTCAAGGCTACTTCCCACTTTTTATTTTATCAGGTTCATGATAGAAAAAGCTATCATGGGGTTAGGGAGAAATGTGGTACTAGAGGAATTTCCAGGAATCCACAAAGATGACCCCAGACAACACTCCTTGCAATAGTGGATGGGGTGCCTGAACTGGTCTTCTCCTGTATTCATATTAGTGACTACCACAAGTCATCATAGAGCTTTCATCCAGCCACTGATGGAATCAGATGCAGAGATCCACACTCAAGCACCAGGTTAAGCGCTGGGAATCCAGTCAAAGAAAAAGAAATGGAAATATGAAGTCAAGATCATGAAGGAGAAATCTAAAGAGACAGCTGAAACAAGTTTATAGGAACTCATGAAATCTAGACTGACAACTGTGGGGCCTCCAAGATGCTGAACTACGCCCTCTGCATGTGGGAGAAAGTTGTATAGCTTCATCTATCTGAGGGGGTCCCTGGCAGTAGGACCAGGATCTAACCCTGGTGCATGAGCTAGCTTGTAAAACTTACTCCCTATGGTGAGATGCCATGTTCAGCCTTAACACAGAGAGGAGGGCCCTGGTCCTGCCTCAACTCAATGGCCAGACTTTGTTGACTCCTCACGGGAGGTCTTAACTTTTGGGAAGAGTGGACAGGGAATGGGCAAAGGTGAGGTGGGTACAGACAGAGGAGTAGGAGGGAGAACTGGGATTGGAATGTAAAATGAAATTTTCAAAATAAATATATAAAAATAATAAAAAAGAAATGTCACAAATCAGATTGGCCTATGACATTTAGTGATGGATGGATTATCTTGATTGTTAATTGATGTAGGAGAACACAGCCCACTGTGGGTGGCTCTATTTCTTGTGGAGGTGGTCCTCACTGCAGAAGAAAGCTAGCTAAGTATGAGCCAGCAATCAAGCCAGAAAGCAGTATTTGTGCATGGTTTTTGTTTGATGTTGCTGCTTAAGTTTCTGCTCTGACTTTCCCTAATGATGAATCATAACTTGGATGCACAAGTTGAAATAAATCCTTTTCTTCCTTAAATTGCTTTGGACAGAGACATTCATTTCTTTATTTAGTATTTTTCAGAAATAAAACTGGCACTTATCAAACAATATTCATAAAATGCTACATGAAAATACTTTAATTTATAACCCTATACATAGTAAAAACATCTCTGAAGCAAAATCATGTGTTGCCTAATCATCTGGGTGTGTTCTGAAAGCATTAACTGATTTCATAACCTGGTAAACACAATCAAGTGTACTTACATAATATGACTAGCGATGGTTATTCTTGGTTGTCAACTTAAACATCAACTAATCAAACCTTGATTGAGGAAATATTTCCATCTGATTGGCCTTTGAGCATTTCTGTGGGGTACTTTCTTGATTGTTAATTGGTGTAGAAGTGCCATCCCTAGACAAATAGGCCAAACTAGATCATGGTAGCTGAGCAAGCAAGAAGTAAATAACGCTCTTCCATGGCTTCTGACTCAAATTCATGCTTTGGTTTCTCTAGTATGATGGACTGTAACTTGTAAGATGAAAAAAATGTTTTCTTCTCCAAGTTGCTCCCATACAGCACTTTATCACAGTAACAAAGAACAAACTAGAAAAGACTAGGCCACTAAATGGCATAATTTTCTGGTACCAGCATGAAATATAGTCATGAGGCAAATGACTATAAAAACTCAAGGGGACATTAAAACATCTTTGCATACGCCTTCTGAGAGAATTCTTCACCAATGTATACATTTAAAAAATAATAAAATAAAAATAATAAAGTAAAAATACATGTCCACAGATTAATGAATAAAATTAGCAAGGACTTAATTCTGGTGCTACATGAGTATGGAGCACAATATTTTGACTCTAAAATTAATCATGGCAATAAGGCAACTTAAATATCATACAATGGAGTCAGAGAGAGATGACTCAGTAGTTAAGAATACTTCTTGTTCTTCCTGAAAACCTGAGTTAAATTCCAGCACTCAAGTCAGACAGCTCATAACTGCCTTTAAATCCAGCTTCAGAGTAGGTGACACATTCTTTGAGACTCCATGAGCATCCATATACATATGGCATATACTTGCACCAACATATATACATGAATAAAAACCAAAAATTAAATATTTATATACATCTTACAGTGACTACACAATGAGTCACTCAGTAATATTGTGTTGTAATATGTAGAATATGTAATAATATTCTACCTGGTAAGGAATTTTTCATCTTAAATTGAGGAATTGCTATATCTCTATGACATCAAGGCCTAAAATTCTTAATTTTCCTTGAGAAAAGGTAACCCTACCACTGGTACAACTTTACTCACCTTAAAATGAAGTTCACATTTGCATAACAGCTTACACACTGTTTATGAAAGAAATACCCCAAAATTGTCTCAGACTAAATATAGTTATAATAAATGGGTGATAGTGTCCCAAAGAAGAATAAACATCCAGGAGAGACCCTCTTCATTTTGTGGCCATTTGATCACTGACTATGCTCTTGTCAGGGACATGGTCCCACTGGAACATTTACCGAACAAGAACGAGAGTCTGGGAGGACACAGGACTTGGAGATGAGAAAGGAAGGGAAGGAAATGATATACATACAATACGAAATTTTTCCAAAAAATAAAAATTAAATTATAAAATTAAATAGGATATGTGTAATGTTTCCAAGACCCTTGTGTTTTCTGGAAAATATTCAAAGCAGGAATGTATGCTGAATACTAAAAATATGCATTTCAATATCTAAGGAAACATTAAAAATATACACCAAACAGTTGGAACTTAAGAGATAATAAAAATAAAAAAAACTTTAAAAAAGAGAAATAAAATGTTGAATACAATTTGAAATCCAAAAGCATGGCAAGAGGGAATAAGAAGTGGAATGTGTACTAAAAAGTTCAACAGAAACAAAGTGTTATTCTAGTAACAAATGTTACAGTGGAGTTAAACCTACATGCACCAGTAACCTGTAAATGGACTAAATGCTATAAGAAGAGAATGAGATGTCAGCAAGATGACCAAATAGGAAGTCCTGCTGGTGTGTGAATGAAATGATTTGACAAACAATAATGGGAATAAATCTTTTGTGAGAAATCCAGAGAGCAATGAAGATACTCCTTCACTCTGGGAAAGTAAGTACAAAGACTAACACCTTAACCTCTTGCCACAAGCCCTCTTCCTGGACAAAAGCCATGTAAGCTGGAGGAAGGTTGTAGCTCCAGGGCTCTCCTTGGGGAGAGAATAAAAGTCTGCAATACAGTTAATGCTCTAAATTTGAAATGTGGGCTTAACAGAGGAAATGCTTTCTATCTTGCTTGAATCTAAGTGGTGATAGGAGAGGGTCCAGGCTGGAACCAATCTTGAACAAAGGTAATGAAGGATTTAAATCAGTATGTATTCAATTGGCAAAGACCCTTTCCAGCTGACTGTAGAATCATTGGGCAAAGTTCAGCCAAGCCTCACTTTCACCGCAAGGAGTGAACTAATTAAAGCATATGTCAAATGTTCTGTTTTTTGATGGATGCCTGAGGGATTTGGTTTCTTTATCACCCATTCAAAGCTTTCATGCAACCTAGTACACATTACGTGCCCATGGCACATTGTCCTATTTCCATTTCTGTCACTGAAAAAAAAAACTGACAAAAAGACACTAAGGGAAGAATTTATTTTAGTTCACAATTCCAGGTCACAGTTCATCATTCTGGGGTAGTCAAAGTATGAGGAACTTCATCTAGCTAGCTAGTCACAGCACATTCATAGTTTAGAGCACAGAAAAATAAATGAATGCATTCTCACTTACTTATTTTCTCTGATCAACATCATCACCCAACTCTTATCAAGTTCAAGACCCCTTACCTAGAGACTGAGGCTGCCCATAGTGGGCTGAGTTTTCTTACATCAAGTAATTTAAGACAATGTCCCAGTCCACCCCTCATTATTAGGCTCTCTTCCCCAATGATTCTAAGTTGTGTCATGTTGACAATGAAAGCTAACCTTCACACTCTACCCAATTTCTATTTAACATATAAACACAGCACTTTTAAATCATAACTTTTCATTCCATGTTCCCAAAGTCTCATTTTTATGTAATGTAAAATACAAGCCAACTTTAAAGGCCCTGTCACTTTAAAAATCCAGTCTTTTAAAATTCTATTTTCTTCAGAAGTCCAAAGTCTATTAAAGCTGGGCTTCTCTAACATTTAAAACAATATACATACTTGATAGCAGATAACAGCACTCTTCTTCCAAAGGAGATGAAAGAGGGCATTTGCAGGTATAATCAGATGCCGAGAAATCTAATATACAACAGGGACAATAGCAAATCTTGTAGCTCAATACCCAGTACCTTTGACTCATCTTCTGGTCTCTAGAGAATTTTAGTAGCCCCACCCCTCCAGCTTGGCCACATGCAGGACATACAGTTTCCCTTTGGGGCTTAGGCCGGCTTCACTTTCCTTAGAAAGAAATTCTATGATCCTGGCTATTTTTAATATCATGGCATTTCTTATTGAAACTGGGGCTTCATCTTCATAAAGTCATGAAGTGGCCTCTTGGAGTCTCTCAAAATGAACTCTGTGCCTGCCAGGCCTCAGCTGTTCTCCACAATCTCTTTTGTCTGTTTGCTTTTCAGTCTGGGACTTCTGCCCAAGTACTAATGCCACGCTCATACAATCCAGGGCCTTTTCCCTGAGCAATGATTCCATTCACAATTCAACCTAATATAGACAGTCCCTTGATGTGGGATTCCCCTCTGTATCCTGTGAATAGCATTGGTTAATAAAGAAGCTGCTTTGGACACATTGTAGCACAGAATAAGGCAAGGTAGGAATTCCAAGCAAATAGAGAGGGAGTAGGCGGAGTCGAAGAGATACCATGTAGCTGCCAGAGGAGAAAGACACCTGCATATCGGTAAACCATGAGACTTGTGATAAAACATAAAATAATAGAAATGGGTTAATTTAAGATGTAAGAGCTAGCGAGAAATACGTTTACTCTATTGGGCAAACCATATTGCAATTAATATAGTTTCTGTGTGATTATTTCAGGTCTGGGCAGCTGAGAAACAAATGAGCAATCTCTGCTTATGGTCCCTCATTAAGACTCTAGTTATATCAAACTGGCAACAATAACCATCACACCCACTGGTGGACATTTACCTAAATAGCCTCTTCCATCTTAATATAACTCAGCAAGACAAATTCATAGCTGCCAGCTTCACCCTGAGCAAATGAGGAAAAAACACTGAAACTTGTGTCTGGTGTTTAGACACAGGAGAGGTTTGTGGAGGGATGATTACTACTTACTTGAATCAGAAAACTGACAAAGGTAGGCATACTCTAGATGCCCAATGACCACTAAAAAAAAAATCAAAAATCAATAAATAAGTTTAGCAGTATACATCAGTAAGTATGTGAGTAGTAAGAGACTCCCAAATCCTAACCAAAACAAACAAAACCCCAGAAAAACCTCTCTACGTAGGAATTTGCACATGTGCACTTGCATGCAAACACACACACACACACACACACACACACAGAGAGAGAGAGAGAGAGAGAGAGAGAGAGAGAGAGAGAGAGAGAGAGAGAGAATATATATCCATAGGAAAGCTGTGAGGCACTGAGAACTTCTAACCCGATTTATAGGTGAACCTGTTCTGCATAAAGTTAGGCTGTAAAACATATGAAAGCTAACAGCATTTTTCAAACCTACAACCACCAGCACAAAGTGTCAAGCAGCTTTGAGAAGTATGAAATACATCTCCCCACAAAAAAAGGACAAATGAATTCTTTAGAAAGCAGCCCTGAATTAGGGGTTCATGAATTTCCTGACAAAGTGGTGAAATTAACTATTACCAAAAAAAGTGCTCAGTGAACTAAGATGAACAATATGAAAAGAAAATGACCATTCAGACAAAATGTTAGAAAATATTTTTAAAACAGAAAGTGCCATAATTTAATTGGAAGAAAGCTTCATTAGAAAAGTTGAAAGGAAGAGCTATTCAAGCAGAAAAATTTGATAGACTCTAAAACAGTGTATGTGAAATTGTCAAATCAGAGGAGAGAAACACCAAATAGCAGCAACAACAAAAGACAACACAGAATAAGAAGTTAGGAAATTGACAGGATAACAATGCAGTCTGTACATTGAGGAGAAGAAGAGAAAACATGGGGAAAAGGTTACCTAAAGCAATAAGAATTGGAAACTTAACAGATAAAACAGTATTTCTAAAATCAAGGGGGAGTGGAACACTTCCCTGGATAAATGAAACTAAAGGAGCCCTCACTACTAGCTTTATGAGAAATTATAAAAGGAACCATTCAACTTGAAATGTAAGACTGCTCACAGCAACACAACAGGATACAAAAGTATGAAGATGTTCTTAGACATAACCACATAGATAATAAAAAGTTTTGCAACACCATACTGGCAATACATAAACCACAATTAATACTGTCATGAACATTTAATAACAAAAGGATAAAAGTAACTATAACCATAAAATATATTAACAGATATACAATCACAGTATATAATTTTGATATCAATAAATATTTTGGAGAAAAAATAAAGAATTTTTATGTGAAAAAATATGTTGTTGTCAACTTAAAATAGGTTTTTATAACCATAAAGTGTTTTACAAAAACAAACAGGAATGTACATATAAAAGACACACAAAGGAAAAAAAATGAGAACTAACAAAAGAACACATTGCTGCCTAGCCTGACAACCTAAGTTCCAACTCTTAGATCCACACGGTGGAAAGAAGAGAACCAACTCTCTCAAGTGATTTTTTTTTGACCTCTACACAAACACTGACATACATGTACCCGTATACATACACACAGTAAATGAATGAAACAGAAAGAAATCAAAACATGTCACTATGAAAAACATTAGAGAAACACAAAGGAGACACAAAGAGAACAATAACATCTGTAATATATCCTACAGTAATTATCATAAATAAATTCTACTAGTGATGCTTATTAACAAAACTATGAACTCATGTCCACCACAAAGGTATAACTTCAGGAAAAGAAGATTCAGCACTGGGGAAGATATTTGTAGGTTGAAACAGTGTTCTAGATGAATATTCTCATTCCTTCAGCATTGCCTGAAAAACTACCATTTACTTTCAGTTATATGAAACAACTAAGATCTGTCAAAGTATAATAGAAATTGTTGCAATTTCTGATGTGTTTAAATTTATTTGCTTTTATTTTTGTGTACTGCATAACTCCTCCTCTTTGTACCATGTCCATGCAGTGAGTACAGAGGTCAGAAGAGGGTGCCAGATCCCTATAACTGGAGTAATAAGTGGTTGTGAGCCTCCCAAAGGTGGAGGTGGGAACTCAAACTGGCTCTACTACAACAGCAACTGCTAAGTCATCTATCTTTCCTGTCCCCAGAAATTATCTCTTTTACTTTCCAAACCCTAAATGTTTCACACTGTATTTTGTGGTAAAAGACAGTTTCTTTATGATCCTACCCTGTAGTGGGAGGTCACTTATTTCCTGGCCACCCAGACTCCCTAAATAATCACGCAGAAACTGTATTAATTAAATCATTGCTTAGCCCCTTAGCTCTAGCTTCTTATTGGCTAACTTTTACATCTTAATTTAACCCATCTCCATTATTCTGTGTAATGCCAAGAGGCTATGGCTCACTGGGTAAAGTTCTGGCATCTGTCTGCGGCAGAACTACATGGCTTCTCCTTGACTATGCCTTCTTACCCCAACATTCAGTTTAGTTTTCCCCACCTAGATCTGTTCTATCCTATCAGGCCAAACCAGTTTCTTTATTAATCACAGCACCTCCCACATCACCTCCTCTTCTCTGTTTAAATATAAAGGCTTTAACTTTAACATAGTAAAATTACATATCACAAAACAGGTATCAAGCAAGAATTACAGTTACAACATTCATATCTACTTTATCTATTATCACAACTAAGAAAAACTGTAACTATAGCTATCTATTCTTCAACTCTGTCAAAGACTCCAGAAGGATATATTACCTAAGTGAATAGGAAGTGCATTGTAAACAACTTCCAAAACTCTAGAATTGACAGAGACTTCTCGCTGCCTGGACAGTCAACTAAAGTTCTTTTTGGGGCATCCATATTTACCCTACAGGCCCATAGTATCCATCAACTTTTTCATGAAGCAGGAATTTCAAAGACAGTTCTACCTATATTAGCAGTGTGTCAATCACTTTCTTCTGTGTCCTGAAGAATGTCTGGAGAAACACCGAAGGACTGTCTCACCTTCATTTTTTTTGAAAATTATTTATTTATTAAAAATTTTTCACCTCCTCCCCTACTCTCATTTCCCTTCCACTTTCCCCCCTCCCCCTCCTTCTTTAGTCCTAAGAAAAGTCAGGGTGCCCTGCCCTGTGAAAAGTCCAAGGCGTTCCCCACTTCATCCAGATCTAGGAAGGTGTGCATCCAAATAGACTAGGCTTCCAAAAAGCCAGTACATTTCAAAACCACACGGCTTTTCTTCTGCTACCACTGAACCAGAAAAACCTCTCTTAAGGGAGCTGCCACACGCCACCAGCTTAAAAAAAAAAAGCAGTTAAACTTTGTTTTACTGTGTCTAGAATTCCTTTCAAAGCTTTCTCAGGTTTTATATAGATGTAGTCAGCACATGTTGGAGTGCCAATCTGTAGTAGGAGGCCACTTGTTCATGTCTCAGCAGCCCAGACTCCCTAAATAATCACACAGAAACTATATTAATTAAATCACTACTTAGCCAATTAGCTCTAGATTCTTATTGGCTAACTTTTATATCTTAATCTAACCCATCTTCATTAATCTGTGTATTGCCACGAGGTTATTACTTACAGGGTAAAGTTCTGGTATCTCTCTCCAGTGGGGCTAAGTAGCTTCTCCTTGACTCTGCCTTCTTTCTCCAAGCATTCAATTTAATTTTCCCTGCCTAGCTCTATTCTTCCATGCTCTGCTATAGGGTCAAAGCAGTTTCTTTACAGCCAGTGGTATTCACAACATACAGAGTGGAAACCCACATCACTAGCCAATCATAAATTTGAATTTGTGATTCAAATCCTGCCCACTGGTCTCACCTTCCGCTCCCCTGTCAGATCCACTGTGCTGCAACAGAATCACTCTTCTCTTCGGCTTCTGAGGACTGGCTGTTCAGGCTGTGTGGAGCATTACTCCCCCAGATAACAGAGATCTTTCTCATGGTGAGATCTTTACTCCTTCTACTGTCTACCCTGATCTCTCTTTAAAATTCTGTAAAAACCTCAAGACAATCACCCTCCAAATGATCCTGCTTTATTTCTAACACACTATCACTTAGGCACAATATTTAATTTCTTCTTCTATGATGGCTGTCTGTCTCTATCTAGTAGAATTTAAAATTCCAGAAGGAAACAATATTTGTCTAGCTTTTTACAGTGTTTTGTCTACAGGTTCTAAGATATGCCTATCGTTTTTTTTTTAAGGAATGCTTAATAAATACTGGTGAGATGTGTGTTTCAGACAAATTCTTGTGTTTACAAAATAAATCAAAATTTGTAAATATTTTTAAGAAAATGGGAAATATAAAGACTTCCCCATAGCTTTTCATATTTGGTTAAAACCTAAAGTAGGATGATAGTGCACTGTAAATTATGATTTCTGTCTGCATCAATATTCTATCTGTTCATTTCAGTATCAAACAGTGTCTCCCGTATCTTATATATTTTCTGAATGAAACTATAAAGTATTATTCAATCATGATTGCCATCAATTCATCCCTTCACTAACTGAAGTACCATAGAAAGACAGCTGCGGACTGAAATTACTAAGCAAGGGGCATTCAACTGAGAAAGTCTTGGTTATCTTTAAGAAAGCAATGGAAATGTATTTGGTGTGGGACAGTTTCTGAATATAATGTACATTTTTATTCCTTGATATTGTGTGCCATTTCCATCAGTGTCAGATAGGAGTTGACTGACCTTGAAATATTTGGTACAGGTACCATGGATGAACAGAATCAGATCAATCAAACAGCTGATTGGATCATTGTGTGGCAATCAGTGATCACAAGACCTGAGAAAAGGCAGCATGGACTACATGAAACAGAACTATAGATTCCCTTTTAAAATTCCCTGTGACCTATATACAAATTACCCACCTGATATTGTGTGATGGAGTGATCTGGGAAAATGTGCCTGATACATATTCTTAGTTCTTGGAGCCTCTAAAAATAGATGCACATAATGAATAAGTAACAACAGATAGAATCTACATACTGAGAGCACAGATGCTGGAAAAAAAAACTTTTTAAAAAACCACTTATTATGCCTTCAATTTTCTTTTAAGCTCAGTAATGCAAATTGCTTTCTAAAACAATCCGTAACAAAGTGTATCTTATGGCATACTGTCAGCATAAAGGGAAACTACTTCAAACACTCAGTGGATTTTTCTTTTTCACTAAAATTTGCATTTCCTTGTTTATATTTTAAAAGCATGCTGCAGTCAATAAAAGCAATTACTCTAGGATTAGGCAAAGTTCTTATTGGATTAATGTCAAGTCATGTAAAATAGAAGATGATTCCCCTGAATGACTGTGAACCTCATCACACTTGAGCCACACACTTCTCTGGGAACTTGGCAAAGTGATTTGGAGAATGGGAAAACTTCATCTACTTTTGATTGGAATGTTTCCAGACCAATACATCTTTGGTTTAACATATGCGAGAAATCTAAGGCTTTCATGTGCTGCTGCTCATTTAACATCTTATTCTGAACAAATCAAGTCTTTTACTAACTATTCTTAGCTAACTAGTTTGTAGAGGCATTTGTTCATTCACTAGGTAGGTTTTTGAATCCTATAAGTCTTTGCCTTAGGTCCCAAAGAGTCAGCAACAAACAAGCCAATCTGTATTCTCTTTCAAGAGAAAGTTTGTTATTTTTTTTAAAAAAAGGTAATTATAGCCTGTGGTAAGTAGATTTTTTTTTTGTTTTTTAAAGATTCCAGGTTATCTGTGAGAGCTAAGTCTGAATTATCTAATGAGATTAGAATTTTGAAGGTGTGATTTTAACTATGTTCAACATTCTCTTCTTCCAACATTGATTCTTTCCCTTCCAAAGTTCAAGTTAGGCTGAATCACATTCACACAGAGCTAGAGATGAGCATCGCCTTGTAGGCCATTTAGTGTCTAGTTATGTCTTGTGTTAATAAAGAAGAAGTGGCTTTCAGCCAAGTCGAGTTATATCAGAATATAAATCTGTAAGCAGAGCCAGCACAAGTGCCAGAGTCCTTTGATTTTTAGTTCAATGGTCACTTTGCTCTGCTTCTCACCCACAGAACATAGATGGGAGCCATTGATCCTTTGGTGGAAAGACATATAGTTCAGGTAAATGTCAAGAGTAGGATCAACACAGTAACCAAAAGCTATTGTTACTACATTCCTTTTAATTAATTTTAATTTTTAATATTTTTGCTAAGGGGCCCACTTTTACACTTAAAACACTATTTTAAATTAAGCAATAATCCTTTATGTGAACTAAGAGCTACCTAGAATGGGAGAATAAGTCACATGTTAGTGCCTATTAAAAACAAATCAAAAAACTCATTGGGAATAGGATTAAAATCAGATGTCAAGCACACACATCTGCATATTTGCACACCAGTGGACATGCATGTGCTTTTTCACTGCTGGCATTCTTCGCCCACAAACAAGTATATACTGAGTCCTGCTAGATGAATCGTTTAAATTTAATAAATAATTTTCCCTGTTATAATTATATATATATATATATATGATAGTGATTAAAAAGATAGATAGATAGATAGATAGATAGATAGATAGATAGATAGATAGATAGATAGGCAGATAGATAGATAGATAGATAGATAGATAGATAGATAGATAGGCAGATAGGCAGATAGACAGATAGACAGATAGACAGATAGACAGATAGACAGATAGACAGATAGACAGATAGACAGATAGACAGATAGACAGATAGACAGATAGACAGATAGACAGATAGACAGATAGACAGATAGACAGATAGACAGATAGACAGATAGACAGATAGACAGATAGACAGACAGACAGACAGACAGACAGACAGACAGATAGATAGATAGATAGATAGATAGATAGATAGATAGATAGATAGATAGATAGATATGTTCTCTGGGTTTCTGTCCTGCCTGGTTTTTGTCCTCCCACCAGGTACCACAGCCATTTAGCCACAAAGAAATCAAACAAAGATCTACATTAACTATAAACTGATTGGCCCATTAGCTCCGGCTTCTTATTAACTCTTATAACTTATATTAGCACATTATTATAGTATATGTCAGCCACATGGCTTGGTACCTTTTTCAGCAGGGCAGGTCACATCTTCCTTCTTCTGTGTCTGGACAGGACTGGGGAGGAATAGGCTTCCTCTTTCCCAGAATTCTCCCATTCTAATTTACCCGCCTCTACTTCCTGTCTGGTTACTGGCCAATCAGTGTTTATTTAAAACATAATTGACAGAATATAGACAATTGGCCCACACCATAGAGAGATAGATAGAGAGATGATAGATAGATAAATAGATAGATAGATGATAGATAGATAGATAGATGACAATGAAGAAAATAGATAAATAGATGAACAGATAGATTGCTAAAGATAGATAAATAGATGATAGATGGATGATAGATAGGTAGGTAGATAGATAGATAGATAGATAGATAGATAGATAGATAGATAGATAGATATAATACATTGGCTATTAAATGAGAGAGAGAGATGATGGATGCTGTTTTGTATGGTGTGTGGTTTCAGGGGTTACAAGTAAAAATGGTGATAACTAAGAAGAAATTAAGAAACGACTTCCCTGATATTATAAAACTATTATTTTTGCTAGGAATCTCAAGGTAAGAACAGTCAGTTGTAGTCATTATTTCTGAACAGTTACATAATTTTTAAACAACATCCTGCAGTACATATATATTGACAGCTGTCTAACACTTCTGTATAATGTTCTCATATGAAATCTAGCCTGCTTTGTCAAATAATTTGGTTCCATAGTATTCATTCAATTCATGGGGATAAAAGTATAAAAACATTTTAGGCTGCATGGCTTGAACTTTAGTTCCTGGAATATGAGATGCTGCTGAAGAGGGAACTGAAACCAAGGGGCTGGGCTTGATCTCACGAGGAAAGGTGTTGGATGGGGTGTTGCTAATAACTTTGACATGCTTACGGCTTTTTGTTCAGCGATGTCTTTTGTTACTGGATGCACGGTGGAGTCTGGTGTCAATATCCCCAGAGCAGTGGGCTTTGGCCTGTTTTCTTTAAGCTTGCCACAGACTCTGTTTGAAGGGGATTATTTGAGTTTGACTACTGGGAGCAACCCTGCCTCTCTACAGGAGGAGAAAAGGACTGTTTATTTGAGCAGCTGAGAGAAATGTACACAGAAGCAGACCTGCCAGTGTCACTGAGTCCCCAGGCCCTCGATAGGATACAAAATAACAGCTGCTTGCTCCATTGAGCAGATCAGAGGATTTCCATTTAATAAACTGGTGCTCTTCTTTTATTAATATTTTTAATGGAGACTGACTTCATCATGCCCTCTTTTGCCCCTTTCTATCTACATTTAGACTTATTTAATTGGCCAATAGGCTAGGCCTCCTACTAAGAGTGGTAGGTGCCTTAGGACTAGCCACTGGCAAAAAGAAAAATGAAATGAAATCAGAATCTTCCAGGCAACTCCCAGCTTCTCTGAATCTGTCAAAGTACAATATTATGTCATTGTTTTTCTGAGTCTTCATTGCAGTTATCATTAAACAAGATTCTAGATTGTAAGCTGATGTGTCTGAGAGAGGTTATTCTTTTCAACAGAAGTGGCTTGTTGAAATGAGATGTAATTGAGACATGCACATGAGAAATGTGTTGCTCTTTCGTATTCCTCTTCAACTTTTGTTTGCTTTTGCCTTTTGGTGTAGTATAACATACATAGAAAAATGCACAAAACAAATAACAGCTAAAAAAATCTGAACAAAATAAGAAACCCTCATAACCATCATCGGGGCAAAACAATCAAACAGCTAGTACTTAGAGAGCCTTCCATTTGTCCCCTTCCAATTAGTAACCTGCAACTCTCCCACTAAAAGCAGATGTTCCTCTAATATCAAACCTGTTATGTTTGCCTCCAAATATCACATCAATCAAAGTATATTACCCACAGGTTCTTGAGAAGCCACCTAGCTGCAAGTAACTGAGGCTTGCTAAACCTCTACTGAATAAGGGTTTATGGGTAGGGTTACAGCGCAGGTTTTACTACCTGATGGTGGTGACAGTGAACTTCCAAATACAGACCAAACATGCAGCACATGATAGTGCCCTTTTCAGCTTTAGCCAAGACAGAGAGTGGATCACGGTGTCTCGTGATTTTCCTGATTATGGATGATGTTAGCTGTATTCCTAGATGTTTTTTGGCTTTTTGAGTACTTTCTTTTAATTGCTTGTTCAAATATCCTTTTATTCTTAAATTGGCTATATTTTGCCCTCCCAATCTTAGATTATGTAATATGTTTGGTATATGAATTAAATATTTTTAATCCATCTCTATTTTGATCTTTATATTAGAGAACATAAATTCATAATATTGGTAAAGATCACATATCTAAATTTTATAGTTAATGCATTTTGTGTCTATTTCAGAAATTCTCTTCTATCTCAAGACTATACAATTATTTCCAACTATTGCTTTCTATATTTAATCTTTAATATCATAAAGTAAAATTCTCCTATTGTAACATTAGCTAGAACTAAAATCTATTTGAGAAAGTTGGCCATTCCCAGTGCTCTGCTGCCTTTCATTGTCGCATGTCACCTGTCTGCACACGGGACTCTTATCCTTTCTGTCTTGTCACGTTGGTCAAATTTCAACCCAGAAACCAACGTCAAACAGCTTTAGTGACTGCAGCTTTAACATAGTCCTCAATTCTTGCCCCTGACCCTTTCCCTTTTTTTGTTTTTTTTTTCTATTTTGTTTTGTGTTGTCTTGTGTTGTTTTGTGTTGTTTTCTGAGACAAGGTTTCGCTATATAACAGTCCTGGCTGTCCTGAAACTCACTCACTCTGTAGAGCAGGCTGGCCTCACAGAGATTCACCTGCCTCTGCATTCCAAGTGCTGAGATTTTTTGCTCTCATTAATTTTCAAAATATTTTTCTAAATTCACGAAGTGGAAACTGATATTTTAAAAAATTATTCCTGTTATATTCAATCAATGTTACTATATGGTATTTTCACCTATGCTCATGAAGAGATCCTTATGAGTGGTAGATGCTAAGGTTGCAGGCATGCCCTCACCATGTCTAAGAAAGAGTTCTTTCTCCTAAGAGGTTTTTCTCTCTTTTCTTTATAAGTTTAAATTAATTTACGGAGATCTTCTGATCATCTTTAGTCCAAACTAGCTGCTACCCTGTGGCCTTTCACCCCTGCAACACCCCACACTGGTCTCCCAAGTGCCTAAGGTTTTTCTGTAGCAACTTTTTCCTTGTGTATTGAGAAATATTAAGAACTATTGCTGTGGATCATTCCCTTGCTGTCACTTTAGGTCCCTGCCATTAGCTGCATAGGGTCTTATTTTCTTCTCTGACAGGATACAGCTTAACTGCCTCTGCTGTAGTGTCTGCCTTGAGTTAAGTCTTCATCTCTGCTACCCATTGCACTTTGTAGTTCCTAATTACAGAGGGCATCACTCATACCTGCTCCTTAAGCTCTTTCACTGTAGAGACAATTAGGTCGTTATCCATCTCCTTTAAGAAAGCATGAAAGCCACCAGCTTCTTTATTGAGATTAAAGTTCTACAGTTTAAGTCATTTGAATTGTCTCTATTTCATTTAGAAGTGCTTTGGAATCCATCTGTGGGTCACCGGTAAACATATTGCATGTGTATCATTTTTTCCTCCTCTGTTCCACCATCTAAGGAAACATACACTGCAATACTAACCCCACTGCCCCCTATTCCTTCATAACTTGTTTTTTTTTACACCATCACTAATACTACGATTCTTTATCTTTCTTTCTTAAAGGATAACCCTTGATCTAGAAATCTGACCCAATGAGTAATTGCTTGCTATGCAAGCATGAAGAGTCAAGTGTGAATCCCCAAACCCCCAAAACACCCAATGCAGCAGTGCATGTCTATAAGCACAATTCAGCAAACTAGGGGACTCCCCAGAATCATGCCAGCCAGGTAACCTCCCATACACAAAGGAAAAAAAGACATTCTGTCTCAAATAAGGTAGATGATGAGGACAGATGCCTGAGGTTGTCCTCGGACCTGCATGCATTGTACTGTGGCTGAACTAACCCACAGAATCACAAACACATGAGCCAGAGAGAGAGAGAGACGGGGGGGGGGGGGGAGAAATGACCTCTTATTGTACTCTGAATGATTAATTATTTAAAAAAATGTCTTTTCTAAGTCAGTTATCTAAGTAGTGTAGCCAATCTGATTTATATTCATATCAGCCAAAATTAAAACAGAGTGTCAATGCAGTATTTGCATGCCACAGCCCATGATATTGCACGTGATACATAGAGCACAACATTATTTTTATTCGCTTCTTTCTGTTGATGGATGAAATTGTAACACTGTAGTTGTCTTGCTTGTATGAGGAATAAGCTTTGTTTGCTTTATAAATCCTACTTTCAATATTTAAAAAATACTAACAAGATTTCCTTCTCCACACATGTTCAGGTTACCATGGTCAATGAGTCCTATGAATTTATTTTCTCCTGTAGCTCATCTTAGAAGAGTCTTTGTAAATATAAGATAATTGAATTCTTATACATGTTGGGAAGTCCTATCATGGAGGAAAATGTGAGTGCAGATGTCATTTATGTTGCCTCAGGAGTGTAGCTTATAAATGCTTTATAAAATACTGGCTCTCTGTCTTAGTTACAGTTTCTATTGTGAAAAGTCACCATGACTACAGCAACTCCTATAAGAAAAACATTTAACTGAAGTGACAGCTTACGGTTTCAGAGGTCTTGTCCATTATCATAATGGAGGGGAGTAAGGTGGCATGCAGAAAGACATGGTACTGGCTCCATCTTAACTTGCAGGCAACAGGAAGTTGACTGACTCACTGGGTGGTATCCTGAGCATAGAAAACTTCAGTGTCTATCCCCCATGATGACACACTTCCTTCAAAAAGGGCATACCCACTCTCATAAAGTAGTATCTCTTAATAGTGCCACTCCCTATGAGATTATAGGAGCCAATTATATTTAAACTACGACACTCTCTTAATATGTCTTCAATAAACTAATATTATAGTCATTTCCCACTCCAATCAGACACCTTGACTACTCACAAAGAATGTGCATCAGAAGCATCCTTTGTGAGTCATGTGTAGAAGAATATTAGGAATATAAGTTCTCCACATTCCTGGTAGGTTCACACACTCTCATACCTTTCTAATATTCTTGGAGAGAGTCCATATATCATTTTAATCCAGGCACACACTTTCAGACTTTGTTATTGTAGCACATAAGGTATAACCCCAACAATTTTCTATTTGAATATCTTTGCATTAACTATAAATGACTCCCTTAGGAAGTCTGATACTTAAATAAAAAGATTTTGATCTTCGTTTTTATTGTAATAGTATCTAAATCCATTTAGTTTTCAGAGTTAAAATTTTTAAACCATTCATAAAACAAAATAGTAGTAAACACAATTAAATGAATATATTAGTATTATTTACTCAATAACGATAAGGTCAACGAATATACAGGACTAACTCAAAATACAATGATGAAAAAGATGGAAGATTTGGCAGTGATATACTTTTGCATATACTTTCAAACATAATTATCATTGTATAATACTGCATAAATAGTATTTTACTGTATTTATATTTTGCAACTTTTACTTAACATTATGTAATCATCTAAGTTGACATATATAAAAGTTCCATCAAAATATGATGTTTATTTAATTGAACTAAAAAAATCAGTATTTCCAACCATAAACGCATTTGGGTCACACTCTGTAGAAATTTCTGAATGATAGAGACTAAGGTGCTCACATCTCAGTCAGTCTTGAGATTGACCATTAAAACTTTGACTTTGCCTTGTCCCTGACCACAGCAGAGACTTTTTGTTTCTACTCATACGAAGAGTTGTCTTAGCAAGTCATTAAACTCCAAATAAAAGAAGGGCTGTAAAAGATACTGGGAAAAAATCATAGTAAATTTATATGAAGCAGTTTAATTGTTGAATACATGATTCCTATTTTCTAAGTCAAATCATCCAGTAAACCTAGCTTGTTAGTCAACATTTACAATAACCACCAACTTTTGCTCATAGCACAGTCTGAGATAATGTTATTTTCAGCAGCATTTATTTACTTACTATAATAATTTCCATAAAATACCACAACCTTGTTGCCGTAAATCAATAAGAATGGAATCTCTCTCAATTCTAGGTGGAGAAGTCTACAGGTGCCTCTTCTGCTGTTTTATAAAGTCTCTAAAGAAATGCCTTTCTCAAGCAGATTTTGGATATTTTCTTTTTTTTCTAGAATTGTGGAAACAGAACATCTGAAATACTCTTAGACCCACTAACCCAATCAAGACAAACTGGCTGTAGAGAATAGGCAACATTAAATTTGTTCTGAGCAAGAGCAGCACCACAAACAGTGTCTCTCCAGAGCTTGCAATGAGCAGCACAAGGAGTCTAACTTTATGTAGCTAAGCACTTAGTATAAAGGAAAGATAAAGTTACCCACTGGGAATCAATGATTTCTTCACAGCTTTGTGTTTCTATGTACAGTGCAATATAGTGAATTGGGCAGTTATGAATTATTTTTGATTATTTAATGCTTTGAGTGCGTTAAGGATACATAAAAAAGCTTTAAGAATGCTAAAAAGTACTCTACCACTGATCTTTAACTCTAGACTTAAATACTTGCTTTTCATGCCATTTAAATTATGGAATTTTGTTGTAGCAGTCCAAATTGACTGAGGTAAATTAAATAGTCCATTTAAATCTCATATACACATTACACATCTAATATCCTTTGCATTTGCATGTTTGTAGCCATAGAACAATGACTGTCTGAATATAAAATTTTGACATGTGCAATTAGAAGAGAAAAAAAAGACCTTTTACTCTCTAGGCTGCATTAAATTTGTCTTGCAATAATTTGAGTTGAATGGATACATCAGAAAACAAATTGGTCAGTTCTGTAACTAGATAAAATAAAAACCCAAAACTACTTGCCATTATTCTCATTGATTGTGATCCCTAGAAGCTACCAAACATTCTTTGCAGTGACTATGCCAAAACCTAAATATACATTCATTTTCTGCACCTGAAAAAGAAGCACTCTAAATGATTTTAGCGTGTAAATCAGTCCTCCAAATATTGCCTCAATTTCTGTAAGTTTTTTTTCAAGAATTGCTGTTGATTTCTGGATTTCTAGCTGCAAAGTGAAAAGAATACCTCTAAATTTTGATGGCAGAGTATAGTACCAAATGACACCAAAGTTGAGTCTTACATTTAAATTCATTTGCATTTAAATCATTATGTTTAGAGATATGCAATACTCTGTATACCTTCACTTAAGAAAACACATGCCACATAAAGAAGCATTCAAATTCTATGTGTTGGCCAAATCTTGTTTAATAAGAATTACCCTGTTTTTAATAACCCTCTTTATGCTTAAAAGGAATGCTGCAAACCTAGCAAACCACATATAATATTATTTCATAAAATTTTTATATTCAATTGACAGATATAATTTATTATGGCTAAAATAATCTATGATTGTTGCTTTCCATTCCTTTGTATTTTCTTAATATAAAATTTGAACAAAGAATAACCTTGATAAATAGGAGACTATAAAATAATAAAAGAAAACCTTATAGCTAAAAATCAGAAGACTGTATCTTCCTTGGAAAAATTAAAAGTATGACTCACACACACATTTGTGTAGTTGATCTAATTTTTGTTCCAGTACTTTAAAACAATATGCATACTATTCTTGATATGTATGGAGGCAAAGCATGTGAATTGTCCTTGCCTGTAGAAAATTGTGCAGTAGAATGGGAAAAGGAATGAATTACACATGCTATAACTCTAGGCCCTTGTTCTGTCAACTGTACCATTCATGGATTTTTCTTGCCATCTTTTCCTTCATTGCATCAAGAAGGCTTTTGACCTTGGCTGTGGCTTAACTGATACATTGAAAAATGCTTGACCATAGGAAAAAGTACTGAATGGAGGAAATTCTCAAAAGAAGTGAATCATTTATGCCTCTCTCCTGTGGTATACTAACATCCTCTCAACTTCCTATGAATGGTATTTGGTTTAAAAAGAAGTATAAGAGCAAACTCTTGTGCTCTTATGGGGTCAGAACAAAACGTGGTCTCTTTTACTCTAGTTCCTGTTGGCTGAAAACACATAACAAAATCTCTCCACACCTTTCCAGCTTAGTTCAAAACAGGAAATGACTGTGAAATTATTAATCTCCCTGTGGTATTTTCACAAATATGATTACAACTTTGAGATGTTGGGGTCTAAACTGTTTCAGACTCATGTTTATTGAATAAAAGTGATATTATTGTTTGGAAGCTGTAATCTCTTGTGTAGGGTTATTGTTCAAAATTAACCCAGAAAAGGATTTGAAACCCCATTTGGCAATCCTAGAATAGGAATAAACTCCAGGTTCTGTTTTCCTATGACTGTGTGTTGAGGGAGGATGTTTGTTCATTCCCAGCCACCCAGATTCCCAAAATAATTTTTCAGAAACTATATTATTTACAATACTGTTTGGCCAATAGCTTAAGCATATTGTTAGCTAGCTCTTACATCTAGAATTAACTCATTTCCATTATTTTATATTTTACTATGAGGCTCATGGCCTACCAGCAAGGTTCTAGCTAGCAGTTCATGTATTTCCCCTCTGGTGGCTCCATGGTGTCTCTCTTTTTTTAATCATTGATGGTATGGGAAGTCCTTCTGTATACGTGTTAATTTTATTGGTCAATGAATAAAGAAGCTAGCTTGGCCTTGTGATGGAGAAGAGTAAAACTAGTTGGGGGAGGAATAAACTGAATGCTGGGGAAAGAAGGCAGAGTCTCCACATGCCATGAATGGTCGCAATTAAAGATTTAAGTTTTCAGCATCAATGCCCAGATTGCCTACTGCCATGCTGCCCCCACTATTATGCTCTCTAACTTTATAGAACAAGAAGCCAAAATTGTATTATCCACAGTATCTTTTCACCACAACACAAAGGTAACTAACACATCACTGAATATAAGTGTCCAAGATATGCCTTAACACTTCACAGCCCTGTTAGAGCAGTCATTTGCCCTGCTGTCTTCTTGAAGCAAAATTCCTGAAATAAGAGAGTCAATGTCATGTTTATTTTAACAGTTCCAGAAGACACCATCCATCTTGGCAGGGAAGGTATGAGGAAAAGAGCAGGAGGTAACTAGTCATACTACATCCACAGTGAGAAAACAAAGAGAGATGGATGCTTCTGTTCAACTTCCTCCTTCTTATTCAGTCCAAAATCTTGTCCGATGGACTGTTGTTGCCTGTTGGCATATAAAAGAGTTCTACAACAGCCTGAAATAGAATATAACAATGGTTTATTTATTTAGGGATAAACTCACAGAAAGGGTAACAATCCATAGTCCTCTGCATATACTGGTAAAATCAAATCCAGCGGTCAAGAGGGCTTTGCACACTTCTCTTTTAAATTTATAGTACATGAGACAACACCCAAAGTGGGCCAGTATCTTAACAGCTATTGGCTGAAGTATTTCCCATGGTACCTCCCCCTTTTGTCTAAATAAGAGAGTACTAAGTCTAATACAAACTATATACAATAAGAACAAATATCAAATATTACCCAGGGAAAAGAAGAGGCAAAAAACATACATAAAAATTAGAATTATAACCAGCATGAGCAAGCAAAAAAAAACCATATGCTAAATGTTTCAATAGTTATCCTAGGTCTTGTACTAAAAATGGCTTGGCTATGTCATGAGAAAAAGGTAATTGTGATTATCTAGTCTTCTACCCAATCAAAGACCTGAATAGGAAATAATATTACTTGAAAAAACACAAAGTACAATCAAGCAACTTCCAAAAGGTGCAATAAATGACAAAGATAAACAGCTATCTAGTCAAACCACCCAAAATCTCATTTGCAACATTGGAACAACCAACTTTGGTTAAGGCCTAGAGTCTCTGACAGACCAGAGGCAGGAAAATTTGAAAAACCATCTTTTTCAAATTTCAAAGCATTTCAAATGCTTTGGCAAGGTTTGGCAGTCTTCTTGCTTATATCCTGCTTGTCCAGTCTGGATACCATGAATATTGTCAGTAGTCAAGTCAAAGGCCAGTTTGGCCAAAAAGAAAACAAGCTCCAAGTGGAATGTCTTCAGTGCCCAAGATTCTCTCAGGAATGGATCAATGCTGCCACAAGCCATGGTTCATGTCAACAGAGTCCTAAGCTACTTAAATGCCATATTCTACAATTCTTTGAAGTGTTTGAAGATTACCTATTTATGCAGAATAAAATCTCTATGCATCTAAAAACCTGATCAGTCTAACTATAAATATGATAAACATGGATGACTATTTGCCTATAATTCTTAATATCTATATAGCTTAAAGACTAAAGCTTCTTTTTTAAAAACTAAACAATCTTTAAACAAATGTGCAGTGGATAAAACAATGACTTGAAAATGTAAACAATATATAAGTATCTTGATTAGAGATAGAAATGTGTAGTGAAAAATGATAAATATATCCTAAAATTGCACCAATATACAAAATATCTTGAACAGAAGTAGAATTGTTCATGCATACAATATGACAAAATAATTTTGCATAGGTACACAAATGCTTTAAACAAAAATAGAAACATACTCTTTATATAACAAATATAATTTTAATTTGAATCAATATGCAAGAATCTATACCAAAGTAAATTGTCTATAAATAATAGCTCACAAGTAATCTTACCATCATTCACTATTATTATTAGTGTTAAGATCACAATAATCTACCTATTATTTCTTCCCACACATTCCACCCCCTGGTGTAGGAGGTCTTTCTGTTTATGTTCTGCTTTTGTTGCTTGAATAAAGAAACTGCCTTGTCTTTAGATAGGGCAGAACTTAGGTAGGCATTGAGAAGATAGAACTGAATGCTGAGAAGATGCCATGGAGTTCCTGCCTGAGACAGACGCTAGTTAGAATCTTGCCAGTAAATCACAGTCATGTGGCAATACACAGATTTAATAGAAATGGGTTAAATCAAGACATAAGAGTTAGCCAATAAGAAGTTAGAACGAATGGGGCAGGCAGTTTTTAAATGAATACAATTTCTGTGTGGTTATTTAGGGTGTAAGCTAGCCAGGTGGCCAGGACAGAAAAAAGGGCCCATGCTCCATGTAACAATCGCCCCCTTTTTTTTTCAAGAAAGATCTTTGAGCCTCCTTCATTTTCACCTCCAACCCTATATCAGTTTGAATCAACCCCTAATAATGTCTCTATTCCTGAGGACAAATTTGATAGGAGAGGGAATGTCATTTTCCAGAATTATTTCCAGTTGTCATGTGGACAATGTTATTTCTATGTGATCCTGTAAAAACTAAAATGACAATTCAGTTTAAATATTGCTATCTGGAATAATTGCAGATAGTCTCTGGGTAGTCAGTAGAGTTTTTCTGAAGCTATTTGAAGTTATGGCCAGAATGCTGAAATAAGGTGCACCAACTCAGCCAAGTTGGAATCATCTTGAGCAACTTGTAACTCAAAACCAATCTTAAAACAGTACTATCATTATAATGACATCATATCAACCAGGTGGAATCATTGTTGTGGGGCCCCATCTTTTTCCTGGAAGGAGGAAAATTTATTGTTCATTGTAAAAAATTTAACATTATTCACCTAGACATATATTCAACAAAAGGCTGTATAAAGTCAAACATAGGTATGGGGAGAAGTAAAATTTTTGAAAGCAGAGTTTTGATAATAGTAGTCTCTAGATTTTATCTTCCTTCTGCCCCATACCAGGTGGTCCCTGATATGAGACAGAAACTCTGAATTTTTTCTTTAACAACATGTTTAAATTTAGAGGATAGTCACTGTCCAATTCCAAAGCCAGCTTTAAATTTTTTAATAAATGGTGACTATTATTAAATGCATATCAATAATATTTTACCCTGCAGGGGTTATTTATATTGTAAGTCAGATTTCTCTTTGCTTGGTGATTCTTTCTGGATAAGTATCTTTTCTTCTTTAAGCATCTAGATTTCCAAGGTCTCTTGATTTTTAGAGGATGGGCATTTTTCTGCAAAGACAACACTGCCACAAACCTTATGAGGTTTTCTTACCACCTGTATGGTTGTCACCTCTGTAGATAAGCTTTCATTTCTCTTTATCAAGATGTTTCTCCTTTTTGAACTGAGTCTTCATTAATTTTGATAATATCTATTCATCACATTTGTGCTGGTTTAAATTTTAAAGGCCCAAGTAACTTTTTGCATTCTAAGTGGGCATTTTCAAAAGCTAAAGATTCAATAAGTACCCTTCTAGCTTCTGGATCTATTACCCCTATCTGTACAGCTTTAATTGGTCTTTGTAAAAAGTCACTTAAGTGTTCTCTTGGCCTTGTATGATTTTAAAATATGACTCATATATTTTTCCTATTCTTGAATCCTGTCCTAAGCATTCAAGGCTGTTATATAGCATAGGGACAAAATGTTTTCTTTGTAAATAGCTTGACTCTGGGGATCAGCCTAATGGCCCTCACCAAGAATTTGATCTTGGGAAGCCTAAATTCCTTTGACTTTACCTTGGTATTCCAGGGCTTTTCCTCCTCTCTCTAATAGCACTTCCACTGTAACCATGGTCCAACTTCTAGCACCACTGGAGTAATTGAAGCCAATCATGTGGAGTAACCCTATTGCTTGAAGGCCATGCCATTGCCATCTCCTTAATGAATGTTGAATGCATGCCATAAGAAACCACTGCTTGTTTAATTTCATTTAAATCTTTCATACTTATAAATTTTCATTTACGTTCTGTGTATCCATTTGGATATTGACTATTTGCTGATCTTTCAAAGGTAATACAGGATAAGTAGCTAAAACTCTTGGTAAGTCATGTGTGACTCTGAGAGACCCTGGTAATGCTAAATCCTTTGCCTAAACATCCTCTCCTTGCTTATCAGTTGTGACAAGTTCCTCATCTTCTATCTCTGTCTTTTGTAAAGCTTGAATATCTTCACCTATGAATATTTTCTAGTGATTTCATCAAATCAATTAATTTCTGGTTTGCTTTTTGCACATGTGATTTCAAAGTTTTAAATTTTCCTATCAATGCTATCTTCTCCTTGTTAGATATTATTTGGATGACAAGTAGATCGCCTTCCTGGAGGGATGTTCTAGCTGCTAGTTTATCCTAACTTTGTTACAGATTTTGATGGTCAATTTCAACAGTATGAATCCTTTCAGATTATCTCTCAGTACAACGTTGTAAGGCTTTATAACCCATTGACATGGATTGTACTTTGCCTGTCAAATTAAAGTTATTATTTTCAATAGTATGAATCTTTTCAGCTTAAGGCTGTATCATTCCTGAAAGTTTCTAATTCTTGAATCTGTTAGCAAACCATTTCTTTAAAAATATATTATGAAGAGCAAAGCTAATAGCCACCAAGACCACAAAAATACACATACCAAGTAGGTCATATAACTTGCAGAATTCCATCTGTAGAAGAAACAAAAAGGCTGTTAAATTCCTGGATGGTGATATTGTGTGAAATTATCTTGGGTTTGGTTTACAATTTTCAAATTTATTTAATTATTTATCAAATTAACTTACCTCCATTATAATTTTCAGAAAATTGTTGTAGGTGTAACAGTTTTGATTGGTCAGCAGGGGTCACAGTTGTGGCAGTAAGGCAGGTTAACCTGAATTACGTGAGACTTAGAATTACTAACGAATTTATTTAATTACTTAAGAGCAGCACACCTGCATACTGAGAAGTTTTGAGTTGGGCAGAACATCAAGGAACCTAGAACGTGCAGGAAGTCACAAGCCGTATGGTTACTGGCAAAAGGTCAAACCAGGTATTCGTGGATCTGAACTGGGAATGCAAGCCTGGTAGAGGGTGGGAGTCCCTGTTTCTAGAGACAGACAGAGCAGGGCCTGATCAGAGCAGGCCTGGCAAAAGCCAGAGAAGCCATGGAGGAGTTACAGCAGAAAGCAATGGGCAGCAGTAATTCAGTCACTTAGTAGGCAGGACCAAGCCACATGGATACAGGCTGGCGAGAAATTGCCAAGTTGCCATGGCAGGCCAGTGAAGCCAAACCGTGTGCAGCTGTGCAGCAGAGTAGCTCAGTTGCATGGGGTCTGAGCAGGGCCCAGGCAATGGTGTGTACTCAGGCCACGTGGGTACCAATTGGATGGCATACGAAAGACTTCCTTAATAGCCCAGAATGGGATAAAAGAAAGGTTTATTTATTTGAGGATAAACTCACAGAAAGGGTAGCAATCCACAGTCCTCTTTATGTGCTGGGAACTGAAACTGAGTTCAGCAGCCAAGAGGGCTGCACATACTCATACTTTTCATCTGCATTTATAGTGCATGAGACCACGCCCAAAGTGGGTCAATATCTTAAAGGCTATTGACTGAAGGAGTTTCCATAGCTGTTACCAATATTTGTCCTATGTCAATTAACTCAGTGTATAAAATTTCTCACAGACAGCCCCAGATGTTATTATTTCTATGCTGGTTCTAAAACCTATCAAAATGGCAAATATGATTAAACACTGCTTTTAAGCTGTATCTTTCTACTCCTTGATCCCATAGGTTCATGGCTATCTCCTAGAGCAAAATAGATTCAATCCAACTTCAACAACCCTCCTAGTCTTTACCAATTCTCTCTGTCTAATAGTCTAGAGTCTATGTCTCATCAGAGACTCAAAACTCTTGATATAACACCAAAAACAAGTTACAGACCTCCAAATTACAGTGGCATGATATAAGAAAGGGAGAATGGAGGGATACAAATAAAAGATCAGGCCAAAGCAAGAAAGAAATCCAGCTTGGCAAACACTAAACCCTAAAATTTCACATCAAGCATCTGAAGACTGGTGTGTATTTAGGCTCAGAATGGCATGGATAACCACACTCCTGAATCTCTGCTGCCTACAGCCCCTCTTGGACTAACTCCACTCTGTAAACAAAGCTGTTCTCTGCAAATACCCTATCATCCTAGCATTTCCAAAATCCTGGGGTCCCCATTGCAACACAGGATTCACCTTTACAACTTCATAGGAACTTCACAGGGCCTCATTGGGGAATCTGACCCTGCCACTGGTGTCAGTGACTCTCTGCAGCCATGATGCAAGACCTCATTAACCTTTTAATCCTGAATGTTTCATACCTTCAAAACCAGTGTCACATGAATGACACTACCAAGTTTTGCTGACAAATCAAGATAGATTCTGGATCACTGTTTCAGAAGCTTCTTCTGCTATTGTGAGGAATCTATCATAGACATTGACTCTTGAGGAAGAGAGAACCTCTTCACTATCGTTCTCACTTCAGGCTCTCTTCTATCAAAAGAATTTACATTTGTACAAGATTGAGTCTCAGAATGTGGGGTCTGGCTCTCAGAACACATCTGCTGCCATCCCAGTGCAAAGTGCCAGGGTGTTTTATTTTTTAAGATTATTAATTTCTCTAACAATTGCAACTGTTCTTGAACATTCCTTGCCCGTAAGGTTAAGAGCCTCCACATTGTTTCCTCATAGACTGCACACGTCACATCCCTTTCTCCACTTCCTTCTGTCTCTCACTGCAAACCAAGAAGTTGAAAGTAAGCAGTAGCTGGGCCATAGCACAAATGCTACCCTGACTGGAAGGTTTTCTCCACCAAATAAATTAGTCCATTACACTTGTATTCAATGCTGTTCTAGTTTTTATGCCATGGGTTGAAGGTGGCCAAGATATTACATCATGTTCGCTTGCCTTATTCCATACAGAGTTTTTCTTCTGCTCTGAAGCCTTATGAGCTGGGCCTCCACTGCCCACATTTATTTCCATACTGTGGCCTTCTAAACTCCCAACAGAACTGTCATTTCAACACTGCTTATGATGCTCTGGGGTTTTTCTAGCCCCAACTTCCAAACGTTACTACATTTATTACATTTTTTAAAACCCAATTTCAAAAAGGAAAGAATTACACAAGAATTCACAAGAAAATCACAAGAAAAAGAAAACTCACACCTCCGTACTAAGTTTCTCTTTTAGTTACTTCTGTCTTTACAGTGACAGAATGATTACCTAGTAAAACCACTTAAAGAAAGAAGGGTTTCTATTGGCTATGCCTCCAGGTGACAGGGTCCATTGAGAGAGGGAAGGTGTGTCAACAGAAGCAAAATACAAGTGGCCACATTGCACCCTCAGTCAGAAAACAGAAAGTGAAAAGCACTGGTGTTCGTTTACCTTTCTCCTAATTCATTCCAGGCATGGAGAACCAGGTAATGGCACCACCTCCATATGCAGTACATCTTCCCACTCCAGCTTGCCTTATTTAGAAAACCCCCTTTGAACAAACACATGGTATCTTCCTGTGGCGACTGCAATCCAGACTATCCTCACACCTACCCTGTTCTTACTTCAACACCATACCCAAGGTTGTGCTCAGCATTTGAAAAACAGCATAAACTACTTTGTGGCCCTTGTTCCCTGTATAGATTCCATGAATATCAGTTTGGACTTTTTTTTCCCAGCATTTAATATTTCTACTCAGTCTAGTGAATGATAAGTATATGAACTAGGAGTGATACTTAAATATTTATATGTTATTTTGTTCCATCCCCAAATAGTTTGTTTGTCTTTGCCCTCTTAGTACTAATTCTTCAAGAGTCACTGTAGATCAAAACTGTCTTCTCTGTGCTGCGGTATTGGTGAAGCACCTGTTCATATATATGTCAAATAAGGTTCCTTATAGAAATTAGGCCCTAGAGTGATTAACTTAGTTTCCTATTTGACCTGTCTTTCTAAGGCTAGCAATCATTCTAGAGGCTAAAACAGAAGTTCCCTGTTGCCTCAGCAATGACATTCTCTAGTAGGTTTTTGGAGAGGACTGTTAGACTTTTTATTTTCAAGTAACAGAAAACTATGAAATTTCTTTCCAGGTTATTATATTATGAATATAGCCAAGGGATAGCAAAATACATCCTGTGGGCCACCTGTAACTGTGACCATATCTTGAAACACCACCATGTGCCTGGATACCTGCCTTATGTCTTGCCTTATGGATGTGTTCCCAAAAATAATGGCAATGCTGGTGAGGTTTAGAAAAGACTTTATGCTTTCAAAAGCCTTAAAAACTTAACATCTATTCCTATAAAAGACAGGAAATGATGGATGGTGTGGAGTGCTATATGGCCCTTTCCTTAGAATAATGTCACCTGATTAACCAGCTTCCACTTCCCCCTTTTAAGACTCAATAAATGGAATAGGTAGACTTAGAACCAGCATATATGTAAGTATTCTTCTATTCAAATTATTTGGAATATAGATAAGCACTGCTGTTGCACATATACCCTGAAATAAGCCTCCAAATGGAAGCAGTATTTATTCAGTTTTCTCAGGAACAGGCATCATTTTTTTTTAGAAAACTTCACAAAAGCAGTTAAACAACCTTGCTGATATAATCACAATTTCTCACTTTGACCTATTGTTAAATCACATGTTGTTGGATATAGTCCCTGTAGAATGGAGAAGAGACTGGCATTTTAGTTAAGTAATTAGCTGCAATTTATATAAACTGTGTCTTTATATAACTTCTAATTATAACAACTAGCTTTTTGGTGTATTTGAAGCATAAAGTGTGCATTCAAGCAATTAGAAAGACATTATCAAGCAACTTCTCCTTTCCTTTTCAAGCTGAAAGACGTAGGAAATAAAGTTTGTGGTGTTTTGTCTTGAAGCATGAGTGCTATGTTAATATAATTGCATCTCTGCTCATATCTTTAAGCTCGAAGTAGATCCTTTCTGGGACACATAAAAAAACCATACTGAAAGAGTTTACAGACTGTGCCAAACTAGGGCATCCAGCCAGTGTCTGGATAAACTGATTCTAACAGTTTGGGATGGGCTAAGGATTGATGGAAGCCTAATAAGCTCTTTCATCCAGGTCAAACACTCACTTCCCTAAAATGTTGCTGTCCTTCAAGTATTTTGCAGCTTCTACAGTTTTCTGATCATTGCTTTTTTTTTCTTTATCATAAAATGTTTCAGGGCCCAACAGCTGGTGCTTGCTGGCTGAAGGAATGAACAGGAAGACAATGTGTTCATGGGATTATGGAACAGGCTGAGAAGAGAATTTATGCAAAGTTTTATAAGCTTAGTCAGGCAGAAAATAGATTGAGGTGCACAGAGGAAATAATGTGTCATTCAAAGCTCAACTTACAGACACAGCCTCCACAACAGAGAGTCAGCCATGAGCTGCTACCTCTAAGATCAGCAAAACAGTGTAAGTAGGCAGTGGGTTTCCTCTCCTCAGTGGTTATGTATGCAGGTCAAACTGAAACAAATGACAGTCCTCACCTTCCAGTCCATTCCTTCTCAGGTTCACAGTGTAGAAACTTGCCAGAATGGCCAACACTTAAGCCTTCTTTTTTTTTAAAGATTTATTTATTAATTATGTATACAGCATTCTACTTGCATGTGTCCATGCAGGCCAGAAGAGGGCACCAGATCTCATTACAGATGGTTATGAGCCATCACGTGGTTGCCGGGAATTGAACTCAGAACCTCTGGAAGAACAGTCAGTGCTCTTAACCTCTGAGCCATCTCTCCAGCCCCACTTAAGCCTTCTAATTGGGAGGCACTAAGGAAAGTGGATCCTCTTTAGGAACAAGAAGCATGCTCAGATCACTCTCTGAACTCAGAAGCTCTTTCCCAGTGAGCCCCACGGCATACATAACTTCACTTTCCTTCATTTTAGGGTTAGGGTTAGCTCACTGAGCTCCCATATAGTGTATCACTTGTGATTCATCTCAGTGCTCTTACACAAGGATGTGGGGTGTTGTCAGAAGCCACTTGTTTGTTTCCAGCTGCCCCGACTTGAAATAATCACTCAGAAACTATATTATTTAAATCATTGCTTGGCCAGTCACTTAAGTGTATTGCTAGCTAGCTAGCTCTTTTATCTTTGGCTAATCCATTTCTATTATTGTATATTTTACTATTAAGCCTACCAAAAATGTTCCAGCTAGAGGCTTGTGTCTTTTTCCTCTGGTGGCTCCATGGCACCTTGCCATTCTGCCTTTTTCCTCCCAGCATTCAATTTAGTTTTTCCCGCCTAACTCTATTCTGTTCTGCGCAGGTCCAAGACAGCTTCTTTATTAATGAATGGTATTCACAACCTACAGAGGGAATCACACATTAGTGGGGTGTGTTTCATTCTTCTAATTTGGACTAAACAAAACATGTCTGGTTACTTTGTCAGAAATGACAGTCTTGTTTTGTTAGCATCGCTTCTTTTGTTTTGCTTGTTTAATCATTTTGGCTGAGTTTCTGCCACCAAGGGCTTTCCCTTGATTCTTTTGTTCCTTGTTTCTGAAGATTATCTTGATTGTGTTCTAGAAACAAATTCATTATCCTTGGTGGTTCTCAAAGAAACAGTCTGTATTGTGCTATCTCAGGTTGTGCTTTCTGATAAGCTGTCACAACACTGTTCAGAGGAATGCGTTCATTGTTATTCTTAATGCTCAGAGACACTTGTCATCCTTCCTAAATGGTGATTTGCCCCCCCAATGCATAATAACAGAAACAAAAGTGAAAGACAAGAAGCTGAAAGAAAATTTTTTGAACACAGATACTAAATACACTTCCTAAGCAAAAGCTCTACTGGGGTAGTGAGTTTCTTAAGCAATTCTCAGTTAATATCACTGTCTCTACAGCTCATCATTTATTTAACAGTGCCATTTTTACTTAGTTAGACAAACATTCTTTGTACAGTTGACTTTACCTGGAAAGAGACAGAAATGACTAAACTGGTTAATGTTCACAAAGTGAAAGAACAGCCTATATTTACACTGAATACACTATTAGAAGACTCTCACATCACCTGGTATGCCAGAAAATATCCTCACTAGCTCTGCAGCATGCAGCATGCCTAGACATTGTAAGAGGCTAATGGGGGCCATGTGCAGGGGTCAATGACATCTATCTTTAGGAAGCCTGCATACATGGGTTCCTTGCCAAATAAACAAAGCCTAGAGAAAAATAAAAATTGTTAAAACCTTTGAGGGCTTGCAAATATTCTCAGATGATGCCTAGTCTCTGGTGGCATTTAGTCTCCAACATTCCTCCTATCATTTATTACCACGATGGGATTAAGTTGTATTTTCTATTCCACATTTAAATGTTCACTCTTCTTTATAGCCATGTGATGTTGACTGTTAGAATCTCTGAGTTTCAAATGGGAGCATCATCTGTACTTAAATGTTGGGTGTATTAAACTCTAGCTTTACGTTTGTAGGCTTTCAACTTGCTCATCTTTCTCATCATTTCTGGATTGTCAGGTATCAGGCCATTTTTCTCTTAGGGAACTCATTCTGTCTGTAGGTTTAGTTAAAATGAGCTAGTTATTAGCACTATTGCCTTAGCAGAACTGTTGGAGAAACAGGTAGCAGTGACCTTGAGGTCATTCTGGGAATGAGGTCAGAGAGGAAAAAAAGAATGAACTTTGTGTTGTTTGACATTGTTGTCAGATGATAGTCTGGCAGGTAGCACAGACTAACAAAGATACTTTGGGAATCCATTAATATGGATTGCTGTAACGTCAGCTAAAACTAGCAATTGATGTGTGACAGGCTGATAAAAATAATAACGACTTAGAATCAAGGATATGTCTTAGCAGGTAAACATGCTTGCTACCAAAACTGGAGCATGAATTCACACCCACATGGTGGTAGGAGAAAACTTACACCTGCAAGTTTTCCTCTAACCTCTACATGTGTGCTAGAGCCTGTGTGAATGCATGTGCTTACACATACATGCAAATAATACATGAAATAAAATATTTTATTCAAATTAAAATATATTTAGATGATTTCTACTCTTTCTTCCCTGCAACCCCTCCCATGCTCTCAAATTCATGAATTTTGATTACTATTATTATGTATATATATGCATAAATATATACATGCAACTTGTTTTGGTTTGTTTAGTGCTACTTCTAAGCATATGGTTTCAGGACTGCCTACTTGGTACTGGATAACCAGTTAGGGGCCTCATCCCTGGACAGCACTAACTCTTCCTTTTCAGCGTTCCTTAGTTGCCTGCAGTCTGCCTCTGAGTGGAGCACTATGAGCTTCCCTCCTTTCATATCAGCATATCTATGGATGTGACCATTATTTGGCTTGTTTAGGTTCACCTTAAATATTCTGTTACGGTATCAGGGGTCTAGTTTTCATACTATTTTTTAGGAGACACAATCTTACAGTAGACTTACTGGTCTTCTGTCTTGTACAATCTTTACACCCCTCCTCCAAGATGTTCCATTAGTCTTAAGTGCAGGAAGTGTTGTAGCTATGTCCAAGGGTGCTGTGACCCAACCACAAGATTAATTGACATCTCCATTTTGGTCAGTTATGACTTTCTGTAACGGTCTCCATCTACTGCAAAGAGATACTTCTTTGATGAGGATTGAAAAGAGCACTTATTTGTGAGTATAAGAACAGGTTTCAGAATGGAGTTAAATGTCCCGCGCTACCGTCTCGCCAGCAAGAACGACGGCACGCTCAGGATCCTTCTGCAGAAAATCTTTAATGCATCTTGAGAGGGAGAGCATAAGCTTACAGAGCTGAGACCCCAGGGGAAAAAACCCAGCCCTTAAATAGGTTAATGGTCCTCACCTAGGACGTGTCATTCCCTGACTGGCTGCAGCTCATCAGCCCTTATGATGCCACGGGAGAGGCAGAGAGTTAGGGATGGAAATTTACCATGCACATGCAAGCTAACTTGCTTAACGGTTTGGCACTACCAGATGCAGGCACCGTCTTGTAATGGAGTATGTGGGGGTGGCTCCCCACAGTTAAAGACTACGCTGGTTTAATAAAGTGATGTGGTAGAATCTTCTCTACAATCCATGACTTCCCTAACCACTGGTCATTGTCTAGATTTTCAGAACAAGGAACGATTTCCCTCTCACTGAGCAGGTCTTAGATCCAGTGAAGAAGATGTTGATTATCACCAAGATATAATTGTGGCTATTGCATGCTTAGGGTTAGCTTGCCAAGCTGGGCGTTTTTGTGGTTCATACTTTTCACAGCTAGGTAAAACTATCGCTGCTCTGACATAATAGCCTACTTCCTGAGGTCTAGCTTTCATGGTACAAGTTGCCAAGAGAAGGAAACAGCCAGGAAAATTACTTTTAAAAAAACATTTCAGAAGAGAAATGCTGTATGCCAATAACAGTGGTCTAAACCAGAATTTTCTTCTTCCAAGATTCACGACATAGCTTACACGTGCATCATGAAAACTTTGTATGGGCTGATAAAGACACTCAATCTGTCATAAACGGGGAACTTAGGATGTCGTGAAGATTCTAAAGACCAGAGGCAAAAATCTCCAGGGACAAATGAAGTTGGGTAAAGGCAGAGTTTTACCTTTAAACCAAACAATTTCAGTCCTTTCAGAGAACAGATGGAAGCTGAATGCCCAGTTATGTTCATTTTTGCTTCTGAGCTTTGAATAAATATTGCAACTTCTATTGACTAGAAATTGAATATCACTAACTCCTGGCTCAAAGTTCAGGAAATTTGCTATATCGACTTATATCCATGCCATGTTTCATTTTTCTAGTTATGGTCAGCTGGAAATGTAAGGATGTTACTTTCATTCCTTGTACAAAGTGTTTGTGTCTCATACCAAGGTTCATAAGATAAATGTCTCTCTGAAACAAGAAAGGTCCAGTTTCATATCTGTTTCTCTAGGGCAAATATTGCCTTCAGTGTGACTCAAGCACTCATTCAGCTCCTGCTGGTTTACCTGCCTGCTGTATCTCACTTCCTTTATCAGCTGACACAATTCCAGTCCCTTTAAGGACCTGCATTTTTCATTCTCTAATGTAAGTCTGAGGTGAGCAGCTAGTCTGCTTTCTCTGCTGTCTCCTGGTACATGACTCCTGGTACCTGCCTTCTAGAGACAGTCATCAATCCAGACACATCCATTTGACCTTGTCAGGCATACCCACACTTTGCAAGGATGCTCCTCTGGAAGACTGATAGGGAAGGATCACTTTTCTCTTTCATTACAAAGCAGTAAGGATGAAGCTATCTGAAGCTTCATAGAAACAGCTAGCCTTAAAGAATAAAACCGCCATGAAGGAGAAGTCAAAGATGAGAGACACGAGAAGAAACAGCCCAGTGGGGCCGGAAACTCCAAGTCTGCTTGCCCACACCTGCCACCATGAGCAGCTTCATTAAGCAAATCAATAAACTCTCCTTTTCATGTTCAAGCCAGAGAAAATTGGATTTCTTTCACATAAACAGCCTTCTAAGAAATACGTTGTTCTTTCTCTGCCAAAACTAAGGAAACCTAAAATAACTTTTTGCATTTTATAGACTTCTGTTAACAATTCCAAAGAAAATGTACATTTTTATTTTTCCTAGCTAGAAGATACAGCTGAGGAGGAGACAATCTTGGATTCCACATCCCTCTTCTTGCCCCCAGCTCTGATATTCATAAGCCCTGTGGTCTGGAACTCAACTCAAGACATAGGATTCCTACGATGTCTATACTTCATTTGTATATTAGGTTGGATGAGGTATCTAACAGGAATTTTCTAGTGCTTTCTGTAACAAGAATTTCCAAGTGATTTCTGGTGTGACATTTTTCTCATTTAAGTTCATGAATCCTTGGAATATTATTCTATTTCCTTATTAGAGACAACAAAGAGAGAAACTATGAAAATAAATTGTTATGGACTTGCCTTGCTTAATAGCTACAAATATATGCCCCTTTGTAATTTGTTACAACACTTATCTTTGCTAATATGATTCATTGACAAATATTTTCATGATACTGCCAGCATCTGCATATCAGTAAATTAAGTAAGTGGAGATAAAAAGAGAAAGAAATATAGTCAATGATTACAAAACCAGGGCAACACACAAACCCGGATGTAGCAGCATTGAACCAGTTCCATTGCTAAAACTGAAGAGTTTATTACTTAGCATTAAAAACTATTAATTAAAAACTTGTCAGATGTTTAGGACTCTTGAAGATTATTTCTCAGCTAGCAACATTAGATGGTTGTTGCTGGCTGTTTATGTTGAAATCTGTTTGCCTGAAGGAAATGTGTGATTCTTTTGACCAATGATGTCAATACCCTCCTATTCTATTCAGCACTCAGAGATTCTAAATTATGCTTCTGTTACAACAAATTCAAGTACAAAAGTTAAAAATAAGTACAAAAGAGTTTTGAAAAAAATCAGGAAGGGTTATTTATGAATAGCAGACCCCAAAGTCACCAAACTCCTTTACAAAAAAGTGTAGGAGACTATGGGAAGAATTCTGCAGTGAAGGGCTCAGAATTTGTTTTAAAATTTAAACCTTTAAAATCTCTAGGATTTTCTAACTCAATCAGTGTTTATTAAAGAACAACAATACACCTTTGTGGGAGGAAGAGATGGAAGCATATGGCATTGCTTTCTTAAGCCTCACACAAGCAGACTTGCCAGGCAGTATATGTCATGTGAAAATACCATCTTATGAAAGGACTGGAGTCTCAGCACCTGCTTTCAAGTTCTGACTTTGCCAGTAAGTTACTGTCTTCTCCTTTCCGTATCAGTGTAAATGCAATGTTGAATTTCATATCACTCCTGAGGCTTGGTATAACTCAGTGGCTTTGCAGAGGAGATGCGTACGAAAGGTGGTTTTCTTCTTTTCTCTGGTTTAACATCTGCATTTGTTCAGGGGAAGTTGTTTGCCTGTTTGGTTTTGCTTTGGTTTGGGTTATGTTGAGGAATTGCCTTTTCTTTTTCTTTATTCTTCTCTCATACAATGCATTCTGATCACAGTTCCCCCTCCCTCTACTCCACCCAGGTCCCCTTCCTACCTCTCCTCTCTTCCAGATCCCCCGTTTCACTTCAGAAAAGAGCAGACCTTCTGGGAATATCAATTAAATACAGCCTAACAAGGTGCAATAGGACTAGGCACAAACCCTCTTGTCAAGGCTGAGCTAGACAATCCAGTAGGCGGAAAGAGGTCGCCAGAGATGGCTCAGCCACTAAGGCTAGACCCACAACCAAAAATATGGCATCTGCATTTTTAAAGAGAAGTTCAGACTGGTCATCAAAAGAAGAGGTTACTCAAACCTGGGCTAACCCAGGTGGTACTGCAATAAGAGATCTACTACAGTCAGCATATCAGCTCCTCAATAGCAGTGGGATGGACAGGAGGAATTTAACTTGATTGCAACATCTGAAGGATTTCTTTTCACAGACCTCTACTCAGTAAAGTGGGATTTTTGACATATCTTGAAGAAAAAAAAAATTCAGAGCAAGATACTATAAAGCAAAGTGCGAATTACTTGAAAAAAAGGCTTTAATGTAGAATTAATGGTAGACATCAAGGGAGAGAGGAAGGAGTAGACAAAAAGAACAGTTATACTTATCCTTGTGTCTAGGTGTGCGTATGGGTTTCTCCTGAGCAGGAATTGAATTTTAGTGTATTAGCCATATCTACATATATGTTGTTGGTGGTCTCAGAATTTACATTGTTCAAATAATTTAGATAGGCTATATAGAAATATATAATAAATTTTATTTAAAAATGAAATTGTGTCCTTAATAGGAGAATGGATAGAATTAATGATTATTGTATTAAATTGATATAAGTCAGTGCCAGAAAAACAAACATCAAATGTTTTCTTTCAGTTATGGCCTTGATTTTATACAGACACATAAAGCGTGTCGGCAGGGAGGTGTGAATTCAAGCACTTTGGCATAGGTAGATGTAAGATATAAGGGAAGGAAGAATAGGTGTATGGAGAGATGAAGAAGGAGGCAGACAAGGTGGTCAATATGGTCAAAGTTGTATAAAAATTTCTTTATAAAACATCACTGTATAATGAATATATCAATAAAAATTAAGTAAATACATTTTATATTCATAAAAAAAGCTGGGCAGTGGGTGGTGCACACCTTTAATTCTGGCATCGAGGGGCAGAGACAGGTGGATCTCTGTGAGTTCAAGGCCAGCCTGCTCTGAGAAAATTCCAGAACAGGCTCCAAAGCTACAGAGAATCAATGTCTCAAAAGAACCAGTAATTAACTAAATAATTAAAATAAGAATAGAAAATGAAACTTTTACTTAGTACATAAATTGTAAAGCGGTTTTGTGGTTCATAATACAGGTTTACAGGTGGATTAAAAAAGACATAGGTCAGAAAGATCAGAGGAATCTTTATTGCATGCATTGAAGTCAGTGAGGCTTATGCTTCATAATAGGGTTCAGTCTCATGTGTTTTCCAAGGTTCTGTCAGAGGTGAGCTGCATCTGCCCCTTGGTGCGTCTGCATAATTTTCCCTACCTATACTGCCTCAAATCCATTATGAGCTTTGATCTCAGATACTGGAAACTTGGTTTTCCCAGAAGATTCACCATACCATATAGAACACTCAGTAGATTCCCTCACAACTTTTCTACCTGTTCTTGCCCTTTCTGGAACCCATAGAAACCAATAGACATGGAAGGAATGATCACAGAAAGGAAATCAGAGAATGTTGGCTGTGTTATAGGGGGTATGCATGACTGTGAAGGCTAAATGTTTCCAGACTGAGAAGATGCCTTCACAACCATGCCTACTCAATACAGCTGCTTCTGAAGAAGCCAGGTCTGGGCAGCATATAAGTAAATGACAGGGACCACATTCCAAAAGAAGACAGGCTAGTGGGCTATACTTGTTTCTCTTGGCTTTAGATGCAGATGCCCATCTGACACCAGTGCACCTCACCTACATTTCTTTTCATTTACTGCTTAAGTGAAAATATTATCCTAATTCCTTATTTTCTACCCTGATAGTTTAAGAGCATAATGAATTCTTACCACAATACAGTGATACTTACATATAATACCCACAAGAACATAGCAAAAACTGGCATGGAGATGCAATATATGATACTCAAAGAGATTCTAAAATCCCCTGCCATAAAGAATTATTAACATGACACAATAGTAATCATCATGCACTGAACACTAAATAATTATAAAAAATAACAACACTAGTAATAATAATAATAACACTGAGCTAACCTCCAAATGAAGAATTGTGGTAGTTTGTAGTAAGTTCTGAGCTATCACTATGTGTAATTTCTTTGGGAAGGTTTGATGAAAGTACATCAAGGAAAATTTGGTGAATAAAACAAAATAAATATAACTGAGACTGAAGTGTTTTACCACCCAACCCAAACCAACTTGCTCCCAGTCAATCCTCAAATGTCATGTCTCGTCTTATCTTTTATCATGCTACTAAAGCTACCTATTACGTATCCACTTTTTCCCTTTCTTCCTAACATTTTCTTTGCCTGTCTCAGAATTTTACAGTTGGGAAAATGACTTTAATAGCAGTGAGTGTTTTTCCAACTCTGAAGTTATAACTTGTAAGCATACATCACTCTCAGGAAACTAGTCCCAGAGAACTTGATAAGGGAGCTATTAAGGTCAGTTCTATTAAAACAAACTTTATGTATGTTCTCATTCTATTTCAGTCCATCCTCATACTCTTTCTAGGATAAAATAATAAATATATTAACATAGAGGGTAGGGACTTTCAACACACAAGATGCATCTCTTTTGTACAGCCGTGACAAAAATGTTACCAATAGAAAAAACTTTAAGAAGGAACAATCGCAGTGGGTTTTTGATCCTACTGCACGTACTGGCTTTGGGGGAGCCTAGGCAGTTTGGATGCTCACCTTAGGAGACCTGGATAGAGGTGGGTGGTCCTTGGGCTTCCCACAGGTCAGGGAACCCTGATTGCTCTTCGAGCAGATGAGGGAGGGTGACTTGATCGGGGGGAGGGGGAGGGAAATGGGAGGCGGTTGAGGGGAGGAGGCAGAAATCCTTAATAAATAAATAAATAAATAACAAAAAACAAAAAAAAGAAAAAAATAAAAAAAAATTCATTTTGCCTAGGGTTTCAGAGGATGTAGTCCACAGGTACTTGGGAGAGCATCAAGGTTATGGGAATATGTGGTAGAGATTTGTATAGGAAGTACAGATGAAAACAGGGCAGGGGCCAAGGACAATATTCCCTCAGAGACCTGCCTCCCCCAACTTGGTCCTTCCTCCCAAAATTTCCAGAATTTATCAAAGCAGACTCAACAGCCAGAAAGCAAATATTTGACAAACGACACTATAATGAAAGCCTAACTAGGCAACCTACCAGTGCTACACTTTTCTTACACTTCAATTTTCAAAAGTAGTTTGTGGAGCTTCTGTGTTTGTTTTATCATGAGATACATACCCACTGCTAAGCTCTCGAGTTGTACTGTGCCCAGGTTGAAAATTAGATATGAGGTCCATAATGAACACTTCCTGATCTTTCCTGTTGTACGGATATTTTACTATTATTTTATTTTTGTACTTGTACACTGACAGCCTTTCAGGTTGGACTGTACTGTAGGTGAGATTTTGTGCATCAGTGTTAATTTAACTTTGATCATTAAGAAAAGTTACAAGTAACATAAATCTTTAAATGGGAGAAAATTGAAATTAGTCAAAAGTTGTTGGCATATATAGCATTGTTCCTGTTGATCCTTGAGTAGACTCTAATGATGGGCATGTTGGGACACTAAGAAGGAAATGGAATGCTCATATATAGAGTAGCAATAGGAAACGGGGATTTATTTGAGATGAATATGGTAAATAAAGATATATTTTCATTCATCATGAAAATCATGACCTTGATCTCAATTTAGGATTACAGGAACATGGGGAAATTTCACTATTACTCTTGCGGACATCAAGGTCTTCTCTGTCTTTCCAGTGAGTGTGCTTGTATTACATCTCACACATGATATTGGGATTCTATAATAAATTATAGCACAACTAATGGATTCTTATTGGTATAAGATTGATAACTATTAAAATAAATAGTATGGTGATATTTTTATTGATATTCACCAACATCAATTTTAATGCAGAATCCCATCTATAATTCCACAATATGATTTATAGTCATTTCTCCTTTGGCTATTCCCGCATAAGCCAAACCCTCAATTTTTAAACAACCAATTTCTTTTTATCTGAATAGCTTTACTTACTCGTTTTATTTATGCGATCTTTCTTGAATTCTTCTTCTACTTAGCAGAGCATCAATTATTTACTCCATTGTTTAGAAAATGATCTGGAAATCCCCATTTACCATACACAGTGCCAAGAATTTTTAATTTCAAGAATGCTTGCAGTTAATGAGGGCATTCCTAGCCAGAGGGTGATAAGAATTTGTGATTAATCAGGACTTCTTTGTATGGCAGAAATGGAATATTCTTTATTAGTGAGCCGGTCAATTGAAACTCTTAAATCTTACTTGACTGAAGAACATAGTTAAGTTTCAAAGTAAGTGTATAGTAGTTGAGTATTTCTAATAACCTAATGAAAGAATAAAGAAAACTTCCAAGCTATAATCAATAGTCTTTTTGGTTTTGTTTTGTTTTTGTTTTTCTGTTTTATTTTGTTTTTGTTTTTTTCCAAGATAGGATTTCTCTGTAGCTTTGGAGCCTGCCCTGGAACTCACTCTGTAGACCAGGTTGACACTGAGCTCACAGAGATCCACCTGTTACTGCCTCCCGAGTGCTGGGATTAAAGGCATGCTTCATTATTGCCTAGTCCATCTGTAGTCTTTTAAAAACTGACTCCTTCACAATTTATACCTTCTCAATCCTTTTATTCAAGATGGACAGCAGATCTCCCGAGTATAAGATTGGATTTAAATCTACTTCAAGTAGAAGAAATAATACTGATGGTATTATGTATGCATAGCTGATTAATAAACCATTTCCCTGGGAAATGCTGGGAGCAGAACCATAGGAAAATGTAGGTTTCTGTCTGGTGCAGAGCATAGGAAAGTTGGGTTTCAATCAATATCTCCAAAGAGATTAAGTAGCATTTAGGCTACAAATCATGAAACTTTACTTTGAAAGTTCAAGGAAAACACATATTTATTTATTTAATTGTTTGCTTGTTTTTAATTTCATTTTATTTTCCAACCACAGTTCTCCCTCCCTTCCTTCCTTATTCTCCTCCTCCCCAGCCTACCCACTATCCACTCCTCCCACTATCCACTACCCACTACCCACTATCCACTGCCTCCCATGGCAGGACCAAGCTCCTCCCTGCTGCATCAAGGCTGAACAGAGGCATTCCACCAGAGGGCATTAATGGGCTCCAAAAAGTTAGCTCATGCACTAGTCCTGGTTCCACTGCCAAAGGCTCCTCAGCTACACAACTGTCTCCCATATGCAGAGGGCCTAGTTCAGTCCCATGGAGGCTCCACAGCTGTCAGTCAGAGTTCATGAGTTCCCATGAGCTTGATTCAGCTGTCTCTGTGGGTTTCCCCACCATGATCTTGACTTCCCTTGTTCATATATTCAATCCTCACTCTCTTTGACTGGATTTCTGGAGCTTGATTGTGGATCTCTGAATCTGTTTCCATCAGTTACTAGATATAGGTTCTATGACAATTTGGGTAGTCACTAATCAGATGACAGGGGAAGGCTGATTTAGACAACCTCTCCACTATTGCTAAGAGTCTTAGCTGGGGCCATCCTTGTGTATTCTTTGGAATTTCCCTGGTGATTGGTTTCTCCCTAACCCCATAATGGAGTCCTCTATCACGATACTTCTTTCATTGCTCCAATCCTCCCCCAACTCTACCATCCATTTCCCTCATGTGCTCATCCCCTTCCCTTCTCCTCGACTCCCCCTCTCCCCTTTACCCCCAGTTTACCTAGGAGATCTCATCTAATTCCCCTTCCCAGGGCAATTTAAGGTCTTACTTGTTACCTAACTTCTTTGGTGTAGATGGAGAATGCTCATTCATTTCCTGGCTGCCCAGACCCGAATAATGACACAAAAACTGTATTAGTTTGGTCAATCGCTTAGGCATATTTTTAGCTAACTCTTATATCTTAAATTAACCCAATTCTGTTAATCTATGTATTGCCATGAGGCTGTGGCCTACTGGTAAGGTTCTGGCTGAAAACTGGCATTGTTCTCCTTTGGCAGCTACATAGCATCTCTCTCGCTCTACCTACTTTTTCTCTATATCTCTGATCAGATTTCCACCTGGCTTTACTGTACTAAACCTTTGTCCAAAACAGCTTCTTTAATAACCAATGGTAAGAATTCATAGCATACAGAGAGGTACCCAGTACCACTCTGGAGCTGTGGATAGTAGTCTAATTATCTTTTGCTTTACATCTAGAATTCACTTATAAATGAGTACATACTGTATTTGTATTTCTGGGTATGGGTTATCTCACTCAAGATGTTTTTTTTTTTTTAAATTCTATCCATTTGCCTGTTTTTAAAAAGGTGTGGAGACATTATATTTATTTTAAGTAATAAATCTTGGAGCTACAGATAGTTGTGAGCTGCCATGTGGGTATTGAGAATTGAACCTGGATCCTCTTGAAAAGCAATCAGTGCTGTTAATCACTGAGCCATCTCTCCAGCCCCCCAAAACACATATTTAAAATACATACACACACACATACACACACCTACGTTGAGCCAGAAATTCTCTTCAAAAAATTAGTACAGAAAAAGACTTGCTCCAGTTTTTAATAAGAATTAAGGCAACATAACACAGACAATTTGCTAAGAGATTTAACACAAATAGGAAGAAATCTAAACTTTCCATAAAATCAGAAAAATGCAGCCCATTGTGTACATGTTAGAAGTTAGCAAATAGGTAATCCTGGAATAAGAGGACTTGGAGGGGTCCCTTTAATAATGCTCCTATATTAACTTGTTGAGTTCATCCACAAAGGGTGAAGTGAATGACAAATTCTGTGACAGAAGGAAATTCTCTCTTTGGTGAAAGGAACTGAATGGAAATAATAAATAAGAATGGGACTGCTCCTAGGTGTGGTGGAGGAGAAGGTTTATTGTAGATATGAGTGAAAACACAGCCAGAAACATCTGGAAGGGTTCATTCTGAAATGGGTCATGAGAAAAGGGTGCAAAACAAGGAAGAGGGGAGGAGCAAAGAGAGTGAGTACTTTGGAACTCAGAGACTAAGAAAGCCAGAGTACATATGGCTGGTAGTAAAAAATGTCTGATGTTGTATAGGAATCAGAAAAGCAGGAAGAAGGGAAATCCATCTCAGTCTCTGGGCTGGAGAGCTTAGTGAAGGAGGTGGGTTACGCCAGCCAGGATGACTCTATAACAGGTAAAGACTGAGAGAAATGGGAAGCCAGTGTCCACTTTGATATATTAAGTAGGCACCTCAATTAACCACTTGTCTTGTGTTTGAGATCTAACAGAACCCACCAAATCTAGGTTAATATCTCTCCTATAAAAACTGAGAAATATTGGCTTGTTCTTTGGCAGCACCATGGACTAAGGACATTAATATGAGCTCTGGGGTGTCTTTTGTTTGTTTGTTTGGTTGGTCAGTTGATTGGCTGGTTGGTTGGTTGGGATTGGTTGGTTGGTTGGTTGGTCTTGTTTTTTTTGTTTGTTTGTTTGTCTTTTATGGATGGAACACAAGGATGGGAGGATAGACCTGGTAGGAATGGGAAGCAATTGTGACCTGGGTGTCTTGTATAAAATTCCCAAATAATTAATAAAAATATTATTTTGGAAAAAAGCTGGGTCATATCGATTCTTTCTTCATTGACATTTACATTTCCAATAGTAACTTTCAGATCTTTGAGAAGTTACTTACACATAAAATTGACAAATAAATTGTTTAGTTTGGAAACAGGTACATGTTGAAGAAAACAATTCATTACTTGAAAATTTTCTATAATAAATATTCTAACAAAATCCACCAGTTCTTCAACAAGAGTAACTAACTTCTAGGTTTCATTCCTATGCACCCGTACATTCCAACATTTTTGTCCTCATTTTTGTCTTTATTCACTGTATGCCAGACTCCAAGCTAGGCTATGAATAGGAATAAATGATAAGATAGAAAGCAAAATAAAATCTTACCCATCAAGATTTGATGATCTAGGAATCCAATGCCATGGGTCCTGTATTCCTGCAGCCAATCCTCTAAAGGACTTCAGGAGTCTCTTCTGCAAAAAACGAAGATAAATGTCAGCAGTGGGCCAAGACTCTAAACATCAATGGCATCACTCCGTTGACTGAGAGGAGACATCCTATGAGCATTCCCTCTTATTGCAGTTGGTTTCGATGGCTAATAGGTGCCAATAGTGGTATGGTGTTCCTATTCCAAGCACAGCATTGCTGCTTCTAACAAGAGCCTGGCTAGTTAGGAATACTTTGCTGATGGCTCTCCACAGTCTAACTCAGTTCTAGACAGAAAGCCAGAAAAAGGGAGAACTGTGTTGTAATCACAGGTTGATCGGACACTAGACTCTGTCTGACTACCCTGAAGTGTGAGTTCAGGGTCCTTGCCACTGGCTGGATCTTTATGATAGAGTTATGCATCTGCTCGAGAAAAAAAAAGATTTCCTTAGATAAGAGCGTTAGGAGTGCACTTAGCAGGTTTCATGGAACATTTTATAGCTTGTTTCATTTGATACTAAATCTAAAGATTGCAATAAAACAAATATCTTAGGCTAAGTTAAAAAAAAACCTGAAAATCAGGAAGGTTAAACAGCTGGACCTACTGTCTCCCAGTCCATAACTGGAATGACTAGGACTCTTCTAGAACACCACACAACTGGATATTTGCAGTTTGAAATGGGACAATTCCCCGTGGTGTTTATCCACGTATAAATCCGTAAAAGCTATGGGGGTATAGATCCGTAAAAGCTATGGGGGTTCTAAAATTCCTCTTCAGAGTTCAGCTGAATGAGTGTTAATACTGGTGATGCTGGAGCCCTATTTAATATCTGTGCCTTTGTTTTTCTGACTTGTAAATAGAAGTCTTTTTCCTTGATAGTCTCTGCAGGTAGAGAATAATATTTAAGGTTTTTTAAGCCTGTTTCTGCTGTGCTTCCTGAACAATTCTGTACACTACTTACCCAAATTGAGCCCTGTTCTGCAGTTTTCATTCAGGTAAAACTAATAGTTTCCCCCAGAGTGAGGAATGTGTAATCAATCCCATTGTTTGGTTTCAATGGGTTGTTATGGGTGGAAGAATTGCTACAGCAGAGGCAATTTAGAAAATCAGGTACAATTGACTCCCACCAATTTGCATACTATAGTCCCCAAAGCAAGAAGACCCAGTATTTCAGCTAGAGATAGTGCCACCATTAAATGAGATCACAGAGACAACTGAGAGAAGAGCTAAGAAGAAAGGATGGGGGCAGAGACAGAAGGAAGGGGAATGCATTCAGAATCATGTCCAATCCAAAAAGTAAATGGGGGAGGGGATTCTGAGCATATTCCATTCTCCAATATTTCCAGTAAATACTCAGAGCAAATGCTTCAGGGACCCTTATATGCCTGGTCTTCCATGTGGATTTACTGTGGTGCATCTGACGACAACATAAGAACAATGTGTCTTTCTGAGACTGATAATCACTTGCTCTAAGCTAGCGGCAGACTTCCTATTCTAATATGAACTCGGGAGAAGCTCGTTCATAGGTATGAGCTATTTACGCCTTATGAGTTAAGCTGAGATGTTTACTAGATCTTCCTTCAATGATAAAACACTCTGCTTATAACCCTAAACATGTCCTTAGGAAAGGAGGAAACCGTGTGATAACACAGCCTTGGTTGCTGCCAAATCACATGTCTTGTCAATGGATGGTACCCAATGATGCAAACAAGAATGAAGGTGAAGAAAGAAGAGAAGAGAAATGTGCATCTCAGGGCAAATGCATCTCATCAAGGGAAGGACAAAGACTTGTGAACATGCATCATGGTTGCAGTGAAAGTCCAGGCAGCCCGTGTCTGTGAGAAGTGGTGCTATTGAAGTCCCTTAGCAGAACTTTCTCAAGTGCCTGTGGAGAAAAGAGAAAAGAAAGTAGCTGCCTTAGAAGACACTGACAAAAAGGTATAGAACAGGTAAAATCATCCACATCTCAGCTATGTCATGGCAATCCCCAAAGAATGAATTCACAGTCAACTTTCAGGAACCTAGAAAGATTATACAATGTAGTAAAGCAAAAAAACAACAAAGCACAGAAGCTACAACCTGAGATGAGGTGGAGCTGGAGTGTAAGCCTTGATCCACTCTTACCATCTCTTTCTAGCTCAGTATGTCCAAGGATAGAGTTTTTTTCTATTCTAGGCATTTCTCACTGCCCCCTAGCTATGGGTATCTTTTCAGAGTCACACCCAGATGTACAGAATATTACCTGGAGCCAGAGATCAGTCATTGTATCTCCCTTCATCAGCACTTCTGTTCCACCCCTGCCTGTTTCATCTACTTTAGGTTCCTCAAATGAAGTTCCTTCTGTTTTCGAGTTGCAGGGAATTAAGAGTTCAAAGGCAGGCTGGCGCCAGGGCTGGGAAAGGCATCAGCAGGGAAACAGCAGTTCGCTCTATGAAAAGCAACTGCAGCTTTGAGACGCTGCAGCTATTTGCATTCCTTGTCTTAAAAGATCACTTTCAGTACTTGGTGATGGCAGGAGTGGATGCAGGCATCATTTGCTGGGCTTTGCTGGGTGGTGGCAGCTGGAGACTCTCTCTCCTCATCTCCTCCAACCCACAGCCCCTCATGCAAAACAGGAGGTAAAAATGCCATTGTCCTTAAAATAAAACTTGACTGTGTGGCTACATATTGTAAGACTCCTTTTTTTTTAACTGAGGGAAAAAAAACTTTTGTACACAACATAATACAGGAATTCAAACAAAAACTGAACAAACATGGAAAATTAGTGTTTCACATAAATGACTCTAATGATTATAAATAAGCTAAGTCTTCAGATGCATCAAATAGTCACATTATCCTTGAGGGGAAAAAAAATGTGTCCTTTTCATCTTGACATTCTACCCAGCTTTTTCCCTTCCTCTATGAGACATATTTCTTCAGTCACCCCTAAAAAGAGTTCTTTTCCCTTGGGCATTTCTTTAATTGTCCACTACCTATTTGGGACCATATTTTTGTCCTTAACCAAAAGTTTATCTGCACACTTTTTCAAAAACGAATTCATGCATGATGAATATGTTATTATAGGATTGATTGTTTCATGCAATTAATAGATGCTAATACTTTTTATTGAACTCACACTCCCATTTATACATTCATTAAATAATATGAGTTGATAGCCTACCAAATATCAAGAACTTTCTAAGTATTAAGAATACAAATATTGAGGACCTGACAAGATAACTCAGCAGATGACATTTGTCACCAAGGTGGATAATCTGCATTCAGTTTTCTGAACTCTCATGGTACAAGAGAAGAATTGATTTTGAAACACTATCCTCTGACATTCTCACATGTTCTCTGGCACGCACGCATGATCATACTCAAAAACGAACAAACAAACAAATAAATAAACATAATAATTTTTTAAAACATAAATATCGATAAGATCTTTCTTCAAGGCCTTGCATTTAAGCATGGGCAGTAGACAAAAAATGACAATAAATTATAATTTATAATATGCAGAATTCATGAAAGATTCCTTTTTATAGCCTTTTAAATATTGCTGCCTCACTGACTGAATAAACGAAGGTTGTACTGTTAACAACAGAAAGGCCCTGGAGAGCAGCGGTGGATAAAAACTGGTTGAAAAATGAAACAGTAGTGACATATGGGTTTGGAGAGCACCGTGACTCCCAACAGTCCAAGTCCATTATTCTTTCTGGTCTAGTCCTGAATCTTCTTTGATTGGCTGTTTCCTCTATGCATGGTATCTTTTATACATTAAGGGCAGTCCTAGAGTGGCAGCCAGAAGGAGAATAAAAAGCATTCAGGATTGGAGCCAGAAGACTTGGTATGCACAGAAAAGATAATAGTATTAATCTGTCAGGGATGCATACCGATTGAGGATGCAGATATTAAGTGTCCAGGAAACAATAAATCGTCTGATGCTCTTCAGGGGACGTTTACGGTATAGGTGTTCTTGACAGCGAATGAGAAAAGACAAGCATCTGCAGGGAAGTCTCAGTGTAGTGCACGAGAGGCAAAGGCACTAAGGTCATGGGACATCTGTGGAATCTCATGTTTCCTGGCTGAGGACTGTGTTTCTGCAGGTTACATGTTAATGCTGAATAATAAAATTCCGTACACAGCCTTCATGGTCTTCTCAAAACATTTCCTCCTTTTAGCTGATTTTCTTTCTTAACTTTTTGTTTCTTAGTCTCCATGACCTCGCAATGTCTTTTACTATTTTTCTTCTCATTTCCATGATGGATCAATTTATCTTTGCACATCATTCTCCTCTAACAGTCACTTGATGCAACTCAGCACTCAGTTCTACCAGTGCCTCTGCAGATCTCTCTTAGTAGCTTTATCATTTCCAACCCCCCCCCCCACCAATCCAAGATCATTTCTCCAAAAATTTAAACATGTTCAGGTAGGGGGGTTATACCGCCGCATTAGACACAGCCATTGACCAGCTCTCGACATTATTCATCCCACTGAGCGGCTCGTCATCTCCAGAACTGTATCACTGCAGTGTATTCCAGAACTGGCATCTCTGTAACCGGGTTCTCCCATCAAATTCCACCACTGCTCTTCTCATCGTCTCAGTTCATAGTATCAAGATATCTGATTTCTTTCTCCACGCTATTTACCCAGGTTAATTGTTCTGAAAATGTTCTTTGACAACATTTCTGTAATAGTAGCAATCTAAGATAAGGCTTTTGAAAGGAAAGCAGCCAGGCACACTAAAAAGTAGATTTTGCTGTTCTATCTCATTCTAATGCCTCCTGTCTCATAAAGCCTTTGTCAGCTCACTTGTGCTCCATGGAGTTTTCTATGTTTCTATCTTTGCATGTCACCTAACTAGTCATCATTTTACAGTATTATCACTTTTTTATTTTTAATCATTTTTTCTTTTATTTTTTTAAAAAAGAAAACAAACATCTTTTTTTTTTCATTTGATATACCAATCCCAGTTCTTACTCCCTCCCCCCCTCCAATTTCCTCCACCTTACCCTCCACCCCAACCTCCATCCACTCCTCAGAGAGGATAACGCACATTGCTTTGGGGAAGGTCCAAGACCCTACCTAGTATATCTAGGCTAGGCGAGGTATCCATCCAAAAAGAATGGGTTCCCAAGAAGTCATTACAAGCAATAGGGATATGTCCTGGTGCCACTTCCAGTGGCTCCACAATCTGCCCCAGCCATACAACTGTGACCCACCGGATCTAGTTTGGTCCTCTGTTTGTTCCTTCCCTATTCAGTTGGAATTGGTGAGTTCCCAATTGGTAAACTGTCTCAGTGGGTGACCCTATCATGGTCTTGACCTCTTTGCTCATATTCTCACTCCTTCCACTCTTCAACTGGACTTTGGGAGCTCAGCTCAGTGCTCTACTGCAGGTCTCTGCCTATGCTTCCATCAGTTGCTGGATGAAAGTTCTATAGTGATATTTAAGATAGTCATCAGTCTGACTACAGGGCAAGGACAGTTTGGGCACCCTTTCCTCTGCTGTTTAGGGTCTTATCTGGTCTCATCCTTGTGGATTCACGGGAACTCTCTAGTGCCAGGTTTCTTGCAAGCCCCATAATGACTCCCTCAATCAAAATACCTTTTTCCTTGCTGTCATCTCTGTCCTTCCTCAATTTCAACTATCCCCTTCCCTCAAGTTCTCCTCCCCATCCCCTTCTTCCTTCCTCTTCCCCTTTAACCATCCCTTCTCTTCCTACCCTCATGTTCCCAATTTTGTCAGGATATATTTTCTATTTCCCCTTTCCAGGTGGATATATATATATATATATATATATATATATATATATATATATATAGTTAACCTTGCTGCTTAGCTTCTCTAGGGTCATGGACTATGGTTTGTTATTCTTTGCTTACAGCTAGTATCCACTTATGAATGAGTACATACCATGCTTAACTTTCTAGGTCTAGGTTACCTCACTCAAGATAGTTTCTTCCTATTCTATCTATTTGCATGCAAATTTCAAGAGGTTTCTTAATATCATTGTTTCTTAATTATGAGTAGTACTCCATTATGTATAAATGTACCACATTTTCTTTATCCATTCTTCAGTTGAGGGGCATCTAGGTTGTTTCCAGGTTCTAGCTATTACAAATAATGCTGCTATGAACTCAGTTGAACAAATGTCCTTACAGTATGATTGAGCATCCTTGGGGTATATTATCCCTTTTTAAAAACACACATTAAGTAACTATAATCTACTTACAGTAATTCTATAGCTCAGTGTTGACAAATAATTACTGTGATGGTTTACATTGCTTAGCTTACCTGACAAGATCTAGACTCACCTAACCACAGGCCTCCCAGCATTCTCCTAAAATCATCTAGATTATGTTAACCAAAGTGGGAAGACCCATTGTAACCACTGGTGGCAGGCACGGTGCCATGGGATGGAGTCTGCATGAAAAGGAGAAAGTGAGTGTGCACCCACACTAGTCTGCCTCTGTAGTCTGATTGGGGATGCAATGTACCCAGCTGCCTGAACTGCTGCTGCTGTGAATTCGCCACCATACTGGGCTGGACTTGGAACTATGAAGCAAATAATGTTTCTTCTTTAAGTTGCTTTTGTCAGAATATTTTCTCATAGAGTGGAGGAAAGGCACTAATACAGATATGTGAAGAAAGTCATAAATGTTAAGACTTGTATGCTGCTGAACGTGTCTTTAAGTGATACAAATTGCAGAAAGCAATTCAATACTAATGTTAAATTTCATTCATATGTCCTAAGTATTGTGTTATATTTATAATTATATAATATATAATAAATCATGCTAATGAAATATCACACTTTTTCCTATGAGTCTTTGAAATTACACATTTCAATTAACAATAGCCATACACAAACACATGAATAAGCAAATCTTAAAAATTATAATTGTTTCCTGAAATGTCATACTTAGTCCGGTTAGAAAAGGATATGTGAAATACTAGAAATGCAAGGGCTATCCACATTAAAATACAGACAAGATAAGGAGGTATAATTCTTGTTCTGAGTTACATTTATATAAGGAAGAATGTGAATGCTGATATCTACAATACAGTGACTATAACCGGATTATAGAGAACATCATTGAGTGAAGTGCAGCAAATATTGCCTAATTACTTCATCCATATAAAAGATTGCTCAGAAACACATTATGAAGATCTAATAAAGGAATATGTTAGGAAAAGTGATTAGCAAAGGGGTCGCCAATATCAGTTTGTGATAGAGTTCTGTACAGTGACTCTGTATGTAAAAGCTATGATAAGTACTGTGCCATAAAAGGCTTAAAGTCAAGGTGGGTTCCATGTTTATACATACAAGGAGACTATGATGCAATTTCACACAGTGAATTACAGATTAAAGCAATGTGTCCTGGCGTGAAGGGTAAAGAAATTGAATGGATCCTGTATTTCTTCCATCACATGAGATCAGTATATGAGCTACTAACAGTTTGCACAAGACAGAAAGAACACATAGACTAAATGGTGTTGGTGTGAAGGGCATGACTCAATCAAATATTATGAGACCATATTTTAAGACTTATGAAGCAGAACCAGCTTAACAGTATAGAAAATCAAATATTATTTAGAATACCCGAACTTTAACATCACCAAAACTTGCTCTTTTCAATTCTGACCCATTTCGTATCTATTTTAACCCATATCACCTCCATTGAATCTCATCAAATTCACCCTCCATCCCTCCAAGATCCACACCCCCACTCCTTCTAAATCCCTGTCCCTTTTTTTATAGTTTACTTATTCCAATTTGTGTTGCCCAGATACTCGTGGGTGTAGGGCCATTTAGTACAGCATGTTCAGCCTATCTGGAGTCATTTCTTAAAAAATCAAAAAAACAAAAAACAAAAACAAAGCCTGATTCACTTTCTATTTTCCTTTTCCCAAACCACCATGTGCCTGTCGGTCCTCAGTGAGGGATGGGGCCTCATGAGCTCCTGGCCCCTGACATGTTGAGAAGCTTTGGTGTACAGAGTTACCATTTCATGGCTGTAGTAGTCCTGTCATATAAAGAAGACATTGTTTCACTCAGTCCTTTCCAATTTCCATGTCTTACAGTATTTTCATCCTTCTTTCTGTGACAGTCCCTGAGCCTTGGGGCAGAGTGATGAAAGATGTCTCACGTATGGCTGAGTACTCTTAAGACAGGTATTCTCTCCATTTTGATCTGTTGTGAGTGTTTGCATTACCGCTGTCCACTACTCAAAGAAACTTCTCTAGTGAAGTCTGAGAATAGCACTCATCTACAGATATAGAGACACACAGAATTTAGAGGGCAGATTTATACCATATCCATTTGGCAGAAGAACAGTAGTAAACTCAAACCTGGGGCCTATGAGCTCCCACTCTGTGACAGATTGCTAGCACTAGGCATGTATTGTCTCCTGTGGAGTGGACTGTGGTGCTTGAAGAGGCCATGACACAGCAAACAGCATAAGATCCAGCATTGAAGAATAAATTAGTTAGAAGTAACACACTAATTACTAAAATTATATCAGTATCTTTCTGTTAATATGACTGGTGCTATTATCCAAAACTTACAATGATAATAAACTAATATGTAATAAATTATAAAAGTATATTTAATGCCTCTGAAATTTAATCTTTTTTATGGAGGGGGGGAGGACCTTGGACTTCCCACAGGGCAGGGAATCTTCAGACTGGAGAGGGAGGGGGAATGGGGTGGGGGACGGGGGAGAAGAGTGGGAGGAGGGAAAGGAAAATGGGAGGCGGGGAGAAGGCAGAAATTTTTTCAAATAAAATAAATAAATAAATAATCTTTTTTTTAAAGATTATGGATGAGAGCAAATAAAAATTAAGCAGCTCTCCAAAATTCACATCTCTTCTGGGGGGAGGGGCGGTATATTCCATGGAGCAGCTACTGTCAAATTATGTGTCAAACTTGAAAAACATGTGTTTCAAAGATGTTTATTCTTCTGATAATGAAAGGTATTGCTAATCTAAACACAAGAAAAGGTTTATGTGGGAAAACAAGCTCTAACCTGGGTTATAGTGAACTCTGACAATTCAACTCTGTGCAGTGGTGCAACACCATGTCAGAGCTGGTAGCAAATGCTGGGCAGGAAAGCCGAGGGATGCTCAGAAAGAGCACTTCCAAAAGCTCCAGACCCAGAAGGTGCCAGGGACAATGGTGGAGAGCCGAGAGTCCAGTCAAAGGGAAAGGCACACGTTGGACAGGAAATGGGCAGTCAAGCAGGCGAGAATCCAAAACAAATCAAGAGCCATCATCAGCTTTGGCCTTCAATGATGAAAAGTGTTGCTACAGGTAGCAATGAATACAGCAATGCTAAAACTGCACAAGAGCCAGAAACTGGACTTAATAATAAACTTGCTATATAAGGCCATGGCAACAAGACCATGTCCTGAACTGATGAAACATTGGTATGCTGGAACTTTGTTGACCCCTTCTCCTTGTGGTCCCAGTTTCTCTGCTGGTGTTTTTTTTCCTGTGGACAACACCCAAGGAAATCAGTACCACGAGGGGTGCACCCACCCACTGTGACAGTGGGGCTGATCTATTGGGAGCTCACCAAGGCCAGCTGGACTAGGACTAAATAAGCATGGGATAAAACTGGACTCTTTGAACATGACGGACAATGAGGGCTGATGAGAAGCCAAGGACAATGGCACTGGGTTTTGATCCTACTGCATGAACTGGCTTTGTGGGAGTCTAGCCTGTTTGGATGCTCACCTTCCTGGACCTGGATGGAGTGGGGAGGACCTTGGACTTCCCACAGGGCAGGGAATCCGGACTGCTCTCAGACTGGAGAGGGAGGTGGAATGGAGTGGGGGAGGAGAAGAGTGGGGGGGAGGGGGAGAGGAGTAGGGGGAGAGAAAGGGAAATGGGAGGCGGGGAAGAGGCAGAAATTTTTTCAATAAAACAAATTAATTAAATTAAAAAAAATACAGCTCCTTATGTAATCTAAAAGCTGCCTGTGCCTCCTCTTCCTCCCTCTTATACCTGACTAGTCTGGTTCACTATCTCCAACCATCCTGACCATATTTGTGTTCTCCAAACAGCAAATTTTTCCCCTGTATCAAGTTTATATTTGTATACTCTTTCTAGAAGTTTCAACCACTCCCTCTGGCAAGACTGTCATATCTCAGCACAGGTGATTCAACCTTTAGTAGAACCCTATTGACTACCAATTGCACTTTCTTATCATTTTCATCGCACTTAGTTATATTTGAAACTTTCCGTCAACCCCTTTCTCCATTTGGCTACTTATCTGTCATCTATCTATTGTCCTTGTTGTTTAATGCTTATGCTACACATTATCAAATAATCTTTAGCAAGAAGAAAACTATTTTTCTTCAGACTGAAAATCCTAGTGTCTACGAAAGAACTCATGGTGTATTCTCAAATATAAATATCGAACAAATGAAATTTTAATCAATATTAAATTCTAAACATCCATTATAATTTTCTAAATGTATAGTTGTTCTGAAAGATGGATATTGCTTTCTTTTTACATGTGTCCTATCATAAAACAAACTGAGAAACTACTTGCTTATCATGGTGTGGCTAATAATATATTTGCAAAGCTCCTTTCTAGCATATTATATTCTGCATCAACTTCCAAATCATTGTGATGGCAGATGAGATAACAAACAGACTGTAATCTACAGTAGCAATGCATAAATTTTTGTTTTAACTGCATCTCTTGGTAGGTTACACTCCAGCTGTTGACATCCTTCCTGGTTCTGTATGTTCTTGATGCTCTGGACTTTGTCAAGGAAAGAGTATGTCCATTATCAGAGTCTTGGGACTACACATGGAAGTGCATATCTACAAATGAGATTACTTGAGACTGCACGTGTGACAGGCTGTTTCACCCTGTGAAATGATGTCATTAGATCATTATCATAAGAAGCACTTCTGCAAAGGCAGTAACTTTAGCTATACCAGCAAGGCCTCTCTTTACAGTATCTTGATAGATATATAGAGAGATAGATAAGAAAAAGTAAGAAAATATATACTGCATAAAATATGTTGATATAAACAATGTAATAATTGAGAGGTAAAATTCAGATTTGACTCAAATTTCAAAGAACCTGAGCTAAGAAAAATAATTACAAATTTTGTTTAAATTCCTTCATCTACTCAGCCCCACTTCTGTCCCAAGAAGAACTAAGAAAGTGTTTAACTTTCTCTTGGGTTTCAGCACGAATTTTGTCCAAACTTCATGTTTATAGTTAATATTGCTAACCTGTAAAAAGCAATACCTATAACAAGTAAAATCAGAAAACCTGTGTTTGGACAATGACTAAGAAGAACAAAAACCATGACACACATTTCAGAAGCTACAAGTTATACAAGTGAAAGTAGAGGAAGAAAAGTTAATCTAACAGGCAATTTTGTCATATTACCAAAATTAGAAATCAAAACAATAAAATCAATTATTGTTTGCTGTCTGGGATGTTCAACATGCTTGTGTATTATTAGACTTGTTAAGTTTTATAATTCTATGGAGTAGAATTTGACAATACATTATATTTTCTATAGTTTAATATGCAGGCTTGTCAGTTCAGCAATTCATCCTAAGCATTTAACCTTGGATTCTTACAAACATGCAACGTTTAGGAAACATATCACAGGACAATAAAGAATCAACAAGAGCTATTTTGATTGGGTTAACTAATTATGCTTTGTCCATAAAATTAAACTTTGATGTTACCGTGCAATATCTAACAATATATAAGAAGGGTGACAACAGAAAAATTTCTCATCATTTGGAATTACTCATGGGCTTGGTAAGAACCTCATAACATTACTGATTATATAAAGAAAATACTAATCCATAGAAAAGAGACTGAGTGGCCATATACTACCCCATTTCATGGATCAAGAATCAAAGTTTAATAAGCAAATATAATTTCCCAGTTCCAGCAATGGTAATGTAACAGTCAATGAATGTTAATAAAACCAAGATTCCCAAGGATTATTCTGAAGCTGGGAAATCTCTTGAAAACAAACACCAAACTAACCACAAAACCTAACTTCCTTTTATCCTAATATGCTGTGGGTTTAGGGTTGCATAGTCTGTTTATATCATTGATGTCTATCAGTATGTAAGAGTGGTGAGTTTGGGATCATCACGATACAAATGAGACAGCTATCATCAGCAAATCATATCACAGTTTGTCTCTAATTCAGAAAGTGTAACCATGTTCTATAAATTGTGATGACTTCTTTGAAAATTTTAACAAATCTATATTGAAATTCTATTTCATTTGACTAGTATTTGTATAAAAGATTGTGTATTAAGGTCTATTTTTCTTGCCTTGCTACATTTGAAGACACCAAAGAGTGTAAACATAGTTAAAATCAGCTTCTGCCAAAAAAAAAAAAAAATTCTTGGTACCTTTTGACTGTGTGAGAGATTGAAGAAACAGGGCCAGTCGAATAGTTGAGTTAGGTAGCATCCTGACCCTGGGTTCTTCCGTTGTTCCATTCAATAACCTCTCTAGAAACTTTACCCAACTTAGCATTTTCAATGTCTCACAGACATTTTAAAATGTCCAGAATTGAAATATCCTCAGATCCTATTATATTCTAAATCTGCAGTGTCTCAGGAAGGATGTAGCTCATGCCCACAAGCCTAACTACTGCTCTAGTTTCTTTCTAATGCCTTCCTTCACACCCGACACCTCAGCCAGCCTCTTCTCTGCACTTACGATCAGAATCTTAGCCAGGATCATCAGCCTCTCCAGCCAGTGTGGCAGTCCTCACCTGCCTTCAGAAGGCCACCCCTGATACTAGACATTAGAACAGTCTTGTTGACACAATCAGATTTTTTCTTCCTCATTCCCCCCTCTCTTTCTCTTTCTTTCTTTCTTTCTTTGTGTCTTTCTTCCTTCCTTCCTTCTTCTCTTTCTTTATTTTTTATTTTTATTTATTTATTATTTATCATGTTTTATTTATTTTAAATAACAACTACAGTTTCCCCTCCTTCTTTCCTCCTGTTCCCTTCCCCTGCCTTCATTCTACCCAGCCCTACATATCTACTCCTCATCTGTCTCCATTTAAAAGGGGAAAGGTCTTTCACGGAAATCAACAAAGCATGGCATATCAAGTTGATGCAGAACCATGCTCCTTCTCTCTTCATCAAGGCTGAATAAGGCATCCCACCATAAGAAATAGCTTCCAAAGAGTCAGTTCACACCTCAGGGACAGGTCCTGGAAACCAGCATGACCAAGCCATCTGCATCTGGGTGACATTTCTGTGACTCAGTATTTCTTTTCTTTTTAAGATACAGTCTTACTATTTAAGCCAACTTGGCTTGTACTCCTGACCCTCAGCTCAGCTTTCTGAGTGTTGGGATTATAGACGTATGAAAACATGTTCTTCTGAAACAAAAATTGCAGCTAATTTTATCAAAGATTTGGTCATGTAAGGCATGTTCTGTAGTAAATACACTAAATGACATACTTCTACTTCTTTATTTAGAGTGCTAATATAAACAATATTCTATAAGCTACAAACTCTTATATACATGCATGTACCTATTAGGTCCCACATAGCAAACAAATGTCCGTATCAGCTGCAGGAGCTCAGCGATGAGTCTTTCAGTGTGTGTGTCCCTCATCCTTGACTACATTTTCACTTATTTTTCTTGTCACACTAAATCAATTGTTTTATGCAAAGAATTTGGTTAAATTAAATTCTCTGGTTAAACCAAAATGTGCAGACATAAAGTTTAGGAGGTGGCTCAGGTGGTGCTGTGTCCTGAACATGTGCCCCAGTACCATCTAAACCAGGCCTGGCAAAAATATCTGTTATCCCAGCACTCAAGATTTGAAGGCAGGATAATCAGAAGTAAAACATCATCATCAACTATACCCCAAATTCAAGGCCATGCTGGAATAGGAGATAATATGTTCACAATGGTATTTAAAGTACAGAAATAGATTAATATATCCACTTCTGTAAATACTCAAAGCCCAAATTAATTTCTCCATTTTTACTAAATAAAAAGAAGCCACAGTGGACGACAATAACTAAAAATAATTGGAAAAATGAGAAAAATGACTGGGCTGTTCGTAAAGTGGCTTCTAGGTTATAAAAGTAAACTCCTGAAACACTAATACTTCCATCGATTCGTAGTTTTCTCAATTTTAATGGAAAATACACTAAGAGTAAACTTCTGTTTACTTTTTAATTTAAAAATAGTTATCTATGTGTGTTTATATGTGTGTATATTTATGCATATCACATGTGTGTGGAAGTTAGAAGACCACTTGCATGAGTCCATTCTTTCTTGTACTGTGTGGGTCCCAAAGATCAAACTCATGTCTTCAGACTTGGTGGGAAGAGTACCTTACTGACTAAGATATTTTACCAGCCTTTAAATTCTTACTAAGACTATTCTTCAAGTCAGTTTTGATGTTTAAATCCCTCTCTTTAACATTACTTGTAGTAATAAGAGCGGCGGGGCTGCATCCCCAGCACCCCAGGAGCCTGCTAGCTTATGCCCCAAAATAACAACAGACAAACTATATTCTTTTAAACATTGCTTGGTCCTTTAGCTCTAGCCCTTACTGGCTAATTCTGATATCCCGATCAACCAATCTCTAATAATCTGTGGGCACCAGTTTTACCAGGAAGATTCTAGCCTACGTCCATCCTGGGTCGGAGCTTCATTGCGTGCATCTGCCTGGGAGCGGGGCATGGCGTCTCTCTGAGGCGTCTGCTCCCGAGAGGAGAGCTGTCGAGTCTGAGCTCACTTCCTCTTCTTCCCAGCATTCTGTTCTGTTTTCTCTACCCACCTGTGTTCTAACCTATGAGGGCCAGCCAAGCAGTTTCTTTATTTTTTTAACCAATGACCTTCCTCCATCAATTACCCCCATAATTAGGGAGATTCTGTCTTTTTAAAAAACTAGTGGTGTTACTCAAAACACATCAGTGAACATTTTCTGTCTTAAGTAACAATAATAATAATTTTAATCTCAACCAAAGTTATGAATGAAGAAAATATTCCTTTTCATGAAAATATTTCAATTTTTTCAACACAAATATTTATTTAATAATAATGATTTTGTGCCATTTATTTCATATTGTATATAACATAATGCCAAGTACACAGAATACTTTGGAACTGTATTCCTCTTCCAAGAATAGTCAGAGCAAGTTTCTCTTCTTTTTGCTTAAAAAAGAATGTTTTAGATTGTTTTTTAGAACAGTAAGTGTGAAAGAAAATGCCATAATACAACAAATTTTGCTTCTCCATAGATTTTGACATTTCCCGCTAGCCAGGCGCGATAAACATGTGTCACCTAAATGAGCAGTTTTTAATAGCATCATTTTCACGTTTTAATTGTTGTCACGTTTCTTCTTTGTTTAGGGAGAAGTCTGGTGAGCACCCGGGGGATCTAAATAGCAAGTAAGATTTCAAATGTCCAGGTTTGGGCTCAGCTTTCAAGTTCCTTTCCTTTTATTATTTAACTGTGTCTATTTGTCAGAGTGGGTTATGGCTTCTTTTAAAAAGTGTTAGAAGTTTAATTATATAGTTTGAAAAATAAAAGTGAACTTTCAATAATTGGGGACTATTTGAAGTCTTAAATATACATGAGTTTTTTATAATGCAATAGATGGATATAAAGAAATTACAGACAGAATTTTCTGGTTGTAGTGTATTATTCACAAGTGAAAGAATGAACTCATAAGATTTTGTAAGGTATTTTTTTAAAAATCAGATGGAGACAGTTGTAACTTTTCTATTCTGACTTCTCAGAGGGTTTAGTAAAAACTGTTCAATGTGCTAACATGGCTCTTAGCACAGAGTTTAGACAGAAATCCTACCCTACATCAAAATGAACTATGTTGTAATGATGATAGAAGCATTGCCTTATGAATGGAACAGAGAAGGCATAGCAAACAGAAAGGAAGCACAGCAGTAAGAAGAAAGCTGAAAACAATAGGAGGAAGAAACGGGCCAGTGTCCAACAAGCCAAGGGAGGAACCAAGGAAACAAATAGGTAACCCATTCCTCACTGTGGATATGGGCAACAAAGGAATAAAACAAGAATGAACCAACAGTAGAGAACAGAAATTGGAGACAGGATATATGACAGATTGCACTTAAGAGAGAAAAGAAAGAAAATAGAATTTGTTTTAGAGAGTAGAGGGAGATAGTTCTTTTTAGGTTTTGCTTTTTTCACTTACTTGACAATTTACTTCATTGAAACTGGAACATGGGATCCTTTGCAAACAGAAGCAAGGAACATATTTATATTCATTGTTGAGGAAAAGATTTTACTTAACATGTAATTATTTGATGTTTTGGGAACCTTGGCTTATAGACAGCTCGAGCCATGTTTTAATGAGGGAGCCAGCTCTTGAGTTATTCCTGACTTCTCTTGTGTAATTGTTTCTGCTCTCAGGAAGCCACTGACTCCTCCCAAAGTTAAAACCATGTGTCTCAAAGTGAAGCAAATAAATAAAATATAGCTCTTGTTTATAGAAAGCATATTTTAAACCATTCAAATTTACAGTCAGAATGGCTCAAATCACTCTTGTGATAAAAAGCCCTAGAATTCCACTGTAGTTTTGTTGCAATCGCTATGTATTGGCAAAGGAAAGGTTAACTGCAGTGATAATCTCGACTGATAGCTACAGATATGCCAAGGCAAGTACAGATATGAGTTTTTCTATTCTAAATTACAAAACATAAGTATTCATGAGTGTAACTTGCCTTTGTATTGGGATGACGGTACAAATAAGGGAAGTATTCCTATGCAGAAGCATTTGGGGGATGTGATGAGGTTTATGCTTGTTGTTGATCATGGCTGTGTAACTATAATGTGTACTGTTATAAAAATGGTACTAATGGTCAACAGGTATTAGGAAATGTTTTGTGATTTATGAATCATACCTATCCACGGTATGTCCACTACTTTCCATAATCATTATACATCATGACCATGGACCCTTCAGCTGGGGCAGTAAAAATGTCCCCACTGACTCTCAATCCAAAATACTAAAAAAATCCCAAAACTACCATTAAAAGCCACTTTCCCCTTGGCTTCAGAGTTTGGACATTAGAAACAGGTGTGGAGTCACCTTACAGGTTTGCTATGGCATTTTAACAACTATCATTCTGAAGTGTATCACTAGGCTATCATTAGAAGACAAATTAAGGAGGCCAGGATTATAGCTCCCCACAAGCACCTGCCCAAATGATCAGCAGCCATACAACTGACCTTCCCAGAATTTGTGCAAGTGTTTGTACTTGTGATTCAGTTTTGCCATTTTCAAAAGTTATTTTGGGGGTTAACCCATAATGCAAAAATCTTTAGTCATCACCCTCATGGTGCTATGTCTGGAGTACAGGAAAATGTTTTCAGGCTCATAATAACCTCCACTTGCTAAGCCTCAAGCTTCTCCAGTGGATTGAAAGGAGAGCTCGCTCTTTTTCTCCACGTTTTAGCAACTCTAACCTAGGTGTCTTATTTACGTTGTCTTATACGAGCCTCAAAGATATCATGTGATGAATAACTGATGATCTGCTTTTAGATAAGTCTCAGAAAACCTAAGAAACATACCTGACACAAAGGGGAAACGAAGCTGACCCTGGACTCCATCTCTGGGATATTACAAACGTACCATGCTACCTCCCTTAGAGAAACATGGCATCTTCAGGGCAAACAATTAGATGAAACTTTTCACATGGCACAGAGAAAATGTTAAATGGACGAGAAAAGGTTGAAGGGACAGCAATAGTCATTGCTACCTCCCGAAAGAATGAGGTCTGAGAAGGGACACAGTGCAGTATAGTATCACAGGGATTGTGCTGCTGCAACCCCCGAGGGAGGTACAAATAAATGATTAAAAGAAAATCCTACAATTCTCTGAGCCTTGGCCAGTTAATAGAAGGATTCCTCAAATCTTCCTGCGCATGCCAGTGAGACCCAATTCCTCTGATTTCTTGTGCTAGTTTAGCAAACAGAAGCTTCGGCTTCTGGGTTTCCTCTGTGTATCACCACTCCTCCTTATCTTCATAACCAAAAAGCAAAGATGTTTTCTGTGTGCATCTGCTTCTTGCTGGTGGTGTGAAGTCTCTGCTTCCCCTCAACTAATATAAGTATACTTCTTCCTTAAGAGGGAGAGTTTCCATGCTGAGCATCCATTAGAAGTTAATCTCTTCAAATTTTCTAGATTAAAAAAAAAAGTTTCTTGAAAACAATTTAAAGAGATTCTTGCATGACTACTTGCTTAACTTTAAGAGTAATTGTTTCTGATTAGCTTCATTAAAATATGCATTTTTTATATTTTTCAATAGACAGATTGATTCTGAACTGTTAGAACGTTGTGTAATGATCAATAAATAATTATTTCTACTATGTTCATACACATATATGTTCCCACAAATGTATTGGCCGACAGTGTTATGCCATTTGCATTATTTCTCCTCTGCCTGTCTGAACACGGTTATGAGTTGTTATTGTTGCATAAGTTGCAAGAGAGGGAATGTGTTTAAAATACACTTTCATTGTGCCAGATCTGCAAGGCCATCTTCTCCTTCCTAAGATTGTCTCAGGTGTAAACACAGCAGTTGATAGAAATAGCGTAATGTTAGACTGATCTCTGTCCAGCTATCCTGTTATGAAAGTAGGTAAACATACTCATTTCCTCTTTAGACATTTCTGTTAAAGAACTTCTGTAAGGATACGAAACATTCCTTTGGATTGTGATCTAATCATTTTGTGTACTCGCCTTTATACCCTTTATATTTTTGTAACACTCAATTCAAAGGCAAACGGTGCCATTGGTTCTTTTGTGGGGATTTCTAAAATATGAATGCTCTTATTAAAGAATTCTGGCATTTTACACAGAAAGAGGAAGCTGACCTACACAAGGGGGGCATGTTTTCATCTCTATTATGAGAATTTAACATGATCTTGGGGTAAGGTACAAGTTTTATTTTATAAATATTGACTTTACTCATTAGACAATGTAAAAATGCTTTCAGAAAGAAATAGCCATGGACCAAACCATTTTTTTATTTTGCATTTTCGACACTTTGAGTCACTGTTTTAACTTTACAGAGAGCCTGTGGTTTACTTTAATAATAAAAAAGGGCTCTTTGTTTATAGCTACAACTGATGATGAAGGCATCAAGGCTGCAAAGGCTCAGACACCAGGAGCTAGAGCATGATGACACACTACGTGATGTTATTGAAGCTGCTTAGAGATACCACATGATTTATTGTACCTAAATACCACAACCTGGGCATCAACATGATGCCCATGAGACTATTACATGGAAAAGCCTAAAGTAGTAGTATTTCAGTGGCAGAACCAATGGTGACAATGACCTCTCCTTGACACCACTAGGCAAAAAAAAAAAATGTCACTTTCTCATGGCTGCTATAGTTAACATGAACTCCACAGTTCATGTTCTTTGTCTGTCTGGATCTGGGTAGAGTACAGAGTCCACAAACGTGGAAACCATGAAGGCATACTAAGTTATACTTCCTTAAACTAGAATTTTATATCTGGAAGAAAATTGGTATCAAAAGGGATAGTTACCTAAGTGTGAATCAGCTGATCTCGGGTGTACTTACAGTGCACTGGGGAAATGAAATGGAGGTTTGTTGCTTTTGCTCTGTTGGGAGAAACAATCATTTAACATGGCCTGTTATCAGAAGAGGCAGCAAGTGAGGACTCTTCCATATTTGAGGCTATTATTAGGTCTGCCTTGTGAGTGATCACTCTGCTGCTATCACCAATGATCAACGAGGAGACCCACCAATGTCAATGCCACACTATGGGAATTCCTATGGCACATTTATTTTCCCTGTTCCCAAGATGAATTCTAGCGTTGGTGGCCCAATATTAATTATTGCTACAGAAGCTCTTTCTAGTGCATCAGAGTTTAGCTGCTTTTTGTTCCTGATACATGAACTCCTGAAGCCTCTGATATCATGGAGCATAAGAACTGAAGAGGATTCTCAAATACCATGGCTCAGCTTTAAAGAAAAGTGTACTTTATTAAATGCATCCCTTATTAAACTCCACTTCTTTCTGCCTCCATTAGTATATCTGTGGTGTTTTTCTGTTTCATTCAAAAAAGTTCAGATACTCTAGACATGCTGAAATCATTTAAAACAGCACCAAGAGTCTGATAAAAATTCAGTGTGGATATTCACGGTAGTGCACATAGCCATGACACAGATTTCCTTTTAGGGTTGCTGAGTTTGTGGCATTGTGGAATGCAATGATAAGAATACATACCCTAACATGGCAGAGAAAAGAATTCCTTACCCTGGAAAGCAGATGGACAAAGCATGCATACGGCATGGAGTGTGATGAAGGTTCATAAAATTCACATGGTTCTTAAGTCTCCTTTACAGTCTGTTTGTTCTCTGAGTGCTCTTAACATAGGCAGAGCTGCCCTTGTCTGTGTGTGAAAAAAAAATCTTACTTAGTTGATTCTTGTCTTGGCCATTTGTATTAGAAATCATTTATTCTGGTTTCCTTAAGTAAGAGGATTGAAGAAGACGTCTCATGAAAATCAGTCCCATGCTCATTAGTTATGCCAGTTTTCTATAGAGTATATTAAACAAACTTAATAGCTATTAAAACAGGTATTTATCTTTTTTTTTCAATTTTGGAACCGTATTTTTTAATTTATTCTTCTCTCATCTATTACATACCAACCAATTTCCCCTCCCTGAACTCTTCAAGCCCCTCCCCTCCCCAACTTTCTCTCTTCCCATAGATCCATTCTTCCTCCATTTCCCTTATTACAAAAAAAGAACAGATTTCCCAAATATATTAAAAGCACAGCATAACAAATTACAATAAAACTAGGTAATACCTTCAAATCAAGACCAGATGACATAGCTGAGTAAAAGGAAAAGGGTCCGAAGAGCAGGTCAAAGAGTCAGAGACAACTCCCACTCCCACTGTTAGGAGTTCCACAAAAACACCAAGCTATACAACCAAAAATACATATACAGAGGACCTAGTTCAGGCCCATGCTAGCTCCCTGGTTGTCACTTCAGTCTCTGTGAGCCCCTGTGTGCCCTGCTCAGTTGATTGTATGGGCTGTGATTTTGTAGTGTTCTTGAGCCCACTGGCTGCTATAATCCTTCCATTTATAATCAGTGTCTATTAGGGCTTAGTTTTTGTGTGTTTGCCTGGTAATGCATGCAGTGCCTTGCCCACTCAACTTACCAGATTGCATTTTCTTTGTAAAGTCATTTTGAAAGTTTTGGCTCCTTGTTGGCAATTGTCTCCAGCTCTTCTCAAATCCAGGCACTGCCTGAAATTCTTTGACCTATTCTACTCCCAGCATAGCACCTTGGTGTGAAAAGGCAATAAGGGGGAATAATATGCAATGACTAAGAATCTGACAAGATGGAGCCTCTCCCAGTGAAATACATTTCAGTGTACACACCAAGATAGAAAGCATGAGCCACAAAAAAGTCCCTGCCACTTAACAATCATAACAAGCACTGATGGTGAAGGCTGCCCTGAAATCCCAAATTTGAAGTAGAATTTAAATTTTCATTTAAAAAAAACTTACATTGGTAATAAAGATGTAAAATGGCTGTCAATCTGTAGGCTGTGGGATTGTTACTGGAGCACACCTATAGCGCCTCCCTTTGTAAGAGCTTGAGTCTTCAGTGATAGAATGGTAGTGCCATATTCTCAACTGCACAGGCATTGGAAAGCATGTGAACCCATTTTCTCTCCGAGTGCATTCTGCTTCTTAGGATTCTGAATAATACAGTTTGCTAGTAATAAACACCTCATATTGTTTGACTTGTATCACCCACAGAGCTGATTATATAGTATATAATTATATGCTGTGGTTATTATGTGTTTTAGAATCTTTTTATTCATAGGTCTCTTTTCTCAAATAACCACTTAATTGTATAATATTTAAATCAAAAGCTGCAGGCTTCCTAACCTTTCAGGATGTGAGACTAATAGGCGAATTATAAGCCATTCCCCAAGGAGCTGTGTGTTGAGATTTATGGAGCTGTATAGAAAAGCAGAAGCTATGTCAGATGAGCCCTGAAAAACTACCCACCTTGTAGCCACCAGGGTCATCCTAGAATAGACATTAATTCTAATGGCCCCTTCAGTCCATAGTTGTCATATTATATTGAAAAGAAGCAATGTATACGGTAATCAGAATATGCACACTCCACTCCAACAATTTGTAACTAAGGTAATCTAAACTATGAGCACATTATATGTGAACTGATAAGCCCAGAATTTTTTTCTGCAAAAAAAAAAAGAAAAACCAAACTAAACTATGGTGATTTTTCAACAATCGTAATTAATTCCTGTTAGCTTCTCTGGAGGCTGTGTCCATTTTTTAATATAGGCTTGATTTCTGTTAGTCCAATGAGGCAAAGAGATTTCTATTACTATAACAAATATCTGAGATAATAAACCAAAGGGAAAAAGGTCTATTTTGGCTCAAAGTTTGCAGGGTTTCATTCTGTAAAAAAATGGTCTTGATGCCTCTCTTGGTAGCATTTCGAAGCTGCTCAATATCCTTAGACATCAGAGAAATGCAAATATAATCAACTCTGAGATACCATCTTTCACCTGTCATAATGGCCATGATCAAAAACACTGATGACAGCTTATGCTGGAGAGGATGTGGAGTAAGGAGAACACTTCCTGGTATGAGTACAAATTTGTACAACTGCTTTAGAAATCAGTATGCCAGTTTCTCAGAAAATTTGGAATCAGTCTACCTCAAGATACCACTTTTGGGCATATACTCAAAGGATGGTCAATCATACCAAAAGGTCATTTGCTCAAACTATGTATGTAGCAGCATTATAAGTAATAGCCAGAACCTGGAAATAATCAGGATGCTCCTCAACAGAAGGATGAATAAGGAAAATGTGCTACATTAGCACAATGGAAAACTACTTGGCATTAAAAAAAATAATGTTATCTTAAAAATTTCAAGCAAATGCATGGAAATAGAAAAAAAGAGACTGAGTGAGGCAACCAGACCCAAAAAGACAAATATAATATGTACTTACCCATATGTGGATATTAGACATAAAGCTAAGAATAGCCATAAAGCCTAAAGTCCACATCCCCAGAGAACCTAAACAACAAAGAGGACTCTAAAAGAGACATATTTGTTTCCACTTAGGAAGGATAAAATGACAAGATCTCCTGAGTAAATTGGGAATATGGGGGGGGCAGGGGAATGGTAAAAGTAGAGAGTGGTGTAAGCAAGAAAAATGGGGAAAAATGTATACATGAATACAAGCAATAAAAATAAGAAGTTGCTCAACTTATAGCATCTGGCACATACAGAATAAGGAAAGAGCAAGAAAGAGAGGAACATATGGACTCACTATCCTCTTCAAGGGCGCACACACAGGTGGTCAGAGGATTCTGAGTTGGCTCCACCTCTTAAAGGTTCAATCTACTCCCCATTAGTACAACAAAGTATAAACAAGCCTTTATTGCGTGGCTGTAGGTGGGAGATGTGCGGCAAGCTACTGTAGATGAGTTAGTCAGTTTCTTGATAAGTTGAGCAAGTAATTACAGAGAGGTGGGCATGATTAAAGGATAGCAACCCGCTGTGCTGTGGCTTGAAGAGACACTGGATTATCAGAACTTGGGAAGACCTGTGATGGAGGAAGGTCATTGGCTAATAAAGGAACTGCCTTGGCCCTTTTTTATTGGTTAGTACATAGGTAGGTGGAGTAAACAGAACAGAATGCCGGGAGGAAGAGGAAGTGAGGTCAGACTCGACAGCTCTCCTCTCGGGAGCAGACGCCTCAGCAGAGACGCAATGCCCCACTCCCGGGCAGACACACGCGATGAAGCTCCGACCTAGAATCTTCCCGGTAAGACCGGTGCTCACAGATTATTAGAGATGGGTTGATCGGGATATCAAAATTAGCCAATAAGGGCTATAGCTAAAGGGCCAAGCAGTGATTAAAAGAATACAGTGTCCGTGTAATTATTTCGGGGCATAAGCTAGCCGAGCAGGCGGCTGGGGTGTTGGGGATGCAGCCCCACCGCCGCTCCTTATTACTACAGACCTGTAAGTGGACCATCAGACCAAAATCTGACCCCACATGATGGCATATGAAAGAGTTCCACAACCACCCAGAATGGAGTACAACAAATATTTATTTAACTGGGGATAAACTCACCAAAAGAGTAGCAATCCACAGTCCTCTGTGTGCACTGGGAACTGGAACCAAATTCAGTTCCAAAAGATCTGCACCTGTTCTCCATCTGCATTTATAGTACATGAAACCACATCCAAAGTGTACTGGTATCTTAAAGGCTATTGGCTGAAGGAGTTTTCACAGCACCTCCCCCTTTTGTCTAAATATGAGAGTACTAAGTCTAATACAAGATTATATATAAAAAGAACAAATATCAAATATTACCAAAGGAAAAGAAGAGGCAAAAAACATACAGAAAATTAGAATTACAATCAGCATGAACAACATCAGAAAAGAAACATATGCTAAATGTTTCAATAGCTATTCTATCCTAAAGAATTTAAGTCTTATATTAAAAATGGCTTGGCTAAGTCATGAGAGGAAAGTAACTATGACTACATAGTCTTGAACTCCATCAAATACCTGGGAAGTGAAATAATACTATTGAACAGAGAGGAAGTGCAATCAAGCAACTTTCAAACGGTGCAAGAAATGACACAGACAATTGGCTACCTGAATAAACAGCCAAAGTCTCATTTGCAACATTGGGGCAACCAACTTTGTCTAAGGCCTAGAGTATCTGACAGATACTCAGAGGCAGGACAATTTGAAAACCGTCTTACCCTTTCTTGACAAGATTTGGCAGACTTTTTTTTTATTGTACCTGCTTGTTCAATCTGGGCATTGCATTTTGTCAGTTGTCTAGGTAGGGGCAGTTCTTTGCCCCAAGGCCAGTTTTGCCAAGAAGAAATCAAGCTCCAAGTAGAGTGTCTTTAGAGTCCAACATTCTCCTGGAAATAGATTGGTGCTGCCAGGTGCGATTGTGTCTCACATCAACAGAATCATAAGTTACTTAAATGCCATATTCTACAGTTTTCTGAAGTATTAGAAGATTACCAATCTATGTGGAATGCAATTTCTATGCATCTAAAGAACCTGATTACTCTAAGTATGATAAACATGGATGACTATTATTAACCTGTAATTCTTCATACTTATATAGTTTAAAGGCTAAGGCTTCATATTGAAAAATTAAATAATCTTTAAGCAAATGAGGACAATGACCTTAAAATGTAGACAATATATAAGTATCTTGATCAAAGGTAGAAATGTATAGTGCAAAATGATAAAAAGTATCCTGAAATTGCAGCAATATACAAAATATCTTAAGCAGAGGTAGAAACATGGATGCATACAATATGACAAAATAACTTTGGATGGAGCATATTCAATATAACAAATACAATTTGGATTTGTATCAACATACAAGAATCCATGATAATATAAATTGTCTGTAAATAATAGCTCATAAGTGATTTCAATACTACTCACTACTATTATTAGTCTAAGTTCACACTAATCTACCTATTATCTCATCCCATTCATTTCTCCACCCCCTTATTTTTTCAAGAGATATCCCTGAGACTACTTCATTTCCACCCCCAACCCTATTCCACTTACAACCAACCACTAATATATGTCACTAACCATGAAGACAAATTTTGCTATGAGAGGGGACATCATTTTCTAGACTTACTTCCAGCCGTCATGGGGGTGATGGAGTTGGGTGCCAATTTGTTGGTACACAAAGAATTCTACAATCACCCAGACTGGACTTCAACAAAGGTTTATTTATCTGGGGATAAATAAACTCACAGAAAAGGGTAGCAATCCTCAGTTCTCTGCATGCGCTGGGAACTAGAACTGAATCCAGCAGGCAAGAGTACCACACATGCCTTTCATCTACATTTATAGTACATGAGACCATGACCCAAATGGGCTGGTGTCTTAAAGGCTATTGACTGAAGGAGTTCCCACAGCACCCACATATTGTGACAAATAAAGAAACAGAGAAACAGAGAGGTGGAGAGATGGCCCAGACTTAAGAAGATTTCTTGCTCTTCCAGAGGACAAGAGTTAAGTTCTTAGTATCCATGGTGAGAGGTTCACATCCGTCTGTGACTCCAGCTCCAAGGGATCCAAACGCTTTCTGGATTTCACAGGCACATGTGAAATACACTCACATAGACATGTGCGTAAAAATAAAAATAGTTCTTTAAAAAAGGACAAGAGAAATAAGTCACAGAACTCTTTTTTCCCTTCTAATGTTAAGCTATAAGTAGCTCCTATTGTCTGAACCATACAGAAGCACAAAGTAAAATGTCCTCATTGGCAAATTCCATAAAGCTGAACTCACCAGACATAGAGCAGTGAGAGGAAAAGTGAAAATAGATCAGGAAGGGAGATATGTCCTTATACTCTGTATAAGTCTGTCCCATTTCTATCAGAATTGAACTTCCATCCATAACCTACTTTCTATTACCTGAGCTGGGTATTTCCCTTTCTACCTAGGGAATACTGAGAAAGTCTTCTGTTGCTTTCTTACAATGCTTTAAAAGCTACATCAATCATCTACACCATTTAGTTAGGTTTTGGTCTCTTTTCAGAATCATGAATCTCCCAGGAAGCATTGCTGAAATCTTTATCATTCTTTCAGCTACTTGCAGTGATTAAAAGGAATCCCTAATGTTCATGTTAATACAGACAGACTAGGTTAAAGTGCTTTTTGTATCTCTAAGTCTTCTTTAAGGGAAGGTTCAAGGCCATAAAAGAGCAAATTTACCTAAGGCCTCACAGCATCAGTCCCAGATCAGCCTAAAGCCTCAGAACTCCTTAAGTGAGCCAGTCCAAAACTGCAGAGTTTCCAAACATTGTTACAAAGCAAATTTATGCTAGTGTTATTTTTTTTCATTCTGCAATTGTAGTCTTATGTGACCACAGTAACAAAATAAAAAACCAAAATGAACCAAAGTCATGACTTCCTGTCTAAATTTTGGCTAGGAAATTAAACTTAACTAATGCTGAGAAATATACCAGTTCACTCCATCCACTCTGAGACTCCAAATGCAGAAAATTCAGTTATTTCACTTGCTTGGGATATGGACACAAAGCAAAGTACTTATAATGAAAACAGCTACTTACAACTCTTTAGATTATGCTTACATTGCCTAATACCTTTCCATATTAATATATAGCTTCTAGACCACTGAACCACATTCCAAAAAGAAACCAGAAGTATAAAATTAAAAAAAATAAGCCAAAAATCAGGAATCTCAAAATAAATAAGAGCCATAAAGGCTCTTAATAAGTGCATGAATGTAGATCCTTTTGAACAAGAATCACATAAGACACCAGAACAATGGCTTAGATGAGGAACTTAAATGTGTTTGAGAAAACACCAACGTATAATGATACTGAGAAATGGGTATCTCATTGTCTAAAGACCCCTCATCAAAGTCTCAATCAGCAAGCATTGCTATCACACACATTGACACAAAATTCCTCACTGAAGCTTCCTACAACACTTTACTTATGTCATAGATTCTCAGATGTCTGCGAATCTATGACATAAGTAAACCAAACAAACAAGACATGAATGAGCTCCTGTTCAAACCTATACAGGTCACAGCAACAAGCTTAATTTTACGTGTGTGTGTTTGTGTATATAAATGTATATATATTTATGTATATATGTGGTTATACATATATACAAGTGCATACATAGTATTTTAGTATAACTTTTTTTTTATAAATATTTATTTATTATGTATACAATATTCTTTCTGTGTGCATGTCTGAAGGCCAAAAGAGAGCACCAGACCCTATTACAGATGGTTGTGAGCCACCATGTGGTTGCTGGGAATTGAACTCAGGACCTTTGGAAGAGCAGGCAATGCTCTTAACCGCTGAGCCATCTCTCCAGCCCCTTAGTATAACTTTTGTTAATTCAGTAGAGTACAGTATTTTTCTATTCTATAAAATATTTATTTTTATGACTACAAGAGTAAAAAGTGTCCTACTACATATATGCCTCACCTATCCTAGTATATAATTAATTCTTCGTAAATATGAGCCAAAAATTCAGTGTTTAGTTTTAGCACTTAAAGGAGTTTCCTCACTTTTACATCCTTAAATTATTCATTAATTGCATCTCTAGAGTGTGCAATTGCTCATAGTTTTAAACTGTGAGGAACAGTGAATAACTTTTCAATACATTTTCTGTATACAAATCAGATAATACAGCTCAAGAAGATTTAGCTACCATTTCTAAATTATACACACATGCACACACACATGTTCATGTATGTACAGACTCAGCCCTAAAATGACTATAAGCAGACATCCATGTAGGTACTGGTGGTCAATGAGTACATTTCAGAAAGTCCATTGTGACATGCATTAGTATGAATCTTTGTTACCTTTCCCTGTAGTGATTTTACAGATGAATGTCTGGTTAGAAATGAGATCTGCTAAGCCAGGGCTTTGCTGCTTAAATTCTGATCTGGTGCTTCACATAAACTGATGTGAATGTAGGTTTTCTCCTATGTGAAGAAACAGTAGCACCTCATAGAATTTAAAACCTAACACATAGTAAAAAACAACAACAACATGCAAAACAAAAGAAATTTTTTGCTAGTATTTAATCTGACAGAAAATGGATTTCTAGAATATACAAATAGCATAAAATGCTCAATAGTACACAACACTTTTATAGAATTATAAAGCAATCTAGGTATTGTGGAAATCCATGTAGAGATTTCATGAAAAACTAAAACTAAGCTCTAGACAAACACCACTCCTGAAGACTTGGCAGAAGATCTCAAATTCCTGCCCATTGGTTTTTATTGCAGCACTAGTTACAATAACTAGATAGTGAAACCAATTTAGGATGCAAGAAAACAAGCAAACAGAAGATAATTGGAATAAGCAAATAAAACAAATCTTAGAAAGTCAAGTTTACTGTTTACTCTCATTTGTGATCTCTATAAATCCGTTGAATCATGGATGTACACACGATATGGAAGAAGAAACCAGCATTGTGGGAGAACAAGAGGGGAAACTGGGATGGAGATGAGGAACAGCAAGGCATTGGAGACTTTGTTCATGTTTAAATATATATTTCTATGAAAATGTCTGTATACAAAGCATCATGTGTATTTGAAGAAAGGGCTCAGCAGTTAGAAGAACTTGTTCCTCTTTCAGAGGACCAGATCCAGTTCTAAGTACCCACGTCAAGTGGTTTTCAACTACCCATAACTCCAAGTCCTTGAACTCTGACACCCTTTTCTGAACTACACAGGCATCTGAATGCATACACAGGCATAAAAATTAAATAGTAAAAAAAGAACTTTGAAAAGAAGGTCATATTTAACAAATACAGGCAATGCATTCTCTAAATATCTGTAACTTTTTGAATACTTATACTTAAGAATTCACACACATCTGGAAAAATATAAAGCACTACCTCAGTATCAAAAGTTAGCAATAATAAAGATGTAATAAAGGCAATTTCAGATAGATACAGCACTTTAAAGTCCATCCTACTGGAAGACATCCTTGAGAGTGGACAGGTCCCAGCAGAGGATGTAATGAGTCGGAAAGGGAAGGAAGTGAGCCAGGTCATGATGGTCAAGAGAATCTTCTAGCTTGACTTACTAGACAGAGTGCTTCGTTTTATACAGAATTTAGTAATTAGGGATACATTCATGTTGTTCCAAAACATAGATTGTATCATTTTTGGGTTTTGACATCTGGTTTACTTCCTTTTGCTCATTTTCATTGTTCATAATAGAACAGAGTTATCATTTCCAATCATTTTCCCTCAAGTTTTGACAACATTGATAAAGTTGTCTTTCATAATCATTTTTACTCATCAACCCCATAGCCAGTTTTTAAGAATTTAGAGATATATGACAGCAGTTCTCAGGCTAGTTGCTTTTATGGCTACGAGGACATTAAACCAAAACAATCTTCAAGCCCTGCTGGGCATACTGCCATATCCCAAGCAGTGTATTATTAACTCTTAATGGTCAGAGTACCCAAGAAATATGCTTATATGAAAGCTGCTGTAGGTATTATTCAACTTCTGGCATAATACAATTTTTATATTTTATATCTTTTTAGAATACTTTTATAATTTTTCTGCATCATTCTTAGCCCATCAGTGTAAGTCTTGTGTAAGACAGAGGTAACTTCAGTTCATCTAACTTTGTCGGTGTATATGCCACACAATTGCCTGAGTGTATCATGGGAAGAGGTTGCAACCTGCACTGTGACCAGCTCCTCTAGCCCACTAAATCTTGTTGACCTTTTTAAGTTTACTTTGTTTTGATTATTGTGCTCCTGAGTAAGTACATGGACAAATGTTTCAAAAATGCCTCATAGCTTCATAAAGAGACCTCTGGCTTCTTTATGTGTGTCATAACTTCCAAGGCATAAGGAAGACCTTCAAGTAGATAAGGATAGCTCCCTAATGCAGGGGTTGGAAGGGGGAATAGTATGTTCCGGGCTGTCCTGAGGTAGTTTAGAAATAGCATTCCTGGGAGAAGGCTTAAATAACTCATAAGAAATTTTCCATCAATCCAATATTCCCAAATGGTACAAATATTAAAAATCCCCTAAGTCTGCCACAGGTGGAGAGGAAAGTCAAAGGTGGCATGGTGGCCATTGTATGTCTCATTTTTGTTGAATCTTTGCCAAACAACTATGCTGGCTTCATGACTTCTACCATCCCCGTCAAATATGGCTGTGTCACTATCACCCTTCAATCTTTCATGATAAACAGACAGAATATACATTTAAGGAGCATGTGACAATAAACTATATAAAACTAAAACTTGAGAAATAGGAAAACAAACATAGGGGGAAACTAAATAAATTTTAAAAAACTAAGAGGAAAGAAAAGAAAAGACACTACATGAAATCTACATGTGCAGTTCCAACCAGAGTAGAGTGAAGAAGACAAAAAGGTATCTGCTCAGGTAACAGAAATCACAGACTCTGTAGCTGTTTCTAAGAAAATTCCATTGGTAGACCTATTCTGTGCTAAATCTACTGGAGATTTTCCTATTCAAATCAAAGAAAGTTTGAAAGGGAAGATAGAAGGGGACAAAACGGGATGGAATGGAAAACAAAGAAAAAGGGAAAAGGAAATGTACTAAACAAGTAATTGAATTTTACAATTTTGTAAGGACCTTGTTCTGAAAGTACATTTATGTAGTAGTTAGTGTTTTCTTTTCAACATAATTGAAAAGAAATTATGGAAGAATAATGGAGACCTTTTCCTTGTTATGAATAGACAATCATTGGACAGTACAAATAGAATTTCCTCTACCTAAGTTTCCAGTATAGATGAATAAAAGGCTATTGAGTGTATACATTTGCCAGTGTGTAGTTATACTAAGCATAAATATAATTTATCATTTCTCAAAGAATCATTTATCCTCTTATACACAAATATCTCTAAAATGGGGGAGGAGGATTATGTATATGTAGAGAGTGTGGAGTAATGAGAAAAAGAGAGCAAATGTATTCAGAAATGTCTGAGGTAATTTGAATTTCAATTTGGTGTACTCTTGACTCCTTGCCATACTAAAACAGTAAAATCTTCCTTTAACTACCAGGGAAACTGATTTATAATGTTAATGACACTTCCTAAAATTAATAGACCATGAGCCAATGTTGACATAATATGTATTTCTAATTTTAAATTATAATCAACAGGTAGACCATGTAAATAAATATGATAATTTTGGCCCACTGAGGATTGCAGATTTTGAGTTCAATCTTCATTTCAACAAGCAGAGATAATACTGTGGGGATCATTGACTTCAGAACATTAGCTTTAAAAATGAATATGGAAATTCCAAGGGAATGGGTAATTCTTGTTTTGTCTAGTCCCCAACATAAATAGACTTTTGTTGTGAAATCATATGTTTTGCTAATTCTTGAGGAAAACTAACAGTAAGAGAAAATAAAGGATCCAAATTTATAAATCGTGTGTCACATTTGTCTTTGGCCTTTCTAATTTAGGAAGGCCCAGAATGATCATTAGAGTTGAATGTTGAAAATCATAGGATATTTTCAGGTGAAAATACCTGGGCTCTTTCTTTTGATGGAAAATCATTGTGCTCCAGACATGACAGTGGAAGAAGTCTTCACTTAATCAGTTGCCCACCACGTCACTGTAAATAAAGTGGCAGCTATCTTGGAGCTTATTGAAGAGTTCTGCCCTGTGGAAATTTAAAGTCATTCATGATGAGAAGAATAGCCTGAGTAACTTCTTACTAAATTCCAGGGCTCTTTATTTTCCAGTCATCATTGCAGGTGTGCTATTTTTCTCTAACGAGTCCAGTGGAGCAAGGCAGCTGGTCTACAGCTGCAGTCCAGTCGCTGAAGAGTGAAAGGTATAGATTTGTCTTCTAGACATACCAAATTATGATAAGAAATCCCGATTTGCTTCTTTGAAAAGAAAAAAGAATCTCTCGTTTAAGAAAGCCATGGTTAACCCAGTGAAGCTTGCTAAAATGTATTAGAGAATAATAAAGTGAACTTTATTAAAAGGCACCCGTGGGAGCAATCCCATCATGCTCTGCAGCTGAGAGCAGCAGAAATTCTTGACCAGCCCTGCCTGTCTTCTTATACTTAGATTTTTATAGAATGCCACTTTACAGAAAGGATGGGTCAGATGGAGCTGCCGTCCTCTTCCTTTGGGTTTACAGTCACCTTTTCAAATGACTAATTAATTCAGTGGTTCACTCAGGACATGTGGAATCCAGGTTTCCTTGTGTTTTCATCAATCCATGCAGAGGTTCATGCCTCAATTATGATCATTGCAAATTAATTACTTGTAATAGTACTCGATATTCATTAAGTTTGTGACTGATACAGTGTGTACCAAGCACCGCTCATCTTCCCATTCTCACAGCCGCCAAGCAAGGTAGTCACATTTTTTATTATCATTGTCTTGGATGAAACTGGAACTCGGATTGGATATTTTAAGCTCTTTTGTAGCATGTAAAGTATCTAGTTGTGAACTTGGTGGACTGCAAAGTCAGAGCCTGGTGCAACTGGTTTACTGTTAAGGTCCTCTAGTGAATTGTGCTAGCTCCTCTGTTATTCACTGGAGGGAGATTGGTCCTATAGCACAACTATGTGAATATTTTCCCATGAAGGTCCATCTACTCAAAACTGTGTGCAGGGGGGCTTGTAAGACAGCATAGCTAATGAAGGAATGGGTGACTCCAGCCAAAGATGTTACCATCAGGCAGAAGTAGCAAATGACATAAATTGTATAGCTCATTTTTGGCTTCACTATGCTATGTACAATTGAGCAAGACATTGAAAACGAGCTCACTTTGGGGTGTTTTTTCATTATGTTCTGATCCACTTTGTCTTTATAAAAGTGTTTTGAGTCTGATCTGTCGCTCAGTACGGCACACTTCTGGTTTCCTCTCTTCGTGCTCTACCAAAAAGGATGAGGTTTATGGATTCCAGGGGTTAGGCTTTCAATCCTTCTCTTATATATGGGCAGCTTTCCTTCTTTTAGTTTAACTTGCAGTGTTGTTATATTTTCCAACTATAAACTTATTTTCTTACTGGCACTTTTCACCTTTTGAAAATGGAAATGTTCCATGTGGCTGAAGAATGTCAGGAAGTGAAACATTTGGGAAGAATTATATAGAATGCAGTCACTCTAGATCTTCATCATTTTAACCAACAAGAGCCAAGCAAGAAAACAGGCACAGGACGGAATGTGCCAAAAGTGTAGGGTTTCAGAATATTTATAGCAGATATGCGATTTTGAATTGCCATGACTGCACAGCTCTAACAGGTCTTATGTCCAAATGCCTAAAATGTTGTTGAAGGATAAGAGTATTAGGGGTTTATTTTAGATGATAATACATCTAAAACATTTGAAGTATAGCCTAGAAATATTTCAAAGCCTTTTGTGATATAATGTTAAGACTTAAAATAGCTTAAACTAATATGTATGGTTCCAAAGTATAACTTATATTAATTAACACAATACTGATCTTCAAATTACAATAGTTTTGGAGTGTTTTGGGGGTGACAAATGTTTTTCCTTAAAGTATTTTAAACCACAGATCTGTGATGTATTAAGGCTCTGAGAAAGGTTTGTGCAAGAAATGTTCAAGGTTGCTCTTTGCATTTTAGAAAATCTCTTGTGGCGGAATGAGGCTAGACATGAGGTTAGGTTTATTTAGATATATAAAAACCATGACTAGAACTGGATTCCCTGTCCAAAGCAGTAAGTTCAACTGGAAGTTAATGGTGGTCAGACTCCTACCAATATGGTATAATAGAGTCAGTCATTGACCGACTGAGATATGTCTGATTTTATTAATAAAGGGAAGCCTTTATTCGGGAATCTTTTTACCAACTATCACAGAGAAGTTCAAAAACACAGAAGGGAACATTAAAGAAACTCATTTCAAAGCAGCAAGTCATCAAACACCTACCTTACCAACTGTGTTATCAGAGCCAAACTCAGCCGCTCCTTCACAGTTTGTTCATTGTCCATTACCTAAAATATCCCCAGCTACATTTGAGTAGATAAATATTTAAAGAGCATTAAATGAGGACCTGAAATAACAGAACTGGAGATATGGCCCAGAGATTATACATACTCACTCTTCTTTCAGAGGACGAGAGTTCCATCTCCAGAACTCATAAGACAGCTCACGACAGTTTTTAACTATGGTCCCCCGTTTTTCAGCTTCCTTGGGCACCAAGTAAGCATATTATACGCACACGTTCGTACTTGATACATGCATACATAATATAGTCAAACATTCTTGTACATAAAATAAAATTTCTAATTATTTTAAAGGACCTAAGTAAATATATAAACCCAGCTAACACACACTATCATGGACCATGCCATCTTTGCAAATCTCCCCTGAAGTGTGTGTGTTTTCAAAACCACAGTCAAAAATGTATTTATAATGAAGTACAGAAGGCATTCCTAGTCTTATACCACATATTGGCAGTTGAAAGAGTATAATGCAAATGGCTATATTTTAATAGCTTAAATTAGCTGAGAGAGGCTTTCAGACAGTTCCACATAGACAAGAGATGTCCTGAGTTTTCAGAAAGTCATTTTATATTCAGCTATCTATGTCTCAGCTGCTTATAAACAATTGAAGAAACCAGTACCCAGGAACAAACTAGATTATCAGAAGGTTTCAGAACACTGATGGTAAAGTTACTTCAATGTACCAAGATAAGGCTCAGGAATATTTCACTTACACTTTGTGTTTTGGGGGAGGAAATAGTTTGCTAACATGTTGAGAAATACACAGTGCTCCAATGCTGTTACTGAACCAACTTTCCAGGAATGAAAAACATGTTGTTTATTATTACATTTTTTTTTTGTTACAAGCTTCCAATGTGGTTGATTTTATGCCTCCAGCACAGCTCACTAAATTCTTGAGTAATTATTACTAGCTCGGAAGGGTTGGGCAACTAACGTTAATATATCTACAGAGCAAGGAAACATAATGAAGTTATGGATGGAGAGCGCGTAGTGAGGAAACTTCTTGAATGGAACACAGAAGTTCGGCTCTATTACCCTTGAGAGAACCTCTCAAGCCAGAGCCCTGTTCCCAAGTCCTACGGAGGCAGGACATTAAATAGATTTCCACATCAAGTATTTGGGTACCTAGACATAAACAGAAGCCCAATAACCAGACTAAAGCCTAAAATTAAGTTGCTTAGATTTGAAAAAATGTCTAATTATATACAAAAAATCAAACAATATTAATTGGGCATCATAAAAGATGTTATTGTTGAGGTAGCATACCCATGAACTATAAATTCACTGCCCTAATGCAAATATAATTATGTATAAAAGAAACAGGCATAACTTGTAATGATTTTAAGATTGATTTATACAATAGGAAATTTTTATATTTTCACTATTATTTATATAATTTCCCTTTAAATTTTGGTCCTTCAATCAATCTTTAGCGTGAGCTGACTAATGACTTGATTACTTGATTTTACTGTTGTAGGAGGCAGCTTGTTTGTTCCCGGTTGCCCAGGCTCCCGAAATAATTACACAGAAACTATATTGTTTGCAATATTCTTTAACCAATAGCTTAAGTATATGTCTAGCTTGCTCTTATATTCTAAACTAATCTATCTCCATTGATCTGTATATTGTCATGTGGCTGTGGCTTACAAGGTAAAGTTCCATCCAGCCTCTGTCTCTGGCGGGGCTACATGGCATTTCCTGACTCCACCTTCTTTTTCCCAGCATTCAGTTTAGTTTTACCTGTCTACCTCTATTTTGTCCTGCACAGGCCTAAGACAGTTTCTTTATTAACCAATGGTATTCACAGCATACAGAGGGGAATCTCACATCATTTTACTTTAACTATTTCAATATATTGTAAGCATTTTAACATAGTTTAACATTAAAACTCATGAATATTAGTTTTTCAAGTAATAACTTTATAATGAAAATATGACTTCCCATTTACTTTGCCAATTTCTTCATCATTTAAATGTGATAGACTCTAAGCTCTATTATCGTATGTGATGTGAGATTTATAAATTAATTTTGCTGTTCCTATAATATTATAGGAAAGCTTTAATTATGATGAATACAATAAAAAAATGGGATGTGAGACTTCATCTTCTAACACACACACACACGCACCCACACTTACACAGTGGACTAGGGATAGGATCCATTATTGTATATCCACGTGAGTAGGTATTCTTTAGGAAGAATAAATCTGAAAGTTATAGAAAAATGAAGAAACAAAAAAGCAGGTAGATAAACTGCAAAAGTTGGTTTGTAAATCACTCATTGATGTCTCTAGATATGTTTTCCCTAGAACAACAACACAGTCCAAACCTGCAGTTTAAAAAATCCTACCTGTAGTGAAACGTTTGCAATTTGCAATAAAGCATACAAATACTTTCCAGTTGCAACAAAATTCCTTTCTTACCAAACTAAGATCTACCATATGACCTCTGACAAAATCCTGTGGTAACTACTCCTAAAGTCTGTTTCTTTTTTTAACTGGAAATATATTTTTATATAATATATTCTGATTACAATTTCCCCTTCCCCACCTCCCCCCAGATCTTCCCCACTTCCTTACATCCCCACCCATCCAAATCCACACTCATTTTCACTCTTTCATTAGAATACAAACAGGCATCTAAAAATGTAAATGTAAAAAAATAAAAACAAACAAGAATAAGACAAAACAAACCAACAGGAAGAAGACACAAAGAAAAAGGTCAAAAAACACAGACACAGAGACACACACATTTGCAAACAGAAACCCATAAAAAAAAACAGGAAACTGTAACATATAAACAAAATATCTGTAAGAAGAAAAAAAAAACTTAGTTTACTTTCAGTTGGCTCTTTACTGCTGGTCACAGGGCCTGTACCAATTGAAATGCTACTGGAAGACACTAATTTTCCTTTGAGCAGTTATCGATTGTAGATAGCTTCTGACTAATGGGTTGGGACTGTGTCTTCATATCATCATTTGGTGTAGAGAGGAGCAGCCAGCTGCTTCCCGCTGCCTAGCTCCCAGCCACTGGCTAGCTTTACCCAAAATATTACATGGAAACTGTATCCTTTTAAACACTGCCTGGGCCATTATATCTAGCCTCTTACTCACTAACTCTCACATATTGATTTACCCATTTCTATTAATCTGTGTAGCACCACAAGATGGTGGCTTACCAGGAAAGATTCTAGCCTACGTCCATCTTGGGCCGGAACTTCATCACGTCTGACTGAATCTGCTTCTTCCTCCCAGCATTCTGTTCTGTCTACTCTGCCTATCTAAGCTGCTGTCCTATCAAAAGGCCAAGGCAGTTTCTTTATTAACCAATGAAAGTAACCCATACATAGAAGACCCTCCCACATCAATTTGGACCCCATCTGACTTAGTGTGTGCATGACCTATGCATGCTTCCTCAATCTCTTTGAGTTCATACTCCATCAGTCCTGCTGAATCTAGAAGACCTTGTTTTTCTTTCATGTCTTCTATCCGCTCTGGTTTTTAAAATCCTTCAGCCTTCTCTTCACAGAGCCTGGACAGGAGAAATTGAATGGAGATATTTCACTAAGGACTAAGTCTTCTAAGGTCTCTCAGTCTCTGCACATTGTCCACTTGTGGGTCTTTGTGTTTGTTATGGTATACTGCAGATGGAAGCTTCTCTGATGATGGCTGAGCGAGATACTGATCTATGAGCAGAATATAATGTCATTAAGAATCATTTTATCGCTATTTTATTTCTTTAAGGCAGTTTATTGAAAGTGTTTGCCTTCTCAAGATAAGGTTTAGGGACTTTTTGTAAGCACACTGAATACTTACGTTAAACTTTAACTCATTCTAGTTCTCCACAACCCTATAGTTTCTATACAAATATTTCTACAAGGCTGTCAACATAGAGTAGTAACTTGATTTTGTTAAATGCATAAAAAACATATAATCGTTTCATCTCATCTTCAGTATGAACCACAAGGTTATGTTGTATCACAGTTTCCCAATTAGTAAAATAGAATAAAACTCACAAAACACAGGTATGTGAAAGGCTGCGACCTTCTGCCCTCCCTCCCATGATCCATGAAGAATGACAATTAAAAAAAAAAAGCAGGGATGGAATTCTCTGCAATACAATTCCTTATTGTGTTAAATGGGTGGGTGAATGAAGAGAAAATCCCTCATAAATAACACTTGTCTTTTAGAATTAATTCTCTACCTTTCTACACAATTTATGGCAGTGTAACACAGTATTAACAACAGCTACATCCTCAGCTGCAAGGCCAAGAGTCTCTAGTGTTCTTTGCTGCAGTTGATTGCATGGTAAGCCACAGATGACCTAAAAAACAAATACTTCTCTGTCACCTCTCCACAATGAGTGTGCTGTGGCCCAAAACTACCTGATGGGTTGGTTTTGTAGCACCAACACTTTTAGTGTGATAAAGGGTTTCCTTGGGCTCTTTTCTTTATATTTTACATGTTTTAATTTGCTGAATGTGAGATTTCTGTTCAGCATGTTCAGCTTGGCTGAATGAAGGTTTCTTGTTCATCTATTAGTCAGATATCCACAATAGCCACGTGAGGGAAAATTCGTCAATTATGCTGAGATATGTGGTTTTCAAATACCAGGAGTTCAGATATTATCCTACAAAGGGAATCTTTAAAGTTCTTAGATATAGAGAATCTAAAGAAGGAACCATTCTCACTAGTGATATAGATCACAGGCAAAGGAACATTAAAAAGTAAAAGTGTGATTTAAAACTTTACCTTTTATTTTCCACTTCTAGGCTTCCCCTCCCCACTCCTACATACCTATCTTTACCCAATGATTCTCCTCTGTTTTACACTGGAACAGCTTGGCAATAAGGATTTTCTTTTTAATTTTTTTTTATTAAAAATTCCTGCCTCCTCCTTTCCTCCCTTTTCCCTCCCCCTCCCCCCACTCCCCACACACCCCTTCCCTCCCCCTCTGTCTCCAGTCCAAAGAACAGTCAGGGTTCCCTGCCCTGTGGGCAGTCCAAGGTCCTCCCCCCTCCATCCAGGTCTAGGAAGGTGAGCATCCAGACTAGGCTCCCACAAAGCCAATACATGCAGTAGGATCAAAACTCAGTGCCATTGTCCTTGGCGTCTCAGCAGCCCTCATTGTCCACCATATTCAGAGAGTCTGGTTTTATCCCATGCTTTTTCAGTCCCAGTCCAGCAAAGAGGATTTTTATTAGTAAAATAAGATCATGAGTTGTTCCTGTTTGAGGGGTGCAGAAGGGCAGACCTTGGCATAGACTCAGACGGCAGCAGGTGTGCAGTTCCAAACCTCTAGTGTTTTAAGTTCTAAAATCTGGAGTGATTCAACACAATCTCCACATGCAGAGTCAGTTACAGCATCTAAAATGATCATTGAAGATATCTGTGCTTTCAGACTTGCTTAACATGTTTCTTTTGCAAAACCATTACCATGGATTCCAAAGTTGCACAGAGCCCCCAGTTACCCATAAAAACAACATTTGGCCAAAGTACAAATTCACCACCAGCATTCTGGCATATGAGGATTAATATTTCTCATCATAAAGTAATATCCATTGAAATATTTACTCTGCTTCACCGATATCTCAGCCCTAGCTTAGCCAGGCTTTTGAATATTGTTGGGAGGATTTGTTTTTCAGCCGTCAGCAGCATGGCCCCTTATTTATTCTCCAAAGCTTAATCTCCAAACTCTGTTGGTAAAAATAGAATTCTACATTTCTAATAATTAAGAGGACTACATTGAACATCATCTTTTGGTTTCTGAAGAATCCACATAAGCAAAGCAAAAAATATCAATCACAAAAGAGTCCCAACTAGGTTTACGTAGCTGTAAAAGGGATAATAATGTTCTTTGATCATTGCTTTAATCAACTCTTCTTTATAACAATAAAGTAGAAAAATAGCTGAAATGTTCAACTAGAAGAACTGTTATGACAGTTAGTCAAAATGATAGCTAGGGCACAACCAAGTGGCTTTGTGTAAATATATTAGATGATCAGTAAGAAACTGGAAAGGCCTTCTTTCCCATTATTTTGTATCTATTTTGGGTCAGATTGTTAAGGCATAGCTCTCATCTGTGTAGTTTTATGTAACAGAAAGCATACATGTTTTACCAATGTTTTAATGTGTGTTCCCACCCCTAAATCCACATGCTGAAATCTAACTCACAGTGTAACAAAGTTAAGAAGTGGCATGTTTGAGAGTCAATTAAATCATAGGCTTTCATCTGTTTGACTGTCCAAGCGAGAGCCTTGATGACACGGGTTTGAAGGAGCCTGTTTGCCCTTCTGCCAAGTGAGGACAGAGAAAATGCTTGCTACCAGACAGCAAATCTACTCTGGATTTGTTCATAGCTTCCCAATCTACTGTACACAATAAGCTTCTGGGTTTTCTTATTGTGATTTGAGTTTGGAGGTTTTGTTTTGGAGACAATGTCTTTCTATAGCCTTCAATTCAAAGCAATCTCCTTGCAAAGTGTTAGGATCAAAGATCCTGAGCCATTGTACCCAGACTAAATTTCTGCTGCTTACTAATTTCCTAGTCTAGCGCATTTTATATAGCGGCCCCAACACACTAAAATGTCCCCAAAAGTCCTCTCATGTCTCCTTGTCATTAATGCTTCTTTGCCTGTACACTCATTCAGCAATAGCTGGTCACTGTCTGTATTAGTTTTTATCTTTCAGATTGTCACGTCTATCATAGCGTACATAGCCCCTGACTCTGGCTTTATTTTTGCTTAGGAAAATACGTTTGAGAGGCAGGGCATGTAACGGCTATGTAGGAGTGCTTCTACGCCAGGCCTTAGATGTTTTTTTGGAGAACACAGCTCAGAAGAGCGGTGCTGAGTCAGATCATCCTTCAGGCGAGCATTCTGTCAATGTCACCAGACAGAAAGGAGCACAGCACAAAGGAAACCTGGAGAGGCTTCAGCTTCACCAGACAAAGCAAGACATTTTCTGTCAAAGGCTTCTGAGGGAGAGGGAGGCCCTGTGCTGTGAAGAACTGTACCATTAATATGGGACTAGGACCACCGTCAGGCTTCAGGCAATTCCCAACCAGAAGTTAGATGTAACACATGTTTGAATTTTTTCTTTTGTAAAATTGTTTCACGTAATATATTTTATATATATATTTCATGTTTCCCCCTCCCCCAACTCCTCCCAATCTTCTCCACCTCTCTACCACTTCAACTTCATAGCCTTTCTCTCTCTCAATATCAAGCATGAAAATCAAAGCAAAAAATTAGTTAAAAAATGTCCAACCCCCCCCCCCCCCCTCAACAGTCAATAAAAAATGTAGTTGATTTTGTGTTAGCCAACTGCTCCTACTTCGGTCATGGGTCCTACCCTGGAATATGGTAGGTAGTACCCCATGTACTCCATCAGAGAAAACTGGTTTTCTCTTTGCCAGAAGGCAGCAATCACAAATAGGGGCAGGACCCTGTATCTGAGTGCACTTCTTTGTGTGGGAACCTGCCTGGTTGAGCCTATTGAGGTCTTGCGCATGCTGCCCAGCATCTCTAAGTTCATGCATCTATCAGTCCTGCTGGGTATACAAGACCCTGTTTCTGTGCCATCACCCATGGACTCTGGCTTTTATAATAATTCTGCCTCCTCTTCTACATCGTTCTCTGAGCCTTCAATGGTGGAGTTTGATGAAGTCATTCCATTTAGAGTTGAGTACTCCAAAGTCTCTCACTCTCTGAACATTATCCAGCTGCCTCTGTGTTGATTCCCATGTCCTGTGAGAGGTATCTCTGACGATGCCTACGTGAGATCAATGGGCATAGCAATATCTTGTTAAGACTCAAGCTTTTGCTGTCTTTCTTAACCAGAACAATAGTATTTGGTTCTCCCCTGGATCCATAACATATCTACTCTCAGGTCCTTACACACAGAAGTAAGCAATAAACTTGTATTTTAAAGAACTGAGAGAGCCTGACATAATTTGGCCTTGAACCTGCAATAATTTTACTTTCCATGATTGCTTTGATATGTTTGTGCAACATGAAATTTTGCACATAGGTGTGGCTTTGGTTCATGGTTTCCTGTTGACCAGACATCAGAGTTTACATATTCTACAGATTTTTCTCATGTCTCCTGGTGCTGGTCTCATTCTTGGGCTCTGGTACAGTTCAGGGCACATTGAGGGAGTTAGGGCACATTCTCCAGGAAAGAAAACTAGTAAAGCCTTTAAGGAAGAAAGCATTAAACATATCATATCTGCTACTAATCGTGATCTAGGTCTTATTTTTCATCAGATCTTTGTTCTGTTTTTTCCTTGTAGCTAACTTACATTTGCATATGACATACAATAGAAGTATTATATCTGAAATTGAAACAAGCATGAACACCACACAGCGGGAAGGGATATAGGCACTGTGTGTAGGACATCGACATTTGAAAAACGTAAAGTGTTAAACGTGTAACTTTTAACTCAAAACATTGAATTTTGAACTTAGGAACTTTAACAATTTTTTAATTAAAACTGTTTATATTTATGTAATTTTCTTTAAGTTTTAACTCTCATAAAATTCTTTTTATAACATATTTTTTCCTAGCTTTGTCTTTGTCTATTTCTATTTTGACACAATCCTTTATCTTATCACAAACTATTATTTTATCAGATAAGTCCTTTTTATCCAAAAATATTTCCTTTTTATTTAACCTTCTTTATTAAAAAACATAATTAAAATCTACAAGTTCACATTTTTCTTATTTGATGATTCATTTCTCTTTTATTTTTATTTACAAACAAGAAAACTCAGGGAATAAAGAAGATATCCATGTTATGGCGTACACTTTGAGTTACATTTTATGTCAAATATTTAACAGAAAACATGTAGAGACATGTTAGACTTAAAGATACACAGATATGTTATGAGTTCAACATATTATAAAAAGAAACCACATTTGGGATGTAATGAAGTACATTAAAATCATCTGTAAAACTCAAGATGTCTTTACACAAGTTAAGTTGTTTAGCTGACCATTTTTTCTTTCAGGGATTTTGAGTCCTATCTTATCCAGGCTTGGCTAAGGATCTCTCTTGTTTGTAAGGCAGTATCTATCAAAAGTCACCTTAAAACATTTGCACACACATGCATACAAATACATATTAAAATTAGCTTGTGCCACGTTTTACACTAAATAAATGTTAAGGCATTTATAAATGAAGCGAGCACATATTTTTATTTAGTCCTTTCTTAGGACACAAAAATGACACATAAGAACAAATATATGAAAGCATTTACTATGAACATATACAGCATTAACCAGCGAACAAAATGATAATTACAGGAAAACAATCGAGGACTCTGTAACAAGAAATTCAAAGAACATGTAATATGATTACTCTTATTCAGATAATCACCATATTAAAAAGACAAATAGAGGATTATATCTCTAAGTATAGAAGGGCACAGTGAAGGCAAGAGTCAGAAAGTGAAGTCTGTTGTGAGTTTCAAAACAAAAGAGTAGGCCAGTTAATTTTAGTAGGAAGTCTTTTAATGAATAGGAGATAATTGCTTCTTGACTCCTGTGTCTAAAGTTCACAAGCAAGTGTAAGGGAGCAGTGGTGCCCTAGGCAGGCAGCCTGAGCATTTGGTGAGGACGTTAAGAGCATCATTGTTAAACAGATGTGTGTCTGAGGGCACTTCACCTGTTACAGGGAAGCCAAAGGGAGTCTGCTGATTAATCACTTTTTAGAATATATCTGGGGGGGATGTGGGGGGAATCAGCTGTGAGGGAAAGAGGAGACTCATACACTGGAGAAACCCCAATCGTGGCCTGTTTATAGACCTCTCAGATCAGTAAGTCTGACCAGGAAGAGCAGCAGATATACACATGGTTAGTAACATGCTTGCATCCCCACACAGTGAGTACAGAAACCGGTGGAGGAAGCAGCAGGGATTGGGAGACCCAGGGCAGGAAGAGAAAGGAGAGAGAAAAGGAGCAGGTGCTTGAGATACGGGGAAGTTCCCAGAAGGCTTGGTGGGGGCTCAAAGATTGTACCCTGATCTTAGAGAAGGGCCAAAGGAACTCAGCTTGCAGGTCAATTGGACAGTTCACACAAGCACCGGAATGAAGGGCACCAAAGGTGGCAAGGAAATCAGACAAACATTTCCTCGAGAGGCAGAAGCCCTGCACTGTGAGGAAGCAGGCTTTAATGATGCAATCTGGGCTATGTAATTTTGTGCTATAAATCATGTTTTCCCGTTAAGGTCAGTTCCCAAAGAAACACAGAGGAAAGGCTAGCTAGCTAAGGTGCCTATCAGCACACCAAAGCACAGGCTGGCCACCAGACTCACTCAGCATCTGCGGGTGCTTTCAACACCCCTCATCCAGCCTAAACCTCTGAGCCCAGGGACTTTGCTTCCCTTTCCCAGCTTCTCTTTGCTAAATAACCCTGCCATTTCACCCATTCGCTTTCTTGGTTCTCTTCCTCCCTTTGCCCTCTTCTCTCTGTCTCTCTCTTTCTTTCATTCTCTATCACTCTCTCCCCTTCCCTCCCTCCATCTGTCTCTCCATCCCTCTTCCCCCTTCTCTTTTCTCTTCTCTTCTCTTCTCTTCTCTTCTCTTCTCTTCTCTTCTCTTCTCTTCTCTCCTCTCCTCTCCTCTCCTCTCCTCTCCTCTCCTCTCCTCTCCTCTCCTCTCCTCTCCTCTCCTCTCCTATCCTCTCCTATCCTCTTTTCTCCTCTCCTTTTCCTCTCTTACCCTACCCCATCTCTTTTCTCTCAAAGCCAAGTTCAGTCTGGATCTTTCAAGGACCTCTATCTGTTCTCTCCCTCATATCTACAATAAAAACCTCCTCAACCATACCTTTTAGCAGTCATGTCCTCATTTTCTTTCTGTTACCAGGTGACAGCGGAACAAAAGAATCGGGTTTTTGTGAGAGCAGGGAAAGGAAAAAGGTTCCATAAGTTGCATTGGGCAAGTCTCAGAGGTTCTTCCTAGCAGCATGTGGAAGGTCTGGATTCTGACATGCAGAAGTCCCTGAGTTTGATCCAGAACACCAGAAAACCGAAACATACATTTGAGAAATAGTCATATTTTATGTGTATTAGCAATAATAATTTGATTATTGTTTTGTTAACTAAGTAGTATTCCAGGAATGGATACATCACAACCCGTCTTCTCACTCACCAGTAGAAAGAGTTAGATTGGTTTCACTGAGATCATGAGCTAAAGTTCTTAGAATTTTCTGGATATATATTATTGAAAAGAACATCTTTTTTTTCCTTTTGTAGGAGTGGTAGGCTTGGCCTTAACGCACACTTGTACTTTGGTATGTTTAACTTTATCAGACACAGACAAGCTGTTTAGACATGTAGGTGCAACATCAATAGTGACGCCAGCAGTGTGTCAAGTCTGATTCCTCCTCCCTTTTCCAAGGGCTAGCAGTATCCTTGTTGATATTCCATGTGATCACTTATTAGCCATGTAAATGGACTGAATCCATGTCTAGACACATAGATTTAAGGAAGAGATTTGGTTTCTCTGACATCTCTCTAAATATCACATTCAATCATTTCCCCCTTAGCTCATGAAAATGGCCTTTTGTACCTGGTAGCATTGTGAAATACTGGCACATCTGCACTGTGTTCCTCAAAGTCACTTTCTAGGAACCAGTATGTATTACTACAAACCCAGACATTTATGTCAGTGAGCTATGGTCTATTCCACAGATGGAAAAGCAGAAGCCCCTGGCACCCTCTGGGTTAGAAGAATCAGATTTCGATGCTCTGTGTTCTATGAGATAGAAGGACTCATTTGACTGAAGCTCATCCCACAGGATGGACATAAACAGTTATCACATTCCTAGGCATTTTTTAAGAACCCTTAATATTTCCTTCGTCTGCAAAGATGTAGGAAATTTGGCCTGCCATTAACATTTTCAAACATCTCATAACAATGGAGAACTATGAAACTCAGATCCTAACAGAAAGTTTCAAAATTATCAATTTAGTGTTAATGTTGTGTTCTTAATAACAATTTGGGTTAAATTGAAATTTGATCCCTTGGCAGTATATTTCAAATGTCGTAACACATCATTTCCAAATAATAAAACACATAAGTAATTTTAACATGACATAAGGTATTACTGCAGCTGGTAAAGATTATTTAATATTATCTAATTTCCAGAACAGTCAAATCTCACTGCTTTGGATTGGATATATCTCTTACATTTCCTTCCTTTTTAAAACGGACAGTTGCTTATCGATGAGGTGTTTGTGCAGCTTCTCTCATTTCATGCTCCTGGTTTTATGAAATATATTCCATTCCCAGTCCCTCTGTGTCTCTTACTTGCTTTTACCAATTAAAAGAATGGGACAAGGAGGTAATTTGAAAAGTACACCTCTTCTGTCATTTTCCAAGGTGTTCCCTTCAACTGGATTCCAAGTAATAGAACATAAGCAGAAAAAATAGATGTGTTTCTGCTCTTGACTGTGATTTTCAGTTCAGTAAAGGTCAAGAGTGAGTCCCTTCCCAGCCACTGCTCAGGGTTCTGTGGCAGAATTTTTTGATCTTGTTCAGTTACCACATCTTCTGCTTTGCTTTCCTCCTTGGATCTCTCCATATGAAGCAGACAAATCCTGTGTCTTTGGCATCTGATGGCCACCATGTCAGTCCTGGGTTCTCATTCTTGACAAAATCCTTTCCTGGTTTTACAGGATGCTCCCCCTATCATCTACTCATCACAAATCCCCACTTTAATAGACCACCTAAAACTATCTACCCTCTTAATTACTCCATACTTTCAAATTCCCTGTCCTGTTTTCCTGCTTTGTTTGGGTAATTGCCCTATTGATCTCTGTAACTTGTTAGATTACAAATCATTTGATTAAATAAACCAAATAAAAGTAGATTTTTACATTGCCATCTGAGCTGCCAAGAGAGCACTGGTGTTCCAGCCCTTATAGAAGGAGCTGTTTGTTCATAGATATTGCTGTGAACCGGAAAGGGCTAAGTAAATCACGTCAGTTTGTAAAATGCTGTTTATGCGGTCACTTCCAAGTTACCCCCTCTGGGTAGTTTCAGTGAACTGCAAATTGAAACAACCCATATAAAATAATAGGTACGTTGGTTGCATGTAGGAACTTGTGGTTTCTGGGGCAGAGGTCTCAAGTTCCAGAATCTCCATTCCTGACTTGGCCTCAACAGCACATGTCTGAATTCTACCTATTCTCTCATCATTGCTGGAGTCCTACTTTGTGACACAAGATTTGTGAGCACTTGCATGGATGCCAATGAACTTCTTGCTCATGCGATTTGCGGTCTGAGACGATGCCCCCGTCCTCTAGCGTCTTTTGTCACATCTCGGTCATTGGAATTGGAGCTTTTCTTTTCTTTTGTTCATGCTCATACTGCACCACCACTGCTAGCTTGTGTATATAAACTGCTTGGCAATTCTCTGAGTCCTCAATACATGACAGATGTAAAGAACTCATAACGTTTGACATATTTTTTAAAAGTTTTTGCTAAAAACTCAGAGAAAAATCAATAGCATGCAATAAAACAGAGCAGTCAGACGAGAGAAACGTGTTGGACAAATGAACCTCAAGCACTCTAGGCAATGTGATACTTTTTTCCATGAAAGCAGAAAAATTTAAATCATTTTTGTTGGTGTTTTTTAATCTAAATTTCTTAGTGAAAAAACTGAGTCTAAATAAATCAATGCATTCCATTAACGATTAGATCTTGTGATCATGTCTGCAGATTGAGGGAACAGTAGTAGCTACGGATGTAGCTCAGTAAAAGAACATTTGCTTAGTTCATTGTGGCCCTTGATATGATTCAATTCCTAGCCAGGAAGTGGATGGAGAAAGGAGGAGGGGGAAAAGTTTGGGAAGGGGAAGAAGTTAAAAATAATGGAAAGAGAGGAATGCAAGCGAGCTATAGTTTGCTGTTGAAATGAAAACAAAATGTATGCCCTGGCAATACTAAAGCATGCCTGGGCAGCCTGTATATGACAGTTCTGTTGAACTTGTCCATATTGGCTTTCATGGTTGAAATTGATGAGGATGGCTGACCTGGTCTTTATCTCAAGAATGCACCAGATCTCATTACAGATGGTCGTGAGCCACCATGTGATTGCTAGGAATTGAACTCAGGATCTTTGGAAGAAAGAACAGGCAGTGTTCTTATCCATTGTACCGTCTCTCCAAACCCCATAATTTGCTGGTAGTATCTCATAACACAATTTTTTACTTGTGTTAATTCTTTTAAAAATCTCTAAAACAAACTGCAAAATATAGACTATTAAATCCACTTTACAGGTGAAGAATCTTAAACAGAACAAAGCTAAGCACTTTCTTGGAGAATACTCACCTGACCACTGGGTTCACCAGACCAAACACTCCTCCTGCTCCCAACCAAGAAGACCTTCCTTCAAGGAATTAAATGTAATTCTTCCTCCTCTGATTGACAGTTGACTCAAGACTACCTGACTATTCTAGCCATACATGGCCATCAGTAGCTTAGAAAAACCAAGGAACTTTCAAGAGGAAGATACCATATAGCCTGTCATTAGAATTGTATAGAAAAATATTGAGCTAAAAGCAAAGTGCAGACCATTATCAATCCCCCTAACAATCATTATTAGAACTTAGCTTGAAAAACGTCCACACATCCTGAAAACTTGATTACAGCAAGTTTTTAAGATAAGTTTATGTTTTTAAGATAACATCTTACATCAAAGTTTCATTGAATCATAATACAATTTAGGTAACTGTCTAGTCAGAACCAGACAACAAAAGCCCTCTTAGTATTTAAACACAGGACTGGTACAAAGTTCTAAAGCCAGCACTATATTCTGAAGGCATGAAAACATGGGCTCTCTAGAGTCAACCCTTGATGGTCCAAGGCTTTCTGAGGTCATATAGCTCTTAACAGTTCAAATATCCTGATTTCAGCTATATCATCTCACACACACAAATTTGTATTCAGTATACTGAAATTACCAAACCTCTGGTGTTAATCAGATATAAGAACAGGAAGCTGTAGTCTTCTTTGGTTCAAGCCTCTCTACAGTAAGGCCTTATACCCATCATCTAGTTGAGAAGATTTCTAACTAATGTCTCAGAGTGGTAAATATCTTCCAGTGTCCTCTAGCTTCTTACCAAATGTAGATCACAATCTCTTTTCATTGTTCTAATGTAAATCAAAGAAAGACTAAAAAAGTGATGTATAAACACATGAAAAAGCCTCCGTTAGGACCATGAACTCAACTAAGCAGAGTTCATGGGGCCTCACAGAGACTGAAGAAACAATCCAAAATCTACATGGGTCTTCTGCACTTATGTTATGGTTATTGTTTTGGTGTTTGGGGGAAGACTCCTGACAGTGGATGTTGAGGGTGTCTCTGACACTTGTGCCTGCTCTTGGGACCCTTTTCTTTCTACTTGGTTGCCTCACCCAGACCGGATGTGAGGATTTGTGACAGGTCTTATTATGTTTTGTTGTGACATGTTTGGTTGAAGTCCTTGAGAGGCCTGCTGTTTTCTGGAGGCAGGGAACAGGAGTGAGGGGTTGGGGGAGTAGATCTGAAGGAGAAGAAAATTTGGGCCTACTGAAAGGATTGGAGGAAGGGGAAGGCAAAGTCAGGAGAGGCTATATCAGAGAAAAATAAAGTTTAAAAAACAGACAGAGGAAGAAAAATAAAGGAAGGAAGGAAGGAAGGAAGGAAGGAAGGAAGGAAGGAAGGAGGAAGGAAGAGATCGTCCAACTTTCCTTGTCACCATTACAGTTTCTTTTGTTAATACTTAACCTTTGAGAATACTTTTTTTTAATCACCATTTTGTGTTAGCTAAAAAATTTTACCAGCACATTAGCATGTCCTTATAGTGTCATTGGACATGAGATTCCATGTTTGAGACTCAAAAAGTAGACTAGTCATTAAGGAAGAATAATGGGAAAGTGAAAGAAATTTTGAGTTATAACCTACCACCAAATGGGTGGCACATTGAGGCTGAAGCAGGAGGACAGACAAGTGAATGCCTCACATATGGAAAGAATTCAAGGCTACTCATTGAAATGCTGTCTCAAAGTAAGTAAATAAGTGAATCAAGGACCCTATGTGCCCCTCTCCACTTCAGAGCTGTTCTTTCTGGCATCAGAAAGAACCATTCTGGATCTCACATCCCTAACTTCATTATTACAAATGCTTTTTTGTAAAAGTAACCTTAAAATTTAATGTTTAGTTCTAAGTAATTACTAATTTCGTTGAAAGAAGTCTAACAAATTAAATATTGAGCAATCAATCTAATTAAGTACTTCTCTAAATTAAAAAATATAGACAGATTTCAAAAATATTTATTATGTAGTAGTGAATATATAATTAGCTATTTTAAAATACTGTTGATCTGATGGACAGAACAAAATTACTTTCTATTTAAAATTACTCTAATGAACATATTGCACAGAACTAATGAATTACTCTAAGATTTCAATTAGGAAGTAAATCAAATAATAAATCATTATACCCATTCATTTTCTAGAAATCTAACTCAGGAGATCTTTTCACCTGCTGCTTCTACACGAAGAAACTACAAATGTACGGGCACATCAGGCCTTCACAGAAGACTGTATATGCCCAACACTAGCCAGATAAATGCTCATAACATAGTAGCATAAGATGAAAGAAACTTAAACAATTTACGATAGTCATTCAATACTGAACACCTACTATGTGCCACCCATTATCACTTGCACTGTCCATAAGTTCAATGTGCCTACTGTCTGAGAGTTAAATTTTGGGTCTAAACAGGTTATACACCATAAGCCCATTTCTTTTCTGCTCAGAGTGCCTCCATAACCGATGCTTACATCTGTGCCTATTTCTAAATTGTGGCCTTGCGTCTGCATTATTTGACTCTGTTCCTTTCCTCAGTAGATCCTTAAAACCACTGGCCAAAGGCTGGCATAATGGCTGCTCTTACAGAGGTCCTGAGTTTGTTCTCAGCACCCACATTAAGAGGCTCATACTGCCCATATTTCAACGTCCAGGGGATGTGATTTTCTCCTCCACCCCGAGGGCACCTGGCACATTGTCCATAAACAAAATGGCACACACACAGATGAAACTAAGTCTTTAAAATACAAAAATAAATAAAAAGATAGAAGCAACTGAGTGTGATGAAGTGCTACAAGCCTAATTCTTCTCACATATGGGCTGCTGTGGCAATTTCTACTGAAGACTGTTTGTACTGATGAGTTGCTTATAACTATTTTTGTTTTCAAGGTATTTTGTCTGTCTGCTTGTTTTTGAGACATCTCCTCACTCTGTACACCAGGATGGCTTGTAACTGAATATGTAAATTAGGCTAATCTCAAAATCATAGACATTAGGCAACCTCTACCTCCCAAACATTAAAGGGGTGTACCACCATGCCTTTTCCAACAATTAAGTTCATCATGGATAATAGGAAGCCACAAGTCTAAGATTGCCTATGTTATCCTGGATTTTGAAGGAATAAGATCCAAAGTAAAATGGTTTTATTATAGTTCGTGTGTGTGCGCACGCACATGCACACACACATAGAGATCAGAGGTCAATACTAAGTGTTGTACTCTGTCACTCTTATTTGAGCCTAGAACTCATCAGTCAGTCAGATTGGCTCACCAGCCAGCTCTGTAGATCTGCCTGTCTATCCTCAGGCCATGGTGTATTTATAGACACAGGCCACAACTTCCAACTTCTATATGGCTGTTGAATATCCAAACTGAGGTCTTGACTGTTGCACAGAGCCTCTTAATGTCCAATCTCTCCTCCCAGTGCCTACATTTCTTTCCAAATAAGTTACTTTTTCTTTTAGCCATTATTCAAAGAATTGGCTGAATAAATACTATAGTTTAAGATGTAGAAACAAATTCATATGAGCAATTTAACTACAAGAAATTGCTAAATTTTCTCTTAACTATTTTTTTCAGGTACCCATGGTTTCCAGTATTAGGCTTCTTAATATTCCATGTCTTTCAAGCATTAAATAGACATAAAAGCACTTCTAATTCTTTCTTACAGTTAGCTTCCTTTGTTCATCCTAAATATTAACCCACAATTTCTGCAGTCTTTTAAAGTCATCAGTTGTGGACTACAGAGGTGATTCATGTTTTAAGATCATTCACTGCTCTTGCAGAAGACCTGAATTCAGTCCTTAACACCTAGATCACACAGCTCACAACTGCTTGTAACTCTAATTGCATGGTCTCTAACACCATCTGACCTCTATGCTTACATGTATGCATAAACACACACACACACACACACACACACACACACACACACACACGCAAAACCCTCAGGTGTTTTAAAGGGGAAATTGAGAATAATGAAAAAAAAAGAATTAAGTGGAATGTGGATTGGAGGGGCAGCCTTGACAAGAATATCTTTTGCCAGAGTAGAGGCATGTGAATTTAGAAAATATTAGTAAAAAATATGAAGACACAAAATAAAATAATAAAATGGAGAAACACATAGGATAGTATCAGGAGGGAATTCCAGTGAGTACTGAAATTTGCCTGTGTTTAATTTCCATTTGCTTAAAATACTCTTGACCCCAAAAGGTAGGAGTAAGACAAAAAATCCTGCATTAATATGATGCAAGGAAATGAACAGACCAGTTGAAAGTCATGGGCAACATCCACAGTTAACATTTTGTTGATAGAACAAAATAAGTCTTCCTCACAACCTAGACCAAAAAATTCTGTAGGCAAACCACTCCCTTGGTGGAATCCAAAGTTATCTCCATAAAGGAAGTGGACTCTTAGTTGGATCCTTAGACTTTTGTTTGAGGTAGGAACACACCTACTTTTCTATTCCTGAAGTGCAATATCTGGCCATTAGTCACACCTGTTGACAATAACCTTGGAGTTTAAAAGAGCTGTGCTATAATTAGGGAACAATGCCTTTCCCAGATGCCATAGGCCATCAGATAAAATGTCCAGTATCCAGATAGATTATTTCTTTTCAAAAGTTAGTCAGTGCTGTCCTACAGACCTCCACGCATTATATGCTATTGATCTTAGTTATGACCAATAATTTAATGGTAATACCCTGTTGCTGATTATACTTGAGTGTCATATTTGAGTTAGAAAACTTGAAGAATGTGATCTGGCACCTTGAAGTGCCATCACTACAGACCTGCTTTCATAGTGCTGTCAGATGCTGTGCATACTACTACAGAAGAAAAGTAATAATCAGTCTTGCTGAGCCACGTGGGCTAGTTATTACAACTAGGCTGACAAGATATGCCCACCAATACGATAGTGGCACAAATGTTATGGAAGTAACCAATTACCTTTATTTAGACTTAAAGCCACATTCACAGATGTAACCCATGTGTAGAACTCTTACTGTGGCTAAGAACTAAGAACCCATGACTAGGCAGGTCATAAAATCATGGGGGGTGCCTACCATTGTTATTCTTCAAAATGTATAATAGTGTTATGCCAACTCCTAGTGACATCACTATACAAACAAATTAATGTATCTTCCAACCCTTATCAGAGAAGCTTTTTTATGTAGATGGCTTCTAAAACAGAGACTCATAACTGCTCAGTGTACAGGGAATAAGAGAAGTTGATTTACTTGGCCCTAAATGAGACATCTATACCATACACTACCCTCCCAAGAATCTAGCATCATCATAGATGAGGGAAAAAAAGGTAGTAAGAGCCATAGAATTTTACTGCCCACAGGTCAGGGAACCCTGATTGCTCTTCGAGCTGATGAGGGAGGGGGACTTGTTCGGGGGAGGGGGAGGGAAATGGGAGGCGGTGGCGGGGAGGAGGCAGAAATCCTTAATAAATAAATAAATTTAAAAAAAAGAAAAATAGAATTTAAAAATAAAATGTGTTCTCAACTATACATGAAATAAACTTACCACAGATGAAAAAAAAAGTTTACATATGATGTATATAGTTGCAGCCCATAGTCTAATTCATAACAGCCATTAGTGTTAATTATAAAATTTATCAAAAATTAATTTTAAAACTTGTATAAATATTCTTGCATATAAATAAATTAAACCTGGCTTTCTCCATATCAGTCTGGTTGGAATAATTTCTATTAAGTCACACCAGTTCCCTTTTGAATTCATATCTCCAAGGACTGACTTCATTCCTTGGAACCATTCAGTGTAGAAAAAAAGGTTGGCATTTCCTTGTCCTCAGAAAAAGGGCACGATAAATGTCCAATTAGGACTGCAAAAAAAAAAAAAAACAAATGAAAAGCAATTACAGTGAGACACAGAAGAAAATTTAATTTTTTTACAAAACAATGTGTAGAGGAAAGCCTCAAAATAACTTTTGTAATATTAATGAAATGGGTGAATGACACTGCTAAACTATTTTCTTGTAAATTAATAGATGCAATTTTTTTTGGAAGTAAAGCTCATCACAAGGGGCTCTGCTGCCATATGTGTTAATCTCCAGTCGCATGGCATATAATCCCAGGTTAAACCATATGTATTAATCTCTGGTGGCATATAATCCCAGGTTACACCATATGTGTTAATCTCCAGTGGCATATAATCCCAGGTTAAACCATATGTATTAATCTCTGGTGGTATAGAATCCCAGGTTACACCATATGTGTTAATCTCCAGTGGCATATAATTCCAGGTTACACCAGCAAACATCATCGTTAACTCCACATTTTATTCATTTGAATCTTTTCTCTTTTTCTTTTATCTTAGCTAAGGGTTGTTTATCTTTTTCAAATAACCAAATATTGATTTAATTGATAATTTGAGTTTTTCATTTCAATAAATTCTGTGCTACCTTATTTTAACTGTTTCTTTCAAAATACTGCTTTTGTGTCTGGTTTGTTCTTAGAGTTTGTTTCTGTTTGATTTTTGATCATTTTGTTTTGGGGGTTTTTTGCATCATTACGTTAGTTCTGTGAAATTTAGCTGATTTTTCAATGTAAGAAAATTTAGCTATAAACTTTCCTGTTGAAATTCTTTTCATTGCATCACACAGATTTTGTAGGCAATACATAGATAGATAGATAGATAGATAGATAGATAGATAGATAGATAGATAGATAGATAGATAGATAGATAATAGAGAAGAACAAGACATGGTAGTTCAATACTTTAATTCCAATATTCAATAGACATAGGCAGATTGATCTCTATGAGTTCAAGACCAGCCTGGTTTACATAAAGAGTTCAAGGCCAGACAAGGATACATGATGAGACCCTTTCTTAAACAGAAAAACAAACAAACAAATAAACAAATAGATTTTGGTAAATTGTATTTTCATCTTTATTTGAGTCTAGAAATTGGTTTTTATTTACATCTTGATTTTTTTAAATACCCAATTCATTATTAAATAATTTGTTTTTTAATCTCCACAAGTTTATGCATGTTCTACAGTGACTCTTTTTGACTGTTAACTTACTGATTATTCCATTGTGATCAGATAAGCAACAAAAATTTCTCGCAATGTTCCTTTCTTTCTAAAGATTTGATTTTTAACCTATTCATCATCCACTTTAGAGAAATTCTCATACCCATATTCTCATAAGAATAGTGAGTACTTTGAAGTATTTGGATAGAATGTTCTATAGATATCTCTTCAGTTCATTTTCCATTATGACTATAGCATCATTTAGCTCACGTTTCTCTGTTCATTTTTTGTCAGAATCACAACTCTACTGATGAGAGTATCTATTGAAGCCACCCTGTTGTATTTTATGTTGGCATTATATATTATCTTTATATCTAGTAGGATTTGTTTAGTAAAAGTGATTGCACCCACGTTCAATAAAATGTGTTTGAAATTACAAGGTTCTCTTAGTAAGTATTATGTGAGACTCTAACTATTCTAATTTTTCTTTTCAGTCTGCTTTGTCAAACATTGGGATGGTGACAATGTTTACAGGCAGTTTCTTGTTTATTAGTTCTATTTGCTGGAAATACCCTTTCCATTCTTTCCAATGTTACATTTTGTCTTTCTTTTATGGAGTTGCATTTCTTGGAGACAACATATAGACAGATTCTGCTCTGCTGACTTAGTTTGTTTTCACCTAATCTGTGGCAATGTCTTTTGGTTAAGAATACTGAAGCCATTCATACTCAAAGTTATTATTGAAAGTTACATATTAATATCAGTAAAGTTGGGTTTTTTTTAGTGTTTGTTTTCCCATACCTTGTTTACTTAACTATGATTCTTGTATGGCATGTTTTTTTTTTCTTGTAACCTCATGGATACGCATCTTTCTTTTCAGTCTGAAAGACACCTTCAAGTATCTTTTGTAAAACTGGCAGGTGCCCATGCATTCCTTTAAAATGTTTTGGGACAAAAAGTTTTTTCTTTCAAATATGGCAAATTATTTTACTTATGACCATGCTCCAAGGTGTCCTTCAGACTGAAAGGAAAGATGCCCATAAGGTTATAAGAAAAAAAAAACATGCCATGCAAGAATCATAATTAAATCATATAGGAAAATAAACACTAAAAATTCAACAACTTGACTGACACTAATATGCAAGTTTTGCTAGGTATAGTAGCCTGCTTTAGCTATTGTTAATTTTCTGAGTTTGAAATGCATCATTCCAAACCTCCTATGTTTTATATTTCTATTGAAAAATATAATATTATTATAATAGGCTTACCTGTATGTGTTTTTCAGTGTTCTTCTCAGTATACTTTGTTCTACATATTTAGAGTATTAGCTATAATTTTGAAAGGGGTGTGTTCATGTATAGTCTTGCATGTTTGGCCTTTTAACTGCCTCAAAAAAATCTTTTCCTAAAGACTTGGGAGATTTTTTGTTACACCTTTACTGGGATAAGGTGGTTTTGGCAAAGGGTAGAATGAAAACAGAGGTAAAGAAATGTAGTCAGACTCAGCAGTAAAAAACAATGACTTCTTGAATTTTGCATGCAAATGGACGGAAATAGAAAACACTATCCTGAGTGAGGTAAGCCAGACCCAAAAAGAGGAATATGGGATGTACTCACTCATAATTGGTTTCTAGCCATAAATAAAGAACATTGAGCCTATAATTCGTGATCCTAGAGAAGCTAAATAAGAAGATGAACCTAAAGAAAAACATATAGTCACCCTCCTGGATATTAGCCTTCATCAGGCGATGAAAGGAGACAGAGACAGAGTCCCACATTGGAGCACCTGACTGAAACCCCAAGGTCCAAATCAGGAGAAGAAGGAGAGAGAGCACGAGCAAGGAACTCAGGACCGCGAGGGGTGCACCCACACACTGAGACAATGGGGATGTTCTATTGGGAACTCACCAAGGCCAGCTGGCCTGGGTCTGAAAAAGCATGGGATATAACCAGACTCGCTGAACATAGCGGACAATGAGGACTGCTGAGAAGTCAAGAACAATGGCACGGGGTTTTGATCCTACTGCACATACTGGCTTTGTGGGAGCCTAGGTTGTTTGGATGTTTACCTTACTAGACCTGGAAAGAGGTGGGTGGTCCTTGGACTCCCCACAGGGCAGGGAACCCTGACTGCTCTTTGGCCTGATGAAAGAGGGGGAGTTGACTTGGGGAGGGGGTGGAAATGGGAGGCGGTGACGGGGAGGAGACAGAAATCTTTAATTAATAATAATAATAATAAGGGAAAAAAAAGAAATGTAATCAGATGGGAGTCCCAGCTCTCGGGAAACTAAGGCTTGGATAGCCTACACAGTCTATACTGTGGGAAAGCCTGTCAAATGGAAAATGAAGATCATAAGGATGGGAAGATGAAAAAAGACAAACGACATATGGGTGGGGTGGAACGGGATGAGGACAGAGCTGCCCTGTGTAATTGACATTATTCAATGAAGTGGTATCTCTCTCTCTCTCTCTCTCTCTCTCTCCCTCTCTCTCTCTCTCTCTCTCTCTCTCTCACACACACACACACACACACACACACACACACACACACACACATCTGTATTAACCCTTTAAAGCACAATGCAATTGGGCACTGTATTTCCATTCACAAGCCTTGCTGAGTTACAATACCTAGGGAAGCTTAGGATTTTATTCTTGGTACTTTGGAAAACAAACCATATAGGAAATTCTTGTTGTTTTAGTTTGAGTAGTTACTTCTAAGACGAGTACATGCAGAATTAACTATAGGGGATAAAAAATTTCAAGATAAAACTTAAGCCATCTTAATTTTTTTTCTTTTAAACATGAAGCTCTATCTCAGAATACTTCCAAGTGAAATTATTTGGTCTAATAAGGAATCCAGCTCGACAGCTAAACACTTCAGACCACAAAGTTAATAGGTTACATTACATCTTACAACAAACATTCTACCAACCTATTGGATCAAATCTATACTATCACAGTATCTCACAAGTAGAAAGAAATTTTATCTTCCCCTTAGTTTTTATGCTACACAGATATTTTAAATGTTAACAAAAATAAACAAAAATCCTGGGAAATATATTATCCGAAGGAATGAAAGAAAGCATCAAACATATAGTTCTGGTAGATGAAGTAGTTTTAAGTGTGAATGGAAGCTGGCTGGGGATGTGTAGTCTGAATGCTGTCATTTTGATTCCTGGTTTCAGCCTCAGCTGCAGGGTTCCTTCCTGGATCCCAGGTGCCATTCACAGTCCTGCATGTCCTTTCCCTTGGTTTACTCAGAGATGACTGTCCTGTCAGCAGGCAATCCCTTCCTCTGGGCGGTAGCTCAGTAGTACAGTTGGGAATCCTGGCTTCACCCCTAGGTGAAGATTCTCATTGCCACTACGTTTCCATACTTCTCTGAGGGTTGGAAGGCTCCACCCAAAAGGGTTTTTTACAGCAGTCAGTAAGTATTTGGCTGGTCCTGTTTCAGCATATGGTCCCAGGACAACTTTCATGGTTCAGTGGATCAGAGGCACCAAACCGCTGAGTCAGCAGGGATCAACTAAGACTGAGTCTTGCTGTTGTTCCATCCATTGGCAAGCAGAGAAGGCTTTTCGATGTCTCTCCTCCCTTTATCTCTGTGGCATGCAGATCTGTCTCCATTCCTCCCTCCTCTTTCTTCTTTTAAAAATATCTGGTGCTGAGAGTAGGTGCTGATTTTCAGAGACTCTCAGATTGCTTCCTCTGGCTGGAAGAGGGGGGCACCCCAAATCCACCAGTTCCCCCAGGAAGGACTTGGTACTTCTTCCCTGTTCTGATTTGTAACATTTGCTTCATTTTTGGCCGTTACCAACCTCTTCTGATAGATGTTATCCAACTTTTTCCAGTTTATTCGCTAAAGATTCTAGCACAATGTGCCAGCATGTCGCCTGCGTGGAGTCTCACAAAGGTCACTTTAAAGGTTGACAATAATAACACAGTCTACTCCTTACAAACTGAATTAAAAAGACCTTCCCTGGTCTGTGCTAAGATACTCAAAATGGTATTTCTAAATGTGTTTTTTTTTTTTTTGGTTTATTGAAAATAAATTCTTTTCCTTATACAATGTAACTTGATTACAGTTTCCTGTGCCTTTACTCTTAGTCTCCTGCCTGCCCCAGCCCCATCCACTCTTTTTGTCCCTCATTACAAAAGAACGTGTTCTAGGAGACACGAAGCAAACGTGACAAAATAAAATATAATGAGATAAAACAGAAACCACCACATCAAGGTTGGACAAGGCGAAACAACAGGAGGAAAAGAACACTAAGAGCAGACACAAAAATCAGACTCACTTGCTCACACACTAAGAAGTCCTATAAAAAATACTAGGGTGAAAGCTGTTCTATATACACAGAGGACGGATGTTGACCTGTGTAGCTTGTTCTTGCTGGTATTTTAGATGGCCCACCATAAAAAGTCATTCTATCCAAAAAACAACACAAAGGAAATAATTAAAAGAACAGAACAAAAAGCACTCCTTTTGACTAATGAAAGAAGAATGTTAAGTAGTGGTCCTAACCAGCATTTGTTTAAAATAGATACTGCATGTTCTTATCAACTTCAGGGTATAGACACTGTATACTGCTGGCAGCAGGCAATGTTATCTCAGTATACATCTCTTTAATTATACATTTCCATTTAAATGAATGGAAACAGACAGGGAAGAACAGTACAGCTTCATCACTTAATACCTGTGGACTCCCAAGCAACTTGCTCAGCCTTGCTGTACTTAGCATTGTTGGAAGATTCAATTATTTAAATACGTCAAGGACGAAGAAGAAAGCATGGCTCACAGTTAGTTCCACATGAATGGAACCTATGATTGCTGCTCGCTATCATAACCCGTAATCATATACGTTGCTCACAGTTGCTCAATGATTTATTAAAGGCTAAGTATCGGAGTCTCTTTCAAAATAAGTTGTAATTTCACTGTTGGATATAAGAGACTTTTTAAAAATATTGAATAAAACATCCAATCATCTAGTTCTGCTACAAAATAGTATTTATGAGCATCCATTTGCATATGGATACATATGCTTAATATAGTCTTCGTATGGAAGGTAGCTGTTCTTTCAATAACTCTTAAAAGTCTAAGGAACAGCAATCCCAAACCTAATATTTTTAAGATAAATATGCCCATGTTTGTCATTTGCATTTCTGATTACACATTGAAATTATCTCTCTGTTGAAGGATTTCTTTTCCCTACTGAACTTGCAAGAAAGGTTTGCATTAAATGGGATAAAAGTAAATTTTACCCAACTTGATTCATTCATTTCCAAAGGACAAATAAAATAAACCCTGAATAAATAATGTTGAAAATATTGAAGTATCACATGAGTAACTTCAATTATTCCACAGTGAAAAAAAGGAAAAAAAAAATGAAAAGGAGGAAGAAAAGAAGGAAAAGAGGATATTAATAATAATAATAATTCAGGTTAAAAAATTTAAAAGGTTTTAAGTGATATTTTATTCTGCCAGCCAAGATTTATACAAATAATTATTTTCAGACACATTCTTATCTCAAAAAATTTCATCAAATGACAGCATAAATACAGGGTCTCTCTATCAGTTACTTTCCTGCTGTTCAAGTACCAGGGCCAATAGTCAATTGGACAGTCTATTTTGCTTATGGTTCCAGAGGAATGAAGCTTCATCATGGCAGGAAGGCGTGGCAACAAGTGGCAGGTATGGAGGTTGGAGCAGAAAATTGAGCTATGACATCTTCAACCACAAACATGAAGCAAAGACAAAGCTGAAAGTGAGTGAGGTTATGAATTCCCAAAGTCCCTGCCCGGTGATATACTTTTCATCTAGGACGTCTGTATCACACACCCAACTGTGACACCTAGTAGGAAGCAGGTTTTCAAGAATCCAAACTAGTGGGCAATGTTAAGGTCAAAGCGTTCTGCAACAAGAATAACATGTCGTTTAGCAAAATGCTTCTATTCCTTTCTGGAATTAGTCTAGTGGCCTAGAAGTTAGAGGAAAGATGGATGAAACATTCCTTACTTGTGTTTCTGAAATTCTCTCATCCCAAAGGCAGTGTTGAATGTTGCAGAACAGCTAATCATTTAGATCTCAATTTCTGTCACTATGGTTCTGGATCATATATTTCCAAATAACCTGAATCACTTTTCTAAACTGATGAGTTTGAAATCAGGCATGGTGGTGCATGCCATTAATTCCAGCATTTGGGAGACAGAGGCAGGTGGATCGCTGAGTTTGAAATAAGTAAAGATGACATTATGATATCCTGTCTAAAAAAAAATAAATTAACAATGAACCTAAGGAAGCAGAGCCTCAAAATTGAAGGCTTTTTTCACTTGCTCTGTGTGTGTTTGTGTGTGTGTGTGTGTGTGTGTGTGTGTGTGTGTGTGTGTTCATTTTAAGGGAAGGTGCATTCTTCTCTTCATGCGTCCTCCTGAAACACATTTGATGAGCTTGGTCTCATTACATACTACTAATTATAGCTTAAAATCTAGGAAATGTTTGCTATTCAACTGGTAAATCAATAATTTTACCTTAAAGGAAACAATCATCGTTTTAGAGTACTATTTGTTTTTATGTCGTCAATTAGTACTAACAAGAGAGAGTCTGTAAATACAGACTTACAATTTAAATTGATGTTCTACATTAGGTAGAACACATCTACTGAATATTTATCATAGCAAAGTACTGTTTAAAACTACTTATTTAATTTGGTGTATATGTGTGCACCAGAATGTATGTCTGTGCACCACATGTACGCAGGACTCCACGGAGATCATAAGAGCCACTGAATATGTGAAACGTGAACTACAGTCAGTTGTGAGACACCATGTGGGTACTAGAAATTGCACCCAGGTCCTCTGCAAGAGCAAAAGTGCTCTTACCCAGTGAACCTTCTCTCCAGGCCTGAGTCCCTTTGTTTTAAAGCATGTTTACAGTAAACACTGTCCATTTCGAAATTTGACAGTAGTGTTCTTTGAGTTCGAAGCATAGAAACAGCACTTACTGATATAATGTTAATGTCTATGAACCTCTTCCCTTCCCACAATAAATGACCTTTATGATGCGGTAAAGATGCAGAAAGTCTGTAAAATAAGCAGCGTGTTTCCTAAACCTGAGAGAATCACAAAAAAAGACAGTAAACCACACTCTGAGACTTCATTCTCTACTGGCGTCAGTTTGTCTTTTCTATGTACATAAACCATCATCCGCTGGTATTCTTAAGAAAGCATTTCATTTTTACCAATTTCTCTTTAAGCTAGAATAATTCAGTAGGAAGCTCGTGTTGTCATGAAAGCTATAGAGAGGGTCTGAGGATAGGGCTCAACCTGTGAAGTTTTGCACACAAACATGAGGACCTTAGTTTATAATTCCAGCACAAAAGACTGAACATGGCGGTGTGCATCTGTGGTCCCAGAACTGGAAAAGCAGAAATAGGTGTCCCTGGAACTTGCTGTGAAGCTTGTTGCCAAATTCGTGATTTCCAGATCCTTTGAGAGACCCTTCCTCAACAAGATGGAAAGCAATCTAAATGTCTTACCTGATATCAACCTCTGACCTCTACATGAAGGTAAGCATTGGCAAGCACATGAACAGGTATACATTTGTAAACCACATCATGAATGAAAACACAAAAGAAAAAGGAAGTTGACTTTTCTCTGACACTAGTTAGACCATTAAAATTTTGACCATTTTAATTACTCCTAATTACAATATTGGTGGAACAAGGGAAAACCACCAAGTATTGAGAAATTTAGTGAAAACCCACTAGAGAAAAGAAAAATGATGTATACATTTATTTAAAAAAGTTTTACCATATCAAAGAGATTTTCTCCCTGGTGCATTTTAGTATGGGTGCTTTGACAATTACAGAAAAATTCAGTAATGTTTGTTTTATTTATAGTCTAAGGGCATGTCAAATAGTTGCTGGATATGAATGAGCTAATAATCTAACAAAGGTAAAAATTGAACCTGAAAATAGTACTAAACAGGACTGGAAAGATGAAGTCATTTTACAAATATTTTGTCACACTTTCAATAAATGTGAATTGATGTCAATAAAGGTATCTCTGGTACTTTCTTTAGAGTCTTGTTATTTTGTTCCATTTGCTTTTTCAATATTTGGTAGTGGTGTTTGTCTTTGTAAATTGTATGTGTGTGTTTGTGTGTGTCTGTGTGTATCTGTGTATCTGTGTATCTGTGTGTGTCTGTGTTTGTGTTGTGTGTGTGTGTCTGTGTGTGTTTGAGTGTGTCTGTGTGTGTGTCTATGTTTATCTGTATGTGTCTGTCTCTGTGTGTGTGTGTGTATGTGTCTATGTGTACCAGATTACACATGTGGATGTCCGAGAACAAATTGCAGGATTCAATTTTGTCTTTCCACTCTGTGGGTTGCAGGGATCGAACTCGGGTCACCAAGCTTGTATGTTAAGTATCTTTACCTGCTGAGCATCTCATGGGTTCCTGGTGTTTGCTTTTATGTTCTCTTCCTTTAGTTGGCATTTCATTTTTTAAAAATAAAAGGTAAGAATTATACTTAAATGTCATATTTGAAGTCCACAGCAAGAATGTGGGAGAACCATTTACTATTATTAAAATGCTGATTTCAGATTGAATTGCCGGAAAGCATTCATTTAAAATAAAAGGTCAGTTTTGTGAGGAGAACAGAGAGGAGAGTTTTATTTATGCTTTTGATAGTGAGGAATAAATGAAAAATTTAAATCTATATAGGTTGGAGCCATAAAAAGCTTACTTGTTGTTTGTGAGAACTACAAGAAAAATCCATGTCATTCTAAAAATGCATCATTGAGACAGATGTATTTCAATTAAACTCCATTCAAAACTAAGTCAATCAGAGCACAAGTTGAAATTTACAAGTACTCAGTAATATTTCTTAATTTCTCTTCCTCCTTTTACATCGTGAACTCATTACATTTAGTGCCTTGGGGTCATTGTGAAAATCTTTTCACTGCACTTAGCTTGACTCGCTTGCATTTCTTTTCCTGTTGAGTTATAACTTTCTTAGATAGATCTTAACTTTCATTTATATTAAGATTATTAAACTATAATTTTACTTCATTCACAAGAATTCCATGCATGTATTCAATAATATATGTTCATACCTACTTTACCATTTTCCTCCTTCTGCTCTTCCTGTGTATTCTCCAGAATGTCCCCTCTCAGTTTATCGCCTTCTTATTTTATTTTTGTAAAATCCACTAAGTCCAATTACATATATATATATATACATATATATGTATATATATGCATACGGAAAACCTACCCATGAAAACATTCTCTTTTGTTGTTGTTGTTGCTGACTTTTGCGTTTTTGGTTTTTTGAGACAGGGTTTCTCTGTGTAGTTTTAAAGTTCGTCCTGGAACTACCTCTGGAGACTAGGCTGGTCGCGAACTCACAGATATCTGCTTGCCTCTGCCTCCGGAGTGCTGGGATTAAAGGTGTGTGCCACCACCAAAAACATTCTTAAAAGTAATTATTCTCCCTCCCCTAGCACGTATCACCTGCCAATAGCTCCACAGTAAGGGGAGGGACCAAGGGAGTATCCTCCTTCCCCATTTTTCCTGGAATTTTGGCTAGTTTGGTCTTAGGCAGGTAAGCACAGCTCCTATAAGTTTATGACGGCCATAACCATGCCATTTAAGACAATATTTCACAGCAATCTTTCCTACCCTCCAGCTCCTGCTTTCTTTCTGCCTCCTCCTGTTAGGATGGTCAGATAGTGTTGATCAAGATGTTTTATAGTCTCAGCGTCTTTACAGGTTTTTTTTTTTTAATGTACTGATTACTAACCACTGTAAAAAGTTGAGAGCATCTAGGCCTTTGAGTATAAACATAAATATTTTTAAAAAATCTTAAAGCATGACCATTGAGCAAAGTAACAATAGCAGGGTCCACCCTAGGGCCTATATCCTCACTAGCCACTGGTGTTTGACAGGATTATAGCACCAGGTATTAGATTCCTTTATGCATAGTAGACCTTGAGTCCAATCAGAAACTGGTTGATTACTTCATAACATATGCACTAAAGGGTACTTACTGCCGAGCAAGGCAGTATTACAGGATGCAATGGCAAGCAGTCAGTAAGACCATTGGTCTTATTTCTCTGCAAATGACTTGCAGAACACCTTTAAGCACTATGAAAACTAGCAGGAGAAAGGAAGCTTCTTGGTTGATTTAAGATTGATTTTTCTGTGTCCTGCAGGCACAGTGTGTGGTGTTTTAAGGAATAAGATCTTACCATGTTGTTATGGTGGGTAACTAAGGTCAAAGCAATACCTGTGTTGTTTTGAAAACTTCTGCCCTCCCTCCCACCACTGCGCAATTATTTGTAGGGGGGTACCCCATGATTTGTACTATAATTTTCATATAATAACCCATACAAGCACCTGCCCTCTGCTGTGATGAGATAAAATTGCTTCAAGCAGTCAATTCTAGGAGTGAAGGGAAGCCCAATTCTAACTAATATAAGCATAGATGATTTTAATTTTTTCTCCATTTTATTTATTCTTTATAGGAAATGCATTTTCTAAAATTTTGTTTACAATCAGAAAGCCAAATAGCAGAGTAGGTGTATTCACACACATTATCCATCCAGCTTCAAAGAAAGGAGTAAAAAAAAAACAAAACTTCAGAATAATATTATGTGGTATCTCTACTACTTTAGTCATAATTTTTTTTAACAATTTTATTTGTTGAGAAAATTAGCACTGTGCTGTCACATACAAATGTAAACACTTGGATCTAATAAATGATTTCTAGTAAAAAAATTCAAACTAAAGGATTAAATCATTTGGCAATGCATGATTGGAAATATTTTTAACATTCATCTTCAACTTGACTTTAAAGATAGGAACTGTTTTTCCTGCTTGATTCTTGTTATTCAAGTGTGAGAATTCCATCCATGTGTATAGTGCATTTTACCATTCTCTCTTCTCCACATCCTCCCTGGTGTCCCTCATGGCACTATCCTCATAAATTTATGTGCTGCATTTTAAAATCCACTGTGTCCACATAGTACTGTCTACCTGGGTAAAGAGTCATCTACTGTAGCTTGGGGAGCCTTCCGTTGGCTGTCTCTCAGCAGCCATCACGTGTTAATAGTTTCCAGCCAGTAGACAGAGTTCACATGCCCCTCCAAGCTTTATTCTAGAATTCTTGTATGGCTTGATATTGTTCAGGTCTTCTATATGTTTTATATAAGTACCCCATTTATAGCTAAATACTTTGAAGACATATATATATATATATATATATATATATATATATATACATACACATTGTGCGTGTGCACATACACATAAAGGGTTTCAATATGCATGAGTCATAAAACATGGAGAAATCAAGCTGGTACTGATCTTGAAGCCTTTTACCTAATGACTAAATTTGAAAAATGAGCATTCTAGCATGCCTTTCCTTCTGACCGTGTGTGTGTGTGTGTCTGTGTCTGTGTGTGTCTGTGTGTGTATGTCTGTGTGTGTACATGTGCACATGCACAAAGGTGTGTATACCTGTGTGTACAAGATTTACCCAACTTAAAAACCGTTCTTAAATTATGCTCTCAATATTGGCAGCAGTGCTGCTGACTTTTCTAAGAAAGAGTTGTCTCTGTCCAGCAAAGACGGGTGCTCAGTAAGGAGCCAAAGTGAGTCAGATGATCAGGAACGTGAAGATTAGACCAGTGTCCAGTTATCGCTGAGCACTAGAAAACAGAAGGGAAGGAAATTCCATTAGTACACTGCTGGAGGCAAGTGGTTTAGCGAGCTGCTTGAGGATGTGGAGGTCTCTGAGCTCTGACTCCTGGGAGGCCCACACTCGTCATTCTAAGGCTGATGTCACTATCAGTTTTATATCCATTGTCTTCATACTAATCTATGAGGTGGAATTTTGGCTAGGAGAGATGCATGTTATCAATTCATGACTTCTTTTCTTTCCTGTTGGAGCTACTCTTTGTCCCTCGGGAGTCATAAGTCCATACCATGAGTCTCCTGAGATTGGCTTTGACAAACAGCTATAGTAAGCACTGAAATTGTTCTCAGAAGGTTTATCCTGAAATTCAAGGTAAAGACTTGAAGTTACACATATGTCAGACCGCATGGCTCATTTTTTCCTTAATGGAATGCCAGAGTCATTTTTTCCTAATAGAAAAATTCTTTCAGTTCAGAAATATTTAATACTTATTTTGTCCCTGAAGAATCTTCTGGTATAATTTTCATATCTTTGAGAATGTGGATAGATTTTCTCGAAATCTAGTATCATTTTCCAGTAGATTTGTATAGCATATTAATATCTGACAGATTTATTCTCCAGTCCTTTAGGAATACTTCAGAGAACCTCTGAATATTTCGGAATAGCTTCATTAGCTAAACAAGCTTTCAAAATCACCTAAAAGTAATTTGGAAAATTAATCTTTTGAATTCAGAGAACTTTAGGTTCATCTTATACGTACCTGAACATGGGCAATTGCACTTCTATTAACCTTTCCAAATCAATAGGCAGTGAATGAACGGCATGTCTAGGCTTGTGTCCAAAGTTCAGGTTCATAAGAATCTGCAATCTAGAGTCCCTGCAACTATAAACACAAGGTCAGAAGCCTTGGTGTCTTCCACCAAATGCCATTCAAAATTCACTGTGTGAGCACTGCCTTGACATCTCCTGGTGACTTCTGAGATGAGGGCAAGACAGGGAGGATGAGGAGCTGCTCTGAAGTTAGGTCCTTGAAAGTCAGCAAGCCTCCTTTAGCAGATTTCCTCTGTGTTTCTCACTCAGAACCTTATTCTTTTGTGTAAATTCCTAACTTAGTGATACAGTGTACAAAGTAAGCAAAGGGCCAAAAGGTATTAATAAATGGACACAGTACCCACCGTCAATCTAGATAATCTAGGGAAGAGAGACGGCTGCTTCCCCAATGGACAGCAGCAGGTGCTGTCCTGGAATAGTCCCTCTGATCTCAAGAAAACGACAAAGCCTAAGGATTCGCAGGAATTAGTGCTAGGGTCGAACTCTAATTTTAAATATGTATAAAAAGACAATTTCCTTCTCCCTCTCTCTCTCTCTCTCTCTCTCTCTCTCTCTCTCTCTCTCTCTCTCTCTCTCTCTCTTGCAGAAGGTCTCAGCTATGCAAATGATGTTTTTCTCCCTAGAAGCAGTAAATCTAGAGCAGTGTGAGTGTTGATAAAAGGAGAAACTTACGGTCATCTAGGACTCCATTACAGATCTCTAAAACACTGATGTGTGGAAAGCCAAGCGATCCACATTATGAACATGGGTACAAGTTCAGCGTTGTTACCACTTGTGTAATAACGTCTATATTTTTTCCTCTCAGAACAGTGTGTATTAGATTTTCTGTCATTACAGGCTCATGAGAAACACACAAGGAGAGCAAAACTGAATTCTCTCATCGGTTGAGAAGTTTACCACCTGTTTGGGTCCCCCATTCTTTTCTTTTGGCTGGGTAGGGAAGGGGTGTTGAGACATAGTCTCAAGGAGTCAAGACTGGTCTTGAATTCCTGATCCTTCTGCCTTGATCCACATGCTAGGAACGGAGATGTATGGAAATGTACCAACACCGTCAGCATGGTTTTAGATTCGTACTCGTAAAATGTAAATCCTTTGCAACCGTGAAGTTTTGAGAGAAAATGCAAATAAGTATTTTTTATTAACTAACCACTAGTCTTCAGCATTCTTTTTTTAAATTTATTTTTATTTGTTTTGCGTTTTTCCCCCACTACGTAGCTCTGACTGTTCTTGAACTATGTAGACCAGACTGAACTGAAGCGCTAGGGGTGAGCTACTATTCCTGACATCATTTTCATCTCATTTGCTCTCTTTCCCTATTCTTCCCTTTATTTATCCCGCCCCTTCTTTCTTCATTTTCTTTTTGCACATGAATTCTTCTTAATTATGAAAGTATTCTCAGATATGTCATTTGCATGATTTCATTTTTATATCATCATCTCTTACTTTGGGGTAGAAAAAATTTAAATCTGGTAATCTAACCATTTTTCTATTATAGTTTTACTGTTTGTTCATATATTATTGGTGTCTAACATGACTACTGAGGTACTATGTAAGAAATAGTATCACTAGTCCCTAGCTAAAGTTACAGTTCTCTTATTTCATGCATTTTTTGAACAGCAGGTACTGTATCTGTCTGCTCAAAGAGAAGTATGAAGAATAAACACAACAGCGTAGAAAGAAGTGTTGGTGGATTCTTTGTCAAGGTGAACTCAAGTTATCTGGGAAGAGGGAACTTTAATTATAAAATAAATGCTCTCATTAGATTGAACTATGGATAAGTCTGTGATGCCTATTGGTGGTGAATGATGGGTGTAGGAGATCATAGTTCACTGTAGGCAAGGCCATGTCTGGGCAGGTGGTCCTAGGTGTTACAGGAAAGCAAATTGGGCAAGCCATAAGGAGCAAGTTTTAATCCCACCAGGTGAGAACAAGTCCGCTATCACAATTGTTGAGCCAAATTTAAAGCAAGCTTTATTAAATACGAGCCAGGACTACGGACACTAAGTCAGAGGCTACCAATGACAAAACCACAGTGTTATATATTTCTCACCTTCATCAAGGAAGTGCAAGCACACATCCTGACTTACTTCCTGCCTAAGTGCCTCCAGCCTATGCACAGTAAAGCACATCCTGTGCCCTTGGGACAAACAAACTTGTCCACAGAAGTAAAAACACCTGACTTGTTACCTTACAACAGCCCCCAGCATTCCAGGAAAATTTACTGCGCTTGGGGGCATGGGTCTTGCAGGTTAGAGACATTTTTGTTTTAGCGATCTCTTTAGCAGAGTAATTTAAACTTAACACATAACTTCGGTCCCCACAAGCCTGCAAGCAGCGGTTTTCTACGGCCTTATCTTTAGTTCCTGCCTCCAAGTTCCTGTCTTGAGTTCCTACCCTACTTCCCTTCATAATCAAAAGTGACTGGAAGGTATAGGCCCTTCTTCCCCAAGTTGCTTTTGGTGATGGTGTTTATCACAGCAAAAGAAGGCAAACTAGGAGAAAAGTGTCATCACAGAAGCTGTGGCAGGTCACTTGGTCATGAGGTGACTTGATGCCATAAGAGATGTCTCCAACTGAATTGCTTCATGTCAGCATATTGAAATACCATTTTCCCGCTAACCTGGACTGCCATAGAACTATATACTACTTTATGCAATTTTAATTTTATAAGGATATTTGGAAAAAGCATACAATGAAATTATATTATTTGCCTCAAAGTCAACATAGAGTAAACAATTCACCTCAATGGATTACTATTCAGTTAAGAGAAGACTGATCAAAACCCAAATCCAACACTTGGGAGCCTTGGGAGTTTTGGGGAACAATTGTTTCTCTGGTTTTATTTTTCTTATCTAAAAAAATGGAAATAATAGTAGGATTTATTACTCAAATTATATGAGAGTAGAAATGAATAGACACAAAATTCTTACATGGAGTAAGTAATAAATATGAAGCTGTTATTAATATTATTGTTGTTCGACTTCAATTTGTCTGTCATCTCATTAAGAGGATTAGCCTGGATTATTGGCTTAAGTAAATTGTATAAAGAGAAAACCTTGCTACCGTTTTTGCTCAACTATAAACAAATAACCACAGAGGCTGCATACCACTGAGCCTCTACTGTGTCCTAGACACTTGCACATATTAATTCAATTCCTATTTATAATAACTCTGCTTCAGAATTACTGAGAAAAATACTGCCCTTGAAGCCATCCCAGAAAGCCAGGTTTGAAACCGAGACATGGGCTCTGCAGTTAGAGCTCACCAAGAAGGCCTCACTGACAAAGAAAGGGTAGAGAAAGACTTTTTGTTTCTTGTTTTTCTCATTTGTGGATGATTCATCTCTAATTTTTAGCCAGCTAAAATATGTCATTAACTAGTGATCTACTCTAAAGACATACTGTTAAGCCTACTTGGAGCTAATGAAATTTTTTCTTATGTTTTTCTAGATAACAACCAGGCCAATTATAAACTGCTTGGGCTAAAAGGTTTGGTGAAATTGTGCAGAATTGGAAACAGGGTTACTACTTGGAAACACAGCCTTATTAGCTTTCAAAATCTCAAAGGAAAAGAAAACTGGCAGCTTCACAGTTGTTTCATATGAGAACAATTTCTGCCAAAGACGCTGCTAAGTGTTTAAAGCCCTCCTAACTGGAAACACTCTAAGAACGTACCCCGCTACCCCTGCTTAGTCCAGAGGTGGTGTAGGATGCAGATTGCATCCTTTACTCTTCTGGACTTTCTTCATGTTGTCAGAGGGGCTGTTTTCATTACTGCATGACAATTCCTCTCCATTTGTATTGGCTCTCCTAGGTTCCACCTAATCAGAAACAACAGAAAGGTGTAGGCTAAGGTGTGTGTGTGTGTGTGTGTGTGTGTGTGTGTGTGTGTGTGTGTGTGTGTGTGTGTTTTAAGTTCATTTTAAAAGATTCTGCAGTGTTCCTTTTTTTCTTTATTTTCCTTAATGGATTTAAATTTCTATAATCTCAACTTTATTATTTCTAAAGTAAGCTTTTATTTAGAAATTATTATAATTTTGTTTTTTTTTAAGCAGGGCTTCTGAAAAAGACAGCTCTTCAGTTTTTTGTTGAGTTTTGTTTGCTTGTTGTTTTGATAGCCTATTGCTTCTCAGTTATTTTTGCTCTATTTCATAGAATTTGTGAATTTATCTTAGTGATATAAAAGCACAACTCTCTCTTCAAAAATGATGAGATAGTTTATCTGGAGATAAGTATGAATGACAATGGCTCAGAAACATAAATTTAGGCTTCTCTAAATTCCATATTTCATCCCAGAAATAGGTTCATGAAAATTTTATAGTAGTAGAGCAAAGGGAGTCATAAGTAAAGACCCTTTCCAAATACATTGCTGGGTACCTCAGGAAAGTTATAATAACGTGAAGCCAACACTTCTGTTTGTCTTGGATGCTATCTGAGAGCATTCTTAGCCCTTCAATTGATGGAATGAGGGTGTGTCATCTAATATTTTTTTTAAAGGTTTTTATTTGTTAAGCTTGGTTTGATTTTATCAGTTAGTCTTGAAATTTTACATTCAATGCAGGGGTGACCAGAAAGTGGTTATAAGAAACTAAAGCTAGCCCCAAATAAACAGTAATTAGTCTCTGGAACAGCAGAATCCCACCCAAGCTCTCCACCTCTCTGATGCTTAAACCAGTCGATCAGCCTTTGCAGACACAGCTTCTTCCTAGGAATCGGTGTTCACAACCCGTGTGATAATCTTTTCATCAGTGACTGTCAGTACTTCCTGGAGTAAACAAGTTTTAGATGGCTGATCTTTTATAACCTTTCACCTAATTGGCCTCTTTCTTAGTATATAATTGTAGAATCCTCCCTCCCCCATTTCTTATCATTGCTTGGTAGCACAGGGACTTTTGGGCACAGTAGAGGTAAACTAGGCATAGGTGCATTTTTGTGCAAATGCAAGTGCTCCAGCCTCCCTGGGTGTGGATGCCAGAGGTCAAGGTGAATTTCTCTTTCACCGGCAACCTTACAGTCTGACGCTGAATCTTGAGCTCACTGGAGTAGATTCAGCAAGACAAGCTTGCCAGCAAAACCCAGGAATCTTCTCATCTTCACTCTATCACATCCCTTCCTTTGCCAGGGTTACAGAGGCACCTGACTTTAGCTTGGGCCCTACTTGTCCAAAGTCAAGTCCCCATGGTTACACAGACAGCAACTCACCAACTGAGTTATCTCCCCGTCACTTTCTTTCTATCTTTCTTTTTTGTTTTCTTCTTCTTTTTTCCTTTTTTTTTGTTATTCATCTTCAAATATGAACAGATTATCCAGAACCAAGTGTTTCTGAAAGATGCTATTCTTGGCTCCCCTGTGCAGGACATCCATGGTACTCTTATAGACATACAGATGATAAGGCTTATGCTGCTTTTTAAAACACATAATTCATGCCAATATGTCAGTGACACAATAGTCTAAAAATTAACAAGAATACTCATCATCAATATTCTTCCAAATGTATAGAGAGTTCTTTGAAATAATAAATGACTCTAGAATTTCTTATCAAAAATAACAGGTGGCCACAATACATGCCTTTCATTTCAAGATTGGAGGATAAACATCTAATCCTAGTCTAATTTCTATATTTTATGATTTTCTAGAGTCTTCTACTTTAATATGTGCTAATTTTCTCAGTTATTATGGTAATAATACTCAAAATGTTATATATTTTAGCAGTTCCAAACTAGACATCTAAAGCAGTCCTGCTACAACTAGCTGGATGTGAAGTCTGGGTCCCTGCTGCCCTTGGCTTTCTCACTCACCTTATCTCCTTTCTGTGACCTCAAGGGCAATGGTCTGACCTCACTGGGCTCCTCAGCCTTGTGACCCACCATCACCGTGGGTTAATTTTATTCACTTACTCACCTAAATATGCTCTTTTGTCTCCTCTTTCTATGACTAAATCTTTCCCCCACTCATATTCATTGCATTATATGTTGTCTCTGTATCTTTTGGCAAACCATAAAAGAATTCTTTCTGTTTCTTCTTACCTTTCCTTAGAAATGTGCTTACATATCCTCTAGACCACTATCTGTTGTCTCTGTCTGATTTACAATATTCTACAGCATGAAACTCCTGTTCACTTCCACAACCTCTAACACTTCACTAACAAACAATCCATCAATGCATATCTACTGATCACTTCCGTGTTTGAGTTAGAACTCCTTTGAAATCTGCCCAAGTGACATTGACAATCTGAATTCTGGAATGCACTGCCGGAGCAGATCCCAGAATGGCTGCTGCTGTCACAATATCTAAAGAATTTACCAAGAGTTTCTGCATCACTGGCCAACCCGAGTGTTCCTACTGTTTTAATTTTTGTTAATGCAATGTGCAAAGCTGATGCCAGTATTTTGATTCTCATCTCTTTTACTCCATGCATTTGGACATTATGTCATTGGTTCCAATATTTTTAGGGGTGGACATAATGAAAGGACAGGTATCCCCTTCCAGTGTCCTCTGTTATTGTCTTAATTTTTAAGTGAGTTGTTGTACATTAGGAAGAATTTCATAAGAATTTAATATAAAGTTTTTGCCGTTTTGACTGAAAATTTTATTTTCTCTTCCAGTCCATCTGTTGTATATGACTTTTATCCAATGAATCAATAGTAAATTAAAAACATTAATTTTTTGTTTTATAAAATTTACTGGCTTTGCCTTAGTAATTTACCTTTTAAGTATTGTTTCCAAGGTCCTTCCCCCATTCCTGTCATGAACAATTTTTTTTTCTTTTATTTCTAGCTTTGCCTTTCAAGTAGAGGGACAAAGACAATGAGTAATGGGAACATGTGATTTCAGTAAACCATAATCTCCATAGATAGTGAGAGCTGCACATTGTTCCTGGTGTTGTCAGGGGCCAAGTTCAACAACTTGCCTTACATCTAAAAAAAAAAGTATCTCTGCATTCCCCATATCATTAGCCTTCTAGGATATTCAGTGACATAGAGAATTTTGTCTACATTTATTTCTCACCCTTTGGTACATATATTCTTTTTTTTTTTGGTACATATATTCTTTAGTAAATTCAGAGTGGTTGCTAATTCCTGCTCACTGGATCAGCATAAAAATGTGATCAGTATAGTGGACCAGTGTGATTATTTATGGAAGAGACAAAATATCAAGATCTCTTCCCACAAAGTTATAACACAGGCTTACAGAATTAACACATTTTGATACAATGTATACCTATACATTGTAAAGGTATATGGCCTCACCAATAGAAAGCAGATTGATTCTGGTCATCCTTATGGACAACTGTCAAGGAAAAAAGTGAGATCAATAGCGGCATATCAGATGCCATTATGAGTTCATATACTCAAGTTAGAACAGCAACCACATTCCTAAACAGCACTACTAACTGGGGACAAAGTATTTAAAAATCTGAGTTTATTGCAAGTATTTCTCATTCAAACTGCCACAAAGTGCTTCTAAAATTATCCAAATGAAATTTTGCTTTTGAAAACACTGAATTTATGAAGTTTCAGGGTACTCATCCCAATTAAGAGCACAAAATACTCCATTTTTTTTTCAGATCATCTCTATTCTTTGCAAGAGATAACAGAAATCCTTACAAGCTTTGTATTCTGTGTTATTGTTGAAATTGCCTTTTCACATTGGCCTAGGTTGCCATAAAACAGAAATGCTATTTGTTAATAGATTATTTATCCAACAGTAAAATAGAAACAATACTTTGATTTTTTTTGATTGACTTTTCTAAGGAGATGTTTCTACTATGCATCAAAAAAGACAATGCATACCCACTCTTCCATTCCTTTAATTTTTTAGTACATCTGTATTTTGGGGATTTTTGATTGTTTGTTTTTGCTATTTAGCAGAATTAGAGTATCTTTCAATTGCCTGTTAAACATTGTGATGATGAAAACTATCATGATTCTATTGCATTTGTAAAAAGAAATTAGTGTTTTTCCATTGAAGATAATGTTTAAATTTTTCTTACTTCTTAGCTATCTTTTATTATTTTTAAGCTATGTTAAAATATTTTCTTTATTTGTAAGTTTTGTTTTAATTACATATAGCCTTGGAAATTCAGAGAATGCTTTTTTCTGTCTATTTAAATTTTTTTTTTTTCGAGACAGGGTTTCTCTGTGGCTTTGGAGCCTGTCCTGGAACTAGCTCTGTAGACCAGGCTGGTCTCGAACTCACAGAGATCCGCCTGCCTCTGCCTCCCGAGTGCTGGGATTAAAGGCATGCGCCACCATCGCCCGGCTGTCTATTTAAATTTATCAAGGCTGGAGAGATATCTCAGAGGTTAAAAACATTGACTGTTCTTCCAGAGGTCCTGAGTTCAATTCCCAGCAACCTCATTTAACTCAGTATAACCATTTATACTGAGATCTGGTACCCTCTTCTGGCAAATAGGCATAAATGCAGGCAAAATATTATATACATAATGTAATGGTTCCTCTGTCTCTTTTAGAAACAATCCATGCCCACTCCCTCCCCCCATCCACTGAGGCAGGCAGGTTTTCCTTCCTGCTTACAGCCTTGGTCTCTCTCTCTCTCTTCCATCTTCCTCTCCCCACTTCTCCCTTCCCCCTTCTGTCTTTCTGCTTTCTCTTCTCTCTCTCTCTCTTTTCTTCTTCCATTCTTCCTTCCCCCTCCATAACCCCCTCATTAAATATCAAATCTCACTCTGCATGGCATGCCTATTAATGTCCCTGTCTCTTGCCCACCTGACACATGTCTCCCTGCCGGGGACCAGCCACCGCTTAGGAACCAGCAGCTGTCTCTGCCTGGGACTGGCTGCTCTCAGGGCCCGCTGCCTGCCACCACATGGCTTGCTACCACTATTTGGGGACCTACAGCATTTCTGCTGCCTGCTGCCACTGGGCATCCGCAGAAATTTTTAATTTTTCTATTACACATAGTAGATATATAATTCTTCAAAAAAGAGAAATATAACCATTTTTCTTTGTAATTGTTTTTTAAATTCTGCATTTGTGTATGTATGAGTATAAGTGTGTATGTGTTTGTGTATGCATGTGAGTGCTTGTTACAAATCATTATTAGAAAGTCTCTGTACATGTATTCTAATGTATATATGCATAAATTCCTAAAGTTGAACATTTGGCTCAGAAAAAAAATATACCTCCTCTATTTTAAAATATTGTGCTGCAAAGATTCGTGAATAGGCATGATACTAGTTTTGCAAAGGTTACCCTTGGTAGCATGAGCCCTAATTTCTATTTTCTCAGACTATTTGTAATGGAAATTTGGAATTTTGGTCTCACTTCTCAACTCTGCTATTTTAAAGCTTAGGCTATGATACTTATGACACCTCAAGTCATGTTTCTATTAATGAAATTTTAGAGAAATGAAAAAGAATTATAAGGGACTACAGATAGAATTGGTATTCTCTCTCTCTTTCCCACTCTCTCCCCTTCTCTGCCTTCCTCCACTCCTCCCTCTTTTCAGCTCTTCATTCTTCACCACTTTTTTTGTGGTGGGTAAGATGAATACCAAAATGGCAATCAGGGTGCCATGGTCTTGCCTTCGCCAACCAGGAAGAAAGAGCGTCTCTTCTGAACATGTTAGTAGCAAAGTCCCAAGAGAAAACACACTGCTCTCTGCAGGTCCCATGCCTTCTCCAGTAATGACAACTGAGGGCCAAAGCACCAGGCCAGCCACGCTGTGAAGTCATTTAGAGAAATAATGCTGCACTAGTCCATGACTTCTCTTTGCCATGTGTCTAAATGTTTGCTTGTATGCTCCCTGCTTGAAGGAGTATTTCATCACTTGATTCGCAGCATCATCATTAGCATGTAGTCGTTCCCTATTAAGTCTTTGTTAAATGAACATCTCTTTTGACAACTGTAAAGGTGGTTTTCAAGAGTCATCTAGACCTAACATAGAAACGAGTTTGAATTATGTGAAATGCCAGTACATTGACTTCACTTTTCCATGTACAACACATGCCACATATATTTCTATAGATTTATTTGTATAGAATACCATTTCTTATTTCACCTGGCTGGGGAGTTTTGTTATTGTCCCAGTGAGGAAACATTTCCTGAGCTGTCATATGGTGTATTTAGAAAATTCAGAGCTCTGGATTCCTTATATTCCAAACAGTGCCAGATGTCATGAAGTCATATACAGATGTCTTACATCAACAAGATTATCTTAACAGTTGTGTTTCTTCATCTGAATACTTCTGCAAGGGAGAGTTAAGTAGCCTAGAAGGCAGCGAAAACTGAAACCTTCTGTTCAGCTTTAAGGCAGAAATGATGCAATCAGCCACAGTCATTGCTCAGTTAGTAGTCTTAGTTTAATGTATACAGGGTTCAACATTGACGGACGAAGAAATATTAATGGGTGAAGCCAGAGAGAAACGTAGACTTGCTGTTCACTACCAGAAGTCATGAAATCTATAGGTGTAAGGACACCTGTGACATAGGAGGAAGAATCACAGGACCATGAGTCATCAAAGATCAAAGTCCCAACAAGTAAAACAGCTGAAAGCCTGTGATGAGATCACAAAGAAATGCAAGACCTCAGTCAACTTGATGTCCTGGCTGCAATGGAGCCTCATACAATTCATGGAGATAGCTTTATGTTTTATGCACATTTTATCCTTTGTCCCTGTGCCATCCTTCCCACCTCATCCCCCTGAAAAACTTCCAGGCATCTATCTAAAATAAGCTCATGCTTTGTCTCCTCTGTACACATTCTCCAGATCCATCTGCACTGAGCTCAACTGAATCTTACACATCCTTGTTACTGGAGAAACTGAGTGCTCTTTGGGGGGTTCTGAGTCTTGTTAATACAAGAATTTTAAAACAGACTGAAATGGAAGCTGCTGGGCAATTTCATTAGAGTATGACATCAAACAAGGGGGCAGGGAAGCTGTACGTTTTGGCAGCTGCCAGGAGGGTGATAGAGTGAATAGCACGTGTTTGGCAATGGAAGTTGGCAAGCAGCTGCAGGGTCCACGGGGTAGCTTCAGAGGAACAACGAGGAAGCCCAGAGTGGCAGGGCAAGTGTGCTCAGGCTTTGGCTCTTGTCTGAGAGGAAAAGAGATAGAAAAGAGGGACAATAGAAATGAATACCAATTGATGCATTAAAAATAAAGAGGTACAAGCTGCCACAAAGATGGTTCGTGGATTAAGGACTTGGAGTTCAGTCGCTGAACATAAACCCCTCCCTCAGGATGGCCTTTAGATCCCATGCTTTTCCCCTAAGCTACAGTAGAAAGCAAAGCCCATCTATAGCATTTAAATCAATGTATTTAAATGCAGAGTTTCTGGGCTTTGTGGACACCCATTTAAGAAAAAACTACTTCCCTCTGGTGGGAAGAAAGGTTCTACCTGTGGCTCCAGGACTCTGGAGACCTGAGAATCTATTCTATTTACATCCTCACACACTTTTCTTTCCCCATAAGTCAATTCAGTGAGGCCGGCCCATCCACCTGACCCCTTCACCACCCCTACCTGGAAAAGGTGATTCTCCTGAAAGCAAAGGCTGGTTGGGTGGTGGGGGTAATTAATCCCTTGATTAGATAATGCACTTAGCCTTCTCGAAGCCTCTCCCTCAGTGTAGAGGCTTGAAGTGCTTCCGTGAGCCAGCACAGCGAAGTCTGTCAAATTCCCTTAAGTGTTCAGAAAAGTCTCACTGTTCTCTTTTTTTTCCTTTAAGGCAAACACATTTCTCTTGTGTTTTAAACTACCGTCCAAGGAACAGGACAATGATTCAAAAGATTTAACTGAAAGGATTTGAGTTAAGGACTAGGTAAAGCGCTTTAGACCTTTCCAAGTGTGTTTGTTCACGTAATCACACCAACAATGCTTTGTGGTAGGCAAAGAAGCCATAGCCAGGCCCAGTTTAATGAGAAATTAAAATCAAGGAAATTACCAAAATTTGTTCAGAATCAATAGCTTATAAATGACAGGATTCAACTAGAAAGCAAATCTTCTGCCTTCAGCGAGAATCTATATTCAGACTTTAATTCTCCCAAAGACACAGTTTTACTACTGCCTTTGGGCCAGCAGATGTTTAACCTGGAGGTAGTCCAGATTGGCCTTGCTGTGTGTGGGGAGATGGGGTGGAGGCAGGGTGTACTTGACATCTTTTATCTACTAGTGTCTGAACAGTGAGTTTCAGGATGCTGGCGACCTACAATAGCATTTATCTGAATTGCTTTTACTGAAGCTGCTCCTCCCCAGTCTCCTTGTTTCTAGGGACACCTCCCAAGCATAGATGTAGGGCAAAGGTCAACTACCCAGTAACTCCAAATAAACTGCTACTCCAAGTAAATTTATATTTGTTACTATCACCTTACCATGCATAGATCCGTAACAGTGACAACTAACAATGAACTGCTAATATGTGTGAGTGTTGTTGTATTCTAGACAGTATGTTCAATATTATTATTTCATTTAATCCTGAGAACAGGCATCTCCCAAATAAGTAATATGATCTCCAGTCTACAAAGAAATATATGGAAGTTACAAAGCTTACTGTATTGCATGACTCAGGAGACAGAGTAAGGATACTACAAGACCAATATGGAATAATGGGAATCTGCTCCCTGAAGAGGTACTCTTAATGCTACAGTGTGTGCTAATTTCTACAAAATGAACTGAGCTAGAAAGTAGTAAATGAATGTGTGTGGAACTCAACTGGATGCAAAAGCTGTGTATGAATCCCCTGACACATGAAGCTCTAAATAAACCCTGGAGTAAGCCTTCCCTCCTACACCAATAGTAGCTTCACAAAGCTAAGGATGCTTAGTGACTTCGTCAGCATGGTCTCAGGTGAAGGGTTTGTTTTGAATATTCCGAAGTACTTAAAAGTTTTCAAGATCAGGAAACTTTATCCACCCGGCTTACTGGAAGTCTTGATAGGAATATGGTGGCCTTCCCTAGGCTATACTCAAGGATTCTCTTATTAACATTAACTCCTCCAAATAAACAGAGACTTTAAAAATAACTCAAAACAAGTAAGCAGAGCTGTGTTAATCTTCTGCTGTTTGCTCGTACTTGTGTTTCAAGGCTTTGGATGAATCCCACACCTCTCCAGGCTCCACGTTTGCTTCTCTGCTCTCCTGCTCTCTTCCTTTGAGCATGTTGAATTTCCAAACACTTTTTGGAAATTCTTTTTCCCAAAAAACTTCTTCCATATTGCCCCTCATCCTCCTTTTCCATCTTCTCTGTCCTTAGATGAGATCAGATATTGCTTCTCTACCTAGTCTCCTACAGTATGCAGATGTTCTTACCGAAGCTCAGAGAACTGCACAACTGTGTTCACCATTCATCTCCTGGTATATTTCACTAGCCTATGATTTATGCTGGATTAATATTGATAACCTAATGAATAATGGCATTAACATGGTAAAGCCATATTACTATCTCTTACCAAAATAAGACAAGTTAGAAACAATTATGCCAGTCTTGTTGCCAGAATGTATGAGATAGAAGCAAAAGAATTGTGACTTTAGGAACATAGTGACCTACATAGCAAGATCCTGTCTAAAAATTTCAATAAAACAATAAATAAATAAAATTTAAAACCCCACGCAATAGTCACATATATCTTGCTTTGTGAGCCAGTTGGGCATTTAGAATCAGACATGACCTTCCTTTGGTTTGATTTCAGTTTTCATGATCATTTAAGGTACATTAAGTTCTAATAGGAAACCAACTCAAACTAACAACACATAATTCACGGGCATTTCTGGTTCTTTTCCTCCTGTCCCTCAGACACTGGAATGTAATGTTCATCACCAGTGTAGCTGTTACTTTTTCTCTTTGCTCTTTGGGGAGCCCACCACTCAGCCACCAAATAATTGCATAGAGACTTATTCTTTCTTAAGAATGCCCGGCATTAGCTTGGTTTATTTCTAGCCACCTTTTAACTTAAATTATCCTGTCTACCTTTTGCCTTTGGGCTTTTACCTCCCCTATTTCTGCTGTGGTATAATGTTCTTGTACACTGAAAAGATTTATTACTTATATTTGTTTAATAAGAAGCTAATTGGCAATAGTTGACAGGAAGTAGGGGGGCAAACAGACTAGGAGAATTCTGGAAAGAGAAAAGGCAGAGAATCAGTCGCTACCTGGACACAGAGGAAGCAAGATGAAAATTTTTTACTTAGAAAAGATACCAAGCCACATGGCTAAACATAGATAAAAATTACAGCTTAATTTAAGCTAAGAGCTAGTTAGTAATAAGCCTAAACAATAGGCCAACCAGTTTATAATTAATATGAGCCTCTGTGTGTTTATTTGGCACTAAATGGCTGTGGGATAGGGAAGGACAGAAACTTCTGTCTACCTATTTCTGATCTTTTATTTTCTTCCTGTTCTGTATCTGGATGTGTGGCTGGATGGCTGACATCCTCCTCGCCTTCTCCTTGTTTCACTCCTCCCCCCCTTTCCATTTTTATTTATTCTCTCTGCACAGCAGCCCCACCAATCCCTCTCCTGCCTAGCTATTGTCCATTCAGCTCGTTATTAGACCAATCAGGTGTTTTGGGCAGACAAATTAACACAGCTTCACAAAGTTAAACAAATGTTAACATGAAAGAATACAACACATCTTTGCATTTAAATAAATATTCCACAGCATAAACAAATGTAACTCATCTTCAACTAATATTCCACAACACAACAACCCTATTCCTTTGTGGTAAGTCAATGATTCTTGGTCTTAGTTAAGACTCCCAGCATTCCAGTCAAGTGAGTAGCACAGAGTTGTCTGTAATCTAGCACCTGGGAGGTACAGACAGGAGAAGCTGGATTTCTGCTTCATGGTGGGTCCAAGGCCAGTTTCCACTATATGAGACCTTGACTCAAATAAGCAAACAATAGCAACAGAAAGGCTTAACATATCTCCAGAAATGTTGCTAGGTCAGTCTCAGACTACTACATATGTGATTACTGCAATAAAGTCACGTGATGCCTTTTGTTTTCTGATTTACAAGCAAGTTTTATTGATCCAATAATATAGCACAGTTTATTACATGTGCAATAGCATTGGTCCTAAAAGCAATATACATAGCAACTGAAAGGTGTTGTTTTGCTTTAAATGCCCATGATCATGGAATCTTCAGGATCCAAAATCCTTTGGTAGTAGAGGTCTTTGTCAATATGGAAGACTTCAATAGAATAATGGCTCCTGGAGCCTGCAGTGAACACGGAGGTTTCATAAGGCAAGAGTGCTGTATTTTGGCACTAACTGACGCTTTTACAGATGATTTCCCTATAGCTCCTGATACTCAGGCAGTATTTTAACTTGGGTGTAACCTCTTTTGAAACTAAAATCAGTCTTCTCAAAAGCCTATGTCTGTTTTCTCAGTGAAGTTTACCTAACAATCCTACATCTTTGTTATAGCAACAGTGTCCACAGCATCTTCACCTGAAACATATTTCCATCAGAAATCATCATGAGAAGCAAAGCCTCATGTCCACAGCCATCCTGTCACGGATTGTGTTTTACTTTAACTTCAGGCAATTCTGCCGTTTTAACCAAGTTCAAAATTTCTTTCACCCTTGCAGTCTTAAACCTTTCAAGGTCACTCATGAGAGCCTCAATCGTCTTCCTCCACCTCCTGCTACCAGTGAAATTTTGACTTGGGTCCAAGAGTCAGAAATGTTCTTAATGATGTCTGGATGAAGAATCCTTTCCAGGTCTTGAGTGCCCTTTCCTGACTCACAGGTCACATTCCTATGAGGATTCTAAACTTATATAATGTTTTTCCTTTTCCTCTGGGTTCTCACCATTGAACTTGGGTCTGTGAGCATGCTAGAAAAATGTTCTATCACTTAGCTCTCTTATTAGTCACTGTTCTTAGATAATAAGCATTGAAAGTTGAAATTATTTTTTGATCCATGAACTGCAGAATAAATGTGTTTTACTGATTAAAAAAAATCAGTCTCATTGACAAGTTTCATCAAAGCTTTTAAGTGATCAGGTACATTGTCAAAAGGCAGTAATACTTTAAAAGATTTATTTTCCTGAGAAACAAGGCTCAATATTGGGCTTAAAATGTTTTGGTAGTACTTGCTATGGTAGTGCACACCTATAATCCCAGCTCTCAAGATATTGCAACAGAATTATTGCCATGAGTCGGGGGACATCCAGGGCAATATCACAATACCATGTGTCTCCCACTCCCTCAAAAAAAATTAAAATTTTTCTTCAGTAAACATGTATAGAACATTTAGTACTTCACAGGCTCAGATGTTCCATTTTTAAAGCAGAGGCAAAGTAGATCATTCTTAAAAGCTCTGGGACTTTTAGAATGATAAATGAGCATTGGCTTCAAAGCAGCCCTAGTCTCTCACGAGACAGACTGTGCTTTGAACCGTTGCTGACAGGTATTACCTTCTTCGCTGCTAAGGACATCCTAGATGGCATCTTTTTACAGTTAGGATGGTTGTGTCTGTATTGAAGGCTGTTCTGTAGTACTAGGTCAGCATCAGTGTTCAGAGCTGGGTCTTCTGGGCCACTTGATGTGGCTTCTATATCAGGGTTCACTCTTTGTTTCAACCGACACCTGTAAGTTTTGAAGACCATGTCATTCCTTAAACCTCCTAAACTGACCTCTGACTTTCTTCCTATATATACCTTTCTTACCTCTTTCCCTCTTAATAGGTCTGAAGAGACTTGGACCTTGCACTCTACTACAGGGTGGCATCTGACTTATGGATTCATCCAGCTCAATAAACATGTGCAATGAAGCTGTTTCACCTTCTCCTCATCAATGTACTCATGGAGTAGCCTTTTTCACTTTCTTCAGTTATCTTTATTTTGCATGTACAACTCAGCTAACTGCATGGCATTAAAAGAATGAGATTTGGACCTATCTTTCAACATGCCTTCTTCACTAAGATGAAAATTTTTATAGCTTTTCTTTTAAAGCAAGAAACCCGAGTCTTTTCCTTTTCATTTCAACACAGGGCAATTAGAGGGTCATAATCTTTTGTTTGTTTATAGAGATTGTTTTTGTTTGTATGTTTGTTTGCTTTTCTTTTTTGTTTTTGTGTTGTTGCTGTTTTGGTTTGAGGGGTTTTTTTTTGGTGTTTTGTTTTGTTTTGTTTTTTTCAAGACAGGGTTTCTTTGTACCTTTGGAGCCTATCCTGGAACTAGCTCTTGTAGACCAGATTGGTATCAAACGCACAGAGATCCACCTACCTCTGCCTCCTGAGTGCTGGGATTAAAGGTGTGTGCTACTACTGCCTGGCTGTTTGCTTTTATTTTTGTAACAGCATTTCACTTTGTATTTCACAAAGGCTTGGAGCTCAGTGGCATAGCCCAAGTGACCTTCACACTTACGGTGGCCCACTTAGCTCTGCCTCTAAAGTCCCAAGATTATAGCTGTGAATATCACACATGATCCCATTAAAAGGCTATTCATTTTTTCTGATTTCGATATAGTGTGCCACAGAGAGGATAGATGGATAGAAATGGAGGAATAGATACATGGTCATTGGTCACTGAACATAGCGGATCATTTTTATTATTATGGGCACAATTTCTGGTTCTCCTAAATGATTACAATTATAACATCACAAATGACTAAACACAAATCACCATACAGGTATAATAATAATGAAAAATCTTCAAGCATTTTGATAATTGTGTCAGAAAAGAAGCACATGCTGGAAAATCTTAGCCCTGTAGACTTGTTCAATTTTGGATGTTTACACAGCTTCAGCCTGTAAAACATGCTTATTGTAAAGTACAATGCAGAAAAGAACAGAAAGTAAGTGTATACTTCTTTTGCCCATGTCTAGTGAGAAATTTTTTTCTCCTGGGACTCTAATAAATGTGTTTTATAAAATGCGTTTGTTCATAACTCACTACATTAGATTTTTTTGTCTCTTATTGGCTCACATTCATTCATATGTCTTTCTTAAATGTTTTATAGGAAGGTATAGACCTTAGAAAAGTTCATTGGCTTAGCTCTTGAGCCAACTGTTAACAAGAACATTATGATTTGAAGGATTTGCTTCTAAATGACCAGAGATGAGACAAGAGGCTCAGTTCTGTTATCTACTCAAATTTGTACAGTATTGTTTTTATGCTCTCTGATTTAAAATGTATTACATTTATTTATTTATGTATTTATTTATTTATTTATTCATTTATTTGTGTGTGTAGGTTAGGTTGGAAGATGGTTTGGGCAAGCCACTTCTCTTCTTCTACTATGTTGGTCGTATGGAACTAATCATGTCTTCTAGCTAAGCAACAAGTGCTTTTACACATTGCACCTCAATAGCCGCCGCCCACCTTTTTTCTGACACTTTCTTTTTTAAGGCTAAAAAATAAAAATCTAGTAGATGTTCTTTAAAAAATTGGGAAGGAAAGGCAACTTGCAAAGGGGAACTAGCAGATCGAATAAAGGAACAACTTAGGAGGCAACATTTCATATATCTGCTGTGTAGTCAGAATGAGAAATGGCAGGCAGGATGCAGAAAAGGAAACAGGTATTGAGAGTCCCCACATGAAGGACTTTCTTTTCTTCTGTCAGCAAATTCTGACTCCTTCTACACAGTAAAAGAGAACATTTGGTATGAGCAACATGCAGGAGTCATCCAGCAGCTCAGGATGCTTAAGTTCTATGTATGGAGCAGCTAATCAGCAATGCATTTTGTCAAACTTAGCACTGACCTTTCTCCCAATAATTTTTTAAGAAAATCTTCTGAAGATCTATGTACACTTTAAGGTTAAAAATGGCCTTCTTTTCCTGTCTTTTTGGACTATAGTGTTCCAGACTGCTCTGCCCTCCACATGTCCTCATAAATATAATTCTGGCACTGGAATGCAGACAGACTTTCCAGCCTTTGCATACTCAGCATTAAACCACTCAGATGTGAGCTCATGTACACTCTGTGCCATTTAATTACTTTGCAGTCCTTTAGAGAATTTAGAAATTGAGTACCTACTATGTGTGCAGTGCTGTGCCATTTGCTGAAAGCTTAAACAATATGTGAGTCTTGTTTCTCAAAAGAATCACTGGAGCACTGGGAAGAGAGCTGAAGAAAGGCCCAAGGAAAAGTGTGACAAATGCAAATTCTATAGAATCGAAAACTAAGTGTTAGGAACAGGGGACCGAAGTAGGCTCAGTTACATGGTGAGAAATCCTTCAGGAAATGATCCTTCAGCTAAGACGTGGGTCAGTTGAACAAAAGGAATCAGCATTTCATAAACAAAAAAAGAAACTGCAGAAGACAGGGCTCAGGAAATACTGGATCCAGACAAAGCTGGGGGAGCTGTAGATCCCTGCTGTTCAGTGAGAAGTTCCTGGTATGGAAACCAGATGGTCAAGGGCCTAAAATATACTACTTCAAAATTGAAAATGCTTGTCTGGAAGAATAGGCAGGCACAGAGAGTTGGGCAGATATTTAGGTAATTAAAGGTTGAAACCTGTGTCTAGGGAGGATGCTTGTGTGTCATATGGCCCAATGTGGTGTAACAATTCTTTGGAGACATGAACAAAGGCCTACTCACCACAGATATGGAACCAATAAGAATGGACCAAAGTACAAATAGCACTAACATCCAACTTGGGAAACCAATGAGTTGTATTGGAATTACTTATGTATATGTGGGGCGAGGGGTTACTTGCATAATCAAAAATGGCTCAAAGACTACTACTGTACCACTAAAGCCCACACCAAAATAGAGACTGAGGTACAATGTGCATGCAGCTTTCAGGCAGTTGGACTGTTTGTAGGGTGCTTTATAGATGGGCTCAGTCATCTAAGTTTTTTCTAAGTAGTTCAGCTGTTATTTCTTCTACCCAGTTTGATTTATCCTTGGTTCTTTAAGGGATTTGGCTCACCTCTGCTTCTTCTGGGTGGCTGGTGTGATCTGAGCCTCTGCTAAATACCTTGCCTTCACTGAGTCTTTTTTGTAGCCCGATTTTCATGAGGATGACTCTCAGCAATCTTAGCTTAATATATTCTCTTAGAGAAGGAGAAGGCTAGTGAATCTGGTCAGTTTCAGGAACTTCCTGAAGCTATTTTGATTTGTTTGTTTCCTGTCTTAAAGAGATTCCCTGGAATGTTTCGTTCTTGGAGAAAACAGCAACACAAAACCTTGACAGGAAAACAAAGATTCGAGATGGATGTCTTAGAGCAGTTTTATCCAAGTGGATTTGGTTATGGCTGTGGAATGAAATGGTCTATGGTACAGGAAGAGATGAACCAGAGTACCATAAAAGGATGGAATCACAGAGCTGACGTAACTCACTAATATGCCTGAATTATTTCACTGCCACTCATGATATAGGAATTCATAATCAGATGCTGAGTTAGCTCCCAGGCACAGCTTTATACTAGAACCCCCTCCTGGCTAGTGGCCTTGGTTTCTCTTGTTTAGTACTAAAATTTGTACCTCATCCAAATACTTGCTCTTGACTGGTGTAATACTGAACTTTTTTCTTTATTGATTTTTAATGAGTTCGATATTTTTTCTCTGCTCCCCTTCCTACCTCTTCCCTCCCCTTCAACCATCTCCCAAGGTCTCCATGCTCCCAATTTACTCAGAAGATCTTGCTTTTTTTCTACTTCCCTTGTAGATTAGATCCATGTATGTCTCTCTTAGAGTCCTCATTGTTGTCTAGATTCTCTGTGATTATAATTTCTAGGCTGGCTTTCTTTGCTTTATATATAAAAACCACTTATAAATAAGTAAAATGATAATTGTCTTTCTGGGTCTGGGTTACCTCATCCAAAATTATGTTTTCTAGCTCCATCTTTTGCCTGAAAATTTCAAGATGTTGCTATTTTTTCTGCTGTGTAGTACTCCATTATGTAAATATACCACATTTTCCCTATCCATTCTTCAATAGGGGGGCATTTAGGTTATTTCCAAGTTCTGGCTATGATAAACAATGCTGCTATGAGCATAGTTGAGCACATGTCCTTGTGGCATGGTTCAGCATCCTTTGGATATATTTTTTTTCATGAGCCCTCTATAATTTTTTAATGGAATTGCCTTCCAACATAGAAGTACACAAAAAGGAAGAGGATGAAGTCATTATTCACTTCAGCCTGAAACAAAGAGCAGCTTTTCTCAAGTGTTTAAATAAGTCACCACTTACAAGACGTTTTTAGGAGGAACATGGTAAAATAAGCACACTTCACATGCGGCCTTTACAAAACTCTAACTTTGAGGCAAGACATTTTGATCTTAGTTGAGTTAAAGGTTCATATCCTCAATTCATTCTCACTTTTTGTGTGCATGGAATGTATGTGCAGATGTGTGGGTGTGCATACACCTGTGGATGTGGAAACAGAGACAAGAGGACAGGAGTTGTCTTCCACTGCTTCCCTTCACCTTGTTTTTTGACACAAGGTCTCTCACTGAACCGATGATCACCATTTCGGTTATGCTGGCTGCCCGACATAGTCACAGGTTCAGATATATTTAAAGTGGTATTACTTGGTCTTGACGAAGGTTGTTCCCTAATTTTCTGAGAAATCATCACACTGACATCCAAATGGGCTGTACCAGCTTACACTCCAATCAGCAATGCAGGAGTGTTCCTTTTATCCCAAAACCTCTCCAGCATAATTTGTCATCAGTGTTTTTGATCTTGGCCATTCTTACACGTGTAAGATGAAATCCCAGAGTTGTTTTGATTTGAATTTCTCCGATAACTAATGATGTTGAGCATTTCCTTAAATGTCTTTCAGCCATTTTAGATTCCTCTATTGAAAATTCTCTGTTTAGGTTTGTACTCCATTTTTATTGAATCATTTCTTCTTTTGATGACCATTTTCTTGAGTTCTTTGTATATTTTGGAGATCAGACCTCTGTCTGATGTGGGGTTAGTGAAGATATTTTTCCATCGTTTTGCTTGTTGATCATGTCCTTTGCTTTAAAGAAGCTTTTCAGTTTCAGGAAGCCCCATTTATTAATTGTTTCTCAGTGTCTGCGCTGCTGGGGTTATATTTAGGAAGTTGTCTCCTGTGCCAATGTGTTCAAGTGTACTTCCCACTTTCTCTTCTATGAGGTTCAATGTGGCTGGCTTTATGTTGCGATCTTTTATCCATTTGGACTTGAGTTTTGTGCATGGTGATAGATATGGATCTATTTTCATTCTTCTACATAGTGATATCCAGTTATGTCAGCACCATTTTTTAAATGTGCTTTCTTTTTTCCATTTGATATTTTTTGCTTTTTTTGTCAAAAATAAGGTGGTTGAAAAGTGTGTGAATTAATAACTGGGTCTTCAACTCGGTTCCACTGGTCCTCCTGTCTGTTTTTATGCCAATACCAAGTTGTTCTCAGTACTGTAGCTCTGATGAAAACTTATAGATGCAATCTAATGCAGACAGTGAGTTTTTAAAGAGATCTGCATATAGTGATTTTGATACTTCAATATGATAAAATTACTAAAATGTTTTTTCATGTTAAAGATTGCTCATTCATTTCTTTGATAAAAAAATGTTATGCCTTTATTTATTTAAGTAAGAAGGACCCTGTAAACTTGTAGTAATGAGATGCATTAAACATTTATATTTTTCAGTATCAATCCAAAACATAGGGTTTTTTTTCTTGAAGAAAATCCTCTTGTGCTTTATATGGATAAACATCAGGAGAGACTTTACTCACAGCTGTTTCCTTGCATAAATGCTTTATTCTTCAAGAAAAGCATTTCTAATCAGAGCTCCTTCCCCATCACTCACCCCTTCCACTCTTTGTTCACACTGGGAGGTCAGCACCTTATGTTTCTGGCATTGTAATTTATTGCTGTTGGGAAGAATGAGTATTTGTATAGGATTCCCACCATAACTCAGCTTTCTGCAAAGTCTTACTGAGTATAACTTGAGAATACTTTCTTAAGAATACTTGGCTAAATTAACAAAAAATGGTTAGATATATTTGGACTCAGCACATGGGTATAAATATAAATAGTATAGAGACAGATTTAATGTAAAATAAGGTGTGTGTGTATGTGTGTGTGTGTGTGTGTGTGCGTGCGTGTGTGCATGGATATGCAAATGAGTGCTAAATGTAAGTCTGAGGCATGAGCTTCTATTTTCCCTCACATTTGCATGAGTTAATGAATGAGCATCCAGATACAGGACTTAGATATGAGTGAAAGTTCTTGCTAAATTCGAAGGCATTTATTTTCAATTTCAGATTCAGATGTTTAAGTATAAAATTTCCCATTTTTCTTTGCATTGTAATAACAAGCTAGGTAGGATGATAGCAAACAAATTAGACCTGAAGCCTATCCTGATGAAACATTGAAGAAAAGTTTATTATAAAGAAAGAAGAAACAAAGAGGAAAGAAAACTTCTACCTCCCCAGTTCTAGAAAGGATTCCCTAAAGACTAATAGGGATACCTCTTGAGGGAGAGGGTGGGGAAGACAGGAGACAGAATTAGGTTAGATAGTTTTTAGGGCAGAGGATCTATAAGCAGCACTTCCATCCCAGTCCCTCGACCATGCAAGAAAGGTTATTGGTACTGTCCTGGTAACAGAGGTGCCAGGGGGAAGCTCTTTGGGCTATGTCTTTTCCTAAATGAGCACTCCCACCTGCAGGCTGTTCATGAGGGTGTGACTGAAACTCCAGACATTAAAGCCCTTCTGGCAAAGTTTTGAAATTGGATCTTTGGATTTGGGTGATGGAAATATTTCAGCCTATCTCAAATATTTAGGGTCTCAACTCTTGAGGCAAGGATGTTACAGTAGCATTGAAAGCCACTAGGGATGAACACCTCTCTTATAGATAGCTTTGGGCCTACCTTCCATTTCCCTGGTAACACTACAAATATAAGCATCAACATTGCCACTTATTTGGCAATTGTCACTCTTTAGAATCTGAGTAAAGACACAGAATCCCAATCTGCTCCAAAGATTAAAACATTACCTATTATTGTCTCTTTCTATCTGGGTCAGTCAATTACTTGGTTAATAATCCATTCCACAGGAAATCTGATTCACTTGGGGACATACTAAGGAGATTGGAGGAATAATTATCCCCTTAGTGAGATAATGTGCCTATTCTTCCCAGATAACTCCTCTCCATTGCAGCCATTTAAGGAGTCTCAACCATGTTGCCTGCCTGCCCACTTTTCTGTGTTACTCAGAGTAGTGTGACGTTTCCTTTTCCTTCGTTCTAATTTTGGCCAAATACTGTGGCCAAAAGCCTAAACATGGTTCCCTAATACTCTAGGATGTCTCACTCCATCTCTGAAATACCTCCCACCTTTGCTTTGCTCCTGCCAAGAGCTGCTTGCCTACCTCCGTTACTGACCGAACCCCTTCTACTTTCTTGTACCCTGACACAAATGGCATGGTTCTCTCTTCCACTTCCCCACTCTGTTCCGGGTAGCTGCTGAGTCACAATTTGCCTGATCTATTGTTTTTAAATGAAAGACTAATTGTCAAGTATTTTCTGACTGACAAGCCTCTTTGCCAACACAATAATCCAAATCAGACTAGATCAGACCAAATTAAGAAAGGCCCAGGTTTAATGACATCAGTGCTCCCAGGTGGCCCTGGGCCAACATGGGGGGGGGTAAGGAGAACCACAATGACAACTGGAGAGGGAAAAGGGGGGGCACGTGCTTGTTTCCTGGGGGATAGTTTAAATAGCCTGTGGGAGTGGTCTTGACCTTTCCTGGGGAGGGATCACCTTTTGGCAGGTTTTCTCAGAGGTGGAGTTTGGACTGAGGCAACACCCAGAGAAGGTGGCAGGAATTGACGTTTTCTACCCAACATTCAAAAACGGATGCCAGGGGCCTGGGGTAACGCACCCAACTAAACACTCCAGGCTTTTTGTATAAAGAGGTATTAGGGAACTGAGGTGAAGCTTTTAAGCAAACACTAATATCTTGCCCTTGAGCTTCCTTCAAAATTCATCTCTAAATACTTTTATTGTCAAGAATGAAGTCCCCAAAGAGGGAACCCTTACTCCCTGGTAACACCAATGATAAGCCTTGCTTCTATTATCAATTATCCATAGATATGGTATTAATTAGTTAGAATCTATAAGCTTATATATCTAAGTGCAATGGAGTTCCTCAGGTTAGGCTAAATAGTTCCATAAAAGCAAATGAGACCTCACTATTTCCTGTCAAGAAGACCACCAAACTCCAGAAATCCATAAGTAACCTTTCCTTTCAGAGCTTTCTTTCTCTCAAACTTCTGAACAAAACTAAAGTTTACTTATTCAGACCTTAGTAAATCTGCGGAGAATCTATATTCTCCTATATAGGAGAATCTATATTCTCCTAATAGCACCTCTTCATAATTTTGGAGAGAATTATTACATCCTGTAATCATCTGACAAAGCAGTGCAAGCTTTTTAGTGTGATATCAAGGGTACCCTCTATCAAGTTATTGCTCCTTCCATACATACAGTCTACTTTTTCAGTATTCTTTTAGAGGCAAAATATCTCTGTATAAACATAAGCTTTTTAAAATAGTGCATATGAATTTGAACAAGAATGTGGCTATCTACCCTTGGTATCTGTAGTATTACAAACTTCAGTAGTTTTCTTAGCATAAGATGAACTTTTTATATAGATTCTATATACTATTACTTATGCTTTATTATTTTTAAACAGAATTAGACTGTTTTATTTTATTTTATGTGCATGAAGGTTTTTTTTGTATGTATATGTGTACCATGTTCAACATGGTAAAATTACTGGAATGAAGCAACGTGAGACATGTGGATTTCTCAGCCTGTAAACACTATGAGGCAGTAGGCACACTGCAATTAGCTTTGGTTTTAAAGCAGAAGCCAAAAAAAGCTCTGTTGAGGACTTTGCTATAACTGGAGTGTTCACATGAACCCTGAGATTTGATCTCAAATTATGAGTGTGAAATTTATTTATTTTTCTTAAAATCTTTACATTTTTTCTTGTAAGTGGAGACTGCTCATTCATTCTCAGCTGCCCAGACCAGCCAATCACACAGAAACAATCTTAATTACAACACTGTTTAACCTATTATCTCAGACTTCTTATTAATTAACTCTTACATCTTAAATTAACCAATTTCTATTAATCTATGTATCACCATGAAGCTGTGATCTACTGGTAAGGTTCCAACTGGCACACTTCTTCATCTGTAGCTACATGGCATCTTTCTGACTCTACCTACTCTTTCTATATATCTCTGTTCAGATTTCCCACCTGGCTTTGTCCACTAAGCCACTGGCAAAAACAAATTTATTCATAAATCAATAAAGCAATACATATACAGTAGTATATCCCATATCATCTCCCCTTTTCTGTCCAAATAAAGGAAGGCTTTAACATTAACATAGTAAAATTACGTATACAAGACAGTTATCAAGCAAAAATTATAGTTACAATATTTAGTCCATTTAAATTTGGCAAATTTAAGTAAATTCTCTACCATCTATCCTATCTTTGTGAGTCTAAAGTTTTATATCTAATTTGTCTTTTATAATAACTAAGGAAAACTATAACTATCTCTCTTCAGTTCTTCAAAGACCCCAGAAGGATATAATATTACCTAAATAAACAGGAAATGTCTTGTAAACAACTTCAAAAACTCTAGAATTGACAGACATCTTGCTTCCTAGACAGTCACCCAAAGTTTTTTTTGTAACTGTTAGGACATCCATCTTCAGCCTACAGACCCATAGTGTCTGGCAGACTTTTCCATGAAGAAGGAAAATTGAAAGACTGTTTAGCCTATATTGGCAGTTTGTCAGTCTCTTTCTTCTGTGTCCTGCAGAATGTCTGGCAGCTTCTTCTGGGAAGCAGGAATGTTGAAAAGTCATTCCATCTTTTAGAAAGTTCAGCAGTCACTTTTCTGTGGGTTCTGCATGTCTAGTTAACACAGCATGCCATTAAGCAGGCAAGAGTAAAGTATTGCCCAAATGGCTAGCCTTGTCACATCGAAGGCAAATTCAATAAAAAGTTTCTTTGATGCCCATCAACCTCTTTAAAGTAACTGATGCTGTCAGAAACAGACATGTCTCACTATTGAGAAAAATCTTAAGGTCTTGAAAACCTTTTAAATGCCAAGTTCTGTAAGTCTTTGAAAAATCTGAAGAATACTTATCCATCTGAAATATACCTCTGTAATCTAGAAAACCTAACTAACATGACTACAACTTTGACTACTGTAAGTGAACTGTCTAAACATATCTTAAACAAGAACAGAAATATATATAATAAAATGTACCTTAGAGCCAGGTGGTGGTGGCCCACACCTTTAATCCCAGCACTCAGGAGGCAGAGGCAGGTGGATCTTTGTGAGTTCGAGGCCAGCCTGGTCTACAAGAGCTAGTTCTCGGACAGGAACCAAAAGCTATGGAGAAACCCTGTCTCGAAAATCCAAAAAAAAAAAAAAGTACCTTAAATTTGTATCAATAGACCAAGATCCATGCCAATGCAAAGTACTCATCTCTATATCATATCCCCCTTTCAAAGAAAATAAATATTTATAAACAATACTTTTGGGAATTTTGACATAGTTTTCTCCAAACTTCTTCCTGCTGTTTGTTAGGTGAAGTATTTTTAGGGTTAACAGAGACCTTTTATAGGGGGAGGATTTTGTCGCATCAAACCACATTAACTTTGAAGGACTTCACACATTCTCATCTTTTGTGGAAACAAAAGAAGAACATATTTTCCAAAGTAACATATCCTTAGAGTCAAATTTTAAAGTCAAGATACCTTTATATTGGTTTAACTTAGTAGCCCACAGAACCATATATCTTTCTTCCATCAAAAAATTTCAAAGAAAACACAATAATATAGAAAATCCAGATTCTCTGTGTATATATATCTTTACATTGCTTATCTCTTTTTTAGTCTTTATACTCCTTTAATCTATTACTGTCTATATACTTTTTATATTATTTTTATTATCTTTAAAGACTTTGTTTTATTTTTTAAATGATTTGCTTCTTTTTATAGCTGTCTATATAATTTTTCCTCTCTCTCCTAAGTCTATGTACAATTTTTAAACACACTGTGTCTTGTTCAGAGGTTTTTTTTTTAATGTCTGAATCTGTCCTATTGTGTATCTGAAATCCTTTTCTGACAAGGAACATTTTTAAATGGTAAACAATGTAGTCATGGAAGCCCTGAATGCTGGCTCCATCTCTCTTGGCCTTTCAATTATGATGGAGTTACATTTATAGATAGTTTTGGAACTGCTGGGTTGGAGTTATGTTCACCACCTCAACTCAGGGAAGCACCTTGTAGTACATAAATCCTTTTTGTCAGAGTAAAAGCAAAATCTGCCATGCAGTGTGCTGTGCAGCCTGGAAATGTCTCTGTGTATGGTGGTGGGAATCTGTCATACTTTCCTGCCTGTGCACACCTAGGAGACCTGATTCAGCTGCTTGTTCAGGTGGGAGCATTGAGCTCCAGGCATGCTCCCAGCTACATTTCTTCTAACCCTGAGTGACCTAAAGTGTGTGGCTGACCATGCAGGTTAGCCCCAAATGTATGGGAGCCATTTTGTAGTTGGTAGAGTCTTTCTGAAGTTTTTTCTCTCTTTAACCAAGTCTTAATTGACTCATCTAGTTTCTGTCATACAGTCACTTCTAAATTGAACTGAATGTTCACTGAAAATCTTTGACAGTTTTAAAAAACATATAAAGACATAAAGACTGTCTGCCAACAAATAGCCTGTTACTTACCTACAGACTCAGAGACTATGAAGTTAATTTCCTTAAAGTTCCCTGAACCACAGATCTCACCTCATATTCCAAACCCACATTATGTCATAGAAGATTTCATTTCCTGGTGCTTATTATTGAAACAATATGCAAATATATCTTCATATGTTCAATATTTATTTTATGGTGTATAATATGCTTTAAAGAGTGAAGGTAGAAAATGCAACTGATTATCTGCATAAATAAGATGAATCCAAGTAATGTGATGACATTTTTATTAATAAGACAGCATAAATAGGATGAAATAAAATAATGTGATAATGGTATTATATTAACACATTGATTCTTTTAACCAGTGTTCTAAGGTGTCAGCAGAGGCTGATCATTTATTTCCCAGCCATCCAGACACAAAATAATCACACAGAAACTGTATTAATTAAAACATTGCTTGACCAATCACTTAAGTGTAGTGCTAGCTAGCTTTTATATCTTAAATTCACCCATTTCTATTATTTTGCATTTTACCATGAGACTCATGGTGGTTTACCAGCAAAGTTCCCAAGCATCTGTCTTTTTCTCTGGCTACATGGCTTTCTTCTGACTCTGCCAACTCTCTCTGTATCTCTCTGTTTGGATATTCCAACTGGCTTTATTCTGTTAACAGCATACAGAGGGGAATCCCACATCACTAAGGCCCATAACTGATAAAGAAAAATATATTATGAAATAGAGATTACACAGCACTGAACAAATTAAGTAAAATTTTTGACCTTGTGAAACTCACATATTAGAACAAGAGGCAGACAAAAATTTTAAGTAGCGAGTTTGGGGATGGAGGAAGGGAGAGAGAGACATTACGTCCTTTCCTTCATTGACAATAGAGTCTACTTCTTCAAGATTTTGGTGTAAACTGAAGACCAATTGAGATATCCAGCCTTACAGACTAAAGACTGCAGTACTTGTGAACTTTCTATTGGTAGAAAGCCTTTTTGGACTAGCTGAATTATAGCCTGGAAGCCATTCTAATAAAGCACCTTTCTCTATGTATATGTAGATTAATTCCATCAGTTCTCCTCCTTTAAGAAACCCAAACAGAACGAGGATATACACAACAAATAGATAGATGATAGATAGATGATAGATAGATAGACAGATAGATAGACAGACAGACAGACAGACAGACAGACAGACAGACAGACAGATAGATAGATAGATAGATAGGCAGATAGATAATATAGATAAACAAATGATAAACAAACAAATGAATAATAAATAAGTAAATGTTTTGTATTTTAGAAAGTATGCACCGTAAAGTGCATTGCATTTTGAGCAGGTGGAGAAGGCAGCCCGAAGTCCAGGCAAGAGCTCTGCACTTACATAAATAACTCAAGCACAATGTTTTGCCCTTAGAGTCTACTGTTCCCAAAGCTCAGATTTTTTTTTTTAAAAAAGTCTTTTACAGCATTTCTACCTCTAAAAGGACATGATTTTGTTTTAGTAGCATCAAATGAATGGCTAAAATTTGGGGAAGTTGCACCTATTGAGAAAATAGACGCTTTTCGTATTTATCTACAGAGTTCTGTGTGTGTCACACTACATGTGACGAGACAGCTGCAGCATGTCAGCACTACAAGAAGGGGTCAGTTACAAGGAAATCCATGCTTTAGCACCAAGCAAACTTGCTTGAGAAACTGTAGTTGGTTGCTTTTCCCCCCAGGAGGTGACTGATCTCGTGCATCTTGGCAGATGGTCTTGCCCCACAGCTTTCTTCTCAACTGGACGCACATAGCCTTTTCCATATGTTCCAAAATTAAAATGTTGGCTGTCAATTTGTGAAGACCACATTACAAAATTCTAGCTATATGCTTAAAATCTTCCATTGAGTTTTGCCTACATTCTATTTGCTAGCCATACATGGTTTGAGAAAGTAATGCAAAAAAGGTAAAGGTGTTTTCAAGAGGGTTCTCTCCTTATTCCAGTCACTGACAAATGGAGAGCCATTAGCACTAGCAAATTCTGACATGTATCCTGGCTGCCTAATTTCTTAATCACTCGAGCTTCAGTTTTCTCTCTCATAAAATAAATATTAAGATACCTGCTTGCAATTTCTAGAAGTGTTGACAAGTTGACATGAGCAAAGCACTTAACGTGGTGTCGCGACCCTAGTTTGTGCTAGTACTGTACAAGAATCTCCACTATGTTTCCTATTCATTCTTGAACCCTGGAAGGAACAAACAGAGGTAAACGAGGTGAGCTACTAACATTTCCTCGTGACTTCTGCACCAGCATTTTCATTTAGCTCGGGATTCCAGGCAAAAATAAAAATTCAAACTGCACCAATTTCATGCTGTATTTCAAAATATCAACACACAGAAAACAACAAACCCACACTGTTTACGTTTTGGTGTGCTAAATATTTAGAGTTAATGTTTTCAGTGCTGAAGAATTTTTAAGTAAAGAATAAGTGGAAATTACAAAGCCTGCTTATGTAGATGAGATAGCATCATAATGAGAAGCAGACATTTCTCATTTACTGACCTCAAGTGTTTAAATTCCTAACCCAACATCACATCTCATGAGAGTTTGCATTTGAAATCTGGTGCATGGTTTCAAAAGTTATCAGATTTCTGGGGACCTTTTCACAGGTGCTATGGAAATGGAAGTGGTTATTATTTATAGCTAAGGCAGCTGCATTTTTAGTGTTTTATTCTACTCTTGCTTTTCATGAAAATTAAACTGTGAACAAAAAGCTGGGCTGATTCTACCTTCAAGCCAAAAAGAGAGTGAATTTTAGGTGAAATATTGTCTTAAAAATAATACCAACTGATTTTTATATTATAATTTATTTCATCATTCTTAATGTGTTTTACATATCATTTGGTTTTAATTCATATGTCTTATAGCAATGTTCAAACTGGAAAATAAAAACAAAATAAAACCTGGAAGCCAGTGTACCAGCCATCTCATGGGAAAGGAAAATTGCTTATATCATGTCATATTTTTATATTCATAAATATGGTTTTACTCATCCTTTTTTGATCCTGGAGTTACTCATTCCAAAAACATGGAATGTTTGTTCTATCAAGATAAAACTAACTTCTCTATTAGTAAAATGAATCACATTTTGAAACTTATTTATATTTCACTACTGAGATACAGTCTATAAAGTAAATCCCCCAAAAAGTCCCCATTGTTAAAATCAAGTAGCAAATATATACACATTTTGTGTTGTTGGAGACACTGCCTTGTTATGTGCTTAGATTGGCCTCAAACTTTGATCCTCATACTTCCACTGCACATATGCTTGTATTATGGACATGGGTCACTACACCTAGCCCAAAAAACAGCTTTAAAGTTTCATTTCCTCAAGACAAACCCAACTGGCACATTGGTAGTAATAATTCTTTTGAAGATGCATGGGTACAATGGTGGAGAGTCCAGACTCCAGACATCTATTAGGCTTAAGGATGATCAAAGCAGTGACCTTTAACCCAGCAAAAGTAATAATACCAATTTAACGCATCGGTGTGCAGCTGAGATGAGTTGATGTGAGCAAAGTACTTAAAACCGTGCTTGGGAAACCTGTGGGTGTTTTGTAAAAGTCATCTACACTTTATTACCTTAATTTTGAAAATGACACATTTATTTTACTCACAGTAATGTTCTTTCGAGATGGAAAAAATGCAAAATACGTAACTACAGCAAACTGAAAATTTCTTATTTATTAAGCTATTGTGTCCCCTACCCGTCAACACAAACTAAACAAAGCAGAAAGCATAGGCAAAGGCTTCAGACGATCATTTGGAGTCTCACTGATATGAAAGGGTGGTATAAATGCCTCAGGGCCAAAGTATTAAAAAATTCATACATACATACATATAATATGTATATGTATTATATTATAAATCTAAACCCAAGACAATAGCTTAACCTTGGTGATAATTCTTTTAAATAAAGCCTGATACAAAATATGGAACAACAGAAGATGATGCCAGAAATACTGTAAGAAAGGATATTTTTAAAAGTTTAAAATACAAAATAGATATATAAGCCAGGCAGTGGTGGTACACACCTTTAATTTGAGCACTCAGGAGGTAGAGGCTGGTGGATCTCTATGAGTTGGGGATCAACCTGGTCTACAAAGTGAGTTCTAGGACAGTCAGAGCTGTTTTTACAAAGATATCCTGTCTTGAAAAAATTGAAGAAAGAAAAGGAAAAGTAGATATTTAAAAACAGAAAGCTAGCCAGATGGTGGTGGTGGATGCCTTTAATCCCAGCACTCAGGAGGCAGAGGCAGGGGCAGGCAGATCTCTGTGAGTTTGAGGCCAACCTGGTTTACAAGAGCTAGTTCCAGGACAGGCTCCAAAGCTACAGAGAAACAGTGCTTTGAAAAACAAAAAACAGAAAACAAGCAAACAAAAAAGAAGTGATGTAAAGACAGAGACAAAAAGATGAGAAAATCAGAGTTTGACAGAAGGACCTCTGGAGACAGGCAGACATACAGAAACAAAGACTTAAAGAAAGAGACCAAGAGTGACTGGGAGGTAGGATGAAGGCAAAAAGAGGATGATAAAGACACAGAAAGTGGTCAGAGACAGCAATGCACACATGGCATGAAGCAGGCAAGTAGCTAGGCCAATAGATAGGGGACTCAGCCCAACCTGGGCTATACAATGAGGCCCTGTAAAAGACAAGGTAGGAAGGGACATCAAGGAGAAGGAGGAAGAAAGAGAAACGGGGGAGAAGTAGAAAAGGAGAGAAGGTAAGGAATGGAGAAAATATGAAGAGGGGTGTGCATTGGGATCCTTAAATATTTGACTCCAAAGAAAAGCAAAGTAAACAGTACACACTCCCTAATCCTTTATCCTTGACTCTCACGAGCTGCATGCCACTTCCTTAGGGGTAGAAGATGCTGCAGGTATAAGGGAGACCTTTAGTTTTCCACTAGGGGTGATTATTTATGGTTATCACCTTATGTTAAACTTATGTTAAACCATTCAGACAGTGGTGGTGCATGCCTTTAATTCTAGCACTAGGAAGGCAGAGGCAGGCGAATCTCTCTGAGTTCGAGGCCAGCATGGTCTATGACAGCTAGTTCCAGGACAGGTTCCAAAACAACACAGAGAAACCTTGTCTTGAAACAAATAAAAAAAAAAAAACAGCAACAAAACCAACTATGGAGGACTTATATGAATCTTCATGTCATTTAATCTTTCACTGACCCAGTGTTATTACCCCATATAATCCTTAACATTTCAAACAGAACAGGTAAGTTCCTTGGGGACATCAAAAAGAGCCAGTTATTCTACAGAACCCACTGAGTCCATACTTTATTTTTATCTTAAGGAAATCTTTCCATTAAGATTTTTTTGATAGCCATTATTACCACTTCTCAACTTCTCTCAATGGATCTGAGACTAATGTTGAAAGTAAAGGGACAAAATCACATATGAGATGGTGCCAAACTAGAAGACTAGCTACTTGATAGAGTCGAATTATCAACCGGTTGTCTCCTCTTTGAAAATGAGTGCCCTGGTTAATATTTGATCTATTTCATGTTGTGGAAAAAACACATTTATATTTTTTCTAGCAATGATGGACTTAGATAAGAATGAAAAATTAAATCAGTATTTCATGTTCTTTCTAAGTAATGGGACTCAGTTTTCATAAGCTCGTGTCTGAGCTGATGAAACTGGAGTTTTCTAGATGAGAAGAGTATGTTACCAGAATTAAGAATGCTCATTTGTGGCTTATTTAAGGGAGGCTTCTGAAATTCTGGAATTTCACAGGGGTCTGCAGAGATTTGGTACAGCAAAAAGCAAAGCAGTGTGCCTGCCAGGTGGATAGATGTGCCTGCCCAAATTTTCAAGTGTGGTAGGCGTGGTTACCACTGATGGTGGATTGTGGAGTCCTTTTGTCAAGTGAATAAAAAAAAAAACCCGGAAGAACAGAGTGGGGGGAAATGATAGGAGTATAAAATACCAGTGTGTAGGGTTTGGGCACGAGTTAATTACCCATTGGGAGTCTGCCTCTTGTCAGAGTGTTTCATAATAAACCCATGATTGATGAAAATATGGCCCCCAGGATAGACTGTTGCGGATGGTCAGGTGTGAGCTACTGAGATTATGACAGCTACAATGCAGAAAATTGAAAGCTACATAGAACAATGGAAGAGAAGAAAGAAACAAGACTTGAAAACAGCTCTGATGTGAGCAGGACACTTCAGAAGGTCAAGATTTTAAGCATGACTCTGGGGAATTATTTAGAATAACACAAAAACTTAAAACTCAAACCCAGGGCCATGTAAAGAACAAGGGTGGGAAGAAACCCAGACTCACTAAAACCCCCTGAGTTCTATTTATTTTCCTTTCATTTGCTTTGTTGTTGTTTTTCTGTTTTGAGTCTCTCAGGTTGCTGTCATGCTTAACCAAACTTTAAGTCTTTGAGCAATGCCATAGAATTCCTCGCCTGGTCTTATCTCCTGTTGTCACTGTAACTGCTCTTTGAATGACACTGTCCTTGTCATGGTTGTAAAGTGTCCGTTCCCATCAGCTGCAGCAAGCTAGGCTACTAAGGGTGGTGGTTCGCTTTTCCTCTATGTACCAGATTAAATTTTATCACTCACATCATCAACCGGGTAAAATAGTAACACCTCCCAACAGGAACAGGAGGCAGGCAGAGGGGCCCAAACTGGTGACATATATTCTATTTCACAGCATCTTAACAAAAGCTTAAACCTAACCATTACATAAGAAACACACATGTGATTAAACTGGACTCTCTGAATGTGGCTGACAATGGGGGCTGACTGAGAAGCCAATGATAATGGCACTGGGATTTGTTTCTACTGCATGTACTGGCTTTTTGGGACCCTATTCTGTTTTGATGTACACCTTCCTAGGTCTGGATGGAGTGGGGACGGCCTTGGACTTCCCACAGGACAGGGTTCCCTGCCCTCTCTTAGGACAGGGTGGGAGGGAGAAGGGTGAGTAGGGGAGGGGAAGGAAATGGGAGGAGGGGAGGAAGTGGAAATTTTGAATGGTATTATTTACAAAGCAATAAAAATTTTTTTAAAACCCAATATGGTGGATACCAGAGCTCAGCCTGTTAAAACCTTTATTTTCTGTTCCATATTAACCAGTTAATAAAGTTAGTTAAGGAAGTCATTTTTTTAACATATTTTGCCCAGTCTGTTTGGTCCACTTTAAGTCATTATTAAAAAACTTTCAAATATCTTTAATTTTAAGTATTTTGCTAATCATATTACCATTTTACCAATATAGTTGTTGACATTTACAAGTGAATATTTAATTTGAGTCTTAGCCCAGGCACTCGGGAGACTAAAGCATGAGGATTGAATTACACAGCAAGACCTCTGTAAATTAATTACTTGATTAATTTAGTTAAATATACTTACCACAGTCACTCATTACAGGAACATTGTCTCAATTTCAATAAAAAGGGAAACAGATATTAATGAATAAATTATCATGTATCTATTGACGATAACCATGGCTAGCATTATCAAAGCCGGCATTCAAACACAACTTCTTCACTAAGAACTACTTTAAAATGATACATAAGTACATGGTTGTCTATGCAGACAGCCTGTACCAGTGTTCTACTGGAGAAATATTTGCTCCTGTTTCTTTCACTGTGTTGAAGTAGTGACCAAATGATTCCTCACTGATTTGGGAACTAGAGGAGAAAATTTTATTCTGCTTTTTAGTCTTTATTTTAGAATTATATAGATGTTCATGAGCAGGAGAAACACATGGGTCATTGGCTTGGTCTGGTGAGAGGGGGAATTAAAATACCATAAATGGCACTCATTAGATGGGCTTATCAAGAGTTACTGCTGGGCCCAGATAATATCTAAACCTCAAAGCAGGAAGCTGTAAAGACTCATTTTGTTTTCTGATTTTTAATGAAGTGCAACCCAGAGTTAAGGGTCTTGATTTAGGCACAATCCGAATTACTGAGATGTGATTGATCTGGCAGCCACCACCAAACTACAACTTCCATCAACAATGTTTCCAATAGTAATTTTAAAATTTAAGTTTATTTATTTTAATTAATTAACTAATTCTCCTGTCATATATAACATCCCAACTTCAGTTTCTGCTCTTTCTTCTCCTCCCAGTTCCTAACACCACCTCCCCTCTCCCTCAGATCCACTCCTCCTTAAAACCACAGAATCTATCTAAGGCACGAAGCTGAAAAGGTAATCAAGTTAATTTTGTTTCAGAAAAGAAGTGATGCGCACAGGGAAAGATGTAGGATCTTCAGCCAGCAGGTCAGCCATTGCAAGGAGACATTCCTGATGGAGAATAAAGGTCCCATCTCCGGGTCAGACACTGAAGTGTTAGTTGGAGCTCAGCTTAAGAGTTTTATGAAGAACTCTTTTCAAATTGTTCCTCTATAAAAAGATCCTACTAGATCCAATCTATACGGAGATGAAAGCACAGGGCCTGAAACTGAGTTCAGAGCCCTGCTCTTCCTGAACCCAGACTAGTTACCCAGCCACTCTGCACTCTGAAACACCAAGCTTTATAAGGACACATCAGTTTCTGAAGATTATTTGCTATTGGAGATTGATCGCCGTTTAAAACACTAGTTTTTTTTTTTTTTTACCTTTCTAATTTCATTTTCTTATACTGTTTAATAAAGGAATAGATGAGTCTAAAGGAGCCCAAAACATGCCTACTACTATTTTTCTTAAGTGGAAACAATAAAGAAAGAATTAAATGTTTAGGAGGAATGTCACTAAATACATCAGTGTGTGAATTGTTTGTATTGTCATCATCATTTATCACACTTATTTGCTTTAGTTTCTACTTAGCCTTTTCGAATAGCCAAGCATTATAGAGTGAAAAATAGATACATTCATTGTTAGCTATGACTCTGCCTATGCTACAGGGAAGAAATGGCTGGGGGGGATTCTCTCATACTGCTTTTTATTTATAGGAAAAAAATTAGAATGTATAGCAGATAGGGAATATGGTGTGTGTGTGTGTGTGTGTGTACTAATGTGAGACATTAGTGCTTATAGAAAATGTACAGACTAAGAGCCCATATACGTAGTTCTCCTACCAATTCATTAAATTTTGTCCTTCTAAGTCTTGATGGTTATAAAAATGTTTTCTTCTCTCAGTGTGCAGAAGAACCATAGAGAGTTTCAGAACATTCAAAATAGAGTTAAAAGGACATCTCTGTCAGTTTGTCTACTTAATCGCATGTATGCTTGCCATGTTTATTTTCCACCACTTCTCTCAAAAAATATATTGTGTTGGATCCAAAGTTTTTAAAAACTATTCCAGATTGTTTCTTCCTTGAACACAATATAGGTCTCAAAGCTTAAGTAGGCTGTTCAAATAAATATCAGCAGTAATGGAAAGTGTGCCCATTCTGAGCATTTGAAGAACTTCCTGTGCAATGAACAATAGCTTTACACCACAGCATGGACGTCTGCAGTACATTCCTATTAAGAACTGCGGAAAGGTCTCGCAGTGTCCTAACTCCTCAGTGACCTGATGTACATTCAGAGCTTGTTGATGGAGCTGTGGTTTGCATTCCTGCCACCTGGCTCCTGGCCGCCAGCTAGCCTATGCCCCAAAATAACAACACACAAATTTTATTCATTTAAACACTGCCTGGCCCATTAGCTCTAGCTTCTTACTGGCTAATTCTTACATCTTGATTACCCATTTCTATTAATGTGTGTTGCACCCTAAGGTGCGCTTACCGGGAAGATTCTAGCCTACGTCCATACTGGGTTGGAGCTTCATCACGTCTGCGTCAGAGAACAGAGCTATCGTGTCTGCCCGGGAGAAGGGAGCACGGCATCTCTGAGCTCACTTCCTTTTCCTCCCAGCATTCTGTTCTGTTTACTCCTCCCACCTATGTTTTAACCTATGAGGCCAAGCAGTTTCTTTATTACTTAACCAATGACCTTCCTCCATCAAGAGCTCAATTACAAAGTCTAAAAAATAAAGCATCTAATGAAGAACCTTTAACTTACATCTGTAAGGCTGAAGGGTGAGTTCCAGAAACCTCATATGAGCAGCTTCTGCTGGACAAATGCCACCAGTACATTATTACCTGGCAGCGGAGGAAGCCAGATATCGGCACTTATCTTAATTAATACGTTTACTGGACTAATGTTTTTAATGAAAGCTCAGGCAAGTTTACCTCAAATTTTCTTTATCCACAAAGAAAAATTTATTCAGAAAAACAACCTTGAAAGGAAAGTATAGTATCTTCAGGGTAATAGTACAAGCTATTATTATTTTTAGACATAGAACTTCTACTCTAGACTGAGAAATGGATTCAGTAAAAACGGTGAGCTACAGCCTTCATTTATGCCTTTCTCTCAAATGCTATGGAGCTCAAAAGTGGTATTTTATGTGCAGTGGTAAGATAATGTGTACCCAAATGCTGTGAGATTTATGCTGAAGATTATGACATGGGCAATCCTAAATATAAGTCAAAAGAGTATCTTGCAAGTTCAAATGCTTTATGAAACAATAAAATCAAATTCTTTGATGTTGGACTCAATAATTATATTTCTTTGTGATTTCAACATGTATTGGGCTTATTAACTAGTAAGATAAATTTAAATGAAAAGCTATATGTCTGTAAATGGAGCCAAGTCTGTAAATGGAGGCTGCTCATTCGTTTCTTTTGTAATTAGAGATGCTCTTTGTTTCTCGGCTACCCAGCCCCAAATAATCACACAGAAACGATATTAATCACAACACTGTTCAACCAGTAGCTTAGGTGTATTCTTGGCTAGCTCCTATCTCTTAAATAAACCTGTTTCTATTAATCTGTGTTTCACCACAAGGGTGTGGCCAACCAATGAAGTTTTCTGGAGTCTTTCTCTTTTACTCTTCCTTCTTTCTCTGTACATCTTTGTTCAATTTTCACACCTGGCTTTACTCTGCAAAGCCATTGGTCAAAACAGCTTTATTAATTATCCAATAAAAGCAACACATATCTCATATCATAAGACTTTCTTCCTATTAGAACCAAAGAGTATGTTTATCACTTAATGTAGTCACAAGATTTGGGGTGGTTCAGTTCTTTTTGTGAATAGTAAACCAACAGCAAAGTAAAACAAATACATAATTATTTAATTGTGAGCTTTTGAGAGAAAGAAGGAGAAAACCACAAAGTTCAGTCATTTATTTAATTCAGATTTTGAATAATGACCTGAGGTCAAAGAGCCAAGGCTAAAGAATGGCATTCCAAGCTACAGCGCAAAATACCAACTATGGAAGCAGCAGGGCCTGTTGTAGGGAATGCTTATGAGGAAGCTGAACGGTGTGGTGCACAAAAAGGACAGACATAAGAAACAACATAAAACTGGAAAGGCTTTATCCAAATGTTTTTTTCCCAGGAGAAATTGCATTCACGTGCAGAGTATACAGAACTCGAAAACCTAATTTCTGCCTCTCTTCATTGTATCCAAACCTGGATAATTTAAATAGAACTACAGCGAGCATGAATGTCATTAATCTTAATGTGTGGTGACTTTCATTCCTCTCCACCCAAGAGTGGAAGATATCACAATTTCTTTTGTTTATGTTTTATGCCTTAAACCAAATTTTAATTATAATTTTTAGGTATTTAGTGTGTTGGGGAGGGTTATATGTTATGCATTTGGGAATTCTTTTTTTGTTTTTTGTTGGTTTTTTTTTTTCAAGACAGTGTTTCTCTGTGGTTTTGGAGCCTGTCCTGGAACTAGCTCTTGTAGACCAGGATGGTTTTGAACTCACAGAGATCCGCCTGCCTCTGCCTCTGCCTCCCAAGAGCTGGGATTAAAGGCGTGCACCACCACTGCCCGGCCCTGGGAATTGTTTTTTAGAAGTAGGAGAACCATTCTCAGGAGTTGGATCTCCCCTTCTACCATGTAGGTTCTGGGGATCAAACTTAGATTGGCAAACTTGGGAGAATGTGCACTTTAGAACGTTGAGCCATCTCACCAACTGTGGCACGATTAATAAAAACTCAGAGACAAATATTGGGGTTCAACCTCAAGGTCAGAAAAGAAAAATAGCCAGTCACTGGCTCTTACATCTACCTCAGTCTAAAAAGAAGATCCTGCCTCCAGGAATCCTCAGAATGAGACTGTGTCTGAGATCTTTCTCCTCATTTCTTATATTCCTCTCTAGGGCTGGGATTAAAGGCATGCACCACTACCACCTGGTTTCTATGGCAAACTAGTGTGGCTACTGGGATTAATGGGATTAATTGTGTGTTTCACCATTGCCTGATCTATAAGACTGACAGTGGAGCAATTTACTCTCTAATCTTCAGGCAAGATTTATTTATTAAAATACAAATAAAATATCACTACAACCATCTCTAGAAATCATGATTCTATACTCTAATTTTAGAAGTGACTTTGCATATAATATCATGGAAGGATTTTTGTTGTTGTTCTTGCTTTCTCCTAGCCCAAACCAAAAGTGTGCTCTTCTGACATAGGAGCTGATAAGAATGGATTAGTAACCGCGATCTACATTGCTCAGCACTATTAATTTCCATTCCATTAACTTAATGTTGGTCTCACAATAGATTCTGCTGAAGAAATCATGTTGAGCTACCTCACATCAGATCCTAATTTTACCCTTGAACACCTAGCAGGAAACTGATTGCCCCTGAGGGCTAAGGAGAACACTGTCATGGTCAAATACATTTATGCAGCTAAGTCCATGTTATCACATGAGGGCAAATATCTGACCACAGGCAAAGTAAGCATAACATGGCCATTCCTGTCTATTAATTATCGTTTCTACTCCGTGTGAATAGTTTTCTGAATTGTCAGGTTCCCTAAAGCAAGATTTCATGAGAAGTGCTGAAGGCTAAGTAGGTTTTAATTATCACATATGCCTAATCGCTACATTGCTTGTCTTTCACCGGAAGGACTGTGTGATTCAGGAGCTATAGGAAATTCCAAGTTTTTTCAAATGAATTAAAGATGCCTCTGGCATCCAAAATATTGTGGCTAACAATGCCCTTCAGAGTTTAAAGGAACAAGTGTTGAGCCAGGAGATCAAGCTACCTCAATAAGGCAGCCTTAAAATTTTCAGGGGCAAAAAAAGGGGGGTTCAAGATCCCCAGAACTCATATCATGCATTGAAGCTTCTGATGATATGTGAAGACACAACACTTGGGCATCATTATTCCTATTGGGTGTAACCCCAAATGACAAGTATGTTTCCATTTTGAAAAAGAAAGAGTGAAAAAGATTGGGAAAGAAGGACTAGTTTGCTCAGAGAAGGTGATTCACCTACTCTCTGCAGCACTTTTGGGGGCTGTTTACCAGGATTTGATATCCTGGAGGACTCAGCTTCCTGCAATTGCCTCTTGCTAGGTTGTCCCTAAGTAAGCACAAAGGTTGTTTTAAGTATACCTTTCCAGGGCCTCCAGTCAAGTCAAGCTGCTAATGGAAGTTGTTCTTTGAGCTTCCATGAGAATTCTTCAGTAAGAAAATGAGCCTGTGAAATTCATATGTCTCTCTGGATGTTATTGGTGGACACTTTAAATACCCACACACATAGCTTCAAATGTAGGCATCACCAATGCATTGTCATTAATATGTACATCTGTTCCTTCTTGGCTAAATTTAACTTTAAGGGTTCTTTCATATTGCCTGTCGTTTTGCTTTGTGATACTGTTGCAAATAGCATTGTTGCCTTTATTGCTTTAATTAATAGCCTGCTGTTACTATATAGAAATCAGACTGATGTTTGTGCACTGATTTGATAGCCTACTTTACTGAATTAGATTATTATTTCTAACCACGTTTTGTTAGCTCTTTACAGTATCAATAAGATTGTCTTCTGCAAAGAGAGATCATTTATTTTCTACTTTTCATGCTATCTGCACTACTATGTTCAGCACACATTTCCACAATAGCCTGATGGGGAATCAATCTATGTCTTTATCTACAGATTTACAGCCACAGAAACCATGCTCCAGTCATGGTAGAGAATGTCTTTATTCCCAGAACCTGGGAATCTGGGGCAGGATTGGGAGGATCATGAGTTTGAGGACAGCTTGGACTACACATGGGAGGTTATACATTACTATATATCCACAGAATAAAATATTATGATATTATATAATCTTAATAAGTCAGAAAATTTTGTCTTAAATTACAGTGTGGATGAAATTAGAGGATTATAAGTGAAAAATTCCAGACACAAAAACACAAGTAATATATGAACTTATTTATATGAGAATCTAAAAGAAGCTGAATTCATAAAACAGAGAGTAGAATGGAATTGCAGGAAACTACTGGGAAGGTGTCGAGAAAAGGGTCCAAATGTTTCTGGAGAGAAGAATGTAATTTCCCTAATAGTGCCTGCCATATCGCGTACAGCCTTGCTTACAAGAGCATGCAGTGAGGTGAGAGCACCCTTGGTAACCTAAAAAAATGTGGGTCTCATTCAAGTACTCAGTCTGGTGGTCAGGGAAGGCTGCACCAGGACATAAGAAATAATGAGAATCGACAAAACAAATTTGATCACAAAGAGAAAATGAAGTGTAAGAAGCAGGAAAAAGACAACCATGGGAGTCTACCAACATTTTGAGGACTGTAAATGCCCACACAGGAAAAATTGTTTTAAGCATATCGTCTGAACTCTCTACAATATGCTAACCTTCAAGTTATAGCCTCGTATAGCCTCATGTTTTCCTTCTGTCCTACTGATTTTCCTGTTGCTGTGACAAAACGCTGAGCCAAACAATTGGGAGAATATTTTAGCTTACGGTTATAGTTTATCATCAAGGGAAACCAAGGCAGTAATCTGAAGGCAGAAACTGAAACAGAAGCCATGCAGGAACACTGCTTACTGACTTGCTTCCCACAGCATGCTCTGCTTACTTTCTTCACGCGCTCAGGTACACCTATCCAGGGTGGCACCTCACACAGCAGACTATGCCCTCATCAACCTCTAATCAAGCACATGGCTCTCTGACATGTCCACAGACCAATCTGATGGATGCAATTGAGGCTCAAGTTTGTATCAAGTTGACAAAACTCATACTGTATCAAATATAAGAAGCCAATAGTAGTCCTATCATAAAAAGTATTTCCATAGGCCCATTCAGATTATATCAATATTTTTCAAAGCTCATGAATGTTTACTGTTGTCACATTTTAGCAAAAGCAAATCAGTGAATTATCTCAAAAAAAAATATTTGCCATTCTCCTTTACATTAGAGTTGTTGCCTCAGACCAAGCTCTACTAAACTGCCAGAAGCTGGGCAGTGTAAACATGAAGAGAAAAGGCATATCCAGAAGTTGTCTTTCACAGTTTCTTCTTCACATGGATGTGGGCAGTGGGGAGTTTGCTAGTGATGATAAACCCTTGTGAACACATCTGTCTAGGGAGGTGACGTGATAGGCTAGTTCAGGACAGAGGGGTTGGTAAGCTCTGAAAATTCAAGTATAGGTCTATTCCCTGGTTGGTAGAAGACCTATATTTGCTTGCAAAGTGAACTCCAGTTCCACAACCTGACATAGTATACTAAAAGCACACATCAGTCAGCTTGACACATAATAAGTCCACAACAAATGGTTGCTCCTTCTATTCCACTAAGGATTAAGAGTTTTGAGTGTGTGTGTGCACGTCTGTGTATTTCTTGTTCCTTTGCACTGAACAGTAAGCTAAACAATGATTAAGGTTCAATAAGTAGTTAATTTAACTGTAATAATAAGAAAAGAATATAAACCCCAGAGCATTACTTTGCTTTAGTGAAAGAAGCAGGTTTGTTTCTCGGTTGCGAGCTTGCCAGTGAGATCAGGACGGCAGACTTCCCTGAGGAACTCCACTCCAGAGGTACTGAATCACAGGCGTGATGTGGAATGCTGGATTTAATAGTGGGTGAGACCCCTGGGACTGTGCCTTATGAAGACAAATAGTAGACATAATAGCAAAATTAAAATATTTCACTGTTCCAAATTTAGAAAATGGCTGTCTTCTTTTTGTAAATGATAATGGCTTGTGCGCAGTTCGGTCTTTTCAGCTGTGTAAACGGTGCAACCGAGTTTAAAGGGCTTTTTAATTAAAGCATTCAGCGGACTCGGGTATAGAATGCATCTTCTCGTTTTCATAACGCTTTGTGAAGATCATAGGCCCTAACAATCATAAGTACTTTACTACATTATTTCAGAGTAACCCCAGTGCAGAGGTCACCTCCATTCACTTGTGAAACTCGTGCGCTGGCACCTATCCCTGCTAAAGGCTTCCACAGTATCTGGAGAGTGGGCCTATGTTCTATTATTATTTCAAACACATTTACCACTGTTAACTTTTTGTGTTACTTTGAGCTATTTCTAAAATAAAAAGTAACTAGGCATTAAAGATCTGGAAGTGGCCTTTTTAACCACCACCCTTTCCTTTTCACGTTAAGCCTCATGCTTGCAGATGGAATTGACCTTAAATGAACACTGTCTAACACACAAGATGTCATTTTAACTGTCGTTAAACTCTTTAACTCCCCTGATGATATCTCTATTCTCATATTAATTTAAACCAAATGATCTGAGCAAAAAACTGATCATTTTTATTATTTAAGGTGTGTGTGTGTGTTTAATATAAAGACAGAAGTAAATATTCCTCATCCAGGGCTAACTGAGCCAGACAGGTGTTGTTTGTACTTTCTTTATTAATTATTAAGATTCATTAAAAATTATAAACTGAGTCAACAAACTTCAGAAAGATTATATTCAATAACAAAAATGTGTATTAACATTGGGGGGAAAAGGTGAAGGAATTGGTGAAGAAAAACAACAGCTCAGAAGACACACTTTTAAATAGGTATTAACGTGAGAAGTGAAAAGGTGAAAGTACACCTGAATCCTATGCCAGTTTACAGCAGGAAGTGATGCTGATGACCTAGCCCTTCTCCCAAGCACAGAAACTTCTCCAGTGAATGAAAATGAGTCTTGTGTCTGCCTTGGTTCTTGACAGGCTCAACGTGGTCTAAGCGCCTGTGTTGCTCTAAGCATTCCACATTCTTCTTTGCCCAATTATGAACTCACACCTCACTCCTGTCTGCTCCAGTTCACACTGGACTATTTACGTAAGCTTGCTGAGAACTGATATGGTAATACCTGAAATAGTGTCTCCCTCAATATTACACTAGCTTTACCGTATCAGATTTCTAAAGATGTAAAACACAAGTCAGCATGCTCCAATCTCACATGCCCAGATTCGGATGGCCTAGAAAGAAGTTCTTAGATCTGGTTTGTGAAACAGTCTATGTGAATCTGTTGGAAAGACAGGCATTGTAGCAGACAATGATTTAATGCTATTCTCAGTCTCAGGGCTTCTTAACATATATAGGGAGTGTAACACATGAGAATTAGCTAGCTATGGGGGTGGATGTTTATATCATTGCCTAAAATAGGATCAATAACCCATGATTCTGGTACACTTACAATCTCTTTCCTTTTTCAACTTGTATAATGCTCTCCTAGTAAGATATGAATGGCCTCAGAGATTCCAGAGACAGTGGCTTTAGACATTGCTCATGGGGACATAAAACAGTAAGTTCTGAGTTGAGTGTTTTCTAAAACATAATTCCCACACTTTCACACAAGAGTTTTCTTTTTTCATTCGATGAACATGCTGCTGCAATGACCATCTCACATACATGCACATATGTGTACACACAGTCACACACTATGGTGACAAGAGTTAGTATATTCTGTCGAGGAAAAACAAGATTTGCTGTTTTTCAGCTCATAACCTAAAATGACAAGTAAGTATCAACTAAGCCAAGACTTTCAAAGTCAGCTTTTGGCAAAGACTGCTATTATCCATAGCTAAGAATTAAACTAATAGTGAATAGAGAACAACAGAATAACTTGGTTTTAATTTCAGATATTGTAAACATCTGAGAATAGACTGTTTGGTTGCAAGCACCATAAACATACTTGATATGCCCAAGGAAAAACAAACACATGGATGGGGAGGGACTTGCTTAAAATTTTTGAAGAATTTCTTCTCATGACAGAATAATACAGAAAGTATAGCCAGACCACAGAAAGGACCTGTTGTCAGAGGTTTCTGTCCTGCCCAGACCTGCGGCCGTTCAATCCCAAAGAAACACACAGAGGTCTATATTAATTATAAACTGGCTGGCCTATTAGCTCAGGCTTATTATTAACTAATTCTTACATCTTAATTTAGTCCATAATTCTAGTCTTTGTTAGTCACGTGGCTTGGTACCTTTTATTACCTTTTATCAGCAAGGCATTCTCATTTTGTTTCCTCTCTGTCTGGGTGACAAATGCAGACTGAACCTTTCTTTTTCCCAGAATCTTCCTGTTCTGGTCACCCTACCTCTATTCTTCTGCCTGGTTGCCCTGCCTATACTACCTCCCTAGCTACTGGCCAATCAGCATTTTATTAAAATAATACAAGTGACAGGCTATAAGACCATTGTCCCACAGCAAGAACCCATGCAGAAACCATGAAAAATCATTTGAAGATTTAAGTACAATTCTATGTTTTTCCATGTTCTGGAATAGGATGGTTTCCCAGTCCCTCTCTATCTCCCCGATAGTCTTTCCTTCTCCTGTGCCTATTCTAGGGACTCAACATCTCAACCCAAGCACAGATAGAACAAAAGTGCTCTGCTCAAATCCTAGATGACCTTGAACAAAGACAGGTTTAACCTGACTCTGTTATTAAAGTCAAAGATGTAGCACCTAAATATGCACAGACAAGTTGTCTAGGCAAGTTCTGAGAAATCAAGTCCACTACTTCTTTTTTAAGAGGGCAAAGAGACAAGAATGAGAAAAATGACAGATATGTTGGCATCATTTGACTATTAAGGACAATATTTCCTAGTTTATTACCTGGTTCAATTGATAAAAGTCCCATTCTCTGGCTATTAAATGGAAAATCAAACCACAACTTCAGTAAGGACATAGTTGTTAGGTAAGGAGAATATAAAACTTACTACCTGAACATCTAAGCATAGAAAGTTATTAACATTGTCAGCAAGCTATGGTTACAAATACTAAAGCAACTATTAAAGTTACATTATTTTTAGCTGATATTTCTAGCCTAGCTTTCAGATGCAACATTGGTATTGTGGAAGTCTTGTAGCCAACCCTTGCAATAACATGAATATTTGAACTTAAAAGTACATAAGGAATCTAGGTACTAGAGAAATAATTTGTTGGATGTGAGATTTGTATAACATGTGCTTATTAATTTGTTTTATTCATGTTCCTTTGCTAAATAAATTAGTTATTAGTACTCATTAACTAAATCTCAGTAAATCTATGCATTTATTCCTTTAGATTTATTTCCCTTCATTTAAAGCTATTTATGACCTCAACTAGTAGGCATTTCTGTGATGGAAAAATGGATTTCCCCCCCAAGACTTTCTAGTTTCCTTTAGCAACTGGCCACTCCTGAGCATCCAATCAGAACCTTTATTTAGTCAAAACTGACAGTGATTAATAGACGCCTTGGAGATCTCCTTACTGATTATCTCCATCAGAAAACAGAGGTGGCTTCTGGGAATTACAGACTCTGCTAGAGCATGTGTTAGTGTTCATTCTTATTACAATGTATCAGTTGCTTATAAGTGCTCAAAGCAAGGTCTGTGTTTGGTTATTAATCATTTTGATTAAACTGTAAGAATGTGACCAAGTCAACTATTTCCATTTTTTATTTTGAATACATTGATTTATTAACATTAAAGAAAATATTATCATTATAACATGATTTTAATATATACATAATGATTATAGAAGTGACCACTAAACCTAAGAAAGATGTATTGCATGCCAAACTGGGGAAAGGAACACATTTCTGTGTGAGGGAGCCCTCAATAATGAGAAAGTTTCAGTAAACCACTTTTCCAGAATGAAAACGAAGAAGAAGAAGAAGAAGAAGAAGAAGAAGAAGAAGAAGAAGAAGAAGAAGAAGAAGAAGAAGAAGAAGAAGAAGAAGAAGAAGAAGAAGAAGAAGAAGAAGAAACACACAAACAGTCTGGATTTAAATAGGCAAAACTAACTGGAGAAGGGAACAACGGTTAGATGAGTTAGGGGAAAAAAGAAAAATGAGCCTGAAATGTTATCTTTACCTATACTTTGTATATTTAGGAAAGTGCGCTCTAACTTAGACTGAATAATCACCCAACTGTGTGTCCCTGTCTTACATATCCGCACTTATGTAGTCAATGCTCTTTAGTATCACCCTCTACAGATCAGGCTGGTTTTGATCAATCCAATTTTTTTTTTCATGGTTAAGTGTGCTTTTTTTTTACTTACAATGCCAGTGTACCATCTTCATGCAGAGCTCGCAGAGACCAGAAGTGGGTATCAGATCCTCTGGAGCTGGAGTTATGGACCATTTGTTAGCTGCCATGTTGGTTCTGGGAATCCAACCTGGGTCCTCAGGAAGAGCCATAAGCAATCTTAACCACTAAACCATCTGTCCATTCCTCCGATTCCATTTAAATGCTATAACTCAGAAAATGGAAAGGCAGCCTTCTCCCTCAGTGTAAGAACCCCTTATGTCTACCGTTTAAAGGACAAAAAGTCCTAAAGTAATTCTGGTTTCCTGACAGCATCTTGTGTCTTTCTAGTCTTGGGCTTTTCCTTGCTCCCTGTTTCGTTTTCCTTTCTGAGCGGGAGAGGAGCTGCATTCTGTCTGTTTAGACGGTTGATTTCTGTGCATTTTGTTAGACTAGGTGGGTCAGCAGGTATGAACTAGCACATTGCCCAGGTGGCCTCTTAACTCAGCGTGATTGAGCAAGAGGAAATAAGCAGTCTGTCCCAGCGCTGGGGCTGCCTGGTGCTTGGCCAGGTGAATGTGATTAGCAACTGACGTTGGCTAGAGATTCCCCCGCATTCCCAACAGATGTCTCCGTAATTGAAAGCTTGCTGTGATGCTGGTGATTCTGAGTGGCCCCAAATTCCCTTTAATGTCTCTTGCTCATTAAAAACACACCTCCCTTCTTCCAAAGCAGAGACTGCCTTAACAGTTGTGCCTGAGTGGTAGTGGAGAGGGGTTGTACACTCAGCACCTCAAAATCGTCCTTTAAAGTAAACCCGTCTTTCTTTCCTTTCCTTCATACCAGATGACTCCAGAAATACTCTGGAGGTTATCAAGCTGTTTGCCAAATGTTGCATTGAAATGGGTTCTGGGGCTGCAGCGCTGCCAGGGCTACAGGTGTGTGGTCCTGGATTACTATAGACGGCTAGAACGTCTTAGTGTTTATGCTCCACATTAGAGCCCAGCACAAAAAAGATGGAGAGCACGCGGTGCTTCCTGATTGACTGAGAAAACTAAGTAATGAAATGAGTAAGAAAGAGACAAAATGACTCCCTGAGTTTTGTATTCCCGGGGTTAAAACAGAGCACAGCTCTGTGCTATGCTCCCCTGCTAAGGGAAATAGTATCGGTTACACAGTTCCCTTTGCCTGTACAATGAAACTGTACATTCCATATGCAGAGAAAAGACTCATTTATCACATGAGGCCTCCGGAAAAGGATATAATAATATTCAGACTTGCCTGAATCCTGAGAACAATAGTGCAGTTTGCTTTAGAGATTTGATACCCTTGGGGATCCTACAAGAAAGGTTTAATCAGGGGCTCTCCACTGAGACATAATTATTTAATGTAAGTAGTTATATTTAATATATTATGTTTTATAGTTCATTGTTCCAAATTTTTAAAAATTAAGGAAATAATGGCCTTCCAGAGAGAAAGATGTCAGGCTGTAAAATGTGAGCATTTCACATGTAATTTACTCAGAGACAAGTAAAATGTTTTGTTACTTTGATTATATTAGGTGATTGTCTTCATTGGGCTTAGTAAGGAAGATATGTTGAAACCCTTACTGACAATCATGTCGTTTCTTCTGTCTTTCATAGCCAAACTTCTGGAGTTGGATTTCTCCATCTCAAGCTAATTGTTGCTCACGTAGCTTCCTTCCACTGACAGCAACCTCTAGAGCTCACCAGTGCGCAGCTAAGATCAAGCTGTCCCTTGTGTCACCTAGGCCTCAGTATTCACATATTCACTTGTGTTGTCCAGACTTCTGGGCCACCATTCTGATCTAATCACTAAATAGCATGATTACCGGAGTACTGACTTTAGGGTTCCTTTCTCTGTTTCGGACTCCTTTTCTTTCTCCCTATTCTGTGGTCTTCCACCGATATCTACAAACTGTTGACTCACATATAACTCTTTCTAAACTGAACTGCTCCTATGCGTCCCGACTGTTTGCACCGGTATATCTATCAATGTCACTAAGTCATCCCAAACTCATGCAGATCACGATAGACCTTCTAACCATTGACATCAAACCCACTGCTCTCTAGCATTCCCTGAGGAAATCATCAAACTATCTCAACTAAAAACATTTGGATCATTCCAGACACTTCATTTTTCCCGCACAACTATATCTACTGTGATGACTAGTTATGCAGGTTGACTGGACCAGAAGAGGGCCATGGGTGTGGTCAAACCACATTCTCTATGTGTCTCTGAAGTCCTTTGTTGATGGCATTAGCATTTGAATGAATTAAGTAAAATAGATTCTCTCCATAACTGGGGACTTCATCCAGTCAAGTGAAGGCATAGACTAAATACTCCCCCCTCTTTTACTGAGAACGGCCCTGTTCTTGACTGCCTTGAGCTGTTCCTTCATGATTTCAAGATTGTCACTATATAAGGTGGATCTGTGTCATTGGGAGTTCACAAAACTGGCCACATATCTTATAAATTGTAGGCCTGCATAATCATATGACCAACATCCTGATAATAATTGTATACACACACACACACACTATGAACTACAAACATAGAATACATGTACCCTATTGTCTCTGTCTGGAGAAGCCTGACTACCACATCTAGTTTATTAGTAATTGCAATGGATCTTCCATCCTGTAAATACCTTAGTCATGAGTTATATGATCTCAACTCAACTACTGCCATCAGAGTCCCATTTTTTACAAAGGAGAATGTTGTACAATCTTTGTTTCTGTGCCGTCTGGTCTCTGTTGCTAACTGGAGGGGATTTTTCAGACACTGATCTGGTTCTCATATCTCTCTACCACCTATAATCTTTCCGTATCAGAAGATATTGAAGACTCTCTTTTAGTGTTACTTCAGCTCTGTTTTCCATCACCTCCTCATTTAGCACAGCCTATGCTAAATGTTTTGCAGTTCTTGGATGTGCGTTCTCAGGTGCATCTTTGCAGTTCGGCTCCTTCTGCTACTTATGTGTTCACATTGCATCTGTGAACACCCAGGACAGGTTGGTAGATGTCTTTTGGGGAGAAGCAATGATGGTATGCTATCTGTAGGGCTTTAGCAAAAAATAGTAAAACCCCCCGAATGTTAATGTGCTTCATGCTAATACCTTGGCAGTATCAATTCCAGGCACTGTATTTTTGAATAATTAGTTTTTTCTAAATTCAAACAATTGATACAATCACAAGTGGGTTGTAATATTTATATAAACATCAAATTAGTATTGCTTCAAAACATTCTGCTTAGAGGTTAATTTGAAGAACTACAAATTATATAGTCAGCTCTTGACATGGACTCAGCTGCGTGCAACTATTTAAATATCAAGTGAATATTCACTCTAAGTCACTACATAGCATGTCTCAAGTGTAACTTGTCTCCAGCCTAGAACACCATCTTTCTACGTTATGGAGTAAATAAATGCCAAAGGGGCGATGTGAGCCCTTAGACAGTGAGTGAAAAAAAAAAAACCCTTTTGAGCTGCTGCCGTCCTGCAATCTGTCCTGACAGCTTCGACTTTGAATTTCCTTTTAAATGATCAAATGGAAATATAACACATGCAGTGAATTACATTTTTTGTTTGACAAGAATAAATTTGATTTATAGAAAACACTTTGCTTAATTTTATTAATGCCTTCAAAATTAAAATGTATCTGCTCTAGTAATTGCTATTATATACTACTTCCATATCATTTATACAGGCTTGTGAATAGGAGATGTTTTTAAAAATTATCTCACTTCAGGACTCAGGACTATTGCTGCAGCTCAGTGTTATAACTTGGGATCAATCTCATAACTTAAAAAAATATACAAAAAACAAAAAAAGCATAAAAACACATGTTGGTGTATAGTCTTTATCCCTTATTGACATGCTACTGTTCCCTGGAGCTTTGACTTTTAGTTAGCTTCTGAATTTGCTATTCTGATTATGCAACTCACAGCTGATCTTTTGGCTAAACTCACCTGTCTTTGAGAATTGGAATGCTATTTTTTTATTCACCATTACTTTTGCAGAACCTAGCTCCAAACTACCACAAAACAGGGACTTAAAAAATGTCTGTTGAATGAATGGTGCATGAACAGGGTCAGGAATCTACCCGAGTCTCCATAGCTCAAAAACTAGTCATAGCCTTTATACCCCCACTGTCTTGCAGTGTCCCTTTTCACTGCCCACCAATGAAAGGGTTTCAGCTGCAGGATAGTGATAACAATAGCTTTAAACATTCTCTGTACTCTTCATTAGGAGACATAGAATTAACAGGGAAAGGATAGGGCATGGGACAGAGACGTATACCATAATAGGGATCTCATTCTTATAAGCATATTCTAAAATTTGGTGAAGAAGCTTGCCAGTGTAGAACAATTAAATATAAGGCTCTCATTACAACACTTATTTATATAAGTTAACTGAAAACATGAGCTCTGGCAGATGTACGCAGACTCAGAATAGAGCCTCTCATGTGTAAATAATATATTCTGCTTGATTTTTAAGGTTTTATGTAAACAAATTGCTGCTGCAAAATTCATTTGTGAGAATTCACCAGAGGGATATCTTCAGTAATGTATGTTATAAGGATGAATTCTAATAGAAATGACTCTAAAGACACAGAATTCTCAAGTTTTTAACCATCACAAACATGCATGGAATGCATATTTTCTTATGTCTTTTTGCCAACTAGTTATACCCCTAACATGATGAAAACAGACTACCTCTACTAGACGATAAGCAGATCATGCTCAGAAAGTGAATATGCATGTGTGTGCCTGTGCCTCTGTTCCCATGTGGGAGAGGGTGCCTGAATGTGTGTGCCGAGCTCAGAGGTCAACCTCGACTGCCTTTCCTTATGTTCTGTTCACTTGGTTTTTTGAGACATGTCTCACTGGACTGGAACTACCAAATAAACTAGGCTGACTGGCAAGTGAGCCCAAGAGGTCCCCATCTCTGTCTCTGCAGCACCAGGATTAAAGGAGAGCGGCACTGTGCCCAGCCCTGTGTGTGCTGGATATCAAATTTCAGCCATCATGCCTGCAAGGCAAGTTGTCTGATAACTTGAGCCATCTCCAAAGCTCTAGATAGTGGTGTGGTGCATTTTATTATTAGAACACACAGCATTAAGTTTCTTTTTGACTTCTTAAATAAAACTTGTTTTTGTTGGTTCTCCTCTCCCATCTACTCGCCAGCCCTTTGACTACTCACATTGTGTTGTCCTCAAAGCCAGGTTTCCACTTGCATGTCACACATGTACAGCACACTTCCCCCACAGCTTCAAGACCCCTTTTCCTCTAGGCACCTTATTAGTCTAATAGCCTGTTTCCACAGTCATCCCACTTATAAATATATACTCAGATATCATCTAATAGGATCTGAACCTGAGAGAGAACATTTGTTTTTCTTTTCTTTACTTCCTTATTTTTTGTATGTCTGTGTGAGTGCATTGTGTGTATGTGTTCATTTAGTAAAGCACAATACTAGGTCCCTGTCCCCCACCAAGGATCTGTGACCTCTCAGTCATAGGCTGTTCAGTGGATTTGTAGTACCAAGCATATATTTCCTTCTACAGATCAGGCTTCAAATCCAATCAGAAAGCACCTGTTTACCCTCCAAAACAGCAATGCCAGTATTATACCAGTGAAAGGCTAGTGTTCTAGGCAGCGGGGAAGAGACTCCCAATTCATTTTTATCTTAAATTTTTGTGTCCTGTAGCTGATGTGTATGGTGTCTTCAACAATAGAACCTAGCAACATATTTCCAGAGAATAATCATATTATTCCAGTGAATAATCATATTATTCCAGTGAATAATCAAAGGCAATAATAATAGCTGGTATGGAGTTTGTTTTGTTTAGAATCTTTAATATTTATTTACTCTATTTTAATGTGTGTGAGTGTTTTCTGTGTGTGTGTGTGTGTGTGTGTGTGTGTATGTGTGTGTGTGTGCCCACCCACTATGCATGCTCACTTCCTCAAGGGGTCCTAAGAGGGGATTAGAGGCCCTGGAACTGGAATCACAGATGGTTAAAAGACATCAAGCAGGGCAAAACTCATTTGTGGGAGCAGTAAGTACTTTTAACTTCTGAACCATGTCTCCATCCCAAGCTTATGTTCTTTTAAACCTTCTGGAGCCACCATGGGGCCTCTGTGGCCAAAAATTCTCAGAGAAGTATCCCACTCCTAGCACTGGGATTTATGTTGAAAATGTATGGTTTTTGGATGAAGCATACAGAATATCTCAATTTATTCAAACTCCTTTGAAAAAATAAATATTCTAATTAGCTTATAATATTAAAAACTAGTTCATAAATTATAAATAATCAGTGGTCTCTATACCATGTCCTAGTTGGCTTCTCTATTGAACTTCATCACAAAGGCAAGTTAGAGAGGGAAGGGTTTAATTTATCTTATACTTCCAAGTAATAGTTCATCATGAAGGGGAATTGGGGAGAAACTCAAGACAGGAATCTGGAGGCATTAACTGAAGCAGAGACCATGGAAGACTGCTGCTTCAGGATTTGCTCTCCATGGCTTGCTCAGTCAGATTTCCTATATAACCTAGAACTACCTGCCACAGGGATGGCACTGCCCACAATGGCCATCACATAGGAAGAAAATGCTCCCACAGACTTGCCTACATTTCAGTCAGATGGACACATTCCCACACTTTTCAGGTGACTCAAGTTTGTGTGAAGTCAACAAAAACTAGCCAGCATGATGTGGTTTTTGAAAATACATTTTTAGTCTTTGTTAATTCTGTTCCCTTTCCTTGTTTTCTTTTTGTCATTGTTTTTGTTTTTCTGTTTTTGTTTTTTCCCCACCCATTTAAATATCCCCAGGCCTGTGATTTTTATTCTACTTAGTCTGGAGCATCCCATGTTATATAATAATTTCTAATCTCATTCATTCTCCTGGAAATTTCATTTAATCTTTGTTGCCTGTGGAATAAATTTCCATTGCATATATGCACTTGTTTTCATTATCCACTCAGCAGTTAATGGATATCTAGGCTGTTCCCACATCCCTGTGATTGTAAATCTGAATGTTCAAACACCTCTGTGGTAGAATCCAGAGCCCCTGGGGTATGGGCCCAGAGAATTATATTTTTAATTTCCTGAAAAACCAGCAGACTGTCTCCACAGAGGTTGCCGTAGTTCACATGCCCACCACCAGTTAATGCTAGTTTCTCTCTCACGTCCTCATCGGCGTTTGCCGTTGTCTGCTTTCTTGAGGATAATCATTCTGACTGGAATGAGAGAGAATTTCAAAATAGCTTGAATTAGCATCTTCCTCCTTGAAAAGGATGTTGAACACATTTTTAAACTACTAATTGGTCATTAGTATTTCTTCTTTTGCAAATTGTTCACTTCATTAGTCCATTTGTTGACTGGTAGCATTTTCGGTTTTGTTGTTGTGTGCTTGTGTTTCTCTTTTTTCTTTCTTTCTTTTTGTTTTTCTTCTTTCCTCTCTTTTTCCTTTGGTGTTAATTTTTGCAAATGATTTTATATTCTAGATATTATCAACTTGCCTGAAGAATAACCAGCAAAGAGTTTCATCCCACACCATAGATTGTCTATTCGCTCTCCTGAGAGTTTTCTTTTTTGTATGAAAACCTTTTAGATGTATGTAGTCTCATTTGTTAATTATTGGAACTGCTTTCTGTGCTACTGGATTCTTTCTCAGAACATTCTTGCTTATCCTTACATCCTGAAGCAATTCCTCTTCCTTTCCTCTAACATCTTCAGAGTTTCCTTAGCTAGATCAGAAGACAAGTGAAAAATATAAAATGGGTAAAAATCAGAAAAAGTTAAATTTCTTTGGCTAGTTAACATGATTCTATACTTACAAAACCCTACAGATTCTAGGAGAAATCTCTATATCTAGTTTAAAAATGCAATAAAATCGCAAGATATAATATCCACATACAAAAATTAGTAGTTTTCATATACACCAGCAGCCAATCTGTTGAGAGAGAAATTAGGAAACCTATATCCAACTCATATTAGCACCCTCCCCCAATGTAATAAAAATAGCTAGGAATAGACCTAATGAAGGAAATGAAATATCCCTACAATAAAATTTTAAGACACTGAAAAAGAAATTGAAAAAGACCTGGATTTTGTAAAGACCTTCCATTTTTCTGTATTGACCACATTATCATTGTGGAAGTAGTTACATTACCAAAACAAGTCTACAAATTCAGTACAATTCCTAGCAAAATTCCAAAGTCACTCTTCTCAGGTAGACATAGAAAAACAAAAGAAAAGTCAAATGCAGTCCTAGCAGGAGGAGCAGAGCTGGGGTATCCCAACAGAGCAGCATGTGGTCCTAACCACCGTGACATCTTTCTAGCTTGTGCCCTTTTTATTTTATTTTATTTTGCTTTCTTTTATTTTTGAGATGGAGTTTCTCTGGGTAGCCTTGGCTGTCTAGGAACTCATTCTGTAGACCAGGATGGACTTGAACTCAGAGATTCCTCTGCCCCTGTCTCCCAAGTGCTGGAATTAAAGGCATGCACCACTACTGCTCTGTTGCCCTTTTGTTTTAATAAAAAAATGTTCTCCTTCAGTTTAATGGCTTTATTGGATAATAATTCACATACAATAAAAACAAACCATTATGATCTGATGTACTTTGAACCAATCACCACTATCAAAGTTTCAATTTTCAATTATTTTCCATTTCTTATACTACTTCCTTAACCCACCCTTTAAAATGATGCGGCAGTAATAGACATTTCTGTTGGTTCTCAATCCTTGAGGATAAATGATAGTTTTTATCATAAATATTATGTTAACGGTATATTCTCTTTTGAAATTTCCCTGTCAGTATGAAGAAGCTGTCTTTGACTAGTTGGTTGAATTTTCTTGAATGGATAATGAAAATGTGATACAATACATGATGACATATTATTCAGAAATGATGAAAAATAAAATTATGAAATTTGAATCATTTGAAATGATTCAAGTTATAAACAATTATACTGGGTGAGGTAATCTAGAAAAACAAAGCTCATGTTTTCTCTTATCTATGGATGTTAGTTTTGAATCTTTAAACATGTCTGCGTTTCATATAGATTACTCATAGATGCCAGGAAACTAGTAAGAAGCCGTGTGTCAGGGGGAGTGACTTTTGAGGAATGAGAAATAGAAGAGGATGATTTAACAGATTGAATGGGAATAGTAGAAGCTTCCTAAAATACTTATACATATAAAAAGAGTTTAAATGGAATCATCCTATCATGAGTAACCTATACTCAATAACTCAAACTAACAAATAAAAAGCCCAGTACCAGGAGTAGATTACCTTTTTTTGAGTTTTTGGCCAGTGATAGCCCTTAAGCCAGTGAGCTATAAAGGCTGTTGCTATTGATCTTGTTATCATCCATAAAATGAAACACTGAAACCCTATTGCTGAAGATACCACATACTTAGTCATAGATCATAAAGAAATTAAACTTGAAGTTTCATTCAAACTGATTAGCTTTTATGGGGATAGAAGGTGCTATGTATGCTAACAGAGGAGAAAATAATCACCAGTATTACCCATCTGTGAACTCTGAACTCCAACAATGACTTGTGCTACAACATATTCCCACTGATGCAATAGTGGCAGGATTGTTGTGGGAGTAACCAACCACTTTCTGGTCATATTATGGCCCATTTTACAATTGCCCTTACCTATGATACCTATTCCACAACCCCTCCTCACAAATCTTAGGAATCATGTAGAAAAGAGAGCAGAAAGATTCTACAAGCAAAATCCCAGCATGACTATAGACATGTGCAAAAAACTGAGAAGCTATTGGCAACTGATAGCTGCCAGAAGCAGGAAAGATCAACTTTTTTAAGGATATATCCACTGATTGGTTAATCATGCAGTAGTAGATTTAGGCAGCACAAACTGTAGTTGATCAGTATGAAAAAGAAGGGGCTGGAGTAGGTGATGGGTTTGTGCTAAATGTGATGATCATGTGAGGTTGCCCTGGTTTTCCTGTCCAGCTTTGTTAAGCCAAGGGATTTGGATTAAATCAACCCTGAACGCTTAAATTAAGTTTCACTTGTTAGCTATATCATCCATTGTTATGTGTGTGGGTTTTCATTGTTACTGAATTTTCAAAACGCATTGAGTCTAGGGGCTAGTAAGGTAGTTCAGCAGGCACTTGCCAGAAGCCTGAGAAACCTGCGTCTAATACATAAGACCATCCTAGAATGAGTTGCAGGTGTTATCACTTTCTCAAAGAGTCTGTACAACTAGAACCCAGTGGTGCAGTACAGCACTGGAATTCTCTGCATGGGGACATTTGGTTCCTGTTCTTGGGTCACTTGTGGCCTTATGCATATTTCTTGAAGTTTGCCTTTTTTTGGAAAGCTGTTTTGTTTTATCTGTGATTCAAATAATATAATTTTTTCAAATATTCATAGTTACATACTATATTTATATAGCAATATATAGTAACTCTATGCAAAAAAGTCTCATTTATTCTTAAAATATATAGCCAAATTATCTACTAAGAATGAAGATTTCATTATAAAGTATTTCTTAAAAATAATGCATTTACTGGTGAGCTACAATAATTATAATGCTAATATAAAAATCTGTCAATTCATGATTACTTATGTTTTATTGTTATGTCATAACTTTACCTCCTTTCTTCCTTTAACCCCATCAGATGGGTAAGGAAACTGAGCTCTATAAAGACAGAGTAACTTCCAAAGTTACACTGCTAGACAATAATTACTGAATAATAATTATTATGCAATTGATAATAATTTAATAATTACTTAATAATTTATTAATTATGTGGCTATTTAATAATTAGTAGTCTAATTTAATGATTAATGCCTTGTCAACAGTACAGTCTATTCTTAATTTATTCAAATAAGCTGTAAAAGGCTTATTGGATGACATAAAGTAGTTACAGGTACTAAACCAGAAAGTTCATTGTCCCTTAATCTCTCTAACTTTTAAAGTTCTATAAGTCATGATTTTGAAGAAAAGAAATGTTAGTTTTAAGGTCATTTCAAAGTAAGAAAACCATCATCAGTTCAGGAAAAAGAAGCCCACATCATGGGTCTTTGAAGTGTTTAATTCAGGTTCAGTCTGCATTCAGGAAATGTAATCCATGTGTTTCTGCAAGCTGAACACAGATTTATTCACACATATGAAAACCAAATAGGACTAAAGTGTGTACACTTAAAACTAAACTGGAACACATGAAGTCTGAGCACTCCAAATAACAGTATCCTACACTAATACTTATTTCTACTTTAAATGCATAGAACAAATTAGTAGTATTGACAGTTTCCTTGGGAGTCATTGTGAAGGAATCTGTTAGATTGTACAGTTCCCCTTGCCAAAATGAATTTTCCTGGACTAGCCTAGGAAGGAAGAAGGGTGGACTTATTCTTCATTCCCTGAGACATGCTCGTGGTCCACCCTTATCCTTTTTGCACACTGAAAGAAAATGAAGTGTACCTGAGACTTAAAATGAAGACAAGAAGAACTTCAGAGGGCAAACAGAGAGAGAGAGAGAGAGAGAGAGAGAGAGAGAGAGAGAGAGAGAGAGAGAGAGAGAGAACTGTGAAAGTCAAGGCTTACATATACCTGTGAACACACAAACAAAAAATAACATCACTACTTTATTGAAACTGCTTTGTTTTTATCATAAGCATTGGATGGACTTACACACTGTGTTAAGTCTCTCTTCATGTGGAATCTATGTCACCCAATCAGAGGAGAGAATTGTGAAAGGTGACCCAAAAAGATGACTACGTTCTTCTTTTCTTTCTTTCTTTCTTTCTTTCTTTCTTTCTTTCTTTCTTTCTTTCTTTCTCTTTCTTTCTTCCTTCCTTCCTTTCTTTCTTTCTCCCTTCCTTCTTTCTTTCTTTCTTTCTTTCTTTCTTTCTTTCTTTCTTTCTTCCTTTCTTCCTTCCCTCCCTCCCTCCCTCCTTCCCTCCTTCCTTCCTTCCTTCCTTCTTTTTATTTTTTTTCTTTTTGGTCTATTCATGATTCTAATTGATTGTATCAGTTAAGTCTTGAAGAGTTTTTCTTATAACTCTGGCCTTATTTTCTGATAATTTTTGTCAAGTTTAAACTTTACAATTTCAGCCAATTTTAATGTATATGCCTTCCAAAATATATGTTCAAATGTTCTCACTTTGGTGGGAAAAATATGAGTGTTTATATATCTGAGAGAATTTACCTTAAGCATAAGAAAATGTATATTGCACATTTATAATCAAATGTGGTACTTTCCCGAGGAGCACATTTATTCATTTAGTTAAGTTATCACAATAATACACATTTCTTTTGAAAATAATGTTTATTTTAATGGATTTATTTTTATTTATGTGTATCCATGCATGTTTCTAGGCACTCTTGCATGCATGCATTCAAATACCCATGGAGACCAGAAGAAGCGTGTCAGCCTTGGCTACCTAGGAAGTCTTATCAGCCTAGACTATGTGAGACCTTCTCTCCAATAGCAAATCAACTTGGGTAACGTGTTTGCTGCACAAGCATTAGGATATGAACTCAGATCTTTGGCTCTCATGTAAAAGCCAATCTGTAACCCCAGTCCTGAGCAGTAGCACGGAATGGCCATCTGAAAGATTCATTGGCTATCTAGTCTGGCTGGAGTAGTCAGCTGCATACTCTATGACTAACCCTATATCAGAAAATGAATTGGGGGGCGGGGGATATAGGAATATACTCCAGGGAGAAACAAAACAAACTAAGAAAATACCATTTGGAAACTCACTTGATTTTCTAAGTCACCAAGATTTACCAGGTCTGTTCCTCTGGGAAGCATGTAATCTATGCCAATGCTTCTTAAACCTTAAAGTGTGTGCAAACCCCACATGCCTTACTGGAAAGACAGATTCCGGTTCAAAAGGCCCAGTTCCCAGGAAGCCTTCATAACAACTTTCACTGTGTTGCTGAAACTCTACCACCCACACTCCCAATAACAGGAGTTTTCTAGCACTCAGGGTCACAAACACTCTCTTAGGAATTCAGGTGGAAATTAAGTGAGGTTGAAAGTAGGAATACATCAAGGAACAGGTTTTATGTTTAAAGTATAATAATATAATGGCTTAATTAACATCATGGCAAATGTGAATGGAAAAGGTGTATGTGATGTGTGCATATGGTACACATATATACATCTGATGTATGTGTGATACTTGTGTGTGGTATACATGTGTGTGTATGTTTTGTTTGTAAATGGCATGTATGGTGTATGTATGTTGTATGGAAATCTGTGTGAATTGTATTGTGGTGTGTGTGGAGTAGATATGTGTGTAATATGTGTCTATTCTCTCTGGGTGGTGTTTGTGTATATATGTATGTGTGTGATTTCTGTGTGTTTTGTGTGTAGTGTGAAATAATGTGTATTTTTATGTGGCATGGGTGTACTCTGTATGTAGTATTTGTGTATATGCTTATGTGTGTGATGTTTGTGTATACTCACTATGTAATGTTTGTATGTATGTATATGTATGTCATGTGTGGTTTTTTGTGTGTTATGTGTGTAATGTCCATGTGTAAAGACTAAGTGAGAGGAAAGTTTTCTGTAGCACTCGTTCTGATTATTTCTTAAATAAGATTACTGAGTTTTCCATGTGTTCTCAGGATAGTTGGTGTGATGCAGGAGAGTGGTGCACTTGTGCCTGTGTTCCTAACTACCAACCAAGAGAAAGATGTTCTAATCTTTCCTAACTACCAACCAAGAGAAAGATGTTCTAATCTTACCTTGAACTTGCAAATGACTTTGAGGAAGATAAGGGGAGACAAGACATTAGAGCAAAGGAAGCAGCAGAGTAAAAGAGAGTGTGATTCGTTGAAATAGTGAGGAAGCTGGTACAACTCTGAAAATTTGTGAAAAATCTGTTTTCTGAATGAAGATGCACTAGGTGCAACTTGGTTATTATGAATAATCTGAGAAGCTAAGGGCTGATAGGTAAGACCCAGCAGACCCATGATTCAGCTCCACCAGTTCTGCTGATGAAGCTTAGAATAGTCACTGAATGGTGAGGGAGCATTCTCTACTTGCTTTGGGTCTCTGAGGTGGAGACAAACATGGTCCCTTTCTATATCACAGGAGGCTATTGTGAGCCACTACACCTATGACAAATGTGTGAATGAACAGCCCTTCATATGCTGTCATATACTGTATATTTTATACTGTCATCAAGATTTGTGAGCAGGGTTCTTTTCAATGTCATCATTGAAGAAAAGCAATTTCACCATCAACTGCCTTTTCTTTCTTCTGAAAAATTTCCTAGCTTGTTTAGGATATCTTTCTGAATTTGGTCCCTATGCATTCCCATCCTATTTGGCACTCTGGGATTTATGCAGAGCTAGTGCGAATTGGTGAGGCCAGGATAACCACAAATACTTCCATCTCACTGATTTTTTGCTTTGTTCTTGTGCTTTCTCTATTTGTTATTTCCTCTTTGCATGATTCTTCCTCCCCTTCTACCTCCTTTTCTTTTTCCAGACCACATTTTATAAATTGATAAAGCCTACTAATATCAAGAGTGGCAATTGTTATCTATCTTGTGCTCACTGACTTACATGAGGACAAGCTCCGTTTTGTTTTTTTTTTTTTTAAATAAAAGTCAGAGTAGCAAGAAGTTGTACACAGCAACCAGCTTTAGCTTTGATGGACAAAAAGATTTCTGTGAGTTCAAGACCAGCCTGGTCTACATGAGTTCCAGCCAGAAAGGGCTACATAGTGATCTATGTCATGAAAGAAAAAGAAAAAAAGAGAGAGAGAGAAGGGAGGGAAGGGGAGAGGGAGGGAGGAAGGAAGGAGGAAAAGAAAATCTTAGACAAGATTTTTAAAAAGAGGTTTAAAAAATATTCTAAAAAATGTTCAAGTGTATTTGAAATAATTTGTGTTTTTCATAAAGATTTGTGTTTATAAAAGCTTTTATTTCCTCTTATTCTAAACACTTCACAAGTGTTTGTTGCTCTTAGATGCTCTTAGATGTCTAGACTTCAACACGATGATGTTCATTGTCTAAGGCCGACTGCCAAGCTCACCCACAAGGACAGGAAAACAAGCACACACTGGCATCTGGTGGGAATTAGTAGTCCCCACTGTGACGCATCGCAAAATGGGAGTGAAAGGAGACATGCTCGCTTGTGTGGGCCCCAAGCATCTCCTCAAGTCTAAACACAGGCCGTCTCCTGTAGACTCTCTCTGAGCACCCTGCTCCAACCTGGTCCAGCCATGGGGCAGCCACCACACGCAGGACAGGCAAAATCAAATATAAACAACCTGGACTGTGAGCACAGCACCACTTCACTCCAAAGGCAGGATTCACAGCGTAGCTCTGCCTGTCCTGGAACTCACAGAGAACTGCCTGCATCTGCCTCCCGAGTACTGGAATTAATGGTGTGCGCCACTGTGTCCAGCTTACAAGCATTATATTTTTCAGGCAAATTTATGATTTAGAACCTGGAAGCCACATCTGGGTATCGCCTGTTGTTGCTGTCTATCTACACTTAGGATGGGGATGCGTTTGCTTGAAGAACAGCACAGAGACGTGAAAGCCCGGGCTTTTAGGTTGAATTAAGGGATGTCCTGAATTAACGTTGGAGAACACAGTCAATTTGTAAATTACAGATGCCCAGAGTTCATTATTTCCAACTGCCTTTCCATAGAGAGGGCAGGCTACCATCAGTAGGGAAGTGCCACAAGCTAATGGAAGCTCCGCTGAGGTCAAGTTTCAGGATGGTAATCCTGGTGGTCCAGAGCAACGTTTCCTTAACGCATGCACAAGATTCCAGGAAGTCTGATTAGCAGATATCGCAATGCAGTCCTCCAGTCTCTCCGCAGTTTTCCTAACGACAGGAAGATGAAATGCCATGGCATAAACAATCACGAGGGAGACATTTGACAGGCAGGTCACTGAAGCAGATAACACAGAACAGGGAATTTTCATCGTCATTGTCACTGATACCCTGTTTTACACCGTGTCCTTGCTGACCTGGATCTCACCACATATCTGTTTTTCTCAGTGAATTAATTGTAGCATGAAAGTAGTCCTCATTTTTTTAAAACTTTCTTCTTAAAAAGTGAAAAATCAAGAAATCAGTTCCCTCCTCCCCAGGCCCATTCACAAATACTTTGCCTATCTCCTGTATGTAATCTACATTTTGTTTAACAGAAATAGTTTATATGTGTCATCGAAAGAGGGGCTTATCTCATTTCCGAGAATTTGAAATAATCCCATCAAGAATTATCTTCCCCGCCTTATGTAGTGATGTTTGAAATGTTGAAGGTATCTGACATAGAGAGCTAACTCTCATCCAGCTTTTGTCTTTCCTGTAATTTCGAAAGAAATTCTGTATGTTTCAAAATGAATACTTTTATTAACACACTCTATTTTACCCAATTCAAACAGTGTAAAATAGAGAATCTAAATTCCCATTGTTGTCCTATAAATAGATGTCCAGAAAAGAACAGAGAATTGTTTAGGAGCAGAGAATAGCCAGGCCACCTGTGACAGGGTCAGGCTGTCCCTTGCTTTTCTTTGCTGCCATCTGTAACTGGTTGCCTTTACCTTCCTTTTTTGCTACTAGACAAAGGAGAGTTTTGGGGCTCTTATTCCATTAATCGTTCTCAAACAAAAACACAAGGCACCCCGAGGCAACATGTTCTCATGGAAAAGATAACGTGAATTCATGTGGTACAGACCACACTAAAGAGCTAAAGTAATGTCTATAAGACTGACAGCAGATGAGAAGATAGTAGATGAGAAACCAGAGTGTAGTGCAGGAGGTAGGATGGAGGTGGATTCATGGGGAAGAACAGAAGACAACTGAAAATGGCCACCATTTTTTCCCAAAGAAGTCCAGCTTCTCCCTGAATGTGGATCACATGCCTTTTGTTTATGTAGCATTTTACACATTACAAATTGTATCTCTCATATTATTGCTTTCCACCAAGAATATATTGTTACAGGGAATTGGATCTCTCAGCTGTTGTTGGTTCTCAGTCTCATTGATAAAGGAATTTTAAGAGACTCGGAAGGAAGCTTAAGGAGGATGTTATTGATAGAAAAACAATACATCAGAAAACATGAAAATTGCAGTTGGCACCTGGAAGGGGAAGAAAGTCCTGTTTAGTTGAGATGTGCAAGCAGCTGCAGAAAGGGCAGAGCATCAGAGAAACGGCGAGAGAGCACAGTGTCGGGAAAGCAGGTTTCGGTATTGGCTGCTTTCAGGAAAAGGCGTAGAATGAAGGGAAAGGAAAAGTAACCATTTTTAAGCTGTAGCTTTTGAAAATGGACAAGCATAGCAGTGAAAATCCATAAATATTTGGCCTGAGGGTAGACTTTCTAGGGGAAAATACTTTATCTCATGCCATTAGCAGGTCCTTGGATAAATCAGTTTTCCTTAGGGGTGGTCTAGTAGCCAGGCAACTTTGAGCTCCAGTTGGATTAACTCTTTGATTTATGTTTAAAAACCACTTATAAATACTCACATGCATGTGATAATTGTCTTTCTGGGTCTGGGTTACCTCACTCAAAATGATGTTTTCTTTATGCCTGCAAAATTCAAGATGGCATTATTTTTTTCTGCTGTGTAGTACTCCATTGTATAAATGTACCACAGTTTCCTTATCTATTCTTCGGTCAAGGGGTATTTAGGTTGTTTCCAGGTTCTGGCTATGACAAACAATGCTGCTATGAATATAGTTGAACACATGTCTTTATGGCACAATTGAGCATCCTTTGGATGTATACCCAAAAGTGGTATTACTACATCTTGAGGAAGGTTGTTTCCTAGCTTTCCGAGAAATCGCCACACTGACATCCAAAGGGGTTGTACCAGCTTACATTCCCACTAGCAATGCACAAGTGTTCCCTTTACCCCACAACCTCTCCCGCATAAGTTGTCATCAGTGTTTTTTATCATGGCCATTCTTACAGGTGTAAGATGGAATCTCAGAGTTGTTTTGACTTGCATTTCTCTGATGACTAAGGATGTTGAACAACATTTCCTGAAGTGTCTTTCAGCCATCTTAGCAGTTGGATTAACTCTTAAGGGAAAATATCATCCAATCAGATCCAACCTCTAGAAATATCAGGATGTCTTGACTCCTTACTGGGCCAGAGGCAGAACTCAGAATCTTTTTTTTTAGACAATGACAAAAAGTTTTCCTTGAGCTTCAACAAAATCCAGATACATTTACCTTTTCCTGTTGTCTTTTTTTTAAATTAATTAATTTATTTATTAAAGATTTCTGCCTCCTCCCCGCCACCGCCTCCCATTTCCCTCCCCCTCCCCTGATCAAGTCCCCCTCCCTCATCAGCTCAAAGAGCAATCAGGGTTCCCTGACCTGCGGGAAGTCCAAGGACCACCCACCTCCATCCAGGTCTAGTAAGGTGAGCATCCAAACTGCCTAGGCTCCCCCGAGCCAGTTTTTGATCCTGTTGTCCTTTGTATCTTAACCGTGATGCTTCTCTTTCTAGTGGTACCAGGAAAACAGTAGACAGGGAAAGGCAGAGTATGAGGAGGGGTCCATCCACAATGACTTCCAAGCCCGCTAATGTCTGTCTAGTTACCTTAATACCACCATGATAGTAAAAATGTAGTACTATGTCTCCATACTGTAAACCAAATATCTTTGGAGACTGTGGTTGGTGAGGTGCTAAGAACAATTATTGTTCTTGCAGAGAACATAGGTTCCGTTCCCAGCACCCACAGCGTAGCTCACAATCTTCTGTACCTCTAATTCTAAAGAATTCAACAACCTCTTCTGGCCTCTGTGGTACATATACATAAAAACAGACAAACACTAATAATATACAAAAATATATTTTTATATGTATACATACACAGGAAAGTTTTGTACCAAAACCAAACTTCATGTAATAGTTAAAGAACAGGAAATCTAATATTTTCTAATTTAACTCAACATTCTCCCCATCAGTATGCACCTTCACAGATTGTTGACCTTTCAAGCAATTTCCAGAAGAATCTCTTTCCTTCTGGCCAAGCCTCTTCAACAGGGCTCCTTTAAGACACTGCTCAGACAAATGCTGAGGTCATCTGTCTCACCAAGAAACTCATTTTTGTGTTGTCTGTAGGTGCTCCAGCTCTCTAGACAAAGGATTCTTTTGGGACCATCTTAAATCTTTAAGCCCAGCTGCAAACCCTTTGTATGCTCAGAGTCTGCTTTTTAGGAAGAATTTTTTTTTTAATCCCTTGAGCTGGCACAGTTGCTTTCCTACCCAAACCCAAGGCCAGTTCAGACTGAAACTTCCTAAGTGATATAAGGAAAAAGAATCTCTCTGTAGTGAATCTCTCTAATTCCTATTCTGTCCCCTTGTCCATTAGTCTACATGAACCTGGAGAAGAGGATCCATAGCCTCTGCTCATCTAACAGTCTCAACAGGTAGCCATGGATGCTTAAAAAATAGCTCTCAATTTGGCAGAGTTACACCTCTGTTTACTACCTTAAAGTGAAATAGCAATGTCAATGAATTTAAAATAAAAATTGACTGTCAGTAGAAATGATTAAACCTCATATGTTGAAACTTCTCCTGTGAAAAATCATTTTAAAAAATTTGTTTAGAAATTGGCAGCCAACAATGGTCACACACACTTATAATACCAACACTCAGGAGGTAGAAACAGGTATATAAGAAATTCAAGGTCCACTTGAGTTACATGAGACTTTGTTCTTATTTTTTCTTTTAAAAATTTTAGGCGACATATTTTGATCATATTATTTTCCCTTTCACACCTCTCTACCTACTCAGCTTCACATAATTTCTCTCTCAAAAATATGCAAACAAACAAACAAGAAAAAGAGCAAGAGAGACTTAAGAGCCAGAAGACCAGGAAGTTTGCTTTAAGGTGGTGTCTCCTAGTAATGTCAGAAGCTACATCCATGAAATTTCATCATCACAATGGCCTAAACATGAGCTGAACATGGACAACAACAATGTGCATATGTCAAAATGAACAGGGAAAATATCATGAGACCTTAATCCTGAAAAATGAACTATAGACACATGAGGACTGTAGAGAGTAGAGAAATGGTCTTTCCCAGGGAAGAGCACAATTGGTTATCCAATGCCAATTGGTCAGCCCTGAAGACAAGCATATAACCAACATTATGCAGACAGAGCAGAATATATGTAGGAATATATGCACATATACTTACACGTATATGCTGATAACAGCAATTAATGAAAACATTGAAAATTAATTCAACAATTTGAAAGGATATACAGGATAGTTTAGAAGAAGGAAAAATAGGCTAAAAAGCAAAAACTTATAGTAAAATATTTTTGAAAACACCCAAAAACCCAAATATTGAAAACAAAGTAAAACAAGAAAGAAAATCAGTAAAAAGCAAAAGCTCATAAAGCACACACACAAAGCCACATAGTTCTTTTGTGCTGCTCAGCTACTCTTGGGTATGGGCTGTGCCCTGGAGTTGGTTACTATAGCCAGTGAAACTCAGCCAGAGAAAACTGAATTTCCCTTCACCAGCAGGTATAAATTGCAAATAACTATAACTTCTTGGTTCGGGATGGAATTTGTATCCACTTCCCTTCTCAATGCTAGGATTTTTGTTTGGTCAAAAACTTCAGGTATTGGGTATGCTATCACTATCTCTGTGTGTTCATATGTGCCACAACCTTGTGTCTGAAAGACAGTCTTTCCTTTGGATAATCACCTCTCTGGCTCCTACAATCTTTCTGCCTCCCCTTTGGCATAGATTCCTGGACTTTGAGAGGAAGGGTTTAATCAAAGATATCCCATTTAAGGATGAGTGTTCCAAAGTCTCACTCTCTGCACGTTGTCCATTTCTGAATTTCTTTATTAATTCCCATCTACTGCATGAAGAAATGTCTCCAATGAGGGTTAAGCGATGTAGAGTTAATTTCATTCCTGTGTCCCTCTAAAAAAATAATAATAGTAGGTTATAGGCCTATGGGAAACCTATTATTAGTTTTAGGTTTTTGGATACTTTAGCAGTATCAGGTATTAGCTCCATCTCATTGGCCTTAAATACAATTAAAAATTGTTGGTTATTGCCATAAGTTTTTTTTCTGCTAATGAACTAATATATCTTGCAGGTGGCAGGTCTCTGCTGTAGGTTAAAGGGTTTGTCACTGGGTGAAATTGATGATTTTTATCCTCCTCCAGTAGAATGCAAAGTCCCTTCTAGCACCATGAACACTATTCAGTAGGGATGAAGCTTCAGCTGAGTATCACCTCAATTTCTCAGTATTGAATAATAATGATAATAATAATAATAATAAAATAGTAGTGTTGAGTAGGTAAGTTGTCTTCAGTACTAAGGCCTTACCATCTATTATGGAGAGTAACAAACAACCTTGGAAATAGCCCATGAAATTTGAAGAGAGGGCCTATGGGCCCTTTTTGTCAGTAACTTGGTTCGATGTAACCCATTCTTGACACTTGAAGGTTTTACTGGGCATAAAATGTCTATCTAGAATATTATCTCTCAATTATTCAGTGATTCATTTTAATTTCTTTTATATCATATATTAGGAACCTTTACAGTAGTATATTTCCATATGGCTAAAGAAATATTTTTGTGTAGCATAATTTAATTCACTTCACTTAACTGCAAAATAATATCAATCAAACAAACAATAACAACAAAAACCCAACAGTCATCAACCTTAAATTCTGCTTTTTGACATGATAGAAAATTTAGAAACAAGAGAGAATCTCATGTTCTCTATCTATCTATCTATCTATATATATGTATATATATTTCATACACACACACATACAGAGAGATAGAAAGAGAGAGAGCACTTAGATTTCTCAACTTATAAACATATTTCTGATAAAACAATCCTGAATGTGGATGTGAATGTACAATGTAGACTCTCTATGAACTAGAGAAGATGTTTTATATGCCTGAGGGAGGCTTTAGTATGCACAAACTAATCATCCTTTTCTATAATCTTTCTGGGAATTACACGCACACAGGCCAGTTGCATCATGAAATTACACGTGAAGCTATTCAAGTCACAGGGGCTCTGGGGTGACATTACCTTAAGATCAACTATTCATTACCTTATTGCCAAAGTAAAGCCACTTATTACCTTTGCCCTCAGCATTTGCTCATGGTGTTAACCCATTTCATAATTTTTACAAAAGTTAGATATTGGGCTGTGATTCTTTATAATGAAATTTCATTCATCACTGAGCTGGGTAAAATTCCTAGTGTTCCATGTACTATTTTAAGCTACTTTAAGTTTGAGCATAATTTTTGTCATCTATATTATTTTCAGCAAATGAACAAATCATGAATGTGAACTGTTCTACTATATTATTTTAAGCTTAATGCTATTAGAAGCTATTGTGCTTCAAGACAATGGCAATCATGTCGCACAGCCGATTCTGAAGGCAATGGAAAATTGAGAAAGTGCTTTAATAAACAGATGCTTCCTTTGCCTTTTGAAGGAAAATCATATTTATTTGAGCAGACTTTCTCCATATAATACAATCTGCATGTTTTATAGGGTGACCATTTCCCAGAGTTTACTCATTTAATGAGATCACTGCCTCGCATAGAAGTCGTCTCTGCCTTGCTCCATGTCAGCACTAATGTGTGCAGATGGGCTGAACAGAGAAAAGGAACACGATCCCACAAGAGCTTAAGATTTTGGAGAGCAAAGGCTGTTTGGCGCAGCTCTCAATTTTTCAGAATGTTTGCAAGAGCAAACTACAGGGGGCAGCAAATTTTAGCAGGCACTTCAGAATTTGCTGAAGAAGTTCAGGGATGGTCCACCTCCCCAGCTGAGAAATTCCCAGTGTAGATGCGGAATGTATCTTCTTACTGCTCCACTCCTAAGGTACACAAAAGCCAACCTTCATGACCTCCCGCCCACCCACTCGCACTCATCTTTTCCTAGTAAGCTCTTTCACATTCAGCAGGCAGCATTGTCTCCCTCAGATTCTGCAAACGAGTGTGATATGCTGAAGTGACATTGATTAAAGACTCTGGGATCATCTGGGCCCTGACGTGAGTGCAGGGAACAGGAGCTGCACACACCAAAGGGAAGCAGAGAGCTCCAAAGGGCATTGCATGTTCTTTCTACTGCATTTACACAGAGCAAGCAGAGGCTAGGGATACTCCTGAAAATACTGTCTAAAGATTCCTCTATCGCAAATACGGGATGCATGTAAAATCAAACTCAATCTTGCTGAAATTTTCAATGCAAGTCCACATGCATTTTTCAACAGCCAGCGAAAATGGGAGCAACATTATCCATTAACAATGCTGAATTTGATATCTGTTTTTATTTTGGACATAAGAAAAGAGGAATTCCAGCCATTTTCGAAAGACTTTGATCTCATCTAGTGTATCTTATAAATAGTAGCATCTCCTGGAGGCTTGAGTGACTGATTGCTCTTCCATGTTTGGGAGTCTGAAGGGCAGAAAAGGTACCATCTCCACCCCTTTGCCCACCTTAGCTCTGCGGTACAAGGCATCAGGCTGCTACTGTAGGGCTGCTAACAACATGGAGGACCCTTGACGAGATGAAAGGCAGAAGGTTAATGGGTTTGCAAACTAACAAGCCAAATTATTGGGAAAATTTATGGAAGACTGAAGTCAGCACTGAACTGTGCTGAGAAGTGGTGGAACTGGCTGGCATTCAGCAGCAGCAAGCCTGCAGTGGCCTCTGAGCTCTGCTCACTTGTTCCCGCTGTCCCGCTTGATCGTGCTATCCTCTCTCTGCCCTTGTGCAAGCGCTTCCTCTCCTACAGTGAAATACTACAAATAAACAGCAAAACCCAAGAAATGTCAGAAAACACCTGTGGTCTCATCAAACCAGCATAAGTAAATGTCAATATGCCATTTTTCCTAAGAATTTTCTTTTCTTTTTCAAATAGCATTTTCAAGTTTTCTAGTATAGCATGTATTTAGTAAGTGAGCATTAGTAAGTACACAGTTCATTGATTTTTTTCATATACCAGCAACATCACTGCAGCCAGAGACTAAATTGGAGAACAGGACATAGCAGCACTGCCCACAGGTCATCTGAACCTATCTACAGTCTCTAAACTTTCCCAGTCCTGCATCCTGACTCCATCAATAAATACCAACTTTGGTTTTTATATAATTCACACCGGGTACATTCTTTGGACTATCATTTGCTCAGCCTCATGGTTGAGAGAGACATCAACAGAGTTGTGTGGAGCTGTAGACTGGTAACTTGTTTGCTGCCAGGTGCTCTGTCCCTGCATGCTTTCTAATATAGTTCACAGAGTAAAATGATAGGCAGATGCACTGACCTCATCTTTCTCTTCCTACTATATATACATATATATTTATTGAAATAATATATAAATGATACCTAAAACTGTATGTTTTGCATCTTAATTTTTAAATAATATTTAACCATACACATATCATTTTATGTTTGTGTTTCAACACATGTCATGTCATTGATGTGTTTTCTTCTTTGGTATCATTTTATACCATATCGAATGGAGCTCATGGCTTCATTGAACACTCTTTTATCTCTCTGGGTCTTTGGAGTCTTTGTGTGTCGACTGCATGCTATGTCTCACCTTTGAGTCAATCAATACAGAACCTTGCCAGTATTTTATTATAGTGGAAAACACCTATAATAAGAGATATCACAAAGGTTTAACATTTATTTATGCACCTCTCATATTTAATACTTGGAAAATGTTTGTGGAATATATAACTAAATTGGGTGAGCATTTCTCTGGTGTTCATCTATTTTTAACATCTGGATCAGAATCACTGGAGATGCTAAAAGTGTGCCTTTTCTGCCTGCACTATTTGCCTTCTGCATTTGCAAAATGGTCCTTGCTCTGCTGACAAGAACTCTTGCCAGAATCCAGCAGGTTCTGCATTGGTCCAGATAAAATTCCTTTCACAAACCAAGAAACCTATCTGGAGAGAGATGCTGAATCCCCATCCCTGAGGACTGAGGCCATTAGAGGACCAGATGCAATTCAAATAGAATCCCATTCCTTGCTTTCTACGCCCCAAAATCAAAATCAAGAAAAGAAAACAGAAAGTAGGGAAGAAGAAAAGAAAGAAAGATATAAAGGAAGAAGAAACTAAGAGATAGCATGGGGTGTTAAGCAGGTGACAGTAATGAAAGGGGTTCTAGCACACTCACAAAACAGACATAAAATCAAATGATCCACAGGAAGAGACTGACTTTGGCCACTATGATTTCCCAGCTCTGGTACTGCTGCCTCCCGTGGTGGCTTTAAACTGTCAAGGAAAGACTGCTTTGTCTCCAACTTAGCCTAGAATCCTCTGACTATTACTAATAAGTGTTTCCTGAGCCCTGTTAATGTGTCTCCAGGCCCACAATTGTCTGTAATTCCTAACTCCATCACTGTAAGTAAGAGGTAGGGGCAGACCTCAGGCAACTTTGTGGCTTTCCTAGTAAAATCAAATTACTGCTTTCCAAAATCAGTTGTGCTAATTTGTGTTAAATTGTATATTACCAACTCAAATGTGCAACAAAATGTCTTATATATTAACATTATTTTTAAAGATCTTCTTTAATGCATATTAAAGAATGCTTCTCTTTCAAAAAAATAGTAGGGTAGTAGTGTCTAGGGGTGTGGTTCAGAGGTGGAGTCTGCTTTCCATGCAAGTGTGAGGCCCTGGTCCTGGATTTGTCACAAATGAGAAAGGAGGGAGAGGGAGACGAAGGGAGGAAGGGAGGGAGGGAGGGAAAGAGGGAGAGAGACAGACAGAGAAAGAGAGAGAGAGAGAGAGAGAGAGAGAGAGAGAGAGAGAGAGAGAGAGAGAGATCAAAGCTTAGGGATTCTAGGTGTTTGCTACAGAACCTGTCTATTCGAATGTAAAGATCGATGGAGTTCCTAAGGAAAGTGACGTTTATCTAAAATGTTTACATATATTTTATTTGTGTGTGGTGTGTGCACTTTCACCACAATGTGTTTGAAGAAATAAAAGGACAAATTGTGGAGTCGGTTCTTCCTCCACCATGAGGATTCCAGAGATTAAACACAGGTTGCCATGCTTAGTTGCAAGAGCCTTTATCCTCTAAGCCAACTCACCTGCCCTTGAACTTTATTTCTAAAGAAATTTAATTCACTTAAAACCCCCATCACTTATTTATACTTTACAATGATAAGCCCACCTCATCAATAATCTTAAAGGCTGTTGATCTTGCCCTATGAAAAGCCGCCCTTAGCCAATTTTATCATTGAGACAGGGAACTCTTAAACGCAACTCCTTTGTTACATCACTTCACTCTACTTTCCCTGTGAAATAACTAATGAAAATAGACAATATAACATTGTACCTCCTCATGTCCAGTGTTCCTGGAAAAAATCAATACATTACAGAAAAATTATCCACTTACCTACCATGGAATAGAAGACTTTGAAAGAAGACTCAGAACAACTTAGCATGAAATGGAAAAATAGATTATTCTAGAAATGGGGATATTCTAAGGTATCAGTAAATAGTGCCCAAAGTGAACATAAAGTTAAATCTTTTCTATACAAAGTCTGATTTACCTTTTGTTTAACATATACTTTTTAAAATCGCAATGTTTCAGCCCAGACCCAAGAGATGAACTTAAGCGATACAATGGTTTTGTGTCATTTGTGAGTCTTCAGGATGAGGTGGGAAGTACTCGATGAACTGGTGAGAGTTGGCTAGCTCTCTGCAACTCCCATAACCACTTTCCAGATTTGTGTGCATAGAAAAAGATATAGGTAGGAACTAAAGCCATATCCTCACCCTTTAAGGAACTGCCCTTCTGCATTTTCTATTCTTAAATTATTCTGTTTAAAATGCTGTAGATGTCTTTCGTCACAATAAAAGGCAGAATGTAAACTAATATATTTACATCATTCAGATATGCACTTGGCTATCATTCATTTGGATCATTCATCATTTGAATCAATGATGTATTTATTCATGTTATCTGATTCAGATATTGGCAATGAACTAGACTTGACATGTTTCCCACTCATTCATTCATTCATCCATCCATCCATCCATCCATCCATCCATCCATCCACTCAACACTTACATATTATATTGTCTTGTAAGAAGCCAGGGTTTCAAACACAGAAAGACAAACACAGTATTTACTCATCCATAAGTGGATACTAGATGTAAAGCAAAGGATAACTAGACTACAGTTCACACCTCTAGCAAAACTAGGTAACAAAGAGGACCCTACGAGGGATGCATGGGTCACCATAGGAGGGTGAAATAGATGAGATCACCTGGGTAAACTGTGGGGAGTGTGGGAGAGAGGAGGGGATGGGGGATGGCAGTAGGAGGAAATGGGATGGTCGAATTTAGGGAGGGACAGAGGAGAACAATGAAAGAGATATTTTAGTAGAGAGAGCCAGAATGGGGTTAGGGAGAAACCTGGTGCTAGAGAAATTCCCAGGAATCCACACAGATGACCTCAGCTAAGACTTCTAGCAATAGTGAAGAGGGTGACTGATTTGCCTCCTCCTGTATTCTGATGTTTTTAATGTTGGCATTTAGAACTGTGAATTTTCCTCTTAAAGCTGCTTTTAATATGTCCCAGAGATCTTGTTGTATTATATTTTTATTTAATTCCATACATCAAAAGAACCTAACAGATGTTGACAGAATACTCTTCCCAACACCAAAGACTATTCATTCTACTCAGCAGTCCATGGAATTTTTTTATAAAATAGGCCACATATTGGACATAAATCAATATCAATAAATACATGAAACTTGAAATATTTCCATGCATCCTATCTGGCCCTATTCCAGTACAACAATGTTTTTTCTTCTTTTTCCTTTATCTGAAATCTCTCTAGGACTATATGTGTGTATATATGGATATCTATCCCTGTATCTCGGGAATGATTCCAACTTTATCAGTGTGTATGATTTTTATAATGTGCCTCAAAATTTGTATATATATATTTTTTCATTGTTTCTTTTATTTTTGAAATTATAACATAATTATTTCACCTACTCTCCCTACTCTCCCTCCAAACCATCCCATATTTCCTTCCTTGTTCTTTTTCAAACTCATGACTTTCTTTTGTCATTAATTGTTGTTACTTGTATATATGTACATGTATACATATGTATTTCTAAATATAACCTGCTCAGCCTGTAGAATGTTACTTGTATATATGTTTTTGTGACTGACCATCCAATAGTCCATAAGCAGTGGGTGTGTTATTCCTTGGGGAAGACTAGCTCCCCCACCCCAAGTATTCTTTTTGTATCAACACGCTGCCACTAAATCATATCTGTCTTGAATTATGTGGCAGGAAAGTAGTCAGATGGCTACATGTGGTATATAATTTTATGTGTTCAAATGATTTCGCCCAACAATGTAGTAAATTCAAAAGAACTTTATAAGTACAAATGGTTACGCAAGTGAAAGGTATTATTATGTTGATAGGTAAACTTAGGCTTTGGTGTAGCATTTTTTAAAGAAAATAAAAACAGTGTAACCAATACGAATTCATTATTCTATTAAACTGTAGATAGTAATTATCCTTCTTTAAAATTTTTGCACTGAGAAACACAAATGTTTGTTTTTAAAACCCCAATTTTGTGGTTATGTATAAAACACTACTTAATAATGTACTTCATGAAAAATTTTTAGAAGTTGTAATTTTAAGACTTGGAGTGACTCTCCCAATGAGTTTTATTAGGGCAAGACAAAACCATAGACTAATCTTCATTAAATCTGGTGGAGGGGTACTTAAAGAAGGTGGATCTTTTTGTTTATTGTGAGGTTTTGAATGACTATCAAAGAAGTGAAGGAGGTCCCAAATACTGAATTAAAATGGAAGTTTTGTGTTCTGTAACTGTAAATTTTGCAACTGCTTCCTTTGACTTAAAAACCTCATCTCTTTGTAACTAGAATAGGCTTTGAAGAAAAAATTTTAAGAGCTTTATACGGGCAATAAAAATGTTGTAATCTCCTATGGCAGAGATCTAATTCATAAGGCAACATAACTTTATACACATCAATATTTGCAACCAACCAGGTTAGTAAGTAAGAGGTTCAGACTTCAAAGGAGAGGACAGCTACATAACTTTTCTTTATAGGAGCCATTGACTAAGACAACCTTTGTCGGCACTGTGCTTGAATCAGCTCAGCTGTGTGCAAGTGGGATCTGTGTAATAACTGTTGTCCTACCCCATTCTTTTGTAGAATTCACTACCTCACTGCCATGGTGATTTTTTTAAAAATATGTGTATTATTTATTTATTTGCTTTTTGTGTGTATATGTATATGCACATGTGTATGCTACAACACATATGATGGATCAGAGGAACACGTCTCAGTATCAGTTTTCTTATTCCATCAGGAGAGTACCAGGAATAGCTGAGATCAAACTCAGGTTGTTATTCTTGAAGGCAAGCACCTTTACTGGTTAAACCATTTCATCAGGCCCTGCTTCTTAACAAAATAACAATAAAATAATCTGTATAGGTTTATGTTTGATAGTGATCTCTAGCCAGTCTTTGAGACCTCAATAATTTTACAAGGCTATCATGAGACACCCACTTTAAAAAGAAACAGTAGAAAGTGATAGTTAGGATCATTGGTTATGAACTCAGACAAACCCGTCTTCAAAAAAAGTTTTGCTTTGTGCTTGATTGATAGTTCTTTGGGCAAATTGTTTATTCAGTATTTACGAACCTCATTTACTGCCTATGTAAAATAGAAAATAAATCTACTTCATGAATTATTTTATGAGTTAAGTAGAGTTACTTTTCTTAAGTCTTTTCCTAATGTTGTGATAAAACACCATGACAAAAGTAAGTTAAGGGAGAAATGGTTTATTTTGGTTTGAGGTTAATAAACATGGCAAAGAGTACATGCAACAGGATCTGGAGGCCATTGGTAGCATAGCATCCATAACCAAGAAGCAGAGATCAATGAATGCTAATGTCCAGTTACCTCAAAGCCCCCCCCCCCCATGCAGTCCTAGTCCAGTCACTTCAGCCACAGTGGTCAAGCCTTCCCATCACAAATAACCTCATCGAGTTAACTTCCCACAAGCATGCTGTGGTGCCCATCTTCCAGGTGATGCTAGAATCAAACAAGTTGAAAATTAAGATTAAGCACTTGAATGCACTTACTACAACATCCAGTACATTGTAAGTGTTTAAAGCATTGACAAAACTTTTACTGAATAACTACTATAAACCAAATGAAACACAAATGTAATTTATACGTGCATATCTCCAAATAATAGAGCACACCCACATTTCGCATCCCATGAAGATGTATAATTACAGTTTGTAAGCACTGTCAACCACTGGCATATTAGCAAACAACAAACACCATGCATGGTGCAGTCTGTTTACCTGACAAAACATAGATAATGCAGCTGCTTCATACAACAGGCAAAGGGGGTGGAGTGCTGATTGCAAGGTGGATTGAGTTCAGACACTATATTTAGTTAGAACGTGGCATCTTTTAAATTTTTGAATTATGTGATTCACACATTTTTTAATAACTTTGGTTTGTTTACCTAAGAAAACTGGGAATCCAGTAAATTTCCTCATTCTTCTTGACTACATTTATCCGACACAACTTAAAGCCATAAAGCAACCCATCTCAAAATCTGTAACATCTACATGGTTACTAGGGTCAAAACATAGTCCTGGACCAGAATAGCCACATGCTGTAAAATGTAATTGATGTTACAGTGAAGGCCAGCAAGGTGAGTCTTCATTCTGTCTGCAGACATTAGCATTATGAAAAGGTTCCTTGTGGCAATTGCATAGTTAGTGAAATGCCATTATGCCCATCTTCCCATGTGTTTTGGGGGCTGTGATTATATGACACTGGACATATACATGAATATTTAAAATCTCAATCACTTCTCCAGATGTTCCCAAATATCACTGTGCTTGGCCTATGGACAGAACACCTGGACTTAAACTTTTCATTTTATTTTTTTGCACATGCTATTCTCTTATCTATACAACCTGTTCGGAAGTTCTTTCCTGCCACTTACCATTGAGACTAGTAACCAACCAAAATAATGAAATATGAAAGGGCTTACCATGAAGACATGCTTCCTGTGTTGAAAGATGCTGCCAGTCTGCTAGGTCATACACAGATGCTAGCTGTAAACATAATCAGAGAGTGAAACGGTAATTTGGTTCAAGAAATAAAGCCATCTCCATGTTTGGGTATATAGAAAGCCTGCACATTGGTATTGGTGACTTAGGATTTGTGAAAAAGGGGGCAGTGACTAGGAAGACACAGTGGCATCAGAAATCCTTGGGTTTTTCTTCTCCTTTTCTTAAAACACCATGACCCTTAGAGACTCCTAGGGACTGAATTGTCCTGTTTTGTCTGTAATTCTCCCATATTAGCAGACAAAAGTCGTCTGCCCCAGGAACCCTTCAGTCCCAAGCACATAGACAATTGATAGCCCAGATTCTCATGTAGAGTAGCATTCCCTTCCTCACGGAGTTGTGCTACACAGTCCTGCCTAAGTGAAGCATCTAGTTTATCTGGAAAGAAGAAGGTTGTCAAATGGGAACTATTACCATCTTCAAAGATCTCATCTGCATTTCCCTTTCTGTTTCCTCTCAGAGTACAGGCTTGTCTTTTTCCATTTCATTCAACACAATCAACACGTTGCTAGCACTGTGTTAGTCACTCTAATTGATTCCATCCCATCCTGAAAGTCCGTTCCCACACTACATTTCTCAGCCTTGACACAGTGGCCACACGCCTTCCATCATCTGCACTGGAATCTCCACGCTGACTTTTGTGTTTTCTGCTGAGCAGACCTGCCATGCTGTACCAGTTCAGAATCAGAGTGAAAGCAACACCCGCGGTGGCTCCTCGGTGGGCCTTGGGAAGCAGGATATTCATTCATTCACAAACTGAAAAATAAGAAAGGTTCTCACAAACCAACGTATTGAGTCAAGTTAACCAAGAACTCCTATTTCTATCACAGATGTCACTGTACACCAGACCCATGTGTTTTCAGGGTCAGCTTGTTGAACTTCCTTCATGAAAAACAATCTTCCAATATTCCTAGAGTACAATAATCTCTCCGCTTCCCTAGCTCCATTTCGTTTCTGATTCTCCAGGTTCTACTTTTCCTACTGCTGTATAGACACATCCACAGACTATGTCAGGTTTCATTACTTGGTCCAGCTCCAAATTCAGAGAACATCCCCTCGAATACTTCAGATTTATCCTTCTTCCTTACTCTACTCCTAAAAAAGTTTTATTTCTTGTGCCTTCTGCATCATCGAAATCATAGCCCTTCCAACAGCCACAATCTTAGATGGTGGGCACACGGCATCCTTTCTTTCTCTGCTTCTCAACCTGGGACCCGATCTGTGCATGAAGATCTTCCCGGTGGGTACATTTAATGTCTAACCTAGTTGTGCAATTTCGGCACAGGCATTCTCTCAGAATGCTGACAGCATCAGGGAGAACTGGATTTTAAATAACACTTACTGGCATGGTAGTAAAGACATGTTTTCATTTTTTTCTGTTTTATCTTCTGCCTTGATTATTTATTTAATAATATGGGTATAAGAATTATATTTGTGTTGGTGCCAGTAAAATGGCTCAGGAGGTAATAGGCACCTGCTGCCACCTCTGACAGCCTGAGTCCAAACCCTGGTCGCACATAGGGGGAAGAGAAAACTAATTCTTACAAGTTGCTCTCTCTCTACTGTGAGAATTAATGAGGTAAAACAAGAACAACAAAAATCTACAGATCCACTAATTTGTTTACCTTGGCTTTCCTGTCATTTCCCAAGATGGCCTACACCCCTCCACAAATTCTGTAGAAGAAAAGAGTTGTGCGAATTCTTGATTACATGTCTCCAGGATTTTGTGTTGGGCTTGGTTAGGCTCTCCACTTCCATTACGGCACTGATTCTAGAAGATTCAGGTGATGCCCAGTGAGAAGATCTGCCCTGGGGATGGGGTCAGCACTCACACACCAGAGATCTATGGAAAGGAGATTCCTCAGTGGGAGCTTTCAGCACCACTCTGGAGGTGGGAAACAATGCACCACGCTGGCCTCCCACTTTCAAGCCATGACTAATCAACACGTCAGAGTTCATCTAGGCCTAAGTGCACTTAAGCCTGACCTTGGGGACACTGACTCAGTTCCCAGCAGGTGTGCACTTTCAGGAAATCTTCCTCTGTGCCCTTTGATCAATTTTTAAATTACCCAGGTTTATGGGCCTCGCGAACTTGAGCTACACTGCCCACTGGATCCCCGAGAACAGCTGCTGTAGTAGTATCTAGGCAGTTGTGCGAGAGTGGATGCTATGGGGAAGAACTCAGATACTGGGTTGAGGTCTTAGTGGTTAAAAGTGTTTTCTTCTCTTCCAGAGGACCTGAATTCACTTCTTACCTCTTAACTGCCGGCTTAATTCCAGTTCCAGGGGATCTGACAGCCTCTTCTTGTTTCTATAGGCACCAACGCACATGACATTCACTCACATAGACACAGACATACTTAAAAATAAAATAAACAGATAAATGAATAAATTAAAACATGCCTGGCAGTGGTGGTGTACACCTTTAATCCCAGTACTCAGGGAGGCAGGGACAGACAGATTTCTGTGAGTTCGAAGCCAGCCTGGTCTCCAGAGTGAGTTCCAGGACAGTCAAGGTTACACTGAGAAACAGTGTGTTGAAAAACGAAATGATGATGATGATGATAATCAGACCTTTAAAAAAAGAATGAAATCACTTCTCTGTGTATTCCTCATGGACAAAATCTGATCACTGAGAATCGGAGACAGCTGTTGCACAAGAGCAGCTCGCTCCTGGCCCAGGGCTAACCTCACTTCTCTGTCTCTGGTCGACATCTGCACCGTGCTTTCAGGATTGCGGTGAGAATTAACAACATGTGCTCCATAGTGAGGTATAGTGAGTGCGCATTAGTGGTGTCCATGCTAGTCTAACTGGCACTAGTAAGTATTACAAGGAATTAAGAGTCTATCAGCTCAGTCTTCCATTGCGTGTGTACATCTCTGTGGGATTTCAGTGTACACCCACATGCATTTTGCCGTGGCAGCAGTGCTATTCCAGATTGAATTCATACATCGTCTTTAAAATATCTTCATTATACTACCTTAAAAGGAGTTTGTTTTTGTTTTTTGTTTGTTTGATTGCTTTGTTTTTGTTTTTTTTTTCTTTTTAAAGTAAAGGAAAGGTAACAAATATTTGTGTCTCTGAAAATTCTAGAACTCCTTTGTGCATTTTGCATAACTTGTCTACAAACTCTTACTATTTCCATTATACAAAGTAAACAGACTCATATAATTAAGAGAGCAAAATCAGATGCCCTCTGAGTAATTCTAAATTGCCTTTCACCCCCCTCCCAGAGGGAGTGGTCTAAAAGACTTCTTTTTCTTCAGTTTTCTCCCTAAAATGTATGACCATGAGGAAGCTCCCTCACTCCTCCAATCTGTCGCATTCAAAGCTGTAAAACAAAAAGACTGGGTTGGATCCCATTTAGGAACCTTTCCAAAACTATAAGTTTTAAATCAGGTACAGTAAAATATCAATAAAAATCAATGGCATTAAGAACAAAAGGAATTGCCAATTTTCTTTTCCCAGCCAATGTGTTTTCATCTTGAAACCATGAAGGGAATAAGGGAAGAACAAAAGACCCTGCTGGTTCTTGTGCTTGCTGTTTTAATTTTTTTTTACATTTATTTAGTTTTTGCATGTGCACAATCCTCAGTGAACAAGTGGAGACCAGTGGCAACTTTTAGGATTTGACTCTTTCTTTCTATCACATGGATTCCAGGGATGGAACTCAGGTTGTTGATGTTGGTTCACTTACCTAAAGGTGATGGTTTTCCTTCTAATTCTGACCTTCAGATTACAAAGGAACAATCAGTTCTGAGCAGTAAGAATTTTGCTACATTAAATTGGTGAGTAGTAGTTGATAGCATACTGTACCATGTTGTCAGGTTCCAGAAAGAGAAAAAGCAAAAGCAAGTACCAGCCAGCAATTTCTATAAACAATACCAAATGACACAAAGTAGATTTGGAAGCAAAGAATTCACTTAGAAAAACCAGTTTGAGAGAGGATCTAAACTCTTGTCTAAAACCAGACAGATGACATTAATGTGCCATTTTTTTCTATGATTATAAACACGGTTACTGTCCTAGCTTACAGTAAAAAGGTACATTATTGGTGGGATAGACAGTGGGGATCCTCAAAGCTATATCTGAGAAGAGCAGGTTGAGTCTAGCTTATAAGCAATACTACAAGGAAAAGGATGAAAATATTTATCCTGAAAAGTCTGACTTAACTGTAGCCTGTGACAGCACATCAGAAATTCTAGCAGTTGGCAGGCAAGAGGAGAGCGACAAGTTCAATACCAGCCTGGTCAATCGACATTGTGAGTTCTAGACCAGCCATGGCCTAGTCCAGCAATATCCTACCTAAAACAGAACAAAATAAGCAAATCAAAACAAAATCCAAATTCTGACTTAAGAAGTGATGATGTTAAGGCTCACAGTGTTTGTGCTTTATTTAACTCTTCGCGAGTTACTGGGCCTTAAAACTCGAGGCACATTTTGAATGGTCTCCGAGCAGGATGATGAGATTCTTGACTTCCAATCTAAACTACTTTCTGTCTATTTCTATGAGGAAACGTGAAGGAAAACCTGATGAACTTTAAGTCAAGAAGACTGTCACGACAAATTGAAAGCAGGAATTCCAAAATTCAGAATTCTCCTTCCAGTTGATACAATGAAAGAATATTCTTCTGCCCCTGAGCAGGTTTGTTATTGTAATAAGTCTGTAATTTACAGTTGCAATAGAGAGATAAGTATTAATCACTGAGGAACACACAAGAGCAAATCAGCAACCAGTGTTGTGTGCCACTGACCCGTGAATTCTGTGATAAAAGATGACGCCTCGGCTGTGTCCTCCTTAGCGTAGAGTCCTCCCTCTGCCGGGAACTGGGCACACACATTCACATGAGCAAATGCAAAGCTAAAGGTGGGAGGAGCAAAGAAGTGAATGAACGCATTTAGAGCAAAGCTCACGGGTGTCCAAGCGGTGTGTTCAACTACTCAAGACCGAAACCAGAGTTACAGGAGGACCTAGACTAGCTGTAGAGGGGATTCTCCATCAGTTCCAACTCTCATCTCACAGCTAACACTTCCCTGACCTCATAATGGGCCGATCAAAGGACAACTTTGAATGCATGCAACAACTGACCCCTGTTTTCCATACTTGGCCAAGCAAAACAAACGTTTCATATCACCAGCAATGAGAGCTGCACAGAGAGAGAAGCCCATGTCTCCCCAGAGAGACACAGGGCTAGGATCAACCAGAGCCTCCAAGTGTGCTGTGAATACCAAAGGGAGCTTTACACTGTGCAGAATGGAATTAGCTGAGTACTTTCCCCCCGAAACACATATAACTATTTCTTATTTACTTTCCTTTTGCCGTCATTTCTCTCTCTCATCCTGACATTGCTCCTACATTTCTTCACCATGCCTTTGGGCTTGTTTGGATAGTTATAGAGGCAGCTGATATTATACTAGGTACCACAGTCATTTTCTGTCCCTCCCAGTAGTTTCTGTTTTGGGAACAAAGAATTGCACAGAAGATATGATACAGAACCACTCCACCGTTGAGCCAGTCTCCACAAACGAACTGGACACTGGGAACACCAAGGCACAATGTTTCCCCGAGTTTCTTCTGATAAGTTCTAGAGAAATGACATCTGGCAAAGCCAGCAAACTATGTTCTTCCAGTGTGACGTATATACAGCTTTTCTGATGGTTGTAAAGTATTTCAGCTTCAATGCAGTCCACAGGATTCTCAGTGTCACAACTTCCCTTAGGAATGTCAATAGCTGAGGTGAGATTGGACCCTTCTTGCCATTCCAGGCAAATCTAAACTACGTACAGACAGAACTCCGCCCTTAAATACTATTGCTTTACATTTTTATTCCACCATAGCTTTCTGTTTAAGAAAGTGGGAATTGGCTTCTCTGAGAAGACTTGGAGACCCTTATTCACGGTATTTACACAGGAAGGGCAGAGGGGAAATGAAGACACCAGGGCCTTTGTTTACTGACCTGCTTGGTCTATCTGAGTAAAATGGCAATGAGAGTTATCACTTTTAGAAAATATTGAAAAATAGGTCAAGTTCAATTGAGATCTGAGCATTCTTTTACATTTTTTTCTATAAAGGTTCATTCTGTAAATGGGAAAATTGTGAATTTTTGTTATTTAATCTTTGTCACACAAAAGAACCATTAAAAGATAAGAATAGCAAAAGATAATATTCTCATTAAAATATGCAAAAATATTTTCCTTTCTAGTAGGAAAGATAAACGACTACTGTAAAAGCTCCCCTGAGTGTCAGTATCTTATAAACTGCTCCAAACAGCTAAAAGTGAAATGTTTACTTGTTCAGGTATTATTATGAATCATTAATTTGTTGCAGAGGTTACCCTGGGCTATTCAAGTTTGACTTCTTGGAACAAGGCTCAGCTTAAGTTTCTTTTTCTAATTTGGCTAATACAAATATTTTCAATGTGAAGCAGCATGGTAATAGCAAGGGACAAAGGAATACATTTAAAAGGCATGTTTGGTTCAGGAATAATCCCAGCAGTGGAAGACAGAAAGGAGTAAAAAGTGAGGACAGTTTAAACTTCATAGGCACACCCGAATCATTACAAAAACAAAGCAAGAAAAGGAAACATTTAAAACAAAAGTTACTTTGTCTACACGCTAATCCATGACCCTGAACTTTGTAACTTTGAAGGTGTTTACAAAGAAGCCTGTATTTTTCCTCCAAACAGCAAAAGCTTGTTTGCCAAGAAGACAAGGTCAGAGAGTGAAGATCTATGCAGTCCTAACCACGATTAAATGTGCTGAGTTACTGTTGAATGTGAAGTCCCCAAATTTTAAAGGTCAGAAAATTTCCTCAGATCACAAACAAATGAGTTCTTAGTGAAGAGGTTTCTGTCAGGACCCAAAAATGAAACATTTACCAAGGGAAGAATGGACTCCGCATTCATCTGAGGATGATATAGAGCAGGGGATCTAAACCTATGGGTTGAGACCCCTTTAGGGACGTGAATGATCCTTTCACAGGGATCTCCTAATGCTATCAGAAACACAGCTATTTGCATTATGAATCATAATAGTACAATTACAGTTATGAAGTAGAAACAAAAATTTTCTGGTTGGGAGTCACCACGACATGAGGAGCTGCATTAGAGGCCCAAAGCATTTGGGAACTGTAAGAACCACTGATACAGAGCACTATCGTAACACTGTTCTGCACAAGTCTCACAACGGACACTAGAGGTGTAAGCATTGCCTGGAGTCTCATAATGGTTTTTTTTTTTTTCACCTTGAGAACTGGGTTCCTGCTCCGTTCCCAATTTTCCCAGGGAAAGTAAAGTAATTTGTAGTTTACAGGTTCCCAGCAGCTCCCCAGTGGCCCCCAACGTTAAGTTTAATAGAACCTGTCTGAGCTGAACTTCTTAGTGCCGTCTTCTTTGCTTTCACTGCTTGCCCAGATTAGACTTCAGCTCCTTATATAGACCAGATGTACTCACATTCTGGATTCTCCTGCTTCAGCCTCTTGAGTACTGATATAATAGAAATGTACCATCATGCCTGAATTCACTCTTATGAAGACTCATACTATCTTGCAAGTTTTTTAAAGCAACACACACATATGTGTACACACACACACATACCATACTGTAGTGGAAGACACATATAATAGGTAAATTCTGAAATCTATTCTCTTCAAAACAAGATCACTCAATGATGTGACAAAAATAAGTAATGTGCTAGTTAGACTTTGTGAAATCCGATTAAGAGGAAAACCTACCAAACATGTTACTTGAAGGAGAGGACACTTACATCCTGTCCTATTTTCATCTCTGTTGTTGTGATAAATTATTCTGGCAAAAGGAGCTTAGGGGTGAAAAGGTTTATTTTAGCTCCTAACTCCTGGCTGCGTCCACTACTGCAGGGAAGTTGAGGCAAGAACTTGAGACAGCTAGTCGGCCGCTTTGCATTCACAGTCAAAAACAGAGAGAAATGGAGGCTTGCTAGTGCTCAGACTGAATTTCTTACTTACCCAGTTTAGGACCTGTCGCCTAGGGATGGTGTTGCTATAGTGGGATGGGTCTTCCCATAATAATTAACTTAATTAAGACAATCACCTACAGGCCCACCCATGAGCCAACTCATATAGACAGCCCCTTAACACTCTTTTCCCAGCTGATTCTAGGCTGTGGCTGGTGAACACTCTAACAATCATAACACCTCATAGAAAATCCTGGCAGTGAACTTGAGTATTTGCTAATCTTTGGCTGAGCATTATAAAAGTATCTTGGAGAAGTAGCATTATTTTCCATCCCTTCGTAACCACTATAGGAAGTAGGCCTGTTTGTGCTATTTTTACAGAGCGTGCTGCTCAGTGGGTTTGGGGGATCGTGCTCTAAACTGATCAGCTAGGTGGCAGAGCCGAGCTTCTAGCCACTCTCTATGAAGATACTGTTGTCCCTAATCCCTCTGAAGTGATGAAATGCATTGTAGATGCTGAGCATTTTCTCAGGAAATGAGGTCATATGTGGGCTAAGCAGAGTCCATGTGAGCATCCCTGAAGCTAGTCTGGCATTTCACAGCTGTCACCTCTCTGTCCATCTACATACATGTGTGAGTACACAAGGAGATAGTTACTTTAGGTCTGAAACAGGATAGTAGGTGGTCATGAACTCTGGGAGATCACAGGGCTGAATAAACTAGAAAGTGAACAAAATCTTTCTATAGTCACTTTGCCAGTTTTGAGTTATGTTAATTCTGATTAATCTGTAACTTCCCGGAGAGCTTTCTTCTCAATACTAGAAAGACAAAAAAGCAATTATGTTATTTATTGCAATCAACTTTTTAAATCAAAACCAGAGAAATTTATAATTAACTTTAATATATAAATGATTGATTGGACGTTTTTTGTAATCCTTCCTGAAACCTTAAAAGAAGATTATTTTCAGCTGTTCTTCAAAGAAAAGTTGACTTCTTCGCTTTTGCCTTCACTTCCTGCATCACTGTGAATGACTGCACATCTGCCCAAGAGCAGCATCCTAAAAAGCCTGTGTTCCCTCCACTGTGCCCTATTGCCCCATCTCAGGAAATCCTCTCATCCGCTAGAACAATGTTCGTTTTAATGTTTTGTAAGTTTCATTAGAATCTGTACATGGAGGCTTCTCTATTCTGCACTGCCATAGGCCCCAAGCAGCTTCCTTATTAACAAGTGGCAATAAAATAGATTCACAGCATACAGAGGGGAATCCCACATCAAGAATCCCCATTGTAGAGCAAAAGTCTAGATTGTATCTCCTTGATATACAGCAAACAGTTGCTAGCAGCCAGGCTCTACCTGCCAGTTTCAATTGCACGATTCTAGGTAGCCTTCTCCATTACCTGCCAAAATAAATATCATTATCTCTGTTTCTCAATAAAGAAAGGAGGATCCTGGAGGTCTTAACAGTTCACGCCATAACATGCAAGGTCCAACAGAGCTAGGGATTGTTTTTTTTGAACCACAAAGCAATATCCAGCATGGTAAGTTAGTGGAGAGATAAGAGTTATTAAGAGAACAAAGTAACCAAGTGTTGCGCTCAGAGACACTAAGGGGAACTGATTAGGGTGACTATAAGACATTTCTGACAGGTGTAAGTCAGGAGAAGGGATGAGAATAGAAAGCCATAGACGGATATTTCCCAGTCATTTTCCAGACAGATTATACAAGCGGGGCAATTTCCTATTTATTCTCGGTTCTTTACCCAAGGTGGGAAACTGCCAAAATAAGTCTGTCCAATTGTTACCACACCTTTGAATATCTACTAGAAACAAAGAATGTCTGTCTATTTTGGTTTGAAAATAAACTACAGATCAAAGTTTTCTGTTGTCTGGACTACCAGACAAATCACAAGAAAGTCATTGAAGCAGGAGTCACTGGCTTTCTCGGAAAGGTCCTTTAAATGAGTGTGGTAAGTGGAAACTTCAAAGGCACGACTAGTGCAGAAATTCCCAAGAAGAAAAATTTGTTAGAATTATTTACTAAAATTTGACACGAATGCTCAAAGTCTAGATTGCATGTAGCCGAGTCCTCAGACCTTGCAAGCTACTGTAGATGCCCCACAGTAGACAAAAACCTCCGTGCTATTTTTTAAGAAGAGAACTTTCTAAGGAGAAGTGATGGTGCCAAATGCGGACAGGGATGTGCAATGTGTTCCTCTGTTCGCATTGGGTGGTCTCAGTCCCAGAAACTTCTAAACCCCTAGCTCATGACCTCCCTCTCTTTTCTTATCGCTCATATTTCTCTACAGGATTATAGATGCATGCATCTGATACCAGTAGGACCAGCCTTCCAATCCTTCCATTCTTTAGCATCCTACATTACTAGGAAGCCCTCCTCTTGTTATAAGACTGACTGAGGCTCAGACTGTAATTCTTAGGCTTCATTCATTAAAGTAGAATCAATGAGATAAAGAAGAGACAGAGTGAGCCATTTCCTCATTAATCATTGCCTCATTCAAAGGTCAACGCATATTTGTGATTGACTTTAGAGGTGCTAAGCGCCACCCTAGGAAGTGGAGCTCTAAAGAAAATCAAACCTTTTCAATCCCCGACCTTGGGGAGAGCAGACTTTTGTGAAGGAGAAGAGAATTAGATTAATAATAAAAAGAATCATGTAAACATGACAGTTGGCAATTATCAATCAGAAGAGAAATTAGGCAGGGCAATAGTCAGTGGCGATGGGGTGATATTTTATGTCACAGGGTCAGGCTGTGTGGCAATCTGTATTCACATCTGAAATTTATTGGCTGTTCATCAAGCTGGTATTGTGTGAGATAGAAGATGAATACCACAGAGTCCATGACCTTCAGGAGCTCACAGCTCACTGAAGATCCTCACCACCTGCTTCATTAAGCAGACAGATTTGACATCTTGGGGCATATTGCTATAGTAATGTACACAGTGACCAATCTGAACAGACCACAAGTATGCCAAGACTCATGTGCTTTCCATAAAATAATTCTCACTTCAAGCAAACATTTCAACTGATGAGTAACTCTGTTTTCCACCGACATCATTCATAGCTGAGAGCTTCCTTAATGCTACAACGACTTGTTTTTCTAATTGGTTGCCAGGGATTGTTTGGGCCCTTATTGAGATGTACTTGCTTAGTTCCTCCACAGCAACTTGGCTGGTTTCTTGTTGTACTGGCAAATGCTGTCTCCTGTACTGAAAAATTTGTTCTTTCTGAAAAATGTGGAGTGTCCCTGGATGGGTTTCATTAAAGTTTAAGATTAAAAAAATACAGACTTTTAAAGTGACAACAGAAGAGAACGTTTTATTGACCAGATTTTCATAAATGTAGGTCACATCCTGGATAGTGTGTCATTTTATCCCATTTCTATTGTTGCTTTGTCAAGATACCAGGCTCAAAATTTCTTTATTCACCAAGAACACAGAGAGAAGCTCAATTATGGATAAAAACCTAGCTTGTATAAATAAACAAATTTCTTCACTGTGATTTTAATACAAATATGTGTCTCCAACTTTACAAAGGTTGGAATAACAACACATTGTTAGCAAGGTAAGTCAGTCATGTAACTAAAAGCACTGGGCAAAGAAGTCTTTGTTTTCCTGGACTTGGAGCCTGTTCGCTAGAGGTGAGATACGATCACACAGTTATTTCTGTAGAGGAGACACAGACTTGTTTCTTTCTCTGCTCAGTCTCTAGGCTCCTTCTCCCAACCCTCAGTCCCGTCATCAGTTTCTCTCCCTTTCCATCCTTACGAAATGATGCAGAAGAGAAAATGGCTCTGACGAGGCTGAGACAGAGCACAGGTGGTATCACTCTAGTTTATACCTACACTTTGTGATGTAGGTAAGAGCTGAATTTGTGCCCTTTTTGATCAGTTCGTTTCTGTCAAAGAAGTGGAAAAAGCAAGAGCTTTGGACCCTCAATGGTGAGAAATTGCATTGTTGCTGTTTTGAACAAGCTGCCTTCTCGCAGAAGACAGTTCCTCCCAAGCAGAGCCTTCAGATAAAGGTGCTGGTTTGCACTGTAGGCTGGTGGTGGCCAATGCCTTATTTCATAACTGCTTTGAAAAGTGGGTCTGGTCAGTTCTTCCTGCTCTGTATTGGTGAAATCTCACACCACAGTTTGAATTCTGTGATGATGATGATGATGATGATGATGATGATGATGATGATGATGATTATTTATTGCTATACCAAGTAATTTGTTATAAGTTTTCTTTTCTCCACATGTTGAAGCCATTTACCTTGGTAAAGTTTTCACCTTTACCACATTTTTATATAGCAGCTCCCACTGCTATGACCATGTCAGCATCAGGGGTAAATGACAGACAGGAATTCTGCTATCAAAGTTACTTCCAAAGGCCACAAAAGTCAATCACTGGATAAGATCAAGAACTCAGTTCTAAATATAAACTCTTTCTTAGCACTTGGAAGTAATAAATTCTGTCAAACTCAAGCTCTAACCTAAGATTCCCCATAGGAACTCTGCATCTTCCTAAATATTCCTTTTCTGAGGACTCATTCAAGGTGAAATTCAGCTCATTGAATGCTAAATTGCTGATTCTGTGTCATTGTATGAGCCCCATCTTTCTTTAGTGATACTGTGTTAACGTAAAAACTTGCATTTTACAGCTCTGAGAAAGTTCTTTCTCTGTGTGCTTTTGGAGGCTTACATAGTAGCAAGGATGTACCCTGGACTGGCGGCTTTGGCTTGTTTATCCATTTTATTTGTTTGGGTTGTCTGTTTTGAACATGTGCCCGGGGCTTTTAAAAAGAGTGATGGGACCATTTGTACAAATGAAATTGAAAGCCATGAAGCGAGCATTGCCAACACTTTAATTATGAACCTAAAACTATGTGGACCGATTTGACAGTTTAAAGGGCATAAGACACAACAGAGGGAAAGGTGGGGTACCTGGTGGTCTCAAGCAGGATCACATAATCACTAGCTTATCTGCTTAGCAGGCAGGGAGTAAAAAGGCATAAAGGCCTTTCCCCCTTTTGGCTGTTCAAAGATATGGCAAAGTGCCTTGTGTCATTTTCCCAATACCCTTTCCACCTAGAGGCACTATCAGGACTGAAGGTCAAGTTCTGAGGCAGTCAGTGTGGTCACCAATGTCAGGTCCCTTTCCCTTCAAGTGAAAAAGGTGGCCCATCATGGGGTGTCGTATTCCCTAGGGTGTGTGTGTTCGCGTCTGTGTCATAATCCTTCCTATTGCCCACAGGAAGAATGCTGGGCTCTCTGCAACCTCTCTTCTGGTGATGGATGGATTCCCAGAAACTGCGCCCAGAGGACATGGGGAGTTATTTCCCACCACATACTTCCTAAGGCTTGTCGGTGAACCAAAAGAATTTGGAAAGTTTGAGAATCAGGGAGGGTCGGGTAGCTGATACTCATTTTCTTTTCCTTTCATTCGTGGAGGTTTGTTTTTCCTCCTGCAGTCGTGTTTTGTTCCGGACACAAAATCAAGACCCTCTCCTCCCCAGGCTTTGTGTGGTGCAGGAGTCATTAGAGGGCAGAAAGAACATTGTCTTTGCCCTCGAAAATGTGGTTTCAGTCTAGTGTTTTGATGGGTTTTGTTTATTGTTTCGCATCATATATGAGGGTGGATTTCCAATGCAACTATTGTGCTGGCCAAGTAAATGTGTGTGGAGGGGGAGCAAGCTAAAAGCAAATCTTCACTTTCTTTTTTAGCTGCTGGGAAAAGGCACACAGCACCGCAGAGTTCATGGCCGATTCTCCGCTAGTGAAGCAGCTAGAATGGAGATGTTCTGGCAAGTGGCCGGGTGTCCAGTAAATTTCATGTAATTACAGCTGCCTGCTGAAGGACCCTGTGGTCTCTATGGGCTGTTAGGATGTTAGTTATAGCCGGGAGAGAGTTGGGTAAGATCCAAGTCCCCACAACCTTGCTAGGAGCTGGACATTTCTAACCGAGTAGAGACTGTGAGAATAAGCCGGCTGAGCAAGGCAGAAGTCATGTAGACATAGGTAAAATCTGTGCTCGGTCCCCTTCTACCCTCAAAGTAGAAAAAAGAAAGCAGGAAATTTGATTGGTAAAAGGCAGTTAGCTTTATATGGAACGTTAGAATATGTTCAGTTGTACTGGGATAGCATTCTAGGAAAAATTAAGCAAATCAACGAATCTGAATTCTGTTTTCACAATTACCTGAAAAGCTTGCCCAAAATATTGGCTCCCAGGAACTAGCCCAAGTTTTGGAGTCTGAAACAATGAATAGACTCTGTTCTACCTAAAATGTATATTTCAGAAAATGATAAGGAACAATGAAAGAAACTGTTCTCTCAACTTCCTGTATGGGCTAGAAAATGTCACACGTGTTCACTGTGGGCTAATAAGGGATAGATCAGGTTCACATATTTGTTAGGAACACTTGGAGAGAAGTGTCTATCCAATATGTATCGACAGTTTCTATTATTAGAGTTTACCAGGAATATTTCTTTCTCAAGAATATGAATTCCTTAAGGCAAAAATTGGGAGCAACCTCTTCCTGTCTTAGAAGGAGCAGTTATTTTTGTTCCTGATTTAACTCTGAAAATAATATGCAGGTACCCAAGGTAGCTCCAATATGTTCCTGAACAAGAAGTTTCAGTGCTTCCTGTACTTCGCCCCCCACCAGCAGCACTCCCCTCCCCCTTCTTATTTCAGTCACATGTTTGGGTGGGATGGAAGTTCGGCTGCTGCGAAAACAAACGACATTTTTTCTTTAATGAAACTGCAGAGAATAAGTTGTTACGGAGTGTTTCCATTATATTTGGATAAAAGGTCTTTGTCACCTGTGCCTTGTTCACACACACACACACACATCATAGCATGATTTGCTATGCATAGTTCCCATACTTTGCACACAAAAAAGGGCTGATGAATGAGCAATGAGGTGAATGGACCCTCCTGAAAAGTAAGCAATAACAAATGCTGGGAACACCACAGGAGAGTATGAAGCTTGGGCTGCCACTTAAAAATGGAATTCGGGAAAAAGGTCATTTCTTTTTCCTTATGAGATAAGAAGTCCTTCACAAAGAACCCAAGAGCTGGAAAGAGAAATCAGAGATTATCTGGTCTAAAGATTCTGAATCATTTTTCCTAGAGTTATCAAAACAAGTTCATGTCACCTTAGCTGATCATTTGGATCACTTGAATAGCTTTTAAAACACAGATACTAGAGTCCAGGTCTCAGAGAAGCAATTCACCTGTTAGAAGGGATAGCAGACATATATTAAAGTTCATAGAGATTCAAATATATATAGCAAGGTAATATAACCAGGTTAGCATTTAGCAACACAAACATTTGGATTTCTTATGTGATATGCACAGTTGTGTTCCCTGAAGACAAGATCACATAACATATTAAACTGAAAAAGATATGAAGTATTTGAGCTATGATGTCTCACTAGAGTTCCCTGGCTGGACTGGAACATCCTATGTTAACCAGGCTGTCCTAAAACTCACAATGATCGCCCCATCTCTGATTCCACATGATTGGCTTAAAGGTGTATGCCATCACACCTGGCTCAAGTTTTTCAGTATCATTTTTTAGGCAATTTTGCTAGAACCCAGGAAAACATGACTGCACACAGGTCCATTCTGCCTCTGTACGAGGGCCACACATCCAGTTTTCCCTCTCCACAATTTAGTCTTGCAGCCCGATAACACACGTGAGCAGAGGAGTTGGCCTGTGGAACATGCACGGAGAGTGGAAAGGGAGAAAAGGGTATAAAGACAACTAATGAAAGGCATGTGTGATGTGAATATTCAGGTAAGAATTCACCACACATAAGCTAGCACAACTCTCACAGCTTGCTCTCATTTTTCCTCTTTCTTCACTTTAGAACTGACAAAGTTCAACAGCTGGGAAGTCCATAGTCTTAGACTGGAGCGCCATGGGAGTTTCTCTTGAGGGCAGGGAATAAGCACTGAGATAAAAATGAGAAATAATTCCAGTGTTCTTGTCCCGTCTTATCTCCACCTCTTTGGGGGAGTATTTTTCTATGACTGGGACTTAGCAGGAGACCCGCCTCTGAGTATCTTCTCTAGTCTTTCTGTGGCAGAAGTACATCTGCCTCCCTCGGTGAGCTTCTGTACTTTTCCAGGCCCCAGACTGTTAGGATTCCCATGTCGGTTCTTCTCCAAGATGAATTCAGAATGACAAGCTGGGATGCCTGGAAATGTGCAGCTCACTAACTGCTTGCTTACCATGCATGAGGTCCTCGAGTTTCCTTCCCAGCACTGAGCAGACTTAAAGAAACTCTTCAGGTTATCTGCAGTTCTTCACATTAGCATTAACGCAGATTCCTTGCATTCCTTTGTTCTCTTCCCAGCCCAGGCTCCTGGCATGAGAACATTCAAGGTGGGATTAAGGAAGTGTTTCAGCAAGAGATGATTAGGGTTCAATTGGCATAAACTCCCCCTGACTCTATCCAGGTCATGTTTGTATTTATTGCAATTTGCTATGATCATCAATAGATGGTTGTGAACAAATCTATCCATGGAAAATGTCCTGGGAAGAGGGTGTGTTTACTGTGGTCTTTTAACCAGTTTCTGTAGCAAATTTATTAGCCCTGGGAGAGATTTTTAGACATCTTAAGGGAAGTACTGTCTATATTTGGGCAACAGAATAAGAAAAAAAAAGCAAACAATGTATAAGGCTCCTTTGGGGATGGTTATGTATTTACTATGCAGGTGATTGTTGGAGAGCTCTCCACTTGGTTTCAGAATAAAATGCAGTTCAGTTTTATTCACGCAGAACCAAAGACTAAGACATTGTTAGTAAGGGGTTGAAATTGAGAACAGAAAAAGGAGCTCCAGTGCCATTACATCTGTGACTCCTTGGTGGCTCTAAGCACTTGTGAGTCCTGAGTTGTGTGTACAAGCTTGAACCTATGTTTTACCTGATTTAATATGACAGCATAATGGAGATTGGACAGAATCCCAATCAGGAAAAGATTGAACAGAAGAATATGCAAAAAACAAATAAACCAAAAAGATGGAAAGAAAAGAAAAAATATATATCAACCCATAAAAGAATAAAGACATTTGTATTATAAAGATGGGCTTTTGGCAGCGAGAAACAAAGAGATAAAATATAATTTAAGGAAATGAACAATTAGACAACTAAGAGTGCTGCTTACTTTTAGATTCTCTTCTAGACTCTCTTCTAGACCTGCTTAGTATTATTGATAGTGGTAGTATGGCTAATGAGTTTTTAAGAAAAGATGATACGATAATATATGGTCAGATAGGAAGCAATATTTACAAATATGAGGTATCAAGGACTATTTCTATCCAATAGAGTGTACTTAGTTAAAAATAAAAAGGCCAGTAACCAGTTGGAGTTATGGAAGATTTTTCCCTCTTGAACTGATAAATAATTCTGACATCTTAGAAGAAAATATGAAACTAAAATTACTCTCATCAAGAATTCTGTGGAACTATGAATCTATCCAGTTCTGCTCAGATTCTATTATTTCTTATGACAGTTCTGTGCGTGCTATGACTGGTGAAACCTAAATGACCCAACTAGGTAATGTCGCCCTTCAGTGCAGGCTGAGGGAGAGGGGATGATGGAATGGCCCCTCACCAGTAACAGTGGGCTTGGAGCACAGGCCATCACGCTGATTCATGCAACAGATATGAAATGTTTGAAATGTGCTTATAGTCAAGGTGTTGATAGTGACATGAAGAATGTGGAGAAGCCCAGGGTCTGCTAGGATGCTCACAGATACAACACAATGGATACATACTAGAAAGAAAAAGAAAACACGAGAGCCCAAAGACAGGGTCATTTTGTTCTACTTAACGGGTGTAGGAAACTTTATAAGGAAAGTGATATTTCACCCAAAATGGACTACTGACATTCAATTATTCTCATTTCCTCATTTCCTATCTTCATCCTGCCTCTTCTCTCTCAAATATTTATGAAACCCTATAATGCTTGGAACACTGTGATAGGTAGGAGGTTTGCTTCTCATCAGACATGAATTTCCTCAAACAGCTGAGAAACCATGTCACTAATTGTGAGCTTGTATGAAATTAAGACTTATAACAGAAGTGAAAAACAAACAGAGAGAGGAAAAAAAGTAATAAAGAATGAGAGAGTTGAAAAATAGTGGTCTTGACACTATTAACTGCTTTTATCTTTATGGGGACCAGTAGGATTTGGTAACCGTGACCCTTGTCCCAGAATATGGGGATCTGATTGTCTCTGGTTATTTGTAAGACTCCAATTTCATAAAGACACACTTCTCGTGGCATGGAGACCAGCTTCTGCTATTTTGCTTCTGAGCGTCTGAAAGTCATTTCCTGAAACCTGGGGAGAAAGAACCTTTAAAAATAATTTGTTAGTCCTTTCTTCCTAAAATATGAAACCTGCCTTTTATTGGTGACCTTGGTTGTTGGGTTTCTTACTTACTCTTACTTGCTTTGAAAGACAGCTGGGCTTTTGGTTTTACTTTTTTTTTTTCTGTTGAATTGTGAAGCACATTCTTTCATTAAGGAGATTCAGCTCCCTCCGAGGCGCTGATTGCCAGTCATTAACAGCCTGCTGCATGTCAGGGGCTTAAAGATAAGAGTCAGGCTTGTGCAAATGAAACTTTAGGCAAGCACTGCTGTACTTTCCTATCATCATCTTAACTGTGGCTGGACATGGGGGACAATAATAAAATTGTGTCACACGGTTTAATTTAATTTCCAGGCTATGTGCTATGGCTTTGACATCCGTCAGATACTGGAACCAAAACTTTCATTCTTCCCAAGATTCTTCTCCCAGAACCGTCTGGGATTCGCTTTTGTTGTGTGCCCCGTTCTTGTGCCAGTCAGCGAAAGAGAGCCTGCTTCATCAGTTTTGGCTCTCTGTAGAATGTCCTCTATTCAGTGATTAATTACTAGCTTTTCACTGACTTCTTAATCTTTGCTTGTACTTTAAAATATGCCTTCCCTTTGCATTATGGTAAGATAAAGACACTAAACAGAATGTAAATACCTGCTCTCACCCTCTTCTCATTCTTCCATCCATTAAAAGTTGGGTCCAGAAGATGGATTCAGGCACTTACTGCCAAGACTAACCGACTGAATCTGAGCCCCAAACCCATACACCTGAAGGGAAAGACCAACTTCTGCAATCAAGTTGTCCTTTCACGTCACGTGTGACTTGGTACACATGTGTCCCTCCCCTCGAACACACTAAGCAAATGTATTTCAATATATTAAAAATGGGGCTGGTGAGGCAGCTTGGTGGGTAAAGATGCTTGCCCCAAGGACGATGACCTGAGTTCCATCCCCAGGACCCACTCTATGGCAGGAAAGAAACAGCTGTCCTTTCACCTCCATGTGCACGCTGTGACATAGGTTAATACATACACAGCTGTCTGCATGAACGTGTACACTCATCCATACATTTTAAGTGAAAACTTTTAGAACCTAAAAGATGTATTAAAATTATAAGCTATAAGCAAGTAAAACAAAAAGAACACTAGACAGTTGTTCTTTTCGAAGAAAACTTCAGCATTTGAAACCTGAAGTGATGAGAATGTGCTTCTGCCTTGCATTACTGTGTACCCATGTGTGTTAAAAATAGTGCTATTTGACTTCTTCTGTCACTGTGTAGTGCCTGTCTCTCTTGCTGGACTGGAGCTCATGATGAAGACCAGGCTGGCCTTCTACTCATAGAAGTCCACATACCCTTGCCTCCTGCGTTCTGGCACGACAGCAGCGCACCTCTACGACTCACCAATAGTGGGTATTTTAATAAGTAGTTTCTGTCATTTAAAGACAGGAGGCCTCTGAATATTTAAACTGCATACTCGTGAAAACAAAATTGGACACAATTTTCCTGTTAAGAAATACTGAAAACCAGTGCTTGCTTGGTAAATACATTAATTGAGTTTCTTGACAAATCACCTGTAAAATTTTATCTGACAGTTTGTCATATGATAATTAGAAATAATTGTAATATACGACTATTATAATGCATGCAACAAAAAATAGGAAAGTCATTAGAATATATCCTCTGTTTCCCCCTTCACTTCTTGCTCACAGGAAGAAAATGGCCCAGTGTTTGACTTGGGTTGGGATAGCGCCAGTGGTTAATGGAATGCCCCACTCTCCTAAAGAATTTAATGGGAATATCCATTTATCAGAGTTGCATGCTGTAATCTCCAGGAGTGGGGCCAATGGAAACTCGCATTGAAGCATAATGTCCTCTCTAGGGTAAAGGTGAGGGGGAAATGTGGCAACTGGACTGAGCCAGTCAAAGGAGAAACCTGACTTTTTTTACTTTTAGAATGATAGGATATTTTTTTTTAAATGTTGCCCTGTGTGAAAAAAGTGCATTTATTTCATATACAGAAAGATGTTGGTGTTTGCATAGCACTGCTCAAAACTCCTTACCACCTCCTGTGTACTGGAAGCCCTTCTATGGAGATCAGAAAGGCCACAATCTGCCTCAGCAATTTTTTGGTACTGGCTTTGAACTTCCAGACCAGAGGAACTGGAACATGCCACATAACTATGTAGCACTGTAGGGAGAATCTACAGAACTCTTCGGATGAGTTATTGTCTTCCATTCTTCTTTGCAGTGTAGGTAGAATTATCACCACAGGTATAGGAATGTATCTTCCGTTGCCAAGTTAAGCCAAATAGTGTTAGTTTAGGCTCTCACATTTTTTCTAGTCTTTCTTCACGCTACCACTGTGTTAGGGGAGTACATGAAGCTGAGCGTCGCTGCATGAATTCAATCTCGGAGTTTCTCTCTAGCACTGAAACTTGTAGCGGCGAACGTTTGAGGATTAAAACCATTCATTATTATTTCATTTCTGCTCTTAGCAACAAGTTAATAAAGAATGTTAGACACAACGTAGCACCTGTAGGAATGGTCTGATATTAGCTTTGGTGCTTATGAAACTACGCACGTGTCATTTGGATCTATGCTGTGTTTCTTTGTTCTAGCTGGATTTCATAAAAATCTCTCCACTCCTTTCAAGGAAAATATGATTAACAAAAATTTATTGCATCTTTTAGTTTATAATTTTTCATCATTACAGAAATAAAAGCAGTTTGGGCTTGAAAAGTTATAGGTGAAAATTTCTAGTTTGGCTACTGGCAAGCTCTCAGAGTGGTTACATTCTGTATCTTATTTGATTCTCTTTCTCCACTTAAATTCAGAAACTAATAATATTCAGCCAGAAAGGCAAAGGTTACCGTTGGAGAGGGTGGCTTACAGACTTCTCCTTTAATAACTAGCCAAATGATCAAAATAATCGTTTCCTGCTTTTCTTCCATTGAGGGGAAGGAAACCTGTTTGTAACCACCGTATTCACGAACCTCTCAAAAGGTCATCATGCTTCTTTTGAAAACCTGTGGGAGCTGGTTGTGGTAGAGCCAAAGTCCTGTAATCTCAGCACCAGGGAAGAGGAGGCAGGAGGATCAAGGGTTCAAGGTCAGCGTTGGCTACAGGAGACGTTTTTCTATGATAGCCCACCCACCCAAGTGAAACAGTGTGATATGATAACATGCTTATTACATAATACAAGGTAATGATAGGCTACTACCACTGTGATTGTTTTTAAATTTCTTTTGGTATGCTTCCTGATAAATGAAAGTAAAATCTCACCCGCACTTCTAGTAACAACCTCCTTTGCATGGAGTCCAAAGCCCACTCACAGTCACCCTAGCTGAATTGTGCACTCCAGGGGTGTACACCGCAAAGTTCCACTTCCCTGTTCTTCACAGGGTGTCAGAGCTGGAGGGGAGAAGACAGGCCCAGCTCTACGGCTTTGTTTTCTTTTGTGGAATCAGCTATCACTTCAGACACAGTCTATATTTGCTGTTCATCGATGATTTGGAAAAACAGTTTATTTGACCCAGAACTTAAAGGTGACTGTGAATATTTCAGGATCAGGGAAAGGGGCAATGGCATCTGGGTTTGTATTCTACCTCTGCCTTAGACACCTTGTGTCACCTTATAGCCTCAGAGACAAAGTTTTTTTTCCCCCCATAACAATGAAATGAGACTAGCCAGAAACCTGCCCACCTCTACTGTTCTTTGGTTAAAAGACCCAGAAGGCAAAGCAGTCCAGCCACTCCAGAAGGTGCTGCGGCATCAGCTGTTGTGTGCATTTGCTACCACTTTGGTGATGTGTGTGTGTGTGTGTGTGTGTGTGTGTGTGTGTGTGTGTGTGTGTGTTTGTGCCTGGTTGGAGTCTCACTTCCACTTGGATGTGTGGAGATGTTGGGTTTCTCTGCTTATTCTACCTTGCCTTCAGCTGATTTTTTTCTAAGTTTCTTTGGTACAATAACAGCCGGGACTAGATGCCACTAGATCTCTCTTTCCTTTTTTAAAAAAGATGCTTGGTTATAATAGGGACTTGAACATCTAGGACTCTCTGATATTGAAGAAGTTGGGCTTGTCACTTATTCCTACTGTGGGCTATGCTGTTCGCCTTGGCAACAGACAGCACTGAATTCTCTAGCTAGTTTTACTTGCTATTAGTGTGGGGAGAGAAAACTTCCTAAACTGTGTGCTCTGAGAGCAGTAAGGGTTCACTGCTGGGCTCTTCTCAGCAAATGTTATGGTGACAAAGCCAACCTGGAGTTTATATGTGGGGTGGGAGTGATTTATCAGGAAGTTCAGATTTCCAGATTCACTCTAGGGCATAAAAATGACTAGTGGTTTACTATATCTGCTCAAGCTTTCAGCTTCTTGCATCAAAACCGTTTTGGTTAAGTGTGGCTTGGAACTTGCACAGAAATGGATTTCTTTCTGGCGTTCACTATAAGACTAACCATTCAAAGAGAAGGAAAGAGGAGGGAGAGAGAAGCAAGAGTTAAGCAAGGATTCTTCTTTACTCCTAACTTGTTGAGAAACTAAACTACATCTCACAAGACCCCTTCCCAATGATACACCTTCTTTTTGCAGTATGTAGTGGACAGTATGTACTGATCATCCACTCAGTAATTTTCAAGAGCATGGCATGCAGAAGATTGAAGCAAATATTAAGGCAGCTAGAGATAGTCGTCAGGATGCTGGATACTGGACCACTAGGTTGCTTCTAAGAAGCTCTGCTTACCTTTGCTCCTTCCAAAACTGTTTGGAGTCTGCAGGAGTAAGTGTTGTTTGCATTGGCTGGCCTGAACACAGAAGGAGCAGTGGAGGTGGCTTGAAGGCCCCGGCTTCACTTCACTTGACCTTTCTCTTGGTGTTCTTAATGAATTTTGATGGGCCAGTTGCCAAAGGAGGCTTCCAGCTGCTGACTTCCCCCACATGCTGGAGATCGTATGAGTAGGGAAGAAGGTTAAAACGCCTCTTTTAGCTAACAATCCGTACCAGGCACCTCAGCCACCCTCGTCCAACAACTGGTGCCTGTCTGGAAAGGTTTTATGTTGTCTTTCAGGAGAGCCGGAGAGCAGTGCTTCGCTAACATAAGAGCAAGTAGCAGAAGGCACCCTAAGAGTTCTCGCACCAAGATTTGGGTTTAGTACTTCCTCGCCTTCCTTTCAGCCTCCAAAGTGGATCCTACAAACGACCCGAAAGGAGGCTGCCAAGGTGAACTGGGATAGACACAACTGAGTCTCATCAATGAATGCCCCTTGTATTATTCAACTGCTTTGAATAGGGTGCGACCAGTCTTTCTTCCTCCTGTGTGTCAGGAAACAGAGCGGGAAGCACCCGGGTGTGACTGCACTGGGATGAGTTGAGTCAATCTGAGAGTCTGAGAGGGTCTTTTCTGGCTGGGTGGATGGATGCTGGGGGGTGACGTCACCCAGCCCCCTCCCCTTCTCCTCTCTCTCTCTCTCTCTCTCTCTCTCTCTCTCTCTCTCTCTCTCTCTCTCTCTCTCTCTTTCTCTTGTGTGTGCACGCGCGCACGCGCTGTGTGTGTGTGTGCACACTCGCCCCTTTGCCCAGCTCTCCAGCCTGTCTCTCCTTGTTCAACCCGCTGAGCAAGCCCTCCCAGTGAGTCGGTGGTCCAGATTGAGGGTTAGCCAGCGGGCGCGGCGGGCCAGCTCTCTCCGCCCGGGACGCACCCACTCACACTCAGGCGCACACGACACACACACACAATCCCCAAGCGCTGGGCACAGCGATCGTGGGATCTTCAGCAGTTATGAGGATTTTAGAAATCACCCAGACAAGGAAACAAAGAGAGAAGCCTAGAAAATTACTTTGCTGAGCTCCCTCATTTCATTTCTCTACCAAGCCACCTAGTCTGCAACTGTGGCCACCAGGTTCCCGCCAGGTTCAAGGTGTGGACCGGTCACCCTGCCCCGGCTCGAGCTGTGCAGCCCGAACCCCGCTCCAGTGCTGCGGGCCCCCTCTCGCCTGCTCCCCTCACCCCTGCGGGCCTCAGAGTCGGGTTATCTCACTCGCGCTTCACTTTTGGGGGAAAGAAGACAAGAACCGGAGGGAGGCGCTGAGGGGGGGCAGCCGAGTTGCTATTTGTGGCCAAAGAATCTGCTTTAAAAGCAGCAGCGGCAGCAGGAAGAAGGAAACAGGAGAGGCGGAGGGAGGAGGCGAGACGCGGCCGGACCCCCTAGCCGCGCGCGCGAGGAGGAGGAGGAGGGCGCGGAGCAGCGCGGAGGAGCGGGAGGAGCGTGGAGCAGCGGGAGGAGCGGGAGCAGCGGCGAGCGGCTGGCGCCGGGGCCGAGGACGCGGCGCTGGCGAAGGGAGGCGGGGCGCTCGGCTGCGGGGCCGGGACTCCCGCGGACTCGCCACTTGCGGCTGCCGCGCGGGCTGGGCGGCGGCGGCTGCAGGACTGAGCGGCCGCCCGGAGGCGGCGCGGCCTCGGAGGGCTGGAGCGCGGTGCTGGTGGCGGCGCGGGCGGCGGCTGCCCCGAGCCGACGTGAGCAGGTAAGCAGTCCCGGTGTCCCGGTGTTGGAGCCCCGAGCCCGTCTAGCCCGGGAGTGCCGTGCGCTCGGAGCCACTCCGCTCCGTAGCCGGCGCAGCCAGGGGTCGGCGACCTGCTCCAGGAGGCAGCGGCCCGTTCTGGAGGGCGATTTTGGCTTCTTTGCTCTGAACTGGTGCCGGAAAAGGAAAAATACGGAGACACCCGAGGGTCCGCGGCTGCCCGCGGGAGGGGGATTGTTCGGAGCGCTTTCCGTGGCTCGGTCGGAGCTCGAGTTGTGCTGCGGGAATCTGGTGTACTCACACAGACTCGTTCCGTCGGGAAGGAAACGCATAATTTATTATGAAGAGTTGAAGTAGTAGGAAACAATTAAAAAAGAAAGAGCCTTTGCTTTCCTACACGTTGATTGTAGCTTTAACATAGACATGTTAAAAACAACAACAAAAACTTGCCCTGCTTCTTTCTCCGCGACGACGGTTTTATTTTAAATCTTTAACAAGTGGAAGTTAGGTTTTACTCCGCCTAAATATTTTTTTAAACAGTTAAGTATGAGCTTAGTATTCTTTAATAGCGCGTTCTAAATACCAAATAGTCGTGCCATTCTTCAAAACCCGGACTATCACAATCCACTTATGTTGTTTCCAGTTCGCTTCCCAGTGGTCTACTTGCCTAGCATCTCCTGTTGCCTGGGTTTCTTAGACTGGATGATATCCCCCAGCCTCATCTACAATCTGCACCTAAAATGCCTGGAAGATTCCCGAGGGATCGCTGGCCCTGTATTTGCTCTTAAATTGTTTATCGTTTTTCTCTTCCGTCCTGCTCCGTCCGATATGCAATGCTAGTGAACTGAGAGGCAGTGGCTCATACATTTGAGCCTTTTAGTAACTAGCAACTGCTGAGGAGTTCACAGATTTGAGGTTGTAATTAGCTACAAATGCAGACTTTGGTGTATTCTTTTTGGCAGTCTGGAGCACACCTACGAAGACTTCCTTCACCTAGAGGTACTTCGGATGGTTTGGCTATTTCTCTGTTTCAGAGTGCAAACACACCAAGGTCTCAACTTAATGTAAATTCAGGATGATATACCCAAAACTCAAAACATTCTGATTTAAATGAATCTTTAGGTGCAAGCTCTGTTGATATTGATGGGAAAGCTTAGTAGGTATTATACTCCTTTGATCACATCTTCTCCTAATGTCCCTGATAGACATCATAGCAAAGGTGAAGCACATTTTCTCTCTTCTGTGTCCAAATACTTGAAACTCATCTCCTAAATGGACAATAAAATTTCCCCTACCTCCTGCCTCCCATAATTATGTACTGTACTGTCCTTTTCAATGGAACTAGCAATTCTGTGACAGATTTTTTAAATTCACCCTCATGTTATCAGCTATTATTGTACTTTCAAAGTGTGAAATTGACAAGCTGGTCAGTTTCATGAATTCAGCTGTCAGATTGTGTCCAGTTAAAAATTGCTAAAAGCTGTAAATGTGCCTGCCTGGCATTTTCTTTTGTGAAGGAAAGACACAAGGGGATGGAGGATTAAAGGGTGTTATTAATTGTAAATATTTTAAAGTAGGTGCTGTTTTGTAGAGAGCACATTGAGGTTTCTATAACTGAAAAGTGTCATTTAGGTTTGTCTACGTGGTTCCAAATAATGAGCATGTATTATAAAAACCCTTAGTAATGACGATAGAATGGAAATAGGATTCCAATAGGGAAGGTGGCCCTCAGATGTATTTTAAGGCAGTTGGGTGAGATACTACTTTACAATGACGTGCAAAGAAGCAGTTGTGTCAACAGTTTTATTGTGGCGGTTATGTGGCAAAAATTCTTGGCCCGTGAAGTTGGACAATTAATTTAAGTAATGAAATGCATATATATATATATATACATATATATGGATGTGGGTGTGCAGGTAATTATAGATGCAAAACTGCTAAAATAATGTATGCCATGACTTGGCATGCTTTTTAAGATAGACACTCATTTAAAACCAAAATACCCCAAAGTCTAAAACTAAAAATTGGATTCCCCTCAACTGCTGCTATTTGCTAAGCCACTAGGGGCCTGTATAACTGTTCTTATATGCTGGAGACACCCTGCGAGGGCTTACACAAACCCTTCCTAGAGAGACATTTAAGAAAAATTCAAGTAGGCACTTCAATAAGTTTTTTTTCTCCTTTTTGAAAACACCAACCCATGCTCTGCTGTTAGCTGTGGATGCTAATTGATATTTTAAGAATTTGTTTTAGTTATTTTCTGACTCTATAATGGTATTCTATGACACTATGGTGGTATGACACCAGGGTGATTTTTTTTTCATAGAGTCTGAAACAAAAATGACCTCTGCACATTCTTCTATGATGCCTGTTTATTAGTGAATGGCAAAACTAAACAAGAAGAACCCTAAATAACTTTTCCTAATTGATCTGATAAGGATATGGTTTGCATAATGCAGGGTTAGGAGAAAAATGAGTTACTTTTGAGGAAACGCCGGCACAGCTCGATGGTGGGGTGAGATTGGTTTTGTAAGTGCTGGGTGAGTTTGTGTAGACGGAGATTCTGAAGCTCTGAGTGTACTTCTGACAGCACTTGAGGGACCTGGACTAAGGATGTGTTAGACCTTTTTTTTTTAGTGTCAGTTTCGCAAATTTGAAATCGATCAGCTGTGCCAATCCTGATGACGTTAGGCAGTAAGGCCAGGTCTACTTACACCGATCTTTTGATGATTTTCAGTTTTTCAAACTGACATGGGTGACTCTTTGTAGAGAAACGTGCTGTAAACATATATATATATACTGGATTCCTTTAGACCTAGTTGATCTATCACGTCACCAAACAATTCTGTATTCGAAAGGATTCCATGGGTAAATGAGGAATTACTAACACCATCTTATATGAAAAATGCCTCCCTAAGGAAGATGGATTCTTCAGGGTCTTTTTAAAAGCGTTTCTCTTTAATTTAGTGTGTAGTTGTGGGTAATTTAGAGGTGTGACTAGTTCTGACTTGAGAGCATTAGACGGACTAAAGGCTTTTATCTTTAACACCCATACAAGTGGCACTTGATCTTGGTATCCAAAAGTTTTGGGGGTTTTTATTTTTTATTTTTTGGAAAGAATTTTACCTTTGATTTACAATACTCGACAAGGTGGTTACAAAAGAGATTTGCAGTTACCAATCCAGATATTTAGGTATCAAATATAAAGATAATAATACTCAGTTTCCTAAAGGACCTAACGAACGTTTGCTGTGCTGTGTTTTTGTGAAATGACAGTCACTTTTAACTGAGAAGGTCAGCGTGAGTGAGTGAGATTGTATTAAACCAGGCTTACTGGGAATCTCTTGCTGCCTCATGGATTTATTTAACTTTTCAGTGGTTAATCCTTGTACTGTTCAGTCTCCTGGAGAAAGTCGCTAAGGAAAGCTGTGTAATTGTGGTAGCACAAAGGTAATTTGCAGCCTCCAGCAACATCAGTGCTTTAAAACCGTCTGCTTGATATTAGCACTGGTTTGCAAAGAGAGACCAAAGAGAGACATTATTCTCTGCAGACGATGAGGTTGAGGATCCCTGTGTAATGCTACTTCAGCTGAAGCAGTCTGCTAGTGTGGAAGGAGATTGCTTAGATAGTGTTTGCTGGTGACTTTCTTTAAGCAGGCATCATTTGCCTAAGTGTCTGTGGTTTTATAACACAGTGACATTTCTACCAAAGGACGATTTCTTTGGGATTTTCTCTCTGGATAATCTCATTTGCTTCTAATCAGGACTGGTAATGCTTGCTGAAACGTCATACTTGGCTTGACTCTGTGTCAACATGGAAACTGTACAAATTTTCCTTCTTTTTTTTAATAAAATGGTAAAGTATATTTTAGTTCTTCACAGTTAAGCTCCCAGGAAGGACAGCTAAAAGAATACATGACTTGCGTTTACTGATTGCTCATCTCATAAAATTATAACATCCAGTGTGAAAGTTGAGAATTTTCTTTGTGTTCTCAGTCTTGGCAAGGTTAAAGAGCAATGTTCGTATGCTGTGGTGTTTCTGACCTAATGTCACTTAAGTAATAATGCCATGATAAAACTATAAGACCGGAGCCCAGTGAGGCATCGTTCTTACCAGGCCTGCTCCACGAAATTACCTTGTTTCCCATTTAACAAATCACCCATACTTTTTGAAATCAGCAGCTGGCTGATTTAATTTCCCTCAGTTAATATTTTATTAATAAAATATCTTTAAGTCTTGGACTTGGCTTTAAAGTAACTTAAGATTCCATTCGTTCATATTGCAACAGTTCTCAAAGCAACTCAAGAGAAAAAAATGGGCCAAGATGATGCCTGTAGTGTTTTTCCTCTTATGATAATTCAGTAGCCAATATTAATTCGTTTCTATTTGATGCTGATGTATTTAATCAGTCTATATCAATATTCTTTTAAATGAAAGCCTTTCCATGGCTTTAACCATGCTCTTCTTCTGTTCCCTAAATCAAATTTCTGTGTGTTAAAGGCAATAAAATGATTTAAAAAAAGGTGACAATTTGGAAAGCAAAGGCAGCTTGTTCTGTGTGCATGGGGCAGGTCATGGACACAGACAGGCAGACAGTAATGGACCAACTACTTCAGTGTGCTTCTCTCCCCACCTGTGGCGATCAAGCCCTGCTTTGCTCTACAAATGGCTGTGTGTAGATGTGGCAGGCCCTTGGCTGGGCTTCAGCACTAACAACACAGCATTAAGAGCCGAGTCCCATAGCTGAGCGCCATCGGAGTCTAGGCTTTGTCTTGGTGCCTTGTGCTCACTGACCAGAAAACGCTGCCTCACTTTCTTGGAGCTTTGACCTTCAGCTAACAATGCCAGGAGCATCTCAGCCTTTCCCATTGCTGTTTACCAGCTATAGCTTTTGTAAATCTGTCAGCGTCTTGAGATTAATTGAATTTATGAAATCTTAATTGTCTTTCTACAATAATAACAGCAGCAGCAGCAACAACAACAACAACAACAAACCATCCTTTGGGCTAATGTAGCAGTAGCTAACTAAATTGAGGTTGATGGATTGATTGTATTTGTTAAAAGTGTTTCTTGTCCCTGTTTTGAGATTTGTGGAAATTGTATTTTAAAATGTATAGAATAATCAGCTGTAATCATTGGGTACCAAAGGACGAGAAACTCCTACGGAATATCATTCCCCTCTCATTTTTTTTCTCTTTTTCCATTGAAGAGATGATGGTAATAGCTTGGCTCTAAGGAAAGCCTCAGGTCCTTAGAACTAGCACGTTCTGCTGGGGAGCGAGGCAGCATTTCAGAGTCTTCGTTCCACCATCTCTAAGGTGGAGAGAATAACCATCCATGTGGGACCCTCCTGCTAACTGTGTAATAAGAATTGTCTTATTTTTCAGGTTTTTTTTAAGTCCTCAATGTGGTAGCTATGAAATAAGCATGCTTCATGGTAGGTGTGTGTTTTATGGTAAATGCCTATCTGGATCATCGCCTCTTTCCTTTAAATTGTGCTGCTTGATTTAAAATGCTGATCTGTCGGATGTAGGTGTCTGTATATCCTTCCTTCCTCCTCTGCATTCTCCCGTTTATTTCTTGTCATCACGGCAGTTCCTAGAACAATCTTTCTTGCCTGGTGTGTTCATCGCAGTCTGGGCATATTAGCATGCCTCAGTACACCGCTATCTCAGGAAGTGTTCAAAGGGAAAGCTAGAGATGACTTTGCCTAGAATGTGCGGGGAGCATCTCCTTTAAAAGTCAAGAATGAATTAATAGATTCCCAAGGATAGCTGTTGATGTGGAACTGCAGTGTGGGAAAGAAATGCTTAGAAATGCAGTTAATTAAAATACTAAACCAAAATAAGTGCCTTCAGAAAAGTGCACTGCATCTTAGAAAGCTCCGCAGTCCTTGCCCAGTGCAGCTGTCTTTTCCTCAAAGATCCGGTTTCAAGACGAGTGATGGATGGTGGGTGCCTGTAGCCAGTTGTGGGGTTTGCTCTGAGGTCAAATGTGTTGATGGAAGATACAAATTTACTTACTGCCTTCTGTCTTTCCTTAAGACCCACCGGTACAGTTTCACAGGAACAAATTAGACTAGCCACATCAAATGCTCATACTGTGTCCTATTATAGGACACAAAGACATGTGTTTTCAGTATTTAAAGTAAGATTTTTCTCCATCCTTCCCAATATTCTCCCCAACAAAAGAAACAAATTGAGTGACAGTAATCATTCCTTTTTCTGTGAGTAGATACTCAACTCCATGGAAAACATATTCCATCCCTTTGTAGTAAGTAGTATTTTAGTTGAAATGTTATTAAAGATTTTAAAAGGGGAAAACCATTACTAATTCAGATTTCTTTAGATACATGTTTTTATACCTTAATATTCCTCATGATTATTTGAATAGCAAAGAATAATCATCTAAAATATCTTAAATATTCCTAGTCTGCTACTGTTCATGTAAACATTCCTATTTATTTATTTATTTATTTACTTGTTTCCTTCCTTGCATGATTTTTGTAGTTTGCTAGAAGAATAAAATGTTGGAAACACCTTCTATTGGAGGCTCCTGTGAATGGGTGCTCGCCTGAGCCCTTTCCTATGGTGTGTAGGCCTCTTACCTCCCATTTCTATTATAAAGTCTTTGAATGCTGACTAATCTACACCTTACTCAGACCCCACCCCCATGCCCTGTCTAGTTAGCATACAACCAGCAATTTCTGCATACATCACCTTGAAGTAGGTTTCCTAGCATCTGTCTGATAAATTTCTATCCAGCTTGATAGATCCTCGTAAATAAAAGACTTTCCTGCATTCCCAGCTCTGTTTTGTAAACCCTGAATAATGTCTCCCCTACATGTTTGTAGTCCGTTTCCTCCGCACCATCCATCATCTCATTTAGCCCCTGGAAGGAACCTTGGCGTCATCCTTTACACTTCCTTCTTTCATTCTTGCTCCTATCCAATTCTGTAGCTCTATTCCTGGAATTTCTTCATTGTATGGCTTCCTTTCCCTTTCTGACTTTACCATGTGCTGGATGCTCAGCAATCCATAAATAGCTTTCCATGTTGTCTTAGTGTCTTCTCTCTTCTTTTCTGAAATGCAGTTTTCCATGTCTACACAATCGAGTGCTAACTACCCTTCACAATAGGCACAGTCCTTTGGAACCTGACTGTAATTTGCTTGTCCTGCCTGCTCTCTCACCCAGGCCCAGAGGTGATTCAGGTTTGTTTGGTTTTTTTTTGTTTGTTTTTTTTTTTTGGTATTGGGGGGCAGGAGTGGATTCTCAGCTATCCTGGAGGAGTCTCTGCTGTGGGACTCTCTGGTTTTCTAATACAATTCCAAGAAACCTTCTCTGTTTAACCAATTTGTGACCATGGACGTCTTCCTAAGTATTGTCTAGTCATCTAATGCCCAACTCATGTACTATATAGCCTTTTATTGGCATTGAATTGATTGAAGGAGATTTGAATTGAATTTCACTGAAACCCTAAATGTAAAGAATTCATTTTTTATAAGCCAGTGGCTCTCAACTTGTGTTTGGGTTGTGGTCTCTACAGGGTCACGTATCTGATATCCTGCATATCAGATATTTACATTGTCACAATAGTTGCAAAACTACAGTTATAAAGTATCAATAAAATAATTTTATGGTTTTTATGGCTGGGGGTCACCACAACATGAGGGACTATATTAAAGGGTTGCAGCATGAAGAATTTTGAGAATCACTGCCTTAAAGTGTTGCAGGGTTTGAACCATTGTAAAGATAAGCCTATGGTAATAGGCTGTGGAAATAGGAGACAGAATTTAGTGGTAGGGCCCTCAACTAGCATATGTGAATGCCCTAGGTTGGATCCCTACAGACTCAAAAGTAGAAAGAAATAAAATCCCAGGACCCTGAGGTAGGCGAAATTCAACATTCCTTTTTGGAGAAAATGGCCTTTAGCATTGTTGATATTGCAGTTATAATGAGAGTGATTAGTACCCAGGAGTCCGCTAGTGAAAGTCGCTATGGTGTACTGAGCACTTACTTTAGTGCAAGGCGTTCTGCTAGCTTCTTTCCCTTCAGTATTATGTTTAACCTTTAAATTGATACTATGTATATTAAATACTAAGTAGCTATTACCATGTTGTAGTTTTGCAGAGAGGGAAACTGATTAAGAGAGAGCTCAGGGTTGAGTAGATAGATGTGATAAGGGCGGATTCTAGAGCCAGGATTTTAAGAGCTAGGCAGTGTGAGCACCAAAACTCTATCTACTTTACACTTAAGCCCCTCCTTCTTGTGTACAAAAAAAAATATGTTAAAACACATGTCTTACACATAGCAGACCAGTTCAATCAGTGACAATTCTGCTTCTTTGGCACAAATTCAGAAAAAAATATAAACATATGTAGATTCTATGTGCCATTTCTGAAGATCCTCTTCCTTACTCTAGGAAAAACATTTTTCCCCACAGGGGTTTGGCCAGTTGGCCTTCGGCTACTGTTGCTCTCAAGCTCTGCCATGTCATACTTCCAGGGCAGTGATAAGCTACTGAGCTCTGGGCTTGCTTCTGAGCACGGTAGGTGAAGGATCTGCACCAAAAATGATTTTAAAGCAATAAAACCTGGCACTTTCATACTAGCCACTAGGAATCAAAAGTATTTTTATAAAGAGAAATATAAATCAAGCGGGACTCTCCGAAGAGCAGCCTCCCATCAAAGGAGTGGAGTTCTGCCAAGGGAGTGATGCAGAGGTGCTCCCTTCGCTGGCAGCCTGCCTGCCACATGTTCGTCTGGGAAACTTTGGTTCAGTAGAATAGCTTCGACATTATTTGGTTTTACCGTTCTCAAGATAATTTTATTATCAACAACAAATGGCCAAGTTGATTATTTTTTTCTCCATTTAGGCTTTTTTATGAGAGTTTATTTGGTAATGACTTTTTGAGAATGGAATAAATGTTTCAGAGAACTGTTTTTGACTAATTACGGTTTTTCTAAAGAATAAAATTCAGGCTGTTATATTTGTTTGATGATTTGGAAAATTATTTGCTTCTTTGATAGCAGAGCACCCTGAAGTTTTAAATCAGACATGGTACATAAAGTCACATGGTGAATGCTTTTTTCTTTTATGAGCGTTTTTGTGTCTTAACATTTAAGACCTTTGGGTACAAGATTCCGAAATTCTTCTTCCATACAAACACAAGCCTACTTAGTCACACACTTTTCCTCAGATTAACGTGTTAACCATAACCTCCAGGAAGTGTGGAGCAACACTGCCTTCTTTGTGCTGAGATCATCCTTTCTTTTGCTTCTTAATAAATGCCTTTAAATAAAAATACTTACAAATTGAGAATAGCAAATTTAATAAATTTTGTTTGCATACATTGGTACTATTTTTAGTAATGGTGACTTAAATATATTTGAATCCGACTTTGGTTTTTAGATTCAACCAGAATTTGATGGATTTTCCCACAAATGAATATAAGATTTTAGGAAAAACTTAATTTAAAATTTGATTTTAAAGTTCATAGTTTGGAATTTTTTGTGGTTTATCTCTGTTTATCTTGGTGGTACTTGAATGAGCATTTGCCTCCTTCATCCTGCTTTATCTGTGTAGCTCCAGCACCCATGGATTGCAGCATCCTTCTTTGTGCCTTTGCATCAATGCGGTTGCTCTTCTGCTCTGTAGCCAGCTTGATTTTTTGACAGACTCTGAGTATATGCTTCTAGTGATCATCAGAAAGTACCACCTTATGTGGGTGACATGTGCTGAGACTCATCCACAGTTATTTAGGGCCTTTGTTGTTGTTTGAGATAAGGTCTCATGTATCCCAGACTGGGCTTGCTGTCTTGCTGAGGATGACTTTGACCTCTTGATCCTCCTGCCTGTACCTCCTGAGTGCTGGGATTACAGGCAAGTGTGAGTACCCTTAGTTTTGGTAACTAATAAGTGATAATTAAAATAATACTCATAACAAAAATTTAAAAGATACTGCTTACAGTCCTGGTTTTCCAGCAATTGTGGCTAAGCTGATTTGGATTTAATGATTTTTATTAACTAGAACATACTTGAATTTGGATCCTGTTGCTCTGATTATTACCCTTGATTCCTGGGCCTTTCATATGCTTCTTTTTTCTTGCCCTCTTACCAACTACATTCATTTCCTCTTTCTCTTTACCCACCTCAATGGACACATATTATAGCTTTGTCAAAGTCTTTGCAGTTCCCAATGTCCCTTTGGGACTGTTCTATAATATTGAACATTCTCTATTCCCACTCGAATGCTCTCTCATTTTCCACTAGACACAGAAAAGTCAGAGATGAATTAGTTCATGGTCCACATCTTACATCTTCAGGGTCTACAGTTTATAAGCATATTGTTGATTCCTTTTCAGTACTAATTTATTTTGTTTGAAAAGGTTCCACTTACCTAGTTGGTTACTAAACCACAACAAAGGCAAATTTAAGTAGACTGTGTGTATGCACTCATATGCCACTAGACAAGACAAATCTGCCTTTACATCTGGCTGTGGTAAGAATTCCCAGATGCACTTAATTCTGACACATGGTCATTATTGAACCAAAAGCCATCACTTGGCATGATTATAGCTCTTATTTGTTTTCATTTTAAGGGGCTTCATCCAGGCTGCCAAATGTACAACAGGTGCCTTGGTTTTATACTTGCCAATCTGTTGTTATTCAAATGACCGCCATAACAAAGACTAATGGCATCTAATAAAATGATCTCAGTTCTGGCAAGGCAGGCTCAGAAGAGCAAGGGCAGTCGGAACTGCATATGCCTCGCACATAGGCCCCTTGTTTATGCTGAACCGTGGACATTTTCTCAAGCCCAATGTTACTTGAATACTTAAGATTGGATTTCTGGCATCCAGTCTTATTTGAGAGGGATTCTTTGGGTGGTGTGGGGATGGGGCCAGGCTTGATGCTTCAGCTTATTAGTGAATTGCCATGTCACACTAGTAAGGCACAGCCAGACCAGACAGTCTGTTCATGCCAAACAGCTCACAGGTGAGGTGGCTTGTTGGTAGAAATGTGCCATACTGATTTCATAAGGCTGTGAGAAGACTCGACTGTTACCAGAGATGGCTAGCTTGCTAATAGGAGGTGATGACTACATGTTATTGTCAAATGATGTGTGCAGTTTTGGTTTTATACATTGTAGAACATTGCTAACAAATCAAAAGTTATTGCAGATAGCAATAGCTTTTGACAACTGGCCAGGCAGACATTTCAAAAGTATGAGTGATGGCATAGGTTGGAAATCGGTTTCCCAGGGACACAAGTGTGCATTAGCATGGTATAGATTTCAGAGATCTCGTTTAATTCTTCAACTCCCATGCTCTCCTGTTGTGAGCTCATTTTTTAAAACATTGCTCACTGCATAGTGTAAGACGCTGGGGTGGGAGGTGAGGGCAGCACTGCCAACTGCAATTTGCACTGACAGATGTCAGAGATCTGGAATTTAACAAAACTTGAGCTACACCATCCTCACTCCCAGTTGGAGAGCTCTGTGCTGTCAGTTGGGAAATGCATTTCTCTAAATAGCCGGCATGACGATTCCTAAAGGAAGAGATGGCGTGCGGCATGTATGACGGCTCTTCATTTTCACTTGTTCCACAGTTAACTGAGCGCATGCGATCTCCCGTGACCCAGCATGCAGCATAGTTCTTAGGTTAGGACTTGCCTATTATTGGACCATCGTTTTTTATTATTTATTCCCATCCTACTTGAAAAAGGATTTGTGGCAGCTATTAAATCATACGCTTCATTATCCTTAATAAATTACCTTGGTAGAATAGACATGACTTATTGTGCAGATGGTTAGTTTCTATGAGAAATGTTTAAAATATGCATCATCGTGGACCCATTTTGAATTCTATTTTAAGTCATGATGTTTGTAAAGTGATAGGACCCTTAAGAAGTATATGAATATACTTGGTACTTAGTGATTAGTGTTCATATTTTTAAAAATGAAGAATGAAAAGTCACTTAAAACTGTCAATCACAGGAACATTATTTTAAAGTAATATACATCTTAAAATGGTTGGAAGTTAAAAATGGATGAATTTCAACCATTTAAGAAGTATATTATTTAGAAATAATGTTCTTGTGATTAATACTTTTTAAGTCAGTTGTGCTAAGATCTGTTACCTTCGTTAATGATTGGGTAAACCTTTCAAATTCTTCATTAGAAGAAAAGGCGCATAGAATGTAGTAGGACTTTTTAAGTTGTAATGCTCTTGTTCTTGGTCATTAACTTTGAGAAAAACAATGAAGCAAACAGAGGTTTGCTTCCATCCACACATGGTGTTTCTTATGGGACAGATACTAAGCGTGTCCCCTTTTTGGAATACGTTATATGCTAGAATGAAGTATCACACATGGTTCCATATGTTTAGGAAGGACTTGAGGCCCTTGGGGCAGCATCTTGGCTCTTTTGTCCTGATGAGGGTCATTTCTCAGATACTAAATGGGAACATTTCTGTACATTATAAACAGAACATTAAACTAAATTTCATTAAGCTTTGTGAAGTAAATTAAGATGCCAAAAATTTAGGAGCCCCCAGGTGACCCCTTGGAGCCCAAGACCAATCCTCTGTCTGCTGACACAGTTGCTGTCATTGTGACAATCATTGAGCCCAGACCCATGCACTGATGCCTTGGGAGGGATCTGCCAGAGTCTAGCATCTTCTCATCAGTACTCATGGGAAGCAATAGCAGACAGATCTTCTTGTTCCTAATTATCTAATTTAAGAAGCCAAGTTTCCTTATTACTTAATTAAATTTAAATGTAATTAAGAGCTCAATTGTGCTAGCTACATTTCAAGTGGTCAAAACCCACACAGAGCTACTGACCATATAGAGCAGCTTTGGTATAGACGTATCTTGTTGTTGCCTGAAACTCTACTGGACAACACTGGTCCACTTCACTTCCAAAACACCATCTCATCTTTTCCAGGCTGCAGTGCAATAAAGTAAAGGGCCGCCATTGATATGCTTAGAGTACCCAGTGATCTTATTAGCCAAGAATGTACCAGCCAGATGGGAGTAAAAGAAAGCGTGCTTCTGAAAAACACATTTATTCTCAGGAAAGTGAGTTGATAGCAGAGTCTGTGCTTTTTGTCTAATGAGTACAAGTCCTCAGATTTTGTACCAGTTTAATGTTGAGAAATAAGACTTCCGCGGAGAATCGATCCGGAAACAGATTGAGCACTGCCAGTTTCACGGCTCAGATTTCAGGGAAGTCTCTCTGCTGCTTTCCAGGTGATCTTTGCCTGTAACTAGGGGGCTGGAATTAAGGAATGGTGGTGGAGTTGAAACAGGAGGCTGGGCATGGCGATCTTGTAGTTCAACACTCAACAGGGAGCTGTGTGAGAGAGGGGGTGCCTCTACTGGGGCAGCAGACTGGGCTGTCCTACACAAGCTGGACAGGCCTGCTATCTTCTGTTTCACCTGCAGAGATGAGCAGCTGTATCAGGGGGTGGTGGAGCTGGGTGGGATGGAGGTATACAAGTCTCCCGCCCCAGCCTCCTGCTTGGCAGCTTTCCTGATGCCCCTTTGCTTTATTATAGTGCTTTTAAATTTTGTGAGCATTCAAGCCAATCCAGTGTCACATGTAATTAATGCTGACAAGCACATATCAGAACAACCTGTTAGAAATTGCTGAAAGAAGTCTGGGGGCAGATAAGTGACTTCCAGGCTCCACCCCTGACAATCTGTTGAAAATGAGAGGCAGGGAGAGAAGGAGAGAGACAGGACTAGACCCGTCTCTTAACCCTTCCTTCTCCTCCTGAAATTCCCCAGACAATGATTTAAAGGCTCAGTTTGAGATTTTTGCAGAGCCATCGAATAAAAGAGCTGCTTAATGTAGCGCAGCCCAGTCTTTCTTTTAGCCCCAGAACCCGGGATAATCCTTCCGTGTGCCCTTCTCATTTCCTTCTCCTTGTAAGCTTCTGTGGATCTCCAGAGAGTGCCATAGGTTTTGGGCTTTGCTTGGGCTTACATTTTGCAGGCAGAATTTTTTCTCATTATTACTATTGTTAATCAAGAAGTTATTTTGTTTTAGATGTTGTTTAGAAGGCATATTTATGCTGCACTCCTTGAGGATAAGGTATTTATAATTCACTTCTCAGACTTTGTAGGCATATACCTAACCATTTTTATAACTAAGATAAGCAAAAACAATCTTCTAAGAGGTTAAGGTTTTGATGCTGATCCATAACAGACATGTTCAATTGGTATGTTTAGCAGTGCTTATAATTAAAAAAATACAAAAGCTTTTGTTGAGATAGCCTGTTTTTTTTTTATTATAAAGTTGTTTATCATGTTGTATCTACGTCCGTGTACCACAGTATGTATGTGGAGGTCAGAATTGTGGAATTAGTTTTCTTCTTACACCTTTACATGGGTCCAGAGATTGAAGTCATTTCTCCAGGCTTGGGTGGCCCACTGAGCCTAGGACAATGCATGCTTGTGACTCAAGGCAAAGGGTGTGTATGTGGCATGTGCGTGTGTGTGTATGTGTGTGTGATACAATAATCTTCTGTTATCTATAAGCAGTTGACTTTGTCCCTCCACACATTTAATTTACGAAAAAAATGTTTTGTTTACAACAAATGTGTTTATTTATTCGCCTAAAGGATTCCTGCCTGGGTGAATGGTATCTGCTGAGGTTTTGTTGTGTTCAAGGAGATCTGCTTTCCACCAGTTAATCCACTAGGTCTGGGAACATTCACCTCTTCCATACTCTCATTTCTCAAGTCTTGGCTTTTTATTACATAGCATCTTTCTTAGTAATTGGAGTGAAATCAGACTCCTTCCTATAATTACAGATCTAAATCTTTATGGTTGCAAGAATATTATGAGCTATATAAAACAGCAACACATTCTCACCCCAGAAAGATTTAATAGCCCGTCTCCTCATCCCCATCACAATGTAGTGATTGCTTATGATCACCCAGGTCATGGTGAAGAGCTTGAACTTAATGTCATATGAAGGATGCTAGGACTTTTCCATTATAGCCACCCAGCAGTTCATACAGGGCCCTGCTCTTTCTTCTGCTGTTTCCTGTGGTGCAGAAAGGGCAGCCTGGATCAAGTGATGGACTGCTCTTCTGGCTTTGCCCACACAGTGTTGCTAAGTTCATTAAAAGGGCAGTGAATCATTTCCCGCTTCATCAGAATTTCAGTTTTAAAGGTTGTGCCTGGTTATTTTTCAGAAAGACATGGTTTATCTCTCACTGTTGTATTTGTATGTATGTGTGGTGATGCTGGAAACTGAACCCAAGTCTTAAACATGCCAGATGACCACTGAGTCACCGAGCCATATCCCCAGCTCATGTCAGAATATTAAGTTGCTGTCACTATAGACTTAGCAAATAAATTACTGAGCCTTAGTTTTGATTCTGATTCTGAGTCACTAGAAACAGTCATACTGAATACCCCACTTGGGTGTATTTACTAAGTGGCAAAAATAAGAAAAGATGAGACTACTGTACAGTGGTTTGAAAGAGAGAGGGAGCCAAAGAAACTCTGCAGGTGAACTCTTACAATTAGTGACAAAACCAGGACTATTATCATCTTTTTCATCTGGACTTGTTTGCTTTTTAAAGCCATAATTGTGATTGAACCTTACTTAGACGATACAGAATTGGAAGAAAAATGCCCCTTATAATATTTTCACCTGAATACAACCCACCGTTCTGACCCAGCCTAAATGCCTAGTCCTTTATACTTCATAGTGAGTTAGCTGTTTGATACTATCAGTTAATATCTAGAACGAATACTTTCCTTTTGTGTACTGTCTTCTTCCTCATTACCACCTATTCAGCGGCTGTCCAGTATGTTATCGAATGTGATGTCTCGATTTCCCTATTGATGATTGTATCTTCCGGCCCAGCATATGTTCCCGTGTCTCTTGCTATTACAAATACAAAACTTTGCTCGTGAAAATAGGGTTTTTCTTCTCTCTCTCTCTCTCTCTCTCTCTCTCTCTCTCTCTCTCTCTCTCTTCCTCTCTTCCTCTATCTCTCTCTCTCTCTCTCTCTCTCTCTCTCTCTCTCTCTCTCTCTCCTTGGATTATGTCTCTGCTGTGCTTTTCTTTTTTAAGACAGTTCCTTATGTAGTCCAGGCTATTCTCAAACCTGAGTTCCGGGGTGGTGGGATTAGACGTGTGTGTACCTTACTTGGCTTGTGCTGTTTCTCTAAAATAACTTTATAGTTAGAACTTCTAGAGGCACAAAGATTTGCATGTTTTGTATCCTTTGAAAAACATTGCCAACCTGTGATCCAGAGGAATCATGTGATGGCCATGCTCCTGGAGAAGACTAAAGGCACAAGCTTGTTTTCTCTTCAGTAAAAGCCATATCTAGTTTTGTCCACTTTTGCTCTCCTTCATTGTGAAGTTTTGATTGTGACATCAGAGGCATGGATTACTGAAGTATAAAGCTTTTTGGAGGGAATATGGACAAACGTACAGAGACATACAATACATGAGTAGGCTTTGCTAAACCTGGTATCAGTGGGCTTATTTGGAATGTCCATCTCCTTCATAGCAAATTATCTGATTTTTCTGGGTGCCCAGAGGGTACATGTCTTGAAGCCTGCTCCAACATATATGAGGTTCTCAGTAGTGATGGTGTGTTCTGGGTCACTACCATGTTGATGATAGAACAGAGCAACCTTTCTTCTTAACACACTTCCTTGTGGAAACCATTCTATTAGATCCAAGTTGAAATGTGAAACGTCTTATTCCTTTTGACACGGATTTCTTTAATTACTAAAGTGATAATTTCTCCCTTAGTATTTGCAAGTAATTATTTTTATTATGTGGATTGTATATTTTCTTCCTAGGGTTTTTCATTTATTAGTTCTTGTTCTTTATATATACAGCATAATAACACTGTCATGTTTATAACATATGTAACTTAAGTCTGATTATTGGTTTTCCTTTATTGATTTTTAAAGTTTTTATTAAATTTTTAATTTTTATGTGTGTTGGTGCATATATTTTTGTGCACCATGTGTGTGCAGTGCCAGTAGAGGACAGAAGAAGGTGTCTGGTCCCCTGGGACTGTAATTAAAGACAGTTATGAGCTGCCATGTGGGGGCTGGGAATTAAATCTGGATCCTCTGGAAGAGCAACCTGTGCTCTTAGTTGCTAAATGATCATCTCCCCAGCCTGTTTAGTGATTTTTTTCAACATGTAGAATTTTTATTTGTAATATTTTATAGCTCTCACAGTCGACAGCTTTCCTCCTTTTCCTAAGAGTTTTCTCTGAATATTTTGGTATTGTGTTCCTCTTATTCTTATTTCATGTATCATTCTTCATTAAGGCGGTTCTCAACTTATTTGGTAGTGAAATATCTGAAAATGTTAAATAACTTATAATACTATATTGAAACACACCACAAAATCCCAAGTACTATTTTTTCCAGAAGAAAATTTGACTAAAATGTTATACACTCACAACCAAGAATCATATTCACACAGTAGATAATAAATACTTCCAAACTAACTGATCTTCTATTAAGTAAGGTGTTTCCTGGTTGCGTTTTTGTTTTTATTGTTTGTTTGGAGATAGGGTCTCACTATGTAGTCCCGGCTTTCCTTGGATTTTCTATGTAAATGAGTCTGGTTTTAAATTCACAGAGATTCCCTAACCTCTACCTCCTTAGTGCTGGAATTAAAGACTTGTGCCCTCATGCAGAGCTATTTTTGTTTTTAAAATTTAGCTTTAATTCTCCTTATCCAAAATGGTATAAAGCTTAGTGAAATGCCTGCGAAGGACTGCATGTGAAGAAGGAGCTGTTACTTTTCTAGTTGAAGAACTGAAATACTTCGTGAGTCTGTGTGGAGGGGAGGAGAGACGCATGGTTGCATGGTCTTGAGCTGTACCCCCGCTCTTCACTCCTTCCAATAGCTGAGGTTATAGGGCTTTTCTGAACGTCCTAACCTTCTTTGAAAATCTCACTTAATAATTTGTAATATATGGTTGTGTTGTAAGGTAAGGCTCTAAATGGATGTAGAATAATTTTTTAGTCATAAACAATGCTCTGAATATTTATTCCTTCCCCAGTAATGTGCTAAATTCCTTTACAAAAAGTCTACTTTGAAGGCATGCCCTCTCTCTATCTCACGTCTTCTATTACAGATTTCTCTGTGCTAATTCATCCCGCTTATTCTGTCACATAACTTATACTGGTCTTTATGTTTTGGGTAAGAAATGACATTTTAGGTTTCTGTCTAGTATCATGGAATTGTTCTGGGGATGAGTATATTATACAAAAATATTTATATAAATTTTATGATGGTAAAACTTTGTTTTGCAACTTCAAAATCAAAGAAGAAACAAGCTGTTCTTTATAGAAAGGTTTTTTTTTATCAAAAAGTGTTGATTCCTCATTAATTCAGTTTTCTTATTCTTTGAGAATATTCTTTCAATTTATGTTTTTGTTGGAAGAAAAACATTTGATGTGCATTTGCTCTAATTTTTGTACTGTTTTTAATCCCCTTTTCAATATTTGCTTTTATTAATGTTTCTAATTTAAGACAAATTTTTAGAGAACTCTGTATCAAACATGAACATTGAGATTAATGCAAGTATTTTCAAAGGATGAATTTTGATTCTTTACTTGGTGTACAATTGGTTACTTAGTGAGTGTTATAAAGAAGGAACTTTTGGGGAGAGAGTTGTTTTCCAGTAATTAGCCACGGATCCTGGCATTTTAGACGTGTGCCAGCGGCTCTCTTTCTTTGTGAAATAGAGCGTAGTTTTCAGTGTACTCTGTCCATGTTCCACTAAATGACCTAAACACTCAAGTTCTGCATTCTGAACAGTAGTTATGCCTGAATTAATTTATACATTTCAAGGTCACAAACTATGATTATATTATATTTTCATCAGTTTAACCATCTCTTAATTTGAATACGGCATGCAGTAGTACATAAAACTGAAATTTATGTAAATGGAATTAGAAAATGTTGCTTTTAAATTTTTTTCTGCTGAAACTAAAATGCTGTTACGTCTGTGTCCCAGACATGGAGAAGGATGTGGTGATAAACATCAGGTTATTTTCTTTGGTCCTAAACATTGATGCAGAGAAAGTGTATAACAGCACACAGCACAAATCCTCAGACACAGAAAACAGTGTGTGAAGACATGGGGCCGTGCAATGGAACTGCACCATTTCTGAGTTAGTGATGTGGTCCAAGTAGGGCTTTGAGCAGGGGCCGGGTAAGGAGGGCCCAGGAAGGCCTCCAGTATGCAGCTTTTATTCTTCCACTATTTTGAAAAGCTAATTTTTTTTCCCGATTTTGTTTCTAGAGCCTATCATTCTAGACCTAGCCCTTCCTCCGTGTGCATACTACTCTAGGGTCATAACTGCCTCTGCCCTCTGAGGTCCCTACAGATGGTGCCATAAACCCTGGTGCTATCTAACCAAGCAGGAAAAAAAAAAGTCATTGAGTTCTTCTGCCCACTCCATGGCCTAGTCTGTTTTGTTGACTCTTACGTTGAAACTCTCAGATACACTTGAATATAAGCCCCCACCATTGCCTTTCATAGGTACTGACGTTAACCCAGGATGCTAACACAGCCTGCAAATTCAGTATCTGCCTCCCAATCCATACATTTGGATTTCTTAATTCAGCCATGCTGCTTTTGTTGCTTCAAATTAAGCCCATGTGGTGAGGCACTGCCAAGCTCTCTACACAAACCTCTTCTGTATCCCCTTTCTTTTTGTGTCCAAGTTTTATATTAGAAAGTTTATTTGTTTGCTTTTGTTTTTGTTTTTTGTTAAGAGCAATATTTTATCTTGCTTAAAGCCAGAGGGAGATCACAGTGGTATGTTAGAAATCACTGTGTGTCTTGTCTCTTTGCCTAGTTTTCTGAATGGATCAAGGTTTGAATACCTGCTCTGTAACCTCTTAGATCAGAGCTATTGCTGGGTTTTTTCATTGAAGAAAAACGTGTGTGTGTGAAGAGATGTCTAGTGAGGGTTGGGGTGGCATGTGTTGTCTGTGTTTGGGCTTGTGGTAGTTTTGATGATGGTGCTTTGCGTAGTGTGTGGGGTATGTGAGTGCAATGGTGGTAGACTTTTGTCACCCCAGTCTTGGGGAGGCAGAAGTGAAGATTCTTTTGGGATCGCTAGTCAGCCAATCTTGCTAATATGTGAGTGCCAGGCCAATGAGAGACTGTCTCAAAGCATTCAAGTGGACGAAACTTGAGGAATGAATGACACTGGAGAGTGTACCCTTGTTCACACATGCATATGCACACATGTGCATGAGTGCCTACATCCCTGAAACCATAGAGCCTTGCATGTGCAGACCCACACATACAGATGCACACACACTAAGCCTATCGAATGAATCCTTAATTTTCATACATACAGTTTCAAAATGTAACTATTTAATTTCTAGTACTCAGGTTTTATAAGTCCATCTGAAAATCCTCTCTAAGCAAGTTTCCTTGTTTGTTGTTTTGAATGTATGAAAGCCATATTGATGTGTTTCTTCCTTATGACCAACTGATGTGAGGTCAACTCATGCAATTCCATGGTAGTAAGGTCAATAATGGAGGTACAAATAGAAGCAAAAAATTAACATAAGCTTTTACTTCATGCTAGTACTTTCATAAATTTAATAGTTCTCCTAGTTAGTTTTTTATTGTCCATTTGATGCAACCTAGAATCAACTGGGAAGAAGGAACCTCCATTGATGAATATTGACTTAATTTGCTCTGTGTTGCATTATGGGAAAGATAATATGTGTTGTGTTGTTTTCTGTTTTGAGGCAATGTGCATCATTGCTCACTTTATGAAAAATGAAGCCCATCAGAAAGAACCCATCAGGAGGAAAGGGAAGGAGAAATATGGGGAAGAAGTAGATAAGAGAGAGAGAGAGAGAGAGAGAGAGAGAGAGAGAGAGAGAGAGAGAGAGAGAGATGAGCATACACCACTTTAGAGAGACACCAGAATCCAGACTTCTCTGGGAAGCCTTGTGATCATGTAGTGTGACATAAACTTAGGCAACGTCATGTGTTAACAAGACACTAATCATGGGTGCAGACCCCGTTACTTTCCTTTCTCCTCCTTGACAGTGCACGGTGGCAGTGTTCTACTCTGCATTTTTTGAGACGTGTGGCTCTTGAGGTAGTCCCCATATTGATCCTTTCTTTGTTGGGACTCACTACTCATCTCCTTCCTAATTTTCACATTGTGGAGTATTGCTTAGCTGCCATGGACCTCATGTGCTCTTGTTGTTCTGCTTTCTTGTCTTCAAAAATCCATTGCTTCCCACTTTTGGATTTCATTGTCTTCAGTGACCTTTCAAATCAGTTCTCTAGTAAGGGAAATTGAAGCTGGTGGGTCAGGACAAAACATTCTATCTGCTATTTTCATGATAGCATCTGTAAATATGTTCAGGTTTCCTTAGCAGTCACCAGCCATATGGATATAGACACAAATACAATTGTCTGCTTTGTTTACATTCTGTGAACATTGTAGCTCTCTGATGATTGCGAGCACTTTTCATTATTGTCCTTTTAGCTGTCACGCTGTCTGAGTGATTTTGCCGGACATAACTAAAATGGGCATAGATAGAGGTAAATTACAACTCGTACCCATTTCCAACTGTCAGGAAAAGAATGAAGGCCAAGGAGAAGCACTGTGATCTGGCAAGCCTTTTTTATTTTTTTTGCCAAATTAGTATATGCAAATGGGCTTTTACCCAGTGAAACTTTCTGTGAGGTTTTGCAGTGTTTACAACAGCTGACTCATAAAAGAAACACTGCCGAAGTGAATAGCCAAGCATTTCCAAGATGATAAGATTCATTCTGTGCTGGGAAAGGAGACGGAGCATGTGTGGGTTGTTTTTTTTTTTCTGAGTCGGTAGCAATGATATGTGTGATTCAGAAGGACTTGGCATTCAGAAGAATGGAGTGTGTGTTTGTGAGGAAGCTTAGCAAGCTTTAATTTTGCTCACCTTGCCGTTTCTCTTCCTGAAATGACTGGATTCGCTGATTTAGGCGAGGGTGTTCTCTTTAATTGTATGTGGACTCTGTAATCTCTAGTCCAGCCACAGAGCATGGTTACATAATGTATTCCCCCGGCAATTTCATAATGGTGTAATGGAAGCCAGCCAAGTGGACTTTGACACAGAGTAGGCAAGACTTTTAATTTTTTATCCAATATAGTTAGCATTTAACCCTTCTAGACATTCTCCCAGCATTCAATTGGATAGACCCAGGAGAGTTATTGATCAGAAATTAAAGACCTGAGACAGGTGCAAAATCCCAGGAACTTTGTGATACATTTATAACAGATTGGGTTCTCTCATTTTTGCTTCTTGAAGAATTAGAGAAAAGCCATTTTTTAAAGGGGATCCATGGCCCAAGACTACAGAGTTTACCTTGCTTATAACAGACTCAGAGTTAAATAGACTGGCTCTGTGGATCCACTCCTCCCTCCATTCCTTCTCCTTCCCTCCTTTCTTTACTGTCTCCCCTCCCTTGCTTTGCTTCTTTATTTTACAGAAAACAAGCTACTGTTGTCTGGTTACCTGGTATTACAATAGTCTTGCATCTAGAGCAGAGGTTCCCAACCCTCTTAAGGCTATGACCTTTTTGATACAGTTCTTATGTTGTAATGACTTCCAACCATATAATTGTTTTTTTGCTACTTCATAACTGTAATTTTGCTTCTGCTATTGATTTTAATGTTACGAATCATAAGCTGTTATGTAGGCTATTTGATACCCCTATGAAAGGGTTGTTCAGTTCTCCAAAGGTGTCTTAACCCACAGGCTGAAAACCACTAGTCTAGAGGATGCAGTTTAGAGGTAAGAATCCTGCCTAGTTAAGCAAGCCCATTATAGATGCCCATCTCACCTAGCAGCTGAGCTGCAGGTCCCTACCTTTTCCAGGGCACCTTCTGCTTGGGGAGTGGTGTACATTGAGCCTCTCTCTTTGGTTTTAATTCCTCCCACTTCTCATGTCTCACTGGGAACATGCTGTGCACTGTGGATCACAGGAAGGGCTAGCTAATAAAATTGGGAATGATGTGGGCTGCAGCGGGGCTGGTTTCCTTTCAAGCATGCAGCATGCAGTGCAGCAGCATGATACAAATGCTTTTTCAAATGTGATTGTAAACTGGATAACGGATGTGAGCTGTGTACACAGAACAGGTCAAATGCATCTAAAAACGTTTTTCTCCCCGAAACCTAATTTAAAAGAGCAAGAAAACTTGATTTGGACAGCTTACACCTTGTTTATGGGGAGCTGGGGAGGCGAGACTTAAGGCTATCAGATGAGATTCTTATCGATCAGGTAGCATGCCTTTCAATATTCAAGATGTGGTTACAGCTGAAGCCCACTGCCCTCTTACACAGCTTGTTGTCTACGCTTGTGGACTGAGCCACAGTATTTTCTTAGTTAAAAGAAATCTTTGACCTATGGTTATCATTGTGAAAAAAATCGTTGAAATAGTATCCACATTTTATTCACAATTTCATTATGCTGTCTTCCAGTGTTGTATGACATTTCTATAGAAATATACCATTGAACTGCAACACAGGTTTTATGTGGAAGAATAGTATCTTTATCTAGTTAGGGCAATTTAACCTGATCTATATATGCCCTGTCTTTATTCTAAGTTATTGTGAGGTTTAATTAAAATAGCATATCCCAATATCTGTGCTTGGCACACAATAAAATTTTCAATAAACATTACTTTTACTTATTATCAATTGCAGACATACATGCTAGAGCTATTTTTGCCACTAGGTTCTTCTACAGAGTAGTTAAACTTTGCAAGCCTGCGTGTTCTTGTCTGGAGCACGTAGGAGCAGGGGCTCACCAGGTTCCCACACTTCATAGCTGTGCATCTCCCTGTGGACCTCGCTCCTCAGTATGCGACAGCTTACTTGTCATCAGCTTGCTTTGTATCCTGCCTTCTTGGCTCGCCATTGGCTTTAACGCTAGTGCGTCTTTTCCTTGTTCATTCTTTTGAGGATGGCAAGCGTCTCTATGAGTACCTGTCTAAAATTCTTTCATTTCCATCCCTTGGCTTTTTACACTGTTAAGCCCTGTAGTTCAAAATCACCGTATAAATTTCCACAGCAATTTTGAATGGGGTAAAACAAAGTGATTCAGAGTATGGCTATATAAGTCAGTGGTCCTTGATCCATAGCACACTTCTGCTCTTTCCGCCATGAGAACATGATAGGTCACTCATTTGTTCTCCTGGTTTTGATCATTTGAAAAATGAAGGTAATAAAAATTGTATTGTTAAATGATAGCATTAAAAATTTTAAATTGCATATATATATATATATATATACATATATATATATATATAATAGATCAGCATGAAAAGCAGTATAAGGAAAAACATAGGGGTGTACCTACCTGAAAGTCTTTTTAAAGATACATAATATTTTTATTGGTTCTTGGAGAATTTAATACAATGTATCTTGATCATATTCACCAGCTATTCTTTTCCCCAACTCGACCTAGGTTCAACCTCTCCTTCTGTCTGTTTTTCTCTTCTTCTGTCTTTTCTTCTCTCTTCTTTTCTAGAGATTATCTTCCAGCAGATGTCCTGGTCTTCTGGTTCTTACACTCTTTCTGCCTCCTTTTCCAAGATGTTCCATGAGCCACATTGTAGGGCTTGTGTTTTAGATGTATCAGTTGGAAATGGGCACTTTACAAGCTTTCTATAATGATCTCTGTCTGCTTCACAAAGAAGCTTTGTTGATGAGGAATGAGAGCTACTCTTAGCTGTGGCAATAAGGATAAATAGAGTGCAGTTAGGAATAATGCTGGTTTAGGAAAGTGGCAGTAGTATATTCTTTTCCAAGTTCCATGGCGTTATCAGCCGTGGGTAGTTGGCTAACTTCTCAGTTCCATGCATGGATTTCCTCCAATTGAGCAGGTCTTAAGTTCAGTTACATTACTGTTGGTTTCTCCTAGGATATAAGTGCTGCTATTGCTACCTACCCAGATATCTTTCCCTGCAGGTCTTTCCCTGCTGTCTGTGTTGGCATTATAGCTGGGTATGACTGTTGATTGTTATCTTCACTAGCAGTTTGCATGGCTCCTTCTGAGACTGTGCGAGCTAGTCACCAGTGAGGAAGCCATTTCGATCCTCCAAACCCTGTATCCTATTCTAAGTGCATGGTGTCTTTAGCAATGTTATTACATTTTTGGGGAGGTACCAAAGACATTGACAATAGTCTATATATACCAGTTTTGTGTTGACCACCCTGGACAACAACTGGAAGGAAGTTTTCCCATGTCCAGCACTTTAATGTGAAGTCTAAGTGATCAAGGCTGATCTACAGGGACAGGCCATGGAAATGACTGTCTAGGTCCAAGAGGGAAAAAAGTTAGGAAGGGTAAAAAGCAAGATGGGATAGGACTTGAAGGAGCTTATTATGTTCAAAAGCATGTTGCATATCCTGGTAAGGATGTAGTTATGTAGACACATGTGTATGAATACTTATCATTCTACACTTAAAATCTAGGCGGACCTATTTATACTTCAGATTTAAGAACTGAAAAATAATTTGCAAGTGCACATAGGAACTTTGTGATGTGGTAAGCTCTTCCCAGTAAATACAAAGCACACACATTTCTGGTAGAATATAAAGAACGTTTCTAAGAAACTTTGTGAGTACTACACATTTTAGGATATGTCATGGTTACTGTGAAAAGATGAAAGCATTCTGAGTGATTTTAAAGTATGACTTTGGGCTGACGAGGGAGGAGGACTTGATGGGGGAGGGGGAGGGAAATGGGAGGCGGTGGTGGGGAAGAGACAGAAATCTTTAATAAATAAATAAATTTAAAAAAATAAAAAAAATAAAGTATGACTTGAGTAGTCAGGGTTTACTTACAGATATAATTTCACAAATTTGAATGACATTTTATCCTATTGGAAAGGTTAAAGCCAACAGTAAATCCAAGTTGGAACATGGCCTATATTTCATTATTTTAACATATATTAAAACAATTTTAATTTTCACAAATTTGTACATGAGCACACATTCACATCTATGTTACTCCTGATCCTCCCTCTTTTGTTGTAAATAAGGCAGGCAGCATCCTACCATCCAGCTAGCTTACACCCAAAATAATCACACAGAAATTGTATTAATTAAATTACTGCCTGGCCCATTATTTCTAGCCTCTTATTGGCCAACTCTCACATCTTGATCTAACTCATTTCTAGTAATCTGTGTAGCACCACGAGGTCGTGGCTTACCGGGAAAGATTCTAACCTACATCCGTCTTAGGCAGGAGCTTCTTGGCGTCTGCCTGTCTCTGCTTTCTTCCTCCCAGAATTCTGTTCTGTCCTCCCTGCCTACCTCAGTTCTGCCCTATCAAAAGGCTAAAGCAGTTTCTTTATTCAATCAATGAAAGCAACACAAATATAGAAGGACCTCCTATACCACTCTTCCTGTTGCTTCCTCCCTCTCTAGCCCCTGTATACCCTTTGTGCTCTGGCCTCCCCCTGCAACTCTGTTCATGTCCCCTTCTAGATTCAGATCTTTAATTTTTATGGTTACACACACACACACACACACACACACACACACACAGAGAGAGAGAGAGAGAGAGAGAGAGAGAGAGAGAGAGAGAGAGAGAGAGAGGAGAAACAAACACACAACTTGTGTGAGAGCTTGTTCATGGAGGAAACTATTTCTTCTTCTCTTAGCAACCATATGCTTTGGAAAAACACAGGCAATAAAAAGATCAGTAAGCTTCTCATTTAACCGCTCTGCAACTGAACCTGGTATTCATTTTGAGCAACTCAATATATTAAACAATAAATGAAGTAGCCAACTGTTTTAATGTATTGCCATCAAACCTATTGTCCTAATGTGCTCAGGCTGCTATGACGTAATAATATAGACTGGGAAGTTTAAACAGCAAATATTTCTAACATGTTTGGGAGATGGAAGTCCTAGACCAAGAAGCTGGCCTTGTATGCTCCATGCTCAATGAATCAAGCTCACATTTGTGGATTGTATAACAAAAGGACCTTCATGGAATTTACATTCCTTTTTGTTAATAATGTACTAGTGAAATAGGTCACACTGTGTCCAGCATATTGAATATATTATCATTATTTTTGATGATGGTGCTAAGTGCTAACTAAATGTGCTTTGGGATATTGTACTAATAATTATGAAAATGTGATTTCTTGAGAAGATGCTCTTCTACATAATTTCAGGGCTATTATTTTAAAGGAATTCTATTCAAGTCCATTTAGCCATGGCTTAATTGGATTGGATCCATGTTTAGTTTAATTCAGAGATTTTAATGACCTCTAGCAAGTAATAAATCTTTGAGTGATGGGACTTGATATATATCCTATAGAATCCAGGCATAATCTGCTTTGAAATGTAAATGATGAGCAGACCTATAATCTAGGGTCTAGGGGAAAATGTAAGAAATTGATTCCAGTTTTGTGGAAGAAAATGAACATTCCTTGAATACCATCATTCATCGATAGACCCATTTATCTATTCTCCATAAATTTACCACAAATTTGTGAGATTGAAATATGAAATTCACCATAAATTTGAAGTATTGAAATACGAAAAGGAGATTTTTCTGAGTCTCCTTATGTTAACTAACCAACCTAGTTCTGTCAACCAGTGTGGGGATGGAGACATCATCCCCTACAGTTGCCTGCAGTGGCCTAAGAACTTCCCTTCATCTTTTAGGGACCTCAACTCAGATAAAACTAGATACTTGACCTGACTGTAGGAAAGAATTTCAGGCCAAGCCAGTGTAAAGAAGACTTGGAGCTTCTCAGAAGGCACTCAACAGATTTTAGAGTAAATACTTACAGGTTTTCAGGGGAGGAGGGAGACACACTCAAGTGTGGGTGTGAGCTTCTCTGGGGAGGGTTAGGATTAAGTGTCTATTTTGCTGCTGTTTATGGAAGCTTCTGAAGACACATGTTAACGGAACAAAGTGAGATCATAGGGCAGGGCCTATGCCTTGCATAGGGATACAGCTGCTAAGGTAGAAAACACTGTGTCACAAGAATTGCAGGGAAAGATATTTTGTACTGTAAATTGAGGTTGGTTCTTTATCTTTTTTTGTTTGTTTGTTTTCTTCTTTTCAATTATTTATTTATTTATTTATTTTTTTTTTTTTTTTGGTTTTTCGAGACAGGGTTTCTCTGTGGTTTTGGAGCCTATCCTGGAACTAGCTCTTGTAGACCAGGCTGGTCTCGAACTCACAGAGATCCGCCTGCTGAGGTTGGTTCTTGTTTTTGAGAGTCTTTGAATATCTAGAAAATGAATGTGTGTATACTTGAAGTTGACATAGGCCTTACATGCTGTTAACATCCGTCTTTCTATGAAAGGATCATTGTCTATGTCACCAGTCCTCAAAGAAAATGATAATTAGGCTGGAATTCTTGGCTCCCCTCTGCTAACAGACTTTAGGTGAAGGGTTTCCTCTCCCTTCCTATATCACTACAATTTTCCCTGTCTTTGTATTCTGTCTCAGTGTGATACTAGTTTAATAGGCACACATAGAAGAAGAAGAAGAAGAAGAAGAAGAAGAAGAAGAAGAAGAAGAAGAAGAAGAAGAAGAAGAGGAGGAGGAGGAGGAGGAGGAGGAGGAGGAGGAAGAGGAAGAAGAACGAGAAGAAGAAATCAGTTCTCTTTTCTGAGTCTCCAATTAGCCAAAGACGATGGCATATGAGGCTATGGATTCCGAGGTCTATAGACTTTCTCCTGTATGCACATAAGATACTGTCCTAGGCATTAAACATTCTCTGTTGATCAAGGAGATAATATATCCTTGTCACTAAGGAACTTGGTATCCAGGGGAGTAGAATAACAGATGTATATGAAAATCATTTAGAGATGATTTTAGGGTTAAAAATGATGTTTGACCTCTTAAAATCCCATATTTATAGTTTCTCTGTTAAGGAAACATTGAGTTGAGGCTGGAGGATGAGAAATCATCATCTGGTTATGTGTAAGAGATACCTGCATCTGTTTAAGGGTATGAAGAAGGAAATAGTGTTCTGATAGCTAAGGAAAGGTCAGTAGTGATGGAGAGTAAAAGCCTGGGAGAGCTGAAATTTGTTGGAGAGAGGCAGCCAGGAGATCTGATGATCAGGTGCTCATGGGCCTCCTTAAGGAGACTGTGTTTCATTTAGGGCACTGTGAGTGACCATGGGAGGAGTTTCAGACAGATGAGTGACACACTGGTTCTTGTTTTAGGAAGATTACTCTGGCTATTTTATTAAGAATAGACAAGAAATAAAAAGCAGCAACGTCATTTGGGAAGCATTGGTGGATAATTCAGATGAGAGATGGTGATAGTTGTGAAGACAGGGTTTCTAATTGTTTATATTATGGAGCAGGATGGGAGGATTATGAAGAAATTTTGAAAAATTAAGGTTTTGATTTAGAAATTTCAGCTTTTTTCAAGGGCCTGTAGTTTAGCAAATGCTAGAAAATCAGCAGAGGGTGGTTGTGTTGAGGCAATGCTATGTACCAGCTGATGATTCTGTGGGTCAAAGTCATGGTGCTAGAGCCATACTAGGAAAAGTGAAAATATCCAAGGACAGTGGGGAGTGAGAGTGAGTGAGACCTGGAGTACTTAGTGGGAAGGCAAAGAATGCAATCTTTCTGGAATTTGAGGACAAGAAGGCCAAGCAATATGTATACCAGGGTAGTGTGGTAAGGTAAACCCCCACGAAAGAAGAGGGATCAGGGATGCTCTGGGCAGTTTGCCGTTAAGAGTAAGATGGGAGCACCACTAGTCTGAGGCTCAGATTACAGTAATAATTTAGAGATCTGAGTTTGCTTTATGATCCCGGGGGTTGCATTTCCTTCTCTCACAAGGAACTAGTGTCCCTGTAAGCTGGAAAGAGGAGTTTTGTCCCGCACACCTAACAAACAACAAAGAATGAACAAAATTACCTCAAGCATTTTCTAATTACTTTCCTTGTAGAATGAGAATGGGAAAATGGAATGACAGAACTGCTAACTATTGATAAAGAGTAGTTAGGACACTGCTGTGTGACACTGTTTCTGGAGAAATAGGAACAACGTTTACCTACCCCAGATAGAGAACTGTGGACAGATCATACTGATGGTACCGCTAGAGTCCTCCACGCTGAACCAGTGATTTTGGGGAAGGTTACTTACAGGTATATGAGTAAGTCACAGACAGCTGCATCACCAAACAACCAGAAGCATTCCTTGGGCTCTGTCCGACAGGCACTCAGTTTGGCAAATGGAGAAATCTTCTCACCTCAAGCTTCACTGCTTATATGACCTTGGAGAGGGTGGGGCCTCTTGGGTTAGGAAAGTTTCAGGGACTTCCTGAGTCCTGTGAGTTGTTTATTTCCTGAGTCCTAGCAGGCTCCCTTTAAAGCTTCTGGAGTCTAGAGGGGTTTCCTTCAGGCAGAATGTTTCAGTTTCAAAGAATTTGCTGCACTATACATGCTGAGTGGAATTTTTCTGTCTGGAAGCTTTCTTTCCCCACTTCTTTGGAGCTTACTTCTATGGCACTTTGTATGAGTGACTCCCGTTTTGATTTTCAGTCTGGCCTTTCCCATCCTAGTACAGGAGCTGGGTCAACAAATGATCTACAGTACTGTTTCTTTAACAGCACTCAGTGCTAAATAGTATACTAGAGTGTATGAGCTTTGTTTAGCTGCTGGTGGAAAGGTTTAGAAAGATTTCTTGAAGACATCTGAAGTAACTGAGAAGGTCTTAGTTACTTTTCTTTCTTTTCTTTTTCTTTTTTTTTTTTGGAGAGGGGTGTAATTGGAGACCACTTGTTTGTTCCTGGCTGCTCAGCCCCAAAATAACCACGCAGAAACTGTATTAATTAAATCATTGCTTGATCTATTAGCTCTAACTTCTTACTGGCTACCTCTTATATCTTAATTTAGCCCATTGCAATTAATCTGTGTATTGCCATATGACTGTGGCTTACTGGCAAGTTTCTGTGCAGCGTCTGCTTCTGGAGGAGCTACATGACTTTTCCCAACTCCACCTTTTTTCTCACAGCATTCAGTTTAGTTTCCCCACCTACCTATGTTCTGCTCTGTGCAGGCCCCAGACAGCTTCTTTATTAACCAATGCTATTCACAGCATACAGAGGGGAATCCCACATCAGGGGGAAAAAATGGGATTTCGATGCAGGGGTTCTCTGTGTAACAATTCTGGCAGTCTTGGAACTCACTGTAGATCAGACTGGCCTCAAACTCATTGAGATCCACCTGCCTCTACCTTTAATACAAGTGCTTGGATTAAAGGTGCATCACCATCACCGGGAATTAGTTACATTTCTTATTGCTGGGACGAAATGCCCTCACAAAATCCAGTTAAGGGAGAAGGGGTTTATTTTTGACTCATTTCAGGGAAGTCATGGTGGAGGGAACTAGCAGGTCACATTGCATTTGCAACCAGGAAGGATAGAGAAAGGTTCCATTAGTGTTTAGCTTGCTTTCTCCTTTTCTGCAGTTCAGGATCCCAGAGGATGGTGCTGTCTGCCTTTAGGGTGGGGCCTCCCATCTCACCTAAACTTCTCTAGGTAATCTCTCATAGACCAAACCCAGAGATTGGTCTCCAAGTTCAAGATCCTCTCCAGTAGGCAATCACTGTTAACCGTGACAAGCATATTTCAGGAAGATTTCAATGTAAGGCTTATGAGAATACTGGGTTCAATTTGCAAGTGACTTTTATTCCTTTCTCTTTCCTAACCTGTTAAGTTTCCTAAGCTTAAAATCAGCATCTGCAGCATGCATAATGATTTGGGGGATGGAAGCTTTGAGTTTTGTCAGAACTGGACTCCAGTTCTGAATTCAAGCCAGGCGATCCTGGACACATTGCTTACTTGGCAACTTGATTTCCCTTTAAGGGGTGTAAGGACAAAAAGTCATGTCCCTATCCCAGAGGATATGTAGTAACAGACAGTTAAGTCCTCCAAAATATCCTGTTTGTGTACTGGATTTATAAGGACTCGTATGCTTCTCCTAATGATTTAGGCTGAGTAAATCCTTGTACTTGCCCTTTCCATGTCCTAGTATTTTAACGCCAGCCATCAGTCACCATGTTCTTAACCTGTCAAAGTATAAATGCAGTAGCGCTACTCTCACTGGGCAAATTTCCAGATAATAGTGAACGCCTGGCTTTATACAATTTCAAGTCCATTTCCTCTGTCAGAACACATGCTTATATCGACTTGCACTTTAACATTTTATTCCCAGTTCTTATAGCCTTTTCTTTCCCCCACTATGCTTACTTTGAAATCATTTAGAGTACTAGTGGCTTTGCTAAGGTAGACACTACCGGGGCTTGGCTAAATGTTTCAGGGGCAGAAGTCAAAGTAGACAGATGTATTAGATCATTGTTGGGAATTGTCAAAGGCTCATTCGCTACAGTGTAAGGAATAGGAGTATAGAATCCAGAATACTGAAGAAGTACAACACAAAACAAAACCCATCAAAAATGCATTTTCTACTATAATAGTGACTGTTGTTTCTGCCAGTGTGAAAGCAGTCAGTGCTGTCACTGCTTGAGACCACTGAATACTTGATGATGTTTGCCTGCTTCAGAATGTCATTGCTTAAGATGTTGAAAGATAGCACAGACTTGAGAATAGTATGTTTATATGATTGGTTAATAATAATGAGCTGTTGTTTTGCAAAGAAACCCAGTTTATTCTAGTTCTACTGGTGAGGAAATTTGCTCTTTAATGCTCTTAAAATATTACAGAGTATTAATTATTGCATCTATAAGGAATCTATAGGCTGTTGGCCTACTTTTCTGTCATCTTAACTCAAGCTAGTGTTATCTGAGAATTGAGAAAATATTTTCATAAGACTGGACTCTAGGCATGTTCGGTTTCTTGATTAGTGGTTGAAGTGATAGGGTCTTGTCCATATGGCAGTGCCGCCCCTAGGTTGGGTGCTTCTAGGGTATGAAAGAAAGCAGACCAAGAAAGCCATGGGAAGCAAGTCTGTAAGCAGTGTGTGTGGTGTGTGCATATGGTTTCTGTTTCAGTTCCTGTTTTCAGGTTCCTTCCCTGATTTCCATCAGCGATAGAGTCTGGCCTGAGAGTTGTTAGCTGAAATAAAGCAGTTCCTCCCCAAGTTACTTTAGGTCGTGATGGAACTGGAAGCTCTACAACAGCTCCTTAGAATTTTCCATATAGAGGGCCGATGTTCTTGTTTCTGTGTAGAAAAATCGAAAAGATCAAAAGAGAGGCAGATAAGCTATTCATCCCAAGGAGGAAGATAGGAAAACAGAAGAGGCACCTGTTGGGATTGCTTTCACTCTGAATTTTCTGGTGCAAAAAACTTGAGTAGCCTGTATGAGAGTTGAGGCCATCTTGGATGTATTAAAGAGAAAGGCACAAACCTCAGTACAGTCCAAGAAGTCACAGGGGTCAGTACTAGTTTCAGAGATTATGGTAGAATTTGTCATAGTCAAGTCAGTGGTTATCATAAGTATCTTTCAAACTATGAAGGCACACACACACACAAACATGCACTCTTTCATGGAGTGGGGAGATGAGGGTGCTGCAGATGGAACTAGGGAACATGGAGTTGGCTCCCAGTGAACACCAGGCAGAGAATCTCTTAGTCCAAGTCACTTACCTCATTCTCATCACTTCAGCCTGGTCATTTTAGGTTCGGAAATAACGAAAATGAGGCAGAGAGATCCAAGGATGGAATGAGAGGAAAGGGGGATAACATCACCCTTTTTACCTTACAGACACTTCCATGTAGTTAGCTGTGTCTGGGTGGGATAGATGCCTAGAATTTGAGTTTTCCAGTGGACTAATATGTTGATCTAGGAATTTTAACTTCTGCATTAAGACTGTGTGTGGTGGCTTAAAGTTTCTGAGTTAGAATATTAGTTGAAATGTTGAAGTTTTGGTCAAGGATAGATAAGATCTTCCCCTGTTGGATGAATTTTAAAGGGACAGGGTGGAGTAGCATAGTTGCATTTTTATTTATTTTTATTGCTATAGCAAAAATATCTGACAAAGATAATTTAAGGAAGAGTAGATGTATTTAGGCTCTTTTGAGGGTATGCATGGAAGGGATTGTGCGGTGGTGGAAGTGTGAGGCACTGGTCTTACTGCATCCAGATCCAAGTAGCTGAGAAAGATGAGGGCTTGTGCTCAGATGTCTTTCTTCATTCTGTTCAATCTGGGGTCCTAGCCTGAGGGATAGTACTCCCGACATTCAGAGTGAGCCCTCCATCTTTCCATCTCTTTCCTTGGAGGTTATAAATCCAATCAAGTTGTCATTAAAGACTTACTACCATCAAAATCTTCTGTGAGTTTTGCCCCTGGACTCTTGCATAGACCCAGAGATATAATAATAGAGACATGAATGCCTGTGCATTTTGATATTAAGGAGGCAGATAGGAATATTTGCTCTTCAGTCCTTATTTTGATTTAAAAAATAAGCAAGAAAACCAGGCTTGGTGGTACAAGCTTGTACCCCAGCTACTTGGGATCCTGAGGAAGGAAGATAGTAACATTAAGGCATTCCTACATTGCAGGCTGAATATAAGGTCAGTTTGTAAAAGTCTGGCAAAATATTGTCTCAAAGGTGAAAAAAAGTAGGGACACTGGGAATGTATATTTGATCTTTCTGATGGACCAATATGGTAACCTCTGAGAGAGGATAATATGACTATATGTGTGTTTTCTGTCTGTCTGTTTCTCTCTCTTTCACACACACAAACACACACACACACACACAGACTATATGGCTGTATGTGGTGATGTATATTTATATATATGCAGATATACTGATAAATATATATATATATATATCAGTGGCAGAATGTTTGGTCAATGTTTCAATTTTCAGCACTGGACAAATACAAAAGCTGGTGAGGTAAGGGTTATGCATTCCTCACTTCTTCATCTTAAATGACATGTTTCAAAAGATAGATTAAAGAGCTAAGCTGGTTACTAAGTTTGTCGTGTAGCTAAGTACCAGGGTTGATGAGAAAGCTGCATAAATCCTGTGATGGTTTGAATAAGACTGGCCCCAAAGCTTGGTCATTATGGAATGATACTACTTGTGATGGATTAAGAGGTATGGCCTGTTTGAGTAACTGTGGCCTGTTGGAGGAACTGTGTCACTTGGGGAGTCTTTGGTGTTTCCAAATCTCAAGCCAGACCCAGTGTCTCTCTCTTCCTGCTGCCTGTGAATCTAGATGTAAAACTCTCAGCTCCTTCTCTAACACCATGTCAGCCTGTATGCTGCCATGCTGAAAACTGACTAAACCTTTGAAACTATAAGCAAACCCCAACTAAATGTTTTTCTTCATAAGAGTTGCCATGGTCATGGTATCCCTTCACAGCAAGAAAACACTGACTATGACAAATCCTTACTCTATATTTGAATGGGGATGACGATGGCATGTATACTTTAGGTGGTTGTATTCAACACACACAAATAACTTTGATTTTATTATGTAGTTGTTTTTGTTTGGATTTTTATGTTTTTGAAAGACATTCTCACATGGTCCAGGCTGATCTTGAACTCCCTGTATCGTGAAATAGTCAGATTGAACACCCCATCCTCCTGCCTAGGCCTCCCGAGTGCTGGGAATTAAAACATGCACACCATGCATGGCTTTCATTTTTAAATTGGCAGAACATTGTATGTATTTCTCTTGTACAACTTGATTTTTTTTAATTATACACTTTAGAATGGTTAGATTGATTTTAACATGCACACATATGGGTGCTCTTGTTTTCCAATATATGAGTGCATATCCGTTTCTCTATCCTAAGAGTGGGTGAGATTGTAGCATGCCTAATATGTTGCCTGTGAGCATCTCTCTCTCTCTTGTGAAGTGCTACTTTAAAGATTTTTGACACCAAAAACATTCAGCTCCACTGTCATGGGAGGTCACACTTCCTTTAGATTCTAGTTTTGAAGTATATAATTGTACAGACAGGAGAACAAGACACCGAGAAGCCCAGGAGTGAGCCTTCTGTTTGCTTTGTGATCCCTGATTATGTAGCAGATGAGAGAATTATCTGGTAATTCCAGCTATCAGAAAGTTCACAATGCTGGGTCACAAAGGGATTTGGCTTTAAAAATTTCCTAGATAATTTTATTGAAAGAGTCAAATATAATGTAGTAGATTAAAATGTATCCCACATTTCCAGTGAGTTTTTCTATTAGAGAAATCTATAAGATTGAAATTAGTATATTAATATAAAATAGAATGAAATAAAATGTATTGGAAGAACCCTTATGTATTTTATACTTCCATTTATCCATAGTCAAAGGAATAACAAGCTAACACAGACACCGTCTCCACTGAGCAGCAAAGCACAAGAAGCAGAGAGAAATAGCCGGGTGCGGTACATATTGTGTCTCCCAGTGTTTTCCTTTAATCCTAATAAGGTTAAGGATTAATCCTTCGTTTCTTCCTTTTGCAAAGTCAGCTCTTGTTAGAACAACCTTTCCTAATATTTGGGCCTTGTTCTGGTTCCATGGTACTTTGTATTTAATTAACAATCAAGCGTGGAAACAAGTGGACTAAGTCCTTTTTCTTCTTGGTTTAAAGTTCCTCTAAATGCCAGCAGAGGCACCCCACAGGACTCTGCTGTAGGGCAAATGGCTGTTTTATAATGAAGATGTTTATAGTGTCCCTGAAAGGAGAAGCTGCGATTACAAAGCCAAATCAAGAATTTGTCTTCAATTTTATAGCTGTTAGAAGGAACTGTGTTAGAAATGGCATGTCCTGTATTGGGAAGTGGTGATCTGTGGGAAGCTTTGCTTGGTGTGTATTTGTTCTTCCTGCGAACAGAAACGTGTCGCTCTACTGGGTTGACTGGGGGTTCTAGCGACTGGTTCGCTCTGCCGGACTTTGACAGGCCACTTAACCTTTCTGAACCTCTGTGCGTGAGACTGTGAAACGAGTGCAGTCACATCTCAGAATCGCTGTGACAACTGAAGACGTTGTCTGTCTGCTGCCCTGATAATATGTAAGCAGTGAAGGAAAATAGATTAATTACATGCCTCTAGTAGGTAGTTAGTAAAGCTCGCTATTTCACTTATTAATATAAGAGGAAGCATTGGTAGTCACATCTGTCAAACTGAAACTCCATTTTTCTCACTCGACTTTCTCTATCTACCAAAATTGTGAAAATAAAAGTCAATTACTGTGAAGCATAAAGTAGCCAAGGTGAATTTCCCACGTCATACACAAATGCAAGATTTAAATGCACGATGTAAATTTAAGTGTTTACCCTTGTATGTAAGTTAATGAAAATGTCAACTTCCATAGTCTTGGTTGACACTAACTTCATGGTGCGAAAGACTTGAAATTAATACAGATAATGAATGTTGATTCATCCACTGTTTCAAATTTTCTTAATTATAATTTCATTATTTATTGCTTGGCATATAAGGATCACACTTAGGGCCTTGCACGCTCTACGGAAATCCTGCACCACTGAGCTGGGTGTCTAGCCCTTAACTTGTAATTAGAATTTAATTATGGTTGAAATGCCCTAGGTTCCTACAAAACTGTGCACACTCAGATTACACGAAGACAGTCTGTGCCTGAGTTCCTACAGAACTGTGCGCCCCTCAGACTTCACACAGACACTCAGTGTAGGGGTCACGGAGATGCTGTGTATACCTCGCTTACATGAAGACAGTTCAGGAGCCCTGTGTTGGCCGAAGTTACCTTTAATGGTACTGATGATGTTCGTTTTGTAAAATCTATGAACGATTAAGTTTTAATTGGTCTCCATTTATTTCATTAGTTTCAATCTGATCATAATTATAAAGTGTTTTGACATATTATCATTTCATCATAAACTTTGAAATTCTGTCAATTCTAAGGAAAGAGATAATACATATTTTAAACTTAAGAATATTAGGCAGAGGCTGTACCCATCAACTGCCCTTCTCATGAAATGTTTGTTTAAATGTGTTAGGTAATACATCATGCTCTAACAATCATGTAGGATTATATGTGTGTGTGTGTGTGTATACATGTATATATATTCAGGCTTTTGAGGGCTGGTCAGACCACAGACTTTCTTAATTTCTTGGCTACTTCTGAGTAAAGGATATGAAAAGCTTAGTTTGCTTTCTTGTAAAAATGTTTTGACTCTCAAGCCAGTTATTGAAGTTTATTAAATCAATCAATCTCTCCCTCTCTCTGGGCTTGGTTTTGATTTACAATAGGATATTATGGTTTTGCACTGACTGGCCTTGAATTCTCCACATAGTCCGGGCTAGCTTTTAATCCTCTCAACTCTCTGTAATTTCTGGTTTGTTTTTAAACATGCATTTAACAGAAAGTGCAGCCCTGTATAAATGGAGTTTTGCCAATGTGAAACCATGTCGTTAACAAAAAGTATTCAATTTTATTACTGTAATCAATTATCACTAATACAGCTCATGGGCCCTTGCCAAGAGAAAATACACTGTAAAAAATGGATTCCTTGTTGCTTATTCACCGTCTGTGCCCATGTGGACTTCAAATGCTAGTGTTCTCCCTGTGAGAGTGAGCTCTGAACACTAGTGTGTGTGCTAGGGTTCTCCCTGTAAGAGTAAACCCTGGGCACTAGTGTGTGTGTGTGTGTGTGTGCTAGGGTTCTCCCTGTAAGAGTGAACCCTGGGCACTAGTGTGTGTGTGTGTGCTAGGGTTCTCAGTGTGAGAGTGAGCTCTGAACACTAGTGTGTGTGCTAGGGTTCTCTCTGTGAGAGTGAGCCCTGGGCACTAGTGTGTGTGCTAGGGTTCTCTCTGTGAGAGTGAGCCCTGGGCACTAGTGTGTGTGTGCTAGGGTTCTCCCTGTGAGAGTGAGCCCTGGGCACTAGTGTGTGTGTGTGTGCTAGGGTTCTCCCTGTGAGAGTGAGCCCTGGGCACTAGTGTATGTCCTACGGTTGTCAGTGTGAGAGTGATCCCTGAGCACAAATGCATGTGTAGAACAGGCTTTGGAAAGAAGTCACAGGAAGTACGGGAAGCCAGTCCTTCTGGTAACCACATTCCTTTTCTTTTCCCTGAAGAGTTCTCTGGAGTCTTTTATGTCAGAAGAGTAACCTTGACTAATTTAATATGTTAAAATGCTCAGTACTAAAATTTTCCTCTAACTTTCAGAAGTGCTTGCGTCTTTTGCCCATTTCTAATATGATAATAAATGTAATATTAATTTACTTGAGTTACAGTTTCTTTTCTTTTCTTGTTTTTTGGAGGGGAGGGCAGTTTTTATTTATGTACAGAAAAGTTAACAGTGTACATTTAGTCCTAATTTAGTGGTAAGTTCTTTGGCCTTGTCTTTTTTAACTTTCCAATGTGGGTTACAGGTTTTGGACCCAAGACCTTGCCTCCCCAGCGGTGGCAGATCTCATCCTTGTAATTAACCCTTAAAGTTTCCATCATCTTAGCCAGAGAGCCTGTCTTCCAAGTGGACCTGTGTGAAGGCAATAGTGTTTTATCTTCCTGTGTTCCAGACATCCCAGCCTGCCCTCCCCACTTGATGCAGTAGAAGACCACTGTCTAGCCACACAAGACAGGCAGGAAGACTATTACTTCAGTGGTGTCTATGTTGGATGTCCTTCTTTGCTAGCGCTTTCTCCTTACCACTAACCAGCAGCCTTTGCTTGTCTTGCTGCTTTGTCTCAGGCCTATAATTGTGGGCAAGCTTAAGATGCTGGGTAGTTGTTAGTTCAGGGCCTGGCTAAGGAAAGGAAGTACTTTGAGCCGCTTACAGAGGATGGCTCTTTGCTGCTGTGAACTAATAGGGGCCATTCAACCAAATGAGCAAGTTCTTATTTGGGCTGGATGTCTTGTCCAATGCCACAGTTCTTAGGACTTTTCTCAAACAAAAGATTCATCACCTTTTTGGCCTCCTCCTTCTTGGTGATGACTGGGGGTTGGGGACACTTTCTTTCCCTTGGCTTTCTTTCCTTTGGGCTTCTTACAGCTATACCACCCTGAACGCGCCTCATTTGGGAAGCTAAGCAGGGTCGGGCCTGGTTAGTACTTGGATGAGAGTTACACTTTCTATATGAGTTTGCTAACAGAACTTGACACAAAGCCTTTGTGAAGTGGCTTGATTGGTGTGGTTACCATAGCAACATGGTTGAAAGGAAGAAAGATTTCCTTTAGGAACCTTTTCTAAATGCTGTTTTGTAACCCATAACGATATCGCTGGCTTGCCATCCCTGTGTGAAGGGAAAGAGATCACTTTGAGGGTCAACCTGGTGTCTTGTGTTGATAGATTATGCTAAGCAATCAGGACTGCTTGGCTCCTCTCACAGCCCCATAGCTGAGCTCTCTCTGTTCTTTGGGTTCTGCGAGAATAGGAACCTCACACAGGAGCTCTTTATGTTTGAAAATGCATAGAGGAAACTGGATCCAGACCAACAAGCAAGTTCTGTTCTGTTCAAAGCTAATGTCTGCTACAGATTTTTTAATTCCTTATTTATCTTTGTTTGAAATTCTTCAATTTATCAATAATTTGTTCCGTGCATGATGTTACTGTTATTAGTAGAAAAAGAGTTTTAACCAGTAAATAGACCAGCAGGGGCTTCATTTAAAACTCCTCCTGGTGGTTTGATATTCTGGAATTACTGGAAACCCTAAGGCTTACGTTTGCACTTTGCTTTGTTACAGGGTAAACGTCTGCTCCATTATCACAGCGACTGTGTACAGAAACACATCGCATCTGCCAAGTACCACCATAGGGTGTTTTCCAGAGTTAAAATGACCTGATGGCTATTTCACTTGTACCCACAATAATAACAACAGTAAAGCCTGTCCTAAGTATTTTTCTAATCATCCACGTGTTTGCAATGTTCCCTTTTTTACTCACTGGTTCAGGACCTGGGAAACAGACACTCCAAAATAGACGCACTGACTTAACTAGACAATCACAGCATCAAGGCTGTCAATGTGTAATTTTGTAGAGGAGGCGAGAAGAAAAAAAAAGACTACTTTATATTCATATGGATATTTAAGAATTGTGACACATAGATTTTGATCCCATGATTGGTAACAAAATTCACACACAATAACAAAATATAATTAGGTATGAATGATTTTTGATAAATAATTTTTTTGAATTAAAAGTTTCTAGATGCTTACAATTTCTAAGCCAATATTTTATTTATTTTTATTTTTTGGAGTTATCTGAAATGATGGTGACACTCAAACCTATTGGGAAATCTTAGATCATGCTGAGTCTAATTCACCTTAACTGTCATTATATATTTAGGATTTTGAGGATTGTCATAGAAAGGTTGATGTTCTCTTGACATACCGTTGTCTGTGATTAAGTTTATGGTTGCCACAGCCTAGGCATGACTTAGATTCTGTATCAGATACAGAGCTTATGAAGCCAGGTGCTTTTCTCCTTTCCTGTCCTCATTCTCCATTTCCTCTTTCTCTAAAAATAAAAAAATAAAATATGCAATAATGAGAATATACTCATCTATTACCAAAACTTGAACTTTAGCCTAAGAAGGCTAAAATAAATTTTTCTATACTTTAGTAGGAAGAAAGAGCTAAGATTCAAGTTCAAAAATGTATTCTAAGTTGCTATGTATTGAAATGAGCACCCCCCGCGCATTTAACTACTGGATGCACTTTAGGTCAAACTTCAGGCTCAGTTATGGATGCTCCTGAACAAGGTCAAGAGCTTCTAATTAGCCTTTGTGATATCCAAAGAAACACAGGTCCCTTAGTTGGTGTGTAACCAGTGCTTTTATATATGCATGTGCTGTGCACCATTCCCAGTAAGGGGCTGCTCTTTTCTCCTAGTACCAACCAAGCCAGAGTTGTTTCTGCTTTCTTCAACTTCATGTTGTGTTGATTCTCAGCCTTGGCATGGTTGTCTTCTGTGTGTGCTCACAGTTTTAACATATTTTGACTTCCTGTGTCAACTGAGGTTTCTTCTCTAGGTATTTGTTTTCGTTTCTGTCCTGTCTTTGATCCTCTTCACTTTTTACAGGACTTCATTTCTCTCTCAACTTCAGGTCGGCAGCTTCTCCCTGCTTCCCTAGCATCCCCTGCCTTCCTCCTCCCTTCCAAACATGCCCTCTTGACTCTCACGGCACTTCTTTCTTGAGAGATTGTTTCTGCCATCTGCCCTCGCATCCTTCAGAATGGTTACCATGAACCTGCATTGAAAGTAGCTTGTGTAGATGTTCTGCTCAACATGATTCTATTTGATTAGTTTGTGTTTGTGAAACACAGGCTCATTATGTAACTTAAGTCATTTTTGACATCACTGTGTCTTCAGTCCAGGCTGGCTTGAATTTGTGATTCTAATGACTCTCCCTCTAGAGAACTAGAATTATTGGATATGTTTCACCTACACTTAGTTTGCCATGTATTCTTTTTGTTTTTAAAGGAAAAATTTAAAAAGATTTTTTTCATTTGTATGTGAGTGTTTGTGTGTACAGATGTATGTGCACTCATGTATGTCTGGTGCAAAACTGGAGTTACAGACAATTGTAAGTGCCATGTAGGTACTGGGAAACAAACCCAAGTTCTCTACCAGTGGAGCCAGTGATCGTTATTAACCATGGAGTCATTGTTCCAGCCTCATTATTAAGTATCCTTAACCTTACCTTTGTGGCTATTGGATGACATAAACTCTTCACTGGGTTTCAGCACAGCACCCTAGATCCTTTTAATACACGCACAGAGCCCACTCTACATGGGCACAATTTGTTTTCCGTTGTAAATCAATAAGCACTTATTGAACATCCATTGTGTGTCAGGTGCTGCGCTCTGGGGTGGCAAAGATGCATGAGCCATGCCCTGTGCTCTTTTAGAGATTAGCAATTTAGAGGGCGACAAGTCAGTAAGTCTGATTACACTCCAGTGTTCTGTGACACCGGAAGAGAGAAAACACCCAGGAGAAATAATTAACTCAGACTAGAAGTGGTAAGAGCGGTGAACCAGAATCAAAGAAGGCCCCACATGTAAGACTGTCAGTTACAGGTAAATTTTTCTTCAACAAAGTTATTCTTTGTTATTTCTGTAGAATCACAAGTCAGGACTTGTAATTTTTAATTCTTGTAATTTTATAAGTATGCATCCCTGAACTTAGCACAGCGTCTCATGTCTGTTTACCAAATGTGTAAGTGCAATTCTGTGATTGAGAGGAGCATGCTTCTCATCCTGTGGAAGAAAAGGGAGGGAGAAGTGCATTCTAATCTTTTTCAAGTTTCAAAGGCCATTTTGAACTTGAATCCCATATTTGTAACTCCCCTGGCCTTCTCACTCCCTTTCTTCAGTCTTGGTTTTAATTTGATCACATCTGCAGCCTTAATGAAAGTGCCTGGACTGGAGTCTAAGACCCTGCAGGACCTTCATCTGTTGTTGAGGTTATAGGCATGGATCACTGTGTCTGCTGAATGGATTTCTTTCTCTGCAGTGCTTCTGAGATAATTCCAAGGTCATTGCTTTCTTTGAGAAATGTTTGTCTATTTTGCTAACCTTTAAGAACCCTAAGCAGTTTTCCTGAGAGTTTCAAATGTTTGTCACTTCCACTGATATCAGCGACATTCTTTAAGATGGTGGGCTGAAAGCCAACATGTGTTCTACTAAAGATTAGAAGAGTGAAATAAACCCATACAGAATTTTGACCAATATCTGTTATTCCTAGTGATCTTTCATTCTTCTTAAATAAAAAAAAAATCCTGTTTATTTTATGTGTGCAATAGGTGTGATCTATTGCTTAGTAAGCAATACTTTATTGCAGGATTTAAAAATAATAGTTTTATTAATTCTTTGAATATTTTATAAAATGTGTTTAGATAGTATTTGTCCCCAACTCTTTTGAGATACATCTACTGCTCCATTCCTCCAACTTCTTGGTCATGTTGTGTGCCCTCCCTGCTCCTCCAACCGCCCTCTCACCTCAAAGGTGTCCAATTTGTATCACAGGTTCTTGGCCTTTTTGATAATGGTTCTGGAATGGCTTCCATCTTGTAGATCAAGACTCAAAATCAATCAGTGCGTGTTTAGTTACTTCCGTTATATTCATGCCACTATTGCAATAGTGGGCATGTCCGGCAAGTAATGTTATTATTGTAGCTCATATGAGTTTATTGTTGGATAAGAGAGGTAGATGGTGATTTATTTTCCTCTGGTAGACGACATAGGACTTTCCAGCACTATGCAACCTAGCTAGTGGGGAGGATGCTTTGTGATTAGTACCTGATTGATTTGTTACCCATCTTTTATGAGTCGGGTATGTAGTTTCTTCCACAATAGAGTCTTACTTACAGGTTCTGGGAGGTAACCATGATCAGTGGTAATCGCCTGTAATTTTCAATGGACTATGGGACCTCACTGGCAACAACTCAAAAAGAGGTAACCTATTCCTGGTACTGAGGTTTTTATTTCCTAGAATAAATGTCTAGTTGGGGTATTGTACCACTGTTCCAGGATAATTTGATATAAAAATCTACTTACTTGCACATATATCTATGTGTATGTATATATTTTGGAAGCTTATGCAATGGTAGGTTTCTATGTGTGTGTGTTTTAAGCTTTTTATTGTTTAGTTATCCTTTTCCACATTCTACTTCGGGTAGCAATGCTCTCTATGCAGAGAGACCTTTGTGAGTGGAGAAACTGCATGAGAATAAGCAGGCAGACAGCAAGCAGTATAATGCATTCATTTATTTCTCTCTTCTTAACTGTTGTGTGATGCGACTACCTGTTTCTTGTTTTTTAATGTCATAGACTGACCTGCAACTGTGAACCAAAATAAACCCTTTCTTCCCTAAGTTGCTTTCTGTCAGGACATTTTTTTTTTCGAGACAGGGATTCTCTGTGGCTTTGGAGCCTGTCCTGGAACTAACTCCGTAGACCAGGCTGGTCTCGAACTCACAGAGATCCGCCTGCCTCTGCCTCCCAAGTGCTGGGATTAAAGGCGTGAGCCACCATTGCCCAGCTCTGTCAGGACATTTTATCACAGTCACAGAAATGAAATCAGGACACAGAGTTTGTACAGGAAAAGTCAAATTTCTAGGTGATATGTAAAGAAATTCAGTAGTAGCATGTATTAAAATTGAATTGCCATTGCTATATTTTTCTGTATGCAATATTATTTCAAATTTTTTGTACTATAACATGCACAGGTATTTTTAAATTTTGAAATTATGATTAAAATATTTTATTTATTTGTGTGTGTGTGTGTGTGTTGTGCATGCTGCTTGTGCCTGGAGATGCTAGAAGAGGTCTTCACATCCCTTGGACTGGAGTTTTATGCAGTTGTGAGCCACAACCTATGGGTACTAAGAATCCCCATTTTATAATTGTAATTTTTATAATTGAGCAATATATCATCCTATTCAGAAAATACTTTTTATCTTTATCGTGATTAGTGTCTTGGAATGAAAAAGCTCTTTCAGGAATTGAGAAATGATTATTCTGCCTGGTATGGTGGCTCATACCCTTAAGAAGAGCACTGGGTAAACGGAGGTATGCTGAACTCTATGAGTTCAATGCCAGCCTGGAGTACGTAAAGAGTTCCAACCAGTGAGATCTCTACAGTGAGACCTTGGCTCAAGAAAAAAAAGCAAAAACCTCCAAACAACAACAAAATCCCAGAATTGATTGTCTGTCTGTTACCTACCTCAGAAGTCTTTGTGCTGGCAGTTTGATGCTTAGTTGTAGCTAGCAGAGTGCCAGTGGAAGTTATTTCATGAGTAGGCATGTGGCACATGTCTGTGGTCCCAGTGCTCTCAAGGCTGAAGCAGGAGGTTCACTTCCTGAAGGTCAAGTTAGGCTACACACCAAAACTCTGTGAAAAACCCAAAGAACCACCAATATAATATTCAGACTTATACCATGTAAGAACTAAAGTCTCGGTTACTTTTCTTGTGTGACAAAATAAAGAGTCCTTGGAAGGGTTATTTGTCTCAAAGGTCATGGAGGATACAGTTTATGTTCTTGGGGAGGGCATAGCAGTAATGGGGAGGAAAGTCTTGGCAGCGGGAACCAGAAACTGGCTGTTCACATTGTAAATGCTTCAGAAAGCAGAGTGGGAACTAGAAGTGTGCCACACTAGAAAGCCTTAAGAAGGCATTGCCTAGTGACCCACTTCCTTTGGATTGTAAAGGTTCCATAGCCTTTCAATACAGGTGGGGATACACTGTTAAAACAGACAAACCCATGGGAGACATTTCACATTGGAATTACAGTGTGGGTGTGTATCTTTGAACCACCATTCTCACGTTTATTGATTCAGTTCCATAAACATTCATGGGCCTTTCCCTTGAGCTAATTCAGTTTGATTTTTATTGACTGTTTATTTTAAGCCAGGTCCTGTGGGGAGTCAACAGGTTATATAACATGCCATCAATGTGCATACTGCCTGTGAATGCCAGGCACGCTGACACATGGTTCAGTTAAGCGGTAGAAATGCCTCACAGTAGTGGGCTTGCTATGCTTGCTCTAAGTCAGTCAGATTTTTGTCCAGATAAAACAGAGAAATTCGTGAGCCAAACCAGGACTGTGTGTAATTGCTTCTAGCTTTACTAGCTGCTAAAAGTCATCAGCTTCTTTATCATTACACCTTTTCAGTTGCCATAACCCCCAGTCACAGGGAGATTCCACTTCAGCAAGCATTGGCTTTCTGTTCAGGGCTTTCCCCAGCTTGAGCCCACTCAGTGCTTTGGCATGTTCAGTTAGCAAGTGCAAGGAATTATTATCCTGAGGAACACCTGTGAAGGCAATAGGGGGCAGGTTCTGGGGGTTGAGGTGCATGTCCTTGCTTTCCGTTACCCACAGGGAGGAGTCCAGAGATCACGGGCATTGCTAATATCTCTTAGTTGATTTAATTTCTTCTTTCCTTTACCTTGCTCTTCTGAAGACACTTCAGAAATGAATTACATAAAAGTCTGTATCTTAAGTCCTGCTTCTGGGGGAAGCAAAATATTTATAGGTTAGAAGTTGGCACATAAAACAATCACATCATCCTGAACATCTGGGAAACTTGCCTGTCTCCCTGTGACAGCGGTCAGCTGATGCTGAAGACTGACCAGTGCTTAGAATGGGAGTCACTTTACAGGCTCACCTCCTCTCTTGCAGTCAGAATGTCTCTTTAAATTATCCAATCAGGTTCCAGAAGCAGAGGCTGCAGAGACTTTGGATAACGCTTGTGTTGAGCCTTTTATGTATAAGGAGAGCTTTTCAAAAGGAGAGTAGAAAAAAGCCTTACATGGCAAAGATAATATGTCAAAGCCAAGGGGACATGCATGCTGTATGTATCCTAGAAGGATTGTATGTGTTTGATAGTTTTCCAATTCAAAGTTCACACTAAGGCAATAGATGCAGTCATTCTATAGAGTTATGCAGTTCTTGTTTTCATCAACTACAAAAAAACACAACTATCAACAGTGATTAATTGGATCGTTATGCAAACAGCCCTATAGTAATAAGCACCCATTGTGTGGCAGGGAGGCATATGCTCATCATATCCATCAGGGCGGCACTTTGGCCCAGAGGCCTGATGAATTGGCTTGCGTTTCCTTGCCACACAGCTGTCACAGTGGCTCTGATAGCAGGCGATAGTTCGGTCAGAACACGTCAGCTTGGTGCTTATCTCTAATGACATCTATTGAGGGAGGCTCTCTTTTAGGTTTGATCCAGACAATGACCTTGATATTCCTGGTATAGAATAAAGGCTCACAAGTTTTATTTCATGTTGCAGAGACTTGTAGCTGGTACCTCACACCAATTGTATCAAGTTATCAGCCTGAAAGTGGTAACGCGATGAATGCTGCTTCTTGACTGCTGGGTTTGCACACATACTCACCTGCCACCAGCAATCTCATGGGGATATACTGAGGAAATGCATGTCACTAGGCTTCCAGGGGTGTTCCCAGAGACGCTGATGCTGTAGATCAACATCTGGTTCAGAATAAGATCCCTAAGGAATCATTATATGAATTCAGGAAATAAGAAGAATTATGTAGTTTAACTTATATTTTTTGTTGTTTTTTGTTTTAAACAAATTTTAGGGGGCATAAATGGAACTTTGAAAACAGTGCTCAGTATTGGGTTCCTGACTTCACTGTTTAGATCGTGAAAAGCTGGAGAACTTGCTAAGGGCCTGGAAGTTTCCTTTGTTGCATCTGTAAAGTGGAAATGCTCCTACCAGTGTGCCTACTTAGCATTCTACGTCAGTCAGTTATAAGAACATTAGAAGAAGATTTTGATCAGTTAGAGAAAATATCGACATGCAGTTATAGTATTATTTTGGTTATTTGAATATCCTAAATATTTTTACATGTCAAAATCTGAAGTAATTTAGTGTTTTAAAACTGCTATTTTAAAGACAAAGTTTTGTTATATACTCTATGTTAGAGTAAAAATTAACTAATTGTCGCAGCATTTTTAATGCTAGGATGATGCCTGGACTATAGAGAGATAGATGGAGTTCTAAATAAGACACCAACCAATGGGGAACTACATCTGAGCACCAGAGATGTAACTGATAGTTGGTGGCCTTGTACACGCCATTTCTACACTTCTTTAGTCCTATAGAACTGTTATTCCTGGATTTTCTCCTGTCTTTCTGTTTTCTGACTAGTGGCATATTTCCACTGCCTGGCACCTCTTTTCCTCTTGCAGCAGTCTTTCATTTCTCTGCAATCATGAAGTACAAATGCTCTGTCTGTGTCTAAGTCTGTACTACTTTATTGCTTATGAAGTGTCTCTGAAAACGCATGTCTGAGGCTCTACATTTCAGAGTCTGATTCAGTGAATTCCAGTCTCGATCAAAGGACTCAAATGTTTCATACATCTCATTTGAATCCGATGCAAATGGTCTTTTGAAAGGCTGGGGTCCAGAACAAGCAGTGCTAAAATCCAGTAATAACCTATAGGCCACATAAGATCTGGCATTTTCAAGATGGTATGACATAAACAATTTGCATAATCAAAGTTGTCATTGTTTATTATTTTAAGTCAAGTCTATGGGTTTACTTTCATCACTAAGTTGACTTTAAGTAAATATGAAGAGTCAACCAGCTCATAAGATTTTTGAGTGTTTCTGAGGCATTGTGTATTATACAACACATAACACTTAGTTAAGATGTTTATTTTTTAGTGGGTTTTTATTTTAAAAATAAACACATCAAAAGCCATATAGGTATTTTGGTGAGTACTGTGAACTTTATTGATGGTAACTGAGAGAGCAACTTATTTCTGAGTTTTATTGCTATAAAGAGATGCCATGACCATAGCAACGCAATTAACTGAGGCAGGTGACAATTGGTTTGTTTGTCCTCATCATGGCAGGATGCATGGTGGAGCAGAAGGGGTCAAGCAAGACTTTTATACCCAGATCTCCAGGCATCAGGAAAAAAGACTGAGTCACTGAGCCTGGCTTGAGCTTCTGAACCTAAAAGCCTACCCCAGTGGCACACTTGCTCCCAAATGGCCTCACCTACTCTATGTATCCCCATGTCCTAATCCTTTCAAATAATGCTACCCCCTATGCACCTATGGGGACCATTTCATTCAAACTACCATAGGGGTCACAAAATTCTCCCATTCAGTCAATCTTGGGAAATGGTATTGGGGGCTTAGTTGGGTCAGAAAGCATAGAGCCTCCTCTCTCTTCCTCTCATGCTCTGCTGCAGTCAGTTGTCCAGGGCTTTTTGCCCTACGGAGGCCATTTGAACTATATAGTCTACCACCCTGTTGCTGTAGCCACATTTCTTGTCATATCAAGAAATCAACTTGACTACATGGTTGTGGATGGCAATTCCAGCCCCAGCATCAACTATAAAAGAGTAGCTGTTGCTATTAAAGTTTGTGGAGACAACCTGGTCCTCAGCATATTTCAGTATGCCCCTTTGAGGACTTTCAGATACTTGCTTCACCACTTTCTTGATGTGGTCATGTTTGCCACTTTCTTCACTCTTCCCATGTCAAGTCAGATCCATGACGCATATTTGTGGGTAGGCATGTGTGGTGCCAATGAGCTTCCCAGTCAACTCTTGAATGACCTTGACTGACGCATTAGCAGTGTCAGTGGACTTGGTGATGATGCTCTGAGCAGTTCCATAGTCATCAGGGCTCTTCATAGTTGTCTTGGTGTCGTTGCAGGAAGGGACTGTGGTCCTGAGTCCTTCAATAATGCCAAAACTGTCATGAAGGCCTTTCCCAGGAGGCCTAAGCAGTTGGTAGTGAAGGAGACATTGCTGACAGTCATGAGTTATCTCATGATCTATATCCATCACTAACACTGGGACATCAGCAGAAAGTGCAGAGATGATTACCCTTTTGTTCCACTCTTAAGTGGGTCACTGCTTTCTCCATGGTGGTGAAGACACCAGTAGACTACACAACACATTTGGCACCAGAATCAGGTCATTTAATGTTGGTGGGGTCTTGTCCTTGGCGGATGGTGATGACCTTCCTGCTGATGTCTCATTCATAGTCTTGACTGTTCAATGGAACTTCTTGTGAGTGGCATCAGACTGGAATATATAGATCACATTGTGAGGTCAGTACATCGTTGACGACAGCATTCACTTTGCCAGAGCTAAAGACAGTCCTGGTGACCAGGCACTCAATATAGCCAAACCCATTTCCTGTGACCTTTACCACTGTGTCTCAGGGACAGGCTGGCACTGCATGAGTAGTTGTGGCTGTCTCTGGAATGGAGAAGAATAGAGAGCCAACCCAGACATACTTTTAAAGTTCTACTAGCACGTAATCTTTGGATTCGCTATTTCATTGTAGTTATTTTAAAGCTGGTGAGTGTGGAATTGCATTAGGGCTTCCCATGCCAAAAGAGTTGGTGATACAACCAACGGCTTTCTCTTGAATGGAGCGAAGCAAGCTGGGGCAGCATTGGTCGCTTTCGGCTAACTTCCAGACCTTTGTAGCCACACTCTACTTTTTTTAAATATGTGTGTGTGTGTGTGTGTGTGTGTGTGTGTTTATTTTTTCCCATTCAAAAATTTACACTTCCTCCTCTCCTCCCATTCCCCTCCCGCTCCCCCACTTACCCTCCTCCCTCCCCCTCCCTCCTTAAGAGAGGGCAGGAAACCCTGCCCTGTGGGAAGTCCAAGACCCTTCCCTCTACATCCAGGCCTAGGAAGCTTTGCATCCAAATAGACTAGGGTCCCAAAAAGCCATTACATGCAGTAGAAACAGTCTCAGTGCCTTTATCAATGGTTTCTAAGTCATCCCCCATTGTCAGCCACATTCAAAGAGTCCAGTTTGATTACATGCTTGTTCAGTCCTGGTCTAGCTGGATTTGTTGAGCTCCCATTAGAACAGGCATACTGTCTCACTGGATGGACCAACCCCTCATAGTCCTGACTTCCTTGCTTATCTTCTCCCTCCTTCTGCTCTTCAACTGGACCTTGGGAGCTCAGTCCATTGCTCTGATGAGGGTCTCTGTCTCTATCTCCATCCGTCGCCAGATGAAGATTCTATGGTGATATGCAAGATATTCATCAATGTGATAGTGGGGCAAGGGCAGTTCAGGCACCCTCTCCTCTGCTGTACAAGGATCTAGCTGAGGACATCCCCATGGACACCTGGGATCCCCTCTAGAGACAAGTCTTTTGCCAACCCTAAAATGGCTCCTTTAATGTAGATATCTTCTTCCCTGCTCCTATATTCGCCCTTTCTCCATCTCCACCCTCCCACTCCCCAAGCTCTCTCCAGTCTTTCCTTTCTCCCTTCTTTCCTTTTTTTACTTTATACTTACAGATGCTAGATCAGCTAAAGGAATAAAAATCAGGTGCTGTACTAGGCTTTAGAGCAGCACCAGGATAAAGGAGTATGACAAAATTTGTACTGAATGCATCAGGTTTCCCCATTGCTCCTCAGTTTCGTCTAGAACAATGTTTGGATTTAAGCTCCTCATTAGTGTGTGCCTTTATGTTAGGGATGCTTGTAGGATGTGTACAGTAGGATGCATATTGCTTAACACCCAGCCATTCAGCACCCTGACTCAATCCTTCATTAAGAGAGGTGTATGTATCTCTAGGAAGACCGGAAGGACTGTAGATGGGAAAGGCAGTACAAAAGAGTCACTTCAAGCTTGGAGTTATTAAGTAACTTCTGGTTCTGAATAACCACAGATGACTTTCTGCATTTTGTTTCATAAACATATTAATGACAGATATGACTAAGATATGATGTGAGCTTTGACCTAACCCGTATTTTTTCCACAATAGCAAAATTGTTTATAAAAAAGCATTCTAACTTTATTAACTCTTCACAATTAAAATTACCCATGAAGAGATCTAGTGAAACTTTCTGAATAATAGTTCAATCTCTCCTAATGTGCAGTTGCTTTGTTGGCTTGATTATAGTGATTATAGTGTTCATTAGTACTGCCTGGGTAGGTGCGGTGGCTCATATCTTCAGATAAGCTACGGCCTGTGGAATCTCACGCCTTCTATTTTCGTCGGCTTGAAACCCTTTTTGCTCTCCGCTCAGTGGCAGTGCTATCCCTTTAGCGTCAATATTTTTATCACTGTAATTGTGATGGGACAAAGACAGTTCATGGTTGTTCTTGCATTCTAGGTGTCCTAGTTATTACTCTGCTGACAGAATTGGTTTTTGTTTTTATGGATTAGGTTATGTCAGTGTGGATGTATTTCCGGTGCCTCCATGATACATCTCAGCATAGCAGTCCAATGGAGGGAGCACATCTGTGCTGATCTGGGGGAAAGGGATTTCAAAATATGTTTTTAACAGTGATTGAAATAAATCTCTTATTAAAACCCGCTTAAGCATATACTAAGACTGAATAGCTTCACAGTTTTCCAGCACAGAAGAGTGGTCATGCCATTCTTAAGCCAGCCACGATGGAAATCTATAGTGTGGCCCCGCCTTGAACAGATACAGTTCAGCCCTCATCAGGTTTTGTCAGTATGTACCTGACATTTTCAGGTAGTCTCAGAGCATGAAAGTTTGAAGCCAAGGGACTCATAGAACTTGAAGGTGATTTAATTTGAGCGTGGCAGGGACTATTTAAATCTCTGGAGGGGCTGTGATGGTAACTTGGAATATGTTCATTACACATGAATATAGGTTCTCTGTTTCAACAAAATCAGATGGTTGTAGTTTGGAATTTGATCCCAACTGACTGGCAATGTTTTGAAAGCCGTTGAAAATGTGATATTTATGTGTGCACAAAGATGTCCCAGTTATCTCCAAAAATAACCACCAAAAGTATATGCTGTAAATCATAGCTGGGACATGCAAGCTCTGTCTCTCTTCATGTGTCTTCTTTGTATTACAATTGAGTTCCAGAGTCATCCTTTGTAATTGTCAGTAACTGTCTATCTTGCTGTGTGGGCTAGAACTACTCAATTCATTAAACGGTTTCCCTACTATAATTTGGATCATACCAAGCTCAATTTTTTTTTAATGGAATTGAGTGATGGTAGGCCTTGAGTAAACAGCATCTTGAGTAGTTTCCTTTTTTTTCTTCTTATCTTTCTAGATGCTAAGAAAGCCTCTGATCCAGCAATGTTGGCCTGGTGGGCACAGGTCACACAAGAGGAACAGAAGGAAAGTTTCTGCCAATAGAGAGACAGAATCACTTCTGTTCCTCCACCAATCCCCTCTCTTAAAACAAAAACAGAAAAAGAAATGGTTAGGTATATGCACCAAAGTTTTCTTTCAAACCTAGAAGGCCTACCTTCCCGAGTTTCTCATATTATCTCTGTAGTTGACACACATTCTACATGTTTATTTTTAAAATATAAATTGATTCACCTGTCTTCTTCATCAAACTTTGAACATTTGATAACAAGAATCATGTCTCAGTTACTCTTCATGAACTAAAACATGGCAAATAGTCAAGGTCTTTAACCTAGAAAGAAGTGGAGGTAAAATATTCCAAAGGGATTCACAGGAGACACCTTAACAGTAAAGGTGGTTGTTCCCAACACATCTACAGTTATATTAGCAAAAAAAAAGAATAAGGTAAAATCAACGAGATGTAAAAGAACAAACAGTTTGGCTTTATGTTTTAGAAAATATTTTAGCAATAAATATATTTGATATGATTCCTTGGCATTTGGTGTTTTTCCTCCTTGACTGTCAAAATAGTTGTCATGAATAGGGCTATAAAATATATCATATTTTGATAATATTAATATGAATTCAAGGAATTCAAAGGTTAAAGACAATGCTGGAAGATATAGTTGCTAAAAGAATCTGAAACTGTAGATTGTTGTGCTCTGTAAATGAGCTTTCAATTGAATTTAGTTTTATGATTGGCAAAACTAATTCTATTTGATTTTATAATTAATTTTAACTGATTCATTCTTTTAAGTAAATTACAAGTTAAGCTAAGCTTAAAAACTATTATTATTGCTATTATTAATAGTACTTGAAGTGTGCCTTTGTCCAGATGAGAGAAGCAAATTTTCCCACAAACACTTGCAGGTCTCCCTACCCATCTATAAGTAATGTGACAGCTAACCAAGGCAGTAGTAAACCGCCGAGTGTTAGTTATATCACATACATACGTTCACTCACCCCATTTACCTTCTTAATCGTCTCTTCCCATGTGAGAAAACTGAAAGTCATGGTTTCTCCAAGATCATATCATTGTTAGTTTTAGGGTGCTATCCTTTCCTGCATAGATGCCCTTCATTTTTGCATCTATACATCTTGGAAGGATGGAAAGAGAATTAGAATTTCCTATTGAAAACACTTGCCTCTTTTGGGAATGTCACATACCCAGTGTGGCCTGTTTACAGATACATTCAGGCTTCTCTCAGGCCTCAAAATTTCTAAAGTTACTTACTTTGACTCTTTTTTACCTTTCTTTTTGTGCTTTCTTCTTTTGCCTTTGGAGGTAGAGATATCTTTAGTAGAGGAGGTTATGGATGTTCTCTCATATGACACCTGGGCTTGGCTAGATGGATCTTTTAGCCTATTATTGCTAATGAGATAAAACAAAGAAACAGTCTCAGTACTCCTGGGAACACCTTGTGTCTAGAAATAGCAATTTCTATAGTTTCTTCACCATTTTTTCTGAGTGAACTGACTTCTTCAGAACAGGAGAAAGTTGCCTCTGTAATCGTCATGAACCTGTGTGTATGGATGACTGGAAAAGGTGGAGTCCTCAAAGATCCCAGATCACAGTGGGTGTGGTGGAGGTGAAGGCTTAGGAGGTCTCCGATACAAAACACAGATTATTATATAACACCCTATTATTTTCAGACTGGAGTCACTTTCTTGGAATGACACAGAGACAGAGTCAGCTATTAGGAAGAGGTACAATGTGGCTGAGGGTGGATTCTTAAGAATGAAACCCCCTTTCTGTGGAATTTTTAATCTTTGCTTGCTTTTGAATGAACTGTAATGAGAAGAAGATTTTTGGTGAATGAAAGGGGTGCATGAAATGGGAGATGCTGGAAATGGGTTCGGGTTGTCCAGTCAGTAGGATAACTGCTCTTTTTTTGTCCTGATATGTGGCTTTCTCCTGGGTCATGGCATTAGGTACACGATGGAAACAGTCAGTTGAATAAGGATGATGAAATAGAGACGGCGTTGTAATTAAGCCATGGACAGTTGGTGGCATTTTAGTAGGCTATGTTGATCTCAGATGGCTTTGGTGTCCTTTTTTGTCTTATAGTTTTTGAGGTCACACACTGTATCTCTTCAGAATGATATGTGATTGGGTTGGCTCTTTACTACTATGGTATCTGCTTTTCTCACAAGTCGATCTAGCAAAACTCGAGGATTTAATAAATTAACTTTACCATGGATGCAGCTGACTCCAGTTGTGAAATGGAATCACGGTTTAATATTGAGAACATTTTCATATCCTTTTGCCTGATATTATTTGATGGTATTAATAATAGAAAATTATCCAATTTAGCTCTCCCCTTCACAGCCCCTCTTTCTTTTTAGAATGTAAACATTGTTTATAGAGAATTGTGGTAATACAGTCAAGGGTTAAAATGGAGACTCAGGAAGCTAAATGTCATTCATGCCACATAGTGGATAGTAGATGGGGGTACTGGGTGACCTTTATTTCACACCATCAAATGACTAAAATATGCTCAGAATGCTCAAGTATTTTCTAAATATCAGTGAAACAAATAGGTAAGCACCATTTTAACCTCTCACAGATGCTAAAAAATGTTGCTTTATTGTGCATGCAGTGGACATGAGCTGTTAAGTACTATCTGAAGTGGCAATAGCTTCCAGAGTTTTGTCTCTTGATTCTTCTGAACACATGAGACTGGAAGGTAGTAGCACCTCCTATTACCATGGACTTGTGAGGCTGGCAAGAGAGAAACAGGCAAGACGGCAAAGATGAGTGTGGCATGGAGGTGTGAGGCTTCATTTCTCCTCCTTGACAAAAATAAATTCACTTACTGCCACAGCAAGTCGACAGCAGAGGGAATGAGACTAAGCGGTTTTTTATGTCCCCGTCCTCCAGCGCTGTCACTCCAATCCAGTCTGACCCAGAGTTCCCTCATACATGCATGCAGGCTTTTAGTAGCGGACGCTTCTGACAGATTATACTTTGGTCAGTTTAGAGAAAACCTGAATGCTTCATGTGAAGCAAAATAAGAATCAAAGAATTGTTAATACACGGAGACAAGAAACAACGTTAGCGTGCATCTGATGTCAGACATCCTCTAGACACTTAGGATGTGCATATTTACATATCTCGAGCAGGGAGAGGAGGATGGACGGACATAGCTGTCCCTTGTCTGGGACTCAGCGGTGGTCTCAGAGCCGCACGCTTGTGCAGCTTCGCAGACTCATGGATGCCGATATTTACCTACCATCTCTCACTAGACAGTTATTTTAAATTTCCAAGAGAATTCTGTTCACATCTGCTTTGGTAAAGTAGGGATCTGGGGCTTGAAAGTAAAAATATGTTTGTTTTGTGGTTTTGTTTATTTATTTTGAGTTTGTGGCAGGGGTTCATACTGTAGTGCCCTGGCTTCGTTAGTGCCATTACCTGATGAAGCATCTCAATGGATCCCAGTTTTGTTCCTTTGAGTTGAAGAACAATCTTCCCTGGATTGGCTGGGGTCACATAACAGTCAGTGTCTATCTCTCTGTGTGTGTGTGTATGGGAAGGGGGCGGGATCGTGGGTATTAAGAGTGTAATTAAGTGGGAGGATTTCTCTGCTGAGAGCTGCTAAGGTAAATAAGAGTGATGGCTATTCATTAGAAAGTGCATCTAAACATGAAAGGTGGTAAGCTAAATGTTAATTGGAGCTGACAGTATTGGCTGCAGTGTCTTGATTGGGGAGGCAACCACGTTTTCACTGAGGCCTTTGAGCTCCATTGCTGTTGAGTTTCTGGGAAGATGGGAGCAGGCTTCTCTTTACTAATATTCAAGACATGACAGCTTGCAAGACTCCCTTCTTCTGCTGGTGTCCCTTAACCTGATTCCATCCTTCTTTTTTCTTTATCTCTTGGCTACATGTTTAGTGCTTGTTTCTTAAAAACTACATGATTCCTGGTCTTTTCACACAAAACCAGAAGGTCCTCAAAGGTTCACCCTGAGACATTTCTCTTTGATGGATATTTAGATGGACCCAAGATTTCTTTTACAAACCAGCATAACAAAAACTATAGGAACCCTCTAAAGGGTCACAGAAAATATGAAGACATTGCCCCCAGAGGATGGGTGATACTCCATGGCCAAAAACAAATAATAAATGCTTCCATTTTGAAATGAAAAACTTTGAATGACCAATTAGTTATGAATACACACACATATGTAACAGAAGGATTTCATTAAAACACACAGGATTTTCGTTAACATGAACTAATGTATATTGATGCTCAGTGTTTCCTCACTTTTTGGTTATTTTATGATTCCTCAGACTGCTGTAAGAAAACCATGAGAGAGGGTTGAAGGGGAGGGAAAAGGAGGGGAGGGGAGAGGAAGTTAGGGCAGCAGAGAAAAATGTATAGTTCAGCAAAATCAATTAAAAAAGAAAGAAAGAAAAGCAGAATTGAGCTACTGTGTCCACCTTCAAACACAAAACAAGGATTCGGTCCTGATGTGATTTCCCATAGGCACTCAACTGCAGAAAGGAGACAAGAGCCTCTATACTCTGACTCACAACTCTTTGTAGATTCATATCACTGAGAAGTCAGATTGAAACAACTGTGTTTATATATGGTTGCTGAAGCTCGAGTGGGAGGCACAGTTTCAGATTAAATATACTTAACTACCTGCAGATTTCAAGGAGGCTCAGCCCTCTTGTACGAACTGCTGAATGACAGCCTCCATGGGCAACCCTTCATGGGGAGTAGGTGTCTAGTAAACGTCTGCTAATGAATGGATGAGTAAGAACGCCACAACTTCCAGACACTTTGCTGTGCTGTCTCTAGAATGCATCAGGAAGTCACTCTTTATTAAGATGATTCAAAACTACTTGAGCACATTTACACAACTCCTATTTATAATTTTTTTCTATTAGCATCAGAACCTCTCTTCTGATTTATTTTGCTTAGATGAGCAAATTTAGAGTTATTTGGTTCTGCAGTCTTTGAATAATCCCTATTAGAAAGTATTTTTATCTGCATCCTTAACACAGAGGTGTAGAATAGCACTATAGGTATGACTGAAATGAAACTCCTCTAAAAGTTTTTGTTTGTTTGTTTGTTTTCATCTGTTGGCACAAGGTCTCTCTTTGTATACCAGCCTGCCTCAGGCTGTTCAAATTATCATATACTGACTAAAGTATTCAGTAAAATATAAAAGTGGGGTTCTTTACAATCATAGCCTGAGATATTTTATACAGAGATTTGATTTGAGCAGTTTTGAGCTCACTTTGCTTTCCTCTTCAAAGAAACATTCTAGTAAACTTTTCTACTGAGCAGGTATAGACATCAAAATGAATAAATGCAATTAATAATGAAAAAATGTATTAGCCCTTCTTGAGGTCTCCACGTACTAGCAGAACCTTTAGCTAACACACCCAGTTCTTTAATAAAAGCACAGTGGTGTACTCAGTTTGGTCTCTCCTCACCGACTAGTGAGGTAACAGGGGAGAGACAGTTTGAGAGTAGGGCCATTGATGTTGGGGCATCTGAGAAGTTACAGTCACCTGCTATGGGTGCTCTCTTGATATGTGAGTATCACGAAGCTTTTCCCACCTACAGCCTGGACAGATTTGGCCCTCTCTGTGCATGTCACCTCGCTTCCTCTTTGGCCAGCTCACCATTTGAAAGGCCTACATTTGCATAGATTAAACAGCTCAATATTAAACAGTCTATTTATTTAATAACTCTGGAAATTAAATTGAGAGAGAGAGAAAGATTTCGGAATTAATTTCTAAAGGAGGTTTCCATAGGACTGCATATTATAGCCTTGGCAGAACGTGGGCAAATTTTTTGCCCTAACGCCATCATGTGGGTTTTATGTTCAGCTATAGTTTGAACTTGTTTCTAACATGGTCAAATTTTGGGAGCTTTAACTCTCTTGAATATGCACTGATACTATGAAGTACCATGTGATGGCAATTTTCTGTTTACTGCAGATGGCTGGGGATAGAATGTTTCGGTTAATCAAACATTAGAGCAGTTTAGAGAGTACAGGATTATTTTGCTGGGGTCATTCAAGTCCACTGGCTAGAATGAAACAAAATTTCTTGGCATGTAAAATATTGTGAGCATATGTAAATTAAATTCCATGTTTATTCAGAAGGTCCCTTCAGGTGGTAGGAGGTTCTGGGTTATCAAGAGAGGCATATGATCTTTCTCTGTTTCCTAGAAAATAGGTTTGGCTATTTGGCATTTCGCATTATTCTAATTCTGAATAAATTTTATGCTTGGGTTTCTTAGCCAAGAGATTACAGCTTTTGTTTTTAGTCTACAAAGATCCGGGATGAAGGTAAAACAGGAATCATGCTGTTTTAAAGCCCTATATTGCGATGAGGGTTTGACCTGGTAAAACTTCTCTTAAATGTAAGTTTTCACCAGATTAGAAAGCTCTTGATATTTGCAGAGATTTAAAAAAGTTTAATATTAGGTGGGACAATTAATTATATGTCATGTTCTTACTTCAAAGTCACCCACTCTGGTGTCTCTGAATAAACACTCCAAACTGTGGGATGCTCAGTTGAAGGAACTGGTAAGTGAGGATCGTTGTAATGAAGCGAGGCTGGTTTCACATCTGAATAGCATTTTCCATTAATACCAATGGTCAAATGTTCCACTGGCCTCTGCTAGATCCGAATAAAGATGGTTCTTAATATTTTTTGCTTACATCTCCCTCTCCAGGAATTTAACATTCACATTCTAGCATTACTATTGTTGTTGTTGTATTACTTTTTGTTTTACTGAGACATGGCTTGCTATATAACTCTTATATAACTTGCTATATAACTCCAGGCCATCAAGAGCTTGCTGCGCAGACCAGGCTGGCCTCGAATTCATAGGGATCTTCTTGAGTCTACCTCCCAGTGCTAAGATTACAAGAGTTGAGGCATTGCACCTGTCTAGCTTTATTTTTATTTTTTTATTTCAAAATTGAAACTTGATAGTTTTGTTCATTTGTTTGTTTTTTTTCTGTATGCTTTGGCTTAGTTTTTCTTCTGTTTTTGTTTGGGATAGGCTTTCATTATGTAGCCTTTAGCCGGCCTGGAATCACAGAGCTCCATATGCCTTTGCCTCCTGAGTGCTGGGATTAAAGGTATAATCACCACAGCTCCCAGTTGAGTTTATTTTATTTTAAAGAGAATACACGAGGAAGCTGTTGTAACTCTTATGTTTTAGATCTGATTATGACATTGCTGCCCACAGCAGAGATTTCCTTAGATAACTTGGACTCTGGGCTACCCCTAAAAAGTAAGATTGTGTGTTTCCTTGTCTTAAAATTTTAGACTCTTAAAGGATCTTATGATTTATTATAATTTGAGTCATGTTAAAATATTTTTTGATATGATAGCTAACAGTATACTGATATATATTAAACTTGCTCATTTATCAGAAGCCCTTTGGATAGTGCTGTTAATAAGCCTGTGGAGTTAATTTCCCATCTTATTTTATATGCTGTACTTCATCAGTGAACTATTTTATTTTGTCATTTAAAGTCAACACAGATGTAGGTAATAGAGTAATAGGAATATTTTCCCATCTTGGGGTTTCCATAGAAATTGTAATGAGATCTTAAAATGACTTCTGAAAATGCCAAAATACTTTACCATCATACTAAAGGATATGAGAAGTTCAAAAAAATGACTTGCATATGTACAAGAAACATTGTGTTAAGATTTGGCCGAAAAGAATCTGTCTGGAAGACCAAACTTTGACGTATATTCCTTTTGTAATGTCAGTCATTGGCCATTGTTCAAAGGCATTTGGCCTGTTGTTTGTGTGTTTAATCAGAAGCTCAGGTATCTTACCCAATCTCTAGCTGTCATGTTGGTATTCACTGATGTTTATTTTATGTTTAAAAGAGTTTTTCACTTGTGTGTGTCTATGTATATGCACACGTGTGTGGAAACCTGCAGAGACCAGGAATGGGTGCTGGATCCCGTGGAGCTATAGATGTGGGTGCTGTAATCTGACCAAAGTGGATGCTGAGAAGCAAGCTCCAGTCCTGAAGAAGAGTAGCAAGTGCCCTTATCGACTGAGACATCTTTCCAGCCTGAACATTATCTTTTAATTTCCCTTCTCACGTTCTTGGGATCAGGAGATACAGCTATAGTTTATTTTAGAAGGAAATAAAATTTTGGTTCTCGAATGTGGCTATAAAATTATCAATTCCAATAAATTCTACTAGAGGATTTCCTGTAATTATTTGAAATTCTTTCAAAGTGGTGGGTACACATGAAAGGCAATTCTCTCCACAGCTTGACAACAGTGTAGCCTAATGGGCAGCCGTATGTGACATGGGTTTCAGTGTTTCTGGATTTCTACACTTTCCGATTCCTCAATTACATCCTCTTCCCCCGTGAGCTAGACATGCTGCACTTCCATCTGCTGTGTACTGTGGACGCGTCACATTTATTTTTGTAGGGTATTTTTTAAATGAGTTTAGGGAGCAGCTGTTTCTGTATTCCTGCTTGCCTTCTTTTTCCTTTGCACATATAGGGGGTGGGGAGCGCATCCCTGCTGTCCCTGGTGGGGTTTGCATCTCTTTGGTTCAGGCTGCTGCATGGCAATGCCTGATAATAGGAAAATGCAACCTGCAAGCTTTTTCCTTAGTTCCCTAGTATATTTCTGTCGGGAGCACAGCTGTGCTGCAGGGATCTGGCTAGCCCACCAGCTCTTACTAAGTCTCCCAAGGATATTTGGGTGCAAAGCAAATCTATCCAAATCTCTCCCTCTGATATGCTCTGCTTCGAGAACAGAAGTGTCTCCTGAAGTCTCATTTGTTAAACTTGGTCACTCGACTGTGGAGCTCTTATGAGGTGGTGGACCCTAGTAGGTGGGGCTACTGGGAGGACATAGATCACCTGAAGCATGCCCTCGAAGCAGGTTCTGGGACCCATAGCATTTCCTATCTCTGTCTTTGCTTCTCTGCTCTCTGAGGTTAACTCTTTGCTCTAGCACATATTCTGCTCCATGACACTCTGTATTCATGATATTATGCTCTGCCACAGGCCCCAAGACAAAGAAGTCAACTGAGACAAAATCGGTCGTTCCTCCTTATTGCTGTCTATTTCTGGAATCTTGCTGCAGTAGAGGAAAAGAGAGCATATCCCCTTAACCTATCTTGTGCGTCCATATGCTGCATTGACACTTACTTGAAGAAATTGGTTTGCTATTGTCCAAAAATGCAGCATTTCAGCTTTGTTTTCCACTTAAGAAATGTCTGCAACAGGTAATTTCACACTTGCTAGATATTTCTCACACATTTCTTGCCTCGTTATTCACCCAGTCTTGATTTTCTGTCTGTTTCAGGTCTAAGATACATACCAAGGAGGGAATGAAGAGCTGGGTGTTTACTACAGATAGTCCCTGGTCCTGAGCACTTGAAATCTTTCAAAATGTTACCCATTGAAAGAGCCCTTAATCTGAACACCTGATTCAAGAGAGCTGTTTGCCTTCTATTGTTCACTTATTAAAGTAGCTTCTCCAGGAATGCTGAGCTCCTGAGTCCCTCAAGTTCCTTTCTTCTCTGTCACCTTGCAAGCTTGGAAACCAAATCCTTCTCCTCCTTAGCAATCCCTCAGCTCTGCTTTCCCTCTGCACCCCACCGTTGGTCTTCTACATGTGTGCCGTTTTAATCTTCTCTCAGTCTTTTTCTCCATTCCTTCTGCCTATAGGTAACAGTTGCCTGAAAAACATTCATGGAACATTCCTGAGCTCTCACACCTTTAGCGTCTAAAGTAGCACTGCATTGTGTGCATTCTTTTCATGTGACTTCGGCACAATCCGGTGTTTGTGAGGTCTGTTGATGCATTTGTGCACTGTCTTCATGCTCTTGGAGATACAGTGCTGCATTTGTATAAGCATCCCACACTTTGATCTGTTGAACTACTGAAAGAGAATGTGTGCTCAGATTTGGTCGTTTATGAAGAGTTCCACTCTAAGCACTGTATATGTATTTGATTGCACATGAACATGTGTCTATTTCTTCAGTATTTGTTGAACACTAGATCTCTCTTCTTGGGAAGTGCCTGTTTATATCTTTTGTGTATTTTTCTACTTGATGGCCATTATTTTTTTGTTAATAAATAATATAAAGAAGACTTCTTTATAGTTTCTTGGTATCTTCTCTAAGCCAGTTGTGTGCACTCCAGATGCCAGCCCCTATGTAATTTGCTAACTCTTGTTTGGTTAAAGGATATTTAAATTTTTAATGCAGTAACATTTGTTGTTTTTTTTCCATCCTTATAGTTAGTTCTTTTATATAAAGATATCCTTATAAAGGTTGTATAGTGTATATATTTTTTAATGTCAGTCTACTTGGAATTAATCTTTGTATGGTGTGAGGTAGGGTACTGTCACTATTCTAGAGGTATGTGACCTGGAAGAGTGGAGCCAATAATGAGGTGAACTAAATTTCATGCAATAGCCAAGTTTAGCATCAGACACTTTAAACTCCGAGAGTTCAGAGGAACCACACAAGGAAAGCATTCAATCAAAGGGCAAGTCGCACATGACTGTCAAACCAAAAAACAAATAACAGTTGCCAGTTGTAATGAATAATCTGGAATAAAACCACTCCTACCCAATATAGCTGGGAGGAGAAAAACAGGTTCCAGGAAGAATTTCATGTTTTTGAAGAAACTGAGGTCAAAAGACTCTTGTCTTGGTTTCTCCGAGTTTTCTCACAATCACTCAGAAATCTCCTCAGACAACTACAGTTTTGGACTCTGTCCTGACAGGGAATAAATTTTCTTTTATTTTTTCTCCCAATTTTGAATATCAATTCTGTGGTTTTCTATTTATTTACATATAGTTGTTACTGTAACATTTTAAATAATATTTTTAATAAAAATATTTTTTATTATGATGATAGTAGTAATTACTGTTTTTGACACAGAATATCACTATGGCTTGCCTACAAACTTATGATGTAGTTGAGGCTCACCTCAAACTCACTGAGATCCACCTGCCTCTGCCTAGTACTATTAATCTTTCTGCAGCTTAACACAGTTGTACTGCTAAACCTCCTCACAAATCCTTAGAGGCATCCTTTGTAAGTAATGGGCTCTGAATTTCAGCCAAGTAAAAAGAAACAATGAGTTTTGAAGACGGCTCTTAGAATTTCAGGGCTGGGGTGTAGTCTGAAGACTAGATTTGAATCCTAGCACCGTCTGTGAATGGATGCATATGTGTTTCTCATAGAACACGTTAGTATGAATTAAAGTTGCTAACACTTCTGGATTTCACGTGCCCTGTTTCCACAGTATGGAGGCTATTGCCATTCATGTTTCAAGTTTTCATTGACATGTTTATTTGTGTCTTTTCTTTTCTCTTTTTGTCTCATGTAACCCAGGATGTCCTTGAACTTGTTATATCGCCAAGAGCTTGATTTACTGATCCTCCTACTTCTGTATTCCAAGTGCTGGGATTATAGGCATAATTCAGCATGCCTAACTCACTAACATGTTTTGGAACAGGTTTCCACAAACAATGGCAGGTTCTAGTGGAAAATGTGGCTGCTAAGGAAGAACATAAGAACTCCATGAAAGCTTTGCCTCTGTGTACCTTACCCAGGTCACATCTGACTAAGATCTCACCCCGTTTAAACTAGAAGCTTTGGTGAAGCTCTCCTGGTCATTCTGGCAAATGCCATTCTCAACATCCAGGGTCCCCTATGATTGCTGCTTACAGTATTTGCTGTGACTCAGACATAGTTTTACTTCTACTAGGAATTCTGCTGCCAGTGTGGCTATGTGATACTGACAAAATTTAAATCTTGTGGAATTGGTGATATAGGAACAACATAATATTGAAATCTCCAAATACGTTGAAATGCTGCCTGTTGCATCATTATTAAGTAAAGAAGTGGTCACTAAAATTCTGCTTTTCCAAGATGGATCTGAGGCAACAGGATTTACACTCAGGCTTTTTATGCCCACTTACTATTTTATTTAGCATTTGAAAAGAATTCTCTCATTTGAATGCTAAGAAATGTCAACAGTGGAGGTGTTTGTTACCATATCTCCATCGTAACCTGTCTGTTGTTGATTCTAAGGAAAGTAAGTTTGGGCTAACTTCAAGAATGTCATATTCTATCAACTAAAATGTATCCGATGATGTTTTTCTACCATAACCACAGTACACACAACCTCTTTTTACGGAGCTAATTTAATTGTCCTAAGTGAATTTTGAATTCTCCATGACAGATGTGATCAAGTCCAGAAGCTTTTGATGTATCTTATGATTCTGCTCGGCTATAATATGGAAAAATACTGTCAGGAGTGACAGTAATTGAGCTGGTTTGTCAACTTTTTAAAGTTAGCAAGAAACAACCTCTAAAAAAAATGAAACTGGAATTTTTGGGTAGGGTTTAAGAAGTTTCCGAAAGCAGTGGCACATAACCAGAAGGCAATGTCACCTTTCTAGAAGACGGCACAGCCAGAATCTCCACCCAGTTTGACAGGAGGTTAGGGCAGCATGGGCAATTGTGCTGGGGAGTATGGGACAGAAGGGTAGGATCTGCAGAAAGATGTTCAGTGATGGAAAGCAAAGAGCATGACTGGTGAGGGTCTAGTTGGTACTTGTAGGAAAAGGAGAGGGTCCTTTGTTTTTCGTCCCTACCACCCTGCTAGCTTACACCTGAAATAACCACACAGAAATTGAATTAATTAAATTGCTGCTTGGCCCATTATCTCTAGCCTCTTATTGGCTAACTCTCACATCTTGATTTAACCCATTTCTAATAATCCGTATATCACCACGATGTTGTGGCTTACCTGGAAAGATTCATCATGTCTGATCTGGCAGCTCCATGGTGGTTCTATCTGACCCAGCTTTCTTCCTTCCAGAATTCAGTTCTGTCTTCTCTGCCTACCTAAGTTCTGCCCTATCAGGCCAAAGCAATTTCTTTATTAATTAACCAATGAAAACAACACAAAAACAGAAGAACCTCTTATACCAGGTACTGTTGTTCCCCCGCCGTCTGTGCTGTGCTTTCCTCCACTTTCAGGATTTTATATACTTTTCAGTAAGCATTTAAATATTCAGAAGACCAAGTTTTATTCAGATGTCTTCTCTTCCATTTCATGGAAAATCAGTTGTTCATTACTAGAGACACCCCTGTTTTAGACATGAATCAAGTAGAAACAGGCACAAATCATGCATGCCCGTTGATGGAAGTTTCTGTCCTGCCTAGTCTTGCTGCCATTCAGTTCCAAATAAGCAAACAGAGGCCATATTAATTATAAACTCTTTAGTCTATTGGTTCAGGCTTATTATTAACTAATTCTTAACAACTCAAATTAACCCATAAATCTTATCTATGTTTAGCCAAATGGCTTGGTACCTTTTCTCAGTAAGACATTCTCGTCTTGCTTCCTCTGCATCAGGCAGGTGACTGTGTCTCTGCCTTTGCTCGTCCCAGAATTCTCTTAGTCTGGTTGCCTTGCCTATACTTCCTTCCTGGCTACTGGCCAATGGGCCAATACGAGCATTATCCCACAGCACATACCAATGGGTTAACATAAGATTGGTTGAAAGGGAGATCATGTTATCACTGTATTTTAAGCATTTTTATGATTTTCATGTTTATGAACAACATTATGATAAAATGGATGCCTCCATTACTATCTCTTATTTCCTCCACTCCGAAGCCCTTCTTCCCAATTAGGTATCCTCCTACTTTTAAATCGTGTGTGTGTGTGTGTGTGTGAGAGAGAGAGAGAGAGAGAGAGAGAGAGAGAGAGAGACAGACAGACAGATAGACAGACAGAGACAGAGACAGAGAGACAGAGAGACAGAGAGAAAAAGAGTCTGTGTGTTTAATTAGAGTTACTTTTACAACCATGGGCAGAAAATTCTTTTGTTGGAGCATAGACAACTTACCAGTGTCTCTATAACACTGAAGTAGACAGATTTCCTTCCCCCTGCAGCCCGTAAGACAACCATTAACTGCTAGTAGCAAATCAGGAAAAAGTGGAGAGCTCATGACGTCCTCTACATGTGCTGTGTAACATCAACAGTCTCAGTTTTGTGCAGGTCCAATGCCGGTAGCTGCAGCTGCTGTGTGTCCATGATTCCAATGCCCATTTGGATCTAGAAGACAGCTTTCATTGTTCTCCTTATTCTTCAACTCCTTATATATGAGTTACCTCCTTTCTACAGTGCTCCCTGGTACTTAAAGAGGCATATAGATATTTATACAAATTTAAATATAAACATAAAATACAGATATTTTGATGGAATTTGATTGCTTGCCCATTTAGCCAAACATCAGTAGTAGATGGCTCCACCCAGAGCTTTTACCATGACCTCCTTAGCTATAGTTACAGAGCCAGGCTTAGGTTCTTCACTCCTGTAAATCAGGATCACCCTCTAAGCTGCAACGCCACTGCTGTGCCAATAGGCACATCTTACCCAGAGAGTTGGTATTGTAGCATGCAGGGTCCAAGACTGGATAAGATCATAGATTTTATCTCTCCAGTAACCTGCACAGCACTTTCCATCAACGTGAAAGCTATTCAACAGGAAGGAAACTTCCAGCTCAATTTTAGCTTGCTTTATCTGTCTGAAATCAAAGAGTTTGTCACTGTCTTTAGTAAGCAAGAAAATGAAGGGTGAAGAGGGTTGTGTGATCATTTCTAATATCAGGAAGACAGCACCATGTTCTAGTTTGCCAGAGTCACCGTGGGAGACCATGTTCCAGCTATACCTGTGGTTCTGAGCCTTCCTAATGTTGAGACCCTTTAACACAGTTCTTCATGTTGTAGTGATCCCAACCATAAAATTATTCCATTGATACTTCATAACTGAAATTTTGCTAATGTTATGAATTATAATATAAATGTCTGAGATGCAGGATAGCTGATATGAGACCTACATAGCAGTAGCAAACCAAAGGCTGAGAAGCACTGAGCTACAGGGCTGTGTATGTCCTGACCTGTTCAGAATGCTTTTCTCACTAAGCCTCAAAGATTTATTTTAAAACTTATTTGTTTCATTTTAGTTTATGTTTGACTGTTTAGCTTGTGAGTATAAATACCCTGGTTCTTGCAGAGGTCAGAATAGGGCGTCAGAAACCCTGAAACTAGAGTTATAGATGGTTGTGAGCTACCATGTGGGTGCTGGGAAGCAAACCCAGGACTTCTGCAATAAGTATTCTTAACCACCAAGTCATCTCTTCAACTCCAATGTTTATTTCATTTTATCTATTTATTTTTATTATTTATCTTATGTGTATGAATATTTTGCCTGCATGTTTGTATGTTGGTGGACCTCATGTGTGTGGTGCTGCTGAGGCCAGGACAGTGCATCAGATCCCCTGAAACTGGAGTTATAGACAATTGTGAGCTGCTGTGTGGATGCTGGACATTGAACCTGAGTCCTCTGGAAAAGCAACCAGTGCTCTTAACTGCTGAGCCATCTCTCTAACCCCATATTTTGTTATTTTAAAATTATGTGTGTCTGTGTGTGGGTAGGCATATGTGGGTGGAGGTGCCAAATGATTCCAGAAGAGGACTGGGGAGCCGATGAAGTTACAGGTGTTTGTGGGCCACTTGAAATAGGTGCTGGGAACTAAACGTGGGTCCTCTGGAGGCACCGTAATCTCAGGACTTGGGCATAAAGAGACAGTTTATAGTTCTTCATGGAAAGGGATCCACTTTTCCTTTCATGTGGCTTCAAACTTGTAATTCCAAACTTTTTGTATTCTGAATCTGAGACAAATCTCAAAAGCAGATAACGTCTAACACATGCAAAAGTGGAAATGACAGCAATATTAAGTTTCATTAATTGGTTTAGGTTGCTCTCAGATATTTTCTACATTGAATAAGAAAGCCAAAATCAAATCATACTTAAATCAGGCAGTAATGCAGTTGGCCTGGGCCATTAATTTATCAATGATGGTTGTTGCCACAATAATGTTCCTCTTGTTTTCTCATGTTCTGTATCAGTGTTGGAGTTGCCACTGATGGTGAACAGTTTTCTCTCTCTTCCCCCACAACACACACACACACACACACACACACACACACACACACACACACACACTAACTGAACTGCCTCCACTCTGGTGTTTGTGATCCATCTGTAATAATTAGAGATGGCTATTATACCGTCTTAAAAGAACATGCTAATTTAGGAAAAAGCCTTTGTGTCCTTGCTAGTATCCATAGAAACTGGTCTGATTTTTCTTAAAACAAAAACAAAATAGCCGTAGTAAAATACAGGAGAGTTTCTGTGCTCCTTGTCCTTTTGCTTGTTTTTGTTTGTAGTTTTCCTAAACTGACTCTAATGCTAACTTACCTAATATGAAACTCTCATTCACTTGAAGGACTATGCACAATGTAGCTACTATCCCTTTTTCAGTCACCATGTGTGGCTTGATGATTTTTTTTTCTCCATGCCCTTTATACGTTTGGCTAATTGACAGTAATTCTGTGGCATGGCTTTGATGGGGAGAGCTGTTGTGGTAGCCAAGGCCTTCTTGCAATCTGGAGGCTGAGGAATTGGCAGGAAGCAATGGGAAGGCGATTCAGATTGCAACCTTTTACCGAAAGTGTGAATACACACTATAGGTCATCCAAAGGGTATTTAGGTTCAGAAAGAATGACGAATAAGGAAATTTACTAAAGGTTTTTGTCTTAAGAAACCGTAGTTAGATCAAAACTTGTCTTTATTTTCTTTTGCACGAATGAAAGTTACAGTACAGCCAGCCTCGGGGCTCCTGTCTGCTGTAGCTATGCCAGACCCAACTCTAACAGGGTTTAACTTCGGGAGATCAGCACCTCTTCCCTGTTAGTCACCGCCATTTCCTGGTTCAGTCTTTTTAAAATGCATGCTCTCTCTTACCACCAGATGTCTTTTCTTGTGCCTTTGTGCCTACATACCCAGCCATGAGTTTTGGTGGGCTGTGGGTGGCCTCCTCCTTTCGATTGAGCGGCTTCGTAAGGAGCCCAGCTGTTCTCTGTCAAGGGTTTTCTCTTTTATTAGTCTCAGAAGGCAAGACTGGCAGGGTGCAGCATGTCGGTACAAGATCCCAGCTGTTGTAATTGAGCCCTTGGACTCTCTGATCATTTGAAACTTGAAGAACAATTTGACCTCATCATAGCATTTGTTTCTGTTGGTTCGTTTGGTTGGTTTTGTGTATCTTACAGTACAATGATCACAGTAAAACAGAAAACCAGTATGGAGAAAAATCGCAGTTGGACGTGCTTTTCAATGTTTTTTGGTACGGGGAATTTAAGAAATGTATAAAATGATAATTAATGAGGATGCAGATAAATCTGTCTGGGCATAAGTTTATTTGGTAAACAGCCTAAGCAACCTGAGCAAAATTTATTCACATTTTTAAATGTAGCGTGATAAGAAAGCCTTTCTCAGAGTCCCATTGAATAGGTGTGGAATTGAAAGGATTTGGTGCTGCTTAATTAAAATGAAAATTGCAGCCAAAACCAGATTCTGTTTAAAAAGTATTTTGCTCTTTAATGTATTTATATTTTTATAAGTTATTTGGGTAATTCTATAGGACAGGAACTCTGCCAAGCTGGCCAGCTATGGAACAATAGAATCAAACACTTTAAGCAATGAAAATATCCACTTTCACTTCATTGTGGAAGATTGAAAGACAAGAACATACATAATAACATACATTTATATTTAAGAAATGTAACTTATTTAAAACAGGGAACCTTGAGGGAAATGCTTGGTTGGGACTGAGTCATTACCCAGTTAAAAATAACCTTTCCAGGTCATGGCGTTTTGTTTGCCGCAGTGAAATAAGTTTATTTCAGCAGAATGAAGCCATTATTAGCTTGGCAGAGTCCACTTGTCAGAATTTTATGGAGCAGAACACCGTTTGGCTGGGAAATTCAATAAATACTGTAATGTGAGAGGAGTTAAACTCCAAGGGCTGAAGGGGCAAAGAGTGGGGGATTTGTTGCTAACTCATAGTTTTACAGCTTGAGCGGAGCATCGGGATAGATGATGAGTTATCATTAGCGGTCAGGTGTGCAACCTTTTGTGAGATGTTGAGGAGCCAGGATGTGTGAGGAAGATAAAAAACCTTAAGGTGCATTAGGAGGAATAGCCCCTTTGGAGTGACAGATTCATGAGGTTTTCATTTTTCTTTTTTGAAGTCAGTGTCTTCCTTGCCTGCTGTCTTGTCCTATCTTAGGACTTCTAGATCATTCGAGAAGAGTTGAGAAATCATCTGAGAGTCTCATTCAGTCATCAGAGCACCACTGTGATATTGAAATGGACCTGAGTCATTTGTCTTCTCAATACCATAAAACCCCAGACCATTGGCCGCTCTCAAGTGAGGATTGGCTCGCTTCGTGTTAGCGAATCTGTTAGCATGGCAGAAGACTTAATCCTTATCTTTGTCAGTGCCACCCTAGGCGACGTCTGTAACTTCAGCATGCCTTGGTTTCTTTATCTGCAAAATAGTGCTACTACTAGTCTTACAGTAGTAAGCCCTACAGACTTACTTGAAGGTAAAAATGAAACGACACGCATAGGTTTAGCACATCCATCTAGCAAATTAAGCATAACTACTTAATATCTCTCAGTTGAAAGCATCAGTCACTTTCATATACTTAGAGACCTTACTAAGATGAAAAGTCTCTAACTTGCTGGGAGATAAACAGCAAGCATTGTGTTTTATGCCATTTCCTGAAAGTATGCCATTATCCATTGACTTCTGAGTGTCAATGCATGAGTGTAGTTTGTTCTCTACCAATTAACAATCATTTTATAAGCACTTATTTGGGTTCTGATTTTAAGGTTAGTCACCCTATGGATATTTACATTTGTTTTATGATTGGTAAGCTCTTCAGTAGTTATTTAATATTCCAGTTTTGTTGATATGCTGTAATTTACTTGATCTTGTAGGCTCTTGAGGTTGCAACCACCATGCAATCTATAGAAAAGGATAGGAAAGTTTTATTTTTTTTTCCGGGGCCTGGAGGGATGGCTCAGCCGTTAAAGGCTAGGCTCACAACCAAAAATATTTTTTTTCCGGATGTAGATAAATATATAAGGTTTGGAGAAAAAAAAGTTATTTTGAAGTAGAATGTTTCTGTGTACCTGTTTGATATTTTTTGTTACTACTTATAATTTTGAATTTAATATGAAGAAGACATATAAAGTGTGTTTTCATGAATCTGTCTCTGTACAGAGACAGGCTAGACAGTCCTTTCATAGGTATTACTGAGAAGGATGTGTTAGGTGTATTACAGCTAGGCTGTTGAAGAAATTGGGGTTACAGAATTTCATTTATGCAGGTGAAAAAGTTCAAGAGATCTGTTATACAACATGGTGACAGTAGTTAATAAGAGTGCATTCTATATTTGAGAACTGTTAAGGAAGTAGATTCTTAAATATTCTTATTGCAAAACACTGATAAGCATGTGAAGCAATAAACTAGGTAATTTTTTTATCCATTCTATAGTATGTACATATTTAAAAATGTTTTGCACATCAATGTTATATAGATATTATTTATATTCTTTGTTACAAAGGAAAAATAAGAACATGTGCCGCAAATGCCCAACTTTTAAATTGCCTGACTGGAATCTCTTACGGAAGTCTTGTTGGTCGGATCCACTGCATCTCTATCCACTGTGTAATGATGTAGTCTGAAGCCTTTCACTCTGTCAGAATTATTTGGACTTTGAAGATAGAGTCCATCATGTTCCTCCAGGAAGGTTGCTCAGTGTAGGGTGTGAGCATTGTTTGTATCCTTGCTCTACAGCCCAACCTCCTCACAGATTCTGCATAGGCTGATTAAGAGCTTATGAATTCATTTAATTGTCAAACTTTCCCAGAGTCCATTATTGTAGAATATGAATGATGAGCACCGTATAACCTTAAGCGTTTAGGAAACGATTGGAAAACAGCATTTGGCAATTTTGTGCTTTCATTAGTGCGCTGCATTACATACTTTTCCTGTTTTCTCATATTAATGGTTGCCGACTCATTTTTATGACCTTCCTATTCATCAAAAATATTTTGACAAATCTTTTCCCTAGGGAGGGTGCAGGTCTCCTGACCTTGTCTCCTCTTTTACTTAATACCTTTATCTCTTAAGGCTATTTTCTTTGAGACTGATAATTTAAACTAATATGGATTAAGAGACTCCTGCACCTCAGGCTTCAGAGGCAGCCTCTAAGCCTTCTAGAGGAATCACCAAAGTCAATTAAAGAGCGGCCTCTGGACTCCCAAGATTCCTCAGATCTACAATGCACTTCTTGACAGCTGATGGTCAGCTGCTGGCAATAAATTGTATTTCTTGTGCCATTCCGTCAGTCTGAAGGTGTACCAAGGCAGAGCATATTTGGAGTCATAAATTTTAGATTCTCATTCTCAGAGATGTCAAAGAATGACGGGGAAGGAAGTGGCTACCTCTCCTGGCACTGTCCTGTGGAATTCTGCTGTAATTACAGCTAAGCGAAGTAGAGGATTCCTTCCCGGAGTAATGGCTCCCGTGGGCATTTTCCCCGGGAGCATGTTAATTTATACTTACAATATCTGCCCAAGCTGATCAATAACAAGTCTGAGATGTGCACAGCCAAGCACCAGGGAGGCTACGATCAAATTTATCTCAATAATCGCCACGAGTCTAACCATTGCCAAGCTTATCTTGATGTGATCTCCCTTAGCTGGGCACGAAGGAAGTGAGTTACAAGGGTTCTTGTTTCTGTTTCTGATCTCAGTCATTTGGGGAACATAATATACTGAGCCTTACAGATCACACATGATAATTAATGCTCATTCAAGAGGTATCATTCTAATCTTTTCAACATCCTAGTGATTCATTCTAGGAGTCTTCCCAACTGAGAACCTGAGGCACCCGTGTGACTCAGAAGTAGTGTTAAGTCGCTCAGATAGAAAATTAAAGCACTTTAGCTTGGCAGAAACTGCTCGGAAGATTTTCTTTTTATTTCTGCAGATATGTTCAAATGAAAGTGTTAATCCTCTGGCTGTCTGAGTCGGACAGTATGCTGTCAAAACTCCTTCAGGAGATTCTGACCAGATTATGAACTGCCGTATAACAACAGTGTTTGAATTTTTTTGCATGTCTTTCTATTGTGCCCAGGAACATAATGTGTGAGCAAATATATCTCCTTGGCCTGCTGACTGCAGCATTCACAAAACCCCAGGATTTGGCTGGGTTTGTGGAACGCCAGCCTGAGGCACAGAATCTTGTTTACTGTGCTGATTAAAAGGCAAGCTTGAAATGACTGAGGAGATGGTGGTATTTCTAGCTCTGTGTGTGTGTGTGTGCGCGCGCGTATGTGTGTGTGCATGTGTGTGCGTGTGTGTGTGTGTGCATGTAGAAAGTGGTCCTTGGTATGCAATATAACATTTTACACTCATTGGAAGTGAGTACTAGCTTTAAATGTCCCAGATAATCTAGAAGGAAATTCCTTTTAAGAACACACATTGCTTTTTGGCTCCTTTGTAGCTCCTCTCCCTACCCCTTTGTGATAAGGCTAATCTGTCCTGAAAATGTGCGAGGTTGTCAGGGATGAGGGATAATTGAGAGGGTCTGTGAAGTGCTGAGGGAGGTCCATGCTTGTGGTTAATGTCAGAAATTCCAAAAAAGAAAGGAATCAGATGTATATACAAAAAAAGAGATTGGAATGGCGTTCCTTCCCTTGGCACTCTGAACAGCTCCATGTTCTTTGTAATTCCTAACAGTTTTGCATCCTACCTAGCTGTCAGTATTTATTATGCCAGGTCCCATTACATGTTGTTGCCTCTCCATGTGAGCATGGAGGAGCATGTTCTTTTACCTCATTTGTGATACCTGCTATATCTGGCAATGTACTGAGCAACATCAGATTTCATCTTCACTTTTTGTCCTAAGCACCAAGCTCAGAGAGGAGAAATATTGCAATGAAATTGTCACCATAGGTAAACAGGGAACACCAAGGCGATGGGGACTGACCAGTTCGTAAGGAAGGAATCAAAGGTTCCTTTTGTTGTATAGAGAGTATTCTTCATTGCAGGCTATGGGATGCATATTGGTTTATTTTCTTGCATGTTTCACTAAATACTTGCCATGAAGCAAACCTTTGAAGGAAAGATTACAAGTGTCACAGACTGAAGGGCAGGAGGACATGGTGGCAGGAGCATGAGGCAGAAGTCACATTGCCTTGATTGTTCAAGAATCAGAAAGATGAAGCCTGGCGCTCAGCTTTCTTTCTCCCATTTCTTGTATTGTTTGTTTGTTTTTTCGTTTTTCTTTACTGAGTCTGGAACTTCAACCCTTATGATGATGATGAAGTCTTTTTGGTGCCTAAATCCTGTCAGTTAGATTAAAATGACAGCTGGATTAAAAGCATACGCATTGTACCCGCTGCTTGAATTCACCCAGTTAAATTAGATTCATAGCACCATGTCCTTGGCAAAAAGATATATGACTAGAGAAATCAGGAAGTAAAGTGAATAAGGATTTCAATAAAATGTAACATTTTGGCTGGTGGGGTGGCACAAAAGGAAAGGCCCCTACCACCAAGCCTGACAAACTGAGTTTAGTCCACACAGTATAAAAGAGAACCTACTACTGCAAGTTGCCTCTGATCCATGGGAACACACACACACACACACACACACACACACACACAGAGAGCGAGAGCGAGAGCAAGAGAGAGAGAGAGAGAGAGAGAGAGAGAGAGAGAGAGAGAGAGAGAGGGAGGGAGGGAGGGAGGGGGAGGGAGGGAGGGAGGGAGGGAGGGAGGGAGGGAGGGAGAGACAGAGAGAGAGAGACAGAGAGAGAGAGAGAGAGAGAATACCCTCAAACCACACTACACAGACACAGAATAAGTAAATGTAAGAAATTAGTATGCTATCACTGCCTTTATAATCACTGACCTTTATACAACTGATACTTATAAACAACACTTAAGCTGGCAAAGATTTAGAATTCAAAATTAACGTATGTCTTGTTCAAAAAGGACAATATTCTCAGGATACTTTTAGGACTATTAACAAAAGTACCAACCCTCAATTGTTTTTCTTTGCACATCTGGGAAAGGAAGCATATCAATTATTTGTAACGTTACATAAAAATATGTTAATTACTACCAGTCTGCCCTGAAGTCATTTCCCCGTTAATGCATGCCTATTCCCAAAAGAAGTAAGCAGAGGATGAACGTGTTATTGCCCAACTGGGCAATGCAATTTTTCAATTTTATTTTGGGCATACTCACTTAACAGGAGAGTTTTAGGTGATAACGTTACGGAGTTATTTCTGATGGATGAAAGCCTGGACGAACCACTCAGCCATGTTTCATTCTATGGGCTTTTTCTCTCAGTTTTGTGGTTTGCATGCAGTTGCATAACCTTGCAGCATCTTGGCTTCTTGCCATCGCAACGTCTACTCCATTAAATCCTGATTCTTTGGAGTGTCTCCTTTCGCATAGGCAGCATCCCTTATTCTCCTTAGCAGCATGAGCCTCAGTTGTTGCTCTTCCAAAGTCCAGTCTCTCCATTCAGTTGACCTCAAGTCACCGTTCTTCCCTTCAGTCTTCCATGAGGAATCCTAGAACTTCTATAATGTTTTTTGTAAATATGCATTCTCCTCCACTCTTAAATGCCACACAGTAGAAAACAAAAGCATTACAAAAACAATTATTCATTTCTCTTTTCCTTAGTTTTCAATCCACTGAGCATTTTCTAATTCAGTCTCCATGAACTTTCCCTGTTGCCAAGGCTTGAGAATTATCTAGTGAAAAGAAAACTTCGTGCTACTAGTGAAAATAGTAGTTTATATTACTAAAATAAATAATAGTGTTTAGTGTTGCAGATTATTTGTTCATAGAAACAAATGTAATTGAGATAACAGAAACAACATGAGGTAAAGGCTTTCCACATTTTCCTCTAAGTCAAAGCCCTCAATTCTTCCACACCCATTCACTGTGGTGCCTTACCTAATTGGCCTTTGCAGGGACGTGGCTTTGAGAGTTTAAAGTTATCCGTTCCTTTTCTCCAAGGAGAAGACTATCTCAGCATCCCCAGTCCTGCCTCAGGAAGGCAGAAAGCTCCTGGAGCATCTTAATTAAATGTTGCCCAAGGCCTTTATTCTTACCGAGAAAGTAAACAAAGCTCAAAGAGACCCAGATCAGAATAAAACAGGTTCTTTCCTCAAATGTTGCCTAAAAAAATTGTGTTTTATTCTCTACTGTTTGCTCTGCAGTGTTATAGACTATGTATTTTAAATACAAATGCACAAAACTGATTAGAAATTCTTTCCAAAGGATTTTACAATGCTTCATTTAAAGCATCCATAGATACAACCACCAATAAGGAATTGTTCATTTATTTGAGTCATTATGAAAGATTGCTCCCCACTTTCCCCATCTCTCCTGCAGGTGAGTGGGGCACTTTAATAATGCCTTTAGATTTTATTGCCATTTGAACAATGAAATAGCTCTGTAATCAACAACGGACTTATTATTCACCTCTAGTGCATTTTCTCTATTTTCCTGCACATTTTGTTTATATTTGTGTTATCTTACTGAATTTATGTTAGGTTATAAAGTCCCTTACACAGACCCTGGGGCACTCTGATATTTCTTCAGCTTCATCCAGTTATCTTCCCGCTCTGGTTCTCTCTTATCTGTCATTCTGAAGCCTCTGAGCTCTTTCCTGTTTTAAGATAATCCATGTAGTATTTATACTATATAGGACATTTAGATTAGTAAATGGATCCAAATGCTTTAAAGGTATATGATCTTAAAAAGATTTTGTGGAACAGAAGAGAACAAATGGACTATGTTAATGGAAAGTAAAGTTAATTTACCCATTAAGATAGATTTTTCAGTATGTGCACCAACTTTTGCCCCCTGGATTTTCTCCATGTCAGATGATAAAACTGAGCCTAAGAAACTTAGGGAAGGTGGGAAAATAGAAGTTCCCGTAAATAGCTGTAAATAGCTCTGGCAGAAAGAAGTAGAGGGAACAGCGTGTCCCTAATGACTTCTCTTGGTGGGAGTGAGAGAGCAGGGTGGGGTTGGAAGGAAGGGACCTCCGTGATATTGCCTTTGTGTTGCTAATCCTTGGATAAATAAGACATTCATAGCAGCTAAGGAAGGGATGAGCTTTCCAAACAGAAAGAACATCTCCACACGGAATGAAAACTATTTTGTGTATTTGAAATTGCAATTATTTTATTCTAAAGTATTGTGAGAAAAGATTAGGAAAACAGGCGTGCTTTAGAAAATCAATTTCTAAATCAATAAAAACCTTGGAGCGTATTTTAACAATAAAAACGCAATGGTGCATTTTAAGCAGGAGAGCTGTGATCAAAACTGAGTTGTCCAAAGGTAATTTTGACTTTGGATTTGGATGTACTAATAATGGACCTACTAGGCAGTTTATTCTGTAGCCTTAAGTAGGACATAAAGCAGATAATAACGATACAAGTCAGTGGTCCTTCACCCATCTCATATAAAGTTACCAAGGCTGGAGCGATTGGGCAGAACCAACCAGTGGGTTACAGTGAGATAAGAGCCCAAGGGAGAAGGACAGTTACATCCTGCAGGACACAGTGCTAGAGATAAGGTGGCTAAGAGAATTCTGGAAGTCTGCAGAACTCCCACAGAGTGGTTCAAAGGACTGTGGGAATGATCCCTGGTCTTTAAGTGATGCTTAGAATGGAGTCTGATCCTGCCCATTAAAGAAGCAAGTTCCAAAATTCTTGGAGCATCTGATATGACACACACGAAAGAAAGAGAGAGAGAGAGAGAGAGAGAGAGAGAGAGAGAGAGAGAGAGAGAGAGAGAAAGAAAAAGAAAATCTGTCTATTGCAGAAAAATTGACTTGGGGATAATTCCTGATCTGCTCTGAAGATGTCGAAATGTTTTCAAGAATTTCAGTTGCTTTCATAGGACAAAAAGCAAGAGTATTTATAGGAACACGAACATATCCAGAAGCCATAAAATGTAATAAATAATGTCTAATATCCCATAAAGAAATAATAAGAACATTGTGGCATTAAATTGTTTTTTCTTTTAACCTATGGAAGAATAAATTTTGTTTTTTTTAGTGGCAATTCTGTAGTCCAATGTTTCCTTATATTAAATAGCTCATATACCATTTTGTAGAATGGCCCATTTATTTGGTTTATGATCCAACTTTGCTTAGAGACTGAAAAACCGAGATGCTGAGTTCTGAATCAAGGGCTCTGGCTGAGGCGGATATTAGGAACTAGCAGATGGCTGAAATGGTGGTAGCTCCCAATGGTGGTACTAGTTTTACCATCTATAACAAAGGTTGAAGCATCTCATTCAACATGCATTCACATGTTTGCAATTTGAAGGTAATGTTTTCTCATAGTCATGTTTTAAATGTTGCTTTTATCCCGTTGAAGTTTGGGGGTTTTGAGTAAGACTCTCTCTCTCTCTTTTGGATGTAAAATAACTGCATGTGGACTCATTGGTAGCATGTTGTTATACAACATGTGCCAGGCCTTAAGTTACAGCCATAGCCCAGTAAAGCAAATCTCAGAACGAACAAACAAATGAAACGAAACAATGACAATAAAATCCCTTTTCCCCAATTTTGTGAGTTTCCTCCAGATCTCCAGGTGGTAAATCAGGAGCAGAGTATGGTTCAACAGCACTTGTGGCACTGGGCATGCCCCGTAGTACCTGTGATTACGTCACCACTCTGATTTACTTACATATATCATCTGTCACTCTTGGGGAAAAGCCAAATGATTTTGGTTTCATCATGATGGTTTAAATGCTGCTGGTCATGTAGTAAAGAATAAATTCAAAAGGTCTGAAAATGGTACTAAGTTATATATATATGTGTGTGTGTGTGTGTGTGTGTGTGTGTGTGTGTATATACATATATATGTATATATATACATATATATATATGGAAAAATACTGTAAGAACTAAGAAAATATATTACTGGAGGCATTAAATTGAAATGGAAAAAGGCATACTTAAATTCTTTATTATTTATTTATTTGTGTGTGTGTGTGTGTAGTAATATGAGCAGTGGGGCTGCGTCCCCAACACCCCAGCCGCCTGCTCGGCTAGCTTATGCCTCGAAATAATTACACAGACACTGTATTCATTTAATCACTTCTTGGCCCTTAGCTCTGGCCCTTACTGGCTAATTCTGATATCCCGATCAACCCATCTCTAATAATCTGTGAGCACTGGTCTTACCGGGAAGATTCTAGGTCGGAGCTTCATCGTGTGTGTCTGCCTGGGAGCAGGGCATGGCGAATCTCTGAGGCGTCTGCTCCCAGAAGGAGAGCTGTCGAGTCTGAGCTCACTTCCTCTTCCTCCCAACGTTCTGTTCTGTTTACTCTTCCCACCTATCTCCTAACCAATGAGAGCCAAGCAGTTTCTTTTTATTTAACCAATGACCTTCCTCCATCATTTCCCCTTTTTCGGTTTAAACAAAAAAAAGGCTTTAACTTTAACATAGCAAAATTACATATAACAAAACAGTTATCAAGTAAAAATTACAATAATCTTTATCATAACTAAGGAAAACTATAACTATAACTAACTATTCTTAACGCCATCAAAGACTCCAGAAAGATACAATACTACCTAAGCAAACAAGAAAAAAATCAACTTTTAAAACTCTAGAAATGACAGAGACATCTCGCTGCCTGGACAGTCACCCAAAGTTCCTCTGTACCGTTGGGGCATCCATCTTCAGCCTTCAGGCCCATGGTATCCAGCAGACATTTCCATAAAGCAGGAAAATTCAAAGTCAGTTCATTCACTATCTGTTGTGTCCTGCAGAATATCTCGCAGACTGTTTCATGAATCAGGAACCCCGAAAGATCATCTCTCCTTAGGCAAGTTCAGTAGTCCTCTCTCTGTGGGTTCTCTGTGTCCAGTTTATGCAACAGTCCAGGCAAGAGCAGTTTTTTGCCCAAATGACTATCAAACTCCATAACGAGCCTCTTCGATGCCCATCTTCCTCTTGAAGTAGATTGGTGCTGCCAGGAGCAGAGTGTCTCATTGTCATGAAAAGTCCTAAGTTATTAAAACATTTAAAATGTCCTATTCTGTAATCTTTGAAAGACATGAAGAATGTCTATCTAAAATATATCTCTATATATCTAGAAAATCCAACTAACATGACTGCAAGCTTTACTATTATTGATAATTATCCATTAACAACCTATATTTCCTAATTATACAGTACATATTTAAATGAAATACACAATCACAATACCTTAATCAAAATCAGAAACACTTATACATATAACAAAATTGACCTTAAAATCATACCAATGCAAATTATTTATACCTATATCATATCCCCCTTTAAATGTAAAAGAATATTTATAAACAATATTTTGGGAACATGGGCGCAGTTTTTTCTCTCCAAACTGCTTCCTGCTGAATGGGGGCGTCGTTAATTAGGTCTTTCATGGTATAACCTGTGTGCTAGTTTCATCTCAGTTGGCAGTTGAGCGAAGCAATTTTCTGAAGATGTTCACAACAACCCTTCAGGAGGGCGTGGTCCATCATAACAAATCGGGATAGATGCAATCCACAGGGTCTGGTCCTCTGTGAAAACAAAAGAAGACCCTCTCCAAAGCATCATATCCTTAGACCCAAATTCTGAAATCATACCCTCATGATATCCGTTCTGGTTCCACTTGGCAGCCCATATAATGAAATGTCCCTCTGTACTTAGCTCCTTCACAGTCAAAAATTTTAAAGAAAACGCAATGTACATAATCCAGTCTCTCTGTGAATTTTCCATTTTTACGTGGCTTATTTTTCTTTATTTCTTTTAATCTCTTAACTATCTGTATTCTGTCTCTTTAAAGACTTTACCTTTTTTTTAAAACCATTAACTTTATTCTCTATATTCTTTTTCTTCTGTCTCCCAAGCCTACGTACATTCATCCAACAGTGTGACTCATTTAGTGGTCTGAATCTGTCCTATTGTGAATCTGCAATTTTTTTACTATCCAGGAGCACTTTTGATTTGCGCCTTTAAATCACTAGGTGCTTAAGAATCTAAGCTGTGACATTCCTAGGTTTACTTTTTGCTTTTTGAGGGCATATCTTTGACCTGGAATAACCCTGTTGACCAGGCTGTCTTTGAACTCTCAGAGATCCGCCTGTCTCTGCCTCCCAGGCATTGGGATTAAAGGTGTTTGCTACTACACCTTGAAATCACAGAGTTCTGTTTGTCTCTGCCTTTTAGGCACTGGGATTAAAGGCGTGTGCTACCACATCCAACTACTCTCTTTCTTCCTTATTTTTGCTTTTACTTTAAGAACTTGAACTTTTAGTCTGCATATATTTTCAACACACTGTAAACCATTTAGAAATTTTCATTGTCTTTGAATCTCTCTTTACTGTATATCTCTCTGTTTTTTGACCACATGAGTCTTTAATTTACCAAGCAATCTCAGTAGGACTAAAGGTGTGGCTTTGCGGGCTAGATGTAGCCCATTCCTTAGCTTTCCAGCCTCATGGCTGAGGTACTGGCTGCAAGGTCCCTGCCAGCCAGTGAGCTACAAAAGACAACACTCAAGTCCTTTCTCGGTAGCTGGCCCTCCTGCCTCAAACAGTCAGAGTTTGCCCTGGCAGGATGGCCCAGAAAGCCGGCATTTTTAAACAATACAGGTTTGTTCCTGCTGCTGAGTCAGGAAAATTTCAAAATGGAGGACGTACCATTTTGTGCTAGCTCTGGGGCCACCAGGTAGGAGTGACACTCAGCACTTTAATTCTGAGACTGAGCGTGCAGCACAGAAATTCTTTTCATCCAAGTTACATCCAAATCTGACACGCAGAGCACTGTGCAGTCTGAAAACACGTCTCTGTATGACCGCAGGAATCCGCCATGCTCTTCTGCCTGCCTAAGCCTGATTCTGCCTTCTGCCCAGGAGCAGGCGGGGAGCTCTCAGTCATCATCAGGGTCTCAGAGCACTCTCCTTCCGATCCCAAGCGGGAACACAACATAAAGCCAGAGTTTGCACTGGAGGCACAGCCCCAGGAAGCCACGCTTTGAAATGACACAGCGCTTTTTCTGCTGCTGTTGCCGAATCAGGAAATCTCTCTACAGCACGCCACCAACAAACAGCAAAAATCTGTGTTAAACTATCTCTCCCTTATTTTTAAGCCTTCTCAGGTTTTTTAAGTGGGTTTAGTCCATCACGTCGGGCGCCATTTGTAGTAATATGGGCGGCGGGGCTGCGTCCCCAACACCCCAGCCGCCTTCTCGGCTAGCTTTTGCCCCGAAATAATTACACACAAACTGTATTCATTTAAACACTGCTTTGGCCCATTTCTGTCTAGCCTCTTCTAGGCTAATTCTCCCATATTAATTTAGCCCATTTCTAATCATCTGTGTAGCGCCCCTAGGTGCGCTTACCGGGAAGATTCTAGCCTATGTCCATCCTGGGTCGGAGCTTCATTGCTTGCGTCTGCCTGGGAGCTGGGAGCATGGTGTCTATCTGAAGGCGTCTGCTCCCGAGAGGAGAGCTGTCGAGTCTGACCTAACTTCCTCTTCCTCCCAGGGTTCTGTTGTGTTTACTCCTCCCACCTATCTTCTAACCATCGAGGACCAAGCAGTTTCTTTTAATTTAACCAATGACCTTCCTCCATCGTGTGTGTGTGTGTGTGTGCTTGTTTGGGTATGTATGTGCCATGGTGTGTATTTGGAGGTCAGAGGACAAGATGTGATAGTTAGTCCTCTCCTTTTACCATGTGGATCTTGGAGATTGAACCTAGGCTATCAGGTTTTATATCAAGTGCCTATATCTGCTGAACCATCTCACTGGCTCTAAAGATGGTATTTAGTAATATATACACATATTAATATATCCCTTAAATATTTTCTACAATGATAAAAGTGCTGTAAACAACTAAGAAAAGGTTGTGGAACATATTCATTGAAAGAGAAGGAAGCTTATTTATTTATGTACTTATTTTAATAGAGAAGAAGGCAAAACAACCAGAAGAACAGGTTGTTCAAAGGGTACAATATTTATTTTCGTAACAATTATAAGATTACAAATTAATTTTCAGATATTGTTTTTTTTTCCTAATTTTCCCTGAGTTTGGCTGACTCTAAGGTGTAAGAGTATGTATTTGAAGAGACTTTGTTTTAGGGGTTGCCTAGGCTGTGCTCCCTAGTGCACTAATTCTTCATGTCTCCAAGTCACCTGTATCTGTATGTATCTGTCTTATTCTTGTTCGTGGAGATAAAATTTTAAAATAAAGAAATAAATTGTGTTTGAATAGAAAATGGACAGATCTCCAATCACATGTGTTACCATTCTTTGAAAATTTTCCTCATTTAATAATTATTTTGTTGATCCATTTTTTATGTTATCATAGAAAATTGAGAATGTACATAGATGCTGGGTCGTGGTGGCCCATGCCTTTAATCCCAGCACTTGGGAGGCAAAGGCAAGTTTGTGAGTTCAAGATCAGCCTGGTCTTCATGAACTAGTTCCAAGACAGGCTCCAAAGCTACAGAGAATTCCTGTCTCAAAAAACAACACACACACACACACACACACACACACACACACACACACACACACACACAGTAAATACATAGAAGCAAACTAGTTTTAATCATAGCTATTAGTTAGAATTTTGTCAACCTCACACCACCTAGCATCCTCTAGTAAGAGGGAATGTCAGTTGAAGAATTGTCTCCATAAGAGTGGCCTGCACGCAAGTCTATAAGACATTTCTTTTTTTTTCTATATTCCTGTTTCTTTTCTTTTTTTTTATTGATAAAAGGAGAATAAAGAAAAGAAAAAAAAAAACAGATTTCCACCACCTCCCAGCCTCCCATTTCCCTCCCCCTCCTCCCACTCTTCTCCCCCTCCTCCCACCCCTCTCCCCTTCCCCCCACTCCTCTCCCCCTCCCTCTCCAGTCCAAAGAGCAGTCAGGGTTCCCTGCCCTGTGGTAAGTCCTAGGTCCTCCCCCCTCCGTCCATATCTAGGAAGGTGAACATCCAAACTAGCTAGGCTCCCACGAAGCCAGCACATTAAGTAGGATCAAAACCCAGTGCCATTGTCCTTGGCGTCTCATCCGCCCTCATTGTTCGCCATGTTCAGAGAGTCCAGTTTTATCCCATGCTTTTTTGGTAACAGTCCAGCTGGCCTTGGTGAGCTCCCAGTAGATCAGCTCCACTGTCTCAGTGGGTGGGTGCACCCTTCGTGGTCCCGACTTCTTTGCTCATGTTCTCCCTTCTTCTGCCCCTCATTGGGACCTTGGGAGCTCAGTCCAGTGCTCCAGTGTGGGTCTCTGTCTCTATCTCCATCCATCGCCAGATGAAAGTTCTAGGATGATATGCAAGATATTCGTCAGTATTGCTCTAGGATAGGGTCATTTCAGGTTCCCTATCTTCAGCTGCCCAAGGAACTAACTGGGGAACTCAGCTTGGGCACCTGGGAGCCCCTCTAGGGTCAAGTCTCCTGCCCACCCTAAAGTGGGTCCCTTAACTAAGAATTGTGGTTCCGTGCTCCCCTATCCAACCTTCCTTTATCCCGATCCTCCTGTTTCCCCAAGTCCCCCCTCCTTCCCTTCTATCTTTTCTCTCCCCATCTCCCCTTACCCCCATCCCACCCCACCCCCAAGATCCCACTTTTCTCCCCAGCAATTTTGTCTACTTCCCTTAGCCAAGAGGATAACTATATGTTTTTCCTTGGGTTCACCTTCTTACTTAGCTTCTTTAGATTCGCCTATTGTAGACTCTGTGACCCCTATTTATGGCTAGAAACCAATTATGAGTGAGTACATCCCATGTTCATCTTTTTGGGTCTGGGATACCTCACTCAGGATAGTGTTTTCTATTTCCATCCATTTGCATGCAAAATTCGAGAAGTCATTGTTTTTTACCGCAGCGTAGTACTCTAGTGTGTATATATTCCATACTTTCTTCATCCATTCTTCCATTGAAGGGCATCTAGGTTGTTTCCAGGTTCTGGCTATTACAAATAATACTGCTATGAACATAGTTGAACAAATGCTTTTGACATGTGATAGAGCATCTCTTGGGTAAATTCCCAAGAGTGGTATTGCTGGGTCCAGGGGTAGGTTGATCCCGAATTTCCGGAGAAACCGAAACACTGACTTCCACAGTGGTTGCACAAGATTGCATTCCCACCAGCAATGGATGAGGGTACCCCTTCCTCCACAGCCTCTCCAGCAAAGGCTATCCTTGGTGTTTTTGACTTTAGCCATTCTGACAGGTGTAAGATGATATCTCAAAGTTGTTTTGATTTGCATTTCCTTGATTGCTAAGGAAATTGAGCACGACCTTAAGTGTCTTTTGGCCATTTGAACTTCTTCTGTTGAGAATTCTCTGTTCAGTTCAGTGTCCCATTTTTTAATTGGGTTAATTAGCATTTTAAAGTCTAGTTTCTTGAGTTCTCTATATATTTTGGAGATCAGACCTTTGTCTGTTGCGGGGTTGGTGAAGATCTTCTCCCAGTCAGTAGGTTCCCTTTGTGTCTTAGTGACAGTGTCCTTTGCTTTACAGAAGCTTCTCAGTTTTAGTAGGTCCCATTTATTCAATGTTGCCCTTAATGTCTGTGCTTCTGGGGTTATACCTAAGAAGCGATCACCTGTGCCCATCTGTTGTAGGGTATTTCCCACTTTCTCTTCTATCAGGTTCAGTGTTTTCGGGCTGATAATGAGGTCTTTAATCCATTTGGACTTGAGTTTTGTGCACGGTGATAGATATGGATCTATTTTCATTCTTCTACAGGTTGACATCCAGTTGTGCCAGCACCATTTGTTGAAGATGCTTTCTTTCTTCCATTGTATACTTTTAGCTCCTTTATCGAAAAGGAGGTGTTCATAGGTTTGTGGGATAAAGTCCGGGTCTTCTATACGATTCCATTGGTCGACTTCTCTGTTTTTATGCCAGTACCACCCTGTTTTTATTACTGTAGCTCTGTAATAGAGTTTGAAGTCAGGGATGGTAATGCCTCCAGAAGATCCTTTATTGTATAGGATTGTTTTGGCTATCCTGGTTTTTTTGTTTTTCCATATAAAGTTGATTATTGTCCTCTCCAGATCTGTGAAGAATTTTGATGGGATCTTGATGGGGATTGCATTGAATCTAAAAATTGCTATAAGACATTTCTTGATTATCAATTAATATTTATGTGGGAGGGCTCAGCCCACTATGGAAAGTGCAATCCCTGCATAAATGGCCCTGCAAAAACAAAAGCAGGCTGAGCAAGCTATGAAGGTCAAGCCAGAAAACAGTGCCTTTCTATGGCCTCTGCTTCAGGTCCTGCCTCTTGGTTCCTCCTTGAGTTTCTGCCCTCGCTTAGCTCAGTAAAGGACTGTGACCTGAGGGCACTTAGCTGAAATGGAACCTTTCTTCTCAAAGTTACATTTGGTCTTTTTCGTTATCACGGCAATAGAAAACAAATTAGAACAATATCCAAACTCATTCATAATTTACAGACTTGTTCTTGTATCTTAATTTTTATCCTTAAAAATGGGATAAAGGGAATTGGCCCTAGATTTCTATGCATTCTTTTTAGGTTAAAAAAAGAAGATGGAGAACAGCAACAAATATCTACCTTCCAAATTTAAGACAACCGAAGAAACTTCTCTAAGAGATAAGAGAAATCATTAAAATAGCATTTCTTCCACTGTAAGTATTCACAGAGTAGACATTTTAATACCAAGGGATAGTGTCAGAAGGAAACCTGTTTCTGCTGTCAATTCCAGTGAGTGGTGGAGACACATTGTACCCATCACATTAGCAGTTTGGCAGCTTTCCACCACTCTCAAAAGGAAGAAATCCATTGTGAATCTACAAACACCATTATTGTCTACCACCTAGGCCAGATCACACATAGCCTGTGGACGTTCAATAAATGTTGATTGACAGCATTGTGTATTCTAATATTCAGGTTGGAGCTCACTCATGAGCTCTTTACCTCCCTCCCAGCTCCTATGGTGCTTTTGGAATTCCCATTTAGTTCTCAGTACTACTAATATTTACAGCACAGAAACACTCTGAGGAAGCTGAACAGACACAAATAAATAGTGAATGAGGAAGGGAGGAAGTTCTAAGTGAATTCGAACAAATACTAGATGCAGACACGTTTCTTAGGACTTAGACATTATAGCATAAATGACTCTGTGCCTTTAGCAATTTCTCATTGATAGTACATGTTTAAATAGGTTAAATATTTCAGTGATAACATAATATATTCTTGGGCCATCATAAATCATTGAAAACAGTTGGAAGTGTGTTAACACACAAAAATTAGGTGGTTTCTCTGGAAGCAGCATGTTCCCTGCCTACTGTTTGCACAAACACCTCTGAGGCATGGTTGCGCATCATCGTTAAGTGGCAGTATTGCCGTGCTGGAGTGACATTAGACTTAGTCGCGAGTTGAAGTATTAGTCCCTTGCATACCATTGAGCGACTGTCTGATTCCTCGAGTGTCACTTTCTTTATGCCTTGGTTCTTTTGTTTCTATGATTATTACAATTTGTAAATTGCATTCAGATTTTAATCATTTTTCTTTTAATAAAAGACTTTCGATTTTATCTTTATGTCATTAATGTGAGGAAATCATTAATAATTTCTTGCAAGCAGCAGTATTATGTAATATAGATTAGGTAGTTGTATCATTTTTCATTTTTTAACGGGGCATCTGCTCATTTATAGCTAATGTACTTTTCTTTTAAAATTAATAGTATTGTTGAATCCCCTGAATCCCAGTATTGCTGACTGTATGTGACTGGGATGAGATCCTACAATGGGACATGGACAATCTTCCTTTCCTCCCTCAGACCTTTTAGCTGTCAATGGCTTCTCAGATAGGGATGGGCCTAGTCTCAGGTATGGAAGGGGCTATGGCAACCCTTTTCTTATCCATGCTAGATTTTTGGCTGGCTTAATCCTCAGGCAAGCAATTACAACCCCCGAGTGTTGATGTCTGGAACAGTTATGTCATACCATGAAGACAGCATTTCCTACCTTCCCTCCCTGTTCCAGCTCTTACATTCTTTCAGCCTCCCTTTCTTCAGTGTTCCCTGAATCCTGGATTGGAGGATATTGATATAGATGGCCTACCTATGGGTGAGCACTCAGAATTGCTAATTCTTAGCACTTCAAATAACCCCTGCAAGAAAGAATCTTCTTGACCAACCTTGATAACAGTACAAATTCATAGTATAAACATCAAAAGTTAGAAGGCTACTTGACATTTGTGAAATCGTTCTAGTATATCCCATTCTGAGTCTTCCAATCTCCCCAGTCATGGTCTTTTGACAAGGTTTACAGTACTTCACAAGAAATTCCTCCTGCAGAGAAGGTCTCAGATCTAATGAGAAAGCCACTGGTTACCCCTACAGCTGTCATTTCACTGTTATATCAAGTGGGAACATCTTGCCTGGTGGGCCCGTGTTTTACCATTCAGAGTCAAGCATTGTGTTATCCCATTCATGTCTTTTCCCCTCCAGCAGCCAACATGGTACATTTTAGCGCTGTGAAAGTTAGCCAACAGAGAGAGAGAGAGTTTCTTGAGATTTCTTCACGTACTGTAGACAAAATATGTAGTATCTTCAGCAATAGAGTCTTTGCCATTTAATTATGGTGGGCAATCAAGAACAATAGCAATAACCTGTCCTATTTTGACTACTTTTGGGTCCTCCCACCCAATAACTCATAGGAGATATCCTGTGCCCCTAGCACTGAGATTTTCATTTAATAACCCATGTCATCCTGGAAACAACATTGTTCACCTATGAAGAGTCCCTCTGTTCAAACTCTCCCATATATATAATACATAGTCTACTGGACATGTTTGGTTGTTTTTTTTTTTTTTAAGAAATTGAGGTATAATAGTTTTGCTCCATACTACATAGTTATTTGGGGAATTTGTGAGATATGGTCTTCTTGACCCTTTGAATTACAACAATTCAGGTTCTTTGTTAAAAAAAAAGTTAAGGGTAAATTTTTCTTTCTACTTAGTTAATGTGTTTTCTTTGAGATGGGAAAGATACACACAAAAGGGGCCTTTCCACACCCCTCTTCCCCCTGCCCCTCCTTTTTTTTTTAGTAATTCAAGACCATGCTCTTAATGGCTTTCAGCTGGAATGCACATTTCATCATCCAGTCAGTTCTACAAACAGCAGAGAGTTGGGACTCACACCAGGTGTTGGAGCTGGGGAAGTTTGCAGCACCGTTTCACCAGCTCAACTGAGGAGCAAACACCCAAACCTGACTGCCTCCTTTTCATTTTTGCCATTACAAAATAGAACAAAATTCTAATAAATGTATTTTTGTAGGCAGTTTTCTATAAGACATTAGTGTTGTTTTAAGCAGCGTGGGAAATATTTTACCTAAATATCTTATATAGACATTATTTCCATTTAGTTTAACTTAATGACATTATTTCTTCTGTTTTGAAATATAGAGTGAAAAGGTAGCTATTAGATTATGCTAGAATGAAACACAATATTTTCTTTTTCTTTTTCCACCCAGAGTAAGTATCCTCAGTGTGGTCCAGCCTTTTATCTGCCAACGTAGCTTTTGAAGGTAGCCCTGTTGCTGGACTGTTTCATTGGTTTTTTTTTTTTTTTTTGCTTGTTCGTTTGTTTTGTTTATTTGTTTTTTTCTCAACAGAGGTAGAAGATCATAGAAATATTGTGTTTACAGTATTTGTACACAGCTGAGGAAATAATGCTTAGAGAGGCAGTACCATGCTTTCCTGTATCATAGAACTAAAGTCTTCTCCCTGGGTTTAAGGACTAAGACTTTTGTAGCATAATCTTATCAGATACTGTTGTAGCTAATTATTGCTGTATAGGAACTTGATCCAACACTGACACATTTATACAACACTTTCTATCTTGCAGTCCTGTGAGTTACACATACAAGAACGTGTGAGCCTTTGCTGTGAAGCTCTAGTGCCAAAGCTGTCTCAAGACCTAACTGAGAGATACTGGGCTTCAAGACTCACTCATTTGACTCTTGATCAAATTCAGCTTCTGGGTCGTTTATGTGGTTGCCACGACTGATGGATTCCTCAGTGTCTGCGACTTCTTAGAACCCGTCTAATCCTCAGGCTCTGCAAAGCTAGTATGAGAGATAGTGAGAGAAAGGAACAGAATGGGGGACAGAAAAAGAGGGATGGGCACATATGATCTGATCTGTGTGCCAGAGAAATTGCGAGGTCTGGTCCTCATTTGTAGTTGACGTTTGTTTCATTTGGGGATGGAGAGTATGAAATATTTTATAAATACCTCTGTAAGTGTGTGTGTAACATATACACATAAGTGGGCTAGTACATGCACAGGTGTGCTCAACTAGAGGCCAGAGAATTCCTGGTACTTTCCTTTGTTACTCTCTGCCTTATTACCTTGAGACAGGACCTGCTACTGACCCAGACCCTTGCTTTTTTGTCTTGGCTGGCTCACTAGTGGATTCCCAGAACCTATTATCTCTGCTTCTCACTGCTTGGGTTAGAGGATGCTGGGCACTCTACGGCTTTTACGCGTTGTGTCATGTTCTCAGCCCAAGGACATGTCTTTAAGTTACTATTATGTCTTTATATCCTGCTTAGACTCCAGAAATGGCAAAAGTCATATGTTAGCTCAGAGAAAATTTTGCTTTTTACTTCCTGGTATTAAAAGGAAGTTGATAACGTGTCAAACTGAACAACTGAAATATAGTTTTAAGATTACTATGTAGCACAACAATATGCTAAAGGCTGGTTGGTTTATAAGCAGGTGACATCACCAGACAAAATTTCAACTTGTGTATCCTTATGTCCAGTCATGAAAGGTGTTTAGTGATTACATGATTACACATTAATCTATGCTTCAGCTGAACGTTTTCCCACCAAAAGGACCATTATTTTGAGTATTCCATAATGGTTGATATTTTTAGTGCCAGACTCATGATCCCTAAAATCTTAATGCCTGCATTCCAGATGTTTTTAATCTCTAAACTGCCAGGGTGTTACTGGGAACATAAGGTAAATGCCTTGAAGCAAAACAATAATGTGTTTTTAATGAAGAGGACTTTGTGTGTTGCTGAAATCGGAATCAAGAGGTTCCCTCTCTTGCAAATCGCCTTTCATGCCACTCTTTGTAGGGGAACATATGGCTCTGACTGCAGTGAAATATGTAAAATAGGGAGAAGAAGAAAAAAGACCCTGCTCCATGCATGTGTCATGTCTAACGTAAGGCCATGGTGCATAGAGGATGAAAGATTAAGTGCAGCCATGAAATAACCTGAGGGAATCAAGGCTCCTTCGTGGGTCTTAAACGCTGAAAATGGTTTCACATTTTCAAGTAATTAACACTCCCTTCACTTTTAATATTTACATTTCCTTATGAAGAAACAATCTCCCAATAATTCTTAATGAAAGCCTGAAATGGTGATATTTAGAAAGCATTAGCTTTCTGGAAATGAATTACCAGGGGAAATAATTTAGTCTTAAATTTTCCATATTTAATATGCTATCAAGAAGAAATAAAAAAATAGAAAATATCTTTTATGAAATACATATGGTTATTTGTCTTTATGCATGTGACCTCATTATTAATTTTTGCTTGATAATGTGAATGTTCCCTTGTAGAAAATACTGTCCTCTAAGATAAGAAAATTTTCAAAACAGTTATGGTTATTTCTTTTTAAATACTTTTTGTTCAGCTATGCTATCTCTTATTTTCCAGCATGAAATGGTATTCAAAACAATGTGTTATAATATTATGCATACATTATACACATGAAGTGGTCTGTAATTATTGTTATTATTTGCAATGAGATTGGTTATGGTAGACTCGGTTGGCTCTACTTGCCTCTGTGCTAAGACGTGGCAGCGAGAGAATTGTTTTCTCCAGATATTACCTCCTTTGAAGCTGTTTTGGCAGACAATCCAGGAAGTCTGATTGATGACGCTCCTGAAACTGCTTAGTAAGGGGGTGTGTCTCCTGAGCACGCTTAGCCTCAGGTTGACTACCAACCTGGAGGAGGGTACGTACCTGGACGTTTTGGTGCTTCCTCCTTACCTTACCCTTACATGGGCCATGCGCAGGTTAGGACCCCTGTTTCATGGTACTCTGTGCTTTTATCTCACCACTGGGAGGCCAGCTTTTGGGAGGAAGCACTGAATTGGATCACTCATCTATATAACTGTATCTTTGGGCACATAAAAATTTCTCCCTGCAATAAAGACAGACATTTTTCCTATGGGTTAACTGGAAGAAAAGAGGTGGAGAAAGTGCTTTTAATTTCAAGGGTCAGAAGTTAGGAGAAAGCCCATAAATATCTCCCTTTGGAGCACTCTCTTTGTGCACTAGGCCATGAGTTTAGAGAAAGGGTTTCCTCTGAAGGTGCCCACTTCTCTGGTGACAGGATGCGTTAGTCTGGCTGTTGCCTCCCTCCACACCACAGGATTTTGCTGAGGAGCAAGGTTTCGATTTAAGAGTGTATCTTAGGTAAACTTTAGAAATCAGATTAAATTAAAAAGATAATAAGGAATGTATAAAAACCCTATCAAAATGGGAGCCTTCCACTGTGGTTTACGCACATCATGAAGCTGGTATTTGCAGTTTCATTAATATAACTCCAACAAAGCTGATGTTTATTTATGTTCTGTATGTGAAAAAAATCCCAAAGCTAGCCAAGTTTTATGATTCAGACAAGAATCGCCATTGTTTCAAGGAAGATGAGATACGTCCGATACAGTTCCACACCAAGAGTGGTTACTGAGGACTATAGTGACCCAATTCCATGCGGAAACCTTCCTGTAATGGCTGTTTACAGTGCACACATTGGGATTCTCAGGCAATTCGTGCATCTGCCCCCTGCATGTCTTTAGCTTAGATGCTGAAACAGACAGGCTTTCGTTTTCTAATCTCTTCTCACTGTTTTTCCTCAATAGCTATTTTTAATGTACCTAAATTTGGCATCCAAGTTTACTTGACCATCTGTGGTTCATGTGTTGATGTTGCCTGAGGGAATTTGGTTTACAGCTCACCAGAGAAGAAAGGGATAATGGACTGTGTTTCTACTCTTAGGCTTCTTCACAAGTGTAGTTAAAGCAGAATTTAATAATCTCATCGTTGTTCACTGTGGTGGCAGAATCTGTGCCCATTGTGAGGATTCTCTCGTAGCATCTACCACCATTCTACCCCTTCCTTTCCCCAGCCCTGTATCTTTTAGTTTATCTTCCTTGGACCAGGATTATTTTTCACAGTACTTTCACAGTGTAAAATTCTCTGTGCCCGTGGGCTTTCCAGTCCATAATTAGCTGTATCATTTAGGACTGTAGTATCTTCCAGGATGTTTTTGATGGATCTGAGTTCTTTTAACCTTTGCCCTCTGCTTTCAGTTGCAGCTTTGGCTGTAAAACCCCATGGAAGAGACTCTGTGCTTAGCCTTTTCTTACTTGGATTGCCCTCTCCACCAATATCTCAAAGAGGAATAGACTGGGATATGTACTTTCATGAAAAGAGCCATTTAAGGAGATTTTATAATTGATTATGGAATAAGAAGTCTTTCTAGTCTAAGGTTGCCGCATACAATATACCTTCCTAGCTTATTTCTTATTTAACTACTGCTACTCTTAATAGTTTTCTTCTATATGCTGGAGTGTCTTGGTCTCCTTTTATAGCTATAGTATTGAAAGTTGTTTCTTGTCCTGCCTTTGCTTGGCAATCACCTAGATGCCTTATTGGCATAACCTGGGCTATATCTGCTTCCATTTAGAAAGAGTTGTTAGCTGAGCTTTTACATGGCTGCTTTTTAGGCACAGAAATGTCATCAGCTTATCTATTATTTTAAATTTTCTTACATGTATCTTTATCTCACAATTAGGACAGAATAAATGCTTAAAACATTGCTGTAATAGCTCCTTCAAATTATAATTCTTTCAGTGAAACCACTATTGGAGAGTAAATGATTAATTTATTAGGTAAAATGTAAGATTCACTTTATATGTGCTGGGTAGAATCCTCTAGAATCAAAGTGGAACTAATTCAGTTGTCAAAATCCTCAATCAAGATTGCACAGGGAGAGAAGGTGGTGAAGCTCTGGAAGAGAGCTTGCCTGGTCTGCACAAAGCCAGAGTGAACCCCTATTACCACAAAAGCAAAGCAAACAAATGATTTCTAGCCTTAATCTATGTTCTAGTTCTACTTGTATTGACTCACAATAGTAATAAAAGATTTCTCTTAGCAGGAAGCGGTGGCGCCAAGGATAACTATCTAAAAAGCCATGTTTTCTCTGAATTCATGTGACTATCAAAGGAAGTATGTACTATTGTTACAAGTCAAAGTGATACCTTCCCTTTCCAGACAAGAGAAACACTTCACAGATGGGGGGAAAGAGATGAAGAAAGAGGGGAGGGAGGAGAGAAGAAATATATGTGTGGACACCGAGTCTGTCTCAGTTTCTGCATATTGTAACTGGAGAATGCAAAAGACTGCTTACGGAAATAGAAAACATTTCGATGCGATGGGGAGAAATTAGGAAGGAAGGGATGAAACCACATTCTTGTTATTTTAAGTAGAATATTCAATTTAAAATAAATACTTATTTAAACCTGGTCAGCAGCAAAAGCAAAAATGAAATAATAAGGAAAAAAAGCCAAAAATATAGAATATTAGTGTCACCTATCTTTATCTTTTATTCAAATATAGGGAGTTAAAAAACTAATATTTTTGCATAAGTTAATATATACAAACTTGTATACTTTATATACATACACATATATGTAAGAAATGTGTTTTAATTCTAAGCATTTCCTTTTATAATGGTATTAGGCCAGGCGTCGTGGTGCATGTCTTCAGTCCCTCAGATTGAAGCAGAGCCAGGCGGCTCTCTGAATGATGGAGGACAACCTGATCTACCTAGAGAGCCCTTGGTACAACCGATTCCATTTTACCATAGAGATCACAGAAACATCCCACGAATCCTGAAAAAAAGAACGGAGTAATATTAGAAACTAACATGAGGATGGCTATGATTAAAATCTAAATAGAAATTTCTTCATCATATGGCCATAGGAACAGAATAGAGGATGACCCGGTGCCTCCTGAAGTGCTGGGATCCTGTTTGAGAGGGTCACGTTGAAAAGCTGTCAGTGAAGGGAGTGCTGCACTAGTTTTCAGTCATTGTGTTGAGCCTTCTCTTCTGATGAGGTTTGTAGTGATATTTCATTTATATTTTAAAAAATAAAGTTTGCTTGAAGTTCAGTGAGTAAAACAACCACACTGGTCAGCTCAACAGACCAGGTCACAGTAACACACACTTTTAATCCCAGTAGCCAAAATAGTTTGCCATAGAAACTGGGCAGTACGTGTCTTTAACCCCAGTGATGCACACTTTTAATCACAACCCTAGAGAGGATTATAAAACAGGAAGAGACAGCTCCCAGGCTCAATCTCAATCTGAGATTCCTAGAGGCAAGATTGTCCTTTTCGGACTGAGGTCGAGGTAAGAGCCAGTGACTGGCTGTTTTGCTTTGCTAACCTTCAGGTCAAATCCCAATTTCTCTCTGAGTTTTTATTAGTCGTGCTTCAGTAGTTAGTACATCTAGGCTGCTGCAATCTTTCCTACATCTCTGTGCTCACTCTATTGAATCCAGACACTGAGATTTCAGGGAGGTCAAGCCTTGACTCAAGGAGGCCACTGTCCATCAGGTAACGATAAACATACCTTAAAGTTCAGATGTGAAAATATTCAGCTGGTTACCTCACAGGTAGTGAACAATAAGGGACTCAGGTGTTTTAGTTTCTTTTCCATTGCTGTGCCAGAATAGTCCTACAAAAACTTTAGGGGAGAGAGATTTGCTTTGGTTTGCAATTCCTGAGAGCTACAAGCCACCAGTCAGGGAAGACATGGTGGCAGGAGTAGGAAGGTGATTGGTCACATCACATCCACTCTCAAGAATACTAGGCCAAGAGATGAATGCACAGAGCCCATGCCCAGTGACATACTTTATCTAGTATGTCTCCTAAAGGTTTCATAGCCTTCCCAAGGAGCACCACCAACTGACAACCAAGTGTTCAAATACTTGAGCTATGGGGGTTTCTTCTTATTCAAACCACAGCAGGGTAAACTTCGGCCATGTATCTTTCTACACATAGTATCTGCATAAGTCTTTAGGAATTAAACAATGGCGTATGAGAATAAAATCACTGGCATGATGCCATGAATCCATGTTTCAGCTGAAGAGAAAAATTGTTCCGAGACTGAGGAAGAAAAGACGCAGTGCTCTTTGGAGGAAGATTTATTACAGTGACCAGGAGAGAACGTTGAACAGATGTTTTCCTTCCTGACCAGGAAGCAGGAAGATTGATGGTTATAAAACAGCAGAACGACAATGGGTATCAGGAAGAGGTGGGATAAAAAAAATACTGCAGTGATTGGAAAGGGGGTTTGATGAGGAATAGAAAGAATTTGGAGAGAATAAAGGAGACAGAGGCAAATTAGAGAACTCACTGGTATGTAACTGAGGAAACGTGACAGTGCAAAACACTGTGACATAAAGGGCGTATTGTCAGCTGCTCTGGGGTGTAGACACGCACACAGCACAATGAAAACAGTGAGGAGATGACGGGAAAAAACCCAGCCCCCAAATCCCAGGCCCAACAATTAAAACGTATCACCATGGTCTTAACTCTCTCCTAATTGAGTGGTTGAAAAAGGCTGTTGCTGCCTCAGGAAAATTAATTTAGAAGGAGATTGCTGATTACGACATATATTTATTAATATCTTTGCTACTCTCTTCCAAGTATTTGGAGAAAATAAAATAAAAACCATTATTGAAATCTAAATTTATAATTATATTTAATCCAATAAAATTTAATGAAATATTAGACACATATAATTTCTGGATATTTTTACATTTAATATTAGATAGAAAATATACTGGGCTTTTAAAAAATTCATTTTTATTTTTTTAAAATATGGGTGTATATGTGTATCCTTGTGAGAATGTGCATGTGTGTGCGGGTACCCATGCTCTCTATCGGGAGTCTTGGAAACTGAACTGAGATCCTCTGCAAGACCAATATGTGCTCTTATCCACGGAGCCATCTCTTAAACCCCCAAATGAAGTGCTTAAAAAACTGAGAAGAAATTTCCACAAGCTTTATTTTGCGTTTGTTGATGGCTAAGGATGTTTACAATGTTTTTAGTTGCTTCTCAGCCATTTGTATTTTGTCTTTTGAGAACGTTATTTAGTTCTATGCCCCAATTTTAATTGGGTTTTTCTTGTTTAATTTTCTGAACACGTTGTTTATTCTAGATAATAAGCCTCTATCAGATGTGTAATTAGTAAGAAATTTCTCCCTTTCTGTAGGCTGCATCTTTACTTGAGTGATGGTGTCCATTGCTATACAGAAGCGTTTTAGTTTCATGAAGTCCCATTTATTAATTGTTCTTTTTAGCACCTGTACTATTCCCCTGTTCATAACTCTTTTCCCATGCCAGTGAGTTCAGTCATATTTCCTACTTTCTTCTATATCAGGTTCAGGTCTATTGTTGAGATCCTTGATCCATTTGGTGTTAATTTTTGTGCAGGTGAGAGATGGGGAAGGAATTTTATTCTTCCACATGCAACTAACTATCCAGTTTGAGCAGCACCACTGTCAACAAAAGAAAACCTTTTGTCCAATGTGTATTGTCATCTTCTTCATAAGTGTTTATATATGTGCATCCTCAGTTATTCCATTGATCAGCAAGTCTATTTTAATGCCAGGATCATGTTGTTTTCATTACTGAAGTTCTATAATATGACTTGAATCTGGGATGGTGGTCCTTCAGAGAGATTTCATTTTTCTTGTTTTTACCATCCCATGTCTTTTGCATTTTCCAATGAAATTTAAGATTTTTTTCAATTTTGTGAAGGATTGAGTTAGAATTTTGATGGGGATTGTATCGAATCTGCAGATTTTGCATTATTAATTCTGCCAATCATGAGCAAGGGAGGTCTTTCCATCTTTGGGAATCTTCTTCATTTTTTTTTCACTGTCTTAAAGTTTCATCATACAAATATTTTCACTTTTTAGTTAGATTTATTCTAAGATCTTAGCTCTTGAAACAATTATAAATTGTATTGTTTTCTTAATGTCCTTCCTGGTTTGTTTGTGATTTGTATATAGACTAATACTTATCTTTACATAATAAAATTCTATGCTACTATGTTGCTGAATATATTTTTGGTGGTAGGAGATTTCTATTGGACTTCTTGCTAATGTATAGAATCATCATCTGCAAATAAAGATAATTTGATTTCTGCATTTACTATTTGCTTTCCCTTGTTCTCTTCATTAGTCTTGTTTCTCCAGATCAGACGTCAAGTAGTGTATTGGACAGGAGGGAGGAGAGTGGACATGCTTGTTTTGCTGATTATTTTAGTGGAAATGCTTGCTTTTTCTTTGCATTTCTGATGATGGTGTTTGTGGGCTTCCTTTCTGTTGAGGTTTATTCCCTTTTCCAAACTCTCATAAATAGATGATGCATTTTATTAAAGGTCTTTTTTTGCATGTAAGATTTTATTAACTTTTAAAAAATCATGTTTGTGTGCATGTACACACTTCATGTTTGGATTTAGAAGAATCTGCTTCCACCATGTAGGAACTGGACATCCACCTCAGGTTGTCAGGTGATAAGTGTTGTTTACTACCTCCTGAGTATCTTGCCAGCCCCAAGATGTCATTAGCTTGGAAATAGTATGAATTGTCTTAGGAAGAGAGAATGTTCCATTTTGCTAGCTATTACAATTATAAACAATCAATATAGGTTTACTGTCTGGATTTTTTGTTTACTTATTTTTTATCAAATATGTGTAGTTTCACATATAATTCATAATAATTTTTAAGAGCCAGAATATTGTCAGGAAGCTTGTGGGTTGGCATTCAGCGTATAGTGAATACGTCAAAATATTTAACCTGACAGTAGGTTGTGTATGTAGATTCATTGCTATTTTTTTACCAAAATGAAAGTAAGAATTTCATCTTTTATAAAGATTGTTTATATTAGTTCGATTTTAGGCTTTAATAACACCAGAAACATAAGCATTATTGACCTATAGAAAATTATTCTGTCCTTGCGTAGCTAGTGGCTGTGCATGGTAATTTTTGAATTTAAATTAATTTAGTATTTGTCTATATTCATAAGTTTCCTGTAGCTGCTTCCACAGAATACCACACACTGGGTGATTTAAGTGACAGAATCTTATTGTCTGGGCTCAAGGGACATATAGGTGGTATTAATGTCAGCTGGCCACAAATTAAAACCACCTCAGTAGGGATAGTCACTAGAGAAGTGTGCCATTGCTTCGGTTGCTGTTGGAAGACCCACCTGATCGTGGGTGGTACCTTCTGACAGCATCCTATGGAAAGGAGATTTCACAGGGAGGTTCCTGGAACCTTTTGCTGGCTGCTGGGTTGGCCTTCCTTTTTTGAGTCTTTCTGATTTGTTGTCCTGCTTATTCCTTTTCTGAGAGTAGTTTTCTAAGCCTTCCATCAGGGAATGAAACTTGCAGCTCTCCCAGAACTTTCAGGGCTTCGGGTCCCAAATTAGGACTATTGAGGGAATCTGCCCAGTGCACTGAGTGACTGCCTGCTGTCCACCTTGAGACAGTTCTTCTGGGATTCTTAGACTGTTGAGGTACCCAGTAGGTTTGTGACATTGCTGTTGCCACTATTTTAAAGCTTATTTAAGAAAAGAACCCCTGTCCTCCCGCTCCCTCCCACCCTTTATTTCTAGAACTGAGGGAGGAGTCCACTTCCACCCTTTCTCCTTTACTGAGTAGATGAACACTCATGGGTCTTCTCATGCTCTGCCAACTTTGTTTCCTCTTTAGATAGCTGTGCCTAATGTTTCTCTTCTTGTGAAATTTTTAGGTTCAGGAAACCCTGATCATTCATTTTAACTTAGTTAACTCTACGAAGACCCCCATCTCTTAGTAAGACCTACTCCTGAGGTAACAGGGGTTAAACAAATTAGGGCTCCATTTCACATTTCAATAGTCCTGTGATGTTTGTCCTTTGTCTCATTCATCATTCAGGGAGCTAGGCAGGGTTTGCAGTTAGAAGAGACATAGTTGAAAGGTCCTTGTGCTGAGCCTTTTCGAGAAATGCTGGTCACTTCTCTGGCCCCCAGTTTTCTTGTCTGAACAGTGAGATATATCTTTTATGGGGATCTCTTTGTGAGATCAATTAGCTTTAAGGTAGACAACCCTATGTTGTATTAAACTTACTTGAAATCGAAGTCCTGTGCCATGGCAGTTTTAAATGTTTCAGAAGGTGGTTTTTCTTATCTCATTCTCTGAGACAGACAATGAATGCCTTGCGGAAGACATCCTCAAGACTCTTAAATGAGCTTCATAAGTATTAACTGTTAAGCCAGAAAAGGCTTTTCTGAATGCATTTTCTCACTTGTAATATTGTTGGTCATTCTTTTGTGTTGTTACTTTTTGTGGCATCCTGAAATCTATATGAATTCAATCAAGAATTGCTCCAGGCTATTTTACTTTTCTTCAACAGTATAGTGAGGTTTTGGATCCACAGGTCCATAGCCCCCCCCCCCTTTTTTTCGTTTTCTTTCTTTTTTAATGACATCACATACCATACTAAAGTGTAATTTGCATATTACATGTATTGCTGGCTCCTTTCAACCTGAGCTCCCAGGAAACTTGAGGCTTAATGCCCTGAGGCAGCTGTATGTGTGATGAATTAGCTTCCATCCTGTGCATCTAGAATGGTTCTAGCATTGTGTCAGCCTTGGGAGAAATAAAAAGTGACACTCAAATCAAACAGGGCAGTAACTATCTCATAGAACTCTGTTTGAGAAAGGTAGAACAAATTTTACCTTGGATTTATTGACAAGGGACTGATATTTCTCTCAAAAACCCCGTTGTGTCATTGATTTGAATGCGCTTTGTTTTCTCACTGATGTTGTGGCAGAGAGGAGGCAGTGGCTGTTTGGTTTCACACAGATAGACTTTGCAGCATGACAATGTCAGCAACTGTGTCTAGAGCCTTCCAGAAACAGATAATGACAAGGTGAGGAGAGCTCCCTTCACCCTAAGCAGCAGTCTACTCCTGGAGGATGACAACTTCAAATTACATGGGAGGTGCCAGGTGGTCTTCAAAGACACCGATCCTAGAAAACTCAGAAGTGTGGAATGCCAAATGTGGTAAATGGATTACAGTTTCATCACAATTGTGGATGTAATTTGAATGTATTTATATTGTGATTTATTATTTTCACTAGCATTCGTGAATTTCTTTTTTCTGTTGGTGGGTTAGTTTTAGGTAAGAGTTTAGGTAAGAGATGCAAGTTTCTTTGTGAGCTAAAGGAATCAGGAGTTCCTAACTTCAGTTCTATCCCCAATTTTTCCTGTTGATGTTTTGAGATTTGCTTCCTAGTATGATAAAACTATCGCATATATATGGCAAACTTACTAGTTTCTGCAAATGTTTTGCTTGTTTTGATTTCTGATTTTTGTCCTTATACTTGAAATGCCTTCTGTGTTCTCAAATCAAGATTCTACATATTTGTCAACATCTTCGTCAAATGTTTTTAGTTTATTAAGAACTTTCCTGACCTTTGAAATTGTATTTTCTACCTCCACATATACCATTTTTATTATTCCAACCATGTTTACTGTTGTGACTTGCTATTATTATGTACTCCTATATTCTCAAACAGGAAAATTCATCAGTAGTATTTCCTAGGCTTAATCATTTTTGTTTCTGCTATATTAACCTTAAAATATGAGGTCTACAGAGTTGACCTTCAGTGGGTACATGTATGTATGTATATATATATATATATTCGAGACAGGGTTTCTCCGTAGCTTTTGTTTCCTGTCCTGGAACTAGCTCTTGTAGACCAGGCTGGCCTCGAACTCACAGAGATCTGCCTGCCTCTGCCTCCCGAGTGCTGAGATTAAAGGCGTGTGCCACCACCGCCCGGCTTCGTGTATAGATTCTTTAGAACTACATATAACTCAGCAGTTTAGCATTAAACAAGCTTTTTAGGTGTGTTGTAGTTAGCCTTCATGTACCGTTTAGGTACTCAGGGTTTCCAGAGTGACCCTAGCACTGTTAATATGGAAGAGTTATAGGTAATAAACATCCCATACTTCTCTAAGAGTCAAAAAAAAAACCCAAAACTCTTGTTTCTTATCTAAAATTTGTACTAGGTTTGTTCATTTAGAAATATTGTGTGCTGGTAGGCATGTGCCTTCGTGCACATCTGAAAATCAGAGACAAGTTGTAGAAGTGTGTGTCTGTGCATGAGAGAGAATTCTAAATGCTATTATTTCCTCCTCCACAACATTCAACATATTTATTATTAGTTTGCATATGTTAACATATAGTTTACTTCTTAGTTTTCATATTTTAATTTCATATTGTGTCTCTTTGCTGATTGTATATCAGTTCTGAGTATTTTCTTGTGGAGGCTCTTGGGTTTCTTTCCTATAGCAGTCTGTTTCAATGCCTTTGATTTCCTCTTTTCTTATTGCTTCACTATTATTAACTGCAGTATCGTGAATAAGAATGTTGAGTGTATGTGTCTTTGTTTCTGATTTTATTGGAAATGTTTTGTTACCTCCTTTTTACTTTAATGTTGGCTCTAGGTTTGTTGTCTATTGCCTTTGCTTTTATTTTGTTCAGATATGTTTCTTTAGTTCCAAGTATCTTTAGGACTTTTGTCATGAAGGGATATGGAGTATTGTTGAAAGTTTATTTTGAATCCGTTGATTATGTGATTTTTTCCCTTTAGTCCATTTATGTAATTTTGTTTTTAAGATTTTTGAATTCTACTCTAATTTCTTAGATACCTTTTAGATTTCTAATAGTATAATATTGACTAATTATTAGTAATTAAATTCTCTAAAATTATTTAGGAGTTAATTAGATAGATAGATATTGATAAGCAGTTCTTAAAAACTACTAATTTGCCAGGAAGTGGTGGCACATGCCTTTAATCTCAGCACTCAGTAGGCAGAGACAGACAGGTCTCTATGAGTTAAAGGCCAGCCTGATCTACAAAGTGAGTTCCAGGACAAACTCCAAGGTTATATAGAGAAACCCTGTCTTGAAAATCAAAAAACAAACAAACAAAACACTACTAATTTTTCACATTAGATGTTTCAAATTTTGATTGATAGAGTTGTTTGATGTATGGATGTGCCCCTGCTTATTCAATCTAGTATTGATAGACATTTCAATGTTTTCTGGTTTGTACCATTAAGAAATAATGACATCTATTACTTTTGGTTATAAACTTAATATCTTAGTTATGGTTTTCTATTGCTGTGAAGAGACACCATGACCATGGCAACTCTTTTAATGTAAATCATTTATTGTAGTGGCTCACTTAGAGTTTTAGAGATTGAGTCCATTATCATCATGACAGAAAGCATGGCAGCATGCGGCTAGGCATGGTGCTGGAACTGAGAGTCCTACATCTTGCTGGCAGCAGGAAGCCGACTGAGTCACGGTGTGGCATTCTGAGCAGAGGAAGCCTCAAAGCCTGCCCCCACAGTGACAGACCTTCTCCAACAAGCCATATCCACTCCCACAAAGCTACACCTCCATATAGTACCACTCCCTGTGAGATTATGGGGACCAATAACATTTAAATGATCACACTTAACAATGAAATTATTAGTATAGTAGTATTAGCTTTACTTGCTACCACAGAAGCTCTTCTTCAAGGCTTTGCTAATTTATACTTCTAGCAGCAGGACATAAGTATATGTGTTTTCTACACCTAGGTAACAGTACTGTTTGAATTCTGGTTTTAATTATCCTTTTGGGTTGTGTGGTGACTGTTTTCATTGCTATACTTTGCGTTTCCCCAGAGACTAATAGTCATGCTCTCAGTGGCCATTAAGATAATGTCTGTTATGAAAGCCTTATTCTTTTGTCTCTACTGCCTACCCCTAAGAGAAACATGGGCCTTCTCTGTCCAGGACAGCAACCGACATGTGGTGGGCATATGTCTTGAAAATATTTCTACTCTGTGGATGCCCTTTTTAAAATGATACCTTTAATGAACAGATATTTTTAACTTTTTTGAATTGTAATTAATCAGTTGTTATTAGCACTTTGGTTTTTATTCACAAACATTGGCTAGCTTAAGGAGAAATGTATTCTGTATTATTTTCCATAAAATATGATTTATCCTTTGTATTTCTGTATCTTACCCACAGATATGTGGTGTGAAGTAAGGGACCAACATTTATTATTTTCATTTGTGCAGATACCCATTTGTTCAAGTACCACTGATTCCAAAATTACCCTTTCACTTTACCGAAAGATGCAGTTGAGTGTAAATCACTGCCAGATCCATTCGGCCCTATTCCCCGACTTTGTATTATATTTTGCTTCTCCTTAAACCAATACTTCCTCATAATGAATCTTTCAAACTATGGGCATATTACAATCATTCCTTTAAGTCATTTTTGGTTTGTTACTAACACCATAAGTTATGTTTGTGAATCTTGTTAATTTTTATTTCATCCATTTATTGATCAGTTATATTTTCTGACACTGTTTTAAGTATTCTTTTAAATTGTGAGCTTGTAGGTATTTTTTGACATTGACTTTGTGTTCATTATCTTTCTAAACTTGTTGATTAATTTCAGCTGTGATTGTGTGTCCTCATTTTTTAATGTGTCTTCACCACTAGTTGACTTGATTTGCTCTGGTCCAAGCAGACATATCTAACATGCTGTTCGATGATATGGCCTTTGGAACTCCCGCTGTTGAAATGTCATTCTTTTAAAAATCTTGAGTCAAAATAATCCTACTTTTAGATTAGTAACACAACCTGAATGGTGGGAATTTTTTCCCTGGTCAGAAGCCTCTTGAGGAAAAATAACATTTAAAGTTATGCTAAGCGTTTCCTGTCAGTGCCATGTGGTGAGATCAATTGAGAGCTCGGATGCATCCATTGCTTCAGCTAGAACGCCAGGACAGAGCAGTATAAATGTGGTTTTACTCAGTGGCTAAAGATGTGTGAGAACAGTTTCACTGTGTCTGAGGTATGAGACAGAAAATATTCAGAGCTAAAAGAAATAGCAGAGAGGTCTCAGTGAGTTCCAAGTTACTTGTTTAAACATCTTAAAGCTAGCAGCAGTAATTTTATTAGCTGACTGCTATCAGAAGGCCCAATGAATTAACATGGACCTATCAGGAGCTGTTTGCCTTAGCTGACAAAATAGACCAAAGAAAACACACTGATTTATCTTTTTTTATTGTGGATAAAGTAAAAAGAACAAAACAAAATAAACACTTGCTGCTCTTAGCGTTTGCCGCGTAACATTCTAAATCTTAGTAAACACACTATCTGTGTGTTTGCCTTCCTAACTCAATGAATTTGTTCTGCTAGCCTGTACTGCAATGGTTGCTCATACTCAGCACATCTTGACTGGTTATCTTCTGGAGACACTGACTGCTTTGAGATACTGTTGGGCGACTAATCTTTCCCGCTCAATGTCTCTTCCCCTACACGTTACCTGGGACTGTCTGCATGGGAGTAGTGGTTGGATTCCCTCAGAAAAAGCACCTGAAAAGTATTTTTGGGAGTTTTTGAGCACGGGACTTAGTTCTCTAAGTCACAGTGTTACTTCAGTTTCTTTATCTTCGCAAAGGCTTGTGACAAGACCATCCCAGGGACAGAGGATCTCATTTGGAAAGCACACTAGCAATTGTGACAAGACCATACCAGGGACAGAGGACCTCATTTGGAAAGCACACTAGCAATTGTGACAAGACCATCCCAGGGACAGAGGACCTCATTTGGAAAGCACACTAGCAATTGTGACAAGACCATCCCAGGGACAGAGGACCTCTTTTGGAAAGCACTCTAGTGATTGACTCAGAGCTGCACCTCCTTTCTAAATCTTAAAAAAGTTTTTTTTTTTTAAGTATTGGAAAAGTCTAGTTTTCTAATTTTCTGAATTCCAGTTTATTATTGGATATAGGCATCAATGGTGTCATTATAAGGTTTCAAAATATAAAAAAAAGAAAACAAAATGATTCTTTGATCTATAAAACTGTAGAAACCCAAAACCATTTTAAGTGTAGAAAGCCTTTCCGGAATCAGAGATATAAAAGTTTGACCACAGAGGCCTGATCTGCCCACTGATTCTTTGTACATGAAAGCTTGTTTCTTTCCATTGGCGTTTTTCAGTACACAAATGAGAACTAACATTAGGAACTTTGCTTTTCAAGTAAAAATTCTACAGTGTGTTAAACTTCTCCATGGGAGGTTACAGGGAGTGAAAAAATAAAGAAATGTGTGGCTGTGGGAGAAACAGACAAGGCTAATCCACCCCTTGGAAAGAAGCGCATGATTTCTAATATTCTGAGGGGGACTTGGGAAGAGGAGGCAGCTGAGCAGTGAATCTGGAAGAAGGTTCCATGGCTTAATAGACGCTACAGTAGACCTTGTGACTGTGTCTGAGTATGTGACTTAGAAGCTGAGCAGCTCTTGGCAGGCCAGTGCCTCCATACCTGGCCACTGGTATGACCATCTAAATAATCTAAATGTAAAACAGAGTTTCTCCTGCACACCAAAAAGCTTTATAGTGTCTTTGTAGGCATTTTGAATGACATCCAGTCTCTCCACTGTGGCCATCACTCCCTTTGTGATCTGGGCTCACTTTGCTTTCCCAGCCTGCTAGGCCATTTTCTACCAAGGGCATCCGACTCTACTACATGACCTTGTGTCTGTCTCTGAGCCACTGTCTGGGCAGTACGTCTTTCAGCCTGCAGTATTCACCAGTTTTTCTTTCATGTTCAGGTTTATCTGACATTTCTTCAGGGCCCTTTCTGGGTAAATCACCTTTCTAAACTTCTGTTCACAGCTCATATTCTCTCTGTTTAATTTTCTTTACGTTGATTACCAGATACATCTCTTTTCCTTTTATCTTATCTTGTCTTACCTTTGGGGGTTGAACTTGGGTCCCAACCATGCTAAGAAAGCTGCTATCACACTCTCCACTCCTTTTTATATTGCTTGTTTGTTCCTGTCTGTGCACAGTACCGTGTGCCAGTATCAGAGACCTCTCTGTCCTGGGAACTGGTGCATGACTCTTGCATCAGTCGATTCCTGCCTTGTATTCAAATTTTTTTTCAACAAAAGAACAAAAACAGCCATTTTTAAAACAAAACCCGGTTTGTGTGTAGTTTAGTGTTGATGACTTATGCGGATTAGAAAAGGACTTTGTTTGAAATTGCAGACAATACAAATGTCTTTTTATCCAGTGCATTACCTCATTTTGACATTGCCTACTGCATTGACACAGAGCCTTTTAGTTGACATGTTAAGCATTTGAATCCAGAAAGGGAATGGTAGACAGAACAGTGCAAATGTTCATTTTTGTTCATGATCAACTGTCTGTCTGTCTGTCTATCTATCTATCTATCTATCTATCTATCTATCTATCTATCTATCTATCTATCTATCTAAATCCAAGCTGTATGGTGTCTATGGCAGCAGGTTCCTCCTACTTTTTGTGGCTTATAACAATATATAGAGACTTTATATTTCTAATTTTAAGATCACATGTAAAAATTTCTAATTGTTATTATATTAAAAATAAGGTGTCACTTATAATTTCATATCTATTTTTTAATTTAACACATCAATCCCAGTTCTCTTTTCTTCCCCTCATACAAGTCCCCCCACCTTCTACTTACTCCCCCATCTGCTCCTCAGAGAGGGAATGGCCTTCCATGGGGAGTTAACAATGTCTGGCCCATGATTGAATTGAGTCCCTTATGAAGACCCTCCCTCCTGTGTCTAGATTGAACAAGGTATCTCTCCATAGGAAGTGTACTCCTAAAAGCCAGTTCATGAGCTAGGGATATATTCTGAACCCACTGCCAATGGCCTCATAAACTGCCCAATCCACAAACTGTCCTCTGTAATCAGGGGGTCTAGTTCAGTCCTATGCAGCTGTCAGTCTGGAGTTGGTGAGCTCTCTCTAGCTCAGGTCAGATTTTTCTGTGGGTTTTCCCATCATGTTCTTGGTGAGAAACCTGGTACTAGGGAAATTTCTAAGAATATACAAGGATGACCCCAGATAAAACTCTAAGCAGTAGTGGAGAGGGAGACTGAACTGGCCTTCCCCTGTAATCAGATGGAGGACTACCGTAATTGTCATCGTAGAACCTTCATGAAGTAACTGATGGAGGCAGATGCAGAGATCCACAACCAACCACTAGGGCAAGCTCCCAAAGTCCAGTTGCAGAGTGGGAGGAGCGATGATATTTCATATCTATTTTGAACATACTGTGTTTCTAAGTGCATTATAGGTATCATTATTATTCTATGAAATGTGTGCACTAAAGTCACACGTTTTAAAATGCCCAAATCCATTGTAAAGGGTAATCTTGACTATAGGACACTCGTATCTGAAATAAGTGGCTTTTCAGAATTTCAGAGAGCTAATATGATTGTCCTTTGCCCTAATATCCATGACTAGGAAATATTAGAGAATATGATCAAAAATGAGTCTGCAATATAAATATTATTCAGACCACAGAAAAAAGGAATGTTACACAGAATGTGGCACTTAAATTTGGGGTTTGATCACCCAATAAATGATAAGTAGGCATTCCATTCCCACTCCATAACTGCACAGCTGTGAGTAGCACCCCTTCTACCACGCTCACCACATTTGCTTCTGTTTCCTCTCTGCCTTCTCAGCCTGCTGGCCAGTGGGGTCAGAACCTTGAATCCCATCATGGAGTTTGATTGAAGTTTCATTGACAGTTCTTTTTCTTTTAGTTATGTGGCTATTCATTTTACAGCTGGCATCTCGAAGGTTTAGTACTGAGAAAGTTACTGCATCTCCTTCATTAGCATGCTTCTAATGACTCCTTTTTTGATATCTGTACTGTGTACTTCATTGAAAGATTTTATTGAAGCATAATAAAAGTAACAATATTTTATAAAGCCTTGTTTTTATGGCGGTCTTGATACACTTTTTCAAAGAGGGTTTTTGGGAAAATATTTTTATCATTGCTTGTCTGACACATCTTTCTGTGGGAAATGCATAGTGCTTTTATTGCTGTGGGAAATTTTAGTGCTTTATTATCAAATCACTTTATAATGCCAACTGCTTTTGAGAAACAGCCATTGTGTGTCTTCACTTTTTCTTTCAATGTGGCCATATTGCCTGCAGCAGCTTTTCACTAAAGTGCATTTGATCTGGCATCTTTCCTCCTGGGTATGTATTTGTGTGAAATTTGCCTCTTGACCCACCCGTCTTCCTTGTTGCCCAGCTTGTATCCCTGCTAAACTCTAAATATAAAACAATACATAAAAAGTACTTGATGGCAATATGTAAAATGGGTGTCTCTTGAAGTATATGTGCATTTTATGTCTTTGGCTAGTTTATCTATTTCTGCTTAATTATTTCTCCTAAGCACATGTTCTAAGTCTAAGGTATGCACATGTGTAATGATGTGCCATTCTTTAACCAGAAAACTCTGATCTATTGGAGTGTCTTTGCTTCTGGAGTGACCTTTTACTGGCAAAGTCTTAGTAGGTCTACGCCCAGGACTTGTGTGCAGATCTATTCAGTAGCTCTTTCTATCTTTCCTTTAAGGTTGCTTTCATGCCCTTCTGGGCAACTGTCAGAAGCATGTTTTCTTCTGTTCAGAATTAGTGCAACCCCCATCTCAGCCTCTATTATGAGAGAGGATAGAAGCAGATGCTTTGCTAGTAAGAAAGCATGTGCTCATAGGTCCTATGAGGTTCCCTTACATCCTTCATGATTATTTATTGCCTGTTAGGGAGGTTGCTAATGAAGATGATGTATCTTTTTTTTCTTATTTTTACCTCTCTGTGGCGTCACTGAAATGAAGAAGCAATAAAGAGCAAAATGAATATGGTGTAATAATGAGATAAATGTTCAGGCAAGGGGAGGGCAGCAGCTTTGAGTTTCTGATTAAGAGTTTTCCTCCACATCTTTACTCGCGTCTGTTTTTCTTAGTGGTCATTTATTTGGGATTGACTAGGGATCCCTCTACTACCTGCATTCTCAGATTCCAGAGAGATCAAACATGCATCAAAAAATCACTGGGGGACCAGACATATGAGATTCCACTTTCCTAGCCTGCCCTGATGGCTGTTTTATATGTAGTCCTTAAAAAATAATCTCTCATTGCAACTGAGTCCTTTCTGCATGAGAGCTGCACCTCTACACGAGGGTGAGGAGGCCTTTCTTCAAGGACACACATCAGTGCCATGTGTGCTGAATTCCACTGATCTGCTATTTTATTTAATGACAGCATTCATGAACCCAGTCCTGCAGGCTGCATTTCCCATGCATCAACTCAATTTTCATTTTTCTTGAGGACAATAAGGGAAATTTGGGTGCAATCCATAATCCTGTGGATAGAACTTCTAAATATGTTTTAATCCACTGTTAAAACCATACTGAAAACATTTTAAATTTGTGGTTTTATAACTGTTCAACAAACAAGCCTTGAAATTCCCATTTCTACCATTCATTTTTCACACGTTGTCTTAGTGTTTCCTAGCTTTGTTGACATTTTGCCTGGGTTGTTCTTTGCTGTAGTATTTTCCTATGTATATATGTATATGTATAATGTATCATATATATATATATGTGTGTGTGTGTGTGTGTGTGTTACCTTTTACACACCATTCACAGCCCTTCATTTATGTTGTCACTGCAGAGAATCCTGCTAGATATTCCCAGGCAACACCACTCTCATTTGAAAAGCGTTGTCCAGAGGTTTGATACAAATTCTAGGTGTAGATACAAAAAACAGAAGTAGGATAAATTAGTTTCCTTTGAATGCTAATAATAAAGTGTTTAAAATGATTGCATTGGACAACGTGGATGGATCAGTTGACCAAGTACCTCAACTTAATTCCCAGTGCTGCCTGGTTATAACGCTATCCCTGTAGAGACATAGAGAGACTGATTCTTGGGACTTGCTGCCTGGCCTGCATAGCCTTTTTGGTGAGTTACAGGTTAATGAGCATCCTGGTTTTGAGAAGACAAGCTAGATGACTCTTGAGGAATGATACTGAAGAAAATGACACTTGTGGTTGACCAATGGGCTGTACATACACAAATACATGGACATGTAATCCCAGCATACATGGGCGTTAGTGCCCAACACACTTTTGTACATCCCCATGAACACACACAAATAAAATGTTTGAAGAGGCATGGATATTTTGGTTTATGCCTATAAACTCACAACTTCACAACTTAGGCAGCGTAATTTTTAAATGTTTGAGGACAGTATAGCTTACAGAGTGGCTTCTAAGCTATTCTGGACTAGAATAAAACCCTGTTTCAGACCACACACACACACACACACACACACACACACACACACACACACACACACAGCAGGGTTGGGGAGAGAGAGAGAGAGAGAGAGAGAGAGAGAGAGAGAGAGAGAGAGAGAGAGAGAGGGAGGGATTGGCTAAAAGACTAAAGACCTGTTATTTTATTTAAAATTAATATCAAGGAAAATAAGACCAGTGCTAAAGCACTCAGTTTTATGGGTTGAGTAAATACTCTGCAAGATAAATTTTTAATAGTTGCTTTTATAGTATATTGTATATTAGCAAATTTTATTCCAAGTTTTAATTGATAGAAATTTTGAAATTACTCATAGTACATTCTTAAAGTTATGTCGATGCAAAGAAAAATTGCAAGCATTCAAAAGAAACCTTTGCATTTTATGATTATGCAAAAGCTCATTCTAATGAGTTACAAATCATGGGTTTTCATTGATTAGATATGCAGAAACATCTTTCATTGATTAGATATGCACAAAGACATTAAGACAATGCTCTCTGTGCTTTTGTTGGGTGGGAAGCGGCTGACTTGCATTTCTGTGTCTTGTGGGAAAGATGAGTCTCTTACTTCCATACGGAGTATTTCAAAGGTGGAAACGAAGAGCAGACTCCCCACATCCTGTTTAGTAGACTTATATTTGAGCACATGCACTGTCCGTTTCTCCTAGATTGCTGAACATTAGGTAGGTGTTGTGCGCAGTACTCACTGAAGAAAATGGCCCACCTCTAATGAACCCATCCTTATGTGCAGTTGGAGGGGAAAGCCATCCAGGTAGAGAGGGCTTGTTTCTTCATGTGTCAGTTACTGTCTGCTTCTCATGACACAAAAGACACTGGGCTAAGGTTAGTAATGCCCTTCCTGAATGGAGCTAATATTTCTGTGTGCACACTCTGGGAACTTAGATGATATAAAGCTTAGATTCATAACTGTTAACTTTCCTCTCTATGTATTAGATTTAAATATAAAAATCTTCTAAATGTAAGTGATTTGGGGCTTTAATTTACTCCTTAGTACTGTCAGAATCCTTTTGAATTTCTTTCTGCAAATAACAAGTGCTTATCCACCTGGAATACAATATTAATATAGAACATCTGCCCAAAATAAAATGATTGAAGCTCATAAATGCATATCAATTTTTCTAATTGTTATGAACACATATTTAAAATGATTTTTAAAAACCTTGAATTTTTCCATTTGTTGTATGGTTATGGGAAAGTATACAGTTTAAAATTGTCTTTAAGGTTTTTTTCTCCTAAAAAGATTTACTTGAATCAACCATGTCTGAGTATTTTATTTAGAGTCATTTATTTATTTTTTGCCTTTTTATTTAATTTTTATTGCTTTTTGACATTTAAGAATAATTAGTATGGAGGCTTCTGGAATGATGTATTTAAGAATATGTTTTCTGTGTTCCTCATAAACATTATTTGTGTACAGCTATGACGTAAAATCAATTCAGCACAAAAATTATTTCATGCGATAGATGGATATCTTTTTGGCCAGAAGGTTCCATTCCAGTTATTATCCAACAGTAGGGTTTCCAGTAGTGAAAAATACTGTAAAGTAGGAAGTTTAACTGTAGAAGGAGGCTTTTCTGTCCCTCCTGGCCCAGCAGGTGCTTTTATATTATTCACTCAGAGGCTTATATTATTTATAAATATTTGGCCAATGGCTCAGGCTTATTACTAGCTAGTTCTTCTTACATTTAAATTAAACCAAATTTCTTATCTATGCTTTGATATGTGGTTTGTGGCTTGTTATCTTATTTTTTACATGTCTTACTTTCTTGGTGACTGGATGGCATCTCCCAGATTCTGCCCTTCTCTTGTATCTCTGCTTGAATTTCCTAACTTGCTATATCCTGTTTTGCATAGGCCAAGTTAGCTTTATTTATCAACCAGTGAGAGCCACACATATTTCCAGTGTACAGAAAGACATCCCATAGCATCTGAAAATATATATTTGTGGGATATTGAGCTGCATTTTGATACACTGGTAGTGTTTAATCAACTTAGAAGAGTTAGCATTTCTAACTACTTAGTGTCTTGCATTTCCTTATGCTAGCAATAGTTCACTGGTCCTTCTGTCTGGGTTGACATGAACAATAAATTGTACTATTCTGTAGAACTAGGGCTTATTCTGCCTCTGTAACTCTTTTTTGTGCTTATGCAATCAGCCTTTCTCTATCCCGAGCAAGTGGCAGTTGTATTTCTGTTCTTGGCTTATTGCATTTAACCTGATAACCTTTGGTCTCATCCATGTTGCCATGGATGAGAGAATAAGGGGATTTTATTATTTTTATAATAAAATTTCATTTTAAATAATGTTCAGATCTGTTTATATACTATATTTTACAAAAATCTATCCATCAATGGCCATTTCTAACTGATTGTTTATATTGGTTTTCTACACTTCTGCAATAAATGTGGGTGTGCAGATATCTTTTATATACTGCTGCCTTTCCTTGAAATATACACTTACAGTCTATAACTGGATCATGTGGTAGTTCTATCAGCCTATCTTTTGATTTTTTTTAATTTAATAAAATGTGGGGTTTATTCACAGGCATATTTTTGATTCCCTATTTCTGACTACCATAGTTACTCTGTCCTAGCATAATACTTCAGACATATTTAAAACCAAACAAAGCGTGGATTTTTATCTTTAACATCCCAGGAGGTAGTTAAAAGGACATGTTCTCTGCAGTGGGACCTGAGCAAAATTTTTGAAACACAGGCAGATACATTTTAAATTTGCATTATTGAAAATGCAGCTAGATGTTATAGAAATAAACTGTTATAGAAATAAAGCAAGATGGATAATTTCACCAAGTGTTTAAATAAGATTTTAAAGATACTTCCTCCAGTGTACAGGATCTTATGTAGTCTCCTCAGCAGCCATCAAGAAGCAGTTCTTCACATAGGTCTTCACTTGGCCTCCACTCTGGGAAGTGACCTGCCTTTTCCATTACTCACTTCATTTTTCCTTTAATGTCTTCTATAGAACAGGACCACTTTGTGTTTTAAAAGATTTTCCTTTTACCCTTTGAAAGAATCTTGAAAAAACAGCCTATAGTTCACAACCCAGAGAACTTATACAACAAAGAGGACTCTAAGAGTGAAATACATGGATCTACCTAGGAAGGAGGAAAAGACAAGATTTCCTGAGTAAATTGGGAGTATAGGTGCCACAAGAGAGGAGAGAAGGGGAGAGAGAAGGGATGTAGGTGAGTGGAGAAAGATGTATAGCACAGTAAAAACAAAAAAATGACAAAGATAAAAAAAAAAGGAAAAAAAAGAAAGAATTTTGAAATTTTGATCTTGGTGAGGGTGACTTGGATACATTTTCATTTTGCTTTTATTTTTGTGTAGTTTTATCTGGAATATCTTCTATAAATATAGACACTGGAGCTTTCTCATAGGTTTCTGACTCATCAGAATATTCATCTTCTTTCTCACTCATTATCATCACCTTCATATTGTCATTATCATCATTATCATCATTGGTGAGTTTTGCTTATTTCTATGAACTCTTGTTCCCACTTTCAGGGCAGATGACTTTCCAGGTATAGTTAAGAGTTTTCTGTATTCTTCTTTTGGAAAAATAGCTTATTTTTCTCTATAACTTCTAGGTGCTGTCCACTAAAATGCATAATCCTTAAACCATGTTTCAAGCTTATGACCAGAGGTGATGTTGTTTCAAATCCCTAGGGGAAATCGTTGGCTGTGCAGACATTTTCAATGTTGTCCGGAGTGTAGCCTCTACCTCAGTGACATCCAGTTCATCTTTTGCCTAAATGACCATTTTAATGATAATAGGTGTAATAGTTGCTCTTTTCCCTCATGTTGTCCACCTTAAAGTAATCATCTCTGCTTTGATTTTATTTTATAACATAAAAGATAGTTCTGAGACCTTGTTCATGAACACAGAATCTTCTGTAGAATGTTTGCATGCATTTTAGTAAGAGAGAAGCCAGATTGAGTTTCCTGTTGTCTCATGATACTTGTTAAACTTTTGTTAGTGTTGTGATGTCTTTGGAAAAATACCTCTTCAGATCATTTCTCATTTGCATTAGCCAGAGCTTCTCTCAAGGAATAGATCTGATACAATGAGGAATTAGTTGTATGTGTGTGTGTGTGTTTTATTAGAGTGATTTATAAGCTGTGATCTCATCAGTACAACAATGACTGTCTCCCTCCCAATAGAGAGGACAATTGCAACACCTGTAATTGTTCAATCCATGAAACTGGATGTCTCTGTTGGCCCAATATGATGCTGGAAACTGGAAGATTCATAGAAAGCTGTTTGTCTTAAGTCTGCATTGAAATCCCGAAGGAGAAGGTTCTAATGCCAGTAAAAGAATCCTCGGCATCAGAATAAATGAGCTTTCCGGTGAGAAGTGAAGGCGAGCAGGCCAAACCACCCGTGTCTTATGCAGGCTGTCACCAGAAGATGTGACCCAGATTTAGGGTGGGTTCCACTCCTCAAATGACCCAATCAAGAAAATCCCTTATCCACCTCCTTGGGTTTTAGTTGATTCCAGATGTAGTCAAGTTGATAATCAAGATTAGTTATCACACCAGTTTTTCCATTTATTGAAAAGCTTTTTTCCTCTCACATTATATATCCTGACTATAGTTTCCACTCCCTCCACTCCTCCCAGTCCCTTCCCACAGCCTTTCACATCGGAATCTAATCCAATTCTATCTCTCCTTTGAAAGCAGGCTTCTAAGGTATAATAATAAAACATAATAATATAGAATAAGAACTAATACATTGAAATAGGGGGAAAAAAGAAAATACAGAAGGAAAAGAGTCCAATAAAAGACATATGAAACAGAGACCCATTTTTTCATACACCCAGGAATCCTATAAAAATGCTAAACTGGAAGCCATAATATATATGCAAAGGACCTGTCAGATAAAAAGAGAATATATATATATATATATATATATATATATATATATATATATATATATATATATATATATAATTAAAAAAATTCTGACATGACATAATCATAATGAGACAAAAAGCCTCTGATGATGCTGTTGAGTTCATTTTCTATTGCTCAATTGGAGATTGCATCTGGATTAAGGGTGGGGCATGTGTCCGCTTTGCCTTTTAACCCTAGGATGCCAGCAGTGCAGACCCGTGCAGACCTTGTGCATGCTGCCTCAGTCTCTGTCAGCTCATATGTGTGTTGAATCTATTGTTTTAGATATAAGGCCTTGTTTCCATGATGTTTGCCTTCATCTTTTCTGGCACTTATCCTCATCTGCTTCTTCTTCCACGGGGTTCTCTGAACCCTAAGGGGTAGAATTTGATGGAGATGTTCTGTTTAGGGTTAAGTGTTCCAAGGTTTTTCATTGTATGCACAATGGCTGTCTGTGGGTCTCTGTATTTGCTCCCATTTGCTGCAGGAAGAAGCTTCTCTGATGATGGCTGAGTAAGACACTCATCTATGAGTATAGTAGAATATCAATTAAGAGTAATTTCATTGTTCTGTTTTTTTTTTTCTTTTGTTTTTGGATAGTAGTATTTGGTTTTACCTTAGGTGGTTGGGTCATCTAGTCTCAGATTCTCCGTCAATCAAGCAGTGTTTAGTACAAATTTCATCTTGTAGAGTGAGCCTGGAATCAAATCAGATGTTTCCTAGTTACTCCACAATCCGTGTGCCACCATTGCCCTAGCATATCTAGCAGACAGGCCACCCGTGTAGACCAATTTTTAAAAATTGAGCTATATTTTTCTTACTGTTTAGTTGCTTGACTTTCTTCAATCTGTAAAGTGTTAACCTGTGCATGTTGGAGCCTTATCTAAACACTCCTTGACCCTGCCAGTGCTCGGTTCCTGCTTATGGTTTCTTCTAGTGCTTTCAAAGTTTTTGGTCTATCTTTGTCTTTCACGGATTGTGATATTTTACACACACACACACACACACACACACACACACAGGGGTGGAAGCTTTGATATATGACTTATATAGCTAGAAACAGGAATGTTGTTCAACTTTTGCATATTGCAGAACTTTTATACAATGTTTTCTTTCATCAACAATGGAAAGAAATAGTTTGGTGGAAGTGAATCTCTCTCTCTTTCTGTGTGTGTTTGTGTGTGCATTTACATGGGATTTAAATTGGAAATGCATGGTCTAAGTTGATTCCCACACCACTGCAACTGTAGCTGGATCCTAAGGATGACAAGGACTCAGAAATTGTACCATGTTATGTCAGAAAAGACTGAAAACAGTTCTCTGTGCGTGCGTTGTACTCCTCACTGAATGTTCTGTTCTCTGGGATAGCCACATACACATGAAGCTATTTAATTAAGTGTAAATAAGCCTGCTGTAATTGCCGTTCTTCAGTATGCATTACAATGCAGTAACACATTCCTACGATGCAGAAAGTTGGACAGTGCTGGGAGCTTTTGTGATTTATCAAGATCAAGAGTTAAGGGGCTGTCTTCTTAGAAAATCAGTATAAGTAAGGGAAACACTGAAAGTCCAAGCATTGAGTCTTTTCCTTTCGCTTTCCTGTGCTGTATGTTGAAGACATAGAAAATTGGTGAGTGCCCAGGGAAGCCTCTGTTGTCCTTGCTGTAGATACGCCACATCTGCCTTGTGCCGGAATGGCCGTGTGTTCTTTTACAAATGGAAGTTTCCTAGTAGCATGCCCTTTGTACAAATGGCTCCTTTTCTTAAATAATTGGAAACCATTTCCAGTTGATTTATAGAGGCCTAGTTAAGGAGGTTGATGAGAGCTGTCACAGTGTGTGAGGACTCTCCTTGCAACTGACTGGATTTCTGTAGGCATGTCCGCCAAGATTAAATATGAGGATATTACTGCTTCTGCTGTGTAGGCTTACGGGAATGGGTTTGCTATGAGACAGACAGAGAAGACGTAAACAGCGATACCTAGTTTTCTCATGGTAATAATTGTGACTTTAAAGTCCTTGTGGGGATTTTTCATACTTGATGGTTAATTCTTTTTTGTTCTTACCCTGTTTTAGTGTAATGGTTTCATTCTTTTGTTTTCAGCTTCCCATTACTGTAACAAATACCCAGGATAAAATCAGCTTGAAGGATAGAGAGGCTTATTTTGGCTCATGGATTTTCAGAGTGTTAGACCACAAATGACTGGCCCTGATGCTTTGGGAATGTGGTGGCTTAGTCTATCAAGGTAGAAGCACATGACAGAGGAAACCATTTTCATGACCGAGACACCAAAAGCAGAAGAGGAGGTGTTGGCCCCTTAGTAACCATGGTAAACACTGATGCCTATGACCAGAAGAACTCCCATAGCCCCTACCTCTCATGGTTGTACCCATTCCCATTAGGACCACGGACTGGGGACTAAGATATTAACACATGTTCCTTGGAACACACATTTTCAGGCCATGTGGTGTAAGGTTTATTAATTGTTCTGTAGAGTGATTAGTATAATTTAAAACTATTTGAGTTATGAAGCTAGCAATTTTTAAATGATGGACTTCAGTTTATTCCAGCAACATCCTTGTATATTTGGCTGATGTCACATCATTGTTTTGAGCCCATTCTTGGGTATGTCCTAGGACTTATTGAACCTTATTGAACACTTCTGTCCTTCCTAGCATGGCAAGATGATCCAGAATGATTTTCTATATTTACTAAACTAAGCTTAAATCCAGCCATTCCTGCCATAGTTATTTTAAAAGAAAAGCTCTATTTTACCCCTTCTCCCATTTTACCCAATCCGCCCAAATGCACATTAGCACAGTGGAAACCTGGAGAAAGGTCATTGTTCATTTTAGGTGAAATACTAATGTATTTGTTGTAGAAAGTGACCTCAGTTAAAGAGTTGGGTTCAACTCCAGTGAATCCCAAGCACCGTCCTATCTGTCCTATCTTGTATGTTCCCTGCCACACATGTGCATGCTTTCAAGTTCATGCCATGGCAGTTTTAAATCTTCCATAAAAAACTTGGTGGTATTAGAAGTAAACCGAAGAGTTTAAAATTATATTTGAAGCTAATCATTAGATGCATTATATTTGTATTTCTCTGTTGATGAGGGGCTCATGAGGTAAAAAGCACGTTGGTCTTCTCTGGTTTCCTGAAGCATGACACAGCCCATGCGTCTCCCTCTTTTCTTCCTTTTGTCGAGCATTCAGCCTATTTCACAATGGCTAAAGGCAAATACTAGTGATGTTCATTCATGATCATTCTTTTTGTTTTTTTAATTTTTTTCTGGAAATGTTCTTTTTATTTTTTTTCCTCTTCAAAGCTCCAAATGTCTTTATTTTTTTAAATTTATTTATTTATTAAAGATTTCTGCCTCCTCCTTGCCACCGCCTCTCATTTCCCTCCCCCTCCCCCGATCAAGTCCCCCTCCCTCATCAGCCCGAAGAGCAATCAGGGTTCCCTGACCTGTGGGAAGTCCAAGGACCACCCACCTCCATCCAGGTCTAGTAAGGTGAGCATCCAAACTGCCTAGGCTCCCACAAAGCCAGTATGTGCAGTAGGATCAAAAATCCATTGCCATTGTTCTTGAGTTCTCAGTAGTCCTCATTGTCCACTATGTTCAGCAAGTCCGGTTTTATCCCATGCTTTTTCAGACCCAGGCCAGCTGGCCTTGGTGAGTTCCCGATAGAACATCCCCATTGTCTCAGTGTGTGGGTGCACCCCTCGCCGTCCTGAGTTCCTTGCTCGTGCTCCGTCTCCTTCTGCTCCTGATTTGGACCCTGAGATTTCTGTCTGGTGCTCCAATGTGGGTCTCTGTCTCTGTCTCCTTTCATCGCCTGATGAAGGTTAATATTCAGGAGGATGCCTATATGTTTTCCTTTGGGTTCACCTTATTTAGCTTCTCTAGGATCGCAAATTATAGGCTCAATGTCCTTTATTTATGGCTAGAAACCAAATATGAGTGAGTACATCCCATGTTCCTCTTTTTGGGACTGGCTTACCTCACTCAGGATAGTGTTTTCTATTTCCATCCATTTGTATGCAAAATTCAAGAAGTCCTTGTTTTTTACTGCTGAGTAGTACTCTAAACTTCATTTTCCATTTTTGTACTGCAATATCAATTTCATCGTACCAATAGTACCCAGCATTTCCTTTTGGCAGCGTTTACGGAATGAATCACTGGAATGTGTATTTCTTCCCTCACACTTCTGATCACTTCCTTGATGTCTTGTCCAAGAGCATAGCCTATTTATGTGTAAATGTGTCTTTTCATGTTAGCATTCATTTTTTTTAGAGAGTGAAATCCTGCCATTGATCCAAGTGAGAGGGAACATTTGCAGGCTTATTTGGAAAAATTGGGTCTTAAGATACTTTAGCTGAGCACATGGAAAAGGCAAGTCACCCTTCCCTGAGCAACCTTCTGTGGGTTTCCGCCTCTGTGATGGCTCCGAGTCGTTATGTAGCAGTTGGCTCTGATATGCTCGCACAGACACAAATTGAATCCGACAGGACTGATGTCTCCTGGACTTTGCTGCCATCTGAAACGCTGGCGTGAGAGAGAAGCAGTGGCAGGGAGAGGAGAGGTGGTGGGGAGAGCTGATTCTTACAGTTCTTGTCCTATGGAGCTTTGCGATTCCTAGCAGCTGATAGCTGCGAAGGGCTTGATAAGCATTTTTCCAGATGAGATTGATAACCAATCACTGTTCTGGAACAGCTGGCTAGCTTTCAGATTCGAGATGTGTTTCAGTGTTCAGCCTACTTTCTTGTGCCTCTCACAAATCTGTGTAAAAACAAACAAACAAACAAAAGATGGGTTTGGAGGGTAGCATGCTAATTAGAGTGGTTCTTCTCTTCCTTTTTGCTGTATCTCTCCTGCATCCAAATTACTGTTGTATAACAATGAAAACCTAATTTTTAAAAAGAAGGATGCTTTTTTTAAATTTTCAAATTCAGTTCCAGAAAAGCCAAAGTGTTTATAGTAGCTGCATTACTATTTGAAAATCCAGTTACTTTGGGGTGTGAGGTTGGTTCTGGGTATCTACTATATTCTGTTAAGAATTTCATGTGTGTCAGACATTGAGAGATGGGAAAATAAAAGGTGTACAGTTTCATTTTGAATCTCAATGCTCTCAAATCCTCATCACAGCCAACGGAGGAGACTGTGGTCTGTGGCACAGCCTCTCCATTTCCTTTTTAATTAAGAGGCTATTCTCTGTGAAAGGCTCTGCTGGATTTATCGAAGGTTCTATAAGCACAATTATACATCACTCGGCGAGTCACACTCCAGAATATTTCTTAGAGCCTGTGTGTGATCAGCTCACTCCCCTCCCGGCACTGCTAGGACAATCAACTTGTTTTGTGTACAGGGAATGGGCTTTAATAATACTTTACATATTTCTGTGTTCGCATGGGTGTGTGTGCGTTTGTTCATGCTCATGCACAAGTGTATGCACATGGCGTTGACACATGTGTTAAGGTCAGAGGACAACTTCTGAGAGTTGTTTTTTTCTTTCTACTGTGGGTTTGGGTAGTGAACTCAGGTCTTGTGCAGCGAGCACTTGTACTTCTCTGAGCCATCTTGTCAGACCAACCATTACCTTTGAGTTTTATATTACTTCTCACCTGGAACTCTTTCTGAGGACTTTAATGGCATTTGGGGTTGTCCCTGCTACAGCTGTCAGTGAATTTTCCCAAAGCCTAATTCTATATTGTTTTTCTGCTCGCAAAGAGAATAGAGCTTGTTTCTGTGCTGGCTGAGTAAAGATCACACTATAAGTAGAGACATCCAAGGCTCTCTTTGTGTTCTCTTTCGTGCCATCTTCTGTTCTCCTAATAGTTACCTCATTCTAACCCCACAGCTCTCACAATATAATACCGAACCAGAAGTGCGTTAACATTTCCAGGGATGAGTTAGGACCCTACCAGAGAGCTTCAGTAGTGTAAATTGTTGTATAGTTTTCTCTTTGGGCACACCATCTCCACTTCCAGACACCAGCATCTTACATTGTTTAAAGCTTTGCATGGAGTTCAGAGAATATATATCCCCTTTCTGTTAAAATCCTGCTTATACATGTTGAAAGCTTCCTTTAAAGCCCCGTTTTCCTGAGGCTGGAGACTCCCAACAACTAAGATCATTGGCTGCTCTTCCAGTGAACCAGGGATCAATTCCCAGCACCCACATGGCAGCTCGCTACCATCTGTAACTCTGGGTCTCAGGGAATCCGACACCTTTTTGGCCTCCTTAGATACCAGGCAGGCACATGGTACACAGACACGCACATGGTACACAGACATACATGCAGGCAAAACATCCGAAGACTCCTTCTTTTATTGTCATTAATAGTTGAAAAGAATTCTATTAGGCATTCATTAAGGCTCTGGGTGCCTTTTTCCATTGATGCAATCATGCAGAGTTTAGCATGAAGTAACTGTGACTCCATAAAGTATCCTAAAGATGGCATAAGGGCAGAAGGAAAAACTTCTTAGTGGTTGCTTGTAGGTGCCTGGTAGCAAGAATGCTAGGGAATCCTGCGTTTTACATACCAAGTTATTTCCCAATACAAAGACACGACAGCTCCAGTGTTTATTGTGTGTTTACAATGGGGCATGTCTCTCTAGGTTGTGATAGGTCAGGGGGAAAGAGTGAGAAATCTAAATGTCTTTGTGTTTTCTTTTTTTCTTGTCTCCTCCCTCCACAGGCTCTGAAAGGGTTCCAGCTGAAGTTTCTGAGCAGACCAGTCGCTGCAGCCCCCTAGGCTGAGTTCCCAAGCTGCCGGTGCATGCCATTGACAAGCTGCAGGATGGTGCCCGTGGCCAGGCCGCCGCTGCTGCTTATCGCCTTCTTCTTCTGCGCCTGTGCTGAGAGTAAGCCGTCCTGCCCTTCTCTAGGGAGCTGTGGCCATAATGAGTGGTTTTGTTTGCAGTTGGCAGCAGGCTCAGGCCTCCGAATATATTTCCTTTGGAAGTATATCCTGAGACACTGTGGGATCCTCCTTGGCTTCCTGCCAGCCTTTGGAAGAGATTATTGATGTGATTTTCCCACTACCTCCTCTTCTGTTTAATGCCTCTTTGCTTGTGTGTCTAACTGTTCCTACCATTTATTTCCATTTTTATATGCCTTTTCATACTTCTTACCAGCCTGGTGACAAAGATAATATGAGACCAGCAGTATCACTTCAACTGTGGCTGACCAGTTGGTAGTGTCAATAACATTGTTGAGACTCAGTAGAAATTTCTTTAGTTGTATGGATATTTCTATGTTTAGAAAAATGCGCAATGTCACATTGAGCCCAATTAAACTTGCAAGCCCCTTGTAGCTGTCACAGCAGCTGTTCTGATGTACTGTTTCCGACAGCTGTCGTGGAGTACAATATTCAAACAAATCAAGCAGAACTGACAACTTTGTGGCTGGGTGGAGGGTCTGGAAGTGGGGAAAGCATTCCGTGGAATGCAGACACTAATTTTTGGGTTTCTGGACTCGATTTATGAAACTGGAATTGTGGTCAATTAGCTTGCCAACTAATGAGATGATCATATCTCCTTTGTAACTAGGAGTCATTAGCTCTCCACTGTTTCCATCTGCTTCTTTCCTCATCTGTCCCATGGCTTTGGGGAAACAATAGTGCCCATTCCTGGCTCTTACCCACTGGCATGTCTATTGACTCAGGAATGGTGTATTTCCTATGTGATCTGGTTATTCTCTTGGGGAATCACCTTGTGTGATTAACATGTACAACATCTGCAGTCATTAACTTTTCCCTCCACTGGCTGTCCCAGGGAGATTAAACTTGATTCATGTTAAGGACATCTCAAAGACAATGATCCTATGTTAGCTTGGCCCTTTCTTATTAATTGCATCTTGACAAGAATTCCCTCACTAGCAGCCAAGTGCTTCATTTAAATAGGGCTCTATTTTCGAAAGGAATCTTTCATGGAGGAAAAATGATGTTATTAATTAAATGCATATGGAACATGCATGTTCTAAGTACGACATTCTGTGGTTAATAATATATATAGTCTACTAATTAGCACTTGGGAGTATTGGTTTAAGGTGAAGCCAAGGAATTTCTAATATCATGCCAGGAAATAATTAATTGGAGAAAGATCCAAATGTAAGGTATTGTTAGTTTAAAAGCATTTGTGTCAAAACTTATTTTAAAATCTAAATTTACTTTAATAGAAAACAATTGAACGTACAACTTTGTGAATTCTGTTTTGGCCAAAGTTCAGAAGTAAGATGTTTCACCATTGTTCATTTTTGGCAAAAGCATATTAAGACCCCAGAAACCCATTTAAATGTCAGATCACAGCTGTTTGTTTTTCTGGAACTTTTTAGATATGTATTTTATATCTGAGAAGTCTTCCTTGCAGTAAGTAAAAATCCCATTCTTTGGAGAAGTTAGGATTTTGTTTAATGCTGAAGTGGAAAGTGGCAGACAGATGTCAAGTTTGGCAACAAGTGCTGCTGAAATTATGATTTTCTACGCCCCAGTTCTTCACTTCTCACTCCTGCCTATCCTGCTCTCTGCTTCTCATTCCTATTCTCTATCACAGATCCTATGTGCTGTCTTACTTGACCTTCTATTCCTGGGATAGAATACTGACTCAAAGCAATTTGGAGAATAAAGGGTTTATCTCACCTCACAAGTTTCAGTCCATCACTGAGGAAAGTCAATGCAGGAAGTCAAAGCAATAACCTGGGGGCAGGAACTGAAGCAAAGGAGATGGAAGAAGGCTGAGTACAAACTTGCTTTCTATGGCTTACTTGGTTTGCTTTTGTAAACAGCCCAGGACCACATTCCTAGGAGTGGCACCACCCACAGTAGGCTGGGCATTCTCACACCAATCATTAATCAAGAAAATGCTTCACAGACTTTCTGCAGTCCAGTCTGATGGACCTATTTTCTCAATTGAGGTTCCTTATTCCCAGATTGTAGATGGAAATTTCTGTTCTACTTGGTCCTGCAGCTGTTCAGTCCCAACAAAACACACAGAGACTTATATTATTTATAAACTGGTTGGCCTATTAGCTCATGTTTATTATTAACTAGCTCTTTTCTTTTTTTTTTTTTTTTGGAGTTTCGAGACAGGGTTTCTCCGTAGCTTTTTGGTTCCTGTCCTGGAACTAGCTCTTGTAGACCAGGCTGGCCTCGAACTCACAGAGCACAGAGATCTGCCTGCCTCTGCCTCCCGAGTGCTGGGATTAAAGGCTTGTGCCACCACCGCCGGGCCCTTAACTAGCTCTTATATCTTAAATTAACCCCTTTCTATTAATCTGTATATCGCCACAAGGCTGTGTGTTTCTGGTGTAGTTTATCTTCAGCAACTCCATGGCATCTCTCTGACTCTGCCTTCTTTGCTCCTCTATCTCTGCTTGAATTTCCCACTTGCTATATTCTGCCTTGCCATAGGCCAAAGCAGCTTCTTTATTAACCAATGGTAATAAAATATATTCACAGCATACAGATGGGGAATTCCACATCACCATATAATTCAAGCTTACCAAAAGAAAGAAAAACAAAGACTATATCTAGATTGTCTCGTTATATTATGCCATTCCATTTTTTTAAAAATACTTTAAAGATTTGAAACCATGTAATACTCAAGGAATAATGGGTTTCATAATCATGTAAAGATAATATTTTCAGGCTCTCATTATTAATGTTGTGGCTTTGTTTCCTTATTTTTCATTAGAACATAATAATATACTCTTTCCCACTTTCACTGTTTTGTGTTGATCTAAGATACTGAGTTATGATTCAAAATTTAATAGTGACTTGTCAGAGATATTTGGGAAAGCAAAAACGTTTTTTTTTTCTTTTGTAGAAAAAGATGGTTTATAGATAGGGAATGAGAAGAAGACACTGTAGTTAACCATGCTTATTTACTTCCCTTTCAAATAATTGTCTCCAAAGAGGCTGGATTCTTTATTATAATTAAGAGTTATGAGTGATATTACATTAAGTAGAAGAACTCTTAGAATTTTAGTTCAAATGTAGGTGGAGAAATTGTTACAATATTCCTTTAGAAAATTATAGTGTTTTTCATTGCCAGTTTAAAGTGCATCAGTGGTCCACACAATTTCTTTAAAAGACTAGATGTGTGTGTGTCTGTGTGTGTGTCTGTGTGTGTGGGTGTGTGTATGTGATTGATTTTACTGTTTTTCTCTATGTCTTAAGTGCTCCAGGTGATTCTACTAGCTATTTTTTCAGAGTGTTTTTATGAGAAAACTGTGGTCTAAGAGCTAACTGTGACTTTTGCTGGAGTGTGGTGAGTAGCTCTTGCTGATGCTGGGTCAGCAGCTTTACTCCTTAGAGCTAGCCCACACACATGCAAATTAGAGATAAATTTAGACGTTATCATTTTAATTCCAGTGCAAATCTCTTTTTTTGTCTGACATATATCTTGTATTTGATATTCACTAGTATTTTTTTCCTTTTTTTTTTTCTCTTTTTATATCATGTATAGGCCAAGAACCAGCTCTTGGCATCATTTGGTTTTACCAGTTTCATGTTACATTTTTGGCTACATAACTAAGTCTTTACCAGGTTTCAATTTTTACCAGGCCTCTGACAGAAACATAAACCATTATAATTTAAGTCCTCAGTTGGTTTGGTCTATCTATTCTCGGTTGTATTTTGTCAGGTCTTTGTCATAAATGGTGATCCTTCCCTTGTTTTCTTTCCTCACTTAAACACCTTGCTGAAGCCACTGCAGATGCAGTGCTTTTCTCTTGGATAAAAGCACCAGACTTCCTGCTCTCTGGAAAAATGTTCTATGTCCTATGGAACTTAAAAAAATAAAATACCTTTTGATATCAGTGGACGGATTGTTCTACAGCCTATGGAATTTAAAAAATCACCCTTTTTGTATCAGTGGATAAATTGGCACCTGTGCTGGAATGCCGCTAGAGTTTGGTTTTGAATTCTGGCTGCCACTTCACTAAATAATACTCCTTATTTTAGTCTTAGTTTTTTTTTTTGATGAAAATAGCAGATGCTTGTAAAAGAATAATAGAATTCCTAGTACTTGAGTTTTGTGAGATTCAATTGAATGAAGTAAAACACAGGTCAGCTGATGACATGGTATTGGTGTTTGAGAAATGGTTGTGATACCTTCAACAACCATATTTACCAAGCACTTACCTTAGGTCTTTTGCTGAAACTCTTCATTTGATTTGGAGCCTATAAACTTTGGGTGACAGAGAAGTCAAGCCTTCTTGCTGTGTGTTACTTTGTTAGTCTGTTTCTCTGTGTAGTCTGACACAGAAGATTCTTATCAGTCTGTCTTAGGAATTATACTGAAGATCCGAAGAAGAAACATGGAACTTGTCTGTTTTAGGATGCCTTTCTGAAGAAGCTCACCTATAGAGATATCAATGTAAAAGTCATGCAACTTAGGTATAATGGCTATCTGGAGACATTCCATCTATCTGTTCTGCTGTTCGTGGTAATGTAGTTTCTTAAGCTACTTAGAAGAGGGCGTTGAAGACATTTACTGTAAGCAAGCACAGAAACACATGGCCCGTGACCCTAGAAGAAGGTAGGCATGAACATGCTGAGGAAAAGAGTAAGTGGTCATTAATATAATCAGAAGTGCTTTCCAACACCAGCAAGACACCATGTAAACAAAGAGGCACAAACTGGTGTAGTGGAATAGCAGATGAATCCTTTTGCATTTCCTCGAGCTAGTGAGACCCCTCCCCACTGACATTCGGAGTGAAGTAGATACCTTTCCAGTTACTCAGCTGTCCCTTTTCTAGGAGGCAGTTTCAGTTTTCACAAGGAAATATCTCATTGAAAAAATCTTTTTACTTTAGGTTATGAGTATACTGTCTTCCAATCTCCAAAATTATTTAAACATCCTTTAGAAGGTAGTTGCTTCTACTGATGTAATTATTCCAAAGTTCAGTTGGGCTGATGATGTTAGGGGCTCTAGGTCTGCAGAATACTCTTGGATGTATATTTGGATTGAGTGGATTAGAGTAAGGGTCAATTCTTAAAATACTAAATGCAAAAAAAAAAAAAAAAAGAAAGAAAGAAAGGTTACTGTTTCCTCCAGTTGTTGGGCTAAGGTCCTTTCTGTCAGTTCAACCTGCAAGTAGAGTTGGTTGGCTTCCAGGTGAGGTAAGATGAGGAAGCTGTGCAGGCCATCTGCCTTCCTCTTTCTCTCAATTGACAGAGAAGCCTGTTGATCTAGAAATGCTGTTGCTCCTTGTTCCTTCCTCCCTTTATTTGAAGTGGCTGCATTAGCAACAACTAGCTGTCTGAAGCAAGGAAAACAACCCAGCTGTTTCACTGGTACTTGCTTCTACTGTGGTATTTCTGTGACTCTCTGAATTAATTGCTCTCAACAGAGCTGCAGACACCTAGTAAAGTTAAGATTGTGTCACAAAGCAAGCATGTGTGTATGCTTCAGAGCACTTGATTGAGCACATAGGACTTTGCTTTAAAAAAAAGAAACAACCAAGTTTAACTTCCCGTTATCTCTGATCATTCTCTGTGTTGAGGCTCCAAGTGTGAATGATAAAGCAATATCTAAGATTTTTTGAGTGTTTTATTTGTAATAGGCTCTTGGCATGTGATTATGGGTGTTTATGTTTCCCTAAAGTTTTTCCTTTTTTAGTTTTGGTTCCTTTAATTTTCCTCATTCAACTACTGTGTGCCTGACCCATTTCAAATAACGGCTTCTCAGGCAGCTGTGTCTCCTCCTTCCAATGCATATGTGCTTCTGTTGCTTAAAAAATTCCACGGCATAATTCATCTTCATTTTTATTAGTTAACTGTGTGTGTATTTGTGTGTGTGTGTGTGTGTGTGTGTGTGTGAGGGAGAGAGAGAGAGAGAGACAGAGACAGAGACAGAGACAGAGAGAGACAGAGACAGCAGGGGTTGGTGCTGCTTCTCTCTATGTGTACCGTATGTGAGCAGATACCAGCGGAGGTTTTGGATCCCTGGGAATTGGAGTTACAGGGTGGTGTGAACTGCCTGATATCAGTGCTGGGAATTGAATCCAGGTCTTCTACAAGAATAGTAAGTGTCCTACACCTTTTTGAGACATCTGTCCAACTCCCAGAATTATCTTTAAATGAACATTTGTGAAAAAAAAAGTCTAGGGATTGAGGTAAATACTACTTTTGGACAAGTTCTCTGACCTATAAATTTGTATTTTTTTTATTTAGCAATTTTTCTATATGGCTCAGGCTACTGCTGAACTCCTATCCTTCCTGCATTTTCTTCCAAGTGCTGGCATTAAACATGAGTACCACTATACCCAGCAGTAGTTTGGTGATATAAGTTTTGTCATCAGTTTTACTGAGAAGCAACCAAGTATCAACCCAGATAGCCAACCTAGAGCAGAAAGATGAGGCACTGGTGAAGCCCCTCCCACTTAGTTCTCTACACTTTTTGTCAAGGAAGGAACATAAAAGCAATAGCTGGAGCCCTGGGGAGTAGGTAGGTGATTTTGCCCTGGAGTCAAGCCAGAAGGACTGACCACCTCAGGCATTTAGGACCTCTGTGATGACAGTGTCAGTGAGGTGGTGGAATCATGGAGGACAGTCCTATCATGTACACAGATGATGCTTGTGTCAGCAACAGAGAAGCCCAAGTAACTTGTAGGTTGACATATACAATTTCGCTCAAAAAAGCAAAAGCAAACTTACCCATTTAGAAAATTGAGTATTTTATGATGAAATTACTTTGCTTTTCCTTAGGCTTCCCAGTTGCTTTATCTGTTAATTTGATTTTGTGTTGTCAGCAGTAAGATCTGCTTTCATGATTCTATCATAAATTGAGCAATGCCATTTCCATCGTCACATGTGTCTAAACTATTTTCCAGTTCCTTTTATTAAGGTGGAGTCAGACTCCTTAGGCTTGGGAGGTGTTAAGCCCTAGAGGAGGCATTACCTGAATGAAACAGCAGCGACACTGTGGTTGTGTTTCTTCTAGCAACAAGCAACTAAAATGCAGTGAACATTCTCTGGAAGGAGGAGGGTCACTCATGGCACCTAGAAAAGTACTGAAGCTCAGAATGGTAAAACGTTCATGGGGTTCTTTGAGTAGTGAGCAGCTGCTTTGGATGGTTCAGCCTTAGTTGTACTGCCTCCAACAAGGGCATAGGTCCTAGGGATGCAGCTCATGAGTAGTGATCCTTGCTTATTAGACTGAACTTTCAAAGGTGGAGCTGCCTGAGAGTCACCAAACTCCCAACCCCCGGAATGTATCCCTGTAATTCCATTGGTTCACCAAGCCCTACTTGGGTGAAATCCTTTCTTTAGCCTATTATATGTGCCTTGTCTAGGCAAGTAAATGTGTGATTACATCTCTATAGGAAAAATCACACAACACAAACCCAGAAAATGGAGTCCTTATCAGATGAGTGAGGGAGTAGCTTTAGCCCTACATTTAGTTGGGCCTTCCTGATGTCCTGGCATTTTCACGGAAATGCTATTCTGTGTCAAAGACATTTAATTGCAGTCCTTTCCTGTGCAAAGGAGCCCATGCACATACGACATTAAAGCTTAGTGTGAAATGTGCCACATGCCTTTTAGCCAGAGGTCCATCAGTGCCTCTGAGAAGGGCTATATTATAAATATTTTAGGCCTTGTGGCCATGGGGTCCCTGGAGCAACTCTTTAGCTCCACTGTGATAGAAAAAGACAGCCACATTATATATAAATAAGTATGTGTGGCCATGTTCCAATTTGGTCCTAGGCTTATAGTGTGATGACTGCTGCTTTTCGCCTTACTCATCTTCATCTTCTCCACGTAGGGAGAAGTTGAGCACATCAGCAAAGGGCCTTCCTCAGCCCAGTGGGATGAGTTAAGGGGAAGAGAAGTGCTAGATTGGCCTCTTTTGGCATCTGCTTAGTTAGTAATGTTTACTGGGAGCAGATTAATTAGAAGGAAGTTCAAAGAGCATATCTCTTGGTAAACAGAAGATGTTTAATGGCACTTAACCTTTGAAATTTATGCAGAAAAAGATTTGAATATTATTGCGCTTTATGTCTTTCGGGGGTGCTTCAGGTATTTGGCCGTTAGTGCTCCTTCAATTGCAAGCTCCTGAAAAAATGAATAATTTATCAGCTGTGGGATAGTTCTCATTGCACTGTATGCCTGACATTTGAACATCTTAAATAAAAGAGGAAAATAAAGTGTTGGAAAGTATTGTGTTTGCTCGGACTGCGGTGAGATGCCTGCAAAGAGACAGTTTGATCGTGGGTATCGAAGCCTGATATTGGTTTCCTAAAGGTAGGGAAGAGCAGACATGTCATGGAGAGTTGGTCTCATTGTGGGCATTCCCGCTGCAAAGACCCCTTGTTCTGTTTCAGTGCTTACACATCAGAAAGCTGAAGAAAACACTGGCAGGAAGGCACCCTCGACTCTGCAGCAAATGCTCAGTATCCACATCCGTGCTCCATCATGCCAGAGAATTGAAAGCATTTGTAAGACCTGGCTGCGGCGGGTGGGATGCAGTGTGTTGCACTTGGAATCCTGGCTACACATGAACAAAGCTTCAGCCATTGTCAGTTCATCCTGGCTGCTGGCAGAAAGCATGGGATTGTACAGAGAGGTGTGAAGGTTATAACCACATCCTCATAAGGATTGAAGTTTGTTCTCGTTGTGTGAAAAAGGAAGACTAATTAGATTAAATAAAAATCCTGGCTGAGTATGAAGGCAAATGACTAATGGGTAAGTCTATTCAAGTGTGGAGTAGAATCCCTAGGGGAAGTACTGAGAGCCTCACAGTGAGAATCATTTGCAGGAAGCAGAAGAAGCCACTGTAGAGAGCCGCTGCCTCAGAAATAATCAAAATGGCATCAGCAAAGGCTATAAAAAGATCGTTTAACAGTTGTAAGATTCATGATTCTCTTTTATTTTAATTGTTCTGATTTAAAGTGAGAGATGGAAACTGGAGGGGTATTATGATGGTTATAATAAAGCAGTTGCATTCTGGGATCACTTTCCTCTAGAGTTTGCAGCTGGGCACATGAATCTGACTCTTCCATTGGTAGGTAATAGACTGGCTCACTTCCCTGTGGTTTGTGTCTTCAGCCCTAGGCATTGTGGCTTCACATATTCCAACTAGTAACATTTTTCTAAAGCTCAGATAAGTGCTTTCTGGTTTCCAGCTTTGTTAGTACCACTCTACAGTTCTGGTTTTTCAAATCCCAGGTTTCCCTTCCCAGTCTTCTTTTCCTCAGGTCAGTCTTCCTTGATTTGAAAGAGGAAGGAGCCAGCCAGCCCTCTATGGTCAGAATTGGTAGAAGCAATAAAAAGATAATTCCCCTTGTAGGAAATGCAATGTTGGCTTAGATACGCAGGAAGTGGTAGTGGACAGAGCTCTATTAGGATAATCAGGAAGTGCTAGTGAGGTAAAGATAAATGATCTGCTGCTTATAACAAAATAAGAGGGCTTGGGGGTTTGTGGTGGTAGATCTGTGATTCAACCTGTTGACTTCTTGGAACCAAGAAGATATCTAGTTATGTACTCACTGATGAAATCATGATGGTTGACCAGAAGGATCAAGTATGGGAAATTGGTAAAGAACTGCTCATTTTATTAAGTACAATCTACCTACCAATAAGTAAAGGAAGCCGGTGGAAATAGAGAGTGTGGTCCTATTTTGATCAGTAACTGTTGTTGTGTAAGCTGCATCTGACAGTGAGAAGATGGTTGTAAAATCAGATAAGATCAGGGTTATAGTAGCTGAAACTGAGGTTATGGCTGTAAGGTACAGAAAGGACATGCATAAAACCTACTGAGGATGTGGACTCTGCAGGATTTTATAATGGTTTGAAGTTAGAAAATACTGTCTAGATACATGGAAGACACACAAGAGTGGAGGAGAAGTCTCTGAAGAAATAAACAATATTTCCTTGCATTCCTGTCCCTTTCTCAACATGCTGGATTCAAATTAATGTGGGTCTGGGGTCCCTCTTAGACTTTACTGTGGTTTATGTTTCTGTGTAAAATCCACATTTATTATGTTCAAGGCAAGTATACCTCATCTTCGATTGTGCATAGAGTGTTTCTCCTTGTCTCAATATGTAAGCCTTGAGTGTAGCTCTGGGTAGCAAACTCGGAATACTGTACTGACCAGGTGAGTAGGACTCATTGTTGAAGGAAGCTGGTTCAACGTTGCATCATCTGTACTTATTCTGTAAGGGAAGCAACCATCCTTTCTCTTCTTGTCTTCTGGGGAATGCATGCTCAGGATCTTTGGACTTTCCTAGAGAAGCTTGAAATCAAAATTTATAGGGAAATTAAGCCTCATTTTTGTGATTACAATGGTTTACAAACAATTAATTACCATTAATACTAAGGTTAAATGATGTACTTATTTGGAATTGAAAAATTATAGATTCACAATGTTTAAAGCTCTATGTAGGGATTCTAGAAATTTGTAAAATTGCAACAAATAAAATTTCTCTTCCCCAGAAGATTCTAGTCTTTCTTGTGATTAACAGTAGCAAAGCAGGTAACAAACCAGCAGTAAGTGTGTGAATGAAGAGTAGAATTCCATAGCCTTGTCTCTCCCACTATGTTATAGATGAGGAAAAATTCTAAGAACCTTTACTGAAGTTATATGGGTATTTTGAGTCAGAATGGATATGGATTGATAAATAATTCATCCTTTCTTTCCCCTTGTATGTTGTAGTAATGGCAGCTGTATAGGCCGAAATGGCTTCTGATTGCCCAAGGCTGGGGCAGGGGCTCCCTCCCTCCTTGCTATTTCTTTCTGCCCCTGGAAGTAAGTCAGCATGATTGTTAGAGCCAGGTTTCTGTTGGGGGCTTTTCTGGCTACCCAATGTGAAGTTCAGTGCATACAAAGCTCAAGAGCCCTGAGACAGTTGCCAGCCAGGGAACCAGCATTTAAAAGTGGCTTCTTTGAAGGCATGGCCTAAGAGAACAGCTGCTGGATACAGATTTACTAGTCCGTTAATGGGCGGATAATAAGAAACGTCTTTGAAAATGGCTTTGTGATTGTCCAAAGACTAAAGATTGCTGCCAAATCTTTTTCAGTATAAACTTGAATGGAATAATCTCTAGAATGTACTCTGTACTTTTCAGAATGAAATAGGTCAAATGAAAGCATAATCTTTGAGGTGATTCTCACTAGGAATACTAAATTGTGTGTACTTGTATGTGTAATCATATATGTATCGTTTGTGAGTGCACATGTGTTTGCAGGTACATGTTCATGGGTGTGAGCAGGTGTGTAGCGCCTGAGGACAACCTAGGTTAGCACTTCTATTATTCTTTGGCCTCTGTCAGTTGATTTGTTTGTTAGTTAGTTTGTTGTTTTTTTGAGACAGGTCCTGGAACTTAGCAAATAGACTAGTCTGTCTAGAGAGTGTACTCTAGGGGACTTTCTATCCCTGCTGGGATCATAACTAACTGCACCCCACTTTGTTTTAGGAATACAAGTCTTTATTATCATCTTTTCCTACTAAAAGGCTGTGGATAATGTGACCGTGGTCTACCTGATACCTTACTATAGGTTGTGCTGGATAGTTTTATGTTAACTTGATATAAGCCAGAGTCACTTGGGAAGAGAGAACCTCAATTGAGAAAGTACCCTCAATAGATTGGCCTGTGGACAAGCCTGTGGTACATTTTCTTGATTGATGATTAATATAGCCCAGCCCAGCCCTTAGAAAGCAGACTGATCAAGTCAAGAGGAGTAAGCCAATAACCAGCATTCTCCCTGGACATCAGTCCCCCCTGCCTGTAAGTTTCTGTCCTACATGAGTTCCTACCATGGCTTTCCTGGGTGATGAGCTATAAATTATAAGGGGAAATAAATACTTCTTCCCCAAGTTGCTTTTGTTCATGGTACTTCATTGTGACAATAAAAACCCTAATTAAGAAATAGGTCAATATATGTTGTTAATTTTAGTGAGAAGAAATATGATATGCTAAAAAAACCCATTATTTTCAAATTAAAAGATTTGAGTTCATTCTGTGTTTTACTATTTACTAGTTGCGAGGTTTTAGACATTCTATTCATTTATTTAACTAGTATGTGACCGTATGTTGTACTTGGAGCTTCGCACTGGGTGCAAAGAAAATTGTGTGTTTATAAGAATTTAAAGCAACTCCAGAGCAACAGCGAGAAAGGTGGAAGTGAGAGAGGAGATTAAAAAGAGAAAAAGAGAAGAGTTCCAGGACAGTCGGGTCTATATAGAGAGGCCATGTCTCAAAACAACAACAACAAAAGCAAAGAGGGGGGAAGTGATTAGCAATGTGGTATGTCTACAGCGTCTATCTATCATCTACAGAAGCTTGGCCTTGATTCCCAGCACAACATAAAGGCCACGACAGAGTTGTTTTTAAGAGTGGTGGTCAATACCTTGACCGTGGGATCAGGTCCCACCTGTGAACTTTAAGATACCACAGCCCATCCAAGCCTGGAACATCACATGATCTGTAGCCAGGTCTGAAACATTATGTGGTCCCTGGCCAGAGAATGCTTGTCATTCTTACAGTCACCTGTAGAAAAGGCCTAGATCAAGGAAATTCAGACACTGTGAGTGGCAAAGGAGGAAACTCAGATGTGAGAAGGAACTTTCCTTTGGAGCCTGGACTCCCAACTGTTTATTCCAATCATATGTGGGGCAATGACTGAGCAGCACCCCCAAGTCCTGAGCCCCAGCAATGGCCAAACAGCACCCCACATAGTGGAGGCATAGCTGGGGTCATCTCACTGGGCAAGAGAGAAGCAGTTAGGTTATGATAATGAAGAAGGTGAACATAGCAGGGCCTGTGCCCTCTACCACTCCTAGTCTACCCTGCAATTGCTCATCTGTAAATGGGGATGAGTTCTTTCTCCTGGAACTGTTGAGAGTTAGCTGAAATGTGGAAGAAGAACCTGGCCATGGTTCATAATCAGGAGATGTAGCTGCAGCATCCTTTCTGCCCTTGTTAGCATTCCTGCATCTGCCAGCTTGTTCCTGTATGATCCAGAAACCTGTCTTCATTCAGAGCTCTGTTTGACTTCATTCATGGATGTTCCTTGTGTTCTAAGGGTTAGAGCATTCTTCCTTTTTCCTTTCCAAGTGTTTTATATTACATAGTTTCTAAGTGACTTTCACAGATCTTCATCATTCTATATTCTGTAGGCATATCAATGGACCAAGACAGAGCAACAATAAAAATAAGAAAAAATTCCACATGTGAAGGCAATATTTTAAATGAGTTTAATTAATTAAATACAGTAACTTAGACAGTATAGAATCCAAGTTAAAAATATGAGAATATGTGTATGTTCAGAGTTAGGGAAGTTCCTCCTGCTCTTCTGGGGATTCCAGTGACATCTGTTTCTGCCTTCTCAATGCTGGGAGTCCCATTTTGAATCACCTTGCTTGGTTTATATAGTGTTAGAAATCGAACCTGGGCTCTCATGCATGCTAGGCAAACTCTACTGAGAGGCATTCCCAGCCTCAGCTCTCTACTTTTTTAAAAAATATATTTTTACTAGACAAGATTCTGTAATTATATTTGGTAATAAAAGACTATGGTTCAAATTATTTTGTTTCTCTTAAGGATCTAATTTCATTTGAAGGTGAGAGTTACTTTATGCTAATTAAACCAAGGCCTTTTAAAAGGTGCATTTATTGAAGTTTAAATAGTCATGAAAGACATTTATTTATAAAATGCCAATTATATCCTACAATATCTTAATAATTATATATTTCATTAAAAGCAGTACTTTGTGGTTGTATATGTAATTATATGTTTGAGCAACCTGCTCCTAAGACTAAATGAGCTTCATTAATTACCCAAAGAATTCTTTATACTGTTGATGAAATATATTATTACCTTATATACTTTGGTTGTGAGTTTGTACAATGTTTTATAGTGATATTTAACCATCTAATCAATTACTTTGAGTTAACATGTGAAACAACATTAGTGCTTCATGAATTTGGTGCTTTAGGTACTGCATATTCAAATAGTTAATATTTACAGCAGCCACTAATTACAAAATATCAGAGAAGGCTTTAAAAATTTTGGATCCCACAGGGATATTATTCGCAAGTTGTGTGCTACGGTGTTCGAATTGTTCATCAAGTGTGCTGGTTAGTGTTTTGTCTACTTGACATAAGATAGAGTAATATTGGAAAAGGGAACCCCAATTGAAAAAAAATGCCTCTATCTGAGATGCCTATAAGTGAGGCTATGAGGTATTTTCTTTATTAAAGGTTGATATAGGAGGGTCCAACCCACTGTGGGAGGTGCTACCCCAAACAGGTCATCCTGAAAACTGTAAGAATGCTGGCTTAGCAAGCCATGGAGAACAAGCCAATAAGCTGAGCTCCTCCCTGGTGTCTACTTCAGTTCTTGCTTCTAGGTTCCTGCCTTGAGTTCCTCTCCTGACTTCCCTCAGTGATGGTCCGTAAGAATGGAAAGCTGTGGAATGGAATGTGCCCTTTTCTCTTTGGGCTGTTATCTTGTTACAGCAATAGAAAAGCAAACTAAAAATCAAGCTAGCATTTTGTTTTGACGTTAACTTTGAGCCCGACTCTCACCAGCTAATGGAAAGCCCCGGCCACTGATTGACTGGGAACACTTGGGAGTGCCCAACCTTTCGGACCTCAGCTTGCCTCAGAGAGCCAGAGCTGCTTACTAAAGAGCACTGGCGAGTTACTAGAGTCGAGAAACCATTCCGCCATTAGCTGTCAAGCTAGCATCTTTCAAGCACTTAGAAAGTGTGCCTCTGGGGCTGCATGAGGTTTGTGCCATTTTGTCACAATGGCCCAAGTTTTAGAAATCCATTATTATCCTAGAGCCTAGGGCAGCATAAGTTACAGACTCAGGAGTTACATAAGATGATCTCAGTTATCTGCCCACATCCATCATGACCTGTGAGGCTGTGCCTTCTACAGGAAAAGTCAGACTTTGGAGTCCCTCACCTAACTCCCTGCGCCACAGGGTCTTAGCATCACCTTTGTTTTTCTCGATTGTGTTTAATATTTAATATCTTTCCAGTTTTATCACCTTTTAGCCTTGTGCCCCAACCATATTCTTCAGGCACACGAGGCCATACTTTTAGACTATTTGTATGAGTTAATGCTGTGTAGTATTTTTTTTCTGTGTGATAGTTTGTCTTCAAGGTTCAATCGTGTAATGTGAAGAACAGATTTCATTCATTTTGATGACTAAAATGCATTCATTGATCATATTATCCCAATGTCTTTGCCCATTAATCTACTGATGGACTTTTCGGTGAATCTCATTTCACGACTAATAGTAATAACGCTGACATAAACATACCAGTAGGGCAATGTCTCTGAAGCATATTGATTTTCTTGCCTTTAAGATTGCTAGTTCATACAGTTCTTTTATTTCTCTGCTGTTCTTGATGGACCTCAACACTGTTTTCTTTGATGGTTGAACTAATTTATATTCGCACTAATGTTGCCAAGGGTCCCTTGAATTCCACAGACTTGTCAACACTTGTTATCTCCTGTCTGCTTGCTGATGGCTGCTCTAGCAGGTGGTAGCTGATGCTGCATGCCTTGTGTGCTCATTGCCTGACATGGAGCTGTCTGTCAGTTACGGACTGGCTGAATGTGGAACAGGTGTGGAGTTCACGCAGCGTAACACGTGTATTTTCTTAGGCTGAGATTTTCTTTCATTTCAGAGGCACCTCGTTAGGCTTCCACAGTCAACTCTTGTGTCTCGTTCATGGTGGCTTCATCTATAAGGTGTAAAATCTTAGCACCAATAGGCCATGACCAAGTCAGTATTATTGGCATGGCACAAAAGAACCTGTTGAATGATTCAGTATTGTTCCAAAAATGTGCTATAGTTTGTCTTGAAAGTGTCCCCAAATACATATGTGTGGAAGTTTGGTTCCTAGTTTATGGCTCTATTGAGAGGGGATAGATTTGAGGCTGTGTATCTTATGTTTTTGTTGTTGTTGTTATTGTTTTTTTTTAATGGTGAATAAAGTTACAGAAAACTACTTCCTGTGACAATAGTTGATGGCACTGTCTCTGAGACTGTGATTAAACAACCTTGTTTCTGTGAGGTAGACCCAACTTGATGAGGGAATTAGACCACAAACTTTCCAAAGTAGATAATAGGAATTGGGTACTCCTCACCACATCCTCACAGCCTGGGTCAGGAAACCTGACTGGGAATGCAAGAGTACACACTTCCAGACAAGCTGGAATCAGGGAGGCAGTGCTGGCTGTGCCCCAGCACCAGGTGAGAAGCAGCCTGGAACTTCAGCTTTTCCTACCTGTAGCACAGAGGGAGGAAGTCAGCTGTGGCGGTAGGGGTCCCCTGTAGGTGAGGAGTCTCAGGTTGCACTCATCAGGGGACAGGAAGTGTTAGTTATTGCTTACATTGGTCAGTCTTTCAAGCCTTCCTTGGCTCCACACACTCGCTGGACCTGACTTCTTATGCAATCTGAATGTCTCAGTCTGTGCTAAGTAATTCAAGAAGGGCTTTTTCTAAGGGTAATGTAATCAAGAAATTCTGCTGTCTGGTGAAATTTGAAAGAGGCTTTATAGTCTCTCATGCTTACTTTGAAGTAACTTAAATCATAAAAGCCAGGTGACCAAAGGGACACGTTCCTGTCTTTGTCCACTGATTGCTTTAGAGAGACATGATTTGGTTTAACATCTGCAGATTTCCTGCCTATCCTATAACTCAGCTTCTATCGCTAGGGAAATATTCAACTAACCATGTAGGCTTGTTGGAGGTAGAGAGGGGTCAAATGATCTGTAATTTGCTCCCACCTATTTTACTACAGCAGCTAAGGAAAAAATCAAAAGAAATCCTTATGTCCCTCCATTCAAAATAGAAAGCTAATTGATTTTAGGCTCACCGCTGTTCATTATCTTAATTAGTCCAGGCAATTAAAGCATTAATTGATTGGAGTTGATCCCTTGCTAACAAACAGTAAAGCCGCTTTTTGGCTCGATCCTCTAAGAAGTACTGTTTCATTTCTTCATGCACTTCTTCAGTGGGTGTCTACACTGTGGAGAGATGTGGTTTTATTTGTCCATCCCATGGGAACAGTGGCGCATGAGTCTTCTGCCCTCGTGCCATAGAACTGTGGCTTCTGAAATCTTTCTCCAATATGGTAGAGTCCCAGCCTGGATATGGTTGCTTAACCCTGGCTGCTAAAGCAAACATCTGCAGCATTTCGACGGCTAGCCTACACGTGGCCGTGGGCTTCGCTGGCTTGCAGTGCCTCTCTCGTGTACTTCTGTGAAACTGAGGGTCTGGTCTGTGGGATGTGCGTTCATATAACTCCCACTCTGGGATTGTATTTTTTCTCTCAGGTGCAAAGTCTTGAATAGTCGTTGCTTTCTAAGTAGATGGAATTCTTTGGAAACTTCAGAGCTCCTATGAGGCTGAGAAAGGGATGGGGGAAGTGCAGGCTTGGAGATCTCCAAACGAATTAACCGACATTATTAAGAGGGCCAATGAAAGAGCTGTTTCAAGTGTGGCGATCACTTTAAGAATAAATTACTAATGCAATAATTACAGTAATCTAATCAGACTAAATGAGTAGAAGAAAGTCAGCAAAGAATTGTCTTCACAGGAAAAACAGCAAAGATTTCTAGAAATCCAGCTGTATTTAATTTCAAAAGAACTTCTACGGTAAGCTTCGGTTGATAAACATCTGTTAGATATGAGGTTTCCTTTTTTAATTTGATGCTATCTTTTATTATGTTCCCCTAGAAGAGAGCCATAGTCATAGAAGTAATGAAATTCATGATTGGCAATTGGTCCCCCCTTTTTTTTTGCATGGGCTGAGACGGGTAATACTTTGGAGCAGTTTGAGTCCTGTGCTTTTTTTAGTTGACACAACAAAGTGGCAGCCAGAGCAGAACAAGACGGAAATGGGCATCTAGCTGGGAGGTGACACACAGTGATGGCACTGCCTCATAGCCTCTCCGTTGTTGCTGATACAGCTTTGATGACTCTGCTCAGGCCTCAGTGCAGCACTAATAGAAATCCTAGATATACTATTGAATAAAGCTCGCAGAGTTACTGTGTCTCTGGAAGTTTGTTACAGTTGCTCTGTGATTATAAATGTATCTTCTGTATAGAAGTGCATACACTGTCTTTGAAAATGTTCTCTGTGAGCAAGATGAGTGCTCCTTCTCTGTTCTCAATGTAGAAAGTGTTTAATTGCTCTCTAATCTGGGAAGAAGGTGGATCTCTCATATTGATAATTCGCTACTGCTTCCTTTTCTCTGTAATAGACAGAAGGGTTGGTTCAGAAGTGGAAAAGGATACTCCCTAACTAGTTTAAATTCAAGATGAATGGTACTTGATATTGTAACACTGGGGAATTAGTCATTTAAAAATACTTTTCTGTTTGTATTTTTTAAATTAATATGTGTTGGGGCTGGAGAAATGGTTCAGTGGTTAAGAGCACTAACTGCTTTTCCAGAGGACCCGGGTTCAGTTCTCAGCACCCACATGGCTGCTCACAACATCTATAGCTCCAGTTCCATTGCTTGAGACACCCTCACACAGACATACATGCAGTCAAAACACCAATGAACATAAAATAAAAAATAAATAAATAAAATTAATATGTGAAGTAATTAAGTTTAGAAATACATTTATTTCTACCAGGAGATTTAGTGTGTTTACCCTGTGGGAACGATACAATGTAACAACTTTGAGGTGGGGTAAGATCAAGCGTAAGGCCTCAAATCAGAGCAGCTGTAATAAACGACTATGACAGGATGTAAAATTCGCCATTTTCATAGACATGATGTATACTTACAAAATGAAGGTGAAGAATGAGATTTGAGAGCCCATTGCTTTCCATGACAAAGTGCACAACCCTGCTTTTTTTCCATGTTTCTGCTGGGGACTGCTTCTCAACATGCAGAAATTTTTCAACATGTTGCCTTGCTTAGTCTTTATTATGTATCCTCTAAGGGAGACCTCTTGTCTGTCTTCAAATTCATCTGATATTAGGTAATAATGTCCAACACAAACAAATGTGTACTTCCTGATTTCCAACATAGATTTTCTTTTCAATTTCCTTAACCTGGTTGCTGACTGCCCTCTGCCTTCCTTTATCCCCTCTTCCTTTGTCATCCTCTCTTCCTTCCCTTTACTCATTCATTCAGAGATACCTAACGAGCTCCAGTCTCTGAGAGAAGACCATGTTGGCTGGAGTTGAGGCCATGACAGAGAGGATGAGCTGGAAGGAAGAGGGCAGACTACTCTGCTGGACATGGCTAGTCCTCATGTACAGGGTTGGCCTTAGCTGTGGGGAGTGGTGCCCAGCAAGTGAGAGTGGATGGCTGATTTTTCTGAGTGCGTGATGGATGTGGAACAGAGAAATAAATGGATTTTAGAACAACTGCAGGCAGAATAAACAGGCATGAGTCAGTCTATGGGTAGTAACGGGTAGTGCAAAAGACCCATGGACTTCTGCTATGATCACCTGGCTAGGTGGTTGTAATCTTTATGGAGATAGAAGAGAACACTAAGAAAGAATGGGAAGTTTGGTTGAATGGAGAATCATGAGCTTGGCTTGGAAAGATGACCAAATAAATAATGCGAAGTAGCTGGAAGTGTGGACCCAGGCCTCAAGGGAAAGGTAGGAGTTGTGGATGACCTCTGAGTAGTCACTATATGGAAATGCTAACAGAGATGAGAGAACAGGCACAACTTACCTAGGGATACAGAAATAGGCCGCTATGATATTCCTCCCTTGGATATACCCACGTTTTTGAGGATGAGCATGGGAGAAGCTGGGGAGACTATAGAGAAATCAAAGACAAAAGGAGAATTTGATTGACTTTTGGCTTGCAGACCTTACACATGATGTTATTCATGGTCCTGAACCCGACTTCTGGTTTTCTAGAATTGGGAGTATAATGGGGTAGAGGGCTGGCGCAGTGGGGAAGTGAAGTGATGTGGTAGTAGAATCGGTGAGGGAGAATTCTGCAGTCTCATTTCCATTTTCCTCAGCACAAACGACTAAAAGTGGCATCTTTTTGATGTAATATTGTAAGTACTTATTTAACTAAAAAGAAGAAAGCAGGCAACTGAGTGTCTAGACATTATAATCTTTCCCCCTCTTTTTTGCTGATCTCTTCAAAGACTGGTCTGTGTATCCCCACCCTGCATGTCTGGTCTAGGAAGGAGGTCTAAACTGTGCTTCACATTCAAGGTCAATATAATTCCTGAGCTTTCTCCTGCTCTGGTCTCTGATCTTCCCTTCCACAGGTTGGATTAACCTCATTCTATCTTAATTACCTTCTCCACATAACTGGTGATTATGTGTGTAATCACACCCATTCTTGGCTGTCAGATGCAGTCTAGTGCTGATTCTACCCCGTACAGAGCGGTTTCCTTTTCTCTATAGTTTCTCATGAGGACCTTCAAGTCCTTCTCTGCCCTTTGAATTGCAGATTCTTCCAGCAGCCTTCTCAATTGCCCTTTTTTCTTTTTATGTTTTTCTGAAGATAAGGACAAGGATGCTGTTTATTATTCTAATGACTTGATCTAGTATTAATCATTAATGTTTGTTGAATTAATAAATGGACTTCAACTAGACTGAATCAGCTGACAACAAAAACAAAAACAAAATAAAGATTTCTGAATAGCCACAGGACATGGTGCCACCAGCAATTGGTGTACTTCATTCAAAGTCTAGGCCTGCAGGCTTCAGTGACTGTTGTTCAGACTTTATATAAAACTATGAAATGTTATCAATCTTGTTTCTATGTGTCCACTGTAAACTTAGAAAAATCCTTGACCTACTGATAGATACAGAAATAAAGGTAAACTTAGATGAGCAAAAAGGCCATAAGGAATAGCAGTTTTTATTTATTCATTTATAAATGTGTTATTTTTTATTGTTCACACACATAATATATGTAAAATGGAGCTAACATGTTTGTACACAGCAAATGAAGACTTGCAGGTCAAATATTTAGTTTACAGCTTGGGAAAAAATCTTTGCCACCAGTACTTCAGTCAGGGAATTAATATGCATAATTTACAAATAATTGAAAAAGTTAACTGCCTCCCCCCCCCACCAAAAAGAACTAGTCACAAATGTGCTGATGAACAGACAATTCTCAGAAGAAATCAGGGGCATGGAAATTAAAATTACCTTTTGCTTTTGTTTCACACCAGTTTGAAAGGCTGTCATCAAAAAAAAAAAAAAAAACCAAAGAAAACAAACAAGCAAAAAAAAAAATTGACAAATGCTGGTAAGAACATTCCTGCTGTTGGTGGGAATGTAAATTAGTACAGCCCCTGTGGAAATGAGTCTGGGGATTTCTCTCACAGAACTAAGACTGGAACTACCTTGTCTGACTCAGCTATTTCCCCGCAATGGGCATGGACCCAGACTGTATCAGACCCCAGAGACTTAGGGAGAGCTAAGACTAGAACTATCTTATCTGAGTCAGTTATTTCACCTCTGTGGGTCCAGACTGTATCAGACCCTAGAGACTCTCCTATGACCATGTTCACAGTTGTTCCAGTCATAAGAGCAGGGAGATGGAGGGAGCCTAGATGCACACCAGCAGGTGAACAGAGAATTAAATTATGGTATTCTTTTATACAATGGACTTTAATTCACTTATAAGAAATGAAATCATAAAATACGGAGGAAAATGCATGCATCTGTAAAGGGGAAACATTTAAGGCAAAGCTGAGTCTGACTCAATGTGGACTCTAGCCTACAATGTCTGTTTGAATGAGTGGGATGAGTGTAGATCTAGGCTTTGGAACTCTAAACGGAAGAAAACGAAGAAAAAAAGAGATGCTGAGCATTCCACATGAGAATGGCAAGAAGTCTATGAAGGATGGGTTCTCAGGGATGCGTGAGAAAATCATGAGGACAACCAAACTGTGTTTGAAATAATGAAACCCCAATGTGTATATGCTAAGTAAAAAATTATCATAAGAAAATAGAAGTTTCCTGAAAATTAAAACAAACCAACATCCCTTCTATATTGCTTTCTTCATCTTCAGGATGCCAGTCACTCACCCAGCACTATGGAAAGCACTGAGAAATACATAGTATTTATACATAGTATAAAAGTCAGCATTCATGGGTGAGAACAGAAGCCGAACAACAGAAGTCTTTAGGAGACAGAGGCAGGTCATTTTCTCTCATTAAAAAGTTAGTGTCAAAGTTGTATTACTTTACTTTTCCAATTTCTGTTTTTCATTAGAGCACTTGAGGGTACTTTTCTTTATCCCTTACATAAAATGTTCACTTTTGTTAATAAATCTTTTTGCCTAGCGTCCACAAGATGAGGTCACTCCAGAAACCAGTGTTTTTAGGGACTCTATACTGACTGATGGCCGTCTGAATGGAAGGATAGCACAGCTTCAACCTTGCCACAGTTAAGGGACTTTCTAATCACTTCTGTGGGGGAAAACAACTTTCTTTTTTTGCTTTTAGATTCAGTTGCCTATCTGATTTTAAAAATGAATGAAACCATTAACCAAAAGTCTTTGATTAATCTCATTCTTGTTTTTCTCATTTCTTAGTGTAGTGGCATTTCAATTGTATTTTAATAAATAAAGCTTGCCTGAAGATCAGGGAGTACAACAACCCCACTGACCAGCCTTACAGAGCAGGCAATGGTAGCATACACCTTTCATCCCAGTGGACACACTAGTTGCGAGAGAAACTGGGTGGTGCTTGCCCTTAATTCCAGGGGTACAAACCTTTAATCCCAGAACTAGTGAGGATTATAAAATGGGAGGAGACAACTCTCAGTCTCAGTATCATTTTGAGATTTCTGAATGAAGAATCTATTTTCGGACTGAGGTCGAGGTAAGACACAGTGAGTGGCTGCTTTGCTTTTCAGATCTTCAGGTTGAACCCCAGTTTCTCTTTCTGAGGATTTTGTTTTGTTTTGTTTTTTGAATCATGCATCACCTTAGCAATCAGAAAAGACTATTCTAGTACCCTCTTGCTCTTAGAAGCTGACCCCTGGGAGTCTGTAGAGTCATGTGACTGGATTTTATGTAGACAGAGATACACTGTATTCGAAATGAGCTTAATACGTTTTGGGAGCAAAGGAACTTTTTGGTATGGAAAAGCTGCCTTTGAGTCCTCTTGGTTAGTATGCTTCTAAGTAGAATTTGTGAGTGTACTCTTGTGAATTAGATGGCAATTTAGATGCTTGTTTATAGACGGCAGCATGCTTCCTTAAAAATAGATTAAAATGAAGATAAATTCATATATTTACCCAGAAAAATGAATGAAAACTTGAAGATGTATACATACATATGTACATACCTACATACATATTTTCAATGGCTCAAGAGAGAAGAGGCCAGAAAATCACACTGATTGCTGGTGTTTCTGTCGTTACTCAGAAGTTGCTGATCTGTACTGTTGTGTGTACCACATTTTCAGAGTGTTTCGTCATGGACACTGGAATCGTAGTCTTGCCTTCTCTCATATTTGAAACTTGTTTTGTCAAAACCTTGAAGAACTTTGAGTCCTTACTGGAAGACATCTTTAAAAGCATAAATCAATCAGCATCTTTTAAATCATCATTTTCAGGTTTTTCCCTCAATCTAAAGACTTAATGTCTAATGTTGTACAATTGGGCCGGATATTCCACTGGATGCTTTGGTTCTCCTACCTTCTTTTGGCTTTCCCATCCAGGGGGGACTGTGTTGAAGGACTAGGATTGCATTTCACTGACGAGCTAATGTCTCCCAACTCAGTTACCTAGAACATTAAACATAGCAATGTGTAGAACTGTGTCCCTGACTTGGCCAGGAAGAATTACCAATCAAGAAACTTGGCTTACATTTCAATGACTTTTCATAAATTATTTCAAATAGTTCAGTGGGATTGGTTTATTTTCCTTTGTTAAATATGTGTGTTCTAAATGACTGCATTGGGATTTAATTCTAGATCTTAAGGGATGTAAAGAAAATGTCCTCTGATTTTTAAAGTGGAAAATACTGACTAATTAAGAACACTATCTTTTTAGATTATTTCAGGAATTAATCTTTTTTGCTTGTAATTATATGCAGTGTATGGCTAGCATTTCTTTGTCTGCCTCCTCTTTCTATGGGGATATGTCGAAAGGCCCTGAATAAAACCAGAAACTTGATTTAATAACTTGCCAGAACAGCTGTTTAGCATCTGTCCTCAAGGCAAGGAGTTGAACTGATAGGTTTCATAAAGAAAATGAGGAATCATTATACAGTTCATCTGAATTTCATTACTTGTTAGAATTCACTCAAAGGATCATAAATCCTGTATTTCTTATTATTCAAGAGTTATGAAAAAGGATGTGTATTTTGTATTTTATGATAACAAAAATCCTGATAGGGCATTAGAAATTCATCTTTTAATCAAAGAATAAAAGGAGATTTGCAGTTCCAGAGGGTGCTTTTCCCTACGGAAGGATTGGCCCAGAGGCTAAAGGTGTACCCCTTCATGTGGGTACAGAGCTTCTATCAATGGTATCGTCAATACAAGTTGGTATTTTGAGTTTGATATTGCTCATGTCTGTATCTATTGTAAATTACAGAAAGTTTTTCAATTAAGCACTTACTCTCCCAATATCAAACTTTTATAAAATTTAACCTCCCCCCCCCTTAATTTCTTTTGATGGCACTTGCTACTAAATCACAAAGGCTTGACGTCAGAAGTATTTCTTCTTGTGCTACTGTAGGTTGGCCTTTGTATCATTTTGGGACTTGAAGGAGCAGCACTGTTTTGGTACATGTCAATCTTATGGTAACAAATTAAAATAAGCTAGGCCAAAACTGCTGACTAGAATTGGTGAACATCCTGTCTGCCAGATTCTATTAGCCAAGTCATGCCATATGACCAAGATGCCAGTGGGAACGTGTGCTCTGCCTCTGTGGAGACCACGTGTTTCACATTGCCCTGTGTCTCCATGTATACTCGAATTCAGTCACTAGTTGTGGTTTGTCTATTTGCATTCTAAGAATTCAGAGGTTGCCAGAGCCTGTTTCAATTTGCCTTTGGAGTTTTGTAGTTCACTACATTTTGGGGATTTGGCATAGATTGTTATGGATAATGAATAGCGAGAGGATATTTCTTGGGCACATTAAGAACAGTATGAATCTGTGAAAATAAAGGGTAGAGACTGCTATGCACAGCTCCAAAACAGATTGGTACTAAACTATGTAGTTTCTTAGAAAAATCAGAATAGTTCTGCGTGTTCTATGCTCTGCTTAGGGGCTTTGGGAGGTATTGCAACCTGAGATCATGGAGTAGAATTAGGGTCCTCAGGATGAAGATTTTATAGTAGATCTTTTCTTTTGTTTTGTAGTAAAGCAAACACAGCTGAAACATAGCTAAAAATGTTCAGTCGAAAAGAACTGAGGAACATCAATGCTAGCCACTTTTCCATCATGTCACCACCCATTTGAGATATACTTACTTATATTTAGGTGGTAAGTGTGCATTTTCTCCAAATAGGACTTGCAAACGCAGTTACCGCTTCTTTACAATATCTACCTTTCCTTTCTGCAGTCCCTGGCCATGGCCTGTATTTGCAAACACTGGCATTTGTGAGAAGCTGCAGAGTGACTCAAACACACACAATGTGGGGAAAGCCCTGGCCTGTCTGGCACAGTGGAGATATAGAACACAGGTGTGCTTTGAAATCTATAGTTACCATGACCTTTACACTACCTGAGGGATTGGCTCTGACCCTCATTCCCTTTGCGTGGGGAATAGTGAAAACTCAATACTTACCATGAAACTCAGCAAAGCATTATGCTTGTATCCTATTTTAGACAACAATTTTTTTGCCAAATTTATACTAATTGCTCTTTATGGGATAGATAATTTATTCACAGTAGAAACTACAGGAAAAGGGAAACATCATTGTTCTTGACCTTAGAATGTGTGGGTTATTGTTGTACAATATGCAATAATGGCTGGAAAATTAAGGGTACATTATTTAAGTGAGAGTCCATATTTAGTGGGGTGAGCTCTGGTAGACAACCTTGAATACATGAATAGCTCTTCCTATTACTTGATCTTCCCACAACATGGTTAATTTATGAAATGGTATATGCTTCACTACTAAATATACCCTCAAGAGTGGAACAGACCAAGATCACTCCAAGAAAAACCACTTAAACATATTTAAGAGCTTCATGGTCCATGTTATTGGACCGCTAGACTTTGTCTAATTACCAAGCTAGTGATAAATTAGGAAGACATTAAAAGAGCCTATTTCCTCCATTCTCATCCCAGAAAGAAAAACTTAGTTCCTAGAAGTTTGACTTATTTATCCTTTTTCAATCAACTATGTTACTTAATTTTTATTGTAGTTCCATAGTTAGGATTTTCTTAGGTGCTCACTGTAAGGTCTAACAAATATTTGTGATGTCCCTGTGTTTACCGAGTGTGAACAACATACAATTTTGCTGGGCCAAAAAATACTATGTTATTGTCATGCTCCCACGATCATCCTTGTAAAAAAAGATCTGAGTGTTCAAAAGAAAGATTTGAAGAGAAACAGTTTTTAGGAAGTCCCAAAATAGACCTATATCAGTAGCCCTGGTTTTAGCAGCCATATTTGATGACAACTTGGACTGAGTTCTCACAACTTTCTGTAGCATAAGCAATCTTCGTAGTAAAGAACTCCTTTCCTTGTATGTAGCATGAATATAAGAATAGCAAATCAGCCAAACCACTAGAGAACTCTTCCCTCTAAGAAATCCTCAGATTGAAAGAGATCACATTCCTGTCTCATCTTGTTTGATATTCCTCTCTATTGCTGGGATTAAAGGTGTGTGACTCCACAGGACTGGGATTAATGGTTTGAGCCACCACCTCCTGGATCTGTTTCTGCAGTGACCTTGTGTAGCCCAGGATGGCCTTGAACTTACAAATGTCCTTTTGCCTCTCTCTTCCAAATCCTGGGATTAAAGTTGTGTGACAGGATTAAAGTTGTGTGACATCACTGTCTGGCCTTATGTGGCTTAGTTTTACCTTCTGGTCTTCAGGCAAGGTTTATTTTTAAAACATAAATAAAATATCACTATATTTCCTCAATGGACAAGCTCCTCTCTACCTTCTCAGCTCTCCTCTCTGCATTGTCTTTTGTCACCTGGTGTTCCCTTCCATGGGCCTCAGCATTCTTTAATGTAACTTCCTCTTTGGTTATTGCATTGTAATTATCCTTAGACTTTTATTTATTACCCTTCTGTTGACATTCTCTCTCTGCTGATGAAGTCATTCTTTCTCCTCTGCCCCTTCCTTTTTTTAGGTCTGCCTTGTACAACCTTAGTAGGTTTCTCTACCATTTCCTGCCACATCACAATGATTACTTCATGGACAACACTTCATATTTTGATAACATGATTAGCTCTTTCTCTTTACTTAGCCCTCATAATTGAGCCTCCCCTTTCAATTCACCTAGCAGAGTTTCAGGTGTTGCTTGGAACAAGTAGTTTCTCCATAAATATTTGCTTAACTAAGTGAATGAGTGACCTTGTTAGTGGGACTGGCTGACTGTGGTTTAAGATATTCCATTCCTTATCTGTAAGATAAGGTCTTGACCTAGACAACCTGTTGCAGAGCTAAGATGGTAGAGACAGATGGATGTGATGATTGTTCATCTGTTATCCCCAAATCTTCTGCTGTTATGATACTACTATAGAAAAAACAGGCAGATGAATTTTGGTCCATTGTTGAATTAAGGTCTGCTGCTTCTCACAGGGTCTCTGCTGCTCTTTCCAGATGCCCGTGGTTCTTCATTTTTGCCCTCTTAGACATTGTACTATTTTTTTCATTCAGACTAGTCTAGAATTTGTTACATAATAAATGATGTGGGAAGTCCTTCTGTATATGTGTTGCTTTTATTGGTTGATGAATAAAGTTTTTTGGCCACTGACTTAGGGGAGTAAAGCCAGGTGGGAAATCCGAACAGTTACAGAGAGAAAACAGGCAGAGTAAGAGAGACACCATGTAGCTGCCATAGGAGAAAGACACCCAGAACCTTTACTGGTAAACCACAGCCTCATTGTGATACACAGATTAATAGAAATGCTTTAATTTAAGATATAAGAGCTAGCTAGAAATATGTCCGAGTCATCAGCAAAACAGTGTTGTAATTAATATAGTTTCTGTGTGACTATGCAGGTATGGGTGGCTGGGAACAAAAGAACAGTCTGTTCACAAATAAAGTCCAAATCCACAGTGCTTCCCCATTCTCCGCATTCTGAGTGCTAGGAAAGCAAAGATGTGTGCCTTATAACCAGTGATCCAGTTTTTTTTAAAAAAAAAAAACGCAAAACAAAGCAAGATGATCAATTGAAAAGAAGATGGATCACCACCATATTTCTACCTGAAAAAAAAAAAAAACCTGTGTATTCAGAAACACAACCCCTTCTGTTAAAGGATGTCTCTAGTAGTGGGTATCAAAAGTGGATTTTTGGATGAAACGTGACTCCTTAGAGGTGAATTTATTTATTTATGAGGGATCATGATCATCTGTTATATATAGAACATTGTTTTCCTCTAACACTTAGCCATGTTCTCTTTTATTTAAAGATGGGAAAGTAGAGTTAAGCTCATATTAGTTATCAGAAGTTACATATAATCACTCATGTAGATGAGCTACCTATGAAAATTACTCCTGGCATGCAAAAAGGTAATTGATAGTGTCTATGCTTATAGACAGACACTTGCGAGATGTGGTTGTTTGCCTAACTGGAACAGAAAGGATGTTCCTTGTTTGCTTCTAACATTATCAGGTTTTATTTACCACATTCTAACTGCCCGTGCGAGTGGAAAGAGCAACTGGGTCTTTCTTGACTCATTTACTTAAGATAGACTCCTATTCTATAGTACACAGACAAAAGTGGCCTCAGCCACCCAGGTGCTGGTGTCACAGGCATGTGCCACCTTACCTAGTGTTCTAAGAGCCACCAAGTTATCAGGTGACTTAATCTGGCCAATGAAAATCGATAGAAATATCTGTTGAAGTTTATATCAAGGGACATTCACCCACAAGAAAGGCTTGGGGTGGGGCTTCTTAGAAGGTTTTACTCCCTCAAAGGAATGTCATCTAGGCAGGCAAATATCCCTTGATCCTCAGTGCCTTCTCTCTGTGTGGTACTTGGGTTGCTGCAGACAGCCAGGCCTTCTAGCACAGTGACGGGGGCAGCATAAGCAAATAGTTGGGAGAACTAATATTGTCACTGGTCATTGAATGAACTGTCCTGTCTGATTTTAATCTCACTACTGAAATCTCTTCCTGGACAGTTTTATTTCCTACAACTGAAAGTCCTTTATCATATTAATGTTTATGTTGTTGCCGGCTAAGTACACCACTCACAGCACAAAGTTGTCCATTTGAAGATACAAGCACCCGCGATTGTTGAATGGAGATGTTCACTGGAACTGGTCTGCCGAGCACTGACAAACGCTAGATACTTGTTAGTCACAGCTCTCAGAGAAATAGCTTTCTGGAGTTCTGTACAGATGTCTAAGCAAACTCGCATACTTTTCCTGGCATCTGAATGAGACAAGTGTGTTTAATCTTGTAGAGAATGCACTGTTCTTTTTAGCTTTTGCTAGCGGGCAGCTTTCAGTCCTACTTAAAAATATATTTCCTGTAACTTCAACTTTTCTAAGAAAAATACTAAGTTCTTGAACATTTAGATTTTGGTGGAACTGACTCCAAATCCGATTTCTATTTCATTTTTATTTGGGGAGTTGCTTTTAGTGTCGGAGCTGCTGCAGAAATTTACTTTGGGATCAGCTACTTCCCATATTGAGTTCCTCTATGGAATTATTATTATTATTATTATTATTATTATTATTAAATTTTGCTAAAGAAGAAAATTAAATCTCAGCTTTTCTGTTTCTCTCCTTTGGCTACTTGCTATTCTTGTTTCGTATTTCTTCTTGACGAAAATTATATACTTTATTTCTTTTTTAGGGAATTATTTCATTCACATTTAAAAATGTTCTATATGCCCCGTGTAAGCCTCATCTTAACTGCTTCTCTGTCTACCGTTAGGCCGTCTTATCACATGCACTTGTGGCATGGATTTTATCTGATTCTTTGCTATGAGACTAGAAAGTACCTGCAGTTGAACTCTGACACAACTGTGCATTCAGAGGAACACGCTGGGCATTGTACTCTGGGACTGGGATTCTGGATGTTTTTGTAAAGTACTCATTTTTAAGTGGTGACACCCAAATCCTTCTGAATTTTATAACCGTGTGTCAAACATAGGCCTTCCACCCTGATGTTTAGGGAACACCGACTGCTGGTGACGTGTCTGTGATGAACAATCAATGTCCACAACTGCACTGAAGAAACACAAGCTGTTGGCTTGCTTGGTTGTGTGTCAGGGTTGCTTTTTTGGCTTACTGTTGCTTTTCCTAGAGCGCCTTAGAGCAGTTAATGTTTCATACGCAAAGTAGTTCCATGTTCTGCTCCATGAAGACAGTTCCTTTCTTCTTATCCCATAGGCTAAGTCCTGTCTTGGCTTGTACAGCATGGCCATCTGACAGACATGAGTCTCCATAGAAGCTGAGCTGCTTAGGCCAGACCACCTGATTCCTCAATCATGCTTGCATTCTAGGAAGTCCAAGCATTGAGGGGACTGAACTAGCATGGTAAATGCTAAGAAAAAGTTTGCTTATGCTTTGATTTGGTCATGTCCAATAAGAATATGTGTTCTTAAAAACAAAGTTGTTTTCTTTTTGAAATAATTATCAAGAGAAGAACCTTGCATTTGAAGGAACTTAATATGCATGTCAAACTGAAGAAGAATTTACTTTCGATAAAAAATATGGTTGAGCAGAAGGTCTGAAACTACCAAGAATATTTCAATATTCATGAATTCTCAAAGGAAGTGAACCTTTTTTTTTAATTGCCTTTATTGAGCTATATATTTTTCTCTGCTCCCTTCCCTTCCTCTCCCCTCCTACTCTGCCCTCTCCCATGGTCCCCATGCTTCCAACTTACTCAGGAGATCTTGTCTTTTTCTACTTCTTATGCACATTAGGTCTATGCATGTCTCTTTTAGGGTCCTCTTTGTTTTCTAGGTTCTCTGGGATTGTACGCTTTTTTTTCATTATGTCTAAAAGTCACTTATGACTGAGTAATATGATATTTGTCTTTCTCAGTCTGGATTACCTTACTCAATATAATGTTTTCTAGATCCATCCATTTGCCTGCAAATTTCAAGATGTCATTTTTTTCTGCTATATAATACTCCATTGTGTAAATGTACCACATTTTCCTTATATTAGCTCTTGTGGATCAGGCTGGCCTTGAACTCACAGAGATCCTCTTGCCTCTGCCTCCTGAGTGCTGGGATTAAAGGTGTGTGCCACCACCACCCTGCTAATAAGTGAATCTTAAGACCTGGTTGTAGTAATATCAGCACTTCAGGAATGGAGATGGGGTTTTAGAGTAATAGAACAAACATTGGGGATCTCTGGAGGCCATTGTCATATATATTTTATCCCTCATGCCACAGTTTAAAGTGTCTTTTGAAAACAGCTTTTTTTGTTAAAATTTTATTATTACATTAATTAATATTTGTTAGCATAGGTTAATGGAGATTTTTGTAGAATTTCCATACATGAATACATTATGCATTGATCTATCTCTACCTGTTTTCCTCCCTTTTCTTTCTAAGTCCCTAAAAATTACTTCTTTACTTTTGTCTTTTTGAGTGTATATAGTGGTATGATGAGACTGTCTCATTTTTGTCTTTCTCTGCTGGTATTCACTTAACATGATTTTTATTCTACAGATTATAGGATTTCATTATTTTTATGATTATAGAATACTTGACTGTGCATGTGCGTTATACCATATATTATCTATTCATCATATGATAGTTACTTATACTGATTCCATAGCTTGACTATTGTGAATGTTGTTTCAGAGCACATGGGAATGCAAGTATCTCAATGTATGTAAGCTCATTCCCTCTTCTCACTTTCCATCACTGCTCGGTTTGATCCGGTGGTCATCTTTTGCATGTTCTGTCTTTCCCCATGCCTTTTGACCAATGGCACAGAGTTCAACACTTCTGGGACTGAGAGAATTGTGCAGGAAACAGAAGCTCCTAAATGTTGTCACAGCGCAAACCTTTTCTATATCCCATCTTAGACTGTGACATGAACGAAGACTCAACATTACTGTGTCCAACCACTGAAACTAGAAGCTAATTACTGTATCTGAAACACTCTTCAATACTCATTTCAGCCCCCTCTTGATTCCTTAGTCTTTATATTGTCAACCTCTATGTTTAATTTACAAATTATTGTGAAATGATTTAAGAATTTAAAGAAGTATTACAGACATAGAAGAGGAATCTGTCACTGTCAATAGGGTAGGTGATGCATTTTCCTAAAAAAAAATAAAAAAAAAAAACAATGGAATGATCTTGAAGTGTATACAGTTAGTTCTCTCTCCGGGGACATGCAGTAAGTGAAGGGAACAGGGAGCATTCAGGGAAACCTTTCGGTTAGGGTTGGGATGGGTTGCTTTGAAGGACTTTTTAATTGAAACACAAGCTGGTAAATTTTTGAGAAATGAATGAAGAGGTGGGAAGTTACTTTGCTATGAGGTTAATATTGAACTTTGAGATATTTGAATGAAGGAATATGAAAATCTTGGTTGGTAAACTGAAAAATAGTGCATAAAAATTATTTTTGCATTTTGGATTCTGCTCAAAAGGTAAAACCTAAAGGATCATTTGAAATGATGATTCAAAAGTACAACCTGGCAAATCGACTTCAAACAAGTAGAATTTCCAGATAAGAAACCCTCTCATACTTGTGCAAGTCTCAGATTGTACGATGTTGTTTGTTTCCTTGTGTAAGACAAGCACATGCCTGAAAGGTCTGAGTCTTCCAGGAGAAGTCGCCCCAGAGGCCTTCAGACTTGGTGCTGCTTTGGACTTTTCTGTCTGAAATTCTCTCCCCAATGGCCGGCAATTTGGGATGGAGAACAAAGGGCACTAGTGGATGCTGGTGTGTTTGGATAAACGCTGCTTTAATCACACTTTCTTTGCTTGCTTGCTTTCCTTTCATAATTGTATCTTTCTGAGCTTAACTGAGGGTGTGTTATAAAGCCATGACTGCGAGGACCACTCACGACTGAGGCCCCAAGTCCAGTCACTTTTCCTCAGTCCCTTAATTATTTTCTTCCGATTCATAGTTCCTGAGATGCTTTCTTCTCTCAAAATCAAGGGCAATAGTAATTTTTCCCCTTATTCTGAAAGATTGGCCCTTTCTTTCCCTTGTTCTAAAGATTGAAGGTTTCATTAGAACCGCCCTGAAGAAGAAAGCACAGGATGAGACAGCCCAGGGTTTTTTCTTCTGCATTGTTAAGTTTGCTAAATATTTGAGAAGAAAATGAAGTGTCAGCAAAACAGAGGGATTTCTACTTGAATATTCAATGTTCTTACCCTTATTTTGAATATAAAAATTAAATATTGAATTCTATATTTTAAAATTACTATGAAAGATTAAATTCTGATTATTTTAACTGCAAAAATGTTAAGTATGTGAAATATTAGAATTAATTACTGTACATTTAATCATTTAATCACTGTACAGTGGAAACATGTGTCAATGTATCATCTATTATTTTAAAATTATATTTGAAAAAGAATTAAATGAAATACTTATGCCTTTTAAATTCATGTGAGAAGAAATTTTGTTAGAAAATTTACCCTTTATTTGTTCATACTTTTCTAGAACTTCCGTATAATTGGGTATTTTGCCATCCCAGCTTGAATTAGAATTTCTCTTTCTGGCCTCTCTGCTTGGCTCTGTTTCCTCTCCTCTCCTCTACATCACTTTTCCTATATTCTTTAAAAATATTTGTAATGTCACTTTTAGTTCATTTCTTTGACTTTAGGATAAGTATGACATGTTCCCTTGAATAAATTACCTTCTGTTGTTAAGTGATTGAGTTTTTTTTTTTATTTCTAAATATTTTAAATAGAGAGTTTATGTTAACCCACGTGTGTGAGAAAAATTACTTAACATTAGTTCATGGAAGTGATATTTAGGATTGTTAGGTCTGGTTTAAAAAATATTCTATTGAAGTAGGCATCCTCTTTTCCTTCCATGTTTGTGTGTGTGTATATACGTGCGTGTGTGCATGCAGCACAATTCTAAAGGAGGAGTCACCACAAAGAGGCTGAATCTCATGGCTGTAAAGATGTGTCTGATAAATCATCACGTTCTGAGAAGGAGACTAAGTAGTCACTGTGCACACTGGTTGTGTTTCATCTTTGTGGCCCCTCAGATACGATTGCTGTTTGTAGATTTGTGTGTGTGTGTGTTGTGTGTGTGTGTTCTTTTGAAGAGAGGTACAGTACTAGGGACTAAAACCAGAGGCTTCTGCATGGGAGGCACCCACTCTACCATTGACCTATAACCCTGACCATTGTTCTGAAAGAGTGTACTCACAGGTTATCAGTGAACAAAGAATTTGAAGTCTGATATCTGCACTGTCACCTACACTTGTAGATACAGTTGTATGTGTGGTTCTCTTTATACATTTAGTACATAGAATGTGAAACTTACGGTGACAGTTCAAGAATAGGAAGCAAACTTTCCTATTTTACATACGAACGTCTTGATTTGTTTATTTCTGAATCTAGTACCTGCCATTTACTCTTTCTACACATTTGTACTGGACAACCTTATTTGACTTCAAATCTCAGTTTTCTTGGTTCATAGTAGAAGAAAAAAACTAATTTTTCAGACTTATAAATCCATATACTTGGCTGGAACCGGACACGGTAAACTCTGCTATTTATTGATTTTGGCTTCTTGTGAGTCCCACATCCGGTAGAAAAAGCCTGATGGACAATGTCATTCATGTTATACATTTGAAGCACATTGTTGCCTCTCTCTGAAGGGTGTTCATTTGGTATTCATTTTTATTTTTTTAAAAGAAGTGTAATGTTCCTTTTCAAATTATTTTGAAGATTTTTTTCCATCCCTAATAAGCTTCTGCTACTGGAGATTGAAGCAAGGCTATGAGAATTTTTAATATACAGAAGTGAAAAAAATTGAAAGCGCGATTAAACCAAGTAAGAATAAACTTTTATTTGTTTATTTGTTATTTGTCTGGTTGCCTGCTAGATATATCAGATATTCTTCCAGACCTGTAAATTCCAAGGGTAGAATTTGATTTAACAGGCAATATGTTGAAATATTGTCTTGTAATGTCTACCTGACTACATTTGGAATTACTCTGTGCCCTTTATTATTTGTAATGGTATTGTAGTCCTCCCATGAGAAATTTAATGGACTACTTTTCCAGCAAGGGAGTGGAGAATAAATCCTACACAGTCCTTTTTCTCCCATCTGCTTTGTAGAAAGTTAAAATTTTAAAACTTTAATCTAGTTAGTCCACTTGTCTTTGACTCTCTGTCTTCACGAAATGCTTATACTGCTCAGAGCTAGCTTTAATATCAGCCTATACTGTAGTCAGGTATAGCTCATGCCATTAAAATTTGTTTGCCTTTCTTTTTAATATAAATATATAATACATTCCAGATAACATTTTATCATCCCTCCAGGATGCTTGATAGTATAATCAAAATTATTATATCTTATCCTGGATTTGTCAGGTCCATAGAAATCTTTTTGACTTCTTTAATTCTGACTTTTTTTTTATCTGTATACTCAACTTGTTCCCTGATTTATGGGATTGCTGTACATATGTAAGAGGTTAATATATGGAGGATGCTTAGCCTATACTAAGTGGTCACTACCACGATGGGCTTCTTCCCCGTAGGGTGTATTTTAGTTCTAGAGGAGGTGATGTTGTGGTTTGCAGTTAAACTTGTGTTTTACCCACCACATGCACAGTACCAAACATACTGGTGTTCTGAGTGTCTTAAGGACTGACACCCTTAGAGCTGGGTTGGCTGGGTTCAGTCATAACGATATCTCTGCATGCTTGTCTGCTGTCTCAAAACCTAGTGGTTACTAGATAGTTCTTAGTGTTGGAAGCAGCAGACTGCCTCGAAGGGAACAGGCAAACAGATACGTTTGTGTCTCTGTTCTATCTAACTACCTGTCTTTCGTTTATTAAACATGAAATTGGGTCATATCATGTACTGTTTACTGAACTCGATGCAGTTCAAGGGTTATGGATGTTTTGATAGTTTTGCTTGCTTTCAAAGGACAGTATTTCCCATAGGAGAGTCCCTGTGCATTCAAATGAGAGCACTTGTTTTTAAATATTTCCCCAGGAGCCAGACTGGACAGATGTTTTTCAAAATGAGCTGCTGAAAACAAGTAAACCTTGAATTTAGAAGAAAATAGTCTGATCTGGCAGTTTTTTAAAAAGGCAAATGCATGTATATGTATACATGAACATGGTAGTCTCTTGTCATTTTATTGAAAGAAAAACTACAATTACACAATATCTTCTGTTACTAGATACTGTATGGACAGCGATCTCAATCTAAAGATGAAGATGTGATGGTGTTTGACTTATATATGTTGACTATTTCCTCTTGTGTAGCTAGTACCTTTGTTCTTTAGTGATGCTATTTATACAATCCACCAGTCAGTTTTAAAACAACCCATTTATGGCAAATTTAGACCCACTAGTGGATTGATATCATTTGAAACTAAAGCATTGGCTGGTTTCCAGCTGTTTCTGCTGTGTCTGCTGCCTTGATAGAGACACATCACACCCAGTCTGTTTTACATGCAAAGTTTGCCCAGGGGCATTCTGGAACCCTGACAAAGTGGCAATATTACTACTGAATGGATTTTCAGTTCCTGGCTGTCAGTTTTCTTCAGAGAACTTTCAAAAATGTTTCTCTACCACCCCTCCCCCAGTTTTACTAAATTAGTAACGAAAAACTATTGGACCATTGGGCCTTCGTACGTCCCTAGTCTCACTCCAAATATAATGTACCCTTTCCCCCTGCTTTCCACAATTGTACACTTTTTTGTACAGCCCTTTTTGTTTCCTTTAGAACATGGTTCCTTTCATCTTTTCCCTTTGTTTTCATTCACTGCCAAAGAAAAGCTTTCTCTTGAAGGCTTGGAATATAAGGATGGCTTTTTACAAGCTCCGTCCATCAGACTAACAATGTGATGCTCTTGCCCTTGAAACTGTGAGGACAGAGGACATCCTGAAATTCAGCTCCTGATGCAAGTGTGGCCCTTTCCCAAAAGAAAACCATTAAAGGAACAGAAATTTACTCCAAACAAACTTCAAGGGAAGAAAGCTGCTCTGTTTTTCTCTGTTTTTAGCATAGTGAAGCTTATGAATACTGTCTGAGGACATGTATATTAATCATATACCCATAGAGAGCAGTAAAATCCTTTGAATAAAAACATTCATTGTAAAAGAATGAATGCAATTATAATTCATGGGGGTACTTTTCTTAAAGTGTAATTTGTAACCCTTAAAACAAAAGCACAGCAGGCACTTTAAATATTGTTCCGAAGATGTATCTTCTTCTAAATATGTTTTCTATTTGTCAGCTTTCACACAGCTTCTTATTCTCAGGTCACTTTTTTTTTTTAACTCACTTCGAAGTAGCTATAGCTTACATTTAGCCTGTAGGTTGCACGGTTCAGCCTTCGGATTGTTACTGGGGATAGTGAATGAACGGCAGCAGTTTCACTGACTCAAGAGTCAATATAGCGGGGAGCTTAATTGTTGGTTCCCATTTTGGTTTGCTTCTGCGCTGTGTGATGTTGGATCTTTACTAACATTCTCATGTCTCTCAGTCCTCATTTGTAAAGCAAGAATACCTACCAGATGGTTGCGCAGAGAAATGAAAGTGTGCAGACACAGACTTGGCAATGGATAAATGTTATTTTGTAAAGTAATGGGTTTGTGACACTTAATTTTGCATGTAGGAAGTCTTCTAGTTACTATAGATGTAAGACACATTATACCAATACAGTGACTAGTTCAGAAATACAGATGGGTCACAATGGAAAAGTCTTCTCTGTAGCAGCAGGTCACTTGTTGGTTCCCAGCCACATAGCCCCAAATAATCACACAGAAACTATAGTATTTAAATCACTGCTTGGCCCATTAGCTCTAGCTTCTTATTGTCAAACTCATACATATTAATTAAACCCATTTCTATTAATTTTTGTAATGCCATGTGGCTGTGGCTTACCGGCAAGATTCCAACCAGCTTCTGTCTTTGGTGGCTCCATGGCTTCTCTTCTTTCTCCCAGCATTCAGCCTACCTTTCTCTGCCTAGTTCTGTTCTTCCCTGCCATAGACTCAAAACAGTTCTTTGTTCATTAACTGATAAAAGCAACACATAGACAAAAGGACCTCCTACACCACTTCTCCATTTCACTTTTTCTTGGTCAGTAGCAAGAAGATGCTACTGAAGCTATCTGGAGAAACCTGAAGCTTTTCTTTTCCACGTTACTTGGCTAGTATTGGGCTTTATAGAGCATTGGGATGCCATAGTTTTGACTCCATTGATACATTTCTATATGGATAGACATTCCACAAGCTCTTTTCTACATAGTAACTTTATAGAAATTAACATTATTAATTATTAGCTCAGCACACCTACAACTCAGGTTTTGGAAAGTTTAAAGAAGGGAAAAGAGAGGAGGTGTCTGCCATAAAAAGAAGAAAGGAGAACTGCATCCTCTTATGAGTTGAACTCTGAGGTGCCATTGAGTCCCTTCCAGCATAGTCTATGGGTCGTTCAGGCACATATCCCTCCACAGGCAAACAGAAAGAAAATGCTTATGGGGTAGATATGCACACTATCAAAGGTGTCGTTTGCCTCAAGACAATTGTTGGAGTCAAGACATTTCTTCCTCTCTGCCTTTTCTCTCTGCACCCTGCCCTCTGCTAGCCTTATTTCTGATATGTGGAGATAATTTATTTCTAGGTAGCATGTTGCAGCTACATCTGGGGGCTTATTTGTTTTAGGCTGAATAAAGTGAACTATCAGATAGACAGTGGGAATCCTCTGGCATTTTCTTTCCTCTATGTAAGTGTGTCGATATGTGTATATGCATGATCACACACACTTTCTGAATGTAATTACATGTCTGTTTGCTCATATATATGCACACAGTTTTCTTTTTTTCTGAGAAAGCAGCAACTTCATGATGAGAATCTCATTCTGGTTATAGAGTGCCACTTATCAAGGAGGGTTATCCTACTGGGTTTCAAATTCTCATTTATTTCCCTATTTTTCAGAACAGGCAGTTAAATCCTAAATGTGAAGTTAAATTTGTGTAGAACTTCCAGAGAGCTATCATAGCAGATGTGGATACTGTGCTTGCTTTGTGGCACCTAAAAGAGGCACACATTCTTGAGGCAGACTTACCATAAAAATTAAATGTGTCAAATACTGCAACTTAATGATGAATTCCTGCTGTTGGGATTAGTATCAAAATTTGTCAGAATAGGGATTTAAACACCCGTGGATAAATGTATTGAGTCTTCAAAAACACACAAATGATAAAGGAAACATTAAAAACTCCCTCATAAAAAGCAAGTCAAAATTAACCAGCCAGCAACACACAGTAGGGCTAGGTTAAAATTTGTCTGCCTCTTGGACTTGAACTATGGCGAGAAAATCTGTAATTAGCCTTAGAAACCGCTGACATTTACTACACATGACACAGGCAACCCTCACCCATTGTAGTTCCTCAAATGTGATGGTCTGTCCAATGTTTTAATAGTGAAGAGCTGCTGAAGTCAGTTCCTCTGAGGAGGGCAACACTTTCCTTAAATGTCCACAAAGACATCTCCACAGGTGTCAGTCAAGGGGAGAGGAAGTGTTAATTATTTAAGTCCAAGTTCAGGCTTCCTCTTGAGAAGGCCTGTTGTTAGTTTTGTTTGTCCTGCTAAGAATGCACATCCTGGCAGGAGTCAGACTCATGGAAAGGGCTTTAATAAGAGAGTGTACAGTCCTTCTGAGGCCTCTCCTTCAGCTAAAATACTGTGTTTACCTAGTGTGCAATGCATTTTCATTGTGTTGGTGAGCTTCACGCGTCTGCAGTGTGTGGCAGCTAATAGTAATTGAGTATACCCTTCTGCTCTTCAGTTGTCCACAGAATAGTAATACATGCCAGACTTGTAACATGGGGTAAGAAGTGGTGATACATTTTTATTTAAGGATATTTTTTTTATATTCTTCCATACCTTGTGTGAAATATGTTCAGAACTTTTTGCAGATTCTTCTTCTTTAACATTTTGTCTTTTAGGGACCAGACCAGATATTCAGCCCTTTTTCAGTTTATTTTTTAACAAATTTCATGCAATTTTGATTTCTGTCATTAGCGCCTCTCAGGTCTTCTCCCAACAATTCCCTCAAACCATGCCCAAAGTGACAGTCGCTTTTCTTTAATATTATTGGTACAAACATATATATGTATGCACAAATATATGAATACAACTGGCCAAGTCCAGTTTTGCCGTTTGTGATATATGGTTTCAGGGCTGACCACTTTCTACTAGACAAGGAATAATGGGGCTCATCCCTGGAAGAGGCTAAATCTCTCTCCCAGTAGGCATTATTTTCCTGTAGGCTTGTTTAGGGATGGAACCCCTTGAAATTTTACACCTTATGTATCCAGCAAGTCTTTTGATATTGCCATGTTTCCTGTCTTGTTTATTCAGCCATTTCTACAAGCTCCTGGTTTATGGAAGACTTCCTGGTATTATGACTCTTAGTCTGTCCCCTCTTCTGCAATGTTCCCTAAGCCACAGATGCAGGGGCTGTGATGTAAATTTATCTGTTGTGTCTGGGTCACAATCTGTTGTTTTCTATAGTTTCCGGTTGAGCTTTTCTATGATGGTCTGCATTTGCTGTAAACAGAGGTTTTTATGACCATAACTGGTAGCTGCACTTTCCTGCCATTTAGAATGTAGTAAGAGATTATTTTATTCTAGAAAAGTGGTAGCAGTAGTATCTTCTCTAAGGTCTGTGACTTTACTAGCCCCAGAAAATTGGCTAGGTTCCTTACAAGGGATGCTTTCTCTATTGATTAGGCCTTACGTCCAATTAGCAAGCTCTTGCTTGCCACTGATGTGTGAGTGCCACTTCTTGCACATTTATGGGTATCATGCATGCTGATGATTGCCATGGTTCATTGCTGCTAGGTAGCACTATTAACTGATTCCCTCACTTGATAGTCTGAACAGTGTTTTCTGGTACCATGGAAGACAGATCACAAGAAATAGGCTTTCAGATCAATTCTAAACCAGGTTCAATAATCTATGTTTTGTGTCCTAAGTGTGTGGTGTTTTCAGCAAGAGGGGCTTACCTTCAACCTCTGAGATGCAAGAAAGAACTTTATCAATGGCTTATATTGCTTTACTAATCACTCAAAATACTCAAACTAATCATTTAAAAGAGTTTACTTGTGCGCAGTACTGGGATTTTAGTCAGTTGCTCTTGTGAGAAATTGCCAGCCAAAGTGGGATAGCTTCCTTTAAGCTCTCTCTCTCTCCCCCCCTCTCTGTCTCTCTTTCCTTCCCTCCCTTTCTCCCTCCCTCCCTGTGTGTGTGTGTGTGTGTGTCTGTCTGTCTGTCTTTCTGTGTGTTTATGTGTATGTTTTGTATACAATTTTCGGTATATGTAAAATATAATTCCTTGAGGGTTTATAAAACAACATTGGTATTATCTACCCCTTGTTTTTTCTTCTCATTCTGTATTGACCCCTCTTTCTGATTCCTTGTTAGAGCCTTCTCCAGTTTTTGTTGTTGTTTCTCACTGCAAATCGCTATACCCTGCTATTCCCCTACTAAGACTCCCACCTCCCACACTGCATATAGTCCCTCAGCAATGTACTGGTTTCTGTACTTAATCTATGTCCTTTACTCATATCTGATGACTTGGAAATAGAAACTGTAGGTGTGAGGGAATATGGAGTATTTGTTGATCTCTGTGTGTATTATCTCACTTAATATGAAGATCAAAATGGAATGGATTATAAGACTCTAAGAATGAGAAAAGGTATTTTATATTCTAATTCAAAATTCGAACACTGAGCCACTGTTGCTATTTATTTAGCATTTTACTAGAAATAATAGTTATAATGCAGAAATTGATTCATTTGCAAGGATGGGGATTATGTTGTCACCTTTAAGAGAGTGTTAAAGGGACTATAGAGATGACTCAGTGGTTAAGAACACTTGATACTCTTGTAGAGGGCCAGAGTTCAGTTGCAAACATGCAAGCTGGTAGCTCATACTGCATCTCTATCTTCAGCTTCAGAGGATCCAATTCCCTCTTCTGGCTCCATGAATACCCACACATGCGTGACACAATACACATAGACACTTAAATTTAAAAAAAATCCTCCTTTTAAAGGAGATTGTTAGAGTAGAGTATCTCTAATTAAAATAACAATTTATCTATGTCTTTGGCAGCTGAGAGCCTAAATTCTTTTTTTTTTTGTTACATTTTTTCAGTTGCTACTTTTATTTATGTTGCTTTTTTATTTCATGCATTTTTTTTTTTTACTGCTTTTGAGTTTTAAGACAGGCGTTTTTAGCCCAGGTAGGTCTTAAACTCCAATATGTAGTTGAGGATAGTCCTGAATACTTGATCCTCCTGCCTGCACTTCTCAAGTGTTGCGATTATAGACACTTATTACTATGCTTGGAAGCAAACAAGTTATTTAATAAAAGTTAAATAAATGTGTTTATTGTCATTATTCAGGCCTTAGCAAGATCTGAGAATTATAAACCTCTGAGAATTCATCTGTACTGACTGAGTCTGCAGAGAATGGGTCAGGGAAACCAAGGCCATGTTGGCATGAAGAAAATTAGCAATGGCATGACTTTAGGAGACTTTTCTCCAGCTGCCCATGGGGGAGGGAGCAATGAAGTTAGATGACGGGTGGGGAAGAAAAGGACAAAGACCTCAGTGTAATCATTGCAACCCAGGAATCACAGGTGGCATTTCTTCCTTCCCTTCACTGGTCCTGCCCTCCTTACCCTTTGTCTTCCAGAACCGCAAATACCAGTCAGTTCTGTTAGGCCAGGAATGCAGCTGTTAGGAGATTTAACGTCCTAGTCTGAGCCCCAGGGAGACAGGTTCAGCTACCCATCATTGAAAAGCAATTATATGAATCAAATTCAAAATGAAACAAAAAAAAATATTTATTCAGTGTGGCCACACAGACGAAAAGGACAAGATCCAGTGACTCGAAAAGTCCATCTTCAGGGTCCTAAAATGAGGGTATGATTTAAGCAGTAGGCAAAATTTAGGCATAATTAAGCAGTCTGTCCAAGTCCCTTCTCTCAGCTTTAAGTCCCACCTCAAAATACCCAGGGAATTGATGGATGGGGGCCACAACCCACAGGTTGAAAATCTCTGTTATAGAAGGTTCTGAATACATACATATCAGCGTATAGAATGTGTGAGAATACGTATATGGAGTCAATTTAGAGATCAATCTAAAAATGAAATAATTATTGACTTCAGTAAGTTCTGAAAATATATGGCTTTAAATATCATAATCGAAGAAATGGAGAAGTAGGCAGTTCTCTGTAAAAGCATCAAGAAAAGAGCCACAGGGGAGGCAGATACCAGAAGCTGGGTAACGAGGTCTGTCCTGGGAGGTGTACTTCTTTCTTAATTTAGGAGTGAAGGGAGGGAAGAGATGTAATTAAATCTTGATGATTGTATTTCCTAAGGTGTATTTTAATTAGCTTTCGAGGAGAAACAGGTGGTATAATTGAAAACTGTGGATTCTCCTTCGCGTGGGCCTTCCAGTGTCAGTTTTTTATACTGCTTAGAGCTTTGCAGGGCAGTGTTGTTACTCAGCTGCTTTCTTTATTTTGTGTTTAATTAAGTTGATTTTTATAATGTAGTATATAACAAATGATGTATTCCAATTTTTTTTTCAGTTGAATTAAAAGAGCTGGATTGTTTAACATATGAGTCAGGATTTACAAGTGGTGCACTGTATTGCACTTAATCTCTTTATTGTGCTAGATCTCATGATGCGTTTCACAAAGATGAATTTACTGCCTAGACATTGTTTATCTTTTCTCTAATAGATAAACAATCTAAAATATAAGATCAGCAGTCAGAATTAACATGTTTATAATTCTGAGAAATGTTTATTAAACTATATATATATATATATATATATATATATATATATATATATATATATATATCTGTTATCATAGATCTAACACACACACACTCATGCATACACACAACCCATAGGTGAGTTTGTGTTCACTAAGAAAGAGTGGCTGGAGCCTTTCTAAGGAAGTAGCTGAAAGGCATTGGTGGAAGATAATCTTATCAGCTTTTGGCACTACTGAGATCACAGCCAGTGACCGCAGAGAGAGCATTGTGGCTCCATGTGCTCTTTATTCTTGATATTTTGATGTTGATCATAAACATTTCTTAAACCATAAGTTTTTCCAGCAATGTAACTGGTGACAATTCTAAAAGAGAATTTAGTGACTTTAGAGCAACACTGGCTCAGGCTTGAAGGCATGTGGTACATTCATCTGTGCAACTGCATTTTCATTTTTATTCCAGGACGAGGTAGGAAGACTTGGCTGAAATCATCCTTTAGATAGTAAAAATGGTCACAGGGAATGAGAAGTGGCCACATTGGTTTATGTCTTTGCCTTATCATTGTGAGAAAGTTGAGAAACTGAAATAGTTTTAGTAATAGGAATTTGAAAGGCTATTTTAAACATGCAGATTTCCATAATAGAAATATGTTTTTTTTCCAAAAAGCAGTGTGCTGACATTGAATGATAAAAACCGGATTTCTGTTAGATTTGGAGATGATGCTGAAGAGAAGCAGAATTCAGTGATGATAGTTCCCAAAGACTTAGTAGGAAGCAACGGATGCCTCTACCTCCACAGACAGAAAATCCTTTTAATACTTGTGACAGCTCAACTGATCCACGTTTCCAGTGTGTTATTAGTTTACCTTGGGTATTCCTCAAATTTTTTATCTGAATTGTGTTATATCATGAGTTGATCTGTCTTATTACTGTATATTTTTATGGTTTCTTTGATCAAAATATTTTAAGTTATATAAATTATCCTGTTGCATTAGGCCCATAAAGGGACAAAGTCTAAAATGTTGCATCAATTTTGTTACTAGAGTAAGAATAATTATGACCTGTGGTTCTATGGACACACATTGGGGGGGGGGGAGGTAGAGGAGAGAAATACAAAGATAGATAGATAGATAGATAGATAGATAGATAGATAGATAGATAGATGATAGATAGATAGATAGAAAGAAAGAAAGAAAGAAAGATAGATAGATAGATAGATAGATAGATAGATAGATAGATAGATAGATAGATAGACAGACAAGAGAGATTGGTTTATGATTAGAAGAATCTATCAGTGAAACCACTGTAAATTAGGAAGCACATTTCTAAACTTTATCTTGGAAAGAGCCTTAGGATCCAGTTAATAGTCAAAGTCTGCCTTGGTCCTATGAAAAGGAGACATGGAGTTAAAGACTTTCAATGCTATTGCAGAAAGAATTTGTTCGAAAACTTGGCAGGAGTTATATTCTGCCTCCCTTGAACTTCTATTCTGAAAACAGGGTAGGGGAGAAGAAGGAGAGCCTGGGAAGTTGAGTATGTTTTTCTGTGTTCTGCTGGAAGAAGTCTGTTTTAATTTTTTCTTCAAATAGAATGCTATATAACAAAAGAAGCATAAGTCTGATAAATTCTAAGAGATAGCTGCTAACTTCTAATAAACTATGGTTGTTAAAAGGCTTGAGCTCCATTGTGTAAATGTACCACATTTCCCTTATCCATTCTTCGGTTGAGGGGCATTTAGGTTGTTTCCAGGTTCTGGCTATGGCAAACAATGCTGCTATGAACATAGTTGAGCACATGTTCTTATAGTATGATTGAGCATCCTTTGAGTATATACCCAAAAATGGTATTGCTGGATTTTGAGTAAGGTTGTTTCCTAATTTTCTGAGAAATCGCCCTACTGATATCCAAGGGACTGTACCAATTTGTACTCCCACCAGTGATGCAGAAGTGTTCCCTTTACCCAACATCCTCTCCAGCATAGGCTTTCATTAGTGTTTTTGAACTTGGCCGTTCTTATAGCTGTAAGATGTAGTCTCAGAGTTATTTTGATTTGCATTTCTCTTATGGCTAAGGATGTTGAACATTTCCTTTAAGTGTCTTTCAGCCATTTTAGATTCCTGTGTTGAGAGTTCTGTTTAGGTCTGTACTCCAATTTTTTTATTGAATTATTTGTTCTTGAGTTCTTTATATGTTTTGGAGATCAGTCCTCTGATGTGGGGTTGGTGAAGATCTTTTACCATTCTGTAGGCTGCCAAATGGAGTACTACACAGCAGAAAAAATAATGACTTCTTGAAATTTGCAGGCAAATGGATAAATCTAGAAAACATCATATTGAGTGAGGTAACACAGACCCTGAAAGACGTATATCATATGTACTCACTCATAAGTGGCTTTTAGACATAAAGTAAAGAAAACCACCCTACAATTCACAATTCCAGAGAACCTAGACAATAACGAGAACCCTAAAAGAGACATTCATAGATATAATTTACATAGGAAGTAGAAAAGGATAAGATCTCCTAAGTAAATTGAGAGCATGGGAACCATGAGAGAGGGTTGAAGAGGAGGGGAGAGGATGGGAGTGGAGCAGAGAAAATGTATAGCTCAATAAAATCAATAAAAAAAGAAAAGATAAAGGCTTGAGAAACTAATGCATGTTTCAGAATTCTGTCTATAGTTGTGTTTCACAAATGCACATTGGTGACTGAATGTAATGTGTCCTTATTTGCTCCTTCTTAATCTCTGAGCTCTATGCAGGAAGCATTTTTCTAAATATTTAATGCATTGAGAACTTTCAGAAATATAGCTGTAGTTTAAAGTGTTTGTGTTTTATTGACACACTTCACTGCTGGGGAATCCCACGCTGTCTCACAGAGTAGCTGTCATTAGGAACAGCAAGGAAGAGACACTTGGGTTACACCAAAAAAGAGACCAGAGACTGAAGGAGGTGAAGAAATATAGGGCCCTGAGATCCACACCTGATGAATGTAACTGCCTCTTCTTCCCTCTGAAGCATCATCTTAGAACTAAATGCATTTCTTATTTTCCTTGCAAATCTATCCCTACTGCCTCTGGTGTCAGTGTCTTACTAACGTAAGAATCCTTATAAAATGCCATAGGAAAGCCATCATTTCTGAATAAAAGCTGTAATTACATTGAGCTTTATACTCGTTGGTTTCTAAGAACTCTGTGCAGTTAGATTTTGAATGTTTGTGATTACATTTTTCAATTTATTTCATTGAATCTGATAGATCATTGCCAAGTTGTGTATTACTCATTTTGTATTAAATAGGATCTTTGTGACTAGTAGGAGGTACAGGAACCCTTGGGACATGTCATTTGATTAAGTCAATTACTGAACTCATCCCGTATATACTCAATCTATGAAGTTGTTTCATTCATCCATCTATCCATTTATTCATTTATTCATTTTTCTAATACAAATATGTTTTGAATCCTTACTGTGGACCAAGTACATAGTAATGATTTTGAAGAACAAAAAAGACAAAGATAAAAAAACTGGCTAATGTTTGTTGATAAATTTTATTAGAGGCACTAGGTAAGAAAGCTAGGTAGTAGTAACTTCTTAAGGTTGATTCAAGGAGTCTCAGAAATTATGAGCAGATGGGATGATTTTTGGTCCAGAGCTTCTGCGGGAAGGTGAAGCTTAAATGATATCGGAACGCAATCTAGACAGACACAGAACTGGGAACTGACATGCCAGGGAGACATTCTAATATTCCCAAAAGCATTGTGATGAATGCCATTTTAAAAAGGAAATGGAAACAGTTCGATATATTTGGTGTATCAGTTTATATAGGAAGTACTATAGACCAAGCAGATGGAGACACCCAGCTCAACTCATAGAGAACTCAGCCTTTAGGGACTGGAGTTTTCCCTTTAAGTAGAGAGTTGGGATACACTATTATGTCTCATAGGTAAGTAGTGATAGGATGTGAATTTTACAAAATATGTCTTGGCTTTACCATGAGAAAATAATGTGGTGATCATACTACAAAGAGGTACATTAGGAATCCTTGATGCAGTAGGGAGGAGCTTGTTCCTGCCTCAACTTGTAATGGCAGGCTTTGTTGACTCCCATCAGAGGCTTTACTCTCTCTGAATAAAGAGAGAAGAGTAGTGGGGAGAGTGAGGAGAGAGGACAGAATTAAAACAGAAATCTTCTACCATTTTCTGAATCATAGAGTGTAAGGGTTATGTCCACTTGGGGCAGTGATTGTGGAACTGAGGTTGCAGGTAGCTTTGAAGGGTTTTGAAGATGACATGAGAAGAGGCATTAAAAAAAGAATAGTACCTGATGATGTTAATGGAGCTATAAAACTTTTCTAGATGGAAATTAATGGCAGTGAAGATGATGTAGATGTCAGGAATGGCTGGTGTCTTGGTTGAATTCTGCGAAAAATGGGATGATATAAGAAATATGGTAAGACAGATTTGAAGGGAAATTAGGTTGCTTTCACATTAGTGGATTGTGACTTGATGTGTGTTTATTGATAACCTGAAAGAGACATAACAGTTGTTAAATAGTCTTTGTGTGCACTATGTATGGTAAAGTCCTTGTATTTAAACTTCAAAAAAAGTTACCATTAGGTCAGTGCAGAATAATCACCATTCACACGTGAGGAAACGGATGGTCTTATATACAAGGTCAAGCTGATATTGAACATTCTGGAGCTGGAATGTAATCTTGGATTAATCAATAGCAGAGTCCAAACATATTAGCACTGCTTCATAAGGTCTCCATATAAAAAAAATAAAATAGGATATTTATTTATTTCTAACTGTGTTAGCATTTAAGTTGAGGAAGATTCAAATTAATACATATGTACCTACTGGCCACCAAACAGCAACTGCTTTAAAAAGTGGTTGAAGTTTGAACCATGGTTATTTTGGCTGTAATTTATAAGGCTTTCAAATAAAGCACTGGTGCTTAAATGCTACTTGACACTGTCCAGATTTATAGTACGGCTCATAAGTAGGGAACCTTGACTGGTTTAGTGAAGGAAGTAGGAAAATCTTGGAGAAGAGAGAAGACAGGCTCATTTTGAAATGTACTACGACCTTGGAACATTGTAGCATTTTTTTTTTCATCTCCGACTGTATCTTAATCACCACGTAGCCCAGGGGAGCCAAACATTTTTATATGTTTTAACAAGCTAAGTGATATTATAAAAGTGCTGCTAGGAGGATTTATTTTAATTGGAAGTTAAGACATCTCGGTCTTAAATCACAGTTAGTGCATTACTTAAGAGTTATGTTTCAGGTTAGCTTTTATAAGTGCAGTCGCTAATTTTTCTTTGGTCATCAAATAATCCCTGGTATTAAAGTTTTACTGATATTCGCTTCTTTTAACAGCAAACTTCTTAGATGTTTAAGCCATACATTCAAAATATGCTTATGGTTTACATGTGCTGTTTAATGTGATTTAACGTTATATGTTTCACATTTGACTGTTTCCCTGCAGTGGTGTTACATGCTAGAGGGAAATACTTTGCTGTACTGCAGTGAACGTTTGGAAAGGGCAGACTTGGTGGGTTAGGAAAGATTCTCAGGCAGTATCTAGAAACATTTGAAGACAGGATAGTTTTTACAGAGAAGTGGGGTATGCTTCTGGGGTTTGCGGTGGTTCATGGGTGCTGAAAAGTGTCCCCAAATCCTCCACTGTAAAACATCATGTAGCTCCAGAAGTGTCAGAGTTCAGAAAGTTCCCTTAGTGCCTCCACTAATGAAAGGTACTTTCTGACATCTAGGGTGGAAACAGAGATGTAGAAGGTGAAGAAGCAATAGAGGAAATTGAAATGATAAATGGGGTATGTAACTGAGTGTTTAAAATGGGATAAAGAGAGAAGTTGGGGCCATTTGACTTAAAGGAGTATAGCCTTTGGTATTGAGAGCGCTGTGTCTGCATATTAAGGCAAGAATACATTCCTCTGCTCTTACTAATGACTAAAGACATGTAAACATGAACAGTGTTGAGTAGAAGATAGGCTAAGCCATCTCCCAGAGGGGTCTGAGTTACCCTTCGGAGCTGGAGAAGACTGGAACTCGGGAAGCAGGGAGTAGGTTGTCGACATAAGGAAGATGTCGCAAGTGCTCTGTACATTTTGTCAAGCACACTGGATTAAATTTCAGTTTTCCTTAATGTGTTTTAATGATGTCAGATACTGTGGACCAGAGACAAATCATTTGATACTACTGAAGAGAAAAAATCTTATGATATGGATTGTATTAGTTACTTTCTGTTGCTGTGCTAAAACACTATGACCCAAAGCAGCCTATGGAAAATTGTATTATGTTGGCTTACAGTTCCTGAAGGAGAGTCCTTACTGGTATGGAGCACACTGGAACAAACAGCTCAGAGATCACATCTTCAACTTTAGGTCGAAAACACAGAAAACAGATTGGTAATGAGGTAGTGCTGTAAACTCTTACAAGCCTTCCCCAGTGACATAATTCCTTTCTCAGGGCTGCACCTACTAACCTTCCCAAGCAGCTTCAAGAACTTCATCATGTTCAAATACCTGAGTCAGTGTGGGGCATTCTTATTCAAGCCACCACAGCAATGAATGCGAATCATCTTAAAAGATTCATTGTAAGATGTATAAGGACATTTTAATAGAAAAAAATTATGAAGTATTTTATGAAATATATTATGTACGTTTGATACAAAATATCAGAGACTTCTGATTCTTATTTGTATAGATATTCCATATTTATTTGGAACAAGATAAGTAAGAGGATTTACGTCTATGAAATTACATACAACTAAAATGTTGTAAAATGAAGGCATGTTACATTTATCTTGCTATCTGTGTTTGTTGGTATTTTGCTGTGCTTGCCTGGACGAGGTGTTATTTCAGGGTCAGAATAAAACTTTATCTACATATGAAGCCTTGCTATCTCAAAAATATTTTATAAATGTCAGTTTGTAAAAGAATACTCAATTTCTAATTACATATTTAATTTTTAGGAAGAAAAACATCAAATTGAACCAAATTACAAGAAGGGATAATTTAATTTTGTCTTATGTTAATGACATCACATTTTATCTTTAAGTAAATGTGAGATCTACTTGAACCCTAATAAAATATAGATGATGATAGTTAAACAGAGATAAAGAATTAAAAGGAAAAAGTTAAGTCGTAATTTTTGCAAATACATACAGTGAAATATTCCTGGGGAGAAAGTTAGTATCCAACCCACAGGTGACTTTTCCTTTCATGTGAAAATTGATATCCTAAGAGAAGTGCTTATTTGAATAAACTATTTAAGTCCTGTTCTTTTAGTTAGAGAGAGTCTGCGCTAAGACCAACTTAATGTCTCAGTAAAGAAATGAACAAAAACCGAAAATGATCTAGCCATAAGTTCATCCAAGAAGGTTACCTAAAAGGTGTCCTTGGTTTTATATTGGCTTTAAACTATCACAAGTGTATATTAATATTAAAGAGTAAAAAGATAATGCAGCACAAGGGGCTCAACTGCTACTATGGGGTGGTGATGGCATCAATGGTAACTTAGTTCAGATGGAGATACGTAACTTTGTGTGCCTGTCAGTGTTTGTTAATTTGGAAGGCATTTTCTTGCCTTGTGATAACTTCGGTATTGATTTTGTAGGGCATGCATGCTTACTGGTGTTTAGTTACTTTTTAAGTTTATGCTTCAAATTAAATGTATCATTTGATATGACTATAAGAATTTCTTTGTTATGGCTGATACAGACATTTCTGTTTTCTTGTAAGACTTAATATTTGTTGGGCAATATTTTCAAAAGTAGACTTCAGAAGCTATTGCTCCGGTGACCCTGATCCACCTCCTACTGCTTTCGACTTTAATGTAGTTTTCATCTTGGGCAAGGTACTATTGCCATGGGTCATGCTAACTGGACGGTTCATATTGCAACCGGCACGGCTTCCATGGGAGCCCCCTGCCAAGTTCTGCTCATTTACATGAACTTCCACATTAACTGTTCATGCAGTGAGTGTGACTTTGCGGTGCTACCAGGCACATAAACCCTAAAAATTACATAGTAAGCACTGTATCATGTTTTTTTTCCTGCAAAATAAAACACGCCAGTTTTGTTGTTATCCATTTAAACATTTTTAAATTCCATTTGATCTTTATTACATGACTTTTTGTGTGTGTGCTTTAGTGTTTTGCCTGCATGTGTATAGTGAGGTTGTTAGATCTTGGAGTTATAGACAGTTGTGAGCTGTCATGTGGATGCTAAGAATTGAACCTGGGTCCCCGCCCCTATTATATTACTCTAAATTTAATTTAACTTTCATTAGGTGCTTTTCAGTAGCTTTGGAAGGGAAGAGTAGGGGTATTCACGAGTGCATTCATTGTCACATCTCTAACTGAAGGGAGCAGTTCTGCCACCTAACACATGCGCACAGCCTGTTTTTCCTCATACTTTTACCAATTTTTATCTCATTTCCTCACTACCTGCTTCCTTTCAATCTTTCCTTCTTTAGAGAAACTCAAGCTAAATTTGTGCCCAGAAGTTCAGCAGGAATCATCAGTGCTAAGACTTTCCTGGCCTCCCTCCCTTTTTCCCTCCCTTTCTCCCTCCTTCCCTTATTCCCGCTAAAGTATGGACCACCTCATCCTGCCAACCTCACAATAGTTGCCAGAGCCTCAGCAGATAACCCATTAGGGCCACATAGGTTCTCTGTCTTCTAAAATTGTATTTTAATCAAATTAAACTGGAGTTATCAGAGAAGGGAACCTGACTGGTTGGATAATGAAACCATACCTTGATAATTTGAACAAAAAAGGTCAAAATATGATCCTTTCTTCAGAATTTTTTTAAAGCACAGGCTAGAAAGTGAAGAAAGAAAGGCTTTCCTATCACAGCCTTGCCAAGTTCGGTTTTGGATAATGAGTATTTATCCAAACTCTCCTCTGAGTCCTTACAAGTATTGACCACGCCATGTCATGGCGACTTTGTTTTTTGTTTCATCTATGCTGTAGGTGAAACATTCTGTTTCCTTCTCACATCGCAGGAACAATATTGAGCTAAGAAAATTCCATGTAGGGTTCTAGTATGGTCAAATTGTGAGTCCTAATTGAAAGATGGGCTATATGACTCACTTAATGCAACATAGACACACTGTACATTACTGGGTACTTTTCATTATCGTGATTCGTTCTTTAGGCTTTGCATTTTCTTCTTTAATAGTACTACAATTGTGTCTTAATGTATATGATTGGCTTTTCCATAAAATAAAGACTACACTCAACATTTTAGAATAGTGTCTGAGCACGTATTTAAGACTGACAGTGAAGAATTAATTTATTCTCTGCAAATGATAATTTCTGTAATGTTTCACAAATAATTTGCCTTAAGTCTTCAGTTAACTGTTTAGTAAAGGTCATGGAAAATCTTGTTGAACACATGTGTCTCTATGTGCATATCTACATGTAATTAGGATGAAAATTATCCGGCTTGACAGAACTTGTAAATTGCACATTCACCTAATTTGATCTATTATTTTAGTATCCAGTGAAGCCCTGTTTAACTTAGAAGAACAAACTTGATGACAAAAGACAGGTTTCAGCCCCGTTACATTCCACTTAGCTTTCTCCAAAGCTTGTTCCTCATCTCCTATGGTGGCAACTTCCTTGATGGTCCTTATTCCTCTCGAAATGCTCTTAAAATGCCCCAGTCATTTTCTTTCTGAGATAACATCTCAATTTTTGCATCAGCAATGCAGTCCCAATGCTCACTGAGTGATCTGTTACATGCAAAACCATAGATAAAAATGCCTTAATCAGGAATCCAAACAGATTTTTATTTTTCACTTAAAATGTTTGGAGTTTTCTTAATTTGTGTCTTGAAAGTATAATACTTGTACATATGGTCAAAGTTGTCATGACTTGTGATTGTTTTGCCCTAATGCATTGAAAAGAAGAAACAATGTAGAAAATGAAAAAGGTGTTTCAGTTTTAAGGAGTCCTCCAAATTCCCTTTATATTTGTGCAAATGATATTAAGCTATTAAGTCACAGAGATATTTATTATTTATATACAACACCCATTATGGTTTAAGTGGGCAACAAAAGTTGATTTTCTCTCACAGCTGTTTGTTAAAGTGGAGTTCGTGGATGGTAGGGGTGGGAGGGTGTATTATTCAATCAAGAGGGATTCTAAAGAAAACTCTGCTGGATATGTTCCGGGGATTCACAGTCCGAGATTCTACTATAGTTTAGAAAATATGGAATTCAGTGTGTTGCATAATTTGTCTTTCTATTTTCCAAATGACTTACCTAGAAAATTTCCTATCTGTTGGCTTAAGAGATGACACATCTCCACTTCCTCTCATCTTAGGATACACATATATAGCTCTTTTGAAGTTTTTGGTTTCTGTGAAAGAAAAGTTTTGAGCTTCAGTTTTATTGCTGGGATTGTATGAGAACAGAACAACTGACTGTAAAGTGTGCTATAGGAAGGCATGTTAGGAGTATTACCATATGGCCTTCAGCCCTCCATATCTTCCTGTCACAGGCTTGTGTAGTTTATTTCAAGAAAGCACCTGGAATTGAAAAAGGAACAGGAGAAATTCTTGTTCCTCTTTCTGTGGCAGCCATTATTTCCATGGTGTGTTGTGTTGACCTAGCCCATACAGTGGGCAGACTCAGCAGCAGAGTGGGAGGTCCTTGGTCCCTTGTGCTCAGTGATTGGCTCGGGTATTGGCACTTGCAATGGTCAGACTCAGCAGCAGAGTGGGAGGTCCTCGGTCCCTTGTGCTCAGTGATTGGCTCAGGTATTGGCACTTGCAATGGTCAGACTCAGCAGCAGAGTGGGAGGTCCTTGGTCCCTTGTGCTCAGTGATTGGCTCGGGTGTGTGCTCAGTGATTGGCTCGGGTGTTGGCACTTGCAGTGTAAAGCACTGAGTTTTCAACTGAGGCTTTTGGTATATCAATGAAGACAGAAGAATATAGTCTATATCAGTAAAAAGCAAAAAAAATGCCCTCAGCTTTAAATATTAGATGGAATTTATTCAGAAAAAGAAGCAATATGAAGTCCAGATGATTGTACATTAATAATTAATGAGAAATAATTGCTTAATTTTTCAGTTAAAGCACTTTATTTTAATGGAACCTCTTGAATTAAGAAACATATCCGTATGTTTTTCCTGACCATAATAGCCACAGTGTATCTTATCAGATAATTAACTTTCACAAACATAATAAGCAGCCAAGAGAGTAGCAGTGACGTTGTCATAACAAAACAGCTGTCTGAATCATAAAGTCTTAACAGAAGAGCCGCTGAAGTTCACGTTGCTTCTTCTTGCAAAGGGCTGCCCCTCTGTTACTATAGTAATGCAGCAGACATTTCTGTGAACAGAAATCAAAGCCGGGAAGGAAGAAGACACAGGGAAATCCTGCAAACAGATTTAGAAAGGAGTGTGTACAGCTACTGTGAGCGCTGGTAGCCAGCTCCTAACTGGATACAACAAACGCCTAGTAATGTCTATGTTGACCTTTAATAAGGAAAAGTGACTGAAGGACTCAGCTTTGTTTTCTAATTCAGGGAAACTATCTCCCTCTTGGTTGGGCACATGGGAGAGAATTAATCTACTTTTTATTTCTTTCCTGCCTTATGAAGTAATTTCATTAAGAGCAAATTCCAGGTTGTGCACTTGATATGGTCTTTTCTGGTCACTGTGCACCCCACTAGTGAAATGCAGCAGCTCCATGGTGGAGAACGTCCTCAGTCCTTCAGAGTGAAGCTGTTAGATCTTAGAGAGGACTCGTGTAAAACTGATTTTGTTGTTGAGTATATATTTCTTACTTCAAATGGGTGTAAATAAGAAAATATTACTCCACTTAAAAATGCCTGGGAAATAATAGACCTTTGTAAAATAGAAATGAAATGTACTTGTTTTTTATGAATAATCAAATATGAATATATATTTTTTGTCTTTAGTGATTTTCTTCTTTTTGTATTTTGCAAAAGTGAAGGGAATTTCTTGGTAGATTTTAGTGTTCAGAAAAAAAAAAAAACATGAGACCTTTTATTCTACCTGATGATTCAATTCTACTCAGTTGGTAGGAGTGCTTGGTGCTGCTTTATTGTTAGAAGTTGGGTGGTGCATTCACACCTCATTAAACTGAAATGAACCTCGATGGTCATGGTGCATGAGAGATTTGTTTAAAATTAGGTGGAAAAGTATTGGAACTGTAACTGGATAACTATTCCAAGCAGCTTCCAGAACAGTATTATGTGGTAGACAGACAGTTGGAGCTTGAGATGCGTGGACACAGAGCTGACCTGAAGTATAAGACCTGGCAATTTTGGCAAATGTGTCACAAATGCCTTTGCAGGCTACTCATCCAATGTTGCCTGTCGGAGGGTTGGATGATACACAAGAATCTGCTTCCTCCTATTTTTCCTGTGATCAGTTTGGTAGGGTGATACCTGCTTTGTGTTTGTATCTGTAATGTTTATTTCTACGATCTGCTTTCATTGAAGAAAAAATTAATGTCTTCAACATACTATTTTTACAATGGGAAAATATCTGTATTCCCCAAGAAAATCTTGGAGAGTGTGTGCTACTGGCTTGGGGGTAAACTGTGCTTCAGAAGAGCAGTTTTGCACTGTGCTTACTGAAAACAAGAAGGTTACAACCTTTTATCATTTTCAAACAAAAATTAACAAAAACTTACAAAATACAAACCAAAAATGATTGGTTTGTTGATGATGGCAACATTCTTGTCTTTCAACATTTTTTTTTCTGAAATAACATTTGGAGTATATACCAGTTTGTACAATACACTAATGTTCATATTCCAGGAAGTTTTGTTAAAAAATATAATAAAAGGAACAAAAATGTCAGATATACTCTTCTTATCTTTGTCTTCTTAGTACAAGGATTACAGATATGTAATGTAGTACCCTGCTTGAAATTTCTCTTCGTCATCATCTGGGAAGGTTTATAAGGAGTGTGAATTGTCAAGTTCAAGTGCCAGGTTTGTGGCCAGGAAGGTAGAGAAGGCGCATCAGCTTGGTGAAGTTCAGTCATTAAGATGAAGTCCATGCATTTTAGTTTCCTTCATATGTGAAGACTTCATTAGTAACAGGCATACTCCTTCTCTTGTGACTTGGTCTGTGGGCCGGTTTCAGGGTGAAATCTCATCACAGCTTTGCTTTCACTGGCACAAACAGAACACAGTTTGCTGCCATGGCCAGAAGCCAGGGTGTCATTGTCCTAGAAAAGGACAGAGTTCCCTGGTTTTCCAATTCTCTTAGCATTAGCATTCTATCTGTGATTGATTTTTCCCCTTTGCGTTATAACCAACAAAACGCATGCCTTAATTTGTGTTGGGAAGAAAATCAAGAATTTCAGGTGTGCACCTACTTGATTATGTTTGAAAAACACTCTTCTCATCATGAACGTCTATCATTTGAAAAGTTCCTTTTCAGCTAAAAATGAGTTTGGAGAGTCAAGCCATTTCGAAAGTTCAATGATACAGAATTTTACTTCATAAAGTTTATTTTTTGCAATGTAAATATCTAATTCTTCCGAGACATCAAGTGTTCTGCTACAGTGTGAGAGAGCACAGCCTTTTATTTTCTTAGATTCCAATTATCAGGGGTTCCTTACTAGGCTGTCTTCACTCACTTTAGTAAGTATGCTTCTTATGGGAGACATGAGCACTTGCTACAGAAAGCTAGTTATTAGAAGATGGTAGTACTGTAGAACCACCATTTACATACTACTTCCAAACTGTAACAGGAATACTCTTTTCAGTAGTTAAAACCCATCTTTACATTTGAAATTGATAAACTCGAATAATTGTAGGTTACAGTAAAGAGTCCCATGTAAAGGTGTACTCCGAAATCCCAGAACTTGGAAGGTGGAGTCAAGAGGATTAAAATTGTTAACATTGGGAAGGTTCTTATGAAGGAACTTGCAGTAATTTTTTAATATAAAGAATCTATAGATCTACCAAATATTGAAATAAATTGGTTTCTTATAGGTCTGTTTTAATAAGCTTTTCTGATAACAGTCAAAAAAAAAAAACCTCTCCCTCATTTTAGGTATTTGTTTGATTTCCATAGTTTGTATCATCCTGGTGTTATGTGTGATCAGTTACATTGTAATTAGACAACCTCTTAGGATCTGAAATAGACTGAGTTAAATCAGGTCAACATCTACATTTACCTCGTGATATTCTGAATGCAGATGCTCACAAAGCAGACCTCTTTAAATTTTTTTTTTTTTTTTTTTGCTAAGGAGAGTAGTGAAATCTTTTTTTTTTATTGATAAAAGAAGAATAAAGAAAAAAAAAACAAATTTCCACCTCCTCCCAGACTCCCCTTTCCCTCCCCCTCCTCCCACTCTTCTCCCTCTCCTCCCACTCTTCTCCCCCTCCTCCCACCCCTCTCCCCTTCCCCCCACTCCTCTCCCCCTCTCTCTCCAGTCCAAAGAGCAGTCAGGGTTCCCTGCCCTGTGGTAAGTCCTAGGTCCTCCCCCCTCCGTCCATATCTAGGAAGGTGAACATCCAAACTGGCTAGGCTCCCACCAAGCCAGCAGATTGCGTAGGATCAAAACTGCGTGCCATTGTCCTTGGCGTCTCATCAGCCCTCATTGTTCGTCATGATCAGAGAGTTCAGTTTTATCCCATGCTTTTTTGGTAATAGTCCAGCTGGCCTTGGTGAGCTCCCAGTAGATCAGCTCCACTGTCTCAGTGGGTGGGTGCACCCCTCGTGGTCCCGACTTCTTTGCTCATGTTCTCCCTCCTTCTGCTCCTCATTGGGACCTTGGGAGCTCAGTCCAGTGCTCCAGTGTGGGTCTCTGTCTCTATCTCCATCCCTCGCCAGATGAAAGTTCTAAGATGATATGCAAGATATTCGTCAGTATTGCGCTAGGATGGGGTCATTTCAGGTTCCCTATCCTCAGCTGCCCAAGGAACTAACTGGGGACCTCAGCTTGGGCACTCAACAGAAGAAATCTTTTAAACTTAGAAGAAGACCGAGACTAAACAAAGCAATTAGGAGTGACACCTGCAATAGAACCATGGGAGTAAATGAGTTCACTTTTTTAACCTTTGGCTCCACGCTACTGTGTTCCTCAAATGTGTCTCATATAATCATTTATTTTAGAATCTGAAGTTGGGTAGCAATTGTACCCTGCTGCAGTATGGCACTGGAAAGAGGGCTGCTTTTAAGAGCCTCTGAGATGATGGTGCACACGTAGTAACTTAACTGCTATTTGGCGTACTTCAAAACTGGTTTCCTTACATATCTTGATGATATTTTAACTGTTTTACATGACAATTTGATTGTGTCTTTTTTGATCTGGACAATAGAAAAGTATATTAGTTTCTGTACAGCTGTGTTAATTAATGCATTTATAATTAAAAAATTGGTAGTTAAGGAAATTCTAGTCCTGGGTTTTATTAGCTACATGCAACTTTTATGATGGCTAGTTGGCTACCTGTCAGTTCTCTTGTGTAGTGACAGCATAACACCCTTCAGATATATGAAATATACCAAGTTATTAGTCATTCATTTAGGAACTAGAAATAGAATTCTCTTAGTTATTGACACTGATAGTCATCAGTGTGTGTGTGTGTGTATGTGTGTAGACAGAGACTAATATTGTGTTTCTTGGTCATCCTGACAAAAATAATCACACAGAAATTATATGAATTACAACCCTGTTCTGCCAATGACTCAGAAATATTTCTAACTAGTTCTTACATCTTTAATTAACCCATTTCTACTAAGCTGTATATCGCCACAAGGTTGTAGCCTACTGGCAAGGTTCCAGCATGCCCTTCTCCTTTGGCAGCTACATGGCTTCTCTTTGACTCCTCTCTCTCTCTCTCTCTCTCTCTCTCTCTCTCTCTCTCTCTCTCTCTCTCTCTCTCTCTCTCTCTGTTCTGATTTCCCACCTGCCTTTGCTCTACTAAGCCACTGGCTGAAACAACATTATTCATTAACAAATAATAATAAAACATATTCACAGCATACAGATGGGCATCCCACACCATGTGCAGAAACAACCTTTTCCCATAAGGCCAGCTGTAGTGAAGTATGAGTAATCTTAATAGAGTCTTCAAGTCTGTCCCAATCTAACTGTCCTTGATGGATTCCACAGAATTGCAAAATTGCCTTTTGTCCCTCTAACCTTCATTATGTGAATGCTGGAAGTAGCTTAGGAGGGGCAGCAAGAGCAGCCAGAGCCCTTAACTGCAGGGCCACCACTCCAGCATTTCCCTTGTCACTTAGTTTATGTCCCTCAAGCAAGACATATGACTGAAAAATTCTTTGTACCAATGAGGGTGAACGATCACTCCAAACTCAGAGGGAATCAAGAAACTCTGTTATTTAACCTCAAAATTTCAGTGAATTCTTGTTGAGAAAGGGAACACCATTCTTTTCTTCCATTCAAGTTTACACTGTATACCTAGGAGTGTAATAAGTCATGCTAAAGCAGCTGGTCAGGAAAGCACAGCTTCCATCTGGAATTTGGGGAGCTGTAGACCTTCCCATTAAAAGCTTCTGCACAAAACGTTCCCCGGAGCCTTGGCTGACATAGATATGTTGTGTCTAGGTCAGGTTGCCTATTGGGGAGGAATGACTTTCTACCTTAACCGCTTGTATCTTGTTTGCTTCATATTCTCATTACTTGCTGTTTAACTAATGCCAGCTACATTTCTAAGCCATGTTTAGGAATCTTGAAGCTCATACTGTCTGTCTTACATCTTAACAGGTGAAGTGAAACTATATCTTATTAAAATATTAGAATGATTACTTAAAATACTACATGGAAAAACAACCTTACCGAAAATAGAAGGCGCTAATGATATAGCTCATGATAGCACAAGGAAGGCTCACCTTGAAAATGTGGAAGAGTCTTGGCAGATTAATGGGCTTCAGAGGAGTTCACCTTCCTGAAGGCATCACCCAAGGGTAAATCGTGATGTGATGTGTGACAGCAGACTTGTTACTATAGCCACATACTAAGTTTATTTTATTTCTTCTCAACCCAAATATTATTAGTTTTCTTGGTGAGATATGTTCATCCTTGTAACCTTAGTGCTTATTTATGAAGAATTGAAAATACATTTAACCTTACAGTGCTTGAGGGTTTGTCACAAGTGTAATCTGTACTTGTGGGTTTTTTAGATTAGCTTAATTTCATAGACTATAACATAAGTAACTTGTAATAAATGTATAAGTAGATGCCTCATTCATAAAAGCTTCTTTTTTGCAGCAGTGTCTTAGTTCAGCAAGAAAAAGAAGCCAGATAAGCAAGATCTGTGTGCAGAATCAAGTGTGAAGCAATGATAATTGCAAAGAAACAGGGTAGAGCAGTGAGCAGTTGGCTTTATTTGGAGGAATCTGAGCCAGGGTGTCCATTGATTCTAGAATTTTGCAAGATAGAGCTATTGCTTTTGATGTGATAAATTTGAATATTCTTTGGAGCATATTCACAAGACTTGCTTATGGTGGTGGGCAGGGTGTGACTGACATAATCTTGGTGAGACCAGGAGTCCTACATATGTCCTGTCGTGCACAGGCCTGTATTTACAAAATCTCAAAATGCCCTCTGCCCCAAAATGGGAGTAGCGAGAGACCCTGTCCTGATAGGACGTGTGTGTTTTCCAGGGAGACAGTGGAGAGGCTGTTGTATGTATAGTATAGACAGATATGTGGTGTAGCAATGTCCCAGGGTGGTGAGGGGACACATAAAATACACATGTGATTCAGTTGGTCTTCCTCAGGGCAAAATGAAAGGAAGAGTGATTTCTAGTTCGAAAGCCTTACACATGTCGGATAACATTATTTTATCTGTGAAGCAGGAGCCCCAAGCATCAGTCTTCATGAGGTCAGAGTTTAGAGCAGGGCAGGCTGCTGGAGACAGGTACAGGCAGGAAGTTGATTGAGAGATGGCATAAGGGTCCATTTGAGGTTGTAAATCATGAGTTTTCAATCATACTAGCTCTTACACTGCTGTGATTTTTCTCAGGTAGGGTCATCCCCTAAAAACGTGAAGGGAGAAAGATATGATTTAAACCAGGTTGGGGATCCTTTAGGCCGATGCACTGCAGTGAATGTTCAGGAACCTTCAGGGCAGTTTTCAGAGCAGTTTCCCTACTGGGGCCCTGGAATGTTCAGTGAAGGATGGCAAGCCGCTAAGAAAGAACTGTTTTCCCACAGGCTCCTGGGTGCGTCTGCTGCCTTTCGCCTGTGTTGTGACTGCCTTGGTGTCTTCATCACAGTACATCTCACAGAGGTGTTTAGGAAATCCTAGGTACCATTTGTCTGGGGAGTTGGAATCACAGCTATTTAAGAATCAGTGTCTCCACATCCCTTTAGATTCCCTTCTGTCTTTTTGTCTTGCAAGAAAAGAGGTCTTTTGTAATATTTTTAGATCTACCTCTATGGTTCCCAAAACCTCAGAGACTAAGAGCTGACAGAGACTCTGCAGCAGACTTTAAAGCAACATTTTCTTTCATGGAAAGAGGAACTATGACGTGGTTATAAAATGACTTCAGAAAATAAGTGGTATTCATCTCTTTTGCCATCCCAACGGGTTCGCCTCTACTTAGCAGAAGGAATTTTTATGCAGGATAACCTCAGTTTCCTTTACTAGTTCTTACTATGTTCATCTGGGATATGACCTATGCATAATACTGTATAGTCATAAGTACTCCTATTTCTCAAATGCAAAAATATACTTTCTTCCTTTCTTAATTCTCTTTGGACATTAACAGAAACTTTCAGGACCTTATCTAAAACTCCCAAATACTTGGGGTTCCATACTGATGTTTCAGAGTGATGTGCAACGGCCAATGATTTTGTAAAATTGGAGTTTTAATAATTCAGATTGTATTTTTTAGCACTAGAAAGTAGGGTCAGCACAGTAGGAAGACCTGAATATGGTCAGTGAAGCCCTATTGGTTGCCCTGGGTGTCTATGGCATGCCTGAGTCTGGCAAGAGGCCTTGGGACTCTGAAATGTTTTCTAAGTTAGCAGGGGATGGGCACATCAGCTGTCAGCCCCAGCTTCTGTTTATGCTGAGAACAATAGACATGTGCTAGAGCAGTAATTATTGGTTGATTTTCTTCTATAATAAGTGTCTTAATAATTTGTCACGAAACCCACTTAAATTGCTCTGATGTTGCCTGCACCCGTTAAATTGGGGAAGCTGAAGCAAGAAATGTTCCGTTTATTTCTGCATGCATTCACTATTGGTAAATAGTGTAATTAAATTCTTGTTTGCAGGTTTTTTACGAAGGTTATTTCTGTATGGGAAGACCCTTTGTTTTTGGACTTAGGACCCTGAGCTCTAAATTAGAGAGGGGGAATTGTTGGTAAATAAGGCCTTCACTGTCTCTGCTTCTTTGGAAAGCCTCCCATATTCCTGGAGCTTGGGTACTGTGTTTCTCTAGAAAAGCATACATAATCTGACCAAAGTGAACTGGTTCCAGGGTCCACTTTGGCCCAAGAAGACAATTAGGGAGTTGCTATTTGAAGACCCTCTGTTTCTGTGGGTTCAGAGGTGAGATAGTATTTACATATTACATGTGACCCCTTAATAGAACTGGAAAGGAAGGAGGGTAAAGGCCCTATCCTCTTGATGACTGATTCCCTGAGTGTCTGAGTGTATTGCAGCTCCCAGAGGAGAAGAATACAATGTTGCATGGTAGTGTTGGCAGGGTTATTTTATTCCAGAGAACTAAGCACACAATAGTAATGTTATTACATTAACTTCTGCTCCACCTAGAGCTCATTTTGTTTAAGTTCTTTAAAGCTTTATTTTTATCTACAAGCCAAGGAGTTGAATCCTGAGCTGTTTCAGTGCCAGGGTCCAATTACTGTCGGCTCAGGTTTGCTATGTGGACAGGGCCAGGCCACGGCTGGGTGCTTATCTATTATTACCGTCGCCTGCTTGGACATGACTTCACAGCCCTAGCATAGAGCCAGTTGTCAGGCTTTCCGTCTTTTGTATTTTCAAATAGCTGCCTGAGGAGTGTTTTCTATTGGTGGGGCCACTGCCTGAAAATGTAGAGAGCAGTTATGGTCAAGGTTAAATTCAGACAGGGGCATAATGGGTCCCTCGTGTCTGGCTAGTAGGCATGTATGTAGATGTTTCCCTTGATTCTGAAAGGGAGACCAATTTTATTTTTAAGTGAATTTAATATGTAAAAATAAGTCCCCTTGAGTACTTACTACATATATTCAGTTGGAAAGATTCCAGCAGCCAAGAATTTTTAATATCCCACAAAGCGTTGCTAGTCCTAATGGTTACCTAACATTGAATAAGAAGATATGGAAGATGGTAGCTCATTGCTGTACACTGTCTGGCTTAAAATTTGGACTGTGTGGAGAAATACATTTAAATGGAAATAAAATGGAATCTCAGTTTAGTAGGAATTATTTAGAAGGAACAGAGATTCATACCTAAAATTTTCTTATTACTTAAATAATTGTATTTGCTTTAAAGTGTTTTGAATGCCTCTAATGTGCAGGTACTACATAGAATAAAGCTATGGCATAAATCTTACAGACCTGGAATACTAATGCTTTTAGCAGGGTACTCATCTAACTGAGAATAATGCTGGCAGTTTTCAAACATGGCTGTTAAATCATCACTTCTTTTTAAAGCAACACTGTCTTAGAGGGAAGTAATTTTCTTTTTAGTTTGTGTTTTATCTTTCTCGTTGTTCATTATATACTCACATAAAGATTAACAAAAGCTAAGAGCCTTTAAAACAAAATATTTAATACCAAGGAAGTGTTTTTTAAAGAATCAGTTTTTAAGTGCTTAATCATTTCAAAGTCATAATATTTATTTAGAAAATAATATATTAATTGCAGGTTTTTGCTGTATTCTTATTATAGAGTTTTTCAGTAGCCCACACCTTTAATCTTAGTATGCGGAAGGCAGAGGCAGGCTTATCTTTATGAGTTTAATGCGAGACTGGTCTATATAAACATTTCCAAGCCAACCAGAGCTACAAATGAGACCATCTCAATCAAACAACACACACACACATACACACACAATCACACACAAAATCATTCTGTTCCTTCTGCATGATATCGTATTTTACACAAAATGCAGCTTTTTAATAATACACCAAAATAGTATACATAGTAAGCAGCTGTATTTTCCTATAAAGGTTTGTACATAATGCTTTTCAGTTTCTGGAATAAATACATTTGAATGTTGTTTCTAATCGGTCTCATGAAGAGATACACACCTACACACACCTCTTCCACATTACAGCTTGTGGGAAATATCTAAGCTACACTCATTCCAAGACTACTTTGCCAGCTTAACTGCCAGCTTGATCAGAGGGAAATTTGTGTCAGCCAAATGTTGTTGATTGATTCCCGGAGCGAATTACCTATAGTGCTGTCCCTACATGTTCATTCCAGCAGATACTTTGAGACTTCCCTGCCAGTACCCGTCAATCCCAGATTCCATCTGCAGTCACATCACATTCCAGAGCAACTAAAATGTCGGTTCTGCTGATCCAAACACTGTGTATATTGCAACAGGCCTGTTCACATGTACAAGAGGGCAGGCCCATGGGTCGGAGCAGCAATGAGGTGTTCAATATATTGTAGCGATTTATCTTACTTCAAGATATATCACTACTCAAGTCATAAACACTTACTTTACAGCTGTGAACGGAATGGTCTCAACATCATAACTTTTTATTTAACATAGAACTATGGGTATTATGACCAAAATAAACAGTCCTCTTCTTTGGCTACACCAGCGCTATAAAACTCCTCTGAACTATTGACATTCTTAGTAAGACTGGCCATTTGTTTTGGTGTAAGGCATTCAGGGTAACCACTGGTTTATGACACAATCTTGAAGCACAGCATTGTCTGTGCGGCCATTCTCACAGGCCTTGTACCAGAATCATACGTTCTAATGAAAACACCCCATCAGTATCGCGGCTTAGATAGTTTGCTTTCTGTATCCAATATGTTCAAAATATACAGACTCTGCATCCTTCTTCATTCAGCAGAATGATGTAATGGAAACGGGTCAAAGCCACGCATAACATACAGTATTTACTGGCATTTTCTTCATTTCCTCTTAATGTTAATATTTTTCCGTGGCTACTTAACACAGATACCGCAAAAGAAGCTCCTCCACTTTTGGAATGCCCGAGCTATAAAACTTCTCTAAACTACTGCCGGTTTCAGTAAAACTGGCCATTTATTTTGGAGTAAGACACTCAGAGTAACCGCTAGTTTATGACATAATCTTGCATCACAGATTCACTCGAGGAATCAATCAGCCCCATTTCCATAGACTCCACTTTCACTTTGGTTAAGCTGGCAAGATAGTCTGGAAAGAAATGTGGCTCTGAAACTTGTATCCTTTAGCATCTTTAGTATATAATTAGTTTTCAAAGCAGAGTCATTACATCACTCACTGGTAATTTACTTCCTATTTAATCATAATTTATCAAATCGGATATGCTGACCATCATAAAAAGCTATTATTTATTCTTCATCCTAACCTGATACACATTGTATGCCTGCAAACTGAGTCACCCAGGGCAGGTAACTTGCTTATTTAAAAGGAGTGAAACACCACATATAAGCAAATTGGCACACGCACAGCATAGGCAGAAGCCGCACCACTACCCCCAGTTTTTTATTTCTAGACTCTGAGCCAACGTCGTGTCCTTTTTTCTCTAGAATATTCCAGTGTCCTTTCTTTCATTCATTTTTAATATTAACTTATTTTTTCCTTCTTCTTAAGAGAGTGTATTGCCATGTACCCATGCCTAATCTAGAATTTGCCTTGTAGAACTCAAAAAGATTAGAACTTTTCAAAAAGATCTACCAGCCTCTGCCTCCCAAGTGCTGGGATTAAAGACCTTTCTCTATGCCGAGAGATATTATTTTTAAGAATATCTTAGAGTTATGTTCCATTCTGGTTTCATTTTCAACACCACCAGCAAAGGACCTGCATGAGAGAAGAACCAAGAATGAGACTTTTCAACGTGAAAGGCTTTCAAACAGTATGGACTGTTGGTTATTCTTCTTTCCAGCCATACTGGCATATTAGCAGAAGTGACAGAAGCTGGGGTCACATCTGAGGTGAAATATGTTGGAACCCACCATTGCTTCTTGCTGCTCAGACCTGTGGGGTGATCATCTTGGACCCACACGTGTGAGCAGGCCTGCAGCCGTATGCACAGCGCTTTGAACATCAGAGCTGGCATTGTTTTTGCTGTTGTTTTTCTGGAATGTGAGGTGACTGCAGATGGTATCCAGGATTGGAGGGAACTGGAGGAGAAGTCCCAAAGTGCTGGAAATGAGTTACTCCTGGAACAAATCAATCACATTTTAACTGACACCAATTTCCCTCTGGTTAAGCTGGCTAACTATTCTGGCAATAAAGGTAGTTCAAAATTTTTCCAGCAGCTGTAATGTGGGAGAGGTGTATGTACATGTGAACACATTCAATGACTCATAAAACTGATAAGAAATGATAGTTCTATAATGTCAGGTTGGTTAGTGTGTTGACGATCTATCAGTATTTTCTGGTTACTAGGAATATGCCAGATGTTGTGGTGAATGTTTGCTCTCCATGATCCCGGTTGGTTAGTGTGTTCATGGGCTATCAGTGTTTGCTAGTTACTGGGAATATGCCAGACATTGTGGTGAATGTTTGCTCTCCATGATCCCGGTTGGTTAGTGTGTTCATGGGCTATCAGTGTTTGCTAGTTACTGGGAATATGCCAGACATTGTGGTGAATGTTTGCTCTCCATGATCCCTTTAGAGCTCCTAACAAGCTTATAGGTTGGTCCTATGATTTGCTCGGTTTTAACACATAGAAATGAATAGTCAGGGGCCGGGCGGTGGTGGCTCACGCCTTTAATCCCAGCACTCAGGAGGCAGAGGCAGGCGGATCTCTGTGAGTTCGAGGCCAGCCTGGTCTACAAGAGCTAGTTCCAGGACAGGCACCAAAAGCTACGGAAAAACCCTGTCTCGAAAATCCAAAAAAGAAAAGAAAGAAAGAAAGAAATGAATAGTTATGTCTGTATAAACAGCATAAAAACTCTGTGTTTTGAACTCCTTCTAGATCATAGATTGTCTTTTTCTACAATTGTATGTTATATTGCTACATGAAACTATTCTTATTTGTAGTACTATTACACTGATGACTTAGTTCTTTTTTCAAAGGAAAACCTAATACTTATTTTATAAGTCACTTCTGTTGATGATAAAATATAAATGTCACTCAACTGAATTGCCAAATCTTCTGGGAAATATTATCTGAACTGAACTAAATTTCTACTGAATATTCCCTTAATGCTTCTTAATTAAAAGCAAAGAATGAGTTGCAACAACAGCCCTTACAAATAAAACCAAGCTTACAAGTTGTAACATGTAGCATATTTGAAATTTTTATAACTCATAATAATCTACATTAATTTAAAATATAGGGTATTTTATATGTAGATATGTGATTTTATAGTTTGTTGATAGAGTAAAATAAATCATAGAGGTCCATGGAAGTCACTAAAATGGACAGAGAATCCTAGCAATAAAATCAAAACTGCTGAAATCTAATTAATTTCTATGACAAGTTTCCTGCATGAGAGTGTCAGAAATGAATTTGGAAGTCTAAGATGTATTTGACTATTTTACCTGGGAGGAGGTGGAAATTTGTTTTTTTTTTCTTTTCTTTATTCTCCTTTTATGAATTAAAAAAAGATATTAATAAAAAAATTGGAAAGTATTTTTACAGTATACAATAATATTTTCATGAGTTCTTCTACAAAGTCACTTCTTTCCTATTGATGTTTGTGACTTCATAACTAAGCATACCTTCTTATGTCTCAATGGAAAATGTTCAGATCAGGCTAGAAGAAGTTTGCTTTTTGGATTGGGAATCAGCTAGCACCCTTCCCAAATGATCATCTTTCTTCTTCACCTTCTGTCTCTCATTTTAAGTAGCTGAAACCTTGGCAGTAATAAAGTCATAATCTTTAGTATTATCAGTGGCATGGCCAGTAAGACCTCTGATATAACATAGGTGTTTAATACTTACGTTATTAATCAAGACCAACCTATTAAAATTTCTAATAAGCTTTACAATTGTCAGCTTTTCATAGTGATTTCTATATGTAATAGTTTATCATACTTTCTGGACTTTTACACTAAGAATAAAGAACATCAGAGTTATATATAAATATGAGTGAGCCATAAATATTGTTAATGTTTTTACAAGGGTTATTTATTTAAAAAGAATTATTGGAGGCTTTTGATGATGCTGAAATAGAAGCAGCTGGAATCCTTTTTTTTTTTATCTTTTTTTTTATTGAGAAAATGAGAAAAACAAGTTTCCACCTCCTCCCAGCCTCCCATTTCCCTCCCCCTCCTCCCACTCCTTTCCCCCTCCCTTTCGAGTCTAAAGAGCTGTCAGGGTTCCCTGCCCTGTGGTAAGTCCTAGGTCCTCCCCCCTCCGTCCATATCTAGGAAAATGAACATCCAAACTGGGTAGGCTCCCACAAAGCCAGCACATTACGTAGGATCAAAACCCCTTGCCATTGTCCTTGGCATCTCATCAGCTCTCATTGTTCGCCATGTTCAGAGAGTCCAGTTTTTATCCCATGCTTTTTCAGTCACAGTCCAGCTGGCCTTGGTGAGCTCCCAGTAGATCAGCTCCACTGTCTCAGTGGGTGGGTGCACCCCTCGTGGTCCCGCAGCTGGAATCCTTTAACAATTAAGACAAAGTCTATCTATATTCTTTAATGTTATAAAATTTTGGTTTCTAAATATTAATTGAACTAGATATATTTTCAATATAATTGTGTTATATATTTAATGACTGTTCAGATAGACATTGGGAGGATTTTATTCTGATTGAAGATGAGTATAATCTCTAAATTAGATAACATGAGAGAATTAATTTTGCTCAAGAGAAGAGCATGTACCAGTGCATGGAGGGCAGAAAATCAAGTACATGGTGGACAGAAGTGGACATGTGTTTGGAAAATTCTAATAGCAGCAGTTGACAAAGATCTAGAAAGCTTAATCAAATTTTCTAATTTACTTGACAACTGTGGGCTTTTTTCCCTGTCTCTTGTGTGAGTGGAAAATACATAGCTATCATTACATATTTATACAAGCACTAAAACAAAACTCAAAAAGAATGAAAGAGAAAATAAAATCCTCCACAGTAATATATAATATTGATAAAATATATGAAACCCTGGCATGAGGGTGATCAGACTAGAGATATCAGTCACAGCTCTCAACTAAGCAGACATTGCAGTTATTTAGAAATATTTGCCTAGTCCTCTCCCCAACAGATTTTCTCTTTTATGGGCCTGGGAATGAGGCAGCACACACCTGTACATTTTTACTCCGAGGCTTTCAGTTAATTCTAATATACATTTTAGGAAGAAAAGCAAGGCCATTCTTATTGGGTATAAAAATAGACATCTATAAAATATTCAAAGTGTATTAAGTGGCCCAGGAATTGGTCATGGGACGGATGTGTCAGAATATGATATTGAGTTTGGAGGGTTGAAGCTCTGTGACATGAAGAGCCACAAACAGAAGTGGCCATGTGGGAAGAGGAGTCTAGGGAGATGTGGGTCATAGTGTGCATTCATGTGCTGCTTTTGCAAAGTTAGAAAGGAGTTTTTCAAGTATCCGAAGCATAGGCTAGACATTGAGAGCAGACTTCAAGTGGGGTATATGCTGCAGTAAGTCAGATCGAGTGTGCCAAGTACTTTCCCTTCCTTTCTCTTTCTCTCCCTATTGCTTTTCCTGTCCATTGGTGTACAAACCAACTCTTAACAGCTTAAATAATGGTAGCTGCATAGAGGCTCCTGTCTATAAAATATGAGCACACTCCAGCAGCTATTTCCAGAGAATTTGTAGCTGAGACCTTAGTAACAGCGGTGGTTTCTGTAGTCATAGTAGTGCATCACTGAGAGGTCTTAAGGAGAAGGAGAATCAATAGCCAGGACTTTAACGTGTTTGATGTTTCTTATGGGCAGATGTTGATCATATATATAGACTACTTAAGAATGAATGTAGTCAACTCTGCTGAACTTGGAGCCTAGGTAACTTGTGTCTGAACTTTGTGGCATATCTGTAACTTTCTACCTTCTGTGTTTGAATAGTAAAACAGGGCCTCACAATTATACTAGAAGCTCATAAGTCTCTTGGGTCTAAATCTCCCTGGTTCTCTTTTGATCTTTCCCCCTCTTCCTTTTGCTGCAAATTCCTATATTATTTTAAAGCTTTCTCTCAGTTTATAAGATAAAGTCAGAAGTACACTTTGTGGGCCCACTGGAAATCCTTGAGTATAAGATCATGAAATCACTTCCTCTAGTGCATGCAAATTATTAAGAATAGTTATTTAATTCATTTAAAAGTATTCTGTCCTCTAAATCAAAATTTAAAGCTAAGAGGTTGTTTAGGAAGTCATATTAAATGGAAATGGAGTAAGCAATTCATTTAATGGACTGACTTTTAGGGCCTTGGTTGGCCATAGGTACACCAGTGAGAAAGTTCAGATTAAGCGTGACCATGTTAAAGGCAAAACACCCCTATGTTAGCAAGTTTACAGAACACATATTGGGAAAACCACACAGTTCCCAGTTGTGCTGTGAGCTCTGTCTTCCTCACATACACATTACCTTGGGGACCTCTTCATGTTCCCGAGACCTTTGGGACCTGTCTTCTCCCTGCACTCCTGCCCAGTGAAAATCAAGCTTATGGTAGTAGCATTCACACAAGTTCTAGCCACTCTTCATGTTCCCCTAAGTCACAAAATGATGTCCTCTGGCTGGAAGAGAAGGTAAAGCCTATATTGGTTATTGCGCTTCTTTGAACTACCTTCTTCTGCTCTTTCATTTCCCACCCTGTTATTGTAGGTACCCTGTTAATGATCTGTTCTTCAGAGTTCTTGCCTTGACATGTGCAGGCACAAGTCTGAGACAACTCAACTTGAAGGTTCGCGAAAAGGGAGGAAGCCGGTTCCTGAATACAGGCTGCCTACATCTTCATCCTTCACATCCTCTCTCCTTTTGTATCATATAGCAGTGTTATTAACCTTCCCATTTCAAGATCTTGAGAAAAATGTTATGACTAATATCCCTTTAAAATCAAAACTCTCTATTTAAGGAAATGATAATCAGTGAAAAGAAATGAAGCCAATTAGTTTCATGCTGCTTAGTGTTTTTCCCTGTAAGACATATTTCCTTGAAGTCCACAGAAACATCATATTAATTAGAGTTAAATTTGACAAATGGTATCACATTTCTTCCTTCACTTTATAGTGTGTTCTCCGCTCTATGATCCTATTTTAAGTGAGTTGCAGTTGACCAAACTAATTATATCAAACCTGAGTCATTTTAAACTTTAAGAATTTTCCCTATCTTCTTCCATAGATACTAAAAATTCATCAATGGATTTGTCCTGCTAATATCTGGCTATCCCTAACAAATTCTACTAAAGAGAAAATTTTATCCTCAGTAGTACATGTGGTTAAAGATGATCAAGGTAGTTTGCTAGTTTTGGTTCGTTCACTCCATATATATTGTCAAAACCTGCTTGAGTTAAAGTGCATTGCTTAAAGCAGTCTTGGTAGCTTTATGTGAGGAGCAATTGCAGCCAGCTAGCTGCATTAGTCATGGAAGGCCAGGGCTTTATGTAGTGGCAACTGAACACTTCTTTATTGCTCTTTCTCTTTATACTCTTGGCATTTCTTTCACTTTTTTCTTCAGGCTAAGTATACATTGATGTTTGTATTTCATAGAATGAAAGCCTTCATGACACAGCCTTGTACTTACCCTTGTGCGTGATGTCCTCATTTGTTATACGCTCCTTTGTGATATCCTTGTTTGTGGGGTTTGAGTTAAAACTATGTTTTGCTCTTTTAATTACATACTTCTTCTTCCTTCTTCAGAGCATGGCTAACATTTGGGAAGAATGTACTCCAAAATATGATAGTGTGTTGAACCTAGTTCTTTTCATCCTTTGCCAGTGTAGATGGGAGATTCATGTTTCATGTTGTTATGCCCTCTGAAGGTACAAATTTTCACTTTCCCCCACATTACTGGGATCATGAAGTTTAACCCTGTATTACATATCTGCTAGCACCTTTCTGCCAAGAATTGGCTGCATTAGTCTTAGAACTGGTTTGGCCACAACAATTATTTATCCAACACTCATGCCTACTGAAAGGATTATCAGTAACATCTATTACTTCCCATCATACACCAATGACATTTATTCCTTTTATGGTTTGAAAATTGTGGGGAAGATATTCCATGCAGATTGTAAGAATCTGAAACTTTCCTGCATTTGTTGGAAAGAGAAACAAAACAGTGAATAGAACCCCTTACAAATGCTTCCAGTGCAGGGGAACCCATAGTTGTTCTAGGGTTATTAAATATACTGTTGGGGTGTGTGTGTTTTCATCTCATCTATTGGCTCTCCATTTCTTTTCTATAATCTTGCAAGAAATTTGAAAACAATGTAGGTGGATTTAATTTATGCTGGTCAGTTTTGGAATATAGACTGGAGATTAAAGGGGCTCAAAATTGACAGTATTGTGACATTTAACACAGCAAAGCAGTGGACAGACTTTATTTCTCAAAGACAGTCACTAGGAATTTTCTTTTCTTTATTAATTATGTTTTATGGATGAGATTGTTTTTATTTTTATGGATTTATTTTTATTAGGTACTGACTAGGGGGCATTTATTATCAATTTGCATTGCTTAAAATAGTGGAAAGCAAAATAAGAAAGCTCGTAATACCATGATTATTTTCAGAAAAGTGACATTAGTTCTTTTGTTTTGTTTTGTTTTAAATCCTTCTCAGTGTTAGTTTAAAATCATTTTTAAGTATTTCCCATCATTCATTGTAATTACCTCATTTACATTTCTACCCATGATCCTATATGTGGTAGTGAACAGGGCTGGGGGAGTCATTTCATTCCTAGCTTTTCCTAACACAAACATGCTTCAGACATCAAGAAGCTGAATTTGTTGACGAGAAGTAGAGTCACCTCCTATGAATACCCTGTAAAGAAATTTCTCTCTTTCTCTTCTCCTGCACTCCTGCATTTGTGTGACTCTATAGTTAGATAGGAAACCTCAAAACAGGAGAATATCTGCAAAATACTTTATTTCTATCTCTTAGGTTGACAGTGAAGAAATAGTAAAACTATGATTGTCCACAATAATGCCTCTGTCTGTCTGTCTGCTTACATAATTATCTATCTCCCTACCTACCTACCTACGTATCTGTCATCATCATCATCTGTGAAATAACAGTGAACCTCAGATGGGCATCTGTTTTCCCTGTCTGCAGAGAAATGAAACTGAGTCGGACCATGTCATGGGATTAAAAGACAACAGGTCGAAGCAAGACTGAGGGTAGAGTTTCATGGTAGCAATGAGCAACGAGCAAATAACAAATGTTGCTATTATTTTCTTCAGTCCCAGAATTTGAAGATTAAATTCAAATTAAATGTTAACTAGAACTATTAATAGCTACTGTCAGTGATACCAGTAAAGAACAGAGGGTGATAAAATCTGTAATGGAGTAAAAGAAAAGAAAGCAAAATAGAAATGTAAAGTGTTCTTGACTTCAAAACACTTTCCAAATATATCAATTAAAAATATCTCAAATATGAAGAAAGGCGAGATGGCTCAGCAGTCAAAAGCTCTTGCTGCTGAACGAGTTCCCAGCACCCATATTTGGTGGCCCACAATCTGTGTATCCAGCTCCAGGGGATCTGATGCCCTGTTTTGACCTCTTCATATCCTCACACACATGTGCACACATGCCCACAGACATTATATATCCTCTAATCAAAATATGACCTTTTAAATATTGTGCAGATCTGTAACAAAGACAGGAAGACATAGAAAAAAGCAACTGACGTAGTCCCACTTCACAAACCATCATCATTATTGCTTTCTTATACTTTGCATAATTTTATGTGTTTTCTTATCAGGTGTCCCTTAGATAGAATTCTGTATTATCATTCTGTGGCTTTTCACTGACTCATAAATATTTCTCCTGCCATATGATAAAACAGCTTACACTCATAAAATATTTCATCTTCATCGTATAATCAATTTCAGCATAAACATCAACATTACATATATATATATATATATATATATATATATATATATATATGTATATTTGTTACTTATATCCCTCTGCTCATCAGATTTCCCAATGAATATTCTTGTATATAAATAAGATCTACATCTTACATCATCACTCTGACTGATTTTTAGATTTTTGATATATAGGATAGGAAAAAAGCCTTTTCAAGGAGCAAGAGAAGTGTAATTGCTGAAATATTTAGTGGAAACAGAGACCCTGAAACTGCATTTTCCATTTTTTATCTTTGTCAATCATCAGTGGAAGTTTCCTAAAAAGCCCCCTTTCCCTGTGTCACAGGAAGCTTCTCCTAGTTCTTTTTCATAAAATGAGGAGAAAGTGACAGGAGAATGTGTGGAAGTCCCCGTGCCATTTTTCCTTCCTGTTTCCTGCTGTGCCTTCTAATTCCAGGCTATATTTCTTGTCTCTTTAAAATTCCCTAGAACTTCACTTAAATGTCACTGATTTTAATAGCCCGGCATGGCAGCACTGCTTTCTGGCAGTGTCCTGATAGTAACATCAAAGCAAATGTGCTGGAATTTTACTCACTTTGATTGATGAGCTTTTGTTACAGAGGACAAATTGGATTTTTAAATACTGGTAATAAAAATTAATGTGTGATGTTGCGTTTTGGATGTTATAGGATCTCTGCCTTAATACAGGTTTCAGCAATGAAAGCTCTACCAGGTAACAGAACTTGACCACAAAGTTACCATCAAAGGCGCAAGGTGCTTAGCTCATTTTTCAATCTTCCCACACTGATGTGAATTAGACCGTGTACTGTGAGCGGAAAGTGTACTTGGGAAATGATCTGTATTTTGATATTTCTGCTAATTGTGGTGTTTATTTCTTCTTATTTCAGCACCGCCCAGGTTTACACGAACTCCGGTTGATCAGACAGGGGTCTCTGGTGGAGTTGCGTCTTTCATTTGTCAAGCTACAGGGGATCCAAGACCTAAAATTGTCTGGAACAAAAAAGGAAAGAAAGTCAGCAACCAGAGATTTGAGGTATTAGGTCCATTGTTCTGTTTCTCTGGGGAAGAACACATCTATTCACTCTCTGCTCTGTCATGGGTTGGCATAAGCACTGAGGTGCAACAATTATGTCACCAGCAATGAGCCCTGTAGCTCAATATCTTTCTAGAATAGAGAACGTGATCATTGGAGTGGCTGAGTTTGTATCCACGTGTGTAAAAACTTTAGAGTCTGGAGAGGTGACTTTGCAGAGAGCTTGCCTGAGATTCTGCAAGTAAAGGGCCTAGAGCAGTCTAGAATCACCTGCTAAGGAAGACCGCTTTCTTTTAAGATTTCATGATAGAATCCAGTGATCTCAAGTCTAGTGGCTGCACGGAAAGGTGTTGATTTTATAAGTCCCTACCCTCTCAGTCCCAAAGTTTAAATGCAGTTTTATTTTTGTGGAAAAGGATTTCAGTCTCTTTTACCAAAAGGCAACAGAAGAGCAAGGATTGCCACGTGGTAGTGGTGGCACATGCCTTTAATCCCTGTACTCAAGAGGCCTGAGGCAGGCTGAACTCTTTGAGGGAGAGGCCCTCCTTGTCTACAGAATGAGTTCCACATTCCAGGACATGCCCCAAAGCCACAAAGAAACTCTGTTTCAAAATAAATAAATACGAATAAATAAATAAATAAATTTTTAAAAGAAGAGGAAGAAAAGGGAAAAAACCAGCAAGGATCAACTTCGCTAGTCCTATGGACTAGAATAAGAGATTCACTTCCGTGTTTTATTGGTATAAAAAGCCAGACAGTCTACTTATGTAAGGAGACCAATGGAGACTTTTTCCTTCCTGCAGGAGGAAGTGCTAAATCCCTTCATACTTTCCTCTAGGGTGCTTGGAAAGAAGTGTGTGGCTTAGGAATCTGTTCATTCAGAAGCAAAACACACTTATAAATGAAGCCATGTAGAGTGTCCTGTGGCTTTTAGGGGACATTAAGACTCCTCGACGATGGTGTATTATAAAATCTTCATTCCTTTTTGCCTTATTTTCTAATAGATTTCACAGCCTATTTCAGTTTGGAAAATTGATAATAATCTGTGGTGAGAAATAAAAATCCCAACTATAAACCTAGTGTGTTGTCACCATTCAGAGTGTGGCAGGGTGATGGGTTCATATTTATAACAGTGCTGGCTAGGGATAGCAGGGAAATTTAAAATTTTGACTCCAAATCATAACCTATACTTTTACATATAAATTTTAATTTGTATATATATTTGGATTTAAGACACAATGGCTTAAGATTGTCTTAAAACACCTTCACAGAACTTCTTTTACCATATAAAAATGATGCATTGTGTGTGTGAACTTGGGGTATACAACCTTTTTTCCCTTTTATCATTAAAATATTTCTTGCTGTCAAAAGTTTTCTTTTATATGCTTGCTGTTAAGAGTGATTTCCTACAAAAAAGTTATAAAAATAAATGATAGAACACATATTTCAAAGCATGAGATCCTCTTTGTTCATAGTTGTTAACGAGACTCATATAAACAGATTCTGGGGAAATTATTTTTATACAAAGTGGCTAAATGAGGTGATACTGAGTCCTGTGCTGAAATGCCTTAACAAGTTGCTAGTTTGTGTAGACACGCACACACCCAGTCACGTACACGTCCTTACATACCTTATATGCCCGTGTGAGGAGGAGATGAAACTGATTTTCCTGCCACTTCTGTTGCCTGTTGCCTGGTAAGCATATATAGGCTGCTGCTTATGAAATTATCTTTCAAAGTGGGAGTTAGAACGCTGGCTTTTAATACGTGACAATATAGAAAAGTTTCAGTATACAAAATGGTTAAGGAATATGAATATACAATTACATTTAATTAGAATTAATTGGAATTTATAATAATGATCTTTATACATTTTCCTATATTAAACCATAGAATACTCCTAAATAATTTTACGTGAAGTTGTGGACTATTTGAGAAAAGATTTTAGTAACTGGATCTTTTCTAGATGTATACTAGATTCATGTTAAAATGTGTGCTTAATAGAGTTGGAAATTTATAGTGGTGTTTTGAGACATTTAGTATCTCTAAATTTATGGTTAAAATGGAATACATAATGAACTAAAATGAATACAATTAAAATATTTAGCCTGCTTCCTCTGTATGCTAATGCATGCACACAGAAAGTGGGATTAAGCAACTCTGAACTGGGTTTGTTAGAAAGTCTAGTTTATCTACAGTCAAGGCGTATGGAAACACTACAAAAGCGCAGTGTCCCAGTGAGCGGCTGTAGTCAATCTCTGTGATGGAAGGGTAGTGCTGTCCACACCTATCGTCATGGTTTGCAGACATGATTCTCGTTCTTTTCCCTACTGTTAGCAACCAGATCACCAGTGGGGTTCTTCTTTTTCACAGTGGAGCTCACAATGACAGTGCATTCAGGGCTGGTACTTAGAAAATAATTTTTGACCTGGTGAGGCAAACCTCCTCTTCATGGCCAGAAGGCCCTAAAAATGCAGAAAATGCTAAGCTGGAACAAATACTGGAATGAATTATGACGAAATTCGCGCGTGCTGACAGGCTTTTGGGTATGACTGTCCTCTTGTTGTCTGCTTAAGTACTACATTTATGCAGTTTTTCTTCATGGTTCAAACATACATGTATATTGTTAGGAACACGACCCTTTAAAGAGACAGAAGTATTTGTGGTGATAGGCCCTAAATTTTCACTTAATTTTCTGAGTATTCAATGAGTCCACATAAGCACATGTGCTGTCAAAGTCAATAACTCAATTTTATCCATCACAATCGTGCCATATTTGTATAATTACTAGATATGTTAATGAAGAAAATGATTGTGGTTTCCTTGGAGATTAGAAGTCTACTCCTGTGTATTTGTAGTTTTTGTCTTTTTTGTTACAAGGTATGTACATTGATCAAATGTTCTGCTCTAGCACCCTACTAGAAGTCAGTGCTCTGTCAGACCGATGCTTGGTCCATTTGGAGCCTAATGGCTGTCTCTGTACTACGGCACTGAGAAGTTTAGCTGAGGGATGGATGCTTGTAACAACACCTGTGACAGCTATTGTTTCCTCTAATAGGTAATAGAATTTGATGATGGATCTGGATCAGTTCTCAGAATACAGCCGTTAAGAACTCCACGGGACGAGGCCATTTATGAATGTGTGGCTTCCAATAACGTGGCCGAAATAAGTGTGTCCACCAGACTCACAGTTTTACGTGGTAAGTGCTCAAGTTCAAGCCTATTGTTGTGTTGCTGGAGCAATTCTCAATGCCAAGTGTTTTTCTAGAGGCTTGTTCAGAGACCAGTGTTGTGGTATGATCGTACGAGAAAAGGGTTTAAGTAAAACGTTGTGATGTGCCAAATGTTATTTGGACAGTGAATCGCTTTGTTTCTTGAAGGAATGCTAATCAGGAAGAGAAAATGACATTGAAAAGTGTTTGTTTTAAATGCCTGATGCCATTTTGATTTTGGCAAGAAAATCTAGATGGGAAAGTGTATGGCTTGCTCCTTTGTGCCTGGTTTTGTTTTTAACTCCTACTTCTATTGTTTCTTGTACACGCTGCTTTACCCATGCTGACACTCATGGATACTAAATTAAAAAAGTAATACTATGTAAAGATGAGCTTCCCTCCCTAAATTGTGAGCTCAAAGCCAAGGATAAGATATACACATTTTTATGTCAAAAATTGTTCTTTTCTTTTAGTCATTTTTTGAATTAGTATCCATTGAAGAATAAAATAAGATGGTGAATCGCCTCTTCCTCTGTGTGGCTTTTGCAGTTTGGTAGAGCATGGCATGTTCTCCTGTGTGCCTATTTTGTGGAGTTTCTTTACCATGATGGTACTGCAGTGTAAAATGTGGCCAACTGCTATATTTTCAGTCCATATTATTGAGTTGAAATATGAGCATTGCTTAACTGGACAGCTAGTAGATCACATTATCATGCTAATATTTTTGTGTGTCTTTATCTCTTTCTCTGTTATACTCTTCTCTTGTTTTTGCTTTGGAATTGATTGTTTGCAAATTGTTCAATAGACTTTTTAATATAATTTTGACAGTATTTGAAAAGAAATTAAACAAGAACGAGAAATTTCTAGATGTTTTAAGTGGCGAGCTCCCCAGAGAAGAAAACTTTAAAGCCAAGATGAGAGCTGGAAGAATTCTAGAGTTCAGCACTAGAGTTTCAATTCTCTGGAAGGGCACATGCAGGTGAAAAGGAAGATCTAGTAAGAAGCTTTCAGCTCTCTCTAAAGTGAGGCTTCTGGCTATATTCCTGTGCTGCTGTTCTTAGAACCTAGACATTTAGCCCAAAAGCTGCTTTGAAAACCGAGTCCCAAACTAAGAACAATGAAAGTGTCCACTTCAGAGAAAATAGTCATTGCAGGTTAACCCATGAAGACAGTTTTTCATCATTGCATGCAGTCCAAGCCTCCAATTCTAGAGAATTCCAGCCAATTTCAACCCGTGATTAAGCTCAAAAATTGATGGTAGAAGTCCTATGTTTTTCTCCTCATAATAAACCACATAAATGGAGGAATAAAATCCAATGGCCAGTTATTAACATTCAGATGTTAAATTTTAAGGGAGCATTCATCTGTGTGTGTAGGTGATATATTCATGTTATGAAGCATCTTGATGAATGCAAATCTATATTTGTATGTTCATAGTTTAAGCAAGGCTTGAGACTAGGTTCAATCCTTACACGCCCATACCTGAGCAAACTCAGACTCACCTGTGATACTCTTTGAAACATCCAATGGCCATTGATTCTCCCAGTAGTTAGCGAGTGTGAAATAAACAGAATTAATTAAGAACTTTTGGGCTTTTTGATTTTATCACCTAAGCTCCCTTGAATTTCTGCAAAGGAAACAGTATATGTGGTTTTCTTAACTTAATCTTTATTTATTCATGATCATATCAACAAAATGTTGGCATAAAATATTATTTTCCTTAGAAATTCACAGGGTTATATGTTTTCCTGTTTCCTGGCCACTGGACCCCTGTCTCCTGTGCTTTAAATAGTTCACCACTGTGTAAACAAATGCGTTTGACAACTTCAATATGATCTTGACTTTCTACATGACCACTTGTCATATGTTATTCATTTGAATGAAAGACATGATTATAATAAGATATTTAACCTTCCTTTCTTAGATAATTGCATTTACTCCTTCTCTAAATGTTTCATGAGAAAATTCAAAGGTGACATTGAATAACGGAAAAGTAGAAAAGCCACAACCTTAGAGTCCTTCCTTCCATTTCCATTTCATGAAATAACTGAGGATGGAATCATCTTTGGTTCACAGGGTCGCCTCTTTAACCTTTCTAGGTGTTGATAATTATATTCATAAAAACCATTTAATAATAGGACAGCAATAAACGAGTGGTTATGGGCTTAGAACATTGTGAAATGTTTGGGAGGTGGATGTGTGTGTGTTATAGCTAATGAGTTTTCTGGCCGTCTTGAGTTTACTTTCTCTTGCGGATCATGTTGGCCGATATTCAAGAGTTCCCACTTGGCAAGAGATGGAGACCACTCTATACTTGCTGTCCAGTGGCCCTCAGCACAGGCCTGTTTCAGCTACATGGGTCATTTATTTTCTTCCCACTTTGCTGACAAGTGCCAAATATGTGCCAACTGTCATGATGGCTTTTGTCTAAGTAGGATGGATGGAGAGCACTCATTTATTTCAAATAGGCTCTGCGCGATCCTATGTAATTGGATATTCAAATGTCTGACCTGGGTGACTAAACGCAGAAGACATTATAATAATAATACCCTGACTACTCATGTGCACTGAAGGATCATTTGGGGGACTCTTTCCCTCAGTAGTTTTTGTCAAATTTTCCCTACTCTGAAAAAAGCATTTTCACAGTACAGACACCTTAAAGCTCAAGGCTGGCCATGCCCTGAGATGAGATATTGGGCAGTTAAGCATACATTCTGTAAAATGTAGTTCCCAGAATGGGACTTAAAGGTTGAATGTGCTCATTCAGGTTGTTTTATTATTATTATCACCTTTATTTTCTGTGGTTATAGAAGTACAGACACATCCTGGCACTAGGTACCTGGGTCTTTAGGAGGCTTTGTATGATTGCTGGATACATGTAATTCCTCCAGACCATACTGGAAGTGAAGGCTGCTGGGATCACTAAGCTTGCTGAGGACTGAGGCTTATCTTCTGTGGAATATTGCTGAGAACAATGGATTAATATTAGACTTGTGGGTTGGTGCGTGCACGGGACCAGAGGTACATCTTAAGAGTAGGGATTGGCATCTAGATGAAATGGTTCTCTGGATCTGACTTGATTGCCTGGGAGGCTTCCCTGGTATCTGCAGGGAAACATAGAAATGTATATATAATGAAACTGGGAGGGAGCACATTCTACTGATGTGTGTTAGTAGCCACTGGGCAAAGGAGACAGTGCTTTGTAAAGTCTCTTCTTACGACTGAAGCATCTAAGACTGCTGCTTTGTGGCTAGAGGAAAGGGGTCAAAAATCCTTCCTTCTTACTCACAAAATTCCCTTGCACTAAAATGAAGTTCTAGCATAATTGAGTCATTATTTTCATTCCTTTCCTTCATACATGACCAAATTCATTCATGTTTCTTGAACTTTTTTTTGAGGGGAGGCAGTCTAGAAATACATTTTATTCAAACTAGTTATGCAAAATTGACATTTTCTAAATTTAGTGAATTATGTCCAGACATATTTGCGCATAGACAAATAGTGCTGCTCCTCAAACTACCACCAGCATCACTACAACTAAGCGTGGTAAACATGGCTTCTCTTACCTGCTTATGGGAAACTAGCTTTTCCACAGAAGACAGGTAGAGTACAGCCGCTGTCTAATGTGTCAGCAGCCCCAACCGGAGGCAGTCCATTTACGCAGTTTACAAAATACAGTTCAGAAAGTGACACAACTCTAGAAATGGCCACCTCTAGGTGTTAGACAATGCAGAGTACTTAGGCCAGGCTCCTGTCATTTGAGCTCCCATGCTGGCTCTGTGATAGATATCTAACATGCTCTTACCCAGTCTGCCTATGCCCCTGTTCTCCTAGTTATGTGCCTTCTTTATCTTCTCTACCTTCTTTGTACAGAGAAGGCTTACTTTGGTGTTCTGATCAGTCAGCTCTCTGCTCAGCTACTGTTTTATGATTCCATGCCGTGCCTAGTTCAGGAAGTCAGTTTTTGCAAGATGGAAAAAGTGTGTTCCCTGAAGGTAACTGTTACTGAGATAGTAAAACACGTTGAGCAGTTTGCATGAGATGAGGCAGCATTGCATTGTAAAACAGAGAGACGTGTTTGCATAATATGTCTGTTCAAAAAAATAAAATAAGGCATAAGCCATTATAGCTGTTGTTAAGGAAAAAAAGGAATGTGAACAACTTTTCCCATCACTCAGGGAGGTGGCAGTGAAGTCTCTGCCTTTGTGCACTATCCTGCGATCAGAATTAGCATGTTCATTACAGGCTCATTTTATTAATGCCTCTTTTTGAAGATGAACACAGTTGTCCCTGCTGTGAAAATGGTACTTTGCCGTTTATGTTATAAAGTGATCTCGGCTGGGGATCCAGGCTAGAAACATTAAAGAACAAAGCACAGCTGCTTGACTGCCACACAAAAGGATTTTATGAAAGACTGAAACAAAAGGAAGGGTGGCCAGCACAGAACAAACTCGCTGACAATTATGGTACTGAGGGAAGCCTACTTGAAAACGCTTATGAAATAGTGGAGTGCTTGGGATAAATTGATAACAAAATGCTAACATGTATACTGCTGTATAATGCTGTCTTCCTGCTAGAAAAAGGTGTCAGGGGGCATAGGCTGGTTATGGAAAGGAACTGCTGACTTTCAGCAGTTTGATCTTTAGGACTTAAAAAAAAATCTTCTAATCAGTATCAGTGTCAGAAAGGCAGATGGGGGCCCCTTTAAATAGCGTTGGGAGATCCGGGAAAGGGGAGAGGTTAAAAGAATCTTCTCTGGTGATGTGTATGCAACCTCAGGGCTGTCCCTGTTTGCTTGTCACTTCTCATCTTGACTGCCATGTGGATGGTGCATGCCTCTTCCTTGAAACCGTCCCTGCATCTTCTACTCACCAAGACCATGCCTTTAAAGAGAGAATAAATGCCATTATGAATTACTGCATTCAAGTAAGAAACAATTTTCTTCTCTTGACCTCTAAGTAAAATAATATATTTAATGATTTTAAAATGAATATAAAAGCCACAGGAGTGTTTGCTAATTATTGACTTAAAGGGACTGTGGCAGGTTGAACCAGAAAGAAACGGTGTCGTCTGCTATTTTGCTCATGATTTGAGAAATTAACATCTAGAGAACATGATATTGTTTATTCTGATCTTTGGGGGTTAGTGTGATGTTTATTATCATAGAAGAATAGCATTTTTCCAATAGATAAATCTACAGATATTTATGAGTCTGATGAAAATGCAAAATGTAATGAAACCTACCTAAATGATGCATCTTAGGAGAGAGGAGACCTGTGAGTGAAAGCTGGGAGCATTGAAGTCTGTCAGACAGAGTGAGTGAGAGAATGCTAAACACAGAGAGCTTTCATGTGTAAGAAATGACTATGTACTGGTCCAGGGCTGGTGGAGTATCATCAGGGTATTTCAAAGAAAGGTGACCACCAGCACTGTCAACAGGATAGACTTTTTTTTTAAGGGCTTGGCTAACATGATTAATGAGACTGACAAGTCCAAAGATATGCTAGGTGTATCGGCAAGCTGGGCACCCAAGAGGATTTCTAGGCCCATAGCCATCAGACTCACGGCCCAGAAAGAGCAGATGCTTCAGGACATGTGTGAGCAGGAAAAGCTAGGGTTCTGTTACAGGCAGAAAGGATTCATCCGCTCTTGTGGAATGGCTACCCATTTTTGTTTTGTGCTACCCTTCGATGCGGGAGAGCAACCTATTTTATGTGATGTCTTAAATTTAACCTTGTCCAAAGCACCCTCATCAAGAATATTTGAAGAAATAGATGGACAGTTGGTGGCCTATGAGAGCTAATGCATGAAATAAGCTATCGGAGAGGGACCCAGTAGCTCACAGTGGAGTAGAATAACTGAGCAGTCTGAGAGGACTCAATCTACGAAATGAGGACCAATAGGATGAAGTCAGCAGAGGCCAGCTCTGTGAACTGAAATTTGTACAGGAGTTTATTGCAGAACTCAACACTCATGGTCAATTTTATGTAATGTTTCTACTTTAACGCTAGATATTTAGCCGGCTTCCCCTAATAAAATTGGGATGATTTTGAAAACTTCAATATCATTGCTTTCAAAATTAGTTTTATTTTAAGATACTAATTAAGATGCAGCTTTAAAAGTTGCGCATGCATAATTCATTGAGATTTGGGGCACAGATATACCAAATATCTTATCTAGGCCTTAATTATCAGAGTCCCAATTACATATTTCCTTAGAAGAGCAAGGAACTTATTTTATCCTATTAAAAAACAATGGGTGTCTGGAGAGATGGCTCAGTAGGTAGGAGCATTTCCCATATAAGCATGAACTCTTGAGTTTAGATACCAACCAGGTGCTATGGGGATGGAGACATGGGGCTTATTGGAGCTGGCTAGCCAGCCACCTATCTCCGGGTTCAGTGAGAGACCCTGTTTTTTATGGAATAAGGCAGAGTGGTACAACAGGCTTTCTGTGAGAGTGTACAGAGTCATGGACCTCTGCCTATATATGTGCATATACCACACTCCTGTAGCATACACACACACACACACACACACACACACACACAAACTTATGAGTCAATGCCCACATTAAACTGCTAAACTAAGTGATGTAATATAGCTCAGTGTTCTTATTTAATTTTTACTTGAATTTTTTTTTGCCATACATACATTTTGATCATGTTTCTCCTCCCCCAATTCCTCTTGGCTCCTCCTACCTCCCTGCTCACTGAACTTGGTTGTTTGTCTCTCTTTCTTTAAAAAAGAAATCAAACAAACAAAAAATGTAGTGGCATTTCATTTGTATTTTAATAAATAAAGCCTGCCTGAAGATCAGAGAGTAAAACAGCTTATAGTAAAACCTTACAGACCAAGCAGTGGTAATACACACCTTTAATCCCAGTAGCCACACTAGTTTGCCATAGAAACTGGGTGGTGCATGCCTTTAATCACAGTGGTGAACACCTTTAATACTAGCCTTAGAAAGGATTATAAAACAGGAGGAGACAGCTCTCAGACACAGTCTCATTCTGAGATTCCTAGAGGCAGGATCGCAATTTCAGACTGACATGGAGATGAGAACCAGTGGCTGGCTGCCTTTCTTTTCTGACCTTGAGGTTGAATCCCAATATCTGTCTCTGAATTGTTTCTTTTTTATTAATTATGCTTTACAAAACTCAGGAAACAAGCAAGCAAAAGACCAATAAGACAAGCAAAAATGCCAAAAAAAGAAACCCAACAAACATGAAACAAAAATTTCACAAAGATGAGTTCATTTTGTGTTGTCCAACAACTCCTAAAGCTTGGATATTATATGCATTTACTCTCATGAATAAAGCTGATTGTCCCTTTGCATTTGTTATCAATTGCATGTAGCTTCTTGGCTAGGGGTAGTAACCGCATGTGTCCATTACCCCCTTTCAGGGCTGTGGCCCTGTCTGGCTTGAGCCTGTGCAGATTTTGTGCATGCTGTCACAGTTTCTGTGAGTTCATACGTACGTCAGTCTTAGTGTGCCTGGAGGATGCTGTTTCTTAGGGTTGCCCCTTTTCCTCTGGTTATTACAATCTTTCTGTCTTCCCTTCTGCATAAATCCCTAAGCCTTGATGGGAGGGTTGTCGAGGACATCTCATATAGGTTGGGTGCTCCATAGTCTCTCACTCTCTATACTATCCAGTTGTGGGTCTCTGTGTTTAAGAAAATATTTTATTAAAGATGGTAAGAAAAATATAAAATGAACTTAACTATGATCTTTAAAAAATATTTTACATGGGGCTGGAGAGATCGCTCAACGGTTAAAAGCACTGGCTCTTCCAGAGGTCCTTAGTTTGATTCTCAGCAACCACATGGTGGCTCACAAAACATCTGTAATGAGATCAGGTACCTTCTTCTGGTATATAAGCATACATACATGGAGGCAGAACACTGTATACATGGTAAATAAAATAAGTAAATTAATCTAAAAGAAAAAAAGAGACTAGAAGACCTCCATCTCAAAAAACAAAAACAATAAATAAATAAATAAATAAGATAGCTTACTTTAATTTATATCTCAGAACTTTCATGTCCTTCTTTTCAATATCTTTGACTACTAGCCTTGTTGGCGCAACTTTATATTTCCATTAAATATGTATTACTGCCAACAGTTACAATAGTGGACTTTTTAATAGTTAACATATTTCAAACATGCATATAATGGACATAGTGGTTTCTATGTCCGGATTGTAAATTTGACAATGGTTTGATTTTCTCAGAAGGAGTTCTTCCCTTTTCAAGTTATTATCTAAAAGAGACTTCGGAAGGAATGAGCCAAGCATGATGGGACACACCTGTGAACCAGCATTGGGTTGACTGAGGGGAGAGCATAGCTCTGGGGAGAGAGAGAGGGGTAGATTGCACAGGGACACTGAGGGAGGAGGATTGAACTGGGAGACTGAGGGAGGAGGATTGAACTGGGAGACTGAGGGAGGAGGATTGAACTGGGAGACTGAGGGAGGAGGATTGAACTGGGAGGTTGAGGGAGGAGGATTGAACTGGGAGGTTGAGGGAGGAGGATTGAACTGGGAGGTTGAGGGAGGAGGATTGAACTGGGAGATTGGGGGAGGAGGATTGCACTGGGGACACTGAGGGAGGAGGATTGCACTGGGAGATTGAGGGAGGAGGATTGAACTGGGAGACTGAAGAAGGAGGATTTCGCTGGGGAGACTATGGGATGAGAATTGTAATGGGGAGACTGACTCAAAATCTCTGTCTTAGTAGCAGGATATAAAATCAAAGAATTCCATGTAGTTGCCCACTGCTTGGCTTTGATTGCTTGTGCATTTGTACACATACATGGCTAACCAGAGATGTAACATGAGCCAGAAGTAAATAGTGGAGTATAAGGTTATAAAAAATAATAGGTTTTAGTAAACCTAATTGTTGACGTTATATTGATACATTATACAACCAAATAAAAAACTCTGTAAATGGAGACATTTGTACACATGTATGTATATATACACATGTATAAGTGTTATGAGGTATATGCTGTGTGTATACATATATGTACACATACACACAAATTGTTCATGAAATATTTAACTTCATAATGCTTTCTACTTTTGAAATTTTTAATTTGTTTTGTTTTCATTTTATTTAGTCTTTTGATGTGTGTAAGCACTATTGCTTTTTAATCTGTGGCCAACATATATTTTTAGAATTTATTGGGTACCCAGAGTGTGCTTGTAGAGTGAGCACACACATGGGCAGAGAGGTGGAACCTTACACATGCATTAGAGATGGCTTGGGTGTGAGCTAGGACACCTTGCCTATTCTGGACTAAATGCTTATTGTCTGCTTAGCTACTGTGGGTTGGAGAATATGAAAAGGAATCAGAAAATCAAGGTTGCGTGAAAGTAACAGAGAGTGAAACAGGGAGGCGCAAGAGCACTCTAGTTCTCTGAAGCTATATCAGGCGTGAGTTCCTATGGGCACCCCTCTGCTCCCTAACTACATAGGTGAGATACACTCATCATGTCTAATGAAAAATTCTTACACTTTCAGAGTTATTGTGAGAAGTTATGGTATAGCTTTGAAGCATCTGGCATACTGACTTGAATATAAAAGTTCCTGAAATATGTTGATTCTCTTACTTCTCCTTTCAGTATACCTTCCAACCTGAGCCTTGTTCTGTCAGCGCAGCTCTATCTCTAGAGCAGTGTGGGACTCCTAACATGTCATGAAGGAGAATAGGTCATGAAAGATGTTTTCCTATATCTTTGCTTTGTCCAGGGGATTGAGAAATCAGCTGTCATATGTACATAAGATGAAAGACAACTCCAATACTCTTGTCTTTTTTTCTCAAAGTCTGATCATCATTTATTGGTCCCCACCCCCAACACACACATATACACTCTCTCACTCCTACATGCATACAAGCATGTAAAAAGATAGTTTTTAAATTAATTTCTCTTACCACTTGTGGTGCAGGACGTTATTGGAGGTAAAGTTTTGAATTCAGGTTCTGTAAACACAGACCCAGGTCACAAAGTTGCCTTTATTCTTGGCTCTGTGGCTGGATGCACCATTCTTCACCTTCCAGAGTTTCATCTCTCAAGTGAAGAAACCGAGAGAATATGCTGCCTATTGCAACCCATGCAGTCTAAGAAATGACATTTAGAGTCTCTAATAAACTTGCTCACTCCACAGTGTTGTCTCTTTGTGTCCTGAACTATTCTAAAAGCTTGAAATATTCAAGGAAGGACATAAATCTGCCTGCTTTTGAGGCAAGTCTGTTCCCTGAGATGCTGCTTGTGGTTTTGGTTAAAATGAGAAGCTGTTCCATGCTGCAGCGTCCCTCTCAAACAGGGATCTTCCTGCAATCCAGCACGCACATTTCCATGGGGCATTTGGTTCTGACCTTCTGACTGGCTCCCAAGATTCTCTTGGTGTCACAGGAAGGTTTGCTTAAATAGCAGACATGTTTGACATATGAAGCCTACCGGAGAATTGTCTGTATTCTGTCAATCATGTTTTAAATAAACGCTGATTGGCCAGGCAGGAAGTATAGGTGGGAAAACCAGACAGAAAGTATAAATGATGTAATGAGAACAGGAGAATTATGGGAAGGAGGAAGTTGATTACTCCCTGTCCTGCCCAGACCACCAAAGCAGCAAGAAGTGATCTACCCCACTGAAAAAAGGTACTGAGCCACATGGCTAACATAGATCAAAAAAAAAATAGGTTAATCAAGATGTGAAAGTTAGCCAGTGAAAGGCTAGAGCTAATGGGCCAATTAGCTTATAATTTATGGAGACCTATGTGTGATTTTCTTTGGGGCCAAACAGATGTGGGGTACTGGGTGGGACAGAAACCCCAACAAACAAACAAGCCTGCCCTCATGTTACATACAGTGGCGAAAAATTAAGCTCATTCATATCCTCCTGAATAAAAATGTTCTAAGAGAAAAACATTGAATATAGGAAGATTTGGGATCAACTTTGCTTGGATTGTGAGAAAATATGATGTAGTAAAAATTAAGTAATTAAATTTAATAAAATCTTTCAGCGCAATGCAGTAGAAAGAATGCCTTGTTAATCCTAACAATTGGCAGGTTGAGGTATGCAGATCTCTATGAGTTTGAGGCCAGCCTGGTCTACATTGTGAGTTCTAGGCCAGTAGGGCTACAAAGCAAGACCCTGTCTCATGAGGAAATATTTCCATTTGTTTCTCTGCTAACTTAAGGTAAAAGCTTTACTTACTGTACTTCATGTTTCCGGTCTCCTTCTCTTTCTCTAGTTAGAGATGACAAAGTAGACGATAACGTGTGAAGTGGTCTTAATAGGCACTAGTAAAACATATTAAAGTGTCGTCTCTCTTGGAAGACTTCATTAAGCAAAATTGATTTTGGTAATAAAATGTTTATTTATTAAAAATGAGATAGATATTTTCACCCTTAAGAAAAATCCATTAACATATACTCCAAAGCAACAAGCACTTGCAAATGCTAATTTTGAGGCCTAATCACTTGAGTTAGAACCCTAAGTCCTAAGGGTTCTAAGCATGTCATATGTGTAGTATGACAGATCTGCATTTCCAGCTCCTGTCAAACCCAATGTAAGCAACTATATGTGCAATGGCCAACTTATTTGGGCTCCGATTTTCTTTGTTGCAAAATTACCTTAATAAAGTTAACTTTCACTAGCTCAGTGGTAATTGAAATTTTCTCAGCTTGCAAAGAGATCCCTTCCAGTAATCATCTGCTTAGATGATTTCACTGTGGCTCAAATGGTTATTCTTAGTGGTTTGTTTTCAAGTTCCTGCAAAGAGCTCTCTGAAAGACAATGTTGTCTCATTGGATTGGCAGTTTGTCTCATTGGGACTTTGGTTTGGGATAATGCTTTCTTAATTCCCAAAGAACATGTTAAAATCTGTTTATGATAACCTAAAAATGAAGTGTTTGTTTGTTTTGATTATTTTAAGTACACCCGTATAGCTTCATGATGTAAACGGATGTGGTGTGCTTTCATTGCACCTGGCTGTCTCATGCAAGTTCATTGATTAAATTCAGGGGCAGCTCTCTTGTCTCCTACTATCTCCCCAGCTGCCATGATCCCAACAATTCCTCTATGGCAAGCATACATAGAGAGGAGGTGGTCTGATGGGTGGTGGAGCTGAACAAGTCCTCAAGCATGCCTATAGCCTGTAGCACCTAACACTCCACATATGGAATTATATGTTTTTGTAAAGTTTGAAAAGATAGAATTTTCCATTTGTTTAGGTAAAGTCGTTTCCCAAAGTTTTCTTGGGCTTTCCAAAATCTGGTTCTGTGACTGTAGTAGACCAAGCCACAGAAGATCCGTACTCTGTTTGCCATGAGTGGGCATGGGATGTCTCCATAAAAAGACAACTTTCCTCTCCCAACTTCATAAGGCGGCACACAACCCAGACCCTGCACATGTTGAAGATTCTGGATCATTGGTTTTCCAGCAAATCTCTTAGCCCTATGTTCCCCCCTCCTTTGTTTATTTGCTAGTTCTGCATAGGCAGTGCGTATTGACTTCTCTCTAACAGCACAATACATGTTTCTCTGTCCACCAGCCTTTGTCTGGTAACTTAAAATTTCTCCATTATAAAAGGCCATGTGTTTTTCTCTTTTTATTCCATCACCCTACTATCATCACTGATATGAAACATTTTTCAGCAAGACGGTGTAAAATATTTTTCAACAAGGTGCTGTGAATTCATACAATATCTTTTTGTAATATACTCATAAAATTTGTTGGCATTGCTAAAATTAACCAAATTAATTGTTGAGCTATTTCTCTATGAATTGCTATTGTCTATTATCAAAGTGAAAGAGGCAATTAGTGGGGCATTAGTGCTTGGAACTGTTTTCTTAAATGCTTCCCTATAAAATGAATATTTAAAATTTCTTCAGATTCTAACGAGCACATGCGTTTGTACCTATATGTAAGTGGAGACTGCGCTTTACTTTCCGAGCTGCTCAGACTCTAATAAGTACACAGGAGTTCTACTAATTACAACCCTCTTTAGCCAATGGCTCAAGTCTATTTCTAGCTAGCTCTTATATATTAAATTAGCCCATTTCTATTATTTTATACCTTACCATGAAGTTCGTGGTTTGTTACCTCTTGCTTTTTGGGTGGCTACATAGTATCAGCCAGACTGTGCCTTCTTTCCTCCTCTATCTCTGCTTGGTTTTCCCCCTTGCTATGTTCTACCCTGCCATAGGCCCAAGCAGGTTCTCAATTAACCAGTGGTAATAAAATATATTCACAGCATACAGAGGAGAATCCCATATTACCTGTAAGCTTTTTCAGGGTTTTCATGTTATTGAAAACAAAACAATAACAGTAGTAATGGCAACAGAATGGAAGAAATCCAGTGGTTAGAAATTACTCAGTATGTAACAGGCATGTGGAAGTATGGATTTTCGTTTGTGTATCTTCTTTCTGTTAAATTGAGTGACACTGACATCCTAAAGGGGTCTGAGAAAAGGGTTTTCCTCTGCAAGAAAAAAGATTCCGAATGTATTATGGAGGAGCTATAAGAGAACACTGACCTTCGAACTCTCAGGACCAGAATCACTGTTTAGGGTGTCCAGGTTTCTTGGCTCCAGATCCTTTTCTGTCTTTTCTGCTTCCTGTTGTCTTCTGAACCTGTGTTATAGTTGTGTTAATGCTGTATCAGACAGAACTTACAGGGAAATATAGACATCGATTGCTCTTTTTTTTATAGTTCTTTTTTTTTTCCGTTTCCGTTCAAATGATGGCAGCTCAAGAAAGAGCAGCCTGGTCTACAGAGTGAGTACCTGGACAGCTAGTTCTACACAGAGAACCCTGTCTGGAAAAAATGGAGGCATGTGAATAGTGTTTTAACTAAAATAAAAGAGGTCACTGAATTGCTTCAGGGGACATTTTGTCTCATCTTTAGTTTTTCCTTCTGTGAGAAAAGAGAACCGTGGAAATAAGAAAGATAGTGATGTTGAGGGGTACAAAGATGGATGGTTATGAAGAAGGAAATTCATTTCTAAGTTACCACTTAAAGAATAAGAAATGTGCACCTAAGTGCTGGCTAAAAGCATATTTGGAAGATACATTTAATGTGATATAGAGATGTCTCAGCGATCAAGAATGCTTACTACTCTTGTAGCTGGTTCTGACACTACGTGACATCCTATGACTGTAAATCAGAGACTCTGATGCTCTCTCCTGCCCTTCATGCACTCTTGCATTCATGTGCAGGATATAAGCTCACACATGGACCATCACATACATAAACTATACCTTTACAAAATGCATTTGATTGTTATTGTGCTTTAGCAACTTCCTTTTTATTATTATAGCAAGTTAACTAAATGAGGGATAAAAAGGCAATGTAGTATGGGACTCACGTAGAATCTAGAAAGGCATACATCACAGGGCTATCGAGTAGACTGGTAGTAACCAGTGCCTGGAATTGGAGAGCATTAGGAAGATAGTGACCAAAGAATTAATTAGAAAAAAATCATTTCAAGAGATCTATTGTAAGTATAATTAATAGTATATCTCATTCTTTTTTTATTTTGTAATTTTTCTCAAAAAGCCTATAAAAATACACTCTTCTTTCCACAAAATAATAACTCTGCATGATAATGTATTTAATAGTCAGATTTTATCATGCCACAATTTATATAGACTTTAAAACATTATCTTCACTGACTAAATACATGCACTTACATTTTAGATGAAATCTTAAAAAAGAACAGGGCCACAGAAAGTGAAAAGATCAGTGCTGGGCATCTTAAAGTTGGAGGCTTTGCTGTGGTAAGTTTTGTGACCCTCTGACTTTCTCATTGAAACCTCTGGTTGATGGAAACTGCACATTCCCCTCACTATATGTCTGAAAAATTTATGAAGCTGGTACTCTTGTATTGCAGAAAACGTTCTGACAAGCTTTATGGCTTTATTAGATAGTATTTTCATGCAAATGGACAGCGCACAGTCAGTTTTGTGTGTTCTTTTTAATGCTGTCAATTGCTAAACTCACTGAGCTCATTGAAAGGTTGTTATTTAATATTTATTAGAGACCCAGGGGCATGATATTATGTTCCTCAATGGCCAAATATTTTACTCTTTTATAGAGGATTTTTTTAAATGGTACTCCACAACTTCTTTTTTGTCTGTCATGAACAGCAGTGGTGCAAGCCTTGCAGGTCTTACTGTTGAGGAGATGACATTAAATTCTTCTTTTAGGAAGAAGCATCTGGAAATTAAGACTGAGGAAAGTGGCAATGAGAAGATCCTCACAGTTTAACTCAGCTGGACAATTCTTCATTATACTGACAGTTTAATTGGGCATGAAAAGAAATGGCAATTTAAAATCAAGGCCTTTGAGTGGGACAACCTCTCTATTTTAAACTTCGGCTTTTTTTTTCTTTAAAAAAACAAAAAACAAAAGGTATATTTGGTTCTCCAGTTAGTTATGTTCTATTTCATTCATTCTGGGTTAAAATTGCTCTTTCTGGATCAAAATATGTGCCTTTTAGCGACAACTTTTGCAAGAGTCTAATAATAAAGAGAATAAAAAGAATTTATGGTTTTACATGTATACAGAGATACACTTGCAGCAATGCCCATTCTTATGAAAGGCTAGCCACCCAGCAATTAGTTATTTTTATGATCCAAAGAACCTTGTTTTTAAACATTCAAGCCATTTTTGAAAGTAGAATAAACAAAAACAAAGTAGCTTTGTTTGTTCTCAATTAGAAGTGAAATCATTTTTACTTACCTAGGAGAGAAACGTTTGTATCTGGATTATCCATCCCAATGTTCTCTTTATCTAGGCAGGCATGGCTACAGTGCAGACACTAAAATGTTGGTTAGAATCACCCATTTCTGCAAATGTCACAATCTGGAATGACCTAAGTGATATATTTGTACTCTCTAGCGTCCTGATTATTAGCAAGTAGAAACACATGACTTCCATTTCTGTGCCCAAACTAGATTAGTAGCCATCAGATAGTTCTCTAAGATAATGAGGAAGATTTGTTTTCTGCAGAATGACATGAAAATCCTCTCCTGATTCTGCATCATCGTGTGGTCATAAGGTGTGTGCTCCCCAGAGCTGCTCTTAGAAGTGGCATCTGGCAGGCACTTTTATTCCTTTCGACCTCCTTCCTTTCTGTGAATTCTTTCATGAAATGTCTTAAGTAATTGCCATTTATAGCTATTAACTTGCTATACATTCCATGACACACCTACAATTTATGAACTACCTGTTAATTTATTTAGGTTCATTCCAGATGGAAATATGTATCTGCCCTTTATACAGAAGGACCAGGTGAAAATAAATACCATGTAGATAACTACTTTGGGTGAAAGTTATATAAAATTGAGTAAGGATGGATTATGTGAATGTTTGAAGAAGTGGCAATGATTATATGCAATGATTATCTCCAGATAGACCAGTACAAATGAAACCCCTAATGAGGAACTGTCTATGTTCTGCATGAAGTCCTATTGGGCTTCACATGCGCAAGAGAAGCTCGTTTCAGCAACACAGAGGACAGTTGTTCTCAGAACGCTTTGCTGAGCTTGAGTTGTTAGGATTTTTATCTAGAGTAACTCAAAGGCCAAATGTTTAGGAAACCATTTGCTAGAGCCCCGTACTAACATTGGCAGTCTAGTTCTCATGAGAAAGTTGCTTTGTATATAATATATGCTGTAACACTAGGCTTCCTATCAGAATGTCTCCCAACCTTGGGTTTTGGATTTGATAGAAAAGAACAACTTCTTTCTCTATAAGAAAGTAATTTAAAAAATTATTTTTCATTATTGCAGACTTGTTTAACTATATCCCACAGTGTTTTGTTTAACAAAGACTATGAGACCAGGAATTTGAGAGGGAGTGAGGATGGAGCACGAGACTAGTAGGAGGAAGAAAAGAGGAATGGGAGGAAATAATGTACTTATTTATTTTTTAATTAAAACAATGAAAAATAAAACCAAAAAGAATGTGAAGTCTCTTGCCATTAGTACTGGCATAAGCATGATGGTTTCTGTGGTCTGTGTAAAAAGTTAGTTGACTCTTAGTATGTTGATAGATTTGTGTTTCTGATCAGTACCTAAGAGAACCTTTCATTCTTCTATAATTAGAAAATCAGGACTGGATATTGGATAGGATTTTTAATGTCAGTATTAGACAGACAAGTTATTTGTAAACCTTTTATCTGCTTGATTGACTCACCCCAATTAAATCTAAATATTATCTTTGCTAACTTTTTAAAATTTGGGAAAAGGATTTGAACAAATGGGTATGAATTATTTTGCATCATAATAACTCCATTTATCAAGAGGATTGAGGCTGTTTGGGTGCTCACCTTCCTAGACCTGGATGGAGGGGGAAGGACCTTGGACTTCCCACAGGGCAGGGAACCCTGACTGCTCTTAGGGCTGGAGAGGGAGGGGGTGGGGAGCAAGGGAGGGGTGGTAAATGGGAGGCGGAGGCGGGGAGGAGGCAGAAATTTTTAATAAAAAAAAAATTAAGTCCAACAAAAAAAAAGACTGCTCACTACTGGTGGTGTTTAGAATTGTGAGCATATGCTGGTAATAAACAATAAAGGTATATAAATAAATAAAAAAAATCATGGATGGACACACATTAGCAAATGCTAATTCATTTTCATTTAATGTGTTTAACAGTCTGGAGGGGTCTCCTTAGAAATAAAAGTACTGGAATTAATGCTTCCCAATTAAACAAATCTTTACTAAGGTAAACATTTTTTTTCTTAATTCTATTTTTTAATGCTCAGCCAGTGATTTTTTTGTTTTGTTTTAAGATTTTAAGTTAGACTAAGACTATAAGGCAAAAAAAAAAAAAGAAGGGAAAGGAAAAATCTCCAAGAGTGTAGAGATGTTATGCTGGATATTTGCATGTAGAAAATTTGGGTAGAAGGGTCTTGATGTTAATAGATACTTTCTCCTGGAGGCTAGTCTGTGAAGCAGTGGAGACTAATACAGAAAAATGTAACTTTTCAAAAGAGAGGAATGGCTTTTCAGGACCTCATGAAAGACATTGACTATATCTAAGGAAATAACTGAAACTATAATGGGCCTAATTTAGGCAATTTTTACTTCGTGGTTAAGCAGAGGAGATACCTTATTTTTTTCTTGACATGAACATCCTTGATTTTACATGAGTACTTCTTGTCCTTTCTGTGCTCTCCTTGAAATATTTGGGCCATAAGGCTTAATTGCATGCTCATCAAGCAAACAGACTCAGAGGTGTTCTCTGAGCTGTGGACTCCCACAGCTCGCATTAATGCTAATGGGAGCTACGCATGTGTATTGAGGAGGGCACAATCCAGTCTTTGAAGTTGGAGTTCCACTCTCTTCAGCTGTGCTCAACTTCAATGGCTAAACTGAGGCAGAGTGTTCTGAAGTGTCATTTGTTGGAAAGTCCCAGAACATTGTCAAAGCAGGCTGCCAGTGCTGTGTAAGCTGAAACAGAAGAAGAGGCAAGGAGCGCTCGAGAATGGATTTCCAGAGTTACTTGACCTGGTTTCCTTTAGATGATGGGAAAAGGAGCCCTTTTGTTGGGGAAGGGGTGGCTTCCTTCAGGTGATTTTTTTTTTTTTTTAGTGAAGAATATACAAATTGACTTAGGCTAGAAGTTGCAGAAAATACTTGCCTTTGAAAGGCAGTGCGTATAGTAACACTCAAATATCATAGCTTTCCGACTGTCTTGATGCCACCAGTGTCTTCCTTTTTCTTGTGTTAATCTCATTGTAGAAGTAGAATTATTTGCAAGAAACCAAGGATCTTGTGGAATTCTAAACTGTAGGTTTTATACAAGAGAAATTAAATTGTAAAATGTGACTATCTTCTCCATTCAAGTCAACCTGCATTTTATATGGATTGCCAGTTTGTGAAACTATCTTCACACTAAAATTCATTTTTAACACTTAACTCAGTGCTTTAGTAGTTTCAGTCATTTTATGAAGTATTAAAATTATAGTTTCTCCATGCACATATTTGTAGCTGAGGTCAAATATCACACGTTTTTTATACTTTTTTTTTGAGGTAATACTAATAATTTCAAGATTCTATCTTCTCATGGTCAGGTACAGTTTTGTTCCTACCAAGATTCCCTCCCTTGAGTTTAGTCTAATTAGTTACCTCATAGATTAAGAGCAGATTCTCTAAGAAAAGGGAGGACAGAATTTATGTGAAGCAAAATGGACCCCCATTATTGCTTCTGAAAATACAAGTTAAATAGTTTTTACAGTAAGGCATTAATTATGCCATATTTTCATTTGTAAGATAGGATATTGGGGGATAGTAAGTCCCACATACTGAAGCCATTCAACAGCTCATATTACAGTTGCTATCTAGTGCACCCGACTATTAAGGGTCTCACTAAGTTTTAGGGGAAAGTGAAGAAATAACTCACTTGGAGCTGCTTCAAGGAGGCAGACTCAACTCATTTCAGAACTCTCTGGCTCAAAGGCAGTTGGGCTAATAATTGGGAATGCAATTCTTCTATTTCCCTTAGGGTGAAAAAAAAATCAGCTAAAGTAGTTATGAAGCTGGTCGTGTCTCTGTGGACCGTCATGTCTGAAAGGGCTGTGTTCATTCAGAGATTGAAGATGTCAATTAGAGGGTGGCAGATTTCAGCTTTTCTCCCAGAGGAACCATGGTGGTCTCATCCTCCTACAAATCCCTAGGCTAACTTTTGTAAATAGAAGTAAATGGTTATTTTCTGGGATGCTGAAGACTCAAAGAATTCAATCTAGGTAGAAAAAAAAATGGCAATGATGACCAAAATCTTTAACACTGTTCTATGATCATTTAATCTGTCCTTTATTTTTAACTTGTATATTTTACTAAAACAAAGTGTAGAGTCACTCACCTAGCTTTTTGTGTGTTTTCCGAGCTGTTTCTGGGGAGCAAAACTCAAATACAATGTAGTATTTCCAACCTCAGCATTTGTGTTGTGACTGCTCTGCTTCTCTCTTTCCCTGCATTCTTTTTCCAAAATGGAAGATTCCCTTATAATGAAAGAGTACACCTTATTATTTAAATGACTGAGGTGTGACCTTATCTTCATGCATATATAAGCATTGTATCTGCTATTTAGCCCATTCCCTCACATCTGTATTTTTACTAAGTATTGGGCCAGGTTGATACCAAACTAAAACTGATCACATAATACAAGTAAATGGAGCAAAACCAAAGCTTTTTTATTAATTAACCAGTTTTGGAATTTTATTTTATTATCCCTTGATAAAAAATAAAGTATAAACACATGCCTGTAGACTTGGGTAGACAATAATGCAATCATCTAGGACTCCCTGGGATAGAAACAACTGGAGAACCGCCATAAATGGGATGCCCATGCATGCATAAGCATTGCTGGGGCATTAAAAAAAATAAGACCAAAACCACAAACCAATCAATTTGCTCCTGCGACAGTAACACTTCTTTTCCTTTTGTAAATATTATTGTGTAATAAATGAGTGTCTCTGGTTGCTCACAGCATTACAACATTCACATCACGGGACACATCAAGATTTTTAAAACCACTTATTGTAATTTTAAGTATTCACACTTGAAAAATTGTTAAGCGGTGCCTATAGTCTTTCATAAAAATAATGTGGAGTCTTTTTATTTAAAATATATCCTTCTTAACTTTAAATACGTACAAGTATACAGAAACACAGTCTTCCTGAGAATAACCTGCTCTTAAAGATGTGAAAATGCACAGACGATTTCCCCATTCCGCATAGGTGTCCCATGTGGCAGTCTGCTATCCATCCGAAGATCCCTTGCAATACATTCAGTCTTCTTAGACAAGGGACACAAACATGCAGATTTGGAGTTTAAAAGTAGGGTTTGCTTTATCTGATGAAGCACATGGCACCACGTGGGAGTTCTTCTGTTGAGTTTTGTAGATCAGAACATCTGCTCTGTGTTGCCACGTCAGAGCACACCGGTCTACCACCCCAGAGGTACAGTGAGATGTGTGCTATTGTATCAATGACCTTCATGCAAGGATAAGAAGGAGGGTATGTAAGTGCCCTTAAAATGCTTTGTTAATAAACTTTGCAAATGCCCTTTTAATGTAGGTGTCACCATTGTTGTAGGATAATCACCTAGAGGTAGATCTAGTTCCATCTTAACTGGTCCCAATATAAAACTACAGTAACTTATACATGTAGGTTATCACCTGAAGGCTAACACTAAAGGTGAAGGTCTCAGTCACCTGAAGTGTTTTAAGTTTCTCACATGAAGCCGACCACTAAAGATTAAGGTCTCAGTAGTCTGATGGGTTTTGACAACATTCTCAACAGTATTGCTTGCCAATATATTATAAATGCTTAAAACTTTAAATCAACATCTTTTCGCTTACTACAAGTTCAGTCATATAATGTTTAAGAAAAACTTCCTTTTCTTGGTGTTTGAACTTTTAAAATTAAATCTTGAAGAATTATTTTTATGGCATTATATAAATAATAATCTGGAACCTTAGGACAGCTCTATCGAGGGAGAGAAAGCACAAAAAATTGACTTCTATGATGAATCTCAATACAACAGAGATGTGTTGGTTTAGGAAAACATTTAGAGACTCATTAAATAATTTTTTAAGATACTAGTGTCCACTGAGAAGGGCTTTTTCTTCATCCTTCTACTAACCACTTCTAGGAACATGGCCAGAGAGAGTTATACAGGTCCTTAAGAAGCTAGGATGCAAGAATCAGGTATTGCTGAATTTTCAAAACTAATAACATGGTACAGCTCTTAAGTGTCACTTTTTCTGCTCATGAAGGAGGCTGCACCTATGAATCTCTATTCTCTTTCTGTCTCATGGGGCCCTATTAGATGCTGTGTTCTTGTCCAGGCTGACAGTGCCATGCCACTATGCTTCCACAACTTGTCCATGTTTGAATCTCCTGGGCTTCCACTGACTTCTTTTTTTCCTTGCCTTGTCTGACTCGTGTGCTCCCATGTTACGGTTTACCACAGTGACCTCATTTGTTCATCCGTTTTACCACCACCATCGTAACTAGTTTCCTTCCTTCATTGGCTAGCCTCATAAATTATCTACTCACTGTCTCTTTCTCTTCCGTGTAGTTAACCCAGACAGTGTTGCCTAGTGCATCATTAGCTTGTGGAGTCATTTACATACATTGGTTCTTTGATTCTAAAAAAACAAAACAAACAACAACAACAAAACCCAGCAACCTCCATATTTTCAATGATTTTTTGTAATGGTCAAGGAAACATGTATAGATATAATATTATAAACTATGAGCAACTTGGCTGGATAAAGTGTTAAATTCTGTTTTATAAAATGTGCAGAATAAAGGACCACTACTTGGCAGTATCAAAACACCATGCTTTGAAAGCAGTACGAACCAATGACCTGCCCTCCTCATGTCTTTGATGTCTTGGATTCCGTGTTATCTTCATCCTTAAGCGATGGCATCATAAGCATGGCACACATGAGTCTCCAGGCCCACTCTTTTCCCCTTGATGGTTGTAGACAACATTCTTAATTATGAGGACAGAATCACAATGGCTTACTTTTAATCTTTTCTCTTTCAATTACGTACTCAGCTTTTTTGTCATCAGTTCAGTTGAGCTGCTGGAAGGGAAGAACAGTTCCCCTCGTGAAGGCTTTAAAAATTACATCTTGTTTAAATATTAAGAAATGTCAAATTTCCAGTATATTATTAAGTAATACCGCATTTGAGTGTCCTAATATTTTAAAAAGAATAAATCATGAGCTTAGACCAAAAGGATCGTAAGAGTTCACTTTTAAAATATAAAGCCAAGCTTGCTGTTGGGAAAACTTTAATGTCTTTACCTTATGTTATTCAAAATGTTTTCAGAATGTTAACAACTTACTAATAATAATGATTTATTTTTTCTTTGTTTTCCATTTTCATTAAAACACAACAATTACTATGTAAAGTTTAATGGCATTTATTAGGAAAGTTTAAAAATAAGGAAATAAAGGTCTTCTCCAAACTAAATAGACGAATATAGAATAAGTGTATTGAATGAAATAATTTCCTTGCCATTTAAAATTATGAATGAAGCCATAGAAGTGAAGGCAGTAAGTAACTTGACATGTAGCCCATGAATGGGATGTTTGAGTCAACCAAGAGTGAAGTGCAGCATTCCCACATCTTTACTAACAGCTGAAGATACAATATCATTTTGCTGTAAACATAAAATGATTACATATATAATTCATTTTTATCACTAATGAGATTACTTATCATGACTAAGCAAAGTGTGACTAATATATATTTCCAGAAGCTGTGCATCAGAGTAAGAGGCAACCTAGAGGACTTGGGAGAAATTCTAGAATCTGAATATTTCTCAGGGACTCTCTGAGGACATCCCACCTGCTCTGGATGTATATTCGGTGCCCGGTGAATTATAAACCTACCAGAAGATTATACCTTGTTGGTTGGAATTCTATTGCTTAGCAATAAGTCATTTCCCTTCTTGCCTATTTTCTTATTCGTGATGCTTTTCGGTATTTCTATTCTACTACAAGCAAATCCCTTTGCAAATGTTTTATATTTTATTCTTAAATCATTCGGCATAGAGGAGTGGATCACTTAAACCACTTCTTTTCATTTTAGGACATAACTTAGTTTAATTCCTTCTCCAGTACTTTCCCCACTGAGTCCAGTTTGGGTTGCCCAGCTACCTATAGGGATGGGATTTGCTCTGGAGTATGGTTAGTTCCAGAACATTCCTACCACTGCTTCTTCAGCTGGTGAAGTCTCACACCAAACAGCCAATCTGGGATTACAACTCAAGTTTTCTGACTTCAAGCCATTGATATTGCCACATTCCTTAACCTAGTGGTTTTGGGTTAACTTTATGTGTGTGTGTGTGTGTGTGTGTGTGTTTGTGTGAGTACACATGTGTAAACACACACATACAGCAAAAGACGTACACATATTCATACATACATGCACACACAGGTGAGATGACTTTTATTTTTCTACAAATGTAACTTAGCTAAGTGAGTTGAAAAATTACACACACACACACACACACACACACACATACACCTACAGGTTAAATTTCTATTCCATTAAATCTATGCTAATAGTTAAGTACAATTATGCTTAGCACTTTCAGTTTACATAAATATTAAATTGTCAGATTTAACAAATTTCAAATTTGACCTATCTTCTCTCAGAGTCATTGGTTAAACAATGCTGAAACCCTTTCTGGATGTGAGATGTGTCTTACTGAAGAGGCTGAAGGAACAGCTTGCTTGTGGCACTTCTTGTGTCGTAAGATCTTCATCTGCTCACCTCAGCTGTACACATACATATATGCCTGTGGATGCGACACATATATTATCTTTTTATTGCAGAGCTGGGGAAGGGACAGAAGCCTTACATAGACTGTTACTCTTCAATGGCTCTACATCCCCACCCTTTGTGTAATACTTTTAACCCTCTTGTCACGATGAAGTCTTATCCATTCTTTTCAGATACCTTAATTCTTGCCTTTATATTTCTATCCTGGCTGTTCCTTTGCTACTTTATCTGTAGTTTGTTTTATAAATTGCTTTTTGGGAAATATGCTTTTCCTCTGTTAAAACAATAGTTACTGTATGACGTTCCAGGCTGTGTCCAAGGTCTGTTAGCTGCTTTGTGCACACTTTGCCTCTTTCCTAAACGAAACGTTGACACCTTGTGTGTTGCTTACTATTTGTTGTGCGATTTATACTATCATTGGATAGAAGAAGTAGGGCACGTGGTTTATGTCAGTTTCCTCTATAAGTAATAGCTACCCTCAGGTTTATATTCTAAGTGGATTAATCATCTAATTGCATGCTGAACTTTCGTAACTGTAATTGAGAGCTTCTCCTTCTGAAATAATTGAAGTATTTAATTTAGGAAATGGGGTTTGGGTGTTAAGGGTCTTTCTTTTATTCACAGCGTGGAAAAATGTTCTCAACAAATGAGTAAACCAATGCTTTACGGCAAAGCGCTTCAGTGTTACACATTAATGATGAGAAAGCCTTTTGTCAGAATGAAGATCAGCCTTTCTTCCCACAGCAACCTAAAATGTGCTCTGAGTAGGTTACTATATTTAAGAAATGGTAAATTAAAAAAAAACTTTTCTATTTCAATTACAGTAAAAGCAACCTTTAAATCAAGTTTAATCCAATAATTGTGTTGTAGTTCCCCTGCTGATGTTAGGCAGGAGTAATAAATGATTTTTCTAAGATTGAATTAAGCAACTTGTAAGTGGTGAAACCTATGAAGCCGATGCAATTTCATTAAAATCATTATTAGTTTCTGGTAGGGATTATAATATACTTTTGTGAATACAAATCAGCTTTCAGGTTGTAGAATACTATTTATGATTAGATAAATCTCTTTCTTAGAGCGCATATTGATCAAGACAGCTTTTTGGTTACTGCCATTTATTGCGGTTGTTCCTCATCTGCCTATATATAGCAGCAGTGTGCAGAAGGTTCAGGACTTCGTTTGCCGGTTTAAACCAGGCATGCTGTTGGTAACGGAGAATATGTGATGCTTATAGACAAGATGAAATTAAAAGTATAATTAGAATTTACACAAAACATCTATTCATTTTGTGTATAAAAGGAGGATATATGGACACTTATTTATCATTACTTATGTAATTACATAGTTTTCTTAGTTTGGATACTGTACTCACTCTGAAATAATATTAATGGGAGTGAGTTCATTCAGACTGGTAGTCTCTTCTACCTAAAGTTTTATCTGAATACCTGCTACTATTACTTGGAGAGCTTGAAGGGAGCCCCTTTTAGGTTTTATGTCAGAAAAAAATGTACTGAGTCTTACTATATTTGAAAAATTGTATGTTTAGATGTTTGCATATTAACTCATTGTTCAAGTTCAAAGAGTTCCCTGCCATCTTTTCCATTGGCTCAACTAAAAGTTTGTATTATATGTTACCGTATTTATTTCACATAACAGTTTTGAACCTTTTAAAATGTACCCATGACAAACTTAGGATTTAGCTGTGTCTGTGCTGCTCCAGTCACCTCCCATGTCCTCTGCTCTTGCAGTCTTGCTTGTCACTGGAGCTTTCTCTGTCTTCGTCGACTGAGATCCCAAGCAACCTGAGTGGTGAGAAAGTGGTATATTTGTGAAGTATACAGGTCTTAATGAATAAACAGAACTTGAAACAAGGTTCTTGACAAAGCATGTCGCTAGTTTCACACTCAGAATTGTTGACATAGTAGACAGAGATGGTAAATGTTCTTTTTACTTTTTATCCAGTATTTTTTTTTAATGTTGTACTTTTGTGTCTCTGTACATATGCATAGACAGCACATTCTGCCTACTCACTCTTTGGCTCCTTTCTGCGCTGCCAAGTGTTACTGCATGTATGAGGTCTTCCAGAACTGCCCTTGGATGGACTACATTGTGCCATCAATTTGAGCACTTGGAATGGTTTTCCTTTGGAAACTGAGAGCCAGTTGAAGCCCAGTTTTGCAGACTTTCTCCACAGTTCTCAGACATAAGAGCACAGTGTTTAGAATCAGTGCTTGATGCTTGTCTCATAAATGATATACTAATTGCAGGATTTTCTAAGTTGTGATTTAAGCTCTGGTTATAGGCTTATTGGACTCTGAGAGTACTGTGCTAGGACATAAAGACTTTATTGTGATCATCCATCAAAGAGACTAATACCACATCCATCAATAGAGGAAAATATATCCCATTCATGTTTCATTGAGGTGACTAATTAGTACTGCTCATGCTGACATTAGCGTCAAGGCAGTGTGTGCCTCTTAGTGGAGCAGGGCACAGATACCTGAGAGGAGGGAATGTCAATTGTGCCATTGCCTTGTTTAGATTATTAGCCTATGATAAGCATGTTTGTGGGAGCATTTTTCAAAACTGGTAATTGATATAGGAGGGCTCAATCCACTGTGGGTAGCACCATCCTTGTCTTGGTGATCTATAAGTATAAAATGATATATATTATGTAATATAAAATTAATTACCACATTTTTAGTTTTGATCATGAACATGAATTCTATGTGGCTGTAAACAAGGTTGCCTGAGAAGAGTGGGTACATTTTGCTTTTAAATAACAAGAATCATATGGGATGATGAGCATGGAGAGATTGCTCAGTGGTTAAGAATACTCACTTTTCTTGCAGACCACCGAGAATTTGCCTTCTAAAATTCACATGGTGGCTCACAACCATTTGCCACTCTAGATCCAGGGATCCAGTGTCCTTCTGGCTTCCACAGACTCCAGATCCACATGAACTTCTCCTACATACATGCAAGCAAAAGACACATACACAACACATAAATATAAATAAATCTTTGCAAAACAACTAATTTTTCAGAAAGAAATACCCAGGATATTGGATATGTTTGTCCCAAGCGCTTAATGATGACAGAAAAGAGAAGCCCGCGTGTCGCTGCCAGCTCGGATGGATTTTGTGGCTATGCCATGCCACACAGCTCTCTTGGAATCCAGGCTGCAGCCTGAATTCACACAGTCTAAGTCCACATCAGATAAAGAAACACAGTTGCTTGGGAGCATCAGTGAGCATGAAATTCATATTGATTTAATGTCCAACAGAAAAGGGTGCTTTTCAGAAATCTACAGTGTAGTTCTAAACATAAACTTAAATGTAATATTTTATTTACTTTTTTATCCTTTATTATCTATTTGTTCTGTTTCCTTCCCTAATATTTTGTTTTATTCATTTTTTGCTTGTACTATTTATATGAACACAACAATGCTAAATTATTTCTGGTACAAGACTGATATAATAAATAAATAAATAAATAAATAAATAAATAAATAAATAAATAGGCAAAATTGAATCACATGCTGAAAGGAAAAATAGTTTAATTGAACTGAAAGCTGAAAGGAGAAATTACTTTTTACAGATATTCAGGTGGACAAATACATATTAAAATGTTCCTATTATCGTGGTGCTTTGTCTACATTATTTTAAGCATTTTTCGCAAGTGAATGTGTGTGTACTGTGTATATCTGTGTGTTCTCAAATGTGCTAACATTTAACTGTGAATACATATATGTTATACATGTGGAAACTCCAGAGGTTGATATTGGCTGTACTCTTTATGTAATCTTCCTTTTGCATTGAAGCTGATTGTCTCCCTTGAACACATCCTCTCTGATTTGGCAAGAAGCACTAGCCAGCTTGCTGTGGGTATCCCTTGTCATTGCCTCCCTCCCACCTCTTGATTTTGGGAGACTCACCACTCAAACACAGCATTTAAGTGGAGGCTAGGAATCAAAATTTTATTTCTGTCTCAGCCATCTACCCAACTTCATTCATTTTAATTTTTGAGGATAAATTAGGAACTCTAATAAACATATGAAGCATTAACAGAAAGACTATTTTTCTAGTAGTAAGTCTAGGAAAACAAGAAGGTTCTCCTTTAATTTTGACTTGGGGAATAAATTTTAAAAAGGGCTAATGGCAGTCATTTGTAATGTATGATTGTAATTAAATAATACAGTTGCTTTCCTCTATTACAATTGATTTCTTTGAGAAAATCTACCATATTTTTGGTGTAATTAATAGAAGTCATAAATCTTTGCAAGCTGTTTCTGCTACAGCATAATAATATAGGAACATGAGGTTTAAGGATGGCATCCTGTTAGATATTTAGCTACAGTGTGCTTGCGCCATTTAATAAATGTGTCAAATGGAGTCTAGTCACAGCACATTAAGAACTAAAGTTGCCACAGATTTACTTACTGTTCTATTGTGCTTCCCGTTGGTCTGATAGACACCATGATCGAAAACAATTTGGGGAAGAAAGGGTTAATTTTGCCTACAAGTCTTGATCAGGGTCCATCACAGAGAAAAGACAAAGCTGGGATTCACTGCAGGAGCTTTAAGCAGAAACCATAGAAGAATGCTGCTTATAGTCTTGCTTCTCCTGGCTTGCTCAGCTGTCTTTCATATATATATACCAATTCTACCTGACCAAGGAGTATTTGTCCCAAAGTCTGTATCAAGCGGCAATTAAAAAAAGTGCCAAGAACAGGCATGGATGTTGGCACACGCCTTTAATCCCAGTACTCAGAGAGGCAGAGGCAGGTAGATCTCTGCGAGTTCCAGAGCAGCCTCTTCAAATCATAATGTGGTCCAGTACAGTTAGGGCTATGATATGAAGACCCTGTCGAGAGAGAGAGAGAGAGAGAGAGAGAGAGAGAGAGAGAGAGAGAGAGAGAGAGAGGAAGAGGAAGAGGAAGAGGAAGAGGAAGAGGAAGAGGAAGAGGAAGAGGAAGAAGAAGAAGAAGAAGAAGAAGAAGAAGAAGAAGAAGAAGAAGAAGAAGAAGAAGAAGAAGAAGAAGAAGAAGAAGAGGAAGAAAAGAGAAGAGAAGAGAGGGGAGGGGAGGGGAGGGAAGGGAAGGGAAGAAGGGAAGGGAAGGGAGGAAAGAAAGAAAGAAAGAAAGAAAGAAAGAAAGAAAGAAAGAAAGAAAGAAAGAAAGAAAGAAAAAGTAGATGCCCCACAGTCTAGTCTGCAGGCCAAACTATTGGAGGCAGCCATTAGTTCCTTCTCAGGTATGTCTATATTTCTGTCAAGTTGACAGAAACTATCTAGGTGATCTTTCATTTCTTTCCTGTAGAGAAGTTATTTTTCCAAAATCCTTACTACTTTATTTACATTGCATAACTTAAACGGAATTGAGCTATTAAAGGATTATTTAGATGATTATCTGAATATTATCAAATGTCACTCCTGTTTATAAACACTCTGACACCATTATATTTTTTAACTACCCCCTCTTAATTATCATATTTTGTCTAAATTGAAAGTTATTTTTTCTTTAAGATAGCAAACTGACCCAGCAATACCACTCTTGGGAATATACCCAAGAGATGCCCTATCATACAACAAAAGTATATGCTCAACTATGTTCATAGCAGCATTGTTTGTAATAGCCAGAACCTGGAAACAACCTAGATGCCCTTCAGTGAAAGAATGGATGAAGAAAGTATGGAATATATACATATTAGAGTACTATTCAGCAGTAAAAAACAATGACTTCTTGAATTTTGCATGCTAATGGATGGAAATAGAAAACAGTATCCTGAGTGAGGTAAGCCAGACCCAAAAAGAGGAACATGGGATGTACTCACTCATATTTGGTTTCTAGCCATAAAGTACATTGAGCCTATAATTTGTGATCCTAGAGAAGCTAAATAAGAAGGTGAACCCAAAGAAAAACATATCGTCATCCTCCTGGATATTAACCTTCATCAGGCGATGAAAGGAGACAGAGACAGAGTCCCACATTGGAGCACTGGACTACAACCCCAAGGTCCAAATCAGGAACAAAAGGAGAGAGAGCACGAGCAAGGAACTCAGGACCGCGAGGGGTACACCCACACACTGAGACAATGGGGATGATCTTTTGGGAACTCACCAAGGCCAGCTGGCTTGGGTCTGAAGAAAGATGGGATAAAACCGGACTCGCTGAACATAGCGGACAATGAGGACTACTGAGAAGTAAAGAACAATGGCAATGGGTTTCTGATCCTACTGCACATTATGGCTTTGTGGGAGCCTAGGCTTTTTGGATGTTCACCTTACTAGACCTGGAAGGAGGTGGGAGGTCCTTGGACTTCCCACAGGGCAGGGAACTGGGTTTGCTCTTCAGGCTGAGGAGAGAGGGGGAGTTGATTGGGGGAGGGGGAGGGATATGGAAGGCGGTGGCGGGGAAGAGACAGAAATCTTTAATAAATAAATTAAAAAAATAAAATAAAAATAAAAAAGATAGCAAACTGACATATTTGAACAAATCCCATCCCTCAAAGAAACTGAATGTTTCAATTCCTGCTTTCACATTATTTCTGTTCCTCTACAGAGTCCTGTTTTATATTGTTACTTTTTATTTTAGTGAAATCTGTTCTTAGTTATACCCTGCACCGTACTCTAGTATGTTGTTGGTTGGACAATGTAATGGTATTATGGATCTTTCTTTCCCTGATTTTCCACAAAGAGAATTAAAAGTTATTGTTGCAGTTTTTATTTGTTAACTTTTTAAAACCATTATTTGGAATGATTATTGTATACATGTTATGTGTTAGGGTAAAGGTAACTCAAGAGATAGAAACTAATTTTATTTCTTTCAAAGTGATTAATGTCTTTCATTATCCTAAGTTACTATAATGGATCCCTTAGCATAATCAAACAGGATTTATCACATTTTTTAGAAGAATCAAATATTTTTCATTTTTTTCTGATAAATATGCTTTTCCAGCACATTTACATTTTAATTAATTGATTTATTTTTTTAAAATCTCCTTTTCTCATTTGACATACCTATCCCTATCCCACACTCTCTCCTTCTCCCGCTCCCCCCACATCCCCCCATTTTCTCCTTTTAAAGAAGTTTCTCATTAGCCTCCTTTACCTCCCTTCTAGAAGCATCTTGCAGACATTACTAGTGACGAGACTGCCACAGGCACAGCCTTGAATGTCATCTGCTGAAAATGACTATTACAATTGCTGCCTTGTTGTGCACTCAAGTTTCAAATGATTTTCAACCAGAGCACACTCAAGCACAAGCTATTGCGTTGGCGCTTAATCCTGCCCCTTGTGCAGAGAGACTTCCTCACATGGTGCTAGTGAAGATCCCTAGCTTGTGTCTTGGAGGTGTAACTCACAGTTCTAGCACTTCTTTAAGTCAACCTGCATGCCTTAGTTTGCTTCATTTTTCATGTGTGAATTGGACTGTATGGTTGTTGGGAAGCAGATTGATGATCTTCATGTTCTCCAGTTCATCGAATATAAAAAAATGTTTTTCCAAAGGCATTTGTGAAGCTAGAATAAATTTGAAATAAAATGTATATAATAGATGATGAATAAAAATTAAACTTCCAAGATCCAAAGTATTTGCACTGGTGTTCCCTTAAGGTTGCCAATAGCTTTCCCAGATAATAGCCTATAGCATCTCATAAACATGAAGTAAGGTGAGAAATATACCCCTGAGGTAAGAAAGATCACTTTCTTACATGGAAATTATCTTTTAAGTATCTGAAGAGAATTGTTAATAGTTGAATGCATTTTTATGTGTTTGTGTTGCCAATACATGCATGTGAGTGCTGTTAACCAAGAAAGATGGAGGCTCTTGGATCCTCTGGACCTGGAGTTATGAGTCACCAGAGGGGCTTCTGGGAAGGAAACTTGGATCCTCAGGAAGAGCAGTAGTTTTCTTCATTCTTTCTTTTAACCATTCTCCCATCTCCCCAGCCCATCTTATCAGTACTAAAGACTGCATTGGTCCTTCTACTCCCTCTAAGCTGTGAAAGGCCCTGTGTAACTCCCAGCCATCTAGCTTTCCTTCTGAATAGTGGTGTGTGTGGTCTTCTCATCAGTAGTAATTTGTTGTATAGCTCCAGAAACAGCATTTGCAGGATCCTTTGTGTTTGGTTCAGAAGAGTAAGCACCATCTCTTGTGTGCCAAAACCCATTGCATTCTTTCTACACATGTGAATGAAAGTCTGTCCTATATAATTTGTAACAAAAAGAACCAAGGTTTTAAATGTTTACTTCAAAGTGTCCATCAACTGTGAAGTTATGTCTCAGGGTCTGTCTCTCTGACATATTGTGCCAAACATTTTTAATAGTTTTGGAATGGCGGCAAGCCACAGTATGTGGTTAAGTAAGCTTGCTTGCCATCTGAAGATTTATTGAAATTTCTTTGTAAGCTTTCTGTTGTAAAAATGTGTTTGAAATAATAAGATTTTTTTATTCATTTGTTCTAAACACGATTTAAAATGTGCGAGTCAATCTTGTAGAAATGACTGGGTGTCATTTTTCACATTGATATAGTTTGGTGGTGTTAGGAAGGAGCTCAAACACCTCTTCATTTTTTTTTTAGCTGAAACTCGTTCAAAATCTGTGCAGTTGTGGTAGTGAAACATCAAGCATCAGCTATTGATTTTTGACTCTGATCACAACTAAGAGTGAGCAATGTTTGGTACATCTGTTTTGTGGATAAACAGCTGTGCACATTTTCTGAGCTGCAAATCCTCCATTTGGGTTAATGGCTCTGTCTTTAGGAGAGTGTGTTAATTTTGTGTCAGTATTTGAGGAGCTAAATGTAAGAACCTAGGAGGAGAACATCCCATTTTGCTAGGCTCCTGAAGTACCAATAGTATTTAGTCTGTCTTAAAATCCACATAGTCTGTTTGCTTTTAACTGCTCCAGAGCTCTTTTAAAAATAGAATCACCATGTTAGCATTAGTGTACTTTGATACGTTTTGACCCCATGTGTTTCGTTTTAAAGTTACTTTGATTACTATGTACATTGCAAGGTTGAACTCAAAAGAATTCTATAAAATCAACCAGCTCACCAAAATGTATTTCTGTGCTGCCTAGCTATTTGTGTTTAAGAATTCTCTTCTTGAAGGGAGAGAATTAGACTTATTTTATTAATGGACAGCTGGCACTTTAGATTATACTATAGGGCCCGGGAGCTTAATCAGTGAAGACAGCTCAGATTTAAGGCTTGATTTCAACTTGTACCCTTTTCTTGAATGGAAGCTCTGTGATTGATAGATCAGGCCATGATTACTGATCTGGCTTGCTCTCTGTGCTTACAGAATAACAACGTGTTACCTTCAGACTTGATATTTTAGGCTACTAGACATCCTTATGAATTTGATCTTCGGAAATTCTTAAAATAATCTTTAATTAAAGCACTTGGAAAAAATTCACCCTCTCCCACATTCTTTTTGCCTTTGCTTTCATTTTCCATAAATTATTCTGTTTCATTTTGATTGCAATCAAGCAGTTATCTTTTGAACATTAAATCAAACCTGCCAATAGAGAGATACCTTGGATCATTCTGTAGTAGGACCAATGTCAAAATGAAGCTCAGTGAACACTTCTATGTGAGTGAGCATTTTTTCCCTTTGAAGACAATTTAAGCCATGAATGAGAACAAAATATGTTTTTCATTACACTTGGTCCTAATCTTTTGAACTGTAATTTACAAAATCCCAGTTGTAAGTAGGATCAGATTGCTAATCAACTGATGGTGACTTTAGGACGTGTTCTGCGTTCTCAGGTGGGTAGAGAATAACCAGGAGGCTCCTTATGAAGGGAAGCAGGAGAATCAGTATCTGTGATGCAAAAGAAGAAAAGTTGAACAGGCCTGTACTGACTTAGGTGAAAGGGAGGGTGAGCCAACAAAGGAAATTAACTCTGGATCCTTTGGGTAAGGGAGTAATTTCAACCCTGTTCTGCTCACAGACCCGATTCACAGTATGTGGAATTTTAACGTCCAACATTGGGAGGTGACATTCTTACGTGTATTTGTAATTACTGATCTTGTGACTGATAATTATAACAGCACTAAGAAACTAACTCCCTTCCTCAAAACTACCACAAACAGCTCAGTAAATCCCAGTGCACATCTACAGGGTATTTCCTTGTTTGTGGTCCACAGACCTTTTCAGTTATTGCTGTCGTTACCTTCCTTGATTGGGTGCCATTGAACCCAGTATAGTATGCTTGACTCAAGGTAGGGGGACCCCAGCAAGTAATATCTAGTGACTTGTAACTGTAAGCACTTCAGTTAGAGAAGGGCAGGGAGCCAGGTAGCCCTAATATCCCCAAACCTGGAGACACTGGTTGTCAACAACATCCTGACCCTCAGGTATGTCTGTGAGACACTTGCATCTTAAAATGTAAGAAGATCAATGCAGGCATGTTCTCAGAAAAGTACTTTGAAAGACTCAACAGTCTCATCAGAAAAAGTCATTCCCTGTCACATTAAATTTTTTTCTTTTTCTTGTTTTGTTTGAGACAGGGCCTCACTACATAGCCCTGTCAGGCCTAGAATTCATAATGTTGATCAGGCTACTTTCAAACTCACATCAATCTGCCAATCTTTGCTTTGAAAGTCCTAGGATTAAAATGTGTGCCACCACATTCATCACAAATTTTGCTTTTCTTTAAATTTTATATATGTGTGGAAATGTCATAAATAGGCTAGTGAGAGTGCTCGGTGTATAAGGCCCTTCCTGCTAATCCTGATGACCAGTTGGACCCCAAAAACCAACTGCTGGAATTAGAGAACTATCCCCTATGTCAGTACTATGGTATATGCATGCCTACATATACAAAAATCAATAAATACTAAAAACAGTCAATTTCGTAAAGAAAATCGTTATGTATAGGTAATACACACTAACATATTTCACTATAACAAAAATATATTTAGCTTTTGAAGCATTTTTCAACCTAGCTTAAGGAAGGTTTGTTTTATCAGAGAGATCAGTTGGTTTCCTAAAACAAATCAATGTCATTATGCTATAGCATCCAAATAATTTGTGATATGACAATATTCAGCTGGCACAAAACAATGGTCATGATTTTAGTAAAGATTCATAAAGACCAACCCATGGCCATTTGAAAGGAAGTTATTTCTTTTGTAATCAGTATGATTCCCATCCAGGAAACTCAATTGACATTTTTCAAATTTGAAAAGTGCAGCTAGCTAACACAGGACTTCAGTAATGATCATACCATTCACAAAATATTGTAGCAGGTTGTGTGGGCTCAGTTAGGAATCAAAGGAATGTATCAGTTCTCATTCAGACGGAAGCATGACTGTGGATTTCTGAGGTGTCAGACATGCCAAGGCATCCAAGTACCAGGATGCTATCCAAGGCAGGTTTCTGAAGAGGAACAGGCCCTGCTGGGAACTCACTGTCATCTACAGAAATTGGACTGCATTCTGAACTGCATGTTCTAGTTTCGAAGTCACAAATAGCTTATGTTGACAATAAATCCAGAGTCCAATGAAAGTCGAATACTTTCAGCATTGCTAATTCACATTAATAAAATTAGGAAAAGTAGGTTGAAAGGTTTTATTTTTTGATTTTTAATTTATTCTTGAAAATTTTGTCCATTGTATAATAAAATATAAACCTAATAATAACCTCCTTTCACTCCCAGCTCCCCTAAACATTGCCCCTTTCCTACTTTATGTTCATTTTTTTTTGATAGCCCATGAAGTCCAATTTGTACATCAGTGTTGGGTTGTCTACTAGAGCATTTGAAACCTACCAGTGGTTATGGCCTCAGGAAAAAATGATTTCTCTTCTCCCAGCAACAAGCAACCTCCAGTAGCTCCTCAGTAAGGAATGGGACTGGAGATTACCTTCCTCATTTGTATCGACTTTAGGCTGTAATGATCATTTCTAGTTGACTACAGCTACTATGAGTTCATGAGTGTGCTAGCTACGTCATCCTTTTAGGCAGCATTTCAAAGCATTCTTCCATGACTTCAGACTTTTTTTTTCTTCCTCTGCTTCTTAGGTGTTCTCTTGGTCTTGATGGTAGGGATGGGGTGAAGAAGATGCCTTAGGGCAGAACACCAGTTTTTTATTTTCATCACTTTGGAAGCTCTTTTATCTCAACACTGACTATTCCATACCAGATACAGCCCATGTATATGTGCATAAACATAAATATTTAGAAGGCCATTTAGCAACAATAACAATAGCAAGTTCTACCCTGGTGCCTCTGAGTTTCTCAGCCATGGGATTTTGTCCAGAATTATAGTACCTGGCATAAAATTCTCTACTCTGGAGCAGATGTCCACTCCAATCAGGAAAATATTAACTACCTTGTAACAGTTGTGTCTTTATTGTAATAGTAGGTACATCTGAGCTGCTTGCTGAGTATTCTGGCATGGAGGGACTAGCTTCTGGGCAGGACCATTGATGTCTTTTCTCCTGAGCAGCTTGGAGAGAATATTCTGGCAACATGAGAGCTAGTCAATGTGCAGGAAGAGTCCTGGTTTGTTTAGGACTGAGTTTTCTCTATGTTATGGCCAAAGTGGGTGATGTATTTATCAATAGTGTATTACTATGGAATTATGGTGGGCAAAAAAGGGCAATAACAATAAATAGCCTCTGTTGTTTTGAGAACTCTAGTTCCAAACTGAACCAATAACTTCTAGAGCGGTAGCCCATATCCCACACTGTAGTTTTCATTAAATGCCCTAAGTCTTCTAAGAACATCATTGACCCATGGAAGGTAATTCCATCTGAAATATTTGCTTTGTTTTTAATTACATTTTGAAATTAGCTTACCACTCAGTGGGTTTTCATAAGGCATTCTCATGTACCCTTAGTTTTGATTAACCCATCCCATACCCTCTTCTGACATCCATAGCTATTTCAGACATGTGGTACACAGTCATACATGCAGAAAGAACACCCATACACATACACAGTCATACATGCAGAAAGAACACCCATACACATAATTAAATATAGAAGTTTAAGAAAGTAAATCCAGCAGCTTTCTTATATCATCAGTGACAAACCAGAAGAAATCAGGAAAATACTCCCTTTCATGGTAGTACAAAGAAAAATGAAATACTTGGGAATAAACCTATTCATGGAAATGGAAGGCTGCTACAATGAAAGTTTTGAAACTTCAGAAAGAGTGGATGACACTTGAATATGGAAAAACTTCCTATGATAATGAATATAGAAAGCACTAACATTTTGAAAATGACTCTCCTACCAAAAGCAATCTACAGCTTCAGTCAAAGCCCCCAAAATTTCAGCATCATTTTTAATAGGCATAGGTAAAGCAATCCAGAAATTTATATGGAAGCACAAAAGACTAAGATGAGCCAAAACAATCTAAAGATACTATAGGAAATATTGCCACATTTGATTTCCAATTATGCTAGAGACACAATAAAAAAGAGTGTGGTACTAGCACAGAAATAAACACATAAATTGATGTATTAAAATCAAAGTCCATATATTAGTCCACACAACTATAACCTGAATTTTGACAAGTATTTATTGGAGAAAAGAATAGTGCCTTCATAAGTGATGCTGGGAAAGCTGGATTCAATATGAATGAAAATGTAACTAGGTTCATCTTTCAGTCTTTACAGAGATAAACATAGATTACGGAACTCAACATAGCACCTGCTACCCTGAAAATGACAGAGGAAAATGTAGGGAGTATCCTTCAACTTACAGGCTGCATAAGAATCCTTCAGTTGTGCAGCAAATGCCACCAGCCATTGATAAGTAGGACCTCATGAAACTGAAAAGCTTCTATGCAAAAAAGGAAATTATCAGTTGTGTGAAAAGTCAGACGTAGAAGGGAAGAGCAACCTTGCCAGCTACTCTTTTGCCCCGTTAATGCTGTCTAGAATAGAAGAAGATCTGGAAAAACAGCAACCCAATTGAAACCTGAGCTATAGAACTAAATAGAAAATTCTCTAAAAGAAAAGTATAAATAGTTAGGAAAGAAAACAACTCACCATTGTGGCCATTATTCTGATAGTGCTTAAAGGCCTTTAAACTTCCATCTCATGCCAGTCCAAATGACATCATAAAAAATACAAATGACAGCAGGTGCTGGTGGGGATGCATCAAAAAGGATCTCCCACACTGTTGGTGGGAGGGTAAAGATGAACAGCCATTTTATAATAACTCTAAAAGTTTCTCTACAAACTAAAAATAGTTTGAGAAAGGTTGAAGTTTTCATATTTTGTGTGTGTGTGTGTGTGCGTGCACACACACACGCACACATGCATGCACATTCTGTGTGTATTGATGGTGGTGCTTTTTTTCTTTTTGAGACTACCTTTACAATTGGGACAAGTCAGAATGTAACAGTAATTATGCTGTGAACTCTATATTTCAAGAATATCTAGGGTCTTTTACTATTTGGATAGTATTGCATGAACTTTGAGTTTTCAGTATCATTAGGTACAGACTGTATGTGTCCCTAGGTCATCTGAGTAGAGGGCAGCCTTCTAAAAAGCTGCAGTTTTGCTGACAGGCCACCGTTTTATTTTTCCCAGTAATATCTATGTTTATGTAAATAACAGTAAAATATGCCCCAAAATAATGTTGTTTTCATATACTTACATATTTCTTATTTTCTCATGTCCTTAAAATGTTAAATAATAGTAATCATTGAAAAATCTATGGAGTTACTTAATCACTATTATAGTTCATAGCACCCCAATTATAATACCTTTATAATAACACTAGTTTCTAGGTTCCTCAGTGGAAATATTCATATATAAAATCTAAATTGTGACCCTTGAAGTTTGATTGATGGGTGTCCTGAAAACTTCTCTTAGGAAGAATGAGAATTCTTTTTGTCTACTGGTTTATAAACTGAGCAAAAACTAAATAAATAAACAAGCAAATAAAAAGCAACATCTTCCTAAGGTGACAGGAAATGCAGAAGATAGCATTCTTTCCATTAGCTGTATAGTGTGTGTGTGTGATGACAGCACTCTTCCTCCTCGTCGTACTGTTGCACTTTATTCTTTCAGATATAATTTGTACACAATGTAACTTGTTGTAGTATTCATTTTAGATTGATATATATATATGTGTGTGTGTGTGTGTGTGTGTGTGTGTGTGTATTTGTGCTAAAGATCATCATTCTTCGATTAAAACAAAAAAGAAATTCAACTGCGTGTAGCCTGTGGTAGCTAAATATCTATCCTGCTTTGCACTGGTGTGTCGTTTATGTCATGCAGCTTTGGAGGCGGGGCTTCTGAAGTACGCTTTCATTATTCCAGTTATTGTGAGCTTAATATACTTGTGGAACAAAGAAATATCAGCTGGTAAGATAGTTTTCAAAATATAAAGACTACAGCTGGCTTCTTATTTCTGTCCGTTCTAAAGATACTGTGGCTAGTCTAATTTGTATGGGCCCACTAGATCATGCCTAATTGAGTTAATGAAGCTCTTCTGTAGCAAGAACCCTCCAAAGGAAAATAAAAACACAGAATGGAATTTCAGAATGCAAATTAGCCCAGCTTTGCTGGCTTCTACTCTCATGGGTAGAAGTCACAGAGTAAAAGAAAATCCTTCAATTAAAGCCAATTACTGCATACAGTCAAAGCTCAGGTTTCCCTAAGACTGCAGTATGGAGTGGCGTGTGTTCTATGGAGACCGGTTCTTGACCCTGCCTGGGATGCAAAGAGCAAGTATTTACTGCTTCATTTCAGTAATTTGACTGTTTGAAGTGTCTGTCGACATCATTGGGAATTGATGGCTTTCATTTATCCAACAGAAACATACTGAATAAAAATATTGTTTGGAACAGTGGAGATTTATATTTACAGAGCTTTATTTAAGTTTTGCCCCTCTTTCCACGTGGCTTGGTCTCTTCATGTGACACATGCCTCACATTTCTTGTTAGCTTGGCTGTACACACCATGTGCAGATTTCTGGGGTGCCTGAGAGCAAGGTACTGCAAATCTAAAAATATCTTTTATTTTCCTTCAGCACCACGAGAAAACTTTTTATTAATAGAACTTCCTATTAATCTAGGAAGCTTTAAGGAATAGAATGAACACAGGGTACTGGTTCTGCTCAAATCCATTTTAATTATATTCTTTCAAATTGCACAATTATTTTTAAACAACAATGAAGGGAACATGCAACATACATGCAATTCCTTTTGAAGTATTGATGTCATCAAGTTTAGAGAAACATTGACATCATTATAAAGCCAGCAGGGGTTCTGCAGTATTTAGAAATAAACAAGGTTACCAGAAACCTAAGTTATTCTCATGAATAACAAGAAGGATGGCATAATTTAAAGTGTATACTTTTGTAGTTATTCTTTTAGAGTCAAATGCTCTGAAGTTCAAATTTAACCTGCAACCTTTGATCTCTGTGTTTTTGCCTAGTAAAAGTTTGGCGAAGATGCCCTCTTTGACTTTAATCTATTATGGCATATAGTAACAGTATTATGAATTGTTTAACATCTAAACTGTGTACATATGTTGATAAGTATATCAAGGACATGAAAACTTGAATTTGCTTATTTTCAAGCTTCTCTTAAATTGGTAATCATTTGCATCAACATTATTATACATCAACTTAATTTCTTTGATCAATACTACATTTTTAAAAAATTGATATTATTTGTGGGCTAAAGAGTTGAATCCAGGATTAAGAGCACTACCAGTGCTTGCAGAGGATATTGGTTTGTCTCCCAGTCTATACATCTAGAAGCCCACAAATTCCTGTAACTCCAGTTCAGAGGATCCAAAACCTCACTCTGGATCCCACAGACACCTTCATACACATGGTGACCTAATTGTAAAACAGGATAACACCCATAAACAAAACCTAGAAATAGTTTTTAAAAAAAACTCACTAGTGTGTGAACATAGCATCTACACTTTTAACAGTTTTTCTTTCCTTTAATTTATTTCATCAACAAAGTTCAATGTATCTGTTTTAATTCCTGATCTTCGGGTTGATTTTCAATTGTGATTAATTCTCATCTATACATGCTCATCCTGTAACTACTTACATCACACAGAAATTGTCTAGAGATTTCTCTAGAGTTCTATTAATTAAATTGGAAAAAAATGACCAGAAACCTTATTGGTGTTTTCATTTTTTCTGAGGGTTGTTTCACTTATGACTCTAGCAGCAATAGCAAGATTTGTAGTTTCAATCTATGCCTGCTGGCGTTGGGTAATTGCAGACTAAAATCTGCTGGACTGACCATTGTAAAACAATGGATCTTCTTGTTTGTTTTTTGCCTGGTTCCTAGTGGGGAGCATTTTATGCTTCTCTCTTACATGTGTTTCATATTCTATAAAGTGTCAGTCAATCTCCTGTACCTTCCTTTTGTGTTAGATCCCAGATTCTGGACATGTAAAAGTATAGTTGTAATTATATTAATTGTTGTATATTAATTTAATGTATTGAAAACAGCCTTGGCTTTGCTTTTCTTTCATTTTCTTTTTTAAGGAGTAACATAGAACATATAGAGACAGAAATCTTTAATGAATAAATAAATTTAAAAAAAGAATATATAGAGTCATATCACTTTCTTTTTTTTGGTTTTTTTTCTTTCTTTTTTTTAATTTTTTTAAATTTATTTATTTATTAAAGATTTCTGTCTCTTCCCTGCCACCGCTTCCCATTTCCCTTCCTCTCCCCCAATTAAGTCCCCCCCCTCAGCCCGAAAAGCAATCAGGGTTCCTTGTCCAGTGGGAAGTCCAAGTAACCCCCACCTCCATCCAGGTCTAGTAAGTTGAGCATCCAAACTGCCTAGGCTCCCACAAAGCCCTATAATTATTTCTTTTTGTGTAATTTGTGGACTTTATAAATGATCAAAACTTTAAATTTAGTCGGTAGTTCTGTTTTTTAATGATTCTTTGTTTTATAATCCTCTCAAGTGGACCTTTCCTTCTCATCATGAGTGTTCTAAGTCTGTTTACTGATCCATAGTTGTGCGGTACTGTATGGACTGCTGTACGCTTTCTCTCTGAACTTAAAACACAGCTACGTGGTTATTTCCATCCTTAAGTGTGAGCTTCTTTTTGATTTCATTATCTTGTCTATTTAAAAATTTTTCTTCGTCACTTTCAGTAATATGTGTTTTCAAAGCATCACTTTTAATTCATTTTTGAAGTTCCATAAACGTATTTTTTGACTCTCACCCAATATTTAAAAACAGCTTGTAAATTATAATTTGTCCATTTTTAAGTAACTCATGATGTGTATTCTGCCTATTTCTTTTTTTTTAATCAGACTCGGCAGAAATTTAAAATTTTAATTACTGTGTTCACCACTCAGCACTCTGTCTTGTCAATCCTTCCTAGTACTTTGTTTTATCCTGCATTAATTTGTCCCTTATAACTCACTGCTTTCTGCGGATGCACACATTCTTGTTTTCCTGAAATCTGAGTCTTTGTAGATAGCCAACCATAATGTCATTGAATTCAGCTTCTCCGTGGGGCTATGCAAAAGGACCAGCTGGATTAAATTTCTGCTTCCTGTCTGTCTCTTAAAAGGTAACTAGGATTGTCAAACTTTGGATATGAAGGGGGAGAATTATGTGATCCACCTTGTTTGAAGACTACAGTATAATTAATTGTTTCTTTGCTAAATCCAGCCTATTAGTAGTACCATTCATATTATTAGTAATAGATCTACACATATTTTGCACATATATACATACCTATATGGGGCGAGATAGAGAGAAGGTAAGAACTGCCTTCAGTCAGCTAGCTAGTAGCCACTTTACTGTATTTTCTACTTGTTACATAGCCAGTTAGCTATTTTGTATAATTACACAATTTTTAAATCATAGCTTACTGCTTAGAATAGAGGTGGAAAAGTCAGAATGGGCATCTGAATTGAAGACAATTTATTATTAACTTGTCAAAGGCATCCTGATTGTATGGTTCAAGCCATCGTGCACTGTGTTATTGTTACATTCAGGTGCAATTTTCACTTGAAAGAATAAGAAGTGCATTTGCAGAACTAACTTCGACACATATAACATGTGTTTAAAATTGAAGCAGGAGTACATCTTGGGGTCAGCATTGCACAAGATAAAATTAATTGCTATAATCACTCCACTTTTTAGGTTTGTTGCTTCAAGTGATTGTGTTGTCATAATGAAGGCCGATTCCTTATTACTGTTTCAGTGTTTTAAGAGCCATACATCATTTTGAATCATCTTGGTTTGTCATTTATCTCTTCTGCAATGCTTATTGCTTTCCTTGCATGGTTCCTGTTCCTTTACATTTATTAAGGCATACTCTTTCATCATTTCTTCCACTGGACTAATCTCACCTTTACCAGATCTATTCAAGTTTAATACTTCATCTTAATATTTGTACAGAACATGAGTTACAACCTGCGATGTATTTCTTCTTTTCAATCTATTTTTATGTACATTTGGAAAGTGACTAAAACAAAGCAAAGCTCAACTTTGTCATTCCATAGACACTGGTAGATGTCCATGACCGCCAAACAGGAGTGAGATCTGATTTATGTCCTCTCTCTCTCTCTCTCTCTCTCTCTCTCTCTCTCTCTCTCTCTCTCTCTCCCTCTCTCTCTTTCCCTCGTTACTCACTGCTGATGGTGAATCTTTGATACTGGGGAAAACCACCACTAGTCTCTCTGTCCCCTATAAATACCAATGGTTCAGGGTCGCCAAGCAGTGGATATTTTCCCAATTGTCTGTGTTGTCATGTTCCTTTTGCATAATTTCCTGGTCTTCTTTTCTTACTACCTGGTAATTCTTTCTTGTGTTCTGCAGCCTAACTCTTTGAAGCCTTTCTTGATTCCTTAAGCAGAACTGGAGAATAACCTACTTTGATCTGTAATGCTTTATAAAAAATCCCTTATTTCCACTAAAGTACTTTGTGACTCTGTCATGTCTTTTGTTCCTCTAGAATGTTCATTATTTTGTAAAAGGCTGAGCTTCTTGTCCCTTCATTGCCTAGAGCTTATTAAGATACTTGGAGTGAACAAATGATCAATAAATGTCAGTATGAATGAGTGCATGTGAAATGAATGGACTACAGGCTTTGCCATCCCATGGCATCCATAGGTACTTATTGAGAAAATTGTATTTATGATATTTTCCAGTTTAAAGCTTTGTACACAACTTTTCCCAATCCCCTTTGCTTAATATTTCCCATATCTTTTATGCCAAAAATTGGATAGGAAAAGTAGATTCAGAATGTGGAATTTTTGTATTATAAGGAATAAGAGGTAGGAAAGCTGAGACTGGCAATGTATTAAAATATTTAGACAAATATCTAACATTTAGAAAGAAAATATTCCGCTATCTGTGGATAGGATTTTACAGCATAGTTGATGTATGTTCAGTCTACCTGTTTCTTTGACATGGTTTATTAACCAAATTACTACTAAGTAAATCAGTTCACTCTGGGATTTGAAGGAAGAAACCTTAGAATGTGCATGTGCCGTGTAACACATTTTAAATGAGACCTTGAGTCAGTTATATTCTAGTATTACATATTATGCCTACACAAAATATATCATTATAGGTTATATTCTTCTTCATATTTCTTTATTGAAATTGTAAAAATCCCACTGTATCATGGGACTCTGTTTTAGGGGGCTGCTTGTTTGTTTCCCGGCCACCCACACTCCCGAAATAACCACACAGAAACTATATTAATTAAATCACTGCTTGGCCTATTAGCTCTAATGTCTTATTGGCTAGCTTTTACATCTTAATTTAACCCATTTAAATTATTTTATATTTTATGATGAGGCTTGTGGCCTACTGGCAAGGTTCCAACGAGGCTCGTGGCTTACTGGCAAGGTTCCAGTGTGACTGTCTCCAGTGGCAGCTACATGGCTTCTCCTTGACTCTGCCTTCTTTTTCCCAACATTCTGTTTAGTTTCCCCTGCCTAGCTCTACCCTGTCCTATCAACAGGCCAAGGCAGTTTCTTTATTAACCAATAGTATTCACAGCATACAGAGGTTCCCACATCAGGACTCAGTATCACACATTAGACTTGCTACATTTTGATAATCCAAGGATAAAATACTTGAAAATCATTAAATTTTGCTACAGATTGACTCAGTATGTTTAGTTACTTTTTCCTAGTGCCAATAACATAATTGTGCTTTTTAGACTTTTTAGATTTCTTTTTAGACTATGGGAAAACTTGGGTTTCATAGTTTTATTTAAAACATACTATTAGGGCCAATTTTGAAGTTCTTTATGACAGTATAAACTGGTTGGTTTTGTAGAAAGAATTAACCCTTGAAAGCCATTTTAATGGGATTATATATTGAGTGAAATCACCTATGATCTTAATTATATTAAATAACTTACAAAATTAAAAAGGACAAAGTGTATCATGATGTAAAATTATAGCCTCTCTAAGGTAATCCATTGCAGAGACTGAGTCCATCATTAAATATTACTGAAAAATAGAGTGTGTAGAGCGGTGGAAGCCAGATCAACAGGAGCTCTCACTGGCTCTCTTCTTTCTTTCTCATGAGGTGTTTGGGCAATTTCTAAGACCTATGTTTAGTCTGGTGGGGGGGAAACTTTGCTCTAATATACTTATCAGATATTTTAAATTGGGTCTCATATCTTGATTAATTGAGGTTAATGACAGATGAGAGAATTGTAATTGGAACGATAACTGCCTAATTTTTATTTCAGGATGTTTGGCAGAATTGGGGTGGAATTTGTGTTTGAAGTGGTTTCTTCTGTTTATTTTTTTTTGCATGAGTATGAATGTGGTAGAGCGCTTATGTATGCAAGGGTGGAGAGGTCAGAAGTCAACTGTGGCTACTGTCCTGCTCAGTCACTCTCTGCTTACGTATTGAATAAGGGTGTCTTACTGAATGCAGAGCCATCTAGTTTGCCTGGCCAGAGTGCCCTGAAGTGTCACTGCTTGTACCTTCTGCATGCTGGAAATAGAGGTGACTACTATGTTTGCTTAGTCCTCCATCGTTCACATCAAAGCCTTTATCCAGTAAGCCATCTCCCAACACCGCAAGCCAATATTGGATTAAACAGTTAATGCATACAAAGACACTGTGTCACTGGAAGGTGGTGAGCAATACATGGTCTCTAACACCCACTATTGTCATCTCTAGTGCTTTGCCATCAAGAAATCCATGTCGAAGTGTTAGTCGCTGTGATCTGGTTCTGATTAACACAGTCCCGACAGAGAAGAGTTGCCTTTCCATGGAACTGCTGTGGGTAGCTGATCTTCATGGTCTCTGCAGTTTCTTAGCTAGTGGGTTCATCATTTGTCGTCTTGACTATCTACACAGCTTTTCCAGGTTTCTGATTGGAATGTTTACAGCAATTAAGTAACTAATAGTAATCTTTATAGATTTTTATGTCAAAAATAGAAACAACAGAGCTCCGAGAGGCACACTCTGTGAAGCGGGGCTCACTGAGCACACTGTGTGTAGTGACAAGAGGTAGGTCTCACTTCACAACATCTCCATTTGCTTATTTAAGGAAATAGCTCATTAATGAGGCCTGACTAATACCATAATTTTGTAAGTTTTCAAGTAATCTTGTATAGGAAAAAGTTCTTGTTTCCTAACTTATTTGTCATGTTGAATATTTATTAAAGGAAAACCACTGCAGTGTATCATGTGTAACTCTGGTATGATAACCGTAAAATTATCTACACACAGCCCTTTGATATGTTAAAAATTGGTAGAAAGTAAAGACAAATGTTGAGTATGAACTCCCAAGCTTAATTATACGTTTGTTTTCTCATGCATTCAACAAATGCATTTTTGCATACTCAGACAAAAGGAAAGACGAAATTGCCAAGGTGCTTTTGGTTCTGTGTAAAGTGTCACATGGCAGCATGCCAGTGTGAAGCTCTCCTTTAATCCCAGCACTTGGGATGCAGAGACAGGTGGATCTCTATTAGTTCCGGGTCAGTCTAATTTACAAATTGAGTTCCAGGACTACCAGGACTGTTACACACAGCATCTCTGTCTCTGGGGAAAAAAAAGAAAAGGAAAGAAAAGAAGAAAAGAAAAAGGCATACAAAACCACATAATTTCTTAGTCAGAGATTTACAGACTTGAATATTTATCAGACTTTCCTGGAAGGTCTGTAAACCTCAGATTGCTGAGTATTTTGACTCCTTTCATTCCCTGATAATTTGACTCGGGTCTGGGTTCGAATCAGAAAGTTCGTGTTTTTATTAAATTCCTAGGAGATGCTAATTATATCTTTGAACTAAAACCTTTTAAATTGTTTCAGTTGAATATAAGTAGAATTTTTTTAAAAGGATGTTTTAATGGTACTTCCAGATGGGGGCAAAATTGAAAGTAAGGGAGATGTTTAAAAGAAGTGGAGTTCTTCAAGCATCCAGTAAAGGTTTCTCAAGCATGAAGTATGGCGTATACATGCTCATGAGATATGGTGTATTTATAGACATTTTCTGTAATCCAGAACAATGGCTGTGATGTTGAGAAAAAGCTAAAGAATTTGAATAATTTTTGATTCAGAAATATATGAATAAGGAAAAGTTTAGTGGGGGAAGTGCAGTTTAAAACACGTGTGGGAAGAACTCAAAGTGGAGGAATTAAGTTCTGATGTTACATAAACACTAAATGGTAAACCCCAGCCTGATCTCTAGGCTACTCTCCTGACAGCACAGATCACAGGGAGTCTTGGGTTGGCTCCAAGGGGATCCATCAGAACAACTGGAGGTTCCCACTGAGAAAGAAGTTCCCAACCCTGCCTCCTGTGGTGACCCACTGGGACTGCTTAAAATAGAATACAGTTGTAGTCTGATGGAGAGAGACATTTGCTCTCGCTTTGTTGAGTTTTGCTGCATGAAATATGAAGCTTTGTATTCACCAGGAAGAGAAATAGACATGTCCAGTGCAGAGTGTCTTGTTGCTGTGTTAGCCTTTGCATAATTGTCTCACATAGAGTTGCATGTGTATAGATATATGTGTTCCAGAATAGCACAACACAGAACACCAATCTAATTATTTTACTCACCGCCCAGAGGAATTGTGTTTACTTTGAATTTAAAATACAACCGATATCTGAGAAAATTTTAGCACATTGGAAAAGACATAAACTAGAATAGATAACCCATAAAAATGCAAATCAGCACCAAAAACAGCTATCATAATTTTTCCTCAAATATCAGTGAGAGTCTTTGATTCAGACTTGGAAGTCAGCCTTAAATGCAGAATTATCAGAAAGCTGGAAATGCTATTTTAGCAAAACTCAATATTGTGTATGAATAGTTATTATAGATATTGACTTCTTTATAAACATGATGGAACCAGGAATTGCTTCAGGTATTGTGTGCTGACAATGGTTGAGAAGTATGAACATTAATATTAAAGAGGAAAGAAAAAGACCTTTAGTAATCTGTCAGCACTTCTTGGTTTGGTGTTATAAAGACACATAAACAGTTTCTACAAACATGATCCTTTTCTGAGCTACATGCATCCTAAATACTATCCACTACAACATGTGGGGATTTACAGACTGTCAGATACCTCATTTGTAAATGTAAACTGATCCAAGTAAATTCCTTGCAGAAACTGAGGGAGTACATTTCTCATTTCAGAGCTAGGCTGGGAACTTAGCTTTGCCAGGAGCCTTTCCTCATTTGGTCTTTCCATCCTTGGTCCACAGCACATTGTTTACTATGTGGATGCTATTAATAGACTTTAGTGGATACATATATCAGCTAGTGTCTTTATTTTTGTTGCAACAATTTTGGTCTTGTTTTGTAACATCTATATTTATGTGTATAGACAAGGATATTCCATAGACATCTAATCTGACAGTATAAGTGGATGTGCATGCTGTGAATTGTACACATAGGTATTTATGAAATTTTCTATGTCTGTGAGATTGCATCACTGTTTTTTTTTATGAAAACTTTGGAAGACTGGTTTAGCAATGAGGAGAAAATAAGAGTGTTCCAGAACCGGTGTCTTGATTCTGAGTCCTGAGCTTAGATCAGTCCTATTTGAAGTCTGCAGTTGCATCTGTGACCATACACACCACCCTCAAGACATCTGATGGCTTCTTAAGGGTACAGATGAAGTCCACCTCCTATTCTGTGGCCTTCAGATTTGTGTATCCAGGAAGCTCACATGGAAAAGATTTCCGGGAAAAGTTTCAGTCTGAACTGAACAGGCTTTGACTTGTGTTGCTACAATGTAACAACTATTTACTTAGCATGCATGTTGTGTCGTGTCTTTTGGCTGATCTGGAGAGGATGTCTAGCATGTGAAGGATGTGGATAGGCAGCACGCAACTACTACACTTAGCTTTTGGTGACTGCAGAAATGGCTAGAATGAATTTTCCAGGAGTATTGTGGAATAACTCTATATAATTTTTTATGCTCTCTTCTGCATACTTGAGGTCTTATTTACCTTCAGGGAACAATCCAACTTACTCTTGGTAAATGAGACATAAAAGCCTGTTTCTAAAGCTTTCTGTCCTCTCAGCTTGAGACGATAATGTATAATGCACTCTCATTTTGGATGTCTTTACATTTAATTCATCATTCATTTTTTTATCATGTGTGTGTGTGTGTGGTGTGTATGTGCGTGTACATGGATGTTTAGGTGTTCCAGCACACAAGCACTTGTGTGGAGGGTATAGGGTGTCCCATGCCACTGCTTTTTACCTTATTCCCTTGAGATAGGGTCACCTCTCAGGGAATGTGCTTCTTGTCATTTTTACCCAGACATGTGGCGAACCAGTCATCCTCCTGTCTTCATCCCCACTCCCTTGAATACTAGCATTGCACGCACATGCTAACATCCTCAGGGTTTTCTATGCATGCTAGGAATCACAGCTGTAGTCTTCTTACACAACAAGCATTCTTACCCAGTGAGCCGTCTCCCCAGCTCCTCATCGTTTGTATTTAATACTGTTGAGACTCTGTTTTAGGATTTTTCTGGGTGTTGTCACCATAAATTAAAGTGTTCAAACAATTCTATTGGCAGTAAGCCATGCAGTATTCATGATAGTAGATGATTCTTTAATTGAATAAATTGGTGTTTCTTGGAATGTGGCAATGCCTTTGTTGGAAATTTTCATGAACTACTCATGTATCTTATTATCAATGTTATTCGTATGTTACTATATTATTATGAATGGATTGTTATGATTCTGCTGATCATTAGGAGCAATTTCAATTAAAAAACCTGAAAGATGAATCTTCTGGAATAACCGTGAATATTAGATTGTCATAGAGATTGAGGTAGAATCTAAGCCTGAAAAGAATTTGGTTTCATCTGAACTCACAGAGACTGTGGCAGTATGAACAGGGCCTGCACAGATTCGAGTCAGATTTTTGTAATGGAAAAATTAGTTTTCTCCAGTGTAGTTTCAGCGGGTATATAAATCATATTTAAGGATAGGCACCATAGATGCCCAACACAAAATGAATTCAGTGGTATATTCTCTCATAATTTTTATTTGGGCATTTCTTTATTTGTTTTACTGAACTTTTGCTTGTATACTGTGGTGTCTAATTTTGTGTTTTTATGGGTTGTGTTTGTGTGTTTCTTGTACCTTTTTTTTTAATTCTGCTTTGTTTGGATGTTTGTTTTCTAAATGGTAAAAGAAAGAAAGGGTGCGAAGTTAGATGAGTTGGGAGGATTTGGGAGTAGTTGGGAGAGGGGAGACCATGATCAGAATATATTGTATAAAAATTCCAGTGTGTGTGTGTGTGTTCACTTTTTGAAAGGAGAATATGACTTGATGGGCTTGCGTTGCCTGAAGCTACCATTTATGACAAGTTCCTCAGAAGAATACTTACCTCGACCTTAAGCAAAAGTTAAAATATTCATTAGAGAAATAGTATTTCTTCCTTGTGTATACTCACATGAATTCTAAAATTGTTTTACAAAAATTGGAATATAAACAAAATGTAAGTATAACTTTATTCATACCTTAGTTATTAATTTCAAGAGAAAGTAACAAAGCATTCCACTTTCAGTTTTCAAAGACACAGAGATGACAGCAGCATTGCACAAATATGCTGCTACTGTTTTTCTCAGATGCTGGGAAGAAAACATGCTAAAGGAGGGAGGATTGGCACCATTTCCCTACTGTGGACAGAGGATGGGAAAAAAGACAAAATCAAGAAGATTAGAGATATGGTTCGTAGTTGAGAAGGACGTTCTGCTTTTCATTCCCCAAATTGAATTAGGTCTCTTTTTAAAGCTGATTTTAATCTGACCAGCATTTCTGTAGCTGCTTTCTCTGCATGCAGACTGAGGGGAGAGCTCAGAAGCACTGGCTGCTGTGGGCTAGGCTACATCCATCTCCAGGTGTTTCTGAATCATAGCCCCCATGTGTCTTGCTAAAGTAGTATAGCGTTTCTAAATTATTTCTAGACTGACTTCTTATCACTTCGTTGTTGAATAAGTGAATTAAATATATAGTAACATAACCTCATACACTTAAATAGAAATAGAATGTTGAGACCTTGAAAGTGTCTGAGGAATGCTTGCTGTAAAAATAGAAGTCTGCAGTCCAATATTGGCAAATTAGTGTTTCATGACTGTGGAATTTAAAATATATATATAAATATGGAAAATTACTCTTCAAAGGATGAAAACACCGGTCTTGAAATATATATTCAAGCCAGAGAGTGACTCATGTAGCTCCCAGAGGCCTCTGCAGTCTTCCCTTATCTCTATCTCTATGATTCAAACGAGATTACTCAAGTGTCTCTCGGAATACTTGTAAAGTTTCCTTCTACATGCAAGACATTCTGGGTGTCTAGCAATAATTCTTTCCTCTATTCTTTAAATCGTTACTTCTTTGTTTCAGCCTTCTATTACCATCTGAAAATATTTTTGTGTTCCTTACAAATCTTTCCTAATTGTCTTTTCCTACGTTAACACAGTTTCCCTGGAGTCCTCTAATGCGTATAAGTGCCACATGGATTCGGGCAGACATCTTGCCTCTATACTGCTATAAAAATGCAAAGACCACTGTCCTTAAATTCAAAAGCTTGGGCATTTTATATTAGGACAGCTTCATAGAAAATTCTTCGGGGGTTTTGTTTGTCAATTTTTATTAGGTGTAAGATTCTTTAGACATTTCTTCTGACCCATAATTTTACAAATCAAGAGGCTGAAGAACAAAGACTAAGTAAGAGCCACACTTAATTTGCTCAGTCTCCTGCTACAGCCACTCAAAAGCGGCCTGTTGCAGTGAATGAAGAAGCAGACTGAATGCCCGCCACAGCTTTCATGAGCCACAGGAAGAAAAGTGCTTTACATGGTGGCCTTAAGCTTGGAGTTAACTCACTCTGTTTTTTCAATTCTATGTCAGCACTGTGTGCTTCCTTTTGGTTCCATCTACTCAGTTATTTCATAGTTTCATTTTTTTTCTTTTGCCGTGTAATCAGCCTGAAAAACACCATGACCAAAACTGTCCCCAGAAACTTCCTTCTCTCTGTGCTCTGGATGAATTTGGCTCTCTGTTGATTGACTGCTATCAGAGCATGCCCTCCGAGATAAAAAGACAATTTCCACAGCTTCCGAAAAGACTTTATGTCGTTTCACAGAGCTAAAACCTGCATTACGTGGACAAACACTACATTTGAAACAAAGAAAACAAAGATTTACAGAGTATGTAAATATTGCTTTTCTAAACCTAAAGCTAACGTTTTTATTTCTATGTCAGAATACATTATTAGTATTTGCAAACTGTGATTATCAGCAAAGTGTGGGAATAAATCCATTGATGTTGGCTCTGCAGAATGCTCATTTCCACATGTTCTTGCTGGATGTTGCAGCCTATGTCTAACAGCGATGCTGTTGAGGGTATCCTGACTGTCAGATCTGAGAAGGTTCACTTGGAAGCTATTGGGTTTTGGTATTTTTTCCTCTAAAAAACAAACAAACAAACAAAAATTCCCCTCTGCTTTGCTTGTTGCTGATGAGATTTCTGAGTTTGGAGGAATGAGATAGAAAGTAGAGCATTTGCTATCAAGCTCGAAGTCTCATGACTAGACAGTAAATTCTTACACATTGCCTGATGGAGTCGCAGCTAATGGTGGAGTAGTAGGAAAGCAAAAAGTGGGGCTTACTAATGACAAGAGAGCATAACTTGTTCAAGCCTTGTGATAAACACCAAATGGGTTATTGCTCAAGGTAAAGGTTGATAGATGGAACATGCCACGGAAGCTTGTGCCGGAGCACTCTGTCCAGACCCTTGGGCACTCTGCAGCAGTCACATACAGCTCAGCGCTTTTATGTGTTAGCCTGTGGAAACGATTTCACTTTTGGATCGCTTCCAGAGTGTTTAAGCATAATGGACTTCATACTGCCCGCCTGGGCTGTACCCTGTAGAGCGCACTCAGATCATTCAGCTTCAACTCCATTTTATCAGGCTCTTTATCCATTAATTTTCTCCTGACCTTGGGCATAAAATATATGCGCTTTTTATACTGCAGTGTTCTGTGCAGACAGAGGAATAGCATTACCAATCCATCACCATTATGAATGACACAGCTTAAAACAAACACAGGTCAGAGATAGATATTTTAGGGGCAGATTTGTATTGATTCCATCAAAACATTGAGCTAAAAGGAAAAAGACTCTGAGACTATAAAGGATGAAGAAGTTTTGACAAATAGTCACGGTACAAAAGTCGACCCAAGAATATACCTCACGGGCAGTCATTGGTAAAAAAGCAACATTCTTTATTATTATAAAAACCCATCTTCTTTCAGTGTATGTATTACCATACTTTTAACAGCACACTAGCAAAAGCGTGTTTCTCTCGGTCTTTCACTATTGAAAGTTTTTGTTTGCTTGTTTGTTTGTTTGTTAAACGGGGATGCTTATTTTACTCATTAATCTTTATTAAAGTTGCTACTTTTGAAATGTCTAAACTACTATATAGAAGACGATAGCTTATATGTCTTACGATTTATTTTTGATGACAATTGATTTTAAAAGTGTTTGATGACAGAGTTGTTATTGAAGCAGAATAAATAATGATTAGTGTATGAATTGTCACGACTATTGTTAACAGTTCTCGTTCACATATAGTGTCTCGTTACTTAATGGACTAGAGTCACAGTAAGCTGTGCTTTCCGACCTCCTTGTCAGTTGCACAGCTCTGAGGGGATAGACAGGGTTTGATGATCGAAAGTGGTTCAGCATTCACAGACTGCTACAAGAAATTGAAGAGATGATGGTCCTGGCAGCAGGGATAGCCTTTCCACTACAACTTCACTGAGCACAAAGTTGATTTTTGTTTATTTTCCTCTGTATTGCTGAGGAAAATGTTCTGTACGATATGAGCGGATCTCTTGAGCACCAGTGCTGAAAGAAAATGGGCCATGCATTATGTTAGTTATGATTTTGAAAAGAGAAAAGAAACAAATAAAGATTCAAAATTTTCCTGAGGGCTATTTTATAAATAAGACAAGTAATTTGTTATTTGCTTAAAAACTAATAGTATTTGTTTGGCTCCCACCTGTAATTTCGGCACCTAGAGGCTGAGGCAGGAGACTGACCATAAGACCAAGATCAGCCTGGGATGTGGAATTAGGCCCTGCTCCAAAAGCAAACAAACAAGACAATATTAATTAATAATTTCATTTGATATATCTTCTTCTTATCAGGCTTATGGTACAAGAGTGTGAATACCTGACTTCTCTTCCTTTGTATGCAAAGTGTAGTCTAAGGTGTGGCACCTTTCTTTCCAGTATGTGCTTTCAATGCTCTTTCAAAGTGTCTCATTACTGATAATTGCCCTCTGGGCTGGGGGACTGTGTAGTCACGGTCTCCCAATTCTGTGTGCAACACGGTTTGTCCATCAGGTTTCTAGTTAGTAACATGCCCATTGCCTTCCTAGGTTTGTCTCAATGTATTTACAAGTTCTTAATGTAATACAGACTGCCCCTGAGCAGTCTGTTGGTGACACACCTGCCATTTCTCCTTTTAATTTCCCCACGAGTACAGTTTCAGGTTGCTTAAATGGCTTCCTCCTCCTTTTCTCTCTCCCAGTGCTTTACCCCTCTCCTTAGGGTACACCTGAGGTTTTTCTGAGCATTAAGCAGTGATGTGGGAAGGATTCCAGCTCAGCACTGGAAACGTGGTGGTTCCTGAGGGACAATCAGCAGGTCTGCTCCTGTGCACGGAGGAGCACCAGTGCCCCATGAGCTGATGCAGTGCAGAGGAAGCTCCAGTCCTCTGCAGAGCCAACCTCCGAGCTGTTCGGAGTCTAGAAGAAGGCAAACACCTTCACTTTGAAAGTTCCATATCCAAAATCTTCCCACAGTGCAAAACTACTAAACATGTTCACGTCTGACCTTTCATGGGATGGTTCAGTCCAAACACAGGTGCCCAGCATTTTGTTTACTCAAGGTGGCAGAGGGAGAAATATACAGCTAACCCTTCTGCTAAGATGCATAAATTTTGTATAATGCACATGGTTATTAAAATATTTCACAAAATGCTTTGATATATGTTGTACATATGAAATAGCCATGTTTATTATCTATACCAGTGTCATATCCTTAAGATACCCTATATTTTGTTCATGCAGAGAGTCTAAAATCTGAAAAAAATTAAAAGTCTAAAATATTTCTGGCCAGATAAGCAATTGTCTACCTTCAGACAAACCACACACACACACACACACACACACACACACACACACACACACACACCAGGACTTCCATGTGTTACATACAAGTGAATGCTTCAAATGCTTCCAATTACAATGTCAAACTAACTTGTTTTATTTTGCTTAGGTTTGGTCCTTAAGACTCAATACTGATGAAATTTATTTTATTTTTTATTTGTTTTGTTTTATTCTCATTCATTTTAAAATTAAGTTGTCATTTTCAAATTAACTTTTTAAGGCTATCAATATTATTTGTGAATATGGAAAGATGATTCATTGGTAGTACTCTTAACATTTATTTTCATGTTTTTATAAGGAAACGTTTGTTTGTTTCTGTAAATTCATTTTGTTTGTTTGCTTGGTTGTTTTTGAGACAGCCTTTCTCATGTTAAAACAGGTACAAAGTTCTGTCCCTTGTTATTTCCCAAATTAACTTTTTTTTTTAAATATTAGAAAATACCTAAATATTCTGTTTTAAGTTTTCATACTTTATTTATAAATCAAGCTCCAAAAATAAGTTTTCAGAAGTTTTGACTAGTAAGCGGCTTTAAAATTAAAATACTCTTTAAACAGTTTTCTTTGATAGAAGCCATGCTTGAGACTTCTTTTCAGAAATCTATTTTCAAGTATTGAAAGTTTTAAAGTCTGTTTTCTAAGGGTATTTTTATGATTGCTCACTTTAAATAAATGGAAAAATAGATGGAGCTAGCAAAATTGCAAGGTGTGATTTGTTTTAATTTTCATCTTTTGAAAATAAATCTTTACCAGACGAAGAAAACTGTAGACAGACCAATTTTTGAGGGGAAGGCAAATTTGTGATAATTGGAAGGATTTTTTTTTTTTTTTTAGTTTTCTCCCTTAAATTGACAGAGCTGTTCTAAAGCAGATTGATAACCTTGCTCCTGTCTTCCTACTACTGCACGCTGCAGGCCTTTTATGTTATAATGTTAGGTAGATGGGCATATGTCCACCTGCCTAATGTAGTTTGGGGAGTCTGTGAACCTCTTTCTGCAAATGTTGTTATTACTGCACAGTCATAGCCTATTCTTCCTGAAGAGTGAAGGGCTGATCTGATAGCAGACTCCAAGTTCCCTTAAAATGAAATCCAAAGAGTTTTCCCTGTGTGAGTAAAATGAAGTCCCTGAAGCTGAGCGCATCTGGGTAGGAGATTGCTTCTGGATAGAGGAATAATATTATCTGACCGGGAAGGTAAAACAGTGCTGACACACATAGTAGTTCTCTTCAGAATGAGACATGCTAAGCCAAGCTTGGGAGTACATCCAAATGTATTGATGAAATGATGCTATTATAATGTCACGAAGAAATTGGTAGCTAAACATTAACATATTTGAACAGCTCCTAGAATTTACATTAACATTTATGGAGGTTCGCTTTTAGTGGTTTTTAATTCTATAGAAAATTGAATCTATGATGCTTTTAAAAGAAAATTTGTGAGAGAAGTCAGAGTTATACTAGAAGTCTGCCTTTGGTGCAAAAGTCATCAGAATTAGCGATGTGATTGTGAATAGGTTGAAGTTAATTTAGGTTAATAGAGGTAAAAAGAAGTCTTGTCTCTTGGAGACATATTGTTCTGACTTTATTACTTCTCTGTACAAGTAGAGAATTATCTGATCTTTTCTCGCATTTTATGTTTACCAAAGGTGAAGAATCTTCCTTTTAAAACCATGTAATTCAAACCCTGCTTAGTGGCAAGTATCTCTAGTAGTAAAACCACTACTTTCTTTTCAGGTGGTTTTAGAGCAGCAAGAAAGCAAGGTTACAGGGAGATGAGATGAAGGCATTTTGCTGTTAGTAGGTGCTTTGTGTACTACTGCCATGAGTCTGTAACAGAAAGGAAAGAAAGAAGGAAGGAAGAAAGGAAGGGAGGGAGAGAGGGGGGAGAAAGGAAGGAAGAAAGGAAGGGAGGGAGGGAGGGAGGAAGGAAGGAAGGAAGGAAGGAAGGAAGGAAGGAAGGAAGGAAAAAAGGACAGATGGAAGGAAGACTTGACAATATTCATGACATCCCTGAGAAACTCTTATTGTAGTATCTTTCAGATTGCAGTACCTAAGTGCTCCCCAAGGTGCTGGCTGATAAGTGGCATTCATCGAAATGCAATAACTTCATAATACACAGTATACTCAAATGTGATAGATTTTGCTGAATAAATAGGAACCCATTGAACTAAAGTAAATCATTGATTAAATTATGTTTCAAACTTAATATGTTTCTGATTCAATTTTAATATATTGCTATAACTGTCAGCCCTTCTTGCATACTGAGAGAATCCAATGCAATGCTTTATCCAATTTCAATGAGGACGAGGTATCACTTCTAAATAACTATTCAGAATGACATGGTAACGGCCTAATGTCTTCATCTCCATAGGGGATTAATTCATGGAATCATGCATTTAAAAACATTGCAGTATCCTAGAATGAACTCTGAAATCTGCAAACTCATGAATAAGCGAACTTAATTAGCTTGGTCATCAAACCTCATTTGTGAAAGAGGGAAGTTACATGGAAAATATCTGTGATTACTGCTAGCCTAAATGTTGGGTGAGTCATCTGTTCACTGGTAAAACATTTTAAATACTTACTGTGTGTACTAAGTATATTAGGAGTTTTTAGACTTCAAAGAACTCATACTCCCATTGGAATTGCACATGAATACAAATACATTCACTCAAAAAATGCCAAGCAAGTGACATGCTACCAGTGCCTAGCATAATGCTGGCCTCGATGCTATCATCTTTTCCTCAAGGTTCTCTTGGCAGTGGAACAAAATGCTTTCATGAACCACAAAACTGCATTTTACTAATGCAGAATAAAATGTCCTATGGCATTATGGAAGCATGTGGGCTAGCACCTCACTCTTCTGAAACTGGAAATGGCAAGATGTTTAGGAAGATGATGGTGAAGATGATTATGATTGTAGTAATTAGGAGCGGCGGTGGGGCTGCGTCCCCAACACCCCAGCCGCCTGCCCAGCTAGCTTTACCCCGAAATAATTACACAGACACTGTATTCATTTAAACACTGCTTTGGCCCATTCCTATCTAGCCTCTTCTAGGCTAATTCTCACATATTAATTTAGCCCATTTCTAGTCATCTGTGTAGCGCCCCTAGGTGCGCTTACTGGGAAGATTCTAGCCTAAGTCCATCCTGGGTCGGAGCTTCATAGCGTGCGTCTTCCCTGGAGCAGGTAGCATGGCGTCTCTCTGAAGGCGTCTGCTCTGGAGAGGAGAGCTGTGGAGTCTGACCTCACTTCCTCTTCCTCCCAGCGTTTTGTTCTGTTTACTCCTCCCACCTATCTCCTAACCAATGAGAGCCAAGCAGCTTCTTTTAATATAACCAATGACCTACCTCCATCATTTCCCCTTTTTCGGTTTAAACAAAAAAAGGCTTTAACTTTAACATAGCAAAATTACATATAACAAAACAGTTATCAAGTAAAAGTTACATCAGAAACATTTATACATATAACAAAATTGACCGTAAATCTCTATCAATAAAGCAAAATCTATACTAATGCAAATTATTCATGTCTATATCATATCCCCCTTTAAATGTAAAAGAACATTTATAAACTATATTTGGGAACATGGGCGCAGTTTTTTCTCTCCAAACTGCTTCCTGCTGAATGGGGGCGTCGTTAATTGGGTCTTTCATGGTATAACCTGTGTGCTAGTTTCATCTCAGTTGGCAGTTGAGCAAAGCAATTTTCTGAAGATGTTCACAGCAACCCTTCAGGAGGACGTGGTCCATCATACCAAATCGGAATAGAAGAAATGAACAGGGTCTCATCCTCTGTGAAAACAAAATAAGAAACTCCTTTCCAAAGCATCATGTCCTTAGATCCAAATTTCGAAATCGTAATACCCTTATATCCATTCTGGTTTAGCTTGGCAGCCCATATAATGAAATATCTCTCTGTACTTAGCTCCTTCACAGTCAAAAATTTTAAAGAAAACACAATAATACAAAGAATCCAGACTCTCTGTGAATTTTTCATTTTTACGTGGCTTATATTTCTTTATTTCTTTTAATCTCTTAACTATCTGTACTCTAAAGACTTTACCTTTTTTTTTAAACCATTAACTTTATTCTCTATATTCTTTTTCTTCTCTCTCTCAAGCCTACGTACATTCATCCAACAGTGTGACTCATTTAGTGGTCTGAATCTGTCCTATTGTGAATCTGCAATTTTTTACTATCCAGGAGCACTTTTGATTTGTGCCTTTAAATCACTAGACACTTAAGAATCTAAGCTGTGACATTCCTACGTTAACTTTTTGCTTTTTGAGCGTAAATCTGTAGACCAGGCTGTCTTTGAACTCTCAGAGATCTGCCTGTCTCTGCCTCCTAGGCATTGGGATTAAAGGTGTTTGCTACTACTTGAACTCACAGAGATCTGTTTGTCTCTGCCTTTTAGGCACTGGGATTAAAGGTGTTTGCTACCACACCTTGAAGTCACAGAGGTCTATCTCCCTCTGCCTCCCAAGTGTTGGGATTAAAGGTGTGTACACACAACAACTCTCTTCCTTTTTTTGTTTTTTGCTTTAAGAACTTCAACTTTCAGCTTGCATATATTTTTAACACACTTTAAACCATTCAGAAATTTTCTCTGTCTTTGAATCTCTCTTTACTGTATATCTCTCTTTTTCTGACCACATGAGTCTTTAATTTGCCAAGCAATCTCAGTAGGACTAAAGCCGTGGCTTTGCCAGCTAGTCCAGTACATTCCTTAGCTTTCCAGCCTCATGGCGGATATACAGGCTGCAGCCATGTTTATAGCCACACCTCTATGGCATTTCAAGGTCCCTGCCAGCCAGCAAGCTACAACAGACAACACTCAAGTCCTCTCTCAGTAGCCGGCCCTCCAGCCTCAAACAGTCAGAGTTTGCCCTGGCAGGATGGCCCAGAAAGCCGGCATTTTTAAACGCGCAGCTTTTTTCCTGCTACAGCTGAAAACCGGAAAGCATGCGTTCAGCTTTTTGTCACCACCGTTTAAGTGTTTCATGGCAGGACCTCTTAATGAGCTGCAGGCTTTGCAGCTGAAGCTGAGTCAGGAAAATTTCAAAATGGAGGACGTACCATTTTGTGCTAGCTCTGGGGCCGCCAGGTAGGAGCGGCACTCAGCACTTTAATTCTGAGACTGAGCACGCAGCACAGAAATTCTTTTCATCCAAGTTACATCCAAATCTGACACGCAGAGCACTGTGCAGTCTGAAAACACGTCCCTGTATGGCGGCAGGAATCCGCCATGCTCTTCCACCTGCCTAAGCCTGATTCTGCCTTCTTCCCAGGAGCAGGCGGGGAGCTCTGAGTCATTGTCGCGGTCTCAGAGCACTCTCCTTCCGATCCCAAGCGGGAACACAAACATAAAGCCAGAGTTTGCACTGGCGGCACAGCCCCAGGAAGCCGCGCTTTAAAATAATGCAGCTTTTTTTCTGCTGCTGTTGCTGAATCAGGAAATCTCTCTACGGCACGCCACGAACAAACAGCAAAAATCTGTGTTAAACTCTCTCTCCATTATTTTTAAGCCTTCTTAGGTTTTTAAGTGGGTTTAGCCCCACGTTGGGCGCCATTTGTAGTAATTAGGAGCGGCGGCGGGGCTGCGTCCCCAACACCCCAGCCGCCTGCCCAGCTAGCTTTACCCCGAAATAATTACACAGACACTGTATTCATTTAAACACTGCTTTGGCCCATTCCTATCTAGCCTCTTCTAGGCTAATTCTCACATATTAATTTAGCCCATTTCTAGTCATCTGTGTAGCGCCCCTAGGTGCGCTTACCGGGAAGATTCTAGCCTAAGTCCATCCTGGGTCGGAGCTTCATAGCGTGCGTCTTCCCTGGAGCAGGTAGCATGGCGTCTCTCTGAAGGCGTCTGCTCTGGAGAGGAGAGCTGTGGAGTCTGACCTCACTTCCTCTTCCTCCCAGCGTTTTGTTCTGTTTACTCCTCCCACCTATCTCCTAACCAATGAGAGCCAAGCAGCTTCTTTTAATTTAACCAATGACCTTCCTCCATCATATGATGATGATGACAGAAGCAGGTGATTCCCTGTCTCTGTCCTAACTAACATTTGTGTGGGGAAGCAGACTGTAGATCAGTGCCATCATTTTTGTTGTACCAGAAATGGAAAGTAACGGGAGCTTTGAAATCTGCATAAAGGGAGTCACCTCCAAATCATTCCTTCAGTCCTTCACATTGTTTGCTCATATATTTCCCCTTGTGCCAATGTGAAACATTTTTTTTGTCACTGATGGTCTATTGTCATTTAGATAAGGAAGACATTACTTAGGAATAAGAAAACTTGAAATCTGGAGAAACTAGTTATTAACTAGTATTACCATAATCAAAACTGAAATGATCAGAACCAAAACAAGAGTAAGAAGTCTCCCCAGCCCTGTACCTACTTCAGATGTCTGCAACAGTAGCTACAAAACAAACACACAAATAAACAAATAAAACAGCCCCTTCTAGAGAGTCTGTGATGCCCTGTGAATAAAACCTATTATACACATTTTGCATCTCATGTATTTCTTCTCCAAAGAATCATTTCCCATTCCTCTTGTGCTGTTGATTTTCTTCTGACAGCTCACCTGCAATCCTCAGTTTATATTCTTCACAGAATTGTTCTACCATCTCTTCAAAGCAGTCCTAAGGCTCCTGCAGGCTTTACAAAGTTAAGTTTGCTTTTGTTTGTTTGTTTGTTTGTTTGTTTCCCTCTCTGTGCAAGCAGCAGCTGACGTGTGGCTTTCTATCTTTATAATATACATTGGTTTCCAGAGGCTCATGTTTTCCCTTAGTATTATAAAACATTGATGAGTAAACCTCCCCTGGCATTTAAGGCATTCATTTTATATATTATTTTTAAAAATCTCAGAAATTTGAAGTATTTTCAAATGTATTTACAAGCTTAAATTAGTAATTATTGACAATAAAATGTATTATCTTTCTTCTCTTATCCTCCTTTTTGTGCCTAGATCCTCATTTATAGTATTTTGAAGTCAAGCAAGAGAATTGTAGTTTTTAACACATTAACAAACAAATTTGTATTCATATGTATTTAATATATACAGTTCTGGGAGCAGAAACATCTTAGGGGTAAGTGTTTCTGTGAAGATTGTGCTAAGAACTCTCAGTTCCACACCTAATAAGCCTGCAGCTCTGAATGTTGCTTAGGAAGATGGCTGTCTTTTAGCAGGTAATGGATTCATAGCCTGCTAAGTGACCACATGTGATTCTCACAGGAAGGAGGTATGCATCTCTGCTTCAGGGAAAAGTCACATTCCATACAGTCACTGATGAGCATGGGAATGCTTCCAGGTGATTATTCTCTGAGCAGAGAACACCTAACTGGAGTCTCTCAGCATAACCCTTCCAACCTCTTCCACACTTTCCTCAGGCCCAGTGTGGCTACTTCATAATTCTACCAGTAGGGGGCAGATTCATTGTCATGGTCTTGTCTTTCTGTTACTATGGTTTTATTTTAATGATTTTAGCTAACTTTGTATTTGCTTTCATTGGAATATATTTGTGCAGTGAAGACACTGATATTTTAGATATGAATTATGCTAGTCTCATGACTTCTGTCAACTTTTTTTAAAAAGTATTGCTAGAGTATGAAAATAAATGTGTTCACTTGGTTAATGGTTATTTATATTATTTTAAAAAAATAGAATATTGCCACCCCTTTTCTTTAATAATCAAATATATAACAACCACATACCTACATGTTCTCTTAGATGAATGAAATTTTCCAGAGATTCTTGCTTCATTAACAGCAATGTGATATAACTTGAATGTTAAAATTTTTGTTTAATTTTGAACAGAGAATAAAATGAACGGTCTGATGTGTGCTTTTCAAGCTTTCTACAAATTAGCTAAACTCCCAGACCTAGTCCTATCTTTTATTTTCAGGTGGTGGTGGCCCACGCCTTTAATCCCAGCACTTGGGAGGCAGAGACAGGCAGATCTCTGTTAGTCCGAGGTCAGCCTGATGTATAAAATCTAGTTCCAGGACATTCTCCAAAGCTACAAAAAAAAGAGCATTATTAAAAGAATGAAAAAATATTTTGGGCTATGGTGGAACACACTTTTAATCCTATTATTTGAGAGGCAGAATTAGGCATATCCCTGTAAGTTCAAGGTTGGTTTGGTCTACAAAGTGAGTTCCAGGATTGCCAGGGTTACACACAGAAACCCTGTCACAAAACAAAACATAATGAAAAAAGAATGGAAAAATCAAACCTTTTACTGAGGAAAGACTTTCAAAAATACTCAATTTTTAAAACCTAAAGAAAATATTATTCAGATAGAATAAAACAGTACTGTTGTTGTATTTATAAGAATATAGGTTTACATTGTTTCCTAAGAGTAAGAAAAAACCAAGGAATGAGAACTGATGTCCCAGATATTGAATCCATAACATTCTTTTTATATAGAACTCATTTATCAATCTTGTAATTGACTGATGCCTAAAGGAAATTCTATTACTACCTTTTCACACATGGAAAATCAGGATCTCCCTGCCCCTGTTTCTTATTGGAGAATATGGTTCCGTATTGAATCCCCTTTTGCGGAATTTGCCTTTGTTTTTATGCAACAGTATATTGGCATACACTCAAGGTTTTGTGATTGACCAGTTATTTAGGAAATTGTTAAAATCTACTTGATGTAGCATTCTGGTGTCCATATGTGCTTTTATTTTTCCAACTTATTTGCATATTTTCTATCACCCATTATAAATATATATTTAAACCACAATACTACAGTTGTTTTGATAAGCATCTAGTTGTGGGACTAGAAACCCTTGGACATGTCTAACTTGTAGCCTCAGAATTATGAATGTGTTTCAGGGCAACACTACAAATAACTTAAATCAATACAAGAGTTTTTTCTTTTTTTCATGAGATTCTGGTTTTTTAATTCAATTGCCTGGATTTTGAACATGCATATTATAGATTACAAAGACTTAGGACCAATGTCAAAAGGTTGAACTCACTTGGTTGACTATTAGGAACACAGCTTTCAACTTTAGACAGCCCATCCATTTCCCCTATGATTTACAGACTATAAAAACTGTGGCTGGGCACAGAAATGATTATGCTTTCATTCATAAACATTTTATAAATGGAATACGTTCTTGACATTTGAATCCATGTATCACAATGACTGCAAGTTGTAAAGAGAAGGAATACCTTTGCCATTTTATTTTCACTTGCAATAAAGTACCATGAAAAATTTACCCACCTTCTGAATCCTCTCTATTAACAGTAAAATGAAAGAAAAGATCTGTTTATAGGTCAAGATTTCATCCTGAGCACTATAGAATAATTCTGAAGAATAGCTTTGGCCTCACTTTGAGAACCAGCGCTTATCTTACTGTCTTTGAGAGATAGTTTGAAGCTTGTTGTGGATGACTACAAAAGCATGTTCTTCCTTTCTATCCTGTACCTATATCTATAGATAATTATTTAAGAAATATAGAGGCACTCACCTAAGCAAATATATATTTTATATTATGAAATTTTATGTTGATTATTCTTAATATTAAAGAGCCTTGGGCATTGTTAAAGAGAATATCCAGGTACTCATCTAGCTTTCATCTATTATATATCCGTCATCCATCATCTATATAACTTATCATCTACTTCCCAGACATTTTTCATTTATTTATCATGTATATTCTTCTTTATCATCTCTCTGCCTATCCTATATCATCTATCTATTTAATACATCACTTCTCATCTACATATCATGTATCTGTCAGTGATTATCATCTATCACATGTACTTGAAATGTTATCGTTCACTTATCTTTTATCTATCACATGTATATCAATATTTATCTATTAATCATCTTATTTAGCAACTATTTTCCTATTTTTCTATGACTATTTATCTTTCTGTATTAAACATCCTCCTTTTGACATTCTCATTTACTTATCTAGATTATTTTCTTCCATTGTCTAATAGAATTTTTAAAATTTGGCCATTTATTAATGGAGTCATATTTCTCATAAACAAAAACTTAATTTTATCCCTCAATAGACTTTTAAAAGTCCTCTCACTTTATAATCTGATGTGTCTAAATGAACATTATAATTTATTGAATCTATTGTTTTGAAAGAAGTTAAAGTGTATCTTGCTATAGCAAATACACACACATTTTATAGTCTCTATATAACACTATTTGAAGCATTTGTGAAAACCAACCCTTTGCTCACAGAAGAGAGAAGTGGGTTGTGTTTGTGGTGTCTGTCTTCCTTTTCTTTTAACTGTCTTGCCTGTCTGTGGCCTGTGGACTGTTCTTTGCAAACCCCTGATTGTGATACGGCTCAAGAAGGGGAATGAAATCAATACACTATTACTTTGCTGGAAATACAAAAATGTTTGCAATAGACTGTTCTTCAAATTAATGTTAATTGCGCTAGGCTGACAGAAACACTTTATGGAGGTGTCCATTTCCATTGAGACTGTATTTGCAGTTGGAATGATGTGTCGTAGGTGGACATCTCACGGGGCTTGTGTCTGAAATCTGTGAGAGTTAAAGTGCTCAGCTCTGAGCTGTTAGCACAGCTGTAAGCTGAAATGGTACAGAGGGTTTCTGTGACAGGGAAATTCAGGTACTGGAGCTGTTCCCAACGCACCCTGTGTGTATGAAAGGACGAATGAATTTGTTCTAGAGAACTAAAATCTATTACCTTATCCTTACCATGAGAACATCTGGAGAAGATGGCACCGAATTATGATAATTTCGGCTTTCACTGCTTAGATTCAGGCATCATCAACCTACCTCTCTAAGGAAGTTTTAAAATAATAAGCCATTATATGGGAAAGAATTTGAATTTTCATTATATCTTCTGAATACATGAATTGTTATATATTTTCTTTATTTTTTTTCTTATTTTCTTTTTTAGAGAAATCAAGTAAGTATTTTATCACTTTAATGAACATAAAATCTGTCCTAAAACTAATAAAACAAGGAAAAACTCAAATTTATTATATTATATGTAACTGCATGCAGCTGTGCCGGGCTAGACACTTTGATTTAGAAAGCATTGAATTCTTGTGACTTTTATTACTAGGTGTTGGAATAACATGTCTTGGATATTTTCATATTTAACCAACTCATGGCTAATAACTTTGGATGAATAATATATATATTCTTGGATATATATATATATATATATATATATATATATATGTGTGTGTGTGTGTGTGTGTGTGTGTGTGTGTGTGTGTGTGTGTAGTAATTAGGAGGGCGACGGGGCTGCATCCCCAACACCCCAGCCGCCTACCCGGCTAGCTTTACCCGAAATAATTACACGGACACTGTATTCTTTTAAACACTGCTTGGCTCATTTCTACCTGGCCTCTTCTAGGCTAACTCTCGCACCTGGACTAGCCCATTTCTTATCATCTGTATAGCACCGGTCTTACCGGGAAGATTCTAGGTCGGAGCTTCATCGCGTGTGTCTGCCCGGGAGCGGGGCATGGCGTCTCTCTCTGAGGTGTCTGCTCCCGAGAGGAGAGATGTCGAGTCTGAGCTCACTTCCTCTTCCTCCCCGCGTTCTGTTCTGTTTACTCCTCCCACCTATCCTCTAACCAATGAGGAACAAGCAGTTTCTTTTAATTTAACCAATGACCTTCTTCCTCCATCATATATATATATATATATATATATATATATATATATATATATTCTCAAGAAATTTTAAGTTGAAGTTTCAATCTTTTTGAAAAGAACTCATTACCACTTTGGAAATTTGCCATTTGTTTTTAATTCACTATTGTTTATAAAATGAAAACTACAGGTAAACCGAAAGGCTGTTCCCAGTGACTCTCACTACATTTGAGTAGTACACTATGTATTACATGTTCTAATGAAAGCATACAGTAAAGACAGCAAAACTATATTGACACCACTTAGACATCAAACAAGCGGTACATGTGACAGGACAGCAGCGTATCCGATTTGCTAGGTTCAAGGCTTCCTCCAAGCTGCCATGAAAACGCTTTAACTGAGCCCTTCAACAAAGCCGATCTGACTCCATCTAATATGTTGTTTCTGGGCTGTCTGGTAGAGTAAGCCTGAAAGATGTCTAGCTAGCCAGACCCTCTGGGGGTTGCTAGTTGGGAAGTGGAGGTCAGAATATGGCCCACCTCTGAGAAACTGAATGGCCACACAACCTAAAGCAGGGAAGAGGAAGAAGTGGTAGGGACCACTTCTACTCTCACTCTGAATTGAATCTGGATTAGTAAAAGAGCACAGGTGACTCCCTATTTATTTTTCCTGGCAGGATTGAATGGGAAGCCTAAACCCGAATAGGGAAACAAGGAAGGAAAATAAAGCCTCCTTGCTTGTCTTCATTTGCATAAGAAAATAGACCATTATGGATCCTGGTGGAGACTGATCACATAACATTTAAATTTCAAAACAACCAAACTTTACTGGAAGGGAGCTGCTTCTGCTTTTCTCTTTGTCTTAAGTACATTACTGCTATTTCTAAACTGATGAGACAAGTGTTCAGTTACTGCCACAGATGAGCTAAAAGAATCATGAATTATTTAGAAGTTTGCTAGAGTCTACATTTAATAAACTAGAAATGTCTTCTAGATAAGGGCAGCATAAAATAAACAAAACATATTATTAGTAAAATTATTTTATTTATATGTAAAAATACCAATTGATTTATAAAATGATTTACCTTTCAAAATTATCATATTTGATTTTATAAACGCAAATTTTCGCTTTTTAAATAATTTTTTAAAAATCAAATAAACTATGCTAGATAGTATTTTATTTCTAATAAAGACCTGTGATATCTATTGTCAAAGCTGTATCTTGAAGGCTAGTCATGGACCCACTGTTAACTGAAGTTCTGTTTCTTTCTTCCCAAGCCACCATGTAAGCTTCAAGATGACAATAGCATTGGAATGCCAGCCTGTCATCACAAAGCTTCTGTAATCTGGCCTCAAGACCCTCTTCCCCTTTCACTTTGTACTCTGGCTCCACACCCATGGACCCTCTCTTCTCCATACCCGTGGGCCCTCTCTTACACTACCCCTCTCTGTCTGCAAACAACCCTTTCTTGATCACCTTTTCCTTGCTGGTGTGAAACAACCAGTGTTAAATTACTTTTATATAAAGGGAGAATTTAAAGGTGCATGAACATACAAATGGTAAAGAACAGCAAAGAACCTTTCAGCGGCCTGTGATTTTGATGTACTTGGCTGTTCACCCTTTTCTTATGAATTACATACAAGTTCGGTTTTGCTACCGATACAGCTCCTTACCAGTCCAGTGGGTATCATGTCACATTTTCAGCATGGATCCTGTTGGTTTTTACTTGTCAAGATGTCAAATTCATGTTGCAAAAAATAAGCATGTATAAACTCAGTCATAGTGAAGTGCCTTGGGAACTCTTTGAGCCCATAGCCCTTAAGATACCAGCCCACTTTTGGCAACTAGATGCTATAATAATGAAGAATTATTCTGGTTTGTGTAGCCAGGGAATGAACAAGCAGCCTCCGCTTACAGGGAAGATGACCCCTAATTTAGTAAACTCTTACCTACCCTCAAGTGTTACACAGGTGAACTCCTGGTCTCCCATTTCTTTTCCAGTCTGTCACTATCAAATATCTAGCTTGTCACTATCCCATTGTAGACAATGGGTTATTTAAAGTGGGTATTTTGCAAATGAGTTAAACTTGTTGATTTACAATGAACTCACACAATGAATTTATTTCACCTTCCACAAGGTAAGTTAGAGCAAAGCAAATTGTTGTTTACTTTGTGCCTTTCAGGTGACTAAAGGCTCCTATGCAAGCTGTTCTACAGAGTTCACTTTCCATCTGTCTAGAAGGCTTTTTGATATTGTATTTTCTTGTCATGCACTAATATTTCTGTAAAGGAACACTTCCCAAGACAGTGTCCATAGTCCTTGTGCAGTTGATTCAGCATCTGCATTAAATGCTCTCTGTGAGTAGTGTGGTCCTGAAATCATTCGCAGTTGCCCAACATGACCATCATCATTCTGACAACCCTTTAAATTCTATCCCTCAGCTGGGAAGTTGTCATTCTCTGGGACAGGTTTGCTGGTTTATAGTAGCTCACACATTAAGGCAGATAGCGGTTAGGTTGTGGGACATATGCTCATGTTTACCCTAAGCAGAATATTCATTGAATTAGCAATCAAAGTCAACTTTTTGTAGATCTTCATTATCTTTGAAATGTTAAAATAATGGTAACTATAAATTTTATGAAATAGTTGCTGGCAAGATAAAGTGAAGCCGGTTAGTAATTTGCACTTTGGTGTGTGAACAATGTCAGGATTTTGAGCCTGCTCAGTAGATGTGTCAGACCTACATTCTGATAATCTTTCAAAGTTGTAAATGTTGGCCCTTTGTAAATAAAGAAGAAATAATAAAAACAGAAATAAAAAATTAGACTTCTTTTATATTCTGCTGCATAGGATAGTGATGATGTTTTTTTGAAAAAAATATAAGTTACAAAAAATCGGAATGAAGTGCAATGGATTTAGGTTATAAACACTTTTCTTTTGAATACTACTGGATATCGATCACTCTTAACAATGAAAAGAAATTTCTTGCGTGGCTCCTGGAATTAAAGGAAAAATTTTAATCACAAAATACATCTGTCTTAAACCCCAAGTCTCCAGAAGTTAAGTGCAGGGATCACTATTTATTGAAAATGTACCATTTGAAATTGTTTGCTTTCCTATGAATGATAAAATACTCAAAATGAATGAGACATCTGTCGGATGTGTTTTATAGTCATCTTTCAACAGGGTAGCATCAGATTTCAGAAAAATCTCTCAATTGTAGTTTAAAGACTGTAGACGTAAGTCACAAAACAATCCCACACCAGTTTGGAATTATGGTTAATAAAAGGGTTATTTATTTAAGGGGAAAACTTACCGATTACTGTCTAGACAACACCCCTCTGCATGACCAGGAACAGAGTCTAGCAGCTGGAAGCAGAGCAGAAGCGCGCACGCAAGAGAGAGAGAGAGAGAGAGAGAGAGAGAGAGAGAGAGAGAGAGAGAGAGAGAGAGAGAGCAGGGCTACCCCTACTTTTTTTTTTTAAAGCAAAAGAAGCCATGCCCAAGTGGGCTAGAATCTTAAAGGCTACTGCTGAAGGAGCAGAAGGAGCTCCCGCAGCACAAGACAGCTTAATGATTGCTGTTTTGAATAATTGTTATGTCCACAAGAGAATAAGCTCAGTTTAAGACAAGCTCATGGAGAGACTATACTTTTCATTAGAGAATTTAATACAGGTCTAAATTGGACAACAGTTAAGTACTCCATCTTTCTTGGGTCTTTTAAAAAAATCCTCAAGTACGCTCAATGGACCATGAGAGCCAATAGATACTTCAGAAAACAAGGCCAAACTTGTATTTTTTTTTTATCTTTCATATAAATTCAGGTATTGTTAAGTAATTTTAAAACATGGCATTTTCGGAGACATGTTACTATTTTCACATGAAAATGTACATAATGCATATTCGCTGTGCACTTCCTCACTGAGGGAAGTAAATTTAGGAACTCAAGACAGAAACCTGGAAGCATGGATTAAAGCAGAAACCAGGGAAGTGGTGATTTGAAAGAAAATGGCTCCCAGAGGGAATGTGTAACCTTGGTTGAGTAGGTGTGGTGCTGGTGGAGGAAGTGTGTTACTGTGAACACAGACTTTGGGGTTTCATATATGCTCAGGACATGCCCAGTGAAATAGACCACTTTTTTTTTCTAGTCCAGTGCCAGGCACACATTGTTCTTTTAATGAATCAGATTATCTCAACATTTTAAGGATTAATTAGGTACTTGTAATAGTTCCTCTAAATTTCTCTGAACACTTTGCCACCAGATAACCAAGAGACAGCCTAGTAAACTCAAAGGGTTAATAGAAGCTCAAAAATCCATTGCATTTAATTCCACCAGAAGAGACAGAAAGTTCTGATTAACTACAGCATTAAAATATTATTATAGTTTTTCATTTAAACATTATCTAAAGGTTGAGTAAGTTCTGAATATCATTGGGGCAAAATGGATAGCAAGTACTGTATTTTTTTCTTCTAGGAAAAATAAAAAGTAGACAAATACAACATTTGTAATGCAAGATTATAGTTTCTCCACAAAATAAGTAGACATTAATATTTTAACAGAGGTAATAGTATAAATGAAAATGTATACTAATTAATTTACAATAATTTTTAAAGAAAAGTTTTCACAACAGTCCATACACCCTTCATATGAAGTTGTGAGAAATGCATTCCGTCTTTGAGATGCTCTCCTAAATCCCTTCAGTGTTTCTAATCATGTTATAACATGCAGAAGTAAACTGAGGGAGATTCTATGAAATTCCTGTCCAGTACACTTAAAACTCATCAAGATTTTGTGTGGAAAGTGAAGAAAGACTTACAGCTGCCAATGATGGAAGACTAGGCACAGAGGAAGGCTATGAAAGAGCATCCTGGAATGCATCCCAGATAACAGGATAATACTTAAATCTTACAATTCAGTTAGTGATTAGAAGTTGAACAAAGGGCATATGAGAACCATGGACTGTTGTGAAAACAAACCACTTTCTATTTCATATAAGTAACATAGGTACACTCGGCTACTTCTATAGGACCCTGTCTTCCTGCACATCACCATGTTGCATCATGATGATAATGGGCTAAACTTCTAAACATGCAAGCCACCCCAAATAAAATATTTTTCCTCATAAGAGTATCTGTAGTCCCAGTGTCTCTTCACAGTAATAGAAATCCTAAGACAAAAGAGAAGCATTGCCTTCTGGCTTGCTCCTCCTGGCTGCTTTAGCCTGCTTTCTTATCCTGCCATGATCATCTAGCCAGAGGTAATACTGCTCACAGTGGAATGTGCCCTTCCACATCAACCATTAATTAAGAAACTATTTCTTCACCAAGGCTTCTCTGCAGCCTGATCTTAGGGAAGCATTTTCTCAGTTGTGGCTTTTTCTCCTTAGATAACGCTTAGCTTGAATCTGTGACCAAAAATCCACCAGGACAGTTTCAGAAAGATAATTCATGCAAGTAATCATGAATTTTTAACTTATTTATCCCTCCTCAATCCTGCTATTTGCATTTCCTCTCCTCAGGTACTTCTACATTGATATCATACATATATTCATAAATATATGTCTATATATACATACATATATATGAAAGATTTTATGTATATGTATAAATCTAGGCTCTAAAAATGAAAGCAAACACGACACATGTTACTCTTCTTTCTTAATCTGACTTACTTTGCTGACGTCTGATCATATTCATTTTCCTACAAGCAGTACAGTTTTGTTCTTCCTTATTCATGAATAAAACTCCATCATGTGTATATGCTTACACACACACACACACACACACACACCATACTTTATCCATTCATCTATAGCAAACACACAGACAAATTTCATAACTTTACATTATGTGTAGTGCTGTAATAACATTAAATACAAAAATCTATCTCAGGTATGTTGACTTAGAGCACTTGATGTAGACTTAGGAGTGTTGTAGCCGTCTTTTGTGCTATTTCTGGTTTTGAGTTTTATTTTTTTAATTTCAGTGTTTTCTATTTATAATTGTATTCCCTGCACATATGTCTGTATAGGCATCTATATGAGTTCAGTGTTCACAGAGTCTAGAAGAGGGTATTGGAGCCCTTGGAACTGGAGCTACAGATGGTTGTTTACCTGCCACATGTGTGGAACTGCACCTATGTCCCTTGGAAGAAGAGCCAGTGGTGTTAACCACAATGCCATCTTTCCTGCCCCAAACTTTTAGTTTTTTAGAAGTGCCATGCTAATGAGTTAAAGAATTTACTTTCCAAATATGGTGTTTTTCTTGAGAAAAATTGTGTTGAAGAATTTGTTGTGTATCTAATCACAAGTATCCCTGTGTGTAGAAAATGCCTTATTTTTCATTATGTTATTTAGTCAATTCAAGTATTTGTTGGGTTTATAATATTTCAGAACAATTAGATAGAAAAAAGAATAAAGATGCATATGTGATTGATAATATATGTAAATTATATATAAATATTATGTATTTCCATATAATGAATTTTCCTTGTATAATTCAGGCTAATCTCAAACTTTTGGTTCCCCTGCATCACTTTCCAGACTCCAGGACTTTATAGGCATGCATTGCCATGCATGGATCAGAATGTATTTTTAATTGTATCCCTCACATAATTCAATAGAGTTATAATACTAGAAGTAACAGTAGCTAAAATATCAAGTGTTTGTGTATAACTAACTTTTGAATGTAGTACCTCTAAAACCATTTAAGATACTTCAAATGTTAGAAATCCAATATCCATGTAAAATACCTATAATAATCTCAGCCTTGACAAAACATATTCAAATAAAGGCCTATAATTTCAAGAATTTTAAGCACATGCAAGCCCTCAGAACAAGAATGAAGTGTTTTATATGTGCATGTGACTATATAAACCCAACTATATGAAAAGATGGATAGATAGATAGATAGATAGATAGATAGATAGATAGATAGATAGATAGATAGATAGATAATTTGTAGACATAGATGATTATACCTTCAATAGCAAATTCTTGGAAACATAATAAAAATTGTGCAGGCCTTTTGTTTGTTCCTTTTATCTTCTGATGAGTTCCTGTTGGGTTTTGCTTTTAGCATGATTCAGCTCAAGCTGCCAAAGCTCTTTGGGTTAGTATTATGCTCTCCCCTGACTTTAATCTCCTTTTGATGGCTCACCTCAGGTTAGTTTGAATGAGGACTTGAGTGTAAATCTTATAGATGAAAGTTTTGGAAAGGTTGCTTCTCTGTGTTTATGCACAGCTGGAAACAGGAGTTAACAATAGCATCTTTCTTTTTGGAAGATGAGAAATGAGAAAATAGCTCAATATCTTAATATTAGAAATTGTGTCTAGCTGTCTTAACAGCCTGGGCATTTTTAATGTCACCTCTTTAATCCATTTCACATGGGATTAGTTATTTGTACCTATTTTTTATTCTCTCTCCCTTTGAAGATTATTTTGTTTTCCTCATGTGCCTCACCTTACAAAGTAAACATTCACACACATGTTTGTCTACCTTCCAAATATGCAATTTAAAAAATAAAAATCTTCTTATTATGGTTTTCATTATTTAATACGATTAATCAGTGATATTATTCTGTGGCTCATGATTAGCTTCATTTTCCTTCTTTTTTCTTTGTTAAAGTCTTCTATTTTATATAAGATAAAAAAATAAATGTGTTGTCCTGGTAAAAGTAAATTATCTTATAATATATAATATATAATAAATATATTTTAATTACCTTTCTTCTTTCTTTTTCTTTCTTTCTGTGACATGGTCTTCCTATGTTTTCGAAATGGTCTTTGACCTCAAGCTCCTTCTTGCTCTGCCTTGTGAATTGTGAGATTATAGATGTACATCACAGTACTTGCTTATCACTTTTGTTTCTGTTGTTTATTATTTTTACTTCAACTTTAAGGGTTTCTTTTCCCATTAAATTTGGTGTTTGAAAATTTTATGTGTGTATGGTCTGGTTACATATGCCTTCTCTCATCTCCCTCCTGCCTGCCTGTCCCCTCTGCTCCCTACAAGTCCTTTTCCCACACACTTGTCCTTCTGCTTTTGTTGGTGGTCCAGTGAGCTTAATCAAGGTTGTCTGGACCCACCAGTGGGTGGATAATAGAAAATGGTGACTCTAGTTCTTTTGACACTTATCAGTAGCCTATTGGTTCAACATTAAAAGGCAGAGCCCTGTGAGCCTCCCCTATCCATGCCTATTGGCAGTCCTGTCATGTAAGGCCTCTACAGGCAATAACCTCTGTTATAAGTTCAGGATCACAACTGCTGTGTCGTGTCCCAAAGATGGTGCTTTGATTCTCTTCCCATCTTCTGGTGTCTACATTCTTTCTGTCCCCTCTTCCAGATGATCTGGGATTTTTAGGGGAAATGTCCTTTAGTGCTGGGCAATCAACACTTTCTTTTTTACAGCAACTTGAACAGTCATGAGTCTCTCCAGTCTTTAAATGACCATAATGAAGAACAGATATTCTTAGAGAGTTTCCCCACATACTTAGTTTTGGGTGATTATCTCTCTCCATATGCTTCTCCCTCATCTCATGTCCTTCTGCCTACCTGTGCCTACTTTCCCCTAGTGTTTTCCTCTCTACCTTCAAATCACAAGCATTGCATTATCCTCCATGTCCTCTCCTGTAAAGACTCTATTCCATATTCACTGTACCTTTGCTAGGTTCCTGATCTCTTCACACTCTCCCATATAAATGTAAATATACAAAAATTAGAAACTAGGTCAACATATAAAAGAATGTGCAGTATGATTCTTTTCAACATTGACTTACTTCTCTTAGTATAATATTTAACACTTCCATCTATTTTTCTGCAAATTTTATAACCTAACTTTTCTTTGGGGCTAACCAAAATTCCATGGTGTATGTGTGCCATGTTTTCAGTATATGTTCATCTGTTGTTGAACATCTTAGCTGATTTTATTTTCTTGCTATCATTAATAGAGCAAGAGTAGACATGTATTTGTTAAGTATTTCTATGGTGGAATTATACAACTCTGTCATATGGTGGTTCTGTTTTTTAGCTTTTTGAGACATTTAAAAAACATTTTTACAGTGACTGTACCAGCTTCTACTTGTAACAAAATTGAAGAAGCTTTCTGCTTTTTCTACATCCTTAAGAGTAAATGGTGCCATTTTATTTCTTTTTAATAAGAGCTATTCTAACTATGGTGAGATGGAATCTCAACAAAGTTTGAATTTGCATTTCTACATTGTTAGAATTGTAGAACACACTTTAAAATAAGAATTGATCATTTATATCTTTAAAAGAACTTTAGGTTGGCCTTTATTTTTGTTTTTGTGGGAGAGTGTGATTTTTCAGCTCTTTTTATATTTTTGATATTAACATCTTATCTGAAGTATATCTGAGCAAAACTTTCTTTTGTTCTGTAGGCTGTCTGTTTTCTCTGAGAGCTTCCTTTGCTGGGCAAAACCTTAATTTTTCATCTATTCCTCTGTGTTAATCCCTTGGGCAGCTTCTGTGTCCTTGGGTTTATTTTTGAAATATCTGTGTCTATGTCCTATATCCTAAAGTTGTCTCTCTATATTTTCTTCCAGCAAGCTCAACATTTGGGATTTTAAGTTGGCATATTTGTTCCATTTTGAATTGATTTTTTTATATAAGATTGGTAATTTAATTTCTTTCTTCTTAAGAATGATACCAGTTTTGACATAACCATTAAGCTTTTGCCCACTGTATGTTTGTCAGAAATTAGGTGTCCACAGTTTGTAGGCTTGCTTCTGGTCATCTATTGAAGGAAAGAACTCTTTCCTGCAAGTTGTCCTCTGACCTCCACATAGGCACCACTGCATGCTGTGTGTTTGACATGCACATAGACACCCTGCCCCCCCACACCACACAACACATTTTTTAAAAAAATAGAGTGTGAAAAATTAAGGAACTACCAAGCTCTACCATAAAATACAGATAAAATAGTCAAGCCTGTATAATAATTAGTGGCTTGTAGGAAGTTATCTACTTCAATCTACCTGAAGAAATTAGCACATAGCATGTTTCTGTAATCAGAAATGTTAGGATATTTAATATAATAACTAAAACATGTTAGTATATGCATTGTATATATCAATATATATATATATTAGTATATACATGTATAATATACATCAGTTTATATAATCACACACATTAGTATGCACATTAATGTTCTCTGATTTAAGTGAAAAAAATAAAGTAGAGATCCAGTTGCCATAATCAAATCAGCAGGAATCAAACAGGCAGTATTCGATTGTGCCCCCATGTGTTCTGCGTGGCATCTAGGAAATCTAAGTATCGTTTTCTAGCTCTTGTGGCATTAACTTGTCATTAGGTAAAACAAGTGGGATATGGCTTCCTTTTGCTGGGTAAATATGTTTTGCTTCTGAGTTTATTCTTGGAACCCTATAAAATTTGCCCACTTGATTATAATTCCCCATGAATCTCATCATGAATTATCTACAAAGCTATAGAGCATATTATACTTTATCTTTATATTTTAACTTTACGACTCTGGCTGAAGTACACGCTCTTCCTTTAGTGAATGCTCACACATTATTTACTCAGCAGCCTCCTAGTGATCATCACTAAGCAATTGAAGGGGCATCAATCTTGCAGTAAACATAAGAACAATCCTCTCATGCTGTGGGGAAAGCAGCGGGACATGTTAGCTTTCTTTGTTAGTAAATCCAAGACAGGAATAACTTTCTTCTCTTGTCAAGTTCCTGTCACTTTGTTAAGAATTAGAGATTGTGTGTTTCCTAAATTTATAACAATATGTCAGTCTATTACAACTAAATGAATATGAACATCTCCGGGTTGTTTTTAATATGTAAGAAAGAGGTTCGTTGCGTTGCTTTATCATCTTATCATTGGAAACTTGTATCTCTTTAATTGGCATGTCATATATTAAACTGTGACAGTCATGAATTATTTATAAGGAGGTTTTGAATGCTGTGTTTTTATAGAAGTATAACTCCAACCATTCTCCTTTTTATTCAAGAGCCCATTGACTGTCATGCTCTAATACTTTATGAGTGTTTCCCCCTGTCGGGCTGGAGAGAAACTTTACTGGCATGTTCAGCTGTCCTCAGACTACAAAGATTGAACTACGAGGTGGATAAAGCTAGATGCAAATGCATGGTTACCTCCAAGGCATTTTGGTCAGGTACCAAGGGACCTTCTGGTAACTCCATAGTGTGTGTTCTGAACTCACAATGTGTTGGTAGGAGATCTTTGATTTCACCAAGACAAAGTACTTAAGGACACATATAGCTTAACACACTCCCTGTACTCCCCTTCCCCCCACCCTTGTCAATTACTGAGCGTGAGTTGGGCCCGTTATCCACTTGGTTGATACTTGTTTTGGTTGGAAGGAAAATCATCAAAAGTTCATTATTTTGTTATACTTTAGTAGATACGTGGATAGAAAGAAAATCAATACAAAGGTTTAATCTAATTCTTTCTCTATTAAATGGTTTACCATAAACAGAATTGTTTTATAAAAAGTAATTTTTCTATTTTTTATTTTTATGTGTTGAGACTGTCTTTTGAAGTAGATTGGAAGTTAAAATATTTGTGTCTTACTTTTTTATAGGAATTTACATATTTCCAGATGTAAGGTGTTTTATTTTGTCATTGTCATCATTGTAACAGCCTTTGCTGTTGAACTATCACCTCAATAGCTATTATGTTCAGAGGATCAAAGAAATATCTGCTTGAGAATATTTTTCACTTAGAACAGAGTTGCGTGAGTGCATTTTTCTTTCCAGAAGATTTAGAAATAAATACCATAAAATTGGGATTTTTGTAAGCACTAACAATTTTTTTTAATTTTACTTGTGATATTATTGGAAAATTTTCATGGGGTTTTACTCTTAGAAAAAGAACTACAAAAAACTAATGAATACTCAGAAAATGACAATTCACTTCTCCCAGAGATTAGCTTACTCATTGATTGTATAATCCCGAGTGGTCAGCCCTGAAATGTATACATATCAATAACAAAAATGGACTGAGAAGGTTGTATTTTTATATATTTGTACATACACATTCATATACACATATGCAACAATAAAAATCAAAGAAAAATTTTATCCATTTGACAGTGAGCAGGTATGAGAAGGGTTCACTGGAGATAGCTGGGAGGGCTTAGAGGTAAGAAAGGGAGGGTGTGAGTGATGGAGCTATTTTAGTTCAAAACATATTTTGAAACTTTTTATAAAATGATAGAGGCAATCTTGTCTCTTGAGTAAATTGAGATCATGGGGACCTTGTGGGGAGGGTTGGAGGGGGGAGGGGAGAGACAGGGACAGAAGCAGAGAAAAATGTAGAGCGCAATAAAAATCAATAAAAAACAAAAATAGAAAAGAAATTAAAAGGTAATAAATTTAAAAAAAATGATATAGGAAAAAGATAGTATTACTTCAGTTACCTTGCCTGTATGTAGTTTAGAAATTTGAAACAATCTTACTTGTCTTAACTCACGCAGTTTTAACTGTGACCAGATCTTCGGTTCAGAATTGGCAATTCAGTCTTTCATTAATATTTCTGTTGAAAACATTGTTTGAAATTTATTCCAGATCATATTTGGGAATGTCTCTGCAGGGTTATATTGGAAGTTGTGTTATTTTTTTCTTATCACATAACTTTGATTTATCCCATTCCTAATATTACTAAATTAACTGTCCTGATTAAGTTTGTTTCTAAGTCTTCTCTATTATACAACTACTAGCATTTCCTTTGTATTTAATAGAATTTCTTTGAAAAATATTTTCAGGCTATTTTACTAAACATATACAACCCAAAATCTTTAAATTTATATATTTTTATACTGGTATATAGTCATTTTAGTCAGTATATTAAAATTTATTAGGTCAAATTACTTTGTTGACAATCTGATTGACCCATATTTAGCCCTTTGAAACTGGCATCTGTGTAGCTTTGACACCTCCTTATTATTTCATGTGTGTGTGTGTGTGTGTGTATGTGTGTTTGCCTTATAAAGTCCTCAACATGTGAAAGATATTTTGTTAAATGGAACTTTGCTCTGGAATGCCATTTGCACAGCTGTTTCTACACAATTTTTTTTGTAGCCACTATTGTTGAAGTTTCTACTATTATTATATACATTTATTCAGTGTGTGTGTGTGTGTGTGTGTGTACAGTTGCTCACATACCATCGCACATGTGAAGACCAGAAGACAGTTCGCAGAAGTCTTCTCTCTTTCTATTGTGTGGTTCTCAGTGTTTGAACCTGAGCTGTATGTCTTGCTGACAACCAACTTAAACTGCCTAGCCATCATCAGCTCCAATATTTTATTCATATGTGGCATAATCACAGGAAAAACAACAACAACAAAACAAAATACATTGCTAACTCCTCAATACAGTAAATGTTCTTAAAAACAAAGAGGAGGTGGAGAGATGGCTCAGAGTTTAAGAGCACTGATTGATCTTCCAGAGGTCCTGAGTTCAATTCCCAGCAACCATATCGTGGCTCACATTCATCTGTAATGAAATCTGGTGCCCTCTTCTGGCCTGTAGGTATACATGTAGACAGAACATTGTAAACAAAATAAATACATCTAAAAAGAGCAAAGAGGATTTTTTAATAATTATTCATTGTATCTCACTCATAGTCTTAAGACTAGACATTAAGTATATTTATTAGATAATCAATTCGAAATGACATTTGCAAGTGGGCATCTTTCTCCATATTATATCCTTTGCAGAGAGTGACTAGCCTTACAGTTTGGAACTACTTTATTGCACTCATTACACATTGTTTTGATAATGGCTCAGCACTTCAATTTTATTAGAAAACAGATTTTGTTTCCACAGGTCCCTTTAAGAAAAGAATAATGAATGATCCACTTCCCCCTGCCAAGACTCTATTCTGAAAAGAAAACAGTTCCTGTTTGTAGCCTGATATTTTGACTTATTCTGGAAAGCAGTGACTTGAAGCACACTGGTGCTTAGCAGTGTTGCAAATATCCCTCTGTCTCCTATCTGGCGATACTGTGATCTGTTCCCTCAGGCAGACACAGCTAGTCACAAATAGAGAGAGATCCCCGTGTGGCCTAAATAAACAGCATTAATGTATTTTTTCTGTTCGCATATGGTTTTCAGATCTGTAAACTGTTTACAGAGAAAGTCTGCCATTTTAGCGTCTGGTCACAACAGACATCACACCATCTACTGTCCTTTTTCTATAATTCAGCAGGAATTACACAAAGCTCAAAGGTACAAACACATGGTGAGTTTGAGCTCCCAAGGCTATGCTCTTGATGGTTCTCATGTGTTTCATCCTCTTCTAGTCTCAAACACCTATTGTTTCACCTCTACCTAAAACCAATAGTAGCTGAATAAGGAGCCAACTGATACATGTCTAAAGAAGACTGTTTGAAGTATAACAATTTAAGAGAAAATCACGGTCAGATGCCATGTAATGGTAATATCTAATGTTTTATGCTTAAAGCATAAAATCTGCCTAAGTATTCTGTTTTCCTTTGTGCTTTCCATATTGTGCAGGCACTGAGAAAGAGGCCTTCACTATTCATGATCCATGTTTATTTCATTTACAACAGTTGGCACAGAGGAACCACAGTAAATTTGAAATTGAATAAAAACACAGCCAAGAATTTAACATTTGTTGTTTGTTTGACATGAAACAAGTAAGTTAATTTTGAAGACCCAAATTTATGTTCATAGAAAATGGACAGACAGACACCACCATTGTCATAATTAAGCAGCCCACAAAGGCTCAGATGCTTGTTTTAGACTAACAGAGTGTCACAGTACTTGGTAGGGTAAGTACTGTCTCATTGGTCCAGTATACTCTTCTGTGGGGTGTGAATTGGCTGTTGTGAACTGAGTGGTAATGGAGGGTTATATTAACCTATGAAGATATAGTACAGGCATATGTCTTAATTTATCTCATTTTGTGTAATCATGTGTTCTCTGAATTAGAAGAGTTTTAAAGAACAAAGTGAATAATGTCTCCAATTTTATGGCTTCCTCTTAAAAAAAAAGATAAAAGGAAAAAATCCCTTCACTGAGTCGCTAGGATGTGCTAAAGACACTTGACACTGTAGTTGACTTCTTGAATATTATTAGATTTCACATGGCTGATGGAATAACCAACACCCATACACATGCCTCTAGCTGATGTTGGATGTCCTTTTGTATATGTGTTGCTTTTATTGGTTGATGAGTAAAACTGTTTCAGTCAATGGTTTAGGAGAGCAAAGCCAGATTGGAAATCTGAACAGAGATATAGAGAGAGAGTAGGTAGAGTCAGAGAGATGTTATGTAGCTGCCTAAGGAGACAGATGCCAGATCCTTACCACAGACTCATTCCAATACACAGATTAATAGAAATGGGTTAATTTACAATGTAAATTTTAGTATAAAAAAGAAGAAGCCTGAGCTAATAGGCCAAACAGTGTTGTAATTAATATAATTTCTCTGTGATTAGTCAGGTCTGAGAAACCAGGAAACTAACAAACAGTCTCAGACTACATCTAACCTGCATGCATGTGCTGTGAAATTTACACCATGGGCACACCCTTATAAATTTGTAAATAAAAAATATCATTTTATTTTTAAAAGCTGCCATTGGGTTGATCAGTGATTGCACTTCTGCCTAGCATGTGTGAGGCCCTAGGTTAATTTCCTAGTACAACAATGAATAAATGACAATGAAGAATGAATGGATAAATAAACAAGCAGCTGTATAGACTCTCCATATGATCTTCTTCTAAGGAATGCTTAGTCCCACTTCTTTGAATAATAAAAACCTCATAATACAAAGAAAAGAATTTGGTTTTGGTATTTTTAGTCATTTGTAACATGGTGTCTCGGATAAGTCTTAGTTTGGAAGCGGCTTGGGAAACAGTCATCTGGCAGTATAGTTTTATCTCCATTCATGTTGCAGTTCCAATTGTTCAGTGATGGAAGAAGAGCGTGGGCTCTGTAGAGGTTTGGAGAGGGCCCTGCTCCCTAAGCAGACCTGACCCGAGGTTATCCCAGCTTGCTCCTGATTTGTGAGCATTGTTTTCTGCCTTTCAGTTCACAATCGCCACTCTTATTTATAACAGACTTTTGGGTTACATGTTTCTATTCTTGTTTGTGCTGTTCCCGAGCTTGGCTAGTCTGTTATGTTAGTAGATGCAAAGTACCACATCTATTATCTCACTCTGCCTTTTTCCTGGCAACTGGAGATTGCTATTGTTCCCCAAGTTTATCCTTGCTTTGGACAATATTGAGATTGCCTAGATTACTACTTGCTTCCGTTCTTGTGTCAGTTTGGCACAGACGAGGTTATCAATAAATATCTATACAATGAATGGTACCTTTTCCTGAGCATTTGGGAAGTGCACTAGTTTAAATTTTCTTTTTCTTCAGTTTGTTAATGTGGCTTCCACAAATATACCAACACCGTATTTGACCTTCTGAAAACCATTGCTTATTTGATATTTCCAAGAGCCTCTGTATTCCTTCTCATGCATAAAAATTGCTAACTCATATACTGAATAAAAGAGTAAATGTTTCTCTGTCAGCTTAGGGTCTCTTCAGCCCCTCTCTTTTATAAATATTGGTGGAGCACACATATGAACTTTTAGTACTTCTGATTTAAAAGCAGTATATTGTCAATATTACCAATGTAACTTTTTCTTCGGTTTCTTTTCTTCCTCCTCCCTCTCTCCTCCCTCACTTCCTTCAGTCCCTCTTTCCTCGTTTTCATCTTCATCTTTGTCCTATGCAAGGTATAACCCCATGATCTTCCTGCTAGAGCCTATTGAAGGATGAAGTTATAGGTGTGGTCCACAACACCTAGCTCTTTGTTTTATTATAACTAAAACTTCCCCCAGTCAATCTTTCCACCTTTCAAAGTGATAAAATTCACTTGTGTTCTTTATAAGATTTTCATATATCCTTCAAGTCATATGATACTCGGTAACAGAGATGCCATGATCCCCATCAGTTAAGTGGCTGCCATCACATATGTGTGGTTTATTCACCCATTTTCAATTTGTCGTGAGTTTGAACACCAGAAAGTGCATTATTCTCTACAAGGGTAACAGTCCATGTAGAAGCACACTCTACTGGCTGCTACTCACCAGCACTGTATAAATGTTTTGTCATGCAGCTCTAGTTTTGATTTTTAGAAGCTCACAACCAATTCATGCAGAGAAGCCTCCTGTAAAAAGAAGTCAGGAACTTAATTGGTGTGTCTCCCGCAGCTTCTGTAATGAGTTAAAGAATCACATGCACAGTGGACATCTCTACTTATCAGAATTGTCTGCAGACCTAAATAAAATCTGTTAGGAAATAGGTATGGAGCCTTTCTATGAGCCTGAAAGTCCACTCCTGCTCAGTGTACTGATAGAGAATGCAGAAGGGCAGTCTTCCCAGAGGGGAGACAAACAGAGAATCACAAATGTACTCACGAATGAAGAAGTGTTTAAAGGAGGGACAAGGAGCAAGTCTTCCAAGAAAATATAAATGCTTTCTGAGTAGATGCTGAAATGACTGATATAGTGTCCTAAGCAGGTCAGATTCTATGTGTTTATAGGAGGATTACAAAGGAAAGGCTGAGCACAAATTCCCACTTTACATGGCTTCATGAGTTCATACAGGTAACAATTGCAGTCATGAGTTTCTTGTTCTTCAATCTGAAAAGTGAATTCTAGGAATAAATCATCCAAAAAAAAAAGCTACTCATCTCTCCCCTAAAATACTTTAACATCACTCATCTGAGTTAATATGATATTGCTGTGATAAAACATCATGGCCATGGCAACTAAAAAGAAAGCATTTGTTGACTTGTGATTCCAGAGAGTTAGAGTGGATGATGGTGGAGCTAAGGCATAGTAGCAGGAATGGTTAAGAACTCACATCTACACCTAAGGGCAAGGAAGACACCCCAAAGCCCACCTTTAGTGACACATATCCTCCTCCAACAATGCAATGCCACCTAATACTTTTCCAACAGTTCTGCCAACTGGGTACCACACATTCATAGATATGAACCTATGGAGGCTGTTTTCACTCAAACCACAACACAAATCTCAACAGAACCTTTGATTTGTCAATAGAATCTGAATATTTGGGACACTTAACAAATATTTTGGTGGCAGATGTGAGGAAGCATACCATTGATAGACATAAAAATCTTGATGACATATCTGGTAATTTTTTTTCAAGGACTATGACAAACAGTCCTTTAATAAAAATTTCTTTAAAACAAAAGTTCTTTTTTTTTTAATGATACACACTTGGCTGCTGCCCAGGACCATGTCTGGTTGAGTAGCCCTACTGTGGTTGGTGTCTGTGCTGAAGTCCGAGTCCTATATTGCCTTCAATGGTTACATAGAAGCCCAGGGTTGGGGCCACAACCTGAGGACTTGATGATGTTTGGATGGGAGACATGCTGCCACCAGAATAATCTTGATCTGAATGGCCAGGATGTCGTCCAGGCCCACTACTGCTGAAGGCCGTATCTTGGTTCATGGTCTGGTTGCAACTGGGGTCTGTTTTGATATCTGTGGCCCATGTCACCTCAGGGAGCCTTAAGTACCATGAGAGATGAAATCAGAGGACCAACCTAAGCTGGCCCTGCCCTTCACTTGTCTAGGGAAAGCTGGCCTTGCCTCTCGCTGTACACTGCATCAAGAGAGCTGGCCCTGACATTTACAATCCTCATAAGAGAGCTGGCCCTAGCACTCAGGAGAGATAGCCCTACCCCTCACCACTGGCATGGGAGAACTGACACTGATCACAGGGGTTTGGGAGAGCTAGGTAACCCCCACCTAAGGCAGAAGGCCCCATTGGCCCAACCTGACCAGCTTAGCTACCACCCAGGCCCAACATCTGGGCCTCGTGTTGGCCCGCCCTAACTTCTACATCATGCTGGAGCTTGTGAAGGACTGGTCCTTTGGAAAAATACCTGGATCCTCAAGACTGAGGGAGGCCACAGGATATTCCAAAGGAGTTCTTTTCGATGAGGAATTAGTGATGATGGTGTATCAGAAACCAGGGGCCTTGAAAGAGACCAGTACTCACTGTAATTAACATTTTCTAGGAAAACTGATGGAACTGAAGATTATAATATGACACACCTAGGTCCCCAATGCCACCAGGACGTAGGAAGAAGTGTTGGGGGGTGGGAAAGAAGAAGCAAAGAACTTTTTCGTTTGTTTATTTTTGAATTGTTTTGTTCTTATTTTTGTTTGTTATTGCTTGCTTGCTTAGTTTTGTTTTCTTCTGTGTGTGGGAGCACTGCAGGGCTGAGGGGAGGATATGGGGGGACAGGGTGGAATTGGGGTACATGATGTGAAACTCCCAAAGAATCAATAAAGAAATTAAATTAAGGAAAGAAAAAAAAACACATCAGATTAAAAAGCCTAGTCAGGACGATTTCACCCTGTAAAACCTCTGAGAATGTAAGGTAATAAGAATTCCTCAAGGCCACCCCAGAAGAACTCTGTGGCCATAGAAGATAATTTAGAGTTCTGTGGTTTTCTTTCAAATATGAAAGGTTAAATATTTGTGGCATTTGAGTGAAAGTAAAAACCTTCAAAAAATTATTCATGGGTGAATGATAAAATCATTTTAACCCAGAAAATTATACAATAGCTCTTACTTAATCGTTCAGAGCTCTCCAAAGCATGGGTCCCTAGGAAACAGCGATATCCCTTTTCTCACAGATACCTTTCAAGTTCATTTATGACGTTAAGTTCAACAAAAATGGTAAATTAACTCTGCAAAATGCTGACATGCACATTTCTCTTCCTTTCAGTGTAACTGAAAGTTTCCTATCAGCACATCTCCTTAAGACAGAAACAGAGTCAGTGCTTGTGGCTGTATCTCCACGCCTGCTGTAACTGCCGTTCCAAAGTGGTGTGTGTGTGTGCGTGTGTGTGTGTGTGTGTGTGTGTGTGTGTGTGTGTGAGAGAGAGAGAGAGAGAGAGAGAGAGAGAGAGACTAAACACAACTGTGTAGTCATCTGCCCTTTTAATGGCCTCTCAAAGCGGTAGACCAAATGGTTTCCTGAAGGTCAAGTCTGATTTAAATTGTTGATGAATTAGGAGCTAATTCTGCATGATTGAATATTAATACAGAACGGTGATAAGTAAGGCACTTTAAACCTTAATGAGCACATTAATGAATAGCACCAAATGTTTTTCTTTTCACCTCGTGTAAAAGTTTGAAAGTGCTAACATTGATGGCTTGTTAGTTTTTGATAGTCTTTCCTTCAGAGTGTTCATTTGGTTAAGGTGTTAATTTTGCTGATTTGATGCCCAAGTTTCCACTGATGTGATAAACTGTCAAAACTTATGTTATCAAATGGCCAGGACAGTTTTATATAAATTACTAATAAATATAGAGGATAAAAAAGCAATTAACATCTTCTAAACTACACCCACTGAGATAAGCGTTCCAATTAGAAATTTCATTATTTCCACCGTCTATTTTATGTTGAATACTGAGTTTTATTGCCAAATACCTGACAGTCAAGTTGGAAGCAAGCCCCATCTGTCAACTTGTAACAGCTCTGGCTGTTTGAATCTGTTACATTGTGATGCTTCTCATGAAAATTAATGAAGGTAGTAGATTCAAAGAGGTTCTGTGCAAGGAAGGGTGGTGGATAGAATTTAATTACCCTTATTAAGACTAAGAAAGAAATTCCTTTTACATCCCCTTGTAGATTAATATGCAGAGAGGTATTCTTTACCATGTGCTTGTGGACATGAAAAGGAGGCTCTGGAGTGTTCTTCTTGAGCCAAAAAGGGAAAGAAAGTAGATGTAAATGTATTAGTCTGCTTGGGAGGCACATGTCTTTGCTTTAAGGCAACTCCAAGATGAGGGCTCCATTTCCCATAGACAGTTATTAAATCGAGATTTTCTAAGGAAGAACCTTAAGGAAGTGCCTGAAACAAGTGCATGGGTGAGCCTGACTATTGGATTGAGAAAGATGCACATGTAAAGGGGAATTGATCAGGAAAGCAGTATTGATGCATCTATAGGCAACTGGTAGGTAAAGCTTGTTGGAAGCATGCAGTGCCCTGTGCAATACAGACCACCAGGAAACCCAGGATGCATGTTTAAAGTTATTAGCCTAACTTGGTTGCCAGAAAGATGAAGAATAAAAACTAAATGTAAGATTTCTTTCCATACATCTAATTTCTAAATGATGAAGGCAGTGCCCTGCACGTTTGAGCACAAGAGGTGAATTGTTTTTATCATTTGAAGCAGTTTACCATCAATAGCTTCCAAGTGAGATGTTTAATAACAAGTGCAGTTCAGAACCTATTGATCTTTCTCCTTTTTTGTTGGTTTCCTCCAGCAACATTAGAACTATGCTGTACATATGAATATATTGACAAAACTTATAAAGACATAAAGCATACCCTGATGGAATTCAGCTGAAATAGATTTTAAATTAGTCCAGCCCAATTCTCAAGGTACTCCCCATCTCACTTTTAACTTTTAATTTTGCTTTTGAGATTCAAAAAAATCATTTTGAAGGTCCTAACCACTGTATCTGACTCTTATCTACTGTAGACCTCTACATTGCTGAGGATGGATAGGAATTTGAATATTGAATATATGTGGTTCCACTTTCTCTTTCAACTTGCATACTTCATTAAAATTAACTTATTATTTCTTTGTTTGTTTTACAATTTATCCATTCAAATCTTGAAATACATGGTCTGGTAATAAATAGTCTCTCCTCAATGTGAATATCAAACTCAAATGGACAGATTATTTCCCCAAAGTCTTTGTTTTGAATTATTAGCCTATCAGCTTTCTCTTGCAACGGACTAGGATTATTCACAAAATTATTCCCATTTTTTCATTGATAGCACTTGACATTCTTTCAGTAATCAGAATCTGTTTTCATTACCTCTTTCCAGAAACTCTTAGACTTGGGATACACTGGCATTTAAATTCCTGATTATTGTGATGTCACGGTATCTGGTTATAAATAAGATGTGAAAGAACTCATGTTACACAGGGAGAAACTGTAGATTTACCTGCTTGTTGCTCTGGTAGCATTGTTGAGGAAGAGACTGCATGTGTTTGAAGGAGATTAGAAAAACTTTTGAAATAAGTTGATTTCAACAGAGTGGCTTTCTCTACAGAGGCACGGGACCTGAGTTAACAAAGAGCTTGGGCATCAAAGTATTGGCGATGGAATGATAACAAGTCTCTAGAGAAAGGCAGTAAAGACACATAGGTCCAACTGACAGCATCAGTGTGGAGATTCTGCAGTAGAAATTGGAATGCTACCTCTTTAGAAGTCTCAGATAAAGTGGACCCATGGGTGTCTGGAGCTTGTAGGAACTATGAAGAAGCCAGATGTCTCAATTATGTTTTTTTCACTTATATTTATATTTGCAAGTCAGTTTAGAATGAGGTATTTCAGTGGTCATGAGGAAATGTATATTAAATTAATGCAAAAGCCAATTGGTAGTCAAATGTTTGACAACAGTGTTCATAGAAATATTGCCCATCAAGCTAAAATCACAAGTAGGACCAATATGGAGAACACTTTCTAGCCCTGGTGGGAAGTATTACCATGTTTGTTTATTGCTAGAATCATAGTGATAAAAGTAGGGCAGGGAAAACCAGTTTATAATTTCTCAAGAGCTATGTCTAGAGCAATTTCAATATGGCAGGGAGATTTTTCTGTTAAGTGGGATAGATATTCAAGATGCAGGAGTCGCATCTGTTATATTACTAGCCATTTTGAAAACATTCTCTCATAGTAAAGAATGAATATTTTTATGTTAGTAACCGGTTGCCTTTGTTCCATGGTAAAAATTAATCAGAAGTTTCTGACTAATTGAAATTTCTTGTGAAATTTCATCCTGTTGAACCATGTGCTTCTTTGAAAAAAAATGTGACAGAACACACACACACTGTGGAAGCTCAAGTTCCTTCTATAAAATATGGTCTATCATGTGTATAACCTTATAATTCCCCCATGCTTTAGTTAATCACCAGTTGAGTTGCATCAGGATTCAATGTAAATTTTTATAGGTAAATGGTGATACTGTATTGTTTAGAGACTGACAGAAAAATGGACTCAGCAGTTTTTCATATTTTCAGTCTTCAAATAGGTTAAATACAGAAGTCATGTGGGTGTAGCTTTATTTGAAATCTACAAAAAGCATATCCCCTTGGAGTAGAGAGAGCTTACTATGTCTATGAACCTACTTGTTTGCTTTCATTCACTTCTGCTTAATTCTTTTACATTCTACTGAATCCTGTGGTTTGCTAGTGTCATTGTCTAGACTTAGCATATTTCCATCTTTCTAAAGAAAACAAAATCTCCTCTTCCTTTCTGCCAGCTGTCAAACTTTTCTTCCTAAAGATACACTGTAGGCACTTCTTTTTGGTACTTGCTAATCCTGGCAAGCACTGTTGTGGCCATTACTAACCCTAGAGCACTCCTGCATCACCTCATCAGGGGTATTTATGACACAGTGAGCTATTTGTTAGTTCATTGCCCTCCCACATAGATTATGTACAGCACTGATTGGAAACAGACATGCTACCATGTTCTTATGATACAACAGTGTATGGTTTGTATTTAGGTCTCAACAAATGTTGACTATGTAGAAGATCAGATTTATGAAAAATAATAAATTCATGACTGACATTAGCTTTGTTAAAGTAATTGTGTTACTTTTTGTCTTGCAGAGGACCAGATTCCTAGGGGTTTCCCTACCATTGACATGGGCCCCCAGCTGAAGGTGGTGGAACGTACCCGCACGGCCACCATGCTCTGTGCAGCCAGCGGGAACCCGGATCCAGAAATCACGTGGTTTAAAGATTTTTTACCTGTTGACACAAGCAACAACAATGGTCGTATTAAGCAGTTACGATCAGGTAGGGTCTTGTCACTGTTTCTACTATCCCCTGGACAGTTTTGAAAAACACCTTCCTTTATTTTTATTCTTTAATTTCATATTAATTTTATTTAAAAAAAATTAGGTGTTTATTTATCTCCCTCTTCTCTTCGCTGTTATTTTATGTGTCTCCATGTTTGTGAGGCCATGGCCTCATCCAGAATCTGTCTTCCCTTGATGTGTTTTGCGGCTTCTGTTTAATCCACATTGCTCACTGCTGTGACTGTATTCTTAATAGTTTTTAATTTACTGCTTTTCTGCAGTATTTGATGGGTCCATTTTCTCTTCTTTCTTCGTTCTTCATTTTCTTTTGAATGAAATTTATTTCAACATTGGATTTCATTACAAACTTGCAAGGTGCTCCAGTGGCTATTTCCATATCAAATGTTCATATTAAACAAGAAAATGATTCAGTTGTATTCAAGGGTATTTTTCTGCTGTCTTTTCTGCATTTAAACTCATTCAAGTAGCAAAGTTTAGTGAGTCTGGGCACATCTGCTTTCTTTTCACTAATACACAATACACAGAAACATCAATTCTCAAGTGGCCAGACCAATTTTTTTAAAGCACTTTTCTAAGTACCAGTGAAAGGAAGGTATTTGATTAGCACCGTTTCTGTGTCATTGTTAGTGAACACTGCCCACACAGTAGCCACGGTAGTGTGTGCCCATGCTCAGGGGCTTTGACCCCTCCAGTGACTGGATCTACAGAAGTCTGCTTTGGTGTAGACTCCAGCTTTTGCTGTTTTCTTTCTTTCTCTTTACTCCAGCTCCTTCTCCTGTTCTCATCCCAGTTTATTCCTTTGCTTTCTGTAGATTAAAACAGAAAAAGTTCTATATTTCTTAAAGTTTAGAGCCTGTCCCTAGGTAATATCACAGGAATGTATACTAATAATCTCTGTGCTATGATGTTGCTAGTGATATCGATATAAAATTCTAAGTTGTTAACTGCCTGTCTTCCCAGAATTCTCAGCCTTTGACCTGTCCTGTGATGTTAAAGCGTCTTGTTAACTGACTCTCTTGCTTGTTGTCAGCAGAACTGTGTAGATTAGCATTCTGTTATTGTAAATAAATAATTATTCACATGTAACATAAATGATTTAGTGTAATAAAGCTTTAACTCTGAAAAATTTGTACCAAATTATGAGGAATATAATAATATTTTTATGCTGTCTTTCTTCTCTCCGTATTTAAATCTCCAGAATCCATTGGTAAGTGCTTAGTTCTGAAGCGCACTTCACCCCCACTAATTTCCATATTCAGAATATGATTATTATTATTATTAATAAAATGCATGGCATGCATTTTACTAACTGTCAGTGTAGGCACCAGATCTGTATAGTAGCACACACATTCATACCTCCACAGAACTGTTTATCTTAAGAACACTGTATAAAGAAATAAAATAGTCCACGAATTAATCACACAGTTGTAGCATAATGAATAGCATAAGATTCCTACCCTCAGTGTTTGCTTTTAGCTAGCTGTAGTATTTCCTCAAATAGTATATACATATATATATATATATATACATATTTATATATATATACTTAAATAGCTTAGCCAGTATTTCCCTAAACTGTGTCACTAAAATGCTGTATATTTTTGAAAGGGTACAAAGCTTATAAGATATACTTCTAACCCTATGTGAGCCCAGCCTTAAGAACACAGTTGCTTCTCTGAAAAAGGCACTTCTGCCTACTATGACCTTTGCCCTCTGTGGTTTAATGCACCTTGCTTTTATGATCTACTGATATGATCTAATATATTCCTGTTTACCGATATAGTAATTCAAGTTTCTTTTAAGATCTTATTTAATTCTGTAAATCTAATCGAATTCTTCTCCCCAGCCCTAGCCCCCTTCTTCTCGTACTAATGCTTCTTCTTTCTAATCTTATTTGCATTCATATTATCCACCCAGGTGGTACACCAATAAGAGGTAAGAATGCTGACCTAACGTTCACAGAATGATCTTGCTCATTCTCCCTGTCCTTTCATCCCTCTCATCTCTGTCTGGTTTTCAGAGCCATCCCCATACTGTCCACCAACCTGATTTCTTTCCCTCCGTTTCGTTATGATTCGTGACTCTCATATTGTGGACTTTCCTTTTCTTTTTTCTCTTTGTTTTGTTCATTTCTTTATTTATGAAAATGATTCTTTAAGTTCTGATATGCTTCAAAGAAAGCATATCCAGGTCGTCAGACCACAAACCAGTCACAGCTTACCATCTGTCCCTCTTTTTTTTCCTTTTCTTCTTCCTTTTTCTTTTTTCTCTTTTTTTCCTTTTTTTTCTTCTTCTTTTACCTTTTTTTTGTCCAACCGGAGAAAAAAAAAGATCATTTTTTTTCTTCCTTAGCTGTTCTTGTTCTGGACCAAAGCCAGGGCGGTCTGGAGAACAGTGGCAGACATGCAGAAGACAGCCTGGACCGTCTGCTTTTTGTCTTTATCTTTCAAAAGGATTTTGCTTTTGTTCTTCAATTCTTTTTTCTCTTACTGTCTTAAAGTCAAAGAATGACTCCCCTTCCACCTGACCCCTCCTACAGTCTGACAGCAGTGCTTTTTTCTCCACTTCTTTTTTTCTTGGGTGCTCGTCTCTGGATTTTTGGATCTTCTGTCCTTCAGCCGTGGAAACAGGTTCTCAGTACTCTTGGTGGTATGTGGTATTGCCGGTTTTTCATACTTTGACTCCGTGTGCGTTTCTTTTGTAATTCTTCTTTTGTATTTTTCTTGGGGTTTTGTGACACCACACTGCTAATCCCACAGTGGATTTTGATGGGTGTCTTAGGGGATCCATCCAGAGGTCCTCAAGCAGTGATTGGTTGGCTCTTCCTGGCTGGCCTGGGCCTTGCTTTTGAACTTTTTAAAACTCCTCTAATGCAAATGCTCTTTGTTTTTCAGCAAATGTCAGAAATGATTGTAAGTTGTGGCAAACTGTCTTTCTTTTCTTAAAAAGTCTGCATGTCTTAAGGGAGTTTTATTTCCTTAATTGCTCTTTTCATAATTGATAATAACTAATTTTAATTTTTTTGCTTTGTGCAGCCTTTTTGTGCTCGCTGCGTATTTTTGGGCTTTCTTCCACAGAAGACTTTCTTGAAAACTCAGCCTGGTTTTTTTTGAGCGTACCTATCTTTTGCGCCACTTTTGCTGCCAAAATGAAACAAAACAAAACCAAATATTAATCTTTTGTTTTATTTAAAAGCCATACTTCCTTGAAGCAGTCTCACCCATCTTCATTTTATTAGTCTAGGAGCTAAGAGTGCTAATTATGACTAGAAGTCTTGCTTGGGAAAAAGATATTGTTTCTTTATGCTAGCGTTGATGATGTAAAAAATAATCTCTATATGTTTTTCTCATCGCATCATTTTCTGTCTGTGCAACTTAGCAAGAGATTGAACCGACGTTGAGTGGACCTTCGCTTTGCAGGGCTTTTCATATTGTTAAGAGGTTTAGCTTGCTGAACCTCAAAAGCCTTCTCTGACCACATCTTTGGTGATATATTTTATATCTATACAGGAGCCCTGCAGATCGAACAGAGTGAAGAATCTGACCAAGGAAAATATGAGTGTGTTGCCACCAACAGCGCGGGCACTCGTTACTCTGCCCCTGCCAATTTATATGTCAGAGGTAGGATTGGCATAATCCTGGCATGTCTTCTCCATTCAGGCTCAGGGGGAGTTGAGATGCTCGCAGGGTCTATGTGATTATGGAAGTGTTAAACAAGAGGATTTGGTAATGATTACTGTTGCTGAAGCAGTTTACTAAGTAGAAAATTAAAATTTGGTATCTGTTGTTTTTCAAACTACATGAGGCTTGAGGTTTGTAGATAATTGTCTGCATTGTTATTTCTGATTCTACTTTGATTGTACTGAATGACTGTGTTTTGCATTTGTTTGAAGTTTTCTTCTTTCCTTTCACATTTTTTCCACCTGTTGTTTCTAATTTGTTTCCTTACAAATTTTGAAGTACGTGCTCGGTGTACTACTAACCAGCTCTAAGCATGAAGATGTTTATTTATAACTCCATGACCTCTGCTGTAGAGCTAGGGGCATAAAGTCTCCAGACTAAGAAAAACAGTGACTAGATAAAAAATAGCACAATTTGCATCATTAAATCACAGTTTTATATTTGTGCATATGCATCTATATGCCATAGGATAATGATTATATTTTAGGAAGTAGTATTAGCTCTTCTTGAAGTAAGAATGAAGTATAAAGAGCCAGTCATATTTTCTTATGAGTATTTAAATGATTGCATCTTGAGCATAGGAATGGCTATAACTTTTAATTCAGCTGGAAGGTATACACCCCTCTTCCCAGAGTTCTCAGAGCTGTATTTTGTTTTGCCTTATTTTCTGTTGGAAACATTTCCATTGTAGGTCTACAAATCCAAATAATCATAGAAGGCATGGGTGGGGAGGGAATGGTTCGGCCTGTTCTTTAAGGTACTACAGAATGGGGTTCGTTATGAAAATACCTAGCTTGATTTTGAAATTTTTGTCAGTGATAATTGTGTGCCCCTGGGGATGCCTTTTGCCTCCCTCGCTGTGGAGTCTGTACCTCGGGTGGGGTTGGGAGTGCTGTGTACCAAGAATCTTCCCCAAATTACTTGAGGGCCCCAATCCTTTTTTCTCACAATGGTGACCTCCTTTGCTGCATGAGGCATGCATTCCTTCTTCTATGGAAAATTTCAAAATGATGCTAGCTATTGTTCCTAATACTGCATTAGTCTCTGAGGTATTGCTAACTTTCCCATCTGAGGTAGGAAGATGAACTAGAATTACTTAGCAATGTTCAAGTAGTGGTTGAAAGCCTTGATATGGCCTTTTTACTCTCTCTGTGTTTCCCTTGTTTTTCTCCTTTTCCTCATTTCATTGTGTTCTGCATCAAACCCCCCTACATCCCTCAGAGCTGCGAGAAGGTTGGTGTGTTTTTTACTTTTTACCCACCTTACAAAACTATTACTTAAACCAATAACAAAGAATACAAATGAAATGAATGTAGCTGCACTGTGGTCTTCTTTTGGTTAATGGTATATAATTGCAGAGAATGTTCTGGCCTTGGCTTCTGTTGCTTGCTGGTGGTGTCTAAATGCCGTGCATGATGGGAGAAAATATACCTGGGTGCATGGGAACTGGTAACACGTAACTTTCTGTGGTCCAGTGCATTGGTCAGTGTTCCTGCTTTCCTACCCCCACCCCCAACTCTTCCCATCTTCCACCCACCTTTTATTTTTATCTTCTCCGGGTGCCTGCTGCCCACAGGTGATGTTTTCTAATTGTTCCCCGGCCCCTCCATTTTTTCTTGATATGTTCTTTGACACCTCAGAGTCTGTGCTGGCCCCTGCTTGCTTCAGTAACCTCTGAGTTGACTGCAGGAGGCATGCTTAGCCCCACCCCTCCTATGGATGTCACTCACCCTTACACCATTGCAATGAGCCCTCTCCAGGTAGAGGTTTTCTGATCCTAAGTGTAGCCAGAGTTTTTAGACAGAATCCCTTTCTATCTTGGGGTTAAGAAGATGTTTCCACGTCCTTTCCTATAACATCAGAAATCAGTGTTTGTTCTCTGTATTAAGAGTGTACTCGTGAAGGTTGCCCCTTTGGTTTTAATATTCTTACAGTGTAAGGTTTTGCCCCTGAAGTCCCAGACAGAAGCTCTTTCTTCCTCACCTGAGCTTTTTACATTGTCAAGGTGCATGAATTTAATACAACAGAGCATGCAGATTATCTGAAGCAGGAGCACTGAACCGTGTTTGCTTGGTAGTGGGTCTTTTTTATTTTTTATTTTTTCTGTGTCATGTTGTTTTAATATGATAACTCCTCTTAATGTCACATCCTGCTATGTATTTTAGACCCAGTGTCTATCACTTTGAATATAGACATAAATTCCACTTACTGGATTCTGTGGTCATTGATGCTATTTAACCTTCTATACAAGCTGGATGGAATCCTGAATGTGAATCCCCTCCCCAAGTCTACAAACCTTACCTGTAACAACTTCCCTGTAATCGTCTACCCTGTTACCTTCTAACTTCCAAACAAGTCCACATCTCAGTCACTACACTCTACCTTCTTTCTTTGTCTTTATTCTTAGTTTCCCACTATTTCTTCTTTGCCCTTGTCTAGGATTCCAGCCATTCTTCCGTTGTTCTATTGTGGGCCCTAAGAGTCCATCTTGTGCATGGCTCGCATGACTCAATCCAGTATAGTATCTACTGATGTTGTTTGTTTCTTCTTCTGTGACTGTCAGTTTCTATATGCACACACATAGTCACAGCTACACAGTAGACACATATCACAGACACAGACACACATACACACACACACACTATATATATATATGTACATAAACACATATATATGTATATGTATTTCTGTGTTTGTCCATTGTTAGTTGCAGTTTTGAGCTGAAAGCAAATAAATTGCTGTTTCAGTGTACTCAAGGTGATGTTTTCCAGGGCTGGGATGTGACTACCTCGTACACACATTCATATCAGCTAGGAGTGCACAGCACTGATGTCAGTCTTGATACTCACACATGCTGATGACCATCCTGTCGGCTTTTGCATATACATGCCTGCATAAAATCATTGTTATATGCATGTATGTATATATTTTGGTGTTTATCTTATGCATGGTGTTTGTTAACTTGTAGATAGTTTTTCTTTTTTTTGTGTGGGCCTATATAGGTCTGAATCAACTGTTGTATGATGTGTCTAAGATATCAATGATTAAACTAAATAAATGATTCTGTGTATACACACACCATACTTGTATGGTCTGTATTATTCACAGTTTTTTTTTGTTGTGATTTTGGATAATTTACAGTTCAATTGTTTAATCATGTCTGTATGGTGCATGTCATGTGTTTAACTAGCTGCTTTATTCTTGCCTTGTATATGTTATCATGTTGCCTTGTGTTTTGTTCCAGTTCGCCGTGTCCCACCAAGATTCTCTATCCCACCCACTAATCATGAAATAATGCCAGGTGGAAGTGTTAATATCACCTGTGTGGCAGTGGGGTCACCTATGCCTTATGTGAAGTGGATGTTGGGGGCAGAAGATCTGACACCTGAAGATGATATGCCAATAGGGAGAAATGTCCTCGAACTGAATGATGTAAGACAGTCAGCAAATTACACCTGTGTTGCTATGTCAACACTGGGCGTCATTGAAGCAATAGCACAGATCGCTGTCAAAGGTATGCTGAGATCATGCTCTGAAAATCTGAGTTATGCTCATCCTAGATTCAGGATTTTAAAATTAACCAATTCATCACTCAGTGCTTCAGTTGTATAGTACCTAATCCCATCTGTCATAGTATAGAAAATGTTCATGCCTTAGGTGGACCAATTTCTCTCACCTTTCTCTTTCTTTTCTCTCCTTTTCTACGTTCTTTCATATTTGGGAGGGCCATATGAGTGTTCCACCACTAATCAACATCTTTTTCCTTCTGTCATTTTAATTTTGATGAGTTTTCATTGAACTGCAGGCTATGATTTAATTTACACTGTATCCTATACAAGTCATCAGTCAGTGACCTCTTATTTTAGCCTCCTAAGGAAGTGGGATCAAAGATTTATTACTCAAATCTATTTGCAGAGTCTTTCCTAAGATATTAGGAATCTAAATTGGGACAATTATTAGAATTTTTAGAAGCAAGTCTGGCTTAGTCATTGAGTAGATAGAGTCAGGAATATTACACCAGGTCTACTGTTCTGGTAAGATGGATGGCCTGCAGACTTTGATTTGGTCCAGATTTTTGATACGAGTCATGAGAAGAATATTAATGAATGTCATTAAATGCATTAAATCTCTGAAAAAATACAGAAATAAGAGATAGTGATAGAATCAGTATGACCTAATAATAGTTGCTCTATTTGATGGCCCTACCATTAAGAATCAAAATGTAAATGAATCTGTTCTATCTTAGCTCTGTCCTTCACCTTGCATATATGAATACTCATGAAATATTCTCTTCTTCAACAATTGTACTAAATATAACCAAAGTGTTATATTCTGTGAACATATTTTTTCCAGCAAAAAACTGGAGTTGAATATGTGTGAATATCACTTTCTTTTACCCAGCACTTATATAATTCTAGAAAACTTACAAATCAGGTCATAGCGAGTATGATTTGAGTTTCCTGTCAGTGTCTAGAATTAGTCCAAAATGAACTTAAATCATCATTCTATTTGGAAAGCATGGATTTATAAAAGGCATCACACTTGTTAAAATTTGTATCATATCTCTAACTGAGCATATATATACAGCATATCATATGGCATAAGAACAAAAGTATACATTATCCATATTGCATCATGCAATCTAGTATCTTATTTATCCTTAAACTATTAAGCATGTTTGTCATTGTTCACATGTTATAGATATAAACCCTTACTGTACAGAAGTGTGCTAGTTCAACCAATGATGCCAGTTTAGGAAACACAACCTTAAATAATTTTATTTTCCTGCAGCATTCAGAGTTATTCATTCTGCACACAGTTCAAAATATTTAAATAAATGTATTTTTGCTACTAATTTTAGTAATGTTTCTTTGCTAAATATTGTGATTATGTGAATATTTGTAATATGCAGAAAGCATACCACCTAGTTTTATTATAGGCATTTGAGCTTCAATATTTGAGGTTTGTAAAAGACATTAAAGATTTTTGAAGTGAGAGTAATACCAAATAGTTATCATACTCACTTTTGTGTCTTTGTTGTCCTGAATGTTCCTGTTTCCCTATCTTTTCCTACTTCAAATATGAAATAAAAAGGTAAAAATTGAAAGAAGAAAGAAGGAAAACAAAACAGGAAAAATACTAAAGTCTGATGTTTCTAAGCTGCTGTCCTACATAGTTTTGTGATCTTGGCCTCATGCTAACAGGATATGATTTAATTATAAGCATTATCATTTGGAGATTTTTGGCTTTTTATCCAGCATAAAGCTTAAAAATGAGACCTCCAGTAATGATGGTTTGCAGACTTAAGATGTTTTTGAGATTTGTTCTGTTATAAGGAGAAATTCAGATAACCAAAACAACATCTTTAAATACTGAGGTTTGTTGAATAGCTATAATCTTAGATATATCCAATGAAGAATACAAAAAAATATTATTGACAAAATACTTTAGAATGTGACTTGTGAATATGTCAGAAAATTCCCAAGGAATTTTGAGAATTATGAAGAAACATGACTTAAAATTATTGTTCTACTTCCCTTATTTTATGTGTGTGTGGGGTAGGGTGGATGAGGTGGGTTGTGTTTGGGGGGGATTGATGAGAATCAACCCAGGCCTCCTCACTTGCCAGGCAAAGTACACTGTCATAGTTCTACCTTAATAATTGTAGATAGGTTATCTTTAAGTATCTTAGTCATGTTTTCTATTGCTTTTTTAAATACCAATAACAAAAAGCAATTGAGGAAGAAAGGGTTTATTTTAGCTTAAACTTATATATCACAGTTCACCATTGAAGGAAGTCCTGAAATAGAGGCCCTGGAGAATCACTGCTGTCTAGCCTGACTCTCTTGCTTTCTTTTTTTTTTTATTGTTTCTTTTTTTTATGTATTTTTTTTTATTGATAAAAGGAGAATAAAGAAAAGAAAGAAAAAAAAACAAATTTCCACCTCCTCCCAGCCTCCCATTTCCCTCCCCCTCCTCCTATTCTTCTCCCCCTCCTCCCACCCCTCTCCCCTTCCCCCCACTTTTCTCCCCCCCTCTCCAAAAAAAAGCATGGGATAAAACTGGACTCTCTGAACATGACGAACAATGAGGGCTGATGAGACGCCAAGGACAATGGCACGCGGTTTTGATCCAACGCAATGTGCTGGCTTGGTGGGAGCCTAGCCAGTTTGGATGTTCACCTTCCTAGATATGGACGGAGGGGGGAGGACCTAGGACTTACCACAGGGCAGGGAACCCTGACTGCTCTCTTGCTTTCTTATATGTCCCAAGACTACCTGTGCTTGGGTGAGACTAACCACAATAGCTGGGTCCTCCCACATCAATCACCAATTAAGAAAATACTCTCATTGACCTAGCCACAAGCCAATCCATGGAGACATTTTCTTCATTGTGCTTCCCTCTCCTCAGATAACTCTCTAATTTGTGTAAAGTTGACAAGGAGTGAGCCAAGACACTAAGAAATTCATAACATTCTTTATTTTTGACAAATAGAAAACAATTCAATACTAGTTCCTTAATAGCAATTGAATTTCATTTCCATATATTCCAGATTTAATGTCTATTGGTATGTATTTACAACATTAATTTATTGAACCAGGGATTAAGTGACCAAACAGCGGAAGTAAAAATTGTAATAATTGCAGTTAGTGTTTATGAAAGCCCCAAAGTCTATGTATATTACTTACTTAGCTCATTAATCTCCACAGCATATCTGTAAAATACAGCTACTCCACAGTGCAGTGAGACTCCAGTAATGCAGCTTGTCCAGTTTTCATGTGAGGAAACAAAAGTCAAAAGGCATTAAGTGATTTATCCAGGATCACATAGTGAATAAGTGTAGCTATGAGTACAACCCCCAAAATGCCATCATCTGCTAGAAAGGTGGGATCTCGGCCACCTATTTGTATTTTACACTTCTCTTGACCTCTTTGGACATGATGCGTTGCTTCATCTGATTAAATCTTCAGTAGTGGTATAATCTTGTCAAATTAATAATCGAATATAGTGATTGGTATATCAGCTGAGAAGGAAAAATGGTCATTGTCTTTTTTTTCTGTCCCAAAGCCTTACCAAAGCCTCCAGGAACTCCAGTAGTGACAGAGAGCACAGCTACAAGCATCACGCTGACGTGGGACTCTGGGAACCCCGACCCCGTCTCTTACTACATCATTCAACATAAGCCTAAAAATTCTGAAGAACCATACAAAGAAATTGATGGGATAGCAACCACACGCTACAGTGTTGCTGGACTAAGTCCCTACTCGGATTATGAAGTTAGAGTTGTTGCTGTAAATAACATTGGTCGAGGTCCACCAAGTGAGCCTGTATTAACACAGACCTCAGAGCAAGCACCTTCCAGTGCCCCACGAGATGTCCAGGCACGCATGTTGAGCTCGACCACCATTTTGGTACAGTGGAAAGAACCTGAGGAGCCAAATGGACAGATCCAAGGATATAGAGTTTATTATACAATGGACCCGACCCAACATGTCAACAACTGGATGAAACACAATGTAGCTGATAGCCAGATCACTACTATTGGCAATTTAGTACCCCAAAAAACATACTCTGTCAAAGTCCTGGCTTTCACCTCAATTGGAGATGGCCCTCTTTCAAGTGACATACAAGTCATCACACAGACAGGAGGTAAGTTTTTCTACATGGGAAATGGGGCAGGTGGCTGTGGGAAAGATATGAACAAAGAAAGAAACAGCAAAGATAATAGAAAACAAAGTTGTTGAGATTTAGGACTTCGTATTGTGCTTTTAAGTTTGCTTTAATCTATGAAACTTTGGCAACATACCTTTTTTTTTCTGAGGATCTGTACAAGGACTACACAATTGGACATACTATCTATAAAGGTATAGGGAAAATATTGTTAATCCTGATGAAGGATTAATTCCTTTTCTCTGGTTTCATTTCTAGAGTGCACTCATGCCTTATTTTCCTGGCTTGTGTGGGCTTTAGGAGTTTTCTAACTCTGGGTCTTTACTTCCTATCTTTGGGGTCCCAGGTCTCAAGCATGTTTACAGCAGGTTTTTGCTTTATTTGACTTTACCATTATTTGGTTCTTCTGAGCTTGTTCACAGATTATTTTCTTGCTGTACTGTGTGAAAGCTAGGTGTCTCAAAGCCAGTTATAAATGTATATATTTCACTGCAGTCATAGCAAATCTATGTTCCTTCATTATTGGCCTTTGTGCTTCTGTATTCATTCATTCACTATATTAATATGCAAGAAAATATGTAAACTTACTTAAGGTTTTCACTGGAAAATAATAGAGATCTATGAACATTGTTCTTTTTCTCGACAGCCTTTTCTCAGAAGTGTCAGCTGTTTAAGATAATATTTTTTGTGATTCCAGCAGCTCTAAAACCAGTAAATATGGCACAAAAAAAGAGAATGGGGCTTATATTCTACTTTAAGCTTTTCTCATGTTTTGACTATCATATTGGAGTGACATGATCACAATCTAATTCTTAAGTTACACCAAGCTTGGGGAATTCGAATGAATTTTTTTTGTGTGTCAGTTTTTTGTTACTGTGGTGAAACACCTGTAACAGCTAAACGGAAGAAAGAGATTACTGGAGGTCAGATCAGTCCTAAGCCTGTGGTCAGCTTGCTGTGTATCTTCAGCATCCCAACAGCAAATATGCCCTTTACCATGAAGACGGGAGAAAGTCAAACAGGTAGACACAAGAGGGATAGGTTTCCAATTCCCCCTTCTCTTCAGAGGACTCTCTCTACATCAGTCTGCTAAGTGCCAGCTTGCTAAATCCCATAGCAGAGGCAGACAGATCTCCGAGTTTGAGGCAAGCTCGGTCTACAGAGTGAGTTCTAGGACAGCCAAGGCAACATAAAAAAAAAGAAAAAAGAAAAAAAAGAAGAGAGAGAGAGAGAGACGCTGTCTTGAAGACAACAACAACAAATTAACCACAATTCTTTGTCTCTCTGAATTTCAGTTGTCTCATCTGTTGTCATAGTAACTGTAATTGAATATTTTTTTTGTGGTTCTATTTATTTTTTAAGTGCTACATACTTGGTAGTTTGAACAGCAGAACTATATTGCCTCACAGGTCTAGGCCCTAAAAGGCTGGAATCAAAATATCACAGGATTGCTTTATATGAGCACTATGGGAAAAGGTGTGTTCTCTGCCTGTCCCTGAATGCTGTCAGCGTTTCATTCGTTAGCTTGTAGAAGCACGTGCTCCTTAATATATCTCCACACTGTGCTGTTTCAAAGTGCAAGTATGTGTTTAAATTTGCACATTGGTCAAGAGAATTAGGTCAACCTAAAAACTCCCTCATAACTAACTTTGTCTCCCCTAGTAATGCTTTGTGGTGCTGAGTTCTAGGACCTTATCATGCAATTTGTGAGGAAATAACCATCCGTTCCCTCCACAATATGGATTAGCTAATGGAGAAACATAATAGCTAAAATAAAACAATAGCAGCTAATACATGTTATCCCATACGCTGTGTGTATCTTGTGGACATTGGTACTTATGATCTAAATAGAGGAGAAGACTTTGACAGCAAGTAAAACTAAGGGAGCAAAAATGAAGCAGATTTAGGTCTTGGGTCATAAAGTTACTGGTGCAGCTGATGTCAAAGGACCCTGGATACTTCTAACTGCCATCATTTTTAAATGATGAATTTCCTAATGTGATCGCTTTAGTGTGTTTGTACCTACTAGGTATTTAGTAGGTAAAGAGAGTTGGAGACTATATAATTTATTCTTATTATTATTTAAAATTACATATATAGTAAGATTAAATTTAATTTCAACTCTGAAATGTTTCAAGTGTTTTGAATGGAGTTAAAAAATGATCAGTTTTCTTAAAATCACTATTATTATACCCAGGCACTAGGTTTGATTAAGTTTTATAACTACAAACTTAAGCCTAGCAAGCTGCAGTGTTTTAATTTATATTCAGGAGACAAAGGATTTAACTACCCAAGAAACAAGATTTTTTTTTCTGAAATCAAATTTAGTCAAAATATGCAAATCCCTGAGACTCATGAATATCTTTATATTCAGAATATTGAATTACAGAAACCTACCCTTCTATCCCAACGTGGTGAAAAATGTAAAAGTGATTTTTAAATGGTGTATTTATTAAACTACCAGTGGACACAAGCATAGGTACATGGATGCTGTGTGTGAAAGAACAGTCGAGTCAATTCCATACAGTAATTTTCCTTTTGGAAGGTCTCATTTAATTCAGTACCAAAATTAGAAAATGCACGTGATTGTACGAAGGTGCATTCTCTTCTCTCTCTCTCTCTCTCTCTCTCTCTCTCTCTCTCTCTCTCTCTCCCTCCCTCCCTCCCTCCCTCCCTCCCTCTCTGCTGGTATTGGAGGTGTACACTATCCAGCCATCTTACTTTTAATATTTTAAAGAAAAGAAGCCAACAGCAACATTTAAATCAGAAAAATGTTAAAATATAAATGTTTAATTGAGAAATACTGACTCGAGGTCTCTAGAATTTTCTAAAACATTAAATTACAATACAAACAAATTTAAAAAAAATCCTTTACTTTAATGCTCAAAAGTGTGAGCCCACTGTAAGTTTTCTGTGAATGTTTTTTAAAAATGTAGAAATGAGCAATGGATAAATACATATATAATAAAACTAAACTTTTCATATTTATATTTAATGGCAGTTGACAATATATGGTCGTGGCTCCCACATATAGGGTATTTTGCTTTGAATTTTGTCAGGTTTTACTATCAGATTCTGACTCTTGCTTTCATTATCATTCGCCAATATGTTAGATGCATATGTTTGAAAATATGTGCTGCCCTAAAGTATTAGTTATCTTAGCAATAATGGGGCTTCTATTGCCTTTGCAATACTTCATGTTTATTATGCAGTGAGATGAAATTGTAGATTAGCACTGTAGGATGGGCTTTTCAGAGATGGCCACTAAATTTTACTCACTGATTTCTTCTAGTACATCAACATTTCTGATGACATTGAAGGTTTTCTATCATTTCTTAGTATATTTTAAATTTATTTATGTTGATTATAAGAACTAGAATAATATCCAAGTACTTGATATTCATCAGTGGGCATTTTATTTCATTTTGGGATTGATATCTTTGTGGACATTAAATTGTCAAGTAGAATATAAGTAACCAAATATAAGAAGTGTTTAAGTATAATTTTATCTCTTCATCTATCATTTATTAATTTATGCACATTGTGTGTTTATATCTATATATAAGTGTGTGCAATGAATCTTTACTGTGTGTGCACATATGTATATATGTGCAGGTGTAAATGCCTATACAAACATATAGAATTCAGTGAGTAACATCAAGTTTCAAGCTTTTTTACTCTCTGCCTTATTGCCCTGAGAAAAGGTCTCTCATTGAGCTTGGAGCTAGGCCAGTGACCAGTAAGCCCAATGACCACCCTCTTTCTGTTTCCCACAGTGATGAAATTGGAGGCATGCATAGGCATAGACAGTTTTTCACATAAGTACTGGGAATTTGAATTTAGATCCTCATCTTTAGAAAACTAATTATCTTACCTAGTTTCTTATTTCCCAAACCCTAAGAATAATTTTTAAGACATATATGTACTACACTTCCATTTATTCTTTTCTTGGTTAATTCTCAATTTTGATTGTGATCAATGCTGGGATAATTCTATTCTAATGTATAGTGATTACATTTAAATTTATATGTGCAATTTTTCATGAGTTAGTAATGTCAAAATTGTTCCCTATCCTTGATGTTCAGTATATTGGTGTAGGGACTGTTACAACACAGAAAGTCTTCTAAGTAAAATGACATATGATGCTTATAAAATAAATCTAGTATATGAAGTTGAAAGAATGTCAATAATAAAGCCTAACATGTAAAGACTAAGAGGAAAACAATATATGCATAAATATGTCTACAAATTTGTTTATAAATATGTTTGTGTACTATGAAAACAGGAATATAATATAAAATAGATCTTCGGCATAATATTTGGTATGCAATATCAGTTGATAGGTGTTAAAATTAATTTTGTCTCTATATAGCCTGAAGAAAACAAATATATTAGTGTTGAGTCCCCTTAAAATATTTTCCTGTATATTTTTCTAATGATCATTAAAATGATGTATCTAAGCATTTGGGAATACATCTATTCATTTTTGAGCACTTTTGTTTTCCCTATGAATCTTCAATTCATGTTGGTTGTTTCTAATTGAAAATCTGATCCCAAGAGAATGGCACTCTTTACTCCACCCTCAGTTTCCAAGAAGTGTGATTCTTGGTATCCATAAGCTGTTTTTGAGGATGGTAGAATAAAAAGGCAATGCATGTCTCCGATGGACACACTGAGTTGAACATGTTGAAGCATTTTGCCTTTGCATTGTTTTTCTAAATTCCATTATTTTTTAAATCACTTACAATTGAAAACTTGTTATGTAAAGATGCATTATCAATATATTTTTGAATATATGTCGGTACTAGATCTAATGTGGGCTTTCATTTCACAAGGTTGCAATCTTCTGGGGCCTAGTGAGACCCAGTGTCCCTCTTCCATTAGGCATGTGCCTTCCTGTTTGGCCTGAAGCCTCCATAGAGCATCCTTATTCACCTAGGTGTGCACCTCTTTCCTGAGGAGCTTAGGTCTCCACTGCAGATTTCAAATTTAAGAAATATGCTTTTTACCCCAAACCACTTCAAAAGGAGTCTGTAGAAGAAAAGGAAAGAAAGCTTCAAGCCTATTAGATGACAAGACTTTCAATTAAGTCATCTACCCAGTACTGTATTGTCCAAAAGTTACAAAGGGAAAGGAACCTGTCCTCTTTGGGGTGTTGATGTTCCTATTCAGTTTATTATTTAGCAGTAAGAGCTCTTTTTCGAACCAAACAGAATTAGATCAGTTGAAGCTGTGTCACTAAACAATAATGAAACATTAAGACCAGACAGGAATACAGGGAAGATAAAATAAAAGAAAAAATCAAACAGTGTAAGTAAGCAAAAGTTAATTAGATTTCTACGATCGTTTCAGTCAATGTCGACTGGTAGTCTTAGACAAGAGCAAACCCCTACCTAGTGACTGTTCCTGAACTGCTTTGGAATTGTCTGTGTTTCTAATTCTTGAAATTCAAACTAGGTTCTAGTTTGGTTTGAATCACATGTTAACACGGACTTTATTATTTCACAGATTTGTGGGAAATAAAGGGAAGAAATTAGCAATATAAGTGTAGAAGAATTACTACATATATTCATGTGTATGTACATAACACCAAGAAACCCATTCATCATCAGGTTATTGGAACCCAGTCACAGTTATCCCACCTGCCCAACGGCTCTTTGCAACCATCGTAGCATGAACCAGGCTTTTGACTTTTACCTCTTAGAAAATACATTTTCCGTTTGCCAGGTACAATATGTTTTTATTTCTTCCTCAGTCCCTTGCCTTGCCTCTTGATCTTTCATGTTCCTCTGTCTTGGTCTTTCAAGTTGAATAACTATATGAGGTCACTCACTGGGCAGGCGCTGGGAAAGAATGATAACCTGTTTGGAAGGCGGTTCCCAGAGACATCAGATTAATGAGAATGTCAAGGTACAGGCACAGGCTTTGGGATAGGGGGTGGAGATAGAGGGGCAGGCAAGGAATGTTATTGGTTTGGGGCATAAGCATGAACCTGAGCAAGCCACCCTTTTACAGCATGCACAGACACCCAGGCAAAACACTATGCTGATGGCTAGGGTGCCTAGAAATAAAACATAAATCCATTTAAGAAAAAGGGTGAGGTTTCCTTATTCTGTAATCAAGTTTTAGGAAAATGGTTGTAAAAGAGAAGCAATCTATCCTATATCTCCCAAGACCTTGTTTCCTGTGAAAATTATATCTCAAGCATTATTTGTAAGTTATATCATACATCATGTACAAATCATGTTATTTCATGAGTGTTTGAGAATTTGTATTCTCCAGTTGCTAGAAAAATACTTTAGAAACCCCTTTTGTCCTGCTGTGCCCTATCTTTATTTGTATTTTATTTTTGTTGTTGTTGTTACATTTTATAAAATATACTCTATTTCTCATGTGAGTATGGTAAATATAGAAAGATTCAGTCATATCATATTCTACCATTCCCTAATATCCAGGGTAATGGTGAAATTACTGAGCAATAGCAAGGTATGAGCACCAACAATCAGACAAGAGCGAAGCAAAAGCAACCTGCTAGATGTGGAGACTTGTGGACCTCAGTATTTTGTATAATGGTTTGAGCATAGATAATGCAGTTATGAGCTAATAAGGAAGATTAGATTATTAAACTTTATTGAGTATTTTAAACTGCTAAAGTTTTTATTATTTATTATATCTCATGTGTGACCTTTCCAATTATTAGTTAGGTGACTAAATGACTGACATGAAGTGATCATAGTTGGCTTCTGTTACCATAATTTGTTGATAAGTACATCTTAGAATCTCACTAATTTATGTGTAGTTTACGAAAGAACCATTTAGGATGATATGTTAACATTCGGTCTAATCATTAGACTCTATGATTTAAATAACTTAATCTAGGAACTGCAAGTAATTATTTATACTTAATGGAGTTTTGTTTTACTTTTGTTTCCTAGCTTCTTTTTAAAATGTAACCAGTTAAGATAAAATTTTGAAGGGTTATTATTGCTCAGAGACTCTGTTAAGGAGTTAAGGTAGAATTATATAAATATAATCAGTGCCTTAGTTAGGGTTTTATTTCTGTGAAGAGAAACCATGACCATGACAAGTCCTATAAAGGAAAACATTTTGTTGTGCCTGTCTTACAATTCAGAGGTTTAGCCCATTGCCATCATGGTAAGAAGCATGGTATCATGCAGGTAGATATGGTACTGGAGAAGGAGCTTGAGTATTCTGCATCCAGATGTGTAGACATCAGGAAGAGACAGAACCACTTGGCCTGTCTAAGATTCTAAGACCTCAAAGCCAGCCCACTGATACACTTCTCCAACAGGGCCATACCTACTCCATGCCACACGTCCCAATCTGTTCAAATAATGCTATTCCTTATGAGCCTATGGGGTATCATTTTCACCCAGACCCCCATAACTGGAAATAACACTGAATGCTACATAAGGTCCTAGAGATTTTTTAAAAAAAATATTCAGTTATTTTTTTCATTTTTGAGATTTTAATATATCTATATCATTTACCCCTTCCCTCCCTGCAAATTCTTCACATATCCCCTACTTTTCTCTTTCAAATTTGTTTTGTGTTATTCATTATACTTTATCTTTCTTTTTTGTTATGTATAGTTCTCTGTCTCTCTGTCTCTCTGACTCTCTGTCTCTGTCTCTCTGTCTCTCTCTCTCTCTTTCTCCCCTCCGTGTGTGTGCACAAACATGTGTATGTGTATGTATTCCTAAATATACAAATGCAGCCTGATTTCTTTCTACAGTGTTACTTCTATGTATATGATTGATTTCAGGGTTGACTACTTGGCATTGGATAACTAATTGGTATGCTTTTCCTTGGGGAAGACTATATTTTCTGGCTTTTGGCATTCCATATTTAGTTGCTTGTCTCCTGATCCATGCCCCTTCCATATTAGCATATTTTTTGGTATCATTTGTGTTCAGGTCATTTTTAGGAAGCAGCCATATTAATGATACTTAATGGGTGTAGCTTCTGACATTTCTAGAGACAAAATTTCGTTAAAAAAAAAAACCCTGATCCTCTCATTTTTGCAGTCTCTCTGCACCCTCTTCCACAGTGATTTATGAGCCTTAAGTGAAGGAGTTGTGTATGAATCCATTGGGATTGTGTTCCACAACTGTGCATTTTGATCAACTCTGGGTTTCTGTAATGGTCTCTATCTGTGGCAAAGAGAAGTTTTGTTGATGAGTAAAGAGAACCTCACTTCTCTCTGGGTATAAGAACAGATATGTAAAATGTAGTTAGGAATTATATGTTTATATTATATGAATAATATTTTACACTGTTATTTGAAATTCATTATTTTACTGTATTTACAACTGATTTCTGAGATAGATACATAATGAGCCTATTTAATTCTACTTCATATTGTGTACATATTAAACTCTTCAAGGCATGGGGAAATATTCACCATCTTATTCTTACCCGCTTGGAGTGTATAAATCAACTTTCTACAAGGAGGCAATCTCTGAGGATGCAAGGGCTTCTCTCTTTATTACATGTAATATGTACTTAACTAGAAGAGTTTCTGAATCCTGGGGTTAATGGTGAGTTTAATCCTTTTCCTCCCTGTTTTAGTACCAGGGCAGCCACTAAACTTCAAAGCAGAACCTGAATCTGAAACAAGTATTTTGCTGTCTTGGACACCACCACGTTCAGATACCATTGCCAGCTATGAACTGGTCTACAGAGATGGGGAGCAAGGAGAAGAGGTAAAACAAAAACAAAAAAAACAAAACAAAACAAAACAAAACAAAAAAAGACTAGAAACTTGACCAAAAATCCAAATGGAGATTTGGAGATTTAAGGGGGCCATAAAAACTTGGAGAGAGAGAAATCCACAAAGTGGAGGAACACTTTTGTTTTCTACAGTAGCTCATAGTATTTATTTTGGTTATTATGTTAACATATGACTGGTTGATGAATTTGTTCAAACTTGTTCAAGAGAAAGATGCCCATAGCAACTGTTTACTGTCATGCTAAGCATTATTTTATATGAATTTGACTTCATATAAAATGTTAATATGCTGTGAAACTAAAATAATAGATTTTTAAAGTTATAGAAATCAAAAGACAAAAGAAACACCTTACCATGCATACTTACCATTATCAAGCAGAGCTCTAAGATTCTTTAGGAGACTCTCAATTTTCCCTAAGAGGTCTCCATTAGTCCACCATTGTCTGCTTTATTCTCATTGTCTTTCAATTCTCCCAGAACAGGTCACTAAGCTCTGATCGTTCATGACTCTATTCAATTATATGTTTATTTGTATTTTAATGTTTTCTCTGGGCTGATGCTGTACCTGAAATTGGTTAACCATAGACAGATACACTTTTGCTAAAATGAGAAGGCAGATTTGAAAAACAAGAATATTAAATGATATAGTTCTTTGTGTGTGATGGAGGCCTTCATAATTAAAAACAATTAATTTCACTTAACTAAAATTAATATTTTAGTTAAAATATTAAAATATAGAAACTTTTTGAACTGTATGTTTTGAACTGTATGATTTTAGAAAATATTAGGACTGTCACAAGTAGTTTTGCTACCATGGGGAATTTCAGATCTCTTTAAAGTTTTAGTTTGTTCTGCTTGTATGTTTTTTCTTAAACTCACCAAGTAACTAAAAATGACCTTAAACTCCTGATCCACTTGCCTCTCCTTCCCCCAGGGGTGATTTTGGAAGAATGGATGGACAACAACATCTGTTTTTGTTGTCTTTGCTTTTGTTTGTTTTTGCTTTGTTTTGCTTTATGGTAAGGAATCCAAACCTGGGTCTTCTGTACATTATGTATGCTGTGGTCTATAAAATGAGCTATATCCCTAGTCCCTTACTTCTTTTTAGAAACATCATGTGAAATTCTGCTAGTTTTAGTCATATGATATTTGCTCCTCATTTGGATTATAGACAGTCTTGATGAAAACCTGGGTATGTGATTGAATTAAACTTTGCATGTCCAGCATCCTCCATTGTCAAGGTTGTCTGGTGGCTTTTACCTTTGTGGTCGCAGTACCTTGTCCATCTTTAGGATGCGGTGCATCTGGCCTTTACCTCTCCTTGACTCTGATTTTGTGCACTGGATAATTGTCAGCATTGGAAACACCAACACTGGTATATTTATTTCAGCCTCCTTTTGGGTTCAGCCTCCTTTTGGAGAAATATACTTTTTCAAATATGGCACATTCATGACATAATTAATCCCAGTGTACTCCTGGATATTGTTGATTCTTTTTACTCTAATGTGATAATGGCATATAGTAATGCCATAAGTCTAACATGACAAATGTTTGTTAAGCCATATTTGTACCAGCTCCCAGGAATATAACCAACTCTTCTTGTTACTTGCAGCAGCGAATCACCATTGAGCCAGGCACATCTTACAGGCTGCAAGGGCTGAAACCAAACAGCTTATACTACTTCCGTCTGTCTGCACGCTCTCCTCAAGGCCTGGGTGCTTCAACAACTGAAATATCAGCTAGAACCATGCAATCAAGTAGGTGTCTCTCTTTGCTTCCTTGTTGCCCATTTCTCACTAGGAGATGCTTATAACAATTCATTTTTTACCAACAAAGAAATCTGCTAATGTGCTGAGGCATCACAAGTTTCTCTGTGGCAGTAAACACTCTACTTTGAAGACACTGCACACACAGGACCCATGCTGTTTTTAAATATGGTCCAAGTAATAGGCGTTACTTTCCACGTTCTATGTAGAAACTTTCAGAGTTGTTAGTCGACCTGAGAAATGGGTGCAAAATGAGATCTGTCCTCTTCCAACAAATGATATGGCTGTCTGAAAAAAAGTTCTGCTTGAAAACACTGTAGAGAAATCAGACAAGAGCACGTTAGAGAATGGACTGGCGAAAGGCAAAACAATTTCCTTTCAAACTAGTGATTATTATGATTTGTTCCTCGCAGAAGGAAAGCTCGGTCCATATAACTGCTTTCTGACTCTGTGAGTGTCTGCGTAGACATTGGAAAAATTCACAGAAAAGATCTATTTAGATAAATCTGAGAATAATGGAATCATAAGTAGCACATCTGCTCCCTGCATGGTGTTCTGTTCCCTTGATTTCCCTATCTCTGCTGTGCCTCTGTCCTGCGCACAGCTGCAGTTTCTTATAATGGGCCTTCTCCATGCTCAGAACATAGTGTTTTCCATCAATATTACCGAAAAGATTGCTTTTGGTGGAAAATGTGATGTCTCCTAATACCATCATTTGCTCTTTGATAAGTATTGACAATTAGACATCCATTCGATTTATCTTGAATAGTTTGGCAGCTATTGTCTGGAATTTCTGGGTGTAGTATTTTGTCTATATTTCCTGACCTAGTGATTGGGTAATTTGATGGTAAATAATTGCTGAGAAGATGACCAGCTTATTTTAGAATGGGCAGTAAAAGTGTGTGTTTTAACTCTTAAACGAGTCTACTTTCGATGAATTATTGTATACAAAAATGAAACTACTGAGAATAAATTGTATAATTTCTAGATGATTCTTTGGGTATTTTTAATTGCTGTATTGTTGACCTTTTGTAAGGGATAGCTGATTATTACCAATTTTACCAAAATTTGCTGGTGGGATCTAATTCTTTACTAGCAATGGTGTCACACGAAGAGTTATAATAAAAAAGCTGAAAGCTGACCTAGGGTAAGTACAGTCAGAATCAACAACCCTGACATTGCCCTCGGTAGGTAAATCTTGACCTGTGCATTCTCATCCTTTAATGATTCTGCATGCTCATTTTATTTGGGCTACAATCAATATTAGACTAATACTTTTCATTAAAACTGGTCAGGCTGACTTAGATTTTTTTTTTTTTTTAGATAGGGTGAACCCTTTTATGTTTGTTGGGTTTTTCTTTTGTCTTTTTTTCCTTAATTGAGTGCAGTAGGAGGGCGTCTATGAGTTACTGACTGCACCTTTGTCACCTCAGCCTTCCAGAGATGAGTGCTGTGTATGAGTTTTCCCTACTCTAGAATGTGAAAGAAACACATACAACGGCATCAGTAAATGGCATTTCTAGAATCTCAAGTTTATAAACTGGAATAAGTAGAGAGTTGGGAGGTGCTGGATAGTCAGTAGAGTGAGGATGGGAGATACCAAGGAGTTGATTTAGAAGAAGAATTTAAATTGCAGGTAGGTAACTTTGTTTGAGGCTCTATTATCACAAGGTTTCATTTTCACGCATTTCCCCCATTCATTATTTAACAGTTATTTTGATCATTGATTCATTTTTTGTTTACTCATATTACTAAGCCAAGGTACATGAATTTATGTTAAAAATTTTAAGTTTATTTTTGTTTTTCTGCCCTTATTGTTCATTTATTTATTTTTGCCTTTTCTTTTGTTTTATCATTTTTTTTCCAACCACTCCTGTCCTTTCACGCAAATCCTCCTTTAACTCACTACCAAAATAAGAGCCATCAGCTCCTCCTCAAGATATTAGTTGCATCAGCCCAAGTTCCACTAGTATTTTGGTAAGTTGGCAACCTCCACCCGTGGAAAACCAGAATGGCATTATCACTGAATACTCCCTCAAGTATACTGCAGTGGATGGGGAAGACCACAAGCCTCATGAGGTTTTGGGAATTCCTTCGGATACTACCAAATACCTTTTGGAACAGCTGGAAAAATGGACTGAATACCGGATCACTGTGACTGCCCACACAGATGTCGGCCCTGGCCCTGAGAGCTTATCCGTGTTGATTCGAACCGATGAAGATGGTATGTTGCCTCCGCTCCGTCAGTTCGCACCTTCTGACACAGTCTGGGTCTGCTTTTGCTAGGCTAACAATTATTCTCTTATTTTTTTTTCTGCTCATCATTTTTGATCCAACATTTCGATTATGTACCTGTTTTTGCCAAAGACCTGCCTTTCCTACATCTTGGGCTTTTTTTCTTTTTTTCAATTTCAGTACAACACTTTTCTGCCTTTTAAAGGGACACTTTGCTCCTGTGGTCCTATGATCCAGATTTTCTCTGTACCTCCATCTCACGTCTCCTATATTTTTCTTGGCATTTTTATTGAATTCTCTTTCATTGCGGATTTAACTTTCAAAACTGCCACCTTCTTTCTGTCTTTTACCTTGTGATTTTTGGCATCTCTTGTATGGAACGGCCTCTTGATATGAAAAAAAAAAAAGAAGAATCCATATAGTCAAGAATCTTTTTATTCTGCTATTAAAAACGAAAACTTTAAAAAACACACAACTATCAACAGTCTGTTTTTGTTATTATTTCAATGCAATACTTCTTTGTGCTTTAATGCTTTGGATCACAAAGCATCTTCCTTGGCTTTTGTACATTTTTTTTTACATGTTTTTCTATTTCTCTGATACTCTTTTTTCTTTTTTTTTCTTCCATTTTGGTTTTTGCATCGGTCATGGTTTTTGATCTTTTCTTAAAATGTAGAGCAGATTGGTTGAGCATTTTCCTTAGTTGAAGATGTTTGCGTTCTTCAATGAAGCATAGTGGGTCTACCCATTTTTAAGTAAAGAGAGGACTCTCGCTGGGTGGCAAGTGCCTGTAATTGTCTTTTACCCATGATGTTGTTGCAGTTCCCAGTGGGCCTCCTCGCAAAGTCGAGGTGGAGGCTGTCAATGCCACGGCTGTTAAAGTCTCGTGGCGTTCACCTGTGCCCAATAAGCAGCATGGCCAGATAAGAGGATATCAGGTGCACTATGTGAGAATGGAAAATGGTGAGCCCAAGGGCCAGCCCATGCTGAAGGACGTCATGCTGGCTGATGCACAGGTGAGCCTCTTTTATTGTTTAACATTGCTTCTAGTCTGGGTTCAATTGTTAATTTTTTGACACCTTAAAAACACATAAATTCTAGATTTTAAAGCCAATTGTTATATATTTACCTTTTACTTAGAAGTAATATCAACTGAAAATAAAGTGAAATAAAATGCTTTTCAGTTTTGAATACAAATCACCTTAAAAAAATAGATACTGTTCTCTTTATATCTATATTGAAATTCACATTTCTAACTTCAGAAATAATGATGAGTTTAACTTAATCAAAATAAAGTATTTCAAGCTATATTCTGGTTGATAGGATCTAATTTCTGCTGTATTTAAACTATTTGGATCAAGTTTGATCTAATTTCTTAATGTATGATTTTTTTTTCCACTAAAGAACAGACATTTTTATTCAGGGGACAGAACTCAGTATTTTATTCAGTATTTCATCAGGTCACATATTTTATGAGAATAGTTGTTTCCTATCCCAGAAGGTGAAGATAATAACATAGACGATAAAAATTGAATTAAGGTTTCCAAGAGAATAAATGTGTTATCGTGTACTGAAGCAAGTTAAGAGAATACCTAGGGAGCAGAGGGTGATGCCCTGTCAGTAAAGTGCTTCCAAAGAGAACCTAAGTTTATTTCCCAGGTCCCACATTTTCAAAAACCCAGGTGTGATGGCTACATTTGTAATCCTAGAGCTGGGAAAGCAGAAATATGTATGTGTTCAGGTCAGCCAATCTAGCCAGCTTCTCAAGTTCAAGATTAGTCAGAAACCCTCTCTCAAAATAAAAAATAAATAAATAAATAAATAAAAAGCTGGCAAAAGTTGAAGTCAGCTTATCATTATCTCTTTATGTATCCTAACTTTGAATGCAATCTGACCAACTACTTCATGTCCCTGCCTGGAAAGGTAGCCTATAAACTGATTTCTTTGAATTTTTCTATGAATACATTTGCTGGTAAGTATGGACTTTAATAAATATGGAATAATATTCTATGTATATGTGTATACACACATTTCTAATCCCCATTGTTTTGGTTCCTAGAACTACTCGCTCAGTTCCTCCTGAGGGCTTTGTGTCTCATCAAGGCAGGACACACTTGTCAGTGGGGTCAGCTTTGCATAGCCTTGTACCCACTGGTATGTTGGGTGTCTTCCAGTTCCCAAATCCATTTATTCAGACTTCCAGAAAACCCCATTGTAATTGAATAAAATGGGTACATAATAAAGAAATTTTATAGAAACAGAATTAAAGAGGTTATCAAATGTTTATTTTTAAAAAAGATACTTATGAACTCCAAAAAATAGTTTTTAAACACTGCAACAGTTTAAAATATTTGAGGGCCATCAAAACTCAACTTGATTTTTATAAACCTTTATTTATATTATAATGGTTTTAAAGTAGACTGTTTCTGTACTGTAATGATAATAAAGTTATTCTTGCCATTTTAAAATCTCAAATTTTGGAAACAAAAGCATGATCATGCTTTGAGATCATTTTTTGGTTTTCAGATGTTTAACACTATGAAACTGAATGATTGTCTGCCTATATATGGCTAATAAATTTATATATTTTTCTATCTTCTATTTTGACGTTTGTATATTAATTTGTTGTTTCCCAAGTTTCTCCTCTTTATTTCTTTTTTATTTCTTGACTCTATTGAAATTTAACTACCTCTCACAAGTCTTCATTGAAACATACGATTTCAGAATAAAAAAGATAACAATTTAAATAGTAAATTAATTATATAACCCAGGAAAGAAGTGAAAACTGATGGCATAAAGTAGTATGAGGTCAGAAATATTAGGTATATTGGCTGCTTTAGTAAGCCATATAGTTAATGAAAAGAAATCTAAGCTAGTTTGAGCAATAACAATGGCACATAATTACCTTAATCCCCTTAAAGTAAGAATGTCTGCATCGTAATGCACCTATTCTTTGGAATGTTATTGTACATGTTGTTTTAATGAATGCATTTTCCTATTTTAAATTAATGGAGGCTAACCTCATCTTTATAAGGATACAAGTTTCTCTTCATTTATTTTTATTTTGTCCCCTTTCCCCAATTTTCTTAACCTCAATCAGTGGGAAATTGATGATACTACTGAACATGTGAGTAAATTTTTACTGTTTGACAAAAAAAATCAGACCTTATATGCTTGCGTTTCTTCCACATTAGTCTTTCACTTTCTCATGATTTGTTTCACATTTGCTTGGTTGCATGAACTAATGGACTCTTTTTAATTGGTCTTAACTATGTATGTACTTTTCAGTTTGTTTCTCATTTTGTGAATTGAGCATGGTGCTACTTATTACATAAGGAAGGTCATGACCTCATAGTATGATTTCTGCTACTAACTCTACCTTATGACACAGTTAGAGGAAGCATGCTTTAAATGGATTTTTTCGAGATGGCTTACATTGGGTATTTGATGCAGGTTACTAATATTTTCTACATTAGGGTTATATAGTCACTATGTCACATAGTGTAGACCTGACACTGATTAACTCCACCTAGACCTGGCTAAATTTTGTCACTGAAAGAAAAATTGAATGTCATTAGTAGGTAAAGTCAAGAAGTAAAAAGAGTCTTACAGAAGGGGTATTTTCTTTAATGTATATGAGTAGCTTATGTTACCTTTAAAGGGTCAAGTCTGTGTAAGATAGTCATGTGATAGAAAATGTATTATCCAAGTTCTTACAAGAATTAGCAAGAAGGCTAGAAATTTATAAAAAGTTCTGAAACCATTATAATGTAAACAAAGACATGTCCTAAATAAAGGTACAATGTCTTGGCAATAAATAGCAATGCTAGTAGGGCTATAATTTCAGAGATAATGGCTAGGGATGCTAGTATACTTAACAACAGCAGAAGAGATGACTGGCAGTTCTATTGGTGACAATCTGTGCGTATTTGGAGCTAGGGAAGAAATGTTCACTGGGTGTAGCCATGGAGGCCAATGGAACTGCCCTCTAGTCTTGTGACAGTGAACCTTCTAATTGGACACAGATAAAAGATTTTTGGAATAAAATTACTGAGCAATAGAGCAAAGAGGTAAACTATGACAGCTGAGACGTCAATAGGAGATTAAGGAATATTCATTTCTTTCCAGAGAGATGGTGAAAAATATTAAAATAAATGTAATGTAGAGGTTGCAAAGAGCATTTTCCTGTTTTTAGACTGAATGGAATTAGCATTTATCAATCTTTTGATATTCATTATTATACTATATGTAAAGCATATAGAGATGAAAATGCTGTAAACATTGACCTTCAAACATTGTGTTCTATCAGGATAGGTAGCCCTAAGACAAATCAAAGGGTTTTAAATGCCAGCAAATTAACTCACAGGGTGTCATTAGATTTTATGTATAAATATTTATTGGCAAAGCATAAGATTGGCAAACCATAAGATTAGTTTTGGAGTTTTTGGAAAATATGGATAGTGTATCAGGTATTTTCTAAGACTAATAACCATAGTAAGAAACACATTTATAATAAGATCATGTGCATATGTGTGTTTGAAAGAAATAAAAGCTTTATAAAACCATGTTTATCTTTAAACCTGTAATGTACTCAATATTTTTTACTTAAGTCCATTGTAGTTCTTATTTTGTTTAATAATTGTCATGGTTGAATAAATCGATTCCATGAGCCATGGAATGGACCAATACTTCATTTAAAAACAGTGACTTAATGGGTAAATTGGAGCATGAAAAGATAGAAAATATGATCAAAAGTAGCTTCTGAACTTTAAAGGGATATTATCAGTCATTAAAATATGTAGCTAGGGTCTACTTTGGAGGTTGTTTTCTAGTTTTTAAAGTTGAACTTAATAAAAGATACCAGTGAAAAACCACAGGGAGACACCCAGCAGATTCTACATTATATTGCTACTTGGAGCAAAGGGCCAAGTTGTGGCTACACATTAATTTGGGATATATTCAGAAATGATTGTTTCAAGTGCCACAATAAGTGCAGTATTTTCTAAGGTTGAAGGAAATAGGCTGACAGCGCTGGAACAGAATCTTAGGAACATAGACGTTTAAGAGGCAAAAGTACAGGTGGAATAGGAGATGATGAGAGGCAGCGGAACTATGGCCTTGAAGTGGTTACATTGCCTCACCGAGTAGCCCAATACCACCGTGCAAGTGCATTCTACTTAAAGACAATGAGTATAGCCCAAGTTGTATCATGATTGTGATAGTTGAGTTATGTGCAGTTATGTCTATTCTAGTATATAGGACTTGAGCTGTTTCAATGTATATCACTTATTGTATCATATAACAACCTGAGCGGATAGAAAGACATCTGGCCATCCCTAATTTTATGGATGAAAACCTTATAGTAGAATTAAAGTTGTGACAACCTTGACAACTTACTTCTATATGCCCAGGTTGTCTGCTATCCAGCAGGAATCTTGGGAGACTTTGCAGGAAGTTAGCCATTATTATTTCTTGAATAATCAGTTTGTCCACCATAATGTATAATACTGTTGCCAGATAGTTACTTGGTCTGGGTGTCCTCTGTGATGTTAGTGAAAACATTTCAAGGTCCTAAAGATACAATATATTTTTCTTAAAAAAAATTATCTGTATGCTTGAATAAAATCTCCAAGCACTCAACAGAATCATATTTGAATTGTTTCCATTTCCACATTGATGATATTCTTATTCTTTTGGGAAAGTACCTTGTCAAAGCTGTCATATCTGGCATCAGTTTCAGCAGTTATGTTCCATGGTATCTGTAAATTACCTTGCCGAGAAAATTTCTACTGTATTTCTCATGGTCTAGTCCATCACTCCTCACTCACCCATATTGCCAATAGCTTTGGAAGATAATGACATTGAATACTTTCTGAAATGTATCCATGCACTGCTTGAAAACATGCAGGAAATGAAGTAATTTGTTAATTGGTTTGTATGTGCTCTGTATGTTTGTGTGGAACATTTAAAGATCTATGGAAAACACCAGAATGAGCCACTAGTCAGAGCTCTAGTTGAAGGTTCATTTATCATACAATTAGAAAAACAGTTCAATTATTATCCACTATTAGAGTCATCATAGCTCTGGGCCCTTATTAAAAGAAAACTAAGAATTTAAACATTTCTGGTTTGTCATTTGAACCTTTCCTATATTGTCAGAAATAATTAATAAGCACATATTACATAAACTCAAGTCGCATTCTTATTTGTATGGCCTATTCACTAAATATCCAGAATATTCTCATTGTATGATGATTTTATTCTCAGTTTTTTAATTAAACAGTAATCATTCCCTAATATCTAAAAAATATTCTTTGATATCAACAATATCTAGATCTATCAGGTGAACTGTTTACCTAGCAACTTTCTGGGAGCAGAAATACCATGTTAGCGTCTTCCCCTTCAACACTCTGGCTGCCACTGCAGGGTATCAGTGTGGCATCAGTGTGTCAGACTGCTGTGATAAACCAGACACAGTTCCAAGAATTTTCCTGATAAAATTCACTTATCTTCCATCAGCTCTTTGGGGTTCCAGTATTCTATGTTGGGAAATGTGGGTGTAAATAGGTAAGCAGTCCTGGATTACCAATCCAGTATTTTTTTTTTTATTTAAACATTTAAGGAAGTTGAAATTCAAGTGTTTCAGGAAGTCTTGGTCCATATTTCTTTCTTAACGATTCCTCATGAAAGCTGCTTCTGAGGATGTGCAAATACCCAACCTCACTATTAACATCAAGACCCATCTCCATAGCATGAGCTGAAGGCATGGAACTTGTGCACTTAGCATGGCTTCAGGGCATGTCCAGGCATGCACAGAATGACATCAGCCACCTTGCTTTGCTCCAGGTTCTCTCTTGCAGGCTCTGAATCAGTGCTCTTATTGTGTGTCATTTCAGGACATGATCATCTCTGGGCTACAGCCTGAAACGTCCTACTCCCTCACTGTGACAGCTTACACCACCAAAGGAGATGGTGCTCGAAGCAAGCCCAAGCTAGTGTCCACCACTGGGGCAGGTAATGTCTATTGTGCCCATTTGCACCTTCAGCCCTATTTCAGAATTTCAGATGGTACGAATCTAATCTACCATTTTTTTCTTATGATGCACTAAAAGGAAATAAAATGTTGTGATCAACTTTGAAGCATTTGTCTAAGCTGGACAGAAAGAAGAAGATCAAAATGTATACAATTTCCAAATTACCCTGCCATTCATATTCAACAAGTCCTTCTTTGAGAACCCACTATGTGCCAACTACCTTTTACAGTACCAGATAGACAGAAACACAAAGAAAGCATTTCATCTCATTAAATTTATATTCTGATCAAGATTACTAAATTAACAAATGAGCATGTGGGAAAATTTCAGGGTATTCTAAGATAAAATGGAAGGATGTAGGCATACTACCTCCTAGGGGCATTTAAAGGATAGAAAGAGACTTAGAGGAAGGCTGGTTTTAATCCTAATTAGGTTTGTTCGTTGTTTGTTTTGTATGACTTGTTTGCTCGTTTGGTTGGTTTATTTGAGACAAGATCTATTTAAGAATTAGCCCAGACTGACATAGAACTTGTTTTCTTCCTGCCTCGGCCTCTTGGGGCTATGACTGCAGTCATATACCACAGTCCCTGGCAGAGCAGGTTATTAAAACTGAATCTTGCAGAGAGGAGCAAGATTGATGAAGGTCACAGAAAAAGGGCGTCTAAGTAGAGAAGTCGCGCAGTGGTTTGACACCACCCACACAAAAGCTTTGTTTCTTTTCCTGATGTAACGGACAACTCTGATGAATTTAAGAGAGAAAGGGCTGATGATGGCATAAAGAAGAGTCTGTCAGCCAGAGATGTTAAGGGCACAGGAATCTGAAACAGTCCATCGCATTGCATCGCCAACCAAGAGACAGAGCAATGAATGGCAGTGTTGCTGCTCATGTTTAAGCTGAGTTTTTTGGCCTAATTGAGGTCATCCTCAGAGGTCTACCTTCCAGGTGATTCTGTCTTGTTAGCAGTTAGCATTATCCGTCACAACTTCTCTAGAATGGAGTTGCCATCTTGATTGGGTTCATGGCTTATGGATTTATATTTTCTCATTTTCTCCCTTAATCTTTTCTGTGAGGCTTTAAAAGAAGATAATTGCAGAAAGATGAAAAAATATCAAAAGGCTAAGTCATTTCAAGTTGCTCCTTCTAGAAAGACTGGAAACTTCTTTGGTGTTTCTTAGACTTGTCTTGCTTGGCCGCATAGGGAAAACCAGCAGGAAGAACTGGCATCACAAACTGACAAATTAAGGGATAATTACAGAAGAGGATTCTCCTCCAATCCCATCACAGAGCAATCTCCCATGGAATTTTTCTTCTGTGGTTTTGATTTACTCCTCCTGAGATGCTTCTTGCACAACTTTATGTTTCTGCCTTTCTACAGAAAGACAGAAAGCGGAGAACAGCTGTGATGTTGAGCACCCTCCTGGGTGCCATCTCACTGCCAAGTTTGTCTAAATGTCATAAGATTTGCCTCACTTGCGTCCTGCCACCTGCAATCGCCTCAAGCAGCAGGAATACAGATGGCAAAACTCCTTCAAGCAGAGATTTTATTCTTTTTTCTTTCCTTACTTCTCTCTTTCTTTGATTTCAAGACTACCTTTTTATCAAACTATTTGTGCCACACTGGAAAACTGACATTCAGTGAAGTCATGGCGGCACAACATATGACTCTGAGTATAGGAACAACCAGTGTTGGAACGTAGATACACGATATAATCCCTGACATGGAATCCCACATTGAACAAAATAGGGTTCTTCTGCTTATATTCACATACTTATGTATTGCCAATGCCTGATGTGAACTGAAATCCCTACTACTCACGAGCTGAGACCTAAGGACAAGGACATAAAAGCAGAGCATTTATAGATAAGCAACCCAAATCCTCACAAAAGGAATGACTTACTTTGTATAACATCACTTTTCATTACTGCTCAAGATTTAACTGTGGGTCTTTTTCATGTTGTCCAATTATTTTACAATTTTCTTCCACAATTTCCATTCTTTTTTTTTTTTAACAGAGAGGCTTGGGTACCAAAATGCAAATACGCACAGTGTAGATAGATGCTTGAGTCATACTTATTGTCCTTATAGAGACCATCTAATGCTGCTGTACTACTTCCTTATCTACCAGCAAGAAAGCATACCTTGGCCATGGCTTAGTTCTGTGCAATTAGTGAAAAATTAATGAAAATTAATTCATTTAGAATACAATCACAAAAATTCCTCTTGTGTATCTATGTCTGCGATGAACTCCTAGTAACAGTTATAAAGGCATATTATTATAGCATCTCTGGATAATTTTGGAATCCCCTTGAAATTTTATATTAACATTAAGAATCTTTATTGTATGCTTGATTGTATATCATTTATAGAATCTGTAAGCAATCAGTCCTTCAAAGAGCAGTACTAGTACTAGCTTAATGTGTAAACTTTTGTACGAAAGAGCTAGCTTTTCTGTGTTTGAATGATTATGATATGTGTAATTTCTTTGTTAATATTCTCACTTTTCTTTATCATAACTAGTGTACTACCAAAAACTTCATTGTTTGGGGGCCTAGGGAAATGGCTCAGTGTTAAGAACAGGAATGCCTCTTCCAGAGGACCTGAAATACCCATGACATGACTCCCGGTACCCATGTCAAGGGGCTCACAATCACCAATAACTCCAACTCCACAACATCCCACCTTCTTTTCTGGTCTCTGTGGGCACCTGCACACTAATGTCCATATGCTGCACACAATAGCTACATATAAACACAATTCATATAAAATACAAAATTCAAAGTTTCTTTGATTTGACAGTTTCTGTATATTGTTTTATAAATTTCCCCACTCTGTTGATCAACTTTATTTAAAGGTGATGAAACAGCAATGATTGGGAAATTGGAAGTAACAGGATAAGAGCAATCAGCTATGCTCACTGATAGAAGTTATTTAAGTGGAGAGTGAGTTTAGAACTATTGAGACTGAGGTCTAAGTTGACCTCCAAAATTGATCTTGCAAATGTTTTTTTAGTTAACCACATGTATTAACCATTTCTACTGCTCTAAAAGATTTTTAGAGTGTGAATAATATGATAAGTGAAAAGAACTGAAAGTGAACAAGGAGGCTTTGACATGTCCCAACAGTCCAGATGGAGGAATTGACATGATACAAAGGTCCAAATAGAGTCATTGACATGTCCCAAAGGTCCAAAAGGAGGCACTGTCATATCACAAAGGTGCACGCAGGGGAATTAATATGTCATGATAGACACTGTTATCTTATTGTCTGTGTAGCTAGTCCTCTGTGTTTACTGTCTACAAAGATGAGGTCAAGTCTGATTTTTGCCCTCCTCTGAGCATGTAAGACCCTTCTAACACTGTCTAAGCTCTCAAGCATTAATGAGGTACAGATAGACCACTGACTCTGTTACCAGCCAGACCTTTAAATGTTGTCCCAATTATCACCAATGAACCTTGATTCAGAATCTTTATATAGTGTGATCTTATCCACATCCTTACCTTTACCGGTAGGGAGACTTACATTTACGAACATCACTACCCTGTGAACCTTCTCTTTCCTGCTCTGATCCCTGTATTTCTGGATACAAGGTTTTGTGCAATGCAAACAAATTGTAAATATGTCCTTATTTACAGTGCATATTGGTGTCCAAAACAAAGTGGTTCTATTGCCATAATATGAACTTTCTGCAAATTCTTTTTCACAATATATGGAGTGATGTGGAACTTGATTCTTTGTCCTTTTTCAGTCCTATCATTTCTCTTGGTAGCATATAGCAGCGCTTTAAAGCCATTCTCCCAACTTCTTTAAGCTCCATGTGTTGTTATTTTTATGCATTGTGTACAATTTGGGCTTCCCTTCATGGGGCCAGCCTGTCATACATGGCAATGTGAGTTGTCTCCTTAAGATGTCAACATTCCTTGGCGTCTCATCAGCCCTCATTGTTCGCCATGTTCAGAGAGTCCAGTTTTATCCCATGCTTTTTCAGTCACAGTCCAGCTGGCCTTGGTGAGCTCCGAATAGATCAGCTCCACTGTCTCAGTGGGAGGGTGCACCCCTCGTGGTCCCTACTTCTTTGCTCATGTTCTCCCTCCTTCTGCTCCTCATTGGGACCTTGGGAGCTCAGTCCAGTGCTCCAGTGTGGGTCTCTGTCTCTATCTCCATCCATCACCAGATGAAGGTTCTATGATGATATGCAAGATATTCGTCAGTATTGCTATAGGATAGGGTCATTTCAGGTTTCCTATCCCCAGCTGCCCAAGGAATTAACTGGGGACCTCGGCTTGGGCACAATGGCAAGGGGTTTTGATCCTATGTAATGTGCTGGCTTTGTGGGAGCCTAGCCAGTTTGGATGTTCACCTTCCTAGATATGGACGGAGCCGGGAGGTCCTAGGACTTACCACAGGGCAGGGAACCCTGACTGCTCTTTGGACTGGAGAGGGAGGGGGAAAGGAGTGGGGGAGGGGGAGAAGGGTGGAAGGAGGGGGAGAAGGGTGGGAGGAGGGGGAGGGAAATGGGAGGCTGGGAGGAGGTGGAAACTTGTTTTTTTTTCTCATTTTCTCAATAAAAAAAATGATTTAAAAAAAAAGATGTCAACATTCACTTGTTTAGTGAGCTCTTCACATGCTATCTTGTGGTATTTCGAGTAGCTACCTCAAAGTTCTTATGCTTAGTTACATTTCTATCTAGAAAATAAATGACTATTTGAGGCAAAGCCAAGATGCTTTGAACTGTAGTAGACCATAGTGGATCAGATGTGATGCTGGTCCTTGTAGAACATTATTGAACCATATGGTCTCCAGCCTAAGAGCCTTTTATCACAGAATACTATGGAATGTAACAACATTGAAAAAAAGATTACATATTTCTATATTAGCTTTGAATCTTATAGAAGAGCAATTGTGTATTTTGAGTAAGGTATCATTATTGTTTATAGTTTGCCAGTCTACTATATTTCTGCTAATTTGAGCCTCAACTGTATTTTAAATTGAATCACTACCTGGGTATTAATAAAATCATATTGTAAACAGAGACTATGCTTTGTTTCCCACTTGCCCAAACCTGAATAATCACACAAAAACTATATTAATTACAACACTGTTTAGCCAATGGCTTAGGTATATACCTAGCTAGCTCTTACATCTTAAATTAACCCATTTCTGTTCATTTATGTCTCACAATGAGGCTGTGGCTTACAGGTAATGTTCTGGTATCTTACTCCTTTGGCTACTACATGGTGTCTCTTTTGACCCCACCTACTATCTATCTATCTATCTATCTATCTATCTATCTATCTATCTATCTATCTCTATCTCTGTTCAGATTTCCCACCTGGCTTTACTTTAAAAACCATCAGATACTTCTAACAAATCTATATGTGCTTTAAGTATAAAAATATGTAATAGTATTTTCACTTTTTCTGACTTTTCATGTTTCATATTGAAACAAGAGGGACAGAATACATGATTGTATAGTTTCTTGAAACCGGAATTTTAGAAAAGGTTAATAAATACATTTAATAAAATTGATTGTTCCTAGAGCATGTGAGACTAAACATTTCATCCCCACCTCATAGTTTTGAGTAGCTTTTGCTTATTAAATAATATATTCTCTGCTTTAGGCAGCAATTGTTCCATGGTTTTTCTCTTAGCTGACTCACATTTTGAGAAAAAAAATCATATAAACTCTATATGTACGTAAAGTGATGAATATAGTAACTACCTGTGTCTTATGTAAAATGATTTTTTAAAAACATAAGTATTCTGAATTCTGAACGTCTTCTATTTCAATGTGAACATTTTAGACTATATTTCCATGAGAAACAATGACTTCACAGTGGGTACCATCCTAGCCAAACACTTGCTTACATATATCATTTCCAAACTTAGTAAATTTCTTTTTGATATATGGGAGGTTTGTTGACTTACATATATATACTCTGAATCTCCCTAGTATGGAAATGACAGCTGTTACTCCAGGGATTAAGGAACATACCCGTGAGCACACCTTATATCCCCTTGGGCTTCAACTTTTAGGTATATAAAATGAGAATATTAAACAGTTATTATGTGGGACTCCTGGAATGCCTACTGCCCCATCATCTGTCTATGCTTTCCTTACAATTTGTGTCAACATCCTTATGATGCTCCCCTTCATCTCTTGTCTCCCAGCAGTGCGAGCTTTCCCTTCACCCTCTACTGTTTTTTTCTTTCAATAAATTTGGCTTACTTCTCTTTGAGCCCCCTGCCCCCTGCCACTTTCCACCTTTTTATTTTTTAGAACTCCTGTTGGAACTCTAGCCTGAGCAATCAACTCCAATAACAGTTGCTTAATCCACTAAAAATACCAGATGTAATAGGCTCTGACTGATCACAGTACATATCTTCATGTATATAAAATCTATCCTGAAGTGTGTCCTCAGAGGAGAGTAGCTCCTAAACACAAACAGTCCATCACTCTGATAATTATAATTACTATTAGTGAAGCCTTTTATCTGTACCTCTTCATTTAGTAATTCACAAAAACAAGATGTAGATATAGGGAAGTGCATAAATAGGGAAGTTACAAAAATGTATAAATGGACTCAGAGTTGAGGAAGTGGACTGTGGTCCCAGATATGTTCTACAGCCCTCTCACTTGTACACCTAAACTTAGATAGTTTTCTAGTTCTCTTGGCTTCTCTTTCATTACAAAATAATAGTAACCGCCTAGAGCATACAGCGAGACTGTTTAAATCTAAAATGCACTATGTACAGTATTCTTTTTTCAATAATTGTGCATTGTGCATAGTAATTAATCATTGTAGTTATTCTTTTCATTGACTATATCTATTTTGTTAATCATTACTTGGATTCATTTCCCTGTAGCAAGCATAATCCTTATGCACAAAGGTGGTATTCATTACCAAACTCTATGTCAGCCTGCTAGAGTAAAGAAAGGAAAAAAGATTGTTTGACAATGGCATGGAAGCTCAGCATTGTTTTGTTTATAACACTGAAAGGAGAATACTAGGAGAGTGATTTCCTGACTTGGCAGTAGCGGATATGCGATCATAAATGACAGTCATTCTGACTACTCCTTCCTGTGTGCTCTAGTTCCAGGGAGACCCCGACTTGTGATTAACCACACTCAAATGAATACAGCTCTCATTCAGTGGCACCCTCCTGTGGACACATTCGGACCCCTTCAGGGCTACCGTCTAAAGTTTGGCAGGAAAGACATGGAGCCACTGACTACTCTTGAATTCTCCGAGAAAGAAGACCACTTTACAGCCACAGACATCCACAAGGGTGCATCGTACATCTTCAGACTCTCAGCCAGAAACAAAGTGGGCTTCGGGGAGGAAATGGTGAAAGAAATTTCTATTCCAGAAGAAATGCCAACTGGATTTCCTCAAAACCTCCACTCAGAAGGCACCACTTCCACGTCTGTTCAATTATCTTGGCAACCCCCTGTCCTGGCAGAGAGAAACGGCATTATCACCAAGTACACCATCCTGTATAGGGATATCAACATTCCCCTTCTTCCCGTGGAGCACCTTATTGTTCCAGCTGACACCTCTATGACACTCACTGGCTTAAAATCAGATACTACATATGATGTAAAAGTACGTGCTCACACGAGCAAAGGGCCCGGGCCATATAGTCCCAGTGTCCAGTTCAGGACACTGCCTGTGGATCAAGGTAGGATTTGTCTGCTTATGGCCTTCCTCCTTTAAAGGAATATCAATCTTTGGAAATCAATATTTTGAAGCTGTAAATAACCGATCGGCCCATTCATATTAGTAGGTTCAGCACTGCAAGCAGGTAAAGTATGTGTGACTTAATCCATTTTGAAAATCGTAGATTTCAGTTATAGAATGCCACTGCAAGTCTGGTGGGCAGTACCGTATGTCCTCAGGTAAGATAAACAGAGGATAGTTGACTGAACTGGAGACAAAGGAGAGTACTTTATGAGAATGGGTATTAATGAATGCTCTAAACAGGTAGGCAAATCGCATTTCTCTCTTTGCTCTATGTAGGCAGTATCTGTCTTAAGCACTGTGATCCATGGTGTAAAAGATCAAGTTATATGCTTTAAGAATAGTTTAAATACACAGTTTTTCCTTTTCCAGCAGTGTTTGCAAAAAATTTTCATGTCAAAGCAGTTATGAAGACTTCAGTACTGCTGTCTTGGGAGATTCCAGAGAATTATAATTCTGCTATGCCTTTCAAAGTAAGTGTTCTTTAGGTGTCATGGGGATAAGTAGAGGGGACAACTTATGTCATGGTGATACATTATTTGTAACAAATACAGAAAACGTTGACTTGGACACACGGGCTTGGGCTATAGGTCAGTGATAGAGCACTCACTGAACACCCTGGGGTAGCCTTCCTGTACTACAAAACAAAGATGATTGGGACTCCTAATTTCTATTCCTATTTGTGAAAGACTTTCATGAAAGAGTTGCATTTGGTGCTTTGACAGTGTGGCCTTTCCATTCTGGAGAGTAAGCAGACACTCAGAGCCACAGCTGGCAAGACTACCATGGCACCTTGTATGTTGAACTTGAACTTTTACATCAAACTATTACTTTTTGTTTCCATAAAAGTAAGAAATCTGCATAATTTCTCCTTACATATAATACCATATTCTGTAAAATTTTAAGATTGTATTTATTGGTCTGAATTCCTGGCACTTTAAGAATAAAGCTCTCTCTTGCCACCAAGATCTTGGAAAAAAAAGCAGCAATAAGTTAGTATTGCTAACTAATAATAATAAGTAAAAATATTTTTGATAGATGAAAATATATCTAGAGGAGGATTTAAAACATCCTGGTAAATTAATGTGTATAATACATTGTAAACCTTGAACACATTCCATTAAGATCACATGTGACTGACAGGTTAAATCTTAAAAAAAAAACTATTGTACATTTTGTTGTTGTTGTTGTTTGCATTTTTGAGAGACTCAGGAACATTTTACCTTTACACCTTAAGAACTATCAAGAGAATCGAAGCAGTCAACAGAAGTACTAATACTTGTGAGATTAGGAATTGCCGAGAAATGGAATTAAGCTGGCAAAGAAAGTAGGTACAATTCGGTTTAGAAAATGATAACCAATTTGTGACTGGTTGTATCTTGGCAGATTCTTTATGATGATGGGAAAATGGTAGAAGAAGTAGACGGCCGAGCTACTCAGAAGTTAATTGTTAACCTGAAACCTGAGAAATCCTATTCATTTGTGTTAACCAACCGTGGGAACAGTGCTGGTGGGTTGCAGCATAGGGTTACCGCAAAGACTGCCCCAGATGTGCTGCGAACCAAGCCTGCCTTCATCGGGAAGACCAACTTGGATGGCATGATTACGGTGCAGCTGCCCGATGTTCCTGCAAATGAAAACATAAAGTAAGTGAAGGAAAGAAAGCAAGTAAACGAAGCCTGTATTCCAGTGTTATTGTGGTTATAAAGGAATGGATCTCTGATTACAACATGGAAGATTTTCTGTGTGAGCTCATAGTTTAACTACCTAGGTTCATCACACTCCGTGTGTGTACTCATGTTAACACAGTCTCATCAATGTAACAATACATTTTTTATGTTATTTTGAAAGGGAAATGGCAAGTTGCTAAAATGCAGTTTCTTGTAGCACATAGAATACAATTGATTATTGACTAATAGCTGGCAAAGTGGCATTTTTTTATAACTGAAGAGAACATTAAAATGTACAAAAAACCAAAGCTATAAGTATTTAAATAATAGAAAGTAATATATACATGTATATATATATACATATATATATTATTTGCATGCTAAAATATAGAAAGAGTTCAATTTAAAGTACAAAATAGCACTGAAGGAAAAAATTAGAAAATGCAACATAGAGTGTGGTGTAAAAGCCAGGAGGCCAGAAGTATAAAATTAAGTTCAGTCAGTTGAGAAGTTTGCCTAAAGATATATACTTACCTGGTTTCATAGCCAATAGATTAAAAGACAGTATCATTGAAGTATATGTCCAAGGAAAGGATGTCACTCCTGTCTCCTGTGTGCCTGGCATTGAGTAGGATATATAGGAGAGAGACTAATGTAAGTTATTCTTAAGAGTGACCATGCTAGGATGACATGAATATAGAACATTTTTTTTTACTGTTATTGTTTTTTAGAGACAGGGTTTCTCTGTAGCTTTAGAGGCTGTCCTAGAACTAGCTCTTGTAGGCCAGGATGGCCTTGAACTCACAGAGATCCGCTTGTCTCTGCCTCCCGAGTGCTGGGATTAAAGGTGTGCACCACTACCACTTGGCCTGAACATAATTTTGAGGGTCACATTAGGAACTTACAAAACTTAAGAGCCAGAAAGCTAAATGGCAAGGGGTAGTGTCCAGTTTAGTTAGGGCAGCAAGTGATGCTGTGATGCTGGAGCCTAGAGAAGCTGAGAAGGTAGGGCAGGATGGTGGTGGTGAGAGGGACAAGAGTCAGGTTGTGCTTAGCAGATGGAGCTGACTTCTGCAAACAGAAGAAGCCCACTAAAGCTCTGATGGAAGGACCAGTGTGACAGTGGTTAGTGTCGCCTCACTTTTATCTTTCCATTTCAGGAGCCACTTAACGGAATGTCTTGCATTATATTAGATACAACTGTTATGTGTTTGGGATGGAAAACACACTTCCCTTTTTGCTGTAAAACATGATAAAGTTAAGATGAAATTGTTGGGAAATATTTGAAGTTTTACAGAAAGGCATTTGTATATATTTTGTGTCCGGCTGGAACGATTGGAGCTCCCCAAAAGTGGTAGAGAAAATTGGCGAGAAGCCATCACACAGCTGACATTTGACAACTCATACAACTACAAAGTAGGGCAAATGGTGGTCCACACAGGAGGCACAGGGAACCCAGAGCAGAAGTGCAGCAGAGGCCAACATCTGTTTTAAAGAGTTCAGAGGAAGGCACAGTATCACACATGGCTCAGGTTTGAGCTTGGATAACAGACAGGAAAGTACCGCTATTCATTGAAGGGGTAAAATATCAAGAGGAAATCTGATGCCAGATAGACAAGGCTACTACCCATCAAAAGATACGAAGTATCAGGAGGAAATCACTGTTTCACTCAGCAGCTCATAGTTTAAATAAAGGCTTTGTATGAGAATCCAGTGAGAAGTGTGGGTCCAGAAGAGTTAACTGGTACCAAACGCTCAAATCTTGGAGTGAGCAAAGCAGCAGTGGTTTTGCAGGGAATGACAGAGCATTGAAGCAATGAGATGAAAATTTGAAACAAAAGATAAAACACAAAGGTTTTAGTATGAAGACAGTCCACGAAAGATACAGAGAATGGCTTCTTATAAAGAAGGCATGTGAGCCGGGACTACACAGCCTGGGGACTAGATGCGGCATTTTAACAGTAAGTGCTGAACTTCAAGTTTCATCAGGGGTGCTGTCATGAGGCAGGAAGATTGGAAATTTGCAGACACCCTGAGTTAATAGCAAGTCCCTTTTGAGTCACACAAAACCAGAAAAGCGTCCCCAAATCTCTGGAAAACTGAAAGAAAATAATGAGAAAAACAAGTATTAAAAAACAAAATAATGAAAGAAAAAATTGAAGTGTAGCGTATTTTGTGATATTCACTCAGGATTAAGTAGTAATTTTGACCCACTTACACCCAGTCAAATCAATCTTTCTTCCACAGTCCTTCACTTGTCGTTTATTTGATAAAAATGACGACAGGTTTCAGCACAAGTAATAGAATTTTCAAAATGTTACTAGTAAAATAAATTCACTGAGATAAGGTCTTCATTTTGTCTAATCTTTTCCAGTGTCTAAAAATTAAAAGTGAAAATGCAATGCCAGCACACTTTTTATCACAGTAAAATTTAATATGAGTATAAGATTATATTTATATATGTATTGACTTTCTAATTTCTTCTGAGTTTTTTTTTTTTTTTTGGTTTTTTTCAAGACAGGGTTTCTCTGTGGTTTTGGAGCCTGTCCTGGAACTAGCTCTTGTAGACCAGTCTGGTCTTGAACTCACAGAGATATGCCTGCCTCAGCCTCCCGAGTGCTGGGATTAAAGGCGTGTGCCACCACCGCCCGGCCTCTTCTGAGTTTTTATTACTATTAACAGATAAACATTTTTTGAAAACACTTTATTGAAATATATACAAAGTGGTAGAAGCTAGGTATGGGACACATGCCCTTAGTCTCAGCACTTGGCAGGCAGAGGCAGAACAATCTTTGTGAATTTGGGGCCAACCTGGTCTATATAGTGAGTTCCAAGGACTACACAGTAAGACCCTGTCTCACAGAAACCAAAAGAAAAAAAAAGTGGTACATATTTAACATACAGAGTTTAATCGGTTTTTATCATAATTATCATCCATTCGACTGTAAAGCCCTAGACCTAGCACATCTACTTTGAGCAACCATGATGTGCCAGGCAATGTGGCAGAAGTTTAGTGATTAAATGCAGAGTCTATCTGTACTCTTAAGCAACACAGTACTTGGAAGACTTGAACAGTGATGTTTGTCAGAATGTTCTGTGATAGGCTAGGGCTCCTAACATTGAGAAACTCAGAGAGACATCCTGGAGAAGTTGACATCTATCTTTAGGAATTATGAAAAACAAACTCAGGGTGCTGTCTGGGTGGAGGACCAAGTGCTCATACCAGAGACCAGGGAAAAGCTGGTGCATGTTCTTTTACACCACATCCTCCCAATCTGCTTAAACTTTTAACTGAGGTTTAGCAAGTCCAGTTATGTACACAGTTTGCTTCCAGTGCTGTCTGGGAAGAGTAAGGTGACTTCAAGGAAGTCAAATCTTATCATAAAATACAGCAAACAGTCGGCCTGGATACGGTGGAGTAGGGGGTTATGGAAACAAAAATTCTGCCAGCTCAGTGCAGATGTCTAGGGAAGCAGACTGAAGGCATTGATTAGTACTTAATGTGAGTTCTGAAACCTGAGAAGATGAAACATTGTAAATGATTATAAGACAGCGAGAAATGTGCATGATAAAGTCAACCCATTCAACAAGACTCATGGCTGTCCCTGAACACGGTATAGGAAAGCTGAACAGAGCTCAACCTAGTCAGTGACTTTGTCTTTGTAGCTGATGCACAAAATGTGCAAATTCCTGTTGCAGTGCTGTAGTCGTTAATAGAACAGGCGTTTTTATCCTTTCGTGGCGGATTTCAGTTTGTGTTTCAACTCTGAAATAGACTTTCAAGAACGTTTTGTGTTTTGGGGCTTTTGTTTTTTCCTTTTTTATTTTTTAAGCTTGTGCAACTTTACTTTTTAATTTATGTACTTTTGGCAAATCTACTTGAATTTAGAGTCAGGAAAAGTGATAGGTTTCTTATTTCCATCTTTTTCTGGTACTTTGTTCTTTTTTGAGACTAGCAAATGGCTGGATTATTTTGGAAACAATCTCAAGGATGCATCAGGCTGTGGTGTTGTGGATTCTGTGATATTTCAGTCTTACTTCTTAATAATTTAGGATAGAGAATGCCCATCAGAAAATACCATGATTCCACCATTATTCCAAGGTAAAATCAACAGAGGGTGTTCCTGTGATTATGTAGCAGCATTTTACTCTGAGTGCTTAGGGCAAAAATCATAAGACTGATGACGCTGAGTGATAAAGTTACTCCAGGTACCAGGTATAAAAGTTAGTTTAGTAACAATCAGTGGCTTAATTTTAGAACAGAAATGAAAACAAAAAAAGTGTATTGTATATGAACACTGTACACATTTGGTACATGTACATACAAGCAAAATACTCATATAGATGAAACAAGATAAATAAATAAACAAATAGTAATTAAAAATGTGTGCCCTGAACAGATATTAGAACCAAGGTTGTTCTAGCACTTACATCCAGACCCAGGCTGGGCTCTGGGAATGCTGTAACCACTGCAGTAGGTAGGCTTCCACAGTTTCAGGAGAGATAAGGAAAGCCTGCTTATTTGTCACCCAACTGCTTCAGCAGTGAAGGGCATGAAGCTAAGTATAAATAACTTCCCATAGTACACACAGCTAAAAAGGTTCAACATCTTAATTTGAAGATAGAAATAGGAAAGATCATTCCACCTGCTGTCAGATTTCTATGATAAAATAATTTGATTTAAGCAATACACACAAAACATAACAGGAAAAAAACTATGTGAGGATTGACATTCATCCATGAACTTTCAAAAAGATTTTGACCTCCCAGTTAAATAACATGTTTCAAGATGCCAAGACAGATTACTAATGCTAAAAGGCTGGCTCCATTTGATGTCAGGCTATGTTAAAAATACGATAACTTGCCTTTTTACATAATTATATGGAGCTGGGCCCCTTGATGATAGTATATTAAATATAATTACTAAAACTTTGCTTAAAATAATTTAAAATTTGAAGGTAACTATAATGTTTTCTCTGTATATTAGATTTAACTTACTTAGAGAAAACATCATAATACATAAGTAGTCAAAGACTTCTAGATAAATTAATTGAGATGATTTGTAATATTATTTCATTATTATAGCAGTTGAAGACAATGTTGATAAAAAGCATTTTGAGCCTAGAGTCTGGGCTTAAAACAAACAGTCAAAGTAGAATGTAGAACTTGGTTTTCTCAAAAACATTTTTTTTCTTTTTCAAACATGTATGCTCAGTTGGTATGTTTTTTTGTCAATATGAATTTATAGGAAACATATCAGCTCCCCATTTTTCCCTCTCCCCATTCTGAGTCACCTCATTTTTCATAATGTAGTGTGAGATTAGAACAAGGGTTGCTAGTAAACAGATAAAGAAAAATATTTCGCAGTAAGGAATATGTTTCCTATATAAACCCCACTTGATCATGACATTGTTTTTCTAGTGGAAGGAGAAAAAGCTTGATGAGAATGGAAATTGCTGGAAGATACTTACAGCCCTAAGAGTCACCTTTCCTAACCACATCCACTTTTTAGAGGAAAAGTAATTCAGATGAGCAAATTTTGAGGCGATTACATGTGCATCTACTTTTTTATTTTTTACTTATTTATTTATTTTACATACCAACCATAACAAAAATATACAGTGCAAAAAAGAAAGCATCTTCAACAAATAGTGCTGGCATAACTGGATAGCAGCAAGTAGAAGAATGCAAATAGATCCATCCATACTTACCACCCTGCATATAAGTCATGTCCAAGTGAATCAAAAAACCTCAGCATGAATTCAGTTATACTAAAGCTGGTAGAACAGAAAGGAGGAAGTAGCCTTGAATGCACTGTCACGGGAGTCTAATTCTTGAATATTACATCAATAGCACAGAAACCAAAAAGCTTCTGTAAAGTAAAGGACACTATCAACAAGACAAAACAGCAGCCTAAAGAACTGTAAAAGATCTTCACCAACCCCACATCTAACAGAGGACTGATCTCCAAAATACATGTACATTTCCATTAAAAATATTATTAAAGTATAGAACATTCCTTAAATAATCTAAGAAAATTATAGACCCCAAATCAGCAATTTAATCTATGTAATAGTCCTGGCAGAAGTCAGAAAAGGTTTCACTTGGGAAGTAATAAATGAATAAATATTTATGGAAAGAGAATTGACTTGATGCAATTCAAAGCAGATAAGAAAGGATGATCAAGGATGTGACCCCCAGATGCTCCCAGATCAATTTCAAACACCAAAAGCCAACCAGAGTATGGAGACAGGGATTCAAGCTAGATTCTGTCAGGCCTTATAATATCTGGGTCTTTATCCTAAGAGCGATAAGACTCCATTGAAATATCTCCAGGGACCGAAGAAGTACAATCAATTTTGTATTGTGAAGTAAAAATTTCGGAGACTAGACTAAAAAAAAATAGTCAGTGAAGCAGAAAAGTTGTGGGACTATTGTCCAAGCATTAAAAAATAGGATGAGGCCAGATGAGTGGCCATAGAGGAACATAGAAGTGAACATATCTCCTCTGGAGATAGGGTTCAGAAGTTAAGAGCTCTTGAAGATAAACCAGGAAGGAGGGAAGAAGAAAGTGAAAACAAACTGCCAATGTTAGGACCAGATCCAGGGCTGGGGTCTTTAATGGGTATGGTGCAGTGTGAGAGCAGGAAAAAGTCATTATTTCTTTCATTGCAACCATAGTGATAGCTAAATATTTTGGCACATAGTTGAAGCCAGATGAATCTATCTATATACTATTTACATAAAGCTAATATTCTCAGCTATGAGTAAAAATGGAGTCTCCTTGGATATAAAAGAACATGAAGAGAAATCCTGAGACAGAGTTTTCTAAGATTCTACACTATTATATTTATATGTCAATAATACATTCTGTTATGATGATATCATTCATACAGTAAGTCATAAATTAGGAAATCAGGAATGTTGCAAATTACAAAAAAAATGGTATAGAATACTTCATGGAAGGTCTTACCAATGTGCTATGAAAAGTTTAAAAATACCAAAAATTCTTCTTTCAATGTAATACTGTTTAGACCTTAACATCCCTGGCATCGTGCATACAGTGCAGTGCTAAGGCAGGAGGGCTAGCAAGGGCAGGAGGTGGGCAAGGAAAGCACAAACCTTCCCAGAGAACTGGGGCAGTAAGAGATGGGAGAAAGGGCAGTGACTGGGCCATGTTTTTGGTCTTTATTTGTTTGTTTTAACTTATAAAAGGAAAGATTTATTAGGGCTTACAGTTTCAGAGACCATTCCCATGCTGTTCATGATAATGGATTAAAAGCATAGCAGTTAGAACTAACTGTGTCTGGGAGCTCACGTCTTGAATCATAAAGACGAAGCAGAAAAAAACACAATCTAGAAGTGATGGTAGGCTTTAAACTCTCAAAGACAACTTCCTTGGGCACACTTCGTCCAGCAATATCATACCTTCTGAGCTTTGTCAGACACCTCCATGAACTAAGGACCAAAGATTCAAATAACTGAGCCTTTGGGAAAATTTACATTCAAACCACTGCATACAGAACATCTAATTATGTGAAATGTCTTCATTTTCTTTTCCTCATCATTTCTTTTTCCTTCTCCTTTTTCTTCTTCTCCTCTTCCTCCTCCCCCTCTTCTTATATTTCTTTTTTTGTCTTTTAACTTGTAGGTGCTTAGTCCAGGACATCTGTTTGCTTTATTTTTCAATAGTGGATTCATATGTTGTCGAAAGGCTTCTGCAGGCTCCAATGGGAAGAACAGACTTGAGATAGAAGTACTTAGAGCTGGATTGCAGGGTTTAGTACCTGTCATAAGAAAGTGGGACTAAAGTAATAGAAATCAATGATGCACCAGTGTCATCCCTAAGTATAGTCCCAGATATCTTCTATGAAAAAAGGAATGATTATGGTTTGCAGACATGAACAGCCAGGACTATAGTTTGCTAGAAATATGAAAAGAGTTTTTCCCAATTGTATTTTCTCTTTTCTCTGTCAATGAGTGATATGCCTGCCCTTTCCTAAGGAAGTGTAGATGTTCAAGAATTGAGTCCAGTGGAGAAAATTGTGTTGTGAAAAACAAACAGTTTAAGAAACAAGCTATGTGGAGAGCTAAGGACCTGTTTGTAACTGAGGTTTATGAATTTATGGCATGATATGCAATATTATATTATTTCTCATGCTTTATTTAGTCTTCTGGGCCTAAAGACAGAGGTAAGATCTATGGATTTCAACATAGGCTTTGAGAAAAAAAAAATCCAAAAGCAGTGAGAGTCTTGGTTGGTGTGTACATCTCTCTAAAGACAGAAAGAAAAGCACCAAAGAAAAACATTGGCAGAGGCATGAAGGTCGGAGGACGCTTAACTATTCATCCATACACACACACACAGTAACATGCTTAACTTTCAGAAGAAATACGAGAACCTGGACAGGTTGACAGGTTTCAGATGATGCCAGGACCTATTTAAAAGTCTCTGCTATAGAGAACATGTGACGGATAATATGAATTTCTGATTGCAAGATTATCCTGAAATGAGCAAGACTGCCCTGAAGGCAGCCATGCTTTGCAGGCCATAAATGAGCGCTTAGATCAGTAGAAAGAGAAGGTGATGGATATCTGACCACCACACCGGTAATTAATTGCTGTGGGTGAGCTGTTCCATTCTTATCTCATCCAAGAGTGCGGTGAATAATTGGGGGGGGGTGATACTGGTGAAAAAAATGGATTTTTTCATGTATAAGAATAGCAGCTCAGTGTGGAATTATAAGAAAAATTAATGGGATTCATCAGCTTGACTGTGATCTATCAAAACCCGCAGGGAACAATGGGAGCTCTCTGCTAACTCCCATTGTCATTGCGCTCTGAAGAGCTCTCCTGACTACTCAGTGGGTATGAAAAGCGAGAGACTCCTTGACAAGTGTGTTTATCAAGTGCATCTGCAGTGTTATTTTGAACGCTCAGTTGCGGCTCTGTCATTTCTCTCCATGCTCATTTAACATGATGGACTTGTTTGGCAAATCCTTCAGGTGGTAGGAGGATGTGATGAGGAGGAGGCTTAGTCTGGATCATAAAATAAAAATATTGGCCTCTTTCACATGCTCTGATTCTTATTTCTCCTCGCCCTCCTTGATCATCATACTTCTTTGTAGTAAAGAAAATGAATGGCTAGGTGCTGGAACCTTGTGCGTCTCTTAATTAGTTGCTCAGAGCACCATGGAAATAAAAGACTGTGGTTTGAATTCTTGATTAGGGGAAAGGTTTAGCAAGTATTTCTACCTGTGAGTTATAAAAACCCTGACATCCTGGTAAAGACTGTGGCATCTTTGCCAGCATCCCCTGGCCTCTGCTACATTTTGTACGCTGCACAGGATGCCAAACTCTTCCAGTGCTCTTTTTGGTGTTGTTTTGTTTTGCTTTGCTTTTCCTCCAGAGAAAGACATGTACTCTTTTTTTGTTACTGTTATTTTTCAGACTATACAACTACAATTCAAGGGAGTTAAATAAGCAATCTGAGATCTCTGAACACATTAGTATTGAGCCCTAGCTCTAGGCCAGGTAGATATCCCCAGGTGACACACTCGTCATCAGAATACTACTCTTGGGACTCACGGCCCAGCTAATACAGCGAGAGCAAGATGGAAATGTTCAGTTTTCTAGTAGTGATATTTTTTAAAAGGCAGAGTGAAATGAAAATAATTTTAGTGGCATTCAATTTAAGACAACATATCTATATTATTGTCATTTGTCCATATGCAATCACAACTAAATTATCGCAGAGATACTTTGCATTATATTTTTATGCTGTCTTTCACACATATCTCAGTTCTTACCAATCGCATTTCAAATGCTTTGAGACCACAGAACGTTCATGGCTACAGTACTGGGCAGTGCAGCTCTAGAAGATATTTATGGGAAGAACCTTGCTGTAGCAGAGAGATTGCCGAGAGGGCTTCCTAAATGCAGTTGACTCTAAATAACATGTGAATAGGGCTGGAATCTCCTCCCTTCCTGTTTTTCTTTGCCCCATCTAGTAGCCATCTCTCTTTTTTTTTAGATTGTGTGAGTCTATCCCTATGTACATGTATATGTGTTTTCAGTTTTGCTATGAATCTTATCCAAATTTATGCGATTATCAAAAAGACTTTGTTATACATAGAATAAATGAAAAAAAAAGAGGTCATCATGAGGGTCTGAGTGACTGTCCTCGCTGTTTTCTATTGCACAGTTATTTAATTGTTCATATTTCTTGTTTCCATGGCCCGGTCTCATAGCTATACAGCTCCTATCCAATCTTTTATGGATTGTGCTATTGGGAGGCCAAACTAGATTATGCATTTAATGCAATGCCTAAAATTATAGTGTAATTGTTATATTATTAGTTATTATCTTTAATGCCTTCATACTGAACGCTGATATGAACAGAGTTCTTATACACCCAAAGCAAGAGAAGGGTATATCCTATGACGTTAGAAAGCACCTTCATTACTAATGTGTACCTTGTCTTGAACATGTAGCTTTATGCAGTACTTGTTTTAATTGGCCATACTCAGTGCATGGAATGTTTGCACTTCTTTCTATAATGATGTGGGATTCACCTCTGTATGCTGTGAATATGTTTTATTACCAATGGTTAATAAAGAAGCTAATTTGGCCTGTGGCAGGGCAGAATATAGCAAGTCAGAAAATCTAAGCTGAGATAGAAGAGGAACAAAGACAGAGTCAGAGAGAAGACAAGCTTCATGGTAAAATATAAAATACAAGTGGGTTAGTTTAAGATACAGGAGCTAGCTAGGAATATGCATGAGCCTTTGGCCAAACACCATTGTAATTAATATAGTTTTGTGTGATTATTCGGGTCTGGGTGGCCAGAAAGTAAAAGAACAGTCTCTGCTTACACTGTTGATATTATTTACACTAAATCCTATTTTGAAGGACTTTAGGTAAAAATAGTCCCCAAATCTCATACTACTTAAAGTTTTGAAATTTAATGAGTTTTTTAAAATGTACTTTGTCTTTATATAATTATGTAATTATGAGTGACTTTAAAATACTTTATTTTTATTAAATTATAATAAATATATTATAATAAATAAGTATATATGTTTCTAATAAATAGCCATTTTATTATACATCTCCTTTTAAAAAGACTTTTTATTAGTAAATATTGAAAATATATAGCACAGCATCTTGAAGTGATAAATTTCAATATAGTTTGGGCAAGTCCAGTTGCAAAACCCTAACAAACATGTCTGCTATGTTTAAAAGCAGATGTTTAATAAAGAGCAACCAACCATGTGAAATTACCATATGAGATCACCAAGCTCACACATTGATGTTTTCCACAAAAAGTGGTTACTTTTCCTTACTACAAAATACTAGATGAGCCACCCCACATCAATAATTTTCTTCTGTCTTAATATTTTGTCTGTAGAAGATTTAAGGTCATAATCATTTTATCTTTTTTTTGAATTAATCTTATTGTCTCCTCATTCCTGAACAGGGGTTACTACATTATCATTGTGCCTTTGAAGAAGTCTCGTGGGAAATTCATCAAGCCATGGGAGAGCCCTGATGAAATGGAGTTAGATGAGGTAACTGTGTCTATGTTTTCTGTGTCCTTCTTTAGTTGTTCTATGTAGGCCTCCTAGCATTTTGGTCAGGTGTCAGCTATGGTACATTTAGCCAATTGAGTGAACCAGTGACCTGGGCCTGCTATTCCCTAGAAATCTAGCAAAGATTCTTTTGTTTTAATTAACAGATTACAACCTGTGTTATCTTTGTTGTCCTTACTCTTATGTTACCTACCCATTGTAACCATAATGCAGAAGTATAGAGGGTGATATCATTACTATTAATAAAATTCCAGACACATTATTTAGTTTGGCAGTTGCCAAGGCTGTTACAAATGCTTAATGCTCTTTGTAACACATTGCATTTAATTTGCCACACAGTCATCAGCATATTTTCACAGAATTCTACTGTTCCCCAGACATTTATTTGCCTTATTTTCTGGTCCATAGGTTTTCAGTATCAAAAGTGCATTTAAGTGCAGGAAAAAAAAAAATTCTGAACAAACAAAGACTGTGATACAAGAGGTAGCAAACATTAAAGAGTTTGCTATCAACTTTCAAATCTTATACCTACATGATTCTATTAATTAAGTTCTTATTAGATTAATTGATTCTATTTCTTGAAATACAAGAACTTTTCAAAAACAGTTTGGTTTTATATGTATGTGTGCTTTTCCTGGATCTATATTTGTGTGCTGTGTGTTGCCATGGTACCTGTGGAGATCAGAAGAGGGTGTTGGATCCCTTGGAACTGGGGCTTAGAGATGGTAGTAAGCCCTGTTTGGTTCTGGAAATATGGTCTGGGTCCTCTGTTAAGAGCAACATATTAGTGTTCTTAACTGCCGAGCCATTTCTCCACCGTTACGTATTTTTTAAATGTAATTATTACACACTTCTGTGCAGTGAGAAAACTGGCCCCAAGTATTTACCAAGATCTCAGATATGACCAGCCCAGCTTTCAGAGCTAGGCTCACGTTTGACTACTACAGAGTCTTTGTTTTAACAAATGTAGTTAAGTTTATGTGCCCTTCCCAGAAACATGAAATTTTAATTTATGTGGATCATTTACAACATGGGCTGTATCTGAAAATAATCCTATTATTTCTATATATTCTTTTTGCCACAGATTAGTGCAAATGGAGCGAGGACAACGATTAATTCCCTAACTATGTTACTAGGAATTATTGGTTTGAAATGTATCTGTACAAAGATAACTATGATCTGACAAAAAGAAGGGGAATTTGGGGTGGGACTTGCATCCTGTGGCAGATCTGAATCATCTCTACACGTGTGACTCATCATCACCTACCTGTTTTGTGAGTTAAATTTGTTCAGGTTCAGAATGCTAGACAAGTTCAAGGTCAGGTCTCTGCTTGTGTCACTGTCTAGCAATTAGGCACTGTGACCGGAGTACCAAATGATACATTTCAGCAATCTGGTCACATAACTTAATTGTCAGTTTATCATTGGCCAGTTATGATGCCAGAGAAACAGAATCCTTCTCTAAGCAGTTAACCCTAAAGCAGTTTATACTATTTAACTAGCTCTTAGCTGAATTATAGGACTGTCCTTAGCAAATTCTTGTTGAAATTGGATTTTTAAATGCAATGATAAGTTGTGGAATCTATAAATATTTCTACTTAGGAAAAATGAATTTTCAAAGCACTGGAACCCAACCAAGGCAAGAGGACATCAAATGCTTTCAGTAATAAGCTTTTTCTTAGAAGTGAAGCTATTTGATAGGAAGGAATGGAAAATGATTCTCCTTTACAGCCAGGTTTTAACCTCTAGAATGCACAGACATTCTAATGGATTAAAATATAGGGCTATGTGACATTGAACTTACTTGCAATTAAATTCCACAGGTCTGTGCTGCTGATTCCCATAACAAAGGGTCATTTTAATCATCCTTTGAGTTGTGGTGCATTAATCTGTATAATAGCTTGATAAAGAACATTTTATTAATTCAAAACTTTTGGGTCAGGATGGGTTGTTTCCCACTTTTCTTACTGATATAATTGAGACCACATTGCGGAATTAATGGTGGAAGAAATAAGATATGCATTGACTGGAAAATGAAAATTATTTCTGATAAAGAAGTAAAGCCCTTGGTATAACTTCTGGAATTATGTCCAATATATTTTGTAACTGTTGTGGAGGGGAACAAATGAAGGAAGGCTATGGCCTCACTTTCTGCCTGCTCATCCTCTTTCTGACCCCTCCTGACAGGACTTGTTTTAAGCCTAGTATGAATGACCAAAGCCTTTTAAAAATTTTAATTTGAACTTCGTAGTGCTAGGTTTGACAAAGCAGAGTTCTGCTCTTAAATGTATTTGACTAAGTACTTTTTCAGTAAGGCCTATAATTCACATTGTTGGAAATACATCAAGTCGAACAGTAGCCGAAGGGGATTTTCACTAGTATGCCTCACATATAGACCCACACAAGACTAAAAAAGTTTCCTTAAGCAAGTTACTCTCTAAATTATATTCTGAGCTCATTTATTTTTTTTGGTCTGGGTTATTATCTGAATGATAAATTCATAGGCTGAAATTCCTATTCTCAAGGTCAAACTGAGCAGACCAGGCCTTGATAGTGGCAATGAATTTTGGGCACAATGACTCCCAAATGTTAGTTGTATTTATTTCAGGGCAAATGATGTAATGTGCCAAAGCTTTTCATTGCACTGTACTTCAAAACCTTGTCATAAAGTAATGAGGTCATGTGTGGCTATAATTCCAGCCTCTTGGCTAACTTTGGTGTTATTTAAACTCACTTGGTCCACTTAAAGCATAAAACGGGAAGAATCCTATTCCAGATTAAACTTCAGTGAATGACTGCTCTGGACCTAAAAAAACACGAAAATGTTCTAATATTTAATCCCAAGGCACTTGCTTTATGTTTTCGAAATAAACCCTACCAAATGGTAATCTTGGGGATGATGTTGATAAATTATGACAGCTGCCTATATCTGAAATGTGAATGGAAGCAAGATAGGGTTTGATCAGTGAAGGAGAAGCAGGGATGCAGTCACATAAACAACTGATGGTAAGTGTTTTTGATTGGCCAACTTCAAAAGACTTCTCAGCACATCTACAGTGCACACCCCACAAGAGTTCTATAGACTACCATTTACTGCACACTGGCAATAACCTTTGTAGTCTCCTTTTGGGTGTAATATTACATTAAACATTTGGTGTAAGAACTCCAGGTTAAGAAACTTTAGAAAATAGAAAGATCATATTCATCTATGTTAATAAAAACAGACACACAAACATTACATACATACTTAGTAAAAATTATTCAAATCATCAATGATTACACATAGCATTAGATTTTTTGATTTTGTGAAAAAATTAGATTATGTAATAATTAGGTGGGAATATCTCTCGTATGTGTCTCTCCTATGGCTGGTTTAATTTTTTTGTCACCCATGACGTATATTTGTTGCAAGGAGTTGCTTGTTTGTCCTGACCGCCCAGAACTGAAATAATTACACAGAAATCATATTATTTAAATCACTGCTTGGCCCATTAGCTCTAGCTTCTTATTGGCTAACTCCTACTTCTTAATTCAACCCATCTCCATTAATCTGTGTATCACTATGAGGTCGTGGCCTACCAGTAAAGTTTCAGCACGTCTATCTCCAGTGACTCCATGGTGGCTCTCTCTCCTACTTCCTTCTCTGAGCATTCAATCCAGTTTTTCCCACCTACTTAAATTCTGCCCTATCAAGCCAAGGCAGTTTCTTTCTTCATTATCCAATAAAAACAACATGTAGACAGAAGGACCTCCCACACCATATAGTCATACACTGAATGTTTTTGTCATGCTCTAATTTGCTCATTTAGATTTGGAGATGATTGTGATCTATTTTACATGGTTATTGTGGGGAGTGAATGAACTAAGTTCATCTATACTTCTTGAAAGAGTATCTGGTACCCAGTGAGTGTTACCTAATGGCCATCATCATCGTTCTATAAAAACCTATGTTTGGCAACAGAATTGTAAGGTAAATTCCTGTTCTTTTATCCTGGAAGTTGGAGCGCACGTGAGTGGCCCACCTGGATAAATACATGGAATTTAGATCCAGATTTGCCAAACAGATCATGTCTAATCCGCTGCTCCTCTATAAATGCTTTTTATCGCATATGATTTTAGTTGTAGCAATAAGCTTAAATTTCACAGACATTTTTAGAGCATGATAAATTAAATATTATTGATACATGTCATAGGAACAAATTATTCCTTAGCCAGAGGGCTTTCTTGCACATTATTAGATTTTGAGTCAGCTGGGTACATTTGTGGCTCTCAGTGTAAAACAGACTATATTGCCTGTGGTTGCTGACAGAAGCATTTGCGTCTGGAAAAGGCCAGTAACTATTTCCTCTCAATTTCTGCCTTGATTCTAACAGCATTTTTTTCCAGTTTTTGAAAATTTTGATTTATGTGTGTGAGTGTCTTCCCATATTTACCATATGTATGCTGGTACCCACAGAGGCCAAAAGAGAGCCTTACATCCTGTGTAGCTTCAGCTATAAGTGGTTGAGAGCCACCATTTGCTTTATGGAAATCAAACCTAGGTCGACGGAAAGAGAAGCTGGGCCCCTTGACTGCTGGACCATCTATTACTCCATCTTCTGTCAGCATTTCTTTGTACAAAGTATATCTCACCAATTTGGCTTTCCAGCATAAAAACCAAACTTAATAGTTTTGCTGCCATATCTGCCTAATCCCTTTAAGTTTTGTTTACCAAGATAAAGTTGATGTTTGCTCTCAGGTACATAGGCTTTTCCTAGTTTATACTCAAACACACCCCCTTTCCCCACAGACATTAAAACAAAATAAAAGTTTTGTCTAAAAAGGCAGTAAAAATTGATCACTTGTTTCCAGAGGCATTCAAGACTGCTAAAGGCTTCTTCTTAGCTAGTTTCTATAAAATAATATGTGACAGGAGAAGACAAAGATAACATTACATTGTTTTCAAATCAATTGTCATATCATTAATGAGATTTCCTCCCAAGGAAAGTCAATAAAAAGCAGTAAATTACTCAAATATTAATTTAAATTTTCTTTTTCTTTAGAAATCTAAGAAGTGTGTGCATATGTTGATGTGTGTGTGTGAATCTATGTTTTCTTTCCTTCACAATATTGAAATTTATTCTTATTCACCCTACTGACCATGTCACCAGTCTGAATACTTACTCATCAGAGCTGTATTAGAGGCAAAGTTGACTCAGTGGGAAAATGGCAAGAGTGTCTTTCAAACTGGATAGTGAAAAATGTAAGTGGAGCCAGGCACAGGAATGAGTGACAATGAGTTCTTCGAATACATAAATCAAAGTTATTCATTACATTCCTAGTCTGATAACTTTGGAGAGTTTTCCTCATATAAATTATCCCATTTGTAAAATGGCAGCATCTTTTATGAATACATAATAATTAGCATGTAGGTGGCTTTGACTGGTTACTAATTGTTCCATGTATCTCCCATGAGACCAGGCTTTTGTGCATCAAGCTGTCCTTCTTCCTTTAACAGGTTATGATGTACTATTGGCCTTTTAAAGAATTTGGTTAGAGTAGGAAATTATATGAGCTTCCAGGGAAGGTCTAATGCCCTGTGTTTTGACGTCTGGCCCTTGCAAATCACTTTGGCTTCTTAACAAACAGGAAGCAAGGGATTGAAAATCACAGCTGAGAGTCAGTGATGGTGACTTGCTGCAGAAAAGGTGAACAGACTGGACCAGGTTCTTCCTAGTCCCGGACTAATTTCTCCTCTAAGACATCAATAAGTTGGTTGTTTATGTTTCTTTTTTCTGTTTGTCACTTTTTCCTTAAGCTGCTTAAGGAGATATCTAGGAAACGCAGAAGCATCCGTTATGGGAGAGAAGTTGAATTAAAGCCATATATTGCTGCTCACTTTGATGTCCTTCCCACTGAGTTCACCCTGGGGGATGACAAACATTACGGTGGATTTACAAACAAGCAACTGCAAAGTGGACAAGAATATGTTTTCTTTGTGTTAGCAGTGATGGACCATGCAGAGTCTGTAAGTTAATTATGATGGCTTCTGTTTCCCCCACTTGTTCATTTTCACCACTGTGCATGTTTATTTGGGGATGCATCCCAAATAATTCTCACAGGTAACATTGGGTTGCCTGTCCTTCAAGCATTACTGAGTATTATGCAGGACCCTACTTTGCAAACTAGGTGGAGGCTCAGATGACAGAAATTTCAGGCAGATGTAAATCACCAAATGGATGGAGGTCTACAGCATAGCATTCCCTCCATGACCACTAAGGTTTTTCTCTCTTTATTTTGTTGAAAATGATTTACTTTAAGAAAAACATCCAGGGGATGTTAACCTATGTGTTCGGTAGGAAACAAAAGGCTCCCTCGTTCAAATCGCATGTTGAAAAATGTGGACAAGGGCAGTTATTTAATTCATTCTCCTGTAACTGTGAATATATAGTGCCTTTATCTAGATTTACCAGATAGTGTCTCTAAGAAGAGGTGAGTACAAGCAGCTTCTTCAACTATAGGAATGTATGAGTGACTTTATCAGCGAAAAGCCAAGAAACTTACACAATAATTCAATGAGAGTGAGAATCCCTAAGGTACTCTAAATAATAAGTTGTCTTGTTTTATGTAATTCATCTTACTTCTGTGTCATTTTATGCTTCAGTTGCTTTGAGGGCTTTACAAAATGAAAAGAAAAATGGGGAGAAACAGTAGACTGGAAAGAAGGTAGCTGTTTAACATGGCAGTTTGCTTTAACATTTAACAGATATATTCCTGTGTCCTAAGCAACACTTAACGTCTGGCATGTTTGGCAGCTGAGTTGAGTTGGCCTCTTTATTTAAGAAGCCCACAGTTTATGAAAGGTCCATGTATCAGGACTGTGTTCTCTTGTATAGCAGGTACTGTCTTCCAATGGATAGAGATGTTCTCCCATGTGAAATCAGAAAACAAAGGCAGCCACATTTACCATTATGTCTAAATGTCATGTCATGATTTTCATGGCGTTTCAATACATCACAATGCTCTCTGGATCTAGTTGATGGTTTCAGAGTAAACTATCAGGGGAATGGAATAGTAGGAATCATTTTTTTCACTAAATATAAAATAGACAGACACGTAAGAGGAAAATTCATCCTATAGTTCTAGGAATGTTTCAAAAGTTGTACTTAAAATGCCTAGGTAAATCACAGAATTCAGCTAAGACATATCACCCAATCCTGCAGACTGGTGATGGTGCCTTCCTTGGGAACTGTGGGTTCTGAAGTCTCCCAAGTATTCCTACTCATGTCTAGATGTCTCATCATTGATATATTTTGTCTCTCCCTTATTCTTTCATCCCACTATCTCATTAATGCTAGAAGTAATAAAAATTTTCAAATGTTTCTTAATTCCCCCCATTTTTCCAAAATTTTTCTTTTGTTTGATGTTATCAAGCATGCATATAATGCAATTTAATTAAACCCTCTGTATTACCTAACCTTTAATTTCTTTCCTATTCCCCCATTACTTTTTATTTCCAACTTCATGTTTTGAATTTGGCTTGTTTAAGGATTTTGGCTTTTATTTTTTCAACTAAGTCCACATAGAGCTAGCTATACAGGACTATCTACTGGAGCATGGGGAGCTCTCATGTTCTGCTTTCCTGCAGAACTCTCCATTGTCAAAAAATACCCCATCTAGGGGTGGGACTTGATTACCCACCCAGCACTACCATACTGGGATTTTTATCCGGTTTGATGCTCTTCAGGTCTTGCACTGCTGAGTTCTTGCGTCCAGAAAACACGCTTCCCTTGTACTCCTCCACTGCCTCTGACTCTTTCAGTCTTTACACTCTGTTTTTCCTGATAATCTTTGAGCCTTGAAAGGAAGGCATATAATTGATATAGATGTCCCATCTAGAGCTGGTCACTGTTACTCTATAGACTCTTGTTCTCTGCATGCTGATATGTTATGGATCTCTATGTTAATAACCTCCTACCAGAAAAAGAAGTTTCTCTGATGAAGTCGAGAGATGCACTAATAGATGAATGAAATGATGATTCATTCATTAGGAGTCCATTTAATGCTGTGTTCATTTAGTAGAGCTGTAGTAGTAAGTTCTCCCCTAGAACCTGAGGCCTCTCTAGCCATAAGTTCTTTGCCCCAATTTTTTATATTGTATGTCTTGACAATCCTCTCAAAATAAACAATGTTTTACCTACATGACATGTGTGATTAGGTCAATGTGTGCTTCGTGGCCAAAAACTGTATCCATTTTTCAGTGATACGGTACTTTTGGAAGCTTCAGATTAATAATAATAACTATAATCTTTCCAATTGTGGCTTTGCAGTTTTCAAAAACAAAAACCCCTTTTCTATTCTTTTTACCTCCCTTAACACACAGCTTTTTGCTAATTTGTTGTCTCCCATTAGGAGTATCACAAACTGGTTTTGAATATTATAATCTTTAATCTCTTTTATTATTTCTTCCCACTAAGCAAATTCTTCTTTCCTTGAGGCTGGTATTATTTTCTGCCTGTTCTTTCTTTTTCTTTTTACATAAATCTCTTCCCTGACTTAAGTTAGAAATTCATGTGCTCTGGAAAGCCCTTTCTTTAAATTTCCATTTTGATTGCCCATTTTGATTATTATCTCCATTTGGTAAAGAACTTCAAATCATCTGGCTTGTTCACTTCTATCAACTTGAGATTAGCCTACAAAATGGAAGAAATCCTAAGAAACCAAACATATGAAGAATTATGTTTCCTTGGTATATAAGCTCAATGCTCAGTTTTTTTTATGTAAATCATTATGTAATATATGTTACCTACATAAATCATATCTATCCATTCATGTTCCAGTACTTCCTATACCTCTTCCTCTTTCTCTCTTGCTTTAAAGTTATATATCAGAAATTTTCAAAAATATACTGAATTTTCACGTTTGATTCATAGAAAAACTTGAAAGTCTTTAAACTTCTGTCCTGGGAAGTAAAGAAAACAGAAAGCAATAGCAAAATTCAAATATGCAGGGGAGCATGATCTTTGCTTGTCTTTTGAGCTTATTCTAAATTTAGACTATGTGCCTTAAGGTAAGTCTTTGGAAAATGGAAATTAAAAAACTTAACTATATTTGCTGATCTTGAACAAGTATATCCAATTATCTTGGCATTCTCAGCCTTGAAAAATGAGTTTGTTGTTGTTGTAGTAGTAGTATTTTTTTTCACACAAAAATTTGTTGAGAACTTTCTAAATACAATTACTATGCTAGCCACTCTAAACAAATAAACAAACAGCATATAAATCCCAAACCTTCCAGGAGTTTAGTTTCATCAGAGAAGATCAACTGTTCATCCACATCTTTGAAAACAGAATCTCATTTATGCCATCACCAGGAAATGAATGACTAGATGAAACTGTTATGTTTGTATCCAGTGTTATTTTAGGACTGAATTCCACCAGTAAACAAGGCAGTGTTTAAGTGGGTCCTTGGAAAGGAGCTGCATTTTTAGAGCTAAGTGTTATAGAGCTTGTGAATATGTTAATTAGTAAGGATGGAACATTTAGGAAGCAACAACAAAAGCTCACTGTGATAGAATATTTTAAATATGGTAAGAAGGTTTAAAGCAAAAGTGCCAAGGCTCCTGATAACCATGGTGAGGTACCCAGGTTTCACAGACAGATTTCATACGAGAACGCCCCTCGAAGGCAAGTTAGAATGATAACTCCAGTAGCAGCTATAATCAATAAAATGCAGGACTCTAGCTATGTACAGAAGCGCACTAAGGGGGTTTTAATGAACAAATGGTATCTATGACACCAGCAGTTTAACCTCTGGTTACTGATAAGTCAAACCTGTAGTCTCTCTTCACATGAAAGAGTAAAGAAGATCAAAAAAAAGTAAAGGGATCAAGACAAAGCTATAACTGGTCAGAAGGGAAGCTCTTCATTTGAACCTGAATGTTCAGGCAATTGAAAGTGGAACTCTCTTGTTCAAATAGTTAAAACCAGTAGGAAGGAGCTAATGAAGTACAGGATTAAGAAAGCCAGCAAGGGACTTAGTAAGTGTTGCTCAACAGGGGCAGGTCTGAAAAGATACTAAAAACCTAAGGACTGAAGAAAGACAATTAGATTTAGTAACTGCTATAATAGTGCTAAAGCTCCCAGGTGCTGCTAACAGATGAGTTAATGGAAGAAGACACATACAGCCAGTGGGGCTGGACTGACTTGGAGTAAAACTCAGAACTTAAACGTGGTGGGGTCAAGAAGATGCTTTGTTTTATTTAAGTGTATGAGTGTTTTTGGCTTTCTTTTTGTTGTTTTGTTTTACAGAGACAGGGTTTCTCTGTGTAACAGCCTTGGCTGTCCTGGTCTCAAACTCAAAGAAATCCACTTGCCTCAGCCTCTCATGTGGTGGGATTAAAGGCATGTGCCACCACATCATGCAAAAATGCTTCATTTAAAATGGGACAAAGTGGAGTGAAATAGGATATTACAGGGGAAAAAAAGCATGTTCTTTATTGAGCTTTGAAGATAAGCTATCAATTTCCTTTTGGAAACAAGCATATGAACTCCTAATTGGTAGCTGTTATAAGGTTAAATAGAAGCTACCAAAACCCGCAAGCTCTAATAATTATGCTTCCCAAAGCTATACCATCATTTCCATACATTTTGATTTCTAATTGGCACTCTCTTTTGTAACTGTAGACTTAAGTGCCCTAGAAATGGAGAGGACTGATAAATGCTGGCGTGCTCTAACGTTGCACTAAATAATGATTTGTTTTTCTATGAAAATGTTTGCCAGTGCTGATCTCTGTAACTTCATGACATGGATTATCTCATGTCTAAGATCTTGGAACAACAGTGTTTCTGACTTCAGAGTTGCTCCTTGCTCATTGGATTGTTTAGTTAGATTTTAGCAGGCTCAACCCATAAACACTGAAAACTATCCTAAAATCACACCCTTTTGGATTTCAGAGCATTTGGACTACCTGTTTGAGATTAGGAATACTCTATTCTAACATCTTTATTTTCACATAGTAATGAATATATTACCACAATACAAATGGTTACCGAATATTGCTTCTTTTTAAAAAATAGTTCTTAATTTTGACATTAATATAATTACATTATTTTACCTCTTCCTTTCAACCCTCCATGTACTTCCCTTGTTTTCAAATTCATAACCTATTTTTCTTTAATAGTGTGTGTGTGCCTAAAAATATATAAATACAACCTGTTCAGCTAGTATAATGTTACTTGTATGTACATGTCGTTAGGAAAGACCATTTGGTGTTGGATAGCCAGTTGGTGAGCTGTTCCCTATAGAAGACTACTTCTCATCTCTTAGCCTTCCATAGTTACCTTTAATTCTTTATGTAGAGTAGAAGCCTAATGAGATTTTCTTTTCTTTTCTATATTACCATGTCTATTGGTATCCTTGTTCTTAGGCAGCCATTTTGGTAGAATTTCATGAGTGTTGTGTTCCTGACATTTCCAGGAGACACAATCTCATAGTACACTTCCTGTTCCTCTGGCTCTTACAATATTATCCTTCTATTCCTTTGTCCACAGTGACCTTGGTGCTTTAGGTATAGGCTTGGTGCTGTAGATGCATCAGTAGAAACTGATCTCCACGACTCTGCATTTTGCTCAGTTGTAGTTTCCTGCAATGAGGTTTCTCTTCTTGTTGTAAAGAAAAGTTTCCTTTGATGAGGAATGAGAATTATATTTATCTGTAGATATTAGGATAAATGTTGAGAGTATAGTTAGGGATCATGCTGATTTCATACAGTGACTGTTATAGATTCTCCTTCAAGATCTATGATTTCACTAGCTGCAGACAGTTGGCCATGTTTACAGTACCAGGTGTGGTTTCTCTCTTGGCAAGTGGACCTTAAGTCCAATTGGAGTGTTGTTGATTGCCACCGAAACATCTGTGCCACTACTGCACCCTTGGAGTTATCATGCCATTTTAGCTGTTGGTATAGTTCATAGGCATCATGGATGGGTAACAACACTATTGATTATTTTCCTCCTTTAGCTTGTGTGGCTCCTTTCAGTACCGTCAATACTAGTCTTAAAGGAGGAGGCTTTCAGGTCAGATTCAGCTCAGGTCCCCTGAGTCCTATGTCTGAAGTGCTTAGCATCTTTAGCAATAGGAACTTCGTTTGACTTCTAGGAGGCAACCAAAAGAAAGAGAAATAGCTTGTCTGGGGGAATCCTTTGGATAACCCTAACCAATAACTCAAAAGAAAGCTTCTCATGCCTGTTGTTGGGAATTTGTTAGATAGACTATGACTCTTGAAGGGAACATTGTAAGTCCAGATTTGATAATTAATGGTATTTTTGACTTCATAAAAAAAATATATATATACATTCATTCCATGATAAAGGTACCTTTGAAGTTATTTACACCATTCAAAATGATTTTGTTATATCTCGCTCATTTCCAGCACTGTAAAATATTCTTCTTCCTCTAATACTTCCCTATTTTGTTTTCTTTTTAAACTCATCCAGCGTTTGCTTAATATGTTTTCATCAACCTGTCATCAAATGCATTATATCATGTTTTCCTCTCATTTTAGTGCAAAAAAAATACCCTTTAGAAAGTTATTTTCTAACTAATGGATTCTGTTTATCCTTAGAAAATGTATGCAACCAGCCCATACTCCGACCCTGTTGTGTCAATGGATCTGGATCCTCAGCCAATCACAGATGAAGAGGAAGGCTTGATATGGGTCGTAGGTCCTGTCCTTGCTGTGGTCTTTATCATCTGTATTGTGATTGCTATTCTTCTTTATAAAAGGTAAGTCTGCTCTATATTTTAATTGTGATTTTGAGGATGACTTAGATTTAGAAGAATAAATCAATTTCTATGATTTTGTGGAAGATTTTTTTATGATGTATTTGAAGACTGCCCAATAACTAATATTGGAAAACATGTTTTTGTCATGACTAAAGCAAGCTTGGATAACAGAGCTTATGTCATGGTCTTTTATTGTACAGAATGCACTCTTTCAGCCTCCATATTCTATGATGCATTTTAATGACCAGTTTTTATGATAGCAAGATATTGGTGTACCCCAAGGAGCTCATTCTATGCAAGCTTCAATTTGACTTTTAGATGATTATTTTCTAAACACATGTTTACTCATTTCTATTCATTTTATAAATCTTTTGTGCAAAAGTGCTAAAATATTGCCATTTTGAGGGTTTAGCAAATATAACTGAATGATTAAGGATTTTTTTAAAAGAAAAACTGATAAATCATAAATTCCCTCTCAGTTTTTCTGCATCTTTTCTAAATGTTCACTATTAAATTTGTTATTAAATGCTAACTGTAGTCCTTATGCATCTCAAAAGTGACCTGATTAGTATTTTGTCATTTCTACCATTATTTCTTTGTTCTTATGTTCATAAAATAGGCTTGCTTTGGTTTTTCTTTTGTTTTTTTGTTTTGTTTTTCTTCATGTTCTCTTATCCTCTTCAGAGAACTGTCTTCTATAAGGGTCTATGCTATTTAATCCAATACAGAGAGAAAGTTGAAATGATAAAAGACAAAACAAAGTTAATAATCACGACCTATTAAATTGCCTAATCTATCTTGGAGTTAGAAAGAAGGAGATAAATATCCTTAGTTATCCCTTCAATCCTTTTTTTCCTTCAGATCACTGCCATCATGCAATTGTTCAAGCTGTAAAATAGCACAGCACTCGTGATCAATGGCAAAGTCTTCTCTTAGGGGATGATTTCCATCTCCTCAATTTAGTCTTTATCTTAGTGGTATGCATGTTAATGAAAGCGGTTATATTTTCTCACCTCTCTTCTATATAAGACATAAAAGTAGAAGAAAGGCATTGTCCGCGTGCTGCAGGTCAGTAATGGATCCTATGTGAGCCAAGGCCCTTTATATATGTGTGCTACAAGTAGTAACTGAAGAGAAAGGGTGGATTTTTTTTAAAAAGAATCCAAATTATATTTCTCATTGTTATCTATAATATAATCATTCAAATGGTCACATCCTATACTGGAATCTAGCCAGAAAGAAAGTACCTATTCCCAGGTCCCTTTCTAACCCATGTCATTGGGGCACTTCTGATATTCAAAATGTGCAGAATGCATACCTCATTTTCAGGTCATGTTTTATTATATACCAATTAATAAGTAATCTTATTGTATTTATAAGTTAATTATGTAAATGTGTGAAATTAATAACTATAACCTTCATAATTTTTTAAACATACAATTACATTTTCCTTGATTTATCTACATGTGCTTGAAGAGAATCAGCTAATTTATTGCTTTCCCTAATCCTGCAAGAGGAAGCATCTTATTTAAAGGTCTCATGACTCTGTTAAAAGAGTTGTATTTTCGTGTGTGCACATGTAGCCTCGTCTAATGTGATTGTCGGAAAATGCATACATCCTCGAATGCTAAGTATATTTAGCTAACCATCTGAAGGCCACGGAGCATTTCTGAAATAGAAATGCTTGCTTCAGCACTAAAAAATGTTCCTGACTTGAAATTTAAGTAGACCCAACAATGTCCTTCTTGATTATCATGAAGCAGTTCAAGAGGAAATCTGTACTCAATGAATGGTGTCTTTTATAGCTTGGATTCTGAACAAAGTTAATTATGTAATATGTACTTCACTCTCTTTAAGGTGCCTTTGGGGTTATACACAAACCATTGGTCATGACTCAAAATTGAAAGTATCATTATTGGCATTACTATAATTAATAAAATATTAATATTTTATTTCCTTATGTAAATAATGTTTAGAGATGTTAATCGCATAAAACAGAATTGGGTCACATTGATTTGGGCATTGCCTTTACCAGATACACATGCTTACAGAATGATTCCTTGTGTGAAACAGCCAGTAGCTTTTGATGGCTTTCCATATTAATAATTGTATTTTACCCTGCAACTTGAGGCTTTGAGACTTTTTCCTTAATAGTTATATTACTATGGAAATGTGACACTATTTTATGTCATTCTGTTAATTAGACTTTTATTCTGCTCATTTTTATATCTATAATACACTGATACAAGTGACAAAACTGTTACTGAAGCTTTTAAATGGCCCAAACCCATTTACTGACTTTTCAGAATAATAGACTACAATTGGTAGATTTATAGTATTACAAATTTTATTTATTTATTTATTTATTTATTTATTATTTTTTTTATTTTTCGAGACAGGGTTTCTCTGTAGCTTTGGTGCCTGTCCTGGAACTAGCTCTGTAGACCAGGCTGGTCTCGAACTCACAGAGATTCGCCTGCCTCTGCCTCCCGAGTGCTGGGATTAAAGTCGTGCGCCACCATCGCCCGGCCTATTATTTATTTTTATTTCTTTGAAAAGATTTTCATAATTCATTTATCCAATGACTCAACAATATGAATTTGGAAATAAGATGCTGGCAAGGCCTAGAAAAAAATTGGGTATAAACCAGGAGCCTTGAAGTCAAGGTTGGCTTCTGTGCCCGAAGGTCTAGAGAGTCTTGTCAACATCTCAAACTTCATCATTTACAAGGAAAATAAATGAACTATACGAGTGAGCTTTTTAATAATACTACTCCATTATCTGGGAACATAAAAAGATAACAGGACTGGCTTTATGTTGTTCCTACTTTATATGTATATGTGTGTATCTAATTGTGGTGTATAAACCCAGCTTATCATCATCCATCCACCACTGAAAATTAAAATTCACCAGGCCACTCATGTCTTCCACATCCATCTACTCTGCACATGCTAATATGTAGCGTTCCATAATTAATTCTAATAAAGCCAGAACATTATTTATAAAGCAAACATTTTAATAAAATATTTACATGAATTTGTGGGAAAGATTCAAAATGCATAATAGTGTCTTTTTCTATGTCATGGTATGGGAAAGAAAGTGCAGAATATAAGGCTAGAAAAAGCCAAGGCGTGTTATAAGCAGAAATAACATCCTTGGATATGATAGCTTAGCCCATGAAGAGAGAAATGTCTTTCCTTCTCCTTACATACCTGTGTGTATATCATGAGGGAGATGAGACACAACTAATTTTACCTTTTTTAGCTGATCGTAGAGTCTCCTGTTTGCACATCAACTTACACTAATTTCTAAATTATCATCAAGCATATCAAAGAAGACATTCATTGTACCTTGTGAAAAAGGCTAAGGCCATACCTAGCTTAGGGTCAGTATTATATTCTGCCACCCAAAAGCCTCCCCTGCCTCGAGTCCCAGTCTTCACTCCTTGCCACTCCTCCTACCTTGATCACTCTTCTCATCTCTTATGCCTGAGTTCCTACCTCTCTTCCTCTATTCAGGCTATCGTAAGTTCCCCTTCTACGTCTCTGAAGATCTAGTGACTGATGAGAGAACCTGTTGCATCTCTAATATTGCCCCTTGTCTTGACTCTTATTTCTCCTTGTCTGCCAAGTGCTGGGAACAGAACTACATTGAACACATTATTTTATAAGTATTCAATAGTATTAAATTTACTTTCCTCCAACTGTTTATTCTGTCATTTTCTATCAGTTTCATCTTGGCCGATGATATAAACTTACCTCTTTTTCAAGCGTTCAAATGTAGATATTTAAACAAATATTAATGCATGTGTAGGCTAAATCAAGTAATACTGCAGGAGAAGTGTTAACTCTCCATCCTTTCATATGAATCTCCAAACAGCCTTTCTCTTCCATACAGAGGAAATTCCTTACACCCCAGTCTCTGATAAACTCATTAATTTAAAAGAAAATGAGAAGCATGCACATAAAATGGTTTTTGTTTTGTTTTTATTTTTTTAGTTCAGGATGCCAGGTAAATCACTTTACATTTAAGGCCAGAATTAACTAAATAAAATAAGTGTGATATCATTGTCATCCTTCACTGTGTGTGTGTGTTTATACAGATAAATGTGCTTTTTTTTGAACAGTGATGAACTGCATTGTCTATAGTATGTGTGTCTACCACACAAACACTTTACTCACTGTGTTGCCTCCAAATGAGTATTGTTCAGATTAATTCTTTCTGGAGAAAGCTATAGTCCCTGAAAAATAGTTTCATATTTAAATAGTCAATGTATTACCATAAGGAGAAGCATCTATGAGTGACTGTTGGATGTGTTTACGGAAAGTAGCACCCCCATGAATAAATGTCTGTCTTTTCAATGGCTAGTGATAAAATGCTTCTGTGAATTAGCAGAGTTATACAGAAGGGGCATGCACTTTGGTTTTATAATCACAAGTATTAAATTTTCCAATACTTAAAAATGTGTTTAATCCTTTATTATAAAAAGACTTATGATTGCCTTACTTGTCAAGAAGTGTTGGAAAATTATTTCTGCTACTTTATTTCATTGTGGTGTAATGTTCCAGTGTTCAAAATTTTACTCCATGCAATGCAATTTTCAGAATTTTATGTCACTAAAGAATGACATACTTCTTAGCCGAAGGCTTTATAGTTATGAAATTCTGTTGCATTTTCATTAAGAACACTAGTTGTTTTCCTGAGTTAGATCTTAAAAATTGAATGTCATGGTTATTGTATACTTGCTGGATTGATTAATTTTCACAGCATTTTTATAAAGGAGTAAGTGAAGGTGAATGCACCAGGGAAACCCCTGCATTCTTTATTCAGTGCTGTGGTCTCATGGCTCCATCCTCTTCATAATTAGAGGCCTGCAAACATTTTGATGCACTATAGTTTACTATTATGTGTGAGCTATGTGTCTCTTCTGGTGAGCACTACTTTTAAAAACTTGGTTGTCATGGTTACTCTTGTTACCATTGGCCAACTAACACTAAGCCTTTCTTTTTTCCTTTTTTTTCTTTCTTTATTTTTTTTTGTGCTGCATTAAATGGAGCAGTAAACCTGACAGGTGAGGAATAGAGACCAAACCCCTTCCATGCTCAGTAAAGAAAAACTAAGCTACAGGTAGACTTGATGTGTTGATGAGGTGAGGGTGGGGGCTAGCATAAAAGATCCTACCTAGCAAGTGGAAGCTGGACAGAGCCTATACATAGGTGAAAATTTGGATATGAAAATGATGATGAGGGAAATATTTTGCCTTTATCAGAATAAAACAATGTATTTCATGAAAACCAAATTTAGAAAGCAGTACAGACAGTCTCTGAGTTCTATGTTCAGGGGTAAATGACTATACGTGTGTGTTAATGTGTCTGCAGGGTGGAAATGTGAGTTGTCCTGTAGACCTCTGTTTCGTTTGTTTGTACCCTTTAGGGAACACTCTTACCAAGCCCAAAATTATCCCTGTGTCACCCGGACCTGATTTACAATAACAGAAATAATAATAGCTAAAATATATTTGATGATGATTTCAGATTGCTTTCTCCTTTTTAACATGCATATGCAAATCCACACTATTTATTGATGTAAATGCTTGATTAAAATTCAACTAATGTAAGGATCTCAGAGGTCATTTGCCAGCATTGCATTCAGTGGCCTTTAGTGAGTGGTACCTGAGTCAACAACGCTGGGATCGCTCTTCTCTGAGAATTTTCCAGAATTAGAAAAAAAAAGAATTAGAGATTCTTAATTCTTACCCGAGAAGACTGAAGTCCACAGGTTTGACCCAGCAGCCTACGCTAAAGTGCCGGCACAGCTGATTCTTGTGCACACTTAAGTTTGAGAATCACTGTTTGTATCGCTGTATCTAATATAACCCTGTATTTCCCAGCAGTGAACCCTGACCAGGAGAGAGGGTCTCTGTTAGTGGACACCATGAGTTTCCATTAATCCAGGAGAAAAGTACAAGCTATTTTGATTCAGCCAAAATACACAGCACTTGTAACCTATTTTTGTCCTCAGGCTTCATTGTAACAATACAGGCACTTTACAGTTTATAATCCTTCATCCATGTGCTCATGTTAAAGTCTGACCAAAATTCAAACATCAATCTCCTTTTTCATCGGTGAAGTAACTGAGAAGACAACCTCTTTCAGATATACGTTTAGGTAGATTTGAGAACATAGTTAGGGGCAATGAAACAATAAAATCTGAACCACTTCTTCAAATATTAACAGTAGAGTTTTTATAGGAGTTGCATTCAAAACCTGTCTCCAGATCATGAATACAATCTTCTAGACAAACTGTTTTCTTGGACGTCTTTACTCAGTGGGAGCTATGTAAAAGGAAAATAAAGGTAGCAGTTCTGATCACTGTAAAATGTCACACAATCTTTAGTTCTCTTTGCACAATTTCTCTATATGGCAAATACTTGTCATGTTAAAAAGTAAACTGAAAATAAAATAGAATAACCGTAATAGGAATACTACAATAGGTGATATATGAATGTTTTTGACCACTGCTATAGTTTTCTAGTTGAAAATAAAATTATGGAAGCTTGGAACATCTAACCAGAAATTTCTATGGCTCAGATTCATGCCAGGCCTGGTGTAGGCTATTCCATCCTCTTCATATTTTATAATAGTAATTTTTTTTAAAAAAATAAACTACTTAGAATTGTTATTGATCATAGCCAATACTGTTTCTTCTAATTCTTTCTCAGATATGCTTTGTGTGTTTGAAACACTCCAATTCTAGTAAATAATGTTTCTACTGGTAGTAAGGTTATAGGCAGCTACAATCATGCCTTTGGTTTTCATTAAACAAAGCTAAGAGAATCTTTGATCTTGCTGGTCATCTCATTTGAGCAGACGGAGTAAAAGAAAAATTAGCTATTAGATGTCCAGAAGCCCCTTTCAGTCCATCACGAACTGGAATTATATGGAATGTTTTATTTGTAAGTAATTTTAATCCTTTATTATGATCTTTCTAAGGCTCCTGTCCTGGCAGCTGGTGTAATTGCCAGCTTTCCTACTATAAAAAAATTGATTCATTATAGAATGTTCCCTCAGCATAGCCAGTGCCACTCATCATGGCCTCTGGGAAAAGAAAGATAAGGAGGCTGCTTGGTAATTCTCTCAAGAGTGAGACAGTTTCCTTGCCCAGATATTTCTAATTCTACTTTCCATGCCCTGGAATGAATAGCAGCAGGGTCACTTTGGAAAGGAAGAAAGATGCAGGTTTTAGCCACTGAGTCTGGCACATCAGTAAAGAAGTGTGTCTGTGCTTACTTACCCACAAAGACCTAAGCCTGAGAAAATCTCTGGGTTGTGGCTTGAAAGGGCCAGCTGTGAGTATCCCCTGAGATCAGCTGGCAGGCTGAACTCCTTTGCATCCAGTTAGCATTGCTGCATCTTCAGTGATAAAATTAGTGCCTCATTATTGTGAGACTGATACCCATTGCATGACTGCTACCTGAAAGTGACCATCGTGTCCTTCCTTTCACATGGGACCTAAGCTGCTGTCATCTTTCTCATTTCTCTTTCCAATCCTTCATCTCTTTTTTTTTTCATTTCCAGTTTCTATTCCCTGTAACTAGAGATGCCAGTACTTCAGAATCATCACTTTCCTTAGATTGGCAGTGTGGCAGTACCTTTTATCCTAAGGCTCTCCCTGACAAATGTATGTAGGAAAATGTAGTCTTGAGATAGGTTAATCCAAGGTACTTAGAGGACAAGTGCCTAATAGGACCCACCCAGGAAAATTCATTGCCTCCAGGATATTTCACCAAAGCATTGCAATAGAGTAAGTCAAATGTACATCATCTTTATGCCAGGCTTTCTTTCATTCCCTGGTTATTTCTATTTGGTATAGATTAGCAGACATGAAAAGACTTTTCTGGCTGACCTGTATAGCATTAAATAAAAGGAAACAACAGGAGCAATGCTTGCTAGTCATCTATACCATGGTCACAGGAGAAGTATACAGGAGAACCTAGCCATCTATACCACAGTCATAGAAGTATACAGAGAACCTAGTCATCTATACCGTGGTCACAGGAGAAGTATACAGGAGAACCTTAGTAATCTATACCACAGTTATAGATGTATACAGAGAACCTCATCATCTATACCACAGTCATAGACGCATACAGAGAACCTAGTCATCTATACCACAGTCATAGAAGTATACAGAGAACCTAGTCATCTAAACCATTGTCATAGAAGTATACAGGAGAACCTAGTATTCTAAACCACAGTCATAGAAGTATACAGGAGAACCTAGTCATCTATACCACAGTCATAGAAGTATACAGAGAACCTAGTCATCTAAACCATTGTCATAGAAGTATACAGGAGAACCTAGTCATTTAAACCGCTGTCATACAAGTATACAGGAGAACCTAGTCATCTAAACCACAGTCATAGAGGTATACAGAGAACCTAGTCATCTAAACCATTGTCATAGAAGTATACAGGAGAACCTAGTCATCTAAACCACAGTCATAGAAGTATACAGAGAACCTAGTCATTTAAACCGCTGTCATACAAGTATACAGGAGAACCTAGTCATCTAAACCACAGTCATAGAAGTATACAGAGAACCTAGTCATTTAAACCGCTGTCATACAAGTATACAGGAGAACCTTAGTAATCTATACCACAGTCATAGATGTATACAGAGAACCTCATCATCTATACCACAGTCATAGAAGCATACAGAGAACCTAGTCATCTATACCACAGTCATAGAAGTATACAGAGAACCTAGTCATCAAAACCATTGTCATAGAAGTATACAGGAGAACCTAGTCATCTAAACCACTGTCATACAAGTATACAGGAGAACCTAGGCATTTATACCACAGTCATAGAAGCATACAGAGAACCTAGTCATCTAAACCACAGTCATAGAAGTATACAGAGAACCTAGTCATTTAAACCGCTGTCATAGAAGTATACAGGAGAACCTAGTCATCTAAACCACTGTCATAGAAGTATACAGGAGAACCTAGGCAATTATACCACAGTCATAGAAGTATACAGGAGAACCTAGGCAAATTGAAGCACCTTTACCAAAAGAAGAATTTTTGCTTTGAGCAAGGATGAGATGCTACAACTTTGACTATAGCATGGAGACTGCTGGTGTTAATATTTGGAAAAGGGCAATCTGAAAAATGCTTCCATTTGCTACATGGGGTTTTAAAAGAAATTATTTGTATTTGGAAGAAAATGGATGAATAAATTTTATGAACAAATCACAAAATTTGTTCATTTTATGAACTAATCGTATTTGAAAATTTGTTTAACTTTTGGCAACATAAGAAGGTATATCCAATTAAGTCTGCGTTAAACCAAGGAGAAGGTGAATTACACATTTATATATAAAAAAACCTGTTCATGTGTCTTGAAGTATAATATAATCATCAAGGGAATTGATAACTTTTTGAAATGAGATTACTTTTTCTCTTGTCTGTCTGTGATTGACTGCCATTAACAAAATATTAAAGTTTGTTACATAACACCGCCATACGCACCCACTACTGTCATTTTCCCTTCCAATTTGAGAAAGAAAGGGGTTGTTTGTCTTTTTTTAGTCCCAGCTCTTCTTCTAAGCATTAGGATATCTTAATATTTTAGAAATGTATTTACTGCACGTACCGCCAATAAATCTGTATTTGTAGGCACCGGTATATTCTTTAAAAGAGAAAGGGGTGGGGTGGGCCTAGATTGAGGTCAGTCAGTTTTTCCATGGTAATGTATTAGTTTTGTCTACCAGAAGCATGCAGTCGTATCTACCACAGACAGCACCTGCAGACAAGAGGGTCTCAGAGCAAGAATTTGGATGTATCTTAACAATTCCCCTTGCAAACCCAAAGGCAGGTGACTGGAATTAATCATTTACTCCCCTACTGAAGGGGGATTTGACATATCTGTGTTAACAGAACATGTGCACATGAAGAGCCCCTGTAGGCTCACAGAAACAGCACCTGAACAGGGTCACAAAGCTTTTTAATCATCAAGCTGAGAAATCGAAACCAAAGCGTGGAGGGGAGAATGGTGTAAGGACTGGTTACTTGGTTAGTTCTTTGTTTATTTTACCTGTCTTAAGTCTTAAAATTTCATTTTTCCCCTATAGGAAGAGGGCAGAGTCGGAGTCCAGAAAGAGCAGCTTGCCGAACAGTAAGGAGGTCCCCTCCCACCACCCAACAGACCCAGTGGAGTTGAGGCGCCTTAACTTTCAAACGCCAGGTAAGTGACTCACTCTGTCTGTCACAGACGGTCATAGTCCAACTGGCATTGTCTTGAGAAATGATATATCACCAGTTTTGATCCATTTTGTCCATCCTGATCTTTTGTTTTAATATGGATGAAGTTCACTTATATGTACAATAGAGAGGAATTTAATTACGTTGTTAAATCTAAAATGGGACAGAGAGAGAAAGATGTATCATTTGTCCTTAGCCTTTAGAAAAGTATCTATCATTTTAATGGGAATGACATGGTTTATTTATGTTCAGTGATACCAATCTGGTTTCTCATCTTATAAAGTAAATGCATGAGTAAATAGATGAATATGGCAATTGTTCTTCTCAGTGGGATATTTATTTCATACTTTGCTGTCTGTGTTTGTGGTACCATTAAAGAAGAATGTAGGAAGTGAAGAGAGGAAGAAAAGGAAAAGAGGGGAGATGAACACAGAGGAGAAACAGAAGGATGGATGGAATGAATGAACAATTTCATTTCTTAAAAAAACTTAATTTTATTAAATTTCACTGACCAGTTTAAGTTTCAGGCTGTAGAGACTTTTGCATAAATTGAGATATGAAACAGATAACTTATTCTTAAAGAATATTAAGTGCTTCAACAGAGAAAAAGTACTATTCTCCTGGGGAATAGTTTTATAATAATATTAATTTAAGACTATTTCTGCTTCTCTTTCTTCTGACCAAACTGTTTATGTTAAGTGAATGACAAATATCAAATGATAGAGAGAACTAAAATAATCACACTGAGCAATCCTAATAAATACCTTCCCATAGTGAGCAAGACAAAGCATTGATCCAAAAAGGCTTTGGGATTAAAATTTTGTTGTAGTGATGTACCCCACACTGCTGGCAGATGTCTTTTGTTTCTAATTAATGTCTGAATGCTCTAACTCCCAGTGTGATTCACTGTAGGTATTAAACTGTACATTCTCAATGAATTGCTTTGAACTGTGAGAACGCATGGCTTATTGTGTTTAGCATATTTTTGTGCATGGAGATGAACACAGCATCTACTAACTCTCCAAATGAAAGAGCTGTTCCCCATTTCCAAAGTGGCTACACAATCATCACAAATGTTGAGTTGTTTAAAATTTTGATTGAAATGAAGTTAGGCTTCTTTAAATTTACCTTTTTGAAGGCAAGCATATGCTTTCAAATGCATAAATGGCAGAACAAATGTTCTTAAAACCAAAAGTCTCCTGCACACATTTTTTATATGACTGAGAAATGGAGACTGTGAACTTATCCATGATGGGTGAATATATCTGACTTGTCGTCCAGGGTCATTGCAGCCCTCAGCTTGAACCATGTTGAGTCTCACCCATGGTGCTTTTTAAAGGCAATTTGATATAAAATAAGTTGGTATAGTAACTCTTCTTTTGCTTAATTTTAAAATGGAAGTATACTGACTACCTCAGAATAGAGTCAAGTTCTTAAAGGTGGACACAGTGACTCATGCACTTCCTTTATCACCTAACTCAATCCATAGAGGACCCCCAAAGCAACATCACTGTAGGTCAAATTCTTCCCTGCTTTCTATTCATTATACCCATAATCTACTGAGAAAGCATTCCTCTCTGATGCTGCTGTGCACAGCTTCTGTATGAAATATGATCTATTCTGAAAGCAACCTTGTCCTTCTAGCAGTCGTGAAATCATAGTGCAGTGTTGAATTAAGGGATTAGATATCAAAAGAAAAGCATATGTGAGTGCACCTCTCTGTTCCTATAGTCCTACAGCAGTCCCTCAGAAGGACAAAACAAGACAGGCAGCCACTTGTCAAGGACGACTATCAGATACAGGTGATGCTGAGCAATAAAACAGCAATACCTCTTCCAAGAGACCCATCTTCAGGGGTCTTCCCCTTCTGTGGATGCTTTTCACAAATGTGGCCAACCCACAAGTCCTCTTAAGAATGCATTTTCTTAATGCATGTGGAATGTTAGATCCACTTATGGAGAAAGTGTGCTAAATTCAAACTGTCATGGGTTGCAGTTGAATCATTTAAGAATTTACTCAATTAAAAAAAATTCCAAAAAGGTATCATTTACCTAGAGTTGCCCTTGTTGCTGAATGGAGCGTGGCATACAGTGGAAAGACGTGATGAAGAAGAAAGGAAATGTGGTAAAGGAAAAGAACCATGCAGGACAGATTGTTCTGCCCCACCCAGCACAGCTTCTCATCCAGGAAGCCTTGCTTGTGCTTTAGCTTGGAGGAACAATCCACTTAGGCTTGATTTGTTTCTGAAATAAACTCTTTTCCTCCAAAGTATGTGGGTTGATATCCTAAATAATCGGCCATTTACACATGGAACAGACTGATGTGTTAGTGGCAAATATCTAGAGATATGGCCATTTTCTTTAGCCCATGTGAATTTCACCAGTGACTGTGAACTGCCTTAAGAACAGTCAGTGGGTAAGAGCTAAACATGGGCTGTTAACCAACTAACTGTCTGTATTTTTCCTAGCCTCTTATTTAAGAATCAGTGGTTTTTCTCAAGTTATAAACTGAAGTGATCCTTGATTAGATTTTGTTGCTGCTATGATTCTATTTAGTTTTTATTTTAAATTTTCTATATTTTATTATGTGAAATATCTTTTATATGTATCATGCCTATTAATCTGAAATTACTTGTTCCCAAACAACATTAACAGTTGAGGATATTTGTTAATGGCATGCATAAGTGGGAAATTAATAACCCATGTCTTCACTCCAAAAAATATGACGTGCAGTGAAATAAGAAAACTGTGATTTATGTACCAGGGACTTACCCCAGAATGTCCCCAGGAGAGTAGGTGATGCCACATGTGACAGACTGTTAGGAATGATAAAGGAGCAAGCAAACACTACCATGTGACAGTCCATCAGCTGTGCAGGATGGAGGGGAATGCCTTGTACAGCCCTCTGATTCTATTCTAAGTTACATTTTATTTATTCTCATTAGAAAGAATACAGCTAAAGAGGCAGATTTTGTTTCAATTTTGATCGATGGTCCAGTTGTCACATGACATTATTCTGCCAGTTGAACAGTGCACAGAAACATTTTGATCATAAACAAATCAGAATGCTGTCCACTGTTGCTTAGCTAAGGCAAATTTTTGTGTTAACACACTTGTAAAATTTCAGACAGGAATCTATTCCTGATGTTAAACCCATACTTGAGCATCTGAGCAAGCCAGGAGGATCTAGACTCTGGGCAAAGAACTCAGGCTCTCATGTTTGTTAATATCATCCACAGCTGTGGATTTCTTAGTTAGAGTTCAAAGCACAGAATATAGACAGGATGCATTTTGGAGAATCTAGGCTATTTAATCCTTTAAGGTAAGTACATCTTACATCAGTAGGGCCTCAGTTATTGGTGTGTTGGATAGAGATCTTTGTTATGGAATGGGCAGGTAGACATCTTTCCAACACAAGCAGGTAACGTTAGAAGGGTAAAGTGAAACTTGGTAGAGGTTTGTTACTCTCCTCTCTCAGAAAAATAAATTGGGCAGAATGACTGAAAGAGAAAAGAAAGGCAGTAAAGGACCATGTTAAAATTATTAACTTCTAGCCAACTTTTTCAAATCTTTAAGTTCTTGGAAAATGGGAAAATGATTCAATTATTTAAAAAGCTTTTAGAAGAATCCCAAGGACCACTGGTAAGGCACAGCAGGGAAGGGTTTCTCCTTCCAAACCAGACAAGCTGAGATAAAGGGGAAAAAAGGAAGGAAGGAAGGAAGGAAGGAAGGAAGGAAGGAAGGAAGGAAGGAAGGAAGGAAGGGAGGAAGGGAGGGAGGGAGGGAGGGACGGGACAAGTATGTGTTCATATTTGTGAATCTTCCAGCAAAGCAAAATGAGTTCACTGTTGAAAGAAGTCTGTGCTCTGTCTAGTACTTAGGAGAAGTGAGGGAAGGGTAACCAATAGTGTGGAGCACAGTACCAGCCACCACCAACATGACTGCTTCTGTTACCCCTTCTCCCCCTCCCCTCACAAAGATACCCAAACACAACCAAAAAAGTCTCAGGTTTGAAAAGCAGAGGCCACAGCTCAGGGCTACCTTTCAGTATGGACCTGACCTTAGTGTGTTTTGGCTGGTAGATGATTGATGGTCTGTGAAAAAGAAAAATAAGGTGAGAAGTTAATGTATCAGAGATTGTGGTGTCTGCAGCAGACTGTCTGCACAGTAGCCAAGTAGATTGTGCGAGGTCATGCAGTAGCTCCCTGGTCCATTGGTGTTAGTAATCACATCAGTGCTGATGCTACACACCTTATGTATATATGTTTGTTATCTTCAGAGTTTATTCTAAGTAAACATATACATACAACCTAACAATAAAATATTTCTTTCTTGCATTTTATACTGGTAAAACATTGGTTCATTGATTTAAAATGTTAAATTTTGGGTATAAAGGAACATAGTTGTTCAAATCCTTCATGTTGATGAATCCTACAATAAAATTAAAACTTAAGTCTGTCATTCAATTCAAGAGACATACTCTTAGAGAATATTTTATTTAAGCTATTACTGACCATAATTGAGTCAAATTATGTTGTTTTCCCTAGAAGCAATTATATCTTATGATGCACAGTGCTCTTTATGTCTCATTTATCATTAGTTTATAAAACAAATTTATAAACATAGTAGAGTAGTTGTATTTATTTCATTTTAACTAGTATATAAATTATGTTCAGCTGTGACTAATCTTTAAGGAGCTGAATTTCTCTCAATGACTGCTATGTCAGATATACTCATGGACGTTTAGGATTTGATAAACAAATTGTTTTCCCCTTAGTTGATACCTACTAAATGTACCCCCGACTTTTATAAATTGTGGCATAATATTGAGACTCTGTAAGCAAACATGTTCAGTGACAGCAAAAATCATATGCCACTATTAATACTGGCCAGAAAAACTGTGCTCTGCAAAGTTACAGAGTTTCAGAAAACATTTAATGTGCAGATTAAACATGTATGGAAAATAAGTAAAGCAAGCATGAGTTGAGTATTTGTTATATAATATGCTAGGGAACAATGTACTTTAGACTTGAACTTTTGCTTTATTTGATACGTAATATTTTTTATGTATGTATGTGTTGTTTTTTTAACTGGGTATTGAAGCCATATTTTCCTGCATTCTAGACAAATGTTCTGCCACTGAGCCACAACACCCAGCTATTTTTTTTAAAAAAAAATAATTTGTACTTATGAACTGAGATATCTTGGGGATGAAGCCCAGATCTAAATGTTATTTCTGTTTCATAAATGCCATATATAGCTGTAAAGTAGTTTCATGTGACATTTTGATATACCTGTATTTCTGCTGCCACCTACCACATGAGGTTAGATGTGGAGTTTTCCACTTATACAACAAATCAAGGCTCAATATATTTTGAATATCGGAGGTATTAGCATTGCTGTTTTGGTATTTGAATTGCTGAGCCTCTTTTTAATAAACATTTCTCTATGGATAATATAGTTATTTGAAGGATGCTCTAAATGAAAGGACACTGTAAGACTATTTTAAAAGCAAAATTACCTTTATATCTTTTTAGAAATGTTTTGCAAAGTTGCACTGCAGTTTTTAACATTTTGAGTTTATAGTGTTAGTTCATAATTATAGGGAATCTGAACGTGTTGACAGAAAGGGACCGGCAGTGTATACATTGCAGGTGTGAGAATGAGCACCTTTTGCCTGCCCCACCTCCAGAGACAGGCTGAATTCTAAGACTTCTAACATGTATGAGCATACCATCTTTAGATCAGGGTGGTTTACGATCATTACGTTGCTCTCCGTCTTGGTGTGCACGTCACCACCTGAGTCCAAGCCATCTGACCCTGTCAGAGTCCTTCCATTTCAGTGCTCTACTGCCAGCAGGGGAATGAGCTGTCAGAGACAAGAAGGAAATTCAGTTCAGCATTTCTTAGTTATCTGGGCTGGTTAAACCTTCCTTAGTCTCACACGGGGCCAGTTTCTTTTAGACATTTGAATGCAGTTCAATTAAAAAAAAAAAAAAAGCTTCCTAGTAACAGTTTTCTTAATCCTTGTGCACAAGGAAGCTTAAAGCATGACTACATGGGAACTCTTGCAAAGTACATTTGACCTCTACCCTGCAGATGTGTTCCGTAGCTTAACGTTCTAGCTCAGCAAGCTGTAAAGTCCTTGGAGCAGCTCCCTAGGGATACTTTCTATTGACTGAGAAACAAAGTTAAAAATGAAGGTCTAGAGAGGGAGAGTCTGGGGTAACCATTCTGGGAAATTTGGGTCAGGCCTAGCCCTACAGATAGAAAAAGGTCACCAGGTTATTTACAACATCCACTTCCAGCTCCCTGGTAGAAAACAGGTGTATGCGTCACTTCTGTTGACAAGATAAGCCCAAGTGCTTCACATTCCTGCTTCTCATAGTGTTTGTCTGGGAGCACAAGGGCCTCATTTCCTCTGCATCCTGCCTTTGTCATTCACGTCAGTTCAGCACTGGCAATTGTGCAGTTGCTGCTTGAGAGATGATGAGGATTTTTAGCTGTGTGGACGACACCCTCCCCTGTGTGTCCCACATTTTCCCTTGGCACAGGAAGCGCCACAGCAGAGTAGCTTCCCTTCTCAGTCACCACCCACATCTCCACATTCAGAACTGTGACTGGCATGGAGCTGGCCCTCATGTTTGGTGTTGCTGTTCAGATAATAAAGGTATGCTTTTCTTTCCTGGAAAGCAAAAATTGGTGAACAAAAGTAGTCCTAGTAGTTCCCTGTTTCTCACAAGGGAAAAACAGTGATGCTTCCTTTGTAAAAGTATCTATGGTACCACTGTTAGTGATCTCTGGTTACTGGTTGTATCATCCTGACTCCCTCAGCCCTTTGATTCTGTCTTCCTTCTAGAAAGTCAGTTCCTATTCAGACAGGAATCAGGCTAATGGTATCAAGCAGCTTAGTAATGTTTTTGCTATTCACTACTTAAATGAACATATACAACTCCTGGATTCTTGAGTCCTGTTGTATAAAATGAAAGCACTGGACTCCATTATCTCCAAGATGTATCTCAGCTAAAAAAACAAACAAGCATAGTTTTAAAATTTTGTTTCATGTAAAGAAGCCACTGTAACTATTATGACAAATATGTACCATGTGGAAAGTAGTCATCTTTTTATTTTCTCCAACCTGATGAAGACACCATCAGGTCTCACTGTAGCATCATATCTGATAGACGTGTGGCTAAATATGAACACTCTGATCAGGGTCAATGTAAGCCTTTAAAATGTGTTTGTGTTGTGTATTTGTTGCCTTGTGTCAATGAGGTCCTGGTCCTGGCACTTCCTTAGCAGTTGATAGCCATACTTCTAATTCTTTGCTGCTAGTAATGTCTATAAAGGAATAATGCCTGCTAGTGGGGTGTCACAAGAATACAAGGATATCACAAGCAAAAAAAAAGTTTATTTTTGTTCTCATAAATCGTGATATTTTTTGAGCATAAAATATAACAAATGAATTTACAAGGCTCCTGCTATCTTCATCATGTATTCCTATAGGATGAAAACTGCTGCTAAGAACTTAAATCATTAGTGTCTGGTTCCCACACACAGAGGTCCTGAATTAATTGGTCTGATATGCATCCTGCAAAAAGGAATTTTGAAATACCTGAGAATTAATGTGAAAACATTGTTCTGAATAACCACACACACACACACACACACACACACACACACACACACACACACACGTGCGCGCGCATTTTCTGAAATGTAAACAATGGCCAGGCTACCAGACAAAAGCTGAGCAGCTACTACAGTAATATCAACTTAATCTTAGTATTCTTAGGGTCTAATTTTTTATCCAGAATATAGTAATCTGAATTATTTTAAATGCATTTTTAGCACTGGACAATGAACAAATTGCTTGGAAATATTTTTGAAATAAACCCTTTGTCTTAGTTAGAATTTCTATTGTTGTGAAGAGACACCGTGCCCACAGCAAAGTCTTATAAAGAGAAACATTTAATTGGCATTGTCTTACTGTTCAGAGCGCTACTCTGTTATCATCATAGCAGGAAGCATAGCTGCCCACAGGCAGGCATGGTTCTGGGGAAGTAATTGAGAGTTCTGCATCAGAATCATCAGGCAATAGGAAGAGAGAGACGCTAAGCCTGGCTTGGGCATTTGAAATCCCAAAGTCCACTTTCAGTGACGCACTTCCTCCAAACCAGACCGCACATACTCCAATAAGGCCACACCTCCTAATTCCATTTCCATAATCATTCAACTATGAGTCTATGGGAGCATTCTTGTTCAAACCACCACACCCTTTGACTATTTTCTGACAGGAAATAAGGAGCTTTGAGTTGGAGTAATTTTATCTCATGTTTTATGCAACAGCAGACTGATGTTGGTATTCAGCCTTACACATAAGCAAGGCAACATCATCATATAGAGTATACACTGTTTTGGCTAGCTAAAGAAAATTTACCTAAACATAAATAGCAGACAACACAAGTAAATAATAGTTTTTAAGTTTACAAACAATTCTCTACATACCTCAAAGTAATAAGTTAAAAAACCCTTTTATAGGAACCACTCCTAAAAGACTCTTGTCTGTTCAGAGCCTCTCTCAGTGTAGTGGAATAGTGTCGTGAAGAAGGGAGCCACTCCAGAACTAACTTACTTTCCTACTTTGATCTTACAGATAAAGACACTGAGATGCTCAATTACAGGTCCCTGTTAACTAGGCGTCAGAACAGAAGTAACTTTATATTCTGTATCATGGGCCTACGTTTCCTTCTTACTCCATGCAATTCTCTTAGGTTCACCTCTTGGGTGTGAAATGGCTATTCTGCCATTTATACTTGTTCTAGAAATTGGGTACAGATGATGCAAACTGCCCAGTCCTAAGTAACAGTTCTTTAATGCTGTTCACAAATAGGTAGTTCAGATTCATTTGGATTTCTCTGTAATTAGCTTCCATATTAGTACTTTATGACCACATGTCAGAAGTAAATATGTGATCACATCTTGTATTGTTTCCTATGGTCTTCTGCTGTTATACTAATACTTTTCCCATCTCCAACTGGCTTTACTTTTGCAGCTTTGAGCAGTAATTCAGTCCCCTACGCCTCCCTGATTGGCTCTGTGTCCTCCCTCTCTAGCCAAACCACCACTCAGTCCATATATGATAATAACTCTCTCCCACGATTCGCTCGAAAAGGTCTAAACATCTTTGTCTCTATTACCTTCTCTGTTAAAGCACTGCAATGATGTCCACTTCAGCCCATTCCCATGTCCAGATCAGTCTAACATCTCTGTGCTTCCGCATTTCCATTCTTTTCTCCGGGGAGTGCCTCATCTGGATGAGCTCACTCTTAATTACTCGATTGTTGTCACCCACCCCCCACCCCCACCCCTGTCTACCAAAGAATGTAAATTAGTTTGATTCTACCATCCATGGGAAAATTTTCAGAAAGGCCTCCAAAATTTTGGTCTGAATATATAATTATATCATCAACAAAGAAAATCTACATCTAATCAACTCATTTCTGTTGGCTCTCTACCAAAATTTTGGTTCCTATGAGTAGACATTTACAGCCATGAACACAAAGCCACCATAGATCACAGCACTGTGCTAAGCACAGAATAATTTTCTTGAAGGAGCAAAGTTGTTTTGTTTTGTAACTTAATTTACCATAACCATTGATAATTTGGCATTTCAGATCCAGGAACTTAAGGGGTGACTTTCTCTAATGACACCATTTCTAAAGCACTCCTAAGAAGTCCTGTCACATTGGTCTAATGGTCATCCTTCCAGCCCGTTACCCTCCAGAGTTACAGTGACAGCAGAGCATCACCAGAGCTTCCAGTTGGAGCTCCCCGCTTCTAATTTTCTACTTCAGATGCTTCCCTGGGGGCATGTTAGTTCACTGTCTCAATCCAGCTGGAATTTGTGTCTCTTAATATCCGAGTCAGCAATTCTCTCTCATGGTGCACTTGCAAAATTCATCTCAATGAGACAAGATCAAATCATGTGAACAGAGGGGGAAAAGCATCAGAAAAACACAAGAATCATCAAAATTAACAGCAGATTATTTTTAACAAACACTGTGAAATTAATGTGTCTTCAGCTGGCCGACTGAACTAAGATGTATTTGGCCCCTCTGCTTTCTTTTCTTTTCTTTCCTTGTTTTTTCATCTATCATATGCTTATTTTCCCGAATTCATTTCACATGAGGGACAAAGATGTTTACACCTGAAGTGGCTTGTAGGTTTGCTGGGGGTTGAAGAGTGAGACATGTGGGGGCATAATACCTCTGTGCTGTTGTGTGATCATACGTAAATGACTAGACGGCTGCAACCCCAGCCTCTACAATCTGCTACTAGTGGAAACATTTTTGAAGTTCAGTTTGCTTTGGTGTCCGTGTGTTGTCGGTAGCCATTGTCATGAGCTGTTGTGCATGTCCTCTTCTGTGTCCATATTTGCATGTGAATGTTGTCACCTGACATGTTTGTGAAATACTAAAGTGATCCTCATCTATATGTGGTAAACCCTGTACAAGCTTGCATTGTATTAGTTCTTTATAAAGGTGTATCATGCTATCCATTTCATTTTTTAAAACATACCCATTCAGTTTTTTTATTTTTATTTACACCATCATTTCCTTTGCAGGTTCAGATGTTTCCGGTTACCCTGGTAACCTTCATTTTTCAAGTTAGTTTTCTTTGATTATACATAAGTCATTTTCTGTTTCCTATCAGGCTGCTCCTCCTCCCCCTTCAGGCCTTCTTCACTGTCTGTTCCTTGGTTGACTTTACACCATTTAATTCCACACAATTTCCATTTCACACAGTGCAGGAGAAGGAGTCTGAGATGGCATAACAGTAATTACTCAAAGCAGAAGTTGACATCAGGCCCGACTTTTCAGTTTTTCCTGCTAGCTAACCTCATTGATTCATAGCGCAGTTAACCCTTCCTTCCACACTAGGAATGCTAGTTTGGGGAATATGCTTGGTGAATTTCTTACTTGGTGCCCAAATCCTCCCATTAGAGCATGTCCTGCTTTGAGTAACCAGACTATCTGCCTGCTTCTTCGCATAAAACATCTTTACTACTCACATGATCTCGGGCCATTTCTAACTACAGCATTCACTGTGTTTTGGAAGTGTTAACATCATGTGGTTTTTATTCAAATATGTTTCCTCTTCATTTCTAATAGGTATGGCTAGCCATCCTCCAATCCCTATCTTGGAACTTGCAGATCATATTGAGAGGTTGAAAGCAAACGACAACCTGAAGTTTTCCCAGGAATATGAGGTAATACACTTCTTTATGTGACAGAACTGCCAATGAATGCCTGCCTTTGTCTTTGTCTAGAAAGTTAACATCAGTACTTTTTTATTGAAATACAACTCCAAATCAGATACAATTTCTATAAATAAGCAATTAAATCATTATAGTAACTGGATTTTATAGGTATTGTTGTCTATTTTTTCAGTGTAAATTGAGTGATATTTGTTCTTTCTTTTCTTTTTTTGGATATTAAGTCCATAAAATATTCTGACTCAGTAAACTTCTAAGTGTTCCAAATTGGTGAAAATTAATTTATTTGTGGCGGGAATTTTTGCTGAGGAACGGTGGTGCACACCTTTAATCACTGCACTCAGGAGGCAGAGGCAGGCAGAGCTCTGTGAGTTTGAGGCCAGCTTGGTCTACAGAGTGAGTTCAGGACAGCCAGGGATACACACAGAGAAACTCTGTCTTGGAAAACAAACAAACGAAGAATCTTCACTGAAAAAGTCATAATATATCATATCATCAGGAATAAGTAGCCCTTTTATTTGGCTTATTTATTCCATGCGCATGTGTTACGTGTGAGTGTGCATATGTGGAAATCTGAAGACAAGTTCCAGGAGCGTGGGATTCTGGGAATCTAGGCTGCTTTCCTGCTAAGCCATCTTGCTGGCCCCTCAAATATGAGATTTCTAAATAAAATGTTTCTTATGGCCTGAAAACTCTGCACTTGAATCATCAGCCACTGTGGAAAAGAATGCTAGTGCCAAGATTATCAGAAATGTGCCTGTTTCCAAACTAACTAGTATCGTCAAATCCCAGAGTCCTTAAAGATTCTATGTGAATTTTTGGTGGTGTGTGTGTGTGTGTGTGTGTGTGTGTGTGTGTGCTGTGACTGTGATATTTTTAAGCAACATGTTATAAACCTGGCCATTTTTAGTGGTCCATAGCAACAAGGGTCCATGGAGAAACCTGTTCATGTGTAACTACTAAAGGAGCATCATTGTTCTTGCTTTTTATGTGTTTCAGCACAAGATTTAAATATATCAAAAAATTCTTCTAATTGTTACAAACAACAGGAGAGATTTCAGGGACTGGCTTACTGGAAGACTTAAAGATGGCTCTTCCTCATAACCTTTCTTTGTCTTTGCTGCATCAGGTTCAAAGGCAGTTGTCCAAGATGATCTTTCTCTACCATGTGTAAAAGTCTGTCCTATCACATGCAGTGAGGAATCTCTAGATCTACCCTTGAGGGGCCAGAGAAATGACAGATCTCAGACATGCCATATCTGAGAATGTGAAGCAGAAAGCCCAAGGCAATCTACCTACATAGCCTTCCTAAATTCTTCAACTCTCTTTCTCTGCCTCTCTGTCTTTCTCACTTTTACTTATTTCTGTTTCTTCCTTTCTTTTTAATCACCCGCACCCATTGTCCAGAGTTGGTGATTGAATCCAGGGCTGATGTGAATTAGAGACTGCTCTCACACTGAACAACAGAGTCGATATTTACTTTTTATTTTGAGACAGGATCTCATTAAGTTTCTCAAGGTATCCTCAAACTTAGCATCACCCTATCCACTTCCTGAGTGGACCATAGAACTGGGCTTCCTAATTTTATGCTGGATAAGCAAACCGTCTGAATTGGTGTCTATTGCTATTCTGTATCCTTCACCAGTTTGCATATTGGAACATTTTTGTACTATTTGATAGAACACAGAGCTAGACATTTTTCTTTCCAGTGTGCTCAGTCATAGTTTCCTTTTTTCCTCTTAAAGCATTCTGGGAAATTAATACTGCACCAAATCTTGTCTTATATTCTCAAAGCCTTGCTTCTCACCTCTTCACTGTTTTTTTTTTCTCTAAAGTATAGCCCATCTTGTTAAACCTTTAATATACATCCAGTGCCTCATTTCCAGTTTGAGGATAAATATTGAGTTGTAGCAATGAGAAGGAAAATATATGTAGAGTAAATCCTGTGGCGAAAGAAGCTCTTAATTTAAGGGTCACTTTTCACCAATCAGAATCTTCACTGTTCTTTATTGTTAAACTGTTAAGTATTTATTGTTTGTCTGTATATTTTCTTCATGATTCTACTTCAATTCTTTATTTGTAATGATGTAATAGACCACAAACATTAAAAATATAATCTTTCAGTTGATCGATAAGCCAACACTTGACTTACTTCCAGGAAACTCCAAACCTCTTCAGCAAATGGACTTGTATCCATTGAATAAAGTAGCTGGCCTCTCTTAAATATAGAAAGTCTCAAGAAATGTGCCATGTCACGCTAACCTAATGATCATTTAGATCAGAAGCACTTCATACAAGTAGCCTTGAACTGCGTGCTGGCATTACTGCCATTAGCAGCTCCCTGAGTCACCTCAGCCATTGACATGATAGTGCACACAGACTCTTCACCGCTCGTCAGTAAGATGATCTGGGATTAAAGCTCCCTGGGCAGGAATTGACTGGACTGTTTCTTAACAGCCATGAAGGAGATATTTAAGAGGTGTACTCATCTGTGGTAATAAGAATAAAGCCTTTATATAATAATATCAGAGCCACACTTTGGGAAATTATTTTCTTATTAGCTAGCATATAAATTTAAATATGTTTTTAACTGATTTTCAGCAAGAAAAAAATAAAAGGAAAAACTTGTTACTTTCAAGCACCTCACTATTTCTACTCAATCACTGTGGATTAATGTTTATTGAAACTGCTTAAGCTGATTAAAACAAAAATTTGTCACTGCAATTTGAAACAAACCAAGGTTAAAAGCATGAAAGTTGTTTACAGTGGTCCTGAGGACACAAGTCAAATTACACATCAAGTCCCATCAATGAAGTCAATGACAGATGAAAGTATAGCCTGGAAATATCTGAATACAAGGTTAAGTCATGTTAAATGCTATAGGTCGTCAATGCTTTAAGCTTTCATGTTCTTATATAAGAATAAAAAGTAACTGAAATATGAGTAATCTCATTGTTAATATATCATTTGTCATTTACTAAATAAAGTCTACTCTCAGAGTCAATTGATTAGACTTACAAACATATAAAACTAAAAACAAGTGCAGGTTTTGCAACACAGATGACATTATTTTGATTATTTGGAAGTCTAGTTTATTTTAAGTTCAGATACCTAGATGCTGGCATAGTAGAACGTGTCAATAATCATAGCATGTAGGATGTTTATAATCATAATATATTTAAGCCTATCCTGGGCTATGTATAATGAGTCTCTGTCCTCAAAAATTAAAATAATTTTTTCATGGATTCCACCTTAAGTAAAGTGACTCGGTAAACCACTGTAGCCATGGTTCTTTATTTTAAAAACAGCACTAGGAGAACATTGGTGAAAGTTCTAGGAAGCCCTCATTTTGAAAGATGACATCCTTTGTTGAGGATTATGCAAGATAGAAGATGATTTCCCCCCTTCACTGCTTCTTGTGATGGCAAGTACATTTAGATTCAGTTGGCAGACATCATCAGAGTCATTATTAGCAATGCATATATATAAATATGCACAAATACATCTTACACGAGATGCACTGTGATACCATTATGAAAAGCTGTATGTATAGAAAGAACATTGAGTATACTGGTGATGGTATTGTTCATCTTAGAGAATTAGGTGACATGAAATTAGACCAGTATGGAAGGCCAAAATTTGTCATGAGCTTCAAATGCTGTGGCAATGGTGAGTCTTAAGTGTTTTGATGGTAAGAAAGGCATGAGATTTACTTCAGATTTGCATCTTGGATTGGACACTTTGCCCTGTTGTAGATTTGCACAGTGGCATACCATAGTAAGTCCCTCATCTATAAACTGTATGTTAGGAGAATTAGGAAAATCATGCCTGTAAGTATGTAAATGGCAGTTTTAAAACGAAAAGGTTTTTATAAAGGGAACCAGTAAAAGCTGGTAATTATGTCCATTATTTTAAAAGCATTAAGTATGTATTAAAAGGTTAAGATTGTATATTAAGGTCTTATTGTGCCCATTCTGAAGAAATTCATTCTCTCATTAAACAGGTATGCCAATGAATTGTTTTTACAGTATAATCAGTCTTTTGATTAAAAACTTTCTCAGGTTTTGATCATAATTTAGAGCATATTTACAAATTCCTTAATAACATTAATCTATCATGTGTATAATGCACACTAATATAGAGAAACTGTGGTAAAGACCAACAGTTAGGAGGATCATAGATAGCAATGCTGGTTTAGGAATAGATAAGTTTGAACTCAAAAGTGTATAGTTTTCTGCCATCTATGAACTGCCAAGGCAAGGTGCCCTTCTAAGCAAGACTGGTAGAAGTAACTTTCTCTCTTAACTCTGGAGGAGTAACTTTCTCTCCTTTTCCCTGTGAAATAGATTGGGTAAGCTATTGATATAGACAGATTTGCTCTGTCCAATGAGTCAGGGACCCCGGCATGCAAGTATTCAAGGGATCATGATTGAAGTGCTTTAGGAAGATAAAAATAAAACCTGACTTCCAATTTGGTTCTCAACAGTTTTTCAGTTTCTCCAACTCGCAAATCCTAATTTAAGTACAGTCTAGTTTTTAAAACTCTGGTCTAAATTGAGAGATTAACCTGCCTTAAAACACAGTGACCAACAAAATCCCTTCAAATTCCTGACAGCTTGCTTACAATTTCTTTAAAAGCATTTTTACGTTATTTGAGAATTTCATTCATTTATTCACTGTATTTTTCTCAAATCCACTCCGTAATCCCTCCTTTATGACTCTTACCAGAATTGACACACTTTGTCTCTTCTCAATTTTCATATATATTTTTTCTTAACCCACTGGGTCCAATTAGTGCTTTCAATATGGGTATGGTTTTAGAGCCATCCCCTGGAGCAAGAGCAACCTACCAGGATCCATATCTCAGAAGAAAACTGACTCTCTCCCCCAACAGCCCTGAGTACCCCAGCTGTGGACATTGCTTCATTGGGCGCCAAACTCCACACACCCTTGTTTTGTTCTGGTCCTGTGCATGCTGTGAGTTCATAAGTGTAACAACCCTGACATGTTCAGCGAACACGCTTTCACAGTAGTCTTCCCAGATGCTTCCTTTGGTCTCACGAGAGCATGAACTATTACGGGCTAACTAACCAGTTTCTGATGGAATTTAAATTCTCTCTAGACGTTCCCCATCCTCTTCTGGTGGTCACTCAAACACAGTTGTCAAAAATATTCTATCGGGAACTCACCAAGGCCAGCTGGCATGGGTCTGAAAAAGCATGGGATAAATCCGGACTAGCTGAACATAGAGGACAATGAGGAATACTGAGAACTCAGGAACAATCGCAGTGGGTTTTTGATCCTACTGCACGTACTGGCTTTGGGGGAGCCTAGGCAGTTTGGATGCTCACCTTTGGAGACCTGGATAGAGGTGGGCGGTCCTTGGGCTTCCCACAGGTCAGGGAACCCTGATTGCTCTTGGAGCAGATGAGGGAGGGTGACTTGATCGGGGGAGGGGGAGGGAAATGGGAGGCGGTTGAGGGGAGGAGGCAGAAATCCTTAATAAATAAATAAAGAAAGAAAGAAAAAGAAAAAAAAAGATGTTAATGATACCTTTTTCTATTTGTAGCATTACCTTAATATTCTTTATTAAAACAACTCTCTGCAATCCTTTTATTGGAATTAGAAAGTGACAGGATAGTGATTCTCAGAAGTCCTCACTAGAGTTCAACTTTGGCTTTTTTTTTTCTTGTCATAAAGCCCAAACTCAAGTTTTGCTACTATCTAAAGAAATGGATATCTATGATAACAATGATGTCACCCAGCCATTTATCATCTACATGTGCCAAAGATTTCTCCCAGTTCTCATGTCAGTGATCTTCCATCCCCTTTATGCCAAAAATAATGAGGCTCTTCTACAAAACTTTCCAGATATAAAAAAAAATTCTGATTTTATAGCAACATATATGTTATACCATTACATAATAAATTCTGAATAATGTAGTGTAGGAGATAAAATAATAAGATTAATGTTTCCTTGATGAATAATAAAATACATAAAGATATTTCTGATATATGTGGAGACATTAAGCATTGTTTAGGTAAAATTTTTAAATGTATGAAGACATCAGAATATGAGCTTAAGAAACAAAAATTGCCTGATATCACATCCTACTGTGTGATAGAAGTGAGAATTGATGCTGTGTTCTTATTTACTCCCTTTGAATTATCTCCCCTCGAGAAGGAAATCCTCTTCTGTATGTCCTGATTACAGAACCTAAGAACCATAACCTACTAAATAAAACTATTTCTGCTGAAACCCTCTGCAGATGCTGTAGTTACCACTTTGCCTTGTATAGTTATGCATCAGAATAGTTGGTGGTTTTCCTGAGACATGTTGATGGTATATTTATTTCATCTAGACATACTTTGTCTATCCCCAGTGGTAAATACTATATTTCTCCAGAGAAGAGACAAACATTGTCTGTCATCAAAGCAGTGACCACAAAAGAAAATATTTTCATCTTTCCTATAACAAAGATCTTGATATATTTGACCATGCAACGGTACATTCACAGGCACAAAACTATCCTCTATAAACCATTGTATGTCTGTGTGTGAGTGTGTGGGTGTGTGTGCATGTGTTCTACTTTTGAATCTGTTGGCTTTTTCTAGGGATTAACGCTTCTATTTCCCTGAGGAAATAAAGTGGTTAATAACAAAATTTGTTTTTTAACTTCTTTTGCAACATAGAAAATTGAAACATTTGCTAAGAGTCTGTTTTTCTTACTTTTTATTTTTGAACAAATTGTGGCCACTTATATAGTGGAATGAAAAATGAATAATTTCATGAACAAAAAAGGAGTGCAAATGTTTTACTCACTGGTATTGATAATTCAAATTGAGGAAGATGAACATCTAAACTTAGTAGTCAATGTGAGATTCTCCTGAAGCTGAAGAATTGTGAGGCAGGATTCTTTCCTACTTTCATAGAACATAATGCATCTACCCCTCAAGTTGGGTCTTGATCCCTCTCCCTGTCACTTAGGGTATTATATTTATTGAGCCAACAGTAGAAATAATACGGAAGAGTGGGAAACTGCACAGGCCTTGGTGTCAGATTACCACAATTTGGACCTTGGCTTCGGAGCATGAAAATAAACTTTGTACATAGTGATGCCCATTGGAGTTGCTGATAGGAATGCTCACTCATCTTCGGAAATGTTGCATGTTCCATTACATGTAAATAGTTTCAATGTTAAGATGCCACATAGTTTATAGACTACTAAGAAAGAAGCATTAATTCCATAATTATAATCTTGTCATGAGCTATAAGATGCCAGTCAATCAGAAATGTAACAGTATTGAAAAGAAATCTGTGTCTTAAAAGCAGTGAAACTCTGGCCTCTTTCTATTCATGGCCAAATCTCTAGGGCTTTGCTGAATCCAGTAAAACATGATATAATAGGGAAGAATAAAGAAATCTCCATAGCTTAAGCCAGCACCATTAGCTGTTACTGTTTGCTTTCCTACATTTCAGAACCATGCTGTGTTCAGACTTTCCTAGTCAAGTGTCAAGGCGTCTCAGCATGTTGTTGGCCACATGGTGACAAGTTTGCCATTGGGCATACAGCAAATGATTAGCCAAAGTGTATGCCTGGATGAATTTTGAAATAAACATTCAGTTCTCTCTCTCTCTCTCTCTCTCTCTCTCTCTCTCTCTCTCTCTCTCTCTCCCTCACACACACACACACACACACACACACACACACACACACACACACACACATACACACACCTCTTTCTTGTGATCAAAATTGCTATCACCAACAACAGGAGCCCATAGAACAAAGACTGTCTTGTGTAAAAGGAGCTGCTTTCCCAATCTACATCTCCACCTGGTTTATCAGCAGCACAGCCTTATTTTCAGACCCTTTTCTTTCAGAAAATAGACTGTTATTATCTTTAGATCACACAGAATTGAATACGTTTTAATGCAAACCCTTTAGATTTAACTCAAAAGTGCCTATTGATTAAACTCCCTATGTGGCCAAGGAAGATGGACAAGAAAGATGGACCTGGCAGTTGGCAATCTGAGAAGATGCTGTCTTTGGCCTATAGTTAAGAAACAACCTCACCAACCAAGATGTAACAGAAAAGAGAATCCCTTCCCAGCTGGCTGTCATTCTATATCTTGTAAACAAATGTAGCAGGACACAAAGACACAGCGGCTCATCTTAGAAGCACTGGCCAAAATCAGAGTGTTGATCTGTGCTGGGTCTTTCATTCCTGCTGAACTCATGCAGATATTAAGAACTCAGAAGGCAGCCAATTTACCAAGCTTCAGAGCTCTCTTCTATTTAGACTTTTCAAGTTGTTATTCCTAAATTCTCTTTAAAAAATTCATTGTTTTCTTATTTTCTTAGCAGCATCAAACTTGGTGTCTTCCAAACCCATGCAGTTTAGTGTTTACTTCTGTGAGCCCTACTCACCCCGGGAACCTTCACATCACATAGGTATAGTTGTCTGGTTTGCAGACCTTGCTCTAATCTAACTTCCCCTTTTCTGACGGTCTTTTGACCACTGCTGGACATGCCCTGGAGTGGCTTCCTACTTGCTCTCATGTGGAGCCCATGGCTCTTGGGAAACAATTAATCCTAACATGTCTGTAGTTCCCAAGGAAGCTATAACTTTAAGAGAGAACTACTGAAAGGATTGGAAAAGGTACCATTTTGAAGTTTTACTGTGGTTTTGAAATGAAGTTGGTATTTTATAGCCAGAGTGTAAATTAGTATTAGAAGCTGCAAGAGAACAACCAGCTATAGGAAGAGGTGTTGGAGTCCAAAAACTAGGCATCTTTTCAGTCATCCAGTTATGAGCTGTGTTGTTTAAATCCAGAACAGATGACTTTGCTTTGCCTTGGCTTCCTCTTATTTGCAATGAGATTATTGCTTGTCCTCGTTAGGATGTAATTAAGACAAACTGTGGTGGCACCTGGCCTCTCCTGCTCTGTTCTCAGGGCAGAAGTGGTCCTTGATCCCGGGGGTTCAGCACACTTGGCCAACATGTCAGCTATTCTGACTTTACCCACACAAGTTATTTTGCACTTTATCATATTTCCTTTTAGTTTTTCTGAAAGGGAGCTCCAAGGAATCAACTAGGCAACGGGAAGGGGTAAAGAGGATGAAGAGTAACTAAGATGTCCTTAGAGTTCTTTGTATATTTAAAAGGAGAGAACTATCTATATTAAAATATCCACAACAATCTAGCAAGTAATTCATGTTTACTGATTTGTCAAAGGCTATCCTAGGGTCTTTGCTGTTGTCTATGCCCCTAGGGAATAATCTTAAATCTCAAATATTTCTTTGTTTTATTTGGAATAAGAAGACTGAATAGCTTCTATTATTTGACAAACATTTAATGCTGAACAACAAAGGTCAAGAAGTGATCATATCTGGGATGAATCCCTAGTCTCCTAAGAAATCATGAATATCTATAACTAAAAAGGATAATGGGAGTGAGGTGGGAGTGGTGAGAGGCTTCCCTGAGAGAGGAAGATTATTGCAGTTGTAAGACTCCAGGTTAGGAGAGATGTTCATACAAAGATATGGATATGGAGCAAGGAATGACTTCCCAGAAGACTCTGTGCTATGATGTGGCTGCAAGTGCCATAACAGTCATGTTGCTGCGAGATGCCATAGATGGCACAATCTTTATAGGTCACCATACCAGGATCAACAGAGTATCCCAAAAGTATTTTCAAGTCAAGAAAATCACTTCCACTCATGAGCATGAAACAAGCCGAAAAAAATTTCCTGAAGGACCCACTCAATGCATCTGTATTTCTATTTCCCCAGACCCAAGCTTTGTGGGAGAATTTTAGTAATGCTGCATTGAGAAGCTGGAGTGAAGCTGCTGAGAGTTTGTTATCGAAATCACCAGGCTACCATTGCTTACCTGTGTATTTATTTTCAAATTTAAAAGTGGCAGTGGGAAGGTTCATTCTCATTGTTTTGTATGTTTGGCTAATGCTAAACTGTGGCTGAGCATAGGATCATGTTTGGGGAGTATATAGAAAATTAAAGACAAGGATCTGAGCTCTGAGACTTTGCCAGAATTTATAGATTTGGCTTTGTTTTATTTTATAATCATCACAAGAACAGCAGTTGAAGTATTCATACATACAACATAATCAAAACTTATTTCTCAATTGCTTGTGTTAAATCAGACATTCTTCAGAAGAGGTTCTGTCCAGAGGCCTAAGCTTACTCTTGACACTTCATTCATTCTTCTTCTCCTTGTTTCTTCTTTCTTTCTGTTCTTGCCAACTTGAGTAATTTTCATATTATCCTTTTCATTTTAAATTGTATAAGATTGATATAATAATAACATCTAGCCTCTCTACACACCCCACAAGGTAGATAGTATTCATGTGCCTAGCCATCTTGAAAATACAATATAAATTACAACTCCTTCTAATCATCCTGGAAGGTTCTATTAGTATAGCATGTTAGAAAAGAGGGCTCTGAGCACAGGGAAGTGAGGTAACTTGCCCGTCGTCACATCACTATTACTAGGTCAAGCTAGAATATAAACCATAAACCACCTGGTCTGATGTCTGGATCACATTGTAACCATAACAAACCATTGCTTTGGCTCACTCATTAAAGAAATTTTCACTCTGCCCATTTCTTTACTATAGTTTAAGCCCACTTTCCTAAGGTGGTCCCATGGCCAGAGATTAAATTCTATTGAACAGGAGGATTTTTTTCTTAGTGGGCCTTTACTGCTACTTTAACAAAGTTCGAGGGTAGCCAACACTGCATAAACCCTGCATCAGAATCCCTTCTCCCCAAAATTAAATTAGGAAACAAAACCAGCAAAACCATACTCCACCCAAACTCAACAACTTTTCTGTAGCCACGTGTAATAATTGTGAATGTCACTAAATCCTGCCCACTAGAAAAGAAGATGAAGAGAAGATTGCTTAAGGGACTAGAAGATATAGAAACAGTCTTGACTTTCAGATGGGGTGGGTAGCACTGAAGTGTTTCTCATCCTAGCATTTCAGTGGTTGATTTAACTGGCCTGTGAATCCTAAAGGTAAAAACATTTACCTATCAACAGCCTCCTTTCTACAAATGACAAATCATAACCCAACATCACTTATATATAATCTAAAATTAAAGAATATCTTGTTATTCTAATAGTCACATAACTTCACTAAAATAATATTATGTAACTCATCCTCTTAAGATTTTAAAAACATTTGTCTGTTCAAAATCCCCCATGTTATTTCAGTAACTTAACTTTAAGGAACTCCCAGTAATTGGAAAAAAATAGACTTTTAACTCCATTGATACAAATACTGACCAAATTTGATGGTAGAGCATACTAACTTTTTTTCGCACATTTTTTCTTAAGGTTCTGTAGTAGTGTTATGCTTGCTATAATTCCAGCTTTTATTTCCATGAAAGCATATCAGGTAGTACAAACAGGGCTGAAGGAAGGACAAAGCCCCAGTCACAGGCGATTCAGCTGGGATGCCTTTAAGCCTGCCTTCCCTCACCCTGTATTTAGTTTGCATAATTATTACAACATAGGATATAAGTGGATGTTACAGAGATCAGTTTGCCCTTTTGGTTTCCCATTGTGGAGTGCCCCTCCCTCGAAGGCTCTGTCTGTTCCACACTGTCTCTATGCAGAGAGCAGAAATGCCGCAGTGACTGAGGAAGTGTAATTAGTCTAGTTAATGAGCGGTGACATGCTGCCTCCCTTTGAATTCAGAGAAGCTAGGGTGCTGTCTCTGGGAAGGTGGGAATTTAACCCCCTCTCCGAGTAATTAATTGATGTCCTTGTCATCAGGAGAATAAAAATTTCACCCTAATTGTTGGTAATGGGGGATGTTACTGTGCAAGGAGGCATTGATTTCCTTGTGTCTTTCTTTTCTGTTCTTGCCATATTGATCCTGTCACAGCTCAGAAGTTCTCCTATTATCTTCAAAATAAATAAATAAATAAACCCGGCTACCTAGAGGCTGTAATTCAGGGGCACATACGTTCTACTGTTGAGATGTGGTTGAGGAGCCTAGTGTCTTTTAATCTAGTCTGCTTCTGTCACTTTGCTGGAGGGGTGACATTTCAGCTGCTTCTAGTGATGTCGCTGAGGTAATTCGGTAACTTTCATGTATTATGTGACAGATGATGTTTTCTAAGTGTACTCCCTTGATAAAGCAAGGAAAGTATTTCTGGGGAAAGTACATTATAGTATTGTAGATCTTAAGGTCATACTAACTTGTCTTCTGTATGAGAATTTAGGTTGGAAACTCAATGGGAAATTACCTTTCATCAAAAAAAAATCTTACATAACAATTTTTAAAGTATTTATTAAATATATGTATATTTATATTTTTAATGATTATGTGCACCACATGCATGCAAGTGTCCACAGAGGTCAGAAGAATCATTGGATACCCTAGGTTGTTTATGAGCCACGCTGTGGGTTCTGGAAACTGAACCTGAATTTTCTAAAGGAGCAACAAGTGCTCTTAACTGCTGATGCTTTTCTTTAGCCCCAAAGTAGGTGATTTTTATTAGTAGAAAGGAGCACAAATCAGTAAAGTTGTAAGCAAAATAAAGAATTTATGTGATGTATGTTATATGCTCCTGTTTTGTTTTGAGACAAGGTGTCACAGCATACCCCAAGCTGCCCTTGAATTAATGGTTCTCCAAACTACTACATAGAGAAGTCCATCTCTTGCTCTCTCCTGTTAGCTCTCACCAGTAGCTTCAACAATTTTCCTCCAGTTTTGTCATTAAAATATTTGGATGAAAAGAACACTTTGCTTCCCTATGACTTTATCTGTCCTTGGTATCATTTGTTCTTGAAAGAGTTATAGCCTTTTTGTGTTTGATCTATAATTATTGCCACAGCAACTAGCTACAATGCCACAGAGCAAGGACTAGAATTTTTGTTAGAAATAGAGCAAGTCTGTGACATGAAGCTGCTCATTCTTTTCATGTATCACACAAAACAAGGAAGATCAATTTGAAAATTATTAGGTATTTTTGTAAATAACTGTAAGAACACTATTCCCAGCCTTGCTAGCGACCTCTGGGCTTTGAGAGTTTAGAATCCAGCTGCTCTTCTACAGCAAGATTAACTGCCTTCTTCATATTTGCTGGCATTGTGGTAAACTATAGAGTAGAAGGTGAATAATGTACACAAGCCTCATACACAAGGCCTTGAATTCAGCATCTAATGGTCGGTTCAGGGTTTTTTGTTCTGTTTTTTCTGTTATTGATTTTTTTTTTCAGAAGAAACTTTAGTTCTGCTACAATTTTGTTAGGTGTCAAACACCATGTAGCTGTGAGTTTTACTTTTCTGTAATTAAACGTGGATTCTGTTTATTATATTTTCTATGTTCCCTGGTAAAGAATGATAGGGTTTTTTTTTTCTTTTTTCCGGCATTCGGGAAGCTCAGAGGTTTAGTGCCGTTAAAGCAGGAGCAAAGGTCTCAGAACTGTTCTTCAAAGTCTGTATTTGCTCATTCCATGCACAGAAAAATAAGTACTTCAGGCTCCTATGCTTTTGGAGCCGTTTCAGAGAAATTCATTTCCCACCTCGTGCTCTGTTACTTGAGTGTATGTAAAATGAGATTAGGGAACAACATTTGTTCTTTATTACGTTTCCCTGGCTGAACTACTTAATGTTTCTGTAGGCTGTGGGAGCGGTTGAGAAGCACAGCATTGGAGGCTACAATTTCAACCAAATTCCCCCAGCTGGCCAAAATGCAGGGCTACAGAGAGAAATGTGGGCACTGCCACGGTATCATATAGATCTTATGTTCTGCTCACTCTCTAAATCACTGATTAAGGTGCTCCGCTTGTTTTTAATATCTGTCTTGGAAAAGGAGGATTTGTCTTTCAGAGTATACCGTTTATATTCATTTCTGTGATCATATTGCTATTTTTTAAAGCATGGTTAGCCTGCCTCCTTGTATTTTGTTTGCTCTCCTGTTCTATTTTCAAAATGCATCTTTCACTTAGAGTTAGCTATAATCAGCCCGATATAAGCAGACTATCTCCTCTCTAAAATATCCCCTTAAAAGCAATACATGTTTGAAATAAAGTCAGATTATTTTTTATAATAAAGTTCTCATTTGCTTTTAATTATTGATATGCTAATAGTAATTTTTATTTTGTGAAAGGAATCCATTTTCCAATGACATTAAGAATGATTAAACAAATAGATAAATTTCCTAGGAAGTTTATGATTTTTTTTAGATATGTCCAATGTCAGATCTGAAAAAAAAGTATTTTTAATCTTCTGGCATACTCGCGGCCTTGTTTAGTTTGTCACATTTGAGGGAAGTTTAGCCAATGAATCCCTTTCAGTCGTATCAATAATTGATGCTGAAAGCTGATGGCTGTCATAATGGATGGGGAGATATTCTGAAGCCTCTCCCACTCCTTCCACCAGGCTCACATTATTTAACTACATGTTATGACCTGATGGATGAAAACCGCATAGGTTTATGGGTATTTTATTTTTAGCTACACTGCGGTAGCGATTTCACAAATGGCAGAGATATGTTGTGGGCTGTATTTCTGTGAAGGACCTTATCATGCAGTTGAAGGAATATGGACCAGCTTTGTCATGGCTCCTGCCAGTACTCTGAAACCAAGCACAGGATGCTCATCATTTTGAAGTCAGTCAGGACTACATGGAATATTCTAGACCAGTGTGGACTCCTGTGTGAAAGCTGGCTTTCAATAAGGCCACACACACAAAGGATAAGTGAGAATGATAAATTTAAGCAAGTTTTAGAAAACAGTCATTAGACTGTATTTAGTTCATTGCCACCGGGAAATACTTTAATGTTGGATGTTAGATACATGAGCAAATGCTTGAGAATCTGCTCAACTCAAAAGTGGACTGGGAATGTGGGATTGGTGCAAACCCTTTAAGAAAACAAAGATTTACAGAAACAGAAATGTTTAGAAAATTCTGTCTAGGTAAGGAGTATTCCAGTGTGGAGTCAGAACTGAGAGCCCCTCTCACATGCAGAGTGAAAAATAATCAAGGATTGAAATTCAGGATTACTCATCACGCCTGATTGTGGTATCACACTTAATAGTGAGTGGCATGCACCATGAAGGGCAGAGCATGGCAGTCTCTGACTTTGAAGGACCTTAACTGAGTGTAAGTAGTGTGATGCTATCACACAAGGATGATTGAAAATGCATCCCTCTGAAGAATTTGCCAAGCCTTTTCAGAGAAACCCGCTTCTGTGGCCACATTCTTTTATCTGTGTTTAAATCTCAGGTGCTGCTCCTATGTCGTCTTTGCACACCTAAATGCACCTGTCGTGGGGTTTTGTTTGCACTGCACTCTCTGGTGAAAACCTGTTTCACTGGCAACTTACATTTGGAGTGTGTGGACATCCCTCCCACAATAGTGTACAGAAACCCCATATAGGACTAGAATACAGGATGATAACTGCCGTAATTTCTTTGTATTCTGATTCATTAAACTATGGTTATGAGGAGCAACCCAGTTCTTTGTTAATGACAGATTCATTGAAGGCCAGCTTTCAGCAGGCTTGGACCAGAAATCTTTGTAAAGTGCTATCCATTAAACCATTAAAGTGGTCATTAAAGCTGCTCCTGCAGACTGTTACTCGTCAGTTATTGGTCTCTCCATTCTCAGTGGTCTCTCCTGTGCTCCGTTATTCCTCCTCAGTTCCAAGGAGGACCTGTACATCAGCTTCTGTCTTTTGCTCAGAATTTCCGGTGTGTATGAGAAGCAGAAAAATTGAGGGATGCTCTGTTGTGTGGGTAGAAATGTATCTTTTTGTTCCTAATTATACAGGGTAAAGATCTTGTGGGTTTTTTTTTCTTTTGATTTAAAGAAAAAAAATACTAAAAATTTCAGCATGTGGAAAGCTATAGTTTTGTCTTTCATTACCACAGAATTTTTGGAAATGAAATGACCGTGGTATAAGGATATCATTAGACCAAAACTGGCAGAGACATCTGGAGTTAATCTATTTTCCTTACTGTCCACAGTTTTGAAATACGAAATTAAGATTTATGATAGCAAATTCATAATTTACGTAAATGTTAAAGGGTCATCATTAAGACTTCAGACTTCAAAGCCAGAACTCCCAATGTGACTCAAGGAAAGTGGCATCAGGGTCCACGCCTATATCTCATTAGCAGCATTGGGGAGCAATATCTTTTTCTTCATTTTATTAATTATTAGATTCAGGTATAATGATGAAAGTAGATTGACTCATTTGTCCTCACCTTCAAACTAAGAATTTAAACTTCTTTTGTGAGTTTGGAGGGGTTGAGCTAGTCCTCTGCTGATTTTTCGGAGCTCCTTCTTGATGGTAATTTCACACAGTATGTTTTCTTCCTAGACCACAATGTCCAAAGTGACAAACCTGCTATGGATTGTACAAAATACCATCCCAAGTATTGAATTCTAAAGTCTATTGGCTCTGTCTCCAATAAGACTAAAGAAATCAAATGTCTGGTTTTTGTAAAGTGTCCTAAAACTTACTGTTCTTCTCATTTTGAAGAGCTCTGGGAGGCTTCCAAATTTGAAACTAAAGAATTCAGTTATACCATAAGGAAAATGATTAAAATAGGAATGTCCTCACTCCAGTGATGACTATTGTTGTCATTGATAGGTATCTAGTGAAGTATATGTATACATTTTAACCAAAATACAGTGTTTTTTTTTATCATTTGAACCTCTAGTGAAAGTATATGTCTGTATCAGTAGAAAAATGGCAGTATCATTGGCTATATGCTTGTCATACTGATTTACCAGTCTATTATATTAAGGTTATACAAAATTTCTTTTCATAACTAGAAATTATTCTTCAGTGGATCTACTATTCAGTTGTCCTGGGCAAAAACTTAATTTTCACCTTAAAATTTCAAAATTCAAAAGGTAGAATGTAGTGTGTCCTAGCATATCCACAGTACAGCCTTTGGAAACTTTGTGTGTGTGCCTGGCTCAGTGTTTGAAGAAGATACACAGTAGGAAAAAATATTCGTCAAATAGTGAAAGGAATTAACTCTAAGCCAGATCTTCAGACCAAGAAACATCATGGATGAGGTCATATTCCTCTAGAACTTGACTCTTTTTATAAACGTAAGAACTGGATTCTGGGAACATTATCTTACACAGTTACATGATCCCAATAGCTATCCAGATGCCCATGGTCATCTTCCTTCTGACTATCCATCTGACTGTCTATGATTTCCAGGTTTCTTTTCAATCCCTTAGCATTTGTTTAGACATGTTGATGCATGCAGTTTTTAAGAGACAATTTCCAAGACCCACATACTAGAAGGAGAGTTGTTCTTACGCCTTTACACACTCTCCATATATGCCCACCACAAACATAAACATATGCTGCACACATATACAAATAAGGAAGGAAAAATAGTAATGGCAGCAGGCTAAAATTTTGACTTTATGAAAATCAGACAAGAAGCTTGTTAAAATGTATGCTGTCTGTTCTTTTTGCATTCCTTTCTGTGGTGAGGTCTCAGGCGTACATTGAGTGAGAGTGAAGCACTGAGCAAAGCCAGCCACTTTCTCTGGTTCAGAATTAAATACACCATTGTTATACTCAGTGTTAAGTAAGTTGAGATGGGTACCGGAGGAATAAAAGTCCTTTTTCCTCTTCTGCTGCCCGCTTGTCATGTGACTGGGGTTTGTTAGTAGATTCCGTATTTAACTAAGCAGGCTATCTGTCTCACTACACATGGAGGCACACAAACACAGAGGTTTGAGTGTGATGCTGTGATTCTATCAAACTTAGGTATAAGAAAGTCATGGATGACTCTAACCTGCAGTGATCATGTAATTTGGTACTTGAATTGATGTATTTGAGAATGAAAGATGGATGATCCCATTAATAATTGTACCAGGAATACAGATGTAAACAGGATATATAATATAAGTTAATCTCAGCCTCTGTGATGACTCTGGTCTGGCATATACATTCTATCTGATCAGAGCCTGTAGATTCTCTCCACAGCTCCCAACATTCTGAGCTTTGCAAAATTCCATTATATTCACGCCTTTAATCCCAGCACTAGGGAGGCAGAGGCAGGGGGATATCTGTGAGTTTGAGGCTAGCCTGGTCTACAAGAGCTAGTTCCAGGACAGGAACCAAACGCTACGAAGAAACCCTGTCTCGAAAAATCCAAAAAAAAAAAAAAAAAAGAAAGAAAAAAGAAAAAAATTCCATTATATTAGAATGACACATATTTCAATACAGAATATTTGCACTAAGTAGAAACTAGCTAATAGCTACTTTCATCAGTCTAATAGTGAGGAAAATAAGTGCAAAGTTAGGCTATCCAGTTGCAGAGGCTAGCTCAGAGTAGGTTTCAAATGTGCTCTGAACAATTTCCAACTGACAACCACTGCAAATGGAAATTGAGTTTTATCCAAGAGAGTTTCGCTGAAAAAACAAACTCCTCTTAATGGTAGGTTGTATACCCAGCAATAGCCGGCCAGCAGAAAATGATTCAACAGCATCTCTGGAGGTTCCTGTCTTAAAATATCATGTCAGGACTCTTCCTCTTCTTCTTTCTCCTCCTCTTCTATTTTTAATTTTTTATCTTATTGTTTTATTTATACTTTTAAATTCTCTTTGTATATATATACATATATATATATATTATGCTTCCAGTTTAGTGTTGTTATGGGATTCCACAGTGTGGGAACAAATGCATCTCTCTTTCTTGTGTCTGTTCTTGGCCTCCTTTCCTTCTGGTTGCTGGTCTGGTTCAATTCCAATGTGTTAGCTTTTTATCATATTGTATCTTATCTCTTATTATATTTATTATATTATTCTCCCTCAGAAACCTGGTTGTTTTCTACTGAGAGACAGAAATGGGTGGATCTGTAGGGGAGGGGAGGTTCAGAGGAATTAGGAGTACAGGGAGGGGAAACCCTAATCAGAATATATCATGGAAGAAAAAAGGAATATGTTTTCAATAAAAGGAAGAAAATAAATAGTTCTTAGAAATGTAATTGTAGGGAAGTGTGGCAATAGTTTTCAGTTTATTTTAACTGGGTTTACATCCACTGTTCTTTCCCGATACCTGCTAATTACCATTACAACATAGGAGGGAGACTGATTGATCTGTATCTCACTGTGTTCTTTATCCTGCCTCGTAATCTTTATGTAGTCATTCTAGAATGTGAATTTTAAAATCCACTGTGTAGGAAACATGGAGTTACAACATTAGATAAAACTCAAACCCAATCACTGTATTCTCTGTTGATTCCAGTTTTTCAAAAATGTTAAAATGAAATATAACCAATGCAATTTCAAACATATTTCATTAGGGATATGCTTTAATTTTACAATCTTAAGACAATATATATTTTAAAATATATATTTTTATATATAAAAATTTTTGTAAGCAACTTTTCCCTTTATAATGAAATCGAACTAAAATTTTAGTTTGTTTGGTTGTCTAAGATTTTTTTATTTTATCATCTATAAAAAGAAAGAAAGAGCACATGATAACTTAGAGTGTAAATACTTCCTAAAATATCCACACGCCATGGGTATGGGAAGCAATGGCCACCTTGTGTGGTTTAATTTGAAGCCCATGTGTAGTGCTGTGGCTTTTTACTTTGCCTGCAAAGGGTAATCATGTTAGCAGCCAGGAGTCAGTATGTGTGTGCTGTGCCCCAAAGACACCTGCTGAGAGCTCTGTTGCTGCCTGATAGTTGCACTAAACACATTTGGGGATAAGAGTGAGGTGAGGAATTCTTTAAGTGATGGCTGTAATCCTCTGTATTTTGCCACAGACAAGGAGAAAGCATCAATTTCTCTTATTTCCTTTTTGGATGTTGAATGTTTAATTTTCTGATCCAGAAAACAAGGTATTGATTAAACACTAACAAAAGTCTTATTTTTCAGTTTCGAAGTTCATCTCTTTGTATGAGAATGGATAAATGATTTAACACAAAGCAAAGTAAAATGAGAAAAAAAAAACCCTTCCTAATAAATGGCAAGCAAAAACAATACTGAAAGGCTAGCACATATTTTAACTAAGTAAAATAAGTACTAAGTAAAACAAGATGATGTTTAAAATCTCATTAAAACTTTCTACATTTTTTGAAGAAATAATAGTATTGATTAGAGACCACTAATGTCTTTTATCAACCTCATTATGATTTATATCTGCTGTTTTCCTTGTAGTGTTGTTTTTCCTTGTTCTAGCAATATCATGAAATCAAGCTACCCATTCTTCAATTGCTCTTCCCTTTTATGGCTACTAATGTGCTGGTTTTATGAATGAGCAGGCCTCCATTTCCAAGTGGAAAGGGAAAACTAAGCAATGCATGTAGCTACTTGGCTCTGCTTTGTTATCTCTGCTGAAAAGTAGATGAGGCTCCAAATGATAGAGTTGGACATGCTGTTACATAATAATAGAGGGGCGAAAAATCACTTGCCTTGCAGTAATGACTAAGCAGCTTGCTTACCTTTTATAATCCCATGTGGACGCAGATTCAATTGGCATGATGGGGGAAAGAATTCTACCAGCTTGCTAAGTTGTGGTCTACAGGGTCTGTTTGGATCTCACTCATTGAGACATGGAGGAGAGATAAGATACTTTTCAGTTAAAACTTTTCAACAAATGCTTTGCCTTCATCCTTGAGAACTGATACAGATTAAGCAGTATTAGGAAACAGTGATTATCCTTTTTATTCAGTACCATTCCATACTAAAACCTGGTGGTCTGGTACCATCAGGAAAGGGAAGGTTCATATATGAATTAATTTAATGATGCACATGAATTATGCTTAATAGATGATTGCTTCATAGTGGAACACAGCCATCAAACTCCACAGGGTTCCTGAGAATGTATAACCTATTTTACTTAATAAATATTCCAGTCTTTAAATTGATTGCTAAACAAGTGGTTTATTCTTATAAACCTTTATGGTCACGTTGTATCAATTTAGTCATATATATCTCTTTACTTGGAGAAGATTAAATAGTTTCTTAAGGGAATTTTTCTGCCTGAAAATTGTCTGAAAATCATTTAAGTGTTTATGTTTTCAAATATCACAGAAAATACTGGTATGTAAACTGTGTTCTTAAAATTCTTCTCCATTACACAGTCCTTACGAATGAACTGTGAATGTCTCCACCTCGCCCCCGCCCCCGCACCCCCCGCATTTTGCTAGTTAGACCAGACTGGCCTCCCAAGTGCTGGAATTAGAGGTGGGTCACCACACCCAGGTGTCCACTTCTTTCTTGTTGCTTATTTATCTAATGTAGGAGATAATAGCTAACAATCCAAACAAACTGATTAAAACAAGTCACAGATGCCATCCCTATCAACATTACTTTCAGGGACAGGAATGTTTTAATTCTGTTTGTGGCCACCTTCAACATGTTGGGCAACAAATCTAAAATATTTAATTTCTAAATGCTAAAGTTGTATTTCTTTCAAACTCTTAATTTAAAGAAATCTCTCAAAAAATGGTCATTTTCAAAATCATAAAGTAAAAGAGCTGGGTCTAATTCCAGAGCCCATATTGCCTTGCCCTTAGAAAGGTGAAGACTATTCAGGGCTGTAACATGAAGGGGCCTGCTTGTTGGGGTTTCTTTCCCTCCCGGTACCCCATAGCCAGCAAGCCCCAAAGAAAATCACACAGAGATCTCTATAAGTTATAAAGCTGATTGGCCCATTAGCTCAGGCTACTTATTAGTTCTTGTAGCTTATATTAACCCATTATTCTGATCTATTTTTGCCATTTGGCTCAGTACCTTTTTCAGCTTCCTCGGTGGGCTGCACAGGACTGGGAGGAATCAGCTTCCTCCTTCCCAGAATTCTCCTGTACTCATTGCATCATTTCTACTTCCTGTCTGATTTTCCCGCCTATCTTCCTGCCTGGCCAATCAGCATTTATTTAAAACATGATTGTCAGAATACAGACAATTCTCCCACACTACAGGGCTTTTGGTACTGCTTTCATTCCACTGGCACAGTGGCCTGTTAAGAGAATTTAAAAGTACCTCTAGGAGTAGAGTCCTACAGGAAAAGAGTGATTTCTCTGTACGGCTGTGACAGAATGCAGGGGCAAGTGTTGACCAGACAGTTACATCAATCATGGCCTCACATAACTGAGTGTCTTATTATGGGCATAGTTATCCTTTCTATTTTATTCACATATCATAACTCTAAAAACATAGAAGAATAGATAGTACTTTACATATTAAGTTTTGGTTTTCTATAAACTGTGCTCTAAATTTCAAATTTAACCATCGGACAATGTAAAGACTTGATTCAATTCTGTTACCTGAAGGCAAAATCCTGCATGAAAAAATGTCCGCCTGAAACACCTTTTCACTACATTCAACAAGTATGCTACATTTATAAACCTTTCATGAATTTGAATACACCTCTTCTTCCGTTCAAGGAAAAATGCTACCACAATCACTTATTAACACTAGCAATCTAGAAAAATTCTTTCAGTTCTTCACACTCTGCTGGTAGCCTGTATCAGAGGCGCTGTTACAGGGAAAGACTCAACAAGAGCCGATAACTAACTGGATAAGGGGAGCAAAGAGAAAAGGAGGGCACAAACCTGCCACTTGGGTGACAGAAATGCCAAGAGGGATGGAACACAGAGGGAAGGGACACATAGGACACAGACTTAACTTGCTGTGTTACTTAACTTGCTGCAGCTAAACCAGAGCTGAAAACACCAGCCTCACCCTTGTCTTTCAGACATTGCTGTTACTTTCCACCTCATCTCATATTCTGGCTTATAAAGGATTGTTAGCTTCAACTAAATGCATGTTCTTTTCTTGGAAGAATGTTCTGGCAATTACTAACTGTGGAAAATATAGCCCTTCCCAACTATGTAAGCATGTGTTTTGTTCACATGGATATATACACCATTTTACCATTTTCAAATGGGATGAGAGAAAATATGAATAAAAATAAATGAAAAGGAGAAACTATTTCTGCATAAATTGGCAACCAGCTCCAAGCTGCTCTTCTAACCTTAAAGGGGCTTGAGAGTGCCGTACTGTGAGCCACACTATGGAAGAACCAGATGAACTATGTGAAAAGCCAGGATTTCTCCAGAAGTTAAGGTCATTGAAAGTTCAGTTCCAGTGAAAAAATAAAAAGGTCTGGCCTGTAGTTTGGCTAGTAAAATAGTTGGTCTAGTCCTCCTATATAATTAAATTTTGTTGTTTGTTTTGTAAACATACAAAAAGACCCAGGATGACTGTGTTTTTTTGGCAGTTCTTTGATCCGTCTCTAAAGGAACATTTAGAGGTTTTTCTCTTGGGTCATAGGGAGGATGCAGAGTCCTACTGAGTAGTTGTGATTATGGAGTGTGTGGTGTTTTGAAAATGGCAATTATATTTTTCTTTTGGCCCACAGCTTGGATTTTAGAGAACCACTGAAGAATGTTGCTTTAAAGTAAGGACCTCAGCGCTAGGGGAAAAAAAAGGTCATGCCCAGGGAGTGCCACTCAAGTACTATAATCTGTTGTGCAAATTTGTAGGGTTCTGTCCTGTGCTTAGAATCACAAGCAGAGATCAGCAGTTCCTTACAGAGTTTTGATCTCAACTTTCCCTGAATTGTATTTAAGAAGCAGCAGAGGGCTGGGTATAAAACCATCAGGTAAACTTTGGCTGAGCTAGAGAGAAAGCTTAGGAAATTTGACCTTTCTATGTAATAGCTATTTAATTATGAACAAATCATCTAACTTCTGTGTACTGCAATCATTACATTGAGAGAACCATGATGAACATAATACCCACACATAGGATTTTTATTTAAAATTAAATGAGTTAACATCAAATATTTTTAGAGTAATTGGATAGACACACATTTTCACTGTGGCTTTGGGATGAAACTACAGTACACAATTAGAACTTCATGTGTTGCATGTAGTTTATTCTTCCACTTACTCATTTTAAGACAAAGTTCTAACTGAGGTAAACAATTTTAGATTTTAAGACCAAGTGCTTGATATTAGCAAGTGTCTACTTGAGACTGCCTGTTTACTTTGAATTACCCACAAAGAGTTCCTTGCATCTGGTTCCACCTATACCAGAAGCAACTGAGTTGAGAATCTGTTAGCATTAAAATTATTTTGTTTGAAATCATGGTGGAGAGGATCATTCTACCTAGATACCTGTGTCTAGACAGGAATGGAAAACCCTTTGACATCTTGGTTAAGTTGTTTTTAGCATATAGAATAGATCTTGCTTGTGGGGTTGAAGGGCCTATTGATTGCCTGGACAAATACTTTGTAAATACAATGAGGCGTTCTTGTTTATAAATTCTGGGACAAGTCAGTACACAGATTTTATATAGTTTCTGAAATATAAAAGGCCCATTAAGCAACTTTTAGTTGAGTAACTCTTCTCGCTGTATTTCCAGCTTTCAAAACTCTGCAGAGACTGAAAGCAATCTAGCTGCACTCTAGCTGAGGAGGGTAAAGATGGGCAGCAATGCTAAAAATACAGCAGCCTGGCAAAGAAACTTGTTTGACAGGGACTGACAGTGGAGGGAGAATGGAAGAGAAAAGAAGACACAAGTGGTACGCCCAAAGGGGAAAAAAACTCAGTGAGTCCACTGGGTGAAACGGTGCTAATTTCATATTATTACAATGGCTTCATCTTAGTTTCTATTAGGAAGCTGCACAGCCAGGGTGGATCAGCTAAATATATGGAGCTGAAATAGAAATCACCTTCCCTGACAGCTAGTATTTGTGCTGCTCTTTGTCCATGTTGGTCATGATATTCACTCTTAAGAGACTGCAACAAGAGAGGCCAGAGGACCCAGAAGCAAAGCCCTTCTGCCATCACTAGCACCAAGATGGGGAAAAAAATTAGGAATGATAGTTTCACTTATTTATGATTTCTTTGCCTTCCTAACATGGATAATGGAAAGGTGATTGTCAAAGCACTTTTCTGTTTTCTTCTTTTAAGTATAAAGGATGTTAGTATACCTCACCGACTTGCTGTATTTATTCTTTCTTGAGTTTACTGCTCTCAGCATTCTGACAAGCTCCAAAAATAATGGCCAGTGCTGTGTGTTGTTAAATGTTCAGTCAGACAGATAGATACAGATGGATGAGTGCTGAGCTGCACAAAGGCAAGTCAGCATTATTTAATCAATGTTTGTTTGATCCGTGTAAAACAAGTATAAATGTAAGCTGCGTCCCATCTGTCCTATCATCCATGTGAAGCCAACCTCATTTTTAAAACTTGATTTCTTATGTAATTGTCCCGAAATGACACAGGATGATAAGTTGGAAGGTGAAGGATGGTTGTATTTAGATGTGCTTCCTGTCTTGGGCTTCTTCACTCTGCAATGGCCTTCTGGACAGTTAGGCAGCCTTGTGCTTTAGTAACTACCTGCCAGTATTTAGCAGTGAGTTTTTGATTCCCTGGCTTGCATTTGAAATTATCTGAGTCACTCCTGCGGACTTAACTAGGTTACTAACAGCATTTAGCACACTGCCTGTCCGAGAAGGCCTTCCACAGTCAGATTGGTGACAAAGGCTTTCCTTCTACTTCATCCGCCAAATGAGGTGCGGGTTGAGGGGAACCATCTCCTAACAATTAAGAAAATGGAATTATACTGTTGTGAAGCATAATGACCCAGTATCCATTACAAGTCTCTTGTCAGTTCTAGGTTTCCTTTTCATAGACTATATTCCATGTGTGCCATAGAGCTTGTTCCTTCACTAGCAATGTTTTCAACTCTTCAATTAAGCAATTAAGCCTGAATGGAGTTTTGAAATCAGTGTTGAGGTACCTTCAAAATGCATTTTATATCCACATAGTACATACTGTAGATTGTTTCTGCTTGAAGTATGATATTAAAACATGTTGACAGTTTGAAAATATAAGAAAAAAATTTAGGGTAAAAAGGGACAGACCGGATAAACATGATGATGCATAGAAACAATAGTATAAGCAGAAAAATAATCCAATCTTTCTGAAGGGAGAAAGTTGTTTTTCTGACTCTGATGGTGAGTACTGGCTTCTCTTCTTCATTGTCCCTCTCAGCTGTTTGGATTGTACAAATTGCCCTGTCGTTCGCTATGATATGTTATAAAGAAACATATAAGATGTGAGCATACAGGTGGAGAAGCAGAAGCAGAGCCTGTGCACAGCAGGCCTGGGAAAGGCCAGTCGATAGAAAGTATGTGTGCATGGGTCCAGCATGGAAGTCTGGGAAAATGTGTGTGCTGATCCAGGAGGAAAGGTTGGGAGAGTGTGTGTGCTTAGTGTGTATGTGTGTGAGGGTCCAACAAGAGAGACCAAGAAGAGTATTTCATGCAAATTATGTTCACAGTACCAGAATATAAATTGTGCTAAAATAAACTTATAAACTACAGCAGCAGAGAAGGAAATAGAAAAGTAAGATATAGCCCTGCTGTTCAAATAGTAACAGAACTTCTGTGTTGATGTTTTTCATTTGCATCAATATTGGTGATTGTTAATGTCTCTTTTTTTTTAATGTCTCTTATAATACACACACACACACACACACTATGGTCAGTATAGTATGTAGATTATGTTAGTGTTCAGCTTCACAGCTGAACTCATCCTTATTGAGCATGGCTTTAGAATTTCTTTTTAATTTTGTCCATTCCTTGTGATAAATGCCTTAATCCATTTTTCAGTATTCACCTTTTGTGTGCATTGTTTGTCTTTTACAGTCGATTGACCCCGGCCAGCAGTTCACATGGGAACACTCAAACTTAGAAGTAAACAAACCAAAGAACAGATATGCAAATGTCATTGCATATGATCACTCTAGGGTTCTCTTATCAGCAATAGAAGGTAAGAAAATGCATATATTATTCAAATTGCTGTTTTCTGGGTTTTAGATATTTGCATGGGAAAGTAATATTGCCTGGGTTGTTAGCCGTCTATGAAAGCACTTGCCTCAAACCCAGGCACAGTTTATTGGTAACAGAAACAGATTAGCATCACTACCATGACAGAAGCATCCCTCCATGTAGGCTTGGTAATTTACTGATGTTTTGATATGGGAAGCAATACTCAACTTACCTATGATTATTGATAGTTATGAGCAAACTGATGATTTTCAGAAGGTATGTCCACTAGTCATTTATTTTAAAAGTAAGGAAACGGTGTCTGTAAATAAATCTGGACATGCTTACATGGTGCCAAGGTGAACGTAGGAGTCCCTGATGTGGTGGTTAGCAGAAACGGAGCACCTTGGAAACATGGAGGGTATCAAATCTGGGATCTGCTTTGCAGTCTGTCTCTCCCACTTGCAGTGTGAAGTGCATTCCGGGAGGGATGAGGAACGAAGAGGATTGCTCCTCAGCAGACCCAGAAGGGAGGTTCCTGCTCCCCTCCTTCCAATAATCAATCCCTTCATGTGCCACACTAAAACATCTGGGAGTTCATTCCTCACAATCAGAATTTCAGGAGTCCTTTAGCTTATAGAAAATCATTAGATTGAAAGACCTTAGAGAATTTTTTTTCCTGCCACCTAATCCTTTTCACATGTCATAGCAGGCAACCTGAGCCACCACCTGTCACATACCACATTTGTCACCAGTGACTCTTCATGCTCAAAGGCTCTCTCCTTAATCTCTTGCAGTTGCTTTTAGAAATCATTGAATAGTGCTGGCTTTGTATCAATTCTTTCAGGAATCCACAGTGCAGTCTCATCTACAGGGATTCAAATATATATATATATATATATATATATATATATATATATATATATATATGTTTTCTTTTCCTGCTTTTAAAAATCTATGCATCCACCTTATCTCATAGCTCTTCTCTTGAAAGCCATCTTGGTTTCAGACAATTGTTTTAGCAGGAAAAGCCATTTGCCAAGGACCTGAGTTCAATCCTAGGATTCACATAGTAGAAGGATGCAAATTGACTTCTAACCTCCACAACAGTATGGTACATACCTGGATGGGCACACATATAAGACAAACACAAATTTAAAATGTTAAAGAAATTTGGTAAGCATAAAAGACAGACTTGGGAGTAAAAGAATTTTTTTTAATCATTTGCTAAACATGTACTTGCAACCTGCTTTTTGGCTCAAAATGGCCTTAAGTGGAATTGATGGGCCATAAAATTGTGTCATATTAGTCTTGATGTTGGGAAATATTGTAATGTTTCTTACTGGTAGCCAATACAGTAGTGTCCAGATGTCAATCTTCTTCCATCCTAATAACACTGATTAATTTTATTGAGAATCACCAGTGCCAGTTGAGGCAGGGTTAGGTCACTTTAATAACTGCTTCTATGTTTTGTTGAAAAATTCAAGCAAATGTTTGCGGATGGCTTTACATTTTAGCTCTACACCCCCATTTTAAAATGTAACAAATAGCATTTCCTTTTCTATAAAGTCTTTATCACAATAAATTAGGGAACAAAACTAAGTCACAGATAGAAGAACTAAATCTTTCTTTAATCGGTCAAGCTAATGTGGAAGTAACTAAATATATCAGCAAGAGAATCTGGAAAGCTGCCTGCCAGCTTTTGCTTTCCTCAGTACCAAATCACTGTGTTTTTGATATGTTGCCACAATTTTCCTTGGCCTATTATTTCTCACATCTTATAAAGGGTGTTGTGATGGTGGTGGTGGACTCTGGTGCGTTTATTATGACAGTTGGAAACTTATGTCCACTTTATTCTTAGGCCGTTTTTACAGTGCAGAAGCAGAAGCACTTGACTCAGATTAAAACCTGCCTTTTTATAACTCTGTGCCCACAGTTATACCCTAAATCTAGAGCTGACCTAGAAAGCAAAGTCTTTCAGTGTTCTGTTATGCAAAAGGTTAGAAGAATTTAATTAAAATTTATGGGCTCGGTGGAGAGCTTTAATCTAGATTACAACCAGGAACATCATTTTATCTCAGACAAGGCTCTGCTAACATGGAAGTACTCTGGGTGACAGCCATTCATTCTGTATAAGTCTTAGAGAGGAGGCGCTGTGCGTGAGAACTGCACAGCCCGTCACTAACTGGCTCCATGGCAGGTAACGTCAATAACACAGGGTCAAATGAAAAGGGGAACTGATATTAGCCCTGTGTATGAAAGCTAATGTGCTCTACCTCTTTTGGCTAACTGGGGTGATTGTGGTTGAGGGTTTAATATGATGTTTTTTTAATCCTTTGTCTGGTAGTGTTAGCTACTCTTTTTCATATTACTTTGAAGACTATCTGACAGACATTAGAGAAGAAACAGAAATGGATGCAATGACTTACATTGTCTTTATCTTAGCTAACAGTGTGAACAGTTACTCCCTTTCCATTGAGATTATGAAAAGAGTGTAAGTTGATGGGCATCAGGACCCTGTATAGCTCCAGCTTGCTTCCTAAGCTGCTGGGAAGTGGTGATGTTCCTCACATGCCCAGATCACTCATTATCCTGTACCGAGGAAAGCCAGAACAAATCCAGAGGGTCCAAATACAGACGGTTGTCAGTTATTGCACATCTGGCAAAATAGGTGGCGAAACACAAGGGAATTTTTGACAAGTCCAATTGCCACTTTGTTAAGTTCCACTTAAGCAGTTGGTATGAGAAAATTGTGGTTCCTGAACCAGGGATGTAACAAGGACTAGTTTAATGACTTAAGTTAGTTATTCTCAAATAAAGACCAAACTGAAGCCCTTTGTTATCAGGGAGGGAGGCATTGGAGACAAGGTTTCTTTGTGTAGCCTTGGCTGTCCTGGAATTAGCTTTGTGGACAAAGCTGGCCTCAAACTCACAGATACCTGCCTGTCTCTGCCTCCTGAGTGCTGGGATTAAAGATGTGTGCCACTACTGCCTGGCTGAAGCTCATTCTTATGTGCATATAACCATAATATAAAATAATCTGTTAGCTCATGCAGTGTGTAAAATGTTCAGAACCTATACTTTCATTAAGGCAGAGAGAGAGAAAGATGAAGAGCAAGATTCTGACTTTGAGGCATTAGTTGTTTCTATATCTAAGTAACCTTGGCTTCTCTGCGAGCAGCTTTCACAATTACAGCCTCTCTTTCCTGAGATCACAGCAGCTATTATGTTAACTCTATCTTACAGACTATGCGATTCTATTACAACTATCTCACCTGGTATTTACTAGTATGCATTAGTTAGGAGAAAACAGAGCAGACAGAGGATAGCCTACATCCTATAGAACCCAGCTCTGCTCATTCCTCCAGCTGCCTCAGGTCACCAAGGGTACTCTCCTCTGTAGAGGGTATGACTCCTAAAGCCTGGACTTACTTCATGCCCTCAGGTTTTTTTTTATTATTTAAGACTGTGATTAGGAATTACTTAAGCACTGTATTTCTAAGTTCATTTCCCAGGTTATGCTATAACTAACCTGAAACTGTGGCCCAGCATTAGAATCCTCACATCAGTCATAATCTTATAGAAGTACAGCCAAGTGAACTGGTGTCTAACTGATTCTGTGGGTCAATTTTGCCTGGGTGCAATTTAATGTACCTTCAGGTTTGTTATAATAAAATATAGGAGTAGCAGTTTCTATTACAATGGCTTATAGTTAGCAAGAGTTGTTCACTACTGTCCTAGGTAAAAACCAGCTTCCGTTCTGAAACATGATTCGTATTCACTAGCATTTAGTGCTAACTTTTCATCGGAAGTATTATATTTAATATATTAATTTAAGAACCATTTAGTGCTAACTTTTCATCAGAAGTATTATATTTAATATATTACTTTAAGAACCATTTTGGCAAACACTTTTTTAAAAAGCTGATGCCGAAGCCTAAATATAAAATAATATTTAAATGCTACTTTTTAGTGCAGTAGCAACAATTAGGACTTAGAGTGGGCCTGATTATCTAAGTGTTTACTATATGGTAGACACCATACCCCAATTTTAACTGTATTATTTATACTGAAAAGCTTGTTATCTGATTTCCAAAAGATAAAATGGGAACATTAAAATACAAATATTGAGATGAGAGCCAGTTCAGTGAGTAATGTGCTTGTCACACAAACATGAAGATTTGAGCATTAATTCACAGAACCAACAAAAAACAAGGATTTTCTGCTCATGTCTCTAATCTCAGAGATCCCATGGAAAGACAGGAGGCAGAGTCAGGAGGTCCTCTAGGAATGGATGGCCTTGTGGACTGGCCTATGCAGTGTATTGGCAAACAAGCGCCCCTGCCCCAAACAAGGTAGAAGGTGAAGATTGATACTTGACATCATCCTCTGTCCTGTACACATACACTGTGACACATGTACACCTGCCCTGTCTCTCTCTCACACACCTGAACTGTCTCTCACATACGCCAATGCAAGCACATCATACTCATAGACATAAATACGTACTATTCACTAAAGTGCAGTTTTGAAAAAGCTGAGAGCTCTTTATAGTATTAATAGTGAGAAGTGGTAAAGTCAAAAATTCTAATGTCATGTCAGCTGAACATGAAGCTGATATTCTCCCCAGCGTCCCATTTGGAACTGCGTTGCTTTTACACTTGTGATAGTTGTAACTGTGAGCACAGTTTCTCATTTAAAATCCACTCAGTTTGGGCTGAAATAACTGTTCAGAAGTTTGAATACTTATGCTGCAGCCTGGGAGCTGGAGGTTTCTAGTTTACTTTTTAGGCTCCAGGCAAAGAGAATTTTTCCAAATAAAAAACATGTTGTGAATGCTTTTGGAGTGGGTTTTGCTATTAGCTTAAAGTTTTTTTTAACATCTATCGGGAAGAACGTTGAATAAAGGACTGGGGTTGAAAAGTAAGTCACAATTTACAAAGCCGTGTGATCTTGACAGGCTGCTTCTCGCGGTCAACAGGGAGTCTTTGGGAGAGCAGAGGTCGTTGCTGATTTGATTTGTACAGGAAGTCTACCTGAAACAAAGAATATCCACACAGTGTATTTCCACACTCATCTGTGCGGGTTTCTGGGCACCCAAGTCTTTACAATCTCATTTTCCCTTTTAGCAATCCCAACATAATGTGTTTGGTTCTCTTTCTTCAGACAAGATCTGAAGACAAGGGTTTATAAGACTCTACTGTTGTCTCTAAAATTCTGAAGATTATTCTAAATTTTGAGATCAAAAGATACTGGGTAGGCAAATAAATACTAAATCTTGAACATTACTATATTAGCTCCTTCAAAAAGACAGACATTCTTAAGCAAGAGAGTTTATGATATTCATAGCACAGGCATGTGTATAACCCTTTCATCAAAGCAGATCTAAAAGGATTCATTTGTGACATACATATGAATATTCTTCAACACTAATGCTTATAAAACTGATTTTTAAAGTTTATTAAAATGTGAACATGTGTCTAAATCTGTTTATGGTATTGCAATAATTTCACACATGGGTAATATGTAAACACTAGATTGCATTTCTGGAATCTGAAAAGTCCAAGATAAAGTTACCAGCAGGTTCGATATCTGCTGAGGATATCTGGGTCATCACTGTCCCAAACAATGTCACTGCTTCAGGGTGAAGGGATGTTTCCTCAGTGGTGGGAGGGCTGGAAAAGGACTGTAAACTTGATCTTCAAAGATCCTAATTTCTTATTGGAGGACTCTGTTTCATGATTTATCACTTCCATTGATCCCTGCCATCAATATCGCTATTATGTTTCAGTATGTAACTTGGCAGGGGCTTGCAATACCCATAAAAATTTGTTTTTATTTTCTTATGGGAGGAGCTTATATTTAAAGTTTTGAAACAAATATTTGTAATTGCTTCCTTTCATTATTACCTTCTTTAACTAGCCCATGATGCAACCTGAAACATCTTTCTTACTAATGCATCATGGACTTTTCTTGGTTCTGAGGAGCTTACTGAGAGAAGTCACTCACTAAATATTGGTTTCCTTGACAATTTAGTGATTCTATTACTGCTACCTACTACCTAGAATCAGTAGAAAGTGTAAGTGAAGTAATGGAGTTAAAGCCCTAGAATGCCTGTCACCCAGGAAATGCCCAATAAACACTGGACACTACTATCATTACTGCTATATGTTTCCTGTCACCCAGGAAATGCCAATAAACACTGGACACTACTATCATTACTACTATATGTTTCACTGCTCTTGTACACAAGTTTTTTTTTTCCTCAAAAATTTTTGAAATGATCTATGGAAAAGTTAGCAATATTCAAATGAGAAAGCTGCATGTGTTTAGAGTTGTTTATAAAGCAAAAGAAAATATTAGCACTTGATAAATGAAAACCAGACCCTAATAAAATTACATATTTCAACAAGAGAAACATGTTTCCTTTATATGTGAATTCAGAATATATCTTCTAGTGTTAGATTTGCATAATAGAAACAGTTAAAAATCTTAGTGTAAATAGTATAGATGATAGATGATGGTGATAACATTGTGATTATTTATGAGATGGCAACTCTCAGCTTTAGTAAGTGAACAGCACACAAATTCACCACTTCTGAGATAAATGCAACTAAAACAGTTAATGAAAACCAGAGGTAGTTTTCCGTAATATTGATTTTTCCGCTCACCACAATGAGATGTGCTGCTCCAGTCCTGGTGAGGCCTTTCTTCTGTGGTTAATCCTGTACCAAGTTAATCCCACATCAATCACTGACGACTACTGTCCACACATGTGTGAGTGTTCGCCAGTTTCATACCATGGCCCTGCTGTGAAATAGCCTCTTCTGTTTTTTTCAGCCCATGTATAGAAAGTTGATGCATAGTCTATAAGGAAAAACATGAAAATGTTTTTATTTTACTTTTTATTGCATATATTTTCAATTTTTCATATGCTATATTTTCATCATGTTCATTGCTTCCCAAAGGCCACCCAGTTCACCCCCACTAAACTTCATGTTGTTCTTCTGTCTCAGAAAAAAATAAAAAACAATGAGAAATGGAAAATGCTATGGGTGGTACCGAGTAATGAAGACAGACAGGGAGGGGGGTTACAGCGGGCCTCCTGATGAAGAAGGAAAGGAGAGCTCTGATAGTCTACCTGCTTCCTTACCAAGTGTGACAGTGGCTGTGGGTCCCTGGGAAAGAGCAGTTCTTCAGGTTGGCTGAAGTCTTAAATGAATGGAGGTCAGCTATGAGGAAGCCCCAAGTGGATAGAGTGGGACTGACATCGCAATATTCTTAAAAACCGGGAAAGTAAATTAATACAACTCCAACATTTTCTAAAGGAATTTTAAATGTAGTGAATATGAATAAATGATACTCTGACTTCAAATAATTAAAAGCATTTTTTCCACAAAAGACTAACTTCAAAGGTTACATATATTCTTTCTCTTATCAACTCAATAAATATTCTTTCCCTAATTTCTAGTTCTTTCTTTACTTGCTAATAATCTGTGGGCACCTTGTGTGGGGATTACCTAGCTCTTAAATTCTATTTATAAAAACAGTACAAGCAGCTGGGGAGATGGCTCCATGGTTTAGAGAATGCTCTGCTCTTGCAGAGGACCTGAGTTGTGTTCTCAGCACCCATGTGGATGCGCTCACAACTGCCTGCCTGTAACTCCAGACCCAGGGAATCTGAAGCCCCTAACTCCACAGGGTGCTCATATGCACATCGTTAAAAAAAACAACAACAAAGTAAATCAAAGCAGAAAAATTTTATTAGACAATATACCTCATTTTTCTGGAAACCAAGGTTTATTTATTTATTTATTTTTGAGTTCCATCCAATTATTTGTTGAGCTGATCTCATTTGTCTTACAGCGTCCACAACATCAATCATTGATGCAGGCAGACAGCACAGTTCCTGTAACACTTCCAGGCTTTCGCATTTCAAGTTAATTATGTACAATAGTGACACAGTTTAATCCTTTTCTTGTTTATTTTTTAAATACAGAAAGCTCTTTTTTTTTTATTGTTGAGCAGCAATAAAGACACATACCTTAATTTGTCCCAACTAGCAAGCAAGATGGGAATTTTAGCCTTAGAAATCTGAAGGAATTTCACAATTTCAGGCTTATTAAAGGCCATCTAATTACAGCTGCTTGGATGGCAACTTTCCCCTACCTGGGACTGAGCCACAAGCATAAAGATGTGTTATTACCCAACTCCTGTTTCAACTGATAAGCCAGAGAAGAGAAAATAATTTTTTAACTGATGATTGCTAGTGGTGTTTGTTTGCTTTGTTTACGTTTTTACTAAGGAAGCCAATCAAATATTGAGTAAGAAAACCCTGGATATGAGTTTGTTTTCTGTCGGCAGTGTCATATTTGATTATGGGATGTTCATTACTTTTACAGTATATGGAGACAGAATTTGTTAATGAATTCACACTTCAGTATTCTGAATATATAGAGAGCTATGTCTCCTGTGAATTTTTTGATGTTAGAATTGGGGCATGAGATATAGATTTCTGAGAAGTTACTAAAAAATTTATTTCTCTATTAACTATTTTTTAGTGTAAAATTTGAAAGGAAAATCAGGAATTGGAATTACTTTTCATCAATAGATAAAATGGAATAGGTTTATTTCATTTACTTATTGCATCAATTACAATACTCAATAGCATTTCGGAAATTGTGCATGTATTCTTTAATTTCATTCTTATAAAGTGTTGGCTGGACGACATTGTAACAATAATATTCCCATAATATCAATGAAAATGGATGATCTTAGTGGTTTTTATACACGTCTCCTACAGGCTACCCCATACTATGTTCTGAGTATCTCATTACTAGATGAAGCTTTTGAATAATCGCATCCTTATGAATATAAGCCGTGTCTGTAAGACTATACATTGTAGTGACCTCAGAGTTGCCCCCAGGCAAAATGATCCCTAACAAATGAGTTTCTTCTAGTGCAGGAATTGATAGCCTCCCCAAGCTGTGTGTTTGTTCTTGCTGTGAATGTATAGCCAGGTTAGCTCTCCAGCTCCTTTTCTGGGCCCATTTTCAAAGCTACCCTTCTCCAGCAGTCCAGAGGGCAGAAGGTCAGGCAGAGGAGGGCACAGCGTGGTGAGGAGACCCTGACTCACAGGGACTTTTATATGTTACTCATTTGTCAGCTCTGAGGTGATGGACTGCAGTGACCACACAGCAAAGAATGCATTTGAAAACCAATTCTGAATTTTGCAAAAGTGAGGAGGATAATTCAGGCCACAGCTACATCAAGAAATTCAGGGACACTGTGTCTTGGGAGGGAATTGTTGTTTCTCTTGTGTGTTGCAAGGGAACTTCTTCATTGTAGCAGCTCTGATGCAGCTAGGAGTAGTGTCATGGCTCAAGGCAAAGAAAATAACCCTGCATCCTTCTAAATTAAATAAGTTTACTTGTTACTTAGTGTTTATTGATATATTTCTGGTCCAAGTGTTGTCAGCAAAGTAAACTTTCTGTGTATTCTAATATGCAGAAATTTCTGTTTAGGGACTTAATCACCAATTCATTGTTTGGGGATTTTGATTTTGTGTGTAGTGGAGGGGAGAAGGGGAATAATATATATATATATATATATATATATATATATATATATATATATATATATATAATAGATAGCCATTATGTGGCATTAGTTTCTCAGTTCTTCTGCCTTAAAAATGGAATGAAGTTGTTTGCTGAAGTATTGTTTATTTTAACTACATGCAGAAATTGAATGGCCAAGTGTTCCATGTTTTGGTGCTACTCTATGAGGAGGAACAGAGAAAGCTCTTCCAACCATGCTGCTCCACTTCCACCTCTGACAGGAAGTGTTAGTCGGAAGGGACACTACCTCCCCTCCCTGTCTGTTGCTGCTCTCTCTCACTTGCTCCATTAGAGAACTGCTTCCTTCCATGAGCAGACACTTGCTAGCCTCTTACTAGCATTGGTTTTCTTTACACTGTTTTGTTTTTAGCCTTAGTGGCTTCTACTTGAGCTTTGCAGTATCAGCCCCATGAAATAAGTCTGATTTCAACATGGTAGAGGTAAAAGCAGTAGGAGCCAGCTTGCAAGAGCATTAGAATGTATCGCTACCAAATCTAAGGGACTAAATAATTCTTTTTATCTTAAAATAACTTTTAATAAATAGATGAATTCAAGAAAGTCAAGGCTATCATAGAGATATCATCATGAGATGTGGTACACAAGTGTGAACATTCCTCTAATGGTGACTTAATTCTGTATTGATAAAATAATTCATGTACTGTTTTTTTCATGCAGCTTCAATGCAGAAAGACTATTACTGACCATTCATAACTACAAATACTCTTTACACATGGATAAATCTTTTCAAGTCAAATTATCTTCTGATCAGAAAATTATAATCCACAGTAAATTGAATGGGTTTTGTTGTTATCTGGGCCTGTAGCCTAATTAGTCCTGCTCAAATTAGTATGGAAGAAAGATTTTATTTTAACCCTGCCTTGACAAAGTAGCTCAGGTGAAATATTCCTTGACATTGCAATATACTTTCAAAGTTGTAAATTATTTCTAAGTCATTAATTGCCTGGTTAAATATTCTTTCAAAACACATAGCTTCTTTCTTAGGAGTCTTTCTTGTTATGTTAGTATTCAAACACATGCACAATGTTATGAAGCACTGTCCTTTTAACCTTATTTTTAAGTGAAGAAAGGGGCTACTGTCCAATGAGTTGGAACTCATTGACCTTGAAAAAGAAGGCAGTGTGGTGAGGCACACGCCTTTAGTCCTAGCACTACAGTGGAGGCAGAGGCAGGCAGATTTCTGTGAGTTCTGGCCAGCTTCGTCTACATAGCGAGTTTCAGACTGGTCATTGCTACAGAGGGAGAGCTTATCTCCAAAAAGGGGGTGGTGGTGGTGCGGACTCAGAGTTCATGCTGAAGTGTGTTATTTCTACCTTGACCTGTAACTAGAAATTACCAACAAATAAAATAAGAACCTAAAAAATTGCCTCATTCTGCCTGAGCTGGTACTTGCTGTATGTAGCATGCTGCCCCAGAAGAACACAATAGTGCGGCTCTGTCAAACATTTACTTCTCTACTTTATTTCTTTTACTATTAAATTTTATGTACATGGATGTTTTGCCTGTATGTTAGTCTTTGTAGCACATGTGTGCCTGGTGCCCTCAGAGGGTACAGTGGAGAAGGCCTCAGATTCCCTAGAACAGGAGTGACAGGTGGTTTTGAATGCCATGCGGTACTGGTTATTGAACCAGGTCTTCTGGACAAATAGCCAGCTCCCAATCACTGAGCTACCTCATAAGTCCTACATCCCTATTTTAAAGGCTTGAGTTTACAACTCTAGGTATAGTGGACTCAGAGCAACTGGGCTTTATCCTGAGCATGAGTAAGTAGCCAATGTGTCACTAGAAGGGATCCATTGATTGATGGGACTCGGTTTAACATGGGATTGGGCTAAGTGGACTCACTGTACATCTGGGACCAAGGCTTAGGGTTTTCACACATCTGACCAGATGAAATAGTCATTTTGGTACTGGAACTGTTTACACAATTACTGCTAATTAGAGAGCATGAGTGGATCACTATAGAGGAGATTCTAAACTTCTACTTATTTTGTTAAATGGAATAAAGCAATAGAAAGAAATACAAGTCACTGATCTAAGCTGATAATGAGCAGTGAAATTAAAAAGAGCCAACTATTGTGTCCTGGCGATGTTCACCTTCAGTCCCTGCAGAGGAATGTGGATCTCTGTGAGTTCAAGGCCAACCAGGGCTGCATAGTAAGATTCCCATCTGAAAAACAAAGTTGCCATAGCAGTATCAATCTATCCTAAGAATTTTATCAGAGACTAGCACAAGGCAAAGACCTCTGGATGCTCTTGCCATTTTAATAACTCTTTTCTATACCACAAGCAAACAGTAAGCAAAAATGCAATAACCTAAGCCAAACCCTAACATTAAACAATTGAAAGAGGTCTTCCTGACTCCACGTAAATAAAGAATGATTCAATCTAATTTGTCATAATTCTCTTTTCTTTCATTCCTCCAGTTTGATTTAGATTTCTATCCCCAGAGTCCCCAGAGAAACTCAGTTTATTCGCACACACTTAGCTTCTCAGTACACTATGGTGAGTGTTACTAATGCACATGCAGACTATTTTCTGAATAAAAGCATTAAAAATTAAATAACTAATATATATTCCTCCTGTTAAGTCACCTATCAATATAAACAAATTTCGTAGATCTGGCCTCCCAAAAGACACATACTAATTAAGAGTTTCTGAGAAGTTACATTTATAGCACCCAAGTTCAGAAATCCCTTAGAGTGCATATTTTCCCAGCATTTCTTAGAAAACATTCGTGAATATATCATACTGAAAACTGATGTGAAACTTCCTGATGTTGAATGCAGTTTCTGTGCTGGAGTTAGTAGTTTTAGGATAGGGTATCACTTCCTGCAGTCTCTTCACATCCCGTCTACAGCTCAGGAAAGGGTGTTGAATGTAAGACTTAGTAGACACCAGATCTCCTGGGAAAGCAACGCTTGCATCTCCATACTGTAGGGCTGAGAGAACTTGTCTGACCCAGCACTCTGCTAGTGTGGATAAAGAGAGGATCACAATAGACATAGATGTTCATTCTAGAACACCCTCTCACTGACAGCATCAAAGTGGAAGAAGATCCTTGGCATTATTTTTAGGGTGGGGCTGATAGCCTGATGATCAGCATTCTCCAATATCACATTATTTTATTTTCAGTTTCCTTACTTTCAAAACACTAAGACATAAATTGGTGTTGATCTCAGCCACTTGATAATCTTAAGGTACAAAGGTCTTATTTCTATCTTTTGGAAGTTCAGTCATTATTCATTAGTAATCCATCTCCCATAAATTTTATTATTCATAGTTTTAGGTAGTTAATTCATTTCATAATGACTGTCTAAAATTATGGCCTTCCATGTGGCTGTAATCAAAGGGTTATATTTAGGCTAGCCTTTGTATCTACAGGAGTTTGGTATTGGGGGAAAATCAGGATCTTTTATCAGTCATGAGCTGCCAAAACTCAAAACTGTTTCTTGGGTAGCTGAAATGGATGAATAATGTTCCGACCAACAGTGTGTTTCATTTTCTGCTCAAAAGACTTTCCACTTAATGGTGGTCATATCCTATATCCACGTGTTCATCTCAGGGTGAAGTGACTTCCATCTGAGTGTCATTATTGTTCTCGGGAGAATCAGTTATACAACGGGAATAAGAAAAGCAGTCAAAGTAATTGCAACTGGCAATCAGGGGAATATAACATTTTTAGCTTGGGAGCACATGTTCCAAGATAAAGAAAAAATATTTTTCTGTAACTCCAGGGCACATATTTCCCAGGGCCAGAAGGGACCATGCATGTGTTCTAGTGTTTCCTTCCACAGCATACTGATGTCCCTGTAAAGCATGGCTTTCTCTCCAGGGACAGGAAACTCATTATCTCTCTAGGAAACCTACTACCCTTTTGATTCTGATTATTTGAAAATGTATCATTGCAGCAGAGACACAATTCCTCTGTCTGTAGTTAACATCCTGCAGAATTGAAGCTGTGTCTCTGCACAGTAAATTAAGGCCCTGCAGATGCTCTCAGGTAGCTCTTATCCTCAACTCCCAATCTTTTTTCTTTTGCTCCTTTTCTATATAAGACATGTTTTCCTTTTCTATAAAGAGTCACATTGGTTTTCTTGTAACTTTGGTAACTGGCCTTGGAGGAAACACAAATTGTCTCTTCTCTCTCTTAAAGGTATTACAATAATAGAAAATTAATCTTTAAGTCAGAAAATCACAGTAAAGAACATCTCTGCTCTTTAGTAAATATTGGAACTGGTCAAATTATGCATTCCTTTTAATCAGGAAGATTATCAAATATAAATAAGAAAGATATGGAATTATGGTCAAACCTGCAATAATCAAGTTCAGCAAGAACCCAGTTTGTTGCCTATAGTGGGTAGTAGTATATAGGAGTATCAAATGTGGCCGAGTCCTGTCTACAAAGACAGGTATAGGTGGAGGCTACATATGAGAAGGAGGAGACAGAGTATATTCTAGGATATAGATAGAAGAAAACATTTTCTGTCAGCTGAAGCAGGCCATTGCCCAGAGCTAAACAGAGTGAGATGAAATTAGAAAAGTTTAGTTTTAATTTGAAATGTAAAGGAAAGTCAGCATTGGGCTTGCAGAAATCACAGTATTTGAGATTGTTTTTTTAACCCTGTTGTTGTTGTTTAGAAGAAACAAATGTGAAGATGATACAATCATTCTGCAGGCAGTTGTTGCAGTCCATGAAGTGGTTCATATGTTGCAACCTTGTGAGTCTAAAATGAGATTTTACTAACTGGAAGTTCAGACACAGGAATAGTAGAAAGACAGACCTCCTTCACCAGTGCGGACAACTTGGTGTACCTTTTCTTCATCTTCTTCTTCCTTCTTTTATGGTTTTTGTTTGTTTTTTGAGACAAGGTTTCCCTGTGTATCTCTGACTGACCTGCAACTCACTCTGTAGACCAGGCTGGCCCTGAACTCACAGAGAACCACCTTCCTCTGCCTCCCTGAGTGCCGGGATTAAAGGCATGTGCCACCATCTCCCTGCTTTTTTTCTTCTTTTTCTGAAAAGATGATCAAGACAGGAATTAATTTATACTATTTCTTGAGACTGACTGAATGGATTTAGATGATGTATAAGTAGCTAAACCTACAATGGATTATTTGCTATTGTGATATTCCACTTTATATTACATCTTTAGACTCAGGCATTTTTAATTAACTTTTTATCTGGAAACGGGGTAAAATGAGAAAAAGAGAATATTACCAAATTATTTGATAATCTTTGCAAACTATCTATTGCTAGCATAAGTGGTCATGCAGTGAATTCTACAGGCATCTGGGTAATTTTTTTTTACATTATTTGGTGTTTTTGTCACATTAGAAGAACACAATATATGTTGCATAGTTTAACATGATGTCCTGGTACTACTTATTTTTAATCTGGCCTAAAAGCTAAAACGAAACATATTGGAACTCCTACGGCTGTAAATGGGATAGTAACATAACATCACTGTTAAACCCGAGCCATGCTGTTCCCTGTTGTGAGTTTTGTCAGCTTGTTGACTAATAACTTCATGTTTTGCAGGTATCCCAGGAAGTGACTATGTGAATGCAAACTACATAGATGGGTATAGGAAGCAAAATGCCTATATTGCAACACAGGGATCGCTTCCTGAGACATTTGGGGACTTTTGGAGAATGATATGGGAGCAACGGAGTGCCACAGTTGTCATGATGACAAAGCTGGAAGAAAGGTCAAGGGTAAGGCTGAGTGTCTACTTTTTCAAAGTCCTCCATTCACGGTCTCTGTGCTGTGTGATCCATTCTATTCAGCAGCTACTTTTTCCCCAAGGTAGCCCTCTTGACAATCAGTCATTGAAAATGGATGTCAAAAACTCTGATTAAACTATTTTTCAAAACTCTTCTGCCCATGCTCCCCACCCAGCCCATTTCTACATGTCCTTCAGCAGGGTCTATCCAGGCCCAAGCCACCCCACAAGTGTCATTCTCTGCCCCAGCCTCTTCTGTCACTGTCAGATACAGAGCTCAGAAACCAAGTGCAAATGCCTAGATCTTGTTCACAAATACAAACAATATTTAAGACTGAAGCAGCATCTCCACCACCGCTCTGAAATCTACCACTCCTATAGAGGTGTGTACCAATTAGGATTACCTAGACAAAACTCATACACTGAATTTAGAAGAACTTCATCCAAGAATTCAAGGATGTTCAAACTCTTTGGAAGAAGGACGGGTATGGTGTCTCATGTTCTTATCACAACACCCAGGAGGCTGATGCAGAATGCAGAGTTTGATACATGTGCCAGCCAGGGATACCTAAGTAGATCCTCCCCTAAAAAAGGCAAACAGAAATATAAAGCTTCTAAGTCTTCTTTAAAAGGAAATTCTCACATGTTAGGATAGTCACGTTGGTAGAGTGAAATGGACAGTGATATCTGAGGATATAATCACTTTGGTTAGAGAAAAATGAATATTAGCTATGAACAAAAACCCATGGAGATTTTCAGCCATATGTACTTCCAGCATTTCACCTTTTTCTTTCTCATAGTCTGTGTACAAGTTCTAAAATTCCTTGAAAAGGTGACATACTTAAATTATTGAAATTGGCACAGTTGGGCCGGGCAGTGGTAGTGCACGCCTTTAATCCCAGCACTCGGGAGGCAGAGGCTGGTGGATCTCTGTGAGTTCGAGGCCAGCCTGGTCTACAAGAGCTAGTTCCAGGACAGGAACCGAAAAGCTACAGAGAAACCCTGTCTCGAAAAATAAAAATTAAAAAAAAAAAAAAGAAATTGGCACAGTTTAACTCAGGGTAGCCGGAGAATGATGCAGTTTAAAACATAGCTGAGAAAATGTGTGGAGGGCGTTTATGAATTTAGGCTTTTCCAAAATGACTAGATTTTAGTAGCAAGTCATTGCTCATTAAGGTCTATGAGAAGAGTTTCAGTCATCATATGGGTTCAATATTATAGTCCACAGAACATTAGTTAAATACTGTTGGTTTGGAAATCTAAAACATAGCACACAGGCAGTATGCCATATTCCCTAGGGAATGCACAGCTTCCAAATGTGGCTGATAAAAATCAAGTTTAACCTTGAGAATTTAACAAATAGGTCTCTGAATTCTGTTACTGAAACATGGGGAGCATCCATGCTGATTTTGAGACCTGAGGTGAAAGGTTTCTTTCTCTTCCGTCAAGCATGCTTACAAGCCAAAACCCAGTTTCCCATCTAAGAGACAAATAAGATATGTCATGTGTTCTCCCAAGTTTACTGTATAACCGTGTTCCTTAGCCCAACTGTATCGATGTCAGGAGAGTTTAAGACTGCCCAGATAATTTATCTTGTAAAAGCTTATATATAGGAAAACACTAGAAACCTACAAGGCTATCTTAATGTTGAGAAGTAAAGTGATATAGTATGGTGCTGTTTTAGCAAAACTAAAGCTGAGATCTTTGAAAGTACCTAATTCCATATAAACTGATATAGAAATGTCTATGGCTTTGAAAACAGTATTTGTTTTATACTTTACATACAAAACCCAGTAAGCATATAAATGTACTCAAACCCCTGAGTATCCCCAATCCAAATGATCCTTAGATATATATGAGTTAATAATTATAACAATATCTAACCCAGTAAGTGTAACAATATTTCATTAAAACCCATTTTTTTAAATGATTGCTTCTATGAACTTTGCTTTTCCTGTAAATAAATCCAGAACCAGAAAGTCACAGAAAGTCACCAAAAGTCATTCTGAAAGCGAGGTCAGAGAGAGGAATTGAAGGCCAACCTTCTAGCACGACGATGCATGTCCTTCCTCATCAGGCCATCCACTATGACACGCCTATGAAGCTGAGAGAGCTGAACTATTCTAGTACAGCAGGCATGTAAATCGCCCAGACCAGGTTTGCTCTGCCTAGAGATACCAGCTGGTAACAAGCAGTCGTTTGCAAGAGCTGTTTTCAGTAAAACACACATTTTATCTTGACACTGCAGGCCTTCATTAAACTATGCACAGAAACTTGTTTTGAAATAACCAAATGAAATTCTGCCCCTTTTCTTCCTAATTGCTTCTAATAATAAAGTTAGTTTTAACTGGGCCCTCTGCGGCTGCGACATCTGATGGTAATGAGCGGTTCCTGGCGGAAGGCATTGTGACTTAAATACCTGCAGTTTATCTTTGTGTTGCAGGCCACCTCTCCTCCCCCTCAGACAGGGGAACTTATTTGGAAGTTACTAAATGAACCTTTGTTTGCTCCCTCCATTAATTACTCTTTGGTCTTGCAAGTTTGGCCGTCTGCTTTATTAAATGGCCTAAGGAGGTCAATTAAATTGCTGTCCTGTGACTTTTATTCTGTGGTGCTTCAGCATGTACCCAAGCTTGTGATGGCTTGCCTTAGCCAGTAGGCAGCTGGGCAGTCTCAGTCATCATCCATTTGACAAGACAGCAATTATTGTCCCGACCCCACAACATCCAGAGCCCTTTGTTTGTCCTTCCAGCACATTTTGGAAGAAGGACCAGGTCACCAAGCAGATTTAGCAGAGCACTGGTGGCTCAGATGATCTCATCTGTTTGTCCGTCATTCTCCTCCTGTCTTCCTGCTTCACCTTTCCCTGCCCACTTGATCTTTCTTCTACCACAGCAAGAAGAAAAGGAAATGGATTTCTGGTCTTTCAGACAAGAGTGTGCATTGAATTTCACTCTAACAACAATGCTATGAATAGTGGTTAGTAGTTACAGGGATGTAGAGCTCCATATTCTAGGAATCTTGAACGTTCCATACTTGATATGAGACCTCAAAAGAAGGTTTTATTCCCAACAGCCAACCTCAAACCAAATATTGAGCTAACTAACTTTTCAGTGATATTCATTGCAATTCATTTGAAAAAGTACACACACGTGTATATATGTGGGGTGGGGGTTGTACACATGGGTCCATGTTAATGTCAGTTGTGGTGCAGCAGGATACATAGTTCAGAACTGTCACCAACAATTTGAGTTCACTTGTGCTTTAGGGACCTCCTCTCCCGAAACACCATAGAAAACAATTTCAGCATGAGCCAGTAATTTATTAAAAGAAAAATTTAACAGATTTAAAAACAGGAGTTTATAGGAAGGTGATTCGGGGTAGTTAAGACATATTCAAACATGGGTAGGAGTTTTTCAAGGCAGTAGCACTTGAGTAGCCATACGTGCCATTTGGGTGGCTTTAAGGTTGTATCTCCAATGGTTGATTAAACCTTTCCCCTGCTTTCTGGTAACTGAGATTATAAGGTAGTTCCAATAGTGTCTCAGATGGGATTGTTATCTGGTAAGATGAAACCATGGGCCTACAGAACTGTGCAGGAGATTAAGATATATATTTGATGTAAATTCGGGTTTCTGGTAAGATTCCTAGAAAATTATAGTTCTCCAGCTGTGAAGAATGGTCGCATAGGCTTAGTCAGCCCTAAGGCAGGCTCACTGCTATTTAACATTCTAATCTGAAATATATGTATCTAAAAAGAAATATTTTATCTAAATTGGCAACCTTAATATATATATATTATATAATATATACATATATATTATATAATATATATATATATATATATATATTATATATTGGGTTTTCGAGACAGGGTTTCTCTGTAGCTTTGGTGCCTGTCCCGGAACTAGCTGTTGTAGACCAGGCTGGCCTCGAACTCCCAGAGATCCGCCTGCCTCTGCCTCCCGAGTGCTGGGATTAAAGGCGTGTGCCACTACCACCCGTCTTGGCAACCTTAATATTATCCTGGGATTCTTGTTGTCAGCAAGTGACAGACCTCAGCCTAATTCAAGAGTAAGGGGATGTTCTCTTTTTCTATGTCTCCATTATTCCCCCCGCATGCTTCTATTCTGACTCATTAATACTTTGTGAATGAGGATATTTATTGTCTATAGCTTTGGTGTCAGGAATTAAAAAGAAAGGGAAGACAACATGCCATTATACATGGGGATACCACTGTCAGAGGAGAAAGTGTCATCAGGAACATGGTTGTTTAAAGTAGGTATACTTTGTAGTCAAATGTCTTGGCCTACAGCTCAACTCTAGTCTTTCCTAATAGGTACATGGAAGCTAGCATGTTACTTGGCCCCTCAAAGCCTTTTTCTTTTGGATTACATGCAAACGATCCAATAATGCAGCTCTTGTCTTTACCACTGGAAACAGTTTCAGGATGAAGTACAGTTGAAAGCCTCAGCTATAGTTTAGTTAGAGTGTTGCTTCCTTTACTATTTTTGCTTCAAAGCTAGCTTCTAAGTAACATTTTTGTTTCCAAATTAAATTAATTTGTTTCTCTGTGATTAACAGTGAAGCCTGAACAACCTCATAGAACTACCACACTTGTTAATTTCCACCTAGCTTGTGGCTCTTCTCCGAGTTGTCCTCAACTAGAGATGGTGTGTAGACTGCCATTGCCTTTTGTACTGACTTTCCTCTCTAGACATGTTCTCCAGAATTCATATCTTAACAGAGTGGATTTGTTAATTTTTCTGAAAATATATTTTGCAAAGGACATTCTCTTCTGCCTGTTGCTTTCATTGCAAGATGATACAGGATGAAAACCATGAGTCATACAGGCATGGGTTACATGTAGTGATAACTGTCACTGAGGATAATATGGACCACATTTCTGTTTATTTCAGTTTGCATTCCCTCTGAACCATATTTTCTTACAGGAACTGATCTCTCTCAACTTTCTGTTTTGTCTCTGTCTGATTCACCTTCTGAATTCCTATGGTTTACCAATACTACTGTGACCTTCAGAGTCAGAACCTGCCCCTGAGAGAAAAGCTATGCTCAATTGTTTAAGCTACAAGTCTCATTGGCCTGTTGCTAAGAAATTGACAGTTCTTAGCATTTGAACAGCCAAAGCAGTCCTTGCAGAAGAGCAATGCTGTCTGGAATCCAGGTTGTTCAAGTGGAAAATTCAAGTTCTTTGATTTTTCCACGTGTATTGACTCTCTTCATTCTCAGTCAATATTTGCGTCCTTTGTGCATATAGTTATCTTGCTTCATTTCCTACAGAAACGTAGTGAAGACTGTTTATTTTAGCTTACAATTCCAGGCTGTGGTTCATCATTACCTGAAAGTCAAGTTTGAAGCACCTATCACATTGTACCGAGAGTCAAGAGTTGAAAGCAATCCACACATTTTCTTCTGTCACTTTTCTCTTCTTCCACAATTCAGGACCTCCTGCCTCTCTTAGGGAATGATGTTGGGTCTTCCTACCACAATAGTATAGTTAAGATACTATCCTATAAACATACCTGAAGGCCAACCTGATCTAGGAAATCTTTCACTGACAACTTATTCCTAGTTGATTCTATGTTGTGTCAAATTAACAACTAAAACTAACCATCAGCCAACACAGAAAATAAAGGTGTAAACTGAGTGGTTTTGATGAGTTTCACTAGGGTAACTCAAGAAACTAACAAACAAAAAGACTAAAGTCTAAGGTTTTTCAAAATAAAATATGATCGCTGCCTGAAATCCACAGCTCATTTTCAAACCACTGGAGAATGTGCTGCGATAAAAGGCACTGTGAGTTTTATTTCAGTTTCCATTGGAACTGCCAAGTCCTCTCAAGTTCTGCATAGTTCATTGATTCTGTAGCAAGCCATTTTCCTGCCCTAGAATGTGGTTTCTAATTGTTTCCATGTTTCATATTATGCCAATAAGCACATGGATTGGTCTGGGCAACCACATGGAGGAAAGAAAATCTTTGGAAAAAGTGAAGCAATGTTACAGTAAAACGTATGCAGCTGGCAATTTCACTCCAAGGGTGTTATTTGTGGGTGACTGAGTGCACAGTTGGCAGCCTCCCCTGAAGAATTAGTCTCCGAGGTAGGATTGGCCAAGGTGATTTCTGGCTCGGGAAATGCCCTTATTCACTGGATGATTGTCTACTTTTTAACTTTTTCCTTCATCTGTGTTCTTTTGACTGGCTTCTACTTTATCTCCCATCTAGTGGTTGATAAGACAGGGAAGCCTGCTTAGAAAATGCTTTTGCAGCCTTCTCAGTGTTCGAAGCTGAAATATCTGGGAAGAGATTTAAAGGACATCTATCATTTACTGGATCTCAGCAGCCAGCCTTGGTTAATTGCTGACAGATGAAACTATTGCTATTGATACTGTCTTTCAAACCTTACAGTATGAACTGACCAAGTTACAGAGAGCTCTTGTGGTGAGAGTTAAGGCTATAAATGTTTGAAATAGGAAGAGCAATTTTGCCACCTGACATATTAGACATGATTTGAATCGTCAATCGGTTTTTAAAATAATTCTAGAAGTCAGAAATTCTATTCTATCTCAAAATATCCATATTGTATTTTCCATTATAATTTATAGAATTATAGAATCAATTGATAACACCCATTACTAGTTCAGATAAAATGTTTTCTGTAACATGACCTTCATTGTTGCTTAGGTCAGAAGATATGAAAATCCCTTATCACTAAATCTTGGGGTTTGTGTGTGTGTGTGTGTGTGTGTGTGTGTGTGTGTGTGTGTGTGTATGTGTGTGTGTGTGTGTGAATGGATAGAGATCAGATGCTGTCAAAGCATGGGAGACCGGGCTGCTCTTCATTCATCAATGAGTTAATATTTCGGAACTTAGCATATCAAAACTTCATATTTAGGCAATGGACTAGTTCTAACCTAGTGATCACTCACTCCTCTAGTCCTCAATGTCCCTTTTGTAAACATCTCCAAGAAGCAGGGTGAGATGGAGACATGTTGCTATTTTGCCTTGTGTCTTTAAAAACAATTGTGAACAAGAAGCAGAAAAAGGAAAAAAAGAAAAGAAAAAGAAACCAGACTCTGGTCAAAATTTTTCTTCTTGTTTTTTAAAAATAAACCTTGAGCTTATTTTCCGAGCCTGATGTCCTTCAGGGTTAAAATGTGACAGGATCGCACTGGAGATTATAAATGGCAGGGTTGTTGTTTTCGTTGTTGTTATCGGTTTGGAGAGCCTGGCCATGGCCAGTGGCAGACTAATGCTTGGCTTCTCTGGTTGTCAAGGTTCAGCGAGTTTAATGGAGAGCAAATGCTTTCCAAATGCCAGGTCTGTGTCTTCTTCCAGATAGAACTGGAAGCGCCAACGGCCTTGAACATTTAATTTCTCAAACTGTAGCCCAAACCCTGCCTATCTAAGGCAACAGAAACTGCTTTTTTCCCTAAGCAACTTTGGGAGCAGCGGCACAAACATTGCCCCTGGAGTCTACATGATGTATGGGATTGTTTTGAAAGTTCTGGATAGTTAGTGTAAATGGGACACTGGCAACAAAAGGTGTGATGCTCATCTTGGCAACCAAACGGATGTCTGGGGCATTATCTAGCAAGTTCCACACTCCTGCTTTTCTCATGTCAGTGTCAGATAAAAGAGAAAGAATCCAGCCATTTTCTGGATACTGATTAGCTCTCCAAATTTCATCCTTCATTTCCCTTGCCATCTTCACTGCTAAAATGCCAGCCTACAGACTCAGGCCCAGTGTCAGCTAAAGCCATTTAGAAACATGACAATACATGTGAAAATCTCCACTGGAGAAGGCAGTATACAGTTAGTTCACAGTGACTGTGCAAAGCTTACTGTCACCCTAGTCATGCCATGTCTAGTATTCCTACACTGGGCTAAGTTAGTTTTTATGCATGGTAAAGTAACCTCCTTCACAACCCATATTTAAGGGACAGTATATTTATGATTTTTCTGCTTTCTGTCAATATAATTCTAGCATGGATGATGTTCAGTTAGCATGCAGTTTATATATGGCTTCTTAGTGCTGTCTCTGTTGACTGGTCTACAGAAAGTGTTCTTGTATAGAAGTACTTCATCAGCTAATGGAACAGCTTGATAATTGTGATACTTGACTGTAGCTGGTTCAAAGATTATGGCCAAACCAGAGACAGAATTGATTATAGGGCTGTTTGGGTACCGACTTGCTCCTTGGGAGTGACTAGTGATGAAATAAGTATTCTAAGGGCCCAATAACTCATTGGGAAATACTAATATCTAGGTATTAATATCACATAGTTATCTTTTGGTTTTAACAAAGTACCTAAGCTGTGGTGACTACCTTTTTAAGTCACAGACAAAGTTCAGAGCAAGCCTTCTGTATCAATAGCTAGCAGATACGTCAAGCAGTAAAAGAACAACTTTTAAAACCTAACAATTGATTCAGAAAATTTTAGAGTGTTTCATGAACTGGTAAACTGTTTTGTCGCATATAATTTGGATGATTGAGGGAATCATTTTTAGCATTATGATTGTAAAGTGGAGAAGCACTCGTGTCTGCTGATTGGATATTACGCACTTCATGTTCCTGATGGCCTCTTAACCATCGCTAAAGAGTGGCCAGTAAAGATCAAGTGAAAAGGGGAAGCATACAAACTTTGCAGCTTGGGAAACTATATGGTCAAATATAATAGTTGAATACAAAGCATAACACTGTCTGTAACATAACAGAGTCATTGAACAAAATATTAACCAATCTGGTATTAACATGGTACCAGGAGAGATATTATAACTTATAAAAGTTAACTTCTCAGTATGTAATTTTTTATCCACTAAAAATACACCCTGATATTTGTCTGAAACCTTTTTGAAAATTTCAGGTCCTATTATTGAATGACTATTTAAAGGGAAGAACGAATGTGACTTTGATTTATTTTATATGATGCTTCTCTAATTGCTTTCTACCCCTAAGAGAAAATCCTAACTCTAATAGCCACTATGGCCGCAATTGCTCAATATGGATTGATAGTTACTTTTCTCAAGTTACCATATCTTAAGCATTGCTAGCTGATTACTTCAGGTCCTTCTTTGGCTCCTGTACCTTTTGTCTTAGATTCGCTTCTCAAAGTATCCAGCAACAAGTACATTTCAGAGAAGGAATGCTGGAAATCTGGAGAGAAACTGTTTGGCTTCAAGTAAACGGCAGTTGGTGTGCCAAACTTAGTAAGTCTTTAGTAGATTTCAAGAGCAGATTGTGTTTTCAGAAGTGATGGACAATTTAAAAATAAGCCAATCTAAGCCACAACATATCTGTTTATAAAGTTTATTGGGTACTGCAGTGTGCCACTTCTAAGACAAGGTCTATAGAAGTGACCATGAACTAGCAAGAGAGGCTATCTACAAAGCAGGGTGCTAAAACCCATTGACTGTACCAAGGCCTACCACATATGCCTAACAACAACAGGTTTTGTTTTGAATGCATTTAAATAGTATGTATTGTTTTGAATTTTGAGGATGGTTTTATTAGAGTTTAAGAGGAAAACCTCAGAGCAGGCAAGCTGTAGTTCTTAGCCGCTGCTTGGTGGAGGAGGATAGAGAAGAAAGCAGAAGACAATGAATTTTGAGCACCAGAGAAGTCTGTGAGCAGCTACATGAGTGGAGAGCAGCAGGAATATTTAGAGAAAAAAGTGAGAATGTCTAGAGTCAGGGAAAACATGCTTAGGATTTGGGTTGATATTCAAAGAAGAAGTAGAAAGGAGAAAAAAAGAAAAGTTACATTTTTTGAGGTAGAGCTAATAAATGTAAGGGGGCTCTGTGGTCATCTATCAAGGGAGAGGCGTCTTGTGTGTACTTACCTCATTAAGGGGAAAATTATTCCACCCATCTCCTCGGTGTGTCTTCAGGCATATGATCTTTCTCTGGATTTTGTTGTACCTTGGTTATGAGTTGGCCAATTGGATTAACTATTAAGGTGATGGAAAAGTAGTATGATATTGTAATGTTACAATCAGTGGGACAGTTCAGAATGACATGTTTCTACCTGTCACAAGAGATAGAACACAGAACTCATTCTTGGGCCTGAGGAAGTAGCTTACTTCTAATGGACCTCCATGAAACCCTTTCCCTTGCAGATTACATTTTGAATCTTATTTCCTTTATTGAAATATTGTTTTCATTAGTTCTTTGAGGTTTGTATATGTTTTGAACATCTTTACCTACTCTTCCTCTAGTTCCTCCCAGATGCAGCCTTTCCCTACTTATTTTGTGTCTTTTTTCCTCAACCCACCAAGTCCAGTTTGATGCTGTATTTCAGGATGTGTGGTTGACTTAACATGATTTTTACTTTTAGAGAAAATAGACACTCCCTCTCCCATCAGCTATCTACTGCAAGTAGCTCATTGGCTAGCAGTGGGACTTCATGCCTACCTCCCTAAGATGTGGTTTGGCTTGAGTCTTCACTGGTCCTGTGTATGCAGTATAACCACTATGACTTAGTATGTGCGGCTGCCCTACTATCACCAGAAGACACCATTTCCTCATATTCATCTGCTTCTTGCCGTACGGATCTTCTCACCCACCTCTTTCAAGACACTATTTGAAATCTGTGTATAGATGGAGAGGGGGTGTAGATTTTCCAGTTTAGGGCTGAGTATTTTAGTCTCTCTTATTCTCTACACCCTGATCAATAATGAGTCTCTATATTAATCATCATCTACTGCACATGGGTACCTCTATAGTAGGATTTGAAGTCTTTTGGAAATATGCCAAGAGTGGTACACTGTATCACACTGATTCGGTAGTGCCCCAATAGTTTAAATCCCACTGGTGGTGAATAAATATTTCCCTTTCCGTATATGGAGGCCAGAATTTGTACTCAAGTTTTTTGATTGTTTGTTTGTTTTTAATCATAAGCATTCTGATTGAGGTAAGAAGGAGCCTCAAGGTAGTTAATTTGAATTTCTCTAGTTGCTAAGGATGTTGAACATTACAAAAACTATTTCTCCTTCATTTGCATTTCATCTTTTGAGAACTGTCTGTTTAGATTCTTGCCATATTTTTTAATTTGGTTTTAATTTTTGAGTTTTTTGTATATCCTAAATATGAATCCTCTGTCAGATATGTAACTGGTACAGATTTTCTCTATTTTATGGGATCTAATTTGTTAATCTTTGATCTTAATGCCTGTGCTATCAGTGTCCTCTCCAGAAATCACGCCCTGTGCCAATGAGTTCTAGTGTATTTTCTACTCTCTATTTTATCAGGGTATTGAGTCTTATGTTGAAGAGCTGAGAGATAAGGATCAGATTTCTTTCTTCTACCTGCAACTATCCAATTGGACCAGCATCCTTAGTTAAAATGTTAAGCAGGAATGGAGAGAGTTTACATTCTTGTCTTGTTTCTGATTTTAGTGGAAATATTTGAATTTTTCTCCATTTAGGATTCTGGTGACTATGGGCTTCCTGTATATTGTCTTCATTCTATTGAGATGTGTCCCCTCTCTACCTGTTTTCTCCAGGACTTTTATCTCAATTGGACATTTTCTTTTGGGTAGTTAATTTAGTTAGGGTTACTACTACTGAAATGAAACCATAACCAAAAACAACTTGGGGAGGTAGGGTTCATTTTGCTTGCACTTCCACATCACTGTGCATCACTGAGGTTAGTCAGGACAGGAACATAGAGGCAGGAACTCAATAAGAGGCCATGGAATAATGCTGCTTCCTGACATGGACTCCCTGGCTCACTCAGCCTGATTTCTTTTGACACTCAGAACCACCAACCAGGGATGGAACCACCCTCAATGAGCTGGGCCTTCCCATATCAATCATTAATTAAGACAATACCCTCCAAGATTTCTATAGCCCAATCTTTTAAAGACATTTTCTCAGTTGAGATTAACCTTAGATATCTATAGCTTATGTCAAATTGGCATAAAATCAGCAGGGCAGAGGTGAATTTTTGCCTGGGTTTACTGTCAGGATAACACTGCTGTCACTGGATGTATGGATCTTTTTATTTATGGCATCTTGATTTAATTTTTGTAGATTCATTATAATCTAGAGATTCATTAGTTTGGGGGAAAATCTAAACATATTAATCTCTAAATTAAAAAAAAATGGCATCATGAATCAAATGAACCTAATAGATATCTACAGAATAATCCACTCAAACCAGAAAGTATACACAGTCTTCTAGCAGCTCATAAACTTGCTTCAAAATAGACTACATATAAGACACAAAGCAATTCTCAATAAAAAAAAATAAAGTGTTCAGATTATATTCTTCATTCTCTCTGATCACAGAGAAATAAAGCTGGGTATCAACAGTTATACAAGCCACTGAAAATACATAAATATATGGAAACTAAAGAACAAACTACTGAACAATTGGTGAAGGAAGAAATCAGAGAGGAAATTTGAAAATTCCTAGAATTAGATGAAAATGAAAACACGATGCACTAAAATCTATGGAGCACAGATAAGGCAGTCCTTAGAAGAAAACAGTATTGCCAATGTTAAAAAATGAAATATCTCAAATTAGTAGCTTAGTAATTAACCAAGTTGTGTATTCTTCCCCGGTGAAGACTGTTTCTGCCACGGTCAGCATCCCTTAGTTGCCTGCAGTGTTTATGTAAGGTTGAGGCCTCATGGGATTTCCCTGGTCCACTTTGCCATTTCTACTGCTGTTATCCTTGTTCAGTTCTTGTTTAGGTAGCTGTATTGGTGAGACTTTATGGATGTAACTTCTGATTTTGATAGGAGACAGAGTCTCAAAGAAAACATCCTGATCCTCTTATGATCTTTCCACCCCTTCATCTGCAATGATCCGTGAGCCTTAGGCTTAGGAATTTTGTTACAGGGTTCCTAACTCTGCATTTGGATTGGTTGTGGTTATCTGTAATGGTCTCCATCTGTTGCAAAGAGAGGTCTCTTATATAGGGGGTGAGAATTACCCTTATTGGATGGTCAGCCCTGAAAACATGCATAGAAGTAACATTACACTGACCAAGCCAGTGTATTTATATATTTAGGAAAAAAATACATATGCATGTATACATATGTATGTAACAGTGATATTTGAGAAAAGAGACCATGAATTCAAAAGAGAACAAGAAGGGATATATGGGAGGGTTTGAAGAAAGAATAGAAAGGGGAAAATGATGACATTAAAGTATCAAAAAATAAATCTTTCGAAAATAACTTACTGATGTACCCCAAATCCTTAAAATAAGCAAGAAATAGTAAATCTCTCTGAAACATCTATTTTCTCATAATCTCAAGCAGCACACACTGATATTAGAATTGAAAATACTCATGTAGTATAGGGCTAAGAATAAAAACCTTAAAGTATTTATCTCTAAATTTCAGCTCTTCATCCTGTGAAACCATATCCTCTGCCAGGTAGACTGAGAATGAGTGAGAAAGGAAGGCTTTCCTGTGTATGAGAGAGGACCAGCAATGGAATGTTTTTCTGCCATTGTTCTGTTGAGCTTGGGGGAAGCCTCTTCCGGAACACTGATACCATGGTTGTTCACATGCACACTATGAGCATACAAAGTTATTTTATCTGCTGCAGCAAGATATCAATTTGATGTCTTTTTCATAATTTCAAACAACAAAAACAAATGACTTTGGCTTGATTTTTGTGGGGTTTTTTCCCCCACATGGATTATTGTTCCTTAAATCATGTGCCTCCCTTCATCTAGGATTTTGGTAAATTTGTCAAATATGGTGTGGGCTTAACAAATGGTCAGATATATGGAGGTGTTCAACCTATGCTCATCAGTATTTTTCTTTGAATAACTAACTTTCTTTTGTGCTTTTTCTTTGAATTGCGGCCTATGATAGAAATAAAAACGCTAGATTAATCTGTGAATGTAGAAAACATATAAAGAATTTTAATACTATTACAACTCATTTTTTTATCAGAATTTGAATCTTAGTTCATGAGGTGATTTTGTGTGGTCTCATAGGTGAGAGAAAGGTAGTGGAATCAACCTTGTGAACTTAATTTCTGCATCCTAAATAGATAAACACAGTAGACTAAATAGATAGACACAGTAGAGTGTCTTCTTCCTTTTTCTTGTCAATGAAATCGTCTAGTGGTGAAAAACGTCTCTTTTAGAAGGACTGGTATTTATGCAGAAGCAGCCTTAGTGCCAGAGGACAGACTCAATGCAAACCAAACTGCAGTGACTTTCGCGGAATGTTGTTAGTATTTTATTAAGCTGAAAAGCAAATAATTATCTAATAATTCTGTTTACTAGACCAAAAACTACTAGAAGCTACGAAAACAATGACTATAACCTCTTTGTAGCTCAAAAACCATACTTTATAATCATTTCTTTTCAAATAAAGGACACCATATTCCTCCTTCACCTAGAGAGATGTATTTCATTTGATCACAGTGAAACAACACTCCCACTTTTCTTTTCTCTGTGGCAGAATGGGTAAATATTTTCCGACCTATGACCTCACTAGAAAATATAATGCCTTTGTCATTTTTATTGTGCTTTTTGCTGCACAGTGGGCACATAGAGTAAATCTGAGGCTTACTGCAGTGTTGGAATAATTCTTTGTTACATCTAACTAATTGGGTTGAGTGGTTCTTACATGGCTTGTTCTACTCCACATTGAAATCGTAGGCCATTTATCTAAAATGAATTGTACGGTTTAAACCACTTTGACTTAATGACCCTCCAAAACCATGCTTAAATACCCGATATTACTGTCCCCACAGATGCTACATATTTCATTTGTCGTGCATACAAATACCATTGTTCTTCTATTTTAAGAAACACTTATTGTCTTGTGGATTACACTTTGATATATTTTTCTAATTATTTCTAGTTTCCTTTAAACAAGCATATTTGTAAATTATAAGAGTCAGTTAAGGAATAGTATGTGCCTTTAAAATCTTGATAGATGAATGCTATCTAGCCATGTAGTTTAAATGTCTAAGTATAATCTTTCTGATGCGAATCATAGTGTCTACCCAATAACAAATGTGTTTTCCCCAAGTACTCTAAAATTTCATTTATCTCTCTCCTTATTTTATTCAGCAACAATCTGCAACTTATTTTTCTTCCAGAAAATTGAATCTGTTACTGCTTAATATTCCTCCCCGTTTTTAAAATGTGGTTTATATTGGCATCAGAGCAGCAATTTACATATTTGGGGATAACAAGAATGCATGCCAGAAAAAGATCAACATGAAATGAAATGCAGAAAAGCTGTTTTCCTTCAACAACAACTCAAAGGGAAGCTAAGAGAAGAGTTGATGAGCATCTGGCCTGAATGTGTCACTTCTTTCTTTAGGTGAAGTGTGACCAGTATTGGCCCAGCAGAGGCACTGAGACTCACGGGTTGGTCCAAGTGACGCTGCTGGATACTGTGGAGCTGGCCACATACTGTGTCAGGACCTTTGCACTTTATAAGGTTTGCTCTTTGTCTTTTTTCTCCTTTGGTGTTCCTCCCATTATTTAAAGAAACCAAAATCCCTGAAGTCTTACCTAAATCTTGGTCCCACTCTCAACAGAGAAGAAAGAAGTCATCCTTGAATTCTCAGTCAGCCTAGCCCCTTTCCTCATGGACTAGTGTTTTATCAGTAACTGTGAAACCTATGCTCTGAGAAAGTTTCCCAATGGAAGAACTAATTATTCCCTTGGAATACACAAGAACACTCCTGACACTTGCAGCCAGATGCGGAGTGATTCTTACATGAAATGTTCACCTGCCTGAGCAAATACTGCTCATTTAGGGAGAGCTCAGGACTTGGGGCTCCAGGTAGTGTTTATTAGAAGGCTGTGCTCTAAGAGGAAAGAATTGAGACAGCACGATTTAGTATAATTCATCCTTGCCACCTAAGGTTAGAAAGCAGCATCTGAGACTCTATTCCTTTGTCACAGAATGGTTCGAGTGAGAAGAGGGAAGTGAGACAGTTCCAGTTTACCGCCTGGCCGGATCACGGGGTTCCAGAGCACCCCACACCTTTCCTAGCTTTCTTACGAAGAGTCAAAACCTGTAACCCTCCTGATGCAGGGCCAATGGTCGTGCACTGCAGGTAAGGACCAGTGAGAGCGTTTGCTTTATTTGCAGCCAAAAGGACCGGGAGTAGAAAAAGAAGTACAAACTGTTCTCTGCTAAATGTTCTCTTTGCAGCTTGTTGATACTGGGAGATGGTAAATACCTGCATTCAAGTGGCTCTTGCTAATTGAGCCCTGTAATAAGGTCAATAGGAAAGACTTGATAGAAAGGCATAATGCCTCTGGATGCAGGACGAGTCCTCCCTACCACATTCCCACCCCACCCCCTGATTTCTCTGTGGTGCAAAAGTAAATAATAAACACAAAATTAAGTGTGTATGTGACCATAAACGAAACAGAAAATATTAAATGTTAACATTATCATCCGGGTTAAATTTTACTTTCTATCTAGTCAAAAGTTCTTTAGAAATATTTTATAAACTTTTTAGCAATCTTTTGTGGGCTGGATTGATACAACATTTCCATTACATAGGAAAAATGTGGAAGAACACAATGCTGCAGTCATCCAAACATTCATGGAGGATGATTTAGTATAAAGCCAGATGTAATTTATCCATTATTAATATCAGTTCACATACAAAAAATACACCATCTTGATCTTTTAAATGTATTTGATAAAAGACATGCAATTTAGAATAAATTTTATTGTGTACATTGAAATGATAAACTGTATTTCTCTTGAAATATATAATTTATACCTTTACTTAATTCTGACTATAAGCCACTATATAATCACACAATGTCTGTATGTGTAAGTGTTCCTGTATTTTAATATTCAGTTTATCTCTTCCAGATGCCTGAGCTCCTCTCAAATATCTCTAGTAATAAAGTGTTCAAGATGCCTAGGTAGACTCTATATGTTCTCTAATGCTGAATGTATTCTGCTTGTGACACTACATGAATCTGTTCATGTAATTCCACAATAGTTCCTTATAATCTGAGTAATCCAAATATGTTCTTGAACAAGGAAATCAAACTAAAGTGGAAGTTTATAATAAATAGGCAAGAAGACTACATTTTGATCCTATTTATCATAAATTAATAAATATATTTTATAGGTACATTATAATTATAAATTATGTCATCAATTGATAGCATCATTTAGGCTACATATTATATTGTATTATAATGAACCCTCAGAATGGGATCATTTGGGGCATAGAGAAAAATGAAACCTGGAAAATTCACCTGCCTGTCCACCCTAAGAAGGTAACTACTGAACAATGGCCTGCAGATGTCTGGATGGGAGAGTATCTCTCCTAACAGAAGGCAGTAATAGAGCTAACTTGTATTCCTGGCTGATATCTTATAATTCCAAAGCCCCTTCATGTATCACTTTAAAAAAAAATATTCCTAACATTTTCATGTCTGGTTAAAAGACGCATAAGTGAGAAATCAAGAGATTTGAGTTGAACAGCAGTAGCTTGCTGGAGTGCTGGACTCAAGCCCTTGTCTTCTTATCTGGTTCTAGCTCTTCCACATAAAGGAGAGAAACCTCTAAGACCTGCACATCAGTTCTCATTCTCTACATGATAATAAGACATAAAATCATTTTCATTCATTTGAATAAGTAGTTTTAGGTAGTAAAAGCCAAGTCTTAGTCTCCTGCTGTTAGTTTTAGAACATGCTCTGTGCTTTGAAGTATAAACCGTTTTATAAGTTTCGAACAGCTAATGTAGCTGGTTACATTTTATCCCTACCTGGTGCAAACTAACTTGCTTACGAAGATCATATGGGCAGTATCCCAAACATTTCCAGATGGATAAACAGGAAAGTTGACCTCAAAGGAGAAATGCTGATCTTATAGGCCTTATGGCAAAAAGAAGCAGACCTCACACATATGCACCAGTGCACACACACACACACACACCTTCAAATAAAAAGGAAGAGAATTGTACTTATAAAATAAGAAAAACAAAAATTAGGAGAAAGCAATTATAAAGTTTCTATTGAACCAAAGCATTGTGGTTTTATGATGTGCATTGCATTTAAAATATAGCACCATCTTGGGGCTGACAAACTTGCCATCCAAGCTTAGTTCAATCACCTGAACCTATGTAAAAGTGAAAGGAGAGAACTGGTACCTCAAAGTTGTCCTCTGTTGTAATAGGAGCAGCGGGCTGCGTTCCGCCACCCAGCTAGCTTTACCTGAAATAATTACACAGAAACTGTATTCTTTCAAACACTGCCTGGCCCATTAGTTCCATCCTCTTATTGGCTAGCTCTTACATATTGATCTAACCCATTTCTAATAATCTGTGTAGCCCACGAGGTGGCTTACCAGGGAAGATCTTAACCTGCGTCTATCTGGAGTGGGAGAATCATGGTGACTCTCTGATTCAGCTTCTTTCTCCCAGCATTCTGTTCTGTTTTTTCTGCCTACCTAAGGGTTGGCCTATCAAATGGGCCTAGGCAGTTTCTTTATTAGTAAGAAATCACTCCCACATCAGTCCTCTAACCTTCAGCTGCCCCTGGGGCTCATTCACCCCCACCTAAAAATCTAATAGATAAATTATTTTTAAACAACTAATTTTAAACTAAAGACGTGCTTCCATTTCTGTAAGGTGGTGACATATGGAAACAGGTGGTAAAGCTTTGGAGAAGAGTAATGACTGAGAGCAAATGGGGACAGCACGTTGTTATGAAGGTTCCATGAGCAGCAGACTAATATCATTTCAATAAAAATGCTCATTTAGTTAGATTGGAGCCCAGGAGAGTCAGTTTGAACCTGTCTGGAAGCACTACATTCCACACAGGAAGACACTGTCTTAAAGTCACCAAGGGGAGCTGTCCACCGTGATAATGTAACAAGCAGTTACAAAGTGTTCTTGGCTTTCAATATTGAACCTCACATTTGGTTTCTCTTACTGTATGCTCAGATGTGTTTTTCTCTACAAAAGAAGCAGTGATAACTGAGACTAACTACAACAAACCTAACAAACAGAAACAGTGAACGTGGAGGAGAATAGAAGAGAGGTCTGGGGATAGCCAAAAAATTCACATTTTATCAGTGACTCTGCTTATTAATGGGTAGGCCAGAAGTAAGGAGGAAAAGCCACTGAGTAAATAGAAATTAGAGCAATTTTTAGAAAAGAATTATAATGCTTGGGTATTAAAAACATTTACAAGGATGATGTTAGCAAGTCAATGATGGAAGAAGGAGGGGCGGAGGGAGAGAATATGAGTATGGGAAAGCTTGGTGCCTCACAGGCAGGAAGAGGTACTGGAAATAGCTGTTCTTCAGAGGGAGTGCTGCTGTCTCTGGAGAATGGCTGCTCATTACCCACGAGTTTTGTGTTTCAAAAATTTATTGAATTTCCCCTAGTCTCTGTATTTTATTTGTCAACTGTGTCAACACTGTTCACAGCAGTAAGGACTTTATGGGGATGGAATATAATGTCATGAAATGATTTAACGGTGTGAGACAATGTTACATTATCACTATGTTAGTATATAAGTGTGTATGTACACATATAAAACTCTCAGTCTGAAAGTCTAAGAAGAGCTGAACTACTACTGAAATGTTAATAGTTAGATGTGGACATATATCCAAATACCAGAATACTTGTCAAATTTTTTAGTATTTTCTAGAATAGTAATTTCTCTAGATTTTTTCTCAGTAATAGAGACATTTTAATGGTTTGAATTAGAGAATCCAACTTATAACATCAGTCTGTTCTTTTTTTTTTAATTGATTTTTATTGAGCTCTCTGCTCCCCTCCTTGCCTCTCCCCTCCTCCCTTTAATCCTCCCACCAAGGTCCCCATGCTCCCAATTTACTCAAGAGAGCTTGTCCTTTTCTACTTCCCATGTAGATTAAATCTATGTAAGTCTCTCTTAGAGTCCTCATTGTTGTCTAAGTTCTCTGGGACTGATCTTATGGAAACCTGAAAGCATTTGATTCTTCAAATGATGCTGATAAGAACACATGGAACTTCACACTGGAGTTCTAAATGCCTTTAAGATGAAGTCTTAACGTCGTAGCATCTTGGCTTTCATGGCCCTGTATAAAGAAAGGTGGTTTCAGATGGCTAAGTGGCATCAAAGTCATTTTTAAAACTCCTTAAGAATGATCTATATGTTCTATTTTCTTGTATTAAAAGACAATAAGAACCCATTTCCTTTGAGTATTTAGTCCTTGTTAGAAATGAATTTGAGATGAAACGATAATATCATTGAAGCAGTCATAAAAGTTTAAGCCATGATATTCTTTAGTTATATATTTTGATTTCAGGAAAATAAATTTTCTTCATAGGAAATATGTGTTTATTATGTGAGTAAACAGGAAGAGAGATGGCATGACACCCTTGAACTTGTCTTTTGAATGAAGCAATCTTAAGAATAATAAAACACACCTCCTGAAGGTCATGAAAATCTTTGAGATTCTCAATTCAATCCAAATTCCAGATTTAAAACTAGGTAAATCTCAGGCCAGATGAACATTAATAATGTCTTAGCGACACAAATAGGCCACTAAGGGTGATCAAGCTTAAAAGTCACATGATGGGTGGCTCAATTGGTAAAGTGCTTAAAATGTAAGCCTGAAGACATGTGTTCAGTCCCCATAATCCACGTGGATATGCTGGGCTCTGAGGCTCTGTGAGGACTCGGGAGTGTAAACCTGTAGTTCCAGAGGGAAGGATGTACAGACAGAAGGATCTCTTTTAAGTTTTCTGATCAGCTAATCTAGTCTTATTGGTGACCTACTGACCAGGGAGAGGTCATGTCTCAAAGGAGATGCACAGCGTTTTTGAGGATTACTTTGAAGTTGTCCCCTGGACTCCAAACCCACATACATATATACACCTACATAAACATGTGTACCCACATGTAAACATACAAAAATGTACACATGTATGTACACATACTTTTTTTAAAAAAATCATACATTTGGTGTTGGCAAGAATCCTAAAAGCGAATCTTCGTATTAGTTTTCAACTTTGCATATGACAACTAAAACAAGAAACTACTTAGGTCTTTTTCACTGCATAACCTTCTGTCCCTAAAAAGAAGTGAATATTGAGGAAAATTACCTTCTCAAAAATCAAACCCTTTTCAAATATTGCATCCAAAATACCTTGTGACACAAAGAAGCTACTAGGTCTGTTAAAAACTTAAGTCAAACACTTAAAATTTTTCACTCTGAACGCCATTCTAATAATTTTTTCTTCTGTGAAGAGACCATATTTTTACCAAATACGATAGTTTTGTGATGTTTACAAGCTGAAAGAATTAAATAAGGTTGTCCATAAACCAGGAAAGTTTGTTTTTGCTGGAAGCAAAGACCTGTATTTTGAGATCTGCATTTTGTTTACGGCCATCTTAAGTTCACAAGTAAGATATTCACCTTTGCAGGGCAAGTTCTGGACCTAGGACATTAGCCTAGTGAGACCTGCAGGCACCAGGCTTTTAGAAAACATTAGCATTTCCTTTGTTAGTCAACAAGCAAAGACCCTCAGTATTTACCTATCTGCTAGGGATATCTCCAGGCCTGAATTCCAGCAGAGGTGACACCTCCCCTCCCCCTTGCCCATTTGCTATGTAACAGCTTCTGAAAAATAATAAACTCAGCGGCTTGATCATAAATACTGTCTTGCCGTCATTTCTTGTGACTCTTGCTTTTCCATTCCTCCCTGCTAGGTTTATCAGGGATCACTCATTCGCATCCCACTGGCCAGAATATGTTTTCATGTGTAAATAAAGGAATAGGAGAAGCTAGCCCAGGCTGTAAAAATACCATCATCTCTTGATAAGAAGGAGGATAGAATATGTTAATTACACTAAGTGGAACCTGGGATCCCAGATCCTGTTCTTAAAATATCAATATTTCTGCATAAAACCTGAGGCAGAGACAGGTAGACTTTTGTGAGTTTGAGACCACCCTAGTCTCTTTAGCAAGCTCCAGGCCAGCCAGGGTTACCTCTCAAAAAAAAAAAAAAAATCAAACAACAGCAATAAAAAACAAAACAACAAAACTAAGTGTTTGTAGTTACTGATATTTTATAATTATTTTATCTTAGCACTACATAAAATAATTATTGAATATTAGTAGTTTTTATTTTCAGGAAAGCAAAATAGAGTTCTAAGTAATTTGTGATTTAGAAACTGTATTAGAAAATATACCTCCATCTCGATGGGCAGACCATGTAACACTGCACAGATGTAATAATGGTTGTATTCGGCCATAAAAGTCACCCAGTAAAGTGGATTGTTACCATAAGACCATGGATCCCATCTCCAGCACTATTGACACCCTAGATCACATGACTGTTGCTGTGACAGATTTCCAATACAGTGACAAGTATTCAACACATCCTTTGACTTTGCCCACTAGGTGAGAGTAGGGTACTTCTCCCCAGTTCTGACTGCTAAAAATGTCCTCTAGTATTGCCAAATGTCCTCTGCAAGAAAACATCACCTCCAGCTGAGAAACCACTACCATATTTAAGGTGTTGAATGAATTCCAATGCTTTCATTTTCTACAAAAGTTTCATGACTGGTACCTTTCTTCTAAATATTTGGGGAAGTTCTTATGAGATCTGCTTAAATAATTGCCTTCTAGCTCATAATCAGAAGACTTGACCAATGGCTCAACTGTCATCAGCACACAAACCAAGTTCTTGGCAGCTCTTGTCACAGAAAATGAAAAAGTCACCCTTAAGGACAAAGATGTCCCATTATTAGTGAGTTCAAAGGAACACGCCATAGGCACTTTACTGCCAAGAAAGAGTTCCAGAAATATTTTTGTACCATGGCAGAATTGCTGCAATAAATCTTTAGCCCCCCAAGGTGGCTTCCTTTAAGGGCCATGTTCTTTGTAGGTGATAAATGCAGTCTTTCTTGCCAGGACATCAGTTGCATTGCTTTGTCTTCATGCTTTGTATGACAGCCAGCATTTCGGTAATTCAAAACAGTAAGCCCCAGGAGTGTGGTATGTGGTGTATGACTTCGAGACTTCCCCCTTTTTCATTGTAAGGAAACAGCCAACAATAACAGATACAATGAATAAAGGTAAGAGAATCATACTCTCAGTCCCTGCCCCAAGCTCTAAGGCTCTTGAAATCTCTTCCCTTTGATTTGGGGAGAACATATTTCTGAACAGTCCACTATTTTTCAAATGACAAAATTTTACTAACAATATTTCTCCTAAAATACTTATACACTATTCATTTATATTGTTCAAAACTTTCATGAAAGAGGCCAGAGTAGTTCTCTCTTCCTATTCCACTTCCTCAGTATCTCTACTCCCCCCTTCAGTCCATCAAGAAAGAGTCAACAGTTAAGTCTCTTTTCAGTGCACAGTGATATTCAAAGAGATGATGGTTTTTAGTGTCAGAGCATAAAGATGAGCTAGGTAGGGTTGATGAACTTGGCACACATCAACTGAGCCTCTCCTTCAGGAAGATTAGCACTAAACAACTTGCTAAGAGCCCTTTACGCTTCTGAGAGGGGATGTTGAGAATTGCGGTCATTTTGAGAAACTATGCTTTTTACTTTGCTTTTGTTTTGTTTGGTGCTGGTTTTGAGTATTGAATTATATTCTCAAAATTAGAACCATATTTTTGTTTCTCGTACAGCTATGTGCCTTAGGACTTGGCGATCTTTTGAAATGTAAGCCATTCCTATCTGTTAACCAATTTTGACTGCAGCCATCAGCTAAAGACTGGAGGCTGACAAGCCAGCATGTCTCTCAATGCTCTGCAGGCTGCTTTGTGTGGGGTATGGGGTTTCAGGGTTTCTGTTCCTCTCTCCTGAGCTCCCTGTCATTGGCAGGCAGTGGGAGGGTCTGAAGCCTGGGTGGCCTTGCCTTTTGTTTTGGTAGCAAAGGCATCAGAAAGGCAGGACCTAGAAGCTGAGGCTCCCAAAGATCCTTCGTTCTGGTGAGTTAGGCTCTGGCCAGATTCAAGCAGCAGAGAAACAGAACACAGCTGTCTGGAGGAAGCAGCTTGTGATCGAGTTGTTTCTCCCCTTAAGTCCTACACTGTTGACCTTTATCTGCTGAGCTCCCTGGGCCCCTCTCTGCACTCTGATCAATCGGAGGTAACATGACTTTCCTTCATGGTTGGATGAGGGGAGCAGAATCCTAAGCTTACTCCAAAATACAGGATTCATTTGCTGCCATATGACAGCAGTAAGAAACAAAAGTAACAACAGCAAAAACCTCAATTTAATTTGCTTCATAACTATTATCTAAATTTTTTATAGATTGTCACCTTGTGGGAAGGAAAAAATGTACTACTAACTCTTGTCCTCTCTCAACCCATTTGAAAAAAGATTTCCTGTGCACCTTCTTGTAATTCAGAATTTTCCACGGTTAAGGGCCTTTTTCAGATTTAAAAAAAAAACATAGTAATGTGATTATTCACAGTGAATCTGACATATCAATCCCCACTTCCTGGTTTTGTGTTTTGGAAGCAAGGACTGTTTGTTGTAATTTCAGAAATGAAAAACAAAATGAAACGCAGCAAAGCTAGCAGCCTAAGCATAGATGGCCAGGCAAGTCTCTGCTAGCGCACTCTGTGTACCTTCCCAGTACGTCATTAAGGTCTTTTACAGGTTTTTCTAGATTAATTTGATTAGAGAGTCTCCTGACTTCTTTCTAGATGCATTAAGACTATAGTCAGAAAGTATACGTTTAATGAGAGCTGTTACGATGGCTTACACCAAGATGGTTGAAGTGTATAATTTGGATGCATTAAAGCTAATTAGTATCACAAGGCTTCAAGACCATGACTAATGGAAAGACAGACTGATGGGTGGCCACAGGCTGAGTGGATTGGACACCTGGGTGGGTGGTCAGGACACCTGGCTGTCTGGATGGCTATGGGAGGAAACACGGTAGAAGGGTGCCAGAAGGAGATGGAAAGGATGTGACAGACAAGTGCATCCTGCTTTGTAATCATCCCTAGAGCCATGATTGTGGAAACTGCTCCAGGCCATTCAAAATGACGACTATGGATGCTTTCTTGGCAGCCTTGCTGTGATGTGCAGTGACTGCCTGGTGTATCTACCACTCCCCCTGGAGTGCTAACTTAGCTGTGCCATGGCTGGAGCATGAGCTTTTAGTGTCCATATGCCTGGGAGGCTCATTAGCCACAATTTCCTCATCCTAGGCTCCAGCCAAGTGCAACAGATGCTGTTGTTACCTCCTCTATTGAATAAAGTTGGGAGGGAAGAAAGAAATTTGTCAATAGTATTTTTCCATTGGAACCAAAATAAGCACTGTGTGTGTGGTATATTGTCCAATAGGAAGGCATGTGCCAAATCCTCATTTCGTGTTACACAAAAACAGATAAGAATCTGCCCTTGTATTTTTAACATTATGCAAATGACTTTTTCTTCATTTTATCGAGGATGCCTTACAGTTATAGCCATTCAGACATGCTGATTTGGATTTCTTTTAAACCTTTTGATTCTGAACATCGCATCTTCTGGGAGCACTTTTATTCTTTCACTTACTCAAACTACCTAATCTAGCTGGGCAAAAGCCTGAAGGTTTTCACTGAAATAACCAAATCTTTAACAAGTGTGTTTAAACCCTTTGCCTTAATAAGTAGTATTAGCAAGGTACCCACATGTTTACGAAGTTCAATCTCAGCACCGAATTCTGCCTGCTGAAATGAATAAAACGACTTCAAAGTCAATAGAGACTCCTTGAAAATTAAAAATAAAAGGCTGGGCATGGTGAGGTACACATTTAATCCTAGCACTTGGGAGGCAGAGAGCTCTGTGAGTTTGAAGACAGATAGCCAGGGCTGTTACACGGAGAAACCCTGTTTCAAAACAGCAGCAACAACAACAAAAACCCCTGAATATGTAAGTGGGCTCTGTGGTAGAGACCAACAGATGATGTAGTAAAGAAATAAAATTAAAATACTTCTTTCGGGGCACAGGACCTAGCAGGGTGAGGGGTGCCTCGTGACTGCTAAACCACTGATCCTTCCTGTACCTGTCAGCTTCTGAGGTGCCTGTGGCGTGAATGGCTTTCTCATGTCTCCCTGCCCTTCTCTCTGCATTTTTCTTGAATGCAGCATGAGTTTGCCTTACAGGGATGAAGCTGAGGATCAACCTCTCCCAAACCTCCAATGCAAGCTCCTTTGTCACCGTAAAACATGTGTTAAACCACAGAAGAAAAGGCCTTGTTTTCTTCCTGTAGACTCACTGGACATCTGGCTTAGTTATTTTTCATTCAGATGTGTACTGTTCCCACACTGTGAGAGATGTGAGTAAGAAGGCCTTGCTCTCGCTATAATTTCATTTTATTGGCTATTTGCTTTGGTTTTGTTTTTACCATGCTCTATGTTAACCTCAGGGTCTTGTGCATGTCTGGTCAATACTCTCAACTGTCTCTGCTACTCAGCTAAACCCCCATCACTTTCTAAAATTTTGACCCTGTTATTGTAGTCTCTAATCATAAAGAATAGGGCTAAGAGCGCAAAACAGGGGAGAATTTACTTTAAGATTCAACCTATCTCATACATAAATACCAATTAGTGTGTTTTCAGATTCATAATCCTCTTCTAACCAAGTTCAGGTAGAATATCATGAACACAAGGGATATATGCGAAACACATGGCAACTTTGATTGTTTCTGGTGTTGCCTCTGAATTTCACTCTCAGAGTCAGGGTTGTTGCATTTCCGTATGCCCAGAGTTGAACTATACTTCTGGATATCATCTGACTCACAGGATCAGGAACCCAAGGGGAAATCAAATGCTTCCAAGAGAAGTTCATGGACAGGAGGGAATTTCTAAATGTGAAGTGATAAAAGCTCCCAAATCTTAAAGGTATAATTTCCAGTGCCCTAATAAAAATAACATCATCTCACAGTTTCAATGATTTGGATTTCAGGATAAAAAATGTAATTGTATGCATAGAAAAATAAGGTATTAGATTCCTTACACTGCATGGTCTTGTTAGGCCACTCACCTGAACTGCTCTGTTGCTTTAGGGAAATAGATAGCCACTTAGCCGCTTGCCGGCGGCATGCTCTTTACAAGAAAAACTGGATAAAATACAGTAGTTTTAATTGCTTGTCTACTTTGGTGCTCAAGATGGTTGGGAACTTTCATTTTATGGAAGCCACGAGTAAGCAATTTTGTTTCACTGGAAAGACAACTTCAATCTGACCTTGAATTCCTAGGTGGTCAGTTAAGCCATACATCTTACAAGCCCACCTTTTCAATCTCTACCCAACTCTGATTCTAATCATTGGGCAGAGACTCTTACATAGCCTGGAGTCACAGTCATTCCGTCCATCTGAAAACCCAGAACCAATCATGTTATAAACCACAAAATTCTTTATAACCTGTGGTTAACATTTCATCCCTCTTTTGTGTGTCAGAAAATGATTGACCTGGTTTCAACCTATTTTCTCTTATGTGCTACAGCCTGAAATACACTTGTTATCTGGGTTCAATTAAACTCAAACTTATTGGTTTGTAAAGTACAATAGTAAAGCTCCCAGCTTAGCAAATCCTTTCCAGAGTTCAGTAAGAAGCTGTGCAGATGCATTCCAGCCATAAGCCGTGAGTGTGGACACCTTCATTCTTACATTTGTATTTCCCGAAGGCTTAGAATAAACATGTATAAAAATCTGAGACGATTCTGCATGGAAATCATTTTCAGAGTAAATCTCTGTACCATATAAATGTAGAAAGGTCTGCCAATTCCCAAGGCATCATGCTGCCTTTTCTAAGGTCTCTACCTCCCTCAACAGAGTCAGCTTCCTCAAGTAGCGCTTTGGAATTATCACCTCCTCAATAGGTCCAGGTAAAGCTTCACCACTTAACAGTCTGGTCATAATACAAGAAGTTCCCATCCAATCTGAGCTACTAGTAGATCAAACTATATCCTCACTGCTGTTTCTTTCATGGCAGGGACCCTACATTCAAAGAGATGTTTTTCTAAACTTTCCTAGTTTGGAAGTTTTCAAGCATATTCAAAATTGAGAGACTATGAGTCCCCAAGCATGCATTACCCTGCTTCAATTATCAATTCCTGCAGTGCTTGCTAAATGGCAATTCATTTTCTGTTTTTTTAAAGAAGCTCATTATATAATTGCCATTCAGCATTTAAGATTTTAGTATCCCAAACAGTTTTATCTTGGGTGAGTGCCCCCTTCCATGGCCACATTTAGCGTAAAGCATACACATTACTAATTTCTTGACTCCAGGTGCGGTGCTTCTAAGTTAGATATTCTATGCTTCTATAATCTGATGCTTACACTACTTTTTAAAGTTAAATTCTGAAGATATGAGTTTTAAAATAATCCCAGTGTATTGAAACCACCTCCATCTATGCAGAGTTTATACCTAAAACTGTCCTTGGCAGCATTTGGCTTGCAGACATGCAGACACTTTTTATTTTTTTTTAATTCAGCACATTTATTTTTAAATTAAATGTTAATTTGTGAGGTCAGTTGTGGCAGCTCCCACCATCCCCTGTTATCTAACATCCTATATTTTGCACTACCCTGCTAAAGTGTCTGCTTTTAATCTCAGCTGTATCCGGAGTGGTTTGCTATCCAGTTTGGAAGAAAGGAAAGAAAAATGTCAAATTTTCAAATCCAAACACTGACTATTTCCCAACCAATCATTAGCTTATATAATCATATAATCTGATCAATAATTTTATACATTTTCTGACTCGGGAAGTATGAAAAAAGTATGAAACAACAATAAAAATATGAAAAAGGAGGCAAGTCGCTCAAGAATTTATGGCAATTCATCAATATATATACATACATTAAATTCTAAGTTGTTAAAGCTGAATAGAGGTATACAATTTCTATACTTCAATAAATGTGGGTAAAAATAGCTAATTTGTTTACAAGAATTCCAGATCTGATAAAATACTGGTTTATGTTGTTAACCTCCAACATTCTGATATGTAGTCAATCATGAAACACTATTTTCCTCATGGGAAATCTTTGAGGAATGTAGGAAGTGCTATCATAGAAGAATATTCCCTGTCTATGTCATTTGATCTGTGTGAGATAAGAGCCATAGGACTTAGTGTGTGTCATTTGAAAAATCACTTAGCAACTCTTACTAACTGTGTGTGATAAAATAATTAGCACCTATTAAAACTAAACTGTGTGGAGTGTGTAACCTTGTTGCTGAACACGAATTCGTGTGGAACACCCTGAAAAGAGAAGAGACTAGCACAATAGAAGTAGGAATAAAAATCATTGATCTGTGTGCAAAAAGTGGGTCATGTAGAGTAACCCAGCTTAAAGAAAATCACCCTTTAAAAATGTATACAGTTAACAGTAACTTCAAATACACAATTCTATATTCAAGTCATCATTTTTTAAATTTACAGCCTATAGCTTGTGGGGTGTATAAACTATAATGAGCAGATTTGGTATATTTAAATCAACCATAGGCTTAAAATATTTGAAGAACTCAAGTTTAGAATACTACAAACTTTATCAATGTTTCTGATATTTACAGTTTTTTCACCTTCGCCCAGTTCAAGTACACTTCTTGGAGGGGTGACAGGGCACACATTAACAAAACCTTTCCAAATCGTTTGACTTAGCTTTTAAAAGAACAAAATCACTTTGCTTCCTATCTATGTCTCATCCGTTCATTAAATAGTTCAACTCTATAATTAAAGTATCTAGTTCATATGGAATAAGCACATAATACCACAAAAGAGTATGGATTCCAAGAGAGTGGCCGAGTGCCTTGAGCAGTAGTGTAGTGAGCCAAGGGCCCAGAGGAAAGGGAATGATTGGGATAGTTATTAAATTCCACAGACAAAATTTATTGAAAATACAGATAGAGAGTCATAGGCACATGGAAATGAATGAAGGGCTAAGCAAATAGTAATCACTGCTTCAGCACAATCAGAACTCAACCTAAGCAGAGTACTGGCCTTGAGGTTGAGAAGTTTTATTTCCATCTTGAGCTGTTCACATTTCCTGCTTTCTTTGTCTTCCCATCTACAGAAGCTTCCAGTCTGGCAAATTGGGTGTTTCTCGATGTATCAGGGCCAGCAGGGCTGGTAGAACACAGGTTGCTTGTTGCCAGAGTTAATGATTCTGTAGGTTAGGTTGAAACCTATAATGCTGCGTTTCTAGTACATTTCCCCAAAGATGCTTGTCACAGGGTTCATGGTGAGAACCATTGCATGAGATCCTGTCTACCGTCCCTCTAATGCTTCAAATTTATGTTCTATTTCTCCCTTTGGGATGATAGAAACTACTAGATAAAGTGGCATATTGATTGTGTCAATGTCATTAATTTAAACAATGTAATGATCGGCTCAGCCTCGAGGTCAACTAGTTGGATATACTAAACTCTTAAGTCTTCACTCTCTGGTGAAGGGAGAGTAAGAAGATGAGCATTTCCCAAGGATTTGTTGTGTGAAGAACATTTGCCACACTGCTGTTCTAAAGCAAGCTTAAGCAATGTGCTTCCATTCCATGGGCAAAAGCAGAATCAAGGAAGACCAGTAGTTGGTTTGTCATTGCATGACTTGCAAGAGGAAGACACAGATCATGAGTGTGAAGTCTAAGCTCTGGAAAGATAAAAGACTGCAAAGCTAACTCTCTGAGGGAAAATGCATATCATATTAGAGAGAGCTTGTCCTGTCACGCGTGTATGTAAACAAAATGGCACCATCTTTTCAGTCTGTATCCTCACTATATTCAAACCCTTCTAAACAGTAAAAGCGAATCTTTAAGGAAAAGGAGCTGGGGAGATGTTTCAGTTCATAGAGCACTTCTGTGGAGAGGCCCTTACTTGGATTCCCAGAAACCACGTGAAAAGCTGCGTATGATAGAATAATGCTTGTAATTCCAGAAATGGAGAAGTGGAGCCAGTTGGGTGCCTGAGGCTCTCGGGCCAGTGAGCCTAGACTATCTGTAAGATCGTCATACGTGCACACATACACTTTGTTTTTAAAAAAAATATATGAGTGTTGCCTTTTTTGTGATTTTAATTTCACAGACACAAACTGAATGCTTTCCCTTCAGTGCCACTTACAACATTGAAGTTATGTAATTTGAGTGTGTGTGTGACAAATACATGAATATTAGAGCAGTACAGTCATAATCCAACACTATTCCAGGAGCCAAACTGTTCAAGAATATTAAAAAATATAGGCAAGCATGTATCGATTGAAATAACTAGTTGTCAAATACAAAGGTTTCAGTTACTTTTTAGAAGAGAGGAGGAGCTATAGGCTATTAACCAGATTGTTGTGGGTAACCAATTCCCTTAGGATACTTTATATTTATTATGGTAGTCCTTGCAAGTGTTGAGTCTGGGGTTTGTATTCTAACTAACATCATGTCTAGTATCAATTGCAGTGTTTCGGCATTTGGCATTCATTAAAACACACATGCAGGCATGCATGATATTTATCTTCTCTCTCTCTATCTGTCTGTCTGCCTGTCTATCTCCCCTTCCTTTCCCTTTCCTGTCCTTCCCTTCCTTTCTCTTCTTTTTTCTATAAGCAACAAGTTTCTCAGAATTCCCAGTATCTGAAATATATGTATATGTCCTCAGAAATATATACTCAAACACCATATAGCATCTCTGGTATTAAGGAAAAGTACATTTTCCTTGAATGGATTCCCTACTAATGAATTCATGTTTAGTTAGTTCTTCCCCTTCATCTCCAGTGGCTTAGGGAGGAAGGGAGAGAGGGAAAGAAGGGAGAGGAAAGAATAATAAAATGGACTGTTGTTTTTTTTCTCAAATACGGTGTTTTTGCTACTCATAGTTTACAATTATTTCAGCCCATAGTTTACTCTTTAAGAGGATTCCAGTCCACTAACAAAGTCAATGTCAAGAGGCCAAATTGGCCTAGACCCCATGAATGGTACCGAGGCACTGGATAGAGTAGCGTGAGGATTGTCAAGCTGTTCCCACATCTCTTGAGAAGCTACTTAAATGAGATTCACTTTGAAGACAAGAAAAATGCTCACTTCCAAAAATACTGTATTCTTTCCAATAACGTTAGGGAAAATAGCTCATTCCCTACAGTGATAAAGGATGAGTAAAGGAGTTGGGGAACACCCAGGATTTCCACCCTCCGGGAAAGGACCCCTGGAGGAAAAGCCTCTGCCACATGTTAGAAAATGCCTCTCTTGTGTCAATTATGAAAGACATTTTAGATACTACATAGCATATTGTTTATGTCAGAGATGTCATTGAGTTAATCTATCAATAGGATAAATGCCCTGCCGATTACTCAAATATAGTAATTTATAAGTTGTTCTAATAAAAGGACAATTTTTCCAGATGCTGTCACTCATCATTGATATATTTTCAGTGCTTGTGAATATTTCCATGTAATTATGCTTAATTCTCTAAACTATAAGTGCTGTAATTTCCTGTGACCTGTTAAAGCTAGATGCATTACTTGATCAGAGCTCTCAATGAAGCATTTTGTGCACACATATTTAGTTAATTGGTAATTTTTTTCCTGTGTTTATATGAAATATACTCTATAAGGGAAGGAAATCAGCCTACATGCAGCTGAGACTGGTAGAGAGCAATTAGGTTCTATCAGAACAAACAGCTGTCAATAATGACTTCAGAATAAAATTACCAGCAAAAAAAAGAACCTAGACATCTGCAGGATATGTAGAAGTATTTTTATACCCTATTAGCTGAGATCTGGACAAGGGTATCTCTGAGTTTTCCCAGCTGTACCTGCTATTTTATTTCAAAATACTCTCAGACTAAAAGAACACTGAAACTCATTGCATACATTCAATAGCATTAAAAAAAAATGTTGGCTGCCTTTGAACAGTGTGTATTTTGATTTCATGTAATCAGCATGAAGGCTTTCTATTTCAAACTATTTTGCTGTTCCTCCCGGCCATAATATGAGACTTAAAAATAGTTCTGTTATCTTTGTTTTGTTTCTTTCCAATCTGAGTTCTATTGCTTGGCTATTTTTCTTTCTATCTTTGGGAAAACATGTTTCACTCTCATTACACGGTGTCTGATTTGCTTGCATTTGGCATTGTTTCTGGCAAAGAAAGCTTGCAAGGTGGGCTTGTGGCTTTGGAGTTTGGTTATAAGGCCATGTACTTGCAGGCACCTGGAGATAGTAGAATAATTGATGTTTAGACAAAAGCAATTTGTTTTTATAAAAGAAGTTTTTACAGTCTCTTATCTACTGAAATATAAAATTCACTGAAGGAAAAATTTTATAGAAATATCAAGCTATTTTGTTCCATTTTTAACCTTTTATAGTACATAAAACACATAATTATTAGTATACTGGATGCATCTGTTTGACTGCATTTACTTAGAAAAATATCTCATATCTTTGCTGCCTGCCTGCGATCATGGAGTACAGCTTCTGCATAGCTTTAGAATTTGTCAAGAATGTTTCATTCTACCCCAGACTACTGGGTCAGAAGATCAGATGCAGAGCCTTAGATGCTGTTTGTTTGTTTTGTTTGTTTATTTGAAAAAAGGTCTTTCTACATAGAGACCTGACTGTCCTAGAAACTCACTATGTAGACCAAGCTTTTTGAGTTCACAGAGATTCAAAATCTTTTGCCTCGTAACTGTTGGCATTAAGGTGTGTGCCACCACACCCAGCAGAAGCTGTTTGTTATTTGTTTTTGTTTTTTTTGCTTTAACATTGCCCTGCAGTGTGCACAGGCACTTAAATAGTAAACCAATATGTGGTGCTGTGTTTCATAGCAAAAAATATATGTAAGAATCTTTCATTCTGTATTTATTGAACTGAGTGATCAACATTAACTTTCACCTCTTTGGTGTCACAATTTCTTGACAGTTATGTCTCTGATATTATTCTGCTGACCTTGGCTGTTTTTATCTACAAAATAGTCTGTTATTCTAAATATAGTAACTCTAATTTCCAGTAAATAGTTATTATATATGCATCTAAAGGAGATAGAACATGTCATAAAATGTCATAAATACAGCTATATTAACTTATATATAACCTATATGTAACCTAGTAAATAAGGACAATATGGAAACTACTTTTAAAAAACACATAGTTCATTTTTTTGAGATGTTAAATAGGCTGAGAAACCATTATTTATGAGTAGTGACAATTATAAGTACAATACTTTAGTTTCAGACCACCAATAGTTCTTGCAATCTATAGATCTTGAACTTGACTGGAATTCAATGAAAACCAGTGTCTTCTCTCATCTAGTTCCAGTAGATGAGGACCCTAAGCCTGGACACTTCTCAGCTCTCTCAAAATAGTCATGTCATCCTGGTCTAATCTCTTGCCCTTGCTAGGAATGCTGGGTGGGGCACTGAGAGGTGTAATGCTGGGTAACTAAGAGATCTCTGAGCACCTGGAGTCATGCCAGGACTCCAGGGGCAGCAAAACAAAGTATCCTGCAGGTTGTCAGGATGACAGATACAGAGATACAAGCTCTGTCTGAAACAGTCGGTCACTGGATTGTGTTGAGTCTTCGTTTTTTACGGTCTTACAGATACTGAGAATCCAAGAGGAAGGTGGGAGGTGCTATGAAGTCTGACCTCCAATTTAGAGCATTCAGAACCCACTAGACTGTTTATATTGAAATGAATATATTAGTACTTTTTAAAGAGGAAAATGCTGGTAGCAAAATAGGTAAAGATGCTAAATTTTGAAGATTTTCCTAGTATCTCCAAGTGACACTTCTACTTGATTGTCTTTAACTGGAGTCAGAAGTAATAGTGTTCATGTTCCAATGGTTAGGCTCTATGTAAAGCGAGGAGGTCATACATGCCATAGTTTGTGTGATAGTTTCCAATAGAAGTTAGATTACAACTGACCTGAACGACTGCAAAAGGCAGCTCTACGTAAGCAAATGTAGTACTCTTACTATTCCATGCCATTATTCGGTGGACTTCTATGGAGATGTTTCAGCTGTTCCCATACAAGTCTAATGGTATGATCTGTCTGGTCTCGTCTAGTGAGACCTGTGGTGCCCTGTTCAGGTGTTCTTAGTTAAACTGCTTGCCTCCTCAATGATCATGAGCATCACTTTGTTAGAAATGAATAATTTGGTTGGGATACAACAAGGGACGTGCTGCAGTCTGTGGAGGATTTCTGTTTGAGTCTTGGTTTTACAACAAAATGTCTGATTAGGCCCAAGTGATTTTACTTCTTTTAGGCTCATTCTTTTTTTTTTTTTCAATTTAGATCTTTTACAAATTCCATACATGAGTACTACCTAGGCACTTCTGGTCTCTTAATATTCTATATTGGGTTCACTATTAAGCAGGCCATCTGCTTCTTTCTGTAGATGGGACGTGAACATGTTCTGGTCCTCATAGCAAGTCACTACCGAGACAGAGTACACCTCACTCAGAGGGGTAGGGATGCCAGCTCAGATTCTTTTCAACCTGTCTATCTGGTTCTAGGACTTTGTGATCACTCTAATATCCTCCTGATATGCTTTCAAATCAGCATTTGAAAGGTGAACCCACCTGAGTCACAGCATTCCTTCAGGTTTCTTCAGAAAGACTCCCTGAGCAAAGCAGAGGCAAAATTTTCTTCCTCTGTACCTTTCCCCTCCTCAACTCTCCACTAAGCTTTACTTGTGATTTTTTACTCTAGCTATGATTTCTTCATTGTTTTTAATTTCTTCTCAGTTCCATTTCTGTATGGTTCTACTGTTCTTATTTTAAAAAACCTCAAGCCCTCAGTGAGTGTTCACCTGTCCCACCCCATTGCCAGTTCTTCCTCCCACTGTTAACTGTTACCACCTCTGAGTCTCTAGATCTTCCACACTCAACATGTAGACTTGCAGAAGTGTATGAACTTGTTGTATAATCTGTTAAAATATTTGGGATGTTAGGGTGTATTTGTTTTTCTATGGCATAGTGAGGAGGGAATAGACCTTACAAACTTTTGCTTTTGGTAGGGCATCAATATGTACATTGATTTCATTTACTCTAATTGTAACATAGTAGTCATAGTTTTGATAGAACATACTTTAACTATTTCCCTGGTCAGTGATAACTTCATCCAGTTTATTTGCTATCAAATAATACTATAACAGAATCTCTCTGAAGCCTCTGTATGTGTATGTGCACATATAGACTCCATAACAAATGTCCAAAAGTAAAAGAACTTCTGCACTTTAAATTTTAATGAATGCTCAAAATTACTTTTCAAAACAAGTAAATTAATTAGGCATACAGTCTCTGTTAAGTAGCATAGAAAAATATGTAGTTTATTTTTCATAATGTGTATAAGTGAACCAAGCAGATAAATAGTTATGTTAAAGAATTTTCACTGTCTCCTTCATAAGCCAATGAGAAGGAGATACTAGAAATGCAAAGTATCACTGGATCTATTTTCATAGTGCCCTAAATGCCCTAGGCATGACTATAACAGCGACAAATTAAGCTAAGTGTTGATTTTAAATGAACGAAAGAAGAGATTCAAAACAGAAGCCTCATCAGAAATACTTTAGAGTTTTATTAGGATGGTCACCAGATTACAGCTATAAAACTGATCATAAAACTCAATCCCTTCCCACAGATATCTTTTGAAATAAACGTGTAGTTCATAAATGCCATTCTTAATAGCTGAAATTTTACTCCCCATCAAATTACAAACTGATAGATGTACAAAATGCTTGCAATAATTTTTGGCTACATTTTACTGTATTCTCATCCAAGTCGCTGAACTCTAAGGTTTCTGAATTCTGCTATTCTTTGCCAGAGCAGTGATGTGTCAGCTGAGGGTCAGCATTAAAACTCTACTAAATTAGCCAGAAAAGCCAACTCCTAAGCGCATCTCCAGAATGGTTTTAGTGCAAAGTAGTCCCCTTCCATCGCTTAGCATTCCTCATTTTGCACATTACTACTGTATCACATCATGGGACATTAAGCATATTTCAACTCATGGGACTAACTCAATCATGTTTTTAGAAATTGAAAACAAATCTTATAACTGGATGAGTGATGATATTGAAGTAATAACAATTTCCTGCTAGGCGTGCTTGTTTAATGGATTGCATAGTCCTTCCATGTACAAACACTGCAGTGGTTATCACCAGCAGAAATTGTTTGGTTTTAAGAGCTCAAGTTTAATAATCATTGGGTTTGCTAGAGAAGTCACAAGAAATCTGGAGTTTGTGTTCTGATTCTCATTAATGGCATCATTGTCCAACCAAAAAATAACTTAGAAAAGCTAAGTTTACTCCAACAATAACATAGTGGGACCAGCATAACACTGGGCTTGATTTAAAAGTGCTGTCTTCTTCCCTTTTGCTGGATGTTCTGTACTGAATTGTGCTGGCCTCAGCCTGAAGCACAGGGCGATGCGCTTCTTTTTTGAAAGATATTTAGAAAAATTTGTCTCAGTGCTTGGCAACTACTCCGACAGAAAACGGATAAAAATAAGGGTAGTTTATCAGTTCTGCTGTCCTTTTCGTGTTTCAGGTTGAAGGCTGTTGAAATGATGAGAAACAAACAACACTAAATAGAGCTCCGTCATTATCATTGCTGTGGGTAACTCAGGTTCAGCATCAAAGAAAAATGCATTTGCTTTCAAAACTCAATCCTTCATTTTGCGAGGTGCACTGCACTCAGGTATTGATGTCTAAAAATGGAGTAAATTGGAGAAGGCAGGAAAGTGCTACTGTGGGAACTCAGAAATCCAAACAGAAGTCATCTGGCACAGTTGTAAAAGCTGAGTTTTCAGCGTTCCGTTTCTTATAGGGAGGTGTAGACTGGTGCCTAAGGACTGCCATTCTTTAGCAGCTGAAAGAAAACCTGGCTTCAAGTAGTCGCCATCACATGGGACCCTTAAACAGCTTGCTTTAACTTTGGAAATATGCCTGAATGGAGTGACCTGTGTTGAGGTTTGGGAAAGTTACTTGTTTTCTAGGAAAAGTTTGATATTTTTACTCTTGCATCTTTTGGCTTTGCAATTTAAGTTGATCACCTTCAATTTCTCTGGCACGGGAATTCCCTGGAGTGTGAAATTTGTGGATACAAAGAGACAAGGAAGCCATTGTCCCTTCCCCTGTGCTGATCTAGTCATCAACTGGCATAACCCAGCCTGAAGAGAGAGAACCTGTTGCTGCAGAAGTCAAATCTGGAAAAGGAATTTTCCTCTGGGGTACAGAAGCTGAGATGAATAATAAGTAAGGTTGTTGTTAGCAGATGGCAATTATAAGATAAAAAGACCACCATAAGCAATAAGTTAGAATTAGGCAGACTCAAGACTCAAGGCTTTTGATGAGGGAAAATATTGAATATGATTATAAACAAGTACTTTGAGACATGAATTTTTTGTCATGAAATTAGGGCCCAAACTTAGTTAAAACTTTGTGCCTCCAAGATAAACAAAATACCCATAGGTACTTTTCTGGCAAATACTACTTTTAATAGCCAAAACCCAAATGGATTTATGTCCTAGTCAAGGTACAATGGCAAAATAGAGCAGTATGCTTGATACTTGAGACAGAGATTGTACCAGAGGCCCTGTACTGTAAGAAGCAAAGCTGAAGCTGATTTTTGAAAAGGCCAAAATACACAAAAACAGAAGTTGTCAGATACATGGGGCATCAGAAATAATATATTCATTCATATTCTATATTAAATTCTAAAGACATATTCCAATCAACTAATATATATCAAACTCAGAATAGATGAACCACTTCAGAAAGTGCAATGTAAATATCTAAAATGCAATTATTCTAATATAAGTTTAACAACAATATTACAGGAAATCCATACAATGGATATTTAATATGCTGATGGTATTAACAACCAACTCTTTAGAAGGCAAGGTAGCAGTTTCATATTTTGTAGGTATGAATATTACAAGCACTGATAATCTGAAGCCACTGTGAAGAAATGCTAAGAACACATCATCATGGAATATATTTACCTCAAGGATATACTCTAATAAGGAATTAAAATGTATTTTAAATGTTGCCTTTAGAATATACCTCTGTTTAAGCACAAATCATGAAAAGTTAATATTTGTCTTTTACCACAATCATCTCACCAATTAAGGAAGAGATACAAAGTTGGTATAAAAATCAGCATTGTGCTATGTGATGCACTATTGTACATGGTAGAAGATGAAACGAGAGGAAGTTCCTTCTGGAACTCTGTGCCTGAGTGTTCAAGAGAGGCTACAAGAAATGAGCCTCTTGGAGAAGTTGCCGATGAGTCTCACACATGCTCCTGTGAGGTTCTGGTGGCTTGGAATGTGGACTACTTCCGTTGTGCTCAAGGAAGAGCTGCCCTCTTAGGATTCATGAACCATTGATGAGAGACACATGGGAATGAGCGAAAGATGAAAGGTTCGAAATGTAGTTAACCTGTGTGGAGCTGTCAGAGGCACACAAGTCAGGGAAATGTTTGTAAAGAAGACAACCCAGGAAAACAGGGTTGAAACCAAAATACTATTTTAATGATCAATCTTGATTGTCAACTTGACTAGCTTGTGAGCATACCTCTGGTTATATCTATTAGGTCATTTCTGAAAGGGTGTAGATCAAATAGTGAGACACAGTCAAAAGGAGTGTTTGTAGATATAGGCAGATGACATTTAGAATTCATTTTTGTTTTTTTGCATTTGATATGATAGGAATTCTACCCTCTTAGTCAGTAGACTCATTACACAAAACTGTGATACAATTCTTCTTTAGTAAAAGTTTCATATTATATGTGAGGGGTGAGTCTTACTTTGGATAATTAAGAGATACCTTTCCTACCATCGAGCCCAGTATAATATCAGATGTTTCCCCATACTACCTCAACTCGTTCTTACAAGCCAAGAACGTGTCTCAAAGAAACCGACTAAGGCATAGCCACATACTAATAAGGGTTATTATGGAGGAGTGGCCTGTATCAAAATCAGTATGTTGTTGCCTAGGTCAAATTAAAGACAAACTTGAGTCTTAGCTCTACCACCTGCCATGAGCTCTGTGGCTTCAGGAAAGGACTCAAATGTTGCTAATTTAAAGGGAAGGAAACTAGCATCTATTATATGCAACTGAGACACCCAGACCTATGGTGGAAAGGCTGTTGGCTTACATTTCATTTGTCATGGTATATGTGAAAGCAGTAAGTTACTTGAACATGAGGTATTATTAGCTGGAAATACAGAGAGAATCTAGAAGAATCAGAGGAAGTAGATTAAAGGAAGGTTTTAAAGGCTAAATAAAAAATAATATAAGAAAGACTTTCACGATTTCCCGAGAATTTTGTTGTTCATGTCCTTGTTGTCTTTAGAGATAGAACTGAAAAATGTATTTATAAAAGAACTGTCTCTTTCTCTGTTTTCAGAAACCTTGGTAAGTTTAATTCAGCCTTAAGACTTACTGGATAATTAGGTTCATTAATTGGCTGGAGCTATTATCATCAGATACAATAAAACTGAAAATAAATAAAACCTGACATTCTCAGGGTCACATTAGGACCTGGAAAAGTACCTTATTTTTTTAGGCTTGCTTTAAGATGGGCATATATCTAATCCTTGAACCTGAAATGGACTACCCCAGAAAAATGAGAAGTTGTAAGTTCTAAAGAGGCCCATGCCTCTCTTTCCTTCACTATGATCAACAAGAATAACCAGTGAACAGTTTGCTGTGCTTTGAGTGAAAATATATATTATTCAAGTTAGAACCTGCCTTTTGTCCCTTCTCAAAATTTGTTATTTTAGTCTCAGGTACATACTGGATTTGTTTCCCTTTCTTTTTTTTTGGGGGGGGGTGCAATATTATTACAATGAAAAGCTTTGAACTCTTTAGAGCTGGAATTATTTCTCTCAGTCTCCAAAGACTGAGCACCTTTCTGCAGCACCTTTTTCTGTAACACTATAGAACACTGTGTCATCTAGACATTTAAACGGTGCCAGGTGAGGTTTTAAGAAACCCCTGCCATAGCTATAGTCAACTTGATATATAGTCTTGGATAGACTCATAGTGTATTTTGCATTAAGGAAGCTTCATATACCAGTATTCATTAGAAACTGTGCCAAATTAGAAGGAAAAAAAATATTACATTCTTCATTCCCCAAAGGCTTTTTGTAGGATCTAACAATGTCATATTAGTTTGTGAGCTTAAAGCTTAAGAGTCTTAGAATCTAGGGGCCTTTGGTATGGGACATAGAGCCATAAGCAATTTTAAATTAGTGATTATGTAAAATTTGTATAGTCTACAAATAATAGGCTTCTGTTTGGAAGGTAGATTAGATCTGCAGTGATTAGTAATTAAATCAAGTATTTTTTAATGCTGTTTTATTACCTTGCAGCCACATCGACACTAGAGAAACTGCCCGTTCATTTGAGACTAGCCCTGGTGTTTATTAAACTCGTCCGTTGTGCAGTTTTGGCAGATTACTTATATAGATCCTTTAGTCAGTATAGATCTATAAAAAATTTCACATGTATCTCCGAGTGGCAGCAGTATGATTGAAAAGTCATTTTTTCTCTTGTTGGTCCATCACTTCAATTTTTTATCTTTCAAATCCCATTTCTAATCCATACCAACAGTCCTTTATTTTGTTGTAACTCACTGCTATGCAAATCATTACATTCTCGGATTGGCTTCAGAATCTTTAATGATAAGAAGGAAGTTATTATATTGTCATATCCCCTACCTGACTTATCGAAATACCTCACTGTTAATTGACTAACGAGATATATTTGCAGTTGGACAGACAAGTAAATAAAAGCAAATATAGAGGTGACAGCAGACAGAGGCATGTCATAACTGAAGAAGACCATTTACTACTCTGGTTTGTCAGCTTATCACATGGTAGAAGAGGGGTCCTCAGTTGAAGTACTGTTTCTACCAGATAGCCTGTTGGCATATTTGCAGGGCATTTTTCTTGATCCTAATTGATGTAAAAGGGCCCAGTACACTTTGGGCAGTACTATCCCAAAGGCAGGTGGGCTTGAGCTGTATAAGAAAGCCTGGAGTCAGGCAAGTATGCAACATTCCTTCATCAGTTTTTGCTTTAAACCCTCACTTTGTGGTCCTGTCTTGGCTTCCCTCAATGATGGACTGTAAGCCACTAGTTAAAGTAAACCCTTCCTCCCAGGTTGACTTTGATCATAGTGTTTATTAGAGCAAGAGAAAACAAACTAGAACATATTCTACACTGGTAATATGTATCTCTGCCTACTGAATGTATATTTGCTGTGAGGCAAATATGTATAATCTAAAGGAGGAAGGCGTTTTCCAGTGATCCATTCTGAACACATAAATGTGCTCATCTTGAAGGATGAGATCAAAGGAAACACGAGGCTTACCTTGACACTGCAGGAACAAAGGTGTGCTATTTTCTTAGTATCCTTCTCCTTACTAGAGAATGCTCAGTGTTTTAAGCCCCTGCCTCTCTAAGCCAGTTCCTTAAATGAGCCTGCCTCCTTGGAGCAGCGGACCTTGCCAGCCCATTATGGATTGTCTCTTTCATGTCCTTTTCTTTTAGTCCAGCTGGAATGCTGATCTGTAAGTCCACACATAACGGGGTTTAAAAATTACCTTTACTCTCTTTGTATAACAAATTTGAGGCCTTTATTTTTCCATACTGAAGGCCTGAATTTCACTGAGAATCTTGAAGTACACTGAAAGAAAATAAAATAAGGAACACATACTCTCAATTGACTGTTATTTATTAAAAATTTCTCTTAATACTACCTTGCATTATTTTTACTGTGCAATATTTTCATATGTTAATTCAACATATCCCACTAGACTAGTTTTAAAACTTCCCTACAGAATTTTACAATAAGACATGCTTGAGTTATTTAGTAGACACATTGTTTTGTTTTTATTTTTCAATCAAAAATAGACTAAAATTTCTTTGTCTAAAAGCCTAATTAGATATTTTTGTTCTTGTTTTTGAAACAGGATTTTATTTATCTTTCAGGTTAGCCTCAAACTTACTAGACTAGACTCAAATCCTGATCTTCCTGCCTCCACCTCTCAAATTTTAGGGTTACAGACATAAGCTGTAACATGTGACTATCTATTTAGATACTGAACAACAATTTAAAAAATATTTTGAATCTAGACAGCATAATTAATGTTTTATCTTTGGGGGAGGTGCTTGGTCTTGCAGCAGCTTGATAGGCCATACTTTGTGAAATTACCTGGTGTGAGTGAGAAGGAAGCATGAAACACACAACAAACCAGCTTAGGAGCTTATTGGAGGAGATGTGTACAGGTCTGGGGAAGTCTGGTGCAGAAAGAGGGCTGAAGATGGTGCATCCAGCTTTTAAAGGCTGCCTATCGCGTGTACACAGGGTGATGATATAGCTACGTCATACACAGACGACAGAGCTCACACATGCGTACAAGGGTTTACGTAGCTGCGTCAGACATAGGTGATGTACCCATGCCGCATGTGGGTCACACAGGGCCTTTTAAGGTCCCTGGGGTGGCTAAGTATTTTTGCCTGAGGGATTGTTCGCACATGCGTGGCCCTAGAACCCGGAAGTGGCTGCGATGCTGGTTGGCTAAAACCATAACACTTTGCTGCCCATGGGAGGTCTGCCCCTTTCTGATTGAATACTGGGGAGCATGAATTTAAGAAGGGGGGGCTACGGTCAGAATGTATAATAAAAATTTGAAATAATGATAATACTTATGTTATGTGACATAACATTATATTGTTTGATATGGCTGTAACTATGGATTGAGGATTTCTATATTATGAAATGAAATGAGCCTTACTCATTATTTTGTATATGTATACATATATATGTGTATATGTATCAGTAATTGGTGCTTTAATATGTTTTACTCGAGAGTAGTTGAAAATCCATGTAATACCAATCTGAGTTGAATTTATAGGTTTGAAATTTGGTTAACAAAATGATATGACGTTTTTGTATGTTACCTTCTTGCTAAATTCATGTGGGCTTTCCCCCCTCTGTTTGTCTTATAGTGCGGGTGTTGGCCGGACTGGCTGTTTCATTGTAATAGATGCCATGTTAGAAAGAATAAAGCATGAAAAAACTGTAGATATTTATGGCCATGTAACTTTAATGAGAGCCCAGAGGAATTACATGGTGCAAACAGAGGACCAGTACATCTTTATCCATGATGCGCTGTTAGAAGCAGTGACATGTGGAAATACCGAAGTGCCAGCTAGAAACTTGTATGCCTACATTCAGAAGCTGACACAAATAGAAACAGGGGAGAATGTCACCGGAATGGAGCTCGAATTTAAGGTACGACATTGGCTGTGATGTGGTTACTCACTAGCACGTTATTTTTGTCTTTGAAATAGGCTTCACTTTCTTACCTTGCAAATTTTGAAATACAAGCTTCATTTTTCTTCTGCTTTGGTATCAGATTATAAAACACTTTCTTCTCTTTTTTTTCTCCTCAATTTTTTTGTTCCCTCAACTATCAGGGGCCCTTGGTGTCCTAATATAAATTCAGAAATCATGTTCTCAAAATGCAATGTTTACAATATTCAGTAGGTTATGTGGAATAATTAGCTAAATGGAAGTACCCTATGAATATTTACTATCAAGTAAAGAGAAGATTGATATCTAAAAAGGTCATATTAGGTTCATTGCATTCAAACCATTGGGTAATATTATCTTTGTGCTTTTTTTCTTTTTGAATTCAACAGCGTCTAGCCAGCTCAAAAGCTCACACCTCAAGATTCATCAGTGCCAATCTTCCATGTAATAAATTCAAAAACCGCCTTGTTAATATTATGCCATACGAATCCACAAGGGTGTGCCTGCAGCCTATCCGAGGAGTAGAAGGCTCTGATTACATCAATGCCAGTTTTCTTGATGGATACAGGTGTCTACCCTTGCTCCCCTGACAATCCAAAGCCTTGGTATTTGCATGTGCCCTAGATTTATAACCACAAAGATTTTCATCTCAATTCAAAGCAATTTTCTTTCTGAATAGATCATCATTCAATTCTTGGGGTGGCTTATTTTTCTTTAATTTTAGTTAGAATTAAGCAATACTAACCACGTTTCTATTGCATGTAAGGATGGGGAGGTGTGCTTGTGTGACATGCTTATATGGCTGTGTACATGTGGGTGGGCGTGGCATATGTGCATGTTTATACCAGTGTGAGTGTGTTGGGGGGTTGTGTGCCTTTGGATAGCAAAGATCAGCATTGCATGTCTTCCTCAGCTGTGTTCCAGGTTATGTTTTGATAAAGGGTCTCTCATTGAAACGAGAGCTCATCCCTTCAGCTTAACTGGCTGGCTAATGAGATCTAATGATCCATCTGTAACCTACACACACACACACAAAACACCCAACACTTTATATGAGTGCTGAGGATCCGAATGGCAGATACTTTAGTGCCTGAATCATCTCCTCAGCCTCTCGTTGTTGCTTCTTTGAATCTGACCTTCGAACCTAGTCTTTCAGAAACCATTTAGATCTGGAAGTTGATAAAGCAGCTATTTTAGACCATTTTTTATAAATTTAATAGATTAAATGAGCTTTGTTTCTTGAAAATGAAGTCATACAATTCATCATTGAAGTGATTTGGATAACACATGAAATTAACCTATTAGCATGGCACTAAAATTTAATAACAGCGATAAAGACATACATAATAATATTAACAACACAATTGATTTTGCAAAGTCCCCACCATGTACTAAATGATCTTATTGATTATGTATCCTAATGGGGACCCCTGCAATTGAATTAATAATATATATAGGACTGGTGTTAACAATTTACAAATCAATTTGTGCATGTCCTCAAAGTATTTTAATGTTTTCTTTTAATTCTCTCTATTTAGACAACAGAAAGCCTACATTGCTACCCAGGGGCCCTTAGCAGAGACCACTGAAGACTTTTGGCGCATGCTTTGGGAACACAACTCCACCATTGTTGTGATGCTCACCAAGCTGAGAGAAATGGGCAGAGTAAGTATGTTGCCCTATGTGGAAAATGACATCAAGCTCATTCATTTACGTGCTTTGGAAATACTCAGTACTCTAGTACAGTGGCATGCAATGGAAGAGGCTAATAAGTCACTCAGTGCCGCTGACTTATGTTGGGCCCTCAGCAAATGCTTATTACCTTTTGCCTGAATAGGTTAGGATTTTATGGCAAAATGGGCCATTACTTTCCCATATAAAAAAATTTAAATTCATGACTTTCATTTCTTGGTCAACCATTGAGCATGGTGCTAGAAAGCTACATGATATATCAAGAGTTATAATAGCAAATCTATTTTTTAAGAATAACTATTCTGAAGTACAAATAAAGTAACATCAAAGAAATTTGAAAGCCTGCCACCTGGTACAACATTTGAAAGCTGTTTGAGATAGTCTCATCCTTTCTCTTCTTTTTGTAAATTACACAATAGACTTATGGCTAAAACCAGCTTTTAGAGCTCATTTAGAAAACAAAAATATATAAGGCCAAGAAGTTATCTGACTTGTCTTAATTTGACTGCTGAATATGCAAAGCTAACAACACAAGTCACCCGAACTCCCGGGACCCCAAGCTCCTCGGGTGTCAACTAAGAATGAACTGGATCAGTGCAGAAGTTTCTTTCTGCTTCATCCTTGGTGACTTCCTAATTACAAAACACAGTGGTATAAAACGAATGTGCTGATGTAATACAGGACCAAAATGGATAGCATTGCCGAAGGACTTATGTAATCATTTACATAATCCATAGACATGAGATAACCACCCAATTGAAACACGCAGTTCAGCTGGTGTTTAATACGTAGCTATGATTTGCCAGACTCTGTACTGGGCTTTTTTGGGGGGAAAAATTATACCAGATAGAGGTACAAAAAAATAGGTATGTGTAATTGAAACTGCCCTGATTTTAGAACTTCATTAACAAGAGAACAAATATAGATAGACAGATCTTTGTTTGTACCTTATGGAGTTAAATATTAATCTTTCCTTTTAGGAGAAATGTCACCAGTACTGGCCAGCAGAACGATCTGCGAGGTACCAATATTTTGTTGTAGATCCAATGGCTGAGTACAACATGCCTCAGTATATCCTAAGGGAATTCAAGGTCACAGATGCCAGGGTAAGTTCAGCTCCTCCATTTGCTAGAAATGAGGGTTACGTGTACCTTCTCTGAGAGAAACGTTTGCCAAATAACCATTCTCCAAAGGAAAAGAAATCAGCCATTATGGATGACTTTAAAGGAAAAGAATTTCTAACTTTGCCTCTGTCTGGTAAGTGTTCTCATAAACCCAGGGTTGGCTTCCCTTCAAATGTCACACCTGGACGCCCAGCTGTGGGGACTGGCTCAGAGCGCTGGTGTTGGGCAGCATTTACGGATTGGCTGGCTGCACTTAAGCTCACCTTCTCAGCACATTCTCATTGGAGAGTTTTGATTTCTTCATTACTCCGGGCTGTAAATACGTTGTTGTTTGTGCAGCCCTTGAGGTCATACAGGCTTGGAGGTTAATTTGGTCTGACTTTCAAACTGTGGAGCAAATGGCATTCCTTCGAAGGCTCTGACAGGCTTTGCACATTCTAATTTGCTTGCTGGCATGGTTTATTCCTCCATGTGCTAATGTGTCTGTCCATGAGAACTGTGAACTGACAACCCTTGTTGGCTAATTTTCATTCTGCATTTTCTACAACGATTGCTGAGGCCAAGGTTCAGCCCTGATGTAAGTGACTTTAGGCATATACTTTAATATATTTGCTGTAAGAATTTCACAGACCCTGATTACAAACACATCTTAGGGGAGACCAGGTCAGCGTAAAGCCCTGTTTTATTTTTGGAACTGTCATCATGGGTGGGTTAACTAAAACACGAGGGGACAGTGTATACTTGATCCATTGTTTTTGTTTTGGGGAAAAGCAGCTTTCTCTCAGCTCATGTTTGCCTGCTAATCCCTGAAACCTAGCCCTGGCTGTTACAGGGAGAGAGAGAGAAACAGAGATAGAGAGAACATGATTCACAGAAGGTTTGGCTCAGGTAATAGTCTCGATAATCCCAGGAAGTATAATGTATTAATTACTCTGAATGTGGCCACATCAAGGAAGCTATTATGTTCTAATATCTCATTTTTTTAACTTGTCCTTGTAAGCAGGCCCTGATGCTTTCCCCTATTTTTTATGTATGAGCCAAACTCATAAGTTCCTTGAACATAAACTTCTTAGCTATTTCTGATAATAAAAAGGAAAACGTGGCTTTAACCTATAGGGAACACATTTACCTAGCTCCAAGTTAAACCTAATCACACTGAGCAAGAAAGAGTTAAGTGAAACTTGCTCATATAGTTTAAAGTCTCTCTGTGGTTAACTGCCAGACTTTTGTTGTATATGCTCCCCGTATGTTTCTCATCTCAGGCTCTGAGATCACAGTTGGCATGTGAGAATATAGCATTGTTAACCATCTAAACTTTAAAAGGCAGGTGGATTCTTCTTCAAATAGAAAGTGTCCGCACAAGACCTGTTCTTGACATTATGGTCAAAAGTGACTATGGTCAAAAATGAAATCTCCAGAACACTCAGAAGACAATTCGGCATTGCCCAGTTCTCTGACTTTCTTCCCAATACCCTCCGAAACTTTCCCAGAAAAAGCAGGGGAACAAATCAAGCTTCCATAGTAAACATCTAGGAGTTGGCAATAGCCCCAGAAACTATACACATTCCTCTGTATTCTCGTGAATTGGTGTGATCCTCTTCCATTCTCAAGCATCTGCGCTGCTCCACTAGTGTACGTGAGGTGTGGCCGTCCTGAGTTGGACACCTCTCTTCAATATGCCTGGGATTTTATCTCCACAAATCTTAGAAATGGGCACGTCTGGGCCCAAAAGAATATTAGAAGGATGAATTAGCTCCCAAGAATAGGACGCAGAAAGCCACTGGGAGCATCTCTTCAAGTGAGATCAGTCCAGTGAGCGTGAGTTCAGTGGTGCTTCCCCATGTGAGTCAGAGCAGGAATTCCTGTATCTATGAGCAAAGGGTCCCTCCTGCTCTTGTACTTCAAACAACCCCACAAAGAATCTGAAGTACTTCATGCCCTTATCTTCTTAACATGGTTCTTCTTGAGCTCAGAGAAGTCCTACATTCCCTTCAGAAAAGAAGTTCATGGAAATGCAAACTAAGTGCCTCAGACATCTACCATTAATTTAGTGCTTGTGGGAGTCACTGTGTAAACATGATAGTAAAAATAGTCACCTATTTTTTAATTATGCTGCTTTAGATATGACTTATTTTCATCCACTTTTAGGGTTGTCTGTGTAAACTAATTCCTGAAGACAGTCAGGAAGGTACCTCTGACAAAATAAAGGGGGGAGGGGAGATGTTTGTAAATCATCCCCTTCGATTCTTTCTATATTAGTTTCCTTTTCTTTTCCTGTGGTAAAACACTGACCAAAAGCAACTTGGAAGCAGGATTTATTTGATATAAAGGTTCATCATAAAGGGAAAACCAGGGCAAGAGCTTAAAGCAGGAACGTTGAAGCAGGAACTGAAGCAGAGATCATGTAGGAACACCCGCTTACAGGGTTGCTCTCCATGGCTCACTCTGCTTGATTTCTTCCACCACTCAGGAGCCTCTGTCTAGGGGATGCACTGCCGCTGTTGGCTGCACCCTCCTTTATCAATCCTTAACCAAGAAAATGCCCACATACCTGCATAAGATAATCTGATGGAAACTACTCTCTAATCAAGGTTTCCTTCTCCCAGAGAATCTGGTCTGTGCCGAGTTGACGAAAACAATCTGGCACAGTGTCCTTAATGTGAAATGTGAGCATCATCACATGGTTCATGCTGTGCCTCATACATGGCTCAAGTGTGTATCACAGAGACATGTTAGGCAGCCAGGACAACCACAGCTACCTAGTTTATATTAGATTCCTTAAATGTTGCCATTTGCCATTTATAATGCTAGAAAAGGCATGCATGGCAAATGGGAAATCACTGTGACAACAGCAAGCCTCTGGTGTAGGCACCATGCCTATATACTCCTTTCAATGTGAAAAAGTTATTAGATTGAAGTAGAGCGTATAAGATTTTGGTGGGATACATATAAATATTTATATGCATATATATACACATACATAAATACAAATATGTATGTATGTATTTGTTGATTTCCGATTTAAACATTGAAGCTCAGAAGTGCATCTGAAGAGGATAACTCAAATATTTGTAATTTAAATTACAAATTTAAAGTTATGGCAGCACACAGAACTTAGTTTCTCTGGACATGTTCCTAATAATTTTCTTGTCTTTTTATTTTTTGGGGAAAAATCATGAATGCTTTTGTGGTTTCTGTACTTGCTGAACTCTCCTGGCATGCTGCATTGTGGCTGGTTATGTGGCGTCCCCTCTAAAGGACGGCCAGTCCCGAACAGTGCGGCAGTTCCAGTTCACTGACTGGCCAGAACAAGGAGTGCCAAAGTCTGGAGAAGGATTTATTGACTTCATCGGCCAAGTCCATAAAACAAAGGAGCAGTTTGGCCAAGATGGGCCCATTTCGGTGCATTGCAGGTGAGCAGGGAGTCACTAATGCTAACTGGACATTTATGATAGATGCCTGGCTGCTTTGAAAATGGCTGTCCTTTATTCACTTTGTATACAAGCTTGTTATAATAAGTCTGTGTAATTGAAATTTATTTGCAGATTGTTTCTATGAGACATAAAGATTTGTTTCTTTTTCTTTACATAAAATGAAAAGAATTAGAGGAATGTTTTTATCCCCCGCATTGATCCCCTATTTGAAAAAAATAAAAAACCTACAAGAAACCAGTTTTGTGTTGCCAGCAATTGTCAGTGTGTCCCCTAACAATAAGTGTAGTGCTAATCCCTGCCAGTGTTTGCTGTCTTTTTGTGTAGCTGCACTTACAACTGCCTTTCTCTATCTTTCCCCTTTATCTCTTGAAAGAGAAGTGAATAGCTGCCAAGACTTAATAGCAATACTAATTCCTGCAAGTCAATAAGTGATTAGTATGGTACCTCAGTTCAAAATGCAATTTGCTTGGAAATTGTTGCTATATCAGAAAATGAAGCACCTTCAATTTAATTATTTTCAACAGTTTCCAGAGCATTTTGTAATTTAAGTCACTGAAGTTAATAGAAATACTAAGTGAACGCCTTAGACATCCACCATAAATTTAGTGCATGTGGAAGTTGCTGCATGTGCAGAACACAGTAAAAGGAATTCTCCTCGTTTTTTTTTTTTTAACTGCTGTATTTCAGGATTGTAAAAGCTTGAAGCTTCAGTTTTTATAATGTTTAGAGTCAGTCTTGAAAGCATTTATGTTTAAAAAGTCTGGTACTTTAAAAACTATTGTTTTTAATACCACAGGAAGCAAGATCTCAAAATAGAAAAACTAGACAGAGGCATGAGCATACACGCTCTTGTCCTGGATTTATACTTGCACGAAGACATATAACAGTGTAAAGCAGTGAGCTTTGGGTTTCTCTTCAGGTCTGGGATCATTTCTAACAATGCTTATTTCTCAGAGTTGGAAATATTTGTTTTACGCTGTCAAAATCGCTTGCCATGTGCAACAAAAGAGCAGATAAGATGTGATGTATGGTCTCCAATGGTTAAAGTTGTTGTTATAAACTAGAGTTGAAACATCGAGGTTTTTTTTTAAATCTAGCACTTAATATTTCCACTTAATTTAGATTTTCTCTGTGTGACCTCTATAGAAAAGAATACGTCTGATATTCATAATTTAAGCGTGAGCCCCCTGATACTGCTCTTTGGGGTTGTTTTCAGACAATGACGGAGAAACCCCTTAAGTACAAAGATTCACATGTTGTATATCTGTAAACTCACATATCTCTTTACCTCCCAAAGTCTCCTAGATACATATCTTTTCTTGTTTTTGGAGGCCCTGAAATAACACTTATTTTTAGCCTATTAACCGAATATACTGAGATTCATTAAATTTAGAAATTAATGAGGCAAATGCCTGTTCTTTTCTTGAAAATTCTTAATAAGAATCCAGAAACGTTATATTTTTGGTTGCATTTGATTAACCAAGTCAAAGTAAGATATGCTCTGACATACCTACATGGACGCGGCAAAACTGTCATAAGTCAAAGTGCCTCATGAATGTGAGACTTTCAGGGCTCAAAGAATCTGCCAGATCCCTTTGCTGTTTGTGGGACGAATAACTTCAGCTCCTCTTTAACAACTGCCCATTGATTTAAAACCCCACTTAGCATTTTTCCTTAGATTCATGAGAAATTGCAGTTTGTAAAAGCACACACTATTTATATGCCTGTCAGCTCCATCCCAGAGTAAATGAATTCATCTATTTTCTACAGTCTGTGCCCAAGCACTACACACACCATTTAATTAAGATCCAAAAATGTAGGGTTTTTTTTTATTTCAGATTATTCAGTGTTCTCATTACCTAAAACCCCCAGATGTCACTTTTTAAGAGTACAAGGGCTATCAATTAGTTTTCTTCCTTGTTGCTATGAAAATTCTGTAATTATCTTCAAATACCAAAGGAAATAGAAAGAAACTCAAAACCTTGCTGAAATGGCAGAAAGGAACTTGGGGTATTTTAGCGGCTTATCACCTGAAAACAAGTAGTTCAGAGTGGTGGTTAACTATACTGTCAAAGGCCCTGTTGAGAATCTAATAATTATAGATTTTCTAAAATTGACATATGATGTGATATTTTTATAATCAGAGCACATAGAGTATTCACAGCTTCCCAAAGACTAAGAGAAAACCATCCCATAACAAAAAGTCTATTATAGAATCAGTTTTTTCATATCTAACTCAATGTTGATACTGTAGTTTGTAAGCCTGTTACACATTTGTTACCTGTTTAGGATGACATATCCTTCACAGATTATGTTACTAAAGAATAGGAAAGGGAGAATCTACATGACGTGTTCCACATTTTTCTAATTTATCTCATACTTCACATAATGGCAAAATCTTGTTTCAGGATCTACTTGAAGAATGCAAGCCAGTGTTTGATCTGTTCATACTTTTCTCTATTGGTTTTATGTTATTTTTTGACCTTTTCAACTGGAGTTACATGGTGTTATAGAAATGCATTCTATTTTGTAAGACCCAATCCTAATTACTTATTTTTTTACGTTACCACAGCATGCTACCTGGTAGTCATGTAGTGAAAGCATTCTCACTTTATCTTGAACATGCTTGTGGAGAAACTGGGAATATGGAAACTCTAGAAGAATGAATGACTGCTTCCAAAGCAAATGAGGCCAAGACTATGAGCATGTTACTCACACTGCCTTTCTTCTCATGACAGTGCTGGCGTGGGAAGAACTGGAGTCTTCATAACACTGAGTATTGTGTTGGAAAGAATGAGATATGAAGGGGTTGTAGATATCTTCCAGACAGTCAAAATGTTAAGAACACAGCGACCAGCCATGGTACAAACAGAGGTGAGAAAACATTTGGGGTCACCTTCTAAAAAGCTAAACCCTCTGTGGATTCAACATACAGTTGCAAGATACAGAAGATCACCATGGGGAAGGCAACCAATTGTTTACTTAATATTTTAAAACCATTCTTGAAATATTAAACATTTGGAACCTGAAAATGCCCTGTTTCCTATTCATTAATTAATATGTACATTTCTCAGGATATATATACGATTTAGAGAATCAGAGTGATAGTGTTTATATTCCACAAATATCTACCAAATTATACAATTTATATGCTTTCTTCAATTTACAATATTGTTCAGACTTTGATTTCAAAATAGTGCAAGCATTTGGCTTGCAATACTTAAAACATTATGTCAGCCTGACAAACATAATGGGTGTTGGGGTGACAGAGGGAAATTGGACATTTAAAAAGCCTTAACATTTAGCCAAGCAACTTACTGTGACAAGACAGAAAAGCAAACTCCATTTATTTTGCATTACCATTTTTATTGTAGAAAAATGCACATTTAAGCAAAATAGAAGCTATCTGCTTTCAGCCCCATTGGCTACTGAAAATAAGTTTCTTTTATGGGGAAAATCCTACTTTTTCTCATGCCTGTGGTTATCTGTAAATTATAATTTTTCCATCTCCCCAACAATGCTCCAATTTATTTCAATATGACAGGGTCCTTCCTTGTATGAGAAAAGGCATGTTTCTTACCATTCTATTTTGGTGTGAGTCTTCCAGAATAGACAACTTACAATCGCACTGAATTTTAGGATAAATGGTGCATGTATTTTGGATGTGGGCAGCCATTCTCAGGGGTGGCAAGCCAGAAAGCCCAAGGCTCCATAAGCCTTATGCTCTTACACAGCTACCGTTTTCTTCTGTCTTAGGGTCTCTATTGCTGCCCTGAAACACCCTGCAAAAGCAAGTTAGAGAGAAAGGGGTTTGTTTTGTTTTGTTTTTTTCCTTACACTTCCAGTGCACTGCTCATCACTGAAGGAAGTCAGGACAGGAACTTAAACAAGGCAAGAACCTGAAGCTGATGCAGAGACCATGAAGAGGTGCTACTTAGTGGCTTGCTTCCCATGGCTTGCTCATCATGCTTTCTTATAGAACCCAGGACCTCCAGCCTAAGGATGACCACACCCACAGTGGGCTGGAGGCTTTTCTACAGCTCAGTCTTCTGGGAGAGTTTTCTTGAGCTTTCCCATTCTCAGAGGACTGTATTTTGTGTCAAGTTCACATAAAACTATCTGGCACAACTTTCTTTCTTGTAGACACATAGATCTTCTATGCCTGTCACTTACCCGAGGCTATCTGATAAAATGGTAATTCTGATTGAGTTTGATGTCTGATCTGTTGCCTTTACATTCTTTTTTATTTGTGTGGAGACAGAGTGCACAGGCCACAGACCACATGTGTGCAGGTCAGGGGACAACTTGTGAAAGTAATTTCTCTCATTCTGTCATGTGAAGCCCAGGAATCAAGTTCAGGTCATGAGACCTGAAGAGCCTTTAGCCACTGAGCCATCTTGTTGACTCCCCCCTACACACACACTTTTTTTTTTCTTATGAACTCAAATTTGGTGGAAAGCAACACAAAGAGTAGAAATCTAGATTGCCTTTAGGAAAGTTTACATTTTTTTCAACTGAAAATTATCAAAAATACTTAGGTCGTTCTCAAAGATGGTTGTAGCATATAAGATGGAAGATAATATTTACTGACGTTATTATGACTTGGAGTCAGTGAGTATTGTGTTGGAAAGAATAAGATATGAAGGGGTTGTAGATATCTTCCAGACAGTATCAGTGAGGTTGAGGTTGATGGTGAATTTAATACAATTCTCACATGGCTAATTGCTCTTTGCTCACTGTCATTTGGTCATCAGACTAAATTAAAGTGGTAGTGTTGCTCCTTGTAGATATATTTTTTCTTTACATTGCTGGGTTTATTTTGCAATTAAAATACCAATTTTCTTTCTCTCTTCTCTTACACCCTGTGTCCTATAGGATCAATACCAGTTCTGCTACCGAGCCGCACTAGAATACCTGGGCAGCTTTGATCACTATGCAACGTAGAAACCCCTGATCCCTTCTGGATTTTTACTACAGGCCCTTCGCTATCCATGGAGTCTCTTCTGAGCCATACAGGGCACTTGAGAAGTCCTTCTTAACTTCTAGCTAACAACCACTTAGTGGGACTATTACAGAACAAAAAACAAACTCTTCCAAGTGGACCAAGAATTCACAGTTTAATCATCTAACCTGAAAAAATAATATCAAGAACCCTGACTTAGGAGGCATCTGAAGGATTTTATTTGCAGATACCTCAAGGATTCCAAATAAAGGGGAGAAGAAATGACAGCAAAGAACTACCATCTTGTTCAGGATTGCTTGGTAGGGGCAGAGAGAGCTTGCCTGTGGGCCTCGAGTCAGCGCAGGACGTTTGCTGGTGTGGCGTCTCACAAGAAGGTGGATTGTGCTTCAACATTGCCCCTTTCCCCATGCCACTCATACGTACATTTTAGGGGTGAGGGTGGGGATGTTTAAAAGAGAAAGTCCTTGATTTCATTTTAGTATTGTAAAGGATTCTGCTGACCTGTGCTTCATTTCTAACTGTGTAGACTTTTTTCTTTTCTAAAAAATGTATCATTCGATAAAGTAAATTTAAAATGTTATGTAATTCTTCATTTTTTTTATTTCTGAACCGTAGGTTTTTGTAAGCTGTAGAATGGTTATCTGTAATATCTTACTGTAGAAATATCAAATACTTTGAAACTTTGCACATTTTTGTGCAACACTCAATCTACAGTGTCTGTCTCAACAGATATTACTTACGCAATTGTTTGGTATAACTGGTGAGAAAGTGCCCATTCTCTGCAAACTTCAAGGGAATTTTGTTTTGCTTTGTTTTGCTTTTGGAATCAACAGGGAGGCGCAAAGTATAAAGTTGCTGCTAACATATATATAAATATATAGATAGATATCTGTATTTTAAGGGTATCTATGTATATATAGACAGTATGTCCACACAAAGTTGTTACTGCCATTCAGTTCTTCCATGGTTTAGTTTTTTAAGGATAAAAGAAAAACTATTAGAACCATCATTTCCAAGTTATTTTTAATATTTTAAAACTTTAATTTGTAAAGGGAATTGAGGAGTGCACATCACTGATTACTGAACCTCGCCCCTGACTTTCCTGCCCTGCCTTCCCCCACCTACTCAACCATATTCACAAGTACGGTTTCGTTAGCCAGGCTTCCAACAAAATTCAATATTCCTAACACTCTAGTGCAATAACAATTGTTAAATATCTAAGAGGTGTGCATGTGGGAAAGGTCAGTGCATAACCCTTTAGGAGGGAAGAATGTTGTAATATATCAGCTATCAAGTTGTTTTTTTTAAAAAAAAGTATATTCAATCATATATTGTCTATAGTATGTGTATGAAATTTGCATTTACGATACGTAACAGGGGCAAAGCCAAACTCATGTTACTCTTTTCAGTCAGAAATACTTTGTGGCCGCAGCGTCTCTGGGAGATGCTGCGCTGTTTCTTCTGGCTGTGGCGTTCCTGGGAGGCGCTGTGCTGTTTGATTTGGTTTTAGTTCTGCATTTAGAGTGCCTTATAATTGATGCCTATTTTATCAGCATTTCTTTTTATCTTTTGGTTGATTTCCATTAGTTGTTCACATCTGTTACTGTTTCAATTAAAGCATTATCTGTTTACCACACGTACAGAAACTCTTTGAATAGTATGCATTCCTAGTTTTCACCCAAGTGGGGGATGTTAGTTATTGTACCAGCCCAAAGCACTTGGATAATCAGGGCCTCTTCGTTCCTCATCGTCACATCAGGAAGAGCAACTTGTTTCACTTCTAACCCCTTCCAAATCTGCTCTGGAGCATGCAGTAACCACCAGTCTTACAGAAAAAATTTCGGGATATATTTGATATTCTATTAGGAGTATTCTGCAAGGGGCAATAAATTATATATATATGTATATATACATATATATGTATGTATGTATATATGTACATATATATCTCCCCAAACCTTTCTACAGCATTTCCATAGGAAGCCATGGATGGTGGTATGAGTTTGCCACATGCTATATGTTTTTAAATTACCCTCCCCAAATCCTAGGAACTCTGAAAGAGTTTTGATACAGGTATAATATTTTGGTTTAATTTTAGCTTCATGATGCTCTGCATGGAAGGATATTTGTTTTCCCATTTTCCCATTATTAGCAGAATAAAATCCTAGAGACCAAACACTCACAAATATCGTATTTGATCATTTTTGTAAAAAAAAGAAAAAAGAAAAATGAACAAACAAAAAAAGAAAAAAATAGAAATACATATAACACTAAAAAAAAAAGAATCTAGAAGGCTACCTCAGAATGAGACTCTCTAACCTACATCAGAAGCAGAGAAGAATGTGCACTCTGTGGTCTGTCATTTTCTTTTCACTTGTATTGTTGAAGATTTATCCAAGTGCCGGGGTTCTCAGTGCTGCAATTTTGTTTAAGTGAAATGAAGGGAGTCAGACAGGTATCGCATCATCTAGACATGCCATTTTGGACATGTGGGATCTAATGGAATATCACATACCAGAATGACTGGCCAGTGAGCAGTTCGTCTCTCTGCAACAAAAGCTGCCCATATGGCAGAGGGATGAATTCAGAAAGAGAATGAACCAACGGGATGCTTACCAGAGGAGGATGAGGCGGGCACCACTCCAGAGTCAGGAGCTCTTCTTAGGACTAACTCCCCACTGTCACTGATGTGCATTCCACTCTCTTCTTATCTCTATGACCATTCAAGATTAATTTCCCAGGCAAGCATCACTATCTGCCATTATCATAAACATCCACGTTTCTAGTTCTTTTTATCATCATAACCAGTACGGTGCTATTATTTACCTATGTATGTGTAGTTATGTATAATTTTGTAATTAGTTACAATGGTAAAATATCAAATATATAAAAGTGATTTGTACAGAACTTTATTTTAGCTCTTTTTTAAAAATGGTTTGCATGGTTAGACAAGGCAAGGACAGCCAGGGGAGGGAAGGGCCTCTAGGGAACTTTGCACTTTCTATACCTTTGTACTATGCACTGCCCTATTGATTCTACACCCAATAATGTTATTACTTGAACCCATCTGTAAGAAACTGCTTCAGAAATTCATTTTTGTGTCTGTGGATAACACATCACAACAGGAAAGGAAAAATGCATAGTAGCACACACGGTTTTTTTTCTTTCCTGCTGATTTTTGATTTAGCTTTGTTTCAGTCTTTCTTGTCATTTTAAAACCCCCTTCCCATTTTTTTTTTCTTTTTGGGTTTTGGTTTCCATTGGTATATGGCTGCCCTGATACTCCAGCAGAGATCAGAAGGCTACAGATCCATCCTCTCCATCCGTTACATGGCTTTGCCATCCAAGCTTGGAGTGTCTTTACAAAGATAACAGTTGTGTTCTTTGCTCTCATTTTGGATGCATAGACTGAAAACTCAAAAAAAAAAATAACTTGTAAAATGGCTTGTTAAAAAATACAATTACCTCTAATTAGTAGTACGCGTAAGTGTTTTACAGAATGAAAGGCGTGCTTTTTATTTTCTTACTTCGTTACATTGGTGGCGAAAGAAGTCTGTATGAAAATCAGTTCTTTGCTGACACAGGTTCCATTTGTTACAAATGAATTCTAATAAAAATGTCAGTGTTATGCAGCCCTGGCCTTTGTTTTTGTCCATTCCAAGCATGCTGCTTCCAAACTAACCAGTTAATCCCTCTATTTTTTATTTATTATTATTTTTTGGCTATCTGCTTAGGTCCTGTGCACTCATAGGAATATATTTATATTTCTAATAAGAACCTACTGCTCACAAGTGTCTACCCTTGAGGGTAAGCACTTTCTACTTCTCAGTAGACAAATTCAGAGAAACAATTCCATATATTCACATACTCAAGAAAGAGGCATTGTTTTCATTCGTGGTAGAGAACATAGACAATGGCAGATCCTCTGAAAGGTCTGTTGTAGAATATAAGCTGTGGATGTCAGCGTAATGTTGAAAGAAACCATAGCTTTCCTGCACATATAATTCCATGTTATTAGCTTATTGACCATTTAGAAACATAGCTGGGAAAACACATTGCTTCGGATTATTTGCTTAGACACTCAGCATCACTAAATTGTAATAGTAGGTCAGATTTGCTCCATGTATTGAGGAAGCAGCTCTGAAAAGAGTGAGGTATTGCTGCACACACAGATCGTTCTGAGAGAGGCTGGCACTGCATCAATCGCAGCACCACATTCAGAAAGCTATCAAGGAAAACACAGCATCTTGAAGCAGACTTCTTCATCTTAAGTGAGAGAATGTGTTATTCCAACTAGCCTCAGAAAAAGAAAGGTGTTTGTTGTCTCATATGCCCAGTCAAAAATAAGAATGATCTTATAATAAAATAGTGGGAATTTGCAGTCTCATTATCTGGTTCATACTTCAATCCAGGCCTAAGCTCATCATAATGCCAACACCCAAGTAAGAGGAAGAAGACATTCACCCTGACAGCAAAAACAACAGTTCTAAGTGGAGTAGAGTCTTATTGACCCAGCTGACCACATACTGTATAAGTGATCATCTCCGAAATACAAGTGAAGACAAGAGGGAAAAGGTTCACATTGGGTTATCAAATTAACATGGGTTTCAGGTGTCCATTTTCTTGCAAAATTCAGTGATGATTATGAGGGCTGCTACAATTAGCTGTAAATCTGAGTCAAGATAAGACATGTCAATCAACAAGATCAAGACTTGTTGCCACCAAAATAATTACTTAATGCAGGAATTCCATTGCTCAGGAATGATTTTGGAAATCCTAGCACTGAATAAATAATTAGGTTTGCTTTTCTTTCTTTTTCCTCCTTTCTTCTTTTTTTGGCCATTAGATTTTCAGATTTGATCACCTAATTGTTGATTATGTAGGTATTATGATGCTTACTAGAAAATAGGGACAGGAAGTTCATGGTGCAGCATATATATTTGGGACATTACAGTTACTCTTATAAACAGGTATCTGAAGAGGCCAGAGATGGCAGAGATGGTATAACTTTATATATGTATATACATGCCAAAATTCTTGATTGAGAATTATTGAGTAGAGATTAATTTAGGGCTCCCACAGTTAATATGGCCCATGTTCTTTTAAACTTTAAAAAAATAAAGTTTAATTTGTAAAGGCAGCCGAGACGATGGATAAGATCCTTTAGGGGCCTCTCCCTGTAGACACTTCCCACTAAACCAACTTCACAAGAGCTAAGGATATCGTGTGACATGCTCTCTGCTTTTATTATTTAAAAGCAACAAGAAGGAGAAGCAGGAATGAGTCGTGTGTCACCCTTTTATCAACTTGAAGTAGGCTTGCATGGTGAGCCACACCTGCTGCTAGAAGAATACAAGCTTAAGACTTGACTTTCAGGACCAGACAAGGTCCCTCCACAACACTAGACTTGTACCATGGACATGTCCGCAGAACTGGGTGGACACATAGACTGCTGCCACCACTCTTCCTTAACCTTGGACAGCAAGTTGAGAGAAAAAAGACCTCACCCCAATGAAGAGATAACACAAGGACTTTTCCGTTTCATAGAACACACAGGCAGGCAGGCATGTAACTTATAAAACCTGAAGGCTCTACACATAGTCCACACCTCATAGAAAATCTCAGCCTTCTTTACAATGAGGCAGAAACCTGCACACTGGTGGCAGGGCTAAATATTTGCTATAACCCCTCTAGCCTTTGAGTAAGCATGGAAAATGCCTTCCCTCTTCTAAGACTATATAGGCTTTTACAGCCTCGAGACAACCATTGTGACAGATGTTAAGGTTCATCCAAACCCATACTTAAGGTACAGGAAACATACCTATTACCTGTCATGCGTTCACAAGTTGTAGTTGTAGAAGTGACCCCAAAGAACTGAGCTTCAGTGAAATGGACATATGATTTGGCCTGTTGAGTGGCGGGGGTCTTGATAGACCCCAAATCTGTGGAGATCTTTGTAGCTGTGAGACTTGCATGTGTGCATGCCCTGCAGCTGTTAAACTTCATTACACTGTTCTTATCCTTGCAACAGGATACTGCCCCTACAATCACAAATACCATAAAGATGCTCCCCAAGGAGGACAACATAGTCAACTTTAAGATTCTTATTTAAAAAGAATATTTATTAAATAAGATCAAAGAATTCAAACAGGGGGCTGGAGAAATGGCTCAGTGGTTAAGAGCATTGCCTGCTCTTCCAAAGGTCCTGAGTTCAATTCCCAGCAACCACATGGTGACTCACAACCATCTGTAAAGAGGTCTGGTGCCCTCTTCTGGCCTGCAGGCATACACACAGACAGAATATTGTATACATAATAAATAAATAAAATATTTTTTTAAAAAAAGAATTCAAACAGGACACAAATAGATACCTAAATAAACTCAGTGAAGATAGGAATAAACTTATTGATGTCCATAAAAATTAACAGCAAAATAAAATGAAGAAGATAATTCAGATAGGAATACTCTAAGGTTATAGAAATACAAAAAAAAATCAAAACTGCAGTGAATCTGGAAGTGAAATTTTTATTTATTCCAATAAAAAGCTCAAAGAAAGAGTCACCAATAGAATGGGTCAGGTAAAAGACAGACTATCAGGATTTGAAACTAAGTATAGAAACTGGGTCATTCAATGGAAGAAAATTATAAATTATTAAAACCATGAAAAGGATATAAAGTTTTCTCAGGATGTTGTGCAAAGATAAAATAAATGAATCATAGGCATATAAGAAAATATTTAAAGTATGTCTTCAATAAAATCATAATTTCCCAAAATAGATAGAAGGATCCCATCAAGGTACAAGAGAACTATAGAACACCAAACAGACATGAGCAGAAAAGATGCTCCCCGCATGCTTTATAGTTAAAGCACTAAAAACAAAGTTCAAAAAAGCTAAGAAAACTGCCCATCGGAATAACAAAATTTTATTTGGTAGGAGAATGTAAAACTAGAAGGTCTTAAAAAGATATAATCCAAATTCTGAAATATTGCAATCGCCAATTTAGATTATTATAACCAGAAAAATGATTCAATGATAAGACAAAGGATTAAAAGAATTCCAGGGAAGTGGGTGGACTAACTGCAGCTTTCTTACATCTCCCTCCTCTCCTCTAAACTCAATCCCCCAGTCTCATCCTCAGCTCTGTAGCGGACCACTTGCTGCAGTTCCCCTTAATCCCTTCCCATCCCCAATTATACAAATCTACTCCACAACCTTTCTTCCTGGGAACCACCCAGAGGGTAGTTCCTGGAAACTCACAGGCCAAGCCTGCCAGAGAAGCAAGTAGGCCAGTGATACAGATAGGGTGACTTCAAATCATCACTCACTATTCTCTCCTCAAAATCCATATCTGCTGTATCCTTTCCTTATTCTATGCTCCCATTCCCAAGGAATTAAGAAGTTCCTGGTTGAACATCCAGCTTCTTTTTCTCCCATGAACCCATCATAGCTACCAGTTCCAGCCCATTCCCATTTCCAAGTATCAGCTCCCAATACCTAGAAATGCACTGTACTCAGAACTCCAGGGCTACAACTGGCAGGACCTCAAAAGCATTCCTGAGAGAACAATTGCTCCCACATTCTCATTAAGAACCAGAGCAGAAACTACAGAAAAAAAAAATCTACTAATGATAAGACCACATATCAACACCTAGAATTACAATCATACCAAACCTAAATGGCTAGATGCTAGCATTAAAACACAATCATTTATTGAAGGATGGTATACATCCACTAGAATCCACTAATTCTATTACAGTAAGCCTGAGAAATTCAACAAAAGTAAAGTACAAAACAAGTACCTTAAAAGAGCATTTATGAATATGATAGAGGTCAACAACACCACTGGTTTCAATTCCCCCAATAGAAAGATGCAGACTAACAGGATGAATATAAAAACAGGTTCCATCTTCCGGTTGCATCCAAGAAAAACACCTTAACATGGAAGATAGACTTCATCTCAAGGTAAAAAGATCGAGTAAAAAGATAATTCAAGCAAATGGACCTGAAAAGCAACCAGGTGTAGCCATTTTGGTGTCTGACATAATTGATTTCAAAACTAATCAGAGGAGATAGGGAAGGTTATGTTATTACATGCTCATCCAAGGAAAATTACACCAAAAGGACATTGCAATTTTTAACATTTATGTGACAAACACAGGGGTACCCAAGTTCATAAAAGAAACACAACTCTAACAACTCACATGCTGACCTTCACACATTGATAGTTGGAGACTTCAATATTCCACTCTTGACAATAGATAGATCATCCAGAAAAAAATCTAAAGAGAGAAATGCTGTAACTAACTGACAGCAAACACCAAAAGGACCTAACATATAGTTATAGAACATATACAAACACAAAAGAATACACTATATTCTCAATAGTTTGTGTAATTATTTCTAAAACTGACCACACAATCAGAAACAAAATAAGTCTGAACAGATACAAAAAAATTGAAATGATACTTTTCATTCTACCTAACTACCAGCATAAAAGCAGATATCATCAACAACAGAAACAACAGAATGCATAGAGACTCATGGAATAAAATTGGTCAAGACAGAAAATAAGAGAGAAATTACATTTATGTAGAATTGAATGCAAATGAATACACAGTATTCCAAAAATTATGGGACACAATGAAGTCAAGTTCATGGAATGAAATACCTCCGTTTAAAAAATGGAGAGATCTCAGAATAGTAAATTAGCCGCACACTCGAAAGCTCCAACGAAAGACAAATCACACCAAAAGGGAATAGACAACAAGAAATAATCAAACTCAGATCTGAAATCAATAAAGTAGAATAAACAAAAAACAAGGAATCAATGAAATAAAGAGTTGGTTTTTGGAGAAAAATCAGTAAGATTGGAAATCTCATACCAAGTTAACTAAAGTGGGCAAGAAAGAATATTCAAATTAACAAAATAAGAGATGAAGGGCGGGGTGGGGGAGCACAACAACAGACACTGAGGAAATGCAGAGAATCAAAACAACAAACTTAAAATATTGTAATTCACCAAATTAGAAAATCTAAAAGAAATGGATAATTTTCTCAAAAAAAATACCACTTATCCAAGTTAAATTGAAGTCAGATAAGAAATTTAAATAGATTCTTAATTACTAGTGAAACAGAAGCAGTCATTTAAAAGATTCATAACAGGGATTAAAAAAAGAAAAAGAAAAAAAAACACCTAAAGGCCAGTGTCTGGTAAAGAATTCTACTAGACGTTCAAAGAAGAGTTAACACCAAAACTGTGCAATGTATTCCCCAAAATAGAAACAGAGAAACATTGCCAATTAGTCCTATTAGACCACAGTTACACTGATACCTAAGCCAATAATGGTCAAACAAGGAGAATAAGAGATCAATTTCCCTTACAAAGATAGATGCAAACTTACTCAATAAAGTATGTGCAAAACTAATTCAAGAACACATCAAAAAGATCATCCACCATGATCAAGTAGGTTTTATCCCAGAGAGGCAGGAATGGTTCAACTCTCATTATTCAATCAATGTAATCCACCGTGTAAGCAAACATAAAGACAAAAATTACAATTATCTTATGAGATGCAGAAAAGATGTTTTACAAAATATAACACCTCTTCATGATAAAAGTCCTTAAGAAAGTATGAATAAAATGGACATACCTCAAAAAAATTAAAGGCAGTTTACAACCAGGCCATGGATAAGATCAACTTAAAGAGAAACTTGATGTGGGATTCCCCTCTGTATGCTGTAAATACCATTGGTTAATAAAGGACTTCTGCGGGCCTGCACAGGGCAGAATATAGGTGGACAGGGAAAAACTAAGCTGAATGCTGGGAGAAAGGAAGGCAGAGTTCTGGAGAAGCCATGGAGGCACCTCCAGAGGCAGTGCTGAAATTTTGCTAGTAGTCCACGACCTCGGGGTGATGCACAGGCTAAAGGAGATGGGTTAAATTAAGATGTAAGACTTAGCAAATAAGAAGCTAGAGCTAATGGGCCAGGCAGTGATTTAAATAATGTGGTTTCTGTGTGATTATTTCGTGGCTGAGCAGCTGGGAATGAACAAGCAGCTTCCCCCAACAGAAACTCAAAGCAATTCCATTAAAATCAAAATCAAGACAAGGTTGTCCACATAATAAATTCTGTCTGATCATAATTATATAAAGCTACACATAAACAGAAGAAACTAAAAAACTTAAGTACAAATTAATGAAAATTAAAAAAATAGTGCTGAATGCTGAATTGCCATTAATAATCAAGAAGATTTTTAAAAACCACAGAATTAAATGAAAATTGAAATACAACATGCCCAAACCTATGGTAAATATGAAGAAGTCTTTTAAAAAGATTTATTTTATATTATGAATATCTTGCCAGCTTCTAAATCTATACACCATGAACATACCTAGTGAGGTAAGATGGTACCGTTCCCTCCAGCTGCAGAAATGAAAGTTAGTTACCATGTAGCTAGAACTTTTAATGCTGAGATGATCATCGCTTAAACCCTCATGAACATATTCTTAAGAGGAGAGTTTATATATCTAAGGGTAAACATTTCTGAGAACTCTCAAATAATCTAAAGGTGAACTGGAAGGCTTTTGAAAAGATTAAAAATCTCAAACCTCAAAGCTGTAGAAGTAGAGAGAAAGTTAAGAAAAAACAATGCAAACATTCAGTGCAATAAGAAGTTGGTTCTTTTAAAGGATGAACTAAATTCAGTGAATTAGAAAATATAAAAGAAATTGATATCTTTCTAGATATTTTTGACCTATTAAAATTAAAACAAGTAATGTAAACATACCTTAAACCAGCATCAAAGATTGGAACATTAATATAAAATATCCCAATTGAACAACATTCTAGTACCATTGTAGAATTATTTGACCAGACCTTCAAAGGAGAACTACTCCAGTAATACTAAATTTATTCTATAAAAAATGGAAAATGCAGAATTGTTCTTAACAAATTTTATAAAGCTTGTACTATTATGATTTCAAAAAGAAAATAGGAATATAAGAAATAAAATTAATCTCCTTTGATTCAAAATTCAAAATCCACAATAAAATACTTAATTCAAGATCACTTCATAAGGCTCATTCTCTGTGGTTAAGTTGGTTTAAGTTCACAGATGTATAGCTATTTCAACATATGGAATTACTAAATGAGATTCACACATAAATGGAATAAAAGACAGAAATGAAATCATTGTTTTCTCAATAGAGTCAGAAAATGCCTCTGACAAAAATCTACCATTCATTCATGATAAAATCGTAGAGGCTAAATCATGGAGGTAACATACTTTAACATAAGAAAGGTTGTTTAAGACAATCCTAGAGCCAATATACTAACCATCAAAAAACTCCAAAGTCCTCCCAGTAAGATCAGATACAAAAAAGGCTGTCCATTCAATATAATGCTGATGTTTTATATACAGCACTCAGAGAAGACAAAAATATAAATGGGAACACAAGTGAGAAAAAGTATCCCTGTTTACATATATGTACATAAGACACCCTAAAGTGTCCACCAATAAAAGAGAAGAAGAGAAAGAAGGAGGAGGAGAAGGAAAAGGTGAAGAATAAGAATAAGAATAAGAAGAAGACTATACATCCTATAAGAATAAGAATAAGAAGAAGAAGAAGAAGAAGAAGAAGAAGAAGAAGAAGAAGAAGAAGAAGAAGAAGACTATACATCCTATGTTCTACTCCCAAAATGGACATGGGAGCTCAAAGCCCTGTGTAATCTTATGCCTTCCTCCAACCTCAGAAGGAACTGCTCACGGCAAGTGCATAGATATACATGTATGCCTGTAAAACACCTGCATATTCCACTAAATAAATAAATTTAAAAAATAAGTCTAAAAATATCAAATACCAAGGAAAGGATACTCTTGTATGCTTCTGGATTGTAAATTGGTACATCCGTTAAAGAAAACAATGTGGAACCTCCTCAAATAATTCAAAATAGAAAGAACATATGATACAGTTCCCTGACACCTGAATGTGTATAAAAGGAAGTGGCATCTACATTCCTTCATTCATTGTATCACTATTCCAAACAACAAAGAAATGTAAATAAACTAAAATATTCATCAGCTTATTTAGATAATGAAAATGTGGCAATACACAAATGGGGCATTTGTTATTCAGCCATTAGAAAAAGAATGAAGTTCTGTCATTACACCAACATGGTTTGAAACTAGGAAACATTATGTTACAGGAAGTAAATGAGGAAAAGAAAAACAGAAAATCAAGCTGGGGATGCAGCTCATTCGGTAGACTGTTTGCCTAATAGGTATAAATCACAATATTCATTTCATACAACCACATGAAATGAAGGAGGGAGGCACATACCTGTATTCCCAAAATTCAGGTGGTACAGGCAAGAAGATTAGAAGTTCAAGGTTATCTTTAATTAAATAACAAATTTTATGCCAGAAAGGTACCAGAAGACCCTGGAAACACAAGAGGGAAGAAAGGAGGAAGGGAATAAGGGAATGAAGGGAGAGTGGGGGAAGAAAGAAAAGAAAGAAGAAAATACTTAAGATCTCAGCTCATTTGGTATAATCTGAAAATGTTGATAGTAAAGAAGAGGGAGTGGGAGAGAGTCCTGAATTTATGTTGTTGCAGCTAGGAAGCTGTGCTGGACACAGTAGGGTGACAGTAGGTGGCAATAACTGCATTTCAGAAGTCTGTAAGAAAGCATTTTGCAAGTGTTCACCATGAAGAAATGAGGAATGTTTTAGAGATAAAAATGCTTATATGGATTTAAGTATTTCATGGTATTTATGCTTAATAAACATATGTTATGAATTATTAATATGGAGAGTGTCTCTATGAATTTGTCAGTAAAAGCAAACTTTACAAATACATTGATAGTCAGTCAGAGAAATAAAGGGGCTTCTTCAGATTCTAGGGAACTACTAGAAGGAATCAATTTATATCCTGCCATTAAATATGCTAGGAAAATAATAGTAGAAAACAATTTATAATAATAGGAAAATGTTTCAAATGTGAGAAATCATACACATATACATATAGATATGTATATATGCATGTACATGTATGCATATGTGTATGTATTATGGATTATAGCCAACCTAAGAATGTTAATTTGGAAGTCAATAATAATTAATAATTAGAAAAATACAGTAAGGTGAAATCAAGCTGCCTTTCAACTAGAAGCCTCACCTCTACTGACTAGCGATGACGATAGTACTGGAATGTGCTATACATATTACTGGAGAAGAAAAGTAATCATCACTTTCACCCACCTACAAACCCTGCTAGCTACTATAATGACTTGCCAGCAAGATTTGTGCAATAGTGACACAAATGTTGTGTGAATATCCAAACACATTTTAATTGAATTTAAAACCCACTCCATGAGAAGGAACCCATACCAGAAACTGTTAATGAGGCCAAGAACCTGAGATTAGATAAGTCATGAGTTCAGGATAAAACTTTATTCTTCAGAAGCTGCTGGAGAGGGAAGATTTGTTTTCTTCAATGGGATGATAGTAAATATGTCAATCACACTCCAAGACAGGCCTCAGTCTCAGGAGTAGATACTTAAAATAAATCAGGTGCATGGCTGTGTATATGTGGGGAGGGGCATTGCTATTGTTTGTTGGTATTGGATTTCTGTTGCTATTTGTTTGTGTTTCAAGAGGGATAAAATATAAGAAGTTACATGTGGAAAGAGGAGAAGAATCTGAGAGGAGTTAGGAAAAAGAATGTGATCAAAATGTACTATGTAGAATTCCAAAATAATAAAATGTGAAACAAAAAAGAAGTTTCTATATAATACAATTAAGAAATACCCTTTTAAATAGCCAAAAGTTCAAAAAAGAAATTATAAGAAAAATAAGAAGTCATTGATATGTTTGAAATTAATATATTAAAATTTGTGACAGATTTTATGATGAATATATATGCATATGCTTATGATGTATATACATATACAAGCAATACAAGTGCTAAACATAAAAGAATATAGGCTATAAATCTTTTCATTATTTAATAAATATAGAAGAAACTATGCTGAATTGTGATAATATAAGTTCCTCAAATTGCCAAATGGTAAGTCAATTCTTAATGAAGAAAGCCTTCTGTGCACCAAGAAGATGAAACAATTATGTACTGGCCTGTATTTTATGAGACGTATCAAAATATACACAGTAAGAAAGAGAGAATAGTCAACATGGAAGATTTTGAAATTCTTTTCATAGTAACTGATAAAATAGGCAAATAATCAATAAGGATATAGCAAATATGAGTGTTGATTTAAAAAATGATTAAAATGACCTTTACTGACCACTGTTCTCAACAACTAAAGGATATATATGATCTTCAGGAGTACATGAACCATTCACAAATTTGACTAAAGGTTGAACCATAAAGCAAGTGTTTTTATATTGTGGGGCTTTATTAAAGTTCAGTTTAAGTTGGTAACAAAAATAAATACAATTTTTAAATTTTTTTATCTTATTTGATTAACATATATCATTTCTATTACATACCATCACAGCTTTCTCTTCCTCCTCTCCTCTTTTTTCCTCTTTCCACCTCCCATCTACCCCCCCCCCATCCACTCCACCTCCATCTCCATTCAGAAAGGGGCAAGTCTCCCATGGGCTTGAACAAAGCGTGCACATCAAGTTGATACAAGACTGAGCTCGTCCCCCTGCATCAAGGCTGAGCGAGGTAATCTAGCACAGTAAACAGGTTCCCAAAAGCCAGCGATGTGCCAAGGACAGGTCCTGATCTCACTGCTAGGAATCTTACAAACAGACCAAGCTACACAACTGTCACCCACATGCAGAGGCCCTAGGTCAGTCCCATGCAGGCTCCCTAACTGTTGGTCCAGAGTCCATGAGCTCCCATGAGTTCAGGTCAGCTATCTCTGTGGGTTCTCCCATTATGATTTTGTTCCGTCCTGGCTTCTATAATCTCTCCTCCCTTTCTTCAGCTAGGCTCTCAGAGCTCAGTCCAGTGCTTGGCTATGGATCTCTGCATCTGCTTTCATCACTTTCTGGATAAAGGTTCTCTGATGACCACTAAGATAGTCACCAACCTGATTACAATGGATGGTAAGTTCAGACACCCTCTCCACTATTGCTAGCAGTCTTAGCTTGTGTCATCCTTTTGGATTCCTGGGGGTTTCCCTGGCACCAGGTTTCTCCCTAAACCCGAAATGAGACCCCCATCAATTCGTGTCTTCCCTTACACTCCTCCATCCCATCCCCAACCTGCCTCATGCACCCAATCCATCCACTTATGAGTAAGTACCATGTTTGTCTTTCTTGTTCTGGGTTACCTTGCTCATAATGATTTCTTCTAAGCCAGGCATTGGTGGCTCAAGCTGTTAATCCTAGCACTCAGGAGGCAGAGGCAGGCAGATCTCAAGGTGAGCCTGATCTACAGAGCTAGTTCCAGGACAGCTAGTGCTTTTATACAGAGAAACCTTGTCTCACAAAACAAAACAAAAAAAGAAAAAGAAGAAGACCTTCAGCTTGTGCTCCAGGGGTGCCTGTGCACTCCTTGATCTCGTCCTGCCTGCCCGGTTTCTTCCTTTTGTCCTCGGATCATCGGGCTACCAGTTGGCCCTGTTTAGGTACTGAGGAGTTCCATCTGGACGGGTGAGTGTGTGCGATCCAGGGGCAGATTGATCCGGAAGAGACCAAAAAACCCCCCTCCCCCAGCTCCTTCTGCAGGGCTGTCTTTCTTACACGCGACCCCCCCCCCCCCAACCAAGAGCCTGCGTTTTCTGCTAGGTCTTTTGCTCAGGAACAGTTTTCTGCTCCTACACTAAGGCTACCCACCCAGAGAGGTGAGTGCCTGCATACTTGGCAGGCCTCAAGGACCCCCTCCCCCGAAAGGGAGCACGCACACCTTCAGCTTTTGCAGCAGGGTGTCCTGTGTTCTACTCGTCCACGCCCTGCCCCCCAAGGTCTCCCTTTTGTCCTTGGGTCATTGGACTACCAGGCGTCTATGTTTCGGTGCTGAGAAGTTCCATCTGGACTAGACGGTTCCTGCTTCTACACTGAAGAGTTACAACCAGAGAGTCAGTCACAGCAAAGACTGGACAAAGACACTAGGCCTCTCCTGGCTCCATTTGAAGGAAGAGAGGGGAAGGCGCCAAGGCAAGAATTCCTCTAACAGCCTGAAAGGCAACATGACATCACCAGAATCCAGAGATCCCGAAATAAGAAGAATTGTACACCCTACTCTAGAAAAATTAGAAGAAATCAACTCATAAGTGAATTATATGAAAATAATAGAAGACCTTAAACAGAAGGTGAAAAACTGCTATAAACAATTAGAGATCACAAACAAAAAGGTAGAGGAAATGAATAAAGCTCTCAAAGATACCCAAGAAAACCAAGAGAAACAAGAAAAAGCAATCAAACAGGTAAGGGAAGCGGTTCAAGACATGAAGAATGAAATGAAAGTAATGAAGAAAATACAAACAGAGGGAAGGATGGAGATGGAAAATCTGGGTAAACGAACAGGAACTACAGAGACAAGTACTATCAACGGATTACAAGAGATAGAAGAAAGAATTTCAGACACTGAAGATACCATAGAGAAAATAAACACACTGATCAAAGAAAACAGCAAAGCCAACAAATTCTCATCACAAAACATTCGGGAAATCTGGGACACAATAAAAATACCAAACTTAAGAATAATTGGGATAGAAGAAGGAGAAGAAGTACAGCTCAACGGTCCAGAAAATATATTTAATAAAATTATAGAAGAAAACTTTCCCAACCTAAAGAAGGATATTCCTTTGAAGTTTCAAGAAGCATACAGAACACCAAATAGACTGGACCAAAAAAAAAAAAAAAACATCTCCTCGCCATGTAATAATCAAAACACAAAACATACAGAATAAAGAAAGAATATTAAGAGCTGCAAAGGAAAAAGGCCAAGTTACTTATAAAGGTAAACCTATCAGACTTACACCTGATTTCTCTATGGAAACAATGAAAGCCAGAAGGTGCTGGATAGATGTACTGCAGAAACTAAGAGACCATGGATGCAAGCCCAGACTTCTATACCCAGCCAAGCTTTCGTTCACTATAAATGGAGAAAACAAAATTTTCCAGGATAAAAACAGATTTAAACAATACGTAGACACAAAACCAGCCTTACAGAAAGTGATAGAAGAAAAATCACAAACCAAGGAGTCCAACAATAACCACAATAACTCAAACATCTAGAGACGCAGCACAACTCAAAGAAAGGAAACACACAAACTCTACTACTAAAAAAGTGACCAGAATTAACAACCACTGGTCAATAATATCACTTAATGTCAATGGGCTCAACTCACCTATTAAAAGGCACAGGCTAAGAGATTGGATACGAAAACAGGATCCAACATTCTGCTGTCTACAAGAAACACACCTTACCCACAAAGACAGGCACCTACTCAGAGTAAAGGAATCAGAAAAGGCTTATCAGGCAAATGTGACTTCAAACTTAAATCAATCAGAAGAGATGGAGAGGGACATTTTATACTCATAACAGGAACAATTCATCAGGATGAAGTCTAAATCCTGAATATCTATGCCCCTAATATAAAAGCACCCATGTATGTAAAAGAAACATTACTAAAACTCAAGGCTGCCATCAAATCGCACACACTAATAGTAGGAGACTTCAATACTCCTCTCTCACCAATGGAAAGGTCAATCAGACAGAAACCTAACGGAGAAATAAGAGAATTAATGGAGATAATGAATCAAATGGACTTAACAGACATCTATAGAACATTCCACCCAAATAGGAAAGAATATACGTTCTTCTCTGCAGGTCATGGAACCTTCTAGAAAATTGACCACATACTCGGTAACAAAGCAAACTTCCACAGTTACAAAAAAATATTCGTAACCTCCTGTGTCTTTTCAGATCACCATGGATTAAAGTTAAAATTCAACAACAATGCTACCCCCAGAAAGCCTACAAACTCATGGAAACTGAACAGTTAACTACTGAACCACGCCTGGATCAAGGAAGAAATAAAGAAAGAAATTAAGGTCTTCCTTGAATTCAATGAAAATAAAGAAACATACTCAAACTTATGGGACACTATGAAAGCAGTCCTGAGAGGAAAGTTTATAGCACTAAGTGCCCACTTAAAGAAAACAGAAAAAGCAAACATTGGAGACTTAACAGCCCACCTGAAAGCTCTAGAAAAAAAAGAAGCAGACTCACCTAGGAGGAGTAGAAGACTGGAAATAATCAAACTGAGGGCTGAAATCAAAATAGAAACACAGAAAACAATCCAAAGAATCAATGAAAAAAAAGCTGGTTCCTGGAGAAAATCAACAAGATTTATAAACCCCTATCCAAACTAATCAAACGGCAGAGAGAGAATATGCAAATTAATAGGATCAGAAATGAAAAGGAGGACATAACCACAGACACAGAGGAAATTCAGAGAATCATTAGATCTTACTGCAAAAGCCTATATGCCACAAAACTGGAAAATGTAAAAGAAATGGACACTTTTTTAGATAAATACCATATACCAAAGTTAAACCAGGACCAGGTGAACGACCTAAATAGACCTGTTAGTCGCGAAGAATTAGAAGCTGTTATTGAAAACCTCCCTACCAAAAAAGGCCCAGGACCAGATGGTTTCAATGCGGAATTCTACCAGAACGTCCATGAAGACTTAATACCTATACTCCTTAATGTATTTCACAATATAAATACAGAAGAGTCATTGCCAAATTCCTTTTATGAAGCTACAGTCACTCTGATACCAAAACCGCACAAAGACTCAACCAAGAAAGAGAATTATAGGCCTATCTCACTCATGAATATCGAGGCAAAAATCCTCAACAAAATACTGGCAAACAGTATCCAAGAACACATTAGGAAAATTATCCATTATGATCAAGTAGGCTTCATCCCAGAGATGCAGGGCTGGTTCAACATACGAAAATCTATCAATGTAATCCATCATATAAATAAACTGAAAGAATAAAAACCATATGATCATTTCATTAGATGCTGAAAAAGCATTTGACAAAATCCAACATCCCTTTATGATAAAAGTCTTGGAGAGATTAGGGATACAAGGGTCATACCTAAATATAATAAAAGCAATATACAGCAAGCCAACAGCTAACATCAAATTAAATGGAGAGAAACTCAAAGCCATCCCACTAAACTCAGGAACACGACAAGGCTGTCCACTCTCGCCATACCTCTTCGATATAGTGCTTGAAGTTCTAGCAATAGCAATAAAACAACATAATGGGATCAAGGGGATTCGAATTGGAAAGGAAGAAGTGAAACTTTCGTTATTTGCAGATGATATGATAGTCTACATAAGCGACCCCCAAAACTCCACCAAAGAACTGTTACAGCTGATAAACAGCTTTAGTAATGTGGAAGGATACAAGGTCAACTTCAAAAAATCAGTCGCCCTGTTTTACACAAAGGATATGGAAGCAGAGAGGGAAATCAGAGAAGCTTCACCTATCACGATAGCCACAACCAGCATAAAATATCTTGGGGTATCTAGGTTGTTTCCAGGTTCTGGCTATTGCCCTTCAATGGAAGAATGGATGAAGAAAGTATGGAATATATACACACTAGAGTACTACGCTGTGTACTAGAGTAAAAAACAATGACTTCTCGAATTTTGCATGCAAATGGATGGAAATAGAAAACACTATCCTGAGTGAGGTATCCCAGGCCCAAAAAGACGAACATGGGATGTACTCACTCATAATTGGTTTCTAGCCATAAATAGGGTTCACGGAGTCTACAATAGGCGAATCTAAAGAAGCTAAGTAAGAAGGCGAACCCAAGGAAAAACATATAGTTATCCTCTTGGATAAGGGAAGTAGACAAAATTGCCGGGGGGGAAAAGTGGGATCTTGGGGGTGGGGTGGGATGGGGGTTAGGGGAGATGGGGAGAGAAAAGGTAGAAGGGAAGGAGGGTGGACTTGGGGAAACAGGAGGATCGGGATAAAGGAAGGTTGGATAGGGGAGCACGGAACCACAATTCTTAGTTAAGGGACCCACTTTAGGGTGGGCAGGAGACTTGACCCTAGAGGGGCTCCCAGGTGCCCAAGCTGAGGTCCCCAGTTAGTTCCCTGGGCAGCTGAGGATAGGGAACCTGAAATGACCCTACCCTAGAGCAATACTGACGAATATATTGCATACCATCCTAGAACTTGCATCTGGCGATGGATGGAGATAGAGACAGAGACCCACACTGGAGCACTGGACTGAGCTCCCAAGGTCCCAATGAGGAGCAGAAGGAGTGAGAACATGAGCAAAGATGTCGGGACCACGAGGAGTGCACCCACCCATTGAGACAGTGGAGATGATCTACTGCGAGCTCACCAAGGCCAGCTGGACTGTTACCAGAAAAAGCATGGGATAAAACTGGACTCTCGGAACATGGCGAACAATGAGGGCTGATGAGACGCCAAGGACAATGGCACGCGGTTTTGATCCTATGCAATGTGCTGGCTTGGTGGGAGCCTAGCCAGTCTGGATGTTCACCTTCCTAGATATGGATGGAGGGGGGAGGACCTAGGACGTACCACAGGGCAGGGAACCCTGACAGCTCTTTGGACTGGAAAGGGAGGGGGAGAGGAGTGGGGGGAAGGGGAGAGGGGTGGGAGGAGGGGGAGAAGAGTGGGAGGAGGGGGAGAAGAGTGGGAGGAGGGGGAGGGAAATGGGAGGCTGGTGGGAGGAGGTGGAAATTTGTTTTTTTTTTCTCTTTTCTTTATCCTCCTTTTATCAATAAAAAAATTAAAAAAAAAATATCTTGGGGTAACTCTAACCAAGGAAGTAAAAGATCTATTTGACAAGAACTTTAAGGCATTGAAGAAATAAATTGAAGAGGATACCAGAAAATGGAAGGACCTCCCCTGCTCTTTGATTGGGAGGATCAACATAAATGGCAATTCTACCAAAGGCAATTTATAGATTCAATGCAATCCCCATCAAGGTCCCATCAAAATTCTTCACAGATCTTGAGAGGACAATAATCAACTTTATATGGAAAAACAAAAAACTCAGGATAGCAAAAACATTCTTATACAATAAAGGATCTTCTGGAGGCATTACCATCCCTGACTTCAAACTTTATTACAGAGCTACAGTAATGAAAACAGTGTTGTACTGGCATAAAAACAGAGAAGTCGACCAATGGAATCGTATAGAAGATCCGGATTTTAACCCACAAACCTATGAACACCTCATTTTCGATAAAGGAGTTAAAAGTATACAATGGAAGAAAGAAAGCATCTTTAACAAATGGTGCTGGCACAACTGGATGTCAACCTGTAGAAGAATGAAAACAGACCCATATCTATCACCATGCACAAAACTCAAGTTGAAATGGATTAAAGACCTCAATATCAGTCCAAACACACTGAACCTGATAGAAGAGAAAGTGGGAAGTACCCTACAACAGATGGGCACAGGATATCGCTTCCTAGGTATAACCCCAGCAGCACAGACATTAAGGGCAACATTGAATAAATGGGACCTCCTAAGGCTGAGAAGCTTCTGTAAAGCAAAGGACACTGCCACTAAGACAAAAAGGCAACCTACTGACTGGGAGAAGATCTTTACCAACCCCGCAACAGACAAAGGTCTGATCTCCAAAATATATAGAGAACTCAAGAAACTAGACTTTAAAATGCTAATTAACCCAATTAAAAAATGGGGCACTGAACTGAACAGAGAATTCTCAACAGAAGAAGTTCAAATGGCTAAAAGACACTTAAGGTCATGCTCAACCTCCTTAGTGATCAGGGAAGTGCAAATCAAAACAACTTTGAGATATCATCTTACACCTGTCAGAATGGCTAAATTAAACAACTCCAATGATAGCCTTTGCTGGAGAGGCTGTGGAGGAAGGGGTACCCTCATCCATTGCTGGTGGGAATGCAATCTTGTGCAACCACTTTGGAAATAAGTGTTTCGGTTTCTCAGGAAATTCGGGATCAACCTACCCCTGGACCCAGCCATACCACTCTTGGGAATATACCCAAGAGATGCCCTATCATATGACACAAGCATTTGTTCAACTATGTTCATAGCAGTATTATTTGTAATAGCCAGGACCTGGAAACAACCTAGATGCCCTTCAATGGAAGAATGGATGAAGAAAGTGTGGAATATATACACACTAGAGTACTACGCTGCGGTAAAAAACAATGACTTCTCGAATTTTGCATGCAAATGGATGGAAATAGAAAACACTATCCTGAGTGAGGTAACCCAGACCCAAAAAGATGAACATGGGATGTACTCACTCATAATTGGTTTCTAGCCATAAATAAGGTTCACGGAGTCTACAATTGGTGAACCAAAAGAAGCTAAATAAGAAGGTGAACCCAAGGAAAAACATATAGTTATCTTCTTGCCTATGGGAAGTAGACAAAATTGCCAGGGAGGAAAGTGGGATCTTGGGAGTGGGGTGGGTTGGGGGTAATGGGAGATGGGGAAAGAAAAGTGAAAAGGGGAGGATGGGGCGAACTCGGGGAAAAAGGATGATTGGGATAAAGCATGGTTGGATAGGGGAGCACGGAAGCACTATTCTTAGTTAAGGGAGCCACCTTAGGGCTGGCAGGAGACTTGAACCTAGAGTGGCTCCCAGGAGCCCAAGGCGATGTCCCCAGTTAGTTCCTTGGGCATATGAGGATAGGGAACCTGAAATGAATATCTTGCATATCACCATAGAACCTTTGTTTGGTGATGAATGGAGATGGAGACAGAGACCCACACTGGAGCACTGAACTGAGCTCCTATGGTCCCAGTGAGGAGCAAAAGGAGGGAGAAGATGAGCAGGGAAGTCAGGACCACGAGGGGTGCACCCACCCACTGAGACAGTGGGGCTGATCTTTTGGGAGCTCACCAAGGCCAGCTGGACTATGACTGAAAAAGCACGGGATAAAACCGGACTCTCTGAATATGGCGAACAATGAGGGATGATAAGCCAAGGACAACGGCACGGGGTTTTGATCCTACTTCATGTTCTGGCTTTGTGGAAACCTAGCCAGTTTGGATGTTCACCTTCCTAGACATGGACGGAGGGGGGAGGACCTTGGACTTTCCACAGGGCAGGAAACCCTGACTGCTCTTTGGACTAGAGAGGGAGGGGGAGAGGAATGGGGGTAAGGGGAGGAGGGGGAGGGAAATGGGAGGCTGGGCGGAGAGGGAAACTTTATTTTTTCTTTTCTCAATAAGAAGAAGAAGAAGAAGAAGAAGAAGAAGAAGAAGAAGAAGAAGAAGAAGAAGGAGAAGGAGAAGGAGAAGGAGAAGGAGAAGGAGAAGGAGAAGGAGAAGGAGAAGGAGAAGGAGAAGGAGAAGGAGAAGGAGAAGGAGAAGGAGAAGAATTATTTCTTCTAGTTTCATCCATTTGCCTTCAAATTTCATGAGGTCATTATTTTTTACAGCTGAGTAATACTCCATTGTGTAAATGTATTACATTTTCCTTATCCATTCTTTGGTGGAGGTGAATTTAGCTTGCTTCCAGTTTCTGGCTATGACAAACAATGTTTCTATGAATGTAGCTGAGCACATATCCTCGTGGCACAATTGAGCATCATTTGGATATATACCCAAAAGTATTACTGGGTCTTGAGGAAGGTTGTTTCCTAATTTTCTGAGAAATTACCACTGATATCCAAAAGGGTGGTATCAGCTTGCATTCCAACCAGCAATGCTGAAGTGTTCCCGTTACTTCACAACCTCTCCAGCTTAAGTTGTAATCAGTGTTTTTGATCTTAGCCATTTATTGTATATATATATATATGTGTGTGTGTGTGTGTGTGTGTGTGTGTGTGTGTGTGTGTGTTGTGTGTGTGTAAGATGGAATCTCAGAGTTGTTTTGATTTGCATTTCTCTGAGGACTAAGGATGCTGGAACATTTGTTTAAGTATCTTTCTTCTGTTTTAGGTTCCTCTGTTCAGAATTCTCTGTTTAGGTCTGTAGTCCTTATTTTTTATTGGATTATGTGTTCTTTTGATGACCAATTTCTTGAGTTCTTTGTATACTTTGGAGATCAGATCTCTGTCTGACGTAGGGTTAGTTAAGATCTTTTCCCATTCTCTAGGCTGTCGTTTTGTCTCATCCATACCGATTGTTATTATTAACCAAGTTTCTATATTGACTTAAATGAACAAGAAAGAAATAGATAGGTCAATATTTATTAAACATTATATTTAAATATATATTTCACACAAAATGAAACCACTAACTTTCTAAAAACACAAGAAAAGTAACTCACTTTCATAAGTAATAAGAAAATGCAAACTAAAGTCATGGTTCAATTCATCAAGGAAGGTTAATATTGCATTATCTAATATCTGGAATTGGTGATAACACTATCATTTTTGCCACAGAGTTAAAGATTATATTAAAACACATTTTATATCAATTGTTGTAGTGGTTGGGGTTACATTGCAAATATAAGTGCAAATGAATGTGAAATAGCAATGTGATTTTATTGATTTCAAATTTAGTGATAGCATCTAAAACTCTAAATAAGGTAAATGCTCTTCAGCAGTAGAAAAGATAGATTGTGTATACTGGCCGTCAGAGTACACTATTAACAAATGAAATGAATGATTTTGACAATGTAATATCAATCATTATAATGTGATATTGTCAAGGTTCTATGAAAAATTACATACTTTATGATTTCTAGCATTTCTTGGGAAGAAAAGGACAGGTGGTGAGTGACTAGGAGGGCAAGAAGTTTAGTATCTGAGATCCTGGTAATCTCATGATTCAGATGTATTTTCAATCTTTGCTCTCTGACAAATAGTCAGTTACACCATGACTTTGGACACTTTTCTCCGTTTAGTTCATGTCAGTAATATTTTACCAAAGGCTATTTTATTGCGCACACATTCGGATGTGTAAATTGGTTCTCAAAATATGAAACTGCCATTTGATGGGGGACATCTGCTTTACATCATTACTGAGAATAAGAAAAGCATCACTGTGCTTAAATTCAGTGGACATCTGCTTTACATCCTTACTAAGAAAAGAAAGGCATGGATGTGCTTAAATTCAGCCTAAGATCTTAAAATCAAAATGTGGACGCATGTGCAGCTAATGGTCCCCACCACCACCGCAAGTTGCTTGGCTCTTGCAGACCACGTTTTTAGGCAGCTGGCAAGAATATAACAAAAGGTTAGGTTGAAAGTACTTCATGAAAATAATTCTGAAAACCACCTGTAGTGTTTGTGGATAGGATTCAATGCACTCTTAAACCATGGGAATACTGAGAATGATTTGTTAGTATAGTCATTCCCTAGTAACCATGGGAAAAATCTCAAGGACCTATCAAAGTCCATGGGAACTAAAGTCTTGCATAAAATGGTATCATAGTTGCATATAAAATGCTAATCTTCTATTTATATAACAAAACATGGATGGATGGAGATCCATACTGTGCTCTTAGATCAGGAGTCCTAGTACTTTTAAGATGTCATTTCTAACCAGTAAACAATGGGTTTCAGTTAATGTCTACCAAAATCACATTATTGTTTTTGAAAAAAGTAAAAAAAAATTTCATTGTAAGGTTCGTATGTAACTTTAAGGGCTTCACAATCTCTTAAATAAGCTTGGAAAAGAAGAGAAAAGCCGGTAAACTAATATTTGATTTCAAACTTACTGAAAAACTACAATGATTAAATTCTTACTAGTGTAAGAATAACACACAGACCAATAGACCAGAGCAAAAAGATCAGAGTTGACATTTGTGCACTTAGGACAGATGGTTTTGAGAAGGATGCCAATACCATTCAGTGGAGCAAAGCTGCTTTTAAAAACTGGTGAAAGGAGAATTGACTATACACATGCAAAATAATGAGCTTGGACACATCCCCAATACGTTATAACAAAATGAAATCCATACTGCTGAAAAATAAAGTGAAAGGCCAAAAAGTATAAACACCTTAAAAGAAAACTTAGGGGGAAATTTGATAAACTAGCTTTGTCAATAACTCCTTCAATAAGAAATAAAAGACACCAAGAACAAGAGAAAAGAAGACAGACAAACTGGACAATATAATAGTTAAAATTTATGCATCTAAAGACAGTGTCAACAGGATAAAAAGGCACTCACAGAATATAAGAAAGTAGTTGTAATACATATATGTTTAAAAATGTAGAGCATTTAAGATATGATAAATGATAATAATTTTATTTAAAAATGTTCAATAGATTTGAACAAATATTTCTTCAAAGAGCATATGTAAATGATCAATGAACATATTAAAAGATTCTTAGCATCACTAATTATTAGAGAAATCCAAATCAAAACTAAAATAAAAAGATAGAAATAATCTATTTTTATTATTACTTTTTATTATTATTTTATTATTATTACTTTTTATTATTATCTATTTTTATTATCACTTGTTAGTGAGTGTGAAGTAAGATAACACTTCACACTCACTAACAAGGCTTCTGTGATGTGGGATTCTCCTCTGTATTTTGTGAATACCATTGATGAATAAAGAAACTGCCTTGGCCTGTTGATTGGGTATAACTTAGGTAGGCAGGGAAAACTAAATGGCATGCTAGGAGAAAGGAGGCAGAGTGAGAGAGAAGCCATGTAGCCCCACCAGAGAGAGATGCTGAAACTTTACCGGGTAAGCCACAGCCACATGGCAATACACAGACTAATAGAAATGAGTGGAATTTAGATGTAAGCGTTAGCCAATAAGAAGCTAGAGCTAATGGGCCAAGCAGTGATTTAATTAATACAGTATCTGTGTGATTATTCCAGGGCCAAGTGACTGGGAACTACCTAGTGGCCTCTTTACAACACTTCTGTCAGAGTAATAGCAAATGAGAATGCTGGAGAAGGTGTGGGGAAATGGCTGTTTCTTCAACACTATTGACAAAAATAAAATAAAATAAAATGGTGTACCTCTTTGGAAAGCAGTATGGTTACTCCTCCAGAATTTAGAAATAAAATGATGTTGTACAGTAATCCCATTCCTGGATCCATACATAAAATATTGAAACAGGACCGTAAGTGAAATGTATTTACAACATCATTCACAAGAGCTAAAATCTGCATGCAGCCTAAGTAATCAACAGTAGGTAGTCATTTAAGTGAAATGTTTTTATATTATTCAGTCTCAGAAAGGACTGGAATCCTTTGGCACATGTTACAGCATGGAAGAGTCTTGGAAGACATTGTAATAATTTAAATAACCTAGCAAGAAATTAATAATTACAAATACATGAAGTTCTTAGATTAGGCAGAGAATAGGAGTGTTTTCCCATTAATAGAAACAAAGACAAATGAAGAGCTACCAGTTACAAGTATATTTAGTACTATTCAACTCAACATTTAACAGTTGTTAAGGCACTGAATTCTATGATGCAAATACTGACAAAAATGTAAGAAAAGTCTCAATACTAATCCAGTAAGCATTCATTATATGAAATGGATTTAATCACTTCTGAGTCTGTTTTTTATTCATAAAGGAGAGATGAAATTGCTTATCATCAAGATTTATTGTAAAACTTTTATTGTTTTATAGTGAAAATATTTATTGTTAATGTGATAACCCTTGCCATTTATAGAGGATTTAGAGTCAATGTTGATAAAACTCTGTATTACTACTTTCTCACTGAAAGGTTAATCGGGACTTTAATAATAATAATAATAAAGAAGGAAAGCATTCTTTATCAACAAATGTCATGTGATAAATTATCATCTATTCATTACCTACAAGACATTTGAAAGATACAGAGGGATAAGTATTTCTGCTAAGTCACATAGGAACTCCTCTACTGATTTTTGCCTCATTGAATACTAAGTTAATTACTGTGAAATAGATTTGGCTTTACCATGTTGGTGTTTGTATAGTACTGTGTGTTATAGCTATTAACTGTTGTCCTTACAGTCACTCTGGAGAGGAGACCACTATGGCTTTCTTGAAGTACTAGTTAGGGCTCTAGTATCGCAAGATCATAGAACTTGCTAAAGGGCACTTTGTAATAAAGGCAGTAAAAACTGCAAGAGCTATGAAGAATGGCAAGATGGAAATGTGTATGCCTAGGATCTTTCCCCAGCTCTATTCTTTGTAATTTAGGTAAGACACAAAATGCCTTTGATCCTTATTTCCCCAAATAAAAGGTAAACAATCGAAAGAGTTCATAAGTAGCTTGGAGAATCGGAGGCTAGGATTATGACAATTTAGTAATTTTATCTTTAGAATACGGATCTTTGTTTTTGCAGGGTGAGTGGATAGCTATCTGATGCATCTTTGATTCAGTTCACCAGGGGTTAGAACAAAATCAGTTGAGTGGGTCACACACCAGGCATTTTTGTTTAGGTGAGGGGGCATTGGGAAGATAAACTTGGTAGTATTTGCCTTAAGTACTCTTAAGAGCTCTGTATAGAGTAGGAAAGCTATAATAGCAAATGGCAGAAGGAGGTGCAGCTTGAACATAATATGCTATGTAGTAGATTTGTAGACTGAGATCAGAAGGGATTATTTTAGCATATCAAGTATTCAACTCCAATTTGAATTTGATTTTGATACTTTTTTTCTTGGTGCGCAAATACTTCTTAGTTCAGACTGATGTAGGCATTAAAGAATAAACAGCATTTTAATGGGTGAAATGCAGCATTGGCTATAGGGAAGGCAGAGGCATAAGGTAGGAATGTGTGGTCAGTCATTCTGATCAGAAACCGTAAACCTCACGACAAACACTTTAGCTCCTAACAACTGCCATTCCACCTCATCTCTTCATGGCCTTTCCAGCTTCTCTTCTCAGTCCCATGCTATCTGTAACAGGCCAGCATGTTGCCTGGGTTTTTTCAGTTTCCATCCAGATGACCCTTCTTTAAAAGGTTTTCTTGTTTTTAATGCTCTTAACTTCAAACAATGACCTTCAACTTTAGGTGATTATATCTTAGGACTTTTATGTCCATCTCTTTCCTTTTGAATATATCCTTTCTCTGTCATTGGGAATTGTAAAAATGAAAAGTATCTGCAGTATGTCTTTTTCTATAAGCTTCTAGGACAATATCTCCTCAGAAAAAAAGTCTATAGAATGACATGACAGATCAAGGCATATTCTTCAAATCACTATTTAAACACACACCTGTGATTAACACCAAGCTCTGATACTGAGGGAGTATAATAAAATCTAGGAGCTTTTAACTTGTCAAAGCTCCTCAGGTTCATACCACCTACTTAGCACTGTGTTTCTACTGAATAAACTCCATTCTACCTGTAGCAAAAAGGACATTCACAAAATGTAAAACTTTTATTAGAGAAGTAGGCATAAGCCATAACCCACAAATGGTTTCCTTTCTTGTAGCCTCCAGGAAGACTCCTTGCATATGCCCTTCTTGTCTACAGACACAGACTACTTGAAAGCACAGCATTTTAATTAAAAGAGATTGACTGGAAATGAAGCTATAAATGTGGAGCTTTAGAACCCAATGCATATTCAGATTGTTTCTGTTAACAGAAAGCAAGAAATGAGGCTGTTGACTGGGGTTTCTTTCCCACCCAGTCCTGCAGTCATTTAGTCCCAAAGAAACACAAAGAGGCCTACATTAATCATAAACTGATTTGCCCAGTATCTCAGGCTTCTTATTAATTAATTCCTATAACTTATATTAGTCCATAATTCTTGTCTGTGTTAGCCACGTGACTTGGTACCTTTTTTGGTGAATCAGTCACATCTTGCGACCTCTGCGGCTGGGTCACAACTGGAAACTGAGCTTCCCTCTTCCCAGAATTCTCCTGTTCTCATTGCCCTACTTCTACTTCCTGCTTGGCTACTAGCCAATCAATATTTTATTAAAATAATACAAGTGACAGGATAAATTGCCATTGTCCCATAGCACTACCCTCCCTTTAAAAAAAAAAACAAGTAATCTGAATCTAATCTCCTGTTTAGCTTTCTTCCTGACCATTATCCATACAACTTGTAACCAAAACTCTAAACAATGAAAAACATTCATAATCCATTTTGGGGGAATGCAGGCATAGTTTTCCAGGATAGTTCCTGCTGATTGAGTTTGCTGATAATGTTATGGGGACCTAAAGAAAATTTAGAATTGTGGTCAAGTCCTTATGGGAAAATTCTGTGAGGCTTGATCATCTCAGGCAGCAGTCTTGACTCTGTTCTTGTTATAGAACTCAGACATCTGGGTCATCCATTCCTATTGGAGGTTTCTCAGGGAATCCTCCTTGATCAAACTGATTTTTCTTTTCTTTTTTAAAATATATTTTTTATTGAAAAAAATTTCTGCCTCCTCCCCACCTCCAATTTCCCTCCCCCTCCCCCCAACCCTCTCCTCCTCCCCCACTTCTTTCTTCTCTCCCCTCCCCCCTTTCTTCTCCCCCTCCCTCTCCAGTCTGAAGAGCAGTCAGGGTTCTCTGCCCTGTGGGAAGTCCAAGGGCCTCCCCCCTCCGTCCATGTCTAGGAAGGTGAACATCCAAACTGGCTAGGCTTCCACAAAGCCAGAACATGAAGTAGGATCAAAAACCAGTGCCATTGTCCTTGGCTTCTCATCAGCCCTCATTGTCCGCCATGTTCAGAGAGTCCAGTTTCATCCCATGCTTTTTCAGTCCCAGTCCAGCTGGCCTTGGTGAGCTCCCAATAGATCAGCTCCTCTGTCTCAGTGGGTGGGTGCACCCCTCGTGGTCCCGACTTCTTTGCTCATGTTCTCCCTCCTTCTGCTCCTCATTGGACCTTGGGAGCTCAGTCCAGTGCTCCAATGTGGGTCTCTGTCTCTATCTCCATTTTTGCCAGATAAAGTTTCTATGGTGATATGCAAGATATTTATCAAACTGATTTTTCTTAACCTGAAATGAATCCACAGGCTCTCATTTCCTGTGGAAACAAAAGCAAAACCCATTCTCTAAAGTAACATGCATTTTTGAAAATACCTATCTTGAATTAATTCAGCAGCATATATAAAAAATATCTTTAGCAGCTGCTGCTCCTTCCTCAATATCCAAACAATTTAAAGAAAACATAATAACATACAGTATCCAGATTATTTGTGCATTTTTCATCTTTACATGGCCTTATTTTAAGCTCTATTTCTTTTATCTTTAATTTTTGGCTTTTTGAGACAGGGTTTCTCTGTGTATCTTTGGCTGTCCTGGAATTCATTCTGTAGACCAGGTTGTCCTTGAATTCATAGAGATCCACCTGCCTCTGCCTCCCAAGTGCCATCATACCCAACTATTACTCTCTTTTTTCTTTTTAAGGAAATTTATCCTTTTTTCTTTTATCTCCCAATACTACAAATATTTTTAAACACATTCTAAACCATTTACAGATTTTCTTCATATGAATCTGTCTTTACTGTACATATCTTTTTCTGAACACATGAGTCTTCAGTTTGTTAAGTGATACTGCTAGGATTAAAGCCATGGCTTTGATGGCTGGATCCAGCCCATTCCTTAGCTTTCTGAGATTCCAGCCTCATGGAAGAGGTACCAGCCAGAGCCATGTTTATTGCCACAACTCTACGGCATTTCAAGATCCTTACTACCAAGAAGCGTGCAGTCAGTTTTTCATCAATACCACTTACATGTTTCATGGCAAGACCTCTTAAAAGAGCTGCAAAATTTTGCAGCTATAGCTGAGACAGAAAGCATCTCTTAAATGAGATGTGCTTGCCTCTAGTAAGCAGAAAGAAATTGCTGCTACCAAGAAGCCATGCTTGATTCTGTTCCCAAGCCCTCTCAGGTTTTCTGTGGATACACTTGTCCACATGATGGGCACCATTTGTTGACTGGTGTTTCTGTCTCACACAGTCCTGCAGTCATTCAGTCCCAAAGAAACACACAGAGGCATACATTAATCATAAACTGATTGGCCCGGTAGCTCAGGCTTCTTATTATTTCTTATAACTTATATTAGTTCATTATTCTTATCTGTGTTAGCCACATGGCTTGGTACCTTTTGCAATAAGACAGTCACATCTTGCTTCCTATACCTGATTCACTATATGCAGAAGGAGTTGTCTTGCATATTGAAACTGCTGAATTTATACCAGATGATACAGAATTGACTTCATTATTTATCCAGGTGCAAGACATAATCAGGAATAGACTTTGTCTTATATACATAACATATGCCTGGTCCCATACAGATCTGCCAGGTTCTCTAGCACAAGATAATGCTGAAATTGATCAATTATTGATTGGAAGTATATTGCAGGCCTCTGAATTTCATAAAGACATGTATCAAGAGCAAAGGCTTAGAGAAAGAGTTTTCTATTACATGGTAATAAGCTAAGGATGTTATAAAGAGATGTCCTACTTGCTCTTTCTGTAATCAAACATGGTGGCCTGCAGGGAGTAACCCTAAGAGTACTCAAAGGAATAAAATCTGGCAGATGGATGTGTTTTACTTTGCATAATTTGGTAAATTAAAATATGTACACCACACCATAGACACATACTCAGGTTTTCAATGGGCAACTGCCTTGAGCTCAGAAAAGGCTGATTCAGTAATCATGAGTTTATTAGAGGTTATGGCCATCATGGGCATTCCTGTACAAATAAAGACAGACAATTGTCCAGCATATGTATCTAAAAATGAAAGTTTTTGCCTATTAAAATATAAATCACATTACAGGTATACCAAATAATCCTACAGGTCAGGCAGTTATAAAAAGTTCAAATTGTACTATAAAGAATATGCTTAAGAAACAGAAAGTAATGGAAAATACCTCCCAAAACAGGTTGCATAACGGTTTATTAACCTTGAATTTTCTTAACAATAATGAGAAAGAAATAACAAGCAGCAGAGAGGCATTGGATAATAGAAAAAAAACTTCTGAATTGAATAAACCAGTATATTTCAAGGATGTGTTAACTACACAATGAAAACCAGATGTGCTATATTGGGGAAGGGGTTTCACTCTTATTTCCACAGGAGAAGAAAAACTAATTATACCATCAAAATTAATAAAGATTTTCTTTGAAAAGGAGAAACCTCTTGAAAAAGAGAAATGACAGCTCATCCCAACAGTGAAAGCCATACAGGTGGTAAGCAAAGAATATAGGTTTGGGGCAGGGCTCTGCTCTTATTTCTACAGGAAAATACACATCATCAAAAATTCAAGAGACCCTGGATATTTGAATGCTGACAGAAGAAAAAATAACTATCTACTAAGGATCATCTAGAAAATGGAATATGGGATTTTAAAATGGAGCACCTTTTTCCCTGATATTGCTGAAAACCAGAAAGCATGAAGTCAGCTTTTATCAATATCATTTAAGTGTTTCAGGGAAGGACCTCGTAAAAGAGCTGCAAGGTTTTGCAGCTAAAGCTGAGTCAGTAAGCCTCTCTTAAATGAGAGTGATTGCTTGTCTCTAACAAGCAGAGCAGATCTGAGAAATTGGTGCTACTAAGAAGCTATGCTTTACTCTATTCTTTTCTGCCCAGAATTACTTCCCAAGGTCTGCAAGGCTTTATGTGGATGCAGTTGTCCATATGTTGGGTGCCATTCTGTAACATGGGGCTCTGCTTGCTGGGGTTTCTGTCCTGCCCAATTCCCACAGCTGGCAAGTCCCAAAGAAAATCACACAGAGAGTCTACATTAGGTTATGAACTTAATGGCCCATTAGCTCAAGCTTCATATTAGCTCTTATAATGTATATTAACCCATTATCCTTATCTATGTTAGCCACATGACTCAGGACCTTTTTCAGTGGGGCAGGTTACATACTGCTTCTTCTGTGGCCTGGGAAGGGCTGCAGAAAGAGCTTCCTTCTTCCCAGAATACTCCTGTTCTCATTGCCCCACCTCTATTTCCTGTCTGGTTTTCCCTGCCTATACGTCCTGCCTAGCTCTCTACCAATAAGTGTTTATTTAAAATATAATTGACAGAATATAGAATTGTCCCACACCACAGGTGTGATTACAGAGAGTAATAATTAATACTAAAGACATTCTGAAAAAGTCCCCTGTCTATCTATGTCTGTATAAGCTTCCTAAAATATAGACACACATAAATTAAAAGAGTTTAAAATGAGGTTACCCTATAATGGGGAAACAATGTCCCCACAAGACACTGAAGACTAGAAAATAAAGAGCCCAGTACAAAAAAAATGGGTAACTTGGTTTAGACTGATTGGTCAAGGGTGCCCCATAGACTTCCCAAATGTTACAAGCCATTGCTTATAATTATCACTCAGAACTTAATTGTTAGATGATGAAACATAAAGCATGAAGAAATCAAGTTGGTACTCACTTGGAATCTTCATTAAAACTTGTTAGTTTTAATAGTGCTAGAGGGGCTATGATCATTAGAGAAGAAAATTATCAATCTTATCTATCAGTGAAACTTGAGTTTAAATAATGACCAGCAGGGAAAGATATGCCCAATGGTATGAGAGTGGAATGAATATTCTGAGGAACCAAACATTTTTTTGATTAGATTTAAATCCTGTTTCACAATATGGACTGCATACTTGGCACTGTTTGGGGGGCTGAGAACCTATGACTAGATAGATTATAGGGCTATGTCCTGGTGCCGCTGCCAATGGCCCCACAGTCTGCCCCAGCCATACAATTGTCACTTACATTCAGATGGACTAGTTTGGACCTATGCAAGGTCCTTCCTTGTCTGGCTGGAGTTGATGAATCCCATTAGCCCAAGTAAACTGTTTCAGTGGGTGTCCCCATCATGGTCTTGACTTCTTTGCTCATATTCTCACTTTTTCCACTCTTCATTTGGATTTTGGGAGCTCACCCCAGTGCTTAGCTGTGGGTCTGTCTCGGTTTCCATCAGTTGCTGGATGAAGGCTCTTTGGTGGGTGAAATTTAAGGTATTCAACTAACTGAGTACATGGCAAGGCCAGTTTGGGCACCCTCTCTACTATTGTTTAGTGTGGATGGAAGCTTAAAAGAAATCCCACTTAAAAGAAATTGATAATTACTTATTTAAGGGTAGGCTCACATATCAGAATCCTCTGTGTGAACAGAAATATAAAAAAATCCTGCAATTAGAACAGAGAGGCCAAAAAAAGAGGCCAGACACATGCTCTACATCAGCATATATAGTATAGGAGGCCATGCCCCAGTGGGCAGGTAACCAACAGCTTTAAGACTTCCTATAGCACCTCCCCTTTTGCTTAAATTCTATGCCTAATACAAAATTATATACAATGAGAACAAATATATTCAATAATTATCTTTTCCTAACTAGTTTAAGTCTTATAATAAATAACATATTTATTATAATAAATATAATTCATGAGAGGAAAGTAACTATAACTATCTAGTCTTCAACCCCATTAAAGATCTGAGGAGGGAAATAATATTGTTTGAGAAAGCAGTAAGTGCAATCAAGCAACTCCCAAAAATGTGTAACAAATGACAGAGACAACTGACTACCTAGGCTGTCACCCAAAGTTTTATTTGCAACATTGGAACAACCAACTTTGGCTAAGGCCTAGCATAACTGATATAACATTTTCAGAGGCAGAAAAAATTTTAAAACCATCTTATACTGCCTTGGCAAGATTTGATAGTCCTGCTAACCCATTTCCAGATATCATGTATCTTGTCAATGGTTGAGACATGGGAATTTCTTTGCCCAAAGACCGGTTTTGCCAAGAAGAAAACAAGCTTCAAGTGGAGTGTCTTTGGTGCTCAACATTCTCTCAGTAATAGATTGGTGCTGCCAGGAACAATTGTGTCTCACTTCAACAGAATCCCAAGTTATTTAAATGCCATATTCTACAGCTCTTTGAAGTAGTTGAAGATTACCTATCTATACAGAATATAATCTCTATGTAGCTAAGAATATGCTTCAACATGGCCGACTATATGCATGTAAAACCTGAGAAAGTTTGAAAAGAAATTCTAGATACAAAAATACAGAGTTTAACACAGCTTCTTCTTGCTATTTGCTGGTGGTGTGCCATGGCTTCTTTAAGAGAGGTTTTCCTGATTCAGCCATAGCAAAAGGAAAAAAAGCTGCACTGTTTTAAAATGAAGGCTTTCTGGCTCTTTCAGGAGATGGAGCATTTGACTGGGGTTTGTGAGCAGCATGCTGCAACTTACTTGATGGCAACATGAGCCAGCTTTGTGCCTGAAACTGGGTGGTGTGCATGGCTCAGAGGTGCAAGTGGCTCTGCCATACTGGACTGTGCAGAAGCAGGCAGGAATTACCATATATATCTTAGTAATAGTGCAGCTTAAGTTCTAGTTTGGTCAGGCAAACAGGTAGTACCATATTACCCCTAACAACGGTACAGCTGAAGTTTTTAAAGAGTGTTTAGCATTTTAAGAAGTGTTTCTGGACAGTAAAGAATTACAGACTCATAATAGGACAGATTCAGACATAAAAGAAAGTGTTGGATAAATGTATGTAGGCTTGGAAGAGAGGAGAAAAAGAGTATAGAGAGTAATAAAATAAAGTTAATGCTTAAAAAAGGTAAAGTCTTTAAAGAGACAGTACAGATAATCATATATTACAGGAGTAAAGAAAAATAAGCCACATAAAGATGGACTATACACCGAGAGTTTGGATTATGTATATTATTGTGGTTTCTTTGAATTTTTTGACTGTGAGGGAGCTAAGTACAGAGAAACATTTCATAGTATAGGCTGCTAAGCTAAACCAGCGTATATGTTCTAAAGGTATCTTGATTCCAAAATTTGAGTATAAGGATATGTTGCTTTGGAAAAGAGGTTTTTCTTTTGTTTCCACAGAAGATGAGAACCTGTGGAATATTTCCAGACAAATATGATTTGATAGACCACAAACTCCTGAAGGGTGCCGTGAACACCCTCAAAAAATTACTTCACCCAACTGCTGACTGAGATGAACCTAGTGTGCAGGATACACCATAAAAGACCTGATTAACAGTGCCTTTCATAAGACTTGCCATGGTCATGGTGTTGCTTTACAGCAATAGAAACCTTAACTAAGACAGAAGTTTGTACCAGGGTCTAGGGTATTGTTGTGATAGGCCTGACCATGTTTTTGTTTGGAGAATTAGACTTTGATTCTTTTGGTTAGGAAAGCAGTAGAATGCTTTAGAAACTGTTTAAAGGGACATACCAGTAAAAGGCATGGTAGGAAGTGGTGATAAGAGTTATTTGAACAGTGGGGTGCTGACTCAAGAGGTTTCAGAGGAAAAAAAATTTACTATGTTGTCTAGATTTTGTTCTTATAATATATTGGTTAAGAAAGTGGTTGCCTTTTGCTTTTATCTGGAGAGTATGCTTGAGGCTAAGGTGAAGAGTTTTGGATTAATTCCATTGGCAGAAGAAATCTCAAAACAGTTTGGTGTAGACACGACTGTGTGGTTATTAGTAGTAACTCTAAAGAAGATTTTTTAATGAAAAGGAGCAAGTTGAGAAAGTAAAAATACAAAAGGTAGAGATTGAGAAAAGAGACACCAGGAAGTGGAACAAACCTAAATCCTATGTTCAATGAAATAGATGGATTAAAAAATGGAATAAATACAGTGGTGATGTCATTTAATTGCTTTGTCTTTTAAAAATATTTTTGAGGACCTACTTATTTTTACCTTATATCTATGGGTGTTTTGTCTGCATGTATGTCTGTGCACCATGTATCTACAAAGGTCAAAAGAGAGTGTCAGTTCTTGTGGAAATGAAGTGTCAGACAGTTGCTAGCTGCTATGTGGGTGCTGGAACTGAACCAGGGTTCTCCTTAAGAGCAAAAAAAATATTAGCTTCTGAACCATCTCCCCAGCCCAATAGCTACTTAATTTTCTATAAAGGTGGCCAAACCATAAACTAGGAAGAAAATAGCCCCCTCACGAAATTGTTCTGGGAAAGCTACATATCTATACACAGAAGAATACATTATATCATAACATATGCAAAAATTAATTCATAGAGGATGAAAGGCCTTAATATAGTACCTGAAACTCATAGATCAAAACGTAGGGAATTATTTTCTAGACAGAGGGCACCAAGGTATTTTTGAGGAGGACTCAGATAGCTCAAGATATCATTTTACTATAGAAGTACTCATAGGCAAAATGTCTTTGAAAAATAATTTCTCAGTAAAACATTTTAAGAATTGGTAAATGAATTTACACAAAATTTAAAAACTTCTCCACCGCAGAAGTAACCATTAGAAGAGTGAAGTGACAGTCTACAGAAAGGGGGAAATTTTTGCCAACTATATATCTGCCAGGGTATTAATGTGTAGTATGTACAAAGACCTCTGAAAACTAAACACTTCTTTAAACCCTTCAATGAATGTATTGATAACCAGGCAAATGAACAAATGGGAATTTCCCAAAGAACACATGGAAGTAGCCAATAAACATATAAAATAAAAAATATTCAGCATCTTTAGCCATCAGGAAAATGTACTACATTGGGAAACTTCTGACATTGGCCATCAGGTAAAGTGCTTTCCAAGCAAGCCTGAGGGCCTGAGTTCAATTCTCATAGCTATGTTAGGGAAGCAAAAAAGCTAGATATGATGTTGTATGCCTATGATTAGAACAGTGGGGAGATCGAGAAAAGGGGATCTTGGAACTTATTGCCTGTCTTGTTTAGCATAATTGGCAAGACCTGGGTTCATATGAGCAATATCAAATAGACTCAGCAAGTTGTGTTTATACATTTGTGTGTGTGTGTAAAACACTAATAAAGAAAATTAATGCCATCAAATAGAGAAGTAGTGAGGAGGAAAACATGGGAGGAACTGTAGGGAGGAGACATGGGAGAACTGGTGGGAGAAAAGGGAAGGGGGCAATGTTGTAACTTATCCATGCACATATGTCTTTTCACCCTGACACACACACATGAAAACACACAGAGAAAGAAACAAAATCTATATTGAGATTCCATTTCCACTCCCCCAGTCAGAATGGCTATAATCAAGAAAATAAAAGATAGCAAATACTGATATGGATGTAGAGAGAAGAAATCCCTTACACCCTACTGATGATAAAGGAAATTGGTGCAATTAGTATGGAGGATCTTTAAAAAACTAAAAAGGGATGGACTATCCACATAATCCAGCTATCAGATTTTTACCTGAAAAATATGTTAGCAGACTACAGAAATACTTGTGTATCTATGATTTCTACTGTACTATTCACAATGAACAAATGTAGAACTAGTCATATTTTTTTGTTTATGAATAAATATATAAAGAAACGTGATATATATCACAATCGATTTTATTCAGTTGAAAAGCATATTAAAATTATGTTATTGTAGGAAAGTGGGTGTAATTGGTGATCATAATGTCAAACCAAATAACCCAGGCTCAGAAATCCAAATATCACCTGTGTGATATCTCATGTGTGGAATCTAGATTATGAAAGCAGTGAGTACCGTGAGGGTGGAGGAGGTTGTCTAAAGTGGGATGAGGCAAGAGATGGTAATTGGTTAGGAAAGAAAGACAATACAATGCTTTCTCTCACATCCAGGATCTGGCAGTAAGTAGATTATATGTGCAAAGATATTGATGACATAATAGCAAATGGTGGGCAATCTGGGAGAGTGAAAGGTGATCAGGTATGTGGGGAGGAGAAATGGGGAGGGTGACATTTTACTATGCAAAAGAGGCTGGAGTCTGCCCATGCAAAAGTGCTAAGGACTAGAAGAATGACAGTAGGCAGCACAGAGCCCTGTCTTCCTCCTCCAGGGTTCATTGTAGTTTGATCTTTGTCTTCAGTTGCTCATGTACTTCTTTCTGTTGATAAAGAGAGCTGGGTAGAGTCACAAGGGGCAGAAAGGAAACATAGAAGAGGAGTCCTGAAGGAGATTTGAAGTAGAACCTAAGGGAGCTAAACAAGAACAACAAAAACCTTCTATTTGTGGTTTTGGAATGTTAAAAATGTAGAGAATGAGAGGGAAATGGGGTTGGAGCTTGAAAAGGGTAAATGAGGAGAGAGGGAGTTTGTGTACTAGCTAGGGGCTTCTTCTTACACTCCAAAGAGAAAGGGTAAATGCAGGAAGCTGGTCGAGTTGTAAAGTTTACTGTGGGTGTACTAAGAAGGCCTCTCATAAGATGGAAGTCTGTGGGAACTTCATCTGTGATCGAAGGTCACGTTGGTTGCGGTTGTTTGGATTTGTATTATGATCACTGTTGTGGCAGCTAGCCTCTCACACAGGCTTGGTTCTAAGTTGCAACTTATTCTCACTGCCCTGCAGAGGTTTGTTCCTTTTATTACTGAGGTCAGCATGAGAACCAAGTATTCCTCTCAAGCAAGCATAAAGGGTTTTCCAAGGAAAACAAGGTTTTTGATTTAAGGAGGAAGTTGAGAGGAGAGCTACTTTATGAAAGAAGTTCATGGTTTGACTCAAAGGATATTGCTCTCAGCTGTTCTCATCTGCCTGTCCTTATGGGGGCATGAGAGAAGAAGATGGAGAAATAAGGCTTACAAACAGTAGTCCCATGCCCAAACCTGAAGTCATGTTCCTTACCCTAATTCACTGCAACAATTCTTGCTGCAGTTCCTATCAATTAATTTACAGTGGAACCTCCTCGACAGGGGAGTCCATTCTCAGGTAGATTGCATAGACAGCAATCTGCATTCTATAGTCCTGGAATCAAAAGCCAACTAGCTACCTCTCAACTCTGGAAATTTGACTGTACATTGATCATATCAACCAGGCAGAAAGAGCATTCATTTTGGGCATGTCAGAAGTGGTGGTTCAGGTACAATGTTTCCAGAAAGAGAAACAACAGCAATGCAGGTGGTAGCACCTGCTGCAAAGCCCAGACCAAATCCTTCTGATAGTAAGATTTGGGTTATATTTTGGGGCACCTGCCTTTCTTGATTTTGCCACTTTGTAAGTTTAATTTCTGAGTTTTCTGCATATTTGAGAACCAGAGGCCGTCTTCCCAGGGATTCTTACCTGCTTAAATTACCCCAAATCAGTTGCTGTTGTTTGCAGTGAAGAATCCTGGTAATTGACAAACACACACACATACACACATATCATACAGAGAGAGTACACACATGCTTCCACACACACATGTATACACATCTCTCTCTAAGCAGAGTTAATACACTTATAAGATAGTGAATAAATAGTCTATCTTTTGTTTTCACCCAATGTCTAGGAAGTAAATGAAAACAGAGCATTGTAAGCCTGCAGTTTTAGGTTCACATCTTACATTGTCCTTCAACGTGCTTAGTAGAAAATACCTAGCAGATGAAAGAAGACACAAATACTTTTAAGACTGTAAAATGCAGGAGAGTAAAAGTAACTTTATCAGAGCATAGATAAACATAAACTATACCTTGCCCATGCGATATTGGCTTTTAAGTAATGTATTTGTCAGGAATGACCAAAATCTCCCTTGCAATATTCTGCTCCTTAAGTATAATGCTTTATTGCTATTTTTATACAGTATAGATCTTAACCTTGAGGCTACAATTACTGAAAATGCTTTCTGTATTGGATAACATGTTTACTGTCTGAATGTTGTTACAGAAAATTTTATTTCTTTGAATACAGTACATGTTTGTTGTAGCATATTGAATTTAGCCACCAAAGTTGCTTCGTAAATATTAGTTTTGTAGTGATTTTCTCATCATAAATGATTCTGCTAACTTTAACTTTCATGTACACATCTATGCCTTGAGGTTACTTCCTAGTCAAGTCCTTTGTTACAGCTTTATTCTGTTATCCTTGTGTAACCAACACGTCAGAAATGAAGAAACAATGGTCCTTTAGTCGTGGCAATTTTCTCAGAAGTCTCATGCTGATAAAAGGGAAACACAACCCTGGTGACAGCTGCAGGAAAAACCTGTCACCAGAAAAAGATTTCATATAGTCCTAATAACTTGTCAAATCACTCTCTAGGAAGACTTGAGTCATATAATGAGAGGTTAATGAAGGGCAAGACCACATTATGTCCTAGGTGTATTGCTTAGTGGGTTTTGTTTTATTTTTATTTTTGTCTTTTTTGACACAACCTAGAGTCATCTGGTAAAGAGGGAACCACAGCAGAGTAAATGCCTCTATCAATTGACTTTTGTGCAAGTCTATGGGAGCATTTTCTTTATTAAAAATTAAATTGCGAGGGCTCAGCCCATAGAAGGTGATGAGATTCCTGGGTTATATAAGGTGAAAAGATTCCTGGGTTATATAAGAATTGAAACTGTTTAATCCTCTGGTTTTAGTCACCCCACTCCCCTTCCTTCTTATCTCTATATCTGATTATCCCTTCCTCAACAGACCATTGTCAGTCCATTATTTTAAATCTAAGTATAACCTACTCTATACCTGTGGTTATACAATTTGGGGCATGCTTATATAAGTCTTAAAAACTAACATCTATATATAAACAAACACATAGCATATTCATCTTTTGATGTCTAGGTACTTTGCTCAGGATGATCTTTATCCTGACTACAAACATTTAACTGTGAATTTCATGATTTTATTTTTTAACAGATGAGTAATATTCTATTAAGTAAATATACATTTTCATTATCTATTTGTCTGCTGTTGAACATTATGGCTGTTTCCAATTTCTGGAAAATATAAATAGAGTCACAATGAATATGGATGAACAAATGTCTCTGTAGTAGAATATCTAAGAGTAGTATAACTGAATCTTGAGGCAGATCAATTTCCATCTTCTTAAAAAACTGACATACTGATTTCCATTGTGACTGTACAAATTTACACTCTTAAAAGCATGGCCGGTCATTTCTTTTATTGATCTTGGTCATTGTGATTGTTGTAAGATGTAATATTAAAGTGGTTTTACTATACATTTCCCTGATGACTAAGGACGTTGAACATTCTTTATGGGTTTTGAGGAAAGAAATGGGTAATGGAGAGAACTTTGGAAGGAACTTTATGACCCCACCCATATGAGGCATTATAAAGAAACCAACTAGAGTAGATCTGATGTAGGTGGGTCGTCTGTCTATGTGTTACTTTCATTGGTCAAATAAAGAGACTGCCTGGGCCTTTGATAGGCCAGCAGCTTAGATGGGTGGAGTAGACAGAACAGAATGCTGGGAAGAAGAGAAATGAGGAAGATGCCATAGCTCTCCTCTCCAAGATGGAAGCAGGTTAGAATCTTCCCGGTAAACCACCACCTTGTGGTGCTACACAGATTACTAAATATGGGTTAAAGCAAGATGTGAGAATTAGTCAATAAGAGGCTGATACTAATGGGCCAAGCAGTGTTTAAAAGAATACAATTTCTGTGTCATTTCAGGGCATAAGTTAGCCAGGTGGTTAGCAGCCAGGCGGCAGGAACACAGCCCGCTGTTCCTTCTACATAGATCTTACACACACACACACACACACACACACACACACACACACACACACAAATGAAAGAAATATGAATGGAATTACCAAAAATCTTTTGTCACAAATGAAACTTTTAATCCCAGGGATGGTTTGTTGGTGTTGTGGTTCCACACTGGGGCAGCATCTGTTGGGGTCTAGCCTCCATGAGATTCACACTTTCTAGGGTAGGGTACGAGTAGATCACAAATAAAGGACAGAGACACAGAATAGAGTTGAGAGGTCAATTTAGTGAATACTGAATTCACCTGTGTTTATTTTCCATATGCTTATATACCCCAATCCAAAAAGGCAAAAGACTGTTTTAGCATGATACAAAGAACAAGCAGAACAATTACATTTGAAATTGTATATATAGTTGAAGCAACCAACAACTATACCCTATGCTAAGTATTCTGTTGTTCAGGCAGGGCATGCATTGACCACACCTGAGGCCAACCATTCTGTAAGCAGTCACTCCCTGGGTCAAATCTCCTGTCATATCCTTGAAGGATCAGGAATAGGCCACAGCTCTGACTTTTGGTCAAGATGAAATGGACCCATCTTGTTAATACCCCTAACACCAATTAACCACACCCCCAGTCAAGAGATCTTATCAGTAGCCACAACTTAAGTAAAACTACTTGTCAATAACCTTAAAGGAGCAAGAATAGGTCTGAACTCTCTGACCTTTAGGTGCAATGGACCTACTTCTGAGGACTCCCACATGTTGGCCAAAGATGTCCCAAGGAAACTGAAATAATTCAGACTATTGCCAAAAAACAAAATTGCTCCCGGCAAAAGCAAAAGTCAAGACCCCATTGCTCCAAACAGTGCTAGCATATGTCATGGAACATCAAGAGTCAAGATGATACCTAACTAGAACCTTAGTTCCTACTGACTAGTTTTCCTTATACTAGAAGGTACTCTGTATGCCACCAGAGGAGAAAGGTGATAACCACCAAACCAGATACAAACCCTGAGATCTTCAAAGGTAATCTGCTAATGCAATAGTGGCCGAAAAGTTGAAACCATAACCAGCCACTCTTTGACTGGATTTCAGTACTGTTCTATGAAGTAGAAACCAAGACTGACATTATTCAGGTGGCCAAGAACCTGAGACTAGATAAGCATGCGCTCTGGGAACAAATACTATTGTTTCGGTAAAGGAACATAGTAATAAAATGACTCTTAACAACATTCTACTATAAAAAAAAAACTTAAATGCCTCACTCAGCTGCTATGGGAACTGAAGACACCAGCCCACTTGGGAGTTTTCTTTTGTACTATAAATATAGATATAAAGCTTGTGTAGTCATTTGATCTCTTTCTTTCAGTTGCTGGATTTGGTTGCTCTTCCTTGATTGTGCAGAGGATTGTTGATCTGTCAGTCTAACCCTAAATAAAGTACACTTTATTATCCTCAGTTATGAGCTAGTGTGGTAAGACTTTATCACATTCATCTACAACTGTGCCCATGTGGATTATGACTCCATGCCTACCTAAATGGGCTCAATGGAACAGCTCAAAAGATCTGCAGCCACAGGTCTCCCACCCCAGCCTGCCTGGCTTAGTTGCACCTATTAAGTGGTTTTCATTTTTTTTTTTTTCAAAAACTTAATGGCAACTTGGCAATTTCCCAGGCTCTCACATGCTTTATCTCTCTGCTGTTTTCCCTGCCACTTGGCAATTTGCACAGCTTCCGGTTTCTGTTCCTACCTTCTGGTTTGTGTTTCCCATTCACAAGCTCTAAGTTCCTTGATATTCTGTCCACCAAAAAACTCTCACTGTGTACATAGTTGATTACTCTTAGTTTGGCAAGCATACTTGTCAGTTTTTAAGCAGGTGCCAAAGCAGAACTGAGCTGGACTGTTCATGCCACTGCCAGTCACATCTCTCTGCCATGTGCCCACAACCACATCTATTGGCCAATAAAGATTATTATACCCATGACAATGTACTAAAATCTCATATGAGAGGTAAATTCATTTGATTAATAAATAAATCAATAAATTTGAAAGTTATACAATGAAAAACAATATCACCATCCATGAAGTTAATAACCTTTTTGCTTATCCTATGGATGGTATTCTACAAGGCTTATATGAATTTTCTGATGCATCCATTTATTTAATATTGAGATTTAGTTTTGTTTTTCATATTATATCCTTAAAAGTGATTTGATAACAGAAACAAGAATAAAGCACAATCTTTATGGACTAATAATGAACAGCTAGCTGACAGATTTATACCATCAAAAATCAAAAGTTAGATGAAAAATTTAATACCATTTAAAGGGATAACATTAGTTTGACAGACAAAATTCAATCCATGTCAAAGAATGTTGAGAAATTATCTGAAAGAATTCATACTGCTGAAGTTGACAATCATAATCTATTAAAAAGTTATGGTAAGTTAGCAGAGAGAGTATCTCTCCAAGAAGGCACCAATCTTTACACCATCCAAATAATATCCAAGGATAAGAAGCTATCATTAATGAAAAAATTTCATACATTGGAATCATATGTACAGAATGAGACCCAGAGTTTATATGAGTCAATGAAATCATTAGAAATATTCAATGGTCAAGAGATTCAGACTTTACAAAAGCTAGTGAATAGAGATCCACAACTGGATAATATGCATAAAGTTTGAGACTTTGGAACACTCATTCTAAATGTGATGTCTTCATCAATCTTCTCTTCTCAGAGCTCTGTAAACTATGTGGAAGAGGAGGCAGAATGATTTTCAGAGACAGAGAGAATAGAGCACATCAAGAAAACTGTGCAGTCCATATATAATAGGAATGACAAACACATAAACACACAAAGACAGTGGTTGCACGTACAAGGACTGCACAGGTTTAACCAGACTGGATTCCAGCATTGAGAAGGCAAAGAAGATACAATCTCTCCAAGAGGATACAATCTCCCATTCTAAACAGTAGATGCTATCTTCTACTGACATGGAGTTTCATAGGGTATATTAACTACACTTAATTATAATCCCCATGTCCAGCAGTAGAGGATGACCAACACATAATAAATTCAATAGTATTTTTGTAGACTGCTTATCTCATATCACTTTGTTTCTTCTTCTTTTGTCTTATTGGTCTTTTGCTTATATATTATGGCTTCCAACATTGAGGTTTATTTTATTTTATTTTTTTTGGTTTTGTTTGTGTGTGTTTCCCTGTGTTTCTTGTGCTTTTTCTTGGTTATTTATGTTTTGTTTTGAATTTACTTTGCATTCTTCTTTACTAGTTTTCAAAAGGTAGAAATAAAGAAAGAAAGAAACAAAAAAAGTAAAATGTGGAGTTGGTGGGTGGGGAGGTAAGGATGATCTGTGAAGAGCTGGAGAAGAGGAAACCATAATCAGAAACACTGTCTGAAAAACTCAATAAAATGTAAATGATGAAAATAAGAGATAAAATACCAATGCAAAACTAAACCTAGAATTAAAAATATGACATGTTAAATAAAAAGTTCAGTGGAGAACCTCACCTATTGATTGGATGATGTAGAGGACAGAATATCAAGGCTTGAACAGAAGGTAGAAAAACGGGGACAAACTGTTCAGCAATGGTACATGCCCTTAGCCCTAGCATTCAGGAAGGCAGAGGTAGGCAGATCTCTGTGACTTTGAACAAAGTGAGTTTCAGGACAATCATAGATACACAGAGCAACCTTGTCTTGCAAAGTAATAAAGAAAAAGAAAAACTGGGTCATTCAGCAAAGGTCATTGAAATATTTATAAAAAGTAGTATATGATTGAACCACATGAGATGATTGAAACACAATGAAAAGGCAAATCAATAAGCAATGGACAAAGAAGAGGAAAAATAGCTTTACTCTACATAAAAGTTATGAAAAAATTCAATAAATAATAAAATTTTCCAAATCCATGGAAATGTATACGCATTTTAGTACAAGAGTCATAAAGAACATATTTTCAGGACCAGAAAGGATACTATCCATTGCATATTGATACCTGATATCAAATATATAAAACAAAGAAATCATATTGTAAGCTGTATGAGAGGAATGATGAAGCCCTATAAAAGGCAACAAACATGTCGAAAGCACAGCTGAGTTTTCAATGTAATATTTGAAAGTCAAAAGATGTGTTTACAAAGATGTATTAGAAAGATGTATGATGTTCTTCTGTATATATGTTGCTTTTATTGGTTGATGACTAAGGCTGTTTTGGCTTAGTAAAGCCAGGCAAGAAATCTGAACAGAGGTATATAGAGAGAGTTGGTGGAGTCAGAAAGATGCCATGTAGCTGCCTAAGGAGGTAGATGCCATTTAGTTGACAAAGAAGGGCCCAAAAACTTTCTGATAAGCCATACTCTTGTGACAATACACAGATAAATAGAAATGGGTGAATTCAAGACGTAAAAATTAGCTAGAAATATGCTGGAGTCATTGGCCAAACAGTGTTGTAGTTAATACAGTTTCTGTGTGATTTTCTTGGGTCTTGGCAACTGGGAAACTAGAGAGTAGTCTCCACCTACAGATGTGTTTTGAGCTCTAAATGATTTTAACTGCCAACAACAGCAACATCCATCATAATTAAGAATTAAGAAAATCTTTCCATGATAAAAGCAGCCTAGAGGAATCTACAATCACTAAGCTATCTAAATAGAGTCTACTTGAAAAAACTATAGGAGAAAGATGTGCACATGCAAGAAGTTACAGGAAAAAATGTGATGCTAAGATGATTGTTATATAAATGAGGAGACACACTCACCCTCACCCAACACAGAGAAAATAACAATAACAATAACTACAACACCCCCAAAACAAAACTGAAACAGCACAACACCAAGCCTACAAATCCAACATAAAGACAGAAAGACCTTTCAATAATAACTTTGAATACAAATCGAATCAATTGAACAATTAAAGGAACAAAATCACAGACTAGCAAACTATATTAAAAACTAGCTCCATCCTTTTGCTGCCTTCAAGAAACACACTTCACCATCAAACTTTGATACTATCTTAGGGTGAAATGATACAGAAAATTATTCCAAGAATATGAAGAAACAAGTAAATGTTGGTACTCTAGTATATGACAAAAGAGACCTCAAACCATAGCTAATCAGAAGAGAGAAAGAAGGACACTTCATACTCATTAAGAGGAAATATATAAAGAAGTTGTTAAAATTCTAAGCATATGCATCCAACCAAATGTGTTCAACTTCATTAAACAGATTAAACTATTAACTATAATGAATGCTACAGATTAATCCAAATACAGTGACAGTGAATGACCTTAATACTTAATCCTCACCCATAGACCAGTCACCAAAATAAAAAATAAATAAAGAAATACTGGAATTAAATAACAGCATAAATCCAATGGACCTAACAAAACATTACAAAATATAATTAGTAAATAATCTAAGGAATGTTTTTTTAAATAAACCTCAAAATAATTTCCCATAAACAGAAAAACTGAAGGTACTTCCTGAATTCTATCTGGCCATAATGGATTAACAGTAGAAACTAACATCAAGCAAAACTAGAGAACATATATAGACTTATACATATTAAATCACACATTATTGAATGAAAAATAAGTAATTGCATACATAAATAAAAAATTATCACAACTAAATGAAAATGCAAACATAGCTCAGCAAATCTTGGATTCAACACAACAGTTCTAAGATGGAATTTATACTCTAAATATCTAGAGTATAAAATCATAGACATTTCAAATAAATAACTTAGACATGAATCCTAATATCATAGAAAAGCAAAACATGTTCAAAGCTAATCATTGTACATAGAAAGCAATAATTAATATGAGGGCATACTTGAAAAACCTTTGTTTCATCAAGTTCCCAGTTTATAAAGCATTCTTCACAATCTAAAATATTTCTGATGGCTCAGGAATTATATCTGGGCATTGTATAGAAAGTTAGGAAGCACTCTTTACTTCTCAATAGAATAATTTGAGAAGAATTTTTACTCTGGATATGCACACTCTTGACTAATCTTCTCCTACATAGACTGTGGCTTGATCATGTGAGTTTTAAAACCAATAGCTCATCAGTAAATACAGGGCTTGCAAAGTTCCTGCCCAGTATGGCTAAACGTAGACTGTAGCTTAATTTCCATAGGAAGATATTGTCTGTTCTTCATGTGATGAAATATGAAAAGAAAGCCTTGATACAATTCACCGGTATAGAACTACTATTGCTAAGAAAGTCAGAGGTATAGTCTTTCTTTGGAGGAGATAGCAAGAAGTGGCAAGAAGAGATATCACATTGTTGCATACATCTGACCCCTGTAAAGCACAAGAAGAGGAGGTAATGAAGGTTGAGAAGGCAAACTCTTATACACATGCAATTCTAAGAAAGTTTCAGCTATGTTGATGAGGTATCTTCCACCCAAAATTACCTAACAGAGATTAGTCTGTCTTTGTCTGACTGCCTCTCCTAATCCATAGCTATGCAGAGTATCCACTTTGTTTATAACACAGTATGTGCATAGCTGGTAGCTGACCCTGGGATCCATTACACAACCCTAACTAGAACATTTAAACTGTCCATTGCCATGCCTGCCACTGATGCCATAAATACTCAAGCTTATGCTCTTTTATTCCACCACCAAAGAACAAAACTGATGGCTTTTTCTTAGTTTTTGGTTGAAGTAATTGAGTTAGGTTGTAAATATCCCAGTTTAATCTAATGATTCAATGAATGTAACTGATCAAACCAAGTATTGACTTTCTGTCACTGTGACAACATACCCGAGAGATCAACTTGAAAGAGGAAAGGTTTATCATAGTTTCAGATCATCTAATCTTTTTCCCGTGTCAAAACAGCACACCACAGTGGGAGGTGTGTGTGATAGAACCAAGCTTATATCATAGGGATCCGGAAAGAGAGAGAGTTGGGAGGGAAGAGAAGAGGGAAGAAGGATGAGGGGAGGGGTGAAGTAAAGAGAGGGAAAAGAGAGAGAGGAAGGGAGGAAAAAAAGAGCTTGGGTCCAGTACCCAGTAAGTCTTTATAGAGTGTGCCTCCACTGACCAAACATTCTTTTACTTTGACTCTGACTCCAGAAGTTTCTCTCACCCCAATAGAGCTGTAGGCCAGAAACCAACTGTTTGGTATATAGTTTTTAGGAGATTTTTACCTCTTAAACCATAAGAGTACTTTTTAAGCCATGACTAGTCAGCTCCTCATGCTAGATTATTGCTACAAAAATTAAGAATAAAATATCAGTTTTCCACAGGAGGTCCATGTCTGAGCATGTTGTTGAGTGGACTGCCTCTGGGAATGGGGGAGTTTTGATCCATCACTCATTGTCAATGAGTGCAAGGGAAAGAAACAAATGCAGCCCGGGGCTCCTTCCTCAGCCACCCTGTGCCACCACTGCTGAGGGACCTCAGTGCCCGGGTTTAGAAGGATGTTTCTTTCAGCCTCCAATTCCAGCTGTTGCAGTTGTTTGATGCGTTCCTCAGTTCCAATACAGAGGTTCTCACTCCTTCTCCTCTAAGCACATGATTTCGTTTGGTCTCACTCTGCTTTACACCCAGCTAAAGGGAGCTAATACATTAAAAAGCTTAAAACAGAGCTGCGCCTCAGGTAAGTAAGTGCTCAATAAATGTTACCTATAATGGTTATTGTTACTATTATTAAAGTCAGTGGGACGTACAACTGAGCTGCCTCATTCACTGGATTGCATGTCTCCTGTAATCACAGACTGTTTCCTGGACATTTTATAGCATACTACGGAGGCAGTTTAACCTCACAATGGATGCTTAACAAATTGAATTGGATCTACCTTTCAGGATCACTCTGAGGATGAAGCATCTGAAGTGCTGGCAGAAGACTCCCACAATACTGTGCCCAAGCTTTTGTTCTGCAGTCAGATCTTAATTATCTAGGTGTAGAGTTTCCAATTCTTAAATCAGCTGCAGCACATGTTTAATCCCCTGTCACTAAAATGCTTCTAGGACTTTGCCCTGAATTAGGATCAGTTGGGGAAGAAAAAGTAATTTTAGTAATTAGCCCATGCAGAACGTGATCAAAAAGTTTAATTTTCTACTCCCGAAAGCACAAAATACAGATAGAAATGTTTTTAGATTCTCTGCTGTTTCCCTTCCTTAAATTAGTATGAATGATCAAGGTTTCCTATAAAAAAAATCAGAATTACTGTTATATTATGAAAATGGTGGAACCACAATCTCCAGGTGATAGGATTAGAGATAATTTTTTTTCAATTGTGTTAGCATATATTTTACAATTTCTTCTAAAAATGAGAAAATTTGCTTTGTACAAGAAAGTTCACTGCTCTTTCGACCTAATCACTGTTTAATTATGTTAGAATAATTTTCATAGTGTTCATAAAAGCTCTAAAGTAAATTAATTAAAATTAAATAAGTGCCATGCGACCTTGATTAAATTACTTAGTATCATGGGGTCTTAATTTTCTCATCTGTAAAGTGGAAATAAAAAAATTAACTTAAAATCCTGGTGTGAGAAATAAAGGGACATGTCATTATAGTCCCTATTTCATACTTTGAACTATTTTAATTGCCCTTTTGAAGAATTTTTGCAGAGCACACTTCCCCACAGAGAAGCCCATGGGTCTCAGCAGTGGGGAATCTGATCTTCATACACCATATGCAGACAGTAGGAATGCACATGGACTTTTCTGATATGTGTGACCTTTTTTTTTTTGGTCACATGTGATGTAGTATGACTGTCTTAAGCTTTCTATTGCTGCAATCAAGCACCATGACCGAAAAGCAAGTTGGGGAGGAAAGAGTTTATGGGACTTATACTGCACCAGTGCTGATCATCACGGAAGGAATTCATAACAGGAACTCAGAAAGGGCAGGATCCTGGAGGCAGGAGCTAATGCAGAAGCCATGGAGGGGAGCTGCTTACTGGCTTCTTCCTTTTCATTGCACATTTTTATAAGCATGGACTCTAGGAACCACATGACAGAGTCTGTACTAGGCTATTCTGAGATTTTTTTTTCTGCCAGTGTAATTAATCCAAAACTCTTCACTTTAGCCTCAAGGTGACTCTTAGGACAAAAACAAAAAGTAGTCACTTCTTTCACCAAAATGTCACAAGAATAATCTCTAGGCAACATACTAAAACTGTCCTCTAAAACTTCTTGAGCCAGCACCCCACAGTTCAAATAATTCTTAGCACCACCATCTTCCATGCTTTTATTAGTACGGCCCATTAAGCAGTGCTTAAAGGATTCCATTGCTTTTCTAACAAAAGTCCATAACACAACAAACACATGGTCAGGCGTGCCATAGTAATACCGCAATCTCTGGTACCAACATGTGTCTTAGTTTTGTTTTTGTTTTTTATTTTTATTGCTTTGAAGAGACACCATGACCATGACAACTATTATAAAGAAAATATTTAATTGAGGGCAGGCTTATAATCTCAGAGTTTTGGTCTATTATCATAAAAGGGAGTATGATGACATGCAGGCAGATGTGATGCTGGCTACATGTTGACCAGGAAGGATGCAGTAAATTGACTGACACACTTGGTGGTATCTTTAGTACAAGAAACCTCAAAGTTGGCCCCCAGAGTGACATACTTCTTCTAACAAGGACGTATCCACTCCAATATAGCCACACCTCTTAACAGTGCCCCTCTCTATGAGCTTATGGGAGTCAATTGCATTCAAACTTCCACAATAACCCAAGGCTACTGTCCACGATGTTGTTTTCACTTGATGCTTTCTGGGAAAGGGAATGTCAGAACTGTCTAATGGAGTGTTACTGGGAACGTCAACCATAGTCCAGGGCACACATTTGGGTTTATGTGTATGTGTACACTTTTTCTGTTTTATTTGGACTGGTTGTTTTTATTATTATTATTTTAGTTTGCTTTCATTTTTGATTTTTACTTTGTCTTATTTTTGCTTTTGTTTTGAGAGAGAGAGAGGAAGTACATGAAGTCAGGCAGGTAAAGATTTGGTAGAAGTTGGGAGAGGAAGAATATAATCAAAATATATTATATAAGATAATTTTAAGTAAAATAATAAATTTCCAACTATTTACCTGATTAAAATGTGTGTCCTTGTGGCAATTTCAGAGTAAGTATCTTTTCCTGCACAACTCTATGCTTTCTAAAGAAACCAGAAAGTGGTCTGCAAGGATTGGGTGTTTGTTCTAGTTTGGTTTCTACTGCTGGGATAAACACTATGACCAAACTAGTGGAGAAAGGGTTTGCTTGGCTTACATGTGTCAATCACAGTTCATTGCAAAGAAAAAGCAGGGCAGACGTTCAAACATTGATTGGGAGGCAGTAACTGAAGCACAGACTGTGGAAGAGTGCTGCTTTCCTGGCAGGCTCAGCCTCCTCTGCTTTCCTTCACAATCCAGGACCACCTGGTGGGTGGTGGCACCATCCTCAGTGGCCCAGGCCTGTCTTAACCAATCATTAACCAAGACAATGCCCTTCAGTTGTACTGCAGGCCAATCTTACGGATAATATTTTCTCAACTGAGGTTCCTCTTCTGGGATGCCTTTAACTTGTGTCAAGTTAAGAAGAAAACCTAACCAGCGCAGTCTTATCCATCCTGGGTGCTTTAAACAGAAATTTTACCCATATAGAAAAGAAATAATGGAGACTGATAACAAAATACTCTAGGTTAGACTAAATCATATTTTATATAATTCACATGTGTATTGCTAAAACAATCAATGAAAACAATTTAGGTTTGTCTAAGTTTTTGTTGCACACAGGATAGAATCCAGGGCACTGTGCATGCTAGGCAAGTGCTCCACAGCCGAATTAAGGCCCCAGCATAGTTTTGGAGACAGTTTCACTATATATTTCTGTCAAGCTTTGAACTCACTGTGGTCCCTCGGCTTATCTGGAACTCATGATCCTCCTGTCTTAGACATTTCAGGGCTGAGATTTAAACATGTACCACTACTCCAAGAAAATCAGGGAATTTCTGCTTTTTAAAAAAACGTTTTTTCTGATTCTTTGTGGATTTTACATTTTACATCCTGATTCCATTCATCTCCTCATCCCCTCAAATCTGCCCTATGTCCTTGCAATCTCTTCCTCCATAAGAAATTTTTAAAAACAAACAAAAATCCAACTAACCAAACAAACAAATAAGTCTCAGAGTGTAGGCTCTGGTGTGTACAACTCACTAGAGTATGGTGTAATATTGCTTAAGTAGACCCTTCCGTGACTATGGCTTTACTTCTAAGTGTTCATTGCTATGAATCACTGGTCTTGTTCAAGGTCTCCGGTTTCTGCTGCATTATAGATAATAGGGCCTCACTGGGACTCTTGAATATATTGTTGTTGCCCTATGTCATGGAGATTTTGCAGTTTGAGATCTGAAGGTCCAGCCCCTTCACATGCTCTAGCAGTTGATAGATGATGTGGATGTTGGATGGGCTAATTTATAGCCGTTCTTCTGGGTCTGGGGGTAGCTGTGTTGGTTAGGTTGCCAGCTTTCCATCATGGTCACCACCCAGAGTAGCTCTGCAGTACTGCCTGCCTAGCTCACCTAATGCAGCATGCAGCAAGGAGTGGGCCCAGTGCTCCTGCCCCCATGCCCTTGGGTCCAGCAAATTAAGGAATTTTGAAAGAGAATTATACTTCCATTAGTAATAATAAAGATGAATGCTAATATCTCTCCTGAAAATTAGTTGAATATTTACCATATGTCAGACATAAGTTGAATATTTTTGTACCCCATACCCAAATTCTTTATTAAAACTCTAATTCTAATGTGATGGCACAGAGCCTTTAAGATGTAATTTATTAGTCCATGAATGTTATGCCCTTTAGAATGGGGTTAGAACACTTGGAAGCCATTGAGCTTACTAGATTTCTTTCTATCATGGAGACACAGTCAGGAAGTTGCTACCTGCATTGCAGAAGAGAGCTTTCTGCAGTACTAAGTGCACTATATCTCTAACTTACATACCCTACTTTCCAGACTCACCGGAACAAATCTCTGATGCGTATAAGCTACTCAGTCTATTTTCCTTGCTTTTTTAAAACAGCAAACTTAAATTACTATCATGCCTTTTATAGTTGAAAAACATAGCTCTTGAAAGGTTAAATGATAACTAGGCAATGTATCTGGAGCAAAACTGAATGCAGAATACGACTAATAATACATAGAACTACATAGCGCATGGATGTTTAGTAAACGACACAAGTTAAGAACACGAAAATAGTTTCATAAAGCAGAAAATGTTCCATGTAGGAAACAAACAATTTTTTTGTACCATGGCATAAAATTTATAGTAACTGTACATGACCTTAAAAGCTACTGAGAGAGACAGTGAGGCTTTTAAAAGGGAGGGGACTCTGATGGCTGGAAGCAATGTGATCGGACCTATGATCTAAGGGCCCTCTTTCAAAACTTGTTAATGTTGGTTTATTCTGTAGAGTGGTGTGAAGTAGGCATATTTTGCTAGGAATGTAAAAGACATAAAAAGTAAAATGTTTTAAACAGTAAAAAAAATGTTCTTTCACAGATGTAGAAGCTCAAGATCAGTATGCTAATAAAGTTGCTTTTCTCTGAAGACGATATATGAGTCTATTCCAACTCTGTCCAGGTTTTAGTGGTGCCCTTATCACTGAAATGACTCTTAAGATCACCTCTGCATGCACTCGTGCTCCTGATGTTTCATCCCCTTAAAACAATCTGAGGATATTAGATTAGGACTGTGCAAATGTGTTCATTTTTAACTTGATTACAATTTTGAAGACCCTATCTTAAAATGTTTTTGGAGGTGCTGAAAGTCTAGATCTCAACATATAAATATGAGGAATCTGTAATTCCATCATAATATTGTTTCCTGAAGAAGGCAGCACTAGGTTTAAGTGGCCCGTGGCCAGTGCAATTCTGGTTATACCGAAGAGTAGCCACCGTGTTACATTTTCCCTTAGGATTGCGTTCAACTGCTTTTGTCTCTGCTCTAGTCTCTACACAGAAAATGAACTAGAGCAATGGTTCTCAACCTTCCCAGTGCTATGACCCTTTAATACAGTTCCTCATGTCATGGTGACCCCCAACCATAAAATTAGTTTTATTGCTACTTTACAACTGTAATTTTGCTACTGTTCTATTTCACCATGTAAATATCTGTGCTTTCTGATTATCCCAGGAGGCTGTTGTGATAATGTCATTTGACCCCCAAAGTAGTTGCAACCCACAGGTTGAGAACTGCTGTACTAGAATAAGAGGATTTATTAGAAGCCAGCTTTTTACTAGAGTCTCCTAAAGGCCTCCTAAGAGGACTATAAAGAAAACACTGCAGAACACACAAGGAGATGCATGGTCTTTTAGAACTTGAATGTCACTAGCATTTTCTGTTGTTGGTGTATGTAATATAGAAGAACATTCTCAATAAACTTTGCAATATTCTATAATATAAGTAGTTTTGCCTAATATAGCATAAGCTATGACTTGCGACATCAGTTTTATTTTCTGAGTGATCCTTATGTTATCACTGCATGGTAAAATCAATAGTGTCCAGTTACTAAATAATCAGCCAGGACCTGCATCCAGGATGCCATTTGAACATGGCTAAGACAAGTATAATGGTAGATGCTGCCCAATTTGTAGGTTTATGCACAGCTTTGAGGGTAGTCAGAGAGTCTCAGTGAGTGCTGCATCTGCCCTGTGACACTTTATGTCATTATTCTCAACTTTTAAATTAGTAGCATTCAGTTATGATAGCTGCATGGCAATATGGGTTCCTCTGTGCTGAGGAAATCAGTGTGTTGGGACCATGATGCACAATAGCAATGTTCCATTGCTTTCTAACATTTTTTGTTGGAAATGAGTCTTTCTTCTGCTGCTGAAAAGATTTGACTTAGCTCTGGGTAAGATGACCACTAAATAAATTATCAAAGCAAAGGGTGAAATATCTTGACTTTTTTTTTGATTTTTTGAGACAGGCTTTCTCTGTAGCTTTGGGACCTGTCCTGGAACTACCTCTTGTAGACCAGACTGGCCTTGAACTCACAGAGATATGCCTGCCTTTGCCTCTCAAGTGCTAGAATTAAAGGCATGTGCCCCCATCTCCTGGCTAAATTTGGGATTCTTAAAGATTTCTATGAATTCAACATGTAGAAAGAATGAACTACTATATTGCATCCCTTAAAACTGTCAATTTTTGTATCACTAGTGTTTTCTTTTAGGCCACCAATCAGCTCCCAAATCACGACACAGAAACTTAAAATTTGTTATAAATGCTCAGGCTTATCTTCAGCTTGTCCCTTGTTATCTCATAACTTATTTCAACCTGTTTCTCTTCATCTATGTTTGCCTTGGGGACTTTTACCTTCCTTTCTTTCTGTAGGTCTCACTTCCCTGCTCTTGTGTCTGTTTGACTGGTGAATAGCTGGCTTCTGACCCTGAGCATGTCCTCTCCTTCTCACCCACTCTCTTCTGCTTCTCCCCTTTACCTAAATTTCTCTTCCTACTTATCCTTTCTGTCCTACATCCCTGCCTATTTCTCTACTGCCTAGCTATTGGCTGTTCAATTTTTTTTACTAAACCAATCAAATAGGCAGTCAAGATTAAACAAATGCAATACATCTTTACATAATTAAATAAATGCAACACAAAAATGTAACATAATTAAAGTCATATTTTTCAGCATAAGAAAATTAACACATCTTTGCCTAGTTAAAATAATATTTCATGACATTTCCCCTTTTGTTTAAATTTAAAAAAAGATTTTAACTTTATCATTGTACAATTATATATATGTATATGTATATATATACAGTAAAAATATTACAAGCAAGAATTATATTTACAATATCTTGTCTGTCTATCTTGGACAAATGTAGAGGACACACTCCATTATTAATACTATCTTGGTTAGTTCAAAGTTCTGTACCTAATTTTACTTCTATCATAACTAAGGAAAACTATAGCTGTCTAGTCTTCAACTCCATCGAACATGCCAGAAGGATATAATATTACTTGAGTAAAGAGAAAGTGTAGTGCAAGCCACTTCCAAAACTGATAGACATCTGGCTACCTGAACAGTCACCAAAGGTTCCTCTGAAACATTGGGACATCTATGTTCAGTTTACAGGCTTAGAACATTTGACAGACACATCTATGAAGCAGGAATTTTGAAGGACTGTCCTACCTTGTGTTGGCCAAGTTTACAGTTGCTTTCCTGAGTGTCCTGCAGAATATCTGGCAGACTTTTTCAAGAAGCAGAAATTTTGAAGAACTATCCTGTCTTGTTTTGGCAAAATTCAGAAGTTTCTTTCCTTTTTGTCGTACATAAGCAGTTTTGACAGTATACTGTCAGCAATATAGGCAAAGACAGTTTCTTGCTCACGTGGCTAACTTTGTAACATTGAAAACAAACTCCGTAGGAAGGTTCTTCGATGTTCACTGTCCTTTCTAAAGTAAATTGATGCTGCCAGAGACAAATATATCTCACTGTGAATGAAAAGCCTTATGTTAACAAAACATTTAATGTCATTTTCTGTAAATCTTTAAAGCATGTGAAGAGGATTTATCTAAAATATACTTGTTTAACCTTGAAACTACTTAATGAGAATATAAGTTTGATTATTAGAAATGACAATTACTAACCAGCATTTTAAATTATGCATTACATTTTAAGTGAATGGCCTAAGCACAATACCCCAAAAAAAAGGAGTAACATACATATAGTATAACAAAAATTGCCTTAAATTTGTACCAATAGGCCACAATTCATACCAATGTAAAATATTTGAGGTTAATGCCTGTCTTTTTCCTTATATTCCTATTTTACCCCCCAAACAAACATCCAGAACCCATCAATTAACAAAAAAAAAAAAAAAAAAAAAACAAAGTCCACTCCATCTCTTAGGAATGTGGGCATTTGTTTCCCAGACTGTTTTCTGCTATCTATGGGTGAAGGCATCATTAGGGGTCCCTGAAAAAATTGAAAAAATGGTCAAGTCCTGATAAAACGGTTATAATATTTCTTGTCCAGTCTCTTGCAAAGGGAAAACTCAAGACTTACCTGAAGTCCTGGCTGGACTGTGAGGCTGGACCCTCTCAGCCAGGATCCTTGAAGCTGTTCTGCATGTATGCCTCTGAGGAAACTGCAACAGAGGCATTAGAGAGACTGAATCACGTGGGCCATTCTCTTTCATTGATGTCTGGTCCCTTGTTCTGAAAACACAGCAACTTTCAAAAGTAACATATATGTCTCTATTAACACAAGTATGAACTGTGAGTTCTACACAAGCCAACTATTTGATTTTCTTTTTTATGTTTGAGAAGGTAAAAAATATGTCCCTGTTCTTGTAGGTTTTCTATGTTTAGCCAGAATTTTCAGGAACTTTTCCTTAATCAAACCTGATTTCTATTATCCTTGATTGAATCCATAGTCTTTTTTCCCCCCTGTGGAAACAAAAGCATAAACTCTTACCCAATGCAAAACATTTTTTGAGTTCCATTTTAAATTTAAAGCATCCCTAAGGTATCTAGGTTGATTTAACTCAGCAGTTCCTTTCACAATCCCATGTCCTTCCGCATCTGTCATTTTTTCTTTAACATTCAAGAAATTCATAATCAACAGGGCACCCTACAGGATCCAGACTTCTTGTATATTTTCCATCTTTATATGGCTTGTCCTTTATATACTACTTTACTCTTTCTTTAAGATTTAAATTATTTTTAAACTATTTATTTTTGTCTATGCCTGTCTATACTCATTTTTTTCTTTCTTAAGCCTATGCGTGTTGTTAAACACACTGTAACCTGCTTAGAGATTTTTTTCCAGCTGAACCTGCTTTACTAAGAGCCTGAAGTTGTGCACATGCAGTTTTTTTCTGATACATGAGCCAAAATTTAAACTACTACAGAATGTGGTTAAGTCCTTCACCAGTGGTTCTTGTGGTTGGTTTCATCCCCTTCTCCAGTCCATTAAAGCCAAGCCTAAAGTTTTCAGAGCTGAGTTTGACCTAGAATTGCATTCAGCAGACCCAGCTCTAGAAAGCTGGTGCCCCAAACTGTGGCAGCTTTTCTTATGTAGCTTGTTGTTTCTACTTAACATGCTGACTTTTTTCTTTTCCCTTCAGTTATCCCAGGCCCTGTGTGGAAATTTAGCTCCCACCCTGGAATGCCAAAATTCTCTTTTACCCTTGTTACAATGGCTGTACTTAAAACTACTAGTGGCCTAACTGCTAAGGCCATCTCCTGGGGTGAATTCTGTTGTGGCCACTGAAGATCATTCTAAATAAATCTCTTCAGTTCTACTAAAACTCAAGATTCAAACACTAGCGTGAACACCTGTGAGCTCAGAGAAAGTGGCAACTGACTGGCTTTGCTAGTGTCCCTGGACGCCACTCCCTTCCACACCATCCCGTCTAAAAGTAACCAGGCTAAGCTTCATGTTTTGATAGAGTAATTCATATGCTTCGTAACTGTCCCATGCTGAGTACTCAAGTTAATTACCTTTCTTACCTCTCAGCATCTCTGAGTCTGCTCCTCTTCTTCTCATCTTGTATTTTTTTTCTCATTCAGAAAGATAAATAGAAAGTTTACCCCAGTATTCTGGTAACCGAATGGAAACAAAAATAAAGGAAAGACAAAAAAAATTGTTTTATGGAGCCACATTTTTTTTCTTTTCCTACAGGGATTAGAAAAAATGACTTTTGGCTTATTAGGTCTCCAAAACTTTACACACATTTTAAAATACTTATTTTGTGTTTACCTGCAAATTATTTAAGTACAAGAAATGAATCTGCCCAAACATAATGGAGGCATTAGTTCTATGCTGACATTCCTGGGAAACACCAGATTTCCCAGCAAGGGATCTCAATAGTCATCCAGAAAAGAATAACATAAAGGGTGGGGACTGTGATAGCCTACAAAGATGTGAGAAAATAGTCTTAAATAGAAGATCTTAAAACTGCTGCCTCCGATCTTTGCCTGTATTCTGGTTTTGGAGATGCTGAGCCAAGAAGATGAAAAGATATCTGTGAAGTTACACTTGGGTAGGATGAGTTTCGACCCCTGTTTCTTTTCTTAATTAACTTGGAACAAAACTCTGTTCTTACTTCTCAGTTCGCTTATTTTTCAAATGGATATGGTAATAGCTGCTATAAAGATGAAATAAATGTAAAAGGGGTTTGATTCATTCATGTATTCCACAAGTGTACCAAACCTAAATTGAGAATTGGTCTTTGTGGTCTTCAGTTGAGAAAGACAATCATGCTCATGCTTCCTTTGCCATGAAGAACCCACTTCCCAATCCCCAACACTTGGACCAAGTCAAAATGGCTGTGGTTCATAAGTTGATAGACAAAGCTGATAATATGCAGAGTTTGACAACTGATTAGAATTTCCTACCATTCTTTTTATTCACATAGGATCTTTTGAAATATTTTTTCCTTTTTCCTGGATAATGAACTCTACTAAAAAACACTTAGTAGCTTAAGAAAGTATATCAAATTTGAAAAACGAAGCTCATAGATAACTTTATTCTCTTTTAGACAATTATAAACATAATCTTCAAATTAATTTTCACCATTGTAGAAAGAGCAACAAGTAGGGGTGAACCAACAGAATTCCTTTTCATTCTCATTTATACACTGCACAGGATTGCAAATCTTGTCTATTAGTATCTTTTGGGGCATGAGTGCATTAATCCAATTCCATGAAATTCAATTTCCTCCCCACGTGAAGCAGGAAATGATATCTGCTTGCAATATAGTTGATGTTATTATCTTCCATTGTAGGGTTCAAGGACATTGTCTGCCTCTGTTACCTGACATAAGAGAATTCAGATGTCAGCATTCCCTATACAAAATGTGGCTGATTTAGGGTATCTGTCTATGTCATCTCAAAACAAAATCACAAATTTTTCACTGACTTACAAAAGCAGTGTGGTGAACCCTTAACACCTATGACTTAGTAAGGATTTCTATTGATGTTATGAAGCACTATGAGTAAAGGAAACTTGCCGTTCCCACCAAGTTTTTTACTTTATTTTATACTATAACTTTTAGTCAGTTTGTCTTCTAGGGAGGTCATCACAAAGAACTTGGAAGAAGGAACTGAAGCAGAGGCCCAAAAGAGTGCTGCTTACTGACCCATAGATTGCTCAATCAGATTTTTTATATACTCAAGGGATACCAGTCTAAAGTAGCACCATCCTCAGTGGGATGCCTTCGCCTCCTCTTGAATCAATAATTAAGAAAATGTACGACAGGCTTGCCCACAAGTCAGTTTGGTGGGGGGCATTTTCTCAACTGAGGTTCCTTATTCCAAAATAACGATAGCCTGTGTTAAGTTGATATAAAAACTAATTGGCATAAACTACTAATGATCAAACCTGAACTTGAACTTTGCATACTTGAAAAGCAAAAACCATGCCCCAAAATGAGAATAGAAAACCTGTTGATTTGAAAAAGGGAAAGTGCTACATGTTTTAAAACTACAGGTTGATTGATTGAAAATATCGCCAAGTTCATCAGTTCTGCTTTCCTTGACAACCTTCCCAGACATTACTTTCAATCATCAGTAAGAGACACAATGATTAACAAGACAATTGGGAAGTTCAGAGAGAATGCTTTCCACAAGTGCAGAGCTAAAGTATTTATGAAATTAATTACAAGTATATATTTTACTTATCCTTTTATGTAAAGGAGAAAGATTTCTGTTAGGATATGTATAATATTCTTTTGTAGTAGAAACACATTATATGAAAAGAAAATAGTTGTTCAATCACTGTTTAGACATAAGTAGACAAAAATATTTTGGTGGAAGTCAACAGACTTGCCTAACAACAGCATGTCAAAACATATGAGGCAAAATTGTTAAAACTGCAAGTGAAAGAGATGAATCCACAATAATAATTGGAGACTTCAATACTCCTCTGGGACACAGTGTTTGGTTTAGCAGGCAAAACCAGTAAGGATTTTGTTTAATTCTACACCATCTGTCAGGCTGATGCAATGACCATTTATTTATACATTATATCAACAGCACTAGAAATATATATTATTAATGAACACAAATGTAATATTCAATAAGATATACCATATTGTTATTCATAAAATGCATTTCAACAAATTTAAGGCTAGATAACCTATAACATTTGTTCTTAGAACTCAATGTAAATAAATTGAATAATGACAGAAAAAAATTCCCAATTACACAGAGCTTGAAGGAGAGACTTCTAAGTAGCACATGTGTTGATTAGGAAATTTCAAGATAAAGGAAGATATTTTTGAACAAATGGAAGTGGAATATCTCTTAACATGTGATGGATGCAGCAGAAGTAGGGCTTACAGGAAATTTGTAGACTGAACTCATACATTACAGGAGATAAAGATCTAAAGTTAATAATCCAATCATTACCATTAATGAACTAGTAATATCACAGGGATAAGAAAAATTAATAAAAATTATAGCAGGAATAAATAAAAATTCAAGATAGGAGGCTAATAGAGATCAGCAAAAAAAAAAAAAATGTGGGCTCTTCAAAAAATCCAGTAGAGTCACTAAGCACCTATTAGAAACCAAGGAGAAAAGATACAAACTGCTAAGTGATGTGGAAGTCCCCTCTGTGTGCTGTGATGATTATTAATGAATAAAGAAACTGCTTTGGATCTATAGCAAGGCAGAATTTAGGTAGGCAGGGAAAGCTAGGCTGAATGCTGGGAGAAAGAAGGGCAGAGTCAGAGAGAAGCCATGGAGCCTCCAGAGACAAGCGTACTAAAATTTTGCTTGTTGGCCACAAGCTCATGGTGATATATATATATATATATATATATATATATATATATATATATATATATATATATTTAAATTAATATGTAAGATTTAGCCAATAAGAAGCTAAAGCTATGGGTCAACCAGTAAATTAATTAATACAGTTTCTCTGTGATTATTTAGTGACTAAGTGACCTGGAAACAACAAGCAGCTCATTCCTTGCAACAGCTAAGACTCTAAAAGCTCTATGTTCACCTACATGGAAGACGGCCATAATTTGTCAAGATTCACAAAAGAGCAATCAAGTTATGCTTTCTACTAACAGATAGTTAAGCATTCAAAAAATGCAAGAGCTAGATGGTAGCATGGTTGAATTTTACTAAATATCTAACAAAGAGATTACACTATTGTCCTCTGACCTCTTTCAGAAGATAGAAGCTCCCCAGTGCTTTCTGAGATGAACATTACCTTAGTGTCAATGCTAGACAATGCCATTGCAAAAATTGAAAACTCCAGCAGCTTTGCTGTGGTTAAAGAACATGAAGAAATCAGTCTGGTACTGGTTTCAAAGCTTCTGCATTGCTGCCTAACTTGTACAGTACCTTGTGGTTGCCACCTGAACAATATCAAGCAGAAGGTATTATGCAAATTATCAGGGAGATAAGTTGTCAGCAGTCTTACTCAGCTGTAAACCCTGAGAACTACAGTAATGTCTACCCAGGCAAGATGAGCCATAGGTACAATAGTGGCATGAATGTTCTAGGGGTGATAACTGATTTCTGACTATATTTAAGGCCCGTGCCACACAAGAGAACAATGGTCTTACACTGCAAGTCTGGCAAATTATTTGTGGCTTGGGGACTCATAGACTCTAGGGGAGAATTTTCTACTACTATTTTGCTCAATGGACATTGCTTCAAACTGCATTTTAAATACAAGTCCTTTGCCTATAGATGAGTGCTACTCTCAGTATTCATCCTATAAACATCTTTGTGTGGGGGATGGTAGTTGATACAGAAGCTCACATCTAGGCAAACTGTAGAGAACAGGTATCTGTGGAATAAATACTCAGCCATAAACGGCACATACATGTTACACACCATGGCCAAATTAGGGCCTCTATTTTTGTGGTGAAACACCATGACCAAAAGCAAGTTAAGGAGAAACTTTGGCTTATGCTTATCATAGTACATCAGTGAAGGAAGTCGGGACAGGATCTCAAACAGGGCAGGAACCTTGAGGTAGAAGCTGATGCAGAGTCCATAGAGGAGTGCTGCTTACTGGATTGCTCCTCATCCTGCTTTCTTATAGAACCTAGGACCACCAGCCCAGGGATGACACCACCCACAGTGGGCTGGTTCCTCCCACAATAATTACTAATTAAGAAAATGCCCAGCCAAATTGTTTATAGATCCATATTATGAAGACATTTTCTTAATTGAGGTTCCCTTTCTCAGATGGCTTTTAGCTGGTATCAAATTGACATAAAACTATCCAATACAGGTAATCTTTTGTCAACTTGACACAATCACAGTTAAGCCACAACCTTTTATTGTAGTCATCCCATGGTACTGGCATCTCCAAAGTACTGGGGTCTCTTGCTGCAACTGAGCTACACTTTTACCATTAGTCTCTCCTGTGCTTTCTTCAGGGACTCCAGTGCTGTCACACAGTGCCAAGTCTCAGATGTTCCTATGACCCCTTTGTGACTTCAAAATTAGTTCCACCTGGGGGACTCTTACACTACCCGCCCCTTAAAGGGGCTGGCTTAACCCTACAACCAAATTTGGCTGACAGCACAAAATATAACCTTGGCTACTTCTAGAACAAAGTTTATGTCTTCTAACTCCCAGGAAACACCTCAGGGGAAGATTTCACCTGAGTGATGCTGGTCTCTTCTTAATCACTACTAATTTCTCAGCTTCAGCTAACCAGCACCAATCATTCCATAAAGCAAAGTTTTCTCTTCAATAGGTTTGGTCTCTTGTTAATCACAGTTGACTATTTAGCCCCAGCTGACTAGAGCCACTGAATCTTAATCCAAAATATTGAATATGCAATGGTCTTGATAGTCTTTAACTAACTCTCAAACTTCTGTCTGGAACTCCACAAGCTGGGCCTCTATCCTCTACATTTCTCTCAATATTCTTTTCTCCCAAGCTCGCACAACACAGCTCATCAAGCTTTGAACACTCAATGGCTCTCTTTCTGAAAGTTCCTACTTTCTCCCATGATCATTCCCAAAACAACATGGTCAGGTCTGTCACAGCTATACCCTCTATCTTGGTACCAATTTCTGTCTTAGTTACAGTTTCTATAGCTGAGATGAAACACCAAGACCAAAAACAAGTTGAGGAATAAAGGGTTTATTTGGCTTACACGATCACATTCCAAACTGTAGTCAATTATTGAAGGAAATCAGGACAGGAAGTAAAACAGGACAGGATCCTGGAGGAAAAAATCAATACCGAAGCCATGGAGTAGTGTTGCTTCCTGACTACTCATGGTTTGCTTAGCCTGCTTTCTTATAGAACCCAGGAATACCAGTCCAGGAATGGTACCACCCATAGTGGGCTGGAGGCTCTTCCCTATCAATCACTAACTATGAAAATGTCTTAGTGACTTGCCTACAGCCCCATCTAATAAAGGCAATTTCTCAGATCACTAAAGTTCATATCAAGTTGACATATCACTAACCAACACATATCCCAACTGCAAGAATCATGAAACATCATGGAAAAGTGGGTGAAAAGATTACAGTAGTTAAGATCAAGAAGGACAGGGTGAAATAATGTCTCTGAACATAACCAGATATTGCACTCTTGAACATATGGTACCTGTAGTTGCCTGCACAAGAAAAGAACAATTATCAACATAGTCAAATATCTAGCACAGTGAAAGAGGGGCACCTAAGTTCTCTACTCTAGATGAGATGGTATTGACAGGTTGATGGCTACTACTGGAGGGAGAGTCCGTTTTAGTGACAATAATGTCTGTGGTAGGTTGAGAATGGTCCAGTAGATGGGCCCACACTTGTACACATATGGGTAGCACTCATTACATCCAGTGGGTTATTAAAAAATATGGGGGCATGATGATGGTGAAGATGTGGGAAGAGCTGGAGGAGGGAGTGGGTAGTTAAAGCTATTGAAATACTTTGTATACATGTATAAGATTATGAAAGAATAACTAACAATATCACTTAAAAATAAATGAAACTACAGGCCTGATCATGAACACAGATTTAAAAACCCTCAAGAAATGTTAGCTAACAAAATACTGGTATAAAAAAAGAATAATTTACTATAACCAAGTGGAGTCTATCATAATGGGAGACTATGTCACCATTTAAAATAATGCATAATATTTTATTCAAAAAGAAAAGAAGAAAAATGACATGATTATATAGATTCATGAAAAATGTGATAAAATCCACCTCATTTTCATGATTTAAAAAAATACCCTTTAATAATATGAGAACAGGAGCAAATTTTACTGAGATGAAAATGATAAAATGAATAAATGATTTTCTGATTTATGTTCAGGTTGATTTGTTGGCCATACAATTGACTGTCAGATGAACAACATTGAACAGCTAGTGACTTTTTGAGAGTATTTGTTATTTTTTATTGATTTTATTGAGCTATACATTTTCTCTGCTTTTCTCCCTGCCTCTCCCCTTCAACCCTCTCCCATGGTCCACATGTTCCCAATTTACTCAGATTTTGTCTTTTTCTACTTCCCATGTAGATTAGATTCATGTATGTCTCTCTTAGGGTCCTCATTGTTGTCAAGGTTCTCTGGTTTTGTGATTTGCAGGCTGGTTTTCTTTGCTTTATGTTTAAAAACCACTTATGAGTGAGTACATATGATAATTGTCTTTCTAGTTCTGGGTTATATTACTAAAAATGGTATTTTCTAGCTCCACCCATTTCCTGCATATTTTAAGATGTTGTTATTTATTATTAATTAATTAATTTATTTATTAATTTATTTTGCTGTGTATTACTCCATTGTGTAAATGTACCACATTTTTCTCATCCATTCTTTTGTCAAGGGGTATTTAGGTTGTTTCCATGTTCTGGCTATGACAAACAATGCTGTTAAGAACATAGTTGAGCACATGTTCTTGTGGCATGATAGAGCATCCTTTGGATATATACCCAAAAGTAGTAATGCTGGGTCTTGAGGTAGATTGTTTCCTAATCTTCTGAGAAATTTCCATACTGATATCCAAAGGGGCTTTACCAGCTTGTACTCCCACCAGAAATGCAGGAGCATTCCCTTTACCTCCCAACCTCTCCAGCATAAGTTGTTAGCAGAGTTGTTGATCTTGGCCGTTATTACAGGTGTAAAATGCGATCTTAGAGTTGTTTTTATTTGAACTTCTCCGATGACTAAGGATGTTGAGCATTTCCTTAAGTGTCTTTCAGCCATTTTAGATTCTTCTGTTGAGAGTCTTTACTCCATTGTTTAGGTCTTTACTCCATTTTTTTTTTAACTTGGATTATTTTTTTCTTTTGATGACAAAGATTTGTTGACTTCTATGACAAGAACTTTAAATCTTGGAAGAAAGAAATTTAAGAAGACACCAGAAAGTGGAAAGATCTCTCATGCTCTTGGATAGGTAGAATTAACATAGTAAAAACAGCAATCTTACCAAAAATGAACAGATTCAATGCAATGCCCATCAAAATCCCAGCAAAATTTTTCACAGATCCCGAAAGAAAAGTACTCAACTTCATATGGAAAAGCAAAAAAACCCAGGATAGCCAAAACAATCCTGTGCAATAAAAGAACTTCTGGAGGCAACACAATTCCTGACTTCAAACTCTACTCTAGAGCTACAGTACTGAAAGCAGTCTGGTATTGGGACAAAAACAGATAGGAGGACCAATGGAACCAAAAAAAGACCCAGATATTAACCCATACACCATCAAACACCTGATTTTTGACAAAGAAGTAAAAAATATCAAATGGAAAATAGAAAGCATGTTTAACAAATGGTGCTGGCATAACTAGATATCAGCATGAAGAAGAATGAAAATAGATTGATATCTATCGCCATGCACAAAACTCAAGTTCAAATGGATCAAAGACCTCAACATAAAGCCACCCACACTGAACCTCATAGAAGAGAAAGTGGGAAGTTCACTTGAATGCATTGGCACAGAAGACCACTTCCTAAATATAACCCCAGCAGCACAGACACTGAGAGAAACAATTAATAAATGGGACCTCCTGAAACTAAAAAGCTTCTGTAAAGCAAAGAACACGGTCAACAAAACAAAACAACAGCCTACAGAATGGGAAAAGATCTTCACCAACCCCACATCAGACAGAGATCTGATCTTCAAAATATACAAAGAACTCAAGAAATTGGTATTAGTTTTTTTTTTTCTGAGTAGTTTTAGGCTCAAAGCACAAATTTATAGGAATATAGAGAACTCACCTTTCTTCTTCCTCTTACACCTAAACGGTTCTCATTTTGTTCATATTACTCGCTAGCACAATTTCTTCAGCTGAAACCACACACACACGTTTTTACCCAAACTACTAAACCTATTTGTGGCATATTAACATTCCCTCTGGAGTTGTTTCTTCTATGGGGGTGGACAGAGGGATAATGGCAAGTGGCACCACACAGAGAGCACCACCAAGAGCATCAGTTTCACTGTCCTTAGATTTTCTAGTGTTTTCTGATTCACCCCCTTCCTATCCTACACAGGACAACCACTCATAATGTTACTGTGTTGATTTCTCTTTATTGGAGCTGCATATATTCAAAGCATTCAATGCGAGGACTTTTCAGATCACTTTTGTGGCTTAAGTACACTTAGGTTTCTCTGTGTCTTTCCATTCATATCCATTGAGCTCTAAATAGAACCCATTGTCTGGATGTCTAACTGTTTGTATATTCATTCATCTACTGAAGGACATTTTAATTGCTTTCATGTTTTGACAGTTGTAACTGAAAATGCTATAAATATCTATGGTCAGGACTTTGTGTAGAAACATTTTTATTTTCATTCTTTTATGCTAGATACTAGGAACCACTTCAGCCTCACAGTGTTAGAATGTGTTCAGTTGGATAGGAAACCACCAGGTTGTCCCATGAAGTGCCTTTGCTGTTCTATATCCGCAACAACAAAGGTTGAGACTTCATGAAGCTCCACATCCTCCCTAAGCATTTGATGTTGCCAGGGCTCTGCATTCTAGCCACTTTAATATGTATGAAGTGGTCACTGTGTTTTAATTCATGTTTCTCTTGTGATGTGATGTGATTCTTTTCATATGCTCACTTGGCATCTGTATAAATAGATGGTCTTAATTGACCATCTATTTGCCAAGTTCTTTGGTCTATTTTAAACCAAAGTGTTCTGTTTTGTTACTGTTGTTTTAAGGGGTTCCTTGTATATTCTGAATACCATTCCTCCCTAATATATACCTTTTTCAATATTTTCTCTGAGTATATTGCTTTACTTTGTATGTTATGTATCATTCACTTTGAAAACCAATTTATTTCATACATCTTTAACAATGTACATAAAAGTCAATCATAACTGCCATCTAAACTTTCTTACTTGGTCTTTCCAGGGTTTTATAGTTTTACATTTTAAATTCCCTACATTCTATTTATCCTAACCTTTTGTAAGGAATCTTACAAAATCTATATGTATAGTGTGACTTTTTATATTTTTATATTTCTACATACTAGACCTTGACCTAGAAATAATAAAAGAATAATTGTTTGCAATTTAATGCACAAAGAATTTAAATACAACACACACAGTGATATTGACTTCATAAAATTTAACCATGTTCATAAAGGACCTAGCCTATTAACTTAATCCCAGTGACAGTCTCAAACACACACTAACAGAGAAGACATAAAGCATACACAATGAAGACAGAGAGAAACTAGCTGATAAAATATCAGGACACATTTTATCAGGCAAAAGTTAAATAATTCTGCCACAGAATTAAATTACTGTCTGTCAGACTTAGTCTAAATTGATTTAGCAACTCTTTTTGTATATATGCCAACTTATAAGGAACAGCAAATGGAAGAGACTTTGGATTTTTCATTGTCCCCAACTTATGTAAGTAAGTAAGTAACATACACTGATAAGTCAGGGAAGACCATGGTCTACTCCTTCCAGCTCTTGTCAGTAGAAATGTTAAGCAGTTGGTAGTAGAAAACTATCAAAGGAGTGAATTATTTTTCCAAAACCATTGCAGTTTGCAAATGCTTTCACTCTACCCCCACACGGGTACCTGCACCTCTCTCTGAGAACAGCCACTTCTCTAACATTGCTGCATTATTCTCTGGTGACTTGTTCTCCACCCAGCTGAGAAGGGCTCTACCACTCTGTCCTTCTCCGTTGACTACCATGCCTTGTTTCACTTGGGAAACTTCCAGAATTGAAAATGTGGCCAAAGAACCAAATAGATTTTTCTGTCCCTAAGCCTTCCAAAATGATGAATTACTATGGTTAAGGTCTTTGAAGTTCACTTCATTACTGAGTTGGAGCCCAAAAAGAACAGGATATCTAAGGACACACATGCCCAATTTTGTTCCCTTGCAACTACTTTCATTCAGTCATTTGTGAACAAAATGAAATATCTAACATTCTGTCTGGTATTTATTCTTTAAATGCATACTCAGGGGCTTCATTCCATAACACTAAACCCGTCAGAACCAGGGTATAAGCTCATTGTTGTCTGCTCTAGCTCTACTGTACCCATGACAACCTTAGGGCATAGCACAGTCCTGAAACCCGCCAGGCAGCAGTTAATCAAAGAGTGTTCTTACTGTTACCTAGCTGTTCTAAGCATGGGCCCCAGTATGCATAGGATATCCCAAAGGCTTCTACTTGAGTCTTCTCACTCATCCTTCAATCACTTCATTTGTTTAATGCATGTAGCTACAACTTCTTAGAAGTGTGTACCCACACAGCCCTCTCTGGAGTGAGCAGATTTATTATGAATCAATCTTTCGAGCTAAGCATTATTTCTTCTCTGAATGCTTCTCAATACAAGGTTTCAGAGAACTGCCTATCATCAGTTAGCTAATGAGGAAGCTTTTTTGCTATGGCTATATGAGAAGAACATGCCTTTTCATCACTGTCCACAGAAATAGAACCAGAAATCTTTTCAACAAAAGCCTTACATGCTAAACCAAAAGCCTTCAAATAGCTCCTTAGCCCCATTCACTTTGGAAACTTGAGCATGTGAAAACCCACACTTATACATACATATACACCCTATGTGGGTTGTGTGGCCAATGCTCTGTTCACTCTTTCTTCTCAACACCTGCTGTAAATCAGGTATTGATTCCACACAAAGGCAACTGCTTCCTTTGATGCTTTGGCCCAGCTTTGCTCAGGCAGCTCAACAGGGGTGATTATGTTCTCATTTCTGTTTTCAGATGCTAAAGGAGATAGGTCAGCTACTCTGGGATCCCTGGTACAGATACATATGAAATTTTTTGATATGCCATAACTTCCTCAAAAGTGAAGAAAGTAAGTAAAAAAGTATATCCCTGAGAATGGGGTTAACACTAGTGCAGGGAAGCAGAAGTTCTCTGTGTTGACTGACCCAGAACATTAAATTGATTGTGTAATTTTAATATCACCATCTTATTCGATAGCTGCCTAATAATTCTGTATCTTTCTACCTTACAGTCTATTGTAAAGTCTAGAAATGGAAGAAAATATTTATTTTGTTCAAATTTGCAATTTTCTGCTATCTGAACTATTAGTAATCTGTAATCTCTTTCTCCTCAGGGAGCCTATTACCCCCGAGAAAGGATGATTGCCTTATTTGAATCGTGCAGTCTTTGGATGTTTTCTCTCTTTCATTCCTTGCTGCAGGTGAAGATGGGATTTACTCACATTTGTTGATATGCTTTCTTGATAACAATTGTTCCCTCCTCAAATTCTCCATCTTGTGCCTCAGAGAATGTCAGAAGAAAAGGAAAGAGGAACTCATGGAAGATCCAGCAGCAGCTTCCAATCAGAAGGCTTAGAGAAAGGGAACAGCTTCACCTGGAATGTGCATTCAAAATGGATTCCTGGACACTCTCCACACGTACTGGCTTGGGGACCTTCATTTCAGCCTGCTACAGAAAGACTCTTTGTTGTTGTTCTTTCCTCCTTTCTCGTGAGACAGGGTCGTATACAACATAAGTTGGCCTTGAATTTATTATTCCAAATGAGGATAACCATGAACTTCTAATCTTGCTGCCTCTATCACTGAAGTGCAGAGGTAACATGTGTGTATCACTATGTCTGGTTTATTCAAGTAATCCTTAAGCATTTGATTTGAGAATTACCCTACCCAGCTTATCTGACATCTCAAGAAGTGCACAGAACATAGAAAATAAGAATATTATTATGGGACAGCAAGATGGTCCAGTGGGTAAAGTCACTTGCCTCCAAGACTAACAATCTAAGTTTAATTCCCTGTGGAAGGAGAATCAGCTCTTGAAAACTGTCCTTTGACCTCCACATGCCTAACGTGTGTGTATGTGTGTGTGTGTAAAGAAACATAGGACACATCAGAAACTACTTTTTTTCCTTTTTTAATTTATTAGATTTTTTTAAAAAAATACCACTCCAAATTCGCATTCCTTCCCCTTCTCCTACTCCCTCCACATATCCTCCCATCTCTCCCCCCTCTAATTCTAAGAGAGGACAGGGCACCCTGCCCTGTGGCAAGTACAAGGTCCTCCTTACTACATCTAGGTTGAGCAAGGTATACATCCAAAGAAAATAGAATCCCAAAAAGCCAGTATATACAGTCGAGACAAATACCAGTCCACTGTCAGTGGCCCCTCAGTCTGCCCCAATTGTCAACCACATTCAGAGGGATTAGTTTGATCCCATGCTTGTTCACCCCCAGGCCAGTTGGAGTTGGTGAACTCCTATTAGCTCAGGCAAACTGTCTCAGTGGGTGAACCCCTCATGGTCTTGACCTCCTTGCTCATACTCTCACTCCTTCCACTCTTTAACTGGACCTTGGGAGCTCAGTCCAGTGCTCTGATGTGGCAGAACGTACTTTTGATTTTCAGTCTCTTCCTGAGTCTTGTTATCTTTGATACTGAGTCTTTCATTTATCACATTATATTACATTAACTTGTCTAATTTTTTGGCTAACAACTGTGGTCTCCCCCCATTCTCATATACTACAAAGATATCCTTTTTAATCCCTCAAATTTTTTGGTTCTAGCCACCCTTTAACACTGTACTTTATTTTTGCTTTGGCTATCAAGTTATACATTTTAAACACTTTTAGGACATATTTGATTTTTTTTCCTCTGGCTTCTCATGGGTCTGGCCATTCAAATCATTTTCTGTCAAAATCTCAGTATGGATCATTTGGAGGACACACACACACACTAAATTTAATAAATGTATAAAGAATATTACTCAGTGAAAATATTTTCATATAAATCATGTCTTTGATATTCCTTCTTTAAACAGATAACCTATGATCATGATCAAATGCTAATTCACGTGAAGAACCCGCTTGGTATAATAGCATCTCTCAAGTTCTCAGAAAATTAAGCCCCCCAAATTTGAGGAATAGTTAAGCCCTTCAAGAATGACATTTGCTTAGCTGATTGATCACCACTTTGGCCGAGCTTATGAAGGGATTGTCATTTATTTTTATTTATTCTTATTTCATGAAAACTGTCATGTGAAAATCTCTACTTAAATTTTCCCTCATGGGTATTATCTGTATTCCATTTTGACCAATAATGATGGCTGGGACCTTACCCCAGGAAGTACACAATGCTCCAAAGAACATTTCAACCAAAGCATGCATCCAGAATTCCCAATAACAATTGAATAGAGCCAAAGAGGCCAGATGCCAGGCAGGAGGATATTTTAGGCTTGGCTGATGGTCCACATTAGTTTCTTCTCTGTCTACCAGAGCTATTCATTAGGAGAGGATGTTATGTTCTTCCCAGACTTCCCACACCCGCTCCTCTGTATTTTGAACATTCACATTCCAATGTGAGTTGAATGACATTAGTTTTCTGCTGTACAGAGAACTGCATATATGTAATCCTTTAACAATGTGACAGAAGGTAGGGAAGGGTGTTTCCTCTCCCTGGGCACAGGTTCTGGTTAGCACTGGAGATAAATCACGTGGAAGGATTATACATCAAACAGTAAGTTTCCCTAAAATCTACCAGTCTCAGGAGTTAAAACCAGGGTACTTATTCACTGTTGTCATCTCAGATGAGGACAGAGTTTCTGCTGCTCCCTGTATTGAGGGGTTTCTAGAGAGTACACCATTTGTCCCATACATCCTATGATTTCTATGTCCTGAGAGGTTAGTCTAACAAGGAGCTTCCAATTGCGCCCTTCCTATCCCCATAACCACAGTTTCCATTTAGGTTCTCTTTAAATCTTATTTTGTCTTTAAATGTCTTACTTTCTAGATGAAATTCATTCCACATGGTTTCTCTGCCCACCATTTGCAGTCTGTTGGCTTCTAACACTGTTCTTCTTATCATGTTCAGCCTAAACACCTTGAATGCCTTTTCCACTGCTCAAAGGGAAAAAAAAACTAAACTCTTTGCACTTTTATAAACTTCCAACATGCCTGTTTAAACTTCTCTCTAAGATCCTTCTGCACACCTCCTGTTTCTGAATATGTTTCGGAGGACCCCGTGCCTCAACCTCCCACAAAATCTTCCAATTCATGCTTTCACAGTCCTCTCTTGAATTAACTCTCAAAGCTCATCTTAAAATAATTATGTTGTTTTCCTGATTAGCTTATCAGGAATTATCCAATTCCTTTCCGAACTACTGGAGCATCTCTATTCCTATGTATTACTCTATCTCTTTTTATTAGAGTTGGAGCTATGATTATAATCTGAGATGTTTCCCACAGGGTAAAATTCTCAATCACTTGTTCTGCAGTTGGCAGTACTCATTTGGGGAAACTACAGAATTTTTCATGGGTGCAGCTTACCTAGTGGACAGAAACTAGAACAGGTAATATCTTAAAAGGCTATTGTCCATATCTTGACTAAGTCTACATAGTGGCAATCTGTGTGCTGTTGAAATGTGGCCATTCAATACATGCACCTTTGCCCCCCCCCCCGACTAAATAGTTCCGTCCATTGTCCCTCTTCTGATGCAATGGAATATACCCTTTGAATTGTAAGCCCAAATAAATTTATCCTCCCCATGCTGCTCCTACCAGGTATGAGTAATAACAACAGTAGCTAAGACAGTTATCCATCTGTCTGCTAGATACCTCCTTAGCTGAGGGATCGGTTTGTTAATCTGTATGCAAGTAACAGAGTCCAACACACAGAGAGCTGCTTAATATATTTTGATTTGTAATAAATGAGTGTTTCAGACTCAAAGCAGGTCCTCTCTCTCTACTGACTGCATAATTGAGTTGTAATTTCCATTTTTGCAGAAAGTCCTTGGACTAGAAAGGGAAAATCGAGCCCTGGGTAGAAGAAGGCAGTGGAAAGTTTTGGAAGACACATGCCCTTCAGGCCCAACTTCATTATTCCTCATAAGACCCACACAAACCTTTTTCTGTTGTCTCTCCACCTCCTTCCAGCTTCAGAATTGCTTTCATATTCTTATCTCAGTTGCACATGGCTTCTTGGAAGTAATTTTATTAAAATGTATTTGAAGCAGTTGCCGGTCCATTAACACCTTCTTGCATCCAGCTGTGTCAGATAAGCCCTGAGAAACTTTTATTTTTCTCAGTTGAGAAAAGTTGTAGCTCCAGCAACAACCAAGAGACTTCTGGGTCTACCAGGGTGTGTAACACCGCAAACCAAAGTAATGCTATTGCTATGTCTTAGTGGGTGAGTGCTACGAGGTTATAGCAAGGCCCTCAGCACAAGAAAGGAAAATTTCACTGCAGCAATGAGATTCCTGTGTCAATCCATAGAGAGTTCTAGGTCCTGGGGACCCATGAGAGGATTCACTTCAAAGCTGAAGACAAAGCAAAAAGTTGAAAGATGGGAGAGTAAGAGCATTGTGCCAACAAATGTTGTAGTCTGTAAGTTCTGTGCAGGAGGCAGGGAAGTGTTCAGTCTGCCTTTTTCTGGCTTCTTTTTACTGGGGAACCAGAGAGTCTGGGAACTAAGGATTGGGTAGAACTTATAGGAAATATTTTGTCCATTAAGAAGTAAAGGGTTCCCTTACAGCAAATCAGGGTACAAGAGAGGAGAGGAATAAAGGAAAGAGAATTGGTAAGTGGTGGGAGAACAGGATTTCTATCCTGTACAGATACTGTTTACAGAAATAATTTCTTACTCTGTGATAAGATTAGAGGTAATATACAAATACTACAGCCAAGGAAACAAACAAATCAGAAGTCTAGACCAATCCCATCTCAAAAGTCAAAGACCTTGAACCTAAGCCTAATGAAACCCTTCTTCAATTTGAGAGAAAAAAAAAGGTTAATAAATTGTTGCTCTCAGAGGTCAAGGAACAGTGAACTTGTGCACTTCAGATAAGGCAGAAAAACTTCAGCATTCCACAAGTTCATTTTGGAGTCTTCCTCGTTGTGTGGAATTGCTATGGAGATGATTGTTCTGTAGCATTTCCTAAAAATGGACCTTTATGTTTCAGCCACACAGACAGATGGCAAGGAAGAGTAATCTAGGCAGCACAGCCCTTCGGATGTTCCCTGTGGACTGCTGTTTCTGAATGCAGACCCTGTGTGAGCCTTGTTTCTCCAGACCTCCCTGGACAAGGGCTATTGGTTAAGGGTGTGTCAATGCTCTTCCCAATTTGACTGTTGATATCACCACACCACATGATCTCCTTTTCCTGTGATCCTTGGATACTGAAGCCTTCAGGAGGGCTATATTTAGCATTCTTCCAGGTTGGGTCCATGTGGAAAGAAAGACTTTGTGTTCTGTCCAAGACTACATAGGGTAAACTTGGCAGCTATTTAATTCCTTAGATCTTCATTAGTGCTTGGGCCGGTGTATAAGAATTCTGTGCAGGTGTGTACTGATTCCACATAACTAGGGAGGTTGTACTTCTGGTGCCTGTCTCTCTTTCTGCCTATGCTATAGGCAGCAGGCACTTGTCCACCATATCTGCGTGTCTGTATGGTTCTGAAGAGACTTATGATTTGAGATTTTGGTTTAAAGCTGCATTTTGGAAAGTTACTATACATTCTCACTATGTTCATGCATATATATATATATGCATATATGTATTTGTTTATGTGAGTACATCCTTCTACCCTGCATAATATACACTCATAGAATATGAGCCTATCAGTGCTTGCTACAGAAACTCTTTCCTTCTCTTACAGCTTTTGGTTCTGGACACCTTTACCACTTTATTTTATTTTCCTGCTTTATGTACCAGGCTATGCATCTTCAAAACCTCTATGACACATTTGATCATTCTCCTCTGGCTTTTCACATGTTCGACCATCCAGACCAACCTCTGTCCACCCCTGAGCATGGACCGCCTGGCTAGCACCCCTGATAGGGCTCAAAGACAGGCAGTTAGGTCCCTGGAAAGCAGTATCAGGTGACTGGGTGGATTGAGTTGTACTTGGAATGGCGTTTTGACACTAGGAACACAAAGGATACCATCCAAATCTGTTTACAAATTAAACCTCAACACATGATTGAAATTAAAAATAAACAAAAACAAAACAAATAACTAAATAAAGGGAAGAGCCACTTCGTTATTAACTACAGGTTGCAGTCTTTTTGGTAAGTCTCGTGATTAAGTTCAGAATGTTGCACTTTTTTCTTTTTAAAGTAACACTTAGAGCCTGTTGAATTTTTCTTCAAATTTTAAATACCACTTCAAGAGCATCTCAGGAACTACCAAATAAGTTAGACACACAGCTGCTGGAACCACTAAAAGACGCAATCTGAGAGAAAGAATCTGTGTACAAAGATGATAAAGAGGGAAGCTGAGTGGCAGTTGGCGCAATCATCAGGGGAATATTGAGAATACAAAAACATTTTTGAAATGGCAGAATTCCTTGGCCTCAGAAGACCCAGTAATCATGGAAGGCACTGATAGAAGTCTGGAGAGCTTCACTAGGGAGTCAGGCTGCTTGCGTAGGATCCTGGCTCTACCGCTGACCAACTGCAAAGCCCAGGGCCAATTATTTCGTCTCTCACAATTGGATTCAGCACAAGCAAACTGACATAATAACAAGATTTGCTGTATCAAGTGAGAGAGCATCAGATAACATGATGCATATACGATAGATCTGAACTATTTGGAACAAAGGAAACATTAGCCTGGCCAGGCTAACGAGACAAGGGGTAAGGTCTAAGGAGGCAGCAGAGGATAACAATTTCTGGTTGCATGGCCAAACAGAACGTGCCCTCAGGCTTCCTCTCATATGCCTCCCCAGTCCCAGTACTACTATCAGTAGCTGCAGAGCCAGCCCCACTCCAGAGAAGGCCGGTCAGGAGAGATGAACTGAGGTAGCTTCAACCTCTCTGAAACCATCAGAAATGTGTCTTCTTCCCTAATACTGCTCTGCTTTGCCTGTATGTGGAGGAGACACCTCTATTTGCAGAATTCGGGAAGTTCCAGCCTTCTAGACCCTTCACAGACAGAAACCACAGCAAAGTCAAACTAGGGATAAATGACTGCCAGAAAGCTGATTGTGTATGGCAGCTTTCTGTAGGAAAGCTGAGGAACTGGCTACAGAGGTTGAGAACTTTAGGGTTCAGAAAACAGGGAGACCAATGAAGAGCCACAGAGAACTTCAACTTGGTGTTGCATTCATGAAGTGAGGACATGGGAGACATAGGCCACACAGTACTTCAGGAAGAGCCTGGGCTTCCATGCGGAACAAACCCATGCTGGGATTTATGCCTTGTTTACCTGTGATGTGAGAAAACTTTCTTGTCTCTCAAAGACATCAGTTTCTTCCCTAAGTAGGCATAGCAGTAGCATCTAGCTCATCGTGTTGGTATGAGGATGAAATGACATCACATTTAGCTCTGTCCTTTGCTTCACTCCCAGAATTTGCTTCTGCTTCGACCAGCCCCAGTTTATCCTTGGTGCCTTCACAGCTAGTCCCAGTTTTGGTGAAATGACTCCTAAGGATGCAAGACTTGCTTTCTTAGTAAGCACATCAGTTAAGGACCGGTGAGGGGCTTTCACAGAGTAACACTGACTGTCTCTATCGCTACCCAGGTTCAGCCAGAGCTGTAGCAGAAATGTCCCTTGAGCGCCCCCAAAGCAGTGTTTGTGGCAGACATTTGCATGGTGAAGTGGGCCCATTTCTTATGTCCTGTATTAAATACCCAGAAGCAATAATCCTTATTATGGGCCAATGACTTAGAAAATGTTATTATTAAATCAAAGCCATTTGCAATAAAGGAAAAAATTCATCTGCAACTATAAACTCTGCTGCTGATAGTTGAGTATTAGGAAAACAAATGGTCCCCAAGTCCCTCCAGACCTTGCTCTTCAAAGCTTAATCACATGGCAGCCCCTCCAGGAGCTGGAAAGCCAGCCCAGAAGGATGATTCCGGGGCTGTGGATGGTTTCTCATAAGACATTGGACCTGGCTCAGAGAACCGTGCTGATTACCCAGCTTATTTTCTAAAATGCCATTAGTTAAATTTAACTTGTATATGGCTCTGTTTCCTATTACAAAAGGATGGAGTCAGTCATACTTGGGTAGGAATTCTACTTCCTAGGGAACTTCACACAAATCAATACAAGCCTCCACGTCTGCTCCTCTAACTTAGAATAAGAAAACGGACATTTTTGTTTGAATACATTTTAGCGGAATTAAAGTCATGTCTTAATTTAGAGATTGACTCAGAAGGAACAAGTAGCTAGCCTTGGCTGTGTCACAATAGTCTCACAGGGGCTGTGTTATGGAGGGACTGAAGAGGCTTTCTGGGGACAAGCTGATTTCTTTGTGTTGTGCGGAAGTCCAGACAAATACTGCAGTCAAGACCAAACTAAACTATCTTCAGTCTTTACAGACGACTGTAAGGCATAAAGCCTGGGGCATTCTCACATCAACTAGTGGTTGCTATCTGCTAGAGGATACTGATGCTAGAAATACTGTGGCAAATAAGACCCATTTTCTTTCACTAAGCTGTTTAAGAGGTGATTGTGTAAAATTCCCTATATCCTTCAAACTGATCACAGTTCTGAGAGGTGGCGTCTGTGAATTCAGCAGCCTCTGTTTAACTAAGGCAAGAATGTTGAGGGTTGACCAAGGAACAGATCCCAATTTGGGTCATAAGCCCAGGTCTGGAGAACACAAAGAATGGAGAGGCCATACATCTGGAAGTGTTCTTCTGGGGGGACTAGAGGACGGCCTGTTACCTCCTGTTTCTGCTATTTCTCACTCTGGTCTATAAGATAGAGAAATGAAGAGGCTGACAGTTGTAAAAGTCAAGGGCGTTCACTGAGGCCAGCGGCTCTGCATGGTTTCTGGGCTCCCTCAAGGATGGTTCCAGTTTAGCCCATGTTATGGAAACAGTGCCACATAGAAACACAGCCTGTCCACCAGAAGTCCTTTAAGTGATGACCAGCTGTTAGGAACTACATAGCAGGCATAATGTTGGCTGCAGGAACCAGCAGCACTCTCTCAACTAAGAGAAAGGGCTCTGCTCCTCTGTCTGCTCTTGACTACTTCTCCGTTCCTTCCCAAATCTACCACTGCACTCACACGTGGCATCAACTGCCTGCTAGGTCAGCACTTTACCTCTCAAAGAACTACTCGGTATTAATCATGCGGAATCTTGACTTCCAGAATCACTTGTGATTGATCATGTCTGGGCTCACTTTTGCCAGATCGTTGGTAGTAAGAGCTGTGAAGATAGAGTAGAAGCTTCTGGTGGGACACAAAGGGGAAGCTTCTTTGGTTTGCTGATAGATGAATAGAATGCTGTGTGGTAGAATCATAACAGCTTTTAAGATGCATAGTCAAGAAGTTGAGAATCAGTTCTAGAGGTCAGTCCTCGTGTACTTATGAATTCTTTTATTCTACCCAGGGCATCAAGCCCAGAGAAGTTCCCCACTGAGTGCTGGGTAGATTGTTGGGGAGATCTTGTCTATTCCAGCTTAGTTTTCTTTAGACATAATCAAAACAAACAAACAAACAAACAAAACAAAAATTTTTCAGTGCTTGAAACATCATTCCCCCTGGCTGAGAAAGAAAGCTTGTGAGATTTAACCTCTACAACTGATGATTTTGAGGGTCCCTAGCCCAGGCTGTTCTCCAAAGCCTGCTGCTGAAATGGGTTACAGCATCTTTAGAGACCCTAAGTTTTGGTGAGATCACCAATGGCCTGTGGTCTGGCTTTAACCTTGTCACTCTGTCACTCAGAATCTGACACTTGGGAAGCTGACTCACACTAACTCTTTCACATAGGCTCAGATTGCCAGACCACAGTGCTTTTGTCCTCCATTTATAATGAGGAAAAAAAAGATATTAAGCTATTCAAGCTGTCTCTTGGTATACCAGAGGAATGAACAGGGAAGACATAGCCTGGCTGTGGTAAGATCTTTCCAGGTTGTACACACTAAAAAGAGTATGCGATCTCTAATCATAAGTCAAATTATTTCAAATTAAAACAAATGTCTTTACCCACACAGATGTTGCTGACACTTTTTTATTTTAAACAGCAAATTCTTGCCAAAAGATTTTTGTTATTATTCTTGTGGCACTGTTGTCTAGACTGACTCTTGGAGAATAATATTTTGAATGATTTTCCTTTCAGTTGTTGAGTCGCATAGTTGGCCAGTATTAGCACTGGGCTTTTAAAAATGAAAAATACATACATGCTCAAAGAACAAAGAGAAATCAATAGTGCGGTGCCCACAGCTCTTCCACATCAACTGTGCCTCCAAGCAGAACTGTTAAGATGGCTGATATTGGTTCCAGTCTTATTATGTTCTACCCTCATCTCAACTGATTATCCTGGGACAGCTGGAGGGCCAAATAGGGTTTTAGTGTCTCATTCTGTTGAGCAGGATACAGGCCAGAGTAGTAAAACCATTTAATCAGAGCTCAGCCTTACTTACAGAAGGAGCAGAGCCTTTCTTCCCCAGAGTATCCTAATAACATCACATTACACATTAAGTTTTATTTCTTATTTACTTGGAAATAAACAACAATTCTTTTCTCCTTGCCAGCCAAAATTAATTGAAAAAAATACATCAGGAAGAGGCAGAAGTATTGATAAACTGATTGGAGAATGTGGCCTTACATGTACAATATCAAAATTTGACAACATCCTGCAGCCCTATTCTGTGGCCTCCTAACCAGTCTGAAGGACAGCTTACCCTTACCCAAGGAAAATTTGTTTCCACAGTGTGCCAGAACACTTGTCTCAGGTTGATCCAGGGTGGTTCATTTCCTTCACTTCTTCATAATGACAATTTTTGAGAGAAGTGAGTTTTTCTTTTTTCCTACTAGATTTCCTCTTTTCTTTTCACATTTTCTTTGCGTTTTTGATTTAATTTCATTCTGAATGTTGGGATACTATCTCTTTCTCTCTCTCTCTCTCTCTCTCTCTCTCTCTCTCTCTCTCTCTCTCTCTCTCTCTCTGTATGTGTGTGTGTGTGTGTGTATCTTTCAATGAGTTGACGTTCCCTGACCATCAAGTGTCAAGGAGAATCAACTCACCTTTGAGATTAGCATATATTTGCCAAAAAGTCCCATCGTCTCCCAATTTTCATAGAAACTGAGATTCTATGCAAATAGGAATTTTAAATACATTTCAGCAGCCCAACTTTCTTTGCCTTTTTGAACAACTAAGTTCAGCGGGGGAGCTCCTTCTCACAGCTCACATCCCAAGTTCATGCTCTCCAGGAGCATAGAATGGTTTCATTCTGTCTCAGCTTCAGTTAGACATCAGGAAGAAGGATATTCACCGGCAGTGAGTTTCTGAGGCCTTCTTTGGTAGGTTCACCTCAGTTTGTGTCTCCCCACCCTTTGACTTCTGTTAGATTGGGACTGATAGAGGCGATGCAGAAATGAAGAAAGCAATGAGACCTAGCTCTTCCTCAACAGGAATTGTTCTTTTCAGCAGAACAACTGAGCAGCACAGTCTCTCCATGGATGCGAGACTGCACTTGTGATGTGGGCTGCTTGGAGTGGGGTGGTTATAAGATAGAAGAAGGTACTTGGAGAAAGAACAGTCCATGTGCAGGTCAGTTCACTTTCATTCTGGAAGCAGTAGATATCAGAGGCATTTTGTATGTGGATCTCCTTATGAGAGGCTTCTACAGGTGTTATCAGTCACACCAACTTTTCTGTCTAGAGGGACTCAGTTCACCTGAAGCTTTTGGGTAATTGACCCTCTAACCTCCTTGGAAAGTGAGCTATTTAGGGCTGCTGTTAAAAATGTTTTGAGTCAGCTCTTTCACTCCTGGGTATACACCCACAAAACTTTACAGCCTCCAGTAGAAATATGTGTACCATCATGGTTATCATTGCTTTATGTAGCAAAGAAATGGAATCAACCTAGTTGTCCATCAAAAGATGAATAGATAATGAAAATGTAGGGGGGTGTATGAATACTATTTAGTTATAAATAAAACAGAAACATTTCAGGAAAATAGATGGACTTAGAATACACAATATTAAATGAGATCACTGACTCTCAGAAAGAAAAAGTCACATTGTCTCTCTTATATACAGAATCTATCCTATAATACATGCTATAGTTAAACAACTATACACATAGTATAGCATAACATGACAAAGAAAACAAGAAAGGCTAAAATTAAGTGATTGAGATAAAGCATAAAATTTAAAATTCCTTGGTTTCTGTTCCAAATGCCTATTCTAGTTGGATAAAAGTTCATTGAGTTGGATAGACTCTAACTAATCATGGTGTCTGCTGTTTCTGTTTATTTTCATGAACTTTTTATAATGAAGTTTATAAAGTTAAAAAAAATATTTTCAATTCTTTTTCCCAAAGTACCCCCAAATGGAGCATTCAGTATTTCCTTATTGTTATTGCTTTCAGATTTTTTTCTAGAGGCAGAAGAAAATATTAGTTGTGTAGAGCCCCCCAGTACTGCTCTACAAACAACCAAGAGCCACTAGATAAGCAGACAGCAATTCAAAGAAAATAAGACCAAAGGTAGAGGAAAAATGCAAAGTGACACAGGGAAATAAAGAACAGAAAAGAGTGGGAAAGTTTCTAAAGTTTCCTCAGAGAAATGAGAGAAAGTATCCCAGCCTTGGAGTAATGTAAGGATGCCACATGAAGAAATAGCCAGAGAACTATAAAAACTATATTGAAAATTAAAAATTAATATTAAAAATTTTAAACTCAAAACAAGAGGGTCTTTAGTGCAAAAAATGTCAACATTGCTGTAAAATTAAAGATTTTTATTTAAAAGGAGGTTGAAGTTAAATGTAGCTCCTGAAATATAAAGTGGATGAAATTTCCCAAAAGGAAAACAAGCAAGAAATATGGGGAAAGACAGAAGGAAAGTAAAGAGTTCAACTCAGAGGAAGCCTTGCTAACAAATAGTCCACGAAGAGAAGCGGAAACCAGTGCAGAGACATGGCCCTAAATGATGGCAGGGGAGGGCCGTGGACCCAAAGAACAGGTGCTTCAGTCCTTGCAACTGATTATGACAGTTATGTCGAAACACCTGTTACAACACTGCAGCTCACATTTAAAAAGCATCTCCTAAGGGAAAAAAGAAGAAGAAAAAAAACTTTCCACGGGAAAGGTTTTTAAAAGATGGCATTTGTCTTCTTATTTGTTTTACAAGGTTATCAATTTAATATTGACAAAGAGAAAGACTAGGGAATTTCTAATTCAAATAAAAGCTCAACTTGATTTGAACTCAGTCTTTGAAATATAAAATGGTTCTGTATATATTAAATTACAGAGTTTGACTAATTGCTTTACACAATCAATCTAATGGTGCCCTAAAGCAATTGGCCACATTTGGACTCTGATGTGAAGCAGGGTTTGAGGTGTGTGTGGGGGAAGAGTCATTCTGCTTGAATGTAAATGAAGTACATGCTTACCTAAGTCATTGTCATGTAAGATTGTAATTGTTTTTAACTTGCTTTATATTATTTTCTTGAGAATGTTATTGTGATAATAAATCCATTATTTCCTTTCTTTTTTAACCATCTGTTATATTTTTGAGAAATTGTTACAAATACATCATTTCTTTCCTTTTTTCTCACCCTGAACACTTCCCTGTGCTCTCTTTTAAAGTCATGACCTCTTATTTTATTATTTACATTATATTCAGTGAACAATATTCCAAAATAGGATTTAATGAAACAAAACAAAAACAAAAACAGAGCAGAAACCCAACCATACGTAGCAATGCCCAAGCAGAAGCAAGGCTGAGCTATTTCTGGGGAAAGCATTTGTTGGATGTTTTGGGCAAGGCAGATCTTACTTTGCTATGGGAATTAAACATTAGTTGACATTTAAATCAAGTCCATGATGACTTACAATTGAAAAAGCAAAACCAAAAATAAAACAAGGGGATGTTTAATACTGATCCCTCACTCCTATCAATATTAAAGGCCAATGGTTCTTTGTGAAGTCAAAGCCTAATAAGAGATCTTACTAGAAGAGGCTTCCACATGCACAGAGCCAAACTTCTAGTCCTGGTAACAATTATACCATGTACATCATTTTTATCCCCAAAGAAAGACAAGAATACCTATTTAAATCCATGATGTGGGATGTCCTTCTGTATATCTGTTGGTTTTTATTAGTTGATGAATAAAGCTGTTTTGACCATTGCCTTAGCAGAATTAAGCCAGACAAAAAGTATAAGGCAGAACAACCAAAATAGGACAATTCTGGGAAGAGGAAAGGCAGAGATGCAAATGCCAACCAGCCACTGAGGAAACAAGACATGTAGAAAATTAAGGTAGTGCCTCAGTCACAGCAATATATAGACCAATAGAAATGGGTTAATTTAAGATATGAGATACCTAGAAATATGCCTGAGCCATCAGCCAAACAGTGTTGTAATTAATATAGTTTCTGTGTGCTTATTCGGGTCTGAATGGTCAGAGAACGAACGTGCAGCCCCTGTTTACAAATATCTTTGACTTTCTTCTCCACAGCAGACTCCTTTGAATATTTGTCTTAGGAACAATGGAATGATAAACTAGAGTGCATATGTGTCTGACTATTCGTAGTTCTAAAGTTTTAAGGTATAAGCTTTAACAACCTAGTTACCTTTCCTGGGCATGCCCAATCCCATTCTTTGCAAGATGGAAATGATGGTTCCCTCCTCCCCAAGTTATAGTATTCATCAAATAATATATACATGTATGTGTGTGTGTGTGTGTGTGTGTGTGTGTGTGTGTGTGTGTGTATGAGCATACAATGGGAGAGAGGGTTATTAGATAGGAGCCATTTTTCTCTTTTCCGTGAACTGATCAAATTCATGAATGGTCAGAAGAGCTAATTTGCCTCCACAAACATAAGATTTCAGTTTCTGCAAGTCTAGAAAAAGTTTTAGAAGTTTCCTTAATATATTAATTACTAATATATCAATACTTACTATATCAATATGGCCTAATGTCTAATAAGGAACAATTGATATGTGCTGTGAATCATATTAAATCTGCTGTAGAAGAATACTCCTGCCAAGTATTGTCAGTCTTGTGTTTCGCTTATCACATTGCTATTTTTGCCTAAGTTCTCACCAAGTTCCCTTGAACTTGTCTTGGACATTGAGACTGATCAATGTAGACAAGTTTGTAGACTCATGAGTTTGTCTGTTTAGGAATCATTTGGAAAGGGGAAGGTTCAATTGAGCCACAACTGTGAAAAAATATGTTAACACCTCAAATATTGAATTAAGTCATTTTGTTTGCCAAAGAGATTATAGGAACTCCTTCACTAGCCAGTACTTACATAATGAATTCTCAAATAGACCTGGGAGCTTCTCAATGAAAGGTTAATTTTATTCTCCATTACGAAGCTTTGAGAATGGCCCCTAGGGCTGCCCTTGATAAAAGAAGGGAAGGTCTTGTTAAGTATTAATGATCACAGTGGCAAGTTCAGAATATCACCTCCTCCCAGGGAAGGAAAAGATTGCTTCACTGACATTTATCAAGGGGCTTCCACTGGGGACAGCAGCACAGCTATTATTATTCTCACTACGGTTATGCTCTTCTGATATTTGTGATAATTGCTTAGCCCAGAAACAAACTTGTAAATATATAGCCAAGATGACAAAGGTACAGAGCCAGAATTTTAATTTAAGAGAATTTTCTAATTCTTCTCTAGCAATGAAAGAAATACATCTATGTGGAGCCAGATGATGCTTTTTCTTGCTACATTTTCTTTGCAATGCTTTTTTAAATCCCAGGAGAACTAATGGTCAATATCACATCAAGTTTGCATTTTCATTTCTTTATTTCACTTGTCACACATTTCTTTTGCCTAGGTGCTCAGCTAGTCCCTTGAACTTGTCTTGAACATTGGGAATGGTCAATACAGACCAGTTTGTAGACTCACAGATAGAGGGATATATAGTTGGTTCAAGACCAAGTTCTCAGCAAAGATTTATCTACCTCCAGGGGGACAGAGGATAGGGATAAATGGAAAAGGCAGAAGAAAAACAGGGAGAAGGGGAAGGGAAAAAAAGCAGGGGACAAAAGACAAGGGAGAGGGAGAAGGGTTATTTGTCCTGGAGTAGGACAAAGGACTGCCTCTGGATAGAGGATAGACAGACATAACCCATAGAAAAATGATGACTTATTAAGCTAAAATTGGGAAATTCTGTATTTGGATGAGGGATTTGATTTTAATTGGGCATGTTAATTAGGTGAGCCAAAGGGACTTTTGATTGTTGGGCTTTAATACATTGATAAGTGGACCTTTGTACTCAGCTTTAGAAGGAAGGATTGGACAAATAAGAAAATAGACTTGGTGGTTAGTTTTAGGAATATAATCCAATAGTTTTTTTTTAAGCAAGACAGATAAAACTGGGGAGAATTCAAGGCCTACCAGAGCCATATTTGTCAGAACCATGCTGTCTAAAGTTCCTTCAATGACTATGTATGATTAGCTTTAATTTGGAAATGGAGAAGGTTCAATTGGATCACAACTGTGAAAAACTATGATAACAACTCTTTGATGTAGAACAGTAAGTAGAAACCATTTTATAAGGCTAGGAAAGAATAAAGTGACAAGTGTTCACAACTCTGTCATTCTTCCATCACAAACAGAATGTGTGGTAGGAGTCATTACTGGCCAGTGTTTCCACTTAAAATGTAGCGACCACCTTTCTGGCTCTTTGTAAAACTTTTCAGTAGATGCTTAAATAAAAAGTAGTTTGTATTTTCATGGGCCATGCTTGTGCCCAGCTTTTAGCCTGGACTCACCAAGGCTGCCACCAAAGCATTAAGAAGTGGGAGGGTTAGAGAGAAGATTCAATAGTGCTCACCACTGCCAGTGTTTAACTTCCAATAGCTACATCATGTGGCTCACAACTCCCTTTAACTCCTGTGCAGTCATAACATTATCTTGTGTCTTTTAAGGCATGTATGCATGTGTGCACATCCACACACACGCAGAGACATACACACAGACACACAGACACACACATGAGTAATAATAGGTTAGGAAAAGAATTATAAGCTGCTGAGTTCATTTTTCTATTTGTGTGTTTATGGATTCAGCGGTGATGACCTTGAATCAGGTAGCCAATTAGGATGCTCAGTTATCCCCATCTCAGGAGTAGTTATACTCCCTAGTCTTCAGTACAGAGCAGAGGCTCAGCTTCTTTGAACTGATAGATTTGCAGCCTCACTTCCCACCTTCTTATCTTTGCTTTTCAACATTGTACTAATTCTAAAGGCACAGCACAACTGTCACTTTGTCTGCATCTCTTCTGTGAGTCCTTCCACCTAGATTCTCACTATTACTTTTAAACTTTTCATAGTCTTTCCTTGTTGTTGGTTCCCAGATTATATCTGATACTGGCTTGGAGTTCACTCTTACAGTTTAATGTGACTTTGAACTTTTGGCAATGCGATGCTGTTGCCTCAGCCTGTCAAGTGCTGGGATACAGCCTGAGTAACCATGCCCAGTTATCAATGTATTAATTTGTATGTAAATTTCCCCTTTGCTTTGAAGGGAATGGAACTACAAGCTAGAAAGTGAGCATGTGAGATGGAATGCTAGAAGATGACATCTGAGAAGACCAAAACTCGGCTCATCAGTGTTTATTCCCAAGATGATGAGGTTTGTTAGAAAGAACAAATCATCGCATTAAAAAAAAAAAAAACAAAGGCAACCCACCAACTGGGAGAAGATCTTCACCAACCCCGCAACTGACAAAGGTCTGATCTCCAAAATATATAAAGAACTCAAGAAACTAGACCGTAAAAGGCTAATCAACCCAATTATAAAATGGGGCATTGAGCTGAACAGAGAATTCTCAACAGAAGAACTTCAAATGGCCAAAAGACACTTAAGGTCATGCTCAACTTCCTTAGCGATCAGGGAAATGCAAATCAAGACAACTTTAAGATACCATCTTACACTTGTCAGAATGGCTAAAATCAAAAATACCAATGATAGCCTTTGTTGGAGAGGTTGTGGAGAAAGGGGTACACTCATCCATTGCTGGTGGGAATGCAAACTTGTGCAACCACTTTGGAAGGCAGTATGGCGGTTTCTCAGGAAATTCGGGATCAACTTACCCCTGGACCCAGCAATACCACTCTTGGGAATATACCCAAGAGAGGCCTTATCATACAACAAAAGTATATGCTCTACAATGTTCATAGCAGCATTGTTTGTGATAGCCAGAACCTGGAAACAACCTAGATGCCCTTCAATGGAAGAATGGATGGAGAAAGTATGGAATTTATACATATTAGAGTACTACTCAGCAATAAAAAACAAGGACTTCATGAATTTTGCAACAAATGGATGGAAATAGAAAACACTATCCTGAGTGAGGTAAGCCAGACCCAAAAAGAGGAACATGGGATGTACTCACTCATATTTGGTTTCTAGCCATAAACCAAGGACATTGAGCTTATAATTAGTGATCCTAGAGAAGCTAAATAAGGAGAACCCAAAGAAAAACATATAGGCATCCTCCTGAATATTAACCTTCAGCAAGCGATGAAAGGAGACAGAGACAGAGACCCAAATTGGAGCACAGGACAGAAATCTCAAGGTCCAAATCAGGAGCAGAAGGAGAGAGAGCACGAACAGGGAACTCAGGACCGCGAGGGGTGCACCCACACACTGAAACAATGGGGATGTTCTATTGGGAACTCACCAAGGCCAGCTGGCCTGGGTCTGGAAAAGCCTCGGATAAAACCGGACTCTCTGAACATAGCGGACAATGAGGACTACTGAGAACTCAAGAACAATGGCAATGGGTTTCTGATCCTACTGCACGCACTGGCTTTGTGGGAGCCTAGGCAGTTTGGATGCTCAACTTACTAGACCTGGATGGAGGTGGGGGTTCCTTGGACTTCCCACAGGACAGGGAACCCTGATTGCTTTTCGGGCTGGGGGGAGACTTAATTGGGGGAGGGGGAGGGAAATGGGAGGCGGTGGCGGGGAAGAGACAGAAATCTTTAATAAATAAATAAATTTAAAAAAAAAGAAAAACAACAACAACAACAAGAAGAAGAAGAAAGATTATGTTCACCACCATGAGGAAAACATGCTGGGATGCAAAGATGGGAAGAGAAACGTAAAATGCTATTACTCTAGTCCATGTGAATACAAATGGTGCCTGGGACTTTCTGGTGCCTGTGGAGATCATAAAAGAAATCACTATTCTAAAATCAAATTCATGACAGACCCAATAGAAATTGCTAAGAGACTGCTTATTATGTGTGGGAAAAAAGATGCAAGATTTTACTAAAGAACATTGAGTTGAGTTTGGAAAATAAAGAGAGAAGTATAAAAGGCCCCCACAAAAAGGTTTTGGGTGTTATACATTCAAATACTTGCTAGACTTCTAGGAGATATATCATGAGATCATCAGACACACAAGTGCCTATTTTAGAAGAGAGTATTCCTGAGCTATTTCACTATGTAGATTGTTTTTCATATAAATTCAGTCTATAAATGAGGATAAGAGAGTATATTGAATAGGAATGAAGCTGGAGGAACTCAGAGAAGGGTCATGACTGTGAAGCCAAAGTAATATGCTCTCAAGGAAAAGTGAACAGTTTGTTGAATGCTACCATCATCCAAGCATCACAGGCAATAAGAACTGACTATTAATTGGATTTAGCATTGGGAAGTTTATCTTGAACTTCAGGGTCATTCTGTAAGTTGGTGTTAACAGGAACATATAAAAGTGAGACGGCAACAGATTGCAAATAGTATCAGGAAGCAAAAGAGAAAGAAAATTGGAAATGTACTGGATTGCTTGACTACCTGCCTTCTGCCTGCCTGTTTCTACCTGCTTGCTGCTTGTCTGCCAACCAGCTGTCTTCCTCCCTCCCTCCCTCCCTCCCTCCCTCCCTCCCTCCCTCCCTCTCTCCCTCCCTCCCTCCCTTCCTTTTTCCTTCCTTCCCTCTCTCTTTTTCCCTCCGTCCTCCCCTCCTTCTGTCAATCTCCCTGTCTCTCCTTTCTTTTTTATCTGTTTGTGACACAAGGTATCATTTAGCCAAGACTGGCTTGGAGCTCAGACTTATGGTCCTGGGAATTGAACCCAGGTCCTTGTGCATCCTAGTAAGCATTGTGCGAACTGAGCTAAAGCCTTGCCCACATTGTCTAGTTTTTAAAATTAGAAATGCAGTGCATGCCTGCCTGCTTCTGAGACATCCTATAGAGTGCTGCTACTCATGTGCTTTTGGAGATGCTGTGAGAATTTAGGAGAAGATGGACGTGGCAATTGCAGTGCAAATCTGCTATCAGCAAGCAACAGGAAGAGTTCTGTGTTTTCCTTAACTGGTTGGTTTAATGGACTTTTTAAAATAAGAGACTTTTAATTAAAAACCTTTGTATGCATATTTTGGGGAAACACTGTCCTCAGGGTATAATATGTAGCTATTACCTTCCTAATTATAGTGAGTGTGACCACTCACAGAAGACCTTTGGTTGATCAGTTCAGTTATGAAAGAAGAAAAAACAGTCATCAGATCATTACCAAAGATTATAGGGGCTCATTCTTCTCTACTGTGCTTCCCTGTCTACACTGGCTGTATATAATTCTGCCCTGGCTGCACATGGTCTTTGGAGGAACTAGAAGGCACAGAAGGGAAAAAGCTAACCAAAGGAAGAACTCTACCAATGCAATGTCTAGAAAGTAGTCATCCTGTCTGGGGTGCAGGTTTTCAGTGATGTAGTTATTTCAGGGGTTATCTTATGCTCTAGTAAGTAACTCTTTAGCCATGTAGCTATAGGTAAGCCCAATATACTCATTGCATAGACTTCAATGGAGCCTATTCTTCATTGTGCTGTTGGTATATACTTCCTTGGTGAAAAGATATTTGTTCAGATTTTTCCAGGGAAACATCATGCAGAAACACAGTAGGTGCTTACATGGTGCTCAGTATACTTTCTTATCTTGCAGCTTCTTTGGAGTTTTTATATTGTGCCCTGTCTTCTCTGGTACATGCATGTGTTAGGGAACCTGAGTCCTGTTTTCCAAACTTCCTTCTTATCTTAGGTCCAGTGATAGGAACCATATAGAGTTAGAGTAGGATCTTGCATCAAAGGCTGAATATATGAGCAAAGTTTTGGTCCTAGAATGTGAGTCACAATGGTTGTGACACTTGTGAATTTCCAGTTCTTAGGGGTCCAACATGTAAGTGGTAGACTCTATAGCTTCCAAGATAGCTATGATTTTAAAACCATACATGATGAAGCAAGCCTGTGGTCTCATACCAAGACACTGATACAGGAGGCTTTTGAATGGAGGCAGCTTTAGTTTCCTAAGGCAAAACCATTACAAAAAGCAAGAAACAACAACAGCAATAAAAGATTGATTTTGTAGAGTTACTTAGGGCAGTTATCAGAAATGGGTGAGACTAATATTTTAACCCTTCTAGTGAATCTAGGAAGCTACCCTTATTTATTATGAGCTTCTCATTCATTTGGCTCTTTTTACTCTACTGCTTAAAATTAAGAACTTAGTAAAATGTTTAAGCAATTAAGAAAAGAAATAGTATGTTGTAACGAGTGGTCTGCGATTACTTTTTGTTGTTGTGGAGTTATTTGAGTTTCTAAACAGATATTCCTAAGAGTATGAAAATGAACCGTGATTTTGAAAAATAGACCTCAGCATAGGCAAAACTGTTATTAATTCCAAGATCTAATCACAGGTCCCTTTAACAGTGTGTGACATTTCTTTTGTGAAATATATGAAATTGCAGTTGTCAGTGAGAAAAATCATGATGAATAGTTTAACAATAATAGAATCACTAATGGTGACTTTGGGGCAGAATATTTGAAATGGGCACCTTACTAGAAGAGCAAGGACTCAGCGCACAAATAAGCGTGTGCAAGCATGTGTAGTGGTTCATATGTGTTCGTGTAGGAGCATCTGAAAACTAAGATAACTTGCAAACAACTACCCCAACCTGTATCCATAGCAACTGAAACCTCATTTTCTGCCTGTCTCAAATACTGCATGCAAGCCTCTCTTACTAACAATTTAGAAACGGACATTGACAAATGATCACGATATTCGCCCTGCCACTTTAAATGGGAAGAAATTTGGCTGAATTCTAATTTGACCAATGAATATTTAACTGATAATACTGCCAGATATGATACTGGCCAAGAGAGCGCAGAGAAATGAATCTAGAGTTGCTATCATGCAAAAACCCTCTAATGAAGGACATGAAAGGAATGCTATAATTGTAGCCTGGAAATCTGCTCCATATTGGGAGATAGAAGAGTATTTGGCCACTTAGAAACTTTGTAGATTCTGTGACCTTAAAGGTTTCTAAACTATGGACAGTGCTTTCCTTTAATGTTTTGTATTTTCAATGTGGCCCAGGGGTTAAAATGTGTAAACTTCAAAGAAATGGAAACAAAATGAAGAATTTAAGTAACAGAGAATTCAGAATCTCAGCCTAAGTCCTAAACTTGCCAAAGTTTTCTTCTGTGTAGATTAAAACATTTGTAAAATCCTAGATACTCTTGGTCATTTACTTGAGCCTCCACAGGCCCTACATATGTTGCTCAGTACTGGGGCTCATGCAAGATCTAAATTAAGGTTACATTTCCAAGCAGATTCAATTAAAATAATATGAACTGAGCATTCATCACCTGTCAGGCTCTGTTCTTAATATAGTGAATCCTTTAATTATTGAAAATCTGTCTGGAAAAGGTGCTATTTTTAGTTGTATTCATGAATGATGGAACCCAAGTTCAGAGATCTTCAGTATTGAAGTTGCCAAAGTTGTATTGAGTAGGATTTGAGAATGAACCCTGGGCTCTTTTACAGCACAGTGATGAATGACTATATGCTACTATGTCCTAGTTTTCTGTCTATGTCCTATTTCCTTTCTCAGTCTCCATCTCATTACACTTTCATTTCTTCTTTTCTTAATCAACTGTACCTATAGAACATAGAGACATTTACATAGACAGAGAGAAATTTATATATGCGTGTATATATGTATATATGTTTATATATAGTCATGCTCCACATAGTTATCAGCCAATAAATTATAAAAGGAGAAAGACCATTTCCTAAAAAATCATAGTAACTGGTCTTAATCAAACTAAGAAAAGTCAACGCACTTGTCAGGACTACTGTGTTAACTACATCCATGACAAATGCCTGAGCCTGAAACCTTCTCACAGTCTTATTAAAAAATGGCTTCAAATAAAGAAGATAGCAATATCAAAATTTTAAATGTTTATTTGCATGTCTACAAAATAAAACATTATGTCACTTTTACTCCTTATTATATTGCATTGAGGTTGAGAAAATTTACATTCCCTTGAAAAATATGCAGTTATTTCTGAATTGAAGTCAATTATCAATTAAGTGAGTTATTTTTTTCAAAGATTTATTTATTTCTGTTATCCATCTGCTTGTTGTAAACCTTTATGACAGAAAAGGACATCAGATCCCACTATAGATAGTTGTGAGCCACCATGTGATTGCTGGGAATTGAACTCAGAACCTCTAGAGGAACAGCCAGTGCTCTTAACCACTGAGCCATTTCTTCAGCCCTAAGTGAATGATTTGCAATCACATACTTTAAAGGCAAAGTCATGAATGAAATTTTCCAAAATGCTTGTCCCAATGTATATGTTTAGTGAGAGTGTGAGTGTATTTAACCATTTCTGATCTGAGGCTGGTACATGACCAACAATTCTGAAAATGGCCCTGTGGACGAGAAAATAAGTTTGGAATCTGGTAATATCCCTTTCGCTAAGCTAAGGAGACAGGGTGACTGTCGTTTTCTTGCAGAGTAGTTAATTTCTTTACATTAGCACCTGGTAACTACTGATGCTTGAATGCTGCATTTTTTTCTCCTCCAAAGATTGACCTCTCACTATTCATCTTTCCTTACTCCATGATGGGCTTAAGGGTGGTTAGTTGCCAAACAGATTGATGGCATCTCCACTCCAGCAAATATTATTAATTGGTTTACAGAATGCAGCTCCTACACATCTTAGCTGAGGTAAGTCCCCTCGGCCATGACAGAAGCTACATTAGCATATCAAAACAGGCCATATTAAACCACCCAGGAAAGAAATGTCCAGTTTAGTTTCAGAGGCAGATTTGTCTGTACAAAGTTTCAATAGGCAGGCTTATTGTGAGACAGGCAGGCCAAACAGTGGTCAGTCTGGTTCACTGAAAAGCAATTCATAGCTAACTGAGACTGTTATTTCAAAAAGCAGCAATCAAAACAAGGTCTTTGTTGCCTTCAGGTTATTTAGTGCTCTTGGCGTATGTGGTCTGCTCTTGTGACCTAAAATCTCCTTAAGACACAATTCCTCCCAGGTTCCCAGTGTGCAGCATTCAAGCACTCCAGTAATTCATCACCATGGCATCTGGAGCCTGGGGACTACAAATTCCCACTTAGAATCAGAAGAGGAATGAGCCGGGGCTGTCCCAGGACTGACAAAGATGGTCTGAGAGATGCTTCTAGATGAGGCAAGGGTGTAGTTGAAAACTATAGAAGACAGACCCAAAGGGAAAATAGAACAGAAGTCAAGCTACAAAAAAGAAGAATGTATAAAGGGAAGAGAAAACAATAAGGTTTTCAAGATAGAGGTGAGTGAGATACCAGGTGGCTTTATTAGATGCCTTTAATCATAACTATGATCCCAAATTAAGCAGGCCTACTGACTTGATGCATGTTGAAAATTACCTCCTTTCCTATATACAGGGCCCTATGATCTTAGCATGAATTTGGAGGTCTTGAGGATTTTTCCTTAAAATTCCAGAATAGGTTTATTATAAAGCAAAGATGGTAACACATTTCCATACACAGGTTACTTTTTGGATAATGGAAGTAAATCATTTGCAAAGATCTGGAATGTATTAAATAATCAATAAATGATGAGTGGATTTAAATCAATGGACACATACACACACAAAAACCCAAATATGAATGTACTTTAAAGGTGATGTGAATAGCTAGAACTAGGCTCTTAGAGGATACCTTTGAATATGTCAAACAGATAAGTCTTCGAGTCACTACTGCATACTGTTATCTGAAACATAGCTACACGTGTGTAAATGTGCGTCATGAACCTGGCCTGCATAGAAGTCAGCCACAGCCTGTTAGGATGAATGTTTTTATCTCCATACCAGCTTTTAATCAGAATTTTCTCTCTCCTCAGCATATGGTGCATCTTTGAACTTAGTGCATTAATGTTTGCTACACAGTTTGATGCTTCATTATTCTCTGACATTCCACTAATATGTCTGTTCTCTCACTCAAATGTCAGTCTTCAAGGCAGGAGATTGCATCTATGCTTCCTATGCTTGCCATTGCTCCATGTAGAGATATTCTACAATAGCCATAGTTTAGGTTTGAAAGGAATGAGACTGTGATGGATTAGTAAGAAAAAGTAAAATATGAAATAGCAAGTAACAGATGGGTGGAGGTACCAGATAGCAACACACCATCAAACTGTGTGCATACAGCATTCAGCACGAATGATTGGGGAAGCCCTGCTGAAAGGGTTGTGCTGGAGTTCCAGGGAGAGCGAGCATGCCTTTGCTTCCCTGTTCCCACTGCAGGGTTTTTAATACCATGCAATAAACAATAAAGACTTCTGTGGGAAAGGATTTCTCTCTAGTTGTTCTCAGGGAATGATGTTTTTATTCAAGCCATTTACTTTTCCTTCTGTTAGCAACAGCACTATGTTTTTACTCTGTGGTGTGTTGCTTTTCTTTCTCTTCCCTAGATGCAGGGCCTCAGAGGACACTTTGGGATGAATATACTTGGGTTTGAATTACAGGAGGTCTACTTCACTTCCATACGCAGCTCCAGAGTAAGCTTACACAGCAAATGCCAATTCACCAGTGTATTTTATATTGCAGTTTCTTTAGTAAGTAAAATAATAATTAGAAAAATGAATAGAAATCGTAAATACAATAGATCTTGAATGATAGGTTGCACAGCTTTCCCGTGACACAATAAGCTCTGATGAGTCGCATTTTCTCAGCTGAGTGCTTATGTTTCTTATACATACATTTGCATGAGTACACATGTGTGTTCAGATTCATGGGATTGCATATGTGTATGCATGTGAGCATATACCTGTGTATGTTTCTAAGAGTGTACATGTATTTGAGAGTATGAGTGTACATGCACGCATTTGTGTTTGTTTGCAGAAGTCAGAAGACAACTCAGATGTCATCCCCTCGTCTTTGCTGCTGTGGTGGTGGTAATTTTTGTTTGCTGGGGTTTTTTTTTTTTTTGAGAGAAGTTCTGTCATTAGCTTGGAGAATGCCAAGTCAAAGAGGATGACTATCTAGAAAGTCCAAGGGAGAAACCTGTTTTTATTTTTTTCCCTCCCAGTGCAAGGATTATAAGTGAAAGCCATTTTGTATGCATGGTAGGTATCAAACTCAGGTCTTTATAATTTGCAGTAAACACTTGACTATTGAGTCATTTGCCCAGACTAAAACTTTATATTTCTTTTTGCCATTACTTCACTTATGTCTTTCTCTCCAACTGTTCTATAAACAATGTAACTTTTCTTAGCATTTAGAGTAGGTAAAATGGTGTCCTTTTTTTTCAAGTAACTTTTCCAAGAATCTCGGATTGTGTGCTTGTTTGAAAAGAGGGTCACTGCAGAGTATTTGAAGTCAGGATTGATGCTATATTGTGCCAGATAAGAATATGCACTAACTCTCTAGGGAATGAATTTCTAAGAAATGAAGAAGGATACATAGAGCAGAAGAAGATGTAAATAATGAGGCATATAGTGTCAACAAGCCAATGGGAACCACAGATACCTAGAAATCACGAGAATGTAAGACAGATTCATGATAAAAAAAAAAAAAAAAGTCCTTCACAGGTTTTTCAGAAAGAACCTAGGGTTTGAAACTCTGGTCAATGGAATTGTAAAAAAGTATGTCTTGCTTGAAGCTACCATTTGTAGCAATCTGCTACAGCTGTTATATGGAAGAACAATGCTACGGTATCCCTGATACGTAAGAGCTTGGCATACAGTAAGGGTTAAATTAATAAATATGAGAAGAAAGCAGGTTCACTACCTGCCCCCATTCTTCCCCTATTCTTTGTGTCTATAATTCTTGGAGTCACCTAAGAGCTTATTGAAGATCCCAATCTATCTGCACAGAAGTCTATGGGGCTTAGAGTATGATTTTATTAACAAACTCCCACAGTGGGGTCTTAGATTCATGAAAAAATTGAATTGGTACTCTTTTATTAATTATACTTTTTAAGACTCTTCGGATTCTATCAAAGGCAGTTCTTTGGCCCTGGTGGACCACGCACCTGAGGAGACGCAGCAGCGTCTCTGCAGCAGGTCTGCCACTGACCTGCTCATTATCGCTGTTGGGAATTTCTGAAGCGGACGCTCCAGCTGTCAGTTCCTTTTTCCTTGATGATGCACCTGGCTGCGTGACATGACCCCAAATCCCGCTTAGAGGCTAGTTTTCTATTTCCATAACAGTTCCCCCAAGAAAACCAAGTCAGAATAAGATAGATACAGAGCCTTTCGTTCTTGGCACTAGTTTCTCCAAATAGTATTGTCTGGGTAACATTAAATAGAAAACTTCACATCTCAATCATTTAAGTTCTGTCACCTCTGAGAAACATGCCTCTCAAAATGGAGGTGATCACTTCTCATAAACAGGATGTTTTGTGTTCCTTATTCATCTGCCCCTTTATGACTTTCTCATCTAGACTGCTGAATTCTCAAATCAAAACACATAGCAGGCTGCAAGCTCAAATTGGCATCTGCAGTTCAAGCTGTGCGCTCTCCGCTGTGTCCCACCCTCCCAGGAACTCTGAGACCTGCACTTGCCATTCAAGTGAGTGTGAACAGCTGTCTGGGCTCTGTCAGGCAGGGCCAGCTACCTTTCTAGGCATTGTCCCCTCTGATTATATCCCTCTTGCTTAGGATGCCTTCTTCCTACACACCTGAAAGAGCACCCCCAAACTCAGAGCTAGAATTTGGAGGTTAGTTCATCTCATGAATTTGCACAAAGTGTTTTGGAGGATTTGTGCTCTTGTCAGGATGGATTTGTTATGAAAGCCAAATGAATCATGAAGTGTATGTAGTTGGATAGTAAGTCAAAGAGGCAGAGGGTAATAAAGGGTTGCAGAACATGTAAACACATTGAACTAGCTAGGGTGCCTGCCTTCATATAATCAACGATATGGAGTGCTAAACCTCTGCCTTTTGGTAACAAGACAGAATGTAAATATATTTTATGGCAGAATAATAGATAGATACTGGAATTTCATGTGCACTGTTAGCACTTCTACCATGAGGAAAATGAGTTTTAGCTGACTCTCACTCATTTTTTCCCTGTAAATTGTACGACATCGTGAATCTTTGTCCCACAGTTACCTTCATGCTCCTGTCCTCCTTTCATATACTATGGCTGCAAAACGATTCCCCACGCTGTTCTCTGAGGCCTTGTCTCCATAGGCCTCCTTCCCAAGGCCTGCTATGCTCAGACCAACCATGTGACTCTGGTGACTCTTTGAACTTTTTAAACAGTTTTGGTAAACATTAATATACAAATTAAGAACTTTGGTGCTATCACTGACATCTTTCTTCCCTCTTTTTACTCAAATTACTAACACCTTCTTTTATATTACAAGTTTCCACTATGGGGCCTTAATGTTAGTTTTGGAGAGTAGAAAAAGTTCTGACATAGGTTTCCTTTCTGTCCTTTGATCTTCAAAAAATGTTCTTATGTTAACTTTTACTAGTGAGATGAGAACAAACATCTATTCCCACCAGACTGGACACTATAAACAACCAAATTAACAGCTCCACAAAAGTCCAATATGATTAACTGATGAATTAATTGTGCTTATTTACAAGGTGAGGGGTTACTAATAGGAGCATGGGTGACCTCAAAATAGTGAATAACACAAAAGAGCTCAGACAAGCCAAGCTAATCTGAGAACAAAGGATAATGCTGAAGGCATTACCATACCCTATCTCAAGTTATAGACAACAGAGTCATAGTAATAAAAACAGCATAGTGTTTGCACAAAAACAGATACACTGTGACATGGAATAACAGAAGATTCACCTGTAACTACAGTCAGTTGAATTTTTAAGATGGCCTACACTCACACTGGAGAAGGACAGTGTCTCCAATAAAGGGGAAAACTGGATGGTTTCATGTAGGGGAAAAAACTGCTTTCTCTTCTCTCTGCACTAACTAATAATGGATCAAAGGCCTCTCAGTAAAACCTAAAACTCTCAAACTTGTAGAAGAAATGGTAAGGAGTAAATTATAGGATATTCGCATAGACAAGGACTTAAAAAAGTCAGTAAAATGAACAGACAGCCTACATTATTGGAGGAGATCTATGCCAGCTATACATCTAATGGAAGATGAATATCTAGAATACATAAGAGCTAAGAAAAGAATAAAAATAAAAATAAAACACAAGGGCCATAGATCTGAACAGAGAGTTATCAAAAGAAGAGATGCAGATGGCAAATAAACATTTAAAAAGTTTTAACACCATTAGCATCAAAGAAATGAAAATTAAAACAACTTTGAGATTTCCTCTCACCAAGTGAAAATGGCTATCATCAAAAAATAAAAAAAAAAATGTTGTCAAAGACGTGGAGGAAGGAGAATCTTTATTCCCTGTTGGTGAGTGTGTAAACCTATGCAGCCACCATGGAAAGCAGTGTAGCATGTCCTCAAAACCATAAGTGAGAACTAGCATATGACCTAGTTAGACCATCCCAAAGACTCTATATCCTTCTACAGAAACATTTTTTCATCCGTGTTCAATGCTGCTCAATTTACAATAACCAAGAAATGGAAGCAACTTTGATATCATCAACTCCTGAATGAATGAATAATGAAAGTGTAAAACACATACACAATAAAGTTTTATTTCACTGAGATAATTGAAATTGAAATTGCAAATCAGTAGGTAAATGGATTGAACTGGAAAATAGTATACTGATTGAGGTCACTCAGTCTCAGAAAGACAAATGCTATTTCTTCTTTCTCCCATTTGGAGCCTGACTTCAAGTCTTTGGGTTTGTGAATTGATTTAACGTGGAGACCTGCAGAAGTTAGGAAACTAGAAAGATGCTTTTCTACCCCAGATTTCTCCAGTTCATACTTTCATTTCACTTATCTTTCACTCCTCATTACACTAGGAAGTATCAACAGCTCTCTTACCTTTCCTATAGACCTGGTTATATCTATACTGCTCTGCTTAGTTAGTTGACATAGTCATGTGGTTAATGTCCTATTCCAATGGTGAAGAGATGACCATGTTATATCTTGAAAAAAAAGCCTAGCTCACACTAGTTTATAATTTTTTATAAATTAAACCTGCCAATAACAGAATGGTGGTAATTTACTAAGCACATAACTTATCTCAGATATTTGGCTAACAAAACAAAGAAGCCAATTCAGTAGATCTGAGGCAGAGGCTCAGAATCTGCCTTTTTTTGGCAAACACTCTTTTAGGAAGATTGCTATACACTATGGGAAAACAAACTCAGGGCTAAAATTTCATGGTCTTATCTATTTGGTGAGGAAATGAATTCTTGGGATCTGTCTCATTTTTGCTTTGTGACTTTGTTTTTTTTTTTTTTTGGACTATTTGAGCTAATAAGAAAATTGGGTTTTGTTTTAAAAATTCTCTCACTTTACACTTAAGTAATTTTTTCAATATTCTTATTTCCTTTCCCAGTAACACTAATAAATGGGAGTTGGCTGTCATTGTTACTGGCAGTGTCTGTCTGCAACTGGTGTTTCCAGATTCTTGGCATCTTGTTCAAAGAATTTAAGAAGTCCTTACAGAGACCAAAGTAGAAAAGGATTTTACTCAAAGGCAGAGCACAAGTTCAGAGTGAAAATATTGCATCAGGCCAACAGCACCAGAGTAGGATTTGCTCAGGAGCTTCTTGGGTACATACCAAAAATTCCTTTTGTGGCTTCAGAGGGAGGAGAAGTTGGTAGTTAGGGCTGAGATGTGTTCTATTTTGATCTATAGGCTGAGTTATGTATTCCTTTGTTCACTGTTCATGTTCTTCCCTATGATACATGCGATTTTAATCATAGGCATGCCTGATTCTGCATAGCAATAAGACTGTGTAGTTGATTTGAATGAGAATGTCCCCCATAGGTGCGTTTGAACACTTGCACCCCACCTCCACATTGGTGGTACTGTTTGGTGGGAGGTTTACAAAGTTGAAGTACAACACAGGGCATGGGCAATAGTTTCAAGCCTCCACCACTTTCAGCTTGTTCTCTCTGCTTTGTGCTTGTGTGTGAAGATGTGAATGCTTAGCCTCCTATTCCTGCCGCCACGCCTACTGTTTGTTGCCGTGCCTTCCTGCCACGATGGACGTTTGTGTCCTTGGAACTGGAAACTAAAATAAATTCTTCCTTAAGCTTCCTTGGTTATGGTGTTTCATCACAGCAACAGCCCAGGTCACACAGTCATGTAAATTCTTTCATTTTAATGGAATAGTGACCATTCTTGTAACTATAGTAAGTTCTTTCAAGCTCCCATGTTCGCCTCCCTGGAGATACCTTTAGTCTTCAGAACTAAAAAGTAACTATTTCTTTAGACTTTTGCCTCCACAACTAACTACCCCTCAACTTATTACTTCTAATCATCACCCCCTCATCGCACCACCTCTATCTCCTCACCCGTCACTTCAACAACTCACAGTAATGTTTCTTTAACTGGTTGTCTCCTTACCTTGTTATGTCCTTTTCCTAATAATGGCCAGCCAAAAAGATGTTTATCCATCACCTCAACCAACCTCTGATCCAAAAGAAACTTGTTAATCTCTTTTACCTCTCATCTCTCTTCTTCCCTGTAAAATACCCGAGCCTGTAGGCAGATGATAGACTGATTATTAGAGCTAATTTTCTCCCCAAACAAAGCCTGGATGGTGTGGTATTACTTAGATGCTCTTTTTTTCCTCTAAGTAGAAGTTTTTTTTTCCCATTAAAAGTTACGTAGAGGACAGAGTTTATCATAGTGTGCATACACCTAAAATCTGTGGAACTTGTATTGGTCCAACATGACTAGATCTAGGATGTAATCCAGAATGTGTTTGACCACAAAAGGATAAAATGGTAGTCAATAGGGGTTGCTAGGATGTTATTAGAGCTTGGGGTGTGAAATGACCAGGGGTTGTGTTTTGAGAAAGGTGTTTGAGTAGCTCTATGCCGGTAGGATGCCAATTGCTAAGTTGTGAACCATCTGTTTTATAGGGATTATTCTTCAGACAGAGCATGGTCAGAAACTGAAAGTGGGAAGATTTCAATCGTACTCCTTTCGTACTGAAAGATTTTAAGATTGCAAGGTATTTGACATTGAGAACTGTGATATTCATCAAGCTTTTTCATTTTAGAAAAGCTAGTCAATTCTTATCCTTTTTTGTATATTTAGATAAGAAGCCAATGGGAGAGAATTATAGATACCAAGTTGCCAAGAAGTTGTAAGAAGCCTGAAAAAGTACCCGACAAAAACAGAATCAAGTGTCAAAGTCTTCTGTTTGGTTAGAAGGTTTGCATACTGTGTGGAATTCTCCACATTCCTGCTCTCTGGGTCAGTAACTTTTAGAAAAAGAGACAAAATGGAGCCTCCATTGTGCGTGTTGTTGCCATCCCCTGCCCTCTGCTTGAAGTTATTTTATGTTATATTCAATAGTGGTTTTCCAGACGGTTCTATTTTACATCGTTTAATTACGTTATGAGGATGAATGATGACTGTGGGCCTGTGTGGCCCCACAAAGAACATCACCTCTCTGGTTCCATCAATGCTGTGAAAACTAATGAAGGATTTATTCCGTGAGGTAGAAAGGGGGTTGCTCTACAAAGTTATTAGGGTGAATTTAGTGGGCACATGGATGTATTAATGTTGTATCAGAAAAACAAGGTCCACAAGTTATCAAACACACCAGACAGACGGAAAGAATGTAAGGCTCTCATTTGGGCTACATGACACCACCACTGTAATGAGAGTAGTCAGCACTGCCTGTCACCTGACACCTCGCATGTATGTCAATGACTGATTGCAAAGAACTTGGGCCTATTCCTGGAGCCTAGCCAGCTGTTGGTGCAGGCTGCTCAACCACTGTCTGCTCATGCATCTGTTTGCCTGCCTGGACATACAATCCATCAGCTGCCTGATGTAGATCGTGACCTGTCCTGTACCTTCACCTTACAGTGAGACTCATCACATCTTTCCTCCCAGCCCTGACTTTACAACTGTCTGACTCTACAGCCATGATTTCTTCCCTGCGGCTGATCTGTGCTCATTATCTCATAAGACTCTACTTATATTTCTATCAATCCAGCCCTGAGATCTTGGAACTCTGTTGCTACCTCTTATAACTTTTATACCCATTTCTGTAATATATAGGCATATATATGTAGAAAGAGATTTACTGTGTGATATAAGAGTTAAGATTAGTAATTAAGGTTAGAATAAAAGAACCTATGTTCACTTTGGTCAGATTACCAAGGAAAATTGAATTGTCAGTAAAATTGCTACTTAATGGTACATTGTTATTGTATTGCTTTTTTTTCCTTTTTAAATCTTTCATTGTGGAAAGAGGCAAACATGTCTGCTTCTAGCATCTGTAGGAGAACAGGCAGGCTTGAGTCTACCTGGCATACCGCGCTTCTGAGTAAGAAACACTCTGATCCTGAATATTCCCAGAAGTCAGAAAGAACACTGAATTCTGAGGTAGCACCATAGGCATAGCTAGCCTGTTGATGAATCTGTGCTCTCTGTGTCTCCTTTTATGTGCTTCTTCTGTATAGAGACCCTGGAGGTATGAGCACTCATTGTCTAGTCTGAGAAATTGTGCTAACCTATCATAGCCAATGGGCTTCCACTACGTAAGTAGTTACTCACATTCTTTAGTGGTATTTAATTTGTATTTTAATAAGTAAAGCCTGCCTGAAGATCAGAGAGTAAAATAGCCCCAGTGGTCAGCCTTACAGACCAGGCAGTGGTAACACACATTTTTAATCCCAGTAGCCACCCTAGTTGCCATAGAAACTGGGCAGTGCCTCCTTTAACCCAGTGGTGCACATCTTTAATCCCAGAACTAAAACAGCTAATAAAACAGAAGGAGACAATTCTCAGTCTCAGTCACATTCGAGATTCCTGGAGGCAAGACTGTCATTTTGGACTGAGGAAGAGGTAAGTGTCAGTGTCTGGCTGTTTCACCTTTCTGACCTCCAGGTTGACTTTATTTATTAAAATACAAATAAAATGTGACCACAGCATTCAATAAAGCAGATCCTGTTCCCTGAAAGTATCTCTGGAATGTATATTCTATTCACCCTTTACTAATCCATGGGCCTGCAGTCTGGTTGGGGACAGACTCATGTGCCTTGGGTAACTCACACTTGATGACTTCCGTGCTGCTACATGATTAAAAAATTGGAATTGTGAACTTGTAACCACAAGAAAGTTTTGGTTTATATTGGTCCTGATTCTTCAGTGTGACTAATTTAGTAGTGAAGGCAATCAGGATGATGAGGAGGATGAAGATGATGAAGATGGTGATTCAGACTGACATCAAGAGTTTGTAGTGTCCTCGACACAGTGATATATCTTTCTCAGATTTAACCCCAGCTAAACATATGAAAACATAATGATATCTGTACTCTTATTTTACAGTTAAGAAGAAAACTAGGGGAAAGAATGCACTAATTATAAGTTTGAACACATCAGAACAAAATTTGAGGGCAGACTCACATTCAGGTATTCTGGACATAGACCTTTCCTTTTTGACAGTTAAGTTACTTCTGGAGGATTATAAGTCAATCTTAATTTCTCCAAATACACTCTCTAAAACACGATTTTGCAGATTATTAGCTGACACTACTTAAGAAACATATTTTAATCATATTTAAATGTTTATGGGACATGGTTAAATAAAACAGATTTTTATAATCTCAGAACTTCTAGAAGCCTCCAAGTTTTGCTTGATGCTTGAAAAGCCTGTTTAAAATTCTCTTATTTTTATTTTATTTTTATTTTTTGGCATCTGTTTTTGTTTCACCTGCATACCCATTTCTGGTCTTACAAGAACAGTCATTTCTTGAATCACCTGCTTTGGATGGAACCTCAAGGTTCCACATTCAGACTTTTATATGACTGGTTCATTGGACTTTTTCTGCTTGGGATGGTTGACTGCTCCTAATACTCAGAGATCCCTTTGTTTATTAAACAGTCCAACTCATGGTATACAGATAGCTATCTCATGTATTCAGAATGTTTCCTGATGGCTTCTCCAATTTTATTTCCCTCATAAGCTTTTCCCTTGCTGTTCTTTCCATGGTCTAATTGAGATCATTCAGTTTCCATAATTTTTTTTTCATTGTTGCATTCTTTTCTGCATTCCATTTGGTAATCTGGTCTGAAGCATACCAGTTCATTAGTTTATGTGTTAAATATCTAAAATTTGATGGTTGAAGAGGATGTCATAGAAATGGACTTTGTGTAATTTGGAATCTTTCAGTAATTTTACGGTAAGAAGAGTGGTTTCCTTCAAGAAATTCAAGTGTTTAGAATGCCTATAAACCTTGGAGTGATGCACCGGGGACTCTGAAATAGTCAAGGGAAAGACATAACTGTAAAGTTTTTGCTGTAGAACTCAAGAATTGTAAGGAATATGACTAAGAAGAACATAGGAACTGGGGTTGGGGCTTAATGGTAGAGTATTGGGCTGACATCAAGAGGCCCAATTTTGATGCAGGCAGAACCAGACAAACACAAATACAAATAAAAAGCCTAAGTAAAGTCTGGAATCTTTATTAAGGACATTTGAATCAGTTAGGCAATTTTGAGACCCAAGGAAACGCTATCAACTCTTTTTCCTTGATGCTACTTTTGTTTTAGTTCATGTCTTACATTACTCCTCTTAGACTACTGATGTCATTCTCTGGTCTGTCAGGTAAGCAGTGCCCAGGGAAAGGTTGGGGTACTGTGAACACTGTTTTTAACTGTATTAAACATAGACATGAGCACTGTGAGCATGAGACATTTTCAGAATGATAGGGGCAAGACAACGCCATCCTATAATGACAGGGATTGAGGACGTCTTGTGCTCCATCCAATTTGGTTCTTGGCAACCTCTGTGTTCCCAGCAAGAATGAGGAATATGAAACAGTTGAGACAATAATGCTACTTGTGTTCTTGTGGTAACATTTCCAAAAGTTTGCCCAAACCACGAATAATGGATTTTATAAGGATTCTACAAATGTGAAATATTAGAAACAACTCTTGTTCTCAATCTCTTCCACAGGAACCATATTCTTTATAAATACCACCATGAGTGCATAACTGGGTTAAATGTAAATATCACAATGCTCTTCTGTGTTGAAATTTAAAATGGCTACTTTTATACTATTGAAAATCACTGGTTATTCAGAGCTAGTTATAGAGAGCAGAATGTCTATGTGATTGCACGGTTTCAATTACTATCATTATGACATTATGCACAAAGGCTGATTACCTTCCATTTTGTACAAACTTCTTGTTGAAACTGGGTTAACAGACTTCACAAGAACTTTTCTCATGATATTGCTCATAGGAATATAATGCAATAATTAAAAATTTTTTTTTGTTGTTGAGTATCCTGTTCTCCAATTTCAACATCATGGTAGAATGTCTCAACATTAATATATTTATTGCTTAAAATGATTCATTTACATGAAGCCATTTTTTGTCTCAATGGGACTCTCTCCATTGTTTAGAGTGACATTCAGCTTAAGATAGATAGACTTTCCTCCCTGTGTAAGGTGCCAGTGGTGATAAATCATGACTGTCTCCTTCCATCTGTAACTTAGTAAGGAATAGGAGCTATCATCTAGAGTAGATTTTGAGAGATTAGAAATATTTCATTTAAAAATATGCATAAGTAAAGTGGGTTTTTAAAGGCCTTTACTAAGCATAAACTAGAAGACTAAGAAACATAGCTGGCACAAGGAATGTGATTTTGCTAGAGAAGCAGAAAGGAATAGACTGGGAAATTGCAGATGACTCCTTTCTACTTCTGAATTAATCAGGTTCCATCCTCTGCGCAGGCCACAATGCCCATCTGTGTAAAGGGAGGGTGTGGTTAGTGTTATGAAGGATCTATTCTCTGACACTTCCTGAGGAGCATGGCCATAGGATGGGAAAAGCACAGAAATGGGGTGAGAAGAGAGAGGTTTTCTGTGTCAGTACTCTGGCAGTGTTTATTCGGAATCATTATAGTCTATTGATTTTGAAGGCTATACTTCAACTCTTTGCTAGTGAGAGGTGAAGTGAATAAATAAGATTTAGTAAAAGGGAATCATCTGTTTGCATTGGTTAGAAAATTTTGCTCATTATGATATGACTTGTGGAATTAGGGTGATAACTGAAGGCAACCAAACCATTGAGTAATGAAGCTTTAAGTGTTAAAGTTAGGTTCTGCTTCTCTGCTGGTTGATCTTTTCTTGAGAGACACAACACACATAGACACATACAGAGACACAACACACATAGACACATACAGAGACACAACACACATAGACACATACAGAGACACATACCCACCCACCCCCAACACCTATTCATAGGGAACCCAGGACAAAGGAAATCACAGATACCACCAAAGTCCAATGTGTGGAACAAGTGAGTTTTATTGGAGTTACTTAAACAAATATATGAGGGACAGAAAATTACTCAAAGAGAGCTGTACCACCAAAGCCCACAAAGTCTTGCAACTTGGTGTCCACTGTAAACAATTCAACAGGTTGGAGGGTGCCCTTCCCTTTAGTATTCCCTGCAGATGTCTGGCCTCAGAGTCTTACTTACAGCTTGTCTGAGAGTGACTCTCAGCAGTCTTTATTATTTACTCATAGGAATAAGTGACCTAGTGAATCTGTGAATTTCAGGGAGCTCCTGAAGCTGTTTTGAATTGTTTATCCCCTGGTTTGCTGAGATTTTTTTTTCTTCCAGATGGAATGTTCCAATCTTAAGGAAACTCCTATGCAGCACTATCTTTGTTAAGTGTGGACACTTAACAAAGCACTGATTCTCACCTGGTGGCAGCTACCTGGTCTTACTAAATATCCTTTTATGGCCTTTCTTCTATGATGTTTAATATCCACTGTCACCCCCACAACAATGAATAGAAGTCTATTGAATACTCTATTGATCCATGGTGGCTCTTTTAATCATAAAAACCTAGTAGTTTGGGTATGTAGTCAAATAACACAGTTGACAGTCTTATTTTCCCCATGTTTCTGGGGGTAAAGACAAGGAGAACTTAACACATTGTTATTTTAGATGATAACATTATATATTATGTTATATATGAAATGGAGGAAGGGATATATTCATGAATGTTCACGAATAAAATAGTCTATAACGGTTTTTCAAGAGTTGAATATTTAAGGTGTCAATAGATTTTGGAATATATAATCACTTCCATGATTTACTTGTGTGAACCTGTTCAGGGAAACAGTCAAACCATTGGATAATCATTACATTCAGATGTTCATGGTTGCATTGTACATAAATGCTAAACACTAGAAACAGCACAAGGTAAATGAATGTTTTAAGAAGTGCCTGTGTCATCAATAGTGTATTTAATTATGTGGATATGAATTACAATGTGAAATAACAGGGAAAATGCTTATAAAATGCAATCATTTAAAACAATCAGGATCACAAAGTTATCCAAGAGTAATGGAAACCTTGTGATAGAAAGCAAAGAAATACCATAAACCTTAATGTTAGTGGAAGCTCTGTTTGGGAGATACACTGACAGAGAAATTCAGCTATTTTCTTCTTTTCAATTGTCTTCACCTCTCACATTTCCTACAGCAAGCATTTCAATTAAGCTGAAAAAATATAAACATTCTACTTAGCCTTTCATTTGATTCCCTCCAATTCTCAGATGGAAAGAAAGCCAATTTTCAGCCCAAGCCCCTATCTCAGGCTCTCTCCCAGAGACTGAATGTTCCCTTACATCCTCCCTAAGCAGCTTAGCCCTAAAGCTGGCTCAGAGGGTTTCCTCCCACCCCAGCCCTACTGCTTCCTGCAGCAGTGGCTGTCCCCTTCATCTCCAGTCCCGAATCACATTATGATCCTTCTCCAGTAGCAGCTCCGGCTCCCCAGACCCTTGGCACTGCCCTTCTTCTCTCCTTTCCTGATTTCCCTTTTGAACCCTCCTGGCATTCTTAGTCCAAGGCCAGATGGCTGAGTTTCTGAAGCATTAACGCTTCCTGTCTGCTGACTCAGAGCTGTTTAGAGGCCATCACCCATACCTGCCTGGTAAAGAGGGTTCCACCACAGCAGGTTGCCTGGTGGGATTTGACAGCTATGGTGATGAAGGGGCTGGAGAAATTGTCCAACGGGAAATTAGCTACAACACAGGAGTGGTGTTACATCATTCATTTGGATCACTTGGGAAGCATGGAAAATACTTAATGAGCACCCATTAAAGGCTGTTTAAAGGGTTACCATTGTGTAAACTTGTTTCTGCAATTCAATTTAGTTAATGGACTTGCATACTTTTCCTTATAGTTGATGTTGCCATCACTTATGTCAAACTTACTTACAGATAAAATATTTTCCTAGTTTTTATTTTACATAGACTCAAGCAGGTCATTGCTTATTTGCTGTCACTACTGGTCAATCTGGAAAATGTGAACAGAAACACTAAGCCCTTCAAAAAGTGAAAAGGAAAGTATACATCATGCCTTTGGTTAGGACCAATTTTCAAAAATAAGTGACACTCACTCTGGGCAAGCCAATATGAAATGCATGGTACAAGAAAATAGGAGGAAACAAAGACCGACCTCTCCAGAAACTGGCAGTGTGACTATGGAGTCTCTCCTATCTACTTCTTTAAAGGGAGGGCACAGAGAGTTCGGAGTGGGACCCAGTGCCTGCAGCAAGTGTCTGGCAAAAATTCAGCAGTTTAAGGACAATGTCCTTTTGTCTTTCCTCTGTGCCGTCAAATGGGAGCCTGGCTTTACACCCGAACTGGATTTCTGGACCATTGCAGATGGCACGACATTGAAGACAGAGTTGAAAGGGGGAAAGGACAGCTTTCTCATTTTGCATTGCTTTCGCAGAGGAAACAGGCTTATTTTGTCAGGGATTACTTCTATAGTGCATTATTGGAGACTCTCCTACATTGCTGAAATCTGAAAAACCCTGTGCATGGAGCTGGCTCTTTGGGGCTTCGTTGGTTGCCTTTTGTCACTGATGTTCATTCTGTCCTCTTTATGCCGGCTGTGGGTAAGGGTGGGGGGAAATAAACTCTGAGTAAAGACAAAAACAAAGCTACAATTTCCCCCAGACATACTGTCTCATGCCATCATTTAGGAAAAGCAGCATACATTCTCCCAAACTACTTATTGACAAGGTTAAGAAAATGAATCCCAAAATTTTCTAATGAGTACTAATTATATAAGACTTCATATTCTGCTAGAAAAGATAACTCATTAAAATTGAATCTTTAAAATATACCTCAAATTTATAATCCTGCTCAGAGTTTCTTCATTAATGGATAATTTCTTATTATATACTAGTAAAACATCAATGCACACTTGAAAACAAGTATAGCTCAACTTCTTTTAAGTTATAGGAAGCTGAGTGGGGAGGCTGGACCAGTCATGGAGATTCATGAGAAAGTAGGACATCTGGGAAACTCTGGCAAATAAAAATGTAAGGGACAGGAAACAAAATAAATCCCTAAGCAGAAAACTGACCAGGCCCACTGATTCACTGGGAAATTTTCTTTCTTTCTTTTGATTGTTCATTTTGAATTCTGGTGTCATGTTGTCAAAAATCAACTCTTATAAGCCAATAGCTAGCATCCTAAAACTTGACTTCTTGCCATTCCAGCTGTCACAGCAGGAAGAGATTTTGCTGCCACCACAAAATTTCATCATGGTTAGAGCTGAAATATTGGTCAATTTGAAGGGCAGGGGCAGCATTTAGTGCAGATTCCACATGTGAAATCGCAATTCGCCGCCTCAAACTTTCTCTCCGTGTTGAACTGTGTGTCACCTTACATTTCTTCAATGAATAAACTACCCACCAATTTGCACTGCTAATATTAGCAACTACAAACTTTGTATAGTTGTTGGTTACAGGATTTTCTGCTGTGTAACACCTTTCTAAGTTCCTGCAGCTACTCAGCAAGCTGGCTGCTGCCAACACCTCTGTGCCTGTGTTGACACCAGACTCAGAGACGTGACTCGGTTCACCTATAAAGTAACACAAGCTGAAAGTGAGAGATGAGATTACTGAAACCCTACATCAGACAGAATTGAGTAACATACAGTTCTAATCTGGGGAAATATATTTTATAGCTAGGAACTTTATAAGGTTCAAACAAAGAAGCTCACGGGCAGATTGTTCAAGTTCCTAAATGACAGAGACATAAGGAAAACACTAGGCAGGTAAGAGAAAGAAAACTCCCATTTATTGGAGTGTTTGTTCACTTTTAGGAAATGGGAAAAATTAATTAATATTGCCTATGTCTTCCACTACAGATAGATTAGATTACTCAAGTTCTCTCTCTTTCTACGTGGTGTCGTATGACCTTCTACCAGGTTTTATGCCTCAGGGCAGAGTGAATGTTCTAATTTAGTTATTAAGAATAAATACTGTGGCTCAAGATAAACCTGAACTCTTATGGTGATAAAATTCAAATGTTATTTCAGTTAGGGTTATAAGGAATAATTAAAGGAGTAGATGATAATTCAACAATTTAAATGCAAGCAACAATAGGAAAAATACCAGGAGGAATTTGAGAAGCAGAAGCTTGATTTTAGAATCCTTTATTCTTTTGAACAAGAATATTTTCCTTTTTTTTTCCTCCCCACAGCGGCCAGTTTTCCATTGAAAAATACTATTTGGTACATTAAGGGAAACTTTTAGTGGGTGTGCCTCACTTCTATCTAGTTCAGCTTAGTTACCCCAGGGAAGAAATCCACCTTATATCCCTTGCTTTTGCCATCAGTCCCTGCCACCTGGCTCTCATGGTTTGAAATTCTTTATATGTTATTGACTATTGACCTGGTAATTCAAGCTCGTTTCTGTCTTCTGGTCATTGAATAATAAACACATGAATCCCTCACTACAGAAAAATATGATAAAAGTATTCTATGTGCTCATACAATACCAAAGCACAGTAATCCCAATGTATTGTATCCTGGTGCTTAGGGATTTAGATAAAATCATGAACCCTATTCTGAAAGTACAGTCCCTGAATTTTTTTCAGAATGTCTTCCGTATCTACCATTCAACCAAATCCACATCTTTCAGTGCCTTCTGCCATAAAACTATTCATCTACAGTCTTTTGTTAGCATTGTCAATAAAGAAATTTGAATAGACAAGTTTGCATTTGCAAGGTATGGCTTTCAAAATTATTCTAGTATCTAGTATTATTCTAGAAATGAAATAACTAAACCCCATGTTAGTTAAATAATATTATAACTTAAGACATTTTTCTGTTACTAAAACTTGGTTTATAGGACTGGTAGTATTGTACAAAGATACTTTCAAATCTATAAAAATACCATGAATAGTAAAAATATTTAATTAAGGATGGGAGAATAATTAAATTTGTATAGTAATAAATATTGAAATATTTCAAATTCAAGTATGAAAAAAATCTGAAAATTAATGCAGACTAGATATAACTAAATTCTTCAGGCATCTCCTCAAGAATTTAGTAAATTGACAGATGTTGTACATTTTCTGAAACTTAAGAGATGCCAACTTTGATCCCATTTACCCTTGATGTCCTGAGCTTAAGGCCAACAGGTATAGTGGGACTTCTGTAAAACTTTTCTGTACTAACAAAAGTAAGTCCTGAAAGATGAAATGGTGTCTAGGGTTTATATTAGATGTTGGTTTTCAATATTTTAGGCAGGTGAAGACACTTACAGTATGATCATACCATAATGAGTGCCAAGCCAAGACACCTTAGTATCTAGTTATGTTTAATCTCCAAGTTTTAAAGCAGAGAAAATAGAGTGGGCAGGATAGACATGTGAGCTAATGAGCTCAGGATAGCAGAAAGTGCTCATTTCCATCCTGGAGTTAATTCCTCCTTCAGCCAATACTCATCTGCTGCATAGATGCGCATGTGATGACTTCTGGACATCCAAAGAATCTTCATGGTTGAAATCATGGTGATAGCTTGTGGCTCCAGATTCATGTCTTCTGTAAACACAAGAGAGATTGGAAATAGCTTTTTCTTGTGGGAAAACTTGAAAACAATATAAACACTTCCATTCAACCGAATCAGTGATGAATTAATCTCTCTTTACGTCTTAATAGAACTTGTATAGGATAGAAAGGCATTGAGAATTCCTGATACGGCCTGGAGTTTAAAACCTTTTGCTTAGCTCGCTACTAAATCTACTTAGGAATGGTAATTCCCTTCATGTCCTGCTCACTCATTGCTTGTCAGAATTCAGCTTTGCTAAGACAAGAGGTGACAGTGAAATGTGATTCCTATAGAGTAATAATCATCAAACAAGCTGAGTTTGCCATTTTTAAAAAGTAATTTCTAGTGAAAAGCTATCCTATATTTCCTGGTTGTAAAAATAAGTACAGTCTTTTGTAATGAAAGGTGACAGGGAAGTAAATTTAAGACAAAGGTCCCATAATTATGACATGCAGAATCTATGCTTCAGTGCTGGCTCTAGCCCACTGATGCGAGGACTTCCTGCTGTTTGTGGCAGTTTGGTTACTTTTCTCCTTTTCTGTACTTTGTTAATGGTGATCATTTCCCTTCAGTGACATAGAAGCAGAAAATCTGAAATTTTACTTTGAAGGATGCCTTACTCATATTTCCCATCCAATGAGCTGTTCTTTGTTTCAATCCATTTCTAATCTGGTTTCCTTTTCTCTTTTCTTTTCTTTTCTCTTCTCTTCTGTCTCCCCCCCCCCTCTCTTTTTGCTAGAACTTTTCTTTCCCCAAATTCCTGCATTTTCCCCACAGCCTGGGACCTTCTTTGCTCATCCTACATATTTGTTTTCACTTAGAATGTCACATACTTTAGTTGTTACTATGATCTCATCTCAACTGCTTCACTTCTTCAGATGAGCCCCTATTCTCTGTTGCTGTGACAAATCCCGTGATCTAACACAAGGGAGAAAAGGGTTTATCTAGATTACAGCTGGTACAGGAGAATTATCTTTATTCTGTCAGTCATGTTATAAATAAATGCTGATTGGCCAGGCAGGAAATATAGGTGGGAAAACCAGACAGGAAGTAGAAATGATATAATGAGAACAGGAGAATTCTGGGAAGGAGGAAGTTGATTCCTCACACTCCTGCCCAGACCACCGAAGCAGCATGATGCGATCTGCCCCACTGAAAAAAGGTACCCAGCCACAAGGCTAACATAGATCAGAAAATGGGTTAATCAAGATGTGAGAGTTAGCCAGTGAGAGGCTAGAGCTAATGGGCCAATCAGCTTATAATTTATGGAGACCTATGTGTGATTTTCTTTGGGGCTAAACAGTTGTGGGGTACCAGGAGGGACAGAAACCCCAACAAGCAGGCCCCTTCATGTTACATACAGCTCCAGCTTACAATCCTTGACAGCTAAAGTCAAGGTAAGCTTTCAAGTAACTAGTCCCACTATAGTGACAGTCAAACATAGGGAGCAAAGAATGAAGCCAAGCTGCCTGCCTGATAAGGACTCAGCTAGTTCTCTCTGTGCTTATTCAGTCCAGGTTTATATCTTAAACGATTGCCTAGATCTTCCCACATCAAGGCAATCCTCACAGACATGCCCACAGGCCAACCTGAACTAAACAGTCCTTTCAATTGATGCCCTCTTCCCAGGTGAGTCTATGCTGTAGCAAGTTGATACCTAACAAACTCTTCAAACATGCCAATCTGGATCACAGGCACAGTGGTTGTATTTTCTCTTTACTTGACATGTTGGTAACTTTCACTTTATTGCCTTTCTTTTGTATATTTGCACAGGTGCTTATATTATGTCAAACTTCTAAACTACTCCTAAACTAAAATGTAATTTTTGTATCCACTCTATGGACAGGGTTCAGCACACAGTAAGTGTTAAACCAATATTTGCTCTGTAAATAAATTATGAAAGTCTTACTCAGCATAACATTTGAGTTTTACCAGTATCTCAAGCCTAGAAAGTTCCAAAGTTACCTTGTAGTCTTTCCTTGCAAATTCTCTTTCGTGATGTTTTCCGTGGTTGTCATCAGAACTTAGTATTTTCCATTCCTTAGTTCTAAACCCTGAGTGTCAACCTTGATTCCTATCTGTCTTTCACATCACATATTTATTTCATGGCAAAGCTCGTAGACTTTGCCTTAAAAGTTTCTGTTTATTTAGAATTCAACTATGTTATCACATGTACATTTGTCAAACCTTCAGTTCTAGCCTATTGTCCCTGGAATTCCCTTCTTTGTTTCTTTATTACATATTTTTTACCTGTGTGATACAACATTCTTTTCCTTTCCTTTTTTGTTTTGAGGGGGTTCCTTTTCTTTTTTCTCTTTTGGTTTTTCAAGATAGGGTTTCTTTATGGTTGTCCTGGCTGTCCTAGAACTTTGTAGACTGGTCTGGCCTCAAATTCAGAGATGCACCTGCCTCTGCCTCCTGAATGCTGGAATTAAAGGTGTGTGTCACCACTGCCTGGCACAATATTCTTTTAAAAACACAAATCACTCACATTATTTTTCTTTCAAACTCTCAATAGTGACCATTTCATTCACAGTAAAAATCATTATAGTGATTTACAAAGTCCATGCAGTCTGCTACATGACAATAGGCTCTTTGCAACATTATGATTTCTGATATTATAATTCACAGATGAGTAAATGGCACAAACTAGAATCTCAATAAATATTTGCTCAATGAAGTTGTCTTTTTAATGATAAGAAGTTATGTTATTTCAAAACATATTCTCTCACTCAAAGCAAAAAGATCCTTGCTGGTGCTTCCCAGTGGAGCCAATTACCCTTTATGTAACTTACCCTAAGTAAGTTCAATACATGAAGTGACATTATGAACGTCTGTTCAAAGTCCTACTGTTGAAAAACTAAACTTGCATTGTGACATCAGCTTTGACTCATTAGGAAAATCATTATTGCAGTCATTACCAGTGCAAAAAAAAATCTTTTTAAGGTCATATTATGCCACATGGTTGACTATTGTGTTCCCAGATTTAAGAATGAAAAATGTTACACTTCGCAGTTTAATCTGTTTTTTTTATTCATTAGAACAACTGCTTTATTGGTGGGGAAGTAGTAACTTTTTTTAGGTAGTAGGAATCATAATCTTTGATTATTTTCAGTGAATTTTTTATTTATGTTTTGAAAATCATTACATCACTAAATATATAATTCTTCACAAAACCATATGCCCGCTGTGTTTCTCTATCCTGCTCGTGTAATGGCAGTCTATTATTGAATAACTTTGAAGATTAAAGGCAAAATATGGCCAGAAAGATGCCATCACAGTGAACTTCTAAAAACAGGTACAGGGCTCTGTTTTTTACTTCATTTACTACTAGAGGCAGGGTGTTTAAGTGGAACCAATAGGACAATGATAACATTTTATTTGATTTTAATGGAAAGTACCATGAAGGTTTAAACTGGTTTTGATCAGTTTAAATATAAAAAAAATTCTTGAAATGATCATAGTAATATTTAATTATGACAATGAAAAAAAATGAGACAAAGATGATGATGTTAGAGAGCCATTGGGAAAGTTAGGCATTTGAACTCTTTGTTCTTATTCAAGCTCATTAATTAATATACCTCCAGACTAACTGGAGAATATTTCAGAAAATGTTTCTGTTTCTGAGACTGGAGTTTTGTTTATTCCTTTTTCTTGGTTGCAACAAGTATTTATTGAACACGTAGTTTGTGCCAGAATGCTCTGAGCTCTGGGTCTCATATTACTACTACATATGCTTTGTTACAGACATGGAATGTCTCCCAGAAATAGGGCTAAAAAGATTTGTCTCATAAAGAGACTATGGTAGTTTGAATGTAATGGGCCCCCATAAGCTCACAGATAGTGGCACTATTGGGAGCTCTATCCTTGTTGAAGTAAGTGTGGACTTGTTGAAGGAAGTGTGTCACTGTAGAGGCAGACTTTGAGGTCTCATATATGCTCAAGATACTCTCCAGTGTCTTCCTGTTTCCTGTAAGATGTAAGATATTCAGTCACTTCTCCAGCACTATGTCTGCCTGTATGTCACCATGTCCCACCATAAAGATAATGGACTGGAACTCTGAGCTGTAAGCAAGATACCCCAATTAAATTGTTTTTTTTTTATAAGAGATGCCAAGGCTGTGGTGTCTCTTCATAGCAATAGAAACCCTGAGACAGAAATTTGTACCAGAAGTGGGATATTGCTATGATAGGCCTTACCATGCTTTTGTTTGGAGGAATATGTACTTTGGGACTATGGATTAGAAAAGCAATTGAATACTGTAACTGCTGCTTAATGGGACAAATTAGTGGGAGCATGGAGATCCTGGTGCTGAGTATGATTTGATAAACTATGAGGGGCTACTTCAAGAGGTTTCAGAGGGAGAGAATTTTAGTATGTTGCCTAGATATTTTGTGACATTTTAGTGAAGAATGTGGCTACTTTTTGTCTTTGTCTGAAGTGTCTGTCTGAGGCTAACGTGAAGGGTTTTGCACTAATTCCATTGGCAGAGGAAATCTCAAAAACAGCCTAGTATAGACTCTATTGTGTGGTTATTAGTGATAACGCTAGTGAACATTTATGAAGTAAGCTATGAAAATAAAAATACAAGATGTATAGATTGAGAGAAGGGGCACCAGGAAGTAGAATAGTGCTAAATCCTGTGTTCAAGGAGAAAACAGAAAAAGAAATGTAATAAAAGGAGTGGTGGTGTCAGAGCAATAGCCCAGCTAAGTTTCCAACTTTTGAAAAGGAACTAAAGCAAAGTGTACAGCTGCTAGTGCACTCTCTATTCCTAGCATTTAGAAGGCACGCACTGGTGAAACCCTGCGTTTGAGGTCACTCTGTTCTACAGAGCAAGACTGAGCCAAGAATGCTTAGGCAGTGAAGGACAGAAAGCTGGTAAAGATGTAGTTGAATAAGTGTCCCATGTTCCAGCTGTAGTAACCGTTAGAACTTGGCAGTTTCAGTCACATGGTCCTGGAGTTAAAAGTAGAGGAAAGCGGATATGGAATTTGCCCCTGAGACCAAGGAAAGCCATTGAAGTCAGGCATGTATTGGAATGACCCTGAATGGAGGTATAGTAGAGAGGCCATGGAATGAAGCTAGATTGCCTTGGAGACCCAAAATTTTAGAGTTGCCAGAGCCATAGGATACTTGATAAGAAAAGTTAACAGGGAATGAACCACCCCAAGACTGAGAAGTATGTTACAATCAGCACAGCTGAACAGAGCTGGAGATCTAGAGTGTTTTGATATCAGACATGGAGATTCAGAGTTTTGAGTTTGCCCAGCTGGCTTTTGGTCTTGCTTTGCTCCAATATTTCTTTACTATGCTCCCTTTCTTAAGATTAGAAGTGATAATGTATATCCTGTGCTATTCTATGTTTGACATAAGTGATCCCCTCTTTGATATTGATTTTATAAGGGATTACAATTAAGAGAATGTATGAAGAAACTTTGAAATTTGGACTTTTAAAAATTGTTGGGACTTGTAGACTATGGGGAATTTTGAAGTTGGGCTAAATATATTTTGCTTTATGGTATTGTTACAAGTTTATGGGTCCAGAGAGTAAAATGTGGTAGTTTGAATGTAACTGGCTCCCATAAGCTCATAGGGAGGGACACTGTTGGAGGGTGTGGCCTTGTTGAAGTAGGTGTGGCCTTGCTAAAGGAAGTCTGTCACAGTGGGGGCAGGCTTTAGCTTAAGCTTCACTCACAGACCACTTTCTATTGCCTGCAAGATGTAGGACTTCCAGCTAGATGTCTAACAGCATGTCTGTCTGCACACTGCCATGTGGCTTAGAGTAACATGGGAAACGCTGTAACAGGCTCCTGGTCCTATCTGATGACATTCTTGGATTTTGAATTGGTATAAACTGTAGTTCCAAAGTTACTTCATTCCAAATGATGTTATCTGATCATTCAAGAATGTTTTGTCAGAGAAGCAAGGGAGTGGACAATGAATGGATCTTAGGAGTGCTAAAGATAACCTTTAATAATTTGAGTATGGATCTGTAATCTTCCAGCTGTCTGCCATCATAATGTTCTAATCAGTCAGTCAATCCTGAAGAATCTTTAACAGAAATGTGGTACCTTGTCCGTGGAATTTCAATTCATACATAACACTTTAATTTCCTAGAAACTGGGACACAGAGAAATGTATGAGCACTACTACTTTAAGTTATGTGGTAATCTAATACAATCAAAAATTATTTTTAATCAGATAAGTTGAGGGATATTGAGAAACTATGTGTTAGAACCTTTACATAGAACACAAATTAACAAAAGTTTGGAATTAAAGGTAGAAAAAATAGAAAGAAAAACAAATTAATAAAATTCCAGCAGAATTAGCACTTGATGAAATTTTAGTTCAGCTCAAAAAAGAAACACCATGAACTCTTTAAACATTATCTGTCATGGAAATATATCCTATCCATATTCAACATTTTGAAAAATGCATTAGCTCCTCAGGCATCCTGTCTCACATGCTTACTGCAATAGCAGTAAACAAAGAAAAATTCCAAAGGAAGATACTGGTTCCTTTATTTTATCTGAGGAAGGAGACTGCTCAAGCAATAAGATGCTCCTCAAACCTCCCTTCCATCTAGGGAGGGCCTCAAGCCCACGTTGTTCACTCATAGCAAATGCCTCAAATAAACGGAACCCATTACACTATAGAAGACCAACTCTAAAATAATAAAAATTACTTATCCTTAAAGAGGATTAAATACACCCTCAAAGCACAGAACTCCAAGTAGCTGAAATTCTGTGCATTTGCATGCACACATTTAAGCAATAACAGTTAAACAAAACACACGCTATCAGAAACACATCACTGATCAACCCAGCAATTTTGCTGTCAGCTGCAATGCTGCACTGGGAATCTTATATAGTGTGTCACCCTGCCTTGACTCCACTAATCTAAAGTCCTTTATCAAGAAGTGTGAAGTTCCCCAGGAGAAAGAAAGCTGTTTTCTTCTATAAAACTATGATAACAACACATGATTATAAGTTAGACTTTAATTTCTAAGAGCCTCTCCCTCACACACACACACATGTCACAATGAATTTCTTATTCTTTGAAGAATATATTTAAGCAAGGGTTCTCCCTAGCTTTATAACTAAATGAATTTTAAGCAAAACAGCATTGGTATTCTTAAAGGAAAGTGAGTCAGTTCAGGATCTTGGCGAGATGGCCCTGAAAAATAGGGAAGAGGAGTTCCTACCCAGTTTCTTTATACATGGTCGAACTTAATAATGGCAATGAGGGCAATCCTAGCTGTACCCTGAGTATTCAGGTTTAATGACTGCTGCTGAGATATTGAGTCTGCTTTGTCTATGTTTCTGTGGTGTTTTACTTGAGGGCACCTGCTGATCAGCTGAAGGAAGAACACAGAATGAATGTTAGCATACTTGGAGTGACAGAAAAACCATAGACCCCATGAATACATGAGGTTTCCTTTCTCCAGCTTTTCATGGAAGACAACTTTTTCTCTTTTGTAAACTGCTTGTGGGAAGCAGGAGTTTAGCAAGCAGAAAGAAGTATGGGAGCACTGTTGTAGGGAGGCCGTTAGTTTGTTTCCTGGCCTTTTGGCAGCTCAGACCTGAAATAATCACACAGAAACTATATTATTTAAATCACTGCTTGGCCCATTAGCTCTAGCTTCTTATTGGCTAACTCTTATTTATTAATTTAAGGCATTTCTAGGAATCTGTGTATTGCCATGAAGCCGTGGCTTTCCGAGTAAAGTTCCGTCCAGCATCTGTCTCTGATGGGGCTACATGGCTTCTTTCTGACTCTGCCCTTCTTTCTCCGCACATTCAATTTAGTTTTCCCTGCCTAGCTAAGTTCTGGAACGCTATAAGTCCAAAGAAGTTTCTTTATTCATTAGTGATAGTCATATCATACAAAGGGGAATCCCACATCCCAGCACCATTTAGATAGCCATAGAAAAGGGAGCCCTTTTTCATGTACAGGAACCAACAGGATGCCACATGGTGCTCTAATGATGTGTGGTTTCCCATTCTTTCTCCATTTTAGGAAGTAGAGAGGATGTCATTATTGGACTTTGCAATAATTAAATTCCTCAGAGCCCGAGGCTACCTTTTCAAGGTCCAAAGAGCTAACACCATATTTCTGCTTCCTAATGAGAATGCTGCAGTCTGGTCAGTGGACATATGTTTTTTTTCATGCCCATGGCCTCCCCAAAAGTGTCCAGGCTGCTGGCACAAAACACAGTTCACCATGAGTTGAGTACGTCTTTTCACAAATTAGCAGAAGAGCAAGCTTATTCTCCTTTCTGGCCTCAGAAATTCCTATTGGTACATATTTAAGTTCACTTAATCTATTCTTCATGTGGCCTGTGTGGTTAACCACAGTTTTGGGTTTTTTTTGGTTTCTTTTGTTATTTTTGTTTTTTTAATAATAACAAAGACAGACCCTTTCTGACCCTTCTCTAGGCTCATTACTCTTTCACATAGACCTGTACTTTGTTAAGGACATCCTCCATGGAGAACACACTGTCAGTGATTTGGGAATAGAAGATGGAGTTTTACACATTGTGAGCTGTTGGTGTAGAGCCAAAGGAGAGTTTTGTTGCATTAGTGTAGGAATGACTATCTGTCTTCCTTTCTGATCCACAGATCATGCTTATTAAAGGATACACCAGGAAGGGTTAAATACCCCTTAATATCCCTTTCTTTGCATGGTGAGGGGGCCCAATACAAGGAATAACTTGCTTATTTGAGGCAAAGTGTTTAACTTCAAGTCTATGGCTATACTGCAGTAATACTCAACTATGATCTATTTGTCTCGCCAAGACATATTTGGCACAATCTGAAAGCATTTGCGGCTGTGATGACTGGGGAGTCACAACTGGGAGGAGGCCAATGACACTGCTAAACATTCTACAATGCACAGGGGAGCCCTTCTCCTCTTTTACCTTGACAACAAAGAATTACTGTGCTTAGAATGTCACTGATAGAAACTAAGGAAATAAGGAAGTATCTAAATCAGCATGGGAGAGAATTGTTAGTATGTAAGGTTATGATAAAGATTTTAAAATAAAAATATCTATATTAGGTACAGAACCAAGACTTTTTTTTTTCCACTTCCATTTGGATCCCCGTATCTGGAAGCTGGGCACTCAATACAACTGTTTTCAGTTTAGCCTATGCTTAGCTATGCTGAGTCCCTACATAATTTCAGGTGTATATACCAACCAGTTTTGGCTCTTTGTTTGTGTACCTGCTGGCCAGGATGGTGCCCAGGACTTCAGCCTTTCCCAGGCTACCTGTTACTACACTGTAAGGAAATACCTAACAAATGCAAGGTAAGAATAGAAATGCTTATTCTGAATCAGAGTTTGGGGGTTCAATCCATTCTTGTTGGAAAGTCATGGCAACAGTGTGGGAAGCAGCTCCTTGTACTGTGTCAACATGCAGGCTGCCCCCAAGAATGCTGGCGCTCATTTTGATTTCTCCATTTCATCATTCAAGAACCCCCATCCATTAGGATGTGCTGATTATGGGTTGGTGTTCCCTCCTAAATTAAATCTTTCCATATATAACAAGATGTGTATTTTTCTGTGGTGTATTTCTAAATCAAGTCCAGTTGACAATTGTGGGTTCCCAAGCCAGATGAGGGACAGTAGAGTGGTGCCCATGCCCAGGACAGCTCAGAGAGGACAGCAGGAGTGAGGCTGCTCCCTAACCAAATCAGGTCTGGGTTCATTCAGCTTCATAGAAACAAAGACAATGTCATGTTAGAGTCTATTAAGCTTCTGTTTCCCCACCAGAGAACTGGCTTCTCAGAACTCATATGTGACCAGCAATCTGCTAACCTAACTAGTTGGCTTGGAAAGTTCCTACTTCCACTGCAGCACTTCCTCCCTGTACTTCCTCCCATGTGCTTTGCTGTTTGAATTGGGGTATCATTTATATTTGCCTGTCTTCAATCAGGTTCACATATGCAAATTATGTGGATTTCCTTCTTTGTTTGCTTGTTCTCTACTCCCCTGTGACTGGAGCTATAAAACCTAGCCCAGTTACTTCAATAATTGAGATGTCCTCCAAGATAGTCTCTGGGGTCCTTTCTGTTGCTCAAGATCCTGCTCCCCAGCTCTTTCTCATCCTGAGACCACTACAGGTGCCCAATAGCTGATAGTTGGTAGGGGATCCACAGACAATGAAAATCAATGACCCCCAACTCCATTCTTTGTCAGCTAAAGATGTTGCTTTAAATCATAACATTATACCCTATGTCCTGAAGGTCTCATTTCATCTCATAATGTAAAATGCATTTAGTTTACATCAAACAGTCCAAAACTTCAAAGTCTCCTATGGGATTCATAATGAATGGAATGACCATAAACCCACTTAAAATCAAACCAAACCAACCAACCAACCAACCAACCAACCAAACAACAACAACAAAAAAAAAAAACAGTAGTGAGAAAATAACATGACCTTGGTTTTCATAGGAGGGTATAACTAACTGGTTTAAGTAATTCCATTGACTGCTAAGGGATTAGAACTTTTTATTCACGGATAAGGCAGACTATTGTAGGTCCCTCAGATTAGAAGAGTGGCTCAGTCTTCAAGGATCTTATATGTGAAAGTAGAGTAAGGATAAGAGCTCTAGAATGAGCCTGTTGAAGTCCTGTTGACTTTATCAGGAATCAAGAACATAATACCAACATTTGGGTACTTAAATCACAGTTAGCTCTGACTGCATTTCAGCAGTCAAAATACTTCACAGGTAGAAAGTCACTAAAAGGTGATTCTAAGCCAGTGCTTTTTAAACTTCCATGTTTACAAATAGACACATGTTTAATAACATCCTATCTAAACACAATAATTTGTTAACAATACTGTTGGTATCAACACAATCAGATCTGATGGCATAATAAGTAGAATAAGCATCCAGGGATCCCTTTGTCTTCCCATACATGGATCTAACCTGGCTGCTGTACAAATGAGGAAACTGAAGTCCGGAGAGGGAGGAGCTACGTTAAGAAATCATCCACAGAATTTGCAGCTCCTGGTGTAAAAGTGAGAAGTTGCAAACCATTTGGTGAAAAGCAACAGTAAAAAATTAGTGATCAGTAGATTCTGACAGTATATCCTTATGGTAAAAGAGCATGCAAAAGAGGACAGAAAACACAGTTGAGATTAATGAAAAAGCTGAAAGGTATGGCAACAGATAAACCAAGAAACATGGGATGCCTCTTGTGATGGCTAACAGTATGCTTTAAGTTTAAATTACTGTGCTTAAGAGGGTTATGAAACAAATTGCCTTTAACCCATAAGCCCCACTTGTCCAAGGATAGAATAGCCAGGAATGCTGTGGGCTAGTCTTTGAATTTTCTGGTCTAATACAATTTTTGTTTATTCAAATTAATGGTCATAATACCTCTTTAAAAAAACTTTCTTGCTTGAGATAACCAAGATTTCTGCTTGCTAAATAAAATGTAACCTTCAGATTGCATGTAAATAGGATGTATTTGAATACACATAGGAAGGATGTATGCTTAATTACATGTAAACAGAAAGTATGTCAGGATGTGTGCTTGTCTCAGATTGCACAAAGGCAGGAAATATATAGCCTTGAGAGTTTTGCCTTCATAAGCCCTTGAGTAATGTAATTTGGTGCTACATTTGGGAATTCTGGGACCTGAGTGCCAGAGAAACTGAAAGAAATCTTCTTATATGTTAAAATACATTCATGCTTTTTCAGTCACAGTCCAGCTGGCCTTGGTGAGCTCCCAATAGATCAGCCCCACTGTCTCCGTGGGTGGGTGCACCCTTTGTGGTCCTGACTTCTTTGCTCATGTTCTCCCTCCTGCTCCTCGTTGGGACATGGGGAGCTCAGTCCAGTGCTCCAGTGTGGGTCTCTGTCTCTATCTCCATCCATCGCCAGATGAAGGTTCTATGGTGATATGCAAGATATTCATCAGTATGGCTATAGGATAGGGTCATTTCAGGTTCCCTATCCCCAGCTGCCCCAGGAACTAACTGGGGACATCGCCCTGGGCACCTGGGAGCCCCTCTAGGTCCAAGTCTCTTGCCAACTCTAAGATGGCTCCCTTAATTAAGATATGTGCTTCCCTGCTCCCCTAGCCAACCTTCCTTTATCCCAATCATCCCATTTCCCCAAGTTCCCCCCATCCTCCCCTTCTCACTTTTCTCTCCCCACCTCCCCTTACCCCCCTCCCACCCACCCCCCAAGATCCCAATTTTTTGCCCGGCAATCTTCTCTACTTCCCATAACCAAGAGGATAGCTATATGTTTTTCTATGGGTTCACCTTCTTATTTAGCTTCTTTAGGATATCAAATTATAGACTCACTGACCTTTCTGGACTGTGACTGAAAAAGCATGGGATGAAACCGGACTCTTCGAATATGGCGGACAATGAGGGCTGCTGAGAAGCCAAGGACAATGGCACTGGATTTTGATCCTACTTTATGTTCTGGCTTTGTGGGAGCCTAGCCAGCTTGGATGTTCATTTTCCTAGACCAGGATGGAGGGGGGAGGACTTTGGACTTTCCACAGGGCAGGGAACCCTGACTGCTCTTCAGATTGGAGAGGGAGGGGGAGAAGAGTGGGAGGAGGGGGAGGGAAATGGGAGGCTGGGAGGAGGCGGAAATTTTTTTTTCAATAAAAAAAAAAAGAAAAAAAATACATCATGGTCAGACTGGTGAATCTCTGAATGACTCCAGATACATAACGATCTCCAATGTAGATCATTTGCTTAGGATGAGAAAGTCCCAAGTTCGATTTCCAGAACAGCCAGAAGGACGAAACAAATATGCTTATACGACTGACTTCCACATTGCTTTGTGTCCATACATGGCCCCAAGCTTCAAATGTCAATCCTACTGCCAATTTAAAAATCTTTGCTGGAAGTTTAACATGCATCTTAATCTTAGATGCCTGGAGTTTAGCTATTGATTCCAAACTCTACCCACGCAGTTTTGATAATGGCTGTGGCTGTACCACTACATTCTGTTCTCAAACTGAATATGTAGGGACCAACCATTCACTCTTCTTATTTTCTTAGGTTCCATAGCTAATCCCTAGTAAAGTCCACCTTCAAAGCATATCTCTAGTCTAAGCCTTTCTTAGTAGGTCTACATCCTCCACCCTCCTCAAAAGCTCTCAAACAACTTGTTAACATTCCTTATTTCATCTTCTACCTTTTTAATCCCATGAAGCTTTTTCTTTGCAGAATCCTCAGTGATCTTTACAATGCATGAGGTAAATCATGTCACTTCTCTGAATGAAATTCTAGTAACTTCCCCCTTACCGTACGTAAAAACTTCATGTTATTTACATATTTGCTCATTTGCATATATTTATGTATGTATAAGGAAGAAGAGACCTGGTCAGTTGTTCTCATCAACTTAGACTATGAAACCCAGCATAAACGAGTTCAACAGAACTCCATATATGGGCTGCCCATGCATGCTTCAGCATTGCAAGGCAGAAATTTCAATTTTATGAGTGTATAAGAGTGTGGTAGAGTGTGTGTGTGTGTGTGTATGGCTACACATGAATATGTGTACATGTATGTGGAGGCCAGAGAAGGAAACTGGATGTCCTACTCTACCACTAACTACCTTATTCTTCTAAGACAATCTTGCCCTGAGGCTGGAGGTATTTTGCTAGTGAACAGAGAAGTCCCAGTGATTCTTTTGTCTCTACCATAAACAGTTCAGGGGTTATATAGGTTGAGCACAGCCACTCCCTGATTTCTTCAGGGTTGCTTGGATATAAAGCCTGGTCTTTACACACTGAGCCATCTCTGAAGCACAGATTCCACATTCTTTATCAGTGGGTACTAGATCTGTAAGTAGACGCTTCTTTCTGACTCACCTGTTCCCAAATAACTGATACAGAGGCTTAATATGAGTTACAAATGTTTGATCTATAGTTTAAGATTGTTACTAGCTAGCTCTTAATTCATATTTTTTATCTACCCTTTGCCACATAGCTATACCTTTTTTCAAAATGGCATATCCTTCTGTCTCTTCTTGCTACTCCCGAGACTCTAGCTTTCTTCTTCTAAACATGCTCTCTGCATCAAAAATCTTGCCTAGCTAATCAACTTTTTATTAACAATGAGAGCAACATATCTTCATAGTGTACAGAAGGATTATTCCCCAGCATCTCCCCATTTTGTCTTAATAAAAATAGAAGGTTTTAACTTTAATATAGTAAAACTATATATAAAACAAAAATGATTATCAAGTAAGAATTACAGTTATAATATCCAGTCTACTTGTTATTATCAAAATAGAGTAATTACTCCATTATCTATCCTATTTTGGTCAATATAAAATTTCACATTGAATTTGCCTTTTTATTCTAATTAAGGAAAATTTTAAGTCTAAATATTTAGTCTTTAACTTCATAAAGATCCCAGAAGTTACCTTGTAGTAGGAGCTGCAGGCCCCATTCCTGCCACCTCAGCTCCTGGTCGCCTGGCTAGCTTATGCCCCAAAATAACAACACAAAAATTGTATTCTTTTAAACACCGCTTGGCCCATTATATCTAGCCTCTTCTCGGCTAACTCTCGCACCTGGACTAGCCCATTTCTAATAATGTGTGTAGCACCCCAAGGTGCACTTACCGGGAAAGATTCAGCATGTCTGACCTGGCGGCTTGCTTCATTGCGTCTGCCCGGAAGAGGGGAGCATGGCCTCTGAGCTCACTTCCTCTTCCTCCCAGCATTCTGTTCTGTTTACTCCTCCCACCTATGTTTTAACCTATGAGGGCCAAGCAGTTTCTTTATTATAATTAACCAATGACCTTCCTCCATCAATATCTGTTGTGGGAGCTGCCACTGGCTAGCTTTACCCGAAATAACAACACACAAACTGTATTCTTTTAAACACTGCTTGGCCCATTATATCTAGCCTCTTTTCGGCTAACTCTTGCACCTGGACTAGCCCATTTCTAATAATGTGTGTAGCTCCCCAAGGTGCGCTTACCGGGAAGATTCTAGCCTATGTCCATCCTGGGTCGAAGCTTCATCGTGTCTACCCGGGAGAGGGGAGCATGGCCTCTGAGCCCACTTCCTCTTCCTCCCAGAATTCTGTTCTGTTTACTCCTCCCACCTATGTTTTAACCTATGAGGGCCAAGCAGTTTCTTTATTTTTTAACCAATGACCTTCCTCCATCATTACATAATGTTATGTTACCTAAAGACTGGTATATTAGGCTTCCTGGACTGTCACCCTATGGTCTTCTGTAATGTTGGGTTCTCCAACTTTGGCCTACAGGCCTCATATATCTGTCAGACATTTTTTAGAAACAGGGAATTTTGAAGGACTGTCCTATACTGTTTTAGCAAAGTGTGACCATTGCTTTCTTTTGTGTACTGCTGGTTCAGTTTGTACAGTATATTGTCAGATTGAAGAAATGGCAGTTTCTTTTGCCTAAATGACCAAATGACTAGATTTTGCCATACAGAACACAAACTCCATACTGAGGTTCTTTGATGCCCATTATCTTCCTTTGAAGTAAATGGGTACTGTCAGGAGATGATGTGTCTCACTGTCATAAAAAGCTTTAGGTTATTAAACATATTAAATGCCATATTCCATCAGCCATTGAAGTGTTTGAATATTACCTGTCTATCTAAAAATATATCTCTATATGACCTGGAAAACATACCTAATATGATTACAAGTTTGATTATTATAGATTACTATTAACTTGTATTTTTTAATTATACATTATATTTTTAAATGAGATGTATAAGCACAGTACCCCAAGTAAAAGTAGAAACATACACTATAACAGAAATAAATTTAAATTTGTATCAGTCAACTAAAATCCATACCAATAAAAATATTTTGAAATTAATAGTTTTTTGGAGTGAAATAGATTCAATAATCTATGCTTTTAACTCTTAATTTCTATATATCTCCCCTTTTCTTTATAAAATTATTTTTGAATTTAACTTTTTTATAGCCTTTTATGATTATAACAAATAGAAACTTATAACTAAACCCCCTTAAATAATAACAAGAATCCATAGCCAATATTTATTTGGAGTGTAGACATCATTTCTAGAATACTTCCTCTTGTTTGTAGGTGCTGTTATCTTTGGGAGAACCTTGAGGAAATCAGGATAAATGTTATATAATGGCTGGAATATGAGGTTGGACCTCATCCTTAAGCTGTTTTTGATGCAGAATTCTGAGAAAATTGTGACAGAGGCATTTAAAGATGTTAGATCACTTGGGTCGTCCATTTTCATTGGTGTCTGGTCTCCTTGTTCTGAAAATCATAAAATTTTAAAGACAACATACTATCTGTATTAGTATAAGTATGGACTGTGTATTATACACAAGCTGGCCAAAGATTTTTTTTTATTTCTTTGTTTTATGTTGAGTAGGTAAAATATACATTATGTGTTTTATAGTTTTTCTAGGTTTATTTCTTTATGTCTTTTGCCAGGATTTTCTTCCCTAACCAAACCTGATCCATATCAACCTGGAATTAATCCACAACCTCTTATTTTTTGTCAAAAAAAAGCATAACCTTTCCCCCAAAGTAATATAAATTTGACTTCCATTTTGAAGCCAAGATATTTTTATTATATAATTAATAGATTGGTTTAATCCAGCAGTTTTTTATAATCTAATATATCTCAGGATCTGTCATTCTTTCATTAGCAATAAGAAATTCAATGACAACACAACAATGTACAGGATCTAGACTCTGTATTTTCCATCTTTATGTGGCTTATTATATATTTTTATAACTTCATTCCTTTTTTAAGGACTTACTATTTTTAAACTATTTTTCACCTGGATCTGTCCTTACTGAACATCTGTATTGTTTTTGATTGCTTGAGACAAATTTTAAACTGGTGTATCTGCTGCTTAGATTAGCTTAGCGCATGGTGGTGAGTATGGTTGCTGATGTCTGGCTCTTCCAGCAGCCAGCTGCAAGAAGATGCTTCTTGTACTGCAGGCAGCATGAAAGGCATGAGATTGGCAAGCCTGCTTTGGTTCTGTTTTGTGTGTTAGAAACTTTTCCAAGTTTTCTCAGGTTTAAGGTAGATGTAGGTGCACCATGTTGGAATGCCATTTGTAGGTGTACTTTTCTTTCCTGCTTGTCAGTTTATAAATAACCAACACAGAGACTTAATATTAGTTAAATATGATTAGCCAATATTTCAAGCTTGTTACTAGCTAACTCATATTTTTAATTGACCCATATTTCTTATCTACCCTCTGCCATGTGGTGGCAGCTTCATCTTCCTTCTCTTTCTGTGTCTGCTTGCTACTCCTGAAACTCAACCCTTCTTCTTCCCAGCATGGACTCTGTCACAAAAATCCTTCCTAGCTATTGGCCAATAAGCTTCTTATTAACAATAAGAACACCACAGTTTCACGTGTATAGAAGGATTTTTCCACACCATAGGTGAACCCTCTGGATGTTCTGTCTCAGGCTTCCTATCACTGACTGAGTATATGCACACATTAACCTCCTTGCTTATAGTAGAACATTCTGAGATTGAACTGCTTTGTAAACTAAACTTCCTTAGCGATCAGGGAAATGCAAATCAAGACAACTTTAAGATACCATCTTACAACTGTCAGAATGGCTAAAATAAAAAGCACCAATAGCCTTTGCTGGAGAGGTTGTGGAGAAAGGGGTACACTCACCCATTGCTGGTGGGAATGCAAACTTGTGCAACCACTCTGGAAAGCAGTGTTTCGGGTTTCTCAGGAAATTCGGGATCAACCTACCCCTGGATCCAGCAATACCACTCTTGGGAATATACCCAAGAGAGGCACTATCATACAACAAAAGTATATGCTCAACTATGTTCATGGCAGCATCGTTCGTAATAGCCAGAACCTGGAAACAACCTAGATGCCCTTCAACGGAAGAATGGATGAAAAAAGTATGGAATATATACATATTAGAGTATTACTCAGCAGTGAAAAACAAGGACTCCGTGAATTTTGCATACAAATGGATGGAAATAGAAAACACTATCCTGAGTGAGGTAAGCCAGACCCAAAAAGAGGAACATGGGATGTACTCACTCATATTTGGTGTCTAGCCATAAATAAAGAACATTGAGCTTATAATTCATGTTCCTAGAGAAGCTAAATAAGAATGTGAATCCAAAGACAAACACATAGGCATCCTCATGAATATTAACCTTCATCAGGCGATGAAAGGAGACAGAGACCGAGACCCATATGGGAGCACCAGACAGAAATCTCAAGGTCCAAATCAGGAGCAGAATGAGGCGGAGCACGAGCAAGGAACTCAGGACCACGAGGGGTGCACCCACACACTGAGACAATGGGGATGTTCTACTGGGAACTCACCAAGGCCAGCTGGCCTAGGTCTGAAAAAGCATGGGATAAACCCAGACTAACTGAACATAGCAGACAATGAGGAATACTGAGACCTCAAGAACAATCGCAGTGGGTTTTTTGATCCTACTGCACGTACTGGCTTTGTGGGAGCCTAGGCAGTTTGGATGCTCACCTTAGGAGACCTGGATAGAGGTGGGCAGTCCTTGGGCTTCCCACAGGTCAGGGAACCCTGATTGCTCTTCGAGCAGATGAGGGAGGGGGACTTGATCGGGGGAGGGGGAGAGAAATGGGAAGCGGTTGTGGGGAGGAGGCAGAAATCCTTAATAAATAAATAAATTTAAAAAAAAAAACAAAACAGCAACCTAATATCTCAAGTTTACTTCACATTTCAACAAATAAGCTTCCCAGATAAAAATCAAGAGTTTTCAGTTATATTTGAATTTCAAAAGAGAATAAACTGGGACATGCTTATAATTTAAGCTATTTGTTACCTGGAATTCACATTTAACTGGTCATTTTTGTTTCAATCTTTTACTTTTGTTGTAGCACGATTAATAAAAACCAATGAGATATAAAAAAAATAAAATTAAACAAATAAAATTCTCTAGTGTAGAAGGAGCTGAGGGCTGCATTCCTGCTGCCCAGCTCCCAGCTTCCTGGCTTACTTATGCCACGAAATAATAACACACAAATTGTATTCATTTAAACACTGCCTGGCCCATTAGTTTCAGCCTCTTTTTTGCTAACTCTCACACCTTGACTAACCCATTTCTAATAATCTGTGTAGCACCATGAAGGGCTGGCTTACCGGAAAGGATTCTAGTGTACGTCCATCTTGGGCTGTAGCTTCATGGAAAACTATAACTATCTTTTCTTCAACTCCACCAAAAACTCCAGAAAGATATAATATTACCTGTGCGAAAAAGAAATAAGCAAGTTTCAAACTCTAGAAATGACAGAGACATCTTGCTGCCTGGACAGTCACCCAAAGTTCCTCTGTATGGTTGGTGCAACCAAATTCGGCCTACAGGTCCATAGTATCCAGCAGACGTTTTCCATGAAGCAGGAAATTTCAAAGACAGTTCAGTCACTATCTGCTGTGTCCTGTAGAATGTCTCGCAGACTCTTTCATGAGTCGGGAACCCCAAAGGATCATCTCACCTTTAGGCAAGTTCAGCAGTCCTCTCTCTGCGGGTTCTTTGTGTCCAGTTTATACAACAGTCCAGGCAAGAGCAGTTTCTTGCCCAAATGGCTATCAAACTCCATAAGGAGCCTCTTTGATGCCCATCTTCTTCTTGAAGTATATATTGGTGCTGCCAGGAGCAGACGTGTCTCATTGTCATGAAAAACCCTAAGTTATTAAAACATTTAAAATGCCATATTCTGTAGTCCTTGAAAGATATGAAGAATGTCTATCTAACTGGAATGTATCTCTATATACCTAGAAAATCTAAGTAACATGACTATAAGTTTGACTAATATTGATGATTATCCATTAACAACCTATATACATTACATTTTTAAATGAATTATGCAATCACAATACCTTAATCAAGAGCAGAAATACATATACATATAACAAAATTGACCTTAAATTTATATCAATATAGTCAAATCCATACCAATGCAAATTATTCATATCTCTATCACATCCCCCTTTAAATGTAAAAGAACATTTATAAACAATATTTGGGGAAATGGGCTTAGTTATTTCTCTCCAAACTGCTTCATGCTGAATGGGGGCACTGTTATTCAGGTCTTTCATGTTATAACCTATGTGCTAGATTCATCTCAGTCAGCAGTTGAGTGAAGTAATTTTTAAAAGGTGTCCACAGCAACCTTTCAGGAGGGCATGGTCTATCATACCATATTGGGATAGAAGGAATCCACAGGGTCTCATCCTCTATGAAAACAAAAGAAGAATCTCTTTTCCAAAGTATCATATCCTTATTTCCAAATTCTGAAGTTAAGGTATTTTCAAAATATCTATCTTCAATAAGTTCATCAGCATTTATAATCAAATATCTTTTAGCAGCTGTTGCTCCTTCCTCAGCATTCAAACAATTCAAAGAGAGCATAATAGCATACAGTATCAAGATTCTCTTTGTATTTTCCATCTTTTTGCGGCTTTATTTTAACCTCTATTTTTTTACTTTTACTTTTATTTTTTGAGACAGGTTCTCTGTATATCTTTGTCCTGGAATAACTCTGTACACCAGGCTTTCCTTGAACTCTCAGAGATCCTTCTGTCTCTGCTGTCCTTAGTGCTGGGATTAAAGGTGTGTACTACCACACCTTGAACTCACAGAGATCTGTCTGTCTCTGCCTCCCAGGCATTGGGATTAAAGGCGTGTGCTACCACACCTTGAAGTCACAGAGGTCAATCTACCTCCATCTTTTACACTGTCCCATGTTTTGGGATTAAAGGTGTTTACCACCACACCCAAACTACTTTCTTTCTTTTTCTTTTTTACTTTTAAGAACTTTAACCTTTACCCTGCATTTATTTTTAATACACTGTAAATCATTTAAAGGTTTTTTTGTTTTGTTTTTGAATCTCTCTTTACTGTATCTCTCTCTCTTTTTCTGACCACATGAGCCTTTAAATTACTGAGCAATATGGGTAGGATTAAAGCTGTGGCTTTGCCAGCTAGATCCAGCCCATTCCTTAGCTTTCGAGCCTCATGGCAGAGGTACCGGCTGTAGCCATTTTTATTGCCACAACTCTATGGCGTTTCAATCAAGCTGCAACAGTATGTCCACAGACAGCACTCAAGTCCTCTCTCTGTAGCCAGCCCTCCTGCCTAAGACAGTTAGAGTTTGCAGTGGCAGGACGGCCCTAAAACAGCACAACTTTTTTCCTGCTACAGCTGAAAACTGAAAAGCATGTGTTCAGCTTTTCATCAACACCATTTAAGTATTTTGTGGAAGGACCTCTTAAAAGAGCTGCAGGCTTTGCAGCTAAAGCTGAGTCAGGAAGCCTCTCTTAGATGACAGTGCTTACTTGCCTCTAGCAAGCAGAGCAGACCTGACAAATTGCTGCTACCAAGAAGCCATGCTTTACTCTATTTTTTCCCAAGCTTTCTCAGGCTTTCTGTGGATTCAGTTATCCACATTGGGCAGCCATTTTTGCTTAGTTCTTGTTTGTTTAGGTAATATTGTATCCTTCTGGAGTCTTTGATGGAGTTGAAGAAAAGATAGTTAGTTATAGCCATTGTTTTCCTTTGTTATGATAAAAGATAAAATAGATATAAATATTGTAACTGTAATTCTTACTTGATAACTGTTTTGTTATATGTGATTTTACTGTGTTAAAGTTTAAGCCTTCTTTTTGTTTAAACAGAAAAAGGGGAAATGATGTGGGAAGCTCATTTGTCAATCTGTTGTTTCATTGGTTCATCAATAAAGAAAACTGCTTGGTCTGATAGGTCAGAAAATTAGGTAGGTGGAGTAGACAAAACAGAATGCTGGGAGGAAGTGAGGCAATCGCCATGCCTCTCCTCTCCAGGGCAGACATGATGAAGCTCCAGCCCAAGATGGACGTACACTAGAATCTTCCTGGTAAGACACCACCTCGTTGTGCTACACACATTATTAGAAATGGGTTAGTCAAGATGTGAGAGTTAGCCAGTAAGAGGCTAGAGCTAATGGGCCAAGCAGTGTTTAAAAGAATACAGTTTCTGTGTTGTTATTCTGGGGCATAAGCTAGCCAGGCAGCTGGGAGTTGGGTGGCAGGAAGCGGCCTGCAGCTCCTTCTACACTCTAACCTAGGTAGTGCTAGGTTTTGCTGTCCTACATGCATTCATGTCCCAATGGCATACACTGATCTTATTTATAGAACACAAGTGATTTTGAACTCACAGTACAGTGGAGAAAGAAATTTAATATGAACTAAGCAGACAATGGCAATATCAGGTAAGCTGACTTAGTGTGTCTTATATCCCTAAATTTTAAATATTTTGAAGTAATTGAGATTTGTTAAGTTATATAAAGACTATATTATTGTAAAATGGAAAAGTAATAAGGTTTTTTTTGTAGTTACTAATGCATTTTATCTGAAGCCAGATTGTTTTCTGTTCTGAAGCAGCATCTACAAATCTAGGACAAGACCCCAAATGTAGGTGCAGTGGGTTGGGAGTTTAATTGCAGTAAGTGCTCTCACAATGTAATGAAGTCCTCAGACATCAGATGGCCAGTGAAAGGAAGCACAGTGTAGCTTTGCTAATTATCCAGAAATGTGAATGCCATGAAGAGGCAGTCTTCTCTGCAATATCATTATTTTGGGAGGTAAACAATTCTGGAGTCAGAATTCTTTTTCTTCTGTTTAATGCAAAACTCAGTGCAGAAGTAGCATGTGAAAACCAGCCCAGTGACCTTCAGTCTGGTGCCAGGCATAGGACAAGAGGAACTCCTTACCCCTGAAGTCTTTCACCACTCTTCTCATGGAAACCTTGGCAGTATTCACTGAGATAAAAAGCAACCATTTTCTCCGGTTTATACCACTCTCTTTGTGATAGGTTAGAACATGAGATCTATTACACACTATTGCATGGTTAATAAAAGATCAAGCTGGATAACTGACAGAAAGAATAGGTACATGGCATGACACAGGCTGTCTTTCACAGAATAAATACAAATAATCTATCAAGTAGAAAGCCTTAAGGAGTCAGCTCATTTGTTGGCCAAAATAGACCTTCTTAGATACTGCATCAAATTTTGGGAATTGTTGAACGAAACAGGACACAAAAACCTAAGGCTAACTATATAATTCAAGGTAGTGAATCCATCCTGGCAGGAGCAAAGTTACTAAAGACTTTTCTGTATTTCTCCCTTCAGCTATCGACGATTGAAAAAACGGTTCCCCAAGGAATGAAAATTTTTCCCCAGAATCTCACACTGGGAGAAGAAAAGGCTGATGGCTGGTTCCAGCTAGTGGAGCTTGTCTCCCAAGAAAAGATTTCACATGGTTTTGACAATTCATTAGACATCCTTCCAGGAAAGACTGGAGTCAAACAAGGACAAGTCACGTGGGTACCACATCATGACCAAGACTGCTTGTTTGTGCTACTTCTTGTCATCAATTCAAACATTAACCTCCAATTAGGACCTTAAATATGGACTCACAGTTATTTGTCTCTTTAGTTGGTCTACTGAAGACAGGTGGCTTAGCTGATACAAGAGCTCAGGCTTTGATCATCACAATTGATAACAACTTTGGTATTCTATGACTGGGGGGAAGAGACACATTTGAGGTGTCAGTCACTCTCAGTAAGCTGTCCCTGGAAGGAAAGATTGAATGTCCCATGTAGCTGTTACAATCTCTTTTTTGCAGGGACTTTTCTTATCTTTTTACTTCAGCTAGCAGCAGCTGGTCCCTACATTTATTTGGTGAAGCAGAGAGATGAATACTTGGTCTGACCCTTGGTAAGTTTCAACCTAATCTGTCCACTTTGGCTGTGGCTTTCTTTTAGTTTTAGTATTCTTTGAGCTGCTTTGGTTTCTTTAAAACAATTTTTTTGAATAGCTACTATCTGGTAACCAGTTTTATCTTTCAGTTCTGAACTGTTTGTATAACAGGCCTTATCAACCTGGAAGTTAGTTATTTTTAAGTATATTTGGAGTTGTATTGAACTACTTAGGCATCTGTTGTATCATGCTTTCTATTATGATATTAACATGAAGTCTTGGGACCAAACAAGAAAGGAAAGGGTATAGCTTACAGTGACATGTTTATTTGATAAGTTGAAAAATGATAGACTTGTGATGGTTATTATTGCTTGTCAATTTGACATACATGGGAAGAGGGAACCTCAGCTGAGTAATGCCTCAATCAAATTGACCTATGGGCACATATGTGGGACAGTTCTTTGACTGCTAGCTGGTAGTGCATGTCCAAGTCCAGGCAGGCAGTGTTATCACTGGGCAGATGAGCCTGATCTAAAAGCAAAAGGTAATTAAGCCAAAGTAGGAGAGCATGCAAATCATCAGCATTCCTGCACAGTCTCTGCCTCAGTTCTGGCCTAGAGCTTCCTAAAATGATTTCTCTCAGAATTGTACTATGATGTGGAAGTGTATGATGATATGAATCTCTTCTTCTCCATGTTGGTTTTGATAAGTGGTCTATCATAGCAATAGAATGTAAACTCTAACAAAATGAAACAAAATTCTCAAAAGAAGAAAATTAATATTTTTAAAATCCTCAACATCTTTAGTCATCAGGAAAATTAAAATTAAAACTACATTGAGATATCATGTTATCCTTGGCAGAATGGCTAATATTAATAAAACAAGAGACAGCAAATGCTGTAATGGATATGGGGAGAAGGGAACACACATTCATTATTGGTAAGAATGTAGCCACTATGCAAATTAGTGTCATGGTTTCACAAAATGTTAGAAATAAATCCACCAATTGTCCTAGTAAAGCAAAGATTTCATTTAAGTGGTACTATACTCTTTTTTATCACAGTTGATTCTTTAGCCCCAATTGACCAGAAAACATGGATTCTTAACTAAAAATACTGGATGAAAAGTCAAGAGACTTTTTGAGAGATTTACAGATTTCTCTCCCAGACTTCACAAGTCTGGCCTTCCCCACTTACACTTGTCACACCATTATCTTCCAAGCTTCTATAACAGCTCATTAATTGATGAACAACCAATGGTCTTTTCTGGCTCAAAGCTCTACAATCTTTCTGTAATTCTTCCAGCCCAGACATGATCAGGTTAATCACAGCAACAGCCCATGCTCCTGGTATCTATTCCTGCCCTAGTTTGCTCTCTATCGCTTAAATAAAACACTGACCAAAAGCAACATAGGCAAGGAAAGAATTTTTCTTGCTTATAGGTCATAGTGCATCACTGAGGGAAGTCAAGCAGAAACTCAAGATAGAAATTGAGCAGAGACTAGAGAAGAACATTTCTTACTGTCTTGCTTTCCTGTGTCTGCTCAGCTATTTCCTTATAAGAACCAAGCCCATATGCTCAGAGATGGCACTATCCATGTAGACTTGACTCTCATCCATCAATCAACAACCCAGAAAATGACAGTCAGCTGTGCCAATAGCCCAATATAAAGGAGGAAATTCTCCAAATAGAATCTATGTTCCTAGATGTGTCAAGTTGACAACCAAGAATAGCCATTACAAGTTTCATGCATCAAATTTTAACTGTTTTTCTTAGTGTTTAGTTTTTTGAGTTCTTCGTATATTCTTGACACCAATTCTCCGTATAGGTGCCAGAAATATAGGTGATAAAGGTTTTCCCCATTCCATTCTGTAGGTTGCCTCTTAACTGGGATGATAGTGTAACTGGCAGTTTTTCTGAGTCTTCTTTATTAGGCTAAGAATAGTATAGTGCACATAATTTTAATAGAAAAATACTTTAAAAATCATTATGAAACTAAGAAATATTGACACACTTAATTGCATTATGTAGCTTAGCTTTTAAAGCAGATATGGTCCTACCTTTTATGTAAAACTTTAGTTAACTGAACCCACACTCTTTTTCAAAATTAAGCTAGAAGGTTTCTTGCATCTGTCTTACCCAGTCTTTCATGGTATTCCTAAAAAACGGTTTTCTCTTTAACTTGTCTGTTGTCCTGATCTTCTTTTTAGCTGTAATAATTTTAGACAAATTACAATTCCTGTGTCTCATGATAACCTTAAAGCTAATGCCTAGTAGATGCTTTCCTATGTTCATTATCGCAGGTTGGTAAGTTCTAGGTGAAAATTCAGGTCAGTTTCTTTAGAAAGTGAAAGTAGCAACCATTAATGAGACTCAGTCATTTCAGGAAATGATGAAAACATGGTTCAAGTGAACCTCCAAGGGGACTCGTAACAGTTTCACACAGTCTCAACTAACAATGTGAATTCAATTAGTAGAAAAGCTATGTTGAAGAAAACAGTGAACAATGCCTTAGCAGATTTTAAATGAACTCACTGTGAATATGCATTCACTTTTATAAATAATTAGATCTTGGAGAACTTTTGCATCAATAGTATCTAAGGTCAAATAACTCTCTCTCCACCCCCACTCTATCTCTCTCTGAGTGTGTGTGTATTCTTGTGGTTAGTAACCCTTTCCATATTTCCCTTTGCTTACCTGGCTTAATTTTAAATAACGGCCATTATTTTTTTACACATAATGTCTTATTTGGTGTAAGAATTTGTGAATGTTTGTAAAGTTGATGATATAAAAGTGATAGAGAGCTCCTGCAAGAACTCTGGTCGAGTCACCGACTGCTCCCAGAGCTTTCCTCCGCAGACCCCATGGCAGAGCTCTGGGGAAGGCATCCAGTTTTTTGAAAACTTGCTCAGCCAGAAAGGCCCAAGTCCACGAAGCTGTGGCAGAGTTACAATTCTGTGGTCTCATGTTAGTTACCTTATAGTTACTGTGTAATTAGTGCCACTTAATGTATGTTACCAAAAATAAATATATCTACCCCAGACTAAATGTAGTATTTTCTGTATAATTGGATTTCCAATACTGATATTTGTCATTCCCACAGAAAGTGTATTGTGTTTTTTTTTTTTTTTTTTTTTAAGAAAGTGTATTTGGAAATAAAGTCAGACGGAAAATTCATTTTTAAAATAACCATTTTGTCACTTTCTCTGATAAAATATGGCCATATCTCCCCCTATTTAGCCTTATATTATCATCCCAGTACCCCTTTCCAGACTGGACTAAGTAAATAGGAATTTGGTTTCACGCCTGAGGCAGTTACACCTTGGAGGTGGCAAAGCCTTTCTCCCCTGGACTGCAGGGTCTGGCTCTAAATCACAGTGCTCCTTTCTCCACACTGTATCCAAGGTGCCTCCCAGAGGAGCCACCAGTTCTTAAGGGTGGCCAGGGAGGCTTTCTCTTCTCTCCAGCTGACTAAACTTTTTTTCTGTACCAGTTAATTTTTCCAACTAATAGAATAAAGGCAGTTTTCTGGGAAAAAAAAGGGATAGAATGCCCAAAGAGCAATCAGGGTTCCCTGCCCTGTGGGAAGCCCAAGGACCACCCACCTTCATCCAGGTCTAGTAAGGTGAGCATCCAAACTGCTTAGGTTCCCACAAAGCCAGTACGTGCAGTAGGATCAAAAACCCACTGAGATTGTTCTTGAGTTCTCAGTAGTCCTCATTGTCCACTATATTCAGCAAGTCCGGTTTTATCCTAGGCTTTTTCAGACCCAGGCTGGCCGGCCTTGGTGAGTTCCCAATAGAAAATCCCCATTGTCTCAGTGTGTGGGTGCACCCCTCGCGGTCCTGAGTTCCTTGCTCGTGCTCTCTCTCCTTCTGCTCCTGATTTGGACCTTGAGATTTCTGTCTGGTGCTCCAATGTGGGTCTCTGTCTCCTTTCATAGCCTGATGAAGGTTAATATTCAGGAGGATGCCTATATTTTTTCCTCTGGGTTGGGCTGACGAGGGAGGGGGACTTGATTGGGGGAGGGGGAGGGAAATGGGAGGTGGTGGCGGGGAAGAGACAGAAATCTTTAATAAATAAATTAAAAAAAAAAACAGAGGAGGTAGAAGAGAAGGAAAAGGTGGAGAGGGTGAGGGGGATGAGAGACCCCTCAAGGAAAGCTAGGAAACTGGTGTCAGCTCTGCTGAGATTCAGATACCCAAGTAGTCTTATTTAACTTATATATGGTTGTATAGGTCAGACATAGGAGAGTGGGCCTTACCTGGACACATGGATGTGGGATGTCTGGGCTGTTAACTCTGTGAAATGTTTAAAGTGAACTCCAGGGAAGGTCATCATAGCAGAATAGACAGGGGCCACCATACCAGCGTGCAGGCACACTGCACTTAGCTGATGAAGAGAAAAGGCTGATGCTATTAGTATGCTACAGTAGTTGACACAAGGGAGGCTGGGGTCTGTCTGAGGGAGGACACTTGAACAGAGAGCCAAGCCATAATTAGAAGGAGCTCTGTCTGCCTTGAGAGACGAAAGCTTCTGCTGCGTGAGAATACATGAGCAGTGTCTAAGATCCTCCTTCAACTCTCGCATCCTGCAGATGTGTCCTCCTTTTCAGTTCTTGCTTTCTGGGCAGAGGAAAGAATCATCCAGTCAATTATAAGAATACAATAAACTTTTCTTAGGGGTTAATGTCTGACAAAAAAAAGTGATAGAATGGCTCTAAACAGTACAGACCGGCAACTCGAATTTGAGAAGCAGGCAGTGAGTAGCTATCATTTTAACATATATAATTATTCTTTTTAAACAAAACACAAAAAGTTTTGTAAAGGATTCTGCTAGATTATAAGACAATGTGTTTTATTGTTCCCCTAATTGTTAATTAAGTGTTAAGGAAGTCTTCAGTGATTTTTAGAGAGTCAAAGTTGAGGTTTGGACTAACAAAAATTAGGATCCTTATATTGGGTATTTTAAAGGATTAAAAAAAATTTAGCCAAATTTTGCCCTATCCAGGATTGGTTGAGTGGACTTACTTGCAAGAGAGTCATGACACTTTCACATTAGAATAGTTTTGTAAAGGTGGAATTACCTTCTCTGAACTATAACAAGAAGCTTTTATTTGAAAGGTGGTTTCTAGAAAGTTCCCTGCCAACATAACAATTAGTAAGGGAAATGTAACTAAAGGAATTTTGAACATAACTGTAGATTTTAAGAATGATTCTAATTTACATGTGTTGAAACTACATCAGTGTGGCATGGATATTGTAAATACAAACAAAGCAATAAGATTGCCTCTTGTTTTTAAAGGGCGGGAACAGCAGTGCCTATACGAAACTTTGATAGAATTCAGGGGACCTATGAAATTTGATAATAAAAGCCTTATATCAACTTAGCACTAATTAGTACTAAAATTAAATATTTAAAAAATTACAAATTAAAGACAATGATCCATAGAAATATTATAAAAGCTGTGACTATGATCTTTTATTTTAAGTAGGAATGAAAAAGCACATGTACTATATAATATAAATTTTGTTCTGAAGCACATTATGACAGATGTTACTAGATGATTTTTTAAAATTTTATTTCATTTAATTAATATTTCTTTCAGTCATTTTACATACCTACCACAGTTTCCCCTCCCTCCTCTCCTCCAGTTCCTACTCCCTATCCATCTACTACTCTTCAATCTCCATTCAGAAAGAGGCAGGCCTCCCATGAGCTTGACAAAACATGGCACATCAAGTTGAGGTGGGATTGAGTTCTTCTCCCTGCAGAAAGACGGGACAAGGTAATCCAGCATGGGGAACAGGTTCCCAAATGTCAGTTAAGTGCTAGCAACAAGTCCTGTTCTCACTGCTAGGAGCCTTACAGACCAAGTTACAAATCTTAGTCTGCTCCCATGCAGGCTCCCTAACTCTTGGTACAGAATCCATGAGCTCCCAGGAGCTTCTACCTGTCTCTGTGGGTTCTCTGTTCATGACCTTGATCCCTCCTCCTTCTCTTCAACAGGATTCCAGGAGCCTGGCCCAGTGTTTGCTGTGGATTTCTTCATCTGCTTTCATGAGTTCCTGGATAAAGGCTCTCTGATGACAACTAGGGTAGTTATCAATCTGATTACAGTGGATGGCCTGTTCAGCGCACCTCTCTAATATTGCTAGGAGTCTTAAATGGCTTCATCCTTGTGGATTCCCGGGATTTTCCTTGGCACCATGTTTGTGAGATGATTTTGTAAGTGTGCATTTTCCTTTGCATTTTGTGGCTGTGTATCTGAGAAGCACTCTATTTTTATCTCTTTATACCAAAGGTCCCAGAGGACACAAACCATAACCCAGAGCTTAGGAAAAAAAGAAGGTTAATCATAGGTGGCCTCAGAATGGATAAAAATCTGCCCGCCACTCCAGGTTAGGTCATCTGGACTGTATCTACCTGGCCTTGTTACCCCAGACGTACTAACTGCTTTGAAAATTCCAGATGAAGTTATTAAGCTAACTGAAGAGCAAATCCAAGATCTTGAGTCTATTTTTGTCAAAGAACCTTCTTTAAAAGAACGTTTCAGAAAACAAAATACAGAATTACCCTGGCTTTAGAAGAAAGATAAATATGTCGCTTATCTGAAAAGTAAGGAGGAAAGACAGTGCCCTCAAAGGAAAGCAAGGCAGCTCTGACTATGATTTCTTTAACTTTGTGGGCTCTTTGGTTTTCCCTTTGTGTCTTGTAACTTCAGGGTAATGTTAGGATAACCTCGTGACTCTTTGTATGCAGATACATCAGAATATAATAAAAGGAAAATAAAGGGTCACATAATTCTCCTCATGTACATGGAGAAAACTCAGATATCTTGTTTCAAATTCATGGGATGCTAGTGTTTCTCTGTCACGGCAGGCATCGCAGGTGGTGCATCTCTGTATTGAATTCCAAGCCTCATGTGCAACACATGTGAAAACCCCAATATGGTATCTTTGAACAGTAATTGCTAAAACTCTAAGAAAAAAGGTCTTCACTTTTCCATAATATTCAAAATATTCTTCTACACTATATTCTTGTTTCTTTCATTATTTTAGGAACATTTATAACGTGGTTTTGATGATATGTTTAGTCGCCTGCTCTAGACAGTGGTCTGGAACATAAAAACAGGAGTCCAGGAAAACAAAAAGAAAACCATCTCTAAGGTTTCAGCTTAAAGATGAATTAAATTCATCAGGCTATTAATATTCAGCTAGCATGAGGATTAGATTGGATAATATTCATTCTAAGGTCACTGGTATTAATCACTCAGTATATCAAGTCAAATTTAATATGTATCAGAGAACATGATTAACAGAAAGGAGATACTATTAACTAATAAAGGTCCCAAAATAAGTGTTTCAGAAAAACTGAGACTAAGAAAATACAATAAGAAGAAAATTATTTGAATGATATTTTCAATCCTTTGGAAAAATAAATGGACCTAAAACTGCACCATCTATTGTGATGCTCTAAGCTTCTTTTGAAAGAAAGAAAATAAAAAATACGTTAACTTTCCCTTCAGTCTCCCTATATCAATTATTTTCATCCACTTAAGTGGGTTACAAAGTAGTACAAAAAGCCATTTAAAAATGTGTTGTTATTTCAGGAAGGGGAAGATAAAAGACTTCAATGTGGGGAATCAGGTAGTCAATAACTCCTTAAAGTGGTATTAGCATTTTTTTTTCTGGAAGAGATGCTCATAGTATACATGTAAATAATCACAATGAGGCAAAGGGACTGATACAAAGATACACAGGCCTTTGCTGTTTGTTAACAAGTGAGTCTTGCATGGTTTTGTATTTACATAATTTTTCTTTCTTTTTTTGTTGATTTTTATTGAGCTCTACATTTTTCTTTACTCCCCTCCCTGACTCTCCTCTCCTCCCTTCAACCCTCCCCCAAGGTCCCCATGCTCTGAATTTACTCAGGAGATCTTGTTTTTTTCTACTTCCCATGTAGATTAGATCTATGTAAGTCTCTCTTTGTGTCCTCATTGTTGCCTAAGTCCTCTGGGATTGTGTTTGTAGGCTGGCTTTCTTTGCTTATGTTTAAAACCCACCTATGAGTGAGTACATGTGATAATTGTATTTCTGTGTCTTGGTTACCTCATTCAAAATAATGTTTTCTAGCTCCATCCATTTTCCTGCAAAATTCAAGAAGTCGTTACTTTTTTCTGATGTCTAGTACTCCATTGTGTAAATGCACCACATTTTCCTTATCCATTCTTCGGTTAAGGGACATTTAGTTTGTTTCCAGGTTCTGGCTATGACAAAAAAAAAATACTGCTATGAACATAGTTGAGCACATGTTATTGTGGCACGATTGAACATCTTTTGGATATATACCCTAAAGTGGTATTACTGGAGCATGAGGAAGGTTGTTTTCTAATGTACTGAGAAATCACCACACTAACATCCAAAGGGGTTGTGCCAGCTTGCATTCCCACCAGTAATGCAGAAATGTTCCCTTTTCCCCACAACCTCTGCAGCATAATTTTTCTGGAGGGACAGAAACAAAAGGCACCCAGGGTTCCTTGATAGAATAACCACATACTCAAATCTATCTTCCTGGCTATAAACACTTTGAATTCACAGATCTGATAGTGATTGACCTCAAAGTTGGACTATTTTTACCTGGTATAATTGACTTCGGGACAATTCCACATTGACCTGTACCTGAATAACTTCTTATTCCAAGGGTGTGGTTAGCAGTAAAGATCTCTAGAGAGACAGAGGGAATAGTGAATTTGAGCAGAGAGGATCTTTTCCACTAGGGAATAAATTAAAATGTATCCATCCAAGGCCTTATTCCTCAAACACTAATAATGTATGGCATTTCATATTTTTCATATATTTTGTTTTCCTTTTAAACTCATTTTACAATATAGAATTTATTCATACAGTAGGACAGAGTGAAACTTAAAAAGCAAATACTTTTTTATATATTGTGGTTGCATGCTTCCTGTATTTTTTTTTTTGAGAAAAAGTGCCTTTGTCATTTTCGAGACTGCTGTTGTGTGGTGCTTTTTCCTCAAGTTATATCAAGATCCTATAACTTTACCCTATCTATAGCCATGGAAACTAGAGAAGAAAAGTACAGTGGGAGTCAGAGCTATAACAAGTAATGGAGGTAAAGAGGTCATACAAGGTCAGTAGAGCTTTTCTTAAGACCCTAGCTACTAATATCTCCTTCAGATACAGATGATGAATTTTGAAATGCTAGATTATACAAGAAGAGAATGGTTGAATTAAAGCGAGATTCCATAGTATATCTTCCTTGAGGATGCCATACATTATAAGTAGAACTCAGTGCTTGATGTTCCTTACCCGGCAGAAGTCTAATAGACTTGATGTTCTCACCAAGTTGGACTATATCAAGTCTTGCTTGTCAGACTTTCATTTGGGGCAACAGCCTCCAAATAATAACACTGCAAGTTATTATTAATAATGAAAGCTTGGTCTTTAGTTTAGGCTTGTTCCCAACTAACTCTTATAACTTCAGTTAACCTGTTTCTATTAATCTACATTCTGCTACGTGGTTTTTTTTTTTTTTAACTCTCCTTCGTTTTGTAAGTCTGATTTCTGTGTCTCTCTGGCATCTTCTGCATGTCTATATTCTTCTCCAGTCCCTCTCTATCCCTGCAAGTACCACATATTCTCTCCTGCCAAGCTATTGGTTATTCATCTCTTTATTAAATCAACCATGAAGACACATCTTCACAGTAAATAAATATCCTGCAACAGGGCTTTGGTAGAATTATACTCTGGCCTTTCACAGACTTGATGTTCATTTGCATTCCTCCATAACAGTTAATAAAGTAGCCATCTACATTTTCTCAGGCAACAGAAGGTTTCTTTGTTCTGATTAAGTATCTTACAGATCTGCTTTCTTTAATTTTGTTAAGTGTTTGTGGTACTAGACATTTGGTTGTGGAAGCTATTTTCTTCACTGTGTAGGAAGAACATTTGCCAATCTGAATTGTGTTATATTTTTTTCCCCATGAGTTTTTAGCCCAGAAATACCTATTGTTTAGGTGACTATTCTTTACTGAGTGACGCTAACATGTTTATATGTTTTATATGCATTGCCTGTAAGTGCTTGGCTTATCTTTTCTTCTTTGTGGTTATTATTACTCTTTTTTTCTACTCTTAACACCATCAGTTTAAAATGATAATCTCTCCCTCAAAAAGAATTTCTATCTTGTCTCAGCATGCCTAGGGAATGTAGTTAAATCTATTCAAAATGAAATTCCAATATAATAAAGACACACATTTAAACTTTGACAGAAAAGAAATTCCATTTACAAAAGTATAGCACGGAGATGAATAGAAACCAATTTCTAAAGGGCAGGGTATAAATAAACCCAAACTCAGTTTCTGCCTCTTGACTGTCACAGCACACTTCTCTTGCCAGATATGCGAGGAGTTTTCTTCACAAACAAGCAGTGCGGTAGCAGGCAACATTAGCAGGTGTTCTCCTTTTCAGTTCTGATGATACCCTTCTGAGAACAGGTCTAGATAGCACACTGAGAATTCAGACCTACAGGACTCTCGCTTCAGACATCAGTCAACTACGAGCCCAGCAACTTAGCACATACAAATTGGGTTCCCACAACCCCTTCATTGACTACAATTAATATGCTGTATCTATTCCCAGAACCCAATATATTTGTTCATACTGGCTCAGTAGGAAGGATATTACAAAAATTACCACTGAGTGAATGCTTCTGGTAAAGTATGAGGAAAGGTGTGCAAACCTTCTATGCCCTTATTATATGCTCTTGAAGCCATTATATTGAAAGACCTCTGGAGCAGGGAGACTCTCACTCAAGTCTTGGGATAACACAACTCCCCAGGAACTCACGAGAGACCATGCTTGCTGTAATCACATGAGGTTTATTGACAGGACAGGAACCAGTGCACTAGGGCTGAAACTCATTTCCCACACAGGGTTAGAGAGTTTGATCCTGAGTAGCTGGGAGAAGGGGTATTTAAGGGAAGAAACCACAACCCAGGAATCCAAAGGTGGTAGGATGGCCGTCATTTGAAAATTTTGAAAATACCAGTGATTATTGAAAAATTCCGAAAATACCAGTGATAATCACGAGGGGAGTAACTTCCTGTCTCTCAAGATTATTTTCAAAGTTATAATCTAACTTTATCTTCAGCTAGTTCCTGAAACAGAATCACTGAACTAGATTTTTGGCTTTATTTTTTTCTGCTAGATTTTTGGCTCTATTTTTCCTTCTAGCCGGGTCTGGATTTATCTGGGTCTTTCAATATGATTTTTATAAATGCATCATCTTGGTAGTAATGGTGGAACAAACTCTTGTCACCCCATTAACAATCAGCTTTACATCTCTCTTGCTGAAAGTTTGAGTCCTGTGAGTATGTGTTCAAATGACAGCAATGCATCCTGACAAAGCTGGTGGGAATAATCACCTCCCATGCAAAGAAGAACAGACTGGAATGTTGAAAATAACTCTCAATTTCAAGTCTTGTGAGGTCAAGGTTTTATAAAGTGCTTTCTATAAATATGTTACTGACTACTTAAATTGTTCTGTCATTAATATATTTTTGTTTGCCTTTGCTACATTTTCTATTTTTTCTTGTAATAGTGTTGTGTCAATTATAGGGCTAGAATAACATAAAAGAAAAGGTTAGTTCGGTTTACAGACTAACTGTACTGTGGAACACTGAAGCAAGTCCATGAAAGGTCATAGACATCTCTAGCTTAACTCTAAATGGGAACTAAGTTAGGCAAATCTAGTTGTTGTTGTTTTATATATCTCTCCAGAGTCACTTTTTTCCTTTGTGACAAAAAATAAGATAGACATTTCATCATCTAGAGAGAGGGGAGAAATATGTTAACCACTCTGATTGTCTCTGTTATTTAATGATGACTCTTGAGAGATGCTGTGTATATCGTTCTTTTGTCTTCTTAGCCTCTGAGAAATGCACCTTGAGTTATTCCTTACGTTCAGGTTCAGAATATAATATACATCTATAAACTATATAGATTTTTACTAAAGTTGGCCTTTCCTGGCCCATAGACTTAAATCTTGTCTTATTTAACTTTAACCTTCAACTTGATACAATTTAGAGTTACTTGAGAAGGGAGTGACATTTCAGAGATTATTTAGATAAGGTTGGCATGTGGCATGTCTGAGATGGATTATCTTTATTATAAATTGATACAGGAAGGGCCAGCCCACTGCAGGTACAATCTCTGTGTGTCTAGGATCTAAAAGCTATCTCAGCATGATTTCCAGAGTATGCCAGCAAAGGCCTTCTTCCAGTCTTTTGCTTCAAAGTTTTTCCTTAAATATCTTCCCTATGTTCCCTAAAGGATGGACTTTAACCTGGAAACATAAACCAAATAAAACTCTTCGGCCCCTACGTAAAAACAAGCCTCAAAAATTGTCACAGAACAGTTATTGTTCCCGAGTCCTGAGTCATCCTTGTGAAGGCAGTTCCTGCCCTCTAGGGAAATTCTCCTTCCCAATATACCATTAAATACTGCACCCAATGACACAACCTACTGCCCCACCGCTGTGCCTCACGTCTAACTACTGACAGCACCGAGTTCATGCATACTGATGAACTGGATAAGGAGAAGAAAGAAAGAAAAGGGTAAAAACACACAAGATCAGTGGCTTTATGGCTTTCAAAACCTGAAAATACAGTTCTCTTTGTTTTCTGGAGCAAGGTTTTAGGCTCAGGATAACCAACTGTACTCTGGGTTTAATTTGAATTAAGAGTAAACAAAATTATTCTTTAATCTTTGCAGTGAACTGAACCATTTCAAATCCAAATTGGCTGCAACTATTAAAAGCAGACAAATGAAACATGGAAGGCAGGGGAGGAGAGATTCATGATCATTTGATATGGGTCGCTTAGGATGAAGCTTAAAGGTATCTGAGAGAATTCTTGGCAACAAAGAGGTTTGTCCAGAAAATTCACATCTAAAATATGAGTATTTGTGCCTGGCCCTATTTTAAAACAATTCAATACAACTTTTTATATTGAACTCAAATAGCCAAAGGAGAGAAGGCAGGCAGGCAGAAAGGCAGGGAGTATAAGAAGATAAGTATATTTCCAAGGATTTCCTCTGTTTTAAATAATAAAGTATCTCAGGCTGATATGTGTTATTAGTCTGATTAGAATCAGTTTTTATATTTATGGATATGGGTACCTACATAATTTTGAATATATTAATGGTTCTCATCCTATGAGTTGTGACTTCTTTGGGGGACAAACAGCGCTTTCACAGGGATTGCCTAAGACCACTGGAACATACAGATATTTACAATATGATTTATAATAGAAGCAAAATTAGAGCGATGAAGTAGCAACAAAATTAATTTTATGATTGGAGGTTACCACAACATGAGGAACTGTATGAAAGAGTCACAGCATTAGGAAGCTGAAGAACCAGTGGACTAGAAAGATACATTTTATAGTCTGTATACTTGACATTTTCAGCCATCTTAATTAATTGTTAATCTTTGTGTTTTTTTAAATGCAAATAAAAATTTCAAACTTTGTTAAAAGCATGAGACAGCTAATCTTGACTGTCAGCTGGCTTGAATTTAAGGTCACTGTGAAAATAAACCTCTATGCAAGTCTACGAAAGAGTATGTAGATTACATTGAGACAAGAAGACCCACCTTAAATATGAATGGTACCATTCCATAGGCAAAGATCCTTGATGGAATTACAAAAAAAGTGAGCTGAGCATAAGCTTTCATCACTTTCTAGAGCTTTCGTGACCAGTTGCCTCCTACTTAAGCTACCTGTCTTGGCTTCGGCCATGATGGATTGTATCCCCTAACATTGTGAACCAAAATCAATTCCCCCTCTTAAATTACTTGTTCAGGTAATTTGTTGCCATAATGAGATAAATATACACAGTTTTAATTTAGAAAGTATAAAGTGATTTAATGCACACTGAATATTCAAGGAAGCTGTCTTCTTTATCCTACCCATTAACCCTGTCAGATTCTCAGGTTATCAGAATCTGTTCTCACATCTTCATCACAGTTTCTTTTTTATTTGAGCAGTCTTCTGTCAGTAAAGTTTTGATATTAAAAAATGGCTCAGAAGACTCAGAAAAAGTACAGTAAAACTGTTGGACCAAAAGGGGGGAAAATCCTATTTCTTTGGATCTGAAACAACCACGCAACTGGATTACAATATACAAGCATTAAATCAAGCAAAAAAAGTTACCTATGCTGAGGTAATATTATCAAAAGTATCATATGTATAAGGTTTTGTGACTATGTTATTTTTTACCATTTCTGCTTTTCCTAGCTTGTCCATTGAAATTTTGGGTGAAGTTTACTATAGTAAAGTAAATATAAGTACACTGTAAAATAAATAAAAATTTGACATGAATAATGTCATACCCTCTACCTTACTCTGGCATACTCTTTAGAGAAATCTATAATTATATTTGTGACTATACTCTAAAAGACTTTGTATATATTATTTTTCAATTCACACTTTCATTAGTAGCATATATTGGTCACCATTTCAAATCAGTAAGTAAGTAATTCTTCATTCATTTTAACTTCCACAAGCATGGCATTTTAAAACCTGCTCTAATACATTTGATTAATTTCCTGCAATGGCCATTTCCAATCAGTTCTTTGTAAAATTTCGTTGAATCATTGCCCTCAGGTTCTCTCTCTCTTTCTGAGAAAAAAAAGAGAAACAGAGTTGGGATACTCTCCAAGAAGGATGTGTTTTTGAGATTTTGAGAGCTAAACGTCCCCAAAATACCCCACAATTTATTTTCTATGTTCTTAAATAGATTTCAGAGAAAAACATCACTAGTGACATGATTTCAGCCAAGGTTCATTTTTGAGAGCTAGCCAACATTTCAGTGTGCTTGATAATTTTTGGAAGTACTTCAAAATTCAGTTAGATTTACTATATGTTGTCTTTAGCTTTTTCAAAGTCGTTGTTCGTGATCTGGCTACTGTCCAAACTCAGTTCTCACTCTTTCCCCACACACAGCCAAACTCTAGTCACTCCAAACCCTGGCTGCTAAGCACACAGGCCATACTTCACCCATCTTTACTGCTAATCATGCTCTATGCTGTGCTATAAATCTTGTTTCCTGGAGACTTTAGGAAAGTACAGTTGACCCTTGATGTATGGGGTTGGTTCCAGAATCCTTGCAAAAATTAAAACTTCCCATGCTTGCTTCTATTCTATTAAGTGATGTATTAGTTGTACAGAATCCATGAATCTCTCCTAGAATACTTAAGTTATCTTTAAGTTCTTTAGTGTGCTAATACAATGTTAATGCTGTGAAATTAGTTGCTGCATTGTTCTGCTCAAGAAATGACAAAATCTGCCATACAGTTGGATTTCTTCCTCCTCAAATTTTGATTATCTATTAGTTGAATCTGCCAATGTGCAACTTCCAGCATTGAAAGTTGTTTCATGATGTTTTCTTAAGTCTCTTCTTTCACTTCTTCTCATTTCACAACACTAACATCAGATATCTTTTTCCTTACTCCCACCTGAACATGCCTATTTACCAAGTAAAGTACAATTATTTAATATCTGGTGACTTCTCTTCAAAACTGGACATTTGAGAAAGGGACTAGAAAGAGAATGTCCAGGATGGGAGATAGCCCACAGATGATGCCTCCTAGAGATCAGATGACTATAAAACTATGTAAGACCCCCACACTTTTGTCATGTAGGCTATGGGTGGGAGAAACTGACAAGCAGTAATTGAGTTCCAACTGTACCTGTAGATTGTTTTATATGATGCCTGTTTCCAAAGTTGCTTTTTTCTGTTCAAGATGCCATCACATTATTCCATCCACCCCTTACTGCACATGTTTATAATACTAAACAATGCTCAAAAAGGTACTGCATATTCCAATATAACAGTATGTTCCGTGTGGGTCTTCACATACCCATCTTTCTATTTGGTGACAATTTATAATGGCACTGAATGTTATACTTCACATGGTAGGATGATGGGAGCAGTCCAAGGATGCATAGTTAAGATGCCAGAAAGCAAGACACTAGATCCAATGGTTCCTTATTGTGCCATTGTTGTGAAAGGACATTCAAGGGAGATCTGCTTTTTCAGTGTCCTGTGATTTTTTTCATGATCTGATGAGGTTGTATCAATTCCGAAATAATAGCTGCTTTGCCATTAGTTGATGTTTTATTTTACTAAAATTCAAACCATTGATCTAATTTGCTTCTTTTTCTGGAGGTTCAACAGCAGCAATAACACAGATTTAAATAAGTTATCATTTTTAAAGTTACCAGTATGCAACCAGAGTGATTACCATGAACAGAGAGGTGAGCAGCGGCAGGATCGAATAAAAAAGTCCACGGGTCTACCTCCAAGGTACTCCAAGAAGCACTTCTGATCAAAGCATTAAAGTGTCCAAATCACATGTACCTCTAAATGTTTGAGAGACAGTGACCACTAGAGTAAACATACAAAAAGGACAACTTTTCCCAGGATTTCCACGCTAGACTTCTGGCATTTTGAAAAATCCCTGCAGCATCTGGAGAGAATATCATCAACCAGAGGTTTGCCCATCAGTCACAAGCATAAAACATTACCTTTTGAGGTCCAAATTCCTTCGCTCCATTAGTTTTCCAGGAGGAAATGGCCGGATTTATCTGTTTCTAATACAGCTTTGAACAGACAGTCAAGATTTCCTCTGCTGGTAGTGAAAAAAAATTACTGTAAAAAACTTTCTTTTTATGGGATTGACTCTCTTAAAATGCCACTAAGTAGAGAAATAACCGAGAAACTACAACACAGCTCCGCTGCATCCCCATTCTTAGAAACCTTGGTGTGCAATCCTTTTCTCCTGTGCCAAAATGTATTTGCTTTTCATGCTATGCCTCCATGACTGTGAAAAGTGGAAAATCTGAATGCCATGACTGCTGCAATTTACTGGAGTTTTAAAATCAGTCCCCCAGAACATCAGCCTTATAGGTAATGGATTCCAGGGTACTTTACACAACTAAATGGCTGTTTTCTACAGGTGTCTTTGACATGAAATAACAAATTCCTGAACGTTTTGGTAAACAATTCATCCTAGGACAAAGCATTGGCCGTACTCATTACGCTACAGAGCGTGATGTGCTCTTTTGAGATAAATAAAATGGGATGAGAAGTTGCTTTTGGTGTATGCTCTTTTGGCAAAGTGGATTTTCTTTATGTCTTTAGAACAATATGGAGAATTATAAATTGGATAATAATATGCTTTCTCTATGTACAACCTATTGGATTTCTTTGTAAATTCATTTTGTAGTGGCATGAATTGAACCCAAAGCTTTGTATATGTATGTGAAATATTTTGACTGGATTTTGGTAAGGAAGAAATTTAGTTAAATTCTGTATTTGTAACTGATTGGCTTTGTTGTTCTTTTTATATTTTTTTCATTGTTTTTACTCTTCCCTGATATATGTTTTATTTCTAGAAAAACCTGCTTACTCCTGACAAGAAACAAGTGTGTTGCTCATATGAGTAATTCAGTTTTCATAAAGTCTTGAAAAGATTAACAAGTTATTTTGAAATATAATTTTAATTGCATATTAATGAGAATCAACTAATTAATAGGAATAGAGTAATAATTATAAGAAAGTTTATTTTTGAAGTAAGGAAATAATTACTGGGTGCTAGGTACATTGTATGTATAATTGCCAGTTCACAATTTTTGACTATTTAACAGTATTGGAATTGGTTGTTAAACACTGCCTGAATTATTAAAAATGACCAGATCTGGGTAAACCATGTCACTGCTATGACAATACTTGTGTAAATCACATGATATCTAATGTTGTGGTTTCTCTTCTAGTGAAACGGGATAGAGCTGGTCTGGGAGGGAAGCACAGTTTAATCACATGACTAGTTTTGTCCAGTGGGTGTGAGCAGAGCTAATATGTGTCATTTCCAAGATAAAGGGCTTAATAAATGAATATTCTTTTTCCGTGTGTTTTGACCTCACTAGGTTGACTGACACGAGCCTGCATAAACGTGGAAGTAACATTAGCACAGTGAGCAGAATCCTTAAATAGGACCCGAGTATTGGCCTGAGTAAAGAAACCCCCACTAGCATCAAGTAGCTCTGCAAGTGACTAACACCGTTGGAAGGGAGCTGTTAAATTCTGTTTCTGGCTTTAGTTTCATCAGTTGATATCACTCTAAGTAAAATATGTCAGTCATTGTTCTGCTCTTTAAATGGAGGCAGAAAGTCTGTCAACACTGTGACTTCTGAGTACAGTTGACTCTTGAAGACAAACTTGCTGGTGGCAATTCCCCTCACACTTACTAGAAAATGGCTAACCCAGTCCCTTCTTTTTTTTTTTTTAAATTTTACTAGCTGTAAAAATAGAAGAGTAAAAATACTTTATCTTTCTTTAAAGATTTATTTATTTATTTTATGTGTATGAATTCTTTATCTGCATGTATGCCTGCAGGGCAGAAAATCCCATTACAGATAGTTGTGAAGCACCATGTGGTTGCTGAGAATTAAGCTCAGGACTTGTGGAAGAGCAGCTAGTGCCCTCAAATGCTAAGTCATTTCTCCAGGGCCCTACCCGCCCCCCCCCCCATTTTTTGTTTGTTTTCAAAGAAAAATTCAAGACGGGATTTCTCTATGTAGTCTTGAATATCCTGGAACTCCCTCTGTATATCAGCTGGCTTCGAATTCACAGAGATTTATTGCCTCTGCCTGCTGAGGACTGGGAATAAAGGCATATGCTACTATTATCAAGCCTTTTCTTTTTCTACTGTGCCTAAACTACACAAGACCCTATTTCAATCCACAGGACTAATAAATAAGTAAATAAGTAATCATCACAAATGATAACCTCAAGTAAATAACTAAAATAAAACAGGCATCAAGATAAATATTCATTTAAAATAATGAAATCATCAGAAATATAAAACAAAGCTGAGTACTACTTTATTAAAAATAAAAGTTCAGAATTTCTGATATTACAAATTTGTTTTAAAAGTCCTCAGTGTTTTAGAGGAGCAAATGCTTGGGATAAACCAACAAAGAAATAGAACTGTAAGTATAGCCCTGGTCAACACAGAGGTAGCTAGCACTGGATGGCAGGATGAGACCTTGTTTAACATAGTCTTCACAGTAACAAATCCATTGCCTGAATGAAAACAAAGGTGCCCAACAGGCCAGACCTAGGAAGAACTTTTAAATGTCCTCCAGTGTAGTAGGAGGAGTTGAGTCACACTTGCAGATACTGCAGGACACAGACTGAGATGAATGTCTGTGCTGTAGGAGATAGGTTATGGAATATTCGAAACCTATCAAGGACGACTTGGGAGAACTGTGGACTTTGGGCAAAGACTGAATAACATTTTACTAGAGTCCTCATGGAAATAATCCCTTTATCAGGAAGAGGGTGAATACCATTATCTGAAGGTGTGTTCAGATTCATAGAAAACCTGATCACAACAGGGAATGTATTAGGAGGCTGCCTTCCCATAAATGATTAGGTAATAAAGGCAGAGACTACAAGATGGGATTAGTGTCTCTAATAAAGGTTCTAAATCCTTCCACTTTCTCCTTGTGAGAACACACTGAGATTGGCCTCTGTGAATCAGGAAGCAGACCCTCAACAGACACAAAATCAGACAGCACCTTGTTCTTGGATTTCCCAGGTTATTAGTCTCTGCTGTGCATAAACACTCCTAGTTAACACGGTTCTGTTATAGAAACACGATGGACTAAGTAAACTGAAATAACAACCTGAACAGTCTAGATTATCTACATGGACTCAGACATTCGCAAGTTTTTTCTAGCATGTGAGGGAAGCTATTTAATTTTTTTTTCTTATCTTCCTTCCCTTCTTTTCCCTTCTCTTCCACTTTGAGTCTCTCTCTCTCTCTCTCTCTCTCTCTCTCTCTCTCTCTCTCTCTCTCTCTCTCTCATCAGTTTCATGTTTTCTTACCTCTTTCTTTTTAATTATATTACCTACTAACCATTGTAAGTCAGACAAGGTAGCAAATACTAGGGTACAATTTTGTCACACTAGAGACGGGTGCTGTAATGTTTACCATTACTCAAGGACATAGACAAATACTAAATACAACTTACATTATAAAGTCTTATTGTAGGGATTTAGGTTGCTATGCAGGAACATTTAAGAAGGATTATTTATCCAATAACAGGGTTCATGTGGAAAATAACATCAAATAAATAGGCTTCTTGACCCAAGTTCAGGACTGCAAGCATTGATAGCATTAATGCAGAAGCCCCAGGGTAACCTGATTCTTTAAATACATTTCCAAAATGATCCAAGCACTCTCTAAATCATATTTTAAATCACCAAATGTGAGTTCATAGCATGCACAAGTCTCAAACACAGCAGGAAAAAAATTTCTCTGTGAGAATGACATATATGGCATCCTTTTATAACCACTGATTCCTGTCAGTGCTGGCAAAGGAAGTTTGGAGAGGAAAAAAAGAACGGGAGATCAGGGCAAGAGCAAGAATGCAAGGGAGAGAGAATGGGACAGCAGTAGGAAACATGCTATCTCTCAGGAGGCCATCTCTTCTGACAAAAAAAGATTTTATTTCCAGGACTTAGAATTAGCTTTCCTTGAATCAGAAATGGCTAACATGATTGCCTACAGAGCCACTGTCAATCCAGAGTCAAAACTCATTACTGTAAATTGCTTCGAGATACCTTAAGCATGAAAAATGCAATAAAAAACAAAAGACACTTTACAAAGAAGGTGGTAAATGTGTAAGGACATTTTTTTAATGAGTTCTCTTTACAGAAGTGAGCTGAAGGGAATCAAGGGACCCTGACTCACCTATGGGGAATAGTGGTCAATGCTGGAAAGAAGGGAAAACAAGACCAAAATACTTTACTTTGACCCACAAGAAACAACAACAACTAAAGCCATTAATTGAGCTAGTTTCAAAAGAGTATCTTTTATTATTTGCTGCCTAATAAGATGTTTCTACCAGAAGCCAGTGGTGATACATGCTAATTGCCTCCTATTTGTGTTGACTGATATGTTCTCTTTAATGATCATTTGTTTCTGTAAAATAGCCATGTGTCAGCACTTCAGCCTAAGAGTCCATTTAAGCCGTATGTGTCTCTGGTAGTAAAATCTGAGTTGGTTTTCACTCTTTGTCAGTCTGTCAAGGGAAGTCAAGGAATCGTCCCAGCACAAATGGATATGAGATTAATTTAGTCCTGAAAATGTATTACAGATGTTTTTCTCCCGCTTTGAGTTCAATTCTTCTTCTCTTACTATAAAAATCTTACTTTAACTGACAATACTCCCACCTTACTGCCAAAAATATTATTACTGACTTACTATTGTCACTACTCATGCTATTATCATTATTGTATGCATTTCTCTGTGTGGAGGCACAGTAGACATGCACAAAGTGCACATGCAGAGCAGAGGACAACCTGTAGACTTGGTACTCTTTTTCTACCTTTATGTGGGTTCTGAGGATCTAACTTTGGTGGTGAAGCTTACATGACAACCTACTGAGCCATCGCACTGACCCCGACATAAGCATTAAATAGCAGTTACTTTAGTTTGCTTAAAAAAAAACATGCTATGTTTATTCTGAGAATAAAATTTTATTTGGAATTGTGATTTACCTAGGATCATTTGTAAACTCAAATTAATAGCTTTACCTGTGAACGTGATGCTCTCTGGGAAGAATAAACTGGAGGAGAGAGGACAAGAGAACAGGGTTTTGTTCTGGCTCTCATGATGACTAGCTGATCAATCATGAGTCTCTTTGATAAATCTGTTCCTTATGTAGAAAATATAGAATATCTCTGGTGACTCCACGTTTCTATTGTCCAATATTTTTGAAATTGTTTGAATTTCCTCTTCAATGCATTTATCACAACTAATTGTATTTAAATAATATGCATGTGCTTGTGTATGTGCACGTGCACGTGCACGCACATGTCTGTGTGTGTGTGTGTGCGTATGTGTGTGTCCTGGATACTAAACTCAGGGACCAGCATATACTAAGGCTGTAATATATTACAGATCCATACCCCTAGCCCTTTGTAGTTTATATATTCCTTTGTTAGGAGCATCCTGCCCATTGCTGCTCAGTGGGAATAGGTATCATGTTGAAATTAGTCAATATCTAACTTTTTGAAACCATTTCTGACACTTCTAAGAACTCAATAAACTTTTTCTTTATACAAATGAAAGGAAGAACAGCATTTACAAAAGATCTTACGTTCTTGTTCCTGGAAATGGCACAGTCTCGAGAATACTGTGATGATTAAAATTAGCTTAACAGGATAATATTAATTTTAGGATGTAGAATCATGTAGAAGACACAGATCTAGGCATATTTATGAAATATTATCTATATTAAGTTAGCCCCTTGGCATACTTATGGGAGATTATCTAGGCAGGTTAGTTCATATGAAAAGCATCACCTTTAGTTTGGGACCCTGGACTGAGGATAAAGTGGTGTAAATGAGCTGAGTGCTGTTATTTCTCTCTTTAGGCTTCCAGAGTGTGGGGGTCAAGTGACCAGTTGCTTAATAATCCTGTGTCATGACTTCACAGCCCTGACAGACTGCACAAATGAACTGTGATCCAAAATAAACCCTTCCTTCATTTTGTTTGAATATTTTATCAGAATAACTAAGACAAATACAAAAAAAAAAAACAACAAAAACAAAAACAAAAACCCAATTTCTATGTGACATTTCTGGGTAACTTGCCAGTCACTGTAGAAACATTACACTATTCATTACAGTTATTTGTATAAATTCATCTCACTCTACTTTTAGTAAATGCTGATTGCTTTATTTATAATAAGATACTTTTTAAGTATGTGTTGAATGTGAGGCAGTGTCCCTGTCTTCTTTATCTTTATATTCAAAAGCAAAAGTGTGTTGTCTTTATTAAAATGAAGACTATTTCATCATGAAAACAGAATGCTCACATGAAACTGTTTTAATCAATAAAGCTTTAATGATGATTCATAGCTCAAAAATAGATCCTTAGGGCTAACTTCAGAAGGGGTATACCATTGAAGCCCATGTTTGAATGTCTCCAGTTTCTCATCCTTTCTAGAGCTACATTTATTTTCTGAAAAGGCTTACTTTGTTCCAAGCACTATTTCCAGTGCTTAAGAGGTATAGGTTTATATGACTTGAACTAAAATTCCGTATGTAGAAATTACTATTATACCCATTAAGCCACTTTCCCAGGGTCACACAAAGTGGAAAAGACAGGATTTAAACCGTGTGATTATCTATTAATCATCTATTTTCACTCAGTGCAGTATAAATAGAACTTCTCTTATGTTGGTGATGGAGAGAGATATTGGAAAGAGCATCCCCAGACATGGCCTGTACATATCTTCTTGCACTTCATTGATCGGACAGGACTCATTCATTGCTCATTCCAGTCACACATTGAAGACAGCATCTGGAATGTGAGATTTGCTTTAGATCATACATTCTGGAGCTCAGAAGCTGAAAATCTTTTGTCTGATAAGTTGGATAATAAAGCAATTCATTGATCTAAAACTATTATTGGTATTTGTAAGAATGTGTTTAGTGGAAAAACAGCAATTGTCTACTGTTTCCTGCAGACTCAAAAGACTTTTTAAAAACAGACAAAGAACAAAAACAAAATAAAACAAACTTTTGCACCTTCAATGGATGAAGGGAATGGCAAATAGCCCCACTGAAGAATAGGAGCTATTGTTTGTGTACAAACTAAACTGCATATTTTATAATGTGGATTAGAGGGAATCTATTTACATGGCCATCAAAATTAAGTGACTGCACTGGCTAGTATACTAGAAGACTTGTTGGATCAAATTCTACAACTGGAGTTCGTGTAGTGTGGACACACACTTTTGATGCAAGCTCTTGGGAAGCTGATGCAGGTGGATCCCTGAGTTTGGGACCAACCTAGTCTACAGAGCAAGTTCTAGGATGGCTAGACCTACCAGAGAAACTCAGTATCAAAATAAAACAAAGCAAACTGACAAACAAGGAAACAAACTTTACAACGGAAATTGTTCTGTTCTATCAGAGAATGAATGATGTAGAAATCACTGGTCCCCAGTTTCAGGAAATTCAAACTGTGTGCTTGCTGAACTCTGATCTGTAAGGATATGAGTGGGTATTTGGCTGTGAAATGTTGGAAGATTGCTGTAGTGTGAAAACACTGAAGAGTGGCAGATCAGCCACAGACCAATACAACACCAATTAGCATTTAACAAGAACGTCCTATCAATCTGTAGACATGTGCTTTAAATAGGCATCTCTGTAAATACTGTCTAGGATGAATCTGAACTTCTAATACATTTAACTAAAAAGATAAAGGATCTGGATTGAAAATAGCTGATCTAAGCTGGAATCTAAATGCTTGCAACTCACCTGAAATTTATGGAGTAAATAAATTATGGACAAAAGCAACATATTAGAAACTCTTGTGTCAGTGAGCTAATAGACAGCTCCAAACAAAGACTGGAGAAGAAAAGATGTTATTTGGGGATGGTAATAGAAGTAATTATCTTTTTGCCAAAAAAAGGAACAAAACTCTATGAGGCCATGATGAGTCTATAGGCTCAGTTGACAAAAGAAGTTTTAAGAATTATTTGACCTAATTACAACAGAGTATTTGCTGGTTGTTTCGTAAGTGTCGTGAGGTTGTAACACTCACCACAGAATGAGGTAGCTTGGTGAGTAGATTGTGCATTATTAAAATCTAAGTCAAAAAGAGCTTAGAGACTCTGAATAACAAGCAAGTGAAGCACAAAGAATAGAATGAGCAAATCAGTCACATAGAACAGAAATAGTAAAGAGAACATATATGAAGAGAGAATCCATGGTTTTAGTTTAGCCAGTATTAAAGTTTAAAAAAATCAATACAGACTCTGAGACAAGTAAGGTGTGAAGCAACTACTAATTTAAACTGTCTTAGTTGAGCATCTTCCTCTTATAATTATCCTTAAAGTACTTAGGATATGCAGATGTCATTTGAAAAGGATTGAATCCCATTTGTGTTGAATAAATTAGCAGGAGATGTTATTCTTGACCTTAAAAATTTATTTTGCCAGTTCACCATCGCTGTGCACTTCTTAGGCATGGCTGGTCATAGAGGTAATCCATCCAGCATATTGTAAGCTATGTTCTTACTAGACTTTTTCTAGTAAATGCATGTATCTGGAACATTCTGCATTCTGGCAACCAAGAATTTTTGGCAACTGTCATCTCTGATACTGTTTTTGAGCTACTGATAAAAGCATACTACCATGTGAGTTAGTATCCTGCAGATATGTGAACTTATACCTTCACACTGGCCTCTCTGCTCACCAGAATTTATTAACATTTCTATTTGCTCTATAGTGCTGAAAAGAATAAAAATCAACTATGTAGCTTTTCCTTTTAGTTCTTGACATACAAAAAATACTTATCTCAAATTGCACTGATTAGTTAAGAATTAGAAGCACTCAATTTATGTTATAATATTCCCATGTAGTGTTTGACCTGCATTCTCCATTAAACCTGAAGGTAAGAAACTTATAGCGTTGCCATAGCAATCCATGAGGGCTTCAAAACAATTGCTTTCTCATTGTGAGAAAGAAAAACATGTGGAAACTTAAAGAATGTGGTTCCTTCTCTGCCCATCAGCTTTCATTTTGGGTTCAGAAGCTTGGTGGTTCTCCCCTTAGCATTTCGATGTGAGTTTTATATCATATGCAATGCCCTCTCTTTAGTTGAAAGGTGGAACATTCTGCTTTGGGCCATTAACTAAAAATCTTATCCCCAGGTAGCCACTTTTGAAACATGGTAGAAAGTTGAAGAGATGGACTTTGTAGGATTTTATTAGGTTATTTTGTGATACTGTTATTGGAAGTTATTGACATGAGTCTCTGTGTTTACTTTGTTTAGGTGTCTTATTATAAAGTGAGCTATTGTGCTCCACAGGGTATCCCTACCATGTTGTATGACACAACCCAAGGAAAAGGTCAAAATGACCGTGAACTGAAACTTCTAAAGGAGTGAGACAAATTAATCCCGAGTTTTTATAAAAATAAAAAATGAACAGGCAAGATCTTTGGGTTCTCACACCTATAGTCCCAAGACATGGGTAATGAATGCAGAAGTACTAGAAGTTCAGTGTTATTCTCAAGCACATAGTGTACATAGTGTAAAGAAAGTCCATGTGTACTACAGGAGATGAGACCCTGTCTCAAAAAACCCAAACTCACAATCATTTTATGCATTATAATTTGTATTAAGAAAAATAAATTTCTGATAATAAATATACCATTAAATAAAAACACTTGGTATGTTAATGATAACACTAAAAAATCAAAAGTAAATAGTAATATCCAATAATACCAGAATTATTATAGTGGCTAGTTCAAGTATCAGTTACAAAATTATCAGTTTATTAAAAAAAAACTTCTAGTCTTTATAAGGTCACACAATTTCTCCCAGAGTCTGTATACATCTCCCTCTTGTGACGTCTCTCACAATTTCCCATTTTCATTTCCTTGTATTTAAGCCATGTGTTTTTTTTTTTTTCCTATCACCAAGAAGTTTTGTGGTTTTCATGACAACCCTCTTCCCCCATTCCTGCTGCCTCCACTCACTGTCTGGAATGGCACTCCACATTCACTGGTTACTTTTCTCTGTATCCATCACAATGTCTTTCAAACAGAGCCTCCTGTGGGAGATTCAGAAGTAATTAGTTAAATCCCAGACTATTAGTCTCTTAACTCTTTAGTGAATATAGTCACAGAGCTGTCTGATTTTGTGAAGAGGTAGAAGGCCAAGGGTCTCTTCTGGAGTTAACATCTACTTGTGGCAGACTCAGCACAGCAATAGTAGAATGTCCCCCTAAAGACAGTAGGGCATTAAAAATATCCTCTATGTCTAGGGATATAGCGCAGAAGTAGAGTTCTTACCTTGTGTGTGTAATTTCGTGGGTTGCATCCTCAGTATTGTTCCCCCTCACACATACTAAGGAAATGTTTCATTTTTTGGATAATTCTTTCAATTCATAATGGACAAAGAGGTATTTGCTCCTTTGTCACCCAGTTGCCCAGTATTGTTTGGAAAGCTAGTGATATAAACTCAGCCTTCAGTTTGATCCTTGAGTCCCCACAACCCCTAATGTCTTGAATTGCCTGATTTTCTGTTTAAACTAGCTAGATTTATATGGTCATCTAAACAACTAAATTCTGACCAAAAAAAAAAAAAACCTGCTTTGCTTTCAAATATTCATCCACGATTTTGACCTTTGTTTCACATTTCTGATTTCTTAAGGAATAGTTATTATTTGAAAGTAAATATTTGCATATATTTTATTATTGGATGAGTAAATATAGCGATAGGCATTTATATGATGTGTATAAAACATCAAGGAACAATAATAGGGATGTGCCTTAGTGAACTGAAAAGTGCCCACAGCAAATGGGTCAAATTCATGTTTCACTTATACAATGTCTTATAGCAAGATGATGGCTTTGAGGATGACCTCTGCTAAGTTCTTCTATAGCTTGGTTACTTTATACCTATTACACTGAATCAGTAGGTGGCTTGCTAACTCTTATGATTTAGTAAAATGTAGATTGTGAACTCCCCTCTCCCTCACTGCCCTTTCCCTTCCAATAGAAAAAATGTGTAAGAAATAAAAGGTCTAAATAAGAGTCATGGTGTGGAGCCTAAATCTCTTCCAGGTAAACAGGTCAACCCCCATCACCCCAGAAGCTGATACTTGCCCCAAACTTAGCAGAGTCTTCCTTGGCCTTCTACTGTCCATCTCAACCTGTGAAGTGAGAAGGTCTTATTTGTTTTTGATAGATTTTGAGCACAGTTCCACCAGGCACTGCCTGCTTTGATTCAACCTCATTCTTGATGTCTTAATTGACTGTTAGCAGAACTCAAGTTTCTCTGATGCATGCAGATGGAAAGGCCAGCCTTTACCAGAATGCTGCTACTAATTGGACTTTCTTGCTTGGTTCAGTGTTTATTCCTTTCATTTGTTTACTTATATCTTTGCTTATGTTTTCTCCATGATTGTGTCTACTTGTCCACAACCTAGGAACTAATAATTTATGGAACAAGTCAGGTACATACCTTCAATTCAGGCACTCAAAGGTAGAGACAGGTGGATCTCCATGATTTTGAGGCCCACCTGGTCCTATGTATACATAGAGAGTTCCATATCAGTCAAGTCTAAATAGTGAAACTCTGTTTCAAAAAAAAAAAAAAAAACAAATGAACAACAACAACAAAAAATTCAAGAACAAATGTCATTTTATAAACTTCCTTAAACATCACACAGGCACCCTCCCCAACAGACATATACACACAGAAACAGACACAGACACAGACACACACATACACACACACACACACACACACACATACACACACACAAACACAATGACTCTTAATTAAGGACATCCCTTTGCCAGTATCCCTTTCTAGTTTTATATCCATTTAGACAAGCTAATACTCTAAATCAAATAAAATATGGAATCAACAGTTAACACTAATTGAATATTTAATAAGTTCTGAATGAGTCAATACTAAAATCCATTAAATTCTTATAACATCCAATGAGTTAAGTCCCAATTTCACAGTTGAGGAAACGAAGACTTAGGAAAGCTAGATATGGTTTCAACTGCTGTGAGAATCTCCAGGTTCATATACTGCTGTTTCTCAGGAGGCAGTCAATTCATACTCTTTGAAAAGCCTCTGTGTCTCTTAATATGATTATGTTTAGAATTGTGGGTTCTTCTGACTCCAGCAAAGACTACCCAGCAACACTGACATGAAGAATATTCTGTGAAGTTGCTGTGGTCTTTTCATTTTCATCCATCCTTCCACTTTCTTCTACAAATTAGCATTCTTGCTGCGTTTCTATGTCTATTACACCAGTATGGATTTTGTCTTTAGGAATGCACATTCTGTCTCCAATAGTCCATATTAAAGCCAGAGAAATGGGAAGTTAGAGCCTTGAGCCATGTCAGCCTTGAAGTGATATAGGAAACACTGATATAAAGCAGGTCAACCCAGGTAAAAGACCTAATTGACAACTAAAACATGGAATTAAATTTCAAGTGTGATTAATTTGGCAGGACACAACATATTGAGAAGTTGGCTACAATATCCAGCGTGGAAAACCATGTTTTATGCATGATCACTGATCAATCCTTCTGTCTTTCAGAGTTTTCACTTGTCAGCTGAAAATACCAGTGTTGATTAAGAAGTTATCTGTGACATTCACCAAATAAGGGACTGATGAAAAGGAGCTCATATTTTCTTTTTGAAAGAAGGCACATAACGGACACTCAATAAATACTACTTGTTGATGAACACAGGTATGCTGACCCGGAAATGCTTTTCTCTGATAATCAAGGGTAAAGTCATACTGAGAAAATTTGGATTGCTCAGAACAGGCTTCCTTGATTTTCAACCATTCAGAATTCAGAGCTGCTTCTATCATTTGTTACTTCATTGTTACTTGCAACTGTCTGGAAAATACATTGGTTTAGATGGAGAAGACTTTCACACCTCACATGGAAGCACGTAGGACTTCCCCAGACATGAAATAACTCTAATGATGTTTTGATGAGTTAAGGGAAGTGAATCAGGAATTTATTGATTCAATTTCCTCTTTAATACACAAGGGTTCAAGAATTCAGGTAAAAATGTCAGTTGAAGATATCAAGATTGAAAAAATAGAAAGCAAGACTTCACTGAAGTGATTTTACCGAAATCCAAATGGGGAATGCCTTTTAAGTTTGGTTTAATATAAAAATAGTTGAGCTTAGGCTATTAATTCTGCTGTTCAGTTTCTGTTTACATAAAACTAATTCTAACTAATAGTCATTCTGGATCTAGCATCAGCCCTGCATGTTTTAGGTGCTTTACAGAAATTGCCCCTTTGAATTCTCACTATCATCTTATAAAGCAAGTAGTGCTGCGTGAACAGGTAGGACTTATGAAGCAAGGGAGATCAGGACAAACAGCTAACAAACCATCAGCCTCTGGCCCAATGTACTTTGAATTCCTTAACAATAAAGTCCCTTATGTTCTGATATTACTTTACTGTCTATCAGTTCTGGGGCTATTAGAACTTGGAAATACTGTGTCTCTATTCTTATAGAACTCATGGAAAGGATATAATGTACTTAAATAAATGTAGCGGTTTTAATTAATATTAATAAAGCCATAATGATCTATTCTGAGATTTCTACATGCCATAAAGGAAGTGAGTTTACAGCGTAAGCTAAAGTCAGAGCTTTGCTTCTGAGTTCCTCCCAGATTCACAGTAACTGGAGCAAGGGGAATGCTGGGTGTTTCTGGTTTCACAGTGGGTCAGACAAATGAGATTTTCATGACAGTAGAAATTATCCTGCCTGTGGCGAATCAACTCCTGCTTGGAATATTGCATAGTGTAGGGTCATTCTCTATGAATGCAAGTTTAAATTTTATTATTTCATCATATATTATAGATGAATGTGTATTTATCATATCCTTATTTGGAAATGTGGTACTCAGTATTAAGAGGAGTTAAGTAATTAAAAGATAGTAAAAATTTACAGAAAATGATCAAAATTAAGATGTTAATTCCATTAAAATAAGTTAAGAAAAAGGATAGTCTTATAACTTAGTTGTACTATTAGTAATTCTGTGTTTCTAAAGCATGAATAGTTATAATAAAATATAGGAAAAGAGAAAAAATAATATAAAATATTGAATGAAATTTTGAGCATGATTGTGTAAACAAAATGAATCAAGTACAGAAAAATATGAAAGAATATTAACCAATATATTAATACTACTTGTGACTGAAGGCAAGCAAAATCATGCTTTATTTTTTTCTTTCTTAGAGTTTCAATTATCAAAGTCAGTAAATTGAAGATTACATTTTATTATCACAGAATAAAGGCTTAATTTAAATATGCATAAATAATTGTTAAAATATTTCCCGAATTTTACTAACATGCCCAATTTTCACCAATGCTATTGGACAGCACTACACGTGGCAAGAGGTGAGCAAAGAATATTTGAGAGGGAACAATAGATTATGAATCAGAGGTTGTGATTTCTTAGCTTTGCTGTTCCCCAGCCAGAGATGAACCCTCGAAAAACCATTTAACCTCCCCATCTCAATTTCTTCATCAGAAAAGTAGAGATAATAACATTTGCCCTGTATGCCACTGATGATTGTCAAGAAGACTCAAAGCATACAGAAATGCTTCAGACATTTGAAAATAGAACCAATTCTTGGTAAAGAGTGATAGTTAACCATTAAAATTTCTGAGAATGATATAAGAATATAGTGATTTCTAAATGCACCTTAACTTTGATTATTTTTAAGTTGCAGATCAGTCGTGATAAATGAAAGATTCAATTTACCATATTAACAAGTGAGCCTAATTTAGTATAACTGGTGATGAACGGAGGGATGATGATTATGAGATGAATATGAAGTCTTTATGACTATTGAGAATAAACACAGACCCACTTACTTGGCTATGACAGAACAGCTGAATAGCTAGAGGACATATGTCATACTCCCTGTTTTGTACAATCCTGCCTTTAACAACCTGTTTGGAAGCAAACCACCACCATGCTTTAAGGCTAGAAAGCTCAGGAGGACCCTAGTATGGGTGATGTTGAAGCTAGTCTAAATGGTCTCAATGGTCTAAATAAAGAATGAAGGAAAGTGTCTATGAATCCCCTAAGAGCCTATGTCTTGACATGAAGTTAACTTGAGCGAAGGTAGGAGGTATGTCAGGTTATCATAGTCCCCAGTGGAGGGGTTTCATCTGCCTTGATCAGATGTCACTAGTGTACATGTTAACAGAACAAATGCTGCAATGACTAGTTTTTGGAAAATGGTAGTAGTAGAAGCACTACTATTAATGAAAGAGCTATGAATTTGTAGGGTATTAAATATTGCATGGGAATGAAAGAACATGAAGGTAAGATCAGAGCAGAACAAGGCACAAGATGGATAAAACATTTGAAAGACAGAAAAATAAAATAAAATAGTTATCATCCATGTATCACTGCTAAAAGCCAGATACCTGGTGAATTGCTATCACTGAGTGTCTTATTTTAACCCTATACTACAAAGAGGCAGATATCCACGTGCTAGATATATTACAGATTAGAAAAAAACAAATCTAAGGAGTATAAGAAACTTGACAGAGAAGACAAGAAGATGAGGGAGGTGACATATGAACTCAGGCTACATGCTTTTATATGGTGGCTAGGATGAGCTGTTTACAGAAAGCTAAGAAAATATAAACTAGGACTAAGTGACCTTCCACAGTTGTAGTTTAGGATAGTGTTGAAAATAAAATGGAGGCAAAAGAATATAAACAAAAAGAGAATGGTGTTATAAAATATTCTTTCGTGACAGGGTTTTTCTGTGGTGTTGGAGCCTGTCCTGGAACTAGCTCTGTAGACCAGGCTGGTCTCGAACTCACAGAGATCCACCTGCCTCTGTCTCCCGATTGCTGGGATTAAAGGCATGCGCCACCATCGCCCGACTGGAAAATATTCTTTTATACTGTGTGAAGATGTGTAACTATCTTGTTTGTTTATGAAAAGCTGAATGGCTGTTAGCTAGGAGGGAAGAGAATAGGCAGGACTTATGGGGAAAGAAAGCTCAGGGAAGAAAAGAGGTGGAGAAGCCAGCCAGACAAAGGAAAAGTTGGACACATAAAATGGAAAATTGGCAAAAGACATGTTGTAAAATGTAGATTAATAAATATTAAGTAATAAGAGCTATTTAAGAACAAGCCCAAGCTATAGGCAGAGTTTTCATAATTAATAAAATTTCTTGTGACCAGGAGAGCCATCATTGGGGTGAGTTTGGGATCCTTGGCAGCAGCCCGGGACAGGGAACTCAGGCTTTCCTCATCCTCCCTATACTTCCTGGGCTTCCTTCTGAGCCTATACTCCCAGCATACTGCCTCTCTCTTACTACCCCACCCAGCTTGCATCCAGAACCCTCCCACCTTTCTGCCTCCCTTCCCTCTTGGGGCTCTGGGGCCGAATCCCGAGGGCAACCTAGCAGGCGGGAGTTTCTTGGTTTTAAGCAAGGTAGGCGCTTTGTTTACGAGCTACCCAACCAGCACAGAGATCTGATCTCGGCACCAGGAAAGCCATCACTGGGGAGTTCCATCCCTGGGAAGGTACATCAGTAGGCAAGGAGACCTGATCCTGTAAAAGAAGATACATAGGGAAGCATTCAGAGGAAGAGATGGGCAGGCGCCAATGCAAGAATTCACGCAACAATCTGAAGAACAACATGAAACCATCAGAACCCAGCGACCACACAACAGGAGGACATGAACACCTTAATCAAGAAGAAGTAGAAAAAATTGACTTTATGAAAGTGATTGACGGCCTTAAACAACATGTAAAAAATGCCCTTATAGAAATGGATGAGAAGTATAACAGAAAGTTTGAAGAATTGAATAAATCAGTAAATGATACCCTAGGAAACCAAGGAATAACAATAAAACAGATAATGGAAACAGTTCAAGACTTGAAAACTGAAATGGAGGCAAAGAAGAAAACACAAACAGAGGGCCGGCTGGACATGGAAAATCTAGGTAAACGAATAGAGACTACAGAAACAAGCATAACCAGCAGAATACAAGAGATAGAAGAAAGAATCTCAGATTCTGAAGATAACATAGAGAAAATAAATGCACTGGTCAAAGAAAACAGCAAGTACAACAAAATCTCATCACAAAACATTCAGGAAATATGGGACACAAACCTAAGAATAATTGGAGTAGAAGAAGGAGAAGAAGTGCAGCTCAACAGTCCAGAAAATATATTTAATAAAATTATAGAAGAAAACTTTCCCAACCTAAAGAAAGATATAACTATGAAGGTTCAAGAAGCATACAGAACACCAAATAGGCTGGATCAAAAAAAAAAAAAAAACCCTCGCCATATAGTAATCAAAACACAAAGCATACAGAATAAAGAAAGAATATTAAGAGCCACAAAGGAAAAAGGCCAAGTTACTTATAAAGGTAAACCTATCAGACTTACACCTGACTTCTCTATGGAAACCATGAAAGTCAGAAGGTCCTGGATAGATGTACTGAAAAAACTAAGAGACCATGGAGGCAAGCCCAGACTACTATACCCAGCCAAGCTTTCATTCTCTATAAATGGAGAAAATAAAATTTTCCAGGATTAAAACAAATTTAAACAATACGTAGCCACAAATCCAGCCTTACAGAAAGTAATAGAAGAAAAATCACAAACCAAGGAGTCCAACAATGACGACAATAACTCAAACATCTAGAGACCCTTCACCAGTGCAACTCAAAGAAGGGAAACACATAAACTCTACTACTAAAAAACTGACGGGAGTTAACAACCACTGGTCATTAATATCACTTAATGTCAATGGGCTCAACTCACCTATAAAAAGGCACAGGCTAAGAGATTGGATACGAAAATAGGATCCAAAATTCTGCTGTTTACAAGAAACACACCTCAACCACAAAGACAGGCACCTACTCAGAGTAAAGGGATGGGAAAAGGCTTATCAAGCAAATGGACCTAAGAAACAAGCAGGTGTGGCCATACTAATTTCTAACAAAGTTGACTTCAAACTCAAATCAATCAGAAGAGATGGAGAGGGACATTTTATACTCAAAACAGGAACAATTCTTCAGGATGAAGTCTCATTCCTGAATATCTATGCCCCTAATATAAAAGCACCCATGTATGTAAAAGAAACATTACTAAAACTCAAGGCAGCCATCAAACCGCACACACTAAAAGTAGGAGACGTCGACACTCCTCTTTCACCAATGGACAGGTCAATCAGACAGAAACTTAACAGAGAAATTAGAGCATTAATGGAGGTAATGAATCAATTGGACTTAACAGACATCTATAGAATATCCAGCCAAATAGGAAAGAATATACCTTCTTCTCTGCAGCTCATGGTACCTTCTAAAAAATTGACCACATACTCAGTAACAAAGCAAACTTCCAAAGTTACAAAAAAATATTAGTAACCACCTGTGCCTTATCAGATCACCATGGATTAAAGTTAGAATTCAACAACAATGCTACACCAAGAAAGCCTACAAACTCATGGAAACTGAACAGTCAACTACTGAACCATACCTGGATTAAAGAAAGAAATAAAGAAAAAAATTAAAGTCTTCCTTGAATTCAATGAAAATAAAGAGACAACCTACTCAAACTTATGGGACACTATGAAATCAGACCTAAGAGGAAAGTTCATAGCACTAAGGGCCCACTTAAAGAAAACAGAGAAAGTACTTATTGGAGACTTAACAGCCCACCTGAAAGCTCTAGAAAAAAAAGAAGCAGACTCACCTAGTTGGAGTAGAAGACTGGAAATAATCAAACTGAGGGCTGAAATCAACAAAATAGAAACACAGAAAACAATCCAAAGAATCAATGAAACAAAAAGCTGGTTCCTGGAGAAAATAAACAAGATTGATAAACCCCTATCCAAACTAATCAAACGACAGAGAGAGAATATGCAAATTAATAGGATCAGAAATGAAAAGGGGGACATAACCACAGACACAGAGGAAATTCAGAGAATCATTAGATTTTACTACAAAAGCCTGTATGCCACAAAACTGGAAAATGTAAAAGAAATGCACACTTTTTTAGATAAATACCATATACCAAAGTTAAACCAGGACCAGGTGAACAATCTAAATAGACCTGATAGTCGCAAAGAATTAGAAGTGGTTATCAGAAACCTCCCTGTAGTAATAAGGGCGGCAGCGGGGCTGCGTCCCCAACACCCCAGCTGCCTGCTCGGCTAGCTTATGCCCCGAAATAATTACATGGACACTGGATTCTTTTAATCACTGCTTGGCCCTTTGGTTAAACTTTGGACAGGTTGGTGAGGCAGAAAGATTCCTTTCGGTGGGTATGTTTGAAGAGATGTAATGTAACCAATACTGGAACAGTTTAAAAACAAACAAACAAACAAACCAGATTGCTGGATATAAATTTCAAGAGATGAGTGATAATACAAATTTCGAGACCAGCCTGGTCTACAGAGCTAGTTCCAGGACAGGCTCCAAAGCCACAGAGAAACCCTGTCTCGAACAACAACAACAACAACAACAACAAAAATCTGAGTTGGAGATAAATATTTGATGAAACAATTAAGAATTTAAAATATTTATCAAAGAAAATGCCCATAAACAAACAGCTGTAAAATTTTGAGAAATAAAGGAAGGGGAGGATGGAAATAGAAAGAAAGAGGGAACTAGATAGAGGGAGGGAGGCAGTAGATATAATAGCACTAAAGGTTCAGTGAGGAAAACCTTTCAGTTAAGAGAGTAGAATCCCTGACTAGGTTAGAAACATAACATTCCAGTTTGGGTAGACTGGTCAGTTGGCCAAGAGAACACCCTAGGAAAGCCGACTCAACTTCAGTCATGCTAAAGTGATAGGTACCATAATTAATTACTTAATAGGATACTATGACTTTCTTTCCCCCAAAAACCCTCGGCTCTAGTGCAGTAGATTACAGGCCATAGCTGAGTAGCTTGTCAGTCTACCTTCTTTCCTGAACTATTCAGAAACATGTAACTCCTGCCTTTTTCTTTCCCTTTCTTGTCTAACTGCACTAGCCTTGACACGTGGATGTCCCCAGCATCCTGGGGGTTCTTAATGTTTCTCTAACCTCTCTTCCTGGTGTGCAGATGCTTGTCAGTCATGTGTGTGACCTCCATGACAGCTTAAATGGCATGGGTCTTTTCCACTTCTCGTCTCCATTCTCTGAATAGCCTGAGTATTTTTTATTTTGCTTTATTCTTGTTTACTTGCTGTTGTTGTTTTTAAAACTCTGAGAGAATTGACTTTGAATTCCCATTTGATTTATTTAATTCTTTTAAATTAATAAGACAACCCCAGGAGCAGACATCTGATTTCTTCTGTTTCAGAGGGAGAGAGAAGGAAGGGGAGAGGGGGAGATGGAGTGAGAGAGGAACAGACAGAGGGAAAGATTCCATAGAGATGCCACACCATTAGCATAAGAGGCAGAATAACACACTAGAATGCTCTTGTCAAGCGACACTGAGGAACACTGGACCCAAGGGATCCATTTCTTCTCTGGAGCTGAACGCTGGTCTAATAAAATGCAGGTTCCATTGTGAGTCGCCCATCACTGTAAGAAGTTGGCTCAGAAAATGGCTTGTGAACTTCTGTGCTTACCAGCACTTTCTAAAACCCTAGATTTTAGTTATAATCTATTATTTTCCACACAAAACATTACTGCAGTGCCTTGGGCTCTCTATTTGATCAGTTAATGAAGAAACATGGTATTTATTCAGAGATGCAGCTAAAGCCACAGTTTGACTTATTAGTTGGAGTTTGACAGCAAATTCCACACCAATGCTGGGCTTCACAAAGGGTTTCCCTGAGAGCAGCCAACCCCTCACCCCGAATGCTCTCTAGATACAGCATAATACCATCCATTGTCTATAAGGAAGCAAGGCAACAGCCCTTAGTCACAAAGAGGGAGGGTTCCTTAAACTTGGCACTATTTGTGGGTAATATTATCTAACACTAAAGCTATTAATCCTGTTAGTATTTTAACAAAGCCAAAAAGCCTCTACATCAATTTCATGTGAGAAAGGCTGGTGAGGGGCACTTTCCACAACCCTTAATTTTCTAATAGAGTCCTTCAACCTAACTGTGCTTATGACCCGGTTAATTTAATTGTCTTTGTTATTGATAGCTGCAGAGCTGTAAATAAACAGTTTGGAAATGAGCTTGTGAGGTTGACTTTTAAAGCAGTATTCTGCACAATACTCTGAGTGTTAAAATTCTCTGTTTCTTCAGGGTATACACACACATGCACAGGCACACTTACTCACAAACATGCACACATGTACACACACACAAGCACACATGCACGTTAATACACATACTTTCTCATAGTCAATATGTGAGGATAATATGATATGTTTATTATGACAATGTATGAAGCCTCAAAATGATTTCCAGACCTAAGGCCATGCTCCATCTCTCATCTATATCTAGGGCTTAGTCCATGACCACATTCACAGGGTAAAGCAGACAATTTAGCAAAATAAATACCCCCTTTTCAGTATTTTTCTGCTTTTCTGACTTACATCTTTCCTAAAGGAATAGGAGGGGACAAAAGCTATACTGCAGGGAAATGATATTTTCAATTTTTCTCTTTATTCTTTTTTAATTAAGCAATTTACTTATATTACATTCTGCCTGCAGTTTCCCATCCCTCCTCTCATTGCAGTCTTTCTCCCCCTCCTCCTACACACCTCCCTCTCTGTACTCACAAATCCACTTCTCCTCCATTTATGTTCTGGAAAGTGCATGCTTTCCAAATTTGTAACAAAATTTGGTACAACAAGTTGTAGTAAGTACCTCACCTTGTATTAAAACTGGGCAAGACAACTAGTTTAAGGAATCCATTCCCAAAAGCCAACAGAAAAATCAGAGACAGCCCTTGCTCCCACTGTTAGGAGTCGCACAAAAAGACAAAGCTACAAAACTGTCACATATAAGTAAGGAATTGGGTCACTTCCATGCGGGCTCCCTGGTTGTTGGTTTAGTCTCTGAGCTCCTATGAGTCCAGAAGGGGTTGATTCTATGAGTTTTCTTCTGAAATCTATGACCCTTCTGGATCCTACAATCCTTTCTCCCTCTCTTCAGTAGGATTGTCCCATCTTGACTGTGGGTTTCTGTATCTGTTTCCATCAGTTGTTGGATGATGCCTGGCTAATGAATACTGGGCTAGGGACCATTCTATGAATATAGCAGAATATCATTAGAATATCATTGCACTGACATTTTTTTCCTGTGCTCATGTTTGTTTCTATTCTAGGTCTCTGGGCCCTCTAGCCTCTGGGTTCTGGAACTGGCATTGCCACAGTAGGCTCAACCTTATGGCATTGGTCTTAGAGTGGACCCAGCATTGATTGACCACTCTGAGAATCTCCTTTCCACCTTTACCCCAGTGCATTCCATAGGCTGGGCACATTGTAGATTTTATGTTATATGGCTAGGTTGGTGTCGCAATCCTCCCCTGGCAGTCTTGTCTGGCCATAGGAGGTGGCCTGTTCATACTACTTATCCTCTTATTCTAGGAGTCTTAGCCTGGATCATCCTTGTAGACACCTGGGAATTTTCTTTGCAAGAGGTTTCTCTGTGTCTCTAAATTGATACCCTTTCCAAACATTTCTTTCAGTACTCTCCTCCCCCTACCAAGTCTGTTCCCTCATGCTCCCATCCTTACCTGTCACCAATCCACTCATTAAATCTTTTATATTTTCTCTTCCCAGGGAAAACTCGGTGTCCACCTTGAGTGCTTCTTTTTACCTAGCCTTTCTGGGTCTGTGGATTGTAGTATGGTTATACTTTACTGGTGTGGTAAGTCCTCCTGCCCATGTGTTGCTTTTATTCGTTAATGAATAAATCTGTTTTGGCCAGTGGATTAGCAGAATAAGGCAAGGCTAGAGTTCCAAACATAGCAGAGGAGAGAGTAGGTGGTATCAGAAAGACACCATGAAGTTGCCAGAGGAGACAGATGTGCCAGAAACTTGCCAGTAAGCCATAGCCATGTGGCGATACATAGATTAATAGATATGGGTTAATTTAAGATGTAAGAACTAGTCAATACAGTTTCTGTGTGGTTATTTAGAGTCTGGGCAGCCAGGAAAGAATGAACAGCCTCTGTCAACACTTTATAGTTAATATCTACTTCTAAGTGAGTGTTTTTCTCTCTGTTCTGGGTTACCTCATTCAGAAAGAGTTTTACTAGTTCCATCTATTTGCCTTCAAAATTAATGATGTCATAGTTTTTAACAGCTGCAAAATACTCCTTTGTGTTAATGTACCTCATTTTCTTTATTTGTTCTTCAGTGGAAAGACATCTAGGTTGTTTCCAGATTTTGACAATTATAAATAAATATGCCATGATCATAGTTGAGCAAGTCTTCTTGTTATATGATTGATCATCCTTGGATATATACCCAAGAGTGGTATAGCTGGATCTTGAGGTAGATAGATTCCTAATTTTCTGAGAAACCAACATATTGATTTCCAAAGTTGCTATACAAGTTTGAACTCCTACTTGTAGGTGGATGCTATAAAGTAGTCCCACACCAGCTCAGAAATTGAGTATAATAAAGGGTTCTTAATTTAGGTGTAGACTCACAGATCAATAGTTTTCTGCATAAGCAGGAAACAGAAACTGAATCCATCAGCAGAGAAAGAAAAAGGAGAGAGAGAGAGAGAGAGAGAGAGAGAGAGAGAGAGAGAGAGAGAGAGAGAGAGAGAAAGAGAGAGGGACTGCACAAGCTTTATGGGAGCATTTATAGTACAAGAGACCATGCCCAAGTGGGCTGATATCTTAAAGGCTATTGGCTTAAGGAGTTACAATAGCACATCCCCTTTTGTCTAAATAAGAGAGATCTAAGCCTATTGCAAAGCTACATACAATAAGAACAAATATCAAGTGTAAAAACTAAAATTACAACTAGCATAATACTATCAATCAAGAAACATATGCTAAATGCTTTAATAGTTATTGTATCCTAAGTAATCTAAATCTTGTATTAGAAATGGGTTTGCTAAACAATGAGAGGAAAGTAACTACAACTATCTAGTCTTCAACCCCATCGAAGACCTGAGGAGCAAAATAATAATACTTGAGTAAACCGGAAGTACAATCAAGCAGTTTCCAAAATATGCAATAAGTGACAGAGACAGCTGGCTACCTGGGTAATCACCCAAAGAAGTCTGCTCTGCAATGTTGGAGCAACCAATTTTGGCTAAGGCCTAGAGTAACTGACAGACCATTTTCAGAGGCAGGAAAAATTTCAAAACCACCTTACCTTGTCTTGGCAAAATTTGGCCATCTTTTTTCTTATATCCTGCTTGTTCTGTCTGGACCCTGTGCATTTTATCAGTGGATGAGGCATGTGCTGTTCATTGCCCAAAGGCCCATTTTGCCAAGAAGAAAACAAGCTCCAAGTTTTTTGTCTTTGGTGTACAACATTCTTTCAGGAATAGATTGGTGCTTCCAGGAACAATCATGCCTCATATCAACAGAACCCTAAATTATTTAAGTGCCATATTCTACAGTTCTTTGAAGTAGTTGAAAATTACCTATCTATATGTAATACAATCTCTATGTATATAAATAACCTGATTAGTTTAAGTATGACAAATATATATGCCATTGACCTATAATACTTAATACCTATATAGTTTAAAGAGTAAGGCATCATATTAGAATATTAAACAATCTTTAATGAGGACAATGATCTCAACATGTAAACAATGTACAAGTATCTTGATCAGAGGTAAAACTGTATGGTTAGTGCACTATAATAAATATATCCTAAAATGAAATCAATATATAAAATGTCTTAAGCAGAGGTAGAAACATGCATCCATATAATATGACAAAATAACTTTGCAAAGGTGCACAAATATTGTAAACAGAAGTAGGAGCATATTCAATATAACAACTATAATTTGAATCTGTATTAATAAACAAGAATATATACCAATGTAAATGGCCTATAAATAATAGCTCACAAATATTCACTCTATTACTCACTATTATTATTGGTATGAGTAGTTTCACACTATTATATAACCTACCTATTATCTGATCCAATTGCCCTGAGTATACACAATTCCACCCACACCCCCAAGCATATACCAGTTATTATCAACCCCTAATTGATGTCCCTAACCCTGAGGACAAACTTTTTTAGGAGAGGATATGTAATCTTCTAAAATTACTTCCAGCTGTCACGGGATGATTTTTTTTCCTATGAGATCCTGTAAAACTAAAATGATGGTTAAATTTCAAGATTATTGTCTGGTATAATTGCAAATAATCTCTGAGTATTCAGTAGGATTTTTTCTAAAGTTCTTATTGGACATTTTGGGCCAGTCCTTGTGGACATGGAGTTGGGATTCACATTTGATGCCAGATGTAGGTGGACACTATAACACAATCCCACACTAGCTCAGAATTGAGTATAATAAAAGATAGATTCACAGATCACAGTCCTCTGCATGACCATGGAATGGGGACCAACTGAATCCAGCAGCCAAGAAGGAGGGACTGTGCAAGCTTTATGTCAGCATTTATAATACAGGAGACCATGCCCAAGCGGGTTGTTATCTTAAAATCTATGGACTAAAGTTCAAACAGCACCCTTTAGCAATGGTGGAGTGTTCCCTTTGCTACACATCCTCTCCTGCACGAGCTGACACTTGTGTTTTGAGCTTAGCCATTCTGACAGGTGTAAGGTGGAATCTCAGAGTTATTTTGATTTACATTTCCCAGATGGCTAAGGATGTTGGATATTTATCAGGAGTTTGAGATAATTCTGTTGAGAATTCTGTTAGATTATCATCAATTTTAATTGGATTATTTGATTTTTTGATGTCTAATTTCTTGAGCACTTTATATATGTTGGAGATTAGCTCTCTATCATCTCTATTATATTTGGAGATAGTGAAGATCTTTTCCTATTCTGTAAGCTGTCATTTTGTTCTATTGATCATGTCCTTTGCCTTACAGAAGATTTTCAGTGTCATGAGGTCCCACTTACTACTTGTTGATCTTAGTGTCTGGACTAGTGATGTTCTGTTATGGAAAGTGTTTCCTGTGTCCATGAGTTCAAGGCTATTTTTCTCTTTCTCTTCTATTATTATTCTAATAGAATTTATGATAAGATATTTTAAACTAAAAACTTGGACTTGAGTTTGTTCAGGGTAATAGATATGGATCTGTCATATAGGTCTTTTTCACTTGCTTGGTTAGTGCTACTTCAAGATATTTAATATTATGTAGCCATCATGATAGGTATTACTTCCCTGATTTCTTCTTTAGCCCATTTGTATTTAGGAGGGCTACTGATTTTTAGTTTATCTTCTATTCAGCCATTTGCTAAAGGTGTTTATTAGGTGGGAGTTCTATGGTAGAATTTTTGAGCTAACTTATATTTACTATCATATAATCTGTGAATAATGATACTTTGACTTCTCACTTTTGAATTCTTACCCATTGATATTTTTTAATAGTCATATGTTTTAGTTAGAACTTGAAGTACTGTGTTGAATAGATGTGGAGATAGTGGAGAGCCTTGTCTTGTTCTTAGTTTTAGTGGAATTTGTTTTGAGTTTGTCTGCATTTAATTTGATGTTGGCTGTCAACTTGCTTTATATTGTTTTTTATACTTATATTTATGTTTAGGTATGTCAATTGTATCTCTCATCTCTCAAGATTTTTATCATAAAGAGTGTTGGATTTTGTCAAAAGCATTCCCAGCATCTATTGAGATAGCCATTTTTCCCCTTAAACTTTGTTTATATGGTGGGTTATATTGACAGATTTTTGCATTTGAACCATCCTTGCATCTCAGGCCAGAAAGCATAATTGATCATGGTGATCTTTATGATGTATTTTTGAGTTTTGTTTGCCAGTATTTTATTGAGTAGACTCACATCAATGTTCTTTAGTGAAATTGGCCTGTAATTTTCTTTCTTTGTTGTGTCTTTGTGTGGTTTGGATATCAGGGTGACTGTAGTGCCATAGAAAGAATTTGGCAATGCTCCTTTTATTTTTATTTGTGGAATAATTTGAGGACTATTGATATTACCTCTTCTTAGAAAATTTTGTAGAATTCTCTATTAAAACCCTTTGACCCTGTGCTTTTTTTAGATCAGATACTTTTAATAATTGCTTCCATTTTCTTTAGGAGTTATTAATCTATTTAAGTTACTTACCTGATCTTGATTTAATTTTAATAAGAGTTAACTATTAAGAAGTTTTTCTATTACTTTTAGATTTTTCAATTTTATGGAGTATAGGTTTTTTTAAGGATGACCTATTTATTGATTTTCTGCATTTCTTCAGTGCCTGTTGTTTTGTCCCTCTTTTTGTTTCTGAAATTGTTAATTTGGATATTCTGTCTCTGACTTTTAGTTAGTTTGGATAAGGGTTTATTTTATTTTGTTTTTTTTCCCCCCAAAGAACCAATTCTTTATCTCAGTGATTCTCTGTATTGTTCTCTTTGTCTCTATTTTATTAATCTTAGCTCACAGTTTGATTATTTCCTGCCATGTATTTCTCTTGACTGTGTTTGCTTCTTTGCGTCCTAGAACTTTCAGGTGTGCTCTTAGGTTGCTAGTATGAGATCTCCCTAATTTCTTTTTGAAGGCATTTAGTGCTATGAACTTTCCTATTTGTATCACGTTCATTGTTCTCCTAAATTTGGGTATGTCATCCATTCATTTTTGATGAATTCTAGGAAGATTTGCATTTCTTTCTTTATTTCTGCCTTGACACAGTCATCAAGATAAGAGTTGTTCAGTTTTCAAGAGTTTGTAGTATTGCTTTTGTTTCCATTGTTGCTGATAATCTGTTTTAATTTATGCTGTTCTGATAAGATACAGAGGTTATTTCAATTATTTTGTGTGTCTGTTGAGACTTGCTTTGTGGCCAAGTATACAGTCAATTTTAGAGAAGATTCCATGATATGCTGAGAAGAAGGCATATTCTCTTGTGTTTTGGTGAAATGTTCTATACATATCTGTTAGGTCCATTTGAATCAGAACATGTTTATTTTCTGTCATTGATGAATGTGTGTGTGTGTGTGTGTGTGTGTGTGTGTGTGTATTTGGGTATATGTATTTAATATATTGTAGAAGGAGCTGCAGGGCTGCATTTTGCCACCCAGCTCCCACCACCGGCTAGCTTTACTCGAAATAACAACACACAAATTGTATTCACTTAAACACCGCATGGTCCATTAACTCTAGCCCTTACAGGCTAATCATATCCCGATCAACCCATCTCTAATAATCTGTGTAGTTTCAGTCTTACCGGGAAAGATTCTAGCCTATGTCTATCCTGGGTCTGAGCTTCATGCATCTGCCCGGGAGAGGAGAGCATGGCCTCTCTGAGCTCACTTCCTGTTCCTCCCAGCATTCTGTTCTGTTTACTCCTCCCACCTATGTTTTAACCTATGAGGCCAAGCAGTTTCTTTATTACTTAACCAATGACCTTCCTCCATCATTTCCCCTTTTTCTGTTTAAACAAAAAGAGGAAGGCTTTAACATACCAAAATTACATATAACAAAACAGTTACCAAGTAAAAATTACAGTTACAATATTTACATCTACTTTATCTTTTATCGTAACAAAGGAAAACAACTATAACTATCTATCTATGCTTCAACTCCATTAAAGACTCCAGAAGAATATAATATTACCTAAGCAAACAAGAAATAAGCAACTTTCAAACTCTAGAAATGACAGAGACATCTCACTGCCTGTACAGTCACCCAAAGTTTTCTGGACCTTTGGGGCATCCATCTTTGGCCTACAGGCCCATAGTAACCAGAGACATTTCCATGAAGCAGGAAATTTCAAAGGCAGTTCACTCACTATCTGCTGTGTCCTGTAGAATGTCTCGCAGACTCCTTCATGAATCAGGAACCCCAAGAGGTCATCTCATCTTTAGGCAAGTTCAGTAGTCCTCTCTCTGAGGGTTCTCTGTGTCCAGTTTATGCAACAGTCCAGGCAAGAGCAGTTTCTTGCCCAAATGGCTATCAAACTCGATAAGGAGCCTCTTCAATGCCCATCTTCCTTTTAAAATAGATTGGTGCTGCCAGGAGCAGATGTGTCTCATTGTCATGAAAAGCCCTAAGTTATTAAAACATTTAAAATGCCATATTCTATAATCTTTGAAAAATATGAAGAATGCCTCTTTATGTACATCTAGAAAATCTTAACTAACATGACTACAAGCTTGACTATTATTATCCATTAACAACCTATATACATTACATTTTACATGAACTACACAATCACAATATCTTAATCAACAGCAGAAATATGCATATACATACAACAAAATTGACCTTAAATCTCTATCACTAAAGCAAAATCTATACTAATGCAAATTATTCATACCTATATCATATCCTTCTTTAAATGTAAAAAAAAACATTTATAAACAATATTTGGGAACATGGACACAGTTTTTTCTGTCTAAACTGCTTCCTGCTGAATGGGGGCATTGCTAATTAGGTCTTTTATGGTATAACCTGTGTGCTAGTTTCATCTCAGTTGGCAGTTGAGAGAAGGAATTTTCTGAAGGTGTTCACAGCAAACCTTCAGGAGGGTGTGGTCCATCATACCATATTGGGATAGAAGCAATCCACAGACTCTCACCCTCTGTGAAAACAAAATAAGAAACTCCTTTCTAAAGCATCATGTCCTTAGATCCAAATTTCAAAGTTAAGGCATTTTCAAAATATCTATGTTGGATTAGCTTAGCAGCATTTATAAACAAATATCTTTTAGCAGCTGTTGCTCCTTCCTCAGCATTCCAACAATTCAAAGAGAGCATAATAGCATACAGTATCAAAATTATCTGTTTATTTTCCATCTTTATACGGCTTTATTTTAACCTCTATTCCTTTTACTTTTACTTTTATTTTTTGAGACAGATTCTCTGTAAATCTTTGTCCTGGAGTAACTCTGTTTACCAGGCTGTCCTTGAACTCTCAGAGATTTGTCTGACTCTGCCTCCCAGGCATTCAGATTAAAGGTGTGTTCTGCCACACCTTGAGGTCACAGAGGTCAATCTCCCTCTGCCTCCCAAGGGTTGGGATTAAAGGTGTGTACTACCACACCCAACTACTTTCTTTCTTCCATTTTTTACTTTTAAGAACTTTTAGCTTGCATATATTTTTAACACACTGTAAATCATTTAAACATTTTCTTTGTCTTTGAATCTCTTTTTACTGTATCTCTCTCTCTTTTTCTGACGACATGAGCCTTTAAATTACTGAGCAATATGGGTAGGAATAAAGGGAAAGAGTTTGGGGAAAGACAGCTGGAATTGGGGTCATATGGAGTTTCTGTAGAAACATAGTGCAGTAAATACTGCCTGGAATATATAAGGGTAAACCTAGTGAGGACTCGTAGTAATTAAGGCTATGGAATCTGAACCAGCCATCTTTTGTAGGCAGGCAAGGCTCCCAGTGGTGGGACTGGGTTCCATTTGGTTGAGTTTTTGGCCAACAAGTTCCTGTGGAAATCCCCTCAACAACCCAGGTTGATGCTAAAATATAGCATTGTTTTGACTGCTCTCCAAAAGCTGATAGGTGAGTGGGGGAGGGGCTCCATTGGCAAGGACATTATCTACAAATTGAACTTAGAGACATCAAGCTGGTGCCCACATCCCTATGTTCTAGTCTTTCTGGCATGGGAAGATAATCTGCAGGCTATGGAAAGAGAAATCTATCCAGCCGCAAAACTGTCCACCTACAATCTGTCCTGCTTGCAAGACCTACTGGGCCATGGTCACCCAGAACTTATGGGAGTGGTAATTCATGTCTGATTTAATTTGAGGTTTAACATGAGAGGGAGCCTGTAGAGCCCAGGTCTACACTTGTTCCTGGGGTTCATCTTGAGGACAGTTTCTGGTCAGCTAACTAAGCATCCTGTTTGTTCCTGTGCTCCCCCTGCCCTGCCTGGTGATTAGCTGAAGGGCATTGAGTCCATCGTTGGTATGGTAATTTCCCACCTGCCTGGGTGGAAATCCTAGTGCAGCAGCTAGGTATATAAGATTTTCCTCAAGTTTGAATTAACGGCATTTGGCTGATCTTCTTCGAATGACCCAGGTCTCTTTGTGTGTTCTTTCAATCTCCAGGCCCTTGCCCGACTCGCCCGTAAGGTACAGTGGCATGCGAACTGTACTGAGGGTGTAACACAAAATCGGGTGTTACAGGACCCTACTATTTAAGCTACCTTCATGGCCAGGGAGCAGAGACTAGATAGCCCAGGTAGAACTAAGAATAACTGGAAAGAAAAAAAATACATGAAATGATTACTAAGTATAATCTGATACATTTGTAGATGAGTGCCTTGTCCAGTCATCATCAGAGAGGTTTCCTCAAGCAGCAGATGGAAGCAGGTGTGGAGACCCTCAGCTAAACCTGCAGAGAGAGAGAGAGTCTAATTTGAAGGTCTCCATCTAGTCCCTCTCCTAGTAGATTTGGGAACCCCAGAGGAAGGGAAGAAAAGATTGTTTCAGTCAGACTGGATGGACGATACCAGGAGGTCACAGCCCACTGAATCAACTAAGCAGGACTTAGACAGAGACTGAGTCAACAAGCACATGGTCTAAAAGTCTTCTCCAGTTCCTCCACGTATTATGCTATGGCTTGGTGTTTTAGTGAGACTCTCAAGCATGGGGGTCAGTATGTCTCAGACTCTTTTTCCTGCTTTTGGAACTCTTTTCCTCCTATTGGGTTGCCTTATCCCAGCTTCAATATGAGAGTTTTATTTTATCTTGTTTTTTCTTGTTTGGCTGTCATACTTGGAGGCCTGCTCTTTTCTGAAAGGAAACAGAGGGGAAGTAGATGTGTGGGAAAGGGGAGGTATGAGGAGTGGAGGGAGGACAATCTGGGGTCAGGATGTATTGTGTTAGGAAATAATCTATTTTTAGTTAAAAAAAGAAATTCTCAAAGTCTAAACAATAATTTCAAAAGAGATTACCCCCTGGTAATCTGCCCCATGGACAATCATACACCCAATGATATTTTGGTAGAACAAATTCGTCTTGTAGGATCAAAAAAAAAATACCATGAAGTTGGGTGGCTAGGGAAGGGGTGAATTGGAGAAAGTTGGATGAGTGGGGCAAATATGATCAAAGCATGTGGTATGAAACTGAAGCATGCAAGCGGAGACTGTATTTTTAGTTTCCCAGCTGCCTAGACCAGAGTAATTACACAAAACTAAAACTATATTAATTACAACACTGCTTGGCTGATGACTCAGGTAGCTAGTGCTTATGTATTAAATTAACCAATTTCTATTAATCTATGTATCACAACAAGGCTGTGGTCTACCAATAAGGTTCCAGCATCTTTCTCCTTCAGCAGCAACATGGAATTTCTCTGACTCCATCTTCTTCATCCCTGCATTCAGCTAAGTTTTCCTGCCTTATTCTCTTCTTCCCTGCCATAGGGTGAAGTTACTACTTTATTAACCAGTCTTTATGGTAAATAAAACATATACACAGCATATATATGGAAGTCCCACATCAGAAACATCTAATAAACATATAAAATATTTTTAAAAAATTATCATGTGAAGTAGGCATATGTTAATTATGTTTAGTTTTCCGTAGCAAACCCATAATGTATATAGATGGTGGTCTCCCCTCATCACCTGGATATACATTGCAAGAATTTCCATTGATGTCTGAAGCTTTATGTGTAACTTATACATGCTATTTCCTTCTACACATCATCATACATAATACTGTGCATTTTTATATCAACTTACTACCATATGATTGTAACTTTTGGGATTTGAGATGTGACAGCAAAATTTCTTTCCTCAAGAGTCAAACACTTTCATGTTTTCAATGAGAGAACACACTTTGTAGCTTTTATTGACTATTTACATTGCTAGAATCACCACAACTGTATTTGGAAGAATTATTAAGTGGTCTGATATAAGTGTAGATGTGTAGATGACCTAACGTGGATGGAGCCAGGTTGTGAAAGGTTTAGTAACACTACACAGAAATGGTGCATAATTTGAAACTCACTGTCAATTTCTATAGTTTTCTACTGGATATTTTCAACTTGTGATTAAGCTTTAACAGTTAAAAACAGGGAAAGCAAACTCATGCATAAGTGAATAGTATTTTATTTCAAATCACCACATTTCATAACATAAATATGATTTTTTTACCATGCCAACTAAAAGTCAATTAAATATAAAGAGAAGTATTTTCTCAGACTTTTTATAAAATATCCAACTATAAAGTCAATTCTTCCTTCATGAAAGACTTCTTTTTATATCATAATATTATATACATACATACTTACTTCTGTATATTTTTCTGGGTTTATAAGTACTAGCTTTCCACATGATTCTAATGCCAAACAAAGCATGAATTTGTGATTTCTATGAAACGTGAAAGCATAGAGAATGACTGCGTCTTCAGATTTTTCCATCTGTTTGCATATTTCAGGGACTAAGCCTTATGCTGAGAGAGAATAGGGATTCCTATTTTGTCCTGTAATGTACTCTGGATAAAAGTTACATTGAAAACATTAGATTCAGCAACAGCATTTGAGAAATACTGGTGAGCTTAAGACAAAGAGTATATACCTTTCCATTCCAGTTAGATAAATCTCTATCCTGGGGATAAATTATAGAACTGGAAATGAGAAAGCCAACAACTTCAAATCATAAATCAGAAAGGTATCAAATGTGAAAATTACATCATGCATTTTACTATACATAGTGATCAGAGTTCAATTACAGAAAAGATTTAATCTACTGAATTAGTTACTTTAAAATATGGAAAATCTTGAGATGCAGTCTCCACACAGAAATTCCACATATATATCTGAAAGCAATACTGAAGATTTACCTACTAAAAGAGTGTGCACTTTTAACACAGTAAGGAAAAAAAAGGAAGGTCAGGAAGGTGAGGGAGGAAGAAACAAATGCCTGAATTGCGAGGATTGAAGCACATTCCTGCCTCTATGTGAGAGCTCCCACAATACCAATGTATTCCATACCAAGAGACAGACAACCAGATTCAACTCATGCACGATAATGGACTGGGTACTAGAATCACTGCTTTTGCTGCTACCATAGTATCAAATGCTACATGGTTAAACTTACCACCATGAGTCTCCCTTGCACATTTACCCATGTACCTGATCTGTGGAATGGTGTGACTACAGAATTCTACCAAAAAGGCACCTGAGCCATAAGGCATACTCTAGAGGAATTAGAAAAGATTTGAATGACTCAATTGTTACCATATGCTGTAGTATGGTATCAGCAATGAAGCAAAACAAATTTATAAGCATCTCATAAGAAAATTATGGTGAGGAGAGTCTGTAAAGCTACCAGCAGTTAAAATTGCAATAGAAAATTAGTTGTCTCAATTTATATTCATTTTAGGAATGTGGGCATCAGTGCTTTTTTCTTTAAATGTGTTATTTTTAGACAAGGTTAAAATATATCCTGAGAGCATTCAGTGGCTCCCTTACAGCCTCAGTCTATCTTACTTCTTCTTTTCTCATAGTTATTTTTATCACAGATATTTCAAATACAATGAGAAATTTTATAAAATTGTTAATGTTCGAGGGAATGCATTTAATAAATTATTTTTGTTATTTTATGTTGCTAGGAGTTAAACTTAGGGTCAGTCTCATGGTCCTAGGCAAACACTATATCACTGAGTTATAATACAGCTTTTATTTTTTTTTGTCTCACTAAGAAGTCTAGGTTGGCCTTGAACCTATGATCCTTCTATATAGCACCACAGCCAGCTAAGACTTCTTTTTAGTGAGATAGAACAGCACATCTCTAGCAAGGAGTACCTACCATCTCCACCTTTGTACTTTCCCTGTTTTGTGTTAGATTGTACAGGATATTTCTCATAATTAGTGTTGTTTGGATTCCATAAAATCATACCTTTGGAAATAAAAAGGGAAGGGTTATTTATAGAAAACCATTGAGGATACTCTCTCAAATATTTAGGTGACATGGATGAGAGTAAGAGGTTCAACGTCACCTCTGTAGAATCTGTTTGATTCAGAGTTAGGATGTTGTGCAAAAAGGCACTGGGCTCAGCATTGTATAGCTTTCAGGATGGCCTGTGATGAAATCTGATTGAAGAGTGAGCTGAAAAACTATAGGCCCTTAAATGTTTGCAGAACTTCTGTTTTAGAATATTCATGCTTATTATTTATATTTTTCACTTATTTATTAATTCTACATTGTTTTAAGGTCTTTCTAGGTGATAAGTATCACATGACAGTTGGAATGAAAACAGCATTTCTGCATAGGAAACATGATACTAAAGGACTGAGCATGAGCTGGCTCTAGGAAAGAATTAGCGAGTGTTCAGAAGAGAATACTAAAAATAAAGATGTCTCAGAAACATTGGCTGTCACAATTTAGAACAGATCTAGTTGAATAAAATAATATCTTGTATGACTTAGATATTGGGATTAAAAAATACTAAAGCTAATAGAAATGTACTTCCATGGATAAAAGGATAAACTTTTATGGCATAGTCATAGAATGGAATAGTACATGGTAAGAAAAGTGGATCAGCTTCTGGTTCTTTCTGATGAATGGCTGAATCTCAGTGAAGAACTGGTAAAAAAAAAAAAAAAAAGACAGAATCCAGAGTCAAAGGTTTCAGGTAGGCTGGGATGGAATCACAGCGGTAAATGTCTGCCCAGTATGTATAAAGTTCATTGTTCTACACTCAGCACTGAAATAAAAAGCTACATGCCACATGATTCCAATTATTTGATAGTTTTGAAACGAAAAAAAAAACTGTAAAGAAAAGATAAATTTCACTGGTTGCTGGGTTTCAAACATGTGTATTTAGCTGAATATATAGGGCATGAGGCAATTTTTGCAGATAATGAAAGATTTCTATAGTTTATATGTGGTATGGAATTACATGGTTTATATATGCATCAAAGCTTAGAAATATATACTTAAAAAATAGCTGACCTTTCAAGTATATAAATTATGGTTCAAGTGGTTTTGATTTGTTAAGTTTAAGCCAAAATCATCTTCTACTATTTCATATTTCTGTACATTGAGTGAATTACTTTGTTTATACAGATTTATTTTAGAGTCTTTCTTATAATACAAAATTCATGATAAGATTTAACTCACTAAGTTGTCATACAGATGAAGTGAAGTAATCCATGTGAATTGCCTAGCATATGATTTTGACTGACTTTCAGCAAACAGAAATCACAAGTTCATGAAAATAGCAGCATTGTGATTTCTGCCTTGTCATGCCTGCAATTTCTCTGCTGTTCCCACACATCAAAAAAGTTTTTCCACAACAGCAGTGTAAGACTGGGCCTATGTGGTACTGAGAGTTGTAATGGTTGATGGGGGTCCATTGCTGTCCAAGCATTCTACCTTTAGTCTTGGGTTTATAATACCTGGCTCCATAGCAATCTTCACCTCCATGGCAGCCCCATACTGTGCTTGTCAACACCAGATAGAATGGATGACAAAACACAATTCAACCATCACTCACTGCTGATTTATTCATGATTTCTGACAATTTCTATTTTTTCTCAGCCAAAATATCAAAGAATAAAATTTACAAACAATAATAAAGAATTTAGAGAATAATATATGCAAGTACTTTCTTATAATTTACTTTAAAGCATACATTATTAAGTTCTGAAACTTCTCGAAGCAGCGTCATTTCAGAATATAGAGAGTTCAGTTAGTTTGGAGGTCAAAATAGTTGAAATTACTTTCTTCCAATATCAGGGCTAATGGTGAGGAACCATGGCATGGGTCCTCTAAAACAATGGATTGCGCCCAAGTTCCCTACATGGTACACTACTTCATTTTGAAAAGCATTATCATTTCTTTTTCCAACAGATTGCTTTTCTAATTATATTTAGCTTATGTCATTGCCATTACTTTGCATTTTCTGAAAACTCAACAAAGGACACTGAGGATGAGAGACAGAAAAATGGCCTCTAAATAAGCTGGGTTCATCTTGCAGGAGCTAGAATGTTACTGCACAATTGTACTTTAATTTTCTTAATGCTGCACAGACAAAAAGAGACTGTGCTCATATCATAAGCCTGGTCTTGTCTGGGAACACAAATGTTTCTGATGAAAAACCATAGTCCACTTTATTAGCTGTTTAACCTAAGTAAGGGAAAAGGTGATTGTGGATGGGTACATACAGGCAGACCAGAGATAACTTTTTTTTATGGTTTTACCACTTTGTCAGCCTGGTTTTTTGTTTGTTTGTTTATTTATTTATTTATTTATTTGCTTTATAAATAATACCATTCAAAATTTTCTCCTCCTCCCCTCCTCCAATTTCCCTCAGGCTCCACCACTCCCCCTCCCTCCTCCCCTCCATTCCTTAGAGAGGGCAGGGTAGCTTGCTCTGTGAGAAGTCCAAGGCCCTCCCTGCTCCATCCAGGTCTAGGAAGGTGAGCATCCAAACAGACTAAGATCCCACAAAGCCAGTACATGCAGTAGAATCAAATCCCAGTGCTATTATCATTAGCTTCTCAATCAGCCCCCATTGTCAGACACATTCAGAGAGTCTGGTTTGATCATATGCTCCATCAGTCCCAGTCCAGCTGCCCTTGGTGAGCTCCCATTAGATCAGTCACACCATCTCAGTGGGTGGGCGAACCCCTTGGGGTCCTGACTTCCTTACTCATCTTTTCTCTTTCTGCTCTTCAACTGTACTTTGGGATCTCAGTACGGTGCTCCAATGTGGGTCTCTGCCTCTATCTCCATTCATCGCCGGACAAAGGTTCTATGGTGATATTAAAGATATTCATCAGTGTGGCTATGGGATAAGGCCAGTTTAGGCTCCCTCTCCTCTACTGCCCAAGGACCTAGCTGGGGACATCCCCTTGGACACCTGGGAACCCCTTTAGAGCCAAGTCTCTTGCCAACACTACAATGACTCCCTTAGTTAAGATATCTTCTTCCCTGCTCCCATATCTGCCCTTCCTCCATCTCAATCATCCCACTCCCCCAATGTAGTGATGAGTGGCTGGTTGCGTCCCTGGCACCTGGCCGTCTGCATGGCTAGCTTATGCCTTGAAATAATTACATGGAAACTGTATTATTTTAAACACTGCCTGGCCCATTAGTTCCAGCCTCTTATTGGCTAGGTTTTCCATACCGATCTAACCCATTTCTAATAATCTGTGTAGCCCACGAGGTGGCTTACCAGGAAAGATCTTAACCTGCATCTGTCTGGAGCAGGAGAATCATGGCGACTGACTGACTCAGCTTCTTTCTCCCAGCATTCTGTTCTGTTTACTCTGCCTATCTAAATTCTACCCTATCAGAGGGCCAAGCAGTTTTTTTATTACTTAACCAATGAAAGCAACAGATAAGATACAACACCCACCTCCATCATCCCAAGCTCTTCCCACTACTCCCCTTCTCCCTTCTCTCCCCCCACTCCCTTTCCCCCTACCCACCCACACCCCATCCCACCCCGATGCTCCCAACTTTTGACAGCGATCTTGTCTGCTTCCAGTTTCCAGGAGGATCTATATGTGTTTTTCTTTGTGTTCACCTTCTTATTTAGCTTCTCTAGGATCACAAACTATGGGCTCAATGTCCTTTGTTTATGGCTAGAATCCACTAATGAGTGATTACATACCATATTCATCTTTTGGGGTCTGGAGATAACTCTTAAAAGAGGTTGAGAGATCTTATACAGAAGCTTTGTAGCTTCATGAGGTTCCAGGAATTCTAGTAATTTTAGGGAATGTGGGCATAGTCTTCTAGGACACTGATAATATTATGGAGATCCAAGAAAACTTAGGATTATGTTCAATCCCTGAATGGGGTATTCTGTGAGGCTGGATCATTTCAGCCAGCAGTCTTGAAGCTGTTTTGGATGTGGAACTCAGATGAAACTGCAACAGAAGTACTCTGAAATGTTGGATATCTGGGCCATCTTCTCTTGTCAAAGATTTTTCAGGGGGTCTTCCTCAATCAAACCTGATTTTTCGTAATACAGAATGAATCCAAACCTTCTCCTTGGAAAACAAAAGCAAAGCTTCTTCTAAAAGGTAACATATATTTTGACTTAAATTTTGAAGTCAAGGCATATTCAAAATATATAGGCTGAATTAATCCAGCAGTGTTTATAACTAAATGGCTTTTAGCAGCTATTGTTCCTTTCTCAGCAGTCAAGCAATTCAAAAACAGTACAATAGCATACAGTTTCCAGATGCTCTGTGTATTTTTCCTCTTAATGTGGCTTTTAAAAACTCTATTTCTTTTATCTTTATTTTTATTTATTATTTTGTTTGTTAAGACAGGATTTCTATGTGTATCTGGGGCTCTCCTGGAACTCACTCAGTAGGTCAGGCTGCCCTTGAATTCACAGAGATCCTCTTGCCTCTGCTTCCCAAGTGCTAGAAGGCATATGCCACCACAACCAACTACTCTCTCTTTTCAAGGACTTTCTTTGTTCCTCTTTCTTTTCCATCCCAAGCCTATGTATGTATGTATCTATGTATGGATGTGTGCATGTATGTGTACATATGCATACACACATATACACACAGACACTTATATGGTTTTTCAAGACAGAGCTTCTGTCTATGTATGTTTTTAAACAAATCTTAAACTGTTCAGAGGAGGTTTTTTTTTTTTTTTGGTCTGAATTTGTATTTACTGTATTGATGTGGGAGTGTCATATATCAATCTGTTGATTTCATTGTTTAAAAAATAAAGAAACTGCTTGGCTGGCCCTCATATGTTAAAACATAGGTAGGCGGAGTAAACAGAACAGAAGGCTGGGAGAAAGAAGCTGAGTCAAGGAGTTGCCTCAATTCTCCCACTCCAGGCAGATGCAGGTTAAGATCATTCCTGGTAAGCCAGCTCATGGGCTACAGCTGATTATTAGAAATGGGCTAGTCCAGGTGCGAGAGTTAGCCTAGAAGAGGCTAGATAGAAATGGGCCAAGCAGTGTTTAAAAGAATACAATTTCCATGTAATTATTTCGGGTAAAGCTAGCTGGGTGGCGGAACTCAGCCTGGCCGCTCTTTCTTACTACACTGTGTTTCTTTCTTTTTCTGACCACATGAGTCTTTAATTTGCTAAGTGATATGGCTACGATAAAAGCCATAGCTTTGGTGACTGGATCTACCCCACTTCATTGCCTTCTCAGTCTCTAGCTTCATGGCAGAGGTACTGACTGGAGTCAAGTTGTTTTTTTTTTATCACAACTCTGTGGAGTTCCCAGGTCCATGCCACCACCAAGAAGCATGCCACCAACTGCTCATAAACACCATTTCAGTGTTTGGTGGCAGGGCCTCTTACGAGAGCTACAAGGGCTTTGCCACTAATGCCGAGTCAGAAAGCCTGTTTAAAGGAACCATGCTTGCCTCTAGCAAACAGAGCCCAGCTGAGGAAATGCTGCTACCAAGAAGCCATGCTTAATTCTGAAGTTTCCTTTATCTAGAATTCCTTCCCAAGCTGTCTCAGGTTTTATGTGGATGCAGTTGCCACAAGTTGGCACCATTTGTACATGGACGTTTCTGCCTTACCTGGTTCCACAACTGTTCAGTCCCAACAAAACACACAGAGACTTATATTAATTATAAACTGGTTGGCCTATTAGCTAAGGCTTATTATTAACTAGTTCTTAAAACTTAAATTAGACTATAATTCTTATGTATGTTTAGCCACATGGCCTGTTACCTTACTTAGTTAGGCATTCTCCTCTTGATTCCTCTGGTGCCTACAGACTGAGACTTTTCTCTTCCCAGAATTCTCTTAGTCTGGTCTGGTTGCCCGACCTGTACTTCCTGCCTGAATACTGGACTGGTCAATCAGAATTTTATTAAATCAATACAAGTAACAAACTTTTACAGGATACATGAGCATCACACAGCACCTTCCCCTTTTGTTCTTTTCCTTTTGTTCCAGGCCGTCCATACCTGCAGTTTAAAAAACTATGCACAAATTCCCAAATATTGTTTATTAATGTTTGTTTTCATTTAAATGATGTTGATTATAAATGATTAATAGTCACAATCAAATACTTTATAAAAAAGGATAATATATAAAAATTATTACTTTCATTGGTATGAATTTTGGTCTATTGATACAAATTTAATATATATATATATTAAATATATAATATATAAAGTGTAAAAAATTGACCTTAAATATATATATATGTGTGTGTGTATATATGTGTGTGTGTGTGCATATATATATATATATATATATATATATATATATATATATATATTTATCAACTCTTGTTTAAGGTATTATGTTTATATGTTTATACAGGTCATATAAAATATAATGTATGGTTAAGAAATACAGATCGATAGTTATCTATAATAATCAAACTTTTAATTTCATTAGGTTTTTTTGATATGCAAAGATATACTTCAGTTAGACAGATAACCTTCAACACTTCAATGACCTACAGAATATGGCACTTAAAATGTTTTAAGAACTTAGACTTTTCTCATGAGACATGTCTATTTATGGCAGCACCAATCTACTTCAAAGGAATAATGGGCATCAAACAGGCTCCTTATGGAATTTATAGCCATTTGGGCAAGAAATTGATCTTGTCTGGATTGCTTGATGGTATGCTATATGAATTAATCATGCAGAAACCACAGAAACGTGACTTCTGAACTTTCCAAAAGAGAGCGTGGTCCTTCAGGGCTTCTGCTTCACAGAAAAATTACCAGACATTCTTCAGGATACATAACTGATGAAATTTGTCAATACAAGGCAGAACAGATCTTCAAATATATATACATGAGTCTGCTAAAGTAGTCAGTCACCTGAGGCCAGGTAGGTTATAGGACCTGGGGTAAACTTAATAAGAATATTCTACTATGTGAACATAGCAATAAAATAACTTATAATGGCATATTGCTATATTCATAAATCGATGACTTCCCAACCCTGATTACAGAAACATCTTCTAGCAGTAGATGGTAATTAATACAAAGACCAAAAACTAAACAATATAAAGGGAATAAGAGATTTGGAGCATTCAGTCCTAAATAGGACTTTATCAACACCCCCATTAAGATTCAGTGATCTATAAAATTACGCTTAATGACGTTAAGACTGGAAGTGGTAGATGATGCCAAGAAGTCATCTTCCAGATACAAAGGACCAATACAAATATGAATTTACAGAGGCTGTGACAGCATACTCAAGATGACACACATTCAAACCAGACAAAATTCCATTATGGAGAAGGTAAAATTGACCCAAATTCTGACCCTGACTTAAGAAAACATTTGTAATTGATACCTTCTGGGAGAGAGAATTGATGTGGGATCTCCCTTTCTAGGCTGTGAATATGTTTTACTACCAATGGTTAATAAAAATAGCTGCTTCAGTCTATAGAAGGGCAGAATATAGTCAGACTAAAAAAGATATATCTAGAGAGAATAGGCAGAGTCAGGGAGATACCATGTAGCTGCTGAAGGAGACAGATGCCAGAGAACCTTAATAGTAAACCACGAGCCTCATGGCACTACATAAAATAATAGAAATGGGTTAATTTATAATATAAGAGTAAGCTAAAAATATACATGTGCTAACAGGTCATGCTGTGTTGTAATTAATATAGTTTCTGTGTAATTATTTTAGGTTTGGGCAGCCAGGAAATGAAGGAGCATCCTCCACGTAAAAAATGGCACCCAACAAACATTTGAGGCTGATGCCTGTCACCCACTTCAGGTCTGGTGCTTGTGTGCCCACTAGAGGTTGGGAATAAAGTAGCTGAGAGCATGTCCATGGCTCAGTACTCCCCACCTGAGGCAATTCATAAAATAATAAAACTGGGTTAATTCAAAATATAAGAGCTAGAAATATGCATGAGCTAACTGGCCAAACAGTGTTTTAATTAATATAGTTTCTGTGTAATTATTTCAGGTCTGGGTGGCCAGAAAATGAATGAACAGCATCCACCTACAGAGAATCGTTGTTTCCAATGTGTTGACAATGATACTGGTCATTATCAATCACTTTATGGCTGGACCATAGTTTGAAGTAGTTGAATAACACAAAATAAGATCCACGTTTTTTGTGATTTTTTTTTTAAATTTTGTCTTATTGGCTTTTTGTTTGTTTTTATCTTCAGTATTTTAGAAGGAGTAAGAAAGGAATAGAACATGATATTGGTTAGGTTGGGAGGATCAGGGAGGAGTTGACAGAAATTAAAAATATGATCAAAATGTATTGTTTAAAAAATTTAACAGTGAAGAAAAATGTTAAGGTAACTTAAACAGAGCTTCTTTTTTTTTTAGTTTTTAGTTGTTAAAGCTCATAGCCCTTGAATCTTAAAGCAGCTTGTTTTGTAGACTGAAATATTTTTAATTATTTATATAGCCTACCTAGTACTTCTAGTGTTAGCGGCCAAACAATCAGACAAACCCAGAAGTAATATTTTTGCTCCCAGCTAGTTATATAGTCGCATTTGATAAGCATCATCTTATTTGAGACTTGGGAGAGTAGACTCACACATGTACATACATGCATACACACCCTTTAGAAACATACATATCTACTTGTCTCTTTTATAAATTGAATAAAGTTTAGTTTCAGTCACTTCTCTGGTTTGATTGGTAGGCAATCCCAAAGGAATATTCACTGGTGACAATTTGTTTTCATCACCTCACATTTCAAACTTATTTCAAACATGTATCAGGGTCCTTTAAATTTTTGGAGAGAACAGTTTCTTAATAAAGTTATTCAGGCTACCAAGCAAGTTTCAGAGCCTATTTCCCATCTCCCTGTATTTGGCCTGGCAGAGTGAGTTAAGAACAAGAGAATTTAGTGAAGGAAGTGGTATTTGAAATTGCTGAGGCCAGACCTTCAGTGGATTGACAGAGCTTTCTCCCTTTCCAAACCCAGTTCACAATGCACAGAGACTAGACTGCATATCAGAGACCACCATTCTGTACCTGGCCTGGAGAAACCAGATAAAGAAGCATCAAAAACCATATGTGTATGTGGACATTAGTGAATAACTGCAATGATTTAACACTGAGCAGAAGAATCGTTCAGCTAAACTTATTCAACTCCTTAGGTCAAGATCAAATGGCCGTAAGCTTAAGCCACTATGTTTCAGAGCAGCTTCTTGCTTTGAATGCATACCAAGTCTCTATTTATTTCACATACTCTTTCCTCTCTAGAGAAAGGCTAAAAATAAGAAAGTTAGATAAACACACATGCCAGTAATTAAGAAGGAATTCATATACATTAATAAGTAATAGTTCTTACAGACAAAACTTAAGTGACTACAATGACTTAATCATTGTTTTATTTTTACCATGATGATCAATAGTTTTCATATTAAGAAATTACTTAATAATTTTTGCATATGTGCAATCTTTCTTCTAGGTGATGTCTCATTCTTAGAAATAAACTGAAGGTAGTTAAGCAACCAGAAGCACATGCAATTGAAAAGCACACCCATTTATTTATTCATGTTATTTTCTATGATCCACTATAAAAAAAGAGCTCCTTAGGTAAATGTGAATGAAAAAAGTGAATAAAAGTGATTTATAAAGGTGAAGTCTTCATATCATGAATATTTCATTGAGGAAATACAGAAACCATCAGATTTTTCTTAGTCTTATACGATTACTTTAAGAATGAACTGACATATTTTATTATCAAAATAATGACTAGATACATGAGAACACCACTATGACTGCAATACAAATACCCGTCTTAGAAGCTTCCAAAAGTGAGGAGTACAGTCAAGCAAAGGTTACTAAAGCTGTTGTGATTACGACACCAAGGAGAAAATAATAATTTCTTCATGCGTTGAAGAGAAACATGGAATTGACTGAAATCACACTGTCTTCAGAAGAATATCACTTTTTCTAGGAACATAGTGTATGCCTCCATCAGAAGCCCTTCAGTAGGAAACTTGGTCATCAATGTCCAGTAGAAACCAATTGCCTTTGAACTTCTCTACTTACTTTGAGAACTCTGGAGAACTCGATATATACACAGGTCAAGGCAAAAGCATTTTGTGGACAAATAAACTGAACACATTCAGCAGACTTATAGTCAAGTAATTAGTGATACAACCAATGACACTATAAACACCCATCGATCCCCAATAGAGAATGAGGCAACAGAAAGCACAAGGTAAATTAGAAGTAGATCAAAAGAGAAACATATTCAATAAAGAGCTCAGGCAGAATGTCATCAAGGCCAGCTCATCACTGAGGTTTGAAATGGTAAAGATGTTGGAGGCTGGATGGGATACACTGCACACTTTATTCAATAAAGTTTGCAAAGGTTGCCCACGGTGATGAGATTTCATCTCAAGCTATTGATTTCATTGAAGAAATCCAAAACTTTGTTAGAGTCATCAGAAAGGGCACTGAAAGGGTCAGAAGTTAATGCAACAGCAGAGGTGCTCACTCAGTCCAGCATGCTTCCTCCAGAGGAAATTAATCATATATCTGTGGCCAGCCTCTACATGGCTCTGAATAACAAAGTCTCCATAGATGTTCACATTTCCATTTGTGAACTTCTCAACTTGGAGCTGAATGCAATCTGCCTGCGCTGACTCAGCACAGACTGACTTCTAACATGGGGAAGAGATTCAGGTGACCTATGAGAAGGTGCATCAGAAGGGGGAAGCATGTATGTGGTATGTACCAGCTATCCTGAATCTATCTGACTGCCATTTGTTGGAGGAGACAATTAATGCACATATGCAAGAAATAGAAAAGACCCTTTAAAACTTTATGCAAAATATTCCTTTATCTTTTCCTCTTAATATAATGTTGAAAAACATTTCCTACATGTATGAATGTAAACTTGCTTTGTTGTAATGTGAAAATAGAGTATGGTATTTTATCTTTATTGCCTAGTAAGTAGGTGCTTTTTAGTAAAAGGATAAAAGAAATAAACATATAAAAATGTTTTAGAGGTTTTCTGGAAACAAAAGGCAGACTCAGATTTCATGAGAGTACTTCATTTGATTAACCAACATACTCTAATATAATAGAATGTGTTGACTTACAGCCAATATGGATAAAAAAATATATATAGCTACAAGAAAATCAGAAGATACTGAGATGGACAGAGAAAGACTTATATTTATGTTTCTGAAGTTTCACTGACTGATTAGGGCTTTGAGATTTCCGAGTTTTAAATTTCTCAGCATGAAACATAAGAGGACAGGTAGGGTTTTTTTGGTTGTTGTTCAATGTAGTTTTCAAAGGCAATTTCTATGAGTCTATTAAAAAGGTGTGGTTTGAGAAAATTGTAGGGCTTCTGAGTAACTGTAGGAGATGAATGAATCTTAGTACTCAGAAAGGAAAATCTCAACTCTAAATAGAACAGGAAAAAAATATTTTCCAGTATCTACTCAACCCTATCCCTTTAGGAAGATGTCATACTAACATATTCAGGATTAATGTAGTCTATATTTTCTAAATATTTACAGTTATGCCTGTTTGCCTAGTAACTGATCTGGGATTATTGGACTGACCTAGGAGAATTTTGAAGCGCAGATGGTTGTTTCTCTCTCATCCCTTGCACCAGGTACTCTCAGGTAGGAAGTCATGCACATGAAGTTTTGTATGCAAACCACCACCAGAAAAATCCACAAGGCTCAAACATTAAATATGCAAGAAATTAAGAACACACAGCCTCCAGGACTATGTCAGTCTGTTGCTAGCCAATAGGATCACAGAGTTGTCTTTCTCTTGCAAGTTCTTCATTTGGCTACAGGTTATTCTGACTTTAATTGAATAGTAAAGAAATTTGGGAATTGAAATGATATTTTTATATCTGTTAACAGCTCCATATTTTTGTTTTTCATTTCCTGGCCTACAGTCTTCCATATGGTGATATTTAATTGGGAGGTAGCAGGAAGCTAACGTAGTAGCTAAAATGAAGTAAATAAAAACATATCCTAATTCCTTTGGTTTCCTCATTACCCTCAGTCTCATTCTTCTATCATTGATTGACTACTAAAGTGATTCAGATTGGAAGTCCGGATGAAAAAAAATGCATACAATTTTCTCTAAAACAATATAATAAGTCATTTTGAACTTATGGCTTTTTATAACATTTGGTTCACCTTCAAAAAAGGAAGATTTATGCTGGAATTTCCCCCTGTTCATTAGTAAAATCGATTTGAAGGTCTCCAGGAGGTAAATTATTTTTAGAATTAGTTTTTATTTTATTAGTCAGGTTGCGGAGTGTCAAAATTGCATTGAAGCCAGTGGCACTTCACTGAACTCATTAATATTGATATGATCACTCTGTGTTCTCTGCTGAGTGACACTACTAACCTTTTGGGATGGCAAGGATTATTTTTAAAGGGACCACACATTTAAAAACATAGATTCTCTGGTCCTTATTCTTGTGATTGTTAAAAGGATGAATGCAGTATTTCCAGCAGTTTTATATATGGTTCGCTCCATTCAGCAAATATTTCCAAAGCACTAACTTTGGCCTGATTTTTTGTTGGGAGTTGAAGCTGTAAATGAGCACTCAAAACAGGCCATTCTTGTTTTCTGGATCTGTGTGCGCTGGCAAGCACTGCACAGCTCATCAAACTAATCAAAATACAAAGTGTGGTATGAGATGACTTGTTCCATTATTAAGACCACACTGGCCTAGTTTCCTTTGAGTTGCTGTGATAAAATACCCTGACCAGGAGTTTTCTTAGGGAAGAACGGGTTTATTTGGCTTCCAATACCAGGTTAAAATCTCATTCATAGTCAAGAACAAGAAGAGAATAAGTGTATTTATTCTTACGACTCAGTTCATGCTTTCCACTCTTGTACAGTCCATGACTGAAACCCAGGGAGTGGTTCACAGTCAGGGAAAGTTTCCCTACCTTAATTAATCCAACATAGAAAATCCCTCTCCAATTTCCCCTTAGTTGCAAGCCCACCCAATCCACATAATTTCTCTTTAATACTCACCTCCCAGGTGACTCTGTACTGACTCCATTAGCAATCCTGATCATCCCTTGAAAGGGTTGGTTATTTCACCAAGAATAAGTTTTCCATGAAAGATGATATTACAAGAGGACTCTGATTTGGGGTCAGTTTTATAAGATAGATAGTTCTTATATGACAAAAAGGGATGCAATAGAAGCGAAAGTGAAATGGTGAACAGCTTAGAAAGACAAGCAGCACCCATTTAAATAAAATAACGTGTTTAGGAATCAGTGGTTGGTGGAAGAAATTATGGTGTGACCATGTTGCTGAAACTAGAGTGCTGAATTTCCAAAGAGTAAGCATCTAGAATTTTTTTATACATTACCCCTTATTTGTTAAAGAAGATTTTAAAATGCAAGTATTATTGAATAATGTGAGAGGGTGGTTTTTAATGGACAATCTCAAGTCTTCTACATTTTTAGGATAGTTGAAAGCCAGGTTCTCACTTTTGACATAATCTATGAATCAAATAGTATCCAATGATTATAGAAGAGTTGAGTCAACATTCTCTTTGTAGCAGAGAGGATTTCTCACAATTTGGATCACATAGACAACAATGGTTTTAGTACAATATATCTTGTTTTAGTGTGATCCCAGCTGCTATTGATAGAACAATGGAGACCTAAAAAAGAGTCAGAAGGTTTCTTTCACTGCACTGAAAACAAAACATTGGAATCAGAATGGCTTAACTTGATTAAGAGTGTAATTAGGATCTGAAAAAGAACTTGGAAAACATTATTTTATTATATGTAATATATATTTTATGTAATACAAAATATATGTAAAATATTCTACTTCTATGTGTTCCAATTCCTTTTATAAATGATGGAATAAAACATGCTGAGTATTCAGAAAAATTACCATAGCTGTGATATGGACTGCAGCATTTATGACAAATCATATAAAAAATAGTTTTCCCCTCCTACTATGGGAGATACTATGAAAAATCGGGAATCTTTGATGGCTGATTCCATTGTCATTCTCTCAGGGATATTGACCAGTACACGAACCTTGATACTGTTAACATTTATTTTGATAAATTATTAATTAGTGAATGCAGCAGAAAACCATTCTTTTTTTTCTTTTTATTTATTTATTTTTTTGTTTTTTTTTAAATTTATTTATTTATTAAGGATTTCTGCCTCCTCCCCGCAACCGCCTCCCATTTCCCTCCCCCTCCCCCGATCAAGTCCCCCTCCCTCATCTGCTCGAAGAGCAATCAGGGTTCCCTGACCTGTGGGAAGCCCAAGGACCGCCCACCTCTATCCAGGTCTCCTAAGGTGAGCATCCAAACTGCCTAGGCTCCCCCAAAGCCAGTTCGTGCAGTAGGATCAAAAACCCACTGCGATTGTTCTTGAGTTCTCAGTATTTCTCATTGTCCTCTATGTTCACTAGCAGAAAACCATTCTTATTTCCATTTTCCCACTATGGATCACACTCAAAAGAACAGTTGCAGGGGAGTATCTGGGAAGGTGCTAGAGACTGGGTAAACAGATGTCGTCATTCCTGAAAGTACATGCATGAACTTGACAAGGAAGATTGTGTGACATGGTTCATGAAGTATAATTTCAGGTTTTCTTGGTTGGCAGGATTTCATCATGTAAATATTTGCCCCAGTCTTTCCTGTATGTATGTGTGTACTCATATAATATACATATATATATATATATATATATATATACATATATATAATGTGATAAAGCATGGTGTGAATATATTCATATATATGTATTTATTGAATATACACAGATATTATAGTCAATATTATACATATGTATTCATATAATATATGAATATGTGTGCATATTATATGAATATATGTTTAGTTATTTCATTTTGGGGAAATGTATGTTTTTGCCTGATGTAGCTATGAACAACAGGTGTGCTTGATGCCTTTTGAGATAGATGGGCATCTAATGCCCTGGAGTTGTACTTATGTGTGTTTGAGAGGAATTGTATGGCTGCTGTGAACCAAGCCCAGATCCTATACAGGAACAATAAGTGTTTTTTCCCATTGCACTATCTCTCCAAAACAAGTTGTCTCTTTTTATTAAACAAAAGACTAGAAACATAAATGCATTTATATCAATGTTAATAGAACATTTTTCTGGAAATGGAATAAATATTAATTTTAATAGTTTATATTTATTAAATATTTATTAATATTATTTTTATTTATTAATTGTCCACTTTTCAATAAATTACATCCATGATTTGAACAAAGAAAAATGGTGTGTTTGTTAAGGTCTAGTCCATCAAGTTTACTTTTCAACTTTCTTGTCTTATTTCCTTTGTTATGGAAGGCATTATTTATCTAATAAAATTAACTCTGATGAATCTTGCTTTGCAAGTTTATGTGTTTCATCCACAATTAGTTCAGGAATGCCATACAACCTCTCTGAGCAATGAAGAGTGGACAGAAATGATCTTTCCTTGTTGAAAACTTCCTGATCCTGATCATTGTCCACAGGTTCTTGTGGTTCGAATGCTTCTGGAACAAACACAGAGACCACACTGGTCTCCATAGTGACTTTCCATGCAGAGTGAATGCATAAACTCAGTAAACTGTAGAAACAAGTACTTTTTAAAAACTGTAGCCTCAATTATCTCACCTGAGTGACAAACTCCTCTTCTAGCTTCTGCCTAGCTTCTCCTGCTGCACCCTCCTGAGATCTATTCTTCATGAACACTTCACTCATCTGCCTTCACTCCTACAGGAAAACTTGGGGTTGAAAGAGTAGGAAGCTTTATGAGGCATAAAAACAAGGTTAATAATATTTAGCCATTCAACATTAATTGATTAAATTACTACCGTATCAACAATCCCTCAGTGAGAAGAAACTATCAAACAATAGGCAATGCAATAAAAAGGGCTAGAAATATGAATAAAATTTAAGCCTTCTTGATGTTAGTCTACCAAGCCTACAATAAGAAATCCCACAGGATGGCTAGGGAAGGAGCTGAGAGCAGGTAAGGCAGGTAGTGTGAACAAAACATATTTACCATTGCGACCTTGTCATTTCCCCACCCATCCCAGTAGTTTCCATCCGGGATTTTCCTTAGAAAAAAATCATTCCCACAATTCGTTTTTACCAAAATGGGATAGGAATGTGTATTTATGCATATGTGTGAGTATTTCCTCTCTGTTACATTTTATATCTTCTTAACTTGAGTTAAGACATTCCATGATTACTGTAGCATGTGAGATATTTGACCTTTTATGACTGTATTAGTTTCTACTGTTTTGGAGGTATGTTGTGAAGGCCAGTGAAAAAAGAACTAGACTAAGTAATGCTAATTGGAGTGGAAGGTAAATGATGCAGAACTATGAAATGTAATGGCCTGGTAGAGAATTCCTTCTCGTATTAAAAACATAATATCAAAGATTCTTCTAAATGAGAAAGTGATGTGCTGTTGGAATGGAGCAAATAATATTGTGGCAGGTGCCAAATAGTGTAGACCAAAAGGCTGAGGCATTAGTTAATATAATACCAGTCTTGCTTTTATGATTTAATTGTGAATTATAGACTGTGTTCGTTGATAATTAGAGAGCAAAACAGATGGAGAAGGTTTAGTTTAAAATGATGTGGCCATTAAAACAACCTGCACTGCCAAGTGTCTCTCCATGTTCATGAATACAGCAAATTTGTTCTATTTGTTAAAAAAATGTGATAGGAAGATAAGGACTAGTTGTCATTTTGTCAGACCTATCTTCTCATGATGGGAGTAAAAATTCTCTACAAATGTCAAATCCTCCTATTACCCTGTTTTGCTCTGCAGCGGGCTTTTAATTTAACATTTTAGCTAATAAAATGTAATCAGACTTTGACATCTCTATTTCTTTCCCCATTATTTATACCTAATTATAAAAGAAATTAAAGTAAACACCAAACGAGCATAGTCATTTTAAACAATTACTTGTAGTAGGAGGTGATTTGGTGTATTGTTGGAAGGGCAGATGGAAACTTTTAAAACTGAAGGTTGTAGATTTCAGTGTTTACTACATACATCTACTTTTAGTTCCAGACATGTGGAAAGCAGTTCAACGGGATGATAATAAAGTACAGTACCGATTTCTTGTATTTTTCAGTGAGAGATAATATCTAAGGTACCACACTTGAAGGAATTCCACTAAAGTCAGGAATGAGACAGAGATATCCACTCTCCTCAGTCCTTTTTTGTAGTATGCTTTAAGCAATAGTAGAAGCAATAAAGCAAGAGAGTGAATTTCAAAGTTTACATATAGAAAAATGAGAAGTCAGACTATCCCGATGATAGGACAGTATACATTAGATATCCCAAAAATTCTCCCAGAAAATTTCTAGGAAGAATAAATAAATATATCAACATTGTAGGGTACAGAATCAACTTCCACAAATCAATAGGTTTTTAATACACAAACAGCAAGCATACAGAAACAGAGATCACTGAAGCACCCCTATTGACAATAGTCTCAAGAAAATATCTTGTATAAACCTAACTAAGGAAGTGAACAGCCTCTACAATAAAAATTTTAAATCTTTGAAGATCTAGAAAGACATTGGAAAATAAAATGATACCTCATGATCATGGTTTAGAAATATTAGGATTATTAAAATGGCCTTTTACCAAAAGCTATTTACAGATTCAGTGTAATCTCAATCACAATCCCTATCTTATTCTTCATAGAGATAGAAAACAAAATTTTCTAAAATTCATATGGAACCACAAAAGGCCCTAAACTATACTGAGGAAGAAACACTCTTGGAGAGCTTGCTATTGCAGATCTCAAGAAAAATTACAGAGTCATAGTATAAATATAGAAAAAATATAGTATTGTCACAAAATAGACATATAACAATGATCAATCTAACAAAAGACCTAAAATATGAGTCTAAGTAACTTCGGTCATTTAATGTTTGACAAAAAGTTCCAAACACTTATACTGGAGGGAAAAAAAGCTTTTTCAAATGGTGCTGAATAAATGAAATGTTCATATGCAGTAAAATGAAATTAGATCTGTATCTATCACCATGCACAAAACTAACTCCAAATGGATCAAAGACTTTAACTTGAAACTGCTAGAAGGAAACACAGACAGCACCCTATATTATATAGATATAAAAAAGGACTTTCTGAATAGAACTCCATTTGTTCAGGAATTAAAGTCAATATTTGACAAGTAGGACATCACGTAACTAAAAATCTTTTATGCATCTGAAAAAACGAAAATCAAAAACAAACAAATAAAATCAGGTAAAGCGGAAACTAACATAATGGGAGTGAATCTTTGCCACTTTATACATCTGATGGAGAATTAATACCCAGAATATCTAAAGAACTTAAAAAAATATTCCATAACAAAACAAAACACAAAATGACCCATTCAAAAATGTGCCAGTTATTGGACCAAGAGTTCTCAAAAGAAGCAGAGAACAGCTAACAATTATATTAAAAACTTTTGCTTTGTCCCTAGCTATCTTAGTTAGAGTTTCTATTGTGATGAAACGCCATGAGCAAAGGAACTCTTATAATGAAAAACATTTAATTGAGGCTTGCTTACAGTTTACAAATTCAGTCCATCATGGTCATGGCAGTAAACATGATCACATACAAGCAATCATGGTGCTGGAGAAAACACGAGGAGTTCTACATCTGTATCAGCAAGCAACAGGAAGAGAGAGTGACACTGGGCCTGACTTAAACATCAGAAAACCAAAAGCCCATCCCTAGTGACATGCTTATCCCAATAAAACCACATCTACTCAAACAAGGCGACATTTCCAAATAGTGCCACTCCCTATGAATGGGCCATTTTTATTTAAACCATCATACTAACAATAAAAAATGCAAAGAAAATCAACGGTGATATTTCATCTTGCTGTAGTGGAGTGACAAAGGTTTCAAAAAGAAGACAACTGACAGCAAAGGCTAAAGGAGATGTGAGAAAAAGGAAGTCCTTCTTTTCTGTTAGTGGGACTGCCAACTGATGCAGCCACTGTAGAAATTATTCTGGAAATTCTAAAAATGGTAAAAATAATTTTATCTATGACTCAGTTACACCATTCCTCAGCATGTGCCCAAAGGATTTGACATCCCACTCCACAGATCCTTGTTCAGTCATGTTCACTGTTGCTCTAATAATAATTCTTAGGAAATGGAAACAACCTAAATGTCTTTCAACTGATGAATAGATAATGAAAAAGTTGTACTTATACACTATGGAATACTATAGCCATAAAGACAAAATAATGAAATTTTCAGGTAAATGGATGAATTGGGATAGATTATTTATAATGAAGCAACCCAGACCTAAAAGGAAAACACATGGGTTCTCTCTCATCTCAGGCACCTAACTCCAAATATTCTGATGTGAGTACATATCTTGCTGTATCTGCAGTAAGTAGAAACATAAAAGTAAACCATTTTCAGAGTGGGAAGGCAAGATATCAGTAGAAAGGGATATAAACTGTATACCAGTGGCTTTATGGGGGAAATGAGCGAAACAGGGAGGGGGGTCTAGCTAGGAAGGGGGGGAGATAAATACAGAAAAGGAACATAAATTAACATTAAGGATATTTGAAAAATATTAAGATTTATAGTACTAACTGCATAGAATGTCAATAATATACATAAAGTTGATATATAAAGAAATATGTGTGCTTTAAATAAAGGTTCTATCCCAACCATCCCATTCTCCCAAGCTTTCCCCATCCTCCCCTTCTCACTTTCCTTCCCCCATCTCCCCTTTCGCATTATTTGTAATAGCCAGAACCTGCAAATAACCTAGATGCCCAATGAATTATTTTATAATGAACTACTTTATGATATATTATCATCAATTGTTTGTTTGCATGCTTATCTTATATGTCTGCACAGTTAAGGTTACATACAAATTTTTTAAGATTTAAGGTAAGGTGTCTTTGTTAATGTTCTATTGCTGTGAAGAGACCTCATGACCATGGCAAAGTTTTTTTTTTGAAATTTATCCTCTCATATACTATACCTCAACTACACTTTCTCCTCCCTCTTCTTCTCCCAGTCTCCCCGAACCTCCACTCTTTTCCAGATCCACTCCTCCTCCATTTCCCTTCAAAAAAGAGCCCCCCCCCCCGGGGGATAGGAACTGAATACTGAATTAGAAGTTACAGTAAGACTATGCAGAGAACTTTATATCAATCCAGTGGGATAAAAGGGGTCCCAAGAGTAGGCAAAAGAGTCAGGGACACGCCCCCACTCTCACTGCTAGGAGTTCAACAAGAACATCAAGCTTCATAACCGTAACACAGTTGCATAGGACCTAACTCAGATCCATATAGGCTCTGTGATTGTTAAATCATCATCTGTGAGCTCCTGTGAGCACAGTCAATTCTGTAAGCCATGTTCTCCTTTTATCTCTGGCACCTACAACCTTTACTACCCTTCTTCTGTGGGGTTCCTCAAGCTCTGCCAAAGTTTAGTTGTAGGTTTCTGCATCTTCTCCCATCAGTAGGAAGAAGCCTCTCTGATGGTGACTAGGCTAGACTCTGATCTATGAGTTTAGCAGAATATCATTAGCAACCATTTCATTGATTTTTTTTTTGTTTTGCCACCCGTGTCTGGAACAAGTCTAGATCTCTGAGCTATCAAGTCTCTGGTTTCTCATCATCCAGGCAGTGCGAGGCATGAGCTTTCTCTCCTAGGATAGATGTCAAGTTGGACCAGTCATTGCTTGCCACTCCCACAAGTTCTGTGCCATCATTATTCCTACAAGGTTTGCAGGCAGGACATATTGTAAGTTGAAGGTTTTGTGGCTGGGCTGATGTCCCATTTATACCACTGAAAGCTTTGAGCAGTCACAGAAGATAGTTGGTTCAGGCTCCCTGTTAAACATTGCTACAAATCTTTGCTAGAGACATACTATTTATAGATCCCATGGAGTTTCCACTGCATTAGGTTTCCATGTTGTCCCTCAACTGCATGTGTTTGTTCCTTGATAGATAATATTCACTTACTATGTTAATCTTTCTGGGTTTGGATTACCTCACTCAGGATAATTTTTTTTCTAGTTCTATCCATTTACATGCAAATTTCCTGATGTCATTTTTTTTAACAACAGAATAGTGGAGTCACTGTGTAAATGTCCCACTTTTTGTTTTTTACCCATTCTTCAGTTGAGGGACATCTAGGTTGTTTTCTTTTTTTTTAAGTTTTTTGGTTGTTTTCATTTTTAAGAATAAAAAATAAAGCTGTTAAGACTAAAGCTGTTATGAACATATCTGAACAGCTGTCCTTGTGATAAAATGGAACATCCTTTGAGTATATGCCAAAGAGTGGTTTAGCAAATTGAATCCAATATTTTTGAGGAAAGACTGTGTTGAGTGTTCCTTTGCTCCATATCCTTTCCAACATGAGCTGGCACTTGTGATTTTGATCTTAGCCATTCTGACAGGTGTAAGATAGAATCTCAATGTAGTTTTGATTTTCAGTTTCCTGATAGCTAAGGACATTGAGTATTTCTTTAAGTGTTTCTTGTCCATTTGATATTACTCTGTTGAAAATTCTCTGTTTACATCTGTACCCCATTTTTAATAGATTATTTGGTTTGTTAATGTCAAGTTTCCTGACTTCTTTATATATTTTGGATATGAGCCCTGTGTTGGATGTGGAGTTGGTGAAAAATATTTTCTCATTCTACAGGCTGTTGTTTATGATGGTATTCTTTTCTTTACAGAAGCTTTTTAGTTTCATGAAGTCTTTTTTTATTGGTAGTTAATCTGTCTGTGTTATCAGTTTTTGTTTAGGAAGTAATCTCCTGTGACAGTGTGTTCAAAGATATTTCCCCACATTCTCTTATTTCAGGTTCAGTGTGCCTGGTTTTATGTTGAGATCTCTGATCTACATGGACTTGAGTTTGAATAGGATGATACATATCAGTCCATTTGTGTTCTTCTACAGGAACACATCCAGTTTGATCAACACCATTTGTTGATGATGCTTTCTTTCTTTATTCCATTGTGTATTTCTGGCTTCTTTATAAAAAAATCAGGTGTCTGTAGGTGTGTGGGTTTACGTCTGTGTCTCCATTTCAATTCCCTTAATTAAACCGCCCCCTTCTGTTGTCTTATGCTTTAGTTAGAGCTTCAAGTACTATATTGACTAGATATGGAGAGAGAAGATAAGTTTGTCTTATTCCTAGTTTTAGTGGAATTGATATGAGTTTCTCACCATTTTATTTGATGTTGGATATAGATTTGGTATAAATTGCCTTTATTATGCTTAGGTAAGTCCACTTTACCCTTAATGTTTCCATGACTTTTATCATTAAGGGGTATTTGATTTTGTCAAAAGCCTTTTCAGCATCTATTGAGCTGATCAAATAGTTTTTTCTTCTTTCATTTGTTTATATGGTGGATTATATTGACTGATTGTCATATATTGAACCATCATTGCAAATCATAGATAGAGCATTCTTGACATGGTAATTGATCTTTGTGACATGTTCTTGGATTCCTGTTGCCAGTATTTTTTAGATAATGTTGAATCTTTGTGCATAAAGGAAAATATTTTGTAATTCTCTTTCTTTATTGACTCTTTGTATGGTTTGGTTATCTAGGTGACAGTGGTATCATAAAACAAATTTGACAATGTTCCTTCTGTTTCTATTTTGTGCAATAATTTGATGTGTTTTAAAATTAATTCTTTTATGAAAGCCTGGTAGAATTTAGAATGAAACCATCAGCTCCTGGGTTTTTTTCTTAGTTGAGAGAACTTTAATTTCTGTTTTTTTTTTAACCTAATGATTATAGATCATTTTAAGTTGCTTTTCTAATCTTGATTTAACTTGGAAAAGTGGTATTTATCAAGAAATTTATTCATTGTTTTAGATTTTCCAACTTCATGGAGTATAGGCTTTCAAAGTATGACCTAATGATTTTTTTGGATTTCCTTAGTGTCTGTTATCTTACCCCTTTCATTTTTGATTTTGTTAGTTTGAATATTCTCTCTTCATCTTTCAATTAGTTTGGATAGGGTTTGTCTATGTCGTTGATATTATTAAGGAACACACTATTTATTCCTTTGCATCTTTGTATTGTTCTCTTTGTTTCCATTTTATCAGTTTCAACCAGGAGTTGGATTATTTCATGCCATCTATTCTACCCCTTGGGTGTGCTTGCTTCTTTTTGTTCTAGAGCTTTCAGGTGTACTGTTAAGTAGCTAGTATAAGATCTCTCCATTTTCTTTATGTGGGCACTATAGGCTATAAACTTTTTTTTAACACTGTTTTCATGGTGTCCCAGAAGTTTGGATGGATTGTGCATTCATTTTTCCTGAATTCTAGGAAGTTTTAAATTTCTTTCTTCATTTTTACCTTGACCCAGTAGTGAATCTGTAGAGAACTATTCTGTTTCCATGAGTTTGTAGGCTTTCTGTTCATTCTGTTGTTGAAATACATCTTTAATCATTGTTGAAATACAGCCTTAATCAGTGATTTTCTGATAGGATGCAAGGAATTAATTCAATTTTTTTTTTATCTTTTGGGACTTAGTTTGTGACTGAGTATGTGGTCGGTTGAGAAAATTTTGTGAGGTGCTGAGAACAATGTGTGTTCTTTTGTGTTTTGATAAAATGTTTTGTAAATATCTCTTAAGTTCATGTGGGTCATAGTATCTGTTTTCTTCAATATTTCATCTTGGTTTTGTCTAGATGATCGTTCTGTTGTTGAGAAGAGGATATTGAAGTCTCCCCTTATCAATTGGTGATGATCAATGTGTGATTTAAACTTTAGCTTTTTTTTTTTTTTTTTTTACAAACATGGCTGTCCTTGAATTTGGGGCATAGATGTTAACAATTGAAACCTCATCTTGGTTGATTTTTTTTATGAGTATGGTGTTTTCTTCATTTCTTTTGGTTACTTTTGGTTTGAAGTCTGTTATTTAGGTATTAAAATAGCTTTATCTGCCTGTTTCTTAAGTCTGTTTGCTTGGAACATCTTTTCCTAACACTTTTCTCTGAGGTAATATCTATCTTTGATGTTGAGGTGTGTTTCTTGTATGCAGCAGAAGGATGGATCCCATTCTTGCATCCATTTTGCTAGTTTCTTTTTGTTGGTGAATTAAGGCTATTCACATTGAGAGCTGTCTATGACTACTGATCACTAATTCCTGTTATTTTGCTGCTGTTGTTGGTGGTATTGTGTGTGTGTGTGTGTGTGTGTGTGTGTGTGTGTGTGTATGTATTTCATTTTGTTTTGTCATTGTAATATTATTTCCTGTGTTTTCATGGGTAAAGTTAACATTCATAGTTTGGAGTTTTCTTTCTAGCATCTTCTGTAGGGTTTGATTTGTAGATTTTTTTTAAATTTGACTTTATCATGAAATATCTTATTTTGTCCATCTTTGCTGGGTAAAGGAAAAAGTTTGCTTGGTATAGTAGTCTCAGTTGGTATCTGTGGTCTCTTGTTCTATATGTTTATTGTCTTAATTATTATGTGGTAAGGGGACTATCATTTCCACTCCAATCGATTTGGTGTTCTGTATGTTTCTTATATCTTTATATGTATCTCCTTTTTTAGATTAGGAAATTTCCTTTTATGATTTTGTTGAAAACATTTTTTGTACATTTGGGGTTGGCTTCTATTCTTCTATTCCTATTATTCTTAGGTTTGGTCTTTTCATAGTATCTAGATTTCCTGGATTCTTTTTTCCTCAGAAACTTTTTAGATTTAACATTTTCTTTGATGTATTTCTTCTATCATATCATCACCACCTGAAATTCTCTCTTGTATTCTGTTGGTGACGCTTGTGTCTATAGTTCTTGTTTGTTTACCTAGATTTTTCTTTTTCAGAATTCCTACTGTTTGTTTTTTAATGCTTCTATTACCATTTTTAGGTCTTGAACAGTTTTATTTATTTCTTTCAACTATTTGTTTTTTTCATGGCCTTTTTAACTTTCTTTAAAATATATATTCATCGCCTCCAATTTTTTGTTTGTCTTTTCCTTGATTTATTTAATGGATTTATTCACTTCTTATTTAAGGATTCATATCATTTTCATAAAGCTGATTTAAAAGTCTTTTTCTTTTTTTAAATTTACTTATTTATTAAGGATTTCTGCCTCCTCCCCGCCACCGCCTCCCATTCCTCCCCCCTCCCCCCCGGATCAAGTCCCTCTCCCTCATCAGCTGGAAGAGCAATCAGGGTTCCCTGTCTCCTTTCATCGTCTGATGAAGGTTAATATTCAGGAGGATGCCTATATGTTTGTCTTTGGATTCACCTTCTTATTTAGCTTCTCTAGGATCGCGAATTATAAGTTCAAGGACCGCCCACCTCCATCCAGGTTTAGTAAGGTGAGCATCCAAACTGCCTAGGCTCCCCCAAAGCCAGTACGTGCAGTAGGATCAAAAACCCATTGCCATTGTTTAATAGCCAGAACCTGGAAACAACTTAGATGCCCTTCAATAGAAGAATGGATGAAGAAAGTATGGAATATATACATATCAGAGTATTACTCAGCAGTAAAAAACAAGGACTTTTTGAATTTTGTGTACAAATGGATGGAAATAGAAAACACTATCCTGAGTGAGGTAAGCCAGACCCAAAAAGAGGAACATGGGATGTACTCATTCATATTTGGTTTCTAGCCATAAATAAAGGACATTTGGGGGTAATTATAGATCTTGTGCCGATTTTTGAGTTTTTCCTCATTCAGTGGGTTTTTGGTTCCTTTTTTTCTTTTTACACTCTGTTCTTCTTGCCTGTGTAGCCTATGCCTGAGCAGGAGCTCTCTGACTGAGTTAGGGGCTGAAATTCAGGTGGCCTGTGACATCTGGGACACATTGTGGGGAGGAGGGACAGGAAGATTGGGGATAGTTTTGGGAGGCACCAAGACAGTGGAAGAGTTCAGAGGGCAGATGACCTATACAGTTCTAGAGTTCTAGCAGCCTACATGGCCTCTGGTTCATCAGAGAGTTTCCACTCAAGTTGGGGCCTAGGACCAGATGAGAAGGAGGGAAGAAGATGCTGGGGATGAGGGAGACTAAGAGAGTGGGGAGGTCAAGGTGAGAGTAGCCCACCTGGATTTTTGATGGCACCCCATGGTCTTAGGTCAAGCAGGGTCTCTGCCAGAGTTGGGGTCTGGGGCATGGTGCTGAGGAGGGAAGAGGGATAGGAGAATGTGGGGAGGGGAATCAAGAGAGTGGAGGAGGTAGGGCAGCCTCTCTGGAGTTCTGGTGGTTAGTTAACCTCTGGTCCATCAAGAAGTCTTACGTTGGGTTAGCCTACCTGATCTTCTGGCTGGTATGGCCTGCACTTGAGCAAGGGATGTCCATCTGAGTTGGAGTGGGGACACATCAGTAGGGATTAGGGGTGAGGAGGGAAGGGGTAGTGGCAGATTGGGTCTTCACAAAATGAACTGAAGGAGTGGGAAAGTGTCACAGGTAGCAACCTATATGTTATTCTGTAGCCATGGCAATTCTTACAAGGGAAAGCATTTAATTGGGGCTGTCTCACAGTTTCATAGCTTTAGTCCATTAACAGTCTGGCAGGAAGCATGGTACCATGCTAGCAGACCTGGTCCTGGAGAAGAGGCTGAGAATTCTACATCAAGTTCTTCAGTCAGCAGGAAAAGAGACAGACACTGGGCTTGGCTTGAGCTTTTGAAACCCCAAAGTCCATCGCCAGTGACACACCTGCTCCAACAAGGCCACACCTCCTAATCTTTGTCAAGACACATCACTCCCTAATGATTAAGTGTTCAAATATATGAACCTATAAGGGCCATTCCTCTTCAAAGTACCACAGGGGACAAGTCAAAAAGTTTAGAAGTCTGCTCCAGCTAGTGTCTCCTTATCTAACACAACACTCAGTTCAGAGGGCCTCGTTTGAGGAACCTTTTGTGATTTCTCATTTATATCTCATAGCTGTTCTAGTAAAGTACCCTCCTCCTATTGAACTAAAGCACAGACTTTCTTGTGCTTTGACAGACTGAGGATTATATGTCTTTTTTTTTTCATAGTAAGTTTATTATTTCATTTAATGCTTGGCTCCTAGATATGCTGTTTGTGGAAAGAATGGATATTAGACAGCCAGTCCCCCAGAAAGGAGTTGCTCTGGAAATGATCCAAGTATGGACGCAGGGTGAATGTAAAGAATGGGATTGAGCCATCATAAAGAGCTTGAACATCAGTCTGCGTGGATCACAATGCTCAGATACAGGGCTGGCACGTTATCATGCTGTATAAGTAATGCTAATCTAGGTTGATTGGCCATCAGGACTATACTTCTGCTAGTCACATTGCCAGATATACTAAAGGAATCCCACTTTAATTCCTGGTTCTCATCAGGGACATCACCCTTCCCACTTGCTGGACTTTCCATCCCATGATAATCTACTAGTTACCACACAATAGAGTTAGCTGCCCCATGGGTTCTGTAACTCCATGCTTACATTTAAGAAAATTACTGGCCACTCCTTCCTTTCACATCCCAGGACCCAATTTATACCTCAAATATCTGTAAGTGTTTAGTTTTACATTGGTTGTGTGAAGCAGAAAATTTGCCAATGAAATTGCTTCTTCAGGGTCAATTAGTGCCTTTTATCAAAGGTGTTGGCCTTTTTCTTTTTCTAAAGCTTTCCTTTCTGCCAGAGTTCTGGTAAAGACCATTTCCCACTGCCTCTGCCCTGCTATGTCTGCATCTAATACGCAGAGAGTGGATATGTTCATTGTCTCTGTCTATCCCAGGACAGAGCTCTGCAGATGGTGCTCAAGGCATTTACAATGACTAAACCTGTAACCATCAGTCAGTACTGTCTAAGCAGCTAAGTTTCACAAAGTGCTAACACTGGAGTTTTAAAAACAATTATAGTAACTATCTGAAAGGCTGCAGCTTTACTAGACTAAAATTATAGGTGAGAAAACAAAGAATCACAGACATAAGTTTCCCTTCCCAGAAACACTTGGCCATGTTGAATTCAGATGGAAGTCAGGCTAATGCGTAGCTTCCTTGGTAATTGAGCCGTAGGTGTTTGAAAGAGATGCAGTAGCTGGGCACTGCAATGCTCAGACAAGCCTTCACAGAAAAAGATAGGCCTTATAGGTTTGAAAGGGCCCAGATAAACGGGAGGGGAAATATAAAGACTGAGATGAGAAATATTTTAATGACATCTGTTTAGAAAATGAAGGAGGAAGGACAGCTAAAGATTCCATGGCTATCCCATAAGCACTAAGAATCACTTCTTCCCTAAATATCAGAATTCCCTCTATGGCAGAGCAAACTTTATGTGTCTTCTCTCACACTAACTCCAGAGGCACCTGGCAGCTTCCAGGTGGTGAACTGAAGGGATCTCTAGAGCTATTCCCATGCTGATTTCTCTGTGTTCTCTGTGAACTGGATGATTTTATATGCCCCATTATCACTGAAGAGGGTTTAAAATACATGTGATAGATAGTTTTGATTTCCTGTCGTTAAATAATCTCTTACAACAACATGCTGAAGAGATCAGTTACTAAATAAATATGCACAACTTCCCTTAATCCATGAACATGCCAGTGTGGAGGAGTGTTTTTGTTAATGTGAGTTAAATTTTCATTGATTGGAAATAGCCTAACATTTAGTTTAAAGGGCCTTTATCTACTTCTGTGGAGCCTGGAAGAGTCACAAAATATCTGGACTTTAACATTATTTGTTCAGTAAGATAAACTTAGAAGCAATGTCTTCCTGGCACACCTTGTCAGAGAGTCTAACTACTTTTAGCAGAGGTTGTGGCCCAAGAAACACTACCTGTCTAACTTGCTGAGTACTAGAACAGCATCCTTGTCAAGAATCAAGAACATGGAAAAAACCAAGCAGCTCAAGCTATTGCCTTTGTTCCACAAGGAGTTGGTGTTTTCCTTACAAGTAGGTTCACTTAAATATACACTTTTAACATTCAATCTCCAATCCAGTAAATTCAGTTAGCCTTAGAATACTAAGCTCAGATATCATTTAGTGTTTGCCCAGGAAAATAAGCCATCAAAGATTGACCCACTGGTGTCTCATGTGACTTCAGGCCCACTCTTCCCAGTAGGTCTGGAATCCTGCTTCTGTTACCTGTACTTTTTTGTTTTTCTTCAAATGTGGAGAGCATCACCACTAAAAATGCCATAGTGTATCTCTGTTAGCTCCATAATGCTCTCCAACACCACCACAAGTATCACCCTGCCTGATTGTTGATTAATTCAGTTTTTGAGGTCATAATAGAAAAATCCACCACATCTATGTTTCAAAATCATTCTTCTTGGAGCTTTCTTGAAACACAAATGACAAGAATGATCTGAATGGGATACAGTAGAGTTGTATTTATTGTTTAATACCTGACCCACTTAAAGGAATCTGTAGAAAGTTTGAAGAATGACATATTTGACTTTGTGGTAACTGATTTTATTGTCAAATTGACCAGGTTAAGTATCATGTTGCTTGGTTTAGTGGCATGAACCTTTAATTCCAGCACTGAAAAGGCAGAGGCAGGAGAATATCTGTGAGTTACAGGTCAGTCTGGTCTGTGTAATAAGGTCCAAGTCAGCAAGTCTACATGGAGAGATTTGTTTCAAAAACCATAAAAAAAATAAAACAAAAGCAAAAGCTAACAAGAAAATAACAGATTTAGTTAGAAGATACACCTCTTGGTGAGTTTGTGAGGCATTTCCTGAGAGGATAAGTGAGTGGCAGACCACTTTTCAAAATAGGGAATGCCTTCTAACTAGTACTGAGTTGGGAAAATGGAACAAGGGAAAACAAGCTGGCATGCTTGCCTTTGCTTGTGCCAGACCGAGTTCCTCTGCTGCTGCTACCACCTTCCACTGCATTGCTGAGGGTTCTCCTTCTGTGGCCTGAGCAGCTACCAGATTCTCGGGCTTCCAGCATGCAGACGATCATTGTTAGAAAACTCAACACTATCCTGTAAGCCAATTTAGTAAAAGCCCTTTTATATGTACATTTTTTTCTATTGACTCCATCCCTCTAGAGAATTTTGCCTAAAACACACTCTAATAATTAACACAAGGTTGTTTTTATATCTGTAGCCCACATTTGCCAGTCTCACAACCTGTTCATTACCTAAGGGTTAAATAGCATTGTTTAATTATCATTTTCTTTCTAGAAGAGCAGACACTGACAACTGGGGTTCATCCCTTGAACTTTCTTAAATGGCAGAGATCTATGGAACACAATTTATAAGATACCTCTGTTTGAAAGGAAATTTCCAAGTCATGGGCTAGTCTTCACTTAAGTCCATACAAAATTCAATTTAAATATTCAATTTAAATATTAGTAATTCACTGTGACTGGTGCTCCTGGGTCAGAATCCATAGCTCTGCCCAGGGACTCAGCATCTACTAGAGGAAGTGAATGAGTAACTGAAAGAGGATCTCTCAAAGAAACCAGGTGATGAACGTATGAAGTACAAGCTATCTTTCATCCATTGCCTCATCTTTGTGATGCATAGACCTTCGCTTTTAACTTTTAAGCCTCCTTTCCCTCTGACTCCTGAATTAATTCTTTCTTTCTCTTTTTCTGTAAGGAGGGAAGAAGGAAAGGAGGGAAGAGAGAGTAAGTACAAGAGAGAGTGAGTGAAAGCAAAAGAGAGAGAGAGAGAGACTGGGAGAGACCAAACTATGCTGGATCCTTCTGCCTGAGACATTTGTAAAGATTAATAGAGACGGTTGCAATAGCAACAAAATAGAGCTGTTTAGGCATAGATTTATAAAGCTTGGTCAAGATGGGAGAAGCAATTCATGTGTCCTTCTACATTTTCTATAAATTACTAAGTGCCCAGTCTGATTTGACTCACGTGGAACCCTTGCTCTGTGGCTTGGGCCACCACACCATACAGCCAACCACTTAAGCCTTTCTTCTCTGTACAATGGTGCTATAATACTGTAATTTGGACACATTTAAGTGAAAGATCATATGTGAACACATTTGTCAAATTTCTGCCACATAAATATGCTTGCTCAATAAATATTACTTCTTTCTCTCAGACGCTCCAAAGTGTGATCTACCCTACTGAAAGAGACCAAAAAGCATATATCAAATTCTTCTTTTACTAGAACATCAGCATGCTAGGAAATGTGCTGTATCTGTGCAAGAATGAATTAAAATGGTTCATGCAAATTCCATTGAGATAAAACAGAATCAAAACTGCAGGCAGAATATACAAAGAAAATGATTTCCTTTAGATCTAAAGCTTGATTTTCTTTCAACACTCTGGTTTCTTTTAAGCCCTGGATACCCAGGCATATGCTTATGTTCTGGCTGCTTGGAAGCATAATTGGTTTCTCAGGTGACTTGGCATCTTCCTTTCCCCGGATTTCTCATTTATTTTCATCTCACAGAAGTATGTCCATCCTTCTTTCAAGTGATAGGCGCTTGATACATACTTCCTAGCTGTGATCTCTGCTTAGGAGACTGACATCCATGGATTTTCAATCCACCAGTAGAATATGCTGTTTTTATGGCCCATGGACCTGGTATTACAGAACTTTTGATCTAATTCCTTTATGTTTTTACTGGGTAAAGGATGGAAGGATTTGAAGTGAGGTTTGAGGAAGTAAAATGAGATTGTTTCTCTCTAGTCATATAAAGACACCTGCTTTCCAATAGTTCATTCTGCTCCTATCTGAAGAGTGGTACTACAATTATAGATCATTTTGATAAAGCCTTTCTTTAAAATGCACTAAATTGATTTCAGAATCCAATTCTTTTCACGAAATGAAGTGAGCACAATCGTTTACATACTTCACTGATTGCTATTTAGAAGGCTTCAACAATATTCCAGTAGAGGTCTGGGGGCAGTTAAAACCCAGGCTGAGGGAGGTATTATGCTTTTACAACTTCACCCATCCTTAATCCATAACTTCACTGTTTACACATCAGCTGGAAAACCACTGAACTTCCACAGTCATTCAATTTGCATATTTGTTAATAGTTCCTGCCATTAATAATAATAAAATATATTGTAAAAAAGCAAGTGATTTTGTGTTGTGTTTTACTCTAAGAGATTTATATGTCTCGGCAAATACTGTACCATTTTGATAAAGGTATTTTATAAATGAGACCATCGGAATCTGAAGAAAGGACATTTTTCCTCAGACCATGAAGATGCTTAACTGTAGAGCCCAAAGTAGAAATCAGTCATATAGGCCCATAGTCTTCATTTTCTGAATTCCCACTGTGTCTACATATGCTTCAGACAAGGGTTCCTGTGTACCTGTTCTTCTTTCTGGTGACAAAGGCCTTCATATAAATGAGAGAAATATAGATTGAGTTTGAATATCTTCATTTGTAGTTTTGAAATTTGTTATATATATTGTTTGCCACAAACCCTCAATTTTTCATCCTTCCCAATATTTCTGAAACTTAGCAGATACTGTCTTAGTCTTTTTCTCATTCCTTCTAGAAACAGAGCTTGGCCTAAACTTTGTGTGAAGTGTGTTTGTTGATACTAATGATGGGCCAGACTTCAGTCTAGTCTAGTCTTTATGATAAGTGAGCTTTTAAGTCCAGCTTTCCTTCTTATTCTTGCCATTATCATGAGGTCTAGTCTGGTGCAGCTTGCTGGAACATGAAAAATTAAAACCAGAAGTTGGATAAAGATATTTTGCCTATATGAGCCTTTTAATTCTTCAGACTCTGACTCCCCAGGCATCTGCCTCTTGACATGAGAAAGCCCACCTGAATTAAGCTGAAGCCAGCCCAGCTCAGCAACACATTGCTCTTTCTAGCATCAACAGAAACCAGAAGGATTATTGCTTACATTATTGAGGGTTTAGGTGAGGATGGTAATGCAGGACTACCTACTTCAGTGTTCATCAGAGAGGCAGGGAGAGAGGGTTGTTAAGATGTTTGTATCCTAGATAGCTGATTCATACCACGTTCAAGCCTCACATAATCAAGTTTATTAAAACAACCCAAGTCAAAAATAGAGTTTAAGAAACAAAAAGTCAAACAAGGAAACAAGAAAGATGGACGATTCTTATCCTTAATCCTTCTACTCCTTGTTCAAGTTCTTGCTCAGTTTTTATAAGTTAGAATTAATTAAAGCCTACTTACTATTTTAGTTTCCTTTATTTACTATTGTGCAAGTGTTGCACTTAATAATTAAATTCATAATATCATGCCCCCCTTCACTTCTCATTACCATTCTTATTCCCTCCACCTCCTACTTATGTTTTTCTCTTTTTAAATAAGCCTCTTCCATTTTCATGCTGCATATTTCTGCATTCTATTTTGGTTAACCATTTATGTCAATGCTTATAAATAAAATAATAATATATGTGTGTGAGTACATATATTTCATCAAAATGTTACAGTATTATATAATGTACATAAAACTTTTAGAACAGGACCTGCCTTATACATAGTTATTTGTTAAACTTATTATTATTTTATTTGTAAGTATATATAAGTTTTATATGTATATAAAGAAAACATGCAACATATCCTTTTCAGAATCTGTTTTCTTTTATGCAATATGATCATCTCTAATTTTGCAATGACAATTTTATTCTTCTTTAGGGTTAAATAAAACTCCATTGTGCATGTATATCATAATTTTAACTTTTGTTCATCATTTGAAGGACTGCTAGACGGGTTCGACTACTTGACTATAGTGAATAGTACTGCAATCAACATAGATGAGCTGGTGCCTGAGTAGTATGCTCACTCAAGATTTCCTTGGGTATAGTCCTAGAAAGAGTATAGCTATATTTCTTCATGACCATCCTTATTGATTTCTGTAGTGACCATACAAATTTATAATCTAATTAGTAGTTTTAAGTGTGCCTTGCTCTCTCCCCTCATCTTTGTTGGTATTTTTATTTTGCAATGACATCCATACCGGCAGGGGCTAGTTTGATTCTCAGTATAGTTTTTATTGCCTTTTTGTGCTGGCCAAGGATTCTTACATTCTTTTTGTGTGTCTGTTGGCCATGTGTTCTACATATTTTAAGAATTGTTTGTCCATTTAATTTGCTCTTTTATGGATCAAATTAGCTGATACTTTGGTGTTTAACTTTTTGAGCTGTCAAAGGCTACTTTAAATCTATAGGGCAGAGGCCATCTAAATTTCCAGGCATACTAGAAGCATGCTGAATAGATTCACCAGAAGTAATGGTTTAGCACATTTTTTTAAATGCTGAAGCTTATATAACAACATTTGTTCATTATTTTGTGACTGTCCAGACACAGGACACATTCTTTTTATTCTTCGATAGTGACCTTATGGATGGATTTAAAATACGATTGCATTGCCAACATTGCTGAGCAGACAACATTTAAAAAAAAAAAAAGCACTGTGGGACTTATCCATCAACCTAATACTCCCATCCCCCTTAAATCATGAAAGTCTAGAATAAGTATTTATTAGCTTGTTCATTCTGCACATCAATTACCTTAGGCTCTATATGCCGCAACTCCATCAAAACATTAAATAGCTCCCAGTGGCAAATTCCTGGTTATCTTTAGTTCATACTGCTAAGTCAGTTTCCACAGTTTTATAGCTCCAGCTTTCATTGTCTTTTTTAAATGGACTTGGTTTCAGCTGTTATAGCTCAAAAGTTATTTTCAAGTGAAAATACTCACCAACATGTAAGTATAAAATCTGACTTTTCAGTGGTACCAAGGCCAGTTGGTTTGGGAAAGTTTTGCTACATGGGAGAATTTCCTCAAAGTTGTTAGCATGGGTTTCTGACCTTATTATGCTGCATGCATATTTCTAATGAATTGATTAGGCTGTGTAACTCACTGGGATTTTATTCATTACCTGAACTGCCTCAGTTTTCTTCATCCAAAGAAATTTACACTTTCAAAGCAAGCTTTCTGCTTATTATGGGTTTGATGGTTTCTGAGTGACTAAGAAACCCCATGCCCTCTCCCTATTCAGTCCCCCTAATTCTCCTATTACTTTTCCTGGACTCTCAACATCATCTGGTGATTTTCATTCATGTTTAATCTCGAAATTGTTATAGAAAGCTTGCTCTTCATTTGTAGAAGAAGCTGCTGGCTGCATTTCTGCCACCCATCTCCCTGCCGCCTGGCTAGCTTATGCCCCAAAATAATAACACACAAACTGTATTCATATAAACACTGGTTGGCCCATTTCTATTAATGTGTGTAGCACCAAGAGGTGGTGACTTACCAGGGAGATTCTAGCCTATGTCCATCTTGGGTCAGAGCTTCATCGCATCTGCCCCAGAGAGGAGAGCTATGGCTATGGCATCTGAGCTCACTTCCTCTTCCTCCCAGCATTCTGTTCTGTTTACTCCACCCATATGTTCTAACCTATCAGGCCAAGCAGTTTCTTTATTAATTAACCAATGACCTTCCTCCATCATTCATTCCTCTCATTGTCTTAACACTATAAAATTTGCCCAATAGAGGAAGTTACTCTTTTAGAATAGGTGTGAGGTCATGTTTGTTGGAGGGGAGAAGCAGTTAAATTTAGTGTAAGTTTTAGGCCACGAATATGAACAATGTCTTGGCTGGAGTTTAAAAAAAATGTGTTCCAATTGTCAGGTTGGATTTCTCAGTCATAGAACAGAGAAAAATGAGAAAGCATGTCATGATTTATTTGGTAAATATTCCACCCCTCTTCCTACAATTCCACTGCCTTCCAGTAAGAAGTTTTAAACTGTTCTAAATTGGAAGCTAGGCCAAATAATTAAATTAATGACTCCTCTGCCTATATTTAAATTTTCTATTACCATTATAATTTGACATTTACTTCATTTTCTTATTTTGGAAATACCTGTGATTTCTTTTAGGTGATTAATTTGTTTTAGATCCCAAATCTTTTTCTACTTCCTAAAATCTATTTGATCAGGGTACTAAACTGTACGTGTACTTTACAGCATGTAAATAAATTTCTTTTTTTAATTTATTCATTTATTAAAAATTTCCACCTCCTCTCCTCTTCCCATTTCCTTCACACTCCCCTCTCCCTCTCCAGTCCTAAGAGAAGTCAGGATGCTCTGCCCTTTGGGAAATCCAAGGCCCTCCCTCCTTCATCCAGGTCTAGGAAGGTGTGTATCCAAACAGACTAGGCTCCCAAAAGGCCAGTATATGCAATAGAATCAAAACCCAGTGCTTTTATCATTGACTTTTCAGTCAGCCCTCATTGTCAGCCACATTCAGAGAGTCTGGTTTGATCACATACTCATTCAGTGCCAGTCAAGCTGGCCTTGGTGAGCTCCCATTAGATCCATACCACCGTCCCCATGGGTGGACACACCGCTCGTGGTCCTGACTTCCTTGCTAATGTTCTCCCTCCTTCTGCTCTTCATCTGGACCTTGGGAGCTCAGTCTAGTGCTCCAATGTGGGTCTCTGTCTTCATCTCCATCCATCGCCAGATGAAGGTTCTATGGTGATATGCAAGATATTCATCAGTGTGGCTATGAGATAAGGCCAGTTCAGGTACCTTCTCCTCTGCTGCCCAAAGACCTAGCTGGGGAAATCTACTTGGACACCTGGAAACCCCTCTAGAGCCAAGTCTATTGCCAACCCTAAAATTGCTCCCTTAATTAAGATATCTTCTTCCTTGCTCCCATATCCACCCTTCCTTCATCTCAACAATCTCATTCCCCTAAGCTCTCCCCAGTCCTCCCCTTCTTTCTTCTCTCTCCCCATATCTCCTTCCCCCACCCCACCCCCATGCCTCCAACATTTGTCCGGCGATCTTGTCTACTTCCAATATCCAGGAGGATAAATATGTTTTTCTTTGTGTTCACCTTCTTATTTAGCTTCTCTAGGATCACAAACTATAGGCTCAATGTCCTTGGTTTATGGCTAGAATCGACTTATGAGTAAGTACATGCCATATTCATCTTTTTAGGTCTCGGTTATCTCACTCAGTAAAGTGTTTTCTATTTCCATCCATTTGCATGCAAAATTCAAGATGTCATTGTTTTTTTACTGCTGAGTAGAACTCTAAAGTGTATATGTGCCACACCTTCTTTATCCATTCTTCTATTGAGGGGCACCTAGGTTGTTTCTAGGTTCTGGCTATTACAAATAGTGCTGCTATGAACAAATGCTTTTGTAGTATGATTGGGCCTGAGGTAGGTTGACTCCCAGTTTCCTGAGAAACTGCCACACTGCTTTCCAAAGTGGTTGCACAAGTTTGCATTCCCACTAACAATGGAAGAGTGTTCCCCTTACTCTACATCTTCTCCAGCACAGGCTATCATTCGTTTTTGATTTTGTCTGCAGGGTCCTTGGACTACCAGGATTCCCTGTTCCTGTGCTGAGGAGATCCATCCAGACGGGTAAGTGTGTGCCATCCTAGGGCAGATGGTCCAGGAAATGAGCACATGGCCCCTCCAGCTCCTGCTGCAGGGGTTTCTTTGCTCCACACGACCCTGCCTCCCCCAAACCTGCCCTATTGTCTGTGAAGTCCTTGGCTCAGGGACAGTTCCTGCTCCTGCACTGAGGCTATGCACCCAGAAAGGTGAGTGTCTGCTCGTCCAGCCGGAAGGCCCCCGGAAAGAGTGCAGGGCACCTTCAGCTCCTGTTGCAGTGGCTTCTTTGTTCCACATGACCCTGCCCAGCCCCAAGTTTGCCCTTTTGTCTGTGGCGTCCTCGGACATCCAGGAGTCCCTTGTTCTTGTGCTGAGGAGATCCATCAAGACAGGTGAGTGTGTGCCATCCCTGGGCAGACTGTTCAGGAAAGGAGCACAGGGCCCCTCCAGCTTCTGCTGCAAGGGCTTCTTTGTTCCATAGGACCCTTCCTCTTCCAAGCCTGCCCTATTGTCTGTGAGGTCCTTGGCCCAGGAACAATTCCTGCTCCTGCATTTAGGAGAACCCTCCAGAGAGTCAGTCACTGCAAAGATTGGACCAAGACGTCAAGACTCTCCTGGCTTCACTTGAAGGAAGAGATGGGGAGGCCCCAATGCAAGAATTCCTCCAACAACCCGAAAGGCAACATGACAACACCAGAATTCAGGGATCACACAACAAGAAGACTTGAACACCCTATTCCAGAAGAAGTAGAAGAAATCGACTTTAAACGTAACATTATGAAAATAATAGAGGACCTTAAACAGGATGTGAAAAACCACTTTAAAGAAATGGAGAAGACAAACAAAAAGATAGAAGAAATGAATAAATCTCTCAAAGATACCCAAGAAAACCAAGAAAAAGCAATCAAACAGGTAATGGAAACAGTTCAAGACTTGAAATGAAGAAAACACAATTTAATTTCTTATATATATTGTTTTAAAGACTTGAACACTTTCAATAAATCTACGTGAACTTATTAATTATCAAATGAGTGACATTTGTTTAATATATATAACTAAATGTATGAAAACACTATACAATGGGAAATGAATAAGGAAGATGAAAGGTATTCATGTGTTCTAATATATTCATTATTAAAATTTTTTATGTCCTCTTTTGCACACCTATGACCTATGGCATAGAAACAGGACACTATTGCATATTATCAATGTGGCCAAAAGAATTAATGTCAATTATTCTGAAATACTCATAGGTAGGAACTTAAAAAATAGTTGTTTTTAAGCTTTAGGCTCACAAGTTTAATCTCTTCCCTTGGCTTCTTGACACATTACTTGTCTGGTGGGTTATGGGCATTCTTTCTGCATAGAGACTGGTTATAACAGAAACCCCTCCATGAGGAACAGATCAAGTTGTGCCATAGTCCGGTTAAAATTTCACATTACCTTTCTAAGATCTCAGCTGGTGTCGATTCAGGTTATGACTCTGTTGAAGGCCACCACATTTTTGGCACCAGGAAAAAGATTTCTAGTTAATATGTCTCTATGACCTCTTTACTAAGCTGGCACAGCAAGTGTTAAAGAGAAGCTGCAGAAGATGCCTGCAGAGAAAAGAGACTCAGGAACAGTCAGAGCAAATGGTTGGTCTTTATACCCAGTACAAGAAGAAGAGCTACAGCTGGAAAGAAATATAACTCTGTTTCACAAAGCACATTAAAATCTTTTGATGAATTTCAGGAGATACTTTACTTGTTGGTGTTCTTCAGAAGTGTGCACATATCTGTTCTTCTGAACTCCAAGTGCGAACACTCACATTATTCTAAATCATGCATAGATTAATTTGCATTTTCTAATTTTTGGCTCAGAAAAAATAGAGAGATACAAATGGCTTAAAATTATTTTGACTTAAGCTATGAAACTAATTTCTTTATTTCCATCCTTTCTCATGCTTTCTGTCATTGTTATATTTGTTTTTCTTTAATTATATTTATGAGACTCAGAGAACTCATTATAATATGCCAGAGCTTCAGGCCAAAAGAACATTTTGATGCCACAGCTCACTTACTCTGATTTTGTCTATACATTTCATAATCTATGCCCATGTAAAAATTTTGTTTCTTAAAAAATATTCTTTAAAAGTTATTGTCTTTGAGAAAACAACTTAAAAAGTTAAAATTGGGTTTTATCTGTCAGCCTCATAAAATTACTATTAAGATTTTTGTTTAGACCACTGTAGGTTATTTTGTCTCAAACATAAAGTTATACTCTTGAAGACAAACATATTTATAAGAATAAGATGCTATTGCTTATGCTATTTGATAACCTGTTATTTTTACTCTGGGAATTTCTGCTTTAGCATGGTCACCTGAAAGTATTTTGCTAATTCTCTGTATTGCATGATACTGAAAGTAAATTTTGTTGCTCCCCATTTTGGACACTTTAGACCAAGCAGATAGTATATATTTGCATGTAGTTTCATCATGCATGTAATTGGATACTTACGGATCTTCAGTTTTTCTGTGTAGGATAAATTCAATTTATGAATTGATTTGACTCATTTAAATGAGACTTGGAAAAAGGTAGAGAGAATTTGTCAGAAAAAAAAGTGAAGGAGTATATTACCACTAGAAATACTGTGTGAGAAATAATACAGGAATTATTAAAGATGAATTAAAAGGCTGTCAATCAGGATTATTAAAGCAGGAAATATAAAACTTGCCACTAAAGATATGCATATACTCAACACAAAATAATCTAACACCATAAAATTAGTCTATAAGCCACTTACCACTATAATATAATGGCTAACATAAAAATTTTTATAATAAATCATCAATATATCTATAATTGTTTGTGAATAGATTCATATTATAAAGTGATATGATATAGAATGCTAATACAGAAAGTTGGAATGGAAGTGGACACATAGAAAATTGTGTGTGTATTTTGCCATGTTGAAATAAGTTGATACATGTATAAGATGCTTTCACTTAAGTTCCATGGCAAATCAATTAATGTAGTACATATACAAAAGGTAAAAGACAATGCAATCAAAACACAATGTGTCAAAAAATTATAAACTTATAAAGAGGGACAAAGAAGGGGGGAAAGCAAGTTTACAAAAAAGTATATGAACATAAAACAAGATAAACAAATTTTTCCTACATCATTCAAAACACACAAAATAATAAAAGCAAACAAATCTAGAAAATGATGACCTCATTAGAAGCAATAAATTCTAACCTGTGAATAATTATTTGCAATGCAAATGAACTTAATTCACCAACAAAATGACAAAAAGAAACCTAAATAAACATAAAATTAAAATTAAAAAAAAACTACATGCTACTTTCCAGAGATTCACTGCATATATATTTAGGGATTCAATGACTGAAAGTGAAAATTTGCACACAGTTTATCCAAGCAAATGGAAGCTAAGAAAGGGAGTAATGATTCTTATGTCAGGAAGTATAGTCTTTGTGTCAAAAGTTGACATAAAGGGAAGGGAAAGCTATATAACAATTAAGGGGCGATCATCAAAAGAAAACATATCAAATGTAAATATATTTTTGCTCAACATAGACACATCTAAGACTATTCTGGCAAATCCAAGCAGATCTGAAAGAACACAACCTTCATAACATAACAATAATATGAGGCATCAATGCCTTTTTTTCTACAACAGAATATTTACATAGAAAATTAAAAGTTATTGGATTTGAAGTTTACTTTAGATTAAATGGACACAAAAGATATACACATAGCTTACAATAAACAGTAGCAGAACACACATTCTTCTAGTGTGTGTGGAACAGCCTCCGGTATAGATGCTGGATTAGGACACAGAAAAGTTTTAAGAATTTAAGAAGAGTTCCCAATAGAACATCCCCAAGGCCAGCTGGCCTGGGTCTGAAAAAGCCTGGGATAAAACCGGACTCTCTGAACATAGCGGACAATGAGGGCTACTGAGAACTCAAGAACAATGGCAATGGGTTTCTGATCCTACTGCACGCACTGGCTTTGTGGGAGCCTAGGCAGTTTGGATGCTCAACTTACTAGACCTGGATGGAGGTGGAGGTTCCTTGGACTTCCCACAGGGCAGGGAACCCTGATTGCTCTTCGGGCTGAGGGGGGGGGGAATTAATTGGGGGAGGGAAATGGGAGGCAATGGCGGGGAAGAGACAGAAATCTTTAATAAATAAATAAATTTAAAAAAAAGAAAAGAAAAGAGAAAAGAGGATGAGGAAGGCCTGGGATGAGTCCGAAGTCAAAAAAAAAAAAAAAGAATTTAAGAAGACTGAAATCATTTTAAGCATCCTTTCTAACTACAGAGTTATAAATCTGAAATGTTCTGAAATTCACACATGAAAGTAAAGTATGTGCTCTAGACCAAAGAGACAAGGAAAATGAAAAACATTAATTCCAGAAAATATAGAAATACAACATCCATATATATTAGGACCTACCCCAGTCTCTGAATAAAAGGATATAAATTCTGGGAGTTCAGGGTTATGCCGGGTATAACTAGACAGAAAGAAAACTAAACTAAACCTGAAGTTAAAAAAAAAGGAAATATTAGAACAAAAACACAGGAAACAGCATGAAAAATATTGGAAAAGATAATGAAAATAAGTTGTTTTTTGAAAGATAATTGAAATGTACAATTTTTGGCTAGACTAAACAATAAAGGAAATAAGACTCAAAATCAAAAATGAAAGAGAGCAAATATCAGAATAGATACTGTAAGAAAGGTAAGATAAAAATATCAGTATGTATAGTTATAAGCTAACAAACTAGAAAGAAGCCTGTAAGAAGTAAACGTATTTCTAAAAAATGCAAATTAAGAAATTTGACTGAAGTAAACACAGAAAATTTTGAAGACACCAACAATTAATAGATTATTGAATGACTATAAACTGTTCCCCTTGAGCAAAGAGTACAAGACCTGAGGTCTTTACAACTCAGTTGTATATATATACACTGAATCAGAGTGGGCTTTATTAGAGTGTCTTACAGTTTATGGTTCAGTTAGTTCAATAAGGGCTGTCTAGCCACGGAAATCCCAAGAATCCACTATTTGTTCAGGCCAACAAGATGGATGTCCCAGCTGGTCTTCCAAATGTGCTGGAATCAAGTTGACAATAATACTAGCCGTTACATAGACCATTTCATAATCTCAGGCTTTTCAAAACAAAGAAATAAACAAACTAAAAACCCACACATAAAATCAAAGCCAAACAAACAAACAAACCTCCAAACAAACAAAATCCAGAGGGGACAAGAAGAGGATATATCTCCAAATACATTTCTTAACACCAGCATTAACCTGATAGCCAAGCCCAAAGGACATGACAAGAAAAGGAAACAATAGGCCAATATCTTTGGTATATGTAATTGCAAAAATCCTCAACACCAGTAGCAAATGTCAGCAGACTCTAGAAAACAGTGATAGGATTGATAACTATGACTCAGTATGATCAACGAACTACCCTAGAATGCAAGGATAGTTCAAGCTACTTAGTTTTATAAATGTGAAACATTGTGTTACAAAGTCAAGGAAAACAACAATTTGATAATCTTAGTAGCAGAAGAAAACAAGTTGACACAATGCAATATATTTTGTGATTAAAAACTTCCTACAAATTGGGTATAGAAATAAGTACCTCAACATAATAAAGGCATCTCATAGCTAACATAATACTTAATGTTAAAAAAAAACATTTTTTTTTTCAAATTAAAAAAACATGGTGAAAATGTCTCATCTCACAAGTTCTGTTTCCTATAATATAAGAAGTTCTGCCTAGGGCAATTGAGTGAGAAAAAGAAAAACTCACAGATTGGATCAAAGCCTTAGATCATAAACCTGAGCCTTTAGAATAGTGGTGACTCTTAATGGCCAGATTCCAATTCAAAGCTGAATAATTCCACCTGCGAGCCTCTCTCTCTCTCTCTCTCTCTCTCTCTCTCTCTCTCTCTCTCTCTCTCTCTCTCTGTGTGTGTGTGTGTGTGTGTGTGTGTGTATTGTTGCTTCACAGTCTCTAATTTATGACCCACCCTACTATTTGTTATAAATTCCTTGTCACATGGGTCATCCCAAACTAAATCTCTCCTCATCATCCTGTCTATGATGCCTGTCTCTCTTTTAATATAAGCCATGCTTGTTTAAAGAAAAGCCTGTCTTCTATCTAAGGCTCCATTCATGTTGTCTCTGTTATGAACGTAGTTAAGCACATGTCCTTGTGGCATGGTTGAGCATCCTTTGGATATATACCCAAAAGTGGTATTGCTTGGTCTTGAGAAAGATTGTTTCCTAATTTTCTGAGAAATCACCATACTGGCTCAAACAAACCAGTTCCTGATGAAAACAACTTATGCTGAAGAGGTTGTGGGGTAAAGGGAACATGCTTCCATTACTGGTGGGAGTGTAAAATATACATGTTTGAGCCATTCTTGAACTTGCTCACAGTTGCACTGACTAGCTGCTAAGGTAATAGATGTGAAATGACTTACAAACACCCTGGCACACAGCACTCAAAAGATGTTTATAGAAGCAGATTTGGAATGCTTCAATGTGAGCACCACACAATCTCAGCCCCTTCATTTTATGTTTAGAAAACACAGTTCTGGGAGTGCAATCTGCTTGTTAGCATGTTTTCATGCTGAATGGATTACTAGTTTGATGTCTGCACTTACAGGAGGGAATGCCTTAAGTCCTCATGGAACAGCTAGAACATTTGCAGAGGCTCATAAATAAATCTTCTATCTTCCTGGTTTATTGCCATTTACTAAGATGTGAATTCATTTCTTGTGTGACATTTCACGGCTGGACTCAGCAGAGCTTCTCTTTGGGTCTACAATTTGCCCCTTAGTTGGTTTGGGTTGAATTTCAATCTTCAGAAATTGGTATATATTTCAGTAAGATAATTCTGTGTGTCAGGACCCAGCTGCTTAGGTACAGAGAAGGACAACTCTAAATAGAAAGTTGAAGTTTGCATTAGTATTTAATGGAAACATCACTATATTTTCTCTATGAACTCTTTCTTATGATTTGTGAAATAAATTCTATAATACTGTCTTCTTCTTTTTGTCTGTGGTCTTTCCTATTTTATTCAAGGACTGTCAATGGTAGACTTATAGTTCATAAGTGCTTATGCAATAAATAGAAACTTTACCTCACCCTGCTTAAGTGATCTTTTGCTGTAGGGCACAAGCATTTTCTTATGTTTTATTTTTATTTTTTTCTTCTTTCTAAGGAAAGAATTATTTTATTTTTTGGTCCCTAGTGACTAATAATACATAGCTACATCTACTAATCAAAGACAATGCATGACTACAACAAAACAGTTTTCTTTCTGAATGTAGCAGGGCAGGTGCACATAGAAATTCAAAGAAACTGAAACAGTATGTGCAAGGTCTGTGCCAGAACAAGTCAGAAAATTTTCCTTCATGGAATGATGGGTTGAGTTATTGATAACTGATAGATGCTGGAGATACAGTTTTCCATAACAACAAGATCCCTGGAAGGTTGACCACACTCCAATGAAGTTCACATATTCCAGATTACTCGGCCATCACAAATTAGATATGATAGGATAAAATGAAACACAAGACAACACAGATTTGGCTTGATAATGAGAGATTGATCCAGAGACATGAGATAAGATAATAATAAAGAAAAAATGATAAAAATTACATTGTATGAAATTTTCAAAGAACTAAAAAAATGAGAAAAATACAGTCCAGAACAGTAGACTGAGAAATTTTCTGTAGATTAGATACTCACAGGCATTCTGAAATGTAAGTGAAGAATTGGGGATAATATTTCTTTACAAAGAAATAAATAAGACTGAGACGTGTACCATGGCAGCCACTGTGGGATATCTTCAATGTTCCCGATTAGAAGTGAGTTTGTTCTTTTATGACCCTAATTTAGCCTGAGCATGATAATGTAATTTCTTAGATGACATACTCAGTAACTACTTTAGTATTTAAGATTCTGAAAGAATATCCAACAGACAAACCCTGTTTTCTCACTTGAGTTACTAATCTTGGGAAACACAATAATGGACTGCAAATAAAGTTCAGAGAATTGTGCTTCTGAGTACCAGAGGTCAACTGGTGGCTCTGAAGACCAGGTTTAGGATTAGGCATATTTATTTCACCAAGTGACCTTCCTGCATGGCATTTCTCCCCAAAAAGGAGAGCTATACATTCTGCCGATGCCTGTTTTCACTCCAGGAAAAACAAACATCAGTACAGAGCCTGTCATGTGTCTTGAGGAATTTCTAATATGTCAATTATAGCACTCACATTCTTTTTGAATATGAGTGAGACATGGACAGAGAAAGTCCAAAGGTGAGGTAGTATTCCTTTAAGTGACTGTAGTGTGCTTTGATCATTTCTCCCAAGACTCTAAAATGCACTGCAAATTTATAAACTCAATTACTGTTTATATATATGCTAGTGCTCAGACTGTGCTCAATGCTGAGGATATAATTCTGGATCTTGATGTGGGGAAACATTAGGTTTATGGTAGAGACTGAATTGAAAATATAGAACAGTGAATTTTCACTTCTGTTTCACTCTGAAGTTACTCAGGGAGGAAAAAAAATATTAAGGCCCCTCCTTAGGAAGGATCTCCTACCTTGTAATGAACAAAAACCTATGGCTGGGGAGGTCATAGGTCCTAAGGAAGAACCTACTACAATTGTTTTATGAAATGGATATAGTATCGAACTACCATCTAAATATTAACTTGTGTGTGTTTGGGGATGGGGTGAGAGTGGCTTTAATCCCAGTATTCAGGCAGTAAAGGTAGACAGATTTCTGAGTTCTAGATCAGTTAGGGCTACACAGTGAGACCCTGTCTAAAGAGATAAATATAGACGCTAATCAAACTTCATCTAAGAAACTTCTTTGTGTGAATAGATGATAACTGACGAAGAAACTTGCAACTTTCCAAATGTAGACAGTGTTTGTGGAGTATTGAACCACAAATGTGACAACTATTTCATTCCCCTTACCCAAAGGCTCAGGGAGTATTGCAAAGTGGGGTTTGTAGGATCAAAGATTTTGGAGAAGACAATTGTGTGACCTGGAAATGAAAGGTCCATTGCAATCAATAACATACAGCATCAATGGATGTATACATCAGACCAGCACACAATCAAGCCAGTTGAAATTCCACCAATGTCAGAAGAGGGGTTGATGAGGCTCACCCCTAGCTGAGGGGCTATTGACAATTGATACTGGGGACACATGGTTAGATTTCCTTAGGTGTATGCCCTCTAGAGCATTGTCCATATTCCATTTGATGGCCCTACCTCCATACACACATGATAAACACTAGACTTGGTAACTCTGGAAAAATAGTGAGGATATGATGGTTTTGGAGAGTGGTATGGGTAGAACCTGGGAGAAATCGGAGTGGGTATTAAGGGGCAGATGTAATCAAAACACATGGGAATTAATAATTGTTAAAAGTTTAACCAAAACCCAAACTGAAATAATATGAGTCTCAGAAGCAGTGTGCCAGGGAACTAAAAGTAGATTGAATAGAGACTGATAAATGAAGATAGTGAGATGGGGCATATGTAATAATGTATAATAATAATAATAATAATAATAATAACAACAACAATATATCCCATGGGACAAAGCAGGTTTCTGCTGTTTCATGTTGGAGAGACAATATTGATAATTAAAGAATTAAGACCTATGGAAGGTAGAAATCTACCCACTGGAAAAATAGAAAGTCATCTTAGATAATGAATTTGAAATAAAGGCTGTGAGAACTCATATCACAAATCTGCCAATAAAGAAGGACTCTTTTGATGGCAATATAGTCATGAAAAACATAAATGTAAGCTTAAAGTTTTATAAATTAGTAGCTTATATTAATTTATACAGAAAATGAGATACTGAATAAGCTAAAAGAGAGACATCTGGAAGCCTTAAAAGATATTACTGCTTTCTTTCTTTAGGAGAATAGTACTCAGTAAATGTTTGCAAAATTACTCACTAAATACATATGTGTATCTTCAATAATTGTAATATTTACCTATTTAACTTTAGGTATAGAAATGATATAACTCTGAGATAAAAGTAGGAACTTCAATTGAGGAAATGATTCAACTGGACTGCCCTGTAGGCAAATATGTAGTGCAGTTTCTTGATTAATGATGATGTTGGAGGGCTCATCCCACTGTGGGAATTGCCACCCTGTTCCTGGGTTGTATAAAAAAATTGACCGAGAGTGAACCAGAGGGAACACGTAATAAACAGCTGTATTCCGTGGTCCCTTCTTCAATTCCTGCTTTCAGGTTTCTGTCTTGAGTTCTTGCCTTGACTTCCGTCAACAATTGATTGTGACTTGAAAGTTTAAGATGAAATAAATCCTTTCCACCTGAAGCATGATTAATAAAGACTCAAAGTTAGAAATTGGAGTTCAACATGAAGATCTAAAAAGCAAAGCAGCTAGCTACTGGCTCTTACCTTGACCTCAGTCTGAAATGATGATCCTGCCTCCAGGAATCTCAGAATGAGACCATGTTTGAGAGCTGTCTCCCCGATCTTATATTTCTTTCTAGGTCTTGGATTAAAGGCATGCACCACCCATTTTTTTATGGAAACTAGTATAGCTACTGGGATTAAAGGCATGTGCTTCCATAACCTGCTATTAAAGGCTAACCAGTGGGACTGTTTTACTCTTAGATCTTCAGGTCATCTTTAGTTATTAAAATACAATTGAAATGCCACTACATTTCTCCTTTTTGTCTAAAAAAAGAAGGCTATAACTAATATAAGAAAGCTGTATACAATAAGTGAAATGACTATATACAATATATACAGGCAATAAATGTATCAACAATGGCCAGTTCATTTGCTTTTGACAAATTCAGAGAAAATATTTTATATCTATCCTATCTTGTTGAGTCTAAAACCTTATACCTAATTTATTCTCTATCATAACTTGCTTTCTGTATCTGATAAACTATAACTATAGCTATCTAATCTTCAGCTCCCTCAGAGACCCAAGAAGGAAATAGAGTAAGCAGGAAGTACAAGCAAGTGATTTCCAAAAATATGAGTAATGACAGAAACAGCTTGATGCATGGACATTCACCTAAAGTTCCTCACCAATGTTGGAGCATCTATTTTCAGCCAACAGGCCTATTATATTCAGCAGACTTTTCTGTGAAGCAGGATATTCTGTGTACTTTTTGTCTAATTAGGACAACATAATTAGGTCAACAGTCAAGGAAGAAGCTTTTATTATGCAGTGTCTTACTTGGCCACAAAGAAAAAAGCCTCTATATTGAGTTTCTTCAATGCCCATTATCTTCTCTGAAGTAGATTAGTGCCGCCAGGAGCAGACTTGAATCATTGTCATAGAAAAGAACCTAGGTTATTTAAACATCTTAAATGCCATATTCTGTAAATCTCTGAAGTGTTTGAAGATGACTTATCTATCTAAATTATGTCTTTCTTTGACCTTGAAAGCATACCTAATGTGACTACAAGTTCAATAATACTAGGTGATTAAATATTAACCTATATTTCTGTATTATCATAAACAGTCCATAATAACAATTTTCAAGGACTGGAAATGTACATTACATTGTTAAATGAGCTGTATAGGTACAATATCTTGAACAAGGTGAGAAATGTGTGTACAATCAAGATTTCTTTCATTGCTCTTATATCTTTCCTTCCTCTCTTGACTATCCCATTCTCTCATGTTCTCCTTAACACTTGCCTTCTCTCCTTCCTTCTACTCCCTGCCCCCATTCTCCCAAATTTTGTCAGGTGATTCTGTCTGTTTCCAATTTCTAGGTGGGTCTATATATGTTTTTTAGGGGGGGGTTCACCTTATTACTTAGCTTCTCTAGGATCATGAACTATAGGCTCAATGTCCTTTGTTTATGGCTAGTATATACATATGAGTGAGTGCATACCATATTCATTTTGGTGTGTCTGAGTTACCTCACTCAGGTTTGTGTTTTCTAATTCGATCCATTTGCATGGAAAATTGTCATTGTTTTTTTTACCACTGTGTAGTACTCTAAATAGTAGATGTGTAACACTTTCTCTATCCATTCTTCAGTTGAGGGGCATCTTGGTTGTTTCCAGGTTCTGGCTATTACAAATAATGCTGCTATGAACATAGCTGAACAAATGCTTTTGTAGTATGATTGAGCTTCTTTTGGATATATTCCCAAGAGCGGTATTGCTGGATCCTAAGGTAGGTTGATTTCCAATTTTCTGAGAAACCACCACAACTTTACATTGCCACCAGCAATGGATGAGTGTTTCCCTTACTCCACATGCTCTCCAGTATAAACTATCATTTGCATTTTTGATCTTAGCCATCCTGAGAGGTATACAATGGTATCTACAAAGTTGTTTTGATTTGCATTTCCCTGATCTCTAAGGAAGTTGAACATGTCCTTAAGTATCTTTTGGCCATATGAAATTCTTCTGTTGAGAATTTTCTGTTTAGTTCATTGCCCCATTTTTTAAGTGGGTTATTTAGAATTTTAATGTTTAATTCCTTGAGTTCTTTATATATTTTGGAGATCAGACCTTTGTCTGATGTGGGGTTTAAAAAGAATTTTTTTCCCATTCAGTAGGCTGCCTTTTTGTCTTATTGACTGTGTCCTTTGCTTTACAGAAGCTTCTCAGTTTCAGAAGGTCCCATTTACTTATTATTGCTCTTATTGTCTATGCTACTGGGGTTATATTTAGGAAGTGGTCTCCTGTACCCATGTGTTGCAGACTACTTCCCACTTTCTCTTCTATCAGGTTCAGTGTGGTCAGATTTATATTGAGATCTTTAATCCACTTGGATTTGAGTTTTGTGCATGGTGATATATATGGATCTATTTTCATTATGGGGTTAAGAAGAAACCAGGCTCTAGAAAATTTCTCAGGAATCAACAAGGATGCTACCAGCTAAGACCCTAAGCAATAGAGGAGAGGGTAACTGAACTGGCTTTGTCCTATAGTTAGACTGATGATTATCTTAAAGATTACAATAGAACCTTTGTCCAACAACAGATGGAAAAAGAGGCAGAGACCCACATTAAAGCACTGGACTGAGTGCCCAAGGTCCAGTTGAAGAGTGGCAGGCATGAGAGTATAGCAAGGATGTTAAGACCATGATGGATTCACCCACTGAGACAGTTTGCCTGAGCTAATGTGAGCTCAACAACTCTAACTGAACTGAGAGTAAATGATAATGGGATCAAACTGGTCCCTCTGAATGTGGTTGACAGTTTGCATATACTGAGTGGCCACTGACAGTGGCACTGGGATTTGTCTCTATTGCATGTTCAGCCTTTTTAAGATCCTATTCTCTTTGGATGTATACCTTGCACAACCTAGAGGTAGTAGTGAGGGTCTTGGACTTTCCACAGGGAGGGTGCCTTGACCTCTCTTAAGATTGGAGGGGGTTGGGTGGAATGGTGTGTGCAGGGAGTGGGAGGAGGAGAGGGAGTGGGAATATGGATTGGTATTTTCCAAAGTAATAAAATAATAATAATAATAATAATAATGAAATGTATGTACAATATTGTAAACCGCCTCGGCGGGTTACTCAGTCTAGGGGTTGTAACCCACCTGGCAGTTCAGTAATTCCAGGGTCCCGGAGAGGCGCTATCTGGAAGATATGGGGTAAAAGAGAGGAAGAAGACCATGCTAGGTTTGTCAGAGCCTCCACTTACTAGAGTCAGGTGACAGCTTATATAGGATGAGGAGTTTGGCTTGGGATGAGGGTAGGGGCATGGAATCTTGCCGCGTGGTCCATGGTCACGTAGGCCAGGAAGTTACGTTCAGTCAGGTCATGTAGGCCAGGAGCTCACAGGTTGACACACCTAGTTCTCTAGATAGTTTGGAATGTGGGGCGGGTTCCGCTAACAGATAGCTTTCTATTAACAGATAGTTGGGTGTGGGGCAGGCTCTGTCAATAGAACAGTTCTCAATACAAATGGGGGTGTGAGGTTCTCTGCAGACTCCCCAGGGCGATGGTTCCTGTATTAATTTTTTGGGGGAAACGGCTCCTGACACAGTATGTCTTAATAAAACTAATCTCAAATTTATATCAATATACAAAAGTTGTATACAATATACAAAAGTAAACCAATGCCAAACATTTAAAACTAATAGTTGCTTTTAAAAAGTGCATTCAATAATCTACCTTTCTATCTTATTATATTTATATCCACCTTTTCCTTTCTTTATTCTCTCTCTCTGTCTCTCTCTCTGTCTCTCTCTCTGTCTCTCTCTGTCTCTCTCTCTGTCTCTCTCTCTCTCTGTCTCTCTCTCTGTCTCTCTCTGTCTCTGTCTCTCTCTAGAGACAGGATTTTTCAGTAGCTATAGAGCCTATCCTGGAACTCAATCTGTTGACCAGGCTGACTTTTAACTCACTTTTAACTCACAGAGATTTATCTGCTTCTGCTTCTAAGTGCAGGGATTAAAGACATGCACCAATACTGCCTGGCCTTTTTTTCTTCTCAAAACAAGAACCTTGAATATAGTTTTTTTTCTAGACAATTATTCATAACAACATGTAACTAACACATTAAACAAAAACAAACATCTATAATTCATTTTTGGAAATATAGGCATAATTTTCTAGGCTACAGCCTGCTGATTGGGGGCACTGATAATCTTATGGGAACTCAAAGAAAATTTAAGATTATGGTCAAGTACTAACTGGAATATTGTGTGAGGCAGGATCATTTCAGCCAGCAGTCTTGAAGCTGTTCTGGATGTAGAACTCTGAGGAAGCTGCAACAAATGTATTCTGAAACATTGGATCATGGGGTCATCTCTTCCAGTGGAGATTTTTCAGGGAGTCTTCCTCAGTCAAACATCATTTTTCTTAAGCAAGAATATATCCACAAACTCTCATTTCCTATGGAAACAAAACATGTCTTTTAACTTAGTTTTTGAAGTCAGGAAATTTTCACATATATAGGTTGGATTAATCCAGCAACATGTATAATCAAATGTGTTTTAGCAGCTCTTGCTTGTTCCTCAGCAGTCAAACAATTCAAAGACAACACAATAATGCATAGTATCCACACTCTCTGTATATTTTCCATCTTTACATGGAAGCTAAACTAGGGCAGATGGGAGCTGGGAGTGTTAGTTTTTCTCCCGAACCCAGGTATCTAGATTTGGGTTCCAATTCCTAGAGCTGGAATTCCAATTTCAGCCCTGGCCTGGGCTAATGGCTAACAAGCCTTAGGCAAAGGGCTTCCTCAAATATTTGTACCACAAAAAGTTGGTTGCCAAATTAAGCATGATTAATAAAAACTCAGGGTCAGAAACTGAGGTTCAACCTGAAGATTCAAAGAGCAAAACAGCCAGTCACTGGCTCTTACCTCCTTCCTTCAGGAATCTCAGAATGAGACTGTGTCTGAGAACTCTCTCCCCCAGTCTTATATTCCTTTATAGGGCTGGGATTAAAGGCATGCACCACTGGAATTAAAAGCATGCACTACCCGATTTCTATGAAACTACTGTTACTAGTTGGGTTAAACGTGCATGTCATTGTGATTACTGGGATTAAAGGTGTGTGTTACCATAACGTGGTTCTTAAGGCTGACCAGTGGGTCTGTTTCCCTTTCAGATCTTCAGGCAGTCTTTATTTATTAAAATATAATCGAGATGTCACTATATCCTCCTATACTGTTTTCAACAGAATAAGGAAGGAAAACCAGAATAAAAATTAATTTGATATAAAAATTGAAATAGACATATTTTTAGTTATTTTTGTTAATATTATAATATATTAACATCATTTCCCTTTTCTTGTTCCTCCATCTAAATCCTCTCATAAGCCCTTCCTTATTGTCTTTCAAATTCATGGTCTCTTTTGAGACATTTGTTGACAAATATAAGTATATAGAAAAGGCTTCTAGCTGAGGATATCATATACTTCAGACAGAGCCCAGATGTTTTTTGACTTAGAATTGAACCAAAAGCATTCTACCAGGATACAAACTTTCAGAAGGCAAACATATTTAAAATGACAGAAAATTATAGGCTTTTTTGAAAAAAAAAATGTGTAACATTTGCTAACTGTGAAATTCTGTACCTTAAAAACCATATTACAAATCTGCTAAAACGTATGGTTTATTTTATTTTATGAATGAGTAAATATTGACATAGTGGGTTATATACCTCAGGCAACTTTCCATTCATTTCAAATCGACAGACACCATTTTGATTCTATTTCTTCCTTTTGTTCTGTTATTTTCCAACAATATCACTCTTATCATCATTAACATCATTTTGTCTGGATTCTCAACTCTGAAATTACACCATGGCTTTAAAATTTATTATCTATTATTATTGTGTATATATATATACACAAATTATTTCAGGGGTGCATGCCACATGCTTATATACAGATCAGAGGACAATTTTTTGGAGTTGGTTCTCTCCTCCCAACTTGATGTGGGCTTTAGAATGGAACTCAGGTCATCAGTCTTTTGTTCCTTGTCTTTACCCCCAAGTCATCTCTCCAGCCTCACTAGCTTTATAAGGACAGAATTACTATCACCTTCACCTTCGTGCTCCCCGCAATGCAAACAAAATATTTTCCCCAACATTATTCATGATTCTTTTAAAATAGCCACACCAATACCAAACTTGTATTAAGATGCAAAATGAGGAGGGATGCCTCCTAGAAGAATCACAATACCATTGGATAGGATGCACAAATACCAGTAGAATATTGGCATCTTCACAGCTAGTGTATAATTTTCCTTAGAAGAAGAATGCCTTTTGGAAGAAAATATCTTTATGTTTTGGGACAGAAAGTGAGATAATGATGAAGTTAATATTGAGCAGTCACAAAACAATATTATTAACTTGACTATTATCCATAAAACAATGAGGAACCTTGCTTTGTTTGTGAAAAATAAATGGAAAGTGATATTAGACAGATAATATAAAGTGGAGGACATGACCTAACAAAAATTTTCCCTGGAGGAGAGGTGGTGGAAGACCAGGAATTTCTGTTCTTAATTTATATGTTGCTTGTGATGGTGTCAAGTGAAAACCCTCTCTATTATCCTTATTTCTGCAATAATATAAATGTGCTGTCTTTTCAGTTGAGTGAGAGAGGCTTTGTTGAAACTGAGATGGGGCTGAGTTTTATTTACATTTATAGCAAACAAAAGTACCCAGGGAACTCTAAAATAAATCTACATTCTAAAATATTCCATAAGAGATGTAGGTATACAGTCAGAGGTGATGTCCCAGAAGGAGCCAGAAAACTGGCGGAAGGCTTTGAACCTTTCACTGGGTGTTAAATGGAGTTTTAAATTGATTCTAGATCTCAAGCTGCCAAGATATCCTTGTTAACATCTGAAATCCATCTACAAAGGTCAAACAGGTGTGTTTAAGTTGAATATATTAACAGCCAATGGAGGGTATTCTGTTAAAGAAGTGCTGAGTGGGGAAACACAAAATTTAGAATGAATCAAGGGTGAATTTGTATAAGGCATAGGACTTGAAGATGATAGCCAATCAAATAGCAATGGGATTAGTATGTAAAATGTTTGAAGCAAAAGTTCAAAAAATAACAAGGCAATAAAATTGGGAATACTAAGCATATGACAACTTAATATTTGAACAGAGCATCTAGTCAAAATTTTAACAAAACTTCAGAAAAAAGAAACAAACAACAACAAAATGCAGTAAAGTGTTGATAAAATGAACACAAACTCTAAAATTTATAAGTGTTAGGATCTTTGGCTTTTTGGATTAACTGCTTTGTAATTTTACTCGGTCATGTATATGTATATATAGATCTGCATCTATGCCTTCTACAATCTCGACTCACACTCAGATATGTAAGACCTCTTGGGGTGTGTGTGTGTGTGTTTGTGTGTGTGTGTGTATACCAATGTGATGTTTACAGCATATACATATGCTAATTGTGCATTTTGGAGCAGACAGCAAATTGACCTATTGCCATTATTTCAGAAAGCTAAAGGTGTGTAGGAATAGATAGAGATGCCAGCGGTACTTTATCATGATGTGTGTTAGCATGTATACCAATATGATGTGTATGTGGACTACAAACATGACAGTCTTGTGTTTGGTAACAGACTGTGAGCTAGCTTATTGGTATTATCTCAGATAACTAGAGGTGTGCCGAAATAGATATAAATGCTAATAGTATTCCAACATGGTCTTTTCTAATGAAAGCACCTGTCAAAGTATAGCTGACACTTTTCTCCTGACAGTTGATATGTTGGGAAGAACTGACATGTTATGTAAGGATCAGGGCATTGCTACTGTGGCTGTTCTCTGGAGGATGTGCAAGTTATTTGCTCAAAGTCACAGCATAAATATAATCAAAGTTTAAAATTTATAGGAAAAGGTTAGGAAAACCAGGGAAATTTTGAGCTGACCACTGTATTATTTCTTTTGATAGAATGTCAACGTATTGACCCCCTGCTTGTATGAAAAATAATCTGTTCATCTGGAAATTAAAAAAAAATAAATTATTTTTTTTTAAATTTCCAAACAAATAAGTCATATTACCATGCCCAGGGGTTGCTAACAGAGGACACAACTAAGCTAGGCCAGAAGGCACTTCTCAATGACTGAATACCTGAGAAGCATCTTACAGCTCATTTTTTTTTTTTTTTAATTTTCGAGACAGGGTTTCACCATAGCTTTTGGTTCCTGTCCTGGAACTAGCTCTTCTAGACCAGGCTGGCCTCAAACTCACAGAGATCCGCCTGCCTCTGCCTCCCGAGTGCTGGGATTAAAGGCATGCGCCACCACCGCCCGGCACAGCTCATTTTTTTTATTGATTTCATTGAGCTCTAAAATTTTCCCTGTTCCTCTACCTCTCCCTTCCCCTTCAACCCTCTTTCATGGTCCCTATGATTCTAATTTACTCAGGAGATCTTAACTTTTTCTACTTCCCATGAATTAGGTACATGTATCTCTCTCTTAGGGTCTTCATTATTGTCTAGGTTTTCTGAAATTGTGATTTGTAGGGTGGTTTTCTTTGCTTTATGTTTAGAAACCACATATAAATGAGTACATATGATATTTTTCTTTCTGGGTTAGGGTTAGCTACCTCACCCAATATGATGTTTTCTAGTTCCATACATTTGTCTATAAATTTCAAGATGTCATTTTTTTTTTCTGTTGTATACCACATTTTCCTTATCCGTTCTTTGGTTGAGGGGCATTTAGGTTGTTGCATGGTTCTGGCTATGACAGACAATGCTACTATGAACATAGTTGAGTCCATGTCATTGTGGCACGATTGAGCATCCTTTGATTTACCCAAAAGTGGTATTGCTGGATCTTGAGAAAGGTTGTTTCCTAATTTTCTGAGAAATTGCCATACTGATATCCAAAAAGGCTGTACCAGCTTGGCCTCCCACTAGCAATGCAGAAATGTTCCCTTTACCCCACAAACTCTCCAGCATAAGTTGTCATCAGTGTTTTTTTATCTTGGCCATTCTTATAGGTGTAAGAAGGAATTTCAGAGTTGTTTTAATTTGAATTTTTCTGATAACTAAGGATGTTTAGCATTTCCTCTGTGTCTGTTGTTATGCCCCCTTTTCATTTCTGACTTTGTTAATTTGGATACTCTCTCTGTGTTTTCGTTAGTTTGGATAAAGGTTTGTCTATTTTGTTCATTTTCTCAAAGAACCAACTCTTTGTCTAATTTATATTTTGTATTGTTTTCTTGGTTTCTATTTTGTTGATTTCAGCTCTCAATTTTATTATTTCCTGCTGTTTAGTTCTCTTAGGTGAGATTACTTCTTTTTGTTCTAACGTTTTCAAATGTTCTATTAACTCACTTGTGTGGAATTTTCCCAGCCTCTTTATCTAGTCATTTAGTGCTATGAATTTTCCTCTTAACACTGCTTTCATTGTGTCCCATGAATTTGGGTGTGTTGTGTGATCATTTTCATTGATTTTTTAGGAAGTCTTTAATTTCTCTCTTTATCTTTTCCTTGACCCATTGATTATTGAGGTGAGCATTGTGTAATTTCCATGTGTTTGTGGGCCTTTCGGAATTAGTGTTGTTGTTGAATTCTAGTTTTAAGCCATGGTGATCTGATAAGACACATGGGTTATTCCAATCATTTTGTATCTGTTGAGTTTTGTTTTGTTACTTAGTATGTGGTCAATTTTGGGGAAGGCTCCATGAGGTGCTGAGAAGAAAGTATATTCTTTTATGTTTGTGTGAAATATTCTAAAGATGTCTGTTAAGTCCATTTGAGTCATAACATCTATTAGTTCCCATATTTCTCTGTTAATTTTTTTGTCTGGTGTGAGTGGAGTGTTGAAATTTCTCATTATTAGTATAAGGGGTTTAAAATATTATTTCATCTTTAGAAGTGGTTCTTTTACATATGAGGGTGCCCTTGTATTTGGAGCATAGATGTTCAGTATTGAGATTTCCTCTTGATAAATTTTTCCTGTGACTAATATGAAATGTCCTTTTTTTGTCTCTTTTGATTGATTTTTATTTCAAATTTATTTTTGTTAGATATTAGGACAACTACATCAGCTTGTTTCTTAGGTCCATTGATTGGACATTTTTTTCTCAACCCATTATTTTGAGGTGATGTCTGTCTTTGAGGTTGAGGTGTGCTTCTTGTATGCAGCAGAAGGATGGATTCTGTTTTCATATCTAATCTCTTTGTCTCTGTTTTTTATAGGTGAGTTGAGTCCATTTATATTAAAGGATATTAATGAGCAGTTGTTGCTATCTCCTATTAATTTCGTTTTTGTTGTTGGTTATGTTAATTTGTGTGTTTTCCCTTCTTTGGGATTTGCTGCTATGAGATCATCAATAGTTTGTGTTTTTGTAGATGTAGCCAGCTACCTTGGCTTAGAGTTTTCCTTCTAGTATTTTGTGTAGGGCTGGGTTTATGTCTAGGTATTGGTTAATTTTTTTCATGGATTATTTTGTTTTGTCCTTCTATTGTGATTGAAAGTTTTGCTGGATATAGTAGTCTGGGCTGGCATCTGTGTTCTCTTAATGTCTCCATAATGCTTGACCATGACATTCTGGCTTTCATTGACCCCAATGAGAAATCAGGTGTAATTCTTATAGGTCTGCCTTTATATGTTACTTGGCCTTTTTTCCTTTGCAACTGTTAGTGTTATTTCTTTATTCTCTATGTTTAGTGTTTTGATTATTTTGTGGCAAGGGGACTTTTTTGTCTCAGTCTATTTGGTGTTCTGTAAGATTTTTGTATCTTTATAGGCACATCTTTCTTTAGGTTGGGAAGTTTTCTTCTATGATTTTGTTAAATATATTTTCTGTGCTTTTGACTTGATCTTCTTCTCTTTCTTCTATACCTATTATTCTTAGGTTTGGCCTTTTCATGGTGTCCTATATTTTCTGGATAATTTGTGTTAAGCTTTTGTTAGATTTAATGTTTTCTTTGACTAATGTGTCTATTTCCTCTATTGTATCTTCAGTGCATATAATTCTCTCTTCCATCTCTTGTATTCTGCTGTTTATGCTCGCATTTGTGGTCCCTGATTGTTTTTACATGATTACTGTTTCTATAATTCCCTTGGCTTGTGTTTTCTTTATTGTCTCCATTTCAGTTTTCAAGTCTTAAATAGTTCTTTTTTTCATATATTTGCTTTTTCTTGGTTTTCTTTAAGGGATTGGTTGATGTCTTCCCATATTTTATTTGTCCTTTTCTTCTTCATTTCTTTGAGGGAATTTCTCTCTTCCTCTTTAAAGGCCTCAGATATTCTCTTGTTTTTTTTTTATTTTTTAGTTCATTTTCTTCTGCTTCATCTATCATTTGGTTGTTCAACTCTTGCTGTTTTAGGGTCACTAGATTTTGTGAGTGCCATGCTGCTCTTTGTGGTTTTGTATGTGTTCTTACGTTGTCTACCCACCTTTTCCTCTAATTGATATAGTTGGGGCTGTCTGTATCTCTGATGATCAATCTTCCAGGTGCTAGTAGATCTTAGGCTCAGATGGCTGCTTCTTATGATGCAGTCAGTGCCATGGTTCCAGTTACACTGTTGGTCACTCTGTGTTTCTTGAGGTCACTCAGCTCAGCACTCCCAGGGTTTGCTCTGCTCCTGTGGAGTTTGCTGTCTCAGGCCTGCTCTGGCCTATGTTCCTGGCTCAGACCTGTTTCTGTAAATATCCCTGGTCTGGATACACTCCTGAAGAGGTCCCTGGCTTGGAGTTGGTCCTGCAAAAGTCTATGGCTCCAATCTATACCTTCAGAGGTCCCAGTCTTGTGTACCCCCAGACACACAGAGGCCCTTGCTCAGGGCTATTCAGAGGTCCCAAACTCATGCCTGAACCCACAAAGGTCTTGGGCTCAGGCCTAGTTCCTCAGAGGTCCCAGATTCACTCCTGGACCCACAGAAGTCCTGCCTCAGGTTTACTCCTTTGAAGGTCCTAGACTCATGCCTGGACACGCAGAGGTCTCTGGATCCTGCCTACACCCTACTAGGTCTCATAATCATGCCTGGACCCTTAGAGTTCTTTGGCTTGGGCCCACTCTATCAGCAGTTGGTCTGCTGTACCTTCTCCCACGGAGTTCACCATCCCAGGCCTGCTCTGGCCCAGGCCACTGGCTCAGTCCTGTTCTTCTGGATTTTGCTGCCTCAGTCCCACTCCAGCCCAGGTCGCTGGCTCAATCCTGCTCCTGTGGAGCTTGGCTGCACCAGGCCCACTCTGGCCCAGGTCACTGGCTCAGTCCTGCTCCTATGGAGTTTGCTGCCTCAGGCTTGCTCTGGTACAGATTGCCGGTTCAGTCCTGCTCCTGTGGAGTTTGACCATCCCAGGCCAACTCCAGCCCAGGTCACTGGCTCAATCCTGCTTCTGCTGAGTTAGTTGCCTCAGGTCCATTATGGCCTTGGTCTCTGGCTCAGTCCTGCTCCTGTTGATGTTGGCTGTTGGCTTGCTGTATATTGATTTTATTATGCTTAGATACATTCATTTTATCCCTGCTCTCTCCTAGACCTTTATCATGAAGGGGTGTTGGATTTTGTCAAATGCCTTTTAGGTATCTAATAAGATGATCATATGGTTTTATTCTTTCTGTTTATTTATATGGTGGATTACGTTGATAGAATTTTGTATGTTGAACCATCTCTGCATCTCTGGGATGAAACTAACTTGATTATGTTGGATTTACTTATGTGTTCTTAAATTATGTTTGCCAGCATTTTATTGAGCATATTTACATCAATGTTTATGAGTGAGGTTGGTCTGTAATTATCTTTCTTGTTTGAGTCTTTCTGTGGTTTCATTATCAAGGTAACTGTACTTGCCCCCAAACCCTCTTATCTCTCTCTAACCTCAGTGAAACTCTGGAACACAGCCTGGTATTACACAGAAAGGATCAAGTGGTGAGTGACCAGCCATCTGGTGGGACACCCCACTCTCTAGGCCCTCTCTAATGGTTCAAAACCTTAGGCATCTTCCCCATCTGCCTTAGCTTCTCTGGCCAGCCAGCAGGACAGTTTCCTACAGGTACGATGTTCCAATATTCCTAGCCCATCAATTGTACACTGCAAGCTACAAGTCCCACCCTGTCCCCAAACTTGCCTATCCCCCTGCTACCTCAGTAAAACTCTGAAACACAGTCTACTACTCCACAGAGAGGATCAAGATGTAGGCTGCTCCAAAACCTCTGAGACACAGACAATGACAGTACAGAGCAGACTAAGAACAGTTCTCAAGACACAAACAAACAGCCACTGCAAGGATAGGACCAAGACATAAAGATGCTTCCAGCATCAATTGAAGGAAGAGATGGGTAGGTGCCAATGCAAGAATTCATCTAACAACCTAAAAAGCAACATGGTAACACTAAAACCCAGTGGTTATGCAATAGAAAGACTTCATCATCCTAACCCAGAAGAAGTAGAAGAAATCAATTGGCCCAGCAATACCACTCTTGGGAATATACCCAAGAGAGGCCTTATCATACAACAAAAGTATATGCTCTACGATGTTCATACCAGCATTGTTTGTGATAGCCAGAACCTGGAAACAACCTAGATGCCCTTCAATGGAAGAATGGATGAAGAAAGTATGGGATATATACATATTAGAGTACTACTCAGCAGTAAAAAACAAGGGCTTCTTGAATTTTTCATGCAAATGGATGGAAATAGAAAACACTATCCTGAGTGAGGTAAGCCAGACCCAAAAAGAGGAACATGGGATGTACTCACTCATATTTGGTTTCTAGCCATAAACCAAGGACATTGAGCCTATAATTAGTGATCCTAGAGAAGCTAAATAAGGAGAACCCAAAGAAAAACATATAGGCATCCTCCTGAATATTAACCCTCATCAGGCGATGAAAGAAGACAGAGACCCACATTGGAGCACCGGACAGAAATCTCAAGGTCCAAATCAGGAGCAGAAGGAGAGAGAGCACGAGCAAGGAACTCAGGACCGCAAGGGGTGCACCCACACACTGAGACAATGGGGATGTTCTACTGGGAACTCACCAAGGCCAGCTGGCCTGGGTCTGAAAAACCCTGGGATAAATCCGGACTCGCTGAACATAGCGGACAGTGAGGACTACTGAGAACTCAAGAACAATGGCAATGGGTTTCTGACCTACTGCATGCACTGGATTTGTGGGAGCCTAGGCAGTTTGGATGCTCAACTTACTAGACCTGGATGGAGGTGGGGGTTCCTTGGACTTCCCACAGGACAGGGAACCCTGATTGCTTTTCGGGCTGGGGGGGGGACTTAGTTGGGGGAGGGGGAGAGGGAGGGAAATGGGAGGCGGTGGCGGGGAAGAGACAGAAATCTTTAATAAATAAATAAATTAAAAAAATATAATTTTATGTGGATGATGGAGACTTTTATAGAGGAAATAAAAAACTCCCTTAAAGAAATGGAGGAAAAGATTTAAAAAATGGAAGAAAGTAATAAATCTCCCAAAGAAAACCAAGAAAAAACAATCAAACAGGTGAAGCCAACAAATCAAGACTTAAAACTGAAATAGAGACAATAAAGAAAACATAAACTGAGGTAATTCTGGATATGGAAATTCTGGGTAAATGAGCAGGATCTACAGATGCAAGCATAACAAACAGAATACAAAAGATGGAAACGAGAATACTATAAAGGGGTTGGCGATACTATAAAGGAAATAGATTCAATGGTCAAGGAAAACATTAAATCCAACAAATTCTTAACAAAAAATGTGATTGATTCTTTGTATTGTTTTCTTTATTTCTATTTTATTGATTTAAGCCTTCAATTTGATTATTTCCTGTTGTCTATTCCTCCTGGGTGAGTCTGCTACTTTTTGTTCTAGAGCTTTCAGTAGTGCTGTGAACTTCCATCGTTATACTACTTTCTTAGTTTCCCATAGGATTGGGTATGACTTCATTTTTGTTGACTTCTAGGAAGTTATTTTTTGCTTAACCCAGGTGTGATTCAATTGAGCATTGTTAAGTTTCCATGAGGTTTTTGGCTTTCTGAAATTGGTGTTGTTGTTGAATTCTAACTTTAAACCACGGTGATCTGATAAGATACAGGGGATTGTAATATATATATTCTTATTGTACTTTCTGTAGGACTGGATTTGTAGCTAGATATTGTTTAAATCTGGTTTTGTCATGGAATATCTTGTTTTCTTCATCGATGGTGACTGAAAGCTTTGCTGGCTATAATAGCCTAGGTTTGCATCCATGGTTTCTTAATGTCTGCAGCATATCTCTCAGGGCTTTCTGGCTTTCATGGTTTCTATTGAGAAATCAGGAATAATTCTGATAGGTCTACCTTCATATGTTACTTGACCTTTTCTTTTTGCAGCTCTCAATGTACATTTTGCATTTTGATTATTATATGGTGAGGAAACTTTTTCTTTTGGTCCAGTTTATTTGGGGTTCTATAAACTTCTTGTACCTTCAGAGGGATATGCTTTTTTAGAACTTTGGGGAACTTGTTTTCTATAATTTTGCTTAATATATTTTCTGTGCATTTAAGTTGAAATTCTTTTCTTTCTTCTAGTCCTATTATTCTTTGGTTGTTATTTTCGTGGTGTCCCGGATTTCCTGGATGTTTTATGTTAAGTATTTGTTGGTTTTAACATTTTCTTTGATGGATGAGACTCTTTCCTCTATATTATATTCAACACCTGAGATTCTCTCTTCCAACTCTTGTATACTATTGGCTATATTTGCCTTTGTAGTACCTGTTCACTTACCTAGATTTTCTATATCCAGAATTCCTTCAGTTTGTATTTTTCTTTATTACCTCTACTTAAGTTTTCAAGTTTTGAGCTGTTTGTATTGTTTGCTTCAACTGTTTGATTGTTTTTTTCTTGATTTTCTTGGGTTTATTAAAGATATTTATTGATTTCTTCCATTTTTTGTCTTTTTCTCCATTTCATTAAGGAAGTTTTTCATTTAATCTTTAAAGGTCTCCATCTTCCACATAATATTACATTTAAAATCATTTTCTTCTGCCTCTTCTGGATTATGATGATCAAGTCTTCTTGATGTATGACCACTGGGTTCTGGTGTTACCATGTTGCTTTTTGGGATGTTAAATGAATTTTTGAATTGATGCCTACCTATCTCTTCTTCTAATTGGTGCCAGAAAGATGAACAAGGTATGTAGTCATTCATAAGTAGATACTAGCTGTAAAGCAAAGAATAACAAGTCTATAGTTCATGACCCTTGAGAAGCTAAATAACAAGTAAACCTTAAGAATATATATATATCCATCCCTAGGAAATGGAAATAGGCAAGATCTTCTCACAAAATTGGGAGCAGAAAAGAGGACACTAGGGGGAGAAGAGAGGAGAGCTTGAGGGAATGGGATAGTTAAGATGGGGAGGAACAGAGATGGAGAGAGATGAAAGAGATATATTGATTGAGGAAGTCATTATGAGGCTAGCTAGAAACCTGACACTAGAGAAATTCCTAGGAATCCACAAGGATGAGCCCAGCTAAGGTCCTAAGAAATAATGGAGAGGGTGCCTAACTGACCTTGCCCTGTAGTTAGATTGATGAATATATTAAAGTCACCATAAAACCTTCATACAGCAATTAATGGAAACAGAGGCAGAGACCCACAGTGGAGCACTGGGCTGACCTAACAAAGTCCAGTTGAAGAATAGGAGGAGTGAAAATATGATCAAAGAGGTCAAGACCACAATGGGGACACCCACTGAAACAGCTTATCTAAACTAATGGGAGTTCACCAAATCTGGCCAGACCAGGAAGGAAGCAATGTAGGACCAAACTAGTCCTTCTGAATGTGGATAACAGTTGTATGGCTGGGGCAGACTGTATGGCCACTGGCAGTAGGATTATCCCTACTGCTTGTACTGGTTTTTTGGAACCCATTCTTTTTGTATAGATACTTTGCTCAGCTTATATATTGTAGAGAAGGTCCTTACTCAAAGTGATGTGCCTTACAGTCTCTGAGGAGTAGATGGATTGGGGTGTGAGGGATGGTGGAGAAAATGGGAGGAGGGGAGTGAGTGGGAGGTGAGATTGGTATGTAAAGTGGGAAAAGATAGTTTGTTTTCTTTTTTAAAGAAATAAAACAAAAAAGAACCAAAAATAAATAAATAAAAGAAAGGAAGAAACTTCTATACAGCTAGATTATATGGAGACATTTTCTCATTTGAAGTTCCTTCCTTTCAGATAGCTCTAACTTGTGTCAATTTTACATACAATTAACCACCATATCACTCCTACAAACTGAAAACTCTTATTATTCCCTATAACTTTTCTCCAGCACTACAGCTCAGTCTAGGGCATTAAGCTGGAGTTGATTTTTAAGGTCACAAATGGAGATGAAGACAATGAAATTTCTCTGGAGATGGAAATGTTATGCCTTATGACATAATTTAAGAGGCTCCCACAGTCTCTTGATGAGCTCTGCTTTCTCTAAGACTGCTTGCTGGATACTCAGTCTGGGAAATACATGTCAGAACTCTTGGATGGAGCTGTAACCTATTTGAGAAATTGTTTAATTAAGTCAAATCCTGTAGGGTTGAAGATATAGCTCAGTGATAAAAAGCTTTTCTAGTATGCACAAGTCTAATCCCAATCACTAGGTAAAATTAATTAACTAAATGAATGAAAGTTTACTTACTTTAAAATCATTCTACAAGCAGTTAATCACCATTACCAGAAAAAAAAATTAAATGGGCAATGAATATTGCTGTTTAGAGATAATTATACAAACGCATAAAGCTTCATTCATAGAAGGTTATGCTAATTCGTTTTCATATGGTGGTGATTTAAGGAAGAAAGCTCCCCCATATGCTCAGGCATCTGTATAGCTGGTCCCCTATGGTCGCGGTGTTCTTTGAAAGGTTTATGTGTTCTGTTTTTGCTGGAGGATGTGTGTCACTCAAGGCAGACTTCTAAAGTCTAAAGCCTTGAGACGCTTCTTCTTTGCTTCCTCTGTTTTGTGTTTGTGGTCAAGGGCGTTGTTTCTCAATTTTCTGCTCCTGATATCACACCTACTGCCATGCATGCTGCTTGCTGTCATGTGTCCCCATCATGATGAACACTTAACCCCCAGGAACCATAAGGTCAAATTAACATTTGCTTCCATAAGTTGTTTGGTCATGGTGTTCTATCACATCAACAGGACAGTAACTCATATAGAAGATGGTACCAGGAGTTTTGATATAAATAATCTTCAATGTATCTACAATAGAATTGAGCTGCTATGTACACAAGAAAACTTGATACCATCTTCCTGCTACTATACTTAATAACAAATTAATATTCAGGCTCTTAAAAATCTTACCTTTGTTGAGATTCTCAGATTGTTTTGTCCACTATGACTGTTTGAACAGCTCCCAAGTAACCTAATATAAAACAGTCCTCTCACTTTCTACCTTCTTCCAATTTCTTCTGACTTTCTACCTTGTATGTATACATAGAGTTCTCATTATCATTCATAGATTTGGCCAATTAATTAATTGAGTAAAATTTTAAAACTACTTGCTTTGTTGATAAAGTGTGAAAGATTTTGTTGATATTGAGACTTTTGCTAATATTATACCTGCCACATTTACTGCTTTATCTTAGGCACCTTGTTTTTTATCTAGTCTTATGTCTGTAATGCCTCTAGCATTTTTGTTTACATTTTATGTAGTCACCATGCATACATACATGAAATCTGGCTCTAGGTAAAATAAATATCGGTTCTGCATAACTCATATTTTTTGAGAAGTACTTAGAGAGCTCAGTACTATATTTGCTGGCTCACATCTGGAAATAAATATCAGTTCTGTAGAACTTAAACTTCATTGAGAAGTACTAAGATAATCTAGTATTCTAATTCTGACTTAGATCCATAGTCACAACTGTAGGCTTTCAGTTCAAGAAACGCACTTATTTATCATGCTTCCTGCAATGCTTGTCATAGCACCAAGCATGTAGATATGTGGACTGAACATTCATGCTCTTGAATGAAAGCTTTATTACTTTTACATTTTATAGATATTTGATCCTTGATTCTCTTATTCTAATGAGCCTCTCACTGGGGACCTTGTAGATTCACATCTTGTTCATTTTTTCCATTGGCTCCACTTTCCAATCCATCTTGTATCATTCACCATTTTGAAGTCTCATCGCCTCTCTCTGTCCCAAATATCTCTGACTGGCTACTGTACCAAAACCAAATTTTTCTGAAAATTTTCTGTAGCTCATCCTAGAACTCCATGTTTTTACTTTTCAATCGACTTCTATTTTTCTTTGTTATAAATTGTATCTTTTATATGATTCAGACATAACCAGCCACTAAATTTCATATGTGTCATTATAGTCCCATTTTTCCCTCTTCTGTTGCATTGTTTCTTTTATATGTAATATCCAATTTTCAAATATTAAAAATCCACCTCAAACTTTATGTTCTCTTTCAAGAAATATCTATTATTATGGTTTATATGTGTGTGTATTCTGGGGTAGACCACAGTATCAGAGAATACCATAGAACTAGAGAAATACATGCCTGAAGATTGAGCCATTTCTCAATTTTCATGTTTTCGGTAAAGCTATTTCATATCCTTACTGTATTTATGGCTATTATACTCAAAACAAGAATCCAAAATAAAAATATCAGTTATTATCTCATTGCTGTAAGTCAATTTGCTTTCTCCCCAATTAGATTATAAGCCCAATGAACCAAACACTTGAACGCATATATTCTGCATTCCTGCAAGTACTTTTGAGCACAATATAAAATCAATGTTTAAAAGTGCTTATGAATGAGGTTGCATCCCTAACAAAATACAGTTCCATATCTCATATAATTCAAAAAAACTGCACATAGCGAAGTTTAATCTGTTAAGGAGTAAGACACTCAGCCCATGACTCAGGCAAACATAATGTGGGACCAGAAAAGCATCAAGTAGAGCTTTCCTAACTCACTCAAATGGTTTATTATTTCAACCTCATCTGCTGATCCCATCAACCTTAATTATTAAAAACTAATTCTGTTAGTTTCTTAAACCTATTTCAAGAGATGGTGCATTATGCAGAGCAACCATCATCAAGTAATAGAACTCTTTCTTCATCAAATTCCATTCTAGCCAGTCAAGCAGAAACAACACTCTGCATTAATGTTCCTATAGAGGGATACCGTTTTGCTCTTACAAACTTCATTTCTTTTGTCAATTATATTTTTCTGCAAAAGGCCACAACAGGTATGTTATTTAACTGTTGGAATGCATAGAACAACATAAATAAATATTTTATTTCAAAGAGGAACCCACCTTGGTTCTGCAGATTTTATTAGTTGGAGTAAATAGTGAAGGAAAGGAGTCAAGAATTCCAAGCTACCTTTATGTTCTCCTGCAGCCTTCTGTGCATCTGGGATACTTAAAAATAGGTCCCTAGTTCAGGAAAACAGTGCTATCCTCTCCTGCTCCAAATTCTAATATGTATTAACTAGAAATTATATATGAGAATTAGGAGATTAAGCTTTAGAATTATAAAAGGCAAACAGATTGCCCCTTTGCACTTTGGGAGATGATACTAGTCAGCGAGGCACTTGCCAGATGAGAACCACTGATCTGCAGCTAAAGGAAAGGAAAGAATAGTCTTCGAAATGATATAAAATCATGAATTTTCCGTAGATTCAAAGGAACATTCTGTATAAGAGACAGGGGAAACAGTTGGGGATACTTTTGTATTCTATGTTGAAAGGACACATTAGATCTTTATCTTATAAAAAGGAATCTGCACATATTATAATTAGCTCAACACACTGCTAACAGCTTGTGTTGTAACCCTTTGACCCAGATGGTACTTTGGGAGGAATGTGAGACTCAGCAGTCTTGTCAGTATGTGAACTCCTGCAATAAAGGAGAGAAGATAATGAGGGAAAAGATAAGAGAAAGAAGCACTAAAACCATAAAACCCAAAGTAAAGCTGACCAGTCTGCTATGATTAGTTACCTTTGTTCTGATTCTCCATAAAATATGCTGATTGGAAAAGGACTGGGGAGAGCAGATCTTTTGGGATGTTAACATGATCTTCCCAGGTTCCCAGCTCTTTGAATAAACTAAAATTTAAAGATTAAATTCCTGTTTCTGTTCATTGGCATTTGTAGTGCAATGTAGCTCTATTCTGGTTACACTTTCAGAAGAAGACTGGTCAGATATTATGACCAGCCCAATTTAAATCCAAAGCTAAAAGTCAGAAAAGGGGAAGGTAGTGTGGAAAGGGAACCAAGCTATCTCCCTTTCAAGCAGGGCATAGGAATTAGCAGTTTCTGAGAACAATTTGTCTGTCTTAGGTAAAAATGGCTTTGCATTTCTCTCAGTTGTCTATAACCAATTGGTTATTACTAGAGCTACCCTTTGGCTAGAAAGCTGGCTTAGAAGTTTGTATGAACTGTATGAACATACAGAGGAACTGAATTCTACTCCCAACATTCACTTGGCAGCTTTCATATATGTTTAATTCCAGTTACAAAGGATCTACTCCACTCTTATGATCGTCTCACCCACTGCACATGTATGGTGCAGACATACATGCATGCAAAACATACATACACCTAAAACAAAATTGGAAGGTACTATCAAAATCCCATCATCCAAAGGGGTTTGATCTAAATGATTCAGTTTTCTATGGGCTTATAAAACAAAACTTGTGAAATATAGAGAGCTCTGCCTGAATTAAGTGGTAGAATTTTTCTAGAAAATTTTGGAAGGAGAAAGTATTAAAAATGATCATAAGGTGAAGGCCATCTCTTCTTCTCCCAGCTTTCCTCAGTTGCCTATAGCACTTAGAAGCAGCGTGAGCTTTTCTCCATACACTCTGGCACATTCAACGGTGACACTGTTATATTTGCACAATCATATTACTGAAAATGTATGGATATAACTCATTCAGTGGCAAACAGTTATTTGTGAATATATGTGTATTTACATATGCATATGTGCATCCAAACACAGTGAATAAAGAGGCAGTGAATGTGACGAGGAGCGTGGTGGGATGTGTGACAGGTTTTGGAGAGAAGAAAAAGAAAAAAAGAAATGTAATTAAATTATACTCTAAAAAGAATTATGAAAAAAGAAGTTATTATAAATGTTTTATTAATCTTTGCCTTTATGAATGTGGTAAAATGAAATCTCAAAGTAGATTTAATATGAGTTCCCTTGATTACTAAAAGTTGAATGTATTTTTTCTTTCAGCTTTTGATCGCTCTCTGCTTATGCCCCATTTAAAAAATTGAATTGTTTTTGTGATGTTTTGTTTTCTTTTAGTTCTTTGTGTATTCTAGCAGATGTATAATTTGGTAAAGATGTTTTCCTCCATTCTGTAGGCTTCAACTTTGCTTAAGTGTTTGTGTCCTTTGCTGCACAGCAGGATGTTAAGCTGATGAGGTCCCATTTATTAATTGTTGGTCTTAATGCCTATGCTATCAGTGTCTAGTTCAGGAAGTTCTTTCATGTGCTAATGAGTTTAAATCTATACCCCACCTTCTCTTCTATCAGACTCAGGGTATCTGTTTTTATATAGAGGTCCTTGACTGACCCATTTGGAATTGAATTTTGTACTGAGTGATTGATATGGTACATACAACTATCCAACTTGACCAGCACCACTTGTTAATGATACTGTCTTTTTCTACAGTGTGTATTTTTGGCTTTTCTGTAAGGACCAGCTGGTCAAAGGTGTGTGAAATTCTATATAAGCTTCTAATTCTCTTCCATTTGCAACATGTCTGCTTTATGCCAATACCATACTATTTTTACTACTATTGTTCTATAGTGTGATTTAAAATAAAGAATTAATAAAACAAATGACAGTAGATGGTTGGCAAGGATGCAGGAGAAAGGGAATACTTGTTCATTTCTGATGATCTGATGAGAATAGAAGCTGGCACAGTCACTATGAAAATTGCTGTGGAAGCTCTTCAAAAAGCTAAAAAATCAACAGACCGCAAGAGCTATATACCATAAGAGCTTGGGCATACACCAAAAATACTTTCATCTATATAGTGGTACTTGATCATTTATGTTCATTGCTCTATTCATAATATCCAGAAATTGAAAACAGTCTAGATATACATCAACTGATAAATCTATAATGAAAATGTGGTATATTTACATAATGGACTATTATTCAGCCTTTAAGAAAAATGTGATTTGCTGGTAAATAGATGGAGCTAGAAACAATCCTATTGAGTGAGGTAATCCAAACTCAGAAAAACAAACTCATGTGTGGATATTAGTTTTAATGCTTTATCTATGTGTGCTGCATTCAGATAGCCACTCCACAAAGTTTAAGTGGTTAGTAGGGTACTATGGGTAGCAGGATCTTTCAAGGAAGGGGAAAGAGAATATAGTGTTTTGAAGAGATTAAGGGAAAATTAGACTAGAAAGATTAAATAGGGAAGGAAATGGAAGGACACCATAAAAGAAAGAAATATCAGTAGAGAAAAATAACACAAACGACCACTTAAAAAAAAAGTCTTATGGAGATGCCCAGTCATACTACAAAAGCATTTATTCAACTATGTTCATAGCAGCATTATTTGTAATTGCCAGATCCTGGAAACAACCTAGATGCTCCTCAATGGAAGAATGGATAAAGAAAGTGTGAAATATATACACATTAGAGAACTGCTCAGTGGTAAAAAATAATGACATTTTGAATTTTGCATGAAATAGATGGAAATAGAAAACACTATCTTGAGTGAGATAACCCACATCCAAAAAGATGAATATGGTATATACTCACTCATTAGTGGACTCTAGCCATAAACAAAGAACATTAAGCCTATAGTTCACCAGCCTAGAGAAGCCAAATAACAAGGTGAACCAAAAGAAAAACATATATAGATTCTCTTGGAAATTGGAAGCAAAAAAGATTGCCAGGCAAAAGTTGGGAGCATGGGGATGAGGGTGGGGGTGGGATTGGGGGAAGGAGAGAGGGGAAGAGAGAAGGGAAAAAGGAAAGACTGAAGAGTGCTTGAGGGAGTGGGAGGGTAGAGATGGAGAAAGGGCGGATATAGGAGCAGGGAAGAAGACATTAAGGGAGCCATTTTAGGGTTGGCAAGAGACTTCACTCTAGAGGGGACCCCAGGTGTCCAAGGGTATGTCCCCAGCTAGGTCCCTGGGCAGAAGGGTAGAGGGTACCTGAACTGAGCTTGCCCCACTATCACACTGATGATTATCTCGAATATCACCATAGAGTCTTTGGCGACGGATGGAGATAGAGACAAAGTCCTTCATCAGAGCAAAGGACTGAGCCCCCAAGGTCCAGCTGAAGAGCAGAAGGAGGGAGAAGATGAGCAAGGAAGTCAGGACTGCGAGGGGTTGGTCCACTCTCTGAGACAGTGTGCCTATTCTAATGGGAGCTCACCAAATCCAAATGGACCAGGACAGAATGAGCATGCCATCAAACCAAACTCTCTGAATGTGGCTGACTGAAAAGTCATTGATAAAGGCACTGGGACTTGTTTCTACTGCATGTACTGGCTTTTTGGGACCCTAGTCTATTTGGATGCAAAACTTCCTTGGCCTGGATGGGGGGGGGGACTTGGACTTCCCACAGTGCAGGGTTCCCTGCCCTTTCTTAAGGAGGGAGGGGGAGCAGGAGGGGAATGGGAGGAGGGGAGGAAGTGTAAATTTTTTAATGGAAAAATAAATAAAAAAAATAAAAGAAAAAATAAATAAAAGAAAAAATCTTATAGAAACTTACTAATTTAGAAACTCCCTAAATATATGCATATAAGAACAAAATTTAAATGGAGTTATCAAATAATAGGGGAGAAATGTTCCCAATGTCATATACTGTCATGTAAACTCCCTAATACTAGGAATTGCTTACAATTTTTTGATTCATCAGCCAATGTGGTTCAATAGAGTTTACAACATAATAATCTTTTTGTCAATGCTATACGTTTGTAATGGAAAGGCTGCTTGTTTGTTCCCAGTTGCTCAGCCCTTTTCGAAATAATCACACAGAAACTATATTATTTAAATCACTACTTGTCCTTTTAGCTTTAGTTTCTCATTGGCAAATTCTTACATTCTAAACTAACCCATCTCCATTAATCTGTGTGTCGACACATGGCTGTAGATTACCGGCAAGATTCCATTGGGTATCTGTCTCTGGCAGGGCTTCATGGCATCTCTCTGACTCTGCCTTCTTTCTCCCAGCATTCAGTTTAATTTTCCCCACTTCTTTTTATACCTTGCACTATCATAGGCCAAGGCTGTTTCTTTATCCATTAACTAATAAAAGCAACACATAGACAGAGGACTTTCTGCACAATAGGTTACTCTCTAATACTTAAGAGAAAGGCATCACACATTTATGTCATTAAACACGCAGAAATCTAGCAACTACTAAGTTAAAAGCTGCATCCCTACTAACAAGCATTCATAGCATGTGAAGGAACTATATTTGTTCCTTTAGGAGAAAAGTAATAAACAATTCTACCCATCCATGAGTACTTTGAGCTGTAACAACATCCTCTCTGCAAAAATATATCTAATGGTACAGTTGTGGCATATATGTTTTGTGAGTAATCAAAACTTATTTTTAAGCACAAACTGCATGAGGTGGAATGATGGATCAGACAGTCTTAATGAGGCCATGAATCTGAGACTAGATAGGTCATGGGCCTAGGGGAGAATTTACTACTATTATTCTGCTAAACCAGCAGAACAGTAAAAATTACTTTTAATAACATATTGCTATATACATAGACCACTGTATCACTCAATCCTCATCAGAGAAACATTTTGCAGTTCAGAAAAATTAACACAGAAACCCACAACTAGTCTATGTTCAGAGGGTATGCGATTTTGGAGCACTCAGGCCTCATGAATGACGTGTCTTTATTACACACCTCCCCTCAGATATCTATGGGGAAGAGGAGTTAGAAAGATTTGGAAAACCAAAAATGGTTAACTGCTTCAAGGAAAACAGTGTTTTCCAGACACAAATAATGCAGTTGCACCTGAAACCACAGAGAGTATGGCAGCAATAACAACAAAAAAAAAAAACAAATAAACAAACAAAGAAACATACAAATTCAGCCAGATAAAATTCCGGCATGGAAAAGGGGAAGTGGACTCAAAATCTTACTCCACTCTAAGAATTTATTTGCAATAGATATCTACTTGGAAAAGTCAATCTTCTTGAAAGCAATGCCACTGAGTATATCAACTACACCCAAAGCAGGAGCATGATCAGGGCTGGCTGGCAGGCACAAAATTTACTTCCTGCTTTTGTTTATTCGTTTTCTTGTTGTTGTTGTGCATGTGTACATGTGAGTTCATGTGCATCCACATACTTGTGCATTTTTTGTTTTTGTTTTGTCTTTGTCTTTTTGAAAGAGAAATAGCATGAAGCAGGGTAGATAGGTGAAGGGAAAGATTCTGTAGAAGGTAGAGGAAGGAAAAGATCAAAATAATTATTTTATTATTAAATTTACTTTTTAAAAGCAATCTCTTGAAATTTGCAGGCAACTGGACCTTGGGATATCTGTGCTCTGATGTGGGTCTATGTCTCTGTCTCCATTCATCACTATAGTCATAGTCATCAGTCTGACTACAGGACAAGGCCAGTTCAGGCACCCTCTCCTCCACTGCCCAGGATCCTAGCTGGCATCATCCTTGTGGACTCCTGGGAAACCCTCCAGAGTCAAGCCTCTTGTCAATCCCAAAATGGTTCCCTCAACTAAGATTTTTCCTTCCTTGCTCCCATATCTGTTCTTCCTCCATCTCAAGTATCCCACTCCCCCAAGCTCTCCCCAGCCCTCTCCTTCTCCCCTGTAATGCATATATATTCCACACTTTAATGATTCTTAAGTTGAGGGGCATCTAGGTTGTTTCCAGGTTCTGGCTATTACAAATAAGGCTGCTATGAACAAAGGCTTTTGTAGTATGATTGGGCATCTTTGGGGTATATTCCCAAGAGTGGTATTGCTGTTGAAGAATGAAAGGAGGGAGAATATGAGCAAAGCAGTCAGGACCATGAGGGGTTCACCCACTGAGACAGTGTGACTGAGCTAATGGGAACTTACCAACTCCAGCTGGACTGGGAATGAATGAACATGGGATCAAACTGGTCCCTCTGAATGTGGTCGACAGTTGGGACAGACTGAGAGGCCAATGACAACGGCGCTGGGATTTGTCTCTACTGCATGTACTGGCTTTTAGGGATCCTATTCTCTTTGTGTGCATACCTTTCTCAGCTTGGATGTAGTGGGGAGGGCCTTGGACTTCCCACAGGGCAGGGTGCCTTGCCCTCTCTTAGGACTGGAGGGGGTAGGGGGAGAGTATGTATGGGAGTGGGAGGGAAGTGGGAGGAGGGGAGGAAATGGGAATTTTGATTGGTATTATTTTTAAAGTAGTAATAAGAAAAGATGTACCGGCACAAAATAAAGGCAATGCAGATATCAAAGAATATTTACCAGTTTATTGTTAAACTTACTGAACCAAAGTTCCAGCGTAGCACAGGTAGTGAGGAACAAAAGGGACGAGCTGCCTCTCCGCGCACCCTTTATTGGCATGGATTCGCCTGAGGCAAACCCCGCCCTCTAAAGGGAGCTGATTTAACCCCTTTATCTCCCCCTTTTGTCTAAATAAGACACAACTAAACCAAATATAACTATAACAATAATAACAAATGATAAATATAACAAACAATATTGAGAGCAAAAGTTTTGCTAAAGAGTAACTACAATTAAACAATCTTCAACTCCATCAAAGATCTGAGAAGGGAGTAAATATTACTTAACAAAAAAGAGATATCCAAAATGTGCAACAAATGACAGAGACAACTGACTGCCTGGGCAATCACCCAAAATCTCGTTTGTAATGTTGAGTCAACCAACTTTGGCTAAGGCCTAACATAACTGACATACCATTCTCAAATGCAAGGAACTTTCTTAGGATTATCCTACCCTGTCTTGGCAAGATAAGACAATCCTGTTTATATCTTAGTCAGTAGTTGAGGTATGGGTTTTTCTTAACCCAAAGGCCAGTTCTGCCAGGAAGACAAGCTCCCAGTGGAGTGTCTTTGGTGCTCAACGTTCTCTCGGGAGTAGAGTGGTGTTGCCAGGAGTAAATTGTGTCTCAATGGCACATAATTCTAGGTTAGATTAAAGGCCATTTTCTACAGCTCTTCAAAGAGGCTGAAGATTATACTATCTATACTGAAAATAATCTCTATGTATCTAAAAAAACTGATTAACCTAAAAATAATATGACAAACATGTAATTCTCAATACCTATCTAATTTGAAAACTAAGGGAATAAACAATTGTGCAATGTATGAAGACAATGATCTTCACTTGTAAACAATGTCATTACTTATCAAATGTAAACAATGTTATTACATAAATAGGACCAGAGGTAGAAATGTACATTGTGATATGATAGATGTATCCATACAATATAAGCATACTCTTATACCAAAATAGAGGTAGGAACACTCACATTCAATATTCAATATATCAATATACAAGAAACAGTACCAACATAATTTTCTAAAAACAGTAAGTCACAAATACCAATCATCCCATCAACCCAGTTAATCCCCCTCTTTTTTTTTTTTATATATATATCCCTAATTCCATACAATATCTCCCCATTCCCTCACCCCTAAACCAACCACTAAAAGATGTCCCTAACCCTGTGGGCAAACTCTGTTGGGAGAGGGGACGTCGTCCTCTTAGATTGCTTCTAGCTGACATGGGGGCGACGTTCTTCTTAGGGGCCCCTGTGAAAGCAAACGATGGTAAAATTCCCAAATTAACCTTTGACTTAAGAAGACTATAACTAGTCTCTGTGTGTTTCGAGAAGGTCCGGCCAGAGCGTTGTCAAAAATGTGCATCATATGAAATTGTCTCTTGCAATTGGTACCAAAAAACAGATCCAAAATTAGTGCTTAAAAAAAAAAAAATTCATGACGTCATAAAAACCAGATTGAGTTGGTGTTGTGGGGCCCCATCTTCATCCTGGAAACTTCAAAAATTACTGTAGGAAAATATGTTGCTTGTTATGGGAAATTTAAACATTAACAACAAGGACTTATACTGACATATAAAGAAAGACACAGATGTGAGGGAAGGCAAAGAAAGTTTATCAAGTATAAAATTATTCTTATTCTGTCCCATTTCATGGCTCCTGACCTGAGACAGAAACTTTGAAATATCTCTTATCAACAGGCTTGGAATTGAAGAAGGACTGAGCCATAGTCCAACTCCAAAACCAGCTCTACACATTTATAAAAAAGTGTTCAATAAAACATATAAATATACATAAATATATATATAACCAATACTTACGATACGTATAGAATTTTATTGTTGATGTTTAATGGGTCGTATCTATTTTCCATCCATCAGTAATTAAATATTCAGGGTCCCTCAAATTCTTTGGAGATGAATATTTTCCTGTGGAGATAAGAAAAGAACCCTGCCCCCATCCTATTAGTAATCCTTACCATCTGTATGTCGGTCATCCTTGTGAATGAATTGTTATTTATCTTTTCCAAGTGACTTCTCTTCCTCAAACCGAACCTTTATTAATTTTGACGGTATCCATAATTTTTCCTCACCTGTGGAGATAAGAGCAAAACCCCTTCCCCAACGCAGCACATCTCCTGGCTTCCATTGTGAGGTTAGTACATCCTTGAAATAAACTGGTTGATTTAGTTCAGCAGACTTTTCCATTATCCAATGTCTTTCTGCAGCCATCGTTCCCTTCTCGTTAGCGTTGAGAAAATTCAAGGTTAACAAAGCATTATGTAACCTATTTCTAGGGGTGTTTTCCACCCCTTTCTGTTTGTTCAACATATCCTTTATAGTTCGATTTGATCTTTCTATGACTGCTTGACCTGTAGGATTGTATGGTATACCTGTAACATGCTTGATATTGTAATGATCAAAAAACCATTTCATCTTCCTAGAGACATAAGCAGGACCATTATCTGTCTTTATTTGTGTAGGTATACCCATGATAGCCATGACTTCTAATAAATGAGTGATTACTGAATCAGCTTTTTCTGAACTTAAAGCAGTTGCCCACTGAAAGCCTGAATAAGTGTCGATGGTGTGATGAACATATTTCAATTTGCCAAATTCTGCAAAGTGGAACACATCCATCTGCCAGATTTCATTTCTATGAGTGCCCTTTGGATTAACTCCTGCTGGCAGTGGCGTTTGGTTATAGAAAGAGCAGGTAGGGCATTTCTTCACAATCTCCTTAGCTTGTTGCCATGTAATAGAAAACTCTTTCTTCAAACCTTTGCTATTAACATGATGTTTTTTATGAAATTCAGAGGCTTGAAGCACACTACCAATCAATAATTGATCAATTTCTGCATTACCTTGTGCTAGAGGACCTGGCAGACCCGTATGGGATCGGATGTGTGTTATGTACATAGGGCAAAGCCTGTTCCTGATCAAATCTTGAACCTGGATAAACAATGAGGTTAGTTCTGTATCATCAGGTATAAATTCAGCAGTTTCAATATGTAAAATAACTCTTTCTGCATATTGTGAATCAGTAACTATATTAATAGGTTCTTTAAAATCTCTTAGTACCATAAGAATGGCATATAATTCTGCCTTCTGGACAGAATCATAAGGACTTTGTTCCACCTTACCCAAGTCTTCTGATTTGTAACCTGCCTTCCCTGATTTATTGGCATCAGTATAGAATGTACGGGCTCCAGTTATTGGAGCATCACGGACTATTCGAGGAAGGATCCAAGAAGTTCTCTTTATGAAGTTGAGCCGCTTGCTTTTTGGATAGTTGTTATTAATGTCTCCCAAAAAATTAGCACAAGCTCTTTGCCATGGTTCATTATCTTCCCATAATTTCTTTAGTTCATCAGCAGTGAAAGGCACTATAATTTCTGCTGGGTCTATGCCTGCTAGTTGACGAAGTCTCAGCTTGCCTTTTATAATTAACTCAGAGACTTTTTCCACATAAGTTTTCAGTTTCTTACTTGGTTTATGTGGTAAAAAGATCCATTCCAAGATAATATCATCTCTCTGCATTAAAATTCCTGTAGGAGAAATTTTCGATGGTAATATGACGAGAATACAATCGAGCTCTGGATTCACTCTGTCCACATGTGCCTGTTGTAATTTCTCCTCAATCATTGTCAGTTCCTTTTCTGCTTCAGCTGTTAATTCTCTGGGACTGTTTAAATCTTTATCACCATCCAAGGTCTTGTTCAAATGAATTATTAGATCAGGTGTTATCCCAATAGTTGGTCGTAAACTGGAAATGTCTCCTAACAGTCTTTGAAAGTCATTAAGAGTCCGTAAGCGATCTCTCCGAATTTGTGCCTTCTGTGTCTTAATTTTTTGCAAACCTATTCTATAACCTAAATAATTAACAGAATCTCCCTTCTGAATCTTTTCAGGAGCAATTTGCAATCCCCATTTAGGTAACAGTATCTGTATTTCTTCAAACAGCCTGTTCAAGGTATCTATGTTTGAATCAGATAACAATATGTCGTCCATGTAATGGTATACAATAGATTTGGGAAATTTTTTGCGTATTATTTGCAATGGTTGGTTCACAAAATATTGGCACAGGGAGGGGCTATTTAACATACCCTGGGGGAGGACGGTCCAGTGGTACCTCCTCGAAGGTTGAGAATTGTTATAAGTAGGCACTGTGAAGGCAAATTTTTCTCTATCTTCTTTTTGCAAAGGTATAGTGAAAAAACAATCCTTCAAATCAATAACTATGAGAGGCCATCCTTTTGGTAATAAAGAGGGCAACGGAATTCCAGATTGCAGAGGGCCCATAGGTTGAATAACCTTGTTGATGGCCCTGAGATCTGTCACCATTCTCCATTTACCTGATTTTTTCTTAACCACAAATACAGGAGAATTCCAAGGGCTGGTAGATTCTTCTATATGTCCAGCATCTAGTTGCTCTTGTACCAGCTGTTCTAAAGCCTGTAGCTTTTCCTCAGCTAAAGGCCATTGCTTTGTCCATATTGGTTTCTCAGTCAACCATTTTAGAGGCAAGGCTGTTGGTATTTCTGAAGGGACATCAATTGCTTGTTCCTGCACAGCCCTAATGGCCGGTTTTGTCCTTTTGTAATAACTTTTAATATTCCTTTCAGAAATATGGGCTCTAGAAGTAGCAGGAATGTTAATTTGAGTATTCCATTGTTGTAATAGGTCACGACCCCATAAATTCATTGCAATATTGGCTACATAAGGCCTTAATTTTCCTATTTGTCCCTCAGGCCCTATACATTCAACCCATCTCGTGCTCTGTCTTACTCGAGATAGGGTTCCAATTCCCAAGAGCTGAACATTTACATTCTGAAGAGGCCAATATGGATGCCAAGATTCTGGGGTAATGATACTTACATCAGCACCTGTGTCCAGTAGGCCAGTAATAAAAATGCCATTTACACACACTCTCAGCTTAGGTCTTTGATCATTTATAGAAGTTTGCCAAAACACACGTAACTCATCTTTCTGATTACTATTGCTTGTAACAGTAGGCATGTGGCTTTCTAATTGTCCTGACGAGGCATGTTCTCTGCAGAAACTGGGAATGTCTGAACCATGTTTGCCATGGGGGCCTGAGAGGCCCCCCCTCTCACGTTTCCCGTCTGTATCAGGTTGCCTTGTCTATCTCTTGTAGACCTGCATTCATTCGTCCAATGTCTGCCCTTCCCACATCTTCTACATAAACCTGAAGGCTGATTCCTTCTATTCCTGTTATTTCTAGAAGACGCATTATTATTATTTCTGAAAACCCGTTGTTTACAATTCCTTTTCATATGACCCATTTTGCCACAATTAAAACATTTGGTATTCTGGTGTCTCCTTTTACCATTGGAAATTGCTTCTTCTACCCATGCTTCAGTGCCATAGTCAAATGTGTCAACATCTAGTGTATGCAAGACCCATTCTTCCAAGGATGCTGATCTGAACATTAAAGGCCTCAAGATCCTTTTGCATTCCACATTAGCATTTTCGTAAGCCAAAGACTCAATTATTATACGTCTTGCTTCTGGGTCAGGTATCCCCATTTGTACAGCCTTAGTTAATCTTTGTAAAAAGTCACTGAAGGGTTCTCTCTGACCCTGTTTAACTGTGACAAATGATTCCATTCTCTGTCCTGGGTCTTGTACTCTGTCCCAAGCCCTTAAGGCTGCTGTAGTACACATGGAGAGTATGGTTTCATCCAAATTAGCTTGTTCCTGAGGGTCTGAAAAGAGCCCTTCACCTAGAATTTTATCTAGGGAAACGTCAATTCCCTTCGCCTTTTCCTGCTGTTCTAAAAGTCTAGCCTCTTGCCTGAATAAGCATTTCCATTTTAAGTGCGGTCCACTCTCAAGGACCGCGGAGCTCAGCTGGAGCCAGTCCAAGGGGGTTGCTTTGCTTGTTGTGGCCCAAGATTTTATCATCTCTTTAACAAAAGGGGAGTGCATCCCAAAAGACATGATGGCCTGTTTAATTTCTTTGAGATCATTCATACGGACAGGCTCCCATGTATCTTCCTTGATGACCCTAGGGTTTCTGGAACCAACCACCTTTTCTGTTGTTATTACAGGAAAGGCATGTAGAGCTGTAGGTAGAGCTTTGTGAAAATTGTCCCGGAGGGATTTATCCACAGATGTAGTTAAAATTTGCCTTTCTACCCTTTGCTCTTCTTCTTCAGAATTTAGAAATTCCTCAATCTTTTCAATTCTATTCACCATTGCTTTTTGTAATGTCTGAATCTCCTGCCCAGAATTATGTTCTAAAGCCTTCATTGAGGATTCTAGAGTATGAAATTTGTCCAGTAGAGATAACTTGTCATCTTTGGACATAATTTTTATGGCATAAACCGTGCCTTCTTGTATTGACAATCTTTCCGCCAATCTGTCATATGCTTTAGACAAAATTCGATTGTCACATTCAGCAGTTTTGATTCTCTCAGTTAACGTTTCAGTTCCTACAGAAAGGGACTGCTGAAACTTACGATCTAATTCAGCTGTTCCTTCTTCCATAGTAATGAATTTCTCCTTAACATCAACCTGTACTTTTTTTAGATTTTGCTCAGTTAACCGAGTCATGTTAAACAAAGATTTGTTTTCTTCCTGGAGAACTTCAAACTGATTCTTGAGAAGATTGTTGTCACTCTCAATAGTTTTCAAACGTCAACCTCTGCCTTAAGAGATTTGATCATTTTCCTATTATCAAACCAAATAGTGCTAAGGAAAATTAAGAATCCCAGGAATATCCATATATGTGGTGTGGTAGACACCTCTTGTAAGATCTCCCAAATGGTGCATTCAAAAGAACTATTGAAATAGGCTGCGGTCACGTTGTCAGACATTATTTAGAAAAGAAAAAGTTCTCTTACCTGTAATAACTGGTTCCTGCCAGTGGTGGCGAAAGAGCCCAGTTGAATCCACGTGTCCTAAATCTGAAATAAAAGGACTCAAAAACAAAATTGAAACAGACACCAAGCTGATAAGTATTTTTTGCCGGGGCTCTCAGGCCGCTGTCACGTGACCTGAGCGCTGGCGGCGGTGGGGGTGGGAGGGGGAGCAGACACAGGCAGTGCGCGCCGGCGGGCGGTTGCGCACGGGAAATCTGGCCGGGGCGGCTTGGAACAGAGGCTTAGGCGCTGTTAAAAAGGCTCTGTGGATATCAAACTCACTGCTTGATACTCTAACAAGCAGCAGGGAAAATCGAGTCGCTCAGAATCTCAGCTGTTTCAGCGCGCGCCCAGAGAGACTGCTCAGAATCTCTACTTCTTCCGCGCGCGCCCAGAGAGACCGCCGCAGCGACCCCGGGGTGCAAGAGACTCCGTTCGGGGCCGGTTCTCGGCAAAGCCCCACGTTGGGCGCCAGATGTACCGGCACAAAATAAAGGCAATGCAGATATCAAAGAATATTTACCAGTTTATTGTTAAACTTACTGAACCAAAGTTCCAGCGTAGCACAGGTAGCGAGGAACAAAAGGGACGAGCCGCCTCTCCGCGCACCCTTTATTGGCATGGATTCGCCTGAGGCAAACCCCGCCCTCTAAAGGGAGCTGATTTAACCCCTTTAAAAAGAAACTTGAAGGCAGATGGATGGAGCTAGAAAACATCATATTGAGTGAGGTAACCCAGACCCAAAAAGACAATTATCAATGTACTCAAACATACATGGTTTTTAAACATAAAGCAAAGAAAACCAGCCTACAAATCACAATCCCAAAGAATGTAAACAACAATGAGGACCCTAAGAGAGACATACATAGATCTAATATACATGGAATGTAGAAAAAGACAAGATCTCCTGAGTAGATGGGGAGCATGGGGACTGTGGAAAGGGGTTGAAGGAGAGGGGAGAGGAAAGGACGGCAGCAGAGAAAAATGTAGAGCTCAATAAAATCAATAAAAAAGAAAAAATCTTCTCATTTTATATGCTTATACCAGTTACCACTCCATCCCTTCCTCTTGATCCCTCCAACCTCCCCCCCCACCCCAACACCTCATCTGTTCCTCAGAGAAGGTAAGGCTTCCCAAGAGGAGTCAACAAAGTCTGACATATCACTTTGAGGCAGGACCAAGGCTCTCCCCCATTTATCTAGGCTGAGCAAGTTATTGCCTCAAAAACAATGGGTTCCAAATGCCAGTTCAACTACTAGGGATAAATCCTGGTTCTACTGCCAGAAAGGAAGAAGCAATAATAAGAGGAAAGAAATCATGACCATAATGGGGATATCCACAGAAACATCTGACCAGAGCTAGTGAGAACTCATTGACTCTGGGCTGATTATGGGGGAACTTGCATACCAAAGCAGGCCCACAGAATGTGGGTGACAGTTGTGTGGCATGGACAGTCTGTGGGGCCACTGTCATTGAGATCAGGATTTATACTTAGTGCAGTACATCTATATGTTCACATGATATCTGAAATTTGTAGAAAGTTACCCCACACCCTAAGGCCAAAGAATTCTCCATAGACTGTGGCAGTGGCCTGAAATGTCTCCTGCTTTGCTTCTTCTCCCTTGCTTTTTCTATCTCCTAGGTTCTTTTTCTTCCTGCTTTTTGCTATTCTTAGTATTCTCAAATATTTCTTCATTTTTTTATTATTTATAGACAGGGTCTCATTGTGTGGTGTTGACTGGCCTTAGAGTCATCTCTGTAGAGCAGGCAAGCTTGAATTCATGAGTTCTGGGATTAAAGACATGCCTGGCCAAATTTTATATTTATTTATTTTAATTTACACATATGTTGCATGTCTCTTGTGTTTATGCTGTATGTTGAGGCCAGATGGATCCCGTGGTGTGGTAGACAGTTGTAAGTCACCTGACATGAGTCCTGGAAAGTCTGGTCTTTGGAAGAGATGTGCATGTGCTTAACTTCTGAGTCATTTTTTCAGTCCTTTATAAAACTTTTATATTTCTAATCCTCCAGAGAATAAAGAAAAAAAATCTATACACAACTAATGACTACCAAGAGAAGGAAAATTAGCCTTTCATAGGTATGAGACTCCTTACTATTTTTCCAATGCAGAGTGAGGTCAGCCTTGAAATGATACACATACTAACAACAAAAGTGGATCCTGAATGTTGTATTTACATATGTATTTTATATAGACATGCATACATATGCATACACATTTGTATGTATGCATGCATGTAACAATAATAAGCCAAGAAGAAAAGGAGATCAATTTACAAGTATAGGGGGATGGGATAGGTTCAAGGAAGGATATCTGGGAAGGGGTGGAAAGAGAAAAGTGATATGAAAACATGTTGTAAATGTATTTCAATGACAACATATTAAAATTATAAAGAAATGAAAATATATTACCATATTTAAAAGAGAAGTTATAAATGTAGCTGATGTGGGAGGGTCTTCTGTCTATGTGTTACTTTCATTGGTTAATAAAGAAACTGCCTTGGCCTTTGATAGGACAGCAACTTAGATAGGCAGAGTAGACAGAACAGAATGCTGTGAGAAAGAAGCAGATTCAGGCAGATGCCATGATTCTCGAACCCGAGTCGGATGCAGGTTAGGATCCTTGTGGTGCTACACAGATTACTAAATATGGGTTAAAGCAAGATGTGAGAATTAGCCAATAAGAGGCTGAAACTAATGGGCCAGGCAGTGTTTAAATGAATACAATTTGTGTGTTGTTATTTCGGGGCATAAGCTAGCCAGGCGGCCAGGAGTTCGGGGGGCAGGAATGCAGCCTGCAGCTCCTTCTACATGTAGCCTCCATGTCTGCTCCCATTAATGTACAATAAAAAATATTTTTAAGAAAGAATGGAAAAAGTGATCTACTGTGCCCATATGTTGTAGAGTACTTCCCACTTTCTCTTCTATCAGGTTCAGTGTGTTCAGATTGATATTGAGGTCTTTGATCCATTTGGACTTGAGTTTTGTGCGTGGTGATAGAAATGGATCTATTTTCATTCTTCTACAGGTTGACATCCAGTTGTGCCAGCACCATTTGTAGAAGATGCTTTCTTTCTTCCATTGTATACTTTTAGCTCCTTTTTCGAAAATGAGGTGTTCATGGGTTTGTGGGTTAAAATCTGGGTCTTCTATACGATTCCATTGGTTGACTTCTCTGTTTTTATGCCAATACCAAGCTGTTTTCAATACTGTAGCTCTGTAATAGAGTTTGAAGTCAGGGATGGTAATGCCTCCAGAAGTTCCTTTATTGTATAAGATTGTTTTGGCTATCCTGGGTTTTTTTGTTTTTCCATATAAAGTTGATTATTGTCCTCTCAAGATCTGTGAAGAATTATCCTGGGTTTTTTTGTTTTTCCATATAAAGTTGATTATTGTCCTCTCAAGATCTGTGAAGAATTTTGATGTGACCTTGATGGGGACTGCATTGAATCTATAAATTGCCTTTGGTAGAATTGCCATTTTTACTATGTTGATCCTCCCAATCAAAGAGCAAGGGAGATCCTTCCATTTTCTGGTATCCTCCTCACTTCCTCAATTTCTTTCTTCAAAGACTTAACGTTCTTGTCAAATAGATCCTTCACTTCCTTGGTTAGAGTTACCCCAAGATATTTTATGCTATGCTCTCTGAACATGGCAGACAATGAGGGCTGATGGGAAGCCAAGCACAATGGCATTGGGTTTTGATCCTACTGCATGAACTGGCTTTGTGGGAGCCTAGCCTGTTTGGATGCTCACCTTCCTGGACCTGGATGGAGGGGGGAGAACCTTGGGCTTCCCACAGGGCAGGGAATCTGGACTGCTCTTCAGACTGGAGAGGGAGGGGGAATGGAGTGGGGAGATGTGGAGAGGAGTGGGGGGATGTGGAGAGGAGTGGGGGGAGGGGGAAAGGAGTGGGAGGAGGGTGAGGAAATGAGAGGCAGGAGGGGGCAGAAATTTTTTCAATAAATAAATAAAAAATAAAATAAAAAAAGAAAAAGAAAAAGAAAAGAAAAAATGGAAAAGAGATCAGTGTCTTAGAACAATGGCTTCAGTATCAGATACTAGCAGGTTACTGAAGAAAGACATGCTTAGGGAGGGGGAGAATGGGCTCAGCAACTCAGCCACTCTTAACAGGATGAAAAACATTTGGTTCTGTCTGTAGAATTAATTATGTTTCCCTACCTAGAAAAGCTATTAATTTTAGATATACACACAAGCTGCAAACGATTTCCAACATTTTTCCTATCTGTATTAAAGAAAAGGAAGTAATAATCAGATATTTGTACAAATTTGTAAAATTTTGAGCTTCTTAGGGAGAAAATAACTTTTACTTAATAAATAATAACCTGTCATAGTTTATGATATCCAAATCAAGGGCATCACAAATGTCTTTTGATGGTGAGCAGAATGTTTATATATGATAATGAGTCAGTAAAAACAAGGAATTGATGCCCAGACATTTCCTACTTTCAGGTGTTTAACACTGATAAATGTTTATTCAACCTAAGAGCCATATACTGCTCCTCTTTTTTGCCTTCCTCAGTAAATAAAACACAAATTTAATTAAAATTTCAATTGTAAATTAAGCAAACTTTAGCTGATGATGTTTACTATATAACACACAAAAAAAATTGAAATATTTTTAATAATGCTCCAAGACGTGGATGTGTTAGCGCCAACACATAGCCTTTCCAAATGTCATTGTTTCTTTCTATCACTCTTTATATGCTCTTCTCTTTATTTATCTTCTCTCCAAGATGTATTCTCTCTAGAAAGGGTTAATTTACTCCTGAAAATATGTCCTTTCTTTCTTTCTTTCACTCAAAGCTCAGTTTCTAAATTTCGTGGTTCCTTGGTAGACCAGGAAAATCCCTCTTTAATAAGAGGAAGAGAAAACGGGGACCTCTCCAAATCCAGTATGCTGCCTATTTCTATAGAAACTTCAATAATAATTTTTTGATAATCATATATGCAATAAATACTAAATGTCAACATTAGTGTGTTTAAGTAATCTTATTTGAACATAGCTATATTCATTTATTTCCTATCAATAGTTTAGTTTATAGTAGAAGGTCCATGTAGAGTAGTTAGGAAGAGACCATCTGGTTTGTGTAGCCTAAAATACTATGTGGTCTTTTGCGGTTTATAGACTGGTTTATAATTCTTTGGCACAAAGTTAGTTCTATGTTAACATTAACTATAATAATTATTTTCATTTCTCTTTTTCTTTATTTAGCATCTTTATTAATACAGCTGCTTCTTTTAGTGTTCTGATTTACATTAGTAGTGTTTCTTCTATGTTGCCGTTGTTCTACTAAGTTTTAGATGGATCTTCTTACTTTTTTTATTGAAAAAAAAATTTCCGCCTCCTCCCAGCATTCCATTTCCCTCCCTCCTGCTCCCAGTCCTCTCCCCCTCCCCCCACTCCTCTCCCCCTCCCTCTCCAGTCCGAAGAGCAGTAAATAATGAGTCAGAGAACAAGGTAAGAGATATCTTGATTGAAGGAGCCATTATAGGATTAGCAAGAAATCCGGCTTTAGCAAAATTCCCAGGAATTCACAAGGATGACCTTATCTAAGAACTTAAGCAGTAGTGGAAAGTGGGCCCAATCTGGACTTGCACTATAGTCAGACTCATGAATATCTTAAATATTCCCATAGAACCTTCATCCAGCAACTGATGGAAACAGAGGCAGAGACCCAAATAGGAGCACTGGACTGAGCTCCCAAAGTCCAGTTGAAGAGTGGGAGGAATGAGAAGATGAACAAAGGCGTCAAGACCATGATGGGCATACTCACTAAAACAGTTTTCCTGAGCTGGACTGGGAAGGAATAAGCATAGGACCAAACTAGTCCCTCTGATTGTGGTTAACAGTTACATGGCTGGGGCAGACTGAGGGGCCACTAGCAGTGGCACCAGGATTTTTCCCTACTGCATGTACTGGGTCTGGGGAAACCTATTCTCTTTGGATGGATATCATGCTCAGCCTAGATATAGTAGGGAGGGCCTTGGACTTTCCCCAAAGCAGTGTGCCTTACCCTCTCTGAAGATTGGATGGGAGTGGGGTGGGAGGGTATGTGGAGGGAATGGGAAGAGGGAAGGGAGTGGGAACTTGGATTGGTATGTATGATGAAAAAAAGATAGTTTGTTTTCTTTAAAAATAAAATTTAAAAAAAGATTTAACTTCTGCTGCGTTACCCTAGTGAAAAAAATATGAGTCAGAAACCAGGTAAGATTACATAGACAATAAGACAACCAGCAAGTACACAGATTCAAACCCAGTTGTATTTCTAAGCACAAATTCACTCTACCAAATAAGTTCCTTTTAACCACTTTTTAAATTTATTTCTTTAATTATTTTATTTTTATTTTCTATAAAAAAGTAAACCAACTATCTTTCTGCATTATACATACCAATCCAAGTTTCCACTCCATCCTCTCCTCCCATTCTCTCCTTTTGTTTGTAGTAATGGAATACTAATTTTTCCCATGATCAAATTTTATACTTGATACTTTTGTGATTAAAAACTGTTTCTCTTCTTGCTCATTCCAAATCTATGACTCTGACTGCCCTTTGCTCCCAAATTGGCTCCCAATAAATGTGAGTCTCCTTGAAAAAATATGATAGTGCCTGCTTGAATTAGATGATGAGCCCATTCAGCAGCACTGAAAACTTAGGCCTTTTTGAGATAACAGACTACTTCTTGATGGTGATTCAGCCTGATGTAAGAAGTCACATCCTCTTTACATATTCCATAAACTCGGCTGCTGTGGTAATATCTTAAAGTAAACAGAGTTACTCCACTAATGAGGTCTTTGTTAAAACCACAGCTCTACCACCTTCTTGTTCTGGCACTTTGATTAGTCTGTGTGCCTCAACAGTCTTAATTATAAGTCTACCCATACATTTTTACAGTTTTGAGAAATAATATAAATGGCTCAAATGCCATACATCTATCTAAGATTTATAAACCATATCATACAGCTTCTATTATCTGAGAGTACAGAGTTCATATTTTTACAATTCTAGAAAACCAAGACAACTGGTGGAAAACACAATCTTTTTGTTTACCACTCTGCCGCCTTTGCAGACACAGGCTTTCATAGCTCCTGCTTATATTGCCCTGACATATGAATCTGAATTTCTATTAGGTTCTCACAAGTGGTCAACCTGCACTTATCTCTTGACCATATGCCTGGTTTGACATGTTCTCTTAGTGCTATAGATAGATTTTTTTTTTCAGTCACAAAGAGGGTATGATAGGAGAAGAATCCTATCAAGTTGAGGATCCCTTTTGCCCTGACCTACAAATGGTATACATTTTTTAGTATGTTAGAGATCAAAATCGAGTGAGAATAAGTTAGTGAGCATGTTGTACTTAGAGCAATGTCAAGTATGTAACAAGAAGCATAGGTTATTTGCACAATTGTCCGTGACTAGAAATCTGCTTTTGAAAACAACTGATGAAGAATTTGATCTTAGATTTCAACTTGAAACAGAATTATATGCTATGAAATGAGTTCATGTAAAATCAATATTGAAATTTAACCAAATATTCTTTTTTCATTCAATTGTAAACAGCAATATGCTACACAAAGAAAGACTTGATGTTATGGTAAAATAATTGGCAGAATGGCAATTGGTAGTCTATAGATCTACTAACTTTCAAGTGTTAATAAACCAATGACAAGCAACTGAGATGCACACATACCTGTCTGATCAAGTAATTGCAAATTTGTCTATGTTTTGAGAGTCTCCAGTGATATTCCTAGTGAAAAGGGATACTTACTAGCCCTTCTCTACTATGTGTGATAGCATATCAAAAAGCAAAGAGGCAGCCCTTTAATAACATGCATATAAAAGTGACCAGAGAAACAAGCCACTATCATATTGAATAACAAAACTCAGTGTTAATATAATCATAAACACTCACCTTAGAGTGTAGTCATAGATACCAATACTGTTTCACAAAAGATGAACTATTACTCCCAAATACCCAGTAACTCATATGAACTCAAGTACTTAGTCAGGAACAAAGTCTTTGAATTCAGAGTAATCTGATCCTTTGTTACCTTTTCCTGACCACCCTAACCAATGTAACCAATGCAATGATTCAGGTTTTTTGTTTGTTTGGTTTGAGTGTGTGTGTGTGCATGCCTGTCTGTCTGTCTGTCTGTCTGTCTGTCTGTCAGCCTGTGTCTGTGGGGCTGCTTCCCTTCCAGTTAAGGTCATTCACCAATGTCTCCATCATGGTTGCTAAGTTAAGCTATTCTATCAAAGTTTACTAACACTGACACTTTTATAAGCATTGGATTCCCACTGGCACATGAACAAAATACACTGCTGGTTTTGTAGGGTTTTGTAATCACTTTCTTAGCAATTAAATTTCTTTATTTTCTTTCTCTTTTTTGGTGAGGTGGAGAGATGACCAAAATCATCTCATTACCCACCACTATTCTCTTAGACCTTTTTATTTCCACAGACCTGTGTCCTCTTCTACTCCGCACCCCACGCCTACAGTGTCCCTGCCACCTGGCTGCTCCCAGAAAAGGAACAGATTCTAGAACATCTCTTCCCAAGGTGAAGTATATCCATTTCAATCTCTAAATGAGGAAACTGCTGGTGCAGAAAATCACTAAACAAAAAAGCATCTCCTTCAAATGCCCTCATGAAAGGACACATTTCCTGGCAGTGGAATGAAGAAGCAAGCAACCATTACAAAGCAGCAAAACAAGGAAAATGTGCTCATTCCAAGCTCCTTGTGGGTCTCTAAGACTGACCGTTCTTTAGGTGGAATGCAGTGTCAGCAGTGGGGACTGACAGAGGGAGAAGTATCTCAGGGTTTACTGCAGGGGCTCAGAAGTGATTCCAAGAAAAGTTTGTGCTTCTGTTGACTGGTTATGAGGTTTATAATTCAATGCTCAAACCAGACCAGAGTCACCTCAACCTCAACCTCTTCAGTCTCACATCCTAGTCTACTCTGACATAATCTCTCTCTGTCTCTTTAGCTAAATTTATTTATTTAACATCCTGTCATAGTTTCTCCTCCAACCTCTCCTCCTCTCATCCTCTTCCCACCACCTCTGTCTTTTCCCATCCCCCAATTCAGTCCTCCACTCTTTCTATTAAGGAAAGGGGAGATCTCCCATAAGTATCAACAAAACATGGCTTATCACATTGCAGTAATATTAAGCACACACCCCCCGATGTATTAATGCTATGTAAGGTGACCCAGTATGAGGAGTAGGCTCTCAAAAGTATGTAAAGAGTCAGAGACACTCATGTTCCCACTATTAGAATCCTACAAGAGGACCAAGCCACACAAGCATACAAAGTGCTTAGATTAGTCCCATGAAGGCTCCCTGACTGTAGTTTCAGTCACTGTGATCCCCCATGAGCCCCGGTTCATAGATTCTTTGAATTTTGCTGTGGTGTCCTTAACTGCTCTGGCTCATACAGTCCCTCCTGCCCCTCTTCTACAGGATTCCCTGAACTGTTATAAAAGGTTTTAAAATACAGGGATCAATTTCCTGGAAACAAGTTCTAATACTGTCTGAACTGATCCCTCAGTTTCTACTGATGCCTAATTCTGGTCTCTCATAATTTTGGCAAACCTTAATAATCTCTGCTTGTGCCCACTGATATAAGTGAATATTATCTGTATCTTGGTATTTTTATAAGACACAAAAGTAGTATGATGTATTAAAGGCTTTGTAAGACTAATAACGCTATCTGGATCAGTATTGGCCTCACTAATTATTTATGCTTCTAGCCTTGAGTTTAAATTGGCCTTTAAGTTAAGAAAAGAAACAACTATCAAGAGCAATGTCATGAAGAACAGACCCTCATCTCTCTTTTCCTCCTGACTCATATTACTGTTTCACCTAAATGATTGACGCCAACTGTCTCTTGAATCACAGAGTCCTGGCATGCTGGGATTACTTTAAGTGAAAATAGAATGTGCAAGCTTGACAAAGAAAGAATAGCTTTCATTCCCACTTGCTGTGTTGTGTTACAATCTCACGTGCCTTGGGTTCTCAGTATCCTTAGGAGTAGAGCTTGCTTTTACCTTTTACTCCTTATCTTTCTGTGACTATTAGAATGGGGTGCCAAAATCATGACAAGCAAGTACAAATGTGAGGCTTGTGAAAGCATGATCTTCTTAATTGTGGTAAATATTTCATTCAAAAGATTCAGGTACCCATTCTCGCAGTGACGATGGATGGACTATGTAAAAAATTAGTGCTGATCTACACTACCATGAAAATGAAGATTCCTCAGAATGGGAAACTGAGCTTTGAGACTGACAATCAGTCTTTGTTCTCAGTCTGCCTCTGCTGATCCTCTCTCTCCTTTTGGTTTTGATTAGAGGATGACCTTTATCTGAGCCAGTTATTTCTTATCTTATTTCATAGTAGAAGACAGAATAACAACACACATATAACACCTCTGCCAGATTACATTAAAAATATGACACCATGTCTTCCAATCTCATTCCTGATACTGATGCAGGAGTTGAGTCACCCTAAGAAAGGTTGTATTGACATTCCCTTATCTAGAGTTGCTAACACTGTGGGCTTTCCTCCTCAGTCTTCCTGCTATTCTTTTATGACACTGGATCAAAATGGAGGAGACTCACTTTAAAAACTGATTATGCTCAGGATAAAACTGTAAATCTGTATCCAGTGAACAAGCAGAAAAGAGTTGATCAACTAATTAGCTTACAGAACAGCAAAATCAGTAAAGATATGCAGGCAAGGGACAAGGATAAACAACACAGAAGGGAAAGGGAAAACAGCTTGAATTCAGGAAGCCTCTTTGGTACTCATTTGTTTGCTTTAAAACATGAAGATTTTGCAAACAGGAGTATTATATGTCACACATTTTCTCTGTTTAAATTTACTTGCATTTATGCATAATAAGCTGGCTCACCAATATACTTTGCCAAAGATTTTATAAAAATTTAGAGTTAGAAAGAGTAGGACGCAATTGAATCTAATTTCCTGGCTTTACAGTCAAGTAAGCTGAAGTTGAGAGATATTAAATGAATTGTAGATCCTCCACGAGTCCACAGCTTAGGTAAACCCAGACATCTTCTGTACAAAGTCCTGACACGGTACAGACTGACTGCGGTACATTGACACTGCTCCAAAATTTCAAATAAATAAGCCAAAAATTTCAGTGGGAATCAGCACCGTTTTTTACTCATGAACAACAAAGGACTCTCAGAAAAAAAGTTGAAAATTATCGTTTCTAAATTTTCATGAAGTCTGATAAAATGACAAATACTACATCTTGTCTGCAAATTAAGTAAAAATAGAAGTAAGAGACATTCTTATAGCCCATCATGAAGGCAGGAAACAGGACAGGGACTTAGAAACTGAAGCAGAGGCCACAAAGGAATGGAGAAACAGTGCTTACTGACTTGCTCTTTTTGAATCTTCAGCCTGTTTGCTTATATAAACCAAGATCTCCTGCATTGTGGGATGGTATAACATCAAAGATTAACAAAGAAAATCCCCAACAGTATTGCCTATAGGATAAACTTAAGGAGGTATTTTCTTATAAGTTTCCTCTTCTTAGATGACTCTAGTTTGTGTTAAATTGAGAAAAACATAACATAAATCACACACACAAAGTTAAAGAGAGAGACACACACAAAGAGATAAATATATACAGACAGGACTCTCATGTATGCATATTTGTGTGTATTCATACCATAATCGTCTTTAATAAGAATCTTTTACCCTCTGAAGAACTGCAGAAATCTGAACTACTACTGTAGCCATGTTCACAGCCAACTCTGTGACAAGAGCCTACTCAAAAAGAGAGGAAAGTCAATAAAGAAAAGTGTAAGTGTACTGTTAATGACAGGTTCTTGCAGGCACTTTCCCCCAAATTATACCATTCCTATTCAAATACCATCTCAAGAGTCTCAGACAGTGTCAAGTGCAATCATTGTTATTGCAGTTGCCAAGGTAATCAATTGAAATCATAATGAAGGGAACAGAAGGAAATCAATAGAGTCTGAAATTACAAATAAAGAGAAGCTATCGTTTAAGAGCATTTGGCTGAAATCTTCCATATTAATGGAGTCAGAAATGGCTGTGTCATTCAGAAGCAGTGTGGTGCATAATTCAGATGAGTACATTAGAACACCTAAAAGCAATTGCAACAATTAGGGCTGCCTACCAAGAATCTGTCCACCTTGGAAGGCACGTTGCTTGGTTGTTTATTATAGTCCCAGCATGTTTTCATATCTTAAAATTTAATCATTGTCCAGAGCAGACTGAGGCAGGAGGCCGAATTTTCTTGCCCAGAGACCTGGAGCAAACTGTTAGATCACATGGATTCTGAGATTGGGAGGTAAGGGAGGCTAGTCAAATATTTTATTTTACTTTACAGTTGTCTTCTTTTTCAAAGATTGTGGTTATTCATATAGAACATCAAGTGCAATTCAGCAAACAGGGATATTCATGAAACTAGATCATAAAGCATATCATGGTCCTTAAACACATGAACTGAAATGTCACTAAGCTCTACTAAAGTGACACAAAGTTTTTTTAATTTAAATTGTTATTTGTAAGAGGTAAATGCATATTTTATACTGGTATAATATGATAAACTAATACTCCTAAAGAGGGTCCAAGTGTCAAATGGCAATAAATATTGAAAAATTAGTGAATATTCTTGTTACAAAAAAGAATAGGCATTATGAAAGTAGTCAGATAGACTTTGTTATATTGGTTTATTGTTGGAGCTGAAAGTGGCATGCATATAGATTTCAACAAAATTATATTGGTTAAATTATTCAGTATTTTCATATTTAACTTCTTTTCTTTGGTAATCTTAATTTATTGGATGTCTGTGTAAGAAAAAAAACCTTTGTTCTCAATTTACAAATAGCTAGAATAACAAACAAACATATGCTTAGTATTAAAATCATGAAAAAGCTGTCTGATATTATATTATTATGTTTCTACATAACTTAGATATATTTAACTGTACCCACTTGGTCAATAATAAAGGAGGAAATAAAAATACTAATTTGTCCAGTGTGAGTCATTCCTGTTGTTCCACTCAGCAAGCTAATGTCAAGAGTGCCATAAGAGTGTAAATGTGCCTTTTCTCTGCAATTTTGGTTCTTACATGCCTCTTTGAGTGCTATCATAACAATTCCCTATGATTCTAGTATTTAAACATATGTCTTTGTTGCCCACCACCTTGTTTGTAAGACCTTACTGCTGATGAAACCCTACACTTCGGTGGCAGGGCATGGAGAAATCAGGCTGGTACTATACTGATCTCTACTCCCTGGTTACGATTTATAGTACTGGAAAGTTGCGTGGAAGATGCTGGAGAAGAAAACTTATTAACAGTTTGTTTTAGCTGTGAACCTTTCAAATTACAGTAATAAATGGCCTGGCACACCAAGTCCATATATACAATAGTGCCACAAATTGTTTTGTGGCTAAACAACTGGTTTCTGTTAGGAATTAAGGCCTACTTACAGAAACAGGACAAATACATATGAATAGGGCAGTGAAAAGTTTTTGCTATTATTGTGCTAAGTGGACATAGGAGCAAACTCTCATTTAAATAAGTATTGCTGTATTCATAGATTGCTGCAAATCTCAATCCTCATCAAAGAAGTATCACTGTGGTTACTAAAGAAACTCACACCTGGAAAAGTAAAGAGATTAAGTATCTACAGAGTGCTCACCCATTTCTGGATCATCAAGGCTCAGAGACCATTGCCAAGGAGAAAGATTTATATAAACAAAAATCAGGTAGAGCAAAAGCAAAACATTGTGTTTTAGATGTTACAAGGCTTTTGCAGCCATGAAGACACAACTTTGGCTGCCAGCAAAGACTTGCATAAGATCAAGCCAGTCAAAATTCCATTGTGCAATAGGAAGGGACTCAGGAGGTCCCAGCCCCTAGTTTTGGCATTGATCGTTTTTATGGATGGAAGAGACAGTAGTTTTTTAAGGGGGTGGCCACTGAAATCTTGACTGTTCTCCAGTGGATGACCTCACATTCATGTGTCTATGAGCAACAGAAATTAGACAAAGAGTTATTTAAAAAAATTAAAAATAGGTGAAGTAAATACACCTATGCAAGAAAAATACAGGCATGAAGTGTATCTGGAATGAGTTCGGGTAAGGAATGGGAAGGAAAATGACTGAAACATAATGCATACATGTGTGAAATTCTCAAAGAATCTATAAAATATTCATTAAAATCTATTTGTTTTCTGCTTTAAGAATTCAATAATCTAAGACAGGAAGTATATGCACATGCCTTTAATCTCAACATTTGAGAGGCAGAGGTAGGCCAATCTCTGTGAGTTCAAGGCCAGCCTAGATTAAGAGCTACTTCTGAGACACGAGAGAGCTGATTTCATTGGTTAAGCAATAAAAAATCTGCTTGGCCCTCATAGGTTAAAACATAGGTGGGAGGAGTAAACAGAACAGAAGGCTGGAAGAAAGAAGCTGAGTCAGGGAGTCGCCATGATTCTCCCATTCCAGGCAGATACAGGTTAAGATCATTCCTGGTAAGCCAGCTCATGGGCTACACAGATTATAAGAAATGGGCTAGTCCAGGTGCGAGAGTTAGCCGAGAAAAGTCTAGATATAATGGGCCAAGCAGTGTTTAAAAGAATACAGTGTCCGTGTAATTATTTCAGGGCATAAGCTAGAGCTAGCCATGTGGGCGGTCGGGTGCCGGGGACGCAGCCCGCCGCTTCTACTACTACACACAGGGAAATGCTGTTTAGAAAAACGAAAACAAAACAAAAAAGAATTCATTTATCTAGTTTTGTACAGCATTACTTGTGGGAAAATGAACTTAACATTGTATGAAAATTATAAATAGAAACAACACTTTTATATGAATACTTCCTATTCTTTAAAAGTACAGAAGTAAAGGCCATTTTAGAATTTGAAATTTTTCTGTATGAAGTCTATGTACAAGCAGTCATTCAATTCATGACAATGAAATATGTTTTCTGAGCCTACAGGTTATTAGTGTTACCATCTCTTGAGAGCTTATTAGAATACAGAGTCTAGGACTCAGCACATGTTTGATACATCACAACCTGCAGTTTAAACAAAACGTCTAGCTGCGTTCACTCACTTCAGATATATCATGATTGAGATTTCACAAGAGGAGATGGAATATAACAGACCTTAGAATCTTAGCTATGTATAGTTAAGAAGAAAATAAATCAAGGCAAAAACTGCATAGGCACATTTATGCACGTGTGATAGTTGCAGCTGAGTGCTACTGCTACATGAAACAGCACATTAAAATTATCACATTAGCTTTGGTGTGATGGACTTGTAGGATTATAAACACATTCTTACGGTGTTCATACTTCTTAATATTGAATCATCTCTTGTCTACCTCTACAAAACAACAGTATATGTCAACAAACAGTCAAAGTAATACAACTTCTGTCAAAGAGATGCAGATCAATACTTCATAAAGTACAGAAAATAGAATCATTCATTCTGCCATGAAGAGTTGATAAAAAAATTATTCCTTAAGCAAAATAGCTGAATTAGATATTGGGAAGACTCTATAGTGCATATTGTTTCATGGTTTCTCAGGTGAATAAAAATGAAAAGGCAGGGGATGAATAGAAGGAGATGAGGATGGTGAAATGGTGAAGTAGAAAGAACTGAATCATAAGAGAGAAGAGGGTGTGGAATTTTAACAGGATCCACGATTAATGTAATGGTGTTGTCAAGCCCAAGACCTGAGTTTAGTGCTAACATAAATAATCCGAGTTGTCAACTCATTAAAACTGGTTATGTAAAATTATCCTCACACATTGATACTACAACATTAAGAACTTGTAGCTCTTCTACCAAATATATTTGAAAGGCTTGTTTTAGGGTCAGCGAGACGATTCTGTAGTTAAGGATCTTTGTATTCCACAAGTCTGATGACATGCTCTCAATCCCTAGAATCATAGTGGAACTAAATGACCAACTTCACAAAATTGCTCCCTAGCTCTCAACATGTATGTTGTCACGAATATGCACCCAACCAAAGACTTATCGTGTATGTGCAGTAATAAATAATTTTTAAGTAAGCCTGACTTTCAGAATACATGTCACATTAGAAGTCCATATATCTTTATAAACTAATGTATAATAAAAAGCACATAACACTCACATATGTATTTTAATTGTCCCATATCATGATAGCTTCTTTCTTTGGTTTTTGAGGATATATATACCCTTGACTTTTAGTCTCCAATTCTAGTTTATGGATATGCAAACATGTTTCAAGCTGAAATAGTCATTCTGTGGGAAGTTTACTTCACATGCAACTCATGGGCTCTTTTAGTGTACTTTCCAATCTTAGCAAAGTTCTACTTCTCACAGACATAAGCTTCTCTAAGGATTTCAAAACATTCACAGGTTGAGAATGCCACCATATACTGCACTGTTTTGCACTAATTGTCCATTATATTCTCACTCATTTTTTTATTACTGTGCCCCTTCCCTTATGTCTTAATATACAACTTCCCTGAGTCTCAAAGAAGCTGTAAGTCTTCCCTACTTTGTTAAAAAATTTTTTGACCAGTGGATAAGTTTTATTTATCTACATGTTTAATTAATCAAGGTAATTTACCAGTTGGAATTGACCAAGATTATCAACTAAATTTCAAATGACTCTAACTTTAGGGAATGGAGTACACAGAACACAAGAAGTGATTTCTGAGCCAATATGATCCCTCAGTGGATAGTCCTTTCTGCCAAGCCTACTTTTTTTAGACAAAACATACCACATCTAGGTTCTGACATTCTACTCGAAGCACTTACTATAGCAGTATTCAAAACTAACAATTGTCCTCTCCTTTCAAAAAAAATTATGATAGTAGTCATCATATCGCCAAGGCTATTGGTTTCTCTCCGTGATCTGATGGTAAGGCCCTATTGCTGAGAAAAGCATTTGTCAATGTGATTGAACACAAAGAAGTTAATGTGGTGCCCAACTAGAAGTTTCACTTCCTCTGATTAGCAATACAGAAAAAGTACTCTGCATTATGCTAAAAGAATAAAGCAATAATTGATCTCACCCAGATACAAACTCAGTGACCTATCCAAGAAAACTCCATGCAAGACACGGAGATGCAATAGTGACACAAGTATTAAGAGGGTAACCAACCCCATTTTGATTGGGATTAAGAATAACTCTAAGAGATGCAACCCATACTCGACACTATTAAAGTGGTCTAGGACTTGAACTCAGTCATGGCCTAAGGGAAAAACTACAATTGTTATTCTGCTAAAGGTTAGGTATATTGCTATACTCATAGATCAGTGTCTCATTCAACCCTCATCAGAGAAACATTCTGTAGTAGTTGGAAATAAACACAGAGACCAATGAGTAATGTATTGGGAATGGGAGACTTCAGAGCACTTAGTCCTAAATGCTCCAAATGCTTAGTCTTTACCAAATATCTTCCTAAATGTTCAGGGACTTATGTGAAAAAAGGAGGCAAAAATAATGTAAGATACAAAGGTGGTGGATGAGTCCAAGAAAATAGTGTCTTCTAGACATGCCAGGTCCAATACATATATAAACTCAGAGACCATGGCAACACACACACAAACCTGCTCAGGTTCAAATAAGAAAAATAAATCTCATCACCAAAAGGAGAAGTAGACACAAAGTTCTATCACTAATCAAGACATTTTCAAGTTTTTCATTTGATATCTGCTGAGAAAGGGAAAGCCAGTTCTCTCTAGTGGAAAGTCACCGGGTACAACAACCATATTCCTCATGCCCAGGAGCAGGTGCCAAAACAATCTCTCTCTCTCTCTCTCTCTCTCTCTCTCTCTCTCTCTCTCTCTCTCTCTGCTGTGTGTGTGTGTGTTTGTGTGTATGCACATGTTCCTTTTTAGGCATTGTCCTAATGCTTATTTGGTTTGTTTGTATTTTGATTCTTGTGTTTTTTTAGGGATAGATAAACAAATAGACAGACAGATGAACAGATGTAGGGACGGCTAAACAGACAGACAGGTGGACAGAACAAACATAAGTAAGAAGGTGAGTAGAATCTGAGAATAATTGAAGGAAGGAAAAATGATCAAAATATATGGCATGAAGAAGCACTTAAATAAAAAAATAGAAAAAAGAAAATTTGTTTATTTACGTCACATACTATATACTGTGTAGAGACAATGTTTATATGCATAAATGTACACATGTGTTATTAGTAAACTACTCATCATACAAAAATATAAGCTATGTGTGTCTTCATGATTATGCTTCTCATGTACAGAAGGCTGGAAGTGTATGTCAAATTATGTCAACCTCAATTATTTCTGGGTAATGGGACAATGGGCAATTTTGTGCCTTTCCTGTTTCTATGTATATTTATTTCATAAGGGAATAAATGATAAACAGAAATATATTCAGCAGCCAATTTTCTAAAGGGCAATTTCAGTTGACTGATGAGGAAAGGAAGATGCACTACTCAAAGGTAGAAGTGGTGAGACAGCTCTGCATGGAAAGGCACTTGCTGTGCAGACCTGAGAACCTGACTTCCATCCCCAAATTCCAAAGTGGAAGGAGAATAAACTTCTGAGACTTGTCTTTTGGTCTCCAAGTGTGTGCTGGTCATATGTATACTCCCACTCTCACACCTACAAATCATACACATACATCATACAAACATGCACATTATGTGCATATACACCACACCACTCACATATATACACCACACATACACTATGCACATACATGTCACATACATATGCATCACATACATACACACCACACACAAATAAAGAAATGGAAAGGCAAATAATGAATCCCGTCAAATCTATTAAAGATAAATGGACAGTAAGCCCATTAAAAATAAATTCACTCTTAAATTGCTTATAGCTTTTAGAAGGATGGACACAAGAAAAGAAAGAATGTCAATAAAGTGCAATGAAGACAAGGAAACTGGGAATAAGAAAATAAGATGAAGGAAAATCCAAGTGGAAAAGTTTTCTGCTGTCTGTAGAAGTATTTTGCATACGTTTGGAAAGATATGATTCTCTCTTAGGTCAAAGTCTGGTTTGCAACATTGCAGCAAACCTAAAAGAGTATTTACATAGTATCTATATTTTCATATATGGCCTTTAACAGTTAATCAGTGTTTGAGTGCATAGATGCAAATTTAAAGAAAAAAAGCTTAAGTTTCATTATAAAATATGTAGCAGAAAATATTCAAAGACAATTTTAATGCCTAGAAGAGACTGGCCATTACAAAAAATATATAAACACAAGAAAACTATATGGTCATGCAAAACTTTGCCGCTATCATTTCTACTATGGTTATTACTGTAACATTTACTGTTGGCCAAATATGTATAAAATACGTATATTTATTTTCTCTATTTCATGCTCAGAGTTCCACTAGCACATTCATTTGTAGGTAAAGTAATTGATATAGAAAGATACTAAATAATTTTTCTTAGACCATAAAAATGGAAAGGTAATATAGTCATAGATTAAACCTATATAGTTAGTTCTAAGATCTATAGCCTTAACCATATTACTAGCGATATTACCCATATTGGCAAGTAGTAGCCCTATTTTATCAGCAGCATTGTCAATATCATCACCACCAATGTCCATGTCCTTTAATTTTTAATTTTACATGTTTTTAAAATGGGTTTCAAATAGTAATTTATGATTTACGAGATATTGCCTACATGCCATGAGATTGTTAGAGTTTATATCGATACTCAGAGATTTGGCTTCCAATCTCTGCTGTCTGCACTCCAGCAATTCCTCATAGGGTGCTCTGAGACGGCAGTATCAGCATCACTTGGGAACTAGTTACTGGATAAGAATTCAAACTTTAGCAAGCTTTTCACAAGGGTTTACATTGATGTTTGAAAGGTTCTGATCTTCTCTATGCAATGCTGTAATATATTCCCAGGTAGGGTCATTTCTGGGGAAAGTTATGAAGGGATTTTTGTCATTGGTATCTTAAATTTTCATCTCTTGTAGCTCTAACTTCATCTTCTGGTCAACTGCATCAGTCTGAAAGTTTTCGGCAGCAAATATCAGCATATGAGGAAGAAGTATCTCATGTAATAGAAAGTCAAGGACTCCAAGTTTGAAGGCTACTGATGAAGTCATCAACTCCAAACTTACCTGGTACTGTTTCTACTATATGACCTTTGACTTCAGGATGCTCCTTATTGGTTATAAGACAGATTCAGCAATTCCAGGTTTCATGGAGATGTTGAGAAGGGAAAAGGACCATTCTGTGTTTCTTTGAATTGAAACATACATTTGTTAGGATATTACTGTGAATTTCTCTTTGTGTCATTCATTTGGAAAATGATCACACTTTGGCCTGGTTCACCCTATTCTATGAAGAGCTTAAATGATAAAACAGGCAAGAAATGTAAGAAAATACATACTTATTACTTCTATTCATCTAGATTCTCCTCCTAAACTCTAGTATAAGAACAGTATCTCAGTTTAGATGTTGAGCAGATAGATGTGTTGACTGTGACCTTGGCTTTCACAGAGAAGCATCTGAATTTAAAGCACAAATATTTTATAATGACTGTCTTTCACAGGTTGCAGATGATCAGAGGCTTTTCTGAGGCTCTATGAAGCATTCTAATCCAATTATGAATATTTACTTTTACTGTGGCTATACATAAAGATATTAAGGATTACAATATTCTAATTATGGTGAAATGCATATAAAAATAATGCAAAGTTGAAGATTTTTGTATGCTTTATATGCTTAAAGTATATTTTTAAAATAAATATATTTGATCAAAAAAAGCTGCTTCCTTCACAAAATCATGATAGTAGAATGTATAAAGACACAAACATAATTTTTCATAACAAGTCCTATCACTCAGCTGTAAAATCTTTGTATTTTCATGGCTGTTTGCCTAGACTGTACATTAGTTTTTCATATGTATACATACAGACACATGTATGCACATGATAGTGATACAACAGAAATTATGTAACAGTAAGTATATTTTAATCAGATTTTCCATCAATCAATTCCATTAAGTTAATATTTTAAAACAAATAAGTACTGGTCTGCCTCACTATGTTTTGTAGACTCTTGGTAGTTCTTTTTGTTAGATGAGGCAGTTTATTTATCTAGTCCTTCATAAATGGAACTTTGAGATTTTCTACATTCAATCCCTTCAGATCATTTCCAAGGCAGGCAGTACTTAGGTCCATTAAAGAAATATGCTTTAGAAAAAGAGATGAGCTTTGGAGAATGACAATGTGTGCTGCTATGGAAGTCTGATAGTTAGGAGCCAGAGAGAGGCATGGCATCTGATCAGACAACATCTGGGCAATGGCGATTAAGCAGTGGCTATTATCTGAAGTGCTGTTGTGCTCTGAAGAACAGTAGAGAGACAAACACACATAATGTAGCTAGCCATCAACTCATGAAGCAAAACATACTTAACAGAGCAATACAGAAATTAAGAGATTTCAGAAAGGGAAAAATAACCCTGAAATTATTTCCACAGCTTTCAGTACTTCCTCTGTAAATAACGCAACTCATTGTGTAGAGTTTTTACATCCTTTTCAGCTAATAGTACCATAGTTTAACTATGGAGAAAGAAACTGAATTCAAGTTTCCTCTAGCCTCTTTGAACATATGTTTCTGAATTTGTACTATGACTCACCCACTTAGTTGGCAAGAACCTTCTTATTTCAATGTCTGGGATTATAAATGCACATTTAGAAGGTGGCTATGCTCACCATTCATGTTGGTGTCTGAGGGCCAAGCTTCTACTGGAACCATGGTGTCATCTGGGGCAGTGCTGCTGTTATGGGCCATGTCTGGGTCTGTGTTGATGTCCATGGCTCCTAATACCATTGAAGATAATCCTGATGCGATTGTTCTGGGCTGCCACCTAAAGTCATGATGGTGTCTGAGGGCCACGCTGTTGCAGGGTTCATGCCTATCTGAATGACCTGTACTGCCACCTGGAGTCATGGTGACATTCGAGCCTGGACTGCTGCTGGGGATCATGTCTGTGTGTATGGTCCTATCAGTCAGGATCTGTGATGTCCGCGTCTTGTGGTGCCACCACCAAAGGCCACATGGAAGCCCAGGGTCTAGGCTACATCCTGTTGGTGTCTGAGGGCCAGGCTGCTGCTGGCGCCATGGTGTCATTTGAGTCAGGGTTTCTCCTGAGGGCCATGCCAGGTCCATGGACCTACTCTCCTCAAGCCAAGATCTGTGTTGATATCAAGGGTTCCTGTTGATATCAAACACAATGCTGATGCCAGTGGTTTGGGTCATCAATTGTGGCCATATTTGTATCAAAGAGCCTCACTGACATAGCAGTCATGCCAACCTGAAAGGCCCACACAATTGCATGGGGCCAGCATGGACTGCTGCTTTGGGCCATGTCTGGGTCTGTGGCCCAATAGCAGCCAGGGTCTTGGCTGATGTTCATGACTCATGTTACTCTGGGTGGGTAATAGGAACCATGTGTGTTGAAATCTGAGGGCCATGTTGAACCAGCCCTCTCCCTCACTGGCTCTGAGGTAGTGGGCATGACCTCTCACTAAACAATGCAATAAGAGAACCGACATGACCCTTGCTATGGGAGAGGTGACCCCAGCACTCAGGAGAGATGTCCTTACTCCTCACTACAGGTGTGGGAGAGCTGGCTGGCCCTAAGGGCCTGGGCCTAGAGAGCTGGCTCTGGCCCTCACTTGAGGCATGGTCTCAAAGACCTGAGTCTATCAGTTAATCTACCACCCTGACTCACATCCTGAACCTTGGGTTGGTCCACCTTAAGAGCTGGACCCATCGATGACCATCTAGAGTGTATAAAGGACTGGTCCTGTGAAACAATCGATAACCTCAAGATCTCCATGACTCTGAGAAACAACAGGATATCTGAGAGTTTTGGTCAGGGCCTAATGGTGATGGTGTACCAGAAATCAGAGGCAATGAACACTTTGCAGGTCAGGCTGATTAGACAAAGGGGTTATGCAGCATGACAAACCTGGTGCCACAAGGACGTACAAGAGGTGCTGGAAAGGGTCAAGGTGTTTGTAGGTGAAGACTGCTCATTCATTTCCCAGCCACCCATACCCAAAATAAGCACACAGAAATTGTATTAATTAAATCACTGCTTGGCCTATTAGCTCATGCTTCTTATGTCCTAGCTCTTATATCTTAAACTAACCCATTTCTATTAATCTGTGTATTGGGTGTTTGGTTGGTTGGTTAATTAGGTTTTTAATTAACTTTGAGGGGCAAATTGCAGGGTTAAGTATTGGATATTGGGGAACTGGGAGGTGAGTGGGGCCTTAAAAGTTTTAGGCTTTAAGACTTCCACTTAGGGTTCAATTAAAGATGCCACAAGTAGCTAAAGAGGACTAATAATCTGAGGATTGAAATCTGAGGGGTAAGAAATCTATTCACAATGGGAATCATCTGTCCATATTTCATTATTCTTCTCTCAATCCTTATTCTTCCTTGTTCTCACTTGTTCTACATTGTTTTTACTTCCACATAGTTCTTAGTTCTACCCATTACAATGTCCCCAGTCATAAATATTTTTAAAATAAGCAATTCCCCAGCCCTAGCAGGTTCCAGGGATGGAATTCTTTTGCTCCTTAGAAAACCAGATAAGGGTTTCCACACTCAGAGAGATATCGTTAGGAGTGCTAGTACATATCTGGGTAACTCCTTAATGGAGAAAGTTATTTAATCAAGGGGATAAATAACCAGGGAATTATAGAGGGGAAGGATAGTGTGCTATGCTATGTTTTCAGGTGGTAGATAAAAGAGCTAAAAGGTTTATTTTCAGTAAAGCTATAAATAGGGCATAGATTGTATTTTAAATCAGCATGCCACTTTTTTTCTTCCAGCATGCATAGAGGATATCAGGTAACCAAACAACCTATGCTAACAGTCACAGAGAACCTGATGGCTGTTGATCAGATAGCACATATACCAGAAGGTGCAGTTTCTACAGGCCTACCTCTGGAGTTAGACTTACTGCTCTAAGCAAAGAGACCAATCCTCTGATAGTCAGTTCCAGGCTATGCTTTTATCATCTGTTCTGGTCGTGGGGTAACAACAGAGAAGCAGCTTGGGCAGGTAGTAATTCTATGTTCTTGGAGATCTGTGAATATTTTAAATGGGATGCTCTTTGCCTAAGTACTGATCAAAGCCTGCTGATAAATATGATTGCAGGATGGCAGATCTCTGCACTTACCTAGGGAAGAGGAACAGAGGTCTGGCAGTGGGAAACTATTTTTCATGAAACAGCTCAGAATGGTGGAAAGCAATTTCCAAATATGTAACACAACGGGAGCTAGCTATAGCAAAAAAATCTACAGCAAACGACAGCCACTTTATTCACAAAGCTATAATGCCAAAAAGCCTTGCCTTTTGGTTTAGCCTTCCCCAGATCCCTTGGTTCTGATATGTTGCTTGTGAAAAGATGGCTGAGCAGCCAGGCAGTGGGGATGCACACCTTTAATCCCAGCACTCAGGAGGCAAAGACAGGCAGATCTCTGTGAGTCAGCCTGGTCTACAAGAGCTAGTTCCAGGACAGGCGTCAAAACTACAGAGCAACCTGGTTTTGAAGACAAAAAGGAAAAGACAGGACAGGACAGGACAGGACAGGACAAGACAAGACAAGACAAGACAAGAAAAGAAAAGAAAAGAAAAAGTGGCTATGTAATTACTCTATAATATTGTGGCTTACAGCAGTCAGAGCTTCATATTGTAAAATTTATAAGGAATCAATAAAGATTTATATTTAAAATAAAAAGTGCATATTTAGGTCTAAATCTCATTTTTGATAGTAGCATGGATATATCCAAATGTTCCCTTACTTATAAATGAGGAGTTAGTGGCAAGGATTTTTGAGAGTTCCTAACGAAGAAACAGAGAATGGAGAAAATGTTTCCAGAGCAAGCATGAGGTTCAGAGTTCAGATCTTTAGCACTCACGTAAAAGTTGTGTGAATATAGAGGCCTGCATGCCATCCTGGAAAGTAAAACATTGAGACAGAATCCCTGGGGCATGCCTGCTAGCTAGACTAGCCAAATCAGTGAGGTCTAAATTCAGTGAGAGCCCTGCACAGTAATGGAAGAAGACACCTGTATTAGTCAGGGTTCTCTAAAGTACCAGAACTCATAGAATGAATCTCTTCAAATATATATCAAAAGAAAGGGGATAAATTAGGATGATTTACAGTCTGTCATCTAGCTAATCCAATAATGGCTGTCTGAGAATAGAAATTCCAAGAATCCAGTAGTTGCTTAGTTCACAAGGCTGCATGTCTCAGTATACACTGGATTCCCAAAGAAATAGGCTCTAACACTGGTTAAGGAATGGATGTGCTAATAAGGTGAGGGCAGATAGTCAAAGAGCAAAAAGTCCCTTTTTGTTTTTCCATTTCCTTATACAGTATTTCAGCAGATGGTATGGTTGAGATTAAAGGTGTATGTCTTTCCAACTCAAAGATTCAGATTGGATGTGCATTTATTCCTCAAATTAAGCAAAAATGTTCCATAGAGGTGTTGCCTCCATTTTGGGATTTAGTTCCAGATGTAGTCAAGTTGAAAGCCAAGAATATCCATAACAACATCACAACACAAGACCTCAGTTTTGTGTGTGTGTACCCATACATGTGTGCACAACCAAACATGCAAGCATGTGAACCATACATGAATATATAAATACAAGGAAAACCTGAAATGTAATGAGCAAATTGTCTTTCTTTTATAAAGTACTGGTACTGGACTAACTGCATACATGTTAATTGTTTTTTATTTCTTAATTTATCTTTCATTTTTCATTCAAGATTTTCTATGTTTACTATCCTACGGAAGTGAAGGAAACTACTTTGTTAAATGATTGGCTCTTGTTTACCAACACATTCCTGCTGGCTCTGCTGTGTTTCCTCTAAGGGCAGCTCTCACAGTAGCCTTCAGCATGCCTGAACACAGCTGAGGGCAGATGGTGCTTTGGCACACGTTAGATCTTAGGGACTGAAAAGAATGGATTTAAAATGTAGTAACATTTTTATCTAAGCAAGGAACCACTTGGCAAAGGCTTTTCTCCCCCCCCCCCATACACACACACTGTTTTTTTTTATCAGTGTTGTTCCCCATGGACAGCAATTTATCACAGGTTTCTCCTCAAAAGCAGTAATTCCTCACCTTGATTTCCACTTTCACCAACGCACCTTCCATGAGTCTACTTTTTATTCTTGATTCTGTACACAACATTCAATAAATTCTTATGACTAAAGGAAGTATTTGTTGGTTCTGGCAGCTTCTGTGATTATTGCTACTGCAAACATACTTGACAAACGCATCTTGAAAAAGGAAAGATTTGTTTTAGCTTACAGTTTGAGGGTACAGTCTGTCCTGGTGAGTCAATCACGGTGGCAGGAGAGTGAAACACCTAGCTGTGTTGCCTCGAGTCAGGCAGCAGTGAGAAGTAAATACTGGTGCTGATTATCAGTGCACTTTCCTCTTTTTATTCCATCTTGGATCCTAGTGGTGCTGTTAAAACAGTGAAGCAGCTTGGAGACTCCTAGAGTAGGAGCTCATTAAAAACACTCTGAATTTGGAGAAAGCCAAATGCACCTTTCTAGAAGCGTAGAGATAATACTTGAATATTGATTTTTTTTTACATTGGAACCTGTATATATCATCTCATTTTCAATAACAGCTATGCCTTTCAGGTTGGGGATTCTCAGAGAGGCAGACAATTTTCTCCTATTGTAGAGATGAAAAGTAGTTGAGTGGGTCCTACTCTAAATCCAGTAATTTTCTTCAATCTCAGTCATTGCTTTTCAGAAGGCAAGTTGCTGATTCAACCACAATAAAGCACAAAGCTACAGAGCAAGTCATCAACTCAAACACATTTTAAGAAATATCTGTTCTTTTTAACTTATTTTTATTGTGGAGTTATAATGTATTTATAGCATTGCTCCTTTTTCTCCCTCCAAACGCTCTTGTATACCCCTCTCCATGTTCTTCAAACTCAAAGCCTCTTCATTTTTTAATTGCTATTGCATACATATATGCATATAGCTATACATTTCTAAAAATATATATTTGGGATAATAAGGTTATATAAATTATATGATTATACATGATATTTAAATATATTTATACATATAAATAAAATCTTATGAAGCAATTAATATAATAAAGTTGTATAGGATGCATATATTTATATCAGTGTAATCTATATAATGTTACTTATCACTTTAAGACTGACCATTTGGCCCTAGAAAACAATTTGGTGTGCTCTTTCTTGGGGAAGACTATGTCTCCCATTCCCAGGTTTCCTTAGTTACCAGTATTTCTTTATGTAGCTTTGAAGCTTCAAGGACATTTTCAACTTTATTTTTTTTTTTTTTTTTGGTTTCTTTCGAGACAGGGTTTCTCTGTGGTTTTGGAGCCTGTCCTGAAACTAGCTCTTGTAGACCAGGCTGGTCTCGAACTCACAGAGATCTGCCTGCTTCTGCCTCCTGAGTGCTGGGATTAAAGGCATGTGCCACCACCGCCCTGCATGTTCTTTTTTGGCATTGTAGTTCGGATAACGTTTGAGTAGTAGTGTTCGTCAGGCCTCACAGGTGTAGCTTCTGACATTACTAGGAGAAATAATCTTAGAGCAAATTCTCTGATCTTCTAGCTCCTACAGTCTTTCCAAATACTTTTCCAAAATGTTCTCTGAGCCTTAGGTATGGGAATATTTTGCAGATATAATCCACTGGGATGGAGATCCATAGGTTTGCATTTTGATTGGTTGTGCTTTTCTGTAGTAGTCTCTGTCTGTTGCAAAGAGAAGTTTCCTTGATGAGAGGTGAAGACTACACTCATTTCTGGGTGTAAGGACAAATGTTTATACATTTTTGTTAGGGATTATGCTGGATTACTAAACTCCTGGTTGTATATTCTCTTTGCCATAACCATGAGTTCACCACCTCTGTATAGTAAACCAGGTTTCTAGTACCAAACATGCTATCCCTTTTGTTGAATGGGTCACAAATCCAATTAGAGAGCAGTGGATTACCATCAAAGTATGTGTTCCACTATTGCACCTGCATGGTTATTATGCATTCTGGTTTTCATTGTAGTTCATGGACATCATAGCTTGGTAGGACTGTTGATTGCCTCTCTTCCTTGGAAATTTGAATGGTGCCTTTGGGTATCATGAAAGCTAGTTCTCAGGCCAGAGGCATGTAGGTCAGTTTTAGCTTTGGGCCCTGTTTCTGTAGCGCATGGTGTCTTCAGCAATAGGGACATATCTTCAACCTATATAGGGAAATTAAGGGCAATTGCCTATGTAGAGCCAAGACATAGCAATAAGCTATGTATTTTTGGAATCTAAAGGAAAGCCCTAGTGCTGGGAAAATTGGATGTCAACAACAAAAGAATTAAATTATCTTTATCTATCACCTTGCACAAAACCTAAGTGAAATGGATCAAACACTCAACATCAAAGCCAAAGCAATAAATCTAGTTGAAGAAATCATAGGTAGTTTCTTTCTTACATGATACAGGCATGGAACAGAATGCACGGAATAGGACTCCATTTGCCCAAGACTTAAAACTAATCATTTACAAGGGGGGCTTCTTAAAATTAAAAAGGTTTTCTATAACAAAATAAACAGAAGAAATGGTGAGTGACCCACCTGCCAGCTGAACTACCCCACACCTTAGAATCTGTTCCCAAAGACCCATTCTAAAGCTCTTTTCCTTTTACCTCATCCATCCATACTATTTCTGGGCCTGTCCCAACCCTAGGAGATTTCCACTGCTCAGGTACAGGGCATACCAGCCATCAGAACAATTGAGTGACACACTTCCCAGCTGAACTGCCCCACTTCCTAGATTCTGTTCCCTAAATCTATTCCATTGCCCCTCTACCTTGTCACCAGCCCTGAGGACAGGCCCTGTAACCAAACTCAGGGGATTCCTGCTTCTCAGGTACAGACGAAGACAGGCAGAAGAAAAAGTACAGACCACACCAATCAGAAGGGCAGAGACCCCCTGCTGTAACAAGATCAAGATAATGACCAGAAGGCCAGCTCCCAACTTGGACAGAGACTCTCTACTAGATCAGAAGAGATATCTACTGCCAGAAATACAGGCTGCAAAAGACTAGAAGACCAAAGAAGAACCAGAAAGCAAGGAACAAAACACCCATTCAGTGAACATAAACTCAGAAATCGGGACCTAGACCTAATCATCCCAAACCAAGATGCCTAAATGCCAGTGTAAGAGTACAATCGACAATAGCCAGGGCAATATTGTACCACCAGAGCATAGCTATACAACAAGAACAAGACCTGAATATTCCAGTGTAGCAAAAGTAAGAGAAAATGACTTTTAAACCAACCTTATAAAGATGATAGAAGCCCATGGTGATAGATATGGGTCTATTTTCATTCTTCCACATGTTGATATCCAGTTATGCCAGCACCATTTGTTAAATATGCTTTCTTTTCTCCATGTGATATCTTTTGCTTCTTTTTCAAAACATCAGGTGTTCGAAGGAGTGTGGATTAATATCCGGGTCTTCTATTCGGTTCCTTTGATCCACCTATCTGCTCTTATGCCAATACCAGACTGTTTTCAGTACTGTAGCTCTGAAGTAGAAGTCAGGGATTGTGATGTCACCAGAAGTTCTTTTATTGTATTGTTTTGGCTATCCTGGGTTTTTTGATTTTCCATATGAAGTTGAATACTGTTCTTTCAAGGTCTGGGAAGAATTTTTCTGGGATTTTGATGGGCATTGCATTAAATCTGTAGATTGCTTTTGGTGAGATTGCCATTTTTACTATGTTAATTCTGCCTACCCAAGAGCATAGGAGATCCTTCCACTTCCTGGTGTCTTCTTCAATTTCTTTATTCAAAGATTTAAAGTTCTTGTTGTACAAGTCTTCCACTTGTTTGGTTGGAGTTACTCCAAGATATTTTATGCTATTTGTGGCTATTGTGAAGGGTGATGTTTTTCTGATTTCTTTCCCATCCCTTTTATCATCTGTGTACAGGAGGGCTACTGATTTTTTTTTTGAGTTAGTCTTGCATTCTGCTACATTACTGAAAGTGTTTATGAGTTGTAGAAGTTCCTTGGAAGAATTTTTTGGCTCGTTTATGTAAAGTATCATATCATCAGCAAACACTGAAAGTGTGAATTGTTCTTTTCTGATTTGTAGTGCCTTGATCTCCTCTTGGTGTCTTATTGTTCTAGCTAGTACCCCAAGAGCTATATTGAAAAGATATGGAGAGTGTAGACAACCTTTTCTTGTTCCTGACTTCAGTGGGATCGATAGGAGTTTCTCTCCATTTAGTTTGATGTTGGCTATTGGCTTGCTGTGTATTGCCTTTATTATGTTTAGGTATGCTCCTTGTATCCCTGCTCTTTCCAAGACCTTTATCATGAAGGGATGTTGTATTTTGTCAAAAGCATTTTCAGCATCTAATTAGATGATCGTGTCATTTTTGTTTTTCAGGTTTTTATATGGTGGATTACATTGATTTTCATATGTTGAACCATCCCTACATCTCTGGGATGAAGCCAACTTAATCATGGTGATGATAGTTCTGGTGTGTTCTTGAATTTAATTTGCCAGTATTTTATTTAGTTTGTTTGCGTCAATGTTCATGAGTGAGATTGGTCTGTATTTCTCTTTCTCAGTAATGTCTTTCTGTGGTTTGGGTATCTGAGTAATTGTAGTCTCATAAAAAGGGTTTGGCAATGTTCCTTCTGTTTCTATTGTGTGGAATAATTTGAGTAGTATTGGTATTGGTTCTGCTTTGAATGGCTTGTAGAATTCTGAGCTGAAACCGTCTAGTCCTGGGATTTTTTGGTTGGATGACTTTTGATGGTTGTTTCTATTTCTTCAGCAGTTGTAGATCTGTTTAATTTGCTTATCTGGTCTTGATTTAATTTTGATAACTGATATTTATCCAGAAAGTTGGCCATTTTTTTAAGTTTTTCAATTTTGTGGAGTACAGGTTTGCAAAAATATGACCTGATGATTCTCTGTATTTCCTCCATGTCTGTTATTATGTCCCCTTTTTCATTACTGATTTTTTTTTTAATTTGGATATTCTCTCTGTGTCTTTTGGTTAGTTTGGATAAAGGTTTGTCTATTTTGTTGATTTTCTTGAAGAACCAACTCCCTGTCTCATTGATTCTTTGTATTGTTTTCTTTGTTTCTATTTTGTTGATTTCAGCTCTCAATTTGACTATTTTCTTTTGTCTAGTTCTCTTAGTTGAGTTTACCTCTTTTTGTTCTAACATTTCAAATGTTCTGTTTATTCACTAGTATGGGACTTTTCCAGGTTCCTTATGTAGGCATTTAGTGCTATGAATTTTCCTCTTAACACTGCTTTCATTGTGTCCCATACATTTGGGTATGTTTTGTCATCATTTTCATTCAATTTTAGGAAGTCTTTAATTTCTCCATTTATTTCTTCTTTGACCCATTGATGATTCAGGTGATTATTGTTTAATTTCCATGTATTTGTGGGTTTTCTGTATTTAGTATTGCTGTTGACTTTTAGTTTTAAACCAACACCATGAAGTTTTGTAATGCCATATTTTTCACTGTTATGGTATAGGTTTCATTGATAGGACTCTTTTTTGGAAGCTTTCATGACACTTTGTGATATCATAAAACAAGTTTTAACAGACACAAGAAAATTAAAATAACTCCCTGTATCCTATCAGATCACCATGTATTAAAGCTTGATATCAACAACAACAAAAACAACAGAAAGCTTACAAGCTCACGGAAACTGAAAAACTAAATACTGAAGAACTACTGTGTCAAGGTAGAAATAAAGAAAGATATGAAAGTCTTACTAGAATTCAATGAAAACGAATGGACAACATACCTAAACTTAGGGGACACACAAATGCAGTGCTATGAGGAAAGATCATACAAATAACTGTCTTCAAGAAACATTTAGAGAGATCCATGCTAGGAATTTAGCAGTACACCTGAAAACTCTAGAACAAAAAAAGCAAACACACCCAAGAAGAGTTGATGGCAGAACATAATCAGACTCAGGGCAGAAATCAATGAATGAGTAGAGAACAATACAAAGAAACAAGGAGTTGGTTCATTGAGAAAATCAACAAGATATACAAATTAACTAAAAAGCAGAGAAAGAAAATCCAAACTAAGTAAATCAGTAATGAAAAGGGGAATGTAACAAGAGACACTGAGAAAATCCAGAGAACCAATAGGTCATTCTTCAAAAGTTGTACTTCACTAAATTAGAAAATCTAAAAGGAAAAGGCAGTTTTTTTCTACTGATAAAACTTACCAAAGTTAAAGAAAGATCATATAATCAACCTATAATCCCTAGGGAAATAGAAGCAATAATTAAAAGTTTTTCAACCAAACAAAAGTCCAGTGTCAAATGGTTTTAATACAGAATTCTTCCAGACACTCAAAGAATAGCTTGCACCAATAGTTCCCAAAGTATTCCACAAAATAAGAACAGAAGGAACATTCCAAAATTCATTTTATGAGGTCACAAGCACTATGATACCCAAAATACACAAAGATCATTTTAAAAAAAGAGAGTTACAGATCAATTATCCTCAGGAATGTTGATGAAAAATCCTTAATAAAATACTCACAATATGAAATCAAGAACACATAAAAAAAACTCACATGTCATGATCAAAGAGGCTTCATCCTAGAGATCAGGGGTTGTTCAGCATATGAAAATCTATCAATGTGATCCACTACATAAACCAAAAGAAGGGAAGAAACATATTATCATATGTTGAATTAGATGTTGAAAAAGCCTTTGACAAAATCAAACATCCTTAATGATAAAAGTATTGGAGAGAACAGGGATACAAGGACTATGCCTAAATATAATAAAGGTAATATATAGCACACAAATAGTGTCTTAGTAAGAATATTTACTACTGTTCAAAAAACATCATGATCACTGTAACTCTCATAAAGTAAAACATGTAACTGAATGGCTTCCAGTTCAGAGGTTCAGTCCATTACCACCATGGTGGGACATAGAGGCATGCAAGCAGACATGGTGCTGGAGAAGGAGTTAAGAATTCTGCATCTTGATCTTCAGGTAACAGGAAGTGAACTGAGAATCTTGAAATGGCTTGACCATATATCAGAGCTCAAAGATTCCCTCCACAGTGACAAGCTTCCTCCAGCAAGGCCATACCTACTCCACCAAAAGCATGCCTCCTAATAGTGCCATCTACTATGAGATTATGGGGACAATTGCACTCAAACCACCACAAATAGCCAATATCAAGTTAAATGGAAAGAAAAGTAAAGAAATTTCACTAAAATTAGGGACAATACCAGGCTGTCCACTTTCTCCATATCTATTTAATATAGTACTTGAAGTTTTAGTTAGAGCAATAAGACAACTAAGAGAAATCAAGGGGATACAAACTCGAAGGGAAGAAGTCAAAGTATGACTAATTGCAGATGATATAATAGTATATAGAAGATACCCAAAAACTTCTACCAGTGAACTCTTACAGCTGGTGACTACCCTCAGAAAATTGCTGAATACAAAATTAACCCAAAAATCAGTTGCAATTGTATATATAAATGACAATTATTAGGCTGAGAAAGAAATCACGGAAATAACACCCTTCACAATAGCCACAATAGTACAAAATATATTGAGGTAATTCTAACCAAGAAAGTGAACGAACTGTATGACAAGAACTTCAAATCTTTGAAGAAAGAATTTGGAGATGATATCAGAAGTTGGAAAGATCTCCCATTCTCCTGTATCAAGAGGATTAACATAATAAAAAACTTACCAAAATAATATATAGATTCAATACAATCCCCATCAAAATTCGAACACAGTTCTTTACAAACCTTGAAAGAACAATATTCAACTTCTTATGGAAAAAGAAGAAATCCAAGTTAGATAGCATAAATGAATTCAGGACAATAAAAGAACTTCTTGAGGTGCCATCGTCCCTGATTTCAAGCTAAACTACAGAACAATAATGGCAGAAACTGCATGGTATTAGCATAGAGAAGCACAGGTTGATAATGGAATTAACTTGAAGATTCAGACATAAATCCACACACCTATGGACACTTGATTTTTGAGAAAGAAGTCAATGAGACTAGGCTATTAATGCTCTCTCCTGATAGGTTGCCCTGTCTAGCATTAATAGCCTAGTCTCATTGCAACTTGATATACCTCTGTAACACCCGATTTGGTGTTACACCCTCGGTACAGTTTGTGCGCCACTGTACCAAACGCGAGTCGGGCAAGGGCCTGGAGATTGAAAAGAAGACACAGAGAGAACAGGGTCATTCGAAAGGAGATCAGCCGAATGCCACTTTATTCAGCATTGGGGGAGTCCTTATCTACCTGACTGCAGCACAAGGATCTCCGCCCAGGCAGGTGGGAAATTACCATATTAACAATAGAGTAAGTAAATGCCCTGCAGCTAACCACCAGGCGGGGCAGGCATAGCACAGAAACACACAGGAAGCTTAGTTAGTAGTTGCTGGGAATTGAACTGGGGTCCTCTGGTAGAATACCTAATGCTTTTAACTGCTGAGCCATTCATTTCTCCAGCTCTCCCTCCCAACTGTCTTTTGAAGATAGTCTTACAATGTCCCCACAAATGCACCACAGGAATAAGGGAGACCAGGGCCCTACATACCTCAGCTGGTAGATATCCTTGGGAGACTGGCCCTTTTCTGTAGAGAAATAAAGGAGCAGATGGGGGAGTGGGAAGGTGGGTTTGGGGGAGGGAGAGAAGGGAGGGAAAACTGAGATCAAGGTGTGAAAACAACAAAGAAAGAAGTACTGGTTATATGTTTTTTTTTTGTTTATTTGTGTTTGTTTGCTTTTGTTTTGTTTTTTAAAATGTGGTAGAATTATATTGTGACTCCATCTGGGCTTGTGTTGTTTTAGTCAGAAGACTATCAACCAGGTGAAGAGGAAACCCACAGAATGGGAATCTTTGCCAATTATACATCAGACCTTAATTAATATCCAAAATAAGCAACAATCACCACTTTGAAAAAAACAGACCAAAACAAAAATCAAAACCAAAATCACACATGCACACACACAAACAACAACCATACCACCACCAAAAATAACCCAAATACAACAATACCAAAACAAAACAAAAAAATCAATATGCCACGCCAACTGTGGCTTCATTGTAAGACTATCTTCAAAAGACAGTTGGGAGGGAGAGCTGGAGAAATGAATGGCTCAGCAGTTAAAAGCATTAGGTATTCTACCAGAGGACCCCAGTTCAATTCCCAGCAACCACATGGTGTCTCACAACCATCTATGGTGGGATCTGATGCCTTCTTTTAAATAAGGGCATATATGTAGACAGAGCACTTGAATACATAAAACATAAATTAATAAAAGTAAAATGGGCTTGCTTGTACTTTTTTCCACAGCCCATTCAGCTTCTAGAAAAACCTTACATCAATAGAAGAGGCAAGCTTGACAGTATGATGAATTTGGCAAAAACAAACAAGCAAACAAAAGGAAACTATTTTGTATTATTCTAAAGAATGGAAATCTGTGGAACCTTCTAATTTCTTGCTAGTTTCTGGTGTCCTTTTAAATAAATAATCTTATGAAAATTTCATTCTTTTGGTAGTATGCATGCACTTTGTAAAATGAGTGTATAAAATAATTTTGTAAAATGAATTATGATATGACCATAAGGGATTTACTCACTCCTTTATAAACTCCATAAATCTTAAAGGTAGCAAAGTTCATCAGAATATAAATAAATCAATAAATGTCAGTCTTACAGGTGAACTTTCAAACCCAGAGAAGTTAAGAGAAATGCCTTAGATAAGAATGTTAATGGCATAATAATATCCAAGTAGTCTGTATTATAATATAGGCAAGTATTTTTTCCAATGAGTTTCTAAAATGAATGACAGAAAACAAAATATAAATCAATGAATTAAGAACTTTATAAGAAATACTTTTGAAAAATAATGGTTTTGTGGAACCTTCAATATTGATACATCTTTTCTAATTCTTGATGACACCCATTGGGTCATTTTAAATTTGAATGCATAAAAACATCCACACGAACAAGAAACGGGCATATGTTTATATTTATTTTGGTTTCCATGGTAGTTTGTTATTTGCTTCAAATCACCAGATCATCCCCAGCATGGTCTGATTTTTGCTTATCTCCAGTAGCCCAGCATATTTATGATATTGTCATGTGCATACTGGGTCCTTGATAAATATTTGTGATGGCTGATAGAACTGCTGCTGTTGCTAACATGCTGTTGGAAAAGCCTCAGGTCTTTGTCAGGGAGATGCTTTTCTCTTCTAAACTAGCCATTGGCTCTTGTTTGACATTTAATAAGGGCTTTCTATTACTAGTTGCATAATAGCAATTAAAACCCTCATCAAATCTATCTTAACTGCTTAAAGTCTTCCACTAGGGAGCATTTTCCTTGGCAAACATCTGCAATAAAAGGCTATTTAATCTTCATAACTGAAACAGTCAGTTATGTTAATTTGTCTCTTTTATTGTCAGTTTACATTGGAGTCACATGCAGCTCAAATCTTCCAGCAAAACAGTTAGAAGCAAGGCCCTAGTGTCTGAAATCAGTTACAATTGGCCCAACATTCTCAATGGAAGTAAGTTAGACTAATGAAGATCTATGATGCTTTTTATTAGAGATTCTTAATTTGTGCACTCCAGTCTAAGAGCGAGGCTCCCAAACACTGCAGAGAGCCATTCTATATTAAAATTCTGACATCAGGTTTCAGTGGTGAGTGAATGAGCCTCCATTTCTACTGAATTTTCCTTAAAAATACTTTAAAAATTGTTCAAATTTAAAAGATAAAAAGTATTCATGTTTAAACATGTTAGTAAAAATCAGGCAACAATTAAGACAGTACACATGAAAAAAGCTTATATAGTGATAATATGGTACAGGCTCTGGTGTCCCATGGTATGCTGCCATGCCATCTAAGAGCTTATCCTTGAGTCTTCACCAAGCCTAGTGTAGGAGAACTCAGGATCTACATTAAGTTAGAATCTATATGTATATATAAGATTGGATGTATTCTTAGTGATTAAATTCTTGACAGCTTTTTGTGAAATGTTGGCATTATTTTCATTTCATAATAAAGAAACAGAATTCAGGGAGTTTAGCAAAGAGTTCAATATCCAAGACCATCAACATTTCTAGTCAGATAAATGTTATTCCCAAATACACATGAAGAAACATTTTTTTTAAAGTTTGAAAATAATACAAAAAGTAATTATAATGATTGCATTTTTAAATTTTGATTCTAAAGTTTTCCATAAACATAAAGACTGTTTCACAAGCTAAATGGATATAGGTAAATAAAAGAAGTCACAGGCTCTTGGACCCAATATTGGAGTAAGGCATCAATTTAAACTCACGAAACAGACCTTATTTTCAGTCAGAAGGTGGTTGGTTACTTCCATGATATTTATTCACTATTGTAAAATTAAGAATTTCTGGCTATCACAAACAATGCTGCTATGAACATTGTAGAGCATATACTTTTGTTGTATGATAAGGCCTCTCTTGGGTATATTCCCAAGAGTGGTATTGCTGGGTCCAGGGGTAAGTTGATCCCGAATTTCCTGAGAAACCGCCATACTGCCTTCCAAAGTGGTTGCACTAGTTTGCATTCCCACCAGCAATGGATGAGTGTACCCCTTTCTCCACAACCTCTCCAACAAAGGCTATCATTGGTATTTTTGATTTTAGCCATTCTGACCGGTGTAAGATGGTATCTTAAAGTTGTCTTGATTTGCATTTCCCTGATCGCTAAGGAAGTTGAGCATGACCTTAAGTGTCTTTTGGCCATTTGAAGTTCTTCTGTTGAGAATTCTCTGTTCAGCTCAATGCCCCATTTTATAATTGGGTTGATTAGCCTTTTACGGTCTAGTTTCTTGAGTTCTTTATATATTTTGGAGATCAAACCTTTGTCAGTTGCAGGGTTGGTGAAGATCTTCTCCCAGTTGGTGGGTTGCCTTTGTGTCTTAGTGACAGTGTCCTTTGCTTTACAGAAGCTTCTCAGTCTCAGGAGGTCCCATTTATTCAATGAGGTCCTTAATGTCTGTGCTGCTGGGGTTATACGTAAGAAGTGGTCTCCTGTGCCCATGTGTTGTAGAGTACTTCCCACTTTCTCTTCTATCAGGTTCAGAACCTGGAAACAACCTAGATGTCCTTCAATGGAAGAATGGATGAAGAAAGTATGGAATTTATACATATTAGAGTACTACTCAGCAATAAAAAACAAGGACTTCATGAATTTTGCATACAAATGGATGGAAATAGAAAACACTATCCTGAGTGAGGTAAGCCAGACCCAAAAAGAGGAACATGGGATGTACTCACTCATATTTGGTTTCTAGCCATAAACCAAGGACATTGAGCTTATATTTAGTGATCCTAGAGAAGCTAAATAAGGAGAACCCAAAGAAAAACATATAGGCATCCTCCTGAATATTAACCTTCAGCAGGCGATGAAAGGAGACAGAGACAGAGACCCAAAATGGAGCACAGGACTGAAATCTCAAGGTCCAAATCAGGAGCAGAAGGAGAGAGAGCACGAGCATGGAACTCAGGACCGCGAGGGGTGCACCCACACACTGAGACAATGGGGATGTTCTATCGGGAACTCACCAAGGCCAGCTGGCCTGGGTCTGGAAAAGCCTGGGATAAAACCAGACTCTCTGAACATAGCGGACAATGAGGACTACTGAGAACTCAAGAACAATGGCAATGGGTTTCTGATCCTACTGCACGCACTGGCTTTGTGGGAGCCTAGGCAGTTTGGATGCTCAACTTACTAGACCTGGATGGAGGTGGGGGTTCCTTGGACTTCCCACAGGACAGGGAACCCTGATTGCTTTTTGGGCTGGGGGGAGACTTAATTGGGGGAGGGGGAGGGAAATGGGAGGCGGTGGCGGGGAAGAGACAGAAATCTTTAATAAATAAATAAATTTAAAAAAAAAAAAAGTCCCAAAACAAAAAAAAAAAAAAAAAAAAAGAATTTCTAGCTAAGCTGGTCATTGTTGTGGCCTACAGTACTTACATGTGAGCAAGACTGGCAATTTCTTTTCTTTTCCAAGGCACCTTCTATCACAATGAAAGATAGCCAGTAAAGATGAAGTCTCCAGAAGACTACGTTTTGTTTCTCCTTATCCTCCTAGTAAGTGATTTTCATAGCAAGGTCTTACAGTCAAGTTGCAGAGCAGTGGTTCTCAACATTTAATACAGTTTCTTGTGCCATGATAACCTCTAACCACAAAACTATTCTGTTGCTACTTCATAACAGTGATTTTGCTGCTGTTATTAATTGTAATGTAAATATATGATATACAGGACTGTAACATGAGGGCTGATTTGCTTGTTGGGGTTTCTGTCCTGCCCAGTATCCCACAACTGGCAAGCCCCAAAGAAAGTCACACAGAGATCTCCATAAGTTATAAAACTGATTGGCCTATTATCTCAAGCTACTTATTAGCTCTTGTAGCTTATATTAACCCAGTATTTTTATATATGTTAGCCACATGACTGGGTACCGTTCAGCCAGGCAAGTTACATCTTGCTTCTTGGTGGTCTGGGCTGGAATGCCAAAAGAGCTTCCTGATTCCCAGAACATTCCTGTTCTCTTTGCTCCACCTCTACTTCCTGTCTGGTTTTCCCACCTATACTTCCTGCCTGGCCAATCAGCATTTTATTAAAATACATGATTGACAGAATACAGATAATTCTCCTGTACCACTTCCCCCTCTTTTTTTTAAACAAAGAAAAATATCCATAGTCTATTTTTGGGAATGTGGGCATAGTTTACTAAGCTACTTCAAGCTAGTTGGGGGTGCTGATAATCTTATGGTGACCAAAAGAAAATTTAACGTTATGATCAAGTCCTGATTGGAGTATCCTGTGAGGCTTGATCTTCTCAGGCAGCAGTCTTGAACCTGTTCTGGATGAAGAACTTAGATATCTGTCCCATCTGGTCCTGCCGGAGATTTCTTAGGTGGTCATCCTTGTTCAAACTGGAGTTTTCATAATTCAGAATGAATCCACAGCTTCTCATTTTCTGTGGAAACAAAAGCAAAATCTCTTCTCCAAAGTGACATATCTTTTGACTTCAATTTTAAAGTCAAGGTATTTTCAAAATACCTATCTTGGATTAATTCATCAGCATTTATAAGCAAATATTTTTTAGCAGCTGTTGCTCCTTCCTCAGCATTCCTTCAAACAATTCAAAAAGAGCATAATAGCATACAGTATCGAAATTCTCTGTGTATTTTTCATCTTTACATGACTTTATTTTAACCTTTATTACTCTTATTTTTACTTTTACTTTTTGAGACAGGTTCTCTGTATATTTTTGTCCTGGAATAACTCTGTAGACCTGGCTGTCCTTGAACTCACAGAGATCCACTTGCCTCTGCCTCCCAAATGCTGGGATTAAAGGAGTCTGCCACCACACCTTGATTTCATAGAGATCTGTCTGCCTCTGCCTCCCTGGCATTGGGATTAAAGGTGTGTACCACCACACCCTACTACTCTCTCTCTCTCTCTCTTTTATTTTTAAGGACTTTAACCTTTAGCCTGTATGTATTTTTAACACATAGTAAACCATTTAGAGGTTTTCTTCATCTTTGAATCTATCTTTACTGTATCTCTCTCTCTTTTTCTTTGACTACAGAAGTCATTAATTTACCAAGCAACATTGGTAGGATTAAAGCCATAGCTTTGACAGCTGGATCCAGTCCATTCCTTAGCTTTATGAGATTTCAGCCTCATGGCAGAGGTACTAGGCCAGCATCATGTTTATTGCCACAACTCTTTGGCATTTCAAGGTCCTTGCCATCAAGCAAGCTGTAACACTCTAATGCTCGCTCAGTAGCTGACCTTCTGCCTCAAAGAGTCAGAGTTTGCACTGGCAGGATGGCTCAGGAAACCGGCATTTTAAAATGATGCAGCTTTTTTCCTGCTACAGCTGAAAACTGAAAAGCATGCATTCAGCTTTCCATCAACACCATTTAAGTGTTTTGTGGCAGGACCTCTTAAAAGAGATGCAGGGTTTTGCAGCTAAAGCTGAGTCAGGAAGCCACTCTTAGATGAGAGCTCTTGCTTGCTTCTAGCAAGCAGAGCAGACCTGAGAAATTGGTGCTACCAAGAAAACATGATTTACTCTATTCTTTCCCAAGCTTTCTCAGGCTTTCTGTGGATGCAGTTATCCACATGGACACCATTCTGTAACATAAGAGCTGACTTGCTTGTTGGGGTTTCTGTCCCACCCAGTACCCCACAGCCAGCAATCCCCAAAGAAAATCACACAGAGATGTCCATAAGTTATAAAACTGATTGGCCTATTAGCTCAGGCTACTTATTAGCTCTTCTTATTCTTATCTATGTTAGCCACATGGCTCGGTACCTTTCAGCCAGGCAGGTTGCATCTTGCTTCTTAGTGGTCTGTCCTGGAATGTGGAGGGAGCTTCCTGCTTCCCAGAATACTCCTGTTCTTTTTGCTCCACCTCTACTTCCTGTCTGGTTTTCTTTCCTATACTTTCTGCCTGGCCAATCAGCATTTTATTAAAATACATAATTGACAGAATACAGATAATTCTTCCACACCACAGAACCTTATATACAAGCCCTGTGAAAGGGTTATTCAACCCCAAAGGGATCAAGATACAAAAGTTGAGAACCTTTCTTCTAGAGGGGAAACAAGAGCATTTGGCCTTAGCATATAACATTTGGGTCTGTTTGGACTTCATTGTCCAAAACTCAAGACGAGGTCACCCATTTCTGACTGAGGAGTTGTGTTGTTATCATTCTGTGGTGTGTAGTAAGATAATAACAATAGTCTCTATGAGTTCATGAGTGAAATATCCATACTGATTGGTGATTCTTCCTTGATAGCTATTTTTTCTTCTTTAGGCATCTAGATGTGCAAGGTCTCTTGACTTCTCAAAGATGGGTATTTTTTATTTTGCTGCAAAGACAAGAACAGAACCCTGCCCCAACCCTTGTGTGGTTTCCTTGCAACTTGTAGGATTGTCACCTCTATAGATGAGGTGTCATTTCAGTTTATCAAGATGTTTCTTCTTTTCAAATCAAATCCTGATTAATTTTGATGGTATCCATGCCTTTTTTTTTTCTTGTGTAGAGAAGTGTGAAACCGCTTCCTCAACATAGCATATCTCCTGGTTTCCATTCTGAAGTCAACACATCCTTGATGTACACTGGCTGATTTAATTTAAAAGGTTTTTTTTCCTATTAATCTTTGTCTTTCTGAAGATATTGCTTCTTTCTCATTAACATTAAAAAAAATTCAAGATTGATAAAGAGTTATGAAATCTATATCTGGTGGTATTTATCATCCCTTTGTTTTTACTTAATATATTCTTTATAGTTCTATTTGATCTTTCTATAACTGCCTGACCTGTAGGATTGTGTAGTATAACTGTAGTATGCTACACAATAATAAGCCAAAAATTGTTTCTTTTTTTAGAGATATATGCTGGAGCATTGTCTGTTTTAAATTGTGCAGGTAAACCTATGATGACCACAACTTCCAGTAAACATGTGATTATTGAATCAGCTCTTTCTAAACTCAAAGCAGCTGCCCATTAAAAACTTTAATATGTATCAGTGGTGTGATGTACACAATTATATTTTCCAAATTCTACAAAATAGAACGCATCCATCTGTCAGATTTCATTCCTATGAGAACCCTTTGGGTTACTTCCTGCAGATAGGGGTGTTTGGTTGTATGAAAAACAAGTAGGTCATCTCCTTATAATTTCATTGACTGGTTGCCATGTGACAGAAAAGTCTTTTTAAACAGTTTGCTAATGACATGATTTTTTTTAATGAAATTCTGAGGTAACCTAGACTCAGAAAGACAATTATCACATGTACTCACTCATAAGTGGTTTTTAAGCATAAAACAAAGAAAACCAGCCCACAAATCACAATTGCAGACAACCTAGACAACAATGAGGATCCTAAGAGAGACATACATAGATCTAATCTACATGGGAAGTAGAAAAAGACAATATCTCTTGAGTAAATTGGGAGCATGGGGACCTTCAGAGAGGGTTGAAGGGGAGGGAAGGGGCACGGAGAAGAGCAGAGAAAAATGTAGAGCTCAATAAAAATCTGTAAAAAAAAACAAATGAAATCCTGGTAGTTTATAAAAACGAATCAAAAAGAAAAAAATATTTTATTATTTATGTTAAATTTAAATCAACTAAAATGTTTTATAATGGAAGATACATTTTAATATGAATATTAAAAATACATTTAATATGAATAGTAAAAAATGTACTCACTTTGAATGCTTTTTGAGTTATATCAGTGACAATTATTCTTCGAAGACTTTGGGGGAATTACCAGTGTCTTCATTTCTTAAATCTGTTAGGTAGTTCTATGTGGTTTTTTTTTCCAAAATGATAGTGCCTCTGGCTTATCTTTGCTAAATGATAATGTGGAATGTGTACTCTGCTTATTTCTGATGGCATGAAAGGAATATACTCTTCCTCCATGTTTGCCTTCCTAGGTTCATCAACATGCCCTATCCTTTTTGTCATCCTTCATTTACATTTATGAGTGATTTTTACCTCACTTTTATCTTTGACCCATGTAGAACTTTTGCCAACCACAGGGAATTCACTTTTTCCATCCATGTGATCTATGCATTATTTCTCTAAGAATTTCATATATATCTTTAGTTCACTAGAGGCTTTTTTTTCTGATATTGGAGCCATAGATGTTGTTGCTATCTAACAAGGCTGCCATTTAGCCTTGCTCCTTGGTGTTGCCTTTGAAGAACCAAGTCTTTTTTTCCTTTTTATGGTTTTGTTTTAATCTCAAGGTTGTGCTTACTAATGTTTCCTTTTCCTTTTATATTTTTGCTTCCTTTCCTTAGATTTGAAATATAAAATCGAAATAATTTTATAGACCTTATCTCTTATTATTGTGTCAATGCATAAACAGAGGGAAAGCTCAAAAGTCAGGTGCCGGTAAACTTAGCACTAGAAATTTTTGTCTATAGGTAAAAATATGAATAAAATAGATGCTTATCCTTGAAATAATATGCTGAATGTTTTTCTGTCATGAGCCATTCATAGTTAATCAATACCATTTATACCACTCACTCACAGCAAGTAGCAAATTTCTTTCACTTCACCTCTAGCAAGCCATTTAACATTGTTAAAAATATGACAAGAAACAATAATCAGGGTTATTTCTCTTAAAGTAAAATCAGAGTATTATTCTTGATGACATTCATTGTATAGATCAAGACCTCTAGAGATGGGGAGAAACATCACACAATGAATGTGATTACATTAGCTTTTCAAGCTCATAAAAGTTAAGCCAACTTGGTGCAATAAAACATTCTGGAAAGTGTAGAAAATATTCTTCTGGTATCATCAATTTGTTTGACATATATACACTACAGATTGAGTAAAATATTGATTATGTTATAATGTACATGAAGGCAAGCAATAATATGGAACTTACAGTGATGGACATTTGTCATGTCAAATTCCCTCAACAGCAGTGGGAATTGGTGGTCAATGCCATTTAAAAAGAACAGATATTCATTATTAAGAAATGTGACAAATCTGATTGTGGTAATTAAGCAGAAATAGATTAAGTTGTACTTTATTCAAAAAGGAAAATCTCCCAGAATTCATTGCTGCATTCATTTAATTAATATTTCAGTGCAGTTCAGAAATAGTAGAAATATAAAGGATTTGCACATTCTACGTAAAATTCCAACAATTCCAAAGTTTCTTTGCTGAGCTTCTCATTACCAGAATTAATTGCTTAATTTTGACCATGTGAAGTTTGAATGAATTTCATCTAGTCCTGCTCTAAGATCTATTATGGTGGTTTGAATGATGATTACAGACACTTTTTATATTTGATTGGCTAAGTACCCAGGGTCTCTTAGGACAGATACTGATGGATTCAATGTCACCTGGAGTGTATGTCCTAACACTATTTCCAGTTGTTCCCTCTGCTTCCTGCTAGTAACACAAGATATTACTAGCATCTTGTTTTTACCCAGCCACAATGTCCGCTGCTCTTTGCCATGCCTCCCTTCTATGATATATTCTTATCATTCTGGAACCATAATCTCAAATAAACTTTCTTTCTATAAATTACCTTATACATGGTATTTATAATAGCAGTTGAGAAGTAGCAAATACATCTAACTAAAGGAAAGACATTTTGTCTTGGTTAAATTTTGATGTCTTATTTAGTTGTAGATATGACTCCTTTTCCTGGGGTCCAATGGGATGTAGTCTGAATAATTCCTCAGCAATGTGGGTTCCTCCATCACCAACTTCTAATAAATCATCTTTTTGCTACACTAGAGAATCTGAGTACTACACTTCCCAGAATTCACTCCTATAAAAATTGAAAGATATTTTGAAACGGGGTAATAGTCACATGCAGATTCCCAGCTGTTTTTGTGAGTGATAGTCTGTATTTTGGTTTCTTCTATATTTAAAAATTAATTCTTTTCATGAGATTAGAATTTAATTACCAAATATATCCTCCCCATTTTCTCCCTATATACCTTTTCATATGCCCCTCCTTGCTCTTTTTCAAATTTGTGGTATTTTTTTATTTAGCTGTTTTTGCATACATCCATATATACATACTCCTAAACATGTAAGTACAACATTTTCAGTCTGTATAATGTACAGAGTTATTATTCAGTATAGGATAAGCAGCTAGTGAGTTCTTTCTTAGGGAAGATTATTTCTCTTATGTTTACATTCCTTAGTTGCCTATAGTTCTTTGTGTAGGGTTGCAGTTTCCTGAGAGCTGCTCATTCACATGTGTATTAATTTTTGAAAATTTCACACAAAAGTTTTGATCATATTCTGATGTGGGAGTGACATATATCAACCTGTTGATTTCATTGGTTAAGCAATAAAGAAACTGCTTGGCCCTCATAGGTTAAAACATAGGTGGGAGGAGTAAACAGAATAGAATGCTGGGAGGAAGAGGAAGTGAGCTCAGACTCGACAGCTCTCCTCTCGGAGGCAGACGCCTCAGAGAGACACCATAGCTCAGCTCTCGGAGGCACACACGATAAGGCTCTTACCCAGGATGGACGTAGACTAGAATCTTCCCTGTAAGTGCACCTTGGTGCTACACATTATAAGAAATGGCTAGTCCAGGTGTGAGAATTGGCCAGTAAGGGCTAGAGCTAATGGGCCAAGCAGTGTTTAAATGAATACAGTTTGTGTGTTGTTATTTCAGGCATAAGCTAGCAGGTGGCCGGGATGCTGGGGACGCAACCCCGCTGCTCTTACTACTACAGTATTCACCAAAACCCTGTCTAGATCCACCCTCATAACCCTGTCTATGGATCTTTACCCTCCCCCAACCATGGAGTCCAATTTACATAGCCCAAATACTCTTGGGCTTGATCTCCTTGGAGCCAGCTGGTCAACTAGGAATTCTACACTAAAAGACAACTGACTCATCTCCTATAGTCATCATCTGCCAGGACTTTTCTACTAGGGACTGGAATTTATGCTCCCCTCTGTGAATCCATGTTGGACATTTGCCTAACTTGAACTTGTGTAGATTTTGTGCATATGGTCATAGGTGCTGTGAGTTCATATATGCAGTTGCCATGTGCTGTCCAGAACATGTTATTTCCCTATAGCTACCTTTTATCTACAGATCTTATACTCTTTGCACCCCCTTTTTCCTTCAAGATTAGTTAGACCTTAGAAGAATAGTATTACATAGATGTCCTATTAAGGGCTGAAGATTTGCAGTCTCATATTCTCTTTCAGGTTGACCAGTTGTAGGAATTGGTTCTTTTTCTCACTAGTACTAGTTAGGGACTTCAGATTTCGCTAATATTTTCAATTGTTTCTCAATAGACTTTTAAGAATCTTCTACTTCAGTTTTTACACAATCTGGTACTCTGTTCTCTATTTCTATGTAATTAATAATCTTATTTCTGTTTGTTCAAAACCTTACTACTAGAAATATCTATGTAAGAAACAGAATTGCTTCTATTTTCCTTGCTAAATTGCAGTGACTGATAAATCATTGTTAATTTCATGTTTGGGTCATTGGAGTTCATTTTCTTCAACACTCAATCCATCACACAGAGTTTATCATTCTCTTGTAGCAACACTGAACTCTTTCTAAGACACTTGCCTCTTTCTTAGTCATTTGCTTTGGTCATGTTGGGCATCATGTGATATTTTCTAATTCACCATGCATGTCTTAACAAATATGTATCATTATATGCAATATAACAAAATAAATCTAATTTAATATTTAATAAGGTGTTGCACAAGTACTACATGGAGTCTGCCAAAGACTATCAGTAGGTTGCTCAGACGCATCCTGCATCAACATGATTAATAAGGACCAAAGCTGTGAATCAACACAAATATTTTTGTTTATTATCTCAAGATTGTTGCTGCCATGATAGACAAAAATGTACTGGCAAACTCAGGGGTGAATGAAGGCAAGGCAATCTTCATAGAAAAGACTGGTGGTACAGATGATATGTTCAATATGGAGGATACTAGCAAACGGCAATTGAAAGATAATAAACAGGGCTAGAGCAATGACTCAGCAGTTGAGAGTACTTGCTATATTGTAGAAGATCTGAGTTCAGCTCTTAATACCTACATGGTGATTCATGATTTCTCTTCCAGGTGAGCTAGTTCATTTTTTCTAGCCTCCTTGAGCACCAGGCATGCATCTTGTTTACATGCACATGTTCACACCAATATTCATACAAATACAAAAAATAAATCTTTAAAAAATAAAATAATAGATAAGTGGAGCAGTTTGAAAGTGACGATGAGGTGGGAAACACAATTTGAAGAGATAAGATTAGAAAACGTCTTATGGGAGGGAGGCATGCCATATTTAGATAGTACAAGCTTGTAGCAGTAGTCAGTGAAATTGACACTCTTCTATTAGAATAATATGACTGAATGGACCTGCAATCAAATTTTGTTAATGTAATTTATAATGGGAGCTTAGGAAACTAATTTTTATGCCATTAGCTTTGTTGGATGTGAGATTTATAAAGATACATAAAATAGACACAATCCTTTAGAAAGTAGTTGACCAAAGGATTTATGGCAAAGAGAACATAAAAGATACCTCAGATCTTAAGGAAAAACTTTATAATTCTCAGAATATTGTTAGTCAGTATGTTCTCAAATTTGTTTAACAAGTTTGTTGCATGGACATTTTGCCCTCTGCCAATGTTGGAATGTCTTACTTAGAATGCCTGGTTATAACCAACATAATTGATTACATTAGGGTTAAGATTAAAGAAGAGAGACATAGATATAATCAACATGGGAAGTAGAAACTAGAGAAAGATAAGATCTCCTGGGTAAATTGGGAGCATGGGGATCTTGGGGGAGGATTGTAGGGGAAAGTGAGAGGCACGGGGAGCAGAGAAAAATTCAGAGCTCAATAAATATCAACAAAAACAAGAAAAAAGAAAAAAAAAGGAGCAGCACAAGCTTTACATAGAGTCACAACCAAAACTCTTGGTAGGTTTTCCAGATCTTTTTCTCCATAAGCTTACCTGTCATTCAACCCAACCACAACCATACACCAGCATGATATAGTGCAAAACTTGAAAAATCCAGAGAGCCTGCTACAAATTCCTGAAGATCAACAGAGAGATTCTTCTAAACCTACAGAAGGTGTACTTGTAGGATCAAAGTTACACCTATTTCCAGTTGAGGGGAAACTATTTCTGACACTCCGTTAACACACTAACACAGAGTGGTCCTAAGACACACATGAAGGACCATTCAACTGGTTCACAACCTGACAAGGTAGGACGACAGAAAAATATCCAAAAACTACCCAAGAAAGGCAAGATTAGATATACAAGACCAAAAATATTCTATCAACAAAACATTCCAAATGCTACACCCAAACACAAACTAACAAACACAAAACCACAATGTGAATAATCAAACCAATAGGTCAATTAGAATCCAAAATTTTAATATTCTCTGACAAAAAGATCTTACCTAGTATACTGAAAATATGATTGTAAAATAATAATTACAAATATGTTCAGAAAATCAAAGATGATATAAACAATTGTCTGAAAGAGGACCACAAAAATGACAATGAGTTGAAGAAAATAATTAAACAGTTCAAGATATGAAATGGAATTTAATAAAGAGAATTGTTGAAGGAGCTGTGGGCTGCGTTCCCGCCCAGCTCTGCAGGGCTAGCTTTACCAGAAATAATTACACAGAAACTGTATTCTTTTAAACACTGCTTGGCCTATTAGTTTTAACCTCTTATTGGCTAGCTCTTATATATTGCTCTAACCCATTTCTAATAATCTATGTAGCCCACAAGGTGGCTTACCAGGGAAGATCTTAACCTGTGGCTATGTCAGGTGGGAGAATCATGGCGACTGCCTGACTCGGCTTCTTTCTCCCAGCATTCTGTTCTGTCTACTCCGCCTACCTAATTTTCTGTCCTATCAGGCCAAGCAGTTTTCTTTATTAGTTAACCAATGAAAGCAACAGATAAGATACAAGACCCACCTCCACCATCTGAGGAGGAACTGAAATAAAATAAAATTCAAAGTGAAAAATCCCGAGAATCAAACAAAGAGCTGGGAGGAAAGTGTCATCAAGAACTTGGGTCAAGTTGAAGAAATAATAACAGATCTGGAAGACAAAGTAGAGGAAATGGATCACTCAAAGAAAATATTAAATCTAAAAGAAAAAGGGCAATGGTACATGCAGGAACTCTGAACTACCATAAAAGGATTAAACCAGTGATTAATGGTATACAGGAAGGAGAAGGTAAAGGCACAGAAATTATTCTCAATAAAATCATAGAAGAAATCCAAAAATCTATGGAAAGAGATACATTTTGAGGTAAAAGTTGCATACTGAACACCAAATATTGAAAAACAGAAGAGAAGACAGTCCCTACATCACAGAAGTATCAACACACCAAAGTGTGAAACAAAGAAAGGCAATTGAGAGCACCAAAAAAGACCAAGGCAATCTTGTCAGAATAATCTATTACTTTTCCTTTTTTAACATCAAAAGTAACTTAGTTCATTTGTGGAGAAAGAGTTAACAGAGCAGTCTAGACAATGGTTCTCAATCAACTCCTACAGTGGTTGAGCAACCCTTTCACAGGGGTCACACATCACATATATTGCACATGAGATATTTACATTAAGATTCATAACAGCAGCAAAATCACAGTTATGAAGTAGCAATGAAACAATCTTACTTTTGGAGGTCACCACAAAGTGAGGAACTATATTAAATTCACAGCATTAGGAAAGTTGAAAACCATTGGCCTACAGACTTTGGTTCCTTAATTAAAATTGATTGAAAAGAGAGTTTTGGAACACAGAGAGAAAATAAAGTACTGTTCCTCATTCCTTTGGTTTATAAATATTGTCTTTAAGCAAAAATAATGGCTGTGATTAATTTCTTTAGGGGAAATGTGGAGGGGGTGGGAGTATCATGTAGCTCAGATATGCCTCAAACTTGTAATGTAGCTGAATATAACCCCGAGTTTCTGATATTCCACCTCTGGGTTGCTGGAATAACAGGTGTGCACCACCACATCTGATTTATGTGGTTCTGGTTGTCAAATCCAAAATTTGGTGTACTCTCAGAAAGCACCTCTAAAGGTCAGCATTTCAAATTTTGTTCTTTTCATATATGTGAGATCTCTCTGTTGAAGAGTACAGTGCTAAAAACTTTTGATATGATTGGAAGAGTTAGAAAGATTTTGATGGTTGGTTCACAGGAGCACACACTGATGATGCCATAGGATGAGAACTAATATATTTCTGATTAATAGGATTTGAGATACTTCACAGACCTGTACACTCAGTTCTACCTTCTTTAGAGGTAACAGCAAAGGTTGAAAAGTCAGTGAGGATTATACCATCTAGGTATTCCCAATCCACAATCCTTCCTTTATCTAATCAAGACTTGGACAAACAAGGCACCTGTATCAGCAAACTGAAATAGTTTACTTTTCAGAAAGTGTCTAAGGCAGCAGTGTGATAAATAAAAAGTTCTTCCTTGGCTCTGATTTTGGCTTTTCTTGGGGGGCTAGGGTCCATGGAAATGGAAGACTGAAGAAAGAGGCTCTCAAAATCTCAGCTATAAGGATTTAACCTCACCTGTCTCATCTGTGTCCTCCATGAATTCTAAAGAAAAGTCTGGGTGTGTGGCAAGAACCTGTCTGACAGACATGTTAACTTGAGCAGTTTTTATACAGATGACACAAGACTGTCCTTCTTCTGTAGAATAAATCTCAGTGAGTGAATCTCTGGAAAGCATAGCTGGTATCTTTGTGTCTTCACAGTGAAGTATGCTTTCCCATCAGTATGTGGAAACACACAAGGAACTGCATAAGTGAGGCAGCTGAAACTTTGCATTACCATGATGTCACCACTAAGCATAGCTATGGCTCTGGGAGCTTCTTCTCAATTTGAGGACACTCAAGAGAAAGATGGCATATTGGCCAAATCCTAATGCCATTGAGGGTAGGGAGCAATCTAGTCTGTATCTACTATGATCACCTCTGTGAAGTCTATGCAGTAGTAATTCTGGATACTTGCTTCTGCTTTGGAAACCTGAAACCCACAGGCAGTGGCTGCTTGCTCAGAGGGACAACCAGAGCTGAAGGGAAAAGTGTGTAATGGTCTGTTGAATACTTCTTATTTTCCTAGTTGGGGGTGGTAGGCCACAGTTCACCACTGCAGTTTTTCTGGTACATTTTGAAGTCTTTATTTATTTACTACTTTAGATGTCAGAAACTCTTTGCTCTTCTTTCACCATGTGTTTTTGCAAGCACCTGGGAGTACATCTTAGGTCTGTGATAGTTTGAATATAATGTCATAGGGAGTAGCTCTTTTAGGAGGTATGGCTTGTTGGAATGGGTATGGCCTTGTTAGAGGAAGTGTGTCATTATGGGAGAAGGCTTTGAGGTTTCTTATGCAAAGGATACCCCCAGTGTGTCAGTTGACTTCCTGTTGCCTGAAAGATAGATGACTCTTAGCTATTCTTCCAGCACTATATCTGCCTGAATGCTACCGTGCTCCCCTGCCATGATGATAATGGACTAAACCTCTGAAACCATAAGCTGCCACCTCAATTAAAATTAAATGTTTACCGTTTTAAGAGTTGCCATGGTCATGCTGTCTCTTCAAAGCAAAAGAAACACTGACTAAAACAGTGTCTTACATCTTAAGACAGTTTAGCCTAATGCTGCTAATGCCCAGAAAATAAGGGGCTTGGGACAAAAATAAATCAAAGTGAGCATTGAAGTCCATAGACTGGCCACTTGATTACAGGCTGAATTCCTGCTCCTTAGGACACATTCAGCTGGCAGGGCTCCAGCCATGGGTCTTGCTCATGACAACGAAGCTTAAAACAGGGATGTAAGCAATTCTAGGTAGGTGTTTGAGAAATAGGTTCTTTAGTACCTGAAAATCTTTTAGGCCCTACAGATAAATCAGGATAATTGGTGTACAGTAAATGAATAGGATATCTAGGATAGACTTAAAGGGTAAATGTCTACTTTGAATCATGTTACATGTAATCTTGAAGAGGACAGAACAGTAATAAAACTCTCTGAGCAACCTTGCTTTCAGGAAAGGTTCTTATTCTCCATCTACTCTGCTGCTATACAGTGTCTAATTTTTTAGTGATATGCTCCTTGTGTTTTTACATAAATATATTTTAAATTATAGTTCTGTACAAAATAGCATTGTATTCAGAATGAATGTAGCAATTTGGCTCAAGACCCTAGTGTATAGAAATAGTAACCTTTGTTTCTTGTATCTTCTGGACAATGTATGATATAGTAGGTTAGGGAAATAAATAATTGCTATTGGTTAGGCAAGTTGACTTTTTAATATTTTTAAGTTTTTATAGATATTTTAAACCAGGAAGCATTTCTGCTGTTCAATAAAGGGGGAGGGACTAAATCACCATCTCACAACAAACGGGATTATGCAGACAGCCTTGTTTAAGCACTCTCAAACTCTATTGTCAGCTGTTCTGAGTATCACATGATGCAAGAAGTTTACAGCTAAGATAATACTAGACACAAATTTAAGCAAAGCCTATTGTTCTATCCATTTCTATCAGATGTTTATTCAGTTGATGTTGGATACAATAGCATGGGTGGAAGGCTCAAACTTAGTGATCTCTTCACAACCCCCAGCCATTCTTTCTGATAAATTCCACTTCTATATCTTTGAGTTCTTCCATAAAGCCTTCCGGTGTTTCTCCCACATGATGAACTTACTGGGTCTGGTTCTAGATGCTAAGAATCACCCAGAGCCAAGAGAAAACATGGCCAGGTCCCCCCTCCCCCACTCCCCCCACACACTGCTTCTGACAGCCTTCTGGGTGTAAGAGGCACTGGATTGGCACTATGGTTCAAGTCACAGTTGCAATTTGTTCATTCACCACAACTGACTTCTGGGGGAGAGTCTAGCCTAGCAACCTCTCTACCCCTAGCAATTAGTCCTGGGGATAATCACCTTCCCCTGGGACAAGTTGAATAATCTTTACCTGTGTTGTATCATTCTTGTCTTGTATAAAGTGTTTGCTGGGTTTTCAAGTTTCACAGAAGTCACTGAGCACAGAATTGGTCTTTCTGTCCATTTTTTTCTTAGAAAGTCTAGCTCAATGCAAATCTTGCCCAAATTGTCTTCGTGTAACCAAGACAGACCCCTTACCCTGCTTTGTCTTTTTCTTATCTCATCTGGGTTACTCTCTTACTCTATGGACATTCTTTATATGCCGGTTTAGTTAGTTCAGATCTGCCAAAGCTGCTCAAACTTCATAAAGTTTATATCCCAAGATGGGATTCAACAGAGCCACTAAAATCCCATAGCAACTTTAGGTTTCTGCAGAGTGAAATGCTTGTAACTATCCTATGAACATAGTTCTACCAGGTCCTATGAACTGGGATTCAAATACAGCTTCTTCGACTCCTAGTTCCAATAACAATGTCTGCCTTTTCTCTATTGTTTTTCATTGCCAGATATCTAAGGGGTCTTACCATTTTATAATCTCTCAGGTTTGGGAGGGTGGGGGAGTTTAAATATAGTTACTCTATTTAGGAGATAATGTTTCTCCATAGGCTATCAAACAAAAGCCTAGTACCAAACGTGGGCTATTTCTCTTCAAATTGTTAGTCAGAGAGATTTGCCAGAAATCTTCATAAGAAAAGAGGTTATTGCCAATGGTTTTTGGTTGATCATCATAAAACGATCGTAACAATTTACTGCGGAAGGTACCACACACTTTTGCTGCAGTACATGGGGGAACCAATGGGGAAGTACTAATGGGGAAATTTCTTCCCTGCTAGCAAGTTGTCATAGCAGGAGGTATGATGCACACTACTGGGGTGGGAGAATCAATATCTTACCCAGTTGTGAACTCCAGGTGCTGCAGGAAAAACCAGTCTGGTAGGACATAGGTGCAATAGTGGCATAAATGGTATATAGGCTATGGCTTAGCCAACACCTTTCTGATTGGGCCTAAAGCCTGTTTTACAAAAAAAAAAAAAAAAAAAAAAAAAAAAAGAAAAGAAAAAGAAAATCTGGCAAAAATTTGTTTCTAGAAAGAGTATAGGCTCTAGTGGAGAACATAGTATTTTCGTATTGCTAAGTGGACATTTTATATCTTTTATTTTTTTAATTTTTATTTTTATAAATAAAAATAAAAATAAATTGTACACACTAATTAGTACAACTCTCACCCCTCATTACAGAAGTTATTTTGTAGGGGAAAGAAGTTTATATGGAGAACCATGACTGGTCCAAGGGTAGAGAATATGTGACTATTGAGGTCTCAGGCATAAATGAGACATTTATATCAAACTTCCTTCCCCCAATGTTCATCAAAGAAGAGGGATCAAAGACTGCTGGAGAAGGGAGGATGCGTGTTGGTTTTCGGCCACCTGGCTAGCTTAGACCCAAAATTTTCACACCGAAACTGTGTTAATTAAATCACTGCTTGTCCCATTAGCTCTAGCTTCTTATTGGCTAATATCTTACATACTAATTTAACCCATTTCTATTAATCTGTGTATTGTCACGTGACACTGGCTTATGAACTAAAGTTACCAGCATCTGTCTTCAGCAGCTCCATGGCTTCTCTCTGACTCTGCCCTCCTTTCTCCCAGCATACAGCCTAGCTTTCCCTGCCTAGTTCTGTTCTTCCCTACCATAGGCTCAAAGCAGTTCTTTATTTATTAACTAATAAAAATAACACAGAGACAGAAGGACCTCCCACACCAAAAGATATTCTAAGAATCAGAGATTAAGGAGACCTGCTATGAAACAATGTCTTCTGCACATGTCATGGTAGGTATATATATGAACTAGGTAAACTTAAGCCTGAGCAAGACTGTGCAAGATCAAATGAATTAGTATTGCAGCATGTATGGCGTGGTTACAAGGTCCACATCTGATGAGCTATTGGCAATTGATGCCCTCTAAGGGAAGAATATTTTTGCTTTCTTTGGAGCTATGACCCCCTAATGTGTTGGCTATGTGCTAGTGGAAAACTTTATACCCATGTGCATACACACACACATACACAGAAACACTAACGAGATATAGTACTTTATTAGAAAAGGCGGACCAGAAAGTTTGGAGAAGGCTGTGGTGTTGACATGGTCTGAGAAGAATAGGGGTATAGAAGTGGAGGGTAGATACCAATTTGGTAAAATCTTTTTTTTTTGAAGGCATATATAATATGACAGGCCAATAAATATAGAATATAAGAGAACTAGTGATAGTCACAAACACTATTCAGAAATCCTTTGCATATTATTTCAGTTTCTACTTGAATCAGACCTTATTCATTCAAGAAACTCTAATTAAACTCAGTGGGTCTCAAAACACAAAAATAGTGAAACAACAATGAGAACAAAATGAATAAAAATAGGAAAGGTTTTCCTTGGGCTGAAAAGGCATTCAGCAGTTGTGGGAAGCAGAAGAGCAAAATCAATGCAGGATGAAAAAAATGACCAAAATATATTATATAAGTGTACAAAATTTGTTTGAGAATATAAAATATAAACAGAAAAATATGCATGGTGTGAGAGAATGGTCTATGTTCTGTCAATTATGTTTTAAATAAACGCTGATTGGCTAGTATCCAAGTAGGAAGTATAGGTGGGACAACCAGACAGAAAGTAGAGCTGTGTCAATGAGAACAGGAGAATTCTGGGAAGGAGGAAGCCCATTCTTCTGCATTGTGACCTGGCCACAGAGGAAGCAAAATGTGATTGCCTTGCTGAAATAGGTACTGAGCCACATGGCTAACATAAACAAGAATAATCGGCTAATGTAAGTTATAAGATAATAAGAAGCGTGAGCTAATGGGCCAATCAGCGTTTATTTAAAACATAATTGACAGAATACAGACCATTCTCCCACACCACTCCACATAGGAAAAGATGGAAGAAGATAGCTTAAAGAAATTGTCCTGGATGGATCCTTCCCTCACAGCCTTCAGGAGGAACCAATGCTTCTTACATATTCATCTTGAACTACTAATTTCCAAATCTGAGGAAAAAAATTACCACTATTTTAAGCCAAAAACTACTGGTTTATAAAGTGATCATTTAAAGACTTTAATATAAATACTTAAATGGACTGTACATTTGTTAATACACGTATTTTAGTATTCAAAGTTTGGCACAATCCTTAGAAATGTCTTGATTAAAATAAAACATGTTGGTGGCAGTGGTGGCTCACACCTTTAATCCCAGCACTCAGGAGGCAGAGGAATGCAGCTCTCTGTGAGTTCAAGGCCAGCCTGGGCTATAAGAGCTAGTTCCAGTACAGACCCCAAAGCTACAGAGAAACCCTGTCTCGAAAAACCAAAATAAAATAAAATATCTTAGTAATTTCACAGTGTGAATATTCATTAATCCTATAACATCATTTACAACAAACCTTGGAGTAAGGATATGGAGGGCTGGGCAGAGACATTTCCTGATTGACATGTTTATGCAGAGTCAGTTTGACCCAAAGTAGTGGAGATAGACACAAAACAAAGGCAAGTATTAAAGGACTTACCAGGGTTTTAGTCACCATTTGAGCCCAAATAAGAAGGGCATACTTATCAAGAAAAACAGGCTCTAACTGATTGCCTCATAATCAAATCCTCCAAAAGAGTGGGAATCTGGGCAATGTTAGGCCACAGTAGTAGTGTTTTATTTGTCTATTTCTGCTTCAAAGATTACTGATTTGTCTTCAAACATTTTGTTTTCCAAGTAAATTCCATAAAAGAGTATTCACTTGGCTCAATTTTGATTAAGTAATTATCCCTAATGTAGCCACTTAAACACAGAGCTGTATAGTTTGAAAATGATTTCCAAGACAGTGTGAGTACTTCAGCTGGTGGTGTTTGTCTTAGTTAGAGTTTCTACTGCTGTGATCAAATACTATAATCAAAAACAAGTTTGTGAAAAATAGTTTATTTTATCTCACTGCTTGTAGTCTATCGTCCAGAGAAGTCAGGTCAGTAAGTCAAAACAGAAGCCTGCAGGGAAGAACAGATGCAGAGGCCATGAAGGTGTTCTGCCTACTGGACTCCTCCCTCATGACTTGCTCAATCTGCTTTCTTTTAGCACCAGGAGCAGCAGCTCACAGGTAGCACCACTCCCAATGGAATGGGACCTCCAACATCAATCATCAATCAAGAAAATGCATTACAAGTTTGCCCACAGGCCATTCTCCTGTGGGCATTACACAGTTGAGTTTCCCTCTTCCAAAATGACTCTAGCTTGTGTCAACATGACATAAAACTAACCAGCACCATGTTGATGGTAAATTAACTCGAGGGAGCGTCTTTCAAAGACTCCATATGACCAGTTGTCACTACAAGTGTAGTGTAAATAAACCTCTTATGAATCACTTATATCAGTAAGTTTTCTGTGATTTCCTTCATGATGTAATGGTTATAGATAGTCCCTAGGAAATAACCCCAAAACTATAGATACTTTATTTTAGCACTGAGTCTCTGCTTCAACAAAAATGCCAGGTGTCAGAGAAACTTGTTTACCGCTCTAAAGTGATGCCATTTATAGCACGAGAACACATGAGAGGCCCATCAATTAAGAACTTTCAGGTCTAGACAGTAATAAGGATTAAATACTCTTAAAGTCCCTCTATTATAAAGGAATGTAGATTTTTTAATGAATTGGTAGAGTTAAGTAAGTAAGAATTTAATAAATTGATGAAACGGAACTATGAATTATTTTTTCAGGCAGATGCAAAACAAACAAACAAACAAACAACAAACACCCTTTAGTTTTTGCCACAGACAACTGCAAATACTAGCATTGCAACAAGGGGAAATGAGAGAAGTGGAGTAAACAAAGCACATAGTTTAGAGGGCAAGCATCACAAAAGCTTAATCTGCGATTCCTGCTAGAGTCAGGATGTGAAAGATACAAGTTGCTTACACAGTCTGAATAGCAGAAAGAGACAAGATGCATCACACAACCCCTGACTTCTGGAAGGACATCTGAAGTTTGCACTATAGGAAAAAAGGAGATGAGCACAGAGTGAAGTGAGACAAAGGAAGAACTGCTGATAGAAGCTGATTAACAGGCTGGTTACTATTACAGCCAACTATAACTGGTATGTTGTCATGATAATGGCAATGATGCTGAGCCATGTTGAGGTTTGAAATCACAGAAATAGTGTTGGCTTTCTACATATAAATTGAAAAAGCAGGAACTATGGTTGTGTGTGTGTATTTGTGTGTGTGTGTGTGTGTGTGTGTGAGAGAGAGAGAGAGAGAGAGAGAGAGAGAGAGAGAGAGAGAGAGAGAGAGAAAGAGAGAGAATTTGGATAAAGAAATGAACTTTCCTTCTTACATACAGCACAATTTACATGTTAACTAATTTTAAAAATTGACAGCAGGGCTTCCAGTATACTAAAGGGAGACAGACAGTGAAGTAAACTCATTTAAAAAATCAAATGTAAGAAACAGCAAAGTTGAGTGTGTGGCCCATGCCTTTAATCCTAGTATGTGGTAGGAAGAAGCAGGTGGCTCTCTGATTCAAGGCCAACCTGGTCTATAGAGTGAATTCCAGGAGAGCCTGGACTACACAGAGAAACCCTGACTTTAAAAATCATAAATAAATAATAAATAAATAAATAAATAAATAAATAAATAAATAAATAAATGTACAACAAATGGGAATGTTCCAGAAAAAAGTGGAAATAAAGTCAAATTCAACAATGTTTACACATTTAAACTTGTGATGTGTATCATTAAAATACTCACACTCTAAAGTTAATAAGGACCAAACTTTAGCTACAGGTGATTTTCTGGAGGTGTTGCTGCTTCCTGGAGGAAGTACATGCAAAGATAGAAAGTGCAAGATGGGAAAAGCCTACCAAAAGAAAGTAAAAAAAAAAAAAAAAAGGCCTTTGAATCATGTAGATTGATTTTAAGATAAAGCAATTACACGATAATGAAAGGTAACACCTTGGGAGGGCATGAAACAGTTCTAGATTTTTATGGTTCTTTTTTTCAAATAAAAGCACAACACTTCCATAAGACTTTAATGGAATCATTCAAAAATAAAATGCTATTATTACTAATTTACACATGAAAAAAGGTAATGTCTGGGAAATGTAAAGAATAAAGAGCAAATAATTTACATACAACCACACATCAACACTGATAATTACGGCAGTGTGATATTTAAAATAAGTGACCTAAAAAATAAATGAATTTCAAAAGAATTATGCATGGATTACCTTCTCTAAGTGAACTAAATCAAGCTTTTTGTAGAATTTTAAAGCTTGCTTCTAAATACTTCATGTACTATTGAAAATTCATAAAGGAAAAGTTCAGTGTATTTAACATTCTAAATATTACATAACTGAATTGTGGGTTTCAGCAAAAAGTGTGGGTTTCATAGAAACTGATAACATCAAATATTTATTTAAAAAGCAAAAACAATTAAGCAAAAATAAAGACTTAAAAGTTAGAGATATAAATGAATTAAATAAAAGCCTGCAGTATATAGTATAGGACACAGAATAAAAAGACTCAGGAAGAGAAGGACCACATTTGGAGAGCAAGCGCATAAGAAGGCTGCACATGATGTGGAAATACTGAGAAGTAGAAATTAACTTTGAAAATTTAGGAAAAACAGTTCATAAAATTGATACTCAAAACTCAGAAACATGAATAGTACAAATATAGTCGAACAAAACATTTGTATAGTTAAAATTCTTCTCAGGAAGAACTTCTAGGTCATTACAAAGTTATGTTCTAAAAACCCTGAGAAACAAATTATACTTTAATGAAGAAAGAAATGAGAGAAGTTTTAGACAAATAGTTTAAACTAGTTGTTTTGAACCTACACACCTGATCAAGCCAAGTTGGGAAAGGAAGTGAGGTCAGGAAGAGGAGATGTGCAGGTAGATTCCTTTGCCCTTGTGGCGTGAGAACAGAAGGCATCATTGATTTCAGGACCTTCTCCATCAGCAGTCTGAATAGTAACAAGACTCTTCATTTTAATGAGCTCATCACTAAAACTCAATAAGAAGCAGAGATCAAAAATAGAAATTAGAATAAAATATCAATGTTCACAAAAAAAAACTACTTTTCTTTGGAATAGATGCTTCCTCCCATTTTGAACTATCTGAGAGGTAGCTGCAGTAAGCTTTGAGTTACTCCATTATTTCCAGTGTACCTAAGAATGGTTTTCCTATGGAAGAAAATTAATTCTGTACATCCTTTCCCGCTGCATAGTTTTAAACATGAGCTTTCCAGTTAGACACAGGACATTAGGAGTGAATAATAAATCTTCTACCCTAGGAGAGAATAAAGAGGATGTGACTGTGTTTGACTTTAAACTGAAAGAGAACTGTTCTAATCAGAAGTCATAACTGGGATGTACATTGAGTCTTTTAAAAATCCCAAGGTATTGAGCTAGAATAGAATAGCTATAGAGTGCTTCAAATGCTATAGGCACTAGCAGGCAACACAACAGAGATGAATGAAAAGGATAATTACCTATTTTAGAGTGTATAATTAATGCTATGCTAATTCTCATGCTGAAGTATATATTCCAATTTAAAATTAATATGTGTGCTTGTATTTATATGATTGTGTGCACATATGTGTGTATATGTATGTATATATGTATATATGTGTGTATATGAATTATGTGTATATTCATATACACGTATGTGAGTGTGTTTTAAAATGGTTAATTTTATTAACAGTAATTTGTTTTACACACTGGGATTGGTCTCTACTTTCTGACAAGTGTCAAAAGAGATGGTTAAGCTTCATTGTCATCCAGGCTGGGTTTGTAATCCCCTAGAAATCTGAGAACATTCCCAGACAGAATTAATTGTGAGGAGAGACCCACAGTGAGCGTCAGGACCACCATCTCATTGACTGAGGTGCAGATAGGGAAGATTAAAAGGAGAAAACTGTCAGAAGGTGCTCATTCCCTTCTTTCCTGCTTGCTGGATGCAACAGGCTGTTCTACTTTACTGCCCCATGGGCTGTTTTGCCCCTCCTATTCCTTCTCCACCATGGTGGAGCCAAACCTCCAACCAAGTAAACCCTAATGATGTTGGATTATCCTCTGTATCCTATGAATGTGTTTTATTACCATTCGTTAATAAAGAATCTGCTTTGGCCAATGGCAGGGCAGAATATAGTCAGACTGGAAGAAATAGAGAGTAATAGAAATCCAGGGAGATGCCATATAGCTGCTGAAGGAGAAGGATACTGCCAGAACCTTCCTAGTAGGCCACAGCCTCATGGTGATACACAGATTAATAGAAATGGGTTAATTTAAGATTCAAGAGCTAGCTAAGAATATGCCTAAGATATTAGTCAAACAGTGTTGTTATTAAAATACAGTTTCTGTGTGATTATTTGGGTCTGGGTAGTTGGGAAACAAACAAGCAGTCTCCACCTACTGTCTCTGGTATGGATCCACATAAGACCTAAAAAAGTTAGAAAAAGATAAAAAGAAAGCTTCTAGACCCACAAAAACAGAGACAAGTGCAGTTTCTTGGTAGCCACATTTTTTTAGATAGGTTCTATTGGCTGGCAGTGAGCAGAGGAGAGGCTCCCTTAGGAGAAGGCTTCCTCACTCACTCAACATTAGCAGCAAATCTGCATGGTTTCTTTAAGAGATGGCTTCCTGGTTTGTGCTGGTTTGACAAATAGCTCTGGCTTTTTTGGGAGGTCCTGCACTTAAATGGGGTTTATGAGTTGTTTAATGGTGACATAGTGCTGACTCACAGATGCTGTGAACATACCTCTGCCATGTTGCATGCAGTGGAGTCAAAAGGCAGGGATGCAGAGTTGGTCCTAGCCATGCTGGATTAGCGTTTAAAGAAACAAAAGACTCTCCTTGTCAGAAAATCATTACAAATATGCAATAAAGACAGATTCAGACAAAAATAAACCTCTGAATGGATCACAATGTTTAAAAATTTTATATAAGGCCGGGCAGTGGTGGCGCACGCCTTTAATCCCAGCACTTGGGAGGCAGAGGCAGGCAGATCTCTGTGAGTTCGAGACCAGCCTGGTCTATAAGAGCTAGTTCCAGGACAGGTTCCAAAACCACAGAGAAACCCTTTCTCAAAAAACCAAAAAATAAATAAATAAATAAATAAAAATAAAAATTTTATATAGGCTTGGGATATAGAGGAAAAATAGTACAGACATGAATACAGACAGTCATAAATTAAAAGAGTAAAGATAATAAAATAAATATTAAGAATTAATAGAGTTAAAAATAAGCTACATATAGATGGAAAGGCACAGATAATCTGTATTATGCATATTATTGAACTTTCTTTGAATTTTTGACTGTTAATGAGCTAAATGCAGAGAGACATTTGATTGTCAGAGCTCCTAAGCTAAACCAACATATATATTTTAAAGGTATCTTGATTCCATAATTTGGGTCTAAGGATATGCTGCTTTGGAAAAGAGGTTCTGCTTCTGTTACCACAAAAGACGAGAACCTGTGGATTCCTTCCAGGCTAATGAGGTTTGATGGAGAAAGACTCCAAAAAAAAGGTCTCTTTCAAAATACTTGACTCAACAAAGAGCAGGAATCAGTTTGGAGAAAACTTGCACAAATTCCCAAAATGATTGTTTATAAATGTTTGCTTTCATTTAAAGGGGTATACAATATAGAAATGAATACTTAGCATTGGTATGGATTTTGATCTATTGCTATATAGATAAGGTCAATTTTGTTACACTGTGTATATGTATTTCTGCTTTCTAAGGTATTGTGTTTGTGCAGCTCATTTAAAGGTGTAATGTATAGTTAAGAAATACAGATTAATAGATTATTTATTAATAGACTATCTATCATAGTCAAACTTTAGACCCACAGAAAAAAATGACTGTTGAACTTGCTTAAAGACAGTTCTTCAGGGTTCCTGCTTCATGAAAAAGTCTTCCAGACATTCTGCAGGACAAAGAAGAAAATGGTTGACAAACTGCCAATATATGTGAAATAGTACTTCAAATTTTCTGCTTCAAGGAAAAGTTTTCCAGACTTTTCTTTATTTGCATGTAGACTGAGGATGGATTTCCCACTATTACAGATGAACTTAGTGTGACTGTCCAAGCAGCAAGATGTCTCTGTCAATTCTAAAGTTTTGGAATTTGCTTACAATGCACTTTCTGTTTATTCAGGTAATATTATATCCTTCAGGGGTCTTTGAAGAGTTGAAGACAGATAGTTATAGCTTTCCTTAGTTATGATAAAAAATAAATTAGATATGAACCTTTAGATTCACAAAGAAATATTATAACTGTAATTCTTGCTTGATACCTGTTTTACTATATGTAATTTTATTCTGTTAAAGTTAAAATCTTCCTTTTTATTTAGACAGAAAAGGGGAGGTAATGTGGGATTCCCCTCTGTATACTATGAACCATTGGTTAATAAAGAAGCTTTTAAAAAGAGCTTTTTTATATCATAAAGATTTTTCTGATTGCAGGCCAGGTAAAAATCTAGCCAGGCTGCAAGAGATTATATAGAGAGTGTAGGCAGGGTCTGGGAGATGCCATGTAGTTGTCAAAGTAGAAGGACACCACCAGAGCTTTACTTGTAGTTCATAGCCTTGAGATGATGCACAGATTAATAGAAATGGGTTAATTTAAGATGTAAGAGCTAGCTAAGTAGATGGCTAAGATATTGGCCAAAAAGTGCTGTAATTAAAATATGGGTTTTGTGTAATTATTCTGGTCTGGGAGGTCAGGAAATAAACAACTAGTCTCTGCTTACACCCTGACTCTTCTAAAGCAATTCTGTCAGGTATTCTCACACAAAAACATTCCACAAATCTCCTAGGATTAGAATACACCTCAAGAGTTTTCTGTTTGTATGTGGAAATGTTGAGGTGCCTTTGAGAATTATGGAATCCTTATTGGCCTGCGGAGTTGGGATTCTGGAAAACTCCATGGACAGCCCAGTTGTTCCCAGTCATTGTCTTTCAGGTTTCTTGCTTTGTGAATTCCAAGACTAGAATTCAGGAATCACAGAAGGTGAGTTTTAGAGAGAAGTTTATTTTAGATTCATAGATGGGAACTAAAGAAGGAGAGGGCATATATAGAGCTTCTAAATAGCAAGAGGGATCTCAGGAAATGGAGTACCATTGGACTTCTGGGTACTAGTCTGGGGAATTTGGATAGGATTTATAGAATAAAATGGGAGAGAAGAATGGGAGGGGGCTGAGTGAGTCAGTCCAGGGCCCCACCAAGAGTCCTGATGGTTCTTCTTGGTATTGATCAGTCAACTAGGCTGATGAGTTCACTTAAGATAAATCAAATAAGTAGTAACAAGAGCCTGTCACTGTGCCCTAAGTCTCCAGCAAGGACATTCTCAGAAGAGTGGACTTGGAGTCCTCCATCTTACTGCACATTTTCTAATTTTTGTTCACATAAAAATTAAATTAATGAAAGAGAGAGAGAGAGAGAGAGAGAGAGAGAGAGAAGCATGCAATTTTAATGATAAAAAATTAAGTGTCCATAACCATAAACATCATTGAGACTATGAGGAAAATTATAGACAGAAATTCTCATTTCACAAATGGATTCTACTTCTTAGCTTGCTCTCTGTCATTATAATAAACACCCCACCCAAAGCAACTTGAGGGAAGATATTTACTTGGTTTACATTTCCACGTCAACACCTATCACTGAGGAAAGTCAGGTGAAACCTCAGAGAAGGAAGCTGGAGGCAAGAACAGATGCAGAAATACAGAGGAGTGATGTTTATTAGCTTGCTCTCAGGTTCACCTTTACCTGCCCAGGGGAGGTATCATGTAGAGTGGGCTGGGCCCTCCCATGTTAATCATTAATAAAGTTTGCCCCACAGTCTTGACTACTGGCCAATTTGATGTAAGCATTTTCTCAAATGAAGTTCCCTCTTCCCAAATCACCTAAGTTTGTGTCAAGTTGACAAAAATTTCAGCCAGCACACCTACGTAGATTAAGGTATGAATTTTACATACACACAGCCATATTATGTAACTCAAAGACCTTTGCTGACATCTCTGTAGCTTACCTTATTCCGTCTCTTCAACTTGGAGCCATCCTTCATCAGTTCATTTCTTTGGTAATTTATGCCAAAAATATGAAGTTTAGGTAAGGAAGAAAAGAGCTAGAAATACAGATTAGAAAAGAGGAAATACTTCACGTAATTTGGAAAAATTTTATCTTTACTGAAAAAGGAAATAATAAAAATACTTAAATAAATGCAAAGAAATAGCCTTTCAAATAGATATTCATTTTATCTATCATCTATATTTATATTTTCCTACTGTTAGCTTTGGAATGGAATTTGGTGGATGACTGATTTTTCACATTTTACTTTGTATTATTTTCACAACAATCATATTTAACATTTTAATTTAATAAAAATACACATTCTAATAAAAGACATTGATTCACTGTATTAAAAACAAGCCCATGACATTCCCTTTTCCTTCACAAAAATTTATAGACACTGAAAACATAAAGGAGCCCATGAGACCACCAGACCAGACAGGGCTGCATCTACTTCATGAAGCAGATGCTTGCATTTTCTTTTCTTTATGTTCTCCAGGAATGGAAAGAGTCCCATGGCAGTCTATTTTTGGGTTCAATTATCTTTCCTCTCTTGAAATTTCCTCCTCTGAAAAAATCAATTCCCCAAACTAAGAGACATTGTTAGTAAAAGATTATTTTTAGTTATTATTCTCAAGCATATGGTTTGAATGATGAAGGGTAAAAAAATCAAATATCTGATAAGTGTGCCAAGCAGAATATTTCTCTTGAAGGATTTCCAAATGACCAAGCATCTGACTAAACTGTAGAAGGCTTCATGAGCAAACACAGAGGACTTCAGAATTCTGAAAGCTTTGCCATTTTATAGATGCCTAAGTATTACACCAGCCACAGATGGAAGTAAACAGTAATTCTGACCTAAGTAATCTTATATATCAGCAAAGAAATGTTAGACTCCTACAACTCATAACTTAAACCAGAGAACACAAGAAAACCCTCAAGTTTATTCAAGAATTCTCAATTTGGTGGGCTTTTCTATATCTAATAAATATTTGGTGGCATTTTCTGCTTAGGATATAAAGTGTCCAATAAATCAATTTTTGGTCAATGTATAGCCACATCCAATGAAAAACTAAGGTAGATAAAGAAAGTCACAAACCACTGAGGTCATCTTATACCTGATCTTAAGAGTGTCATTCTTATTCAAACATAAGTCTCACTTGTGGCTAGTATCATTAAAATGTCAGCACCAGATACTTACTATTGAACTATTAATTTTTTTATAAAATATTTCCAAACAAAGTAGACCATCATAAAGGAGAAGCAATTTGCTGAAATTCTGTCAATATCGGAAACTATTTTGGGGGAAGTGCTTTAAATATACTTAATTACTTCTTCATCCTCATTCTTGTAACTTCAGCCTACTCATTTTAAGTCCTATTCCAAACTCAGCTAAGTGGACAAATTTTATCTTTCAAGACCGAAAACACAGATGGACAGTGTGGTTAAATGATTAGCCATTGAAGCCATAGGAATATTATTTAGCAAGAACTATTAAGATGCCCCTTCCATGTTTTATTCGTATAAACTACTTTTTTTTTCATTTACTTGTTCTGCAGTGTGCTATGAGAGAAATTGTAGGCATTTTTTTTTTCTGCATTGGATTTTCGGTACTATCTGGAGACAAACATGGCTGTCACAAATAAGGGAGAGATGAGTCTGGTACTTAGTGTTCAGGTTGGGCTGGTACTGAATAGTTAATGAGACCCTTCTACTACACCAAAGAACCAATTATGCAACCTGGATGACAGTATTGCTCAAGTTATGGAACCTTGTACTACTATATCCAAGGTCTTCTAATTTGTTTTTCTTTGTCTAGAAAAAGTTCATTACAGCATGCCCCTGTAGCAGCTTCCCCACTTCCCTGCTCAGATGTTACCAATAGAAGGTTCTCAGTGTGCTTCACTGAGCACCAATGGCAGTCGCTGTGTTTGCTTCAGAGCATAGACTATGTATGGCTTGCCTTATTCAATTAGCACTGCATCTTTTGTGGACAGAATCATGTTCATCACTTCATAAGATCTCAATAAACATGGGTAGTAAGAGTGAATGTATGCACATTTATGTTCATTGGATCTATCATTTGTAATTAGCTCAGCACTCATGAGAATTTTATAGCTGTTAATACTGCATTCACTGTGTACAGTTGCTGAGAGTTCACACTGGCAGTGCACATGCTCTCAACAGGAGGATACTCAGGCTCTCCTCTGAGGCTTGAATGTGAAATGTCCCCAAGTTTGAACACATGGTCCCCAGCTTTTAATACTGATTAGAAAACAGTGGAGCCTTAGAGGTAAAGTCTACCAACAGAAAGTGGGTCACCAGGAGTGGGCCTTGGGGGTATAGCCAGCCTCACTTTTTGCTCGCTCTCTCTCTCTCTCTCTCTCTCTCTCTCTCTCTCTTCCTGCTTGCTCACTGAGAAAGAATGTGATGAGCTCCAGCTCCTGCCATTATGATGGAATGAGATGACTGTGGGGCACAATAAGGCCCTTTCTCCCTTAAGTTGCTTTGGTTTAGGTATTTTATCATAACAACAGAAAAGAAACCAAGAAAATCTTTCTTTTGAAATATTAGTCAAACCTTGCTTGAAAGATGACCACAGCTTCTCATGCGGGTCTCTAACACCTTACTCACATGGGTTTGCTTAATTCACTTGGTTTTTGTCTGATCCTGGTGCTGTGCCTTGTTTTTATTGAAAGAAGAGTGGTCATTCCCAGTGAAAAGAAGAAGACCGCAGTCTTTTTCAGCAAATGACAATCCATAATAACTATGGTTTTCAGTTCTGTAAATTGAAAACTTGACCAGACAGACTCTGCTTCCCTCTCATCTTAATTGTCACGAGCATCCACACAATGTGCATATTGTGTGCTACTAAACAACTGATATATAATGGCTGTGAGGCCTGAAAGCCAAGTGTGCATTGAGACTTGCTTCCCATGTCTCAGGTGCTCACACACATTTTAAATTAAGAAACTTCTTTTTCTTAGCCACTTATAAATATAGTTCACAGCTACATTGAATAAAGCCACAGGCTGTTATTTAGAAACATAAAACAGGCACATGAACAAATTCACAGCAGGGCAACAATTTTCTCTTTCTTTTAGCCTCTTTCAAATGCCCACTCACAGATCCTTAAATTACTCTTTGCAGAAAGTAAAGGCTATACAGTTAAAACAGTGTCTCTGAACCACTGTGCTGTCAGGAACAAAGTAGCAAAATACACACAGCTGCCTCAGTTTTCTGGCTCCTTCTGCTGTGGCAGAACTGATGAGGGTCTTCTTGAGAACCCAATGGTGTGTGGAGGAACAGTTTGTTCTTCTGACCATATGGAAAAATTCTCCAAAATATGTGTGACCACCTCCTGTAGCAGAACTCCTGGGGCTTGTGAAGTAGGATCTGAACCTAGTCCTATCAAGATTCTTTACTCTTCCTTTTAAAATCTTTTTTTTTTCAAAAAGGAAATAGATGAAACAGTCTTTAAATGTCATATTCCCATTTGGTTAAATTGAGTCCTATCAAACATAGTTTATTTCCCTTTTCAGTTTCAAATGGAAAACTAAATACCCTATATGTTTGTCTCTGCAATACTTCAGATGAAACATCAATATGCTACCCTTATTACCCACTATTCTCCAGAATCTAGTGTCTCTTCTTACAAAAAAAGCTGGTTATTTTGTCAAGATAGGCTATCGTTTCTACAGTTTAAGGCATCCCTGTAATCTTACATATTGGCATTATCAAGCAACCTTCACTTAATAATTACAAACATGCTTTAGTGCTCTGGTTGTCTATGGAAGACTTTCAGATACAGGGCTGTGTTTAGTAATCTGAACGTCTTATCTCTCTTTGGACAGGAAGGAGCCGAGAGCCCCAGCAGCCAGGCTGCGGCAGTACATCAGTGGAACTGAAATCCAACCTCACTCATTCTGTCTCTTCCGCTTGGAGAAAGGAATTGTCTGTCACTTGTTTTAACAGGCAATATAGCACTGTGTTTCTCATTTCCTGAGGTAATTTTTGAAGCATTGCCAAATATTTCATGTATTTCAAATTATGCAGAGATTATGCTGTTCAAGGTTGAAGGTGACAGGTGATGAATTCACACATTTTACACTCTTGGTGTTTCTGTGGGATTTTTAGCTAGCAATGTTTTTGTGGTAAGCATGACAAATTACAATAGTGACCTCTTTTCTGCTACAGTTGGTCACATAAATATAAAGTTGTTAGATTCTTTTGGGAATGCAGGTCTTCCCCAGAAAAGTGAAAAAGAGTGTTTTGGGTCTGCTTGTGAGATGTAAATGAGGTGCAGCGACTACATTAGCATGTACCTGGTCCTACTAACCAGAAAACAGGAAGCATGCAAAATGGGGCCAAAATAGCAAGATTACAGAATTCTGGTCCATGGTGCGCACCATAAATTCTGTTATCTGATTGCTAAAACACATTTAAACACCTGTAACTGTTTTTAGGCCAGCTAGTTTTTCTTTGATGAATCTAGTTTTTATTCCCATCTTGATATCTTGCCCATGGTACACAAACAGTAACTTCCAAGCTGACTTCCATTCCCCAGAAGTAAGACAAAGATGTCTTGAGGTCCTACATGATTATTTTAGAAGTATATTATGAGTGGATAGAAGACCCAGCAAGACATTTAGAAAGTATATGTATCATACATTTTATAATACCAGAACAACAGCAATGAGCTATCTTTTCCTTTCCATTCATCTTCTGCTCAGTCATCCATTTAACAAACAACATAACCAACTAGCTAGGAGACCACTTCATATCTGCTTCCTTCTTCCAATCTAACTTTGGAAAAATCGCTTGCCAAACTTAAACTTCAGTTTTCTGTTAAATTAGTACCTAAAGATGATGTGGGTGATATGGAGAAAAGAAAAATTCATATAAACATTTAGCATATTAGAAGATTTCACGGTAATTGCTCAGTAAGTAGACATTCCGTGAAAGAGTGACAATGACTTAACAAAGCACCTTCTATTGTAAGTCTGGTGCTGTGCGAAGCATACAGTGCACAGTGAGGTCAAGGTCAAATATAGTTACTCTCTGCTCTGGAGGACTTTAGGCCAGCAGCAAAGGCAGATGTGGAGTAAAGAGATGCATATCTTATTATAGTGGCACTAAGCCTTAAGATAACACAAATAAAGATGGGGCTTAAGATTTTGGTCCTGGAAGTCATTAAATGAAGGTAGAACACTCAGCCATTCCCTGCGCAATTCAGAAAGGTGAATTACTGCCTACTAGCTACCACTTTTCCAGCCGGTTTCTTCTTCTTTTTCCCCCTTTATGTTTCTACAGTATCTGATACTTTTCTAATTGTGACACAGTGAGTTTTCATCCCAGTCTAAGTCCCACGAGTTTGAGACCAATAATTTATTTTTGCTCATGGTTTTATTCCCAAGGTCTTGTATTATAAGTTGGCCCATTAAAAAGGAAGAAAGGAAGAAAGAAGAAAGAAAGAAAGAAAGAAAGAAAGAAAGAAAGAAAGAAAGAAAGAAATTCTGAATAGACAGAGATGAGAGAGGGTAAGTCTGAGGCAGGCTCTTACATTTTCTTCCTTTTTATTTTTTAATTGATGTTTATACTTTTTATACTATAAGAATACAAGAAATATATTGCACTTATATTGTATGTTCAATCTACTCTTAATCTATTCATTTATTATAGTAAGGCAAAAAAAAAAAAAACATGGCCTCTGGAATAACTTGTAAGTGGGCTTTGGTTCTGTTCTTGTACATTCTATATTAGCTCTGAGCAATTTATTTTCACCATAATATAAATAGTTCTGGTGATTATATATATATATATATATATATATATATATATATATATATCAGACATTTTGGTGTGTATGTGTGTGTGTGTGTGCATGTTCATGTAGAGACCAGAGGTTGATGTCAGATGCCTACCTCAATTGCTGTCTACCTTTTTTTTTTTTGAGACAGTGTCTCTTTCACTTAACCTGGAGTTAACCAATTTGACTAAAATGTGGGTCCAGCAAGTCCAAGGAAATCCCCCTTTTTTTTATCATGCCCTATACTAATATTATTAGCATAACCACCAGGGGATGCTTTTTTTTAAGTGAGTGGTGAGGATGGGACTCAAGTTCTTAAGGTTTCAAGGCAGACACTTTACTAACTGAACAATCTTCCTAGTCTCACCCTATTTTTACTATATAATGTGTTATATGACATAGCATTTAGAGGAATGTCTTCATACAGCATCTGTTATTAAACACTTGCTAATGTCTTCTAATGAGTTGGACAAGTTTAGAAACAGTAAAAACACTAAAATGCTACAATTAATATTTTTCTGTGCACAGGTAATTTTACCAGCCAGAAGAAATTTTTATAAATTAACACAACAGTTTTTCCACTAAAATTGCTCCATTTAGTCACCTAATAAGGAAAAGCAAAATGATGCTGCTTCAAAAATTATTTCTCAACAAGTCACCAGTTACTACCCTGAAACTTTCAAGTTTAAATTATTCTGGATGTATTTCATACTTGACATAATGCTGTAAGCAAATCTGGGTTGAATTTGACATTTCATTTATTGAAGTTATAAAATTAGTTTTCTTAGCTGCAAAACTAAGTCAGCTAAAATGATGGTGCTACAAAGAGTCAGTGTAGGCTCAACAGTAGTTCTTAGTAACTTATCAATACATTTATCGTAGCTGCATATCCAAACACTTGAAGCATAGTAAGGAATTTATTCAGACTGTAAGCAATTCTAGGTAGGTATTGGATTATCAGATTCTTTAGTGTCTACAAATCTCTTAGGCTCTACAGATAAAGCAGGATAACTGTGTATATTTGTTGCAAGGGAGAGGGCCTGCTTGTTCTTCCCAGCCTCCTGGCTAGCTTAGCCCCGAAATAACCACACAGAAATTGTATTAATTAAATCACAGCTTGGCCCATTATTTCTAGCCTCTTATTAACTAACACTTACATCTTGATTTAACCCCTTTCTATTAATCTATAAATCACCACGTGGCAGTGGCTTACCGGAAAAGTATTTAACCAGTGTCCGTCTCAGGCGGAGGATTCATGGCATTTCCCTGACACTACTTTCTTCCTCCCAGAATTCAGTTTTGTTTTCCCTGATTAGCTAAGTTTTGTCCTATCAAAAGGCCAAGGCAGTTTCTTTATTCAATGAAACAAAACATAAACAGAAGGACCTCCTACAATATATATTAAATGAATATCAAATCGAGGACATATTTAAAATGTACATGTTTGTTTAGAATCATGATACAGGTAATCAGGAAGAGGGCAGAACAGTAATAAGACCCTTTGAACATCCTTCCCTTTCTGCAATGGCTCTTATCCTCCATCTGTTCTGCATGTTCTACAATGTCTAATTTTTTTGATGGCCTGCTCCATATGCTTTTATATAAATATATCTGTATATCCTGTAAATTACACTTCCTTGAAAAATAACATTGTATTCAGAATGAACTTAGCAAGTTGGCTGAAGGATCAATTGTGTGGCAATATTATCCTTTATTACTTGTATATTCCTGATTACTTATGTGCAGTGGGGTGGGAAAATAAATAATTGCTATTAGATAGGCTGCTTAGATTTTTACAGTTGTTGAAGTTTTCATAGGCATTTATATCAGAAAGTATGTGTACTTTGGAATAAAGGGGGGGAGTTATGGGGAAGACAGTGAAGGACTTAATTCATGAGTTGGAGCTAGGTTTTAGGATGAAGAGAAGTAATAGCTGATCAGCATGGACTTTGGATAAAAATGGCCAAGAGTCACTGTGAGGACTTTTACTCTCAGGCTGTTGGCTGCCAAATTAGTCTCCCTCCAGTAACGATCCTCAAGTTATCTTTGGTTAATGAACTGATCTGAACGGCAGGTATCTCTGTCTATTAACTGCCTTCTCCTGTAGCTCTGTGAGCTTGCAGACTTTCTCTTGTCCCAGAATCTGGTGGCAGCCATTGCTGGGGCCTGCTGTGAGGCACATTATTGTGAGACAAATCTCGCTGAGAGGAGGTCTCATTTGAGAGCCCTTGCCTGAGTCAACAAGCACATGATTTAGGTTTTAATTAAAGACAGAACCAATTTTAGGAAGAGGTTGGTCACTCCTGGACAGGAAGAACGCTATCTACTCTGTGTAGCTGCAGTTATGGGTTCACGTCTACCTGTCTAGTGAGGTGCTAAGGGCAACGTTTTATCAAGACTCAGGAAAGCAAATGACACTCTAGTTCTCTTGAAAAATTTAATAGCTCAAAATTAAGAAAGAAAAGGAAACACATTCATAATTTTACATATATTTCCTAACCAAACATATACATGTATCCAAATGTAGTTTCAGATATGCCATACTATAAATTATCAATATAATTTTTTTTATTTTGAAATTGCTTTCATTACTATTATATTTTATTATGTGAATTTGAAGGATTCCATGGTCAGAGACGTCAGAGAAAAACTCCGTGAATTTCTTTCCCTCCTTCTACTTTTATGTGGATGCTAGAGACCCAGCTTGTGTTCCCAGGCATGTGCGGCAAATGCTGTTCACAGAAAGCCATCTCCATAAGAATTCCTTTTCAATTCAACTTGTTTTACTGCCTAAAGATGCAAGTTGATGTCAGGAAGTGGTGGCACACTCCTTTATTTTCAGCACTTGGCAGGTAGACATAGGTCAATCTCTGTGAGTTTGAGACCAGGCTACAAAGTGAGTTCCACGACAAGCAATGATGTTACAAGGAAGAACCCTGTCTTGAAAAAATAAACAAAAGTGAACAAGAACAACAAAGACAAATAAACAAGCAAATTTGAAGATACAATTTGAAATCTATAAATATAATGTAAGAAAAATATTTCTGAATTCTAACTCTTTCAGCCTATACGCCTTTGCAGCAGGTATTTATGGTACTGCACTATTTTAACTGTAAATCCCAGGATACCTGTGACAACAGATGCTTCACAAATGTGATTTACTTCTTTGTTTTCACTCTTTCTCCCCAAAACTAGAAACTGTTGTTTTCAATCAAACTTTTTTGTGCTAATATTTACTTATAATTGTATTAATGCTTACTTATATTTGTATCAAAAGCAGCATAAGATTTACATGTATACAAATGCCATGTAAAGTATGACATCAGCTTTCAAGAGACAATGTTCCATATTTTTCCTCAATGTTTTTTCTAGGTGAAATCTTTTTCATCACTCTGAACAGTTTATTTTTACAGTTTCTACTCTGGAGCTCAGAGATTTTGGTTCATTTCTATGACTGACTTAGCTTCTTTCTAGTGGTAAAATACTTTTTTGGCAGAGTCTTCTATCCGGAGTTAGATTCATTCTTGAGCGAGAACCCTCAGGGCATTCTGAAACTTAAAGCATTCTGGCTCAGAGATCATGGGTATTTTGGAAAAGCATGCAGAACTCTCAATGAAGCACAGTGTCAGGAGCGCTGACCTAAAGATTGCAATAGCAGCGATTTCCAACCCAGCTCCTACAGTGTGGAAAGGCTGATGTCATGTGCGGTCACCATGGCTCCTCATGGAGTGGGTAGCACAGCTGTCTCTCACCATTGCCTGGTTCTCAAGCCTATAGGATCTGCATCACTTGTACTAGAAATGCCCTCCCTAATTCCAATGTACTTCCTCGTTTCCACCAAACACCCATGCAGGGGTGCCAGGTCAGAAAACATGTAACCCTGAAGATCTCTGTAAGATTTCTAAGCAGCTCAACATGTCCTAGGGAGCTTCCTCCTCCAGTAGTTGTTTATGGCTTCTATAACTGTTAGGAGGGACTCTGTGAGCTTTGCTAGTTTCAGAAAATTTCTGAGACTTGTCGTAGTTTGCTTCCTAAGTCTCGAACCTCACTACTTCCTTCCTGGAGGGAAGGGAGAAAATGTTTCACGTTGGTGGAATCTTATGTACTATGCTTCCTCCATTTTCCACCAATCAGATAGAGGAAAGGGGACAATAAAACATAAACAGCAGTATGATTTCTAGGGAGGAGATTCTGCCCAGATGACCTCAGTTGGAGAGAGGGATCTGGGTATTAAGCTAGGAAGCATTACGTGTAAGAACCAGATAGGTTGCTGATAATTACAGTATGTCAACACTAGGTTTTAGTTTCCCTGGGTTTTAAAGGGAAGCCCCTTCATTCCTTCAAGGCCAATGTCATGCCTACCTCTCAGACCAGTAACTGCTTTATTGTTATTTTATTATTATTACTATCACTATTATTATATTTAATGTTTGCTTCAAGAGTGCCTGGACATAGAAACACAGAAATTAAGTTTTTTTTAATTTATTTATTTATTAAGGATTTCTGCCTCCTCTCCACCACCGCCTCCCATTTCCCTCCCCCTCTCCCGATCAAGTCCCCCTCCCTCATCTGCTCGAAGAACAATCAGGGTTCCCTGACCTGTGGGAAGTCCAAGGACCACCCACCTCTATCCAGGTCTAGTAAGGTGAGCATCCAAACTGCCTAGGCTCCCCCAAAGCCAGTACGTGCAGTAGGATCAAAAACCCACTACGATTGTTCTTGAGTTCTCAGTATTCCTCATTGTCCGCTATGTTCAGCTAGTCCGGATTTATGCCATGCTTTTTCAGACCCAGGCCAGCTGGCTTTGGTGAGTTCCCGATATTAGAGTATTACTCAGCAGTAAAAAACAAGGACTTCTTGAATTTTGCATACAAATGGATGGAAATAGAAAACACTATCCTGAGTGAGGTAAGCCAGACCCAAAAAGAGGAACATGGGATGTACTCATTCATATTTGTTTTCTAGCCATAAATAAAGGACATTGAGCTTATAATTCATGTTCCTAGAGAAGCTAAATAAGAAGGTGAATCCAAAGACAAACACATAGGCATCCTCCTGAATATTAACCTTCATCAGGCGATGAAAGGAGACAAAGACAGAGACCCACTTTGGAGCACCGGACAGAAATCTCAAGGTCCAAATCAGGAGCAGAAGGAGAGGGAGCACGAGCAAGGAACTCAGGACTGCAAGGGGTGCACCCACACACTGAGACAATAGGGATGTTCTATCAGAAATTAAGTTTAACTAAAGTTAAAGATACATGGATTTTTTTTTTTACCTGAACTTGAAAGAAGGTGCAATTCATAAAGTTTCTGAAAATCAAGAGTGCTGTCTAGGTTAAGAGTATAGTAAATGATTATTTAACTTTTGGTTATAATGTTCCCAACTCACTATTTCTACCCTTAGTATCTAGTGCCCGCTGTAGAATAAGCCTTTACTATAAATTAATTGAATGCATGATTGAATGGCATAATGTCTATGAGTCACAGGACAGATCTCTTATCAGCCTACCTCAAAAGAATGAGAACTGAGAGAACATCTTTGGGCTAAATTTACTGACATTTTTTTACCCAGTTTTATGTATTCCTGACTAATTAATGAGTAATTATTATACCTGAGTTTATGCAAATTATTGAAAAATCACTTCAGATATTTTAGATATTTAAATCTAGGCATCCTTACTTCCAAACTAGGCAGGTCGAGAAATTTTCTATTTTCTTTGAAATATTTCCAAGCAAAAAGATTCAATGAGTTCCCTCAATAAATAACTCTAATATCTGAACAACTTATCTGATTATCTACTTTCCCTTGAAGCTATTTCTCCTTGTTCTGTCCTTGGTGGTAATAGGAAAAGAGGTAATAACACCATCCACACAGCCAAAGACTTTTCAAGGTAAATTATAGAAGACACAATTTCCACTTGCGAAGAGCATACAATCTTCCAAAGGAAAAGAACAAATGCATTAGCCATGCTTGAGTGAGAGAGAGCTATTTGGGGTAAGGCTTATTAAATGATTCCTTATGTATGGCAGCACTCTAGGGTGAGATCATTATTTGTCAGTGAAACAACAATACAACTCACTCTTCTATAGGAGAGAGGAGGTCTCAGGTGTCCTAGTTAATAACTGAGAGGACTAGGACAATGAAATTATTCGGGATCCACTGTTTGAAAAGAAACACTTCAGTCTTATCTAAGCCACGGAAATATGGTCACTCCTTAAGCATTTCAGGCTACATCCAACTAACTCATACATATAATCAATATGATTATATGCATATATACCTTTATTCACATATCTGTAGGTAAACAAATTTAATTAAGAGAAAAATCAAAGTTGTTTACCTACAGTATAATTAATCCTCCCCATTTTTGTATATTTTTCTTGATGCATAGTAAGCTGTGGTAGTATAGATTGTACATATACTTGAGGTTGCCACTATTGATTCAGAAAAATGTATACTAAATGTATTGAGCTGTTAGCTTCATTTCTTAGATGAAATTTATATGTTAGGAGCACTAGTCTTAATTTGGTAGCATCAAAGTCAACAGCCATGCCAAAAGTTCCTCATCAGCCTCATAGGAAGAAGAGTGCCTAGTAATGTAGTGGGAATAATGGTGAAAAAACACAGAAGGCATTCCTTTAAGGAAATAGCAAATTTGATTTTAGTAAACAGACCCCAAACTGATGTTAGAGACCAAGTTACAACAGAAAATAAAATCTAAAATCTTCTCCTAACTGCTCCTAAGAAACCTTCAAGGAAAAGGCGACTTTTTAACAAAATTTAAAAGGTGCTGTGTAGGAGGGTCACTGAAGCTACTGAGACGTCTTAGAAGTGGCAGGAGTCAGTGGATTCTGGCAACAACCACTAAGCCTCAATTTAAATTAGACTGGGTTTGACATTGACTTTGGTCTTTGTTTGGGGAAGGTTCACATCTGTTCAGAACATAAATCTGTCTAAAGTTGGATGAGTGAACACTTGGCTCTACAGCAATGCACTGAAATAGGAACAGCCTGACCACATTCCCAGCCCAGCCAGAGCTGATATCCAATCTTGTTATATTCATTAGTTTCATCTTTCTTTTTCTAGATAAGATGTAATAAGGGATTTGAATTTTCCATCTTTCTCTCCCTTTAGTAGACCTCTGATGGGGCTATTAATGAGTGGAATGGCCAGAGGGCAGGCAGCCTTAGAGAACAATGGATGAAACAGATGGCAAAATGAATTCACAAACTGGATAAGGCCATTTAATATCCACTCATCATTATGATTAAACATTCGGGAGGTGGATTTTCTGCACATTAACTTGACAGTACAATCAGAGACACAGCCTTTCTGCAGTTCACTTTAAACACATGTCGAATATGGAGCATAGATCACTCAGCAGTTCTGAAAACTGCTCAGAGCAGCCCTTGGATCCTTACATGACATTTAAAGTTACCTAAACCAGCAAGATGCAGGTGAAGGCTTCTCCTCTAACCCAACCACACTACATGATTAATGTATATATTTCCATAGCAATGCTACAATCATATTAATTTCTGTCATAACAGAAAAAGATGTCATTGCCAAAATAAAGTTTGCAGTCCTTGGCACAGGCAAAACCAAATGTCACCAGTGGTTTCACAGTCTGTGATTCTGCTGGGGACACTCACAAGGAGAAAATACTTTCAGCTCACTAAAAGTAGCAGCATATCCTTAGTAACCTGATGGAGGAAGGTCATTGGTTAAATTAAAAGAAACTGCTTGGCTCTCATTGGTTAAGAGATAGGTGGGAGGAGTAAACAGAACAAAACACTGGGAGGAAGAGGAAGTGAGGTCAGACTCGGGTGTTGCGGGAGGTCCTCCCACTCCTCCAGCCTATCGCTGCTGAGATACCAGCCCCTTGGGGCGTGGTCTCTCTCCCTTTAAAAAAGCGGCCACTTCCCTCTCCTCTCTCTCTTCTCACTTCCTGCTCCGCTGGCGACTAGACTCCTGGTTGCGTTGAGTAGAGGGCTGTTGCCTGGGACAGTGATCTGTAAGTTTTTTCCCTTTTAAATAAATATCACCCTATTAATCATAATCCCAAATTGGTGTGGCATTGTTTGTGACTTACGCCTTCATTTTGGCACCCAACGTTTGGTTTTAGAACCTCTCCCGGCTCGCAGCCGCGAGTTCGGCTTGGCGGCCGGAAGTTCGGCTTGGTGGCCGCAAGTTCGGCTTGGCGGCCGCAAGTTCGGCTTGGCGGGAGCCCTTGCTTCCTCAGCCGCTGCCTGTGCCTTGCAGCGGCGGCCTTGGCCTCCCGTGGTTTGCTCTTTTCTGAGTTGTTTTTAAATCTCCCTTGCAAGCACAGCTCTTAAAGTGGCGCGAACCAGAGCACGCGGTTGCTGAAAGCTGCAACCCCTCAGGGTGACTCTGTCACGTGGAGGCATAAGCAGCTTCCAGATTGCTCTTCTCTACCCCTGGATTATGGGTTTCAGGTTCCATCTCTGGAATTGATTTAATTACATTTACTTTGTTGAGAAACTTGCGTTTTCCAGTTTTTAACATCTACTAAGGCACTGAAACAGGACATGTTTTCATCGCGATTCTGCAACAGCGCCACCTGCTGCACAATAGGTAATATGGCAATTTTCGTTTCTAACGCAAATTTTACTGCTTTGTTTTCACTAATACAATGGATTAGTAATTTTATATTTACTAATACAATGAATTACATCATACAAGGTTTATATGATTATGGGAATACCTTAATTTGCTTGTTACTAGGCTTCAGTTTTCTTTTCCATATTCTATCATTAAGGAAGAATATGGCACTCCTAAGAATGATAGAATCTTTACGAACTAATAATGAACAACTAATTGACAGAATTAAAATTATTGAAAATCAGAGGTTATCTGAACAAGTGGATACTATGACAGACAAAATTGATTCCATATCCAAGGGTATTAGAAAGTTACCTGAAAGGGTTCAGGCTATTGAATTTGACCTTCAGAGTTTATCACAAAGTTTTGATAAGGTAACAGACAGAATGTACCTCCAAGATGGGAATCTACATGATATACAAGAAAAGTCTAAGGAGGACATGTTATCTTTGAAGGAAAAAATTAAAGCTTTGGAATCACAGGTGCAGAATGGGGACCAAAAAATTGATACCTCAGTGAAATCACTGGAAATATATACAGGTCAAGAGATTCAGGATTTAAGAGAGACAATGATAAAAAGATTTGAAAAGATTGGAGAAATTATTGCAGCTGGTGAACAGAGTAAGGAGGCACAAGGACAGGATACAATGCCTCCACCAGCTATTAGAACTGGCTTACCCAGGGTTCTAGCGACATACCCTGTACTTAATTCTGACAAAGCGTCAACTTCTAAAGGCTCAAAGGGAGTCAGAGAAGCTAGATGGACACCAATAGCAATGAATGATCTGAAAGAAATTAAGCAAGCTGTTGTTAATTTTGGCTTGCACAATGCATATGTAAAGGAAATGATAAAGACTTGGGCTTCTAATGCTAGAGCTATCCCCCATGATTTCCATCAGTTAGTGTCTGCAGTTTTAGATAAGGGACCTTCCTTGATGTTTGGAATTTATTTCAGAGAAGAATCCAAACATATGGAACATCAAGGAAGAGCAAAAGGTATTGAGGTTTCCCAAGATCAAATTCTTGGTGCAGGAGAATATGCTGATCCACAGGTCCAAGCTCTTTATGACGATGAAGTACTGTGTCTATGTCACCAAGCAGCTTTAAATGCTTTGAATAGGATACAAGATCCAGCAAAAAGGGTTGAATCATATACCAGAATTAGGCAGGGACAGAGAGAACCCTTTATTGACTTTTTGCAAAGATTGATTAAGGCTCTGGACATAGGGGTAACAGACCCAGAATCTAGACGAATACTTCTTGAATCTCTAGCTTTTGAGAATGCAAACATAGAATGCAAAAAGATAATTGGGCCTTTAAAGTCTAGATCAGCACCTATGGATGAATGGATTCAGCATACGATGAATGTTGAGACGTTTAGCTATAATGATGAATCTTGGGTAGGAGAAGTGATTTCCAAAGCAATGAGGAGACATCAAACTGCCAGGTGTTTTAATTGTGGTAAATTAGGACATTTACAAAGGGATTGCAGGCAAAGAATTTCTAGGAATAATATCTCTTCTGGGAATGACAAAAATAGGAGACCTCGGCCTTCAGGTATATGTAGGAGATGTGGTAAAGGCAGGCATTGGTCCAACGAATGTAGGTCAACAACAGATAGACGGGGCAATCCGATATCATCGGGAAACTCCATGGGGGGCCTCTCGCAGGCCCCCAAGCCAACAGTGGCCCAGTCATTCCCAGTCACAGTGGAGAACGTGCCTCACCAAGAAAATTAAAAGCTCCAATTTCTGCTGTAAAAAGTAATACTGGTCTAAATGATGAATTGCGTGTGGAGGATGAGTCAAAAAACCCAGTAGGACAGAGTAAACGTATATTTTGGCAGACTTCTATTAATGATCAAAGACCAAAGCTAAGAGTCTGTATAAATGGCACTTTTATTGAAGGCTTATTAGACACAGGTGCGGATGTAAGTATCATTACCCCAGAATCTTGGCATCCGAATTGGCCTCTTCAAGAGGTAGATGTTCAGTTCCTAGGAATTGGAACCCTATCTCGTGTAAAACAAAGCACAAGATGGGTTGAATGCATAGGGCCCGAAGGGCAAATAGGAAGACTAAGGCCATATATAGCCAATATTGCCATAAATTTATGGGGCCGTGACCTGCTACAGCAATGGAATACCCAGATTAACATTCCTGTATTTCCAGGAATTCATAATTCGGGGAAGGATTTGATGAGGTATTATGGAAAAAGGTCACCAGCCATTCAGGCTGTACAAGAACATACAGCAAATACCAAACCTTTAGAGGTACCAACAGCCCTACCTTTAAAATGGCTAACTGAGAAGCCAATATGGATCAAACAGTGGCCTCTAGCTGAAGATAAACTACAGGCATTGGAACAGCTGGTGCAAGAGCAACTAGATGCTCACCATATTGAAGAATCAACCAGCCCTTGGAATTCTCCTGTGTTTGTTGTAAAAAAGAAATCTGGTAAATGGAGAATGGTGACAGATCTAAGAGCTGTCAACAAAGTAATTCAACCTATGGGCCCACTACAGTCTGGAATTCCTTTGCCTTCCCTGTTACCAAAAGGATGGCCTCTTATAGTTATTGATTTGAAAGATTGTTTTTTCACTATACCGTTACAAGAAAAGGATAGAGAAAAATTTGCCTTCACAGTGCCTACTTATAATAATTCTCAGCCTAATAAGAGATATCAGTGGACTGTCCTCCCACAGGGTATGCTCAATAGTCCTACACTGTGCCAATATTTTGTAAGTAAGCCATTGGAAATAATTCGTAAACAATTCCCCAAGTCCATCATTTATCATTACATGGATGACATCTTGTTATCTGATTCAAATAAAGATACTTTAGAAAGGATGTTTGAAGAAGTAAAGAAAGTCTTGCCTAGGTGGGGATTACAAATTGCCCCTGAAAAGATTCAAAGAGGAAATTCTATTAATTACCTAGGTTACAGAATAGGGTTAGAGAAAATTAAAACGCAAAAGGCACAAATTAGGAGAGACCGCTTAAAGACTCTTAATGACTTCCAAAGATTGTTAGGAGACATTTCCAGTCTACGACCAGCTGTTGGGATAACACCTGATCTAGTAGTTCATTTAAACAAAACCTTAGATGGTGATAAAGATTTGAATAGTCCAAGAGAACTGACAGCTGAAGCAGAAAAGGAACTGACAATGATTGAGGAAAAATTACAGGAGGCACATGTGGATAGGGTGAACCCAAATCTTAGCTGCATCCTAGTCATATTGCCTTCCAGAATTTCTCCTACAGGGATTCTAATGCAGAGGGAAGATATTATTTTAGAGTGGATATTTATACCTAATAAACCAAGTAAAAAATTAAAAACTTATGTGGAAAAAGTCTCTGAATTAATTATAAAAGGTAAGCTGAGACTTCGTCAACTAGCAGGTATAGACCCAGCAGAAATTATAGTGCCTTTTACTACTGAAGAAATAAAAAAGTTATGGGAAGACAATGAACCGTGGCAAAGAGCTTGTGCTAATTTTTTGGGAGAAATTAATAGCAACTATCCCAAAAGTGGTAGACTTAACCTCATAAAAAGAACTTCTTGGATTCTTCCTAGAATTGTACGTGATGCTCCAATAACTGGAGCCCGTACTTTCTATACTGATGCAAATAAATCAGGGAAAGCAGGTTACAAGTCAGATGAATTGAGTAAGGTGGAACAAAGCCCTTATAATTCTGTCCAGAAGGCAGAATTATATGCCATCCTTATGGTGCTAAGGGATTTTAAAGAACCTCTTAATATAGTTACAGATTCACAATATGCAGAAAGAGTTATCTTGCATATTGAGACAGCTGAATTTATACCAGATGACACAGAGTTGACTTCATTGTTTATCCAGGTACAAGACATAATCAGGAACAGGCTTTGTCCGATGTACATAACACACATCCGTTCCCATACAGGTCTGCCTGGTCCTCTAGCCCAAGGCAACGCTGAGATTGATCAATTATTGATTGGAAGTGTGTTGCAGGCCTCAGAATTTCATAAGAAGCATCATGTCAATAGCAAAGGCCTAAAGAAAGAATTTTCCATTACTTGGCAACAAGCTAAGGACATTATAAAGAGATGTCCTACTTGTTCTTTCTATAATCAAACACCGTTGCCTGCAGGGAGTAACCCAAAGGGCACTAAGAGAAATGAAATCTGGCAGATGGATGTGTTCCACTTTATAGAATTTGGTAAATTAAAATATGTACACCACACCATAGACACGTATTCAGGTTTTCAATGGGCTACTGCCCTGAGCTCAGAAAAGGCTGATTCAGTAATCACACATTTATTGGAAGTTATGGCCATCATGGGTATACCTGCGCAAATAAAGACAGATAATGGTCCAGCATATGTATCTAAGAAAATGAAACGCTTTTTTGATTATTATAATATAAAACACATTACAGGTATACCAAATAATCCTACAGGTCAGGCTGTTATAGAAAGATCAAATCGTACTATAAAGGATATGCTGAACAAACAGAAAGGGACCGAAAATACCCCCAGAAATAGATTACATAATGCTTTATTAACCTTGAATTTTCTTAACGCTAATGAGAAAGGAACGACAGCAGCAGAGAGACATTGGATAATGGAAAAGTCTGCTGAACTAAATCAACCGATTTATTTCAAAGATGTGCTGACCTCTCAATGGAAGCCAGGAGATGTGCTACGTTGGGGAAGGGGTTTTGCTCTTGTTTCCACAGGAGAAGAAAAATTGTGGATACCATCAAAATTAATAAAGTTTCGATTTGAAGAGGAGAAACCTCTTGGAAAGGAGAAATGACAACTCATCCACAATGATGATATTCATACAGGTGGTAAGAAAAACATATAGAATGGGGGCAGGGTTCTGTTCTTATCTCCACAGGAAAACACTCATCTTTGAAAAATTCAAGGGACCCTGGATATTTGGATACTGACAGATGGAAAAATACCTGCCCAATAGGAAATATCAAGAAAACTGAAAGGGTTGTGTAAGTAATATTAAACCATATTTCTAAATTTATAAAGCTGGTTTTGAAGTTGGACTCTGGCTCAGTCCTTCTCCAATTCCAAGCCTGTTAGTAAGAGAAAAACCCAGAGTTTCTGGAGTTTCTGTCTCATGTCAAGAGCCATGATATGGGACAGAAAGAAATATGAGTTTAGAAAACATCTTTGCTTTTCTTCATATCTATCATACTTTTCATTGAATATATCTATCATGTCTTTCATTGAATATATATATATATATATATATATATATATATGTCTATATGATTAATGCTTAAGTTTTTCATAATGAACAATGAGTTTTTCCTGAAGTGACATTTGAAGTTTCCAGGAAGAAGATGGGGCCCCATAACAACAACTCCACCTGGTTGATATGACGTCATGATACTGATAGCGCTACAACAAGACCTGCTTTGGATACCAGCTGCACAAGACAGTTCCAACTTGGTTAGCTGAAATGGTGCACATCTTATACAACATTTTGGCCAGACCTGCACAAAATACTCAGAGACTATTGGCAATTTTAAAAGACATTGATCTTGAAATTTAACCATCATTTTACTTTCACAGGATCCCCCAGAAAGAACGTCGCCCCTATGACAGCTGGAAGTAATTTTAGAGGACGACGTCCCCTCTCCCAGTAAAGTTTGCCCTTGGGTTTAGGGGCATCATTTAGGGGTTGATTATAATTAGTATACGATTGAGGGTTGGGGGAGGAATTTTATAAGCTCAGGGATCATTTTGAAAAAAAAAAGAGGGATGATGGGATAATAGATTTGTAATTGTGAGTTACTGTTGTTAGACAAATATATTGATATAGATTCTTGTATATTGATACAAAGTTAAATTGTATTGACTATTGTATGCATTCATGTTTCTACCTCTGTTTAAAACATTTTTTATGTATTGACATATATTGTATTGTATATATTTACCATATTGCAGTGTACATTTCTACCTCTGATTAAGATACTTATATAATGTTCGTGTATTGGTATATATTTACCCACTGCAATGTATATTTGTACATTGTTTATATTTGGAGGTCATTGTCCTCATTTGTTTCACAGTCGTTTATTGTCTTAGTCTTTAAGTTAGATAGATATTGAGAATTATATAGACTAATAGTCATCTAAGTTTGTCATTTATAATTAGACTAATCAGGTTCTTTAGATATATAGAGATTATACTCAGTATAGATAGATAATCTTCAACTTCTTCAAAGAGCTGTAGAAAATGGCCTTTAATCTAACTCAGAGTTTTGTGGTAGTGAGACACAATTGCTCCTGGCAACACCACTCTATTCCCGAGAGAATGTTGAGCACCAAAGACACTCCACCTGGAGCCTTTCCTTTTGGCAGAACTGGCCTTGGGGCAAAGAAATGCCCATACCTCAACCACTGACAAAGATACAGAGCGTGCATCAATGGATAAAACAGGGCTGTCTTATCCTGCCAAGACAGGGTAAGATAGTTTTGAAAAGTTGCTTGCCTTTGAAAATGGTGTGTCAGTTATGTTAGGCCTTAGCCAAAGTTGGTTGCTTCAACGCTGCTAATGTGACTTTGGGTGATTGCCTAGGTAGCTAGTTGTCTCTGTGATTTGTTGCATGTTTTGGAAGTTGTTTTACTGAACTTCCTAATTACCCAGGTAACATTATTTCCCTTCTCAGATCTTTGATGGGGTTGAAGACTATATAAATGTAGTTACTTCCTCTCATGACTTGGCCAAGTTATTTAGTATACAAGACCTAAGCTAGTTAGAATAGGATATTTGTACTTATTGTATATAATTTCATAGTAGGTTTAGAACTCTCTTATTTAAACAGAAGGGGGAGGTGTTGCGGGAGGTCCTCCCACTCCTCCAGCCTATCGCCGCTGAGATACCAGCCCCTTGGGGCGTGGTCTCTCTCCCTTTAAAAAAGCGGCCACTTCCCTCTCCTCTCTCTCTTCTCACTTCCTGCTCTGCTGGCGACTAGACTCCTGGTTGCGTTGAGTAGAGGGCTGTTGCCTGGGACAGTGATCTGTAAGTTTTTTCCCTTTTAAATAAATATCACCCTATTAATCATAATCCCAAATTGGTGTGGCATTGTTTGTGACTTACGCCTTCACTCGACAGCTCTCCGCTTGGGAGCAGACGCTTCAGAGAGAGACACCACGCTCTGCTCCCGGGCAGACGCAAGCAATGAAGCTCCGACCCAGGATGGACATAGGCTAGAATCTTCCCTGTAAGCGCACCTAGGGGTGCTACACAGATGATTAGAAATGGGCTAAATTAATATGTGAGAATTAGCCTAGAAGAGGCTAGATAGAAATGGGCCAAAGCAGTGTTTAAAAGAATATAGTGTCTGTGTAATTTATTCGGGGCATAAGCTAGCCGGGCAGGTGGCTTGGGTGTTGGGGACGCAGCCCCGCCGCTCATATTACTACAAATGACGCCCAGACGTGTGGCTAACTGAGTCCACAGAAAGCCTGAGAAAGCTTGGAAAAGAATAGAGTAAAGCATGTTTCTTGTGGCAATCTCTTGGGTCTACTCTGCTTGCCAGAGGCAAGCAAGCGCCTCATCTAAGAGAGGCTTCCTGACTCAGCTTTAGCTGCAAAGCCTGCAGCTCATTAAGAGGTCCTGCCACGAAACACTTAAACGGTGTTGACGAAAAGCTGAACACATGCTTTTCGGTTTTCAGCCGTAGCAGGAAAAAAAGCCATGCCGTTTAAAAATGCCGGCTTTCTGGGCCATCCTGCCAGGGCAAACTCTGACTGTTTGAGGCAGGAGGGCCGGCTACTGAGAGAGGATTTGAGTGTTGTCTGTTGTAGCTTGCTGGCTGGCAGGGACCTTGAAACGCCATAGAAGTGTGGCTATAAATATGGCTAGAGCCTGTATATCCGCCATGAGGCTGGAAAGCTAAGGAATGGGCTGGATCCAGCCGTCAAAGCCACGGCTTTAGTCCTACTGAGATTGCTTGGTAAATTAAAGACTCATGTGGTCAGAAAAAGAGAGATATACAGTGAAGAGAGATTCAAAGACAATAAAAATTTCTAAATGGTTTACAGTGTGTTAAAAATATATGCAGACTAAAAGTTAAAATTCTTAAAGTAAACCTCTGTAACTTCAAGGTGTGGTAGCACACGCCTTTAATCCCAGTGCCTAAAAGGCAGAGACAAACAGATCTCTGTGAGTTCAAGGTGTAGTAGCAAACACCTTTAATCCCAATGCCTGGGAGGCAGAGACAGGCGGATCTCTGAGAGTTCAAAGACAGGCTGGCCTACAGAGTTATTCCAGGTCAAAGATATACGCTCAAAAAGCAAAAAGTTAACCTAGGAATGTCACAGCTTAGATTCTTAAGCGCCTAGTGATTTAAAGGCGCAAATCAAAAGTGCTCCTGGATAGTAAAAAATTGCAGATTCACAATAGGACGGATTCAGACCACTAAATGAGTCACACTGTTGGATGAATGTACGTAGGCTTGGGAGAGAGAAGAAAAAGAATATAGAGAATAAAGTTAATGGTTTAAAAAAAAGGTAAAGTCTTTAAAGAGACAGAATAAAGTAAAGTGATAGAGTAAAAATAAGCCACGTAAAAATGGAAAATTCACAGAGAGTCTGGATTCTTTGTATTATTGTGTTTTCTTTAAAATTTTTGACTGTGAAGGAGCTAAGTACAGAGAGACATTTCATTATATGGGCTGCCCAGTGGAACCAGAATGGATATCATGAGGGTATGATTTCAGAATTTGGATCTAAGGATATGATACTTTGGAAAAGAGATTCTTCTTTTGTTTTCACAGAGGATGAGACCCTGTTCATTTCTTCTATTCCGATTTGGTATGATGGACCACGTCCTCCTGAAGGGTTGCTGTGAACATCTTCAGAAAATTGCTTTGCTCAACTGCCAACTGAGATGAAACTAGCACACAGGTTATACCATGAAAGACCTAATTAACGACGCCCCCATTCAGCAGGAAGCAGTTTGGAGAGAAAAAACTGCACCCATGTTCCCAAAATATTGTTTATAAATGTTCTTTTACATTTAAAGGGGGAAATGATATAGGTATGAATAATTTGCTTTTGCTTTATTGATAGAGATTTACGGTCAATTTTGTTATATGTATAAATGTTTCTGATGTAACTTTTACTTGATAACTTTTGTTATATGTAATTTTGCTATGTTAAAGTTAAAGCCTTTTTTTTTTTGTTTAAACCAAAAAAGGGGAAATGATGGAGGAAGGTCATTGGTTAAATTAAAAGAAACTGCTTGGCTCTCATTGGTTAGGAGATAGGTGGAAGGAGTAAACAGAACAAAACGCTGGGAGGAAGAGGAAGTGAGGTCAGACTCGACAGCTCTCCGCTTGGGAGCAGACGCTTCAGAGAGAGACACCACGCTCTGCTCCCGGGCAGACGCAAGCAATGAAGCTCCGACCCAGGATGGACATAGGCTAGAATCTTCCCGGTAAGCGCACCTAGGGGCGCTACACAGATGATTAGAAATGGGCTAAATTAATATGTGAGAATTAGCCTAGAAGAGGCTAGATAGAAATGGGCCAAAGCAGTGTTTAAAAGAATACAGTGTCTGTGTAATTATTTCGGGGCATAAGCTAGCCGGGCAGGTGGTTTGGGTGTTGGGGATGCAGCCCCGCAGCCCTTATTACTACAGTAATCATTCATGATCAGAATATAAATGTGCCTCCAGAATTACCATTTTCAAGAAAACAAGAAATAAATACTAAATTAACATTTGATTAAAAAACATATCTTAAGTGTATGGAAAATTCAAACATGTTTATATTTTTCTCTCTTACCACAGGGTACTTACTAGCTCATCAGAGCTGTGACTCAAAACTAGCTATAGTATAACAAGATGATAAAGGACAGTACTTTGTGACATAAGGCAGTGTGTACATTTCAGAAGTTTTCATGAGCTGAAATTTGAGGGGAACTCTAGGAAGACAACTAGCCTACTTTGTTATTCCTTCTCATTTCTTCATTCATCCCTTTCCCCTGAGCATGACTCCTAGGCCAGTGGTTCTGGTAATTATGCTTTTGAATTTCAAATGTTCCACAGAATTTCATGTCTTTAAAATGATTGTATATAAATGAATTTAAGGAAGCTAATTTTGTTATTTGCACTAACTTAAAAAATAAAAAAAGAAACAAATATAAATATCTGAACTTGAACTTCAAATCAAAATGATGGAGACAGTCAAGCAGAGACTCAATCCTGAGCTGTGCCCTGTGGTTATCAAGTTGGCAATCATGAGGCTTGGCTTCTTCTACAACTTCACTTTCAAAATGATGGCTCATTCCAATAAGGAGATCATTTAGTTCCTTGCTTTGTATTTTGTGTTTATCTATTACAAATTTTTGTTTTGTGTTTACTATGAGAATACAAAAGTAAACCCTGTGGTTTAAATAGAGTTTTTCAGCCAACAATGACTTAACTGTAACTGCAGAAACATACAAAATAAGAAGAGTGCAATTGCTTCCCCTAATACTCTTAACTATTTGATCTCATGATCTATAATTTTTTATAGTACAAGCCTCTTGTTTTTATTGGCTGTCTTCTTGTTCCCATTTTAAAGACAAAGGTGGTTTAACATAACATTACAGCTAAATCTAGTCATGTGCTTTACTAGTGACTTATATTTTTAGGTGGCTTTATTTTTAGGACTATTTTTACATCAACTTAAAGATTTCCCTTCAGTCTTCTTTATAGGAAAGTTCTAGTAAACATGAACTTTGTCCACTTTGTTTAGACAGTCAGTGTCTCTGTTTCTTACAGACAGATTTGCTGGTTGGGAGTCTTCCCATCATAACTGGATCATATGATTTCACCATAACTAGCCTTCAAGTTCATAATATTCTCAGAATAGTCTAGTTAGCATGAATATGTTGGAAGACTTTTCACCTTTGATGGAAGAGGGTCTTCTGTCTATGTGTTAATTTCATTGGTTAATAAAGAAACTGCCTTGGCCTTTTATAGGACAGCAGCTTAGATAGGCAGACTACACAGAACAGAATGCTCGGAGGAAGAAGGCAGCGGGGCAGATGCTATATCTCTCCTCTCCAAGATGGATGCAGGTTAAGATCCTTCGTGGTAAGCCACCACCTCTTGGTGCTATACTCATTAATAAAAACGGGTTAATCAAGATGTGAGAGTTAGCCAATAAGAGGCTACAGATAATGGGCCAGGCAGTACTTAACAGAATACAGTTTTTGTGTAATTATTTTGGGTAAAGCTAGCTGGTGGCCAGGAGCTGGGAGGCGGGAAGCGGCCCGCTGCTTGTTCTACACACCTTTCTGGAGCTGTATATTAACACATTTCTCCCAGCTTATATGTTATCTACCACTGTCGCTATAGACAAATTTCCTACATCTTTTTCATGTTGCATTTAGACTCCTATTATTTGAAAGTTTGCTGTTTTGATGATGCCTCTTAAACTGCATAAACTTTTTACATCTTTTAAATTCTTTTTTATTTTGTTCTCTTCTGAATGATTGGATTTTGGGTTTATTGATTGATTTACTTGCCAATTCTGCTATTGATGCTTTCCATCATGTTCTTCATACCACTTATGCCATTTTGAAGCTCTGGAATTTCTATTTTACTTTTATTATTATTGAAATCTTTATTAAAATTCTTATTCTTCTGGCACAGTTTTGCTTACCTTGTTGAACTAATACTCTGTTTCTGAAGGTTCCTTAAAATTATTATTTCCACTTCTTGGCAAGGTATTTTATATTCTTTCAAGTCTTTAGCATCAGTCATTGGTGCTTTATGATGTCAGTTTGGTTCACTATATTTCCCTGGTTGTCCTTCATCTTTAACAGGCTTTGTGCTGCTATCTCTGTATTGAAAGAAGTAGGTACTCACTCCAATCTTAACAATCTGGCTTTGTTTTGTAAAGTCCTACAGTTATCCTACTTTAAAATTCTGGGTAGATGGTCTAAGCGGATCCCTAAATCCGAGCCACTCTGGTGAATATAGAACTCTTCTGTTCTTGAAATGCTGGTTGCCAAAGCTCTCTGTTCCTGTGGGCAGAATAAAGCCCCCATTTGCCAAGAATAGATTTGTAACTGTTTGAGTTAATGAGGAAATCTGTGATGATAAGTTGAAACCTAAGCCTCTGTGGTCCCACCTGGCAACTAAACAAATAAACTAAATGTTAAAATGGACTAATGTGGATTGAAGAGTTAATTGATGGTAAGAACCAAAACTATGAATCTACTGAAAAGGCACAGTGGTAATTTTCCATTTAATTGGAATGTGTAATAAAGTTTTACATGTTACTCTAAGTACACTGATATCAAAAACAAAAAGAAATATGTTGGAATATATTAAACTAGGAAGATTTTACACACACACACACACACACACACAAAATCATCAATCATCAGATTGAAGAAACAACTTCTGTAAAGGCAAAAAAATGTTTAAAATCACATAACTGATAGAGATTAATAGTGAATTATGCAAGGTCAAACAACTCATCAGCAAGAAAACCAACTTAATTAATAAATGAACAAAGAAATACATGTATTTGTCAAAAAAAGACACAAAAATTGCAACAGTATGTAAAAAATATATAGCCATTAGTCATCATAAACATATAAATTAAAGTTGTAAGAGAAAACATACTCTTTTGGGTAACTAGTATCAGAAGATGAATGTTAAAAGAAATGAGCAATATGCACAGGAAGGAGAAACCTTGTAAACTTCGAAAGGGTATGTGATGTGGGACTCCCCTCTGTATGCTGTGAATACCATTGGTTATTAAAGGAATGTTTGGACCTATAGCAGGGCATAACAGAGCTAGGCAGGGGAAACTAAACTGAATGCTGGGAGAAAGAAAGCAGGGTCTTTTATGAAGCAGGAAGCCCAAAAGATCATCTTCAGCAGTCATTTTCTGTGGGTCCTGCATGTCCATTTCAAACAGCATACAATCAAGCAGCCCAGGCAAGAGCAGTTTTTTGCCCAAATGGTTAGCAAACTTCATAAGCAGCCTCTTTAATGCCTGTCATCCTCTTGAAGTAGATTGGTGCTGCCAGGAGCAGATGTATCTCATTGTCATGAAAAGTTTTATGTTCTTAAAACATTTTAAATGCTATATTCTGTAGTCTTTGAAAGGTTTAAAGAATATCTGTCTGAAGTACATCTCTGTACATCTAGAAAATCTAACCAAGATGACTATAAGCTTGACTATTATAGACAATTATTTATTAACCTATATTTCCCAATTATACATTTTCAAATGAGCTGCACAAGTACAGTACCTTAATCAAGAGCAGAAATATATATATATATATATATATATATAGATATAGATATAGATATAGATATAGATATATATCAGAATTGACCTTAAATTTGTATCAATAAACCAATATCCATAGGAATTCAAATCTCTATAGCAGGTATGTAAATCAGTAAAGTCATTATAGAAAACAGCATAGAGAGTCCTCTAAAATTTATGAGTATTGAATTTCCACAAAGAAACACTGTTTATCTGGATTAACTATACATATATATAATTTTTATTTTATGTATATGGGTGTTTACCTGCAAGTATTTCTATGTGACACACTTACTTCTGGAGGGCAGAAGAAAACATTACATCAATTAATAGTTTGTAAGGAACCAGATGGGTACGGGAATTAAATCTGGGGCCCTCTAGAAGAGGTTTTAACCATTAAACCAGCCATTCAGCTCATATTACCTACTGTATTAGTTAGAGTTTCTATTGCTGTGAAGAGACACCAAGACACAGGAACTCTTTTAAGGGAAAACATTTGATGGGGAGGTTTACAGTTTCAGAGGTTTAGTCCATTATCATCATTGTGGGACATAATAACTTGAAAGCAAACATAATTCTAGAGCTGAGAATCCTACATCTTGATTGGCAGGGCAATAGGAAGTAAACTGTCTCACTAGCTTGAACATGTGTGAGACATCAAAGCCCACTTCCACTGTAACACACTTTCTCTGACAACACCAAATCTATTTCAAAATGGCCAACCCCTCTATAAATGTCATTTTCTTTAGACCTCATTTTCTTTTAAATTACCACATTCTACTCTCTGGGACCCAAGACTTGAAGCCATATCATAATGAAAAAATTGCATTCATTCCAACTTCAAAGATATCCATAGTCTATAACAATCTCAAAATTATTTAAGAGTCTAAAATTCAAAGTATCTTCTGAAATTCTTGCCATTTCTTAAATATAATCTGCTATGAAATCAAAATGTAAAAAAAAAGATAACATACTTTCAACATATAATGGAACAGAATATAACTACTATTCCAAAATGCAGGGGAGGGAGCATAACAAGGAAATACTGGATGAGAACAAGACCTAAAACCAACTGGCCAAACTCCAAACCTTTCATATCCATGTCTAATGTCAAAATGTTGTTCATATCTCCAACCCCTGTCATCTTTGTTGACTGCAATATACTTCTTTCTCTTGGGCTATTCCCACTCCCTGTTAGCACTTTTCTTGGGAGGTGTCTTACAGCACTGGAATCTCCAACATTTGTGGGTATACAATACAATTCAGTCTTCAACTTCACAGCTTCACTCAATGGCCTCTCTAGGTTACTATTCAGGCAAAGCGTTGACTAATGCCTTCCTTCAATGGCTTAGTTGAAGGGAATCTAGGTTGTTTCCAGGTATTGTCTATTACAAATAATACTATAATGAACATAGTTGAGCAAATGTCTTTGTGGTATGATTGAGCATTCTTTGGGTATATGTCCAAAAATGGTATTGCTTGGTCTAGAGGCAGATTGATTCCTATTTTTCTGAGAAAGAGCCATATTGACTTTCAAAGCCATTGTATTAGTTTATATTCCCACCAGCAACAGAGGAGTGTTCCCCATATTCCACATCTTCTTCAACATGAACTGTCATCATGATTTTTTTATCTTGGCCATTCTAACAGGTGTAAGATTGTATCTCAAAGATATTTTGATTTGCATGTCTCTGATGGCTAAGAAGTTGAACATTTTTTCCAGTGCCTTTGGTCATTGAGATTCCTCTGCTGAGAGTTCTTTGTTTAGGTCTATATCCCAATTTTTACTGGATTATTTGTTCTTTTGTTGTCTATTTCTATGGTTCGTTGTATATTTTGGAGATCAGTCATCTGTCAGATGTGGAGTTGGTGAAGGTCTTTTCCCATTCTGTACACTGAAATTTATTCTTTTTGATCATGTCCTTTGCTTGAGAGAAATTTTTCAGTTTTAGCAGGTCCCATCTATTAGTTGTTGTTTTCAGTGTCTGTGCTACTGGTGTTATATTTAGAAAATGGTCTCCTGTGCTCATGCATTCAAGGATGATTCCAAGTTTCTTTTCTAGGAGGTTCAGTGTGGTTGGTTTTTTATTGAGGTCTTTGATCCATTTGGACTTGAGTTTTGTGCATGGTGAGAGATATGAATTTATTTGCATTCCTCTACATGGTTAGGCCTTTCACAGCACTATCCCAGTCCCTAGTAACAAGTTCTGTCTTAGGGTTTCTATTGCACTGAGGAAACACCATCAACATTCCAACTCTTATAAAGGAAAAACATTTAATTGGGTGGTGATGTGAGAAGTCTTTCTGTATATGTGTTGTGGGCTAACCAAAGATATAATAGCTAGCTAGCAATATGCTTAAGCTATTGGCCAAACAGCATTGCAAATAATATAGCACAGAAAGTGTATTTTAAGCAACTTTCAAAAGTCTAGAATCCTTCTAATTCATGCAAAGTTATTCTGCATCATTGGAGCACCCACCTTCAGCCTACTGGCCCGATAATATCTGTCAGACTTTCCCATGGAGCAGGAAGTTTCAAAAACAGTTCCACCTATATTGGCAGTTTGTCAGTCACTTTCTTCTGTGTCTTGCAGAATGTTTGACAGACTCTTTCATGAAGCAGGAACCCCAAAGGACTGTCTCACCTTCTTTAGGCAGCTTTAGCAGTCATTTTTTTCTGTGGGTCCTGCATGTCCAGTTCATGCAGCATAACCTCAAGCAGTTCGGCCAAGAGCTGTTTCTTGCCCAAATGGCTAACAGACTCCATAAGGAGCCTGTTCAATGCCCATCATCCTCTTAGAGTAGATTGGTGCTGCCAGAATGAGATGTGTCTCATGTCTTAAAGAGTTCTTAAATCATTTTAAATACCATATTCTGAAGGTCTCTGAAAGATTTAAAGAATACCTATCTTGTTGAAATAAAACTCTATATATCTAGAAAACCTAACTAACATGACTATAAGATTTACTATTACAGATGACCTTCCATTAACCTACAAATTTTAATTATACATTACATTTTTAAATGAACTGCACAAACACAATACCTTAATCAAGAGCATATATATATATATATATATATATATATATATATATATATATATGAATAACAAAATTGACCTTCAATTTTTACCAATGCAAAGTATCCATGTCTATAGCATATCCCCCTTTTAACATAAACAAAGATTTATAAACAATATTTGGGAATTTGGGCGTAGTTCTTTCCAAACTGCTTTTTGCTTTTTGTTTGGTAAAGTAATTTTTGGGGGTGTTTATGGTAACCTTTCGGGAGGTCTTGATTCATGAAAGCACATTAATCTGGAAATATTCTACGGGTGGAAACAAAAGAAGAACCTCTTCTCCAAAGCAACAAATTCTTAGACCCAAATTCTGAAGTCAAGATATCTTTAGAAAATATATGTTGATTTAGCTTAGCAGCCCATACAGTGAAATGTCTCTCTGTACTTAGCTCCTTCACAGTCAAAGAGTTCAAAGAAAACACAATAATATACATAATCTTGACTCTATGTATATTCTATCTTTACATTTTTCTTACTCTATTACTTTCCCTATAAGTTTAATATTTATTTTATTATCTTTACTCTTTTAATCTATTACAATTTGCACTCTTATTATATTACATTTACTGTCTCTTTATTCTTTTCCTTCTCCCAAGTTACGTACATTTTTCAAAGACACTATGTTTTTCAGAGGTCTTTTATGCCAGAATCTGTCCTATTATGTATCTGTAATTCTTTTCTGTCCCTGAGAACTTTTAAAATGTTAAGCGGCTTGGTCTCAGTGGCCCTGGGTGCTGGCTCCACATCTTTCTGCCTTTCAAAATGGCTGAGGTACCATTACTGTCAGGCAGGAGCTGCACTCAGCACTTTAACTCTGAGAAGGAGTGTACAATTCATAAACCCTTTTTTTATCTGAGTAATAGCTAAATCTGCAATGCAGCACACTGTGGCCTGGAAATGGCTTCGTGTATGGTGGCGGGAATCTGCCCTACTCTCTTGCCTGTGAACTCCTAGCAAACCTGATCCCATTGCCTTCCCAGGAAGGGCTAGGGGGTGGTGCTGAGCTGCAAGCATGGTTTCAACCACTTTCCTCCTAACCCCAAGCCGGCATACAAGCACCCAGGCCCACAAACTCCAATCAAGTCCTCCATAGCTGAACCTCCCAAACCCTTTGTGCTGGGGAACCAGAAAGCTGCTGAAACTGTGATTTTTTTTTTTTTTTTGAAGACCTCTCTTAAAGGGGCCATGGCCATCAAAGAGAGCCTGTACAGACAAAAAAAAAAAAAAAAATTGCAACTAACCTTTGTTTTTTAGTGTTTAGACTTCCTTTCCAAGCCCTCTCAGGTTCTTTGGTTGGTTGGTTTTTGTTTTGTTTTGTTTTGTTTTTGAATGAGGCAATTTATTAACCCAGCATCCTTTGTTCTAATACTTCTTGTTGGCAGCTGCCACCTGTCTGGCAATCCTGTTCAGATCTCTCTGTCCCTGAGGTGTTAGCTTGAGGCCCCCATCTTGGGCCTTTTACACTATTTTCAGCCCCTCCAGGGCTTGGAGAATGCGACTGGCCACACTCTTGGAGCCTCTGCTGAAGTGGCTGGGCCTGAAACCTTTTCTCTGCCGTTCTCCATAGATCTTGGTCATAGAGCCAACCCCGGCACCATCACGCAGGTACAGGTGCCGTGCTGTCGAAGCAGCTTGTGTGTAGAACCAGTTCTCATCATAGGGGGCAAACTCTTTATGTTTGGCTAGCTTGACTGTGTCCACCCATTCGGGAACTTTCAGCTTCCTGGACTTTTTGAAGAAGGCTGCCAGAACTCTGACAAACTCCTGGTGGTTATCGTCTTTTACAGTAACTCCAGGCATGGTGCGGCCTCTGCGCTGCTAGCCAGGGGAAAGGGCTCCTCTCAGGTTTTATGTGGATTTATCTAGCACACGTTGGAGAACCAATTTGTAGTAGGAAGTCATTTGTTCGTTACTGGCTGCCCAGAATGGAAATAATCATGCAGAAACTATATTATTTGCAATGCTGTTTGGCCAATAGCTTGAGCATATTGCTAGCTAGCTAGCTATTATATCTTTGGTTAGCCCATTTCTATTATTTTATATTTTACTAGGAGGGTTGTGGCCTACCAGCAAGTTTTAGCTGGCAGCTCACATCTTTCCCTTCTAGGGGCTGTCTTAAATTCTCTCTCCCCATTTTCTTTTAATGTCCTCTTAGGTTTTTAAGTGGATTTAGTGCATAACGTTGGGCACCACTCTGTAGTGGTGGAAGCAGAGGGGCTGTTTCCTGCCACCCGGCTAGCTGTACCCGAAATAACTACATGAAAACTGTATTCTTTTGAACACTGCCTGGCCCATTAGTTCCAGCCTCTTATTGGCTAACTCTCACATCTCGATTAACCCTTTTTTTAATAATCTGTGTAGCCCCACGAGATGTGGCTTACCAGAAAAGATCTTAACCTGCATCTGTGTCGGGTGGGAGAATCATGGCGACTCCCTGACTCGGCTTCTTTCTCCCAACATTCTGTTCTGTCTACTCCGCCTACCTAATTTTCTGTCCTATCAGGCCAAGCAGTTTTTTTTATTAGTTAACCATTGAAAGCAACAGATAAGATACAAGACCCACCTCCATCATGTTAAAAGTTAACTTTCATTCATGGCCATTGTCTATTACAAGTGGCAGGGAGGTTATCGTAAAAACTAACCCTAGCTGCAGAGAGCCATTATAACAGATACTAACCCTTGGTCACATCCTGAGCTGCTGGCATAAGCAAGGACAACTATTGTTAATAGCTTATCCCTTGACTGCTGAGACAGCTGATGATGGTCTGCTACCATTTCCTGTGCTTACAGATATATATATATATATATATATATATATATATATATATATATATATATATATATTCCCTTTTATTCTTGGACTCTTCAGTATCTAATAGGGCATAAAAAGTTTCAGCAGAAAATAAAATAACCCCTCCCTAAGGTTTTCCTTTGTCACACTATTAGTAGCAGTTGACAAATATGCATTTTTTTTAAAGTAGGAAAAGAACAAAATAACCTATAAGGGCTTATTTTTCACTTAATTCGAAGGTTTATCTTCAATTATCTGGTCATAATTAAAACACATTCACTGAAGACATGCCCCATGCTGGGTAAATAACCTTATGAACAGAGGAACACTAGAAGAGAGAATGGAAGAAATGTGAAGCAGGCCCTTACCACATTTACTACCTGTTCTTTTAGGGAAGGTGCTGCCTTTTTAAAGGAAATATCTGCATCAGGTGCAGAGATAGAAATGAGAGATGGGTTTTCAGAAAATAAGTGATAGAAAAAAAGAGAGAGCTGAATATTCCTCATGAAATATAAATGGTACTTTAATAGAAAACAGGCAGAAAGCGGTTCACAGAGGACCCGAATGCAATGAGGAGATGCCATGTCCGAGATCTGCAGAATGAGACTGACAGATTATCTGGCTAAATAGCTAAATAAATGGATTTAAAATTGCAGGTGTGCAGTATAGAGTTTAAAGTGCCTGTGGTTCTGATGGCTGTGAATCCCCATCTCAGTAGTGCTCTTTTGTGAATGAGAATTGTTTTCTTTTTGTGAAAATTAAAGACACTGTGTATGTGAGTTAATAATAATAAGTTTTCCTATAATCATTTTGCTTAAGTCTTATATGATAGATGGGGTATAAAGCAAGGAAAACAGAAGACAAAATGATGTTTTGTTCTGAAGCTCTGCAGACATGGCTGTGTCTTAGGGAGTTCCATAGAAATAGTGGAGTTTTCTGAAGCTTTGCAGAAATGCGCTATGAAACTTAATATGTTTTGTTTATAACAGCAGAATTTCATTCAATATATTAGTGAGTAAGACACATTAGATTCAACTAAAAAGCCATTTTTGTCGGGGATAGACAGTAAATCTGTACACCTATGTTCATGCACATTATGAATAAATGGGAAAATACTCTTATCAATAAGAACAATCACACAAATATTTTCCTACAGCAGAAGAGTTTATGAACTTGAGTAATTTTGTTTGGTGTGTAGATGTTTAGAATTACATTATCTCTTGATTTATTAGTTTTTCTTTGAAGTCTATTTTGTCAGATATTGAAGTGGCTACATCACCTTGTTTCTTGGGTCCATTTGATTCTAATATCTTTCCCAATCTTTTACCTTGAGAAATGTTTCCTAGATGTTTGTGTGTTTCCTGAGTGCATCAGAGGGATGGATCTTGTTTACAAACCTCAGCTCCTAATCTGTCATTTGATTGTGAGAATGGAGATCATTGTTGATGAGAGTGGTCAATGAACAGTGATTGTCTATTCCCATTATTTTGTTGTGCATTTCTCCAACTCTTTATATTTGTTTTGTGATATTATTTATTATTTGTGTTTTGTTTGTTTGGTTAGGCTTTTCTGATTGAAGTTTTCCTTCTAGTGCCTATATAGAGTTGGGTTGATAGATATCTACTGCTTAAAATTGGTTTTATGATAGAAAGTATTTCTTTCTCCATTTAGTGTGATTGAAAAAATTGCTAATACTCTGGGCTGGCATCCATGTATCTTAGAGTTTATAGAACATGTGTTCAGGTCTTTCTGACTTTCAGAGTCTCCACTAAGAAGTTGTGTTATTCTAATACATTTGGCTTTATATGTTATTAGGTCTTTTACATTTGCAGCTTTTAAAATTCCTTTTTGTTTTGTGTGTTTAGTGTTTTGATTGTTATGTGTTATGTGTAATTTCTTTTCTAGCCCAGACTATTTGATGTTCTGTGCTCTTCTTGTAACTAGATAAGTATCTCTTATTTTAGTTAGGGGAAATTTTCTTCTATGATTTTTGTCAAAAATATTTTCTGTGCTTTTGATCTGGGTTTCTTCTTCTATTCCTGTTATGTGTAGATTTGTCCTTTTCATAGTGTCTCGGATTTCTTGTGTGTTTTGTGCCTGTATTTTTTTTTTTAGATTTAATATGTTCTTTGACCACAGTATCCACTTCTTCTATCTTGTCATCAATGACATAGATTCTCTCTAGTTGGGGGACGTTGTCTCTAAGTTTCCTATATTAGTTCCTAAAGTTTTCATTTCTAGTTTTCCATCAGTTTGTGCTTTATTGATTCTGTTTCTTCTTATAAGTCTTTAGTTCTTTTCTTCATTTCACTACACTGTTTTTGTCTTTATTGGATTTATTCATTTTATTTTTAAGGACCTCTAACATTTTCATGAAGACTATTTTGAGGCCCTTATCTTGTATGGCAGCTAAATTTCATTTCCTGGGCCTAATGTACTGGATTTTCTGGACTCTAGTGGAGACAGATTGTCCTGAGTGTTACTGACTTCTTCAGTTTTGGGGTTTTTGACTGGTATTAATTTATATGGCATTAATTCATTCTTGTGGAATGGGCCTCAAATCCAGTCAGCATGATTGATAGCTACCATAACAGCTGAGCAATGTTTGCACCAAAGGATGCATTTGATTGGTACGTTGATTTTATAGTTCATGGGGTTCTCATCTGAGAAGGACAACTGATAACTTTCCCTCTACCTAGTAAAAAGTGCTCTATTGCACTTTTCCAGACCATAAAATCTTGTAAACAGGAAGGAACTTTCTCCCTCAGGTACAGCTTGACATCTCTATATAGTATGACAATGGTGTGTTTTATTTTCAACAATAGGAACTTACTAAATAGTTCTGATAAAACACCTGAAATAATGGAAAGAGTTTATATTATTTTTGGGGGGAGTCTCATAGATCTCTCTGATCTCACAAGGCACTTTCCCACACCAGATGTCAGAACAAAGTCTATGAATGACTATTGTGTATGGATAATTTTGAGAACTTGTGAAATAGCTTCAATGTAAAGAAGCAAAAGTCTTTTTCTGCAACAGTCAACAGAAAATACTATCTATAAGCCCAAACCCCCACATGAGTGGAAGATGACAGTTAATGGGAGGTATTATACCGGAATATGGAGTTCATCTGCTTGTGGGTTGTTCTTTAAATGCACTTTTGTGCCCCTCCCAGGTGTAGTAAATTAGAGTGGAGTTTGCTTTTATTTATTTGTTTTGTTATTCAAAAATGTTTTGAAGTATGGGTTGTCCTTGAGACTATAAAGATTAACTGAATGTGATCTTTGCTTATTTGCCCTTGCTTAACCCTTAAAATACCATCAAAATATAAATTGTCTGATGTTCTGAATAAAGTTGGTTACTGCATGAGACTTTAGTCTACTTCATTTTTCAGTCCCTTTTCCCAGGTCCAGGCTACCAGCTGGAGCAGTGACAACCTGTCATTTCAATTTTGTTAAAAGCCATAGATTTCATTTAATAACATTGTCTGGTCATACAGGACATCTCACTTCTGATATTAAACTTACATTTTTCTATACAGGCTTACAAAATCAGAGGTTTCTACATCTCATTTCCAGACACACTTTCTTCTCACTAAACCTCCCCATTGCCCACTCATCTTCCCCATCGACAATTCCCATTCTTGCTTAAAGGTTGCACCCCGAATATTCTGTTTCTCTATGTTCATCTTGCCTATACTCTCTCTCTCCTTCCTAAAGACTACATCACAATGATCCCTGTTTATTTCCTGACATTGAAGATACTACATGCTAAGCACACAAATATGTTTTGAAATCATTATCTACATAAGAAGGAAAACATGCAGAGTTTATTTTTCTGAGCTTCGTTCACCTCACTCAGCACAGTGTTTTCCAGTTCTTTCTAATGTTGTGCAAATTTCATTTTTCTTTATTCTTGAATAATTCTATTCTCTCCAGGACTTTAATCCCAAATTTAGATTTTTTTTTAATAGAACATTCCACCCAAATAGGAAAGAATATACCTTCTTCTCTGCAGCCCATGGAACCTTCTCGAAAATTGACCACATACTCGGAAACAAAGGAAACCTCCACAGATACAAAAAAATATCAGTGTCCACCTGTGTCTTATCAGATCACCACGGATTAAAGTTAGAATTCAACAACAATCCTACCTCCAGAAAGCCGACAAACTCATGGAAACTGAACAGTCAACTACTGAACCACACCTGGGTCAAGGAAGAAATCAAGAAAGAAATTAAAGTCTTCCTTGAATTTAATGAAAATAAAGGGACAACATACTCAAACCTATGGGACACTATGAAATCAGTGCTAAGAGGAAAGTTCATAGCACTAAGTGCCCACTTAAAGAAAACAGAGAAAGCATACATCGGAGACTTAACAGCACACCTGAAAGCTTTAGAAAAAAAAAGAAGCAGATGCGCCCAGGAGGAGTAGAAGACTGGAAATAATCAAACTGAGGGCAGAAATCAACAAAATAGAAACGCAGAAAACAGTCCAAAGAATCAATGAAACAAAAAGTTGGTTCTTGGAGAAAATCAACAAGATCGACAAACCTCTATCCAAACTAATTAAACAACAGAGAGAGAAAATGCAAATAAATAAGATCAGAAATGAAAAGGGGGACATAACCACAGACACAGAGGAAATTCAGAGAATCATTAGATCTTACTACAAAAGCCTGTATGCCACAAAAATGGAAAATGCAAAAGAAATGGACATTTTTTTAGATAGGTACCATATACCAAAGCTAAACCAAGACCAGGTGAAAGATCTAAATAGACCTGTTAGTAGCAAAGAATTAGAAATTGTTATCAAAAATCTCCCTTCCAAAAAAAGCCCAGGACCAGATGGTTTCAATGCAGAATTCTACCAGAACTTCCAAGAAGAGCTAATACCTATACTCCTTAATGTATTTCACAATATAGAAACAGAAGAGTCATTGCCAAATTCCTTTTATGAAGCTACAGTTACCCTGATACCAAAACCACACAAAGACCCAACCAAGAAAGAAAATTACAGGCCGATCTCACTCATGAATATCGATGCAAAAATTCTCAATAAAATACTGGCAAACCGAATCCAAGAACACATTAGAAAAATTAACCATTATGATCAAGTAGGCTTCATCCCAGAGATGCAGGGCTGGTTCAACATACGCAAATCTATCAATGTAATCCACCATATAAATAAACTGAAAGAAAAAAACCATATGATCATTTCATTAGATGCTGAAAAAGCATTTGACAAAATTCAACACCCCTTTATGATAAAAGTTTTGGAGAGATTAGGGATACAAGGTTCATACCTAAATATAATAAAAGCTATTTACAGCAAGCCGTCAGCTAACATTAAATTAAATGGAGAAAAACTCAAAGCCATCCCACTAAAATCAGGAACACGACAAGGCTGTCCACTCTCTCCATACCTCTTCAATATAGTGCTTGAAGTTCTAGCAATAGCAATAAGACAACATAAAGGGATCAAGGGGATTCGTATCGGAAAAGAAGAAGTTAAGCTCTCGTTATTTGCAGATGATATGATAGTATACATAAGCGACCCCAAAAACTCTACCAAAGAACTCCTACAGCTGATAAACACCTTTAGTAATGTGGCAGGATACAAGATCAACTCCAAAAAATCAGTGGCCTTCTTATACACTCAGGATAAGGAAACAGAGAGGGAAATTAAAGAAGCATCACCTTTCACGATAGCCACAAATAGCATAAAATATCTTGGGGTAACTCTGACCAAGGATGTGAAAGATCTATTTGACAAGAACTTTAAGTCTTTGAAGAAAGAAATTGAAGAGGACACCAGAAAATGGAAAGATCTTCCTTGCTCCTGGATTGGGAGGATCAACATAGTAAAAATGGCAATTCTACCAAAAGCAATCTATAGATTCAATGCAATCCCCATCAAAATCCCATCAAAATTCTTCACAGATCTGGAGAAGACAATAATCAACTTTATATGGAAAAACAAAAAACCCAGGATAGCCAAAACAATCTTATACAACAAAGGATCGTCTGGAGGCATTACCATCCCTGACTTCAAACTCTACTACAGAGCTACAGTATTGAAAACAGCTTGGTATTGGCATAAAAACAGAGAAGTCGACCAATGGAATCGAATAGAAGACCCTGACATTAACCCACAAACCTATGAACACCTGATTTTCGATAAAGGAGCTAAAAGTATACAATGGAAAAAAGAGAGCATCTTCAACAAATTGTGCTGGCAAAACTGGATGTCAACCTGTAGAAGAATGAAAATAGATCCATATCTATCACCATGCACAAAACTCAAGTCCAAATGGATTAAAGACCTCAATATCAGTCCGAACACACTGAACCTGATAGAAGAGAAAGTGGGAAGTACTCTACAACACATGGGCACAGGAGATCACTTCTTACGTATAACCCCAGCAGCACAGACATTAAGGACCTCATTGAATAAATGGGACCTCCTGAGACTGAGAAGCTTCTGTAAAGCAAAGGACACTGTCACTAAGACACAAAGGCAACCCACCAACTGGGAGAAGATCTTCACCAACCCCGCAACTGACAAAGGTCTGATCTCCAAAATATATAAAGAACTCAAGAAACTAGACCGTAAAAGGCTAATCAACCCAATTATAAAATGGGGCATTGAGATGAACAGAGAATTCTCAACAGAAGAACTTCAAATGGCCAAAAGACACTTAAGGTCATGCTCAACTTCCTTAGCGATCAGGGAAATGCAAATCAAGACAACTTTAAGATACCATCTTACACCTGTCAGAATGGCTAAAATCAAAAATACCAATGATAGCCTTTGTTGGAGAGGTTGTGGAGAAAGGGGTACACTCATCCATTGCTGGTGGGAATGCAAACTTGTGCAACCACTTTGGAAGGCAGTATGGCGGTTTCTCAGGAAATTCGGGATCAACTTACCCCTGGACCCAGCAATACCACTCTTGGGAATATACCCAAGAAAGGCCTTATCATACAACAAAAGTATATGTTCTACAATGTTCATAGCAGCATTGTTTGTGATAGCCAGAACCTGGAAACAACCTAGATGCCCTTCAATGGAAGAATGGATGAAGAAAGTATGGAATTTATACATATTAGAGTACTACTCAGCAATAAAAAACAAGGACTTCATGAATTTTGCATACAAATGGATGGAAATAGAAAACACTATCCTGAGTGAGGTAAGCCAGACCCAAAAAGAGGAACATGGGATGTACTCACTCATATTTGGTTTCTAGCCATAAACCAAGGACATTGAGCTTATAATTAGTGATCCTAGAGAAGCTAAATAAGGAGAACCCAAAGAAAAACATATAGGCATCCTCCTGAATATTAACCTTCAGCAAGCGATGAAAGGAGACAGAGACAGAGACCCAAATTGGAGCACAGGACTGAAATCTCAAGGTCCAAATCAGGAGCAGAAGGAGAGAGAGCACGAGCATGGAACTCAGGACCGCGAGGGGTGCACCCACACACTGAGACAATGGGGATGTTCTATCGGGAACTCACCAAGGCCAGCTGGCCTGGGTCTGGAAAAGCCTGGGATACAACCAGACTCTCTGAACATAGCGGACAATGAGGACTACTGAGAACTCAAGAACAATGGCAATGGGTTTCTGATCCTACTGCACGCACTGGCTTGGTGGGAGCCTAGGCAGTTTGGATGCTCAACTTACTAGACCTGGATGGAGGTGGGGGTTCCTTGGACTTCCCACAGGACAGGGAACCCTGATTGCTTTTCGGACTGGGGGGAGACTTAATTGGGGGAGGGGGAGGGAAATGGGAGGCGGTGGCGGGGAAGAGACAGAAATCTTTAATAAATAAATAAATTAAAAAAAAAAGAAAAAAAAAAGACAAATCATATAATCTCTGTCCTTAGCTTCATTTATATAGTTTATTAGCTGTGTTTTTCATGTTTTATGTTATATCATACCTCTCTCCCTGAATCTAATTTTGGTTTAACTCTGGTATGTCAGATGTATCTGGAAACTCATCCATTTCTTCTAGAATTTCCAACAGAGTGGAATGTGGGTTTAATTTTTATTTTTATTGATCTCTCTCTCTCTCTCTCTCTCTCTCTCTCTCTCTCTCTCTCTGTGTGTGTGTGTGTGTGTATGTGTGTGTGTGTTCACAAGCAGATGCTGGAAGAGAATTGGAAGAGAATATTGTATCTCCTACAGCTAGAATTACAAATGGTTGTGCGCCACCCAATGTGAGTTTTTAAACTGAATTCTAGAATTTTACAAGGGCATGCAGCACTTGTAACAACTGAACAATTTCTCTATCATTAGAATAAGGGTTAACAAAGTATGCTGTTAATATTTTTGAAAATTTCTTTGGTGTCTATAGTGATGTCTTCTTGTCATCTCAGTTTAATTTGCCTTCTCTATATTTCGTGGATATTCCTAATGGTTTGTCAATCTTACTAAGTTTTCAAAGAAGTCTTGATTTCATATATTCTTTGTATACTATTTTTGTTGTATCATTTAACTAATCTCCATTCTGGTTTTGAATGTTTCTTACCATCTGTTGTTTTTTTGCATTTTGTTTGTTCTTTTCTTTTTCATCTTTTTTCCTTTTGTTTTTTTGCTACAGGGTTTTTCTGTGTAACAGTCCTGGCTGTCCTGGAACTCTCCTTTTAGACCATGCTGCCTTCAGACTCACAGAGATCCACCTGCCTTCGCCTCTGGAATGCTAGTACTAAAAGCATATGCCACCACTGCCTGGTTCTCTCTCTCTCTCTCTCTCTCTCTCTCTCTCTCTCTCTCTCTCCTTCCTTCCTTTTTTTCTACCTTTGCCTTCTGATTGCTGGCATTAAAGAAATGTGCTACCATTTCTGATTAGACCAGGCTGGCCTCAAACTCCCAGAGATCCGCCTGCCTCTTCCTCCCGAGTGCCGGGATTAAAGGCGTGCGCTACCACCACCCTGCCTGGGCTTTGTTCTTGTTTATGTATACTCTTGAGGTGAGTCTTAAAGTACTGAATTTATGTTCTTTTTTATTTTTAAACTTTGGGCTCTCAGAGCTATAACTTTAATCTTAATCCCACCAAAATAAGAGGAAAAACGATTACCCAATTTCGTTTAGTTGAATTAAGCAAGCTTTATTTTCTCTCAGACAGGGCTATCTCCCTAAAGTGGGTTTGAGAAAATAGCATTGAACATAGGAGAAAATGAAGATTATCTAGTACAAACAAACAAACAACAACAACAACAAAAAAAAAAAGAAACCCTGAAAATCCAGGGGATTCTCAAGGATTTTGGTTACATAGAAACTTGGCAGAACATTTCAAGATTGATGTGGGAGTATCATATATCAATCTGTTGATTTCATTGGTTAAGTAATAAACAAACTGCTTGGGCTCATAGCTTAGAACATAGGTGGGTGGAGTAAACAGAACAGAATGCTGGGAGGAAGAGGAAGTGAGGTAAGATGCCTCAGACAGAGACGCCATGCTCCTCTCTCCCGGGCAGACACGATTCAGCTCCGACCCAGGATGGACGTAGGCTAGAATCTTCCCGGTAAGCGCACCTTGGGGTGCAACACAGATGATTAGAGATGGGCTAAATTAATATGTGAGAATTAGCCTAGAAGAGGCTAGATAGAAATGGGCCAAGCAGTGTTTAAATGAATACAGTTTGTGTGTTGTTATTTCGGGCATAAGCTAGCAGGTGGCTGGGGTGCTGGGGATGCAGCCCCGCCGCTCTTATCACTACACAAGATTATTTGGCAGAACATTTTATCTTATCAGCGTGAAGATCAGGGTATATGGTGTGAAAACTGTCAAAACCCAGAAAACGCACCAAGACATTATTAAATTTAAATTTTGTATAAAACAGGAATGAGATTACTTTGACCTTTTAACATGATTTCTTTGAATCTTAAGATGAAGTACAGTTGGCTCATCATTAGGACTGCTATCATTGTATTTCCAAATTTTCATATGTTGCATCTTTTATTTTAATCTAATTCAAAGAATTTATAAATTTTCTTGTTGATATTTCAATAATATATTCATCATTAAATAGTAAATTGCTTAATTCCCATGTATTTGTACATTTTCTGCAGCTTCTTTTGCTATTGATTTCAAGCTTTGTTTCAGATGAGTGGTCAGATAAGTTGCATAAAGTTATTTCTATTTTTCTTACTTCTGTGTTTGTTTTTTGTCCAAAATAGAGAGGACCATCCATGCGGGGCTAGGACCAATGTGTTATTTGCGGGCTAGAGAGATGGGTCAGCAGGAAAGAACGCTTGCTTAATGTGCAGGGGACCTAGGTTTTTGTGCCAGCATCCTCATAGCAGTTAACAATAATCTGTAACTCCTACTCAAGGGGATTCAGCATCCTTTTCTGAGATCTGTAGTACCAGAAAGAAATGTGGTAAAATACACCCAAGCAAAACCTCATAAAAAGTAAATAAATCTTTTTAAAAAAGTAGAATGGAGATTGGTAGTGTTTGTATCCATCCAACGGCCATGATGTCAATTGGCACCTCTATTTATCTGTTTAACTTTTTTTGTCTGAATAACCTGTCAGGTGGTTAAAGTAAGATATGAGGGCATCTAGTATTATGTGATTAGAGTTATCTGTGGCTTAATGGCTAACAGTATTAATATATGAAATTGAATGCTCCTGAGTTTTATGCATATATATTTACATTTGCAATATCCACTTGGTGGGTTTTGCCTTTGTTCAGAATGAAGTAACCTTCTTTATCTATTTTGATTAATTTTGGCTTGAAGTCTAATTTGTTAATTTGTCAGATATTAGACTAATGATGCCTATTTGTTTTTTGATACCATTCATTTACTTAGAATACTTTTTTTTTTCCATTCTAAGGTACTGTCTATCACGGAAAGAGATGTATGTTTCTTGTGGCAACAAAAGATGGTTTTTGATTGGTTTGGTTTGGTGTTTAAAAATGGTGTCTCCATCTACCTATCCCTTGCTGTCCTGGAACCCACTATATAGATCAATCTGGCTTCAGACTCAGAGATCTGCCTGCCTCTACCATCTAGTTATCGGGATTAAAGACATGTACTACCACCACACCTAGCTCCAAACCTTCTATCCTCTGTTATTTTTTTTTTTTTTGGTGAAGTGAGGTCATTAATATTTAATGTTATTAAGAAAGATGTTCTAATTCCTTCAGTTCATTTTTCAACATATGGGACGATAGGACGTCACCACATGACAAAGCAAATGTATGTCCATTGCTAATTTCAGTGTTTTCTTAGTTCTTCATTGGATAGCAGCTGTCCTATTATCACTATTTATTTTCCTTCAGCCTCTTGTGTGTGATTATCAATCTCTTCCATGCAGACTATTCTCTCCAGTCTTCTCTGTATGGCTGGATTGGTGTCATAAATTTTTCCAGTCTTTTTATAATGGAGAGTTTCCCCCCTCAATTATAGTGAATAGTTTTGCTACCCTGTAGTCTAGGTTGCCATCTGTGGTCTTTAAAAATTTGGGATCACAGTATTCCAGGCTCTTTTGTGATGTGGGAGTGTCATATATCAATCTGTTGATTTCATTGGTTAAGTAATAAAGAAACTGCTTGGCTGGCCCTCATAGGTTAAAACATAGGTAGACGGAGTAAAAAGAACAGAATGCTGGGAGAAAGAAACTGAGTCAAGGAGTCACCATGATTCTCCCACTCCAGGCAGATGCAGGTTAAGATCATTCCTGGTAAGCCAGATCGTGGGCTACACAGATTGTAAGAAATGGGCTAGTCCAGGTGCGAGAGTTAGCCGAGAAAAGGCTAGATATAATGGGCCAAGCGGTGTTTAAAAGAATACAGTGTCCGTGTAATTATTTTGGGCATAAGTTAAGCTAGCCATGTGGGCGGCCGGGTGCGGGGGAAGCAGCCCCACTGCTCCTATTATTTCTACACTTTTGCCTTTATCCACTGAGAAATCAGATCTTATTAACATGGGCCTGCCTTTATCTATGATTTGAATCTTCATTCTTACAGATTTAAACATCATTAGTTTCTTTGATTTTTTTTAACTATAATATGACATGAAGATTTTATGTTCTTGTCTTATCTGTTTGGTATTCTGTATGCCCCTTGTAGCTGGATAGGTGTCTGCTTTCTAAGTTTTGGCAAATCTTCTTCTGTGATTTTATTGAAAATTATTTCTTTGTCATTGAGAATTCTTCTGAATCCACAATTTGTAGAGTTTTATAGTATAGTTTCTGTTCATCTCATTGGTGTGGTTGTTAAAAAATGATTTTCTTTGGTTGGATGATCCAATTTCTCTGCCTTATTTCCAAGACCTGATATTCTCTGTATTTTACATGATCCATTCTGTTGCTGAAACCTTTCAATGATAATTTTTTTAAATAAGACATGCTTAGTTTTTTTTTATTTCTAACTTTGTTTCAGTTTGGGTTTTCTTCTTTATTTCCAGCTCTCATTTGAATTAAATTTTCATATCCAGAATTATCTTGTTATTTTATTCACCATTTGGTTGTGTTTTCTTGGACTTTGCTTAGTTTATCTTTGTCCCTTTTATGTTCAGTTTCATGTTATTATCTGTGTCTGCCTTGAAAACTCTTTGAACATGTTTATGACTGTTCTTTTGGAGTCAGTGTCTTGAGGCTCATCTTAAACATTCTTATTGGGGACCATTTTATTGGAGTGTTGGTTCATGGGGAGTAATATTGTGTTTTGTTTTTCTGTTTGTGCTTTTAAAATGAGGTTTAGCATATAGACTAAGTGAAGTTTGATATGAGCTTTTAGCCAGCATAAGGAGGCAGGGCTGTAGACTGAAATAAGCTGTGGAAGAGTGCTGATGGGGCAGAGAAACAGGGAAGGTGAGCATCAGCTGGGTCCACCTGTGTGGGCTAGAAGCCTGGAGTAGAGTGCTCACTGTGGAGCAGGGATATAAGAAACTGGCTTCCTGGCAAAGAGGGTCTGACGATTCCTGGTCAGAATGAGGAGAGCTGCATGGCAGGGGCAGGGCCAGGAGCAGGAGCAGGCACAGGGAATAAGTTTGCATTACCAGGTCTGGTCATGTGAGTTGGTAATCAGTAGGGTCTTGGGGTGCATAGCGCCTCCATACCATTTTCTCTACAGCACTAAGCCCTTTATTAGCAGTGAATAGGCTGCTGCAGGGCTTTTGTCAGCTAACTAAATAAATGCTGAGACTGATGGCAATCTCTGCTTTGACACATATCCCCTTAGCTCATCCAGCTCTCCTCAGAGAGGAGCAGAGCACTCCATCCATTATTCCTAGGTTTGCTTCTCGGTTCACACAGAAGCCCTTTGTTGTAAACTCACTCTATGTTCCCCGTGGCCACTTGCCCATTTTCCTAGGCTCCTCCATTCTAGACGTTCAAGAGATAAAAGAAAATGTTTGTTGTGTTTCAAAAAGTTTTAAGACAGACCTGCAAGTGTGGATTTTGCTCCAAAAGTGTATTTAATGTGGTATTTCAAAGTTGTTTCTTCAAAAATAAAAAAAAAAGTTCAGTCGTTGATTGACAGAATGATCTCACACATTGTATGCCTTTTTGTTTCTAGATCTGAAGCGATACCAGGCAACTGAAGATTTGTAAACCTTCAATCCTTTTTTCCCTGTTTTTGTCTTCATAATACCTTCCTCCATTACCTCTATTTTTTTTTCCTTTCTTTTCCTGTTGCTTTGGAGCCTTTCCTGGAACTAGCTCTTGTGGACCAGGCTGGCATCAAGCTCACAGAAAACTGCCTGCCTTTGCCTCCCAAGTGCTGGGATTAAAGGTATGTGCCACCACGACCCTGCCCTCATTACCTCTACTGTTGAACTGAGATGAAATCACATTCCTTCACACTGTGCATCTTTCTGATCCACCAACAAACTCTTAGATCGAGCTGAAATCACACTCTACATGCAGTACATCTTTCTGAGTCACTAAACATAGCAAAGTGCTTTTCTTCTCTTTCCTGCTTCATGTGTCACTCTATTCATTTGATAATACTTTGATCTTTTAAGTGACTCTCCCATTATTGATTTTAATGAGGATGTAGTACCTGTCTTATCCTATTTTCTTAGAAGTCACATTCTGGTTATCTCAGAGGATATTTCTGACAAATATCTATGGAATTAAAGGGAAATATACAAATTAATCAGGAAGTTTACATTTGATAAAAATAAATATTTTAGATTTTATTGACAGTAAACCAGTTGTTTTCTTAGCAATTTGTGTGGTGTCAAAATTTGAATGTGGAATATTTGAACAGCTATTTCTGTCACTTCTGTGTAACCTACTTCTTGGCTCACACAGTACTCTTGGGTCTCAACCTCTCAAAAACAGAATCCTAACCTGCCTTATAATATATTCTTGGTGTTAGTTCTCCATGAATTGTTGTGTTTTAATTGGATATTTTTCAACAAAAGAACCACTAGATATATAACGCCGGAACTTCAGACACCTTGATGACTGCTGAGGGATGGTAGTGAATCAGGGGTGTGATTTCAGAGTCCCTTTCTGAGCCGTAAGCACCAGGAGTTGTCCTATTGCTTTCTGGAACAGATTTTTATGTTTTGACTTATGTGTGACTAAAACAAAGACAGCTAAGTTTAAGGGGACTGTATAATCGTTAAATGTGACCCCTATAAAGATACCTCTGATGTTTTCTCTAAAGCAGAAAGCATCCTTAAGTCATTGAAGGCAGACCCCTTTTATTTTAATCTGGCTCACTCGGGGGAAAGAGGAATGAAGGCCTGGAGGTTTTCTCCGAACAGGGAGTGTTATCGGGTGAATATTATTAGTTTTTCCCTGACATTGGTCCATTACACAGCTGCTTGACTGGCCTCCCAAGGGAGCATAAAGCAGAAGGCATGGGTGGGGAGTTGCTGATATTTATCAGGTAGGAGCCAGTTAGCATGGAAACGAGGCGAAGGCAAAGCCCGGCAGGCAGAACTTTCACCTGACTTTCTCTTTCAGGGACAAAACACATAACATGCTCGAAAAAGCATCTCTTTTTCCTCTATGTATGTATATACTTGTGTCTTGAAATAGATTTGTTTCAGAATATATTTGTGAGCTTATTGTCAAATTAATGTGGTGGACTTGTTTCTCTGTTACTCAAACTGAGAAAATAGCCACGGCTAAGACTAGGTGAGAAAAGACTAGAAAGCAGATAGAGCAATGGCGAACAGGATCAATTGGTCTGTTTATGTTGGCTGCTCAGCAAGATGAAGTACCGTGATATTCTATGCTCAGCAGTTTGCCTGAACTCTTTCCGGTTTCCTCATCGGGTTTCCTCTTCCTGTTCTATGTGTGTGTGACAGAACATTTAAAAGTGTATTCCTCTAATCAATCGGTGATTACAGAAAACAATGAAATTAAAGTTCTCTTTGGTGATATTAAACCTTCATACCAATTGTGGTCTTTTCAGTCAAGGCTCCTTTAAGATATTTACCTACTGTCAATCATAACCTAATCAAACATGGGGACGTTTTGTTTCCCCATGTGTTATCCCAGAGCTGTGAGAAGTTAAAAGTCTATTAGAAATGAAATGAACAGTTATACAAAGATATCAGAAGACAAATGGATAGATTCTCCAGAGACCACGTGCCATTGGCCAGCTCTTCAGTACAGCTGCTCAAAATAAACAACAAATGTGGAAAGTCATTGAGATTTGCAAGCCACATTGTCTATTAAACAGCAACCACATTTGTTTTGTCATTAACAGAATACTAAGCAGACCTCAGAATTCTTGTCTCTTTGATGCATTTGTAGTCAAACATTGAATAGAAACAGCATCCCTGTAGGATGCTTAATAATACAGGTGTATTCTATGTTCAAAAGATAATAAGTCTAATTAGATTAAAATTAGAAAACTATTGTTTCTTCTTTTAAAGGGAAAATAAAAGAATAACGGTGACTATCCACACCTGTGAACCTGAGTCAACTGTTATTTCACCCTGACCTCTCAGGCAACACTTGAACAGTCTGGGTTTGCCAGGAAGTTAATGATCATCACTTTTTTTTTTATGAAACGGGAAGTAAAACTACTCTAAACTCAGTCAGAGAAGCACTTGGTGTTCTCTGAGACTTCCTGTTGAGGAACTTCTGACCAGAATTTCTAGATTTTTGCCCTTTATGAATCACAACTGATAGGTAAGATGTAAGCATCTTCCAGAATTATGCCTGAATAACAGTTCAAAAAGTTTGGAACTGGTTAAGATTTTAGAAAGATGCTTTCTAAACTACTGGGATTATCCAAGCATATACTTTTAATCTTAAATGAATTCACTACTTCTTTTTTTTTAAATAAAAGAAATTATATATTGAAGTGTCCCTGCACCCTTGTTGTCATTCAAATTCTAGTCTGCTGTCTTGCTTAGCTTATAATTAAAAGCATTGAATGATGTAAGAGGGGAGAATGTATGTTGCCATGAAATTGTTGTTCATCAAATCTCAAGTTCTTAACACCTGCATTTGGACAAAATATGTGTCTATCTAAGAGGAGAAAGAACAAAACCAGAAGAAAAAACAAAAATAAAAATCAAACTACCACCACCACCACAAAAAAAAAAATCAACAAAATAAACAGAGTCTTCCAAATTCTCAATCCTGAATCTAATGTGGATACTACTGGCAGGAGAAAAGAACTGGCATATTCAAAACAAAATTGCAAACAATAGTGTTATATTCTCTTTTTGTTATATGGAGGAAAGCGAAGTACAATATGGAGTTATATTGAAGGTGGAAAAATAGAAATGCCCAAGGTCCATATATATATTATTAATGTTTCTGATGATCAGAAGTGTTACCAGAACTGGAAACTAATATATAGAATCAAAATGAGAAATCGTTATGTTGCATCCATTATAGGTTTGGGAAAATCAGAGCAACCGTTCTCTGAAAGAATGCTCTGAAAGATGCCAGCTCAGGAGAATGGCCACTTCATTCTTTGGTAGAAATGAGGAAAATGCCAAGAGAAGGATGTTAAAGAATCCCAATCAAAGGTGCCTTTGATTAAGGACAAAAAAGTACAGTGTTGCCAAAGACAATGTATATCTTAACCAAATTCCTTGGAATTGGGCAAAACAAATAAACAAAACAAAACAGAAAACAAACAAAACAAAATGCCCGAAAGGCCCAAATCAATCAAATCTAAAGACATAGATCCCAGTGCCTGTCTGGTAACCTTCATACATGATTACCCTTTGTAAGGGAGCTCGGTTTTGGGGAATTGGCACAAGACATACTCAAACCCCAAATTCTCAGGGCAAAGGAGATTTATTCCCTTGGAGAAAGCAAGCAGGGTGGGGGTGGGTGGGGCTGCAAAGGCAGATAGCAAAGCAGCAGTAGAAGCAGCATCAAGTACAACAACAAACTAGCACCTATAAGAAGAGGTGTATTTGCAGGAGTGAATTTTTAAGAAGAAGGGGGAGTCTGTGAGAAGCTGAGTTGGTAAATACTGATTGGATATATCAGTCAAATAATGATTTTGGATTGTTGGACCTCGGTGTTTTGTCTCAGGAAAGTGTCAGTGGCCAAATAAGGTAATAGATGTTGGGGGCTAGCTTTAGGAATGCAATCTAGGTTTTTAGCAAGGGAAGAAGGGTAAACAGACAAAATCTGCCTTCAGTGTTTGATGTGGTTGGGCATTTTCAGCCATGGAGTTTGCTTCTTAGCATCTTTTTACCACAGCAAGGAGAGATGAGATAGATGACTTGGGATGGAATACCCACAATTGGAGGGTGAACATGAAACTCAGCACAGGAAAGTTCTTACTGCTTATCAAAGAAAAGGGTATAAAAGAAAAGGGTCATAAATACTTGCACAAAATGACAAAGAGTCATAGAGAACAGAGGAAGAAGGGACAATGGTATTAGCTTGGGACTGATTAAAAAATATTGATATATTTCTCAAGGCCCCCCCCCATCTCTGGGATAATGCCAATGAGTTAAGCAATCAACTGCAGGTCAAACTTGCTCTATCTGTGCCTCTTCTCCTATATAAAGCCAGTGTATGACAATAGTTGTGGTATTTGGCTGGCATAGGGCAAAATGCTGTTTCAGGTATTACTGAAATATCTGGAATGTCTGATTTGGAATGTGTTTGGTTATTGTGGTGTTTTGTATGAGAACTATACTTTTTAGGATCAGGTATTTGACAAAGCACTTGGTCCCTAGCTGGTAGTGCTGTTTGGTGAGGTGATACAGCCTTGCTGAAGGAAGAATGTCACCGGGACAGGATGGAGAACTTTATAGATGTATCCTCTTTCCAATCTGCTTCTCTGCTTCTTACGTGAAGATAGAGATGTGATCTCTCATTTTCTTGCTCTGCCTGCCAACTTTCTTGCTTCCCCTTACATTATGAATTCTCCTTTGGAGCCATAGGCCAAAATGAACTCTTTCCTCCAGAAATTGCCTTTGGTCATTATGTTTTATCACAGCAACAGAAAATTAACTGATAACAGCTACAAATAACACAAAGCTTTAACAAATAGATCACTGCTTTCTTTCTTATAACAAGATGTGGGCTAGGAAGTACCTGTTGGCCTTGATTTCATGTCTCTGGGGTTCTGTTAGTGTTTTGTTCATAGACATTCAGAATACAGGTATCTAATGCACATTTAAGAAAGAAGGAAACAGATGGAATAATTATTATGTTATTTAATCCCCATAGTAAAATATCCTTGGTAGCCATATAGTAAATTTCTACTTTTTTCTTTTTACTATCTAAAATTGGATTGCCTAGACACTATATCTGCCAAGAAGAAAGGGAGATTTTAGGATTTTTAGCCTTTACATTAAATAGACAGGTTTGTAGGGGATTTTCAGATTGGTAGTCAAGTTAATAGAAGCCACGCCATTCCAACTGTCAATGCTAATCTAAGTAGTGGATGGAGAAGTTAATATTTTTGCCTGTGATGATTGCAAGCAGGAGATGTAGAAAAGAAAGATGAAGAAAAAATCTCTAAGCTATATATAATAAAGCATTATAACAACAAGGCATAGAATTAAATTTGAGATTATTGAGAAACTTCTCTCTGGAAATGAGGCCTTCATTAAATTTAGCCAATAGCAGTTATTAGCAGAATAAAATAATTTTTGATTCTATTAAACCAATACATTCAGACTTCTAACTAAGTTAAAATTAAATTAACTATTTATTAAATAGAGACTCTCAGTGTCAGGGATACCTATGTCACTATTCTAGAGGACTATTTATTAAATAGAGACTCTCAGTGTCAGGGATACCTATGTCACTATTCTAGAGGACTATTTATTAAATAGAGACTCTCAGTGTCAGGGATACCTATGTCACTATTCTAGAGGACTATTTATTAAATAGAGACTCTCAGTGTCAGGGATACCTATGTCACTATTCTAGAGGACTATTTATTAAATAGAGACTCTCAGTGTCAGGGATACCTATGTCACTATTCTAGAGGACTATTTATTAAATAGAGACTCTCAGTGTCAGGGATACCTATGTCACTATTCTAGAGGACTATTTATTAAATAGAGACTCTCAGTGTCAGGGATACCTATGTCACTATTCTAGAGGACTATTTATTAAATAGAGACTCTCAGTGTCAGGGATACCTATGTCACTATTCTAGAGGACTATTTATTAAATAGAGACTCTCAGTGTCAGGGATACCTATGTCACTATTCTAGAGGACTATTTATTAAATAGAGACTCTCAGTGTCAGGGATACCTATGTCACTATTCTAGAGGACTATTTATTAAATAGAGACTCTCAGTGTCAGGGATACCTATGTCACTATTCTAGAGGACTATTTATTAAATAGAGACTCTCAGTGTCAGGGATACCTATGTCACTATTCTAGAGGACTATTTATTAAATAGAGACTCTCAGTGTCAGGGATACCGATGTCACTATTCTAGAGGACTTATGCTGGGCAGCAGGAAATACTCTGATGGGATGCTAAATATTGAAGTTAACATTTTATAAATATGTTTGGGGAAAATATATATCTTATATATGACAAATAAAATGTCATTGTTAATTCACCCGTTTTACCCAACTTAGTTGGGAAATTTGTTCTCACCTACTTATCTTCCCATCAAAGTCCAACATTTTATTTTATTTTAACACTTACTTGCAAACATGACTCTAATATAACTTCTTCAAGGAGATGGATGCAAAGCTCTCTTATTGTTGATATTTTGTTTATTTGTTTAGATATGTTTCAAGTACAGGCAGCCATTAGCATGCTGTTTTTGTCAGAGAGCTTGCAGAAACTTTAGAGGATTCTGATGGTTTAAAAGATAAACAAATTGATTTGATTTAGAATACTTAAGATTTCTGACTGTTGACTACACCAACATTTAGAAAGCTTCAGCCTTATATAAAATGTTTGGTAGACATGGCACTAGAAAACTGTACACTCTCCTGACAAAGTCAAATTTAGCTTTAGATATACTGGCTGCAGTGAGAGCTAGTATTCACAACACAGCATAGAATTAATTGCCATAAGAAAAATGTTTATGAGAGACTTGAAGTGTTTGATGACATAAATATACTCATGAACAGTTATTGTTCCTGTATGTCAATGTCAAATTATAAATTTAGTTCAGGAAAGTTTTAAAGTTAGTGAAGTTCTTCCTTGGATTGGAAAGACCAGAAGAAATAGGCTATTTCAGCTCTAGGAAAAATTTCACAGCCTAAGTGCTGGCTGCCACAGACACCTGCAGGGACTTTTCCTTACACTGCATCAGATGGAACAGAAGGAAACAGCTGGACATAGAGGGGCAAACATCAGCAGTGCCCCGTGATTGCAAAGAGCTGCCAAGTACGGAAGGACGTTCCTCTCCTCACAGCATCTACTGCCCATGCTGTCTTAATAATTTGCAGATATGACTTTTAGAGTGTTTACATGTCACTTGTATAGACTGGTACTGTAAGATAAAATAGACATTATTTATAAATTTCATAACAATTCTATTATAAAATAGACAGCCCACTAGATTTTACAGATAAAATCATCGAAAAATAAAAAAGTTGCAGAACTGGAACCTTTTGTCTGATTGTAGTAGTTCTTCTCTTCACAGTAAGCCAGAAAAGAAAGACCTTTGTTGATGTCTCCATAGAGCAAGGACAGACACACTTCCCTGGCATCTTTCTCCCGCAGAAAGTAAAACAGTATGACTTTGCTTGCTATACTATATGTATCTTTATGTCCTAAGACAATGGAAGACACAGTGATAGAATTTACCAACCTTTCTAGATCAGTAAATATTATTATTCGTTTACTGTTAGTTGATTTCTTCCTTTAAATTTAATTTTGGTTTTGCTAGCAGACATTGTTTCTAACCCTACCTTTGGACTAAACATGGATAAATTGTATGGGCAGAGATTCAAAGAGCCTTTGAAAAAAATTAAACTCCACGAGAACAAACAGAGTAAAAATGGGATAGAAAGTTTAAATATAAGACAGAACCTTATCACACAGGATTGAATTTGCTTGCACTTTGGGAAGTTAATGAGAGTTGCAAAAGAATTAACACGTTCAATGTGATTTCAGCAGTTATAAGTAGAAATGTCCCAAGGACATGATTAGATCAGCAAATAAATACTCTTTTCTAGTAAAGATGCACATCCCTCTGTCCCTACTTCAGTTTTTCTATCCTCAACTAGGCTTTACTCTTTAGATACAGATTGAGAATCAGAAATGCTAGCTAGGCTAAATCATCTGAGTTCTAGGCATAACAGTCTTCCTCTTGATAAACCACAGGTCTGATAAGTGCAGGGATTCTGATGCTTTTCAATTTTCGCCTTTTTGGAATCCCTATATGGATTTCTGAAAGTTTAGAAAAATTGAGTTCATCTCCTTTTAAAGCATTAAGCGAGTATTTCTAGGACTGGTCCTCTTTTTACACAAACAAATATTTGCAAAGATTTACTAGGCTGGAGGCACTTATTTTATATTACCAGAAATAACAATGTGTATAGTACCTGCATAAGCTTAATTAAATGACTGAACACTCATGAGTCACAGTTTACCTACAGTCAGGCTAGGGAATGATTTGCTGTGGTAAAGAATAATTCCTCACATTCCCAAGGACTTAATAAAGAAAGTCTTTCCTCACAGTAATTCCAATGATCTTTTAGGGATCTTGCCTCCAGCAGCAGAGTCCTCCCCTGCACTTGCACAGGAGAGAAAGAAGTTGGAAAAGATATTTTAAAGTTGAGCTTCAACATGACACATCTCATCTCTTCATAGTTTGTAGGATAGAGTTCAGTATCAAATGACTTTAAAGGTAGCTGGTACATTGAACTCCTAATGTTCTTAAGGAAAAGTATAAGCTGGGAGAGAATTCTTAGTATTTCTAGATCATTAATTTGCTCATCTGTTAGGTTCAGAGTAAACTAGACAGTGGCTGAAGTCATTGTCTTCTGTTTTCTGTGTAAGCAAGTTTAGCAAGATACTTTGACCTCACTCTGGGATAAGAGAGGACTGAATTTCTTTTCTTTTTCTTTTTTTTAAGTTTAGTAAGTTGTGTTAAGTTTTTTATGTAGTTGGCATGTTCTATGTCAAATAAAATTAAGAGAATGAGTTACATTCTATTTCCTAAAATATACTTCTAACATTTTGCAAAGTACTGGGAAGCTACAGAAGCAGAAGGAAATTTATCAATAAACTTTTAGGCAATGTGATATAATCACAAAAGTCAAGATTTCTTAATTTGAAACTTAGCTATTCTTGTAATGATAAATGATCACAGGTCAAACACATATTCATCTTCTCAGAACTCTTTATTTATTGTCAGGAGTTACAATTATCACCAACTCAGTTGGATATTATGAAAATCAAAGGTCAAGGTACACATGAACATCTGAAGATACTTTATATATTATAAAGACTAAGACAGTTTAAAAGATAAACAAGGAGAGAAAGAATAAGCAAGGATGAAAGCAAAACAAGAGGATGCAGAAACCTGGAGCCCTGGAATTTAAGATACAAACAAAAATAATGATCTCATGACTCATACAGGAATTGGGTGTTGGGTTCAGAACGTTGCAGAACAAGAGGGAAAATCAGAAATCAAGAAAGCATAAGGAAATAAATAATATTGAAAGTGCCTTAGTTTGAGTCCTACTGATGTGAAAGGACACTCTGACCATAGTAACTCTTGAAAAGGAAAGCATTTAATTGGTGCTGACTTAGAGGTCATCATGGCAGGAAGCATAGAGGCATGTGGGAGACATGGAGCTAAAGAAGTAGCTTTAGACTTCTAAATTTAAATCTAAAGGCAGCAGGAAGTAAAAGAGAGAGACACTGGGCCTGGATAGATATTCTGAAGTGTCAAATTCCACTCCCAGGGACACACATTCTCTAACAAGGCCACACCTACTTTTATGGACTGCATGCCTTAACCCTTCCAAACAGTGCCATTTCCTAGGGGCCTTTGGGGACCAGTTTTATTCAAACCACCACAGGAAGGGAAGGCAATGGGACATTTGGAGCAAACAAAATAAGTTTAAGAAACAAACTTAAAAATAAAAACAATTGTTTTTTTTTAAATGCAGAGCTTTTAGTACTACAAATGGTTATTGTAAAGATAACATACTTTTATTTTTGTTGAGCTCTGCACTTTTCTCTGCTCCCCTCCCTGCCTCTCCCCTCCCCTTCAACCCCCTCCCAAGGTTTGGAGAAGAGTTCTATACCATTCAGATTGGCCCTTGGAAGGTAGCATGCACAGTAATTTAAAGACTTACATCAGGAAAGAGGAGCATTAACTGTTCATTTTCATTTAGCTTCAATGAACCACAAAACAAGGATTTTTTTTTTTAAATGGAGGCCCCTAGCAGGAATACACATGTAGAATTTTCCAGAATCCACATAATTAGCAGCATCATAAAAATACAGTTTAATTGAGCATCTGTGCATTATGACTTAGGTCTTGCTTCATTTTGGGTGGTCCTGACCAAATCATTTTACTGATTTTAAGAAGTAATAAGGTAGAAGAAGAGAATGAGGAAGAGGAGAAAGAAAAAGGAGGTATCTTCCTTTCTTCATAGACTAAATATCAACCTTGATTGAAGCTTTTTGGCATTTGATCTATTTGCAGTCCTTACATTGAGATCTATCCTTACATTGAGATCTATAGGAAGAGTTTGAGAACCGAGTGTGTAAGTGCTGAGGAACTGGTATTGAGTGGGCCAAGAGATAGAGTATGGAACAATTCTAGAAGTATGAAAGATTTTAGATAGCACAAGGAGTTTTGTGCTATCCTTTTCAACTTTCTGGATGACTCCACATGATGGAGATGTACCCTGTATGCGTATGCAAATAGCACTGAGGGCTATTTCTAAGAAAGAATTACATTTGTGGGATATCCACCTGTATCTCTACACAGGCCTAGGTTCTTGGGAGAATGCTGTCTGTAATGCAGTGCTGTTCCTTCCTGAGAATAGAACAAGAAAGGACAAGAGCAACTGGGGGCAAGAGATCATAACACGCTTGGTAGAAAAGCCTTGACTACAAGTGTCCAGCTCATGAATGCTTTCCTGGTTTGCACATGTGTGTGTGTCTGTGCGCGCGCGCACGTGCGTGAGTGTATGTGTGTGCATGCATGCGCATGTATGTGTACTGTAGCAGAAATAATCATACACTGGTGTTTGCCCAATTTCTTAATGCAGTGACTGTTGCAAGGCACTGTCTTAAAGTAATTGAATTCTAGAAATAAACATCACTAAATAGCATGAAATGCTTCTCATTATGTTGCATATTATTTCTCTCTGCATTTGTGTCTCAAAAGGGTTTTAAAAGTTTCACCAGGGGCAGGAGTTCAGTGCTTTAGCACATGTGTTTTAAAATTGTTGGAAATCACTAATTAATTTGATCACTAAACTATGAAATCGGATCCCAGTTTATTCTTCCAGAGCACAGTTGATAGGTTATCTTTTTCCCCCCTTTTTTTTCTTTTAAGAAGCACAAGAGTAGTTGTAATCCTAAGGAAAGTTTTTCCAATACTAAGGAGCAATTAAGTTCAGAATCTGGCCCCCTTGTTAAACTCGTCATTTGAGGGGTTATGAAGATGGGCAGAAACCATCTTGAAAGTATCAATCAAAACTCTACTTCCTTTTCTATTGCAGGTTTATACATTATTTCCAGCAATTCTTAGCAATCTAATTGTTTATTTTCCATCCAGAGCACTAGCAAAGAGTTAAACTAGATTTGTTTTTCTTAAAAAAAAAAGAACTGATAATCTCAATTTCTTTGCCATTCAAATTTTTGTGGAAATGATTTTGGCTTGCTATTCATTAGCTTGTGAAGAAGAATTGGAGTGGGAGTCCTTCTGTATATGTGTTGCTTTTATTGGTTAATGAAAAAAGAAGTTACTTTTGGTCAATGGCTTAACAGAGTGCACAGGCTGGAAAAGATATAGGAAAAGAGTAGGCAGAGTCAGGGAAAGCCATGTAGCCGCCAGAGGAGAAAGATGTGAGTTGCCATACAGAACATTGCCAGTAGGCCATGAGCCTCATGGTGAAATATAAAATAATAAAAATGGGTTAATTTAAGATATAAGAGCTAGCTAGAAATATACATAAGCTATAATAGGCAAAGCAGTGGTTTAATTAATACAGTTTCTGTGTGCTTATTTTGGTTCTGGGCATCCTGGGAACAAACAAGTGGTCTCTGCCAACAAAGAATGATAAAAGTACCCTTTCCAACTTCACAAACAGAATCTCTATACAATGATAGAAAGGAAGAACTCCAAAAGGAGACCCAGGAATTAAGGTCTGCCGAGATTTGTTTTACCTTCTTGGTACAGATTTTCTCTGCGTAATCTATTGATTTATATTCCAAATGCTAAATAATGTGAATATTAATTGCCATTGGAGGAAAACATTTTTTCAGTTTAGAACATATATGTAGAACCCATTTCTAGACTCTTATCTGCATACCTACGTTTCAGAAGTAATAAGCTGTAAACAAAAGTACATTATATTTTTCAAAATACATTTCAAAGTTACCTGTAAAATCTTTGGCCTTCTGCTGTGAAGAGTAGTCACCAGCAGAAAGAATGTAACATTCGTACTACCACAAACAATGCCCAAATCAAAAGGACGTTAAAGTGTTAGTATTATTTTATATCTTTTTGGTATCAAGAACTCTCATTTGGGGATGAAAGTTACAAAATAACTGGAATCTTGTTTTGCTTTACATTATGCAAGCTAAGGTACAGAAAGGCAGTGATTTGACCATGATGTGAAAGGAAAAAGAAGGCCTCTATAATGAAATCGTCACTGTATCACAAAAGGAAAAAGCTTCAACAGGAAGTAGTTATAACATCAAATGTGTCTGAAATGTCTTCTTCTGGAACTTGATAATGTTGAATTCTTGATTTATTCCTATTTTATGTGTTGCAAATTGAATTGTCTTTGTGACCACAGTTGAGAAAGCACACACACCTGTGATCAGATTCTAGAATGTCGTCTCACTATGGATCTCTGGTTTACTAACTGTGGTACCTGAAGTTTTGTTTAATCTTGATTGGCAGGGCTGAAGAAATGGTTCGGAGTTTAAGAGCATCCAACTTCACAAACATTGGTAATTCTGGTTCGAGGACATCTGAAGCTCTCTTTTAATTTCTGTGGGAACCAGCAAACATGTGGATGTGTGCATACAGACATACAGGCAAAACATTCTTACACACAAAATAAGTCCAAAAAATTTAAAGAAATTTTTTTTTTGTTTTTTGTTTTTGTTTTTGTTTTTTTTGAGACAGGGTTTCTCTGTAGCTTTGGTGCTCGTCCCGGAACTAGCTCTTGTAGACCAGGCTGGCCTCGAACTCACAGAGATCCACCTGCCTCTGCCTCCCAAGTGCTGGGATTAAAGGCGTGTGCCACCACCACCTGACCTTAAAGAAATTTTGATTGTCAACCTGATGTGATTTAGAATCACCATGGAACCAAACCTCTGGGCATATCTGTGGGGAACTGTCTAGGTTAGATTAACTGAGTTTAGAAGACTCATGTTAAATGTAGACAGATCCATCCTATGGGCTGGGGTCCCAGATTGAATAAAAAGGAGCAGGTAAGCTGAGTAAACATTCATCTCTCTGCTTCCTGATTCTGGACAAAATGTTATTAGCTGCCTTAAATGCTGCCAGCGTGGCTTCCCCTTCAGCATTTGCCCAACCTTTGTTTTGTACTGTGAACAAACAAATGAGGAGAAACCCCCAAACCTTCCATTCTTAAGTACTTTTGTCAAAACAGTCATGGTAGCAAGAAAAGTACGTAATGCTTTAACACATCTTTTCTTGATTGAAGTGAAGTCTTGCTACTTTGATATCCTTTACACTTTAATGCATCAAACGTACTATAACTAATGGCAACGACAGAATAAACTGTATAGTGTAAGTAGGCAAGAGATTATTCTGATAAGGTATCTCATCCATATTAGTCAGGTCTGGGTTTCAGTCTTCCAAAGTTCAATGCATTACAGAAAATGTGCCTGCTCCAGTCCTTCTTGATACAAATTTAAAAAGAGCATACTTTAGAGGCCTAAGATAATGATGCATAGAATAAATAAGTCTATTGTAAAAAGGTATTAGTTTAGGGTATAGTTATAACTTCTAAGAAGAATGAAGTTATCTTAAATTGACTTCAGAGATAATGAACTTTTTTTACTGTCAGAGCCATTCAACTGTTTTGTTTTATTGTATTGTTTTGGTTTTTCTCTTAGCGCTCCCATTTTAATCTGAGTGCACAGGTAGCAAGACGACAAACAGCCAGGATAACACAGGTTAAAAAGTCAGTGGCATGATTGGAGCCACAAGAGTCTCTGGAGTTAATAATCCTACCAGTGCTACAGCATCTGTGAGTTCATACTCAGAAGTGATGATCAGAATCATCTTCCTTAGAATATTAGTTCTGTTCCCGATGAAGGATTTTCTGCTTGTAGTTCAGGCTCTAGTTGTTCTCCTCTGCTCTGTGGCAATGCAATGACAGGCATGGTCTCGATGATAAAGCACAGTATAGATTAGACCCAGAATGTCTTGCATAAAGACATGTAGGTATGTATGTGAGCAAACAGGAGACTAGTTGTCAAAGAGGAAGCCTGGGAAGCACTTCCTGAAGCACTTTCTACCACATCTGAGGATCCAGAGTGTGAGGCAGCCCATGATTTGTTATAATATTAAAAAACTGATGTTTGCCTGAAGATTTATGGTGCTACAAGGCATATGATGGAAGAAATGGTGTACAGAGCTACATACAACACAGCAAGTTTAAGAAATCTGCTGCTACGCAAATGAGTCCCAAATCATGAGCTATGTGTGTAGTCTCAAAAGGCCACATTATACAACATAAAACCCAGGACCATTTAAACTGTTCAACTTCTGCTCTGCTCTGCTCTGGCTTGCTCCCTCCTTTGGAAATGTAATCTTTCTTACTAAATTCTCTCAATTTTCTTTGCTACTAACTGTGTTTCTTCTAATTCCTTGTTCATGTATATGAGAACCTGGGACCCTTCTGCCCACAAAAGCCAGTATCATCTGAAATCACAAGACTCTCTCTTCTGGGGGTAGTTTACCCAGAAATAATTTAAATAAGTATTGCTCTTGAACAAAACCATTTCCTCAATTGACACCTAAAGCACTGAACTCTTTTTCTCAGATTTTTTGTTTTAATTTGTTAGCATACTATTGAACTCAGAGATTAAAAATATGTTATGAATTAAAAACTCGTTGAACATAATTCTGTTTCTTAATTATGTGAACTTTCGTGTAGGTCCTTTGGAAGACCAGAAAAGGGCATCAGGTCCCATAAAGCTGGAGCTGGTAGCTGTGAGATATCATATACATATGTTGGGAACAAAACCTGGGCCCTCTGCATGATCACTATGTGTCTTTACCAGCCCCCATTGTTGAACACAATTTCCTATAGAACTACAACACTGATGTTAATTCTCACCATTGATTATTTTCAAACATGATTATGATCTCACTATCTATAGAAGATCTTGTTTTTCTCTAGGGCTTCAACTTATAAATTTATGGAAGGACACATTATTTACCACCATACAGCACAAGGGCAGTAGGTGCAGTGTTATTCTCTGCGCCCTCACTGTGTGCTGTACACGACACTTGATGAGGCTGCTGAAGGTGACAGTTTCAAAGATGCTCTTTTGTGCTGTTTCACATTGAAATGTTTTGAAATCTGAAGCTCTGATTTGCCATTTTCATGAGTTATTTAAAGCACTCCTTATGTGCACTTGGAGAACGATGAGGATTTAGGAGTGCCAAAAGCTCGCTTGAATTAACTGGAACTGAGTTCTTGTTTTAGATCCCTCACTTCTTCCTGTCAACATCACAGTCTCTTGAGGAATGTTGAAAATTGTGTGGATTTTATAGGCTGTTTTTCCTTGCCCTTTTATTTTGTTAAAGATCTTGGTTTATTTCAGTTGGAAGATAATGGCTGTTTTTTTTTTTTAAAGCTTTCACTTTGTGTTCCCTGAAGGTGATAAAAGGTATTTTCTGTCTCCCAACTCCTATTTCCTTCTCATCTTCCCCACTCTATCTGGCTGGGATTTGCTGTTGTAATGAAGAAGAAAAAAAGAAGAAGAGAGAAGCTCTCAACACATGGAAGAAGCGAGAATGTATCATCCAACATCTGAAAATACTTCCAGTTAGCTCTATTCCTCCATAAAGGTTTCTGCTTATGCTGTTCCTCTCGTGGTCCATCAGCTTGCCTTTACCTGTGTACTTAAGAAAGGTATGGGTGTGGATATTCTTCCACAGATATATGTACTGTGCTGTATCGTCCACCATCTTTATCTGATTAATAGCAGGTTTTAACTTTTTTGTAAGAGTATCTCTGAAGATGACATTATGAAAACCCTCTTTGCTAGGGGAAGAATCCTTACATATTTAGACCCATACTTTGCTCTGAATTCATTTTCATATTCTCTCTCTCTCTCTTTCTCTCTCTCTTCTCATATATACACTACACACACATTTTAATTAATTTCAAACAACATTAAAAAGGGTTTCTATGTCACCTAATATTTTAAATAAGGACTTCTATTTCCTACTTGAATGATAAATCTGTATCTATCTTTCCAATTTTTGTATATATAATGGCTATAATTATTTTAAATAATACACTTGCTAAGTATGAATCTAGGATGTGATCAGCTTTATTTACTGAATTCTTTGTTTTCTTTTGTTCCTGTAGCATCTCAAAAACATCAATTTTCTTCCCGTGGATACTTCCCAAAGCATAGCCACAAGAGTGATTGTGAAAATGATAATGTGTTTGAATTGTTTTTTAATCTTGTGTTGACTTCCACATCAAAACAGTTAAGTTAGAAGACAAAGGATGCTTCTTCAGTTGCTGGTAGCAAAAAGCTCCTTTGTACTTTGAGCCTTCTCTACAGTGACATCAATAGGCATTCCACTGGAGCCACTAAGATGTCTGTCTTTCTACAGAGCAGTCAAGTCTTTTTTTATTTGTTTTGTAATTAAAGCCTGGTTCTGTGTGGGAGAAAGGGAAAGCAATACCCTAGCAACTGAAGTTAACTCATCTTGCTGCTTCTAATTTGCAGCTACTCTTTCAACAAGATCAACTTTAAGGTTTGCTCCAGCATTGCTCTTTTGAAACTATAGACAAAGAATCATGAAAGGCAATAGTGGGTATTTCAATATTGTTAAAATTGTGTGTCATCTTTGACGAAATTATTTTTAGCCAGTCAGCCCTACAAATGAGCTGAATGGAAAAGTGGAATTTGATAAATGTTCCACAGTTCTTTAGGAAGTACAGTCCCCATTCCCTTTGCAATGCTTTGCTTTGCTACTTTCTTTGGCAGAAGAACATTAGGTTAACATTAAATATTAGAATATCCCTTTTCTTCACTGGCCCATGAAAGGACCTAGTCTGCTCCTTAGCTTCTAGCTCTGATATTACTCTTGTAAACAAAGTTCCACTGAAGAGTCTATGCCTTTTACTACTTCTGTAAGGCTTGTTAGGTTACTAGAAATTCAATGACAGCAGAGAGTTTAGAATATGACATATTCAGAGTCTAATTAAAATTTATCTTGGGCTAAGATTAGTCTCCTAAATGACAATTCCTAGACCATCTCTGAGTCTAACCAAATATCCTGTGATTGTCAGCAATAAATAAATAAATAAGCCTATTGGAATGTACTAATTAAAAAAAATCCTACTTTCTACAAAACAAAATGCTAAGGATAACATCAGGTAGATCTCAACCCAATAGCAGTGATTTCCTGTTTTCTTCAAGTCTGTTTACTAATGTTCCACCAATGCATTTAAAAAGTGTTTCAATTTATTATTTTTTTATTCTGCTCCTATAAATACATCACAAACCTGTCATTATTGGAATGTTGACTTGGGGAGTAAAATAGACCAAGGCCACTTATACTGGTCTCAGAGTGTATTCTTTCTTATCGCCTTTGAGGTGAAAGGTGTAGTTTTGGTTAACACAATTCTCCTAAAGACTGTAAGCACTGCTCTTGGGTCCCTTTCTTTCATTGCTAAACCTCGGACTTTATTGGAGTTTCTGGTTCTATCATCCATGGTTAGAAGGGAGGAAAATATTAGCAACACAAATCTTATTTACCCATAAAAACAATCATTTTTGTTTCCAGTCTAAATGTGATTTCTCTATTTAATCTCTCCTATTATTTGATTATACAGAGAATTAAAAGTTGTATTATTTTTTTCTGTGTTACAGAGTGCAGAGTGGGGAGTCTGTATCTGGCTCCCAATTGCAATTGCAGTACATTGAGCTCCATAGAGACAGTCCTGGGGCAAGCAAGAGCCAGACAGGCAGTATGAGACTCTGTGCCTCATGGAAGAAATCAACTAAACATGGGCAAAGGAGATCCTAAAATGCCAAGAGGTTATGTGTCTTCATTTGCCATCCTTGTGTAAACTTGCTGGGAGTAGCACAAGAAAAAGCATCAGAATGGTTCTGGGAACTTTACAAAGTTTTCAACATGCTCAGAAAAAAATGGAAGACATGTGTGCCAAGGAAAGGGGCAGATGGATCTCTGTGAGTTCAAGGCCAGCCTGATCTACAGAGCTAGTTACAGGACAACAAAAGCCAGACAAAGAAACCCTATCTCAAAAAACAAAATGTGAGATATTTGAAGACCTGTCAAAGGTTGACAAGGTGTGTTTTGAAAGAAAAATGAAAACATACATCTTCTGCAAAGGGGAGAGCAAAAAGAAGTTCACCAATGCACCAAATAGGCTTCCTTTGGCCTGCTTGTTCGGTTCTGAATATCACCCCAAATCAAAGGAGAATGTCCTGGCTTTTCCATTGGTGATGCCGCAAAGAAAATGGGAGCAGTGTGGAACAGTAGGCAGCAGACAGTAGGCAGTAGCCTTACCAAAAGAAGGCTGCCAATATAATGGAAAAATATGAAAAAGATATTATTGCCTACAGAACTAAAGGACAACCAAATGCAGCAAAATAGGAATTGGTCAAGGCTGAAATGAGCAAGAAGAAGAAGAAGGAGAAGGAGAAGGAGAAGGGAAGGAGAGGGAGAGGGAGAGGCAGAGGGAGAGGGAGAGCGAGAGGGAGAGGAAGGAGAGGGGGAGGGGGAGGGAGAGGGAGAGGGAGGAGGAGGAGGAGGAGGAGGAGGAGGAGGAGGAGGAGGAGGAGGAGGAGGAGGAGGAGGAGGAGGAGGAGAAGGAGAAGGAGAAGGAGAAGGAGAAGAAGAAGAAGAAGAAGAAGAAGAAGAAGAAGAAGAAGAAGAAGAAGAAGAAGAAGAAGAAGAAGAAAGTAGAAAGTGTTGGCAGAGGCTGCTTGTTCATTTCCCTGATGCCCAAACCCAAGTAATAACACAGAAACTGTATTAATTAGAACACTGCTTGGCCAATCACTTTAGCATATTGCTAGCTAGCTCTTATATCTTAAATTAACCCATTTCCATTATTTTATATTTTTACTATGAGGCTTGTGGTTTACTGGTACTGGTGAGTGGGCATCTTCCTCTTCTGATGACTACATGGTGTCTCTCTGACTCTGCCTTGTTTCCTCCTTTATCAGCTTGAAATTCCCGCCTTGCTCTACTCTGCTAAGCCACTGGCCAAAGCAGCTTTATTCATTAACCAATAAGAGTAACACATTAACAGAAAGACTTCCCACACCAGAAGAGGAAGATGATAAAGAGGATGAAGAGGATAAAAAAGATGAAGATGATGATGAATAAGTTGGTTCTAGTGCAATTTTTCTTGTCTATAAAGCATTTAACCTCCATTTTTAAGAAAAAAAATTGAAATGTACGACTGTGTAAGATTTATATCTTGAAATTGTATGGTATCTTTTTTTTGTGCAGTTAACATGTTAGAGAATGTGCCTTTAGATAGCCCTGTCCTTGTAGTATTCTCAATAGCCACTAACTTAACTGATAAGAGTCTGGGGGCTGTAAGAAGGCATGGAAATTCCAATCAGGTCCTTGTCAGTGCAAAAGCACAAATTAGTTATATATCGGGATGGTAGTTTTCTGTTGCTATTTTAGTTTTGCTTTAGATTTGGTCTTCATATTTAGTTGTCTCTGATGAAGCTTATAAGAAAATAATTTTTCTGTTAACTGAATGCCACTCTGTAATTGCAAAAATTGCAACTGTTTTGTTGACATTTTGAGTGCTTCCAAGTAAACACATTTTTAAGAAATAATTTTTAAACAAGTATGGATTTTATACAAAGACATTAATATAAACATATTTCAAAATATTTTAAATATGACATTCTTAAATATCCACATTATGTAAAGGACAGTCATTTCTCTTAAGTTCTTGGGTTCTGAAAAGTTCCATCTTAATAGAACCTCCTATAGTTAAGAATGATGTTTATATATTAAAGCATTTATACAAGATTTCTCAAGACTCTCCATCCCCTTCCCCTGAAGCTTCAATATGCCAATGTTCTATTCCAGAGTTCCCAAACTGGTACATAGCACAAATCACAAGTGCTGCACATATATGAATTTAAATTTACTCATTTTCATAGTACAAAACATTTTTAAAAACCCACTCTATCGCATCTAATATAGCTGAAATGTATCATTTGTTATGTTACTAATGATAAAACACTATTATTGGGCTCGTTCCTTAATCATAAGAAAGTTTTGAAATCATTTCACCTGGGACACCTGTATACCACTTAGCTGCATTTCATATAAAGAGAGTGTCATCTGCACTAGGAGGTGCAGCTTTGCTTTATTGACATAACAGTCTTTCTCTCTGTAGACTGGGGTGTAAACTGAGAGACAGACAGTAAGTTTACATGTGAGAGAAGTCCTGACCCCCAGGCTTCTCCTGCAATAGCTGCAGAATATACAGGTTTTCCTGTAGCTGCCAATTTTTAGATTTCTCGCTCTCATGTCTTTCTGTAGCACGTAGAGACTAAACAGAGTCAAGAATGTTACCCAGATAATCATATGAGCTGTCTTGATTCCACTTAGCTGCTTCCAGCTTCCCATGCCAATAACCTACAGAAAGTCCAGCTAGAGCTTCCCACATTTCTGATTGCAGGTCAGTCTTTTACCACATACAACTGGTCACCCCTGACCACCTTAGGTAAATGAACAGCTCTGGTTATAGTCAGTTAGTAGTCTGGGCTTATCATCTCAGTACATAAGATTCACTTTCAGTGATAAAAACTCACGGGCCTGTGCTCTGTGTGGACGATACAAAGAGGGTAGCAAGGGTTTGGTCATCTCTGTTTACTAGAAGCAATCCTGGAGCTCTTCTGCCCTTCATCTGGACTGCAACGACAGGCACATCTACCAGGCAGGGGAAAGAAACAGGACTCAGTATTCCCAGGTTTTCACAATCCTTTTCTCACTCTGTTGCACATGCCTGGAGAGAAGTTTCTAAATTCTGATAAACCTAGCTGGCAGGTAATGGTTTTAGGAACAGGCAAGATGTATGCTCAAAATGAGGATTAGTACTTTTGTTTTGGCCACAACTAAAATAGAAAGAAAGCTCCAAGGAACAGACACTTCTGTGACTGTGAAAACTGCACAGCAGTGTGTCCAAAATGATACCAAGAAAATGTAGTTTTGTAAGCACAGCAGTGCAAATGTTGTTTTTAAAACTTTAATTAAAGGAATATTTAATTATGGCAAATAGGGGAGTGCTTTTTTTCTAAGTCCATTTCTTGATAAAGAAAATTAAGAAAAATTTTTCTAAGTAGTGGTTCTTTGTTTAGACGTCTGACCTTTTAAAATGACAGTGACGTGACCTAAATGAAAACTTCAGTTTTTTAAATTGCCATTGAATGAAAAGTCTTTATTTTTGGAGAAAAGGAAGAAATCCATTTTTAAAGCTAGGCTAAGGAAATCACACCTCATTGTTTTTAAGGCATTTATAGTCCGAGGGTCTCTAATATCCTATTATTATGTTTATTACATTTTAGCCCCTTCTAGAAGTAAGAAAATTCAGGAGTTTGGACAAAAAAAAAAAAAAAAAAAACCTATGTCCTTTCCCACAGTTTATCAGTTCTTGTCTGGTAGGCTACCAGACAATCGGCTTCAAACTTATATGAACTACAGTGTTTTCACGCTACTAAAAATCTTCTCCTTTTCATAGAATCTCTTTGAGATATTACATAGTAAGAATGTGTCATTTCTGCCCTCTAAAAGATTTGCAATGCAAATATCATGCCAAGAGGGAAATCATATCACTGCACTGTGATGATGAGCTCTAGTTCATCATCGGCTAATTGAGAAACTTCACAAAATATTAATATAAATGTCATATCTCCATTGGACAGGACACAGAGTAGTGATTTCGATTTGGTTATAACTTACATCATCAGTGAGCCTTGAAGTCTGCTATCTTACTCTTGCAGCTCTGGTCTTATCTAGGATGTGAATTTCATTGGGAAGCTGGCTGTCTTGAAAAGGAGGGAGAGGATGAGAAGAAAAATGAGGCTGGGAGGCTTAACAACATTTTCACTACTCATCAACAACATGGACATTTCCATGATCAGGGGATGGCATTGCCTTCTGTCAGTAATTCTCATCCTTTGTTGTAGCCTGCCCATCCAGGGTCACCTCCTGCCACAGCAGTTTGCATACCCATGCTGGCTCTGAGGTCTGATTGAAGAACAAGGAGAATCATGAGGACCTGGGTGATGAAAGAATTTTCCCTGGCTTGAGGCTCTCACTTTGGTTAAAGCCTCTTACCATCAGAGCATCACGAATTCCAGCATAATTAATAACTTCTCCTATGGAAGTTGCTGACAGGTGTAGAGTTAATATTTCTCTCTTATTTGTGTATTACATGTTAATGTAGCAATTAATCAGGCATGAAGCCTGAATGATAGAATTTTTCTCTTCTCAGGCATTCTCTGGGAATCCCAAATAAGATTACCAATGTTGTTGACTGTGAACAACAAAAACGCCCCGTCTTCATTTATCCCTGAGATCTACAGCTTTAATCTTACTTGGCATCCTCGAGGAGCTGCCTGATTATCTCATTTATGTTCTTTAGCATCACCCCCCTCAAATCCGACATATGGCTTTTGTAAAAACAGCAGAGTGGCACTCACTCCTATGGAAGTCCACACCTGTGCTTCCTGGCTGCCTTTTTTCCTCTGTTAACCCTCATGTTTAAGCCTACTCTAAAGCATCTTTATTAAACACAACAGTGCTTCATATTGACCAGTTCTGAAATTCTTTTTTTTTATTTGTTGAAAAAAAAAATCCGCCTCCTCCGCGTTTCCCATTTCCCTCCCCTTCCTCCCACAATCGCCCTCTCCCCCCCCCATTCCTTTCCCCCTCCCTCAAGAGACTGAAGAGCAGTCCAGATTCCCTCCCACTTCTATCCAGGTCCAGGAAGGCGAGCATCCAAACAGGTTAGGCTCCCACAAAGCCAGTTCATGCATTAGGATCAAAACCTAGTGCCATTGTTCTTGGCTTCTCATCAGCCTTCATTGTCCGCCATGTCCAGAGAGTTCGGTCTCATCCCATGCTTATTCAGTCCCAGTCCAGCTGGGCTTAGTGAGCTCCCAATATATCAGTTCCACTGTCACAGTGGGTGGGTGCACCCCTCTTGGTCCTGACTTCCTTTCTGAGTTGCAGTCACCCGCCCCAGCTTGACTGAGTCAAGATCCCTAAAAGATGAAAGGAATTCATCAATTACAGGTGACAGATTGGAACTGAGCATCTTGTGTCCCTTCCTTGGCAGATTTGCAGCGTAGTCCTTGTCCCAGCACAGCTGTGTGTGTTTTATCTATTAGTGAACCACCAAAAAATTATTAAGGATATTTTTTTTCTTTTCTGTTTTAAACTTTTAACATCACTTGATAATAATAAATACTTATCCTGTCAGGGAGTTACCTTGATCAAGAGAGGATAGTATAACACTGTGCTCTTGGATGGGGGCATTCCCAGGGTGAGGTTTATCTATTACATTTTGGTTATGATGACCCTGAGATTTCCACAAATGTGGGAAACCTTTGTGCATATTGTGGCAATAGAGAAACTACATGTATGCTTTCTAGTAGAAAGTAGGAAAGAAAAGAAAGACAGAAAATAGAGAGAGGGGGAAAAAGAAAAGAAGAGGGAAAGAGAGGGAGGGAAGGAGGGAGGAGGAAGGAAGGAAGAGAGAGAGAGAGAGAGAGAAGAAAAGCATGAAAAGTTTCTGCCCACTTCCCATTAGACTTACATGAAAGAGAAACTAGCCATGCTCTGTACTTTATAGATGTGGATAATTTCATGAGGATCTTATTAGAAGTTTATGGAAATTAAGTCCGAAGACAGAGCTACCTGGTCATATTTTCATGTGAGCTACACCAATTTCTGTCAACCTTAGCTTGATATTCCATTGTAATAAATATCTCTAGACTTTAGAGATCTGATTATATGCCATCACATGGAAGTATATTATTATCTATTCCATCATCCCTAGTGGGTTATATGTAGCTGAAAGATTTTAAAGTCATTGATATATTAAGTTATATTATGTATAAAATCAAGTTAATCTTCATAAAGTAATGTTTAATTGTAATAACTATATTAATCATAAAGAAAGAGGGTGTGTTAGCTTTATAGTCAAGACAAACACAATAGAGAAACAATATTAAAGGGGGAAATTTGTTCAAAGGTTTCTATCCAAGACTGACTGGAACCAGTATTTCAGAGCCATGGCAGAACATCATGAATTCCAGCATTTATTTAAGAGGCTCTGCTTTTTATGGCAACCAGAGTGGGGGAAGAGGTATTTTTAAGACAAGATACAGTGCTTGAAGACAGATTCCCAGTTATGTACTTCCTTGGTGTGTCCTACCACTTAAGGTTCTTAAGACTTCCAGAAACAAACTATCAACTATCAACTAAGGGCTAAATCTTCAATATATGAGCCTCTGAGGAACATTTCATAATCAAACTATAACAGGTAGACTGAGGCATAGAGTAGCTAAATAATTTACCAATAAATTTTCAGTCAGTAAGTGGATGAACCAAATTCAGTAGTCTACTAGCTTTAAAACAAAGGAAAGGGGTCTTTGCATGACGCAAAGACATTAATCTTGCTTAGTTCAGAGAGTTAAGGTGACAGACAAAATTAATGACCATGAGAACTATCACAAACCAGTGGATTCATGGCCTGTTGTCTTATAAACTCAAAGAATGATATTGATAAAGGCCATGATCTAAAGCTACATGGAAGCAAAAGACATCATTTTAAATTACAGTTTCTAGTTCATCATGAATGGATATCAAGGCTGGTATCCAAGCAGAAACCTATGACCAGGAGCTGAAGCAGAGTACATGAAGGAACTTTGTTTACTCACTTGCTGTCAATGGCATTTTCAGCATGCCAGGACTACCTTTTTGGGTGTTGTCATCAACCAGAATTGCCTGGTCACTCTCATATAAATCATTAATAAAAAAAAATGCACCACAGAGTTGTCACCAACCAATCTAATGGATGATGGAGGAAGGTCATTGGTTAATTATAATAAAGAAACGGCTTGGCCCTCATAGGTTAAAACATAGGTGGGAGAAGTAAACAGAACAAAATGCTGGGAGGAAGAGGAAGTGAGCTCAGATGCTATGCTTCCCCTCTCTGGGCCAGACACGATGAAGCAAGCCACCAGGTCAGACATGCTGAATCTTTCCAGGTAAGCACACCTAGTTGTGCTACACAGAATATTAGAAATGGGTTAGATCAATATGTAAGAGCTAGCCAATAAGAGGCTGAAACTAATGGGCCAAGCAGCGTTTAAAAGAATACAGTTTGTGTGTTGTTATTTCGGGTAAAGCTTGCCGGTGGCGGGAGCTGGGTGGCGGAATGCAACCCGCAGCTCCTTACTACAGATGGAGACATGTTCTCAATTTAGATTCCCTCTTCCTAGATGACTTGTGTCACATTCACAACAATCCAAACCTCAAACTATCATCATGAACAAAAGATAAACAAAGATTATAGCTAGAATACTGAAGGAAGAAGTAATTATAGTGTTGGAGAGACTGCTTAGAAGTTAAGAGCACTAGATTCTCTTCCAGAGGACCTGGATATGTTTCCTAGCACACACATGGAGATTTAAAACATTCTGTAAATCTAGTTCAAGGAATCCAACATCTTCTTCTTGCTTAGGTGGATACAGGCACATATAATAGTACACAGACATCCATGAAGGCAAAATACATATACACATAAAATAAAGTTTGAAAAATTAAAAAAATGGAGTTACTGTGATGGCAGTGTGAACCCAGAGAATCCTCATCAGCATGAAACCTGGTTTTCTTGCCTCCTTTCTCAAGTCATCCAAGCGACTAAGCTGTTTTCTATTTTTTTTTTAAGTGGGCTCATTTTGGAAGCTAATCAAAGGCTTTTTTTCTTCATGGGAAGAGATGAGTCTTACTACTTACCCATGCTGGTGTTTATGCAAAAATATCCTCACTTCAAAGGGAATAAGAAATATTTTGTTTTGAGTTGAATATGAGTGAACCTGGCATGGGAACAGAGAGTCAGATTGCCCCAAATAATATGTTCCAAAAAGGGAGTGGTTACATGAACTTTTATAGTCACAGGACAAAAGAAACTGTAAGTCAAGCCATTTACCAATTATGTTGACGAGAACACCAGAAAGTTGGGTTATAGCAAAATGGAGAGAAAATTCAGATATTATCAGATGACAGTCTTAGTTTTAGGGCTGGTGGAAGCTAGTGTTCTGTTAATATATTTTAATGCTCTTACCTGATTGGTGGCAGGTCAGACACAGAAGGGATCTAAAATAGCTGCTAAGAAACTTAAGATATCTTACCTTAGTTGTGAGTCTATAATACATTAGTACTCACAATCACCAAGTTCTAATTATTCAATCTGAATTATATAATCTTTCAGTAATGGCTTTGTGGGGAACTTTATAGATCCTCTTGGACAAACATCATAGAGAACAGATGAAGGTGAGGCTGAGTAGACCGGAAATCATTCTTCAAGTGATATCAGTCGCCAACAATCTGGGTGTGGTAGATTTTCTCCTCTGCATATGACATACCATTTGCATAGGTATATCAGCACAAATAAAGGTCATTCAATCAAGAATTGCCCTCTGTGTTTATCATTATACACTTTAAGTAGGTTGATGTAGTAGATTCCTTTCTTAATGTACACAATTATTTGTATTTTATGAAATAATTTATTTGATTCTTGAGTATTTTAAGTAGTTTATTACTTAAAATAAGTCAAGTTACCTTTAAAAATTTTTTAAGTTGGTTTGTTTTTTGTAGTAATATTGTTAAGTAGAGTTGATAGCACTAATTTTAAGAAATATTAGTCCTCAATATTCAAATGATTCTAACTACCACTTGTAATTAATAATTTATTTTGGTATTGCATCACATATATGTTTGGAGAAGTAAATATATACTTATATTTCAGAAAAGTTCAATAATAATACAGTAGTACTTTAAGTTTTTTCTGAAAAAATGCTCCATTTTCCCTGAGCCAAATATTTTTTGTAATAGAGATATATTCAAAGAGAGTACCTACTAAATATTTAAAATACACTTTTGTTAATTAAAATCTTAATTTTAAAAATCCAAATTATATTGAATAGTGAAATAACTATTTTATGAAAGCAATAAAAAGAATTTTTAACATGAAGACTTGATTTAAGTAAGCTGGAGGTTATTACAAATGTGCAATTAACACAAGAATATATTATTATCCCCACTTAATGTCATTAAAACTAAGATAAGAATTATGTTATTGCTTACTCAGACATTGTTTAGAAATCTGTGTTGTTGAAACTTCATGGATATAGCTTCACTAACTTTTCTAGGAGAGAAAATATTACAGCAGACTTCCTGACTTTCTAGCTCTTACAATCTTTCTATCCCTTCTTCTTCTTCCGCATTTCCCAAGTCTTAGGTGCAAAAGTTTTATTCTTACTGCAGTAGTTAAGATACTAAAGAGGAAGGTGTAAATTTCCTGGGCCCCAATCCCAAACAATAAATTTAAGGCAACTAAGGAATACTGACAGTAGGATAAATCATTTTCCCCAAGGAAGAGCAAAGCAATTACTTATCCAACACCAAGTGGTCAGTTCTGAAATTATAAACAGCCAGGAAGATCGTAAAGACTGAGAAGGTTGTATTTATTTATTTGAGGAAGAGCAATGAGAGGTACATGGAAGATGCTGGAAGGAAGAAGGGAGAAGAAAATGAAATGCAAATGTATTTTAATTTCAAAAATATATTTAAAGAGAATTATGTTAACCATTTAGGAATATTTAAGCAGACAGATTTCAAAATGTTTTTGATAAATTTTTAAATGTCTAAGTATAAAATGATTTTAAGATTCATGCTAGAAAAGAATGAGATCTAGTAGCAACATTTTCAGAGGAATTTTGAATTCAATTACTTGGTATACTCAGTTTTTGTTGCATTCTGCTTTGTGCCATTCAATTTTTTAAATTTAATTACTTTTTAAACTTCATACATGGACACTGCATCTTCATCATTTCCACTCCTCACTCCCCAGATCTAACAACTTCAGTATCCTACCAAACTCATGATTGTTACACATACACACACACACACACACACACACACACACACACACACACACACACACACACATATATACTGTTAAATGTGTTAAATGTCCTTAGCATTCCTCACATGTACATGTGACCAAGACTGAATAATTAAGCCTGAACAACCTGTTGTGGGACTCCCTAGGAGGTACTGATTGTCTCTTTCATCAGTTGCTGTCCACATATAGTTCCTCATAGAGTGGTAAGAATATACAGCATTTCTTATGTCCACATTGGCTTATTAACTAAAGTTGTCATTAAGCTAGTCTTGTTCAGGCAAATGTATTGTAGAGAGTTAGTGGATGCATTTTCCCTGTCTCGTCTAGGATACACCATCTAGCAACATGCATAATGGACCAATGGGTCTGACAGTCTTTCTCCTCTTCCATCACTTCTTCCTTATCCTAAAATACAGGGGTGGTGATGTAGATGTGTCAGTAGGAACTGGGAATTCTGCATGCTCTTATTCCTCATATATTTTTATCGAGTGTGTATTTTTGTATTGCTGTCTATTTGATAACAAAGAAGCTTCTTCAACTAAGGGTGAGAGTTATAGTTTTATTAGGGTTAGAAATTATTATGATTCAGGAAAACATTAGAACAAAGTTTCCTTTCCAGGTTTATGACCTCCCTAGACATGGGTAATAGTCTCAGTTTGTAGTTCAGAAAGGAATTACATTCTATTCAGTGGGTGTTACATAGTTATCCAATTGTATAACTATATAATCAGTTACCCCAGATAAAATTGACCCTATTTTACCCCTGAGACTATTTTGTCCATCCAGTCATTTTTTGAGTTTGTAGGACATTTAGCTAGGGAATTCCAACCACTGCTTCTTTCCCTTGGAAGCATATTTAACAGCCTCTGACAAAATGAGAGCCAGACCCCAGGGAGAAGGCTTGCAGCTCAGCTCCAGCTTGATTACTCTAAGTTCTATGTCCAAAGCATGCGGTTTATCGAGCAATAGGGTCTAACCTTCAAGTTCTGAAAGGCAATGACAATAGTGCATATCACTTTGGTTGTCTCTTGTATTCTTTTAACCAACTAATTAACTAAAACAGGAAGCGGTGTGGAAATGTTACACAAGTGAAAAAAACATACTACTGGTTACATATTCTTAAGAGCCCAGTGCAAGATGTGGAACCTCTTGCTCATAAATAATTTTATATTTCAAAATAGTCTAAACCAAGCTGTGCTCTGTTGGCTACTTGTCATGTATCCAGGTCTCTACATGGTAGAAAGTGTGGGATTGAAGTATGGAACACTGAGAACCTTCAACGGGAAGTGGAATTATTGTGGCTCTTGTAAGATGACTGAAACTTTTGATATGCATGGTCAGGCTCTGGGCCAAGTGTCTCCAGGTTCTTAGCCTCTCATACAAGGAATTGAGTATAAGATCCACATTGATTGTAATGTGCCAAGTAAAGTTTATTCAAAATCAAAGTTATAGATAAATTAAAAAAGAAAGATGATCTTAAGAATGGCAATAATCACAATACCATAAGAACAACAGTGCACAGGTTTCTGATATTGCTTGGAGAATCTTTCTCTGCTGTTCAAGAGAAGGAGTTTGTTTATTAATTTGGATGGTTTTCTATTCTGTTTGACAGTTTTAAAACTGTATAACCTGTTTCTTTTTTATATAAATTATTTTATTTCCTTTTTTATTTATTTTTATATTATTTAATTAAAAATTTCCACCTCCTCCCCTCCTCCCATATCCCTCCGGCTCCCCCCATGCCTCTTCCCCTCCCTCTCCAGTCCAAAGAGCAGTCAAGGTTTCCTGCCTTGTGGGAAGTCCAAGGTCCTTCCCCACTCCATCCAGTACTAGGAAGGTGAGCATCCAAACAGAGTAGGCTCCCACAAAGTCAGTACATGCAGTAGGATCAAAATCCAGTGCCATTGTCCTTGGCTTCTCAGTCAGCCCTCTTTGTCAGCCATGTTCAGGGAGTCTGGTTTTGCTGTCCTAACTTCCTTGCTCATGTTCTCCCTCCTTCTGCTCCTCATTTGGACCTTAGGAGCTCAGTCCAGTGTTCCAGTGTGGGTCTCTGTCTCTAGCTTCATCCATCACCAGATGGAGTTTCTATGGTGATATGCAAGATATTCATCATTATGGCTATATGATAGGGCCATTTCAGGCTCTGTCTCCTCAGCTGCCCAAGGATCTAGGTGGGGACATTTCCATGGACACCTGGGAACACCTCTAAAGTCAAGTCTCTCACCAACCCTAAAGTGGCTCCCTTAATTAAGATATATACTTCCCTACTTCCATATCCACTCTGCCTCCATCCCAACCATCCCATTCCCACAAGCTCTCCCCATCCTCTCCTTCTTACGTTTTTCTCCCCATTTCCCCTTACCCCCATCCCATGCCCACCCCCAAGTTTCCAATTTTTGCCTGGCAATCTTGTCTCCTTCCAATATCAGGAGGAAAACTTTATGTTTTTCTTTGGGTTCACCTTCTTATTTAGCTTCTCTAGGATCTCATATTATAGGCTCAATGTCTTTTATTTATGGCTAGAATCCACTTATGAGTGAGTACATTCCATATTCTTCTTTTTGGGTCTGGGTTACCTCACTCAGAATAGTGTTTCCTATTTCCATCCATTTGCATGCAAAATTCAAGAAGTCATTGTTTTTTACCGCTGAGTAGTATTCTAATGAATACGTATTCCATACTTTCTTTATCCATTCTTCTGTTGAGGGGCATCTAGGTTGTTTCCAGGTTCTGGCTATTACAAATAATGCTGCTATGAACATAGTTGAACAAATTCTTTTGTCATATGATAGAGCATCTCTTTTTACTTATTTATTTATTTTTTGATAGAGCATCTCTTGGGTATATTCCCCAGAATGGTATTGCTGGATCCTAGGGTAGGTTGATCCCGAATTTCCTGAGAAACTGCCACACTGATTTGTTTCTTTTTCTTCCTTTCTTCTTTCCTTCCTACCTTTCTTCCTCCCTCCCTTCCTTCCTTCCTTCATTCCTTCCTTCCTTTCTTCCTTCCATTTCCTTTCTTTCTTTCCTTCTTTCTGCAGATCACTTTCTTTAACACATCTGATTTTAATAATATAAATTCTGTAATGGTTTGAATGAGATATCACCAATATTCTTAGGCATTTTAATACTTGGTCTCCAGTTGGTAGTGCTATTTGAGTAGGTTTTGGAAGTGTGTCCTTGCTTGAGTTAAGTATGTCTCTATAGATGGGTTTTGAAATTTTAAAAACCTTGCTCCCTTCCAAGTTTGCTCTCTCTTCTTCCTTGTTGTGGTTGAAGATGTGAGCCCACAAGTCCGAGTTACCACCTGCCAGTTCCAGCCACAATACTTACTGCTTCTGCTCACATTTCCTTGATGTGATGGTGATGAACTCTTATTGTTTTGAAGCCACATGCCCCAAATAAAACCTTAATTTACAAGTTGCCTTGGTCATGGTGGAGAAAAAGCAACTAAGAGAAAAGTCTGATTATATACACACATAAGATTGTAAATTGGTGATTATCTCTAAAGTTTTATTTAGAGGACATTTTGTCTTAATTTTCATGAACCCAAACTAGTTCAGGATGGTATATAGTACCCTGATATATTGGAAATAGGATTAAATAGATTCTGTCTGTGTCTGTCAGTCAGTAAGAGAAGGGTACATTTATTCAATTGTTTAGAGCAGGTGTTGGGATAGTTAGATGTGGATAGAAGTTTGAGACTGCTAAGAGTTTGCTGGATGCAGGGTGTATGTGTGCATAATATGTGCAAGTAACAGTCTTGGGCTGCTGTGTGCATCGCTAGAATAGACGTGTGTGCATCGTATAAACCAAGTGGAATCCCAGGTTATTAACATCTTCCTGTGCTTTCCTGCTTCAGTTCGGCAAGGAGGAAAAAACATACTAAGCTAGGAAAAGGTCTTAAGAAAATAAGATAAGAGCTTTATGAAAACATACTTTCAGTCTGTTTGCAGAATGACAACTTTGTGGCTATGGAAGAGATATGAGAGCAGGGATGTTGAGGCTGTAGGGATCAGGGAATTATTGAAAGGAAACAATGAAAGAAAAAAGTGAATGATCATTTAAAGTTAATCTACTGCCTGAGATTTTGAGTATTTAATGTCTCTTATCTTCACTAATTTTCATCTGAAAATTAGGATGCTCTACTTTGGTCTCCACTACCCATTATCTATGAGACCTTAAATAAATCACTTTCTCTCTCTGACCTTGGTAATCTAATATATAAACAAAAGATTAGGATGTTCCTTGTATGCCCGAGGATAGCAATATGCCCAGGACACACCTAAACCCCAGCACTTAGTTTTCATTGCTGTCATGAATGGTGCAAGTGTTTGTTCACATGCATGAACAAAAGTGGTAAGAATATTGTGTATGCTGTAGTGTGTGTTCATATGTTTACAATGTTGTCTAACCAATTTGTTACAACTTGAAGTGTCTAGTAAAGTACCTCCATCTTCAGGGCTGTAAAATGAAGGTACTAATAATTTTTGACTTGCAGGTTTTGACACACAAACAGTCTTACTTAAAAAAAAAAACAAAAAAGCTCATTTTTCTGGAGCCCGATAAGTGACCATAGCCTGGGACGTAGAGTTAGACTATCCTAAATTCCATGTTTCAAATGTGGAAGCAGTGTGTGGCAATTTTTATTGTAACAGAACAAAGAAAATCATAAATTGAGACTTCTTTCAAATGCACTGAGGGAAATATCAGGTGGGGGATTGAGGCAAAGTGGTAAATCACTGCTACAGGCCTCAGATGTTATCTGATGACTCAGATTTTGATTCGAGAAAACAAGGGTTTTGTTAAGTTAATAGATTTCAAAAGGTTTTCTCTGTCCATCACAGTGTCACAGGCCTGGGATGGTACACATGGCACAGACGTTCTCAGGGGTGAAAGGGAGTCCAAGGCAAATTACAGTTAGGCTCTGAACCTATATAACATCCATCTTTCCCACCGCCACTGAAGCTCTAACCACAGGATTCAGCCTTGAGGAAACTTCAGTGGAGGCTTTGGTTCTTCCTGGGACCTTTTGTTAACAGTTACCAGTATGAAGACTAATGTTTAAGATATATGTAAAATCCTTCACAAATGTCAGGCACAGGAATTACTTTCTTTGTTCTTACTTACACAAATCATAAACTAAGCCCAAGAAGGTAGGTGTTTGTGTGGTTTTTTTCTTCACTCTCATCTTTCCAGACCCTCAACTCAGTTGTCTAAGTAGAGGCTCAATGTACTTGCTGAATTTGTTAATGGGCCACTGTGCAGTATTTTATAGACTAGACTTGGAATAAAAAAATAAACAATAAAAAGCTAGATCTGATGCTTATGGGGGTTGGCCATTTAAATACACTAGTAAAGGTCAGTTGGAATTACTAGCAATTATATTTTCCTTTCCTCTTTCAACCTTTTTCATCTTTCTCCATTTTTTTTCTTTTGGTTACAGATTAATATTAAATTTGAAGAAATAATATCTTCTTTTCTCATTATTAAAGTTTTTCAGAAATGATTAGTCATACACATCTGTAGTAGTTTGAATGTAATTAACCATGATTTTCTCATAGGGAGTGACACTATAGAGGTGTGGTCTTGTTGAAGTAGGTGTGGTCATGTTGGAGGAAGTGTGTCACTATGGCAGTGGGTTTTGAGGTCTCTTTTGTTCCAGCTTTGCTGAGTGTGACAGACAGGCGACTTCCTGCTACCTGCAAGATGTAGGACTCTCAGCTATTGCTCCAGCACCATGTCTGCCTCCATGCCGCCATGCTCCCTGTGATGATGATAATGACTGCACCTCTGAAAATGTAAGCAAGCCACCCCAATTAAATGTTTTACTTTATAAGTGTTGCTGTAGTCATGGTGTCTCTTCACTTCAGCAGAAACCCTAAGTAAGGAAATATCTTTCAAATTGAAAATTACATGAAAAGCAGGCAGAGAGCTCTGAACTGAAAGGGGTCTCACCAGGTAATGGGAACCAACTTGGTTAATTTTGTTGGTAACTGGCAGTAGAAAATGTGATTCGGACTTATGGAAAAAGCTTTCTCTTTCACTGTCTATGCACCTTTGTTCATCCTGGGAAATAAAAAAAAGTGACAGCTTTGTTGGAGGCACTTTACCAGGGATTGGAAAAGGCAGTTAGGACACACAAACAAACAAAAAACAAACAAACAAATAAAAAATCCCTTTCATTTTCCCTGACGCTCTTTTCTCAGACATTTCCAGGAGAACATGAGAACACGGATAGAGAATACTATAGGAAGGTTTAAGAAATGCAGGTTTAGATTTGCATTTCTCTGATGGCTGAGGATGTTGATCATTTCCTTAAGTGTCTTTTAGGCATTTTAGATTCATCTGTTGAGAGGTCTCTGTTTAGGTCTACACCTTTTTTTTTTCTTTATCGAATTACTTGTTCATTTGATGACCAATTTCTTGAATTGTATTTTGTAAATCAGCTATCTGTCTAATGTGGGGTTGTCAGTTTCAGGAGGTTCCATTTATTAATTATTGCTCTCAGGGTCTGTGTTACTGGGGTTATATTTAAGAAGTTGTTTCCTTGCCAATGTGTTCAAGTGTACTCCCCACTTTATCTTCTATGAGGTTCAATATGGCTGGCTTTATGTTGATCTTTGATCCATTTGGATTTGAGTTTTGTGCATGGTGATAGATATAGATCTATTTTTATTCTTCTACATGTGGATATTCAGTTACATCAACACTATTTGCTGAATATGCTTTCTTTTTTTTCCATTTTATATTTTTTCCTTCTTTTTCAAAAATCAGGTTTTGTAAAAATGTGGATCGATATTCAGGTATTCAACTCAGTTCCACTGGTCCTCCTGTCTGTTTTTTGTCAATACCAGTCTGTTTTCAGTACTATATCTCTGTAGTATAGTTTGAAGTCAGGAATTGTGATGACTCCTGAAGTTCCTTTATTGTACAGGATTATTTTGGCTATCCTGGGACTTTTGCTTTTCTATATGAAGTTGAGTATTGTTCTTTCTAGGTCTGTAAAGAATTATGTTGGGAACTCTGAAATTCCATTTTACTCCTGTCAGAATGGCCAAAATCAAAAACACAGATGACAAATTATGCTGGAAAAGATGTAGGATGAAGGGAACACTCCTACATTGCCGGTGGGAGTGCACATTGGTACAGCTGCTTTGGAAATCAGTATGGCAATTTCTCAGAAAATTAGGAAACAACCTACCTCAAGACCTTGCAGTACTATGTTGTGTTATTTATCAAAAGATTGTTAAATCATATCACATAACATCTGTTCAGCTATGTTCACAGCAGCATTATTTGTCAAAACCAGAACCTGAAAACAACCTAAATGCCCCTCAACAGAATAGGGATAAAGATGATGTGGTACATTTACCCAATAGAGTACTATACAGCAGAAAAAAAAATAATGACGTCTTGAAATTTGTGGGTAAACGGATGGATCTAGAACGCATCATATTGAGTGAGGCAACCCAGAGCCAGAAAAACAAATAAAATATGTGTTCACTCATAAGTGGCTTTTGTACATAAAGCAAAGAAAAACAAGCCTACAATTCACAATCCCAGAGAACGTAGACAGCAAAGAGGACCCTAAAAGAGCCATACATAGATCTAATCTACATGGGAAGTAGAAAAATACAAGATCTCCTGAGTAAACCTGGAGTGATGTGGGAGTGATTTCTTATTAATAAAGAAACTGCCTAGGCCCATTTGATAGGACAACCCTTAGGTAGGCGGAGAAAACAGAACAGAAGGCTGTGAGAAAGAAGCTGAATCAGTGGGTCGCCATGATTCGCCCACCCGACATAGCTGCAGGTTAAGATCTTCCCTGGTAAGCCACCTCGTGGGCTACACAGAATATTAGAAATGGGTTAGATCAATATGTAAGAGCTAGCCAATAAGAGGCTGGAACTAATGGGCCAGGCAATGTTTAAAAGAATACAGTTTCCGTGTAATTATTTCAGGTATAAAGATAGTCGTGTGGGCGGTCGGGTGCCAGGAATGTAGCCCGCTGCTCTTATTTCAACACTGGAGTGTGGGGAGCATGGGAAAGGGTAGAAGGGGGAGAATAAGGGAGTGGAACAGAGAAAATGTATAGTTCAATAAAAAAAATTAAAAAGAATTTTAAAGAATAAATACAGAAGAAACGACAATAGAAATCCCCCCTCCTCCCAAAAAAAAACCACCAATAAGTCCAAACCAAACCAACCAAAAAAAAAAAAACCCCACAGGCTTAAAGTAAAAATAAAAGAAAGTAAGGTTAAAGTGACAAACTTTGCTTTTATAGGCTGTACCAGACCTAGAAGACAGGATATCAGAAACCAGTCACTGAGGGGAACTGAATAAGTGAAACAAATTCACCTAGGGTCACATCCAGTTACTCAGAGTCTATTCTTCAGAACAGCTTTCTTTGAACCTGAAGCGCTGTGTAACTTCCCATTTATCAATAACTATGCTGCAATAATCTTTTCAGCCACAAGGGCAGGAAAAGTCAAGCTGAAAGGCTGCTATCATCAATCTCCCGCCATGCTCATGGTGTTCATTGATGTTTTAAAATGTTTCTCATTTTACAGTGTGTACACTGTATAAGGGTTTTCTTAGAATCTGTTTATATTATTCTTAGTCAAAGGTATGCCATATAACTGTCTTTTCACCCAAATGAGGACTTTACTCAGTGGCACACAGCCTGAGTCTTCAATTAAAGACTCAAAACAGTTAACATTTTCATTCCTTCTGGTTTTATTTTGGTGTTGTCTTCACTGCGGGGAAGGAATACTTAACGTTCTCAAGAAATCATTTGAGTAATATTATCACTCTAAGAATTTGAAAATCTTATCTTCTTTAAACCGCGTGATTGTGTACTAAATAAGGTAAGAGAAAAGCTTTTTTTCTCTCTCTTTTTCTTTTTCCCCAATGCAGAGGCGGCTATGAAGTTGAGATAGTGGAGATTCATGTCTTCTGGGCTGAAAATCATTTACATTTATTTGATCTGTAAGATTGAAATCAGATCATGAATGCTCCCTGCCTGGGAATGTGTTATTTGTTTTCCAAATAGCTTTTAGATATGAGTAAGATGTTCCCATTAACATTGTGTGAGGCTGATCCATTAGAATCTGGCTTCTCTAACAGACACAAAGTTGCTCCCTTCTGTGTGGGTGTTGGTGGAGGTTGGACAGGGAATTTTATTCTGTAATGCCTCATCTAGTGACAACACAGGACAACTGTAATAAATGGAGTTGAGTTTTGTGTGTGGTCAATAAGCAAACTCTTTTCTTGATAAGCAACTATGAAAGAAAAGTGGACAGAACTCATAAATATTGAAGGAGGTTGTTTATACTATACACAACTCAAACAGCAAAATGCCAAATTGGGAAGCATTTATATTCCATTCTTCTTTCAGAGAAGTGTTGTCAATTTACAAGAAAAATCTTAGTTTTGGGGTAGCAGGTGTCAGGTACTCTTTGTGCTGCAGCTTCATAAACACATTTTTTTGAACTTTGAGAACAGTAATATATGTATCTACCAACAGTTGTGGTGTCACACAAGGTCCTTGCTCACAAGACTACAGTTGGATTCATTGTCTTTAGTGAGGAAAGAGGGATTTCTCAGAAGGATCATAAAAAACACAAGGAGCGTCTTTAAACAAGAACAGTGATGACACTCCTGCCCCATGAGGTGGCTATTTTCTTAACTATTATGTACAAATACTTCATTAAGGAAGTCCAAAGTATGAATTAATACTTCATTAAGAAATTCCAAGTCCCAGGTAGAAAGGTCCAGCTAGCAGAGACCAGATCTTTGACTGTGACCAACTTTGAGGCTATGGGAAGAATAACTATCTGTTTAGAGTTCATAAAAAGGGGCAGTATGCACTTACATCACTGTTCCAGTGGGCATTTGTTCTCAGACAAAAAGGATGTCTGTATTCTGTAGACCCCTCCAATGACAAAAGTCTCACTATTATATATCTGTATTTTAAAAATAAAAGATTATTAACATATTTATAAAAAACATAAATATGAACATCTCTGTTTTTGCTATTTGTTATGCTTTTCTGTAACTTCATATTTCCCTTTTACATTTAATAAGAATATTGATGAGATTTTCATCTTTACCTACTATATCAATAGCTCAGAAATCAGTACTTTACATCTCTAGCCCCTCTATTTAAATTAAAAGCTCAGTGAACTTTCTGTTTATTCAAAATGGATAACAGGTGTTTTTCAATATCTGGGGAGATAAGCACTGTAACTTCCTACTATATACCCACAGCTGAGGACGCTTAATCCTGTGCATTAATGGTATAGTGCTATCACATAATCTATGTACAGTCTTCCATCTACTACAAATTATCTCTGGGTTTCTTATATACATAATACAATTTCAATGCTATGAAATACTTCTTACACTGTACTGTTTAGGGAAGAGTGACAAAACTTGTATGTACATACTCAATGCAGATGCAGTGTTGGAGTCTGGCATAGAAGTAAAGCCATGGATGCCAAAAGCTGACTACATTCTAAGTGGTGGAAGAAACTATGTACATATCCCAAAGACCATTATCAGAATTTTTCCCTGAATATTTTGATATAGTGGCTGGAAATACACATCCTTCTTAGAATCTTTTGCAGACAAGATATTATTTAACTAGATTCAAGCTCAAGATACATATTCAGAATCCATCAGAGAAGCTTTGGGAAGGTCTTTGTTTCCAAAACTAAAGTAGAAACGAGGCAGAAGCAGATTTCTTTCACTTTCCTTTACCTTGAGCACAGTAGTAGCTCCAGCGGCTGAAGTGAAAGCCCAAGAACTAAGTTATATTAGTCCTGAAATCTTGGCACTGAGTCTGGGCAATTTCCATCTAGACTCAGGCTTCTTGACATAGAGTAAAATCACCTCTTAGTGTCTTTAAATCCACTGTTGGTCAAGTATGCTGTCATTTGCAGCTTATAGCCTTTCCAGGTGATGTGGTGATTTAACTAGTTCCACCATTCACCTTTGCGTGTTTCACATCACAGTGCCTCCAGCAGTACTGAGTGTGGACTTTGACTTTATACTAAGAAAGGTGAGTGCAACCCATGCTCTCAAAGAGAGAAAGATGGTGCAGGGTATAGAATCAGTGGGGTTTTTTTCATTGCTTTTCTCTTCCTCTGAAGAGATGTCATGACCGACGCAACTTATTTTTTAAAAAGCATTTTAATTTAGTGACTAATGGCTACAGCTGGTTAACAGTGTATGATCATCATGGTGGAGACCACTGAAGCAGACAGCAGGAATGGTATTGGAGCAGTAGGTAAAAGCTTACATCCCAGTCATCAAGTTGGAGAGGGGGGGGGGGCAAAGGGAGAGGGAAGGAAATTGGGACTGGCTTGAGCTTTTGAAACTTTGAAGCACACCCCCAATGATACACCTCCTCTGACAAAGCCATATCTTCTCATCCTTCCCAAGCAGTCCGCCAACGGGAAATCTAACATTCAAATATATAATCCTACAGAGGTCATTGGCAGTTAACTTACCAGAGTGAAGCCATGTTTAAACTTTGCAAACATAAAATAAGGATGTAATTAATTTTTGATTATATTAAATAAATAGAATAATCTGGTATTGTGGTATTGAATCGATTGAATAAGATGGCATAAATAGTGCATTATAAAAAAAGCTGTGAGTTATAAGGAACAATGAGAATGATATTTATTATAAAGGACGTTCTATATAGTAGTGTCATTTTTATATCTATATAGTCACTTCTTACCAGTTTATAGGTGTGTGTGTGTGTGTGTGTGTGTGTGTGTATGGCATGAAGTCCAAAAGTTTTTATTGGCAAGTCAGCTAAAGACCACTGTTCAACTGTTAAAGATCCTCAGTCAAGAAGACCTGTATAAAGTTATTAAAAAAGCATGACAAAATTAAAATTAGGATCTTCACCATTGCTTCCTTCTTTTGTTTCTTTTTTTTTTTCTCCACTGGAAAATTTGAACCTATCCTACTTCAACTCAGATAGGACTACACAGAGATAATTTAATACTTGCATCTCCCAACTATAAAATCAAATCACCCTCCCTATCCACACACCTGAGATAAACTAGAGCGAGGTATCATTTCTTTTGATTTACTGCTTTTCTCACGCTGTCTATAGCTCAGCCACCTGTCTCAGGTTCTGGGATCAAGTTTATTCCAAATTAGAGAAAATTAAACAACTATATGCAACCATATACAACTCTAAGATTAACTTAGCTTTTACTTGGCTTGCAATGTATTCCAGTTCAGAATTTTTTTTTTGCATAGAAGACACCAAATAGTTCAAGTTTTGTGGAACATATGGTCTCTGTCACAGCTACCCAGCTTGTCGGCAGCTGGCAGGCAACCTTTGATAATGCGTCCCTCCTCTAATGAAACTGTGTTTACAAAACCAAGTTAGACTTTGCCCATGGGCCACAGTGTGCCAATGTCTGCTTTAGCCTATTTATCTAACCCTGTTTATTTAGCAAATCTTTCTTTTACCTTTTCTACAACTCAAATTGTAGCTCACAATCTCAGAAGAACAGGATATACAACTTCCTTTTCTTTAATTTAGACTAATGTCTAAATTCTGGTGAGTCACAAAGACTAAAGCTCACCCAACTCAGTTGGTTTATATTCATAATCATTTTAACATTATGTTATCAATCTTAAGGGCCTATTGACTCAGGTTGTTTGCTAAAGATAGTGAAAATATATATCAGCTCAACACTTTGTGACTTCTTTAAACCCTTGACAGGCTTCAGATTTTCAATATTTCTGCCTCAACCTCTTAAGTTCTAGGAATATTACTATTATTACTCCAGAGGCAGTGTGTGTGTTCAGGGGGGGTGCATACACAGTGCACCTGTGATGCTGAACTCACTGATTCACAAAAGCTAGGCACATAATATATACTAAGATAAATACCTTCTTTCAAACACAGACTAATCAGTAGGTATCTGATCTAATACACTCCTGGCCACACATCTCATAACTAAAGATATCTCCTACATATAAGAGCACACAGAAATTATTAAAAGATTCTGACCTAAAGCTTCCTTTTCTTCCCATGGAAACCCTAGTTAAGTCTCTGGCTGAAGCACCTCCTTTAGTTTCTGAACAGCACCGGGGCTTTCTACACAGAGGCTTTGATTGATATGCACCTTCCTTTTGAGAGCGGTGATAACAATGATTACCCTTCCCATTTCCTGATCTGTTGACCTTATCCTATCAAAAAATGAAAAAATAATATAGAAATGATAAAAACCTATATTAAAACATGAAGTGCCCTGAAGACTAACAAGCAAAAATAAGAATGAATATCTGAGATGATGAAAGCACAGAACCAGGTAGCTACTCCTTCTGATGCTTGGTATTCAGGGCCTTCGAAACACACACACACACACACACACACACACACACACACACACACTCACTCACTCACTCACTGCTGTTTCTGGAGGGATAGCCTAGGAATTAAGCGACTGGGGCAGGAATATTGAAAGGGAACCCGTTTGCCCAGGTTGAAGTAGTCTTCGCAATGTCACGTAGCTGGTTATGTTTTAACTCTTTGAGTTTTTTACTGTTTTGGGTATTTGCCACACGGTTTCCAAATAAATCACATATGGAGGATTATTCTTATAATTTCCAGGCATTAGCTTGGCTTATTTCTATCCCACTGGGCTTTTAGCTTTCTTTATCCTATACATCTTTTCCACCTTTCCGTGGCTTGCAGTATAGCTGGGAGGCTCGCTCCTTGATCTCTTTTTCTTTCAGATTTCTCCTTCTATTTATTCTCTCTGCTTGCCAGCCCCACCTATCCTTTCTCCTGCCTTGCTACTGGTTGTTCAGCTCTATATCAGGCCAATCGGTGTCTTAGACAGGCAACGTAAAACAACGTTACAGAGTTAAACAAATGCAACATAAAGGAATGCAGTATATCTTTGCATCATTAAACGAATACTCCACAATATAAGCAAATATAACACATCTTTAACAATATTCTACAAAAATGTCATTAATACATGGTTGTTATACTTTTCTCTTCATACTGGAAGTTCTCATGGCCCCTGCTGTCCAGCTGCACATACTTTCCCATCTATTTTTTGGTTTGTGAACTCTCTGCCCTGTGTCCCTTAGAACTGCAAATTTAGTAATTCAAAACCAATGTTTTTGAAATTGCTAACTGTTTTTGCTCATGCCACTCTTTGAGCAACAATTTCAAAATGTCTTAATGCTCAAAAGCTGGACTTCCAAATTTTTTTTTTTCTGTTGGTGTTTTCTTTTGAAACATCTCAGAGAAAGAGCTCTGGAAAGGAGAAACACATTGGCAGTTGAAACTGACTATTAACATATCCCAGGTTATGTTGTGGTCTGTGGCTTTCTTCTCTTGCTTACCATCTTTCTTATGGACTTTGTGGGAATGTTGGTCCTTCATTCTGGGTTTCACTAACCTATTATTGTTTTATAAATATTTCCCAGTCTCTCCCTAGCCCACCAATGCTGCATGTAGACCAATTCTATGTTTGTAGATGTAAAAATGGAGTTTAAAAATCCCAAAGAAACTGGAGAAATATAGGTTCTGAAACTTTTATGTTGTTTAAATTTTCTCTTTTAATTTTGTTCATTATAAACCTGGCTATCAGGACAACTGTGTAAAGAAATAAAAATGTCAATCCTTTAACGCGTACAAGGAAAGAGGCTTCTGCAATAAAGATATGAAGTGAGAAACTACCCAAACCAGTGTCTTTGTGTGCAGCCAAATGAGAGTTAACTAAGACCAGAGCCCTGCACACAAAAGGACAGCCTATCTCCCATGCTTTTGTTCTTCATTCATTCATAAGTTCAATAAATATTTATTGAGCATTTGCTGTATGCCAAGAACAAATCTGTTCAATGGGGTACATTAGTGAACAAAAGAGACAAAATCCACCACAATCCTCCAAAATAATGGCAGGAAATAAGTACTTAGTAGCTAACAATTTAATAGTGCTATTTTGTGCCAAGCATTGGTCAACTTGCTACAATCTCCCAATGAGAAACTTACTATTGTTCCATCCCTATTTTGTAGATAATATTTAGCAATTTTCCCTGGATTGGGAGATCTAGGAAAAGACTGAGCCAAAATTCGAATCAAACAGATGGGCTCCAGAATGTAGCTCTCAATCACTCAGTCTTCCCTTTGAGGTTAAGAAGTAAGTTACAGAGGATGTTAAAAGGCATTGATCTAAAACCTGGCCACCTGAGTTTGATTCTCAGAACGCACGTAAAGGTAGAAGAGAATGGACTCCATAAAGCTTTCCTCTGATCCATATGCCTGCTCCCCTATACACACACAGTACAATAATGATATTAATAATAGCAATAAATTTAAAGGCATTGCATTTTTAAACATTTGTTTGTTGAGACAACACTTTATTGTTTCAATACAGTATGTGCCAATGTATCTAGATTAAAAACCAGAGCTTCTTATTAAGAAAAAAAATAAGTGCAAAAAGGGAATAGAGCATAGTAGGAAAGATTTCACTAATGAACGTTTGGTCAAAAAAGACAATTTTACTGGAGTATAGAAAGAAGAGGTAATAGAAAAAGAGATAAAATTCTCTTGGAAGAGGGTTCCTACAGAGGGAATGGCAATTGCAAGGTCTCTGAGACAGGATTATTTCTAGCATTAACAAGAGCTATTTTACACACTATCTCATCAAAAGACACGTGTGTTCTTCAGAGAGCACCCATATTTAAGAAAATGCAAAATTTCCAAAAATGGTTAAGAATGCCTTCTTTCTAATAATTTCAAAATTTTGGTTATTTTTTCTTTGACAATTAAAGGGAAAATAATCGATAATGATGGCTTACACCTTTAGTTTTAGAACACTTAAAAAGTAGGGGCTGGAGAGATGGCTCAGCAGTTAAAAGTTCTGGCTACATTCCAGAGGACCAGAGTTCAATTTCCAGCACCAACATGTCATCTCAAGACTGTCTGTAACTCGAATTCCAGGGTCTCTGACTCCCTCACACAGACATACATGCAAGCAAAACACCAATGCATATAAAATAAAAAATAATAAGTTAATAAATAAATAAATAAGAAAGTAGAGGACAAACGATTTCAAGTTTGCAACTTGCCTGGGGTATATGGTAGGTCCAGTCTCACAAAAGCAAAGAAAATGAAAAATGCAAGTAGATAAGAGTAAGAAGCGTAGAAAAGAAATTGAAAAGCAGTAATGACTGACACTCTTTGATATCATTCATAACTCAAGACATTGATAAAATGGTAAATACAAAGAATTTTAATATATATGTTTATTTTGAGACAAGAATGATCATCTTTTTAGTTTTTCTTTAAAAAAAACTTTCTAAAACTTGTGACATAACAGCATATGACTCTTGGGAATGAAGACACTTGGCAAGTAGTCAACAGAAAGGGTCACACCTGCCCCCCCCCCAAAAAAAAAAGACATAACTCACAGATCTGGTCTTGGATGGATTCAGTAGTATTTTTTTGTATCATTTGCTTTTTACTAACCTCTCCAAACTCCTCACTAACCAGCTAATATTGTTCCTGTTTTACAGGAATTAGCGATTAAAGAGTTTGCAACAGAGACTCCCCAGCCAGGTCCTGGCAGTACTGCCTGCATTTGTGAATGCCTGGCTGCTTTGCTCTGCTCTGTAACAGATGGCTTGTTTCTAAGGACCAAGTCCTTTATTTTCTTTCAAGTTTTCTTTTGGTTGCAAATAGAATGGGGTCCTGGCAGCGCAGTATTCACTCTCTTCTGCCCTAAAAGACATTCATCAGGGTCTAATGAGGAGATAACTTGGACTTAGAACTAAAAAAGGAAAAAAAAAAGAAAGAAAGAAAACAACAAAATCAGATTTCAGCCTTTTTACTTAACTGGTGATGCAATTTATAAAAGTGAGCTTTGTACCCTCTTCAAAACTTATTTAAAAGAGGAAAACAGGCTATTCACATAGATTTCTTAAGACATTTTTATGATAAAGTCAAGCTGAAGTATTTCAACAATTAATGTCCTCAACAATAAAAGACTTTGTTATTGTTCTGTCTTGGTTTTCATAACATTTGGTTCGAGAATAATTCCTAATGTCTTTCTCAATGTATTATTCTCTTGTGTAGCTCCCAGACTCCTCTAATCTTCTGTTTTCTTCATCCATTTTCTGTTTAAACCATGATCCTTTTAAAAAGGATATGTTTAAAAATTGTACTCCTTTGAATTAATGCATTTACCTCAGTAATCCTGAATAGTGAGGCTTAAGTTTTCTCCCCTTCTCACCTCATTTATATGTACTCTTAGGTGACATTGGCTTTGCTCACTTCGACAGAATACAAGAAGGCCGGCAGTCAACTGGATTTCATCCAAATCTCTGGTTACACTTGTTTGGTCACACAGCTCCCATCTGCCAGTACCAAACAGCTGAAATGTAAGCAGCTGGTCCAGTGGAACAAGGAGATGTGTACGCATTTGTGGGGAATATGGGATCCATGCTGAGGAAGGCAGCAGAGAGTGAAGACAGCCTTAGCAGCAGTAGTCAAGAAACACAAAAAGTGACTTATTGTGTATTAGTCGGAAATTACACTAAAAGTAACTGTGGATTAACAGTGTTCTTTTTATTGCTGGACTTATTTCATAAGTATGTACTGCTTAATGACATTTATGTGAATATAACTTTGTATTAAAATGAGATTATCGAGGCTATCCCCAAAGAATATTTGCTTGGCTAGGGGGAGAAATAAATGGACAAAGTCCTTGCCATGGCAACATGAGGACATGAGTATAAATCACTAAAGCCTGTGTAAAGCCATACAATAAAACATGTTATCTGCAATGTATCTGTAACTCCAGCAAGATGGGAAGTACAGATGGGAGAATAAACAAAATTTTGTGGGATAGCCATCCTGGAACATGCAGCAGCAACAACAACAACAAAAGATATTTTCTCAAACAGGCTGGAAGGCAAAAAACAGTCACTGAAGTTCTTTGACTCTACACATTCACATGGTGGTATTAATATACCTGCAAACACACATACAGACACACCACACACACACACACACACACCACATATACAAACATTAAACAGTGACAAAAGTTTCTCTACTTACAAGTGATCCTGCTATTTTGTGGTGTGAATTTGATGTATATCACTTTCTTCTTTGCCATTTACTCCCTAAACTTTCTGGACTTCATTCTGTCCTGTTTCCTCTAATCTCTTACTTTTGTTTACTGTAAAACTGTTGTTTCTTTTCTAACATACACAGTTGTATTCTTCCTTCTTTTAAATAGTACTCATCTGAAGTCAGAGGTTGCAGAACTCATAGAGAATTTCTATTTCCAGCTCCACATATTATTGTAAATATGTCCTCAATTCTTCTTCTACTTTTGAACACTACTTCAGTGATTTAAAACAACTTAGTTGAGAGTCATGTGTTCCCAAGATGTGGGGAAAGAAAAACTGAAAAGCAATGTTACATTGAGAAGCTATGGTCAAGTCCACTCGCATACTAATGCTGTCAGAGGCAGGTGCTAAGAGGGACTTTGGAGGCAAAATATTTATTAGGGATCAGTAATCAATGCAGCTAGCAGAAAGACAGGTGGTAGAGTGGTGTGTTAAATTGTGATGCAGATAGAAGATACCAGAAGGGAGTTTTATTAGGTGTGTCCCAAGATGGACCCATACTAAGTCCTGGCACAGAGGTGTGATCACACAGGATCACACAACTGTGATCGTGGGAAAGGGGAACATTTGCTAAGTGTAATCAATCTAGAAATTACTAACAGCTAAATGCTCTGGCAGGATGGTACTGTCCAAAGTTGGTAAGCAAATGTTTTGTGAAGAGATGTTAGAACACATTGTGGACACACTGACAAGTAGACCTCTGAGAAATACAATTGTGTGGATACACTTAACAGTGCATGTACTGTTAGATTTTCCTTAGCAGTTTGCTACATTCCGCACTGGCAGCATCGACTCTTGGAATTTACCCAACCAATATCTCTAGGGCTCTTTTTTGCTCCCTCTCCACCTCTGTCAGACTCTCGCTATGTAATGGGGGCTGGCCTTGAACTAACAGATACCTGCCCACCTCTGCCAGCTGAGTGCTAGGGTTAAAGATGCTCCCACTGTGCCCATCTAGACAGCATTTTTAATCAAAGCTTAAGCTTCCCTAAGCTTCCTCTTTGTGCATGCATCTGTTATCCCATAGAATCGGTTGTAAACAAATACTGAGTTTGAAACCCTGGCTTTAGCTAGCTCATCACAGGAAATAGCTCAACTCTTGCAACCATAGTTTCAGAAAAGACTGGTTTTATTTCAGATGATAAAATTTGTAGACAAGTATCTCCTTGCTCAGTGTCGCTATCCTCACATATTTGTAACAAAAGAGAAGAGAGTTATGTGCCAGCCTGAAAAAGGCTTTGTGGAGTGTCTTCCCTTAGCAACATAAGGAGGGATGGACGAGTGCTGTAAAGATTAGTCAGAACTGCCCTTCCTGACACCTTCATGAGAAAGCAGCTGCTGTAGTGCTTCTCCTCCCGCCTCCTATCTCTCTATTCGCACTTCTCCAATCCCCCTTTCTCAATCCCATGCAATGCCTTCCCTTTCTTGATTAGACAGTTTCAATTCTTACATATATGTAAGCCTATTTCCTCCTAGGAAATAAAGAAGGTAGGCACATTGGCTGGAATTGATTACATGTACTACATCTGAAGTCATTCTTTTGAAGTGTCCCTGCAGGTGATTGCCCCAATGGTTCCCAAGGATCGTCTGACTTTCTAGAATGACTTTATGGAAAGTTCAGTACTGTCTGAAGATTTCTTCCTCCTGGGATTTTATAAATATGCTAACAAAATTTATTGTAGCTTGAGCAGAAGTGTCACTAAATAGCAATTAAAACTTCACCTAAATGGTTTGTCTGGACATCTGAACGACAAAAAAATCATCAAGGCTTTGGAATTTTGTTTTCTATTTCAGACTTGTGATTACTGTCCATTTGGGATTTCAAAGATCCATTGCAGGAGTTCAAGTGGCATTTACATTAGTGTCTCTTTTGACAGTAAGCTGCTAGCCTGTGAGAAAAACTGAGAGCAGAGCTGGGTGACTTCTTCAGGATTAACAGCAAGATGAGAAAGCTCATGTTAGCCCTTGTTGATTACTCTAGATGTGAACTCTAGGCTTATCTGAATTCACCTTAGGATCAACCATAGCACGGTACATAACAAGAATCATCCACATATTTGCACACTCACCATGGTGCACAGTCACCCGGCATAGCGTCCAAATTACACTCAGCATATGTTGTATTCCAATCACATTTTCTTTCCAAGTTTGTACAGATAGCGAAGTCCATATAATGAGTGTTAATCATTAGTATTATTTCCCTTATGTCATCCTCAGTCCTGAAAGCTCTTTAAGCAGACACATATTGTTTAATTATATGACGGTTACAATTTAATTAGGTACTATTATCCCCATTTTACTGACAAGAAAATTGTCTCAGAAATTTACGCAACTTTTCAAGTAGCATTAGCTAAAGAGGGTAAAGCTAAAACTAAAACCTGCTATTTGTGGCAGTGAAACTCTTGCTCATCCACCTAGGGAATGGCAGAACTAGAAAGTAAATCCAGGCCCTAGAGTGTCTATGAAGCTCCTACAGTATTGGGAATCAGAAAAAGTCAAGATAAATCCAAAGGAGATGGTGTATATATAGAAGCAAATTCCAAGACCAGATATAAGCAAAACTGCATAATAATAATAATAATAATAATAATAATAATAAAAGAAACTCCCCAAATCCCTGAGTTAGTTATGTAATCTCTGTGGAATGCATGCTTGCTCACAAGGAAAGAAAAGTTGTGTCTCCAAAGGTAGGTGGGGCAGCTTATCTTTTTTTTCTCTTCTTGTTCCTCTTCCTCCCCTTGCTCTCCTCTTTCTCAATTTTTGCCCATACAGATACCTCCCCACATAGTTCCAGGATCTAATTTCAGGCCTTTTTTATTTGTTTTATTGATTTTTATTGAGCTCTACATTTTTCTCTGCTACCCTCCCTGCCTTTCCCTTCCCCTTCATCCCTCTCCGAAGGTCCCCATGCTCCCAATTTACTAAGGAAATCTTGTTTTTTTTTCTATTACCCGTGTAGATTAGACCTATGTGGTATGGGTATCAAGGTAATTGTAGCCTCATAAAAAGAGTTTGACAGTGTACCTTCTGTTTCTAATGTATGGAATAATTTGAGGAGTATTGGTATTAGTTCTTCTTTGAAAATCTTATAGAATTCAGAGCTGAAACCATCTGGTCCTGGGCATTTTTTTTGTTTGGGAGACTTTTAATGACTGTTTCTATTTCTTCAACAGTTAAGGGTCTATTTAATTTGCTTATATGGTCTTGATTTAATTTTGGTAAGTGATATTTATCCAGAAAGTTGTTCATTTCCTTTATGTTTTCCAATTTTGTGGAGTACAGATTTTCAAAATATAACCTGATGATTCTCTGTATTTCCTTCGTGTCTGTTATGTCCTCCTTTTTATTTCTGATTTTGTTAATTTGGATATTCTCTCTCTGCCTTTTGATTAATTTGGATAAAGGTTTGTCTATTTTATTGATTTTCTCCAAGAATCAACTCCTTATCTCATTGATTCTTTGTATTGTTTTCTTTGTTTCTATTTTGTTGATTTCAGCTGTCAATTTGATTATTTCTGGCCATCCAGTTCTCTTGGGTGAGTTTGCTTCTGTTTGTTCTAAAGTTTTCAAATGTACTGCTAATTCACTAGTGTGGGATATTTCAAGCTTCTTTATGCAGGCATTTAGTGCTATGAGCTTTCCTCTTAACACAGCTTTCATTGTGTCACATGAATTTGGGAATGTTGTGTGGTCATTTTCATTGAATTTTTGGAAGTCTTTAATTTTTTCCTTTATTTCCTTCTTGACCCATTGATGATTAAGTTGAGCATTGTTTAAGTTCCATGTGTTTGTGGGCTTTCTGGAATTAGTATTGCTGTTGAATTCATGGTGATCTGATAAGATACATGGGGTTATTCCAATTCTTTTGTATTTGTTGAGGCTTGTTTTGTTACTAAGTATGTGGTTAATTTTTGGGAAGGTTCCATGAGGTGCTGAGAATAAGGTATATTCTTTTCTGTTCAGATAGAATATTCTATAGATGTCTGTTAAGTCCATTTGAGTCATAACATCTGTTAGTTCCCTTATTTCTCTGTTCATTTTTTGTCCAACTGACGTGTCCAGTGGTCAGAGTGAAGTGTTGAAGTCTCTCACTATTCTTGTGTGTAGTTTAATTATGATTTAAGCTTTAGAAGTATTTCTTTCACATCTCAGGGTGCCCTTGTATTTTGGGCATAGATGTTCAGTATTGAGATTTCCTCTTGATGGATTTTTCCTGTGACTAATATGAAATGACCTTTTTTGTCTCTTTTGATTGATTTTAGTTTTAAATTTATTTTGTTAGATATTAGGATAGCTACAACTGCTTGTTTCTTAGATACATTTGATTGGAATATTTTTCCCAATCCTTTTGTCTGAGACAATGTCTGTCTTTAAGTTGAGGTGTGTTTCTTGTAGGCAGAAGAAGGATGAATTCTGTTTTGGTATCCAATCTGTTAGCCTGTGCCTTTTTATAGGTGAGTTGAGTCCATCTATATTAAGGAATATTAATGACCAGTCATTGCTACTTCCTGTTAATTTAGTTTTCATTGTTGTTAATGTTAATTTGTGTTTTTTCCCCTTCTTTTGAATTTGCTGCTATGAAACCATCAATTGTCTATGTTTTTGTTGATATAGCCAACTTCCTTGGGTTGGAGTTTTTTTCTAGTACTTTGTGTAGGGCTGAGTTTGTGGCTAGGTATTGGTTAAATCTGATTTTGTCATGGAACATATTATCTTGTCCTTCTATGCTAATTGAATGTTTTGCTGGGTATAGTAGTCTGGGCTGGCATCAATGGCCTCTTAATGTCTGCATAACGCTTGACCATGACCTTCTGGCTTTTATTGTCTCCAATGAAAAAGTCAGATGTAATTCTGATAGGTCTACCTTTATTTGTTACTTTACCATTTTCCTTTGCAGCTCCTAATATTCTTTCTTTATTCTGTATGTTTGGTGTTTTGAGTATTATGTGGCTAGGGCATTATTTTAAATCTAGTCTATTTGGTGTTCTGTAAGCTTCTTGTATCTTCATAGGCATAGGTTTCTTTAGGTTGGGAAAGTTTTCTTCTATGATTTTGTTAAATATATTTTCTGTGATTTTGAGTTGAACTTTTCCTAATACATATTAGGCTTAAGTTTGACCTTTTCATGGTATCCCATATTTCCTGGATATTTAGGGTTAACCTTTTGTTAGATGTAATGTTTTCTTTGACTATGAGTCTATTTCCTCTGTTGTATCTTTAGCACTTGAGATTCTCTCTTCCATCTCTTATATTCAGTTTTTCATGCTTGTGTTTGTGGTTCTTTTTTTTTTTTTTTTTTTTTTTTTTTGGATTTCGAGACAGGGTTTCTCTGTAGCTTTTTGGTTCCTGTCCTGGAACTAGCTCTTGTAGACCAGGCTGGCCTTGAACTCACAGAGATCTGCCTGCATCTGCCTCCCGCGTGCTGGAATTAAAGGCGTGTGCCACCACCGTCTGGCTGTGTTTGTGGTTCTCATGATTTTTGTTTTTATAATTCCCTTGGCTTGTGTTCCCTTTATTGTCTCTATTTCAGTTTTCAAGTCTTGAATAGTTTTTTTCATATATTTGATTGCTCTTTCTTGTTTTTTTTTTTTAAGGGCTTAGTGATGTCTTCCAATTTTTTTGTTTGCTATTCCTCCATTTATTTCAGGGAATATAATTTCCTCTTTAAGAGTTTCAAACATTCTCCTGAATGTTTAGGTCATTTTCTTCTGCTTCATCTTGGTTGTTCAAGTGTTGCTGTTGTAGGGTCATTAGGTTTTACTGGTTTTGTATTGCTCTTTGTGGTGTTTCATGTGTTCTTACCTTTTCTATTCATCTTTTTCTTTCTAATTGGTGTGGTTGGGGCTGTCTGTAATTCTGTTGATTAATCTTCTAGGTGCCAGTGAATCCAAGGCTCATATGGTTGTTCTTCATGGTATAGTCAGTGCCACAGTTCTAGTTACCCGTTTGGTCACTCAGTGTTTCTGGAGGTCGCTCAATGCTTCCAAGCTTTGTTCCACTCCCTTTGAGTTTGCTGTCTCAGGTCTGCTCTAGCCTAGGTTGTCAGTTTAGACCTGTTTTTGTAAATATACCTGGTCTGGATCCTTTCCTGCAGAGGTCCCTGGCTTAGGGTTGGTTCTGACTCTGGCTCCTATCTACTTTCTTGGAGTTCCCAGGCTTGGGTTCACCCAGACTTGCAGAGGACCTGGTACAGGCTTACTCCATCAGAGGTCCCAGACTCATGCTTGGACCTGCAGAGGTTTCTGGTTTCTGCCTATTCCTTTTGATGTCCCAGACTAAAGCCCAGACCCACAGAGTTCCTCCTGGCTCAAGCATACTCCCTCAGAGGTCCCAGATTCATGCGCAGACATGTAAGAGGTCCTTGCTCAGGCCTAGTTCCTGAGCACTCACATTTGGAATACCTTTTTCTTAATAACAGATTGAAAGCATTCACCACAGCTTGTGAGCTTTGCAGAGAGATTGGGAGAAAATCCTTTCTGCTGCAGTCATCTAGGGGGACAGTGAAGTACTTTGATCCCTACCATAAGAAGCAAGAGACTTTCTGGTCAAACCTTTTCCACATCAGTCAGCAGAGTCAGGCCTTTCTAGTAATCAATAGCACGTAATTCTTGTGACCTTGACTTCTGTTGTTTGCAGTGTATCCATAGCATCATGGGTACAAGAGTTGGTGAACAGCCACAGAGGAAAGACTTGCTGTTTTTGCTATTTTTCTTCACAATGATATCCTCCCACTCAAAGTATATTGCACTGTGATCTCTGGTTACCTTAGCTTTATGTTTCCTGTATTACCCAGCAACAAAAAGAGATTGATGTGTACTTCCATTGCCCCCAGAGAGTTAACCTCTAATCCTTCTTTTGCAGTGCCAATACAATTACTCAGAAGCAATGGCAGTGATAGTTAGAGTCTGTGGAAATAACTCCAATCTATCCATCACTAAACTACAGTCTAGGACATCAGAAGCTCAAATATGAACCAAAATATACCAAAGAAAATCCTACACCAAACCAAACCAAACCAACAAGCATTCTTCTGTTTTAGGTCAGGGAGCATCGTAATACAGATTTAGCTTGTTCCTCTATTTTAGTAACTTAATGTTCAGAACAGAAAATTTGGTCATCATTTGTGAACATTTAACAGCCAACACAGATTGTTTGCATTCATAGAAATGCAGATTCTGTTGACCATGGCTTTAGATTCTAGCATCAATGTTTCCAATTAGGACACAATGGAATTGTAAATGGGATAGATACTGACATATACTTTTTAAAATGTTTTTTGAAGTTGTAATTCCATTATTTCGCTCCTTCCCTTTATTTCTTTCAACCCCTAGTATTTATACTCCTCTTGCTCTCTTTCAAATTCAAGATCTTTATTTAATTAACTATTATTATATCTGTATGTGTGCTCATAAATATTTAGTTACAACCTGCTACATCTGTATAATATTACTTATATGTATATATTTTCAGGGATGACCATTTGTTATTGTACAGTCAGTCCATATACTGAAAATATATGTCCAAGAAAGACTATTTCTCCTGCGCTCAGCATTCCTTAGTTATCTGTAGTGTTTTAACTAAGGTTGAGGCCCCTTGAGTTTTCCCTTTTCATGTTAGTATGCCTATTGATGCTATCCTTCTCTAGGTTGTGTTTAAGTAGCCATGATGGTGAGGCTTCATGGACACAGCCTCCTCAATATTTCTAGAATATACAACTCACAGAAAACATGCTATTCCTCTGGCCCTTTCAACTTTTCTGCCCCTTCTTTTGCAATGATCCCTGTAGTTGCAGGAGTTGTGATGCAGATATAGCAATTAAGACCAAGTTGTATCACTCTGCATTTTGATCAGTTGTAGTTTTCTATACTGTTCTCTGTTGCAAAGAGAAGATTCTTTGATGAGGGCTGAAGACTACATCTACCAATGTATATAAGGATGATTATTGAGAGTTTAGTTAGGGGGATTATGCTGGTTTAGTAAATTCGTGGTTGTAAGTTCTCTTCCAAGATCTGTGACTTCATTAACCCTAGGTAGCTGGCTAGATTTCCAGTACTGGATATGATTTCTGTCTGACTAAGCTCTCTAAGCCCAACAAGAAAGCTATTGATGACCATCAAGGTATTTCTGCTGCTCACATAGTTTTAGGTTTATTGTGCCATGTTGGTTGTTGTAGTTTCTGGCATTATAGATGGGTAAAACTGTTGGTTGTTTGATGGAGAAAGGTCATTGGTTAATTAATAAGGAAACTGGTTGGCCCTGATAGGTTAGAACATAGGTGGGTGGAGTAAACAGAACAGAATGCTGGGGGGAAGAGGAAGTGAGCTCAGATGTCATGCTCCCCTCTCCCAGGCAGATGCAATGAAGCTCTGACCCAGGATGGACGTAGGCTAGAATCTTCCCGGTAAGTGCACCTCGGTGCTACACACATTAATAGAAATGGGCAAGGCAGTGTTTAAATGAATACAATTTGTGTGTTGTTATTTCTGGTGTAAAGCTAGCCGTGCAGGAGCCGGGCAGGACGAAAAGCAGGCCTGCAGCTCCTACTACAGTTGTTTTCCTCCTTTGGAAGCTTGCATGACTACTTTTGATAGCTTGAAAGATAATCCTCAGGGAGGAGGCATGCATGTTAGATCCAGCCTAGGTCAACTGTGTTGGAGCCTACAAGACTATACAGTAAAGGCACAGCTGACAGACCAATAGACAGATCCACTGGAAGTGTATAAGTCCATGTTCACATGGAGCAACCAGTTTTGAAGAGATGTGAGAACACTTGTATTTTGGAAAAGTCATTGTCATATTTGAAAAAACCATGTGAAGCAATGCTTCTTTCCTTTGAAATAGAATTCATCCCCCAAACACCTCAGCAATGTGACTTCTGCAGGGGCAACAAAATGACCTTGCTCCATTCCCCACACCATGAGGCCTTAGAGAAATAACATTCATTCTTTGTTCTAACAGTCAAATTAACATACAGTCAATCCCACAGAATTACCTGCTAACAGATCATACAGAAATTTCTATAGAAGAGAGTTACTGAGCAGGAAAGCAACTTGCCCCACCTTTGCTTACAAACAAATCTGGGCATCCTCAAAGCTGATTATGACCAAAGGGATTAGATGAGGAGAATGGGTGAATGCAGGATTCAGAGATGTTTAGTAACTTTATCTAATGGTTTGGAATGTCAGGTACTTCCCTTTGAATGCTGGCTATTTCCTGGGTTTGTCACCTGTTCCAGAGTACAGCTTTGTCAGGTTCTATTTGCCCCTTTTTGTAATTTTGATATGCATAATATTATTGTCCTTCCCTGTGGAATTTTCCAACTGTGTCTGTAAAAACTTGAAACCTTGTGGAGATCAGCCCTTATTCTTACTCCTCTTCTCCTTGCTCTCCTTATTTTTCTCCTTATTCTCACCCTTACTCTTTTTCTAATTCTTCCTCTCCTCCACACTCCCTTCACTTCATTTTTCCCCTTGCATAAACAATAAAGAAGATGCTAAACGTAATGTACTTGAGTTAATTTTTTTACTCTCAGATCCTCATCTGCCATAGACATCCAATTATAAACCCTAAAGGGGTACTGAGGCTGATACTCAAAGCCCCGGATAGAACTATTTCCTGTTTCCAAAATGCATGGTATATTCAACAGTAATAACTTACAAGCTACCACTCCCAAGAGGCAACCAAAAACAAAAGCAATTGCCAAAAAATATTTTGTAAGTCTCTTAAACAACTCTGAACTCAAAAGAAGGCTTCTCATGTCTTGTGTTGGAATTTCTGTTAGTCTATAGATTTTGTGGAGAGCATTGTCAGTTTAGATGGGAACATTTTATATATAAACAATTAAAGGCTTTTAAATGTAGATAATCAATAGTTTGACTCATTATGACTTTTTAAAAAATTTTACTACTATTTTATCCTCTCTCCCATTTCTGTATTTCTCTTTCTCCCCCTTCCCTGATTTGAGCTTCCAGCTTCTCCTATTGCCCTGTTGAGATTACTTGTACCCTGTTCTCTCTTATGTCACTCACCCTACTCCCAACTATGGTCCTATTTTTAAGGATGATAGTCCTTTAAAAAACTTACTCCAAGCAGTGTACTCTAATCTGAATTTTGGAGCTAAGATTGCAGATGAGATGGAATATGGAAAACTTTTCTGTGTCTGGGTTACCTGACTGAACTTGATCTTTCTAGTTTAATTTACCTCAAAATTATTTTTTACAGCATAATAGTATTACACGCAGTATGTTTGCTACCTTTTCAATACCCACTCATCAGTTGAAGGATGTTTTGGTTGGTTCCATATTGTAAATAAAGCAACAATAAACATGACTGATTAAGTATCTGTAGAATAGAACATAAAGTGTTTGGGTTTATGCCAATGATGGGCGTCTTAGTTAGGGTTTTCATTGCTGTGATGAGAGATGAGTGTGTGCCTGACTGGCCAGCCGAACATCCTGGAAAGGGAGCACAGGCACCCTCCAATCCCCTAAACTTTCTGGTCATTCAGCAGGGGCTTCTCTCCCCAGCTACTGCCTTTCTCTTCTTATCCCATCTCAGCTTGCCCCCCAGACACCCCTTCCCATCTGTGGGTGTCATACGATCTCCCAACTCAGCTTCCTTTGGAGCTGAGGGTCAGGGGACAAACTGGCGAGTGTAACTGCTGCAGGAGTTTCTTTGTTTCACTGAGCCTGCACCCAGTAAGCCTGCCCTTTTATCTGGGATGTCCCTAGGCAGCAAGTGGCCCTGTCCAGTACCAGAAGATCTGTCCGGAGGGCCTACTTCAGGGTGGAGAAGATCTTAGTGACAATTCCAGTGCTGAGGGGACCTAAGAGAGGGCAGACCAAGAAAAAAAAACCCAAGTATACAGGTAGCCACAGCAAAGATCAAACCAAGCAGCCAAGACTCTCCTAACAGTATTTGAAGGAAGAGATGGTCAGTTGCCAATATGAGAATTCCTCCAACAATCTGAAAAGCAACAAGACAACACCAGAATCCAGCGAACATACAACAGGAAGACTTGAACACCCTATTCTGGAAGAAGTAGAAAATCTGAGTTTAGATGTAATATTATGAAAATGTTAAAGACCATTAAACAGGATGTGAAAAACTCCTTTAAAGAAATGGAAGAGAAGACTAATAAAAATTTTGAAGAAAACCAAGAAAAAGCAATCAAACAGGTAAAAGAAAAAGTCCAAGACTTGAAAACTGAAATGGAGGCAATGAATAAAACACAAACTGAGAGATAGCAGGATATGGAAAATCTGTATAAACGAACAGAAACTACAGAGACAAGTATAACCAACAGAATACAAGAAATAGAAGAGAGAATCTCAGATGCTGAAGAAACTATAGAGGAAATAAACACACTGATCAAAGAAAGCAGCAAATCCAACAAATTCTCATCACAAAACATCAAGGAAGTCTGGGACACCATAGAAAGACCAAACCTAAGAATAATAAGGGTAGAAGAAGAAGAAGAATTACAGCTCAAAGGCCCAAATATATATTCGACAAAATTATAGAAGAAAACTTTCCCAATCTAAAAAAGGATATTTCTATGAAGGTACAAGAAGCATTCAAAGCACTGAATAGACTGGATTAAAAAAAAATCCCCTCACCATATAATAATCAAAACTCATTGCTGTGATGAGACACCACAACTGTCACAACACTTATAAACAATTAAACATTAATTTTAGTGGCTTATGTACAGGTTCAGAGGCTCAGTCCTTTATCATCATGACAAGGAGCATGATGGCATGCAGTCATCTGTTGTGCTGGAGTAGCAGATAAGAGTATTACATCTTGCAGGCAACAGGAAGTCAACTAAAACACTGGGAGGTGTCCTGAATGTAGGAAACTGCAAAACCCACCCTCAAAGAGAAACACTTTCCCTAACTAGGCCATACCTACTCTTCAAGGCCTTACCACGCATAGTGGCATTCACAATGAGATTATAGGAAACCAATTACATTCAAACTACCACATTTACCAAAGCAATTGGAGTGAGAAAAAAAAATGTAGAGGTTTTTTTTGTTTGTTTACTTTTGTTTTATTGATTGGTTAATTATATTTCCCTTATTGCCAGTAATGATGAACATTTTCCCAGATTTTTCTCAGCTATTATCATTTCTTCTCTGTTCTCTGTCAGATACCAAAATCTATAAAAATCTATTTTTTTGAATAGGTCATTGTTTTTTTGTTTTTGTTTTACCTTTAATTTTATTTGACTCTTTGTCTTCTGAATTTATTTATATATTTTGGATATCAATCCTCTGTTAGATGATTAACTTCCAAACATTCTTCTAATTCCATGGGTTTCCTTTCATTCAGTTGATCATTTCTTATGTGCAGAATCTTTTTTGTTTTAAGTACCAGTTATCAATAGCTTGCATTAATTCTTCAGCATATGGAGTCCAATTCAGAAAGTTCTTTCCTTCATCTATGTTTTCTTTAACATTTTTCAAGTTTGAGTTTTCAGAGTTAGGTCTAGGATGAATTTGGAGTTAGATTTTGCACATAGTAATAAATATAGGTGAAATTTTATTCTTCTAGATATGTGGACTCCCCAGTTTTCCCAGTAGTTTATTTTTAAGATTCAGTATTTTCTTTTGCATGTTTTTGGCATTTCAGACAAGTATTAAATGACTGAGTTATATACATTGATGCTTAGGTGTTTAATTTTGCTTTAATGGTTCATATGCCTGGTATGTCATAATACTATTTTTATTAGTATGACTCTTTAGTAGATCTTGAAATTGGAAATGATGGTCATGCAGCACTGTTATTTTTGTTCAGGTTTATTTGTTACACAGGGTCTTTTCTGGGTTCACATGAATTTTAGCATATTTTTCTATTTTTGTAAAAGATTAGGATTTTGATTAAAATTGGGCTGAATTTTTAAATGATATTCAGTACGTTGGTCATTTTTACAATTAATTCTATCAACATGTGAGTATCAAAAGCCTATCCAGTTTCTGTTATTTTTCCTCATCTCTTCCTACAGGTGATATATTTCTTTGTAGAACTCTTTCTTGACTAATTATATTTCTACATATGTTATTTTCTTTGGTGTGATTGTGAATGTGTTCACAACTTCTTTCTCTGTTTGTAGTTGTTGTGTAGAAAATGTATTGGTTTTTGAAAATTGATTCTTCTCTATATTATAAAATTGATTTTGTATCAATTTTGCTAAAATTGATGATTAGTTTTGGTATAAGTTTTAGAATCTCTAAGGTGTTACATCATGTCATCTGCAAGTAAGATTAGTTAACTTCTTTTCTTATTTTTACCCTTTAATTTTCTTATCTTCCCTTTTTGCTGCAGCTAGTGCTTAAAGCAGATCATTGAAAAACAGTGGAAATAATGGAAAGCCATGTCTTATTTCTGACTTCAGTAAGATTGTTTCAATGAATTTATTTTTCCTCATTTAGGATGACATTGGATGTGAGTTTCTCATATGTAACTTTTATTAGGTTGAGGTACTATTCCTCTAGTTCTATTTTTTTCAGGACTATTATCATGAAGATAAGTTGGATTATGATAAAGGATTTTTATATATCTATTGAGTTGGTTGTGTGATCTTTGTCTTTAAGTTCAGTTGTTCAGTTTATTACATTTATGAACTTGCATAATTTGAATTATTTTTTACATCTCTGGATCAAACCAAATTGTTCATGGAAGATAATTTCTTTCATATGTGTCCATATTCAGCTTGCAAGGATTTTATTGGGTATTTTTTATTTTATATTCATTAGGTTTATTGATCTGTAGTTTTCTGTTGGCTATTGTTGTTTGCCTCTTTACCTAGATTTGGTAGTGATTAATACTGACTTCATGGAAGGAGTTTTGGAGTTCTCCTTATCTTTCTATTTTTGAACAGATTAGTAAAGATTTCTGTAGATCTTTAAAATTCTGACAGAATTCTGCTATAAATCTATGTGGCCCTGAACACTTTTTAATTGGAAGGCTTTTGGTACTATTTAAATTTCTTCATTTATTATTGTATATTTAAGCTATTGACTTCTTAGTATAGTTATGGTGGTTTGGATGAATCTAGAAATTGATCCTTGTTGTATCTTATTTTTTCCAATTTAATACAGTACAGGTTTCTTAAATATTCCCTTATAATATTCTGAATTTCATAGATATATGTACACTATTTCCCTATTCAATTCTATTTCTGTTCATTTTTGCTTCCTCTTTCTTTTGGTTAGTTGGGTCAAAGTTGTATTAATATTGTTTATCTTTTCAAAGAACTAACTCTAAGTTTTGTTGATTGAAGGGGTTAAGTCAGCTCCCTTTAGAGGGCGGGGTTTGCCTCAGGCGAATGCCTGCCAATAAATGGTGCGCGGAGAGGCGGCTCGCCCCTTTTTTCCTCCCTACCTGTGCTACACTGGAACTTTGGTTCTGTAAGTTTAACAATAAAGTGGTAAATATTCTTTGATATCTGCATTGCCTTTATTTTGTGCGGGTACAGTTGATTTTTTATAATACTTCTTGCTTGTTTATTTATTTCTATTCAATTTGCTTTTTCTCTGATTTTTATTATTTCTTGCCATTACCTAGTTTGAATTTCATTTGTTTGAAATTTCCCAAAACTTTTAAGTGCATCATTAAGTCATTTTTGTGCTCTTTATGAGGTTTGAATGTAGGTACTGGGAAATTTAAATGTGTTCAAGAGATTTTGTTGTGCTTTGTTTTCATTTTCATTTAGCTCCGTATTCTTCCTCTTTTTTGACTTCTTCATTGACCAAGTCATTTACAATACTTTGCTGCTCAATTTCCTTGAGTTTGTGCTTTTTCTTTTGGTTTTTGTTTGTTTGGGTTTGTTTTGGTTTGATTTTGCTGTCAATGTAAACTTTTATTATGCTATGCAATAGGTCATTTCGATACCTTATGTAATATGTCATTTGGATACTTGGAGTTATTCCAAACTTTTGTAAAGATTTGCTCTTCCTCCCAAGTCTCTTTTTATTCCCCCTCAACCCATAATATTGTTTCCTGTGGGGTATTTTTTCCTAGATTTGGTCTGCCTGATATAAATTTTAAGGCTCTTTATATAATGGAAATCTTTTTTTCCTCTCTTTCAGCTTTGGCAGATAGTTTCACTGGGTTCATTAATCTTCTATCATATTTTTTTAGAATTTGGAATTTATTGATCCAAACTCTTCTGGCTTTCAAAGTTCCCATCAAGAAATCAGCTGTTAGCCGGGTGGTGGTGGCGCACGCCTTTAATCCCAGCACTCGGAGGCAGAGGCAAGCGGATCTCTGTGAGTTTGACACCAGCCTGGTCTACAAGAGCTAGTTCCAGGACAGGATCCAAAACCACAGAGAAACCCTGTCTCAAAAAACCAAAAAAAAAAAAAAAGAAAAGAAAAGAAAAGAAATCAGCTGTTAGTGTGATGTGTTTTCCTTTACTACTTTTGTTTTTTCTTCCGTAGTTTCCAATGATCTTATTTTTTTCTGTAAACTTATTGTTTTAATTATAGTATGTCATGGGCAGTTTCTCTTTTGATCTTGTCTATTTGGTGTTCTGTGTGCTTCTTGTATGTGTATGTATGTGATTTTCTTTGTTTGGAGAAAGGTTCTCGTGTGATATTGAAGATCTGGCCTTCTTCCTCATCTATTTATATCATTCAAAAGTATGTTATTTTTATGATGCTTCACCTTTTAGGTATATTTCTTTCCTGTGTTTTTAAAACACTTTTTAGTATTTTTTTCTTTTTTTCTAGATTCTCTAGTTTACTGCTTAGTCATAATATCCTGTCTTCTGCTTAATTTATTCTACTTATAAGGTTTTCCTTTGAGTGTTGTAGTTGGTTGTTGGTTTTATTCAATTATCTTCATTTAAATTTCAATCCTCTTCAATACTTATATATTTGTATTAAATTACATTCTCAAATTCTGGATTCTTTTTGCAACTTTCATCAGCCTTGTATTTGTGTTTTTTATTGAGTATCTCTCAGCAATAAATGCAATATTCACTTTAAATTAACTGAAATTCTCTCTCTCTCTCTCTCTCTCTCTCTCTATATATATATATATATATATATATATATATATATATATATATATATATATATATATGTATGTATGTATATGTAGGAAGGGCCTGAAAGTTGGGGACATATGACAAGGTCCTGAAAGAAGCCTCTAAGTTTGTGGAAAAGACAAGAAGTGGTGGTCAGTCTAGACCAAAACATTGGATGTAGGACCTGGGTTAGATTTTGGTGGCTGAAGATGGTACATGGAAGGACTTACTACCAGGACTCTTTTGGTTATTCCCTAGAAAAGAATGTGGAGGATCTGGCTGGGTGGTTATTCTGCATATTTCTTACTTTTATAGTTATAAAAAAACTTATTTTGCCTGTCAATGTTTTGCCTAAAAATATGTTTGTATACCAATTGCATGCTTGGTACTTTTGAAAGTCAGAAGAATGTGTTGGGTTCTCTATGAATAAAGTTGCAGTTATGAATTTAGGAGCTAGTACCTCAAGCTTCTGGAAGAGAAGCCATTGCTTTTAATCACTGAGCTATCACTATTGTACCTTAAAGTAACTTTTGAGATGATCAATAGGTTTTGTTTATTGTTCCAAATGTTGCCAAAGAATAGAGTCAATAGGGATACCACCTAAAGGTTGCTTACAATCATAGTGGAATATGAAAAAGCTAAGCATATAATATCATTATGGGCAGAAGGCTCTAAAATAGATTTCAGAAGTTACTCACTCATATATGTCACTATTTGAGACAAGAGAATCCAACTTAATAAATTTAAATTCCCTGGGTACCGCATGGCAGAAACTGAAAACTCAAAAATCCTTGGAATTTTAAGAGAGGGTGGACAGTCTGAGAGATAGAGCTGATCTTCCAGAGGACCTGGATTTTATTCCCAGCACTCAACGTGGCAGTTCATAACCATCTAGTCCTAAAGAATCCAACACCCATGTCTTTATTCCATTGGTACCAGGCATGCATATGGTGCACAGATATACATGCAGACAAAGCTCATTCACTATACATGGATAATAGAAAAAGAGGACAGCCAAATAAAGGACATGGGAGACACGGAGAATAAGAAATGTCAAAGAGGCTACTAAATGTTCCCTGTAAGACAATGATATGATACTCCTGGAACTTAGGATTGTGGCTGCTTTAAGAACTGTATATGGTTAAACGTGACCTGAGAGAAACAATAGAGAGGAAAAGGAAATTCCATTTCTACAAAAGAATATAGACTGTATAAATACATACACTTTTCTGAGGAGCGAATCTTTGGGGTCATAATGTGATTTTAACCTTTTCAAGCTGAAAAGAAATTCCATATGCATACAAATTTTGAAACTTGTATCATTTAAAAGAATAACTCACAAAACTATTGTTTGCATATGTCTAATAAGAGAGCCAGATGCATAACCACAGTTTTGGTTTGACTATTTTCTCAGCTCAAACAATAGTGTTCCCTTAAGCAAAATTGGCTTGAGTTTGAAAGTGAATACTAAAACTTAATGTTTTGAAATCTTGCAGAAAAAACTGTTGGCAGCTCAAGACGTTGTTTTGCCAAGTTTTATTCCCAAATTATTTTCTTACTCGAAGTTGATACAGGGAATGGTGTGTCTAACTTGCATATATGGCAGTTATACAACTTACAAAATTAGCATGCTGGATGAGGGAATTTTTTTTGACATGTGGAAACAGCTTAGATTTTTTAATGATAAGGACTCTGAAGCTTAAAGCTATAGATGGTTCATCCAATACAATATAGTAGACTAGGAAGAATTACAGTTCTATTTCACTGACAAACATGAACAATGTTCTTTTCTTAAAATTAGAGGGAATTCTGGGAATGATGTTTGAGGTATTCCATACTGTTCTATTTAGGACTCTTTGACTTCATCTTAACACTTTTGGTGGGATAACAGGCAAGAGTATGCCAAACCTGTTTTTATACTTTCTTCCTATTGGGTCAAGTTTATGGCTCAACACAAAACTCCAAGTCAAAGATCTTTTATTTATTTATTTATTTATTGTTTTTTTTTTTTTTTTCAGGAGTCAGTAAACTGTTTATTCTACTAGGAACATTCAGAAATGTACAGACCTAGGCTTCGGGGTGGGATCCCCATGTGGTGGCTACATCACACGCTAGTTCCAGAGGCTCATTGGCTTCTGGACACAGTATGGGCCGAGGACAGGCACTGGCTTCCAATGGTCCGCCTCGACCTTGGGGTCCAGGGCTTGGGCTCTAGTCTTTGAGAATAAGCGGTGCCTTCACTGGTCCTCCCATGTTCCTGCTACCACCAAAGTTTCCACTCTTCATTGGGCCATAGTTAGAAGGTTGCTGGTTATAATTTCCGAAATCATTGTAATTTCCACTTCCATAATTTCCTCCTCCATAGTTGTCATAACCACCTCCGTAGCCCCCACCCTGGTTGCCATATCCAGGTCCTCCACCACCATATCCTCCTCTTCCTCCTCCATAACCAGGGCTACCTCCAAAATTGCCACCTCCAGGTCCTCCTCCATACCCATTATAGCCATCTCCAAATCCTCGTCCACTTCCATATCTATCAGATCCCCCCCTAAAGTTGCTTCCTGGTCCTGGTCCAAAATTGCCACCACCACCACGAGAATCTCCAAATCCGAAGTTTCCTCCTCTTCCACTCCTGGAACTTTGGACTTCTTGCATTTCTTGTCTAGACAATGCCTTTCTAACTTCTGCATTATGGCCATTGATGGTGTGGTATTTTTGCAATACAATTTTATCCACAGGATCATGGTCGTCAAAAGTAACAAATCCAAAGCCTCTTTTCTTTCCAGACTGCCTATCAGTAATAATTTCAATAGTATCAATTTTCCCATATTCTTCAAAGTAATCTCTAAGGTGGTGTTCCTCAGTATCTTCTTTAATTCCACCAACAAACAGCTTCTTCACAGTCACATGGGCTCCTGGTTTTCCAGACTCCTCTCTTAAATTTCTGCCTCCTCCCCGCCTCCCATTTCCCTGCCCCTCTCCCACTTCTCTCCCCCTCCCCCCACTTCTCTCCCCCTCCCCCCACTTCTCTCCCCCTCCCTCCACTTCTCTCCCCCTCCTCCCACTCCATTCCCACTCCATTCCCCCTCCTTCTCTCTCTGAAGAACAGTCCGGATTCCCTGCCCTGTGGGAAGTCCAAGGTCTTCCCCCCTCCATCCTGGTCTAGGAAGGTGAGCATCCAAACAGGCTAGGCCCCCACAAAGCCAGTTCATGCAGTAGGATCGAAAGCTAGTGCCATTATCCTTGGCTTCTCATTAGCCTTCATTGTCCGCCATGGTCAGAGAGTCCATTTTTATCCCATGTTTATTCAGTCCCAGTCCAGCTGGCCTTGGTGAGCTCCCAATAGATCAGCCCCACTGTCTCCGTGGGTAGGTGCACCCTTTGCGGTCCTGACTTCCTTGCTCATGTTCTCCCTCCTTCTGCTCTTCATTTGGACCTTGGGAGCTCAGTCCGGTGCTCCAATGTGGGTCTCTGTCTCTATCTCCATCCATCGCCAGATGAAGCTTCTATGGTAATATGCAAGATATTCATCAGTATGGCTATAGGATAGGGTCATTTCAGGTTCCCTCTCCTCAGTTGCCCAAGGTACTAGCTGGGGACATCTCCCTGGACACCTGCGAGCCCCTCTAGAGTCAAGTCTTTTGCCAACGTTAAGATGGCTCCCTTAAGATATATACTTCCCTGCTCCCATATCTACCCTTCCTTTATCCCAACCATCCCATTCCCCCAAGATCCCCCCATCCTCCCCTTCTCACTTTTATCACACTATTTCCCCTTACCCCCATCCCACCCCACCCCCAAGTTCCCAGTTTTTGCCCGGCAATCTTGTCTACTTCCCATATCCCGGCGGATGACTATATATTTTTCTTTGAGTTCACCTTCTTACAGTCAGTAGATTGCAGATCTTCTGGGCTTCGTGTGTTTTAAACTTCAGAATCTTTTTGATTCTACAAGTAAGAAGAAGAACAGCAGTTGGGCTTTTTTTGTCTCTACATCTGAGTTTTAGAGAAGGCGTAAGACTATAATATGGCACCTCTCAGAGACTACAGCTGCCAGGTTGGTATGTAAACCACAGAGTGTGAGATGTTGTGAATTGTATTGCTCTCAGGAGGGCTCCAGTATGAGGCATTCCAACAAGCAGTCAGAGAAAATAGCATCTTGTTCTAAGGACTTCTAGTCAAAGAGCAGAATGATTAGAAAATTCTGAGAAGGTTACTAAAGAAATAGCTACAACTGCTTTGTAAATCAGTGAGTTAAAAGAAATACAAGACTATGTCAACAGATAAAAATAAGAAACTTAGCATATGTTCTAGAACTAAATACTACTATTATTATTGATATTATTATTCATAGTAGCCATCTTATTTTGAGAGTGAAGGGATGACATAAAAGTTGGGAGTAGCACTATGATGTTTAAATGATCAAGTGAAAGAATAGTTAAAAGACAAGAAGAATAAGACGATGCAGAAATGTTCATGAGGTATGCAAATTTTGGAGTATAGTCATAAAAAAAAAGAAAATAAGTTCTAAAATAAGTGAAAAGATGCAGATTCAGGCGAGGTACACACACAAGTAATGGAAGAATGATTCCCTGATCTGAAGAACACTTGAGACAGTACAATATCACAACCTAGAGAAGACTGAGACAACATATCCATCAAGGAATGTCCTTTGAGTTCTTCAACTCAGTGATAAAGAGCAATAAATATTGAATATGTCCACACAGAAACAAATGTTTGAGAAAATACAGAAGTTAGCAAAATTAGTAACAAAACTTTTCAGTTCTAAAATCATATGATAGTATAGCAGTGCCAGGGGCATGTGATTTCTTCAGGGGACCTGGGAATAGCATGACTAAATTCTCCTTGTGACAATGCCCTGAAGAATCTGCCCTATTTTTGGCAAGGTCAATGGACAGTTTGCTGCATAATTCTGGGCGTGACCCCAGGAGCATATGTGCTACCAGCTCTCCTTTCTTTCTTTATATAAACCATGTTTCTGGCTGCCTTTAGTTTCACTCTCTCAGTCATGGATAAAATAGCTATTACAAAATGTAAACTTTCTCCTGATGATTCTCCTTTGGGTGAACCAGGGGGGATGTTGCTAAAAGTATACAGTGGGCCTAATTCAGTCCTTAATGCCTTTGATGCATCAGGTTTAAGCATGAATTCAGGCTTCTCACAATGCACCTTGTGACTAGCCTGAAAAAGTCAAGGAAGTTTATGACAATATTACAGATTTGCATAACTGTTCTGAAGAGGATGATTTTAACTACAAAGAATCTTGGAGAAATGCTAATAAATAAATAAAGTTAACATAAACAGCCTAGGAACAAGGAATGAGGCAGAATCATAGAAACCCACAATGCTCTCATTTCTAATTGTTGAGCCAATGCTGTAGGAAGTTGAGAGAAGAACATAAGAAGAAGAGATAAGCCATGCCACCTATTAAGAATAAACTTTTAAGTTATGTGATCTATAGGATGATAGGAAAAAAACCTGGTATATTCCACATAGGAGATAGAGTAGTATAGAATGAAGAACAAATTGATTCAGCCTTGGCTGATGAGTTGATTGTGAGAACTTAGATTTCAAATGGTAAACATTCATCATTAGAGACAAAATTTTCTTACACTTTACATGATGCTATAACTGCAAATGCTACCAACTGGACACACTCTTCTACCTATAAGTGTGCCTAGTTAGAAAACTTCCTTTGTTGTTTGGAATACTGCTTATGCTTTTAATATTAGAAATATGAATCAAGTAGGTAATAGTTACTGGAAGGAAAGATGAGAGATGAAATGGGAATGAGGTAATAAATTAAAAATTCCCTTATAGGAGTAGAAGAAACAGCAAAAAATGGAATAAATCAATAAATTTCTTAAAGAAAACCAAAAAGAAAGAAAGAAAGAAAGAAAGAAAGAAAGAAAGAAAGAAAGAAAAAAGCCAAGCAAACCCACCTATTCCCCATGACTTCAGGGGAACTCTGAGGCACAGGCTGTGACTACGTAGAGCTGATCAAGTGATGAGTGATCACCCTCAGCGGGGGACACCACTTTCTAAGCAAAACCCTGCGACCCCATCCATTTCACCTTTTTAGTCAGCCAGCAGGCAAGCTTCCTGAAGGTAGGCTATTTTAACACCCTCACCCCATCGATTGGACCATGTAAGCTATGAGTCCCACTCTGCCTCCAAACCTACCTATTCCCCCCCACCATGACCTCAGAAGAATTCAGAAGCACAGGTTGCAACTGCACAGAGTGGATCAAGAGAGCAGACCAAGAGAGTGGACCAAGACAGCAGGCCAAGGGAGACCTCAGCAGCTTCCTCAGACACAAACAGTGACAATACAGAGCAGACCAAGAATAGCTCACTAAGACACAGACAGCCACTGCAAGTATTGGAATGAGAGGAAAGGACACTGCCAGTGTCAACTGAAGGAAGAGATGGGTAGGTGCCAACACAAGAATTCATTCATCAACCTAAAAGGAAAAATGGTAACTCCAGATCCCAGTGATCATACAACAGAATGACTTGATCATTGTAACCCAGCAGAAGCAGTAGAAAATGATTTTAAATTTTATGAGAATAATGGAGACCTTTAAAGAGTAAATAAAAATTCCTTTAAAGAAATCTGAAAAGACAAATGAAAAATTGGAAGAAATCGATAAATCTCTTAAAGAAACTAGATAAAATACAAACAGGTGAAGCAAACTCTTCAAACAGTTCACGACTTGAAAACTGAAATAAAGGCAATAAAAAAAACACAAACTGAAGGAATTCTGGATATGGAAAATCTTGGTAAATAACTCAAACTACAGATGAAAGCATAACCAACATATTAAAAGAGATGGAAGAAAGAATCTCAGATGTTGAAGATACTATAGAGAAAATAAATTCATTGGTCAAAGAAAATGTTAAATCCAATAAATTCTTAACAAAAAACACCCAGGAAATCTGGAACATCATGAAAAGACCAAAGCTAATAATAATAGGGATAAAAGAAGGAAAAGAATTCTGACTCAAAGGCTCAGAAAATATATTAAATAAAATCACAGAAGAAAAATTTCCCAACCTAAAGAAGAATATCCCTATGGAGATATAAGAAGTTTACAGAACACCAAGTAAACTGGAACAAAATAAAAAGTCCCCTCACCATATAATAATGAAAGGGCAAAGCGTATAGACTAAAAAAAAATATTGAGAGCTACTAAAGGAAAAATGCCAAGTAACATATAAAGGCAGACCTATCAGAATTACACCTGACTACTCAATGGAAATTATGAAAGTCAGAAGGTCCTGAACAGACATGCTGCAGACACTAAGAGAACATAGATGCAAGCCCAGACTACTATACCCAGCAACGCTTTCAATTACCATTGATGGAGAAAACAAGGTATTCCATGACAAAAACAGATTTAAACAATACCTATTCACAAATCCAGCCCTACAGAAAGCACTAGAAGGAAAACTCTAACCCAAGGAAGCTAACTGTACCCACAAAAATACAGGGAACAGATAACTTCACACCAGCAAACACCAAAGAATGGAAACACACAAACAGGACCACCAAAAAATAACAAGAATTAACAATCACTGGTCACTAATATCTCTTAATATCAATGGACTCAATTCACCTATAAAAAGTCATGACATAAGAAATAGATATTATAACAGTATCCATCCTTCTGCTGTATAAAAAGAACAACTTCAACCTCAAAGACAGACATTACCTCAGAGCAAAGGATTGGTAATGGATTTTCCAAACAAATGGGCCTAATAAACAAGTATTTGTAGCTATCCTAATATATAATAAATTAGACTTCAAGCTAACATCAATCAGAAGATATGGAGAAGGACACTTCATACACTTCTCAGGAAAAATCCATCAAGTTGAAATCTCAATTTCAAACATCTATGCCCCAAATACAAAAATGCCCACATATGTAAAAGAAACATTACTAAAACATAAATCACACATCAAATGCCACACATTAACACACATCAACACCACACTTTCTCCAATGGACAAGTCAAATCAGATAGGAACTCAACAGAAATAAGGGAACTAACAGATGTAATGCCTCAAATAAACCTAATAAACATTTTTAGAACATTCCACCCAAACACAAAATAATATACCTTCTTCTCAGCATCTTATGGGACCTTCTCTAAAATTGACCACATACTTAGTAACAAAGAAAACCTCAACAGACACAAAAAAATATTGGAGTAACCCCCTGTGTCTTATCGAATCACCATAGTTTAAAGTCAGAATTTGACAGCAACACTACTTGTTGGAAGCCTACAAACTAATGGAAATAAAACAGAGCTCAATCGAATCACCCCTGGGTTAAGAAGGAAGGAAGGAAGAAAGAAAGAAAGAAAGAAAGAAAGAAAGAAAGAAAGAAAGAAAGAAAGAAAGGAAGAAAGAAAGAAAAGACTTTCTAGAATTCAATGAAAATTAAGGCACAACTTATTCAAACCTATGGGACACTATGAAACCAGTGCTAAGAGGAGTGTTCATAGCACTAAGTGCCCATATTTAAAAAAAAAGTAGAGAAACCTCACATTTAGTGACTTAACAACACACCTGAAAGCTCTAGAACAAAAAGAAGCATACTTGCCAAGAAAAAATAGATGACAGAAAATAATCAAATTGAGGGCTGAAATCAATAACATAGAAACAAATTTTAAACAATGCAAAGAATAAATGAAACAAAGAATTAGTTCTTTGAGAAAATCAACAAGATAGAAAACCCTTAGCCAAACTAATCAAAAGGCAGAGAAAGAACATCCAAATTAACTAAATCAGAAATTAAAAGGGAGGCATAACAACAGACACTGAGGAAATCCAGAGAATCATTAGGCCATTCTTTGAAAACCTGTACTCCACAAAATTGAAAAATGTAAAAGAAATAAACAATTTTCCGGATTGGTACCACATACCAAAATTAAATCAAGACTAGGTGAACTTAAATAGACCTGCAAAGAAATAGAAGCAGTCATCAAAAGCCTTCCAAACAAAAAAACAAAATATCCCAGGACCATATGGTTACAGCACAGAATTCTTCTACAACTTCAAAGAAGAGCTAACACCTATACTCTCCAAATTGTTCCACATAATAGAAACAGAAGGAACATTGCAAAACTTTTTTTTATGTAGCTACAGTTACTCTGATACAAAAACTGCACAAAGATGCAACCAAGAAAGAATTACAGACCAATCTGACCTCATGAACACTTATGCAAAAATACTCAGTAAAATATTGGCAAACTGAATCAAAGAACATGTCAAAAAAATATCATCCAGCATGATCAAGTTGGCTTCATCCTAGAGATGTAGGGATGGTTCAACATATAAAAATCTATCAATATAATACATCATATAAACTGAAAGAACAAACATAGGATCATATCATTAAAGGCTGAGAAAACATTTGACAAACTCATGTCAACTCATGTTGACAAACTCAACACACCTTCATGATAAAGGCCTTGGAGAGATCAGAGATAAAAGGAGCATATCTGAATATAATAAAACCAATATACAGCAAGTCAACAACCAACATCAAATGAAATGGAGAGAAACTCAAAGTGATTTCACCAAAATCAGGTACAAGACAATTAAGTTTAGTTCTAGTCTCTTATTGGCTAGCTCTCACATCTTGATTAACCCATTTCTAATAATAAGCCATGAGGTGGTGGCTTACCGGGAAAGATTCAGCATGTATGACCTGGTGGCTGGCTCCATTGTGTCTGACCTCACTTCCCATCTTCCCATCATTTTGTTCTGTCTTCTCCACCCACCTATGTTCTGACCTATCAGGCCAAGCAGTTTCTTTATTAATTAACCAAAGAAAGCAACAGATAGACAGATGACCTTCCCACATCAAATGTGAGGCATCTGGAAGGCTCTCAGTAGATATCATGATCTTGGACTTCCCAGACTCCACAATTGTGATGCACTTGATAAATTATATACACTGTAGGGTGGTGCTTAGTTGGTAGAGGTGTTTTCCACAAAACCTGACCTAAATTCAGTTTCATGAACCCACTTGGTCTAAGGAGAGAACACACTTCTAATATCTGCATGGGTACATGTCTGTTTGGGTTATCCTGTGCAATGTACACCCACAAACAAATACCTACAATTAAAAATAGAATAATTACTCGTTCTTTTTTTTTCAAAACTTACTTTAGTATGTGTGTGGGTGAGTGTGTGTGTGTGTGTGTGTGTGTGTGTGTGTGTGTGCTAATGTAAAGGACAGAGGAAAATGTCTAGTGTCCTGAGCTTGTATTTGAATTCTTCTTCCTTTATTCCTTCATCCTGCCCTTATTGCCTTCAGACAGGTTCTCTCACATTACCTGGAGCTCTGCTGGTGGTTAGAAAGTCCCAGAATTCCTGTCTCTGCCAGGCACAGGGATAAAACTCTATCCACACACAGATGCTTCTGACATTTTTCTATAAATACTGGCAATTTGAAGTCAGCTCCTCATGCCCAGCAAGTGTTCTTAATTATTAGGCTTTTGTTACTCTCATCTATTCTTTAAAACAGTAGACAGACTGAGACAATGGCATCTGAGACACTATTTTATAAAATTCAATAATTTTCAAAATAGGAATAGAAAAAAAACATTCTCCATGTAAAGTTGAAGTATTAGTTCTGTTATTGGTTAAATTGTTTTTCCCCCAGACAAATAATTTTGTTTCATTTGTAGTATCTCTATACAATTTAAAAGAGAGTTAATTTTTTATCATAGAATCAGAGTAATCATACCCTACCAATGACAAAGTGAATTAAGGGTTTAATCAGAGTCAGCACCAAAGCGCCAGGTGACCTTCTAATGAATATTGTAGCCACTTGAGTCTTGCACAGAGAAAGGGCTTGAATAATATTTGTTCACCATGAGTAAGTCACAAACACCTTCACAAACTATGGTTCTCATAACAGACCAGGAAATCATTCTTCTAGTTTAGTTTAAAAATAGTATAATCATTAATACATGTAAAAATTCTTGTGAAACAAAATGCACTTCTTCCAACAAAGCCATGCCTACTCCAACAAGGCCACACTTCCTAATAGTGCCACTTCCTATGGACCAATATGGGCCATCTTTATTCAAACCACTACTACCACAGCCTAGAAAAACTGGCACCCAGGCTCCAGACGGGGCTCAAAGGAAAAGTACACAGGGTAGGGCCAAGTGAGGCTGTTTTATCTGAGGGGATTAGGAAAAAAAAAAGACATTCACATATATTCTGATGGACTCTTTATTTTTTTATGTTGAATTCTATTCTCCTTTGTTCTTCTCAGATTGTATATCCAACAGAATCTTTCAGGCAATATAGGAGTTACATCTGAAGGTCACATTCTATTACTTAAGTAAATTAATAAAGAGAGGGATACATTCTAACAACTCACATGCAATAAATCTAAATAACTTGTCAGAGAATATGGAAGAAACTTCTTTTCATTTATCTCCTTAACTGATGTGGTGTACCTTGCAGTTGTAAAGAAAGAATGAGTTATTTTGCTATCTATCTAGAGAGGTAGTCTTATAAAGGATTTTAAGGGAATTATAACCCTAATTATACTACTACTGCAGAGTCCAAGATAATTAGGAAATTATGTAATATAACCTCTACTACTGAGTGTATAAACACTTTGTGATTAGTCTTCATAAAAGCCTGCCTCTTTTGAACTTCAGAGAGTGCTCCATTTAGACAGAGAGAAGTGTGACATAAACTGCTCTAGATTACCATATATCTTTTGGTGTCAGTTCTATCGGCACTCTCCAAGGCAAAATGATACTAAAAGTATTTTAAATCTTAAACTGTATTTTCTGTCCTATGTGTAACCTTACACCATGTAAGGAAAGTTGTAACTCTTGGGGTTATAAAGTCAGATTACTTTATGGAGCCCTAATCAGCCAGAGCTTCTCTTTCCACTTTGTTTCTGAACAAAAGTTGTAATTAATTATTATTGTCCTAGGTTATTAATTAGACTAGCAAATAAAGCACATGCAGTAATTATGTTGCTTTACACTTTTAATCCTGGCTCAACAAATCATACAGCTGACTATATGTCCTTGTAAATAAGATTGTTTGGGGGGGGGGTGAATAGTTTATCTTTGAAACAATTAGCAAGGCACCTGGTCAAATCTAAAGCTACTTTGAAGTTAATGCACAGCTATGCCAGAACCTGGGGAAAATTCAATTATTTTTATAAGTTTTGACTGTGTAGCATTTCTTTGTATTCAGTTTTATTCACTAAAACTTTGTATAAGCTAATATTGATATCAATTAGACAACACAGACTAAAGAGGAGTTACATTTTTTACAATCCACAGATGAGAAGGCCAGGCAGATCAGGATGTATTCTTGAGATACATACTACAATACAGGGAAGTTTGTTGTAACACATGTGACATTACAGACTGAAGCAAAAGATATTCTGGAGTTCACAGCCTTGTGGTCTTGCCGTACCCAGGTTTTTCCATTAGAGAGTTTCCTTTTGGTGGACTGGCACCTTGGATATTAATATCTGTTGTTCTTATGACATGGCTTTCAGGACACCACATCATTTTAACACTTAAAAGTAATTAGGAAACAGAGGCAGGTAAATCAGGAGTTCCAAGCCAAGTTAGAATACATAGAGATAACCATATTAGTGTGGGGTGACTGAAAAACCTTGTAGTTCACAGAATATATATATATATATATATATATATATATATATATATATATCATTCATGCATCCAGTCATTTACATACAACAAACACACTGCCATTCATACACAATACACACACTTTAATTCATACATATACAATATTAATCATATATGCATACTTATAAACACATACTGCCATTCATACTTTCATTTGTATACATGTTTCATACTTATACACATGTAAAAACATGATGTCATTCATATACACACACTCTCATTCATATACATGCTATTGCAAACACAGAAATACAGCATCATTCATATAAATACTGTTATTTAGACATAAACACTTTTATTTATACACAAATATATACACACATTCATCCATGTACACATACATATGTAAAATTACATTACACAATAAACTGAGAGATGAATCTCAGAGATGACACACTATGAAGTTCTGGCAAACTAGCTGGCTAATATCAAATGGTTAATGACTACTGAGCTCTCTTACTTGCATTCAGTAAAAAATAGAAAGATGGGAGGGTAGATTCAGATAATGTAATGCTCATACTCTGTATACTGTAATTAATACACTATAGTGTACATCCATATAGTGAAAGTTGGAAGATAAGTATAAATGCTATGCTATGAAAAGACTCTTTTGGGGTTTGGTGTTGTTGTTTTGGTGTTTTTGGTTTTTGGTTTTCTGAGACAGGGTTTCTCTATAACTTTGGATCCTGTCCTGGAACTAGCTCTTGAGACCAGGCTGGCCTCAAAGTTCCATCTGCCTTTGCCTCCTGAGTGCTGGGATTAAAGGTGTGTCTCCAGCCGGCTGAAAAGAATCTTGTCAGTGTAAAAACCCAGCTCTACCACAAAAGGGGAAAGAGAGAGGAATGACTGAAGTGAAATTTAAGTGACAGGATAGCACAGATTTAGGTTACCCTGGTTCTACACGACAATATTCTAATAATTTCATGAAGCATTATAGTAATGGAACAAAGAAAGTCACAAATCACTATACTTAGCAAATGTCTTGGGCAAACATTAAATAGGTAGGTTAAAGCAAAGCAGGGAACTCTGTGCTATAGGTTGCTGAAATTATATAATGGTATTCTTAATATTTTGATTCATGGACGTTAGGAGTTTTTTGTTTGTTTAAATTAATGCATTCTAAGAGGTTTTTTATATAGGTCTGATACAGAGATAGTCAAAGAATACCTAATTAGATGGCTAAATTAATTAAAAATAATTAAACTATAACATTCAACTTTTCCACAACCATTCATGTTTAAATGAGGAAATCAGCCTTAGAGAAGGCTGACAATAAGATGCAGCTTCTTCTCAGGAATTTCTCTTCATATTCCACAAAGTCTTTGCAAGAACACAAGTTAATAATCATTTGCAGAGGATTTGTAGTAGCAGGCTAGGTAAACAACCACCAAGTGGTAAACTGGAGGAGGCAGATAAAAGGAAAAAAATTCCTCAATTCTAAGAATATAGAACCATATAATTTCCAGGGTAATGGCAGAAAATGAGCAAGGTTTTTAGGATATTGGATTGGAGTCTCCAATTCTCTAGAAAATGTTTCAATACAACATGGAAAAGATTAACACATTTTTTTATTGTTGAAACTTTTAGGCAAAGTAGTTGATATTAATAGCCCTGAAATTATAATACAGGCATTATAATGCAAATATTTCCATTAATAATATACATTAGGCTGGTTCAAACATATTTCCTACAGAATAACCTTGAATAGTTCATATATGTATATGCATACATACATAATATTATATTTTCATGCATATGTCTTTCTACGTGATCTTTTAAAATATAGTAATTGTTCAATATAATATAAGCCACTTGTTAAATGATTGAACTGATTGTTTTTATTTACCTTTGTTTTGGTTTAGTTTTTATTTAGTGAAAATAGGTTATTTTTTTCATAGAATATGTACAGTTTCTCTCACCAACCAATCCCTTTGTCTTAGCAGCCAACTTCCACAAGAAGTCCATAGAATCTTGCTGACCACACTGGCCAGAAAAGAGCTGACATTTTTCAAAGGGCTTCACTGAGATGCCTCTGTTCATACTGCCCAGAGTGGAGGATAGCCCAGGAAAGTAGGTAGGCAGCCTTCAGACCTTCACTTTCTTCCTCTTCTCCAGACACAACCTACCAGTCTCATGCCAAATCTGTAGCAGACTACCAGTCGTGGCTCTCCCGACACTTTGTGCCCATTATGATGGTAATGAACAGATCCAGGTGCCACAACCAGCTTTTCTCCCTCCTATGGATGCACTCAGCTCCCTTTCTTTCTAGCATATCTCCATCCCTAAGTGTCAGCTCCCAATACCAGGAAACACATTCTAACTGGAATGTCCTACGACCACATAGAGCAGGATCTCAGAAGCATTCTCTGCCAGACAATCACACCAACCACACTCTCTTAGAACCAGAAAGAGGACAGAAACCAATGAGCAGAATAGCTACCCAAGAAAGACAAGACCAAAATTCAACACATAGAATTACAATTATCCAAAACCCAGATGCCTTGATACCAGCAAAACACAATAAATGAAATCCAAGACAATATATCTCTCCTAGAGCCCAGAAACTCTGATGCATTAGGCTTTGGGAAATGAAATATTGAACTATAGTTGACATACAAAACAAGGACCACAATTAATATGTTAGGAGTCCTTAAAGATAAAATGATTGACTCTAATAAAGAAATATTTGAGAACACAAACAAACAATGTAATGAAATGAAGAATTTAAGACTGGAAATAGGATTAATAAATAATACCCAAACTGATGGAAAATAAAAAAAGGAAAACTTTAGGGACTTGTACAGTAAATTCAGAGGCAAGCCCCATCAAACAGAATAGAAGAGATGAAAGAGAGAATGTAAGTTATTGAAGATAAGATGTGGTGAGAAGAGTGGCGGACTGTGTCCTGCTGCCCAGCTAGCTTATACTCCGAAATAACAATACACAAATTGTATTCATTTAAACACTACCTGGCCCATTAGCTCTAGCCTCTTATTGGTTAACTCTCATATCTTGATTAACCCATTTCTATTAATCTGTGTATCACCACGTGATTGTGGCTTACCAGCAAGAGTCTAACCTATGTCTTTCTTGGGCAGAAGAATCATGGCATCTGCCATACTTCCCTTCTTCCCAGCATTCTGTTCTGTCTACTCAGCCCACCTAAGGGCTGCCCTGTAAAAAGGCCAAGACAGTCTCTTTATTCAACCAAAGAAAACAACACACACATACAGAAGGAACTCCTACACCAATAAGATAGAAGAAATGGATACTTAGGTCACAGAAAATATAAAATGTAAAAAAAAATCCAAGCACAAAACACACAAGAAATCTAGGACACTATAAAAAGTCTAAATCTACAAATAAGAATAATAAAGGAAGGGGAAAAGAACCATATCAAAGACACAGAAAATATATTTGACAAAATTACAGAACAAAATTCTCCCTAACTAACATGGAAGATGCAAGATGAAGATGTCTATCAAGATGCAAGAAGAACCTAGAATACAAAACAGACTGGGCCAGAAAAGAAATTATACGTGGCTCGTAATAATCAAAATACTAAACATACAGAAAAAAGAATATTAAAAGTTGCAATGTAAAAAGACCTAATAACACATAAATGTAGATGCATTGGAATAATATGTGACTTCAATGGAAACTCTGACAGAACAGATATTCTACATACTCTGAGATACCACAGATGCCAACCCAGACCACTAGCAAATGTTTCAATCACAATAGATAGAGAAAGACATTTTATGATAAAAATCAAATTTAAGCCGTAGCTGTCTACAAACGCAGATCTGTAACAGCACTAGAAAAAAGCTTCACATTTAAAAAGGCTAACAACACAATAGAAAACACAAATAATAAATAATACCAGAAAAACAAATTTAAAAAGGGGGTGACCCACAGCAGAGTACAAGAACAAAATAATGTGAATAAACCATCACTGTTCAATGATAACTCTCAACATTAATGATCTCAATTACCCAATAAAATGACAGAATGAGAAATAAGGTTCATAAGAAAGATCCATTCTTCTGTTTCATTCAAGAAACATGATTTAACATTTAGGAAAAGCATTTCTCAAAGGTAAAATGATGGAAAATATATTCCAGTCAAATGGAAGAAATAAGATGGAGTATCTACTTTAATATCTGTTAAAATCTACTTCAAAGAAAAACTAATCAGAAAAGATAGGGAAGGACACTATGTATTAAATAAAGAAAAATACAGCAAAAGATATTATAATTCTTAATATCTATGCACCAAACACAGTGGCGCTCAAGTACATAAAAGAAATGCTACTCCTGTAGGAAAATATCTGTATGATAGTTTTCATTTGTAATTTTATTTCCCATTTATTTGTATAGTTCATGGACATAAATTAAAAGACTTTCCATATATGTCCCTGACAAAAAGGGCTATTTAGTTGAGTCTAATTAGTGTCTTTTGCTCGCTAATATATTAGATGCAATTCTGCCATGATTAAAAAAAAATGTATGAAGCTTCATAGTGTACCATCATATCTACAGCACTTCCCAAAACACCACCATTTCCACAGCACTCTCAAAGACACAGCTATTTCTTCAGAGAGTTAGAACAAAACATTGTGGTTTTTTGCATTTTCCTTGATTTATATCACATCTCTCATATTGGACTTAACCAAAATTCTTAAAGGAAAATTTCTTGTTGTTAAATTACATACACAATATCTTTTATTTCTCAAAAAAGAAAAGAAAAATCAACAGTTCCCATTCACAAAAGAACATCAATAGTTTGTATACCTTTTACACTATTTTAGCCAATCTGTTTACCTATTTAGCCAGATAATCTGTCAGTCTCATTCTGCAGATCTCAGACATGACTCTCTCTTCTTTGCATTCTGGGCTTCTATGAATTGCTTTCTGTCTGCTTTCTATTAAAATCCCATTTATATTTTATGAAAAATATTCAACTCAGTCCTTTTCTCTATCACTTATTTTCTGCAAACTCATTGTATTCCTATCTCTGCACCTGATGGAGATACTTCCTAAACAAAGGCAGTGTCTTCCCTAAAGGAACAGCTAGTAGATGTGGTGAGGGCCCACTTTGCATTTCTCCCATTCATTCTTCTAGCCCTCCTCTGCACAGTAACTTACTTTAAAACCATCCATGGGGTATGAGTTAAATATATATGTTTAAGTATGAGCAGATAATTGAAGTTAAACCTTCAAATTAAGTGAAAAACATTCCATATACATTATTTTGCCCTTTTGTATACTAAAAAAGCACATTAGCCAGATGCTACTAATCAGCATGAATAAGGAAAAGCTTAGGGTGGAGAAGAAATAGTACCAATTTATTTTCTTCTGACGTTTTTTATGCACTATCGGATACGTTTTTAAGCCAGTCTGATTAATTTCCTCTCCCTTGCAGCCAATTATGCCACGATAGTAACAATATGCTTCCTCATAGATAAAGGTATATCTTTTCTTACAAATCATATCAGGATTGTCTTTTCCTTATCTTTCCAATATAACAGTTGCTTTTATTTTCATGAATGTAGTGAAATATTTTTAAATCAATGTGATATTTTCATAGTGTGAAATTCATCTCTTAATTTCAATTTGTAAAATTTAGTGTGTTTTAAAAGATGTGTTCAACTTTGTGAAATTAATCTTTCTGATTTCTAAAACTTTGTATTACTCCAGAGAAAAATACTAGAGGAGAAAAGGAGCCCCAGAAAATGGAATGGAGATAAGTCCCTTTTGCAAAGAGATAAACAGATTAAACAATAGAAGAAAGGGAGTTGGCAAGATCCCATTCTGCTAACTTTCCAACTTGTGAAAAGGAACTAAGGAAAATTTTAGAGTGCTGTGTGCTGGCACAAGCCTTTAACCCCAGCCCTTGAAAGGATGGCAGATTTCTGAGTTGGAGGCCAGCCAAGCTTAGGCAGTGAAAGAAACCATGGAAGACAGAAAGTTGGTGAAGATTTAATTGAATGAAGGGATCATGCTCCTGTCCCAGCAAGCAGTAGAACTTGTAGTTCATCCATGTGGTTTTGGATTCAGTGTTAATGATAGAAAAAGGAATTAATGAATTTGCCTGCAAATCTAAGAAAATTGCTGAGGCCAGGTATATATCAGTGTTGTGCCTGAATAGAAACCTAGAGAGTACACTGTCTAAAGCAGTAAATTTGAAGTCTGAATTGCCTTGGCAATACCAAGATGTTGAAGACTTTAGAACTGTAAAATACCTACTAAGGAAAGATGATGACAGGGAGTAGAACCAGCCTAAGGGAAAGAAGTGCGCTACAGTCAACAAACCTGAAAGAAGTTGGAGATCTAAAGATCATTTTGACATCAGACATGGAGTTGGAGAGTTGGAGTTTGCCCAGTTGGTTTTTGGTCTTGTTTGGGTTCAATATTTCCTCACTATCCTTCCTTTCCTGCATTTTGGAATGCAGTGTATTATCTGTGTAATTATGAATGATTTCCCACAACAATGTATATATTCTGTGTCATTATACGGTGAAAGAGGGGGGATCTCTGTGATCAGCTTAGATTTATTAACAGGTGCCAATCAATAAAGTACATGCACAATACAGAACAAACCTGCTGCTACTGCAGATCCAGCCATTACACTGTCAATATCTTGCTCCCTCTGCCATTGCTCATTCCAAAATAGGATGAGAACCAAGTCACCAGTCATGTGTGTTCCTGTGCCTTGCTGCCAGATTGCCTCTGCCCAAGAGTGTGTCCTTCACTCTACCCTCAACTTTTATTTGGCTATACATGACATGCACCCCCAGAGAAGACCATACCCATTGGGCTAACTTATCCCAATAAAATTGATATCAGAATTGAATTCTCACAACAGGAAGTATGTGATCTGTTTTTATTTTGCATTTATAAGAGATTACATTTAAGACATTGAAGAAGGACATTTAAAAGAAATCCCACACTAGCTCAGAGTTGAGAACAATAGGTGGTTATTTATTTAGGGGTAGACTCAAAATCAATATCCTCTGCTGTAACTGAGAACAGCAACCAAATACCACAGCTGAAAAGCCAGAGATGCAATAAGTATTCATCTAGCATCTGGGTCTGTTACTTGTATTTGTACAGCCTTAGTTAATCCTTTTAAAAGTCACTAAAGTGTTCTCTCTGACCCTGTTTAACCCTGGTATATGATTCAATTTGTTTCAATTTCAATTTTCCTAGTTCTTGAATCCTGTCCCAAGCATTGAAGGCTGCTTTGTGGCATAAAGAGAAGATTTGTTCTTCATAAAGAGCCTAAACCTGTGGGTCAGCATAAGTGTCCTCACCAAGAATTTGATCTTTGGAAGTCTCAAGTCCCCTTGCTTTTCCCTGTTGTTCTAAAATTTTTAACCTCTTTCTTGAAATAACAACTAAACATCAACTGAGCTCATCATTTAGGACTTCTAAAACTAACTGAAGCCAATCATGTGGGGTAGGCTTATTGCTAGAAGCTCATGCCTTAACCATCTCCATAACAAATGTTGAATGCAAGTCATAAGATACTACTGCTTACTTAATTTCTTTTAGATCATTCAATTCTATAGATATCCATCTACTTTCTTTGGGTTCGTTAGGGCCTTTGGAACTTGATGCTTTGTCAAAGTAGATTACAGCGTAGGAAGCTAAAACCCTGGGTAAGTCATCTCTGACTACTACTGGCAATGTTGAACCCTGTCCTTGTGCCCTCTTTCCCTGTTCATCAGCTACAATTTCCTTAATCGTTTCAAATTATTTTACTGTTGTCTTTTGTAAAGCCTGAATCTCCTGGCCTATATATATTTCTAGTGATTTCATTGAGGCACCTAGCCTCTGATCCTCATTGCACACATGTGATACCAAGGTCTGAAGTTTCTCCTTTAAAGATAACACTTCATTTTAGTATTTCAATTTTAGTATTAATTATTTAGGTAACATTTGATTTTTGATGACATTAATCCTGTCAACTAGCTGTTCATTATTAGTCTGTAAACACTGTACCATTCCTAAAAGTGCCACATTCTTTCTTAATTATATAATATGAAGGAAAAAACTGAGTCTCAATATCCAATAAATGGAAGTATCACCATAACCATATGAGCCTCACAGAATACAATCCATAGTATTAGCAAAAAAGTTACTAAAAGTTTCTATATTAATGTAGTCTGACATATTAATTTATTAATTACCTGTTATGAGATCTGGTAAATTGTTTTATCTGTAATAATCTTTATTGTCCAGCAGATGTCATGGTGGCAGAATTGTGACAAGCAGCAATGCAACTGGTGGTGGCAGAAATGGTCCTGAACTGCTTTAGTTTCCTGCCTTGGTACTGGTTAAATACTGAGAAATATACTTTGCTTGACAAATTAAAAGCAATTAAATCAATTCCATACCTGGAGCAAAAAACCCAGAACTCATGGGCAGAGAGCATGAACCAGACGCTGCACAAGTAGCCATGTGGCAAGGAACCAAGCCAGGGAATTGTGCCAGGGAACATGGCAGAGGGGGCAGGGGTGTGTGTGTGTGCTTGAGAAATTTCAAAGTAACTGCACATGATAAACTTCACTGTGGTGGGGTTTCTACAAAAAAATGATTAGTTAAAAGCAAGCCATGTGGGCAGGGTTGCGAGACTTTCTGGGCCACAGACTGGTTAGGCCTTTACACTGTCCACCTGGTAAGTGTGGAATCTGAATCCACATGGGTGCCAGATGAATAAGTACACTTAAAAGAAATCCTACACTAGCTCAGAGAATAATAGATGGTTATTTATTTTGGGGTAGACTCACAAATCAATATCCTCTGCTGGAACAGAAAACAGCAACCAAATCCCACAGTCAGAAAAGAGGCCAGATGTACCCTTTACATTGGTATAAATAGTATAAGAGGTCACCCCCAAGTGGGCGGGTAACTTAAAGGCTACTGGCTGTAGCATTTCCTATAGCAAGACATTGCATGAATCTCAGAAGAGACTTTGAACTTTAGACTTTTAAATCAGTTTGAGACTATTATGGACTATCGGGACTTTTATAGTTGGACCAAATTCATTTTTGCATTGTATATAGCTACAGTGTTTAAGGGCCAGGGAGTGAAATGTTGTAGTATGAAAAAAGATGGTTCCCCAAAGGGAGTAGCATTATTAGAAGGTATGGCTTTGTTGGAGTGAATATGACCTTGTTTGAGAAAGTATATCATTGTGGAAGTAGGCTTTGCGGTCTCATATATGCTCAAGCCATGACTAGTGGATCAAACTGATTTTCTGTGTAATAATACTTTTGTATTTTGTAAAGATTTGTCAATCAAATTGGTTTAATAAGAAGCTGACTAGCTGTTAGCCAAACAGGAAATATAGGAATAACGATGGGCAGAGTCAGAGGAGATGACATCAGATGAAGAGAAACCCTGCAGTGTAGGAAATTAGCTAATAAGCAAGAAGACACATGGTAGAAGGTGAAGGTAGATAAGAATAATAGGTTAATTTAAAATGTAAGAGTTAGCTAGTAAAAAACCTGATCTATTGGCCAAACATTTATCGTTAGTATTAATTATCAGTGCTGGTTATTTGGGAATTGGTGGACAAGACAGAAAATTCCACCTACAAATGCTGCCCAATATTTCCACATAAGGCCTTCAAAAGTATAAGGAAAGATCTTAAACACACAGAAATGTAGTCAAATGTAGCTTCTTGGTAACTACCATTTCTGGGTTTGATTCTGTTTGCTAGCAACAAGCAGAGACAAGGCTTCTTTAAGAGACAACTTCCTGGCCCATTGCTAGCCGCCAAAAATAAAAAAGATACAACTCTTTTAAGAGGCCCTGTAGAAATTAGCTCCATATAGGAAATAACAAGGCTACCTAAAGAATACAACAATTATATTTTTATTTATTAAAAGGGGAAAACTTAAAAAGCAGGAATGGGAAGTCCAAGCTCAGCTGTGTTGCAAAAGTACCACAGAGAGAGAGAGAGAGAGAGAGAGAGAGAGAGAGAGAGAGAGAGAGAGAGAGAGAGAGAGATCGCACCTGGTCCATGCCCCAGTTTTTTTCTGTCAGGCTCCAGGAAGCTACACCTTAACTAGGTACCACTTCTTAAAGATGATTGGTTAACAAAGCTTCCCCCATCATGGCCCTGCTACTGAAATGGGGTTTATGAACAATGGGGGTGAAGGCACACTACTCTGTGGCAGTATGAATCAAAAACTCCCCAGAGTTGGAATGGTAAAGTGTGGCTCTCACCAGTTAATACCTCTGTCATAAAGCCATGCTCTCAGGGAACTAAGCAGGGTGGAGCCAGCTGCCAAAATAAAAGTGGAGATCCTAGCCACAGCACTTAGCTGTTAAATACTCATGTGTTCAGAAAAAGATTGCAGACATGTAGTGAAGTCAGATTCAGATGTGAAAAAACAACCTCTAAACAGGTTATAGTGTGTTTAAAGTTGTACAAAAGTTTAAGAGAGAACAGGTAAAAACAATCAGATTAACAATACTTTAAAATAATAAAGGAATGCATATGTAAAAACATAATAATCCTTATAAAGATGGAAAATACACAGAGAGTATGGTTTCTGTATCCAGAACATCTTTAAGGATGCTGGCTGAGATAATCCAGGCTCATAGAGTACTGTAGCCAAAATTTAACAATTATCCTGATTTTCTCAATTTTCCCCAAAGATATCAGCATTCCCAAACAACAGGGATTCGTCTATAGAGCAAGACCCCCATACCCTGCCCCCCCCCAAAATGGTTTATGGATGTTTGTTATAATTTAAGGGGAGTTGGTTACAATTTGTTATTTGTCATAGACAAATAATAAAGCTAAACAAAAGAGTTAAATTCAGATATCTCTTTCTAAAGGCAAAAAGAGAGATATTACATAGAAATAATAAAATAAAAGCATAAATTATTGAACCTACTTTTATACAAAAACCAACTTCCAATCTCAAAATATTTCATATTGTTATTATATTATTGATACAAATTTAAGGTTAATGTTGTTATGCTACATTATGTTTCTACTTTTGTTTAATGTATTGTGCTTATGTAGCTTGTTTTAAAATGTAATGTAGGGAAGGCGGCCAGATCACCGGGCGGCGGAAGGCGGCCGGATCACCGGGCGGCGGAAGGCGGCCGGATCACCGGGCGGCGGAAGGCGGCTGGAGGACGCCCAGCACAGCCAGCGGGGACCGACTGGGATAGCCTGGTACTGGCTGGGACTGGAGCAGCAGCAGAGGACACAGGCTGCTGGCGGCAGGAACCCTCCCAGCAGCAGAAGCAGGCAGCAGGGACCTCGCACAACACCGAGAACAGATCGCCTCACTACAATTAAACCAAAGAGGTAGGCCTTCGGTTGGAGAGGTCCCTGGCAAAGGAGGAGCCGGGTCCTATTCCTGAAAACCCTTCTGAGGGGTGAGAGGGATCTTGGCCCCCCGGCAGGAACCAGGAAACAGAGCAAGGGCATTTTGTAAGAGGAGCCCCTGGCCAGCAGGGAAACCTGAACTAGTTTTAACAGACCCCTTAGATAGATAGCATCGATAGGAGGAGATGGGTAGGTGCCAAGGGAAGAATTCACCCAATAATCTGAAAAACAACATGAAAACACCAGAACCCAATGATCTTGCAACAGAAAGTCTCCAACACCCTAACACAGAAGAAGTGGAAAAAATTGACTTTATGAAAGCAGTGGAATCCCTTAAACAACATGTGAAAAATGCCCTTATAGAAATGGATGAGAAGTATAAACAAAAATTTGAAGAAATGAGTAAATACGTACATAATACCCTGGAAAACCAAGAAAGAACGATCAAACAGGTAATGGAAACAGTTCAAGAATTGAAAACTGAAATGGAAGCAAGGAAGAAAACACAAACTGAGGACCAGCTGGATATGGAAAATCTAGGTCAACGAGCAGAGCCTACAGAAACAAGCATAATCAATAGAATACAAGAAATAGAAGAAAGAATCTCAGATTCTGAGGACACCATAGAGAAAATAAACGCTCTGATCAAAGAAAACTGCAAAACCAACAAATTCTCATCACAAAACATTCAGGAATTATGGGACACAATAAAAAGACCAAATCTAAGAATAATAGGAATAGAAGAAGGAGAAGAGTCACAGCTCAAAGGCCCAGAAAATATTTTGAACAAAATTATGGAAGAAAACTTTCCCAACATAAAGGAAGATATTCCTTTGAATATTCAAGAAGCATACAGAACACCAAACAGACTGGATCAAAGGAAAACATATCCTCGCCATATAATAATCAAAACACAAAATATACAGGTTAAAGAAAGAATACTAAGAGCTGCAAAGGAAAAAGGCCAAGTAACTTATAAAGGTAAACCGATCAGACTTACACCTGATTTCTCTATGGAAACAATGAAAGCCAGAAGGTCCTGGATAGAAGTACAGCAGAAGCTAAGAGACCATGGATGCAAGCCCAGACTACTATACCCAGCCAAGCTTTCATTCACTATAAATGGAGAAATCAAGACATTCCAGGATAACAACAAATTTAAACAATACGTAGCCACGAACCCAGCCCTACAGAAAGTAATAGAAGGAAAACCACAAACCAAGGAATCCAACATTGCCAACACTGCCTACAATAACTCGGGCATCTAGCGACCCTTCGCTAGCACAACTCAAAGAAGGGAGACACACAAATTCTACTTCCAAAAACAATAAGAATATCCGGCATAAACAACCACTGGTCATTAATATCACTTAATATTAATGGTCTCAATTCACCTATAAAACGGCACAGGCTAAGAGATTGGATACGAAAACAGGATCCAACATTCTGCTGTTTGCAAGAAACTCATCTCAACCACAAAGACAGGCATCTACTCAGAGTAAAGGGCTGGGAAAAGGTCTTTCAAGCAAATGGTCCTAAGAAAAAAGCAGGTGTGGCCATATTAATTTCTAACAAAACTGACTTCAAACTAAAATCAATCAGAAGAGATCGAGAGGGACACTTCATACTCATAACAGGAACAATTTGTCAGGATGACGTCTCAATCTTGAATATTTACGCCCCTAATATAAAAGTACCCACGTATGTAAAAGAAATATTACTAAAACGCAAGGCAGACATCAAACCACACACACTAGTAATAGGAGACTTCAATACACCTCTCTCAGCAATGGACAGGTCAATCAGACAGAAACCTAATAGAGAAGTAAGAGAACTACTGGAGGTAATGAAGCAAATGGACTTAACAGACATCTATAGAACGTTCCACCCAAATAGGAAAGAATATACCTTCTTCTCTGCAGCCCATGGAACCTTCTCGAAAATTGACCACATACTCGGAAACAAAGGAAACCTCCACAGATACAAAAAAATATCAGTGTCCACCTGTGTCCTATCAGATCACCACGGATTAAAGTTAGAATTCAACAACAATCCTACCTCCAGAAAGCCGACAAACTCATGGAAACTGAACAGTCAACTACTGAACCACACCTGGGTCAAGGAAGAAATCAAGAAAGAAATTAAAGTCTTCCTTGAATTTAATGAAAATAAAGGGACAACATACTCAAACCTATGGGACATTATGAAAGCAGTGCTAAGAGGAAAGTTCATAGCACTAAGTGCCCACTTAAAGAAAACAAAGAAAGCATACATCGGAGACTTAACAGCACACCTGAAAGCTTTAGAAAAAAAAGAAGCAGACACACCCAGGAGGAGTAGAAGACTGGAAATAATCAAACTGAGGGCAGAAATCAACAAAATAGAAACACAGAAAACAGTCCAAAGAATCAATGAAACAAAAAGTTGGTTCTTGGAGAAAATCAACAAGATCGACAAACCCCTATCCAAACTAATTAAATGACAGAGAGAGAACACGCAAATAAATAAGATCAGAAATGAAAAGGGGGACATAACCACAGACACAGAGGAAATTCAGAGACTCATTAGATCTTACTACAAAAGCCTGTATGCCACAAAACTAGAAAATGCAAAAGAAATGGACATTTTTTTAGATAAGTGCCACATACCAAAGCTAAACCAAAACCAGGTGAACGATCTAAATAGACCTGTTAGTCGCAAAGAACTAGAAACCGTTATCAAAAATCTACCTTCCAAAAAAAGCCCAGGACCAGATGGTTTCAATGCAGAATTCTACCAGAACTTCCAAGAAGAGCTAATACCTATACTCCTTAATGTATTTCACAATATAGAAACAGAAGAGTCATTGCCAAATTCCTTTTATGAAGTTACCCTGATACCAAAACCACACAAAGACCCAACCAAAAAAGAGAATTACAGGCCTATCTCACTCATGAATATTGATGCAAAAATTCTCAATAAAATACCGGCAAACCGAATCCTAGAACACATTAGAAAAATTATCCATTATGATCAAGTAGGCTTCATCCCAGATGCAGGGCTGGTTCAACATACGCAAATCTATCAATGTAATCCAGCATATAAATAAACTGAAAGAAAAAAACCATATGATCATTTCATTAGATGCTGAAAAAGCATTCGACAAAAGTCAACACCCCTTTATGATAAAAGTCTTGGAGAGATTAGGGATACAAGGGTCATACGTAAATATAATAAAAGCTATTTACAGCAAGCCGTCGGCTAACATTAAATTAAATGGATAAAAACTCAAAGCCATCCCACTAAAATCAGGAACACGACAAGAATGTCCACTCTCTCCATACCTCTTCAATATAGTGCTTGAAGTTCTAGCAATAGCAATAAGAAAACATAAAGGGATCAAGGGGATTCGTATCGGAAAAGAAGAAGTTAAGCTCTCGTTATTTGCAGATGATATGATAGTATACATAAGCGACCCCAAAAACTCTACCAAAGAACTCCTACAGCTGATAAACACCTTTAGTAATGTGGCAGGATACAAGATCAACTCCAAAAAATCAGTGGCCTTCCTATACACTAAGGATAAGGAAACATAGAGGGAAATTAGAGAAGCATCACCTTTCACGATAGCCACAAATAGAATAAAATATCTTGGGGTAACTCTGACCAAGGATGTGAAAGATTTATTTGACAAGAACTTTAAGTCGTTGAAGAGAGAAATTGAAGAGGACACCAGAAAATGGAAAGATCTTCCTTGCTCCTGGATTGGGAGGATCAACATAGTAAAAATGGCAATTCTACCAAAAGCAATCTATAGATTCAATGCAATCCCCATCAAAATCCCATCAAAATTCTTCACAGATCTGGAGAAGACAATAATCAACTTTATTTGGAAGAACAAAAAACCCAGGATAGCCAAAACAATCTTATACAACAAAGGATTGTCTGGAGGCATTACCATCCCTGACTTCAAACTCTACCACAGAGCTACAGTATTGAAAACAGCTTGGTATTGACATAAAAACAGAGAAGTCGACCAATGGATTCGAATAGAAGACCCTGACATTAACCCTCAAACCTATGAACACCTGATTTTCGTTAAGGAGCTAAAAGTATACAATGGAAAAAAGAGAGCATCTTCAACAAATTGTGCTGGCAAAACTGGATGTCAACCTGTAGAAGAATGAAAATAGATCCATATCTATCACCATGCACAAAACTCAAGTCCAAATGGATTAAAGACCTCAATATCAGTCCGAACACACTGAACCTGATAGAAGAGAAAGTGGGAAGTACTCTACAACACATAGGCACAGGAGACCACTTCTTACGTATAACCCCAGCTGCACAGACATTAAGGACCTCATTGAATAAATGGGACCTCCTGAGACTGAGAAGCTTCTGTAAAGCAAAGGACACTGTCGCTAAGACACAAAGGCAACCCACTAACTGGGAGAAGATCTTCACCAACCCCACAACTGACAAAGGTCTGTTCTCCAAAATATATAAAGATCTCAGGAAATTAGACCGCAAAAGGCTAACCAACCCAATTATAAAATGGGGCATTGAGCTGAACAGAGAATTCTCAACAGAAGAACTTCAAATGGCCGAAAGACACTTAAGGTCATGCTCAACTTCCTTAGCGATCAGGGAAATGCAAATCAAGACAAGTCTAAGATACCATCTTACACCTGTCAGAATGGCTAAAATCAAAAACACCAATGATAGCCTTTGCTGGAGAGGTTGTGGAGAAAGGGGTACACTCACCCATTGCTGGTGGGAATGCAAACTTGTGCAACCACTTTGGAAAGCAGTGTTTCGGTTTCTCAGTAAATTCGGGATCAACCTACCCCTGGATCCAGCAATACCACTCTTGGGAATATACCCAAGAGAGGCCCTAACATACAACAAAAGTATATGCGCTACGATGTTCATAGCAGCATTGTTTGTGATAGCCAGAACCTGGAAACAACCTAGATGCCCTTCAATGGAAGAATGGATGAAGAAAGTATGGAATATATACATATTAGAGTACTACTCAGCAATAAAAAACAAGGACTTCTTGAATTTTGCATGCAAATGGATGGAAATAGAAAACACTATCCTGAGTGAGGTAAGCCAGACCCAAAAAGAGCAACATGGGATGTACTCACTCATATTTGGTTTCTAGCCATAAGCCAAGGACATTGAGCCTATAATTAGTGATACTAGAGAAGCTAAATAAGGAGAACCCAAAGAAAAACATATAGGCATCCTCCTGAATATTAACCTTCAGCAGGTGATGAAAGGAGACAGAGACAGAGACCCACATTGGAGCACCGGACTGAAATCTCAAGGTCCAAATCAGGAGCAGAAGGAGAGAGAGCAAGGGGTGCACACACACACTGAGACAATGGTGATGCTCTACTGGGAACTCACCAAGGCCAGCTGGCCTGGGTCTGGAAAAGCCTGGGATAAAACTGGACTCTCTGAACATAGCGGACAATGAGGACTAATGAGAACTCAAGAACAATGGCAATGGGTTTCTGATCCTACTGCATGCACTGGCTTTGTGGGAGCCTAGGCAGTTTGGATGCTCAACTTACTAGACCTGGATGGAGGTGGGGGTTCCTTGGACCTCCCACAGGACAGGGAACCCTGATTGCTTTTCGGGCTGGGGGGGGGACTTAATTGGGGGAGGGGGAGGGAAATGGGAGGCGGTGGCGGGGAAGAGACAGAAATCTTTAATAAATAAATAAATTTATAAACAAAATAAATAAAAAAATAAAATCAGTTAAAATAAAAAAAATAAAATGTAATGTATAATTAAGAAATACAGGTCATCTATAATAATCAAATTTATAGTCATGTTGAGTACATTTTCAAGGTCATACGCAGATACATTCAGAGAGATGATCCTCAAACACTTCAAAGACCTATAAATTATTATATTTAATATGTTTAATAACATAAGATTTTTCATGACAGTGAGACACGTCTGCTTCTGGCAGCACCAATTTACTTCATAAAAGATGATGGACATAGAAGAGACTTTGTATGGAATTTACTTTCTTTATGGCAAAAACTAGTCATTTGAGCAAAAAAACATTCCTTTGCCTACTGAGTGTGGACCTGGCATACCGAAGCAAGGGGTTAGAACCAGAAGCAGGGGACTCGGAGCTTCTTCCTATACATCTGACACTGTTTGTGCAAAATCTGTCATTTGGGGGCTCTGATAGATGACCTGTTCCAAGAGATCACTTGGGAAGACTTCTCTATTGAGTCTAATCTCTTGGAGAGAAGGGGGCATGTCCCAGGAAAAGACTGGCTGTGACATCTTAGCAATGCTGTCCATTGTAATTTCCTCCTGTGGAGAAAAACATCAAAACAACTCTAAGTTCTGATTCACTGGTAATTTTGGATGCAACAAATTTCATCATTTTGAACATCTAAAATTTTGAAAATAAGATAAGCTAGATAAAATGATAGTTTTCTAAAGCGGAATGTACACATTTGGACTGGCATACAAACACATTTTCTAATATCCTGTTTGGTATCTAGTCTATGTTCTCATGTGTGAGCTGAGGAGTTCAACAATCAATGTGATAATACCTCTCTCCTTTTTTGTCTTCCTAAGGATTTGCAATATTTAGACACTGTTTTAATCTTTAGCCGGATTCATTCCAAGTGTCTTCTGGGATGGCCGCTTACATATATAAAGAAACTTTTCTTCATCCTCTTTATAATCATTCACCTTGAAGAAGAGTGTGTAGCCCTCTGTGTCACAACACTGTGTCAGTTTACCATGATGGTATCTGGCTGATTGAGCACTGAGATGCAACTGCCTTCTAATTATCTTTTTTCTTCATTTGTAAATTAAATTTTTTAATACAGTATTTTTTTATCATCTTTTCCATTCCCTTCTACTTGTCCCCCACCCATCCAGCTCCTCCCAGCACCCTACCAACCCAACATAATTCTGTCTCTCTTTAAAAAGAAAAACAATCCAAGCAAACAACAACAACAACAATAACCCTAAAAGAAAATAAGCAAAGAAACAACTGAGTTAATTTTTGTTGAAGAACTATTTTGGGTATAAGTATAAGGCCTTCCCTGGAGTTGTGATTGATATACCTGGCACTATTCCATTGGAGGAAAAAAGCTGATTTTCCTTTTGTCAGCAGTTATCAATTTCAAATAGCTTCTTGATTAGGGTTGGGACCCCATGTCAACTTCCCCTCTCAATGCTGTGACCCTGTCTGACTTGTACATGTTCAGTTCCTATGTGAACAGCCATAAGCTCTATGAGTTGGTATGTATATTAGTCATGTTTTATCTAGAGACACTATTTGCTTGGAGGCATGCACCATCTCTGGTTTTTGCCAACATAATGCCTCATTTCCACTTCCACATAGATTAATGAAACTTGAGAGGAGAGGTTTGATGAAGACATCACACTTAGGATTAAATGATCCAATGTCTCTCACTTTCTGCACATTGTCCAGTTATGGGTCTCTATGTTAATCTCCGGGTACTGAAAGGAAAAAAAAACTTTCTCTGATGAGGGCTGAGTGAGGCATTGATCTTTGTGTATAACAATATGTTATTAGGAGTCACTTTATTGATGTGTGTAGTTCAGCAAAATTATAATAGCAGTTTTTCATCTTGGCCATTGACATATTTCATCTTAGGTTCCTGCTCACTGTGACAGTGTTGGAAATAAACTGAGTTTCACTGAATGGATCCTAAATCAATCAAAAAGTGGTAAGTTGCTTTCATTATAACCATGCCACTATTACACCTGTATATATAATAGGAAAGTCAGTGCTACGAGTTGCAAGATTTGCAGCTGGTTGATGTTGATTTCTCTTTTCTCCTACAGTAGTGGCAAAAGTCACTACCATCACAATTAACACTAATTAGAGGTGAATCTTCTAGTCAAGCACTAGCCAGTCTTCTTTATATTCAATGACATAACCAAGTGTTGTCTTCAGGAATAAGGTCTTACTGTCAGCCTGTGGAGAGCAACTAATAGCCTTGACAATAGCCTGTGGTGTTTGTGAAGTACCTTAGGAATCTTTGTGCTAGTAATTCAAAATGATACAACCCATTGCTGGTACTGGCGGTTATATATAAGACGTCTAGTGGGGCATAATCCTCTTCCCATTATTTGGTGGCTCTATTTAAATTCTTTCCATACATGTGTATATGAATGATGCTTTCACAGTAGTAGGCTTTTGTGTGCTTTTTGTGTGTATTAGTTGTCCATCAAAGATTACCTCTTTGATGCTGCACTCACATCCCCTTTCAGATTTAAAATTCATATTCTAGTTTTGCCTTTGTTTTTATAATATGACATTCTATGTTCCTTTTCCTGGGAGAACCCCTTCTTCGCTATCCTTAATCCAGACTTCTATGGTTTTACAGATTATAAATACATTTAAAGCTTAAAGACCATCATTTTCATATAAGACAGAAAATGTAGTATTTGTCATTCAAGGACTTGGTTTCCTCACTCAGGATGTTTTTTTTTTCCCCTACTTCCATTCATTTACCACAAATACATTAACATGCACTGAGCATCAGGTACTGAGACAATTTTTCACATTCAGAAATACAGTTTATTATTCCTTAGACAAGTGAGGAGTTATTTTTAAATGTAACAGATTTGGATAGCAGTCATAAATTAGAAACTTCAAAGTCTAGGACTCTTTCCCACTTGATGTGTCAATTTCTAAGGGGAACTAAACTATAAATGGAGAGGTCTCCATACCTCATAGAAAAAAGATTCAGCAACATTACTGCATCCTGAACTAACATTGTACAAGAGAAATTTTCCTGGAGGCAGAAATTTTCTGTACTTATTATTCAACATTATGTCCACATATTGGATATACTTATTAAAGTTTCTGAGAGTAACTTCTGTGATGGAGGAACTAGGTTTTATTTTAGGGAGAAGATATTTTATTTTGAGACATTGTCTTGTTCTGTATTTCAGATGGCAATAGAATTTAGTATGTAGCTCATATGTCATTAAAACTCACAAAAACCCTTCTGTCTAAGCCTTCTAGGTGTTGTGATTGTAGACGTGAGCCACCATGTGTGATGAGGTACTGTAATTTTTTAATTACTGCACACTGTTCAAAGTTTTCCTTGTTGTATAGAGACTTTTTACAAATCTTTCAATCCCATTTGTCAATTTATGGTATTATTTCCTAAATTAATGGATTACTTTCTGACACTCTTTGATTTTGTCTGTATCTTGAAGAGTTGTTCCAGGTTCACTCTATAGGTTTTAGAATTTACATGGCTTTATATTAAGGTCTTCAATTCATTTTGAAAGATATAAATGGAAATGTATTATTCTACATGTGGATATCCAGTTTTCTTATCACTATGGTTTAAAAAGGCTTATGTTTTGGCACCTTCATCAAAAATTAGGTGATTACAAATGCATGGATGTGTTTCCAAATCTTATCTTTAATTTTACTGGTCAATGTATGTATTTCATTGCTAATACTTTGTGTTTTGCTACTATATTTCTGTCATAGAACTTGATGCCATGTATGGTGATACTTCCATTGTTTTCCTTTCTTTCAAGGTTGTTTTGGCAATCCTTGTCTCTTTTACTTCCAAATGAAGTTTATGAATCTGTTTTTAGATTTTTGTAGTGTGTCACTGTAATTTCAAAGAATATCATTGAGTCTACATATTATATTAATTATGGCAAACTAAGAGTTAAGAAGACCTTTCTATCTTCTAGTGTCTTCTTCAATGTTTTGTTCAACATCTGAAATTTTTCACTATAGATATTTTTGTTACTTAGGTATATTCTCAAGCAATTAGTTTTACCTTTGAAGCTATTGCAAATGGGATATCTTTGTTAATTTTTTCTCTGTAAAATTATTATTATTATTTAGAAAATCTACTGAATTAGTCAATTGATTTGATATCCTATTCATTTGCTAGAGGTTATTTTTCAGCTGTGCATGATATGATAGAGGGTATATGAATTTTTTTCGTGTGGTGTGATTTCTTCTGAAAACAGGAAATTTATCTTCTACCTTTCTATTCATATATCTTTCATGTCTTTATCTTATTGATTCCTCTTTAAAATTCTGGAGGAGTTTGACAGTCTGGTAGGCATTTTCCTTGCTTGTAGACTATCACCACTTCAATATTATTGCTTTTTATGAAGTTGGTAAATTCATTTTGATATCTTGCTTTTGGTTTTGTAGGTCATTGTGTATAGAAATTTATTCCTCTTGTTCGGCTTTTCAGGGTTTTTTGGAATATAAATTTCAACGTATTTTCTAATACCCTCTGAGTTTCTTTAGCACATGTTGATGTGTCCTACTCACTCCCCTTCTGTTCGGCTCGACTTTGCTAGGCTTACTTGTTTTTCAGAGGCTGTTCTTTGTTTTGCAGTGTCTTGGCAGAGTTCTGTGTATTCCTAGTGTATTAACTTCTGCCTTCATCTTTATTATTTCTTTCCAATCACTACTTTTAAATTTGGTATGTTCTTGTTTTCTGAAGATCCTAAGGTACATAATATATTCAATTATTTGTGATCTGAGATTTTACTCTGAACACTCTTGGCTCTACATTTTCTGTTAGAAGTACCTTTGATAAATTCCAAAAGTAATTTCAGTTTCATGTCAGTTCATTTCAGGAACTTTTAAATTTCCTCCTTGATTTCTTTCCTAAAGTGTATTATCAGTTGAGCTTTAATACTTAATCTCTAAGTAGTTCCATCATTTAGTTGGATTATCTTATTATTAATTTAGTGTTATATTCCATAATAATCTAATAAGAAATAAGAAATTATTTTGATTCTTTTTGCATTTTTAAATATTTCTTGAGTAACCTAAAGAGTAATCCAGTTCCAAGTTCTACAGGCTATTAAGAAAACTCTATATAGTACTCCATTGTGTGAATGTACCACCTTTTCTTTATCCATTCTTTGGTTGAGGGGCATCTATGTTGTTTCCAGGCTCTGGCTATTACAATAATGCTGCTATGAACATGGATGAGCACCTGGCCTTGTGTTATGTTCGAGCATCCTAGTGTATAACCCAACAGTGATATTACTGGGTCTTGATGTAGATTGTTTTCTTAATTTTCTGAAAAATTGCCATACTGATTTTCAGAGTGGCTGTACAAATTTGCATTCCCACCACAATGGAGGAGCATTTTCCTTATCCCACATATTCTCCAGCATAAGCTGTCATAAGTGGTTTTTTTTTTTTTCTTAATCATCCTGACGGGTGTAAGATGGAATCTCAGAGTTATTTTGATTTGCATTTCTCGAATGGCTAAGGATGTTGACAAATTGAAATTTGCAGGGAAATGGATAGATCCAGGGAAAAAAATACTGAATTTGGTAACCCAAACTCATAAAGATGAATATAATGTGTACTCACTCATAAGTGGCTTCTAGACGAAGCAAAGAAAAACCATCCTACAGTCTACTACCCCAGGTAACGTAGACAATAAGAAGAACCCTAAGAGATACATAAATGTATCTTCATATAAAGGAGAAAAAGATAAGATCTTCTGAGTAAGTTGGCATAATGGGCATTGGAGAAGAGAGTAGAAGGGGAAGGGGAGGAAGGGATGGGAGCAGAGAAAAATGTATAGCTCAATAAAAACAATAAAAAAAGAAAAACTCTATATTCTATAACTCTGGGTAGAATATCCAACAGGTCATGTAATGTATAGTGCAGGTAAACTCTGAAGTTTCTTTGTTTATTTTTATTCCACATGACTTACCTGTTGCTGAGAATGTAGTATTGATTTCATCTATCATTATTGCATGTGCATCCATCAGTTCTTTTATATCTATCAGCAAGGTTTTATGCAGTTAGAAACTTCACTTTTATATATTTATAATTGTTATATATTTTTGTTAAATGCTCCCTTTATTAAAACTTAGTGCTGTTCTTCATCTCTTCTGACACATGTTTGTTGGAATGATACTCTATCAGATTTCACAAACATTCTTCCAACATGTTTTTTGCTTCTATTTGCTTGTTGAAATGGTTTTTACTCTCTGAAGGAAGAAATACCAAACTCTAGGATGTTTCCTAGAAGCAACAAAGTTGAATTTTTCATATATATTTATTCAGTTGACTCACCTGCATTTTTAGATTTTTAGGTAAAAAGTGAAAGCTGTTTTCATTTTTTGGTTATTATTAAAGCAGACATACATACAGGCAAACCACCATAAAAATAACATAAAATAAAATATTATATACATTAAATGTACATATATATGTGTTTTAGTTAGGATTTTTATTGCTGTAAAGCGATACTATGCCTCTAGCATCTCTTATAAAGAAAACATTTAATTGAGGGAGGCTCACTTACAGTTTCAGTTCAGTCCATTATGATCATGAAGTGGAGCATAGACATGGCAATGTGTATCACATGTGGTACTGAAGCCAAGAGTGTTACATCTTATACAAACATGAAGTTGATTGTTAAACTAGGTGGTATCTTGAATATTAGAAACCTCAAAGCCCACCTACACAGTGGCATACTTCCTTTTACACAGCCACAACATAAATGCAACATCTCCTAATAGTACCACTCCCTATAAGGTTATGGAGGCCAAATATATTCAAAACTACCAAAAATATACACATACATCTTCTTTGCTACCTCTATCCTGTTCTACCTTCCTCTTCTGCTTCCACCTTCCCTTCTGTCCCAACCCCATGCACCTAATTTTCTCAGGAGATCTTGTCTATTTCCCCTTCCCAGGAATATCTATGTATGTTTCTCTTAGGATTTTCTTTGTTATCTAGCTTCTCTGGGTCAAAGACTGTAGGCTGGTTATCATTTGCTTTACATCTAATATCCACGTATGAGTGAGTCTGGATTGCCTCATTCAGAATGGTATTTTTTAGTTCCATCCATTTGCACCTACATTTCGAGATGTCATTGGTTTTTACTGTTGAGTAGTACTCCATTGCGTAAATGTATCACATCTTCTTTATCCATTCTTTGGCTGAGGGGCATCTAGGTTATTTCCAGGTTCTGACTGCTACTATGAGCACAGTAGAACAAATGTCCTTGTAGTATGATTGCACATTTTTTGGGTATATGACCATTAGTGGTATTGCTAAGTCCTGAGGTAAGTTGATTCCCAGTTTTCTGAGAAACTGCCATACTGATTTCCAGAGTGGTTTTTCAAGTTTGCATTCTCACCACTAATGGAGAAGTGTTCTCCTTACTCTGTGTCCTCTCCAGCATTAGCTATCATTGGTGATTTTGATTTTAACCATTCTGACAGGTATCTGATGGTATCTTAGAACTGTGATGGTACAAGATGGCATCACTGAATTGTGATGGAGACGGGTGGTTTGGGTGCAGAGTAGGATGTCATAAACCACATGTTTTTGCCGGTGACCTTTGTTGTGGTCAAGATACAACGGGTTCTTACGTTTCAGTATCGAAGTGTATGGATTAGAAATGTTAGATAGGAAGAACAGAGATGAACAAAACACATAGGATAGTCCTGGGAGGGCAACTCAGTGGATACAGAATGTTGAATTTGCCTGAGTTTATATTTCATATGCTTTTACACACCAATATAAAATGGGGAAGAAGGTAAAGAAAGAGTGATTAACATGACACAAAAGACAGCCAGAATAGTTCCTTGCTTCAGTACTTGAGACATCAAGCCACTATTTCATGAGTAAAGCATTTGATGTTTTGGGCAGGATAGACAGTGATTACACTCTAGACCATGTGTCCTGTATGCAACCACCTCTTTTATCAAACCTCCTATTTTAAATGAAGGGGCAAACTTAATGTCCAGAACACCAAGGTAAACCTAGGTCAGTGTGTTTAGCCACACCTATGTCAACAACTTTAAAAGAGCAAAAATAAACTCAAACTCTCTGACCTCCAGTCAAGGTGAAATAGGCTCACATTTGTGGATCCCCACAGTGGTACTTGTAGATTACAGGGTCCAATTAATACAGGATTGCTGGAGAAGTCTTCCTGTAGTAGGCTTGCCTGATGGCCGGTTAGTGGACCTGAGGTAGGTGGGAAAGATGGCTGGAGTTTTGCCCCAAGGTCTAAGGTCTAGAGACTGGGCTGTCCAGACGGAGAGCTGGTCACTCCCCTCTTGGTCTGCTCTGTGCAGTCACAATTGCATCAGAGAACCTCTGAGGACATAGGGGGATCAGTCTGTAATATTTTCATGTTTTAGTTTAGTCTATTGGTGATGCTTTTCTGTGGTTTAAAAAAATTCTAATTCAGTTTTTCATTTCTATTATCCTTTAAAAAAAAATCAGTTTCCTTAATGAATTTCCAAACAGATGATGTTGATTTTCCTCTGAAAGGTCTGAATTGATATCCTCACTTAATTCACATGTTTGTTTGTATCCTTTTTGAAGTCATTAGCAAATGTATTAAAGGATTGCAGCATTAGGAATGTTAACAACCACAAAGTAGGAGTCTTCTCAGGGAATCGTATTGTTTTGCTTTTCATGTTTCTTATGTTTCTGTGTTTCAATTTGTTTATCTGTTGGCTTATATATCTCTTCCCTTATCATTTACAGATCTTAATGAGCAGGCTGTTGATGAGGTCTCAATCTCCAGATTGAGGCAGAGAAGAAAAAAATAATTGCTGTATTGGCAACAAAGAAAATACAAAATTATGCTTAAAATGAGATTTAAGCCTACTAGTGTATAAGCCATCATCACAGAACCAAAGGTCTCAAAAAATAAGTAATTTATTATGCAATTATGATTTTCACAGAAATGTAGAAATAGTAATAGAATGAAATAAAGGAAGAAGTAACAGAACAGGAAAGAGGCAAGGTTGAATAAAAACAAGAAAAAAAAGAGTGAAGAAAAGTTTTATAAAAGAAGTGAAAAAAGTGAGAGAAAAATTTCCTAGTACAAAAAAATAAATAAAATAGATGACTAAAATGGAATTAGAAACACATAAAAGTCCTTTATAAGGTATGACAATGTCAAAATATTGTTAAGTTATAATAAAGGAATAAAGGAGAAAACACAAGGTATATAATTTAAAAAGTCAAAAAAGGGGAGAAAATAAATTGTCCAAAAATTAAAAAAAAATATTAGAGGAATCAGATAGATGTATGAGGAATATAAAATATTAAATTAACAATACTACTAAAAGTAAGGGAGTAAAGGGAGAAACACCAGGTTAAATAGAAGTGTTGGAGCAGTCTAAAACTCCACAACCAAATGCCCTGGGGTGCTGTGTCTTTCAGTCCAAGTAAATGGGAGTGGGGTAAGTACACAGTACTAGATTACCTCTATTCTGACTCTCAAAAGTCTTATTCATCAACCATCCTGATACTCTGTACAACTGTGGTTGTCAAATTGGAATTCTCAATTTTAACATCAATCTCCATCACAGATATGACTCCAGACGGTAATCTACTACTGAACATAGATTTGAAACTATCAGATTCTGACGTTATTCGGAGAAATGTAGTTTTACCCAAGTTATCAAATTGTCTAAGGACTCCATGAATTGAATTTTAGATTCCTGAACTTTGTGGAGTATCTGTCCCCTACTTCCTATTGCTATATCCTGGAGCCATTTCCCACTTCCAGTCAGTGACAGGTTTATTTTAGGCTCTATGTCTGATGACAATTCCTTGGTCTTATACTCCTGGGCTGCCTCAGTTATAAAGAGTAGATTTTTGTCCAGATGGTGCATGGCCACAGCTTTTGGAATTAAGGGGAATGGCAAAACTGAGCTGCTCTCCAGTGCTTTTCCCTCCATTCAGAAAATTTAGTACTTCAAGAAAACCATCAAGTGGATTTGAGACCTGTGATCATTATGGGAAAATTCTGTGGTAAGACTATCTGTGTCTTTCTCCCAAGCTTCTTATCTTAATTTTTAAATCTTATATTGCCCCTTTCTGCTAGGGCACCATGAGGCTACAGTTATACCTTGACTACTTTTTTTCTTATTTGACAGAGTCCTTCTGTTCTTTTAGCTATCACATTGCTTCCTTTCTATGTGAAATTTCAATGTTCTTCCCGTGTTTCTCTTTTTAGAATGAGGGCGTTATTTGTTGCTCTTCCTTTGTTGCTACTATGTTGCATCTTCCTCAAAACACAAAATTTTGCCTTATTTCTAGGTAATGATCACTATCTGCCTCCACCATGGTCTCACTATGTACTTTTAGCAGGCTTGAAACTCACTATGAAGACCAGGCTTGTCTCAAATTCATTAAGAACCTGAGTCTCTGCCTTTGGAGTGTTGAGATTCAAGGTGCACTCAGCACACCTAGCTGATGTATTTTTTTCCTTATCTGTAAGACTATAAAATAGTTACATTATTTCCATATGCCCTCTCTCCCTCCAAATCCTCCTCCAGGCCCTTCCTTCCTCTCTTTCAAATTCACAGCCTCTTTTTGCAATAATTGTGACATGCCATTGTGTGTTTGCATATGAATATATATTCCTAAATACATAAGCCTAACCTACTAAGTCTGTATAATAGAGCATGATATGTATGCTTTCAAACCAACAATTTGGGATTGAGTAACCAATTTTTATGTTTTTCCCTGAAAAGACTATTTCTACCATTCTCTGTATTCCTTAATTGTTTACTGTTTTTGGTTTAAGGTTGAGACCTCATTGTCCTTCTTTCATTCACTTTGGCATGGTCATTGCTATTGTCCCTGTTCAACTCCCATTTTGTCAGTTATGTTGGTTAGACTTTATGAATATAACTTCTGAAAATACTAGTAGGCACAGTCTTACAAAAACTTTCTGATTCTCTGAATTTTCCAAACTTTGCAACCCATTTCTTGAAATGTTCTATGTCTTAGACGTGGAAGTAGTTTTATAGATATTTCCATTGGAACTGGGCCCCACAGATCTATAATTTTATCAGTTCTAATTTTCTACAATGGCTTCTGTCTGTTTCAGAGAGTTTACTTGATGGCATATAAGTATGAGTATTTAGACTGTAGTTATGTTGGTTTAGGAAAGTATTGGAGGTAGGTTCTCCTCTAAGATCCATAACTGCACATGCCCTTGATAATTAGCTAGGTTTCCAGTACCAGAAATGGTTTAATTCTTGTTGAGTGAACCTTAGAACTGATTAGAGAGCTGTTTGTCAACAAAAATATATGTGTGTCTCTACTGATCCATTAGAGTTTATCTTGTCATTATGGTGGTTGTTGTGGTTCATAGGCCAAGCAAAATTTGTTCCTACCTTCATTCGGAAACTTGCATGGAAACACAATTTTGGCACCATGAAATCTAGTTCTAGGTACGGAGGAAGCATCCAGGAAACCCACAGTGTATGGATCTTTGGAATCTGAATCTGGTATGTGGCATGTTCAGCAGTAGGGAATCACCTTCTATAGCTTATAACGTTGTGGAGGTTTCTTGGACATAGCTAACAAACAGTTTAAAAGAGAGCTTCCTGTGCCTTGTGCTAGGATTTTTGTTAGGTGGTCTTTGGCTTCTAAAGCATTGTCAGATCAGATTAGAAAATCTCATTTAGACTATATATATATATATACACACACACACACATATATATATATATATATATATATATATAGAGAGAGAGAGAGAGAGAGAGAGAGAGAGACTTATATGTATTATGTTTTGTAAGCTAAATAGTTAATAGTATGATTTCTTAAGACATTTTCAGACATCCTTATTGTCATTTTATCTTTACCCTCCTTCTATATTTCTCTCTATTCTCCATCTCTAATTTAAAGTCCATTTTCTCATTTTTATTCTACCTTAAAAAAAAGAAATCCTCACAATTTAGTGTTTAAGTTTTTTTTTCAATAACACAAAGAAATAAAGTGGTATATTAGGTAATAATCATACATAATATCCTGCTTTGCTTTTTCTTGATAGTATTTTCAATTAATACTGTTCTGTGATGGATGGATCCTTGTGGCATCCATTATGCTATGTTAATATTGTCCAGTTACTATGTATAACATTATTTCAAGTTCATTTTTTATTCATTTGAAAATGTAGAGTTTGGTGGCACTTAGGACATATTTCAGAATTGTCCTCTGTTTAACCCTTTGTAATGCATGTATACTTTACTTAATATAAGTTCGCATAGATTTTATAAGCTGTTAAAAAGGAAGTTGCTTCATTAAAATTCTCTCAATTCAAGTCATGGAAAGAAAATAAGTTAAATGTTTAGAACCAAAGAAAAAGGAAAAAAAAAACAGAACATAGTAAAGCCATTCTTTTAACAAGAGTATTTAAAGAAAAGTGCTTCTTTAGTTTGGTGTCAGCTTCCAAATTTCCCTGAAGAGAACCAGAATTAATAGTATTTATCTGATCATACCACTTTTAGTTTGATCTTGATGGCCCTTGATAACTGAGTATCTACTAATACATGCTTATTTTGTTGTTGTTTATTTTTCTGAGTGGTTTTATTTTTATGATTGTAACCTGCTGTGAACTGGACTAATCCCCAAGATGAAAGAGTAGCCACCCATTCCCAAGAACATCTCTAAACTTTATCAGACACAATTTATTTCTGGTAATGACTTTTCTTGTCTGTCTCTTGATTTTTGATATTTCCTATATGTTGACCATTCTGGAAGGACTTGAGATCTACTATTAAAAGAAGAATTTCAGTCTTCTTCTGGAGTACTCATACATAAACATATAAGAGATATCTTGAGGTTTTTCTGAGTATTATTACTTGATATAAAAATCTTAGATGAGGACAACCAGCATAATAGATTCTGAAATAGGAACAAAGATATAAAACTAGATATTATTTCACAGGGAGCTTCTGTGGAAACAGTGTGGAGAGGTATTTTATTTAATAAAAATACCCCCACTTTACTTTTTGTGCTGATAAACATTTTCCTTGGGAATCTTCCTATAACATGTCTTCACGCTTGTCACTTTATTTGACACAATCTAAAAGTATTTGGAAACAGGAGGCTCAATTGCAAAAATTCCTCCATTAGATTGTTTGTAGGTAAGTCTATGTGGCATTTTCTTGATTAATGGTTGATGTGGGAGGGCTCATGCTACTGTGGGTGGTGCTTACTCTTGGTAGGTAGTTCTGAGTAATATAAGAAAGTGGATTGAGTAATTCGTGGAGAGCGAGTTAATAAGCAACTTTACTCCATGGTCTATTTTTCAGTTCCTGCCTACAGGTTGCTGTTTGAGTTCCTGCTCTAATTTCCTTTAATGACAAATTATAAGCAATCAACCAAATTTTTTTTTCTCACCCAAGTAGTTTTCTGTTATAGTGATTTATTGCAACAAGAGTGCTGTGGAAAAATTCTTTTGTACACTGTGAAGACCTGTTGTTCTCATTGTTAATAAAAAGCTGATTGGTTGATGGATAGACAGAATTTGGGGATCAGAGAGAATGCTGGGAAGAAGATGAGAGTGGGAGGAGATGCCATGAGATGTAGAGCAAGCAGATTGTCATTTTTATTATGTTGATCCTACCTATTCAAGAGCATGGGAGATCTTTCCATTTTCTTATATCTTCTCCAATTTCTTCCTTCAAACACTTAAAGTTTCTGTCAAAAAGGTCTAATGATTCAGCCACACAGCATGGCTGACACTTCCAGGTTCTAGGGCCATGCACACATGGACAAGCCCTCAGGTCATAAGTGCCTAATGACCCCGGGGGAACTTAAAGGACATTGCATTACCCACATGTGGCATGGTTGCATTACCTGCATTGACACAACTATGTGAGCTCTTGCATGCATGCGTGAGCTCCATCATTTGTGTATTATGTAACCACATCATCACTTTGTGCACATGTACTAGACAGCCCTTAAAATCTGGACATGCCATCTTCAGCCCTCTCTCTCTCTCTCTCTGCATACTAACCTCATGAGGCCTGCACATTCCCTCCCAATAAACTCCTAAGCAGGTTTGTTGTGTGTTCTGAATTTCCTTCTCACTTGTGCCAGGTAATTTCATTGGTACCATGTGACTTGGAAGGCTCTCCAACCCCTCTCCTGGGGTCAGGATTTGGAACTGGGTATTTTGTCCACAACAAGCATATGTTCCATCTAAGTGTGACCTCTATGCACACCACCAGCTTTAATTGGTGAGTTTCCCCATTCTCATCAGCTTAACCATTTCTCCAAACCCAAGGAATTGACCATTGAGCTCCCAAAAATCTTCTGTGTTCCTAGGAATTGGGGGACAGCTCCCAACCATGGCCTTCATGGCTATGATTGAGCCCTTCACTGACATTCATTCCTATAAGCCTTGTGGTGTTGCTGTTCTCATGGGTTTTCATAGTTTCAGCTAAGTGTAGCAAGCCATCTAAGACCATCAATCCAGACTCCCCAATGGGATGCCTTTTAGAGGCCCTGAAACCCTAGGCCTTAATGCCCTACTTACAGATTTACATACTTGTCCATCTTTGTTTAAAAAATGGCTTTGTTACAATTTAGATAAAAAGTTAAAGTGGCTGTCTAATGGCACCTTTGATCCTGATATTTTACAAAAGCTTTCTAACTACAGTAAGCACACAAACAAATGGAAGGAGTCTCCTCATATCCAAACCTTTTTGTTCTACTGATAGTCCAGAGAACCAAACACAATACATTCTTACTGTCTGACAGACAAAGATGACAGCAGACACAGAGAGAAGGACATACCACAAAATTGACAACAGTCAGGAAAAAATAAAAATCTAGTGGCTATTTCATATCATACAAAAAGTCCAGCTACATAGAAGTGCTAACTGTAACCAGGAATGATGGCACAGGCCTTAGTCCCAGGCATTTGGGAGGCTGAGGCATGATAATTTCATGAGTCGAAGAGTTTCAGAGTTTTATAGATAACGTAGAAGGACACCTTTTCAAACACAAAATTCACTAAATGTAGAAAGCAAACCCTTTAAAATACCATAACACCACTCTCCAAACAGCTGCCCTTCTTTTTTTTCAGATTCAATATGTACAGAAAGTTTTTTTAACTTTTTTATTTAACCTTTGTATCTTTCATATCATGCACCTTGAACCCATTTATTTCTTGTCCCTTTGTATCTGCCCTTGCAACCTCCCCCTCCAAATTAAAAACAAAAACAAAATCTAAGAGCATAAAAAGAAAAGAAAATGAAAGAAAGGAGACTAAAATCTCATCATAGTGAGTCACACAGTAAACTCTTTTATGCATGTATCTTTTTGTGTTCATTACAGAGTCATTGGTCTGGCGTAAGGCCTCTGGTTTCTGCTACACTATTGATGCTGAGGTCTCTCTGGAATGGCTCTTAGATATTCTGCTGTTGCCTGTGACATGGAGATCCTCAAGCTTTGGGTCTATAGGACTGGCCACTTCACATGCTCCAACAGATTATATATGTGTCAGTGTAGTAGGCCAACTCATAACCCTGGTTCTGGGCCTGAGCAGTTGCAGGGTTTATCAGTTCTCCAGCTTCAGCATTATCTATGCTTGTTCACCCCTTGAAATGATGAGCTGGGTATGTAGGGTGGGGCAGTTCTTCTTTTTTCACATCCTCAGGGTTAGCTATTCCAAGTATGTACCTCTCCCAAGTGCTCCAGCTGATGAGGGGCAAGGACAGCTCTCTTGCTTTTATGATCTCAGTGCCAGTTCTGACATGGCCAGGTCGCCCACACTCATGATCTTGGGTGGTTCTCCCACACCCCAATCCAAAGGATCAGCTCTGTGGTGTTACTCAGGTGAGGTTCAGGGTCCACTCTCCTGAGAGCTGAAGCTGATAATGATAAGCATCAGCTTTGTCACCTACCACAGTTGGCAGCATCAATGTGGAGAGGGAATTTATCCCTTGTTCTCACCACTACAAAGAAAAAAATCTTAAAGGGATAATTAATGAAATGGAGTAATTAAAGTCTAGTTTTTATTTTTTAAATACTATTATAATTTAAACATAGGAATTTATTTTTATTTTCTGATTTTTCAATACAGGATTTCTCTGTGTATCTTTGGAGCTTGTCCTAGCACTAGCTCTGTAGACCAGGCTGGTCTTAAACTCACAAAGATCTGCCTGTCTCTGCCTCCCAGTGCTGGGATTAAAGGCATGTGGCACCACCACCCAGTGAAACATAGAAATTTCTGATCAAAGTTGCTAAGATTTTATGTGGAGCAGAACAAAAAGACAGAATACATATAAGCTGGCAAAGATTAATATTCAAGCTTAACTTCACACATCCTGAAAAAAGGAAAAAGATATATAGAAGAAAGACTGCTCCAAGGGAGCAACAGGAACTCCTCTAGAGCTGGGAAAGCAAACTCTTTAACATCAAGTATGGCTTTACAATGCTGTGGAAAATTACCAAAAGAAAAAAGAAAGAAAGAAAAAGAAACAGAAAAATAAAAGAAAGAAACAAAGAAAAAAAAGAGAGAGAAAGGAAGGAAGGAAGAAATATATAGGGCAATCTAACATTAACAAATAATTGCTTCTACATACCAATATCCACAAACAAACAGCTAAATGCTTATCATAACATTTTTCATACAATAAAATCTGACCATAATAGTTGCCCATCCATAATCTCAACATGTGAGAAGTGAGGAGAAAATCAGAATTTCAGAGGCTACATAAGACTGTTCTTAAACAAAATAAAGTGCCTGAAAATATTCTTTAGATTTCATTATAAATAATTATGGTAGAATGGTTATGCAAAACAAAATTACGCAAAAGTGTCCTCAATTGTGTCATAGTCATGTTATTAATTATGAAAACAAGGTATAGAAAAAAAGCAATCAGTTTCCAGAAGGACACACAGTATCTGTATGCCATGCATTTGTAAATGGACATGCTACATTTTGTGAATACGAGTGTGCAATTGATACTATGTAAACAGATGCCAAATCAGGAAGGAGCAATGTGCATCATTTCCATATCACCATGATTTCTGAATACTTAGTAACAGCTGAAGCTAGTGGGGAAAATATTAACATTTGATCAGGCTGCCTGGTGCATCCATGGATATTTGTTATGCAATTCTTTAGAATTTTAGGTTTTTAAACATTTTACAACTTTTCGGGGGAACAAAAAGGTGAAATGCATTTTGTGGAAATCAAATATAAGTAAATACAATAGTGTGTATCCTAGCTAAGGATTGGCCTAAACCTTGAAACTAAGACACCGACATTTGTAGTTTTCTCCTAGCTCTTGCAGGACTCTCTCAGGAGTGTTCCTGCTTTCACCATAATCAGTCTTTGGCTCCAGCCTTGTATTTGATATCAATGAAATGCACTTAATATATAAGTTTCTTTTTCAAGTCTGCAAAAAGTTTTTTACAAAGCCTTCTGATTTCAACAGATTCTTTTAGTCCAATATAGCATTTGTTTAAATCCTTTGAAAGACAAGTTCTTGATTTTTCTGCTCAGGTACATCTCTGGTTTTGAAGTAGTTGTGACCCATTTATACTCTAGAACCCTTCTAGCTATTAGATAAATCCTAGCCAGGTTATTTTCACATGGAAATACTAAATATAATTAGGAGTAAAAGAAGCAAGTCTTTTCCCCAATAATTTTTCTTATAGCAGCCCTTATATGTAGTGGTTGCTGACATCCATTCTGACCAAAGAGGAGGTATGAGCTACCATCTTCAAAATGTGACAGCAGAAACTCCTAAAATGTCATGGGCAAAGCTTCTGCTCTAATATTTAATGCAAACACAAATGGAATATAGAATTTTATGAATGGTAGATTTTAACATTCAAAAAAATTGCATGATGATATGCAAGATATTCGTCAGTATTGCTCTAGGATAGGGTCATTTCAGGTTCCCTATCCTCAGCTGCCCAAGGAACTAACTGGGGACCTCAGCTTGGGCACCTGGGAGCCCCCCTAGGGTCAAGTCTCTTGCCAACCCTAAAGTGGCTCCCTTAACTAAGAATTGTGGTTCTGTGCTCCCCTATCCAACCTTCATCTGGTGTGGAGATAGAGACAGAGACCCACACTGGAGCACTGGACTGAGCTCCCAAGGTCCCAATGGGGAGCAGAAGGAGGGAGAACATGAGCAAAGAAGTCGGGACCACGAGGGGTGCACCCACCCACTGAGACAGTGGAGCTGATCTACTGGGAGCTCACCAAGGCCAGCTGGACTGTTACCGAAAAAGCATGGGATAAAACTGGACTCTCTGAACATGGCGAACAATGAGGGCTGATGAGACGCCAAGGACAATGGCACGGGGTTTTGATCCTACTTAATGTGCTGGCTTGGTGGGAGCCTAGCCAGTTTGGATGTTCACCTTCCTAGATATGGACGGAGGGGGGAGGACCTAGGACTTACCACAGGGCAGGGAACCCTGACTGCTCTTTGGACTGGAGAGGGAGGGGGAGAGGAGTGGGGGGAGGGGGAGAAAGGTGGGAGGAGGGGGAGAAGAGTGGGAGGAGGGGGAAAGAAATGGGAGGCTGGGAGGAGGTGGGAACTTGTTTTTTTTTATTCTCCTTTTATCAATAAAAAAATTGCATGGAGAAAACAAAATTAGAAAGGAATGGAGAAATGAAAATAGATTTTAAAACAATATGTCAGGATTGTGGGTAAATGTCTCCTCTTTTGTATTCCATCAACAGTTATATATTTGTATAGCAAGTTATTTCATGTGATTACAAAGAACAGTTCATCTCCAGACAAATAGAAGCAATCTGCAATCTTTCTTGTAATGAACAGTGAGTTTTTTTCTAAGTTAATAATGGGCTTCAATTGTATTGTCAGAATGAAAGTTCTTTGTAATTCCAAGACAACTATTTCCCAGTACCCAGGGATCAAGTGCCCTGGAATAAGTAAGATAGAGAGCACTGCTACATTACTGATTTTTTCTGAAATTTTCCTTCTACCTTTCTCGTCATTGCTTTTGAATTAAATACTTCATTTGCATTGTAGGAATGGTGATCACATGTTGCTAATATTACCAAGATTGTAGATAGAATTTTCTCTCCCACCTGGTTCCACAACATTCAGTTCCAAAGAAACACAAAGAGGCTTTTGTCAATTTAAATTGTTTGGTCAAGTAGCTCAGGCATGTTATTAACTATCTCTTACAACTTAAATTAACCCACAATTCTTATCTATGTTTAGTTACATGGACTGATACCTCTTATCATGCAGCATTCTCATCTTGCTTCCTCTGCATTTGGGTGGCAACTGCATCTTGCCTTTCCACTTTACAGAATTCTCTTAGTCTGAATGCCCTGCCTATACTGATTACTGGTGAATGAGCATTTTTATTAAACCTATATGAATGACAAAACTTTACAGAGTACAAAAGTACTAACCCATAGGCAAAAGTAGTTGAAGTTAGTATAAATAATCACTTGCTTCAATGAGTTGAGTATTAAGACCCTTCTTGGTAGAACCACCAAAGGCTAGTAAAACCTGCAACAGGAAAATAAAACAATTGTAGGGCCAGGAATATGACAACTGGTCCAAATGATAGACTTTGGCAGTCACAAGTCCTTTGTCCCAGGCTTGGGCTGTGCTGCTAGGTGAGAATTTTGAGCATGCTGGTCATTCCTTCTATGTTTACCTTCCATCTGGGGACACTAAAGAGCAATGGCCAGTGTTCATCGAACTGAATAAATTGAGATAGTATATGTAACAGGCAGCAGGAACTGACTCAGCCAGAAGCAGAGGCTCAAGAAATAGCAGAATTTATTTCTACTTGACACTTTCCTAGAAATCTATTAAACATAGTCATTAAGTATATGTATAGACCATTTCCAAGCAAACCTTCAGGTAGCATGGTAATTGTCATGAAATGTAATGGCCAAGGATTTGGCAAGTCTGGAGAATACCATTATTTAGAAAGTAACCATAAATATGGATATATAGTAGGGTTTAATTCTCATAGTTTTTCTACCTAGAACAAATTTTTATATTTGACCACTCTACCACAATGGTTTGAGCTCATTATAGTCTGTAATTATCTCAGACATGCTTATGAGTGGTATTATTTCAGTACCCCACATGATCCAAGTGGTAAACAATCCTAAACTAATAGTGTCTCAGCATAATTAAAATGAAAGGCAGGATGTAGTCTTATTTGTTACTTTTTTCCTGTTACTGTAATAGAATACCCAGACAAAATTTCTTAAGGGTGGGAGGTTTTACCCAGGTTTATTGTTTGAAATGGTACAATGCATCATGACAGAGAAGACATGGCAATAAGAGCTTGAGGCAACTGATCACACTGCTATTGCAGTCAGGAAACAGAGATTGAAAGTGCCTGTGCTCAGCTTGTCTTATTACATTCAGGATCCCAATACCTCTCACAGTTAAGGAGAGTCATATCTCCAGAAGTTACTATTCTCTAAATAATCCTTCACAGGTAAACTTAAAGTCTTATCTTCTATACGTTTGTGTATCCTGTCAAGTTGGAAATCAATATTAACCATTACTAGAACCACCTCTGTCCCACTGCTATGGAGCAGAAAAATTTGAGGTGTAATGAAGGCTCAGTTAAATGTAGAAGCTAGAAGGAAATTTCTGTTGATGTTGCCACTGTAACCCAAGAGTCACTACCTTATCTTTCTGTTTTTGTTTAGCTATGACTAAGATACCAGAGAGAGCAATAAAAGAAATAAGGACTTATTTTAGCTAATTGTTTAAAATCAGTCTGTCTTTGCTTGGCCCATTTGATTTTACAAAATATCATGCTGGTTCCTCAGTTCTGATAATCAAAAAGCTAAGAGAGTAACTTTGAGGTCTTCAGAAACGTGAACCCTAGTGTTTCATTTCCAATATCTTCCCAAAGTTTTCATCACTTCTCAAAATAGTACCACCAGCTGATGTGGAAGTCCCCTCTGTGTGCTCTAATTAACATTAATGAATAAAGAAACTGCCTTGTCCTGTTGATAGGGCAGAACTTAGGAAGGCAGAGGGACTGAACTCAATGCTGGGAGAAAGAAGTGTGGAGTCAGAGAGCCACCATGGATCTGCTGCCAGAGTAAGACATACAAATGAAACTCAGCCAGTAAGCCACAACCACATGGCGATACACAAATAATAGAAATATGTTAAACTATGATGTAAAAGTTAGCCAATAAGAAGTTAGAGCTAATGGGCCAAACAGTGTTTTAATGAATACAGTTTCTGTGTGATTATTTTATTCTGGACAACAGAGACAAACAAGCAGCCCCCTTCTTCCTACAACCAGCTGAGAACCAGAAGTAGAACTAAGCTCCCAACAGAGAACATGGTATGGGATGTTCTTCCATAGTAAGAGGCCTGCTTGTTTAATCCTGGCTGTCCAGACCTGAATAATAAGACAGAAACTATATCAATTACAACACTGCTTGGTCTATTAGCTTAAGCTTCTTAACTACCTCTGCATCTTAAGTTAACACATTTTTACTAATCTGTGTATCACCATGTGGCTGTGGCTTATTGGCCAAAGTTTTGGTGTCTGTCTCCTTTGGCAGCTAAAAGGCATCTCCCTAACTCTGCCTACTTTCCTTCTCTGTCTGCTTGGAATTCCTGTCTTACTCTATCCTACCTACCATAGGCCAACACAGCTATATTCATTAAGCAATAAAAGCAACACATATACAGAAGAACTTCCCACGACACCCTTCTGCATTGTTCTTATTGCCTAACGAATAAGGTTGTTTTGACCAATGACTTAGCAGAATATAACGAGGCTCTGGAAGACATATATATATATATATATATATATATATATATATATATGTGTGTGTGTGTCTGTGTGTGTGTGTGTGTGTGTGTGTGTGTGTGTGTGGAGAGAGAGAGAGAGAGAGAGAGAGAGAGAGAGAGAGAGAGAGAGAGAGAGAGAGAGAGAAACCAGGTAGCTGCAAAAGGAAATAGACAGCGGATCCTTACCAGTAAGTCATAATCTTGTGCAAACACAGATTAACAGAAATGGGTTCGTTTAAGATGTGTGAGTTAGTTAATGAGAAGCATAAGCTATTGGCCAAGGAATGTTATAATTAATGTGTAAATATTCAGCTTTGAGAAGCTAGGAAATGAATGAGTAGTCTCCACTTAAAAAATGGCATTCCAGCATGGGACAACTATATCTACATAAAAGCTGAGAGAACATGGAAAGGAATTCTAGACTCAAAAGAACAGAGTTTTGCACAGCTTCTTGGTAGCCACAGTTTTTTTTTTCCAGATAAACTGTTTGCTGGCAGCAATCAGGGGCATGGCTTCTTTAAGAGTAGTCTCCCTGACTCAGTGTTAACAACAAAAAAATTGCCTTGCTTCTTTAAGATCTGGCTTCCTGATTTATGCTGGCAGAATGAGCTCTCGCACTTTTGGGAGGTTCTCCATTTAAATTGCATATTACAAATTGCTTAATGGCGACATAGACCCATTGCGTCCCTGGAGCTGGAGTGGTGTACATGGATCGCAGAGGAGGTGAGCATGCCTCCACCACAATGGACTGGGTAGAACAAACAAGCAGGGCCCCAGAGTTGACCCTACTCATGCCTGCTTAGCATTTAAGAAGCATTCCTAGTCATAAAATGCTTACAGATAAGCAGTAAAGACAGATTCAGACAGAAATAAACCTCTGAGTGGATAATAGTGTATTTAAAAAAAATGTACAGAAGCTTGAGTGAAAGAAGAAAAAGAGTACAAACAGTTACAAAAATAAGCAAATGGTTTTAAAAAATAAAACAAATTCTTTAAAAAGACAGTAAAAGTAATATAAAAGAGTACAGACAGTCATAGATTACAGGAGTAAAGAAAAATGAGCCTCATAAAGATGGAAAAACAAAGAACATTTGGATTATTTATACTAATGTGTTTTCTTTGTATTTTTTTCACTATAGAGAAACATTTGTTTATGGGGGCTACTAAGTTAAATAAATATAACTATCATGACTTCAAAATTTGGCTCTAAAGGAATGTTACTTTGGGAAAGAGGTTCTACTTTTGTTTCTGCAGAAGATGAGAAACTGTGAAGTCCTTCAATGCTAATGTGGTTTGATGGAACAAAACACCCACAAAGGTCTCTGTGAATCGTAAAAATACTTCATCCAATAAACAGCAGGAAGCGCTTTGGAGAAAACTATGCCCAAAGTCTCAAAATGATTGTTTATAAATCTTTGTTTTCATTTAAAGAGGGTGGATTATAAGTGATGAATGGTCACAGTCAATTTCTGAAAAAAATAGGAGAGATATGATATAGACATGAATACTTTGCAACGGTATGGATCTTAGTATATTGATAGAAATTTAAAATGTATTTAGTTATATGTATTTCTGTTCTTGTTTAAGATATATTTAGAATGTTCACTTAAAATGTAATGTATAATTAAAAGTTGCAGATTAATAGGTAGTCACAATTGTCAAACTTATAGTCATGATAGTTATGTTTTATAGATGTACAGAGATATATTTCAGATGGATAATTATTCTTACAAATGTTCAAGGACCTATAGAACGTGGAATTAGAAGCCAAGGACAATGGCACTAGGTTTCGATCCTAATACATGAACTGGCTTTGTGGGAGCCTAGCCTGTTTGGATGCTCACTTTCCTGGTCCTGGATAAAAGTGGGAGGACCTTGGACTTCCACAGGGCAGGGAATCTGGACAGCTCTTCATTCTCGAGAGGGAGGGGGAATGGAGCTGGGGGGAGGGGGAGAGGGGTAGGAGAGTAGAGGGGGCAATGTGTGCGAAGAGGGGGAGGGAAATGGGAAAAGGGGAGGAGGCAGAAATTTTTTTTTCAACAACTAAAAAAAATAAAACAAACAAACAAACAAAAAGCACGTAGACTTTTCTTGACAGTGAGACATGTCTGATTCTGGCAGCACCAATTACTTCAAGAAGACGATGGCCTTTATAGAGGCCATTTATGCAGGTTGCTAGCCATTTGCACAAGAAACTGCTCCTGCCTGGACTCCTTGATAATATGCTGTATAAACTGGACATACAGGACCCACAGAAAGATGACTGCTAAACTTGTTTAATGAAGGTTAGACAGTCCTTCTGTGTTCCTGCTTCATGAAAGAGTCTATCAGACATTCTGCAGTACACAGAAGAAAGCAACTAATTAACTTTGCCAGTACAAGGCAAAACAGATCTTTACATTTCCTGCTTCATGGAAAACTCTGCCAGATACTATGGTCCTGTAGGCTGATAATGGATGCCCCAATGTTACAGAACTTTGGGTGACTATCCAGGCAGTGAGATATCTCTGTCAATTTTGGAAGTTGCTTACAATGCACTTCCTGTTTACTTCTGAGGTCTTTGAAGAGTTGAAGACACATAGCTATAGTTTTCTTAGTTATGATAAAGGGTAAATTAGATATAAAACTTTAGGCTCAAAAAGTAGGATAAATGATAGAGTATTTTTTTAATTTGCCAAATGTAAATGGACTTAATACTGCAACTATAATTATTGCTTGATAACTATTTTTATATGTAATTTTACTATGTTAAAGTTAAAATATTCCTTTTAAATTAGACAGAAAAGGGGAGATTATGTGGAATGTTCTTCTGTATATGTATTGTTTCTATTGGCTAATGAATAAAGCTTTTTTGGCCAGTGGCTTAGCAGAATATTGCATTGCTGGAAGAGATATATAAAGAGATTAGATGAAGTCAAGGAGACACCATGCAGCTGCTAAAGGAGACAGACACTGGATCCTTACCAGTAAGCCACAGCCTCTTGCTGCTACACAGATTAGCAGAAATGTGTTATTTTAAGATAAGTGTTAGTTAATTGGAAGCCTAAGCTATTAACTAAGCAATGCTGTAATTAATATAGTTTCAGTTTGATTATTCAGGTCTAAGCAACTGGGAAACAAAGGAGTAGTCTCTGCCTACAAGGACATTTCATTTCAGTCATATTATTTCCCTTCTTTCCATTTCTCAGAATCCATAAGTGCATATTCATAAATGTTCATTGATGACCAAGTAAGTAAAAAGGAAGATGATGCTGACAAGAACTTAGAAAAAAATCAGGTCTTGTTGATGACTCTTCCCTAAGGTTCTCAGAGGGTGTTTCAAGGACATTGTCAGAATGTCATCCCACATTCTGGTGGGATGCTAGCTCAGCTGTAGGCTTCATAATAAAGCCTTTCTCACTCTCAGGTCTCAGTTTGCTTATTCTGTCTGAACTTTGCTTATTTTCATTAAAAATACTATAATAACTTTTACATTAAGTATTTTATCTTCCTCCCAGATATGTTTTCCCATTTTCATTAGAAATAATTCCCAGAAAATCTTTTGAGAATTAAATAACACTGCAAATAAAATAATAGAGATCCTTAATCTTTGGGGAATGGTTTCATGTTGCCCATCTTAAGTAATCATTGGTATCTGGGATTACCATAAATATGTGTCCTATTGCATCATTGTGAGACATCTAAAAATTACAGTATTGGTGGGTTGTTATGGAAAGAGAATGATGGAGTGGAAGCCATGGGAAGTATGCAGTGTAATCTGTTCAGCATTCCAGTGTCTCAAAGGCCTAAGTCACCATACACAATCTCAATGTTTAATGTCTTTCAAATTGATTTCTTATGATCACTGTGAATATTATTTATTTTATATTTTATTTATTTTTTAGTAATTTTATGTATGATTGCAGTATATTTAGATTACATTCAACTCATTTTCCAATCTCAAACCTCTTGTATCTCCTATCTTCATCCTTGCATTTTCTCATCTTTCCTCTCTCCCTTCTCCTCTTTCCTCCCTAAATTCAACATCAATCTTTTTGTGAGATCTGTATGAAAATATTCTAAAGGAAATCACAATTGTACACATAGTCATTACTATTTTCAGGCTTGAAGTTTTGTTTTGAGTGGATTTTTTTTATTTCAATTAAGTTTTACTTACCATAGTTGTCATTTCTCGCTTACTTCTGCAAACCCCAAATGTTGGAGGAGGCCCCTTGTTAGTTCCCAACTGCTAAGTCCCAAAATAATCACACAGAAACTATATTATTTAAATTACTGCCTGGCCCATTAGCTCTTATTGGCTAACTTAACCCATCTACATTAATTTGTGTATCATCATGAGATTGTAGTCTACCAGCAAAGTTTCAGCACATCTGTCTCCAGGAGAAGTGTCCATGGCTTCTCTCTGACTCCATCCTTTTTTCTCCCAAGATTCAGTTTAGTTTTCCCTGCCCACCTAGGTTCTGCCCTATCAACAGGCCAAGGCAGTTTCTTTATTCATTAATGGTAATCGTAGCATACAGCGGGGCCTCACATCACCTCCCCTTTTCTGTTTAAATAAAAAAGAAGATTTTAACTTTAACATGGTAAAATTACATATAGCAAAATAGGTATCAAGCAGTAATTACAGTTACAATATTCATATCTATTTTATTTTTTATCATAACTAAGAAAAACTATAATTATTACTACCTATTCTTCATTTCCAACTAAGACTCCAGAAGGTCATAGTATTACCTAAGTAAACAATACGTTCATTGTAAGCCACTTCCAAAACTCTAAAATTAACAGAGACATCTCACTGCCTGGACAGTCATCTAAAGTTTTCCTGTGCCTTTAAAGTATCTATCTTTAGCCTACAGGCCCATAGTATCCAGCAGACTCTCCCACAAAGCAGGAAATCTCAAAGACAGTTCCACCTATATTGTCAGATTGTCAGTCACTTTCTTTTGTGTCCTGCAGAATATCTAGCAGATTCTTTCATGAAGCAGGAACCCTGAAGAATCATCATACCTTTAGGCAAGTTTCAATAGTCATTTGTCTGTGGGTCCTGCATGTACAGTTTATCAAATAGTCCAGGCAAGAACAGTTTCTTGCCCAAATGTTTAACCAATTCCATAAAGAGTCTCTTTGATGTCCATCTTTTTCTTGAAGTAATTGGTGATGCCAGGAGGAGATGTATCTCATTGTCATGATAAGTTTTAAGTTATTAAACACTCTAAATGTCACATTCTCTAGTCTTTAAAAGATTTGAAGAATCCCTATCAGAAATACATCTCTGTATATCTAGAAAATCTAACTAGCATGACTACAAGCTTGACTATTATAGATGACTCTTTATTTACCTATATTTCTTAATTATACATTACATTTTTAAATGAACTACAGTCACAATACATAGTCAAGAGTAGAAATATATATGTATGTACGTATGTATATATATATATAAATATATATATATATATCAAAATTGGCCTAAAATTTGTATCAATAAACCAAGATCATACCAATGCAACTCTCTATAGCATATCCCCTTTTAAATGTAAACAAACATTTATAAACAATATTAAGGAATTTGGGAGTAATTCTCTAGAGTATTTCCTGCTGTTTGGGGGTGTTGTTAATGTGGTTTTTCATGGTGTATCCTGTGTGCTATGTTCATCTCAGTTGGCAGTTAGGCAAAGGAATTTGGGGTGGTGATAGCCCTAGCTAAAAATACAGAAAGAGAATAAAATAGATGAGTATCTTGTTCATCTTGATCAGGACCAAAATATTTCATTCCCAACAAGTTTTCTGTACGGTGATGCTTTCAAAAATAACTATGAGGATGGAGAGATGGCTTAGTGGTTAAGAGCACTAGGTGTTTTGTCAGAGATCCTGGGTTCAATTTCCAGTCCCCATGGTGTAGTTCACAACTATTTATTACTCCAGTCCTAGAGATCTGATAACTCCTCATGGCCTCCATCAATACCAGAGACACGTGTAGTATAAAACAATACATGCAGATAAAATATTCAGATGCAAATACTTAAAAAAAGCTTCAAAAATATTTTTAAGTTACTAGAAAAGGTAATAGTCACTCCTATATTCCTTGTTGTCTTGTTCCCTTTTTGTAAACCCCTCAACAAAGCACTCTAAGTATCAGAGCTGGAATATCTTATAATGCATATCTTGAAAAAACTGGGAGCCAAATAAAGTATAAGCCCCAATGATACCCTTATGATTGTGCCAATTAAAGTTGTTTCCATGTCATTAAATTTGTTTGTGGCTTAAGAAAGTTCATGTGCCCTGATGGGAATGCAGATGCCTGACATATCCAAACTGCAGATCTAGTTTGGATTTCTAACATCTAAGCCAACTAAGGTGTCTAATTTTCCACCATGTTTGGCCACTGTGCTTACTAGTCAGTTAATTAATTATAGTTAGTTTATTTCTTTTTGTCAACCTGATAGAAGCTAGAGTCATTTGGAAAGAGGAAACCTCAACTGAGAAAATGTCGCCAACAGACTGGCCTGTGTGAAGGTCTGTAGGACATTTTCTTGATTAAAGATTATTGTAGGAGTGCTCAGCCCACACTTGGGTGCCACTCCTGGTACCTCGGGAGATATAAGAGTCCTCCATGGCCACTGCTTCAGTTTCTACCTCTAAATTATTCTTAAGTCCCTTCTGGGACCTATTGGGACATCTAAGCAAAATAAACCTTTCCTGTCCAACTAGCTTTTGCACAAAAATACAAAGCAAAATAATGCAGCACAGAACAACAAAAACTTTCTGTAGGGGTTCTTTGTTGTGATGGAGAGTCGAAGTGATACTGATGAAGTTGAAAATTCTTCCTTTATTTTTGTTTATAAACATGTGTACTTTGACTACCTGTATTTAGCCATATTTCAAACTCCATTAAAGTAATTCAGGATTTGCTACTGCAGTCACCCATTTGATTATCCTTCTAGTTATTATGGATATACCTTTTCAGAAACAGTATGTTTAGGAAAACATGTCACTCTATGATTTTCTTGATTTTTAATTATCTGTACAAAGTGGAACATTAGTCCCCAGCCTATTCTTGCAGTTATCCAGTGTATCATCATCTCCCATTCCATTCTCCTGTCTTTCTGGTCACAGAACAAACAGTATGACTGAGACTGCTTCCAATCCTCAGATGACAGAAGGACACCCTCTTTTTCTGCTCATAGAACTGTTTTTTTGTCCCTTTCCAGCAGTGCTTTTCCACCTGCACAAAATGCCAACCACTTCTTGGCAGAGTGGGGCATTCAGAGTGTGTGGTGTTGCAACTTTAGTAGCAAGAGCCAAAAAATAACTGTTTCACCATAAATAAGAATCTAGTAGGCCTGGTGTGAGTTCTAGGCACCTGGGGCCTCACCAAATGGCAATCCTATTTTCCCTCTGCCTTCTGAGCCTGGCCACATGGCCTGGCTTACTGCCTCTGTTTCCTGCTGGGACTTCATCCCTTTGCTGAGTTCCAGCACTGTGTACCCAGACCTTCCACGTTGCTCCACTCCTCAAACTTTTCCCCTGGGGAGAAGAAACATGCTACATGGTCTCACTCTCCCTCCCTCCTTGCTGCTGACTTCCCCACAACTGGCTCCACTTCTGTCTGAACACAGACTCCCAGAGGAATGTCATCCATACAACCTTAAATACACCCCGGTGGGGAACAGTAACTGAGCCAGTTTGTCCCTTTTCATCTGTCAGCATGCAGGGAGAAAGCAGAGATTGTTCTTATCCCCTTCAAGTATTGAATAACCACAATCTGTGACCAATTCCACACAGATGAGGAATCAAAGACTCCTGTGAAAGGATAAGGCAAAATTCAATGGGATAATTATACACTATAGGTTTTAGTTCTATAATACTTGCCATATACCCAGTATACAAGAGGGATATCTCTATGATACATTCTCATTTCAAAGGTTTTTCCTCATCAATATGTCTCACCATTCCTATATAACGACTAACATATCAGAAGCTGGAGTGGTAGGTACTCACTACTGTAAATCAGGAACTGTGTTCACTGGCAGAGAAGGGACACCCAAGTAGCTATTTTTGCCTTTCCTGTTTACATAAGCCATTTTGTCTGATTGTTGACTTGAATCCTTCACCAGCCTTCTTCAAATAGTTCTTAATATTTGAAGTTTCTTCAGCTAGGTTTTGTGGAATTTCATTTGTGTTGTTGTTCAACCAAAATTTTTTATTGAAAAAATATGTTTACATAGAATATTTTTTCCTTTCCCAACTCGTTCCAGATCCTCCTCAACTGCCTGCCCACCCACTCACACTGTTTCTTTCTCTCTCTTTAAAAAATTAAACTACAAAGCACGAACACACACACCATAAAAACACAAAACCAGAAACTAAAATAAGCAAGTAAAAGAATAAAAGAACAATCAAATAAAGCTATATGAGATAAAATTTCTATTAAAATATTATTTAATTCACTTTGTTTTAGGCATCTACTTCTGGGAATGGGGTCTCCTTTAAGTGTGGTTACTATATCAGGTAAGATTTCATTAGAGAAAACAAATTTTCCCTTTGCAAGAGGAATTTTCCCTTTGCAAGAGGATACCAATTGCAAATCCTCTGGGTTAGATGTAAGAACCCATACCCACTTCTCTCTCTCAGGATTTGGATCCTGTCTGGCTTGGACCCGTGCATGCAGTCCCTCTTCATGCTGCTAATGTCTCTGTGACATTATATGAGCATCAGTCCATAATGTCTGGAAGTCTCCTTAGTATCATCCATCCTTGATGTCTCTTACAATCTTTTGGCCTGCTTGTCCACATACTCTAAACCTTGAGGGGAGGGTTGGGTGAAAAAACCCCATTTTGAATTGAGTGCTGCAATATTTATCACTCTTATTCATACTGTCTAGTTGTTGGTCTCAGTAAGGGTTCTTGAGGATTTTCAATAGGAAAAAATATGGGACTACCAACTCATGACTAGAACATGGGACAGTGGTATAGAAGAAGTCTATAAGAGGATATTATGAGAAATGAAACTTTAGGGGAAAGTTCCTTGAACTCTGTTAGTAAAATGTTAGATATAATATTTAAAAACCTCTGATGTCACCCAGGCTCCCAATGAATGAATTTCTTACAATTTCTAAATTATGATTTTCTATTTAACCTATGTGCCACATATCTATGTATGTATATAGGTATATGTGCCATAAGCACAGCATAACCCTTCCAGAACTTAAGCAAGAATCCTCAAAGAGTGCTATGGAAATTGCGGAATGATTAAATAATAATGAAGTCTGGTAAAACAGGTGTTTCCAAAGCAGGTTCAGTCTTCAACAGAGAAACCTTTTCACTCCTCTACGTGTGCTTCTCTAGTATTTCCACTGAAGTTGCAAGAAGTTACTTTGACTTGTGAATCCAAAATGGGGGCACAGCAGTTGTTTACTGTCCTCTGGCAAAAGAATTGTTTTCTCATCTGTCTCTTTTCTCTGCTCAGACATCGATGAGTTGGTTCTTCCAAACTTTTTGAATTTTATTTTAATCATTATTTAACAGAAATAACAGTAAATATATTTCATTTAAATAATTGGGTACCACATTGGAGCACCGGACTGAGCTCCCAAGGTCCAAATGAGGAGCAGAAGGAGGGAGAACATGAGCAAAGAAGTCAGGACGGCGAGGGGTGCACCCACCCACTGAGACAGTGGAGCTGATCTATTTATTGGAATCTCACCAAGGTCAGCTGGACTGGGACTGAAAAAGCATGGGATAAAATAGGACTCCCTGAACATGGCGGACAATGAAGGCTGATGAGAAGCCAAGGACAATGGCACTGGGTTTTGATTCTATTGCATGAACTGGCTTTGTGGGAGCCTAGCCTGTTTGGATGCTCACCTTCCTAGACCTGGATGGAGGGGGAAGGACCTTGGACTTCCCACAGGGCAGGGAACCCTGACTGCTCTTTGGACTGGAGAGGGAGGGGGAAAGGAGTGGGGGGAGGGGGAGAGGAGTGGGGAGAGAGGGAGAGGAGTGGGGGGAGGGAAATGGGAGGCGGGGAGGAGGCAGAAATTTTTTCAATAATAAAAATAAATAAATAATTGGGTACATGTATATATGTACGTATATACATTATATGGACATATACATGGATTTATGTGTCCTCTACTCAAATACTTATTAATTTTCTTGTAATTTATATTCAGACTATAAATTTAAAAACTAACAAAACAATTTTGAACTTATTAATATTAGATGCCTTAAATGTTCAGTCATCATTATGTTCCAAGGCAGATACTACTTGTATTCCCACTTTATGCTTCAATACAAGAAGACTTGAAAAAGTAAATGACATATTCTTAATAACTCATTCAATAGGTAGCAGAGCAATCCTCGAGTTGCCTTAATAGCTGAGAAATTTACCTAACCTTTCTAAATTAAGATAGTCCATTCTGATATTGACTTCTCATTTATAAGGAAACTGCAGCTGGAACTTCATATTTTTTAAACATTACATACATGATTAATTAAAGTTTAATATATTCTTCAGTATACCTCTGATAATGATCATGTTTCACGGTAGAGAGAGATTTATTTTCCTGATTAATTAGATGTTTGTCCAGTGTATTCCAGAATATTACGGAATTACCTGAATATATGAACAGAGATATATAAACCCTGTCATTCCTAGCAGCTTTGTTTTCTATAAACTTTAATTTTTAATTGACATATGAAGTGTTAGTTGTTCTTGTAAGATTTTTATACACAATTAGAGTTAACATCCCTGCATTCTCAACTATCTTTATGCCCACGCTTCCGACTTAAAACTTCTATCTCTAGTATTTATACTTCTATATCCACATGAATTTAAACACCCTTGCTCACCCCAATTTAAAGTCTCTTTTCTCTTCTCAGTGATGTCCTTTCTACTTGTCTGACCTTTCTCTATATATACTCACTCCCACATGAATAAACACATTTAAAAATTAGAAGCTAGGGGGCTGGAGAGATGGCTCAGTGGTTAAGAGCATTGCCTGCTCTTCCAAAGGTCCTGAGTTCAATTCCCAGCAACCACATGGTGGCTCACAACCATCTGTAATGAGGTCTGGCGCCCTCTTCTGGCCTGCACGCATACAGACAAAACATTGTATAAATAAATAAATAAATAAATAAATAAATAAATAAATAAATAAATATTAAAAAAATTAGAAGCTAGGATTTTTTTAATATTATTGATTTTTATAGAGCTTTACACTTTTCTCTGCTTCTCTCCCTGCTTCTTTTCTCCCCTTCAACCCTCTCCAAAGGTCCCCCATGCTCCCAATTTACTCAAGAGATCTTATCTTTTTCTAATACCCATGTAGATTAGATCTATTTAAGTCTCTTTTAGGGTCCTCATTGTTGTCTAGGTTCTCTGGGATTTTAATTTGTAGGCAGGTGTTCTTTGCTTTATGTTTAAAAACACTTAAGAGTGACAATTGTCTTTCTGTATCTGGGTTACCTCACTCAAAATGATGTTTTCTAGCTCCATCCAGTTGTCTGCAAAAGACAAGATGTTGTTATTATTTTCTATTGTGTAGTACCCCATTGTGTAAATGTACCACATTTTCCGTATCCATTCTTTGGTCGAGGGGCATTTAAGTTTTTCCAGTTTCTGGCTATGACAAACAATGCTGCTATGAACATGGTTGAGCACATGTCCTTGTGGCATGATTGAGCATCCTTTGGATATATACACAAGAGTGGTATTACTGAGTCTTGAGGAAGATTTCCTTTTGATGGATTTTTCCTATGACTAATATGAAATTTCTTCTTTGTCTCATGGCCTACCAGCAAGGTTCCAACTGGCAGCTCATGTCCTTCCCCTCTGGCAACTTCATGGCATCTCACTGACTCTGCCTTTTCTCTACATATATTTCTTCCAGTCTGGCTATATGCTGTTAAACCATTGGCTTAAAACAGCTACTTTATTAATTAACCAATAAAAGCACCACATATACAGAAGGACTTCCTATACCAGTGTACTTGAGTTATATTACTTAACATAATTTTATTTTTCTTTGTGACTAGATAAAATTCCTGTGTAAATTAAACACATTTTTTGCCATCTTTTTATCTGTTGGTGGGCATCTAGGATCTTTCCACTTCCTAGAAATGTGAATAGAGCAGCAATGAATATGTAGCAGTGGGGATATCTTACTGGGCTATTGTGGTGTAGACATTGGCTACACAGTTTAGGATAAAGGAAACCCTGCCCCCTCCCCAAAAGCCAGAAAAATCTTTGGCACTCTTGGTAGTTCATCTTTTATACAGGCGAAGGATCCAAAAGTGCTTTGCAGCTCTGACCTCTGATCTGATTTCTAAACGATTCTATGGTCTTAAGGAGGGAGAGTGTATCTATGAAACCCTGTCAAAAGAAAACTCCTGGATAACAGAACAGAATCTCTGACCTGGGTACAGATTAACATTCCAATGGGGCCAGATCAGTTTTTACTCTGTTCTAAGAATTTGATGACCTGGAGCAATGAACTCTCTCCCTTTTCTCCTTCATTTCCTGTGTGACACTTCTTTTCAAACTAGGAAAGATTATGAGGTCAGATCCCAGCTAAAGGGGAAAAAAAGACACAGCCATCACCTGAGTTAATATAAAAACAAATGCCCTTCTTGTCTTGGCGTGTGTTTGTTCTTCCAAACATACCCTTTTGATTGAGAGTAAAGTTTTTCTTGTCTAGACAGCCAGTCCCAAATTTTCCAACTCTATTCTTCACAGAAATATGTATAAAATCAAAATCAAAATTCTTTTCTAATTGCAAAATATTTTGGATAGGAAAAGAACTACTGCTTCTCCTACCCCTATCCCCAGTAAATAAAGTGGCTTATCATGTCACCAAGCTGATTTCTCTAAAAGTCATAAAAGACAAGAAGCATGGTACTTGTTATGAAATAGCCTAAGGTCATGAGCATGGTATGTGTTAGGAAATAGCCTAAGGTCATGAGGAATTAAGTTAGGCTGTACTAGGCAATAGCTCCTAGTTATAAAGAATTGCTTAGCCCTATTCTGACCATTCTGTTCTACTTGCAGAAATAATATGCTAGAGTTTACCTAGCCCACACTAGCCCCAGTCAAACCACACACACACAGACACAGACACACACATACACACACACAGTGAGTGGATTAGCAAACTGGGCCAGTAATTGTGTCAATCACTGAAGATGTTTCTCAGAAACCTAAAAAGTAGGCCCTTATGTTTTCTTCTATATGTGTATCCTAGAGTTAGGTGTAGGGAGGGGGGTAAGCAGGGCATGTTTGCTGTGAAGGGGAAAGGCAGAAATGTAGGCACGTTACTGGAGATGTGCAAAGAAAGTAATTCTGATAGATTGGGAGAGAGGAATAAATAACACTAAGAATATCAGGAAAAGCCACAGGAAAGACTATTACTTTTTAAACCTTCATATATGCACATGCCCATCCCCCACACATGCATAGATTGTTTTAAAGCTGTTATTCCACATGGTGGGATAATGTATACCCTAGGAGTTACAGCTTATCAAAAAAACAAAAACCAAAATACCAAAATAACTGCCAAGTAGAAATTATTTCCCTTTGATTTTCAGTCAGGGGTTCCAGGAGATCCCCCAGACAATATATCTTTGCCATTACTCTTGGATGCCTGCAAGATCATCAAAGTAAAACCTTATAACAAACATATTGGCCAAAGGAAACTTCCTTATCCTCCAGCAAAAGATATCACCCATTTCTGCCATAGGACTTGGAGAAATTGAGCTCAGACTGACTTGGAAGCTACCTTTCCAATGACTAACAATCATAGTGTGGGAAGGTAATATATAAGCTTATCAAGAACCTCTGGGTGCCAGCCTCAGTGTTGTTACACCTAGATCATGGGGTCCCCCAAACCAACTAGGAGACTGAGTTCTGTATGTAAAAGCAAAGAGCCTTGAGAACTGGGTTCGCCTCCATCAAAACACATTTATTCTGGTGGGTCAGCCTTCTACTCTATCATCTTAAATCTCACTGCATAATTCCTAAGGACCACAGCACAAGTTGTCCAGAAAAAGAGAAATATCAACAGTCATCACTAATGCAAAGCCTCCCAGCCACTGATAGAAATAAATTCAGGATTACAAAGAAAGAGATGTTTGTTATGATCTGCTGATCTGGATACTCTGTCCCCTTAAGAGACAAGCCCTGCCCACCCACCCCCCTTCTGCCAAGGCAAGCAGATCTTCTGCTTCCTCAAGCCTGAACTCTCTCTTTCCTTTCCTTCCCTCTCTTCTGAAGAGGTAACTTCTGCCTCTCTTCCCCCCTTCTCTCCTCCTCCCCTTCCTTTACATAACCCACAAAATAAACTCTATACCCAAACTCTGCATGGAATATCTGTCTGTCTTGCACCCATCGTGGTCTCCCATCTCCCAGCCACCCACCGTGTCCCCTAGAGGGACCAACTACCCCTTGTAGGACTGGCTGTCACTGGCCTTCCCTCTACCATATCTCCAAAAACAATAACACCACCACTTCCAATTAAAATGTCTGGACAAGGCAAACTTTACTCGTAATCAAAAAGGGATGCTCCCTAACAGAAGCATACATAGATCTAATCTACATGGGTAGTAGAAAAAGACAAGATCTCCTGGGTAAACTGGGAGTATGAGGACCTTGGGAGAGGGTTGAAGGGGAAAGTTGAGACAGGGAAGGGAACAGAAAAAAAAAAATGTAGAGCTCAACTAAAATCAATAAAAAAGAGGGCTCTCAGCAGAGGAAACATATAGAGATAGGAAGAACATTTGCATTTTATTCTAGCTCAGGTGGTGATTGGGGCTTTTGCCCATTCATTGCCTGGGGCCAACCTTACAGTCTTAATTCAATTGACTAGTCTGAAGAGAATTGGCACATAGAAAATGAAGACAGGGGAAATTGGTTGCTACTGTTCTAAGAAGAAAAATGGAATTGCTAGATTCCATTAAATTTCTGGAATTCTTGAGAGGACCTTGGTGTAAAAAAAGGTTTTACTGTGTTGTTGGGATTAAATCATTTGCATAACAACTTTACAAATTTGGGGAGATATAAGTATTTGATTTCTTTGACCTAAACATAAGTTTTACAGTGTCTTATAGAAAAGACCTATAATTTGATATTATTTATAAATCCCTCCTCTTCTAAAATAATTTTATAAATATTTTTATAATTATAGTTAAATATTTCTTATAAATCTGTTCTCTTTTTTAAATAATTCTTTTTTCAAGGTCATTAGCTTATGACTCTTTTTTTTTTCTGTACAATCTTAGAGTAGGACACTGCAAGGAGCAGCTGTTTAGTAATAGTTGACCTAATAAACCAGAGTTAGGTTCCTATAAAGAATTAACTATTACATCTACACAATTTAAGGTAAGTCCATCTTCCTAGGGGCTCCTTGTTCAGGCGACTGACCAGATCATACTGATTTTTAATCATCCATTTCAGGTAGTACTTGATGGGGTCTGAGGAGTCATCAGAAAGGCTTCCTCCAGAAGCAGATGAGAGGAGGTGCAGAGACCCACAGCCAGACATTAAGCAGAGAAAAAGTCTAAATTGGAGGTCCTCATTGGATCCCTCCCCTCGGAGATTGGGACCCCCTCTTAGAAGGGGAGGAAACACTGTAGGAGTCAGAGGGGATGGGGGGGCACCAGCAGAACAGGGCCCACAAAATCAACTAAATAGGGCTCACATGGACTCCTGGAGACTTATACAGCAAGGTCAGCGTTCTACATAGGGTTGCCCCAGGTCCTCTAAATGTATATTGTGACTTTTACCTTGGTGTTCATGTGAGAGTCCTAACAGTGAGAATGGGTATATTCCTGACTCTTTCGCCTGCTCTTGAAAGCCTTTTCTTCTTTCTGAGTTTTCTTGTCCAGCTTTGATATGAACACTTTCACCTTGTTTTATTATGTATTGTTTTGTCCTGTCTGGCAGTCAAGTCTTAGAGTCCTACTCTTTTCTCAAAAGGAAAAGGAGGGAGAGTGGATCTGGGGTAGAGGGTAGCTAGAGAGGGTTGCTAGGAGGAGGGGATAGTGGGGAAACTAAGTATCTATTTTCAATAAAAAAATTGATAAATAGATAAATAAAAGGATTGTTAATGGGTAAATACCAACTTCACCAGGCCTGTACACACCTCCTCTAATAAACTCCTAAGTGTTGTTGTTGTGTATTTCATGCTTCCTTCTCATTCACGCCAGGCAGCAACCTCAGTTCAAATCTGAGTCATGGCACCAATGAAATTATCTGGCTATGACTAATTGGAAGGTTGTCACATTCTATTTTACTCTACTGGCTTTAAAGATAGGATTTAGCCTACCTATTTTAGACCCAAGCATATTTGTCTAAAAGTTTTCTCGAAAACCTCTGTCCTAGGTCAAGTTGTGACCTCTTTCTCTGTCACAGGGAGAAAGTAACCAACCAGGAAAAGACTATCTGTATGTGAGAAGCTAAGAGGTAATGAGGAAACTCCTGGACTCCATTCTGAAGGCAGGAGCAATTATGCTATTTTGTTAAAAATATGCTTCTTTTCTGTCTCTGTTTCCTAGAATGTGACCTTCCTCATTCCATGACTTTACTTGTTTTGGGGAACACCCAAACCCACCTTAATAATCCTTAATCACATGATGACCACGTGGTGATAGCTGTTTTTTGTTTTGTTTTGTTTTGTTTGTTCTTTTATAGATTTTTCTGTATGCTCTTACTGTTTCATTGTCTTCTATAAACCTCCTCTGCATGAACGCATAATTTTGCTCCTTAAGAGGACCCTAAGTAACAGACTCAAGGCTGTTCTCTTTAACATGATTTAGGTGGCAGTTGATGGCCAGCACTTGGGTGGCCTAATAAATAGCAAGCTTGCTTCACATTTGGCTAAATGTCATTGTAATGGTATTATTTTTTCCTGATGGGATTAACAGTAAATTATTTCCATTGGATGTTACTATTATTTATTTCATGCTATTTAAATTTTTTAATGAAGGATAATTTATGTATAAAATTAAAAAGACAATGGAATCAAATATTAGTTTAGCTTTCTGAATGCCTTCCCCTTTTCTTGGTTTTGTTTAATAAAATGTTGCCCCTTTCAAGGTCAAGAATATTTTTAAAGCTTTTACAAAAATGTAAACTTACTACTTCTAAGGATCTGTAAAAATCACTGGTTTAAAAAAAAATCTGTCCCTTGTTTGGAGCATTGGAAGCATTTTTCTTTAATCCCAGCACTTGGGAGGCAAAGGCAGGTAGATCTCTGAATTTGAGGCCAGTATGGTTTACAGAGTGAGTTCCAGAATGGACAAGGTAAAAAAAAAAAAAAAAAAAAAAAAAAAAAAAAAAAAAAAACTGAAGGAAGGAAGGCTATAAGGAAGAAAGGAAAATTTGTCCCCATTGAAGATCATGGATATCATTGAGGATTTGTTGAAATATAAACCTTTTTATTTCAAGATTTTTAAGAATAGTGAGGGTACAGTCTTAAAAATCTTCAAAATCCCAAGAAGAGAAAAAGTTAGCTGAAAATGTATAAGAAAAATGATTGATTGTTAAAAATCTGTGTAAAAATACTCTTAATTTATTACAGCATACCATATATGTAACTTGGACTGAATCCTTGTTTATAAAAATAGATTTATATTAGACTAAGAAGGGAATACCAGGCCTTAAGATATTTTGGATTAAAAATAAAAAAAAATAATAAAGTAAATGATGGCTCTCAAATGCATCAAAGAGTTCTCCTAATACAATATTTAATGTAGTTGGAGGTTGTTTGTTTGTCCCAAACTATTCTGACCTGAAATAATCACACAAAAACTATATTATTCGCAATGCTGTCTGGCCAATAGCTTAAACATATTTTTAGCTAGCTCTTATATCCTAAACTAATCCATCTCCACTAATCTGCATCACCACGAGGTTGTGGCCTACCAGCAAAGTTTTGGTGGGTCTGTCTCCTGTAGCAGCTCTATAGCTTCTCCTTATCTCTCTTCATTTCTGTTTGTATTTTTTGCCTGGCTTTACTCTGTTAAGCCATTGGCTGAAAGTAACTTTATCATTAACCAATAAAAGCAACACATGTACAAAAGGACTTCCCACACCAATTTAGTGTGTTTCATGAAATGGGGGAACAGAAAAAAAGTTAAAAAGACTTCCCATGGTAGGCAAAAATATCAGTTTCTAGCAGAACCCTAAGGCTCTCATGAACTCTACATGCTTCAAATATGGTGACATCGTTCATTCAGCAGAGAACTGCCTTTCACCTTTCACGTTGCCAGGACTCTGCCCAAACTGTGGATAGTTTGGACACTGAGGGTCAAGTGCTCCTCTTTGTCTCAGCATGGTAGTTTAGTTTCCCCATGTTCTTCCTCCACAAGAAAATCTTTTAGATTTTCTGGGCCAAGTGGACACAGACTGAGGTTCACTTGTGACTTCAGGCCCTAACAAAGTCAGCAGATTCACAAGGAGCCCAATGCAACAGTCCAGATAGCAGGTACATCTTAGTCACTCTTAATGGATATGGAGTTCCATCGTGTTACAAAGTCCCCTCTGTAGGCTGTGAATACCATTAATGAATAAAGAAACTGCTTTCGACCTATAGCAGGGCAGAACTTAGTTAGGTGGTAAAAAATAAGCTGAATGCTGGGAGAATGCAGGACGAAGTTGGAGAGAAGCCATAGAGCCGTAGCGGGAGAGACATGTGCTGAAACTTTTTCCGATAAGCCACAGCCTCATGGCAATACACAGATTAATAGAAATTGGACAAATTAAAAGGTAAGAGTTAGCCAATAAGAAGCTAGAGCTAATGGGCCAATCAGTGATTTAATTAATACAGTTTTAGTGTGATTATTTTAGGCTGGGCAGCTAAGAACCAACAAGGGGCCTCCTCCAGCACCCACTCACCCTGGTAAAACTTATCCTTAAGGATCTTGCTTGTAGATGTTGATGGCCAGCCACACCAGCCCCATCTACAGGTCTCTTTTCCCTCTGGGACCAACTCACTCCTACCCCGTTATACCTAATTGTCCAATCGTGGTTTGGGGCAGGCATCTCATAGCTAAACGATATGTTTCCTTTACTATTCATCTGCCTCTTTCCTAAATTTTCCTTCTCCTTGCCTTTGAGGACCAATTCTCTTTGGTAGTTTTCTTTTAAATACAAATTGAGTATATTTTTCTAATTTATGTAAGGTAAATAAATTATGCCAGTCATTTGGAAGAAATCGCAGAGATGCTTTGAAGATTATAATCTTTTTGGTGCTTTATTTTGTCAAGTAAAAAGGTTGCTTTCCCTTTAAAAACATTCTGGCTTTACAATAATTTTGGGAACAAAAGATGGACATGTTACTTGCTAATCATACAGATTGGAGACTTTTAAAGGAAAGTTTAAATTACCCAAGTCTCTTAAACAAAAAGCTTCAAAACTAATGCTCAATTGCCTGCACCCTCAATGTTTCAAGTATAAAAATCAGGCCTTGCTCCTTTCTAGCATCAACAGGACAGGTTTCAATGAAAAAGGCAAGCTCAAAACTATCATGCTGTCGTTTCTGACTTAAAAATTGCTTTTCACCGTTCCTTTGTTCTCCAGCGGTCTTAAAAGGACTTGCCTGTTCAATGATTGACTGCTCTAAATAATCAAACACTTCTACCTCATGGTAAATGATTGGATGATTCCAGAAAGGAAAGGAAAAGGAGAAGGTTGAGGCATGTTGGAGGGTCTGAGGAAGTCATTTAAGGCATATGAAAAAAAAAATGAGACTTATGTTTTAGAAGTGTTTCAAATTTTAAAATATAAGACATAAATGTTAAATCTCTGTTTAACTCTATAGAGTTGTCATAAGTAAACAATCTTTGGTCTACTAGAATGTAAAAATAATCAAAATTATATAGTCAGAGGCTCAAAAACTTAAATTCCCTTTGTTAGTTTTAAACTTTATGTTTATATTGATAACTTTTCAGGCTTTATTTTTGCTATGATTCAAAATCATGATTTCAATACACATTAAATCAAACAATTTGGTCCTGCTGATATATCTAATATCTTGATCTCTTTATGGCAACTTTTAAAAAAATTGTGTAAGTTTCAGGAAGTCACAACTAAGATTTATCTGTCACAACTAAAAGTTTTCTGTATCCCTTGCCTGAGAAGCATTCCTGTTAGTCAGCAACTTAAGCTCTCCTGTCTACTGCCTGTCCCTGGGAGTGGTCTCATTCTAGCCTTGGTGGTCCTACAAAACTGGTGAGTTTTGAACTTGTTTTCCTCTGAAAAAGGGGGCACATGTTTTTTAATGAAAAATATTGCTACTATGTGAATGAGTCCCATCAATTGGAAGAGAAAATGAAAACTTGCACAAACCGGGTACAAAGTGTGGCCTCCAGCAGACAAGTCCAGTGAGCGATTCTAGGTATGGTCTTCTCTGTGTTTCTGGGTCCTACCTGCTCCCTTCCGTATACTGTTTTTCTATACTTATAGTAATAATTGCTCCTTTCTCTTCAGGTTCCTTTTTTATTTTTTATTTATTTTTTTTTTTTGGTTTTTCGAGACAGGGTTTCTCTGTGGCTTTGGAGCCTGTCCTGGAACTAGCTCTTGTAGACCAGGCTGGTCTCGAACTCACAGAGATCCGTCTGTCTCTGCCTCCCGAGTGCTGGGATTAAAGGCGTGCGCCACCATCGCCCGGCTCCTTTTTTTATTTTTTTAAATTTATTTATTTATTAAAGATTTCTGTCTCTTCCCCGCCACCACCTCCCATTTCCCTCCCCCTCCCCCAATCAGGTCCCCCTCCCTTGTCAGCCCAAAGAGCAATCAGGGTTCCCTGCCCTGTGGAAAGTCCAAGGACCACCCACCTCCATTCAGGTCTAGTAAGGTGAGCATCCAAACTGCCTAGGCTCCCACAAAGCCAGTACGTGCAGTAGGATCAAAAACCCATTGCCATTGTTCTTGAGTTCTCAGTTGTCCTCATTGTCTGTCCGGTTTTATCCCAGGCTTTTTCAGACCCAGGCCTGCTGGCCTTGGTGAGTTCCCGATAGAACAACCCCATTGTCTCAGTGTGTGGGTGCACCCCTCGTGGTCCTGAGTTCCTTGCTCGTGCTCCCTCTCCTTCTGCTTCTGATTTGGACCTTGAGATTTCTGTCCGGTGCTCCAATGTGGGTCTCTGTCTCTGTCTCTTTTCATCGCCCGATGAAGGTTAATATTCAGGAGGATGCCTATATGTTTTTCTTTGGGTTCTCCTTCTTATTTTGCTTCTCTAGGATCACTAATTATAGGCTCAATGTCCTTGGTTTATGGCTAGAAACCAAATATAAGTGAGTACATCCCATGTTCCTCTTTTTGGGTCTGGCTTACCTCACTCAGGATAGTGTTTTCTATTTCTATCCATATGTATGCAAAATTCAAGAAGTCCTTGTTTTTTACTGCTGAGTATACACTAATATGTATATATTCCATACTTTCTTCACCCATTCTTCCATTGAAGGGCATCTAGGTTGTTTCCATGTTCTGGCTATTACAAACAATGCTGCTATGAACATAGTAGAGCATATACTTTTTTTGTATGATAAGGCCTCTCTTGGGTATATTCCCAAGAGTGGTATTGCTGGGTCCAGGGGTAGGTTGATCCCGAATTTCCTGAGAAACCGCCACACCCAAAAACTCTACCAAAGAACTCCTACAGCTGATAAATGCCTTTAGTAATGTGGCAGGATACAAGATCAACTCCAAAAAATTAGTTGCCTTCCTATACACTAAGGATAAGGAAGCAGAGAGGGAAATCAGAGAAGCATCACCTTTCACGATAGCCACAAACAGCATAAAATATCTTGGGGTAACTCTGACCAAGGAAGTGAAAGGTCTATTTGACAAGAACTTTAAGTCTTTGAAGAAAGAAATTGAAGAGGACACCAGAAAATGGAAGGATCTCCCTTGCTCTTGGATTGGGAGGATCAACATAATAAAAATGGCAATTCTACCAAAAGCAATCTATAGATTCAATGCAATCCCCATCAAAATCCCATCAAAATTCTTCACACATCTGGAGAAGACAATAATCAACTTTATATGGAAAAACAAAAAACACAGGATAGTCTTCAGGTTTCTTTAGAGGAGAATTATCGAAACAACCCAACAGTCAATAAATCAGATGCTTTGGACAGAATTCCCTTAGATCTCCTAACATTGACTGTAGTAATTTGGGGAGCGCGGCGGCGGGGCTGCGCCCCCAAAACCCCAGCCGTCTGCCCGGCTCGGCTAGCTTATGCCCCGAAATAATTACACAGACACTGTATTCATTTAAACACTGCTTTGGCCCTTAGCTCTAGCCCTTACTGGCTAATTCTCACATATTAATTTAGCCCATTTCTAATCATCTGTGTAGCGCCCCTAGGTGCGCTTACCGGGAAGATTCTAGCCTAAGTCCATCCTGGGTCGGAGCTGCATAGCGTGCGTCTTCCCTGGAGCAGGTAGCATGGCGTCTCTCTTGCGTCTGCTCCCAAGAGGAGAGCTGTCGGGTCTGACCTCACTTCCTCTTCCTCCCGGCATTCTGTTCTGTTTACTCCACCCACCTAAGGGTGGGCCTATCCAATGGGCCTAGCAGTTTCTTTATTGCTTAGAGCCAATGAAATCAACAGATTGATATATGACACTACCACATCAATTGACTGCCTGCCTAAGACCCTGCTTTGATTCAGTGTTCCAGGAAACCATCCCCTACTTATCAATGCCACCAGTTAGCTGGAAGTACCCAGGTGACTACTGTCAACTACTATCATCAAGAAAAGACTGGAATGTTAAGTACAAAACAAATCCTCATAATCTGCTGATGACAACGTTATAAACAAAAGTACTCTGACTAGGCCAGCAAAAGATTGTTATTGAGTAAATAAAAGTCTGCATTCAGCATTTTTTAAGAATCATGAGAGCCAGATTTCTATTTACTTGGAAAGTGGATCATGTAAGATTGGTTTCTGTTTCATTAAGCTCCTGATTGAATTGAACAGACTTCATACACTCAAATGTGCCCCCTTATTCTGTCCACAATTCTAATATAAAATCCTCTTTTTTTCAACCAAGCTACAGTTCTCTATTGTCAGAGAAAACCCAGTCATTTGTTACCCCAATTAGAATGGTCCAGTTTGGTGGTTTCACTGAGTTCTTGATTATACCAAGGGTGTTCTGGCTTTTAAAGAAAAAAAAACTCTTTATTTTTGTTGCATTCTTTTTACCTTAAACTACCGAACAATTTTCTACCTTGTGTTATTACCATACTGCCTCCTCTGAAAAAAAAAAAACTCTAAATGCCATTATTGGATTTGGACAATAACCATTATGGTTTCCTCCAGCTGAAGTTGGGGTGTCAGACATGGTAGTATGGGAATACCCTTTCCAATGGTCTGTCCATGAACACTAATATCAGATAGAAGGAGGTAAGAAAGACTTTGGTGAAAGTTGTCTGGAAAAGATTAAAATGTCCACAGTTGATTAGACTATCTTGATGAGTTCCCAGGAATACCCATCTGATAGACTCCTTATTTTTATTTGGTCTCCAGTGTAATGAACACACAATCTTATTTTATGTCCTTAAATAGCTGGAAAATCAGATAAAATTTGGTATGATTCTGGTTTCTCCTTCATCATTTAATTTTTAGGTAAAAGAATAGTGGACCTGGCTCCCTTGGCTCTGGCAATGTGCTTCAGTGAGCAAAAATCTGAAGTCTGACATCTGGGCTGTATCTTGTTATCAAGAATAAAGTATTAGTAAAATACAGTTGTCTAACATCTCAGATAGACTTACATCTAATGTCTGGAGAGTAAGACACCTTGGGTTGTAACCAAGTTTTTAGTCTTTATTTAAACTTTCCAGCTGAATGCTTAATGCTGCAGTTGTCAAAACTAATTTTATTCTAGTGTCAATGCCAATTGATGATATAATTCTTAGTAGTCATATGACCAGCTACTATAGTCTTTCTTTGCCATTTGGCCATCAATGTGAGGATAAGTCAAAGGCCTTGTGTGACCTGACTGTGGCTTCCTTTGAAGTATTGAGGAAATACTTCCTGTACTGATTCTTTTCTTTGTAGACTGGACATTGGTTTCAATTCATTGAGCATGGTCCTCCCTGAACAAGGGAACAGATGACCTACCAAATTATAGAACATCAAGAGATTACTCATAGTCCCTTGAGACCTTATTGACCTTGGAGGGCAAGAAGGGAAATATTTCCCCTTTTTATTCATCTGATAACATTCAAAGTTTGTTTAGAAATTTTGTGGTGATTTTTATTGAACCTCTTGGTAGATTATTGGCAAGATATTCATTTTCACAGTATTGAATCCTATTTTACTTATTTGATTATTTGTGTGTGTGTGTGTGTGTGTGTGTGTGTGTGTGTGTATGAGAGAGAGAGAGAGAGAGAGAGAGAGAGAGAGAGAGAGAGAGAGAGAGAGTAACATACTGAAGTCTTCCTTTTTGTTGTTATTCTATGATTTTATGTTTTATACTATTTGCTTTATGAATTTTCGTATGCCAATTACAACTGTAATGACCTTTTGTTGTATTACTATTCCAAACAGTATAAAGTGAACTTTTATTCTATCCCATCTGATTAATTTTACTTGGAATCTAATTTGTCAATTACAACAATTGACACCTGCTTGATTCCTGCTTCCATTTTCTTGTCCCTTATTGGATATAGGCAGCAAGTACTCTGGTACGAAGTACATGAGGATATATGCTGGCCCCTGATTGGCCTATTGAGAAATACGGTGACCTTTATAAGGCTACCTTTTTAAGCTTCTGCAAAAATGTGACTCACCACCATTCTGTGAAAACTCTGGTATGGATGTGGCCAGAGACCATCATCCTCATATATTAGTCAAGATTCTTTAGAGTAGTAGAAATTTTGGGATGAATCTTTCACTATATATAAAATTAATTTATTAGAATGACTTACAGACTGCAGTCCAATTAATCCAACAATGGCTACCTGTGAACAGAAAGACAAGAATCTAGTCTTTTCTCATTCCCACAAGGCAAGGTGTCTCATTTTCTCCTCTGCTTATGCTTGAAACCCAAAAAAGTAGGCTCCAATTCCAGTAAAGGAGTAGATAAGCTAACAAGGTTAGGGCATACAGGCAAAGAACAGGCTTTCTTTCTCCCATGTTCTTACATAGACTTCCATAAGAAGGTATATTTCAAAATAAATGTGTGTCTTCCCACCTCATGATCCTGATCAAAAGCCTGTGTCTTCAGTCTCAGGATCCAGATCACAGGTGTGCCCTCCATTTCTGTGTTCACTCCAGACATAGACAACCTGACAATCAAAAATAGTAGTTAATTAAAGCTTGCTTCAAATTTGGCTCAAAATTTAGAGAATTTGAAGAGACTTTAACAGGCCTAAATATGGCAAACTTAGTTCTGGCAGGCCTTGCCCTCCTCCCAATTTCCTTTGTTTGCTAAAATCTGTTAGAATACATTCCTAAAGTGAGTCACCAGCATTTCTTCCACCTGAGACTGATTACCAAGGTCTAGCTTTACAAAATATTGATGCCCAGCAATCAAAAACCCCCTTCGGTTAGCCTAATTAATATGCCCAATCAAAATTAAATACCTCATCCTACCACAGGGTTTTCCCATTTACCTTTATAAACTTACTTTTGCCCATCAACCCTGTCTGTATCCTCTCCATCCGGGAGAAAATTATTCCTTCCTCCCTTCTCCTTTGTCTATTTCTATCTTTCTCCTTTGTCTTTCTATATTTGCTGTCTCTTTCTCTCATTCCCTTTCCTTTGCTCCAGATGTGCAAATAAATCTCCTTTGTGCTTAGAACTTAGTTTTGACTGTCTTAATGCTGATACCAGTCCTTTCAGAACTGGTCTTTCTTTTTCGATTTTCTGATTTGACAATTGGCACACCAATGTGGTTGACTAAATCCTTGAAAAACCTGAGAAAGGTTATAAAGTAATTCTACACACACACACACAAACAGAGTTAAGATGGCTTAACACCATGCCTCCTTTAAGGGAGATTTTCCTGATTCAGTGGTAACAGAAAAAAAGCTGCACAGTTTTGTAATCATGGCTTCCAGGGCCATGCTGCATGAACTCTGGCTCTTTCAGGAGGCCAATCATCTAAATGAAGTTTCTGGGTAGCGTGCTGCAAATTACTTGGTGATGGCATGAGCCAACTGGTTATCCGAGTTGAGGTGCTGAGGATGGATCCCACTCTGCAGTTTCAGAGCCAGTGAACAAACTTCTGCCATGTTGTACTGGGTGGAAAAAGCAAGCAGGGCCATACTTCCCCTAGCAATGCTACCACTTACGTTCATAAGATGGGCTTAGCATATTAAGAAACACTTCTGATCAGAAAAGGACTACAGATACACAATAAAGATAAATCCAGATAAAAAAGATTTTTATATGTATCACTGTGTTAGATAAATGTCCATAGGTGGGAGAGAGAAGAAAAAGAGTATAGAGTGTTGTAAAAGAAGTAAATCCTTTAAAAAATAAAACAAGGTCTTTAAAGTGACAGAGTACAGACAGTCATAGATTGAAAGGAGAAAAGAAAATAAGCTATAAAAGATGGAAAATTTGCAGAGAGTCTGGATTATGTATACTATTGTGTTTTCTTTAAATTTTTTTGACTGTGAGGGAACTAAGTAGAAAGAGACATTTCATTGTATGGACTGTTAAGTTAAATGACCAAAAAGTATCTTGATCCCAAAATTTAAGTCTAAGGATATGTTGCTTTGGAAAAAAAGGATCTTCTTTGGTTTCCACAGAAGATGAGAACCTGTGAATGTTTTCCAGACTAATATGATTTTATGGACCAAGACCACCTGAAAGTTTGTTCAGAAAGATCACTGTGAGCACCGCTAAAAATACTTTGGCAATAAACAGCAGAAGTTGAAAGCTTAAAAAGTGGTCCTGGGTGCAAACGTGGGATCTCTGCACTAGTTGCACTGAAAGTGTGTTGCCATCTGACTGACCCCATTGGGATCCTAACACTGACCAAGGAAAGGAAGTTGTAAGAGGAGGCCACTTGTTCAACCCAGCCACCCAGAATAAAAATAACCACACAGAAACTATATTATTTAAAACACTGCTTGGCTCATTAGCTCTAGCTTCTAAATGTCTAACTCTTACATCTTCATTTAACCAATTTCTGGTAGTCTGTGTATTGCCACGTGGCTGTGGCTTACCAGCTGAAGTTCCTTCCGGTTCCAACAGGGCTACATGGCTTCTCTCTGACTCCACCTTCTTTCTCCCAGCATTCTATTTAGTTTTCCCCACCTAACTCTGTTCCCCTGTAGCTCTGTTATAGGCCCAAAGAAGTTCCTTTATTAATCAATGATATTCACAGCACACAGAGGGAAATCCCACATCAGGGAGTGCTGCCAGACTTTTCTAGATGGGATCCAAGCATCAGCACAGAAGTACACAAACCTGTCAAAAGCAAGTGAAGTCATTCGGGCCATCCCATCACATTCCTAGAGAATGTCTTAGAGGTTTCACATACCTATTGACCCAGATGCACTGGAGAACAGGAGCACACTTGTCACTCAGTCAACCCCAAATATTAGAAGTTACAAAAGCTAGAGGGATTTGAATGTAAAAATAGTTTCTAGTTGCTGGAGGTAGCTTAAACGATGTTTCAGAACAGAGAATTGATTCAGAGTAAGAGAACAAGAGACTTACCAAGTGGTAAGTCTTCATAGTGGCAGCTTTATGAAAAAGAAGTCCGAAAAATAAAGCAGTTTGGTACAGCAGGAGAGATGGGGGCCAAGAGATAGGTAAGTTACCATTAGAGAAAGCCCAATGTTCCTCCTGTAAGGAAAAAGGACATTGGAAAAAAATTGACCCAATTGCAGATAAAATTAGTACCCCCACAAGTATTAATGGAAAAGTCATAGGCCTAGGCTTCTACCTTTTAAGTTCTCAGGAGCATGGAGTAACATTTAAAGTTGGGAACAAAGCAATTGATTTCTTAATAGACACTGGGGTGATATAAAGACTCCTAGGCCAACTGCCTGACCAAAAGATTTCAGTCCAAGGGGCTACAGGAAAATAGCATACTGCCCCTGGACCAGAACCCATTCTACTGACTTAGGAAAGAAGACAGTATTCCACTCATAATTGGTCATGCCTGATTTCCCTACCTTCCTATTGTTATGAGAGTTCTTACATAAATTGAAAGTCACCATAACCTTCCCTAACAATGAGATATAGTCTTACAGACACACAACAAAATTTTAGTGTCTTGCCTTTCAGAAGAATGTCTACTATCTGAAAATTCTGCCCCACATCAAAAGATACAGTTGGGCTCTCTCTCAGATTTGTAGCAGAAATTCAAAGGATATGGGCAGAAACTAACCCCACAGGAATGGTATTACACCAAGTTCTTATAATTGTTCAATTATCCAGTTATCTACACCACTCAGTCCATATTTAACAAAACCCAGTTACCTTGGATGCAAAAAAAAAAAATAATTCCATATTGTCTGCTTTAGAGAAACAGGCATCCTGCCGCCCTTCCAGCAACCCTGAAAAACACATCTCTGTCCTGCTGAGAAACTTTGGACTTTTGATTATAGATCTTTCCAAGATATAAGGGAAGTTAATAAGGCGATCAAGAACATCTACCCCCTGTTTTCAAACACATACACTCTTGTGAGTCTGATCCCCCCCCCCCAGAAACAAGTGTACAAAGTCTTGGATCTGAAGATGCATTCCTCAAGCTCCCATTGGCAGAGGTGAGTCAACCCATCTTTTCTTTTGAATAGACATCCCTAGGATGAGGTTATAATGGAAAACTTCCTTAGACCAGATTGCTCGAAGGATTTAAAAACTCTTCAACTCTGATGAAGCACCGAATGCTATCCTCCTGTCCTTCTATAAAAAGAGTTTTCTAATACTAACTTCTTTAGTACAGTATGCAGATGACCTCCTCCAAGCATCTGAATCTGAAATAGATTGTAAAAGGGCCACTGAAAGGTTGCTACAAGAGTTGCAGACACTGAGCTACAGAAGGTCTTCTAAGAAAACCCAACTTTATACATCAAAAGCTATCTACGAACTAAGGAAAGACATAAAGATCCAAACTCAGATAGGATTGCTGCCATCCTTAAGATTCCAACTCCAAAACCAAGAGACAGGTTGAAGAGTTCCTAGGGGTGGCTGGGTCTTGCTGGGTTTTGGATATCAGGGTTTTCAGAAATAGGAAAGCCTCTACACCAGCACAAAATGAGATACAGAGCCCCTCTCATCTGGAATGAGACTGAATAAAAGGCATTCAGGGCTTTAAAACAGCTCTGAATTTTGTTCCAACCCTAGCACTTCCAGACATCTTTTTGTCTATGGAAAACCTAGAAGTGTTGGAAAATGGGGTTTTAATGCAAACTTTAGAGTCTTGAAAACGCCCTGTGGCATACTTGTCCAAATGGATAGACCTTTCCATCTTTTTGTCTATGGAAAACTAGAAGTGTTGCAAAATGGGGTTTTAATGCAAACTTTAGAGTCTTGAAAATGCCCTGTGGCATACTTGTCTAAATGGATAGACCCCATGACTTCTGGATTGTTCACTTATCTAAGAGATTTTTTCTAGTAAAAGAAGCAGGTAAGTAAATTCTGGGTCAGGATAATATACTCATAGCACCTCACACAGTTGAGACCCTCCTGTGAGCAACACCAGAATGGTTGTCTAATGCCCACATTACCCAGGAGCAGGCTCTACTCCTGGACCATGCTCAAGTCCCATTTAATAAATCCACTGGCATCAATCCTGCTGTTGTATAGCTTGATGACAACCCACAGATATTAATCCATGACTGTCTTGAGGTAATGACAGTAGTTCAGAGGATCCACCCAGAGAAAATGGAATCACCCACGTAAAGATCTTGATGTGGTGCTCTACAAGAATGGGAGCCACTTCATTAAAGACAGAATCAAGTACGTAAGGTCTGCAGTAGTTACTTCAATTCAAACTATTTGGGCCTGTCTTAGGGCAAGGTACCTCAACCCAGAGAGCAGAATTGATTGCTGTTACCCCGGCTTTCAGATGGGGAAAGAGACTCTACCACCATACATACAGATAGGTACGATGCTTTAGCTACCATACATGTCCATGGTATTATCAAAGGAAAAAGGGCTCCTCACTGCTGGGGAAAAGGACAATAATAACAAAGAGGGAATCTTGGCTCTCCTAGCGGCTACTTGGCTTCACCTATGACTTTCTATCTTCTACTGTCAAGGACACCAAAAGGACCATTACCCTCAGATAAGATGTAACCAGGCCACTAACCTTGCAGTTCAGTAAGTGGCCCTAACACCAGTAGGATTATTTATATTTTTGTGACATACCATATCCCAGAGCTACCTGAGACTCTGTGGTATAACCAAGGAAAAGAAGAAAATGCAAAAGGAAGGAATCAACAGCTTGAAGCCATAGGTGGGCAGAGGACATTGTAGGGAAAGATAATTATCCTAGAAAAAAAAATTAGCAGAACTCTGGTAACTGATTTTCACCAGGCTACAAATATGGGGTCCAAAACAATTTCTTCATTGTTCATATTAAGGTAAGTTATACCTAAACTGGAAAATCTAGTACAGGATGTCTCAGCCAGGTGCCAGGTCTGTGCTCAAATAAATCCAAAACAGAGGGCCTTAAGCCAGAAAGGGGTACAAGTGAGAAACCTTGGCAAATGATGGGAAACTGACTTCCCCAAAATCTGACTTGCCAGGGGAAGATACAAGTATGTTCAAGTTTTTATAGAAACTTTTTCTGGGTGGATAAAAGAATTCCTCATCTAAGCTGAAACTGCTCAAATAGTAGCTAAAAAGCTCCTCCAGGAACTGGTCTCCCAATTTGGCCGCCCCCTAGCCATGGGGTCCAAGAATTGCCCCATCTTTCATATCCAGAACTTCTCAATTAATAGTCAAAGATTTATGCATAGAAATGAAAATTTAGTTGTACATATAGACCTCAGATTTCTAGACAGATAGGAAGAATGAACAAGATGTTAACGAAAGGCTAATATATGTTTCATTAGTGTTAGATGAAAGGTAGATTTACTCCTTTTGCTTTGCTTTACTTCTTCCCTCTGCCTTACCTTGCTTCTGCTGTTCCCAATATAAGGAAGGATTTACTCCCTATGGGATTATGTTTCGAGGGCCTTCCCCAATGTTTTCCCAGCTCAGAGACCAGCAACTAGTAGACCTTTTTAACTATTCCCTTCTCAAGTCACTACTGACCTTCCAGCCCTCCATAGAGGTTATTTATTAGAATATCTGTGAGACGCTGCCTACCTTCAAGCCCACATCTAGTTTTCCCATGTTCTAGCCCAGTGATACTGTCTAGGTCAAACAAGTAGTTAAAGGGACCCTGGAACCTACTTCAAAAGGACGTTACACTGTGGTCTCTTTACTTCTATAACTAGGAATGTTGTTGGCGTCACACCATGGATCCACCATAACCAGGTCAAGAAAGCAGAATCTGTAGCCACTGTTGTCAATGGGCTGTCTCCCAGACTATGGAACCTTTAAAATTAAGGTAACAGTGGGCCCCAGGTCCTTCTATTTCTTGCCCCTCTTTCTCTTTCTGAGTCTTATTTTTGGTATGATCATGGTCCAACCCCTACCATCCTCAGGCCTATACCTGTGAATTGGGGAAGACTGATAGAAGAGAGGTGATAGCTATGTAACTGATGCCCCGTGGAAGTTTCTGATGGTATTAATAAAGGGATGATGTGAGAGTTTATTTTTTGAAGTAGGAATACAGATTTTACAATTCTATGCATGTTCTGTGACTTAGCTCCCTAATTGCCAAAAGCAAGATAGTTTCCATTATAAAAATTTGGGCCAACTCCCAAGGAATGCACAATAGGAAAATGTAATCAAGTAGTGATAAAATTAAATTAAAGGTCTGGAAGGAAGATTCTGGCCTTTAGAAAACCAAGAAAACCTGGGGAATTGAACTCTATGCTATAGAAATGGACCCTGGGGATAGGTTTACAGAAGATAATGTCCCTCAAGGTCCCCAGAACTTTGGCTCCTAATAGAGATTTGCTACCTGCACCAAATCCCCAACTAACTCTCCACTCCAAAGCACTTGACATACTAGGGGCCAGAGTCCCACCTATTAGCCAGGAAGTAGAGAGATTCATATCCTTATTTTCCACACTTGACAAGATCCACTGCTAAGTTAATCATTTCCAGGCAGAAATTGGCTGGAATTGCTGGTTATGCTTAGTCTCGTGGCCCAAGGATAGGATATAATCAAACTGATAAAACTCACTGTGACTGGGGGCAGCCCAAATCAACATTAGAGAATGTACAAGGGACTGGAACTTGTCTGATATCCAAAACCTATAATTTAGGCACTTCCCCTTATTTTGATTCTTGCTATCCTGTCTTATGGGTCAGTTCATACGGACAACAATATTAGTGAGGTCCTGAGACTACTTGGTAGGCATGTACTAAGGTATTCTGCTCCAGGTGTATCTATATAAGGGGAGAAAAGGAGAAGATATTTTCATATGAATCCTGAATTTAATTAAAAGAAAAGAGATTCATCAGTTTTCATTCTAATTGGAGATGGAGCTGGGATAACTGGTGCTATAGTCATAGGTACACCAGCCTTTATCATGTGGATAAAAACTTTAAGGAAATAAGTAGATCAATTAATCAAAACATAGAGGTATTAAATTTCTATTTCTGAGTTAGAACAACAGTTAGTCTCTTTTGCAGAAGTGGTCCTACAAAATTTGAGAGGCTTAAACTTACTTCTAATGAGATAAGGAAGAATACAAATGACTTTCAGTGAAACCTGTTGTGTCTGTGTTAATTAATCAAAAGTAATTAGAGAAAATCTTGCTATGGTTGGGGAAAACCTAAAAGAGAAAGAGAAAAAAAAAGGCATGAATCAGATAACTATTACCAGTCCCTGTTTTCTTGGTGTCCCTGGTTAACTAATCGGCACTAGTTAGGCCTTTAATTCTCACTTTGATTGGATTAACAGTGGGGCCCTGTATTTTAAATTGCCTAGGCAATTATGTAAAATAAAGGATTAATTGAGTCAAATTAATGATCCTTAGTACCATCTACAACTTTTTAGAACAGGATGAGTATGATTTGACTCATTCACTAAGACCAATAGGGAGTGTAAATGAGTAAAGATTTAACCAACTTGTCTCTGCTGAAGCCATCTTTGATTTCTACCCCATGCCCTGATGAGTCTCATGGGAAAGTAGTATCCACCCCTGTTCTAGAAAACCAGGATCAACATGTCCAAACTAACTATATGTTTTTTGGCTCTTACTAAAGTGCTTGGTTTCTTCTGTCTACAACTGCTAACCAGGTTGTAGTTTTTCTGTGTTCTTTGTCTCTAAAATCTTTCTGTAATGTACATTCAAAGAACTGCTCTGTGAGAGGTTGTTTATCTCCAGGTAGTTGCAGAACTGCTTAATACTGACTCTCTATTTGAACTTTGGTTATACTGAGTGGTCTCTGGATTTGACTCCATAACAATATTTTTCTTTTCTTTTTTTTTTCTTTGCCTGTTTGGTGTTCAAATGCTCCCTGTACCTGGGTTGGTATCTCTTTTTCAAGCTTTGTAAAAATTTATGTCATGATTTTATTGAAAATGTTTTCTGGGTTTAGAATGCATTTTTTTCAATGTCCATAATCTTTAGATATTTTTGTCTCTTAGATTTTATTTTTATACATAATATCTTGAAAATATCATTTTTATCTAATTATGTTTGTTCTCTTTGGAAAATTCTACTTCTTCTATCTTGTCTTCAGGTTCAGTTATTCTGTGTGTTATTTAATGAATTCTATTGGTTAGGCTTTCTGTGGAAGTTTTTTGGGAGAACTATTTGTTTATTCATCTATTTCAACATTTCTTACATCTTGAGTTGACTTCCGTATTTTATTTAGCTTTTTGTGTCTTGTTGGAATTCTTGCAAAATTTTATTTTATTCTTTGGTCTCTTTGAATATACTTATACTTTGAATATACTTATATTTTGAATTATTTGTCTGGGTTTTTACCTCTCTCTCACTAGAGGCAACTATGAGATCAATCATTTTGGAGAAATTTTCTGACCTTGGTTTTCCTTGTTCTTATATTACTGTGTTGGGACTTTTGCACTGTGATTTACTTCATTACTTGGATTTATTATTTTTTTTTAAATATCAACTACAGTCTTTTTAAAACATCATAAAGCATACATTTATCTATTTTTCCTGTTGGAGAACACACATATGCTGAAGTATCTATGATTTGGTCAAAGGAAAAATAGCTCTTTTTCTATCATGTAGGTTTCTGAGATTAATTTCAGAGTGCTTGGCTTTGCAACTTAGCAGCTAAGCCACCTCAATGGCCCTTGGTTTACTCTTTAAACTGAAGCATTTGCACTGCTTAAGTGTGGGTAGTTTGTGAGAGAACTGAGGTGTATAGTTAAGAATTTAGAGCCTTAATCTAAAAGCTAAGAGGTCCTGCTATGGTTTTACATTATTCCTAATTCAGATTATTAACTGCAGGATCAACTATATCTTCTGTATCTTAATACTAGGCAAACATCATACTGGCAGAAACATTGGTGTTGTGGGAGCTGCAGATTGCATTGCTACCACTTTGCTCCCAGCCGACTGGCTAGCTTATGCCCCGAAATAACAACACACTAACTGTATTCATATAAACACTGCTTGGCCCATTTCTATTAATGTGTGTAGCACCCCAAGGTGTGCTTACCGGGAATATTCTAGCCTACATCCATCCTGGGTCGGAACTTCATCGTATCTGCCTCAGAGAGCAGAGCTATGGCATCTGTCTGAGGCGTCTTCCCTCACTTCCTCTTCCTCCCAGCATTCTGTTCTGTTTACTCCACCCACATATGTTCTAACCTATCAGGGCCAAGCAGTTTCTTTATTAATTAACCAATGACCTTCCTCCATCACATTGGTCCTTTTCATGTCAAAAAAGTTTATCAGGTATTTCTGGAAAAATTTTAATGACAAATGATGTAATTCTTAGTTTCCTCCTTGGTATTCTCTCTAGCACTGCTCTAAAAGTTTTCAAACTACTGTTAAGAACCAAAGCAAGAGCTAGACTTACTTCATCCTTTGCAAAATGTTATTATTTTAAGTTTATTAATTTTGAATACTAGCTATATTTGAATAAGTGAATAAAACAAATGAAAAATTCGGCATCATTATTTGTTTTTCCTTACTGTGGCATCAATCCAAGTTCAAACAGCACAATTTTTTCTTATTTTACTAATAATATTTATACTCTTTGCTTATGTTACATAATTGTAGCAATGTTTGTTGTCAGAAGAAAGTGTATTTCTGCAAACATCCCTTAGATATGGTATATTCAAGGAAAACATGCTGGAGTCATCAATGGAGCTTGGAATTAAACACAAAAGGGTGTAATGTATGTCACAGGCAGTTACCTGACATACAATTAAACAATGCTGAGCAAAGCATAAATATTATAAGCAGCCATTCTCTCTTGACTATGCATGCCATATACACTGCTCTCAAATAAATGCCTTCTTTTTCAGCACAAGAAGTCTCGGGCTTACAACTGCTTCCAAACATGAGGTCCTACATATCATCTCTCTAAGAAAGGGAATTTTGGAGGATGTTAAAAGTATCCTATCATTCATCATGCAATTCAGAACTTCCCCTGGATATTTTTAAAGCACATTTCAAAAAGATAAGAAAAATGGATGTCTGCTCATAGAAACTTCAGGCAAAAAAAAAGATGAATTCTGAGATTTAGTCAATTGTTCACAAGCAGTTTATCTTAGTTTCTTTCAGGATTGAGAAATAATGCTTTCTTCTCTTTATCAAGTGGCTTTGTCATCTTTGATTTTTTTCCTTTAGGAGGGTATGAAGTTAGTTAATGGAAATCACAAAGCTAACCCTAGAAAATTTGAATTAAGATTCTACTCTAATAATTCTGGTATTTTGGTATTTCATAGAGATTCAGTCTATTGGAGAAGTGAATATTTTGTCTGTGAAACATTTTCAATTGTTTTTAAACATGTCTTGAAGATTTACTTTTATTATTTGTGTCTATACATTTGTGTGTATTTCTATGTAAGTGAATGCCACATGTATGCACTTGCCTATAGAAGTTAGAGGAGGGTTTCAAAAACCCTACTACTGGATTTAGTTGTGAACTTCCAGGCATGCATGCAGGGAACTGAACGTGGGTCCCCTGGAAAAGCAGCAACTGCTATTAACCAATGAACTGTTTTTGCAGTTCCTTAGTTTTGAGTGTGTGTTCTATACTTTTTGTAGTTTGCTTTTAAAGTTAGTGATATTTCTAGTTAAACACAAAATTCAGAGAAAATATATTTTTGTAAAATATATGTGTCATTTTGGCAACAATAAACTGTTTTCCTGGGGAACAAAAATTTCTGTGGAAAAAACTTCATGTGCCCTAAAATTGATTGGTCATTAGCATTGAGTAAGTTTCGGGAACATGGATGCATTCATTTTTCCATTATAACTGAACAGTCACCATTTTTTACACCTTCAAATTAGGAGCAAAATGGAGAAAATAGTAACAATAATAATGTAGCAACCTTTGGATACAGTTACAATATGTAGTGTAACCCATAGTTTCGTGCGTGGCTAAGGGTGCTATTTTGGGAGGGTGTGGAAACTGGCAGGTAGGGCCTCCCTGGAGAATGTGTACTCTTGTGGGTAGGCCTTATGGGGGTATAGTCTATCTCTGATTCAGGGTTGAATTCTCTCTAGTTCCAATTCAATATGTTAGAGCAAGCAGCCACAACATACTCCTGCTGCCTCTCCTGCTGTGATAAACTTCATCTCCTGAAGCACTCTAACAAAGTTTTTTTCTTATTTATTTTTATTAGATTTTTTCATTCAAAAATTTACACTTCCTCCCCTCCTCCCATTCCCCTCCCACTCCCCCATTCACTCTCCTCCCTCCCCCTCCCTCCTTAAGAAAGAGCAGAGAACCCTGCCCTGTGGGAAGTCAAAGGCCCTCCACCCTACATCCAGGCCTAAGAAGCTTTGAAGACTGGGGTCCCAAAAAGCCATTACATGCAGTGGAAACAAGTCCCAGTGCCTTTATCAATGACTTCTCAGTCAGCCCCCATTGTCAGACACAGTCAGAGAGTCCAGTTTGATCATATACTCATTCAGTCCCAGTCCATCTGGATTTGGTGAGCTCCCATTAGAACAGGCACACTGTCTCAGTGGGTAGACCAACCCCTCGGAGTCCAGACTTCCTTGTTCATCTTCTCCCTCCTTCTGCTCTTCAATTGGAACTTTTGGGCTCAGTCCGTTGCTCTGGTGAGGATCTCTGCCTCTATCTCCATCCATTGCAGGACAAAGATTCTATGGTGATATTCAAGATAATCATTAGTGTGATAGTGGGGCAAGGCCAGTTCAGGCACCATCTCCTCTGCTGCCCAAGGACCTAGCTGGGGACATCCCTGTAGACACCTGGGATCCCCTCTAGAGCCAAGTCTCTTGTCAACCCTAAAATGGCTCCCTTAATGTAGATATCTTCTTCCCTACCTCTATATCTGCCCTTCCTCCATCTTCACCCTCCTATTCCCCCAAGCTCTCTCCAGTCTTTCCTTTCTCTCTTCTCTCTCCCCCTCTCCCTATGAAGTTTTCTGAAACAAAGAAAACAACCCTTTTACCCTGTTCATTTACTTATTTTTGGATATTTGGTCATGGTGACAAGGAAAGTAGCAAAAACAGTCTGAAACTACTGTTTCTCTTGTGTTCTCTCAGTCCAGGAAAAAATTTCCATGATTGAAAAGGTGTTGATGAAAGAAAAGGGACATTTTAACATTCAGTAATACTGAGTACATTCTATGGAAACCAATATTTGAGAACTCCTAGCTTTGATGTGTCTTTGAGGATGTGGTCATCATTTTGGGTCTCTGTATTTGCATCTGCAAGAGGGCAATACAACATTTACCCTGTGACATCCCAGGACTGGTCTGCTACAATAGCTGCTGCATGTGAAGATGCTTTATAAACACATAAGTACCCAATGGTCCTATTACTAACAATAACCTTCTTCTCAGATTCTTTTGCTTTCTTCTTTCCTTGATGGTAGTTGACATCATTGTCAATGCTGTTCAGTATGACAGCTTCCCAGGAGAAGCATTTCAGTGTTCACGGAAATCCCAGAGACAACATTAATGCCATTCAAGTTATCTGTGTTGTACACACAGTTCTGCATAGAATACTAGGTAATCAATAGTCCTTCCTCTCTGATGCTAACAAAATGAATGATCAAAGCACCCTAAGTAGTAAAGAGGCCTGACTTGTTTAGAAATTCAATGTGTATTATAACCTTTGTCTGGGGTAACTGCAGGAGCAAGGGAGCCAGCAAAACTAAACAGAAGACTGCTTTGCTAAATTCAGAAATGTTAGAGTCCTGGGGACTTTTAACTAGACTCAAGAGTTATCTATCTGTACCTAGCTGAAGCTCTTCATAAAGGCAAAACAGGGTGGTAAACCAGAGAAGTAGTATGTAAATCAGTAGATGGACCAAGCAACAACTGAAAGTTAGAGAGACACAGTAGATAGACATATAAAATTAAAAATATACTTTTGATGCATTTAAAAATTCACATAAAGTAAGCCAAGCGGTAGTGGTGCATGCCTTTAATGCCAGTAATTGGGAGGCAGAGGCAGACAGATCTCTGTGAGTTTGAGGCCAGCTTCATCTACAAGAGCAAATTCCAACAGGACAGCTAAGACTGTTACACGGAAAAACCCTGTCTTATAAAACCAAAAAGAAAAAAATTCACATAAAGAACTGAAGAGAAAATGTACCTCTGATTTCATAGATATCAGTAATACATGTATGTTTAATATTTATTGATATTTTTCACAGTATTTGTGCACTTTCTGTTTATTTGCAAAATTGAATTAGTATTCTCATTTTTGATTACTGTGTCCCCTAAAATTAATATGCTGAAGTACTAACTTTAAATATAACATTAGGAGGTGAGGCCTTTAGAGAGTTATTAGTAATTAGACTGGGAGAGTATTAAGTGGAATTGTAAAAACAAGACAGGTAGAGGAGAGGTAGCTGAGAGTTCTACAGACAAAAGGGTATGAGCTGTCTGCTATATTGGATATTGCTTAAGCATAGCAGACCTAAAAGCCTGCCCCCATAGTGGCATACTTCCTCCAACAAGGCCATACTTCCTTTCACAAAGTCATACCTCCTAATAGTGCATTCAAACTCATGAGTCTGTGGGTGTCATACCTATTCAAACCACAGCATTTCATTGCCTGGGCTCCATGGACTTGTAGCCATAATACAATGCTAAATACATTTAGTCCAATTTCAAAAGTCTCCATATTCTATCACAGCCTCAACAATATTTAAAGTTACAAAGTTTGAAGTCTCTTTTGAGATTCATACAATCTCTTAACTATCATCCACTATAAAATAAAAATAAATAGATCACATACTTCTAACATACAATGGCTCAGGATACACATCAATATTTTTTTTTAAAGTCAGCGAAAGGGAGCATAGTGAGAAAATACTGGAGCAATGGAAGACCAAAAAGAGCTGGGCAAACTCCAAACTCTGTATCTCCACATTTAGTTTCAAAGCACTGTTCAGATGTACCATTCCTCTCAGCTTTGTTGACTGCAACACATTTCTTTCTTTCGGACTGGTTCCAATTCCTGTTAGCAGATTTCCTTGGCAGGTATCCCATGGCTTTGCTATCTTGAACATCTTTGGGTCTCCAAGGCTATCCAGGCTTCATCTTTACACCTTTATCCAACGGCCTCTCTTGGCCTCTATTCAGAAAATCCCTCACACATGCCTGGCTTTAGCAGCTTTCCTTAGTCATGGAAGAATATTCCATAATCTCTTCTATCAACTCTAAATCCAGAACAACATAGTGGATACTGCCAATTTCTGTTGCTTGCTGGGGCTAGAACATGGCCTCTTTATTCAATCACATCTTTACCAACATTCTGCTTTTGATGCTTTCCTCCACTGCCTAAATTAGCTATCTTGAACTCAAGGCTAAGCTGGCCTCAAACTCAGAGAGAGCTGTCAGCCTCTGCCTTCTGACTACTGAGATTATAGGCATGGAATAGCATGCCTAAAACCTAAGCTTTCCTTTATTTCCTTTTTACAAATTAGAAAATTAACTGGGAGCAGTCTTGCCCTGAGGTCACCATTTCCTTTATCCCATTTCTTAATCTGTTTATCTCCTTGAACATAGGATTTAACTTTATTACACTTCCTAAAGACCCTTTTCTCGTCAATACATACATTTTGTATTTTTGCTTGATCAGTTTGTTCCTTTTTTTTAAAAAAAAATAATCTTCATTAGCATTAACATTAATAACCACTTGACAGTCAATTCTAAGCTGTTTTAAGATTTTGTCAATGGAATTAATAAAAAAAAACCCTTTCACTTCATCCTCAGGCATACTTTTTGGATAAAGGCAAAAGCAGTCACATTCTTTATCAAAATATTACAGGAATGATCTCTAGGCAAAATACTAAAATTCCTTTCCTCTGAGCCCTCTTGTGCCAGGATCCCACAGTACACATCACCCTCAGTACCACTGTCTTCCATGTTCTTACTAGCATGGCCCATTCAGCAGCACTTAAAGTGTCCCGATGCTTTCCTAACACAGAGTCCCAACGTCCAAATCCCTACAAACAAAAACATGGTCAGGCCTATTATAGCAATACGCTAGTCTCTGTTACCACTTTTATGTTAGTTAAGGTTTCTATTGCTGTGAAAACCACAGAAACTCTTACAAAGGAAAATATTGAATTGAGGCTGTCTTCCAGTTTTAGAAAATTAGTTCATTATCCTTATATTGGGAAGCCATGAATCATGCAGGCAGACATGATGCTAAGAGTTCTACATCTTGATCTGCAGGCAACAGGAAGTGAACAGCCTACTGCACTGGGCATAACTTAACATGTGAGGCCTCAAAGTCTTCCCCAACAGCGACACACTTCCTTCAACAACACCACACGTATGGCAAAGAGGTCATACCTCCTAATGGATCAAGCAATCAAACACATGAGTCTTTGAGGGCCATACCTATTCAAACCGCCACAATACCCCAAACCATAAACATTCTAAATGTTCTTCAGAGGGACCAGTTGAACAAATTACTTATTTCATTATTTTTTTGTTAATTTGGTCACTTTCTGAAATTTGGATTATTTATAGTTTCAGGGCATAACACTTTCTCCTCCAAAACTGTCATAAATATTTATATATCATATGCAAATTTTGGGATTTTCCTTCTAGTAAAGCAGGAACATTTATTGATAGTTTAAAATGTTTATAAATAGTATTTTAAATATTTTTCTGCTGTTCATTAACTGAACATTCTATAATTTACTTAAATTCCGCCATACTTCCCAGACATTTTGGCATATGCCTTTATTTCCAAGTACTCTGGAATTTGAGGTCAGTCAGGTTATACAAGATGATCTTTTCTCCAAAACAAACAAACAAATAAAGAAAATAACATCTATAACTAAGTTGTTTTTCTTTATTTTTATTGCCAATAAAGGTTTTCAGAATAATAATAAATGTAGGCTGTCACCAAAACATAAATTAAAAAACAACTCCACATGTGTTCTCTTCATTCTTCTACAATATGCATGAGAATGTTGAATATTCTACCAGAAAAATTTAAAACATGTTTAAAATTCAGTTCTTCCTTTTCTTCACTTTTTTCTAGTGTTTGAAGCATGTTATTTTCAGAAAAAAATAGCTCCTTCTTTTTGTCTTAATATTAAATAGCCTTGAGTAGTAGAGGACACATCTCAGTTGTTTTTCCATCATTTGTAAGGGGAAAAAAATGCCCAATGAGGACTAGGTTGTGTATGTTCAGTGTTGTGGTCCTCTAATTCTGATAAGCTTGCTTTTATAATATGGCAGCCAATGTCATACCAAAGACACAAAAGGTACAGCAATAGATAGAATTTAAAAAAAGAAAAAAGAGGGGCTGGAGAGATGGCTCAGCGGTTAAGAGCATTGCCTGCTCTTCCAAAGGTCCTGAGTTCAATTCCCAGCAACCACGTGGTGGCTCACAACCATCTGTAATAAGGTCTGGTGCCCTCTTCTGACCTGCAGGCATATACACAGACAGAATATTGTATACATAATAAATTAATAAATATTTTTTTAAAAAAAAGAGAAAAGAAAAGTCACCAAACTAAAGCATCAGTTGCAGAGCAATAGGATGAGAGCTGCGGGGAACACAGGCTGTACGTGTGTATGTGCATGCTAAGTGAAAACCTTAAACAAACAACATATTTTAATATTTTACATATGCTTTTGTTCAGAATGTCCTGGGACAAATTTTTCTGAGGAATAGTACACTGTCTATATTTTCATATTTTATCTTAAAGAGCAAGATTATGTTCACAGTACTTAAAATTCAACTCCTGTAAATCAGCAATGATCTCCAGCTTCCTTTATCTCCCATACCCAAAGCTGTGGACTCTGGAGCCACCTCATTGATGTTTCTCCATTCTTTGTCTTTTCTCTGCTTTTAGATACATATTCCATACATTTTTGGTAGCATATAAAATAAGAAGTGTCAATGTGAAAGTTTCATGCACAGAGAATTCTGTAATTTTCTCAGTGTGCCACCTTTTCTTTCTGCGTCATCAGTATATTTGCCTGTCTTGTGCCCCAGAGGCTCTGGCTTATAAGTCCGTATGTTTTTTTTCTTGGATTTCTGGGATGTAGATGCCACTGCACAAATAATGTAAGCTGGTCAGAAAACTACCAGTTGCAAGAAACCAGCCTGGATGAAATATTAAAAAGGCAGAAAAAATAAGGGATGTGCTAAAAAATGGGTTCTTGGTTTGAACATGCCAAACTTGATGGAGAAAAGCCAGCAAGACCTTAACCTAACAAAAAGACCTATAGGCAACTAACCAAAGACAGAAACTAGAGAGGTGACCTTCTACAGAGATCACACAAGCTGGTTGTTCAGAGCCAAGTGTTCAGTCCTAGAAACAAGCAAACAAGTAGTATTTATGGACAGAATATATTATATTTAGGAATTATATATTATATTTAGGAACTTCTCCCCCCCTCTCTCTATATGTGTGTGTGTGTGTGTGTGTGTGTGTGTGTGTGTGTGTGTGTGTATAAAGTATATATACACATATATATTTTCTTGCAACAACAATTATAAAAAGAAAAAGTCATGAATTTGAAGAAGAATGCAGAATAGTGAATGAGAGGGATTGAGGCAAGGAAGGTAAAGAAGAAATGTTATAATTACATTAAAATCTCAAAAATAAAATAAAATAGTACCTGACAAAAAAAATCATAGAATTGGTTTCAAAGTAATTATTTGATAACTTAAATATAAGAACCTGATAAAATGTTTTATCATCTTTGTTCTTAGAGAATTAACTTAGTTACTATGTTATTGCTGTGAAGGCAAAGTGTTTGTCACACATGATGAGAAAGATGCAACCAGGAGATAAAATAAATAAAAAATTTAATTAATAATAAAAAGAATGGTTCTATACTTAGTCCCTTCTCTGGATATGACAGTCTCACTAGGTGTGTTTCTTGTACTAGTGATATTTGTCAGAGAAGCTTAGTTTTTCCATCAAAGGAAACTTCATCTCTCCTTACTTCTATGTCTTTCTCAGGAGTAATAGAAAAATTAATACAAACATAATATTTTAATTCTATAATTCTTGCAAATTATTTCTAGATTACTCTATGTCTGCTGCTTACTCTTTACATAATATTTTTTAAAACTATTTTTATACTCTTTATTGAATCCCAGATGATATTCTGGAAATAGAATCTAGGACTTGAAATAGCATTCATCTCACAGTAGTTTGATCTTTATTAGTAAAATTTGAAGACATATATTCATTGTTATCAGCTTTTTGATCAACAATATAATAACCTCTCATGGATATGAACCTATCAAACCATGTCTTACACAGCTCAAAGCGGGCAAGTTTTGAACCCAACTTCCTATAAGAAAGATAGATAATAGATAAGCAGAGTTATAGATAGATTATAGATACCCACACATACACATTTATACACACACACAGAGAGAAAAGTTTAAGGATAAGATATTTAATTTACAAATGTAGTTTTAATATTATGATATATTAATTTTATTATAGAGGAAGAGACTCTGAGTGTAAATACTAAGTGTCAACTCAGTCACTTTCAGAAGCACCAGGAAATTGGAAAAAGATTACATTTAAGGGTGTCTGTTTCTGAAAGAGAATAATATTTGAATTAGGGATCAGGTACAGGTCCCACAATTTGAAGGGATGTAGTCCACCCCAGGGGGCATGACTGCAAGTGAGAGGTGGCTAGTCACATTGAATCTGTCATGAGGAATCAAAGAGAGAGAACTGAATTCTGTAATTCCTCTCACTTTCACTCTTTTTAAATTTTGTTCAGTTTGGAACATGACCCATATGATATGGTGGCTCATATATATGGTGAATTTTCCCATCTCCATTAAACTTCTCAGTAAACACCTTTACAGAAACACAGATAGGTATATTTTCCTGGTGATCCTAAATCCTTTCAGGTCTATACCCACATACCACCTCTGCCAGTTCTGAGTCATCGGGTTTAATATGAGTTGCTTTTATGTTTCACTGTGTGTGTCAATGAAATGGAAATGAGAAGTCTAGTTGCCTTAGAGATTTCCATATGTGTTGTAAGAGATCTCAGAACAGTAAATGGCTATCAATAGTCAACATAAATATATATTTGCAAAGATGATAGCACTGAGATGGACAGATGATTTAGAGACAAGACAAATACTATGCCCAAGGAATCATGAATGCCCTTTTAAAATTACTCATGAAAAGTCAAAAACAAAACCCGAACTATCTAGCAGGGTAAACTTTCTGTAGGTTTGCTAAAGTGTTTCCAAGCTTTCTCAAATAATTTCCAGTACTTCTTTAAATGATTTCTGAATCACAATTAATAAAATATCAGAGACAAAAATTGAGGTTCAACCTGAAGACCAGAAAAGCAAAGCAGCCAGCCACTGGCTATTGCCTCGACCTCAGTCTGAAAATGGTGATTCTGCCTTCAGGAAACATCACAAAGAGACTGGGACTGAAAGCTGTCTTTTCTTGTTTTATAATCCTCTTTAATTCTGGGATTAAGGGCATGCACCACTACTGCATGGTTTATATGGCAAACTAGTGTGACTACTGAGATTAAAGGTGTGTCATTGTGGTTACTAGGATTAAAGGTGTGTGTCATTGCTACCTGGTCTGTAAGGCTGGCCAGTGTAACTGTTTTACGTTTCTGATCCTCAGGCAAGTTTCATTCATTAAAATACAAAGCCAATACCACTACAGTTTTCTAGTTGATTATAGACTTTAAGTAGATAGCTGTCAGTTAGCTCCTGTGTCTTTATCACAAATATACATGTAATTTATGATGAGTACTAGAACTATTTTATAGGCCAGTTGCTCTATCATAGTCACCTATAAATGCATGGTAGCTTTTTTTTGAAATCTAATATGAACTTGGTATTGCTAACACCGTACAGATATGTGAAAACTGCAGAGTAAATGGTTTTGACAATGATCAAAATGCCATGCACCTGAGAATAATTAGGAATTTTAGTCTGATAGTTATTATTGTCCTTGAGAGAGGAATTCCTTGCTTGCTTCCCTCTTCATAGGAGAATATCATTTTGTGTATATTTTATGTTGCATTTATTTGTCTCTTTAAACTATATATTTTGCCTTGGCTTGGCTTGATTTTGACATGCCAGAGGAGACATTTGACACAGAGTTAGAGTCACTTGGGGTGAGAACAATAAAGGTATACTACAAAGCTGAAAATACAGAAGTCAGGCCTTTGGTAGGTAACTGGATCATGAAGTCTGTAACAACATCAAGGATTCATAGCTAAACTGACATTTAGGAAGTGGTAGAGCTTTAGGAGTTAGGTCTTAGCTGCCAAAAGTATGCCAGTGCGAATGCCTCAAGTCAATGCCCTTGGAGGGTCCATATTGTCCTTGATTTATATCTTATATAAGTAGACTTCCGTCTACTTATATCTGTCTCTACCTAGTGGCTCCTGTTGGATAGGCAGGTTTGGTTCACCAAAAGTTCCATGTCATAGATTAAAACAGGTCCCCGGTAGCCATGGATTAAAACTTTTGAAATTGTAATCCAAAATAATTATTTTTACCTCTGAGTTGATTCATCTCACATATTTTGTTGCAGCAATGAAAGGTTGACAGTTGTTTAAGAGTTGTAAGCTCAGCATCTTCATCTATACAGTAACAATTTTAAAGTATCAATTTCGTAAATTGGTTGTGAGGATTAAATAAGATATTAATGTAAAGTATTTAGTATAGCATCTGATATGTAGGTAGTTATCTTAATCACTGTTCTATTGCTGGAAAGAGACATCATAACCAAGAGTACTCTTATAAGAGAAAGCATAGTATTGGTGGCTATAGTACAGCTATAGAGAGTTAGTCCATATTCATCATGGACGGGGGCATGGCAGCAGGTAACCGAGGTGCTGGGGAATTACTGAGCACTACATGAGTAATTGCAAGCAGAGGGGTGAGGGGTCTGGCATGGACTATTGAAACCTCAAAGCCTTCTTCCAGGGACCCACTTCCTCCAAAAAGACCACACCTACTTCAACAAAAACAAACTTCTTATCCTTTCAAACAGATCTACTCCCTGGTGGCTAAGTGTTCAAATATATTAATTAATGAGAGCCATTCTTTTTCAAATCACCACATTAGCAGATATTTATTTGACTATAAATACTGGAACTGTTTCCTTGTTTTCACTTAGCTTTGTTTGTCCATTTGGTCTTGGAGTCCCAGATGATTGATTGTAAGACAGATGAAGTAATTGAGCATCTCTTCATCTGTATTCGTTACAGGTAGATGTGACTACACTGAACATGTAAACCTAAGGTTAAAACATTGTACTGAATCAACAGTGCAATCCGTTCCCTAAAAAAGTTTGTCTTGCTTTTCCACAGTAAAAGCTAGATGTTTTACTTGAAATTTAGTTGAGGAGCAACATAAAGGGATTTGTTTTCATTACGTGAACTTCCCTTGCAGACTCACTGGATTTTTTTGTTGTTGTTGTTTTGTTTTCGATATTGTAAAGTTCTATTTACTACAACACCTCTCCAACTTTCTCCTTTGTTACAGTAACTGTTCTTGGGATTGCATTCTATGCCTAGACATAGAAAAAAGAGACAAAATAATCAAGCCTCAGCAATCAGTCTCCATAGTACTTAATCAGAGCCATCAGATGAGAATGCTCGGTGCCAGATATTTCCTCTAGACATGACATAAATGTTGTGCCCACCAAATCTCAACAATATGGTTGTCTAAAGAATACCTGCACAATGACAACATCAATCAACATGTCAATGTAGATGGGGGAATCCCATAAGCCCCTACCTCCTAGATAAAGATTTATAGGAAGAGCTTCAGAGAGAGGTCATGGTTATCATTTCCTTTTACTTAACGTTTTTCATTTCCCTATAATAATTATTTTCTTATCTCGTTCATTTATTGTCGTGCTAAAGTGCAAACAGAATAATCACACCACTTAGGCATGATAGCCCCCACCCGAGACATGATAGCAGGTACTCAGTAATATTTATTTATAATGTGTGTCCCGATAGGGTAGAACTGGTTTGCATAGTGTGGTAAATAGGTATATGATTACAAGTACACAGTGTGCGTATGTGTGTTGTATGCATGTGTATCATAATATTGCTTACATCTTAGAACTTTCTTTAAGATATTAATTCCTCAAAAGCTTGATCCACGCTTGTGATGCTTTAACTAAAGAATGAAAATATCATCCTCAATTTCAGAGGCTGAATCAAAACTACTCAGAATGGAGTCTGATACAAAACAATATTTGTGATAATAATAGCAAAGAAATAGGTGTTCTTGGGGAGACATAAAAAGAAATATTGATACACCAATTATCAATTGATTCAGACATGAGATCTGGGTTGGTAATCAGTTTGATATTTTAATTTTGATTCCTTCATCCACATTATCAGTTCTTTGATTTACTTCATCTTTATTCTTAATTATCTTTATATTCCATTCCCCTGATCCTGATTCTTACTCCTTTCTTTTATCCACTTCTTATTCTTGATAACTTGGTTTATCTTTCTTGCACAGTTATCAGTTTCTAACCCTTTTCCTTATTTTTGTCTGATTTTTCATCCTCTATTTAATCTCTTGATCTTTCTGTAATCTCTTTTCTTTGCACGTTATCTTGTTTGGAGAGTTGTCCTTATCTTCATAACTCATAGTCAAGCTCAGGGGAACATTCAATCTTAAAAGTACTTAGTCTGTAAATGGATTACCAGTTGTCACAAAGGTTTGCCTTGGCAACTTGTCTGAAAGAACCTTGCACTCAGTAAAGCCAGGGGGCTTTTGCAGACAGCTTTTCTCTTCTCTACTCCCCACACTGTGAAGACCTCAAGCAGGACTCTAAGAGAAAAGGCACATGGGAAATTCCCTTTACACCTAATCATTTATCTTCTCTCAGTTTCCCCTTCCCAGCTGTGTTTCACAGCTTTTTAAGAGTAGAGTCAGTTTGGCACAGACCTGCTACATCATTCATATTCACACTGATATTCTAAAAGACCTGGCCTCCTCCAACGCACATGTTTTCCAATTTCAATTTACTTTTCATTAGGAATTGGACAACCCCTTACCAGCCTGCCTGTCAATTTAAGCAGGGCCTCTCTCAAGGGATTATGCAGTTGCAAACTGAAACATCTATATGCAAATGAGTCTTTCAGTATTTGCTATCAGGTACTACAAAAATTTTCCAACCCTTCAAAACTTCTTTTACAATCTAGAGAAAAAGAAAAGGAAAAAAATTCTCTTCACCGCAGAGACAGAAACCCTAAAGAAAGAGACAGCGTTATCTCCCATCCTATGCACTTTCACCCCATCCCCATTCACCTTCAAATAACTGCAGAAGATATAGAGTCCTCCTTTCTCTCCAGAAACACAAAGTGTAACCTAAAACAAGATTATATTACAATTCTAATTTGTTCAAAGTAAATAGCGGAGGTACAACAGAAAGAAGAGTTTCTTGAGGTGAAATATATAAGAAAACTCCTTCTAGATTTAAGTCAGTAAATAAAAAGGTCTTTCCTAACATACAGAATTTGCTGCTATTTTCACAAATAGAGAGAAATGGCATTGCAAATATGGTTTATGTGTCATAGCCAAGTAATTTCTTTTGATTTATAAGGTACAAGGCATGGCTGTTAGATATTATAAGGCCCAGGCAAAAGAGGCTATTACTGTTTGATTGAATTCATTTAGAGTTAATTTCCTTGTATATGCATAAACATTTAAATAGCTAAGTGGGTTTCAATTTGGGCCTTCACTATTTTGTTGAATATTGCGTTTACAAATGAATTCAAACCTAAACAAAAGGGACAACCGTCATATAGAAGACTCTCATCTTCCTCACAAACTCACCTAGAGGCACCATTTTTATACATTTCTTTATCTTAGTATTATTTTATTAACATATATTAATTATACACAGTAGATTTCATTATGACATTTTCATACACACATATTAATTATAATAAAAATTACATAGATCATACTTATGGGCCATTCCCAGTCCTGACACCATCCCACCCCTTCTTGTACCTTCATCTTCCAAACGGTCCCTTTTATACATCCATGTATTTGGGGGTCTATGTGACTCAGTAAGGTTAATTAGTGATCCTGACATGACACAGCTGAGGGGCATTTACAGGGTCATGAGAGTCTTTCCAGCAGCCACACAACTGAAGCAAACTTCCTCATCCTGGAACTATTAACTGCGTACAAACCATCAGGGAGGGTCCTGCCACATGGACAACTCCCCTGCTCCACTACAGAAAGCTGCTGGGCTCAATCCCCTGAAGGTCTTGTGCAGGGAAACTCAGCTGCTGTGGTTTCTTAAAGCAACAGCCACATCACACCCGGAAGCGAGCATTCCACCATACTCCATCTTTTTCTTATTCCCTTGCACTGTTCCTGCCACCTTTCCCTCCATGCTCCCTGAGCCTTGGAGGAAGTGATATATTCTAGATGTCCTATTTATGGATGAGCATTCAATAGTCACTTATTCTCAGCACTTGGACCAACTATAAGTCTCTGTAGTAACCACTGACAATTTCAAAGAGAAATTTCTTGGGGCAAAGCTGATAGCACCAATAATCACTTGGAGTGAGTCTCTGGGAGAGTTCACCTGAACACGGAACTGAAATTCTTGCTTCTATCCTCTCTACACTTAGTTAAGCCTGTCTCCTTGAACTGGTGTTCTGTAGGGGAGGAGGGGCAACTGGGAGCCCTGGGCTTCAGCAGCTCCCTCTAGGGATAAGGGTGGGCTAGGGTGCAGAGCTTGGTGACCAAAGTTTTAAGTCTTTGCCCGGTGGGTTTCAAAGATCCTAGCCTCCCTATACTCTGTTTGTCTTCTATAATTACAGGATGCCATTGGTAAGAAACTCTTATGGGGCAATTTCCACTGTACTTGCCAGGGTGGCTTCCAATGAAAGACCCCCGTGCCCACGTACTATGTTAAACTCTGCTGAAAATTTAGCTGGGCCCCCCGGGCTCAGCCAATGCTAAAACTGGATATCTATGGGTTGCAGACTCACTGAGTCAGCTAAGGAGAAGGAATACTCCACTCCCCAAGACATTCTATCTAAATTGTCAACTTGCTGCAGGGTGTTTTATCTGTCTTTATGCTTTTTCGGGGAAATTTGAGAATAGACATGGGGGCATTCCCAGGATGAGCTAAGCCCACCAATTTGAGAGCTTGTGCTATACTACCCTCTTATGTAATCATTTTTCCTATAAATATGGCTGTTTGAATTTGCCCGGGGTGCTCAGTTGGCATAAGCTGCTGTTGCACCTACAGGCGCCTGCGTAATCAATAAAGACACCTCTTGCTGATTGCATCTTTTGGTCTGGATTATTGAGTTTGGGGGACTCTCCCATCACCCTTGAAAACGAGGGTTTTCACCATCTATTTGTGCCCACTTGAAATGCATCCTTCATTGGATCAGGCTTGTAAAAGACAATCTTTAAGGTCTGTCTTCATTTTAACATTTAACAGACATTAAAACCTATTTTCATTTTAATTCTCCCTAGGACAGGGCCATCTTAAGACATAAAACTTATTTTAGGATTGAATGAACATCTTAAACCAAACAGGGCTAAATCCTACCTGATCCTAGAGTCACTGAAAGAATTCCAAACTGAGTAAGAAAGAAGACTTCATTTGGTTTAGTAAGTTTGTTTCCAAATTATGGAAAGCGATACAATAGCTAGCATATTATTTCAGCTTCTTTATTACTGCTTTCGACTGTCAATCAAATTCTCTCTTTCCCTCTCCCTTCTCTCTTATCCATCCATCAGTCATAGTTAGCAAGTCAGTAAGTAGCACTCCATGCTTCTACTTCAGTTCCTGCTTCCAGGTGCCTGTTCTGACTTCCTTTGATGATGTACTGTGATATGGAACTGTAAACCCAAATAAACCCTTTCCTCCCCAAGCTGTTTTATTCATGGTCTTTGGTCACAGCAATTAAAAACCCAATGAAGACAGAAGCAAACATTTCTTCCTAATCCTTTATTTTAGGTGCTCTTCTGTTGCTGTGGGAAAAAAAAATGACCAAAATAATCTAGAGAGGAAAAGATGTATCATACAGATTTTTAAAATTTATTTATTAAATACAGACTTATTTATTATTAGATTATAGGTAACCATTGAGCTATGGCAAGAATTTAAGGCAGGATCCTGGAGATAGGAACTGAAGCAGAGACCACTGAGAAATGCTTTTTACTGGTTTTTTAGTTACCTTTCTTATTAAACACAGACCCACTTGTTAGAGGTGGGACAGCCACAGTGGATTGGGCTCTCTTAAATCAATGAACAATTAAGAAAATGCCTCATAGATATATCCACAGATCAGTCTGATGACAGCAATTCTTCAAGTGAGGTTTCCTTCTCCTAGGTGTATCAAATTGACAACCACAATTAGTGATCACACTTTCTAAAACATTAACATAGAAAATGCCATTTATGGTGACCAATATCTTAAGTCCAATTTCCTGGTCTATAATTTCTCATTAAATGAATGGGTTGTTGAGTATCATTTGACACTTGCTGACTTTATGCAAGGAATATATAAAGGTGATCTCTGTTAGTGGTACAATATTATTCACAGTAGACGTTATCAAATAGACATTCAATAAAGAGGATGAGGAACATAAAAGAAATGATAGTTAGCAATACTTTATCTAGGACAATTTTAAAAGGGATTTTAGAGAAGTTAACAGTGAGATGAAAGATGCTGACTAGACTAATAGGAAAACAGAAATCCCTATTATCATGTCTTAGCTAGGATTTCTATTGTTGTGAATAGACACTGTGGCCATAGCTGTAATTATTCAGCCACAGATAATGCTGCACTTCCAGGTTATAAAGGCAGGCACATGCAGACGGGCCCTGGGGAACAAAGGGCCCAGGGTGGCCCACGTGAGAGCATGCGTGGTTACCTCCACGTGTGACTCAGCTAAAATCCTTGCATGCATGCATGCGTTGTCCATCTGCATCTCAGCGTATAACATAGTCAGGCCAACCCCCTGTGCACATGTGCTAGGCAGCTTTTAAATCCTGGGCATGCTCTCTCTCTCTCTCTCTTCTCTCTCTCTCTCTCTCTCTCTCTCTCTCTCTCTCTCTCTCTCTGCACACCGATCCCCAGGCCTGTACGCACCCCCTCTAATAAACTTCTAAGTGGGTTTGTATCTCATGTTTCCTTCTCACTCACGCCGGGTAATTTAAACAGCAATTTGTATAAAGGAAAACATTTAAACTGTGGCTTACAGTTTAGAGGCTTAGTCCATTTTCATCATGGCAGAAAGCATGGCGGTATGCAGGCAGACATGATGCTGGAGGAGCTGAGCATCCTCCATCTTGCTTCCCAGGCAGCAGAAGAAAAAAAAAGAGAGAGACTTTCACACTGATGTAGGTGGGTCTTCTATCTATCTTTTGTTTCATTGATTATTTAATAAAGAAAACTGCTTGGCCTGAGAGGTCAGAACATAGGTAGGCGGGAAAGACAGAACATAATGCTGGGAGGAAGAAGGCAGTGAGGCAGACGCCATGCCTCTCCTCTCTGAGACAGACGTTATAGCTCTCCTCTCCAAGATGGATGCAGGTTAAGATCCTTCCTGGTAAGCCACCACCTCATGGTGCTACACAGATTAATAGAAATGGGTTAATCAAGATGTGAGAATTAGCCAGTAAGACGCTAGAGCTAATGTGCCAAGCAGTGTTTAAAAGAATACAATTTCTGTGTAATTATTTTGGGTAAAGCTAGCCAGTGGCCGGGAGCCCCTCCTAGGCAACAGGAAGCGGCCCGCTCCATCTACATCACACTGGGTTTAAGTTGAACATATGAGACTTCAAAGCTGCTGAAGGCTTTGAAGTGACTTACTTCCTCCATCCAGACCATACCTCACCTCATAATACTTTCATTTTGCGGGTCAAGCATTCAAGCATATGAGTCTATGGGACCATTCCTATTCACACCACCACACCATAGGTTCTTGATAAGTCAGGAATTACCTGAAGTCATTAGACACAGTTTCAAAAATACAAAATAATTTGTAGTTCTTTTCTCCGTTTGCAGCTACTGCTGTGACTCTCAGATCATTAAAGACGTGGCCTTCTTTATTTTTATTCTGCATCCTAACACATGCTTTCAATCTTGAAATTAGTCTTATGTCTAAAAGAGCTGCTGAGTTTCAGTGTTTACATTCCTATTTTCAGTAGGGAGTAAGAGGAAAGATGTCAGGGACCAAAGGCCCCAACATATAAAAGTATTTTTTTTCCCTAACTGGACTGGTACGTAGACACGAGAAATAACCAGACACAGTTTACACCATCATCACAGAATCTCAGGCTTGTCTCCATCCTGAAGATCTACCCACATTTATTATACAAAACATCCTTCCCCCCACACACAAGGTAACCCAAGGAGGATACCTCATTAATATTCTCTTTCAGGGGGGCCTGGCTAGGGAAACACCTGCAACTTAGTCATCAGCTTTGGCAAATACCACTCCCCAGGCTATCTACATTTTTAACAAAGGAGAAAGAAACAGTACATCCTGGCTATTGTTGGGGCAGTCACAGCCTGTCTGCAGGGTTACATGACCACCTCAGGTGGGACCTATGGCTTCAGAGCCTGACTGCTACCCCATATAGAAGTGTGGGCCTACAGAAAGGCAACCCATAAAGAGGTCCTTAAGCCTGCCAATGTGTTTTAATCTATCTTTACACAAAGAATTTTTTTCACTTCTTATTAGCCACAATAAACTAGAATATTTCTAACCAAAATAAAAATGAGAATTTGCTTTACAAAAAAAGGGAAGAATTGTATTGTAAGAAAACTTAAAAGGCTTTGATTCAGGCATGCAAAAATCATTTAAGTTCTGTCTTAATTTTAGTTAATTCCCAAACAGAACTTGTGCCTAGGTGGTTTGAGAGGTGACTTAGAGGAAGTGGAGGAGTTAGGGAAAAAAAATCCCAGAAGTCAGGTTTATCAAACAAATACACAGAAGCCTAGTAAATTCGAAGTTCAAATAAACAGCCCATAACACTTTAGAATGAATCAAAACTTGTATAGAAAATATTTGTACTAAGGCCATCAGTCATTGTGTATATGAAATTGAGTTAGCTGAAATTTTATCTGTTAACCATAGAAAAGAGAAAGGCCAAAAAGGGTACAGTGGTGACCAGGTCAGGATCATAGGCGTTTTAAGTTGCTGGGCGTCTTCTGGGAAACCATATGGGGAACCCCAAGCATAAGCAACGGGTGAAAAGGAAGCTTCAGGCTTTTAACCACGGGCACCCATCTTATATGGTTCCTTCTCAAGACTGCCCTCTGGACAGCTAAATTCCTTACTACGTCCTCATTTTTCTGTGTTGTTTCAGCAGAGTAACTGCACCTTTATCTATTGCTATTTCAGCCAGCTATTGCAACTCGGCAGTTAGTGGCTTGCTTCTCTGGCAGCAGCCTGGCAGGAATTCTCTTCCCGCAGGCACTGACCCTGTTGTCATGCAAGGTAGCTTTAACTAAAATCTATCATTCTATTTCTGAATAAGACTTGAGATCCTAAGGCTGAGGAGAAAACCTGCAAACTCAGAGAGGCTGAGTAGCTAATCCTATCCTTGCTGGCATCCACCGAAGACCCCATGCTTCTGCTTCATCAAACCAGGAAAGGCTGTGCCACTCCAAACTTCACCTTATTACTTACTGTGTCTATCTCTCCATGAAGCCCTCTAATGCTCTATGACTGCTTCCTGTCCACTAGATGCTAATGCAGCCTCCTGACCCAAGGTTAATTTTATTTAATTAAGGCAAATGCAAGCTCTGGTTTCACCTTATGGTCAAATATCCCCAAACATTCTGACTTGAGGTTAAGCTTGTTTCCATGTATTCCGGGAGCCCTCCAGCAGAGAGGCAGGTATTCAGTGTGCAAAGTTTTTCATGTAGTCCCTGAAACTACCTGCCACAGGACAGGGAGATTCCAAGGTGAGCCAGGGAACAAGTATCAACAGCAGCAGAAGAGTGCCTGGGCTTTCTTTTATTGGCTTCTTTGCTTTCTTCTGTATTACTATTAGTAGTTGCCACATGTCTTCTTAACAACACCAGACTAAATCCTCCAGCCCTCTCCTATATGGTTTGCACTATTTGAAAGTCACAAGAATTTTGCCCTTAATAGAGCTTTGCTGAGGTGATGGCACCCAAAATATGCATTAATTTTCATGGTCCTAACAATTGATGTGCCTGGTCCAATAAGATGAGACTGGACAAAGCACTGTGATAAAGGATAGCATCCAATGAGTTCCCCATCATCATGACTGACTCTCTATAACAATGCAGAATCTTGCCAATATTTCAGAAACTGTGAGTCACATTGACTGTCTTCTGCAAATTTACATAAATCCCCAATTTCTAGCTTGTGAGCACCACTCCTCCTCTGGTTAAAAACATCTCATTTTATATGAATTCTTTACATAATTCTTTACAATAATTCTTAGCATAACTAAATGACCCAGCTATTACCGACTGGTATTTCTAGGCTATTATCTACTCATATTTATAGTATGAGTCTTGGATGAAATCTGAACATTGTTATATTTTCAAGTAGTTTCACTATCAGCAGACAAAATTTTTTTATTTCAAGAATATGACAAACTCTGTAGCTCCAAAGCACTCAGGGTAATAAATGGAATCAAAGGGTTGTATCTTCTTTTTGCAGGAATAGTTTGACAACCCTAAACACCACTTCTTTAAACATAGATGTACCTGAGTTTGAGTTTCAAACTTCTTGATTAAAGTGTAAGCCAGCCTGATTCTGTTGGCTGCAAAGCTGCTTCTTCTGTGTTACATTCCCAAGTCCTTCACTTCACTGTAGGATTTATCCAAGATACCCTGATTGATCTCTTAATTAATGTCTCAGGCTCTACTTTCCCAAGTGTAATTTCAAATGTGTTTGCAAACAGGTGAGCCTGGATTTCTCAGAATAGTGAATAAGAAGAACAAGATTTAGAATAAAAGAACAAATGCATCTTTTAAAATAAATAATGTGTGTGTGTGTGTGTGTGTTTGCTGTCTTTCATGGTTACAAATGCTGTAAATGTCAGTTTCTTAAACATTCAATTTATATCTAAGTTAATGCTAGGATAAAATGTTTATTGACAGAAAGAGAGGATTAATATGTGCCTTTCAGATGTTGCAGCCTTCAAATGAGCATCTCGGACCACACATCCATCGGTGAAGAAGACTGCTGTGGTTTGCCATCAAGAATGCCATACTGGTTAATTTTATTAAGAAACCTGTACTTTTGTAGCTCAAACACACTTTAAGGATCATCTATCCCAACTCTCTCATGTCATGGAAACAAGAAAGCCAAGAAACTCCAATTATTACCCAGGGTCATTCAAACACCAAATGGCAGGACTGGGATTGAATCTATCTTCTTGACACCCATCAAGTGCTGTTTCCACTGAATCATATTATCTGGCCTTTACAGGGCCCCATATATTGATGAAGGACAAAAGAGTATCCAGTCTTTCACTCATTATTCATCGGGTCATGTCAGGAGCCAAATATAAAGTTGTCCCCCATCTCTAATAAACGGAGGCTCTGACAAACTTTGCATGGCCTTCTTCCTGTCTCCTAGCCCATATCTTCCAGGTAGTGCCTCTCCGGGACCCTGGAATAACTGAACTGCCAGGCGGGCTACTAACCCTAGACTAAGTAGCCCGCCAAGGCAATCGACAGGGTCACATCATTGGTATCTAACTGAGTTTCACTAGAATTTTCTATGTCTGGTAATGAGATTATAATGCTAAACTATAAACTCCACCCTTTCTCATCTTTAACTATATAAACTGTACTCAGCTCATCAATAATGATGACCATGTAACTGTCTATCAGAGAGAAGAACTCAAGAAGACCTTCTGAAAATGCTATTATTTTATTAATGTTTTAAATCATGTGGACTAGACTAAATTGATATATTTTAAATAAGACATACGTTATCTTTAAATAGAAACAGTGGTGTGGACAGATGTACTGCTATACATACACCCAAATATACATAACATTCCATACATTCATATGCACAAATACATTTACACACATGTATACACACATACACATAACACACATACTATATATATAAACTTAAAACATATCCATTCACACACATATATGCTTAACATTACCATACACATAAAACACACACATATATACAGCATACACACTCACACACATACTATGTCCTCCCTTGTGAGAGGTGCAACTACAAAAAATAAAATAAATCTTGAAGTTCTCAGCCATCTCCACAAATTCTAACAGAACCACTGTTTTCTCTACATTAATTATAGTAATCTGGGCAAGTTGACCTTTATACCCAGTAGTTTTGTCTTCCAGCAGAAACACATCTAAAATCCTGAAAGATCAGTTACATCGAAGCCATCGGTCATTTGCTTCTGATTTAATTTCTTGGTCTCTGCTATAAAAGTAAAAGATTGAGTGATATTTGGGCTACTGGGAGCTTATACTATGTTTCCCTCTTTACTGAGCAGATCTACAGAAAAAGGGAAGATACTTTACCCTTATATATCCAGGATGAGCTGTGTCCTAATTTCTTTCATACTTACTGCTACCATTTCTAGGTCATGGAAAGTCTTAGAAAACCAATGTTTTCTTTACTTCCACTGAGTAAATGAGATGCAACAACCATTTTCAGTGGTTGAGAAAATTGCATCAATAGCATCCCTTTGGTTGGCTTATGGTAGCATGCTAGTCCTCTAATGAAACTTCTAGCTTCAATTGCACCAATAGCATCCCATTGGTCTGCTTGTGATAGCATGCTAGTCCTCTGCTGAAAACTTCCAACTCCACACAGATCAAAGGTCATTTGCCAATATTTCACCCACCTACTAATCTTCTATTCACATCCTATGAAAGTATGGTGATCACTCATTAAATTTTATGGGGCAGATGAATATGGATCTAGCAAATAAAGGCAAATTCACAAAGATTATCCTACTCAATATCATCACTACATATACATACATAAAGTAAACAATTGTAGATTAACTTTTATGTTTTTCAAATGTTTATGAAAATATTAAGCTACATATGTATGTATATTTTAATACAGTAAAAATCACCTAAAATACATGACTTTTTTTTACTTTTTGGTGATGAAGTTTGAACCTTGGGATTCACATATGCTAAGTGAAAGGTTTCTATACCCCAACTCTGCCAATGCAATAATGCAAATCAAGCTGAATTGAGAATTAAAGGGCCAGGTTTAATAAGTAAAATTCTCTTGGATGAGCAAATGAGTAAATGAATGAGCAGATAGATCCTTAATTGGGACAATGGGGAAAAGCAGAGGGTAGAGGGTCCCAGCTGCTGGACAGACAATTCATTTAATAAGTAAAATGGCCACTAGAGAGGAAACGGGGAGAAGAGACTGAAAAACCACCTGACCCATGTCTAAGAGGCAGTTTAAATACCCTGTAGTTGTGGTTTTAATTAGCCCTGGAAAGGTGCCATCCCTTGGCAGGCCTTTTCAAAAGGAAGCAGGGTTTGGAGGGGGGTGGGCCGAGGTGATGCTTACACCTAAACATTTCAGACTCCTTGGGTGTGCAGATTCAAGTCTGGCTACTTTCTGCAGGCATGGGATGATGTGTGGAGGTGGAGTTGGGGAGTCAGTGGGCTCACGCTAAGTGTGGGACATGTGTGAAAAATCATTTGGTTAGCTGCCACTCTGGAGACATCAGGAATCTGTTTCTTGAAGAAGTAGAGAAGGGACGTTGCTAGGAGAAAAAATAGATCACTATCATCAGTCCTATGAATGGAATTAGCTGTGGGGAGGGTGGGGATTGTTACCAAGAATGAAGATGTGCCCTGGTTTTACTGCCAATGATATATGAGCAAGGCAGAAGAACAGATAGGCACTTCATTGGAACATCTTAGAAAACCAGAGGGTGGAGGGTACCAGCTGCTGGACAAACCATTCACTCTAGAGAAGTGCCAGCTTGAGCTTGGATAGATGCTCCTAGTATTGATATCCCAGGAGCTTGTAGGGATGGCATGCCAAACTGAGGAATGATGTGTTTCTGAGCTGTCAGCTCTGCTGCTTTCTTGGAGGTTGTGATTGCCTCCATCCATCCTGTAAAGGTGTCAACAAGGGTTAAGATGTAACAGAGTTTTGTTTTGTTTTATTTGGTTGTTTGTATTTTTGGAGTGGGCCTCTGGGTGAAATCAACCTGCCAGTTGGTGTCCTCAGAGCTGGTGCAAAGACTGGCACATCTGAACAGCCCCCTGTGGGTTGGCCTTGGCATATATCTGGCAGGAGGAGTAAACCTGATTGGCCCATTTGCTCTAGACTCTCACTGGCTAACTCTCACAACTTGATTAACCCATTTTTCTGGTTTATGTTAGCCATGTGTCTCAGTACCTTTTTTCAGTGGGACAGATCACATCCTGCTGCTTCGGTGATCTGGGCAGGAGTGGGAGGAATCAACTTCCTCCTTCCCAGAATTCTCCTGTTCTCATTACATCATTTCTACTTCCTGTCTGGTTTTCCTGCCTATATTTCCAGCCTGGCCAATCAGCATTTATTTATAACATGATTGACAGAATACAGACAATTCTCCCACACCACTATGTTTGAGGAAGTAAAGATAATTTTGCCTATATGGGGATTACAAATTGCTCCTGAAAAGATTCAAAGAGGAGATTCTATTAATCACCTAGGTTACAGAATAGGTTTTAGGACACAAAAGGCACAAATTAGGAGAGACCGGTTACAGACTCTTAATAATTTTCATAGATTGTTGGGAGACATTTCCAGTCTATGACTGGCTGTTAGAATAACACCTTATCTAATAATTCATTTAAACAAAACCTTAGATGGTGACAAAGATTTGAATAGTCCCAGAGAGTTAACAGCTGAAGCAGAAAAGGAACTGACAATGGTTGAGGAAAAATTACAGGAGGTACATGTAGATAGGGTGGATCCAAATCTTAGTTGTATTCTAGTCATATTGGCCTCCAGAATTTCTCCTACAGGAATTTTAATGCAGAGGGAAGACACTATTTTAGAATGGATCTTTTTACCACACAAACCAAGTAAAAAATTGAAAACTTATGTAGAAAAGGTCTCTGAATTAATTATAAAAGGTAAACTGAGACTTTGTCAACTAGCAAATATAGACCCAGCAGAAATTATAGTGCCTTTCACTACTGATGAAATAAAAAAGTTATGGGAAGACAATGAACCGTGGCAAAGGGCTTGTGCTAATTTTTTTGGGAGAAATTAATAGCAACTATCCAAAAAGCTGTAGACTTAACCTTATAAAGATATTTAATCAGGCTTTCAGTGGGCAACTGCTTTAAGCTCAGAAAAAGCTGACTCAGTAATCACACATTTATTAGAAGTTATGGCCATTATGGGTATACCTTCACAAATAAAAACAGATAATGATCCAGCTTATGTCTCTAGGAAAATGAAACAGATTTTTGCTTATTATAATATTAAGCATGTTACAGGTATACCATACAATCCTACAGGTCAAGTAGTCATAGAAAGATCAAATCGAACTATAAAGGATATGTTAAATAAACAGAAAGGGGTGGGAAATGCCCCCAGAAATAGATTACATAATGCCTTACTAACCTTGAATTTTCTTAACGCTAATGAGAAAGGAACAACAGCAGCAGAAAGACATTGGATAATGGAAAAATCTGTTGAACTAAATCAACCGGTTTATTTCAAGGATGTGCTGACCTCTCAATGGAAGCCAAGAGATATCCTATGTTGGGGAAGGGGTTTTGCTCTTATTTCTAAGGGAGAAGAAAAATTGTGGATACCATCAAAATTAATAAAGGTTAGATTTGAAGAGGAGAAATCTCTTGGAAAGGAGAAATGATAGCATCCGCAATGATGATAATCATACAGGTGGTAAGAAAAACATAGAATGGAGGCAGGGTTCTGTTCTTATCTCCACAGGAAAACACTCATCGTTAAAAAATTCAAGGGACCCTAGATGTTTGAATATTGACAGATAGAAAAATAACTCTCCAATAGGGACTATCAAGAAAACTGAATAGGTTCTGTGAGTATGGGGCTCTGGGATATACTAAATCATATTTTTAAATTTATAGAGCTGGTTTTGGAGTTGAACTCTTGGCTCAGTCCCTCTCTCATTCCAAGCCTGTTGTTAAGAGAAAAACCCAGAGTTTCTGGAGTTTCTGTCTTATGTCAAGAGCCATGATATGAGACAGAAATATGAGTTTAGAAAACATCTTCACTTTTTCTTCTATTTATTATACTTTTCATTGAATATATCTATCATACCTTTCATTGAATATATGTATGTCTGTATATGTCTATATAATTAATGTTTAAGTTTTCCACAATGAACAATGAGTTTTTTCTGCACTGATTTTTGAAGTTTCCAGGAAGAAAACAGGAAAGGAGATGTGGAGCAGAGGAGAAAGAGGAGGGTCCTCGGCCTCTTCTGACAATCCCAGAAAACCTAGATAGTAAAGAGGCCATGGTGGCGTTCTTTAACACAGCTATAGCCAGTGCTGAGGAGAAGCAGGCCCAACTATCCATACAGTTGAGAGAGCAAAAGGCACGTTGCTGGAGCTTGGCTCACCTGGCAGTCCCAGTCCAAAGTAAGCTCAAAGAGGAGGCAGTGTTTCCCAGGAGTGTGAGTGACTCTGTGTCTAAGGAGAGCAAAGAGGCCCTACATGTAGCCATGGAGAAGCTGCATAGTCACTTCTTGGAGGTCATGCAGGGTAGAGCTCAAAGAAAGAGTAGAGGAACTTGAACATTGTTGCATCCAGCTTTCTGGAGAGATGGACACCATTGGAGAGTACATTGCTCTCTAGTTGAGCACATGTTCATGTGGCACAATTGAGCATCCTTTGGATATAGACCCAAAAGTCATATTACTGAGTCTTGAGGAAGATTGTTTCCTAAATTTTCTGAGAAATGTCACACTAACATCCAAAGAGGTTGTACCATATTTTTTTTATTTTCTTTTTTTCCTTTTTTATCTTTTTTCTTTTCTTTTTCTTTTTGTGCCCTGACTTCCTTCCCAAACTCTCTCAGGTCTTAAGTGGGTTTTGGTGTCAATTTGTTGTACGTGGCTGCTTGTTTGTTTCCTGACCACCCAGACTCCTGAAATAACTACACAGAAACTGTATTAATTAAATCACTACTTGGCCTATTAGCTCTAGCTTCTTAATGGCTAACTCTTACATATTAATTTAACCAATTTCTAATAAACTGTGTATTGCCATGAGGCTGTGCCTTACTGGGTAAAGTTCCGGCATCTGTCTCTGGTGGGGCTACATGGCTTCTCCTGACTCTGCCTTCTTTCTCCCAGCATTCAGCTTAGTTTTCCCCACCTAGCTCTGTTCTGCTAAGCCACTGGCTGAAACATATTTTTTAATTAACCAATGGTATTCACAGCATATAAAGGAATCTCACATCAATAATATGAACAAAGGGGTCAAGACCATAATGGGTGAAACCATAGAATCAACTGACACAAGCTAAGGGGAAATCACTGACTCTGCACTGACAACTGGTGAATCTGCACAGGACCAAACTAGGCCCCTGGAATACAGATAATAATGGTATAGATTAGACAGTATATGGGATCAATGGCAGTGGGACCAGGATGTAACTCTGATGCCTGAACTGACTTTGTGGAGCCCATTCTTGATGAAAAGATAACTTTCTCAGCCTAGGCATTGGGGTAGGGAGTACCTTTGTTTTACCTCAATAAGGTGATATGTCAGATTTAGTTGACTTCTCAGGGGAGCCCTTACCCTCTCTGAAAAGCAGGTTGGGATGTGGTGGGGAAAAAGAAGGGGGAGGGGAAATAGGACTAGAAAAATAAGTATATAAGAAAAATAAACAACTAATTAAAATTTATAAAGAATTCTTAATTTGATATTGATATCATTCATAGATAGTATATAAAATATAGTCAACTCTTGCATATTATTTCCATATAGATAATTGTATATCCGAATAAAAGAATTATGCATTTAAAAAAATAAACCTTGGGTCCAAAGGCTGAGGTACCAACTGTTTGACAGAACATAATCACAGAGAGTTAAAGGGTATTTGAACAATGACAGAGAGACACACAGGAAGTAGTACAGTAATCATAGAAAGTTAAAGGATGTCTTTAAGATGACAGAGAGATACACAGGAAGTAGTACAGTAACCATAGATAGTTAAAGGATGTCTGTAAGATGACAGAGAGACACACAGGAAGTAGTAGGGGGGGACTTTCTGTAATCATAGAGAATTAAATGGTGTCTGTAAGATGCTAGAGAGACATATAGGAAGTAGCAGGGAGGGCTTTTCTCTAATTATAGAGAGTTAAAAGGTATTTGTAAGATGATAGTAAGACATGCAGGAAGTAGTATGGTGGGGCTTTTTGTAATCACAGAGAGTTAAAGGGTGTCTGTAAGATGACAGACACACAAGAAGTAGCACAGAGGGCCTTTTTGTGGTGTGGGTTTTTGTTTGCTTGTTTGTTTCAGCAGAGCAGTAGGGTTCTTTCTTTTGGATATGCTGGGAAGATAGAAACATTTGGTTCCCTAGTCTTACTGAGAAAAAAATGATAGAAATTTTTTCAAGACAGGGTTTCTCTGGGTAACAGCCCTAGCTGTCCTGAAACTAGCTCTATAGACCAGTCTGGCATCGAACTCACAGAGGCCTGCCTCTGCTTCCAAGTGCTGGGATTAAAGGCGTGTGCCACCACCAACAGTGAATGATACAAATTTAACTAAAAGCTATATTTGGTGGCAGCAACACAGCGAATTCCTGCAGGAAAAAAATTCCTAACAGGCTACAGGCAGAGCAGGTGGACCAATAGCTGGCTGAAACAGCAGTAGATTAAAGCACAGCCTCTCTGGGAGTGAGAAAAAAAATAAATTTGGCATCCAACACATGGGATGGATGGACAGTTCACACCAGTAGGTTGCTGTTGCTTGCTGTTTGTTGTACTCCAGGAAGTGGGCTCATACTTGTAAATCATGGAAGGGGTTCAAGCCCACAACTGATTGTGCTGTTGCTGAAGATAAAATGAAAAGTAAGCAGATAAACTGGGGAGTCCTTAAGGAGAAAGGTAAATAATATTTAAAATAAAAAAAACATTTCATTGTTAAGAATTGGAAATCTCCCAATAGATCAGCCTCATTGTCACAGTGGGTGGGTGCACCCCTCGCGGTCCTGACTTCTTTGCTCATGTTCTCCCTCCTTCTGCTCCTCATTTGGGCCTTGGGAGCTCAGTCCGGTGCTCCACTGTGGGTCTCTGTCTCTATCTCCATCCATCGCCAAATGAAGGTTCATATCCAGGCGGATAACTATATGCTTTTCTTTGGGTTCACCTTTTTATTTAGCTTCTCTAGGATCACAAATTACAGGCTCGATGTACCTTATTTGTTGCTAGAAACCAATTATGAGTGAGTACATCCCATGTTCATCTTTTCGGGTCTGGGTTACCTCATCTATTGGGAGCTCACCAAGGCCAGCTGGACTGGGACTGAATAAACATGGGATAAAACCGGACTCTCTGAACATGGCAGAAAATGAGGGCTGATGAGAAGCCAAGGACAATGGCACTGGGTTTTGATCCTACTGCATGAACTGGCTTTGTGAGAGCCTAGCCTGTTTGGATGCTCACCTTCCTGGACCTGGATGGAGGGGGGATGACCTTGGACTTCCCACAGGGCAGGGTATCTGGACTGCTCTTCATACTGGAGAGGGAGGGGTAATGGAGTGGGGGGAGAGGGAAAGGAGTGGGAGGAGGGGGAGAGGAGTGGGAGGAGGGAGAGGGAAATGGGAGGTGGGGAGGAGGCAGATATTTTTTCAATAAAAAAATTTAAAAAGAATTGGAAATATCACAATGCAGGGAGTTAGGACTCTGGATACTGCTTTTGTGATGGCTTGAAAATGGAAAAAAATTAAAAGAGAGAATAAACCACTTAGCTGGGACTGATCTAATGCCAATTATAGCTATTATCGGTTTGGTAACTAATATTTTATCTTTAAGAAGTGGTTTCATAACAGTGACAATTCTGAAAATTTCACTGATAAATTATAAGTATTAGAAAAACTTACTATTGGTAAAATACCTTAGAAACAATTACTACTGATAAGATACAGGCTCAGTCTACCTGAGCTAATGGGAGCTCACCAACTCTAGCTAGACTGAGAAGTAACAAGCATAGGACTGATGGAGGAGGGTCATTTGTCAATGTGTTAATTTTATTGGTTAATAAAGAAACTGCCTTGGCCTTTGATAAGTCAGCCCTGAGGTGGGTGGAGTGGATAGAACAGAATGCTGGGAAGAATGGAGGTGAGGCAGACGCCATAGCTCTTCTCTCTGAGATGGATGCAGGTTAAGAATCTTCCCGGTAAGACACCATCTCGTGGTGCTACATTCATTAATAGAAATGGTTAATCAAGACGTGAGAGTTAGCAAAGAAGAGGCTGAAACTAATGGGCCAAGAAGTGTTTAAAATAATACAATTTGTGAGTTGTCATTTTGGGTAAAGTTAGCCGTGTGGGAGCTGGGCGGTGGGAAGCAGCCCACAACTCCTTCTACATAGGACCAAACTAGTCCCTCTTGATGTGGTTGACCGTTGCATGGTTGGGGCAGATTAAGAGGCCACTGGCAGTGGCACCAGGACTTATTCCTACTACATGCACTGGCTTTTAGGGAACCTATTCTCTTTGAATGTATGCCTTGCTCAGCCTAGATATAGTAGGGAGGGCCTTGGGCCTTTCCCAAACAATGTTCCTTTTCCTCTCTGATTACTGGAGGGGGATGGAATGTGAGGGTGTATGGAGAGAATTGGAGGGAGGGGAAGGGAATGGTAATTTGAATTGGTATTTTTTAAAACAATAAATTTTAAAAAAGAAAACATATACAAGCAGTACAAAGATTCATTAATGAAAATAAAAATATGAGTGATAAGATACAAGTCATAGAAAGACTTACTATTGATAAGATTCAAGCTTTAGGAAGACTTGCTAATGGTGAGATACAAGCCTTAGAAAGTCTTATTACTGAACATAACATTTTGACTGATGATATACAGCATTAGAAAGGCCTACTAATGAAAATAAAAAAGATACTCAGAAATAGAGACTGGAAATTATACAAGAGCCCACTATACCACTGAATGATAAAACTGAAGAGGGTTGGCCCAAGGTTATTAGAAAATCAACCATTGCAGCCAGATGGTGGTGTCACATGCCTTTATTCCCAGAACTTGGGAGGCAGAGGCTGGTGGATCTCTGTGAGTTCAAGGACAGCCTGGTCTACAAGAACTAGTTCCAGGACAGACCCCCAAACTACAGAAAAACCTTGTCTTAAAAAAAAAGAAAGAAAAAAAGATAACCAACCTTTGTTTATTCAGTTACTATAAAAGAATGACCAGAAGGTGAAAGGTATTCCCATGGTTATGAAGAAGCTAATTGGAATCCAGTAGAAATGTTAGATTGACAGAGATATAGGAAGCAGTTGTTTATGTATTAACACTATGTAAAGCAAAACTCAGAACAAAATTATCCCTCAAGAAAGAAAAAATTTAGCCACAGCAATATTGTAAGCAATATTGTAATATCCTTTATTACAATGAAGAACATTGGGGAAAGAGGAATCTAATGCCACAGAAAAATGAGACAGGGCTAGAGGTATTGATATTTCCCAAGACCAGTTTCTCAATGAAGGCCTATATGCTCATTTGCAAAAACAGTTTAGATCTGATGATTCCTAGTTGGTCCAATGTCAACTATTTTGAATGCTTGGGACAAGGATGAAAAATCTAGAAAAATGTCTCAGTCTTTTACTAAATGTATACAAATCCAAAAGAAGCCTTCACTAACATTTTTGCAAAAAATAGACTTCAGTTGTAAATAGAATACTAAAAGATACAGAAGTTAGAGAAATATTAATTGAAACTTTGGCTTTCAAAAGTGCTAATTCAGGATGTAAACGGGGGAATAGGCCTTTAATGGCAAAATCAGCACTCAAAAATTAATGGATTAGAAAGACAACTGATATTGGATCTCACACTTATGATGTTACTTTAATAGAAGTGATTTCTAAAATTTTTTTTTAAAAAATCCAAATGTCAGATGTTTTAATTCTACTAAGCAAGGTCATTTGAAAAGGGATTCTAGGCAAGAGCTTTCTAGAAACAATTTTTTTGTTGATATGATCTGAATTGAAAGCCCCAGGCCTCTGGAATATGCAGAAGAAGTGGCAAAAGCTGACAGTGTGAATACAGATCAACAAGGAACAGGCAAGGTAATCCTTTGTCATCAGGAAATGCTTTAGGAGGCCTCATGAAGGACCCAGTATCAAATATGATCTAATCATTCCCTCTCAGCACACAGAAACTCATTCACAGAGCAATACAAAAGATTTAATGCCTGTTGCTAAAAGCCATACTGCCCTGGATTCAATCAAGGACCAAACAACTTCAGTAGATAAAACAAAAATTTCAAGCGAGACAACATAGCAAGTATTTTCATGAACTTCTATAAGCAATCGAGAACCAAAAATAAAAATATGAACAAATGGCATTGTAACAGAAGGTTTGATAAAATCTTGGTATCCAGATTGATATTAAGCTTCTAGGATTTGGAACTTTATTTCAGGTAAAACAGAATGCAAGATGTAATGAAAGTATAGGGCCAGAAGGACAGATGGGAAAACTAGAGCTATATGTGACCAACAAAGCAATGAAATTGTGGCAACATAATATGTTAAAACAATGGAATACCCAGATTAATATTCCTTCAGCTTCAGAGCCAAAGGATAAATAAGGAAATCTTATGAAAAATATTGCAGCATATTATCAAGAATATCTATAAGATATAAGCATACAAAGACAAGCAGGGTGCAATAGGTGCTGTCTTTCAAAAGTACCAAGAGCCATACCTTTAAAGTGGTTAACTTGACAAGACTCTTTGTGTAAAATATTGGCCTTTGACATTAGAAACACAGGCTTTAGAACATGAGCAATTCAACATATTGAAGAATTGACTAGTCCTTGGAATTTTCCTATATTTGTCATTAGAAATAAATCTGAAAAATGGAAAATGATAACATATTTAAGAGCCATAAGTAAAGTAATCCAACCAATGGGCTCTTGACAGCCTGGAATTCCCTAACCTTACCTACAGGATACTCTATTATAAGGATTTCCTTAAAAGACTGCTCTTTACTATACCTTTAAAAGAATAGAATAAAGAAAAAATTGTCTTCATAGTGTCTCCATATAATAATTTCCAGCTTGTTAAAAGATATCAGTGGAAAATTCTTCCACATAGGATGTTAAACAGCCCACTTTGGGTCAATAATTTGTACAACAGCCAATAGAGGTAATTTGTAAACAGATTATTCAATCTATAATTTGACATTGTATGGATGTTATCTTCCTCACTGATTTAGATATAGATACTTTAGAAAAAATGTTCAATGAAGTAAAGTATTTTGCCTTTTTAGAGATTATCCTGATAAAATGCAAAAAGGAGATTTTATCAATTAGCTCAGATATAAGAAGGGTTTATAGAAAATTCAACTACAGAAAGTACAAAACAGTAGAGATCAGTTACAAACCCTTAATGATTTTTTAAAATTGCTGGAAGATATTAAATGACTAGAGCTTGCAAGAATACTAATAATTCAAGAACTAAGTAATTTATTTCAAACCATACAAGATACGGATTCAATCGTGCTGGAAAATTATTAGCTGCGGCTGAGACAGAATTGGCTCTGGTCAAAAATAAATTACAGTATGCACATGTGGATTACTTGGATCCAGAGCTTTATTGTATCCTAGTCATTATGGCTTTTACCCATTCTCCTACAGGAATTCTTATGAAGAGAGAAGACGATTATCTCAGAATGGATATTTTCAACACACAAACAGATTGAAAAATTAAACACTTACGTTAAAAATGTTTCTCAATTGATTCTGAAAGAAAATATAGACTTCATTAAATATCAGGAATATATTCAGCAGAAATTGTAGTACCTTTTACTAATGCTGAAATTGCATTATTGTGGGCAGAAAATGAACATTCATAAAGAACTTAAAATAATTTGGAGGGAGACATTAGCAACAAATATCTCCAAAGCAAGAAACTTCAGGTTATCAAAAGAACTTCCTAAATGTTCCATCTTATAATAAAAGGAACATCAATTTTTGGAGCCTATATATTCGAAACTGATGCAAATAAATCAAAAATGGCAAGTTGCAAATCAAGAAAAACCAATGGCTCAAAGCCCTTATGATTCAGTTCAAAAATCAAATTAAATATTAAATGTTTTACTCATGGATTTATTAAATTTTCCAGAACATATAAATATAGTTACTGATTCTCAATATGCAGAAAAAGTTGTTTTACATATTGAAACTTCTGAAGTTATTCCAGATGATTTAGAATTAATTTTGTTACTTACTCAACTACAAGTAATCAGAAAGAGAAATCATCTATTATATATAACACATGCCAGATCCCAAACATGTCTAAAAGCCTCTCTAGCACAAGGTAATGATGAGATTGATCAGCTATTGGTAGGGAATGTGCTATAATCTTTGCAATTTCTTAAGAAACAAGTAGTTAACAGCAAATGTTTGAAGAAAGATTTTTTTTATCTCATTGCATCAAGCCAAGAAAATCATAAGGAAATACTCTACATGTTCTTTGTATAATCAAAATCCATCTTCTGAAGGAATTAACTTAAAATATACTTAAATAAATAAAATTTAACAAATGAATGTGCTTTATTTTTCAGAGTTCAAAATATTAAAATATCTACACTATACCATAGACACTTATTCATAATTTCAATGTGCAGCTTCTTTAAGTTCTGAAAAATCTTTCTACCTTAACAAAGATACCACATGCCAAAAAAAGGAACTCCAAAAAGTTAGGGTTAGAGCAGGGTTTTGTTTTTATCTTTCTAGGAGAATCCAACCAAGGAGTCTCTTGACCACTGGACAAATGAGACATCCGAGGAAGAATAAATCATCCAGAAAAAATGTCCAAAGAAAAGGAGTAAATTGGCATAGCACATCTCAAACTGGGTAAAATTTCATAAATCTTCCCATATGCTTGTTTGTTTTCTGATCTCTAAAAACATAAAAGGTAAATGGTGTTTTTTGGTCCCAATTCAATTAAAAATCAAAGCTGGCTTTGTAATTGGAACATGGCTCTCTCGTTCTTTAAACTCAAGCAAACTTGTTAATAAAAAATCCAAAATCTTAGTGACAGTGTCCTTTGCTTTACAGAAGCTTCTCAGTTTTAGTAGGTCCCATTTATTCAACGTTGCCCTTAATGTCTGTGCTTCTGGGGTTATACCTAAGAAGCGATCACCTGTGCCCATCTGTTGTAGGGTATTTCCCACTTTCTCTTCTATCAGGTTCAGTGTTTTCGGGCTGATATTGAGGTCTTTAATCCATTTGGACTTGAGTTTTGTGCACGGTGATAGATATGGGTCTATTTTCATTCTTCTACAGGTTGACATCCAGTTGTGCCAGCACCATTTGTTGAAGATGCTTTCTTTCTTCCATTGTATACTTTTAGCTCCTTTATCGAAAATGAGGTGTTCATAGGTTTGTGGGATAAAATCCGGGTCTTCTATACGATTCCATTGGTCGACTTCTCTGTTTTTATGCCAGTACCACCCTGTTTTTATTACTGTAGCTCTGTAATAGAGTTTGAAGTCAGGGATGGTAATGCCTCCAGAAGATCCTTTATTGTATAGGATTGTTTTGGCTATCCTGGGTTTTTTGTTTTTCCATATAAAGTTGATTATTGTCCTCTCCAGATCTGTGAAGAATTTTGATGGGATCTTGATGGGGATTGCATTGAATCTATAAATTGCCTTTGGTAGAATTGCCATTTTTACTATGTTGATCCTCCCAATCCAAGAGCAAGGGATGTCCATCCATTTTTTGGTATCCTCTTCAATTTCTTTCTTCAATGCCTTAAAGTTCTTGTCATATAGATCTTTCACTTCCTTGGTTAGATGTACCCCAAGATATTTTATGCTGTTTGTGGCTATCGTGAATGGAGAAGCTTCTTCACTAACCCCGCAACAGACAAAGGTCTGATCTCCAAGATATATAGAGAACTCAAGAAACTAGACTTTAAAATGCTAATTAACCCAATTAAAAAATGGGGCACTGAACTGAACAGAGAATTCTCAACAGAAGAAGTTCAAATGGCCAAGAGACACTTAAGGTCCTGCTCAATTTCCTTAGCAATCAGGGAAATGCAAATCAAAACAACTTTGAGATATCATCTTACACCTGTCAGAATGGCTAAAATAAAAAACTCCAATCATAGCCTTTGCTGGAGAGGCTGTGGAGGAAGGGGTATCCTCATCCATTGCTGGTGGGAATGCAATCTTGTGCAACCACTTTGGAAGTCAGTGTTTCGGTTTCTCAGGAAATTCGGGATCAACCTACCCCTGGACCCAGCAATACCACTCTTGGGAATTTACCCAAGAGATGCTCTATCACATGTCAAAAGCATTTGTTCAACTATGTTCATAGCAGTATTATTTGTGATAGCCGGAACCTGGAAACAACCTAGATGCCCTTCAATGGAAGAATGGATGAAGAAAGTATGGAATATATACACACTAGAGTACTACGCTGCGGTAAAAAACAATGACTTCTCGAATTTTGCATGCAAATGGATGGAAATAGAAAACACTATCCTGAGTGAGTTATCCCAGACACAAAAAGATGAACATGGGATGTATTCACTCATAATTGGTTTCTAGCCATAAATAGGGGTCACGGAGTCTACAATAGGCGAACCTAAAGAAGCTGAGTAAGAAGGTGAACCCAAGGAAAAACATATAGTTATCCTCTTGGATAAGGGAAGTAGACAAAATTGCTGGGGAGAAAAGTGGGATCTTGGGGGTTGGGTGGGATGGGGGTAACAGGAGATGGGGAGAGAAATGGTAGAAGGGAAGGAGGGGGGACTTGGGGAAACAGGAGGATCGGGATAAAGGAAGGTTGGATAGGGGAGCACGGAACCACAATTCTTAGTTAAGGGACCCACTTTAGGGTGGGCAGGAGAATTGACATTAGAGGGGCTCCCAGGTGCCCAAGCTGAGGTCCCCAGTTAGTTCCTTGGGCAGCTGAGGATAGGGAACCTGAAATGACCCTATCCTAGAGCAATACTGATGAATATCTTGCATATCATCCTAGAACTTTCATCTGGCGACGGATGGAGATAGAGACAGAGACCCACACTGGAGCACTGGACTGAGCTCCCAAGGTCCCAATGAGGAGCAGAAGGAGGGAGAACATGAGCAAAGAAGTCGGTACCACTAGGGGTGCACCCACCCACTGAGACAGTGGAGCTGATCTACTGGGAGCTCACCAAGGCCAGCTGGACTGCTACCAAAAATGCATGGGATAAAACTGGACTCTCTGAACATGGCGAACAATGAGGGCTGATGAGACGCCAAAGACAATGGCACGTGGTTTTGATCCTATGCAATCTGCTGGCTTGGTGGGAGCCTAGCAAGTTTGGATGTTCACCTTCCTAGATATGGACGGAGGGGGGAGGACCTAGGACTTCCCACAGGGCAGGGAACCCTGACTGCTCTTTGGACTGGAGAGGGAGGGGGAGAGGAGTGGGGGGAAGGGGAGAGGGGTGGGAGGAGGGGGAGAAGAGTGGGAGGAGGGGGAGAAGAGTGGGAGGAGTGGGAGGGAAATGGGAGGCTGGGAGGAGGTGGAAATTTGGTTTTTTTTTCTTTCTTTATTGTCCTTTTATCAATAAAAAAAAAAATCCAAAATCTCTGTTTCCTGTCTGAAGAGCCTCTTACTATGAGACAGAAGGAAACCAAAATTAAGGGATTATTCTATTGCCACTAATCTCACAATCTTTTGGCTTTATTTGACTCTTAAACTTTTAACTTTTGTTAGGATATCAGTATCTCAACATCTATAAGATTAACTGGTCTTGCCCCATAGTCAGATTTATAACTATCTTAAATGTCATCATAGAACCTTCATCCAGCATCTGATAAAGAAGATGCAGAGATTCACAATGGAGCACTGGGCTGAGCTCCTGAAATTCAATTGAAGAAAGGGAGGAGCAATAATGTGTGTAAAGCAGTCAAAACCGTGATGGAGACACACACTGAACTTCAAAAAAGACCCAATACCTATACTCCTCAAATTGTTCCACATAATAGAAACAGAAGGAACATTTCAAAACCTTTTATGAGGCTACAGTTCTTTTGATACCAAAACCACACAAAGACTCAGCCAAGAAAGAGTTTTACAGACCAATCTCACTGGTAAACATTGATGCAAAATTACTCAATAAAATACTGGCAAAACAAATTCAAGAACACATCAAAAAGATCATCAACCATGATCAAGTAGGCTTCATCTTAGAATCTCAATGATGTAGAAATGATTCAACATAAGAAAATTTGACAATGTAATCCACATATAAAAAAACTGAAAGAAAACACGCATAGTTGTTAGGACTCCTTAGCCTTATTCCTCAGGGAAACGTATAAAATGAAGGCCTGCTAGTTGGGGTTTCTGTCCTGCCCAGTTCCCACATTCATTAGATCCCAAAGAATCACACAGAAAGTCTACATAAGTTATAAAACTGATTGGCCCATTAGCTCAGGCTTCTTAACTCCTATAACTTATATTAACCCATCATTCTTGTCTATGTTAGCCACATGGCTCAGTACCTTTTTCAGCAGGGCAGGTCACATCCTGCTTCTTCAGTGTCTGGACAGGACTATGGAGAGAGTTTCCTTCTTCCCAGAATTTTCCTGTTCTCATTGCCCACCTCTACTTCCTATCTGGTTGTCCCACCTATATTTCCTGCCTGCCTACGGGCCAATCAGCATTTATTTAAAATATAATTGACAGAATACAGAATTGTCCCTCACCAAAAAGGTGAGTACAATATCCACCCATCCCATAACCCCATAATGCAGGACAATCCGATCTACAGTCCCAGGACACAGAACAATCAGACGCAATAAATAATCAAGTCAAAGCAGGAACTCGGTTTATTATTGTGAGCCTCAGCTTATATGTTAAGTGACATCTTATGATGTGGGTGTACCTACAGGCAAGGGGAGACATCCCTCTGGCTGGAGTGGTATCTACCTAGATTTTGCTGTTTCATCCCACTTGGTAGCTTTGAGACTATCCTTCAAATTTGAGCCAGGCTTTTCTCTGTCCTACAGGCCTGAGGTACAGGCCCTGAGATGATATTGACTCACCATATCCCCAATTTTGTTTTATATCCCATCCTCTACCCTGGTCATGAAGCCAGAATAGCCCATCAGGGAGAGAGTATCCAGAGTTTTGACCTTGATATCATCAAATTGAGAGTTCATCGGTGTGGTGAGATGTATTAAGCCTATCATAATGTACTCAAAAGGGCCATAAGCTGTACCTGTTGAATATGTTTTTGGAATGTTTGTTTCAGTCTTTGAAGAGCACATAGGCCAGAAAGACACATCAATAAACAAATGGCCATCGGCCCAATTAGAGAAGAAATGAGTGTGGTAAGCCATGGGGACCAATTAAGCTAGGTCTTTTAGGATCCTTGACTTAAATAAATTAATATCTTTTTCTTAACTCATCTAGGGTTCTTTTAACTATCCCAGAATGGTCTGTATAAAAGCAACATTCTTGCCCAAGTGCGCTGCAAATTCTTCCCTGTTCCATAAATAGCAAGTCCAAGCCTCCAAACTTTCTTTTTTTTTTTTTTTTTTTTTTGATTTCCGAGACAGGGTTTCTCCATAGCTTTTGATTACTGTCCTGGAACTAGCTCTTGTAGACCAGGCCGGGCGGTGGTGGCGCACACCTTTAATCCCAGCACTCCAAACTTGTTGAACCCCAGTGTAAAAGCTTTGCTCTGTACCAGTTAGCATTGGATAAGTGATGGGAATTGGGGGGGGGGGGTCAGCCACTCTATTGAACTCTGCCCTAGTGTAACAGGCCTCCTTAAAGAAGACGATCCATTTAACACAACATATTGGGGTCCTCTCAATGTGGATTTAGCCAGATCATACTAGTCGTTGGGAACACAAGGATGGTAGGCTATCTCCTGAAGGAGGGTCATGGCCCAAGGGGAGTTGGGAAGGATGTTCTCATCCACTGCCTTCCTCAATTCTTTCAGGTCCTTAGATTGCCAAAGATATCAGGCTAGAGTGTGGGTTGGGTCAGGGGCAACCTTGGCCAGGAAGGCTTGGGGTCCATAAACCTTAGCCCTATAGGTCTTGGCATAAGTAGGGTTTAGATCCCAAATTCGCTCCACATTCCTCTGAGAGTCCCAACTTTGCAGTTCCTCCCAGAGGCTGATGTATTCATTTCCTCCTGGCAAGGATGGAGCCCCTTTATTTGTCCCCTTCCCCTCTCTTATTTTATCTTTTTCAGGGAAGCTGGGGGCATAAGGAGGCGGCCACTCCTCATCACAGACAATATCTACATACCTTGTTGTCTTTGCCTCTGCCTGATGAGTTCCTTCCCCCGGGACTGTTCTTCAGTTAATTTCACCCATTTTTGATTGTTCCCCTCATATGTCTCATTTCCTCCTATTTTTGGGTTATCTGGTTGCTTTAGGATTCTTAGACCTTTCCCAGTCTCTGGCCTTTTTCTTATCTGCCTTTGGGGGAGGCAGAGTAGTGGGGTGAAAGATGCCTTTAGGTCGGTAATAGTTGGATAGAATCCCCAATGATGGGGGTATATCAAAGTGTTCAGTTTCTCTGACCAGAGTCTCCACCTGGTTCCACATGTCCCATGAAAAAATATTCTTGGTGGGTACCTAGGGGGCCAGGGTAATCATATCCTCCCTCGCCTGGATTGTATTGTGGTCTGACAATTCCAGGCTTCAAGAGAGTAGCATGTATCTCAGCACCTTAAGCTCGGAGTCATTTTTGTGTGAAATTGCATTACCCATGGTGGGGTCCCACACATCTTGACCAACTGCTTAGCCCTGGGACCAGTCATGTCTTTGTTCAGGCACCAGTTGCTAGGCCCCTTTAGCCTTATTCCCCAGGGAAATATGAGTGTGCTATAGGTCCATTCCATAACCCCACAACACAGGGCAAGCAGATCTACAGCTCCACAACATAGGACAAAGAGATGTGGTATGGAATCAAGTCAAAGTAGGAACTCGGTTTATTACTGTGAGTGTCAGCTTATATAGTTTGAATAACACTGTGTGATGTGGGGGTACCTCCAGCCAATGAGAGTCAACCAAGCCATCCCTCTGGCTGGAGGGGCGTCTACCTACATTTTGCTGTTTTATCTTCACTCAGTAGCTTTGAGACTATCCTTCAAATTCAAACCAGGCTTTTCTCTGTCCTACAGGCCTCAAGGTACAAGCCCTGAGATAATTTTAGTCCAACAATTCATCTTAGGTTTTTATTACTCAGAAGAGACACCATGACCATAGCAACTCTTATGAAGAAAACATTTAACTGGGCCTGGCTTACAATTTGAGAGGTATTTAATTATTGTCAAGGCCAGAAGCAAGGCAATATGAAGGAAAAGGAACACATGATGCTGGAGAGGCTCAAAATGGAGATTTCCATTTGAGCCATAGTAAACAGGAAGTGAACTGTGTTTTAAACTTGGCATAGATTGAACGTATGAATTCTGAAAGCCCACTTCCATAGTGACATGCTTCCTTCAACAAGTTTACGCCTTATTTAAGAAGATCTTATGTCATAATACTCTTGACTCCTATAGGCCAAGCATTCATACACATAAATCCACTGGAACCATATACATTCAAACCACAATATTCAACAAAATTGTCAAAAACATATGCTGGAAAATAAGATAGAATCATCAACAAATGGTGCTGGACAAATTGGATGTCCACATGTATTTCAGAAACTAATTCTAAATGAATCAAATATTTGATCACGAAATTTAAAACACTGAAGATTCTAAAAGACATTAAGGCAGTACCCTACAGAATTCTGGTACAGGAAAAGACTTTCTGAATATGACTACATTTGCCCAGCTGTTGAAGCAAACAATTAAGAAGTGGAATTTTATAATACTTTAAAGCTTATTTACAGTTAAGAAACAACCAATCAAATAAAGGGAAGCTCACAGAGTTGGAGAGAATCTTTGCTAATATGTAGGCACACACACACACACACACATATATGTAGATTAGTATCCAGGAAATATAAAGAATTCAGAAAACAAAAGAAAAAATTGGCACCTTCCTTCCAAAGGCTTGGAATCTGAATAGAGAATTCTGAAGCAAGAAAAAAAAAATTAAAAAAATGGTCATCCCTAGAAATTAGGTAAATAATACTCAAAAGAATTTTAAGATTTCATCTCATTCCTGTCAACAAATATCAATGAAACTACTGATAACAAATACTGGTAGGTAAGTGGGGAATAGGAAACCCTCATCCACTGGTGATGGGGTTATAAATTGGTACAGACACTTGAAAGGCAGTTTGACATATTCTCAGAAAAAGCTTAAAATATATCTACTCAGCTACATTATCCCTTACCATAAACCCAACACTGGACTTCCTACTCCACAGATACTTACACAGTCATGTTCCTGACTGCTTTAGTCACAAAAGCTAGGAAATAGAAACATTTGAAATGGCCATCAACTGGTTAATAATAAAAATGAGGCATGTGCACACTGTTTATATTTTTTAGATATTTTGGAATACTCTTTATCCATAAAGAAAAAACAAATCATGAATTTGGAGGTAAATAGATGCAACTAGAGAATGTCATATTGATAAGGTAATCCAGACCAAGAAAGGCAAGTGTTGCAAGTTCTCCCTAATGTGTTATTCCCAACTCTGAGTCTTCAGTTATAAGTAAATAATGTGGAATATTCTATAAACCAGGAAAGTAAAAGTGGACCGTGATGGGTGTGTAATGTAGAAGAAAATAGAAATATATAAATTGTAAGAAATAAAACGGAAAAAATAGGGGGTGTGACTAGGAAAAGGAAGGAGATAAATATACATGGAGATAGAGGATGATAAAATAATGAATAGTAAGGATTATGAAAATTTCATAAGGAAACATTGTTCTCCACCCATCTAAAATTACATGTAATACATATAATCTGTGTATACATGTCTTAGAGTCTCTATTGCTGTGATTAAATACTATGACTAAATAAAGTTGGAGGGATGGATTTATTTCATTCACAGTTCCATATAACAGTTCATTTTCAAATGTAGTAAGAGAAGGAAGTAAACCAGGGCAGAAAACTGGAGGCATGAGCTGATGCAGAGGACATGGAGAACTAATGTTAACAGGCTTGCCCTTCATTACTTGCTCAGGCTGCTTTCTTATTGAATGTGGGATCACCAGACTAGGGATGTCAACACCCATAAAGGCCTGGGTCTTTCCCCATAAACCACTAATGAAGAAATGCTCTACAGGCTTGCTTACAGTCAGAACTTATGTACGTATTTTCTCACAAGGTTTATGTTGATGTTAAACTGCACTAAATCAGAATTCAAAAAAGTTTGCTATAACAGACAAAAAAATTGACTAGTAGGGTCTGAGGGTAAAAACAAAATAAATTAACTCATATAAATCTTTTTTATTATGTCCTGTTTATTCTCTTTATGCTCTCTCTAATGCTGACACTGTTCTTCATTCTTTACTATTCCTATTGTTCTTGCTGTACTTGCTGCTTTTCCTCCTGTGAAGTTTCCAGTCTATATATATATATATGAACCACACACAAAATGAATCCCATTTTGAAGGGGAGAAGAATCATGGATTTACAAGGTTTCCAAAGAATTGATAGTGATTGTCCAAAAGACAGGTGTTCCCAAAGCTCTGCAAATCAGGTCCCCCACAAATTGTACACTGTGGGTCTGTCTAAGAATTTGTTAGCTATACATTTTACTGTATAATACTGGTGGCTCCAATAATTTTTCTCTATTGAGGCTCCCTCCTCTAATGACTCAAGCCTGTGTCAAGTTGATGTTAACTAACCAGTACAACTGACCCCTTCTCAACTTGACACACAAACACATCATTTTTCAACTAGAACCTTTCCTTTCTCATTTATCTCCAAGATGATGTGTTAATATGAATATCACAATATAAACATAAAAACTTTAAAATTCTCACAGTCTTTACAAATTTAAATACAGCAAAACTCCAGTGTCTTTAAAGTATCTAATCTCTCTTTTTAAAAGTTCAAAATCTTTCATAGTCAGAACCTGGAAACAACCTAAGTGCCCCTTGACCAAAGAATGGATTAGGAAAATGTGTTACATTTACACAATGAAGTACTACACAACAGAAAAAAAAATAACAACTTGAATTTTGCAGGAAAATGGATGGAGCTAGAAAACATTATTTTGAGTGAGGTAATCTAGACACAGAAAGACAATTATCACATGTACTCACTCATAGGTGGTTTTTAAAGATAAAGCAAAGAAAACCAGCCTACAAACCTCAATCCCAGAGAACTTAGACAACAATGAGGACACTAAGAGAGAATTACATGGATCTAATCTACATGGAAAGTAGAAAAAGACAAGACCTCCTGAGTAAATTGGTAGCATGAGGACCTTTCAGAGAGAAAGGGGAGAGGCAGGGAGGGGAGCATAGAAAAATGTAGAGCTTGAAACACTCCATGGCTTTTTTTTCTTAGTCCAAAGTTCCAATATCTTTCTACAATACTCCCTAAGACAACATTGTTAGGTCACTAACAGCAAAACCCCGCTCCTGGTACCAATTTTCCTTACTTAAAGTTGGTATTACTGTCATGAAACACCATTGTCAATGAAACTTGAGGAGGAAATAATTTATTTCACTCATAGTTCCATACAAAAGTTTATTATTAAAAGCAGTGAGAGCAGGAACTCAAGCAGGGCAGGAAACTGGAGGTGGAAGGTAATACAGAGGAAATTGAGAAGTATGGCTTACTAGACTGCTTCTCATGGCTTGTCCAGAATGTCTTCTTATAGTATGCTGGACCACCAGCCTTGTGAGAAAGATGACTTGATCATGGACTGGATCTTCCTCCATAAATCAGTATTTTCAAAATGCCCTACCGGCTTTCCTATAGGCAAATCTTATGGAGGCATTTTCTCTATTGAGGATCCCTCCACTCTGATGACTCTATCTGTGTCAAATTAATACAAAACTAGTCAGTAAAATATATAATTGCATATAGTTTAAATAAAATGTTCCTATTAGGCTGCTGTGATCCTTTCCCCTTGATTCACCACGTATGATATGAATTGTTGGTCAAGATAAGAAATTCTGAAAACATGATAGTTGATTGCTGTTTCCCTTGGGTGTCTCCCAAAGGAATAGGTTAAAGTAAATCATTTTTCCTAGGGTCTCTGTGCACTTTAGGCATGGGACCCAAAGGATTTGGGTTATATTAGATGTGGAAACTTTATCCATACTGGCTAGCTTTTATGGTACCACCACATGTCATGAAAGCTTCCAAGGAAGCATCCTATCAGTGAAACCTATAAACCACAACAGTGAAAAATATGGCATTATAAAACTTCATGGTGCTCAGATACCTTGTTAGTAACCAACTGGCTCACTAATTGCACTTAAGACCAATTCAGTAAAAAGGAAATCAGGCATGGTGTTGTAAACATATTCAACTGTGTAAGGCTAGGAAAATCATTGGCCTTGGAGGAGAACCAATAACTGCCAGTATACTAACCAGTATAATACTGACTACTTTCTAAACATTTATCCTCATACCATAAATACATATAGCTCTTACTCTTGACCAAAGTTACTTCCCTTTGCAATAAACAGAAAAAAAAACATAGCTGACCCGAATGCAAAGTTGTAGAGATGCAACTAAAGCACAGCTCCTGCTCCTAAGGATCATATATGATTGTTGTAAGGCTGTAAGACTCAGAGAAATAGGAAGGTTGCTGTGTCTAGAAATATTAGAGAACCTCCACAAATGAAGACTTATTCACATAATAGTGAAAAGAAGACCTGAATAAGTTAATACCAGTAGACATGCTAACATTGAGTTTGAAAACTCAAGAGGCCTCAACCCTAGATGAAGAACAACAGGCACCTAAGGAATAATGAGAACTGGAAAAACAGTGCTCCTCAGGGAAAGTCCTTCCAACTGGTTATATAATAACCACATAGTCATCTCTGAAAACAATACATACAAGAAATCCTATATGGATAAAGCTAGTTTTATTTATGCATTTAATAATATGTATACAAATTATATGTATATACAGTATATACTTTAATACTATATAAGTATATGTATATACATACAGATCATATATATGTATATACACATATATTTGTATCTATAATGACTATGAGAAAGAGCAAAGGAAGTACATGACAGGGGTTGGAGGGAAAAATAGAAGAAAGAACAATGTGATATTTTCAAAAAGTCAAAACAAAGTAATACTAAAGAAAATATCTTTACTAAATATAAACTAAGAAACAGAGAGTAGTAGAAACTTACCAGGGGACCATGTGTTCAGCAAATAGCAAGCACATTAGCTCAGGTTAATGGAATCCAAAGCCTGACCCAGGCTAGCCCACATCATTTTGAAATCTCATGTAGTAGTTTCAAAGGTGTCTGCCATTCCTGCTCAAACAGGTTCAGATTCAGAAGCATTCCCAAGTACAAACTTGGTGAGGATATCCCTCCTTAGAACACGAACAGAACTCTGAGCCTGATCAGAGACAATGGAATGCTATTTGATCTTGTTATATGATTTGGCCATGTGATCTTGTTCATTTTAGGCCATATGATCTTACACTTTAGGTTACTTTAGCAGAAACACATTAAATCTATTGCGGACTGGGATCTCTAGTGACTTAGGGTATCCAAGTACCAGATAAGATCACACTTCATCACGTGATGTTTCTTTGGGGATCATTACCTCCTGACTTTTAGTCAGCAACTGTCATATGAGTAATGGAGAATGAGTACAGAGGAGAATGGAACAATCAACACTGAGAATGTAATTAAAAACCTGACACTTGATGTAAAAGGAAAAATGGATGTAATACAAAATACTATGTTCCTTGAGAATCAAAACAATAAGCAATACAAGGGTCAACCCATTCCTTTCTTTTTTTTATTATTCCATTCAAAAATTTACACTTCCTTTCCTCCTGCCATTCCCTTCTCCCTCAACCACTACCCTTCCTCCCTCCCCCTCCTTCCTTTAGAGAGAGCAGGGAACCCTGCCCTGTGGGAAGTCCAAGGCCCTCCCCCACTACATCTAGGCCTAAGAAGCTATGCATGCAAATAGACTAGGGTCCCAAAAAGCCAGTACATGGAGTAGAAACAAGTTGCAGTGCCTTTATCAATGGCTTCCAAGTCAGCCCCCATTGTCAGCCACATTCATAGAGGCTGGTTTGATCACATGCTCCTTCAATCCCAGTCCAACTGGATTTGGTAAGCTCCCTTTAGAACAGGCACACTGCCTCAGTGGGTGGACCTCGCGGTTCTTACTTCCTTGCTTGTCTTCTCCCTCCTTCTGCTCTTCAACTAGACCTTGGGAGCTAAGTACACTGCTCTGATGAGGGTCTCTGTCTCTATCTCCAGCCATCACAGGATGAAGATTCTATGCTGATATTCGAGATAACCATCAGTGTGATAGTGGGGCAAGGGCAGTTCAGGCACCATCTCCTCTGCTGCCCAAGGACCTAGCTGGGGACATCCCCGTAGACACCTGGGATCCCCTCTAGAGCCTAGTTTCTTGCCAACCCTAAAATGGCTCCCTTAATGTAGATATCTTCTTCCCTGCTCCTATATCTGCCCTTCCTCCATCTCCACCCTCCCATTCCCCCAAGTTCTTCCGATTCTTTCCCTTCTCCCTTCTCTCTCCTCGTCTCTTGCTACCCCCCAACCCAACCCCTACCCCTATTCCCACCCCCATGCTCCCAACTTTTTCCCTGTGACCTTGTTTGATTCCAATTTCCAGGAAGTTCTATATATGTTTTTCTTTGGGTTCACCTCGTTATTTGGCTTCTCTAGGCTTGTGAACTAACTATTGGCTTAATGTCCTTTGTTTATGGCTAGAGTCCACTAATGAGTGAGTACTTAAAATACTCATCTTTTTGGGACTGGGTTATCTCACTCGGGGTAGTGTTTTCTATTTTGATCCATTTACATGCAAAATTCAAAAGGTCATTTTTTTTTTTTTTTTTTTTTTTTTTTACTGCTGGTAGTACTCATCCATTCTTCCATTGAGGGGCATCTAGGTTGTTTCCAGGTTCTGGCTATTACAAATAATGCTGCTATAAAGATAGTTGAACAAATGCTTTTGTAGTGTGATTGGGCATCTCTTGGGTATATTCTCAGTGGTGTTGCTGGATCCTGGGGTAGATTGATTCCCAATTTCCCGAGAAACCGCCACACTGATTTCCAAGTGGTTGCACAAGTTTGCATTTCTACCAGCAATGGATGAGTGTTCCCCTTACATCCTCTCCAGCATAGGCTATCATTGGTGTTTTTGATTTTAGCCATTCTGACACGTGTAAGTGGTATCTCAAAGTTGTTTTGATTTGCATTTCCCCAATTGCTAAGGAGGTTGAGCCTGACCTAAAGTGTGTTTTGGCCATTTGAACTTCTGTTGAGAATTCTCTGTTCAGTTTGGTACTCCATTTTTTAATTGGGTTAATTAGAAATTTAATGTCTAGTTTCTTGAGTTGTTTATATATTTTGGAGATCAGACCTTTGTTTGATGTGGGTTTGGTGAAGATCTTCTCCCAATCAGTAGGTTGGCTTTTTGTCTTAATGAAAGTGTCCTTTGCTTTACCGAAGCTTCTCAGTTTCAGGAGGTCCCATTTATTTAATGTTGCCCTTATTGTCTGTGCTACTGGGGTTTTATGTAGGAAGTGGTCTCCTGTGCCCAAGTATTTCAGTCTACTTCCCACATTCTCTTCTATCAGGTTCAGTGTGTTCAGATTTATATTGAGGTCTTTGATCCATTTGGACTTGAGTTTTGTGTATGGTGGTAAATATGGATCTAGTTTCATTCTTCTACAGGTTGACATCCAGATATGCCAGAACCATTTTTTAAAGATGCTTTCTTTCGTCCATTGTATACTTTTAGCTCCTTTATCGAAAATGAGGTGATCATAGGTTTGTGTGTTAATATCCGGGTCTTCAATTTGATTCCATTGGTCAATGTCTCTGTTTTTATGCCAATACCAAGCTGTTTTCATTACTGTAGCTCTTTAATGGAGTTTGAAGTCAGGGATGGTAATGCCTCCAAAAGTTCCTTTATTATATAAGATTGTTTTGGCTATCCTGAGTTTTTTGTTTTTCCATATAAAGTTCTCTCAAGGTCTGTGAAGAATTTTGTTGTAATTTTGATGGGGATTGCATTGAATCTATATATTTCTTTTGGTAGAATTGCCATTTTTACTATGTTTATTCTACCAATCCAAGAGCATGGGAGATCCTTCCATTTTATGGTGTCCTCTTCAATTTCTTTCTTCAAATCCTTAAAGTTTTTGTCAAATATATCTTTCACTTTCTTAGTTAGAGTTACCCTGATGTGGGAGAGTCTTCTGTTTTGTGTCGATTTTATGGGTTAATAAAGAAACTGCCTTAGCCCTTTAATAGGACAGAAAAGTAGGTAGGTGGAGTAGCCAAACAGAATGCTGGGAGAAAGAAGCCGAGTCAGGCAGTCGCCATGATTCTCCCACCTGACACAGACACAGGTTATGATATTCCCTGGTAAGCCATCTTGTGGTGTTACACAGATTATTAGAAATGGGTTAATCTAGATGTGAGAATTAGCCGATAAGAGGCTAGAGCTAATGGGCCAAGCAGTGTTTAAAAGAAAACAGTTTCCATTTAATTATTTCGGGTAAAGCTAGCCTGTGGTGGGGGGCAGCCCAGCTGCTCTAATTACTACATTACCCCTATATACTTTATACTATTTGTGGCTATTATAAAAGGTGAAGTTTCTCTGATTTCTTCTCTGTTTCTCTATTCTTTGTGTTTAGGAGGGTTACTGATTTTTTGAGTTGATCTTGTATCCTGCCACATTACTGAAGGTATTTGTCAGCTGTAGGACTTCTTTGGTAGAGTATTTGTGGCCACTGATATACACTATCATATCATCTTCATGTAACAAAAGTTTGAATTATTCCTTTCCAATTTGAACACCCTTGTTCTCCTTATGTTGTCTTATTGCTATTGCTAGAACTTCAAGCACCATGTTAACAAGATATGGTGAGAGTGGACAGCCTTGTCTTGTTCCTGATTTTAGTGGAATGGCTTTGAGTTTCTCTCGACTTAACTTGATATTCACTGTTGGATTGCTGTATATTGCTTTTATTATATTTAGATATGATCCTTGTATCTCTAACCTCTCTAAGACCTTTATCATAAAAAGGTGTTGAATTGTTTCAAATGCTTTTTCAGCATCAGATGAAATGATCACATGTTTTTTTTCTTTCAGTTTATTTATATGATGGATTACATTGATAGATTTTCATATGTTGAACCAGCCCTGCATCTCTGGGATGAAGCCTATTTGTTCGTATTGGATAACTTCTTTGATGTGTTCTTGGATTTGGTTTGCCAGTATTTTATTGAGAATTTTTGCATTGATGTACATGAGTGAGATTGGTTGGTAGTTCTCTTTCTTGGTTGAGTCTTTGTGTGGTTTTGGTATCAGGGTAACTGTAGCTTCATAAAAGGAGTTTGGCAATGACTCTTCTGTTTCTATTATGTGAAACACATTAAAGAGTATTAGCTCCTCTTGGAAGTTCTGGTAAAATTCTGCATTAAAACAATCTGGAATTAGGCTTTTTTTGGTTGGGAGGTTTTTTATGACAGCTTCTATTTCCTCATGACTTATAGGTCTATTTAAACTGTTCACCTGGTCTTGATTCAATTTTGGTATAGTGTATTTATCAAAAAACAAGTCCATTTCTTTTACATTTTCCAATTTTGTGGCATATAAGCTTTTGTAGTAAGATCTAATGATTCTCTGAATTTCCTCAATGTCTGTTGTTATGTCCCACTTTTTATTTCTGATCTTGTTAATTTGCATGCTCTCTCTCTACCTTTTGATTAATTTGGATAGGGTCTCTCAATCTTGTTGATTTTCTCAAAGACCCAGCTCTTTGTTTCATTGATTCTTTGGATTGTTTTCTGTTTTCTATTTTGTTGATTTCAGTCCTCAGTTTGATTATTTCCTGTCTTCTACTCCTCCTGGGTGAGTCTGCTTCTTTCTTTCTAGAACTTTCAGCTGTGCTGTTAAGTCTCTAATGTGAGCCTTTTCTGTTTTTTTTTTTTTTTTTAATGTGGGCACTTAGAGCTATGAACTTTCCTCTTAGCACTACTTTCATAGTGTCCCATAGGTTTGAGTATGTTGTGTCTTTACTTTCATTGAATACAAGGAAGATTTTAATTTCTTTATTTATTTCTTCCTTGATTCAAGGGTGCTTCAGTAGTTGACTGTTCAGCTTCCATGAGTTTGTAGGCTTTCTGAGGGTCGAATTGTTGTTAAATTCTAACTTTATTCCATGGTGATCTGATAAGACATAGGTGGTTACTACAATTTTTTTGTATCTGTGGAAGTTTGCTTTGTTATCGATTATGTGATCAATTTTCGAGAAGGTTCCATGAGATGTTGAGAAGAAAGTATATTCTTTCCTATTTGGGTGGAATGTTCTATAGATGTTTGTTAAGTCCATTTGATTTGTTACCTCTGCTAGTTCTCTTATTTCTCTGTTAGGTTTCTGTCTGGTTGACCTGTCCATTGGTGAGAGAGGAGTGTTGAAGTCTCCTACTTAGTGTGTGGGGTTGATATGTGCTTTGAGTTCCAGTAATGTTTCTTTTACATGTGTGGGTGCTTTTATATTAGGGGCATAGATATTCAGGATTGAGACTTCCTCCTAATGAATTGTTCCTGTTATGAGTATAAAATGTCCATCTCCATCTCTTCTCATTGATTTTAGTTTGAAGTAGATTTTGTTAAATATTAGTATAGCTACACCCACTGTTTTCTTATGTACGTTTGATTGAAAAACCTTTTCCCAACCCTTTACTGTGAGTAAATGTCTGTCTTTGTGGTTGAGGTGTGTTTCTTGTAAACAGCAGAATGTTGGATTCTGTTTTCACATCCATTATTTTAACCTGTCCCTTTTTATAGGTGAATTGAGTCATTGATATTAAATGACATTAATGACCAGTGGATGTTAACTCCGGTTATTTATTTAATTTTTTTGGTAGTAGAGTTTGTGTGTTTCCCTTCTTTGAGTTGTTCTGGTGAAGGGTTTTCAGATGTGTGTATTATTATGGGTGTTGCTTGGTTCCTTTGGTTGTGATTTTCCTTCGATTACTTTCTATAAGCATGGGTTTGTGGCTATGTATTGTTTAAATTTGTTTTTATCCTGGAATATTTTGTTTTCTCCATTGATGGTGAAAGAAAGCTTGGATGGGTATAGTCTGGGCTTGCATTCATTATCTCTTAGATTCTGCAGCTCATCTATCTAAGATATTCTAACTTTCATGGTTTCCATAGAGAAGTCAGGTGTAATTCTGATAGGCTTACCTTTATATGTTACTTGACCTTTTTCCTTTGCAGCTCTTAATATTTTTTATTCTGTATGTCTTGTGTTTTGATTATTATATGGCAAAGGGAGGTGTTTTTTTTTATCCAGTCTATTTAGTGTTCTCTATGTTTCTTGTACCTTGATAGGCATATCCTTCTTTACATTGGGAAAGTGTTCTTCTATAATTTTGTTGAATATATTTTCTGCACCTTTGAGCTGTAATTCTTCTCTTCTACCGCTATTATTCTTAGGTTTGGTCTCTTCATGGTGTCCCAGATTTCCTGGATGTTTTTGTTAAGAATTTGTTGGATGCCGGGCGGTGGTGGCGCACGCCTTTAATCCCAGCACTCGGGAGGCAGAGGCAGGCGGATCTCTGTGAGTTCGAGGCCAGCCTGGTCTACAAGAGCTAGTTCCAGGACAGGAACCAAAAGCTACGGAGAAACCCTGTCTCGAAGAATCAAAAAAAAAAAAAAAGAATTTGTTGGATTTGCTGTTTTCTTTGATCATTGTGTTTATTTCCTCTATAGTATTTTCAGCATCTGAGATTCTTTCTTCTATTTCTTATATTCTGTTGGTTATCCTTGTCTTTGTAGTCTCTGTTTATTTACTCAGATTTTCCATATCCTGCCATCTCTCAGTTTTTGTTTTCTTCATTGCTTTCTTTTCAGTTTTCAAGTCCTGAACTGTTTCCCTTACCTGTTTGATTGATTTTTCTTGGTTTTCTTAGATATCTTTGAGGGATTTATTCATTTCTTCTAACTTTTTGGTAGTCTTCTCATCCATTTGTTTAAAGGAATTTTTCACATTCTGTTTTATGTTCTCTAACACTTTCATAATGTTGCATTTAAAGTCTATTTCTTCTACTTATTCTGGATTAGCGAGTTCAAGTCTTCCTGTTGTAAGTCCACTGGATTCTGGTGTTATCATGTTTCTTTTCAGATTGTTGGAGGAATTCTTGCATTGGTACCTGCCCATCTCTGTCTTCAAATGCTGTTAGGAGAGTCTTGGCAGCTTGGTCCAATCTTTGCTGTGGCTACCTGTGTGATTGGGGATTTTTCTTGGTCTGCCCTCTCTTAGGATCCCTCAGCATTGTAGTTGTCTCTCAGATCCTCTCCACCCTGAAGTAGGCTGTCGTGGTGGATCTAAGGACCCCAGAGATGAAAAGAAATACTTGGGCAGCAAGCTGGGATGGGATAAGTAGAGAAAAGCAGTTCCATGGAGAAGCCCTGCCGAATGGCCAGAAAGTTTAGGGGACTGGGGTGTGACTGTGTTCTTGGGGTGCCCTGCCGGCCGGTCTGGCACTTACTTACCCCTCCAGATGGAACTTTTGGTACAGGATCAGGGCCACTTGCTGACCAGGTTCCTCACAGACAAAAGGGCGGGCTTGCTGGGTGCAGTCTCAGTGGAACAAAGAAACTCCTGCAGCAGTTGCACTCGCCACTTTGTCCCCAGACCCTCAGCCCTGAGGTTGAGTTGGGGGATCCTATGACCCCACAAATAGGAAGGGGTGATTGGGGGTAAGCTTGGATGGGATAAGAAGAGAAAGGCAGTAGCCAGGGAGACGCCCCCACTGAATGGACAGAAAGTTTAGGGGATTGGAGGGTGCCTATGCTCCCTTTCCGGGGCATCTCGGGCACACACTCACCCCTCCAGATGGATGGATCTCCTGATATGGGATCAGGGCCACTTGCTGGCCAGGGACCTTGCAGACAAAAGGACCCCCTTCCTTTCTTTCCACCCAATCTGCTTTACTATGCTTAGGGTCCTGATTTTTAAACTGCTACTGGCATCCCTTTTGTCTTTGGTATGGTATCTTTTGATGACTGGCACAATTGATTTCTTGATACATCCCACTGAATTTTATTATGCTACCCCATCTCTCAGAAGCTCTGAGTAACATAGCCAAGTCTACAGACTGCATTTTTTTTTTTGTGGTACCTAAAACTTCTTTTTGTAAAGCTCATTTCTATTCAATCTCAATTAGTGGTCTTTGAGAATGAGGAAGATATTTAATGATTCCTCTTAGCAATTTTGAGAGCTTGACATTAATAAATCCTATTATATTTATGGATTTGTTTTGCAAAACCCATGCTATTCTGTAGCGAGCAGCGTGGTGTCACACCTGATGGAGATGTATGATCAACTCCTGAGATGGCTAAGGCCTGACCTATGCTATGATCACGCAATGATTATCAGCTGCCTGCATATGCGTGAACCTATAGGCAGTGCCGACCTGGCAGTTCGGGGTTGGCAGCCCATGCCTACTTAAGGGCTGGGAGAGGTTTGCCCAGGAGAGAGGGGAAGAGAGAGAGAGAGAGAGAGAGAGAGAGAGAGAGAGAGAGAGAGAGATAATTGTTTAAAAAACGTCTTGAATAAACTGTCAGCAGGAAGAACTCCCGTGTCACGTCATCTTTGCAGGTCGAGGTGAACGTGACACTATTCATTAATCTACCTCTAGCCTAACTCATTGTAACCCTCTAATAAATGATACTTCCCATATCATACCCCCTTCTTTTTTTCCATTTCTCAGAAGTTTATCAGTATTTCTTAGTATTATTCTGAAACCCACCTAATCAAGACAAGCACTGTCAAACCTTTACATGGAAGTCTCCACCTGCTTTTTATGATGCTATACTTCAACAATGCAATTATAGTCTGTAAATATAGGGAGACTCTTAGCTACTGTAAAATTGCAAATATGACACTGAGTTTCTTTTTCCTATAGAAACTTATGCTGAATAAGAAGTCAATTGCAATCACAGAAGTCAAATGCAATCACAGAGCTAGGTAGCCAGGACTTGAATGTGGTAGGACTAAGACTTATTGAATGATAAATAGCAAGTTAGAGTTATAAGTAAAAACACAGTCTAGGTTTCTTGCTAAATGATCATACTTTAGACTGATAACAAATGTCATAAGAAAACCGATGTAAGGCAAAAAGGAAGTTTCACTCTTATTAAGGTGAAGTAACTATGGTTCAATTCTTTCTGTCCAGAAGTGATACAAGTTGCCTCCAGATGCTGTAGTTGCTACAAATATGCCAATATAACTTCAGGTATTTAGTTTAAACTTTGTTATCCACCTTGAAATCTTGGTTCCAGCTTTTAACTCCTTCTACTTGCATCTACCTTTAATAGGCCGACTTAATCTTCACTGTAGTTAGATGTAGAAAGCTTCAAGACTTGTATTTCAAATTTGCCAGATGAATTTTTCATATCTCATATTTGTGATGAGTCAACTTTTTCCAAAATAGATACTCTCTGTCAGAGTTGTATGAGGTGGGGTAAGAAGCAAGGATCATTGTCCTATGCTTTTTCTTCTCTTTGACAGAGTTGAGACTGCTCAAACATTTTATTAGGTTCTAAAGTGTCTATCAGGTACTCAAATATGAAGACTTCCAGGAAACCAAAGAAAATTCAATTGTGATTTATCTGCCTATACCAACAAAAGCATACCATTATCCTACTACAGTTTGGTGCTCCAATGTGTGCTAGCTAAATCCACATAAAACCTGAGAGGGGTTGGAAAGAATTCTAGACACTAAAAAACAAATTTTAGCTGCATTTTTTAAAATGGGCTCTACTTGCTGACAGCATTCTGCAGCTCCTTTAAAAAGAGGCTTTTCTGATTCAGTGGTAGCAGAAAAAAAATGTGGTGTTTCAAAATGGTGGCTTCCTGGGCTGTGCTGTAACCTTGTAGACTGAGAAATTACTGTATCCTTGGATTTTATTGGATTAGTCATTGACTGGATTAACTAGTCATTGTTTGTTATTATGTGGGCTGTAGCCTGTAAGTCATTCCAATAAATGACTTAAAAATGTGTGTGTATACATATACATATATATGTATATGTGTATATAAAGACACAGATCCACACATATACATGTATAAAAAGATTCATTCTATAAATTCTGTTTGTATAGAGAACCTTGACTAATAAACCTCACTCACTCTCTTAAACTTTTTTAGTTACACTCATTTACCCTAAATTTTATTATTTCCACTTTCTTTATAGTTGAATAGTGTTGCATTGTACATGCTTATGGCATTTTCATTATCCATTAATCTATTGAAGGATATTTAAGTTGTTTATATTTGCTTGCTATTGTGAATAGAGTATCAATGAACATAGATTAGTAAGCATCTGTATTGTTGGATGTAGATACCTTTGGACATGTGCCAAGGAATAGTGTAGCTTGGTGGGTTTGCTGGTAATATTTAGAGATTTCTTCATACTTACTTCCAGAGTAGCTGGAGAAGTTTGCAGTCCCACCAACAATAAATGAGAGCTCCCTTTGCCCACATCCTTAACTGTATTTATTCTCAAAAACACAGGGACAGATGGAGAAGACATGATCACAAAATGAAGATAACACAATTAAAAGCATCAGTTCATGTCAACTAATATTGAATCTGAATTCTGGGAGTTTGTCATGATCCAGGGTCTGGAAGAACAGAATAGTACTCCTCTCCTTCCTTCTCACTCTCTCCTTCAAGAGAATCCAAACCAACTTCCTCTTACTCCTTCTCCAGGGCAATCATGTCTTCATGGGCCTCAGAAAACTCTCCCTCCTTCATACTTTCACCCACATACCAGTGCACAATGGCATTCTTGGCATACATTAGATCAAACTTGTGATCTAGGTGAGCCCTGGCCTCAGTGATGGTTGTGTGGCTCAGCATGGACACAGCTCTCTGGACCTTGGCCCAGTCTCCAGCATGTACAAAGAAGGAGACTGACAATTCCAACTTGAAGCCAGTGGGATTCCAGACCACAAACTGAATACTGCATTGTTCTTGACAGTGGCAATGGCAGCATTGACGTATTTGGAAAGTTCATGACCATGGTACATCAGGTGGCAATCCATGCTTGTTACTTAGTTTCTCTGTAACCTTGGCTTATAGTCTGTTTATCCATTGATTTATATCTAATGTCCACTTATGAGTGAGCACATACAGTGTTCACCTTTCTGAGTATGGGTTACTTCAATCAGGATGATTTTTTGTAGTTCCATCAATTTGCCTGCAAATTTTATGATGTCATTGTTTTCTACCACTAAATAATTCTCCATTGTGTAAATGTAGCACATTTTCTTTTTCTATTTTTCAGTTGAGGGGCATCTAGGTTGTTTTCCAGCTACCACAAATAATGTTTTTATGAACATTTTAAAGCTAATGTTCTTGTGGTATGATTGAGTATCCTTTGGGTATATGCCCAAGAATAGTACCACTTAGTCTTGAGGAGGTTGATTCCCAATTTTCTGAGAAACTGCCATATTGATTTCCAAAGTATCTGTACAAGTTTGAGAAAAGATCCTCACCAACCCCATATCTGACAGATGGCTGATCTACAAAATATATAAAGAACTCAAGGAGATAGACTTCAAATTACAAAATAATCTAATTTAAAAATGTGTACAGAGATAAACAGAATTTTCAGCAGAAAATCTCAAATGGCAAAAAGACATTTAAGAAATTGCTCAACATCTTTAACCATCAGGGAAATGCAAATCAAAATAAATCTAAGATACCATGGTATACCTGTGAGAATGGCTAAAATCAAATACTGAGGAAAACTTATCTTGGAGAATATGTGGAGTCAGGGGAATCACTCTACCACTGCCGAGGAGAGTGCATGCTACTTGTATATTACTTTGGAAATCAGTATGACAATTTTATTTTTTTTTCTTTTGAGAACTCTCTGATCGCCCAAGACTAGTTTCTGAATGGTCATTTTGTTTTCTCAGCTTTTTCATTTTTGAGTTCTTTATATATTCTGGATATTAATCCTCTTTCAAATATATAGCTGCCAAAGATTGTCTCTCACTCTGCAGGATTTTTCTTCACTTGTCATATTGTTTTATTAGCTGTAATAAAACTTTTTGGTTTTATGAGGTTCCACTTCTCAATTGTTGGCATCATTTCCTAGGCAAATGGAGTTCTATACAGGAAATTACTTTCTCAACCTAAAACTTATAGGATAGGGACTATGTTTTTTTTCTTATTAGTCTCAGTATTTTAGGTTTCAAAATGAAGTATTTGATCAATTTGAAGTTATTTTTGTGGAAAGTGATAGATATTGGTTTACTCTCTTTATTTGACACATGGACATGCAGTTTTCCTGGAAAAATTTGTTTGTTATTCTTTCAGCTGTAATTGCATTGGCTCATATTTCAGTCTTTGATTTTGTTCTATTAGTCTTTATGTCTCTTTTATGCCAGAAAAATGCTAAACTTTTTTACTATTGCCCTTTAATGTTATTTGATTTTTTTAATACTTTTGCTCAGTATTACTTTGGCTGTCCTGAATCCTTTGTTATTGTTAACTTTTATGCAGATGAGTTTAATGATCTGTGATGGATATGTGAAGTTGGCGCCATGAAGAAATTGTGACCATCGCTTTTTGTTCAAAGAAGTAGCCATGGATAGCATAAGCCGTCTTTATTTGTACAGTTTCAATGATTTGCATTAACCATTTTAAAATCAGTGTTTACTTTCTAAGTTTCTAAAATAAATTAAAATATTTTCCAGTTTGTTCCCACCTTTTTTCAGTATTTTGAGACAGGGATTTTCTGTAGCGTTGGTGCTTGTTCTGGAATTAGCTCTTATAGACCAGGTTGGTCTCAAACTCACAAAGATTCTCCTGCCTCTACCTCCCGAGTGCTGGGATTAAAGGTGTGCACCACCACAGGCCAGCTTACCCAAACTTTCTTACCAGTAGTCATTACATTTTAATCTACATCTCTACTGTTGGAAGCATGAAGAGTGTTGCAAGTCACAAAGAAAGTTTTCTAACTGGGCACACCTACACATAGAACAATGTGCCCAGTTGACCTCATATGCAGTTACAATTTCATGCAGGGTGAGAGATAGTTTTGTATTTAGTGGTCAATATTTATATCTAATAGGGTCTGGGTTCTCATAATCAACTCACTAGTCAAAGCTGGATCAAACAATTCTATATTCTATACTACTGCTGTAGGAATATATCAGCATTTCCTTTCATCCTATGAGTAATATAACTTGGAAACTTACTCTTTTTTTTTTAAAGAGCCTTTATTTTAATCAAATTTCCAAACTCAGTCTCTCTGCATGTCCAATGTATTGAAATAACTGGAGAGCCTCAAGCTCAGTTAGAATTTGGTTTTCATAGTAGTAAAGGTAGGGTGAGGGGTTTCTGAGGTTTTAGGAAACCTGATTGGCTGACATTTGTCTAGGGGTGTCCCGGTGAGTGTGTTCTGGCAGGTGTTTCTATCTATACTGGTTGCAGTGCTAGGCATTTCCTTTGAATGGTCTGTTCTCGGGTGGTGCTTGTAATCTCAGCTTGTGGTTCCTCCTAAAACCAGGCATTGTCTCAAGTTAAATTACTGAGACCCAGTCCTCATTTAAATTTATCAGTGGCTGAGTTCTACTCTGGAAGGTGATAATGGTTGGAAGTAAAGAACTTTCTTTGAGTGACCTGCCCATACTTAGCTTATCATGGCTGCCCCCCCCCATTTCCCCCTTCACAAGCACCCATGATGGGACCAAAACTTGGGTCCTGCTTGCCCTCGGTTTTAAGAAGGCATGGAAATACTTAAATTAATAAATCTATTGGGAAATTTACTCTTAATAGTTGACACTGTTTATTACTTGTTCTTTTGTCTATTGATGTGGGATAACCCTTCTGTATTCTGAGAATATGTATTCCTCTCATTGGTTAATAAAGAAATTACTTTGGCCTATCATAAGGCAGAATAAGGAAAGGTGGGAAAGCCAAACTGAAAATACAGAGAGGAGAAGGACAGAGTCTGGGGGAGAGGTGAGCAAGCCACCCAAGGGACAAGATGTCAGTGAACTGGTAAGTTGTGGGCCAAATGGTGATGTATAGATGAATAGAAATGGGTTAATTTAGTTGTAAGAGCTACGTACTAATAAACCTGAACTATAGACGAAACATTCTGTGATTAAAACTAACCCTCTGAGCAATAATTTAGAAGTGGTTTTGAGACAGGCAGGAAGTGAAACTTCCATTTACAAGTGGTACCCAACATGGGACACCAGCTAATATGCAATTAAAGCAGGTTTATTAAACAGGTGCAAAATACAAAGTACACTCACAATAAAGAATGAAGCTGCAGTGCTGCTGTTCTTCCAGCTGCTGATCCTTTTGTTCCCAAGGATGGTGGAGAGGTCCAGGGAAGGTCACCAAACTGTCACTTCCAGAAAGCCCTCTAAAGTCTAAGAGAACCTCTGACACTTACCCCTGGAGTTTTATCAGGTCACATATCTCCAGAGAAGACCTTGCCCACTAAGCCGATCTTGCCCACAAATTGACAATTAAACTAAATTCCAACAAATAGTTCATCTCTCTTAACTTCATAGTGTATTGGTACAGCTATTAAAAAATGAAGGAAATGTGGGTTTCTATGATTATGTTTCATTCCCCTTTTGTAGAATCTTCCTATTGACTTCTGATAGCATCTATTTAATAATATATCCCAAAGACTCCTGTGGTTAAAGTCATTCTTTTCAGAACAGTTATGTAATTTATTAATTAATTAAATTAAATATGTAATTTCATGAGCTACTGTGAATCATTGAGGCCAACACTATGGCTAGGATAGTGAAAGCAAGGAGAACATGTAGCACATATGCTCCAGATGTCATGCCTGGTATTATGCAGCAAACTATCTACAACTCTTTTCCAAGTAAGTCAGAGACTCCATGGTCTTGTGACAGGAGAGCGATCTATGCTATTTTCAGGCCTTGTTCTCTAAAGAAGCCACATGATTCCCACCACCTGGTAATTTGATATACATTTTAGAATTGTTCTGCTTCTATAAAAATGTCTTATAAATTTTTACTAGGCTTGAAATGAATCTGTTGTTTTGTTTTGGTGAAAAAGTAATTTTTACTTAATTCTGTTGATTCATGAGTATGGGAATTTTTAGTTTTTTGTTATTCTATGTTCTAATGGTTTCTTTAATATCCTTCTATGGTGTTTTAGAGTTTCATTGTACAATATTTACATCTTCTTGTTTAAATGTAAAAGAATGAAAATAATCCATATTTATAACCATGCACTAAACTTAAGCCCAAATAGATCAAAGACCTCAACATAAAGACAACCACACTGAACCTTAAAGAAGAGAAAGTGGGAAGTACAGTTGAACACATTGGCATAGGAGGCTACTTCCTAATATATAATCCCAATAGCACAAACACTGAGAGAAACAATTAATAAATGGGACCTCCTGAAACTGAAAATATTCTGTAAAGCAAAGTAGACAGTCAACAAGACAAAACAGCAGCCTACAGGATGGAAAAAGATATTCACAATCCCCACAACAGAACGAGGACTGATCTCCAAAATATACAAAGAAGTCAAGAAATTGGTCATCCAAAGAACAATTACTCTAATAAAAAAAATGGAGTACAGACCTAAACAGAGAACTCTAAACAGAGGAATCTAAAATGGCTGAAAGACACTTAAGGAAATGTTCAACATCCTTAGTCATCAGAGAAATGCAAATCAAAATAACTCAGATTCTATCTTACACCTATAAGAATTGCCAAGATTAAAAACACTGATGACGTCTTATGCTAGAGAGGATGTGGTGTACAGGGAATACTCCTGCATTGCTGGTGAAAGTGCAAATTGGTACAGCCCCTTTGGATATCAGTATGGTGATTTATGGTGAAAATTTGGAAACAACCTCCCTCAAGACCCAGCAATACCACTTTTGGTTATATACTCAAAGGATGCTCAAGTGTACTACAAAGACAAATGCTCAACTATGTTCATAGAAGCATTGTTTGTCATAGCCAGAACCTGGAAATAACCTAAATACCCCTCGACTGAAGAATGTATAAGGAAAATGTGATATATTTACACAATTAAGCACTACACAACAACAACAAAAATAATGACATCTTGAAATTTGCAGGCAAATGGATAGATCTAGAAAACATTATATTGAGTGAAGTAACGCAGACCCAGAGAGACAAATATCATATGTACTCACTCATAAGTGGCTTTTAGACATAAAGCAAACCAGCCTACAATTTACAATCCCAGAGAACCTAGACAACAATGAGTATCCTATGAGAGACATACATGGATCTAATGTATATGGAAAGTAGAAAAAGACAATATCTCCTGGGTAAATTGGGACCATGGGAACCATGGGAGAAGGTTGAAGGGGAGGGGAAAATAAGAGAAGGGAGAAGAGAAAAATGTATAGCTTAATAAAGTCAATAGAAAGAAAAGGAACTTCAGACTTTTCATGACTATGAGACATATCTACTCCTGGCAGTCCCAATCTACTTCAAGAGGATAATGGGCATTGAAGAGGCTCTTTATGGAGCAGCTTAGCAATTTGTGCAAGGAACTGCTCTTGCCTGAACTGCTTGATGTTATGCTGTATGAAATGGACATGTAGAACCCCCAGAAAAATGACTGCCAAAGTTGTATAAAGGTGAGATGGTCCTTTGGGGTTCCTGCTTCATAAAAGTGTCTGCCAGACACAGACATTCTGCAGGACACAGAAGAAAGTGACTGATAAACTGACAATATAGGTAGAAACGTCTTTGAAATTCACTGCTTCATGAAAAAGTCTGCCATATACTATGGCTCTGTAGGCTGAAGATGGGCACACCAACATTACAGAAGATCTTTGGGCAATTGTCCAGACAGTGAGATGTCTCTGTCAATTCTAGGGTTTTGGAAGTTGCATACAATGCACTCCCTGTTAACTTGGGTAATATTATATCTTCTGGGGTCTTTGATGGAGTTGAAGAATGAATAGTTATAATTATAGTTTCTCTTAGTTATGATAAAAGATAAATTATATATAAATGTTGTAACTCTAATTCTTGTTTGATGCCTGTCTTGTTATATGTTAAAGTTAAAATCTTCCTTCCTATTTAAACAGAAAAGGGTAAATATTATGCGAAATCCTTCTGTCAATGTGATGCTCTTATTGGTTAATGAATAAATGTGTTTTGTCCAGTGGTTTAGCAGAATAGGGCAAGGTGGGACTTCCAAACAGATATAGGAGGAGAAAGTAGGTGGAGTCAGAAACAAACCATGGATCCACAAGAGTAGAAAGACACAAGATGCCAGACAGAACCTCAATGCTTGGCCATGAGCCTCGTGGAAATATATAAAATAATAGAAATGGGTTATTTTAAGATGTAAGAGTAAGCTAGAAATACACTTCATCTATTGGCCTAACAGTATTGAAATAATATGGATCCTGAGTAATTATGGTCTTGACATCTGTGACAGAACAAGCAGCCTCTGTCTACAGGTATCAAAGATTCCATATGTTTACCAGGTAAGGCCCTTGGCATGGAAATGGTGTAGGGAGATGAGGTATAGAGAGAATAATCATATTGGATTGGTACACAGAATGAGCTAAGAGTGACAAAACACTGGGTTAGGATCAGTGAAGCACAATCCTAACTAGTCTTAATAATGAAAACCCTGAGTCAGATACTAGTGGGTGAAATTTAAAAGATCAACGAAGCAGATCAGCCAGTAATTAGAGTTCTTACCTCTATGAATTCTGAAAAGGGCTGAGATTCTCTACCCTGCCTTATCATCTCCTGACTTTACAGACCCCCAGATCTCTATGGTTAACTAGTGGCTTGCTGCACACACTGATCTCCAAGCAAGCTTTACTTGTATGAACACAAACAAAATATCATAACAGATCAGTGAAGGAGTAACAATTGTGATTTCACAAGCTGAGTGAGATGACCAAAGTGGGCTGGTGTTAATTAGTTTAATATGGGTTATTCACTTATAAAGATAAGACAAAACAATATTGTGGTGGTTTGAATGAAAATCGCCACCACAGGCCCATATGGAGTGGCTCTATTAGGAAATGTGATTTTGTTGGACTGGGTGCAGCCTTGTTGGAGGAAGTGTGTCACTAAGGGTTGGTTTTGGTGCCTCAGATATTCACTTCAGGGACAGTATCTCACTCCCTTCCTGCTCCTTGTGAATCCAGATGTAGAATTCTCAGCTACCTCTCCAATAGCATGTCTGCATGTATGCCACCAAGCTCCCCACTGTGAAGATAATGGACTAAACCTCTGAACTAGTAAATGTGTTTCTTTTTGAGTTCCCATGATCATGCTGTCTATTCATAGCAATAGAAGCCCTGACTAAGATAAATATCTCAGAAAAAAACTTTAAAATATTTTAAATGAGAAACCTATGCATTTCCTGCTTTTCTGTCATCAAGTTCATTTTTCTCTCAAAGCTCCAGTTGCATTAGCTGGGGTGATGAACATGGGTTACAGAGGCAGTGAACATACCTTTGCCATGTTGAATGGGGCAGAGTCAACAGGCAAAGCTGCAGTGTTAGTCCTAACCATGCCTGCTTAGCATTTTAAAAAATTCTCCTAGTCAGAGAAGAAACAGATACACAGTAAAGAGAGATTCAGACAAACCTCTAAGTGGGACACACAGTAAGTTTGATAAATGTGCATGGGCTTAAGACAGACAAGATAAAAGATAGAGAGAGTCATAGATAAAAAAAAGTAATTTAAAGATATTAAACTAAGATTCTTAAAGGAAAAATAGAATAAAAATAATAATTGGTCATAAAAAGATGAAAATATATAGTCTGGACAATGCATATTATTATGTATTCTTTGAATGTTTTGACTGCAAAGAGCTATTTGATTCTGGTACTTGCTAAGATAAACCATCATATATATATTTTAAATGTATTTTGACTTCAAAATTTGATCCTAAGTACATATACTTTGGAAAAGAGGTTCTCCTTTTGTTTTTGCAGAGGACGGGAACCTATGGATTCCTTCCAGGATAATGTGGTTTGATGTAACAAGATGTTCCCAAAAGGTCCCCATTAACCCTAAATTATTTCATCCATCAAACAGCAGCAAGCATTTTGGAGAACAATATGCCCAAATTCTCAAAATTATTGTTTGTAAATGTTCATTTTTATTTAAAAGTGATTGTATATAGATGATTAAATATTCATAGTCAATCACTTTTTTAAAAATAAAGGATATGAGGGCTGCTGAGAAGCCAAGGACAATGGCACTGGGTTTTGATCCTACTGCATGTACTGGCTTTGTGGGAGCCTAGCCTGTTTGGATGCTCACCTTCCTAGACCTGGATGGAGCGGGGAGGACCTTGGACTTCCCACAGGACAGGGAACCCTGACTGCTCTTCCGACTTGAGAGGGAAGAGGAGGGGAGTGAGGTGTGGGGAGTGGGGTGAGGGGGAGGGAAAATGGAGGCGGGGAGGAGGCAAAAATTTTTAATAAAAATAAAAGAAAAGAAAAAAAAGAAAGGATATGATATAGAAATGAATACTTTTCATTGGTATGGATTTTAGTCTATTGATACAAATTTAAGGTCAATTTTGTTACACCATATGTGTGTATATATTTATACTCTTATTTAAAAATGTACTGTATAATTATAAAATACAGATTAATAGTAATCTATAACTTTTAGTAATGTTAGGTACACTAGATATACAGGGATATGTTTCAGTTAGATAGACAATCTTCAATACTTCAAAGACCTACAGAAATTGGCATTTAAAAGGTTAGACTTATTTCAACAGTGTGACATGTCTGCTTCTGCCAGTACCAATTATGTCAGAGAGGTTGACAGCATTGAAGAAACTCATTACAGAATTTGCCTTCAGTGTGACAGGACTAACCATTTGGACAAGAAACTGCTCTTTCCTGGAATGCTTTCTTGTATGCTGTGTGACCTGGACTTGCAGGACCCACAAAAAAGTGACTGCTGAACTTTACAAAAGATGGGATGGTCCATCAAAGTTCCTGCTTCACAGAAGAAACTGTCAGACATTTTGCAGATCACATAAAAAAAGCAACTGGTGAACTTTGACAGTACAAGGCAGAACAGATTTTCAAATTTCCTGCTCCACTGAAAAGTCTGTTAGATATTATGTGGTATAGGATGAAGATGTCCCAACATTACAAAATAACTTTGGGTGACTGTTCAGGCATTAAGATGTTCCTGTTAATTATAGAAATTTGGAAGTTGCTTATAATGCACACTTCCTGCTTACTTAGGTAATATTATTTCTTTCTGGGGTCTTAGATGGAGTTGAAGACTAGATAGTTGTAATCATAGTTTTTCTTAGTTATGCTAAGAGATAAATGTAAAATAAAACTTTAGACTCACAAAGAATTTTGTTATATGTATATTTATACTCTTGTTTAAGGTATTGTGTTTTGCAGCTGATTTAAAAATGTAATATATAATTTAAAATTATGGATTAATAGATTGATATAATAGTCAAACTTGTAGTCATGTTATTTAGGTTTTCTAGATATACAGAGATATATTTAGGATAGATAGATAGATAATCTTCAACACTTCAAAAATCTATAAAATATGGCAAATAAAATGTTTGAAGAACTTAGACTTTTCTTGACAGTGAGACATGTCTGTTTCTGGCAGCAAATCTACTGTTGAGAGGTTGATGGGCACTGAAGAAAGTCATTATAGGATTTGTCTTCAGTGTGACAAGGCTAGCCATTTGGACAAAAAAACTGCTCTTGCCTGAACTGCTTTTTGTTCTGCTACATGAAATGGACATGCAGAACTCACAGAAAAGTGATGCTGAACTTTCCAAAAGACAGGATGGTTCTTTAGGGCTTCTGCTCCATAAAAGATATTGCCAGATAATCTGCAGCACAAAGAAGAAAGCAACTGGTAAACGTTACCAGTACATTGCACAGCAGATCTTCAAATTTCCTGCTCTACAGAAAAGTCTGCTGGATATTATGTGTCTATAGTTTGGAGATGGATGCCTCAACATTACTGAAGAACTTTGGGTGACTGTCCAGGCAACAAAATGTCTTGGTCAATTTTAGAGTTTTGAAAATTTTTTATAATTTAATTTCTCTTTACTTATGTATTAATATATCCTTCTGGGGTCTTTGAAGAGTTGAAGACAGATAGCTGTAGTTTTCCGTAGTTATGATAAAAGATAAATTTGATGTAAAATTTTAACTCACAAATGGAGGATAGATGATAGAGTATTTTCCTTAATTTGTCAAATGTAAATGTAATAAATATTCTAACTGTAATTCTTGCTTGATACAGGTTTTGTTATATGTAATCTTACTATGTTAAAGTTAAAGCCTTACTTTTTATTTAGACAGAAAAGGGGAAGTGATGTCTGATGTCCTTTTATATATGTGTTATGCTGTAGGAAGTCTTACAGCTTGTGGCTACCTGTCTACTGGGGTGTGGCCTTTTTTACTATATATGCTGATTCAGAGCCTGCATCTGCCCTTCTTCCCTGGCTGCACTTTCAGATTGCTGAATCTTTGTTCACTCATTCAAACAGAGAATTCTGATTACTGAGTTTATCCCTAAATAAATAACCATCTATTTCTCAATTCTGAGATTTTTTTATTAAGCACCCATTCCACAATGTTGCTATTATTGGTTAATGATTAAAGTTGCTTTGACCTATGGCAGGGCAGAATACAACCATACTGGAGAGAATAGGTGGAGTCAAAGAGATATCATGTAGCTGCTGAAGGAGGACAATATGTGCAAAATTTGCTGGTAGGCCACAGCCTAATGGCGATACATATATTAAGAGAAATGGGTTAATTTAAGATGTATGAGTTTGTTAAAAAGAAGATGGATCTAACTGGCCAAACTGTATTGTAATTAGTTTAGTTTCTATGTGATTATTTGGGTCTGGGCAGTTGGGAATCAAAAATTCAGTCTCTGTTTACACACCATCCTATGATACTTTTTCAGGATATTAATCCTTTTGTTAGATTGGAGCCCTTATAATCTGGTTGTCACTGGGACAGTCCCAGAGGAGATTCATCAATCTTGCAGGTGTTTCATAACTTAATCAAGCTGACAAAAAAATTCATTTTCAAAAAAAAAATCTTAAGAAGTTAACCCATAGAAAGTATCTGGAATAGTTCTTGTCCAGTAGTAAGTACTTAATAAGACTCTTCTATAGTTGTATATACAAGCATCCCTGAGAGCTCATAAATATTTCTTCATGTTGGAAATGTAAGCTAAATTTCTTTCTTGAAAACAAATGTGTTGCCCAGTGTTTTAAGATCTGCTTGTTTGTTTCCTGGCTGTGGAAACTCCTGAAATAATCACACAGAAATGATATTATTTAAATGACTGCTTGGTTAATTAGATCTAGCTTCCTATTTGCTAACTCTTACATCTTAATTTAACCCATCTCCAATAATCTGTGCAACACCACGAGGTCGTGGCCTACCAGCAATGTTTCAGTGCATCTGTCTCAGGAGGCAGCACCATGGCTTCTCCCTGACTTTGCCTCCTTTCTCCCTGTATACAGCTTAGCTTTCCCCACATAGTTCTGTTCTGCCCTGCCATAGGCTCAAAACAGTTCTTTATTAATCATTGGTAATCACAGCATACAGAAGGAAAACACACATCAGCCTAGGACTAGAATTTGTTCATCAATGATTCTTGTGAATGGTATAAGCACAAACCACTAAAAACAAATGAATACTTATTATTCAATAACAATTTTTGTAACATATAATAAATAGTAATCTATAATAAAAAATGGAGAAGAAGCTCAAAATCCAAATAAGGTTATTGGATAAATGTGTGTGCATTTATTTACACATGCACATGCATGCAGGATTTTATGTTTGGGTAGAGAATAAGAAGATAGACCTACTTATAGAATGAGGGACATCATGTTTTTTCTTATTTTCCCTTTGTACCTTTCTAGAACATAGATGAGTCCACTTCTCTTTAGACATCAATGACCAGGAGAAACTAATAGATCATATCTTCTTTGAAAAACCATGGGCTTGATCCTAGCCTTATACTTCAGCAGGTATTCATAAGTAACTCGCCAGCATAGAAAAACTAGAAAACATGACTTACACCAGAAAAGACCACCAAGCTAAACCATCAGCCATGTGTTCCAAAAAAACAAATTCCAGTTCCATTATGTATTCTTATCTAATCCACAAGCCATATCTTCCAGGAAAGTAGAGTCCCAGGCTCCAATACCAACAAGCATTCCCTGTGAACATATCAGCTGAACAATTCAGGAAAACAAGCAAGACACAGTCATCACACTTTCCAAAAATCCAGGGAGGAAATAGAAATCAAGAACAAAACATTCACACAACTGAGAGAAATCCAGAAATCAGCACCTACACCTACAATCATTACAAACTCAGATGCCTAGATGCCTGTGTAAAAACACAATAAAAAATGTTAGAGTAATATGAATCCATCAGAGCCCAGATATACTGCCTTATCAGGCCCTGAATATTGCAACATAGCTGAAGCACAAGAAAAAGACATTAAATATGACAACAGTAGAGCTCCTGAGTCAGAAAATTAACAAGATATGCAAGAAAACAAAAATAAACAGTTAAATAAAATAAATAAAACTATTCAAGACCTGAAAGTGGAAATAGAAATAGAGGCGGTAAAGAAAACATAAACTTTAAGTTGAAAGTGAAAAATTTAGGAGTTTGCACACAAACTTCAGATAGAAGCTTCACAAGCAGAATGCAAGAGATCGAAGATAGAATCTTAGGCATTGAATACACCATAGAAGAAATGAATTCATAAGTTAAAGAAAATGTTAAATCTAAAAGTTCCTGACACCAAACACCCAGGAAATTTGAGATGTTATGAAAAGATCAATTCTTAGAATGATAGAAATGGAGGAAGAAGAAGAATCCTAGATCAAAGACCAAAAAAAACTTTTCAACAAAATCATAGAAAAATTTTTTCCTAGCCCAACAAAAGAGATGACTATAAATATACAAGAATACACAGAACACCAAATAGATTGAACAGAAAAGGACAACCCCTTTGCCAAATATTAATAAAAACACTAAACATGTAGAACAAAGTAAGAACCAAAAGTTGCAGTGAAAAATGCCCAAGTATCACATAAAGGAAGACCTATTAAAATTATACTTAAGTTTTTAATGGAAACTCTAAAAAACAGAGAAGCCTAGAGAGATGCAAAAAGGTTAACTACACCCATGCAAACACAGGAAATAAAGAATTTCAGACAAGGAAAATCCAAAGGAGAGAAACACATGTAAAAATGCATGTGTGTGCATGCCCACACACACATGCACCACCTCCATTAGCATTACCACCAAAATAACAGGTATCAACTATGAATGGTCATTGGTGTGGCTCAATATCAATGATCTCAGTTCTCCAGTAAAAAGCCAAAGACTAACAGAGTGGATGTGAAAACAGGATCTACCTTTCTATTGAATCTGAAAAGCACTTTGATATCAAGGATAAAGATTACCTCAGGATAAATGACTGGAAAATAATATTGCAAGTCACTGGACCGAAGAAACAAGCTCTTGTAGAAATTTTAATATCCAACAAAATTAGACTTCGAACCAAAGCTAAGTAAAAAAAGATAGTGAAGGACAGTATGTATTCTCCAAAGGAAAAACTCCAACAAGATGACATTTCATTTCTTGACATCTAAGCCCCAAACACAAGGATAACCACTTTTATAAAAGAAACATTATTAAAGCTTCAATCACATATTGTCCACTACACACTGATAATGGGTAGCTTCAAAGACTACTTTCACAAATAGGTAATCCAAACAAAAACGAAACAGATAGATACTGGAGCTAACAGACTTTATAAAACAAATGGACCTAAGAGTTATTGACAGACAAAAATTTCACCAAATGAGGATCTTCTCCAAAAATAATCACATCTTTATACACAAAATAAGTCTCGACAAATTCAAGAAAATTGAGAAAAATTCCTATGTCTTATCAAAGCACCATGGATTAAAGGTATATCTATAGCAATGACAGAATCAACAAAAACTTACAAACTTGTGGAAACTGAACAACTTCCTAATGAATAAAAAATGTATCAAGACAAATAAATAAAAAACTAAAATGCTTACTAGAATTCAAGAAATTAGCTTACTCAAACATATGGGATATAATGAAAGTTGCAGTAAGAGGAAAGAAAGGTCATAGCACAATATGACTATATTTTTAAAAACTCGAGATCTTATGCCAGTAACATAAGAGTACACCTGAAAGCTCTAGGACAAACAAACAAACAAACAAAAAGAAATCGCACCCAAAAGGAGTAAACAGCAAAAAATAAACTGAGGGCTGAGATCAATAAAATAGAAACAAAGAGAATACAAAGAATCAAGAAACAAAGAGTTTGTTCTGTAAAAAATCAATAGGATAGACACAATTTATAAACTAAATAAATGGCAGAGAGAGAATATCCAAAATAATAAAATCATAAATGAAAAGAAGGCATAACAATGGACATCAAGGTTATCCAGAGAATAATGACATACTTGAAAATCTTTACTCCACCAAACTGGAAATCTAAAAGAAATGGATATTTTCTTCAGTAGGTACCACTTGAAAAAACTAAATCAAAATTAAATAAACAATTTAAATAGACCTACAACCCCTAGTGAAATAGAAGCAGAAATTAACAGATTCTCAAACAATAAAAGTCCTTGGCCAGGTAGCTTTAGTGAAGGATTCTATGAGACTTTCAAAGAAGAGTTGATACCAAAACTTCTCAAATTATTCCACAAAATAGAAAAAGAGGAACATTTCCCAATTCATTTTGAGACCACAGTTACCCTGATTCCCAAACCAAAGACTCAAGAAAGAAAGAAAATTACCAACCAATTTCCCTTATAAACATGGATGCAAAAGTATTCCATAAAATAGTTTCAAACTGAATCTAAAATCACATCAAAAAGATCATCTACCATGGTCAAGTGGCTTCATCTTGGAGATGCAGGAATGGATCAGTATAGGAAAATCAGTAAACGTTTTTTCCATAAAAACGATTGGAAAAAAAAAAGAAAAGTATATGACCAACTCATTAGTTGCAGAAAAGGCCTTTGACAAAATCAAACATTCCTTCATGATAAAATCTTTAAGAGATTAGGAATACAAGAAGCATACTTCAACATAATATAGCAATTTGCAGCAGGCCTATAGCTAATATCAAATTAAGTGAAGAGAAACTCATAGCAAATTGAGCTAATATCAAATTAAGTGAAGAGAAACTCATAGCAAATTGACTAAAATCAGGAACAAGATAAGGTTGTTCATACTCTTCATATTTATTCAACAGAGTACTTGAAGTTTTAGTTAGAACAATAAAACAACTGAAGGAGATCAATAGACACACATTGGAAAGGAATAATAAAGCATCTGTGTTTGCAGATGACATATACATAAGTGACCCTAAAAACTTCACCAAAGAACTCCTATATCTGCGAAACACTTTCAGCAAAGTACATGGTTCCAAGACTAACTAAAAAATCACTAGGTCTCTTGTATACAAATGACAAATGAACTGAGAAAGAAATCAGGGAAATAATATCTTTTACAATAGCCTCTACTAATATAAAAATATCTTGGGGGTAACTCTTACCAAGCAAGTGAAAGACTTGCATGGTAATATATTCAAGTCTTTGAAGAAAGAAATTGGAAATTTCAGAGCATGAGAAGATCTACCAAACTTAGGGAGCTGAAGGATTAGCATAGTGAAGATGGCCAGCCTACCAAAAGCAATCTGCAGATTCACGTCAGTCTCCATCAAAATTCCAGCACATCTTTGCAGACCTTTTCAAGACAATTCTCAACATTTTATGGAAAAGAAAAAAAAGCCCAGGATATAAAATAATCCTGAACAATAAAGAACTTTTGGAGGTCTCACCATTTCCAAATTCAAGGTGTACTATAGAGCTATAGTAACAAAAAGCACCTAGTGTTTGGGGAAAAACAAACACACATATTGATCAGAATCAACTAAGACACAGACATAAACACACATACTTGTGAACACCTGAGTTTTGGTAAAGAAATCAAAAATACACATTGTGGGGAAAAGACAGCATCTTCAACAAACTGTACTGGTCAAACTGGGTGTCTATATATAAGAATGCAAATAGATCAATGCCTATCACTGTATTCAAGTCCATGTGAATCAAAATTTTTACCATAATATCAGATATTCTGAACCTGATAGAAGAAAAAGTCAAAAATAGCTTTGAACATATTGACACAGGAAGCAACTTTTTTTTATTGATAAAAGGAGAATAAAAAAATTTCCACCTCCTCCAAGCCTCCCATCTCCCTCTATCTCCTCCCTCTCCTCTCCCCCTTCCCCCACTCCTCTCCCCCTCCCTCTCCAGTCCAAAGAGCAGTCAGGGTTCCCTGCCCAGTGGTAAGGAAGCAACTTTTTTAAAAGAACACCCATAATCCATAATGCAAACAATTAGTAATGGTACCTTATAAAACTGAAAATCTTCTATAAGATAAATGGCAATATTAATCAGACAAAGTGGTGGCTTAGAGAAAGGGAAATTATTTTTACCAATTTCACATCTGATAGAAGACCAATATTCAAAATATATAAAGAACTCAAAAAAATTAGTTATCGAGAAAACTAAATAATCCAATTAAAAAATGAGAAACAGAACTAAACAGAAAATTCTCAATAGAAGAATCACAAATGGTTGAAAAACACTTAAATTCCTTAGCAATCAGAGAAATATAAATCAGAACAACTTTGGAATTCCATTTCACACCTGTCAGAATAATTAAGATCAATAACACTGATGGCAACATAGGCTGGTGAGGATAGGGAATATTCATCCATAGCTGGTGGGAGTTCAAACTTGTAAGTCACTATCAAAATCTATATGGCATTTCCTCATAAAGTTGGAATCAATCTACCTGAAAATCGAGCAATATCACACTTGGGCATGTACCAAAAAGAAGCTTCATTCTTCAAGGGCACTTGCTCTACCATATTCATTGTGGCTTTATTCATAATAGCCCCAAATTGTAAACAACCTAGAAGTCCTTCAACAGAAAAATCGATTAAAAATGATATATTTACACAATGGAATATTACTCAGCTATCCAAAGAAATGGTATCATGAAACTTGTAGGCAAATGAATGAAACTAGAAAAAAAATGACCCCAAGTGAAGAAACCTTGACCCAGAAATGTAAATTTGGTATATATTCACTTGGAAGTAGATATTAAGCTATTAAGTAAATGATAAAAAAAAGCTTTAATCCATACATCCAGACAGGTTAGGTGTAGAAGAAGGGCCTGGTTAGGAGTAGGGAGGAATTCATGCAACTCCTTTGGAGGAGGTAATTAAATAGATTTTGAGGGAAGACTGGCAGTGGCTGGGGATAGGAGAGGGTTGGATCTGTAAGGGTGACAGAGGAGATTAGGTGGATGGAAGAAATGTAAGCAGGGAAGACTGGAACTGGCAGGCTTTTGGGAGATGGTCTGGAAGCCTAGTGCAGTGGAAACTTCCTGGAATCTTTGACGGTAATCCCAATGAGGACTCCTACTAATGAGGAATATGGACTCTCAACTGGCCTTCTGCTGTTACCAGGCAAGGCTTCCAGAAAAAGGACTTGGATGCATTCAATTGAGTTGTGACCATGAAGTCCTATGGAAATCTTCAAACAACCTAAGCTGTTGCTAAGAGAAAGTGCTGTTTCCTGAAAACTGGCAATAGGGCCTCTAGGACAACACCTCACAATTTACTGAAAATTGAGAAATCTAGCTGAGGTTCCATGGAGCCTTCTCCCCGCTGTTCTAATGTCTTTGGTGTGGGAAGTTACTCTGAAACCTACCAAAATAGAAATGTAGACAACATTGGAAAACCTTCGACCTACAATCTGTCCTGCCTGCGAAATATGCTAGAGCAATGGCATCACAGAACTTGTGGGAGTAATAAATCAGTGTCTGATTTAATTAAGGCCCACTTCATAAGACCAAATCCATGCCCTACACAGCTGTAGTAAATAATAATCAGAAACTAGATACCCGCGACCTAGGGTAAAACCAAAGAGTGACTAGAGTGACTATCTGTCTATCTGTCTGTCTATGTATCTATCTGTCTGTCTGTCTGCCGCGCACCATGCCCCCGTCTGCGCTCTATGCGCTAGAACCCAGTTCGCGAACTTCGGGCAAGGGGCTGGAGGTTGAGGAAACACACGCAGAGACAGACCAACACACGGACCTCCAATCGCTGGTACAAAAGCCCTTCTTTAATAGCATCATGGAAGCTTAAATACATAGCCGGCAATGGGCAACAGGTGAAAATCCCATCCTCTGATCCTCTAGGTAAGGCACAGATTTTAGCAACTTCAATTAGAAGGTTCTAGCAGGGTAGGGCAGCTGAAGGCCAGGACTCAATTGGTCCCAACATCTGTCTATCTGTCTGTCTATCATCTATTATCTATCTATGTGCTTATATATAGTATATATCATAGTATATATACACATAGCATATGTGGTATATATACTATACATAATAGTATATGTAAGTATATATAAGCATATATGTATTTAGAGAGAGAAAGAAAGAAAAAAGAAAGAAAGAAAGAAAGAAAGAAAGAAAGAAAGAGACTCCTAATTGCAGTCTGCTATACTCAGAGATCATTGCCTTATCTAGTAATCATCACAGAGGCTTCCTCTGGCAGCAGATAGAACAAACGCAGAGACTCACAGCCATATATTATGTGGTGAGAGAGTTTTAATTTTAGGTCTCATATTCCTACCCTCAGAGTTCAAGGAATCCTGAAGAGTTTGTAAGAGCCACTAGGTGAACAATACCCTCTGAATCAACTATTCAAGGCACATACGAGCTCATAGAAACTGAAGTAGGAAGCACAGGGCCTACACGGGGCTGTACTAGATTCTCTGCTTATTGTGTTAGCTTATTATTTTCATGGCACTCATGGTGTATGTGAATGAGCAGGTCTCTGGCTTTTCTGTTGCTTTTGGGACTCTTTTCCTTGTATTGGGCTGCTGTGTCCAACTTTGATATGATATTTTTTTCTTCATCTTAACATATTTAGTTCTTCATGTTTGGTTGCTATCTACTAGAATCCTGGCTTTTTGAAACAGGTTTTCTCTGTGTAACAGCCTTAGCTGTCCTGGAACTTAATTTGTAGAGCAGCCTTACCTCAAACTCACAGAGATGTGCTTGCCTTTGCCTCCCAAGTGCTCGGGTTTAAGGCATGTTCCATCATTCCTTGGTCTCCTGTTCTTTTCTAGTGAAAGACAGAAAGCAATGGTTCTGGAGGGGAAGGGATATGGGGAGAAAGTACAAGCGTAGCGAGCAGGGGGGACTATAAACAGGAACTATTATGAGAAAATTATTTTCAATAAAAGGAAAAAACAAAAACTAAAAATTACATGATTATCTATGTAGTGTTAATTGCACAAATCATAAACATACTGCTTGGTAGTTTTTTTTTAAAGAATCCGAATAATTTCCAAAAAACACATGTAATATTTTCAGTGCTCCAGTAAATTCCATTGTTGTCTCTTTCAGTAAATAATACCTTGGAAGAAGAAGATTCTAAACATATAATTATTATTATGTAAATGAGATAATGTTCAGTCTATCTGAGTTATTTAATGTTAAATAATGTTTTTAAAAGTCCTCCACAATGTTGCATATATAAGCAGTTCATGCCCTGCCGTGGTGGCGCACGCCTTTAATTCCAGCACTTGGGAGGCAGAGGCAGGCAGATCTCTGTGAGTTCAAGACCAGCCTGGTCTACAAGAGCTAGTTCCAGAACAGGCTCCAAAACCACAGAGAAACTCTGTCTGGAAAAAACAACAAAAACAACAACAACAACAACAACAAAAAAAGCAGTTCATTCTCTTCCCTTCCAGTTCTGGAAGTATGCTATTATACTATAAAATGAAAATTAATTCTATTGTTTATTGACATTTAGGTTGTTTTCCTATTTTCATAGTTTCTAACTCAAATGAAGTTGATTCAGCAGTCACTTATCATTTTTAACCAATAGAGGTATTTCTTCACTTGATATATGATATGGGAGTGCCCTCTGTATGCTGTGATTACCATTAATGAATAAAAAAACTGCTTTGGACCTACAGCAGGGCAGAACTTAGGTAGGTGGGGAAAATTAAACTGAATGCTGGGAGATAGAAGGGCAGAGTCAGAGAGATGCCAGTAACCCTGCTGGAGACAGATGCCAGAACTTTAGCCGGTAAGCCACAGCCATGTGGTGATACACAGATTAATGGAAATGGGTTAAATTAATATGTAAGAGTTATCCAGTAAAAAGAAAGAGCTAATGGGCCAAGCAGTGATTTTATAAATACATTTTCTGTGTAATTATTTTGGGCTGAGCAGCTGGGAACAAACAAGCAGCCTCCCTCCAACAGATATATTATTTACAAGTGTAGCATAACATATCAAACAAATCTTCTGTAGATAGAAGTTTAGGATTTGGACCATTTAAACTTGCTTTTTCACTGCTCCCAATGGCTAGAGTCATATTAAAAGGAAGGTTCTGTGTATATTGCGAACAAAGCACTATTCCATCACTAACACATCCACATCTCACTAGGCCCAAAACCTAATAACACTCACTGCACATTTCTTTAAATACTGAATGACTCCCAAATCAGTAGTTTCTGAAAAGACAGGACTACTGCTTGCCTATGAGGATGCAGGGTAAAGATCTTATCTTACCTAATATTTAAGACTCTGCTTAGAGTCATTTAAGGGCAGAGATTCTGTCTTAGTTAAGCTATTTATTGCTGTGAAGAAACACAATGACCATGGCAACACTAAACAGGAAAAACATCTAACTGGGTAAATTTCACTTTCAGATGTTTAGTCTATTATCATCACGGCAGAAACACAATGGCATGAAGGCAAGCATGGTGATGGAGAAGCAGAGAGCACTACAGGTTTGACCTACAAGCAACAAGAAGGGAAATGTTTCACAGGGGATGGCTTGAGCATTTATGAGACCTCTAAACCTGTCCCCACAGTAACATGCTTTCTCCAACCAGACCACATCAATGACAAGAAGGCCACACATGCCATTTTCTTTCAAACCACCATAGACTCTAAGCTAGCCTTCTGTAGTCCACCTTACTACAAGATAATCATTACGCACTCATATTACAGACTATTTCTGTATCTGAATGACTCCCAGTGTGCTTGAAAATGTGTCAAATTTTGTTTCATTTTAATTCAACCATTATTCAAAGAACATTTATTCAGTGCCTACCAGGTGCTGAGCACTCTGGGGATACAAAGGCATCTATCAATATAAAGCAGACTATTGGAGGTTGATAAATGTTTGTTCCGGGAAGCTAATCATGCTCTGAAAAACATTCCAACTAAGATTTGCATTCTAATTCATCTTGGGGTGTTGAGAATTGTCAAGTGTTGTTTTCAATGATGTTTCAACTAGTTTTCTTTTCAGTGATGTTTCAACTCTGCACACCATCCCTTTCTATCATCCAATCTTACCATACCATGTGGGATACTTTAGCACTCAGAATTTCCTAAAAAGTAACTCTGCCATTTGTACTAAAAAGTTTACAAGTATAATAATATTTCAGAAGCAATTTCTTATAAAACCTCACTATCCCTACTGATCATGTATGAGATGAACAACCTCAAAATAGCATATTAGCAAGCAAAGTGACCAAGTGTTTGAGGTTCAGCAAGCATCTAAGATTTTTGTCTCTCAACTTCTAATGAGTGCTGGTACTGAATTACAAGCTTTGGTTCATTTATGAAATATTTAATTGTGAATTTCTCAAATACCTTAATTTTATGGAAAAAATTCATACTTAGGACCCTCCAAAGATCATGTGCAAGAGAATTTTTGGCACCAGTTAGTGGTTAATAAACACTTAGTTACTGTTTGTATTCCTCTATTACTTTTGACTTTTTCTTGACCTCTGAAGTGATTTCCATTTGGTATACTATGGATGTGCAAACACTTTGAGGGACACACGCACATGTGGTCAGAGGTCAATTTTCAGGACAGATAATCAATGTTGAGAGTTTCTCCTTCTGCTAGCTATCCAAGCAGGGGTTCAGGATGTGGCAGCCCAGCACCAGAAAGATTTGGCCAGATTTTCATTGGTAAGTTTGATCTTTTAAGAAGAATGGAAGACAAATATGTCAGAAGAGAATGTCAGTGTTACTGATGGCTATAGAACCAATGATGCAAATGAGGCCTGAAAATTAGATTGCTTTAGAAATAGAAGAAAGAGCAGTGTGCAACCATTTTACAATAAGCACTGATGTTTAGTGCTCCAGACTGGCTTTTTTTTATTTATGTAAGTACATTGGGAGTCCATCTGGCTCTTTTAATCTATCCATTTATATGCTTGGATGTGTTACCTCCTTAATATCCTTTCTCCCAAGCCTCCGGGAATTGCATGAACAAATAAGGGTTGGGTATACTTTGTTGATTAGAAAATAAATCAAGATTGCTAAACCCAGCAAGTGGTCTCAGTCTTGCTGTGGAAGGGGTTAATGTACACTTTTGGAACATGTGGGACCTAGTTGGTTCTGAAAATATGACACAGTGAACTCTTCTTAGGGAATCATAACACACCCTAAGGCAAATCACCACTTGAACTCTAAAATACTGTGGAATAATGCACTTATAAACTGTAAAGATTTGTCTTTTGCATTAGTTTAATAAAATGCTGATTGGCCAGAAGCCAGGTAGGAAACTTTGGTGGGGCAATCAGACTTGGAAAATTCAGGGAAGTAGAAAGGCAAAGGTTCAGTCACCAGTCCAATGAAGAGGAAGCAATATGAGAATGCCCACTGAGAAAAGGTACCAAGTCACATGTCTAAACATAGATAATAATTATGGATTAATTTAAATTGTATGAGCTAGTTAATAATGAGCCTGAGCAATGGGTCAACCAGTTTATAATTAATATAAGCTGCTATGTGTTCATTGAAGACGGAATGATTGTAGAACTGAGCAGTATAGAAACTTCCATTTACACTGAAACCTGCAGTTCTGTTATAAGCAGCATTCTATACCTTCTGATTAGAGTTCCATATTCTGAAAACCTTGTGCAGACCTTGAAAGCATCCTGAAATAAATGATACCACTTAACACACTGGGAGAAAAGTGTGAGAAAAAGACAATTTAAAGAAAAAAAAGCAGCCTCTAGCATGAGACTTTAGTTCTCAGTTTCTTATCTCAATTTTAATCCATGAAACTTTTGAACATGAGAGATATGGAATTAAGAACTGCTTAAACCAGTTGTGATCCTGATGTTAACCCCACCAGGTGAGAATAAGACCATTACCACAATTTTTGAAACATATTTGAAGTGAGCTTTATTAAATATTGTCCAGGAAGATGGATACTGAACAGGTTCACACTCAAAATATCCAGAGAATGATTCTAAATTAAATTAGGCTTATAAAGGCAAAAACCACAAGGTTACATGCTTACCACATTCATCCTATCAAGGGAGAGCTTAAATCCTGACATATTCCCTATCTATATACCTCCCACCTACATCTGACCAAGCACATCCTGTACAATTGGGACAACCAACCTTATTTAGAGAAGTAAAAACACGTGGCTCATTATCTTACACGAACAGCCCAAGCATTCCAGGGTGTTATCTGTACCTGGGCAAGTAGGGCTTATAGATTTATCAATCCTTGGGCAAGTGGGCTTATAAGTTAGAGGCATTTTTGTTTTATAGATCTCTTAATCACAGTATGTTAAACTTAAAACATAATTTTAACTCTGACAATAAATTTTTAGCATACTATCTGCACTCTGCTGACTAGATCTATAAAGTCATCAGTCTTTATAGACCTCTGAGTCCCACAATGCATAATTTCTTTACAATAAGGTAAGCATAAAATCACTACTTGTAACTGTATATTGCCTCTGGTATTATGGCTAATATATGCTAAACAAGTAATAAATTCAACATAAACACTAGGGAGTTACCACAGAGTAGTAACCCTTGTAGAATGTATGCAATTATCCTGGAAACTATTGATAATTTTTATGATGATTCTTTAACATAAGAACAAAAGGGAAATAAAATAAAAGAAAGCTCTGCTTCTAAGACTGGGTTCTATGTCCAGGTGATGCACTTGCTCTGAACAATTACTCATTTTAAAAGGTGAATATTTTGAACTAAGTATCTGTTCTTGCTTTTTATGTGATAGTCCCATGAAATCTTTTCTTTCAGTGTATTGTAAACCTATGATATTGGAATTCCATCCTCTTCCTCAATGTGGTCTCAAAATGAGCATTACCAGGAGATGCTTCTTTACAAATATTTCTGTCTCACCATTTATGGTCACACACATTTACCTCCTCTTTTATCCCCTTTCCTTAAGTCTATCTCTTTCTCAATTCTCAAATCCTGAAAATTCTCTTCCAAAATGACTTTACTAGATTCTCCAATGGAAGTGCCATGTTTTTATGGTGTTTCCTCTGTGCCAATTATCCATACGTTTTCCTGCCTTCATAAAATTACGCAAGGAAATGACTCATAGTTCTTAGTTGAACTATGACATCAGACCTGGGATTTTTCTCTTGTTTGGAGACTATCAGTCAAAATATACTCATGGTGGCGCACGCCTTTAATCCCAGCACTTGGGAGGCAGAGGTAGGCGGATGTCCGTGAGTTCAAGACCAGCCTGGTCTACAAGAGCTAGTTCCAGGACAGGCTCCAAAACCACAGAGAAACCCTGTCTCGAAAAACCAAAAAAAAAAAAATACTAAAAATTATCAAACTTTATTTCATTGAAATATATAGTTGTATGAAGAAAGCCCTATAAATTTATATATCAATTTTATATATTTAGTCCACATTCTGAGCAAGTTGATAATTTTATTTGAATTTGATTTATTTTCAAATACGGTCAACTATAAGGCCCATCCCATTTGAACTCATTCCAAGAAACAGTTTGGTAAGATGTTAATGTAAAACCTTTGCTTTTATCCAAGACTTGATAACATTTGGTTATTATCAAACTCAGTAGAACATTAAAAGAAAGCTGGAAGATATTTTTCATAGTCTACTTATTGATATAGTTAGCTGGTTTTATTGTTTATTGATAATTTCATGCTCTTTCTAATACTCTTCCAATTTTCCAGTTGTGAACTTGAATGTTGACAATAGATATGTTTCCTTACAGAAATTTTTGTGCCTTCCAATTATTCCATTTAACAGCCCCCCACCTCTATAACTTTTTAATAGCCTTCTCTAGGATATTCTCCAAAATATATGCAATCAGGAATCACAGAAATGATGAAGAGGAAGTCAGAGAACTCATAAATTATCTAGGCATTCCAAGCATAATTCATCTGTGGCACCTGTTGGGGATGGCATGTTCTATGATATAAAAGGTCTACAGTAATCCTTCCTGCAATCATGTGTCTACCAGCAGTACTGAGAAAGTAGCTGGTAAAGATTTCTTTTTTTAGTAATTATCTTTGATCAAGTCACTTCCAATTATTGCTGGAAGCAAGCAAGTTATAAATAATAAATAAATTGATTAATGAGGAAGTCAGATTGGTTTATCAATTACTGATTATAGCAATAGTTTTAAATCATTTAAGAAAAGAGTTGAAGTTATATGAAAGACATTTTATAATGCTATGTGTGTGTTTATATGTATGTATGTATCTCTGCAAATTGATGTGGAGATACACTCATACACATGATAGTGTGTATAGACTAGAACTTGATGACCACTTGTTTTCTTTATTTCATTTTCCACCTTACTTTTTTGAGAAAGGCTCTCCCATTGGACTTTAAGCCCATTATTTCAGCTCTATGTGTTGGTCAGAAAACCCCTGGGATCTGTCTTTCTCTACTACAAGTACTGGTACTATAGGCACACCTAGTTTTTTCAAAAGAAAAGAAAACAAAACTGTACACTGTATTCTCGGGATCTAAGCTCAGACCCTCTGGTCCCAGTTCTTTCTCCAGCTGGTTGGTTATTTTATTCACATTGTTCTCTCCTTGTCCTTAATATCTCCACCTGTAAAATACGTAAAGAAAAAGGTCACTGTTCTAGTGTGTGCTTCTGAATGGAGGCATCATCTAACTGTGGGAAATGTAAACAAAATATACTGTCTTTTCTATTAAATTACTAAATACAACAAGCACCATTAATAATTAAAACCTTTAAAGAAGATCTTGGAAGATATTCAGTTTATTCCAGGGTTAGAAGTTCTTGAAATCAAAATATGTGCCGGTATAGTCAGCCCTAAACACAAGTGCCTATGAGCAGCAGTAAATGAATTCAGTAGGTTTAATTAATAAATTTATATATTTGTTTTTGTGTCTCTGTGTGTTAATGTGTATGTATCTGATGAAAATTCCAGTCAAACACCAATGAATATACTTTCTACGTAACAGCATATGGAAGCTTCTTTAAAAAAAAATAGACCACATGCCTGAGACAAAACAAAATTTGGGGAAATATATGAAAAGAATAATTCCAGGTACCCTACATGACAATCATGCAATAAAATTTAAAATGGACAGCAGACAAAACTCTAATGAGTATAAAAGATCATAGGTTAAACATGGGTTTTTTCATGAACTTGATGAACTTCATTACTGAGTGATAAATGGGTCAAAGATGAAAATAATAAGAAATTAAAACTATTTGTGGTATTAAGTAAATATGAAGCTACAACACAAAAATTTCTGTGGGACATATTAGCTCAAAGAAAACAAATGAATAACTTAATGATGCAACTCAACAATTAGAAAAAGCAAGAAGAAATCAAACTTAAATTTAGAAGATGATAGGAAATAATACAAATCAAAGAAGAAATTAATAAACTAAAAACAAAGATAATGATTCAAAGAATTGGTAAATCTAAGCAGTAGCTTTTTGTTTTTTGTTGTTTTTTTTTTTTGTAAAGAGAAAGAAGATTGGGAGAGTCTTGGCTCAACTAATCAAAATAAAGAAACTTATTACCAAAATTAACAGAATCAAAAGTAAGCAGGGAAAATTACAACAGACACTAAAAAAATACAAAATATTTTGAGTGAATATTTTAAAAATCTTGACTCCAATAATCTGGAAAATTCTAAAAGAAATGGATGAGTTTTTGATTCATCCAAATTAAAAGTTAAACTGATATCAACAATCTAAAATGCATGTAGCACATAAAGAGATGGAAAGATCTGACTAAGAAGAACTCAGGCCCAAATGGACTCAGAGCAGGATTATACTAGACTTAGAAAAAATATACAAGTAATACTCCTAAAAATCATCTTAAAATAGAAATAGAAGTATTAGCCATGAAACATCTATTACTCTAATCCTCAAACCAAGTAAAAGAGGCAATAAAATAAAACCATAGTCTAATAATCCAAATGAAAACTTATGCAAAAATCCTGAATAAAATACTAGAAGCCTGAATAAAAGGCACATATTAATAATAATATTCACTAAAATCAAGTTAGTTTTATCCCACAATTTCAGGGATGGCACAACATATAAAAGTCAATAAATCATATAAATGGAATTACAGTAAAAGTCACACAATCTTCTCAATAGATGCAGAAGAAACATTTGACAAAATCCAACATTATTTCATGAGAAAAGTTCTAAACATTAGGACTTAATAGAATATTCCTTACCATAATAAAAGCTATATGAAAGTCCACAGATAATGCAACCCTAAAGGAAGGAAAGCTCAAAGTAGTAACATTAAAATCAGAAAAGGGCTGATCATATCCACATTGCTTTTCAATATCACACTTAAAACACTAGACAAAATTAAGGCAAGAGAAGAAAATTAAAGTTATTGAATTAGAAAAGGAGTCAAAGTTTCTGTATGAATGTATTGGCTCCATAATCCCATAGGGAGTGACACTATTAGGAGGTGTGGCTTTGTTGGAGTGGGTATCATCTTAGTGGAGATAGTGTGTCACTGTAGGAGTGGGCTTTGAGGGATTCTATGCTTAGGATATGCCCAGTGTCTGAGTCCATGTCTTGTTGCAAAACTGATCAAGATGTAGCCAGCACAATGTTTACCTATATGCCGTCATGTTCCCCACCATGATGATGATGGACTGAACCTGTAAAACTATAAGTGAACCACTCTAATTAAATATTTTATATTATAAGGGTTAATCTGTTTATGCTTTTTCTTCACACCAATAGAAACCCTAATTAAGACATAAATTGATACCAGGAGTAGAGTATTTCTGTGATAGGTCAGACCATGTTTATATTTGGAGAAATATAACCTTTGGAGTTTGGATTAGGAAAGCAGTGAAATACTTTAAGCACTGCTTAATAGGTCCTACTTGTAGGAGCATGGAAGACAGGGGTTCTAAAATTCATTTGAACTATGGGAGGGCTCACTGAAGATCTTTCAGAGGATAGTTTTAGTATATTGCTGAAAGACCATTATTATGATGAAAAAAGTGGCTGCCATTTGCCCTTATCCAAGGAGTCTGACAGACTCTAAAGTGAAGAGTTTTGCATTAATTCCCTTTGTAGAGGAAATCTCAAAACAGCCTAGTATAGACTCGTCCATGTGGATACCATGACCATGGAAACACTCATAAAGAAAACAATTTAATTGACTTAGATTGGATGGTCACAGGAAAAGAATGAAATTTGACTCATATCTATCACTCTGCATAAAAATTAGCTCTAAGCGGATCTAAAACAAAACTGCTACAAGAAAACACAGGTAGTAACCTTCAAAATACTGGTTTAATGAAGGACTTTCTGAACAATACTCTGTTTGCTGAGTAAGTCAAATAATTGATATGTGGAGTCTAATAAAACTAAAAGGTTTTTAAAGCACAGGAAGCAAACAATGAAATTAAAGAAGAAACTCAGAAGGTGGCAGAATCTTTGCCAATTATACATCTGATGGAGAGTTAACATCTAGAATACACAAAGAATTTAATAAACAAGAATTGAAGAAAAAAATGACCCATATGAGAAACGTGTTATACATCTAAATGGAAAGTTCTCAAAGGAAAAATAATAACTAAGAAAAGCCTCAAATATTTACATCATCCTTAGCAACTGAGAAAATGAATATTAAAACAACTTTGAGATTTAATCTCAATTTAGTCAGAATGGCTAAAATCAACAAATTTTGGGGAAAATGTGGGAAAGGAGAGCCCCCATTTACTGTTTTGGGGAATGTAATCTTGTGCAGCCACACTGAAAATCAGTATAGACTTCAAAAAAAAAACTAAAAAAATAATTAGACCATAACTCATTTATCTCCTTCCTTGACATGCTCTCAAATGACTCAACATAGTATTCTACAGATACTAGTTCATCAATGTTCTTTCCTTCCATATTCATACTAATTAGGAATTGGAAACAAGCTAAATATCCTTCAACAGATGATTAGATACTGAAAGTGTGGTATATATGCATGATGGTATACTATTCAGATATAAAGAAAATAAAATAATAAAATTTACATGAGAATGGATATATCTAGGAAACATATTGAATGAGGCATCCCATACCAAGGAAGACCAATGCAACTTGTTCTTTTTCATCTGTAGTTCACAACTCCACATTATGAATTGTGATTATAAAATGGGGTAGGAAAATATAAAGGGACCATGGAGAGGGAAGGAGGGACTTGAAAAGATATGGGTGATGTACAGGGGAAAACTCTAGTTGGTATGGCAGAGGGAGTCCAATACAAAAGGAGGGACAAACAATTCCCAGGTTGTTTGAAAATGCCTTAAGGAATCATATTATTTAATATTTAACTAAATTTATAAACAATGTATATAAGCACACATGTGCACATGCATGCACACATATACATATGTGTACTGGTAGGCCTGACAGCTGCCCCCACAGGAAATAAAGGCAAGCAAAAACTGCATTACTAGACACAGAGAATCTACCTTTCAGGGTAGTCCAAGTGACTCCCAAAACAATAAAATTATGACTGTTACCCTTGTTTTTGCCTCAGAGGTTGAAGGTAAGTCACTATTGCTGAAGACTCAGCTTACAGAGGACATGCGTTTTAGATGATTTAACTGTGTTCTGACCTAAAATCTTCCTTCCTTTAGTATTACAAAGTACCTTGAAAACAGCTAAGAAGAGGAAGGGTGTAATTAATAGTCCCACCCAGCTGTGGTGCCTATGAATCCCAATGACAAGTAAGACAAGGTATCTCCAAAAGATGCAATAGTGAAACTCACATATTGGTGGTTACCAACTGTGTAAGAAAACTTCCCATCCATTCAACCCATCAACAAGAGGTATTACCACCACCACATAATCTCCTAACTCCTACTGAGTCTTATCCTTATACTTAAAATTGTAGGCACAACTCCTCATCAAAGAAGCAAATGGACAAATCTTTAAATGGAGACCATTTCAGAAAAGCACAACTGTGCACAAGGTAGAGATCAACAAATTGTAGGGAGTTGAGTCCTAGTGGATCCCCCTGCAGAACAGGTACTATATCTATGGCTCTGGGAATATTGCAAAAGGAGGAACAGAAAGATTTAAGAGCAGAATACTAACATGTTAGCTCTGAGATTCCCTCTCGAACAACAAGTTACATGAACATAACCCAAACAGTGGTAATTTCAATAGAAGAACTGGAAAGGGAAAAGTTATAAAGTATCCAATAGACAAAGAACTCTAGGCAACTCAATACTGCTGAGAGATGGAGCATTATTTTTTTTTCCAGACATGAAATTCTGTATTGGTTATTCAATACAAAATGGTTAGCCAAGAAACACAACATAACACAACACAAAACAAAACAAAAAGACTCAGCAAGTTGTATTTATATATTTGTGTTTATGTGTGTGTGACTAATAATCAGGGAACAGAAGAGGTTATCAATCTAAATATAGGAAGGACTTGGGAGAAACTAAAGTGAGGAAAAGAAAGGGAGAAATAATGTAAATATATTTTAATTTAAAGTGTCATTTGTATTTTTTAAAGTATCATTTGATGTTTTTAAAAAAGCAAATAAAGGCTAAATATATTAAAATTATGGTGACCAGAGTGTTACGTTGTTTTTTTTCTTTGAAATATTTTTATACATATAATAACACATCTTGGAGATGAGTCATAAGACCAACATAATTCATTGGTTCATATGCATCTTATACAGATTTTCTTATGTAACTGAAACAGAATGTCATGGTAAAGGATTTCCTTCTTATATGTCAGTCTTCACAGATTTTGAAGTGTTGAAATAGGAATTCTCAGCTTGGACTAATTTAATGCTCACAATATAGCAGATATCATTCAAAGTCCAAAACAAACCCCTAAAGTGTTTCCACTATTCTCATAATATTAGAAACAAAGAACTTGAGATATGAATGAAATGTTCAACTCCATACAGTCAATAGGGGAAGAACCAGGGTTTGCCAAGGAACCCTGCTCTGTTCCTTTCACATTCTCTGGTAGTTGCTGCGTATTAAATGACTTAATATTTGTTTTGTGTTTAAGATTGTGTCTAGAATACTTAGAACTTAACATTTAGAGAATACTTTCATAGGCAATATTATAGTGTGTGGGTGTGTATGTGTGTGCATGTATATGTGTGGTGTATACTGTATGCATATGTATATGTCAGACTATGTATATGCATGGGTACATTAGCGAACACTTAAAAAAGGAGGCAGAGGCTACTGCTGGTTTCTTCCTGGATTGTGCTCCAATTTATTTACTTTTGAAATCATCATTTAATCACAATACTGAATTATATCCATTATAAGCTTTTCATATTTTTTAGTATTTAATAGTGATTTCTTGTGGCTTTTCCAGATGTCTGTATATTATTTTATCCTATATTTACCTCTTTCCCCCTTACCTAAGGAAATTCTTTTTCCAATTTCCCCTATCAGATCACTTGTATATTAGTTTTCATTTTGACCCCTTTCCTAACTTCTTCTGGATTTACCACCTTCCCTTTTTCATTTACCTAATCAGCTCGTGTGTACACTGATATGTCCCTCTCTATTTCTATCAAACCCTCATATCATGGGTTCCTTCTTTTACTTTTCTAATTTCTGTAATTGGTGAGTACTATATACTCTCATTTGAAGATCTGGAGCTAGGAGCCTTCCATAAGAGAGAACATACGATGTTTGTGAATGCATGCATGTGAAACGAGGCCAGAGGTTGATGCTGGATGCAGGGTTCCTTCTCTATTGCTCTCCAAATTATGTTTGCAGGATGAGTATCTTTCATTGAACCTAAAGCTCACTGATTAAGCATGACTGGTCATTGAGCCCCTGTCTCTGTCATGCTCTGCTTGTTTTATTTTATTTTATTGATATTCTGACATAAATACATTTCCCCCACCCTTTCTTTCCTCCAAACCCCCTCATATGCCTCTCCTCACTCTTCTTGAAATATGTATCCTATTTTTGTTAATTGTACTTGCATTACTATATTATAAACATATATTCTTGAATATAAGCTATTTGTGCAATGTTATTTCAAAGCTGACCATTTGGCATTGGATGACCAATTAGTGTGTTCTTGCCTGGGAAACACCACCTCTTCCACTATCCAGTTTTCTTCAGCTGTCTATAGATTGTAGAGTTGAGGCATTGTGGGATTTTCTCATCTACATTGGCATTTCTGTTGCTGTCTTACTTGCTCAACTCATGTTTGGGCACCCTGCTTTTCAGTGAATGCTGGGGTTCCATATTTAGTTTTTTCTGCTTGCATGGCAAATACTTTACTGACTAAGACATTTCCACAGATCCTCTTTTTTTAAATTATGGTGAACTGACATTCTCAATATAAAAATTTTATTTAGGCTGTTTTGAATCCATTCTCTTACCTTGTATGCAGTCATCATTGTGTTCTTTTCTAACATTTCAGTCTTCAAACTTCTAGGTCAACTCTACATCATTTCTTCATATTCCCCACTCCATCAATTCACTTCTAATTTTAAAATTTCTTCCTCTAAAGCTGTCATTAAAACTGTTAATACTAACAGGAAATTTTCTCATCTTAATCCTTTCTTTCAAATTCTCACTTCCCAAATAGGATACTTCTTATTACACACAACCCATTACAGGATATTAAAAGTTACACACACTGGCAAAGGGTTCCTTTATAACAGGTCTCTCTCCTAACATGGTTCATAGTCACTTACTTCTTTCCTTATTTTGATAAATGGGACATAAAACACATTCCAAGAATTTTGATAAAAATCTTTTGAAACTATTGACTACTTTGGAACTAACAGCCCTTCAGTTGAATCAACGTCTTGGGCTGGAGAGATGGTTCAGCCTTTAAAGGGCTGACTCACAGCAAAAATTGAGTATTGGCATATTCATCTGTAAAATGGCATGTGATATTTGTAGAAAGATATTTAAACCTTAAATAAGACAATGTACATGAAACAGTCTAAGAAGTGCTGAACATTTTGAGAGTAGCCTGTTTTATTGCAAACACAGTCCTATACCAATAGATGTTGGCTATTTTTTGAGTCAAAACTTGATGAGCTACAATTTTAGGTACAATCTAAGAAACATACTATGTAATGATGGCAGTTCTAATATTGCCCTTGACTTCTATCTCTTTCATGCTCTAGAAGAAACAGAAATATATTATGAATCAATAGTCAAGAATTCATTTTTCTAAGCCCCTTTTCTGACCCTTGGTGACTATAACTACAGAAAAACCATATGAACTAAGTAAGATGATTCATTTGACTAAGTGCAGGACTAGATCATATATATATATATATATATATATATATATATATATATATATACACACACACACACACATATATATATATATATATATATATATATATTCTTTAAAAGGTCAATCTTCATCACCAAATGTATCAGAAAGATGCAAGAAAAAGGTTTTAAACAATGCTTCACTTTAAGTGAAGCTCAAATTTCACCGTATAAGCAAATGTTTTGACACAGGGCTCTCATTGGTAAATCATTTTCATGGATTTCCTCCTTTTTAAAGAGTGTTAGTAGAGATGAAACTTGTATTGTCCAAACAGTATGTTCTGTGACAAGCTTCAAATGTCTGCTGTACTCAGTTCTTCAATAAATTCTTCTGCCTTATTGTTTAGGTTTTATTTGGGCCTTCCCAACATTTTGGTTTTGTTTCATTTTGAGACAGATGTTACTGCATAGCCCAGGCTGTCCTAGGACTTATGATCCTTCTGCTTCTACCTTCTTAAGTCTGGGTTTTCAAGTATCTTCCCCCTGTTCCTAATTTGTTCAGAAGTCACTCTGAGATATAAACAAAAAGGTGAACACCGGACTTAAATACAATAAGCAGATTAATCTTGAAGAGTTGAACAGTATATTTAGTGCTACAAGATAAAGGAAAATTTAGACTTTTTCCTAAACTAGACTAAAGTTTAGGAAATATTACCTACATTTAATAAAATATAGCTGTCTTCATAAGATAAACTAAATTATCCTGACACTTTGGGTTCTTAAATGCCATTCTAGTTATTATTCTTTCCTGTTTATCAATAAACACTCATTTTATTCAGCAAATTCACATTTCACGTAACATATTTTTTGATTATAACTGCTTCAAGATGTCTTCAAAGAAGCTCCCTGGGACCTTAGGAACACAGTTGGAAGGAAGATAACAAATAGCATAAACTAAAAATAATTTTAACTGACTCAAGTGGAATGTGAAAAAGCCTTATTTCATTTGGACACAAATTGCCTCGTGGTTTTACAGGTCACCGCATCTCTGCACTTTGAAAAGACTAACCGAACAGGGGAGATTAAATGGTGTAATTACTTTTATTTGGTCTCAAAGCTAAGAGTAAGTTAGCTTTCATTAGTTCTTAACAAACTGGATTAAACACAACTATTTTAAGTTGAATGATACTTAACAAGATTGGTACTTAATGAACTAAAACAGGAATATGAAAGTTTCCAATAGACTATACTGATATGTTAGGATAATCACTTGATTTCACAGTTCCTGGGAACTAAGGATGATATATCTTACAATATATAGATTAATTTTAATAAAATTTTTATGTATTATAGGTGATCAATGTTTTCTCTCTCAAATAAATATTTATTATAATACCTGTTCCTAAGTACTTTCACACAGAGATGTTCTAATTCAGCGATTTAACTTTTTAATGTAATGGCGAAGTTCATTTACTTCTAGTATTAATGCTCTGTATAAGTAAATCAATAAAGAAAAAAAGAAAAAAAAAAAAAAGATAAAGGAAAATTTAGATAAACCCATATTAATTCAGTTAATTATATAAAAAATTATCCATTATTAATCCATCCACCCATCCAGCTACCCATCAATCTGCCTATTCATCCATCCACAAATCTATCTATGCATGCATTTTTCTTCATTATTCAGAATTTCTTTAGTCACCTCTAGGCATTTACTAAGGCCTCAGGAGATAACTCAAACTATTAGGTAAACTTGCTTGCTGACAAGAGCTCTAAGCCTAGTTGCCTATAAATTGCTCATGATGTAATTAGACTGAATGAGTAGCAATGTATATTTATGAAATAAGAAAATGTCTTAAGGGCTGGCAAGATGTCTCTGTGGGTAAAAGCACTTGCCACTAGACGAATGGCCTGATTTTGATACAGAATCTGCATGGTGCAAGGAGAGAACCAATTCCCTCAAGCTGTCTCCTGATTTCAGCTTATGTGTCTTGCATACACCCCAATAAATAAAGCAATGAATTAGATTCAATTTTAAAGAAAATATCTTGAAAACACATAACCCAACTAAATATCATTTTGTATTCCTCTGTAATGACATTTATTCATTTATGGTTTTTTTCTTCCCTTTAAAGATGAAAAAAGTATTAGCTGGGCTTGTAATACACTTTGGTATTCTTATACTGGCCTTTGGAAATGCAAGAAAATTTGATTCTTTCAGCTTTTCCTTGGTGAGAATTTAGACAGGAAATGAATATTAATTGAAATTTAACAAAGGTACAACTTATATCTGAAAATGAATAAGAAAAGTGGAGGCATGTTCATTCTATATAGAAGAAATGGAATACAAACATGTGAGAAAAGTGTAGTGGTAACAACTAACAAAGGAAAAATTAGTTTTCTTAAGGGCAGGTTACATGACTACCAGTAGGTGGCCAACACAAAACAAAGTTAATGATATTTTTGAAGGGTTTGGGGTCATAATGAGTTTTGTCTAGGCTTTTTTTCATGGTTTCCAGTTTTGTATTCTTATGAGATTTCCGAGTGTGCAAATGTGTCTGTCTTTGCATCTGTATATGGTTTTTGTTCTTTTTCCTGGATTCTTTTTCAATTTCTTTATTTGTTTTGTCTTTTTTTTTGGTTTGTTTGGTTTTATTTTATCTTTTGTTTTTCTTCTAGGTATATTTTTAATAATGAGTGAGAACAAGATTGGTGTGAATTTGGATGGAGGAGGATCTAGTGAAGTTAGGGGAAGAAAACTTGTAATAAGAACATATTGTATAGAAAAATATATTTTCAATTAAAAGAAAAAAGAATAGTGAATGACTTGGACCATGTTAAAGCATAGGACTGGAGGATTGTATAGTGTAAAATCTTGTTGATTATGTTAAGTTTTATTTTTGTCTTAAGAACCATAAGATACAGGATTGACAAACATCATCAGGAAATCCTGATTGAATTTGAATTTGGAAAAGATTTGAGTTGCTACAGTGCAGAGACTGAACTGAAGATGGGCCAGGATGCCCAAGGGATAGTTAGAAGATTTTGCAGTAATTCAGGGGAGACACAGTTATCTGTTTCAGACTTAGGGTGATGATAGAGATGGAAAGAGGGGAATGGAGTTAAGATAGCTGATATATGAGATTAATAGCATTATAATGGATAAGGGCATCATGGATGAGAGCAAAGATAAGTGGCAAACAACTTTTACTACGGGATCATCTTTGACATCACTGAAAAATGTCTGGACAGAGGATGTTGTTTCTGGCATTCTCAGTCAATCCTTTCTGTTTCACATTCTTGCTAATAGAACTTTTGCAAACTTCAATTTGTAGTTACTCAAATTGTAAAAGTTTGTCCTTTCTTTATTCTCCCCCTTCTCTTTTTCAATACTTCCTTGATATATTTTCCCAGGATCTAATGATACATTGCCAGGTTGCACCCAAAATTATTTACATCAGTGGCTCATTTGTCATCAGGCATCATTTCACAGTGTAGGGATATCTCGAGATACTTTTATCTTCCCAACATATCATATATAAGTTGGCCACTGATATCTAATGGATAGAGGTATATTTGTAAGCTTTTTAACCATACACAGGATAGCTCTCTAAAGGTACAATGCTCTTCCCAAATAGTTAAAACATAGAACTCTCTGCTCCAATACCAAATAGAGTCAATGTTAGCAAATTATGTCATAGAAGTCAATACTTCATAAAGTTAGCTAAATAGAAAAATACTTCAGTAGCTTTCTACAGAAGATAAATTTAAAACTGTTAGAAATAAATCAGATTGTAGAATGTAACAGATCAAAACTCCACTCTGGAGGGAAAGGTGAGAAAGAATCTGTAGCGTTGCATTTCCAAATGAAAGGCAAGAGCAAGGCCAGGCAGGGAAAAGGATAATTTATGACCAAAACCATTAGCTGATTAGATTTTCCATAATAAGGGTTTGAGGCCCAAATGTATTACAGTGGTTATCTTTGGGTCCAAACTAGAATAATCATCTATCACATATGAGACTGGAGTGAGGAAAAATATAAAATATTTAAAAGCTTCTGTATCTAATTTAATGAATTATAACAGTAAGGACAAGACATAAAACTCCTGAGTACAAGGGGATGCCAAGGAAGAATTGGCAGGTAATTCTCATCTTGTCCTGTTGTGAGAGATTGAAGCACAGATGTGCCTTCACTTAGGGATGCAGAACAGTGGAAGTTTTTAATGCTGTATGTTTATACACCCTGCACCTCGCAGAGAGTGAAGGGGTAGAAGAGCTTATCCTTGAATTCTGGACCTTTTTGGCCATTCTCCTTCTGGCTCAGTATCAGATTCCTCTCTTCCAGATGGTATTTTTAACTTATTGTATTTTATCTTTAATGTAATCATCTTGGAGATTTTAATTGCTTATTTCCAATACTCATTTCCATTCCAGTGAATACAGAGGAAGTAGATCTGCTCCCCTTTCAATAATACAAAAAGAAAACAATTACGGAAACTACTCAGCATGAATAGTATTTAGTTTTCCAATGAAAGGTCTGTTGTGTGTCAGCTATATGCACCTGTATGCATATGCATGTGTGCTCAGAATTCTGCATTTGCATTTCTGCATTTTGCTGGAAGGAAATGCCTCATTAGAAGCTCGGCTACATTGTTATTTATATAATAATTCGAGATCTGTAGGTCTCGAAATTTTTTTTCATTTTTAATTTTTTTTAGCTGTTAAAATAAACTATACCTCATTTTATACTAAATTTAGAAGTTTAGGTTAGTGAAACATCAGAAAACTCAGGGATGGAAACTCTATGAGAATGCAACATGGAGACATTTTGAGAGCTTTCTGTTCCACCGTAAGGTACAAGAAATGAGGGAGAATTAAATGGGCTGTCCCCTGCAAGCAGTTCTCTCCTGAACTCTCAGTTGTGGGTTTTCTCTTCCCTTTCAGTGTGCCAGGCCATCTGGTGAAACATCACATTGCAGTCATCACTGATGTCTTGTCCATTCAGCTTCTCACGCTGAAGTTGTGATCCAAAACCTCAGCCACTGCTACCAATCACACCGACTTCTATTTCATTTTTATTCTTGCGATGAAGGTGAGATTTTTCTTTTGAAAAGAATCACGATAGATCTCAGCAAACTTTTCATTTTTGAGTATTCCCAACTCCACAGGCACTTACTTTAGTAACTGGATTCTATTTCCCTCCAGCTGTCTTTGCCAGGCCTTTGCAAAAAAACTCATGTCTATGATCTCATGCTTCAGTTTCTGCTTGTCCTTTAGTCCATTTTGCTCCTTTCCTGTAGTCTACAAACATTTTCAAACCCCACACCACTAAACACCTCAATCTGACTCTCGCCTTAAGTCTTCCCAATTCTTCCTTCTCAGATTACATGAGAAGATTCTCTCTCCTCCCACTCATCCTCATTACAGGTGATTTATATACAAGCACCTTTACTGAAGCTGCACTGACTTTCTTACTGCTCTATCACCTGGGCCCACACAGGTAGTTATCCTTGACGTCTATGTGTTTGGCATGGTTGACCCTTACTCCACATTGTTTTCTTTCCCAACAGTGTGACCTGTTCAACAATGTGGCCTGTTCCTGGCTCCTGGCTCTGTTTCTCTCTAATCACCTGTGGGTGTTCTTTCTCCTCTGCCCTTGATCGACTTTTCTTTTTCTTTTGTCTCAATACTCTATTCTGTCAGCTTCAGCTATTATAGAATATTAAAGAATACTAAAATCTACATGATGTAGAATCAACGTTCTTACATTCCCTTTGAACAGAACGCTTTGCATGCTTCTTTGGAAAGTTCCATCTACTCCTCAAACTCACTATATTCAAACCCACATTCAATATTTACATCAGGTGTTCATACCTAGTTTCTTTGGAGCCACTGTTAAGCTTCTCCATACTCTGATATCACTATAGTCCAAACTCACTGAGACCATAAATGAGAAACCTGGAGTCAATTCAAATTCTTTTGTCTTTTCCAAGTATCTGATTCGTTACTTTTGCTTACTTTATTTTTCACATGAAATAACCCTTCCTGAGTCCTTATAACCACTGACTGAGTTCACATTTAATTCATGGAAATAATAGTTCAAAACAAAAACAAACGAAAGATCACTCTGTATAAGTGGTGTTCTATTGTTGTGAAAAGATACCATGATCAAGGCAATCTTATAAAAGAAACTTTTTTTGTGGCGGGAGGCTTTTTGAGACAGGATTTCTCTGTGTTAACAGTCCTGACTATCCTGAAACTTGCTCTGTAGACCAGACTGGCCTCGAGCTCACAGAGATTCACTTCCCTCTTCCTCCAAAGTGCTGATATTAAAGCCCATCACTGCTCAGCAAAATAAACTATTTAACAGGTAGCTTGTTTATAGATTTATGAAAATCATGTTAGGAATCAGCCAGGTATGGAGCAGTAGCTGAGAGCTTTACAGCTTGTGTCTCAGGCAAGAGAGGGATGGAGAGGAAGAGTGAGACTGGGCCCTGCATCAGCTTCGAAACCATGAAGCTCTCCCACAAGTAACACACCTTCTGTAGGGCCACATCCCCTGCAGCAAGGCCACTCTTTCTAATCTTCCTGAAAACTTTCACAAACTGGCAACCAGGTACTCAAATATATGAACTTATGGGGGCCATTTTCCTTCAAAACTCCTGTTCTTCTAGAGGAAGCGAAAACTTCCAGTAACCTGCCTTTAGATATATATCTCAAGCAGGCCCTGTGTTTGAAGTTTGTTATCATGATATTGCAGCTTTGGACTTCTTCCGTAATAGAGTGAGTCAATTTCTTAAAACAAATTGCAGTCTTATACATACTATATATGACACATTCCACACACTTTTTTTTATTGCATAGAAAACATTTACTAATATAGGCTTCATGTCTTATACTAGAAAGAAGGTGTAAAAGATCCTTCTTTCTGTCCTTTAATATACCTGAAAATACATCTTTATTATATTGTCAATTTTATTATTTTCTCATTTAAAATGCTTTAAATTTTTTTATTATTCATTTATTTGCGTGTGTGTGTACAAGCATGCATGTGTGTGCATGCAAGGCAAAGGAATTTTGTAGAGACAGTCCTTTTCTTCAGCAATACAGGTCTCAGAAAAGCAAATTCAGGTTGCCATGCTAGAGAATATGTGCCTTTATTCACCAAATCATTGCCACGATCTATCATTTTTATTTTTATTAGTTTCTTGAGATAAGACCTCATGTATCTTGAGGCTTCTGCTTCCTGACTGTTGGGATTAAACATTTCCACCACTATGGCCAGTCACACACTGCTAGGGATTGAAGCAAGAGTTTCATACATGTTAAATATGTACTCTCTCATCAGAACTGTGCCCTAAGCCTTCACTACTTTATTTATTTATTATTTAAAACACTTTATTATGTTTTCTTTCTCCAAGCACTCCCATACTCCCTCTTCCTATTAAAGATGTCCTTTTTCCTTAATAGTATTTTGCATAAACACTCACGAATAAATATGCAGTACAACTTGTTGAATCTTTTTCTATACATGGTTCTTTCTTGTTTTTGTTTCTTCACTGACCATGTAGTATTGGCTATTCATGGAACATTGTGATACTCTTCCGTAGGACAGACTGATTCTCCTCCCACTCTCAACGGTAACTAATTGCTTGTAAATTTTCATCTAGGGATTGTGAAAGACCTCCGGAGTGGGGAGACTCTCTCAAGTCTCGGGATAAAACAACCCCCCCAGGATTTCATGAGAGACCGTCCTTGCTGGAATCACACAAGGTTTATTGACAGGACAGGAACCAGTGCACTGGGACCAAAACTCATTTCCCATGCAGGGGTAGAGTTCGACCCCAAGGAACTGGGAGAAGGGGTATTTAAGGGAAGAAACAATAAAATTCCAAAAATACCAGTGATCGTTGAAAAATTCCGAAAATACCAGTGATAAACACAAGAGAGTAACTCCTCACTTTTCAAGATTATTCTCAAGATTATAATCTAGCTTTATCTTCAGCAAGTTCCTGAAACGGAGTCACTGAACTGGCTAATCTAGATTTTTGATTCTTCTCTCCCTGATTAGATTTTTGGCTCTATTTTTTTCTGCTACATTTTTGGCTCTATTTTTTCTGCTGGAGAGACCTGGATTTATCTAGCTCTTTCAATTGGATCCCATGAGATTCCACCCTATAAATGCAGGCATGTCATCTGGTGGTAGAACTGTTCAGTTCTTATTTAGGCAGCCATTGTTGAGATATCATGAGTATAACTTTCCTGTCATATCTAAGATATGTGCTCTCACAGGAGGCATTTTTTTCCTCTGCCTCAAAATCTTTAACCCCCTTTTGCAATGTTTCCTTTGTATTAAATGTAGGACTTATATTGTAGAGATGTTAATTGGTGCTATACAACCCACAATCAACTGTTTTCTGCATTTTGGGTAATTGTAGCTATTTGCAATGGTCTTTGTTTACTGAAAAAAGAAGTTTCTTTCATGAGTGGTAAAATGAAATGAAATTTATGTCCTGGCAGTGCTGAAGCATGCATGGGCAGCACGTATATGACCGTTCTTTTGAACATGTCCATCCTGGGTTTCATGGTCTAAGTTGATGAGGACTACTGACCAAGCCTCTTCCTCAAGAGGGCACCAGATCTCACTACAGATGGTTGTGAGCCACCATGTGGTTACTGGAAATTGAACTCAGGACCTTTGAAAGAGGAGGAAATGCTCCGTCTCCTTCTGTTCCTGATTTGGACCTTGAGATTTCTGTCCCATGCTCCTCTGTCTCTGTCTCCTTTCATCGCCTGATGAAGGTTAAAATTCATGGAGGATGCCTATGTGTTTGTCTTTGGGTTCACCTTCTTACTTAGCTTCTCTAGGAACATGCATTATAAGCCCAATGTCCTTTATTTATGGCTAGAAACCAAATATGAGTGAGTACATCCCATATTCCTCTTTTTGGGTCTGTGAAGGAGACGGAGCACGAGCAAGGAACTCAGGACCGCGAGGGGTGCACCCACACACTGAGACAATGGGGATGTTCTATCGGGAACTCACCAAGGCCAGCTGGCCTGGGTCTGAAAAAGCATGGGATAAATCCGGACTGGCTGAACATAGAGGACAATGAGGAATACTGAGAACTCAAGAACAATCGCAGTGGGTTTTTGATCCTACTGCACGTACTGGCTTTGGGGGAGCCTAGGCAGTTTGGATGCTCACCTTAGGAGACCTGGATAGAGGTGGGCGGTCCTTGGGCTTCCCACAGGTCATGGAACCCTGATTGCTCTTCGAGCAGATGAGGGAGGGTGACTGATCGGGGGAGGGGGAGGGAAATGGGAGGCGGTTGCGGGGAGGAGGCAGAAATCCTTAATAAATAAATAAATTAAATTAAAAAAAAATAAAAAAATGAAAGGAAGGAAAAAAAAAAAGAAAGAGGAGGAAATGCTCTTAGCTGCTGAATAATGCCATACTTATCTGTGGCTTTTGAATATGGTTAAGAATTATGCTAGTTTAGGAAAGTGATGGCAGTAATACATTCTTTTCTAAGATCCATGACTTCATCAGCCAGAATGGATATTTGCTTAGGTTTCCAGGACCAAACATAATCTTCCTCCTTCTGAATGGTCCTGAAGTCCAATTAGGCAGCTATTGGTTCCCACGAAGATATAAATGACACTATTGTGCATTTAGGGACATCTTGTAATTCTGGTCATTGTCTTGTATGCAGGCTAATTTTATGTCAACTAGACACAGGCTAGAGTCATCAGGAAAGAGGGATTCTCAATTGAGAAAATGTCTTCATAATATTTGACTATAGGCAAGCATTTTCTTAATTAGTGATTGATGGGGGAGGGGCCACTGTGTTGGTAGCCCTGGCTTATATAAGAAAGTAGGCTGATCAAGTCATGAGAAATAACATGTAACAGCACCCCTTCACACCTTCTACTTAACTTCCTGCTTCCAGGTTTCTACCTTGCTTGAGTTCCTGCCCTCAGAGCTTTTGATGAATAATTGTTATATGGAATTATGAGTGAAATAAGCTCTTTCCTCCTAAGCTTCTTTTTGGTTATAATGTTTTATCACAGCAATAGTATTCCTAAGACAGTTTAGAGGAATCATATCTGGGTAGGACTATTGTCTGCTTTCCTTTCAGTACTATCAAAATTAACCCTCAAGGAAGCAGTGTTTAGGTCAAATCCAGATCTAGTTCTCCAGGTCTTGTTTCCAAGGTGGATGCATGATATTGTCAGTAATAGAGATTTACCTTCAACCTCTGAGAAGCAAAGAAGGGTAGCAGCAATAGACTAAATTGTTTTTGGAGTCACCTGAACTCCCCTTAACCAACAACTTAAATGAAAGTTTCTTATGCCTGATACTGTTTTTGGGTGTGTGTTTTTTTTTTGTAGCTGTTGTCGTTAGATAGTCTATGGCTCTGATAAGAAGCATTGTCAGCCTATGTGGCATAATTTCTTTTAAGTTACCTATCTATACAATTCTATAAAATCTGTATTTATACACACATATCTATACAATATATAAAATTATCAAATAAAATATTTTATATATTATACATAAATATATAAAGCATAAATTATATACTTATCTATAATATATATGTATATATAAATTAGGTAAATATAAAATAGTATGACTTCTTGAGGCTTTATCAAACAAGTGTAGTCTTAATTGTCCCTCTTCAATCCTTGTCCTTCTGTACCAACCTACTTCCCTTTTCCCCAAATAAAGAACCTGTTCTGGGTTACCACACAAAATAAAATGGTTTCTATATCCATCCATTCCTTAAAAATCTCATGATTTAATTTTTTTATATCTTAAGAATATTTCAAAGTATATGTTTCATATTTTCATTATCCGTTTAATGGTTGAAGGACATTTAAGTCTTCATTTCCTAGTTATTTGAATACAGTTAAAATGAACATGGCTGAGCAAATATGAATACAGTTGCAATGAACATGGCTGAGCAAATATTTGTGGAAAAGGTGTATTAAATGTGTTTGGGGGTTGGGGGAGGCAGGGAGAGGAGCAGAGAAAAATGTATAGCTCAATAAAATCAATAAAAAAAATTAAAAATGTGTGTTTGATAGAATGAAATCTTCAACCAATATAAGAATTAAAGAGCATTTATATTTTATAGGCTCCTTTTCTTAGGGCTAAATGAGGCCTCAAGATTGCCTTTAAAACTGCAGCTGTTGGTGACATAGAAGGAACTATCTGATTATGTTACAAAGGGCTTTAAATATAAAATAGGAAGGAGCAATTGGAAGAACATAAAAATAAAGCTGGTCACCAAGGCCAGCTGGCCTGGGTCTGGAAAAGCCTGGGATAAAACAGGACTCGCTGAACATAGTGGACAATGAGGACTACTGAGAACTCAAGAACAATGGCAATGGGTTTCTGATCCTACTGCATGCACTGGCTTTGTGGGAGCCTAGGCAGTTTGGATGCTCAACTTGCTAGACCTGGATGGAGGTGGGGATTCCTTGGACTTCCCACAGGACAGGGAACCCTGATTGCTTTTCGGGCTGGGGGGGGGGAACTTAACTGGGGAAGGGGGAGGGAAATGGGAGGCGGTGGCGGGGAAGAGACAGAAATCTTTAATAAATAAATAAATTAAAAAAATAAAATAAAGCTGGATGGGCAGTCATCTAACAGATATGCACACTTGAACTTTTGAAATTCTGAACTTCTGCGGTTCCAGGCATCTATAGCAAAGAGAGAAACACATTATTTTCTAAACATCAAAATGTCCCCATTGTTGTCACCCCAGTTTCTCAGAAGAAATACAGCTTTTCTTAGAACAGAAACCACTGATGATACGTTTCAAGATTCGATAAAGAAGCCCACACAATGTGTAGCATTGTGCTCTCAATAACAAGCCTTTATAAAATTCCATAGAACTTATAAACCTTGCTGGGTGTGCTACAAATCAAAAAAGCAAAGGCAGAAGAGCTATTTTCTTTATCTAAGGTGCTATCAAGCAAAGTTCATGTCGAGGGAGACACTGGGAAATGGAGTTTGTGCTTTATATTTTCACTTTTTTAAACATTTCAACCAGAGAGAGATAATTTCTAAATTATTTAGGAGTTCCTCTTTAGCCCTTGTCCTGGACACTTTAAATTTCCTTTACTAAGTGTCCATGAGCAAGGCCCTACCACTTTAACCTATTCATAGCTAATAAACTAACAGAAATCCCTGTCACAAAACAAGTCTCTTGGCAGACTAAGCTGAGATAAATAGCTTTTTCCCAATGATAAATTAAAACAAAAATAAATCCTGATACAATGATTTATTCCAGACAGATCTCTCTCTCTCTCTCTCTCTCTCTCTCTCTCTCTCTCTCTCTCTCTCTCTCTCTCTCTCTCTCTCTCTCACACACACACACACACACACACACACACACATACACACACATGCACATACGTGCAAATGCACACACATGTGTGCATTCACACACTATTTGGAAACAAGCATGAGGAGGAAGCCAGAGTTTCTGGCTTCCTCCTCGCTTCCTTGCCTGCCTGTGTCCTGTCAGAGATAAGCAAAAGACAGTTGCCATTTCCCAGGCCCATCTCCACTCTTTTCCGGGATTCCAGACTTTTACACCTGCCCCACCTTAGACCTTCTTCCTAACAAAATGACAGGAGACTAGCAATTGTCAGACTAGTGAGGACAAAGATGAAGAGGCAGAACCTGCAGTAACTGGCTAAAGGATCACATGTGTGGTGACTACAATGACATCTGATCTTTGAAGCTAAATACATTCACTTACGAAAGTGAAAATGAAACACTTGAGAATGACATCTTTAAAAGGTACCCAATGCACTCTGAGAGACAATGCCTCAAGTTCCTCAAGGAATTAATTGATACTCCACTCTCCAGGAAACAGGATGACAAGCATTAGCCTGAGGTTTTGCAGATTAAGCTGGCAGTGTGCTGCAGCAGGAGGCCTGGGAAAATCAATACTGCAACAATTACCTCTGTAGCATGAAAGCACTGGCCGACATAAGCACTGTGGAGATCCCATTTCATGCTACAGACCAGCAGCTCCATTTCCTAAGGGATGATCATTTCAGCTCCTACTGCTTAGGTTTACAAAACACTAAAATCTTTTCAAGAAAGCCTGCAAGGGCCTCTGTTATCCTCCTAGACGACTGTGAAGCAGCACATTGTAAGAGAAGTCCCTAACCAGAAAGAAAGCTCTCTTTCAGCCACTACAATGAGAAACACGCTGCCTGTTTTCAGGAGCACCATTTGTATGAAAGTTGTGCTGCTCCTTGAATTAGCGAAAAACACCGAAATGGTAGATTGAAGGGCTGCTATGCTGCGTTGCAGGGTAGCCCTGACTGAGCTGAAAAACGCTTAGACTCAAGCATAGACCTCTGCTGTGTACCCACAACACCTGGTTCAACAAGCAGATTGAACATAAATTAGAATATACCATTCCCGGAGTCCTTTGCATACTGAGAATGTTATGTCATGTTCTTTGAGACCACAGTGGTTTCCCAGATCCTCCCATTTGTCAATTCCCTAACTTCAGTTAGACTAGTAACAAATTGCTCTCATTTATTTTTTTTAATCTTTTTTTTATTGAGAAAATGAGAAAAAAAAACAAGTTTCCACCTCCTCCCAGCCTCCCATTTCCCTCCCCCTCCTCCCACCCTTCTCCCCCTCCTCCCACCCTTCTCCCCCTCCTCCCACCCTTCTCCCCCTCCCCCCACTCCTTTCCCCCTCCCTTTCCAGTCCAAAGAGCTGTCAGGGTTCCCTGCCCTGTGGTAAGTCCTAGGTCCTCCCCCTCCGTCCATATCTAAGGGGAGATGGGGAGAGAAAAGGGAGAAGGGGAGGAAGGGGGGAACTTGGAGAAAAAGGAGGATTGGGATAAAGGATTGGATAGGGGAGCACGGAAGCACAATTCTTAGTTAAGGGAGCCACCTTAGGGTTGGCACGAGATTTGAACCTAGAATGGCTCCCAGGTGCCCAAGCCGAGGTCCCCAGTAAATTGCTCTCATTTAAATGTTATCCCTTTTGTTACACTCTTCTTAAATTCCCTTCCTGGCTTGGATCTTAGTTACCTTACAGTTACAAATGAAAAGGTTTGAGGTAAACATGACCATCTCTTCATAGTAATTAGGTATGGATGACTTTGATATTATTCTATCAGAAATACCAGGATACAGAATACATCTCATCGCAAGTACCACTGAACAGAGAGAGAAATCAAATATTTAAGCTGTACTTTATTCAAATAAATGGCAATTTAAGAAAGCAATGGATTCTCACTCTAGAAAACTACCTTCCGTTGATCTCAAGACAGCTGGTTACATGGCAAAGGGAACAAAGGCAATCAATAACTAAAGAGCTCAGTCTTTTTCTTCATGGTCCTCATCCTGGGAATTCACTGTGTCTTTGTCTTTGACCTTGTCATCTCTTGGGATATTAGGTCTGAGCTGAAGGGCCCAAAAACATGAAAAATCACATGCCTATAGCTTGATAGTGTCTTAAAACAAGCTACCTGACCCTGTGACCTATATTCTCTCAGATAGAGGAAAGCAGTTAGAACAGACTGGTCTATGTAAACATCTTAAACAAACACCCTGTAATCAGGGTTTGTAAATCCTGACTCTAGGGGTGCACTCCTGAGTGACTGTAAAGCCCAATATGTGCTCTCTGCCCGGTGTATAACCTTTGACTATAAAAAGACACTGAGAGTCCCTTCTCGGGGTCACAGAGCCAAACAACTCTCTGTGACCCTAACTAGTTAGAAGCCTCTTTTCCCCTCGGTTTTTTGAATAAAGTTGTTTCTGGCTCAGAGACTTTGGAGGTCTGATTCCTATTATTTGTGCAACCTCGGGATGCAACAAATCATCTAAGAGGATGCTAAGCTAGCTTATTGTCTTCAGGTAGAGCATTCATTTCCTTGGGAATCACCTAGACTGAGGGGCTAGTTCATAACAATTAAACCCTTGATAGTGTATTATAAGGAGCTATGGACGATGTTCTTTTGTGGATGTTTATGTACAATACAGAGTACAATGGTGTCCTAATGTATGTAATACAAATGTAGCCCTATTTGTTTCTTTAGTCTTTTGATAATCCTAGAATGCTGATGTATGGCAAAGGTGATTTTTTTGTTTGTTTGTTTGTTTGTTTATATGTTTTGTTTTGCTTTGTTGAGGGAAAATGGAAGGTGAATGGAGGAATGGAAGCATGATCAAGACATGTCTGGACCTCTCAAAAATTTAACAAAGCTCTCCTGATGAACAAAGCCACTTTTATTTTATACTCTACCATGATGAAACCAACATGTATATAGGAAAGACTGTTCAAACATCTGGCACTAACTCTAGCTCCTTCACTTGTCACTTGTTGAATATAAGAAAGTAGGACAGAAAAAGAACAGTTTCCAATATACCTGCATCATAGCTGGATTTCAAGGATTAATTCACATTAAATTGAAGAACTGTGTTTTTAGCAAAGGAGAGGCCGATCACAGAAAGGCCCATGTGGAGGAAACAAGAATGAGAGAGATTATAAAGCTTGAGAGAAAGGCAGATCATGATGGAAACCGTCAGGCAACCCTAAGTTCCAGACACAGGAGGGCTCTTTGGTGTATCGCTGAAATAGTACCCCTTCTTATTTAAATAAACTTGAATGATTTTTTTTATTCTGGTTTACTTATTTTTCTTTGTTTTTATACTGACACCCAAATGGCCTAACTATAGTAGGAGCACTAAGATAGTGAAATACTAGAAAGACAGAGGAAAACTAGAAAATTTGAATAATCTATCAAGAAGACATTCTGATTCTGCTAATGGAAGACAGAAAAATTGGAACACATTATTTGAATTGAGTGAAGTGTTAGTTTCTCTAAACACCACATTACTCTTTATGGGAAAAAGGATGTGTCTTGTGCAGAAAGGTAATTTAATTCAATAGATAATGGATGATGGCTCTTAGTAGTCCATCTGCAAACTAAGATTTCAAAGGACTTGTTTTGGTTTGTGAAAAATTGTTTCAGTGAAATGCCTTAAAAGTTTCTCTGTGTTTTGAGAAATTTAAATTTTTCAAATTAAGTTTTTGTAGTAACATATGCCAATGAAATATGCAGACACAATTTGCTCTTCTTCAATAACCCTTTGGAAGAAGTAATCCCATAAGAAGATCACAATCAAGCTAAGAAAGAAAACAGGTTAAAGAAATGTTGTCAAAAAATGCCAAGGGCTTCCTCTAATTGCACTAATAAAGGAAGAATGGCATAGAAAATCTGTACTATTGAACTTTTTCAGCAGTTACACCTCGCATCAGTGCATGTGACTCCTACTGACTGTGCACTTGAAATGAAGACAGCGCTATACTCAACAAAGGACTACTATATATTAAAAGGGATCAAAACTATATTTTTTTAGTTTATAAATAGCGTTCATTGGTGCCTTAATGTTTTCACTGTCAAGTTCTTGTTTATTTTTATTTCCTGGTGGGTTTTTTTGCTTGTTTGTTTATTTTTTGTGGGTTTTTTGTGTATGTGTGTGTATGTGTTGTGTGTGTGTGTGTGTGTGTGTGTGTGTGTCTGTGGTGAATATAGGCTATGATGCTGTTCTTTTCTTGGTTTCTTTCACAGTATATTTATCAAAGATATGCAGGAAGGCTACTTATTTTATATTTTAAGTTTGTAACATGGTGATTATTGAATATGTTTATAAACTAAGTTTTTAATGAAGTCTTTAAGATTGTTTATGCATAGCATATCAACTGCAAATATGGATACTTTGACTTCTTTTCCTATTTGTGTCATTTTAATTCCTTTCTTTTGTCGTTTTGATCTAGGTGGTCAAAAACTATATGGGATGTGGCAGGGGAGAGAAAAGGACTCTTTTGAATTGCTGATCCTAGAAATGAGAGTTATAGGGGTAATGAAAATAAATACTAAAGATATTTTAAAAGTACTATGATTGGATTGTTTAATTCTCTATTCAAATATTTTGGGTGTAGATGTGACAGAATATAACTTATTTTTAATGCTAATCTTAATTTCCTTGTAAAAATGGCTACATATACTTGAATTTGAGAACTATAACATAAAGTATTTTTATTATTGAAATTATGTCAAAGCATTTTAATTTATCCTGTTCCTATTAATATAACTATCTACTGTAATTTAATTTAAGAAATTATTATGCCGATAAAACATGAATGAAGCTCTTTTCTAGAAATTAACAGAATTTTTTGAGAATTCTTTTTCCTAGAAATTGATTTTCTCACTAAGAAATTTATCACTAGACTCGTCATTAAATAGAAGCTTCTATACAAGGTTATATAGATACATATGTCACTCCAACAAAAAGCAGAGCATTTGGCTATACAGTCACAAACTGCAAATTATTTAACTTGAACATCATCAGTTTTAAAAGTGAAATGGTAGGATGTGATCCCTACTAATCTGCCCCTGAAGGTTTCAGTAGATGCCCTACATGCATACATACAAAGGCACATGCAGTTGGAAAGGAATAGTGGTGAAAGATAGGGGAGCGATTGGAGATTAACAAAGGAAAGTAGATTTGATTAAAATGTTTTATTTCCATGTATGAAATTCTTAAACAATAGGAATTGAAATGTATTATATGTGTGGTGTGTGTATGTGTGTGTGTGCATGTATGTATAAAGGCATGGAGAGATGACTCAGTAACTAATAGTGAATACTGCTATTACTAAGGACTTGAGTTCCTAGTAGCCACTACAGTCAGCTCATAACTATCTGTAATTCCAGCTCCAGGAATCTGACATTCTTTGATGACCTCCTAAGATACTCTACTCATGTGCACAAGCCCATATACAAACATACACATATACATATAATTTTCAAAAATATGTTGTTTTTTATAAATTTTAAAGGCATTGAAACAGAGGTACTCCTCGTGTATGAACAGTGATCATACAAACTGTGGTAACTTGATAAAAATTTATCTTATTGTTAGGAACAGGTTAAATCCTTACAAGTTATAAGGAAAGCCTTAAAAGCGCCCAAAATGATAGAAGATATTGTTATTTCCCTTAGTTGACCAACATTACTAGAAGATAACTCTATTTCTAAAGACTTGGCACTGTTTAGTTTTTGGACAGAAGAAATCAATTTCATACTTTTCATTAATCTCGGTCCTTATTGACTAGCTTTCATGGTGTCTGAAGATTCTTTCCCCCCCCCCTTGGATAACTTTTTAATTACAAAGTATGTCAAAAGAAACAAAATTACAAGAATAAAACTATTAGTATGAGGCATAATGCAATTTTTTAAGTAACACACACAAAAATATGTAGAAAATATGTTTCTGATATTAAATTTAGTTTTTCTGGGTGTATTCATATGAAAGTTATGCTCATGCCTTAATTAAACATAGAATTTTATTTAAGGCCACTGAATTGATGTAAAAGGTTTAAATAAAAGATAATATGTTTTTGTTTTTCTGTTTGTTTGTTCTTTTCTCCCATGTGCTTAACACCGTTCCCATCCAAAAGAGATGGAAATATGTCTAGGCAAGCCTTGTTCACAATACAGGGCCAACTTCTATTCTTCTGACATTGTTTCTTGAATATGTATCTCCCTCGGGAACCTCAGAAAATGCATAGCTGATGCCTCCTAAAGGCTGTGACATTGCCATGAGCTCAGTTTTTTTTTTTTAATTAAAAATTTCCTCCTTCTCCCCACTCCCTTTTCCCTCCCCCTACCCTCACTCCCCACCCTCCACTTCCCCTCTCCCTCCCTCTCCAGTCCAAAGAGCTGTCAGGGTTCCCTGCCCTGTGGGAAGTCCAAGGTCCTTCCCCCCTCCATCCACGTCTAGGAAGGTGACCATCCAAACAGGCTAGGCTCCCACAAAGCCAGTACATGCACTAGGATCAAAACCCAGTGCCATTGTCCTTGGCTTCTCAGCAGCCCTCATTGTTCGCCATGTTCAGAGAGTCCGGTTTTATCCCATGCTTTTTCAGTCATAGTCCAGCTGGCCTTGGTGAGCTCCTGTTAGATCAGCCCCACCGTCTCAGTGGGTGGGTGCACCCCTCGCGGTCCTGACTTCCTTGCTCATTTTCTCCCTCTTTCTGTTCTCATGTGGACCTTGGGAGCTCAGTCCAGTGTGAAGATTCTATGTTGGTAGCTGGGACAGAAAATATATCAAGGTCTTATTCAGTTCTGGACCCTGAATGTTACGGTATAGAACTGTCAGGCAAGATTTGTCCCCTAGTGCATTAGTGGGGGTATTAGTTATGTGGGTGCTGGTAATCAATTCCTTTCCTGGTTGGATTTGAGATGGTATATACAGGAAGAAATTCATGTCTGGTACTGCAAACATAGTCAACACCCATGACCAAGGAAGTCATTTGCCCTAAAAAACAACCTCTCAATGTTGTTTTACCAAAGGCTTCTCTTGTCAAATTGCCTTCTTAATCCTTTTATTTATCCTGTTGATTAGTACTGCTCTTTGCTTTTTTAGAGAAGTTTCTTACTGCAGTATGTAAGTGGTTAATTCCAGAGACCCATAAATGTTTAAAGTGCTGAAAATAAATGACTTCAGTGGCTAAAGACTAGCGGCACACCAATATCCATTCTTTCACAAAGCTCTGGGAACATCACAGGCAATGGTTGGAAAGAATGTAGGTGCTGAAGAATGAGGAAGAGTGCTCTGAACCACCATGCTTTTGGTTTGGCATGGCTTACACAACCATGAATTACAGTAACTGCAGTTACCTACACAAAGCTTGCACAAGATCATGCTAGTTCAAAATTCCAACATGGATTTGGAAATCCCTACCCATAAGTAAGGCATTTTTGGCAGTTAATGGCTACCATTAAACAGAAAGCCACTTTTTTTTTTTTTAGTAGTGGTGGTCTCTGATAGGTTCCCCATGCCTCAGTGGATGCTTCCATACATACCTTTGTGCATACTGACAGCACTAATTGGACTCAGTTTGATATGGTAAAAACAAAAAAGAAGACATGAAGTTGGAAGAGAGATATATTTTAGGAGCAGAGGGATTTGAAGCAAGAGTGTTGGATGTTGATAATATTAATATACATTTTATACATGAATGGAATTTACAAATAATACATTTAGAAGGTATATTAAGTACATATTTATTTTGATACCTTGATATTAATTTCATGATAATAAGAAGAAAAATTCTAGAATCAAAAGTAATATTCAAGATTTCACTAGCAAAATTATTTCTTGCTTATCAGCTTTTCCCAATGTTCACCCTAAAGAAATAACTCCAACACCAAGAGAGGTGATCCTATTTTTCCTGTGTTGAATAGAACCAAATGTTGAGAGAGGAGCGTTCTCAATTTCTTATTGATGCTTTTTGAGTTAATGTTTTTGCTTATTTGCTTTGTTTATTTCATAACAGCTTTATACTCACTATGTTTTTATTGTGTTGTCAACTTCTTTAAGTTCACTCGGTCTCCTAGTAGGGCACTCATGTTGAAGGCATTCGTATCTATTCAGGGCTATAGGCTCTTAGCATCTGATGAAGTTATTTTCTTGAAGTATTGCATGAAGTAAGACTGCCACTGTGGTAGTTTGAATGAGAAATATTCACCATAGGGTCAAATATTTGAACACGTGTTTGCCAGTTAGTGGAGGCCTAGAAGGTGTGGACTTTCAGTAGGAAATGTATCTCTTGCATGGAATTAGAGAGTTTTTAACTTTGTCAACTTTCACTTTTCTCTCATTTGCTTTGAGGTTTTGTTTGGAATTAGATTTCTCATCATTCTCCCATTGCTGTGATAGCTGCTGCTTGCTAACATGATTTCCCATCATGCTAGATTCTTATCACTCTGGAACCACAAAACCAAATAAATTCTTCCTTATAAGTTTTTATTACAGAATTAAGGGCACGAAAACATGAAATGGCCTATTTCTGTGAAGAAAATGGCCATATTGGTTTTTGGAGGAATGTAGAAGTCTCAGGCACTTTATGTTAGAAAAGTGGTTTAATGGTGTAAACAGAGATTAGCAGTCTTTTCCATTAGAATCCTGGAAGACTGTAGTGCTAATACTTAGACTTTGGAGACTTGAGTTGAGAAACTTCAGAGGGTAGGAAATATTTTAGCTACAACTAGGCTAGGGGCTAATTCTGGGATAGTACAATAATCTGGCCTCTTCTGTTCATGACCTGAGAACATGCCTGAACCTAAATTATAAAGAACATATACATATTTCTTTGTTCGGGGTAATTTAAAGACAGCATAAATTTGAGTCGGTGGCATAGTTATTATTGATAATATTTATGCAGGCCTATAAACAAGTGAGTCGGGAAGAAATACAAAATGTAGTTTGGAGCGGAGAAGAGCAAAAGTAAGCAAAATATGATAGCCATTGTATACACTACAAGAGAGGCTGTAACTGTTAAGGATATTCGCATAGTAAAAAAGAGCCTGTACTATTAAGATTAACCTAGGAATAGATCAAGAATGTCCAGTATTTCCAAACAAAGGAAGATTACCAATGGCAACAGAATAAGCTGAAAATATAAGATCTATACACACATTAATTATTTAGATTAACATGATTGAGAACTGGAATGTATAAAATATTGAGGCTTCTAATCCATTATAAGTGTCTTCCACAAACCTTTTCCAGATTGATGTTTTTATACTCTCATGAAAGGTATGCTTGAATATTTTATTATAATTTTATTGATTTGATTTTTAGGGGCTATATAATTCACTGTGGTCAGTTTATTTAGTTATTGTCCTTTTGGATGGATATGCAAGTATTCCTTTTGAATACTTTGAATCCTTTGTGTATATACCCAGAAGTGGAATAGTGATGTCATAATGTAATTGTATTTAAATTTTTTAATTTATATTTTTAAAGAATTTTATTCATGAGAATACCGTACACGAGCTCTACCCTCTACCTCTTCTCCAACTCCTACCTCCTCCACAAATAACTCTCAAGTTTATAAACTTTTTCTTTAGTGAGTATTGTTACACACGCACATACAAGCACACAGACACACACACAAACACACACATATACAAACACATCCCTTACTGAGTATATTTAGTATTGCTCATATGTACATATGCTTCTGACTGACCACGTGGGATTGAATAACCTCTTATGGGGTCTTCCATGTATAAGACTGATTCTTTCTCTCTCAATGGCCATAGGTTTCTTATAGCTCTTCATTTGGGAGTAGCATCTTGTAAAATTCCCTCCACCCACATTGGAATGTTAATAGATTTTGTCATTATGTAGATATTAATTCAGAAATCATGTTGTTGAAATTTTAAGGGCAGAGTATCACTGTCCTTTTATAAAGAATATACTATATCACAGCAGATGTCTAGGTCTTCTGACCACAACAACTTTTCTTCTCCCTTTTCAAAATCTCCCTTAAGCTTTATGTATACTGTTCCCATTGTACCAACTTGGTTTGGACATAGTCATTAACCCTCTGCATTTTGGTCTTTATGGGTATGTATATTACTCCCCATCTGCTGCATAAATAAATAAATAAATAAAAATTCATATGTGGGGATAAGAATAAATATTAAGAATACAGTTAAAATAATAATGGTTTAGGAATAAGGCTGTAGTTTTGAGGTCTATGGCTTCTCCAGTCATGATTGGTTGACTATGTTTACAATTCAAGGTATAAATGCCCTTCTATTGACTGGGTGGATCTTAAGTACAATTAAAGAGCTCTTGGCTACCAACAGTTTCTGTGCTATTATTGCATCATTGACGATATGATGCCATATTGTTCATCATTGTAGTTCATAGACTTTGCAGCTATATAGTAATATTGACTGCTTCTCTCCATTGGGGGCTTGTATGGTACCTTCTGATAATGTGAGAGCTAGTTATCACAGAAAAGGTTTCCAGGTATTTTGTAACTTCATTCCTCCAAATCCTGTGTTCAAAATATATGATATCTTTAGCAATAGTATCTTTCCTTCAAATTATGGGAGGTAACTAAGGGCAGTGGCAATAGCCTGTATTGTTTAAAGAGTCTCTTGGACCCCTTGATAAATAACTTAAATAATTTCAATGTTCATATTTATCGTGGTAAGACTAATTTGTATTTTTACAAATAAGCAATATATAAAGAAAGATTCCTATTTCTCAACATCTTGCCAACATTTTCATATATAGTCATTCTGACTATGGTGAAGTAGAATCTGTATAGTTTTTATTTGATATTCACTGATAAGCAGTGATGGTGAATATCCTTTTGCTTTTCTTGGCTATTTGAACTACAACTATGAAAACTATCTGTTCATTTAATAAGCCCACTATCAACTGAGTTGTTTGATTATTTGATATTTCTAGAACTTGATATTTGGGCTAGATAGTAATCTGTTAAAAGTAAATCTATCAGTTTGTAAACAATATCAAAACTTTGGGAAATGAGTCAAGATAACCTGCAATTCTAACTAATATACTCTTTGAATAAACCTAGCTTAAAAAGTTGTAGCGTGGACAAGATTAGGGACCAAACAAAGTTGACCCAGATAATTGAAATATAAACATCAAATAAGGATTTATTTATTTTTATTTTTTTTAAATATTTATTTATTTATTATGTATACAATATTCTGTCTGTGCGTATCCCTGCAGGCCAGAAGAGGGCACCAGACCCCATTACAGATGGTTGTGAGCCACCATGTGTTTGCCGGGAATTGAACTCAGGACCTTTGGAAGAGCAGGCAATGCTCTTAACCACTGAGCCATCTCTCCAGCCCCCAAATAAGGATTTATTAACATTTAGTCAATAGAACTGGGTAATGATGCACAATCTGTCTTTACATAGGTACTTGCCTTGGGGAATTTGGTCACTATAACAAAATATCCCTATATCATCTTGCTTTCTATTCTCTGGTGATTTAAATATTTTACATTGTGAACAGAACACTCTTGGATATTTATTCTTGTATTCTTTTGTTCTCAAAGTGGAGGATTTTATTTGTTGATGGGCATTATTTTTCTAGATATGTTCATGCTCCAGCTATTGCACAGGATTAACAGAAAGCTTTCCATTAATATGCCCTATACACCAGCATCTTTAAACACTTGTGTAGCTAAAGCTAACTCTCCCACCTGTCTGTTCCCAAATAATAAATCTGAAACTTAATGTTAATTAAAATTGTTTGGCCAGTGGCTCAGGCTTCCCACTGACTAGCTCTACATATAAATTAATCCATTTCCATTAATCTATGTATTGTCATGTGGTCATTTTCTACATGTCTTGCCTCCTCAGAGACTGCTGGTATGCTCCTTGACTCCACTTTCATTCTCCCTGTCTCTCTGCTTGAATTTCCCACTCATGTTGTAGTGTGAGTAGCAGGCTCCTTCCCACCACCCAGATACTGCATGGCTAGCTTTACTCAAAATAATTACATGGAAACTGTATTCTTTTAAACACTGCTTGGCCCATCAGTTTTAACTTCTTATTGGCTAGCTCTTACCTGTTGATCTAACACATTTCTAATATTCTGTGTAGCACCACGAGCTGGCTTACCAGGAAAGATCTTAACCTGTGTCTGTCTGGAGTGGGAGAATCATGGTGACTGCCTGACTTGGCTTCTTTCTCCCAGCATTCTGTTCTGTTTACTCCGTCTACCTAATTTTCTGTCCTATCAGGGCCAAGCAGTTTTCTTTATTAATTAACCAATGAAAGCAACAGATAAATACAAGACCCACCTCCATCACACCCAGATGTATTCTACCCTGCCATAGGCCAAATCGGCTTCTTTATTAATCAATGATAATAAAACATATTCACAGCATACAGAGGGGCATTCCAAATCATCTTCCCTTTTCTGACTAATTAAAAACAAAGGTTTTATTTATTTTATTTGTTTATTTATTTTTCTTTTTGAAATTGATTTTATTGAGCTCTACATTTTTCTCTGCTCCCCTTCTTTCCTCTCCCCTCTCCTCCAGACCTCTCCCATGGTCCCCATATTCCTTATTTACTCAGGAGGTCTTATAAAAGGAAGGTGGTGTAGAAGGTCATTCTATTTATGTGTTGCTTTCATTGGAATCAATAAAGAAACTGACTGCTTGGCCTGACAGGGCAGAACTTAGGTAGCTGGAGAAGATAGAACTGAAATCTGGGAGGAAGAAAGCAGAGTGAGAAAGCCACCATGATGATGCCAGGTCAGACATGCAACATCTTTCCCTGTAAACCGTGACCTCATGGTGAACACAGATTATTAGAAATGGGTTAAATCAAGATGTGAGAGTTACCCAATAAGAGGCTAGAGATAATGGGCCAAGCAGTAATTTAATTAATACAATTTCTGTGTGGTTATTTTGGGTGTAAGTTAGCCATACAGCTGGAATGAACATGGGGCCCCCTTTTCTTACAACAGAGGACTCCAGAAGGATATAATATTACCTAAGTAAACAAGAATTAATCAACTTCCAAAATTCTAGAAATGACAGAGACATCTCTCTGCCTGGATAGTCACCCAAAGTTTTTCTGTAGTGTTGGAGCATCTATCTTCAGCTTACAGGTCCATAGTGTCCAGCAGACATTTCCATGAAGCAGGAAATTTTAAAGACAGTTCAGTCACTTTTTTCTGTACCCTGTAGAATGACTCACAGACTCTTTTATAAATCAAGAACCCTAAAGGATCATCTCACCTTTAGGCAAGTGCAGCAGTCCTCTCTCTATGGGTTCTTTATGTCCAGTTAATATATTAGTCCAAGCAAGAGCAGTTTCTTGCCCAAATGGCTAACCAACTCCATAAGGAGCCTCTTCGATACCTGTCTTCCTCTTGAAGTAGATTGGTGCTGCCAGGAGCAGACATGTCTCATTGTCATGAAAAGCCCTAAGTTATTAAAACATTTAAAATGCCATATTCTGTAGTCTTTGAAAGACATGAAGAATGCCTATCTAACTGAAATATATCTCTATATATCCATACAATTTAACTAACATAACTACAAGCTTGACTATTATTAATGATTATCCATTAACAACCTATATTTCCTAATTATACATTACATTTTTAAAATGAACTACACAATTACAATACCTTAATCAAGATTAGAAATATCCACAGGTTCTCATCTTCTATGAAAACAAAAGAAGAACCTCTTTTTCCACCTGGCTGCTAGCTTATACCCAAAATAATCACACAGAAATTGTATTAATTAAAACTTGTCCATTAGCTCTAGCCTTTTATTAGCTAACTCTCACATCTTGATTCAACCATTTCTATTAAATTAGAATATAACCACAAGGTCATGGCTTAGCAGGAAAGATTTAGCATGTCAGATCTGGCATCTCCATGACAGCTAGCTCTCTGTCTGCCACTGCCTCTCAAGCATTGGGATTAAAAGTGTGTGATACCACACCTTGGACTCACAGAGGTCTACATCTGCCTCCCAAATGTTGGGATTAAAGGTGTGTACCACCACACCCAACTACTCTATTTGTTTCTTTTTTTATTTTAAGGACTTTAACCTTTTTTTAAGCCTGCATATATTTTAAAACACTGTAACCCATTTAGAGGTTTTCTTCATCTTTAAATCTGTCTTTACAGTATATCTCTTTTCTTTTGACCACATGAGTCTTTAATTTGCTAAGCAATATGAAGAGGATTAAAGCTGTGGCTTTGTTGGCTGGATCCAGCCCATTCCTTAGGTTTTATGAGATTCCAGGCTCATGGCAGGTACTGCAGGAGCCATGTTTATTGCCAAAACTCTATGGCATTTCAAGGTCCCTGCCAATAAGGTCCCTGCAGCAGTGTGCTCACAAACCACACTTAAATGATTCTTAGTCAGACAGCCTGCTTAAAAGAGTCAGAGTTTGCCCTGGCAGGACAGCACAGAAAGACAACATTTTAAAATGGTACGGCTTTTTTTCCTGCCATGGCTGTAAACCAAAAAGCATGTGGTCAGCTTGTTATCCACACTATTTAAGTGTTTCTTGGTAGGACCTCTTAAAAGAGCTGCCAGGCTTTACAGCTAAAGCTGAGTCAGGGAGGCTCTCTTAGATTAGAGTACTTGCTTGCCTCTAGCAAGCAGAGCAGACCCGAGAAATTGCTGCTATCAAGAAGACATGCTTTACTCTCTATTCTTTTCTGTCTAGAATTACTTTCCAAGCTCTCTCAGGTTTTAGATGGATGTAGTTGTCCACGTGGGTGCCATCCTGTAACATGAGGAGTGGGCTGCTTGTTGGGGTTTCTGTCCTGCCCAGTTTCCACAGCTGGTAAGCCCCCAAAGAAAACCACACAAGAGAGTCTACATTATATATAAACTGATTGGCCTATTAGCTCAGACTTCGTATTAGCTCTAATAACTTATGTTAGCCCATTATTCTAGTAAAGGTTAGCCACATGGCTCAGTACCTTTATCAGCGGGGCAGGTCACATCCTGCTTCTTCAGTGTCTGGACAGCAAGGAGGAGCTTCCTTCTTTCCAGAATTCTCCTGTTCTCATTGCCCCACCTCTACTTCCTGTCTGGTTGTCTTGCCTATACTTCCTCCCTGGCTACTGGCCAATCAGTGTATATTTAAAACATAATTTACAGAATACAGAATTGTCCCACACCAGGAAGTTTCTAAGTTTCTAATCTTAACATAGTAACAATACATATAACAAAATGGTTATCAAGCAAGAATGACAGAAACAATATTTAGTCTATTTGTATTTGACAAAATTGAAAATACTCTACCATCTATCCTATCTTTATGAGGCCAAACTTTCATATCTAATTGATCTTATAACTATGAAAAACTAATTTTAACTATTTAGTCCTCAACTCCATCAATATTATATCCTACATAAGTAAATATGAAGAGTGTTGTGTAAGCAACTTCCTAAACTCTAGAAATGACAGCAATATCTGGATGTCAGGACATTTACCCAAAGTACTTCTGTAACTTTGGGGCATCCATCTAGATGGTCTAGAGTGGCAGGTTTCTCAGTGAGGCAAGAAAGTTGAAAATCTCCCACCTATATTGGTAGTTTGTCAGTCATTTTCTTCAGACCAAAGCCAATCTTTAGGTGGTGTTTTTCATCTTAGTGGTATTATCATAGTTCTGGTATAATTATTGTGGTTGGCCCCATCCTTCTTTTGGAGAGTTCAAATATCACTGTTCAGCATGGTCTTGGTTCACTGTGGAAAACTTAAACATTTTAAATGTCATATGCAGTAGATCTTTAAAAGGCTAAAGAAAAATTTCAAAGATTCAAAATAGAAACAAAGGATTATGATATTAATCGCAATAAAATCATCTTTTAATTTTCTTTTTCTTCTGTCCCATATCAGGTGACTCTTCTGACATAGTACAGAGATTTTGGATTTTACCTTAACAGGCATGCTCAGGTTTAGAGAGAGAGAGAGCCACACTCCAATTCAAAAGCCAGCTTCAATTTTTAATTGGACTGGTACTACAAAAAGACCATTTGGATTACATGTCCATAGAGAAGGACAGAAACAAACATTAGGGAAGATGTATAAAATCTTATCCTATTGAAAATATAATATAACAATAGACCCATTTACTCTTTTTCTTGAGACAATTATTTTCTGGAGGATTATCATTTTTCTTCAGATGTCTCATTTGTCCAGTGGTCTTTGAATTCTTTAGCTGGATGCCTTTATTCTCCTAAAAAGGCAAAAACAACACCCTTGCCAAACCCTAATTTTTTGGAGGGTCCCATATGACAAGTTATTTCTGATGAAATAAAAAGCATTTGTTAGTTTTAAAGTTAATTTAGATTGAATACACTTGTCATTTGATTAAATATTACCTTTTATAATCAAGGGGTGTTTTTTTTTCAATTTCTAAGTGAATAGTTCAAAGATTGGGGAACACACTCAAATCCATTCTTCTCAGGACTGATGACAATGAAATCCGGACCAGACAGTTTAAATAAAAAGCTAGCTAGTTGTATTCTTTGATTCTTGTTTTCTGAAGTTTTGCTAGGTCCCATCTGTTGTTTGTGTCTGAGGCTTTTCATGCTAGACTCCCTATGAATCCTCCAATTCACAGGTAATCAAAATTCTCCTTTATTAGACAAATATTGTTTCAGTAACTTGCATTCAAGAATTTTACAAGATATATATATATACTATAATAAGCCAATTTTGCATTATTTCATTGCATAATACTTTTTCATATTTTTATATTTATGTAAGTGTAGCTTTGGTGTACATTCATGATCATATGTATGCTTGTATGTATGTGGGCACACATGTATGCAAATATGGAGACACATGTCCATGTATGTGTAGAGTTTGGAAGTTGATGTTGAGTTGTCGCGAGCAAAAACCTGTATTGGTTATATCAAAGCCATCTTAGTTCACAAGTTAAGTAAGCTATTTGCCTCTATAGAACAAGTTCCAGGCCCAGGAAATAACTCTTATAGGTCCCTGTGAGTTAAGAATGCCTACAGACCTGCAGGTCCCAGGCCCCAGAAGTCATTAGCATTCCCCTGTCAATTAACATTTACAGATCCTCAGTATTTCCTTATCTCTTCCTGTCAGCTATGGATGTCTTTCAGACCTGACATTCCAGTTAGAACAATTGCATAGCAACCCACCCACCCCCCCCTGCCCTTTTGCTATATAATGCTCCTGAGAAAAAAATAAAATTTGCAGCTTGATCAGAATACAAGCTCGCTGTCTGTTTTTTCATGACTCTTTTTCCTCCATTTCTCTCCTCCTCGGTCTGGGTACCCGATTCATACCTCAATTGCTTTCTACTTTATTTATTGATTCACAGTCTCACAGTGAATAAAGAGCATGGTAGTTCAGGTAGTCAACATATTTCCTGCCCCAGCTAGGATTACAAATTTACCACCACTCCCACTCAGTACTTATCTTAGTGCTAGAAATCTTTCTTTTAATAATAATAATAATAATACACTTATTATTATTATTATCATCATCATCATCATCATTATTATTATTTCAAGACAGCTGCCCTGGAACTAGCTCTGCAGACTAGACTAACCTCAAACTCACAGAGATACACCTTTCTCTGCCTTCCATGTGCTAGGATTGAAGGTGTATGGCATTTCCTGCAGGTGGTGGAAAGCTTAAATCAGACTCCCATGCCTACACATCAACCCCTTTACCTGCTGATCCAGTTCTGCACTAGACAATTTTGAAATGCAAATAAAACCTGTGAATTAGAACTGAACAAGGTACAGTTGACATTTTGAAGATTTCATCTGGAGATGGTGAAGAGGAGGGAGAAAGAGAAAAAATATTTTATTTGTGATAAACAATCTTTGATATGAAAAAGCTTTTACACACTTGTTTTGAAGTTATAATTGTTGCTGGTTATGCATATTTTGAAGAAGTAGATTCTTTGCTCATATTTTATGAAACAAACCACCTAGCATTTCCTGTCACTGTAAATTTCTGATTCACAGTTATGGCAACAATGGCCACTGTGTTTGATATCATTTACTGAAAGCGAACAATACAATTTTAGGAGTTTTTGTCTATATTAGCTTACTTACAGGTATGACAACAAGTCGAGTGAGTAGAGACTCTGTTGGGGAACCGATTTGGAATGCATGGCTTGCTAGCAGTAATGTCTTATGAAGTTTAAGGCACTTTTAAAAGGAGTATAAATGCTCAGATGAAAAGGTCAGTCATAAGAGTGTTTTGTTTTGTTTTTTCTTTAGTGTCTGTGCTAATATAAAATCATTTCCAGGAAACTCAGTAACTTGAAACTCTATTACAGAGCTACAGTAATGAAAACAGCTTGGTATTGGCGTAAAAACAGAGATGTTGACCAATTGAATCGAATAGAAGACCTGGATATTAATCCACAAACCTATAAACATCTGATTTTTGACAAAAGAGCTAAAATTATACAATGGAAGAAAGAAAGCATCTTTAACAAATGGTGCTGGCATAACTGGATGTCAACATGTAGAAGAATGAAAATAGATCCAAATCAATCACCATACACAAAACTCAAGTCCAAATAGATTAAAGACCTCAATATAAATCTGACCACACTAAACCTGATAGAAGAGAAAGTGGGAAGTAGACTGAAACACATGGACACAGGAGACCACTTCCTATGAAGAACCCCAGTGGCACAGATAATAAGAGCAACAATGAATAACAATGAAACTGAGAAACTTATTTAAAGCAAAAAACACTGTCATTAAGACAAAAAGACAACCTATTGAATGGCAGAAGATCTTCACCATCCCCGCATCAGACAAAGGTCTGATCTCCAAAATATATAAAGAACTCAAGAAATTAGACATTAAAATTCTAATAAATCCAATTAAAAAATGGGGTACTGAAATTAACAGAGAATTCTCAACAGAAGATAGTTCAAATGTCCAAAAGATACTTAAGGTAATATTATACTTCCTTAGCAATCAGGGAAATGCAAATAAAAACAACTTTGAGATACCATCTTACACCTGTCAGGATGGCTAAAAGCAAAAATACTAATGACAACCTATACTGGAGAGGATGTAGAGTAAGGGGAACACTCATCCATTGCTGGTGGAAATGCAAACTTGTGCAACCACTTTGGAAATCAGTGTGGTGGTTTCTCAGGAAACTTGGAGTCAACCTACCTCAGCAAATCCACTCTTGGGAATGTATCTAAGAGATTCCCTATGATACTATAAAAGCATTTGTTCAACTATGTTCATAGCAGCACTATTTGTAATAACCACATCCTGGAAACAACCTAGGTGCCCCTCAATGGAAGAATGGATAAAGAAAGTGTGGCTCATTAGAGTTCTACTCAGTGGTAAAAAAAAAAAATGACATCTTGAATTTTGCATGGAAATGCATGAAATAGAAAACACTTTACTGAGTGAGATAATCCAGACCAAAAAGAGGAATATGGTATGTACTCACTCATAAGTGGATTCTAGCCATAAAAAAAGAACATTGAGCCTATAGTTAGTGATCCTAGAGAAGTAAATAATAATGTGAATGTTTATCCTCCTGGATATTGGAAATAGACAAGATCGCTGGCAAAAGTTGGCAAAACGTTGGTGGGGGTGCAGTGGGGGGAAGGTGAGATTGGGAGAGAGAAGGGGAGGATTTGGGAGAGCTTGGGGAAATGGGATGGTTGAGATGGAGGAAGGGTGAATGTGGGAGCAGGGAAGAAAATATCTTAATTAAGGGAGCCATTTTAAGGTTTGCAAGAGACTTGGCTCTAGAGGGGTTCCCAGGTGTCCAAGGAGATGTCCCCAGCTAGGTCCTTGTGCAGCAGAGGAAAGGGTGCCTGAACTGGCCTTATCCCATAGCCACACAGATGAATATGTTGCATATCACCATAGAACCTTCATCCAGCGATGGATGAAGATAGAGATAGAGACCCACATTGGAGCACTGGACTGAGCTCCCAAGGTCCAAATGAGGAGCAGAAGGAGGGAGAACATGAGCAAGAAAGTCAGGACTGGGAGGGGTTTGTTCACCTACTGAGACAATGTGTCTGATCTAATGGGAGCTCACCAAGACCAGCTGGACTGGGACTGAAGGAGCATGCGATCAAAAGGGACTCTGACTGTGGCTGACAATGGCGGATGACTGAGTAGCCAATGATAATGGCACTGGGTGTTCTGTTATTCCTTTAAACCTCTAATCACTCAATCCAAGTTTACTTAAAATAGCAGTTCTTCTCATATTTGATTTTAACAAAACTCAAAGATTTATCTTTCAAAATAATAAAAGGAGTCAACTCAATATTCATGAGCATAAGGTTTTAAAAGACAATGGATTTGAAGAGAAAGATACTTTTCAAAAAGACAGACTAGAATTTGAAAATTAACCCAAATTAAATACTGAAAATTTTAATCTGCTATTCTATAAAATAAAACTAGTAATAGCACCAACATGTTATGGTTGATGCATGAATTGAAAATAGGGGAATCAAAACACAGAAAGTGTAGAAACCATGATGGTAAAATACTAGGTTTGTATCACAAGCTAAAATGTTAGATGCCAAGTCACTTTCAACTTAATTTTTCATTTCTGAATCTAGGAGAGACTGAGCCCAGAATTGGATTAGCTCATAGCTAAAGGATTTTTTTCTTATATGCTGTAGGGCTTTTTCAGATGTCAGTGGTAGAGTAATTAAATGCATACTGTTCTGTGTATTGTACTTAGTGATTATTTGTCTGTTATTTGATTATGTTTCCTGACTTCTTTTTGAAAATGCAATTCTCTCTTTTCTTTACTTGGAGGAGCAGACAGGAAGAGGCAATAACTTCATGAAAAATGCTCATCTGGTTGAGGTACTGCTTTTCTGTATCAAAGGAAAGGACTGGTAACAGGACTAAGTTTTCTGTGGTTAACACACTCTGTCAAAATATTATAAATTATTTTTTATATGTGCATCTCTGGGTTCGTTAAGGCAGAAAGGGGTGTCATTCCTCTATCTGGAGTTACATGAGTGCTAGGCCATTTTCTCTACAACCCCTATTTTAAATAATTTCTTTTACTTTTTGAGATTATAGTATAATTATATCATTTAGACCTTCCCTTTTATCCCTCCAAACTCTCCCATATGCTACTCCTTGATTTCTCAAAATCATGGTCTCTTTTTTCATTAATTGTTGTAACATACATATGTGTTTATATATACATATCCATAGCTACACAAATCCAACCTGCTCAGCCTGAATAATGCTACGTGCATGCATGTTCTCAGGATGTTCATTTGGTATTGGATAACTAATTGGTGTGCTCTTCCCTGGGGAAGACTATTTCTACAGATTTCAGTATTCCTTTGCTGTCTGTAGTCCTTTCTATAGGGTTGAAGTCTCATGTACTTCCTCCATTCCACTTTACCTAGTCTATTGCTCTTGGCCTTGCCTAAGTCTTATTTAGACAGTTGTATTGGTGAAACTTTAAGAGGGTATCTTTTGAAATCACCAGAAGACACAATCTCATAGCAAACTCCCTCATCCTTTGTCCTTTCTGTCCTGATTCTGCCATGACCCCTGAGCCTTGCTTGTAGAGGTTTTTGTAGATGTATCTGTTGTGATTGGGGTACAAAATCTGTACTTTGATAGGCCACAGTTGTCAGTAATGGCCTTTATCTGTTGCAAAGTAAAGTTTTTCTTTGTTGTTGTTGTTGTTGTTTTTTGATAAGGGATGAGGTCTACACTTACCTAAGGGACTATACTCATTTAGTATTTATCTGTTCAAAGAAACAGGGAAAAAGGACATTACTAACTTGGGAAGGGGAGGGAGATAAATATATAAGAAGGAACGAGGAGGGCAAAATAACCGTTAGGGTATTTTATAGAAAAACTCCTAAGCTATCATATTACTAACTTTCTACCTAAAAAGCTTATCTAGAGCCATTTTCTCATCTGGGCTGATAACACTCACTCAAAGAGTCAAAAGCAACACCCCCACCAAAACAAAACAAACTAACAAAAATCAACTAGTACCAGTCAGAGTTGTTTAAGAGACTCCCAAAACATTATATATCGGGAGTAATGGAAAAATAAAAATTGCTGCAGATCCCCGAGTAGCTTGCTGCTGGATCCCCAGCAGCAGCAGGCAGTGGACAGGAGGTCCTGTTGGCAGGGATTGTGCAGGAGACCATGCTGCAGGTCTCTGAAGGTGCCTGGTCCCTGGCAGAGTTCCCTGCAGCGAACCATGTGGCAGTGGGTGAGAGACAGACAGATAAGCACACCATACAGAGTGAGTTTGTATATTTATTAGTGGGTTATGAAAGTATGGAAGGGAAGGGGAAGAAGAAGAAGAGAGAGAGAAGGGAGGGAGAGAGGAGAGAGAAGAAGGAGAGACAGGAGCTGCCTCTCTGAGAGGGAGTCAGAAAAGAGAGAGAACTCAGGCTGGAAGCTGAAGATCAGCTTGCCTCAGAGGATGGGGGATGGAATGGGCATGGCTTGTCTCTTAAAGAGCCAGATATTATACGGGGAGGCTTCAGTACTAGCCTCCTTACCCTCTCAGGTCTCAGAATTGGCTGTCAATGACAGGTGAGGTTCTGAGGGTAAAAACATTAATACAGGCATGTTACCTCTGCTTCTTCTTTATTTTTCATGCAAGTGGCAAAAATGAAGTGAAGGGCTGCAGAGAATAATAATAAGTGGAAGAGTAAGGAGAAGAAAGAATAAGAGGACGAAGAAGAGGAGGAGAAGAAAGGAGAGTAAGGGGAAGAAGTAGAAGAGTAAGGGGTCACGTCTTCAAGGTTTCTAGTTTTTACAACATTTAGTTGAAAGCTTCCAAAGTCAATGGCAGTGATAATATGCATATCAAAATCACAAAACAGGGCAGGTAGAACCTGACAAAGCAGTACGCAGCACAGGTGACCTGACCTAGAAAAGAGCCAGCATTCAAAGGGAAGCACCTCACATTCCAAACCACTAGATAAAGTTACTAAACAGCCGTGAATTCTGATTCACTCATTCTCCTCAGCTAATCTCTTTTGTGATAAAGAGCTTTGGGGATATCCAGATTTGTTTGTTAGTAAAGGTGGGGCAGGCTGCCTTTCTGCTTAGTGTCTGTCCTCTCTACGTGGTCCGCAGGAGGCAATTTCCTGGGATTGAATCTAAGTAAATTTGACAGTCAGAACAAAGAGTGAATGTTATCTCTCTAAGGCCTCAAAATGACCTTGCTCCTTCCCTGGGGTGTTGGGGAAAGGAGCAAGATCATTCTGTTGCTGGTGCAGAGGTTACACTGCTGACGTGTTCTGAAAATTAATCCCATTTCGAAGAGAAGAATCATGCTTCACAAAGATATGACAGTGACTTTCCCAAGAGACAAGTGTTCCCGAAGCTTGGCAAAACAGGTGTCCCAAAAGTTGTCTTATAGGTCTCCCTTTATGAATTTGTTAGCTGTACATTTACTGTATAGTCTCACGGGCTCCAACAATTATAGACAATTGTTACTGTCTGTGGTTGATAACCTATGTTTTTCATGGTAATAAATGTTCTATCTACCTATTCTCAGGCATCAATAAGTTGGATTTCTCAGGGGAACCCAAAGAATACAAAAACCAGTCTTGATTTTTATGAAGGTAAACAGATGAGCATAATAAGACTTCTTTTGACTAAATATGCAAGATCCTTCTGCATTCTGGCTCAGTCTGGCTCAACTTCAAACTTTTCTCTTTGTTTTCATAGAATTCAGTTAGAACAAATGTCTTTTCAGTTAGTTGAATCACAATCTAGTGTCCAATGTTTACCTTAACTCAGTACCTGATTGTCTTGCTCAATAGGTTTTCATTGTGTTTGTTCAGCTAGAAGTAACTTTGTCTTTGGCTACGCAGTAATTTATATCTCGGCCTGCAGTGTGGCTAAAAATCCATATTGTCCTTGACACATCTGAAGATGAGCGCAGCATCTTTACCTCCCCCCCCCCCCCGGCAAACTAATATTAAGATTCTCAAAAACAACAAGAACAGCAACAACAAAAAAAAACTCCACAAAGACCTGCTCTCAAAAATCCCAGCCCATAGAACAAATTAACTAGTTCCATAACCCTTGACATTTCTATTTTTTGTGTGTGATTTTAATTTGTTGTTTGGCTTCTACCCTTTATCAGTCCTCTGATTATACTATGTTTTATTTTGATGCTTGCCCCCTACCTTATCTAATTCCTCTGGTTACAGATCACTACCATTGCTAAAATTACCATCAACCAAAAAGTTGTTTGTAATTTTATACTTGATATCTGTTCCTATTGTATATAGTTTTGTATTGGGTTTGAATCGCTCTTGTTTAGACAAAAGGGGGAGATGATGGGGAACGTTGTTAGCCAATCATCTTTAAGAGGTGGGTCTTAGTTAAGGCGTAGTTTTGCTGGGACCCAGGGTAAAAGGTGTGCACCTCCAGGTGCTTGCTCTCTCTGTGCCCTTTCCCATGGGACATTGCTGTGCTTGGAATTTTTGTTTCCTGTTTCGTGAGTGTTCCCCTTATAATAAATAAAATATAACTGTTTTATCCTTAAAAAAATAAAATAAAATAAAACGGGGAAATGCTGGATGATTTTTGCTGACTGTAGAGGTTACAGTCTCCCAGTGACCTGCTTATCTAAATAGCTCAGAAACCTGAGGCTTCCTCCCTCTTGCAGAACTTCCTGCCTCTACCTGCCTTATCTGGAGAACCATCACTTGTCCTGGAGGACTCACCTTATCTGAAAGATGTCTCTAAACCAGCTGCCTGACTCCAAACCAAATGCCTGACTTATCTCTAGCTTGAACCAGGCACAGATCCCTGCTTGAATGCTCCCTTGCTGTGCATATGCTAGCTAAGAAAGTTCTAGGAGTCTTATGATAGAAGTGTACCACTTAATGCAAATTAGGGTTTGCCCCCAGGCTCCCCAATCCTATATATTCCTTATACTCTAGAATAAAGTAGAGTCTGAAGGCCTATCTCCATTTATGCTCATGGGTCACATACAAAGCTCGCTGGCACTCTTACTGCCTTTTGCCCCTCAACATACTGGTCAACAGACTGAGAGGAAAAGAGGATTCTCCCCCCTCCCCTCTCATTCCCCTTCCATTGTTTACTGTACTTAGAAAATGAACCTCCCTCGTGTCCCTTTTTACTTAATAGCTCTAACAAGCATTTCTAGTGTTTTCCTTTACCAAACAGAAGTGTGTGTGTGTGTGTGTGTGTGTGTGTGTGTGTGTGTGTGTGTGTGTGTGTGTGTGTATCTGTGGTGGGAGGACAGTGAGATGGAAAGTTACAACAGAAAAGTTGGAAATTTACTACAGAAATTCATGGAATGTTACCATTTAGCAAATGGCTAATTTTATGTTTGTCCTAAAATGAGGAAGCCTCCCTCTAAGAGACATTTATTATTCAAAGAGATACTTAAAGTGACAGGCACAATGAGTTTTATTTTTATTTAATTGGTGCTTTGATAATACTACCCTAAGAAGCAAGAAAGGAATGATCAGTCAGTTGACTATGTAGTTTGCAAGCAAACATTAAAATAAAACATGAAGGTTTTAAAAACTTCTTCAGGCTAAGTAGGTGTAAGATCTCCACTGTTTAATCATTTACTTCTGCTTGCTTCTGAGAATACTGGCAAGCATGGTGCAACATGTCGTCAAGGAGGCAAGGAATGACTCTCCTTAAAATTGTGTTCTGCAGGGAGTTGAGAGTAACCTGATGAGAAAACACACAAAGGAACAACATCTTACAGAAGCTTCAGTCTTTGGAAAATGGACATGTTCTACAACTAGACATGGAAAAATCGTTGTCGTTGTGTTACCATAACAACCGAATTCTTCACCATAATTATTGAACTTGTTTAGTAACATTTAGTAACCATAAAATGAAATTACAATTAAGTTGCTAATGCTATTTTTAGTCTACTTCAAATTATCAAGATTTACTCTACAGTTCATAGATCTTAAATCACAATCCAGCCTTTAAAGTAATCAATATTTAATTAAGTTATTGTTACTCATACTAACTGCCTTTTAAATAAAAATTAAATGCTACCCTGTGGCATTTTTAAGAGATTATCACTTTTCCTATTAGATCACTGTATATGTTTATTGCTCTAATTTGTTCTTACTGCTGATGAGCATGTTTACAGTGACAAAAGATATATTAATTGTAGAACACTAAGAATAATAAGTGTTTAGCAGTCATATTGTTTAATCTTCTAAGGTCAGGTCTCTAGGTATTTTGTCGAGTACTTTACCCATAAGGCTATCTACATAGTCCATATATCACTGATTTAAAAATATGATTATTTAAAGACCCAGATAAATCCAGACCCATCTAGCTGGAAGAGAAGAGCCAAATATTTAGGTTAGCCAGTTCAGTGATTCTGTTTCAAGAACTAGCTGAAGATAAAGTTAGATTATAATCTTGAGAATAATCTTGAGAAACAGGGAGTTATCCCCTTGTGATTAACACTGGTATTTTCGGAATTTTCCAATGATGCCCTCCCTACCCCCTTTGGATTACTGAATTGTGGTTTCTTGCCTTAAATACCCCTTCTCCCAGTTACTTGGGGTAGAACTCTTCCCCTGCGCAGGATATGAGTTTCGGCCCCAGTGCACTGGTCCCTGTCCTGTCAATAAACCTCAAGTGATAGCAGCAAGGACGGTCTCTCGTGAGTTCCTGGGGCAGTCGTGTTATCCCAAGACTTGAGTGAGAGTCTCCCTGCTCCAGAGGTCTTTCAATTATAATATTCTCTGGTTTGTACATGTGTACACATCCATATGTTTGCATATGTATGTGAGTGCATTCATGTGTGTACATATATGTATTATAGATATCCTCTTACTAAAACTTGGAGGAGGATAGCTGTTTCTTAGACCTGTGATTTAGGAGTTTCATCCACATAACAAAAATGCTCTTATTTCTTTAATCTTCTCTTCCATTCAACCATCTCATTTCATGTTAGATTGCAGAGATTATGCTTTAAACTGTGGAGGTCTACCCACCCCTAACCCCATTTATTTTTCCTGGAGATGGGTCTCATGCAGGCAAGGCAGACATAGAAATAATGTAGGAGAAACTTGAAATAATATAATTGATGCTTTAAAGGGTTTACTAGTAAGTTTTCTTAGCAAATATTATGTTGCATGAAGCAAAGTTTAACTAAAGGAGAATGCTACCAATAGTATTAGAAAATAAGTAGAATATTAACCAGCTTGTTAGACACTATAGGAATGAAAGTTATATATCATAATTAAAGTTTGGAGTTGGTGAGAAAGTCTCTACTATTGTTTATTCACTAAGATTGACTTTGAATTAGGCTACATTCCCATAAGAAAATTAAAAACAGAAAAGAAAAAAAGAACACCATCAACAACAAACCAGCCATTAGGCCTAACTCCATAATAAACAACTTGCCTCTAAGGGGGAAGTACAGGGTCATTGTTGTTCTTTTTTAAAAAATGCTCCAAGATCCCCGCGGCAGTAGGCGGCAGAAATGCTGTAAGTCCCAAATGGTGGCAGCGGGCCATGTGGTGGCAGGCAGTGGAACCTGGGAGCAGCCAGTCCAGGCAGAAATGGCTGCCGGTCCTAGAGCGGCGGCTCGAGCCACGGCCCGAGGTGGTGGCGGGCCATGTGGCAGCAGGCAGTGGGCCCCAGGCAGAGTAGGCTGCTGGTCCCAGAGCAATGGCTGGTTCCAGGCAGGGAGACACAGGGCGGGCGGGCAGAAGACAGAAACATGGATAGATAAGACATGCAGGGTGAGGTTGAATGTTTATTCAGGGGGTTATGGAAGGAGGAAGGGTAAAGTGGGGGACAGAGAGAGAGGGGGGATGGAGAGAGAGAGAGAGAGAGAGAGAGAGACAGAGACAGAGACAGAGACAGAGACAGAGAAGGGGGGAAAGCAGAGAAGTGGGGAGAGAGGCAGAAGCAAAGCTGCCTCTCCGAGAGGAAGATGGAAAAGAGAGAGAGCTCAGGCTGGAAGCTGAAGATCAGCCTGCCTCAGAGGATGGGGAGGGGAATGGGTGTGGCTTGTCTCTTAAAGGGACCAAAACCATAACATTCCCAGGTCTTCCTTATAATAAAAAGCAAGCACGTCAAGGAAGCAGAAAAGGAAGGGCCCAAGATGGCATCAGGCAGGTCAGAGGTAATGGGAGTGGGCGTGGCTTGTCCCTTAAAGCGGCAGGAAAGCACAAGTCATAACCACCTTTAAGTCCAGATCTGTCTTTAAGTCCCCTGTGCTGTCTCTTATCATAAAAATCATGATTATGTCAGTTGGTTAATATCTTTGCTGTTTAAATTTCCCATCTGCCTAAGTAGCCAGACTTGTAGCTTCCTGTTTCTGTTTAAAGTTTTTAAACTGTAACCCAAGGTAGGACCTGAAAGACATTTAAGGATGACACATATGTAAAATGACTAAGCCTAAGGTCTATGTAAATTAGTAAAGGCTTCTATTCATGGAAGGCTCCTCTTTGAACATTACCCAGAGCCAAAGGAGTGCTGCCTGCCATTAGAGCTTTCTCCTAATATGTGGAGTAGATTTTCTTTTGAGGCGATAAGCAGATTAGATTTCAGAAGTACCTATGTAGTCAAGGATGACCTTGAACTTCTGATCCTACTGCCTGCATCTACCAACTGCTAGGATTATGGAATGCATCATAGTGCCTGGTTTATAATTTAGCAACTGTTCACATTTCCCATGAATTTAAAGGAATGTCATTCCCTCACACAGTGGTATTCTGTGGTGAATAGGTGAAATCCAGATGTAACTGGGTAAGGCAAGACAGATTAGATGCTGCTCTCCAGTTGAATCAACCCTAGGGGAACTACAAAAATTAGTATAGACTCCAGGTACTACTGATAGGGACAATTGTTTCAATTCTCTGAATGCTATCTCTCAGCACTAGAAAGCATGATCAAGTGTCTCCAATGGCAGGACTCACAAAGAATAAGAAGGCTGGCTTAGATTATAAATACATCCTAACCAAGTTATAACTTTCTGTGAGAGATAGATGTCACTTTTGAGTCTTTGATATTCTCCATATTGCCCATCTCTGTGGCTGGCATGTGAAATGTAATTATCTATAAAACAATTTTCTAGAATATAGAAAATGGTAGTAAAATTTTAAAGGAGAATTGTTTAGATTCAGTATAAGGCTGCTTTCGCCTAGGATCAAGTTCCACTTAATTCTTGGGCATCAGTAAGAGTATTTGCTACTTTTCCCAAGGAACTGAATTTACTTTCTAGTATCCACACTGGTACAGACCACAGCCACTTGTAACTACAGCTCCAGTGGATTCTAAACCCTCCTGATACACACACACACACACACACACACACACACACACACACAAGCATGCACATACATATGCACACATGTACTCATACACACACACAATTAAAATAAATTAGTAAATGATAAATGAATTAAAAAATGTTCCTAGAAATAGGAGAATTGAGGAAGTGCTGTAGTTTATAGCAGGAAGACCTATGCCAAACACTGGACTGTCCAAGACAGGGTCCATTTCTGCAGATCTCCTGGCTGACACACATGTCTAATGGTACTAGAAACACTATGCGTACTCTAGTTTCACAGAAAGAGGAGACAGACATGGATACCGTGGTGACCATGAGGGTGCAAATGTCATATACAGGAAGCAAGAATCATTATCTACGACTGTTGGTATAGAACAGATTTCTTATTTTTAAGGAAATTGTAGAGGTCAGATTTTTCTGAGCAATATAATCACATGGAAAGTAATTAGAATTTTTAAAAATAGTTAAATGAACTAACACTGTGCAAGCAAAATGAAATATAATCTTGCAATCCACTTGCTGGGTGCACAGCCAGCTAGCAGCCTTCATTCTGTCGTGTTTAATGCATCACTTTCTTTGTCTGCCACAGCTGTGCAATAGATCTTCAGGTCTACTACTGATCTGTATTCACCATTTCTCTGTACTTCTTCTAGGTCAAAAGGCATGTGGCTTAGATTCATTCAGTATTTCATTCTTACCCAGAACACCAGAAGCTGGGGAAATTTTTATCTAAAACCTATTCTTAGAACCCCATGACCTCAGGATGCTACACTAAATTAACTCCAAATATTCATGTTTTCCAAGAACACCAAGCTATTTTTCGTACATTTTGATCATTCATGTTATTTTGCTCACATAGAATTTTCCCCTTTTATATAATCTTCATCTGGCAAAATCTTAATTGGTCTTCAGACCTCCAGTCATTGGCTCCTCTACCATAAAGATTTCCCCACTTGCTCCATTAGCTTGTCCCTTCTGTTTGGTTCTCATAGCTTATTACCGCTTACTACATCAGAACACAAATGAGTATTTATGTATTTTCCTCCACGGAACTTCGGATTTTTTTAAGAGTATAGTTCTTTTTTTCATTTTTGCATTCTTAGGCTCAACAGAATGCCTGAATTTTATTGCTCTTTTATGAATAAACAGATATATCTAATATTAAGATCATGCTATTTTCTTGACAAAGCACAGATCTTATAAAATATGAACTATAATTTTGTAATATACATGAGATGTATTTTTCATGGAAGAAATGTGCTATGCACTTTGAGAAGGTTTACATCAGTTAAGAGATAGCAGATGGGTTACAATAAATACATGCCAGGAACTGGACATTCCAGACATATGTTGAAACGATTTTGAAGCAGTGCTTAAGAGGAATGTGAAGCCAGCCTGGTTTTATAGCAGAATTAAAGACCACAAGATAAATGTACATACAACATTTTAGAGAGTTGAAGACAGCCCGTGGAAGAATAAGATGCTAGGAGGCATCTAGATTTTGATGAATTTAAGCATCTACAGCCTGTAATGCCCTGGCAGAAATGTTCATGGATTTTTAAATTTATTAATATAGTTCTAGTAGCTTTCCTATGTTTTCTCTTAATATTGACATAGTGTTTTTACCCCCTATTTAAAAAGAGATGCTGGCAGGCAAAATATAAAAATTACTTAACAGATTAGAATTAGTGACTTTACAAACTAAAGGCCACAGTATCAGCAAGAAGCATCAGGGAGCAGGACAGAAGTTGGGACATTAGGTGAAGGCCTCAGAGCACAAGCCTATAAAGGCTTTAACCCTTATTTCTGGAGACGCAAACATGTCTTGTCTTCTTCCCATTGCCTAGTTCCAATTCTGCAATACTGCTATGATTTGAAGGACCCAAAGTTAAGTTTGACAAGTAGTTTAAGATCTTCCAAAGACAGAGACAAAGCCTGGCTTTGCACCTATATTTAAGTTTGGCTCCTCTAATTAGTGGACATGATTGGTCTTCAATTTGTGACTCTGGCTTTCTCCAAACAAGTCAAAACTTACTCCTTCCTTTTGGCAAGGTGTTATATTATAATCTTGCCTGAGAGCAAAGTATATACAACTCTGAAAACTCTTATCACTTACTATGGGTAAAGTCCAATGTTTGGAAATATGTAAACTAAATGCTGAATAAGAACAGGTTATGTAATGATTGACTTCTCCACATGAGAAAGGATCTTGAATGTATACATTGAAATTATGTTAGCCTCTATTCAAACAAGGAAATCTTCAAGGAAAGGAAAAGGGAAAGCATATCATGTTGGAAAAACAATGACATAAATGTCCCCCCTTGTGTCATATGCTAGCTCTTTTGCCGTTGTCACCTGGGTGATCCCATATAGCCGGTGGCTTTAATACAGGTTCTATCATAGGTATTTGTTTTAAGGTTCAAAACCATAAACTTTATAATTAAACCATCAAGTCTTCTATTTTCCATCATTCACTTGACAACTGTGTATGGCAGAGTATTCCTCGGTGTGGTGTTAAACCCAGAGTGGGGCTCTATATCTGAAAGATAGCCTCATTCAGAACTTTATCTCGCCCAGTGCTGCTGAACACCCAGGCAGCCTTCTTATTGAGCTCATACAGAATACCCAAATCCACATTTCTTACGTCATCACATGCTTTCTCCTCAAATCCCATTGAGTACTTGTATTATTAGCTTGGCAGCACTGGTATTTCAGCTCTCAGTACCTGAGAGTGACTTTAGAGGGCTATGAGCTCGTGTATTGTGATGACCACAGGAATCCATCATTTTAGCAAAGACAGCATGTTGTTCCTTGCCGCTGATGAGTACAAACACTCCATTAACACAGTGAATCTGGGCATTTTTTTCTCACTAAGTATGGTTGTCTGAAACTGAATACATTTTAGAAGATAACATTTTTGGGCAAAATACTGAAATATTCTAGGAGTACAAAAAGCTTTAGAAATTGTAAGCCTTTGGAAAGTCACAAAAATAAGATATTTCTTCCAGTATTGGTGATGACAGATTGATATTTACTCAGACATTTTCTACATTTTCCTTGAGCGACCACAGCCCTCAAATATCTCTTCCTTTCAAAGCAAATGTTCTCAAGTCCCTCGTTCTCATAGCACTTCAGAGGGATTAGGCTACTGACCCTGATTCAATCACTCTATTTTTCTTTGCCATTGTTTCCTGCTTCTTTTGCCTTTTAATACTGTTCTTTTGACAAAATAGTTTCCTCTGTCTGTTAATGGAGTTTTTAAGCCAACCCTTGAGCTTAAATATAGAAAATAAGAAAAATATAGCAGAATGGATGACAGAATTATTGAAGGAATAGGAAGATATGGCAGTGTGAATATTAGGTTGAGCAATTAATGGTCCTGTTGTACTTTGGAAGAGATGAACATTTGAATATATTTCTTGGTTTTAGATGAGAGACAGATAGTTAGATGCTACACCACTGGTAAATTGTCAGACCGATGGATAGACAGAGAGATAAATGGTAGATGGATAGATAATAGATGGGTTGTTATATATAGAACATTAAATTGGGTGATTATGGGAGTAGGAAAGATCTGGGGAAAGAAAAACATACTCAAAATATTATGCACTTTAATAAGAAAAAATAGTTTTACTATAAAGGATTTATTTATAATGTGCAAAGAATGTGTAGAAGAAACATTGTTGAACCTCCACCCACCCAACCCTAGCAATAAAAGCCACAGATGTGTTGCAGGGACAAAGGAAGAAAACTCCAGGAAGGCTGGGAATGTGTTTACTTTTTTTTTATTAAGTTCAGTGCTTAGAATCTGGAATATTGATGCAACATAATTGGAACTCAGTTCATATGGATGCTCTTTATCAATGAGCTATGGCCTTTGGGAGGACAGTGATTATGCAGTTATCTGAGAATCATCTTTATTCATGTTTCCAGCTATTTTTTGACAAAAGTACTTCATGCTCTACAATAATTGTCTTCAGTCTGAAGCCACTACCTTTACATAGCAGCAACACAGTGATGGTGACACTATGTATAATAAATCTTGTTCTGTTCAAAATCTGTCTCCTAATGTCCAACAAGATTAACCTGAAATATTGAAGGTTACATTACTGAAGCCAATAAGCTCAGACAAATATATAGCAGTTCATTTTCCATTAGCAAGTGGGGTTTGGTTAATTTGTATTCAGTAGTTTTAAACTATGTTCTTCACTGCCTTTGAACTAATATGAATAGAAGGCTGAATAGGGCATACAAGTATATACATGTGAATAATAAAGTCAGTTAAGATCCTTACTGTTTGCTAGGGTGCATTGCAGGAAATTTGTATGTTTGTTCGCTAACTTCTCATGATAATCTTATGATGAGTGTATTACCACTAGTATCACTGTCCAGAAACAAAGGCATACAAAGATCAGAAATCTTATAAAATCTATCTACCACTATTTGCTGGAAAAAAAATAAGATTGAAATGGGAGCTTGTTAGTTCCTGAACCCATATTTTTAACCCATTTCATTGTGAGACCTGGAAAGCATCAAAGATCAGTACTTCCCTGCATGCTTTAGAATAGGGTTGGCTTCTGGGAATGTTTCCAGAAACTATTCATAATTTTCCTTGGTGGATAGGACTTTTAACAAAAATGAGAACCATATGTGCTCAGACATGTCAGAACTGCATTTTGCTTCTTTGGAACGAAGCCCATAGAATTCCTACTTGGTTTAGGATTTGGGTATAGTTTCCCACACTTTAGACTTAAAAGCTTAATATACAATTTAATCAAAAAAAGGATAGAACTTTCTCTGTATTCCTAACTGGCAATGACCTTTCAAAGGAAGCCAAATATTCATGTTCCTCATAATTGTCAGTTAATAGCGATGAGCTAGATATACTTATGGAGCTTGTGTTAAGGATCCCAGGTCCTGGCTGCTTGTATCTCACCTCTTAGGTCTTAAAGTACTGTCTCTATGCCACTGTAAACATTTGCTACTGTAAACATCTCACCACCTCTCTTCCATTTTGTGTTGAACTACTTTTTACACTGCTCCTTGGCTTTTTCTTGAATGATGGGCAAAGATTTGTCTTCTCTTGCTGCTATCATCTACGTATTTTCCTGACAGAATCTGGTTTTAGTTTTTCTACTTTAGAACAAATCAATTTAGCTTTGCTACTCCTGCCTGGACCTCTGTTCTATAAGGTATTTTTTAAATTTGTTTGTTTGTTTTTTTATTTTCTTATTCCCAAGTTAGGGAATATATGAGCTCATAGGAAGAGAGCTCAGCACCCACAAGTCATTATAACGTGATTGGATAGTCTGCCTAGTGACAGAGAGATTTAGTAAGCTGTTTAGAGACCAGAAAAAATAGCTAGAAACTTTCCAAAAAAGAAATATTCAGACTGGCTCTCTTCTAACCTGAGAAAACTGCAGAGAGATTTTAAAGAGGTGTTTAAAAGTCAAAACTCAGACAGAGGAAATTGAAAATTAAATCTGTGTGATAAGAAAACAGTTCTGTCCTTGAAGGGTTGGGCATAGGAAGGAGCCCTCCTGAATATTAAGAGTTGGTCATTCTAACTTCATACTCTAGAGTCTTCCAAAGTAAATACTCTCTACTGGGAATAAATGTCTCCAGAGCTATCAAACTTTATTTTTAGTTCAGTGGTAAGCATTGTCCCTAGGGAGTATATTTAAGGAATAACATCAAACTCTGATTGGTGTGGAGTTTAGTTCAGTAGTAAGCACATTTAAGGAATAACATCAAACTCTGATTGGTGTATAGCTTTTCAAATGTCAGTGAAGTCAAGCTCACCCTCTACAAAGGCCTTTCCTACTAATAAGAGTAGTAATAATAATTTACTTTTTCCTCCTCCCTTCCCTTCGGTTGTCTTACAAATTGTTGAGCTTTAAGTTAAATCAAATTGTTAACTCAGATGCTTCTGATAAGCCTATGCATGTCTTTCGCTAGAGAAGACAGAGAATTTTAGAAAACACCTTTAGTGGATATTACTGAATATGGAATTCCAAGAATATTTAACTGTTCCTTATAGACTCATTGGATTAATAAAGGTGATTTTAATAATGAAAGAAACTCTCAAATGACTAATATTCTTATATATCTGAAAGACAAAATCTTGAAGATCAAAATTTTTAGTTAACAGTCCCAGATATTTATATTCTGTAAGATAATATTTCCCAAACACAAATTTCATAAAAGAAAATCTAGGCTATGTCAGAGAGGTCAGAAGTTTAATTTTTTAAAAAATGTGCCACAAAATATGTCAGAGATAAAAACTATAGTTTACAAAGTATGTAGTATGAACCTCATAACAATTCTTTCTACTTGATGAGAATTCCAGAATTAAAGTTGTATTTGCCTGAAGAAGCCAACAGAGTAACTAACTGTTTTAGAAACGATTAATGCACAATATATAATTAGAAGACACTACACTATGGTGTTGCTTTTCTGCAGAATCGTAACCAAATTTGTGCTGTATGTATTAGTCTGCATTTCTTAGAGTAGATGAACTGACAGAATGTACATATATATCTATATATATATATTGACAGAATACACACACACACACACACACACACATTCATACATGTGGTTATAAAGAGGATTCATGAGATTAGCTTCACGATTGGTACGTGGTTAATACGATAATGACTCTCTACACACTGGGGAACCAGAGAGCACAATAGTTCTCTCGTCCATGAACTGAATGTCTCAACACATAGTATGGTGATTTTAATAACAATGGTCCCTAAAAGCTCAGTTTGAATGCTTAGTCACCAGGGAGCAGAGCTACTTGAAAGGATTAGATACATTAGAAGGTGAGGCCTTGCTGAAGTAGGTATGGCCTTGTTGGAAGTTTCTAGGGGTAAGCTGTGAGGCTTCAAAAACCCCATGCTTGCTTTGGGCTTTCTTAGCTTGCAGATCAGAATGTAGCTCTCAGCTACTTCTCCAGCACTGTTCCTGGTTGTCACCATGCTCCCTTCCATGATGAAAATGAATTAGGCCTCTGAAACTATAAACAAATCCCCAATTAAATGCATTCTTTTATAAGAGTTACCATGGTCACAGCATGTCAGTGACTAAGAAACATGACACCAATAACACAGTCCCAGTCTGAGTATGATAGTCTGGAAGTTTCCTATAGAGTCACTGGAGTGAAAGCATGAGGAAGGCAGAGTCTGCAGTGATGAAAATATTGGCATGTGCTGGCAGGCACATGTCCTTAGAAACACATAAAGGAGTTATAGTTGCATTACTTCGCACTGCTTTTTATCCTGGATTGGAATTAGTATTGTAGAAACTGCAAGAAAAGCTATTTCCTTTCAGCATGTATTATCCTTCAGCTCCTGTTGGAGTACAAACGTCTAATATCTTATAAAGTATATAATAGTCATAAACTGTACAGTCATTTTTATCTATTTTTAATGCAAAAAGTACATTATTAATAAGAACTTCATACAATTACACATATATAAAATTTTGTAATATCTTAAAAATAATTCTCAAGAAGAATGAAGATTAAATCACAGATAATAGTTTCTAAATTTGCTTCAAGTTTCCTGAGCACTTTTACTCTCCTCTCAATTTGAACAGAAAACCACTGCCATTTTTATTCATATATAAGCAGTTCATCTATCATTCAGAATTGCAAGTTTCCTTAAGGTTGACTGGATTTCAAAGAAGAAATTATAATGTCATATCATGACACATTCTTGCTGCAAGCACAACACTATAATTATAAGAAAAATCATAAAAACATATAATTCTAGCCTCCACACAGTCTGTAGTTTAAGAATAGTAATAGTAAAAGCCAGATATGAGAAAGAAAGAAATGTAATACCAATAGTAACTTCAAATAAATTATGATTTAATTTCAAGCACTCTATCCTTCAAGAAAGAACTTCTTTCAAATGTTTCATTCATAGGATTCTCTAATAATCCTTTTAGAGGATGGGAAAAATGGTGAAGTCTAAATATTTCCCTGCAAGGAATCCTAAAGTGAAAAGAAAATTAATGAACAATATCTAGGTTTTTAATACCTATAAGTAGTTAAATCTTACATTAGATTCATAGCTAAGGTAATAGCTACAGTATTTTTACACAGATATTTTTACAAGGAAGCAAGTTCAAACAAAAAAAATCTACTTCTTATGTAAAGTCATGGGTGACTCTTGGGTGACCTAGATTATAGAAACACATCTGTCATTTTTGGACCCTCCAGAAACTAAAATTGTGCTAGAAGTGTGGATATAGCAAAAAGGTATACTATATCCTGGGTCTACTCAGAAGGAAAGAAATGGAAATTATAACGGTATCAGTACCTTGTCTAAATTCTAACGGTAAAAAATGATTCACAGTCATTGCATCTCTTCATACCAAAGTGTAGGAAAAGGATCATAGTTAGAAAATGTTCACAGACACTGAAAGCAATTTCTTTATGCAATTTCAACTACCCATAAAGAATACAGAAAATGTGGTTTTGTAATAGGCTTAAGAGAAAGTGAAGAATAGATTTTGGTAGACAGATAACAATGTGCTTGCAGTAATATTTTTATATTAGCTCTTTCACATAATCATCCCACAAGTACCTAATGACATACATGTTTTATATTCACTTTATAATTTACATAACTTGGGGTTAATCCTTTAACTCACTCAGTTGGAGTGATAAAATTCAAAGCTGAAATTTAGTGATATTGCACCAATGGCAGTGGTGTTCAAAGATGTGTTATTTTTTACAATTATAAACATATGAATGGCTGTATTTTATAGGATGTTACAAAAAAGTTTTCTTTTGAAACATTTGGCTAATGAACATTTGAAACATGTCTTATGGTAATAGCATAAGTATAAAAGTTATAAAGAGACTGAAAGCATACATCTCATGCCCTCATATCATGGACAGGGAATCATTTTTTTATACTGTCTTGTCTCCTGCAAAGATTTCCATCTACTTTCTTAATAAATTTTTAATTATAATATAATTACATTACTTCCCTTTCTCTTTTCTCTCTTCACTCTTCCATGACCCTTCCTTCAGATTTTTTTATAGCCTCCTCATTCCCTCTCAAATTGATGGCCTCCTTTATTATTATTATTATTGCCATATCACATTAAACTACACTACACACATGCACGTGTGCATGTGATTGTGCCCACATACACACAAATATATAAACATAACCTGTTCAGTCTTTTTAGTGTGAACTGTATGTATATTATTTTAAGGCTGACTACATTGTATTGTTTCATGAATTAAGAGACTAATTTTTTGAAGTGGTTAAGTCTCCTTCTCTCAGCAGTCATTGGTTGCCTGTAGTTCTTGGTTTAAGGGTAGAAACCTATGAGATTTCTTTCTTCTATATTAGCATTTCTACTGATATTATCATTGTTTAGATCTTGTTTAGCACCCATAATTTTGGAGTGTCATGGGTGTAACTTCCCTATCATTTCTAGGAGATACAATTTCAAAGCAGACTTCCTGGTCCCCAGCTCTCACAATCTTTCTACTCTCTCTTCCATTGTGTTCCCTGAGCATTAAGTGCAGAAATTGTGAAATGCATTTACATATCTTGGAGCTTGGCTCTCCATGGTCTGTTGATCTCTGAGTTATTTTAACTGGTCTGCCAAAAAATAAAGTTATTCTAAAGAGACATTTGTGTCTTCCTGTCAGGCTGTGAGAAAAGTTGACCCCAAAGAAATGAGAATTTTCCAGGGAATCTCATGATGGGAGAAGGACAGGGCACCAGCCAGAGGGATATCTGTCTCGTGACAAGAGATTTCATATCTTACTACCTTTATTGGGTAAGACTAAAGCCCAGACAGTGGTGGATCAATTGTGAGTAAGACTACATTTGACTTCCACTGCTTAGATAATTATAACCTTGCCCTTCAATTTCAACTTTGATGTCACCTCAGATCCCCAGAGACATGCTTGAAGACTTTTCTGGATCTTTTTGTTATCCTTTATTTTTGCTTGCCCGTTTTTGTTTTCTACTACTAATTTGGCTGTTTTCACTATTAATTGGCATATTGGGGATGGGCGGCCAGACATGACCCAGAGCACAGTTTGCAACACTTCCCCCCCAAATCTGATAACATTATAGCTTGTTGACATTTTCTGTAATGGTCTCCATTTGCTGAAAGAGAAGCTTCTCTGAAAGAGTGTGAGCTACACTTAACTGTGGGTTCATGTTTTAGAATGTAGTTAGGAATTGTGATGGTCTGGTAGTTGGTTATCTTCTAAAATTCATGACTTCACCATCCCTAGAGAGTTAGCTAGGTTTTTAAAACCAAGTGTAAATGTATAGCTCAATAAAATCAATCAATTAAAAAAAAAACAGGTGTGATTTTCTTCCTATTAAGTTCAATTACTCTGTTGTTGGTAACTGTTAATATGTGAGCGCCACTATTGTGCCTTTATGAACATCTTGCAATGCTGGCCATTGTTATAGTTTATATACGCTACAGCTGAATGGGACTAAACTATTGCTTCCCTCCTTTGGCAGCTTCCATAGTACTTTCTGGATCTATGAAAGCTAGACTACAAGAAAGAGGCTTGAAGTTTACTCACAACCCCGATCTTTCAAGCCCTGTACCCAAAGTAAGCATAATCGGGCAAAACAGATTTGTTTTCAAGATCTAAGAGGTACCCAGGAACAGAAACAATATCTATATATTATTTTAGGTTTCACTTGGACTACAAGTTTCTCGTGTCTGGTACCCATATTTGTACCCATATTTGTCTGCTAGATACTATGGGCCTGTAGGCTGAAGATGGATGTCCCGATGTTACAAGAAAACTGTTCAGGCAGTGAGATGTCTCTGTCACTTCTAGAGTTTTGGAAGTTGCTTACAATGAACTTCCTTTTGCTTATGTAATATTCTATCCTTCTGGGGTCTTTGATGGAGTTGAGGAACAGATAATTATAGTTATACTTTTCCTTAGTTATGATAAAAAATAGATTAGATATCAAACTTTAGACTCACAAAGATGGGATAAATGATAGAGTATTTTCTTTATATTGCCAAATGTAAGTGTACTGAATATTGTACCTATAATTCTTGATGGATAACTGTTTTATTGTATGTAATATTGCTATGTTAAAGTTAAAACCTTCTTTTTGGTTTGGACAGAAAAGGGGAGGTGATGTGGATTCCCCTTTGTGTGATGTGAGTTGTTTTATTACCATTGGTTGATAAAGAAGCTGCTTTGGGCCTATGGCAAGGCATAATATAACCAGGTGGGAAATCTGCTATGTAGAGAGAGTAGGCAGAGTCAGGAAGACACCATCTAGCTGCCAAAGGAGATGGTTTACCAGTAAACCATGAGCATTTTGGTAAAATAAACATAATAGAAATAGATTAATTTAAGAAATAAAAGTTAGTCAGGAATATGCCTAAGCTATTGGCCAAGCACTGTTGTAATTAGTACAGTTTCTGTGTGATCATTTCGGGTCAAACAACCCATCTCTGTCTACAGGTTTTTCTAGTTCTTATGGTAAACATTGTCAGCCCAAGTGGTACAACTTAATTTTAAGCTACATATTCCCATATATGTGACTCCTCTCTACCACTCTTTCTGTATTGATCTCTCTTTCCAGATAAAGTATCCTCTACCATTTTAAAGTTTTATTGAGAGTGAATGAAAGAGATGTCATAATTTGGAAGGTTATGAGTTGGCAGTGTCACTTGATCACTACAAAGAGTATTACAGTTTAAGGAAAATATGACTACCAGTACTGCCTTGGAAACTATAGCTGTACCTAAACTTAAAGCCTCTTTCTTGCAGGCAAATATCTGACTCCATGTAACAAAGCCAACCAATGTGTGCAGCCTGCAGGAGGAACCTTGGACTATCATTTACTTAGCATTTGAAGATAAGAGTCCTCTTGAGCCTAAGGGATACTGGACAATTTCAAAGGGTTACAAATTACAGTGGGACTGAAACAAAGGAGAAAAGAAAAAGGAATGAGGGCTCGTGATAAAACAGAAGGTAGGAAAACTTGGCATATAATGGTAATGGTAAGGTTTTTTTTTTTTTTGTCAAAATAGAAAAGAATGAAAGACCATTTTGTATTTCTTGGCTTCTTTTTATTTTTTAAAATGAGGCAAAATGCAGAATATTTTGTTTTGTTTTGTTTTGCTTTTTAACTCGGCAGCTCATGCTTTAGCTTAAGAATGAAGCTGGGCAGCTTGCATTTAGGACTAGGGCTCACAATGTTCATGCAGCCTGTCCATGGCTGGCAAAATGCCTATCAGTAGAACAGCAGCAGCGCATCAGTAGTGGCCCTGTCATCTCACTGAGCAAGGAGGGGTGGCAATGTCTAGTAGGGGACAGGAAGCTTGACACCTGGTCATTTATCATTTGAAAAATTTCAATGAACAAGGAAATACAGTACATGTGAAATCTTAGAACGATTTAGCTGAAATGAACCATCAAGTGTCTACCTCCAGAATTTGTAAGATGCTCCCAGAGCAGTGGCAGTGGCTGCACTACAATGATAGCCCCTGTGTTAATGACGCTGTCTCACTCTGTTCTAGCAGGTAAGGGAATAACATGGCACTTTATTCTCCCCATCTCCTCCCATAGCTACTATTCTACCCGAGAAACATAATTTACTAAATGACTACAGTTAGAGATCTCAGTGTCATTAATGTAAAAACATTCAGTGATTTCTAATAAACTGGACTTGGCTCAGCTGTTGGAAAGACACCCACAGACCAACCTGGGTTCTCAGAATAGGGCTGACTGAAGGCGTCCATAGGCCCTTGCAATGTTGGGTGTATAGATGCCATTATGATGAGCAAATGTATGATGAAGACGTGGTAGAGACAAAGAAGCAGAGTGGTCCGTGTGCTGTGGAAAGAGGCAGAATTGAAGACGCCAAGACAGTGAGGTACAGGTTGATGTGGTGCCATGTGTGCCACTGGGGCCGTGGTGACATCTGGGCCCAGGTGAGCAGGAATGGAGTACATGGTGTGAAATTCCCAAAGAATAAATATAGAACTATGTTTTTAAAAAGAGAGAGAGAATAAACTCCCAGCAATTTGTTCTCTCACTTTCAGAAGTGCACTCTTTCTGTCACAATAATAATAAATAAGGCAAATTAATAAAAAAAGATGAATGACATTGCTCCCTTTCTTCATTTTTTTCAACCATAACATAAAAAAAATCTCCTTACTTTTCATGCTGGGTTCTCTTACCTCTCAGCTGTGACAACAGAATTTGCATCTGTTATGTACTCTACTTTCTAGGAAGTTGTATATAGAAAAGAAAAGAATTGTATGCCTCCAGTGACTGTGGAGACTGCCATAAGAGTCAAGAAACATTGACAATAATTTAATCCTTAATTTTCTCTTACATTTAATGCTCTTTGCCACCTCCAGGTGCTTATCTGTTCTCTATTCCCACAACTGCCCCTTCATCATTCTATAGAAACCAGAGAAACATCACCCTTCACAAGAGCCACAAATAACATAAAATATCTTGGAGTAAGTCTAACCAAACAAATGGGAGACCTGTATGACAAAAGATTTAGATCTTTGAAGGAAGAAAATGGAAGGATGTCCCATACTCTTGGTAGGTAGAATTAACATAGTAAAAATGGCAATCTTATCAAAAGCAATCTACAAATTCAATGCAATGCCCCGCAAAATTCTTCACAGACTTCAAAAGAACAATACTCAACTTCATATGAACAAGCAGAAAAACTCAGGATAGTCTAAACAACCCTGTACAATAAAACAACTTCTGGAGGCATCACGATTCTTGACTTCAAACCTTACTACAGCGCTATAGTACTAAAAACAGCCTGGATTTGGCATAAAAAGAGATAGAAGAACCAATGAAATTTAATCAGTCTACCAATCCACACACCTATGAACACCTGATTAGTGATAAAAAAGCTAAAAAATATATAAAATAGAAAAAAGAAAGCATATTTAACAAATGGTACTGGCATAACTGGGTATCAACATACAGAAGAATGAAAATAGATCCATATCTATCACCATGCACAAAACTCAATTCCAAATGGATAAAAGACCTCAACATAAAACTAACCATACTGAATCTCACAGAAGAGAAAGTTGGAAGTACACTTGAACACATGGGCTCAGAAGACCACTTCCCAAATATAACCCCAGTAGCACAAACACTGAGAGCAACAATTAATAAATGGGGAATCCTGAAACTGAGAATGTTTGGTAAAGCAAAGGACACAGTCAACAAGACAAAATGGCAGCATACAAAATGAGAAAAGATCTTTATCAACCACACATTGGACAAAGGGCTGATTTCAAAAATATACAAAGAACTTAAGAAATTGTTTATCAAAAGAACAAATAATCCAATTAAAATGGGGTACCAAACTAAACAGAGAACTCTTAACATAAGAATCTAAAATGGCTGAAAGACACTTAAGAAAATATTCAACATCATTAGCCATCAGGGAAATGCAAATCAAAACAACTCTGAGATTTCATTTTACATCGTAAGAATGGCCAAGATCAAAAATACTGATGGCTGCTTATGCTGGAGAAGATGTGGAATAATGGGAGCACTCCTCCATTGTTGGTGGGGGTGAAAACTGGTACAGAAATTAGTATGGTGATTTTTAGAAAATTAGGAGGAACCAACTAAGTCGATATCCAGCAATACCATTTTTTAGGTATATACCAAAAGGATGTTCAATCATACCACAGGACATGTGCTTAACTATGTTCATAACACCATTATTTGTAATATCTAGAACCTGGAAACAACCTACATGCGCCTCGACCAAGCAATGGATAAGGAAAATGCGGTACACTTACACAATGGAGTACCACAGAGCAGAAAAAAGTAATGACATTTTGAAATTTGTGGGCAAATAGATAGATTCTAGAAAACATCATACTGAGTGAGGTAACTGAGACCCAGAAAGACTAATATAATATGTATTCACTCACAAGTGGCTTTTAGACACAAAGCAAAGTAAAACCAGCCTGAAATTTACAACCCCAGAGAACCTAGACAACAAAGAGAACCCTAAGAGAGATATACATGGATCTAATCTACATGGGAAGAAGAAAATGCCAAGATCTTCTGAGTAAATTGAGAGCATGGGGATCTTGGGAGAGGGTAGATGTACAGGGGGGATTTGTAAATAGAAACAATAAAAAATAAATAAGTAAATAAGTAAAAAAAATAATAGTAAATTCCATTGTGGAAGACAAAGCAAAACAAAAAACCCTCCAAATCTACACCCCCAAGTGGCACATCTCCTCCAATAAGGCCACACTTCATAATTCTTCCTAAACAATCCAATTCAGAACCAAACATTCAAATATGCAAGCCTATGGGGACCATTCCCATTCAAACCACCAACAGGACTGTACTTCTCAAGTGGAATGAAGGCATCAACGTAATTGCACCTGAAAGTTCAGTTGTGCCTACATTGTGTCTATAGGAGACTTTCAGATGCCTGAGCCTTGCTAGACCTGGCTATCCTAAGTTGCCTAGACCATTATGAGTCTAGGAATAAAGAGCAAAGAATAAAAAGACAATTTTATAATTGTATTTCTTTTCTTTTAGTTCTTCCAAATGAAACAAACTCTGTCTTCCTCCTTTAGAGAGAAGAAACTGGGCTCATATAACACTGGAAAGAAACATTTAATGTTTCAATTTAGAACTTCCTATTTAAAAAGATTTCGTCTAAGATAGAAAGTTTCAATTCAGAACTCCTTGAGCCTTAAGACCCCCTATCTATATTTATGGTTTCAAATGTGAAATTTCGCCACCCCTTCTTCCTGCTTCTACCTTCTTTGCACCTCAATTTTCCTCAGTGGCCCCCAAACACAGGACAATGTTGCAGATGTCCATCTATGGCTTATCGTTTAGCTACTTGTTCTCAGGAGCAACATCAGTGCTTATCAGTTGTTGTGTTACAGCATCCATTGCAAAAAGGTTGTTTCCTTCCATCACCAATTATAGCTGATAGCAACAGTGATCTGTGGGTATAAATAAAAATGTTTACAATGCACTTTGATAGGCACAAATAGGAACCTTTGGAAATAGGATCTTAGGTCTTCTCCTGGCATTCAGCTAACAACAGCAGTAGCAGTAGACTTTATGGTTTGGGGGAATCTCAAAGACCTCCTAGAATTTGTTTGAACCTAATGAGAAGGCTCTAGGAGACCTGATGGGCAGATAGCCTGTATTCTGCCATCTATGTAATAAAACTGTTTTACAGAGGGCAGACAGGATAACAAAGAAAGATCTCAGGTCACTATGCCATGAGACTGTTAAGTTAACCTTAGTGGAATACTCAAAATGTCCACTATTGACCACTCTAAGTGAATGAATTTTTCCTGAAATTCAGCTGTCAGGCAATCCTAAAAACTGCATTAACAAGATCTACTACAATACTGTATCGCTTGTGTCAGCCCAGTCAAAAGGGTAATGTTCCGCACAGTGGCATGGATAGGGGAACTATATTATTTAGCTCATTATAATCCATAGCTGTTCTTCAAAAGCCACCGGGCTTCTTCATAGTGGGCTGTCGAAAGTGGTTTGGACTAGGCAAATAATCTCTAGCTTTTCTAAGTCCTTGATGGCTTTTTTAATTTTAAAGGCAACGTATCCTGTTTACTATTTGCTACTTTACTCAATGTAGGCAATTTCACAAGTTTAAATTTCTCCTATACAGGACTCTTTCATAGTTGTATTCACAGCAATACATTCTGTGTGCCACCTCAATACCTCCATCTCAAGAATGTTCTCTCACAGTGTAGCATTGCATTGTGTACACTCTTTGGGACAGGGATAATTGCACATCTCTAGAATAACATTTGGTTATTTTTACCTTCATTCTTATCCTCATATCCACCCACTGCTGCGCATTTCCACGGTGTTTTGCAGAACTTTCTATATATAAGATACACTCAGCTCCAGTATCCAGTGAAGCCCAAGTACTTTCTGTATTAATAGCAGACCACTCAAACTGCAATTCTAACTGCTGTCCAGGCTCTAACATTTTCAAAAGGCTCACAAGCACAGGATTTTCTTTCTCTCAAATTTTTCCTTAGAAACTCCAGTTAAACCTAAATCTTTGTACGTTTATGTTAAAATAATTTGGACAAGACTCATTATATTTTAGCCTTTGCTCATCTTCTCCTGAATGATTTTGCACCCTATGATTGTGATTTATACACTATTATAAATCTTTCAGCTCATTCACAGCCTTTCATACCTTGTAACGATCACATCCTGGTAGGACTCAGCAAAGCCACAAAATCCCATACCAGTCCTGTGGTCCCTACTGAGTCACCTTCTATTATGTTCCTATGAACAGTTCATCTACTCTGGGGAATTGTTCATCAAACATCACTCCTCTTATTTCAAGCTCTCCGGTAATTATGGTCCCCTTATTCTCAAAGGGATGAAAAGAAATTTTCTAGCAAAATGTTTTAAAATTAAAAACCACAGGCTACAGCCTGGTCTAGAAAGAGCTATTGCCAGGACAGGAACCAAAAGCTACGGAGAAACCCTGTCTCGAAAAATCAAAAACAAAAACAAACAAACAAACAAACAAACAACAAAAACCACAGGCTAGCTTCATGCTCCCGGAAGGACAATGACACCCTCTCCTGCCCCCGAATCGGGAGAATACAAAGCATAGAGTCAGGATGGGACCATCTGGTGATAAGGATGTACTGACTCAGGAACGGTGTGGCCTTGCAAAGTAGGATGAGATAGAGCAAAAGATCTTGCACCAGTTCCAAAGCAAGTTCAAGAAGACCTCCTTGTAGTAAGACCTCTTTGTAGTTTTTCCTTAAAAAGCCTATCCCACAGAGGAACGACAACTCCTCTCCACCTCACTGCAACGGGGATGGAGATGAGTTCCAAACATGTTTGTATTACGCTGATTAAACCTTGCTTATTACAGTCTGGGCCTGTCTGGTGGTCTCTCTCTCTGAGGGTCGTAAACACACAACAGTAATGTTTGTCCTTTATTTATTGTCTTCTATAACAATGATAATGATGGGGATTTCAGCTAATAATAACTTGGTGTTTCTTATGCCTTAAGTAAGCTTATCTACTAGTGACTGATTTTCCTATATTGCATTAAGTCTTGAAGATTTTGTCTTAGGGAGAGATGGGTAATAACATTCCTCCGGTTTTTTGCTTCCATAGCTCTCAGGCTTGTGTAATCTGTCCCAGTTTCCCACAGCCTTGGGAACCAAGCTGTGGTAATGTGGCCACTGCTTCTATATGTCTTTCTCAACCCAAAAAAATTTGGGTGTGGAGTTTTTCTGATTTTTATAGATAGGGCGTTTTGTTTGTTTTTCTTTTGTAATTTTCTGTTTGTTTTTGAGGCATTGTCTTACTATGTAGCTCTATATAAACCAGATTGGCCCCAAGTTCATTGAGACCTTCTTGCCTCTACCTCCTAACAGGTTGGATCATAGTTAAAAGTTCTACATGTTGAGTTAGTGATTTCCCCTTCCTCTTTATTAACAGTTGACTCTGAGGGTTTTCTTCTATCAATTTTACTGTCTTCTATTCCTGCTCACCATCTGATTCTCCATGTGAATTCTATGTTTAGGGATCCCAGGAAGCAATCTTTAGCACAGATCTAACTTGTATTCTCTTTGCCTTTCCTTTTGTCCTAAATCATATGAAATGGGAAGGCAGCACCTCTATCTCCTCTTATCCTATATCTCCTTTCCATTGCAATTACTCATTTATATAGACAAGCTTCTTTGAAAGTCATCTTGGCCTCAGATGAATTTATTGTGGACAAGCAATCTACGTCAGCTTTCTGATACTTTTTTCCCTTATATATGACACTCTGGTACATTAAAATTTGCTCTAAATCTTTACCTCTTCTAAGGACATCTTTATAATAGTGGAGCAGGTCTCATTAACCAAACAAGCGTGCCACTTTCTATCACAAACAAAAAGACTACCACATAGGAATTACTACCACCAAATATTCTACCCAACAACTCAGTCTTAGTTAGATGTCTTACTACGTGTAGCAAGGCTCATGCAACTCTTGCCATATCAAGAACTGCACTATCAAACACCACACACGGAAAGTTGGCTATATTAGGTTTTCTCCCAGACACTCCATCCTCAGATGGCTCAGCCTCATTTGCATGTCTCAGCATTTGATGTGTGGGTCCACAAATAGGTTTGGATAAATGCTATATGAGATAAATAAGAATAAATATTATATGAAATAAATAAGCCTAATGCCTTTCATGAATATGCTGTGAGAGAAAAACCATTTTGCTTATTTTCTTCATATAACATTAATCTTAGTGTCCATATATGTTTATATGTATTTACTTGTATATGTATATATAAATATATGTTGGAAAATACTTTACAGGACAAGATAGTATAAAAGCAAAGAGTAGGTATTGTTGGATGGCAGTTACCCATGGTGTTCTCTCATTTCTATATATTGTCCTTGTAAAGAAAAGGTGGCTTCTGTTCTAGATAAGCCCTTCAATGGCTATATATTAAGCCTTGGAACACAGGGGCGATTTATCCTTTTGACTCAGATGTCAGTTGTTTCTTTCAGGTTTAATAAAGATAATGTTTCTTTTGGGAAAAGATTAAGAAAGCCTGCCTGTAGTTCATTATGAAAGCTTCAGTCTCACTAAGCCTAGATTGATAACTCCCACAGTTATATAACTCTTATTGAGTTGCCTCATCCTCTCTGAAATGCCACTATAGGACTCGAGGTAGAAACAGGAATCACAAGTTAATTATAAGACCAAGAATAATTCATTTCTTTACTAGGTACCTAGGAGACAGACTTGTTAGTTTGCCTGTAGAGTAAAACCACTGTTAGGTGATACTATTGCTGGTGAGATATGAACAAATGTCTATTCACTCCAGATGGGGCACTAACAATAGACCAAAGCAATGTCTTACTTGTGAACCCATAGGTTTTACAAAGGTTACTTATGGGAATACAGTTGAGGGATTACTTAGGGGAGAAGAAATGACTCAAAGGCAGCTACAACACCAAAAGTTCTCCCAATGTGGGTGGCAGCGTATGAAAGCTGAAACACTCCACAATTGGCAATCAGCTCTACAGTTTGGAGAGTGTCTCTCACAGGTAGGCACATGGGCTGTCTTCCCAGTAGCTGGCTGATCTCTGCTTCTTTCAGCTGGTCCTGGTGGTTTTCACGTCTTCCAAAAGACTCAGGTGGTCAAGATTCTTTTAAACAGCTCTGTTTTTCCAAGAACATTTTGCCTTTTTTTCTTTCTGAGTTCATATGTTTAGAAAAAGGGAATCTGTTCAGTTTCAGGGACTTTCTGGAGCTTTTGAGATATTTAGCTCCTTAGTAAAAGGAACTTCCCTATAGTGTGGAATATTCAGCAATATTTTTAAAGGCTCTGTATCTTTAACAACAAAAAAGCCCCAACAACTATACTTTCTCATTTTACCTACCAATCTCAGTTCCCACTTCCTCCTCTCTTCCTGCTCTCTCCACCTCCCACCCACCCCACCTCCCATCCACTCATCAGAGAGGGTAAGTCTTCCCCTGGGGAGTCGAGAAAGTCTAGCACATTGCTTTGAGGCAGGAACAAGGCCTTCCCCATTATATCTAGGCTGAGCAAGGTATTCTTCCAAAGCGAATGGGTTCCAAAAAGCAGTTTAAGCAGGCGGGATAAATCCTGGTCTCACTGCCAGTGGCCCCACAGGCTGACCAGCCATATAACTGTCACCCACCTTCAGCGGGCCTAGTCTGTTTCTATGCTGGCTCCCTCACTGTCAGACCAGAGTCGGTGGGCTCCCATTAGCTCAGGTAAACTGTTTCATTAGGTATCCCATCATGATCTTTACCTCTTTACTCATATTCTTACTCTTCCCAGTCTTCAGCTGTACTTTAGGCTCAGTCCACTGCTTCTCTGTGGATCTCTGCATCTGCTTCCATCAGTTGCTAGATGAAGGTTCTATGATGACATTTAAGACAGACATCAATCTGACTCCTGGGCAAGGGCAGTTTGGGCACCCTCTCCTCTATAACTTAGGGTCTTAGCTGGGGCCATCCTTGTGGATTACTAGGAATTTCTCTAGTGCCAGGTTTCTTGCTAGATCCATAATGACTCCCTACATCAAGATATCTCTTTGCTTGTTCTCCATCTCTGTCCTTCCTCATCTCAACCATCTGTTCCCTTAAGTTCCCCTCGCCCCTCCTCTTCTCCGTCCTCCTTTCCTTCTGCCCTCCCTTTTCCCTCCAACCCCCATGCTCCCAATTTTCTCAGGGTTCTTGTCTATTTCCCCTTCCCAGGGGGGATCTATGTATGTTTATCTTAGGGTTTTCCTTACTACTTAGCTTCTTTTGAAGACTCTGTGCCTTAGTAAAGTTCTATGCAAGGTAAATGGTTTTATACTGAAGAAAACTGTTACACAACAACTACCTATCTTTCATAATCTTAACAGCCACCTTGCTGTAATTATCTCTGCTACTTTAATCTCATCTGTTCTACTAGACACATATGTCCCACCCCATTCCTTTTTCTGATCTTTATACAGATCCTATTTTAATACTAACTAAAACAATCATTTTTGATTGTCTTTTCCTTCTATCCTTTCTACATCTGAAGCAAAGAACTATGTCTTGTTCATCTTTGAAATCTTGAATACTAGTAACAGGTATATGATTCATGGATAGGTTGGAATAGGGTATTTAATATAGGCAAATCAAGCTTTTCAGGTAGTTGACCTTTTGGTATGGCAGTCTTGATATCCTCCATATAGGAGGGTCTGTGATAGATTGTTGGGGAATATTATTTTAAGGTATGTTACCTTTGTTTATGTTGCATTTGTTTAACTCTGTGAAGCTGTGTTATTGTGCCTGTCTAAAACGCCTGATGGTCTAATGAAGAGCTGAAATTACAGTCGTGAGGCAGGAGATAGGAATAGGTAGGGCTGGCAGGCAGAGAGGATAAAGATGAGGAAAAATCTAGAAGAAAGTGATCTGAGAATCAGGGAACAAGAGAGGAAGGAGGACTTCAGGGGCCAGGCACCCAGATACAGAGTAAAAAGGAAAGTAAAAGTATAGAGGAATAGAGAAAGATAAAAAGCAAAGCCCTTAAGCTAAATATAGATGGGATAATTTAAGAAACATTGTCAAGAAACAAATCAAGCTAAGGCCGGGCACTCATAACTAAGAATAAGCCTCTGTGTGTGATTTATTTGGGAGCTGTGTGGCTGGCTCCCCCAAAAGTCCAAAAAGCCAAAGAGTAAAAGAGCAAAAATATTCCTCTACATTGCATTGCTGTAAAGTGGGACAAGAGTAAACAAAAATTGCATTAACAGTGGCTGCTGGAGGCTCAGAGCTCTTCCTTGCCTCACAACATGGGCTGAAGAGGCAGTGGGATCTCTGTTCTCTCCTGATGTTACATTATGATCTAGGCTAGAGTCATGGTGCTGGAATCTCACTGCTCTCCTTGACCTCACATCATGATCTTGGTTGAAGGCTGGCATCTCAGGGCTATTCTTGAGATTATCTACGATAAGGATGAAGTATTGGTGTGGAGGTTGACTTCACTAGATTAATCTACCTTGGAAAGTTTATTTTCCATATTCTGTTGGCAGCATTTGCCAAGTTCTTTCTTCACTTCTATTTCTTATCAGTGGTTGACCAAATTGGAATGCTTCATAATATTCACAGTACTCATTTTGTTTGTGAACAAATGTCCTTCACTATATGTTTTTCTTTGGGTTCACCTTCTTATTTAGCTTCTTTAGGATATCAAATTATAGACTCACTGACCTTTCTGGACTGTGACCAAAAAAGCATGGGATAAAACTGAACTCTCTGAACATGGCAAACAATGAGGGCTGATGAGAAGCCAAGGACAATGGCTCGAGGTTTTGATCCTACTACATGTTCTGGCTTTGTGGGAGCCTAGCCAGTTTGGATGTTCACCTTCCTAGACCTGGATGGAGGGGGAAGGACCTTGGACTTTCTACAGGGCAGGGAACCCTGACTGCTCTTCATACTGGAGAGGGAGGAGGAGAGGAGCGGGGGTGGGGGAGGGGGGAGGGACGGGAGGAGGGGGAGGGAAATGGGAGGCTGGGAGGAGGCAGAAATTTTTTTTTCAAAAAAAAAACAGAAGGTTTTCTAAGCTTCATTAGTCCACACATAAATTAACATGATGACAAGAATGATGTAAGGATAAATGTATATGTATTGAATAAAAATTTTCAGATTTCAGTATTAGGCCTACGAAAATTATCCCCCACCCTTACCTTAGTTATCTTCTCAATGATATAATAAAACATGTTGAAAAAAGAAGTTTAAGGGAGGAAATGTTTATTAAGGATTATAGAAAAAATATGGCAGCATTCAGGGAAGACATGGTTCCAAGAGGAATGTAGGTACACTGCACCTTCACTCAGGATGCAAAGCATGAACTGAAAATCCTGACAGTTTATAAAGCCTCGAGGAGTAACCCTTACTGATCCACTTCCTCCAGCTACACTCCTTCCACATGCTTGCTAAACAGTATTACCAGCTCTGGATCAAGTGTTCAAAGAAGTGATTCCATGAGCTTACAGTTCATATTCTGAATACAGCACCCCTGCATTTCATAATGCTGCCCCCTGCGACTCTCTACTGCATTTGTATTTTCAAATCCTGGTAATTCAGATATGGTATAAATGGACTAAAATCTTAGCACAAATATGAGACAGTGATGTGGAGTGAAAGAATATCAAGTTTCAAGTCAGAGACTCTATTTCTGATTGACTACCCTAACCCCTAGTAGGAGGAACCAAGCTATTTCGTCAACACTCTTTCTTTCTTTTTCTCCCTGTTAAATTGACAATAATAGCTACGCTTGTAGGAAGACATAAAGGAATGTGTGTGAAAGCATTTGATATCTTCAAAGGTAGGTCTGAAGATGTAGTTTTGTCTCACATAGGTGAAGCCCTGGGTTCCATTTTCAGCAAAACATTAGATAAGTCAAAACAACAATAACAACAAAAAAACCCCACCAAAAACCCATTTAAAAATGGTACTGTAAACTCACGTGGTGTTTGGTCTGTACCAGTGTCCCATGTGGGGTCCAGCATAGTAAGAATGTTCTCTCATACCTCACCTTGCCAACCCTATCTACACTGATAACTATTTAGAAAAGAAACGTTTTATTGCTGAGCCTTGGTCTTTCAAGACACAATCTGAAATGTATAAATGCACAGTGAATTTAGCATTTTGATCCAAAAATAGATGTGGAATATTCTAAAATCTTTGCAATAAAAGCAATATGCCACTATACCATTGCCATTTGTACCAGTTCATTAATATGGAATGTTTTTCTGGACCAGGCACTGTGAAAGGCAGTTAGAGGCATCATCACAGGACAATAATGGCCCAAACTTCCATTGTGCGGTCAGAAGATGGCACAATGAGCTGGGCCATACCACTATGAGTAGATGAAGGAAGACAGGTTCTGAAGTCTGGTTTCAAATCAAGGCATCAACCTCTAATCTAAGTGATGCTAACACCTGAACCCTCCTCATATTTTTATTTTTGCAAAATGGGGAAAGTGTGGTCTTATGCTTCATAATGTTTTTTATGAAATTTAATTTGCTAATAAGCATAAAGCTTATTCAGTTTCTGGCTGAATGGTAGATTAGGTTTTGCTTTCTTGTTTTCTGTTCTGTTTTAGTTTCCCCTTCTGCTAGCTAAAATTCTGAACATACTACCTAACCTTTCTAGACTTTGACCTCCTTTTTGAAATGGGAACAATAATATCTAATGCCATTCCAGTACTGTATTAAATCAGATAAACTATAAACTGTTAGACATTACAGACATTTCAATCATATTGCCATTTCATTTTCTTTCACTTTCTGTTTATTTTTCCACCCAAATGTCAGTAAATTACTAAGACATGCTCTGAAAGAAAGCTCTGGAATAAATTACAATCCCAGGGAAACTGTGCATTTTATCACTAAGAGCAGTTATCTCCCTTGGGCTGTTTATGCTTTCCATCAGCAGCTTCCCTGCAGCCCTCAGACTTGACAGCATGGTGCGATGTGGATTAGTGTCAGCAATCTTTAAGGTGCAGTGGACTGCAAGACACCTGGGGCCCATCTTCTCGTCCTCTCACTCACCAGACAGCAAAGAAGAGCATTCCCAGATGTTCAGCCATGCAATACCCACCAGGCCTAAAAAGATTACAAAAGGGATCAATAGAAGTTCCTTCCACATGGCAGTTAATAAGGAGCAAGGGAATAGAGAGGCATATTCTGTTGAAGTCAGTGAGCATTATGGGAAGACCCGAAATAATTAAACTATTTTTAGCTGAGAGTTCCTAAAGCCTATGTTCGTTGATATACCCTTGAACACCTTCTCTCTTCCCTCAGCTGTGTACACTTTAGATGTTCCTATGTTTAAAAATGTTCAAAGATTATGAGGTATCATTCCTTGAAGATGAACCCAGGTTCTATTTTTAAGCTATCATGTAAAATACCCTGACCAAGGGGAGTATGTTGCTTAGTGTATATACTTAGTAGTCTGCACACAACTCCTTAAACTTAGCCAATACAAGCATTTATATTACAGACATGAGGATATTCAATTACATAAGATCATATTTTATTCATAAAACACATTAAATGGTATTTTTAGACTTTGATTCTGGTTGAAATGAGATACTAAAAAGAGTTGTCATTTGTGCACCAAAGCATTGTGAGTAGCCAAAGGCTGTCAGCTACTTTCCATGGCTCAGAAATGCCAGACCTGATATAAACTGCAACCATAGGTTAAATGAGCGTTAGGTGGCAATGATTGTAAGAATTTTCAATACACAAAGATTTCTCAAAGGTTCTAGTTGCATAATTCATTAATTTATAGCAATAATGCCACAAGATTAATAAATCTAGAAGGGCTACTTAATTTCAAAACATTTCACCAGTATTAATTCATTATACCTTCTACCCTGCCTTAGCATAAGGGATCCAGTGCCATTTACATAATCTTTAGTGATTACCCATTTTGTTTCTACAAATACCACAAGCACCCCTCCTCCCAAATTCAATTCAGTAGCTTTCATTCAATTAGGAATAACACCTATTTCCTCCCAATATTCTCTGAATTTTCTTATAAATTCTATTTCTCTAAATACTAAATGTGCCTGAGTTTTCTTGCATGCAGTTGTGAAAGAGAATTCCTGGAAAGAAGCTGTATCTTCAGTGATTGATTTAAGTTATGTCTACACATGCTGACTGGAGGGTTAGAACTTCAGTGATAAGGAGATGATGGGATGTTGCAGATCAAGAACCTAATTACAATTTATGTTAGCCTACCTTTAGCTCACAAGAGAGAGCCATTCCTGGCCCAACTGTGTTGGAACTGAGACTAACAGATAACAAACCTTTGGGACTTTATTAACTTAAGAAACCCTGGATCCCACCAGCCAAATCCCCATGGACACCATCAGATAGCATCAGACACTTATAGGTGAGCTTTCTCTACTTATCTGTAGCTTACTTTTCTGATATTTCTACCAATGTGTTTGAAAGGTATAATTATTTATGACTTTGTTGTCATGATGCTCTAAAAACTTCATGAAACCACTTCTACATATGAACATGGAATTTGGGGGCAGTATGAATCTGTGTTCCCCAGCCATGCTCATTAATGTTTGGCTCCAGAATAACCTATCATTTATTTTACCCTCTGACATGGAAGCTGTGCTTGTGCATCAACAATGTGAGAGGCTTAGAAGGATACACACTCTGTAAAGCCATCCTACTTGTCCATTCTGACATCCAGTAAGACCAGTACTATTTGCTGAAGAGGCTTTCTTTTTCCCATTGCATACCTTTGGCTTCTTTATCAAAAGCAGATATCCATAAATTTGTGAATTCACGGCTGGGTCTTTGATTTAATTCTATTGATCCACCTGTCTGTTTTTATGCCAATAACATGTACAATGAAAGCTCCAAGGAATCTATGAGAATGATTTTAGCAAAGACTCCTAGTAATGAGGAACATGGAGCCTCAACTAGCCATCTTCTGTAACCATGCAAGGCTTCAAATGGAGGGGTTGTGACACCAACCGAGCCACAAAAAATTTCAACTTACAATTTGTCCTCCCTGCAGATTCTTCTCTCACCAGAGCCTAGTAAAACTGTCATCAGAGAGACAAGAGAGACTTCATCTAACAACTGATGAGAGCAGCTTCAGAGTCCCACAGTCAAATAGTAAGCAAAGCTTAGGAATTCCTGCAAAGAAGAAATAATTATAGGAACCACAGTGGTTAGGGACACCATGAGAATCAACTGTCAAAGTCTCATGGGGGCTTGCAGAAATAGGGGACTCTATAGGTGTCTGATCTAGGTTCTCTGCATATGTTTTGACTGAGTAGCTTGACATTCTTGTAGGATTCCTAATAGAGGGATCACAGGTGGGGAAGTCTGTCTCTGACTCTTTTGTCTACTTTTAAGACTCCTTTCCTTCTACTGGTTGCCTCATCCAGCCTTGATTTGATGGTATGTGCCTACTCTTATTGTAGCTTGTAATGCTGTGTTTGGTTGTTGTCCTTGGGATGTCTGCTCTTTTCTTAGTTGAGGCAGAGAGGGGATGGATCTGAGGGAGAGAGAATGTGGGGGTAGAGATTAAAAGGAGGGAATGGAGGGGAAATTGCAGTTGGGATGTAATATATGAGTGAAAAATAAAAACAATGTGGTTATCTATAACAAGCTGGATTTGTGTCTTTCTGGAAACTGAACAGGACATTCCCTCCTGCAGTTTTCAGGGTGATCCTTTTTGTCTGGGCCATCTGTGGTAAGTGGCATGCAGTGCTTTTTCCTGGTGGGAAGGAAGTCAATAGGCTGTATTTTATGGTGACAGCTCAGCCATTTGACTTGAGCCTTATTACACTTGATGGCTACCTTCAGGAATGCCGTTTTCAATTGTTTATTTTTCAAACCTCTTGTCAGTTCAAACTAGAGAAAGCAAAAGGAGAACCCTGAATCTACTAATATGTACCCAGAATATGGAAAACACTTCATCAAACATGTATTAGTAAGGAAGTGCACAAATATTTACTGCATGCCAATTAGGTAAAAAAAGCATCATGACATCAGTATGAGTGTGCTTCAAAAATGAATATAAATGAATATACACATATGAACATTATTTCTAGGAAATAAGAAACACATATGAGAATTATACGAATTACTTTTAAAAGGAGTGTAGAAAATGCCTACATTATACAACATGGGCAAGATATAATTATATCACTCCTTTCGGGAAGACAATTCTGCTGTGCTTGTCAAGCACTTGTTGACTTTGTCATGGGGGTACTCCTAATCATTTAAGCAATAAAATCTGTACTGAGCATCTTAGTTACTTCTCTATTGATGTAGTTAGACGTCGATACCAAGCAAACTTTTATAAGAAAGAGTTTACTGGGGGCTTACAATTTCAGAGGTGAGTCCATAATTATCATAACAATGCTCGAAGCCCACCACTAGTGACACACTTCTTTCAACCAAGCCAAATCTACTCCAACAAAGTCACACTATTAGTAGTATCACTCCTTATGGGATGATGGGGGCCATTTTCTTTCAAACCATCACAGAGACTCACCTTACTTACAGAAGAAGATTCTACGACCCGATCATTCATGTTTCCTTTATGACTCTGGAGGCAGGATCACATGACTACTGCTGCCCAGTTCAGTTGTCACCTTAAATGGAACTTGGCCCCTATCTTCAATTACACTTGCATAAATTTTCCTTTGCTGCTTCTTTTTAGGAAAAGATAATTACTTAGATCTTTCCTTCCAACATTTTACAAGTTGGAAGCTTACTTGGGTGAGGTCTTTCCATTAGGACACTATTCCCTTTATTCCAATTCATACAGGCTAGCATTATCTCTTTCAGCACAAGCTTTGGTTCCAACATTAAATTTCCTGGTGCTCTGTTTTCTTTTAAAACTATACATTTTACTTGCTTTTTCCCCTATGTGGTGGTTTGAATGAGAATGGCCATTATAGGATCATATATTTCAACATTTGGTACAGGCAGATAAAGCAACATTGGTCGTGCCATTGGTGTTTGAAACCTCAAATCCCACATCTAGTGACATACCTTATCCAAAAAGTCCATACATCCTAACTCTTCCTAAACTGTCCACCAACTGAGTACCAAAGCTATTTATTGCTCCATGTAGTCTTCCAGCATTATTACTTCCAGCCTGCCATCACATTCTCTGCCATGGTGACCATGGATTATTCTCTAAAACTGTAAGCAAGCTCTCAATTAAATGCCTTACTTTATAAATTGACTTGGTTGTGGTGTCTCTTCATAGCAACCGAACAGTAACCAAGACATGATATGGGTTGTCTTTCTGTACATGTGTTGCTTTTATTGGATAATGAATAAATCTGTTTTGGTCAATGGCTTAGCAGGAAATCCGAACAGAGATAAAGGGAGCGTAGGCGGAGTCAAAGAGACACCATGTAGCGGCCGAAAGAGACACACACTGGAATCTTACCCTGTAAGCCACAGCATCATGGTGATATAGAAATTAATAGAAATGGATTAAATTAAGATGTATAAGCTAGCTAGAAATATGGTTGAGTCATTGGCCAAACAGTGTTAGAATTAATATAAATTCTGTGTGATTATTCAGGTCTGGATAGCCAGGAAACCAAAGCATAGTCTCTGTTTATAAAGACAGCTCACTTGATCTTTCTCATTTCTCTTATATTTCTAAATGCTCTCTACCAGTAGAACTCTCAGTTAAAATTAGCTATACACAGTAGCAATAAATAGCTTTGCATTTTCAAATACAATAAAGACTCATTTAATTTTCTATATATTTCCAGAAGAGTGTCTGTTCATTCTAATTATCAGGTAATGAAACCAAAATGATACCATATTGCATGAAGTACATATGAGATCACCAGTGGTATAGTGATCACACAAGCCTGGGTTGGTCAGAAGAGACTTCAGACAAAGGCTTTTCAGTTCAAGTGATAATAAGAAAAGTACAGATTTTGAAGGTAAAGGCAGTTCAAGCTGGAAAACAAGATCACAAAATCCAATTCTGCTCTTTGAAGGAAAAAAAGACATCAACAGGAAAAATCAAGGAGACACATGCATGGGAAGCAGTTGGTCTCTTGGTAGAATAATATCAAAACGCTGAATCGTGAAGTCTCTTCAAAGTTACCCGTGTCACCCACTAATGAGATAAGGAGATTTTATGAATTCACATACCCTGCATTTTGGAGATACTCCTAGTTGGCTTAGGACTAATTTCTAATCCTATTCTAATAAATCTGTCTTCCTGGTTGCTATAGAAAATCTTTTTGATGATACTTAATTTTTAAAGGATTCAAAAGGAGATAAAGGTACAGTAAAGAAAATAAGGTTTGAAATAATTTGAAAATAAATGACTGATTCTAGTTGGTATTCAGAAAAATATTACCAGAGATCATGTAATTCATTACCAAAAACTTCCCTGTTAATTTAAAAAAGTGGTAAAAGTAGTTTTAAAACATAAGTAAGAGTCTTTTTTATTTTTTAATTTATTTATTTATTAAAGATTTCTGTCTCTTCTCCGCCACCGCCTCCCATTTCCCTCCCCCTCCTCCAATCAAGTCCCCCTCCCTCGTCAGCCCAAAGAGCAATCAGGGTTCCCTGCCCTGTGGGAAGTTCGAGGGCCAACCACCAACATCCAGGTGAACATCCAAATTGCCTAGGCTCCCACAAAGCCAGTACGTGCAGTAGGATCAAAAACCCATTGCCATTGTTCTTGAGTTCTCAGTAGTCCTCATTGTCCGCTATGTTCAGCGAGTCCGGTTTTATCCCAGGCTTTTTCAGATCCAGGCCAGTTGGCCTTGGTGAGTTCTCAGTAGAACATCCCCATTGTCTCAGTGTGTGGGTGCACCCCTTGTGGTCCTGAGTTCCTTGCTCGTGCTGCCTCTCCTTCTGCTCCTGATTTGGACCTTGAGATTTCTGTCTGGTGCTCCAATGTGGGTCTCTGTCTCTGTCTCCTTTTATCGCCTGATGAAGGTTAATATTCAGGAGGATGCCTATATGTTTTTCTTTGGGTTCTCCTTATTTAGCTTCTCTAGTATCACTAATTATAGGCTCGATGTCCTTTGTTTATGGCTAGAAACTTATTAAACAGCAAGTCAGTCCAGTTTTCTCACAATTTTGTGATCTATTCATTCATATTGTATAGTTGAAACCCCTGCTCCCTCTTTCATAAGCTGGAAAATCCCATCTACCCTACTTCCCCCAACCCCACCCACACTGAGAAAACTCTGAAAAAGGGAATGGCACCAAGGTACAAACCAAGGGACTTAGCTTCTGGCTGGCGCATCAACACCCCTTGCTTAAGGTTGATAAAAGTTCTCTGCCTTAGTTTAGGTGTGTGACTTCTCTGGCCTTGTTCTTTGGGACCTGAGAATCCACCAAGGAGTTTTGCCCAATAAATCTGCATTTATCTGTTTTTTTTAATTTGGTCTGATCTAACATTTTGCATTGGCAGAAACATATCTCATCCTTATTTTTTTTCCATTTTCAGTCTTCCTAAACATCACATTTCATTTTAGAAAGTTTTAAATAGTAAATTCATTATTAACACATATATTTTAAATGGTAATCAGAATGAATAATCTTTTTAAACCTGTTGCTGTATTTTTACCTATTTCCTCTAAAAGAAACCACCCGAACTCTAAAATGCATTGTTCTCCTGTGACTCTTCCTGGGAGATAAGAACAAACAAGTGTTCATCCTAGACAAGACACTGATGAACACACCACTACTGCTGAGCTTAGTGAACAGTAAATTTACTGAGTTGCTTCCAGAAGCATGGGTGACTCAAAGGGACCTGTATCGCTACAAGGGTCACCCAGTGTGAGAATTATTTACAAAGGCTGTGCCTCTGGAGCTCTTTGCTCAATTTGTAAGTCAACTCTGTTGGTCAGATTCTCCTCTCCCAGGCAATTTTTATAGCACATGTAACCTTAGGCTGGCCTTGTGAATGTTCTTTCCTGAGCCTTGTATATTTGGCTTATTTCCCAAGTCTTTAGAATCCTCCCTTCAGGTTAGAAGGTGGCGATTCAGAGGAAATTCCTACTTAAGACTTTATTTTGTACAAATAACCCCCTGAGATGAACTAGGACAAAAGATGGATAGCCTATTGAAAGCAGAGAAAAGAAAGGGGAGCTGGGACAGGAATGGGTGATAACTGTTGATTTTCAAAGATACAGTCAGAATGATACAATCATTTATTTTGCATATGTGTGATGTGCATGTATTGCTTTTCATGTTATATTTTAAGGCAAGGACTATCAACTGAATACAGAGCTCAAAGTCGGGGATAATTGAGCTAGGTAATATCTTATGATTGGTAGTTTTACAGATGTGCTGTCATGCCCACCCAGCATTCTGTGGGCTCTGGGTGTCTGAACTTATATTTCCTCCTTGCCGAACAAACACTTTAGCCACAGAGGCAACTCCTCAACCCTTTAAAATTCATTCTGACTGGATGATAAAAATGCAGAACTGTAGAAACAATCTTTCTCCTGGTGTCAATAACTTGGTTTGTACTGAATTTTCTCTTGAACAAAACCAAAATAATGAATTTGACAGCACATCTTTAATAAACACAGAGATTGAAAGTATCCAGGGAATTCAAACATTTTTGAGAGGGGGTAGGTTTCGAGATAGTGTTTCTCTGTAGTTTTGGAGCCACACCACATTTTTAATATCTTGATGATATCTGTATATTTCTTTCACAGTATGTACACTTTGAAAACTTTGAGCCTCCACTGGTCTAAAAAGAGCGGTTCATAACTATTTCTGTCATACTTAGCAGTTTTGTTCTAGACAAAATTAGCGTGTAGACCAGGTAGTGGTGGCACACGCCTTTAATCCCAGCTCTTGGGGGCAGGGACAGGCGGATCTCTGTGAGCTGATCTACAAGTACTAGTTCCAGGACCGCCAGAGCTACACAGCGAAACCCTGTATCAAAAGCAAAACAAAACAAAACAACAACAACAACAACAAAAAAAAAACCAAAAAAAAAAAGAAAGAAAGAAAGAAAAAGAAAAAACAAAGAAGAAGAAAGAAAAAGAAACGGCAGAATGCACAGAATTGCTGTAGGTAAGCCCTTGGATAAGAATGTATTAAATGTAGTCTTTGATTCTTAGACCTCATGTCAGGACCTTAGTTTGTGTTAGTGAGGAAACTTACAGATCTATATTTCTACTTCTTAGAGACTGAAATCTAGACTTTCAGAAAGTAGTCTAAAACACCAGGCTGACGCGGCCTGCACTTTCGGAGGTTTCAATCTCCAAAACTTTCTGGGGCAGCGGCAGCTCCGCCCTGTTCCGCCCGCATCCTTGCGTGGCGAAACTACATTTCCCAGAAGCACTGTGGTGCTACGCCAGCGTCCTGCTTTCCGGCAGCATTTTACGCCAGTTGAAAGCAGAGGCTCGGCGGCGGTGCACTCTTCGGACATGGGGTCCTCCTTGTCCTATCACGTCGAATATCCCAGGCATTCCCCCGAGATCCCACCTGGGAAATCCGCCGCGCCAGCTTCCGTCGCACAGTATTCCTCTTCTCAGAACTGCCAGAGCTGTCGCTGGCTTTCTGGGTCTGCGCTCTTCGGGGCTGGCCTCTACGTCTACGTGCTGGGCCTGAGGTCCCTGAATCGGGACCTTCCAATGCGACCAGGCCCCGTAGCGCAGATGTTCCTCGGCGTCTGTGAGCAGGGGGCGGGCGCTGCGGAGGTGGGAGGTGGTGGGAGGTTTGGGGCGGGGGCGCCTTTCCATGCACTGTCCTGTAAGAAAGGTGCACGAGTGATCTGCTTTTCAGCCATGCGGTGGTTTAAAAAATGGCATATACGGAGCGCTGAGTAAACTAAAATGCAACATACCAAAAAGGCACTTTTTTTTTTTCTTCAGCCGTCGGCTGTTTGGGTGCAGTTATCCTGGCGGACCCCAAGAAGAAGTCCCACCAAGTTTGAAAGTACCAGCAATTAATTGTATCCTGTCTCTGGCTGCGCGGCAAAAAGAACAAGCATTGTGTTGGTGGATATTCTTTGCAGACGTGGACAGGGATGCACTTCATTATAGAACATGCCAAGAAGACTGTGCCAACATGAGCTGTCATTCTTTGGTCATGGATGTTTACAACTTTCTCCCCTCAGGTTATCAAGGGACAAATAAATCCCTTGGAAGCAAAAATGGTTCAATGTCTTGTCCAGGGAGGTTGTGTGTAGTTCAAATTATACTGAAAGATAACAGTTTTAAGAAGATATTAAAAATGGAGTAAATGATAGTCTAATCGTAAAGTAAGCTATTTTATTATTATAGCAAATAGTTCATTTTACTTTTCTAATTGTATCAATAGCTATTCCCAACCTAACCCAGGATAGGGACATGAAACTAGATTTGAAAAATTTTTGTGCTCTCCACAGTGTCTGTAAATTCTTCACTGAGTGATAGCTGCTAATTTGTTACTTTGTTGGTAAGCCTTGAGACCAACCCTGTGGGTTTGCTTTTATGGTTCATCAGCGCAGTGATGCAGCAAAAAGATTGTCTTCCTGGTTGTGTCTTTCACAACTGGGGTAGTACCAAAGAGGCAAGAGTTACCTTTCCCCACCAAATGTCACTGCACAATAAAAGACGTAAATAACAAAGTATTTGAGAAAAGTTCAAAAAGAAAATCTGTTGACAGTTTTTCCCATTGATATTATAAGTATTTTAGATTGAAATTGGGATGATTTTGAGATAAAGACATAAGAGAAATGTCTGCTTTCTATCAGGGCTTGGTTTGGGGGGTTTTCTTTGAAATACTGAGGTGTCTGTGCAAAGGTATGTTTAGGTGGTTCTTCATAGTAGATACTATTAAATTCTGTACCAAGTAGTAAGTTTTGAATACTATGTTGAGCAAGTATTTTACTTTATTTTTGACAGTTTTATACATGTATTTAAAATATTTTGGTCTTACCTCACTTGCTTTTTTTTAAATGATCACTAAGGGTTTATTTGTTTTTTTTTTTTTTTAATGACCACTAAGTTTTATTAGGGTTGCTTGCATAAGCATGGGTAGGAATCTGGACTACAATAATGAAGTAAATGAATTTTTTTTTAATTTTTGGTTTTTGGGTATATCCAAAAATTATGTTTACTCTATAGTTACTGTAACAGTATCCCGATTTATTTATTTCTTACTTTTAGTGGGTTTTTTCTCGACCTGAAACAAGCTATGCATATATAGGAAGAGAAACATCAGTTTAAAAAAATGCCCTTATCATATTGCCTATGGGCAAATTTGTGGGCCATTTTCTTGAATAGTGATTATGTGGGAGGGCCCAGCCCACTGTGGGTATTTCCTCTCCTGCACATAAGACAGCATGATGAGCAAGCTAGGGGGAACTCTGCTTCAGTTCCTGCCTCCAGGTTCCTCCTCTGAGTCCCTACCTTGGCTTCCCTAATAATGGACTATAACCTGTAAGCCTAATAAACCCATTCTTCCCTAAAGCTTTTGGTTGTGATGTTTTATCATAGTAATAAAAACCCTAAGATGAGTAGTATATTCGAAAATATTGTATATATACTTTATTTTAAAATGCTATTGATAAAAATGTTTTGTTCATCTTAACCTTTAGGGCATATGTTTGGGGGTTTTGTTTTCAGTTGGTTTTCCTGGGGATGACCGTGCCTTAGTATTTATGGCCGCTAATTACCCAGGGTGGTAAGTACTGAAAGTTGGGTGATTATAGTTTTTCAGAATGGAAGTTTACCATATAGATGGCTCTTTACATCAGATAATTTGCTGCTGCAATGCTGTTTGATAGCATCTTACTAAAAGGAGAACTAGAAGACTGGGAATTAATCTCACAAACCCTGCAGCTGTTTCATCACCTTAAGTTTGTAAGAGAGTCTCAATCATTTATTGATGTTTAAATGGCTCTCAGTCCCAGCGCAGTGGCTGGTCCCTAGCAGGGAGACATGTGGTGGGCAAGAGACAGAGACATGGAGAGGCAGGACATGTAGAGTGAAGTTGGATATTTAGTGGTTTTGGAAGGGAAAAGGGCAGAAAGGGGGAGAGAGAGGAGAGACAACCTGCCTCTCAGAGAGTGAGAGAAAGGGAGGGAGGAGGAGATGGGGTGGGAGGGAGACTGCAAAGAGGAAGGGAGTGGGTGTGGCTTGTCTCTTAAAGGCACGGAACATAATTACATACAGCCTATGCTTTGAAACTCACATTTTGAAGGATGGCACTGTTTTTTCTCCAGCTATGAACATACTGGATTGCATCATTTTTCAATATAAGTGTATGTATTGAATTTCTTGTTTAATGTAACCACTACCATCAGTTATTCCAGCTAGATCTAAGGATCCTGCATTAGCTTCTATAGTAGCACTTGCTATTTCACCTCACCCTTTTATGTCATGGATATAATTTTCACTAAATGTCATGCACCGAGCTCTCCTGACTTTAAATTTTTCTTCTGAAGATTCCTCATCCATCCGTATTCATAGAATTGAAGAGAAGGGTAAGGCCTTGTTCTGGCTTAGATTTTGTCTAAGAGAAATATAGCTGCTTTGGTCATTTGTCCCAATGATAAAACTTTTGTCAAATCAGCAACAAGGCTGTTTTTCTTTCTAAAGTTGCAGGACTAACACTTTAATTTCCCTTCAAGAACTTTACCTTTGCATTCACAGCTTGACTTAACATTTGTTGTGTGTTGATCGAACTTTCTGCCTATTGTGGCTTTCCATATGCTTTCCTCATAAAGACTGGCCATTTTTAGCTTTTAATTAAAGTGGGTGTTATGTGACTTTTTCACTTTGACAATTAAAGATTCTGAGGGTTATGAAACCAATTTCAATATCATGTTTCTGAATAAACAGGCTGGGGAATGGGGTAAGGTGGAAAGAGATGTGCAGTGACTGGCTGATGGAACAATCTGCACATCTTTCAGTGAAATTTAAGGTGCCTCAAACAATTGTCATAATACTCAGATCAAAAATAATAACACATGTAATGTAAACTTTAAAGGGCTGGAGATGAAACTGGTTGATAGAGTGCTTGCCTGCCATGCAGGGAATGTTGGGTTCTGTCACTAGGCACTTCATAACCTGAGTGTAGTATCATACAACTATAAGCAAGGTTCAAAGTTGTTGGATATGTAGAGTTTGTACCCAGTCTGGTAAACAAGGACCCTGTCTCAAAAATAGGGTAGAGATAAGAGAATCACCAGTTGTGGCACAAACACATTAAGTTAGTTTTCAATAGCATGCACAGACCCACTCAGAACAGGGCTGCCACAGACTCAGTTTGTACAATCAGTGTAAAGGCAAAAGCTATTGCTCAGTTGTTAAGAACATGTACTGCTGCTCTTGCAGAGGACTGGAGTTTGGGTTTTGGCACCAATATCAGGTTGTCCCAACTTAAAATTCCAGCTCTTAGGGATCTGAAGCTACTGAGCTCAGTGTGTGCCTCCATATGCCATACATTCTTTAAAAGTGTAGTGTCTGTAAATTAAAATGAAGAGAAAAAAGATTTGTTTCTTCCCCACTTAGAGCAATTTAGTTATCTATGAAGAAAGCATTGTCCTTACAAGTCTCACATAATAAGCAAAAGAAAATATGTAGAGCTGGGCAGTGGTGGTGCATGCCTTTAATCCCAGCACGCAGAAGGCAGAGGCAGGTGGAACTCTGTGATTTTTGAGGTCAGTCTGTTGGTCTACAAGAGCTAGTTCTAGGACAAGCTCCAAAGCTACAGAGAAACCCTGTCTTGAAAATAAATTGTTGGAATTTGTATTTTAAGTGTTCCTTTGGGTTTTAAAAAAAGAATACTTCAAAATTTGAAGTACCAAGGAGTCATTTCAGTTTGTTTTGGGAATAAATCTGCGATCTTTACAGAAACATTTCAAGGAGAAAAGAACCCTGTCTCTCTTGCTCTCTATCGTTACTCTTTCTGTCTGTTCTTCCCCATTCCTCCCTCACTTAAGTTTATCTCCCTACCTCTTTGGGTAATACTAGGTAAGAAAAACAGGATCTGTGGTGGCTTGAATGTAATTGACCCACATAAGCTCATGGGGTGTCGGACTATTAGGAATTATGATTTTTTTTTTGGAGAAGGTGTTGCCTTGTTGGAGGAAGTATTTCACTGTGGGAGTGGGCTTTGAGATCTCATATATGCTTAAGCCATACCCAGTGTCTCAGTGTACTTCCTGTTGCCTTTGGTGCAGGATGTAAAGTTGCATGTCTGTCTGTGTACCACAATAACCCACCATGATAATAATGGGCTAAATTCATGTAACTGCAAGCCACCCAATTAAATGTTTTCCTTTATTAGAGTTGCTGTGGTCATGGTGTCTCTTTATAGCAGTAGAAACCGTAACTAAAACAAGTTGGTACGAGGGACTGTGATATAGCTGTGACAGGCCTGACCATGCTTTTGTTTGTAGGAATTTGGACTTTGGGTGTTTGGGTTAGGAAAAATAGTAGAATGCTGTAAGTGTTGCTTAGTGGGCCATGCTAGGAGGAGCATGGAAGACAGTGGTGCTGCATGTAATTTGATGAACTGTTGGGACCTGTCTCAAGAGGGTTCTGAGAAGAAGAATGTTTGTATGTGGCCAAAGGCCAGTCTTGTGATACTTTTTTGAAGAATGTGGCTGCTTTTTGCCCTTATTTGAAGAATCTGCCTGAGGCTAAAGTAAAAAACAATTAGATTAATTCCATTGGCAGAGGAAATTTCAAAACAGCCTAGAATTGACTCCATCGTGTAAACTTTAATGAAGATTTGTAATGAAAAGGAGCAACCTGAACAAGAAAAAAAATCTACAATTTGAGGAAAAAAGGAGCACCAGGAAGTGGAATACAGCTGAGGCCTATGTTCTAGGAGATAAATGGATTAAGAAATGGACTAAAGTGAGTAGTGACGTTAGAGTAAGATCCCACCCAGCTATGGTTCCAATTTGAGAAAAGGAATTAAAAAAAATCTTAGAGCCTGGTGTGGTGTTTCAAGCCTTTAATCTTAGGATTCAGAAGGCAGAATCTAGCAGATCTCCGAGTTTTAGGGCAGCCTGGTGTACAGAGCAAGTTCCAGAATGCCAAGCTTTGGCAGTGAAAGAAATCTTCAAAAATAAAGCTGGTGAAATGTTACTGAAACATCTCTGAGTTCAAGGCCAGTTTAAAGAGCAAGTTCCAGGACAGCCAAAATTAGACAGTGAAGGAAGCCATGGAAAACAGAAAGCTGGTGAAGTAATTGAGCTGGTGAGCCATGTTCCAACTCCCGCAAACCACAAAGCTTGGCAGATTTAACTAGATGGTTCTGACTATTACAGTCAAGGAACTTCTGAAGAAAGCCACTAAGGCCAGGTACATGTTTCAGGTGTTCCTGACTGGAGGCCTAGAGATGCCAGTCAATGAAACTGAAGGTAAAATCTGGTTTCTTTGGCCTCCACATGATGTTGGAGATGTCTGAGCCATGGGATACCCACTGAGGAAAACTAGGAACAGGGATCAACCCAAGAGAAAAGTGTGTTGCAGTCAACAAAACTGAAAAGAATTAGAAATCTAAAGAGCATCTTGATATTAGACATGGGGACACATCGTAGGGGTTTGCGTAGCTTGTTTTCTGTCTTGCTGTGGTCCATTATTTCCTTATTGTGCTCTGCTCCCTACATTTTTGAATGTGAATATATATCCTGTGCCATTATATGTTAGAAATATGTGACCTTTTTAATTTTTGTTTTATAGGGAATTATAGATAAGAGAGTGCATAAATCTCAGAAGAAGAGACTTTGAACTTTACAATTTTGTTGAGACTGTGGTCTTCTGAAATTGCATTAAATGCATTTTGCATTTGGGTACAGGCTTATGGGGAACAAGGAGTAGAAGGTGGTAGTTTGAATATAATTGGCCCCCATAAGCTCATAGGGCATGTCACTCTGAGGAGATGTGGCTTTTTTTGGAGTAGGTATGACTTTGTTGAAGAAAGTTGTCACTGTGAAGGTAGGTTTTGAGGTCTCTTATGTGCTCAAGCTACACTCAATGTCTCAGTGCACTTTCTATTGCCTTTGGATCATGATGTAGAATTCTCAAGTCCTCCAGCACTATATCTGCCTGCATGCCATTGTGTTCCACTATGGTGATAATGGGCTAAGCTTCTGAAACTGATAGCCAATTTAAATGTTTTCCTTTGTAAGAATTGCAATGGTCATGGTGTCTCTTCATAGCAGTATGAACCCTAACTCATTATGAGATAAGCTCATAATGAATCCAGCATTACCTAGTAGTGTAAGAACTCCAACATAATTATAATTGGTGGCCTTTTGAATTAGCTTTTAACATTGAAATGAGAGGGTAGGAAAACTCATAATTATATTAATAAGGGGAAATGAATAAATAAAAACAAAATCAGCAATCTGAAATACCCATGTTTTCCCCCTGGACCTTAGGAATCAAAATACAAACATGTTAACACGGAATATTTGAAGGACTGGAGAGGTGCATGTGCATATACATGCAATTAGAGACCAGAGAACAACCTTGTTTGGATATGATCCCTACCCCCTTTAAAAATATAAATAAAACAAAAGGCATCTCACTGACCTAGAACTAGCAAGTAGGCAAGATTGGCTGGAGAGACAGCATTAGGCATCCACCTTATTCTGCCTACCAAGTACTTATGATTACATACTTGAGCCAACATCCCTGGATTTGCTTTTCTATCTTTTTTTTTAACATGCTTTCTGTGGCTCAAAGTCAGATCATAATGCTTCCAAGACATGATATACTACTAGGTTGTTTCTTTTAAAAATAAATTTCCAAGTCATCTGTTAGTGAAACCCTTATATCGTGGGTATAAATTTTGTTATGTTGGGATAGTACCATCCTTTGTTCTTATTATATATGGTGTTAAGTTGTTTGGAATCCTGTTATCAGCTAGCAATGTATACAATCTTGTTTAAAGAACCAAATATAGAGACAGACCCTCAAGAATCCTAGAAATGTAGAGGTGCTGAGTTTGAAGTTTATTTCTATTCTCAACCTGTTGTAGAGACTGATGTTGATGGCAGCACACTCAGGTCACTTGGATGAGCCTCCTTGTAAAGCCAACTGTTTCTGGTAACTCTGAAAGCTGAACATCTCAACCAAGTTTCTTTTTTACTTTCCCCTGGTGTTTAGCTTTTGTTCCCTTCTTTTTATTACTTGTTTTCTTAAGATCATTTGTATCTGAAGTAGGAGCCTCAGGAAGACTTCCAGTTGATTTGACAACATAAAATATGCTGCTTTTAAATTAAATGTATTTTCAGGATGGTTCTCTGCAAAATATCTCTCAAACTAGGCTTGGTTCCAAATGATCTGTTGGTTCTACTCCATTAATCAAGTTACTACTTCTCAAATCGATGGAATGAATGGAAAGCAAATGCAAACTGAAAGCTGCTTTTTTGTGACAGATAAATCATTGCCTTGGTGTAATGATTCTATATGCCTTGGTGTAATGATTCTATACGTGACTGGGTCACAGAGTCAGAAGTGAGAGCATCATTACACATAATTCTGAGTTATTCTGAGCAGCAGACATAAGTATGTCACTAATAAAAGATGTGTCTCTTAGTCTTATTGAACAATCCTTAATTCAGATGTAATGACTATAGAGTGTAGAGTAAAGAGTCAAGGGGAAGAATGTTAAAATGCAGCAGAATCACTGATAATGATTGTCAGTTCTGTGACAAAATTTCTGTTGGCTCCACAGTTTTCTATTCCCACAGCACAGAGTCTCACAATTAATTCCAACATATACCACAGTAGGTACTAAAAGGAAGGGATTTTTTTGGAGTCATACTGAAGAATATGAACCAATTATAGAAGCTTATTAAATCTTGGCTTGTGTTTTAGAGGCAAGAGAGTCATCAATTAGGAGGATAAGGGTTATTCACTGTTCTGCAAGTTCTTTGATAACCTTGATGAAAGTAAACATACTCATGAACTTCCTGTGGAGACCTCCTATTATGGAACTTAATGCGAAGTTGAAAAGAGTAATTTCTAGTTGACAGTAGAAGCGAAGTGATAACTTCAATTCTATAACTACAAGAACTCAATTCCTGTCACGAACAATCAGCTTGCAAGAGGACCCTGTGAGATCTAAGAATCACAGCTCAGCCTAATCTTAATCGCAGTTTTGTGAGATTCAGCAGTCTTGCTGTAAAACTGAAACAATAAATTGTTTCTTAAATGTATATGGATGTTTGGCTAGTGTATAGATCTGTGTACCATGTGTGCCTGCTGATTGCAGAGGACAAAAGAGCAAATCAGATTCCTAGGAACTCTATTTTCAGATGATCAAAAGCTACCAGGTGTGTGCAAGGAATCAAAACTGATTTCTCTAGACAAGCACACAATGCATGTAATGGCTGAGTCATCGTTTCTGCACCAATAAGTTGGTTTAATTTACTAAGTTTGTTGCACAACAACATAAAATGAATACAGTGAATCAGATGTGATTTGTGTATTATAATGTTACTTAGAGATTATTATAATAAATATCATAATGTTACTTAGAGATCTCCAGTTTCTTTTTGTCTTGATCAGCAGTCCAGGTTCTTGTGCTATCAAAAAGAATACAATCAGGACCTAGCAGCAAATAAAAACAGTTGGGTGATATGGGAGAATCTTCTGTTTTGTGTTGATTTCATTGGTTAAATAAAGAAACTGCCTTGGCCCTTTAATAGGACAGAAAATTAGGTAGGCAGAGTAAACAGAACAGGATGCTGGGAAGAAGGCAGTGAGGTCAGTCGCCATGATTCTCCCACCTGACACAGATGCAGGTTAAAATCTTTCCTGGTAAGCCACACCTCATGGTGCTATACAGATTATTAAATGTGGGTTAAAGCAAGATGTGAGAATTAGCCAATAAGAGGTTGGGACTAATGGGCCAGGCAGTGTTTAAAAGAATACAGTTTCCATGTCTTTATTTCGGGTGTAAAGCTAGCCGGGTGGCGGGACGCAGCCCGCTGCTCCTATTTCAACAGTTGGGAATTAGAACAAGCACCGAAGCAAGAATACATCTTTTAGAAATAAAGAGTGAACGAATTTGAGAAGCATCAGCACCAATTGTAGAAGGCCTGGAGGTTATACTCCTCTCCTCCACTTCCAGGGAAGAGACATCTTCTTCTTAGAAGCCCATTTTACCCAAAGCTCAGTTTGTTTTAAGTAGATTTATGTAAGATGCAGAAATAGATGTAGGCATTAAAGTTGAAAAATTGCCCAAAAGAATAATACTGTTTTGCACATGTTCTACTTACTGGTGGGACCATTCCTGAAACTGCTCTGATCTGATTAGCTGTCTTCAGCCACTGTCACCTTGTTATTCATATCCTGTTTTGAATATATCAGGTAGTCCAACCATAATACTTTGCATGCTTCCCTGGGGCTGTGACAAGGTCTACCTATTTTTGCTGTTCTATTTTTGGAAGGCCTATTAAACAGTCCCTCAAGATCTAACCTACCTAACAATGAGTGGCATGCTGGATTAAATCCCTATCCAATTCTAAGTATCATCATGTAGTGAGAATGATAGCAGTCTTGGTCAGTGGATTAGTTGTCTTTACAGTCATTTTTTTTATCTACTCGTGTTTTCCTTAGGTGAATAAATTTCGTTGGGTGAAATTTATTTGTTCAGTTATTGTACATTACTGTTCTGTAATAGTGTCTCATACTGTATATCCCACGCTAGCCTGTAACTCATTATCTTCTATGTTTTAAACTATAGGTGTGTGCACCATGCCTGCCTCTTAGATAACTTTTTTTCTGTTTCTTTTTTAAAATAATTTTATACACTATGAAGTGTAGAATTAAAATTTTTATTTTTTTCTTTTTGCAAAGCATTGTTAATGTTTTCCACGAGCTGATCCATTTTATCCATTTAGCTACCCTGTTTACAGATGAGATCACTGAGTCCTGGAGTAGTGAGCCATCTGCCCAAGGGAGTTCTCAATGATAACTCCTTGGTGACTTGGCTGAGGTACTAAGAGTCTTGACATGGTGGTTTTCTTAGCATCTAATATAATTTGGATCCCTGATGTCTCCTAAAGTTTTGTGTGCTACAGAACTGGTCTCCAGTGGAGCCTATTGGTGTCATTGCAGAGTGTTCTCTCAAAAGGAAAAATAGGATAAGTATTTTTTCTATCATGCTGTTCCTTGGCTCTGAGATGAAAAAGTCCTCCCCTGCAGCTGCACTCTCACAACATGATAAACTAAGCTGCCACTGGCTCAGAACAACAGAGCAAATTAGACCTCTTACTGAGGATTTATTGGCAGTGGATAATTGCTGGAAGAGGAATTGCTCTTTGTTGAGGCAGTGACTATTGGTGGGCTTCTCGTGCGCCACTGGATGGCTCCACACCCATATACTTATGGGCAGTTTTAACTGTTCTTAGTGAGTCAGCAAAGAAAAAATCTAGAAAGTTGGGAGGGGGACGTCTTGGGGAGAATTAGAAAGGCAAAATGAGGCATAGATATAAATTTCATTGAACACATCTATAACATTATCTAAAGTAAAAACACTTCAATATCTGAAACTTGTAAATTATAAAATGGCTTTCATTTATGGACCCTACATCCTTTTATCTTAAACTGCTTCTGTTTCCTGACGTCTTCCTGCTCCTCATTCTTAGCAAAGAAGGACCCTCTAAACACTTTTGCATGGGTTGTTCTTTTAGGAGAGTAATCCCACTTCACCTAATTAGTTTTCCTTGTCCACTCATCCCTCACCCAAATACCACCTCTCTCATGAAGTCTTCTCTGAAGAGTCTTTTAGCTTTAAGAATACTCAGCCATTATTTTTGCATTGACTATTATCATTGTATTGAAAAGATTGGTAACTGCTTGATTATGCATTTGCTCCTCTCCACTTGTGAAATCCTGAAGAGGACTGATTTAGAGTTATCTTCATGTTTCCCATCTCAGCAGGTAAGGAACAGAGATTGTGTTCAATAAATATTTAAGAGAGTAAATAGAAGACTGAAGAAATGAATGGGAACAAAGAGAAATTATTTGTTCCTTTTGGTAACGAGTATATTTCAGTGGTTCTTGAGCTTGGATGGGGCGGTGTCAGTACTGCCTAAGACATAACTCATGGGAAATGTAATTTCTTAGACTCTTGTCATATTTATTGGTAAATCAGAAGCCTTGAGAATGGAATTCATATCTGTAGTTCAGTTAGCCTTCACCAGTACCTGAAACTTACCTACCTTTGAATGGCATACTCAGTATAATATGTTGGAATGATCATGGGAATGAAGACACAGAGCATCATCCATCTATAATATGCTCTTGGGAAAGTCACATACAATTTTATTGCATAAATTTTATCCTATGAAAGATGATCAGATGATATAATTGTTTAATTTCCTTTTCGTCATTAAGATTCTCCTTATAATCTTTGTTTTAAAATGAGGCATACTCCTTGGTTGCAGAGACAGGTAGAGCAATGAGAAACCAAGGGACAAAAATCCCTTAAGTAGCACCCGAAATTATCACTGAAAACTGCCATCAAAAACAAGAAACTTGTTGACCTATCCCTCACCCTGGTCACCCAGCAGCTGCAAACACCAATGTTTCATAGGAACTCAGTAGTGCACTTGGCCAACCAAAGTCTTCTTTAGAGGAGGAAGTTGGTCTTTTGTGAACCTTTTATGAGTTGATCAAGGTCTGAAAATGAAACATGGCTATATGATCTTGGCCTGCAGAACTTCTCAGGCATTTAACAATATGAGAAGTTAGAATTAATAGTGAAGTTGTAGGTGAGTGTATGGTATTTAAACATCCATGTGTGCATATGTGTAGGGTGGCCCTTTTTATTTCCCAAGAACCCTATGTTCAATTTAATGATACTAGCTTAGTAATGCAAATTGATTTAAACTTTTTTTTGCTATGCAAGCAATGTCTAGAATAATAAGTTTCAATGAAGGAAAATATGCTGCCAGTGAGTGTGCAGCAGATCAGAGAAAATGTACATTTTTCCTTTTGCCTAAAGATATTTGATAATACACCCATATGAATCTCAACGATTATGTGTGATTGTTTGTGTAGGACAAGAGTGACTTTATCACTATGTTGACCACTAACCCGAAAGCTTGCAAAGTTAAGAGAAAACCAACATCATTTACTTCAAGGAAACACCATTTTCAGGTATGGAAATACATCATATTACTATTTATTTAATTATGTAATCTTTAGGAATTATTAAATTCCAGTGCTAAAAATCTTTTATTAGGAGACCATTTGGCTGCGACAACTTCAACATCTTCAGCTCACTTATAAACAAACTGAAATGAAAATCAGTACAAATGCTCATATCCTAGGAAAGAAATGCTCCCATTAGCTAGTGCCAGCCAACCTCTAACTAGGATTTTCCATGTTAATTAAGGATTTTGTTTGTCTTTCTGTTCTGAACAACTCCACCCCCACCTCTATACACATGCTTTGGCACTTCAGTGGGGCCCAAGTCATGAGTAGCTTGTGGCCTGATTTTTAATGAGTAATAAACTCATTAAAAGTTTGCTCTGGCTGCAGTGCTGTTCTCAGTCTCTCAGCAGTGCATGGTAATTGGTGCAGAGATTCATGGCTGGGCAAAGAACTGAGAACATGCGACTGTTGACTGCTCAGACTTAAACAATTCACCTGTAACACCCCCCCAACACACACACACACACATGCACACACACGCACACACACACACACACACACGCACACACACACACACACACCAAGGTTTACAAATCACTGGGGAAGAATTAAAAGAAAAACTGAGTGATTGGGAAGGAGGCCTGTGAAATATTGGCTTAGGGGAGTGGCATGGACATGGCACTCATGTCTCACAGCAGCTGCAGTTCCTCTGGAGAGCCTGCATGGGACTGATCCCATAAACATTCAGTTGCTGATGAAGCCACCGGAAACTGAGGGCTGCTGGGCAAAGAAAGTCATTGTCTACAGTGCTGTAGCCACTGGTGAGTTACTCAAGCTCCTTACTTGTGGACAGAACTGGCCTGGTTAAAACCTGTGGTCATAGGGGCAAAATAAGAACAAAACAAAAGGCATGAAAATAGGATAGAGATTTAATGGGGGATTGGGTGTCAGATGAAGAAAGAATAAGAAAGGATGGAGTAATGAGTGATGACAAGAATATATTATATGCAAACATGAAATTGGCAAAGAATAAGCTACTTTATAAAATATTTTATATGTCTAAATTTAGTTCTAACAATAAATACTATAATGTATTGGAGTATCATTTGGAAGCTCTTCTGAGAGGTTAAAAATTAGAGACATGAACACTAAAAGAAGAGTGATGTGGATAAGGATTATTTATATGTATGATTTCTTGGAACAAAGAAGGCAATAATTTAGCCCTTAAACAGGGACTAAAACCAAAGATGACACTAAATCAACAGAACAGCCCAGTTACCAATGGACAAACTTTTGAACTTAATGACCACCCACCAGAAGAGTGAGTGAAGGGGGCATATGTCAAGGGGAAAGACTACCAACACCCCATGCTTGCCATCAAATAGAAATCCAGAGAGGCCATTCTCAGAGTTCTTTGATTTTGATTGCTTTAAGTAGCATCCTGTTCAGCCATGCTGAAAAATGTGTGACAGAGAACTGTAAAATGCCTGTCAAAACCCTTGACAAGTGAAAGACAGGCAAATTGGGAGGAGGAGGTTCACTCTCCGTTTTGCCAGCCTGCAAACACCTGTTACTGGGAGCGCAAGCTGAGACACATTGGCGCATGTTGGCAGCACCAGCGGGATCATTTCTTCTCAGATATTAGTGAAAGCATGATGCCCTGCAGCTTCTGCTCCAGAGTCTATTTCAGAAGAAATAGAATTCTTCCCTGGATTGTTTTTAGAAGTGAGCATGCAAGGTAATGAAACTAAAGAATTTCCACTATGTCTGAATTTAGTGTTGCTAAATTTTGATATTCTTGTTTAGGTGGTAAAATGCATACCAGCCTTTTTTTTCACTTATTTGTTTATGTACTTAGCTTTATAATACACACATTTAGGCATAGCTCTCATACAACAGGTGAAGACAGGAAAGTAGTTCCAGATAACTCAGAGACTGTACAGCTACCATAATATGTGCAGATGTGATCACAGGAACTCAAACATCTGGCACCATGTGGCATGTTCTTTTTTACATTGGCTGTCAAAGAATTAGATGTGTCTGTTCTAAGCAGCAATCAGTTTAGGCTTCTTTTTCCTAAAGAATTAAAGTGGTGTGTCTGTTTTAAGTAGCAATCAGTTTAGGCTTCCTTTTCCTATAGCTAAATAAAACTGACCCCAAACAAAACAGAAAATAAGTTCTTAGGGGGAAGCACATCATTTTTTGTCAGAGGTCCAGAAGAGCTAGAGCAACAGAGGCAAAAAGATGTGTGGCTAGAATCTGCCATGGAAAGCTGCCTTTCCCTCAGCAAATTATTTTTTTAAGCCTTGGTTTTCTAACTTGTAGAAAGCAAATAGTTGTCCAGCAGACTGTCGAATGCCAATGTAGTCTTAGTGACTGTGATATATAAGAAGGCCAGTAGTTTAAATTGGGCTCTTCATCTGCCCTCAAGGGCTGATTGAAGATTTAGAGCCTGGCTATGTGAGAAACTGTGGTCCGAATATCTGAATTGATGGGCTTGTGTTATACCATGGATCACATGTAGATGTCTGTGTAGCAGAAGATTGAAAAATTTAAAACCTACAAATTACACAAGTCACATTTTGTTAGCAATTTTGTTCATCTCATTCCAATGTTTTACTTAGAAATGCAACTTTAAAATAAACAACAAATGAAAATTTTCAAAAGAGAAATCAAAACTCTGTCTAGAAATAAAGTTTCCTTGTGAGGAGTTTCAAGTTGGCACTGTGAAAGTGCCAGCTGCCAGTTTGTTTCATTATTACTTGGTTTAAATATATCCACGGCTGAGGGGGAGGAGGGCGATTGACAGCAGCTTTGGCTTCCTGCGATGCTTGTGCTTATTTCCTAAGTTGATCACAGGACTGACATGCTTTCCCTTGCTTGAGCTCTAAATAAAACCCTGGGTTGAGAGCTGTCTGCACCCTTCCTCATCCGTGAAAGAATGGTCTTCTTCCCGTTTCACAGCTTTTATGTGTAAGAGAGGAGAGAATGGAGCTCTATGAAACTGCATCAAGCTCTTCCAATGTTGCTTCCTTCTCTTGCCTAGTTGCACTTGTTCAGAAGCATGCAATGTGAGTTATAAACTACAGCTACATTTCTAGAGGGGCCACTGGAACATCCCTAGCCAAGATGTTCTGTGCATTTCTAGGTATCCATTCTCTCTTGCAAGCATGCTATTGGTCCAGAAATCACCACTATGAAACTAACCTTTAGTTATTCATAGTTATCTCTGTGCCTTCTTTCTATTAAATATGGCTTTTGGTTTGAATCCCTTGGCTGGTCATAAAACATGCATTCTACCTTTCCATATCTACACTGTTCTGTCATGGCTCTATGCCAATTTCGCTTGACTTGAAACTCAGCAGCCCTTCCTATGAGTATTCATTCCACTCTGAGTCCTAGGTGTGAAATGAAATGATCTACAGCCCCCCCCTTTTTTAAATAATAAGTGAAGTTGTACAACATACCCCATATGGAGGTAGAAGGTACAATTTTGTGATGTTTACTTACCCTGTAAGTCATTTTGTGATCTTGACACAAGTTGATACTGACATCTTTTATTTCTGTAGCTCACTCTTTTCCAGGATGGGGGGAATGTAATAGAAATATGTTGTCTTTTCTATCAAAAAGTTAGCTAAGGCAAAAATCATTAAAAATAAAGTTAACCAGGTGGTGTTGGTGCACATCTTTAATACTAGCACTGCAAAGGCAGAAGCAGACATAGCTCTATGAGTTGAAGTCCAGTCTGTTGTACAAAGTGAGATCCAGGACTGCCAGAGCTGTTACACAGAGAAACCCTGTCTCAAAACAACGCCCTCCCCCAAAAAAGTTGGTTGGCACAAATTCACATTCCTCCAAGGCCAACATTCCTTGAAATCAAAATATATGTTGAGCATAGCATCCTTCTCTGAATAGTTGCTCCTTGCTTATCAGCTGTGCTGCTTTGAATTTCCAATCATGTAAGAATGAGAAGCTAAGTTTTGACCACTCAGAGTGAGCCACAGGACCTTTTGTGCCTCAGTGTTAGGAATAAAAACCAAACGGGACCCGCGTGTGCTTGCCTGCTTGTTTTGATATGGCTATTTACCCTCTGTAAAAGGAAAACTTTCTCCATATTGAGATGCTTTGGGTTATCTAGTAGTTTCTTGGTACCCAAGACCCATTTTTAACACCAAGTCAACTTCCACTAATATTCTCTTTCTGTATATTTAAACTAAAATTAGAACATTTAATGTAGCATTTAAGCTAGTTGATTTTTTTTTATTTTGCAGTTGAGAAAATTCTGCTGACCTCCAAGTTAGTACAAGATTTCTGTGCTCAACTTAGAATAAATTCTTCTCATTAATTGGTGGGGTCCAGTCTGATATCAGGTTCAGGTCGGGTCCTGAGGCAGGGAAGTGGCATCAGCACCAGGAAAAAATTTGACCACCAAATGGATTGCACTTAAGTGGCCCCAAATAGCTCAAGCCATCTTTATTTATACATAAACAGAGTTTTTTCTTACCGGGGTTACATGAACATCTTTATTATTGACTCCAATTTTTGACCTTTAAGAACTGCATCATATTTTAATGAACATATCATAATTATAAAATCTATTATCATTCTCCATTACACTCTCCCACCCCCTACATTATCTTATTCTAGATATAGAGTTCAGCATTTTTGCAGGCTTAACTAAATAGCAAGCAGACATATCTTGCTCTTGCAGCACTTATGTCAGCTGAAAGCTACTTGTGGTTACAAAGTCACAAAGTAATAGACATGGATACAGTGCCTTAATGGACAATATTTAAACCCAATTAATTCTTGACTGTCTACATGAATAATTTTATACAGTTCCCTTTTCTAAAAGAGGGTCCCATGACTCAGTCTCTCTTAAAATGCAGACTCTGATAAGGCACTCTTATTTCATCCACTATACCACACTTCTTCCACCAATATAAGCTCCTATATATGGTAAAGATGGATCTCTCTATCCCGTATTTTTTTTATTGCATTTCCCCCATTGGATCATACTAGATCCTATCATTGGTTCTATACACTTGGTGTCCAGGGAACACTCACAACAGTTGACACTGTGTATTCTTGAGGCCTCTCCCTGTTCTATGTCTGCATGCCTTACTCTCCCTTCCAAATCTATGAGACATAGTTAATGTTCCAAGTGATGTTTCTTACATGTACCTAACTGTCTCTATTGAGTCAGAAAAGTTCCCAGGATTAGGAGTCGTAGTTAATAATTCCAGATAAGAGATTTGAGAAACATTAGTCCCCTGCTGAAACTTAGGGGAAAATAGTTGAGAAAGGGAAGAATTTCCAGGGAAAATTGCAGTTATTGTATGTATGACTGACAAAGTAAATCTAAAACCTACCCAAAGAATCACCAATATAATGAGAAAGAAAAGAACTTGCAATCTGCACAAATTTGCAAATTTCTATGCTGTCCCATAGACTACTGATCCTCAAGAAGAGTCCATTTCCATGGATGCTTTGCTCTTAGGAAACCCAGTGGGGTCATATGCTGATCTGAGATCCCGCATGGCTCCCAACAATTGATAAACCAAAATAGTCATTCATTTTAAAGCATCTTACTCATAGCCGGGTGCTCATCAAACTGAAACACTTCCATACAATAAGTATCTGGACAGTCTAGAGTTTGGAGTAACATCTCACAGCTCTGGGATGTCCTCACTTCTATTCTCTTAGTAGAATTCACATTGCCCTCTATGGCTGTGCCCTATGTGATTCATTTGCCCTTCTTTCCCTGGGAGTTTTGTCACTTTTTCTAGACTTACATTAGTTGACAACTACATAGGAAACTGTGGTGGAAAAAGGTTTACTTAGGGTGATGCTATTGGAGAATTAGTTAGACAGTTCAACACTTTTGTGAGAACAGAATAATCTTTTCTTTTTATAACTTGCATTTCATTGCCTTTCACCATTTGGGCTACACTACCGAATTTCTCCTCTTGCTGTCCTGATTATAAAAGGTATCTGTTCTCAAAAAGAGAATAAAAGTTGAAGAAAGATATAAGTTTGCCAAACCAAAATTGACAAAATAAGATGCAGAGAAACATAAAGGAGCCTAGTTTGTAAGTCAGTTTTCAGAGAAAAGTCCAAGAGTGATTAAAAATAAAACCCACAGGTTAGAATCCAGAAATCTCTGTCTCTGTAATACGTTGATGAGGGATTTTCTTCTGTATGCTGCGAATACCACTGGTTAATAAAGAAACTGTCTTAGGCCTGCACGGGGCAGAATAGAGGTAGGCATGGAAAACTAAACTAAATGCTGGGAGAAGGCAGAGTCAGTGAGATGCCATGGAGCCACCAGAGGGGAAAGACACAAGCCGCTAGGTAGGCCACAAGCCCCGTGGTAAGATATAAAATAATAGAAATGGGTTAATTTAATATGTAAGAGCTTGCTAGAAATATGCTAGAGTCCTTGGGCAAGCAGTGTTTTAAATAATATAGTTTCTGTGATTATTTCGGGAGTCTGGGCAGCTGGGAACAAACAAGCAGCCATTTTACAACAATAGACTAATAAAACTTGTATAGATTTAGTTTGTGTACATTAGATGAAAATTTCTCTAGGGGTTATCCCCATATGTCTTGTACAGCTTTAGCAGAGTATAAGCAAGAAAAGACATACAACAGATAAGAAGTTTATGTTAGCCCTTGACAGGCATCTCTATTACCCAAATTAAAGCTAAGTTTATACCTCATGATCAGAAAATATGCTGTTACAAAATAAAAAGAAAAATACATTAAGGTCTAATTGTGCAAGCCCTTATGCCTGGCAATCCAACTGTAATCCCAAAGCTTGTCAGTCTCATATGGAGCCATAGACTCTGAAGTCCTTGACGGAAGGCTCGTCACTAACTCTGATATGTTCCTTGGCATTTATCCTGGTAATATGAAGACACAACATTAACAGTGGATATTTTTGTTTCTCTGTTTTATGTTTTCAAGTGTGGATCTCAGCATTGCCACTTAACCCAGAAAGAAAGGAACACTTAAACAATTTTAACTGCCTTGACAATTTCACTTAAATCCCAGGAATAATTTTAGATGAAGATAAAGAATACCTCCAAAATAAAAATGGAAGTTTTTCTAATTCCTATATTTGTAATCATAAATATGTATCATAGTCCTCCAACACTTTTCAAATAAATCTCTGCATATACCTTCAAAAAGATTCAATTGAATACTTAAATAAATGTGAAACATAAATTATTTCCCAATACCATTGGAAATTATTAACTTTACAGGAAAAACATACGGGGGTTGATTTTTTACAGCAAGGTAATCCTATGGTATTTTCTAATTAAAAAGACAAACAAGGCAGCACCTAAATGTGTATGTGGACTTCTTTTTGACAACACAGGATATAAATCCTGCTTAGGGAATGATTGCTTGGGCTGATGCCAAGTTACCAGGTCAGTCAAATCGATGTTATGTGCTATTGCACACTTAATGTTATTTACAATGCTCTTCTCTGCTGCAGTCTGTTCTCTTTCATTCATACAGTGGAAAGTAATTTACTCAGAGTGCCAAAGCCCTGATTTCTCTTCTGCTCCCACGTGTGCTGCTGTGACTGCAAGTCCTAGCTATGAAACCATGCAAAGGGGCCCTTGAGAGTCTTGGGGAAAGTTAGTTCTGGGAAGGAAACCTAAAGGAAATTTCTAAGTCTTTGATCCTCACACTGTGTTCTAGCGGACTCTAATGAGAGTTGCAGTTGTTCTTATTTCCTTGCTCCTTTCCTTGCACTCTAAATGTGGTTCTGATCTTAGGGTCATGGTATGTACACTTTCAAAGTCTTGAGTTACTTGTGAAACTAAGGGAGTCCTGATTACTTAGCACAATGGAAATGTGCCCCAAACTCTCCAGAATATCACAAAACATTGGTTGTTTTACTTATCTTATAATATTACAAAAATCCATTTGAAAAGCTATTGAAATTTCTGGGTTTGTTTAATGACTTACAAAGCAAAGCATTAGTAGTTAACAACTCAGTCAAGAGATAGCCACTGTAAGTAGCGAATACTTAGTACAAAATTAAATAACTCCCCATAATTGAAAGCAAAACAAGGTAATCAATTTTTTATTTCCAGAATTTGAGAAAGGGAATTTCCGGATTTTATCCCTAAAGAAGACCTTTCATGTTTAAAAACCATTGTAAGAAAAGATGGTCATATTTTCAGTGGGCATCTTTCATATGTCCTCAATCTATCATGAAGAATACAACCGATTTCTTTGAACAGGAAGATGCCAGAAAATGAGAATCACACCACTTCAGTCTGTGGCAAGTAAGCAAGTATAAAACATGGATCTGTTTAAAGCTTCAAATGCATGCAACACAGTTCTTGTTAGAGAACATATTTCTCAGTTCCAAAAGATAACACATACCTCTAATCTCAGAAGTCATGAGGTACAGCATGAAGGTTAGGAGTGCCATACTAGCATATGCAACTGTATTGCGTGTGTGTGTATTGGGATGGGTGAGTGGAGGCAGAGACAAACAAAGACAGAAGACAGGCAGAAACTGACTGTGACTATTAGAACTTGAAGCATAAAAGTGGACCGAATTAATCTCCCAGGCTTGCAGAAGGGGAACTAGAAAAGCACAGTGCTCCTTATGTCTGTCCGACAGTAGTGGGGTTACATAAATGTTTGGTAAATAAGTGATGGTATCGAAACAGTTGTACCATTAATACTGCAGATGTGACCACATAGGAACTTTTTGGGAACACACACGAGGCACCTTGTGGAGCCTTTGAATTCATCCAAAGAAACTGAGGTTTTAGCTGAAATATATCCCTTGCTTGACTTTATTATAGTCTGTGGCTTCTGTGACAAGGAAAAACAGGAGTGTTTTCTATCAAAGGAACACTTACCCTGATTTTGTTTATCATAGTGTACTAATATGTGTGGAAAAACTTATTACTAAGTAGAAACCACAAAGATTTGTTTAACGGCACAGTAGTGAATTGTCTGGATTTTTTCTTTGTTTTTCTTTATTTTTGAAACAGAATTATATGAGTCCTCAGCTGGCCTTGAACTGGCTATGTAGCTGAATGTGACCTTGTATTTCTGATCCTCTTTGTTTCTGCCTCCTAAGTGCTAGGATTACTGGTGTGTGCCACTGTACCTGGTTTATGTGGTGGGTAGAATTATACTCATGGCTTCATACATACTAGTTATGTAGTCTACCAAGTAAATTTTATCCATTACCTTTGTTTTCATTTTCTTCCCCATGGAGCTTATTTCTATTGCCTCTACATAGATAGGCAGAAATGTTGTAAGACTGGCTGCCTACTCCCAGATTCATGTAACTTAAAGTCCTGAAATATAGTGAATGAAAGATTCATACATGACCCCTGAGTTTACAGATTCTCAACTCTGTAGTTCTCTGATGCTATAGATAACCATAGATTTCAAACAAGTTCTCCATATTAGCTTAAGGGATCTATATCTGTACCACACTAGGAAATTCTGCTGCAGGAATTCTTTATTTAAGTACATATGAAAAGACATAGCTTTTTTCCCCCCAAGAAATCTTTGCTCTTGGGTCACTGTTCCACCGCTGGAAATTGGGATAATCTTGGTTAGTCCTTTTGGAACTAGTACATAGTCCATGAGCAATGACTTAGACATCCAACATCTATTGCTTTACTGTCAGTTTTTAATAAAAGATCTTTAAATGTTACAAAAGGATTTTGTTATTGTATTTCAGAAAGGATAGGGTAGTGAAAAATATAGCAGGCAGGCTTTACTTTGTACTTCAACTGCAAACTTTAAAGAAATTCAAAAGAAGTTTACTATCCTTGGGACAAGGAAGTCAAGTGATTTGTGATTCCCTTAGAGCAGGACTTTCTGTGTCTCTGCGTCTTCAGTACACACTTTGTTTTACTCACTACCTACCCTGACTTTGTAAGCTCTTACTAAGCTAATGGTAGCAGATTTACGGCAGTTTATTTTTTGTACTTGTCATACACCCATTTTACAGTTATCTTCTAGATTCTTCGCTCTGAGAAGATTAAGAGCCCGTGATTGTATGTATTAGGCACCAAACAAATGCTTGTCTAATGAATGTGTGGATATACACAAATATATACATATCAAGCCCTTAAATTACAATACTTTTTCTTGGTATTAATGTTGTAAAATATTGGTTGTGAAGAGAGATTTCCCTTGAAAAGGGAATAATAAAGGATCCCTCTAGATAAGATAGATTAAATCATAGTTAATAGATCACACCTGAGATATCTTCCATCTCCTCCTCCCCCATAGCTCTTGAGACAATTTCCCTGAACCTATTTTAAATCTATTGATGTGCAGGCCCTTTGCAGGGTCTGGGAACCTAATATCTTGTGTTCTTATAAAAATTAACTTTTTTACTATCAATCTTCTGGCAATAATAAAGTATAGAGTTTTCATAAGTGGCATCTGTTTGAATCTTTCAGCTGTAGAATGTGCATGGCCTATCCTTTATAATATCATAACTAAAACACTGTGTACATATAATTTGGAGCATCATTATTCTAAATATTAAACATTGCTTTTAAATTTATCTTGCAGATTATTTTTTATTAAATCTTGTAGTTATTTATAGCAAATTGTGTTGACTTTAATATTTTTCTCCCTACATTATTTTTTTTCTAAATTTCTTTTACTTTTCTGTGTGACCTGGTGGGGATAAAACAAGTGCATAGTAGCTCCTGTATAGTCCACCATTATTCATCATTGTAGTGGTCTTATCAATCAGCCTGACAATTAAAAGTATTTATCACTCCAACAGCAGTGATTTAGAGTGACTGCATGACTTGGAATTGATTGCTGAAGACTAGAAAAGAAAGTTCTTAACAAGTATCCTATGAATGAAGGAATTAGAGACTTGCATGACAATGTTTACCATTTAGGAAAACCCCTTTGTGGAGATTCAAGTCAGAGAGAGCTATTGTGTCATGACATGTAAAGTTTTTGAGTGGAGGACTCCTATTGCCTTTAGCTCTTTTATGCTTTATTAATTAGTTTTTGTAGGTAGAAAGTCAATTCTGCTTAATCATATCCCTAAAGGCCCATGTCTTAATTAAGCTTTAATAAGAATTATGTTTCACATGAAATTTTGATGTGAAACTTTCTCATTGTAGTATTTTATTATTTTGATTACACATTTAACAAATAATTTCTGAGTTAAGAATTAGATATCTTGTCATCCTACCTCAGCAGGGGTCTGTGTTGATGTCCATGGCCCATGTTGCCACCAAAGGCCACACGGATACCTGCAGTCTGGGTCTGGGCTGCCACACGTGGCCATGTTGCTGTCTCAAGGCCATGCTTTATCCAGGGCCATGCCAAAGTGAGTAGCCTGAGCTGCCACCCAGGGCCTTGATGAAGTCTGGGCTTGAAATGTTGCTAAGGGTCTAGATCCATGGCCCTACAATGGCCAGAGTCTGTGTTGATATCCATGGCTTCAGTTACAACTGAAGACTGAGCAGATACCTGGCGTCTAATCATCAACCTGAGTCCATGTTGCTGTCTGAGAACCATGCTGCCCCTGGGGTCAAGCTGATATGAATAATCTGTGCTATCCATGATTGCTGTTACCATCTAAGGCTATGTGGATTCCTGGGTCCGGCATACTACCCAAATTCATGTTGGTGTCTGAGGGTCACACTGCCATTGGAGCCCTGCTGATCTGAATTGCCTGTGGAGCTACGTTCACATAAAGGCCAAAACTCTGCTAAGTAGCATGTCTGGCTCTGTGGTCCTACTGCAGATGGGGTCTATATTGATGTCTGTGGCCCTTGTTGACAAAAAAGCCCACACACAGATGCCCAAGATCTAATCCCACACCTGTGGTTATGTTGGTATTCTAGGGCCATGCTGCTGCCAAAGGCATACTGATCTGAGTAGCCTTTGCTGCCACTAGGGACATGGTAATGCCCAGGCCCAATCTGGTGCTGGAGGTCATGTCTAGGTCCATGGTCCTGCTGCAACTGGGGTTCAAGATGATATCTGTGGTCCATGTTACCACAGGGGGGCATAGGAACCATGTGTGTTGAAATTTGAGGGTTGGGTTGAACCTGCACCACCCTTTGCTGATTCTGGTAGAGCTGGCCCTGCCCCCTCATTGTCCACTGCAGCAGAAGAGCTGGCTCTACCCCTGGCCAGAGAGGGGTAGTCACAGCAGCCAGGATTGACCAAGTCCGCTACCACCCAGGCCCGCCTTTGAGTTGGTCCACCTGAACATCTACACTATCTATGATATGCAGAAGGGGCTGGTTCTGCAAAATCATAAACACAGAATTTTTATGACTTGGGGAAACAGAAGGATATCCAATAGGAGTTTTGGTGAGTGTCCAGTATTGATAATATACCAGAAGCCAGAGGCCTTGAACCAGACCAAGAACTCATTGAAATGAACATTTGTAAGTAAACTTGAGTAGAGAAAAGGGTATACTCCATGACACACTGCAACTCCCAGTGCCACTAAAACAAATGAGGAAGTGTTGGAGAGGTGAAAATCATGGAGGAGCAAAGTGAATCTTTTGATTGCTTTGTTTTTAATTAATACTTTTAAATTTTCTTTGGGGTTACTCTGGAGGTGAGGAGCCGATACAGAATGACTGGTAAAGGACTGAGATTGGGATGCATGAAGTGAAATTCCCAAGGAATCAGTAAAAATTATGCTAATAAAAATGAGTTAGACATCTTAGATAACAATAGTAAAATAGAAGTGTTCTGTCTAGGAGTATAAAAATCATAATCACTAAGGGAATATGTCTGATGATGATACTCAAATACCATTTTATAATTCTGTTCATCTTCTGTACTTGATTAAAGCAAATCAGCCACTGTCTCCCCACTGATCTTAAATCCATGTCCTATGCTGCTTTCAGAGGGAGAATCAAAGAATGCACACACACACACACACACACACACACACACACACACACACCATATACATTTTATGTCGTGCTATCAGCAACATAGATATAGCACAAACATTTGTATTTATTTTAAATATGGCTGTAAAAATAAAATAATTGCCATAAAAATTATTATAGTTCACCTTGTAGAGACTGTATTATGGATATATTAAGTAATTTTTATAACTATCACCATAATTCTTGTAATTTAGGATTATTGTCAGTGATTTTCAGTAGAGGAAGAAGAAACATCATAAGGTAGAATTAAGTATTGCTTGAGGGAGGAATACTTAAAGGTGGGGCCAGAATTTGAACCAGGTTATCCAGTTACAACATTCTCCAGCTAACTATTTTAGTTTATTTTCTATTGCTGTGAAAAGACCCATGATCAAAGCAACTTATGGAGAAAGAATTCAGTTTGCAGCTCACTATTCCAGAGAGCCCATGGCCATGATGATAAGCATGGCAGCAGGCAGCCATGGTGCTGTATAAGTAGCTCAGAACTCATGTCTGATGCTCAAGCAAGAGGCAGACAGCAGGAAATCTAACTGGGAATGGTGTGGCCTTTGAAATCTTAATGTCACTCCTGGTGATATATCTTCTGGATCAAGGACATACCTCCTAATGCTTCCGAAAAGTTCTGTCAATCTTCTAACAAGCATTCAAATATATGACCCAATGGTGATACTACGTCTCATGAATGTTGCTATTGATTTGAGCTTGTTTTGGAATTTGAGTCAGAAAACCATCAAAATATAAGTTGGGGATTCGTAGACAGAGAGTACCCTGCTGCTTATTTCCAAAGGCCAGGCTCTGTAATACAGCTTGACTTCTATGTTAACCACATTTTAACATATTTTTACTATGGCTCATAGTAATAAATATGTCTTTCCATGTATTTTACATACATGATGATGCAGTATCAATAACAAGTAAAGATCTAGGTCCTGTGAAATGAATTTTACAGGGCTAAATCTTAATATGTCCTTTGGCTAACTGGCTTCTGTTTCCTATAGTTTCTAGTAGCAATTATTCTCTCTCCTTTTATCAACATAAATGTAACTGCAGTAGACAACTAAATCCAAAACTAAATAAAATAACACATTAATATACATGATAAAACTTTTTATTTTGAAACACTATCACCTTATTTGGCCCAAATTTGTCTGGAACTCATGATCCTCTTGCCTTAGACACTTCCATGTTATAAGTTGTGCCACCATTATCATCACTGTTAAAACTTTTTTAACTTATTATGAAGGGATCTCATCAATATTTTGTAATAAAGCCCATAAAAATACCTTATTTTCTTATGGTCCAGATAAATAAACTTGTATAAACAAAATAGGAATATAAAATGATGCAAAAAATAAGCACTGATAAAGACATTATGTTTATGACTTCTGTTTATTATTCAGCATGTAAAAATACACATGAATATACATATGCAGATGTATATGTAAATTAACTTTCCAGTATTATATATAGCCTCCAAAAATAGTTGGCAATATTTTTATTAAGTGAGAAGAGAAAACTTGGATTTTCTAAAGTGTAAGATACAGGGGCAATGAAAAATTCAGTGCAATGGAGAAGGGGAAACAAATATGAAATAAAGTAGCAGTTATACTGGGAATTAAGGCTCATCCCTTGGTACTGACAGAACTTCTACACTAAGATGTCATGATTCAAGAAAAAAAAAACTAGGAAAAAATGCAAACCTGATGAGTGTATGCTGTGATCACTGAAATATTTTCTGTGTGAATCTTTTCCTGGTGCTTAAACTGAAATCCCTTATAGAATGCTTTGTAGAAAATGGTTGTAAGGACTTGTTGGCAGTCTTGGACAATAAGGGTGCCATCTAATGTACATGAAGTCCATTTTAAGAGCACTGGAGGTTTTTTCCCTCTAATTCTGAAGATAAAATAGTAGATAAGAAATCAAAGTACAAGAGTTTGGGGTTTAGCCATATTAGAGGATCCTAAATCTTTATCTTACTGAAATAACCAAGTAATATTAAAAGTAGGAATGGTGATTTTTTAAATAATAATATAGGCAGTTTTGCAAATCTCTTTTTTTTCTATATTTTCTTCTATACTGACAATGACTTCATATTTAATTTGTGTGTGTGTTTATTTTTCATTCATTCATTCATTTACTTATATATTTGAGATATTGTCCCAATGATCACAGGCTGGTATGTAACACACTATGTAGCCAAGGATGTCATCGAACTTCATATTCCCTTGTTTCTACCTTCTGAGTACTGAGCTGATAGGCATGTACCACCAAGACCAGTCTATGAAATTCTGAGATTGAACCCAATTTTTCGTGTATGCTGGGGAAATACTCTCCTAGTTGAGTTATATTGCAAACTCTGTTATTTGCTTATATTTTTATTTTTTTGATTTTTTTAAATTTTATTTTTGATACTATAGTATAATTACAATGTTTCTCTCTTCCCTTTATCCCCCAATACCTTTCCATTTACCACTCACTACTCTCCTTCAAAATCCTGATTCTTTTTCATTAATTGTTATTTCATAAATCTATATGTATCTCTATACATATATTCCTAAATATAACTAATTCTGTCCACATACTGCTATTTGTATGTGTGTTTTCAGAGATGACCATTTGGCAAGTGCTCTTATGTAGGGAAGACCACCTATCTTGATCCCAGTTTCCCTAAGTTGTTCATAGATTTTTGTGTAGGTTTGTGGCCTTGAAGAATTTTCCCTGTCCTCTTTTGCATGTTTGTTTGATTGGTCATGTTGATGAGACTTTATGGGGTTAGTTTCTGCCATTACTAGAAGAGACCATCTCATAACAAACCTCCTGATTCTCTGCCTCTTACCAGAGGATCTTATCCTCTATTACATGTTTCCCTAAACCTTAGTTGTAGGAGTGGTTTGGTAGTTGTATCCTGTGTTCCACAACCTGAATTTTGATTGGTAATGTTTTCTGTAACTACTCAGTGCCATGGTTATTGGAAGAGAATCTTATACCACTAATTTAGTAAATCAACATACTCCCTAACAACAATTTATAAGCATTTGTTCTTATAACCATAGAGAAGTGTAGTCTTCATCCTTCGTCAGGAAATTTCTCTTTGCAGCCGATTGGGACAACTAGATTGCCTTGAATCACCCTGCTATTACTCAGTTGGTGCTAATACCTCTGTGTATTCTCCCTTATTCTACATGTCTCTCACATCCCCATCAGTGCTGACATTTTTTCTGCCTCTCTGAAGATGGAAACTAGCTCATATTTGAGTATAATAAAGGGTTATTTATTTAGGAGTAGACGTATAGATCACAGTCCTCTGCACAAATGGAGAACAGGAACTAAATCCAGCAGCTGGAAGAGAGTGAGCAAGTGCTTTAAATCAACATTTTAGTATAAGAGGCCACACCCAAGTGGGCTGGTATCTTAAAGGCTACTTGATGAAGGAGTTTCTATAGCATCTCCCCTTTTGTTTAAATAAGAGAGTTCTATACCTAATTCAAAACTATATACAATAAGAACAAAATCAAGTATAGAAATTAGATTTACTGCCAGCATAATCAATATCAAAAAATAAGCATATGATAAATCTTTTAATAATAATTCTATCCTAAGGTATCTAAGTCTTGTAATAGAATTAACTTAGCCAAGTCATAAGAGGAAAATAACTATGACTAGCTAATCTTCAACCCCATTGAAGACCTGAGAAAGGAGATATTGTTTGAGTAAACAGGAAGTACAATCAGGCAACTTGCAAAATGTATAATAAATTAGAGAGACAACTGATTACCTGGGCAGTCACCCAAAGTCTCATTTGCAATGTTAGAGCAACCAATTTTTGCTAAGACCTAGAATAACGGACAGAACATTTTCATGGGCAGAAAATTTTGCAAAACTGTCTTACCCTGTCTTGGCAAGATTTGACAGTCCCTTTTCTTGTGTCCTGCTTGTCCTGTCTAGACACCATGCATTTTGTCAGTGGTCAAGGCATGGACAGTTCCTTGCCCAAAGTCAAGTTTTGCCAAGAAGAAAACAAGCTTCAACTGGTGTTTTCAGTGCTCAGCATGTCTTGGGAATAGATCGGTGCTACCAGGAGCAAATGTATCTCATTGTCATGAAAAGTCTAAGTTCTTAAAACATTTTATGTCCATACTCTGTTAGTCTTTGAAAGGTTTAAAGAATAACTATCCATCTGAAATATATATTTGTATATCTAGAAAACCTAACACCAACATGACTACAATTTTGACTATTATAGATTACTATCTATTAATCTACATTTCTTAATTATATATTATATTTTTAAATGAGCTTCACAAACACAATACCTTAATCAAGAGCAGAAATATACATATAACAAAATCAACTGTAACATGAGGAGTAGGCTAGTTGGGGTTTCTGTCCAGCCAGTAAGTCTCAAAGAAAATCACACAGAGGTCTCCATAGGTTATAAACTGATTGGCCCATTAGCTCAGGCTTCTTATTAAGTCTTATAATGTATATTAACCCATTAGTCTTATCTATGTTAGCCACATGGCTCAGTACCTTTTTCAGTGGGGTAGGACACATCCTGCTTCTTCAGTATCTGAACAGATCACAGGAAAAGAGCTTTCTTCTTCCCAGAATATGCCTGTTCTTATTGCCCCACCTCTACTTCCTGTCTGGTTTTCCCACTTATACTTCCTGCCTGGCTACTAGCCAATCAGCATTTATTTAAAATATAATTGACAGAATATAGAATCCTTCTCTCTATGTTTTGCTTTTATTGGTTGAATAAAGAAACTGCCTTGACCTTTTATAGGGCAGGAACTTAGGTAGGCAGGGAAGACAGAACTGAATGCTGGGAAGAAGGGCAGAGTGGCAGACACCATGATGCTCCTGCCTGAGATTGACACTGGTTAGAATCTTTCCCAGTAAGCCATAACCTCATAGTGTTATACAGATTATTAGAAATGGTTTGAATCAAGATGTGAGAGTTAGCCAATAATAGGCTAGAGATAATGGGCCAGGCAGTACTTTAATTAATTCAATTTCTGTGTTGTTATTTTGGGTGTAAGCTAGCTGGGTGGTGGGACACAGTTTATTATGTCCTACTACAACTGAACTAAAATTGTATCAATAGACCATGTTCCATACCACTGCAAATCTCTATAGCATATCCCCCTTTAAATGTAAACAAACATTTATGAACAATCACTTAAGGAATTTGGGTGTAGTTCACTCTAAACTGCCTCTTGTTTTTTGTTGGGCAAAATATTTTCTTTTTGAGGATTCACAGAGATCTTTTTGGGCAGGGTCATGGTCCATCTGACCACATTACCCTGGAAGGAATCCACAGGTTCACATCTTCTGCTGTAAAATGAGCAAAACCTCTTTTTCGAAGTAACATATTCTTAGAGTCAAATTTTGAAGTCATATATGTGTTTATCTTAGCAGCACATGTGATGAAATGTTTCTCTGTACTTAGCTCATTCATAGTCAAAATATTCAAAGAAAACATAATAATATATGTAATCCAGACTCTTTGTGTTTATTCCATCTTTATGTGGCTCATTTTTTTACACCTTTAATCTATGACTGAACTCTTTTATATTACCTTTACTCTCTCTTTAAAGACTTTACTTCTTTTTATAACACTCTATTCTCTTTTTTTTTCTCTCCCTAGGCTACATACATTTTTTTAGACACACTGTGTCTCATTTAGAGGTCTTTTATGTCTGAATCTGTCCTATTGTGTATCTGTGATTCTTTTCTGTCCAGGAGTACTTCTTAAAATGTTAAGCAATATGGCAAGGACTAAGGCTGCTTTGCCTTTTGACTCAGCCCAGTCCAATATGGCAGACATAATTTCGCCACCTCTGTGAGCCACACTGGCTACAATTTTTTGTTTTACCATAGAATGTTCAGCTTTTTACTTTCATGAGATATTGCATATGCTCAGGATTCTGGTGTTCTGCTATTGTTGTTTTACATGGATGACTCTTGTGAAAGTTCTATGCAATACCCAAGCATCTACCTTAAAATACAGCCCAATTGCAAATTGCATGATCTTTCCCCCACTTTTTAATTGAAATTTTTTTTGTATGAAAGATATTCTCATCTCCTCTCTACCTCTAAATCTTTCCCACCTATTGAATAGGGTGGTGGAAAGAGCTGAGTAATATTTCATTGTGTAAAGGTACCACATTTTCAAACTTTTGCTATTTGCAGATGATGTGATAGGATACATAAGTAGCCCCCAGAATTTTACCAGAGAACTGCTAAACTGATAAATGCCCTCATTAATGTGGCAGAAACCATATCAACTCACAAAAATCAGTAGCCCTCTATATACAAATGATAAACGGGCTGACAAAGAAATCAGGACACAGGAGTGGGACTGAATCAGCTACCTAGGCTGGAGTGGGCCTGAAAAAGCAGGCTCCTCAGGAGCAAGAGCTGATCTAGTTCCGTCACATTGGCAGATCAGGATTGAGACAGCGACCTGGTCCAGAACAAATCTGAGACAGTGAACTCCACTGGAACAGGTACACGGGAGCAATTGATGAGTGAGTGAGCAAGAGTCAGAGACTGCTGAGAATTCAGATGTGAATGTGGGACCTTCAAAAGAGTAGACCTAAGCCAGGACCCCTGTTTGTCTGAGTGTGAGTCTAGGACCTCTGAGGAACTAGGCCTGAGCTAGGACCTCTGCAGGTCTGTGTGTGAGTCTGGGACCTCAGACGGAATAGGCCTGAGCTAGGACCTCTGTAGGCCCAGGAAATGGCGTGGGACATGAAAGGGAATAGGTAGGAACCAGAAACATCTGTGGGTCCAACTGTGAGTCTGGGACATATAAGGGACAATCTGAGCCTGGGAACTCCAAGGGAGTAATCCATAGCTGGAGACCTTTGTGGGACCAACTCCAAGGTAGAGACCCCTTCAGGAGCAGGTCGAGACCATGATTTACAGAAACATATCAAAGCCAGTAACCTAGGCCAAAGTAGGGTTGAGATAGCAAACATCAAGGGAGTGGAGCAAAGCCCGGGAGCACTGCACAATCTCCAAGAACATGGACCAATGCTAAAACTAGAACCAGTCAGTGCCATGGACCACAAGGAACAACCATCTGAGCTTTGGATTCACTGGCACCTAGAAGATTAATCAACAAAATCACAGATAGCCCCAACCACAACTATTAGAGGAAAAAATGAGTAAAAAAGGTAAGAACACATGTAACACCACAAAAAGCAACATGACACAAGAAAAACTTAAAACCCCTACAACAGCAAGAGTGGAACAACCAAATATAGGTGAATCAGAAGAAAATGACCTTAAAAATAATCTCAGTTTGAAACTCCTAAAGAGGAAATGAGAAATTCCCTCAAATAAATGGAGGAAAAAAAAAAAAAAACAAATGGGACGACATCAGGAAATCCCTTAAAGAAAACCAAGAAAAAGCAATCAAAAAAATTGAAAGAAACTATTCAAAGCTTAAAAACTGAAATAGAGACAATAAAGAAAACACAAACTCAGGGGATTATAGAAACAAAAATCATGAAAAAACAACCAGGAACCAAAAACACAAACATGAACAGCAGAATATAAGAGATAGAAGAGAGAATCTAAAGTGCTGAAGATATAAGAGGAAACAGACTCAACAGTCAAAGAATATATTAAATCTAACAAAAGCTTAACCCAAAATATCCAGGAAATATGGGACACCATGAAAAGGCCAAATCTAAGAGTAATAGGTATAGAAGAAGGAGAAGTTCAACTCAAAATCATAGAAAATATATTTTAAAAAATCCTAGAAGAAAACGTTCCCAGCATAAAGAAAGATAGGTGTATTGAAGATACAAGAAGCTTACAGAACACCAAATAGACTGGATCTAAAAAAAAGTCCCCTCACCACATAATAATCAAAACACTAAACTACAGAGTAATGAAAGTATATTAAAAGCTGCAAAGGAAAAGGGCCAAGTAATTTATAAAGGCAGACATATCAGAATTATACCTGACTTCTCATTGAAGACAATGAAAGCAAAAGGTCATGGTCAAGCATTATGCAGACATTAAAAAATCACAGATGCCAGCCCAGACTACTATACCCAGCAAAACTTTCAATCACCATAGAAAGACAAAGCAAGATATTCCATGATAAAACCAGACTTATCTAATAACTAGACACAAACCCAGCTCTACACAAAATACTAGAGGGAAATGCCAACCCAAAGGAGTTGGCTATACCAACAAAAACACAGACAATTGATGGTCTTGTAGCAGCAAATCCCAAAGATGGGAAAAACACACAAATCAACATCACCAACAATGAAAACTAAATTCACAGGAGGTAGCAGTCACTGGTCATTAATATACCTTAATATAAATGGGATCAACTCACCTATAAAAAGGCACAGGGTAACAGATTGGATACAAAACAGAAATCATCCTTCTTCTACATACAAGAAACACATCTCAACCTGAAAGACAGACATCATCTCAGAATAAAGGTTGGGAAAAAATATTCCAATCAAATGGATCAAAGAAACAAGTGGTGGTGTAGCTATCCTAGTATCTAACAAAATAGACCTTAAACTAAAATCAATCAAAAGTGACAAAAAAAAAGGTAATTTCATATTAGTAACAGGAAAAATCCATCAAGAAATCTCAATACTGAACATCTATGCCCCAAATAGAAAGACACATTCATATGTAAAAGAAACGCTTCTAAAGCTTAAATCATACATTAAATCCCATACACTAAAAGTGGAAGACTTCAACACTCCCCTCTCATCACTGGACAGGTCAGCCAGACAAAAAAATTAACACAGAAATAAGGGAACTAACAGTTGTGATGAGTCAAATAGACTTAACAGACATCTAAAATTTATGGGACACAGTGAAAACAGTGTTAATAGAAAGTTTATAACACTAAATGTCTACATCTTTATGTAGCTCAAAAAATCCCAAACTAGTGAATTAACAGAACATATGAAAATGTTAGAAGAAAAAGAAGTAAACTCACCTAAGAGAACTAGAAGGCAGGAAATATCAAAATAATCAAATTGAGAGATGAAATAAACAAAATAGAAACAAAGAAAACACTACAAAGAATAATTAAGACAAAGAGTTGGTTCTTTGAGAAAATCAACAAAATAGAGAACCCTTTATCCAAACTAACTAAAAGACAGAGAGAGAATATCCAAATTAACAAAATCAGATATGAAAGGGGGGACATAACAACACACATGGAGGAAATTCAAGGATCATAAGCTCATTTTAAAAACCTGTACTCCAAAAAATTGGAAACTTTAAAGAATATGGACAACTTTCTAGATTAATATCATTTACCAAAATTAAATGAAGACCAGATAACCAAATTAAACAGACCTATAACTGCTGAAGAAGTATAAACAGTCATCAAAAGTCTCCCAATCAAAAAAAAGCCCAGGACCAGATGGTTTTAGCTCAGAATTTTACAAGACTTTCAATAAGGACTACTGAGAACTCAAGAACAATGGCAATGGGTTTTTGATCCTACTGCACGCACTGGCTTTGTGGGAGCCTAGGCAGTTTGGATGCTCACCTTACTAGACCTGGATGGAGGTGGGTGGTCCTTGGACTTCCCATAGGACAGGGAACCCTGATTGCTCTTTGGGCTGATGAGGGAGGGGGGCTAGATTGGGAGAGGGGAGGGAAATGGGAGGGGGTGGCGGGAAGAGACAGAAATCTTTAATAAATAAATAAATAAATAAATAAATAAATAAATAAATAAAAGGCTTTCAAAGAAGAACTAATACCAATACTCCTCAAATTATTCCATAAAATAGAAACAGAAGGAACATTGCCAAATTCTTTTTATGAGGCTACAATCACTCTGATACCCAAACCACAGAAAGATATTACTAAGAAAGAGAATAGCAGACCAATCTCACTCATGAACATTGATGCAAAAATACTAAGTAAAATATTGGCAAATTAAATCCAAGAATACATCATAACCATCATCCACTATGATCAAGTTGGCTTCATGCCAGAAAAACAGGGATGATTCAATATAGGAATATTTGTCAACATATTCCATGATATAAACAAACTGAAAAATAAAAAGCACAAGATCACCTCATTAGATGCCAAAAAAAGCTTTTGACAAAATACAACATCCCTCCATGATAAAGGTCTTGGAGAGAACAGGAATACAATGAACATACCTAAACATAGTAAAAACAATATACTGCAAGCCAACAGCCAACCTCAAACTCAATAGAGAGAACCTCCCAGCAACCCCATTGAAATCAGGAACAAAACAAGGTTATCCACTCTCTCCATACCTATTCAATATAGTTCTTGAGGTCCTAGCTAGAGCAATATTACACCAAAAGGATAAAGAAAATACAAATTGGAAAAGGAGAAGTCAAACTCTCACTGTTTGCTGATGATTATGATAGTTTACTTAAGCAACCCCAAAAATTTTATCAAGAAACTGTTACAGCTCATAATCACTTTCAGTAATTTAGCAGGATACAAGATTAACTAAAAAAAAAAAGAAATCAGTATACCTCCTGTACACAGATGATAAAAGGGCTGGGAAGAAAATAGAGAAACAACAGCCTTCACAATAGCCACAAATAGCACAAAATATCTTGGAGTAACTCTAACCAAACAAGTGGAAGACATACATGACAAGAACTTTAAATCTTGGAAGAAATTGAAGAAGACACCAGAAAGTGGAAAGATTTCCCACGCTCTTGGGTAGGTAGAGTTAGCATAGTAAAAATGGCAATCTTACCAAAAGAAATCTACAAATTCAATGCAATGCCCATCAAAACCCCAGCAAAAATTCTTCACAGACCTCAAAAGAACAGTACTCAACTTCTTATGGAAAAGCAAAATACTCAAGATATCCAAAACAATCCTGTACAATAAAGAACTTCTAGAGGCATCACAATCCGTGATTTCAAACTCTACTACAGAGCTACAGTACTGAAAACAGCCTGGTATTGGCATATGAACAGACAGAAGAAACAATGGAACTGAATTGAAGTATCGGATATTAATCCATACACCTTCAAATACCTGATGTTTGACAAAGAAGCAAAAAAATATCAAATGGAAAAAATACAGTGTATTAAACCAATGGTTTTGGCAAAACTGGATACCAATGTGTAGAAGAATAAAAATTGACCCATCTCTATCACCATGCACAAAACTCAAGTTCAAATGGATCAAAGACCTCAACATAATGCTGACCACACTGAACCTTATAGAAGAGAAAGTGGGAAGTACACTTGAACACATAGGCACAGGAGACCACTTCCTAAATATAACCCTACTGAGAGAATCAGTTAATAAATGGGACCTCCTGAAACTGGAAAGCTTCTGTAAAGCAAATGACATGGTCAACAAGACAAATGACAGCCTACAGAATGGGAAAAGGTCTTCACCAACCCCACATCAGACAGGGGTCTGATCTCTAAAATATACAAAGAACTCAAGAAATTGGTCATCCAAATAATCCAATAAAAATGGAGTAAAACCTAAACAGAGAACTATCAACAGAGGAATCTAAAATGGCTGAAAGACAAGGAAATGTTCAATATTCTTAGTCATCAGAGAAATGTAAATCAAAACAACTCTGAGATTCCTTATTAGACCTGTAAAAATGGCCAAGATCAAAAACACTGATGGCAACTTATGCTGGAGAGGTTGTGGGGTAAAGGGAAAACTTCTGCATTACTGGTGGGAATGCAAGCTGGCACAACCCCTTTGGATATCAGTGTGGTGATTTCTCAGAAAATTAGGAAACAACCTTCCTCAGAACCCAGTAATACCACTTTTGAGTATATATTCAAATGATGCTCAATTGTGCCACAAGGACATGTGCTCAACTACGTTCATAGCATCATTGTTTTTCATAGCCAGAACCTGGAAACAACCTAAATGCCCCTCGAACAAAGAATGAATAAGGAAAATGTGGTACATTTACAGAATGGAGTATTATATAGTAGAAAAAATAATGACATCTTGAATTTTACAAGAAAATGGATAGAACTAGAAAACATTTTTTCAAGTGAGATAACCCAGACAAAAAAAGAAAAGTGTCACATGTACTCATTCATAAGTGCTTTTTAAACATAAAGCAAAGACAACTATCCTACAAATCACAATCCCAGAGAACTTAGACAACGAGGACAGTAACAGAGATATACATAGATCTAATCTACATGGGAAGTAGAAAAAGACAATATCTCTTGAGTAACTTGGGAGCATGGGGACATTGTTGGAGGATTGAAGTGGAGGGAAGAGGCAGGGAGGGAGCAGAGAAAAATGTAGAGTTCAATAAAAAAATCAATAAAAAAGAAAAAAAAGGAAGAATAAAGAAATCAGGGGAAAGTTATCTTTTAGAATAGCCACAAATAACACAAAATATCTTGGGATAAATCTAAAAAATTACATGAAAGACCTGTATGAAAATAACTTTAAGTCTTTGAAAAAAGAAATTAAAGAAGATATCAGAAAATGGAGAGATCTTCCATGCTCTTGGACAGGTTGAATCAACATAATAAAAATGGCAATCTTTCCAAAAGTAATGTACAGATTCAACGCAATTCCAATTAAAATCCTAACACAATTCTTCATGGGACTAGAGAAAACTATACTCAAGTTCATATGGAAAAGCAAAAAACCCAGGATAGGCAAAACAATCAGGTTGAGGTTCTTAATTCTGTTTTAGTTCAGTTTTCTTCAGGGTGATAAGTATGGATCTCTTTGCATTTTTCTACATGTAGCCAAGCAGTTTGAATAGGAGCGTTTGTTGAAGGTGCTGACTAGGAGTGTGTAACATTCTAATAGCTGACCAGTATCCAGGTATCTTCATATCTAACAGGCAAGGGAAAGTAATCTTCCCACCAGAGAACATGGTGCTAAACTCTTCTGTAGACACTAGGTATTCAAAAAAGAGGATGGCTGTTCAAGTGAACAAAATTTTGTTATGGTCTACTGATTCCCATATATAATTTTAATGTGATTTGGGTATTCTGATACATCGTGTTGAAATTTGGTTCTGTTGTGAGATATCGAAGGACAAAACTAGTCTGACAAATCATGTTGAATATTGGTGCCATTATGAAATAACAAATGGTAAAACTAGATTGGGTCTAGAAGTAGTTAGACCAAAAGGGATATAATAGAATGATACTTTATTTATGAAGTTAATAGAGTAATGCCTTTTCTCCTTAGTATACATGCTATAAAAATTCAGTTTAGATTGGCTTTTTAGGTATTTCCTGTCTTGTTCCATACATTTTGCGTTACTCACTATTTCATTATGTTCTTTGCACAATGGATGAGCTGACTGACCTTTTATCAGTCATTCTTTAGTGTTCATCTCCTCTGACTGGTGCAGTATGGAAACAACACAAAATGAGGTACGGCCTTAAAGAAGTGAGTGTTCTAGTTTTCCTTCCCATACTGTGCTCTTTCATTGGCTCACTATTAGTAAACCCTCCATAAGCCTGACATTTGCATAGGGATCCTGGCTCAATTATTTTTAACTACTGCTTCCTATTGTCACATTCGCTTATCTTTTCACACATCCTATTGCTGATTCTTTTTCTGTTAATTGTAGCTATAGTTGGTTCTGTGGAGTATTATTTTCCAATGGTTTTCTTCTATTACCCTGTTCATACAACAACAACAATAACATTAACAACAATAATAAACAGTGATTTGAGCAAAGGTAAATATATTTTTCTTACATTGTTTTAGTGTCCCAGGAAGTAGCACTCATTTTTTAATCTCTAGTTTTCCTTGTTTTAGGTCTCAAATTTTATTAGGTGAGCCACACTTTCATTGACTATGCTTTGGGTTGTGATTTAAGTGCATATTCCAGAATTATTTATTCGATCTTAATCCACAGACTCTTATGCTAATATAATTTGGATGTATCCTTTGGGAAGTAATTACTCTTCATGAATGTAGGATGCCTAGCAATACACTAGAAACTTCATTAAAAAATCAATAGCCTTGGACAAGTATACAAGCTCTCTTTTATCATGTACTGCCCTATACCTTCTCAAGGCTATATAGAGGCTGCCAGAAAGACTGTCATTACCATATGCAAGCCCTCAATGTTGAAATTCTAAGAGCACTTTCTACCCTTTCAGAAAAATTGGATTCAATTTCCCTGAACTCACATGATAGTTTACAACAAGTTCTACAGCAACTAAGGCAGTCTTGTGGCCTCTACAGGCACTCTCAGATACACATGTAGTGCACACACATACATGATGTGGGAGTGTCATATATCAATCTGTTGATTTCATTGGTTAAGTAATAAACAAACTGCTTGGGCTCATAGCTTAGAACATAGGTGGGTGGAGTAAACATAACAGAATGCTGGGAGAAAGAGGAAGTGAGGTAAGATGCCTCAGACAGAGACGGACAGCTCTGCTCTCTGGAGCAGAGACGCCATGCTCCCGGCTCCTGGGCAGACACACGCAATGAAGCTCCGACCCAGGATGGATGTAGGCTAGAATCTTCCCGGTAAGCGCACCTAGCTGTGCTACATAGAATATTAGAAATGGGCTAGTCCAGGTGCGAGAATTAGCCTAGAAGAGGCTAGATAGAAATGGGCCAAGCAGTGTTTAAATGAATACAGTTTGTGTGTTGTTATTTCGGGGCAGAAGCTAGCAGGCGGCTGGGGTGCTGGGGATGCAGCCCTGCCGCTCTTATTACTACACATACATTTAGGTAATCAGTCATACATATAAGTGAATACGGAATAGAGAAGGATAAAGATTGGATTAATAATATACTCCAAAATGCAAGAGTTTAATTTTTGAACATACAAGGTTAACATTTCTCTCCCATCTCTCACTTTCCTTTCATCTACTGTCATTTCTGGAATCACTTTCCTAAATTCTTATTTTACTCTAGACCAAATTAAGACAAACATTATATACTCTAATGCTATGGAATATAACTCAAATTGACATTGCACTAAATATCTTCCTGTGATATATTTATTATAAATTTATTATAGCAGGTAAAAGATTGTAATACTCAGTTTCTCTATCTACAGATTGAGGAAATTGAGGATATTAATATTTCTGACCACACAAGATTTTATAAGAAAGTAAGTATACATAAGACAAGGTTTCCTACATGAAAACCTACTTAAAATGTTACTGATTATTGCCTACCATAGCCATTTTTGATACTACATTAAGAGTTTGAGTTTGTGATACATGGTTCCTATTAACTTTGTTACAGACTGAACTATTTTTAGTCACATAACAATCTTTAGCACATATGCCCACTTCCCATCCTGATCTCCCAAATCGTCATACCATAAGACAAAAATGTACTAAAATGTGGTAGATACATATTTTTTCATATTATTGTGTTAATGTTATTTTGTTCCATTCATTCATATTCTCAGAATTTTATTTGGATTCACATTTGAAGAACATAAAATTTAGATTTCTGAGGAATCATTGTAAGTACAGGATCAATGGGTTCAACAAAAATAAAATGTTAGGAAAAGCTTTAAAGGAAAATCTAGACTGAGTAAGTGAAAGACTAAGAGAGAGTTTATATCAGCTTGATAGATGCAATCAAGGAAAAACAGAAAACAAGAGCAAGGCAAAAAGATTACAGAATAAGGAACAGACAAAATTGAATCAAAGGAAGGAAATTAAGTCAGAAGTAGAGGAAATCAGAAGGTCTGTTGGTGAGTAGGAATGTCAGAGTCCTGGCAGGAGTAGAGCCCATGAAGTCTGTTTCTTAGAGAAAAATAAGATTATAATCTTAATAGTACGACATACTGAAAGAGATTCTAAAGCTATTGTAACTCAAGTATCCCATTTCCTAAAGAAAGAATCAAATGTTGATAATAGAAAAGCATATTATGTTCCCAAGGCCTCATTAGGTTGTTGTCCAATAAGAATAAAGCCAGAATTTCTTAGTGATTGGTTCTACTTGATTATTTCTGATAAAAGACCTTAATCAAAAGGAGTGATTTGATATAACAGATAAATGAGGCATAAGATTAACAAATTAGATCAACTGAGCATTAAAAAAGATAATCATTAATAAGTCTTGTTTTTAAAAGTTAGTTGGCATCATTTATAATTACAGAAAAATAGGAAACAATATAATTATGCAGTCATGGTAGTATGCCTATATAATTATGATGCAACTAGAAGATATCGTTTAAAATTCGTCGCCTAAAAGATTAGCATAGCAACAAAATGTTACATGTTATCAATGGAGAAAGTACTAAATGCAAAATTGTAGCATATGTATAATATCAATTATGTACAAAATATTAATGGAGATATAGAAGAAATACATCTGAATATGCTATGTATTCCTCATTCTATTTTCTTTTGAAATATTATCAGTAGTGGGTTATAATTAAGTACTTTTTTCATTCACAACACTCCATTCTTCTTTCCATGGTAATTCCCTTTATTCTGATTCTAATTGATATATATATATACTGGATTTGGGGTTCTCTTGCTTCAATGTGGCAATTTTGATGGGCCAATCAAGCTCTAGACCTTCATGTGATATGGGTTGAGAATTAAGATGTAAGTTATATACAGCTCAGCTGTCGACCTATCCAGATTTGCTTCTTTTATCCCTTTCATTGTTTTTATACCCAGGATCATTGCCTAACCAATATTCTACAAATATACCAGTGTATCAGAATATACTGCCCATGAACAATGCCAGAGAATGGACACTCCTTGAAGAGAAATAGGATTTGATTTATAAAAGATAATAAAGAAATGTCCTAAGCAAAATTATTAACACTTGAATAAAGTCATAAGTTTGAATGGAAAGATAACCAATTTGGATATATTGATCAAATTTGTAAAGTCAGAATAATTTGGAAGAAGAATTCAAACATCAGTTTCCCTGATAATGAAGCCGGTATTTATTTCTTTGTTTAGAGAAATTGTGTGGCTTTTTTTTTGTAAAATGCAAATATTCCACTTAACATTAATCATGAAACCTTAGCTATGCTAATATAAACATTGAGTTATGAGTGTTTGAGTTGATTCCTTAGTTGTATATGATGTTGTTCTTAAAGTAAATTTGAGTATCCTAGTGATTTTAAGTATAGTCAATTAAATTTTTTTATTTAATTGTTTGTGTGTCGTAGTAGAAAGTACTTGGAAATCATGAATACACCATAATTATTTGAATTTATGCGTACATAGATACTTGCTATATTTAGTCCTTGATTTGTTCATGTTATTAATATAAAAATAGAAATTTTAAGTTTTTAATTATATAAATACCTTTTATGAATCTTTCTACAGTACACTGGAAAATTATTCAAAATTGCTCTTGGTACAGTTTAAAAAAACTAATCTGGATTTAGAAAAAAAAACCCTCCTAAAATTTCGGACTAAACCAGTATTTCCCGCAGTCCTCAGCAACTTGAAACACTTCTCCTGGGTTTATTCATTTATTCTTCTCATTCTTCTAACATTTCATTAATCCAAAGAGTAATTTCGCTTACTTCACATAAAAGTTACTGTGCTGATCATTTGGAAGTAGTACTATAAAATGTCTTCTTAGGAATAGTGAGGGAAAGTTCAATAGATGCGGAGAATGAGGTACAAATGAGGGGGAGGTAGGATGAATGATAAATAATACTAAAGCTATTTGAAAAAGCATCTCGTCACACATGCCAGGTCAGGTTGGTTACCTATGGACTTTTCACACCCTTTCTATTCCCACAGAATTAATTCTCAGGGTCTCCCCTAACCATGTTGCATCTTCCCCTGGATTACCGCACTCCCTCAATTTTCCTCCCTACCTCTGTTCTCTATTTGACCACTAACTCAGGAAGATACCCCCCATTGAACCACAGGCCATGCCTACCAGCAGACCAGCTAGGCTGCTCATAACCCTTCTTCTACTCTTTCTGTTTCCTTAGACCCAGTTCTCAGGGTCACCTCTAGGATTGAAACTAAATGTCTTCTCTGTCCTTCACTTCTTCCAGCTTCCAACAATAGCAAGCACTCCCCATGCCGAGCAGGATAGTAAAACAGGTAACACATAGCCTGCAGTGGACACACTTTCTGAAAATTCAGAGAGAAGACAGAAACCAAGGGAGAACTTGGTAGCCAGGTCTGCTTTGATGTGTTAAATAGGCATCTTAGCCATTTTTCCCAGGTTTGAAATCTAACATTCAAGACAAAAAAGTAGAAATAGAAGCAATAAAGGAAACAAAAATTGAAGGAATCTTGTAAATAAAAACAAAATTAGGTATATGAACAGGATTACTGGGCAAGCTTTATTAACAGAAAATCACTGAATTTTCACTTTCACTCAGGCATTGAAGATAAAATAGTTGATCAAGAAAATGTTAAATCTAAAAATTTCCAGATACAGAACACCCAGGAAGAATGGAACACTATGAGTAGGATAAATTTAAGAATTACCAGAGTATAGGATGGAGAAAAATGCAAGTTTAAGGCCCTGAACATATTTTCAAAAAAAAATCATAGAAGAAAGATAAATTTTCTAACCTAAAGGAGATGCTTATAAAAGTATAAGAAGCATACAGAACACCAAAACAAACTGGACCAGAAAAAAATGTCTTCATGGCACATAAAACCAAAACACTAAACAAAAGAACAAAAAAGGAATATCAGAAGGTGCAAAGGATAATACCAAGTAATATATCAAAGCTGACCTATGAGATTTACACTTTACTTCTCAGTGAAGATGCTAAAAGCCAGAAGAACTTGGGTAAATGTGCTATAGACTCTAAGAGAAAACAGATATAAACCCAGACTACTATAGTAAGCAAAACTCTCAATCAAGATAGTCCATAATAAAGTCAAATTAAAGTTATCCACATACAAATAAAGGCACATAGATGTCTTAGAAGCAAAATCCCAAACCAGGGAGGTCAGCTTCATACACACACACACACACACACACACACACACACACACACACACACACACACACACACTTACCACCACCACCACCACCAGAAAACAACAACAAAATAACAAAAATGAGCAATTATTCTATCAATATTAATGACCTCAATTTTCCAATAAAAACACAGATTAACAAATGGATGAAAAACCAGAATCCATTCTTCTGCTGTATATAAGAAACAAAATTCAACATCAAAGATAGATATTAGTACAGGGTAAAGTTTTTCAAAAATGTATTACAAGTAAGTGGGCCTAAGAATCAAATTGTTGGAACAATTTTAATATCTAACAAAATAGAATTCAAACCAAAATTAATCAAATGATATGGAAAAGGACAATACATATTGATCAAAGGAAAAATCCAATAAGATGGCTTTTCAGTTCTTGACATCTGTGTCCAAAACACAAGGACTTTTGTAAAAAAAAAAATTGATAAAATTTAGATCACATATTGATCCTCTACACTGATAAAAATACTTCACTATTCTTCTTCTTCTCTCACTACTGTACATGTCATCCATGCACAAACTAAACAGAGAAATACTGAAGCTAACTGACATAAATCAAATGAACCTAACAGACATTGACAGAATACTGCATCAAAATTCAAAAGAATACCCCTTCTCATCCCCTCATAGAACTTTCACCAAAATTGTGCAAATTCTCAAACCAAAGAAAATCTCAATAGATAAAAGAAATCAAAATAAATCCCTATCTCAGACCACCATGGAATGAAGCTGAATATCAACAATAGAAACAACAGAAAATGTACAAACTCGTGGAAACTGATCAATTTCTACTGAATAGCAAATAGGTCAAGACAGACATAAAGAAATTAAAGACTTTCTAGAGTTCATTGAAAATGAATTCTCAATATACCCCAGTTTATGGGACTCAATGAAAATATTGCTAAGAAGAAAATTTATAGCTCTAAGTACCTATATAAATAACAAATTAAAAAAATAACATAGCCCAAATGCTGATCATTACATGGTATTTTTCAGCTTAACGGTATTATCATAGTTCTGGAAGAATCATCCTTGTGGGGCCCCATCTTCCTTTTGGAGACTTTAAAGTTACTGTTAGGTGTGCTCATTGTTCACTACAGAAACGTGATGGAGACTGAAATCCAAGATCATGTACAGAAAGGTATATAAAATCTTTTTCTAGAATTAGTACTCTATATGATCATTAATATAATGACAAAACATTTAGAATATGTATATGTTAATCTTATAAATTTTATACCTTAAGAAAGCTCTCATAGAGTCAATATAAAATTAAAGGATTGTGAGATTAGTGGTGATAAAATAATCCCTGAATATTTGTTTGTCTTTTGTCCCATATCAGGTTACTCTTTTGACATGAGACAGGGATTATGGATTTGATTTTAATAAAGATGTTTGTGTTTAGAGAAGGAGATAGCCACACTCCAACTCCCAAGCCAGCTTTCTTTAATCTTTAATTAGAATAAAAATACAAAAATACTATTTGAAGTATATATTGAGGAGAAGAGCAGAAACACACATTTCAGGAGATTTATGAGATTTTATCCTGTTGGAAATGTGATATAACAAGAGGCCTATTTACTCTTTTTCTTGGAATACTTTTTCCTGGGTGATTCATACTTTTTTTCAGATGTCTCATTCATCTAGTGGTCTTTGTATTCCATATCTGTATGCCTTTATTCTCCTGAAACGACAGAAACGAATCATTTCTTAGCCCTAATTTTAGGGAGATTGGTTCAATTGAGAATCGTTTGTTAGTTTTATAGATTAATTTAGATTAAATGGCCATGCTTTTAGATGAACTAACATCTCTCCTACTTGAAAGGTGTCTTTTGTTCAAATCAAATCTTTTTCAATTTTGATAGTATCTATAGATTTTCTTCTCCTGTGGAAACAAAAGAAAAAACCCTTTCCCAATGTAACACATGCCCTCGTTTCCATTCCAAGGTCAGCAGCTTTTTAAAGTATAAAATCTGATTTAGTTCAGTAGGTTTTTTTTTCTATTATCTATTGTCTCTCTGCAACTGTTATTGCTTTCTCATATAAATTTAGAAAATTCAAAGTTAGTCAAGCATTATGCAATCAATTTCTGCAGGTATTTATCATCCCATTATATTTATTCAACATATCCTTTGGAGTTTGATTTAATCTTTCTATAACTGTTGCCCTGAAGGATTGTGTGGTCTACCTATAATCTGCATTATATTGCAATAAACAGCAACAAAAATCATTCAAAAAAGAATTAGAAGAAGAAAGAGAAAACTGAGAAAATTGTTTCACTTTCTTAGAGATATATGCTAGAGAATTTTATGTCTTTATTTGTACTGGTATACTGGTATACCCATGATGACCATAACTACTAGCAAATGTGTAATTACAAAAACAGCCTTTTCCAAATTTAAAGCAGTTACCCATTGAAAACCAAAATATGTATCAATGGTGTGATATATTTATTTTCATTTTCCAAATTCTACAAAATGGAGCAAATCAACCTGCCAGATTTAATTCTCTTGAGTAACCTTTGGATTACTTCCTGCAGCGAGTGGTGTTCAATTGTATGTTGAACAAGTGGGACATTTCCTTATGTTTTCTTTGGCTTGTTGACACATGATAGAAATGTCTTTTTTTCAACTTTTATTATCAATGTGATTATTTTTATGAAATTCTGAGCCCTTAAGTCCATTTCCAAACAATAATTGATTAATTTCTGCACTAGAAAACTGCTAGAGAACCTGGCACTCATGTATGGAATCCTATGTGTGTTATGTATTTGGGATACATCTTATACCTGAATAAACAGTAAAGTAAATTCTGTATCAGTTGGAATAAATTCAGTGGTTTCAACATGCAAAACAATTCTTTCTGCATGTTGTGAATTGGCAACTATGTTGAGAGTTTCTTTAAAATATTTTAGTCCCATGAGAATAACATATAATTCTGAATTTTGGACAGAATCATAATGGTTTTGATTCACATTACTTAAATTTTCTGATATGTAACCTGCCTTTTCTCACTTATTTGCATCAGTATAGAATGTAGGAGCTCCAGTTATTGTTATTTCCCATACAATGTGAGGTACAATCCTGATAGTTTTCTTTATAAGTTGAATTTTCTTGTGTGGGGGATATTTGTTGTTAATCCCCCCCCCAAGATTATTCTAAGCTCTTTGACAAGGTATTTTCTGCCCATAATTTGTCAATTTCATCATATTAAAAGGTACTATAATTTCTTCTGAGTCTTTTCCTGCTAGTTGACAAGGTCCCAATTTTTCTTTTAGAATTAATTCAGAGACCTTTTCCACATAAGTTTTTATTTTTATTTTTTACTCAGCTTATGTGGTAAAAAGATGCATTCTAAGATGTCTTCTCTCTGTATTAAAATTTCTCTTGGGTAATGTTTGTGGATAATATGACCAGAATGCAGGTAAGATTTGGAACAACATGATCCACATATGCCTTCTATAATTTCTCTTTTATCAAAAGCTCCTGTATTTGTTGCTAAAAAGAAATCCAGAAAATGGAGAGTGATAACAGATCTAAGAGCTGTTAATAAGGTGTTTCAGTTAATGGAGTCTCCATAGTCTGGCATTCCTCTAGATGCCTCTCAGTGGAAGAATGGATAAAAAAGAAAGTGTCATCTAATTTAATTCCTTGGTTAGTGTTACCCCAAGATACTTTTTTTTTTTTTTATTTTTTGAGACAGGGTTTCTCGGTAGCTTTTGGTTCCTGTCCTGGAACTAGCTCTTGTGGACCAGGCTGTCCTCGAACTCATAGAGATCTGCCTGCCTCTGCCTCCTGAGTGCTGGGATTAAAGGTGTGCGCCACCACTGCCTGGCCCCAAGATACTTTATGCTATTTGTGGCTATCATGAAAGGTGGTGTTTCTCTGATTTCCCTCTCTGTTTCTTTATTCTTTGTGTATAAAAGGGATACTGATCTTTTTTGAGTTGATTTTGTATCCTGCCACATTACTGAAGGTATTTATTAGCTGTAGGAGTTCTTTGGTAGAGTTTTTGGGGTCACTTATGTACACTATCATATTATCTGCAAATAATGAAAGTTTGAATTCTTCCTTTCCAATTCAAATCCCCTTGATCTCCTTCTGTTGTCTTATTGCTTTTGCTAGAATTTCAAGCACTATATTGAAGAGGTATGGAGTGATTGGACAGCCTTGTCTTGTTCCTGATTTTAGTGGAATGGCTTTAAGTTTCTCTCCATTTAATTTGATGTTAGTTGTGGGCTTGCTGTGTGTTCTTTTTATCATATTTAGGTGTGAACTTTGTATCCCTAATCTCTTGAAGACCTTTATCATAAAGGGATGTTGAATTTTGTCAAATGCTTTTTCAGCATCAAGTGAAATGGTCATATGATTTTTTCTTTCAGTTTATTTATATGATAGATTACATTGAAAGATTTTCATGTGTTGAACCAGCCCTGCATCTCTGGGATGAAGCCTACTTCATCATAATAGATAATTTTTGATATGTTCTTGGATTCTATTTGCCAGTATTTTATTGAGAATTTTTGCATCAATGTTCTCATGTGAGAGTGGTTCGTCATTCTCTTTCTTGATTGAGTCTTTGCGTGGTTTTGGTATCATGGTAATTGTAGCTTCAAAAAAAGAATTTAGCAATTACTCTTCTGTTTTTATTATGTGAAACACATTAAGGAGTATAAAAGCAGTTCTTCTTGGAAGTTCTGGGAAAATTCTGCATTAAAACCATCTGATCCTGGGCTTTTTATGGTTGGGAAGTTTTTGATGACAGCTTCTATTTCCTTGTGATTTATACATCTATTTAAATGTTTCACCTGGTTTTGATTTAATTTTGGCATATGGTACTTACCTAAAAAAAGTCCATTTCTTTTACATTTTCCAATTTTGTGGCATAGAGGCTTTTGTAGTAAGACCTAATGATTCTCTGAATTTCCTCAGTGTCTGTTGTTATGTCCCCCTTTTCATTTCTGATCTTGTTAATTCTGTGTTCTCTCTCTGCCTTTTGATTAGTTTGGATAGGGGTTTGTCAATTTTGTTGATTTTCTCAAAGACCCAGCTGTTTGTTTCATTGATTCTTTGAATTGTTTTCTGTGTTTCTATTTTGTTGATTTCACCCCTCAGTTTGATTATTTCCAGTCTTCTACTCCTCCTGGGTGATCCTGATTCTTTTTTTTTCTAAAGCTTTTGGGTGTGCTGTTGCGTCTCTAATGTGAGCTTTCTCCAATTTCTTTATGTTGGCACTTAGTGCTATGAACTTTCCTCTTAGCACTGCCTTCATAGTCCCCCATAGGTTTGGGTATGTTATGTCTTTTTTTTTTTTTCATTGAATTCAAGGAAGACTTTAATTTCTTTCTTTATTTCTTCCTTGACTCAGGGGTGATTCAGTAGTGGACTGTTCAGTTTCCATGAGTTTGTAGGCTTTTTGGGGTTAGAATTGTTGTTGAATTCTAACTTTATTTCATGGTGATATGATAGTATACAGGTGGTTACTACAATTTTTTTTTGTATTTGAGGATGTTTGCTTTGTTATTGATTATGTGATCAATTTTTGAGAAAGTTCCATGAGATGCTGAGAAGAAGGTATATTCTTTTCTATTTGGGTGGAGTGTTCTATAGATGTCTATGAAGTCCATTTGATTCATTAGATCTGTTAGTTGTCTTATTTCTCTGTTAAGTTTCTGTCTGATTGACCTGTCCATTGGTGAGAGAGGAGTGCTGAAATCTCCTACTATTAGTGTGTGGGGTATGATATGTGCTTTGAGTTCTAGTAATGCTTCTTTTACATAAGTGGGTGCTTTTATATTAGGGGTGTAGGTATTCAGGATTGAGACTTCCTCCTGATGAATTGTTCCTGTTATGCGTATAAAGTGTCCATCTCCATCTCTTCTGACTGATTTTAATTTGAAATCAATTTTATTAGATATTAGTATAGCCACACCTGCTTGTTTCTTAGGTCTTTTTGATTTAAAAACCTTTTCTGAATCCTTTACTCTGAGGTATTGTCTGTCTTTGTGGTTGAGGTGTGTTTCTTGTAAACAGCAGAATGTTGGATCCCATTTTCTTTTCCATTCTCTTGTGACTTTTTATAGGTGAACTGAGTACATTGCCATTAAGTGATATTAATGATCAGCGGTTGTTAACTCCCCTTAATTTTTTTGGTGGTAGTGTTTGTGTGTTTCCCTTCTTTGAGTTATGCTGGTGGAGGGTTGTCAGATATCTATGTTATTATGGGTGTTGTTGCCTTCCTTGGGTTATGTGGTTTTTCTTTTAGTACTCTCTGTAAGGCTGGGTTTGTGGCTATGTATTATTTAAATCTGTTTTTGTCCTAGAATATCTTGTTTTCTCCAATGGTGGAGAAAGAAAGCTTGGCTGGGTACAGTCATCTGGGCTTGCATCTATGGTCTCTTAGTGCCTGCAGCACATCTATCCAAAACCTTCCGGCTTTCATGGTTTTCATAGAGAAGTCAGGTGTAATTCTGATATGTTTACCTTTATATGTTACTTGTTCTTTGCAGCTCTTAATATTCTTTCTTTATTCTGTGTGTTTTGTGTTTTGATTATTATATGGTGAGGGTTTTTTTTTTTTGATCTAGTCTATTTGGTGTTTTGTATGCTTCTTGTACCTTCATAGGAATATCCTTGTTTAGTTTGGGAAAGTTTTCTTCTATAATTTTGCTGAATATATTTTTGGGCCTTTGAGCTGTAATTCTCCTTTTTCTACCTCTATTATTCTTAGGTTTGGTCATTTCATGATGTCCTAGATTTCCTGGATGTTTTGTTTTAAGAATTTGTTGGATTTGCTATTTTGTTTGATTGATGAGTTTATTTCCTCTATAGTATCTTTAGCACTTGAGATTCTTTCATGTCTCTCTTGTATTCTGTTTGTTATACTTGTCTCTCTAGTTCCTGTTCATTTGCCCAGATTTTCCATATCCAGCTATTCTTCAGTTTGTGTTTTCTTTATTGCCTGGATTTTGGTCTTCAAGTCTTGAACTGTTTCCATTACCTGTTTGATTGCTTTTTCTTAGTTTTCTTGGGTATCCTTGGGGGATTTTGTAATTTCTTCAAGTCTTGAACTGTTTCCATTACCTGTTTGATTGCTTTTTCTTAGTTTTCTTGGGTATCTTTGAGGGATTTTGTAATTTCTTCTAACTTTTTGTTTGTCTGCTCTTCCATTTCTTTAAAGGAGATTTTTACATCCTGTTTAAGGGCCTCTATTATTTTTTATAGTTTTATGTTTAAAGTCATTTTCTTCTACTTCTTCTGGAATAGGGTTTTCAAGTCTTCCTGTTGTGTGTTCACTAGATTCTGGTGTTGTCATGTTGCTTTTCAGGTTGTTGGAGGAATTCTTGCATTTACACCTACCCATCTCTTTCTTCAACTACAGCCAGGAGAGTCTTGGTGTCTTGGTCCACTCTTTGCTGTTACTGACTGTATACTTGGGGGATTTTCTTGGTCTGCCCATTCTTAGGACCCCTCAGCACTGGATCTCAGATTCCCTCTGCCATTAAGCAGGTTGTGGTGGTGGATCTAAGGACCCGGCTGATGGAAAGGTGTGCTTGGGGGCAAGATTGGATGGGGTAACTTGAGAAAGCCAGTAGCTGGGGAGTCCCCTGATGGATGGCCAGAAACATTTAGGGAATTGGCGGGGGACTCTCCTCCATTTTCGGGACAGTCCAGTCAGGTGGGCATACACTAACCCCTCTGGATGTTTCTCCTTAGTACAGGAGCAGGGACTCTTGCTGGGCTAAGGACCTCTCAGAAAAAAGGATGGACTTGGAGGGGCAGGGTCATGTGCAGCAAAAAAGTTTTTGAAGCAGGAGTTGGAGGAGTCCTGTCCCGCATTCCCGGGACCATTTGTCCGAGTGGGCACACACTTACCTTTCTGAATGGATCTCTTCAGTGCAGGAGCAGGAACTCTTGCTTGGTCAAAAACCTTACAGACCTCAAATGGCTTTATTTTTGTGAATTCATATCCCAATTTTTGGATTCCAAATGTAAAATAAATAATAACATCCAAAAGACAGATATTATGGTTTAATCTTTTTATTTATTTATTTATTTATTAAGGATTTCTGCCTCCTCCCCGCAACCGCCTCCCATTTCCCTCCCCCTCCCCGGATCAAGTCACCCTCCCTCATCTGCTCCAAGAGCAATCAGGGTTCCCTGACCTGTGGGAAGCCCAAGGACCGCCCACCTCTATCCAGGTCTCCTAAGGTGAGCATCCAAACTGCCTAGGCTCCCCCAAAGCCAGTACGTGCAGTAGGATCAAAAACCCACTGCGATTGTTCTTGAGTTCTCAGTGTTCCTCACTGTCCTCTATGTTCAGCTAGTCCGGATTTATCCCATGCTTTTTCAGACCCAGGCCAGCTGGCCTTGGTGAGTTCCCGATAGAACATCCCCATTGTCTCAGTGTGGGTGCACCCCTCGCAGTCCTGAGTTCCTTGCTCGTGCTCCGTCTCCTTCTGCTCCTGATTTGGACCTTGAGATTTCTGTCCCGTGCTCCTTTGTCTCTGTCTCCTTTCATCGCCTGATGAAGGTTAATATTCATGAGGATGCCTATGTGTTTGTCTTTGGGTTCACCTTCTTATTTAGCTTCTCTAGGAACAAGCATTATAAGCTCAATGTCCTTTATTTATGGCTAGAAACCAAATATGAGTGAGTACATCCCATGTTCCTCTTTTTGGGTCTGGCTTACCTCACTCAGGATAGTGTTTTCTATTTCCATCCATTTGTATGCAAAATTCAAGAAGTCCTTGTTTTTTACTGCTGAGTAATATCTAATATGTATATATTCCATACTTTCTTCATCCATTCTTCCGTTGAAGGCCATCTAGGTTGTTTCCAGGTTCTGGCTATTACAAACAATGCTGCCATGAACATAGTTGAGCATATACTTTTGTTGTATGATAGGGCCTCTCTTGGGTATATTCCCAAGAGTGGTATTGCTGGATCCAGGGGTAGGTTGATTCCAAATTTCCTGAGAAACCGAAACACTGCTTTCCAGAGTGGTTGCACAAGTTTGCATTCCCACCAGCAATGGGTGAGTGTCCCCCTTTCTCCACAACCTCTCCAGCAAAGGCTATCATTGGTGTTTTTTATTTTAGCCATTCTGACAGGTGTAAGATGGTATCTTAAAGTTGTCTTGATTTGCATTTCCCTGATCGCTAGGGAAGTTGAGCATGACCTTAAGTGTCTTTTGGCCATTTGAAGTTCTTCTGTTGAGAATTCTCTGTTCACCTCAGTGCCCCATTTTATAATTGGATTGATTAGCCTTTTACGGTCTAGTTTCTTGATTTCTTTATATATTTTGGAGATCAGACCTTTGTCAGTTGCGGGGTTGGTGAAAATCTTCTCCCAGTAAGTGGGTTGCCTTTTTGTCTTAGTGACAGTGTCCTTTGCTTTACAGAAGCTTCTCAGCCTCAGGAGGTCCCATTTATTCAATGATGCCCTTAGTGTCTGTGCTGCTGGGGTTATACGTAGGAAGTGGTCTCCTGTGCCCATGTGCTGTAGAGTACTTCCCACTTCCTCTTCTATCAGGTTCAGTGTGTTCGGACTTATATTGAGGTCTTTAATCCATTTGGACTTGAGTTTTGTGCATGGTGATAGATATGGATCTATTTTCATTCTTTTACGGATTGACATCCAGTTTTGCCAGCACAATTTGTTGAAAATGCTGTCTTTTTTCCATTGTATACTTTTAGCTCCTTTATCGAAAATCAGGTGTTCATAGGTTTGTGGGTTAAAGTCAGGGTCTTATGGTTTAATCTTAAGATTAGAAAAGCAAAACATCCAGTCTCTTGCTCTTACCTCTACTTCAGACAGAAATGGGTGATCCTGCCTCGACAAGTCCTCAGACTGATAATGAGCTGAGACTTGTCTTCTCCCATCTTATATTCCTCTCTAGTGCTGGGATTAAAGGTGTGTGTCATCACTGCCTGGCTTGTATGGCTGCTGGGATTAAAGGTGTGTGTCATCACTGCCTGGCCTATGTGGCCATTCTGGTCTTCAGTCAAGTTTCAATTATTAAAATGCACAAATGATGTACCATTGTAGAATAATGTCACTAGACCCATATTTTTGTGGAAACATCACAGTAGAAGCTTCTTAGTATCAATGAAGGTGACACTAATGAGGACTAGTAATAGATGGTATGGAGTTTGAACAGGCCATCTTTTGTAACCAGGCAAAGCTTCTAGTGGTGGTACTGGTTTGCACTTACATGAGTATTTGGCAGAGGAGGTCCTTTGAAGATCCATAAAAAACACAGTTTAAAACTAGAAGTTCAGTCTGAAAACTAATAGTGGTCCCATTGCCAAGGACAAGTCACTGAACATAGAAAGTTCACTGAAAATAGAAAGGTTGAATGTTGCCAGCATGGACCCTTAATATACACATCCTAGTGTTTTTGCATGAGAAGGTAATCTTCAGGCAACATAAAGATACATCGTTTTACTAACACGGTCACAAGAGTCTTGAAGTACAATATTTACTGCCAGGGAATATGCTGGGGCAATAATGATACAGAACATGTAGAAGTGGACATCCAATATTTTGTTTAACTTCATTCCCATGTCACCAGAGGAAGTCCAGATTCTACACTGCCTGGGTGACCACGAACTGGAGAATGGATACCACAGGCACCTATCCTAGTGTCCAAATAAAACTGGTTAAAAAGAAATAGAGAGAGAGAGAGAGAGAGAGAGAGAGAGAGAGAGAGAGAGAGAGAGGAAGAGGAAGGAAGGAAGGAAAGGAGGGAGGAGGAAAGGATTCCTAAGGAAATTCTGCTGTACTCCTAGATTCATGCATTTTCCAGTTATAATCAGAGACTTCCTTAGGCACAGAAACCCACAGACAGACAATATGAAGAGAAGAAGTCTAACTTGGAGGTATCTATTGGGTCCCTCCCATGGGAAATCTGAGAATGTTATGGAAGAAGGGTAGAAAGGATTGTAGAAATCGGAAGAGGTGGAAAACACCAGGAGAATATGACCCACGGAATCAACTAAGCAGAGCTGTTATGGGCTCACAGGGACTAAAACACCAAGTGCCTTGGTCTGTACCAGGTCTTTTGCATATGTTATGGCTATCAGCTTGGTATTTTTGAGGTGCTTGTAACAGTGGGAGTGGATATATTTCTAATTTTTTGCCTGTTCATTGGACTTGTTTCCTCTTATCAGATTGCCTTGTCAGCCTCAATATGGGAAGGGCCTTTGCCTTGTCTTATTGTATCTTGCTTTGTCCTATGTAGATGTCATATCTTCTGTTGAGAATTCTTAGTTTAAACCTGTACCCCTTCTTAATGGGATTATTTGGTATTTTGATGTCTAGTTTCTTTTTTTGTTGTTTGTTTCTTTGTTTATTTTATTTTTTTTTAGTTGTTGCAAAAAAAATTACGCCTCCTCCCCGTTTCCCATTTCCCCCCTCCTCCTCGCAAATATCATCCCCTCCCCCGCTCCCCTACCCCTCTCACCCTCACTTTCAAGAATAAAGAGCAGATCAGATTCCGTGTCCTGTGGGAAGTCCAAGGTCCTTCTATCCAGGACCAGGAAGGTGAGCATCCAAACAGGCTAGGCTCCCACAAAGCCAGTTCATGTATTAGGATCAAAACCTAGTGCCATTGTCCTTGGCTTCTCATCAGCCTTCATTGCCCGCCACGTTCAGAAAGTCCAGTTTCATCTCATGCTTATTCAGTCCCAGTCCCGCTGGCCTTGGTGAGCTCCCAATAGATCAGTTCCACTGTCATAGTGGCTGGGTGCACCCCTCGTGGTCCTGACTTCCTTGCTAATGTTCTCCCTTTTTCTGCTCATCATTTGGAACTTAAGAGCTCAGTCTGGTGCTCCAATTTGGGTCTCTGTCTCTATCTTGATCCATCGCCAGATGAAGGTTCTAAGGTGATATGCAAGATATTCATCAGTATGGCTATAGGATAGGGTCATTTCAGGTTCCCTCTCCTCAGTTGCTCAAGGTACTAGCTGGGGACATCTCCCTGGACACCTGCGAGCCTCTCTAGAGTCAAGTCTCTTGCCAACCCTAAGATGGTTCCCTTAATTAAGTTATGTGATTCCCTGCTCCCCTGTCCACCCTTCCTTTATCCCAACCATCCCATTCCCCCAAGCTCCCCCATTCTCCCCCCATTTCCCCTTAGCCCCATGACACCTCACCCCCAAGTTCCCAGGTTTTGCCCTGCAATCTTGTCTACTTCCCATATCCAGGCAGATGACTATATGTTTTTTGGGGGGTTCACCTTCTTATTTAGCTTCTCCAGGATCACAAATTATATGCTCAATGTCCTTTATTTATGGCTAGATACCAAATATGAGTGAGTACATCCCATGTTCATCTTTATGGGTCTGGGATATCTCACTCAGGATAGTGTTTTCTATGTCCATCCATTTGCATGCAAAATTCAAGAAGTCATTGTTTTTTACCACTGAGTAGTACTCTAATATGTATATATTCCACACTTTCTTCATCCATTCTTCCATTGAAGGGCATCTAGGTTGTTTCCAGGTTCTGGCTATTACAAATAATGCTGCTATGAACATAGATGAACAAATGCTTTTGTCATATGATAGGGTATCTCTTGGGTATATTCCCAAGAGTGTTATTACTGGATCTTGGGGTAGGTTGATCCAGATTTTCCTGAGAAATCACCACACTGCTCTCCAAAGTGGTTGCACAAGTTTGCATTCTCACCAGAAATGGATGAGGGTACCCCTTCCTCCACAACCTCTCCAGCAAAGGCTATCATTGGTGTTTTTGTCTTTAGCCATTCTGACAGGTGTAAGATGGTATCTAAAAGTTGTTTTAATTTGCATTTCCCTGATCGCCAAGGAGGATGACCATGACCTTAAGTGTCTTTTGGCCATTTGAACTTCTTCTGTTGAGAATTCTCTGTTCAGTTCAGTGCCCCATTAAAAAACTGGGTTAATTAGCATTTTAAAGTCTAGTTTCTTGAGTTCTTTATATATTTTGGACATCAGACCTTTGTCTGTTGCAGAGTTGATGAAGATCTTCTCCCAGTCAGTGGGTTGCCTTTTTGTCTTAGTGACAGTGTCCTTTGCTTTACAGAAGCTTATCAGTTTCAGGAGGCCCCATTTATTCAATGTTGTCCTTAATGTCTGTGCTGCTGGGGATATGCGTAGGAAGTGATCTCCTGTGCCCATATGTTGTAGAGTACTTCCCACTTTCTCTTCTATCAGGTTCAGAGTCTTCAGCCTGATATTGAGGTCTTTAATCCATTTGGACTTGATTTTTGTGCATGGCGATAGATATGGATCTATTTTCATTCTTCTACCGGTTGACAACCAGATCTGCCAGCACCATTTGTTGAAGATGCTTTTTTTCTTCCATTGAATACTTTTAGCTCCTTTATCGAAAATCAGGTGTTCATAGGTTTGTGGGATAAAATATGGGTCTTCTACTCTATTGCTTTGATCGACTTCTCTGTTGTTATGCCAATACCAAGCTGTTTTCAATACTGAAGCTCTGTAATAGAGTTTGAAGTCAGGGATGATAATGCCTCCAGAATTTCCTTTATTGTATAAGATTGTTTTTGCTTTCCTGGGTTTTTTGTTTTTCCATATAAAGTTGATTAATGTCCTCTCAAGATCTGTGAAGAATTTCGATGGGATTAAAATGGGGATTGTATTGAATCTATAAATTGCCCTTGGTAGAATTGCCATTTTTAATATGTTGATCCTCCCAACCCAAGAGCAAGGGAGATCCTTCCATTTTCTGGTATCCCCCTCAATTTCTTTCTTCAAGTACTTAAAGTTCTTGTCAAAAAGATCCTTCACATTAGAGTTACCTCAAGATATTTTATGCTATTTGTTGCTCTCATGAAAGGTGATGCTTCTCTGATTTCCCTCTGTGCTTCATTTTCCTTTGTGTATAGGAGGGCAACTGATTTTTTGGAATTGATCTTGTATCCTGCCACGCTACTAAGTGTGTTTATCAGCTGTAGGAGTTCTTTGCTGGAGTTTTTGGGGTAGCTCATGTACACTATCATATCATCTGCAAATAATGAAAGTTTAACTTCTTCCTTTCCAATTCGAATCCCTTTGATCCCCTTATGCTGTCTTATTGCTATTGCTAGAACTTCAAGCACTATATTGAAAAGGTATGGAGAGAATGGAGAGCCATGTCGTGTTTTTGATTTTAGTGGAATGATTTTGAATTTCTCTCCATTTAATTTGATGTTAGCTGTCGGTTTAATATAAATGGCTTTTATTATATTTAGGTATGACCCTTGTATCCCTAATCTCTCTAAGACCTTTATCATAAAGGGATGTTGAATTTTGTCAAATGCTTTTTCATCATCTAATGAAATGATCATTTTTTTCTTTCAGTTTATTTATATGATGGATTACATTGATATATTTTCGTATGTTGAACCAGCCCTGCATCCCTGGGATGAAACCTACTTGATCATAATGGATAATTTTTCTACCGTGTTCTTGGATTCGGTTTGCCAGTATTTTATTGAGAATTTTCGCATCGATGTTCATGAGTGAGATTGGCCTGTAATTCTCTTTTCTCGTTGAGTCTTTGTGTGGTTTTGGTATCAGGGTAACTGTAGCTTCATAAAGGGAATTTGGCAATGACTTTTCTGTTTCTCTATTGTGAAATACATTAAGGAGTATAGGTATTATGTCTTCTTGGAAGTTCTGGTAAAATTCTGCATTGAAACCGTCTGGACGTGGGCTTTTCTTGGAAGAGAGGTTTTTTATAACAACTTCTAATTCTTCGCGACTAACAGGTCTATTAAGATTGTTCACCTGGTCCTGGTCTAACTTTGGTATATGGTATTTATCTAAAAAAGTGTCCATTTCTTTAACATTTTCCAATTTTGTGGCATATAGGCTTTTGTAGTAAGATCTAATGATTTTCTGAATTTTTTCTGTGTCTGTGGTTATGTCTCCATTTCTGATCTTGTTAATTTGTGTATTCTCTCTCCACCGTTTGATTAGTTTGGATACTGGTTTATCAATCTTGTTGATTTTCTCCAAGAACCAGCTTTTTGTTTCATTGATTCTTTGTATTGTTTTCTGTGTTTTTATTTTGTTTATTTCAGCCCTTTTTGATTATTTCCACTCTTCTACTCCTCCTAGGTGAGTCTGCTTCTTTTTTTTCTAGAGTTTTCAGGTGGGCAATTAAGTCTCCAATGTATGCTTTTTCCGTTTTCTTTAAGTGGGCACTTAGTGCTATGAATTTTCCTCTTAACACTGCTTTCATAGTGTCCCATAGGTTTGAGTATGTTGAGTCTTTATTTTCATTGAATTCAGGAAAGATTTTAATTTCTTTCTTTCTTTCTTCCTTGATCCAGGTGTGGTTCAGTAGTTGACTGTCCAGTTTCCATGAGTTCATAGGCTTTCTAGGGGTAGCATTGTTGTTGAATTCTACTTTAATCCACGATGATCTGATAAGACACAGGTGGTTACTAATATTTTTTTGTAACTGTGAAAGTTTGCTTTGTTACCGAGTATGTGGTCAATTTTCGAGAAGGTTCCATGAGCTGCAGAGAAGAAGGTATATTCTTTCCTATTTGGGTGGAATGATCTATTGATGTCTGTTAAGTCCACTTGATTCATTACCTCCGTTAATCCTCTTATTTCTCTGTTAGGTTTCTGTCTGATTGACCTATCCATTGGTGAAAGAGGAGTGTTGAAATCTCCTACTATTAGTGTGTGTGGTTTGATGACTGCTTTGAGTTTTAGTAATGTTTCTTTTATGTAAGTGGGTGCTTTTATATTAGGGGCATAGATATTCAGGATTGAGACTTTGTCCTGATGAATTGTTCCTCTTATGAGTAAAAAATGTCCCTCTCCATCTCTTCTGATTGATTTTAGTTTGAAGTCAACTTTGTGAGAAATTAGTATGGCCACACCTGCTTGTTTCTTAGGTCCATTTGCTTGATAAACCTTTTCCCAGCCCTTTACTCTGAGTAGATATCTGTCTTTGTGGTTGACGTGTGTTTCTTGTAAACAGCAGAATGTTGGATCCTGTTTTCATATCCAGTCTCTTAGCCTGTGCCTCTTTATAGGTGAGTTGAGTCCATTGATATTAAGTGATATTAATGACCAGTGGTTGTTAACTCCGGTCATTTTTTCTTTTCTTTTTTTTTTGTGGTACAGTTTGTGTGTTTCCCTTCTTCAAGTTGTGCTGGTGGTGGGTCATTAGATGTCTGAGTTATTGTGGACATTGTTGGACTCCTTGGGTTGTGATTTTCCTTCTATTACTTTCTGTAAGGATGGATTTGTGGCTATGTATTGTTTAAATTTGTTTTTATCATGGAAAATTTTGTTTTCTCCATTTATAGTGAACAAAAGTTTGCTGGGTATAGTAGTCTGGGCTTGCATCCATGGTCTCTTAGTTTCTGCATTACATCTATCCAGGATCTTCGGGTTCATGGTTTCCATAGAGAAGTCAGGTGTAAGTCTGATAGGTTTACCTTTATAAGTAACTTGGCCCTTTTCCTTTGCAGCTCTTAATATTCTTTCTTTATTCTGTATGTTTTGTGTTTTGATTATTATATGGCGAGGAGATATTTGGTTTTTTTGTTTTTGTTTTTTTTTTTTTGATCCAGTCTATTCAGTGTTCTGTATGCTTCTTGAACCTTCAAAGGAATATCTTTCTTTAGGTTGGAAAAGTTTTCTTCTATAATTTTATTATATATATTTTCTGGACCGTTGAGCTGTACTTCTCCTTCTTCTACCCCTATAATTCTTAGTTTTGGTCTTTTTATTGTGTCCCAGATTTCCTGAATGTTTTGTGATGAGAGTTTGTTGGTTTTGCTGTTTTCTTTGATCAATGTGTTTATTTTCTCTGTGGTATCTTCAGTGTCTTACATTCTTTCTTCTATCTCTTGTAATCTGTTGGTAGTACTTGTTTCTGTAGTTCCTGTTCGTTTACCCAGATTTTCCATCTCTATCCTTCCCTCGGTTTGTGCTTTCTTCATTACTTCCATTTCATTCTTCAAGTCTTGAACTGCTTCCCTTTCCTGTTTGATTCCTTTTTCTTGTTTCTCTCGGTTTTCTTAGGTATCTTTGAGTGATTTATTTATTTCCTCTACCTTTTTGTTTGTAATCTCTAATTGTTTATGGCAGTTATTCACCTCCTTTTTAAGGTCTTTTATTATTTTCATATAATTCACGTTTGAGTCGATTTCTTCTAATTCTTCTGAAGTAGGGTGTACAATTCTTCTTATTTCGGGATTCCTGGATTCTGGTGATATCATGTTGCCTTTCAGGTTGTTGGAGGAATTCTTGCATTGGCGCCTTCCCATCTCTTCCTTCAAATGGAGTCAGGAGAGGCCTGGTGTCTTGGTCCAAACTTTGCTGTGACTGACTCTCTGGGTGTATCTCCTCAGTGTAGAAGCAGGAACCGTTCCCATGCAGATGAAACTCCTCAGCACCGAAACATGGACGCCTTGTAATCCAATGACCCGTGGACAAACGGGCAAACTTGGGGGGCAGGGCGGGGTCGAGTAGAACACAGGAGACCCTGCCGCGCAAGCTGAAGGTGCCCATGCTCCCTTTGGAGGTCCTTGAGGCCTGCCGGGTAGGCAGGCACTCACCTCTCTGGGTGGTTAGCCTTAGTGTAGGAGCAGAAAACTGTTCCTGAGCAAAGGACCTAGCAGAAAATGCAGGCTTGGGGGGGGGGGTCGTGTATAAGAAAGACAGCCCTGCAGAAGGAGCTGGGGGAGGGCGGTATGTGCTCTCTTCCGGGACAATCTGCCCCTTGATAGCACACACTCACCCATCCAGATGGAGCTCCTCAGCACCTAAACAGGGATGGCTGGTAGCCCAGTGAGTCGGGGACAAAAGGTGATGTCTAGTCTCTTGAGTTCTTTATATATTTTGGTTACCAGTCTTTTGTCTGATGTGGGTTTGCTGAAGAACTTTTACCATTCTGTAGTCTGCCATTTTGTGCTATTGATAGTGTCTTTGCCTTACCGAAGCTTTTTAATTTCAAGAGGTTCCATTTACTTATTGTTGCTCTCAGTGTCAGCACTATTTGTGTTATATTCAGAAAGTGGTCTCCTTTGCCAATGAATTCAGGACTACTTTCCACTTTCTCATCTATCAGGTTCAATGTAGTTGGATTTCTTTCTTTTTTTTTTTTTTGTTTTTTTTTTGTTTGTTTGTTTTTGTTTTTCGATACAGGGTTTCTCTGTGGTTTTGGAGCCTGTCCTGGAACTAGCTCTTGTAGACCAGGCTGGTCTCGAACTCACAGAGATCTGCCTGCCTCTGCCTCCCAAGTGCTGGGATTAAAGTCGTGTTCCACCACCACTCAGCTAGATTTCTTTTGAGGTCTTTGACCAACCTGGACTTGAGTACTGTGCATGGCCATAGATATGGGTTTATTTGAAATCTTTTAATGCTATGCTAGCACCATTTTTTAAGATACTTTCTTTTTTTCCATTGTACAATTTTGACTTCTTTCTCAAAAATCAAGTGTTCATATGTATGGGAATTATGTCAGGTCTTCAGTTAGATTCTCTTGATACATATGTTTGTTTTTATGTCAATACCAAGCTGTTTTTTTTTATTACTGTAGTTCTATATTGTAGCTTGAAGTCAGGAATAGTAATGCCTCCAAAATTTCCTTTATTGTACACAATGGTTTTAATTATCCTGGGATTTTGTTGTTGTTGTTGTTTTTGCATATGAAGTTGAGTATTGCTTTTTTGAGGTATATGAATTATCTTCTTGAGATTTTGATGGACATTTTATTGAATCTGTAGATTGCTTTTGGTAGAATTGTCATTTTTATTATGTTGATCCTACCTATTCAAGAGCATGTGAGATCTTTGCATTTTCTGATATCTTCTTCAATTTCTTTCCTCAAAGACTTAAATTTCTTTTCATATAGGTCTTTCACTTGTTTGGTTAGAGTTGCCCCAAGATTTTTATATTATTTGTGGCTGTTATAAAGGTGCTGTTTCTCTGATTTCTTTCTTGGCCCTTTTATCATTTTTATTTAGGAGGACTACTGATCTTTTTGAGTTAATTTTATACTCCATCACATTACTGCAGTTTTTTTTTAATCAGCTGAGGAGTTCTCTGGTAAAATTTTGGGGGTCATTTATGCATACTATCGTATCATCTGCAAATAGTGACAGTTTGACTTTTTGTTTCTAAATTTTATCCCCTTGATCTTCTTTTATTTTCTTATTGCTCTAGCTAGAAAATTGAATACTATATTCAATAGATATGGACAGAATGGACAGGCTTGGTTTGTTCCTAATTTTAGTAGAACAACCTTGATTTTCACTACATTTGTTTTGGTGTTGACTAACAGCTTTCTGTATATTGCCTTTATTATGTTTATGTATGTTCCTTGTATCCCTGATCTCTCCAAGACTTTTTATCATGAAGGGCTGTTGGATGTTGTTGAAGAGTTTTTAGCATCTAATGAAATGTTCATGCCATTTTTTTCTTTCAGTTTGCTATATGTTGGATTGCATTGACAATGTTGTGCATGTTGAACCATCCCTGAATCTCTAGGAAGAAGCCTTCTTGATCATGATGGATGATGTTTTGGTGTGTACTTGGATTCAGTTTGCCAGTATTTTATTGAGTATTTTGCAGCAATATTCATGAGGGAGATTGGTCTGTAATTCCCTTTCTTGGTTGAGTCTCAGAGTAGGTTGCTGTGTTTCCCCTTTTCTTCCTGATTTTGTTAATTTGGATATTCTCTCTCTGTCTTTTGGTTAGTTTATGTAAGGATTTGTCTATAATGTTTATTTTATCAATGAATCAATGTTTTGTACTGTTCTCTTTGATTCAATGGATTTTAATCCTGAGTTTTATTATCTCCTGCCATTTGTTTCTCCTGGGTAAGTTTGCTTCTTTTTGTACTAGAGCTTTTTGGTCTGCTGTTAAGTTTCTTGTGTGAGATTTCTCCAAATTCTTTTTATAGGCACTTAGTGCTATGAACTTTCCACATAACACTACTTACACTGTGTCCCATAAGATTGTATATGTGATGAATTCATTTTAATTAAATTTCAGAAGGTCTTTAATTCATTTCTTTATTTTTTTCTTTGACTCAAAGGTGGTTCAGTTGAAAGTTTTTCAGGTTCCATGAATTTGCAGGCTTTCTGTAGTTTGCATTGTTGTTCAAATATAATTTTACCCATGGGAGTTTAATAAGATAAAAGTGGCTGTTTAATATTTTTTGTATTTGTTGAGATTGGTTTTATTACTGAGTATGTGGTCAGTTTTAGAGAAGGTTCCATAAGGTGCTGAAAGATATATTATTTTGTGTTTGGGTGGAATGTTCTTTAGATGTATATTTAGTTCATTTAAGTCATGATATCTGTTAGTTACCTTGTTTCTCTGTTAAGTTTCTTTCTAGGAGACCTATCCATTGGTGAGATCTGGGTGTGGAAGTCTCCTGATATTATTGTGTGGGGTTTGATGTGTGATTTAAGATTTAGTAATGTTTCTTTTCCAAATGTGGGTGCCCTTGTATTTGGGGCATAGATGTTCCAAACTGAGACTTCATCTTGATGGCTTTTTCCTTTGATAAGCATGAAATATCCTTCTCTGTCTTTTTTGATTAATTTTTGTTTGAACTCTATTTTGTTATCTATTATAATAACTACACTGGGTTGTTTCTTAGGTTCATTTGATTAGAAAATATTTTCCCAAGCTTTTACTTTGAAAAAATGTCTGTCTTTGAAGGTGAGATGTATTTCTTGTATGCAGCAGAAGAATGGATCCTTTTTTTCATATTCATTTTCTTAACCTGTGTTTTTTTTGGCAAATTGGGTATTGATATTAAGAGATATTATTTATAACCAATAATTGCTTATTCCTATTATTTTGATTTTAGGAGAGGGAAGACTGGAGGATGGAGGGTGGAAAGGGATGGAAAGGGAGAAGGAGAACATGAGGGAACATGATGCTCAAAAAGGGAGAAGGACAGAGAGGGAGAGAAAGGAAAAATATATCTTGATTGTGTGAGCCAGTAAAGGACTAACCAGAAACATAGAATTAGGAAAATTGCCAGGAATCCACCAGGATGACCCCTTCTAAAACTCTAAGCAACAGTGGAAAGGACTCCTTAGCTGTTCTTCCTTGGTAATCAGAGTATTGATTATTTTAATGGGCATCATAGACCCTTCATCCAGCAACTGATGGAAGCAGATACAGAGATTTACGGTGAAGTGTAGGTGGAGGCTGCTTGTTCTTTCCTTGTTGCCCAGACCCAAAATAATTGCACAGAAACTATATTACTTACAACATTGCTTGGGATATTAATTCGGGCCTCTTATTAACCAACTTTTACATCTTAAATTAATCCATTCTTATTATTTTGTACTTTACCAACAGGCTTATTGTTTGCTGATAAGGTTCTGAGCATCTGTCTTTGTCAGCTATATAGCATCTATCTGACACTGCCTTCTTATCTCCTCTCTCTCTGCTTGGAATTCTCACCTTGGTCTATTCTGTACTGCCATAGGCCCAAAACAGCTTCTTTATTATCCAATAGTAAAAAAAACACATTTACAACATATAGACAGGAAGCCCACATCATCTTCCCTTTCCTGTCTAAATGAAAAGGAATATTTTAATTTTAACATAGGAAGACTGCATATAGCTAAAGAGTTATTAAGTATGAATTACAGTTACAATATTCATATATATTCTATCTGTTATCATAACTAAGAAAACTATAATTAAACATCTATTCTTTAATTCTATAAAAGGCCCCAAAAGGATATAATATTACTTTAGTTAACAGGAAGTACATTGTAATCAACTTTTGAAACTCTAGAATTGACAGAGACATCTCATTGCCTGGACAGTTACCCATGGTTCTTCTGTAACATTGAAACATCCATCTTTAATCTACAGGCCCATAGTATCTGACAGACATTTCTATGAGTCAGAAAATTTCAAAAACAGTTCCACCTATATTGGCAGTTTGTCAGTCACTCTCTTTTGTGTTTTGCAGAATGTCTTGCAGACTTTTTCCATGAAGCAGGAACCTTGAAGGACTGTTTTATCTTCTTTAGGCAAATTTAACAGTCATTTTTCTGTGGCTCCTGCATATCCAGTTCATACAGCATACCATGCAATCCAGGCAAGAACAGTTGTTGTTGTTGTTTTTCTCAAATGGCTACCCTTGTCACATTGTAGGCAAATTTTATGATGAGTTTCTTTACTGCCCATCAACCTCTCTGAAGTAATTGATGCTGATAGAAGGAGACATGCCTCACTGTCAAGAAAAGTCTGTTTTTAAAATGCCATATTCTGTATGTCTTTGAATGATTTGAAGAATACCTTTCCATCTGAAATATATCTTTGTACATCTAGAAAACCTAACTAACACAACTAGAAGCTTGCCTATTATAGCTGACTATCTATTAACCTGTATTCCTTAAATATACATTACATTTTTAAATGAGCTGTACAAATGCAATACCTTAAACAAAAGCAAAAATACATATAAAATTGACTTTAATTTTGTATCAATAGACAAAGATCCATACCAATGTAAAGTATTCATCTCTATAGCATATCCTCTTTTAAATGTAAAAAAAAAACATTTATAAGCAATCATTTAGGGAATTAGGGCATTGTTCTATAAACTACATCCTGATGCTTGGGGATGCTGGTAATCAGGTCTTTCACAGCACACAGGGGGAATCCCACATCAGCAAGGCACTGCACTGAGCTACCAGAAACTAGTCCAAGAGAGGGAGGAGCAATGTTATAAACAAAGGGGTCAAAACCATGATGGTGATATTCACATAAACAGCTGACTTGTGCTTGAGAGAACTCACTGACTCTGGACTGATAATGGGGAAAACTGCATAGGACCAAACTAGGCCTACTGAATGTAGGGGACAGTTGTGAGGCTTGGGGAGTCTCTAGGGCCACTAACAGTGGAACCAGGATTATCCCTAGTGCTTAAACTGACGTCTTGGTCCACACTCTCTCTAACATGGGACTTTATACATGCTAGGCAAGCACTCTAGCAACTAAGCTGTATCTCTGGTTCTCTACTTTTTTTTCCAGTCAAAGTAAAAAGAAAGAAAGTTCTCAATGATTTTTGGGTCAGGGCAGCCATAATCATTGAATATATCAGTCATGAGAAGACTTCTATTATTTCACAGGATCAGACTGTGACTATTTCTGGCATTCAATCAGTGTGGGTCTCATCTGGAGAAAGGAGCCTATCTCTAGGCAGAATATTGATAGCTAGGGAAAGAAAAGACTCTGGAGCCAAACTGAATATTTATCACCCTCTTTTATATAATGGTGCCCTCATTTTATTATCTGTAAAATGATCATGATGGATTGATTATATTACAATACATTTTCTTATCCTAGTATTTAATAAATACATAAATACTTGATGAATAGCCAGTGCTATAATGATAGTTACTGTTACCTTCTTCAATAACAGTTATTTCTGATCACTGTTTCTTTCTTAGATTCCTAGCTTCTCAGATTTTGATTTGATCTATTATATTTATATCTGTCACTTAGAGGTTAATTTTCGTTGTCCTTAGATCTTGCCCCAAAGATAGTAAGAAGAAACATAGGTCTCTTAACCCATTGGCCATTCTAGAGTCAACAAAGTATTTCCTATTTTCACTTTGCTTTTGAAAAATTTTACAAATAAAATATCTATAAATCATGAGATAAATTTTAGAAACTTGCAGATCAAATACCACTGATGGTATATTCTGTGGAAGCACAGCTGTTGGGTTGAAGACATGGATAGGTGGCTAAAAGCGTGAACTGTTCTTCCTGAAGACTCAAATTCCATTCCAAATATCTATATTGCCAGTCTCCCAGCTTCCTGTCATTCCAGCCTCAAGAGATCCAAAACCTCTGACTCCTGAGAGCACCAGAAGTCATATGCACATATCCCTCCAAGGTACATAAGTAGACAAGATTCAAAATGATTAAAATGTCTTTATAAAAAGCCCCATTTTTACATCAAAGTGACTTAAAAATCTCAGTTGAAACTAAAAATCTTTTTCAGAATAAATTTTTATATAAGCACTGTGTAGACTGAGTGATTCAACCAGCCTCACATTGAACTATTTTGTTGATGTTTCCTTCTCCTGAGTAATTTCTGAGTGAGTCATAAACACTTAGAAAATTCAGGAAACAATGACACAGATATGATAAAAACCCTTGGTTAGCTCAGTAGGCCGTGCTCCTGAAGGGCAAAACATAAATATCATTTATCCTTGTTCTTCTAGGTGTCTTTCAGGTACAAAGGAAATAATAAGCATATTTGGTAAATGAATAAATAATTAAATAACTAAGTGTTGACTTAATTAGATCAACATAGAAAAATGCACATGAGGCTCTATTGCAAATATGTTTATTCATAAACATTCACCAAAATATTTTATGCATTCTTAATATGAAAACAGAATTAGGGCCTCACAAGACCAGAATGCACTCAGTGAATCATTTGGGTGTTTGCAGGCCAATCAAGATAATACTGCTTCTAATTGGTATTCCTGAAAGTGGTTAATTTTTTCCCTATGCTTGACTTGTAAGCACTCAGGTGCAAAATTCTTTCTTGCCTTTAAGAACATCTTAGGAATTAGTCCCCTTCTGAATCTTGGAACCAGAGTCCCCCCACTGATGGGTAAAAATGGGGAAGAAGCATTTCAGCACGCATGGGCACAGGCCTGTCGCAATGAAGATTTATTAGATCCAGCCAACCAAGTGATCACTAGAAGCAATCAAAACAATGAATTTCCAGGGTGGGTTCAGCAAGTATTTCTTCTGTTCAGTAAGCCTATCCCACTCCAGTCTACTACACAGCAGGGTTCAGAAGACATGGGATCCTGTATTTGCTAGTCCAGATCTTGCTTGAAGGTGTTGACCTTGAAAACCCTATGACTTTGGAGATCAATTTTTGTTTATAAATGGCTTTAAACTGTGGTGCTCGGTGGAGGTCTTTGGGATTTGTTTGGCTGCCAGCTCTAGCTGCTGTTTGAAAAGAGCAGCACCATATGCAGCACATGCATATTCAATGGTGTAGCTCTTCCTGTGGGAAGGGGAGTGCCAGGGCTCAAGGCTCAAAATGTGAATTTGCATCTCACTTTGCATAAATTTGCATGCAGACTTCATAAGCCTCTAATTTCAAGTATGTAAAATGAAACGAATCAATGCAATCTACTGCAATTGTTTTCCAAGGCATTAATCACATGAAACACATCCCAGCTTTCCTTAACCAATTAATTTAATCACACCCAAGGTTAGCAGAGACAGGGAAGTAATGAATAATGGCTGCTAAGTGCCTGGCCTAAGGTTGGAAGGATTTATATATATGTATATACAGCCTCTGTTCTTTGCCAGTATGTCTTTCTACCAATCCTACACCTCTGTGGAAAATATATTAACATTTTTAAAATATTATATTTTGTTGCACGGCCTAATTCCAAAAAGTTATTCATCTCTATTTCATAGAATTTAAAAGGGGCTATGTGACTAATTCTGACAAATGAACTGTGAGCAGAAGTGATATATGTCCCATTGAAACAGAAGCTCTAAGAGCTAAGACAAGGTTCAGTGTGTCATTGCCTGGTATCACAATATAAGCAATATTCTGTTTGGAGGTTACATCACGTTTTTAAAGATAGACAAAGACCGAGAAAAGGAGAGTTACACATATCTCCTTGAGGGTTGTGCAGGAGAAGAAAGAAATATAGCCATGTGGCATATGTTGGCATGTTCTTTGCTATAATATAGCTAAAGTTTGGTAAATCATAATGGATGTATACTTTGAATCAGTAGAAGGAGATATAATTTGGTTCCAAAGGTTTTATCAGCTTTGCTTATGTTAACAGCACTGAGGCAGAGGAAATATATTGTACAGTGTATTCCATATTACTAACAAACATATGTAGCTGAGGAAACATTGTTCATGCTCCTTACACTATTCCATATAAAATAGATATTATATATGCCCTATTTGAGTAATAGGATAGACTATTTAAAATTTTTAATATTGACAAATCCATAAAAATTTGTTCAATTGTTGAGACAGAAACCATTTTTTTCTTTGTGAAACTTTGAAATTCTTCATACCAGACCATAAAATAAAACTCAATTAAGCACAATTTTTTAAAAAAACCCTTTTTTAGTACATTTCAATTCACTATTAAATTAAGGTGGATAAGATTAAAAGGGCTACCCAGTGAGTAATCAAATGATGAAATTTTAAACGAATCTGAAAAATGAGAGTTTTGCTCTGTTTTCGAAATTAAAACACATGAATAATTAAAAAATAATACAGGATATAGATGACAGAAATTCAAAGTACAATTTTCTTTGAACCAGTCAATCCTAGCCTTTTTGCTTCTGTCCCACAATGTTGTCCTTCAAATTCCAAATGTGCAACAGTGTGTCACTGACCTTAAGAAAGCAGAAAGTCAAGCAAAGAAAACATGATATTGGTTTATTTTTATTCTGATTTATATTTTCAGAAGAGAAGGACCATTAATCATAAATCTATAACTTCTCATTCTTTCCCCAAGCACACACACAGCTGGTTTATCAGTAATCACTATAAAATTAGTGATTTCAAAGTTGCTTTGAAACTTCCACAGTCCTGTTACAAAATTAGTTTGCTTTCTTAGAGAAAGAAATGACAGAATTTTCTACTGTGTGAAATGAACATCAAGAACAGAAGATAAATATTCAGGGACAAACCATGAGGAAGAGAAAATGGAGTAATTTCTTACCAAAAGAGTGGAAATTTAATTTACTTCTTCCAATGGCCCAGAAGCACACTCACATCTTGGATCATTTTTTTAGTATGATTTCTTCCAGGGGAGTGATAGCTCCTGAGTGTCTTTAGATATGAAAACTACAGAGCTATGATGTTTCTTAACTAATTTAATGGTTATGAAAACTACTGGGGACTCCTCATTCCAGAAGTTTCAGAAATAGTGAAAAAAGAAAGCATTTGATCTTTAAAACTGGCATAGCCCTAAAAATGCTTTAAATTTATGAATGACTAGAAGTACAGCTCAGGAGAGGGCTGTTTAATTAGCATGAAAAATATATCTTGGATTTGAGGTATTTAAATCACAGAAAGGGTGGAGAAGTACAATGGAGTCCTTTACAACTAATATTTCTCAAAAAAATCTAGATTTTATTTCCAGATTGTTTTGCACTAGAATCAAGTACATTCTTTTTTATAAAGGTAGAGCCTGAGAATGTTCTGGCAATTTTGTGGTCCTACAATGTTGCTTCAAGAAAAAGCAGAATTGTACAGTCCTTTAAAACTGTCTTACCATAGCCATTCAGTATTCTGATTGTTCACAAAGGAGGAGCTGGGTTTGGGGGCTAAAGTTTAATTTGATGAATAAGCCAACATTTTCCTACCTTTTTGGAAGATAACACACAATATCTAATTTCATTTTATTAAAAGATGTTCTTCTACTGTGTATTTATTTTAAATCAAAAGAACTTTGTTATGAACAACATGTATTGATATCATCAGAATTAAAGTTGTTGGTGATAATAGATGTTAGAACAGAAATTCTGAAGCTGTGACATTTCATACTGAGTTTTAAAACTTAATTACACTTATATTAATTAATCCAGTAGCACACATGAAAACCTCAATGACAGAGGTAAAACTAACAAAACAAATTTATATTCAGCTTTATATTATGTTTCACATTTCATGTGTCCTTACCTGTATTTTGTCCTTCCTCAAATTTCTTGGTGAAAAACAGTTTAATTGAGATAGGATTATATTTCAAAATAATTTTAATTTACCTTGCCCTGATGGCTAGAGATAGGAATACTTTTCAAAATAGTTACTAGCCATTTGTATTTTTATATGTTTTTCAGAATTATTTATTAAATTTTTCATGCCATTTGTTGAATACAGATTTATATCCTTGAAATGTAATTTTTGCAATTTTTGTAAATTTTGGATATTATCCCCTCGTCTGAATTAAGCTAATAAATGTTGATTCTGTGGGATGTCTATGTGTTTGCCTGATAGTTTCTTAAGCTGTACATAAACCTTATTTTTGTGTATTCTCATCCATTGTTTCTTGGGGCTATTTTCTCTGTTTTTGATGTCTGTTCAGAAAACTCTTGTCCATCCCAATTTCTTGAATAGTATTTATTATGTTTTCTTCCAGATATTTTAACATTTATGATATTGTTTCTTTTTTGCATTTCTGATTTTAAATTAGAGTTTTTGGTTCATATTGAGTTGATTTTTTTTCAGATTTAATTCACCTTATATCTTTCTCATATAAAAACTCTATGTGGTAGCCACCTCTGGAGATGTTGGTGTGGTTTTCAAAAAGTCGTCAGTGTATTTTTGATAGAGAGACTCAGTGAATACAGTCTATTTACAGATGTTGGGGGTTAGGAAACTTTAGGTTTTGGAGACAGCACCTAAGTTGTCCTTGCAAAGTTGTTCAGGGTGCAGTGGAGTCCTTAGCTTTCTGTCATCAATGTCTGGCAGCAGCAGCAGCTTTTTGGGCACAGGAGCCCAGACAATGCCTGTGCCTCTGGGGTCAGGGCCTTCTGTGATCTAGGATGGGCTCGTCAATCTTATTCTCCTAATAACCTCCCCAGACATGGGAAATGGGAAACTTGGCCAAGATGATGGCCCCTCAGATGGCAGTGGCTACCTTCTTAAAGCACTTAACAAAGACCAGGATGACCACTGCAGTTCCCAAGAGTGACAAAAATCCTTGAACCTTGTCTGCTGTCCAGTCCAGGTCAGCTTCTGCAGAAACAAAATCTTTAGAATCTTACAGTATAGTGACATATAAAAAAAACAAAAATCAATAATCTCAGATTTCTTGTTGGTCAAGGACAATAGGATCTTCTCCTCTAGGGATCAGTTTGATTTTCTTGACCAGACAGTGTTACTCAGTGAAGAGGATCCACTCTTTCTCTTTGAGTTTACCTTCTCATATCCTGTAACCATGGCCACAGCTTGGCTATGATAGTGGCCATTAGACTACTGTAGAATTCTCAGAAGACACAGGTGCATCCTTTCAAGTCTTCTTCATCTCCTACCTTTCTGGCCCTCTCTTGGCAACACCACACCCCTGCACTGCTGCACAGATGTCATCTGCCCTTTGGTGCTTTAGGGGAAAGAAGAAGAATTGGTTTTTCACAAGGCGAAATATATGAATCTGCTTTCATCTTCTGTACATAGAAATCCATCTTTGCCAGCGCCATTTGCCTTATGTATAGGCTTTTCTTTCCATTATAGGTTTGCTTCTTTTGTCAAAAAATAAAGGGGGCATAATTTTGCCATCTTATTTCTCAGCCTTTTCTTCATCGCATTCCATTGGTTCACTTATTTTTATGCCAGTACCAGGCTATCTTTATCTCTATTGGACTCCAGTACAACTTGATGTTGGGCATCACAATAGTTTCAGCATTATATTTACTTCTCAGAATTTCTTTAGCTATTCCGGTCTTTTGTGGTTACATGTGAAATCTTGAATTTTCTTTTCTAAATTAGTTTAATATGACTTTGGAGTTTTGATACATATTTCATTAAATTCCTAAATTACTTTTGGTAATATAGTCATTTTCACATTATTAATTCTGCCAATACAGGAACGTGAAAGATCTTTCCAGCAACCAGTATCTTTTTTAATCTAATGCTTCAGTGTCTTGAAATTTTTGTTGTAGAGGTCCTTCTCATTTTGGTGCATTTGGTACTTCTAGAGAAATTGTATACTTTTCCTTTATACTTTAAGATTTTAATTACAGTAGGAATTTTCTCAGGTGTAGACTAAAATAATGAGCAGGAATGTTGCCAGTATTGAACTTTGAATCAACACAACCTTCCTCAGTCCTTACGTGTTTAGGATTTTTCCTGTTCTTAATGTTTCTGAAGTTACTCATGTAACTTTACAGCCAAATTGGTGGTAACTTTCCACTGTTTTGCAGTGAAGCTTTGGATATAACCTCTGATCTCAATGTCACCATAATTTAGTCACTCTTAATATGCCCATTTTTTGGAACACCAACTTTTATTGCTATAATAATTCTCGCATTATTTATAGATAATAGATACCAAAAATATCGACCTTCAGGACTGGTACAAGATGTATTGAGTCAGACTTTTTTTTTTTTTAATTCGGAGATGAAATTTCAACTCTTTTAAATTTTGTTACAGACAGCTAAATTAAAATTTCCAAAGTTGTCTGAGACATATAGGAACATGAGTATTGCAAAACCATAAATGTGATACTGTAAAGCTTATCATGAGCACAGAGAAAACCTAATGCAACCCTTATGGTATGTAGGAAGGAAGACCTTTGTCAGAGTTTCCCTGAAGTAAGAGATACAAAGTAGAGTTCCAGGGACACACAGATTTCAACCTGAAGCTGAGCAACACCCATGGAATTTTAAATTGATACTATTTTGCTTTTATTTCTGTGAAACTAGTGAAGTTATTTTTCTATTGACAAAAGAAAAATAAGAGAAATGAAATAGATGTACTCACTCATAATTGGCTTCTAACCATTAATAAAGGACATTGAGCCTATAATTCGTGATCCTAGAGAAGCTAAATAAGAGGGTGAACCCAAAGAAAAACATATCGTCATCCTCCAGGACATTAACCTTCATCAGGCAATGAAAGGAGACAGAAACAGAGACCCATATTGGAGCCCCGGACCGAAATCCCAAGGTCCAAATCAGGAGCAGAAGGAGAGAGAACACGAGCAAGGAATTCAGGACCACGAGGGGTGTACCCACATACTGAGACAATGAGGATGATCTATCAGGAACCCACCAAGGCCAGCTGGCCTGGGTCTGAATAAGCATGGAATAAAACCGGACTCGCTGAACATAGCAGACAATGAGGACTGCTGAGAAGTCAAGAACAATGGCACTGGATTTTGATCCTACTGCACATACTGGCTTTGTGGGAGCCTAGGCAGTTTGGATGCTCACCTTACTAGACCTGGAAGGAGGTGGGAGGTCCTTGGACTTCCCGCAGGACAGGGAACCCTCACTGCTCTTTGGGCTGATGAGGGAGCGGGAGGAAAATGGGAGGCGGTGGTGGGGAGGAGGCAGAAATCTTTAAAAAATAAACAAATTAATAATAAAAAAAGAAAAAAAGAACTAGTTTTGGTGCTGGGACTAGGCAAAATTGAAGTCACCCTGATTGCTAAAAAAGTTATCACTTTAGAAGGTGCTAGACAGTTTTTGTTGAAGAAAGAAATATTTGTGCAGTAGTCTGTAAGCAGAGTTCTCCTATCCTAACTTCTTGGTCTCAAACACACAGAGACTTATATTAATTGCAAATCTTAATCCAATAGCTCAGGTTTTTTACTAACTAGCTCTTACATTTAAATGAACCCATTTCTATTCATCTATGTGTTGCCATGTGGCTCGTGGCTTTATCTATCCTCTAGCATGTCTTGCTTCCTGGGTGGCTGGCTTGCATCTCTTTGACTCTGTCCTTTCCTCCAAGCATTTTTAGTTTGACTTTCCCACCTATCCTTATTCTGCCTTGTTCTGGGTCAATCAACATTTTTATTAAACAATTCACAGTGTACAGAAGGATTATTCAACAGCAATAGTCATGCTGTTGAGAAGAAACAGAGTTAAACACAGTGAAGAAGTTTTGAAGAAGGGTATATTAAGAGTGGGTATATTGAATTGATTGACATAGATTTAGTTCCAAGATATCAACAGAAGTGAAAAGTTGTTCCTCCTTCCATACATCACTGACAAATGAAAATGGGTATGAACTCGTAAATGGTAGACTTATAAATAAGGAAGGAGAAAAATATTCCCAACACCACAGCATAGATCAATGAGAGAGTAAATAAGACATGTTCCTACTTCTTTGTCCTCATTATATAAACCTCCTGCATTTTATTGGCTAAATTCATCCAGAATGTAGTGGGATGCAGTTTCAGGCAAAGCATGGATCAGACAGAAGTAAGAGATCAAGGAGGAAGATTCAATATATCAACAATATCCATATCCTCCACTCTTTCTTCTATTTTCTTAAAGGCTTCATTTGCTTTCAGACATCAGTGAAATATATCCAGGCAAAGTACAATAGAAAATGCGACCCCATCTTTGTCAATAGGACTACTAGACAAACATATGTTTAGTTTTATATAAATTTGTCTAAAATTAAGCTTTTCTTTCATGTGTTAATGTCCCATGGACGCCTAATTTTCATTTCATTATTGTTTCTTTTCTTCTTTTCTTTTCTTTCCTTCCTTCCTTTTTTTTCTTTTCTTTCTTTCTTTTTTTTTTTTTCGAGACAGGGTTTCTCTGTGTTGCTTTGGAGCCACTCCTGGAACTAGCTCTGGTAGACCAGGCTGGCCTCAAACTCATGGAGATCCGCCTGGCTCTGCTTCCTGAGTGCTGGGATTAAAGATGTGAGCCACCAACGCCCGGGTTCATAACAGTTTCTTGTAACTTGAACTTGATTACTCAAATTTATACTTTACCACTCTGAATATACCAATAGCCAATAATACAAATGTCCTCTTCATACAAGATGCATTTTTAATGGGCACCAATCAGAATTCATATCAAGGAAGGTCCAGGGAAACAAGATCTTTACCACTGAAGGAGAGCTCATGATAATTTACAACATAAACAGCACATTATTTATAGGGCAAATATTTGTTGGCGACATCTCACAGGATTCCTCTATAAAATATTCTGTCTCTAACTAAATGTGATGTGTCCATATGAAGAAAGAGTGCAGGTGAAAATTCAAGTCAATAGGCAGGGCACCTTGTATAGAACACAACATTGTAACCTGAAAATTATCACACCACCTTTGTAGAAAAAGACTAGAGGAAACTTTGAAGTGTCAAGGGATAACTGAAGTGAAACATAACTTGCAACATCTTGTTTGAAAGAATATACTTAAAAGAAATAGGGTCCATGGTTCTAGAGCTGTGATGACTCTATAGGAGTTAGGAAATATGCAATAAGGATTTTGGTAGTGAGAAAAAAGATTCCTAGCCTTGTATGTACTGTACCAGTTCTCCATTGAGTTTGTATTCTTCTTTAAACAGCTGGCTTTTCTCCTTCGTTATGGAGAGACCATGTACATATTATTTCAATGTTTTAAACAGTATCATCATTATAAAAGTGGAAACAATAGCTACAATTTGTAGATTGTTCCACATAAAAAATACCATGCATAAAGTATTTTATGTATAACCTATGTCCAGGAGATTAGATTGAATATATATATATATATATATATATATATATATATATATATATATATATATAACAGAAAACTTTAAGAAACTTTGGAGCATCAAGTTAGATGGAAACAGAAAGCTTTGCAAAAGTGCATACCAGCTGTCACTAGCAGCTAGCCCCCTGTCAACACCCAGCTTTGTGGTCTAGACAGGAGCAGAAAATAACTGCTCGGGGCGAGGGCAGGGGGCATGCACAGAAGCAGAAGTAGCTGCTTAAAGAAGAAAGAGGGTACACAAAAGTAGTCCATACCCTGTACTCAGCAAAACTAACCCCCTTGACCCTGAGTAAACCTGGCTTGTGGTTTTTGCCTATATAATGTCAACCCCAAATGATGAGGGGGTCTCTTCCCTACTGCGCTGTGCCGAGTAGTGGTCAAGCCCCCAGCCTGGCTGGAGAGCATGCTGAATAAACCTTACTTTTGCATTCTGGAATTGACTGGACTCCTGTGGTGGTTTCTCTGGGGGGGGGGTGTCTCAACTTGGCCACAACATTATGTATGCATACACACACACACACACACACACACACACACATACACACACATACACACACACACACACACACACTTAAATCTGTGAGCATGTAATCTTTTAAATGAAAGTGAGTACAAGAATAAGTGTTATTATGGCAATTTTCAATAGGTTTGCTATTTTTATTGCTGTGAATATTCTGGAGAATGGCAACTGCTTTTTGAAATGGCATGTATTTATGTGCTGATAAATAAATCAGCCAGGAAATCTTAGGAACTTCAAAATCATCAGGTCTCTAAAGCAGTCACAAAAGAAGATGTGAGTCTTCATGTTGCCAACTTCACACCAAATATGACTGTGATCATCATCTAGTTGCATCAACTGTGTCTTTTTTCCCCACGACTACTGCAGTGAATGACGACCCATAGGCTTAAAAGTTAATGCATACCTCACATCCATTCAAAAGATGAGTGTGATTCTGCATTTCACTATTGCAAACAGTGACAAAATATCATGGGCCTGCAATTTCCTCCATGGCAAGCCTTTTCTCGTTTGCTTTCAATGTATATCTGGAAAAGCAATAGTATATTATACAGCAGACATATTTCTAGGTTTTTATTGTTGCTCTTGTTTGTCATGATACAAGGTCTTATTCTTTAACCTGGCATTGACTAAAACTTTCAATTAAATTGACTATAGATTCTGAGTGCCAGGATGGATACCAGCACTCAGTTTATAAACTGTGAGTTATAAATTGAAGTAAACAGGCATTTCAATCCTAATATATGAAAAAATAGATTTCAAGCTAAAACTAATCAGAGGAGACAAAGAGATACACTTCATTCTAATTATGGAAGTGATAAACCAAAAAGACATTACTCTTCTAAATACATATGAACCAAACTTTGGTATGCCTAATTTCATTTACAAAGAAATCACACTACTGAAATGAAAGACACATTTTAATATCAACCGATTATTATAGTAGATAATTTAAATACTACACTGTCCCCAATATACAGGTCATCTGAACATTAAATAATCAGAGAAACATCAGCATAAAAAATATTATACATCAATGAACAGCATTACACAATAATCCTTACGGTGCAATAGGGTCAGGTATACTTTGCTAGTAACTAGCAATACTCCAATTGAATTTAAGGCCTGCTCAACAAGATGGAAATCGTATCTAGTACTGGAAACCTAGGCATCTACCTAATGAACTTATTGATATTAGAGGAGAACATACAGCTGCTACATAACTTAAAAAGCATTCAAATCTTGAATTACATTCCAAAGATGCATAATAATACCCATAAATAAGTGTAGCTTCCACACTCATCAACATATAGAAAATATTATAGGAGCTACAAACTGATAAAATTGCAGAGTTTTGGTGCCTAGTCCCAACTGATAGATCTACAATACAACTCCTATACCTAAGGTTCAGGGATCATTGTAGAAGAAGCAGTAGAAAGACTGTGAGAGATGAAGTAAGAATGTTTTCTGTGAGACTGTGTCTCGAAACTCTCAGAGAAGTTACACACATAAAATATCACCAACATGATTGCATAAACAACATGAGAACAAGGCCAGCTTGAATGAGCATGCTAATGCAGAAGGGTAAAAGATCAGGAAGTTACAAACCTAGAGAAAAACCATAGGCACCTAAGGAATGTGGAAAGCAGAAGGCATAGCCTTTTCCAGGAAAGAGCATATCAACTTTTTATCTAATACCAGATAGTTAGCCCTGAAACATATTCATACAAGTAATATTATACAGATTGAGCAGGTTGTATTTAAAATTTAGAATATTTATATAAGCTAATTCTAAATTTTAGAATTACATATACGTAGCTAAATAAACAATGATTATATATATTTTTTCTTTTTGTAAAATTTCTAGAAAATATTTGAGAAAGGAGTAACATCATACTTGACGATCATCTAGGCATAGTTACCAAATATTGTTCACTGTAATTTTAATATTTTTTACTTGAAAATATACTTTATAAAAATAAAATTTTCTGTGTGTTGACAATTTTTACAACACATGTTAATTGTGCTTAAACTGATGTTTTTACTTCATGAAAATCTTCAAGAAGAGGCTGAAGTAGCCAGGCAGTGGTGGCGCACACATTTAATCCTAGCACTTGGGAGGTCAAGAGAGGTGGATCTCTGAATTTGAGGCCAACCTAGTCTATAGAGTGAGTTACAGAATACCCAGGGATACATAGGGAAACCATGTCTCAAGAAAACAAATAACAAACTAACAAAAACAAAAAGACAGCCTGAAGTAAGGTTGCTTTGGCCTAGTCTGGCAACCCATGCATTCACAGCAATAAACCCCCAGGGCCTCTGATATGACTCACCCTATTTGTTCCACAACCCAAAGGCCAATTTTATTGCACATTCAATCTCTTTGCAGCCAGATCTACCACTATACTAGAGTGCTAGATTAAAACATACATCTTACATACCATCCCAGTCTCCTCTGTCTATTTGACTTCACTATATCTAACTCACTTCTACCCTGAACTCAACACACGCACACATCATCTATTCTGACCCACCATCTCTGTCCATATCAGACACAGAACTAGAATAAAAGAAATCCACTTGCCTAGATTTTATCTCAATAAAACACAAACACTATGAACCAAGCCAGTATGTTGCCTCTAAACCCCAGAAGTTCAAGAAAATTGTGTGACAATAAGAAATACATAGATGAACTTGAGGATACAGAATTTAAGAAACAATCATAAATTTCATCAAGGAAGTTCAATAGTTTAAAGGAAACACTAAAAACCAGTTTAATGAAATTAAAATGAAAGAGTTGAAGGAGAATAGATGCCTGGGGGATACCGAAGAAAATACAAACAAAACTGAGAAAAATTTGAAGACAACCCGGACTTGCAAATGGAATTCAATAAATAGACAGCCACATTGAACAGGACTCAAACGGAAATCAAGATGGAACTGAGGCACTCAATAACCCAACTTGAAAACTGAAAGGAAAGTCTTTCAAAATCAAGCAGAAGAAAGAATATCAAGAACTAACAAAAAAGTAGAGAATGTAGGTAAAATAAGCCAGGGATATGAATTAAAAATAAAAGTATAGAAAAGGAACATTCAAGAAATGTGTAACACCATGAAGATACCAAACCTTTGAATTACAGGCATGTATAAGGAAAGAGAATGCAAAGGCAATGGCATAGGCTGGGACATGGTAGCACGTGCTTTTAATCCTAGCCCTCGGGTGGCAAAGACAAGCAGATTTCTGTGAGTTCAAGGCCAACCTGGGCTACAAGAGCCAATTCCAGGTCAGGCTCCAAAGCAATAGAGAAACCTTGTCTTGAAAAACCAAAACCAACCCCCCCCCCCCTAAAAAAGGCAATGGCATAGACCAGATCATCAACAAGATAATAGAAGTAGACTTCACCAAACTAAGGAAAGGCATACACATATGAATATAATAAACATACAAAACAGCAAATTGATGAGGGTAGAAAAAAGAATTCACAGACTATCATAATTAAAATACTAAATAGACAAAACAATAAAAAGGTATTGAAACCTGTGAGAAAAAAAAAAACAGACAGTACATATATAGGAAAACCCATGGAAATAACTACTAATTTCTCAGTGAAAGCCCAGAACAAAATTATTTCAAGTCCTAAAAGACCATAATAGTCAGACCAATGTAATATGGTCAGCATAATCTGTACCAGAGTTGTAGGAGGAAGAAATTTTTTCATGATATAGAAAGCTTAACATATTTCTATTCAACAAACTCAGCCTAAAGAAAATTACAGGAAGCAGTATTCAGGCTGAAGAAAGAAATGATCATAGTCAATAGAGTGTAGAAAATATTACAGAGCCCTAATTACTAAAATAATAATTATCTGTGAGAAAGCAAAGAACAATACTAAAAAATCAGTGACCCATTATCAGAAATTTGCAAAATACTGTTCAAAAAATAACTTTTAATAATCATATCCTAAATTATTAAAGAAATGGCACAGGCTGACTAATTAGATAAAGAAACAAAATCCATCTACAAGAAGCATATCTTACCCTTAAAGATTGTCACTACCATAGAGCACAAGGATGGGCAATGTACTCTAGTTAAATGGAATCAAGAATCAAGCAGATATTACTATCTTAATATTTAGGAAAACAAAAAATAATTAGGAAAGATAAAGACATATACTTCATTCTGTCAAGAAATACATTAATTTCATCAAATTCTATTCCTCTAGAGAACGTTGACTAGTACAGTAAGTGTTTTTCATATATTAATTTCTTTAATAGAAAGGTCTTCTAGATGAAACATCAGTAGGGATATATCAAAATTAAATGTTATCATATATCAAATGCACTTAACAAATATCTATAGAATATTCCCTCCAAACACCAGAGAATACATACTTTACACATAAGCAAATGGATGTTTTATCAAATAGACCAAATCTATGAGCTCAAAACAAATATTTACAACTTCATGAAGACTAGAATAAATTCATGTATCATATCTGACCATAATGCAGTAAAACTTAAAATTGACAGCAAATAAGCTTCTAATAAATATACAACCTCATGAAGATAAAACAACTCATTATTGAATGTTCAGTGTGACAGGGAAGAAATCAAGAAAGACATTTTCAAAGTCCCGGGAACTAGTCAAAAATGAAACACACAGAGTATAACCACTGGGACAAATTTCAAACAATCCTATGAAGGAAATTTATAACTTTAAGTGACAACATTAAAAAAATCCAAAAGAGGACAAAGAAGTGGCTTAATGATGCAAGTCAAAACAAGAACAAACAAAATCTAAACCCACTTGATGGCAGGAAGTAATAAAAAGTAGAGCAGAAATTAGTGAAATATATACAAACAAGACAATTCATCTGTGACTCTAAGAGTTGGTTCTTTGAGAAGATAACAAACAATATGCCTGAATATTTGCTCAACCAATTAAAGAAAAGTGAAAAAGGTGAGAGAATCCAATTTTAAAAATAGAAATGAACAGAAAAAGAATATAACAGATAACAAAGAAATTCTGAATATTAGAAGGGGATGCACTAAAAACCTGTTCTTATTAAAATGGAAAACCTCAAAAAAAAAGAACAAGGATTGTAAATTTCTAGATTTCACTTAACTACCAAAATTAAATCAAGAAATCAGAACTTTAAAAAAGACCAATAATATATGAAAGGATTAAATACTAAGTAAAAGCCTTCCAAATAAAATCAGTTTCACTGTTGAATTCATCTATACTTTCTTTGATTTTGTTTTGTTTTGCTTTTTGTTTGTTTGCTTGTTTGTTTGATTTTTGTTTTCATTTTTTGAGGCAGGATTTCTTTGTGTTTACCTAGTTATCCTGGTACTAGCTCTGTAGAATAGGCAGGCTTTGAACTCACAAAGATTCTCCTGCCTCTGCCTCCCGAGTTCAGGGATTAAAGGTAGGTACCACCATTCATCCAAACTTTTAAAGAAGATCTGAAGCCAAACTTTCTTAAACTGTGAAAGAAAGAGAGGAAGAGAGGGAAGGAGAGAGAAAGGAAGGAAGGGAGGAAGGGAGAAAGACATAATGAGTACTCCCAAATTCCTTCTATAAATCCAGTACCACATTAACAGAAAAACTAATTAAAGACCATAACAACAAGAGAGAGAGAGAGAGAGAGAGAGAGAGAGAGAGAGAGAGAGAGAGAGAGAAGAAGAAGAAAGAGAAGGAGGAGGAGGAGGAGGAAGAGGAGGGAGGAGGAGGAGGAAGAGGAGAAATAGGTCAATATCCCCGATGAACATATACTCAAAAAAAAAAAAGCTCAACATTGCAGACAAAATACAGATATACAGAAAAATAATAGATACTATGACTCTGGTGTCTTTCTTTATCAGTTAAATTAGGGAGTGTTTCAACATATGAAAATTTATTAAAATAAATTTAACAAATCATGTAAATAGATTTAAAGACAAAAATCCACAGCTATCTCAATAGGTAGTAAAAGCCTTTGACAAAATCCAAAACACAATCTTCAAAGAACTGCTAGAAAATGTAGGACTTGAGTGAACATACCTCAACATAGTAAAAGCTATAAACGAGAAACACACAGCCAGTATCATTCTATATAGAGAAAATCTGAAGCAATCCCACTGAAATTGGTAGGGGGGAGAAAAGGCTGTACACTAACTTCCCTTCTCTTTAATACTGTGCTCACAGCACTAGAAATGGTAAACAAGTTTTAAGAATGTTGCAGGATATAGAATCAACTTACACAACTAATTACTTTTCCATATGCTATTAACAAACATACAGAGAAATAACATGGACACACTCCCATTCACAATAGCCTCAAAGAAAAATGAAATATCTAGGAGTAAACCTAACCAAAGAAGTGAAGGACCTGTATACTGAAAACTTTAAACCTCTAAAGAAAAAGTTAGAGAAACACACTGGAAAATGGAGACATCTGATGCTCATGGATTTCAATAATGAACATTGTACCAAAAACTTTTTATCGATTCAAAGAAATGCCACTCAAAATCTTCACCCCATTCTTCACAGTATTAGATAAAACTACCCCAAAAATCATATGGAACCACAAAAGATCCCAGATAACCCCAGCAATCCTGAGCAAGAAGAATATCGCTAGACAAATTACCATTCCACATCTCGAGATCTACTACAGAGACATAATAACTAAAACAATATGGTCCTTGTAGAAATACAGACACACAGATCAATGGAGCAAAACTAAAGATCCAAACATGAACACATATAACTTTAGGCACCTAATAGTTGACAAACATGACAAAAACGTAAGCTGTAGAAAATAAAGCGTGTTCAACAAATTGTGCTGAGAAAATGGGATATTTAAATGTAGAAGAATGAAATTAGATCCTGTAAATCACTGCATTAAGATTAACTCCAAGTGAATCAAAGGTCTTATTATGAAACCTAAAACCCTGAAATTGATAGAAGAAAACCTAGGAAGCACCCCATATAATTTAGATATGAGAACAAACTTTCTGAATAAGACTTTCACTCGCTCAAGAACTAAAGATGACATTTGGTAAGTGAATTAATGAAACTAAAAAGGTTTTACACATCTAAAGAAACAGTCAGGTCAAAAGGAAATTGACAGAATGGGTGAGAGCTTTGCCAGCTGTTCATCTGAGTGCAGATTTATATCCAGAATACAGAATATAGATGTACTCAAAAACAGAGTCAAAAACACAACTCTCTGACCTAAATGAAGAGTTCTTAAAAGAAGAAACACAGCTAATAAATATCTTTAAAATGTTCAAGATTTCTAGCAAGTAGAAAAATGAAAATTAAAGTAACTTTGAGTTTTCATTTTATCCTTGTTAAAATGGCAAGGTTTATCAAAGTCAATAGGAAATGCAAGCTAAGATGTAGGCATAAGGGAGCTCTCATTCACTGTCGGTGGGGCTGCAAACTTCTCCAGCCACTCTGAAAGTCAGCAAGGAAAGTTAAGAAAAGCTAAAAATAAACATACCATAGGAAGCAGCTGTACCACGTTTTTATATCCTGCAAACTTGCCATTCTACTCCACAGATACCTGTGCCTCCATGTCTGTTGATTCTTTCTTCACAAAAGCTATGCCATGGGAAAAGTCTAAATAGCCTTACACTGATGAATTAGAAAATAAAAATGTGGTACATCAGCACAATCATGTACTTTTTAGCTGTAAAGCAAAAATGAAATTATAAGCATTGCATATAAATGAATAAAACCAAAAAAGGTAATATTGAGTGAGGTAACTGACCCAGAAAGACAAATGCCACAGGCCCTTTTTCACTTTTGGTTCCTAGCATCAAAACTTCATACGTGAGCAAATATTTTTTGTTGTTGTTGTTTTTGTTTTTGTTTTTCGAGACAGGGTTTCTCTGTGGTTTTGGAGCCTGTCCTGGAACTAGCACTGTAGACCAGGCTGGTTTTGAACTCACAGAGATCCGCCTGCCTCTGCCCCGAGTGCTGGGATTAAAGGCGTGCGCCACCACCGCCAGGCTGTGAGCAAATATTTTGTAGGAAAGGTGGGAATCATGAAACTAAAAAGGTACTATTGCCAGGGCTGCAGAGTATGGGGAAGCAATAAGGAAGAATATCATTGTAAAAGTGATATGATTGAGGTAATGAGAAAAAATGGAGAGAGTTGTAATTAAGGAAAGAGAGGGAGGTAAATAAATAAGAAGGAGTGAGGATAGTAAAATAAGAGTAAGGATGTCAGAAAATGTCATAAGTCATAATGGTAACTATTTACCTAAAACACCTATAATTCACATAAGTCTGTTTATAAATATATGTATATAGTTTAAATAAAAAATATTAATCTGTGATAGCAACGTTCCCCCCAAAATTCAAAGACCATTTAAGAAATACTCAAACATAAGGAATGAGAAACCCTCTTTTGATTTCTTGGTCAACATTGTTTGAGATATTCCTGAAATATTAGTGACTTTTACTATTGTCCTTGGTTGTCCCTTCTGAAGTGAAAGTTAAGTACCTATATTGAAATATAACATATATTTCAGACCTAAGAGATAGGGTTCCTTAGGCTGCAACTGACCTGCAAGTCTCATTTCTGAGGGCTAGCTTTCATGATACCTGAAGGATTCATACAATCTTACTAATGAGGCATGCAACCAATCATCTTACATAGTTATGATGCCTATGAATCATAATAATGACCAACACAGCATGATAATCTTAAGAGTATATTAATGGCACACATACATTAGAAGTAACCAATAGTTCACTAATTGAACTTAAGACCTGCTCAATAACAAGGAAATCATGGCTGGAAATATAAAAAACCACTCATGGCTCATATATGTTGGGATAGAATCTACACCTGCCATTTTACTATACCAGAATGATCTTTAACTACACTCGAGGCAGAGTAGTGGCCTTATACCCACAGATAAGTAGAGTCTTTACTACCGACCTAGGAAACTTCCCTTTTGAGTACTTTAATTCTCGGAATTATTTTGAAAAGAGTTGGTTGAAGGTTAATCAAATTCTATAGTAAAACTACCCAAACCTGAATTTTTCTTTGTTGGGAAACCTTTTATTATTAATTTACTTATTATCTTTACATTTATATTTTTGTGTCCCAATATCTCAATCCTAGGAAGTTTTATAGGTCCAGATTATTCCTTTCATTTATTTCATATTTCATATTGTTCCTTTCATTTAGGTGTCAGCTTCAGAACATTACCGCAAACCACATCCAACTGAAATGCAGAATTATACAATCCAGTCCCAATGAATGCATCTTAAATACAATTCCCTATCTATTGTTCAGGTATTCTTGTGGAAGAGGTGATAGAAAAACTGTAAAAGCTAGAGGGCCATGGAGTTTTTTATAAGATTGTGTTTCTTAAGAAGTGAGAAGTTACACCTACAATGTTTCATGAAAATGAACTAGCCAAGGAAACCCGTAGAAATGCTGAAGCGGTGGGAGAAAGCCCAGGAAGATTCAACTGTGGATAGAGAACTACAGGCAACTAAGGAGTAGGCACAGAAGAAATGGCTTTCCTCAGTAAAAAGAACACCAATTTGTTAGCTGATACCAAACGGACAGACCTGTAAATACATATAGAAGTAACATTATACAGCCTGAACAGGTTGTACTTCCATATTGGGACTATATGACTTGTACAACACTTAATGAGAAAGAGTACATGAATTAGAAAAAAGCCATAGGGAGTATATGAGAGGGTTTGTAAGGAGAAAGGGAGTGATTATTATATAAATATATTATTATCTTAAAAGAAGAAAAAGTCTTTTAATAAATTTCAATTAAGCTTGCTTTGAAATTCTTACTTATGATAATTTAAAACACATGCCTTTACATAAGTAGAGGTCTTGGGCTGGGAGTTAGGGGCAGCATGGAGTACTGTATCTGATCCGCACCATCACTGTTTGATTCACAACATATTTGTATAATTTTTCTTGTACATATCCATGTTATTTGCCATATAAACTCCCACCTTCTTATTTGTATGCCATTTTTTCTTCTTCTTTTGTTTAACTTCTGTCTAAACTTCCAGTACTATGTTAGATAGGACAAATAAAAGGAAGGGTATACTTGCTTTGCTTCAGAACTTACAGAAAATGATTTTAATTCATTCCTTTCAATGTGATATCCACTATGTGTTTATTATATACAGATGTTATTTGGAGGGCTACTTTCCACAATTAGTTTGTTCAGAATTTATATAATGAGGCAATGGTAAATGCTATCAAGTTCCATTTTTGTTTCAGTTTCAAAGTTTCAGTGATCATATATGTATTTTCTAATTTATTTGTTGCTGTATATATGTAAAACATCCTTGTTTCCTGGAGTTATGATGAACTTAATCACATAAATTATCTCTTTTATATTTGTGCATTTTTTGGTTATCATTTCTTCAAAGATTTCGATTTATATCTACCAGTGATATTTGTGTACAGAGATTTTTGTTTATGTTTGGTGTGTACCTCTGTGTGTCTCCATGTTTGTATGTATGTGGTGTGTGTGTGTGTGTGTGTGTGTGTATGATTGTCTAGATTGAGTAACTGGACAATGCTGATTTTGGAAGGAATGTCTCAATTTTTTGAATTACTTTGAAAGGCGTTGGTTTAAATCTGGTAAAATTCCACAATGAAGCTATCGAGATCTGGCTTAGAATTTTCTTTGCTGGGAAACACTTTATTAGAAATTAATTCTTTCCACTTGTTATTGGATGTCATTCATTTTTTAATGTCCCCATGCTTCAATTTTAGTGGGTTATATATGTCTAGAAGTCCATTTTATTTATGTTTCCAATTTACTAGCATGCAGTTACTGTTGACAATAGTCTCTCATGACATTCCGCCTTTTCTGTGATGTTGGTGGTAATGTCATCTCTTTTATCTCTGATTTTTAAAATTTAGATCTTCTGTCTTTTTTCTTGATTATATGTACTAAAAGTCTATCACTTTTGTTCATCTAAAAAACACACTTCCTTTATTTTTATATTTTGCTCATACTCGTATTACTCATTTATATTTTGATCTTTCTATTTTTATTGATTTTGTGTTTCTATTGTCTTATTTTTCTATGGCATTGAGAATAATTATTAGGGTGTTTATCTGAAGCTTTCAGAAGAATTACTATACTGTTAATACACTACTAATCCACATTAATGCTACCCTGGTCATAGTCTTCACTTCTTTGAAATCACTTTATGATGTCAAGTCTGACTGAACAATATCTCTTAATTCTTAGTCTCTAGTTCTTGGTACATTTTCTTTCTCTAGAGGTCTATACCATGGAATGGTTCATTCTTCCAATTTCTGGTTAGAATCAGATGCATGGAAGATTAAGACTAAAAGGCACCAAAGCAATCAACAACAATCTCTGTAGATGAACCCCTTGAATAGCAGTTAGATAGATCATTTTCGTCCAAAATAATATAACCACAGCCAGAACATATAACACTGAGTATTATGGGCCTATCATCTTTCTGTTCAGATTGCTTGTCAAGTCTATTTCATGCAGTAACAACTGGCTGGAAACTCTAGGATGAATTCAGTCCAGTGACTTTAATGATCTGCCATTCAGATTATTCATATCAACATTTAAATAGGATGAAGATAATATAAGGACAAACAAGTTTCTTGTGTAGCAAAAAATCTATAGCAATAATAAATTGTTTTCTTTTCCTCATATGCAGATTTGTGGTTACCTCCTAAACAGAGAATATCTTTAAACATGAGAGCTTATGATCTACACCTGCAGTTCTTAAGTTATGGACTTCAATGCAGCAGTACACCACCTTAGAATCTGTAGAAAATGTGACTTCTTGAACTTATCTATTGCTGCACCAGCACTGTCTGGATGTCGAGACTGGCGGGGGTCGCCGGGATTGAGACACAGAGGCTTCTTCTCAGGTGGAAGAACAGCAACCTTTATTTGCCCCAGCTTTAGCCTTTTATACCATCGGCCAGAAAGAACACAAACATCCTTGTACAAGGAAGTTAGCTTGTCGGTCAGGGGGAGTGTTGGCAGCCAGATCACAACAATCTATATCTATTCAATTATTAATTCAGAAGACGAGGTTTAGTGATAAACACTTTGGGAAGCTCTATTTTGGAGTTTATGATACACATTAGACTTCCAGAGTACTTACCTAGAGAAGCTAATATATGTATTCATATATATGGATATATAATTGAATGAAATCTAGGTATATGTTCTATATAGTGTATAAATTAGTGAATGAAATATATGTATAATATTTTTGTGTAATTAGGTGACGGAATATGTATTTGCCATAGTATAGGTGTAGAAGTCATAGACAATGTTCTGGAGTACATTATCCACTTCCACCATTATGTGATGTATTAACTACATTTCTGTTGGTGTTGTAGACCATTCTAAACACATTTAGGAGAAAATGAGGAATATGTCTTGCAGTCTCCAGGAGGAAACAGTCCACCATAACAAAGAAAGGGTAACAACTGGAACATGAGACCAGCCAACCAATCAGGAATCAGAGTGATCATATTTTATTTGCATACTAGAGGCAGAGTGGGCTGGTGGGTGAAGATGAAAGGAAAGGGAGAGGGAACTGAGAGAGGAGCAAAGAGGGAGGAGGAAGAGAGGAAATAGAAAGTGAAGTCAAGCTATAAATAGCTTCAAAACTTGTCCCCAGTGATATACTTCCTCAATCAAGGCTCCAACTCCTAAAGATACCATAGCATTCCCAAATAGCATCGACAGCTAAGAACAAGTGTTTAAAGATGAGTCTTTGTAGGACATTTCCTATTTAAGTTACAGCATTCTGCATCTGACTCCCAGAATTTTATGAATATTTCATAAAGGAAAATACGTTTAGTCAAAGTCCAGAAGTCTCCAGTGTCTTTACCAGTCCCAACACTTTTCAAAAATTCAAAATCCAAAGTCTCTTTGGCGACTCAAGGCAAGCTATTTACTGTGACCTCCTATGAAATAAAAATCTCATTACATACTTGCAAAATAAAAATGCATAGAATATAGTGTCCTATTCCAAAATAGGAAAGTGGAATAGTGAGGAACAATTGAAACAAAGCAAGACCAACAACCAGCAGGAAAAACATCAAGTACTTTTCCTCCAGCATTAGCATCTGAGGCTTTAGTTTCAAAGGACTTAAGGGGCTCCAGCCTTTGAAGTTTGCTGACTCTAATACCTATCCTTATCTTGTGATGGTCCACTGTCTGTATGTGGTTCTTTTTTGCAAATATTCTATGGCTCTAGCCATCTCCATCATCATCTTATGGTTTTCATTGTCACCTTTACTGATTCATACAGGGTTTTCTCAGGGTCTTCTTATTGGAACTTCAACCTTGCCACAAGATAAATGGATGATTCCCTTAATCTTGCATCTGTCATGGTTCCAAAACCCAGTGCCACATGTATAATACTTCAAAGTTTTGCTGTCACAGCAGGGTAGATCCTGCCCCACCTTGCATCACAGTTAAAACAGATTATGTATGCTTCAGTGGATGAAAAACTCCCCCTACCAAAGCTGTATGTAGTGTTAGACATCCTTAATCCCAACACTCAGGCAGAGTGACCATTGAGTGCAAGATCACCTGATCCATAGAGAAGGTCCAGAACAGCCTGAGCTACATAGATAAATCCGGTTTCAAAAAAGAAAAGGAAAGAAAAGAAAAGAAAAAAGAAAGGGAAAGAAGAGGGAAAAAAGCAGAGAAGAAAAGACAATCTTCCTTAGGTTGTTGCTTTCCATGAACAAGAAGATGGTGTCTTACCCCTGGGATATCTTTCTTATTGTTTCTCTTTAATTGATGGAGGAAGGTCATTGGCTAATAAAGGAACTGCCTTGGCCCATTTCATTGGTTAGAAGATAGGTGGGAGGAGTAGACAGAACAAAACGCTGGGAGGAAGAGGAAGTGAGCTCAGACTCGACAGCTCTCCTCTCGGGAGCAGATGCCTCAGAGAGACGCCATGCTCCCGGCTCCTGGGCAGACACACGCGATGAAGCTCTGAAGCTCCGACCCAGGATGGACTTAGGTTAGAATCTTCCTGGTAAGACCGGTGCTACACAGATGATAAGAAATGGGCTAGTCCAGGTGCGAGAGGTAGAAATGAGCCAAGCAGTGATTAAATGAATACAGTGTCTGTGTAATTATTTCGGGGCATAAGCTAGCAGAGCAGGCGGCTGGGGTGTTGGGGACGCAGCCCGCCGCCACTCCTATTCCTACATTTAATGGATATAATCACTTTAACAACTACAGCTTCTTTTTCCTCTTAGTGGCATTCTTATACTTTCTAGTGTCCTTTTCCTCTCTAAACTGCACATATTTTAATTTCTTTCTGACCTATTTACTATCCTTTTCATTGTATAACTTTAATAAAGTGATCAGTAATAACCATGCCATGGACCCAATGATAAGTTGTCTTGAAATTTCCTTCAACAGATAAACTAGTCATTACTTATTAATTCAGCCTCTTGAAAATTCTCAGGACACAGAGTATAGAGAGACCTTTTGCAATAGCATGTCCTAACTGGCCTAGAGTCTAGTTGCCATAAACTCTTTAATATTCTCTGAAGCTTCATAAGCCAGATATCCATTCTTTGCATTTTTATCAGTTTGATTACACCATAGGAACCATTAATCTCTGCTTAGGACATTTGACGGCTTTTCTGGGCCAAAGTTACAAAGTCCTCCATATTTGTCCCTGAAACCAGTTTCAAAAGCTAAGAATCACATAGTCAGATTTAGTATAACTGTGATCCCACTCCCTGTACCAATTTCAGTTTAGTTACTTTCCTGTTGCTATGATAAAATAAGAAAAAGTTATTTAGGGGAGAAAAGATTAATTTTGTGTGAAAGTTCCTGGTCGGTACGTCCAACATGGTGAGGGCATGAGGTCAGCCAGTCATGAGAAAGCAAAGAGAAAACAGGGAGTGAGGCCACATGGCAAAACCTCAGTCTATCCCCAGTGGCGTATTTCCTCAGGCAAGCCTCTGGAAAGGTTCCATACCTTTTCCGAAGTGCTACTATTTTGAGGCCAATGGTTCCTTCACATGATCCTTTGGAGAACACTTTCTATTCAATCCATAAGATGTGAGTTCCAGGGTTCAAACTCAGGTTCTCAGGTTTTCAGTCTTGGAAACTAGTATTTATTTTACCCCCTGAGCCATCATTCTGCCCACAAAGCAGCATTTTCAAAGGTAGATATGACCTTGGCCCTGAATATGTTCAATAGTTATATATGTCGTTAGAATGTAACTCTGAAAATAACTTTATTAGTATAAAGCATACACAGTTCTTTATGAGTAATGTTTTCTCACATAAGATAATATGTATATGAACGATTTAGCATAAGCTTGCTAGATTTTTTTTTTCATTACAGTCTTGCTGAGCTACAAGCAGTGCTGGCAAGTACACTATACAATTTAGAATTTTAAAGGGAAAGATGCATCTCTTAATTTTACAGTAATTAAAGTACCAAAATATAGTATCGCAAACTCAGTAGACTATAGGAATAAAGTAGCCCAGAAACAACAGATTGGGAACAAAAGCTCTGACTCATTTCACACTTCCCCTTCTAGCTATCAACTACCCCAGCAGGATACTACTGAAAAGTGGTCTGTGACAGACTGAAATAAATAGTAGATGATCAATTATAATCCCCTGATAATTCAACGTTAAATATACTAAATGCAAAAAGAGACAATGAAGATGGTAGAAAGATAACAGAGAATGTATATATACATAGAAATTAAGTTCTTCAACTGCCAAACACAAATCACTTATGGTATCATTCTTCATGGCAAAAGTACTTTCAGTTGTGATGCCAAATATGTAGGTAGAGCAAGTCTTCAGGAGTAAAAATCAAGTAGTTGCTTCAGTTCCCACATCCATGCTTAAACTCAAGGGCAAATCATGAAGCTTTCTGTCTCTGAACTAACACTGTTTGGTTTATCTTTTGCCTCCAATTTGATCATTGTAATGAAGTGTGAGTAGCAAATTAGAATGTTTACTTCCTTCGAAACTCCCAGCAATATGATTACATAGATATTTTGGCTTGTTCCTTATTTCCTGTTAAGGTAACTGAATTGTGTTAACTATGAAGGAAATTGAAATGCTTCTAAATAGACCAAAAGTCTACTTTGTATTGTCACTGGAAAACTGCACGTTGCTTAAGGCTTATTTACTAAGGTTGTCTGACTTTATTGTGCCTTTCATTGCTTTTGGACTGTTGTAAAATTCCAAAGACATAGAAGTTATCTTATAGAGAATACATAGGATTAATTCTTGTTTGTGGATATGTAAATAAAATTATTCAGTGGAAATCAAATCACTTTCTTCTTATTCAGACAATTACAGCGATTAAATGCATTTATCACAGCAATCACGATGATCTTATATATCTCTTTCACTTTGTGCTCCCTTTGTTATGTTTTATAAGGTTTTAACTTCCCTCGTTAATTAATGAGTTAAATAAAAATTCTTGACACATGTTTATCTTATATGTAAGAGTAACTACTAAACTTTTAAGGCACGATTATCCTTTAATGATGTATTGTATAAACAATATATTTAGCAACCAATTCTGGAAGATAAACCAACAAAAATAGACTACAAGTATAATAATTTCCCTGTTGCCTTTTATGGCTTCTGTGGTTATTATGTGGCCACATGATTGTCAGTGAGAAAGAGAGTAATTGTTTCTGTTTACTTCTGTCATAAAAAGGCAATGGATCCGCAGTAGGATATGGGAAATCCTGTTTGTCTTTACCTTTGCCTTACAACTATATGAGAAGAAGAATATTGGAAATGCAGCTGTCATCTTCAGGAACATGAGCAAGGATGAAAGAAAATCTTAGAGAAGCTATCTCTGAGTCATGACATTAATATTGAGTCTTGGAGTTAATCAATCAATCAATCTTTAATAAGCCAGTTAAACAGTTGAAGAACTACTCTCAGAGAGTATTGCTAGGTTAGATAGTAATTTCTAAGCATGAAGCTATACTAATTACTTGCTCTACACATTTTGTGTGTATTCTAAGAACTATCACGGCCACAAACTGATTATAGATCCAGAAAAATTTACAGGCTCTGAGATATTCTTCAATTCATGAACACAGTGAAGGTGGTACTTTTATGACACTGTAAAATACAAGCGAAAAATACAAATTCTTCTCTTTTTCCTCCATGCTCTGCATTTATACTTTTTAAAGTTATTTCAGTTTGGCTTTATTTCTGATGAATTGTGATTTTATGGAAAAATCCATATGCTTATGATTTTGTGATGTCCCACTTCCTTTCATTTCATTTTGATTGTTGATGATGTTCTTTTCTTCTCTTAGTGTCGATCCTCCTAGTAGAAATCTGATTTTGTATGGCTCAGTTTCAGTCCTGTACTTGTTGAGCAGCGTTGCTGCCATTCTTTCCATTTTACAGTAGTTCCCGCATATCTCTAAATTCCCTAATTTATTTGCCTATTATTATCTTCTCCCCTAAACCCACTCTATATTCAATAGCCAACTTCATATAGCCTGTAGTAGGTATTAATTAAATCTTGTTTTAATTAAGAAATTAATTACATACCACAAAAACCAGTTCTTAGCCTACTTTTTAAATCCTTATATCAAATGATATATTTTACTTCAAATTGAATTCTCTTTTTCATATAAAATTCCCTGAATGTAGAAAAAAAAGTCTTTTATTGTGGATTGAATAGGCTTGATCAGCACTAATATTCATTTTGAGTACTGATTCTTTAGTGTGGATACAGTGACATGTTAAGCATTGTAAGAAGTACTTGCTTCATAGTGATAGCCTACATAATTAAATCAATCCCTCCTAGGGATGAGTTTTCACTGTCATGGACCTGAGTTAGTTATCAGAATAGCATATTCTAAAGCAAGTGTCCTAGTTTAATTTCTGTTACCATGATAAAACACCCTGACAAAAATCAACTGAGGTAAGAAAGGATTTATTCTTCTCATAGTTTCAGGTAATTGTCATTGAGGTCTTTAATCCATTTGGACTTGAGTTTTGTTTTGTGCATGTGGATAGATATGAATACTTCTGCAGGTTGATATCCCGTCATGCTAGCACCATTTGTTGAAGGTGCTTTCTTTTTTATCATTGTATAATTTTAGCTTCATTTTCAAAAATCAGGTGTTCATAGGTGTGTGGATTAATATTCAGGTCTTCAATTCCATTCCATTGTTCAACCGCTCTGTTTTTATGCCCGTACCAAGAGCTATTTTCATTACTGTAGCTCTATAATAGCGCTTGATGTTAGTAATAGTGATGCCTCTGAAAGTTTTTTATTATACAGGAATATTTTGCATATCCTGGGTTGTAGTAATATGGGCGGCGGCGGCGGGGCTACGTCCCCAAAACCCCAGGCCGCCTGCCCGGCTAGCTTATGTCCCGAAATAATTACACGGACACTGTATTCTTTTAAACACTGCTCTGGCCCATTTCTAATCATCTGTGTAGCGCCCCTAGGTGCGCTTACCGGGAAGATTCTAGCCTAAGTCCATCCTGGGTCGGAGCTTCATAGCGTGCGTCTTCCCTGGAGCAGGTAGCATGGCGTCTCTCTGAAGGCATCTGCTCTGGAGAGGAGAGCTGTCGAGTCTGACCTCACTTCCTCTTCCTCCTGGCATTCTGTTCTGTCTACTCCTCCCACCTATCTTCTAACCAATGAAATGGGCCGAGGCAGTTCCTTTATTGCTTAGCCAATAAAATCAACAGATTGATATATGACACTCCCACATCACTGGGTTATTTGTTTTTCCACATGAAGTTTATTTTGGTTCTTTCAAGGTCTGTAAAGAATTGTGTTGGGATTTTGATGGAGATTGCATTGAATCTCTAGATATTTTTTGGTAGTAGAATTGCCATTTTTATTAGGTTTATCCTACCTATCCAAGAGCATGAGAAATCTTTCCATTTTCTGGTATCTTCTTCAATTTCTTTCTTAAAAGACATGAACTTCTTGTTGAAGAGGTCTTTCCCTTGTTTGGTTAGTATTAACACAAGATTTTTCTGTTATTTGTGGATATTTGGAAGAGTGATGTTTCTCTAATTTCATTCTCAGCTTCTTTATCATTTCTATATAGAAGGGCTACTAATCTTTTTGAGTTGATCTTGTATCCTGTCACATTAGTGAAGGTATTTATCAGCTATAGGAGTTCCCTGGTAGAAATTCTGGGGTCACTTATATATACTATTATATCATCTGCAAATAACAAACGTTTGACTTCTCCTTTCCCAATTTGAATTCCCTTGATCTCTTTTTGTTGTCTTATTTCTTTAGCCAGAATTTCAAGAAATAAGTTGAAGAGATATGTAGACAATGGACAGCCTTGTCTTGTTCTTGATTTTAGTGGAATTGTTTGGAGTTTCTCTCTATTTAATTTGATATTGATTTCTGCTTGCTGTATATTGCTTTTATTATGTTTAGATATGTTCCTTGAATCCCTGATCTCTCCAAGACCTTTATCATGAAAGGGTGTTGAATTTTGTAGTATGCTTTTTCAGCATCTGATGAAATGATCATATATTTTTTTCTTTCAGTTGATGTATATGATGGATTACATTGATAGATTTTCATATGTTGAATCATCCCTGCATTTCTGGGATGAAGTTGACTTGATCATGGTGGATTTTTTTTTATGTCTTTTTGGATTCAGTTTGACAGTATTTTATCAAGTATTTTTGCATCCATGTTCATTCATGGATGGAGGGGGGAGGACCTTGGACTTCCCACAGGGCAGGGAACCCTGACTGTTCTTTGGACTGGAGAGGGAGGGAGAGGGGAAGTGGGGAGATGGGGAGAGAAATGGGAGGAGGGGAGGAGGTGGAAATTTTTAATAATAATAATAAAGAGTTTGGCAATGTTTTTTCTGCTTCTATTATGTGAAATTCTTTGAGGAGTATAGGTATTTGCTTATTGGAAGTTCTGGTAGAATTCTGCACTAAAACCATCTGGCTCTAAACATTTTTTGGTTGGGAGGCTTTTGATGACAGCTTCTCTTCCTTGTAGTTCATAGGTCTATTCAAATCTTTCACCTGGTCTTGATTTAATTTTTGTATATGGTATCTATCTAGAAAATTGTCCATTTCTTTTGTGTTTTCCAATTTTGTGGAGTACAGGTTTTTGTAGTATGACCTAATGATTCTCTGAATTTTCTCAGTGTATGTTGTTTTCGTTTCTGATTTTTAAAATTTGGATGTTCTTTCTCTGACTTTTGATTAATTTGGATAAAGAATGTCAATTTTGTTAATTTTCTCAAAGAATCAGTTTTTTGTCTCTTAATTCTTTGTATTGTTTTGTTTATTTCAGCCCTCAATTTGATTATTTCCTGTCATCTACTAGTCCTGGTGTGTCTGCTCTCTTTGTTCTAGAGCTTTCAGGTGTGCTGTTAAGTCACTGATATGAGCTTTCTTTATATTATTTATGTGGGCACTTAGTGCTATGTATTTTCCTCTTAGCACTGCTTTTATAGTGTTCATAGGTTTGGATATAGTGTACCTTCATTTTCATTGCATTCTAGGAAGTCTTTAATTTCTTTCTTTATTTCTTCCTTGACCCAGGGGTGGTTCAATAGAGCGCTGTTTAATTTCCATGAGTTTGTAGGCTCGGAGAATAGTGTTGTTGTTAAATTCTAACTTTAAACCATGGTGATCAGATAAGATACAGGGAGTTACTTCAAATTTTTTTGTATTTGTAGAAGATTGCTTTGTTACTGAGTATATGGTCAATTTTACAGAAGGTTCCATGAAGTGCTTATAAAAAAGGTATATTCTTTTGTGTTTGGGTGGAATGTTCTATAGATGTCTGTTAAGTTCATTTGATTTGTGACATCTCTTAGTTCTTTTATTTCTCTGTTACGTTTCTGTCTGGTTGACCTGTCCATTGCTGAGACTGGAGTGTTGAAGTCTCCTACTATTAGTGTGTGGGGTTTGATGTGAGATTTCTTTTTGAGCAACGTTTCTTTTACATATGTGGGTGCTCTTGTATTAGGGGCAGAGATGTTCAGGATTGAGACGTCATCTTGAATGGCTTGTTCCTGTTATGAGTATAAAGTGTCCTTTTCCATCTCTTAGGATTGATTTTAGTTTGAAATCTATTTTGTTAGATATTAGGATAGCTACACCTGCTTGTTTCTTAGATCCATTTGATTGGAAAACTTTTTCCCAACCTTTTACTCTGAGGAAATGTCTGTCTTTGAGGTTGAGGTATGTGTCTTCTATACAACAAAAGGCTGGATCCTGTTTTCATATCTATTAGTTTGTGGCTTTTTATAGGTGAATTTAGTTTGTTGATATTAAGAGATGTTAATGACCAGTAGTTGTTAATTCCTGTTATTTTTGTTAGTAGTGCTTTATGTTTCCCTTCTTTGGGTTTTGTTGGCAGATGCTTATCTGTTGCCTGTGTTTTTGTGGGCACTGTTAGATTTCTTGTGTTGGGGTTTTCCTTCTAGTACTTTCTGTGGGGCTGGGTTTGTAGATACATATTGTTTAAATATGGTTTTGTCATGGAATATCTTGTCTCCACTGATGGTGATTGAAAGCTTTGTTGGGTATAGTAGTCTGGACTTGCTTCCTTGGTTTTTAATGTCTGTAGCACATCTGCCCAAGACCTTCTGGCTTTCATAATTTCCATTGAGAAGTTGGGTATAATTCTGATAGTTTTATCTTCATATGTTACTTGACATTTGACATTTTTCCTTTCCAGCTCTTAATATTCTTTCTTTATTCTGTATGTTCTGTGCTTTGATTATTATATGGTGAGGGGACTTTTTTTTTGGATCCAGTCTATTTGGTGTTCTGTAGACGTTTTTTACCTTAATAGACATATCCTTCTTTAGGTTGGAAATTTTTTCTTTTATGATTTTGTTGAATATGTTTTTTCTGCCTTTGAGCTGGAGTTCTTCTACATCTTTTATCTCTAGTATTCTTAGGTTTGATCTTTTTATGGTGTCCCAAATTTCCTGGATAGTTTCTGTTAAGAATTTGTTGGATTTAATGTATTCTTTGATCAATGAATCTATTTCCTCTATAGTATCTTCAACATCTAAGATTCTTTCTGCTATCTCTTACATTCTGTTGGTTATACTTACCACTGTAGTTCTCATTTGTTTACCCAGATTTTCCATATCCAGAATTACAGAATTCCCTCAGTTTGTGTTCTCTCTATTGCCTCTACTTCAGTCTTCAATTCTTGAACTGTTTGCTTCACCTGTTTGATTGTTTTTTCTTGGTTTTCTTAGATTTATTAATTCCTTCCAAATTTTGTCTGTCTTCTCTGTTTCTTTAAGGGAATTTTTCACTTCCCCTTTAAAGGTCTCCATCCTCTTCATAAAGTTATGTTTAAAATCGTTTTCTTTTTCTTCTTCTGGGTTAGGATGATCAAGTCTTCCTGTTGTATGACCACTGGGTTCTGGTGTTACCATGTTGCTTTTTTGGTTGTTTGATGAATTCTTGCTCTGGTACCTACCCATCTCTTCCTTTAAATGAGGCCTGCAGTGTCTTTGCATCTTGGTCCAATCTTTGCAGTGACTGAGTCTTTGGGAATTGTTCTTGGTCTGCTCTGTACTCTCAATGTCTGTGTCTGAGGGAGCCACTGAGTTCTCTCTAAGCCTGTGCTCTTGGTCTTCTTTCCAGGTTCACTCTCTTGGTCCTCTCTCTTGGTCTCTTCAGTGTTAGAGCAAGCTGTGTTTCAGAGTTCCACTGAGGTTGCAGGAAGATTGGCAAGTTTGGGGCTAGTAGTTTGTGGGATCTGGTGGATGGGGTAGGTAATGGGGTAGCCTACTTTCAGGAAGCTCTCTTGCTGGCTGGCTAGACAAGACAATGCAGTTGAGGGAGGGGCCCCAGGTTTTGTCTGTCTATGGAGGTCCTAAAGAGTGGGGTGTCCCACTGTGGGGCTGGCCACTCAAGATTTGGTCTCCCAAGTATTGTAGCAAGCTGTGTTTCAGAATTCCCCCAAGGTTGAAGGAGGGATAGGCAAGATTGGGCACAGGATGGAGCTGGTAGCTTGCGGGTTCCAATACATGGGATGGGTATTGTGGTAGCATACCTCTATTTTCCCCTTTCTAATAACTTAAGTAGACATGAGTTTAATGTAGACTGCAGACAGTAAAAACTGAGTTTTTGTTTTTGTTCTTCTTTGCTTATTTTTCTAAAGCACTAAGTATTGAATCTAGAAATACTATGCCACGAATCTTTACTCAGCACTAAATTCTCAGATATGGTTGGCATTATATTTTCTGTTCTTAAATATTTAACAGATTACAGAGAGTGCTATGTATATATGGACAATCACTTTTTGGCTTGCAGGAGTTTAGAGTCCAGTCGTATACATAGAATGAGGAGCACATTATTTCCTACTAAATTACCAACTGAGAATGCAGAATGCTTCAGTGAGTGTAAGGAGTGCACCAAGTTAAAAAAAAATATCTCCCCAGAAGCACCCATTTTTTGGGAAGGGGGTCAAATAGCCTTCCCAATGACAATAAAGTAAATGTGACTTAGTACATATAGTTTTATTAATTCTCGTCTTGACTGCTTACTAGTAACTTTAGGATGCACAGAATCCAAGATATCGTGAACAGAACAAGAAAAGTGCTTCATCCTATTTTTTCAAATTTACCAGATTTGGAGCACAGGATAACAGGAGGAGATAAAAATCCTGTTGTGTGTGTAAGGGACTTTGTTTAGACAATAAAGCACGCATGACTTAAATTACACATGTAAAGAGAGGATGCATATAGGTAAGTAAGAACAGAAACAGTGATAAAATATAAAAAGACTAATGGGTTTTTTCCTCTTTACTCTTTGATCTTTTGGGAGCCTACCACCCAGCTTGCCAACAAATCATATAGAGGCTTATTCTTTCTTATGAATGTCTGGCCTTCGCTTGGCTTTTCTTATCTTAAATTATCCCATCGACCTTATGCCACTGAACTTTTGGTTTTTTTTCTATATCTGTGCACATTTATTTACTTCTTCCTCTGTGGTTTTTTATGTGGCTGGGTGGCTGACCCTTGGAGTCCTCCTCACTTCCTTTCTTTCATACCTTGACCTCTCCTGCTAGATTTCTACTCCTATTTATTCTCTCTGCCTGCCAGCCCTGCCTATCCTTTCTCTGCCTGGCTGTTGGCTATTTAGCTATTTATTAGACCCATCAGTGTTTTGTATAAACACAGCTTCACAGAGTTAAACCAATGCAATGTAAAAGAATGAAACACATATTTACATCACTAAACAAATGTTTCTCAGCATAAATTAATGAACATATCTTCGACTAACATTCTACAGCAGCCTAATGTGGAGAGGAGTATGTTCTGTGAGCAGAAAGAGAGTATTTTTTTAAGAATGAAATTTGAGAAATATCATATTTTTCTTAGAGTGGGCAGTCTTCATCCATAGTTCTGTAGAAAGCTAAGGATCCACCTACCTCTTCCAGAAGATATGATTTTGTGAAAGATCCATTACTTACATAGGAAAGAAGATTTTAAGATCTTTTTACACCATTACAGTAAAGATAAATTTTTATTTTTTGCTTGTTTGTTTTTATAGACGGTTTTCTCTGTTTAACAACCCTAGAATTAACTATTGTAGATCAGGCTGGCCTCGAAGTCACAGAGATCCACCCACTTCTCCCTCCCAAGAACTGGGATTAAAGGTGTGTGCCTCACTATTGCCCAGCAAAGATAAAATCTTTGTGATCAATTTAATAATTGATTTATTTATAAAAATAGCATAACTTTATTCTTATGTTATCCATAGTATTTTATTTCTAGTTAAGTCTATATTAGTAAAAGTCTGAAATGTATAAATATTAAGTAAAACTAGTGTAGGTGTACATCACCACCACAGAAATCAGAGTGTATGTCTACAAACTCTAGCACTGATGAACAAACATTTCCTTATGTATTTATGGTTGCACACTCCCTTGTTGTTTGACTTAACATTCAGATGTATTAATACTGCAATGCAAAATATTTTCTCTACTCTGTAATTCACATGATATTTTCCAAGTAATTTCTTTTTTTCTATTGCTCTTTTTATTTCTTTTTTAATTTTAATTTATTTTTAAATTTTATTTTACATTGCATCCACAGTTCTCCCCCCCAAAAACTCCCCACCCTCACCCCACTTCCCCCCAGCCTAATCCCCATCCACTCCTCTCAACAAGTATGGCTTCCCATAGGAAGTCAACAAAGTCTGGCACAGTAAGTTGGAGCAGAACCAAGCCCCCTCCCCTTTGCATTAAGGTTGAGCATGGTATCCCACCATAGGGAATGGTTCCAATAAGTTAACTCATGCACCAGGGACAGATCCTGATCCTACTGCCAGGTGCCTCATAGACAATCCAAGCTTCACCACACTCTCCCACTTATTGAGGGGCTAATTTGGTCCCATGGAGGATCCATAGCTGTTGGTCTAGAGTTTCTGAGTTTCCATGAGCTTGGTTAACCTGTCTCTGTAGATTTCTCCATCATGTTCTTGACCTCCCTTGCTCAGATATTTCTTCCTCCTTCTCTTCAGTTTGATTACTGGAGCCCAACCTGGTACTTCTTTGTGGATCTCTGCATCTGGTTCTGTCAGTTGCTGGATGAAAGCTCTATGATGACTGTTGGATTATTCACCAATCTGATTATGGAGGAAGGCCAGTTCGGGTTCCCTCTTCACTATTGCTCAGAGATTTATCTTAGCTGTGGTCATTATTGTAGATTCTTGGGAGTTTCCCAATCACCGGGTTTCTTCCTAACCCCATAGTGGCTCTCTCTCTCCAGATCTCTTCTGTTCCTGTTTTAAAAGCTCCAACTAAAAGCCTGACTAAAGGCAATTTAGGGATTAAAGTGTTTATTTGGATTTATGGTTTTCAATAGAAGTCTACAGTGGTAGGAAGAAAAGGGTATGGCAATAGGAAGAGAAGCCAAGATTGCATCTTCAACAACAAGCACAAAGCAGAGAAAAATTAGCAAAGGGACAAAGCTTTGAGCTCACAAAGCCTGCCCCCAGTGACATATGTCCTTATCCTCCAACAAGGCTACATCTCCCAAACTCTCCAAAGAATATCATCTCTTAGAGGCTAAGTCTTCAAACACATGAGTCTATAGGGGACAGCTCTTATTCAAATCACTACAAGCACTAAAGCAATAATTTTTTTCCAGTATCTTTTGAGGTAAATTCTTTGTGTCATACCTGTATTGGACAGTTTAGTCTGTTGCTTATCTAAGGCAAAGAAGTGATGACAGAACTGTCAGAAAACTTCCACACTGGCTGTTCTTCCCATCATTACCCATCACAACTATTTTTATAAGGGTGACCAATTTATGCTCTCTGTTATTAATAAGGTCTTCTTGTTGGGCTTCAACTTTGTACCACAATAGAGGGTCAAATTAAAAATTGAAGTCATTAATAAGGTTGATCTTGTAGTGTTAGAAACCTTGGGGTGACTTAGTTTGCAAGAGATGTTTCTGACAACTATAATGTACTGAGAGGATAAGTAACTAAGATAACCTGAGTGATTTGATATACAGTCAGGAGAGTCTCAGGAGAATAAATTTTTATTATTAATAAGAAATATTTGAGCAGATATAGAAAAGCACAAACGGTCAATATGGTTTCCCCAAATGACAGAATTCATGTGTACGCTTATGAGAGGAAACAAACAAAACAACTAAAAGATAAAAAAAAATCTTGATTTTCAAGTAAAGAGGAAAGATTGAAATAATGATAATATATAATAATGAACTTGTTCTTATTCTTAAGAGTTTATATTGGACAAGATCTCCTGAGTAAATTGTGAGTATGGGGCCCTTGTGTGAGGGGAGAGGCAGGGAGGGCAGCAGAGAAAAATGCTCAATAAAAATCAATTTTCAAAAAAGAAAAAGATACAAAACAAATAAAAGAAGAGTCTACAGTGGAGAGAGGACCAAGAGGTGAGTGACAAGCCACCGAGAGGGACACCCCATCTATAGGCCCTCCATAACAGGGACAAAACCCCGGTCCCCTCTGCCACCTGCCTCAACATCTCTAGCCAGCCAGCAGGTGAGTTTCCTACTGGTAGGTTTCTTCAACACTCCAATCCCATCCAAAGGACCCTGTAAGATACAAGTCTCACTCTACCCCCAAACCCTAATATCCACTACCCCCATGCAAATTTAGTGGTACTCTAAAACATAGTTTGCTTCTACACAGAGAAGACAAAGAGGTGAATGACCAGCAACCAAATGAGAGACTCCTCTCTCTAGGCCCTCAGAGAAATGCTAAAACACATGTTCCAACTACATAGTTAGGACCAAGAGAGGTACTCTGAAGCACAAGCTGTGACTGCACAGTATGAACCAAGAGAATGAACCAAGGGAGTGAATAAGAGAGCAAGCCAAGAGAAAGGGTCAAATGAGACCTTAGTGGCTCCCTGATACACAGACAGTGACAGTACAGAACAGACCAAGAACAGTTCCCAAAGATACAGAAAGCCACTGCAAGGATTGGACCCATATGCAAAGACACTGCAAGCCTCATTTGAAGGAAGAGATGGGTGGGTGCCTGTAACATGAGGGCTGGCTTATTGGGGTTTATGTCCCGTCCGGTCCCCAACCATTTAGTTCCAGAGAAAATGACATAGAGAGTATACATTAGGTTATAAACTGATTGGCCCATTAGCTCTAGCTTTGTATTAGCTCTTATAATGTATATTAACCCATTATCCTCATCTATGTTAACCACATGTCTCAGTACCTTTTTCAGCAGGGTAGGTCACATCAGGCTTCTTCTGTGGTCCGGGTAAGACTGGAGAAGGAGCTTCCTTCTTTCCAGAATACTCCTGTTCTCCTTGCCCCACCTCTACTTCTTGTTTGGTTTTCCAACCTACACTTCCTGCCTGGTTACTGACCAATCAGTGCTTATTTAAAATATAATTGACAGCTATAGAATTGTTTTCCCACACCAGGCGCTAATGCAAGAATTCATCAAACATCCGAAAAAGCAACATGGTAACACCAGAACCCATTGGTCATACAACAGGAAGACTTGATCTTCCTAACCCAAAAGAAGCAGAAGAAAATTATTTTAAATGTAACTTTAGAAAGATGATGGAGACCTTTAAAGAAAAAATGAAAAATTCCCTTAAAGAAATGGAGCAAAAGACAAGCAGAAAAATTGGAAGAAATTTAAAAATCTTAAAAAAAAAAACAAGAAAACTAAGAAAGAAAACAATCAAACAGGTGAAGCAAACAGCTCAAGACTTGAAGACTGAAATAGAGGCAATAAAGAAAACACAGGCAAAGGGAATTCTGGATATGGAAACTCTGGGTAAGCTAACAGGAACTACAGAGGCAAGCATAACAAACAGAAAACAAGTGAGGGAAGATAGAATCTCAGGTATTGAAGATACTATAGAGGAATAGAAAGAAAACATTAAATCCAACAAATTCTTAACACAAAATATCCAGGAAATCTGAGACACCATAAAAAGACCAAACCTAATAATAATGGAGATATAAGAAGAACTCCAGCTCAAAGGCACAGAAAATATATTCAACAAAATCAGAAAAAATGTTGAAATAGGAGCGGCGGGGCTGCGTCCCTGCCACCAGGCCGCCCCCATGGCTAGCTTTACTCGAAATAATTACACGGAAACTGCATTCTTTTAAACACCACTTGGCCCATTTCTATCCAGCCTCTTCTAGGCTAGCTCTCGCACCTGGACTAGCCCATTTCTCATAATCTGCTGTAGCCCACGAGCTGGCTTACCAGGAATGATCTTAACCTGCATCTGCCTGGAGTGGGAGAACCATGGCGACTCCCTGACTCAGCTTCTTTCTCCCAGCCTTCTGTTCTGTTTTCTCCGCCTACCTAAGGGTTGGCCTATCAAATGGGTCTAGGCAGTTTCTTTATTGCTTAACCAATGAAATCAACAGATTGATATATGACATTCCCACATCAAAAAAAAAAAAAAAAACTTTCCACACCTAAAGAAGAATAAAAGTACGAGATTAAAGAACACCACATAGACTGGATTAAAAAAAAATGTCCCCATCACCATATAATAATCAAAGCACAACACATACAGAATAAAGAAAGAATAGTAAGAGCTGGAAAGGAAAATGATCAAGAAACATATAAAGGTTTTGGGTGTAATATCAGAATTACACCCAAGTTCTCAATGAAAACTATGAAAGCCAGAATGTCCTGGGCAGATTGCTGCAGAATTAAGAGACCATGGATGCAAGTCGAGACTATTATACCCAACAAAGATCTCAATCACCATCAATGGAGAAAACAAGATATTCCATGACAAAACAAAATTTAAACAATATGTATCCACAAACCCAGCCCTACAGATTTTTCCTACAGAAGGGAAAATCCAATTCAAGGAAGGTAACTGTACCCACAAAAACACAGGCAACTGATCACCTCATACCAGCAAATCCAAAGAAGGGAAACACAAACGCACTACCACTGAAAAATAATAGGAATTAATAATCACTTGTTATTAATATGTCTCAATATCAATGGACTCAACTCACCTAAAACAAGACACCCTCTAAGAGATTGAATAAGAAAACAGGATTCATCATTCTGCTGTATACAAGAAACATACCTAAACCTCAAAGACAGACATTACCTCAGAGTAAAAGGTTGAGAAAAGATTTTCCAATCAAATGGACCTAAGAAACAAAATAGATTTCAAATTAAAATCAATCAGAAGAGATGGAGAACACTTTATACTCATAACAGGAAAAATCCATCAAGATGAAGTCTTAATCCTGAACATTTCTGCCCCAAATGCAAGAGCATCCACATATGTAAAAGAAGCATTACTAAAGCTTAAATTGCATAACAAACCCCACACAACAATAGTAGGAGAATCAAACATCCTACTCTCCCAAAAGGACAGGTCAACCAGACAGAAACTTAACAGAGAAACAAGAGAACTAACAGATGTCATAACTCAAATGGAAATAACAGACTCTATAGAACATTTCACCCAAACACAAAAATATACCTTCTTCTCAGCACCTCATGAAATCTATAAAATTAACCATTACTCGGTAACAAAGAAAACCTCCACAGATACAAAAAAAAAATGAAATAACACCCTGTACCTTATCCAATCACCATGGTTTAAAGTTAGAATTTAACAAAAATGCTAATAGCAAAAAGCCTACAAACTCACGGAAATTGAACAGTGCTCTATTGAACCACCCCTGAGTAAGGAAGAAATAAAAAAAGAAAATAAAGATTCCTATAATTCAACCAAGATGAAGGGACAACATACCCAAATCTATGGGACACTATGAAAACAGTGCAAAGAAGAAAGTTCATAGCACTAAGAAAGTGGAGAAAGCTCACATCAGTTACTTAACAGCACCTGAAAGCTTGAGAACAAAAAGAAGCACACTTATGTGTGAAGAAGAGATGACAGGAAATAATCAAATTGAGGGCTGAAATCAATAAAATAGAAATGAAGAAAACAATACAAAGAATCAGTGAAACAAAGAGCTGGGTCTTTGAGAAAATCAACAAGATAGACACACCCTTATCCAAACTAATCAAAAGGCAGAAAGATAACATCCAAATTAGCAAAATCAGGAATGAAAAGAGGGGTATAACAATAGACACTGAGGAAATCCAGAGAATCATTATATACTCCAAAACCATGTACTCCACAAAATTGGAAAATGTAAATGAAATGGACAATTTTTTGGACAGATACTATGTATAAGAATTAAATCAAGGCCAGGTGAACAATTTAAATAAATACATAATCTGCAAGTAAATAGAAGCAGTCATAAAATGCCTTTCAATTAAAAAAAGCCCACAGCCAAATAAGTTCAGTAAAGAATTCTACCAGAACTTCAATGATCTAATTCCTATACTCCATATAAAAGAAACAGACACAGACAGAACCTTTCTAAACTCTTTTTATGATTCTGCATTTACCCTGATACCGAAACCACACAAAGACTCAACCAAGAAAGAGAATTACAGACCAACCTCAGTCATGAACATTGATGCAAAAATACTCAATAAAATACTGGCAAACCGAATGTAAAAATACATTTAAAAAAATCTACCATGATCAAGTCTGCTTCATCTCAAAGATTCAGGGATGGTTCAATATACAAAAATCAATCAATGTAATCCATCACATAAATAAACTGAAAGAAAAACTCATGTGATCATCTCATTAGATGCTGAAAAAACATTCAACAAAATCTAACACCTCTTCATGATAAAGGTCTTGGAGAGATCAGGAATTCAAGGAGCATATCTAAGCATAATAAAAGCAATATACAGCAAGCTGAAATCAACATTAAATTAAATGGAGAGAATCACAAAGGAATTCTACTAAAACCTGGAACAAGATAAGGCTGGCCATGCTCTCCATCCATTCAACATAATTCTTGAATTTCTGCCTAGAGCAATAAGATAACAAAAGGAGATTAAGGGGATTCCAATCAGAAAAGAAGAAGTTAAACTTTCACTATTTGCAGATGATATAATAGTATATATAAGTGCCCCCAAAATAATACTAGGAAACTCCTAAAACTGGTAAATACGTTCAGTAATGTGGACGGATATAAGATCAAGTCAAAAAAAAAAAATCAGTAGCCCTCCTCTATACAAATGATAAAGAAACTGAGAAAGAAATCAGAGAAACATCACCCTTTACAATAGCCACAAATAACAGAAAATATCTTGGGGTAACACTAACCAAATGAAGACTTGTTTGACAAGAACTTTATGTCTTTGAAGAAAGAACTTAAAGAAGATACCAGAAAATAGGAAGAGCTCCCAAGCTCTTGGAAAAGTAGGATCAACGTAATAAAAATGGCAACTCTCCAATCTATAGATTCAACGCAATCACCATCAAAATTCCAACACAATTCTTGAAAGACCTTGAAGAAAGAAAAATCAACTTTATATGTAAAAACAAAATGCACAGGATAGACAAAACATTCCTGTGCAATAAAAAACTTCCAGAGGCATCACCATCACTGATATCAAGCTCTATTATAGAGCTACAGAAGTGGAAATAGCTTGGTCCTGGCATAAAAACCAAGAGGTTAACCAATGGAATTGAATCAAAGATCTATATATGATACATACACCCATGAACACCTGAGTTTTGACAGCTAAAATTTTACAGTGAAAAAAAAGGAAACATCTTCAGCAAGCGGTGCTAACACAACTGGGTGTCAATTTGTAGAAAAACGAAAATAGATGCAGATCTATGTCCATGCACAAAACTCAAGGCCAATCAGATTAAAGACCTCAATACAAATCTGACCACACTGAACCTGATAGAAGAAAAAGTGGAAGTAGCCCCCAATACATGGGCACAAAGACCACTTCCTAAATATAACACCAGGAGCACAGACAAGGAGAGCAACATTAAATAAATGGGACTTCCTGAAACTGAGACGGTTGTGTAAATCAAAGGACACAGTCAATAAGACAAAAGACAGCCTACTGAAGGGTAAAAAATTGTCACCAACCCCATATCACACAGAGGACTGATATCTAAAATAAATGAAGAACTCAAGAAATTAGACACCAAAATTCCAAATAACCCAATTTAAAAATAGGGAGAATTCTTAACAGAAGAATCTCAAATGGCTGAAAGACACTTAAGGAAATGTTCAAAATCGTTATCCATCAGTGAAGTGCAAATAAAACAGCTCTGAGATACCATCTTACACCTGTCACAATGGCTAAGATCAAAAACACCAATGATAGCTTATGCTAGAGAGGTTGTGAAGTAAGGGGAACACTCCTCCATTTATGGTGGGAAGGCAAACTTGTCTAATCTCTTTGGAAATTAGTATAGCAGTTTCTTAGAAAATTGGTAATCAACTTACCTCAGGATCCAGTAATACACTCTTGGACATCTACCCAAAAGTTGCTCAATCATACTCCAAGGGCATTTATTCAACTATGTTCATAGTAGCATTATTTGTAATAGCCAGAACCTGGAAACAACCTAGATGCCCTTCAACCAAAGAATGGATAAAGAAAATGTGGCACATTCATACATTAGCATACTGCTCTGTAGTAAAAATCAATGACATCTTGAATTTTGTATGCAAATGGATGGAACTAGGCAAAAACCTTTCTTAGTTAACCCAGACCCAGAAAGATGAGCATAGTTTGTAGTCACTCATAAGTTGACACTAGAATTTTTCCTAACCGTGCCTCTCCACTGATGCAAAATAATCCCAATCAGAGGAAATCAGACCAAATTAAAAGATATCCAGTTTTAATTAGACATCTGCACTCTCGAGTACCCCCAGGGGAGGATAGGGAGGGGTTTTCCCAGTGCTTAGAGGGTTCCTAGGGTAGGGAGTTGTGGTAGCAGGGGGAGGAGAGGAAGAAGGTCAGTTAGGAGAAAGTTGACCTTGAATTTCTGCTTTGGCTGGGGGAGGTAGTAGGTGGAGGTTGGTAAGGAGCACGAAGGAGAGGAAGGCGGACAATGTTGTTTCACAGAAAGGAGTTGTGTAGTAAGGGGTTTAGGGAGTGGGGGAGGGGCCAGTGCCTCTGGTTGCATGATCCAGGAGGAGCTATCAGGTTCCCAATTCCCAGGTGGCCAGTATCTGAGGGCACTGTGACCCTGGCGACCAGAACCGGTGTTGCAAGACACTGGGTACTGAGGGAGGGGTGAGAGCGCAGTGTCCAAAAATCACAGACAGATGAACAAGAGTTCTGTCCATTTATCCCTAAGGCGGCAAAAATTTTCTAGGTCCCAGAGGACAGTAAACTCAAGAGTTCCCTCTGGTGGTCACTGCGTCCCATTGTCAAGGTTTGTATTGAGTCCAAATCTAAGTGCACAGAGAAATTAGCCACGAGGAACCGAGGGTGAACTGAGCTGAGCTTCCAAAGTCCTGTTGAAGATGGGAATAGTGAGAATATCAGCAAAGAGGTCAAGACCATTATGGGATACCCACTAAAACAGTTTGCCAGAGCTAATGGGAGCTCACCAACTTCAGCTGGACAAGGAAGGGATCAGCATAGGACCAAACTAGTCCCTCTGAATGTGGGTGACAGTTGTACGGCTGGAGCAGACTGAGGGGCTACTGGCAGTGGCACCAGGATTTATCCCTACTGCTTTTATTGGCTTTTTTGGAACCTATTCTCTTTGAATGGATACCTTGCTCAGTCTAGATACAGTAGGGAGGGCCTTGGAGCCTCCCCAAAGCAATGTATGTTACCCTCTCTGAAGAGTGGATGGGGGAATAGGTTGTGGGGGTAGGTGGAAGAAAGGGAGGAAGGGAGAAAGTGGGAACTGGATTGTTATGTACAATAAAAAGATTGTTTTCTTTTTAAAAAAAATAATTCAAAAGTCTATACTGATCTTTGTTATTTGTCACCTGCAGTATTGCTTTCTCCTCTTCTTTCCTTTCTTATTTTTTCCTTCTTTATTTATTTACTCTTCTTTCATATCATGCATCCTAACTACAGCCACCCCTCCATAGGCTCCCCCACCCTATCTCCCCTCTTCTCCAGATCTACTGCTCCTCCTTCAAAGATATCAATCAAACACAGCATAACAAGATGTAATAAGACTAGGCACAAACCCTTACTCATATAAAGACTGGATGAGGCAACCCAAAAGAAGGAAAAGGTTCTCAATTGCAGGCAAATGAGTCAGAGACACACCCACTCCTACTGTTAGGAATCTCACAGGAAGACCAAGCTAAGTGATTTAACATATATTCAGAGATCTTGGCATAGCTCCATGAAGGGTCCATTACTGCTGCTTTTGTTTCCTTGAGACCCTATGAGCCCTGCTCAGCTGATTCTCTGGGTTGAGTTCTGCTGGCATCCTTGACCCATCTGGCTCCTGCAGTCTTCCTCCCCCAACCCCACGTTACTTTCATGCTAAGTTACTGGAGGAATAAATAGGGTAAATGCAATATGTCCTGCTGTGTTTATATTTCTAAGGCAAAGAGATCTTGTGATTCACTGAGAGGCTTCATATTTGCTATTGCTTTAGGTTGTTTGAATACAAATGCAGCTGATAAAGAAAGTCAAACTTTGGAGAAGATTTTTATCATAGCAAGAACAAATTTGATTTAAAAAATTGTTGTTCCTAGAGGAAATTAAATTTATGCCAAATGGCTTCTTTAATTTTTTTTTCTAAAGAGAATTGTATTTCATTTAACATTTGGTAGATAAAACTATGTTTCATTTACATTTCTTATGTAACACTTAAATCCTTTGTCTGTCTGTTTGACTGCACGCATCCCAGGAAACCTTCTAGGAATCAGTTCTCTTTGTCTCCCAGTTAGTTCCTAGAAATCAAACTCAGGTTATAAATCTTGACAGCAAGAGCCTTTTTACTCTGAGTCATCTTGCAAGGTGCCAAAACTAGATTTGAATGCAAAAATTTTTACTGTGTGGTTGTGCTGAAGTAATTGAATCATTCACTCTCTTGATTCCTCATGTATAGTCATGAGAGTCAGGGATCTTTAGAACCATTACTGCTTTGAAAAACTTGACTTTCAGTTCTCTCCTGCTTTATGGGTGGCCTAGATGGGTACTACCTTCATGTTTCTCCAACAAAGGAACCCTGATTTTTCAATCAATATCAGCAAAACATCCCGATTTACATCCACCCTGTAACTAAACACATTATGAACTTATGTTTTGAATTACACACACTGTCAATCAATAAATCAAGCAATTGTTCTTACTCTCAGAATATTAGAATTTCCTTCAGACCCTGAGATGTTTTAATTTGTCACTGTTTCCAAGTATAATTTCTGTGTTTGTGTCATATATGTATGTGTTCATATATGTATGTGTCATATATGTATTTATGTTTTTATACTAGAACTATATTAAAGTAGATTGTGCTTACTTATTTATGATAAATTTAAAGTAATGAAGTCAAAACTGTCCTTCTTTTTCAGAATTATCTTATAGTAGTTAAAAAAAACCCTCAGTTTTATCAATTACACATTTGGGATTCTTGATATTTACTTGTACAGGTCATATCAGGTATTGGATTTACAATGGAGACCCATTGAATTTGTATTTTTTAAGTTCTGGTTTAGAAGAGATATTAGCTATGCACTTGATTACAATGGGCGCACTGTAGTAATATGAGCGGCAGGGCTGCGTCCCCAAAACCCCAGCCGCCTGCCCGGCTAGCTTCACCCAAAATAATTACACGGACACTGTATTCTTTTAATCACTGCCTGGCCCTTAGCTCTAGCCCTTACTGGCTAATTCTGATATCCCAATCAACCCATCTCTAACAATCTGTGAGCACCGGTCTTACTGGGAAGATTCTAGCCTAAGTCCATCCTGGGTCGGAGCTTCCTAGCGTGCGTCTTCCCTGGAGCAGGTAGCATGGCGTCTCTCTGAAGCATCTGCTCCGGAGAGGAGAGCTGTCGAGTCTGACCTCACTTCCTCTTCCTCCCGGCATTCTGTTCTGTTTACTCCACCCACCTAAGGGTGGGCCTATCCAATGGGCCTAGCAGTTTCTTTATTGCTTAGCCAATGAAATCAACAGATTGATATATGACACTCCCACATCAGCGCACCACAAGGAAGGAGACATATCTGCCTTGATCTGTCATTGCTCTTTGGAATCTTTGAGGATTCTGAGTACTACATAGCAGCTAAAAGTATTTCTAGCCCTTACTGAGAAAAAGGAAGCTTTTCCTCAGAAGTTTTAAACCAAATTTCTCTTTTTGAATGAATAGACAAAGGTGAATTTGTGGGATTTTGAATTCTACATTTGAGAATGCTAGTCCCAGAAAAAACATGACATTATTTTTTTACCTCATAGTTACCCAAAAGTTTTAGAAGAAATTTCAGCATAAATACATTCTTAGAAGTGATCATCATTTCTCCTGGATACCTTCATGACATCTGTTAATTTTGCCTGGTGTGATTGCACATATCCAAAATCAGGATCCCTTAGGGATAGAGGCAGTAGGGCCAGGAGTCCCTGACAAACCTGTTTTATATAGTGAGTTTAGGGGCATCCTTCCAACAGGTGCATGAATGACTACAATCAGGATATGAAGTAGTCTATTGGAACTGTTGCAAAAATCTGTCAACTGAAATCTTAGTTCACATTTCTCTAGCATATGATTTCATTTTACTGGGTCAGGCCTTAGGAAAGGCCTGACCTTTCCTAAGGTCAACATCTCCTCTAAGCTGCCTTTCTCTGGGCCTTACCTTCATATACTTACATATAGAAGTTTCCATCATCATCATCATCATCATCATCATCATCATCATCATCATCATCATCATTTTGTATGATCCTCTTTGGAATCCTTTCACTCTAGAATTTGATCACCTTTTCAGTCAATGACATTTTTTTTCTCTAGATAAACTCTTTGTTTTTCTTTAAGTCCTGTAGGTGATATCCAGGATACTCCTATTTTAATTTTTACTCTTGAATTTCTCTCTGAATACCTATTCAGAAACCCTATGAATAGTTACCATAACTTCCTATGGGGCTTGTGTTGGTTTTAAAGAAAATAGCTCCCAAAGAGTATGGCACCATTAAGAGGTATAACGTTGTTGGAGGACATATGTCACTGTGAGGGCAGGCTCTGGTGTCTCTTTTGTTCAAGATTTCCACATTGTGATTAGCATTTGACTTCTTGTTCCATGCAAGATGTAGTACTCTCAGGTCCAGCATCACATCTGCCTCCATACTCCCTGTAATGATGATAATGGACTGAACCTCTAAAACTGCAAGGGAGCCATCCCAATTAAATATTTTGCTTTACAAGAGTTGCTGTGCTCAGGGTGTCTCTTCACAGCAATAAAAACCCCAACTAAAACATGCTATTACTCAAATGTGACCATTATGGTAGACTTCTTTGACCATCTGTGATTCTATAACTTCTTCACTCTCAATCTTTAATGTTTTGCCTACATAGCACATTTTATTGCTCATATGTAGTGTTTGTGATATCTCTCTGTGTATGTGTGTGGTGTTTGATTCCTTCTGCTACATCTTGTGCCCTAAAAGAAAATATGTTATTTATTTTCTATGGTAGTCCAGCATTTTATCTGAACTATAAGATAACAATTAGAAATGCTATTTTAGAAAATATTGAAATATATTGAAAAATATCTTAATTTGAGATTTTGTTCTTTTTTCCTCATCGGAGTCATTAGCTCCTGATCCTGGCCATCCATTAAAAGAAAATTCTTCAAAAATTTAAACTTCTTTTCATACAGGTCTTCCAGTTGTTTGTTTAGAGTTACTCTGAGATATTTTGTGCTATTTGTGGGTTTGTGAAGGGTGATGCTTCCTTGATTTCTTTCTCAGTCCATTTATCATCCTTGTAAAGAAGGGCTACTGATTTTTCTTTTTTTAGTTAATCCTGTATCCTGCTACATTACTGAAAGTGTTTATGAGTTGTAGAAGTTTCTTGGTAGAATTTTGGGGTTGCTTATGTAAACTATCAAATCATCAGCAAATAGTGAGAGCTTGACTTCTTTTCCAATTTGTATCCCCTTGATCTCTTTTTGTTGTCTTATAGTTTTAGCTTGAACCTCATTAACTATGTTGAATAGATATGGAGAGAGTGAAAAACCTTGTCTTGTTCCTTATTTCAGTAGGATCGCTTTGAATTTCTCTCCATTTAAGTTGATGTTGGCTGTTGACATACTGTATATTGTCTTTATTATGTCTATATATGGTCCCTGTATCACTACTCTTTCTAAGACCTTTATCATGAAGGGATGCTGTATTTTGTTAAATGCTTTTTCAGAATTTAATGAGATGATCATGTGGCATTTTTTTTAGTTTTTTTATATGGTAAATTACATTGACAGATTTTTATAGGCTGAGCCATCCTTGCATCTCTGAGATGAAGCCAACTTGATCATGTTCGATAATTTTTCTGATGTGTTCTTGGATTCAGTTTGTCAGTATTTTATTGTATATGTTTTCATCAATGTTCATGAGTGAGATTGGTCTGTAATTCTCTTTCTCAGTAATGTCTTTGTGTGGTTTGGGTATCAGGGTAATGTAGTCTCATAAAAAGAGTCTGGCAGAAATCAAAGAAGACACCAGAAAATAGAAAGATCTTCCATGTTCTTGAATTGGAAGAATTAAATAGTAAAAATGGCAATCCTATCAAAAGAAATCTACAGATTCAATGCAATGCCCAGCAAAATTCCTTACAAACCTCAAAAGAACAACTCTAAACTTCATGTGGAAAAGCAAAAATCCCACAATAGGCAAAACAATCCTGTACAATAAAGGAACTTCTGGAGGCATCACAATCCCTGACTTCGAATTCTACTACAGAGCTACAGTAATGAACACAGTCTGGTATTGGCATAAGAACAAAAAGGAGGACCAATGGATCTGAATTAAGACCCAAATATTAATCCACATACCTACAAACACCTGATTTTTGACAAAAAAAGCAAAACAACAAATAAATAAAATGGAAAAAAAATAGCATATTCAAAAAATGGTGCTGGTATAACTGGATATCAACATATAGAAGAATGAAAATAGATCCATATCTATCACCATGCACAAAACTCAAGTCCAAGTGGATCAAAAACCTCAACATAAAGTCAACCACACTGAACCTCATAAAAAGAAAGTGGAAAGTACACTTGAATGCATTGGTAGAGGAGACTACTTCCTAAATATAACCCCAGCAGCACAGACATTGAGAGAAACAATTAAAGAATAGGACCTCATGAAACTGAGAAGTTTCTGTAAAGCAAATGACATGGTCAACAAGACAAAATGACAGCCTAAAAATGGGAAATGATCTTCACCAACCCCACATCAGAGAGAGGGTTGATCTCCAAAATATACAAAGATCTCAAGAAATTGGTCATTGAAAGAACAAATAATCCAATAAATAATTGAGGTATAAGCCTAAACAGAGAACTCTCAACAGAGGAATTAATAATGGCTGAAAGACACTTAAGGAAATGCTCAACATCCTTAGCTATCAGAGAAATGCAATTCAAAACTCTGAGGTTCCGTCTTACAAGATCAAAAACTCTGATGACAAGTTATGCTAGAGAGAATGTAGGGTAAAGGGAACACTTCTGCATTGCTGATGAAAGTGCAAACTGGTATAGCCCTTTGAGTATCAGTATAGAGATTACTCAGAAAATTAGGAAAAAACCTTCCTCAATACCCAGTAATACCACATTTGGATATATGCCAAAAGGATGCTCAATTGTACCACTAGGACATGTGCTCAACTATGCTCATAGCAGCACTGTTTGTCATAGCTGGACCCTGGAAAAAACCTATATGCCCTGGACAAAAAAAAATAGACAAGGAAAATGTGATACATTTACATAATGGGGTACAACACAGAAGAAAAATAATGACATCTTGAAATTTGCGGGCAAATGGAAGGAGGTAAGAAACATATTAAGTGAGGAAACCTAGACCCATAAAGACAAATATCATATGTACTCACTCATAAGTGGTTTTTAGATATAAAGCAAAGAAAAACCAAACAGAAGTTTCTGGCCAAAGGAAACCAATGGGATGTGACTATTAAACAAATTATTGTGTCCTAGATTATTTTGAAGGCAGAAGAAAACAGGGAGAGAGAATGAAGTAACAATAGATAAATTGTGGAGTTCAGGTAATATTTTGTTGATGGTGATTTCCTAATGGAGATAAATATGTTGTAGTAACAATGCAATGTTAACTAAAGTGGGGCAAAATCTCTTCAAATATCTGTAACCATCATTGGAGCCTTTGTGCACCCAACCAGGAACCAGATTTCTTTCTTACTGTAAAAATAAATGCTAATTAAAAATAAAGAGAAATAAAAGATTCACCTTAATTTAAAATTGATCCAATTTCATAACTACCAAAACAAAATTCTCGAGGGAAGGCTACTCAGGTTCCTGCAATTTTAATAAGTCTCTGGAAACTTCTGATGCTCTAGGTCACACATTATGAAGTACAGAAAAATATATAAGGAAGTAGTTAACATTCCATTATGAACATCATCCTTGATTTGATTGCTAATTTTGTATTTACTTGATGTCATTCTTTTGTTTCTGTTACAATATTTAATTCAATTACCAAAAGCAATTTGGGGAGGAAAGAGTTTGTTGCATCTTACCAGTTAATGTTCATCATCCATAAAAATCAAAGCAGGAATTCAAGATTATAATCAAGAGGCAGGAACTGAATCAGAGACTATGGAGTACATATGCTATTGTGAGTTATAGAATATTTAAATGACTTAGATTCCTCAGACTTATGAAAAGTAGTTAACATTATTATATGATGATAGTAACTTCAGGTTATTTCGAAATAAGCATTGGTTAGTTTTGATCAACTTGATATAGCATCATGTGGAATGTGGGAACCTTAATTGAGAAGATGTCTCCACCAGACTGTCCTTTGTCTGTTGGTTGTTTTGCCATTTTTTTTATGTAGAAGGCCCAGGTATTCTGGGTGGTGCCAGTCCTGGATAGATGATTCTGAATTTTGTCAAAAGCAAACTGAGCAAGCTATGGAGAGAAAGTCAGTAAACAATTTTATTTTATCATTTTTCCTTGGTTCCTGCTTGAGTTCCTGTTCTGACTTTCCTTGAATGTGACCAGGTTGTATAAAAAAAACTAAATCATTTCTTTCCAAGTTACTTTCTTAATAGTTTTTATCACAGCAATAAAAAACAAACTAAGACATCATATTCATCAAAAATGCTGATTTATCCATCCATCCATCCATCCATCCATCCATCCATCCATTCATTCATTCATTCACTCACTCACTCGAGATCCTGAAGTACTGTAGGATCAGAATCACAAATATAGTTCCTTGAAAGCAGCACCACAATGCTATTCAGGAGCACCAGCCTAATGCCATGGCATAGTGTTCCTAGACTCATTAAATAGCTAAATAATTATAATATTATGACCATGTAGCTTTCTATTGAAAATAGGAGGTGGTAACACTTTGGAGAATAGCACTATTTTTGAATTGGAAACTGATATTAACAGTGTCACTGTATACAGCACTCATATAAAATGCTCAGGCTATGGAGTAAAATTGAATAAAATTGTCTGACATATTCACCACAGCTGCTACCTGAACTGGAATATAATGGAGAAAATTAGTATTTTTTAAGCTTAAGTAACAATCAAGAACAACATTATCATTTTCTGTAATTGAAGTCTTAGGAAGCATATCACATCATATTTCTTCTCATATAGTGTCTCTATAAAATCTACTTGGAAGATTACTGTAGGCATGAGCAATCTAGTTTAGCCAGAATGATACTAGTATTAACTGTAGCTAAAACATTTAGTGTTAGGGAATGTAACACCACTGTAATTCCATATTAATCCTTTGCTATGAAAATCTTATTGGATCCCCATGCATTAAATCCCAGAATGGCCTTGTGAATATTGAAAAATAATATTATATGTGGAAATATGTGTGTAAATATATGTATATATGTACATTTATATATGTATATATATTTGTGTATATATATATATATTTAACAAAATATGCAGCCTATTTCTTTTCTCACTGTCAATCATAAATCACATTTCTGTAGCAAAATTGGAGCTGTTTCTAGTTATCTGGCTATCCTAAGTAATAGAGGTGCAAATATCATTTGAAAAAGAGTGAGTGTGTCTATCCAGTTATCCATAAAGCAACCTGTTTATCTATCCATTATGTGGCATTTACTCACAAGTGTAGTAACTATCCTGCCTGGTTTGTCTTTTCTCCCACTGTAGAACTTAGTTACATAGAAATTATTTAAAGGTGCAGTCTGACTTAAAAAAATGTTTCTAGATTAAAAATGACTAAACATCAGAAGACCATTTTCAGTGTCCCAATTTTGAAATCAGCAATTAATTAATTATATATAGAAGTGTCAGTTCAAGAGAAACCTTTGTCAATATTCTGAAATTTCTTTTATAGAGTTGCTATTAACTTCTAATTATAGACTAATTATCCTCTTCATTATCACAGAGGATCTGTATGTTGATGCCAAGAAGACAAGTGTGGATGTAATGCATCCGTGAACTATTTAATGTTTGCATCTCCATGTGAGTAGAGAAAAAAAGGGACAGAGACAGCCCCTGTGTTACCTCAGTAGTAAAGACAGAAGCTGAAGGATCTCAGTATTAAAATTCAGAGCTTTTAGGTATGGACAAATAGTGACAATAGACATCTTGATTTTAGTACAAAGAGAAGCTTATGCACGTTGAAAAGGAGGAAAAAATATTATTTCAGCAGTTCTATGAAGGGGAGTGTATGGGTGTGTGTATGAAAGAGAGGGTGAGAGAGAGAGAGAGAGAGAGAGAGAGAGAGAGAGACAGACAGACAGACAGACAGACAGACAGACAGACAGAGAGACAGAGAAACAAGGAAAGAAAGTATCCATGTTTGTTTCAAAGTTTGCCAGCGAAAAGGCAAATTATTTGTTTTTGATTTTGTTTTTTGTTTTTGTTTTATTTTTTATAAAATAAAATGCAAGTTTCTATAGAGCACCAAGTCATATTTTCATTATGGAGGGAGAATCAGTCCAGTATATTTAGTAGCAAATTTTTGGTGACATTTATGCTATCTTGATGAATTTCATCACACTCTTTTACAAGTGTGATTCGTCATCCACTTAAGGTCTGTACTCTCAAATATTGAAAGTCATTTCTTGCTTCATTAAAGTCAACTAGAAAGACAAAACATTCAGCTAGTTATATTTGATTAAAAATAAGGCAAAATGCTTCCAGTTTTCCTGGACCTCATGGCACTATATAGGAAATGTCCATGAAAAGTTGGACACCCTTTCATTGAAAAAGTGGTGTTGAGGCTTTTTGAGAACCTATTCTCTTTGAATGGATACCTTGCTAAGCCCAGATACAGTAGGGAGGGCCTTGGAACTTCCACAAAGCAATGTGCCTTACCCTCTCTGGGGATTGGATGGGGGTGGGGTGGGAAGCTATGTGGAGGGAATGGGAGGAGGGGAAGGAGTGGGAACTCGGACTTGTATATATAATAAAATTAAATTTAAAAAATAAGAAAAAAAAAGAAAGAGTGGGCTTGAAAGATAGTCATCCATCTCCTAGAATATAAACTTCCAGGATTTTCTAAAGTCTTAATTGTTTCCAATAATGCAGTTAAATACTGAGCACAGCATCTTGTTCTCATTAGATACTCAATAAACATTTTTAAATTAAATGTGTATATATTTTTGATTAATATATACTCTACAAAGAAGTGACAAAAATTCTCTCTTATACACACACACACACACACACATTGTTAACTTTTATATTTGTGAGACTTTTCTCAGGGTTCTAGAATCATGATAGAGGGGCTACTTCTGGATCATGTAAAGGCAGAGTGCAAGCTGCATATTTTTCTGCAGGCATAGGTGTTTTTTTTTGGGGGGGGAGATTCTGTAATAGTATGAGGTGGTTAAGTACTAATTGGACATTTTAGCCAGCATAAGCAAATAATGAATTTTGTACCAAATAAACCACACAAAGAAAAAGTTTATTCTGCCTGACTGCTTTGGAGAATTTAGTAAATAAATGGTTTATTTCATTGCTTTGGATCTGGGTATTTACTCTCAGGAGTCAGTGGCTAAATAAGGGAATAGACCTTAGTGGCTAGTTTTAGGGGTGCAATATAGTGGTTTAGCAAGGGAGAGGGAGTGGGATGGGAAAACCTGCCTGCAGTGATTGGACCTGCTAGACATTCTTTCATGAACTAAGCTTACTCATCTAACTAAAATGCTTTGTGACATGTGGCACTGCATAATCTTGAATATATCCCTTTGTTTTGTGGCATTTGAATAGACAGAGACATGTGACAATCTAGTACTCTTTCCCTTGTGGCCAGGACACAAGAGAGGTAGGAGACCAGGGTTCCATAATCATCTTCAAAGAGACAAGCGCAGTATCCTAAAGTACTCCCAGGCAGTTTGTCCTAAAAAGTTTAAACCACCTTCCAATCTGTGTTTTAATTCCCTAAATCATGGGCCTTTATGAGACAGTAAGATAAAGATTATGGTTCTTACCACTGAGACATAATAAAAACCCACTTATCTGGGCATGGTGTCACACACTTAATCCCAGCACCTGGAGTACGGGGGGAAAAGGCAGGAGGATATTTTGAATTCAAGGCCAGTCTGATTGACATAATGAGCTCTAGAACATTTAGGACTATATAAAGAGGACTGTCTCAAAACTAAAGAAAAGAAAAAAAAAAGAAAAAGAAAGAAAGAAAGGATGAACAACAAAACCCGCCATTCCTACTTTCCTTCCAGTCACTTTTCTAAATCCAGTTAAGATTCTACTTAGTTCATCTTTTTTTCTGTCAATCCTGACTGTCATTTCCTGCTAAATAGGATATTTTAATATTCTGGCCCCTTTGATCTCTTCAACTCTAGTAGTTTTACCTTCATGAGTCAGTCATTTGTACCACATTCATTCTTTTCATTTCAAACTGCTCTATTGCAAAAATCTCAACTTTATTCATTCTTCTTTTTCTTCTATGTTTTATACATAGCACTAGTAGTTCTAAATAAGACTTAAACACATTAAGTCCCTGTCCCAATAAGCATTAAACGTAATAGCCTAGAATCACCTGAAGAAGAAAAAGAATCTCAATTGAGGTAATTTTCTTTTTTTTTTCTGGTAAGTTTATTGACATGTCTGTGAAGGATTTTGTTGATAATTAATTGATGCAGGAGGGACCAGCTTACTCTGTGTAGTACTGTCCTTGGTCACATAGTATGAAGTAGTATAAGGAAGTTAGTGAGCAAGACAGAGAGTTAGTTAGCAAGTAGTAATCCTCCATGTATCCTATCTTCAGCTTCCTGCTTTGAGTTCTTCCCATGACTTCTTTCAAAAATGAATAATGGACTGTGATTTGAAACTGCAAAATGAAATAAGCCTTTTCCTTCTCTAAATTCTTTTATGTCAAAGTGTTCTTATCTGAGAAATAGATAGAGGCCACATAGTCTTTAACAACCCCAACATGGTCTAAATATGAAAGTGCCTTCTAAGAGTCAAGACCACCTTTAAAATATATTTTCTAAAAATAGCAAAGCGGATTCCTATATTTACAATATAGAAAAGTACTGATTAAATATTCTTATCCTTAATGGAGGAATGTAAGAAAGACAAGGAAAGACAAGACTAAAGAAAGGTCAAACCCCAGAAGGATGAATACTAAATTCTAAAGTTCCATAGGTAGCTTATGATGGATTGTAATAGTATTACTTAGCCCTAATCTTCACTTTTGCCGCATGTAGCAATACAGATTTTCCCTTGGGCTAGCTCCGCTCATTGCCTACAGCTTTTCTTGGCAGATATTACACATTCTTGGCATCTTCACCATCTTGACATCTCTATTTCTATTCAGGTTCACCTGGAATCTTTTTGAAAGATGTGGAATCTTTTTGCAAGTTGTAGAACTCTTAGCTCCTTCTCCAGCATTGTCTGCTTTCTTTTCTCCATGTCTCACCATGATAATGATGGATCTGAACCTCTGAACTATAAGCCACCCAATTAAATGTTTTCCTTTATAAGATTTTCTGTGGTCGTTGTGTCTATTTACAGCAAAAAAAAAAAAAAAAAAAAAAAACCCTAACAAAGACACTTGCTTATTTAGATTTAATCCATTATTTTCAATAATGCCTTAAATAGGATTATTTTCTTGATATAGTTTTTGCTGTATTTGTCTACTTTGAGAAATTTTTCAATGACCTGTTACATTTGTTTACGCTGTGAAACATTTGTTTTAATGATGCAAAGAAGTGTTGCACTCTTTGATGCTACACTTCTTTAACTCTATGAAGCTGTGTTATGTTGCCTGTCTAAAATATCTGATTGGTTTAATAAGGAGTGGAATGGCCAATAGCAAGACAGGAGAAAGGATAGGCATGGCTGGCACCCAGAGGGAATAAATAGACAGAGGAAATGAGAGAAAAAGAATTCAAGGAGCAAGAAAAGGATGAGAGAGGACACCAGGGGCCACCAACCCAGCTACACATCTAACCATGTGTAAGAAGTAAAGAAAAGCTCATAGATAAAATTCCAGAGGAAAAAGGTAGATGGGAAAACTTAAGAAAATTTTGCTGACAAAAGTCAAATTCAGGCAGGGCATTCATAAGAAAGAATAAGCTTACGTGTGTTATATATTAGGGAGCTAGGTCAAGGGTCTCCCAAAAGAGACAAAGAATGGAAAAAATCAGTCTCTTACATTTTGGTGCCCAAAAGGGGACTTGAATTTCCATAGGTCCTTTGGAAGCTTAAAACAAACAAATAAACAAAAATGGATATGGCTTCTTTAAGAAATTTCTGTTATACAAACAGAATCAAAAAGAATAGAATCAAAAAGTTAAGTAAACAATGCCCGCCACAGTGTGAGACACTGACATTCCATAGTTGGGGGACGGACTGCAGTTCCTGTTCATATACCTCTGACTGGGCCATGAGCTTTAGGCTTGGTTTTCACAACCTGAGAGAAAGGCAGAGTCAGCCTCGTAGAATAGCACAGAGCGCCTAGCTGTAGCTTACCAGTATAAAGTTTGCTCACGTGGTCAAAGAAGACAAAAGATACACAGTAATCAAGGTCCAGATTGAAAAAACAAAAACCTTTAAACAGATTCCAGAATGTTTTATAATGTGCATAGGCTTAAGAAAGAAAAAAATGTGTATAGGCAGTCATAGAAAGAAAGAAATCACTTAATAATAATAAAGTCTTTAAAGAGAGAGTAAAGTAATATAAGAAGAGTAAGTCATATAACAATGGAAAATATACATGCTATCTGGATCCCTTATGTTGCTGTGTTGATTTTGAATTTTATGATTTCTAATAAGCAAAGGACAATTGTTAAGAAACCTGGAATTGAAAAAGTGACATTAAAATAAACCAGCCTATAAAATACAGGGATGTCTTCACTTTAAAATGGAAGTAAAAAAAATGTATTTGTCAAATGAAAATCAAAAGTACTTTGAATAAGAGGTTTTGCTTTTGCTTCTACAGGAAACAACAGGCTGTGGATTCCTTCCAGGTTGATATGGTCTAATCAGGGAAGACCTCATAAATCTTGACTTGTCTTCCCAGTACTCGGCCATTATCTCAACTTTTCTCAAGGACTCTAAACATGTGTTCTCCCACAGACACCAGGAAGCAGTCTGAAGAATGTGATGCCTACATTCCCAAGAGAAAGGCATCAGAGGAATTTGGTTCTTTGGTGAGTCATGGATATTTGTTATAATTTAGGGTAATATAGAAATATAGGATAAAAAACTACTCTTAATCTCAGGTATTTTGCATTGGCTAAATTTTGGTATATTGATACAAGTTTAAAGTTAATTTTGTTACACTGTATATATGTTTCCACTTTTGGGGGGATTTCCACTTACAAAGCTCATTTAAAAATCCAATGTATAAAAAATACAATGTATAATTAAGAAATGAGGTTAGTAGTTAATGTATAATAATTGGACTTGTCACATTAGGTAAATTTTCAAGGTAAATGGGTATATTTTAGATATATAAATGGTCAACAAACACTTTAAAGACCTACAGAATATGGCATTTAAGATGTTTAATAATCTAAGGTTTTTTATAACAATAAGACACATCTTTCCTGGCAGCACAAATTTACTTCATAAAAGAATGATAGGCTTTGAAGAAACTCCATAAGAATTTACTTTTAATGTGGCAACGCTAGCTGTTTGGGCTAGCCTTGACTGTTTACAATGTGCTGTGAAGACTGGACATGCAGGACCCACAGAAAAGTGATTGCTGAACTTTGCCAAAACCATGTGGGATGATGCTTCAGGGTCCCTGCTTCATGTAAGAGTCTGCCAGACATTTTGCAGAATACAGAGAAAGGTAAATGCAAAGCTTTGCCAATACAAGTTGGGACGTTTCTTCAGATTTCTGACTTCTCTGAAAGGTCTGTTAGATACTCTAGACCCTTAGGCTTAGTAAGGATACACCAGTGTTGCAGAGGAATTTTGGGTGACTCTATTGACAGCCAGATGTCACTGTTGTTAAGAAAATTAATTACTTCTGGGGTCTTTGATAGAGTTATAGACTAAATAATTTGAGCCGCAGTTTTCCTTAATCATGACAGAAAGTAAATTCGGTAGAAAATTTAGAGTCACTAATATTTGGGATTAAAGATGTATGTCATCACTGCCCTCGTCTATTAAGCTAGCCAGTCCAGCTGTTTTACTTTCCTGATCCTTTGACAACTTTATTTATTAAAATACAAATAAAATGCCACTACAGAGTTTCTCTAGATTTTTTGATAATATTTATAGTAATAATGACAGAGTATTAATGTCACTATCACTCTTTTATGGTAAGTCTGTGATATTTGTTCTATTAGCAATTTTCATTAAAATGGGTACCTATGTGTTTTGTGTGTAACTGCTTAGAATTATAATGTCTTAATGGTAGATTTTTTTCCTCTTGAGTACTAAATGTCTCTCCCTCTCTTTAGACTAGTTTTGGTTTGAAATTGGTTCAGACAGATATTAGAAAAGCAACTTATGTCTTTTGCTTTTTCCATTTACTTGGAACTAGTTTTCTATTCTTTCACCTTAATGTGGTATTCATTATTGGTAGTGAGGTCTGTTTCTTGGAGTCTGTTTCTCCTTATAGATGTACTGAGGATTTTAATATTTAAAGTTATTATTAAACAAGATTAATTTATTCACATTTTTACAGTAGTGTTTTCCTTGTCCTCTTTTGGTTTACATACCTCTTGGACATGTTCAATATTTTCTTTAGAACAAATTATTCTGTTCAGTATTCTATGTAGAATGGAAATAAATTTCTTATATCATTTTTTTTTTGTCCTGGACACTTTCTCTTTACACTGAGAGTTCTTGGCATAATAATTTTTTTTTGGTATCATTCGTCTTTTGGAACTTGTAAAACACCTGTCCAGGCCTATCTGTCTTTAAAATGCTCTGGAAAAAATATGAATTATTCTGATGAGTCTGCCTTTAAATGTGACTTGTTCTTTGTCTCTTGTAGTTTTCAATATCCTTTCTTTGCTCTGTACATTTAGTGTCTTAATTATTATGTGAATGAGGAGTTTTTTTTTATCATCTTGTCCATTTGATGTTATGGATTTTGAACATTAATCAACATAACTTTTTTAGAATGTAAAATTTCTTCTATGTTTGTGTGGAAAATATTTTCTGTGTTGCTGACTCTTGTTTCTCCCCTTTCTTCCATATCTATAACTTATAGTGTCTTTCTTTATACTATCCCATATTTTCATGAGGTTGTATTTCTTGCGTTTATTTACTTTTTTAGATTCAACATTTTCTTTGTGTAAATGAGCCATCTCTTTTCCTTTCTTTCTAAGATCTTATATTGTGCCTTAAATTTGATCCAGACTTTCTATAAAACATTTTTCTGAACTTTATGTTGGACTTCTTGAGTATTTCACTTCATTTTGGATGTTCTTAATCTATTCTTTCTGCTTATTAAATTTCATTTTAATATATTAGATGCTTTTTGCTACTTTTTATATTTTGTTTTATGGTCCTATCTTGGATATTTGTTCATATCCTCTCTGAATTCCTTGAGCATATTTATACTTGTTTTGTCAAATAATTATTTTAAACATTAACCAAGTTGCTTTTCTCAGGTAACAACTCTGCAATTGGGATGGTTTTTTTTTGGTTTTTTTTTTTTGTTTTTTTTTTTTGTGGAAGGGATAACATCCAAATTGTTATTTTATTACAATAGAATTAAGCATTTGGAGCTAGAAAATCCACAATGTTTCTTGGTGTGGATGTCTAGTACTTCCTTTGTTGAGTGGGTTCTTGAATCTTGGTTTATGGTCACCTAAACTTGGCGACCTGTGGACCAGCTGTATGGTGTGTTGATATGAGTATCATATCAGAAGTCATCTTGGTTCAGCTAGGGGGAGGTGACAATTTTGAGTCTAAGAAAAAATCTCCTGTGGACTTAGAAAATTCATGATAAAGTTTATGGAGGTCTCACGATGATCTGCAGATAATCCTTCAGTAGTAGGGGCAAAAGTGCTAATACAAATGGGCAGTATTTTGTGAAAATGGGGCAAATGATACTACATTGTGCTTAAGAGGAGATAGATGTGGTGCAGGTAAGAGTAAAGTTTCTTGTTTGCTATTACAGGTACAAGATGCTAATGTCTAGCTCATTTTGTTGTCTTGCATGGTAGATTGGATATTGAGGTCCCTACTTTGAGTTCCAGGTTGGACTCCATGTATTGTCAAACAGATCCATGGTTAGAGTGAAAATAGCTAAGTGAGAGGAATGGGTCTGAGGTGATGCACCTTTATCTCCAGGCCAAACTTTATAAGGTACAGTAGTTCTGTGGTAGGAAGGGTAGATTAGAAGTGGGTGGTGATATAGAATTGGCTTCAAGACCTATCAAGGTTGGACTTCACATGGTATCCCATATTATTTAATTTAACCCTTACATGATTGCTGAAATATCAGCCCATTTTTACATATGAATTTAGCATCATGGAGCCAGTTAGTCTTATGGTACCATGTTGATAACTCTGATGGACCAATTACTAAGTTACATTAGCTTTGCAAAAACTCCATGAACTTGGGCTGGAGAGATGGCTCAGTGGTTAAGAGAATTGCCTGCTCTTCCAAAGGTCCTGAGTTCAATTCCCGGCAACCACATGGTGGCTCACAACCATTTGTAATGAGGTCTGGTGTCCTCCTCTGGCCTACAGACATACACACAGACAGAATATTTGTATGCATAATAAGTAAATAAATAAATAAATATTTTTTAAAAAAATCCATGAACTTGCTTATTATGTGAGTGAAAATTGCTATTGGAAGTTCTAGGCACATGGGTAAATCTATAAAATGCTAAAACTTATTATCAGTATATTAAATATTATATAACCTCAACAATGTAATTGGTAAATTTTAGATTCCTTATAGGATCTTACGGTCACATATCCTTTTGAAAAATATTCCAAAAAGGTACAACACTCATCCAATAAACTGTACAGTGCAATGAAATTCACCACATAGTTTAGCAAAAATTTTTAAAAAAATTCAGAACTAAATATAAAGACTATGCCATTCGATAAAGATTCTCATGTCTCCTTTATTCTTTAGATTGTGAAGTCTTTAGTCAGCCTCCTAGTTGCTGTTATGAATCAGAGTTTCTCTAACTAAAATTTAGCAAACAGTGATGATTCCATATAGCTATTCTTGGGCTGGACTGATTTCTGTATAGATTACATCTGACCATTGATAAAGTAATGACCTAAAAGTTCTATCTCTTCAATGGATTGTATATCATTAAATCATGAATCACTTTACAAGAGACATGTAGTTACTCAAACCTGAGATTCAATTTCTATGTTTTTGTTACCTTGTTTCTCAACTAGCAGAAATAGTGTATTTGTAGAAATGTGAGAATAAATAAATGAGATGGAGGAAATTTCAGGAGCACATGAATCATAGTGCAGGCAGAGATATATTGCAGTGGCAAAGGACTTCAAAGCATGACTCCAATAATCAAGAAAATAATTATCTCCATGAGTAGGCTTGATGTTCCTATAGTTGCGCTCCACTGCTTGGAGAAATGACTTTTTATCTGTTTCCCATTCATACTCTTCTACTTTCTTTTTGTATCATAAGTTCTTAACTTTTCCATCTTTTATTTTCATGAATTACATGTCCTTTAATTAAAAGCATTATTTACTAAATAAAACCCTCACTAAAATGAGTCATAATCAATTTGATTTTGGGTCCTTTTTTTTCTTCAAAAGTTCTTCAAACTATACTTTTTAAAATGAATCTTCACACATGAAGGCCTGGATATCCTTTCATCTACACATCCTCTCTATGTCTGGTATGAGACAGTGATATCAGCCTCTGCAGGAGCACCGTAGTGTTTCTGATGGACCACCCAGTAATGTGAAAAACTCATTTAAAAAAACAAACCAAACCAAACAAACAAGCCAATAGAAGATTTCAATGTTCCAATATTATTAAAATGTACATTCTATCCCCCTGTGACAGAAATTGTGAAACTGTTTTATCAGAGAAATCTGCTTTGTGATACATTCTATTGAATATTATGTAAAATAATTTGGTAAGTTTAGAATATACAGAGGGTAAAGACTTGTAGTAGGAGGAGCGGTGGGGCTGCGTCCCCGGCACCCAGCTGCCCATATGGCTAGCTTTAGCTTATGCCCCGAAATAATTACACGGAAACTGTATTCTTTTAAACACCGCTTGGCCCATTTCTATCTAGCCTCTTCTAGGCTAGCTCTCGTACCTGGATTAGCCCATTTCTAATAATCTGCTGTATCCCATGAGCTGGCTTACCAGGAATGATCTTAATCTGCATCTTCCTGGAATGGGAGAACCATGGCGAATCACTGACTCAGCTTCTTTCTCCCAGCCTTCTGTTCTGTTTACTCCACCCACCTAAGGGTGAGCCTATCAAATGGGCCTAGCAGTTTCTTTATTGCTTAACCAATGAAATCAACAGATTGATATATGACACTCCCACATCAAAGACTGATGGTTATGAGGAATAATATCCATGCCAACCTTTCTTTCTTCTTCCATCTCGCCTATCTCCATATAGAAATATATTTTTCTATTTAAGGAAACCTTAGCAGAACCTTGTTGTTGGTGTGCTAATGGAACAAACTGATCATCTTGGTTCAAAAGTTAGGAAGAGGCATATATGGAAGAAGAGTTGGACCTTAGGGGAGACATTTGTTTGACAGCAAGGAGGGAATGAATAGAATCACCTGGCAATCTGTTAGATGACTAATGTGACATAAACAGCAAAAATACATATGTAAAAATTTGTATATTTCCTATGAACCATCTGAGAAATGTAAAGTGTGGTACCAGAGAAAAGTCTATACTTCCATGATTATATAGAAGATGGCCTTAAATTATTACCCATTAGGCATAAAAGGAAAATGAGAAAATTCATAAAGAAAAATGAATTTCTGAAGTACTGATTAAAGTATTCTGATATTTACTGATTAAACAGGAAAGAATAAAATGAGCAGTGGATAAAACCTCTCCATAGTTGATTTGCAAATCAAGATAATTGAGCATGATGGTATTAGAGAAGAAGCAGAAGTGCATGTTATACATGTACATTAAGCTTCACTGATGGTAAGAAATTGAGATGACTTGAGACATTGTGAGACAAAATCTTTTCTTCTTTTTTTAAAGTAGAACTTATGCTCTGTGAGAGCACTGAAATTCCACATGTATTAAATTCTTTTCACACTACTTTGACAGAAGGCCTCATAGAACAACTTATGGAAGGAAATGCTTATTTTGCCTTATGATTTCACAAACTCCATTCTTTCATTTCGGGGAAAGTATGATGGAATGACTTCATTGCAGTTGGAAAATGTGGCAAGACTCTTCAAATCAAGTCTGCACATGAAAGCAAGAATTAACAGACCAAAGACAGGCTGGCTTACACTTGTTAGCAATGGCTCACCAAAAATTTCAAATAAAAGTATTTTGAATGTAATAGATAGCAATTGCATCTATTAAGAAAATAAGTCATACACTCACAGAAATAATGATGATATCAATAACATATAGCATATACACTTTTCTTGATATTGATATGTCAATTATGGGATGGTTGTTATATCTTATCTATCCCAAACTCTTAAGGAAATTAACTTCTTGAATGTGTAGGTTAGTGAAAGAGGTGGAAAACGAAATTTTAAATCATATTTACATTTTATTGACAAAAGAGAATCAAATGATCTTAACTAACTTCAATGGGGTGGGAAGTGTAATCCTATCTTAGAAAAAGAGTATATAAATGAATAGAAATAAAAATAGTAGTGCTCACAATAAAAATTGGTAACTGCACAAAAACTACTTAATAATTTGATCCAATATAAGAAAATTATAAATGACCTATAAATTAATATGTGGATATCTTGGTGCCTGTGTGTGTATACACTTGTGTATAATGATAATTTAAATATGGAGCCTGAATATAAACTGTACAAGAGCTCATTCTGTAAGCAACTGACTACAGGAATATTTTTCTTCTCTAACCCTGTGGCTTTTCACTAACACTTCTTTCATGAATGAGTTAAGATGAGATACAATAGATAAGCCAAGAAGTAAAATATATTTTTTTCACTAATAATTGGCTCATGTATGGAATTGTATATTTTTTCTCAAGCTTATATATTAACAAAACCATGCTGATACAAATGCATCTTATTCAGTATGTTTCAGTTAAAAATGATCATGTCATACTATTATAAAATTTTAGAATTTTGACATTTTGTTGCTTATTTCCAGTTAAAAATTTAAACCATTTTTTGAGAATATCCACAATCCTTTACTCTGTATATATCTTAAAGTCATGTGTTGTTGCATTAATTACATTTAAATAATGTCTTTTCATTATTAATTGGGGTACTTAATAATGCTAATTTTATTAATTATAAGTTTTTGATGAATCCATAATATGATACATTATTGGAGGAAGAATCTAACTGTAAGAAGTAGGTTACTGTGATAAAGTCCTGTCCTTTACGGCTTCTCTTCTCACTTCATAGCTGCCATTGGGTCAGGAGTTCTGTTCCACTATATTCTCTTTCTCGTGATATTCTATTTCACTACCCCTATGGAATTAAGATCACTGTAGCCATTAATGAGGCATTTTCTCCTTTAAATTCATTGCAGAGACAAGTAAATTTACTAATACACCAGCTAAAATTCTCTCCAAGTGTTTATACATCCATGTCATTATATTTTATTTATATTTTAATAAATAAAGCTTGGTTGAAGATGAATATTCAAAACAAACACACAAACAAACAAACATGCTTGTCAGCCATACAGACCAGGCAGTAGTAGCACACACCTTTAATCCCATCAGGCACACTAGTTAGCGATAGAATCCGGGCCATCGTGGTACATGCCTTTAAACCAGCCTTAGAGAGGGATATACGGATAAGAGAAGAACTAGCTCTCTTTCAGTCTGAAAATTTCGTAGAGTAAGTGTTCTCTAGTGGATTGGCTGCTTTCCTTTTCTGATCTTCAGGTTGAAGCCCAATATCCGTCTCTGGATTTTTATTATTTGTGCTACAATTTGTGCCCAATGTTTGGGGTACAAATTCACAAAAACGCAGATGGTCTATGGCTTTTTAGCTACCAGCACAAGCTGAAGCTGCACATGGGGATCCAGTCCCACCCAGCTAGGCTTTCTTTGTTTTTTTGTTTGTTTGTTTGTTTGTTTGTTTTCCCCCAAGACTTTGAGGGAGTATGAGATTTTCCTATTTTAGGCCCTCTGAAACAATCTCTAGCTGCCATCCAAACTCCAGAAGCATCTGGTCTCCAAATACATGCACCCTTTCTCTCTTTTCATTGTGAATTGTGGCTATTCCTAAATCATCTACTTAAGCTGCTGCCAAAATAGGAAGCTGCCTGGAATTCCAGTCAGTCCTTTACTGCTCTATGCAACAGCAACAAGCCTCATATATTCATCAACATTATTGGTAGATTTGGTAAGAAACTTTGAAGTTTTTAAAGTAAGGAATTAGTTAAAATACATATTTTTTCCCACATTAAAAACTAGGAAAAACCATTATGATGGAGGGATTTGGGTCTCTGTGTGATAATTTTCTAGATCGTTCAAAAATGGGATGATTAAATGAGAGGATATATAACTTAGATGGGATTTATGTAATGTCAATTTTAAACATTATCAGCTTTATCATTTTTGTCTTAGCACTAAACAGGTTGGTTAATGTGAATGCTAAGATACAGGCCTTAGAAAAGCCTAACAAAACAGATCACAAATATATTCAAATTTAGACAGAATAATTTAATAGAGAACCAATTTCAGCAACACATTATAAGAATAGAGAGGAATAGCATAAGGTTTTAAAACAATCAACCTTAATATATCCAGTAACCTTTGAGGAATTGCCAAATGACAATTACAGCTAAATATATTCCTGTGCCAATATTAGATTTAAGGTGATTCAAGGAAGCAATAATCTCATATAGCAAACTTTCATCTTTTGTGAAATAAATTTTAAACTTGTAGTCAGTTTGTAATAGAATTATCACTAGAGACTGTATAGAATTGGTTAAAGGTGTTTTAGAACTTGGCCCAAAATTACAGTGTAATACTTGACTCAGAGATGAAGCTAATGTTATTGAACAACACAGTAAAGCTAGAGGTATAAAACTCTCCCAAGATCAAGCTTTTGGAGAAGGACATTATGTGACTATAGAAAAGCAAGTTCTACATAATTACCACACCCTGGATTTATGCTATGCAGCAGTTTTGAATGCTTGGTACAGACTTGGAGAAATAGGTAAGAAAATTGAGTTATTTACTATTTTTATGTCGGGCCAAAAGGAAGCCTTTATGGATTTCCTCAAAGATTGACTTCAGATGTAAATAGAATGATACACAATTCAAAAGTTAGACAAGTTATAATTGAATCTCTGGCTTCTGAAAATTCCTATTCTCTATGTAAAATTATAGTTAGGCTATTAAGACAAGGTCAGCACCATTGGAGGAAATGATTCAAGGTTCAATAAACATTGATTCCCATGAATATGATGATGCATGGATAGGAGGGGTGATTTCCAGAGATTTCAGAAAAATATATCTAAATGTCAAATGTTATAATTATGGCAAACAAGATCATTTTTTAAAGTGTTGTATGCAGGCTGTTCCTAGAAAAAAATGTTTTTTTCTAAGAATAATCTATTTAGATTTCCCCTTTATTCTGGATTATTCAGAGGCATGGTAAAGGCACCCTTTGGACTAATGAATGCAGTCAACAACGAATATTCAAGGTGATACTTTGTCATTATGAAACTCCACGAGGAGCATCTCATGGTCCCCTATGCCAAATCTGCTTCATGCATTTCCTGTCATTATGGAGGAAACTCCTTCCCAGGGTAATTAAAGATCCCAATGCCTATTGTAAGAAAGCATACTGCTTTGGATAATAGAACAGCTATAGAAGACAGAATGAAAAAATTCAGAAGAAACCTTAAGTGAGTATTTTGGCAAATTTCTATAAATGAACAAAGAATTAAAAATACAAATAGATGATGCTGTCATTGAAAGTCTCAGAGACACAAGTGTGGATTTAACAACAAATTCATTAGAATCTTGTTTCCAAAGTGTCCTCTTCAGGATGTAAGTGTTCAGTTTTTAATGACCAGAATTTTATTTCAGGTAAAGCAGAACACTAGATGTGTCAAACATATAAGGCCGGAAGGACACAGAGAAAAATTAAAGATGTATGTAGATAATATAGCATTGAATTTGTGGGAAAGTAATTTATTACAGTGTTAATACTCAGATTAACATGACCCTGGTGTGGGAAGTCCTTCTGTCTATGTGTTGCTTTTATTGGTTAATGAATAAAGAAATTGCCTTGGCCTGTTGATAGGGCAGAACTTAGGTAGCTGGGGGAAAAAACTGGACTGAATGCTGGGAGAAGGAAGTTGGGGAGGAGATGATATGGAGCCCACTGAAGATATGCATGCTGAATACAGTTTCTATGTGATTATTTCAATTCTGGACATCTGGGAGGAACAAGCGGCTCCTTGCAATAACTGGTGCGCATGTGCCCAATTAAAATCCATGTAAAATCTGAGAAAGTTTAAAAATTAATTCTAGACACAGAGAACAGAGTTAAGCATAGTTTGCTAGCGGCATTTTCTTGGATGGGCTCTGTTTGCTAGAAGCAAGCACAGGCAAGGCTCCTTTAAGAGAGGTTTTTCTGCTTCAGCCATAGCAGCAAAAAGGCCATACAGTTTTAAACTGTGGCTTCCTGGGTCATTCTACCAGTGCAAACTCCAGCCCTGAAGCTTTTAAATGGCATTTGTGGGCCCGGGTGTTTGTGTGCCCACTTGGGGTCAGGAGGAAAGTAGCTGAGATCATGCTCATGGCTCAGTGCTCCCCACCTGGTAAGGTGGCAGGATCAGGTCTACTAGGCTTACACAGACAGGAGAGCATGGCAGAATCCTGCAGCCATACACAGAGATATTTCCAGGCTGTGCAGTGCTCTGAATGATATTTAGAGATTACTCAAATAAAAAAGAGTTTATGTGCTGCACACTCATTCTCAGAGTTAAAGTACTGAGTGTGGCTCCTACCTGGTAGCTCCAGAATCTCCAGCATTTTAAAAGTGTGGAGAGGTGAATTCAGCATCCAGAGCAGCTGCAACCAAGCTGCTTACCATTTTTAAAAAGGTGTGGCATATATACACATTAAAGTTTTACTCAGTAGTAAAAAACAATGACATCTTGAATTTTGCATGGAAATGGATGGAAATTGAAAACACTTTACTGAGTTAGATAACCCAGACCAAAAAAGATGAATATGGTATGTACTCACTCATTAGTGGATTCTAGCCATAAACAAAGGTCATTGAGCCTGTAGTTTGTGATCCTAGAGAAGCTAAATAATAAGGTGAACCCAAAGAAAAAACATATATTCATCCTTTTGGAAATTGAAAGTAGACAAGATCGCTGGGCTAAATTTGGGAACATGAGGGTGGGGGGTGAGGGGAAGAGGAGAGGTGAAGAGAGAAGGGAGAAGGGGATGATTGGAGAGAGCTTGGGGTAATAAGATGGTTGAGATGGAGGAAGGGTGGATATGGGAGCAGGGAAGAAGATATCTTAATTAAGGGAGCAATTTTAAGGTTGGCAAGACACTTGGCTCTAGAGGGGTTCCCAGGTGTCCAAGGAGATGTCCCCAGCTAGTTCCTTGGGCAGCAGAGGAGAGGGTGCCTGAACTTGCCTTCTCCCATAGCCACACTGATGAATATTTTGAATATCACTATAGAACCTTCATCTAGCAATGGATGGAGATAGAAATAGAGACCCACATTGGAGCACTGAACTGAGCTCCCAAGATCCAGATAAAGAGCAGAAGGAGGGAGAAGATGAGCAAGGAAGTCAGGACTGTGATGGGTGCATCCATGCATTGAGACAGTGTGATTTATCTAATGGGAGCTCACCAAGGTCAACTGGACTGGGACTGAATGTAGCATGTGATCAAACCATTCTCTCTGAATGTTGCTGACAATGGGATCTGACTGAAAAGCCAATGATAATGGCACTGGGTTTTGATTCTACTGCATGTACTGGCTTTTTGGGAGCCTAGTCTGTTTGGATGCACACTTTCCTAGACCTGGGTGGAGGGCAGAGGGCCTTGGACTTCCCACAGGTCAGAGTGCCCTGACTTCTCTTAGAACTGAAGAGGGAGGGAGAGGGTGAGTAGAGGGAGTGGGAGGAAAATGGGAGGAGGGGAAGAGATAAAAATTTTTAATAACTAAATGAAAAAGAAACATCTAAAAAAATAAATGCTCTTCAAGACAGTAAAGAATTACAGATAATTCAATAAGGAGAGATTCAGACATAAAAGAACTCCAAATGGGTCACAGTGTTGGATAAATGTACATAGGCTTGGAAGAGAGAATAAAATGAGTATAGGGAGTTAGAAAAGAAAGTAAATGGTTTAAAAAATAAAGCAAAGTCTTTAAAGAGACAGAGTTCAATCATAGATTAAAGGAGTAAAGATAGTTAAATATTAAAAATTAATAGAGTAAAAATAAAATCACATAAAGATGGAATTGGATTATACACAGAGAGTCTGGATTATGAAAATTATTGTGTTTTCTTTGAATTTTTTTTTTATTGTGAAGGAGCTAAGTACAGAAAGTCACTTCGCTGTTTGGGCTGCTAAGCTAAACCAGCTTGTATATTATAAAGGTATCATGACTTCCAAATTTGGGTCTAAGGATATGTTGTTTTGGAAAAGTGGTTCTTCTTATGATTCCATAGAGGATGAGAACCTGTGGATTGGTTCCAGACTGGTGTGGTTTGATGGAACAAAATCCCCAAAAAGTTACCTTGAACACCCCTCAAAAATTACTTTGCCCTATAATCAGCAAGAAGAAGTTTGGACAAACTATGCCCATATTCCCAAATATTGTTTGTAAATGTTTCTTTTCATTTAAAGGGGGACATGCTATAAAGATGGATACTTTGCATTGGTATGGATCTTGGCTTATTGATACAAATTTAAGGTCAATTTTGTTGTATGTATATGTATTTCTGATTTTGATTAAGGTATTATGTTTGTGTAGCTCATTTAAAAATGTAGTGTATAATTAAGAAATATAAGTTAATAGATACTTATCTATAATAGTCAAGTTTGTAGTCATGTTAGTTAGATGTTCTAGATGTATAGAGATATATTTTGGTTAGATAGGTATTCTTCAAATTTTTCAGAGACCTTTAGAATATGGCATTTACAATGTTTAAGAATTTAGGACTTTTATGACAATGAGACACATATGCTCCTGGCATCACCAATTACTTCAAGATGAAGATGGGCATTGAAGAAGCTCCTTATGGAGTTTACTAGCCATTTGGGAAAGAAATTGCTTTTGCCTGGACTGCTTAACTGGACATGCAGGACCCACAGAGAAATGACTTCTAAACCTGCCTAAAAAGTGAGATGATCCTTCAGGGTTTCTGCTTCATAAAAGAGTTTACTAGACAATGGCAATTGGTTTTTGATCCTACTGCACATACTGGCTTTGTGGGAGTCTAGGCACTTTGGATGCTACCTTACTAGACCTGGATGGAGGTGGGTGGTCCTTGGACTTCCCACAGGGCAGGGAACCCTGATTGCTCTTTGGGCTGAGGAGGGATGGGGACTTGATCAGGGGAGGTGGAAGGAAATGGGAGGCAGTGGTGGGGAGGAGGCAGAAATCTTTAATAAATAAATAAATAAAGAGTTTGCTAGACGTTTTGCAGGATACAAAAGAAAGTGAGTGGCAAAACTGCCGATATAGGTATAAGAGTCTTTGACATTTCCTGCTTCATGGAAAAAGTCTGCTGGATACTATGTGCCAGTAGGCTGAAGATAGATTTCCCAATGGTACAGAGGAACTTTGGTGACTGTTCAGGCAATGAAATGTCTCTGTCAATTCTAGAGTTTGGGAAGTTGCTTACAATGCACTTCCTATTTGCTTAAATAATGCCAGGAATTATCAGCTTAAAAGAGAGAATTGGCTTTGATTGAAAACAAATTAAAGAAGGCCATTTTATGAATCATGTGGATCCAAATCTCAACAGCATTCTGATCATATTACCCTCCACACATTCCCCTCCACAAATTTTAATGTGGAGGGAAGATATAATTTTAGAATCTACTATATAAACAGAGTTAAAGAAATAAAAGGTTATTTGGAAAAGGTTTCTGAGTTAATTCTAAAAGGAAAATTGTGACTTTTTTAAGTACAGGAAGAGACACAGCAAAAATTATAGTACCTTTTAATAATGATAAAATTGACAAATTATGGGCAGAAAGTGAACTCTGGCAAAGAGTTTTTAGCAATTTCTTTAGAGAGATTAACAACTGCTATCCCAAAAGCAAGAGAATTCAACTCATAAAGAGAACTAACTGGATCCTTCCTCACATTGTATGGGACACACCAATGACTAGAGAAAGTACATTTTTAACTGATGCAAATAAATTAGGAAAGGTAGGTTACAAGTCAGAAAACTTAAGTAAAGTGAATCAAAGCTCTTCATGATTCTGTTCAAACGTTTAAATTATATGCTAATCTCATGGTACTAAGGGATTTTAAAGAACCTCTCAACATGGTTACTGATTCTCAATATGCAGAAAGAGTTGTTTTGTGTATTAAAATTGTTGAGTTTTTACCAGATAATATATAATTGAATTTATTATTTATTCAGTTACAAGACATAATTAGGAATAGGAATCATCCCATATATATAAGACACATATGATTCCAAATGGGTATAAAAAGTCCTCTAGCACAAGATAATGCAGAAACTGATCAAATATTGACTGAAAATATGGTGAAGGCCTCAGAATTTCATAAAATAAATCATGTCAGTTGCACGTGTTTTAAAAAGACTTTTTCATTCTATTCAATAATCCAAGATAATTATAAGGAAATATCCTACTTGTTTTTTATATAACCAAACACCAATACTTTCAAGAAGTAACTCAAAGGGTACTCAAAGGAATGATCTCTGGCAAATGGATGTGTTTCATTTTGTAGAATTTGGAAAACTAAATATGTACACCACACCATTGATACCTCTTCAGGTTTTCAATGAACAACTGTTTTGAGTTCAGAATTTCCTAATTTGGTAATCACATATTTTGTATAAGTTATGGCCATCATGGGTATACCTTTACAAATAAAGATATACAATGCTTCTGCATATATCTATAAGAAAATGAAACAAAGTTTTGCTTATTATAATATAAAACATATTACAGATATAATACACTATCCTATAGGACTGATCGTTACAGAAAGTTCAAACCAAACTCTAAAGGATATGTTAAATAAACAGAAAAAAATGATAAATACCCCCATAAATAGATTGTACAATGCTTTATTAACTTTAATTTTCTAAATGCTAATGATAAATGAATAATACCTGTGAAAAGACATTTGATAGTAGGAAAAAACTACAAATTAAATCAGCCATTATACTTTAAAGATGTATTGATCTAAGAGTAGAAATCAGAACTTGTTTTACATTGGGGAAGGGGTTTTCCTTTTGTTTCTGCCAGAGAAGAAAAATTATGGATGCCACCAAAATTGATAAAGATTCTATTTGAACAAGAGCCACCTCTTAGTTAGAAGTGATAATAGTTCATCAAACAGCATGGTGTTTTAATCTAAATGTTTCATTATCCCTTCATTAAAATTTGCTGTTTCATATTAAGCTAGCCTGGTTATTATGCCATTTACAGATCAGATATACCTTGTGAAAAGGGAATCATCCCAAACTTAGTATTGGGGGTGGTTTTTTTCCGTCTTTTTAGGAGAATAAAGGTATCAAGTTAAGGAAACAGAAGAGCACTAGAGAAATGAGGCATCTGAAGCAAAAGGACAAATTACCTAGAAAATATATGTCTCAAGAAGAGGGGTAAATGGCATATTGATATATTTAATTTCTAAAAGAATAAAATTTCATAAATATTCACAGATGTTTTTTCTGCTATTATATATAGACTTATTATGTGAGTGGTCTTTTGCAATCCTAGTCCAATTAAATCTTAAAGTTGGCTTTTGAGTTGGATTGTGACTCTCTCCTTCTCTGGACCCAAGCATATTTGATAAAGTAAAATCTAAAATGTCTGTCTCATGGTAGAAAAGCCACCTGATACAGGAAAGAGAAAAACAAATATTCAAGGACTATTCTATTGTCACTAATCTCATAATCCTTTTGTTTTATATTGAATCTTTAACAGTTTTTCTTAAGGTATAAGATTTACAAGTATTGTATAAGGCTGATTGTTGGTTCCTGGCTGCCCAGATCTGAAACAATCACTCAGAAACTATATCATTTGAATCACTGCTTGGTCAATAGCTTAAGCATATTTCTGGATAAGTCATATCCTAAATTAACCCATCTCCATTAATCTGTGTATCATCATTAGGCTGTGGCATACTGGGTAAAGTTCCAGCATCTTTCTCTGGTGGGGCTACATGGCCTTTCTTTACTTTGCCTTCATTCTCCCATCATCCAGTTTAGTTTTCTCCACCTACCTAAGTTTTGCCTTGCACAGGCCTAAGACAGCTTTTTTTTTATTAACCAATGGTATCCACAGCATACAGAGAAGAATCCCACATCATATACAATTTATATGTAAATATGGATAAATATCTTTTTTTTCATGATATTGATGACCATATAGAATACTAGCTAATTCAAGAAAAAGGTTTCAGCTACCTTCCTGTACATGATTTCAGGTTTAAATCCCAATCAGTTTTCCGCAGTGAATCATAAGCATGCCTAACAATGACCTTTGAAGTCTCCAATGTAAAAATGGGTCCCATAATGATAATTCCTCCAGGACTATGATAACACCACTAAGCTGGTTAACACCACCTAAAGATGGGCTTTGTACAACAAACTGCTCAGAAAATTTTAAGATGGCCAGCTGATCATTCAGCCAAACAGACAACTCTAGTCAGGATTTGAGACAAATTCTCCACCTTCCCATTACGCAGAAACTGTACAACTAATGTTACAGCTATGCCTCCCATGACCTGACAATTAATTTTATTTTTTATTATTATTTTATTACTTTAACAAAAAACAATCCAAATTCTCACTCTCTCCCTGCCTTCCACTCCCTCCACAATCCTCCCACCCCTTACCCCTCCAATCCTAAGAGAGGGCAAGACATCTTGCCCTGTGTAAAGTCCTAGACCCCCCCCCCCCATCTAGATTGAGCAAGGTATACATCCAAAGAGAATAGGATCCCAAAAGACCAGTACATGCAGTAGAGTGATGGAGGAAGGTCATTGGTTAAATTAAAAGAAACTGCTTGGCTTTCATTGGTTAGAAGATAGGTGGGAGGAATAGACAGAACAAAACGCTGGGAGGAAGAGGAAGTGAGGGCAGACTCCACAGCTCTCCTCTCCTGAGCAGACACTTCAGAGAGACGCCATGCTACCTGCTCCAGGGAAGACGCACGCTATGAAGCTCCGACCCAGGATGGACTTAGGCTAGAATCTTCCCGGTAAGCACACCTAGGGGTGCTACACAGATGATTAGAAATGGGCTAAATTAATATGTGAGAATTAGCCTAGAAGAGGCTAGATAGGAATGGGCCAAAGCAGTGTTTAAAAGAATACAGTTTCCGTGTAATTATTTCGGGTAAAGCTAGCCGTGCGGGCGGGGTGCTGGGGACGCAGCCCCGCCACCGCTCCATATTACTACAACCCACGTGATGGACTAAACCCACTTAAAAAACCTGAGAAGGCTTAAAAATAAGGGAGAGAGAGTTTAACACAGATTTTTGCTGTTTGTTGGTGGCGTGCTGTAGAGAGATTTCCTGATTCAGCAACAGCAGCAGAAAAAAAAAGCTGCGTTATTTTAAAGTGTGGCTTCCTGGGGCTTTGCCGCCAGTGCAAACTCTGGCTTTATGTTTGTGTTCCCACCTGGGATCAGAAGGAGAGTGCTCTGAGACCTTGACAATGACTCAGAGCTCCCCACCTGCTCCTGGGCAGAAGGCAGAATCAGGCTTAGGCAGGCGGAAGAGCATGGCGGATTCCTGCTGCCATACAGAGACGTGTTTTCAGACTGTGTAGTGTTCTGCGTGTCAGATTTGGATGTAACTTGGATGAAAAGAATTTCTGCACTGCATGCTCAGTCTCAGAATTAAAGTGCTGAGCGCCGCTCCTACCTGGTGGCCCCAGAGCTAGCACAAAATTGTACGTCCTCCATTTTGAAATTTTCCTGACTCAGCAGCAGGAACAAACCTGTGTTGTTTTAAAATGCCGGCTTTCTGGGCTATCCTGCCAGGGCAAACACTGACTGTTTGAGGCAGGAGGGCCGGCTACCGAGAGAGTATTTGAGTGTTGTTTGTTGTAGCTTGCTTGCTGGCAAGGACTTTGAAATGCCATAGAAGTGTCGCTATAAATATGGCTGCAGCCTGTATATCCGCCATGAGGCTGGAAAGCTAAGGAATGGACTGGATCTAGCCGTCAAAGCCACACCTTTAGTCCTACTGAGATTGCTTGGTAAATTAAAGGCTCTTGTGTTCAAAAAACAGAGAGATATACAGTAAAGAGAGATTCAAAGACAGAGAAAATTTCTGAATGGTTTAAAGTGTGTTAAAAATATATGCAGACTAAAAGTTAAAATTCTTAAAGTAAACCTCTGTGACTTCAAGGTGTGGTAGCACATGCCTTTAATCCCAGTGCCTAAAAGGGAGAGACAAACAGATCTCTGTGAGTTCAAGGTGTAGTAGCAAACACCTTTAATCCCAATGCCTGGGAGGCAGAGACAGGCAGATCTCTAAGAGTTCAAATAATTCTGGTCTACAGAATTATTCCAGGTCAAAGATATACGCTCAAAAAGCAAAAAGTTAACCTAGGAATGTCACAGCTTAGATTCTTAAGTGTTTAGTGATTTAAAGGCGCAAATCAAAAGTGCTCCTGGATAGTAAAAAATTGCAGATTCACAATAGAATAGATTCAGACCACTAAATGAGTCACACTGTTGGATGAATGTATGTAGGCTTGGGAGAGAGAAGAAAAAGAATATAGAGAATAAAGTTAATGGTTTAAAAAGAAAAAGGTAAAAGTAAAGTCTTTAAAGAGACAGAGTACAGATAGTTATAGATATAAATAAAAATAAGCCGCGTGAAAATGAAAAATTCACAGAGAGTCTGAATTATGTACATTGTGTTTTCTTTAAAATTTTTGACTGTGAAGGAGCTAAGTACAGAGAGACATTTCATTACATGGGCTGCCAAGCTAAACCAGAATGGATATAAGGGTATTACGATTTCAGAATTTGGGTCTAAGGATATGATGCTTTGGAGAGAGTCTTCTTTTGTTTTCACAGAGGATGAGACTCTATGGATTTCTTCTATTCCGATTTGGTATGATGGACCACGTCCTCCTGAAGGGTTGCTGTGAACATCTTCAGAAAATTGCTCTGCTCAACTGCCAACTGAGATGAAACTAGCACACAGGTTATACCATGAAAGACCTAATTAACGACGCCCCCATTCAGCAGGAAGCAGTTTGGAGAGAAAAAACTGCGCCCATGTTCCCAAATTATAGTTTATAAATGTTCTTTTACATTTAAAGGGGGATATGATATAGACATGAATAATTTGCATTAGTATAGATTTTGCTTTATTGATAGAGATTTATGGTCAATTTTGTTATATGTATAAATGTTTCTGATATAACTTTTACTTGATAACTGTTTTGTTATATGTAATTTTGCTATGTTAAAGTTAAAGCCTTTTCTGTTTAAACCGAAAAGGGGGAAATGATGGAGGAAGGTCATTGGTTAAATTAAAAGAAACTGCTTGGCTTTCATTGGTTAGAAGATAGGTGGGAGGAGTAGACAGAACAAAACGCTGGGAGGAAGAGGAAGTGAGGGCAGACTCCGCAGCTCTCCTCTCCTGAGCAGACACTTCAGAGAGACGCCATGCTACCTGCTCCAGGGAAGACGCACGCTATGAAGCTCCGACCCAGGATGGACTTAGGCTAGAATCTTCCCGGTAAGCGCACCTAGGGGCGCTACACAGATGATTAGAAATGGGCTAAATTAATATGTGAGAATTAGCCTAGAAGAGGCTAGATAGGAATGGGCCAAAGCAGTGTTTAAAAGAATACAGTTTCCGTGTAATTATTTCGGGTAAAGCTAGCCGTGCGGGCGGGGTGCTGGGGACGCAGCCCCGCCACCGCTCCATATTACTACAGTAGAGACAAATCCCAGTGCCACTGTCAGTGGCCTCTCAGTATGTCGCAACTGTTAACCATATTCAGAGGGATTAGTTTGATCCCATACTTGTTCAATCCCAGTCCAGTTGGAGTTGGTGAGTTCCTATTAGCTCAGGCCAACTGTCTCAATGAGTGAATCCCTAATGATCTTGACTGCCTTGCTCATATTCTCACTCTTCAACTGGACCTTGGGAGCTCAGTCCAGTGCTCCCATGTGGTTCTCTCCCTTTGTTTCCATCTGTTTTTGGACGAAGGTTCTATGGTGATATTTAAGATAATTATCAGTCTGATTATAGGGCAAGACCAGTTCAGGCACCCTCTCCTCTATTGCTTAGGGTCATAGCTAGGATCATCCTTATGGATTCATGGGATGATTTCTAGAACTAGGTTTCTTGCTAACCCCATGATGGCTCCCTCAATCAAGATATATCTTTCCTTGCTCTCATATCTGTCTTTCCTCCATCTCAACTATCCCATTCCCTTAAGTTCTTCTCAACCCGCTCCTTTTCCCCTTCCTTCTACCCCCTTTCCCCCCCACTCTCAATTTTCTCAGGCAATCTTGTCTGTTTCCAATTACCAGGTGGATCTACATATGTTTTTCTTTGGGTTCATCTTATTACTTAGCTTCTCTTACATCAAGACCTATAGGCTCAATGTCCTTTGTTTATGGCTAGTATCCACTTATGAGTTAGTACATACCATATTCACTTTCTTGGGTTTGGGTTACCTCACTTAGGATAGTGTTTTCTAATTCTATCCATTTGCATACAAAATTTAAGGTGTCATTGGTTTTGTTTTTTTTTTCTTCCGAGTAGTACTCTAATGTATAAATGTGCCACATTTTCTTTATCCATTCTTCAGTCAAGGAGCATCTATGTTGTTTCCAGGTTCTGGCTATTACAAATAATGCTGCTATTAACATAGCTGAACAAATGCTTTTGAAGTATGATTGAGAAACTTTTGGGTTTATTCCTAAGACTGGTATTGCTAGATCCTGAGGTGGATTGATTCCCAATTTTCTGAGAAACACCATACTGATTTCCAAAGTGGTTGCACAATTTTACATTCCCACCAACAATAGATGAGTGTTCCTGTTACTCCACATCCTCTCCAGCATAAGCTATCATTGATGTTATTGATATTAGTGATTCTGACAGGTGTGTTAGATGGTATCTCAGAGTTGTTTTGATTTGCATTTCCCTGATAGCTAAGAAAGTTGATAATGTCCTTAAGTATATTTTGGTCATTTGAACTTCTTCTGTTGAGAATTCTCTGTTAATTTCAGTACCCCATTTTTAAATTGGGTTATTCAGAATTTTAATGTCTAATTTCTTGAGTTCTTTATATGTTTCGGAGATAGTCCTTTGTCTGACGTTGGGTTGGTAAAGATCATTTCCCATTCAGTAGGCTCCCTTTTTGTCTTTTTGACTGTGTCCTTTGCTCTACAGAAGCTTCTCAGTATCAGGAGGTCTCATTTATTTATTGTTGCTGTTATTGTTTATGCTACTGGGGTTATATTTAGAAAGTGGTCTCCTGTGCCAATGCAATGAAGGATACTTTCTCCTTTCTCCCCTATAAGGGTCAGTATGGTCAGATTTATATTGAAGTCTTTAATCCATTTGGACTTGAGTTTTGTGCATGGTGATGGATATGGATTTATTTTCAATCTTCTACAGACTGACATCCAGTTATGCCAGCAACATTTGTTGAAGATGCTTTCCTTTTTCCATTGGATAATTTTAGCTTCTTTGTCAAAAACCAGGTGTTCATAGGTATGTGGGTTAATATACAGGTCTTCAATTCAATTTTATTGGTCAATTTCTCAGTTTTCATGCCAATACCAAGCTGTTTTGATTACTGTAGCTCTGTAATAGAGCATGATGTCAGAGGTGGTAATGCCTCCAGAAGTTCCTTTATTGTATAGGATTATTTAGGCTACTGTGGGTTTTTTGATTTTTATATGAAGTTTATTATTGTTCTTTCAAGGTCTGTGGTGGATTGTGTTGGGATTTTATGGGGATTGTATTGAATCTATAGATTGCTTTTGGTAGGATTGCATTCTTACTATGTTGATCCTTTCTATCCAAGAGCATGGGGGTCTTTCCATTTCATGGTGTCTCCTTCAATTTCTTCCTTCAAAGACTTGAAGTTCTTGTCAAATAGATATTTCACTTCCATGGTTAGAGTTACCCCAATACATTTTATGTTATTTATGGCTATTGTGAAAGGACATGTTTCTATGATTTCCTTCCTTCTTTATCCCTTGCATATAGGAGGGCTACTGATGTTTTTTTAGTTGATCTTGCATCCTGCCATATCACTTGTGGGAGTGATTTCTTATTAATAAAGAAACTGCCTAGACCCATTTGATAGGCCAACCCTTAGGTAGGCGGAGTAAACAGAATGGAACGCTGGGAGAAAGAAGCTGAGTCAAGGAGTCGCCATGATTCTCCCACTCCAGACAGACGCAGGTTAAGATCATTCCTGGTAAGCCAGCTTGTGGGCTACACAGATTAATAGAAATGGGTTAGATCAATATGTAAAAGCTAGCCAATAAGAAACTGAAACTAATGGGTCAGGCAGTGTTTAAAAGAATACAGTTTCCGTGTAATTATTTCGGGTAAAGCTAGCCGTTCAGGCGGCCGGGTGCGGGGACTCAGCCCGCCGCTCATACTACTACAGAGTGGCACCCAACGTGCTAATGAACTCCACGTAAAACCTGAGAGGGCTTAAAAAGGAGAGAGAGAGAGAGAGAGAGAGAGAGAGAGAGAGAGAGAGAGAATTTAAGACAGCTTTTTGCTGTTTGTGGGTTGCACACTGCAAAGAAATTGTCCTGACTCAGCAGCAGGAAAAAACTGGCTTTTTTAAAATGCCGGCTTTCTTGGCTGTGCCTCCATTGCGATCTCTGTCTGGCCCCTGTGGGAGATAGAGCTTTTGAATGGAGCATTTGGAGTAAAGCTCTACGGCTTGGTTGATGGCAATGTGGACTGCTGTGTGCCTGGAACTGTGTGTGGCTCAGGGGCACCAAATGGCTCTGAGGCAGGAGCTGGTCTCAGGTAGGAACTACCGTAATTACCATAAAAACAGCGCAGTTAAGGTTTAGACTGGGCAGGACACAGGCGGTACCGTATTACCTGTACATGGTGCAACTTAAGTTTTTAAAAACTGCTTAACATTTTAAGAAATGCTCCTGGATAGTAAAAATATTACAGATTCACAATAAAACAGATTCAGACATAACAGACCTCAATGAGTCACACTGTTGGATGAATGTACGTAGGCTTGAGAGAGAGAAGAAAAAGAATATAGAGAATAAAGTTAATGGTTTAAAAAAAAGGTAAAGTCTTTAAAGAGACAGAGTACAGATAGTTAAGAGATTAAAAGAAATAAAGAAAAATAAGCCACGTAAAAATGGAAAATTCACAGAAAGTCTGGATTATGTACATTGTGTTTTCTTTAAAATTTTTGACTGTGAAGGAGCTAAGTACAGAGAGACATTTCATTACATGGGCTGCCAAGCTAAACCAGAATGGATATAAGGGTATTACGATTTCAAAATTTGGGTCTAAGAATATGATGCTTTGGAGAGGGTCTTCTTTTGTTTTCACAGAGGACCAGACCCTGTGGATTTCTTCTATTACAATTTGGTATGATAGACCACGCCCTCCTGAAAGGTTGTTGTGAACATCTTCAAAAAATTGCTTCGCTCAACTGCCAACGGAGATGAAACTAGCACACAGGTTATACCATGAAAGACCTAATTAACGATGCCCCCATTCAGCAGGAAGCAGTTTGGAGAGAAAAAACTGTGCCCATATTCCCAAAAATTGTTTATAAATGTTCTTTTGGATTTAAAGGGGGGTATGATATAGGTATGAATAATTTGCATTGGTATGGATTTTAAGGTCAATTTTGTTATATGTATATGTATTTTTGATCTTGAATAAGGTGTGATTGTGTAGTTCATTTTTAAAATGTAATGTATAATTAGGAAATATAGGTTATTGATGGATAATCATAAATAATAGTCAAGTTTGTAGTCATGTTACTTAGATTTTCTAGATATATAGAGATATATTTCAGATAGGCATTCTTCATATCTCTCAAAGGCTACAGAATATGGCATTTAAAATATTTTAATAACTTAGGACTTTTCATGACAATGAGACATGTCTGCTCCTGGCGGCACCAATCTACTTCGAGAGGAAGATGGGCATCGAAGAGGATCCTTATGGAGTTTGATAGTCATTTGGGCAAGAAACTGCTCTTGCCTGGACTGTTGCATAAAATGGACACAGAGAACCCGCAGAGAGAGGACTACTGAACTTGCCTAAAGGCGAGACGGTCTTTTGGGGTTCATGACTCATGAAAGAGTCTGCGAGACATTCTGCAGGACAGAGCAGATAGTGACTGAACTGTCTTTGAAATTGCCTGCTTCATGGAAATGTCTGCTGGATACTATGGGCCTGAAGGCTGAAGATGGATGCCCCAACGGTACAGAGAAACTTTGGGTGACTGTACAGGCAGCGAGATGTCTCTGTCATTTTCTTGTTTACTTAGGTAATATTATATCCTTCTGGAGTCTTTGATGGAGTTGAAGAATGGATAGGTAGTTATAGTTTTCCATTGTTATGATAAAAGATAAAATAGATATAAATATTGTAACTGTGATTCTTGCTTAATAACTGTTTAGCTATATGTAATTTTACTATGCTAAAGTTAAAGCCTTTCTTTTTTGTTTAAACAGAAAAAGGGGAAATGATGTGGGAGTGATTTCTTATTAATAAAGAAACTGCCTAGACCCATTTGATAGGCCAACCCTTAGGTAGGCGGAGTAAACAGAATGGAATGCTGGGAGAAAGAAGCTGAGTCAAGGAGTCGCCATGATTCTCCCACTCCAGACAGACGCAGGTTAAGATCATTCCTGGTAAGCCAGCTTGTGGGCTACACAGATTAATAGAAATGGGTTAGATCAATATGTAAAAGCTAGCCAATAAGAAACTGAAACTAATGGGTCAGGCAGTGTTTAAAAGAATACAGTTTCCGTGTAATTATTTCGGGTAAAGCTAGCCGTTCAGGCGGCCGGGTGCGGGGACTCAGCCCGCCACTCATACTACTACAATCACTGATGGTATTTATCAGCTGTAGGAGTTCTTTGGTAGAGTTTTAGGGGTTGCTTATGTACATTATCATATCATCTGCAAATAACAAAAGTTTGACTTCTTCCTTTTCAATTTGAATTTCTTTGATCTCTGTTTGTATGTTGAATTAGCCCTTCATCCCTCTGGGATGAAGCCAACTTGATCATGATTGATGATTTTTTTTGATGTGTTCTTGGATTCAGTTTGCCAGCATTTTATTAAGGATTTTTGCATCCATGTTCCTAAGTGAGATTGATCTGTAAATCTTATTCATGGTTGAGTCTTTGTGCAGTTTCGTATCAGGGTAACTGTAGCATCATTATAAGAGTTTGGTGATGAGCCTTCTGTTTCTATTATATTGAACAGTTTGAGGAGTATAGGTATTATCTCTTCTTGAAAGTTCTTGTAGAATTCTGTAATAAAACCATCCGGCCCTGGACTCTTTTTGATTGGGAGGTTTTTGATGATAAAAACCTCCTCATGGCTTATAGGTCTATTTAAAATGCTTACCTGGTCTTTATTTAATTTTGGTACATTATATCTATCTAAAAATTATCCATTTCTTCTACATTTTCCAGTTTTGTGGAGTACAGTTTTTTGTAGTAGGACCTAATGATTCTCTGAATTTCCTACATGTCCATTGTTATGTCCCCCTTTTCATTTCTGATTTTTTTAATTTGGATGTTCTCTCTTTGCCTTTTGATTAGTTTTGATAAGGGTTTATTAATCTTGTTGATTTTCTCAAAGAACCAGCTCTTTTTTTCATTGATTCTTTGCATGGTTTTCCATGTTTCTATTTTGTTGATTTCAGCCCTCAATTTGATTATTTCCCGTCTTCTATTCCTTCTGGGTGAGTCTGCTTCTTTTTTTTTTCTAGAGGTTTCAGGCATACTGTTAGGTCACTGATTTGAGCTTCCTCTGTTTTCTGTATATGGGCACTTAGTGCTATAAACTTTCCTCTTAGCACTGCTTTCATAGTGTCCCATAGGTTCGAATATGTTGTGCCTTCATTTTCATTGAATTCAAGAAAGGTTGTAATTTCTTTCTTTATTTCTTTCTTGACCCAGGAGTGGTTCAGTACTTGACTGTTCAGTTTCCATGAGTTTGTAGGCTTTCTGGGAGTAGTATTGTTATTGAGTTCTAACTTTACTCCATGGTGATCTGATAAGACACAGTGGATTACTCCAATTTCTTTGTATCTGTAGATGTTTGCTTTGTTACTGAGAATGTGATCAAATTTTGAAAAGGTTCTATGAGGTGCTGAGAAAAAGGTATATTTTTTTTTGTTTGCCTGGAATGTTCTATAGATGTCTGTTAAGTCCATTGGATTCATTACAACTGTTAGTTCTCTTATTTCTCTGTTAAGTTTCTTTCTGATGACCTGTCCATTGTTGAGTGAGGAGTATTGAGATCTCCTACGATTAGTGTGTGGGGTTTGATGTGAGATTTAAGTTTTAGTAATGCTTCTTTTACATATGTGGGTGCTCTTGTATTAGGGGCATAGATATTCAGGATTGAGACTTCATCTTGATGAATTGTTCCTGTTATGAGTATAAAGTGTCCTCCATCTCTTCTGATTGATTTCAGCTTCAAATCAATTTTGTTAGATATTTGAATAGCCACCCCCCACTTGTTTCTCATATCCATTTTATCGGAAAACCTTTTCCCAACACTTCACTCTGAGGTAGTATCTGTCTTTGAAGTTGAGGTGTGTTTTTTTGTAAACAGCACAATGCTGCTTCCTGTTTCCATATCCAATCTCTTAGCCTGTGTCTTTTTATATGTGAATTGAGTCCATTGATATTAAGCGATATTAATAACCAGTCTCATCTTTTGGTAGTTTGTTTGTCTGTTTCCCTTCTTTGGGCTATGGTGATGGTGAGGTTATCAGATGTCTGTGTTGTTGTGGGTGTAGTTAGCTTCGTTGGATTGAGATTTTCTTTCTAGTACTCTCTGTAAGGCTGGGTTTTTGAATATGTATTGTTTAAATCTCTTTTTGCAACTGAATATCTTGTTTTCTCCATCAATGGTGAATGAAAGCTTTGCTGGATATAGTAGTCTGGGCTTGCATCCATGGTTTCTTAGTGTCTGCAGCACATCTATCCAGGAACTTCTGGCTTTCATTGTTTGCATTGAAAAATCAGGTGTAATTCAGATAAGTTTACTACAAATGGCGCTCAGATGTGTGGACAACTGAATCCACTAAAAACCTGAGAAGGCTTAAAAATAAAGGAGAGAGAGTTTAACACAGATTTTTGCTGTTTGTTGGTGGTGTGCTGTAGAGAGATTTCCTGATTCTGCCACAGCAGCAGAAAAAACGCTGCATCATTTTAAAGCGCGGCTTCTTGGGGCTGTGCTGCCAGCGTGAACTCTGGCTTTAAAGCATTTCAATGGCTTTTATGGGACTAGATGTTTGTGTTCCTGCTTGGGATCGGAAGGAGAGTGCTCTGAGACCTTGCGGATGGCTCAGCACTCCCTGCCTGCACCTGGGCAGACTACAGAATCAGGCTTAGGCAGGTGGAAGAGCATGGCAGAGACGTGTTTTCAGACTGTGCAGTGCTCTGCGTGTAGGATTTGGCTGTAACTTGGATGAAAAGAATTTCTGTGCTGCATGCTCAGTCTCAGAATTAAAGTGCTGTGTGCCACTCCTACCTGGCCGCCCCAGAGCTAGCACAAAATGGTACGTCCTCCATTTTGAAATTTTCCTGACTCAGCAGCAGGAAAAAAAACCTGTGTTGTTTTAAAATGCCTGTTTTCTGGGCCATCCTGCCAGGGCAAACTGACTCTTTTACGCAGGCGGTTCGTGTGGTTTGCAAGCACAGGCTGCTGAAGCTCACTTGCTGGCAGGGACCTTGAAATGCCATAGAGTTGTGGCAGTAAACATGGCTACAGCCAGTACCTCAGCCATGAGGCTGGAAAGCTAAGGAATGGGCTACATCTAGCCGGCAAAGCCACGGCTTTAGTCCTACTGAGATTGCTTGGTAAATTAAAGACTCATGTGGTCAGAAAAAAAAAGATATACAGTAAAGAGAGATTCAAAGACAAAGAAAATTTCTAAATGGTTTACAGTGTGTTAAAAATATATGCAAGCTAGAAGTTGAAGTTCTTAAAGTAAAAAAAAAAAAAAGAGAGTTGTTGTGTGTGGTAGTACACACCTTTAATCCCAACACTTGGAAGGCAGAGGGAGATTGACCTCTGTGACTTCAAGGTGTGGTAGCACACACCTTTAATCCCAGTGCCTAGAAGGTGGAGGCAAACAGATCTCTGTGAGTTCAAGGTACACCTTTAATCCCAATACCTGTGAGGCAGAGACAGGCAGATCTCTGAGAGTTCAAGGACAGCCTGGTCTACTGAGTTATTCCAGGTCAAAGATACAGAGAACCTGTCTCAAAAAGCAAAAAATAAAAGTAAAAATAAACAAAATAGAGTTAAAATAAAGCAGTACAAAGATGGAAAATAAACAGAGAATTTTGATACTGTATGCTATTATGCTCTCTTTGAATTATTTGAATGCTGAGGAAGGAGCAACAGATGCCAAAAGATATTTGTTTATAAATGCTGCTGAACTAATCCAACACAGATATTTTGAAAATGCCTTGAATTTAAAATTTGGACCTAAGGACATGATGCTTTGGAAAGGAGTTTCTTATTTTGTTTTCACAGAGGATGAGACCCTGTTCATTTCTTCTATTCTGATTTGGTATGATGGACCATGCCCTCCTGAAGGGTTGCAGTGAACATCTTCAGAAAATTGCTTTGCTCAACTGCCAACTGAGATGAAACTAGCACACAGGTTATACCATGAAAGTCCTAATTAATGATGCCCCCATTCAGCAGGAAGCAGTTTGGAGAGAAAAAACTGTGCCCATGTTCCCAAATATGGTTTAAAAACGTTCTTTTACATTTAAAGGGGGATATGATATAGATATGAATAATTTGTATTAGTATAGATTTTGCTTTATTGATAGAGATGTAAGGTCAATTTTGTTATATGTATATGCATATTTCTGCTATTGATTAAGGTACTGTGATTGTGTAGTTCATTTAAAAATGTAATGTATAATTAGAAATATAGATTGTTAATAGATAATCATAATAGTCAAGTTTGTAGTCATGTTAGTTAGATTTTCTAGATGTGCATAGATATATTTTAGATAGGCATTCTTCATATCTTTCAAAGATTATAGAATATGGCATTTTAAATGTTTTAATAACAGGACTTTTCATAACAATGAGACACTCTGCTCATGGCAGCACCAATCTACTTCAAGAAGAAAATGGGCATCAAAGAGGATCCTTATGGAGTTTGATAGCCATTTGGGCAAGAAACTGTTCTTGCCTGTACTATTGCGTAAACTGGACACACAGAACCCACAGAGAGAGGACTACTGAACTTGCCTAAAGGTGAGATGATCTTTTGGGGTTCCTGATTCATGAAAGAGTCTGCAAGACATTTTGCAGGACACAACAGATAGTGACTGAACTGACTTTTAATTTTCCTGCTTCATGGAAATGTCTGCTGGAAACTATGGGCCTGTAGGCCAAAGATTGATGCCCCAAAGGTACAGAGAAACGTTGGGTGACTGTCCAGGCAGCAAGATGTCTCTGTCATTTCTAGAGTTTTGAAAATTGCTTACTTTTTTTTAGCTTAAGTAATATTGTATTCTTCTGGAGTCTTTGATGGAGTTGCAGAATAGATAGATAGTTATACTTATAGTTTTCCATTGTTATGATAAAAGATAAAATAGATATAAATATTGTAACTGTGATTCTTGCTTGATAACTGTTTTGTTATATGTAATTTTGCTATGTTAAGGTTAAAGCATTCCTTTTTTTTGTTTAAACAGAAAAAGGGGAAGTGATGTGGGAGTGTCATATATCAATCTGTTGATTTCATTGTTTAAGTAATAAACAAACTCCTTGGGCTCATAGCTTAGAACATAGGTGGGTGGAGTAAACAGAACAGAATGCTGGGAGGAAGAGGAAGTGAGCTCAGAGACGCCATCCTCTCCTGGGCAGACACACGCGATGAAGCTCCGACCCAGGATGGACGTAGGCTAAAATCTTCCCAGTAAGCACACCTTGGGGTGCTACACACAGATGATTAGAAATGGGCTAAATTAATATGTGAGAATTAGCCTAGAAGAGAATGGGCCAAGCAGTGTTTAAATGAATACAGTTTGTGTGTTGTTATTTCGGGCATAAGCTAGCAGGCGGCCGGGGTGATGGGGACACAGCCTCGCCACTCTTATTACTACACAATCTTAAGGCTTGAACTGTTTTCTTCACCTGTTTGATTTTTTTTTTGGTTTTCTTTGAGGGATTTATTAATTTCTTCCAGCTTTCTGCTTGTCTTCTGCTCTATTTTTTAAGGGAGTTTTTACTTCCTTTTTAAAGGTCTCCATCATTTTCATAAAGTTATGTTAAAGTTGTTTTCTTCTACTTCTTCTGGTTAGGATGATCAAGTCTTCCTTTTGTATGTCCACTGGGTTCTGGTGTTACCATGTTGTTTTTTAGGATGTTGAAGGGATTCTTGCATTGGTGCCTACCCATCTCTTCCTTCAAATGAGGCCAGCAGTGTCTTGGCTTCTTGGTCCAAACCTTGCTGTTGCTGTCTCTTAGGTCCACTCAGTATTAGATCAGGCCTTAGGTCCACTCAGTTTTGGCACAGACTATGTTTCCCAAGGTTCCATGAAGCTTGCAGGGAATGGCAGCTTGGGGGTGGGGTGGATTGAGGGCTACCAGGGAAGCTTCCCTGCTGGCAGTTAGAAAGCTGAGGGACCTCTTATGTCCCTCAAGAATTGGGGCAGGATGTCTGACAGGGTTCCATGGAGCTTGCAGGGAACAGCGGGTTGGGGTGGGGTAGATTGAGGGCTAGCAGGCAGGCTCCCTGCTGGCCTCTGGAAATGACTAAGGACCTGGGGAGGGGCCCCTGGCTTTTCTCTCAAGTGGAAGCCTTAGGGAGTTGGGGGTCTTGGGCCAGAGGGCCACTGCCTACTCACCTCTTATGTCCCCCAAGTATGGGTGCAGGTTGTATGACCACTTCTTGTATTTTTATATGCATATCTTTCTTTAGGTTTGGAAAGTCTATAATTTTGTTAAATATATTTTCTGTGCTCTTCAGTTGGACTTTTCCTTCTTCTATCCATATTATTCTTAGGTTTAGTCTTTTAATGGTTTCCTATATTTCCTGGATACTTTGTATTAAGCTTTTGTTAGATTTGAGGTTTTCTTTGACTGATGACTCTATTTCCTCTATCATATCTTCAATGCCTGACTTTATATCTTCCATGCCTTGTGTTCTGCTGGTTATGCTTGCATTTGTGATTCCTAATTATTTTTCCATGTTTTTTGTTTCCACATTTCTTTGGTTTGTGTTTTCTTTATTGTTTTTATTTTGGTTTCCAAGTCTTGAATTGTTTCCTTCACCTGTTTAATTGCTTTCATTTTTTGAATTCTTCAGTAGATTTTTTGATTTCTTCCAAATTTTTGTTTGTCGTTTTTTTCCATTCCTTTTAGAGAATTTCTTATTTGTTCTTTAAAGGCCTAAAACATTCTCCTAAAGTTATTTTTTAGGTCCTTTCTTCCACTTCATTTTTATTGGGGTGTTCAATTCTTGCTGTTTTAGAGACACTAGTTTTTGTTGGTGTCATGTTGCTCTTTGTGGTGTTGAGTGTGTATTTACCTTATCTATTCATCTTTTCCTCCAACTGGAATTGTTGGGTCTGTGTCTCTGGTAATTACTTTTCCAGGTGCCAGTGGATCTAAGGTTCAGATAGCTGATCCTCTTGGTGAAGGTGAAGCCATGTTTCCAGTCATCCTGGAGGTTATTTGGCATTCCCAGAGGTTGCTTGGAGCTCCCACAAGTTGTTCTTCAATACCAGAGGCCATTTGTGCCTGTTCCCATGAAGGTCACTTCTGTTCCCATGAAGGTCACTTGCTTGGGCCTGCTTTCTGTTAATTTTCTGAGTTGGGTTCCCTCCTGCAGAAGTTTCTGACTCAAATCTGGTCCCGCGATTGGCTCAGGCCTGCTCTGGTGGAGGTCATTGGCTTGGGTCTGTTCCAGCAGAGGCTGCTAGCTAGCGTCTACTTCAATGGAGGTCATTGGCTCAGGCCTACTCCAGGAAATACCCCTACTCAGGCCTGTTTCTGTGGGGTCACTGGTTGAGGTCTGGTCCTGAAGAAGTCACTGACTAGTGCCTACTTCATTGAAGGTCACTTGTTCTAGGATTCCCCTCTGTGTGCTGTGATTACCCTTAATAAATAAAGAAACTTCTTTGGACCTATATCAAGGCAGAACTTAGGTAGGCAGGGAAACCTAGGCTGAATGCTGGAAGAAAGAACTGCAGAGTCAGAGAGAAGCAATAGAGCTGCTGGCGACAGATGCTGAGAACATTAGCTGGTAAGCCACAGCCATGTGGAGATACACAGATTACTAGAAATGGAATAAATTAAGATGTAAGAGTTAGCCAATAAGAAGCTTAAGCTAATGGGCCAATCAGTGATTTAAATAATATAGTTTCTTTGTGTCTATTTTGATTTTGGGAGCTGGATGAACAAGTAGCCTTCCTTCAACAGTCATTCCCTTGTCCCTGGTCTGTCTAATCAGTTTTACCTTCAAATGTTTATTGCAATAAGTCATTGGTCTGATTCAAGGCTTCTGACTTCTGGTATACCATCATCACTGGATGCTCACTGAAACCTCTATGGGATATCCAGTGGCTACCCTGAGTTGTGGAGGTCCTGCAATTATTATTCCACAGAACCAGCCCCTTCATGAATTCAATCACATCATAGATTGAGTAGATACTAGAGTGGGTCAAAGCAAAGAACTCAGTGTGTGCCTAGTTGATACCTGATCCAGCCACAAATCAGGAGAGGGTAAGAGCAAGCTCTTTTATACCCACAGCATCAGGGCCAGTTTTCTCATGCTTATGGTGAAGAGTGTGGTCATCTCTATTGTGTGTGGAAGATCAGTTCTACCGTAAGTATTAGGGAGAGTTCTCTTGCTTCAGTGCCCAGTGCAGGTGCAATGGCATCTTTCCCAGGGCCAACAAAGTGTGGGACACCTTGGCACAGCCCTTTGTTTCCATCACTTATGGCTCCTTTGATCCCTTGTGGTGACATGGGCCACAGACTTCAACACAGACCCCATCTACAGCAGGACCATGGCCCTCAGCAGCAGCTTGGTCCCAGATGCCACCATAGATCTGGGTGGCATCACAGGTCACTCAGATCAACATGGCTCTGGTAGTGGTAGGAACCAAGATACCAAAAAGACCACAGGTTGCAACCCAGATGATAGGCTTCCGTGTGGTCTTTGGTGGCAGCCTGTGCCTTGAACTTCAGCACAGACCTTGGGCTTCCATATGTCATTTGGTGGCAACCTGGGTCAAAGACATTAACATAGACTTTAGCTTCAATATGATCTTGGACCCAGACATAGTCTTAGGCAACAGCCCAGGCTTGGAAGTCTCCACAGGCCAAGCAGCAGAGTAGGCCATTCAGATCAGTATGACAAAGTTCTAGCATGACTCTTGGACACCAACATGGCTGTAGGTTGTTGGCCAGAACCCAAACATCCACAAAGTCTTTTGTGGTAACTGGAGCCAAGGACATCTATTTAGATCCTAGCTACAGTAGGGCCATGACCAAGACATAGGCCTCAGTTGTAGCTCTGTCCAAGATGTCCCCATGCATTGGGTTGCATCTTGGGCCATTCAAATTGGTATGGCCATTGTGATGGCAGAACTCTCAGTCACCTACATGGATATAGGTGGCAGCCCAGACACTGAGCATCATAGTGGCCTTTGGTGCTACCAGGGTCCATGGATGTTAACAAAGGTGATGGCTGTAATAGGACCATGAAAAACACATGTCCCTTTGTGTCAGTCAAGGCACAGATATCGCCACGGCCCTGGGTGACAAGCAATCCACTGTATAAGTGTACTCATCACCTGCTTCACTTCTTTCTTTCTATGTCTTTACATCACGTGAACCATTTTGTTTCTTTCTCTCTAATTTCTCCATCCTACATTTGCTAAACAAAAGGGTACTACCCACTTGGTGGTACAAGGACCTGCTAGACCCATGGATAGTTTCAAGGCTGTATATGCCTTGATGATCCAGGCTGGCCTATAGATGACTTGCATGCACCTGAGCTGAATAGTAGAAAGTGGGTCTTTGGATTTCTTTTCACCAGACCAGGCCTTGAGGACCCAAGCTATTATGTGCACAGCTTTCACCTGTGAGTAGAATAACATCAGGTGGGCCCATGGATGCCTTCCTGCCAGCCCAGGTCTTGAGGACTCAACTAGTAATGTCTTCTTTTTTCTTTCTTTCTTTTTTTAATTAAGAATTTATTAGTACAATCTTTTCTCATTTTACATAGCTATCCCCATTTCCATTCCCTCACTCTTTCCCACCTCACCCTCTCACCCCACTATCCAATCCACTCCTCAGAAAGGGTAAGGCTTCCCATGGAGGCAACAAAAAAGTCTGACACTTCACTTCCAGGCAGGACCAAGCCCCCCCCCCATACTTATACTGAGCAAGTTAGTCCTCCAAAGAGATGTGCTCTGAGACGTCAGTTCAAGTAGTAGGAATAAATCCTGGTCTCACTGCCAGTGGCCCCATAGACGGTCTAAGTCTTACATGTCCACCACATTCAGTGGGCCTAATTTGATTCTATATAGGTTCCCCCACTATCAGTCTGGAGTCAGTGAGCTCTCACTATCTCAGGTCACTTTTTTTCTGTGTCTATCACCATCATGGTGTTTTTCTTTTAATTAATTAATTTATTTATTTATTAAAGATTTCTGTCTCTTCCCCACCACCGCCTTCCATTTCTCTCCCCCACTCTCAATCAACTCCCCCTCCCTCGTCAGCCCAAAGAGCAATCAGGGTTACCTGCCCTGTGGGAAGTCCAAGGAACCCCCACTTCCATCCAGGTCTAGTAAGGTGAGCATCCAAACAGACTAGGCTCCCACAAAGCCAGTACGTGCAGTAGGATCAAAAACCCATTGCCATTGTTCTTGAGTTCTCAGTAGTCCTCATTGTCCGCTATGTTCAGCAAGTCCGGTTTTATCCCATGCTTTTTCAGACCCAGGCCAGCTGGCCTTGGTGAGTTCCCGAGAGGACATCCCCATTGTCTCAGTGTGCGGGTGCACCCATCATGGTCCTGAGTTCCTTGCTCGTGCTCCCTCTCCTTTTGCTCCTGATTTGGACCTTGAGATTTCTGTCCGGTGCTCCAATGTGGGCCTCTGTTTCTGTCTCCTTTCATCGCTTGCTGAAGGTTAATATTCAGGAGGATGCCTATATGTTTTTCTTTGGGTTCTCCTTATTTAGCTTCTCTAGGATCACTAATTATAGGCTCAATGTCCTTTGTTTATGGCTAGAAACCAAATATGAGTGAGTACATCCCATGTTCCTCTTTTTGGGTCTGGCTTACCTCACTCAGGATAGTGTTTTCTATTTCCATCCATTTGCATGCAAAATTCAAGAAGTCCTTGTTTTTTACTGCTGAGTAGTACTCTAATATGTATATATTCCATACTTTCTTCATCCATTCTTCCGTTAAAGGGCATCTAGGTTGTTTCCAGGTTCTGGCTATTACAGACAATGCTGCTGTGAGAATGGGGCACTGAGCTGAACAGAGAATTCTCAACAGAAGAAGTTCAAATGGCCAAAAGACACTTAAGGTCATGCTCAACTTCCTTAGCGATCAGGGAAATGCAAATCAAGACAACTTTAAGATATCATCTTACACCTGTCAGAATGGCTAAAATCAAAAACACCAATGATAGCCTTTTGCTGGAGAGGCTGTGGAGAAAGGGGTACACTCATCCATTGCTGGTGGGAATGCAAACTTGTGCAACCACTCTGGAAAGCAGTGTGGCGGTTTCTCAGGAAATTCGGGATCAACTTACCCCTGGACCCAGCAATATTACTCTTGGGAATATACCCAAGAGAAGCCCTATCATACAACAAAAGTATATGCTCAACTATGTTCATAGCAGCATTGTTTGTAATAGCCAGAACCTGGAAACAACCATCACGGTCTTGACCCCATTGCTCATATCATTGTTCCCTCCTCTCTTAGACTCTTCTCTAATAAATTGGCCTACTGCAGTAGTGTAGATCTCTGTATCTGCTTCTATCAGTTGCTAGATGAAGTTTCTATGATGACAATTAAGGCAGTCATCAATCTGATTACAGAGGAAGGCCAGTTTAGGCATCCTCTCCACTGTTGCTTAGAGTCTTAGCTGGGGTTATCCCTGTGGGTCCTTGGAAATTTCCTTAGTGCCAAGTCCAGAGGTTTTATATAAAAAGACACATAGTTTAGATAGTCTTAATAGTTTACAGATTTAATGCTTCCCTGAAAGTTTTTATGAAATATCTAATAAAAATTGTTTTAAAAATACTACTTTTTAAATAAAATTTATACTGATGTTTTAAGTAAAAAAGATATTTCAGTATGTAAAAAGAGAATAACAAGAAATTGAGGGACTGACTGTGGCCACAGTCCACACTCACACTTGGAAATATCATAATGATTTTTTTTACTTTGTTTAATGAACGCTACATAAACCATGGCCCATTCTTTCCAGATGTGTGCCTTCAAATATATTGTCTCCCCTCTCCAAGTCTTGGTTTCCTAATCCATGAAATGAGGCCATAAGGCTGGATTGGGCAGTTTTGCTGGCTACATAAGCACACAGACACTCGGCAAACTCACATCTATCTCCATAGTTACCATCTCTTCCCTTTTGTGAAATTTCAGCTGGATCAAAAATAGATTTTGGTTTCCTTTTTGCTTGTTTCTGGAGCTGAAGGAAAAGATTTTGAAGCTCCTGTGGCTCCTTGGAAACTCCTCTTCCAGTCAGCTTGTTATGACTCACTTTGTCTTACTTTTTTAAATTGATTTTTATTGGGCTCTACATTCTCTGCTTACGTCCCTGCCTCTCCCTTCCCACATCAACCCTCCCCCAAGGTCCCTATGCTACCAATTTACTCAGGAGATCTTGTCTTTTTCTATTTCCCATGTGGATGAGATCTATGTAAGATTTCCTTAGTATCCTTATTGTTGTCTAAATTCTCTGGGATTGTGGTTTGTAGCTGGTTTTCTTTGCTTTATGTTTAAAACCCACCTATGAGGAAGTACATGTGATAATTGTCTTTCTGTGTCTGGGTTACCTCACTAAAAACAATGTTTTCTAGCTCCATCCATTTTCCTGCAAATTCAAGATGATGTTATTTTTTCTGCTGTGTAGTACTCCATAGTGTAAATGTACCACATTTTCTTTATCCATTCTTCAGTCAAGGGGCATTTAGGTTGTTTCCAGGTTCTGGCTAAGACAAACAATGTTGCTATGAACATAGTTGAGCACATGTCCTTAAGGCACTACTGAATTTATACCCAAAAGTGGTATTACTGGGTCTTGAGGAAGGTTGTTTCCTAATTTTCTGAGAAATTGCCACACATACATCCAAAGGAGCTGTACCAGCTTGCATTACCACCAGAAATGCAGTTTTTCCTTTTCTCCACAACCTTCCCAGCATAAGTTGCCATCAGTGTTTTTGATCTTGACCATTCTTACAGGTATAAGATGGAATCTCAGAGTTGTTTTGATTTTCATTTCTCTAATGACTAAGGATGTTGAACATTTCCTTTAGTGTTTTTCAGGCATTTTAGATCCCTCTGTTGAGAGTTCTCTGTTTAGGTTTGTACTCCATTTTTTTAAAAATTGGATTATTTGTTCTTTTGGCGACCAATTTCTTGAGTTCTTTGTATATTTTGGAGATCAGCCCTCTGTCTGATGTGGGGTTACTGAAGATCTTTTCCCATTCATAGGTTGTCATTTTGTCTTGTTGACTGTGTCCTTTGCTTTACAGAAGCTTTTCAGTTACAAGAGGTTCCACTTATTAATTGTTTCTCTCAGTGTCTGTGCTGCTGGGGTTATATTTAGGAAGTGGTCTCTTGTGCCAATGTGTTCAAGTGTACTTCCCAGTTTCTCTTCTATCCTCTTTCTTTTTAGTTTTCTAGTTGAACTATTATTTTTATTTCTTTTGCTTTGTTTTTAATTCTACTTTTTGTCAGCTTGAATTTTCTTCAGTGTTTTTTATCACTTTACTGAATTCCATTTTCAAGTCCTGAACTGTCTTTGCCATTTTCACTAGTTTTTTGTTTGTGTGTCCCTGTGCATCAATCACTCATTTGTATACTTTAAGCTTTTTCTCTTTGATTTCATTGAGCTATTTTCTTGTGTCTTCCTTAAAGTGTTTAAATTCTTCTGAAAGGTTTATGATTGATCTTTCAATTTTGTGCCCTGGAGTTATCTATGTAAATAACATTGTCAAGCATCTTTACAGGTCTGGTAGTTTTAGAAAGAAGTCACTGAATTTATCTTTTATATGTTGGTATTCCTGCATTGAGATCTGAACAAGTAGTATTCTTTTGTTACTTTTAAGTTTGTTTTGGATGGAGCATCAAGTGTGAGAAGGGAGAATGTGGGTTGGATTGGATCTAGAGGTTGGAAATAGTTTGAGAAGAATCAGTCAGGTAAGTAGAAAGGAATGGGCTAGTATGCAGGGTATTCCTATTCCAAGCTGGAAGTATGGGACTAGAAAGCTCTAAATAGAAAGATTTTTTATAAAGTGAATGAGTCCTTTGGTTTGAGAGAAAGGTAGAGAGGATAATGCCCCAAGACTTGAGGTCCTCTGCTGTGTAGGCAGGGAAGGCCAGACTACGCATGCATATTGGTTATGGAACCTAGGCTAAAACCAGTAGATTATGGAGCAGTAGCTGATAGTATAGATGTAAATCTTGTAGACTATAGAGAAGAGTTTAGGATATTCATGAAGTTAGACCATGAAAAAGGACATAGGAAATCTGGGTATGGAGTAGCATGGTGATTGCTACAAAATGATCATTTGGATTGATGTGGGCTGGGCAGGTCAGGTTGTATTCCTAGATGTTGGTTACAGCACAGAAGGGAATGATGAGACTAGGTCAGTGTGTGGATTTGGGAGCCTTGTGCAAGCCTATAGGCTGCCCTTAATGGATGGCTCATTAGGCCAAGGCACTGGTTTGGGAACTGGAATATACTCACAGGGATGTGGGGAAAAATCTAAGTGGGAAGTATTTACTCACCAGGCTAGACATTGGAGGAGAATGTAGAAAGTCTTTGTATGGAATGACATAGTCAAAATTTCACTTTCTTTAAAACACCCAAAGTCTCTCTGAAAGTCAAAAGCCTCTCCAAAATACCCAAGGGCTGTCTATATTCAAAATCTCTCTAAGATATCCAAAGTTTCTGTAAAATATTCACAGTATCTCTAAAATTCAAAGTTCTTGTAAAATTTCAAAGTGTTTTTAAGGGTTCAAAGTCTTTCAACTGTGGGATCCTGTATAATCAAAAATAAGTCCTGTACCTTCTTTTCCAGTAGGAGAGAATCACTGCACAGTCATAGTCAAATGAGAGAAAAACTAAATTCCAACAATATAAAAACATTGGTAACTGATGTCTTGGGCTCTCCCATGATTCTGTAGGTTCCAAATGGATCCATTTCTCCATCTCTGCCATCAACAAGATGGGAAGCTTGTCTTTTAGGTTCAGGGAGGCTCCACTCCACAGCTACTGCTATCTGTGGTATTTGTTTCATAGTATTGGCATTTCTAAAATGCTGGAGTCTCCTGTTGCAACTGGGTGGGACATTTACTGGTAGACTCCTTTGGATCTCTTCATGAATTCTGTCCCTGCAATATGGTGCCAAGCCTCCACCTCTTTCCATTATTCATTTAATACCAAGCCTTCTACCGAGACTGCGACTGAGGTTACATCTCACCAAAGTCTTTTATTGGCCTCTATTTAGGGACGCCAGCCTTGTCAAAAAGTGCCACACTCCAGTTGCTCTCCATGATTCTGTGATGTCATCACTTATCCCTTATTAAGTTCAGAAACCAGGAGAAGATGTATGTAGCATTTGATGGCTCTGCAGAGTAGGTTTTGTGCTCTGACCCTGAGGTAATATTCATAGACTTACATTCTTCAGTGATGCTTGCTTCTTTCTAATTATTAATAACAGCTAAGCTCCAGCTAAGCAGCCTCAGTTATGTCAGAAAGCACAAGATTTACTTCAGTGATGCTGATTTCTTGTTAGTCACAGTCAACTCTTTAGCTTCAGTTGACCAGGCACCACACCAGATTCTTAATTCAAAATATTGATTGTGCCCAACAGTGGTTTCAAGGGACTTTCAGATTTCCCCCTGAAACTTAACAAGTCAGGTTTCCATAAACTGTATTTCTCTCTTTTATCTTCTAGTTCCCACAAAGGAGCACCAATTTCTGAATACTCATGGCTTTTCAATCCTAAAGTTCAAATGTAACAGAAATCCTTTCAGTGACACAGGATCAGGTCTGTCACAGCAATGCTACAAAACCTGGGATTTATTTCAATCTTAGCTTGTGTTTCTACTGCTGTAATAAAACACCATTTCCAAAATCAGTTTGAAAATGTTTATTTCATTTTTCAGTCTATAATCCAACGTCAATTAATTCAGGGCAGGAACTTGAAGGTCATAGCTGATGTAGAAGCCATGGAAGGTTGCTTTATTTCCCATGGCTTTCTCAGCTTGCTTTCTTACAGCACCCAGAAGCACCAGTCCAGGATTAGCATTTCTCACAATTTTTTTGAGCTCTCCTATATCAATGGTCAATCTAAAAAATGCACCACACACTTGTCCACAGGTCAATTTGGTGGAGGCATTTTCTCAATTGAGGTTCCTTATTCTCACATGAGTAACTTGTGTCAAGTTGGCAATAAATCAGTCAGGACACCTACCATTTTTGATTCTTCTGTGCAGCTAAGACAGTGTGAATCATTCAAGTCATGGACAATAGCACACAAGGCTCTTAATGCTGATATCCAAGAGGTTATTTATTTTCATTCAGAGGTTATATTGGCATTTGGTGTAAGCTGTCATCTGATGGCTTTTGATTTACAGCCTCAGTATAGAGAGCTTTACTCTTTCCACAAGGCATGTTTAATGAAATCATCATAATAAAGCAATACATATACACTTTAGGATTAATATAGGCTATTCCCTTAAAATAAAATGTAATTGAAATTTCAAAATTACTTCTGTCATATTATATTATATTATAATAATTTGAGTCACATTTCTGTGATTAAAAATTTCTAATTCAAAGTACACTCATGAGAAATGATGCCAAAAGGGACTTAGAGTAAAGTTCTGAAAATATCTGAACCAGAAGTCAATCACTGTAAAGTCATTTTCTGTAAACGTGGAAAACACTACATTTTTTTACCTGCTTCTCAAATTACTTGTGGGAACTCAATAAGATAGTGATGTGAAAGTGTTTAATGTCTGTGAAGAGAAACCTGTTACTATTATCAAAGCTATTGTTATGACTATCTCTAGAGAATGTCAGAGAGGCGTCTTAGAGGCACATATTATTAGCTAGTGCTTCTTATTGATCACAGTTCTCTAAAATAATACACCTAAACAGAGATGCAGCTTACAGAGTATCTGAAAAAAAAAAAAAGAACACTAGTGTACTTTAGGCTTCAAGAACCACAAAAAAAAAAAATGAGACTGTTCAATGATGTATATTCCCATGAAGTCATAAATATTACAGTATGTTTTATTTCTTCCCATATAAAGAAAATACACTAGTTAGTGTGCTAATTAAAATGCATTGTAGGAAAAGGAGTTTCAACAAAGGTATATGTGAGTAATACTTACCTCAAAATACTTGGGTTATGGAAAGGAATTGGTAGTTTAAAATGGCATGGTTAGTTCCCCAAGTTCCCCACATCCTCCCCTTCTCACTTTTCTCTCCCCATCTCCCCTTACCCCCAAACCACCCCACCCCCAAGATCTCACTTTTCTCCCCGGCAATTTTGTCTACTTCCCATAGGCAAGAGGATAACTATATGTTTTTTCTTGGGTTCACCTTCTTATTTAGCTTCTTTAGGTTCACCAATTGTAGACTCTGTGACCCTTATTTATGGCTAGAAACCAATTATGAGTGAGTACATCCCATGTTCATCTTTTTGGGTCTGGGTTACCTCACTCGGGATGATTGGAATAAAGGAAGGCTGGATAGGGGAGCACGGAAGCACAATCCTTAGTTAAGGGAGCCACCTTAGGGCTGGCAAGAGACTTGAACCTAGAGTGGCTCCCAGGAGCCCAAGGCGATTTCCCCAGTTAGTTCCTTGGGCTGATGAGGATAGGGAACCTGAAATGACCCTATCCTATAGCAATACTGACGAATATCTTGCATATTACCATAGAACCTTCATCTCGTGATGGATGGAGATAAAGACAGAGACTCACACTGGAGCACTGGACTGAGCTCCCAAGGTCCCAATGAGGAGCAGAAGGAGGGAGAAGATGAGCAAGGAAGTCAGGACCACGAGGGGTTCACCCACCCACTGAGACAGTGGGGCTGATCTATTGGGAGCTCACCAAGGCCAGCTGGACTATGACTGAAAAACCATGGGATAAAACCGGACTCTCTGAACATGGCGAACAATGAGGGCTGATGAGAAGCCAAGGACAATGGCACAGGGTTTTGATCCTACTTCATGTTCTGGCTTTGTGGGAGCCTAGCCAGTTTGGATGTCCACCTTCCTAGACATGGATGGAAGAGGGAGGACCTTGGACTTTCCACAGGGCAGGGAACCCTGACTGCTCTCTGGACTGGAGAGGGAGGAGGAGAGGAGTGGGGAGAGGGGGAGAAGGTTGGGAGGAGGGGGAGGGAAATGGGAGGCTGAGAGGAGGGGGAAACTTTTCCCCCTCTCAATAAAAAAAAAGAAAACCCAAAAAATTAAAAATAAAATAAAGTAAAATAAAATCTTCTCACTGGAAAAAAAAAGGGCATGGTTGGGGGTCCTAGAAGACGGAAAGATACAGAAGAGATGATTTGGTGGTATTGTAATTTCAAAAAAAATAATAAAAGTACTTGTTTAAAACAAAAGAACCTATTGCTGAAGATGCAACACATTTTGGTTGCAGAAAATAGAGAAAGCAAACTACGAACTTCCTCTCTGCTGGCTAACATTAAAAGTGCCATGCAATCTGCTGTGGAGAAAAAGATAAAATCATCAACGGTATTACCCAGTCAAGAATCCCGAATACTAAAATATCAACCTGTTAGGCAAAAGGATCTTACTGGTGCAAAAATGGCATGTATTTTATAGGGTAACTATTGAAATTCTGATTGATTTTGCAGTCTACTACGCAAGAGGAATTAACGTCTAGTATTATAAATGTGGTCCAAAGTTGGGGAATTCCCAGGACATATGGGAGAATTTATTACTATTGTTTTGTTAAATGGACATATCACATAGCGGTATAAATACATACATTTATACCCATAGAGTTCTCAAACTTGACCACATATATTTCTTTTTGCACAAGCAGCAGCTAATCCTGAGATTCATAAGTGAAGTCTCCAGAATAAGTGACCATTGAATGTTCAGCTCTAAGTGGGACATCTATATCACCCCTCCCAAATCTTAGGGAACATTGTGAAACAGGGGATACAAAGAGATGAGGATGGGGTAGAGTGCTGTGAAATTTTGTCTTCCATATATAACACGGCCATTATACTCATTAACTCATGACACCTATTCATACCTACATAAAATCAAACCAACAAGATAAGTGAATGTTTCAGTCAATGTTACAATTTTGACTTAGTGGGTTATAAAATAAAAAGGATAAGAATTGGAAATAGCAGGAGGCATATGGGGTACCTGAGGAGAGCATGGGGGAGACAAGTGGGGTAGATAGTATAAAGACACATGAATAAAAAAAATAAGGAATAAAATATATTCTAAAAATAGAAAACTATATCTGTGCTTTAATTATGAAGTGATATAGGGAGAATATTGGTGCATGCTCTTCTTTTTACTTGTCGGTTCCTTAAAATAAAGTTTTAATATAAACAAAGAGAATGTAAATTCCCTCATCTTTACCTTTGAAAGTTGCAGAAGAAGACTTGATTCAATCAACAGCTGCTAGTACCCCTGAAAATGTAGAGCCACTCTGAGGAGCCTGAGACACCAATGGGGACTCTGAGGGGAGATGAGGAAGTGGAGGATGTGTCTGACAAGCGTGGCAGTATCTACACAACACCTAAACAAGGGAGGTCTCATGGAAAGATGTTTTTAAACGTGGTCTTGTGAAAATGGAGTAAAAGATGAGAGAGCAGGGCCACATATGCAATGGAGAGAACCAAAACTAGAGATGCAGAAACTGTGACTGTGATGGACAGGGAGCATGCTGCTGCTGAGTGTAGCAGACAGGCTGTTTAGCAGTTCACTCGGGCTCTGCTCCTATATGTGACCCCAATCCACATAATCACTCTTGAAGCCAGATACGTTTCTCTGTTCCCTGCCATCCTGCTGGGCCAGTATATCTCCCACCTGGCAGTCCCCACAGCCAGTTATAAAATAAACACTCAGAAGCTTATATTAGTTACAGTTGCCTGGCCAATTGCTTAGGCTTCTTTCTTGCTAGCACTACATCTGAATCAAAACATTTCCGGTTATCTGTATATCACCACATGTCCCATGGCTCACTGGTAATACTCTCAAAACTTATTCCCGCAGTGGCTGCTGGCATCTCTCTTCTTGGGCAGTTGGCTTGCCTTCCTTTCAATTCTTCTCTTCTTTTCCTGTACATCTGTTTGGATTTCCTTCCTATCTTTATTCTGTCTTACCATAGGCCAAAGCAGCTTTAATTATCAACCAATGGAAAGAAAATATATTTACAGTGTACAGAAGGAAATCCTACCTCAAGTTCTGGTTCTAAGTAGCAACAAGATATCTTAGATGAAAATAGTTCATTTTCTGAAAGACCTCCATGATCGATGTGGCTGCTGGAGACCAAGCTGGTGTCTGTGGTGCTGGCAACAGCTGGAGGTTATGCTAGTATCTCTAATCAGTGTTGCAACTACAGGCTGTGTTGTTGTGTTGTACCAGTGGTTCATGTTGCTACCAGAGGCCATATGGATGTCCATGGCCTGTGCTAACATTGAAGGACATGCTGAAGTCCACAGTCCATGCTATCCCTGAGATCCACTGGTCTTCATGAGACAACTTTTGTTTCTGTAGTCTGCACTGCCACCTAAGAACATGTTGATGGCTGTGATCATGGCTGCTGGGGAGACAATATTGTTGCCTGTGGTTTGTGCTGTCAGTGGAAGCCATGTTTAATCCATGCTGCCCCTACTAAACCTGGTGAAGTCCATATACAGAGCTGCTCCCTGAGGCCATGGGGATACATGTGGTCCATGCTGTCACGGGACGCCGTGTAGAATTTCATAATCCTATGATCAGTGTGTGCTGTAACTGCCTGTTATGAGCAGGAAAGCTTCCTTTTCAGCAGCATCAATGACTGCAAGGCTCAAAATTAAGCATGAGAAATATTTAAGGATCTCCTCCACCCTCAAAAAAAATGAAAAAAAAAAAATAAAAAGCCTAGACAAGAAACCATTGAAGAGAGTCCTTAAAAATGTTGATAAAGATGCTGAAGTATAATTCTTCACTATTGACAGCTTCTGGCAGGAGGATGGTAAGGGGAGTATTCAGTTTTCTTTAAGGGGCTGGCCACTGGCAGTTCCAATAATGAGGAAGGAAACACAAATTAGAGTGGGTGGGTTTTTTTTTTTCTTTTTTGGTGAAGGACATAAAGGAGAAAGGGTAGATTTGGGAAGAATGGGGAGTGAGTGTGACCAGGGTGCATGATATGTAATTCTAAAATAATCAATAAAAACATTATGTTGGAAAAAGAAAGTTGGAGAGGATACGCGGATGTTCATGGTGATGTGTTTCCATTGAAAGTTGGAGAATGATATGTAGATGCTCATGACAATGAGGTTATGAAGGAAGCAATATTGAGTACAATATTGTTCTCAGTCAAAATTAAAGGAAGAATTTTTGCCTTCTACTGCATTTATAAAGTTACTAGTAAAGGGCATAATTTACCACTTCACTAGAAGCAATTAGAAAACATAACTGAATGTGTGATAGAATGGCTTTCTCACATTAGATGATATACAAACTATTACTGTGATCACTGTGAGACAGTGAACAATGAGAGTCCTCTGAGTAAAAATGATTTCTACCTGAAACCACATTTCAGATGTGGACCTGCACGAGACAGCCCAAGCAAAGAGCAACTATTCACTATATTTCTTTATACAAAACATAGTTTTGATGCTATTGTACAATTCTTTTTTGATTTCTAAATTGAAGCTACTATTGTCAGAAATACAGTTGTCTAATTCCACAGTATTGTTTTAGAAATACTAATATTTCTGTAGGAAGAACATGAACATATTGTTTCGAACACATTTGTAGTATTTAATTGAACATGATATGCAATATAGTTAAAGTACAAATTTTAATACACACACACACACACACACATATGAGTCTCTGAACACAGAAGAATTAAAGGATGTTAGTCAACTTGAACTGCTACCAAAAAAGTGAAAATAATAGGTGAGTACTTTAGACCGCAGATAATATTGCCAGATTTTCTCAAAAATGTCACTTCACAACACTTTGTGTCCTATTCTTTAGTATTACTACATAACCAAGCAGCCAGCCAAAACAGTGAATGGCAGTCTTTTTGTCTAACTGATACCAAGAAAGTTTGTGAATGTTTTCCTTGCTTCCAACTCTATTCCCATTGAACCAAAAAGTGGAGAACAGAGTGTATTTCTCCCATTCCCTTTTCATACAGCAATTTCTATAACTTACTGAGTACCCTACTTAATATTTTCCATCATCAAAAATAGTCAAACATGCACAGATCCACTCACAACAGAAATTAGCAAAATCTAGAAAAGAAGAAGCATTCTGTTTATTTTTATCTTGGAGGATGTAAGTGCTTTGTTTTCTATGTGGTGATTTTACTATAATCTCTGAATACCATCAGTGATCTCAATAAGCCTCTCTGTATCTCCTTATGTTCTTAAAACATATCAGTTTAGATTCCTGCCTTGTACCCTCAAGTAAATATGTGGCTTGTTTAATAATAGAAGAACATGCATGAAGCTTGGTCCTTAAACTTAATCATATTATTGGTGCTTTTCTATTATTAAGCTACATAAGAAACCCAGGAAGCCTGGATGAACAAATATATTCCTGCTATTTTGGTGAACAATACAAACCCAACTAAAAGAATCAGTATTTAGGAGTACTGCTGTTGTGTCACAGTCTTTTCTGGGGGCTTGCAACACAGAAGTCTAATCACTCTGTATAGGGAACCCAAGACCAGTGTAAAGGTATCACTAAAGTCCAACTTGATAAAGCAAAGAGTTTTACTGTGGTCACTTAGAAAATTATGAGTAACAGGTTTCTTACAGGAGTAGAAAATGACTCAAAGACATTTGTTTCATCAAGGCCCATTTTGGCGTGGATGGCAGCTGGAAACCTGGAGAAAAGATGGCAGATAGCAAAACAGATATGAAAGTCCTTTCTGAGGGACTCAGTTGAGCTTCTTCTAAGAAACACAAGTTGTATTGGTTTATTCTAGGCACTTTAGCTTCTTTCTTTTTCTCTTAGGCTGCTTTGTGGATCTCTACTTTCTTTGATCCAGTCTCCTAAACTTGCCTCTGCTTCTTCCAGGTTGCTAGGCTTTGCTTGTAGATTAGATTTTTCTTTTAACTTATTTTTAGGGTTTTTTTTATTTGTTTTAATTGAGCTCTACATTTTTTTCTTTAAGAGTTACTTCTGCAGTCATTACTGCTTACATACTCTTGGGGAAGTTGGAGCCGAGCCTTCATGAATCTGATTAGTTTCAGGGACTTCCTGAAGCTATTTTCAGTTACTAACTTCCTGTTGTAAGGCAGTTCCCTGTAATGTTTCACCTTCCCTTAAAACATACCATAGTTTCCTCTCGCTATAAGTATCCTGTCTTAAGAAATTGCCTTTAAAGTTGGATGATTCGAATCTTAGAGGAAAGTGTTATATAACTGTGGCTAAAAGACTGAATTATTCCTGTAAGTTTTATTTATTTATTTTTAGAAATGCTCTTCTATTCACATGCAGTTCTGAAACAGGTGATTTTACTTAGCGTCTCTCAATTCTTTCTGGGTATGCAAGCATTTACAAGCTTCTTGTAGAATAAATGGGTCTTATGATTATCCAAGAAATTTTCATTTAAAGGCCTTTGGAACCTCTGCTACACAACTGCATTTGCCAGATATAAGTAAATAGTGCAAAGTATTTTTGCAGACTCCTTAAGAAAATAATCCGTTCTTTACTTTTATACTGATAAAGTACTTAGAACTTATAAGTACTTAGTACTTAAAAGGTAGGCAGGAAAAAAAGGGTAATTTAAAAATTATGTGGAGCAAAAGAGTTTAATAGGAATGCTTAAATGTCTGTCTCTTGAACCTCTGCTCAAAATCTAATGAGATGAATTGGTGAAAAATAAATTGGATGGTGTTGTATCTCTAATGACTAAAGGAGAAAACATACTTGTAAATCGCAAAGTGTTAAGGTAATTGATCTTGACTTTGGAGGGCCTTGTTGCTTTAAGTGCAACACTGTGGTTATTAAATTTTAGATAGAAAATAAACAGCTGTTTAGAGTTTAAAATCAGGAAGGAAAATCTCTTGTCTATATGAAGTTGAAACTTTTGCAAAAAACCCAATAGAAGTTATATGATACCAAACACCAGAATAAATAAGAGTTTTTGTAGGTCACTTTCATTTAAACAATTAGTACCATTCTCAGTACATAAAGCCCTCCTGTCTTCACATCCAAGGTGTAAAGTGTAGAAGAATGAAGTTTTAGAGTTGACCATGTGGGATTCATAGATAACTGTTGGTATCAAGTGATAGTCTGTAGGATATCCATCAATGCATTTGTAATCTTGTTCCAATGAAAGCTGAAAAAAGCACCTGGAAGAGGCTACCAATGTTTATCTGAGGTTTTGGATTATACTCTGTAGATAAAATTGCTGGGCTTTAGTCATGGCAATCTTCCCAAAGATCTTTCATACTATATATTACTCAGTGCTAATGTCAACACTCTTGGAATAATCATGAAAAATCCCCAATATAAGCAAACAGTATTCTTCTCCAAAGTCATGCACACCTGAGCAAATCAATCTCACCACATGTTAGCTTCACATAATTTTTTATATGAGCTTAGCACATTTTTGTCATTAGTCAGGATTTGACTCTTTGACAACTTACTTTGTATTTCCCAGTTCTTTGTTGTCTTATATAATGGCATGTTTCTATCTATTTCAAATGCATCTTGGGAAAATGAAATTTCTGGCAGAAGGAAATGGCCCAGTAAGCAAATGTACTTAATATCAAGCCTGATGGCAAAAGAACTATATCAGGATCCACATGATAGAAAAGAGAAATGATTCATCAAAGTTGTCCTCTGACCTTGACTTTGGGCTGTATCATGAGTGTGCCAACTCACATGCATATCAATCAATAAATATATAATAAGTTTAATAATTTTGAAAATTAAGGAGTTATAAAAAAGAATATTTTGATTTTTAAAAATGTGCTGAATAAGGAATCTGCAATAACAATAATTGCAGTAATGAAAATTGTGTATCAGGAACCAAGGAAAAGATGTTTTCTTCATTAGGGTGTCTATTGCTATGAAGAGACACCAGGAGCATGGCAACTCTTAAAATGAAAACATCCCACTGATAGGGATGTTACACAGAGGTTCAGTGTCATCATGGCATGGAGCGTGGCGGCCTACAGGCAGACATGGTTCTGGCTACGTATTGATCAGAAGGTAACAAGAAATGGTCTGAGTATCATTGAAGGAAGCTTGAGAAAAAGTAACCTCAAAACATATCCCCACAGTGACACACTTTCTTTAAGAGACAGCACCTACTCCACCAACATCACTCCTCTTAATAGTGCCACTCCCTATGAGTTCATGGGGGTCAATTACATTCAAGCTACCATAGATGTATATAATGGAAGACATAAAGATACTCTACAGAATAGGTGAATTCCATCACTCAAATTGTTTTATGTGGATGAGTCATTGCAAATTATTAGTAAAAATAAAGTAGAGGAAACATTTTAGATTTTGTGAATTTAACATCCCTATCTCAACAACTTGTTAATAAATATTTTCATTAGTTCTTTGGAAATTTAATAAATGTCTTTTGATGTTATTTATTCCTGCATCCATCCCCTTTCTCTTCCCACTCAACTTTATGTCTTTTATTTTCATATTAAGCCTAATTTATAATACCTAAATAATCTTGGATATATGGTTATCTACTGGATATTGGTTGACCTATCAGAAGCTACTGTCTTAGAGAATAGTGATCCTTCCTTTCCTGCAACAAAACTAATAATAGCTCCTCAGCTAGGGGTAGATATTCTTTCTCAGCTTTTCTCTCCATGCTTGGATTGGGTACAACATAACTTTAAAAAGTTCTGTAAATGCTGCCACAATTGCTGCGGCGTCTTATGTGCAGGTACCCTGCAATGCCCAAGAGAAAGCTTCCTTGTAGTCATCTCTGTTTTCTGCCTCTTACCATCTCTTACACTCCTCTTCCACAATGATTCCTGAACCTTTAGATGAGGACATGTGGCCGATAGGTTCCACTTAGGGATGGACATTCTATATTCTAGTATTTTTCAAACTTTGGTCATTTGTAGGTCTCTGTGTTAATCATGATCTACTACAAACAGCTCCTCTCTGATGAGGGTTGAGAGATGTCTTAATCATTGGTATTAGATATAATCTTAGGAGTTAGTATAATATTATGTCCATTGGAAGAATAATAAGAGATTTTTTTAGGGACTGTAATTTATTTTGTAAGAGTTACTGGCCCAATAATGGTACCAGAGAAGGGCTTATTCTTTCAGAACAGACCTTAAAATCAATCATAAGTGGTTGGTTATTCCCACTTGTGACCCTATTGCACCTGTGAGCATATCCTGCAAAGCCAATAATTACTGTAACTCACAGGATTCACAACTGTTTAAGACTGATAATTGCTTCTCTACTCATCAAGTGCTATGAAATCTAAAGAGTATAGATGAAGCCTTCAGATTAGCAGCACCTTAATTTTTCCATGTTCTGTGAACTTTAGGATGCTATCAATAATGTCCTACTGTCAAGCTCTGGGGGGCAACTAATAGAATTTGTAATAGCCAGTAATGCTTTGAGTCTTTGGAACCTTACTAGTCAAACATACCTAACAGAAGTAACCCCCTTCTGTTTTAGTGTATCAGAATTTTTATTTGGCTTCCTGAATTTTTTAGTTTAATGTTAATTTAAATTTGTCTTTTCTTCAGAGATGTTTCTTTTTGTTGAATTCTTTGATATCTTAACATGTTTAATTATTTGATTCAACTATTTATGCTTTTGAAATCCTCATTCTGGCATTTTTAACTTTGACTACTTGATCATGTTTATTGTTGCTATTTTGATCTTACTCTACTGTGAATTATTAGAATCTAGAACAATGTTCTCTGGAGACATTACTATGACACTACCAATTTTTGAAAGATATAACTTTGTTCATATTTGTGTATTCATATTGTGTAGGACATAGGCATTTAGAGTTAGGCAGTTGGTAGTATTTTGGTATGTTATTCCCGTCTCGATATTATTGAGTAGGTGTTTAAAGCTCTCTTTCCTTTTATTCCAACTTGTCAGGTGATTTAGCAGCAATGTTGATGTTAGGATTCAATTTTTGAGCAATTCAGTTTTGAAGGTAGAATAGGGTATCATAAGTAGTCCTGGCTCATCTTGAGCTTAGTGAGGTTTTTTAACCTGGAAATAGACATTCATAAAATCAGAAGATTCTCAGAGCCACTCATCAGGAATCTTGTAGAGGTACTTAGTTTTCAATAGGCTGTAAATACGTGTGGAATTGTGTGTCTTGGCTCTCTATGAGGAAAGAAAGGATAAGAGGAGGAAGTCATAAGACTTGAGGTTCTTAGGCAAGCTTTGTGAACGGGTAGAATTGTTGATGGGGAACTAATGTCCCTTTCTGGAGCAGTTTCCTTGGGTTCCTGGAATGGGTTGACTTGATGACACGAGTCTTGAGTTTTTTCTAGAAAAGGGGCCAGATATGAGTTTCTGGGATTGATAGAGCTAGGGTGTTGTGAGAAGGTAGATAGAGTTATGGGTGCAATTGTACCTAGGCTTACTGTCTAGATATGAGGGTGGGTACATGGGCACTTAAACCCATTTATTATCAGGGACACAATTATCAGTGAAACTAGCTGATGATCAGTGGGGCCCTACTTGAATGAGATGTCCCAAAATGGGCCTTGAAGGTAGACATGGGATACATGGTCTTCTGGAAACTAACACAACATTGTGTGTGTGTGTGTGTGTGTGTGTGTGTGTGTGTGTGTGTGTGTGTGTGTATGTGTTAAATGCACTTCCATAGTAAATAGTTTTATAAGTCACAGAGTAAATGCAAAAGAGTAGAAACCATTAAACCATGGTATAGATGATTTGGAAGCTAAGTTTTGTGTTGATTCTTTGAGGGATTCTGCTAAGATTTTATAGAGATGACATTCTTTTCAATATACCTCAACCATGAAAGAAATCTATACCCTAAACAAAATGGAATACCAAATGCTTAATAGTGGGAATTTAAAAACAATAACTATTTTGACTTTGGTACTTTCCCCAAAAATGTAACTTCTATGTATAACTGTCTCACCAAAACAAAACAATTCCAAAGCCATGACCACCTTAATTTAGTCAAATTAAATTCAAGGTTTAAGTTATTTATTCAGTTGTATTTTGTGCCAACCATGCTCTTATTCTGATTTAAATATTACCACCAAAATGCAACTCCATTTTCATTGTCCTATAAGGAATCTCTCTCTCCCTTCCTTCCTTTCTTCACTCCCTCCTTTCTTTCTTTTTTCCTTCCTTCCTTCCTTCCTTCCTTCCTTCCTTCCTTCCTTCCTTCCTTCCTTCCTTCCTTCCTTCCTTCCTTCCAGCCTTCCTTTCTACCACCATTCCTTCCTTCCTTCTTTTCTTTCATTTCTAGAGCCTGGTAAGTGGACACTTAAAAGCATTTTTATATATTCTATATTACAATTAACCATGGATATGTGAAAATGTTAACTGTATAAAAATGAACATTTTAAACATTTACTTGTGGTGTTAGGTGAGCCTTTTTATCTTTGATCTTGCCAATATAAAGTAATACAAGATTTTTTCATATAAAGCTCAAACCCAAATAAATACCAACATCAGATACAGACTATGAAGCCAGGCTGTTGGGGAAGAGATGATGATATTAATGTAGTTTTTTAGTTAGTTCCTTTGTGTTTATAGTTTATTTGTTAATTTGCTTTTAATAAAGCAGAGAAAATCTTCTTAATAACTAATTGATCTATTATGTGCAGCTTATTATTTTCTCATGTCAATTTGGTTCCTTTTCCCCAAAGGTGTATGTGTGTGGTAATAAATTAGGTAGTATAACAACAGTCTGTCACATAAAACTGTCTCCAGAGCTTATTCTACATATATACTAATCTTGATGAGTCAAATCCATTTGGTTAGTATTAACAACTTACTTTTCCTAAAGGTTATTCTCCACCAACTTTCCAACCTTCAAAAAAATTCTTTCATTAATGCTCTACATATGATAGTTCCTAAACATGTATTCACAAGACTCAACTTTCAAGTTTGTTTAAAAACACTCCCAAATTATCTAAGCATATAAAATATTTAGATCCAGTACTTAGAAAATAGACATTTTAAGGATGTTTTCAAGATGTTCACTATCCAGTCAGTCAAGATGTTATAATACTGGATATTACTGATTTAGGGAACTTTCATGAAATCTACTGGGAAAAAATATGTTTGAATAAAATAGATAATACAGACAAGGTATTAAATTCATTATAATAATTCAGATAAGTTTTTCAGCACAAATTAGTTATTATCTGAAAAAACTCACAGTATGTTCCTAATAGAAAAATCAAAAACTTAAATATATTGACTATAGACTGGTAAATGTAAATAAGTGAGGCTAGATGAGTAGAACATCCTTCTCACTTAACTTTGATTACAGAAACATTTCGGTAATTCTATTTCATATTCTTACTACTTCTTTGAACGAAGCAGCACTGGGGCAGATATGTATGTAGATTAAGCTTCCAGACAACAAGCTCTGTGGAGAAGTAAAAAGAATGCAGACATTGAAATATGAAAGCTTTCTGTCATGTCAAGGAGGAGCTTGTACTCAGCTATTATTTGGAAGGTTGCTTTGAGGGCTTTATGTGGAAATGAATATAAAGCAGTAACTATATTTTCTGATAGAAAAATACACTTGATGAAAAGTTCTTTAATTTTTGCTATATGTGTTTATGTGTATGTATTCATGTGTAATAATTTGAGTTCACATAGACCACTAAATTAAGTATGTGGAGATCATTGGACAACCTTAATTTTCCATCTTCACCATTCATCTTGCTTTGAATAGGCTTCAATTTTTCTTGTTCGCTACTGCGGGCTTCCAGAGATTTCAGTATTTCTTTTTTTCTTTTTTCTTTTTCTTTTTTTTCTTTTTTTTTTTTGGATTTTTCGAGACAGGGTTTCTCCGTAGCTTTTAGTTCCTGTCCTGGAACTAGCTCTTGTAGAACAGGCTGGCCTCGAACTCACAGAGATCCGCCTGCCTCTGCCTCCCCAGTGCTGGGATTAAATGCGTGCGCCACCACCGCCCAGCTAAGATTTTAGTATTTCTACCATCTATCCTGCCTCAAAAGTTCTGGAATGGGTACAGCCTGTCAATCTTGATATAGCATCAGGAAATATGAATTCAGATGTACATTCTTATGTGGTAAGCAATTAATTCCTAGGTCACTTCACTACCGTCAATGTTATGCTTTTACACCCTTGATTCTATGAGGCTTTTAGAAGAGAGGTTGCTTATCTCAGACATGCATTTCATTATAAAACTGATGCAACTCAGGAAGTATATTAAATTCTGCTGTCTCTCTAATTGTTTTGTAAACATCTCACTTGAGATTTGAATAGCAGTTAGACATTAAATGATTTTGTATGATTCTGTTCTCTTCAGAAACCATAGCATTTGGAGGTATCATTTTGAAGCAAAAATTTATGATGTCATTTCTCTCTTGACAGAACTAAGAATGTTTCTGGTATTTTTCTCTAGGCTATCTGATATCAATAAACACATACATTTAAAAAATCATGACATTGTAATTATTACCAGGTTTTGAGAATTCCAGTTTGTAACCATTTTCTTCTTCTAAGAAAAAGATTTTGTAAACAGAGAACTTTGTTCTTATACATAGGAAGTAATTTTCTAGTTTGATAATCTAGGAAAAGTCAAAAGAATTAATAGCAAGACCTTTCTTTAATCAGTCATTTATTCTCCAGAAATGACAGAAATGGCTTTAATTGAGAACTCAGCCGATTACACAGGGAAAACAGACAGAAAATTATTTCCACTAGCAAGTGATCCTGGTCTATTCATTTTAAGAATCTCATAATGATGGGTGAATAACTTGAGACTTGACAATTACCAGTTGAAGACATCTGATGACCTTCTCATGTGATCATGTCTACTACCTACACTTAAGACCTGAAAAGTAAGAAGGAGGAAATGTACTATATTATATTTAATAATACTTGATTAGTCATTCCTTTTGCATTTTTAAATTGATTTTTATTGAGCTCTACATTTTTCTCTGCTCCCCTTCCTACCTCTCCCCTCCCCTTCAACCCTCTCCTAAGGTCCCCATGCTCCGATAAGTCATTCTTATCTTTAGAAGTTTTGCAGTCATCTTCCCATGTATCAATGTCTCCAGAAATACATTAATACAAATACAATGATGATTCTTACAATTGCTGATGTGGGTATTATTGTTTATTATTTATATCTTTCTACTATTAGTATTTTTCCATTTACTTATATTTCATACTCTTTCAAATGTTAAAAACTACCCTATCATTTAAAATCATTTAAATGCACTTTCTATTTTTCCTTGGTAATCTAATTACAGCAGGGATTTGAATATGACCATTTAAGAGAGATCTATAGCTAGCCTTTAAGAATACATAAGCATGGTGCTCACCATTTGTGGCTTTTGCCTCTGCATAAAACATTCAATGGAAACTCTAATAGTTACCTTAATGTCTAAATCATCTTGGGACATTTCTTGAAAATAAGTTGATATATATGTATTTAAATTATTGTATTTAAATTATTATAGCAATACTATGACATAAATTATTTTTATTCTTTTAACATTATAAGAAAATTTTAAGCCTTTTAGTGTAAATTACTTACCTCTTTCAAAAATATTATGCTCTTTTAATTTTGGTTCTATGTAGTTTTTAAAATGTTCTTGGGATTTTGTTCACTATGTCACTTTGAGGAAGGTTGATTGTCTTACAAAATTTACTTTTTTTTTTTTCTTTTTTTTCAAAATTTACTTTTTTAAACTATGAATGTGGTACATGCATTTCAAACTCCTGTTCTACTTCCTTTTGCAATTTTTATAACTTTCAGAATTAATATTTTTATAGCATTTATTCCTAATTTTTAACATTATTGTGAATATACTTATGATTTAATTTACTTTTAAATTAATTTTGTGAATTAATCTGTTTTGAAAACTTTCTATTAGTTGAGATTCTTAAAGCCATTTTGTGGGTTCATTGTATTAGTTTCTGTAAGAATGATGAAAAGAAAATTTAATCTCTTATTTTCATGCAGTTTTATTTATTCTTTTACTTGTTTCATTTCATTGACTAGGATCTCCAACAATATGTTAAGAAAAATGATATCCATGATCTCTTATAGGAAGCATGAAGACTATTTACCCTTGTGTATGAAGTCTCTAATATACTTTTCTATCTGTCATAACTCAGACTTAAGTACATCCCACTGATTCTGAGGCTGCTGAGATTTCTTTATTGCAAATGATCATGACAGTGTCTAATCTTTTTCCTTTTCTTTCTGAAATACATAACTCATTATATTAGTATACAAGTAACAGTTTTTTATTGGAATTTGCGTTTATACTAAATTACAATAGCGCCACTTCTCCTCTCTCATCTATGTGCCTCTCCTTTCTGTCCTCCTATGACCCTTTCCTTTTTCACATCGCATGTTCAATTTTCCTCCATGCCTATTTTTCCTTCTCCTGCATCTTATTCCAATATCCCGACCTCCACTCCCATCACTCATACAAATATTTGAAACAAGTACACATATATGAAAAAGAGAATGTGGTGTTTGTGTTTCTGAGTTCATGTTCCCTCATGAAACATAATGTCATACAATCCTACCCATTTTCATCTCAATGTCATAAATCTTATCTTTCTTTACATTTAAATAAAATTTGAATTGTTTCGGTGACATGTTCCTGATTCATTTGTTGGCTGGCACCTAAACTGGTTCCATTTCCTTGCTGTTAATAAAAATCAATGAACACGGATATTGAGAAGGATTAAGAGTCTTTTGTATATATTCCAAGGAATAAGATAAATGGATAATATGAAGTTAGATTTTTAATTTTTATAGAAATAACATTCATTTTCAAAATGGTTGCATTATCAAATAAGGTTTTTCTTTTACTCACATCCTTACTCATATTTTTGTCATTTCTTTTCTTAATGATAGGGATGATAGAACTCTCGGAAAAAATTTAAATAGATTTTCCTTGATGGTTAACAATGTTAAATAAACTTTTCTTTGGCAATTTATTTTCTAGATGATAAGTGAAACAATTCCTCTTTCCCTTTCCTCTTTCTAAACACACAGTATACCTCTCCCTGCACTTCTTTACATTAGTGGTCTTCCTTTTTGCTGATAGTTACTGCATGCATATATGTATATGCATATACATATAAATTCTTTCCTGTTCAGTCATATAAGGTTATTTCTATGTACGGTTTCAGGGATGGTGTACATTTGTCACTGGACAATGAGTTCGTGTGTGGTCACCAGGTCATCCTAAGCAGACTATCTTTCTATATTAGCTTAATCACCCTCTCCAAGACGCAAGTCCATTCAGCTCTTGCATAGCCTTGGGAATACTTGTTGTTTGGCAGTTCCTCTTAAGGTTGGCAGTTTGAAAGACTTTCATTGTTTGTCTCTACCCTTAAAATGCAATGCCAAGATTGGTTCACCTTTAAATCCCTCTGTAAGGATCTAAATATCTCTATGATCTGTTTTAATTTTTTTTATTAGAATTGTATCTTGGCACTCATATTAACCAATGCTTTTAGGGATAAAGCAAGAATGATCAAACCAATAATATTTAAAATTGACATTATGTAAATCTCATCTAAGTTAATTATCTTTTCATTTAATTGTTCCATTTTTAAACCATCCATTGTGTAATCATACAGAGACCTAACTCCCCCATCATAATATTGCTTTTCATTTTCTAATGTGGGAAAAACTCTCTCTCTCTTTTAAACTAATCCCCCCCGTTTAAGAATTCCCAGTTGTCTCGCCAAATCTGCTGCTGCTGCTGAAGAGGATGTTGAATTTAGATACTGACTGCTATTTTTAGAACAGTAGAAACCCGAGTGGGTGTTCAAGGCAGCTACCTAGTTTGGCAGCATCTCGAGGAGGGGTTCCAGGAAAAGCCCACAACCCACCTGGACAGAGAGGCCACTGTCCAAATGCACATCGGGGATCATGGGGAAGAGGCACAGGCGGCAGGAGCTCCCTAAAGGCAGAGCTGGCCGGTGGTAAGAGGCTAACTCTGCAGCGTTTGGAGCCCAGAAGCCTGTAGAGTTTGCTGCAGAGAGGCTGCAACAGGAAAATCCAAGACTTGTTCATAGGACTTGGGGGCGGGGGGGAACCTAGCCGACAGGGTGGTAGTTTTTGACTGTGTGCAGTTCAGTCCTGTTTTGGTAGCTGCAAAGCCACAAGCAAACAGCGTTTTCATGAATTCATGACCCAAAGTTGGATGCTAGGTGAATCCTGATCCTCAGTAATCTTAATAATAAAAACCTGGATTCAAATATCGGTGTAAAAGTCAAAAGATCAGAGAAGCAAAGAAACCATCACAGTTACTTCTTACCTCTCTGAATGTTCGGATCAAAAGGGGCTGAGCTCTTGTCTCCACCTTGCCTTATTACTTCATCTCTCTGCCCAGCCTTATCACTTCCTGTCTGTCTGTATAGACCTCTGTTATTAACTAGTAGCTATCTCCACCTTCTGATCACAAGGCAAGTTTTATTTATCAGAAGGCAAAGTACCACAATAGCATTAACTCTTTTTTCTGGCTTCATATGCATCATTTATTTTTATTCTAAGAACTAGAACAACTGTGTGTATTTAATGCATGTGGATATTAGAAGAATTTCTACATCTTTGCACTTAGCTATACTTGTTTTTTTCCCCCTGTTTCTTATTATTATATATTCCTTGCCTTACACATGGATTTTGTTTGGAAGTATAGAAGTCAGAAATAAGTTTGAAGCTCCTACTATGCTTGTTTAATGCTCTTAAAATTGAAAACATATCAAAAATTCTCCACGTTTTTTGTTTCAGCAGTTTAGCTTCAGTTACTCTGGTGCTTCTACCATAGCTGTTGTTATTCTTCTCTCCATCTCTTCCTTCCTGTAGGAATGTTCAAAGAAAGAAATTTCTATCACGATTCCTGCATCTTGCTAAATAAATATCTAAGGTGTTGTTTTTGGCAGCTTTTCTGATATGGTAAGATCAGAAGCACTGTGATTTTCAGCAATAGGAGGCTTGATTCCAATATGACATACAACTGGGTTCAAGCTTCTAAATAATCTCCCTGCTGGGATTCTGTCAGCTAAGTTGGCCTTACCAGACTTCCTTTCAACATGCTGGCTGTGCTTGCTTAGTAGTCATTAAAACTATTCACTCAAATACATATAGAAGGAACAGCTGAGGAAAGTAAAACAAATTCATGGAATCTAAGGTTAGAAAAAATTAGTTGTTTTGTTATCAGGGGGCTCTCATGAAGAATTTCTTGCTGTAACTCATAACTCCCTTTAATTTGAATTGTGTGGCTGTGTAACTAAACTTTTGAGTAACTGCTTTGGCCTGTCACCATCTGTATCAAGATGATAACTGATGTTACTAATTTGCTTCATCTATAGTGCTATTATCATTCACACTAAGAAGTATTTTTCAATATAACAGTGTGAGGCAGTTGTTCTACTAAATTTGGACACTCAGTTACACTGGTAAGAAGACAAATTACCAAAATAGTGAGATGGTTATTTATATAAAGGAAAAACTAGGTGGCATTCACAATCTCATTGGAAGATGCTCTACAGAAGCATCTTCAAAAACATGTCTATACAGAGGTAATCCAGATATTCAGTAACATGTTTAAGAAAATACATCAGGAATAAGATTGAATATGAGGGCTGGTGTTGTTAAAAGTGATCAATTTTCACTTCTTCTTTGTATAACCACACATTAAACTAAAAAGTTCTAGTATTAGAGATAGTTGACCTCACTAATGCTGTCTTTTCCCTGGGGAATTGTTATGCATAGATTAAAATACAGAAAATAATTGAGAGATTATATGATGAAACAGACACTCTGACCTGGTCATGATGGACCTACTAAAATTTATAGGAAGTTGAAAAACTCCAAGCTGCCTTAAGAGCAGAGTTCAGACATGTATCAAGAACGGACAAGAAAAAGCAAAAATCAGGTTACTCAGAAAGACTTTGCTAGTCTCTTAATATTAGTCATGGGTTTGCAACTGGGTTCTCTAGGAAACCACAATAAAAATTCTCTTTTATTTGAATATCTTTAGAGTCATATTTTTTACAAATGAAAATTTCTTAACTATAAAAGTTTTTGAATATTTTTGTCAGATAAGAAAAGGTCATGAGATTTTAACTCTCGCTGGCACTATAAAATTCTAGAGGAAATAACTCTACTTAGTTCATTATTATATATTCATTCATTTAGCAAGTGTCCTGTATTGTCATAGTTCCTCGTTCAACTAGTAAGAGTTTTTGAGAGAGAAAAGGTTTACAGATTGGACACACACACACACACACACACACACACACAAACACACACACCTATATATGTCTGTGTGATTGATAGGTGATAGACAGAGAGATGATATGGAAATAGCCTCACAACCCTATGAAGAATGTGCAGCTGGCAATTGTGATGGCTAATTTCCATTGACAACTTGGCCCAATCTTGAACCATCTTGGAGGGGAGTCTAAATTAATAATTCCACCAACTGGCCTGTCGGTGGAAGACAACTTGATTATATTGTTGGAAACCTGAATATACTCTCACTGTGGTACCATTTCCTAAGAAAGGGGTCCTAAATTCTTCAAAAGTGGAATGATGAGAGCAAGCTGAGTGAGAACAAATGCTCTTTGCTCTCTTCTGACTTTGGCTTCATATGACCAATCCTCTCAGGCCTTGTGTTGTGACTTCCCTGCTGTGAAGGACTGTAATCTGGAATTCTGAGCTAAAGTAAAACCTTTCCCTGACACACTGCTTTTGTCAGGATCTTTTGTGGTAGCTACAGGAAACAAACTTTAAGCAATAAGCCAGAGACACACGATGTAGAGCTGCTTTCTGGGTCCCATTTTGTCTGGAGACTGGGTCTGACTCTGTAGCCCAGGTATATTTCAACTTCAGAATTTTATGGTTTGGAACTCTAAAGATTATAATCACATACTACAAGCACAGCAGGAATTCCCTTTTAGCAAGGCCTTTATTCCAGTAATATGTTTGATTGAATGAAATCTATTATTAGAGAAAAAATCTACACTATGAAAAATTCTGTCTTAAATGTTAATTTCATTCAGAAGCAGCCACTCAGACATTCAACATATATAATGACTCAGTTAAGTTTACATATAAAATTGGCAATTGTTCTTGTTTGATAGCTCTCTTTTTCCTTCATAGATGGTTATAGTATTCATTTACTTTAACAAAAGACATGGGGGAATTCTAAGATCACCGAAGAAACCACCTACTTTCAAGATACATGTCTCCTTTCTGTGTTTTGTAGAAAGAGCTCATTTTCTTCAGCATAGAATCAATCACCTCTCTAGTGTTACAAACTCTTCTTTGTCTGTTGGGTACCTTCTAAGAATAACACAAAATGATAATATATACAAATTTTAATGGAGTGAACCATAGCTTCTGCTAATGAAAACATGCAATTTTTGATCTAATACTCAGAAATTGGCAGAGTCTAAGTAGTACAATCTTTGCCGTGGGATCAGTGGGGTAGCAGATAGAAACATTCCTATATCATTTTTTTTATTTTAAGATTTATTATGTATACAACATTCCTTCCATGTATGCTTGCATGCCAGAAGAGGGTGCCAGACCTCATTATAGATGGCTATGCGCCACGATGTGGTTGCTGGGAATTGAAATCAGGACCTCTGAAAGATCAGTCAGTGCTCTTAACCTCTGATCCATCTCTCCATCCCTCCCATATCATTTTTAAAAATTGTTTAAAATTGTGCATGTAAATACAAGTTTGTGTGTGAATTTGTACATGTGTGAATGCAGGTGCCTATGGGGTCTACAAGGAGGCATTTGACTTTCTGGAATTGGAATTACAGATGGTAGGCCACCATGTAAGACATGAGAACCAAACATTGGTCTTTTGCAGGGTCATCATTCACTCTTGACCATTGAGGCATTTCTCCAGCCCCAATACTCATTTCTAGTCCTTGAATCTTAAACCTATAAATGTCATGTTCTTAAGAAATATCAATATGCTCTACTAGTAGGGAATGTAAGCTACATCCCACTCTACATGTAGTATCATTACTGAATTTCTAAAGATATTTGGTGATCCTGTAATGTTAATTTGTTCAGCAAGATTGCTATTATAATATTACCAGCACTTATGATGCTGAATAATTTTTATAGGAAACAGTAATGTGTTGTGAAAAACCCATGACACTAAATAAGGCATTTTGGAAATATAGGAACAGTGGCAGGAATGATAAATCCATAATATATGTCTACTTACTGAGCAAATGTTGCTATTTCATTTATGAAAATTAATTCAGTATAAGTGACCTGCATCTTCTTTCAGAAATAGTGACATTTTGAGGCCTTAGTGACAGTGCTATTACTTGATTGGTCACTCAGTAGTTATTGAAGCCTAATTGGTCTCTTTAAATGGAAGTCCATGTATGACTTTTTCTTGATACTGTAGTCATCTTTAACATTGGGCTACTAGACATGAGAAATGAAAACATGGGGAAAATTATTAAAATCCACAGCACAGATTTACTTTTTCCTGTAATTATTAAGACCCACCTTTACTGAGAATACCTTTTAGAAAACCACATGGGGCAAAATTCCATACTTTCTTCCTAATTTGGAGAGGCACTATCAAATTCTAATTTCTCAAATTCTATTTAATACCCAGATTTTCATTGTCTTGCTTCCAAGTCTCTATCATAATAAGCACATAAATTAGTGTAGACTTATAAAATATATCCATTTGATAAAATTAACGACTAAAATACATTATTTTCTCAGAAAAAGGAAGAGCAAGTAAAGAACTTTCCTTCTCCTTTGTAGTAGAAATTAAAGAATGACAATATCAGATGGTTTGGGAGGTGAAGCTCCTTTTCTATGGAACCATGGAAAGACAGTTGGCAACTCAACTAAACCAGCCTCTAGCAATAAGGGATTTGTTTGACTGGAGTATAGCTGGTACTCAGGATGTTCCTTGTGTCCTAAGTAATAAATTGTTCTAGAATACATCTAGTAACCAACATCTCCAGTTTTACATACTTTTACTATGAGAAACGAAGAAAATTTAGTATTTCCCAGGGTGAATTTGTGAGTGGATTAAGTGGAATTGTTTTTCTATGCATCCAGTTATTTTAAAGAAATAATTTCCATGCTCATTGTACACTGTAGAAAAAAAGAAAGTTTAGGGAATGAAGTGTATTTTTCTACTCCAAGTATGTTCTCTCTAAAAATTTCTGTGCTTTATCCAATATTTTTTTTGCTTTATCCATAACATCAAGCGATATGAAGAATGGCCTTGATCAACTTGTATTAACCAGCTTTATTTGACTCAGATTGCATGGTTTTTAAAAGCTTGACTAAAACACCACATTCCTACATCTTATTGGAGATATTTTTATAAACTCTGGCATAAAATCCCAAAACAAGTGTCTATTTATTCATCAATGAATTCAAGGAATATGGTGATATAACGAGATCAAATCATCCATTTAAAACATGGGTTATGAAACTGAACAGAGGATTCCCAAAATAAGAAATAGAAATAGATAAAAAATGTTTAAAAGGTCTATTATTTTTAATAGTTACTAAAATGTAAATTAAAACAATTTTAAAGTTTTATCTTACCACAGCCAGAACTGCAAATTTCAACAAAACAATTCCCACCACCAAATGCTGTCAAGGATCTAAGAAAAGGAGAGTTCACATTCATGGTAGGATTACAAGGTGGGGCAGTCATGCTGGATATAAGTGAGGAGAAATCTCACAAAACTAAAACTATATCTAGCTAGATCTGTCTGTGACATTGTCCAAATACTCTGTATTCTACTCTACAAATACCTGCTCACTCAAATTGCTGCTCTACTTGATATAGAGAGGAAATGGAAACTAGATTTTCTTCAACTGAAAAATGAATAATGAAAATGTGGTAAATATGCACAATGGAATTTTATTCAGGTGTAAATAAAACTGAATTTTGAAAATTTCATCTAAATAGATGGAATTAGAAAATATGTTGACTGAAGTAAACAACTTCAGACAATCAATCCTGATATCCTCTCTCATCTGTAATTCCTAGTTCTAAATGCTCAACTGTGAATGCAAAACTTGGGATAATCACAGAATCTTGAAAATTAAAATGCAACCATGGATGGGAGGAGTCACTGGAGAAAGTAGCAGGATACATGTGATATGAAGGAAAAAGTGAAGAAATTCAGCATGTTTGTGCTTTATTCACAAAGGGAGAAGGGAAGTCAATACAGAAGTAGAGGAAGGGAGGAAGGTAAAGAAAATAAGATTTAGGATAATTGAAAAGTCAAAGGGAATCACATTATTTCATATTTACTTTAAATTATCTATAATACACATAAATATTTGTGTATGTACATGCTTGCACACACTCACACATTCCAATGAAGTTGTACTACTTGGGAATGGAATGCTTCCCCCAAGGACATAGAAAATATCTCAGAAAACACAATATTATACATGAGAATGCTCCCATCAAGGTTTTCTTAATACGGTTCCTATGACCATGGTAAAGTCATGAACAAAAACTTGGGGAAATTGAGGAACAAAGGGTTTTATTCATCTTATAATTTTATATACTCGGTCCATCAATAAGAGAAGATGGAAGGAAATGAAACATGAGAGGAACCTGAAGATAAGAATTTATACAGTTATGAAGAAATGTGTACTACTTATGGTATTCCTTCCCTATGACTCGTTGAACCTACATTCTGATACATGTCACGTACACATACCCAGGAGTGGTATCACACATAATAGCCTGATCCAGTTATATCAATTATCAATCAAGAAAACACACTATAATCTTGTTGACAGGTCAACTGGAGACATTTTCAAAATTTCTTCCAAAATTACTATAGCTTGTGTCAAGTTGACCCAAAACTAGCCAGCACAGGACTGTTTATTTTGTTAGGGTAGTTCAAGAATGTTATCAAACTGTAAGGACTCTTGCTATTGCTTTTGTTAGCTTCCCAGAAGTTCAAGGTAAGTCCTTGTTGATGAAACCACAATATACTTTGAACTATATACTTTGCTCACAGAAGTCTCAAGATTCCTCTTGGATTGGACCTGAAAACCTCTTCCTTGAGAACTAGCTCTCATAGTACTTGAAGGTACTAGACAAGCTGCCAAGAGAGGCAATAAGTCAATACTCCTGTGTAACTTTGAAGCACATTGTGCTTGATAAGTTTTTGTCAATTTGACAAAAGTTAAAGTCAAGTGAGAGAAGGTAACCTCAATTATAAAAATGCCTTTATCAAAGGACATTATCAAAAGGACAACATGGCAGCCTACAAAATGGGAATGCATACCGATACAACCTGGTATCTAACAGATAGGTAATTTCCAAAAAAAAAAAAAAATCAGCAAACCAAATAATTCATTTAAAAATCAGGTACTGATGTATGCAGGTATTTCTCAACAGATGAATCTCAAATGGTAAAGAAATATTTAAAGACATTTCCAACACTCTTAGCCATCAGGAAAATGCAAATCAAAGCAGCTATAAGATTTCTTCTTGTACCTATAAGGATGACTAAGATAAAAAACATTAATGACTGCTTATACTGGGGATAATGTGTAGCAAATGGGTACACTCCATTGCCAATGGGATTGAAAACTTGTACAGCCATTTTGGAAATCAATATGGTGATTTTTCAGAAAACTGGGAAAAGACCTACCTCAAGATCCAGCTATAACATTCCTGGGTATATATGCCCAAAGGATATTCTGCCATACCAGAAGAACACCTCTTCAACTATGTTCATAACAGTATTATTCCTAATGTCCAGAAACTTAGATGTACCTAAACTGAAGATAAAGAAAATGTGGTACATTTACAGAATGGAGTTTCATGTAGCTATTAAAAACAATGACATTGGCTGGGTGGTGGTGGTGCACACCTTTAATCCCAGCACTTGGGAGGCAGAGACAGGTGATTCTCTATGAGTTCAAGGCCAACCTGTCTACAGAGCTAGTTCCAGGAAAGCTGGGGTTGTTACAAAGAGAAACCCTGTCTTAAAAAAACAAAACCCAAAACAATGAAAATAGATGGATTGAGAAAAAAAATCATTCCGCGTAAGGTAATGCATACTCAGAAATACAAATATGATATGAACTCACTTATAAGTGGATATTAGTTGTAAACAAAAGAATAACGATGCTACAATCCACAAATCTAAAGAAGATAAATAACGAGGAAGGCACAAGGCATAACACATGTATCTCACTGTGAAGGAGAAATAGAATAGACATCAACAAATGGGTGGGTGGAAGGGTCTTGATGGGGGTGGTGAACATGTGAACAGGAAGGATAACGTCAGGGGAGGATGGAGGGAGAGAGTTCTGGAAAAGTCAAGTGGAAGAAAGGGCATCTTTGGGATGAGCTATAAACCTAGTGCGATGGAAGCTACCAGGAATCTATGAGGATGACCCTACCTAAGACTCCTAGCAGTTGGGGATTCAGAGCCAAACTAGCCGTTTTCTGTAAACAGTCAAGATGTAGAGGGAGGAACTGGATCCCCAACCCAGATACATTACTGTTGACCTACAATTTGTCCTGGATCCAAGATATGCTAGGACAAAGGTGGCGTAGAAATTATGAAAATGGTTAGCCAATGACTGGCCCCACTTGAGACAAATACCTTAAGTTTGAGCCCACGCCAACATTGACTGGGGCAGGGGGACAAGACCCAGAGGCTGAATAAACCAGAGACCTAGTGTAGAACAAAACTTGACTGGCAAAAAAAATCAACAAATAATTCCTAATGATATTCTGCTATACTCATAGATTTTGCCTAGTCTGATTGTTTCTCTCAGCAACATATGAAAACAGAGCAGAAAACCACAATCAAACCCTTGGTGAACCTTGGAAAATCCTGTAAAAGAGGAGGAAGAAGGATTGTTAGAGCCAGAGGGGCCAAGTATACCACAAGAAAACCACAGAATCAACTAAACTGGGCTCATAGGGGCTCACAGAGACTGAACGGACACCCTTGCATATATACTACACTTGTGTAGATTGGTCTTCTTGCTGGACTCCAAACGGTGGAAAAAGGGGGCTATTGCTGACTCTGTTACTTGATTCTGGGACTCTTTCCTCCTACTAGGTTGCCTCCTCCAGCCTCAATAATAGAGGAAGTATGTATTCTTACTGCAACTTGATATACTATGTCTAGCTCATATATGTCGAAAGCCTGCCCTTTCCTGAAGAGAAACAAGGAGGAGTAAATGGTAGGGGAGTAGAAAGGAAGTTGGGATAAGTCACTGAGAGAAGAGGAAGGAGAAACTGTGGCTGGGCTTGGGTTAAATCAATTATTTAAAAATACATTTTTAAAGAAAATGCCTTTATTAAGATTGAACTGTAGGCAAGCCCATAGGTCATTTTCTTAGTGATTGATATAGGAGGACCCAGTCCATTGTGGATAGTGCTGTCACTAGACTGCTGGTTCTGGGCATCATAAGAAAACAGGCTGAGGAAGCCATGATGAGTAAAGCAGTAAGTAGCATTCTTCCATGAACTCTGCAAAACTCCTGCCTCCAATTTTTTGCCCTTCCTTTGATGATGAACTATGATGTGTAATTGAAAACAAATAAACCCTTTCCTGTCCATGTAACCTGGGCCATGATGTTTTATCACATCAGTACTAACCCTAACCATGATCCTGCTTCATCCAATTTATCACACAATTGCAAAAAGTATAATTTCTATAATAAATCTCTTACTCAGGATTACCTCTTATTGAGCACTAAGTTAATAATTGGAGCCACTAGTAGTGCTTATACAAGATTATTACTGCAATGCAGATTCTGATTCAGTTAAAACCTGAAATCAATTGTCATTGAAACATTGGTAATCTATGTCAACTATTTCTCAGTTATTATAGGCAGAACTGATATAGACAGCTAGACAGCTGACAAAATCCTTGTATTGCTTCCTTGATCTCTAGGGTGAGGCCTGTTATAGTAGAAAGGTCTAAATGGACAACTCTACCACATTTTTGTTTTACCAAACATAACCCCAAACCAATACTGTATTTTAGGACAGGTTAAAGACATTAATTTCCTGCCCTCATCAAAGAATCAAAGCAAGTAAGAGTGATTATTTCTAACACATGCACATCCAACTTATTTCTTTGGGACCACACAGACCACAAGATGGATTATGGCACAAAACTTGAGGGTGGTGTTTTGAGATGGTAACTCATTAAGTAGCACAGAGTGAACAAAAACTCGCAGTCCCGCTGCACTAGCTTCCTGAGTCACCATGCCTGTGGGGGGAGAACCTTGGACTGCCCCCAGGGCAGGGAACCCTGACTGCTCTTCGGCCTGTTTTGATACTATACTTTTATTCAGTTAATCAGATGGCAGGAGACTCTGTAGTAATATGAGCGGCGGCAGGGTTGCGTCCCCAAACACCCCAGCCGCCTGCCCTGCCCGGCTAGCTTATGCCCCGAAATAATTACACAGACACTGTATTCATTTAAACAATGCTTTGGCCCTTAGCTCTAGCCCTTACTGGCTAATTCTCACATATTAATTTAGCCCATTTCTAATCATCTGTGTAGCGCCCCTAGGTGCGCTTACCGGGAAGATTCTAGCCTAAGTCCATCCTGGGTTGGAGCTTCATAGCGTGCGTCTTCCCTGGAGCAGGTAGCATGGCGTCTCTCCTACGTCTCCTCCGGAGAGCAGAGCTGTGGAGTCTGACCTCACTTCCTCTTCCTCCCGGCATTCTGTTCTGTTTACTCCACCCACCTAAGGGTGGGCCTATCCAATGGGCCTAGCAGTTTCTTTATTGCTTTACCAATGAAATCAACAGATTGATATATGACACTCCCCCATCAAGACTCTACTTGTAGCTTATTCAAGATGTGATTTTTTAAAACATAGATTTTAGCAATGCATTCTTTGTTATGTATTATTGTGTATTATTCAGCTAGTGACCTAAACAATATATTCTTAGTATGTTAATAAAACCTACTGGAAGCCATTTGCTTTCAGCTGGCAGCCAGAAATATATTGTTCTTTTAAGAAGTAAAAAAAAATATTCTCATATTATAACAGTTTATGGGCAACTCTTTATGTCCCTATCCCAAAAGACTTTGGTTAGCTATGGTTTTGTTTTTTAACATTTTTAATATAAAAAATTAAAATGTAATTGCAACATTTGTCTCCCCGTCCTTTCCCTCCAAGCCCTCCAAATTCTGCCCCCCTGACTCTCAAATTCATGGTCTATTGTTTTTAACTATTGCTACTTACATATAAATGAATAACTATGTGAATACACTTGCTAAATCTGTTTAGTATTGCCTATTTGCCTATGATGTCAAGACTGAGAATTTGGTATTTGATAACCAATTTTGGAATGTCCTATGTCTATGTGGAAGCACAATTCCTTTTCCCAACAGTTTTTGGTTATTACTATGGATGGGACCATGTATGAATTTCCCAAACATATTAACATATCCTTTGGTGTTGGCATTGCTAATTCATATAGTTGAGGTATCATGGGTGTAGTTTTCCTACAACTTCTAGTATGGGTATTCTCATGGAAGACTTCTTGGTCCTCTAGTTCTTACAGTATTTGTGTCCCCTCTTTTAAGAGCCTTAAATACAAAGGTTGTGTTGTAGGTGTATCAGTAGGGATTGGGTACTCCACAATCAATTTCTCTGCACATTTTGACCAGTTGTGGAATTCTGTAATGGCTTCCATCTGCTGCAAAAAGAAGCTTCATTGATGTGGGGTGATATCTAATCTTGTGGTTAAATACAGGGTAAGTATTTAAAAGGCAGATAGGATTTACATGGGTTTTATCAAGTGGCAGTAATAGGTTCCCCTCTAAGTTTTCTGACTTCACTATACCTAAATAGTTGATTAGATTTTCACTACCAGGCATGGTTCCCCTCTTGACAAGTAGGCCTTGAGTCAAATTAAATAACTGCTGGTTATTGCCAAAATAAAAGCACTACTACTGTATTTTTATGAATATCTTGCTACACTGCTGAATGTCTTTTAATTCACAAATATTATATTTAGGTGTACTATTGTTGTGATAAAGCACCATTATCAGAGGCTAGCTGTGGAGGAGACGATTTATTTGGCTTAAACCTTCACATCATAGTCCATCACTGGAAGAAATCAGGGTAGTAACTCAAACAGGGCAGGGATCAGGAGGTGATGGAGTGGCCCTGAAGGAATTCTACTTACTGGCTTGCTAATCATATCTGGCTCATTCAGATTTCTGATAGAACAAATGACCACCAAACAATCCAAGGATGACACCATCCACAATGGACTGGTCTCTGAGTCAATCAGTAATTAAGAAAATGCCCTACAGCCAGATCTTATGGAGGCATTTTCTCAATCGAGTTTTCCTCCTTTCATATAACTCTAATTTGTGTCAAGTTGTTGTAAGACTATCCAGCCCAATTACCAAATGTGTGGGAAAGAAAGGAGAAAACTTCAAGGTCAACAACTCTCATCTCCTAGAATTAGCACCAGTGAAGAAATATGCTGTCTCAAAGAAATACTAAAATAAGACAACTCATCCAACTGCTGAAGTCAGACCTCAAGTAGGAAACACTTTGTGAATAACATAACAACTGATATATCTATGGACCCTCATCTCTGTTCTTCTATATCCAACATCTAGGTAGTGTGCCTTGAGTTATCATTAGTCACCAGAACCCAAAGTTAGGAGAACAACTAGGCCGATAGTGGAAGAAAGCAAGAATATTGGAATCATTCAGACATTTTTTTGGACTTTTCTTATCTTAACTAGCCCTAAAGTTCTTCAGATAGGAAGGATCTTGCTTTAGTTTTATGCCAAATCTTCAGAAAAGTTTAACCTGGAACCATGATGAGAAAATGGAATTGGAGATCAGAGACAAACACCTAACCAAATTTAAAATAGAAAAATCTAGTGTTAGAAACGTGACACAAAGACAAATAAATATGATATGGAATATAATGGGGGGTTATCACTGCATGGATGATCAACCTCCAGCAGCCTAGGACTCAAAGAGAATATGAGAAGTCAATGCATCTAAGACTGTTCTTTATTTTCCTGGTGGTTTCCTTTTCTCATTCTTGATGTTTTCCTTTTAACTTTATCTTTACTCTTGATGTTTTCCTTCTAAATGCTTCTAATTCATTCTTAGTGGTTTGTTCCTCACTCATTTTAACTCTATTCTTTTTTTTTTACAGCTTATATACTCCAACAAAATCTATTAGGCAATATAAAAATTACAATGTGGTTGCATTCTGTTTTTCAAGTGAATAATTACAAGTAAAAAAAGAGCTTGTTTCCCATATTCTTGAATGAATAAATATTGTATGTATTGTAGGTGAAAAACAAAGAACCTACATACATTCATACCCAAGCACTTTGATATAGACTAACAGTGTAGGCAATCAAGCTATTTTGTTTTAATGGCAGGTTTTGTAACTGGAAGGTAATAAAGAAAAGACCAATTATTTCATTACTTATCTTGAAAGGCAATCTCAAAAGGAATATTAGAGAAATCACAAGTCTAAATTTTTATATATGAAAAAGAAGCAGTCAGCTCTAACTTAAACCTTTAGGGTACATACCCACTCATCAATAGTTTCTTATATCAGGAGATTGAGGGCAGAAATGGGTATAAGAAATTAATCATTACCTTTGGTCATCAACCAATCCTAGCAAGAAAAGCCCATCAGATAATGATAATTGGATGGCTTTGTCCTTGTTCCCTGGCCTTAGAAAGTTCCTCACTCAACTATGTGCCTTCAAAAACTTTAGATTATCTTCTTTGGTTTTTCACCTCAAAGTTATTTGACAAAAACATCTTAGTCTTACTTTATTTTCAAATCTTTGTTTCAGCTATAATGTACTCCAAAACCTGTGAACACAACATGTTAAAAAATTTTATGTTAGCTGGGCTACTGAAATTCAATTGTTTTCTTAATCATTAATTCAAGCCATTATCTATATGGCTACTCAAAAGAAAGTCACAGGTTCTAGCTGTGTGATACTTCCTTGTTGTATTTTTTATCATCAAACCTCTTTTTAAGCTATCGTTATTATTATCACTTAGACAGTAAATATTTTTGCTTTTTTTTAAAGATATTTATTATTATTATTACAAATTTTCACCTCCTCCTCTCCTCCCATTTTCCTCCCCCTCCCCCCACTCCCCATCCACCTCCATCTCTAGTCCAAAGAGCAGTCAGGGTTCCCTGCCCTGTTGGAAGTCCAAGCCCCCCCCCATCCAGGTCTAGGAAGGTGAGGATCCAAAGAGACTAGGTTCCCACAAAGCCAGTACATAGAGCAGAATCAAAACCCAGTGCCATTGTCCTTGGCTTCTCAGTCAGCCCTCCGTGTGAGCCACGTTCAGAGAGTCCAGATTGATCACATGCTCCATCAGTCCCAGTCCAGCTGGCCTTGGTGAGTTCCCATTCAATAGGCCCCACCGTCACAGTGGGTGGGCGCACCCCTCATGACCCTGACTTCCTTGCTCATGTTCTTTCTCCTTCTGCTCCTCATTTGGACCTTGGGAGCTCAGTCCAGTAAGAAGAAATTATCTACATAATAATCCATAAGTAAAAATGCCTAGTAGGACAGGTTTAGCCCATGAGATAAACACACTACATTACAGGCAGTGGAGATCTCACCACAACCATTCACACCATACCAGATACCAGAGAAAGATAGCTGCACCAAACATATAAAGGCACAGCAGATGTAAAAGACATTCTGGAGTCTGAGGTCTTGGTGCCTTGCCAATCTAAGATTCATCACTTAGTGATTTGCCTCCTAGGGGCCTGAACTTCAATTGCTTTCTGCTGCACCTCTGATATGAATACTGGCAAAGGCCAACAGAAATATTTATTGCAAAGATCTTTCACATCATTATTTATTATTTGTTTGTATTTATTTATTTTGGAGTAGTTATGAATGGGATTGTTTCCTAATTTCTTTTTTCATCATATTTGTTATTGCTATATAGGAAAGCTATACATTTTATGTGTTAATTTTCTTTTTATTGTTTTATTGAGCTATACATTTTTCTCCATTCCCTTCCCTTCCACCCTGCCACTTTGCTGAAAGTGTTCATCACTTATAAGAGTTTCCTGTTACAACTTTTATAGTAGCTTATGTGTAGAATGCCATTATCTGAAAATAAATATTTTTAAATTCTTTTCCTACTGTTTTCCTTTTATTTATTTCTCTAAGACTTCAAACAACAAGCTGAATAAAAGTATGAAAAATTGTTTTTCTGACACATTAACTCCAACTTTTCTCAAATTATTACATGAAAGTGAAAGTAGAAAAATGCTATTATTTTTTATAATGCTAATATTATTCAGATACCCAAACAAGGTAAAGATATATATATACAACAAAAAAAATTAATACTATCTCCCCAATGCAGATAGGAATCAAAATTCTTAATAAAATACTTGCAAATGCAACTACAGTCCAATTAAAATGAAAATAATCATCAAAAAGATAATTCATAATATAACATTTAAAAAATAATTTTAGAATATTAAAGAGGCTTTATTCCACAGATGTAAGGGTAGTTCATCTTATGGAAATTAATAAGTAAAAGATATCACAAAAAAGATTAAAATAGAGAAATAATGATGTGGGAGTCCCCTCTGTGTGCTGTGATTGCCGTTAATGAATAATGTTGATAGGGTAGAGCTTAGGTATGTGGAGAGGATTGGACTGAATGCTGGGAAAAAGATGGGTGGAGTCATAGACGCCATGATCTGCCACTGGAGGTAGATGTGCTAAAACTTTGCTGGTAGGCCGCAGCCTCATAATGATACACAGATTAATAGGGTTAGGTTAAATTAAGATGTAAGAGTTAGCCAGTAAGAAGCTAGAGCTAATGGTCCAAGCAGTGATTTAATGAATATAGTTTCTGTGTGATTAATTTGGGGCCAAGCAGCTGGGAAAAACAAAGTGGACCCTGCAAAAAAATCATATTATAATATCAATATATTCTTAAAAGGTTTTTTGACAAAATTTCATATCTTTTTTTAAAAAAAGAACTGAAGAGGCCAGGAGTAGAATGGCTTTACGGAAATATAGCTAAAGACATACAGTAAACCTCTTGTTGACATTAAGATAAAGGAAAACACTTCAATGTTTTTCTACTAAAATCAGGAATAATAAAAGGATGTCTACTTTTTCTACACATATATGAAAATTGTTTTGATTTTGCTCAGAAAAATTCTACTTGACCTAAATTAAATCCCAATCACAATTTATGGGCAAATATAGGTGCCCCTTTTTTGGTTAATTGGATTAGGAATGAAAGGTCAAGCTCCAGAGTATTTCCTGTACCTCACTGGCATCATCTTATTTTCAGTTTTCCCTTTTACATTGTTTCTACTCCCACCCCCTTTCCCTCTCCCTCCTCCTCTCTCTGCAGGCCATAGTTTGTCTTTTTATTTAATTGATAGAAAATGCTTGTCTACATTCTATCTCCAAAACCCAGTAGTAGGTAAGCTGATCCTCTCTTATCAATTCACACTTCTAAGAACAATCAATTTAGCTTATCTTGGGTCAGCCTCTGGAAGAGAAACTCTTGCTGAGGAAAAATGCATAGAGTAGGGAAATTAGCTGATTCAGGATCTACAACATGAGCAATCTGATAATAAGAGGTAAAACAAAGATCTTTAGTGTTGCAGAAATAAAATATTAGAATAATTTGTATTTCCTAGAGGTTTTATAATAAGAGAAATGAACTTTATAGGTAAAAATTATTGGACTATTCATTTAAAAATTTTAGTGAATTTGATTAGACTTTTAAATTAGTATAAGCAGCCTCAAAAGCTGCAAAATAATCATACACTACAAAAATATTACATCACTGTCATAATTCAAGAATGTGTTTTATGGTAGTGAGTATTTTTTAGTAGAGCTTAAGGATCATCATCTTGTCACCTATATTGATAAATGAAAATATGTTTTTGGTTTACTTTTTGAAATAAAAATGTTTTAAGACTGTTGCCTCACATTTAACCTATGAAATATAGTTTGACTAAATGGACAGATTAAGCAATAGATTCAAATTTTAAATAGGTCTTACCAGCCCTGATTTAGCTAGGTATGGAATATTCATTAACCTATCTGAACCTTACAGATTCCTTTAGAGAAAATGATCTGGCATCCATCAATAATAGCTCCAAGGGTTCTCAATGTCTTTATTTGTCACTTTCCTTGCCTGAGATAAGATAACATGACCAAAGCATATCAGAGTAGAATGTCTATTTAGACTTAAGATTTCAGAGGAGAAATCCATAATGATTAGGAAGGCATGGCAGCAGACTACTTATGTGGGAAGCTGAGAGAGCCCATCTTAGACTGCAATCTCAGAGCTAAAGGAGTGAACTGAAATTGGCCTGAGACTACAGATACTCAAACCCAGTCCTGGCAATGTACTTCCTCCAGAAAGGTTGTACCAATTCACAAGTCAGCACCAACCAGGTGGCGACTAAGTTTTCAAAGACACGAGTCTATGGAAACATTTCCCATTTAAGCCACTACTTGCATATTCATATTCATACTTGAATGTTCATTTTGTATCTTTAGCTCACACAGAATTCAGATGTCTGTTGAATCTAGCAATGTCAAAGGAGAATAATCTAAACTTGCTGAGGCACAGAATGCTTACAGTGTTATTTCTGAATAAATGATATATTTAAATGGGTAGACGACCACCAGTAGACTTAATAACAATGGAGCAAATTTGAATGATTAGAAAGCTTAAACTCCATGACAATATAAGAATACTTACTTGTTGTTTACCATTGCAGACTGTATGAATAATAATAATGATTTTTATAAAGGCGAGGAGAATTTATAGCTTGTTAAGCAATGATACTTACAATTTAAATATACAAAAACAAATAAGAGAAATGTTATCTAGTCTCCAAATATGTATGATGGGATTCTTACACATCGAAATAAATATTTGATTCATAATACTGGGGTTCTATTTTTTCCTCTCTCTTGATATTTTTCTTTCATTTCTCCTTCAGTGGTTCCTTTCTACCTTTCTGAATTGTACAGGAATACCAAATTATGCATATAAAACTAAAGTTTCAAAACTGAGATTGATAAATGTGTGAGAGTATGTTATTTTTACTTTTCTGGATCTGCTTTACCTAAGTCAGCAAAATGTTTTGCAGATCCATCCTTCTACCTGCAATTTTTATAATTTCACTTTTCTTTACTGCTGAAAAGTCCATTGTCCATCAGTTTTTGGGCATCTAAGCTGTTTCTATGACCTAGCTATTGTGAGTTGAGCATGTATAAAATGGATGAGCATTTTCTGACCTACAGTCTTTATAGTATATGCTCGGTAGTAGTATATCTGGCTCATAGCAAAGATATAGTTTTAGTTTTCTGAGAAACTGCCACAATGAATTTCACAGTGGATGTAATAATCTACACTACCATCAATATTACATGAGTGTTCCACCATTCCCACACTAAGGATATTTGTAAAAAAAAACATATGGAAATGCTGTTTTATTCATATATATGTATATGTATTAATACATATGTATATGCACAGATGTAATCATATAAGTGAATTTAATTTGGAGTTACCCTACACAGTGGATAATGATATCAAATAAAAAGTCCATTGCTACGTTTGAAATTGCTCCCCTCCAGTTGTTGGTACACAGTGTCTAATAGATCCCCCAAATAATACAGGCTATTGCCACTGTTCTTGATTATCCACAGGAATTTGATGATCTGACCCTATTGATGAAGAATTTATACATATTGGTCACAAAAACAAAAAAAAATATTATGGTAACATGAGTAAGTTTCCTCTATGTTGTAAACCTTCCATGTTTCCAGAGAACAATATAAAGATTGCTGGTTGGGGAAAAGTGATCAACAGTATTACCCAATGGCAAGCTACAATAGTGATCATGATGCATGCCAAATAATAATAATAATAATAGCACACAAGTAATTTAATGGTGGTACCCCACTGCTTTGTAACTTCTTTAGAGAGCAACTCTAAGAAAGGAGGCACAGGTGGGTACTGAAAATCTGATCAAAAATCTATGGCTGGAGAACTTTCAGGACCCAGAGATAAACCTATTGCTATTAACTTACAGTCTTAGTGTTTCTAGCACTGTGAAGAGACTTTATGACCACAGTAACTCTTCTAAAGGAAAATATTTGATTGGGGCTAGCCTAAAATTCAGAGGTTTAGTCCATTTATCATCAAGGAAGCACAGCAGCACAGAGGCAGACTTGGTGTTGGAGAAGGAATTGAGAATTCTACAGCAGGATCAGCACACAGCAGGATGAGAGACACTGGGCCTGGCTTGAGCATCTGAAACTTCAAAGGCTATACCAAGTGAAATATTTCTTTCAACAAGGTCAGGCCTACTACAAAATCACAACACTTCCTAATAGTGGCACTTGCTTGTGACTAACATTCATATTTGTGAGTTTATGAAGGCCGTTTCTTTTCAAACCAACACATTGCATTCCCTGGCCTCCATAGACAATATCAAAATGCAAAAATGCACTTAGTCCAACTTCAAAAGTCACAAAGTCTATTAGAGTCTCAATGTTTAGTAGTCCAAAGTTCAAAATATTTTCTGAGACTCATGGCAATCTCTTAATGGTTACTTGTAAAATCAAAATGAAAAGGCATAGTCCATACTTCTCACACACAATGAAAAAGAATATTCATTACCATTTCAAAGCGGAGAAAAAGGAGCATAGTGAAGGTTGAAAATCAGCTGGGCTAACTTCAAAATCTGATTCACCGTGTATAATGTCAATAGGCTCCAGATTGCCAACTCCTATCAGCTTCTTTGACAACAGCACACTTTTCTCCCTTAGGCGGGTTTCCTTCCATGTCAGCAGCTCTATTCAGAAGCTATCCAAAGATTTCGAACCTCCAGTGTCTTAGGGTCTCCAAGGCAACCCAAACATCGTCTTTCTGGATTCTGTAGAAGTTCATGCAGGGACACACATGCATGATGGCCTCAGCGGCTTTTCTTATCACTGGAGGGAGACTCCATAACCTCTTCTCAATTGTCTCTAAAGACAGACCTATGTTTTTCTGTGGCTGAGGGTGGAAAAGGGCTCTCTTATTCAATTCCGTATTCACCAGCTTTTCATTTTCAATTGTTTTCTTTATTACCAAAGCTTGATTGCCCCGAAACTTGTTTTGTAAATCAAACTGGCCTTTCACTCAGAGCTCTATTAGTCTCTGCATTCTGAGTGTTGGAATTAGTGTGCACCACCCTGACAGCCTTCAAGCTTTTCTTTAATTCCCTTTCAGAAGTTGCAAAGCTAAGGCTCAATGGGTTCTTTCTCTGAGGTCAGCACTCCGTTTATTCTACTTAGCAGGAGGCTTTTCTTTAATCTGTTTACACTTCCTGCTGCCCCTTTTCTTCTCAAACTTTACATTGTATATTTTTCCTTGCTCAGCTCTTTTTCATTGTGTATTTGCATAAGTGTGGCCATTAATAACCAAGCAAGACATACTAGGCTGTCTGGTTATCTCCTCTGCCAAAGCCGTTAATCCACAACTCGTCAATTTAGCATCAGTCATATATTTTGGTGAAGGGCAGAGAGCAGCCACATTTTTCACAAAAATATCGAAAGAATTGTCTCTAGTCCACATATTTATGTTCTTCTCCTTTAAAACCTTTGGAACTGGGTCCCCACAGTTTAAATTGCCCTCAGCACCACTGCATTCCATGCTGCTACTAATATGTGCCGTTAAGCTCCCACTTACAGATTTCAGCTTCCTTACTAATCCTAGTTCCAAAGTCTACATAAACCCCGAACAAAAGCACAGTCAGGCCTATCATAGCAATACATGAGTTCCTGGTACAAACCTCTGTCTTAGGTAGGGTTTCTGTTGCGGGTGAAGGGACACCATGACCTTAACAAATATTTTAAAGGAGAACATATAACTGGGACTGCTTTACAGGTCCAGAGGTTTAGGCCATTATTTTTATAGAGTTGTACACAGAGGGAAGTGTGGTTGTATGCAGGCAGACATGGTTCTACAGAAGAACCAAATAGTTTTACATGAGGTTTGGCAGGCTGAAGAAAGAGATAGTGAGCCACTGGGCCTGGCTTGACCATCTGAAAACTCAAATCCCATTTCAAGAACACATTTCCACTAACACCATACCTAATCAAATAACGTCAAATCCTCCAATAGTGCCATTCCCAGGAGACCAACCACTCAGATATATAACTCTATTGAGATCATTCATATTCAAAACACTACACTTTCTAGAAGGATATAGTAACATTCATTTCTTTAAATCCATATTTCTTTACCCATTACTGCAGCTGTCAGACCTCGTCAATGAAGCGTTTTTGTTTCTGTGGATAGCTATGTAGAAGTTCACACCTAGTTAAAAATAAAAAGAATAAGTGATTCTTAAATATTCATCCAAAAATGGGATATCTATATCATTATATATTCTTCTGTTTTATTTCATTGGAAAATTACTTTTTAAACTTTCACACACATTACATTTCCCCCTCCTCTAACTGCTCTAAGACCCTCCTTACCTTCATACCAATCCAACATCAAATTCTATCTTTCCCTCAAACAGAGGAAAACATAAACATAATGACAAAAAACCAAACCATAACAACAGTAACATAAAGCATACAAAGAGCACAAAAATATGTGGAGACTGTTTTGTGTTGGTAAACTACTCCTGAGCATGTAGTGTGCTCTGGAGTGAGTGTGGTTGGTATACAAAATGTCACTCCAATGGAGAAAACTGATTTTTCCCCTCCAAACAGTCTAACAGTATGTGCTTTCCAATACTATGAACACTAGTCAGTAGGGTAGACAGTTCTAGTTGAGTACTAACTCAATTTCTCATGTTGTATAATATTAAATCATGCCTGTAATGGGTTTGCTGTGAGTCCCAGACAGCTTGCTGCAGCATCCCTGCAGCAGACAGTGGAACCACAGATGGTACAAGTCCCTGGCTGTGGGCAGTGGGAGCAGCTGGTCCTAGGCAGGGACTGCCCACAATATCACATGACAGGAAGGTGGCTGGCTGGTCCCCAGTGAGTCATGTGGGCGGTGGTGGGTAAAAGGCAGACAGGCACACCATGTAGAGTAAATTGGACATTTATTAAGTGGCTTATGGAGGGGAAGGGGAAAAGGGAAAAGAGGGGAGAGAGGGAGGAAGGAGAGAGGCTGGAGAGGGAGCGAGCAGGGGGAAGAGGGGAGAGCTGGGGAGAGGCAGAAGCTGCTTGGGAGAATGGAAGAGAAGACCAAGGCTGAAAGCAGCAAGGCAGTAGGCATGGCTTATCTCTTAAAGGGACAGAACAGATAATTACAATGCCTTCATCAATATTGCTTTACAGTCAGAATATGGAGGATAATCAATATAATTTGCAATAGCCTCTAAAATTTAGGGGGTGTTTATGACCAATAACCCAAGAAGATGAACCCCATTTCTGCTATTGGGAGTTTTACCTGGTAATTTATAATATGTAGTTTTGTTTCTTTTTAAGAGAATAAAAGAACATGGAATTGGGTGGGTAGGATGTTGCAGTTGGGAAGGTAAAATATGACCAGCCTATTTTGTATGAAATTCTCAGAGAATAATAAAACATTTAAAGAACTATCAGTAATTCAAAAGAGTCAAAGAATAACACTTTTTAAATATTTGCTTATATTACCATTCAGAAATATGAATTGATGAGTATGGCAACATGTTTCTCATTTTAAATAAAGTGATACTTTAATATATACACATATATGTATATATATGACTATATGTGCTCTAAAACATTAAATTGTACCCTTGGAAATAATCAGGTCTAAAAAACAATCTCTGACCAAGATCTTTGCTGTTATTGAAGACAGCCAGAATGATCCAACCACAGAGTCTCTCTCAAATAAATATAGCAGAAAGTTGAAAAACACATATTAACCTTGTTTCTGAATTAATTCAATGCTGTTAAAGTGATTAGATATCAGAGATATGATGGAAATTCTTCTGAAACAGGTAAATAATAAAAAAAATGTTGATATTATTTTGACAGAAGTGGTCAGTAACCTCATCTGGGTTAAAGTGAGAAGGATTTAGGCATGTGAAGTAGAAGGGGGAAAAGAACCTCCTCTAAAAATAGTAACAACTTTCAAAAAATATGTGTGCCATGGAAGTTAGCCAAGGTCTAATAAGCAAGGGAATGTGTAGAGTTTTACAAGACCACTCCATTACCCTAGTACCTGGAAATGCTATAAAACACTGTGAAGATATTTGAAATCACTCCAAGATCTTGAGAAAAGTGATGTAATAATATAAACATGTGTGATCTGACAGATGACATGTGAATACAGACAAGTCACATAAAATATCCAAAATATATACAAATAAACTCCCAAAGGATTTAACATTCCAGCGTGACGTCAATAACCACAAACCACAGTATTATATTTTCTTTTTGTAGTGTTGGAGCCTCAATGTCTCTTCCATCCACCCTGTTATGACGTTTTTTTGTCCTTGTCCACCTGATGAGACCTTATAGTTCTAGAGTCAGACATCCTTAGGAAACACAATTTCCCAACAATCTAACTGTTTCTCTAGTATGTACTTTCCCACCTCTTCTTCCACAGTGATCCTACAGTCTTAGGTATAGGTGCATGAGTTGTATTGTAGATGTGTTCTTTCGTCTTGCCCCCCTCTCCTCAACTCTGCATTTTGATTGGTTTTTGTTTTGCATTTGGTCTCCATATGTTTCAAAGAGAAGTTTCCTTTATTTGGGGTGAGAACTACATTTATTGGATTATATCCTAAAAAAATGAACAGGATCTGGAAGGCTCTACACAAACTAAAAGAGGATAAAATAAAACAATCTCTACCAAACTCTGAATCCTGTGGGCTCAGCAGCCACTAGGATGACAAGACATAATCACTGGTGCACTTACCAGAATGTCCGGAAAGAACTTTCTGTTCCTATACAAGTCACTCCACAAGATGAAATCCATATTTTCATCATTGTTCAACCAAGAATTTATGACTAGATACGTCATAGACACTAAATTAGATTGATATTATTCTGCTTATAACTCATTGTTATACCCATAAATTGACTCAGTTTGAAATCTTCATCAGAGAAGTTTCTATTTGCATTAGAAAAGTTCACAACTGTCCAAGGTGCAGAGAAAAAACTGGAATGTCTAGTACTGTATGAAAAACATACACTACTGATCTTTATCCCTTAGCAAGTCACCTGAAAGTGATTGTTGAGAAAAAGGGTTTGGCATGACTGTAAGACTCATAGAAATTAAATGAACACAAGGATACAGAGTCCTTCAGACCCACCAAGGGACCTGAACATTTGAACACACAGGATTATGTCAGCATGCACAGCCCCAGGCAAACTCAAGACTAACCAAATCAAAGACTGGAGAAGAAAGGAGGAAATGATGCAACACTCATAGCTGAGGAACTCCCAGTAATTGATAGCTATTGGGAGAGGGATCTTCAGTTTTCTTTAAGAGTTCCCCATTGAGGTTTGACATTCCTCAGTGGAAAGGGACACATCCATGAATATATGCAAAGCTCAAAATAGACTTGGTTTGTGAGAGAAAACAATGACCCAAAATTGGGTGGATAGAGAACGGATAGATCTGAGAGGATCTGAGCAGTGGATAGGCAAAAACACATTGTATAAAATTCTCAGAAACTAATTTAAAAATGGGGAGGGGACCAGTACCCTTAAATATATTGACATGAAAAGTAATTATGATTTCATGTATTAATATTTCAGGTTACCACAATCACAGTGGCAAATATTAACAAAAGAACTGGTGGTTGCCAATGTTGGCTAGGATTTGGAACAAAAGGGGAACCCTCATTCATTGTTGGTGACAATGCAAACATGCACACTTCTTAAAAAATCAGTGTGGAGAATTCTTATAAAAGGTATAAATATACCTATCATAGAACTTATATATACAACTATTTAGCATATGACCCAAATACATTATATTGTACTTCTCAAAAACTTTTCATCCACATTTGTTGACACTTTATTGACAGTAACTAAAAGTGGAAGCAGCCTAAATGTCCAACTGATAAGTAAATATTGAATGCATGACTCATATACACAATAAATTATATTCAGCTAAAGAAAAAGGAAAGTATTACATTTGTATGTAATTGAGTGGAACTAGGAAAATAGATAACACAGACACATAAGGATAAAATCTAGAGGTTTTCTCTAACTTGTAGTTATTTACTCTCAATCTTTTGATGTAAGTCTATAACCTGGAGAAAAGACAGATGCCTAGATAGGAATAATGAGGCATAGAAACTCCATGAAAGGGAGTAGCATAGAAATACAAGGACGCTATGAAGAGTGATGGGAACAACTTGCAAGTTTTAACTTCAGAGGAAGGAGGGAAAATAAAGATAGGCATGTTGAATTAAGAATAAATAAAATAAAACCAACAATATTTGAAAAATGCAGGGAATCCATATTATTTCATGTTTACCAAAATTACATGAACCATATATAAATGATTGCATATACATGTTATATATATTTTAATAAAGCTGAAATACTTTGAGTAAAAATACTCTCCAGAAGAGTAATAAACTAAAAACAATATCCATAGGAAATGCAAATTATTTCATATTTTTTAAAAATGTACAAATGACATTATATAATATATATATATATATATATATATATATATATATATATATATATATATATATATATTCAACATTCAAACTGATATTCCTTGTGCCTGGTGTTTTTGTTAGTCTAAGATTTCTTTGGAGATATTTTGTGGAATAATCTTCTTGTACACTGTGAAGATGTGCTTTTGCCAAGTCATCTTCTGATTCATTCATTTAGTAAAGAGCTAAAAATTCAATAGTTAGGCAACAGAGGATAGGCGGAAGTTCAGGGAAGAGATAGGAACTCTAAGAAAAATAAAGGTAAGATTCGCCCACCAGACAAGGAGGATGTGAGGCTCATGCCACTGAGAAGAGGCAATGAGTTACATGCAAGAACATAGATTACTATAAATGAGTTAATTTAAGTCTTAAGCATTAGTTGGGAATAAATCTTAACCAAAACCAAGCTTTTAGACTTAATAAGAATTCTCCATGTCATTATTTGGGAGTTGGCATACCAAAGAAAGTCTGACTACAAGGGATTAATATCAGTTCAAGTGTTTTAATTTCCTTGAAGATAAATTTATATCTTGAATATATATATTTATATATAAATATATATATATATGTATGCATGTGTGTATTATATGTTTTGTGTATATAATTATAACTGAATATGAAATGATGAGATTCCTTGAAACTGTATAAAACCATCTTGAAGTTAGATGTCTCTCTTCCCTTCCTTCTCCTTCTGAATTGCCATCTTTGCTTCCTGCACATTAAAAGATCCCTCCCCGTGACTTCACTTTTCACTCCTTATCCACTGCATCCTGTTATTCACCTCTCACACTCCTTCCCTCCACCTATGATCTCTTCATACTTACCTGGTTTTTGTGGTTCCTTCATGTTGTATACTCATATCTGAGAAATCGGAGGAATGAGAGAAAACAAGAAGTTTTCTTTTTTTCTGAGTTTTGGTTAGTTCACTCAATGTTATCTTTCTGAGTCTATTCATTTACCTGAAAATTTCATGGTTTAATTTTTCTTTATAGCTAAATAGCATAACATGGTGTATATGCAGCACAGTTTAATTTTCCATTGTAATTCCTGGCTCTTGGAAAGAGGACAACAATGGACATTACTGAGAATACATCTGTGGAGTAAAATGTTGAGTCCTTTGAACATATGCCAAGTAATGGTATAAATGAATCATATGATATATTTATTTTAGTTTTTTGAAGACTCTCCATAGTACAATTTCTTTCCTACCAACAGTTACTGAGGAATCCCCTTTTCCACAACCTCACCAGCATCTGTTGTCCTTTTTATTTTTATTTATTTATTTTTTTGATGTTAGCCATTGTGACTCAAGTGTAATAAATTTTAATGGATATATTAATTTGCATTTTCTTAATTACTAAGGAAGATAAACAGCTTTTGAAGTATTTCTTATTCATTTTAATTTTTCCATAAGAGCCCTCTGTATAGATTTCCAGACCATTTTTTTAAACAGGGTGGTTATTTTTACTCTGTTTTTTTGAGTTATTAGTATATTCTGATTATTAATCTTCTCTTAGATGAATAGTTGGCAATGATAATTTCTTATTATGCAGGTTTGATTTTTTTATGTGTGAGTTTTTATTTTGTTTTGATATTAGAGCAATACTGGATTCAGAGAATGAGTTTAGAAGTGATTCTTTTGTTTCTTTACTTTTCCTTTTAAAAATAATTTAAGAACTGGAGGTAGGTTGTTCAAAGCTTGGAAGTCTATTGTGGATATACCTGGGATCAGACTTGCATTTTTTCTGTCTTACAGATTTTGATAATTTTAATTTTATTGTTCTGTATAATTAGTATTTTGGCTAGGGTATATTATAGGATGTTTTTTGCTTGTTGGTTGTCTTCTCTCTCTCTCTTTTTTTTATTCTGTCCTGTCCCATTTGGGTTCTGTGTACCTTTTATATCTGTATGGATATGTGCTCCTTAGTTTGAGATAGTTTCCTTCAATGATCTTGTTAACAATCTGTTCTCTCCCATTGATCTGTGACTCTTTTACCTCTTCTCTTCCTATAATTAAAAGATGTGATACTTTGATGGTATCCAATATTTATTGTGTGTTATTTTCCTGTACTTTTAAAAATTGTTTACTTTCTTTGCTTATTTCATCTAGATTTATCTCCAAGTCATGTTATTATATTTTCTGATTGATTCATTCTATTTTTTTATTGAGAAAAGGAAAAAAATAGTTTCCGCCTCCTCCCAGCCTCCCATTTCCCCCCCCCCCTCCTCCCACTCTTCTCCCCCTCTCCTCACTCCTCTCCCCCTCCCTCTCCAGTCCAAAGAGTAGTCAGGGTTCCCTGCCCTGTGGAAAGTCCAAGGTCCTCCCCCCTCAGTCCATATTTAGGAAGGTGAACATTCTATTTATTTATAAGGCTTTCTCTTGAGGTTTCTAAATGAGATACTAAAATTTTCGATTTCATCTTTATTTCTTCACATATTCTCCTCAAAGTTTCCATATATTTATTAAATTCAGTTTTGAAATTTTGCATTATCTTCCTTGTTTCATTTTTGTATATATTGTATTTTCTTTGAAATCACTGAAGCATTTACTGCTAATCTCATGTATTTCTATTTGTGTCTTCTTTAAGTTTCTTGAATTCTGTGATAAGGTTTTTTTTTCTTTTTTACTTAACTTCTAAATTCTGTGTTTTGGAGTTATGTAGACATTCCTCATTAGAGAAAAATATCTATAGGTCTAGTGAGCTTTATGACAGGCATGCTGTTTTGGGTATTTTTGTTTTCATAATTTGTTCTAGTCATATGGACTTCTTTCTCTGATGTATATAATGTAATAATTTGGCCTTCCTTAGACTTGGACAGCTCAGGAGACGTATGAACTGAGATAAGCCAGATAAGGCTGGTGGATGAGCTATTAAAAGATCAGTAAAACATGGCTCCCAAACAAGTGTCTGAAACTAAGCCTGTAGGTTTGTAGATGGCAGCAGGTAGAGAAAGGGAAGGTTGAGGGATGAAACAATTTTCTGACAAAAGGTATCTCATAAAAGAGTGTGTATTCTGAAACTAGGTTTGGGGGCTTATGGATGGCAGTGGATTGGGGTAACAGTGGGGAAAGGGAAGGAAAGCAGTATGCACATAGAGCATACATACGGGCTTTACAGTTTATGAATCTGGAGCCAGTCATGTGGGTTTGCAGATGGAGGAGGGTTGTGGGAAGGGAAGAAGGGAAAGACATAACTGACCTAGGAATTGTGGTACACATGCAAACCAGGTTCATGGGTCATAGGTTGGTTATTTTGATAAATCTAAAAATTAGCCTACTATTTTAGCTTTTCTTACTTACTAGAATATAGGTTTTTAAAGTATTCTTGATAATATTCTGAATTTCTTTAGTGTCTCTTCTATTACTCCACTGTTTATTTCTGACCTTATTTATTGGCGTCTTCCCTTTAGTTCTTTTGGCAATTTTGGTCAAAGGTCTGATTATTTTGTTAATATTTTCATAGAATCAGCAATTATATTTGTTAACTATTTGTATTATTGACTTTGATCAATTTAAATAGTTTTGCCCTGATTTTTATTATTTCTTTCCATTTTTCAGTTTTGAGTTTGATTTATTCTTGAATTTCCAAAGTTTTGAGTTGCATCTTTAAGTCATTATTCATGGTCTTTCTGTTTTTTAAATGTTAGTGCTCAGAAATACTATTTTCTGTCTAATGGATGCTTTTAATATGTATGAGAGGATTTGCTATATTATTTCCATTTTCATTTAAGTCCATGATTTAAAATACATTCTTTCTTAATTCCTCCTTTTCCTATTCAACATTTGATAATGTGTTCTTTAACATCCATGAATTTTGTAATAACCAGATATATATTTACTGCCAATTTTAAGCTGTATAACATTGCTGTCAGATAGGATAGATAAATTTACTTCAGTTTTTCTTAATTTCTTTTTTTTCTGTTGTGACACTTCAGAAAGTGTTTATTATATGCAAGGATTTTGATGTGTAATATATACTAGTATAAAAATTAAAATAAATAGTTTTAAAATTTCTCATCTTGGCAAACCAGTAAATTCACTAACTGCTTTCATATAACACATACAAACACTCCACATATACAAAACCAGTAAACAAAACCCTAGTCTATAACTATGAAAATATTTAATAACATTTTACAGTGAGTCATTATAGATGACTTATTTCTGGGTAACAGAGCATGCTATTTATTAAGATGTGTTTTGAGCTCCAATGTGTTGCATTTTGTTTATTATTTCAGAACTCTTAATGCAAGATTGAATAAACTGATCTAGCTATACAATTACAAAAAATAGTTTCAGAAAGAAAAGAGTTATTTTATCAAGTACCTAAAATAAATAAAAGATAAATCAGTTCAATGGTAAGAAGTATTCATATTTAATCAGAAAATTTTATTTCTATTCTAAAAATAAGGGCTTCCTATTCAAGAGTGCTTGGCCAGATTTACAGTACCAAATTTATATTTCTTTCAGTAAAGCAGGCCTTAAGCTCTATCAGAAATCAGTTGGTTATCCACATAACATTCATGACACTATTGGACTCATGGGAATATTTTTCCAAGTCAATCTCTACTATCGGTCACAAGATTGATGATGATTTTTCTCCCAAAGTGATCTTCATAGCAGCTTCTACAACCATGAGAGCTATACAGCAGTAAAAATGCTTCCTGGTTAATATCAACTCTTTTCTCCATGTCTCTTGATAACTATGAATTGTGTCTTCAGTAATAGAGTTGTCCTATTTAGTTATGGTGGACAATTAATAACAATGATAATATTCTCTATTAATCTGATGTCTCTGGGATACCTTTGGCCAACAACTGGAGGGGCTGGCATTCTGAACCTGACACTTGCCTTTTCACTTGGCAGCCTATAGTTTAGGAAAGAGCATTTCCCCCCATTATTCAGGATATCTCTAAAAAATATCTATTACAAAAATATGTGTGTGTTCATATAATAATAGGGTTCCTGTGTCTTTTTGAAACATTCTAAGTGTTAGTTATTATTCTTCTAAACCCTCCTGCAGTCTACCCTTTCTAACGTTCCATAGCCAAGATCCGTAGGCTAGCAATTAGTCAGTCTGGGTTTGCAGTACCCCCCCCTTTTTTTTCAACTGATACACCTTTCAAATTGTCTCCTTGAAATATTGTGTTCATCCTCCTACTTTATGGATGAAAAAATGTTTCTGAAGAGGGGAAAACAGCTTTCACAAGAGCGCAAGGATTTTAGTATTCTAACTGGAGGGTGCTTGTCAATTCTGTCCTTTTCTCTTACTTGGTTAATGGCTGGGGATCCTGGAAAAGAAGTGTGTTGCTCTCAGGGCTTCATTGTGTAGACAATTCAATAGAATGTCTGTCATAGAAACAGACAGCTTGACTTGCACTATCTAGCTCACTTACCCCAGGAGGAGTTTGATTAAGGGAAAGACATTTGTAACTCTGATCCACACCAAGGAAGTTCAAGTCAGCTATTCTGACATATTGGCAAGAAGACACTAACTAGATTTATTTTTCCTAAATACATTTTATAGAAACATTACTTTTATTTTAATAAGAGAAGATACATTAATGTTAGGCCAGTTGGAACTGGGGGATCACCTTCCTGAGAGCATAATGTAGGGATGTGGACCAACTGCCTGAGAAAAGGACTGCCTAAGAACAACTTCTCCTGTTTGTCTATGCTCCAGCGAGACGGGGAAAATGTCTAAAACAACAAAAAAAAATCATCTCATCTCTGCCATATATCTGACTACGGTGAGTCCAGAATTTGTGTCTTCTGAGCATTTTTGTTAAGAATTTTATTTTGATATTTAAAATCTGTTAAATAAGTAGCCAGAACAGGGTACACAGGGCTATAAAAAAAAGATATAACTTTGAGAGATGGGAACATTTACATTATGGTATCAATTATTTGTTTTAAATTTACTCATTTTATATTGTTCTGAAGACTTTTATAACAAATACACTATTACTACACACTATATCATTATTTTTCTATATTAGACTGCTAGTTTTATTTTATATTAAAAAATCACACAGAGAAGAGGTGTCTTAGAAGACTCTCCATAATTTACTCTGCCACAAAATGTCTCAAACTCTAATTCCACTATACCACATGTCCCAAGTATCTTATATTCCAAAAATAAAGAACTTTTTACTTGCTCTGAATGCCAAGGTTTGCAGACTTCCCTTTTCTGATGCCATTTTCCTCTTTTGATACTGTTCTAGTACTAAGGTTCCAATTACACATATTCTAAGATCCAGATTAAATAGTATTTCTCTGAGAACACGCCCCACTCTCTCCACTACCCTCTACTCACAAACCCATATGGACAGCTTGAGTAGATAAACTGCGAATGGTTATACTCACTTGCTTTCCACCCTATCCAGCCCCACTAATACTCTACATTTATATTCCTTCAGAGCAAAAGCTGTATTTCTATATCCTGGATCTCAATTCACTCTCACTTATTTCTTTGTACTTAGTAAATGGCAATCTTTTTAGTAGATTTGATAAGTGATTACCATGCTGATTGTTGTGATCCAGTTAATACATTTACATATCTATCCCTAACTATTAAATGGAAGTATATAAATAAATCCAATATTCTTCATGAAGCCAGGTACATAACAATACTTTGGTGTGGGAAGTCCTGTCTGTGTTTCTTTTATTGGTAAATAAAGAAACTTCTTTTGACCAATGGCTTAACAGAGTAAAGCCAAGCTGAAAGAGAGATATATAGTGAAAGTAGACAAACTCAGAGAGAAGCCATGGAGCTGCTGCTGCAGACAGATGCACTGGACCCTTTCTAGTAACCACAGTGGCAAGTCACAGATTAGTAGAAATGGGTTAATTTAAGATATAAGAGTTAGCCAGGAATACACTTAAGCTATTGGCCAAACAGTATTGCAATTAATGTAGTTTCTGTGGGTTTATTTCAAAAAAACAAGCAGCTTCCCCCAGCAATACTTCTTGGCAGATTCTCCCTACTATGATGATGAATAAAATAAACACACAGTCATTTGAAACTTCTTCTTTCAAATCTGACATCTTTGTTGGGGCATTTCTATTTACCGTCTTAGGTCCATTATCCATTCTTTCCTGTGAGACTCCAAACTTTTAACAATAATTGTTAGAAATTATATTACTCAATGTTGTTTTTTCTAAAGCTCTCATATAATGAATATCACTCATGGAAGACACAGAGCCCCAGAAAGCAAGAGATGAGATTAGATTTACTTTCTTTCTTAATGTTGATGGAATATTGTTGGACAATGGCTTCCAACTTTTATCTAGGATCACAACTTTTATTAGAAAGCCCATTATATGAGTTAGTTTTCTCCAAATTACTATAAACATTGGAAATTTAAACAACACAAATCAATTGCCTCACAATTTTATGGGTCACAATTGTGGCAGGTCTCAATGAATTGAAATTGCAGTGTTGGCAAGGTTATATTTTACACAAGTGATGCTAGAATAGAATCTGTTCTTGTCACTTCCAGATTCTAAAGTTTTTACACATTCCTTCGTTAATGACCCTCTCCTCCATCTTCAAAGCCAGCAATATAATATCAGATCACTTTGATATATCTACCTTTATCATATCTCTTTCTGACAATGGCAGAGAACTCTTCTTAAAGAAGTATGGTGATTAGATTCAGCCATCTAGATAATTCAGTGTAACGACCTTATTTCAATTCAAGGTAATTAACCTCAATTGCATATACAGAAATTTTTCCCTTCCCTTTTCTTATTTTCTTCCTTTTCTGCCATTTAACTTAAATTTGCTATACATTGTGATAAACAGGATTTCAGCATCTTTAAGGAGGTAGGACTTTTCCCCATGCACATAGCTTTAGTCCTTAATATTTCAGGTACTACTATTCTTCTTAACTGTCACTGAATGTCTAAAAGTGATAATAGTTTCCTGATGTTACTAAATTTTTCTGCCTTTGAAAGGTCATTTTATACTCTTGTCTCTCCATAAGTTTTCCCATTACATTATTTTCACTTAACTTTTCCAATATGCCATAGGATTTCTTTCAAAAAGTTGTGTAGAATCAAATGCTAAATCCATGTTAGGGTGAAACTGTATGGTTGGAATTTTGCTTGAATCCCAGAAAGCACTAATTGGATTTCTCTTAAAAATCATTCATTATTTCATTTCCTTAGGATGATCTTCAGCCCAGTAAGACAGAAGACTGAAGTGCTGTGCAGATGAATGGAGAATACTTCTATCACCATTTCCATATGTTTATGTGCATAAAAACCTGAAATGTGGATTTATATTTTTGATATAAAAGAGTTTTCTCACTAAGAAAAATGAATATGAACTAACTGGGGACCTCGGCTTGGGCACCTGGGAGCCCCTCTTGCCAAACCTAAAGTGGCTCCCTTAACTAAGAATTGTGGTTCCGTGCTCCCCTGTCCAACCTTCCTTTATCCCAATCCTCCTGCTTCCCCAAGGCCCCACCTCCTTCCCTTCTAACTTTTCTCTCCCCATCTCCCCTTACCCCCATCCCACCCCACCCCCAAGATCCCAATTTTCTCCCCGGCAATTTTGTCTACTTCCCTTAGCCAAGAGGATAACTATATGTTTTTCGTTAGGTTCCCCTTCTTACTTAGCTTCTTTAGATTCACCTATTGTAGACTTCGTGACCCTTATTTATGGCTAGAAACCAATTATGAGTGAGTACATCCCATGTTAATCTTTTTGGGTCTGGGATACCTCACTCAGGATAGTGTTTTCTATGTCCATCCATTTGCATGCAAAATTCGAGAAGTCATTGTTTTTTACCACAGCATAGTACTCTAAGGTGTATATATTCCATACTTTCTTCACCCAGTTAGTTCCTTGGGCAGCCGAGGATAGGGAACCTGAAATGACCCTATCCTAGAGCAATACTGACGAATATCTTGCATATCATCATAGAACCTTCATCTGGTGATGGATAGAGATAGAGACAGAGACCCACACTGGAGCACTGGACTGAGCTCCCAAGGTCCCAATGAGTAGCAGAAGGAGGGAGAACATGAGCAAAGAAGTCGGGACCACGAGGGGTGCACCCACCCACTGAGACAGTGGAGCTGATCTACTGGGAGCTCATCAAGGCCAGCTGGACTGTGACTGAAAAAGCATGGGATAAAACTGGACTCTCTGAACATGGCGAACAAGGAGGGCTGATGAGACGCAAAGGACAATGGCGCGGGGTTTTGATCCTATGTAATGTGCTGGCTTTGTGGGAGCCTACCCAGTTTGGATGTTCACCTTCCTAGATATGGACGGAGAGGGGAGGACCTAGGACTTACCACATGGCAGAAAACCCTGACTGCTCTTTGGACTGGAGAGGGAGGTGGAAAGGAGTGGGGGGAGGGGGAGAAGGGTGGGAGGAGGGGGAGGGAAACGGGAGGCTGGGAGGAGGTGGAAACTTGTTTCTTCTTCTTTTTTCTCCTTTTCTCAATAAAAAAGAAAAAAGAAAAAAATAGACATGGAGAAAGTTAAAAAAAAAGAAAAATGAATATGTGTAAAGTTTCATTATTTAAAAGTATTTATAGACGATCTAATTCTTATCTATAAACAAAAATAAAAAGCTGAATATCTGCTAATAAACTGAGTCACTCTAACACATCATTAAAATTGAAACACTCATTCCATGTCTCTCTTCCACAAAACCATTGCTTCATGCTTAACATTTCATAAGAAACAAATCTCTGCTATATTTTTCTCTGCTCTGTGACTTTTATGCATTATTTAACATCTCTGATCCTGTTCTCTGAAATTTGGATGGTAGTGTGTAGAATGATTTTGACAAATTGAATAGACTTTACAGTGTTTCTAGTTCTTAATAATTCCAAAATATTATTATATTATTTATTAATTTTTTATTGAGACAGGGTTTCTCTGTGTAGCTTTGATGCTTATCTGGTGTGGGACTATTCTGTATTCTGTCAATTAAGTTTTAAATAAACTCTAATTGGCCAGTAGCCAGGCAGGAAGTATAGGCAGGACAACTAAACAGAAACTAGAGGTGGGTCAATGAGAACAGGAGAATTCTGGGAAGGAGGAAGCACATTCCTCCCCAGTCCTGTCCAGATACCAAAGAAGGAAGATGTGACCTACCCTGCCAAAAAAGGTACCAAGCCATGTGGCTAACATAGATAAGAATAATAAGTTAAAAGAGTTAGTAAGAAGCCTGAGCTAATGGGTCAATCAGTTTATAACTAATGCAGACTCTCTGTATGATTTTGAGGGGGGACTAAATGGCTGTGGGAACTGAGCAGGACAGAAACCCCAACAAGAAGGTCCTCATGTTACACCTGTCCTGGAACTAGTTCCTGTAGAACAGACTGGCTTCAACCTCACAGAGATCTGCCTCCCTCTGCCTCCCAAGTGCTGGGATTAAAGACAAGTACCACCACAAACTAGCTTTAGTCCAAAACATTATTAAGCAGCATTAAATCCTCCACATTATTCAAGGTATATGAAATACCTTGAATATAAATATAAAACCCTCATCTCCAGAAATCATTCCTAGATTTTCCCAGACATCTAAGTTTCCCATTACCTTTAATTTCTTAAAGTTATTATAAATAATAAGTAATATTTAGCTTTTATTTACAATGGTTATTATAGTATTCTTCAGAGAAGAACTCATGAACTCTGGTTATCTGGTAGTTTCTTCCATGCCTAACCTAGTGGTGGACAGAGAATACATAAAAACCACTTGTCAAATTTTATTTTTCCAAGAAAGATTGCTATTATGAGGAGTGTAATTCATCAACCCCCTTTTCCAGTTCCCAGTTTGCTTCATGAGTCTCTCTGAAGTCATGGAAGAAAGTAATGAAACATCTATTTGTGCAAGTTAGGTATCTCTTTCCTTTTGTTAATCTACAGGATTGTCATGCAGTTTTCTCATTCATGGAAGATATTCTTATTTCTAAATGCTCTGCTCACATCCTATATTTGGTCAAGATATTGGTTATAAATTTGACTTCAGAAAAGTTGATACCTTCTATTGTCTTTACATTAATCAAAACAACATAGATTATGCTGAAGAGTTAAACTGGCTCAGTGTCAGCTTTTTACCAGCTTGTGTAATATAACAAAAAGCTTTTTTTTTCCTTAGTGAAAAGCCTATTGAAAGTTCAGTTGCTTTCCTACTCAACAATCCATGTTTCATTTCGTCTTCAAACTAAAATGATGCAAGATCTTTAACTACCACCTGCATTGCCTGGAACATGTTGCATTTTAAGATGTGACAGGGAATAACAATGTCTAAGTCCTCCTTTGATTATTACACTTAAGTCCTTAAATCTAAATTTCAAACAAACATAACACTTTGATTATATTTCATTGATCACAACAAGAATCACATATGGCTGCATAAAAGGAGAAGACATGAGAAATTTTAACCCACCGGTTGGCTTTTAGAGAGAGAAAACTAAGATAGGATAAGGATTTCACTCTCAACTTCACTAAGACACTAGCTTGACTCTAACTTATATCATATTGCATCTGTTTTAATATTCTAATATGTTTTACACTATACTAAAGTGTCCTTAAAGATTATTTTTAAAAGTTGATTCCTATTACCCCCTCTAATATTGCTCTAGCACAATCTTTGCCATATTATACAAGAATATTAATTTCACCATTTTTATTTTTCAAATAATTTTTTGAGTATTGACCATGTCACATATTATTCTAGCTGATATAAATAAAGCCATAAACAACCTGCACTTATCTCTAACCTCTTGAAACCTTAATTTTACTCTGAAAAGAAAACATAGCAAAAATAGAATTTATGATAAAGTACCTATGAGTGTTATAGATGAAATTCAGAAAGAAAGGAGCAATTATGATACAAGTGTACACAGATAATAGTTTTGTAGACCTCAGTAGACATTGCAGCTGAGCACGAAATACTGAGCTTCTAGTGCAGACAGGCATAAACAAGAAAAGGAGATAAAGGATGAATCTTGATAGCCTCAAGGTAGATAGAAATGATGAGACTGAATGTATTGGGAGTAGACAGGAGCTGTTCAGAGACTTTCCAGAATTATAGAATTCCCTGTTCTTCCTAGAAACACTGAAATGAAATCCTTGAAATAGTTGCAATTTCTGATTTTGTTCTAAACTTGCTGTCAGAGGCAAAATGGCATTTTAACCAGAGTCCATGGACAAATATAACTGGTTGTTTCTGCCACACATTTTTCAGGTATGGTTTTATATTTCATTTTCCTTTTACACTTAAGAAAGTCCAATGGCATGTGCACAGCCCAATAATGGTCCTTCTTAAGACCTTTAACTGCTTTTTCATTTGCTATTTTCACACAGTGTGAAATTTCTGCCTTATGAATTGCTGAAGAAAAGATTTTTAAAAGTCCATTTCAACGCTTCTTTGAGGATGTTCCTGCTGTGTTGATTTACCTTTGATTTCTCCTTTACATCCCACCCACATAATCTTCATCCCACCCACATAATCTTCATAACTATATTGCTCATCAAATCCACACTGATATTTACTTATGACTTGTAGGTGATCTTTGCTCAGCTCTAATAGCTATAAATTTTTCATTAAAAGAACAGATATTCAGAACTTCCAGTACTTTTTATTAATAGCTGTACTACTTGAACCTTCCTTAAAATGAGTGAGATAAAGCAGGGCAGTAGTTGACTCAAGTCTTGTCTTGCAGCTCTAATTAGTGAATGAAGCTGTTTGCAGCTTCTCAAACTTGCTTGATTCTTCTGAAAGGTATTCTGATTAATATTATTGGTGTGTAGTCTTATTGGAAATGGTTTTTCTATAATAGTTTTTGATCATGGTTTTCCCTCCACCAATTCCTTCCAGATCCTCCCTACTTCCCTACATAAATTCATATTCTTTATTGATATCTCTCATTAAAAAGCAGACAGGAATCTTATTAATGAAGAAAAGAAATGAAGACGAAAAACAAAACAAACAAATGAACATAAAAACAGAGAGCCCTGTAAAAAAGGAAAGAAAAAACATATAAATGCAGAGACACATACATTGACAAACACAGCAACCCAATTAAACACAATCCTGAAAAAAATTTATATAAGGAAAAGACCTGTAGAGTGGGGATAAAAGAAAAAAATTCCAAATGTCTAGACAAAGCAATATGTATGAGACCAAAATTTCCCAAATTACCAGGGTTCATTTTGTGTTGACTGTCTACTGCTGGACAGAAGGCCTGACCTTCAGAATGGCTTGTACACTTGGTATATACTTAATATTATTTTATTCTGGAACTATATTCACCATCATATATATCATCCAAATTGTTAAAGGCATACCATATAACATTTGCTACTTTGTTTTTTTAGGTGCACTATATACTGGTATTAACTATAAGTAAGTTAAAATGTAAAGTTATCTAATCTTTAATCTTTTAGACCTGTATCAGTTGAGCAAGAACTTCAAGATTCTTTTGCCTCAAGCCCCTGTACAAAAACAATCCTACTTTATGTTCTGACACTACCATTATTTTAAGTATCTCTTACTTTCAGACTAGGAATGTTCACTGTGCTTACCTAAAGAGATATTTCTGGATCATGTAATAAGTTTATTTTTAACCTATAAATCATATTATTTTTTCTAGTTGATATACCATTTTGTATACATGTATTACCTATTTTGCCAAGGGGTAAAAATTTTCTTGCATTATAGCTGAAACTGGGTAACTTCCATTATATTGATAGTATTCTAACATATATGCAACAAGCTATGGTGTACTTCATGTATGTCTCATACTGGAAATGAAGTCAACTCATGAATCTTGGAGGAGAACCTACAAGAAACACATTACCATGTCAGTATAATCACAATTCTAAATATTTTTCTTCACATTTTCTGTTCCCAATATTCCTCAATTGTCTCTAGTTCTTCATATAGAGTTGAGGCCTTGTGGACTTTGCACATACACAATGGCAAGACATATTGGAATCTTTGCTCAGCTCATGTTTGGGCATTCTACAAAATATTTCAAGTGACCACAGTATTTATGATAGAACGTAATAAAGTAAGAATGAGACTAAATCTAGAAAAAAGGGTTGTTGATCAACTAAATTTAGATTTGAATACTAGAGGCTATGAAACCATGGGGATTTAGTCAGAGCTTCCTAACTACAACAGTAACTATGTATAATAACACAGATCAAAAGTCAAACTTCTTATGCAGATCCTCTTCTTTTTGATACTAAAGCTTTTGTAGGTAGAAAGAATAGGTAGAGAGAAGACTAAGGAACTATAGCATGTCCCTTTCATGGAAACATCAGCACTTCAAAGTAAAAAAAAAAACAAACAGGAAGATGTTAAACTGTATTAATATTACAATACTATCTATAAAATTCAAAAGACTTTCTTATTTTATAATAAAAATTAAAATACATTCACATACTCACATGCCACAAGGTTCTTTAAAAAAGTTAGGGGTTACGCTCACAGCAATATTTTTCATTCATATGGTAAAGATAGACAAGCAATATTTAAAAACTCTGATTATATCACAAACTGTGGTGCATCTTATCTTCGAGCAGTTAGAAAGTAGATACAAGAGGATACAGAGTTCTAATCTAAATAAGCCTTGGCTATATTTGCATTTAAGGTTAGCTCAGAATGCATTAGTGGCTATCTGAGAAAAATTGTTTAAAGATGACTTAAACTACACTAAACTTAAGGGTTTTTTTTCTTCTTCTTCAGATGCTCATTGATGCAAACAACTAACCAGCTGTTTCAGTATTCAGCTGCAAGAAATGTTCACCTTTTTAGTGAAAAGAAGTATGAAAATTAAAATGAGAATGACAAACAAGTGAAAAACGTTAATCAAGCAATTACTGTGATACCTTAGATTTGATTTCTGCTAGGTAACAACTTGAAAGCCCAGGTCACACCATTGTGTTTACTTAGAGTATGTAGTATTCATGTAGAAAGAGTTGCTACTATTCAATGATTTCAATTTTGATGAACAAACTAAGCAGCAATAGCAGTTACTTAATAGAAATTTAGTTACACTTGATTTTATATGCTTTTTAAAATTTTATGAAAAGAGTGATATAATTCTATCATATCTTATATAGATGTAATTTTATGTAAATACACTATTGGCATTGTACTTGAATTGAAGAATGAGTATTGCATTACTCTTGTGCTATATACAAGGCCAGAGGATGCTGAAATCACCAGTTATGTGCTGACAAAATTGAAGATTTTTTTGTTTTATTTTATTTTATTTTTTTATTAAAATTTTCACCTCCTCCCTGCCTCTCTTTTCCCTCCCCCTCCCCTTACTCCCCTCCCCCCAATCCCCTCTCTCTTGCTCTCCAGTCCAAAGAGCAGTCAGGGTTCCCTGCCATGTGGGAAGTCCAAGGTCCTCCCCCCTCCATCCAGGTCCAGGAAGGTGAGCAACCAAACAGGCTAGACTCCCACAAAGCCAGTACATGCAGTAGGATCAAAACCCAGTGCCATTGTCCTTGGCTTCTCAGCAGCCCTCATTGTCTGCCATGTTCAGAGAGTCCGGTTTTATCCTATGCTTTTTCAGTCTCAGTCCAGCTGGCCTTGGTGAGCTCCTGTTAGATCAGCCCCACCCTCTCAGTGGGTGGGTGCACCCCTCGTGGTTCTGACTTCCTTGCTCGTGTTCTCTCTTCTTCTGTTCCTCATTTGGACTTTGGGAGCTTTTGTGATGGCTAAGTTTCTGGCACTTCACTTGGACTGGGTCATGGGGTAATCAGAAATTTTAGTCAAAGGTGATTCTGTTATGTAAGTATTTTGGATAAAATTATCATTCTAATTGGCAAAGAAAAGCAGATTGTTCTCTACAAAATGGATTGTTGTGATGATATCTTGTTTGTACAAATAAAGTTTGCCTAAATATAAGAGGGCACAGTTAGGCACAAGTTAACCATAGAGGTCTAGAAGTTTGTACAGACAAAGAGGAAATGATAAGTCCAAGAAGAGAGAGGAAGTGATAAGGTGGGAGAAAACAGGATATCACTAATCTTATTGTCAATTGGTTATATTTTGACTCTTTGAAGCCTTTATTTAACCTCTGTGAGACCTGCTGTACATGATATTTTAAATGATTGAGATTTCTGCAGTGAACCAAGACCATATAAAAGAGTGACATCCAAGTCTTCAAAAGAAGAATAAGTCCTCTCAGTGACGATTCTACCAGGACTATGACAACAGTACTAAGCTGAAAAAGACCACTTACAGATCAGTTTTGGGCTATAAACTGCTAAGTACAAATTTGAGGTGGCTAGCAGAGATGATCTAGCCTTACAGACTATTCTAGCCAGAACTTGAGAAAAGCCTAGCACTTTCTCTTTACTCAGAGACTGGATAACAAATGATAGAGCTATCTCTTCTGGAACTGGACAATTTTTCTTTTAACTGAAATTTATTCCAGAATTTCTCTTTTCATGATTCTCTAAAGATGTTGTTGCCACCAGACATCAGGAAGTAGAAAAAGATCTTCACCAACCCCACATCCGACAGAGAGCTGATCTCCAAAATATCCAAAGAAATCAAGAAACTGGTCATTCAAAAGAACAAATGTCCAATAAAAATGGGGTACAGACATAAACAGAGAACTCTCAACAAAGGAATCTAAAACATCTGAAAGACACCTAAGGAAATACTCAACATCCTTATCCATAAAAGAAATGCAAAACAAAACAACACTGAGATTCCATCCTACACCTATCAGATTGCTAAGATCAAAAACACTGATGACAACTTATGTTGGAGAGTATGTGGGGTAAAGGGAACACTTCCCCATTGTTGGGGGAGTGCAAACTTGTACAGCCCCTTTGGAAATCAGTATGATGATTTCTCTGAAAATTAAGTTAACAGCCTACCTCAAAACACAGCAATACCACTTTTGGGTATATACCCCACAATTGCTCAATTGTACCACAAGGACATGTGATCAACTATGTTCTTAGCAGCATTATTTGTGATAGTCAGAACGGAGAAACAACCTAAATGCCCCTGGACCAAAGAATGGATAAGGAAAATGTGGTACATAATGGAGTACTACACAACATAAAAAAAAAAATAATGACATCTTGAAATTTGTGGACAAATGGATCTAGGAAACATCATATTGAGTGAAGTAACCAAGTCCCAGAAAAACAAATAGATTTTCAATTAGAAGTAGCTTTTAGACAGAAAAGAAATAAAAACCAGTCTACAATTAACAACCACAAAGAACCTAGTGAACAAAGATGACCCTAAGATAGATATCCATGTATTTAATCTACATGGGAAGAAGAAAAAAACAAGATCTCCTGAGTAAATTGGTGGGATGGGGATCATAGGAGAGGGTAGAGAAGAGGGAGGAAGAAGGGAGGGGAGGGGAGAAAAACATATAGCTCAATAAAAACAATTAAAAATGTATAAAAAAGGCGGCCGAAACACCGGGCGGCAGAAGGCGGCTGGAGGACGCCCAGTGCAGACAGCGGGGACCGACTGGGACTGGAGCAGCAGCAGAGGACACAGGCTGCTGGTGGCGGGAACAGTCCCAGCAGCAGAAGCAGGCTGCAGGTACCGCGCGCAACACCGAGAACAGATCGCCCCACTACAATTAAACCAAAGAGGTAGGCCTTCAGTTGGGGAGGTCCCCGGCAAAGAAGGAGCTGGGTCCTATTCCTGAAGACCCTTCTGAGGGGTGAGAGGGATCTTGGCCCCCAGCAGGAACCAGGAAACAGAGCAAGGGCATTTTGTAACAGGAACCCCTGGCCAGCAGGGAAACCTGAACCAGTTTTAAAAGACCCCTTAGATAGCATCGATAGGAGGACATTGGCAGGCGCCAAGGAAAGAATTCACCCAATAATCTGAAAAACAACATGAAAACACCAGAACCCAACGATCTTACAGCAGAAGGTCTCCAACACCCTAACACAGAAGAAGTGGAAAAAATTGACTTTATGAAAGCAGTAGAATCCCTTAAACAACATATGAAAAATGCCCTTATAGAAATGGATGAGAAGTATAACCAAAAATTTGAAGAAATGAGTAAATACGTACATAATACCCTGGGAAACCAAGAAAGAACGATCAAACAGGTAATGGAAAACAGTTCAAGAATTGAAAACTGAAATGGAAGCAAAAAAGAAAAGACAAACTGAGGACCAGCTGGATATGGAAAATCTAGGTCAACGAGCAGAGCCTACAGAAACAAGCATAATCAATAGAATACAAGAAATAGAAGAAAGAATCTCAGATTCTAAGGACACCATAGAGAAAATAAATGCTCTGATCAAAGAAAACTGCAAAGCCAACAAATTCTCATCACAAAACATTCATGAATTATGGGACACAATAAAAAGACCAAATCTAAGAATAATAGGAATAGAAGAAGGAGAAGAGTCACACCTCACAGGCCCAGAAAATATTTTGAACAAAATTATGGAAGAAAACTTTCCCAACATAAAGAAAGATATTCCTTTGAATATTCAAGAAGGATACAGAACACCAAACAGACTGGATCAAAGGAAAACATCCCCTTGCCATATAATAATCAAAACACAAAATATACAGGTTAAAGAAAGAATACTAAGAGCTGCAAAGGAAAAAGGCCAAGTAACTTATAAAGGTAAACCGATCAGACTTACACCTGATTTCTCTATGGAAACAATGAAAGCCAGAAGGTCCTGGATAGAAGTACTGCACAAGCTAAGAGGCATGGATGCAAGCCCAGACTACTATACCCAGCCAAGCTTTCATTCACTATAAATGGAGAAATCAAGACATTCCAGGATAAGTACAAATTTAAACAATACGTAGACATGAATCCAGCCCTACAGAAAGTAATAGAAGGAAAACTGCAACCCAAGGAATCCAACATTGCCAACACTGCCTACAATAACTCAGGCATCTAGCGACCCTTCACTAGCACAACTCAAAGAAGGGAGACACACAAATTCTACTTCCAAAACAATAAGAATATCTGGCGTAAACAACCACTGGTCATTAATATCACTTAATATTAATGGTCTCAATTCACCTATAAAAAGGCACAGGCTAAGAGATTGGATACGAAAACAGGATCCAACATTCTGCTGTTTGCAAGAAACACATCTCAACCACAAAGACAGGCATCAACTCAGAGTAAAGGGCTGGGAAAAGGTCTTTCAAGCAAATGGTCCTAAGAAAAAAGCAGGTGTGGCCATATTAATTTCTAACAAAGCTGACTTCAAACTAAAATCAATCAGAAGAGATCGAGATGGACACTTTATACTCATAACAGGAACAATTTGTCAGGATGACGTCTCAATCCTGAATATTTATGCCCCTAATATAAAAGCACCCACGTATGTAAAAGAAATTTTATTAAACTCAAGGCAGACATCAAACCACACACACTAGTAGTAGGAGACTTCAATACACCTCTCTCAGCAACGGACAGGTCAATCAGACAGAAACCTAATAGAGAATTAAGAGAACTACTGGAGGTAATGAAGCAAATGGACTTAACAGACATCTATAGAACATTCCACCCAAATAGGAAAGAATATACCTTCTTCTCTGCAGCCCATGGAACCTTCTCGAAAATTGACCACATACTCGGAAACAAAGGAAACCTCCACAGATCCAAAAAATATCAGTGTCCACCTGTGTCTTATCAGATCACCATGGATTAAAGTTAGAATTCAACAACAATCCTACCTCCAGAAAGCCAACAAACTCATGGAAACTGAACAGTCAACTACTGAACCACACCTGGGTCAAGGAAGAAGACAAGAAAGAAATTAAAGTCTTCCTTGAATTTAATGAAAATAAAGGGACAACATACTCAAACGTATGGGACGCTATGAAAGCAGTGCTAAGAGGAAAGTTCATAGCACTAAGTGCCCACTTAAAGAAAACAGAGAAAGCATACATTGGAGACTTAACAGCACACCTGAAAGCTTTAGAAAAAAAAGAAGCAGACGCGCCCAGGAGGAGTAGAAGACTGGAAATAATCAAACTGAGGGCAGAAATCAACAAAATAGAAACGCAGAAAACAGTCCAAAGAATCAATGAAACAAAAAGTTGGTTCTTGGAGAAAATCAACAAGATCGACAAACCCCTATCCAAACTAATTAAACGACAGAAGGAAAACACGCAAATAAATAAGATCAGAAATGAAAAGGGGGACATAACCACAGACACAGAGGAAATTCAAAGACTCATTAGATCTTACTACAAAAGCCTGTATGCCACAAAACTAGAAAATGCAAAAGAAATGGACATTTTTTTTTAGATAAGTACCACATACCAAAGCTAAACCAAGACCAGGTGAACGATCTAAATAGACCTGTTAGTCGCGAAGAGCTAGAAACCGTTATCAAAAATCTACCTTCCAAAAAAAGCCCAGGACCAGATGGTTTCAATGCAGAATTCTACCAGAACTTCCAAGAAGAGTTAATACCTATACTCCTTAATATATTTCACAATATAGAAACAGAAGAGTCATTGCCAAATTCCTTTTATGAAGCTACAGTTACCCTGATACCAAAACCACACAAAGACCCAACCAAGAAAGAAAATTACAGGCCTATCTCACTCATGAATATCAACGCAAAAATTCTTAATAAAATACTGGCAAACCGAATCCAAGAACACATTAGAAAAATTATCCATTATGATCAAGTAGGCTTCATCCCAGAGATGCAGGGCTGGTTCAACATATGCAAATCTTTCAATGTAATCCACCATATAAATAAACTGAAAGAAAAAAACCATATGATCATTTCATTAGATGCTGAAAAAGCATTTGACAAAATTCAACACCCCTTTATGATAAAAGTCTTGGAGAGATTAGGGATACAAGGGTCATACCTAAATATAATAAAAGCTATTTACAACAAGCCGTCAGCTAACATTAAATTAAATGGAGAAAAACTCAAAGCCATCCCACTAAAATCAGGAACACGACAAGGCTGTCCACTCTCTCCATACCTCTTCAATATAGTACTTGAAGTTCTAGCAATAGCAATAAGACAACATAAAGGGATCAAGGGGATTCATATCAGAAAAGAAGAAGTTAAGCTCTCGTTATTTGCAGATGATATGATAGTATACATAAGCGACCCCAAAAACTCTACCAAAGAACTCCTACAGCTGATAAATGCCTTTAGTAATGTGGCAGGATACAAGATCAACTCCAAAAAATCAGTGGCCTTCCTATACACTAAGGATAAGGAAACAGAGAGGGAAATTAGAGAAGCATCACCTTTCACGATAGCCACAAATAGCATAAAATATCTTGGGGTAAATCTGACCAAGGATGTGAAAGATCTATTTGACAAGAACTTTAAGTCTTTGAAGAAAGAAATTGAAGAGGACACCAGAAAATGGAAAGATCTTCTTGCTCCTGGATTGGGAGGATCAACATAGTAAATATGGCAATTCTACCAAAAGCAATCTATAGATTCAATGCAATCCCCATCAAAATCCCATCAAAATTCTTCACAGATCTGGAGAAGACAATAATCAACTTTATATGGAAAAACAAAAAACCCAGGGTAGCCAAAACAATTTTATACAACAAAGGATCGTCTGGAGGCATTACCATCCCTGACTTCAAACTCTACTACAGAGCTACAGTATTGAAAACAGCTTGGTATTGGCATAAAAACAGAGAAGTAGACTAATGGAATCGAATAGAAGACCCTGACATTAACCCACAAACCTATGAACACCTGATTTTCGATAAAGGAGCTAAAAGTATACAATGGAAAAAAGAGAGCATCTTCAACAAATTGTGCTGGCAAAACTGGATGTCAACCTGTAGAAGAATGAAAATAGATCCATACCTATCACCATGCACAAAACTCAAGTCCAAATGGATTGAAGACCTCAATATCAGGCCTAACACACTGAACCTGACAGAAGAGAAAGTGGGAAGTACTCTACAACACATGGGCACAGGAGACCACTTCTTACGTATAACCCCAGCAGCACAGAAATTAAGGACCTCATTGACTAAATGGGACCTCCTGAGACTGAGAAGCTTCTGTAAAGCAAAGGACACTGTCGCTAAGACACAAAGGCAACCCACTAACTGGGAGAAGATCTTCACCAACCCTGCAACTGACAAAGGTCTGATCTCCAAAATATATAAAGAACTCAAGAAACTAGACTGTAAAAGGCTAATCAACCCAATTATAAAATGGGGCACTGAGCTGAACAGAGAATCCTCAACAGAAAAACTCCAAATGGCCAAAAGACACTTCAGGTCATGCTCAACTTCCTTAGCGATCAGGGAAATGCAAATCAAGACAACTTTAAGATACCATCTTACACCTGTCAGAATGGCTAAAATAAAAAACACCAATGATAGCCTTTGTTGGAGAGGTTGTGGAGAAAGGGGTATACTCATCCATTGCTGGTGGGAATGCAAACTTGTGCAACCACTTTGGAAGGCAGTATGGCAGTTTCTCAGGAAATTCGGGATCAACTTACCCCTGGACCCAGCAATACCACTCTTGGGAATATACCCAAGAGAGGCCTTATCATACAACAAAACTATATGCTCTACGATGTTCATAGCAGCATTGTTTGTGATAGCCAGAACCTGGAAACAACCTAGATGCCCTTCAATGGAAGAATGGATGAAGAAAGTATGGAATTTATACATATTAGAGTACTACTCAGCAATAAAAAACAAGGACTTCTTGAATTTTGCATGCAAATGGATGGAAATAGAAAACACTATCCTGAGTGAGGTAAGCCAGATCCAAAAAGAGGAACATGGGATGTACTCAGTCATATTTGGTTTCTAGCCATAAACCAAGGACATTGAGCTTATAATTAGTGATCCTAGAGAAGCTAAATAAGGAGAACCCAAAGAAAAACATATAGGCATCCTCCTGAATATTAACCTTCAGCAAGCGATGAAAGGAGACAGAGACAGAGACCCAAATTGGAGCACAGGACAGAAATCTCAAGGTCCAAATCAGGAGCAGAAGGAGAGAGAGCACGATCAAGGAACTCAGGACCGCGAGGGGTGCACCCACACACTGAGACAATGGGGATGTTCTACTGGGAACTCACCAAGACCAGCTGGCCTGGGTCTAGAAAAGCCTGGGATAAAACCGGACTCTCTGAACATAGAGGACAATGAGGACTACTGACAACTCAAGAACAATGGCAATGGGTTTCTGATCCTACTGCACGCACTGGCTTTGTGGGAGCCTAGGCAGTTTGGATGCTCAACTTACTAGACCTGGATGGAGGTGGGGGTTCCTTGGACTTCCCATAGGACAGGGAACCCTGATTGCTTTTCGGGCTGAGGGGGGGACTTAATTGGGGTAGGGGGAGGGAAATGGGAGGCGGTGGCGGGGAAGAGACAGAAATCTTTAATAAATAAATAAATTAAAAAATAAATAAAAAATAAAAAAATGTATAAAAAAGAATACAACACCCATATTCTTAATGATTGTGGATATTTGTCATTCTGTAGGGGGATTGGTTAAAATTTGTTATTGTTTATGGTCAGGAAGAAAATATAACTGAAGAGATTAGATTAAATATCCTTGTTTTGAAAAAAAAGGAGGGATATAGTTATGATAGAATATAAGGGTAGATTGTTAAATATACTCTGAGAAAAATAAGCATGGATATTGAAATAGGGCTATAATGTAGATTATTAAATCTACTTTTCAACCAAAACCAAACTAATAGTTTTAAATGTTTTACATTGGCTTGGATTTTTGGTATATTGATATAAAGTTGAAAGTATTCTTATTAAAACATACTGTACATATATTTCTAATCTTGTTTAAGGTATGGTACCTATGCAAGTCAGTGATCAATATAATGCAAATTTCTAGCACTTGAAAATTATTATTATGGACTATTGAGGATAAGAAGGCAATGCAGTTTAGTAATTATATACCAATTATAATTGAGCTTATAGATATACTTGATATGTTTTCAATTTATAACAGAGATAGTTAGACAGGTTGTCTTCAAATACCTCAGAGATCTACAGAATGTGGCTTTAAAACATTTTAATAACATAGATTTTGTCTTTTTTTATGACAATGAGAGATATCTGCTCCTCGCAGTAACAATGTACTTTGGAGAAGATGATGGGCATCAAAGAAACTCTACATTGAGTTTATTTTCTCTGTGACAAAGGGTAGCCACTGGGCAAGAAAGTGCTCTTTCCTCAACTGCTGAGAGTATGCTGTTCAAATTAGACAAACAGGACACAAAAGAAAGGACTGATGGATTTTGCATTACAAGGTAGGATGGTCCTTCAGAATATCCTGTTTACAGAAAGGTGTCAGATATAGTAGTCCTCTTGGCCAAAGATGGATGGCCCAGCATGCAGAGGAACCTTCGGTGACTCTTCAGGCAGTCAGCTGTTTCTGTCATTTTTTTACATTTTTTGGAAGTAGCTTGTTTGCACTTCCTCTTTACTTAGATAGTACTATTTTCTTCTTGGTTCTCTGAGTTGAAAACTTTATAGTTATAGTTTTCCTTGTTGTCAGATTCAGAAAAGAAATTCACTAAAGAAATATAAAGTAAGCTGTACTGGGACTGATTGAGCAAACCGGACTCTCTGAACGTGGCAGACAAGGAGGGCTGACTGAGAAGCCAAGGGAAATGGCACTGAGTTTTGATCCTACTGCAGGTACTGGCTTTGTGGGAGCCTAGTCTGTTTGGATGCTCACATTCCGAGACCTGGATGGAGCGGGGAGGACCTTGGTCTTCCCACAGGGCAGGGAACCCTGACTGCTCTTTGGACTAGAGAGGGATGGGGAACAGGATAAGGGAAGGATGATGGGGGGAGGGGGAGGGAGATGGGAGGAGGGGAGGAGGTGGAAATTTTTAAGTAAAAATAAAAAAAAGAAATATAAAGTGCATATAATTGATAAGACATAAAAAGATAATTTTGATAATCCAAGTTAGAATAGAAAGTGAATTGGGAACAAGTTTTGGACACACCAATATAACATAGATATGGAGTATTTTTTTCTGAATTTGTCAATTGTTATTGGTCTAGACATTGTTGATTTATTTATTACCTGAATAATTATTGGTCTTCATGTATGTAGCTTTTTAAGTATTAGTTTTAATATTTTGTCAAAATTTTAGACTGAAAGGGGGAAATGGTTGATATCTTGCTTGTATAAATAAAACTTGCCTGAAGATCAGAGGGGAGAGCTAACCATAGAGGTCTGGAGGTCTGTATAGACAGATAGGAAGTGTATGTCTTGGCAGAAAGATGAACTGATACAGAGGAAGGAAACAAGAACTCAGTCTGATTTTGGATGGGAAGTTGAAATGTAAGGTTTTACGTCTGTGTTTCTTTAATCTCTCAGCATTTTCCCCAATATTTGACTCTGGCCCTTTACTATTAAGACCTATTAGAACTCGTGCTACAGAGGGCATGCATTCAAGTTTTGGAGGTCTCAGAAAAGACAAAACATTTAACAGACTGCATTCAATTTCATTTCTGATATCAGCTTTGCCTCACAAGTGCCCTTGAAATTTATCATTAAATCTTTTTAGCCTAGTGACCTACCAAGAAAATGGACTTGACATCTTCCATGATCACAAAAATTAGTTCACGTATATAAAGTTATTAATTTTATAGTAAAATATAGTATTCATTATAAAATGATATAATACCACAATACCTTTCATAGAATAAAATATGGCTATTGTCATAAATGTAGTTTTTTCATATTATATAAAACATATTTTATAATTTATTAATAAAACTGTATACACACCATATTGACATACAAATAAATAAATTATGTATTAGTATTTATTACATAATGTTTTTTGGTTTTTCCTGATTGTATACATAAATATGTATACCAAACTTATATAATATTTACTAGTCTTATTCCTTAGAGAACTCCAGTTCAAATATGAAAAGAATGCTTATTAGTTGAGGGTAATAGAAAATGTCAGTATGTTGATACCCCTCCTACAATAACCTTTAATAGTTTAGGGCTGATCTTTCTGTTCCACCAACATAATTTCTTCACAGTTAGTGATTGGTGCTTCACAGAGAGATCAGGGCCTGTCTAATAAGATGGCTTAATACACATTCAGAAAAGGAATTCAAAGGCAGTAAAGAAAATGCAGTCCTAATCCCCTCCTCAATATCATTCAATGTCACAAAAACTAGAAAATATATAACTGCTTGGAATCTTGCTTTTGTTAGTGAAAGCAGGTACAGAGGATGACTTTTATATACACATACATACATAAGATATAGAAATATATCATCTATAATTCTTTTCAATGCCAATAATTACAGATGTAGATGTCTGATTATATAATGTATTACTTGCAATTAATCTGTCTTCCATTCCCCTGATTAATAATTATAACATTAGTAATATTTAGTATATCTTAGTATATCTTTAGTATATATTAGTATATCTTAGTGATACCAAAGTTATGTATCATTTAAAGATATAAATGGCCATGTCTTTATTTTTGCTTTATATAACAGTTACCATAATCTTTTTTTCATATTATCAACATGTTTATTGGGCTAAAATAATACAAAAATTAGAATAGCTTTTATTGGTAAATTAGATGGTGTGAAGACATGTGCTTTAGTTAGCCTATTTTGGAGATATTCATATATTTTTAATTTTTTTTGCTTTATAAATAATACCATTCAAAATTTCCATTTCCCCTTCTCCCATTTCCCTCCCACTCCCCCACTTACTCTTTCCTTTCCCCCTCCAGTCCTAAGAGAGGACAGGGTACCATGCCCTGTGGGAAGTCCAAGGCCTTCCCTCCGTCCATCCAGGCCTAGGAAGCTTTGCATCCAAACAAACTAGCATCCCAAAAAGCCAGTACATGCAGTAGAATCAAATCCCAGTGCCATTATCATTGGCTTCTCAGTCAGCCCCCATTGTCAGTCACATTCAGAGAGTCCTGTTTGATCACATGCTCATTCAGTCCCAATCCAGCTGGCCTTGGTGAACTCCCCTTAGTTCAGTCACACTGTCTTAGTGGGTGGACGCACCCATTGTGGTCCTGTCTTCCTTGCTCATTTTTTCCCTCTTTCTGCTCTTCAACTGGACCTTGGGAGCTCAGTCCAGTGTTCCTATGTGGGTCTCTGTCTCTATCTCCATCCATTGCTAGACGAAGTTTCTATGGTGATATTTAAGATATTCTTCAGTGTGGCTATGGGACAAGGCCAGTTCAGGCACCCTCTCCTCTGCTGCCCAAGGACCTAGCTGGGACATCCCCTTGGACACCTGGAAATCCCTCAAGAGCCAAGTCTCTTGCCAACCCTAAAATGGTTCCATTAATTAAGATATCTTCTTCCCTGCTCCCATATCTTCCCTTCCTCCATCTCAACCATCCCACTCCTCCAAGCTCTCCCCAATCCTTCCCTTCTACCTTCTCTCTCCCCCTCTCCTCTTTCCCCCACCCTATCCCTGCCCCTATGCTCCCAACTTTGGTCCAGCGATTTTGTCTGCTTCCAGTTTCCAGGAAGATCTATAAATGTTTTTCTTTGGGTTCACCTTCGTATTTAGCTTCTGTAGGATCACAAACTATACATTTAACGTCTTTTGTTTACGGCTAGAATCCACTAATGAGTGAGTACATACCATATTCATATTTTTGGGTCTGGGTTATCTCACTCAGCATAGTGTTCTCTATTTTCATCCATTTGCATGCAAAATTCAAGATGTCATTGTTTTTCACCGCTGAGTAGAACTGTAATGTGTATATGTGCCACACTTTCTTTATCCATTCTTTCATGAGGGGCACCTAGATTGTTTCCAGGTTCTGGCTATTACAAATAGTGCTGCTATGAACATAGTTGAACAAATGCTTTTGTAGTTTGATTGGGCATCTCTTGGGTATATTCCCCAAAGTGGAATTGCTGGATCCTGAGGTAGGTTGACTCCCTATTTAAAAGTTACCATAATCTTTAAGCTCTGTTTTCTCAGTTTTAAGCTACTAGTAAACAATTACTTACATGTTTGATGTTTTCTAGCTTAAGCATTTTTTAGAGCATCAGGAAAGCTTTGACCATATAGATCATCAATGACTTTTTATATATTTATGCTCTGCCTTTTATATTCACTAGTAAAAAGGAGAAGTAGTTCTCCTTTATGATTAAGAACACTTTATAGGAATATGCTATATTGGCATTTAAAATCTCTTTGATAAATCTCTTCAGGACAGGGGAGATTTGGTAATCAACAAAGGGAAGTATTCTCAAGACTTAGTAAAACGTGTTATGAGCATTTGATTAAAATTAGAGAAATGTCTATGGGAAGATGTGAATTGATTCAAGGCAAAAACAAGAGAAAACAAAAATTAGTGAGAACAAAATGAATATAGTTAGGACAAGATGAACGATTAAATTAAATAGGACCCTTCACTCTTAAACACCCCTTGAATCCTCCAGCTCCTCACACAGGGACATGACTTGTTAACTTCCTGGGGCAGACTTCCTCTTGTTTTTAATAATTTTCTCTCATTTCAGAGCCCAGAGCACCTAGAGCCTACCACTTTGACAAAGCCCCTTCAGAGAAAACTACTTTTTTCTAGATATAGCAGAAAATGCCGCAAATATTATACATGTATCACCATCGTTTTGGCAGTGAGATATGTACTGAGGATAATATAAAATGAAAGATAATCCTTTATCCTGTATCTAAAATGCTGATGAATTAAAGTGAAAAACCTTGGAAAAATTATGAAAGTTTGAGAAGAGGAACAGTATGTCCTCATAGTAGTAAATTAGGAGATGTGTCATAAACTCTACAACAGTGTTAAGGAGTTGTTGTTGTTCTTGTTGTTGTTGTGTGTGTGTGTAAGTGTGTGTTTCTGGAATGAACAGCATTTGTAATAGAATTTTGAAAATAGAGGAAACTCTAAAGATGAAGACCCCAAACCAAAAAGGATTAGATTGGAAGGGGAAAGTAACAGTACTATGAGTACTTTTCAAGTGAACCAGAGGAATCTAGGAAGAAATGGAGAGTTAAAATCCATGAAGTAGAATGAATATGTGAAGGGACCTGAGATATAGGTTTATGACTGGCCACACTCAAGGCAAAGAGCATCAAAATAATGAATCTTATGGATATGAAGGATATCCATATTTATAAAGGAAAAAGATAAGTAAGAAGAATTGAAATTTGATACTTGACCTTGACTGACTGGAGAGAACACTTGAAATGGAAGAGAGAGAGAGAGAGAGAGAGAGAGAGAGAGAGAGAGAGAGAGAGAGAGAGAGAAGGTTTTCTTTTAATTAAAAATATAAAATGTGAGTCAGCACTGTCTATAAAAGAAAATACTGTTTCTCTTGTCACATTTGCAATACCAAATGTGAATTCTTTCTGTGCCAACCAGTTTTCTAGCTCTCTGAAGACACAATCTGGGTGTCTTACTATTTAATTCAAAACTGAAACTAACTAACAATAGTCAACACATATCTAACTTTTAAGGACTTAGTTCAGGAGACTGCTTTCCACTTCAGACACTGAAACAATGGATCACCACGTTACCCAAAACTCTTGGGTAATTGGTTACAAGTTGCAAGTTCTTTTAACTTTTTATTCAGATTCAATAATTTTCTATAATGGCTCATAATACTCAAGGAAACACAGCTTAGCATTATCAGTGTATTATATAGCATATTTTGACATACATATAAAAAACCAGATGATAAATTTGATAAATTATGATCCAGAATTGTCCTGAGCATAGGATCTTCTGTAGAGATGAAGACCAGTACTCTCCTAGCACCTCTATGATTTCATTATCCTGAAAACTCTTAGAACCATGTAATTAAGGGTTTTCAAAGGATCTATAATGTACTGATATTGATTAAATCATTGGTTATTTGTCCTTAACTTAATTTTCTGTCCTTCGCCCTTCCCAGATGTTACCAGTAAAGCTAACGGGGATGATCTTGTAATCATATGGATTACTCTACTATCACCCAATCCCATCCTGAATCTACCAGAGAGCTATGATTAGCTTCCTTAATAATATAAATCAGGTGTGTCTGAAAACAATTTACGATGGATAGAAAGACACTATTCATACCTCTATACTCAGAAAAATCCAAGTTTTATAAGTGTGCAAATCTTAGTAATGAGCAAAAAATTAGAGTAAAAACAGTCATTAGTATCCTTATTATATAAGATTTTGCTAGCAAGAAGTATAGACAAATCCATATTTCTGATAATATTAATGATTCTGTAATGGGACAGCACATAGATTGGTGTGGTAGACATGCATTTTTTATAGTTCTGGAAATGCAGAGTTCTAGATCAAAGTGCCACTCTAGTAGGGATCATGTGTAGGCACTCGCCTGGGCTCACACATTTCTGTTCTTTTCTGTTTTCTTTCATGGTGTCTTTTCTTTTTGATGTTAGTATACTTATCTCATCATAGCCATTTCAACCTTATAATCTCATCTGAATACAATATCTTCCCAGAAGACAGCCCCATCTTCTAATTCTGGCACATTTGTTAGGAATATCAATAAAGCTCTCAAAATACAGGCTTAGGGGTGCAAAATCATTCCTCTTTAATTGGAACAATAAATTCTACATGGAGTTGTCCTCCTTTATAGAGGGAAGATTATTTAAGATAGAAAATCTGCCTTCTATATTTAATAATAGACTGGCCACAAGTCATACAAGGCTCTTACTGAATCTATGTATGGCATCAAGATACCAGGAAAAAGAAGCCCTGTCATCAAACTTCCATTTACAATAACAGCCTTTCATAGAGAAAGGGCAATATTAATGCCATGATAAAGGTTTGAGAGGTTCTGAAATGACCTGTGTGGAACAAGCATTTTCTAACACTTTCTTTAGTATTGGAGAAAAGATGGAAGTCAATCCCTGCCTTCTTTTTAGTTACTTGAAAATATTATCTTCTTTTCTTCCCCGGATTTTCAAACACTTTATTCTCAAGAACAGTATTCATCTAGTGAAGAGAGTGACTGTAATTTCTATTCTCAAATTACTGCCTGGAGCATGAAATGTCCAACATCTTTCTAGGCAATAATTTCGATACAAAAATATAAACTCATCTCCTTTATTATTCCACTATTTATTTATTGAAGACTTTAGAATCCAGACTCTTTCCTAAGCACTAAATATACAAAGATGAATGGAAAATGTTCCTAGATGAACCAGAAGTTAGTGATTCAGATTTTCATAAAGACAGCTAAATTATCTGGGTTATTGTTAGCTTCATATGAAAATCAAACAAAAGCTCTCTAATTCATCCATCTGTCTATGCACTCATTGACAATTCAGGCAATGTTATTAGATGCCTCATAATAAGGAGCTAATAAAATGAAAAACTGGGGCTTTCTTTAGAGAGATCTGAATTGATAGTAAAACAGGAACTGAAGATGGGGACATGAAGATGAATATGTGAAATAAGCTAGTTGGAAGAGAAAGGCTGGAGTGCTCCCCAGCCTGGATAGAAACAGTAGACAGTACATGCCTAGAAAAACTCATGACAGAGAAACATGGGAGAAGGACATTCTCTGTAAGTGACCTAAACAGAGTTGAAGTTGGAGGCTCAGTGCTTTAAGGGACAGATCCCCACTTTCTGGTCTCCAGTATTCTTAAAATTTTGGGAATCGTTTCTTTTTATTAATATTTATTTATCTCTAATTCTGTTCTTGAACATATGACTCTGGTGTGATTCACGGTCACTGGAGATTTTAGTTAGTGCCTTTGGACTTAGATATGTGCCTATAACAGTTAGCAATTCAGTCAGGAGGTGATATATATATGATATATATATATATATCATATATATATATATACTTTCTCCTTTCTTAATTTGAACTATTTTTCCAATATCTACAAGGAACTTGTGAATATTATGTTAATATTTAAGCAGCCCACGCTTTCCTTTTTAACCTTATTTTCTTCTTTTATAAGGTGGCTTACATTGCTCTTCAGCACCAATCTGGAGACCCAAATGGCGTAGAATCTCTATTTCTTTACAGAGCATTAACCCAGTGTATGCCATGAAGAAGAAACCCAGAGACAAGAATGAAATATATCTTTTATTGACAAACCACATTTGATCTAGAAAGTGCATATATGCCTTGTCAAATTCACCCACATTTGCATGGAGCTACTGTCATCAGGAAGATTGACTATAGTGTCCTCTAGTTCATGTCCTCAAGAGAAATACAGACAAAGAGAAACCAAAAATGTTCCTGCTTACATAGTTGGTCAGTCTCCAAATATTATAAATAGAAACAAAATTCCCCTAGACTTTCTTATGATTTCAGTATTTATTTTTACATCATCAATCTCCTTTTTAGCATTTTATCTACACCTTAGGTAGATGGAAACTTCAGACTCAACAGTAACTCTAGTACTTTGATCACTAGTACAGGGAATGCTGAGTTTGTACTTCTACCACATTCACATGTTGATCGCTCTGGTGCTTCCAAACTTACATATTTTCTTATCTCTATATTTTTCAGTGTGTTTATTAACACGACAATAGCAGCCAGGACAATATTTCTCCACTAGAGCTCAGCAACCCTACCACAGTATGTCCCAAGATCCAATAGAGCTGAAGTTCAAGACAAGAACTTCAGAGTAGCCTTTATGAAAGTATTAGAGATCCTTAAAGAAGAAATCAAAATTCCTTATAGAAATCTATGAACATAGAAAGAATGAAATGAAGTGGTGAAAACAGTGTAAGACTTGCAAGAGGAAAAATGGTAAAAAAATTTACTCAAACTGAGTGAAACTAAAAACGAAAAATTTAATAAGTCAAACAGAAACCTCAGAGGCAAATTCACCAATAGAATACAAGAGTTGGAAGGCAGAATTTTATGCATTGAAGACAAGATAGAAGGAACGGATAACTTTGGTAAAGAAAAAATTCTATCTAAAGTCATCAGGTATGAAATACGCAGAAAGTATGGGAAACTATAAAAGGACAAAATTTATAAGTAAAAGGAATAGAGAAAGAAGAAATCAGATCAAAGGCAAAGACAAAAAATCCCCCAAACTAAAGAAAGAGGTGAACATGAATGTATGCACCAAAAGATGCATACAGCACATGAAATAGACTAGTCCAGAAAAGAAATTCTCTATGACACCTGATAATAAAAACACTAAATGTACAGAACAAAGAAAGAATATTAAAATCCTCAAGGGGAAAATTTTACATAAAGTATAAAGGCAGACCTATTTGAATAACACCCGAATTTTCAGTGGAGACTCTAAAAGTGAGAAGAGCCTATATAGAAATTTTACAAATTCTAAGGTGTGCAAGCTGAACTACTACACCCAGCAAAAATTTCAATCACAACAGATGTATAAAGACATTACTCAATATAACCAAATTTAAGCATTATCTAAACTTCAAATCTAGTCCCACAGAAGTGGTAGAAGAAATACATCAGCCAGAAGATGTAAACCATAATCACAAAATCACAAGGAATAAATAATATCAGACCAGCAAATCAAAATAGCATATGAAAATAAAATAAGTAGTTCATTTAAGCATTTTAATAAAGTGAAGGATCAGATGAGGGTAAACAAATTACAGTATTTAGTTTCATCGCACAATTTTTATATAAGTCAGTAAAGGTGGTCATTCAATTTGCATTTTAATGATTTATATTTCTCATGTGTCCACTTTAAAAATTACCTTTGATTCAACAGCCCCTTCATCCACTTTCTTTTCCTTTTTTTATTTAGAATTTTTATACAAGTTTCTCTTGTTTTACATAGTTATCCCCATTCCTACTTCCTCCCCACCTCCTGCCTTACTCTTCCCCTCACAACGTGCCCCATTTCACTTCTCCAAAAGGGTAAGGTTTTCCATGGGGAATCAATATATTCTGACATTTCACTTCCGGGCAAGACCAAGGCCTTCCACCCAGTAGGCTGAGCAAGGTGCTGTTCAAAGAGAATGTGCTCTTTGATGGCAGTTCAAGCACTAGGGATAAATCCTGGTCCCACTGCCAATGGCTGCACAAACTTTCGAAGCCTCAGAAATGTTCCCTACTTTCATTGGGTCTATTTTGGTCTTAAGCAGGTTTCCCTGCTATCAATCCAATGTCAGTGAGCTTGCGCTAGCTTAGGTCAGCTGTTTCTGTGAGTATCACCATCGTGGTCTTGACCCTTTTGCTCATATAATTGTTCCTCCCTCTCTTGAACTAGTCTCTGAGTAACTAGGCCCAGTGCTTCATTGTAGATCTCTGTATCTGCTTCTGTCAGTTGCTAAATTAAGTTTATATGATGACAATTAAGGTAGTCATCAATCTGCTCACTTGGGAAGGCCAGTTTAAGCATCCTCTCCACTGTTGATTAGAGTAGTAGCTGGTGTCATCTTTGTGGATTCCTGGGGATTTCCCCAGTGCCTTGTTTTTCACTCATCCTTTAATGGTTTCCTCAATCGAGATATCTCTTTCATTTCTCTCCCTCTCTCCTTCTCCGTTCTTAAGTATCCCATTCCCTCATCTTTTCCTCCTCCCTCCCTTTCTCTCCATCTCGTCGTCTTCCACTCCCCTTTCTCTCATTTTCTCAGGAGATCCTGTCTGTTTCCTCTTCCCAACGTGATCTATGCCTGTCTCTTAGTGTTCTTGATATCTAACTTCTCTGGGATTGTGGTCTATAGTCTGGTTATCCTTTGCTTTATGACTAATGTTCACTTATGACTGAGTACATACCATGTTTGTCTACCTGGATCTGGATTACGTACTCAGGATGGTTTTTTTTTTCCTATTTCCATCCACTTGAAAGCAGATTTCAAGAATGTCAATGATTATACTGTTGAGTAGAACTCCAATGTGTAAATGTAACACATTTTTTTATCCATTCTTCAGTTGAGGGGTACCAATTTTGTTTCCTGGTTCTGGTTATTATAAATAATACAGCTATAAATATGGTTGAGAAAATTTTATTCTGATTTGAGTGTGCATCCTTTGTGTATATGCCTCAGAGTGGTCTTGCTGGTTTTTGAGGTAGGTTGATTCCCAAGTTTCTGAGAAACCACCATACTGATTTCCAAAGTGACTGTACAAGTTTGCACTCCCATCACCAATAGAGGAGTGTTCCCCTTAATCTGCCTCCTCTGCAGCATAAGCACTTTTGATCTTAGTCATTCTGACTGGTGTAAGACAGTATCTCAGAGTTGTTTTGATTTGTATTTTCCCGATGGCTAAGGATGTTGAGCAATTACTTAAGTGTCTTTCAGCCACTTGCAATTCTTCTGTTGAGAATTCTCTGTTTAGATCTGTACTCTGTTTTTGTTTGTTTTTTTTAAATTTGGTTATTTGGTAATTTGATGTCTAGTTCCTCTATTTCTTTATATATTTTTGAGATCAGTCCTCTGTCTGATGTAAGGTTAATTAAAATCTTTCACACTCTGTAGGCTACCATCTTTGTAATGTCCTTGTTCCCCCAGAAGCTTCTCAGTTACAGGAGTTCCCATTATTAATTGTTGCTTTCAGTGTCTGTGCAACTTGTCTTATATTTAAGAAGTGGTCTCCTATGCCCATGTTTTCAAGGTTACTTTCTACTTTATCTTCAATGGGTTTCAGTGTGGTTAGATTTATATAGTGAGGTCTTAAATCCATTTGAACTTAAGTTTTGTACATGGGGATAGATTATGGATCTATTTTCATTTTTCTACATGATGACATCCAGTTATGCCACTTGTTGAACATGCTCACTTTTTCCATTGTATAATTTTAGCTGATGAACAGGCCAAGGTAATTTTTTTATTAATTAATGTTAATGACAGAACACAGAGGGGACTCCCACATCATGGGTATATAATAGTGGTATTGCTGGGTCTTGAGGAAGATTGCTTCATATTTTTCTGAGAAATCGCCATAGTGATATACAAAGAAGCTGTACCAATTTTTATTTCCACCAACAATGCAGGAGGGTTCCTCTCCAGCTTAAGTTGTCATCAATGTTTTTGATCTTGTCCATTCTTACAGGTGTAAGATGGAATCTCAGAGTTGTTTTGATTTGCATTTCTCTGATGGCTAAGCATGTTGAACATTTCCTTAAGTGTCTTTCAGCCATTTTAGATTCCTCTGTTGAGAATTCTCTGTTTAGGTCTGTATCCCATTTTTTTTTACTTGATTGTTTATTCTTTTGATGACCAGTTTCTTGAGTTCTTTGTATATTTTGGAGATCAGCCTTCTGTCTGATTTGGAGTTGGTGAAGATCTTCTCCCATTCTGTAGGCTGCCACTTCGTTTTGTTGACCGTGTCCATTATTTTACAGAAACTTTTCAGTTTCACGGGGTCTCATTTATTAATTGCTTATCTCAGTGTCTGTGTTACTTTTCTCAATTTCTTTAAGGAAAATTTTAATTTCCTCATTAAGGGTCTCAGTTATTGTCATAAAGTTATACTGAAGGTTGCTTTCTTCTGCTCCTTCTAGTTTAGTATGTTCAGGTCTTGCGGTCTTCCTGTTTTAGGACCACTAGGTTTCTGGTGGTGCCATATTGGTCTTTATGTTGTTGGATGTGTTCTTACACTGCTGTCTGCCCATCTCTTTCTCCAGTAGGTTTAGGGGGAGACTCTACTTCCCAGGGTCCTTTTCCTCCAACTGGTGTAAGTGGGGCCCGTGACTTAGGTGGTCACTCTTTCTCTGGGTGCAGCCAGGTCTGTGCTGCTAGTGGATGCTGATAAGGCTCTGGGGCTCCTTCCCCAGGGGCAGTCTGTGGAAATGCTCTCTCCAGGTGCAGCCTGGGCCAAGGCTTTCAAGGGACTGTCTGGGCCAGTGCTCCGGTGATCACAGATGTGGTGGAGCATGGTACCAGATGTGTGGAGGCTCCTTGCCGTCTCCGTGGCTTGGTGGGTGGGGGTGGGCTATGATATGCTCCTCCCAGGGCAAGGACATAGAGAGCTGAGCCCTCTAAGCAGGAACCCAAATTCTTACCTCTCCAGAAGCAGTTTGGGCCAACCCTCAGGTGGTCACAGTTGAGGAGGATGGTAGTGGGTGTGTGGTGGCTTCTCAAGGTCTCCGAGGCCTGATGGGTGGTGGTGGTGGTACAATGGGATTTTCCTCCCATGGGAAGGACCTACAGAGCTGAGACTTGCAAGCTGTAACACAGATGCTTACCTCTTGGTCAGTCTCATCCACTTACTTCAAGATTTTCCCTTGAGTAAAACGAGGACCTGGGAGTCCATTTACCAGAACTGCCTTGTTATCCTGTTTTGACATCTAGAGATCAAACTCAGACAGTCATTAAAGTCAGAAGATAGTTATACTAATGTTAGTCCTAAAACTGTTATCCTGAACTCTTTCAGTGTTTAAAAAACCAAATCAAGATTTTGGAAAAAAATATGTTGACCTTTCTGTTATAAGGGCATGAAATGTAAAATATCAACTGGAAATATTAGGAGGGGAACACATGAAAATAATGTGCCTCATGTAACTAAGTGATTGAAGAAAGGCAGTGACTGGTCAGTGACTTTAATAAAAATTACCTTGAAAAGTATGAACAAAATAAGCCATACTAATTAAAATACTCATTGTATCATAAAAATATTTTATAGTATTCCACTGATCATGTTCCAAGAAAAAGTTGTAGATAAACTTATTGTGGGTATAAGAAAACTTCTACAGTTTTAGGACTAACATCGTTATAATTGTTTTTCATAAATAATTTCATTATTTTTAGTCTTTATTCAGTGTCAATCCATTCTGGACTGAAACTATAATTCAAGACAACTATATTTTAAATAACCTTTTAGTTAATATACTTTCTATTTATTTTTGAAATTTTAATTGCATCATTTTCCCATTCCCCTTTCTTCCACAATACACTCCCATTTACTTCCCATTCTGCTCATTTTCAAATAATAACTTCTTATTATTTAATTGTTGGTGTGTGTTTATTCCTAAAAACATAAATATATCCTGCACAGTCTCTATAATGTTACTCATATATGTATTCAGAGGTGAGCATTTGGTATTGGACAACCGTTTGGTGATATCATCCCTGGGGAAGACGATTTTACCTTTTCTCATCATTTATTAGATATCTATAGTTCTTTGTCTAGAGATTAAATATCTTGATCTTTCCTGCTTTCATATTGGCATGTGTGTTAGTGTTTTGTTATGTTTAGGTAGTCACATTGGTGAGACTTCAAAGAAATAGTTTCTCTGAAATTTCTAGGAGATAAAACATTATAGTATACTTCCTGTTACTCTGTCTGTTATATTCATCTGACCAATTTTACACAATGATCCCTGAGCCTTAGATAGAAGAGCTGTGTTGCAGATATATCAGTTTGGACTGGGCTCCATTATAGTGCTATTTTATTTATGTTTTATTAAATAAATCTTGCCTAAGATCAGAAGGGCAAGACTAAGCCTCTAGAGATCAGGCAGTGGTAGTACACACCTTTAATATCAGGATTTGGGAGACAGAGTCAGATGGATCTTTGTGAGTTTAAGGATACCCTGGGCTATAGAGGATCAGTGCATAAACAAATCCAGGTGGTAGTGTTTCACACCTTTAGTCCCAATAGTAGGGAGACATGTTCCTTCAATTCCAGCCCTAAGGGAATATAAAATGAGGAGAGAGGTTTAGTCTTCTTAGCCTGTTTACTCTGCAGTCACTCAGCCTTGGTAAAGGTAAAATTTCTTTAATGTTTTGGCAGCTTTGCTTCTCTGGTTTTCAGGTTGAATCTCAATATCTGATTCTGGGCTTTTATTATCTGTGTTACACTCTACAACTCTGTATTTTGATTGGTTGTGACTTCCTGTAATAATTTTTGTCTTCTGAAAACTCCACTAATGGGTGTGTATAAGTGGTGTGGGATTTCCCTCTGTATGCTGTAAATATCATTGGTTAATAAAGAATCTGTCCTTGGCTTGGCAGAGCAGAATAGAGGTAGGCAGGGAAAATTAAATTGAATGCTGGGAGAAAGAAGGCAGAGACAGGAGATGACATGGAGCTGCCTCCAGGAAGAAATGAGCTAGAACCTTGCCAGTAAATCACAGCCAAGTGGCAGTACACAGATTAATAGAAGTGGGTTAAATTCTAGATGTGACAGCTAGCCAATAAAAAGCTAGAGTTAATAGGTCACGCAGTGATTTGATTTACACATTTTTTGTGTAGTTATTTCTGTTCTGGGCAGCTGGAAACAAACAAGTGGCTTTCTACTACATATAAGCATAGATATTTAGATTGTAGTTAGGGAATAAGCTGTTTTAAAGGGACAATGTAGTTGTAAGCTCTTCTCCAAGATTCATGAATTTATTTACTATTTTGAGCACCAGCCATGATTTCCCTCATCTTAAGCAGTGATAAGTCCAATTAGAAAGCTGTTGGTTATATCCAAGGTATGAATACCTTTTTCTAAAAAGTAAAGATTTCCTGGAGAACAGAGTGCAGAGCCAGTCACTAGTTAAACAGAGACCAGACAGTGGTTGCACATACCTTTAATCCCAGCACTTGGGATCTCATGCCTTTGATCCCAGTACTTGAGAGGCAAACACCTTTAATTCCAGCACTAGGGAGGAGAAAACAAGAAGTGGAATAGCTAGGCAGAGAGAAGAATATAGGGTGAACAGAGAAAGTGTTTGCCTCTTTCAGAATGAGTAGTTGGCAAGGTAAAAGTGACTGTGGCTGGCTCCTTTGTCTCTATTTATTCAACATTTTAACCACATATCTCACTCTAAGTTATTAAGACCAATTAGAATTTGCACTACAAATACCACTATTGCACTCTTGGGGTACTAATGGTGTACTCATGGTGGCCATTCTTGTTATTCATAGACATTATAATTGGGGATGACTATTGTTTCCCTCCTTTGGAAGCCTAACCAGAACTTTTGAAATCATTAATACAGATCATAAATAAGGAGGATTTCAGGTCAGACACTGTTTGAAGTACATGGTGTTTTTAGAAATAGGGACCTATTTATTCTATCTTGGTGAGTCCTAAATTTTGTACCTGACTTACTTTCTAGCATAACTAAAAAAAAAAAAACTGTATGTATAACTATCTAGGTTTCAACTCTATCAAAGACCTAAGAAGCCTATAATTCTATTTTTGTAAATATAAAGTACTATGCAAACAGTTTTCAAAACGGTTGAAATGATAGAGACATCTGGATGCATGTACATGAACCCAAGATTCCTCTGCAATGTGGGGGTATCCATCTTCAAATATACAGGCCAAGAAGATCTGGCAGACTTTTCTATGAAGCAGGAATTTTGAAGGTCTCTCTTGCCATGTTTTTCAAAGTTAGTCTTTTCCTTTGTGCCCTGCTTGTCCAGTATGTATAGCATACTGTCAACACTCAAGACAAGGTCAGCTACTTGCTCATATGACCAGCTTTATAACAATGAAAACAAACTCCACAATGCCTATCACCCTTTCTGCAGTAGATTGGTATTTCCAGGAGCATATGTGTCAGGAAGAAAATATTTAGATTATTAAATATCTTAGAAGCCATAATAGGTCTCTGTAGTCATATTAGATATGTTTTCAAAGTTAAAAAGATATATTTTAGATAGATAATCTTCAAACACTTCAATTTGATTATAATAGATGACTAACTACTAACTGCATTTCTTAATTACATTACAATTTTAAATGGGCTGGCATTACAACTTTAAATGAGCTGCATAAAAACAACATCCCAAACAAGAGCTAAAACATATACATAGTATAATAAAAATAACTTTTAATTTATATCAATATACCAAGATCCACACCACTGTAAAATATTTGAGGTTAATAGCTTTCTTTTGATGATATATTTCTATATCATCCCTAAATGTCAACAAATATGCATAACCTACTGAATGACTAGAAATCACCCACCCTACTTCTTGCAAATATGGATACTCTGTTCTCTAGACTACTTTTTTTCATCTGCATGTGACAGCACCTTTAGGAGATTTTGAGAAAATTAAGATAATTGTAACATTTGTTGTCCTCTCTCAAAACTATCCCCAGGCAGAGAATTCAATATATCCATCAATTATCACCTGTCTTGTAGCTTTTCCTAGTTTATTTATGTTTGTAGCCAATATTTTCTCAAGGGATCCCCTAATCAAACCTGATCTCTGTTAACCTTGAAGAAACTTATGGATACAAAAGCAAAACCTCTTCTCCAAATCAATGCATTTTCTGAATTCCATTTTAAAGTTAAGACACCCCTAAAGTATCTAATGGTGTGGGATGTCCTTCTATATATTTGTTGCTTTTACTGGTTACTAAGGAAGCTGCTTTTGGACAATAACATTATTGCTTAAAAGAACATAGCCAGGCTGGAAGAAATATATATAGAGAGAGAGTAGGAAGAATCAAGGAGATACCATGGAGCTTCCAGGGGTGAAAGAAGCAAGTTGCAAGCTGGAACCTTGTCTGTAGGCCATGAGCCTCATGGTTAAATATCAAATAATAGAAATGGGTTAACCAAAAATGTAAGAGCTAGCTAGCAATACATTTAAGTGGTTGGCCAAGGAGTGATTTAAATAATATAGTTTCTGAGTGATTATTTTATGGTGTCTGTGGCCAGGAATGAACAAGTGGCCTCCTACTACAGACTGGCACACCAACATGAGTAATTATATCCACATAAACACATAATAGAGCTTGAGCAGAAATTTTAGACACACACACACACACACAAACAGAGTTTAGCATAACTTCTTGCTCTGTTTTCTGGCAGCAAAGCAGAGACATGACTCCTTTAAGAGAGGTCTTCCTGATTCAGCAGTAGTAGCAAAAAAAACACACAAACAATGCAATTTCTAAACAGTAACATTCTGAATTATGCTGTGAGCACAAACTCTGGCTCTTCCAGAAGGCCAAGCTTTAAATGGGGTTTGTGGGCAGTATATTACAGTCTGCTTAATTGCATGGCAATCTAGACTGGTATAAAGTATCTAGACACTGGTTTACAATCCAGCGTTTCTCAGTGGCTATCATTTATTTTTTAGCAAAAAATTTCAATGTCCACACAAAAGTATACATGATCTAGGCTTTCTGTGTATTTCCCATGCACGTGTGGCTTTTATCCTTTATATTATTTACTCAGTCATTAAAGACTTTATTATTTATAAACTATTCGTTTAGTTTTTATGACTGTCTATGCCAGTTTTCTTTCCTTTCATCAGTCTATGAATATTTTTCAACACACTATAAACTGTTTAGAGGTATTTTTTTCCAACTGGACTTGTCTTTACTAAGAATCTGAAGCTTTCTTCAGTTGAGCTGAAACTTAAACTGATAAGTAGTCTTCTTCTGAGAGTTTTCTATGCCCTACTCAGGTCCATGAGAATCAAGTTTCACACCCCATTAGCCTGGCTGAGAGCTACATTCTACTGGGAGTTGCATCTAACTGGGAGTGACATTCAACAGCCCCAGCTTCTGACGATGGTAGGTTTCACAGCCATTATCATGTGGGAATGATGAAAGTCATGAAACCAATATAGCTGCTTGACAAAATTTTAGCAAACTTGAGGCATATGCAATGATTTTTGATCTGATATCTTTGATTTCTGTTTGAATCTCTATGTGTTATACTCTTGGGGGTTATTAGCACACTGATTCACCCATACCTTCTCTGAAAAAAATTATTTCTTTATGCCCCTGAGGAAGTCATGAATGTACTATTCTCTGCTCTCAGGTAAATAACCATACTTGGATGTCTTTTATATGTTTTGGGGATTTATATCTGCCTCTATGCAAACTCAAGTCAAAATAAAAGTAAGAATTTAGAAAAGGCTGACTGTATCTTATCTATGCTTAGTCACATGGCTTTGTACCTTTTTTCAGTAAGGCACTCTTATCTTGCTTCCTCTGGGTTTGTCTCGAAACTAAATCTCTGCCTTTCCTCTTCCCAGAATTCTCCTACTCTGGACACTTTACCTATACTTCTTTCCTGCTACTGACCAATCAACATTTTATTAAACCAATATGAGTAACAAATCTTTACCATATACAAGAGCATTATTCCATAGCATTTGGCCTTCTTTTTTCTATTCAAAACAAAATCCCTGAGTTTAATCTCATTTGTTTAAACTCTTTTCCTGACCATTTTCCACAACAACTTGTAACCAACACTCTAAACAAAGACAAACATCATAATCCATTTTTTAATATGGGCAAAGTTTTCTAGGCTACTTTAGGTTGATTGGGGGCACTGACAATCTTATGAGGATGCCTAGAAAATTTAGAATTATGGTTAAATATTAGCTTTAGTAGTCTATGAGACTGCACAGTCTCAGCCAGTTGTCTTGAAGTTATCCTGCATGTTGGATAGCCTGAAGACCTCTCGGGGGGGGGGGGTATCACTTATTCAAACCATATTAACTTGGAAAGAATCCACAACTTCTCATCTTCTGTGGAAACAAAAGCAGGATATCTTTTCCAAAGTAAACTATTCTTAGACCCAAATTTTGAAGTCAAGATACCTTTATGTTGGTTTAGATTAAAAGCCTCCACAATCAAATACCTCTCTGTAGTTTGATCATTAACAGTCAAAAAATTCAATAATATGCAGAATCCAGGCTATATGTGCATTTTTCTTTTTACATGTCTTATAATTTTATTACTTTAAAGCCTTCTTTAAGGACCTCAACTTACTATCTTTAAATTATTCATTTAATTTATGAGTGTTTATCCCTTCTCCTATCATCAAGCCTATGTATATTTATTAAACAAAGTATGGCCCATTTAGAGGTTTTTTGGTCTGAGTCTGCCTTTATTGTGTACTTGTAATTATTTTTTAATCATTGTTTTAAACCCAACCATGTGTCTTGGTACCTTCTCTCAGTTAGACATCCTTATCTTGTTTCATCTGCATCTGGATTGTTATTGCATCTCTGCCTTTCCTCTTCCCAGAATTCTCCCAGTATTGTCTCCCTGCCTATTTTTGCTGCCTGGATACTGACCAATCAATATTTTATTCAACAAATACAAGTGACAAACCTTTACAGTGTACAAGAGAATTATCCCACAACAGTTGAAAAAGTTTAGCAGGATAGGAGAAATGGTAGCAGATCAGAGCTCAGAATTCCTTTTAAAATATACTTTGAATTTCTTAGACACAGCATACAAGCTAGAGAAATATATATATATATTATTCAGCAATAAGAGATAGAATGACTATAAGAGAATAATATGTGTAAATAGTGTAAGAATGTCATAGAAAAATATAAAAAAGTAAGATATCAAGATTTGTCATTTCTAATTAGATTGATTTATATTAGGTTGCTATAATGTTACCTAATTTAGAAACAAAAAGTTCTTTTACTTAAAAAATTTTTAAAAGATTATAAAAAAACAAATATTACAAAGAATAGAGCAATAGCTACAATGGTTTCGAAGCCTGAGATCAGACTTAGATAATTTGTAGGTATTGTGATTGATTATCAAAGGTTGAAAATATACTCTTGAAAGCATGGTGATTCTCCTGGAGTGACTCAGATATGATCTGAAACATCCTGAAACCACAAACTACTGTCCTGCTGAAAGCAGACTACTATATTATGCTTGCTTACAATGAAATAATCGGCAGAATTCTAGGAATAGGGATATAGGTTGATAATAAAATCTATTTTCTCTCTATTTAAGCCACAATCCCGAGTATGCTAGAGAAGTATTCCCAGAACAAAATGATGTGATCTGTAAGTCTTGAGAAATCATAAATATCTTTAAGATCTGTATAAATAAATTTCCTGAATTTTAATCAGTGATATTTACAAAGTCTTCCTGTCTGCGTGTCTGACTCAGTGTTCCCCTTGTTTGATCCTTACATACTCTCAGAAACATCTTCATTGTTTGGACTGGCCCCCAGCAGACACCTGCATTGTGGTAGATCTTTTACTTATTTTCTTGTTTCTACTTAATATACTAGCAGGCTACTCGAGTTATTTTCAGTACAGCAAAGCCTCTTAAAGAAGTCATAACAATTTTGGGGAAGTGGGTGTTTTGTTTGCTAGTTTTCTCAGGCCCTATGTAAAAATTTGTGCCCATGTTGGAACACCAAATTTAGTAGTTTTCTCTGAGCCATTAACCAGTTCCAAAATCACAACACAGAAACTTATTGATTATAAATGCTGGGCCTTATTTTATGCTTGTCCCAATAGCTCTTATAACTTAATTTAACCTATTTCTCTTCATAAACACTTTAGCTTAGGGATTTTTATCTTTCTTTCATTCTTGTATGTCTTACACTGTATCTGGCTGGCTGGTGGCTGCCTAGTTGACTGCCCCTGGGCATCTCTCTTTTCTATCATTCTTTGTTGTCTCTCTCCTAGATTCATTAGTCTACTTATTCTCTCTGCCTACAAGCTGTGCCTTTCCCTCTCCTACCTATTGACCTTCAGCTTCTCTTATATCAATTAAGTTCCTTAGGAAAGCAAAGCAACACATGTTTGACTATTTAATGCAGCTTATACAAATGTAAAACACCTTAACAGAGTCAAAGTAATATTCCACAACATAAAAATATAAAACATCTTTATGTATCTAAAGTAATATTCCTCAACATCCAGTTTCTTAGAACCCTTTATTGAAGATACATTTTTCTCCAAAGTATATTCTTGCTATTTTTGTTGAGTGATAAATTGCTACAGTTATGAATACTCATGTTTAGATCTTCAATTTTGTTCCACTGGTAAATACATCTATCTTTTATGGATTCACTACATTGTTTTTATAACAACTAATATATCTTGGATTCTGCAATGATAATCCCTCTAGTATTATCTTTTTCATCATGACTGTTTTGGTTATAAGAAATCTTATGTAGTTACATATGAATTTTAGTACACTTTTTCTATTTTTATGATGAAAGAGATGGCAATTACATTGGATTTGTAAATGGCTATTTGTAGAATAGCATTTTACATTATTTCTATCACACTACAAGCATGTGACATTTTTCCAATTTCTTATGCCTTTTCTTTCTCTTTCTATAGAGGTTTAAAATTTTCATTGTAGATTATTTCATCTTCTTTATTAGATTTATCCTTGTTTTATTTCCTTAAATGCTGTTTTTACTGAAAGTATACTCATGATCTCTGTCTATATTAATATTGCTGTATTAAAATGGTTATTGACTTCTGTAATCTGATTTTATAACTTGCCACATTGCTCAATTTATTTATTTCTTCTATAGATTTTGGAATCACTTGTACATGATTGTTACATCATATACAAATAGGAATAGTGCAACTTTTTTTCCTATTTGTATCCCTTTAATTTCATTTTCTGTCTTGTTGAACCAACTAGTACTTTGAGCTCAATATTGAAAATGAGTGGGAATAGTGGGCAGCTCTGTCTAGATAATTATTACAAAACCCATAACTCTCTTATTTCTTTCTTTCTTGTTATTTTGTTTTGTTTTATGAAATAGGGTTTCTCTGTAGCTAATAGCTTGTCCTGGAATATTCTCTGTAGACCAGGCTGGCCTCAACCTCACAAAGATCTGCTCACTGCCTGGCAATATAACTCTTATTTCAATGATGTTAGTTCTTCCTTTTGAATATATATTTTTGAGATCTTTAATGACAAAGGCATGTTGAAGTTTTATCAAATCCTTTTGGGGCATCTACTAAGATCATCATAATTTTTTCCTTAAGTCCATTTATGTTGTTTATTATTACATTTATTAACTTGTCTATACTGACTGAGCCATCCCTGCATCTTTGAGATAATGGTAAAAATAAATATTTTTGTTATTGTTTTGTATTTCTTTTGTAAGTATTTTGTTAAGGAATTTTTTTTTTGTTAGAGTTTTTTTTGTGTTCTTTTTTTTTATTGATAAAAGGACAATAAAGAAAGAAAAAAACAAATTTCCACCTCCTCCCAGCCTCCCATTTCCCTCCCCCTCCTCCCACTCTTCTCCCCCTCCTCCCACTCTTCTCCCCCTCCTTCCACCCCTCTCCCCTTCCCCCCACTCCTCTCCCTTTAATCTGTCTTCACAGTGATACTGGCTTGGAAGTTTTTGGTTTGTTTATTTTGTATCCTTCTCTGATTTTAGAGTCAGAATGATAACAGCCTCATTTTAGAAAAGTTTTGAATTTTTAAATTTTGATTTGTGATACATTCATTTATATATTTACTTTTCAGTTATGAATTATTTAATCTGCATTTGTGCAATTACAAAAGTGTGTTTTCTGATCATTTTATTTTTATTAAAATTATAGTAAGATAGATGGAATTATTTCAAATTTTCAGAATTGTAAAGATTTTTCTGTCCCAGATTATGGCCTACATTACAGAAAACATTTTTTAAAAAACTTTTTGAATAGTTTCAGAAGTGGTGGCTATAGATCTTTCAACACTTGGTAATATTCTGCTGTGACTTCATCTAGCTCTGATTTTTTTTTAAAGATGGGAGACCTTTTATTACTTTTTCACTGATCAGTCTGTTTATGTTGTAGTCTGTTTTGGATGCTGACTACTTTTGATTTAAACTTGGGGATTTGAATGAATCAAAACAATTTATCCATTTCTTTTTGTTTTTTATCTTAGTGAAGTACAAGTTCTGTAAGTATTTATTTATGCTATTTATATTTCTTTGATGTCTATTTTAATTCCTGACTATGGTTATTTTGATCCTCAATCTTATTCTTCTTTCAGATCTTTTTCTTTGGGATTAAGGGTCTGTTAATCTTGTTAATCTTTTCAAAAATTAAAAATAATAGAAAGAACACAAAGAGCAAAATAAATGACTTAATGAATTAACTTGATTTTTTTATTATTCTGATTTATTTGATTTTTATGTGCCTGTTTTCTAAAGAAATGGAGAAAAGAGGCATGAAGTAAGGTGGGTGTAGAGGTAGGAAACTAGAAAGGAAATTAAGGAAGGAAAGTCTAAATAAGAATATATTGTATGAATTATCTTAAAATCTTCATACTACAAGCATGGCAAATAACATTAAAACAAAAAAAATGAAACAAATTAATTAAATCTAAGCCAAACTGATGGGAAGAAATAAATAATAAAACTAACGAAGACATTGATGAAATAAAACCATAGGAATCAAAGAGTTGACTTGGCTATGTTCAAACACTATTTATCCTAAATATTGCTTCTTGTGTTTTTCTTCCCTTTTATTTGGTTGACCATAAATTATTTTAGACATTTTATGCATGAGAAAGTTTTTCTTTATCCTTCCACTCTTGTAAATTGTTTTCTGTATGTATTAGTCTAAATTATTTATCATGTACTTTTAGTAATGTTAGACAGTTATCCAGGCTCTTTGCCTTTCCAATATTCCCTTGAGTAATCATCTGTTATTCTCATTGGTTTTATTTATGTGCTGTGTTGTTTCTCTTGCTGTTTTCAATGCATTTTCTTTGTTCTGTTCATTTACTGTTTTAAATATTATCATATTTAAATATTTTGGTGTTCTGTATGGTTTTTATATGTCTGTGGGTATGTGTTTTCTTAGTTTGCCAAAGTGTTTTTCTATAATCTTGTTGAAGATTCCTGAAATTTTTCTCCTTCATCTATTTCTTTAATTTGAAGAACTGTGTCCTTTCAAAGCATCACATATTTTCTGTATGCTCCTTTCCTAATTTTTGTAATTTTTCTTATTTGCTTCTTTTATCTAGAAAATCTATCTTTGAGTCCTGCTATTTTTTCCTCTTTTATATGTTCTACTTTGAAAGTTTCTCCTTGGGTTTTCTAGTTGATTTATTCATCTGTTTTACTCTATACTTATTTCATCTTGAATCTTCTTCAGTGTTTCTGTTTATTAAATCTCCTTCTAAAATCATTGATTGTCTTCATCATTCCTTTCAGACCTATATTTGTGCTATCATAAGCATTACTTATACATTTATTCTATTTTACTTCATTCTTTGAAACTTTATTGAGCTGTTTCTGTATGTCTGCTTTAAACACCTGGAATTTTCTGATGAATTTTATGATAACTCAAAAATTACATATATATATGTGTGTGTGTGTGTGTGTGTGTGTGTGTGTGTGTGTGTGTAACTTTCGTCGGCAAACACTGCTTTAGAACTTGTGTGGTGTATAACGTCCTTCTGTCTTTGTGTTGCTTTCATTGGTTAATAAAGAAACTGATTTGGACCCGTTGATAGGGCAGAATTTAAGTAGGCAGGGAAGACAAAACTGAATTCTGGGAAAAAGAAGGGTGGGTGGAGTCAGAGTAACACCATGGATCCACTGGACACAGACACTGGGAATTTTATCTGGTAAGCCACTGCCATGTGGAGATATACAGATTAATAGAAATGGGTTAAACTAAGTTGTAAGAGTTAGCCAATAAGAAGTTAGAGCTAATGGGCCAACTAGTGATTTAATTAATACAGTTTCTGTGTGGTTATTTCAGGGTTGAGCTAGCCAGGTGGCCAGTACAAACAAGCAGGCCTTCCTCCTTGCAACACTTGTGGATTCTGAGGTAAGATATTGGCTTTATCTATCATGTATTAGGCTTTTTTTTTTCACGTGATCCGTAAAAGTGGACTTCCCTTGTCAATTCTGTGCCTGAAATGGTCATACCAAATTGGGGCAGAAGAGAAACTGTGAAGATCAAATCATGTCAAGAGGTTGGAAGTGATTTAGGTGAGGTCAGATGGATAAGGTGACTAGGCTGATACGCCAGATTTAGTCTATCTGTGGCTTAGAGATAGTTCTTTCAGTTTTGGTGGGTTTAAGAAGTGAGAATTAGCCATATTTGCATGGTTAGACCATGGAGAAGGATTTTCAGTATATACCTCAATGGAAAAGTCGGATATTATGTGGTAAGAGCCTGAAGTTTGGAATTAGACTGGGCAGTCTTCAGGAGAAGTCCAAAGGTTTGGTATGACAATGTGGGATCAGATAGTTAGACCTCACTGGGTATGTGGGACTGAGTTAAATCTTGAGGTCTGGGGAGTGTTTAGGTAGAGAAAGACTATTTCAAGTAACCCAGCTAGATCCTAGAGAAGGATATGTAAGATCCAGATGGGCATGTAGGTGGTGTATGATATATAGGAGCTTGAAGGTTTGTGTCATGCTATATGAGTCCCATGGAAACCTAGAGGATGTCATGTTACAGATATGACTGATCTAATTATCCTGAGACTCTTAATCAGTGGCCCAAGCTAGATATGGAAGCTTGGGTATGGAGTGGATGATCATGTTGTCTTACTAAGCTAAACCCAAGAAAAGAATGTATAGAATCTGGCTACAGGAGAGTTTAAATATTGTGTTTTTATTTTTATGACAGAATTGATCTACCTTATCCTAATGACAATGTGTATGGGCATTAAATTTTGATTAATTAATCTAAGATTAAATATTGTTCTTAAGAGATTACTTTGCAACACTATCAACAATAGATTGTAATCAAGTTTGCAATCAGTTCTTTTGAAATATTCCCTACAATATTCCCTCACCTACAATATCCATAAACACCACTAAGACCACAAGAAAATCACTTTTAAATAAACAATAAGGAAACAATCAAATGAAGGTATATTTTATACCTTTTTATAAACTTTGAATGACTCAAGGGCATATGAGTGATGGTTTTTAAATTTTTCTACAATTTTCTATTATTTTTACATTTAAGTGTGTGAGGGAAGAATTGTGTACTTCTTCCTTTGGTACTCTATGCACATATTCAGAGTAACTGTCAAGCAACCCATTATTAAACAGAATTCAGGTGAAAAATATTGGTGGGTTGGAATAGAAGGGTGATCATGAACTAATTGGGAAATAAATAAATAGAGCTTAGTGATTAGTAGAAGTAGAAGGCTAAAAGGGGAATGAAATCAAGAGTGTTTCTGAAGCTGTAGTTGGGCAACCAGATGAATAATGCCATTTGTTAGACAGATAATTCGAAGCAGACTATGTTTAAGAAGGATGTTTAATGATACTTTGACTCAGAGTCAGTAAATGGAAGCACCAAACCCTTCTGTTGCCCAATTTGACAATGTCAAATGCAGGATTAATACTCTTTTATTTAGCCCTTGAGTTAGTACTTCGGATAAGGCCTACTAGCCATCTGAGATCAACTACAGGCCCTTCACATCATACCTTCACAAGGGTACATAAACTAAAAGCTAATTTAGAAATTAAGGCAATAAGAAAGAACATTTGAGTGAATGTACCATTTTATAACAATTTCTAAATCAAATTTTAAATAAAAACTTTGAAAGATCTGAATATCTTTGTCATGCTTACATCTATAATTGAAGAATCTTACCCAATTTAATTTCAGAACACTAAAAAACTGTTAGAAAGCTGAAAATAGGTCAACAGTAACTGTAAAGGTAGCCTTAGAATCTAAATACAATTAAAATTGACTTGATTGATTGTCATAATGTATACTAGTAATTTCAGCATTCAGAAGCTGTGGTTGGGAGACCAACACTAAAAATGTCCAGTCTGGCTGTATAATTAGACTCTTTCTCAAAAAACAAACAAAAAATACAAGATATGCACAACATAAAAAAACCATCATCTAAAAATAATAAAGGATTACAAGTTAAAATGCAGTCGAGATTCTTATATCACATAAGCTTATGTATTGATTATTATGAAAAGAAAATGAAATCTCATTTAGTACATTATATTGAAGATGGACATAATTAGTATTCAGAGCAGTAAACTTCAGGCTCAGGAACACAAAGCCTGTGTGACAGATGTTATGCAGGATCTATTACCTCCTGTTTCCCAGGTCACCACCATACTGTCTATACACATACATTAGCACTCATACACTGGATCTCTAGATGAAAGGTTTATTTAGAATAAAAAGAGTTTTCACAGACTCTGGGAGTGGAGGAGAGGGTGGCTGAACTGGTTTTGTCCCTTAGTCAATCTGATGACTATCTTGATATATCACCATAGAATCTTTGTTAGGCGACAGATGGAGATAGAGACAGAGACCCACATTGGAGCACTGGACTGAGCTCCCAAGTTCCGGTTGAAGAGCAGAAGGAGGGAGAATATGAGCAAGGAAGTGAGGACCATGAGAGGTTGGTCCACCCACTGAGACTGTGCCTGAGCTAATGGGAGCTCACCAAATCCAGCAGGACTGGGACTGAACGAGCATGGGATCAAACTGGAACCTCTGAATGTGGCTGACAATTGAGGCAGACTGAGAAGCCAAAGTGAATGGCACTGGGATTTGATTCTACTGCATGTACTGGCTTTTTGGGATCCTAGTTTGTTCAGATGCCCAGCTTCCTAGGCCTGGATGGAGGGGGGAAGGCCTTGGACTTCCCACAAGGCAGGGTACCCTGCTCTCTCTTAGGACTGGAGGGGGAGAAAGGGTGGAGGAGTGGGAGGGAAGTGGGAGGAGGGGAGGAAGTGGAAATTTTGAAAGGTATTATTTATAAAGTATTAAAAATTATTAGAAAAAAGAATATAAGTCAACCTATTGAGTTAGAAATAATTGTTAAAGATAATTTTCTTAACTTTCTATATAATACAGTTCTAACACACATTCATTCCTCCCCTTATTATCAGTTTTCTCAATCAACACCTAAAAATCTAGTAATATACCCATAGTGTGACAAGGTTTTCCATCATCAGTTTGTAAGGCGGTTCAGAGAATATAATGAAATTATCAGAGAAGACAAGACTTCATTTAAGATAATTCAATATTCATGTACCCTAACTCACAAAATGATAAATTAGGGGATGTAATAGCAGACTTCCCTATAGTTCTGCTTGAGATATCATGCTTCATTAGTACTTTCTAAATATTTATAGACCATTAAATATTTGACATGAAGATTGGATGTATAAGGAAAGAATTTTAAAATTAGAGTGTTGAAATATTCAACTAACTGATGGAGAAGAAATTTTTAAAAATAAAGACTGCTTAAATTACAGTGTAAAACATTCCTAAATCCAGTCTTAGGTATCAAAATAATCTCATGAATTGAAAATGCTGCTTCCCAAAAAGAAGAAAAATGAAAACTGATGAACTGATTTCTGCCTTCTGTCTGTCTTTAATTCAGTGAGCACGCGTGAATAAATGCTTTGGAAGAGCCCTGAGATGGACATTCTAGCAACTGAAATGGGCACATGCTCTACTTGAAGACATTTGGATTTTTGTCTTGACTGTTGCGAAATTAGAACATAAAATTTCAAATATACTTATAATTGACATAGAGATGAGCTGTTTTGATGATTTATTAAAATTCCTTTTGATGTGTTACATGTATTCACTCCCAGAATCTCACACTTTGAAATACTCCTACTCAGTAACATACTTGGTCTCAAATTTGCACTCCTCTGCTTTTGGCTTTTCTGGTCTTACACAACTTTTGGGCCAAAGCAACAATACTCAATGCAGACTAGTTTAGAAAGTTCTTAAGTAGAAAATAGAGGAGACATTAAAACTAACTTTGACTGTTCTTTGTATATTTCATCTGATTTTTTAAATGCTTAAAAGGAACAGAATTAAGACATTTAAAGTATGAAACTGGCTAGAAAAGGAAATGCCTTTATATTATATTACAGTTTAATAATACCTCATTTTTTTTGCCAGGAAATTCAAAATTACTTACAAGCCAGAAAAAGAGAAAGGCTTTGGAGCTATCAACTAGAGGAAGACCAACCTGCCAAGTAGAGGAGGAAAGTTTTGGGGAAATTTTATCCTCAAATCAAATAATAAAGCATAGTATCCAGGTGTAACACATAGTCCTCAAGTGTATCTTGTGTAAGAGACAGAAAGAGACAGGATGATTCAAAAGATGAACAGACAGACAGACAGACAGACAGACAGAAGAAAGGCAGAAAATACAAAAGAAAAACAGAAAGAAGAGATTGAGGTAAGAAGAAAATGGAAAGAGAAAATTTATACAAAGAAGATTTGTGGAAATTGGTAAAATTTGAATATTGCATTTACATCAGAGCAGTAGCGCTGCATAAAGGGCAAATATTTTTGAGTTCGACAACCACCCAGGAGAAGAGAATGACAACATTTTTCAAACACACGTGTTAACATATTTAAGAGTCAGCCAAGCATGAAAGTACATGTTTATAATCCCAGAACTAGAAGACTGAGCTGAACTAAGACCTCAAGGCCATCTGGGATACATAGCTACACTCCACTCCAAAAACGGGAAAAAAAAGTAAAGGAAGATCAGAGAGAAGGAAGGATTTTTTCAGAAATTTTAATAACGAACTAAACACATAAAATGATAAAGAATACCACAAATATAAATAATTGGATTATTTCTATAACTCTTTAATATATTTAAATTTATTAAAAATGTGTTGACAAAGCTTATAGATTTTTGAATTAAGGCATTTTTATTTTGAAATCAAACTAGTGGGAAAAATATCACAACAAATTTATGCATGAATTGGTCCTCTCTCAATTTATGGTGGTGTATATAAAGCCATAAAAATAATGCATAAATTAGTGCATTAAATTTTAGTCTTCATTCTCAACTTGACTGTATGTTCAATCAAGTAAACACAAAATGCTTGGCACTTCTGTTGGGAATTTTCTTGATAATACAATTTCAAATAGGAAGACCTACCCTAAATGTGGATAGCATCTTCTATAGTAGCTCAGATAAAAGGACATAAAGGGGGAAGTTTTCCTTTGCCCATTTGCTCTCTCTCTCTTATTGATACATTTATCCATTCCATTGGCACAACATTCCCTTGCTACTGTTATAATCAACTTCTTCAGCATTCTAATGTAGACTGAGCATCAGTAATTAGCTTTTAAAAATCTACTAGGCCTTTGGTGCCAGATAAGATCTATAGAGACAGTCATTGTTGTGAATGGAACAAGTGCAAGACTTTTAAGCCTTTCCAGTGTAAGATAGCCATTGTTACCTTGACTGAGTCCTATAAGCTAATGTGTGTGTGAGGGGGGGAGGGTGTACTCACTGATCAGTTCTGTTCTTTCAGAGAAGCCTAGCAATCACAGTTGTACGAATTTTGATTGAAATTCTTCGTATAAAAGTAAAACTGAGTTATAATTGTGGCTGTCATTACTAGCTGCATGATCTTGGGGAAATTATTTAAGTATTTCAAGTCTCAATTCCATATCTACAAAACATGGGTAATAAACTGTTAGCATCAGAAAAGTCTTGCTGGATTAAACCCTAAGGACGAAAGAATGTAAGGTATTATGTTACAAATTGACTCAGGAGCAGCACTAAGTCTGTCTTAAATGCATTCTTTTAAAAGCACAGTGGGGTTAACAACTATGACTAAAAATTCCTAAGTAAAAGTAGATGATCAATTCCAAGATAAACAAGACTAAATGACTGACCAGATAACATTTACTTCTGTAAGCTGTATGTTTCAAATTTAAATTGAACATCCTGAAAGTCAACATAAAAAGAATATACAGACAATTAAATAAGAAACAAGATATCTATGCCTGTTGCTGAAGAGATAGGAAACTTTTCTTTCATTAAGTTCTAAAATAATTAGCTTAGAAAGCATAGACTATACTAAAAGAAATAATATCCTAAGAAAGATTGTTACAAAAGATATTGTTACAGACTTCTCAACTCTCGGAATAAAACAATTGGAATGGCATTAAAAAAATCTCTTAAAGTAGCAACTCACAAAACAAAGTAAAAATAGCTAAGCTAAGCTAGGCATTGTTCTAAAAGTCAACTTCATCCAAGAATGCAACCTCTAATATCTGTAGAATTACACTGAATGTCCCTTCAGTAATGCCACTTCTCTTAGGGGAACTTAGAGAAAAATCAAGACAGAAAACGAATAGCCCTACCAACAATTAGATTACAGCAAATGGAAATTTTCTTTATTGCTCCTTAAAGCTAGATCTTAACAAAGAGAAATGGTGAGACTTGCACAACTTTTAGTAGCTATCTTCTTAAAGGTTTTGCCTTGGGTACCTACTCAGCCTTATTCTAGTCTCTATCCTATTTGACCAAAGCAGGTAACGTGGGAATAATAACTATAAGTTAGAACTTGCTTGATACACACAGATAGACATACATATACACATACATCTTTTAGGTGGAGACTGCTCTGCTCATTTGTTTCCCAGCCACCCAGACCCATAATACACACAGTGAAACTATATTAATTATAACACTGTTTGGCCAATAGCTTATGGATAGGTTTAGCTAACTCCTACATCTTAAATTAATCCATTTCTATTAATCTGTGAATCACCATAAGGTTATGGCCTACCAGGAAGTTTCTTGCTGGCAGCTGGAGGCATCTCCCTGCCTCTGCCTTGTTTTCTCCTTTATCTCTGCTTGGAACTCCGACTTTGCTCTATTCTGTGCTGCCACAGGCCCAAAGCAGTTTCTTTATAGTTGCAGAGGACCAGCCACAGCAGAGAAGTGGGTCTTGAATCAGATGTCTGGAAGAAGAAGTGAGTACACAAACACAGGATTCTGATGCAAGCTGACAGCTATCAGCTGCAGGGCAGGTCCTCTCTCTCCCTTTCTCTTCTTTTTCTGCCCTGAACTTCAAACCTCAGTCTTTTATTGTAAATCTTATTCAACAAACTTGAATTTTTTTTTCTTGTCACAGGTTAATCATTACATGGTCAAAGCAGTTCACAAAAAGTACAAAGATTCTTTGAAATCAGAACAACATCATTCATCACCATGGTTTCCCAGTTCCTAAGCCCCATGCCAGCCACTACATATCTCCAGAGGTATAGCGTAGACAAAACATGTTTGTAGTGGCATTTAAATAGTATTTTAATAAATAAAGACTGCCTGAAGATCTGAGACTAAACAGTCCCACTGGTCAGACTTACAGACCAGATTATGGTAACACAAACCTTAATCTCAGAGCCAACTGAGATTAAAATAGTCCATATTCTGAAATAAAAAATAAATCTTAGAAAATTCAGAAAGATTGAAATAATTTAATGTATCCCATTTAAGCAGACTGAAATAACACTTAAAAACAACAACATACAAATATCTAGTAGATACACAAGCTGATGGAGATTAAACAACCCACTGCTAAATATGAATGACTCAAAAGAGAAAACAATATAAAAATACTTGGAAAAATAAAACTAAAAGCATTAGACAAGAAATACCTTTAGGGCACATTAATAGCACACCTAAGATAGCTTAAATGCTTACCTTAAAAATAAATATAAATGTATACAAATTAATTACTTACTAATGCAACTCAAGAATTTGGATCTACAAGAACAAACCAAACCACAATCCAGTAGAAAATGCAGAATATTAAGACTCATGGCAGAAATGCAGTACAAGGAATCAATAAATAACAGTGTAAAGATAAAGAAGACCCTTGGACAAACAAGCCAAAAGAAAGAAAGGGATGATTCAAATCAACATAATAGGAAATAAACAAGGAAATATCACAACAAATGGATATTATAAAGGAAGGTTTTAAAAACTTGTACTGCAGCAACCTGAGAAATCTAAAAAAAAAAAAAAAACCAATAAATTTCTTGATTCTTCCAAACTACTAGAGTAGAACCAAGAAGAGAACAATAACCTAGAGAGACCCAAAACAAGAAAGGAGGTAAGAATGTTTTATTTTACCATTCAGACTACAAAACTGTACAGGCACAGATAAATTCACAACAGAATTCTCCCAGACTCTTAAGGAGGTCTACAACATCTACTTCTTAAAATATTAAATTTGTGGGAAAGAAAATAGCTCTTCCAAACTCTTTATGAATTCAATGCTACTCTTATACCCAAATCAGGTATGTATGTTTAAAATAGAAAACTACAGGCCAAAATTTGTGATGAACTTAGATGCAAAAATAATATACTGAAAATGTGAATACATTTATATGTCAATAAAAATGTCAAACATTATCTAATTGGTTTTACCCCAAAGCTGCATTGATGGCTTAACATACATAAATTAATAAATATAATAAATAATATAAACAGGCTTTAAAGACAAAAATTACGTATTCATTTCAATAGATATATTTAAAGCCTTTATCAAAATCCAACATACTTTTATAATAAAAGTCTTGGAGACCATAGAGCTAGAGGAAATGTACCCTAAGGATATATATAGAAATCCACAGCAAACACTATCTTAAATTGAGAATAATTCAAAAATATTCCTCTAAAATAAGAACAATACAGGGCTGTTCACTCCTCCTAAAATTCATTTTTGCACTTAAAGCACTAGTTGAGCAATAAGACATGAGAAAACAATTAAGGGATAAAAATAGGAAAAGATGTCAAAGTATCCCTACATATAGATAATATGATGTTTATAAATGATCTCAACATTCCACTAGAAAAGTTCTAAAAATGTTCAGCAATTTTATATAGAAGGTGGGATGCTAATTCTATATCATCAAACACATTAAGAAAGAGATCATAAACGCATTCTTATTTATAACAACCTCTACGAAAATAAAATATCTGGGAGGAAAGCTAACAAAGATGTAAAAGATTTCTACAATGAGAAACAAGCAAACGTAAATATATTATGAATTAATAATATGAAAATTATCATTTTTCCTGAAACAGCAGATTCAATGTAATCTCAATTCTTAAAAAGTCTATAATTTTAATTATAGAAATAGAAAGCAAATAATTCTAACAATGTTTTCAGTAATGAAAAATTATTCTAAAATTCACATGAAACAATGGAAAACCAAAACAATAGCTATACTAACCCTGAGAAAAAAGAACAGTGCTGGGGGGATTACAATTCCAGGTTTCAAAATACGTTATTAAGTTATGGTATAAAAACAGTATATTACAAGAAAAAGGACTTGTAGATCAATGGAACAAAATAGAATAATCAAACATAAGTACACATGACTACAAGTCTAATATTTGATAAAGTTTAAGAAATATATACTAGAGAAAAAACACCAACTTTAATAAATAGTCCTGGGACAATGAATGTCCACACATAAAGTAAAGAACCTAGGTCAATACTTATCAATCTGAACAGAAAGTAACTCCAAATGGAACAGAGGCATCCATGTGAAACTCTGAAAGTACTAGGAGAAAACAAAGCTGGGGCTGAGATCAACAATTAACAAATGAGCCTTCAAAAATCCCAAAATTTCTATACAGCTGGGGCAGATGTCAATCGTGCATAATAGATTTTCCCCATTACACACACACACACACACACACACACACACACACACACAACTGAAAACACAGAGTCAAAGGAAATTTAAAAATCCAAATAAGAAATGGACTATGAATCTGAACAGAGAATTTTCAGTGGACATAAAACAAAAATAGCTAAGAAATATTTGATAAAGTAACCATCATCCTTATAATTTGAAAATTTAAGATTAAAAGCACTTGAAATTTGATTTATTGCAAGTCAAATCTCTAATATCAACATACCTACTGATAAAAATGCCGGGGAAAACATGGAGCAAAAAAGAATAATTACTCACTGTTGGTAGTCTGTCTGAAAATTGGTGCAGCTACTCTGGAAATCAGTGTGGATAATGTCTCTCCAAAGCTACAAGTAGATCTACCATATGACCCAACTATACAACTCCTTGACGTGTACCCAAAAGGCTCAACCTTCTGCTCCACAAACACTTCCTTAGCATTATTGATTGCTAAATGGCTAAATGTTAATTACTATAGAGCTAGGAAATGGAAATAATCTAAAGTCCCTTTAAATAACCAATAGAGACTCTAAATGTGATTCAAATACACTATGGAATACTATTCAACTGTAAAGAAAAATGGAACCATGAAATTTATAAGTAAATAGATGAAAAAAAGGAAGTATTGTATTGAATGAGATAACCCAGACCATGAAAGCAGAAAATCTCATGTTCTCTCTCATTTGCAGCCCCCAAATCTTAAGATGTGAATATAAACAAGATTAAAGCAAAAACAAAGAGACATAGAGAAAGGGGCTTTAATTTTTAGAAGGAAGAAAATATGAAAGGAGAGGGAGGGAAGAGGGCTAAAAACACTAAGAATGTTAAATCTGTTTGGATGAAAAAGATGGTTTTCAAGATAGCTTTGGTTTTATTCAAGGAATTACATAGGCAGTGTTAGATTATCTCAACTCTATAGTAGGCAGATGTTCATAATTTACTTAGAGGTATGTAATTTCTCAGTTCCATCTGTATTTTCATAATAGCTAACTTCCTGAAACTTAAGGTCTTGCTGGTATTAAAGTAATAATTATTCAGATATTAAATGGTAATAAAAATTTATGGAAGACTGTTGCAATAAAAACAGAGAGATTAGATTCAGTTCGAATACATTTCAAAAGTAAAGGTCAAAGGATATTATAGCTGAGAAAAAGAATAAGCTATCAAATTAGAAACTACAGAGTGAAGATATCAAAAGTAAGGCATTTCTAGATAAATCAATCTAACAAGATTCGGTATGGAGGATGACTACATGTTTAGTGTAGAGAATTCACCAAAAACTTAGCTATCATGGTTATTACTAAAACTGGGTAAGGCAAAACCAAGGAGTCCAAGAGCAAAGTTTGCTAGAAAGAAAAGTTTGGTGGACCCTGACTCAGTCTGATGAAAGGTAGCAAGAAGAAAAGCCTCTTTTCTGGTTTTGTGATGCTGATTGAATAAAATAAAAATAAAAATACAAAAAAAGAGTAAATCCAGATCCATTACAAAAAGCAATGAAATATTTTACAGCTTTGGAAGACAATGGACTTTGTGAAAATAGAGTAGTCTAAGCCCTCAGTGTACTCAGTAAAAAATGATAGCTATATCTCCTGTTGATTTCAAAGCCTATTAGGAACAGTTTTAATGATGCCAAGAAATAACATGAAGACTTGCCATCTTGTGCATGTTTTAGACTGCACTGAGAAACCACTGAATTAAAACTACACTTTCAGTCTGTTGTATTTTTAACTAGAAAATGTGTTTGTGGTGTGTGTGTGTGTGTGTGTGTGTGTGTGTGTGTGTGTGTGTGGTGTGCTGTGTGTGTATGAGAAAGAGAAAGAAAGACAGAGAGACAGAAGAGAGCACATGTGCTTGCTTGCTTTCTGTTATTCAGATCTTTTTTAAATGTGGCCATATGGTAAATGAGCTGTAATGTCTCAGTCTCTTAGTAGCAAAGATGGAATATGGAACAAGTCTCCAAATAGTTCAACCCAGCCATTGTGGGCCATAAAAGGGAGGAAAATATTCTATTTACCATCTTTCTCCTTGGAAAACTGCCATTTCCATAGAGGTCAGAATCCTATATCCAGTGCCAGTCGGAATTAGAACAATTTATTCAATTGTCCTTTATGAGTCCAAACAACTGTTAGATCTCTGTAGAAATTGTGTGGATCAGCAAGTATTTGGAGGAAACAGCTGTGCTTGGTCGTTACTAAACGCTGTTAACATGGCTAATGGCTCAAATACGTACAACCAAGAAAGAAGCACTGCCCTTCTCACAGGAATGGCCGCTCTGTAACTGAACTTTGGTGTTTTTTTCTTCAGTGGATGTGTGTTTTGTATGTTCACATGTGCATGTGTGCTTTGGAGATACAAGTTATCCTGAAGTGTGGCCAATTGTGGTAGTTATGTACATTTCTTCTCTGATCCTTGTTCATCCAGGAAAAAACAAAGAGTATATGTGATGCCTTTGTTTAGAAAAAAAATGGACAAAAGAGATCATCCACTATATAAAGTCCTGCTTGCTTTCTAGTACATTTCTGATTTCTCACATTGTAGATACTGATCTCTTTGAAGGTTAATTTGCTTTAAAAGTTCTAGTCAGCTTAAAACAAAACACAAAGCCATCTTGCTTTTCTGAAATGGTAACCACCAAAGAACAGAAAAGCTTATACTCCAGAAACAATAGATGGAAGTGAAGAATGGAGAAAGAGGTTGGAATAGGCTAAAACTTAAACAGGAGGATTTTTCAAAAAGTCCCTTTGTATCTATACCAAATCTGAGTGATAAACTTCAAGCTGCCATAAGGCATTCTGTAGTGGCTTCTGCATACTAAGGAGCTCCTGAAACATATTCTTTGGGCTCAGTGATATAGAATTGGCTGACAAGCATTTCAGTTAGAAGACCAGGTTAAGTTGCTAAGTTGGCACTGAAATTCTTAATGTGATTTCCAGAAAAGAAAAAAAAAAAACAGGAATATTCCGATTTGTTTAACTTGCTCTAATTGGGCAAGCTGGGGTCTCTGACTCATAGTTAGACCCTTAAGCCCTAATTCCAATCTTCTAAACTTTTCCATAGCATGGCTTTCAAGGTCTAAAGGATTGAGGATTGTTTGGCAACTGTGCCTTTAGAAGGCAAATTGAAAGGCTGCCAAAATAAACAAACAAAAAAAATGAACAAATAAATTGTTACCTTCTCCAAAGGAAGTTGTTTGTACAGACATCTGTCAAGGTATATATGGGATATTCCAAAAAAGAAAATGAAATTGACTTGTAAAAGCAGCAACAAGAAGAACTTCCACTTCTACCAAGCATACACTTAGCAAAGTCTACTCACATGCTAGCCCCTTAACCTTGAAATCTGTGGAAGCTCCTGCTTTCTTCTTGAAAGTAAAAGGAAGCATGTTTGGGGAATGCATTTGGGTCTACTTTCTGACTTGCTTGTTTTCCAACTATCATCTTTGTCTATGCACATAGCAGCAAAGAGCGCTGATTTTGCTTATTTGTTAAGGAACTACTTATTTGCAATGACTTAACTCATACTGCATGTGAGGAGTTGCCTATTGGATCTTTTGTGGTATTTTTGTTTTGCTTTACTTTAGTTTTAGTTTTGCTATCTTTTAGTAAATAGATGTGAAGTTATCATAAACTCAAGAGTATAAAAAATTTCATCAAAAGAGGATGGCCATATCTTCTACAAATTTAATAAACCAACAATGCATAGTACTGTTCCTCCAAACCCAATGAAACCTTCTTCTGTTCAGTAACAGAATAAAAATCAGCCAGGCAAGTACACAGCAAAGCCACTGAGCTAAACCACTCTGCAGGTAAAAAACAAAAAACAAAAACAAACCCCAGTTTATTGGGGAACAACCTACCAGGCTGTCTCACAAGGACAAAGAACAGTAGTAATCAGCAGGAAGACAAGCAGAGTGATGTCATTCTTAGCTTCTCCTTGGCTTGTAGTCTTCTTTATGGTCCTGCACATGAGTATGGGGTCTAATGTCATCTTTATATGAAGACCCCAGTGACACTGGATAAGGATTCATCTTAAAGACCTCATTCACTCTTAAGCATGCCATAGAAGACTTCAGGCCAAATACAGAAACATTCTGGTATTCTCAGCATCACTTCTATGGAAATAGGACTCTGACATGTGAATTTGGGAAGTGGAAGTAAGACAAGTCAGCCTAAGGCAAAGCCCCTTCATGTTTCCCACTTTTTTGAATTCTTACATCTTCCTGTCAGTTTCTGAGGAGCAAAACAGATACCACTTCTGAATTGTCACAAACACTGCAACTCAAAGAGAAATTGACTAAAGCATAAAAGAACTAGACTGTTGCCAGTCAAGACCTGTAATTGACCTTTCAGTTTTCTCTTCCACACTATCGGTTCATAGGTTTTTATTATGTGATTTGACTGTATTGATGAAGGTTCCTCTCCCATGCACCACTTTTAATTCAAACATCTCCTGTGGGCTATCCCTTTTCTTCACATAATGAATATGTGTTGCTCTCATTGGTTGATAATAAAGGCTACCTTGGCCTCTAACAAGGCAGAATATAGCTACGGGAAAAAACAAACTGAAAAATGTGAGAAGGAAGGGTGGAGTCAGGAGAGACACAAGCCAGCACCAAAGAAACAATTTGTCAGTCAGAGCAACAGACTGAGCCCCCAAGGTCTAGTTGAAGAACAGAAGGAGGAAGAAGATGAGCAAGGAAGTCTGGACCGTGAGGGGTTGTTCCACCCACTGAGACAGTGTGACTATTCTAATGGGAGTTCACCAAATCCAGATAGACCAGGACTGAATGAGCATATGATCAAACCGGACTCTCTGAATGTGGCTGAAAATGGGGGCTGACTGAGAAGCCATTGATAAAGGCACTGGGACTTGTCTCTACTGCATGTACTGGCTTTTTGGGACCTTAGTCTATTTGAATGCAAAGTTTGCTAGGCCTGGATGGGGGGGGGGGGGCTTGGGTTAAGGAGGGAGGGGGAGGGAACAGGAGAAGTGGGGAAGCGGGAGGGGAATGGGGGAGGAAGTGAATGGAAAAATAAAAAAAAAGAAACAATTTGTCAGCAAACCTGTAAATGCCATGGCCAAGTGGCAATGCATAGATTAATAGTAATAGGTTAATTTGAATGTAAGAGCTAGTTAGTAATAAGACTGAACTATAGGCCAAACATTCTGTAGTTAATATTAATTCTCTGAGTGATTATTTAGAAGTGACTTTACAGGTGGTATTGGCACACGACTTTAATCCCAGGACTCGGGAGGCAGACGCAGGCAGATCTCTATGAGTTTGAGGCCAGCCTGGTTTACAAGAGCTAGTTCCAGGACAGAGCTTCAAAGCTACAGCGAAACCCTGTCTTGAAAAACAAAAGTGACTGCAGGACAGGACTGGACAGGGAGACCTCTGTTTACAATCTTTTAAGAACATAATTGTATTTCTCATTAATTATGAATCTGATGTATTTTTCAAATAATTTTTTTCTGTTCAATATCTATGATCTCCTCATATTGTTGACCCTATCAAAGTTCAAGCTTAGCCTGAAGCCAAACTCATTTTGATTTATTGTTCTATCACAATTGTGGTGGTGTTTGAGATGTAGTTTATAATTATGGTGCATTACTGTGTTATTTATTGAAAAAGATAGAGCTCGTGCTAGTAATAACAGCTAGTAATTTAGTTTCTCATTCAAGGATACCTGACATGTGACATCATGCTTTCTATTTCCAGACTAGAGAAACAAACATAAGTCAATCTATCAATATTTTAGGGCACAATGAATTTATCCTTACCATTCTACAATGTCATTCTCTTTCTTTATTCTTTGTATGTGTGTACAAAGCAGATTTAAGAAGTACTTTTCTTGCTTTTCTAAATGAAGATGTAATCACTGGCCCAATGCAATAAGTTCTGCACCATGAGTCTAGGGGCAACCTTAAGAGTATCAAAAATATTTGCAAAACTTTCTAACTTAGCCTAAACACCCCACAAAGGAATATATTTTTTTTCAGAAACAGAAGTTTTAGCTAAAGAGTTATGCTTTTGGAATATGATACAGGCTGCAACTTGGTCATTTAACCTTAGGAAATAAGGTAAAATTTTCCTGTATACAGTTAGGAATAAATCTCTTGAAAAGAAGAAGTCATGCTGGGAATAGAATCAAATGTTGAGTCAATATTTCCCCATTCACATTTTTGTTTCCATAGAATTTTCCTGTTTAGAATAAAGTTATTGGTACATCTTGGATACTCCTGAAGCTGAACTGATTCTGCACACACAAATATCTAGTCATTCAGGTACATATTAATCGAAATTCACAAGTGACTCTTCTAGAGTGAAAAAGACAACTCATCAGTTCTATCTGTTCAGTAATCACATAAAAAATTATTGTAGAAGTATTTCAAAAAGATTCAATTGCAAGAAACAATCACCAGACAGTAATTTAAATAGAATGTTATTTACTATAGGACTTTAGGTATTTTCAAAATTATAGATATTGAGGACATACAATATCAGTATGTATGAGGACCAGGCATACATACTGAATTATAGAAAAATTTCTAATCAGTGTTCTATTGAAAGAGCCTTTTTTCCTGCTGCTATCAGAGATATTGTTATAGGTGATGGCTGCATCTAAAATTGTGTTCTGGAAGATCACTTTTCATAATGGTCATTCAAGATCACAAAAACCACAGCCTTTACTACCATATTTAGTACATTTTAGCCCAGAAAGCCTGTGACTAGTCTCTGGTAGAAAAATAAAGAAACCAATACATAACTATACTTACCTTACTGAAAGAAATCAACTGAAGTAGCAGAAACACAGGCTGTATCTCAGTTCTATATATGCTAATACATATACTTTAAAGGAAAATATTATGTTTAGTATGATAAATAAATTTTAGGAAGTTAGATTTTAATCATCCAGTCTTCATAATGCAGGGAAACAAAAGAAAGCTGAGGGTCCTCTGCCACATACTCCATGAGGGACATGTCAACCATAAACTGAAGAAGAAGAAGAAAATCATGATACTCTCAAGGAAGAAAATATACTGTACATATAAACTTTTATGTGCATTTTATAGTACACATAGATCTCACAGAAGCCATGATGTATCATAAAAACACTTATATGCCTTGGTGGAGTAGCATCCTTTGCTTTCACCCACTAAATGCCTCAGGTATTTATTTACCCCACTTTAGGTAGGAGAGCCAAAAAATGTTTTCCAGATATGTTTAAATGTGCTCTTGATGGAAAATTATAACGCAAAATTAAAGAAACATTAAAGAACAAAGTTGAATACTGTTTGCCATTAAAAAATTTATGAGAGGAGTACCGTGAGCAACAAGCACGTAGAGAAGTATCATTGAGATTTATATATAAGAATGAATGATGCTTCTCTACATAAATATATATATACATATTTTATATCATATATAATTATTCCAAGTGTATATAACTCAGAGAAATAATGATAATTTCAAAAGTGGTTCTAGGAGAGAAAACTTTAAGTAGAGAATGGAGTTGAGACTCAGAAGGATTTTCTGATAATTAATTTTAATATGTCAACTTGACTAGGCTATAAGATTTTGGCAAATACCTTTTGTAGTATACTTAGAATGATTATTATTTTAACATGTGAATTAACAGACTGAGTAAGTTAATTGTTCTTTTTGGTTTGGGTAGTCGGCAGCTAGTCAACTGAAGACATGGTCAGGGTACTCCACCTGCCTGTCTGTTAAACTAGGATACTATATAGTTCAAGATTTTGGGTTACATCATGAATCAACAGGTCCACCACTCATTAGGCCTACAGACAAACTGGAGTTACACATTGTTTTCTTGTGTCTAGCTTGCAAATTGTAAGCTGACATTTGTTACTGGCCTTGATTATCTGACCCCATTCCTTATACTAATTATCTACTTCTTATATCCTATATCCTGTTGGTCCTCTTTCTCTGATTTTAATCCAAGTGAGTATAAATATTAATCTGTGAACTTGAATAATTCAGTTCACTTCTCTTAGCCTCAGTTTTTATGATTGTGAAAATGAGGTATGAGGTTTATGGAAACTCCTATGTCTTCAGAGTATTGTTGTCCTGAAGAGATAAAAGTTTGGTAGTATTATTGAATATAAGTTATAAAGAATATAGGTAGTTAAAAATGTGTCCTCCTTACCATCACATCTATCATGGATTACTGGGGAAAAGTATCCACCACCATTTCTGTTGTTCTACTTCAAAGAATGATTTATTTATATTGTGGTCCACTTGATAAAACATTTTCCATATCACCCAGTTGAAACAGTGGTGATTATTTATGGTTGCATCATTCAGAAAGAAATTTAGAAGAGTTAAACACTCAATTTTCAACATAATTTTTATGCTGATAAACATTAATTTTAATTGAAAAATCAAAAAAAACAATTATTGGATATTAAAAGGAGACTTTCAATGTCAAAATATAGGCATTAGATTCTTATTAGTCAATGGGAGTAATTAAAGAGTTGAGTAGAGAATCACAGTAAATACCCACAAAGTCAAGTTGGCAATTCATTCCATTAGATTTCTTTAAAGTTCCATAAACTAGAAGATATAGAGTTTTATTTCTTAATGAAATATTCATCTTCCATAAGGATCCATCACTTTCACAAACAATGCTCTTGGCTAAAAGCATTAGAAGTAAGAGAAATGCAAAACAGATATTAAAAAGAAATTACAACTCAGTAAATTCTCTTTCCTGTCTTGTCCTGTTTGCTCTTTCACTGTTTGCTGTTGTTAATTCCAAAAGCCAGATTTTCTTTCCTCTCTTCATTCCGCTCATAACTGAAACATGGGTAACTTATTCTGACACAAAGACTCTGGGGGAAAAAGATTCTGGGCCCTAGACTTAAATTCTATTTTGAAGTCCTCCTGAACCAAATTCATCCACTTCTGAAAACATACAGTAATAAAATTGTGAAGGCATTATTAAATCTCTGTATAATCCACAGCTGTTTAAACACATCTAAAGAGAAAGGGGGTTTCTTCCTCTCTTAGATTTAGATTAGCATGCAGGCATGAATATTGCCATAAAGTAGTAATGAAGATATTATCCTTGAATACAAATAAATTAGTAAAAATTAAAAACCCAAATACCTTAAAGAACACATGCCTCCTAGAGTTATTTATCAAAAGTTAATCATAGAATCTCACTTCTATGATATCACCAGTGTAAAGTCATATTTTTTTAAATTATTGAGTTTAACATTATACACTATATGCCACATTATTTAATAAAATATTTTTTAAATAATATGTATTGTTATAAATTACTTTTGAAAAATTCCTAACAAGTTCTTGAAAGGCCATTAAGAAGTCCCAAAGGAAAAGTGCAATTTTGCTTCCCAAAGGTTCAGAACATATTTGACTGAAGAACTTTTTCTTACACAAGAACATACCTTAATTAATATCACACCTGAAGCTTCTGTAGAGGAGTTTAAAACTGCAGGTTTGGTATCCCATCTCACCTTTGCCTGCACTCATATGTCCCAATATCATAAATTCATTTAGGTGGGGAACATTTTCTCTTTTTTGAAAATAACGCTCCAAAATCAACTTCCTTTCACTGTCACTTGCTATTAAAAACATTCCTCAATGCTATTCTTTGCTAAGAGACAATTTATCCAATCAACTAGTTGAAAACAGAAAGGTAAAATTGAAAATAACTACATTCATCTTTGCTTCTTCCTTTGCAATAGTGTGACTTCGGGTATTTGGAAAGTTCTCATTTTCCCTTAGTATCCTGCGCTCTATAATGTGAGTGCAATTGTAACACTTGTACTAACATTCAAGTGAGCCAAGCCTAAAGCGATGTGTCTGACAGGTAACATGTATTTAGATCACCAAATAAATGAGCTAATATATGAATCACTCCTCTCAATCTCATTTGATGTTTCCTGTACTTTTCAAGTTTTCCCTTAAGGTAAGACTACAATGTATATTCTTAGAGGCAAACTTACTAACAGAACTGCACTAAAATGATATACATTATGTATCCTTTGCAGTTCCAAACCCAATCTCATGCCTTATTCCCTGTTATTTTCTGTGCCAGTCATGTTGGGCCTTTGAAAGTTCTTTCAGTGGGTAGCACATGCTATTCCTTGTGTCTGAGACACTCTTCCTGTCTCCTGTTTTTCTTAATCATAATCATATTAAGGTGGAAAAAAACACCTTCTTTAGAATGTTCTCGTAAAATTAATTCTATCAGTGTAATTAGGAACAATTTTACATATTTACTAAGGAGGGTGTGAAGATTTGGTAACTTCACTTCTTCGAAGTATATTAGAGAATTCCTCTGTTCCCTTCTATTTGACCAGTAGTTTGTGATAGAAAAGCTCTCTTCTTGAGAAACTTCTCCTTTGCCCTGTGGATAATCTTCTTCATGATTTATGATATCATAGGAACTTATTCTAGGTATGAGTAACTCAGCCCTGAAAGAGATGGAAGTTTGACAAGGAAAATTAATGGAACTTTTCCCACAATTACTTTGGACCTTAGGCAAGAGATGACACCAAACACTGTACAGAGAACATAATAGAATCTGATATTCTCTCATTTTGGATACAGTATGGCAAAGAAATCTCAGAGCTCCTCCAGACTGTGAAATTTAACCTTCTTCACTGTTGCCACAAAATCTAATGGCTGTGTTTTGACCTTTTAGGTGACCTGTGCTTGTCTTGTCCACTGGCATTAGAAAGTGAGGACCTGAAAGAATGGGGCAGACAATAGTCTAATGCTGTAGATGAACTTACTTCAGTTTCAGTGGACTTTTCTGTACAAATGAAAAAAAAAGAAAAGAAACAATGATCTATAGAAGGTTATTTGGGTTCAGAAAGAGCAGGCCTGTCTCAACTGCCTGGCTCCTGTTGCGAGTTATATCTGGGAAAGTGCAGAAGGTCATATCCAGATTCAGGGTACATTGATCAGATGGGGTTCTATAGTTATTTTCTGATATAAAATCAGAATATTCATAACCTATAAATTAAATGCAAATGTTTGTCAAAGGAGGTATGAATTACATCCAAGAACAACCCAGGGAACAAAACTCACCTGAGGTAAAAAGGCCCTCTGCTTTTTTCCTGCACCTCTTTCATGGTCCCAGGCATTTGTCAGCATGTGTCATTCTTTTGACCAGGACAGCAGTGTGGTTCTGGAGAGCTATTACTATGTATCAAGACCTCCTAAGGCCTAGCCCCAGTTTATTTTCCTGGCAAAGTTCAAAGAGAAAGGAAATCTCTTTTGGGCCTAGAAGCTGGTGATGTGAAACTTGGTAGAGATCCAAAAAGGAAGATATCTTTCTTGATACTGCACCTGCTGCAGAAATGAACTCCTTCTGTTTCTATTTTTTTTAAATAATTTATGAAGTTCTAAATCTTTGTAACTCTGGTCTGCTGTGACTCCTTCCAGGTCTGAGATTGTTTCATACAGAAATATTTGTTCTATCCCGTCAATCCCCTTTGTGATGAGTTTGTTTAAATTTCTGATATTATCTTGATCTACCCTTACTGGTTTTGGATGAATCTTGGAATTCAACTATTTCTTTTAGATTTTCTAACTTAATGTAATATAGGCTTTTAACATATTCACTTTTAATATTCTGAAATCTTGATACCTAGCATACTGTTTCTCCATTCATCTCTAATTCTACTAATTTGAAACATCTATTTCTCTCTTTTGTTTAATTAGGAAGAAGAGAATATGTGTCTCATTTGTATATCTTCTTAAAGAAATCATTTCTTAGATTTGTTGATTCTTTGCATTGTTTTCTTTCGATCTGTTTCATTAATTTCTACTCTGATTTTGTTGTTTCTATCTATCTACTGAGTTTGAGATTGGTTGATTCTTCTATTTTGAAAATCTTGAATTAGTATACATGTTATACTTTATTTCTTTTAAAGTTTCTTATGATTGCCTTTTATGCTAGGATGTGGTCTGTTTTAGAAAAACTTCAATGTTCTGAGGAGCACAATGTAAATTCTTTGGTGCTTGCATGGAACATTCCACAGATATGTGTTAGGTCTTAGTTTTAGAATATCATTTAGTCCTCTTTATTCTTTTGTTCAGATTACTTAACTATTAGAGAAAGTAGAATATTCAAATAATCAACTAATGTGTCGGAGTTAATTTGTGGCTTTAAGTTAAGTAGCACCTTGTTTCTAAAATTGGATGAAACAGTTTGGTGCCCTTAAGTATAGAATAATAATGTCTTCTTTGTTAATTGTTGCAATAACTAACATATTCTTCATTAGCATTTCTGAATTATTTTGGCTTATGTCTATTTTTGTCAGATATTAAGATAGTGATACTAGCTTGGCCCCTAGTCCCATTGTCATAAAATACTTTCTCCCTATCCGTTGAGTTTATTTGAAGTTAGAGTGAGTTTCTTGTAGAAAACAGAAAACTATATTTTGCTTTTTACTCACTCAACTAACCTGTTCATTTTGATTGAGGAACTTACATTGTTAATTTTAAAAGTTACTATCGAAAGATGTATATTTGGCGTTTTTTCTTTTCATGTTCTTAATCATAATGTGTGTTTCAGTAGTTGTAGCTTCATTTGCTTTCTTTCTATTTTCTCTTGTTTACCTCTCTCTTCATTTCAAAGTTATTTTTTTTTCAGTATTCTCTGTAGGACTTGTTTGATAGGCATTAATTCTGTTAGCTTATTTATGCAAAGAAAAGGTTTCCCTTCCCTTTCAACTATGATAAATTTGCTTTGTACAGTAGTCTCAGTTGGCATCCATGGTACTTTATAACTTAAAAGGCACTGCTCTAGCTTTTTCTGTCTTTTATAGAAATTGAGGAATAAACAGTCATTCTGATGGTTGCTACCTTTTATATGACTAATGGTTCTTTTCTCTTGCTATCAGTACCCTCTTTGTTCTGTATGTTTAACGTTTTAAATATAATGTCTAGTCAGGATTTTCTTTTCTGTCACTGTAAATGGGGTGTTTTGTGCTCAGTTTATATGTGTTTCTTCCTTTGGGGAAAGTTTTCTAATGTGATCCTCTTTAAGTTCTGGCAATGTCATTAACTTGAGACTTTTTTTCCTCATCTATGCGTATAATTTAAAGATTTTTGTCTTTTCATGATGTGGTAGTTTGAGTGATATACCCCCACATTCTCAAACATTTGAATGTCTTGAATTTTCCCTTCTGGGTTTTGGTTTTACTTTTGTCCAAAATTTTCTTTCTGTATTACAAATCTTCCTTTTTGAATGGTAATATATATTTTGTATCATTATATGATGGAAGTATGTAATTTGGTTTCGGATTTTTACAGGAGTTTACAATGAATAGATTTCCTAAGTTTCAGAGGAGACTGAATTTTCAACAATGAATTGATTTCCTGAGTTGTAGATGAGACTGGTTTTTCAACAATGTAGATACTGTAAAACATTATGGGATTTTTGAAATAGGACATAATTCAGTTTCCAGTATGATATAGTCATGAGACTATGGGGGCAGAAAATAGAATGTAATAATGTGAGATTTTCCCTATAGTCATGGGCTTTTGATTACTTAGTTCCAAGTTATTAGTATTGTTTCGACATTTTGACAGGTATGACCAAGCCTTTTTTCCCCCTTCTTTCCTGTTCATACCCTATGTCATCAGATTTAACACTTCCTTTTCCATTATTCCTTGTGAATTATTTATATTAGTGAATTCTCTGTTTTATTTGTTTCTTTGTTTCTTATATAATTACATTGATTATTAATTCTTTTTCTTCTTCCACATGCTCCTACATACCCCACCTTTATCTTTATCAGATTCATAACCTGTTTTTTCATTAATTGTTGTTACATGCATATATGTATATGTGTACAAATGCATGTGTTTTTTTCTCCCTTCCTTTCTGCCTCTCCCTTTCTTCCATCCTTTCTCTTTCTTTCTTTCTTTCTTTCTTTCTTTCTTTCTTTCTTTCTTTCTTTCTTTTTATTTTTGATAGTTTAAGAAGGTTTGGCTATAGATGCTCAAAAGTCATAGAATTCGACTGTGGCTCATCTGGACCTGGTTGTTTTCTTTATTTGGAAGACTTTTTATTAATATCTCAATCCCTTTTGCTGTTGTTGTTGTTCAGGTTGTTGGCTTGTTGACTTCTTGGTTAATTTTATTGGTTTGAATGAATCTAGAAATTCATCAATTTTTTTAGGTTTTCCAAATTGATGGAGTAGATGTTTTTAAACTACTAATACCTTATAATATTCTGAGTTTCTTTAGTGTTTGCTTTAATGTGTCCCTGTTTATTTCTGATTCTCTTGCTTTCATTTGTTTATTTCTCCCTTCCTCTGCTTTCCTTTTTGTGTCTCTCTCTGTCTTCTCTCTCTCCCTCCCTCCCTCGTTCCCTCCCTCCCTCCCTCCCTTTCTCATATTTAGGTGGACCACTGATCTTTCAAGACACTTCATCTTATCACAGAACCAGCTCTTTATTTAATCTTTTCAATCTATTTTCATCTCTCATATATTAATATGTTACATCCAAACCAGTTTCCTCTTCCTCCTCCCCTTCTAGTTCATCTCTGTCCTCCATTTCCCTTCAGAAAAGTGCAGTCCTCTCAGAAATACCAATCAAACATGGTTCAGAAGGGTGCAATAAGACTAGGCACCTCCCCTCATATTATAACTGCAGCCTCGTATTATAAGGCAACCCATTAGGAGGAAAGGCATCCCAAAAGCTGACAAATGAGTCAGAAACAGTCCCTGCTCCTGATGTTAGGAGACCCACAGGAAGACCAAACTATCTAACAATAACATATATGCAGAGGGCCTAGGTCAGACCCATGCAGGTTACCTGAGTGTTGAGATTCAACTTTTTGATTTATTGATTATTTGTCTTGTTTTTTATTAATTTGTGTTTGAACACTGTTTGTATGATTTGTGTATTTAATGCGATCAAATTGGTTTGGATTTCAATTTTCATTTTTTTTCAAATTTTTGAGCTGTATTATCAATCCATTAATTTGTACACATTCCTCTGTATGTGTGTGCTTTAATGTAGGCACTTAGAGATATAAATTCTCTTGTAAGACTATTATCAATGTGTTCCAGCTGTTTTGTTGTGTTGTTTTCATATTCAATTAGTTACAGAACATTTTTTTTTCTTTTTTCCTTGATTTCTTCTTTGACCCATTCATCATTCAGTAGTGGGTTGTTAAATCTCCATGAGTTTATGGATTTTCCTAATGATTTGTTCATTATTATACGTTTTAAGTTTTATTGTGGTGTGGCCAGATAGGATATACAAATATTTCAATCTTTTTTTAATTTGTAAAGGTTTGTTGTGTCCCATACCATGGTCTATTTTATAAGTGCTTCTGTTGAGTAGAATATGCATTATTTGGTGTTTCAGTTAAATATTCTGCAGTTAATTTTTAAATCCTTTTGATGAATCATGTTGTTTAATTCTAATGTTCCTCATGGTATTTTTCCAGATGACCTATTTGTTGGAGAAAGTGTGATATTAAGATTATCTACTATTAATATGTACATTTATTAAATTGGGTTCAACAAAGTTGAGTGTATGTATGTTTAGGGTTATAATATCTTCTTTGTTAATGGGTCCCTTGATAAGAATGATCACTGTTAGTTGGAGGTCTAACTATATTAGATATTAGTATAGAGATACCTGCTTTCCTTATGGTCCCATTTGAGTTCTTTTGTCCACCCTTTTATTGTAAAATAGTGCCTTTCTTGTACTATATGCTTCTTGTATATGAAAGATAGATGAATTTTGTTTCTTGATCCTCCATTCATCCTGTGCCTTTTGAAGGAATAATTGGAGACTTTAATATACAAAGTTATAATCATATGGTTTGTATTAATTATGCATATTCCAGTCTTTTCTGAAGTATTGATTTTGATAAATTTGGATTTTTTGTGTGAGTTTTTTTATTCCTACAGCTTTCAATACACTTCTTTGTTTTGTATACTTAATTATATCTATGGGGGATTTTCATTTCTGATTTTCTATATTTGGTATTTTTTTTACTTTTCTTGTATTGACTAGACCCTGCAGAAGGATATACAGAATCTGACTAGATAGAGAGCCTGTATGTGGTGTCCATACTTTTAAATAAACATAAAATAATTTCCACCTGATGCCTTCCCCTTTCCTTTCTTTCTTCTTCCTGGTTCTACAGTCATGAGTTACCAAACAAAGGTGTTCCCATTATCTTACTACCCTAGCTTTTTTATATTTTTGTGTATTTCTTTTGTCTAGAATATTAAGGAAGATTTGCTTGTTTACTGATAAGTGCATATAGTGATATTAGCTGTGTCTTAGATTTGAGGGCAATATTATTAGCATCTACTGTAGCCCAGCAGGCAATACAATGAGACTAAGCTTAGTAACAAGAATCTCATACCTTTCTCTTTTCCTTGCATTTTACTAGCTCTGCTATTCTATAATAAAGGGTGTAGTGATCGATTTCAATTATTGAGGCAGGGAATGAACATGGCAACATGTTGTTAGGTCTCTCCACTTAACATGTATTATGCATTTTTCAGAGTGTGTGTTGTCAACTACTCTTTATAAGTCTACCATTGCTTTCATTTTAAAAGAGGACACTGAGATTGACTTACTTAACAACTTGTAATAACTGAAGATTATAATTGATTTCTGATTCTAAAATTCCATTCTCTACATTCTTTATTCTCTTTGCAATGTTCCTACTCTACTGTCAAAACTTCCCATCCACTACTTTTTATTGTTTTTACCCCATATCAGTCCTTCAAAATAGTAATAATTTTAAGCCCCATTTCTTTTTATGTGTCTTATTCATTAAAAAGTAGACATTTCTAAGTCATTTCAATGGCAGCAAAATCATTTTTATTGATTTCCACAAAAATGATAGTAATGTCTCAACAGGCACTCTGAAAAGTTTGTATATTATAGAGGAAATCTGTTTAAACTGCAGACTCATGCTGTGGTGTTATTCACTACTGCTTCTCAATCTGCTCTCCTGGAGTTATGAATGACAACCTATAAAAGTTCTTGAAAAATTAAAACTGGGGACAAATGCTTAGAGTCTTTATTGCTGTGATGAAAAAATGACCAAAAGCAACTTGGGGAGAAAGGTGTTTATTTTATGTCATGACAGTCAGGTCATATGCAATCAACAAGAAAAATCAGGCCAGGACTTCCAGGAAGGAACCTAGAAGGAGTAAATGAAGCAGAGGCAGTGGAGGAATGCTGCTTACTGTCTTACTCATTTTGCTTTCCTATGCACCCAAGGATTACCTTCCAAGAGATGGTACTACTCAAAGATCACTGAACCCTTCCACAGCAATCACCGATCACAATAAATGACTCACACGCTAGCCTACAAGGAAATCTTATGAAGCCATTTTCTCATTTGAAGTTCCCTCTTCTCAGATAATCAAATCATGTATCATACTGACAAAAGCAAAACAAAACAAACAAAAAAATGGGACATGGGCCTTCATTTATTTTCCCAATATAAACTTAATTTTATTGTATTTAGACTTCATACTGTACCCTAGGAATGGAATAAGTCACAGTATCTGCCCTCATGAGTAACGCTTACTAATATATACAAAGAAAACACACCAGTAATTAAAATAAAATACTGAGTACTATGATAGTTTAGTGTAGGATGTTAGAGAAGAAGAAAACTCTCAGATACAAGATTGATTTGAGTTAGTGTTCCAAATTTTAGGATACATGTTATGATTTGAATCTAAATGTCTTCCGTATCAGTGCTGGTAGCATTATATTTGAAGGTGGCATAATCTTTAGGAGATAGAGTGGCTGGTGGAGATAGGCTATTTGTGGGTAGCCAGGTGTGTGTTGTAGAGCTTCTCTGCTTTCTGTCTGCCACAGTGAGAGTATAGCCTCTTCAAGTTCCCACCTTCTCTATGTGTTTTCTTACAGGACTTCCTCATTCTGATGGGCTGAGCCTATGCTGAAATCAGGAGCTAAACAAATCTCTTCATCCTATAAGCTGATTCTATCAGCTATTTTGCCCCACCAACAATAAAATCGACTAACACAATATAGTAAAAGAAAGGTGTGAGGGGTAAGGTCACATTATAAGGCACACTGAATATTTTTCTACTTGTTCCTTTCAATTGTTTTTATTTACTGAGTATCAAATTAACTTTTATTTCACTAAATTAAAGTAGTAATTAATTCACTGTGCTCTTAAATATGTAACTTAATGGATGTTCTTAAAGTGCTGAATACTGCTCTCTGTAGAGTATATTTTACAGTTACTACTCATTCACAAGCCTGAGAGCATAGTGATCCAGATACTCAACCAAAGGTCAGATCAGGAGTTTAGTGACTGTTCAAGTGGATTCTATGCTTTGTCTGAAAGCTGAGTTTCCAATTGAAGGGACTTGAGAAAGTGTACCAGGGAAGAGTTGGATTGTTTCTTGTGACTCAGTTTCAAAAAATGTATTAGTCTTACTTCTTCATCCAATGAGAAACTATCCAGCCACTGTTATTTGGAGTTTTTCTGATTATGACAGCTTCTAGATCTAAGATATTTCACTTAGAGGCCAAATATAGCCAGTGAAGTGTGGATAGGATACCAGTAGAATTAAATATTACTTAAACTTATTTTAAATTGAAATGGATACATGACCACCAACTATGATACTGACCTGAACAGCCCGGTTATTATCAAAAGCCCTTATTGTAGGCATTTATGGTGTTCATCATACTATTACTTCGCTTTAACCTGGCTCATGTAGCATCAACTCCAGTTCTCTGATAACTCATTTCTTATGGGTGTGGCAGACTATTTCACAAATAAAATATGTCAGTATCTGACATCTTAGTGAATAATTAGGCCAAGATTCTCATTTCAGAAATGTAAAAGTCACCCTAACTGATCAAAAAGGTTAAATTTCCCTTGAAAATTAGACAAATATTTGAAATTCAAGTTACTTTCTTTCTTTGATTAAGCTCACCCTCTGGTTGCTGCTATAGTGAAATCTAAACTCATATCAAAAGTGCACAGCAAGCACACAGTAGGCTCCCACCAAGGCTTCTAGTACGACAAGGAGTGGTCATGGCTGAGAGCTCTGCCACTGTTATCTCCACGCCTACAACTCCATTGGAACTGAAGCTGCCCTTCTGAAAACTCAGTTCTTAAAACCTTGGCACATTTGGGGGTTTTCCTTGGATATAAAAATCCTTTACACCCTTATGCTCAAAAATGTATATTTTTTCTCCTAAAAAAAGTGAGCAGCAGTTACAACCAAGGAAGTTGTAAATGACTTAAGCTGCAGATGGGAAGGCTCCATGGTCGAATTCATTTCAGTTACTGCGCTTTTAGAACAGGAGGACGTTTGCAATCCAGCTGTATGAATTTAAGATCATGTCTATTGGACAGATGTAATTTTGTTATCTGTCTTTGAAAGTTGAACTAAAGCCCATTTGAAGTAATGAGTATGCTTAACCATCCCCACACACATACATACCCACACGTTCACGCTGGTGTCAAAGAGATGTCCTGTCTCTCTCTCTTATCACGTTTGCAAAATTCCATAGGCAATTGTCTTGGGATGGGCAAGTGCACGTAAGTAGATTCTATTATAATTATAAAACATTTTGGGTATTTTTTGAAGACACAGTAACTTTCTTTCTGTGCTTCTAGTCAGGTCAATTCCAGTGATTTTACCATTAAAACCTTCCAGAAAATCCCAAGCTCTCTTGCATGTAAATATCATTACATCTAAAATATATGAAATCTCCAAAAAATCATAAAAGAATAAATGATCAAACTTAGACAAAATTTAGAGTCACCCTTGAACATACATCATCGTTTGTCTTTATCAAGCATGTGCACCAATGTGGATATGAACCAACAACAAAAACAGGATAGAAAGGAAACAGCAGGCATCAGGAAAAAATAGAAGAAACAGGTTGATTGGTGAAAACTATTAAGAATAGACTTTACCCATTATCTTAAGTAATATCTAAAATTCTTATAGACATAGAACAAATTCCATAGGAAGCAGAGTTCCAACGGGCTCTGATAATGAATGTCCTATGTGAGTTTATAGGGAGGAAGAAATATAAGGGGTAGTGACCAGAGAAGCCTTATGGAGACCAGACAACTTGTGATGCTTCTGTTTAGATCTTAATATTGAAGCAGCTGCTATCTAAATAGTGTATTTCCACGTTCAAATTTGTCCCCATATAATTTCCTGTCAACAGGTTTTTCTCTTTGCCCACATTTAAAATAACACACTCTATAAAGATCTGACATGAATATTTCAATTGTGAAATAGATTCAAAGTAAATGTACAATTCAGCATACAATAAACATTTAAAAATCCCTGAAGTTATATGTTATGTATTCAAAAAAGAAAGAAATTTTATTATTCTTTTCTTTCAAAGTAAGAACAGTATCTAGTGCCTCAAAATGTGGGTCCAGAGCAGTACTGTGTAAACTAGCAACAATTGACTGAACTGGAATGAGAATGACATACATTTTCCCATATCATCCCTTTTTACTGTTTTAGTATTAATTTCCTAAAATTTATTAAAATGTGAAATTTATGTTGGCTAGTTTTATGTCAACTTTACTTAAGTTAGATTCATTGGAGAAGAGGAAACCTCAATTGAGAAAATGACTAGTTTGGATCAGGTTATAACCAGGCTTGTGTGAGTGTTTTCTTAGTTAATGACTTACAGGAGGGGGAACCAACCCATAGTGGTAACAGCATCGCTGGGCTGATGGTCCTGGGTTCTACAAGAAAGAAGGATGTACAAGAAAGTCATGATTACTAAGACATTAAGCAGTAAACCCTGATGGTCTCTGCATCAGCTCTCACCTCCAGGTTCCTATACAGTTTAAATTTCAACCCTGATTTCCATCAATGTACTGTGACACAGGATATCTAAGCCAAATTATCCCTTTCCCCCGCAAAGTTGTTTTTGGTAACTGAGTTTTGTCACAGAAGGAGAAACTGTACTTGACCAGAATCAAGCTTTAAAAATGCATGGCACATAGAGAAAGATATTGAGAAGCAAGACTCACGCAAGATTTTCTCAGAGGCCCCGAAGAAAGGACAAGGGGAACTTTAGTTCTGTATCCTTGTCCAGGAGGACATGTGGCAAGGCTGACTAGGGACGGTGCATCAGGAGAGTTAAGATTCTGGCTTCTGGGAATGTCACTGGCTGAGGTATACTGTGTTCTCTTTGTCAACATTGTATGAATTAGCTTACTGTTGACCATGTTCATTTTCTCCCTGAAAATAGCATATACAATGCTTTACTTCTTAATAAACTTACTTCACAGGCACATGACAAAGTTTGTTCAAGACCTCCTGATCCCAGATTTTATCTTCTCTAACTCCTATCTTCTCTATCTTTCTTATCCCTTGGCACCTCTATTCCATGTCAACATAATTACTAATACAAAGTGATAAGTCTCTGATTCGGATTATATTGAATGGACAGGTTAAGTTTGAAAAACATGACATCATGAAACTACTAAATAATTTTTCCTCCATGAACATGGAAAATCTATCCAAATAATTTGTAAGTTGTCTTTAACTTTAATCATTGTTTATAGTTTTTATATTTTGTTTATATTTATGCTGCTAGATTTATATCAGTGAATCTATTTTTGGTGTTAGTATACATATTTCTGCTGTGAACCTGTAATTTGGAGTTTTAGGCGCTGTTGGAAGAAGAACAGAGTGAAGCATTATACTATCTTTTGGGATAAAAGGGCAAAAGCAGAAAGTGTTTATTTTATGATACATCCTGACATTACTTTGAATAAGTTGCTTTGCTATAAACATATATCTTACATTAATATGGATGCATACATGTAAATATATATAATCACAATATACTCAATTCCTTTAGCATTGCTTGTGTTCATAATTTCACAGAATTTACCTGTGGGGATTAGATAGTCTGTTAAGGAACAAGAAGACCAATTTTGCTTCTGTCAGCAGTCATCTCTTCACCAGGGTGGGGCACTTGTGAGATAGCCCACACTACTGTTATCATGTCATTTCTTAATGAAAAAGTTGACGACAGCTATCCTGCTTGAGTAAAGAACAGGGTAAAATAGTGCCATAAAAATAATCAAATAAATAACCCAAAGACTTGATCGAAAGCATTTGACACCAGCAGAATGAGAGTTAGTTTTCAGTTTATATACAAATATTATCAGAATTATATTCTTTCACCAATTTTCTATTCTTCCTTGAATCCATCTTATCTATCATGCAATTTTCTAATTATAACTGACAAATAGAAAGTACTTGTCTTTGGGTTAAGGCATATAAATTATTTTGGTTAACAATATAAAGGATAAGTAACAGAGTGCCAATTTTTTACCCATGTGTTAAGAAGCCTTGTGTATTTGTACTTGTCCTCTTGCGATTCTGGACTGGATAAGAAATGTCTCTCTTTTTTTTAATTTATTTATTTATTAAGGATTTCTGCCTCCTCCCCGCAACCGCCTCCCATTTCCCTCCCCCTCCCCCGATCAAGTCACCCTCCCTCATCTGCTCCAAGAGCAATCAGGGTTCCCTGACCTGTGGGAAGCCCAAGGACCGCCCACCTCTATCCAGGTCTCCTAAGGTGAGCATCCAAACTGCCTAGGCTCCCCCAAAGCCAGTACGTGCAGTAGGATCAAAAACACACTGCGATTGTTCTTGAGTTCTCAGTATTCCTCATTGTCCTCTATGTTCAGCTAGTCCGGATTTATCCCATGCTTTTTCAGACCCAGGCCAGCTTGCCTTGGTGAGTTCCCGATAGAACATCCCCATTGTCTCAGTGTGTGGGTGCGCCCCTCGCGGTCCTGAGTTCCTTGCTCGTTCTCCCGTCTCCTTCTGCTCCTGATTTGGACCTTGAGATTTCTGTCCCCTGCTCCTCTGTCTCTGTCTCCTTTCATCGCCTGATGAAGGTTAATATTCATGAGGATGCCTATGTGTTTGTCTTTGGGTTCACCTTCTTACTTAGCTTCTCTAGGAACATGCATTATAAGCCCAATGTCCTTTATTTATGGCTAGAAACCAAATAAGTGAGTACATCCCATGTTCCTCTTTTTGGGTCTGGCTTACCTCACTCAGGATAGTGTTTTCTATTTCCATCCATTTGTATGCAAAATTCAAGAAGCAAATCAAGACAACTTTAAGATACCATCTTACACCTGTCAGAATGGCTAAAATAAAAAACACCAATGATAGCCTTTGCTGGAGAGGTTGTGGAGAAAGGGGCCACTCACCCATTGCTGGTGGGAATGCAAACTTGTGCAACCTCTCGGGAAAGCAGTGTTTCGGTTTCTCAGGAAATTCGGGATCAACCTACCCCTGGATCCAGCAATACCACTCTTGGGAATATACCCAAGAGAGGCCCTATCATACAACAAAAGTATATGCTCAACTATGTTCATGGCAGCATTGTTTGTAATATCCAGAACCTGGAAACAACCTAGATGCCCTTCAACGGAAGAATGGATGAAGAAAGTATGGAATATATACATATTAGAGTATTACTCAGCAGTAAAAAACAAGAAATGTCTCTTTTTTGCTTGCTTTTTTGATCTGATCATGAAGGACCATGTGGACCAGATATTTATCAGTCACTAACAGTGAAACTGAGTCTCTGTGACATTCTGGAGCCTTGTGATCAGTAGGCCCTAACCTGAGCCCAGACTTCATCTGTCCTAACTTGTAAGAGTCATATGATTATAAATGGTTCTCAAGCCATGTGATCTGCTCTGGTCTGTTATACTGCACTGATGTTGTCATAGCAAACAAAACTCAGTTTCCATCAAATGTGATCCTAGGAAAAGAATGCACATAGAAAATACCACATTTCTTGTCAAATTTCAACAGTCTTTATCTCTTATCCTCCACAGGCTCCTGGGGAAAGTGATTACTCTTACTCCTAACAGTTAAAACTTTGACTTCCCATAAACCATACTGCAACTCAAGATTGTTTAGTAAACGTATTTTTTTCAAGTATTTGATACCTTATCTACAAATATTTCATTTATTTTTGGTATTAGTTACAAAAAGCCTTCATTGTTGTTAACTAAATAACACAAGGAAGGAAAATACCTAAAAGTATAAGTAAAGAAGAAGCATAGTAAGACCTCAAAACCAATAACCACTATACTCATTGCCTGGATTATCCTTTTGGGAATGAACAGTTCTGACATCCAAAGATAAAAATGTGTTTTCCTCTTGAAAATGTCCTATTAAGAGTTAGAGCAAAGTTAACTGATTGCTCATCCTAAAATTTAAAGAGGCAACAATGATTTCAAATTCTGCTTCAGACATGAAATGGTACCCCATTGCTGAAAGAAGAAAAGAAAGCATTTACCTAAATGGTTCAGAAGAAAGCTGTGTGGATAGCTGCATTTAACAAGCAATGATATTTGTTTGAGAGATTCAACCAGAGAGGAAGGGCAAGGGACTCTAGTAGTGTAATCTGTATGTGTCATCCTGTTAGAACACAGAGAAAGATGTAAAGTTCACAGGAAATGGTACCCAAAGGAATATGAGCCTATTGTTAGGGATATGCTTCAGAGGGTACTAGTCATTCCTGTCAGTGAAAATTTAGTCCATATGGACTCTTGCAGGTATTTGGAATTTGAATCACATTTGAGTAGCCCATTGGAGACTCCTCTATAAATCCAAAGGGAATTGGCCAAATGGCTGGATAAGATTACAGTCCTCCTGAAGGTAAACTGAAAATGGGGATTTTTGCACCATTCCCAAGCCTTTCCTACAGGCTGTCTAGGTAGACACACAGGTAAGAATCCTCAAATTATCTCCATTCTACCATGCTAATTTATGATCCGAAAGTGTTCTGCAAAAATACCCTGAAGAGACCGAAAATGGAGATGATTATGAGATGCATAACCAATATGAAATATCAAGTTAGACAATTTTCATGCAGGTTAACATAATTCATGCCTTTGGATTTTTTTAAGACTACAATATATTAAACTTTTACCTCCTGGTTAGAAATAAAGTTTAGTGCTACCAGAAGAACCCTGTACTTCCAGCCAACAAAACCATAAGAGGTTATATATAAATACCAATCATCACTCTCCATACTGTGAATTTTTTGTCAATAGGGCTCTGATTCAAAAGTGATATTTTGGCATTTTCAATTATTTGCTTATGAAATGCATTAACCTATATTTATATTTAGGCTGCTTTCCAATTCAACATGATGTATTTGCTTTGAATTACAAACAGACCTTCCTTCATTCTTTCCAAAAACTCCAAATGATTTCATTGCTATTATTTTCTTAGCATCATGATGAGATGAGAATGCATGGATGAGAATGCAAACAAAATTTCAGGTCTTTCCTGCATCTCTGGCTCTCTGAAGGCTTTATTTATACTAGTAAATGGGGTTGATTGTACTGCTAATTAAACAACCTGAGACTTATGTAGGGATGTATTCAACCTCTCATTACCAATTTTCACAAAGTCTCAATAAGAAACTATGAATTTCTGAAATCTTTAAAGTTTGATTTAGGACTTGTTCTCGTTCCAAATATTTCAAGATGGCAAAAATTTGCCAAACCTTGACATAATAGCTTCTTCTTCTTTGTGTCCTGTATGAAAGTCTATACACAAGTCACTGTTTTCAAAAATAATTTAGAGAGTTTTGAAATCTTAGCTTTACGTCTTTGTTTTTTACATGGATTATCCAATAAAAAGTCTAACAACATCTGATTTCTTTTTTTTTTTATTGAGAAAAGGAGAAAAAAAAGTTTCCACCTCCTCCCAGCCTCCCATTTCCCTCCCCCTCCTCCCTCCCTTCTCCCCTTCCCCCCACTCCTTTCCCCCTCCCTCTCCAGTCCAAAGAGCAGTCAGGGTTTTCTGCCCTGTGGTAAGTCCTAGGTCCTCCCCCCTCCGTCCATATCTAGGAAGGTGAACATCCAAACTGGCTAGGCTCCCACAAAGCCAGCACATTACGTAGGATCAAAACCCCGTGCCATTGTCCTTTGCATCTCATCAGCCCTCATTGTTCGCCATGTTCAGAGAGTCCAGTTTTATCCCATGCTTTTTCAGTCATAGTCCAGCTGGCCTTGGTGAGCTCCCAATAGATCAGCTCCACTGTCTCAGTGGGTGGGTGCACCCCTCGTGGTCCTGACTTCTTTGCTCATTTTCTCCCTCCTTCTGCTCCTCATTGGGACCAGTGCTCCAGTGTGGGTCTCTGTCTCTATCTCCATCCATCACCAGATGAAGGTTCTATGATGATATGCAAGATATTTGTCAGTATTGCTCTAGGATAGGGTCATTTCAGGTTCCCTATCCTCAGCTGCCCAAGGAACTAACTGGGGACCTCGGCTTGGGCACCGGGAAGCCCCTCTAGGGTCAGGTCTCTTGCCAACCCTAAAGTGGCTCCCTTAACTAAGAATTGTGGTTCCGTGCTCCCCTGTCCAACCTTCCTTTATCCCAATCCTCCTGTTTCCCCAAGGCCCCACCTCCTTCCCTTCTAACTTTTCTCTCCCCATCTCCCCTTACCCCCATCCCACCCCACCCCCAAGATCCCAATTTTCTCCCCGGCAATTTTGTCTACTTCCCTTATCCACGAGGATAACTATATGTTTTTCCTTGGGTTCCCCTTCTTACTTAGCTTCTTTAGATTCACCTATTGTAGACTCCGTGACCCTTATTTATGGCTAGAAACCAATTATGAGTGAGTACATACCATGTTCATCTTTTTGGGTCTGGGATACCTCACTCAGGATGGAAGTCAGTGTTTCAGTTTCTCAGGAAATTCGGGATCAACCTACCCCTGAACCCAGCATTACCACTCTTGGGAATATACCCAAGAGATGCCCTATCATATGACAAAAGCATTTGTTCAACTATGTTCATAGCAGTATTATTTGTAATAGCCAGAACCTGGAAACAACCTAGATGCCCTTCAATGGAAGAATGGATGAAGAAAGTATGGAATATATACACATTAGAGTACTATGCTGCGGGAAAAAAACAATGACTTCTCGAATTTTGCATGCAAATGGATGGAAATAGAAAACATCTGATTTCTTATAGAATAAATTTGAACCTCCTACCTATGCTGCTTGCATTACACAATATTTATTGGGTGCTCTATTATAGCTGGAATTATTATAAATGGAGCATGTATTTTAATACTGTCTACATGAAACTTCTTTTTTTTTGGATTTTCTTGATTTTCTGGGCTGCTTTTCCCTTTGTTTAAGTCTAGGTATTACTTCATTTCACAAATAAGTTCTCTCACTTCAACCACATATTTTCTGAGAATTCTCCCCATCTTCAATTGGCTGAGTTCTTCTCTTTCATTGTAGATCTCACCAAGACTGCTTACCACCATCTTATACTGGCTGAGATTATGTCTGTTTCTTTTCATCCCCAAGATGTGAACCACAAGGGACAATAGTTGAGCCTGTGTTAATCTTCCCAGGTACCTAGCACAGTGTAGATATCCAAAAGATTTGCTGAATGGATGAATACATGAATGAACTGCCACTAGTAGAGAATCAAGTTACTAACTAAAACCCCAAGGGAAAATTCTCAACAAAAGTAGCAAATTACTCATCTGGAATTAAAAGCCATTATGATGTTGCTAGTTACTTGTATGCAGTTTGGCAGTTGGTGGGAAGCATATAAGGAAGAAATGCTGAGGATAACAATGTCTGACACCCACATTTCTCATTCTGTATCTTACTTGTTCCCTGAACAGTCAATAAGTATGGCTGTTCACAAGAAAACTCTCACATAGCATCACCACCTTAAAGGCAGGGAACTATATCCGAAGAACTGAATTCCTTGGCTATGTACATGTGTCATAAGTGTCCAAAGTAGCTCATTCTGTCTCCAGCTAAGCTATAAGCTCTTCAAATAAACCCAGCCTTATTTGTTTTCTTTCCTGACTCTCTTGTGCTACATAAGACTTTACACCAACAATCCTTACAGCATTGTTAAGAAAAACATATTTCTAGAAAAATTCTAGATGATCCGTATTCTTAAAAAATACTGTCATTATAATCAAAATACCCCTCAAAATCAGTGTTCTGTTCCACTTCTCACTTTAGTAGCAACCCAAAGCAAGTGTATTCCTCAGTACAAAGCATACTTCCATATGATGATTTAGAGACCCAGATCCATCTTGAAATTCCCTATAGCATCTTTACCCACTTGAGCACGGAGAAAAAAAGAAACAAACCTCTTTCTTTACTTTGAAGACCAAAAGGTGTTTTTATTATATAGCAATGAATATTGACAACAGCCTTACTAGGTGTGGTAGATTGAAAGAAAATGGTCATAAAATAAGTGAGCAGCACTATTAAGAGTTGTGTCCTGATTGGAGGAAGTGTGTCAGTGTGGTGGTTGGCTTTGAGGACTTTTTCTCAAGATTTCTTTTCTATCATGATGATAATAGACTAAACCTCTAAACCATAAGCAAGCCATCCCAGTTAAATGTTTTCTTTATACAAGTAGTAGTGGTCAAGAAAATAAATGCCCCAAAAAAATAAAAAAAGAAAAAAAAGAAAAAAGAAAATAAATGCCCAAAGAAAGACACTTGGGAAGGTCATACTTCATTGTATTGTATTAGAGCACTCTTAAAATTGTAACTATTTTCATGGAGGACACAGAGTGTAGATACTTTGTTTCATTTACCACCATTTAGCACTTTGCCTCTTGAGACTGCATGTATTTTCTTCAATTATTGTATCATTTTTACCATTGCAATAGTCTTGTTAATAAAAGGTGTAAAGGGTTTCTAACCCTATTTATTCAGGAATTCAACCTAATAAAATAAAATTGGATTAACTATTATACTTGATGATGTAAATAACAATTATTATTTCTATTTATGTTCCTGTTATCATTTGCCAGATGTTATGGCAACAATTCATCATTATCTCATTAGGTTCTCAAACAATTTCCTTTAAAATGGGCTTTCATCATTACTTTTATCTAAATGAAAGATGAGGGTTTCAGAGGTCAAATTACTTGCTCTTAGCCACATAGAATTTCATATTCCAGAATCACGGATTTTAATATCCATAGCCTGAAACATTCTCTATACTGTCTTTTATTTGGAATCCACATTTTTGTCCCAATGTTCCCTCAAAGTTATCTTCCTATAAAAATTTGTGACTTAAAGGGATAAATATTCATTTACTTCTATCCAAGAATAAATTCTTACTTTTAAACTATGACATAGTATCTCACATATTATTGTTACATGAAACTTGAATTATTAACCATACACATAGAGAAAAGTTCATGGATCAATTAATTAAATTTCTCAAAGATCAACTCTTAACCCAGTGACTCATATAGCAGAGACAAGACAAACTTATTCTGATAATGATGAAGCTATATTAAAAAGGATATGTCAAGGACCATTGCATTTTATATATAATTAATATTCATATTTTTCTTCAGAATCCTCCAATTGTGTATATTTTATAATATAAAGATCAGATACACCCAAGAGTGTTAATTAGTTAGGAATATGCTCCTATGGCCAGTTTACTAGATAAAACTCCAGTTCTACAATTTGACAACTATTCCATCAATGTGGCACTTGGTTTCTATTTTTCACTTATGATGCATGGATGTTTTGATGAAAGACAGTTTTAAACCATGAGTTTGTCAATAACATAAGCTGCCATATGATAATTTATTATTGTAAAAGCATATGTGCAAACTGGTGTTTTATATAATGAAAGAAATTCAGTGAGCTATGATGTTTATATTACTTTGTCTAGAAAGTAGTGTTTTCAATCATCATTTAAACAACTGTTTTGTTATCAGTCCTTGTACAGAAAAATATTCTGACTCAAACTTTCTGACACTCATTTGCTATTGATAGATTTAGTTGTCTCAGAAACTTGAACCTAGTTGCTGGTTTTTAGGCAAAAGTTACTGGGGGCTCTCTAACTATCTTAATAAATTCTGTACTATCACCTCAAATCTTGATCATCTAAATTAAATGTCATCTATCTAATTTTTCCCAAAAGAGAAAATTAGCCCTGTCCTAACTTGGCTTCTTTTCCTGTTTAATTGGCAGCATACTAAGCTATTCACTGGCTTCGTGCTGACTAAAAGAAAATATCAATGATGGGAAATATGATGAAGATAGCCACATTTTTCAACTGTTTTCTATCTGACTCCTGATTTTTATTTTTAACTGTCTCATAATAATTTCACCCTATCTTAACTATAATATAGTCTAAAATGCTATTTTCTTGCATTTTACTTGAAACAAACTGAAGTTCAGGGTAGTAAAATGACTTCCCCAGGAAACACAGCAGAAAAAATATCTGGGCAGGAACAGAAATTAGAATTTCTAAGACTCAAGGTTTCATTTGAGTCCACATCAAAATTTCAAAAAATAAATAGAAAGGAAGGAAGGAAGGGAGGGAGGGAGGGAGGGAGGGAGGGAGGGAGGGAAGGAGAATGAGAGACAGAGAGAGGGGGGAGGGAGGGAAGGAGGAAAAAAGGAAGGAAGAAAAAAAGAAAGAAAGAAAGAAAGAAAAAAAGAAAGGAAGGAAGGAAGGAAGGAAGGAAGGAAGAAAAAGAAAATCTCCTTGTAGGATAACACATTTGCTTCTGGTTTTCAAAACTGAATTATCAACAAAGACTAATATAAATAGGTGAACTTTTGTTGACAAAAGATATTAAGTACATTAAGATAGAACTGAAGTGACAGCAATTGCGTGTAGTACATTTTTTGTAGCTGTTACAAATAATTTTAGCATGGTTATGATAAATCTCTTCTTTAACAGAAACAACAGCTGGGGTCAGCCTTCTGTGAAAGCAGTAGGTATGCACTTGCATAATAATTTGAAGGCAAAGAGTCCTTTCTTATGAGAATTATTTAAGAAATTGAGATAACTTATTGAAAGATTTTTCCAGACTTACTGCCATGTCAGACTCCACCATTATTTCTTTCAAGATTAAATTTTTTGACTCAAGAAATCTCACTTTTCACATGAAAAACTATGTAGAACTGTTAATTATGGAAAGGCACCATTGAATATGTCAAACTACACAGAGAAAAACCCATGAGGCATCAAACCTACACAAAAAACTACAGGTAAGTGAGAGAAACTAGGAGTAGGAAAGGCGGGCTTCCCCGGAGAACACACTAATTAGTTGACCAGTACCAAAGAGCCATAAAAACATACATATAAGTACATTATATAAACTGAACAGGTTATGTTTGTGTCAATGTGTGTGTGTGCTAGCATGCATGAGCACGTATGTATCCATATATGCAGGTAGTAATAATGAATGAAAAGAGAGGCCATTAATTTGAAGAAGATGAGGTAAAGGTTTATGGAAGAGTGTGGAGGAAGGAAAGAACAGGAAAAATTACTTTAGAAAAATTAAGAAGAAAAGAAGAAATAGAAGGCATTAAAGACAATGTTAGTGAAACAAGTTCGTCCATGGGAGTCCTGATTAAGAATACAACACAACAACTGAAGAGTATGACGCAGTATTAGATGGTCTGAGTTTTCACCCTACCTCTTTATCAAAATCCTCATTGTAACAAAGAATCAATAAAAGTTTAAAGAATCAATAAAAGCTCCTTATAACATATAGTCTTATTTGACAGTTTACTAGGAAGATAGAGAGATCATTTAATAACTGCTCTTATGTGATGTATCATAATCATTTACAACTCTAATCCCAAGGGATTTGGTTCTCTCTTCTGGTCTCCATGGGAAGTGCACACAAGTATTGTAAAGATATATATGTAACCAATATTCATATGCATAAAATAAAACAAAAAGAAAAATGTAAAGTTTATTAAATATTTTCTATTAACCACTTCTTAAAACATTTATTAGTTATTTCAGGATTAAATACACTGTATTTTGACCAAGATATGCCCTATTCTACCCAAACTCACCCTTCCCAGACCCCTCACTCCTTCATCTTTACTTCATGTTTGTCTTTTCTTAGAAAACATTATCTCATGCCAGATTTTCTGGTTGTTGGGCTGGCTCTTACAGCAATTTTTCATTATTCTAATGTGGTATCTTTTTAGCTTAAAGCACTGTTCTTATGTTATCACTACTTAGTGCCCTCTCATTCAAACTAGTAGTTGTTAATATTTTTTCCTAAGAGTTCTTATTTTTCCTACTGCTTTATCCAATAATAAATTTTATTAGATATCTTGAATGAGTAAAAAAATAATGAAAATTTCAGCTGATATTTCACAAAGTAATAGAAAGAACATCAAGGACATATAAATCAGGCATATTCTCTATATATAATATAGTGAGTTTTAATTTAGAAAAAAATCACTTATTTCCTTAAAAATGATAATCTAGGAAACCAGTGTTTAAATCAAAGGAAATAAACATGGTTATAAAATCAAGATCCATAGACTAAGATCAAAGCATGCTACCAACAATAAAGAAGTAACAATCATTTTGACATCCAAAAGGCATTAATAGTAGATGTTACCTCATTAATCAAAACCCTGACCAGTATTATGAAAAACTGATTATTACAGAGTATAGAATTATATGTATAAATAGAAGTGACATTTGTAGTTGTCCTTGTTACTGTGGTATTGATGCATTAGGTTTGTGTAGTGTTTTATAAATTTAATGAACCTATATATACATGATTTCAGTTAAATTTCAAAAGAAGTGAGGTGAACAATATAAGAATTATAATTCTCATTGAAGGAGAAAAGCTGGAAATAAAGGCAGTAAAGCAATTTCTATAAGACTATTTAAAATTCATCAAACTAAGATTAGCAAATGGTTTCAGTAGTTGGTGGTTCCTTACAAGCTTGGATACCACATCTCTCTTTTAAGTATTAAAGCACTGAAGCTTAGAGAAGTTGGTTGGCTTAATTTCTCTAGAAGAATATAGAAGTCCTTCCAAAAGAATCCACTTGGAACCTTAAATATGAACATTTTCTTCAAATTCTGTTACCATCCTCTATGATGCTGAGGAGAAAGGATGATTAAATAGGTCGAAGTAGGTTGTAAGATATGACATGAAGAGTCCAGAATTACTGTTAATATTAAATGAGTAAGAAAGAATTTCACTCAGATATTTATAATATTACTGACACTTCCAGTACGATAAATGATGTAGTTTTAAGCACTTTATGTCAGAAGGATATAACTCACAGAAGAAAAGGGAAACATAACATGAGCAATGAGAACATTGATTTATTAACAGTCTAGAATATTAAAAGGGCTAAATATGTATGACTTGTACAATGACTGAAGGATGGTAAGGAAGTCTATAAAAGGATACAAAAGGATATTAGTGGCATAAATATCTTAAAATAAAGAAAAAATGTTAACATTATTTTTAAAGGTATCCTTTGAAGATAGGGAAAAATAAAAGTTGAATATAAGGAAATAGTAAGAGTTAAGTTTATTGTTTTCAAGATTAATCTTCTTGGGTCAAGGATAGAGTCTATGGAGCATTTAAAAGCTTATTGTACCCAAACACATGATAATAATACAGAAAGCTAAGATCCACAACCACTTGTAGCTCCTTTTCAATCCCAACTTCATAAACAAGAACATCACATTAATATTTTGCTTTTCATTCATTTTAATGACTTGGAATTTTGGCCTTTATGTAGAAAAGTCAAAGAGTTCTTAAGGTATTAAATACAAATCACTAGCCCTCAACCAAATGGGATTATATAATAACTTTATAAAACTGGTTCTTGAATAAATAAGTTAATTAAACATAGTAGACTAATGGGAGAAATAAGTGTTTGTAGTTTGTTATTTCCCATCTACTTGTTTTTACATGAAAAATTGGATTTTTCTATTCATACACCAGAAAGCAGTAAAAAAAATACAAATAATTTCAGAACAAAGAAGCCTGTGGCAGAATAGTAGGTTTGAAGCCAATCTGTGCTACCTAAGATCCATCTTTACAAAAAAATAAATAAAGACCCTTTGTTGAGATAAGGGATCATGGTTTTGTTTACTCTTTTGCTATGTTACATATGTCATCAAGATTGTTAGCTTGATTTCCAAATTTTTACCTTTGCCATATCTACTAGCACTTGAGGTGCCTATATATCTTGAACTACCTGCTTAGGTTCAATTATTTTGTCTTTCTGTATCCTATTTCCTTGTTAAAGTAACTATGTAGCTTTATTTTGACATGTTGTTTATATCCTGAGTATGGAAATTATAATAACATTGAGAATTGACAGTGTACCTGCTAATAGGAGTAAAAAGGTTTATTGGCATTCCTACATAAAATAACATTCAAAAGATACTGTCTGTTTTGTCTAAACTAAAATTTTGACTTCTGCTTGTACATGAGTTCAGTTACTATCCTGATCACAACCAGCAACTAAGAAGCATCTGTTATAAAGTTCATGTTCATCAGGTATTAAATGAGCAGGTGAACCTCATTATTCAACTTCATTAATTTGTCCATTCTAAATGTGAATAAATATTTAATGAACATAATACTGCTTGGTAGGTTGACTCTCCATCATCATATAATATAAATTTTCAAAACTCAGAGGATTCATTTCCAACTCCATATGCTTACCATTTGTTGAAAGAGGTTTCTGTCTCACCCACTGTCTCACCCAGTCCTGTTCAGTCCACCCGCCCCCCCCAAAAAAACAGAGAGACCTGCATTAATTATAAATTTGTAGGCCTATTAGCTCAGGCTTTCTTATTAACTAATTCTTACATCTTACAGTAACCCATAATTTTTGCCTGTGTTAACCACATGGCTTGGTACCTCTATCAGTGAGGCACTCTCATCTTGCTTCCTCTGCATCTGGATAACAACTACAGATTAAGCCTTTCTTCTTCCCAGAATTCTCCTGTTCTAGTCACCCCTCTTATACTTCCTGCCTGGCTACAGGCCAGTCGGCATTTTATTAAATCAATACAAGTGACAATTCTTTACAGAGGACAAGACCATTGTCCCACAGCAACCATTGAAAGGATCATGATTGACTTGAACCTCTATTGCTGATCTTTTTAAATAGCCTTGCTTCCCAGAAATTCTAGTAGGTAACCTGATTCATTGTATTGGAATTATTTAGGCTTTGAATCTAGTGTTCATAAAATCTTAGTTTATTGCATTGTTCTAGACAGGATAATGTGAGTATAATACTATTTCCAAATTCTCTGTTGTTTATTACTACAGAGATTATCCTTTTTCTTCCACCCCCTTCAGAAAAATGCTTCTCGGATGCCACCATATCTCTAAACATAGGTCATGCCATTTATATTTTATTTTGCCTTTTCTTCTTTAGTCATTTTGTCTCTCTCACTTCTTCTGGAAGCCCATTTGTTTTTGAAGAAATATGCTATTAAGGTTTACACTTAGGATTGTTGTCATCATATTCATTAAAAACGAGTGGCATGGAAAACCACTGAAGATCATTACAACTGTAGCCAGAATATAGTGTACTAGGATAATGAAAAGCAATTCTGCAGTTTCTCCATGCTCTGTTAGTTGTTTTTGTCATAAATGAGTTGTGAGACTCAGAGCGAATGATCCGTATCATATTAACTGTCCTTTTTTATTGCTGACAATTGAAGGTGACTGAGAAGCAGGGCTCATGTCAGACTGTATCTAATTGGAAACCTTCATCATTAATGTCTAATGTTGACTTGTGTTACTTGATGAAATTAGAGTCACAATGGAATGGATTTTATTACAGCAAATGAATTTGTTGGGCTGTCTTCCATTTCAGTGGGTTTTTTTTGTTGTTATTTTGTTTTGCTTTGCTTTGCTTTTCCTCCCTCTGCTCAGATGTATTTCTGTAGAGCAGTAATTTTGAGCAAGGCAAGTCTGTGCATAAAGCAAAATTAGCACTGTGAAGAAAATTGAAGCCATATGGACTTTTATTCCACATAATTTGTAAATTTCCTGCGTATTGTTGTGGAACTGAAGAGACTTTGTGAGGGTCACCTTGGTCCTAGGTCTCCAGCAAGAACTGTTCTAAACCCAAGCCAGACAACTGTAATATATTCATCTCACCCTCTCTTCCACCCTCCCTTCCTCCCTTTCTTTCTCCCTCCCTTCCTCCCTTCTTTGCTTTCTTCCTTTTTTCTTTCCTTTTTTGTCCCTTCTGTCCTTCCCGTGTGACTGTCTATCTCTCTTTCATTGACTTTGTGTAATAGAGAAAAAACTGAAGGTGATAATAATTAACCACATTTTATAGGATCACTTGAACATTTCATAAATGTAAAACTGTTTCAAACATATTATTTAGAAGTTCATATTATTCACCTTCCATACACCACAAACCAGTACATACAAATTTATTTGTTTTCTTTAACCCCATGAAGATTAATAATTGTTTTTGGAAATACATTGTTTTCTTTTTTTTTAAAGTGGTAAGGATTAATAGAGAAACTGAAATAAAAGTCCATATTTTGTCACTCAAAAACATTTTTTTGAAAATTCGGTCTTAAATAAAACTACAAATGAGCTATGAGGTCTTCAAGGCATATAGTATTCTAGAGAAATGTGAATTCATGTTCAGTTTCAGAAGATAAGGTTATAGATAATTGATACATTTTGATTCCTTATGAAAGAGCATTTTTCCTATTCTGACTCTGTTAATTCCACAATGCTATGCAGTCAAGAAGACTATGGAGAAAGGGTAAAAAGAGACAGAGAGTCTGTTCTTTATTAAACGATAATAGTGATATATGTAAATTTAGTCCCTAGGCTTTTAATCTTGTGTTCTCTTTATACTTTGCTTCTATCTGCCTACATATTTTTGCTATTGTAAGAAATAACTATCCTAACTTTTCAGTGTTTCCTTTGATCTACTATCAAAATACATTTACATATTTATCTTAGTAATAATTTAAATATTTAACCTAGACTACTACAGAATATAAATGACAATACTGTATAATGCATTGCCATTCTAGGAGCATTTGGAAGGTAGTAAAATGAATGATTTATTATTCTTATATATACATAATTTTGTCTTTAGTATTATTATTATATTTTGTCTGTCACCCCTGGGAATCAGTGAATCATAAACTGTTAGAGCTGTAAGGGACCTTGAAATTCTCTATTACATTCATCATTTTTCATATAAGGATATGGAAGACTAGAGAATTGAATTGATAACAAGATCATTTAGGCTAGAATTGCAATTCTAACACCAAATTTAGCATTCATTCTCCCACAGCACATTATGAATCTCAGTTCCACTTTTCTAAGTGCTTCATTCAGTCCCTGAAATGTCCTATGCCATACAATGATATAAACAAATCCTCTTGATGTTATATTTTTATACTCATACAACTGCTACTGATAGCTATCCTGGGGATGTCATTAGAATCAATGATTGAACAGTTTCAGAAAGTTTTTGTGGGAAGTTGTTTTAAAAAAAAATGAGTAAGTGAATCAGATCCCACCATGAAAATGAACAATTGTTTTGATATAAAAAATGTATAAACTAAATTTGGTGGGTCATTATGAGAGCCTGCTCTTAAAGAATGTATTTGCACGTGGTATTTTGTTGATACTAAACATATGGCTGGAGAGAAAAAAAAATCATTCAACCAATAAAGGAGATGCTTAGTCTACTCATTGCCAAACATCTGGGCAATAGTGGGGTAATTTTCTTTTACTGGAGAGTTTAGGGCTATTGTCACCTAAAGTGTAATCATAATGATGAGAACAGAGCATGAAAATGACAAATGGCACGATTCTCCATGGCCCCTGTGACGGAACATTTTTCAGGTCTGTGTAACTCAGTTCAACATCATTTAAGTTTGTATTTGATGACTGTTCTGAGACAATCTGGTGCCAAGACTTTTTTAAATCCCTACTTCATGAAAAACTGAAACAATGAGCTAAAAAGAATACCATATTGACATTTCCTAATAGAAGAGCACTGTCTGAAAGTTATGGTAGTCCCCTCCCAACTATTATCAGGTGATCTCTTTAATCTTTCAGTGGTTTGAGTGTATTTTTTGGCAGTGTTCCACAGATTTATATAAGTACAGAACATAGCATCATTTTGAGATGTAATTTATCAGTCAAAAGAAAATCAATTAAAGGTTACTCTCACAACTACAATAATTGGAAGAAAAAAGTTAAAGATTTCAGTAGAATGCATTTCAAAATAATTTAAAGACAGATTTGACTTTGGGTTCCCTTATGGTACACCAGTATTCATTACTCATAAGAGTTGGAGAAAAAAATTAAGATTTATTATTTTTTTCAATTCTAATCAAAAGTTAAGAAGAAAGTGTAGCGAGCTGCGTGAAGCCACATCTGATAATCAGCTCCAAATTATGCCTAAGACCTGACTTACGCTATTATCACACAACGATCATCAGCTGCTTGCATATGCGTGGGCCTATGGGCAGTGCCACCTGGCAGTTCGGGGTTGGCAGCCCATGCCTACTTAAGGGCTGGGAGAGGTTTGCCCAGGGAGAGAGAGGGGAAGAGAGAGAGAGAGAATGTAAATAAAGTCCCGGAATAAACTGTGAATAAACTGTCAGCAAGAAGAGTTCCGGTGGTAGCGTCATTCCTTGCTGGACGAGGTGGGGCGCGACAAGAATGGCAACAACAACAACAACAACAACAAAAAAGCCAGTACAGGCAAAAAAGAAGGAAAATAAAGGACATTTCATCGTGTATATTAGCAAAAGTAAAGCTATTTCATTTGTGATTTGTGTGATATTGAGAGAATTTTTGTAGGAGTGGAGAAAGGGCACTAGCATTGCTACCCTTTGCCACTATAGCCCCATACTGAGGGTGTGACAGGATCTTACCAGAGAAAGTGTCTTTGTAAAGAACAGTGTTCAGTGTTCATCACGGTTGCTTTCCATCATAGCAATGACAATGCTCTACAGACAAATAGAACTCTAATATCCAAAGCACTTTTATACAATGATATTTTTAATCCTTTCTCTTTACTAGATAAAATTTAAAATAAATGGAAAGATTAACATCATTTACAAAACGCCTACTACTGTCCAAATGTGCTGTCAAACATTTTCTGCTGCTATCTAATTCATATACACAAATGGAAGTGTACTACATTTTAGGTCCTTTTTAACTTAGAACATGATGGGGTATGGAGAAGCTAAATAATTTCCCCAGGTATCTGCATTTGGAATATTCTTCAAAATGAACAATACCTGTCTTACAGTAGCTCTCAGGTGACTTGGCAAGCTAGGGGCAACCAGTTTGGCAAAATCCTCATTCAGTCAATTACTAAAAGGCTAGAAAACCACTATCTACTTAGAAATAAGTACCAATAAGAAAGAAAAATAACCTTCAATATTTATAATTCCATTAACCAGACTAGTGAATTATCTGTGTACAATAATATAAATTTAGTTGAATTTTACAATTTAGCCTACTATGCACAGAATAGTAGAAGATAAATATAGTTTGTACAGATTATATATATATATATATATATATATATATATATATATATATATATATATATATATTTTTTTTAAGTAGTTTGTAAGGTAATAATTACCATACACACAACAGATATGCATACATAGTAAATGCATTCATACCACACACCCACACATATTATTTTTTACCTCTAAGTAGTACTCCACTGTGTAAATATACTACATTTTCTTTATCCATTCTTGATTGTTTCCAGGTTCTGGCTATTACAACTAATGCTGCTGTGAACATAGTTGAACAAATGTCCATGTACTATGGTTGAATATCCTTTGGGTATATGCCCAAGAGCTGGTCTGGAGGTAGGCTGATTCCCAAATTCCTGAGAAACCACTATATTAGTTTCCAAATTTATTGTACAAGTTTGCATCCCCACCAGCAATGGAGAAGTGTTCCCCTTACTACACATCCTACCCAGCATAAGCTGTCATTGGTGTTTTTGGTCTTAGCAATTTTGACTGGTGTAAAATGGTATCTCTGAGTTGTTTTGATTTACATTACATTGAATGCTAAGGATGTTGAACATTTCCTTACATATCATTCAGCCATTTGAGATTCTTCTGTTGAGAATTCTCTGTTTAGATCTGTTCCCCATTTTGATTGAATTATTTTGAACTTGGTATTTGAATTTCTTAATTTCTTTATATATTTTGGAGATAAGCCTGCTTTGTGATATGGAGTTGGTGAAGATCTTCTTCCACTCAGTAAGCTGCCTTTTTTGTTTTTTTGATTGTGTTCTTTGCTTTACAGAAGTTGCTCAGTTTCAGGGAGTACCATTTATTTATTGCTGCTCTCAGTGTCTGTGCTACTGGTGTTATATTTAAAAAATGGTCAAAGTGAATAATTTAAATATAACTATAACTTGCAAACAAATAGAAACAGTCATCAAAAGCTTCCCATTAAAATAAAAAGCCCAGGGTTGGATGGTTTCAGTACAATATTCTGTTGGAACTTCAAAGAAGCAATATTACATATACTCCTCAAATTGTTCCAAATATTAGAAACAGAAGGCACATTGCCAAATTCTTTTTTTTTTTCAATTGAAAAAATTTCCACCTCCTTCCCGCCTCCCATTTCCCTCCCGTTCCCCCACTCCTCTCCCCCTCCCTCTCCAGTCCAAAGAGCAGTCAGGGTTCCCTGCCCTGTGGGAAGTCCAAGGTCCTCCCCCCTCCATCCAAGTCTAGGAAGGTGAGCATCCAAACAGGCTAGGCTCCCACAAAGCCAGTACATGCAGTAGGATCAAAACTCAGTGCCATTGTCCTTGGTTTCTCGTCAGCCTTCATTGTCCGCCATGATCAGAGAGTCCAGTTTTATCCCATGCTTTTTCAGTACCAGTCCAGCTGGCCTTGGTGTGCTCCCAATATATCAGCCCCACTGTCTCAATGGGTGGGTGCACCCCTCGTGGTCCCGACTTCTTTGCTCATGTTCTCCCTCCTTCTGCTCCTCATTGGGACCTTGGGAGCTCAGTCCAGTGCTCCAGTGTGGGTCTCTGTCTCTATCTCCATCCATCACCAGATGAAGGTTCTATGATGATATGCAAGATATTCGTCAGTATGGCTATAGGATAGGGCCATTTCAGGCTCCCTCTCCTCAGCTGCCCAAGGAACTAGTTGGGGACATCTCCCTAGACACCTAGGAACCCCTCTAGAGTCAAGTCTCTTGCCAACCCTAAAATGGCTCCCTTAATTAAGATATATACTTCCCTGCTCCCATATCCACCATTCCTTTATCCCAACCATCCCATTCCCCAAAGCTCTCCCCATCCTCCCCTTCTCATATTTCTCTCACCATTTCCCCTTATCCCCATCCCACCCCATCCTCAAGTTCCCAATTTTTGTCTGGCAATCTTGTCTACTTCCAATATCCAGGAGGATAACTATATGTTTTTCTTTCAGTTTACCTTATTTAGCTTCTCTAGGATCACAAATTATAGGCTCAATGTCCTTTATTTATGGCTAGAAACCAATTATGTGTGAGTACATCACATGTTCATCTTTTAGGGTCTGGGTTACCTCACTCAGGATAGTGTTTTCTGTTTCCATCCATTTGCAGGCAAAGTTCAAGGTGTCATTGTTTTTTACCACTGAGTCGTACTCTAATTAGTATATATGCCATACTTTCTTCATCCATTCTTCCATTGAAAGGCATCCAGGTTGTTTCCAGGTTCTAGCTATTACAAATAATGCTGCGATGAACATAGTTGAACAAATGTTTTTGTACATCTCTTGGGTATATTCCCAAGAGTGGTATTGCTGGGTCCAGGGGTAGATTGATCCCGAATTTCCTGAGAAACTGCCACACTTCTTTCCAAAGTGGTTGTACAAGTTTGCATTCCCACCAGCAATGGATGAGTGTAACCCTTCCTCCACAACCTCTCCAGTAAAGGCAATTCCCATCAAGGTCCCATCAAAATTCTTCACAGATCTTGAGAGGACGATAATCAACTTTATATGGAAAAACAAAAAACCCAGGATAGCCAAAACAATCTTATACAATAAAGGAACTTCTGGAGGCATTACCATCCCTGACTTCAAACCCTATTACAGAGCTACAGTATTGAAAACAGCTTGCTATTGGCCTAAAAACAGAGAAGTCGAGTAATGGAATCGAATAGCAGACCCGGATTTTAACCCACAAACCTATGAACACCTGATTTTCGATAAAGGAGCTAAAAGTAGACAATGGAAGAAAGAAAGCATCTTCCACAAATGGTGCTGGCATAACTGGATGTCAACCTGTAGAAGAATGAAAATAGACCCATATCTATCACCATGCACAAAACTCAAGTCCAAATGGATTAAAGACCTCAATATCAGTCTGAATACACTGAATCTGATAGAAGAGAAAGTGGGAAGTACTCTACAACATATGGGCACAGGAGACTGCTTCCTACGTATAACCCCAGCAGCACAGACATTAAGGGCAACATTGAATAAATGGGACCTCCTGAAACTGAGAAGCTTCTGTAAAGCAAAATACACAGCCACTAAGACAAAAAGGCAACCCACTGATTGTGAGAAGATCTTCACCAACCCCGCAACAGACAAACGTCTGGTCTCCAAAATATATAAAGAACCCAAGAAACTAGACTTTAAAATGCTAATTAACCCAATTAAAAAATGGGGCACTGAAGTGAACAGAGAATTCTCAACAGAAGAAGTTCAAATGGCCAAAGGACACTTATGGTCATGCTCAACCTCCTTAGCGATTAGGGAAATACAAATCAAAACAACTCTGAGATACCATCTTACACCTGTTAGAATGGCTAAAATCAAAAGCCAAATTATTTTTATGAAGCTAAACTTACCTTGATACTGAAACCACACAGAAACTCAACCAAGAAAGAGAATTATAGACCAAGCTCCCTCATGAACATTGGTGCAAAAATACTCAATAAATTACTGCCAGACTGAATTAAATAACACATCAAAAAATCATCCACATTAATCAAATCAGCTTCATGACAGAGATACTGAGAAGGTTCAACATAGGAAAATCTATGTACTTCACCATAGAAATAAACTGAAAGAAGAAAACTATGTGGTCATGTCATTAGATGCTGAAAAAGCATTGACAAAATCCAAGGCCCCTTCATGATTAATGTCTTAGAGAGAATAGATATACAAGGAACATACCTAAACATAATAAAAGCAGTATACAGCAAGTCAACAACGAACATCAATTTAAATGGAGAGAAACTCAAAGCAAATACCACTACAATCAGGAACAAGACAAGGCTGGCTACTCTCTCCATATCTATTCAACATTCTTTAAGTTCTAGCTCGAGCAATAAGACAACAAAAGGAAATCAACGGGACCCAAAGTGTAAAGGAAGAAGTCAAACTTTTGTTATTTGCAGATGATATGATAGTATTCATAAGTGACCCCAAAAACTTCTACAGCTGACACAAACCTTCAGTAATGTGACACGATACAAGATCAACTAAAAAAAAAAAATCAGTAGGGCTCCTATACATAAATGAGAAAGAAGTTGAAGAAGATACCAGAAAATGAAAAGATCTACCATTATCTTGGATAACATAATAAAAATGGCAATCCTACCCAAAGCAATCTACAGATTCAACACAAACTGCATCAAAATCCCAACACAATTCTTAATATACTGTAAAGGAACAATACTCAACTTCATATGGAAAAACAAAAATCCCAGGATAGCCAAAACAACCCTGTACAATAAAAGAACTTCTAGAGGCATCACCATCTCTGACATCAACTCTATTATGGAGCTACAGTAACGAAAACAGCTTGGTATTGGCATAAAAACAGACAGGTTGACCAATGGAATTGAATCAAAGACCCAGATATAAATCCGCATACATATGAAACACCTAATTTTTGAAAAAGAAGTTAAAATTATACAATGGAAAAGAGAAAGTTTCTTCAACAAATGTTTCTGGCATAACTGGATGTCAACATGTACAAAAATGCAAATATATTTATATCAATCCCCATGTAAAAAACTCAAGTTCAGATGGATTAAAGACCTCAATATAAATCTGATCACACTGAACCTGATAGAAAAGAAAGTGGCAAATAACTTTTAAGGCATGGGCACAAGAAAATCTTTTAAGACCAGGATAAACTTGTCCTTTACATGTGTTTTCTGTCTAACACAAAGATGTAAACTTTGGAGAAACCACTAATTAGAATATTTGACTGACATCATTTAGGTTACACTTACTGATATATAAAATTAGATGGATGGATAGGTAGGTAGGTAGGTAGATGGATGGATGGATGGATAGATAGATAGATAGATAGATAGATAGATAGATAGATAGATAGATAGATAGATAGACAGACAGACAGACTGATAGGCAGAGTACTAGTCACTAGTTTGGGGTGTAGTTTTTGTTTGTTTGCTTATTCAAATTTTTTATAGATATGTATTTCCATTGTGATAAACTAAATTGCTCTTAACCCATGAGTCAAAACTAATCTTTCATGAAATCGCTTTTAATAAGTGTTTCTTATCACAGAGTCAAGAATAGAAGCCATTCTTTTTCCCCCCACAGGCATATAAACTATTTATTAACAGCAAAGGCCCAGGGACTAACTTCTTCTTGGATACACCCACAGTGCAGTCCCGGCGGTCAATGGTCTTAGTGTGCTGGCCTCGGACATGAAGGCCCCAGAAGTGGCTCAGCCCCCTATGGGCCCGAATCTTCTTCAGTCTCTCCAGGTCTTCGCGCAGCTTGTTGTCCAGGCTGTTGGCCAGAACCTGACTGTGCTTCCCGTCCTTCACATCCTTCTGTCTGTTCAAGAACCAGTCTGGGATCTTGTACTGCCGGGGATTCTGCATGATGGTGATCACACGCTCCATGTCGTCCTCCGTGAGCTCTTCAGTCCATGTCTGCTTTCCTCAACACCACATGAGCGTATCTCGGCTCAACACCCTTCATGGCAGTGATGGCAAAGGCTATTTTCCACCGCCCATGGATGTTGGTGTTGAATACTCGCAGGATGTTCTGGAACTTATCTAGGATCACAAGAGACATGTAGGCCTCCCGTGGAAGAGATAGAAGCCATTCTTGAAGACTAGAAACAATGTATACACAAAGCTTTTGAGTTTTAATTACATATTTTAGGTTGCTGGATTTAAAAATCTAAATTTTAAGTAAAAATTCTTTGTCTTTCTTAATAAATGGAACATTTCAGAGCACCAATTAATAGTGGAGCAGGTCACTCATTCCAAATCTCCCTGGAAATTTTTAAACCATTCTCTCATTCATTTCTAAACTTGCTACACACTGACAACAGCTGTCTCTGGGGATTATTCTATCATCCCAACTAAAAGTCCTCAGAACACAAGTGTAGCACAGTTTATAAAATCCCATAGTCACAAATTGGAACTCAACCTGAAGTAAATAAAAGCAAAACAACCAGTCATTGGCTCTTACCTCTACCTTAGTCCAAAATTGCAATCCTACCTCCAGGGATCTCAGAATGAGACAGTGAGAGCTGTTTTGTTCCATGTATTCCTCTCTTGGGCTAGGATTCAATGAGTGCAATACTACTTACCCATTTCAACTGCAAACTAGTGTGACTACTGGGATTAAAGTTGTGTATCATCACTGCCTGGCTATAAGACTAATCAGTAATGTTACTTTCTGAGCTTCAGGCAAGCTTTATTTATTAAAATACAAATGAAATGTCACTACACACAACCATGAATTCATTCCTTCTGCTCTTATCTACTTGTATGCTGTGGAACCCAGCATTCTTCTGTGACAAAACCAATGCTTGCTGGCTCTCACATATCTCAAATCTTATATGACTAACACAAGCTGTCAAGCCCTGCCTTCACAGTGCTTTCTCATTCTGAATCTGGGTACAGTCATGTGTCTTTTACACTGCAGAACCTTTGCGTGTTTTTCTTTATCTTCCTACCTTTACAGGCAGAAATACTCTAGGACTTAGGTTCCTAATCTCTTCCCACGTATCCACACATAACTGCTGTCTAATTCATTCATGCTATTATTTCTAATGTGATCTATACACTGACAACTCCTAAATTTATCCTCAAGGATTTTCCATCTTGACTCCAAATTGATTCCAATTTTGTACCAACATCTTTACTTGAAAGTCAGAAAGTTATCTCCAACATAGCAAGTCTGAAGTCATACTTTTGATATCCCAAAGATACTCTCTTTACACTTCATGGCATTAATAGTATTCTATCTCAAACATCAATGACAATTTATATTTTAGTTTCCCACTTGCTATACCCACAATGTCAGTCAACATTGTTATACATACCTTCTAAACAAACCCAAGCCATTCTTGCTCACAGTTTCAGCATGTACTTCTTTAACATGGTCTCCATTCTCATGAATTCATCGATACTTATTTCTCATCTTTCATGCTTTACACAACTATTATCTTCTCAGAGAGATGAGTTTTGTCCATGATATATTCCATAATTTCAACCACTAATTATTCTATTACTATTTCTAGTGCTATTTTGTTAAATGTTGATTATACACTCTTCTTCATGCTTTCTGACATTATCATATCCTGGATCTTCCTAAGGTTACCATAGATGAATCCCTTATAATAGTTCCCCGTCTTTTCTTTTTCACTGATGGAATTATTTAGCTTGTTTGATTGGAAAAATATATAATTCTGGTGTCAAAAAGGAGAGAAATTCTAAGAAACTAAGAAGCAATGATAGATTCTTAGAAAAAAAAATTCCCCAGCTTTTTCACTCCAAGATAAAATCCCACAAAATCTTCTATACTGGCTTCAAAGGTTCTAAGAGGGATTCAAACACCATTGTCATTGTGCTATCCCACTTAATAATATACAGTTTATGAGTTTTTCTACGTGTCTGTCACACATGCTTGCTCTCTCATCTCACTCCTTGAAATTAGTTACACAATATGCTGGTGGTCTTCATCTGAGTACCAGTCAAATCTAGTTAACTTTAAGTCAAATGAAGCTATTCCCCAGTAAAACTAAAAGCTAAACGAAAACTATTGACATGTACTAGTAGAGGTTAGTGAGTGTTGTTGTGATGTTTCCGTACATTAATACAATGTGTACTGACCATCTCCACTCCTCCTTATCTCATCTCACCCTCCTCTAAACTTTATAGTCCCATCCTCATTCTCTACTTTCAGGATATTCTTTTTTTTCTTTTACTGACTTAAAGCAGTTCCACATATACAGGAAATTTTCCTCTTTCTGTGTCTGGCTCATGAATTGCTCCATCTATTTTCCTACATTTGAGAGAATTTTGTCCTTAACAATGGATGAATAATATTCCATTGCATATACATAGCAAATTTTCTTTTTCCCACTCTTCTTTGGACTGGACTACTTCCACATCTTGTCTATTTTGAATGAACACAGCTATGTAAATACATCTTCTGTATACTGACTTTATTCTCTTCAGATATATATACCCTGCATATTACAGCACTTCTATTTTCTTCTTGATAAATAACTTTCATTCTGACTCTTACAGAGTCTATAATAATTTACATTATTACTGTGGGTAGTTAACAGTCTTCTGTTGGTGGGACTTTGTAGTTGTAATTTCTGAAATTAATAGTAAACAAAACCTCTCAGCAAATTCCCTGGTCTTCTAGTTCTGACAATCATCCTGTCCTCTCTTCTATAAAGTTCCCCACAGCTTAGGTATAGGACTATTTTGTACATGTGTCCATTGAGACTGGGCCCACATGTCTGCATTTTGATTGACTATGGTTTTCTCTAGTAGTCTCTGTGTTGCAAAGAGAAATTCTCTTGATGAGAGGTAGGGACAACACTTATCTGTGGGTATGAGAACAAATGTTTAGATTATTGTTTGGGATAATGCTGATTTAGTATAGTAGTGGATTTATGTTTCTTCCAGTATCACCAACTTCACTAATACTTGGTAGTTGCTAGGATTTCCAATGCCAGGCAAGATTTACTTCTTGATGAGCAGGTCTTAAGTCCAATTAGAGAGCTGTTGGTTAAAGCCAAGGTATACATTCCATTACTGCAAACTTCACTACACTTTACCATGCTGGTCAATGATGTGGTTCATAGACATCTTAGGTAGGAAGGACTTTTGTTTGCTGTCATGATTGGAAAAACTAATGGTGCTATTGTGTACTTTGAAACTAGTCCACAGTGTGTAAGCATTCAGGTGAGTTTCAGCCAAGGGACCTCTGTGCCATTTCTGAAACAATGTGCAGAAACCACTATCTTTATACAACAACAAGAAACATACAGATAAAGAGAATATGGACAACTACCATCCACAACAGCCTCAAAGAAAATTAAAAAGTAATGAAGTTAACAGGGAGATGGTGGAACTCTACAATGGGAATTTTAAACTTCTGAAGAAAGTTTAAACCAAAGACATAACATGCTCATGTATTGGTAGCATTCAAATTCTTAAAAAAAAAATAGAATTTCATGAAAAGATACTTTCAGGTTCAATGCATTTGAGATCTAAATTCCCATTTATTTATTCAGAGAAATAAAAAAAACTATCTTAAAATTCATAAGAAATGACAAAAGACCTGAGATACTTAAAAATTTTTGAGTGAAAAGAATACTGAAGAGATGGTCATTTAATATTTTAAAATATATTAAAAAGCCATGGTAATAAAACAATATGATATGCATAATTCCAACATGTAGATTTATTTAGACAAGCCCCCAAAATGAGTACACATAATAAACTGGAGAACAGCATTTTCAGGAAAAACGTCTGAGAAAACTAGATGTCCACAACAGAAGAGTACAATTAGATCCATACCTGTCACCTTGCACAAATGTCCAATTACACCAAATATCTAAATATGAAAATTGAAACAATGAAAATACTAAAAAGAAACACAAGCCTCCAAACAGTGGTGGCAAATATCTTTAATCCCAACACTTGGTAAGCAGAAGCAGGTGGTTCTCTATCAAGGCCAGCCTGATCTATAAGACCTAGTTCCTGGGTAGGCTCCAAAGTCATAGAAAAACCCTGTCTCAAAAAAAACAAAACAAAAACAAACAAACAAGCAAAAACCCCACAAGTCACATCTTCTGTGGGTACAGGTGTATCAAAGGACTTGTTGAATAGGACTCCATCTGCCCAAGAATTAAAGTTAGTAAGTAATAAGTGAAATTTTGCAAACTTAAAGGCTTCTGTAAAGCTAAAAAAAAACAATTAACCATGCAAAGAGGAGTGGCAGAGAATCTTAATAGGTTTAGGACTAACAGAGGTTTAAAATTAAGAATATAGAAGAACTAAAAAAAAAAGTGAGGGAGTCAAACAATGACCCATTCAAAAAATTTTCTGGAACTCAGCAGAGAAGAAATGAAAAGAAGAGGAAGAAGAAGACAAGGAGTGACAGGAGGAAGAAACAACTAAGGGATATTACAAAACTATTTTCCCTTGCAATTGTAAAAAAAAAAAAATCCAAACATGTTTGAAATTTCACCTTTTCCAGTTGAAATGACAAACATCAACAAAACATTCTTTAAAAATGCTGGAGATAATTCACCAAAAGGGGAACGCTTATTCACTATAGGTTGGATTGCAAACTGTTAATATCACTATGGAAATCAATGTAGAGAATCCTCAAAAAGCTAAACATAAATTTACCATATGACCCAACTATCCCTCTAAAGTATATGTCAAAAATGACTCAACATATTGCTCTATAATTACTTGCTCAGTTGTTTATTGCTGTTTTATCCATAATAGCTAAGACATTATGTCTCTCATCTGATTAATGGATAATGAAAACATGGTACACAGATAATAGGGAATATTGTTTATCTGTATATAAAAATGAATTTTTGGGTAAATGGATGAAACTAAAAAACATATTTTGAGTGGGGTATCCCAGACCCCAAAAGCAAATATCACATATTCTTTCTCTTTGGAGTCTCCTAGCTCCAAATCTTTAGTTGTGAGTACATAGCCCAGAGAAGCTGAAGAAAACTTAAAGTAAAACATGACAGTTGCCAGGCTAAAGGTTTCAAGAAACAATAGTGATGGGAAGACAAAGGAAAAAGTGATATAATTAGGAAAATTCAAGCAGGGGGTTTGCTTAGGGAGAATAAAAGGGGGAAATTAATACAGAAGAAAAAGATGGATGATAAAATAACAGTAAGGATGGCTTTAAAAATTCAAAAGGAGTACTATTAACTATTTACCTTTAAAAGAACCTATAATACACATAATTCTGTTATAAATACACATATATGACCAAATAACCACTTAAAGTTCCAACTAATTAAACAAACATCTGATATGTCATGTAACTGTTAGAAGTAAATAAAATCATTTGACACTTCCACTGCTCCAAACCCCCAGTCTTGGCCCCGGTCACATAGCCTCTGAGATAGTGCTGTTTCATGACTTTATCCTGCCTTTCCTACAGTCAACCTCCAGTCAAATCTTGAAATCTCAGCATAAGTTTAGGCTTAGTCTGGGTCTCCTCAATCTGTACCTCAATCTGTCTGTAAACACACAAGTTAACAGACCTATTCCAGATTGCATATTCTGTGCGTCTAAGCTTAATGAGATCAGCTTGTAAACATCCAGCACCCAGGTTTGGCCCTATGTCTGTATCCTATGGGCCTTCCTTGTCTGATTAGGTTGACTGATCTGATAGCCTGTATTGCCATATACAACTTCTAGGTTTAACCCAAGTGCCACAGCCTGCACTGAGGTTGAGTCTAGAAAGCTTTCAGAACTTTTGCTTGCCTGAATCTTCTCCAGATCCCATATACATCCTATATATCAGTCCAGATTGGTCAATTTCCTAAATCTCAGAATACCTGAACCATATTGAACTTTCAGGAATAGCCAAAGCAGAATTATATATGTGACAACCCAGTCTAATGGGTTATTGGAACCTCAATGTCCCAAGGCATTCCTGACCCTCACACTTTGCCTTAGCCCAGAAACTACATACTAGTTTACCCTAATGATTGTTAAAACTCTGGCCCAACCATGCCATCCTCAGACACCAGGTAGCACAACAAGAACATAAGTCTAGTCAATAGTCCCATTTATATGTTTACTAGCTTAGCACTCAATCAGAATCACTCTAATTTCTTTGATTCAAAATTAACTTGGAGATTCTGAAAGATGAAAATAGAAAATTTTCATTCTCAATGTGAAATCAACCAAATTTGAGCAACAATATCTTCTCCTCTCTTATTATATATGTGGTCAAAGTCCTAGTTATGGCAATTAGACAAGAGAAAGATATAAAAAGGATTAAAATAGGAAAATAAGAAATCTCTATTTACAAGTGACATGCTTCTTAAAAGATCCTACAGAGTATCCTAGAAAACCAGTGGTTCTCTGGCAGTGGAGCCAGAATTTATCCCTACTGCATGTACTGGTTTGGGGGGGATTCTATTCTTTTTGGATATATACTTTGCTCAGCCTAGATATAGTAGGGAGGGCCTTGGACCTTCTTCCAAAGATCTATGTGCCTTACCCTTTCTGAGGATTAGATGGTGTGGTGTAGGATGGTACGCGGAGAGAATGGGAAGAGGGGAAGGAGGGAGAACTTGGATTGGCATTTTTTTGAAATCTAATAAAAGAAAACAGTGGTCCTATCAAAAACTTATTGTTAAAATTACAGGATATAAAATCAATAAAAAAATCAAAGAGTAGCCTTTATTTATATCACCTATTCAGTCTCAGATAAAGAACTTGGAATATTTTACTTGGAAGTAAAATATTTATTTGGAACCAAAACTCTACAAGTCTCACTACAAAATCAATAGTCCAGGGAGGTATAGATAACGTCTGTTTCAATTGGAGAAGAATGACTCTTGGAGGCACAGACATCATCTGTACCTGATGAAGGAAGAGATGGGTAGATGCCAGTGCAAGAATATATTTGACAATATAAAGAGTAATATGGCACCACCAGAAACTAGTGGTTCTAAAACCATAATACCTGAAGTATCTTAATGATTAAGAAGTAGAAAAAATATGTCCTTAAAATAACTTTATGAAGACAATAGAGGCCCTTGAAGAGAAAATAAAAAATTCCCTTAAGTAAATAAAAAAATAAAAATTTAAATCAATAAATCCCTTTAAGAAATCCATTAAAAACAATCAAACAGCTGAAGGAAACAGTTCAAGGCTTGAAAATTGAAATATAGGCAAGAAGCAGAACCAACAGAATGCAAGAGATGGAAGAATCTCTGCCACTGAAGATACTATAGAAGAGATAGATTCCTCAGTCAAAGAAAACACTAAAACCAACAAAATCATAACACAAAACATCCAGGAAATGTGAGACACCATGCAAAGACCAAACCTAAGAATAGTGATAGCTGGGCAGTGATGGCACCTGCCTTTAATCCCAACACTTGGGAGGCAGAGGTAGGAAGATCCCTGTGAGTTCAAGGCCGGCCTGGTCTACAAGAGCTAGTTCCAGGACAGGTTTGATAGCTACAGTGAAACCCTGACATGAAAAAAACAAAAAAAAAAAGAAAAAAGAAAGAACAGAATAATAGGGATAGAAGAAGAATACCAGCTTAAAGGAACAGAAAATATATTCAGCGAAATCGTAGAACTTTTCCAACCTAAAGAAAGAAATGTCTATGAAGAGAAAAAAAGTTTATGGAACACCAAATAACCCTTTGGTTATTTGGTTTTTTGGTCCAAATATACTGGACCAAAAAAAATCCCCTTATCACATAATAATCAAAACTCTACCTACAGAATAAAGAAAGAGCTACAAATGGATAATATGGTAATAGCTTGTTTGTACTCTAACAAATAAAGCTTGCCTGAGCATAGAGGGTGGAACCATCTACTAGTTAACCATAGAGGTCTGGAGATGTGTACAGACAGACATAAAGTTATATGGCTGGGTGGGGAGAGAAACGTATGGCAGGAAGAGACAGGAGCTCAGCCTCTTTTCAATCTGATGAATTTATAGAGGTAAGAGCTCTAGTGGAGGGATGCTCTACTTGTCTAATCTTTAAGCTTTCATCCCCTAATGTCTGAGTTTTTATTATTAAGACCAATTAGAAGTCATACTACATCTGGTGCCTATCTTTTGGGGGCATGAATTCACACACACACACACACCAAAAATAAAATAAAACTGCTTGCCTGTGGTTTAGCAACCACTGGCACATAACAGAGTTACATGCAGAATCCCCACTGGAGTCACCACATCAACAACTAGGTTCTCCTCTCATTTTTCTCTAAGACTCAAAGTGAGTTTAAAATATTTTTGTTGCAGAATCTCTGCAGCAACCACCACAGACCCCAAACACTAGAGTCATCTGAGCTCCAGACACCACAGCTAGACTTACTGGCCCTAAACTGGCTGACTCAGCCTTCAGGCAGCTCTCAACTCTCTTACCATATGTCCTTATTCCATATGATCTCATGTGCCTTTTTTTTCTGACAGCCAGATTCCTCTTTGCTGTCAGTTGTGGATTTCGCCTGAAATTGCTCCTTAGCCTATTTTCACATTAGGTGGCTGTCTTGATATCCACTCAGGCTTCTACTGTTTTTGCAACCACCACACACTCTCTGCACATGGCTACATGCTAGAAGTTGCAGTTGCAGCTGCAGCTGTCTCAGCCAGGCAGTGCACCACCTGTGTTCTCTGATCAGATATGCTATGCAGCTTATGCTCCACCATAATTGTCAGCAAGTTTAGGCAGACAATTGGGAATTCTCAAAGGGGACATTTTGTTTTAGGAAGAGAGTATTTTGTCCCACATTAAAAATGGGAAGCAATATTGCAAAGAGAGTTAGCTCTCTGTTTGAGGCAATGGGTGGCTTGAAAATGGAACAATTAAAGGAAAGGATAACTAATTTATGCAGGATTTATGAAATGTCAATTATAAACATTATCAATTTTATTATCTTTGTTTAGTCACTAAAATGTTTCTTAATGTGAGTACTAAGATAAAAATTTTAGAAAAACTTATTAAAACACATCATAGAGATATTCAGATCCAGACAGAGGAATTTAAAGAAGAAAAAATTATAGTGTTGCTTCATAAGGTTATAGAAGAACAACCTAAAATTTTCAAACAACCAAATTTAATTTATCCAGTTGCTCCATAGGAACAACTGCCAATTAAAGATATCCTCAAGGCTGTGCAAGAGCTGAATGGACTGATGGGGAAATGTTAGATTTAGGGAGCTTCAAGGAAGTGATAATCTCATATGACATGCAACCACCTTTTTTGAAAAAGAGGGTAAACTCACACTAAAGTAGTAAAATAATTAGTACTCAATACTGGAGAGTCTTGGTTCCATCAGTCTTGGTGACTGATTCTCAATTACAATGGAGGACCTGGTGCAAATATGAGACTGAGAACATTGTGCAATGAACTAGGGCTAGAAGTATGATAATCTCCCAAGAACAACTTCTTGGAGAGTGATATTATGACAATGTACAAAGACAGATTACTGTGTTGACAATACCATGGCTTTATTGTGTGCAACAACTTTGAACGCTTGGCACAAAATTAAAGAAGTAGGAAAGAAAATTGAGTCATTTACTAAAGTTATACAAGGCCCAAAAGAAACTTTCACTGATTTCTTACAGAGATTGACTTCAACAGTAAATGGAATGATACTGAATTCAGAAGCTAGACAAACAATAACTTAATCTCTGCCTTTTGAAAATGTTGATGTAAAATGGAAAGGAGGAGTTTGGCCATTAAAGACAAAATCAGCATCCTTAGAGGAATGAATCCAAGATACAATCAATATTGGATCTCATAACCATAATAACACTTAGATAAAAGAGATGATTTTCAGAAGTTTGAAGAAAAATCAAATTGCCAAGTGTTTTAATTGCAGTAAATAAGGTCATTTAAAAAGGGATTGAAAACAGTACAAACATTTTTTCTAAGCACAATCTAAGCAGAATGCTCCTCTTCTTCTGGATTATGCAGAAGGTGTGGCAAGAACAAACATAGGACTAAGGAATGTATATATATATATATATATATATATATATATATATATATATATATGGAGGGACCTCTCACAGTCTCTTGTGCCAAATTCAGTTTCATTGTTCCCTGTTATGGTTGACAGATAAATATGTTGGTTTGCCCAATAACCTTTAACAACAGAGAAACTGCAGACTTTGGAACAGCTAATACAGAAGTGCTCAGCATATTGAACAATCAACCAACACTTGAAATTCTCTTGCATTTGCTGTTAAATAGAAATCTTAGAAATGGAGAATGTTAGCAGATCCAAGAGCTGTTAATATGGTGTTTCAGCCAATGGGCTTTCTATAGTCTGACATTTCTTTGCCTTCTCTATTACCTAGATGATGGTCTCTTAGAGTAATTGATATAAAAGTATGTTTTTTTTCACTATGACAGAAAAAAATTACCTTCATGGCATATTCTCAGCCTGTTAAGAGATAGTAATAGAAGATTCTCTCATAGGGAATGTTAAATAGCCACACCCTGTGCCAATATTTTATACAACAATCATTGGAAATAATACATAACCAATTTCATCAATCCGTAGTTTACCAATACATAGACAATATCTTACTAGCTTATTCAAATGTAGATACTTTTGAAAGAATGTTTTAAAAAGTGAAAAAATAATTACCTTTTTGGGAATTACAAACTGATCAGGAAAAATTTCAAAGAGGATATTCTATTAATTATTTCAGATATAAACTAGGTTTACAAAAATTAGACATAGTTACTGAGTCTCTATATGCAGAAAGAGCTGTTTTGCATATCAAAACTGCTGAATTAATACCAGATGATACAGAATTGACTTTATTATTCATTCAGTTACAAGAAATCAGAAATAGGAACATATATATATATATATATATATATATATATATATATATATATATATATATATACTACATCTGATCATATACAGGTTTGCCAGGCCCTGTAACACAAGGTAATGAAGAAAATGACCAAATGTTGATAGAAAATATGCTGTAGTCCTCAGAATTTTATAAAGTATGTCATGAGAAATAGCAAAATTTTGATAAGAGAATATTCAATAACTGGGGAATATGGGCATAGTATTGTCCAAACTTCTTCCTGGTGATTGGGGGCACTGTTAATCAGGCCTTTTATGATGTATCCTATGTGCTAGATTCATCATAGTCAGCAGTTGGGTGAATTTTTTGAGGATGCTCATGGTGACCTTTCAGGAGGCCTTGGTCCATGAAGCCATATTTGCCTGGAGGCAATCTAGAGGTTCTCATCTTCTGTGAAAACAAAAGTAGAATCTCTTTTCTAAAGCACCATGTTCTTAGACCCAAATTTGGAAGTCATGATACCTTTATAATATACATGCTGGTTTAGCTTAGCAGTCCATTCAATAAAATGTTTCTCTGTACTTAGCTCTTTCACAGTCAAAATTTCAAAGTAAACACCATAATATGCATAATAAAAACTTTATGTGATTTCCCCATCTTTACATGGCTTGTTTTTATTCTATTACTTTACTCTGTCTCTTTAAAGATGGTATCTTTTTTTTAAAAAAAGCATTAACTTTATTTTATGACTCTATACTCCTTTTTTTCTTTTCTCTCTCAAGCCTGTACACATTTATCCAAAACTGTGACCCAGTTTTAGGTCCTTTATGTCTTATTACATTGTCTATAATTCTCTACTGTCTTGAACTTTTAGAATGGTAAGCAGCTTGGTTGCAGCTGCTTTGGATATTAGCTCCACCTCTCTCCAATTTTAAAATGGTAGAAGCACCACCAGTGCTAGCTCTGGGGGTGCCAGGCAGTAGCCACGATCAGCAGTCCAACCCCAGGAATGAGTGTGCAGTACATAAACCCTTTTTATCTGAGTGACAGCCAAATCTGCCACACAGACCACAGCACAGCTTGGAAACATCTCTGTGTATGGTGGCAGACATCCGCCATGCTCTTCTGCTTGTGTATGCCTAGTAGATCTGATCCCACCACCTGCCCAGGCAGGGAGCCCTGAGCCACAGGCATGGTCTCAGCCACTTTCCTCCCAAACCTAGTGGGCACAGAAACATCAGAGCCCACAAATGTCATTAAAATGCTTCATAACCAGATTTCATGCTGGTGGCACAGCCCAGGAAGCCATGTTTTAAAACCACATGGCTTTTTTTCTGCTATGATTGCTGAGTCAGGAAAATCTTTCTTAAAGGAGCTGTGGCATGCTGCCAGCAAACAGAAAAAAAAGCTGTGCTAAACTCTATATTTGTGTCTAACCTTCTCAGGTTTTACATGCAGTTAGTTGACCACGTTGACATGACAATTTTTGTAGGGAGCGGGGCCCCTTGTTTTTCCTGGCTGCCTGACTAGCTTACACCTGAAATAACCACACAGAAACTATATTATTAAAACACTGCTTGGCCATTAGCTCTAATTTCTTACTGGCTAACTCTAACATATTAGCATAACTCATCTCCATTAATCTGTGTATCGCCATGTGGCAGTGGCTTACCAGAGATTCTAACAGGCATCCATCTCTGTTGTAGGATCCATGGCTTCTCTCTGACTTCCTGTCTTTTTCCCAGAATTCAGTTCTGTCTTCTCTGCCTACCTAAGTTCTGCCCTACCAACTAGGCCAAGGCAGTTTCTTTATTCATTAACCAATGAAAGCAACATACAAACAAAAGAAACTTCTACACCAGTTTGATTACAAAGCAAACAATGAGGTGCCTTTAGAAATTATACAGTCTTTACAGCTATGATATCCTGACAGTCTTATGTGATTTTCCTTATACATCCATTATTTGATTTTAGAAATTAGTTTTGTTTTTCATATTGTATCATTAAGAAAATGATTTGATAACAGATAAAACAATGAGGTACTTTTATAAATTATACAGTCTTTTCAGACTAATAATTTTGAACAGCTAGTTCAAAAAATTAATACTATGGAGAAGGATAGCATTAATTTGACAGATAAAATCTAGTCAATGTTGAAGGATGCTGAGATATTATCTAAGAAAAATTGTGCTTATGAATTGAATAATTAGAATCTGTTGAAAAGTTAGGATAGATTAATGGACAAGGTAACTCTCCCGGAAGGTAAAATGCATAGCATTAAAATTATGTCCAAGAATGAGACATTATCTTTACTGGACAAGATCCATACCTTTGAATCATCAATGAGGTCATTAGAACAGAACACTGAAAAAGAGATTCAAACTTTGCAAAAGGCAGTAGTAAAAGATTTGAAAAGATTAAGGAAATTATCAAAACTGATGAACAGGGACAGAAGGTAAAAGAACAGGACTTATCCTCATCAGTGTGTGCCAGACTCCAGAATGACTTATTCAGAGTTTTAACTGCATATCTGTTCATTTCTTCTGAGAAGACATCTGGAACAAAGTACCAAAGGTAAGAAAAAATATACATGACCACCTATAGGTATTGGAGATCTAAAAGTAATTAAAGAAGCAATAGTATCTTATGGCCTACATTCACCATTTGTTAGGGAAATGGTGGAAAAGTGGGCTTCAACCAATAAGGCTTCCCAACTCAATTGGCTTCAATTAATCTCAGTGGTCCTAGAATATGGACTCCAGCTGCTTTGGGAGTATTATTGGCAAGAATAGGCAAATGTAGAGCAAAAGAATTTGCGTCTTCACAAGATCAAATTCTTGGCAAGGGCCATTACTCTGATCCTCAGGGCCAGGCTCTCTACAATGTATGCACCTTGTCTTTATATAGCACAATAGCTTCAAATGCTTGGGTCAAAATTCAGGAACGAGAAAATAGAATTAAATCATAAACAAGGCTTAAATGGGGCTATAGAAAACCTTTAGTGATTTTTCACAAAAACTAACTAAGGATGTACAAATAGAAATCACAGACCCAGAGGCTAGATGAGTACTTATTAAATTTCTGGCTTTTAAAAATGCCATCTTAGAATGCAAAAAGATACTTGGGTCTTAAAGATCAGATCATCATAAATAGATGAATGTATCTTGCAGACAATGAATATTGAGACATTTGACAATAATACTGAGGCTTGGGTAGGAGAAGTGATTTCCAATGGCATGAGGAGATACCAAAATGCCATATATCCTGGGTGGTGGTGGTGGCACACCCCAATAATCCTAGAACTCATGAAGAAGAGGCAGGCAGATCTCTGTGAGTTTGAGACCAACCTTGTCTACAGAGTAGGTTCCAGGACTGGCTCCATAGCTACTGACAAACCCTTTCTTAAAAGAAAAAAAGTCAAATGCTTTAATTATGATAGAAGAGCATATCTGAAAAGGAACTGTAGACAAGGAATTCCTAGAAATAATGTCTCTTCTATGGATGGCAAGAATAGGTGGTCTCAGCCTTCTGGGATATGTAAGAGATGTGGCAAAGGTTGACATAAAACCAATGAAAGTAGGTCAATGAAAGACAGACAAGGCAACTTAATATTACCAGGAAACTCTTTTAGGGGCCTCTCTCAGGCCCCTTTATCAAATGTGGTTTAGTCATTCCAAGTCACTGTGGAGAACATGTCTTATCAAGAAAATTTAATAAATCTAGTGCTTACTGTAAAAAAAAAAAGTACTGTTCTGGATGATAGAGTAGACATGAAAATGAATCAAAAACTCCAGTAGGAAATGGGTAACATATATTTTTGCAGACTTCAATAAATGATCAAAGACAAAAGCTAAGAGGATTATAAATGACATTGTAACTGAAGGATTACTGGCCATGGGTTCAGACATAAGTATCATTACTCCAGAATTTTATCATCTGAATTGACCTCTTCAAGAAATAATTCAGTTCCTAGGAACCAAAACCCTATCTGAAGTGAAACAAAGCATGAGATGGGTTGAATTCATAGGGCCAGAAGGACAAAAAGAAAGTCTAAGGCCATATGTGAATTTATGGGGTCATGACCTATTGCAGCAATGGAATACCCAGATTAACATCCATACAGTCCCCCAAACTCATGCTTCTGGGAAGGATATTAGAAAGTATTATAAACAAAGTCAACAGTCATTCAGGCTGTACAAGAACACAAAGTAATTAGCAAACCTTCAGAGGTACTAAGGGCCCTGCCCTTAAAATTGTCAACTGAGAAGCCAATATGGGTTAAACCATGGCCTTTAACAGAAGAGACACTGCAGTCTTTGGAATAGCTGGTACAGGAATGACTAGATGGTTAGCATATTGAAGAATCAGGCAGCCTTTGGAATTCTCCTGTATTTGTTGTTTAAAAGAAAGATGGAAAATGGAGAATGGTGATAGATCTATGAGCTGTCAAGAAGGTAATTCAACTTATGGGCCCTCTACAATATGGAATTCCTCTACCTTCTCTATTGCCAAAAGGATGGCCTCTTAAAGTTATTGATTTAAAAGATTGTTTCTTCACTATACCTTTACCAAAAAAAAAAAGGATAGAGAAAAATTTGCTTTCAGTCAATACTTATAATTCTTAGCCTACTGGGAGATAGAAATGGGCAATCCATCCAAAGTTCAATAGCCCTACCCTGTGCCAATACTTTGTAAATCAACCATTGAAAATAACATGTAAGCAATCTCCTAAGTCTTAAATTTATATTACATAAATGGAATTTTGTTATCAGATTCAAATGCAGAGACTTCAAAAAGAATGTTTAAAAATGTTAAAAAAGTTTTGCCTAAATGGAGATTACAAATTGCTCCTGAAAAAATACAAAAAGAAAGGGGGGGGGGGAATTAAATGGGATAAAAAGTATATTAGTGTGAGCTTACTCCTACTAATTATATATAATAGTGAGTAATAGAGTGAATACTTGTGACCTATTATTTATGGACAATTTATATTGGTATAGATTTTTGTATACTGATACATGTTCAAATTATATTTGTTATATTGAATATGGTACTATTTCTATTTACAATATTTGTACACCTATGCAAAGTTATCTTGTCAGACTGTATGCATACATGTTTCTACATCTTTTTAAGACATTTTGTATATTGATACAATTTTAGGATTATATTATATATTTCATATTGCATTATATATTTCTACCTCTGATCAAGATACTTATGTATTGTTTACATTTTGAGGTCATTGTCCTCATTCATGGCAGAATTGTTTAAATATTTTCAATATTCTGATATGAAGTCTTAGTCTTTAAATTATATGTTTTAAATGTTATAGGTAAATAATCATTCATGTTTGCCATACTTATAGTCAGACTAAATAGGTTTTTTTTAGATACATAGAGATTGTATTATGCATAGATAGGTAATCTTCAACCACTTCAAAGATCTGTAAAACATGGCATTTAAATAACTTTGGTTTCTGTTGATGTGACACATATTTGCTCCTGGAAGCACCAATCTTTTCCTGAGAGAATGTTGAACACCGAAGACAATCCACTTCGAGCTTGTTTCTTTTTTTGGCACAACTGATCTTTGGGCAAGGAACTGCTCATGCCTTGAACACTGGCAATTGTATGGTGTCTGGACTGGACAAGCAGGATACAAAAAGACTGCCAAACCTTGCCAAGACATGGTAAGATGGTTTTAAAAAGATTTCCTGCCTCTGAAAATGGTCTGTCAGTTTCTCTAGGCCTTAGCCAAAGTTGGTTGCTTCAACATTGTAAATGAGACTTTGGGTGATTGTCCAGGTAGACAGTTGCTGTCTCTTTGGGAGAAAGCAGAAAAAGGAAGAGACTCAGGCTGCAAGCAGGAAGAAAGACCTGCCTGCCTCATCAGATGGGGAGGTAGTGGGCATGTCTTGTCTCTTAAAGAGAGAGGACAGACCAATACATTTAGTGTAGTTATCATTCCGATTATAGGAAAAGGCCAGTTCAGACATTCTCTCTAGTATTGCTAATTGTCTTAGTTAAAGGCATCATTGTGGTTTCCTGATAGTTTTCCTGGCATCAGATTTCTCCCTAACCCCATAATGTCTCCCTCTATTAATATATCTCTTTTCTTTCTCTTCCTCTCCATTTCTACCCCAACTTTACCTCCCATTAACTCATGTTCTCATCCCCTATCCACTTGCTTCAAACCCCTTTACACCCGCTAACCCCAGTTTTCCCAGGCAATCTCATCTATTTTCTCTTCCCAGTAAAATCCATGAGTCCCTCTTAGTGTCTTTCTTGTTCCTTAGCTTCTCTGGGACTGTGAATTGTAACCTGATTTTCATTTGCTTTACATGTAATATCCACTTATAAGTGAGTACAAAACATGATGTTTGTCTCTCTGGGTCTGGGTTTGCTCACTCAGAATGATTTTTTTTCAAATACTATCCATTTGTCTGTAAATTTTATGATGTCATTTTTTTTCACCACTAATACTCAATTATGTAAATGTGCCAGATTTTCATTATCCATTCTTTGGTTGCAGGGCATCTAGGTTGTTTCTAGTTTTTGGCTATTGTGCTGTTATAAACATGTTTGAGCAAATGTTCTTAGGGTAACTCTCACCAAACAAGTTAATGACTTGTATGATACCAACTTTAAGTGTTTGAAGAAAGAAATTGAAAAAGATATTAGAAAATGGAAAGAACTCCCATTTTCTTGTATATGTAGAATTAACATAGTAAAAATGGCAATCTTACCAAAGCAATCTACAGATTCAGTACAATTCAATCAAAATCACAATACAATTCTTCACAGACCTAGAAAGAACAATATTCCACTACATATGAAAAAACAAAAACCAAGGGTAGCTAAAACAATCTCGTACAATAAAGGAACTTCTGGAAGTATCACCCATGCTGACTTCAAGGACTACTATATAGAGCTCTTGTAATAAAAACAATTTGGTATTGGCATAAAAAGAGACACATGGATTAATGGAATCAAACGGAAGACCCTGAGATAAATGTAAACACCTATGAACACCTGATTGTTGACAAAGACACCACAATTATACCATGAAAAAAAGAAATCATCTTCAAAAAATAATGGTACCAGCAGGACTGGATGGCAACATGTAGAAGAATGTAAATAGATTCACATCTATCACCATGCACAAAACTGAAGAACAAGTTGATCAAAGGCTTCAAAATAAATCCATTTATATTGAACCTGATAGAATCAAAAGTGGAAAGTAGTCTTAAACACTTTGGCACATAAGACTACTTTCTGAATATATCACCAGTAACATAGGCAGTGTGAATAAAAATTAGTAAATGGGATCTCCTAAAATTGAAAAGCTTCTGTAGGTCAAAAGATGGTAAATAAGACAAAATGGTAGCCTACAGAGTGGGAAAACATATTCCCAATGCCACATCTGGCAGAGAACTGATCTTGAAAATATAGAAAGAAGTCAAGAAAGATGAAATCAGAATGCATCCAATTTAAAAATTGGGTAGATTTAAAAAGATAATTCTCAGTAGATGAATTTTAAATAGTGAAAAGACATTTAAGGAACTATTAAACATCTTTAGTCATCAGGGAAAGCCAAATCAAAATAACTCTAAGATACCATCTTACACCTGTCAGAATGGCTAAAAACAAAAAGACTGAGGACAGTTTACCTTGGAGAAGATGTGGAGTAAGGAGAATACCACTCTACTGCTGGTAGGGTTATAAACTTGTACAGACACTTTGGAAATCAGTTTGGTCATTTCTCAGAAAATTAAAAACCACTCTACCTCAATACCCAGTGATTCCACTCTTAGGTATATACAGAAAGGATGGTTAGTCATACCACAAGACCATTTTCTTTCATACCACCAACCATTAAAAACAGATTTTCTATACATGTTACTATGTTTTTGTTAGTCTATGGTTCTTATGGGGAGATTATCAGCCATAGTGGTTTCAATTTACTTAAGATTATATATATATATATATATATATATATATATATATATATATATATATGTGTGTGTGTGTGTGTGTGTGTGTGTGTGTGTGTGTGTGTGTCTGTGTGTGTGTCTGTGTGTGTGTCTGTGTGTGTGTGTGTGTACATGATAAATATATGTATATATTAAATACAAGCATACATATACTAAATACAAGCACACATATTTTAAATACACACATAGAGATATATACATAGATAATAGGTAGGTGGATAGATAGATAGATAGATAGATAGATAGATAGATAGATAGATAAGATAGAGAATAGAGACATACAGATAAGTAGATATCCTATATGTATTTAGTATTATTGTATATGTATGATTTGCTTTGGCTCTCTTGGGACTTCTCTGGTTCTACATGAATTTAAGGATATTTCTGTGTCTTTCTTTGAAGAATGCTGTAGCTATTTTTATTGGAAAGAAATTTGTAAACAACTTTTGACAAAATGGTCATTTTTATATATTAAGTCTACAAATCTTTAAACATAAGATGTCTTTCAATTTTTTAGTATGTTTTTTAATCTTTTTCTTCAGAGGTTTGAATTTTTTATTGTAAAGGTCTTTTATCTCCCTTGTTAGCTTGTTCCATGATATTTTATTTTCATTAATGCTATTGAGTATGGAGGTGTATGTATAAGCTCTTTTTAATGTATTCGTTGTTATATTTGATGTATGGAAAGGCTGCTGATGTTTGCAAATTAACCTTGTACCATCTCACTTTGTAAAAATATTTGAATGTTCCTAGCAGTTTTCTGGTAGAATATGTGGTACCTACTATGTATAATATCATATCATCTCCAAATAGAAATAATTTGCCTTCTTTTTTATTGGTGTTTCTATAATTTCTTTCTTTTGTCAAACTGTTCTGACTTGTGCTTCCAAAACTATATTGAAAATGAATGGGGATAGTCTGTAATACTATGTCATTCCTGATTTTAACAGATTTGCTTTAATATTTTCTCCTCATGTAAAATAATGGTGGCTGTGATTTTGTCATATGTAACTTGTATTATGTTGAGCTATGCTCCCTCCAACCCTACTTTCCCTAGAATTTTATAAGGAAAACATGTTAGATTTTATAGCTGGTCTTTTCTATCTGTTGAGATGATCAGATGTTTTTTATCCTAGTTCAAATTATATGCTGTAATATATTTATTGCCTTATATATGTTCAATAAACTCTGTGTTTCTGTGATAAAAGCAACTTTAACATCATGAATGATCTCCTTGATATGGCCTATAAATCTTTGACATCCCTGAAGCCACAAGTTATGCCTCACAACTGTGTTTATATTATCTTGAAAAGTTTTCTGAGATCACTGAGATAGAATTCAGGATGATTTGTTACTTTTAAATGTTATGTTGGGGGAACACCGGGCGGCGGAATGCAACGCGGCCGGAACACCGGGCGGCGGAACGCAACGCGGCCGGAACACCGGGCGGCGGAACGCAACGCGGCCGGAACACCGGGCGGCGGAACGCAACGCGGCCGGAACACCGGGCGGCGGAACGCAACGCGGCCGGAACACCGGGCGGCGGAACGCAACGCGGCCGGAACACCGGGCGGCGGAACGCAACGCGGCCGGAACACCGGGCGGCGGAACGCAACGCGGCCGGAACACCGGGCGGCGGAAGGCGGCCGGAACACCGGGCGGCGGAACGCGGCCGGAACACCGGGCGGCGGAACGCGGCCGGAACACCGGGCGGCGGAACGCGGCCGGAACACCGGGCGGCGGAACGCGGCCGGAACACCGGGCGGCGGAAGGCGGCCGGAACACCGGGCGGCGGAAGGCGGCCGGAACACCGGGCGGTGGAACGCGGCCGGAACACCGGGCGGCGGAACGCGGCCGGAGGACGCCCAGCGCAGCTGGCGGGGACCCACTGGGACCAGAGCAGCAGCAGAGGACACAGGCTGCTGGCGGCGGGAACCATCCCAGCAGCAGAAGCAGGTTGCAGGGACCGTGCGCAAAACCAAGAACAGATCGCCCCACTACAATTAAACCAAAGAGGTAGGCCTTCGGTAGGGAGGTCCCTGGCAAAGGAGGAGCCGGGTCCTATTCCTGAAGACCTTTCTGAGGGGTGAGAGGGATCTTGGCCCCCGGCAGGAACCAGGAAAGAGAGCAAGGGCATTTTGTAAGAGGAGCCCCTGGCCAGCAGGGGAACCTGAACCAGGTTTAAAAGACACCTTAGATAGCTTCGATAGGAGGAGATGGGCAGGCGCCAAGGAAAGAATTCACCCAATAATCTGAAAAACAACATGAAAACACCAGAACCCAACGATCTTACAACAGAAGGTCTCCAACACCATAACACAGAAGAAGTGGAAAAAATTGACTTTATGAAAGCTGTAGAGTCCCTTAAACAACATGTGAAAAATGCCCTTATAGAAATGGATGAGAAGTATAACCAAAAATTTGAAGAAATGAGTAAATACGTACATAATACCCTGGGAAACCAAGAAAGAACGATCAAACAGGTAATGGAAACAGTTCAAGAATTGAAAACTGAAATGGAAGCAAGGAAGAAAACACAAACTGAGGACCAGCTGGATATGGAAAATCTATGTCAACGAGCAGAGCCTACAGAAACAAGCATGATCAATAGAATACAAGAAATAGAAGAAAGAATCTCAGATTCTGAGGACAACATAGAGAAAATAAACGCACTGATCAAAGAAAACTGCGAAGCCAACAAATTCTCATCACAAAACATTCAGAAAATATGGGACACAATAAAAAGACCAAATCTAAGAATAATAGGAATAGAAGAAGGAGAAGAGTCACAGCTCAAAGGCCCAGAAAATATTTTGAACAAAATTATGGAAGAAAACTTTCCCAACATAAAGAAAGATATTCCTTTGAATATTCAAGAAGCATATAGAACACCAAACAGACTGGATCAAAGGAAAACATCCCCTCGCCATATAATAATCAAAACACAAAATATACAGGTTAAAGAAAGAATACTAAGAGCTGCAAAGGAAAAAGGCCAAGTAACTTATAAAGGTAAACCAATCAGACTTACACCTGATTTCTCTATGGAAACAATGAAAGCCAGAAGGTCCTGGATAGAAGTACTGCAGAAGCTAAGAGACCATGGATGCAAGCCCAGACTACTATACCCAGCCAAGCTTTCGTTCACTATAAATGGAGAAATCAAGACATTCCAGGATAAAAACAAATTTAAACAATACGTAGCCACGAATCCAGCCCTACAGAAAGTAATAGAAGGAAAATCGCAACCCAAGGAATCCAACATTGCCAACACTGCATACAATAACTCAGGCATCTAGCGACCCTTCACTAGCACAACTCAAAGAAGGGAGACACACAAATTCTACTTCCAAAAACAATAAGAATATCTGGCGTAAACAACCACTGGTCATTAATATCACTTAATATTAATGGTCTCAATTCACCTATAAAAAGGCACAGGCTAAGAGATTGGATACGAAAACAGGATCCAACATTCTGCTGTTTGCAAGAAACACATATCAACCACAAAGACAGGAATCTACTCAGAGTAAAGGGCTGGGAAAAGGTCTTTCAAGCAAATGGTCCTAAGAAAAAAGCAGGTGTGGCCATATTAATTTCTAACAAAACTGACTTCAAACTAAAATCAATCCGAAGAGATCGAGATGGACACTTTATACTCATAACAGGAACAATTTGTAAGGATGAAGTCTCAATCCTGAATATTTACACCCCTAATATAAAAGCACGTATGTAAAAGAAATATTACTAAAACTCAAGGCAGACATCAAACCACACACACTAGTAGTAGGAGACTTCAATACACCTCTCTCAGCAATGGACAGGTCAATCAGACAGAAACCTAATAGAGAAGTAAGAGAACTACTGGAGGTAATGAAGCAAATGGACTTAACAGACATCTATAGAACATTCCACCCAAATAGGAAAGAATATACCTTCTTCTCTGCAGCCCATGGAACCTTCTCGAAAATTGACCACATACTCGGAAACAAAGGAAACCTCCACAGATACAAAAAAATATCAGTGTCCACCTGTGTCTTATCAGATCACCACGGATTAATGTTAGAATTCAACAACAATCCTACCTCCAGAAAGCCGACAAACTCATGGAAACTGAACAGTCAACTACTGAACCACACCTGGGTCAAGGAAGAAATCAAGAAAGAAATTAAAGTCTTCCTTGAATTTAATGAAAATAAAAGGACAACATACTCAAACCTATGGGACACTATGAAATCAGTGCTAAGAGGAAAGTTCATAGCACTAAGTGCCCACTTAAAGAAAACAGAGAAACCATACATCGGAGACTTAACAGCACACCTGAAAGCTTTAGAAAAAAAAGAAGCAGATGCGCCCAGGAGTAGAAGACTGGAAATAATCAAACTGAGGGCGGAAATCAACAAAATAGGAACGCAGAAAACAGTCCAAAGAATCAATGAAACAAAAAGTTGGTTCTTGGAGAAAATCAACAAGATCGACAAACCCCTATCCAAACTAATTAAACGACAGAGAGAGAACACGCAAATAAATAAGATCAGAAATGAAAAGGGGGACATAACCACAGACACAGAGGAAATTCAGAGACTCATTAGATCTTACTACAAAAGCCTGTATGCCACAAAACTAGAAAATGCAAAAGAAATGGACATTTTTTTAGATAAGTACCACATACCAAAGCTAAACCAAGACCAGGTGAACGATCTAAATAGACCTGTTAGTCACGAAGAGCTAGAAACCGTTATCAAAAATCTACCTTCCAAAAAAAGCCCAGGACCAGATGGTTTCAATGCAGAATTCTACCAGAACTTCCAAGAAGAGCTAATACCTATACTCCTTAATGTATTTCACAATATAGAAACAGAAGAGTCATTGCCAAATTCCTTTTATGAAGCTACAGTTACCCTGATACCAAAACCACACAAAGACCCAACCAAGAAAGAAAATTACAGGCCGATCTCACTCATGAATATTGATGCAAAAATTCTCAATAAAATACTGGCAAACCGAATCCAAGAACACATTAGAAAAATTATCCATTATGATCAAGTAGGCTTCATCCCAGAGATGCAGGGCTGGTTCAACATACGCAAATCTATCAATGTAATCCACCATATAAATAAACTGAAAGAAAAAAAAAATATGATCATTTCATTAGATGCTGAAAAAGCATTTGACAAAATTCAACACCCCTTTATGATAAAAGTCTTGGAGAGATTAGGGATACAAGGGTCATACCTAAATATAATAAAAGCTATTTACAGCAAGCCGTCAGCTAACATTAAATTAAATGGAGAAAAACTCAAAGCCATCCCACTAAAATCAGGAACACGACAAGGCTGTCCACTCTCTCCATACCTCTTCAATATAGTGCTTGAAGTTCTAGCAATAGCAATAAGACAACATAAAGGGATCAAGGGGATTCGTATCGGAAAAGAAGAAGTTAAGCTCTCGTTATTTGCAGATGATATGATAGTATACATAAGCGACCCCAAAAACTCTACCAATGAACTCCTACAGCTGATAAACACCTTTAGTAATGTGGCAGGATACAAGATCAACTCCAAAAAATCAGTGGCCTTCCTATATACTAAGGATAAGGAAACAGAGAGGGAAATTAGAGAAGCATCACCTTTCATGATAGCCACAAATAGCATAAAATATCTTGGGGTAACTCTGACCAAGGATGTGAAAGATCTATTTGACAAGAACTTTAAGTCTTTGAAGAAAGAAATTGAGATGACACCAGAAAATGGAAAGATCTTCCTTGTTCCTGGATTGGGAGGATCAACATAGTAAAAATGGCAATTCTACCAAAAGCAATCTATAGATTCAATGCAATCCCCATCAAAATCCCATCAAAATTCTTCACAGATCTGGAGAAGACAATAATCAACTTTATATGGAAAAACAAAAAACCCAGGATAGCCAAAACAATCTTATACAACAAAGGATCGTCTGGAGGCATTACCATCCCTGACTTCAAACTCTACTACAGAGCTACAGTATTGAAAACAGCTTGGTATTGGCATAAAAACAGAGAAGTCGACCAATGGAATCGAATAGAAGACCCTGACATTAACCCACAAACCTATGAACACCTGATTTTCGATAAAGGAGCTAAAAGTATACAATGGAAAAAAGAGAGCATCTTCAACAAATTGTGCTGGCAAAACTGGATGTCAACCTGTAGAAGAATGAAAATAGATCCATATCTATCACCATGCACAAAACTCAAGTCCAAATGGATTAAAGACCTCAATATCAGTTTGAACACAGTGAACCTGATAGAAGAGCAAATGGGAAGTACTCTACAACACATGGGCACAGGAGACCACTTCTTACGTATAACCCCAGCAGCACAGACATTAAGGACCTCATTGAATAAATGGGACCTCCTGAGACTGAGAAGCTTCTGTAAAGCAAAGGACACTGTCACTAAGACACAAAGGCAACCCACCAACTGGGAGAAGATCTTCACCAACCCTGCAACTGACAAAGGTCTGATCTCCAAAATATATAAAGAACTGAAGAAACTAGACCGTAAAAGGCTAATCAACCCAATTATAAAATGGGGCATTGAGCTGAACAGAGAATTCTCAACAGAAGAACTTCAAATGGCCAAAAGACACTTAAGGTCATGCTCAACTTCCTTAGCAATCAGGGAAATGCAAATCAAGACAACTTTAAGATACCATCTTACACGTGTCAGAATGGCTAAAATCAAAAATACCAATGATAGCCTTTGTTGGAGAGGTTGTGGAGAAAGGGGTACACTCATCCATTGCTGGTGGGAATGCAAACTTGTGCAACTACTTTGGAAGGCAGTATGGTGGTTTCTCAGGAAATTCGGGATCAACTTACCCCTGGACCCAGCAATACCACTCTTGGGAATATACCCAAGAGAGGCCTTATCATACAACAAAAGTATATGCTCTACAATGTTCATAGCAGCATTGTTTGTGATAGCCAGAACCTGGAAACAACCTAGATGCCCTTCAATGGAAGAATGGATGAAGAAAGTATGGAATTTATACATATTAGAGTATTACTCAGCAATAAAAAACAAGGACTTCATGAATTTTGCATACAAATGGATGGAAATAGAAAACACTATCCTGAGTGAGGTAAGCCAGACCCAAAAAGAGGAACATGGGATGTACTCACTCATATTTGGTTTCTAGCCATAAACCAAGGACATTGAGCTTATAATTAGTGATCCTAGAGAAGCTAAATAAGGAGAACCCAAAAAAAAAACATATAGGCATCCTCCTGAATATTAACCTTCAGCAAGCGATGAAAGGAGACAGAGACAGAGACCCAAATTGGAGCACAGGACTGAAATCTCAAGGTCCAAATCAGTAGCAGAAGGAGAGAGAGCACGAGCATGGAACTCAGGACCGCGAGGGGTGCGCCCACACACTGAGACAATGGGGATGTTATTGGGAACTCACCAAGGCCATCTGGCCTGGGTCTGGAAAAGCCTGGGATAAAACCGGACTTGCTGAACATAGTGGACAATGAGGACTACTGAGAACTCAAGAACAATGGCAATGGGTTTCTGATCCTACTGCACGCACTGGCTTTGTGGGAGCCTAGGCAGTTTGGATGCTCAACTTACTAGACCTGGATGGAGGTGGGGGTTCCTTGGACTTCCCACAGGACAGGGAACCCTGATTGCTTTTCGGGCTGGGGGGAGACTTAATTGGGGGAGGGGGAGGGAAATGGGAGGCGGTGGCGGGGAAGAGACAGAAATCTTTAATAAATAAAGAAATTTTAAAATAAATAAATAAATAAATAAATAAATAAATGTTATGTTGGTCCACAAAACACATAAATTCACACACACACACACACACACACACACACACTATATATATATATATATATATATATATACATACATACATACATTTGTTCATGTATGTATGCATATGTATATTCATTCATATAAATACATGCATATATATATATACATATTGTATGCAAAACACATAGAAAGGATACCACAGCAATAAAAATCTCCCTGACTTTTAAAAGTAGTCTTCTCTGTCCCATAGACTCCAATCACTGCTGAAATGATAGAAAAAAATGTTTCTATTTCTCAAAATGTCATTCAGCTCTTTTGTTTGTGTCCTTTATTTGCAGAAGGAGCAAGAGTTCCTTAGAAATGCCCTTTTGAGGTTCACAAAAGCAGGGCTGCCATAAATCACAAACTGGTAATATTAGTGAAGTTAAGAAACAGAGTCATAACAAAACTTTTCTCAGAAATTCAGAATGAATTAAGTATAGAATTGAGGAAATTTGAATTTTTTTAGTCAGGATCACAAATTGAGCTTCTGAAATTATCTTTGAAGTGACATAACTGGTCAGGGCTAAGACTTAAACTCTGCCTCTAAAATTATGACAATAGGGCAAATAGATAGGGAAATAGGAGGTATGAATCCTCTTAATGGAGAAATGGGGAAGGGGAGCTCTAATCAGTAGAGAGCCTGAGGATAAATATGGAAGAAGGAAGAAGGAAAATAATACCAGGGGTGTCTGAAAAAGTCATAAGGCTTCATAATATTAACTATGTACATGAAAATACATATACTACATTTAAGTTAATGTAATAATATATAAATGTAATTTAAATTAAAATTTTTCAGCTGGGATGACAATGTTCCCTCCAAGAGCCAAAGACTATAAGAAAAACTCAATACCCAGTATGAAGTCTTTTGAGTTGTTGATCAGAACTGTCCAAGAGACTCTCCAAACTTTATATGTTATTTTGATTGCTCTTAGTTAGCCCCAAGAGGGGTGAGGTAAGTATTTAATGTTGAAAAAAACAAGTAAATTTTACACAGGGCTAGGGAACTAGAGCTGGGTCCAGTCTAAAAGATTCTGAGGACTAATTTGTTCTCATAACAGAAAGCATCAAGCAAGCTTCAAAACAATAGAAATAAACAAGAGGCATACCCAACTATGAACCAGAACATTAACCACCTATGAACTACAACAATGACCAACATGGCAGGATAATCTTAAGGGAAGACTAGTTTCATACATACTTTGGTAGTAACCAATTGTTCTCTAATTGAGTTTAAGGCCTACTCAAAAAGAGGAAATTCATTCCTTGTCCTGGAAACCTAGACATCTTTCCAGAGCTAAAGAAGTTATGGATCTCAAAGAATGACCTACAGCTGCCATTTTACTAAATAGCATAATCCCAAACTGCATTTCAAATAATTATCCTTATACCTGCAGATAAGTATAGTTCTCACCCTCACTAGGAAATTTCTCTTTGCACAGATAGAGACCATTGCAAAACACAATTTGTCAAAATACAGAGTTGTGCAACTGAGGCCTAACTGATACCTTTGCAATACAGTTTCTGTATATAAATATCAAGGATCATTGTGGAATAAGTTTGAAGAAAGGTTATAAGCAGCAGAGGAACAGAAAATTTTCTTGAGATCATGTCTTCTAGAAGTGTCAGAAGCAATAACCACGAAGTCTCACCAACATGACTGCCTAAATATGACCTGAATAAGGACATCAATAGGCATATCAATATGGAAAAGGGTATGCTTAAAGGTTAGACAAATAACTGCATGCAATTTAAAGTCAAGAGCAGAAAGATTACTTTAGCCAAGGGAAGAGCACACCAATGGTTATCCAATACCGAAAGGTCAGCACTAAAAACATGCATATACAAAATAGCATTATATGAATGATATATGCATATATGTGTAAATATACATTATATACATTCATTGGAGGTTCTGAGGAGTATTTGGAAAGATAAAGTGGAGTAGGAAAATCATTCAATTATAGTCATAACAAATAAAATGTACATCTAACAAAAAGACATTAGTTTGTTTCTGTTTTGATTTTCAACTTACAGCTTTGTCCTGGGGCTAAGGATTAACAAAGTTTGAAGGTAGAAGTGACTTTTCTAAAATACTTCTCTTTGCTTTTTTCTATTTAAATACTTAAAAAACTAGATAGCAACCAGTTGAGAATGAAAAGCCCTATACATTAGTTATATTTTGTATGGCTTGAGCATGTATCTGTCTTGTGTATGTCTCTGTAAGTTCATATGTGTATTAGACCTGGATTCCTGACAAATGAAAAGGCCAGTAAGCAATTTGAAATTGTGACCTGTGTCTGGAAACCTATCTTTCTTTACTCAAGGACCTAACTATAGTTTTCAAAATCACACAATTGTGAACTAGTGTAGGAGAAACTACACATAGAATAGAGGAATAAATGATTCATCCGATATCTAATGTAAGAAAATAAAACTTAATAATAAAAACGCATCTGTGTGATTTATAGAAAGTGTTTTACACCAGGAAGTATTTATTTTGGAGTCTAGTATTTTACTGTACATTATGTTTTACAATTTAGAGTTAGTATATCACACTGTTGCAAAAAAGGTGACTTCTAAAACTCATCAAAGGAATCTGTGTTTATTTGTCTCGTAAGCACTATTAAAACTGCATGGTTAAATATAGGTAGAGGAAGTTGGTTGTTTGCTCTGCCAGCATCCACCTTCCTTTCACATAGAAATAGCACCTTAATTCAATCTGTGGAAATCACCTCTTTACCTGCATTCTGACAATGTGTTAAAGTGATGGAAGTAAAGGACAGGGGAAATCATATAAAGCGGAAATAACCCTTGGTCATAGCAATTATCAGGGATTCCCATAAAACCCTGCAAAAACCAATGAGACCATTCTATGGACTTCTTGGAAAAAGAAACACCATCTTCTGGAATTAGTGTAAAATTACCTATAAAGCTACTTTAGCCAATGCAATGCTATGAATTAAAGGAGGAAAAGAACAAAGACATCATTCAGAAGAAGTTGAACGGATAATTATTTGCTTACTATATTAACTTCACCTTTAACAGAGCCATTCCAGAAACCAAAACTACCTGACTTTGCAATAATACAGTCTGAGAGATTCAGGTGTTTTGGTGATTATTATACTTTTTACTTATAGTTCAAACTAATATAATATTAGCTATATTAAGTATCTAATATAAGAATTTATTCTATTTTTGCAATCATTTATGCTCATTTGCTTTTTAAAAATGTATTTATAGAAGGCTTATTGTGACAGGTGCAAATATAGAAACTGAATTTGATGCTGTTTAAAAGAAAAGGAATTCCAGAGGCTTATATGTTTCAATGCTTGGTTACTAAAATTCTTTGGCAAAAATAAGGAGGGGTGACACTGTTGGAGTATGTGTGGCCTTGTTGGAGGTAGTGTGTCACTGGGAGTGAGCTTTGCGGTTCAAAAACCCAAAGCAGGCCAAATTTCTCTCTCTCTCTCTCTCTCTCTCTCTCTCTCTCTCTCTCTCTCTCTCTCTCTCTCTCTTTCTGCTTGCAACTTACCAATCAGATGTTTACTCTCAGCTACTTCTCTACTACTATTCTTGCCTGCCTACTGTCACATCCCCTGCCATGATGATCATAGAAGATTTGTAAGCAAAAAGTATGGTATATCACCATGTGACTCACAGTCATAGGAACCATGAATATACAGAGGATGAAAAAACTCAAACTAAGAATTACAAAGAAGCTCAGGAGAAAAGTAGAGGACATGATAACAGAAGCTCCAGGGCCCATAATTCTCAGCTGACCTATCTCCTTTGAGAAACCCTTGGGAACATTATGAGCATTGCATTGAGTGACTAAACACAGGACAGAAATGTACAGCTAGAAAAGTGGAGCCCTTTACAGTTTAGTAGGAGAGGTCAGTGATTTGCGGACAAAATTGTCTCTGTCTGTCCTGCTGTGTAAAAAGTTGAAGATATTATTTATTATTGTTGCATGGGTCAATTTTCTTTGTCCCAAGCTGAACCTGTTTGATGCTCTGAGATCCTGACAGGAGACACAGTTGTTTTCCTAGTTAAGGCTCTTTGTCCTAGCCCACCCTACTGCAAAGATAAATTTTAAGACTGAAGTTAATAGATGCCTGTGCTATTCTTCATTACAGATATCCATCTGTGCTCTAGAAAATGACCTGAATTTCTCTATGGTGACTGTAAAGAGAAAGGTTAACAATGATACAAAAAGACTAAGGCATTCAGAGCAATCAGGCTATGCAGCTGCTGTAATGAATTCTCTGAACCTTTCATGCACAATGTCTGTGTCTTTTCCCAGTGGATATGGCTGGAAATCTTCAGCCAAGTCCCCAATTGCTAGACAGCAAATAAAGACCTTGAATGGAAGCAGACAAGTACAAAAGACCACAGCTCTGCACATGACAGAAGATCTTCTAGAGACTTCACTGAAGACTTTAGTGAGTGACTTATTTTAAGAGATTAGTTGTTAGGCAAAGAACCCATATTTAAAACTATAGCTAGAGGCCAGCAACTTCATTGCATAGTCATAAAAAAATTTAAGACCATGTGTTCTGAAAAGATAACACATAGTTGCAGTTTTCTTGGAACTGAATTGTCAGTCAAACAGAAAAAAACGGTGCTGAGATCCACTCCATTAAAAGAGTAGGGAAATAGAGAGGTGAATCCCAAGCTTTTTTCATGGGGAAACAGTATCCAGGAGAAACAGGTCATCAGCCAACGTGTTAATGTCAGACAGCCATGCTAAATGCCTTGATTAGCAATAAAAAAGAGACTCTTCATTTAAGTAACATACCTGCCCCCAGTGACATTCTCCCAGCAAATTCTACTTCATAAAAGTTCACTAAACTCTCCACACAGTGCGAACATCTAGAGAGCAAATGTTCAAATATATGAGTCTACAGAGTGCATTTCCCGTTCAAATTACAACACTCAGAAAACAGAATTGAAACAGGTTGAGAACTATGCTTCTCACTGTCTGCTACACTGTCTTTTCCAATAGTTCTCACAGGTGGGAACTTACAAAAGGCTCACTCAGAGGTCACAAGAAATAAAACTTCTCTGGATCAGTCAGACTTCTTTGACTCATCCTAGAATCAGAATCCCTGGAGGTTGCAACCAATATTTTTTGTTTAATAAGCCCTCTAGAGCATTCAGATAGGACTCAACTTTGAGATCTACTTCTCTATGGATATTTTTGTAAACTAGAGCAGCAATCTGTTTTAGTAGACAAGATTTGATAGGAATATAGACTGCTTGGCCATTTGTGTATTGTTTAAGGCTATTTTTTGATGCAATGCCAGAGTTGAATAAATGTACAACAGATGAAGTAAATTATAAGGATAGAAGAGAGAATGAAAACCAAAGCATAATTTAACATCCTTACTCTGTCCTTGAGCTTTGAAAAAAAAGGCATGAAGATGTGATAGATAAAACCCTATGTCAAAAGCAGAGTTTCCTTAGACTTGACATTGCTAGAGTCAAGAAACATCACTGTCTTAATTAGTTCACAATTGCTTATAACAAAATGCCAGAGGTGGGCAAATAAATGAACAGAAATTCATTTATTACCATTTTGGAGACTATGAGTCCACATTGCCTGGCAAAAACTCTTTTCATAACTTGAGATAACCATCTTCCTTTTAAGTCTTTTCATAGTCTTCTCTTAGTGTTTGTATATGGATGAGGCAGAGAAGAAACAAGAAGAAAGATTGGGGAAAGGGAGAGAAGAAGGAGGAAGAAGAAGACAAACATGGAAAAGATGTAAAAAGAGAGAAGATAAAAGCTCTTCTTATAACACTATAAATTTATGATATTATGTCATTAATATTCATATATAATCTTTGTATTTAAACACCTTCCTAAGCCCCATCTCTAAATATAATCAGATTGTGGGTTTGGAATTTAACATATAATTTGTCATGGAGGGAGCAATTCATCTCAGAATACTTTAAAATTGGGAATTAGGTGAATTGATTTGGGGAGAGGAGATGAGGTGTCCTTTTGTTCTCTATGTTTTCTACTATAATTCTCAAAAGCATTTTTAAGAGGAAAAAAATTGCCTTCTAGTTAATACAACTTTAAGAGCATGACTTTGGTGATGTTGTGAGGCAGTTTCTGAGTGATGTTAATAAAGGAGTGTGAAACCATAATCACCTAAAAAGATAGGAAGAAGTTGGTTCTTCAAGAAAATTAACAAAATAGACAAGCTTTTAACCAAACTAACTAAAAGGTAGAGAGAGAATATCCAAATTAATAAAATCAGAAATCTAAAGGGGGACATAACAACAGGCATGGAGGAAACCCAGAAAATCATCATGCCATATTTGAAAAACCTGTACTCCACAAAACTGGAAAATTTAAAGGAAATGGAAAAGTTTCTGGATAAATACCAATTACCAAAATTAAGTAAAAACCATATAAATAAATTAAGCAATGCTTTCAGTTAGATGTTATTATCTCATTATAGTCTCCCAACATCCCAGTTAGGTAGATGTGCTAAATGTTTAACAAATGATATATTTGAGGCATAAACTGTAAAATAGGACACCCACAATACACACATAGTAAATGATATATTGTGAATTCTTGCACTACTTTCCCATATAAGTACCTTTGTAACATAAAGAGAGCTTCCTAGTTGCTGAATTATGTGCCCACAAGAAATAAAACCTCTTAGCATGACTGGCTTTCTTCATCCACAGAGATCTAGGTTGGAACTCATCTCTGAATGTCTTCAGACTCTTACTTCCTCTCCTGAGCTTCTTCAAGTGGCAATCCATCAAGTGCATCCATCAAGCTCCTTCTACACTTTTTTTTCTGTCACAAGTCTGTGGCAAGATGTAGGCACTTTTAGGTACTTTTCACTGTCTTACAAAGGATGAGTTAGAGTTCTTTAAACATCAGTATCATTATATATGGAAAGTATTACTATTGTCCTTCAAAAAAGGAAAGCCAAGCTTAATGGAAGCAAGAATGCTAACATGGAAATGAAGATGAGCCTTCTTTCAGTTCTTGACAAACTAAGATTAAGGAATGTACAAAATATTTTTTAATCTCTGACAACTTTGTTCAATTCTTTTGGGGAGGATTCTCTTTCAACTTCAGCAAATATACACTTCTCAGGTGAAGATGGAATTGAAAATGTATTTTGCCAACATAACACAGAAAAAAAATTGTGTGTGCCTTGTTGGTAGGTAGATTGCTTTAACAAAAAAAGGAAGGGAGACATTTATAAGAAGAAAGGCAGAGCTAGGGGAGGCTTTGAGCTCCTGTTTTTCAACAATGAAAAGAAAGAATAATCAAATATACATTGAAAATACAGCCACAAGCACTCTGAAGTGACTGACATTTGGCTGTGTTGCATTCTCTGACTGGGTAACAATAGAAGCCTGTTCAGCTGGCTTTTCTGGAAGCCCCGAGAAAGGTCCTGGAGTTAAAATGTCACAATGTATCTTACTTTCCTTTTCTCAATACTACCCTCCCACAGAAATTTAAAAATAACAACTATAAAAGCTGAAGAAATTGAGGGTGAGAGAGGACAGTTTAGAGTTGGATCAGGCTCCCTGATTTAGGACATAGATTATAAAACTTCATTGAGAAGATGAAGAGAAGAATAAAAAACATGATTTCCCCAGAAAACATTCAACTTCTTTGCCATAATTGTGTGATGGCTTAGAAAGTGAGTCAGCTTTTAATTGCATTTGAAATGAGGAAATTAAAGAATAGATAAAAGGTTTTTAATGAGATCTTTGCTGATCAGTTGGAGGACTACTTAGATTAAATATTTTTGCCCAGAAACAGCTATTGTTCTGTTATATAGGACCTGATATCCTGCCTAAAACCAGAGCATATCCATCCCTCTTTTGAAACCAGCTCCAACAATGGGACTTGCAAAGCCAAATGCATGCTGGCCTTTACTTTAAGCTCTTGCCTCGTCTCTCTTCATGTATTCCCCTTACTATGTTCTCCAGACTCTAATACACTGTTACTTAAAGAGAAGAAATGACTATGTGGTTTCCTCTTCAAAAGATGTGCTTTAGTTACACAAATCACCTTCAATAAATTTTCTCCTTCTTTCTTACTCTTCTATAACCCTCATGAATTTGAACCATGCTGTTTAGAGTATTTTTGTGGCCAATTAAACAGACAGAACCAAGAAAAATGCATTACAATTATGAATATTCTTTACCTTGTTATTACTATATTCTTCTAACAGAACTATTACATTGGACAATCAGTAATTTGATTGATATAGCAGCATACCTCATTACTGTAAGCTTCAGTTTGTCACTATAGCACTCTTTCTAACACATAAGCCTCCTATTTTGACTAAGTCAACTTTGGATCTCTTTTTAACTAATTACCTCAAAAGAATGACATTCCTACACATATTTCCCCACAATTATATATCTATATTCCCATGTGATCATTTTCTTGAAATGTATAACTCATATTAGGTGTATGGTCATAGATGGAGTAACATGTGTATGCAGATGTGTATGTACAGGCCTCTGCCCTTAGAATTAGAAGTTGATAATTGGTGGCTTTCTTAGTTTGGCTCCACTTTATTTACTTAGGCAAGGGCTCCCATTGAACCAGGATCTTGCTAATTCAGCTGGTTTAGGTAGCCAGCTCTCACAGAATATCACTTCTCTCTACATCCCTGATGCCAGGCTTGCAGGCAGGTCACCATACCAATATAGGTGTTCTGAGTATCTAAACCTGAGTCTCCATGTTTATGAGGCAAGTCTTATATCTACTAGGCTATCTTCCCAACTCATTTTTCTCTCTGAGCCTTTCTTATTGCTGACAGTCTTTCATGTCCAGTTGAAATGACATTTTTGAGAATTTCACTGCCAGACATTATCTCTTTCCTGTTGTCTTCTCCTTCCTAACAGGGCTTGCCATATAGTTCACTTTACTATTATTTGCTTGTATGCCTCTTTCAGTCCATAGAAGATGAACTCCTTGAAGTCAAGCATCTCCTGGTAGTCAACTCTAGGTCTTTGTCAATATGACTCATATGGGAGATGAGTATTATATTTACTCATATGCAATCTAAATGACACTTTAACATTTATGTATATTTTCACATACAGTAATTTAACAGTCATCCCAAAGGATATGTGAGACACATAATATCACATTTATAATACGAGACAAAAGAGGCTCACAAAATTAATTGATTGATCAAAAATAATCAACATTTTTTGTGGCTCATCAAGAGAAGACATCAGATCTAAAATTCCTCCTACAGTAGAACTTCTGTAATTCTACCAAAAATTGTATTTCAGAAAAAGAATAGAATAGTTATTTCATTATCACCCCACAGTGAATAAAAAGCCTAACAAATGTTCTTCTCTCATTTTCAATATTGCATTAGGTCACACTAGATACAGACATTAGTTTCATCAGTGTAATGCAATATTACCTTCCTGTATTATTAATAGTCAAACAATTGGGTTCAAAGCAGGTAGGCCTCATACAACATATGTTATTTGCCAAACATATGTCTTCTATGCAAATTTTACTATTATCTTGATTGTGTGTTATTTATTCAAAAGGCAGAAAGTACCAACATGCATAAAATAATGTGCGAGACTAGACTGTGGAAATATAACAAGTATGTAGTTAAGAGTCCTTAGCGACAAAGGAGTGGTGGTGGTCAAAAACCACTCACAAAACAAAAGGAGTCGGAGTGACTGGCATAAGGATATACATATATTTTTACTGTATTAAAATAATATCTATTATGGAAAAGCACTTTATATTAATTTTATGAATAATCAGACTCTTGTTTTGCAGCTTTAGAATACTAAAAAGGAAAGAATTTTATAAAAATTATCTGAATGATCAGACTCTTGCAGTTTTATAATACAAAAATCAGAATAACAACTGCAGCAAAGACCTGTTTAAGTAAATAGGATGTGGTTTTCTACATTCTGTGTATCTCCATTTGGACACCATTTCTGCATCTGATACTCTGAGTGGCTCAGAACATGGCTGAGTTTCTTTGTTCTCATTGTGAAACTCATGGCATAGGGTAATAATATTATACTCATCTGAACGCTTATTATTAAGCAAATCAATTGTTAAATTCTCTGTGACATAGGAACATATTCACTCAATAAATGAATATCATTCTTGCAAACTGTAGCAGACTTATCTTCTTTGAAACATGACTTTTCAAAAGAATATATCAGAGAAAATTTGAAAAGATATAAAGTCATCCTGTATTTCTTGTCAAGATTTCATAGTTCGCTTTCTGAAGTTAGTTTTTGTTTTGGATCCATTGGACAAATATTCTAATATCTCTAGGAACTTTCCTCCATTCCACCAGAAACAAAACTGCTCACGGTTGGCATGAAAGAGAAGACAGGGCAGGAAAAGATCTCGGGACATAAAGGTGGCCATTCCCTTCCTCTTTCCTATTGTTCTTCTATAACTTCTTTAATCTGAACAGAACACTTTCTCAACTGGAGATGTGTGGCAATGCCTGGAGACAACACTGACCACCCCACTGGGAAAAAAAAAAACTATTCTACCAGACACAGGACAGTGTTTCACCTCATAATACTTCCTGTTACAAATTGTCAGTCATGTTCACACTTAGAGCCCCCAACAGAGCAAGCTATAACCAAAGACACCGATAGAAGTGAAGCATCCTAATCCACCTGTAAGAATAACTAGTGAGCTCTGTTTGCAACAGAAAGCTCTTTATATGGGCCTAGACAAAGTGATCTAAATTCAGAAGAGCTTAAGAAATAGTTATGTGGAAAACTGTGCCCGAAAGAACCAGATTTCCCTAGAATCAGATTTTCAGACTTTTTTGTATCAGGATGTAGTAACAGATGTAGTTTGTAAACTTTGCGGATTTTCAGAATTCATTAAATAGGTCCTTATGTAAATCAATAGCTTACTTTACACGCTATCTAGATAGTTATGCCAAGAGGCAAAACTTCCAGCTGTTTAATTTGAAAGTTAGCTAATTCTGATTAGGAAATAAAATGTAAAAACATAGTTTGAGGATATTGCCTTTGTTTTTGTTTTGGGGGAAATTAAAGATTTATTTTTCTACATTTCAATTTCCAATGCTATAATGAGATTTTTCCTGCTACTTTATTAAATTTTTAAAAAATTAGTAAAGGGCAGGAGAGATAGTGTTCAGTGGTCAAGACCCGTATTTAATTCCCAGAACACACATGGCCATTTACAACAATCTCTTACTAAATTTGCCCAATATCCAACTCCCTCCAGTGGCACAGAGATGTACGAACGTGGAACACACATACACTAAATAAAGTAATATTTTTTAATGAGGGTATAGACTGAAATAAACATTCATCAGCAAGTTCTCTGTGTATTTGCCTGCGGCAATTTAGTGGTCTGGGAAGAGGAAGGTGTCAGCAAAGTCCTCAGGTGTGATAAACAGCCAGCTCAAGTGGTCTTTTTCCTATTTCCCTAGTGTATTATGGGAACAACAGCAGCAGCAACAACATTGCCAAGATGAACATTCAGTTCTCTCTCTGCTTCCTGACTGAAAAAAAAAAGCAAGCAAGCAAACAAACAAACAAAAACCAGTGACCAGATCAGCTTCCTCAAACATACACCCATGCCGTCCCTGTTGTAAATGGACACTATCCTCAAATTTGACAAGGATTTAAATTCATTGATACCCAAGTTCCATATTTCCTTTGTAGGGCATCTTCCTTGATAATTTGATGAATATTTGTAAGTGCAGGAGCACATCTTTGATTGGCACCTGTCTACAAACCATTTGTGACCACTGTTGGAAGGCACAGAAAGCAGCATTTCAGAGTCAGGTTTTCTTCCAGCAGCACAGACAGTAAAACCCTCAGACTGAATTTACCAGGATGCAAAGTGTCCAGAAAACCTTTGAAGCTTTTCAGAGGAGCAAACTACAGGAGACTCACAGTGCCACTATCAAACTTTGACATGAACTTGTCACCCCAAGGTCATCAAACTGTTTTCCCCTGTGACAGACATTTTATATTCTCCAGACACATGGAGAAGACACAGAAGGGATTAAAAAAAAAAACCCTCCAGATCCAATAAAAAAAAGTCTATCAAGATTTAGAATTAAGTCAATAATGTATCTTGCATACATTCTGTTGGTTGAGGAAGAAGATTCAAATATAAGATTCTGAAAAGTTATTTAAACAGGTTTCTGAGCAAGGGGAATGAATACTACATAGGGAGTTCCAGCTGTGTGAACAACAAATGGTTCCTATAAAGTTCAACTGAGGAACAATGCTAGTATATGGAATACAATAAAAGAAGATTGGCAAAATGCGCGAGAAAATAATGAAGAGGGTGGATACACTGAGAAATTTGATGACGATATTTGCACCACTTACTGTGTTGGACACCCATGAAGATCTTATAATCACTTCTAGAATTAAGCCTTACGCAGATGTTCAGACAGTCCAAGAAAAACATGATGATATCAGAAGCAATCTGTTATACAACAGTACTGTTGAAAGCAATAGCTGTTTCAAATAAATTCTCTCCAGAAACAGTCTTCAAAAAACACGGGGTAAAGCATGGCAGAAAGTAATGCTGTAGTAGTAATTCATACAGCACTGGAATTTAATTCTCATGTTACAAAAAAGAAAATTTGTCATATAAATACCAGTTAAATTTCACTTTATCTGATCAAGACCATAGTGCAAAGAAAAGTTGATTTGTTATGAGTTGGTTTTTATTGTGCTCTATTTACTATTCATCTAAATTGGGACATTTAAATCCATTCATAAATGTGATTAGAATCAACTAGACTTTGTAATTGCTTCCATGGTAAAATCTGAATTGTATTTAAAAAAAATTCCTCACCAAGTTGACAGGCATAGGCAGCATGACTAATACCTACATCATGGTTAACAGAAGGCATAAAGTGGAAGATTAGGACTAGCTGAACATAGAGGACAATGAGGAATACTGAAAACTCTGGAACAATCGCAGTGGGTTTTTGATCCTACTGCACGTACTGGCTTTGGGGGAGCCTAGGCAGTTTGGATGCTCACCTTAGGAGACCTGGATAGAGGTGGGCGGTCCTTGGGCTTCCCACAGGTCAGGGAACCCTGATTGCTCTTGGAGCAGATGAGGGAGGGTGACTTGATCGGGGGGAGGGGGAGGGAAATGGGAGGCGGTTGTGGGGAGGAGGCAGAAATCCTTAATAAATAAATAAATTAAAAAAAATAAAGTATACATCCCTCAGAATCAACTTTATATTTCAAGTTAGGATTTTAACCATATCTTTTACTAAATAACAGAATTTCAAATACCGTATCTTGATCATATTTAGTTCCAGTTTCCAGATCTAGATCCATTCCTTACCTACCTAGCCTGACCCCTGACAATTTTTTAGGACACTGTATCACAACAGATATCCTCATGCCTCATGCTCTGGCTATTTCAATCTCTTTGCACCTTCTTCTGCTATGTTCCCCAGACTTTAAGTATACAGGCTGTGTTGTAAATGTATTAAATGGAGGCAAGCATCACACATTGTGCTTCTCTCAGTTGTAGCTTTCCATCACAATCTCTACTGCAAAAAGAAGCCTATTTGGTTAGAGATGGGAGCTTGGTTAATTGTGAGATATATATATATATCTCCACAATTAATGCAACTAAAGTTATACAGGTGCAAGAAAGTACCAGTAGTAAGTTCACCTCTATGTTTTGTGGCCTCACCAGGTAATTGATTCAATTTACAGCACCAAACAGGAATGCCCTGCAAAAAGCAGGTCTTAAAACCAATCTCATAGTTGCTTCTTGCATCCAGGATACAAGTGCCACTGTTGCATCTTTAATAAGATCTTGCCAAATTGGTCTTTCTTGTATTTTAATGGTGTTATAGCTCGATAAAACTATGGATTGCTTTTCTCTTTTAGTAGCTTGCACAGTTTCTTCTAACACTATGGTAGCTAGTCTTCAGTGAGGCTTACGAGTCAGATCCAAATTGATCCTTCCAGAATTCTGTGTATGAAATGTGTGCAATAACAGGGTCTTTCTTTTCGGCAAAATATCAACAGCAATGGAAAGAGTCTATATTGCTCTGAGGTTTCTGTGACTCAGCTGACTAATAACTCAAAACAAGGTTTCCTATCCCTGGCATTGTTTGTTTGTTTGTTTGTTTGTTTGGCTGGTTGGCTGGTTTGTTTGCTTTACCTATGATTTTCACAGGGAGCACTGTAAATTGCTGTAACTTCAATTAAACCTTCCAAGGTGTGTGTGTGTATGAAATGTTATGTATAATTGTTCCCTCTGAGATTATCTCTACCTCTTACGCTTTGTGTGATTTATCTCTCCTTCCTGCTTCCCCTTTCTTGGTCTTACCGTTCCCTTAGGTAAGTCTCCCTGGCACATTTTTTTTTCTGTTTCCTCCTTTTTAACAGTGGGGTCATGTTATTTCTCTCTTGAGTTTCTGTCCATGGTAATTCAGTGTGAGCTGGCATCAAACATGTAGAGTATCATTAAGCATAAAATATTCACATTTTGTATTAAGAGAGTGTTATATGTACTCTATTCTAAGGCTTAAGACATCTATAAAAGACACCAGTAAGGCTTTCACAGCCGAGCATATATCAATAAGCGAGGCTTCAAGTGCCCATTTACTAGGTCTATGCTGTGACAGTTCAGCACTGCATGTCAATGTAGATAAATTAAACACTTAGTAGATAAAATTGTGATGATACAAAGATAAGAAGATGGATATATACCTAATGCAGGAGAGTCTTAGAAAGTTTCATAAGGACTATAGCTATCTCTAGAAGGCCAAGTTAACCTACTATCTTACTGTCCACTAATTATCAACAGGTGATAGGATGAACTAACAGAAAAATCAATAAAACCATATAGGAAAGACAGTAATCAGATGCCTAGAACCCAGACCTCAGGTACAAAAACAGGATCGGTAGACTGGCTATTATTTTCATATACTCTATTTGGTAAAGAGAAACACAATCAGATCTATAAGGGCTAGCATGTAAGGCCCCAAATCTATCATTAATTATTAGTATCTTCAAACAGGAAAAAGGAGTTCTAGTAGTGAACTAAAGTCTGAGAATAACTGAGTAGCTACAGTATCAAATACACATAGTAATTTTGTAAGTTTCATGTTCAAACTCTGGCATTATAATTGAAAAAAGTGCTAGCACTGTACATAAACAGAAAGCTTTTATACCTGAAGGAAGTAAAAGACATCAACCTTCCTCTTACCTCTAGAGCCCGTTCCTCTCTCATTCCACACTACACTGGCATCAAAGTTCTCTGTTCATCAAAGTATCACAGAGAACTGTGCATAGATGGTAGGACTCATAAAGGTATTTTACTTTGGAACATATTAACAGTCTTTAAAGAATTAGAAAGAGACAACCCAAGTCTTTGAGTGAAAAGAGGGAATAAATGAAGAATCAGTATTCACTAAGGAAAGAGAGAACCTGACAGAATTCCCTCTGCTGAACAGAGTTGCTGATGTACTGGTCTGGGTCTCAGATCCAATCCTAGTATACGGTTGTTAGGTAAAGAACAGAATAACCAGTTAAATTTGATGCAGATAATAGTAAATGGTTGGAAGTAAATATTTTTACTAGTTTGTAGAATGGGTACCAAAATATTTATCTTAATATTCAGATTTGGCTGGTCATCTCATACTTTATATTAGTTTAATCTGAGACAAGACCCTAGCCTAGATGGAAGTGAGAAGCCTAGGCCATGAATACAAGATAAGTATGAAAAAAGAGGTTAGTAAATAGATATCAAAATAAATACACCCACCACACACTTTGTAGCAATGTTTTCTATAAAATTTTTGTAATTATGAATAATTGCTAAAACTCAATGCATATTTTTAGAGATTAGAAACAAAATGCTACAAAATATGAGAAAATTGTAATCGAAAGAGCAGAATAGGAATGGGAATCTTCAATAAACATGATTAAAAATGATTCTTTGAAAATCATCACATTCATAAATGGAGTAATGTGAATGGATTCTATGATGGGAATTAAGGACAGGATGTCCTTGCTGTACAAATCAGGACATGGCATAGTCCTTTGCTAAAACTAAATTATTTGGTGTTTGGGCTATTGAGATGTGATAAACTTTAGTGTTTTTTGTAAGCTGCATATCAGACACAATCATGTATAATATTATTCATTTACATGAACATCTTCTGAATATTACATAATGGTCTAATAAAAGAGTTTGGATAACACAATATGTTGCTACCTGGATTTTCTTTTTTATATCCTGAGTGATATAGTGCATGCCCTGATGTCTAGGATCAGTTCAGCACTGTCTCCCTGGCTCATCTAATGTGGACATGACTGATTTTACACCTGGAATCTCAGAAATGATTTGCTTTCTTGGTGGCCTCATACTGTATACTAATCCTAAGCACCGCTCCCCCTCAGGCTGCAGGCTGGCATCTGTATTCCTCTCCGTCAACTGGAAAGCAACAGCATCACCCTTTGAATGACAAGGGCATTAAATGAAAATTCAAAATTCACTAAGGAGAGTGAGAGAGAAAGAAATAGTTTCGCCCTTATAACCTCATTTTCTAAATATTAACATCTAAGAACCTTAAATTTACTTCTACTGTCATCAATTTATGGATTACCATTTATCTCCCATTATATTATCATTGTCAGAGACAGAATGAATGCATAATTATTTTACTTTTAGTTTTGTATTTTGACCTAGGATAGTGCTTAGCAAACAAAATCAGCTGTTTGTAGGATTACAAACATATACATTGAGATTGAATTAATTAGTAGATTATCTGAAAGATCTTGCAAGCACACAAATGAATGTTTATTTTTTTTCATGCACAACTCCTGCTTTATTCCTTTCTTCATTCAGTCTCCTTTCCTCAGTCAACTGTCTTCTTTAGAATGGACTTTCACTCCATTTCTACACCTTAACTCATTTCCATATGTTAACATATGTAACCCCTAAGGCTATGTTCTTTCCACTATGTCATTATCAATGTTGGCAAAATGCATTTCATTAAAAATGGAAATGCAAACATTAAGAATTTACTGTGAACATAAAAATAATTTCATTCATGCACTTAGCTTGTAGTTTAATGGTGATCAGTATATAGTATTAGAGAGAATGATTTATTTTTTTCTACTCTTCTGATTTTTGGATTCATGTGTACAGACAAACTAGGGAACAGTTTTTGATAAATCATAAACAAGAACAAAAACTGAGAATGATGAAAGAATAATTCAATATCATAGACGGTTCAAGTAATCTTTCCCCTTTACTCCTCTTAGGGGGAATCAAAAGTATTCTTATGGCTATGTTAAAGAAGTGGATAGTTCTGAAACAGAGAATAAAGGAACCCTACAATTTTCCACAATGGAGAACAGAGATTTTGGTGAGGAAATAAAAGCCAATGATCTTGATTTTAAGTCAGAAGTTTCTTTAAATACTATGGCTTGGTCACTTCATGAGACATGAGTTCTAGACTTATCCTTTGATCATATGTGTGTAGTGATATGCTTCATGGAAAGAAAAAAGGGTGGATGTAGACTGCAAATGAGTATTAACATCTAGATTCCGCTCATGCCAAGTGTTGTTAAAATTGCTGTGATTGTTAAAATATAAGAGGAATCTGGGAAGTCTGCCAACAGTACCAATGGTTATTATTCTTAATGTAGTAACAAAGAAAAACATATCGAGAAACAGTGTGGTTCCTGCCCATAAACTTTTGCCAGCTATAACTGGGACCATCTGGAAAGCGTGTTATTTACTCTTAATATTTCTTTCTATAAAACAATACAAGCATGGATTTTTAAAATGTAGTTCAGTAAAATAGGGGCTGCGGTAAATTTTTGAGAATAGCTGCTTTATGAAAATTTTGAAACCTTCTAGTGTTTCAACAAGAGAACAGTCTCACCCCCACCATCTCAGTAGAATAGTAATCAAAAGTAATACATGCCCTGAAAAAGTTTGAAACTTCTATCTTTGATGCTTCTGTTTCCAACATAATCTGATTTTCTTTTTTGGGGAGAAGAAGTTAAACTGTGTCTTTTTCTGTAAAACAATTCTGTATCTTCTTGCATTTATAAAATAATGGATAACGTTTGAAAAACAATATGTAGCCATCTCCTAGTGGAATATTTTAGGCCACCTGGAACTAGACTATTTTGGGACACACTAGAACTCAACATAAGACACATAGACCCTAATCCCTTCCTGTTTATGGCTGAGGCATCTGACGTCTTACCAAATACTGAGTGATATCCTGTTTATTTCACCCCACAGGTTAGAATAAACTGGGGGTAGGATTTTCTTTCTTCCCTTCCTTTTACTCAAATAATCATCAGACATTATACATGTTTCATTTAGCCGTTCTTCAGAAAACCTTCTCAATATTCCCCCTCCAATAATAACCACCATTCGCAATGTTAGTTTCTGTATTAAATCCATGAGCTCCCACATCAAGGAGCACTGGATTTTAACGAATCTAATTTTCCTCCCAGTCATGAGCAGGTGAGAGCAAGATCTGAACTTGCTTCACGTTTTATTTGTAGCACCTTGCACATAGTACTCAGTAAATATTAGTTGCCTTAATGGGTTTGGAGAATTCTATCTTGAAAGCATTTGCAACAAATAAATTGACTCAAGAGTCCAAATCAATGTGATCACCATCCAGCTAATTTCAATTACAGAGGCCATGAAATGGATAATTTGGACTTGAATTGTTTAGCTTGCTTTAGATAAAATGTATCATCCATAGCCTTATCATCCCTTCTCTCCACTGTGTAGATAGTGCTCTGACATTAACGGTTTAAGATTAGGCTCTGATCAACGCAGTAACAACAAAGATACCAGAGCAGGAACGTGTTGGCTCTGTCATTAACGTTGGTGGCTTTGGAGATGTTCTCTGAGCTTCAGAGTGCGCTGTCACTGTCAGCCCTGCCGTACCTGCGCTAGTGAGGAAGATGAACGGAAAAATGTTTAAGTCCGGATGTTAAAGGTCTATGGAAATATACATGGAAATATACATTGTTGCAGGAAATTATAAGAGCATTTCCCAGTTAAATGTTATTAGTTTTCAACATCACAAACTTTTTGTGGTTTCCCTCCTTCTATTACTTCTCTAAAATATTCATATAAGCTTCCCTTATTTCCTTACGGGTCTGTGATGAAGCCTAGTTCTCTACTTGGCTTTTATGACTATATTTGTAAACTTCTACTAACCAAACACTTACAGTCAGAGACTGACTTCAGCTACTTTGCAGAGAGACCAATTAAAGAATCTAATTTGTAGAATATATGGCTTCCCAGCAAACAGTCACATATGGTTTAGTTAAAGGGAAAGGTATTAAATGACAAAAATGTATGTTTATATTTAAATGTGTGATGCACAAAAGCTTTTGGCCCCTTGATAAGAGAGTTTCATCATGTTTTTTTTTTTTTGTGTGTGTGTGTGTGTATGTCTCCTTTCAGAATTATTGCCTGTGAAACATTTATGTAGTCTCCACAGATTTTCCAAGGTTAGTTAAAAAAAAATAAGCAGAGGGATTGTAACCTGGAAACCAGAATAAGTTGAGGATTCATTCTTGTGACTTCTGCAGTTTGGATAACAAGAAGGCTGAAGAATGAACTCATGAATTTTAAAAGTGAAAGATTCACCTCCCTACAAGCATGTCTGCTTAGCACCTGTCTATTGTTAATGACAAATTATCTGAACTCTGCTTTGAAAGGAACTCAAGAGCTGTTCACAAAAGCCAAATTCTCATCTTTTGTGCCTAGATATCCAAAGTTATAAATCTGAGAGTTTTAGTCTCCCCCAAAAGAATGGAGGACACAAATTTACAAAGATTTGAGACTTTTGATTGTGTTTATTGCAGTGAATTTTTGTTACCTTCCTCTAGGACACCAATAACAGGCACTTTGAACATGGAAGAGGATGCTTGATTGAAACTGAGCCTGGTAATTCTACTTTAGCAATTTCTTGCTTCTTCTTAAAAAAATTCATTTCAGTATATTACATAAACCTTATATTTGGAATAAGTATCTGGAGTTTAGAGCCTATACAAATCTTTAGTTTATGCTATCAATTTTATCAGAAAACAAACAAAATAACCTCTACCTTACCTTTGTAAAAACACTGTTAGTGGGAAGAACATTATAGTATTTAACAAGTCTTCAGCTAGAACCACTTTTGAATGTAGCTTAGAGTCACTCCTTACAATGAAAACAATATCAGTAAGGGGGAAATACTTTTTAAAAAAAGTATTAAAGAACTATAAAAAGAATACTGAATGAACAGGGATGATAGAATGTTCTTTATTGTCCAACTCTTCCATTTCCCAAGGCCATCAGCTCAAAATGCTAGCCAGCTTCATAATGATACTGAGGTCAATAAATGGATATTTAATTCTTAATCTATAAGGCAAAAGAAAGTAGAGTAGAGTAGTTGGCCTTTAGGGTAAAACTTCCTGTTATGCTAGTGTATTATGGTAAACCTCATATAGAACATGTGCCGAGTCACTGGCCAAAGTTCACAGTTACCATTGACAGTAAAAGCTTCTGGCCACAATTTTATTCAGTAACTATTTCAAAGTACTGTAAGATTATTTGTCTATCACAATATTGTCTCTTCTTGATGTAGTGTCCAATTATTCTAATTTATTTCCTTAAATTAAGGCCTCATTAGTAAGCACTGTAGGATGAGCAAAATACCATTAAAAAGATTGCAGCTTATTCTCCCATGTAATAGATTCTAGAATTCTGTGGTCTGAAACATGCTTAGTTATACATACAAGTTCAAACCAATTAAACAAGAGTGAAAAAAAAAGAAAAATGCTATGTCAAAAACATAAGTAGATGCTAAAGCTTTGAGTTTGGATTTGTTGTTTGTTTTACTTTGGCTTTGAAGCAAAGGAAGGTTGTTACACGTCCTAACATTTAGGATAGCAACTGGGAAATGAGAAAGGCACAGTAGTGAAAGAACTCAAGCTCCCACAAGGAAACCTAACAGATCTCTTGCAGAAAAGAAAAGGGGAAAATAATATTAATGACATGAAGGAGAAATAGAGAAGTGATGCGAAAACTTAAGATTGACTCCTGAGGTTCTCAGACACAGTTTGCCTGACCTCTTGAGCAGGGGAGTTGACAAGCTCTGCCCAGTAGGGAGGAGATTGCCAGCCTGCAAACCTCTCTAACAGCTGTTTCCTTTCGAGCAGACTATCAGAAAATTGAAAACAGCTATGTAAAAACAAACAATCAGTTGAAACAGAGTAAGAAATTTTCAGCTTCTTTAAAAAAAAGTGAGAGCACTTTAGTTCCAGTTGAATTGTATAGCCATGGAGAAAGACCTCCTATCACAAACCAGTAAAACCTCGTAGAACAGAGCTGTGAAGATTGAGGGAAAGACATACAAGTAGCAAAGCAAATACAAAGAGTTGCAAATTTACATATAGAACATAAACTTGAAAGACTGTCAAACCGGTATGGGTGAATGTTAGTTAATAGCCTGGTTTATTCATGAGGAATTGTGTCAGGCTGTATTTACAGACATCCTCAAGTCATAAAGAATTGCTTTGTCCCAGCCTGATGATTCCCCTTCATTTTCAGAAAAACATGTCCAGTAGTGAAAACAGCTCACCCTTCTTCCAGCCAAATGATGAAACAGCAGTAATTCCTAGGTAGAAGACAGATATAGATATACTGATAACAGGTATAGATTAATTTAGATAGAAAAGGATAGATAGATTATGATATACAGATGGTACATATGGAGATACATATGCATCTAGACACTACACTATACACACATACACACACACACACACACACACACACATGTTACCAGTTCCTCTAAATATATACAACCTCAATTCTAATTAAAAGAAAAGCCACTTTCATTAATGTCAGTGTTGTGGCCTTGTTTCTTTCCCACTTTGTCCCAATTTATTTCCAGTCTAACAGCAATATCCAACAAAAACAAAAAGAGAAAGTATTAAACTATAAAAATTATTGCCAGTATACTGTTCTATTCATATTTAGGCAAAGAGTACTCATACATTTCCGGCCACCCACACCCAAATAATCACACAGAAACTATATTAATTACAACACTGTTTGGCCAATGACTCAGGCATATTTCTAGCTAACTCATACATCTAGAATTAACCCATTTCTCTTAATCTGTGTATTGTCATGAGACTATGGCTTACCAGAAAGGTTCAGATCCTTCTCCTTTGTCACCTACATGGCATCTCTTAGACTCTACATATTATTTCTCTATATCTCTTCTACCCTGTCTATATTCTGCCCTGTCATAGGCCAAAGCAGCTTTATTCATTAACCAATAAAAGCATCACATATACAGAAGGATCTCCCACATTGTTTGTATATCAAATGTGCAAACCAAATATATTTAATCATTTTCCTATTATGAATATTTCTTTGTCTTTTGAAATTTTTCATTATTACAAGACTTCAATAAAATTTTATTTTTCTGTATTCACCCTACAAACCACTCCCAAAAAAGCCAACTGGAAAGGTTCAGTGTCAGGTAGAAACCTGGTACAAGGGAAACTCAGAGAAATGTACAAGGATGACCCCAGCTAAGACTCTAAGCAATTGCAGATATGTAGCTTGACCTGGCTATCTCCTGTGACCAGACATGACTGCCAGTAGAGAAATTGTGAGGTTAACCTAACCACAAAACCATTGACCTACAATCTGTCTGACCTATAGGATATACTACAGTAAGGCTGACACAGAGACAGTGGGAGTGGCCAACCAATAGCTGGTCTAGGCTGAGACCTATGCCAGGAGAGTAAACCCACCCATGACACTGCCTGGAAAACAGAACACAGAGGGTGGCCCAAAGACCTAGGATAGGACTAGATATGACTGAGGAAGAGGTATCAATGTAATAATGCCTAACAATATTCTGCTATACTCATAGAGTTGGTGCTTACCCAAATCATCATCAGAGAAACTTCATCTAAAAACTGATTATCAGATTAGTGACTACCTTAATTGCCATCATAGAACCCACATCCAGTAACTGATGGTAGCAAATGCAGTGATCCACAGCCTAGCATGAGGCAGACCTCTCGGACTTCAGTTTGATGAAAGTGGGTCTTGTATCTATTTGTTGCTTTCATTGGTTAATTAATAAAGAAACTGCTTGGCCCTCTGATAGGGTAGAATTTAGATAGGCGGAGTAAACAGAACAGAATGCTGGGAGAAAGAAGCAGATTCAATGCAGTTGCCATGATTCTCCCACTCCAGACAGACACAGGTTAAGATCTTGGCTGGTAAGCCATCTTGTGGTGTTACACAGATTATTAGAAATGGGTTAGATCAATATGTAAGAGCTAGCCAATAAGAGGTTGGAACTAATGGGCCAGGCAGTGTTTAAAAGAATACAGTTTCCAGTTTCCGTGTAATTATTTCCGGTCAAGCTAGCCATGTGGGCAGCTGGGCGCTGGGAATGCAGCCTGCTACTCCTCACAACATCAGTTGAAGAGAGGGAGACAGGATCATATTAGCAAAGGGGGTTAAGATCATGAGGTGGGAAACCACAAAACAGCTAACCACAGCTAGTGGGAGCTCACGGACTCTGTATGATCAGCTGGGTAATCTTCCTGGTACCAAACTAGACTCTTTAAATGTAGGCAAAAGTTCTATGTCTTGATCTGTTTGGGGGGGCTCCTAACAAAGGTATGAAGACTTATCCCAGGTGCATTAACTGACTCTTTGGAGCCCATTCCTTGTGGTAGGAAGAGAAACTTTATCTAGTAACTGGTGAAAACAGATGCAGAGAGAGACCCACAGTCAAATATTAGACTGGGCTCCAGGTATCCTGCTGAAGAGAGAGAGAGAGAGGAAGCATTTATGAGCCAGAGGTGTCAAGGACATCACAAAAAAAATCACACAGAATAAACTAACCTGGACTCTAGCTCACACAGATTGAACCATCAACCAGGAAGCCTGCATGGGACTGACTTAATATCTCTGCATATATGTTACAGTTGTGTACATCGATCTTCTTGTGAGACTAACAATGACAGCAGGGACTGCCTCTGATTCCTCTGCCGACTTTTGGGATCCTACTCCTCATACTGGATTGCTTTGCTCAAATTAACACAAGATAAAGTGCTTAGTCTTACTACAACTTGTTATATCTTGTCTTGTTAATATCCATGGGAGCCAGAAGGCATAAGTCACAAACAATCCCATACTAGTTTGGAATTATGATTAATAAAATGGTTATTTATTTAAAGGGGAAAAACTTACAGATCACCGTCCCAGACAACAGCCCTCTGTGTAATCTGGAAAGGAGTTTAGTAGCCCGAAGCAGAGCCGGAATCAAGAGAGCAAGCACACAGCTACTGCTGTTTTTAAAGCAAACTGGACCACGCCCAAGTGGGCTGGTATCTTAAAGTCTATTGGCTGAAGGAGCAGAAGCAGCTCCCGCAGCAGGAGCCATGTTTTTTTCTGAATAGAAATGGAGGAAAAATGAATGGGGAGGGGAGCAGAGGGGAAATAGGAAAGAGGGACTCGGAGGAGAGGAAGGAGAGGAAAATGAGGTCAGGATGTAAAATCAATCAATTAATTAATTCAATTTTTTATTTTTCCTTCTTTGATCTTTAAGAAATAAATACCTTTTCTATTTTTATTATTATGTTTTATTTAAAAATCTTTTTTAATTTACATGCCAACCCCATTTTCCCCTCACTTCTCTTCTCCCACCACCTAACTCTCCCATTCTATTCCCCCATACACTCCTCAGAGGGGATAAGGCTTCCTTAGGGAGTCAACAAAGTCTGGCATACCAAGTTGAGTTAGGACCAAGCCCTGCCACATCAAGATTGTGCAAGGTATCCTACCTCAAGGAATGGGCTCCAAGGAGTCATATAATGCACCTGGGATAAGTCCTCATACCTTTGTTAGGAGCCCCCAAAATAGATCAAGCCATAAAACTTTTGCCTACATTTAGAGAGTCTAGTTTCGGTACCAGGCAGATTACCCAGCTGATCATCCAGAGTCTGTGAGCTCCCACTAGCTGGGGTCTGCTGTAATTGTGGTTTCCCTCCTCATGGTCTTAATCCCCTTTGCTCATATGATCCTGTCTCCCTCTCTTCAACTGAAGTCTGAAAAGTCTGCCCCATGCTCGGCTGTGGATCACTGCATTTGCTACCATCAGTTACTGGATGTGGGTTCTATGATGGCAATTAAGGTAGTCACTAATTTGATTTTAGGGAAAGGCCAGTTCACCCACTGTCTCCATTATTGCTATGAGTTTTCACTGGGGTAATCCTTGTGAATTCATGGGAATTTCTTTGGTACAGAGACAAACAAATATATGACTTTGACTCATATCCTAATGTTTTTTCTGAGATAGTATGGGTAAGAATGCTGTTACAGGAATGTAGACAAACGAATAAACAAACAGTTATTCTAAGAGACAGGAAAACTCAACTTTAATTCACACTAATGATTTCAGTCATAACTACCAAGCTAAGGCTTAGCAAAAGTTCTTTGAATCCCCACAATTTCTTGTGACATTTAAAAGTTTGATAACATGTTATTATCCCTGACTATATGGATAGTTGAGGAGGTTTTTTGAGTCTCCTGACTATCCGGAGAATTTCCCATTATATTGAATATATAAAATTGAATATATAATATTCAGTTTCCAAAACTGAATATTACCATTATAGTTAGGCATGTCTATAGGAAAACCATTTGCATGTAGCAGTTAAAACATTCCTTCCATAGAAAAGAGAAAAAGAAGTATGACCTTAGATCATTTAGCTCTGATAATCATTGCTTAAAACAGTTTTTGTAATTATTTGGTTTCCCAAAATAAGAGGAGAGGGCTTTGATAAGTAATCAGAACTCAGCACACTTAAGTCAAATTTTAACTCCTACTTTCCCACAATCCTATAGTTTCTAGATGTTGATTTCTATTAGGCTTCCACAGGATAGTACCTTCATTTTGTTAGTTATGTGTATAAAAGTACAGATTATATAATTGTATCATCTCTTCTTTAGTATGAAGATCTTAAGATCCTTGGCCTATGCTTATCAACACATTTTACAACTCTTTCTCCAGTACCCTCCAGAAATAAAAAGTACATTTCAATGTCCCAGAGTGGCACTGATTATAACATTTCATAGGCTATTGTCTAATTAATGTAACATGTTCATATAGTTTTTGTTTATATTCCAGATTTATCTTTGCATGTTAGTTTCCAGAAATACAATTTTAATGGTGTAGAAGAAGCAGTCATTGCCATCTTGACTATGCTGAGGGAAGGAAAAGTTGAGAGAAGAGAGAAAAGAAGTACATGTATTTAGTAGTTAGGAACCTACAACTCTGTTTGTGTTTGGGCCACACACTAGTGATGTGTGTCTGACTGAAAAACAAATCACCAAAAGAAGGGTTATTTTATGATCCATACACATATAAAATTTAAATTTCAGTGCCATCAAGAATTTGAAACAGAAACTTTGGTAACACAAAGTTTGATTCATAAATTTCAACAGTATTTCCACCAATCTAAACTTTGTTTCCTTCTCAAAGTTCCCTTTTCCAGTTCCAGAAAAATAATTTAAAATGCATTGTTTTCAAATCAATAATATATTTTATAATTGTGGACATCTCCCTACACAAAAATCTTCTCCTGATAATTAACTTTCTTCTGCCCTTGAAAGAAGCAGTTTATTTGAGAACTACCTCAGAATACCTTCTTTATCAAGTTCATCATTCCATCTGAATAAAGATCATGGGCTATGTAGTGTAAAGAGAAGATACTCACTACCTAAATAGCACAGGAAACATGTGCTACTATGAAGTTTCATCTTCCAGGCATCACACCAAGCAGGCAGAGACCTTATCAGCAATGGGTGACCAGTATGGAAAGTGTTGTGACTCAAAATAGTAGTTCACATTCAAGTATGGCAATTCAACCTCAAAAGGACTTTGAATGTTGTACTGTGCTATGGATTTGAATGGATGGATGGGTAAGTAAAAGAGCATAATAATGACTTTTGCCTAACCACAACTGTGAACATCATTTTATCTTCTGCTGTTGTAGACGGGTGATGCTAATAAGGTCTGAGTATTTAAGATCAAATACTGTTGCTGGGACTTCACAGCTCCTTCAGGGGAGGGGTTGAGAAGGCAAGAAGTCAACATAATAGAACACTAGAGTCCTGTAAAAGAAAAATAGCACATTCATTTATTCAGCAATGGGGACAGTTTACATACACTCCACCCACCCCCAAGGCTGCTTTACAATCCCTTGATATTGCATGGTCACCCCTCATTGCTAGGCATAATCAGGACCCCTGCTAGCACCTGTTGTTGGTCCCTCAGGCAGACCCCAGGCTGGCTCATCTCTGTCTTGTGGGCCTTATCTTACCCAAATAAGAGTTTGAGGTGTGGTAAAATGATCAACCCTACCAAAATCTCAAAGATACCACTTAGAAAGCATGAATTTAATGATGTTTAATATGCGTACTGTCTAGAACCATGCAAAGAGAAAGGCAAAAATAAATTAAGAGTGAATAGAAAAAAAAAACAAAATAGATGTTGAAAATAATTCTCAAATACGTGAAAAATCACAATATAAATGACATAATTTTATTGATAAGTCTTCAATAAAAGGGAAAACCAAGTCAATTAAAGTATATTTATAAGAGCCAAACCATGACACCAAGAAACAGAAGTGGTGAGAAGGCCTTATTTTTCTTAGAGGTAGAAATTTACATATTTCTAGAGTTTTAAAATTTTAGGTTTTCAGCTAGATAAAGCCGGCATGTATTTTTGGTGGAGGTTATATTTTAAAAGGACTACAAACACTATGTGCTCTACCCAAAGTGCACATTACTACCTTCCTTTCATGGCAATTGGTGTCTATAATACACACACTTGTTCACAAGGATTTCACTCAGTATGGTGAGAGATTAACCAGATTGACAATAACTGTAGGGGATTATTTTTCCTGAGGTAAGTCCAAAGACAGGCAACTCATGTCCAATATACATATCTAAGGACTCAGAAGTACCCTGCTCCCTCATAGCTTCCTATTCTACCATCCCTAGAATTCTTTATCCTCATGAAAACTAGATGCAAGCCTCTCCCAAGACTCAAGACATTCATGTGGCAAACAATAAAAAAAATTACCTACTATATCTGTATTTCATGTGCTAGAAAGAGATTTCCTGAAAGTCAAATCTGGTATGTATACACATCTGAATATCAATAAAAACAACACTTAGAATGAAACACCTAAACCAGTTCAAGTGTATATGTTTACTTACAATTAAGAAACAGTATACAAAATGTGGACTTCTGCACATAAAAGGATAATGGGGTATAGGTACAAAAAATTCAAAATGAGTGAAGCAATTAACGTAAACAAGAGCTATACATTCAATGACCAGCTAATGAGTGCATGCAGACTGTGCCCAGGTCACAAAGGTCAATTGTATCATGAAAACCTAGAATTTTCAAGCTCTAGAATAAAGTAAGTTTTTATTTGCAAGAACAATAAAGCTTGTGGAAAGCATTTGAATAACTGCTGAAAAGTCTGTTTCTTCCTTTCACAATTCTGTTTCTTGGTATCATGGTTTACTCTTACAAATGTACTGTGTTTGACTTGGTTTCCCCTTTTATTGAAGACATAAATGAAATTATGTTATCCATATTATGATTTTTCATGTACTTCAGAATTATTTTCAATGCCTTCTTTTCTTTTCTTTTCTATTCACTTTACTTTATTTTTCCTTTATCTTTGTATTGTTCTTGATAGAAGGATGTTTTTATTTATCTTCTTGCCCTTTTGTAATTTTATTTTCGGTATTTAACTATTACCATGTTTTTTAGTATGTTGAAAAAAATCATCATCTTCTACTCCCTTTTTAATAGCACAAAGACACAGAATGATTTTATTCAAATCACCACTTTTCATTAATTTCATGCTATAATTCTTTAGTATTTCAGTTATACTTTTTTCCCAATTCTTTTTACAAAAAGGAAATCTTCTATAGATTTATATTTTTTGAAAATGACAGTTAAGTTTGTTTACATGTTTATCATTGCTTTGACACTCCCTTTTTCACTGAATATCATGTTTTTGTAATTCATTATCACATTATAGTCTAGGATATAGTACTAGATTTTGCCACATTGAGAAGCCCACCAATTTAATTGTGATTCGTCTGCTGCAGGAATTTGTGAGGGTCTTGTTCATTGTTTTTTCTGATTAACAAATGTTTTTCTTCCCTTGATCTCTAGTAGCTTCTATTGTATCTGGTGTTATATAGTTTACTATCCTGTTCATGTGTTAAGTGTCTATTACATAAATGATTTCTTTCAAATATAGGTAATTTTGACTTTAAGGGTATTTTCTGTTCTTTGTCCTCAATAATTCATTCATTCTATCACAACTCACATAATCCATACCCATACACATAATCAATTAATAAGTTGACTTAGTGAGTTATTAAAAATAAACACATGAGGTTGGGAGGTGGTGATATAGAAGGAGGTAAGATATATGATATTATTTCATTGTATACTTGAATTTCATTCAAATATCATGAAAATTTTCAGAAAATACTCATATTTAGTACATTCTATACATTCTCATGTTTCGTTTTGTCTCAGATTTGATTTTTCATATTTCTCAACTCTGATATGAATACTTTGAGATCAATTTGAGTCACTTCCTCATGTTGATACTCTGATTTCTTTAATCTTCTACTACCAGTCTCTAATCTGTCATTGAATTTACCTGCTTACTTCTTCATTTCAAACACTATACTTTTATTCCTACATTTTATTTAGCTCATTTTGAAATGTATATTTGTCTTCTGGAGACACTTTTATTATAAATTCTATTATTTTCTTTTATTCTTCTTAAATAATACTAATGCACAAGCCTTTTTCTGATCAGTTCTAGCACTTTCCTACTGTGTAACATTACAGCATTAATTCCACTCTTCTTGCTGTGAACTCACAAAGCTTTTGGCTTAGGTTTTTTGAGACAGGGTCTCCAGGTATAGACTTATCTATCAGGGAACTCACTCTGTAGACCAAGTTGGCCTCAGAATCATAGAGATCCACCTGCCTTTATCTCCAGAGTACTGTGATTAAAGACATGAGCCACTACTGCCCTATGAACATCCAAATTTTCTTCACTTCATAATGAACTCTTTTTCACTGAAGGCTATCATAAGAAGTCTTATAAATGCTATAATGTGAGTATTTATCACATAGATGTACTCATTTACTTCTGCAATGATTACTATTCTGCACACACATCTATGCCATTATAGAAATGTCTTGCCCAGAATTCCTACACAATATGAAATATATAAATTTTTACCTTCCACTCAAATATATTAGAATCTTGGTGTTTGATTGCCTATTAATGTTTTGTCATAATTATCCCCTGGAGAAGAATAGTCCAGCAAATACAGACTTTCCCAAACCATTACTAATAACAGTAATTAAAAAAATTTTGATCTTCAGCCGGGCAGTGGTGGAACAATCTTTTAATGCCAATAATCTGGAGGTGGAGGTAGGCTGATCTCTGTGAGTTCAAGGCCAGCATGATCTACAAGAGTTAGTTCCAGGTCAGCTGCAGCTACTACATGAAGAAACCCTTTCCTGAAAACACAAACAAAAATTTTGGTCTTGGGGGCTGGAGAGATGGCTCAGAGGTTAAGAGCATTGCCTGCTCTTGCAAAGGTCCTGAGTTCAATTCCCAGCAACCACATGGTGGCTCACAACCATCTATAATGGAGTCTGGTGCCCTCTTCTGGCCTTCAGGCATACACACAAGACAGAATAGTGTATAAATAATAAATAATTAAATATTAAAAAAAATTGGTCTTTATATGGGTATCTTGAACATGTTATGTCAGACACATAGACGAACATATGTTTGCTTTATCACAGAATCAGAATTTGTTAAATAACTTAACTTTTTTCAATTGCAATAATAGTCTGATTTCCCCAATGATTCCAGCTGAGGCTAAGAGTTTCTTTTATTCTAATATCAAATACTAATATTAACTTGCATATAACATGTCACATCACAAAATAAACATATATGTATATTTGCATGCACATATATACACATGTATGTGTGTCTGTATATATATAGAGAGAGGGGGGGTTGTCTCAGAGTGACTATAATTGATAAAAGAGGCAAGGAGTTTCAAGAGGGTTCATAACTGGACAGACAGAGTTTCAAATACCATGTGTGTGGATAAGATGACAAATGGAAACTTACCTGTAGGGAAGAAGACATAGGAGCAGTAACACTGCTAGTGTGCTAGATGTGAGAGTAGAGCTGTACCGAATCAGCAGGTATGAGGGTGGAGCTGTATAGGTGAGTGCAGCTGCAGGTGTGGGAGGCCAGGACTTGGTCAAAATGAAGGAACATGTAGATGGATGGACAACAGATTCATACCATCGACCAGAATAAGCAGACAGTCATGTAATAAGTTATATCCACAGTAGTGACAAAGAGAACCTGAAGCTCCAGGGATGGCAAAGGATTGTATGGCTGTTACTTCTTAATACACATACCACCAGAGGGTAGAGTGGGGCTTTGCCATCTCAGTGCTGTGTACATACCTCTTTATGGAATACAGTTGATGAGATTATACCTTTCCCCTGCTCTGGTGTTCCCAATTAATTCTTGGTCCTGCTTCTCTAATATGGTTTTAATGTGCCTATGTGTCCTTACAATCTCAGTTAACCCTGGCATATATAGAAAACTTCTCAAGAAAGAGGCCAATTATTAGTCTGTAAGCTTGAGTGGTCCAGGTCAGTGGTGATCATGTGTTTACTTAAGAGCACAGACATCTCTATCCTCAAGATGGAGTCAAGAGATCCTGCAAAATGGAGTCCCGAGGGGCATTGTAATGATTAGGCAAGCAGGCCTGCTTTGTGTCCCGCCTGGCTAGCTTAACCCTGGAATAATTACACGGAAACTGTATTCATTTAAACACTGCCTGTCCTATTAGTTCTAGCCTCTTATTGGCTAACTCTCACATCTTGATTAACCCATTTCAAATAATCTGTGTACCACCACGAAGTGGTGGCTTATCAGAAATATTCTAACTACCGTCCGTCTTGTGTAGGAGAAGCATGGCGTCTGCCTGACTCTGCTTCTTTATCCCAGCATTCTATTCTGTCTACTCTGACTATTTAAGTTCTGCCCTATCAAAAAGCCAAGGCATAAACAGAAGACCCACCTACATCAGGGCATTACAGAAGATGAAAACAAAACAAACAAACAAAAAAGCAGATTTTTTCCATAAAACTGAATGACTTACAGGAAAACACAGAATTATTTCAACAGTAGGGAACACAAATCTAGGTTGCGACCTCTGTGGGTCAGGGTCATTCATCCCTTTGTGGGGCCTGCAGTTTCACCTGATTTCTAGCCCTCATTTCTGAAACTTGTTCATCATAGTGATAAAGCTACATTTTAACAAACAGTTTTTATAACAAGACTCTCAGTAGATTAATAAGATTCTTCTTAAAACTTTTTCTTCATAGATTAATAAGATTCTTATTGAAACTTTCTCTTCATTTTCTGAAATGATCATAAAATTAACCCTGTTTTAGCCCTTGCTTCCTTTCTGTGTGATTTTTATTGCACTGGTACTTCTTTTTCCTCAAATTATTCTTTGGTCATCCAATTTTATTATTAGAAAATTATTTATTATTTACTCAAGTCTCTAATTCTCTTTACTAACATGATTGTTCCTTTTCTAACTGTCAGGTTAAACACACACACATGCACAAACATACACACACAAACACACATGAACACAAACATGCATACACACATGTATACACAAATCAAACACTTAATTTAAAATAATTCTCCTTTTGCCTTCTTCCATTTGATTCTGCAAGTTAAGTATGTTCAGAATTGATGCTTTTGTCCATTGTTAATATCTTCTCTAGGTTCTTTTCTCTTAAAAAAGTCAAATTAACACAAATAGTTAAACTGTCCAATGACACCAGTGGATTTGGCTTATCCAGATGTACTCCTGATTATGACACTTGATTAAACTTCATCTTTTTTCTCTTAAAAAAGTCAAATTAACACAAATAGTTAAACTGTCCAATGACTCCAGTGGATTAGGCTTATCCAGATCTACTCCTGATTATGACACTTGACTAAACTTCATCTTCTATGGAGTTTGTCATACACCCCAGCAAAGAAAATGGTAAATTTGTTTGATATATTAATAAAGAATATTAAAGTCTTCAGTTTCCCCATCATTTAACTCCACTCTAAAGGTTATCCACATAACTTAGCTTACACAAAGAGATACTTTTGATCACTTTAAGGTATCCTTCTGTTAGGAATATTCCTAATAAAAGCTCTTTGCTTCACTAATGTTACCATTTCGATAATGTGACCACGTGGTGGGGGAAGGGGAGGTAAGAGAAAAGACCACTAAGGGACTTCCCCAGGAGCAGTTTAAATTAAATAGCCTGGGGGAGGAGCCAAGGTTTTGGCGGGCTGCCTTGCCCCTTTTCAGGGAGGGAGCCAAGGCTTTGCGGGCCACCTTGACACTCCTCCAGGGAGGGGTCAAAGTTTGGCAGGTACAGGGGGTGGCCTCCATATTAGGCCCGAGACCCTGACTTACAACTTTCCGTTACAACAGGATAAGCACAGCACAGAAGAGAGTGGGGAATAAACTTCTGCGTTTTGGGAAGCTTTGTCCTGGAAGACTGACTAGGTAACTGGAATAAATAAAGGACAGAAACACAGACATACACAGCAACCTTGGCATCTGAGATTGGGTGGGCCGTGTACTCTCTGGTGGAGAGAAATCTCCATGCAACATTGAGGGGACTCAGACATTGTGATGGGGTCTCTCAAGGTCATTGGTCTTAGGCTGTGGTCATTATATCCAGGAAGAGGAATCGACAGCACCGGCTATTTTATACTATCAGCATCTGTGGAAAGACTAGGTGAAGGCTTTGCCATTCCCAAAGCCTGACCCGGAAAAAATTTTGCCACTTCCCATGGGTCTGCGATATTGGATTCCTAATTAATAATACCACATTCAGTCAGAAAGTTATCTGCTCCTTATGCATTTACTCGGGGCTTCTTCTACTATCCATGACTTCAAGTCTGTATGAATACAGGTACCCCTACTGCTCATCTGGACTTCCTAATATTCTGGAAATCCACAGGCTATAATTATATGTAAATGAGTTCCATCATAATCATCATGTAAGTAATGGCTTCATTTCTTAATTTTTATATTTATTTTATTTTATTATTATTTACATGTTTGCTTGTTTGTATTTTGTTTTACCAGACAGGTTTTTTTTTGTGTGTGTGTGAAACAGAACTAACTATCTTGGAACTAGTTTTGTAGAGCACACTGGCCTCAAACTCACAGAGGTCTGCCTGCCTCAGCCTCCTAAGTGCTGAGGTTAAAGGCATGCACCACCACACCAGGCCCAGAGTTGATTCTTTAACCTTTGTTTTTGTTTGGTTTTTTGGCAGGGAATTCACATTGTAAAGATCAGTGTCACATCTTGTATCCCTTCAAACAACTGCAGACAGTATTTCAAAATTCAGTCTTATCACTGTGGTAGGTAGTCAGTCTTGTGTGGGGATTTATAATATTGGTACTTTATTTTGTTATTTTCTCCTCTGCAGAGGAGCAGGGGCTGCAAATATGGAGAATATGGAATCAGAGTCTTGCCTTCCTCTTGAACCCTTGGTGGATGATGTCCAGATTGAAGGTCAAGTCACTACAGACAAATGATTAGCAGTATGTGATTAGATTCCTTTACAGAGAAGCAAGTACAAACTTGTCCTTACCATATACTGAAGCATGCCTAGCCTAACCATTAGAGAGCTTGTCTGCTTATGTTTCCTTGAGAATCTTTGCTTCAGTGAGACTAAAGTGTTTAGAAGTGCAAGAATATGAGACACCAGTGAGCAGTCAGCGATCAACAAGGAGCCATAAACATAGCGAAGTTAAAGTAAGACTCTAAAGGTAGAACAGCTGTTGCACCTTCCCTCTTGGACAGCTGCTTCGGCTGATTGTCCTGTGTCACTTTGCAACTGCCTAGACTGAGATACATAGGTTGCTTCCTGCCAAACTTTTAGGGGCACAGTTCATCACCTCATAATTTTCTGCTTACGAGAACCCCTAGGAGAACATTCTCACAATTTAGCCTAAGTATCACACATTTATTTCTATCCTGAACAATTGCTTTCTATTGCATTTATACATACAGAATGAATTTGGTGACCTTTGCATTTGGTAAATATTATAATAACTCCTCCTTTTTCTCTACGCTCCTTTCTTTGTTGTCTAGTTTCTCTGGGATTGTGGCCTGTAGCCTGGTTTTTCTTTGCTTTTTCTCTTTTAATATGATTTCTTGATATGTCTATTTAATTTTACCTTCATAGTCAAAAACATTAAATGAGATGGAAATCAATGTATTTTATTAGGCAATAACTTTGATGAGTTTTCTTTTTAAATTGCTTTGTTATTTTGATGACTACTGTATTATTGACTTTTTACAGTACTATTGCAATCAAAGATGCCTGTGAAAGTTTCATCTTGAATAGAACTCAGTTCGTAAACAAAACATAGTAGAAAAAAATCAGGTATGAGAGGCAGCAAGTTTGACTCAGACACCTTTATCACACATCCTTCATTAAAAATCTCGCTTGACTAATCTTACTTTCAAATGCCATGAACACTGTCACAAATCACTTACAGTTTTCAGAACAAAGAATCTGTTCTGAGGATATGTGCACAATAATGATTTGTGCACTCTCCTGAATTTTTATTTCCTTGGTATAGGATTTCTGACAAGCTATGCTTAATGGGGAAAATGGTTTCTAATAAAGCTGAACTGCAACAATTGACTGTAGTGCAAATAGAATTTCCCTGTATGACCTATTTCCACTACATTTTTTTTCTAAAAATTATGTATTGGCTATTAGGTCTAAATGTAATACATGGTCTTTAACACCTTTCAGGAAGAATTTTAAGAAGCTATGGAAATTCCCTACTGTCTCTCTGTTTCATCTGGCCAGCAGCTCAGTCATCTTGTTGATAAATGAGCTCAGACTGGCGTTAGTGTTTAACTGACAATGAATCTCACTTTATTGCAGTATTTATGAAAGCTTTTAAGAATATTGTTAAAAGAAAGTCTTTGCATAGGCTGCAATCAATATTTCTTAACATGATATAGAGAGTCTAAGTCCTCAGACTTCCGTTTTCATTACAATTTTTGACAGAGAAATTTAGTTTTAGTTAACCAGGAAGAACTTTCAGGTTAAAAATATCTTCTATAGGTTTTTACTTCTGGTAAAGTTGTGATGTTTGGTGTTTAACTCTTTTCTTCCCACACCATTTTTAGTTACACCCTCATCCCCAGGTAGTTTGGGTCCAGAAAACTGAGTCACACAATTACCATTTTAAGACAAAAGCACTGTGCTTTCTATTAAGACTGTAGAGTAATTAACAACATTTTATAATAGCTGTGAGAATTTCTGCTTGGACTCATCTGATTGTAGTTCTGACATTTCAAATAACAAACTGGTAAACAATGCTGGCTACAGAGGCCTTCTCAGCGTGTGCAGGAGTGACCTTTGGCAAAGAAGAGTCTTTGTCAGAAATGGGCTCGGAGGTGGCCCCTGTTAGAGAACAAATGGTGCAAGAAAAACGCTGTCTTGTCAGCACACAAGGACAGCTAGCTGGTCAACACTTGACAAACGTGAAGATTTAGGTTGGTCAAAAAATGGGGTGGGGAGCATTGTTATTCCTAGAAATAAAATTAGAGAATAACTACTAGAGAGGGCCAGCTGGACAATTTAGCTCTTTTCAGTTTTGGCTCTGCTAGAAGATTCATATTTTAATAACTGCCTGTGTTATACAGTGAAGTAGTCTTCTGGGTTCATCATCACCTTGCTTCCATTTGCAGTAAGGTGGAGAAGTTATCAAATGTGGCATAGTGACAGAAAACTAGGTTTTGGAACCATATCAGCTATAAATTGATTATAGAAAAATCATTTAATATTTCTTAGCTTCTCATTTCTTGTCTACAAAATAATCTTTCTCACATCCCAGGCAGACAACAGAAAGGAAAAAGGAAAGATAATCAGTAGATGACACAAGACTAGCAAGAAATCTGGTTGCTAAATTCAACCTATAGTCTACTTTTGAAAAGTTTTATTAGAAAACAGTAGACCAGAAATTAATTTTTTAAACTGTTTTATTCAGAGAGAGTCACATCTTAAAAGATCTGTCTTACATCTTGTAAGCATATTGTATAGGGACTTCAAACAAATTCAGTCTTCCACAGAACTCTTATGACACTAAATGGAAGTACAATTTTTTTTGTAAAAGACCAATTTTACAAAAAAATTTATCAAACTCTGAACTACATAATTTGGAGTTTTCACCAATAAAGAATAATCTTAAAAACAAAGTCTTTGGGGTGATTGTTCTTATCAGGTTCCACAAAGAACAATGTATGATAGTGATATTTAACCATCATGAGGAATGCTGCATTAATTTGTTACTTACAAGTTGTAGTCAAACATTAAAATTTGATGCCAATTTTTATATTTTGAATTGCTGCAGGCTCAAAATGACTAATGCCATAGCATGACAATGCAATTTCGAAATGAACATGGTGACATCTGTCGGAGATAATAGCACTCCACCTGGGAGGCTAAGTTAGAACTGTAGGCTGGAGTTAACCTGAGTTACATAGTGGATTCCAGGCCAAAATTATCTGTATAGCAAGATTTTCTCAAAAATAGTGATGATAATGATAATAATAGTAAGAATAGTATAATTTTTAAAGGGACCAATAAAAAGGAGACTGGCATTCAGTGATCAAGATACCACCTCACCCCTGGATTTGCCAAGATATTCACAATATGTCTTTCCACATGTGTCTCAAAAACAGCTTAGAGTAATTTATGTGTGTCAGAGAATGTCCAGATAAAATCATATTAAATAATTTAGAACTTTATCTTCTTATGTATTTCTTGGCAGAAATTTTACAACTTAGCTCAGAGCACTGATTCCAAGATAAACAGCACCATATCTCTGAGTACCATTTTTTCCATTCTTCCTTACATCTTTGCCTCACTCTATGATACATGAACATCTTAGATTAACAATGTTCAAGACAGGAAGAAGAAACATATCAAAATGGAGCTTGCTCATGTTCACATCTCTCTTTTTATTGAAAATATTATTTTTTATATTAGGTAAATTTTTCTTGAATAATCCTAAAAATTTATATACAGGCACAAACACATTAAAATCCCAGAAAGACTTCTCTTTGCTTTATTCGCCAGAACAGTCACACAACCAACTGAAGATTGAAATTGACATAATGAAAGATGGCTTTTAATACCTTATTTAGCCAATCATAATTCATCCCACGAAAGAAGACACATTGACAAGAGCTAAGAAAAGAAAGGAGGAATGACTTTTTCATGAGAAGTTAATGGTGTCTATACACAGACTAACTTGAAAAATGGTTTAGAGGTCTTTCACATGGAAGAAGTCTCAAAAATTTTAGGAAAATGCGTTTGTTAAGATGTAATAAAATGTTTTAAAATATCTTAAAACTCATATCTAGGCCAAGACTTTTTGAACTTTTCCCACTTTGTCACTTCTTTAAACCTAATTTGTTATTATGTGGTCCTTAGATATATACATATTAAAAGGGTATGTAACTCAAACATTTAATAATAAATAATAATAAAAACCTATTTTAGGAATGCCTATGGCTGGGAACTAGAGAATGAAAGAATGTTTGGCTAGCATGTGCAAGGCTCTGGCTTTGATTGCCAGTCCAACAACCAAAAAGGAAAAATATAAATTTATTTAAGAAAAATAACATATTTTTACCATTTATTATAAATGCAAGGAAATTTGCAAGATACTTTAAACAGAATTGTGATTTTGATTTTCTATTAAATACATAAAAAACCTTCACTAAATATTTTATGGCACAGAGCACCTTGAATATTTTTCAGAATTAACCAATATTTTGATTGCATAATCATCAAAACTGAATATTCCACTTTGTACAAATACATGCATAAAATAGCAAAAATATATTTAGAACAATTTTAGAAAATCTTGGAAATTCTGTCCTAATCCCCAAATAAATCTTATTTAATGTTTATATGAAACTCAAATCAGTAACTCAAAGAACAGTTTTTAAAATCAAACATTGTAAAGTACTTCAATGGTATGTTAATTGAGTACTTACTTACAGAATAACTGTTAACTAACTATTGAACCTTGTTAAGCAAAAATGTAGAGACATCATAGAAATATGTAGTGGCATGGAAGATTTAAAGAAACTGTATACATAGCTATGGCGTTGCTTATCTTAGCATCAGAGCAAAGGACGGATCAAAAAACACTTAAAGTCTTTGTTTTCCATAGTTAAACGTGGATTACATAACATTAGAAACCTTACTATTTGCAGTAAAAACACTGTAATTTGACATATACTACAGTCTTTAAACTGAATCTTTGAATTTTAGATGATATACGTTGGCATTGTTGTATAATGGCAGATGCATTGTAAAATGCCCAAATTATGTATCCTGAACTGAGGCTGGAGTGAAGTCATCCCATACAACATAAACGCTCACTGCCAGAAGCAGTTAAGGTTTATTATGTACTTGATTTTTAATTAAAATTTAGTTGTTAAAGATTAAGAAATATTTTACTGATGTTAAATTTTTCATAACCTCCCATATAGGATTATGACTTATAGGTTACAGTCACCAGGCTACTAGTTAATGACATGCACTACTACAGAATTTATCAACCAAGTATTTTCTCAAACAGCTCCTTTGGCAAGAGGACGTATGATCAATTATCTTATCATGATTATTTAGTCTTGGCAACTTGGTAAAATTTAGTCAACATGGAAACAAACCTTTATATATGTCTATGAAGAATTATCTAGAATAGGCCAATATATGTGGGAAGATCTGCTATAATATGAGTGGTACCATTTTATGGGCTGGATCGCAGGACTGCACTAAAGACAGAAAATGAGATGAGTGCAAGAACCAATCTCTTCATTTTCTTACTGTTTCACACTGCTGCAGCCATGAATGACTTCCATGCAATGATGGACTATATATTCAAACTAGGTGCCAAAATGACCCCTGCCTTAACCTGCTCTTGTCATAGCCACAAGGCAGTAGCTAAGGCTGCTGACAGTATCCTCACACCTACATTTCTTCAACCTGAATTGGCATAAGAGTGTCTCGGAATCATTGAGATAAAGTATATTCTCAGCTTTGTTTTCTTTGACTTGCATATTTAGGGGAGTTTAATTGTTGAACTCTGGGGAAAATGATCTAGTTTATAGGCCCTAAAATTAAATTTAGTAAGTATATCTTTAACACATAATGATGGAACTTATCTACACCAAAGAGTACTTGATGGACTTTCTCATGATTATATATCCAGATTTCCTCTGCTTCCTCTTGTATAGAAATGCTAGAGAGAATGAAAGTGCCCAATGACTTCAGACACACTATTAAGATGAAAATGGTAGCTCCTAGGATTGTGAAACACCTTAGGTGTAGTATACAAATATAAACATAGTCCTTTACTAGGTTACTAGAGGCCTAACAGTTCTTAAAATACAAATCTTTTCTTTTCTGCCTTGTTACCTTAAAGTCTCATCTTCCACTCTTTGGGTTATGATTATAAGGAAGGAGAATTAATGGTTAAGGTTCAGATGCCTTGCTTCTAAAACTATATTTTTAGTTTTCAAAAATTTCATCTTTTTCTTATATTGAGCTATTTTCCTTGGTCCCCTGCTTCACCCCAAGCTCTATCTGTTATTTGTTTCCTCTTCACAACACTGCAAGTGGAAATAGCATGCATTTTGGGATTTAATAACCAAGGCCCAAATCCTATTTTTCTATGAACTAGCTATGTTTCCTCATTTATGAAATGGAAATGACACATTTCAAAATAATGTACTTGAGAATTATATGATAAACACACAAATTATGTAATATCCATTTAGACTAAAGTGTTTGCTGCTTTCCATATTATTTGATCTATAGCTATGAAGAATGATAAGAAACATTTACTGAGAGTTTATGGTTTTCCAAGCATTGTGCTAAGTGCTTTATACTAATTATCTCATTTAATGGTCATTAGAAATTGGTGGGTAGGTGTTATTACTAGTGCCAGAGGGCCTATGAAGCTAAATAATCTCACAGATGCGAATTCTATAACAAGCCTGTTGGTACATAACCTCCATAACTAGATCTCTATTTAAAAAAATAAAAGAAAAAAAAGAAAAGAAGTTGTTGAAAATATCTGTTCTTGTTATTTGCAGTTCTTACATTTCATCTGAACCTTCAGCTGAATGATTATCTTATCTTCCTTAGAAATGTAGAATGCTTTGTCTCAGATACAATGTGAGCATAACTCATGTGTTTCTCTTCAGAGATTGCTATTTTTGACCTAGTGTTGGAGATAGAATCCAGGGCTTTGTGTATGTTAATCAGGTTGTCTACCACTAAGCTACATATCCAACAGCTTTTCTGGGAATATTATTCTAAGATGCATTATTTTGTTTGTTGTGTTTGTTTAACTCTGGAAAGTTGTGATACTTCGTTTGTCTGGAACACCTGATGGTCTAGTAAAACTCTGAATGGCCAATAGCAAGGAAGGAGAAAGGATTGGCAGGGCTGTTAGGCAGGAGAATATAAAGAAGGAGAAAATTGGGAGAAGGTGTTTGGAGGGGAAGCCTGAAAAGAAGAATTTCAGGAGTCAGGCATACAGCAATCCATTAAGAAAAAGTAAGATTTAAAGAAGTAAGATAATGTAAAAATACAGAGGCCAAGCTGTTGACAGGAAAGTGGGTAAGAAACAAGTCAAGCTAAGGCTGGATTTATTTTATTGGTTTTATTGAGCTGTACATTTTTCTCTGCTCCCTCCCTGCCTCTCCCCTCCCCTTCAATCCTCTCCTATGGTCCCCATGCTGCCAATTTACTCAGGAGATCGTGTTTTTTTCTGCTTCTCATGTAGATTATATCCATGTATGTCTCTCTTAGGGTACTCATTGTTGTCAGGTTCTCTGGAATTGTGATTTGTAGGCTGGTTTTCTTTGCTTTATGTTTAAAAACCACATATGAGTGAGTATATATGATAATTGTTTTTTGGGCTCTGGGTTACCTCACTCAATATGATGTTTTCTAGCTCCATCCATTTGCCTGCAAATTTCAAGATGTTATTTTTTTCTGCTGTATAGTACTCCATTGTGTGAATGAACCTCATTTTCTTTATTCATTATCCAGTCAAGGAACATTTAGTTAGTTTCCAAGTTCTGGCTATGACAAGCAATGCTGCTATAAACATAGTTGAGCACATGCCCTTGTGGCACGATTGAGCATTCCTTGGATATATACCCAAAAGTAGTATTGCTGAGTCTTGAGGAAGGTTGTTTCCTGATTTTCTGAGAAATCACCATAATGTACCAGCTTGCACTCCCACCAGCAATGCAGGAATGTTCCCTTTACCCCCACAACCTCTCCAGCATAAGTTGTCATCAGTTTGTTGATCTTAGACATTCTTTAATGTGTAAGATGGAATCTCAGAGTTGTTTTGATTTGCATTTCTCTGATGACTAAGGATGTTGAACATTTCCTTAAGTGTCTTTTAGCCATTTTATATTCCTCTGTTGAGCATTCTCTCTTTAGGTCTTTACTCCATTTTTTATATTGGATTATTTCTTCTTTTGATGACCAATTTCTTGAATTCTTTGTTTATTTTGGAGATAAGCCCTCTGTCTGAAGTGGGGTTGGTGAAGATCTTTCCCCATTCTATAGGCTGTTATTTTGTCTTGTTGACCATGTCTTTTGCTTTACAAAAGCTTTTTAGTTTCAGGATGTCTCATTTATTAATTGTTTTAGTATAGTATCTGTGCTACTAGGGTTATGTTTAAGAAATGGTCTCCTGTGCCAATGTGTTCAATTGTACTTCCCACTTTCTCTTCTATGGGATTCAGCGTGACTGGTTTATGTTGAGGTCTCTGATTCATTCGGACTTGAGGTTTGTGCATAGTGATAGATATGGATCTATTTTCATTCTTCTACATGTTGATAGCCAGTTATGCTAAGGGCTGGGTGTTTATAACTAAGAATAAGCCACTGTGTATGACTCATTTGGTAGCTTGTTGGTGGGTTCCTGAAAAACAAAGGAACTTCATAACATCATGCTATAACCCTTATATGCTTTCTTAGAAGGCAGGTGATCCTCCATTTCCCTTTCCCTTTTCACTATTGAGTCACAGAAAATGAATAAATGGCAGAGAATGAAAGAGCCAACAAGGAGCCCAGGTCTCAAAATTTTCTGGTGAAAAATAGCTCTTTGCCTACCTCTGCTTTGAGACTATGTAATAGAGCAATTTATTCTTCATTAATGAAGAAAACAATAGATTTTAACCGTGTTTTCATTATAATGTTTTGTCATCATTGTTGGGTAAGAGCATTATTAACTAGCCAACTCTGTTCCTTTTGGTATGCCTTACTTTGAAAGCCATTTTCTATTTTATCCCTCCTTTGACCTTTTTTAGTTTCTTACAGTATCTCCTAATCAATGATTTTATCTTTTCATCATGTCCTTTACTTTCTGTCTCTTGAATGCTCACAATGCCAATGGTGAGGGAAACCTGTGGAAGAAAATAAAGAGACAAAAGTAAAACAACAAAAAAATCAACTGTGCTTTATCAGATTAACTTTCTAGCCAAGAAGAAATGCAATAATGATCACCAATGCACATTCTTAAAACCTTCTCAAAAAGATAAAAAGAGCTAAACAGGATATAAAGGGTGTACATGAAGCTCAGGTAATACAGAATAGGATTTCTTCATATCACATATCCAGTAACACAAAAATCAAGATGGTTTAAGAGGATGTGCACAGAATGCTTTTAAAACTAGGAAATAATGATGCATGCATGCTATTGACTCTATCATGGCTACCTTTTTTCTCTCAGAAGGGTTGGGGGAGTAAATAGGGGCATCTCACTGGGGTGCCCCTTTTACATAAAATTGCACTGTCCACACAGTTCAAAACAAGTTCCTATGTAATACAGTCCACACATGCATAGATCTGCCATTTCTCCTTAAATATAGAATAAAAAATGTGTTTCATTTTTTAAATGGAGGCTATTTGATGTTGTAGGAGCTGTGGGCTGGCATTCCTACCACCTGGCTCCCAGCCGTCTGGCTAGCTTATGCCCCGAAATAACAACACACAAATTGTATTCTTTTAAACACTGCTTGGCCCATTATATCTAGCCTTTTCTCGGCTAACTCTCGCACCTGGACTAGCCCATTTCTAATAATGTGTGTAGCACCCCAAGGTGCGCTTACAGGGAAGATTCCAGCCTATGTCCATCCTTGGTTGGAGCTTCCCCACATCTGCCCCAGAGAGGAGAGCTATCGAGTCTGAGCTCACTTCCTCTTCCTCCCAGCATTCTGTTCTGTTTACTCCACCCACCTATGTTTTAACCTATGAGGCCAAGCATTTTCTTTATTTTTTAACCAATGACCTTCCTCCATCAATTTGACATAAATTTCTCTTTAAATAATACTTTTTGTTCTTTATCCTAATATAGTGAAATTTATTGGGACTAACTTGAAACCTATGATTTGACTCTTCAAATTTTCTGATCCATATTTTTGGTCTTTCTCATGTTCTCATTTCTATTAAATTTTGATGTGACTCTATTCAGTCTAGTTATAAATTACATTGATTCTATTCTGTAAAATTCTGAAAGCCCTTCAACATAGAATTATGTTGATAAGACATATGTTTGTCTGAGGGTATCCCCTATCAATATAGTTCACATGGTAGGGGAAGCAGACATTTGGGCAGTTAACCTATGATCAAATTGAATAAATTGGAAAGTGAAAAGAATGTCACAATAGCCCTAATATCTTCAACAACATTCATTCTATTCCAGAAGTAGGTAACATAAAGTAGTGAGTAAGTCAGTTGCCTTGGTTTAGAATCTCATTTTCTTCCTGCTTTTATGTCATCTTGGGAAGATCACATCTCAGAGATGAGATTCTTTGTTTGGAAACTAATGATAGTGATACACAGCCATAGGTTATGATCTAAGGGTGAGAATAAAAACCATGTAACAGCTATGAATGTGAATGCAAACAGTTGGTGCTCATACTCAACTGGACATATCTCTCTTGTAGTTGAAACTATTAAATTATTCAATATGATATAGCAGTATGTGATATGTGCCCATGTCTTTGCTGTTCATAGAAACATGTATGAATCATTAATAATAAAATAGTGAAGTTTAGTCTCTACTGGAAGAATCTGGAAGAACATATCTATCTAGTCTTCTACCTTGCTCTAGGTTACTCTCTTGGCCCTTGCCCTTAGCAAAGACTAATTAATTATTCAAAATTTTCTTAGAATCTAAGATGAACTTGAGGTCTGTGACATAAATATAATTTCCCAGTAGCAGAAATATGTCATTTATATGCTTAGAAACAAAGAATACCAATTGAAGCATCATGTTACTCTCAATAGTGAAATAGCAATGCGATACAGAGGCCTAAATTGTGATGATCACTTTTTAGCATCATCTACATCCCAAGACAAGAGAAATCAAACAAACTTGTTTCTATCACTGTATGCTGTATGTATTAAAGACAGGGGTGATGTATACCCTAATAGTATACAAAAGACTGTATGTGGAAATGACCACAGAGGACAAGACCTTGCCTTTTCCCAATTAATGCTTGCAAAACCTCACTGAATATGCTAAGGGCTACTTTTTTGCAAAGAAAAAATTTGTAGAGCCACTCAAAAATACTGTATCCATGATGCAAAGAGTCAACACTATAGTACTAATACTACAAGTTCTAGAATTGCTGACTAAATACTATTATTTCCAACTATGTCATCTAAAATTTACTCTCTTGATGCTTAATATTTAAGCCCTATGGACCAAAAAAAAAACTAACAAAAAAAACCTGTAGGTAGCAGCTGTGATTCTTATTTCTTAGAAATTCGATCCAGGAGAACACCAGGTAAGAGTGTTTTTCACATGGGGGTTGAAAAAAACAAACTAGGAGTATACTAAAGCTGTGTAAAATTTCAAACAAAACCTAAATTTTCCCTTTATTATCCACCAGAATTGATGGTATGACCTTTCTACAGAAGACAGCACGTGTCAGAGAACAATGAGAAATAACCTTGATACTAACTAGGAAACTTCCTGGTGGCTAGCTTCATAGTAACAGAATATGCTTTACAGGATGTCTGGGGTAGGGGGTCACTAACTAATCAACAGTCTTGCATAACAATGATCCTTTAGGTCATAATAGCAACTGTCATAGCAAGATATGCCCATGAAGGCAAGAAGATGGTAATTTTTCATTGAAACCCTATATGTCAATATCTTCTCCTATGTCATAATCCTTACTGGTATACATTTACTTTCTAACAATCCTGGGTCCAGTTTTCTTACCATCCATTCCATACTCCATCAGCATGTTTTTCCTGAGACAACAAATTTGAGTATCCCTTTCAATTACTTAAATTCTTTCAGAGGATTTCCTTTTTCTTCAGTACGTAATATCATGGTTTGAATAGTACTCATTTGAAGCCTAAAGAGTCCAAATCCAGGGTAACAATAGCTGGTTAACAGTTAAGAAGGGCTAGAGGAGTCTGCTCTTGGTCAATTACATTAGTTAGTGGGTGTTGTTGGATTTTTGTTGATTTTATTTATGTTTTTGTTGTTTCTTACTTGACAAAACTAGAGTCAGCTAGGAAGATGGAACCCTAATTGATAAAATGCTTCCAACAGATCACTGTTACTGTAATCTCTGGATAGGGAATCACTGCCGTGATAATAGCTATTAATGGTGCTTGTTATCAAAGCTATCTCCACCATACTTGACAGCCAGCACAGTTAAAATTAGTAGGAAGTAGGGCTTCCTTGTTTATCCACTTGCCAAGTTTTGGAGGGCTACCATGATTTGTGGATCTTATCAACTGAAAGAGTCAGAGAGATTCAAGTTTTATTGCTGTGGGGCAATTGTTTTACTCTGTAATGATTTTGTTTTTGTACTTCTTTATTAAAATGCTGATTGGCCGGTAGCCAGGCAGGAAGTAGCCAGGCAGGGCAACCAGGCAGGAAGTAGAGGCAGGGCAAGGAAATCAGGAGAATTCTGGGAATAAAAAAGAGTCAGTCTGTAGTCATGACTAGCCACAGTGGAAGCAATATGAGAATGCCTCATGGATAAAGATACCAAGCCACATGGCTAACATAGACAAGAATAATGGGCTAGTTTAAGATGTAAAATTAATTAATAATAAGTCTGAGCTACGAGGCCAACCAGTTTATAATTAATGTAGACCTCTGTGAGTTTCTTCAGGACTGAATGACTGTGGGACCAGGTTGGACAGAAAACTTGGTCAACGTGTTATGGTGATAAGCTTTAAAGGAAGTCTCAGAAAATGTTAGAATTGGTATACGTCAGCTATATTTTCCAGTCTTTTCCATCATTACTTTCAATCTCTTCAAACCTCTCATGACTTGTATTTTTCCAAGTGAGTTAAAGACTTCTACTTCTCCTTACATTATCCCTGAAAAACCTAATCCCTTATATCTAGTCTATGAAATTTGCATTCTTTCTTAATGATCCACTTTAAGCAACATTTTCACTGGAATCATCAGCCAGAAGTAATCACTTCTCTCTTTCTATGTTCTTTAATCATTTATTGTATGCTACTCACAGTAATCCAATTCATCTGCTACATTAGTGTTGACAAGCCCTGCCCTGAAAATATGCTTAGGTACTCCCAATTAAAACATTTCCATGTTCCTTCCATATCCTTTTCTATTCTGACTCAGACTTTGACATATATAAATGTGTGCTGACAAAAATGAATCTGTTAAGCATAGCTAAATTTCCATTGCAGCAGACATGCTCATAAAGTGAGGTAGACCCACCTGTATTTATTTCCCAACAGATTATAAATGCTCAACCCATTAAAGAGAATGAAGTAACTACAGAGAAGAAGAGAATGTTGGCATCTTATAAAAGGATAATGTAAAACAAAAAATCTCCCCCTTGCTCTCTTTTCTCAGAGGTCGCTAGAATATGGAAACACATCAAGCTTTAGTGCCTAGGCTTCTATTTATATAATCTCCCTCTTGTAATTAGAGACTTTGTTTTCTTCAAAAGTAGTCATAATTTAATTGACTCAAGATGCATTTCATTTTTTAATAAAACCTCTAGCATTCATATAATTTGTAATATATTTTCCATCAATTTTGGCTGTGTTTCTTTAAGATTTTAGTCATGAACATAGATAAAAAGGAATATACATTTAAAATTCAGATGGGTTCTTTCCCCTTAGTGACATCTGTTACTTGATTTTATTCTTTATCAGTAAAAACAGACATTTTAATAAAATGCTGGGCAGATGTCAAATAATTCAGGACATGATTCTTTCATAGAATATTTTTTCTTTCAGAATATAACATGCCTTAATTATTCCCTTTGAAAACTTTATCATCTACACTGACTAGTATATTGGATTTGCCTTTATTGATGACCTTTGAAATTTATCACAGGGTAATGTTTTGGCTTCTCCTTGGGGAAGACTATTTCTTAAGCTCTCAGTATGCTTGACAGAATTTTAAAATATTGCATAATACCCTCTTCCATTCTAGAATCTCCTTGTTCTGTCTGATACTATATTTAAAGTTTCCATTTACAAATATTTAACATCTTCCCCTCATATGAATGAATTCAGGACTGAACCCCTTGATATCAGATAACAATTTTAGAAGCTCTCATAATTTCTTAGATGCATATCTAGGATTAAAGCATCTTGAGCTTTCATTAGTCAAGATGGCATGACCATAGGTTTCCTCGTTCTCCTCTTATTTAGGCAGCAGTGTTGGTGATACTACATAGGAGTAGCTCCTCTGACATTTCTAGAAGACACAATCATATAGACAATTCATCTGATTGTTAAAATCTTTCCAACACTCTTACATAGTAGTGCCTGAGCCTTGGCAGCAGGAGTTGTGTTGTAGATATATCAGTTAAGACTGAACTCAACAATTCTGAATCTTGAGTTTTACTATTCTCTAAAGGTTTCTGTATGTTACAAAAAATGTTTCTTTCTATGGCCTGATAACTACATTATCTGTGGGTATAAGGATAAATATTCAGAATGTAGTTAGGGCTGATGCTTGCTTAGTAAAGTGGTAGTTGTAAGTGCTCTTCTAAGATTCATGACTGCTATAACCTTGGGTTTTGTCTAGGTTTCCACTACCAGGTATGGTTTAACTCTAATTGAGTGTAACTTAAGTTCAAAGAAAACAACTTTGATTACCACCAAGGTATGTATGTGAACTTCACCCTTTAGATTACAACAACACTCTGGTTGTTATGATGGTACCCAGGGACCATAGTTAAGTTTAGCTTATTTGTTGCATGGCTAGTTCTAGTACCATGAAAATTGGCCATCTGGGAGAAAGCTTTCAGGTCAGATCTAGCCCATGTACAATGTACAAAGTGCCTGGTATTTTTTGAGAATAATGACTTACTTTCCATCTCTGAGAGACAATAAACTCAGAAATGTTCTACAATGTCTGGGAGTCTCTTGGACAGCCCTGAGCAACAATTCAAATAGAACATCTAATCCTTAGTGCTGATGGTTTTGTTAAATACTTCATGGTTTTTGAGGGGAGTTATTGTCAGGCCCAACTGCAAAAATTCATGTAAATAATTTATGTATATGTATACATAGACTTGTGTGTATTATAGGTACTCTTAGGTAATTAGTAGTTTGATTCCTATAATATTTTGAATCATCCTTACTGTTATTTTACCTTCTTTGTTTATTTCTTCTGTATTTATTTCCTTCACACAAAATATAATTAAAATGCACCACTTTATTGTTCTTCTCTTGAGATCACTTGTGTACCCTGCTTTCCCCCATTAAAATAGAACCTTTTTTATTTTTCTGGATTCAGAAGCTACGTCAGGTAATATACTCAAGATTTTTGTCATGAGATCTGGGAAAATCAGCTTCTCTTATTCATTATGTGCCCAATACTGACAGAGCAGATTGGAGCAAAAGATAGGATATGAGGACGGGTTGGACCTAAAAGTTGGATATGGTTTAGGTTAAATGAAGTTAGGTGGGATCAGGATTAGTGTGCAGAATATGCACTATGCTTCAGGAGCATATCTAGAGGATAGACTGTCCTCAGAGTGGGATGATCAAGTGGACTCATTCAGCTAGACGCTGAAGAAAGAAATGTAGTGTCTGGCTGTGTGGAGAAGTTAGATGTGACACAGAAGGCATCTGTGGTCAAAGACAGGAAAGGTAAGTTTTGGAAAAAGCCTAGAGGTTGCTTGTGGCCCAGACAGACATGACCAGACCAAGCTTGACACTGGATATTATACCTGGACTAAATACATAGAGGGGAAGATCAGAAAGAGTTACCCACCTAACCCTGAAGAAAGATATGCATTGCAAAATATTTTAAATCTTTTTTCTATTTCAAGATTATACAATAGTCTTTTAAAAGACTATTCAAAGTGACTTAGGTTCACACTTTTCTTCATTAAAGATCAATGCATTAAGAGCTCAAGAGATAAAAAAAAAAGACCATTTAAAAAAATGACAGAATAGAGATCAAGGTGATTTTTGCAAAGGAATTGAGCAGTTTAATAATGAACAATTTTCACAAACAGGACTGAACTCTCAAATAACTATAGGGACAAGAAAGGTAATGGAAATAAAAAATGTAATTTAGGTCTAGCTGCTGAGGACCATATCTGAGAGCAATAGATAGTGAGATAGCATTTTTTACTTATACATAGGATTTCCCTCTATACGCTGTGATTACCATTAATGAATAAAGAAACTGCTTTGGACTTATAGCGGGGCAGAACTTGGCTAGGAGGGACAAACTAAACTGAATGCTGGGAGAAAGAAGGGCAAAGTCAGGGAGAGGCAGTGTAGCCCCACTGGACTCAGACACCAGAATATTACCTGGAAAGCCACAGCCTAGTGGCAATACACAGATTACTAAAAATGGGTTAAATTAAAATATAAGAGTTAACCAATAAAAAGTCAGAGCTAATGGGCCAAGCAGTGATTTAAATGATATAGTTTCTGTGTGATTATTTCAGGTCTGAGGTGTCAGTGGGCCAGGACCACACTAGTGGCCTTCTTATAACACCAATGGATGTTCCATACTAAATAGCAAGACTGTCATTTCTTATAGGTGTGATAAATTTTAATTTTTTCCCAGTGGCAATTAATTCAAAATAATTTCAAGTGCTGTGCATATACATAGTGGTGAAGCAAATCATAACATCTGGCCTCTTGGACATTGACTACACTCTTTTAGGCTCTGTGCTTTGTTTTATAGAAATGCAACATTCTAAAATTGCCTTCAATTTCAATAAAAGTGATAAGAAATCTATGTTTCACTGTAACCCAAGTCATACAGTACTATGAGAGCATAAAGGAGAGAAACACATTTTTAAAGGACTGTTTGAGATTTCCAAGAGCATATAACACATGAGTCTAATGTGGAATGGATATACATTTACAAAGTATGTGAAGATGGACAAGAAAAAGCAACAGAATCTTTGAAGAAGACATAACCACAACAATGCCCCCACAAAAAAACAAGAAATGACCAGATCAAGAGATTTCTCTGTTTGAGTTTAGTCAATTTAAGAACTTTTTAAAATTTTCCTTGACAAACTAGAAGGTACAAATAATGTGGGATTCCCCTCTTTATGCTGTGAATACCATTGGTGAATAAAGAAACTGTCTTTGCCTGTTGATAGGGTTGAAATCAGGTGTGTGGGAAACACTAACCCAAATGCTGGGAGCAAGGAGACAGAGTCAGAAAGAAGCCATGTAGCCCCGCCAAAGACAGACACTGGAACTTTAGCCAGTAAGCCACAGCCACGTGGTGAAACACAGATTAATAGTCATGGGTTAAACTAATATGTAAGAGTTAGCTAATAAGCTAGAGCTAATGGGCCAAGCACTGATTTAATTAATATAGATTCTGTGTGATTATTTCAGGGCTGAGCGGCTGGGAACCAGCAAGCGGCATTCCTCACAACATACAAAGATATGACTTATATGAACATTAAATAGATTTCCTTATTAATCAATAAGCATTGTAATTTTCAACTACAATAAAGGCACAAGCCCTTTATTCACTTAAATATTTCATACTGTAGCAATACTCTTAGGTTAAGAACAAAAACTGAAATCTCCTTTGGAAAGCCAAACAGACCTGCATTAGTTGGTTTCTTTGCTGTGATGAACACCATAACTAAAGGCATTCTAAGACAATCAAGGCTTTGTTTCAACTTAGACTTCCAGTAAAGTCATCATTAATGAAAGTCAAGGCAGGAGCCTGAAATCTTAGAGAGAGGCTGCTTACTGGTTTGTTCATTAGTTTTTGCTAAACTACCGTTCTTACACAGTCTGGGTTTACCTGCTCAGGAATAATGCTATGGCACAGTGGCTAGGCCTACCCACTTCAATCATCAATCAAGAAAATTCCTCATAGACATAGCCACAGGACAATCTGATCTAAGCAAGACCTTAAGTTAGGTTTTCTCTTTCCAGGTGATTGGGGGATTTTGTCATATTGTCAACAAAAAACTAATCACCATAATATTTCAACTTCAATTACACATGGGCAATGAATTCTAGCTATAAAAATAATTTCTTTGCTTTTCTCTTCTTTTTATCCTTTTGTTCTTTTTTCTTTTTTATTCTCTGATAAAACTGTCTCAATGAAAAAAATCATTAGGAAAGATTACAACAATTTGTTGTCTAGTGTCAAATGGTCAACTCCAAAACAAACAAATAAATAAATAAATACAAGTAACATTACACAGACTGAAGAGTATATATATACATATTCTGTCAATAACAGTTGTAAAACAATGATGCCATGAGTTAAAAGTTTAAAGGAGAATAATAAAGAGTATATTGGGTGGCATAGAGGAGAGGAAGGGAAGGAAGAAATGGAATTATATAATAAGCTCAAAAATAAAGTAAATAATAATTAATTGTAAATATCAGGCTACATTTCGACTTGTCCACATATTACCAGCATTTGCACAGCATATCAGATCCATTGGTGAACTCCCATTTTGGAGTATTCAACTCTCTCATTTGATTTTGACACTATTTCAGATAAAGTGAGTAAGTGAACATTTCAAATCAAGAGGATTGATGCTTTTACCACTTTTGCTATAAAGGATGTTAAATCATAAGCCTTGATTCACAGATGCTGATACCTAAGATGTGTACATTTTATTCTACACATTAGACACTCTAGGCAATAGTTTTCAGTTCTCACAAGCACCAAGACAACTAAATACTGTCTAAGAAATGATATAATTTCAAACTTCATGCAATGGAGTACAGAAATTCCTATTATTTTGTTTTATGAGCAAGAACTGGAAATGGAAAAATAAAATGACATGTAGACTAGTACAGATGCACAATAATAAATATTATAAAGGAGTAAAAATAACCTTTTGCCTTTGGTTTCCAAGAGGTTTTAAGTCTCTCTTCCTCCCTTCTTCCCCCCCCCCTCTCTTTCTCTCTCACTTTTTCACGCACACACACATGCACACATACAAACACAGAGAATGAGAGAGACAGAGACAGAGAGAGAGAGAGAGCAACAAAACCTTACTTTTGGTTTTGTTTGGTTGGTTAGGTTTGGTTTTCAGCTAGTATCGCACTGAACCTGGAACTTGCTCATTTCTCCCAGCAGTCCTGTTGGTCAGAGGTAAACACTAACACACATGAATTTCCTATGAGGTCTGGAAAACCCCAGACAGCAATTATTTTACTCACTGATCATCATTACAGTCCCCCAATTTTCAAGATTTACAAATTCCATTCAGAAAAAAATGTTTCACTCTTGCTATTACCTACCTAACCTCACATGTATATGGTACTCTGAAATGTACCTCAACGTTATTTACTAAATACGTAATGACAAACTATTGCCCTGAAATGACTATTTCAAGATACACCTTCCCCAATACTTGAATTTCTCAAACAAATCACCCCTATTTGGATGTTTCCCCTTGATGTATATAGTGATGTAAACACATTAGATGCACAATGCATTGATTATTTCCAAGTCGTTTTGCCTGTACACTATTGTTATTACCTGCCACATAGGAAAGATGGAGACACCGTCATTGTGGTCAACAACTCCTCTTGAAATTCTGGAGTCAGACAGAAGCAGCTACTCTTTGTGTTTTGAAGAGTGAGGAGGTCCAGTGGAACAGAATGCAGTATAAGTCAATGCTTAAGAACTTGGCCCTACAAGTTCCCATGTAACTGACTACATAATCCTTAGTGTGCTATGTGACTCTGCTTATTACAATCCTATGTTTTACTTTGATCTTAGAAGCTGTTTCCAAATATTGCCATTTTCCCTATAAATTTTATAATAAAATGTTTTCTATTCATCTAATAAATGATATCTATTCACTTGTTAAAAATGAAAAAAAATATATAATGGCTGAAATTCTACTTTAAGCAGCAACATATTTGGAGTAAAAGAGGCTTAAGGTACAGAATGCATCCTAAGGGCAAAGTCTATCCTCTGTTGGTTTATTGAATCTCCAGAACTACTTCACAAATATTTTTGCTGAAAAAATTAATCTTCCCCTACCCCCATAACAAAGTGAGTCCAAGTACTTTTTTCTTTCATTTGGTTTAGGAGAAAAATTTAATTCATGAACTTCTCTCATATTTAAACCTATATCAGTGCACTATTTAAGGAAACTTTATCTCATAGCCAAAACTTTGACATTCTGAATAAATATAAATAATGTTGAAGCATGAAAACTTGTCTAAAGCCTAGCTTTTCACATCTGAGTCAAGGTCTTGTTGTCAAGCCAGAGTTCTTCCTCGTACAGCTTGTATACCAAATCGAACCCATATGTGACCTGACACCAAAGAACAGCTTTTGCATTTTAAAAATAATATTAACTAATAAATAATACATAGAGACTTATATATAACACTGGATGTATAAATTATAATCCTAAAATATTTACTGTTTGGCTTACTTCACAAGAAGTATTCTAACCTTTAATCTAGGAAGAAAATGCCCTCTCTCTGGCTTTTAAAACCTTATGAAAATTCTAAATACAGTTCATGACCACTCATCTTTACAAAGTAAATTATAGTAGAAATAATTCAGATGGGGAGAAAAATGCACTCCATTTGAATTTGTGGCACATTTTGTGCATTATCTTAGCATGAATGTACCCAGATGTGGCCAATGAGAAAAAAAATTAAAGTTCAAGAGGTTTTGTCTGGAAAATAATTTCAGGACACGCTGATAAAAATGGAGCAAGATAAGCAGGATGGTAAACAGTCAATAAATAGTGCCTGATCAAATAAAACTCATAGGGTGAGTAAATTCAGTTTAAATCTGAATATGCACTTCAGTATAAGACAGATATTACTATGTTAGAATACTGATAATAGCCAGGCATGGTCTTTCAGTCTCTAAGCAACAACCTAGAGACAGTTATTTAACTGCTATTGGAAGAGTTAGATGATTCGTAAATATTCATAGATCTAATTGCAAATTAGAATGGGGTACAAAATAAAAAAGCAGGAGAGAAAATTCAGAGTCTACATCAGAGGAAATAGTGAGTCAAATTGAGGTTTAAGTAACATCTAATTCAGCAGAGTATTAACCCCAGATGCTAGAAGATACAGTTTAAAATAAATAGGTTTAGAAAATTTGTGTTACTTTCAAAAATAAACATTTTAAAGAATAGTAAAGGAGAGAACATCCAGATAAGGGTATGTAGCTACACTTGCAGAAAGAGGCACCCAGGTTTCATTAAGCAATTGACTGCAAGAGTTGGGAAATATTATTTCAAAAAGTCCTGTGTTCAATAGTTGGGCAGATACTGGCCCTTTGTGAACCACACAATGGAGACATTCAGAGCATAATCCCATGGGAACTGTCCTATAGTAAAGGTAAAATAAATGAAATTCTAGACAAATAATTTAAATAAATGATTATTGGCATTCTAAAATGAATAAAAATAAGAAATAAATAAACTCCTTTGTAAGTTCCAAGAGGACAAATATAGTGGGATTAAATAAGAAAGTCACTACAGAATATGAAATAATAAATAAAAAAGAGATAGAAATGCTGATGAAAAAAAGACTGAAGCAAAGTAATGAAAAGTTGCACAGAAAACTTTATCTAAAGAATGGATGAAGAACAGAACAAGATTTTACAGCTAGAGCAGAAAGTAAAGGAAATGAAACCTCCAAACATGAACAAACATAAATCAGTAAGAAAACAGGAGTGTTAGTCCTAAATGGGATACCTATACCAAATCTCTGCCTTTGCAGATAATGGGGCAGAAAGATCATAGCAGTTGGAGGTAGTTCGTGACTAAATAATAATAATAACAATAATAATAATAATTTACCGTATCTTTAAAGATGAACTACCATCAGTAGTTTTAAAATTATTTTATAAAATAGAAAAGGATAGAATTCTTCTAAACTCTATTTACAAAGGTAGTGTTAACCAAATTCCAAGATCAAACAGAGAATAATAACTAAAAAAGTAAAATTAAACACCAGTATATCTCCATGATGAGCAAAGATGAAAACGTTATCAAGAAAATAAGTGAAAACTAAACTTAAAGACAAAGCAAACAAAGCATTCAGAATGGTTAAAGTTATCATTCCAAACATGCAGGTATGGTTCAACATAAAATCACAAGTGTACTTCATCACATAAATGGGCTCAAAGACATAAACCACATGATCAACTCAATAAATGCAGAAAAATGACCTTCACAAAATTTATCATACCTTTATAATAAAATTCCTGGTGATATTAGAGATGGGGGAAACATATTTCAGTATTTAAAACGACTATATATGGCAACATATAGCAATATCAAACTACATTGAGAAAATCTAGAAGAATTCCCATTAAGAAAAACAAAATTACTTAATCCCCATGGTCATGTTCAGTATAGTTCTTGAAGTCTTAGCTAGAATAATAAGATAAGACAAGGAAATAAAAGAGACACAAATTAAAATGGAAGTAGTAAAAATATTTCTATGTGCAGATGATATGATCTTCCATATGAGAGACCATAAATGCTCCACCAGGAAATTCTCAGAGCTGATAATCATTTTCCATAAAAGGACAGATTACAAAATTAACTTACAAAAATCAGTAACACTTCTATAAACTAATGACAAGCATATTGAGAAATAAATAATAGAAACAATACCATTCCCAGTAGCCAGGAAACAAACTTGAAATAAACGAATTGAAGTAAAATACAACAGCATTGAAAGCTTTAAGCACTCAAAAAAGAAATTGAGCAAGATGCCAGAGATGGACAGATTTTCTATGCTCCTGTGTTAGTAGAATTGATATTGTGAAAATGGTCACTGTACCAGAAACAGTCTACAACCAATGCAATCCCAATCAAAACACAAGCTCCTTCACAAAAATAGAAAGAAAAAAAACAAAAATGAATGGTCAAATTTATATGGAATACAAAAGACATAGCAGCCAAGGCAACCTTAAATAATATGTCAAATAACTCAGTCAATAAATGGGATAGGGAAACGCAAAAATAGTTCTCAAAAGGTCAAATATAAATGGCTAGCAAACACTTTTTTAATTCAACCTCACTGTCAGAGAAATGGAAATCAATAATACTACATTGAGATTTCATCTTATTTTAATCACAATGGCAGTCATTAAGAAAACAAATAGCAGCCGGGCAATGGTGGCTCATGCCTTTAATCCCAGCACTCGGGAGGCAGAGGCAGGTGGATCTCTGTGGTTCGAGACCAGCCTGGTCTACAGAGCTAGTTACAGGACAGGCTTCAAAGCCACAGAGAAACCCTGTCTAGAAAAACCAAAAAATTAAAAAAAAATAAAAAAACAAATAGCGGATACTGGAGTAGATGTGAATGAAAGGGAATGAAAGGGAACCCCTACATACCACTGCTGAGAAGGTAAACTAATATAGCCACTATGATAATAAGTGGGAAAGAAGAAGGGGAAGAAAGAAAGAGAAAATAGTGAGTCAAATTGAGGTTTAAGTAACATCTAATTCAGCATTATGAAGGTTGAAAGATGCACTAATCTATGGACCTATCAAAATGTTACTGAGAATCACTTTAAAATTATGTCCATTTTGGAGAATAAAGTAGCATATTTTACCCTAGAGACTAGGAAAAAGTTATAGTCTTTTAACAGTATCAGTTATGGGTTCCATCTCACAGAGCAGGTCTCAAACTAGTCAGAAAGTTTTTGGTTAATACTATAACAGTTGTGCCCCTATTCTACCTGGGGGCATACTTTACCACACAGATTCCATTATTATAGCTGACAGGATTGACAGACAGGTGAGAGTGATGATTGCTTTTCTCCTTTTAATAGTGTATCTCAAGGTCCAAATCAGAAGCAGAAGGAGAGAGAGCACGAGCAAGGAACTCAGGACCGCGAGGGGTGCACCCACACACTGAGACAATGGGGATGTTCTATCGGGAACTCACCAAGGCCAGCTGGCCTGGGTATGAAAAACCATGGGATAAAACCGGACTTGCTGAACATAGCGGACAATGAGGAATACTGAGAACTCAAGAACAATCGCAGTGGGTTTTTGATCCTGTTGCACGTACTGGCTTTGGGGGAGCCTAGGCAGTTTGGATGCTCACCTTAGGAGACCTGGATGGAGGTGGGTGGTCCTTGGACTTCCCACATGTCAGGGAACCCTGATTGCTCTTCGGGCTGATGAAGGAGGGGGTCTTGATTGGGGGAGGGAGAGTGAAATGGGAAGCGGTGGCGGGGAGGAGGCAGAAATCTTTAATTAATTAATTAATTAATGAAGCATCCAGAAAAATAACCACTTGATTTTTATTTAAAAAATGTTTTTCACTCTAGTATGATGTCTTGTAAAAATAGAATTTAGCATAAAGTTCTAAAAAAAAATAACCAAGAGCAATGGCCATATTCTGCGATTTTGGGGGTCTACAGCAACCCATTGGCCAACAACTCAAAAAGAGGTAATCCATCCCTGGAATTTTTATTTGGTAAAATGTGGTATCAAGTTGGGGTGCTGTCACCTCGTTATAGGATAACACCATTAAAACACTTTTTATGTATGTATGTATTTTAGGAAACATCTACTATAATAGGTTTACAGATGGCATTTTTAAAAGGCTTTAGTGTTAGTTGTCCCTGTCAAACACAACAGATTTCCTTCACTTGCAAAGAAGAATGATGTTGGGTCATCTTAGAAAAATGAATACAGCTGCTAATAATAATATTAAATAAATTAAGGCACTCTCATAAAAACAAATATGCTTTGTTTTCTCTCTTGCTTTGTTTCTAGATTTTATAGTCATATAAACCATATGTACAGAGAAAAACATTCACACAATGAAATAATAAAATAAACATTTGTATAAAATTCCTCTCTTCTCTGTCTCTCTCCTCTTCATGACACTCAAAACCAGGACTCTACCAGTTATAAAACAAATTGAGCAAATTGAGTAAAATAATGTTGCCTCTAAGATTTGTGTATTAGGCAATACAAAGAAAGTGATATAAATACATATTCAACTTCTGAATTTTAAAAAGTTGTATTCCTGTGTCAGGTTTTGAACTTGATAATATTTCCCTCCTACTGAATAGACAAAAAGTATCATGAATATGGAACATTTGCCAGATCAAAACAACATGGCATTTCAATAATAAAGTGATTATGAGCCTATAATATTAAAATGCCAAAAATAATATTCTCCAATTTAGAAAGTAAGCCTCTATAATCAAATTCTTAAGGAATTATCATAGTCTTTATGTCAAATCCCATGAAAACATAAACTCCCAAATAATTCAATTCTCAAATTCTTTTTCTTTTGTGATTCTTATGTTTTTAGAATATAAATTCTAAATTATTCTCCCCAATACAACCTTCTAATCATTTCAGTTCCAAAACAACTCCAAATGCCTGGATAGAATTAGGATTCCTTCAGTGCAATCACTCGGTAATCTTTTACTGGACTACATATAGTTTCTTCAGGACTTCAGAAATTAACTCAATGCCGAACCTTTACTGTATCTAAAATCTTAAAAGTTCAATTATATTCTGGATTGGTATTGGACTCAACGCTTAAAAAAATAAAGTGGTCCTCTTCATAATATGCCTACTGGTACATAACTAACTAATAAATTTCATCAAGATAAAAATCAAAGGCCTCATCCCTTAAGAGGCTGATGTTTCTAATCCCCAAGAAATCTTCACAACTAAATCTAGTCAATATGATAGCTAAACTATATCTGGTGTCTGTACTAAATAATCTGTAATAATCCTTTCATATGCTTATTTTGGTGCTATTTACAAAGATACATTTACTGTCTCTTAAGGGAAAAATCTGTTGTCTTCTCCCTTTTAGGACAGAACATCTTTTTTTTTTTTTAAATAAAGTAACAACTACTGTAACCACAAGCTGTAAGAAAGCTGTTATTGTCTTCTGAAAATTTAAAGCTTCCTAATTTCCAGTCCTGTTTTGATGTCATAGACTCTGCTACACAATAACTGGATTTAGCGTAGACTTCAGACTAAGACATAGCATTACATTATTTCCTCAGCAGTTATTTCTGCTGTTATAAGGCGGTGGTTTTGTTTTCAGTCTTGCTGTGAATAAAACAATTACTTAAATCTAAAATGAAAATTCACACTTAACATGTTTGGGCATTCATAATAAACTGACAAAGAGTTAACCTGGAAAAGAAAAAGAAAGTAGTTGATCACCACTGAACATAATTACAAACCACTTGAACTTACTATAGCCTTCTCATGTTAACTTCCATAGCCTTAAATTTAGGATAGAAATTGAGACAGCCACTCTATTCCTATCTTTCTAGACAAAGACATTGTTAGAATACCTAGTCTTTTTGCTGTTCTATTGCATATTTAGACTATAGCTGAATTGTATTTGACAAAATATCAATGTTATGAGCTGTATAAGATGCCTCTAATATTAAATCTAAGAAAGACCTATAAGTATCATATATAGGTGATAGTCTATATAATAAGGCCAAACACAACTTACAAAGCTATCTTGTACAAGGGCAGCTATATGGAGGAAGAATAACATATCTGCATTCCATAGGAAACTTCCCTCCTGGAGAGGAATAATTTGGGCTCTGAGAGTCTGGTTTCTTCTTTTGTTACTTATAGTCATAAAGTCATCTGTGCTCTACATCAACAGAGAGTCAAGAGGTTGACAGGAAGTGTAAAGTATAGATATACTTCTATAGATACAAATTATAGATACAAGTATAGTTAGAAAGAATGAGGATTCTTTCATATGTAAGAAAATCTGTGGTTAAAGAATAAATATTTCCTGCTAAAACGATCAGGAAATTTCTCTAACATAATGGTAGAAGACATGGTTTTGTTTTGTTTCATAATATTTTATTTTGTTATATTTTATTATTATCATGTAGAAGTCTGTCCTTTTCAAATGAGAAACAGAAAGGGAGTAGATTTTGATAGGAGGGGATGGGGATGAAGTGGGAGGAACAGATACAGGAAAACGGTAAAACTGTAGTCAGGATAGATGTTGTAAGAAGAGAATTTATTTTCAATAAGATAAAGCATGGTTTTGCTTTTGTTTAAAGATTTAAAGGGCGGGATATGTACCAGAGCATCCCTTTGTTCAAGAAAACAGGTGTATTAAGTCAGCATCTATGGAAAGTAATAGCATATCATTTTTCTAAATCACACAAATACACACACAAAACACAAACTAGCTCATTTCTAACTTCTGCCAAAAGTTCAAGCACAACTTTAATGTATACAAAAGAAAGGAAAAGAAATAAAAGGATGGTAACTGGTTCTCCCTTCTGCATGAAACAAAGCTATGAAAATCAGAACTAGAGAGAGAAAAAAACTTTTGTGGCTGTATCATACAACCAAGTCCACAGTCAAACATTTCATTTCATCAGCATATGAGAATCACCAATTCCTCTTTTGTGTGGTCTCCTATGCTTTACAACAAATAAAAATACTAATGTCTCTCAGTCTCATAAGGTTCAATAAAAACCCAAACAAAATAAAGACTTCATAAAGTATACAACAAACTACATTCATTCACCAACCCTTTCTGTCATAATGAAAGAATGTAGTTTCTTCATCAGGTATCTGGTTGGGCATGAGTTTCTGGACATCAGATTGTCTTTGTTCATGTTTCTGAACATAAACCCTCATTTTTTCCAAATATCCAGAACCCTTTCTAGATTCCTGGCCTTTACCCATATTTTCTCCCGCCTGGAAACAAATATTTGGCAGAGGCTAGGACCCACACTTAGGGGCATATATGGTGTTTGTCTTTGCAAGCCTCGGTTACTTTACTTAATACTATGTTTTCCAGTTTCACACATTTTCTGCAAATTTTATAACTGTATTTTTATTTATGACTGAATAAAGTTAAACTGTATATATGCACTGCATTTTCATGCAACTGAGATTTTTACTTGAATGAGGGTAGAGAATTGATCTGGTCTACTTCAATTTGGCATATTCCATGGAATAGTGCAGAGCTAGGGATGGGGGATCCTCATTTGATTGAGGAGTTGGGTCCACAAACACACAAGTAGGCAATATATAAGAAAATTTTCAGGAAGCAATTTGTTGTGGGTAGGAATTGTTGATGAACTATAAAGATGGATATTCACCAAAAATATATACAATCATGTGTGATAAAAATCAACTTTCCCTAGTTTATTCAGTTAAAAATGTGTTATATAAACCAATATTGATTTTAGTCATATTTGAATATTATAATAATGCATTTCATTTATAGAGATGCCAAGGAGGGGGTAGTTGGGAGGGAATTTGTTGGGTGAATGTGTGTTAGATGAGAATGTAGAAAGCCCAGGAGCACTCAATCGAGACAAAGAACCATAGGCAATTAAGGAATTGTGAAAGTGGGAGAAATAGTTCTCAAGTGAAGAGAACACCAAATGGTTATTAATTCGGGATAGTTGATCCTGGAAACACATACAGTGAACTGTTGTGGAATAATCTTTTTGTACACTGTGAAGATATGTCTCTGAGAAGGAACCTTCTGATTTATTTAATAAATAGCTGGAAGGTTAATAACTAAGGAAGAGAGGTTAGGTGGGATGTCTAGAGAAAGAGAGTATCTTAGGGAAAGATTCTGACAGGTTGAGATTCATCAGCCAGACACAGAGGAAGTAGGACATATAATATGGAGGAGAGGTAATGTGCCACATGGCAGAATGTATATTAATAAAAATTCATTGTTATAAGAGGTATTTAAGATAAAGTCTAAGCTAAGGCCAAGTCTTCACACTTAATAAGAAGTCTCTGCATCATTATCTGGTAGCTGATGATCCAAAAAATTTACAGCTGCAACCAACATTGTAGAGACTCAGTTGGCTTTATTTATACAGAACAAAGAAGAGAGGGATTATGGAAGGAACTGGTGGGAGGAAAGGGGAAGGGAGAAATGACGTAATTATATTTTGTCATCTATTATTTGTTGGGAATAGAATAATTGTTTATGTAAAGATATGTGGCATTTGTTTGTGCTGCGTTTGTTTAATTATGTAAAGCTGTGCTGCTGTCTCACCTTGCCTAGCTAAGGCAACAGATTGGTCTAATAAAAAGCTGAATGGCCAACAGATAGTCAGAGGAGGAATAAGTAGGGCTAGCAGTCAGAGAGAAAAGGTGAGCCAGTCAATCCACCATAGGTGAATCAGTCAGCAGCCAGGGTTTAACCAGTGGCCAGTTAGATAGGCATGGAGGAAACAAAAAAGTAGGTAGGACATACATAATGAAAGAAAGGTAAAAAAAGGCCCAAAGCAAAATATAGAAGAAGATAAATGGTAAATTATGCTGTAAGATATAGTGGGAAAAGCCCCAACTAACCTATTAGAGGAAAAGCTGAGTAGAAAAGGTAAAAACACATGCAAAACCACAAAGAGCAATATGACATCAGTAAAGCCTAAAGACCTTATGTCAGCAAGACTTGAACAACCAAATATAGATGAAGCAGAAGAAAATGACCTAAAAATTAACTTCAGGAGAATGTTTGAAAGTCATTTTTTTCCTACTTGTTCCTTTCAACTGTTTTTATTTATTGAGTATCAAATTATCTTTTATTTCACTAAATTAAAGCAGTAATTAATTCACTGTGCTCTTAAATATATAACTTAATGGATGTTCTGAAAATGCTGATATCTGCTCTCTTTAGAGTATATTTTACAGTTACTACTCATTCACGAGCCTAAGAGCATAGTGATCTAAATACTCAACCAAAGGTTAGGTCAGGAGTTTAGAGGCAATGAGAAATCCCATCAAAGAAATGGAGTAAAAGACAAACAAAAAATTGGAAGACAGCAACAAATCCCTTAAAGTAAATTTAAAAAAAAGCAATCAAACTTATGAAAGAAACTATTAAAGACTTGAAAACTGAAATAGAAGCAAGAAAGAAAATACAAGCCAAGAGAATTATAGAAATAGAAATCCTGAGAAAATAATAAGGAACCACAAACACAAGCATGAACATCAGGATACAAGAGATGGAAGAGAATCTCAAGCGCTGAAGATACAATAAAGGAAATAGACTCATCAGTCAAAGAAAACATTAAATCTACAAAAGTTACCCAAAACATCCAGGAAATATGGGATACCATGAAAAGGCCAAGCTTAAGAATAATTGATATAGAAGAAGGAGAAGAAGTTCATCTCAAAAGCTCGGAAAATATATTTAACAAAATCATAGAAGAAAACTTTCCCTGCCGGGCAGTGGTGACACACACCTTTAATCCCAGCACTAGAGAGGCAGAGGCAAGTGGATCTCTGTGAGTTTGAGGCCAGCATGGTCTACAAGAGCTAGTTCCAGGACAGGAACCAAAAGCTACGGAGAAACCCTGTCTCAAAAATCAAAATAAATAGATAGATAGATAGATAGATAGATAGATAGATAGATAGATAGATAGATGATAGATAGATAGATAGATAGATAGATAGATAGATAGATAGATAGATAGATAAATGAATAAACTTTCACAACCTAAAGAAAGATATGTCTATGGAAATATAAGAAGCTTACAAAACAACAAATAGACTGGATGAAAAAAAAAGTACCCTCATCACATAATAACCAAAACACTAAACATACAAAATAAAGAAAGAATATTAAGAACTACAAAGGAAAAAAGCCAAGTAACATATAAAGGCAGACTTATCAGAATTACACCTAACATTTCATTGAAGACAGCAAAAGCCGAAAGGTCTTGGTCAAGCATTATGCAGACATTAAGAGACCACAGATGCCAGGCTAGACTACTATACCCAGCAAAACTTTCAATGACCATAGAAACAAAACAAGATATTCCATGATAAAATCACATGTAACCAATGCCTAGCCACAAACCCCTTATACTAGAAGGAAATCCAAAACACAAGGAAGCTGGCAACATAAACAAAAACACAGACAATTGAATGTCTCATAGCAACAAATTCAAAAGAAGGGGGAAAAGCACAAATTAACATCACAACAATGAAAACTAAATTAACTGAAAATAGCAATTACTGGCATCAATATCCTTTAATATAAATGGACTCAAGCTACCTATAAAAAGGCACAGGCTAAGATATTGGATAGGAAAACAGAATCCATCCATCTTCTGCATACAAGAAACACACCTCAACTTCAAAGACAGACATCACCTCAGTGTAAAGAGTTGGGAAAAAATATTACAATCAAATGGACCTAAGAAACAAGCTAGTGTAGTTATCCTAAAATCTATCAAAATAGACTTTAAACTAAAATCAATCAAAAGAGGCAAATAAGGACATTTCATTATTAGTCACAGGAAAAATCCATCAAAAGGAAATCTCAATACTGAACATCTATACCCTAATACAAGGGCACCCTCATGTGTAAAAGAAATACTTCTAAACCTTAAATAATACATTAAACTCCACACACTAATAGTGGGAGACTTTAACACTCTCCTGTCACAACTGGATAGGTCAATCAGAAAAAAAAAACAGAGGAATAAGGGAATTAACAGATGTTATGACTCAAATGGACTTAACAGACATCTATAGAATATTCCATCCAAACATAACAGAATATACCTTCTTCTCAGGACCTCATGGAATCTTCTCAAAAATTGAACACAAACTCAGGAACAAAACAATCCTCAACAAATACAAAAAAAAAAAAAAAACCTGGAATCTTGTCTACTTCCCATATCCAGGAGGATAACTATATGTTTTTCTTTGGGTTCACCTTCTTATTTAGCTTCTTTAGGATCACAAATTATAGACTCAATGTCCTTTATTTATGGCTAGAAATTAATTATGAGTGAGTACATCCCATGTTCATCTTTTGGGGTCTGGGTCACCTCACTCAGGATAGTGTTTTCTATTCCCATCCATTTGCATGCAAAATTCAAGATGTCATTGCTTTTTACCGCTGAGTAGTACTCTAATGTGTATATATTCCACACTTTCTTCATCCATTCTTCCATTGAAGGACATCTAGGTTGTTTCCAGGTTATGGCTATTACAAATAATGCTGCTATGAACATAGTTGAGCAAATGCTTTTGTAATATGATAGGGCATCTCTTGGGTATATTCCCAAGAGTGGTATTGCTGGGTACTGGGGTAGGTTGATCCTGAATTTCCTGAGAAAAAGCCACACTGATTTCCAGAGTGGTTGGACAAGTTTGCATTCCCACCAGCAATGGATGAGGGTACCCCTTCCTCCACAACCTCTCCAGCAAAGGCTATCATTGGTGTTTTTGATTTTAGCAATTCTGACAGGTGTAAGATTATCTCAAAGTTGTTTTGATTTGCATTTCCCTGATCACTAAGGAGGTTGAGCATGACCTTAAGTGTCCTTTGGCCATTTGAACTTCTTCTGTTGAGAATTCTCTGTTCAGTTCAGTGCCCCATTTTTTAATTGGGTTAATTAGCATTCTTGGGGGTGGGGTGGGATGGGGGTAAGGGGAGATCGGGAGAGAAAAGTGAGAAGGGGAGGATGGGGAGAGCTTTGGGGAATGGGATGTATGGGATAAAGAAATAGTGGATATGGGAACAGGGAAGTATATATCTTAATTAAGGGAGCCATTTTAAGGTTGGCAAGAGACTTGACTCTAGAGGGGTTCCCAGGTGTCTAGGGAGATGTCCCCAGCTAGTTCCTTGGGCAACTGAGGAGAGGGAGCCTGAAATGGCCCTATCCTATAGCCATACTGATGAATATCTTGCATATCACCGTAGAACCTTCATCTGGCGATGAATGGAGACAGAGACAGAGACCCACATTGGAGCACTAGACTGAGCTCCTAAGGTCCAAATGAGGAGCAGAAGGTGGGAGAACAGGTGCAAGGAACTCAGGACCGCAATGGGTGCACCCACCCACTGAGACAGTGGTGCTGATCTATTGAGAGCTCATCAAGGCCAGCTAGACTGGGACTGAAAAAGCATGGGATAAAACCGGACTTTCTGAACATGGTGGACAATGAGGGCTGATGAGAAGCCAAGGACAATGACACTGGGTTTTGATCCTACTTCATGTTCTGGCTTTGTGGGAGCCTAGCCAGTTTGGATGCTCATCTTCCTAGACCTAGATGGAGGGGGGAGGACCTTGGACTTTCCACAGCGCAGGGAACCCTGACTGCTCTTTGGACTGGAGAGGGAGGGGGAGAGGAGTTGGGGGAGGGGGAGAGGAGTGGAAGGAGGAGGAGGGAAATGGGAGTCTGGGAGGAGGCAGAATTTTTTTTTCCAATAAAAAATAAATAAATAAATAAACCCGGAATAACCACATGTATCTTACCAGAATCACCATGACTTAAAAATAGAATTCAACAGCAATACTAATCCCAGAAAGCCCACAAACACATTGAAATTAAACAATGCTCACCTGAGTCATCAATGGGTCAAGAAAGAAATAAGGGGAGAAATTAAATTTCTAAAATTCAATGGAAATGACTACACAACATACCCAAACTCTGAGAAAGAAATGAGCAAAAGTCTATATCCCTAGCCAAGAAACCATCTACAATTATAACTGCCAACAAGGGAAAAATTAGTTTTCTTGAATGGAATCTCACTGGGTATACAAATCACACTTAAGGGCAGGATCCATGACCACAATCACATGTAGTAGATGACAAACACAAAAAAAATTCAGTGGTATGTGGGAAAGGTTATTGTCTCACAATACCTTTCTTGGGCTTTCTTTAAACCTTACATGTCTTTTGTTTGTTTATTAAGGTTTCCATTTTCCTGTTTTAATGTGATTTTTGTGTGTCCATACATGTGTGTCTCTGTGTTTATATGTGTTCTTTGAATTTTATCTTTGTTTCTTGAACTTTTTTCCTTGTTTCCTCTTGTTCATTATTTTTTGTCTTGGTTTTGTCGCATTCATGTAATTTTATTGGTTTTTTCATTGTTGTTTATTTGTTTATTTCTATCATCACCATCATTTTAGATTTATATTTCTATCTAATTAAAGAGAGAGAGAAAGAATGAAAGAAAGAAAGAGAGAGAGAGAGAGAGAGAGAGAGAGAGAAAGAAAGAAAGAAAGAAAGAGTGGATTTGTGTGGATGGGGAAGTGGAAGAATAACAGAAGAATTAAGAGAGGTGAAACTGCAATTATATGGAAAAATATATTTCTTTTTTATAAGCACAGATAATTTTAATGATTTATGTTAATTAAAGATTGCTTAAATTCATTAGTGAATAATAAAAATTTTCAGAGTTTCTACAGAAGGAAGTAATGTGTTAAAGGAAGTAAAGTGTTTAATCTCATGTGTTAAAGCTTAACTAAAACCAACTGCATAAAACCATTTAGAGCACTCAGAAATAGTAGTATTAGTAGAGAAAAGGAAATAATGAGAGGGGGCTAAAGCATGAAAATCAATCATGAATGGCAGTTTTAGAAATTCGCAGAAAGGAAAAAAAAAACATAAACTTGAAAAAGAATGAGACTCTGGATGCAATAGAAATCAACTCAGAATCAGAATTTAAAAATATGACCCAAATCCCCATATCTTAAATGGCTTAATCCAGATGTTACTGCCACCTCCCTGATTCAGGATGAAATGTGAATCAAACACAGGTAAGAACTGTAAGCTTTCAGATCTGTTCACATTGGAAAGCCAACATCAGGAAAATGTTTTTCTGTTCTCATGATATGCCTGATGACATGTGAAAGTAGTAGGCCAAAGGAGTACTTTTGCAAAGCATATTTTTAAAAATCAGCAGAAGATCATACTTTCTTATTAAGAGGATCTTTTTGTTTTTGTTTTATTTAATTTTTTTAATTTATTTATTTATTAAAGATTTCTGTCTCTTCCCCGCCACCGCCTCCCATTTCCCTCCCCCTCCCCCAATCAAGTATTAAGGGGATCTTTAAGGAATTGACTTCACAGTCTCCCGGTGTTGTGAGTAAGGGCAGTTCTACCCCATGGTTGTCAAGTTGCCCTCTTAAGCTTCTGACAACAAAACCAATGGTTCCTTCGTCACCTCCTGCAAACTGTACAAAAATCTCAATTTCTGGGAAGATTTATCAAAGAATCCCTTTAATTAAAACCATTTTAAAAGTATAGCACTAGTCATTCACAATAAGAACATGCAGAACACACAGGGAGAGGTGCCGATGTATTCCTGATCAGGTAGTGAACTCTCGACTTCTATGCTTTGGCTGTTTTGCTATCATGAGTTAGCTCCTTATATCTCCATTATACTGCTATGGCCTTTGTGTAGGATATGGTAAAAATGTAATGAATTGAACGGTCTCCAACTTTTGCCTATTTAAAGTGTGGATTTGCGTGAGCACATTTCTAACTGAAAGGAGGTGGGGGAGAATCATAATCAGAATATATTGTATGGAAAAAATTATTTTCAGTTTAAAAGTTAAATTACAAAGAAATAGTGTTGTGGAAAATGTATTAGAAAATGGGAATTTTTTAACTTTGTATTGATTCTTTGCAGATTTCATAGTATGCATCACAATCCCACTCAGCTCTCTGTCTCCTCACTTCTGACCTCTGTTCTTATGACCTCCCCCCAAACAAAATAAAACAACAAAACAAAAACAAGAAAACAAAAAATCTCAAAGCTGTAGTGTGGCCTAGTGAGTTATACCATATAACCTGATACGTCTTTACTTGTGTTCATTGCAGTGAGTCATTGGTCTGATTCAAAGCTTCTGAGTTCTACTACTCTATCAATACTGGGCCCTGACTCGGACTCCTTTTGGAAATCCTGGTGTAGTCCTGTGTTATGTACATCCTGTAGATTTAGATATGTAGGTCCAGCTTGGATCTGTAGGTCCAGCCTGTAGATTTCAATCTGTAGGTACAGCAGTTCATAGAAGAGGTGGATATTTGGGTTGGGCTAATTCATAGCCCTGTTTCTAGGCCTGGGTCGTATCCGAGTTCATCTACCCACCAGCTTTCTTTCATCATAGCTACCTGGATGAGCTCTCAGCACTGCACCAACTAGCCCACTTGATGCAGCAGGAAGCAAGGAGTGGGGCCACTTCTCTGATCGCACCACAAGACAAGCTCATCTGCACCCTACTCATCTGTGCCCTAGCCAAAACCGTCTGCTCCAGTAAGGTACAGGGCCTCCTCTCCCTTGTGCTACAGTTGGGGAGGGACAGAGCCAGCTCTCCCATTCTTATGATCCCAGTACTAGCTCTTTCACCTGCCACAGCTGGCAAGGGTGGAGGGGGAAAGGGCATCTTTCCCTCACCCATCACAGCACATGGCAGATGAGGGAGGAATAGGGTCAACTCTTCTGCTCTCCTGGCTCAGGCACAGCTCACCTGTAGTCCCAGCAAAGATGGTCAACTCTATCATGATACCCAGGTGAGGTGCAGGTCCTGCTCTCCTGAGCACTTTTGCAGGCAAGAGGCAGTGTCAATTCTTCTAATCTCCTGTGTCAGGCCCAGCTTTCTAATCCACCACTGGTGGTGAGGGATTAGTGTGTAGAAAGATCTTCTCTCCCTCACCCAATCCACAGTATGGCAGATTAAGGATGTTGGCCACATCTCCCATGCATCTCTGCAGGGACAAATCACCTGTTCCCTGGTCAACAGGGTTGGTTCTACTATGCTGCCCAGGCAAGATGCAGAGCCTGCTTTTCAGAGTGCTGCAGCGGGTGAGCATAGGGTCACCTCTCCCACTTCCATGACTCCTGGACTAGCTTTTCTCACATTCAGTAGGAGACAAGGTACAAGGAAACTCCAGTATCTGGATACATCAGTTTTCCCCATGTTCTATATTCTTATAGTACTTGTCATCATTATGCTTCCTTCCATGCACCTCCATACACCCCCACACCAATGAGTTAATCAGGACTAAAATTTTGAGACATAAGGCATAGGGCTTTTTTCCCTGTTACAAATTATAAAATAGAGCAAGATAACAAGTCTTAATCCTTACTATTTAATAATGGTATGTATATTTGACACTTGAAGTTTCTAATATCACATTTTACTTTGTTTCTGTAGCACATTAGTGTTTTTATTATTAATATTATTATCTGTTCTTTTCTAGGAATATCTTTACCCTTACCCATTTTATTCTTGCAATTAGTTTTCTGACTTAGATCAAATACTAAACAGCTAAGCCTTCCTGGAGCATGATAAAATAATTAAAACAGATTTTCAGTCTCATTCTATAGGCAACGATGATACCTGTAAGAGTGTCAGCAGGATCAGAGCTGTGCTTTAGGACAGCTTAAGAACATTAATCAATGTTCTTAATTTTTGTGCTAAACAGTTTAGCTGATTCTTGTTTGGATTTAGGGTAAAGATTCGCATTCTTAGGAAACTAAGTCAGATATCACAATTCAAAGAAAGATAGTGACTGTTCTTCTTATGTTATAGAAGAAAGTACCCCAGACAAAGGCACATGGTGTCAAATAACTTCTTCCATGTGTTCATGACAAAGCTTCAGATTTTTCTAGGTTTTTTTAAATAATACCTATGTGTCATCTCCTGAATGTTTTAGCTGGATACACATTTTTAAATATTGTCGCTGGATAAAATATTGATGAGACTAATTAGACAGGCAGGATCTGTTTGAGAGCTCAGGCCAGGAACCTTGACAGGTCCAAAAAGGGACTTTTGTTTACTTTTGCACATTCTAGTTTTAAAAATGACTCTCTTTGTCGTTTGGGTTTGATGCTTTCCCAACACAATGAAAAGAATGTATCCTCAAAGTTAAATACAAAGTTAAGTACAAAGAAAAGTTTCTGGTATACTTCTGATTACCACTTAAGAATATTAGACTTCCCCCAGGTTGAAACGGAAATTCAAATTACAGTTTGCTCTACTTCCATGCTGATGAGTATAGAGGACTAACACAGAATTTTGTGAACAAATACAAAAGGTTTTAAAAATTATCTGGTGATACAGATTCTGTTTTAGTTACTTTTCTAGTACTGGGAAGAGACATCATGTTTAAGACTACTTGTGAAAGAAAGCATTTGATTGGGGTTTGATTACAGATTCAGAGGATTAGCCCATAACCATCATGATGGGGTGTAGCAGAAGGTAGATATGACAATGGAAAAGTAAATGAGAGCTTTTATCATGATCTACAGGCAGCAAGGATGTGTGTGTGTGTGTGTGTGTGTGTGTGTGTGTGTGTGTGTGTGTGTGTATAAATCTCTCCATAATGTCTAATCCTTCCTAAACAATCCAGCAGCTGGGAACAAAGATTTCAAATATATCAGCTTATGGGAACCATTCTCATTCAAAACACCATAGATTCTTTCCTTGAATTTTGAAGAAAAGTTCATTTTGGAATGACTTTCAGAATTCTGCATGACTTTGGAAATGGTATGAGCTATCCAAGGTTTGCTTCCCCAAAGATATACTAAGAATAAGACTATTGTTCTTTCTGACCAAGAGTCCTTGTGACAATCATGAGGAAAGTATTACTGTACGTCCCAGTTTACAGAGGAGCGAAAGACCTCAAATAAGGTATGCAAGGTGTTAAAAAAAACACCTTATACAACATAAATTGAAATCTGAAATCTTTCTGCTACCGCATGCTATCAAGCTTACAGAGTCATTTACATATAAAACATTTACATGTAAATTTTACTGAAGCCTCATAAATTAACAGTTATTACATTCCATACTAAAGGATCAGATCTAGCTACCAATTTTCAAATGAAAAGCGTGATATAGTCCATTCCTATTTGTAAATATTTAGTTCATTTTGGAAAAAGAACACAATCTTATTTCCATTGGTTTTGTACATGTCACTTGTTATGATCAATGATGTGTTGCTGAAGAATTACAAATCATGTGTAGCAGAAGTGTTAACGATTGCAAATGTCTCACCATTCTTATTTTTACCCTAAGTTACAGTAGTTGACAATATTCAGTAAGAGGTTCTGTGGAATAAACAAAGCAGTATAGAACACAAATGGTCCTGAGGCACCTTTGGGACTAATTTTAACAATATCTTCCTTTTCTTGATCCAATAAAATATAAGGATTACTTGTTACTGAAGCACAATCTAGCTATGTTGAATAATTCAGAAAACAATAAAAAAATTAGTCTAAAGATTCAAGCCTCTTATTTGTATCATTGGAACAAGTAATCAAATTGAATATTGACTTCTGAAAGTGATTTTTTTCCAAATGGTTTTCAGTATAGTGAAGTTTTTTTCCTTATGAAAAGAGGTAATAGGTACTCATCCTTTACCCAAACCCTGTAGACATCTCCAAGGACTACTCAGAAAACCTATTAGTGTCCAGTTCTGAAATAAAATAAGTAAAAGGAGGAGAAGACCTATCCAGCTGTGCTAATTGTGAAAGCGTAGGGGATGTTACTGTTTTGTGGATATCACTCTTCAATTTTTTAAAAATTTTTATTACTTCTTTCATCTTTTTAGATTATGATGTAATTATCACATCATTAGTCATCTTCCCCTTTTTCCTCTCCATACCTGTGACGTGCCTCTTTTGCTCTCTTTCAAATTCATTGTCTCTCTTCCATTAATTATTATTAATTATTAATATTACTGTAATATTCCTAAAAAGAGCCTTCTTAATCAGTGTCAGTATAATGTTACTTGTACATATATACATATTGTACAGATTATAAACCAATACCTGAACACCATAGATTCAATCTTAAAAACAAAGATTGTATAGACTATGAACCAATACCTAAACACCATAGATTCAATCTTAAGACTTAGCAGGAACAGGACAGAACCATAATTCTGAAACAAAGAGTTCCTTTGCATATCTTATCTTTTTTGAGGTGGGACAAAGAATTGGTGCTAATTCTGCTGAAGATCAAACCTTCAATTCCTAAGAAGCATAGAGATGCAAACAACAGTAAACATAAAAAAGGCAAAATCCAGAAAAAAAATAAAATTCTTTGACTTGACTTTGGTCTATTGTGATAGAGATAAAAATACTACAGATAATGTCTTCTTTTGAGGAAACTAAAGGTTAAAATCTTATCGTCTATAGCATCTGTAGGGACACACATACACAACTGTCAGGAGAGATTATACTGGAGGCAGACTGTCAATGGCTCAGTCTCAGTAAGGAGTACATACTTAAGATATCTAGACATTTGTCAGCAGTTAGTTGCTGTGTTCTGACTATGTATTTCTATTTGTCTTAGACTATGATCTCCTATCAACTACCTGTGCTGAAAACAACCCAGGCTAAAGCACAGAGAGCCAGATGAAGGTATCCTTTTGTAAAAGGATGTATCAAGATATTGTGATCCAAGAGTTCAGGCAAGCTGGTCTTAGGCCATTTCAATAACCTAAAGTGTAGAAAGGAAGATATTATGTGTGATGGCTAGTCTCTTGGGGAGTTTTCAGATGGGACATTTCAATAGTTATTATTATTATTATTATTATTAATTATTTTACTATTACTTAGGACTTCTTCCATAGTAACCCAGTCACTCTGGTTTATGTGGAGCAGAAAAAAAGGAACTGTAGTGAGTAGATGAGTCTGGGATAAATCCTGAGTTCACTAAAAATACATTTTTCTTTTTTTTAAATTAACATAATTTGTAAATGATCTTTGGGATGTTCACATCATGCGTGCTAACCCCACTCATTTCCCGGTACCTAAGTAGCCACCCTTCAACCTTGTAGCACCCCCAAAAGAAAAAAATTAACAAAAAATAATAAAAATAAATAATACAAAACAATAAAATTAGCCAGGTGGTGGCAGCACATGCCTTTAATCTCAGCATTCGGGGGACAGAGGCAGGTGAATCTCTGTGAGTTTGTGAGTTCAAGGCCAGCTACAAGATCTACAAGAACTAGTTCCAGTACAGGCTCCAAAAACTACAGAGAAACTCTGTCTTGAAAAATCAATAACAATTATTATTATTATTATAAATGATAAAAATAATAAATTTTTAAATGCAAATAAGAGCATTAATTAAAAACAAACAAGAAATAAGAATACTTCACTCCTCCATCTTTCCTGCCTCTATATCACCTCTTCATTAGTCTTGGTGGCATTGAGAGCTGCTCTATTGTTCATTGATTAATGTGTTGTTAGGCAATTTCAAGGCCTCTGGCTTCTGGTACACCATGAATACTGGACACTCACTGAAACTCCTCTTGACTATCCTGCATTTGCCCTGAGTCATAGAGATCTTGTGACTCTGGTTCCATACGATGTGACTCTTCATGTCATGTATCAGGTCATAGATAGAGTCAGTTTTGGGTAGTGCCAACTCAAAGCCCTGTGTGTGTGTCTGGTGGTATCTGGGTTGTTGTGACTGGACTGCTGGGAACATCCCCCTCAGGTGAGTGACAAAGCCAGCTCTTCCACACCCAAGATGAAAGGTGGGACAAGCTTTTCCTGTTAAGGGATGGGGCCAGTATTTTTGTGCCAGGGTCTCTGACTATAGTGTCACCTGACTGTCTTGTGCTTAAGGATCTTCACCCTGCCTAGGGCAAATAACTCTCAGAAGACAAATGTGTCCATCTCCACCTCCTCAGTCATTCTAAAAATACATTTTTGATCTAGTCATATAGAAGGAATAGCAAGTATTTAGGTAGTGTTACAACTATTTGGTTCTAAGACTCAAGATAATAATATAATAACAGAATTAAAATAAACTTATACTGAAATTTCCAAGTATATTCTTTGAGTGAATGATCAGAATCCTTAAACCTACAGATTAATAACTGTATATTGAATTGTATCATATATTGATTACTGAAAATTTAAAATATTCAACTTTCAGTACAACAAAAAATGAATATCTGGACATTTGATTTATGAAATATTTCTGTCCATGATGACACACTTAACTATAAGTCCATCAATTTATTGAGCATTTGCTTATACCTGATATTAAAACATCTGCAAGGATAGATAACATTAATAAATAGCATTCCCATAATGAGCCCAGTTTACTGAAGAAATAACACAAATACATCAAGATTATCACACAAGAGAAGATTCCATCTTGAAAGAAAATGTCAGAATTATGAAGTTAAATTGGGAGCATGGGGATCATGGGAGAGGGTAGAACGGGAGGGGAGAGGAAGGAAAGGGAGCAGAGAAAAATATATAGCTCAATAAAAACAATTTTAAAAAAGAATCATGAAGTTTTCCAATGTGAATGGAGTTTTAGTACACAAAAGGAAAAGGGTTCTGGTCAAAATAAATAAATTGCAGAGGTAGAAAAGGACAGGATTTGTTGCTAGAATAATCTATCGCTGTTGAGTGAAGATAGAATTATATCGTAAAGAGTAAGTACCCCTGAGAACCAGACCTCTGACAAGTGAGATGTGCATAGCTAATATGAGAAGGGGTCCAGGAAACTTGGGAGAGTTTGTTATAAAATCATCTGTAGGGGCTGGAGAGATGGCTCAGCGGTTAAGAGCACTGGCTGCTCTTCCAGAGGTCCTGAGTTCAATTCCCAGAAACCACATGGTGGCTCACAACCATCTGTACTGAGATCTGGCACCCTCCTCTAGCATGTGGGCATACATGGATGCAGAATGTTGTATATATAATAAATAAATAAATCTTTAAAAAAAATAAAATAAAATCATCTGTAGTAGGGAGAGAAAGCCAATAAAATATGAATTAATGGGAGGGTAGTCATTTTGGGCAAATAAGACACGCTGGGAGACCAAGAATACAGTTCAGATTGCTGTCACAAGGAAACCGGGGTCATCATCCATCAACTCCTATCTGTCTTTGGTTAAGGGTTATTTTTTTCCTGAGCACTAACATCAGGACACTTCAAGCAGACATGCTTCTGCAACCAGAGAAAGCCCTCAGGCAAGCAGACATAGGTACTTAAGGCAAAAAGCCTTTCATGTATACAGAGAAGTGGCCCTTGGAGGTACAGACAAGCCACAGGCAGGACACCATCTTGAAATAGGAAGAATCTAAAGTACCAAATATAAGTCAACCTCGCAGCCTTGTGTTCCTTTCATCTACATTCAAATCCGTTGACATTTTAGAGCTTTGCACACTTTGAAAGGAGAAAACTTTACTTGAGAATGGAGTCTGCAAGTGGCAGGAATTGCAAGAGAGGACTGAAATAGGCAGGATATAGTGAATCAGCCCCAAATGAGAGGAGCACTAATAAAAACAAGATGATGGACAGGACTGTGTGTGTGTGTGTGTGTGTGTGTGTGTGTGTGTGTGTGTGTGTGTGTGTGTGTAAGTGAGAAAGAGTAAGCTTGATAGGATGAAGTGATGACAAGATGAGACTTATGGTGATAGATATGGGTCTATTTTCATTCTTCTACATGCTGATATCTAGTTATGCCAGCACCATTTGTTAAATATGCTTTCTTTTTTTCCATTTGATATATTCTGCTTCTTTGTCAAAAATCAGGTGCTCGAAAGTGTATGGATTAATATCCAGGTCCTTGATTTGGTTCCATTGTTCCTTCTGTCTGTTTTTATGCCAATATCAGGCTGTTTTCAGTACTGTAGTTCTGTAGTAAACTTTGAAGTCAGAGATTCTCCAGAAGTTCTTTTATTGTATAGGATTGTTTTGGCTATCCTGAGTTTTTTGCTTTTCCATATGAAGTTGAGTAGCATTCTTTCGAGGTCTGTGAAGAGTTTTGCTATGATTGTGATGTGCAGTGCATTGAATCTGTAGATTTCATTTGGTAAGATTGCTATTTTTACTATGTTAATTCTACCTATCCAAGAGCATGGGAGATCTTTCCACTTTCTGGTGTCTTCTTCAATTTCTTTCTTCAAAGATTTAAAGCTCTTGTCATACAAGTCGTCCACTTGTTTGGTTAGAGTTACTCTGAGATATTTTATGTTATTTGTGGCTGTTGTGAAGGGTGTTGATTCTCTGATTTCTTCCCCAGCCCTTTTATCATCTGTGTACAGTAGGGCTACTTTTTTTTGAGTTAATTTTATATCCTGCTACATTGCTGAAAGTGTTTATGAGTAGTAGAAGTTCCTTGGTATAATTTTTGGGGTCGCTTATTTTAAGTAGCATATCATCAGCAAATAGTGAGAGTTTGACTTCTTCTTTTCTGATTTGTATCCCTTTGATCTTCTTTTGTTGTCTTAGTGACTCTAGCTAAGACCTCAACAACTATATTGAATAGATATGGAAAGAGTGGACAACCTTGTCTTATTCCTGATTTTAGTGGGATCTCTCTGAGTTTCTCTTCATTTATCTTGACATTGGCTGTTGGCTTGCTATGTATTGCCTGTAATATGTTTAAGTATGTTCCTTATATCCCTGTTCTCTCCAAGACCTTTATCATGGAGGGATGTTATATGAGACTAGTGGCTTAAAAGTGAAGGATGCAGGAGATTCTAACATTTTCAGTCTGGGAACAATGTTAGCTATATGAACAGCAACAAAGAAATGCAAAAATAGGATATTGGGGCTTCTTTTTTCATACATGAACTTTAGTTCAGCATTGAAACCCTTTCTAGATTTGGTTTGGGCCACTATTAATTTAGAATATGTTGAAGTCACATCTGATTGTTCTGGTGTTCGGTGTCCAGAGAGACAGGGTTGGAGTGGAAGCCATCCAGGCCTCAGAGACATCACCTCACACTAAACTGCAGGTTATTTGCTTTTGGTTTTATTTTTAATTAACATTTTGGTTTTTATTTGAATTTGCTGGTTTTCATTATAAAATTACAAGTCTGTTGTCACCTGTGAAGGTAGTGTAGTCTAGGAAGAAAGCAAAAATTCTTCTCAAGTAAAGTTCAGTGCTGTAACTACCCTGACAAAAAAGAAGCCATCTTCCCACACACTGTCAAGGTACTGTAAACCTAGTCAGGACATTTACAGCTTCTCTGGCTTCTGCTTATACTACAAATGCTCCTGAAAGAACTTTAGGACCTCCTCCCTCTTTCTCAGGTTTCCTGATGCTGTTTGCTTGTTTGCTTACTGGCTTGACGCCTGGATGGCTGGTTGCCTTGATGACTAGATGGTTGTATGGCTGCTTGGCTGGATGATTGGTTTGTTTGCTGCTAACAACATAAGCACAAGCAGGGAAAAGCTCCAGCGAGTCCTCAATAGTGTAAGAAAACAATTCACAGCAACTTTCGTTTGCAACATTTTTTCTTGAAACAGGAAACTGTGCCCAAGGAATATTTGTCTTGGCTATTTTAACTCCTTGGAAAACTAATATAGCAGTTTAGAACACTGTCAATTTTTAATAATAGTAATTTGTGATAATTGTGATTTCTATCTTGGGGCAGTTTGTGGACCACAATGGCACCCCAATGCTGGATATATGTAAGTTATGAATGTATCTCTGAAAGATGAGAGGTGAATGGTGGAGTTAAGCTAAGGAGATCCCCTTGGCATGAAAGGGATAGTGAGTTAATACTGTAGTTACTGCCATAGAGTCAGCCAGCCAAAATCATCCTCCACCTATAGACTTTCCAAGCAAGTTTTATTTCCTCCTAGAAGAGTTGTGATCAGAGCCAAGAGTGCCACCTACAGACACTTGAATGCTAAACATTTATTAGACACTTTGGGGTTACATATATTTTAGAAATCAGTTGTTCAAGATCTTGAAGTTTCATGATTTTTTTTAAAAAAAGGAGAGATTCATGAAGATGAAGTGTGTGTCTAAGTACATGTGTGTGTGATTGTATCTGTGTGTGTCTATGTGGCGACTAGCCATAGACTTGTCTTCCATCTGTGAGTTCTTTTAGAGTCTCTACTCTTTTTAAATTGTCTGCATTCTCTTAGTTACCTTTTGGTCCATCTAGTTTCATTTTTAAAAGTTCCTGTTTCCTGTCTAACACACACACACACACACACACACACACACACACACACACAGAGAGAGAGAGAGAGAGAGAGAGAGAGAGAGAGAGAGAGAGAGAGAGAGAATTTTCCCTTTTGAAATTACAACTTTATTTCTTATTTATTCTTGAGAATTCTTATTTGTATACAGTGAAATGTGAACATAACCATCTCCATTTCCCTCTTCTGATTCCTCCCATAGGTGTTATATGTCCCATCCCAACATCATGCCTTTTTTTCTTTTTCTTTTTTTTAATTAATTTTTATCGAGCCATACATTTTTCTCTGCTCTTTCCCTGCCTCTTCCCACCCCTTCAGCCCTCTCTCAAGGTACCCAGGCTACCAATTTACTCAGAAGATCTTGTCTTTTTCTACCCATGTAGATTAGATCTATGTATGTCTCTCTTAGGGTCCTCATTGTTGTCTGCGTTCTTTGGGATTAAAGACAATTATCACATTACTCACTCGTAAGTGATCTTTAAACATAAAGCAAAGAAAACCAGCCCACAAATCATCATATCTTTATTAACCATGACTCTTTAAGATCAATGAACATATTAGTATGGAAGGGGGAAAAGTTCACTGGCTCCCACCCCTAGAACAAGAAATGAAGACAGCAAATGACTATGTAGAGAAGGAGAATTAGCCTCTTCCAGAGATGAGCCTACTTATTGCTTGTGCAATGCAGCACAGTCAGCCCTGAAACCACATGCACAATAAAAAGACTCAACTGGCCCTAATTATATATTTGTGCACACACACACACACATACACACACACACACACGCATCATTGTACATGTGGGATGTGTGTTGTGTGGCAATAAAAGAAGCTACCACTTTAGAAAGGTAAATATGAGAGGGGTTGGAGGGAGAAAATGAAGGGGAGAAAGGGGTGTGATTCTACTTCAATTAAAAACATTATAAATGCCTTTTCCACTGGGTCATTCTCCTGCACAGAAGGCAGTCAGCATACCCAGAGGGAATGGCATGATCCTGAAGACTCACTCTCACAAGAATTTGCAGCAGCAAGTGGATACTTGGTTAAACCAGCTGGTAGACAAGACAAATATTGACAAGGACCAACAGGAGAAAGTCAGCTGCATCGTCACTCGCTCTGCATCCAGTCTCCTCAGCCCTTAGTGAGGTGCTCTACAGTGAGATACCACACCAAGCTACCAGCTGGTAGGGGCTTCCACCTGTAAGAACTCAGGATAGCTTGTAGCCATAAGAAAGTGTCTCCCACTCTATAGACCCAAGGAAGCAAAAGAAATCCACGGCCCTTGTGCAGCACCTGAAGAAATACTGATCCAAACTCCTACTTATCCCCCATGAAGCATTCAGCTCTATAGAAGGAAACTAGCTCTGCTGAAGAGTTTAAATTGGTCACCCATCTAACAGGACTGTGATGCCCATCCGGATTGTTTACAAAAACGGAGAAAGAGTCATCACAGAAGAGAGGAACTTTTATGTTTTTGCCAATCTTCTCATGTCCTGAGATCCCAGTCTTAGGCATACGAGCAAAAGGGATGAAGGAAGCTACAGAGAAAGATGATGAAAAGAAAATGTAATTGGAATATTCCAATACATTTTCCATAAAAAAAAAACTATAAATAAATTTAATCGGAAAAATCAAGGCCTTAACAAGTGTTTAGTCTTTCCAGATTGTTTAAGTAATGATCATTAATTTCAAAGAAATAAATCTCTAATACATTGGAGATTTATTCATTTGAAATTAATAATGGAATTTTGCACTAGATTGTGGAAGCTACATTGAGCATATATCCTCAAATCATCAAATTACATAACATAAAATTTGCTCTTACCACAGAAACTAAAATGATCCTCTCCTTCTAAGTGATATAATGGAAACTGGTAAAAAAAAGAATTTAATACAAAGTTTAGCTATGGCCCCTTCCAGGAAAGCACAAAATATAAGACAAATCTTAAGCTTCAGTTTGATTTGTTTATGCATAAAATAAGAAAAAAATATGCTTCTCATAAAGAGTGCATTATAGATTTTATTTTGCACTGCCTCTCACTAGATATCTTAGGTGTCTCCCCATGATTATTTTCCTTCCAGATTTAACAGGAAAATAATAAGTATTTTCTGAACCAGAATGTTCAGATTTGACTGCATTCCAGGCCGCTCCATCCAATGCACTACAGATCATATTTTCCCTTATTAACAAAAGGTCTTACATTAATTAAATACTTTCTCATGCTTGTCACGTACATCTTAATTTAAAACCAAGCTCTCCTCACTACAAGCAACTTCCAGTAAAACAGGCAGCAGAACAGACCATGCCCTGATCACAGGTCCACAGCTTAGGACGTGCCAGGTCTTCTTAATGAAACTAAGTGCCAAGGTTGTGCATTCTTCTGAAATGCACCAGGGGAATGAAGGAGCCATCTTCTTGCTATTGAGTCTCTCCATGAATTTTCACTGTGTACTTGTTAATTTAAGTCAACTAGAACAAGCTCAAGCCATCTGACAGAAGGGAACCTTATTTGAGAAAATGTTCTCCCTGGATTGGACTCTGGCCAAACCTGTGCTTTTTCTTGCTTGATGATTGATGTGGGAGTGCCCAAATCACTGTGAGTGGTGCTACCACTGGGTTGGCATCCTGGGTGCTGTAAGAAAACAGTATGATACTGTTTCTGGAGAGCCAGACTTCAGCAGCACAAGGTTTTGCTAGGAATCCGTGGAGTCAGTGAAGCTAGACTTTTCTGTCTGAGGGGGATTAGGGAAAAGCACTCACAACTCTCTCTTGATAGTTTCCTTCTTTATTCTCTTTTTTTTTTTGTATTTATTTTCTCTTTCTCCTCTCATGTTGTTTTACAGCTTTTATACCACAACAAAACCTTCCAAGCAGTAAAAAAAAAAAAAAAAAAAAAAAAAAAAAAAAAAACTCAAAATGGTTGCTGATTATAGGTAAAAACATGTTTTCATCTCCCTCACATGAATAAACATTTTATGTATTAGAGGTAAAAAAAAATTATCTCAAGAACCTACATACATTCATACCCAAGTGGCTTGTTATAGATTAGTCGTGTGGGCAAGCAAGGTGTTCTTGGCAGGCTTTTACTGGCAGGCTGTGCTTTGCAGTTGCAAAAAAAGGGACAATTACTTCATTACTTATCTTCAAAGATAATCTTATAAGGACTCTTAAAGGAATAACAAACCTAAACTTTTATATATGAAAAGAATTAGTCAGCTCTACTTTAAATTTTTACGGTACATATCTATTCATTAATAGTTTTATATATGTATATACGTGTGTGTGAGTGTGTACGTGTGTGCATGCGTGCGTGCGTGTGTGTGTGTGTCTCTCTCTCTCTCTCTGTGTGTGTGTGTGTGTGTGTGTGTGTGTGTGTGTGTGTATGAAAAGACTGAGAACAGAAATGGATTTAAGGAATTAATCATCACCTTTGATCATCAATCAAAGCAAGGAGAGTATGTCAGTCAGTAACAATTGGGTTGCTTTGTTCTTGTACCCTGACCTTAAAGAGTTCCACATTCAACTATGTATTTTTCAAACATTTTAGATTTTCTTCTTGGGTTTTTTTCACATCAGAGGTTTTTTTTTAACAAAAACATCTTGTCTAACTTTGTTGTTTTCAAAGCTTTGTTTCAGCTGTGATGCACTCCGAGACCTGTGAACACATCTCCCGGCATTAAGGTTAAAATAATTTAAACTAGCTGGGCTACTGGGACTCAATTGGTAGTCATTAACTGGACCTATAATCCATGCAGTTCCTTAGGTGAGACTCACAGATGCTGGCTGTGAAGCATATCCTTATATTTATTTTTACTCATCAAAACTTGTATAAGCTGGGGCTGGAGAGATGACTCAGAGGTTAAGAGCACTGCCTGCTCTTCCAAAGGTCCTGAGTTCAATTCCCAGCAACCACATGGTGGCTCACAACCATCTGTAATGGGGTCTGGTGCCCTCTTCTGGCCTGCAGGCATACACACAGACAGAATATTGTATACATAATAAATAAATAAATATTTTAAAAATTCTTGTATAAGCTATCATTATTATTAGATGGTACATATTAAGGAGGATTTATCTTCTTGACAATCTACAGTAAAAATGCCTAGTAGAATGGGATGTTTCCAAGACATAAACACACTATATTATAGGCAGTGGAGATCTTGCTATGTCCACTCACACCATGCTAGATACCATAGAGAGCAAGCTGCGGCAAACATGTTGCAGCGGAAGCAAAAGGCATTCCCGGGTCTGTAGTCCCAGGGCCTTGCCTAAAAGAGATTGACCCTTCTGGTGGAATGACACCTGGAGCTTCAACTGCAATTGGATGATCCTTTGGCATGGCCAATAGCAGTTTGAGAATGCCATAAGGAGCAAGTTAGTAAGCAGCACTTCTCCACGGCCTCTGCATCAGCTCCTGCCTCAAGATTCCTGCCCTGTTTGACTTGCTGCCTTGACATCTGTGGTGAACTGTGACTTGGAAGTTTAGGCAAATAAACCCTTTAAAGTCCAAGCTGATTTTGACAAAGATGATTAAGCACAGCAATAGAATCCCAAGCTAAGAGTAGAATTCACTTCATCCCACTTAATACAATGACTCAGTCACAAATAAAGGGACATTCTTTATTTTATTTCTTATTGAATGGACCTTTTAATTTCCTTCATCCACACTTCAAAATCTGTGTGATTTTTCTCCCGTTTTGAAGTTAGACCTTGGTACATGAAGACTTTAAAGATGACACGTGCAAAGAGAGAAACCTGAGGAAGCTGGGAGTCTGTCCTCAGAATCTCCCTTGAGCACCAAGCAAGCTGAGCTGAAAAGGCAACAACGCATCATCGTCTTCTGCTTCTCCACAGCTGAGGCCCATTTGCCTGATCACAAAAAAGCATGGCTGCAAACAACATGTAATCTTCACTGCTTTCTCTTTAAGATCGTTATCACTAGACTTTGTGAACAATGATAGTCATAAAGAAATGAGTAGGGAATCATTCATTGATTCTGAGAAAAGACTAATCAAAAAATCAGTGCTTGGAGAGAAGATAAATAAGCATAAGATTAAAGTTTTTACAACAGCTGGCATGAGCAATTGGCAAGGAACTCTCTGAGTATCTCAGAGCTATATAGCTTATGCGGTGTAGGAAAGAAGAAGACAATCTCTACAACATTATCTCTGGAATCTGAGCCACAGAAGCTTGAGACTGAACCTTCCAACCATCCTAGCTCCACCTTGTACTTGCAGCTACTTTGTGAAGCTGGGCATATACATCCCTGTTGAAGTAACACTGTTTGCTATGGTTTGCAGCAGTCCTCAAAGGCCACACTGATCTAAAAAGCAGAAGTATCGGATTATTTGCCACTTATTTGCTAGCTGGAAGCCACTGATGCACAACAGAAGAAGGGGAAATGTATGGGAGATGGAAAGCTAAAAGAATGCCTCACCTGGGAATATGGTTTAAGTCTCTTGCCAAAAATGTGCAAGCCACCTGACAATAACCATGTAATGCATTATCTGATAAAATCTCAGAAATATAATATTATAAATGGCATTTGTGGTCAAAATTGTTGTCTTGACCTCCTTGTGACTTATGAACAATAAGAATTCTGTTGTCTTCTTTTCACTTATATTTTATCAACCTATAAATCTGTACAAAGCACCTCATAAACCGCCTAAAAATTTGCTTCCTATATTTTGATAAAAATAAGTATATTTAAATCTCTGGTCCTGCAAGCAAAGTTAAGATATAATTAAGGGAATAGTAGAATGCATGTGATATGAAAAACAGAGGGTATGAACACAGAGTTAAATATAAGTGAGAATAGGTGTGAGACATGAAGCAATAGAGAGGTTGGGAGATAGGTGAAGAAAAGCCAAGATATACACATTATAGATAACTGATAACTATTTTGTAAGATAACCTAAAAATAATTTCAGAGTTGGGCAGTGGTGGCACACGCCTTTAATCACAGCACTTGGGAGGCAGAGGCAGGTGATCTCTGTGAGTTCAAGACCAGCCTGGTCTACAAGAGCTAGTTCTAGGACAGGTTCCAAAGTTCCAAAGTGAGAAACACTGTCTCAAAAATAAATAAATAAATAAATAAATAAATAAATAAATTCAGAAAAAAACTGAGTTTCAGCTTTCAGTACACTGCTGCTTCCAGGATACATGCAGTATGAAGTGAAAATTTTGATTTTCGTGGAAGACCCAAATTGCTCTTTGTTGACCATCATAACTAGATAACAGGGCCTTTGCTGAAGAAAGGAAACATTAGGATGCAAAGGATAACAGAAATCAGTCTTGAGCTAACCAGGAAGCTACCATATGCTATCTAGCTTTTCTGGTGCTAGAAGGTGCTATGGCTACTGGGGGTCTTATCTACCACTGGACACGAAATGCTACAGTAATGACATGACAAGCAAGATGGAACACGACAATTGTTTTGGTAACTAACAGTTTTCTGACTTGATTTGAGGCCTGCTCCATGAGAGTAAACTCACCCCTGCTATCATAACCCTGCTCAAGAGCCCGTGGCTGGTGAAGCTATAGCTCCAAGGGAAGCCTATCATTGTTATTTTTTATAATGGTAATGCTGTAAAAATGCCTCATGAAATTTACGTTTATACTCATAGATCTGTGCTGCTTGTCATCTTGGCCAGAGAAGCAGTGGTTAATGGAGAGATTCATTACTGGTCAAAGTGTTGACAATAGGTGACAGCAAGTGCTCATCTATCAAGCATAGAGCTGTCATTAAAACACTTAATGGAACTCTGTCTTGAAAAGACTTGGTCATTGTTTTTTTTCATTTTTTATTGATTTTTATTGAGCTCTACATTTTTCTCTGTTCCCCTCTCTACCTCCCCGCTCCCCTTCGACCCTCTCCCAAGGTCGCCATGCTCCCAGTTTACTCAGGAGATCTTGTCTTTTTCTACTTCACATGTAGATTAGATCCACGTATGTCTCTCTTAGGCTCTCATTGTTGTCATTTGTAGGCTGTTTTTTTTTTCTCTGTGTTTAAAAGCCAGTTATAAGTGAGTACATGTGATACTTGTCTTTCTGTGTTTGGGTTACCTCTCTCAAAATGATGTTTTCTACCTCCATCCATTTTCCTGTAAAATTCAAGATGTCCTTATTTTTTTTCTGCTGTTTGGAACTCCATTGTGTAAATGTACCACATTTTCCTTATCTGTTCTTTAATCAAGAGGCATTTAGGTTGTTTCCACGTTCTGGCTATGACAAACAATGCTGTTACGAACATAGCTGAGCACATGTCCTTGTGGAACAATTGAGCATCCATTGGAAACATACCCAAAAATGGTATAACTGGGTCTTGAGAAAAGTTGTTTTCTAATTTTCTGAGAAATCACCATACTGACAACCAAAGGGGCTGTAACAGCTTGCATTCTCAACAGCAATGTAGAAGAGTTCCCTTTATCCCACAACCTCTCCAGCATAAGTTGTCATCAGTGTTGATCTTGGCCATTCTTACAGGTGTAAGATGGAATCTCAGAGTTGTTTTGACTTGCAGTTCTCTGATGACTAAGGATGTTGAACATTTTCGTAAGTGTTTTTCAGCCATTTTATAAGATTCCTCTGATGAGAGTTCTCTGTACTCCAGTTTTTTATTGGATTATTTGTACTTTTGATGACCAAATTTCTTGAGTTCTTTCTATATTTTTGGAGATCAGACCTCTGTCTGATGTAGACTGTGTTTTTGTCTTGTTGATTGTGTCCTTTGCTTTACAGAAGTATTTCAGTTTCAGGAAGTCCCACTTATAATTGTTTGTCTCGGTGTCTGTGCTGCTGGGGTTATATTAAGGTAGTGGTCTCCAGCGCCGAAGCATTCAAGTGTACTTCCCACTTTCCCTTCTATGAGGTTAAATGTGGCTGGCTTATCTTGAGGTCTTTGATCCATTTGGACTTGAGTTTTGTGCATGGTGATAGATATGGGTCTATTTTCATTCTTCTACATGTTGCTATACAGTTATGCCGCCACCATTTGTTAAATATGTTTTCTTTTGTATATTTGATATATTTTGCTTCTTTGTCAAAAATCAGGTGTTCAAAGGTGTGTGGGTTAATATCCGTGTCTTCGATTCAGTTTCATTGATTCTCCTGTCTGTTCAAGACCAGATAAGCAAATTAAACAGACCTATAACTGCTGAAGAAATAGAAACAGCCACCAAAAAAATTCCAAGACCAGATGGTTTCAGCTCAGAATACTACAAGACTCTCAAAGAAGAACTAATACCAATAATCCTCAAATTATTCCACACAATAGAAAGAGAAGGAACATTGCAAACTGTTTTTATGAGGTTACAATTACTGATACCCAAACCATAGAAAAACATTACTAAAAAAAGAGAATTATAGACCAATCTCACTCATGAACATTGAGGCAAAAATACTCAATAAAATACTGGAAAATTGAATCTAAGAACACATCAGAATCATCATCCACCATGATCAAGAGATGACTTAATGGATAAAAAACATTGAAACTCAAGTAAGAGGACAAGACTTGAATCATCGAAATGCCTGTAAAACGTCTGATAGGAATAGCAGGTACCTGTAACCCCAGCACTTGAATGACAGAGGCAGAGATCACTTTAAGGAGATAACTAGGAAATTTGATAATGAAAGGGATATTAGTCAAAATTCCTACAAAGAGTGAAAATAAAGCAAAATAAGAAAAAGAAGAGGGGAAAGAGGAAAACAAAAGAAAGAGCGAGAAAAAGAAAGAAAGAGAAGAAAAAAGAAATAAGGGAAGAAAAGAATGAAGGAAGGAAGAAAACATGCATGCAAAGATATTTTTACTACCATCTTTACTCCCAAAGAATTTCCCTCAAGTCAGCTGGCTAATTTGAAAGAAGTTTAATAGATTCTATCGGTTGCATTTTAACATCTGTCACATTTTCCCTACTTTCATTTATCTAGCTATCATGTGCATTAGTTTTAAGTAGGTCCATACTAATCCATAGAGGTGAATTCTAAACAGACACATCTATTATGGTAGGCTGAACCTTCTGCCTGCTAATGACTCATCCAGAAATGAGTGTGTAAAGCAATGGTTGCCAGTAATGATTCAAAACATGAGAAAAGGCATCATTGATGATTATAAAAATGGAGCCAAGTAATAAAGATCCTTTTAGCTTCTCTTTCTTGATATATTATCTCAATATGGTACATAGAACTCTTGGTTTACCTGTAAGAAATGCAAAATAAAAGGAGATAGGTCCCTAATGACTGCATTCTGACCTATATAATTCTAAAACAAACATATCTCTATCCATGGCACAAATAATAATAATAAATATATAATAAAAATAATTAACAATAACATCCTTACTGCTGCAGCCAACTGCTCCACAGTTCTATTACTTCTGTTGAGGGCATTTTAAACAACATGAGGAGGTATATATTTGCTCCTCATTGACTTGGAAATAAGCATAAACCTGGGTTCTCATAAATCCTTCACTCTCACTGGATTGTACATGGGAGGAAATGGAGGATGTGGAAGGCGCACCTGTAAGCACTCTGCTGCAGTGTTTTCATGAAACTGGGAGAATGTAATGGAGGACTGAAAGGAGAGTCAAAAATCACTTTCTGAGGCCAGGTCTTGCATGACTACTGAAGGCCCTGGATAGGGAGTGTTTGTATGTTCCCATAGTGACACAAAGGAATAAGAGTGTTCTAGAAGAGGGGACTTAATGGGTCCATCAGAAGAAGAAAATCTAGTTCTACACCTAGGTTTGATAGAGTTCACAGAGAATGAACATAGGGTGGTAGAAGACTGCTACATGGATGGGTGAGCACTGAGACATCGTTATGGAAGAAATGAAGAAGAATGAAACTTGCCTACCTGAGTCCCAGCCCCATGTGGCCACTTGCTGTCCCAGATAGAAACTGTTTTTTAGGAATCAATGCAAAGAAATGGAAATGGGCTAGAAGGGAGGAGCAACAATATCCCTAGGTAGGAGAAAAACCATTCCGTGGTCTCCCAGAGTTTCATCTTAATTTCAGCTGAGATTAGATAGAAATGCAGCAACCAAATGTTGTCTTGTACTAGCAGTTGCTCCCTCCGGTATGTGCTATGGAAATTTCTCAAGTACCTGGAATCTTTAGAACACAGACACATTATTCTCAAAGAAGCTTTGCAAAGTAGGCAGAGCTAGTACTTCTACCATTTAAATCATGAAGACCCAGAAGATTGAAAAATTGCTATAATAGCATCCAATTAGACTATTCAGTCTCAGCTTCATGGCCATCTAGTAGTATCAGACATTGATTCCTTCTCATAGAGTGTCTCTGAAACTCAATAAAATATCAGTTGGTTAGTTTAGCTTTTGTACCAACATTGAACCAGTGCATCTTGCCCTTTGTCTATTCCTAAACCATGAGCCAAATTGTTTATTTATTTCTCTGGGTGGTTGGGTTTTTCATTTGCTTGTTTTTAAGCTCATAGGTCTTTGCTTATGTATTATAGTTTCTGTTTGTGATTTTATGAGATTTCTGTGTGTAACTCTATATCTGTGCATGTTTCTTGCACTCTTCTTTGGTTCTTTTTTCTGTTCATTCGTTTGATTTGTCCTATTCCAGGTTGTTTTTATTTTATTTCATCATTTGTTTTTTTTCTGATGCTTTTTCTTTTTTCTAATGACAGAAAACAAGAAAGGATGTTTATTTGGGTGGGTGGAGGTGTGTATACAATCTTGGAAGAGTAAGGGAAATGGAAACCATAATCAGAATATTTTATATTAGGAAAATTTTATTTTCAAAAAAAGAGAGAAAAGAATGACTACACAAATAGAGATATGTTCACTTGGTAAAATCTTTGCTGTGCAAATGAGTCAAGTTACATAACATCTGAGAAAAATAAACACTATATCATGGGCCTGTAATTCAAGTTAATTTCCTTATTCTAAGGAAGAAGAAGTATCTGTATGGCTTGCTTGCCAAGCAATCTAGCAAATCATGAACCTCTTTATTTAGTGAGAAAAATATTTTTTTACTGATTTATTGAGCTATACATTTTTCTCTGCTCCTCTCCCTTTTTCTCCCCTACCATTCAAACCTCTCCAATGGTCGCCATGTGCCCAATTTACTCAGAAGATCTTTTCTTTTTTTTTACTTACCACATGGATTATATCCATGTTCTCTGGGATTGTGATTTGTAGGCTGGTTTTCATTGCTTTATGTTTAAAAACCACTTATAAATGAGTATATATGGTAATTGTCTTTCTGGGTGTGAGTTACCTCACTCAATATATTTTCTAGATTACATTCAAAATCTAATTATTTTTTTCTGCTGTGTAGTACTCCATTATGTAAATGTACTACATTTTCCTTATCCATTCTTCAATCAAAGGACATTTAGGTAGTTTCCAAGTTCTGGCTATGACAAACAATGATGCTTTGAACATAGTTGAGAACATGTCCTTGTGGCACAATTGAGCATTCTTTGGGTATATATCCAAAAGTGGTATTACTGGGTCTTGAGGAAGATTGTTTCCTAATTTTTGGAGAAATCACTATACTGATATCCAAAGGGACAATACCAGCTTGCACTCCCACCAGAAAAAGAGGATTGTTCTTTTTACCCCACAACCTTTCCAGAATAAGTGTCATCAGTGTTTATGATCTTGACCATTCTTACCAATGTAAAACAGAATCTCAGAGTTGTTTTGATTTGCATTTCTCTGACAACTAGGGATGTAAAGTATTCCCTTACATGTCTTTCAGTCATTTTAGATTCCTCTCTTGAAAGTTCTCTGTATAAGTTGTACTCCATTTTTTATTAGATTATTTGTTCTTTTGATGACCAATCTCTTGAGTTCTTTGTATATTTTGGCGATCAGACCTCTGTCTGATGTAGGGTTGATGAAGATCTTTTTTCCATTCTGTAGGCTGTTGTTTTGTCTTGTTGAGTATGTAATTTGCTTTACAGAATCTTTTCAGTTTTAGGAGGTCCCATTTGTTTCTCTCAGTGTCTGTGCTGCTGGGGTTATATTTAGTAAGTGTTCTCATGTGCCAATGCATTCAAATATCCTTCTTGAGGTCTTTGATTTATTTGGACTTGAGTTTTGTGCATGGTGATAGATATGGGTCTATTTTCATTCTTCTACATGTTGCTATATATTTATGCCAGCACCATTTGTTAAATATGCTTTCTTTTGTCCATTTAATATTTTTGCTTCTTTGTCAAAAATCAGATGTTTGTAGATGTGTGGATTAATATGTGGGTCTTCTATTTGGTTTCATTGTTCCTCCTGTCTGTTTTTATGCCAATACCAGACTGTTGTCAGTACTGTAGCTCTATAATACAGTTTGAAATCAGAGATTGTAATGCCTCCAGAAGTTCTTTTATTGTACAAGATTGTTTTGTTTATCCTTGGTTTTTTGCTTTTCCATATGAAGTTGAGTACTGTTCTTTCAAGGTCTGTGAAGAATTTTGCTTTGATTTTGATGGGCATTGCAATCAATCTGTAAATTGCCTTTTATAAAATTACCGTTTTTACTATGTTAAGTCTACCTACTTATGCTTATGCTTGTGGCTCCTGATCATATTCTCATGATTTCTGTTTCTGTAATCCCCTTAGCTTGTGTGTGTGTGTGTTTATTGACTCTATTTCACTTTTCAAGTATTGAATAGTTTCTTTCATATGTTTGATTTCTTTTTCTTGCTTTTCTTTGAGGGATTTGTTGATATCTTCCAATTTTTTTGTTTGTGTTTTCCTCCATTTCTTTGAGGGGATTTTTCATTTCCTCTTTAATGGCCTCAAACATTCTTCTATAGCTATTTTTAGGTCATTTTCTTCTGCTTCATCCATATTTGGTTGTTGAAGTCTTGCTGTTGTAGGGTTACAATTTTTACTGGTATTGTATTGCTCTTTGTGGTGTTGGATGTGTTCTTACCTTGTCTACCCATCTTTTCCTCTGATTAGTGTAGTTGGGCCTGTGACTCTAGTGAGCAATTTTCCAGGTTCCAATGGATCCAAAGCTCAGATAGTTGCTCCTCACGGTGTAGTCAGTGTCATGGTTCCAGTCACCCTGTTGGTCACTCCATGTTCCTGGAGGTCTCTCAGTGCTCCTGGGGTTTGTTCTGCTCCTGTGGAGTTCATTGTCTCATGCATGTTTTGGCCTAGGTTGTTGGCTCAGTCATGGTCCTGTGGGGTTTTCTGTTTCAGGCCTGCTCCAGCCTAGGTTGCTGGCTCAGTCCTTTTTATTTTTAATGTCCCTGGTCTGGATTTTCTCCTGTTCCTGTGGAGTTTGCTGTCTCAGGCCTATTCTACCCAAGGTCCATGAGAGAAATCTTACTCAAAAGTTTTGTAAAGAGTAATTGAGAAAAGACAGTATACATTTACCTCTGTCCTCCATATACTCACACATACATATTTACATAAGTATATACAGGTGTGCATGCATACACACATAAACACACAAGTGAAAAGGATATAGTTAATTAAGGTTAGAAAGCATGATAGAGAAAATAAAAGATAGCTATCCATGTGATGTCCATAGTTATGAAAAAGAGAGAAAAAAATGTTGATACATAACTTACTTTTTCCACCTCCACCTACCTTTTTTATTCAGTCCAGTAACCAATTCTGTGAGATGCTACCAACTACATTCAGGATGGATATTCGACTGTATATTAAATATCTCTGGAAATAACTTCCAATGTGCACACACACACATAATCATGAGTGAGTCATCTATGTGACTGTTAATCCTGTCAATCTGAAAATGAAGATTAAACATCATAAGTATTATTCCGTATTCTGACTTGAAAAAAAAAGAAATTTTTACCATATTGTTTCAATAGAATTCAACAAGGTTTTTTTATTTGTCTGTTTGTTTAATTCCTTTGGCTTTAATATTGGCCTCTTGAGTAACCTTACTGGATCAGTAGGGGTAAGACAAAAGCTGGAAGGCAAGTAGAGAGCTCCTAGCAGAGAAATCAAGCTGTACTACTGTGACAAAGAGGCATTAACCAGCTTTCTTCAAGGGAGCTTCAAGTAGCTTCATTTGCTGAAATAATAACATGGAAAGTATACCAAATATGAAGCCTCCCTCAAAAAAAGAAAGAAAGAAAGAAAGAAAGAAAGAAAGAAAGAAAGAAAGAAAGAAAGAAAGAAAGCTTTCCTTTCCTCATTGGAGGCCAGTGAGAACAGGCTAAGGAACTTAGGGTTGATATTTTCAGTACTTGGGTTACAAACATTATGTTCATAAGCCTTCTAATCAATGGCACGATTATGTGCATAGAGCCTCCAACTTGCTTTGAATGGCATGGAAAACCAAAATTAATCAATGTGTATGTAGAAGAGTAGCTAGGGTTTATAAGTGGGGGTTTATTTGGTTGCTCATTCAGTAACCCTTTTAATTTCTTCATAGGATTACACATCTTATACTAAAAGGTGCAGGAAGAATTAATTAGGCACCATCACATTGTGTAGGATGTTTTTATGTATAAGTGTTGCTTTTAAAGGTTGATGAATAAAGCTGTTTTCACCAATGACTTAGCAGAGTAAAGCAAGGCAGGAAGTCTAAACAAAGATACACACAGAAAGGGTAAGCAGAGTCCAGGATATGTAATGTAGCTGCTGGGGAAGCAAGGTGTGAGGTAACAAGCCACAAGCCTCATGGTAAAATAGAAACTAAGGAAGATGGGTAAATTTATAGTTAAAGCTAGCCAGAAAAAAGCTTAAGTCATTGGCCAAATAATTGTAATTGATATTTGTCAGGAGCCAATTTCCTCCTAAAATCATTACAGGAACCATCACCTCAGAACATTTACTTCATAAGAACTGTGGGAACATGTGAACAGAGAGAAACCTGTAGAAAGGGACCAGTGGGACAAAAAAATACTTCTAGCTATATATGGTGCCCAATGTGGGGCTTGAACCCATGACCCTGAGATTAAGAGTCTCATGCTCTACTGAATAAGAAACCAATCCAGGGGATCAGTAGTACAGAGCATACTTATAGTTACATCTGGTGCCAGAATGTATGGGGCTAACCTAACCTAGTTACTGCCACAAGCCCACATGGCCTTAAACACCTCAGATCTGGATGTATGCTCACTGGGTTCAGGAGGAGCAGGATCAGGTCTGCTAGGTGTACACAGACAGGAGAGCATGGAAGATTCCTGCAGCCATACATAGAGAAATTTCCAGGCCATGCAGCACATTGCATGGCAGATTTAGCTTTTACTCAGGCAAAACAAGTTTATTTGCTGCATGTTACTTCTCGGAGTTGAGGTGGTGAGCATGACTCCCACCAGCTGGTCCCAGAGCTACTGGTAGCTCTGCATGTTGGAAGGCCAAGAGGGAGGTGAAGCCAGCATTGAGGGGTGCTTCAACCACGCTGCTTAGCCTTTTAAAAAACCATTCCTGGTCAGAAAGGAATTTCAAATACACAAAAGGACAGATTCAGACTTAAAAGACCTCTGAACAATTCATGGTGTACTCAACAAATATGCATAGGCTTGGGAAAAATAAAAAAGTGTAGAAACATAGATTAAAATGATTTTTAAAATCCTTAAAAAGATATAGAGCAATAAAAATAAATTCCACATTGAGTTTACTTTCTTTGTTGCAAACATTAGTCAGTTGGTAAGAGAGTACTCTTGCCTCAACTGTTGACAGCATGCTGTACAAATTGGACAAGCAGAACACAAGAGAAAGGTTTATCAAACATAGCCAAGACAAGGTAGAATAGACCTAAGACTATCCTGCTTCACATAAAAGTCTGTGAGATATTCTGGGCCTATTGGTTGAAGATAGATGCCCCAATTTTGCAGAGAAACCTTGAGTGACTGTCCAGAAGTCTACTGTTTCAATCACGTCTCATATTTTTTTTTGGATGTTGCTTGCTTTCACTTCCTGTTTAATCAGGTAATATGTCCTTCTTGAGTTTCTGTTGGAATTGAAGACTTTATAGTTTCAGTTTTTCTTGTTCCCAAATTCAGAAAAGAAATTTTCTAACAAAAATATAACGTGTATAAGGTTGAGAGACATAAAAAGATAGCTTTGGTCATGTAAATTTGAATAGACAGTGAACTAGGTGAATTTTTAACTCACCAAGATAGAATAGATATGGAGTATTTTCTCGCAATTATCAATTGCTAGTGGACTAGACATTGTTGGTGTATGTATTGCCTGTACATATTATATATAGTTATTGTACTTATTGTATATAGTTTTTCTTACATTAGTTATAACCATTCTTTTTAAATTTTTAGAACAAAAAAGGGGAAATATGATGATATCTTGTTTTTACAAATAAAACTTGCCTGAAGATAAGAAGTAGAGCTATGCACTAGATAATCATAGAATTCTGGAAGTCTATACAGACAGACAAAAGTTATATGGCTGGGCGGAGAGAGGAAGTGATAAGGTGGGAGGTAAAAGGAACTCAGTCAGGTTTTAGCTGGTGAGTTGAAAGGTAAGATGGCCACAATTTTGCTCCTTCATCTCTCTGGTGTCTCAGCATTATCCCCAATATCCAACTCATGGTACAATAATGCATATATGTACTTTTTTCACAAAGGGAATATTTTATAAAATAAAACAAAAGTTGGCTGTTATAGAAAAATTATTGTATTTTAGGATTAAAGAACTAGATTTTCACTACATGGTTGAAAACTTCTACTCAATCCAAAAAAGAAAAAAATCAAGTAAGCCATTTGTTCCTTGTTTTTAGATAATTAAGTTTAAAACATGGCAATTTTTATATAGTTTACTTATATCGGAAACTTATTACACTCATTGACCTTTTACTGATCATTGTTTTGAATTCAGATTCAGATTATTGCAATCACAGCTAAATTTCAAACTTTACCCACAACAGAAAAATGTGCAAAATGAGAAGCATAATAAACCTAAGAGGAGGGCTGGAGAGATGGTTCAGCCATTAAAGGCTAGGCTCAGAACCAAAAATAAACCTAATAGGATAAAAGTGTGGTAATAGTGGTGGAAGAATTCTATTCTAGAAACTCTTTCTTTGGTATTGAGAGCATGTTACAGCCTAGTGAATTAAAAAATGATAATTAATTTAATTAAATGTATAACTCCTTTTTGTAATAGTTGGAGAACTTTATGGTTATTTGATCATTCAAATACTGAAGATCTATTGAGGAACTGATTTCTTGAAATCCTCCTATGGAATCACATTTTTTGAAAGAGTTTTGATTTACCCTTTAGCCCAGGTTGAGATACTCTTCAAGTGAAGAGCAAAATTATTCAAAAGATGTTTTGATTAAAGATAAGGTTGGTTTTAGAGCAGTTGTTCTGAACCTTCTTAATATTGTGACCCTTTAAAGCAGTTTCTCATGTTGTGGTGAGCCCCATAAAAGTATTTTCATTGCTACTTCATAACTGTAATTTTAATACTACTATGAATCTTAATGTAAATATCTGTGTTTTTAATGGTCTCAGGAGATTCCATTGAAAGGGTTTGTATTGTCTCCCCTATAGGGAGTCAATAAACAGGTTGAGAACCACTGTTTTTTTCCATTAAACTAGAATAAAAGTGAAAGACGAAACTATGGAAAAGAAAAATAAAGGGTGTGGTTACTTGAGCATAAAGCAGTTCACTAGGCTCACATATTTGAAATCTTGGTCCCAAGTTGCTGATTCTGTTTAAGGAGGTTAGGGGACTTACGGTGTTTGAAACTTTGCTGGAGGAAATACCATTGGTGTAGGATTTGAGAGTTCTTAGTTTTGTCCCACTGCCAGTTGATTCACTTTTCTTGAACTTGAAAGGAGATGTGATGAGCCAGCATCTTCATGTGATGCCTCCTTCACCATTGTAAACTCCCTATATGGAACAGTAAACCAAAATAATCTTTTCCTTCTATGAGCTGCTTCTACTCATGGTATTTTTATCATGATCTACAACAACAACAAAAACTAAGCCCTGATACATAGGATATAGGGAAACCAGATGAGAAGCTACATTCATATCTAAAAAGCAAAATGTGTGTGACATATTTGGGAAAAGGAACTGGAGAAATATTTTGAGGAATACCTAAAACTAATGCTGAGCAAGACTGATGACTGGCAGAAACATGAAGTAAAACAGACAGATAATGGAGAGTGGTCCATTTATCCTTTAGTAAGAAATAAGTGTTTGCTAAGAAAATTTAATGTATGCAAGGCTTACAATTAAAACATATTGCACTATGAAATTTTCTATAACCCTTTCTTTTAGCTTTCTTCTGTTATATTAAAAGAGGAGTATTCAATCAACTGTCCCTCAATGTCATGGCCACAGATTCAGACCACACACCCAGAACTTCATTGAGTCATGGAATGCCTAACAGACCCTAATCCATAGTCAATACAATAAAATCAATGCCCTCAACTAGCTTTCTTTGCATAATCTTTGCCAGCATAGTCTGGTGATTTCTTAAGACCCTTGCTTTTTTTTCATCTTAAAACTCCTAACCTAGTCCAGTCACACATCCTGTGCTCAGGCCCAGCCTAGTCAGTCACCTGGACCCTCATCCAGCATAGTAATCTGACATGCAAACATGCATGAGAAATTTCACATTGTCACAACCCTAGATAAAGAGCTACAGGTTACTTAGAAAGGTAGAATTATCTTCCTCCAGGAATAAGCTTTTACAAAAATGCCCATAGCAGGTCAGCCTTGTACACATGTACATATGAACAACACTAGACAGACTCACTAGGTTGCTCATACATGCAAAAATAATAATTAAAGAAAAGATGATGGATTTGGGAGGGAAGATGGAGGGTTTGGCTGTGCAGGGGAGGACAGAGCGGGAGTGACATAGATGGAGTACTCATATATTGTGTTCTCAAATGCATATAACATTAAAAAATGTTCAATGAGAGAACATTGGAGAGACAGGGTCAAAACTGAGTTCTGTGTGAGTTTTAATGAATAATTTAACCGTTATTACCTTCACTTTTCTCGTCTAGAAAGAAAATTATGCTAATGATATGACCTGTCAGGTTATTTACCTCCCTAATCTTATTAAAAGACTCGAAAATCAGTTGACTCTGGGCAGGACAACTCTGTAAGAACAACGAGAGGGTTAAGGCACTAAATGAAGAATGTGACAGATCATGAAGACGAATCAGTTGCAGGGAGAGTCAAGAATGTAAATTAATATAGGTTTGGGGCTTTCTGTAGTCACCCATCAGCACCCAAGGGAAGCAGGTGCTAATAATATCATTGAGAATAAAACTTTAGGTTACTGCAAACGCATCAAGCAACAGACACCCGAAATTTACACTAATGTACTCTGAATCAGTGCCAAAATCAGTCTCGTGAAGGCCCTTTAGAGTGGTTGACAGCACTGTGAAAAAGTTTAAAATGAAGGCTAAGTATTAAAATACAAAGTCATACCAATATATGCTTTCTCATTTTCTCAGAAAAATAATATACCACCAGTGAGTGCCACTTCCTAAACAAGGAAAGGTATTTTTTTCCAGTCACCTGCAAGCAGCTGATGCTTTCTCACTTTTGAAGTAAAAACAAGAGCATTGGCCAACTTATTCGCATTCCCTCTGCTTCATATTCAGACCTTAAGGAGATTAGCTGGAAGAAGTATGAGAAGAAGCTGGATTGTGAAATAGAAGGGAAACCGAAGCACAGAGCCAGTAAACTGAGGTTAGAGTCCCTGATCCCTGGATAACAGTTAGTACTGAACTTTGTAAGGAAAGAATACATACATTCAGAGTTGAAGAACCAAACAAACCAACTGTCTGATTGGTTTAGACTAGGAGACCAGGCTCTGTGATCTCCATCTGAACAAGTTCTTTTCAACACAAACTGCATTGAATGTGCTTGGAAAACAGAAGCACTGTCTATTTTTCTCCAAGTGGATTTACTGACAGTGTTCTCATTTGCTCCACTTGGAGCCCTTCTAGCCAGTATATGCAAGACTTCTCACACTTAAATTATCATTGTCCATCTAGAATATGGAACCTCTTCCCTTCTTCATCTTTGGGGTGCTATTGCTTTGTTAGTTGCTTTTGTTTTGTTTGTTGTTTTTATCTTTGTTTATTTGTGATAGGACCTTGTGCATGACTGGCAAGTTTACCACCACAGATTCTACCTCTAGCTGCTTCCTTGCCTTTCACCCCTCACTTTTTCTTACATTCTCCCAGTTCTGGCTCCATTTCTAATTCCTTGTTATTATCATTCCTGCAAGACAATATCAGAATATGGTATTCTAACTGTTTTTTATTTTTAAAAGAACTTTGTAACTTTTTATTCTTTAAGCTAGGGAATATGTTCTGCCTGTTGTTTTAATGCTCTGTAACCCATAGGATATCTAACTCGATGAAATAATTAGTTGATTTTGAAATGCACTCTAGACAAACAACCTCTGGATCCTATTCATGAATATTCTGAAACAACAAGCTTGTCCATCATCTGTCATTTACATACATGTATAATTGTGACAGTGTCCCAAGCTGATTCCTCTATCATCTACCCATTATATCTGTCACTACTCTTGTTACACATTCACCTCCTAGCATCTCCTGCATTAGATTAAAGCTCTCAAAGATTCCTTATGGAAAAGGCTAATAGGTTGTCCTGTATAGAATGAGAAAACTACAGTTTTAGAAGACAATGAAATCATGAAGGTGGCTGGAAAAGTATCTTTAGAAAATATAGAAATACCAGGAAGAGGACAAATAGGAGTCTACGTAACAGAGAAAACTGGAACTAAAGGCTATCTCAATACAGTCAAAATAGACATAAAATGCTTCATGTTCCCACTGTAATCTACAAAAAGAGATTTATAGATTTATTGGTATCATACATAAATGACATACAAAGTCCACTTTCTGTTTGAAACCATAAATCCTAATTTCCTTTATTCTTATACTTGTTCTTCCTTTTCAGGATGCAATATTGTCCACCAAGCTGTTATCTTCTACCCAATTATTAGTAATTCAAAACTTATTTTTTCCTAGTAAATATTGTTCTTATTACTAAAATAGTTTCTAGTAATCTTGAATTTGAAGAGCATGACATATCAATGTCAATCTTTTTCAAATCAAAGAACAATCAAGCAATTGTGTTAGATATCTTACTTTTTGATTGGATCTCTTATGTATTTTAAATAGTAGGTAAATGGTCTGCATCATTTTTTTCTCTCTCTCCCTTATAATTGATAATAGAAATTCGAATGATTCCAATAACGAAGAAATATTGACTCTTCCTCCTTCTTGGTCATCCACCAACACAGAAAATATTTCTTACTCCCTTTACTCAGTGCAGACACAGAGCAGCACTTCCTTACCAGGGACCACTGCCACAACGTTTGTACATTCTAACAGTTTGGATCTGCTTGTTAATCTGCCTTCCTTGCAGGAATGAGTGAAAATATAAATGTTAAATATTTTCTGAAACTCTCAATACCAAATGTTCTTCTCATCTAAAATATAGAGCTGATATCCAAACTTGAACTTTATTTTATAATTAGAAGTTATTAAATTGCCATATTGCCTCCATTTCACCCTCACTCATCTTCTGGATTTTTCTACAACTGTTAGTAGCATCCTTTATCAAACATCATCCTATTTTTGTTATTCCTTCTTACCTTCCTTCCTTCTTTTGTTGCTTCCTTTCCTTCTACCTTTCTCTTCTCTTTTTTTCCCTCTCACTCATTTTCCCTATCCCTTACTTTGTTATATGCTGCCTTGGATCTAGCACATGAACTGACAATGAGTGGCTAATTTATGCTATTAAATATATAAAAGAGTCTACAAGACTGAGAGTTTTAAAAAAAAGAAGTGATTTTAAAAAGTCTATGGAGAGCTATATTTACAAGACTTTTATTGCTATCATTTTATAGAGGAAATTAGTCTTTTATGCTTTCAGTAATGGTCCCCTAGGCCCTTTTTTATATTGGCATGTTTATAAATTCCTTGTTTTTACAGCAAGGCAAAAGTATTCTAAAATGTGTTCTACTCTCACCACATTGACTGGAAGAATATACAAAGGCATTCTGGAATGCAAAAAAAAAAAAAGTGCTGGCTAAGACCACAATACCATAGGCCACTAGGCATCCACTGAAGATTTCTTTCCAGGAATGGTTGAAATTTGTAATGAGGAAGATGTTTAGAAGAGGAAAGGACATTTCTTTTCTTGAAAACATGACTGCTATAGTTAAAGAACAGAAAGCTCTGTTCTTTGGGCATCAAAACCCTAAACAAGTGTTCCTGAACCATTGCTTATCTTGGCTAGTACTATTCAGACGCTGTTTAGAAGGGCTCCTCATGAAGGCATCTGACCTTGGCACCTCCTGACCTTACTGCTTCAAACAGAGGAACTACTCTCCTTTGTCACTTAGGAAATTCTCCAAGGCCATAGTGGACCTTCTGGCTCCATATTCAGCTCCTGAAGTTCATGTTAGACCTACAACCCCTCTATGCACTGAGCCATTTTGCAGGCCCTAAAAAAAAATTTCTAACTACATAAAATACAGTCACTAGTCTCTCTTGATTTTAAAGTTGGGAGATTTGTTTAGCATTTTTGTTTAGTTTTTTAATTTAATTATCTTTCCTTCTCTTTATATGTATGCATATTTTGTCTTCATGTATATCTGAGCATGACTTTGTGAGCCTGGTGACTATGAAGTCCAGAAGATAGAATTGGATCCTCTTGAATTGTAGTTGCAGATAGTGTGAGCCACCACATGAGTGTTGAGAATCAAACTTTGGTCCTCTGGTTTACCAGCCAGGGCTTTCAACTCCTGAGCCATATTTCCAACCAATTGGATTATTTTCTAAATAGCAAGTCATGCAACTTTGTATATCTTTCCTTCTCTAAGTTCTATATCACCACAATGTAACTCTTTTCATGAGACATTGAAGAAGGAGGTTATTTAGTCAATTTTCTACAAGAGCTCATTTTCAACATTCACCTGAATACAGAAACTAATTTGACTTAATTTGACACTAAAGAGGTCTCAGAACTAAGTGATAAGAAATACATGAATTGGTTGCCAGATACATGGTTTCAAATTTCCAATTTCTTTCTGGTTAATAGATTCTTTTGATTAAATGTAGAACTTGAGAGTTGACCATGTACAAAAACAAAGTGGTTAATATATGTTTTTTTATTTATTAATTTTTATTTAATATATGTTTTTATTAATTAATTAATTTAATATATGTTTTTATTTATTAATTCTATAATATAGTGATATTAGTCCAATTAGCATATGAGTAAAATAAGCATTAAACAAATCAGATATCTTATTGAAGGAATACATAATAATGTCACTGAGTTCCAAATTATTTCCAAGGTTGAGTCTGTAGCAACTCTATAACAACTGCTTTCTTCTTCATATTCTTTTCTTTTTTAATCTCATCTAAGTTTATAATATATAAATGTGCATATTTGTTGTAAACTTACATACCGCATAATAGTCAAATTCAGTGATTCAGACTCAAAAGGAAATCAATAACTTAAGCTTCATTAAGAGAAGCTTCACTCTCTTCATTGTCCATTCCTTTAGATGAGGTGCAATTTATATCTTTCATCATAATTCTTAATCCCTAAATTTGGCAACATTGTTGAATAGGGAGTTGCTTGAATGAATGAGTGAATCAAGTGTTATTTTTGTAGCTTGGGCCAATTAACACTGAATCCACCTCATGGGAGCTTTCTTTTGATACTTTTCTCTATGTTGCACCAAAACTAGAGATGACTCATACAACTCTGAAAGCAGGTGTTGAAATATTTCTAAAAACGAGCCTCTCCACTGAAACAAATAATTTCAATCAGACCAAACCAAACCAAATTAAAAGATATCCAGGTTTAATTGTACATCGGTACTGTCCAGTGGCCTGAGGGGGAGAACAGAAAACCAACCCGACAACCAAAGAGGAAGAGAAAAGACCATGTGTTTATTTTCTGGGGAGCAGTTTAAATAGCCTGTGGGAGTTGTCTCGACCTTTCCTGAGGAGGGGTCAAGGTTTGGTGGGTTCCCTTGACCCTCCCTGGGTAGGGGTCAAGGTTTGGTAGGCTTAGAGGAAGGAACTTCCAAAGATGGAGGCCAGGGGCAGGGATTACATTCTAGACTCTTTGTGTAAGGGGTGACAGGAAGCTGAGGTGATATTTATGAACAACATTTTAAGCTCTTTGGATAAAGGGGCATCAACTCAAGTCTGGCTACTTCCTGTGGGTATGGGGAGATGTGCGGGAAGGAAAGCTGGGTGTTGGTGGTCATGCTCAGAGAGAGGTGTGGCTGGAGAGGCATCCTGTTTACTGTCTTCCTGGAGATTCCAGGCATCTGTTTCTTGAGGGAGATGAGAAGGCAGGTGACTAAGAAAAAAAATACTGTTTTTACCTGTCTTATCTGTATCAACAAAGATGAGTGTGCCAGGATGAGGAGCTGATAGGCCCTCCATTGTGGAATCTTAGAAAGCCAGAGGTCCTAACTGCTGGACAGACCAAGTGTCCTGAGTAGGTGCCCACTTGAGCCTAGAGAGATGTTACCAGCATGGATGCCCCAAGCTTGGCAGCCAAGGAGGTGGTAAGGATTATTGTGTGAGGTCCTGTCCATCAAGATTCAAGAGAAAGTGGGGCAGGTTTAAGGGCATTAGAATCCACTGGTGTGGGGGCAGGGACACAACTGTCAGCATGTGAATCGAGAAGGGACCTCAGAAGGGAGAGGTAGATACCCCACCAGTGGAGGAGTTTGGCCTGGGAGATGATGGTTAAAAAGAAAGGGCCTGCCATAATAAAGCTCAAAAAGGGCTCAGAACTGTAGGGGAACATGGGGTGACCCTAAGTCGAGTAAGGGCAATGGGAAGAAGAGAGGGCCAAGATAACCTGAGTTCAAAATAACCTAGAGAACTTGATTAGCTGATGTTTGATGAGTCCATTGTCCCTCTCCACCTTTCCTGAGGATTTTCGATGGTAGAGGATGTAGAATTTTCAGGAGATGTTGAGAGCTTCTGACACAAGCACCATGACCCTGGAAGTGAAGGCTGGCCCATTGCCCATCTGGATGGCCCATGGGATGCCAAACCAAGAAATGATGTGGTACAGGAGTACTTGAGTCCCCACATCTGCTGTTTTTCTGGAGGTCAGAAACACTTCTATCCATTCTATAAATGTGTCCACAAGTGTTAGGAGATAACAGAGTTCTTTTGAGTAGGCATATAGGTGAAATCAACCTGCCAATCTACACCTGGTTGGTGTCCACGAAGCTGATGTAGAGATTGGTGTATGTGAAAAGCCCCTGTGGATTGGCCTGGGAATACATCTGGCAAGAGGAGTGAGCCTGTGAAATATGATCTCAAAGATGGATGGGTCAAAGAAGTGCTCTAAGAAGCAGATCAAAGCTTCATGGCCTATGTGTAAGGTCTGGTGGATGTCTGAAATGATTGACAATGCCTGTTCTTGGGGAAAGATGAGATGGTTATTTAAACAGAACCATCCATCCTTTGGTTTTTGTGCCCCCCCTTTTTTATAAGCTTGTCCCTCTCTTTTGGTAGGAGGGAGTTAAGAACAAAATATGTTCTGTAGAATCAGAGGAGCTGTAGGCCAGACTCTGGGCCACTGAGTCAGCCATGGCATTGCCTAAGGCCACTAGGTCCTTGGAGGATTGATGTCCCTGACTGTGAATAATGGCTACTTCTGCAGGGAGCTAGAAAGCCTCCAAGAGGATTGCAATAAGGGGTCCGTTAACTATGGGAACTAGCATTGCAGGGTTTAGGGCAGGACTGGAGGCCAAAGTAATTTGGGAGTTTTTTAGAAACAGTAAGAAAAAAACCTGGTCTCGTGAAGGGCCAAGGAGAGAGAGGAGTGTCTCAGAAGGTCTGAAAGGTGATGGATGAAATATACCATGATTGGCCTGCAAGGCCTCCCAAGTGAGTTCAGTTGCTGCTGCCAGGGCTCTCAGGCATGGCTGCCATCCACAGACAGTGAGGCCCAGCTGTTAGGATAAAACAGGAACAGTCCAATTCAAATGCCCAGCCTGTTAGGTTAGAACTCCTGTGGCTACTTCTGACCTCTTTGTGGGATCTGGAAGAGCAAGAGCAGGGGCTGCTAGAAGGGCATCTCACAGTAGAGAGAAGTGGTGGCAGACAATAGCCGAGTGGGTAAGAGGCCCAGTAGGGGTCTTTTTGGCTGCCTGGTATAGAGGCTTGGCTGTAATGGCAAAGTTGTTAGAGATCTAATGGCAGAAGAACCCTAGCAGGCCCAAAAATGAGAGGATTTGAACCCTTGTGGTTGGGAGTTGTAAATCCCACAGGGCCTGGACCCAGTCAGAGGTGAGGGTCTTAAACCCCAGGCTAAGTTGAACACCCAAATATACCACTGTAAGAGAGCACAGCTGAGTCTTAGTTGGTGAGACTCAATATCTCAAGGATCGGAGGAAGTTCGGGAATACAGAAGTGGCATGTTGAGACAAAGGCAATGTAGGACTGCAGAGAAGGAGATCATCAATGTACTGAAGGTCAAAGGATCTGGGTCAAAGTCATAGCTTGGCCAAAAAAAATCGTGGCTGTCCTGAAAACCTTGATGGACAATAGTCCGTGTAACCTAGCTGGAGGACAGGCATTCAGGGTCCTCCCAGGTGGAGGCAAAGAGGAAGTATGTCTGAGTGTAAAGGGACAGTAAAGAAGACATCTTTTAGGTTCAGAATAGTAAAGTAGGAGGCGGAAGAAGGAATATTAGACAGGAGATTAGATGGGTTGTTAACCAGTAGGTGAACTGGAATAACTGCCTCATTTATGAGTCAGAGGTCTTGAACCAAGTGGTAACTTCCAGAGGGCTTACACACAGGAAAGCTTGGAGTGTTGCAGGGTGAGTCGATAGGAATCAAAAGTCCTTGAGATAGGAGATGGGTGATAATAGGCTTAAGGCCACAGCAGTGGATTTCAGAAATAGAAAACGGGGTCTGGAAGGGAAGGATGAAGGTCTTTAAAGCAAACTAGAACTGGCTGGTGGTGAGTAGCAACCATAGGAGTGGAAGTGTCCCATACTTGGGGATCTACTGCATCAGGGAGAGTAGGGACAGAACAGTCTGGGGTAGGAATCTATGAGTCTGTTAAAGTGAAAAGAAAGAGCAAATCAGGAGAGTGTGTGTGGGCCAAAGTGAGTGTGGCCCCAATGCAGTTGATAATATCTCAACCAGTAGAGGTGCAGGGCAAACAGGTATAACTAGAAAAAAATAAGAGAAGAATTCTTGCAAGGCAGTGGCAAAATTTTAAGTGGGAGGAACGGGTTCCGTCTACCCCATGACTGAAGTTTGTGAGGGGAACATAAGGCCCACGTGAGATGTAAAGACAAAGTAGGTAGCTCCAATACAAAAGCAATGGACTTACCTGCTACCTGCAGCATCACCCTAGGCTCAGACAGGGCTATGAGAGTCACCAAATCTGGGCTGTGTCAATCCTCCGCAAGGCCGAGAAGTTCAAAGGCTGGCACAGTCTCACTTGCCAATGTTGGTGAGGCTGGATTTTCATGGCATAGCATAAAGGATGATCCCACACAGGGGCATTATGATGTCCAGTGTCCATGTTGCTGGCAGATAGGGCATGGCCTTGTAGATGGAGGCCCAGGGCAATATCATGCCAAATGACCATTAAGACCACATTTGAAGCAGTCTTCAGGTGACGTTCATTAGGCTGAGCTCTGGTGGGATTGAGCCTTGTGGTTGACTTCCCTTGTACCCCTTCTGGGGGTCTTGGTGGCCTCAGGGCAGCTGCTAGGCCTCGGTCTTAGAGCATTGCTGCCTGTTGTAGCCTTGTCTATCAGGAAGACTCAGCTGTTTCTTTTCAGACATTAGACTTTAAAGGCTATTTGTAGAAATAGGAGCAACGGGCCTCTTCCTGCCACCCAGCTAGCTTTACCCGAAATAATTACATGGAAACTGTATTCTTTTAAACACTGCTTGGCCCATTAGTTTAAGCCTCTTATTGGCTAACTCTCACATCTTGATAACCCGTTTCTATTAATCTGTGTACCACCATGAGGTGGTGTCTTACCGGAAAGGATCTTAACCTGCATCCATCTCAGAGAGGAGAGCTATGGCGTCTAACTCACTTTCCTTCTTCCCAGCATTCTGCCTATCTAAATTCTGCCCTACCAGGCCAAGCAGTTTTCTTTATTAATTAACCAATGAAAGCAACAGATCGATAGATGTCCCACCTACATCAGCCATTTTCACCAATTCTTGTATGAGGGTTTGGGGACCTTCCTCAGCCTTTTAAAAACTTTTTTCTAATATCTGGTACTGACTGAGAAATAAAATAGATAGCCAGGACGGTGGCTACTACTGGGAGGCTGGGTCCAATCTGGTATATTGGACCATGGTCTCTTGTAATCTGTTTTAAAAATGCCTGGGTTTTTGTCAGCTAGGTGTGTGATCTTTTGAAGTTTGTGAAAAGTAACTCCTTTTGATGAGACCATCTCTATACCCTGAAGGAGGCAATGAACCATGATGTCCTACCTCTGTCAGTCATTCTGGCCAGGTTGTTAATCCCAGTGTGGTTCTGTGGCTGGCATGGCAACTTTGCCCACACGGACTGTACTGTCGGCTAGGTGAGTCTGGTCTGCATACTGTCTTGCTGCTGCCTGAATTCTACTTCACTCTTTAGGCGTGAGAGTAGACACCTGAATGACGTAGAAGTCATGCCAGTTTATATCATAGGCCTGGGACAGATAACAAAATTCCTTAATATAAACAGAATAAATAGCAGAGAAGGAACCCAACCACTTTTCTATTTGAGAGAGATCTGGAGGAGAGAATGGAACAGGGACTTTAATAATGCCATCTGCTCCTACTATCTCCCAGAGAGGGCAGAGAAGAGCAGGGTTATGATAAAGAGGAGAAGACTGGAGAGGATTTGGAGGGATCTAGGAAGTAAGTTGAGGTGTGGGGAGTTAGATGCAGTAAGAGGGAGGGAAAGAGGGGAAGGTGGTTAGGGAAAAAGTTGATCTTGAAATTCCGGGGAGGGAGTAGGTAGGGGTGCCTAAGAGGAGGAATGTGGAGAATGTTGTTCCACAGAAGGGTGTTGAGTAGTAAGAGTTTAAAGGAGTGGGGGAGGGGCCAGTGCCTCTGAATGCCTGGTCATAGTGGAACTATCAGGATCCCAATTCCCAGATGGCCGGGAATCTGGAGGCGCTATGACCCTGATGACCAAAATCAGTGCTGCAAGACACTGGCTACTGAGGGAGAGAGGAGAGTGCAGTGCCCAGAAACTGTGGACTTAGAGAGTTCTGTCCATTTATCCCCATAGCGGCAAAAATTTTCTGGGTCCCCGAGAATGGAAAACTCAAAAGTTCCCTCTGGTGGCCATTATATCCCATTCTCAAGGTCGTATTGAGGCCAAATCTTAGTGCATAGAGAAACTAGCCTTTTGGGACAGATTGTACCAGACAGTTCCAATTTATAAAGATTTTGTAGGAGGCAGCCCAGGGGCAATAATGGATCTGGCTTTAAATTGCAGGAACCCATTTGTTAGCCTATGCCCAATTGTGGGGCTCAAGTCTATCACAGTATGTCCACTGGGACAACCCTTGAGCCTAAAACAGGGTTGTGATAATTGAGTGGTAGGCGTCCCTGGCTCTGCAATTTCACCTCTGCTAAGCCTGACTCAGCCGCTTGGATTGGACTTTCACAGCGCTATTGCGATCTCAGTGAAAAGCTTGAAAATTGACAAAATTAAATATGAATGGGTGTTACAAACTCTAAGAGCATAAGGAAAAGGGGGGGTACTCATCGAGTAGAAGCCTACATAGCCTGGAAGCCAATTTTAGCTGGTGGAGGTGGGTGCAATAAGGACATTTCCCAACACATGGCCTTGAGCCTGGATGAAAAAGAGCACCACTCCCACCCCCACCCCAGTGGGACCTTCAAAAATGTTAGGAATATTCCTAAAAACGACCCTTTCCATCCACGCAAATAATTCCAATCAGACCAAATCAAACCAAATTAAAAGATTTCCAAGTTTAATCTGTACTCGGGTGACCCAGGGAGGGGCAACAGAAAGCCAACAAAACCACGAGGGAAGACCGGGTGTTTCTTTTCTGGGGAGCAGTTTAAATAGCCTGTGGGAGTGGCCTTGACCCTTTGTGGGAGGGGAGCTTCCAAAGATGGAGGCCAGGGGCTGAGATTACAGCAGAAACAGAATAAAAATAAAAATTTAGTTTCAAATAGAATTGACTGAATTGGATCAAGATAATTGGAATTTCTACCAATAACAGATATCAATCTATAGCTATGCCCTTCATGGTACAAACAAGCATTTTTTGGGATCCTTCCATCAAATTATAACTTAAAACCTCTTAAAAAATTCTCTTCAAAATGATGAGACAAACATTTTCTCTTTATATTCCACTACTATAGCAATTAAAGGCAAAATGAGGTGTAATATAATTGATAATAAATCTTTTGTCTAAAAGTACATTTTTAACCAGAGCAATATAAAGATGGAAATGCCAACAGAGCCTAAAGGAACTGGCAGTTAACTTTTTCCTCCTGAAATCTTTGATATTCCTTTGGACTCTTTAGACACTTATTGCTTTGACCTGAATGAGAGACAAGGGATATATTAAAGATGAGTTGCCCCTTATCCTGGCCAAGAAAACAATGAGGAAAAAAAATTATTTCCCAGACATGGTATATAATCAAGAAAAAAAAAACACTCAAGAAAAAAATTCTATATGTTGGAGGATAAACATCATGCTTCCTGGATCCCAAAGTCTTCTGCTATAAAATGGGATAGGAAATTATAGACTTGCTAGTGACAAAGAATTGTGTTGAAAGTATGGTAGGACACTAAGTATAAAAACACTCTGAAAATTCTACAGTCTGTAAAATACAATTCACTAAACATTTGCTGTGTGCAGGGTATTACACCCAAGAGCTTAAAATTAAATTGCTTGTTTAATGTTTCCAGCAACACCATGAGGCAAAAATTGACTTTGGCAAGGAAACTGAAAACCGGAGCGCTGATGTAATCTGCCCAGGGTAATAGCTGAAGCCTGGAATTTCACACCCATGTTTATACTGCAGAATGTGTATTACAAAAATGACTGTTTCATTCAGAGAGAAGAAAAGAAGGGTAGAGAGAATGAGAGAGTGAGTGAGGACAATCTTCACTGCTCTTGTGAGCAAAGCTAATTCCTGAAAAGTTCAAAGGTCCCACTACACTCATTCTCATTCCTGAGCACTCATCGGAACTATTAACATAGCTTTAAAACAATACTGAAGCCTATATTCTTCTCCAAGGAGCCTCAAGCTCTTTAAAGCTCCCAGGAAATTCTACTGTAGCCAAATGAGTAAATAACACAATAGTGATAACCCAAAAAACATGAAGCCACCAGCTTGCTCAGATATAGGCTCTGAAGATTCCTTTACCATGTAAAATAAAAGGCACACACAATGAGAGAGTGGGGGAAGGGATGAATGGCTAAGAACTGATGGAATTCAATTTTCATCGCTCTATTCTGAATGGCAACTTTCCCAGCAGATACATTACTAGTCATGTCCCAGTCATAAAACATAGAACTCTCATTTCTTCTGCAGCATTATATACTCTGAGTGCTTTTCAGCGTTATTAACCTCCATGATCAAAATAGATTGGAAGGCTGAAAGCCAGAGAAAACCTCTTTATATCTTCTGAATTGCAAAGCCACTCTCTGAAAAAGAAGTCGCCCTGTGTCTGAGTGTTCCTGTTCAATCATACAAGCCAAGAGTTACACAATTTCTCTGTGTGAAAATAGCAGGTTTAAAAAAGACGATGGACCTTGAAAAATAAATGCACTTTAATTAGACTCATTCCTATTAGGATAATAGCATACTTTGTCTGCATAGTGTTTCCTATGATCAAGGCCATCACTGCTTTCTATAGTCATATTTTCCCGATAAAACTAACAACACATGTAACAGGAAACACCCATCATTACTGCTGTTCAGTTTACACTCCCCTCCTATTTAGGTGAATCAAACAATCGACAGAAAACAAGGTCATGTCCTGGTGGGGAAGCTTCAGGAATATAAATATTCCTTCTGCCTCCCAGAAAGTGACTATGGCAGTCTGATAGTACAACCCATTGGATGCTTTCATTCAGATCACAGATATTTGAAGGAAATATGTGACATCTATTAGAGATTGTTCACAGTGGCTACTCCAGAAAAAGAGTCAAGAAGCTAACCAAGTTTACATACCCTAAGAACTTTATGAAAGTCAGTCAATTCCTCCTCTGTTTCTTTTCTTAGTTTCCCATTCCATGAAATATATGCGTTATATATATATACTCATACTGAATTCCTGATATTGCTTTTGGCATGTGAGTAGTGATAAGTGTTGACTCTGTCCAGATAAGTAATATGGAAAATTTGATAAATATTAAGATTAATTTATAGAAGATTTATGTTGTTCATGAGTAAAATTGCATAAATACAAAATTAATAAAACCCATAATCTGACATCAAAGATCAGTAAGTAACTAAAACATTAGATAGAGTTTTTAAACTTTCAAAATATGTTTGATGAATTTCATTTTTCACTGTCTCCTAAAATATATGTCTATCCTCACAGACTCTGGACTGACAGCTGGGGATCCTGTGTGAGGTCAAACTAAGCCCGCTGAATGTGACTGACAGTTATATGGCTTGATCTGTTTTGCTGATAGTAGTGGGGGAGCTGGGCAGTGAGACCAGGACTTAGCCTGGGTGCTTGACCTGGCTTTTTGGAGCCCATTTCCTATGGTGGGATGCCTTGATCTGCCTTGACACAGAGGGTAAGGGCATAGTCCTGCCTCAAGTTGGCATATCAGACTTTGTTCACTACCCAAGAGAGAAGGCCTTAACTCCTCTGAGGAGTGGATGTGGGGAGAAGTGGAGAACAGAGGTTTGGGGAAGGGGAGGAAGGGGGAACTGGGGCTAGTATAGAAAAATAATTTTTTAAAAAATAAAAAATACCTCCCTCCATCCCTAACCCCTGAAAACCCTCTCCTGTGAATCCAGTAACGTCTTTCTAACATGTCTACAAAATTCAGCCCAGCTACCCGCTTCTCCACACTTTTATAGACTCTCCTACCCACAGGCCGTAGGATGCTGGTAAATGTTTAACGATTCATTCTCTGAGAGAAATCCATGCTTGCAATGTTTGCCAATTTCTGACATATAAATACTGTCATCATAGTTGGTTTTAAGCCAGCAGCACGGCACTGCCATGCACATAGCTGCGGCGATGTGAACACTGCCAACTCTCACAATCTGGCATAAACTGGTTACAACCACCTGTAACTCAAGTTCCAAAGGATTCAAAGCCTGCTTCCAGCTTCCCTGGGTACCCATGTGCACATGGCACACAAACACACACACACACACACACACAAGTAAAAAGAAAATAAATCTTTAAAACTAAAGAGTATCACTGTGGCCCCATGCTGAATCAGTTGTCTTTCCAATTGACCTTTGATGAACTTTACTCAGCAGAACCTAATTTGCTCCTTCCCCTTCCGTTAAACATCTATCTCACTCACTCCAATTAACTATAAGCTCCTTGACAGAAGAAACTTTACTAGTTTTTAAATCAAACCTCTAATGTTTGGCACATAGTAAGGATTCGATGAAATTTCAGCTAGCTCGTCATCTTCTGTGGCAAGCCTGCCCACTCTGTAATGATGGGACATTAAAAAGACTGCAACACCTTTTTTCTTCATGCTGTTCTGTTTCTTCTCCACTCCTACCATGGCCCATGAACAGGGAAGTTCAATTACAACTAATTTCTGCTTCATGATGGAATAAACGTCTTGTTACCAGATGTATGTTATGTTTTAGCTCTTCCTGAGTAATGAATTATTTTCCTTAACTAAAAAGATTTCAGTGATTGCTGGCAGCAAGAAAACATCCATGGATAGCCATTTATTGTATAGAAAACATTGTTGAATGTCATAATGTGAATGACTCTTCACTATTTACAAATTCCCTTTGCATCTTAATAATAAAGTATTTTGAAATTCACAGCATTTTAACCTAAAGCTATAATTTATCAAATTTCCTAATTCCAACTTCTCTTCAGCTTAAAACTTCAGGAATCCATCTACATAACTTAACCTCTTTCTTTAATGTTTAGTAGCATAGGCCAACCATATACAGGCAACAAAACTCTGTGCTAACTGTTAAATCTGCTCTCTATAAAAAAAAAGAGCTTTTTTTCTGAGTCACATTATATTTAATATAAGACTTCATCCCTGGCACATGACATAGAAGTCTAACTTTATAGTGAGACTATTTTATAAGAACATTGCCAGTGATAATTACTTCACCTGTTTCCTACTTGCTTGCAAATAAATTAGCTATTTTACATGCATTCTGTTTTTACAACCTTCTATACAGTGAATAAATTAATGATCTAAACAAATGTAGACTTTTTGACGGCAAGAAGTCTTCTTGGTATTTTTTTTTTTTACTTTCCTAAAAGAATGCTGTCAACCAGAGTGTGGTGCAAAGAGACTGAGAAGGTGCAAGCTTTCCAACTTGAATATCTTACTATAAAACTAGCAAAATCCAGGCCAAAGTCTAGGAAGAATTCAAACATGACACGAAATAATGTTCACACAAATGGATTATTTCATATTCAATCATATTGTCTGGATATTTAATTAATAGAACAACTATATTTCTATTGACAGCCTGAGCCTCCTAAGACCCATAGCCTTATTTTCTTCTGGAAGCATGCACCAAAAGGAACTTTGTGTACTTCAGTTTATTGTCAAATATATCTTGTTTCCATTAGGGTCTGAACACACAGACATTCACTATGTCTTTATTGATAATTGTACCTGATTAATTGTACCACAAACTCTTACAGAAGGAGTATTGAGTAGTTTTTTTATTAATTAACATAGTCAAGTTGAGGAAAACAATCTACATGACGGATAGCTTGCATAAAAATAATTAAATCATTAATCTTTTCCACACGATCATGTACACTTTTGCAAGATCAGTCTTTAGAAAAGATTCAACCTGGAAGAGCACGTTTACATATCAATGATGTAGTGATTTCATTTGGACTATCACAGAATTCTTTTGATCGTGCAAATTTTTATTAGGACATAATCAAAAGACAGTCAAGAATTTTGTAATGGCAATCTTTAATACACTTTGTTTAAGCTATCAGGGAATTTAGGGAGAAAGCTGCACTCCAGTTTTTATTTCAGCAAAGAGGCAGCAGTGTAGCTCCAAAGCATACCCAAGCTTCTTCATCCTGAAATATTTTACCTAAGAACAAGGAGCGGTCCTGTGCAATATCAGAAGTATGGAGAGCAGAAGCTGCGAGGCGGGCCACACAGTCTTTCTGAGGACTATAGCATAGAGGGTGGGAAGAGAACCTGGGCTGGGGAATACATAAGCCTGAGAAGCAGTTGTTTAAAACAGCAAGTAAAGAAAGTTCTTTTTTATTAATTTATTTTTTTTTATTGAGAAAAGGAAAAAAAAAAGTATCCGCTTCCTCCCAGCCTCCGCTTTCCCTCCCCCTCCTCCCACCCCTCTCCCCCTCCCCCAAATTCTTCTCCCCCTCCCTCTCCAGTCCATAGAGCAGTCAGGGTTCCCTGCCCTGTGGAAAGTCCAACGTCCGCCCCACTCCGTCCTTGTCTAGGAAGGTGAACAACCAGACTGGCTAGGCTCCCACAAAGCCAGAACATGAAGTAGGGTCAAAATCCCGTGCCAATGTCCTTGGCTTCTCATCAGCCCTCATTGTTCGCCATGTTCAGAGAGTCTGGTTTTATCCCATGCATTTTCAGTCACAGTCCAGCTGGCCTTGGTGCTCCCAATAGATCAGCCCCCTTGTCTCAGTGGGTGGGTGCGCCCCTCGTGGTCCTGACTTCCTTGCTCATCTTCTCCCTCCTTCCGCTCCTCATTGGGACCTTGGGAGCTCAGACCAGTGCTCCAGTGTGGGTCCCTGTCCCCATCTCCATCCATCACCAGATGAAGGTTCTATGGTGGTATGCAAGATATTCGTCAGTATTGCTATAGGATAGGGTCATTTCAGGTTATTTATTAAGGATTTCTGCCTCCTCCCCGCCACCACCTCCCATTTCCCTCCCCCTCCCCCAGATCAAGTCCCTCTCCCTCATCAGCTGGAAGAGCAATAAGGGTTCCCTGACCTGTGGGAAGTCCAAGGACCGCCCACCTCCATCCAGGTTTAGTAAGGTGAGCATCCAAACTGCCTAGGCTCCCCCAAAGCCAGTACGTGCAGTAGGATCAAAAACCCATTGCCATTGTTCTTGAGTTCAGGAAAAAAACACATGTAACTTGCTATTCATTAAGAGCTGGACAGTCCATAACATATGATAAGGTTCAAGAAGGAGTTTTTTAAAGTTGTGAAAGTCCAAACTCTGACTGGCTACTAAAGAGAGGCTGGGCTATTTGGATGCATTCCCAGTTATCTTGTTAAAACAGACACTAGTTAATGAAATATTTGTGGCTCCCAGGAGTTAAAATAAAATATTTAGTTAGGTAAATCATTAGATTGATTGTATACATTCTATGTGACTTGTTCTACTGTTTGCAAAGATTTCCTGAAGAGCAGTCCCATAGTCAAGTGTGTCAGAATCTGGACTCCTACAGTGGCCTGCTTATGTACAGCTGTGTGGTTGTGTAAGAGTCTTTAAACCTTCATGAAATAAGTCTTACACTATTTCTCCAGCCCTCATGTCCTCCATCACATTGTTACTGTGGGAAGTGAGCTAAATTTGGCTTTGTAAACCATAAAGTACTGTGTATATGTGAGTAGTGCATGTTTTAATCATCCAGACAGTTATCGACACCTCATAAGGAAATCAATTGAAGCTACATCATAAAAAATAATTAGTTCTACAAGCCTTCCCATGGGCTACACATAGAGCTCAATGGTAGAGAAGTTGGTTAGTATGCTCTCTGGCCTTAATTGAATCCCCAGTGCCACAAAAGCAGTGTGTAGATGAGTATAAGACAATCTAATGGCTAAAGGATTTTCCCCCCTTGCCTTTGCTTATCTCAACAGCTACCCAAATCTTCAACCTGTCATCAGAAAATCCTGCCTTATCCTTCTCTAAACTCTCTTTCAACTAGATTTAGGAAAGTGTTTTTGATTCTCTTTCTATTATTCATTTCTCAAATAGCAAAACTAATTCAAAAATCAGAAACAATGAACAGGATACCATCCCAGGAATACTTATATACTAATGTTTGTGTTGATGCAGAATATTTCTAGACTAGAACACAGTGATGTGTTATAACTTCTCACTGCTTCATATGAGAACAATATTATATAAGGATTAGGGTTGGAATTTAAACACCTCAAATTAACAAGTATTCTCTTAAATACCTGCTACTTTGTTGGCATTATGACAGATGCAATTGTCAAAGAAATATATGTCCCCTTAGAGAGATCACATATTTGTTCCTGAACAATGACATATGCATCATATGCATAAGAAGTTGCTTGTCCAGTGATTATCTGGCCTCCTTATGTTCACAACATATGGTGCAAAACATGGGAGTCTCAATTATATCTTATAAGTGTTAGGACCTTCAATCGGTCATTTATGCTTTTTGAACTCCTAGCTTCTTAATTTTAAAGTGGAGATTATAAGCTAACACACCTCCCACTGGGGACAATGACATATTCTCTCCTAAAGATATGTAAAGTGCTTGAGCACTAAGCCTTGCACAGAGTAATACACAGGGAATGGAAAATACAATTTACAGCTATCTCTGAGGTTCCACAGAGATCTTTTGGGTGCTACAGCAACTGGGAGCAAGCTTTGTGGCATGAAAACACCAGCTGTTGCAACTTGCACAAAGTCATCCCCAGTGATGTAGGGGATGAGTAGCCAGGGAAAAACCAAATAGTTAACTCATTTCCCAGTGTTCCACCTCAGCTGGCTGTTCAAGATCTGGAAAGCTGCATTTGTTTCAGAGGATACCACATCCCGGATTGTCCCTTGGAGCCACTGCAGCATGTGGCATTTATCTTATCTTCCACAAAGTGTTGTTCTCTTCAAGGATCATTGCTTGTAGAAGCCACATATTAATTTCTTAATATTCTGGCATGTTCTTTCTACTCATAACAGGCTTCCATGTAAGCAGATCACTCTGGGCCTATTAAATATTGTATTTGTTTAACAGTCACTATGTAAACATGCTTTGGAAGGATTATTTTCACTGAGCCCTGTTAGAGGTCACTGCACAGAAGCTCATTACTTTGTTACAAGCCTGTGACTCTTTCATATCCCTCACATAGCAGAGAATGACAAAAAAAAGCCACATTAAATCCTCTAACCATGGAGTGATTTTTATCCAGTCCATACAACCCTTAGGTCTTCTAGAGAACTCCTTCATCTGAATAAGTCAGACATAAACATTTACTTTTCTTTCCCAAAGTAAAATCTGTTTCTATTGTAACTAATATTGTAAAATATTTCAAAAAAAAACCCAGGCAACCCATTTTTGCTTCAAGAGGAATCAGATAACATGTAAAAAAGCAGAAGGATTAAGTAGAGTTTAATTTTTTTATCTCTTAGACACTTATGTTGCTTTTTCTTAAGTTTGTACAAAAAAAAATTTCCCAGCTGAGCTAAAAATGTGGAATGCCCTTCTGTATGCCACAAATATGTGCTGCTTTATTGGTTGATGAATAGTGCTGCTTTGGCCTATGGCAAGGCAAAATATAGCCAGGCGGGAAAGCCAAACTGAAGAGAAGGAGAAAGTCAATGGAGTTGAGGGGGATGCCAGCAGCTGCTGAAGAAGCAAGATGTAAGGTAGCAATCCAGGAGCCTCATGGTAAAATACAAAATAATAGAAATGGTTAATTAAAATTAAGAGCTGGTTAGTAATAAGCCTGAGGCATCTGCCAAATTTTTATAGTTAATATAAGCCTCTGAGTGTTTATTTGTAAACTGGCAGGAGGAAGAGAAAACTCCTTTTACAAGCTAAGATCAAAACTAGCACATTTCACACACTTGAGAATCCAGAAGGTCATTTGCTTAAAAGCTAGACACTAGATTCTTTAAATTTTATATCTACAAAATTTTAAATGATAATTTCAGAAGTCACATTAGGTAATCAATGTAGAACTGCTACAACTAACCACCAGTCTCTTTGTCCACCTTATCAACTTGCCGTGAGCTTCACAACCATTGGGTAAAAGTGAGAACCAGATGTAGTAGTGTATAAGTCAATACTAGCACTCAAGGGAGAACAGAAGATTATGAATTTGAAAACCCTATAATTTCTTCTAAATCATGATGCATCTAAGTCACTGCTGGTACTTGAAGGCAACAAAATTTAAAACTTGCTTGCAAAGAAAATTGGGGTAAAGGAAAGCAGTAGTTAGGAAAAGAGAAATTGAGATATACACAGAAAATTTTTAAACAAATTTGTAAACATATGTACCAAAAGTCTTGGTGTATCAATTAGAAAGTTCATGGGTGAGATGAAGTTGAAAAAAATTAAATCATAGGGGTCACTGCAGGTGTCATGGAGTGTTTTATAACAGAGTATGTGTTGAGTAGGATCTGGACCTGGAGTCATAACTCTATGTTTATTGAAATCAAGTCTTCTAATGTAATTCATTTTATTATGCAGTACTTGAAGAACAGTTTCCATAGGGTGTTGTCTATCTTATAGGAGACTATCTTATAGGAGTGTCTCTTTGAATATTGTGGATAGAATTGGATGTTTTGTGGATGATATTAATAGTGGCCATTAGGATACTGTTTTACAAACTATGGACTCTGGAATTTCCAGACAAGATCTTTGTCGATATCTATGAACAGGTTGTTCAGGAATTGATAAAGTTTTGTGAATTGAGTATTTCCAGGCCACTGAGGTAGACAGTCCCCATCATTATGTTAAAGCTAACACAACTAGAGGGCTGTATTCTTTGGGAAAACCTTCTAGCCTGGTCCTGCTAATTTTGGTGAGGTATATCCAGATGAAAGTAGCCAAGAGAAAAAGGGAATAGTAATTGCCCAGCATTAACTGGGAAAGTCAGTGTGGTGCCTCCATCTTGCCTCATGGCATTGTTGGGACAGGTGTTGAAGTGGAACCAGGAAATGGTTCCTCCTGGTGTGACCATAGATGTGTTTTGAGACAAAACAGCTGTCAAACACGTGAAAGAAGAAGAGTTTACCACACAACTGAGGAGGAATATTAAAATTGGTCAGAAATGCCATGTGGAGTGTGCTCAGTTCCCTCAAAATGGCCAGTATCTCATCACTGGATCTGTTGATGGATGTAATGAAATGGCGAACTTCACTCCTGAAAATATCAGGAAGGATCTTAAGTATCAGTCCCAGGTAACTTCATGATGATTGATTATTCTCTTCTCTGTATGTGTTTCAGCAGAGATACTGAAATGTTAGCACCTAGAGCCCAAGATTGAATTATCAGGTGTGGAAGAGTCAGGATGGACAGAGTTTAACAAGATTTGAAAGGTCAGATAGTAAAAGTGTCACCTGTCTAAGCTTTTCTAAGTAAAGCAGTGAGATCCTTAGTGCATCTTTTGATCAAAGAAAAAGAATTTATGGCTTAACATCTGAGAAAACACCAAAGGAATTTGAATTAATTTCTTCTTTGTTAATGAGGCAACGTTTATACAAGGTGGACTCTACATTATTAGTGCGTCTTCTAGTGGCACTGTGAAGGTATGGACTATGAAGAGCACAGAATGTTCAAATACCTTTAAATCTCTGTATAGTGCTACAGGGACAGATATTACTATCAGTAGCATGACTGTGCTTCCAAAAAATCCATAGCTCTTCATTTCGTGCAACCGATAAAACACAGTGATCATCATGAACATGCAGGGGCAGACTGTCAGAGATTTAGTTCTGGTAATAAAGAAGGTGGTGACTTCATTTGATGTGCCCTCTCCCCCATGGTGAGTCAATCTACTGTATCAAAGAGGACATTGTGCTCTACTGCTTCAGCACAGTCACTGGAAACCTGGAGAAAATTCTAATGGTTCATGAGAATGATGTGAAATTGCACATCACCCACATCAGAAATTGATTACCACCTAGGGTGAAGATGAACTCCTGAAGCTCTGGAAACCCTAACTCAAGCTTTACAATACATGGGAGCATGTATTTAAATGGAGAAATGTTCCTGTGTTGTTTTAGTTTTTCATGTCTGCCTTTGTAAGAAAAGATATTGTCTGAAAATGCCAGAAGAGTAATTTTGTGATAATTTATGTTTAAACAATAGTTACCATTTAAGGCATCTTTTTCCCTTGAGAGAAGGATTCCCTATGTAGCTCTAGCTGTCCTGAAAATCTCTCTTTAGGGCAGGGTGGCCTCCAATTCAAAAAGGTCCAACTAATTCTCAACTGTTGGGATTAACAGCATGAGCCAAGGCATCCTGGCTTCCATTCAAAGCATTTAAAAAGAATTAGGTAATCTGCTTCTAACTGGGTCATTCATTTAAATGTTGCCATTGATCTTATACCAAAATATTTGAAATATTGATATTTCTAGAAGAAAAAGTTTTTATTTGAAAAGCTAATTAAAATCTTAATCCTAGCATAAAACTTGTAAATAAGTCACTCTGCAATATTCCGTAGCTCTGGGTTTTTTTAAAGATTTTAATAAACTTATACCTCTTTAATAAAATTAAAACACAAAATTCCCAAGTTCATAGAGCTAGAAAATAAATCTTGAATGAGTTATTCCAGACCCCAAAAGACAAATCTGGTACGTATGCACTTATATGTAGACATTAGCAGTAAAGTCATTTATAAGCAGGTTACAAATGATATAACCACAGAGGTAAGGTATAGAGTAAGGGACAGGGAAGATAATTGAATGACCCATACAGGTAGATTCACTACATCCTGTCAAACGGTCAAGATATGCAACCATACTTCTGCTTCTTCTTTTGTAATCGGAGGTTTAACCTGGGAAGCGGCTGCCTATAGGATACTTAGTCTAGGATGGCTTCACTGCCTAAACAACAGAATGTTAATGACTTGATGTCTCAATGTTTTGAAGCAATTAACTGTTCAAACTGTCCTTTGTATCATGTTAAAGATGCCTTCTTCCCCCTTTTATATTGAGTATAAAAGTGTATGGGAAATTAAAACAGGCGATTTCTGTATTCACTGGAACTCCCTCCCAATACTATCCTATGTTTCTGTTTTATTATTTTTGTTCGCAACTTCTCATTCTTTACTACATTTTCCGATTCCCATGCCCCTAACATAATAAGTAGTATTTTTTTTCAAAGCTCGGCTCCGATACAAAAGAACCATAATTTTCACAACAGCAACAAGAAGTAGCATGCAAGTATATTTGAAAGTTTTATATATTTTTGTCTATATGTATATGTGGTAAGCCATAATTAGCCAAAAACCGTATTTAACATGTTTCCTCCATAGGCATGATTGAGAGGATAAAAATACTTTGAAATGGAAGTACTATTAACAAAATACATAACATCATAATGGCAGAATGAAGAGGATGAAACGTAGCCTTTAGAGAAGTGTAGAATGCACTCTTCTATATGCATATGTGTAATCTCTTTCACTTCCTCCTTCCCTCCTTTCTTTCCTTGCTCTCTATCTCTTTCTCTCTTCTTTCCTGAAAATCAAGTTGCAAGTAGATTTAAGTTAGGGAACTTCAAGGCCCTGATCAGGTCTAAACCAGGATGGAAAAAATAGGTCACTGCACTGCTTCCAGCATTCCTGAAAGAGCTCTGAGCCTTCCCTCAGCAAGTGCATCTACTTGTATTTCTGACTCTTCCTTTAGGAGGCCCCTCGGGGCTTTGCTTCTTTTATCCCAGAGTATAAAGCCTGGAGCTCTATGGTAATTATTCTTTCTCTATTTCTGTAGTATTTGAGTATTGATATTAACCCTCCCAAACCCATTCTGTCATTAAAGGGGCCTGATGCTGACAGCCAGGAAAATCTACCACCATGAGTCCTTGTTTATCTCAAGATCCAACCATTGAGTATTTATACTAAAAGGATAGAAATATAATGAGTACAAAACTTACAAAACTTAAATTTGCTATGCAGAAAAAGTAGTAGACTTTCTTGATCGTGTTGATGTTGTAAAGGCTCTCCCAGAGTTCAAGGAATTAGACTAAACCCCAATGATTATTTCTGTCCATCTAAAGGAGACTATACATTTATCTTTAAGAACAGAATAATAAAATTTTCCTTAGCTGAACATTTATACAAATAATACCTTATTGACTACATTAATCTGTATTCAAAATTTTGTTCTATTGTAAATTAACACTATTCTTCAAGATTGTCTATGGTTAAGAAGTTTGGATGGGTAGGTGAAGTGCTATATTCAACTCGAGTTAATATGTCATACAAGCAAAAGTGCAGAGCAGAAAAATATCCAATGGAGCACAGGCCTGGCTGGAAATTGAAGAGCTAGGCAGGAAGAAATGATAACTGCCACTCGTATTTTGACATACAAACAGACTTCCCAGAGAAATCTCTTTCCATGAAGAATCTGGGGAATCCGTCAGAGGACCTAGTATCAGGCATGCATTTTAGACATTCTCTGATCAGATATTGCCTTCAAAGGGGCCACAGCCATCCATCAGTTTCTTTCCTTTATTTTATTTCCCTTTTCTACTAATATCTCCTTTCTTAGTCCAAGACTGTATTGATTTCTAAGAGTGATAGAAGAAGCTAACATGATCACCCTGTGTAACAGGACCATTAAAATGAAGATTAAGAAGCCAATCAATTGACAGTTTATGCTGGAGAGGATTTGGAGTAAGGGGAGTACTCCTCCACTGCTGGTGGGAGTACAAACTTGTACAGCCACTTTGGAAATCAGTATGGAAGTTTCTCAGAAATTGGAAATCAATCTACCTCAAGACCCAGCAATACCACTCCTGGGTATATACCTAAAGAATGCAGAATCATACCACAAAGACATTTGCTCAGTTATGTTTATAGCATCACTATTTGTAATAATCAGAACCTGGAAACTACCTAGATGCCCCTCAACCAAAGAATGGATAAAGGAAATGTGGTACATTTACACAATAGAGTGTTACTCAGAGGTTTAAAAAAATGAAATCTTGAAATTTGAGGAAAATGGATGGAAATAGAAAAAAAAAAACATCCTGAGTGAGGTAACCCAGACCCAGAAAGACAAACATGGTATGTACTCACTCATAAGTGGATATTAGATGCAAAACAAAGAATAACCAGGCTAAAATCCACAACCACCAAAAAGCTAGGTAAAAAGGTAGACCCCAAGAGGGACAAACATGGAAGGCTCCAGGAAAGGGAAATATTTAAGATCTCCTGGGAAAATTGGGAAAGGGAGTAAAAGGGAGGGTATGAGGCATAGGAACATGAGAGTTCAAAATGGCTGAGTTGGGAGAAGGTATCTTAATAGAGGGATCCATTATGGGGTTGGCAAGAAATCAGGTGCTAGGGAATTCACAGGAATACACAAAGATAACCCCAGATAATATTCCTAGCAATAGTGGAGAGAGTGTTTGAACTAACCTCCCCTATAATCAGATTAGTGACTACCCTAATTGTCACCATAGAACCTTAATCCAATAACTGAAGGAAGCAGATGCAATGGATCCAAACCAAGCACTTGGGTGAGCTCCTGGAGCTTAGTTGAAGAGAGGGAGGAGAAATCATAGGAACAAGTTGGGTCAAGATCATGTTTGGAAAAAAACCACAGACAGATGACAGATGACCTGAGCTATTGTGAGTTTACAAACTCTGAACTGAGCTGAGGATTCTGAATGGGACCAAACTAAGCCCTCTGAATGTGGGTAACAGTTATGTGCCTTGATCTGTTTGGGGAGGAGCTGGCAATGGGACCAGGACTTACCCTGGGTGCATGAACTGACTTTTGGAGCCCATTCCCTATGGAGGGCTATGAAGCTCAGCCTTGATACAGTGAAGAGGGGATTGGTCTTACCTCAACATGGTATACTAGTCTATGTTGACACCCCGATAATGACCTTACCACTTCTGAGGAGTGGATTGGGGGATGGAGGTAGATAGGAGTTGGGAGAAGGGGAATGCGGGGAAACTGGATCTGGTAGGTAAATTTAAAATAAATAAATACAGTCAATTACTAGCAGTGACACACACCTTTAATTCCAGCACTGGGGAGGCAGAGGAAGAGGCCAGCATGGTCTACAGAGTGAGTTCCAAGACATACAAAGAGAAACACTGTCTTGAAAAAGAAAGAGAGAGAGAAAATGAAAGAAACCAATCAATGAGAAGCAGGAAGAAGAGCTAGTGTGGGGAGGAGAGATCAGAGAAATCTAGGGCAAGCATATTTGTAGCAGCTGACAAATTTATAATCTAGTTGTGGACGAGTCTACAGACATAATGAGTCACAAAACACTCATTAGCTAAGAAGACAAGCATAACCTGTATCAAGTGAAACAGAATTTTAAAATGGATGAAAAAATATTAAGTAAAGGCTTAATATTTTTAAACTGAAATGAGCAGGTGTTGAACATAACTACATTCAATACATCTTCACTGTTCCTAATAATTTTGTCACATGATCGACTAGTATTCTCACCATTTTGCAGATGAAGAAACAAACTAAGAGTTAGTATGTTCTGGACACTAAGCAACTTAATGGCCAATCTAATGGTCAATCTAGTAATTGATATGTCACAGAAATTTTTTCTGATCAAAGGCCTGTAAGGCCAAGTAGCCAAAAATAGTTAAGTTTTCAAAAGGCAGGAGATAGAACAAATGAGAACATCTTTCACTTGGGCAGGGAATAGTCCAACTGCCATCAAGGGGTTATCTGGGCTTTATTTGTAAACACGCCATGCTATAGGACTAAAAAGAGTAGAACAGTGGTGTTTCCACTGTGGTTTAACCTAAAATCCAGAAGCAGAATCCATGAGATCATATCAGAAAGTAAAGCCCAATAGACTCACTGCAATCCTGCTCTAAATTCTGCCTTTCAGAGGATAGAAATAGCTTTCAAGTTTTAATCATCAGACTAAGTATCAGTTACCTTAGGACTTTCCAATAAAGAAGAAATAACGGCTGGCAATCTGACTAGTTTTGTCAATGGGTCTTTGATATAAGACATGTTTTGATTCTCGCGGAAATCCTAGGAGATATATAATAGTGGTTATAATTTCAATCTTGTGGATGAGAAAATGGAGGCTATGAATGATCAAAGTTCTGTCTATAATTATGTTGAAACCTGGATCTTCTACTATCAAAGCCTATGTTATATTGTTAGTTTTTTTTTCCCGCTGCAATTCCTATCAACAACATTCACAGGAAGGGGAGAAGAAAGATAAAAATGTATATTGTGGAGAACATATAATAAATTGATCACATGTTTGAAGAGAAATATGCTTACTTGACAATAAGTCTTTCACCTATTGTATATTCTCTGAATAATTATGGCTTTCGGAAAACTAACTTGCAGAAGAAACTAAAATTCTGCAGTTAATTTTAAACTTGTCCATGCTTCCTACATTTTCACTATTGTCTGGTTCTGATTTTCTATATTTTGTTTCAAAACACTGATTCATTTTAAAACAGGCAAATTCTTTGTGAGTTCTACTCGGCTTCATCTTTCAGCCACTTTTAGAGACTTGAGAAGTTATATTTTAGCTGAAAATTCCAGGGAATTTGGCACATAGGGTCACAGATTGAAGCTTGACAACTGCCCCTGCCTGTCCCCCTTCCAACATACACACACTTTAGAATGGCAAAACTTAGGACAGGATCCAAAAGAATTTGCAAACTTTGCTTCCTGCTCCTGCCTCATATGTTTTGCTCCCATATAAAAGATTAAGCAAGAGCAGAAATTCCAGGATTCTGAAAATAAACTATCAGCTGGGATGACAGAAAACAGATGCTTGTTGAGAGCTCTGTTTCTTAAGGTGTCTGGTGGACACCTGGTTAAAAGATTTTGATGAGGAACAGGAGTGGGGAATAGGAGGTAGGAGAAACAGAGGGAAGAGCCATAAGCTAAACCCTCTTCACGTCCTGGTTTAGAAGCAGCAGCATAGGAAGCTCAGTGATATCATACTCCTTTGCCCTATTGTTCATAGTCAACAAGTAGACTGCTGGTCACTAGCTTGCAATCAAGAAAAGCTAAATTTTGCCATTTTTAATGTTCTAGGTTCAAGAGCTGTCTTCTATCTTTGATCTAACAAGATAGCCAAAAACATGTTGCACTTATTTTGAAAACATAAATTGACCTTGATGTTCTATGTCTAAGATTCAAAATAGTTAAAGTGTCAATGTGTAAACTTCTGTTTCTCTTGCTTAAATAAGGATAGCTGATCCAGAAAATAGTCTCCTAGTAATTCAAATATTTTCAGGTGGCCACACAGGAGATATTGTAGGTATACACAATCCAGTCCTCTCTAATAACTTCCCTCTAACACCAACCTTGATCTCTCAAGATAAAAAATTATGATCTGTAATAAGAACAAATTACAGTCAATCCTCTATTCTGTGAAAAGAGCTATTAAGTAGTACAGCCTCTGTTGTTGTTGTTGTTGTTATTTTTATTATTATCATTATTCCTTATGTATAAGTGTATGTGCTTATACACAAGGGTACGTGTGTGCATTCCATGATACGTGTATGGATGTTAAAAGATAAATTGTGACAGTGTCTTTTGCTTTACAGAAGCTTCTCAGTCTCAGGAGGTCCCATTTATTTAATGAGGCCCTTAATGTCTATGCTGCTGGGGTTATACGTAGGAAGCGGTCTAATGTGTTGTAGAGTACTTCCCACTTTCTCTTCTATCAGGTTCAGTGTGTTCGGACTGATATTGAGGTCTTTAATCTATTTGGACTTGAGTTTTGTACATGACGATAGATATGGATCTATTTTCATTCTTCTACAGGTTGACATCCAGTTTTGCCAGCACAATTTGTTGAAGATGCTCTCTTTTTTCCATTGTATACTTTTAGCTCCTTTATCGAAAACTCAAGAACAATGGCAGTGGGGTTTTGATCCTACTGCACGTACTGGCTTTGTGGGAGCCTAGGCAGTTTGGATGCTCGCTTACCTTACTAGAACTGGATGGAGGTGGGTGGTCCTTGTACTTCCCACAGGACAGGGAACCCTGATAGCTCTATGGGCTGACAAGGGAGGGGAACTTGATTGGGGGAGGGGGAAGGAAATGGGAGGTGGTGGCGGGGAAGAAACAGAAATCTTTAATAAATAAATAAATGGAAAAAAAGATAAATTGTGGAAGCTTTTTGCTTGTTTGTATTTTGTTTGTTTGTTTTTGCCATATGGTTTCCAAGGATTAAACTCGGGTCATCAGATTTGGCAGAAAGCATCCATACCCACTAAACCATCTTACTTTCTAGAGTTTTTAGTAGAATAGCTCTGTCTTTTACTCTGCAAATCAATAGAACTTACAACTTGTAACAAATCTTTAAAATCATACTGAAAAAAGTAGATTTGAATGACACACTTCAGATTATTTTGACCGCCCTTCTGAGAACAAAGACTCGGTTACAATAGCACTTTTGAAAGCAGTTCTATTACATGCATAAAATAGTCATTCCACTCGGCTCTATCTTTTAGATTTCACCTCCTCCCAATAGTGGCATTCTAGGGACATAAACTTAAATTATGGACCTTTGGGAGCACTTAAGATATAAATTTACCAAGATAACAATCTAAGAAGAAAGTAATATAGATATGGCTGCCTCTTTTTGAGAGAAAACATCATTTTACCTTACAAACCTTGAATGTCTAAACTGTAAGAACAATCTGGAAACCATTAGACTTATGTGAATATCCTATACAGAATATTTTCCTATTCATATATGTGTCCATAAAATTTAATTATGATTTCAGTAATTGCTTCAGAATTCCATATTCACACACAATGTACTTTCATCCTATTAACCCAGTTGCTTCCTTTAACTCCTCTCAGGCCATCCCTATCCCCACAACCACTTCGGGTTACACTCATGCACTAGTGTGAGGCTTAACTATGAGTGTGATCACCCTACAATAGACTATACCCTTAAAGAAAATGAACTCTCCATCCATCCCACAGGAGCCATCAACTGCCAGTAGCTCTGCAGCTAAGGGTAGGAGTTGTGATTCTCTCTGTGGCGCACACTCTACAGACCAACTATGTTCAAATGTTGACAAATTTGATCTCTTGTGGATCTTGTTTGGGCAACAACAGTTCTGTCATGACAGACACTATTTTATTCCAGTCCTACTGATCCTCTCATTCCTACAGCCCTTCCCACTCCTTCCATGATGAGCCCAGAGCCTGAGGGTGAGGAGCAGGAAATGTGATATAACTGTTCATGGCTGAGCACTTCTCAGATACTTATTCTCTGCACTTTGACTAGTTGTATGTTTCTGCATTTGACTAACGTTCTCTACATAGAGAAACAACTTCTCTGCTGAGATCAGAGAGTTTTAACTAATTTATGAGTATGTAAATGCAAATGTTGGGGTCAGTTAGATACTATGCTTCTAAAGTTTTAGATCTCTAAAGAAGACATTATATTAAAAGGTCCTTTTATCGGTAAGGTTTACCCAATTTTTTTATGGAAAACATAAATTGGAACTAACACTAACAGATGGAAATATGGGAGAAAAGTGGTTAACAGGCTTAGAGAGAAAAGAAATGGCCGAGAAAAAAGACTTATAAAAATACCTATACTGATTCTGATGGATATAAATGTTTATCAGGAATCAGCACAGTGGTTCTGGCATAGTTCTCTAGACTTATCCTATGGTGAACTCCATTATTTATGTGCACTACTCTTAACTCTAGCCCGAACCTTGGAAACACAACCTATGATCTTTCCTAGGTCCATGCATACTCAAAAAATCAGCCCACCTCTTCCATCTTAGCACTTTCAAGCTTAGCTCACAATAGCATACCTTCTATCTCAAACTAGCTAAGGTGGAACTACTCCTTTGTCTTAGTTTTGTGCTTCCTGGGTAAGCACCGAATTGGAATTATCCACAACCACCCAGCAATAACAACAAAAATCAGTCCTGATTATCTGAGTGATTTAACTTGATCCACTTCATACCTAATGTGAAACCAACATAGCTTGGGCAACAATGAAAACAAAGTTAAACTTATACTTAACAGACACAAACTAAACCTTTCATCAGAAAAACAACCATCAAAGGAAGTCCACATGCCTGGGTCACATTGAAAAAAATGCAAACAATATGAAAGGCAAAGACAACATATTTCTCCTCAGAAACAATGTGAAAGGCAAAGACAATATATTTCTCCTCAGAAACCCCAAGTCCTATAGAAATGTTCCCAAGTGAGAATCACCTAAATGAACCCCAATGATTTAAAAGAACAATCTAAAACATGATTAAAGGAGTTAAGTAGTTAAACAAATACCTCAGTGAACTTGAAGAGGATAGGAATGAACTCCTGATTGAAGTTCAAGCAACTGCTAATATACAGCTGGATGAAACAACAAAGAAAAATCAGGATCTGAAAAATTAGTTCAGTAAAGAGAGAGAACTACAGTAGGAAAGTCAAGATGAGGTAAAGATTGAATGAAAAACCTGAATAACATAATTGGAAAGCTCGGGGGAAGTGTTATGAGTAGAACGGATCAAGAAGAAATAGTAATATCAGAGCTTGAAGAAGAAATAGAGGAACTGGACTACTCAAGCAAAGAGCATAAAAAATAAGAAAAATGCATGCAAAACTGTGATAAACCCCGAAAGACAAAAATCTATTAATTATAGGCATAGATGAACAAAGAGAATCCCAGGTAAATGACAAAGAACATATTTTCAACAGGATCATAAAAGATTTCCAGAAATAAAGAAAAGACACGAGAAGTATACAGAACAGGAAACAGATAGGACCAGAAAAAAAAATCCCACAGCATGTTAAAATTAAAACCTTAAATATACTGAATAAAGAGAAGATATTGAGCCTGGCAGTGGTGGCGCATGCCTTTAATCCCAGCGCTTGGGAGGCAGAGGCAGGCGGATCTCTGTGAGTTCGAGGCCAGCCTGGTCTACAACAGCTAGTTCCAGGACAGGAACCAAAAAAGCTATGGAGAAACCCTGTCTCGAAAAATCAAAAAAAAAAAAAAAAAGATATTGAAGTATAAAGAGAAATGACAGGTCATTCGGAATAACAGCTTACTTTTATTAATTTTCATTCTTTTATTAATTAGTCAGTTAATTCATTTTCCCAGCCAGATCAGTTTTCCCTCCCTTCCCCTTCTCCTCCCAATACCTCTCCCCCACCTCCCCTCTCTCTCCTATCTACTTTCTCTTCCCTTCCCTTCAAAAAGCACAGTTCTCCCATGGAGAAAAAGTCAAGAATACTTTACCCAGCAAGACGATCAACCACAATTTTAGGAATAAGAAATTTTTCTACAATATGAAGAGGCTGAAAGAATTCATTTCCAACAAGCCAGCCCTAACAGAAAACATTGAGAGTAATACTTTGAAATAAACCCAACATAGTCAAGAATCTATGAAAAGAAAATAAGGAAAGCTATAAATACTGACAATGGGACTAAGAATGCAAGCAAAGAAAAAAAACAGCAAAATAACAACACAAAAGAAACAGCTTTCTATAATAGCTTTAAATAGTAATGCCCTAAATCTCCAATCAAAGGACACAAGTAAGCTGAACAGATTAATTTTAAAAAAATCTATATGTTATAAAGGAATTCATCTTAGTTGTGCAAGGATAGGTACTATTTTAGAATGAAAGGCTGGAGAAAAGTACTAATGACAAATAGGACCAGGAATTAGTTATTATTATCCTAAATATAGGCAAAGCATCTCTCATACGAACATTACTGTAAAGACACTTGATTCTGACCCAGGGAACAATTTATAAAAAAGACATTATAATCGTTAACATAATGCTGCAAACATTGCTGGGCATAATTTTATAAAATGCATGCTGCTATGCTTTAAGAAAGATATTATCCTAAAAAAAAATGATAGGTAATTTCAGTATCCCACTTTGTCCATTAGACAGGTCATCTGGACAAAAATAATAAACAGAAAAGCATTGCCATTAAACAGCATCATACATCAAATGTATCTAAAAATATCTACAGAATATCCCAACCAAATACTAGAAAATGTGCTGAAACACAAAATAGATCATACACGGAAACAAAAAACAAACTTCAAAAAATTAAAAAGAAGTTAAGTAATGCTGATGTGCCATGCTTTATTGACTCCCACAGAAGGCCTGCCCCTTTCTAAACAGAAACAGGTTGGGTTGGGGGGCTGGGAGGATGTAGGGGGAAGAAATGGGAAGAGCATGGAGGGGAAACTGCAGTTGGGATGTAAAATAAATGTAATTACTATAGAAAAGAAAAAAGTATTAAATAAATCTATACATCCTATATGACCACAATGCAATAAAACTTAAAATCAACAGCAAATGAGTATTAGTAACTACATAAACTTGTGGACATTAAATACCACATTACCAGAGAGTGAATATACCAAAGAAAAAAAATAAATTTCTAAAACTAAATGAAAACAATATAATAAAACTTTTGGGACACATTGCAAGCAGCCTTCATGAGGAAAGTTCTAGATCTAAGTGCTAAATAAGATATGGCAGAAACATTCGTATCACTTATCCTCATGTCTGTACCTGGGCATGTGGGCTTAACTGGTCTCTACACAAACCTAGGACATATTACCTTTGCAGAAATTCTTTTGGAAAGTAATCAACAACCAGATAAATTCCAGAGAATTGCTCCAAGAACGAATGCAAAATTCTCTGTAAATTTGTCCATATTACCATTTCCGAGAAGTGGAAGAAATGAAGCAGGTTTTATCTCCATATATATAGATAGATAAATAGATAGATGATAGATAGATAGATAGATAGATAGATAGATAGATAGATAGATAGATAGAAGAGTATCTCTATGTATGTGTACATATGTACCCTTCTATCTATATCTACCTACATATTTACACATGTGTAAATATGTATGTGTAAATATGGAGATACCCTTATATGTATGGAACCCAGAAGGTTCATAATGAGATAGGACTGCCACCACAACACAATTTGTATTTGCAAAGAAAAGTTGTTAATTAGCTTGAAAGAATTCTACAAAAAATTAATGCAATATGTTCAATGTGACTACCTCCCCAAAGGTTGATTTTTTTTACTGCATAAATTTTGAAAGTACAGATTCATTTCTAGTGGTATTATATTCAAATGCACTCAATATGAAATCTTGCATGCCTCTCATATCATGTTAATAGACACACATTCAAAGATAATCTGAATCTCATGAAGTAACATTACATATAAATCTGAAATACAAAAAAAATTCATGTTATAAAAAAAGTTGGTTAAGCAAAAATGAAAATATATTCATTATGATTTGTTTCAGGATTTTCCTCTTTCCACATTTTCCCATAGCTTTAGGGCTCTTGGCACAGTTTACTGGAAGGAGAGTTTTTTGGCTTTTAGGTAGCTTGCAATGAGCTGTATCTCCAAAACTGCTAGAATCAGTCAGAAAGTTCCCAATCAAGTTAAAGCCATGGCAGCTTTGTGACCTCAAACTTGTAATAGTTCATATCATGCCATTGGAGGGAGAATCAGAGCTAAAAGTGAATCTTCCATGATGTACCCTCTCTCTTAGCACTGAGGCCAGAAAAGAAAGTCAACTGCACAGTATCCACAAAAGCACGTTGGTGGAGGATACTCAATTTTGTTTTGATTTCTGTTTGGATCTAACTCTGGAAATAACTCTGGTAGATTCCCTTCTCAGGTTGACTCTTATGCTTTATTTTAGCTAAATAGGAAGTCCACCTGGGCCCCATGATATTCAGTAGACACCTTGGGTCAGACGTTCCACAAATTAGATCAACTCAGAGAGCTTTGACTTGATTTTCCTTTGTTTGAAAAAGCAAGTCCTTCAGCTCCAGCTGCAAGGATTAGCAGCTAAAGCCAAGCTGTGCTAGCTGATGAGCCTTGCTCTGCTGGGCCTCTTTTCATCCAGCTAACACTGGCTGCGCAGGAGGACTCGCTGGAGACTGCTCCCCCTGCGTAGGATGGGACACCATATGGAGGCTTCTGGATTAAAACATTCGCAAAATCTTTCTTCTTTTAAATTTTAGACTTTGAATTTTTGTTCACAAACTAACTCTATTATCTAGCAGAGTACTTCTGTTACTTTCTGCTGTCACAGTTTCTCTTCTAGAAATCCTAGCAGAAGGGTTTGCAGCAGGTAGACCACATGTAGGCTGTTGTAGGCATCCGTTTTTGCTTATTGAGACATCCTGTATGTGGGAGTTTGAAAGATGACAAATTATCCAACTATTAAAAATTGTGCAATATCAAACTTTTTCATAAAAATATCTAAACAAATCTTCCAAATTTTTCTAACATTTAATATTGTGTTCAAATAAGATATGATATCTGGTTATTAGGATCATACCAGCTAATTCTTTTCATGTTTATTTTTATATATTTTAAGCAAAAGAGTATGCATTTTTGTGGGGAGTGTTTAAAAGTTTTCAACCAGAGATGTTGGGTTATTTGTATTTTCAGTGTGACTAGTTTTCCCAAAATTCACTGCCTCAAGCTTTCTTTCCATCAGGGTCTCAAACTCCCTGAGCTAGCCATATTTTCAGCACCAACAGTTTTTTGTGCACAAGCTAGTTTTATTGCCTCATCTAATTGCAATTTAAGAGAGAGCTTAATTCTATTGAATCAGATACCCAGGGGCAACTCAAAAAGAAAGGGGGCTACTGAGTTTACTGAACTCTCATAAAAGTGCCCAGTCAGGATCTACCAAGGGCAACACAGTTGTTTGGGGATTATCAATTTAATATGTCTTTACATTTTATGAATTGCAGGCAGAGTTGTATTTATAAGGAAACACATTGGTGGTTTTTAAAGTGATTAATTAAGCATGTAATTTATATGGAAACAATTTACTGCTGGACATTATCAGAATACCCCAAATAACTTGCAATTTTCTTGCCTTCTAATTTATAGACAGAATTTATTTTGATTGTACAATTAGGAAAAAGACCTTTATTAATTTTGATGGAAGTCTAAAGAACCAAGACCAATTTAACAATGAAAGAGTCTGCTTTAATCTTTAAAAAGTAAAAAGAAATATGTATACTTGAGGTTTTGCCCAGTGAATACATTCTTTTGAGTCTAAAGTCAAGCAAGTATATATATTTCTGTTCCTGGCTTTCTTCAACAAGTCATTTTATTACCCTGAACTTCAGTGGGGTTTCTTTTGTTTCTTTGATTTATCGATTGATTCTAAAAATAACTATTTTTTAAAAAATCTCCTTTTCTGGAAGCAATGAGTATGGCCTATATTGTTTAGGGTACATCTAGAGCTTCCCTGATTAACACTTCAAAAGGACGATTTCCATGCTTGGTTCTCTGGTGTTTGTTAAGTAGCCTATGGTTTAGGGACAATATTGTTGCTGAAGATACCACACAACTATAGTTACAATATTTATATCTACTTTGTCTCCTTCTTTCCACAGCACATGAACCATTCCACTTCTCTTTTACTCCCATTTCTCCACCACGCATTTGTTCATCCTAATGGGCCTTACCTGCTGGTGCCTGGTAGGCGCACAGATGTCTTTCCAGGAGTCAGGGCCTAAAGGACCCCAGTTGGCCTGTGCCTGGATAGCCCTCACCTGAACAGAACAGCATCAGGGTAAACATGGATGTCTTCCTGTCAGCAAGGGCCCTGTGGGCCCCATCAGCTCTGTCTAAGCTTCTTTGAAATTCTTATTGAGGATATTATTTATTCTGCCAACGTTTTATTAATATGTGAAGATTTGTGGGTGAGGCAAAATATAAATAGGTATAGTAACCAGATGAATTGAAAACATCATCAAGAATAAAATAGCACTTACTGAATATTTTGTGACCTTTCCTAGGAAGGTATGGTAAAGGGTAACTTTCACCTGATATAGGACACCAAAAATGGACCAAAGTAACAATTCTACCCAATTCTAGCTTAGTGGGCCAGTGAGTTTAGTGTGGTTACTTTCAACAATGTGGGTAAAGGCTTGCTTGTGGAGGCACAGATGACTCAAAGGCAGCTGTATCATGGAAAACCCAGCCTAGAAAAGGCAATAATTCACACAAAAGCATCATTGTACCTTCTTATATGACTTGCAGGCAGCTCAACCATCTGGAGTCTCTTCTCCCCAGTAAATTTTATTGTTTATATAACCTTGAACAAGGACTTTGCAAATCTAGAAATTTCAGAAGCTTCATGAATCTTAGTTCTGCTCTCTTGTTGAAACCTCTAAATTTCATTTTGCTTTTAGGATTTTGATATTTTTTTTTTTTGCCTTAGCGTTAATAGTACAAGGCATTCCTTATGTGACAGTGTTCCATTTGGAAGAAATACTCCCTTCCTCTAGCCTTTACGTTCTTCCCAACCTATTTTCCATGATTTTGTTTGACTCTTGGCAGAAGTGATATAGGTGTTTGTTTTTTTATTCATCTTTGGTTAATGTTGGGAGAGTGTACTCTAAGTAGAAATTCATTGTTGACACATGAATTCAGTCACATGTGATCAGTCCAAGCACTGTGGATTTGGAAAAACTAAGTGCGTGGATTGATCACATCTATCCCCATGAAAGGCCCGAGCAGATGCCATAACAGGCTGCTCAGTCTTCTATCAGAGACCAAGTCTCAGTTTCAGCTTCCCAATACTTAGCAAGCGGTTTCTGAAAGAACCACAAGCAATGGACAATCAATCTTCAGTACTCCTGACACAGAGATGAAGGAGATAACAGGTACCAAACCTGGGCCATTCCCTGCAGCATATCAAGGCAATGACCAAATAGGGACAGATTCTGGGAATTGTACAAACGTGCCCTAAGATGAAAGAATTATAGCCGTAGCCATCCCACTAGCCCTGGACAGTCGGAAATGTACTAATGTAACTGACGCTTGCTTAGCCAATCATAGATAGGGTAAACCAAAGTGTCCCTAAAATACTCCTTGACTCTGCTTAAAAGGAGCCCACATGCTCCACTCAGAGCCATTACCATTTTGTACAGGTGAGCAACCCCCCATATGTTTGTATAGTAAAAAATACTCTTCCCAATTGCATATGTGGATGCTGGTATTTTGTGGGAATTCTCTTGGACCCTAACATATAGTGCATTGTCGAGGAAGTCCCCTTAATACTCCCAAAACACTGAGTGTTTGGAAGTTCAGCCTGTGAGTGAGCACTCTTTGTCTTGGTTTGTCATTGTTCTGATTGTCACTGTTCTGCTCCATGTGTTCCTTTCTCTGGGAAGCTTGAGCTAACTGAATCTGGAGGCCCGAGTGTGCCAAGTGGGTGCCTTTTCACCCTTGTGTCACATAGATTGAGAGATGTCTCTGATCCACTTGTACCTGTAGGGGACTGGGGCAAAGCAGGTTACTCCTGTAAAATGGAACTCGCTTACAGTGAGACAAGCCGTCGACATGTATCTGGTTTCTGTTCCTCGCACTATACCAGTACCTGGTTGTCTGTGTCACTGATATCTATTTTTGTCTATTAACGTCCTTTATTATTCTAGAGGAAATGGGACAAGCAGCCTCTACCTCTACCCCCTTGAGCATTTTATTGGACAATTTTCAGGACTTTAGAGCCCAAGCCCATGACTTGGACTTATTGTCCAGAAGGGAAATCTCTCCAGAAGGACGTATGGTGCCCGCAAAATGGGGAGGGGCAGGGGAGGTGCAGGAGCCCTCCCTCCATCACTCTTTTGTTGGATTATGGTTATTAGTCATCAATTATTAAATTTCATATTTTTTAAATATATATACATATATATGTATATATTTCTACTCTTTGTTAAGGTATTGTACCTACACAATATTCCAGACTACTGAAGAAAACACAAGAAGAACTTTGAATAAAGTGTTTATGTTATCTGAAAAGCAAAGAATAAAAAGGAGGGAGGCTGAAATAATAAAGAAAGAGAAAGAAAAGAGGAGTTTGTCAAAATTAGAAATGTCTGCTGAACCAGAGGAGCAGAGATAGGAAACGTCTTACCTGGCCAGAGGGGATGTAAACTGTATTTGTTTTGGTTTTCATATTGCAAATACTAAATTTGAAAACAAGCCATCAAATATGTTTGTAAATTTGACCATATTAGGTTAATTCTTGTTGACTTCCTTCATTTTAAAAATAACTGATGATTCTTGACTGCAAATTGTTTATATTAGAAATAGGGTCATGCTATTTAAAGGAGGAAAGAGGACTTTTGTCCCATGTCAGACTTATTTTAAAATGTAAGGTATAGCCTGAACTCTGGCTTTAAAGCATTTGTGGCACTCTGCTTGCTAGAGGCAAGCAAGCGCTCTCATCTAAGAGAAGCTTCCTGACTCAGCTTTAGCTGCAAATCCCTGCAGCTCATTAAGAGGTCCTGCCACAAAACACTTAAACAGTGTTGATGAAAAGCTGAATGCATGCTTTTCAGTTTTCAGCCATAGCAGGAAAAAAGCTGTACCGTTTAAAAATGCTGGCTTTCTGGTCCATCCTGCCAGGGCAAACTCTGACTGTTTGAGGCAGGAGGGCCGACTACAGAGAGAGGACTTGTGTGTTGTCTGTGGACATAATGCTGCAACTTACTTGCTGGCAGAAACCTTGAAATGCCATAGAGTTGTGGCAGTAAACATGGCTACAGCCAGTACCTCAGCCACGAGGCTGGAAAGCTAAGGAATGGACTGGATCTAGCTGGCAAAGCCACGGCTTTAGTCCTACTGACATTGCTTGGTAAATTTAAGACTCATGTGGTCAGAAAAAGAGAGATATACAGTAAAGAGAGATTCAAAGACAAAGAAAATTTCTAAACAGTGTGTTAAAAATATATGCAAGCTAAAAGTTAAAAGTTCTTAAAAGTAAAAAATGAAAGAGAGTAGTTGGGTGTGGTAGTACACACCTTTAATCCCAACACTTGGGAGGCAGAGGGAGATTGACCTCTGTGACTTCAAGGTGTGGTAGCACACGCCTTTAATCCCAGTGTCTAGAAGGCAGAGACAAACAGACCTCTGTGACTTCAAGCTGTGGTAGCATACACCTTTAATCCCGAATGCCTGGGAGGCAGAGACAGGCAGATCTCTGAGAGTTCAAAGACAGCCTGGTCTACAGAGTTATTCCAGGTCAAAGATACAGAGAACCTGTCTCAAAAAGCAAAAGGTTAAAAGTAAAAATAAACGAAATAGAGGTTAAAATAAAGCGCACAAAAATGGAAAATACACAGAGAATTTTGATACTGTATGCTATCATGCTCTCTTTGAATTATTTGAATGCTGAGGAAAGAGCAAAAGTTGCTAAAAGATATTTATTTATAAATGCTGCTGAACTAATCCAACATAGATATTTTGAAAATACCTTGACTTTGAAATTTGTATCTAAGGATATGATACTTTGGAAAAGAGATTCTTATTTTGTTTTCACAGAGGATGAGACCCTGTTCATTTCTTCTATTCCGATTTGGTATGATGGACCACGCCCTCCGGAAGGGTTGGTGTGAACACCTTCAGAAAATTGCTTCGCTCAACTGCCAACTGAGATGAAACTAACACACAGGTTATACCATGAAAGACCTAATTAACGACGCCCCCATTCAGCAGGAAGCAGTTTGGAGAGAAATAACTGCGCCCATATTCCCAAAAAATGTTTATAAATGTTCTTTTACATTTAAAGGGGGATATGATATAGGTATGAATAATTTGCATTAGTATAGATTTTGCTTTATTGATAGAGATTTACGGTCAATTTTGTTATATGTATATGTATTTCTGATATTGATTAAGGTATTGTGATTGTGTAGTTCATTATTAAAATGTAATGTATAATTAGGAGATATAGGTTGTTGATGGATAATCATAAATAATAGTCAAGTTTGTAGTCATGTTAGTTAATATTTCCTAGATGTGCATAGATATATTTTAGATAGGCATTCTTCATATTTTTCAAAGATTATAGAATATGGCATTTTAAATGTTTTAATAACTTAGGACTTTTCTTGACAATGAGACACTCTGCTCCTGGCAGCACCAATCTACTTCAAGAGGAAGATGGGCATCGAAGAGGATCCTTATGGAGTTTGATAGCCATTTGGGCAAGAAACTGCTCTTGCCTGGACTATTGCATAAACTGGACACAGAGAACCCACAGAGAGAGGACTACTGAACTTGCCTAAGGTGAGATGATCTTTCGGGGTCCCTGATTCATGAAAGAGTCTGCGAGACATTCTGCAGGACACAACAGATAGTGACTGAACTGACTTTGAATTTTCCTGCTTTATGGAAATGTCTGCTGGATACCATGGGCCTGAAGGCTGAAGATGGATGCCCCAACGGTACAGAGGAACTTTGGGTTACTGTCCAGGCAGCAAGATGTCTCTGTCATTTCTAGAGTTTTAAAAGTTGCTTTTTTCTTGTTTGCTTAGGTAGTATTGTATTTTTCTGAAGTCTTTGATGGAGTTAAGAATAGTTAGTTATAGTTATAGTTTTCCTTAGTTGTGATAAAGATTATTGTAACTTTTACTTGATAACTGTTTTGTTATATGTAATTTTGCTATGTTAAAGTTAAAGTCTTTTTGTTGTTGTTGTTTAAATCAAAAAAGGGAAAATGATGGAGGAAGGTCATTGGTTAAATAAAAAGAAACTGCTTGGTCCTCATTGGTTAGAAGATAGGTGGGAGGAGTAAACAGAACAGAACGCTGGGAGGAAGAGGAAGTGAGCTCAGACTTCACAGCTCTCCTCTCGGGAGCAGACGCCTCAGAGAGATGCCATGCTCCCAGCTCCTGGGCAGACACACGCGATGAAGCTCCGACCCAGGATGGATGTAGGCTAGAATCTTCCCAGTAAGCGCACCTTGGGGTGCTACAACACATGATTGGAAATAGGCTAGTCCAGGTGCAAGAGTTAGCTGAGAAGAGGCTAGATATAATGGGCCAAGCAGTGTTTAAAAGAATACAGTGTCCGTGTAATTATTTTGGGGTATAAGCTAGCCAGGCAGCGGGGGGGGGGGGGGCTGGGGACGCAGCCCTGCCGCTCTTATCACTACAACCATCAACTCTGGAAACTGTTGCTCACATTTGCTAAAACAGCTCGGTGTCCCTCAATACCTGCATTGTAGTGTGTAATCTCATGTGAGTTAAACTTTTTTATTCTTTTCATACCTTGCAGAGAGAATTCTCTGATTTATATTCACATGGGTAGTTTTTCCAGTAGGAAATGTATTTAGATGACTTAACCTGAGTCATTTAAGTCTTACATGGGGAAGTTAAGTCATTCATTAAAACGAGATGCTGTGTAAACATGGTGAGAAAAGAGAGTAATTCTCAAGCATCAAAAAGTATCTCAGAATCAGGGTATTTTCTCCCCTCAAACCTATCTTCTCAAGTCCCAAACTCTTCTCTTGAATCTGTCTCATGGCTCCAAATCTTCATAAAGCTCATATTGGGAGAATGAGAAACAAGTAAATGATTATGTTAGTAAGCAGTGTTGGTGGCAACTTGCTTTTTCTCTGTGTATTTTATCACAACAGCATAACTGAAGCTAAAAGATATTGGTACCAAGGAATTGTTGCTGTACTAACTACATCCATAAAACTCGGTTTTTACATACATAAAACTCGGTTCTTATGCCACATGAACCACACTATGACTAGAATGTGGGAGAGTTTAGAACATGGTCTAGGAAAGACATCATCTTCTAGAATCAGAGATAAAGATGAGATTTGGATGCCAGTAGTACTGAAAAAAATGCAGAGAGCAAATGCTTTGTCCCTTACACTTCAGAGCAGAAATAAGGACTTTATAAGAAACTAATGGGCACTATTCATGTGATGCTCGCCAAGAATGTGGCTGTGCTCTGCCTGTGTCCTGAAAGCTTGAGTGAAGATGAATTTACAGATAATATTGTGCTTAGTTTAACAGAGAAAACTCATGGCAAAATAGTTCAGGCTAATGATGAAGAACTTTCTGTAATTAATAGAGAGATGAGCTACTGTGGAGAAGTCATGTGTTCTACACTGGAAAAACAAGAAATTATTTACTGATGGACTTCGATTTTTTTTTAATCTGATTGTTTTTGCTAAATTCTAGGCTCTTCTCTACTAGACTAAGAATGTTCCCTCTCTGCCACTAGATGTTAAGATGTATAATTTGCTTTTTGTATTTCTTTAGGAGTTTACAATTCAAAATTGGACTTTTAGAAAATTGAAACTCAGACTTTGGCATTTTTTAAAGCTGAAATTTATTTTGTTTTGTCAGATTAATAAAAGACTTTGAGGTCAAGAGATGAAAGGATGTTGTTTTAAGATGATATGTTGGTTTGTAATGCTGACAAACTGTGATATGGTAATGTCTGCTTTTACATGCAAAGTTGAAGCTGTTAAGAGTCACCTGAGAACAGAGTATCAAGCAAGGACTGTAGAGGTCATATTTTCCTGTGGACATATCTAAGAGCAATTGCCTTGATTATGTTCATTATTGCAGAAGTCCCAGGCTATTGTGGGTAGTAATAGTCCGTGGGTTGGTTGCTGGACTGCATGTGAATCAGGAAGGTGAGCTCCATCAACTACATGCATACATGTATTCATTTCTCTCTTTGCTTGTTGTGGATGTGACATGACTAAGATTATAGCCCCTTTGGTTCCCCTGCTATTGTGGATTATAACCTGGAGCTGGAACTGAAACAAACTCTCCATTAATATCGCCTTTGTTAGGGTGTTTTATCATAGCAACAGACATGTGTTCTAATGGCATCTATACTTAAATTGAGAACCAAAATGAAAACCCTTTCAATTACTGTGCCAGAAAGTTCCTAAAAGCAATCACACCTCCCACTGGATGTAATGCAAGACTGATTAACAGATTTCTTCATTAACAATATAGAGAGGCTGGAATATAAAAGTTCAGAACCAAATTATTTTGTAGCATTTTTAATCCCTCCCCATGTCAATAGCCATCTATTACCCTCCTCTGCATGTAATGTGATATCTGTGTAATCATTAGGTAAATCTTTGCAAAGTGGAAAAACTTAGTGTCCAAAGGCTAAGAATGTCGAAGGGAAGCATCTGAGAGCTATAGCAGTTTTCTCTTCTGTGCTGTAACCTACTTATGTATGTGTTTCCATAAATATATTTTAAAAGTGCCTTAAATGCTTTTAGATGGGAAAAGAATTAGTATCATAAAATAAATATTTTTCAAAATGAAGTAGACAAAAATAATGTTAGAAGATTAAAGTATGCTATAGAATATTGTAAAAATAAAAAATAGAATGTCTTTCATTAAGTTAATTGTAGTAAGAAAGTTGCCAACACATTTTAAGATCCAAATTCAGTTCCATGCAATAAAACTAATATTTGATTTTCAACAAACATCAATAAGGTTTTCTTAAATTTTGTTTATTCTTAGAAATGTTTAGAGTCAGAATACCCTTAAGATTAATTACTTTTATCTTTTTACTAAATGATTTAAAACACATGTTTAGATTTCTATTATTATCTATCCTATTGAATAAAGCCTTCACTGATTACCCATTGACTTAATAGTAGGAAGATTCTTGTTAAATAATTATTCATTCTTGGAAAATTCTTACTAAATTTCATAATGATCATGGAACTCATTTTAATGTGCAAATAATTAAATCAATTTCTACACATTGGTCTCTTAGATAAACAATGTTACTAATATATTGTCAAAATTAGCTAAATCTTTGGCTTTCCTCTAAGTTTTTGTTATGCAGAACATTCATTGTTTCTTTATAAAATAATTACTAGGTATCCTATTAAAATGGTAAGAACAATATGTGCAATCTCTATTAGAAGAAACTATATATTATTCAAAAGAAATTTAACTATGATAATAATTGAAATTAAAGTTTAGTTCAGAGCCTTCCACAAAGAGTAAACAAATCTAGACAATTTCATCAGAAGAGAGAAAAACAACAATAATTGAGATAATATCACTGGCTATTATATTTAAGTTATGCAATAGTAAAATATTATCCCTCAAAGAATATTGCAAACTATTTTAAAACTTGCAATGGCTTTCTGGTAGCATATAAGATAGTCTTATATTAAGTATAATTATGACCTGTATATAGTTTCCCTTTGAAGAATAAGCATGACATGAAAGAATATGATTGTGTGTCAAGTTGATAAGGGATAGATTTCTGTTGTCTATTCTTGGTTGTAAATTTGAATACATCAGGAGTCAACTAAAACCAAAGTATCTGAGTACACCTGTGAGAGATGTTCTTGATTGGATCATTAAGGTGAGATGACCTCTCCTAAATCTGGGCAACACTGTCTAATGTCAAACCACAATAAAGAACACAGAAGAAGAAAAATTTCTATTTTTACATGCTGTGTTTACTCTCATTGAGTAAGTAGTTCATCTATTCTGTTGCTGAGGCAGTACTTAGCTTACTTCTTCAGGATTCCAACAAACACTAAAGATGAGTTGAGACAATCTACACTGTAGACTGGATTTTGGTTGTTCCACTGTGAAACTGTGTTGTCACATTCATAAATACTAAGGATATTTTTTCATCCTATTATTTCTGACCAGCTTTCTAGAGAACCTTGGCAAATACACTGCCATACTGATTTCCACAATGGCTACATTAGAGAAAATGCAGCTTAAAAATAGGTGAGTCAGATCAAAACCTCCTTTATTCTATTTCCTAAGAATGCAAAGAAAAATTTTCATGAAGAAAAATGGTTTCCTTTTTAGCAATGGTAGCTGATTGTGCTAATGCAGGTTATATGTGGACTTCATTATTACATTAGCCAGACTGGACTGCTTGGAGATGTGATTATACAAATTTGTGAAAATCTGGTCTCCTAAGCATGTTTTATTAAAATGACCTTGGCATCTTAATTTTCTCATTACAGGCCAAGCATATAAGTTCAAAGACTTTTCAGAGACCCACAGGAAATACTTGACTGGTTTCTGAAGGAAAGAAAAGAAATGAAGAACAAAATTGCATATTCCAAATACACAGGGACACACAGAAGACATTCCCATTTCAAAACTAAGAAAGAAAAGAATAGAGAAGAAATACTGAGCCAAATTTATCAAGGCACATATTCCAGTTAGGTTTTTTTGTCAATTTGACATGTGATTGAACCACCTAGCATGAGGAAGCCTCAATTAAGTTATTTGCTTATCAGACTGGTGTGTCTGTGATCACAGGTCTGTGGGTCATTTTCTTGACTAGTGATCAATACAACTTTATTTATCACCCTCTAGGTGACTGACTACAAGACTGTGATTCTTGTTATGTCCAAAGTGGAACCCCAAAAATGACAGTATTGTTGACATTGTCCTAAACGAAAGGACTCTGACCAGGTAAAGAGAATAGTCATTAGGTAAACAGAAGCCTGAATTCAGCATTCCTTGGAAATCTCAGAAGTTGTGTTTCTGTTTAGGACAAAAACTACTACCTCAAAAAACTGTTTCCCCTAAAAATTCCTGGTATAACCCTTGGATATATACTCAAAGGAAGCTCAATCATACCACAAGCACATGTGCTCAACTATGTTCATAGCAGCATTATTCATAATAACCAGAACCTGGAAACAACCTGAATGCCCCCTAACCAAAGAATAGATAAAGGAATCATGGTACATTTACACAATGGAATACTACACAGTGGTAAAAGAAAAATAGTGATGTCTTGAAATTTACAGACAAATGGATGGATCCAGGAAAAAAAACCTATATTTAGTGAGGTATCCCAGACCCAGAAAGACATATTTAATATGTACTCACTCAGAGAGGCTATTAGACATAAAGCAAAGAAAAGCCAGCCTACAGTTCACAACCTCAAAGAACCTAGATAACAAAGAGGATTCTAAAAGAGACATTATGGATCTACATGAAAAGGAGAAAAAGACAAGATCTTTTGAGTAAATTGGGAGTGTGAGGGTCATGAGAAAGGGGAGAAGGAGAGAGGAAAGGAAGGGGAACAGAGAAAGATGTATAGGACAATAAAAACAATAAAAAGAATTTAGATTTCTCTGTTGAGAATTCTCTGTTTAGTTTTATACTCCACTTTTTATTGCATTATTTGTCTTTTAATAACCAATTTCTTGAGTTCTTTGTATATTTTTGACATCAGACCTCTGTCTAATGTAGGGTTGATGAAGATCTTTTCCCATTCTGTAAGCTGTCATTTTGTCTGGTTGATCATGTCCTTTGCTTTACAGAAACTTTTCAGTTTCAGGAGGTTCCCTTTATTATTGTTTCTCTCAGTGTCTGTGTTACTGGGGTTATATTTAGGAAGTGGTCTCCTGTGACAATGTGTTCAAGTGTACTTCCCATTTTCTTTTCTATGAGGTTCAGTATAGCTGGCTTTATGTTAAAGTCTTTGATCCATTTGAACGTGAGTTTGGTGCATGGTGATAGAGATACTTAAGGAAATATTCAATATTCTTAGTCATCAGATAAATGCAAATAAAAACAATTCTGAGATTTGATCTTACACCTGTTAAGGATGGCCAGCTAAGTCCTCGGGCAGTAGAGAAGAAGGTGCCTGAACTGGCCTTGTCTCATAGCCACAATGATGAATATCTTGAATATCACCAAAGAACCTTTGCCTGGCGATGGATGGAGATAGAGACAGAAACCCACATCGGAGCACTGGACTGAGCTCCCATGGTCCAGTTGAAGAGCAGAAAGAGGAAGAAAATGGGCAAGGAAGTCAGGACTGTGAGGGGTTCATCCACCCACTGAGACAGTGTGACTGATCTAAGGGGAGCTCATCAAGGCCAGCTGGACTGGGACTGAACAGCCATATGATCTAACTGGACTCTCTGAATGTGGCTGACAATGGGGGTCAACTGAGAAGCCAATAATAATGGCACTGGGATTTGATTATACTGCATGTACTGGCTTTTTGGGATCCTAGTCTGTTTGGATGCATACTTTCGTAGGCTTGGATGTTTCTGCCCTATCAAAAGGCCAAGGCAGTCTCTTTATTCAACCAATAAAAGCAATACAAATACAGAATAACCTCCTACACCAGCCTTGTTCTTCCCACAGGGCAGGGTACCCTGCCCTCTCTTAGGACTAGAGGGGGGAGTGGAAGGGAGATGGGAGAAGGGGAGGAGGTGGAAATTTTGAATGGTATTATTTATAAAGCAAAAAAATAAATAAAATGTTTGAATTTTTAACTAATAAAAAAAAGAATGGCCAAGACCAAAAACACTAATGACAACTTATGCTGTCAAAACAAAGAGAAATTAAATCTAAATGCCCAAACATCTTATTTTTATATCATGCTACTATTTTTTGAATAAAATTTACTGCAATTCTTTACTTGGTTGCTACATGTTGCATTCATGAACTTAATAGCGTAGGTCAAATATAAGTAGCTAGTAAAAGAAGAAAAAACATCCTGGTATTCCAACTCCAACATCCACGGAATCTATGAACTACTGGAGCATGTGAATGGGACAAACCTAAAGATCCAAAACATCATGATCTCCATGACAAAGGGCACCAATAGGATATCTGAGAGGATGAGCCCCACCATGAGACCCATTATTGCTAGTTTAACAACCAGAGGTCTCCATCTAAGTCAATGATCCTGGTAATGAACACTTATAAGAAAAGATGAATGGACTAAGGAACAGATAAACTCTGAATCAAAAGGCTACACTACAGCTTCGATGATAAGATTCTTCTCCTTTTTCTTTCTTTCTTGCCTTTTGCCTATTTGTTTGTTTTGGTTTTCTTGTTTTGCTTCTTTTTTTTTTTGTCTGGGTAGACTTTATTCACATAAAATTTATCAAAGCAAAGTCATTAGCTACAAGTTCAAACAATATAGTCAAAATGTATCTCCTTTAACTTACGGCATTCCAAGTTTCCCCAAAGCACTCACTGTTTTCACATGCTGTTGGAGAACTGACCCAGTGCACATGGAGCTTTGTTCTTCATTTGTAGCGTTATAAATTAACAATGAAATAAACCACTCTACATAGGAGGAATTAAAGCCAAACATCCTTAAAGCTTACAAGTTGGGCACAGAAGGGAAAGAGCCCAATTTCAGTAAAAAGGCATTTGATCCTTTAATATTCCAAGACTTTACCTCTGGATTCTTTTTTTTTTTTTATAGGTTTTGTTTCTTTTATTATAACAGTTAACTGAAAAGATACAATGAATCAAAGGTAAGAAATAGGGATAGGAACAAATACAATGTTTTTTTTATGTATTTTTTTTATTGATAAAAGGAGAATAAAGTAAAGAAAGAAAAAAAAAACAAATTTCCACCTCCTCCCAGCCTCCCATTTCCCTCCCCCTCCTCCCATTCTTCTCCCCCTCCTCCCACCCCTCTCCCCTTCCCCCCACTTTTCTCCCCCTCCCTCTCCAGTCCAAAGAGCAGTCAGGGTTCCCTGCCCTGTGGTAAGTCCTAGGTCCTCCCCCCTCCGTCCATATCTAGGAAGGTGAACATCCAAACTGGCTAGGCTCCCACCAAGCCAGCACATTGCGTTGGATCAAAACCGCGTGCCATTGTCCTTGGCGTCTCATCAGCCCTCATTGTTCGTCATGTTCAGAGAGTCCAGTTTTATCCCATGCTTTTTTTGGTAACAGTCCAGCTGGCCTTGGTGAGCTCCCAGTAGATCAGCTCCACTGTCTCAGTGGGTGGGTGCACCCCTCGTGGTCCCGACTTCTTTGCTCATGTTCTCCCTCCTTCTGCTCCTCCTTGGGACCTCTGTCACTAAGACACAAAGGCAACCTACTGATTGGGAGAAGATCTTCACCAACCCCACAACAGACAAAGGTCTGATCTCCAAAATATATAGAGAACTCAGGAAACTAGACTTTAAAAGGCTAATTAACCCAATTAAAAAATGGGGCACTGAACTGAACAGAGAATTCACAACAGAAGAAGTTCAAATGGCCAAAAGACACTTAAGGTCATGTTCAACCTCCTTAGCGATCAGGGAAATGCAAATCAAAACAACTTTGAGATATCACCTTACACCTGTCAGAATGGCTAAAGTCAAAAACACCAATGATAGCCTTTGCTGGAGAGGCTGTGGAGGAAGGGGTACACTCATCCATTGCTGGTGGGAATGCAATCTTGTGCAACCACTGTGGAAGTCAGTGTTTCGGTTTCTCAGGAAATTCGGGATCAACCTACCCCTCGACCCAGCAATACCACTCTTGGGAATTTACCCAAGAGATGCTCTATCATATGTCAAAAGCATTTGTTCAACTATGTTCATAGCAGTATTATTTGTAATAGCCAGAACCTGGAAACAACCTAGATGCCCTTCAATGGAAGAATGGATGAAGAAAGTATGGAATATATACACATTAGAGTACTACGCTGCGGTAAAAAACAATGACTTCTCGAATTTTGCATGCAAATGGATGGAAATAGAAAACACTATCCTGAGTGAGGTATCCCAGACCCAAAAAGATGAACATGGGATGTACTCACTCATAATTGGTTTCTAGCCATAAATAGGGACCACGGAGTCTACAATAGTCGAATCTAAAGAAGCTAAGTAAGAAGGTGAACCCAAGGAAAAACATATAGTTATCCTCTTGGATAAGGGAAGTAGACAAAATTGCCGGGGAGAAAAGTGGGATGTTGGGGGTGGGGTGGGATGGGGGTAAGGGGAGATGGGGAGAGAAAAGGTAGAAGGAAAGGAGGGGGGACTTGGGGAAACAGGAGGATCGGGATAAAGGAAGGTTGGATAGGGGAGCACGGAACCCCATTTCTTAGTTAAAGGACCCACTTTAGGATGGGCAGGAGACTTGACCCTAGAGGGGATCCCAGGTGCCCAAGCTGAGGCCCCCAGTTAGTTCCTTGGGCAGCTGAGGATAGGGAACCTGAAATGACCCTATCCTAGAGCAATACTGACGAATATCATGCATATCATCCTAGAACTTTCATCTGGCGACGGATGGAGATAGAGACAGAGACCCACACTGGAACACTTGTTTTGCTTCTTTATTAAGTTTGGTTTTTCTTTTAAATTTGCTTTTGAATTGAAGGGGAGGTTTCAGGGGCAGAGAGCAGATGCTAAAGTAGGGAGATAATTGGGATCAGAATGCATGATGTGAAATCCACAAGGAATCAGTAAAAGTTTAAAAATTTCCTGGTATTAAAGCTTTGCTATCTTTCTGTCCACTGTTACATAATATTCTCTAGACCACAGTTACAGAAATGATAATGTAGATGTGTCCCTGTTCCTTTCATTTCTACATTGTGTCTATTTACAATTTTTTTTTCGGATGATCACTGTTTGATGTTGCAGAGGCTTCTTGATGAGGTTTGGTAGCTATACTTGTCTATGGACATAAAGATAAGATTAAGAATGAAGAAAGGGATTATTCTTGTCTATCAAGGTAGCAGTAGTAGATTATTTTCTAAGGTTCATGACCTCACTAACTGTGGGAGACTGACTAGATTTTCAGAACCAGAGCTGATTCTCCTCTTGTTCAGCAGGTTTTCAGTCTGATCATATAGATGTTGGATGCCACCACTAGCAAATGAGTACCACTTAGTACACATTTATACATATCTTGTAATGCTGGTAATTATCATAGTTCATAGGTATTGCAGCTGGGTAAGACCATTTAATTACTTCCCTCCCTTGGCAGCTTGCATAGTATTTTCTAAAACCATGGAAGGTAGATTGAAAGAGGCTTTCATGTGAGATGAATCTTGAATCATCGGAGTTTTGTGTCCTGAATGTGTAATGTTTTAATCAATAGGTGTCCACCCTCAAGTCATAAACATCATCTAATCCTACTTCAATAAGCAAAATTGTTTTAGGAGTGACAAACCATTTGAAAGGATGTTTCTTGTCATTGATACTGAAAGTTTGTTAGTCTGTACTTCCTGTGGGGTATTATTGTCAGTCCATGTTGTTTTAACTTGTGTATGTGTACATATGTGTACATGTGTACAACAGATATGAGGTGGAAAATAATAAATGAGAGAATGTTCTATTTGTGGAGGAAGTAGAGATTTCAATATAGAAAAAGGGAGTAATGAGGGACAAATTACACCAAGATTAATGAAGTCTCAAGAACTCACTTTTTTGTATGCAATTAAATATCGTCCCCCCTCTCTTTCAGACTATTTAAGCAGTCTTTAATGAAAGATCTGTATGAGATGTCTCTACTCCTGCATCATCTCAATCATTTCATTTTTTCCTTTATTTTTATCCTTTCTGACTTGTTGTGACTGGGCTTGCCTTTCCAGGATCTTTTTTGCAGTCTTTCTCCAGCTTTAGCCTGGTGATACCCACGCTGCTAAGGTGGATGTCAACATGGACAGTTGAACCATCAGCCTTTGTGTGCTGCACTCACTCGATGTAGATGACATATTTCTTCCTGCACCTTGGACCACTTTGGCAATCTTCTGGCCTTTGTATGTTGTTGTTCAGTGATAAATAATGAATTAGAGCTAAATATATGTGGGGGATCCTATAAGCTTTACGGTCAACTGGGAAGCAAACCTCATGAGATAAGAAGCAAAATCTAATTCAGCCTGACTTACTCAGTCCTGCTTCAAATCTTCTGGAGTCTAACAACAAGTCAATTTATTTTAGGCATACTTAAATCCAGTACAATTTTGAATACAAGTTTTCTATCAACCATCACCCCCATATTCATGATAAAGCTTAAGACATGACTACATTGAACCTCCTTTCCAAAATGAAGTGAAGGTGGATCCTATAGCAGGGGCCAGGATCTGGTGCAATTGCTGAGATAGCAGGCTACAAAGTACCTGTGTTATCTCCCCTAAGAATGGGTTCTATTAACTAAGATACAAAGATAAACATAAAGGTCTGGGGAAAGACTGTGTGAGATAAATATTCTGGGGATTTGGATAACATCTGGCTCTGTAGATAGCAAAGGTCACCAGGTCATTAATAACAGTGATTCCCAGGCTTCTGGGTGGAAAACAGGTATTCATTTCCATCTTTGAGGATACAGCTCTGAATAATTCACATTCCATGTGTACAAGGACATCTGTGATCCTAACAAATATACAAGCATGCATAGATCACAGATATTTAATATTGCTGAGATGTGTCTAATATAATACGACTTATTAAAGCTTAAGATGTGTCAAACAAAATATATTTTATTTGCCTTTTAATGCATATATTCACATAAAATAAAAGTTGTTTATTACAAAAGGGGAAAATATAAAATAGATTAAAGTTAGTAATTTCTTTGATAAAAGAATGGAGATAAGTGAAATTGAAAGGAAATTAATGAGGAGTTTCAACTGATAATATAATTCTTTATTTAAAAATATTTAAAAAGTAAGCAAAATTGTAAAATTTGTTTATAATGAATGATGATTGATAATACACATTTATACTTGCTTCCAAATTCTACTAACATAATAAAACCTGTATTTTTAAGACATCAGCCAAAAAGGAAAAAAAAAAGAAGATTTGGAAAGGAAACAATAGCAACAAATTTTGGTAGCTGAAAAGCATAGCAAGTAGATTTTTTTTTTAATCAAAGAATTGAGGAAAGGAAATCCTACACTGACAGTTTGAAAACAGCAAAACAGCTTGATTTTTTTTTTCTTCAGAGTGCTAAAAAAGGGCAGAAACTGGCAACATAAAGTAAAGAATGTGCAGCCAACAGCAGGGCAAAAACTGGGGGATGGATTAAGAGTCTGTTTCAAAAAGCAATTAGCTGGGTGTATTGGTACATACTTGAGTTCCCAAAACGAGGGAGGCTGAGTCAGAAGAATCCCAAATTCTGGACCAAGCCCAGCTATAAGGTAAAACCCTATCTCAAAGAAATAAAAGGCAATTATACTCAATATTTCTGCTTTCTTTCTTTCTTTCTTTATTTTTTGTTTGTTTATTTTATTTTTTTTAGTTGTTGCAAAAAAAATTTCCGCCTCTTCCCCATTTCCCAATTCCCTCCCCCTCCTCTCACACATCGCCCCCCTACACCCACTCCCCTACTCCTCTCCCCCTCCCCCCAATCCATTCCCCCTCCCTCTCGAGAATAAAGAGCAGTCCAGATTCCCTGCCCTGCTGGAAGTCCAAGGTCCTCCCACTTCTATCCAGGACCAGAAAGATGAGCATCCAAACAGGCTAGGCTCCCACAAAGCCAGTTCATGTATTAGGATCGAAACCTAGTGCCATTGTCCTTGGTTTCTCATCAGCCTTCATTGTCCGCCACGTTCAGAAACTCCGGTTTCATCCCATGCTTATTTAGTCCCAGTCCTGCTGGCCTTGGTGAGCTCCCAATAGATCAGTTCCACTGTCACAGTGGGTGGGTGCATCCCTCGTGGTCCTGACTTCCTTGCTCATGTCGTTCCTTCTTCTGCTCCTCATTTGGATCTTTTTTTTAATTTATTTAGTTATTAAGGATTTCTGCCTCCTCCCCGCCACCGCCTCCCATTTCCCTCCCCCTCCCCCTATCAAGTCCCCCTCCCTCATCCGCTCGAAGAGCAATTAGGGTTCCCTGACCTCTGGGAAGTCCAAGGACCACCCACCTCCATCCAGGTCTAGTGAGGTGAGCATCCAAACTGCCTAGGCTCCCCCAAAGCCAGTATGTGCAGTAGGATCAAAAACCCATTGCCATTGTTCTTGAGATCTCAGTAGTCCTCATTGTCCGCTATGTTCAGCAAGTCCGGTTTTATCCCACACTTTTTCAGACCCAGGCCATCTGGCCTTGTTGAGTTCCAGATAGAACATCCCCATTGTCTCAGTGTGTGGGTACACCCCTCATGGCCATGAGTTCCTTGCTCGTGCTCCCTCTCCTTCTGCTACTGATTTGGACCTTGAGATTTCTGTCCAGTGCTCCAATGTGGGTCTCTGTCTCTGTCTCCTTTCATCGCCTGATGTAGGTTAATATTCAGGAGGATGCCTATATGTTTGTCTTTGTATTCACCTTCTTAGCCAAAAGACACTTAAGGTCATGCTCAACTTCCTTAGCGATCAGGGAAATGCAAATCAAGACAACTTTAAGATACCATCTTTCGTCTGTCAGAATGGCTAAAATAAAAAACACCAATGATAGCCTTTGCTGGAGAGGTTGTGGAGAAAGGGGGATCCTCATCCATTGCTGGTGGGAATGCAAATTGTGCAACCACTCTGGAAATCAGTGTGGCGATTTCTCAGGAAATTCGGGATCAACCAACCCCTGGACCCAGCAATACCACTCTTGGGAATATACCCAAGAGAGGCCCTATCATACAACAAAAGTATATGCTCAACTATGTTCATAGCAGCATTGTTTGCAATAGACAGAACCTGGAAACATCCTAGATGCCCTTCAGTGGAAGAATGGATGAAGAAAGTGTGGAATATATACATATTAGAGTATTACGCAGCTGTAAAAAACAAGGACTTCTTGAATTTTGCATACAAATGAATGGAAGTAGAAAACACTATCCTGAGTGTGGTAAGCCAGACCCAAAAAGAGGAACAGGGGATGTACTCACTCATATTTGGTTTCTAGCCTCATTTGGATCTTAAGAGCTCAGTCCGGTGCTCCAATTTGGGTCTCTGTCTCTATCTCGATCCATCGCCAGATGAAGGTTCTAAGGTGATATGCAAGATATTCATCAGTATGGCTATAGGATAGGGTCACTTCAGGTTCCTTCTCCTCAGTTGCTCAAGGTACTAGCTGGGGACATCTCCCTGGACACCTGCGAGCCCCTCTAGAGTCAAGTCTCTTGCCACCCCTAAGATGGCTCCCTTAATTAGGATATATATTTCTCTGCTCCCGTGTCCACCCTTCCTTTATCCCAACCATCCCATTCCCCCAAGCTCCCCCCATTCCCCCCTTCTCACGTTTTTCACCCCATTTCCCCTTAGCCCCATGCCACCTCATCCCCAAGTTCCCAGGTTTTGCCCTGCAATCTTGTCTACTTCCCATATCCAGGCGGATGACTATATGTTTTTCTTTGGGTTCACCTTCTTATTTAGCTTCTCTAGGATCACAAATTATATGCTCAATGTCCTTTATTTATGGCTAGAAACCAATTATGAGTGAGTACATCCCATGTTCATCTTTTTGGGTCTGGGATACCTCACTCAGGATAGTGTTTTCTATTTCCATTCATTTGCATGCAAAATTCACAAAGTCATTGTTTTTTTACCACTGAGTAGTACTCTAATATGTATATATTCCACACTTTCTTCATCCATTCTTCCATTGAAGGGCATCTAGGTTGTTTCCAGGTTCTGGGTATTACAAATAATGCTGCTATGAACATAGTTGAACAAATGCTTTTGTCATATGATAGGGCATCTCTTGGGTATATTCCCAAGAGTGGTATTACTGGATCTTGGGGTAGGTTGATCCCAAATTTCCTGAGAAATCGCCACACTGATTTCCAAAGTGGTTGTACAAGTTTGCATTCCCACCAGCAATGGATGAGTGTGCCCCTTACTCCACAACCTCTCCAGCAAAGGCTATCATTGGTGTTTTTTTTATTTTAGCCATTCTGACATGTGTAAGATGGTATCTTAAAGTTGTCTTGATTTGCATCTCCCTGATCGCTAAGGAAGTTGAGCATGACCTTAAGTGTCTTTTGGATCCTGGATTCTGGTGATGTCATGTTGCCTTTCAGGTTGTTGGAGGAATTCTTGCACTGGCGCCTTCCCAACTCTTCCTTCAAATGGAGCCAGGAGAGGCCTGGTGTCTTGGTCCAGACTTTGCTGTGACTGACTCTCTGGGTGTATCTCCTCAGTGTAGAAGCAGGAACCATTCCCGTCCAGATGAAACTCCTCAGCACCGAAACATGTACTCCTGGTAATCCAATGACCGGCAGACAAACGGGAGAACTTGGGGGGCAGGGCGGTGTCGAGTAGAACACAGGAGACCCTGCTGCACAAGCAGAAGGTGCCCACACTCCCTTTGGGGGTCCTTGAGGCCTGCCCAGTAGGCAGGCACTCACCGCTAGGGGTGGGTAGCCTTAGTGTAGGAGCAGAAAACTGTTCCTAAGCAAAGGACCTTGCAGATCACGCAGATTTGGGCGGGGGGGGGGGGGGGGGGGTCGCGTGTAAGAAAGACAGCCCTGCAGAAGGAGCTGGGGAGGGGGGTTTGTGCTCTCTTCCGGGACAATCTGCCCCTGGATAGCACACACTCACCCATCCAGATGGAGCTCCTCAGCACCTAAACAGGGACGGCTGGTAGCCCAATGTGCCAGCGACAAAAGCTCTGCTTTCTTTCTTAACTCACAGTGTGATAAATTTTCTTTAGGAGACACAGACATCCAATCACCCATATTAAAGAGAACTATATACTTACAGAAGTCAAACTCCTTATGAACATGGACTTAAATGAAAAGCCTGGACTCAAATCCAAGCACATCAAATACTACTGATCGTGCTTCTCCCCAACTCCACATTACTATACAATGTGTTATGATGCTCTCCTTACAAGTCTAGTAAATGACATGAAAATCTACTTTGACTAGTAAGAATTTTATACTTATGCTATTTTTTCTCAAATAATAATGAATGAGGAAGAAACAAATAGTCAAGATGTATTCATAAGAATCCGTGAGAGGTGAGTAAAGAAGAGAATATAAAATATTTTATTAAAGTAAGAAAAAAAGGGACTTTTCAGAGCTAGGAATATAACTTAGTGGTAGAGTAACCGTCATTCTGCAAGCTACTGTAAGATTATTTTAAAAATTGTAAATGAATAAAAGCATATAGTTTATAGTATCTGTTCATTCAATTCAAACAGCCTATTAACAAATAATGTAGTTTCATATAGATCTTCTTAAAGTGTCTAATTTAATCTCTTTTCCTTGTTTCTTTTGGTCTCTCTTGTACATGTTGCATTTTTCCCAAGTTCTTTAAAAATGATGATTGGTTAAGGCAATCTTCAAAACTTTTTATGAATACAAATTCTGCAGGGTCATCTCAGTCTCACCAGGAAGTATCCGCTGCTGTCAGGTGGCTGTTTTACCCCCAGGTGATGAATATTTCTTTCTTAATCCACATACCTCAGGATCGCCCCCTTTTCTCACACCTTCCACTTTTTGTTTTTAAGATTATGGGTAATCAAAGCTCTGTGAAAGTTACTTTCATCTGTAAAGCAGTCCATTAGCCCTCTGCTTTCTCTAAGCTGCTTGAGTGTTCTCACTTCTTACTCTGGTTCAAATTGTGGATAAAAATCCACGCATTTTTCCTTCCATTGTCTATTTCTGTTGCATTAAACACACCGGAATATTATTTTACCCATTTATATGCCCAATAAAGGGACTTCTCTCATTTAGTATATCACACATACTTACACACACACACACACACACACAGTTCTTTAAAGTTATTGACTCTACTTTTAATCCAAAGGCTTCTTTAGAAAATGTCCCATTATATTAATAGATAAAAAAAACCCAGAGCTTCCTGTCAATATCTGTAATGCCTTGGTTGTCATTTTTTCCTTTTTAAACATGAAATTATTTATAATCATATACTTCTCCAAGATCTCCCAGTTGCTGAGAATGGAATTTTAATAAAGAACACATTTGTAAGAGGTTTTTTTCCCTTCCAAGTTATCACCTTATCTTCAAAATACATATTCTTTTAATTCTGATTTTTTAAATTCTAACCCAGGTTATTAATACAAGATTTTAAAGTTATTTAATTCTACAGCCTTATACTATACCACAAATGTTTTGATAGAGAAGAAACTTTACTATTTACAGACTATTAACTTTGCTCACCTCCAGCAGAAATATCTTTTGTGATATTGTTCCTTTTTGCTACAGAGTTCATATAATATTGAGAAATATAAACTACCAAATCAATATGTTGTCTTCCATAACCATCATCTATGATTATGTACCATCCACCTCACATATATTCTGACCTATCAATTATTGATCAATGCAGATATCTTCTCTATTAATTGTCAATAAAGAATAGATCGACTGTCTGTGTGAACATTTAGCTTTATTTATTATATATTATGGTTATAGTAGATGGTACATATTCTTTCTCAAGCTTTTGACATAAACTAATTTAATTACAATAAGGTTTCCTAGATATTTGAAGAATAAGAGAGTCTCTCAAAACTCCTTGAACGTTGTTTTTCTAGTTCATTCCTTTTTTATATGAAATACAAAATTTCAGGATCCATTTGTAGAGGTTTATGACTATATCCCAACACTCAGAAACTAAGCCAAAATTTTTGTTATAACGTTAAGTCTAGTCAGAGCTACACAGTTTAAAAGGGGGATTGGATTAATGGCTGAGAATAAGGGATGAAAATAATACTGGTGGAGTCCTCTTTTAGTTGTATTTAAACACTATCATACTTATCTCCTATTCATGAATTTTCAAGCCTATGCATAATCTTTTTATAATAAAATTAATTTGGCAAAAGTTGTAAGTACAAATAATCAATGCTCTAGACTCTTAGATACATATTTTTTAAGACTGGAATATATACAAGATATGGAGCAAGAACTATGTCCTGTCTCCTTCTGAGCATCAACTTACTAGAAGATGACTGATCATAATGATGACCTAGAGAGAAGTCATCTATGAGGAGAAGTAAATAAAGCACTCAGTAGGAATTTCCTTAAGGATGCAGGGAAGGCTTCAAACTAGCCTAAGTCATGGTTGCCGTGTGTGTCTGGGTTTCTGTGGTACTTCTTATAGTAGAGGACATAGTAGAACATAAGAAATCTGTACGCAAACAAAATCAAAAAGGAAATAATGTGGACCAAGAGTAAGATGCTTAAATTTTCTGGGCCTTTAACCCCATAATGTGAAAAGAACAAAGTTTCTTAGACATCAAAGATAAGAATAGACATCTCACAAACAAGTGGGTAGTTTCCAATGGGCTGTGTTTTGATAACTGATACTATTATTGTCATATTTAATATTTCTATCTCTTTGAGACAAAACTGCTCTGTATAGTTGAAACTCCACAAACACATGATCCTCCCACCTTACTATTCCTGCAGGAAGTAGGTGAAAAAAATGAAATTTAAGCCCTGGCAATGCTGAAGCATGCATGGGCAGCCCATATATGGCAGTTCTGTTGAACTTATCTATATTGAGTTTTATGGTCTAAGTTGATGAGGACTACTGACCAGGTCTCTTCCTCAAGAGGGCACCAGATCTCATTGCAGATGGTTGTGAGCCACAATGTGGTTATTGGGAATTGAACTCAAGACCTTTGGAAGAACAGGCAGTGTTCTTAATTACCAAGGCATCTCTACAACAAGCAGGAAAGAAGTACCAGCTCCATTTTTAAGAGATTTTATTTTATATTCTATAGGCTCTCTTTGTAATTGAAGCAGAAACATACATACAAACAACTCAGGCTCAGGTCATTTGTGTTGTTAAACTGATTCATTCACCTGCTCAAAGTCCTAAAATCCAATTCTAACTCACTTAACAGATACAGGAAATCACATGATCCCTGGGGTGAAGTGTCTTTATTCCATATACTTAGTAAGCCCTGTCTGTGCATAAATAAAAGGCACTTGGCAGATCATTAACATCATCTGTCTTCCCCAGAGTCCTCTTTCACACTTCGTATGCTCATCTTAGTCACTACACATATTAGAGCAGTTACTACGCCATTCCATCTCCTACATATGCCTTCTTATTTTAAAGAGAATACACATAATATTTCTAAGAAGAATAAACAGATTATTTAGACCATTCGACCTAATTATGTTCTTATAATATTCCCTATATGACTTTTCTTTTGAGACACTCTAAAAATAAGCTTCCTCTGCTAAACTTAAATTTATTCTAAACTTCAGAATTTATTAGCATAAACTCTTGGAAATACATTCCTTGATTTCAAACACAGACTTTTCATGGGAGAGTATAACAGCATTTCCAAATGACCATCTATCTCCCTGTCAGTTCCAAGGTCCATCTTCTGGATGTGGGAAGCCATGGGGAACTTCATAAGTCGTTTTTCTCTGCCTGCCTCAATTAGCTATTCTCACTTTCCTCCTTGTATTTCTCCTTCCTTTCTTCCATTTTGACCCAGTATTCTAACTTGTACCTTTCTTGCCATTCCTAAAAATTCCTTTCCTATGAGCTGACCCAGTCCTCCCTATGCAAAGCTGATAAAAGCTACTTTTCCTTGGATGTGTTTAGTGTTTTTTCAATCTTTTCTAAATAATGGAAAGCCTGGGAATCTTTCACTGTCTTACTCTACTCTTTTTTTTTATTTTTTTATTGAAAAAAAAATTGCACCTCCTCTCAGCCTCCCATTTCCCTCCCTCTCCTCCCAACCCTCTACCCGTCCCCCCACTCCTCTTCCCCTCCCTCTCCAGTCCAAAGAGCAGTCAGGGTTCCCTGCCCTGTGGAAAGTCCAAGGTCCTCCCCCCTCCATCCAGGTCTAGGAAGGTGAACATCCAAACTGGCTAGGCTCCCACAAAGTCAGAACATGAAGTAGGATCAAAACCCCATGCCATTGTCTTTGGCTTCTCATCATCCCTCATTTTTCGCCATGTTCAGAGAGTCCGGTTTTATCCCATGCTTTTTCAGTCACAGTCCAGCTGGCCTTGGTGAGCTCCCAATAGATCAGCCCCACTGTCTCAGTGGGTGGGTGCACCTATCGTGGTCCTGACTTCCATGCTCATGTTCTCCCTCCTTCTGCTCCTCACTGGGACCTTGGGAGCTCAGTCTGGTGCTCCAGTGTGGGTCTCTGTCTCTATCTCCATCCACCACCAGATGAAGGTCCTATGGTGATATGCAAGATATTCATCAGTATAGCTATAGGATAGGGTCATTTCAGGTTCCCTGTCCTCAGTTGCCCAAGGAACTAACTGGGAACATCACCCTGGGCACCTGGGAGCCACTCTAGGTTCAAGTCTCTTGCCAACCCTAAGGTGGCTCCCTTAACTAAGATATGTGCTTCCCTGCTCCCCTATCCAACCTTCCTTTATCCCAATCATCACCTTTCCCTAAGTTCCCCCCATCCTCCCCTTCTCATTTTTCTCTCCCCATCTCCCCTTACCCTCATCCCACCCCACCCCCAAGATCCCAATTTTTTGTCCGGCAATCTTGTCTACTTCCCATAGCCAGGAGGAGAACTATATGTTTTTCTTTGGGCTCTTCTTCTTATTTAGCTTCTTTAGGATCACAAATTATAGACTCAGTGACCTTTATTTATGGCTAGAAACCAATTATGAGTGAGTACATTCCATGTTCATCTTTTTGGGTCTGGATTACCTCACTCAGGATAGTGTTTTCTATTTCCATCCATTTGCATGCAAAATTCGAGATTTCATTGTTTTTTACCACTAAGTAGTACTCTAATGTGTATATATTCCACACTTTCTTCATCCATTCTTCCATTGAAGGACACTCTTTATATCCACACCTCTTCTTTGTTCCTCTTATCTACTGTCTACTTTGGCAGGGGTAAGTGATCTATAGTCATTGGTTATTCCACATCAATTCATGTACCAAGATACTAGGTTTAAATCTTCTTAGCTATCACCACAAACTAGTGAGGTTGTCCTTATAAAATAATTTTAGAGAAAAAGAAATTAAAGTATAAGGAGGTTGAATAACTTTGTTAAACTCATGAAGTCAGAAAATTCTGCCAGAATCAGGATGCAAAGTCATTAATCTACATAGCACTAAGTCTGTGATCTTTTATGCAGCTGTGCTAAGACCTCTCTGTAGAATATTAGTATTGCCGTTACTAATCTTCATGAAAATTCATTTACGTTGAAAAGCACCCAATCAACACAGATTGAAGAGAACAATTGATTAAAAAAAAAGAAAACTTTAGGTGTTGGCAGGCTTCCTTGGTAGATATTATATGTTGGGAAGCACAATGCTTTTTCTATGAGGATGAATAATATAACTATAATTACACATGCCCTCCAAAAACTAACTCTATTTACAGAGCAGGGAGTAAACCAGTTTTACTAATGAAGGGACACATTAGAAGCTTCTCAAGTAAAAGATATTCAATTCCCAAAATAAGTATTTCTCACCATTAAAGAATACTTGGAGACCCTTGTTCCATAATAACAAAGGAAGGAGTAAATCTGAGAAAAGAAAGCATTACAACAAAGCCCTGAGCAGGAAGCATGGGGGAAATAAACCAGAAGTAATCCCAAGACTACCAGGGAGACTCAGTAATAGTACCCTGTGCAGCAGAGGCAATTCATTATGACAGAATGATCAGTCATATGAAGAAAATGAAGCATTCTGTAGGAAACGCACTGCTAAAAACTTGAAGGCCCCACAGAGAAAAGAAACTGAAGACAACCCTAAAAATTGAAATTATATCATGAAACACTAATGACTATGCTATTTAAAGGAATATAGATTCAACACAATCTTCATAACAATTTCAATTACAGGATTAGAGAGGTGATTCAGTGGTTAATAGTATTTACTGCTCTTGAGGAGGGTTCACATTAAATTCCCAGCCCTTACATGACAACTCACAAGCATCTGTAACTCCAGACTGAGGGCATCAGATACCCCTTCTAACCTCTGCAGGCTCATGCACACCCCTGTGCACATATATAAACTCACGTACATACACAAAAAATAAATAAATGTTTTTAATTTAAATTTTATTTTTCATAGAACTAAAAATAGGACTCCAAAAAATGAACACCGAGGTACAAAAGATGTTCAATTGTCAAAGCAATTTTTAGCACAAAGACAAATGCTGGGGATACTAAAATGTCTCATCTTAAATTAACAACACAGCTATAGTACCAAAATACAGAACATTGTCTTGGTTAAACAAAATTGTCATGTAGAATAATGGAACAGAAGAAAAGGCCTTAAAACAAACTCACACACATATAGTCATCTAACTTTTGACCATGATGTCAAACATACTTTTAAAAAAATACAGCTTCTTACTTCACTGTGACTCACAGGACATGCAACATGCAATCTGATGTTCAAATAGCAAGAGCCCTGTGGGTTGGGGAAATTTAACCTATTAGGTCTGAGTACAATCCTGACTGTTGGGAAAATGCCTTCCCCCCAGAGTACCAGGGAATGGCAGAGAGCACTATAACAGAAACTACCAGTAGTATTGTAGGACAAAGATTCTATGAAACGTAATTGCCACTCCATCCAAATAGTGCTGGACTTTCCAGCCACTTAAAAAAACAAACAAACAAAAAGACTGAAAAAGAAAAAAAAACTAAAAATCAAGGAACACTGACTTTGAATTTGTTATAAAGCGGAGGATGACCTTGAATTCTAATTCTCCTGATTCTCCCCCCTCTTCCCCCTAACCTCATCATTTTTCCAGTGCCAGGGATCAAATTCATGGCTTGTGTGAAATATATGCTCTACACCTGAGCTCTACTCCTAGCCCTGCCCCTTTCTCCCCCCCCCCCTTTTTTTTTCATGACAGGGTTTCTCTGTAGCTTTGGAGCCTGTCCTAGAACTCTTTCTGTGGTCCAGACTGGCCTTGAACTCACAAAGATCCACATGCCTCTGCTTCCTGAGTACTGGGATTGAAGGTGTGCGCCACTACCGCCTAAAAAAAAAATACAGCTTCTTCACCAAATGATACAGAGAAAACTGGATGTCCATACGTAGAAGGATAAAGCTGGATCTCTATAAATATTTCTGCATGTGCAAGCACACACAAGTGCACACACACACACACAGAAATCAATTCTTAACTGGATGAAACACTTTAATATAAGGCCTAAAATTTTTGAAGTACAAGAGGAAAACATTGGCACAGCACTTTAAGATATAAGCATATATAAGATATAAGCACCTTATAAAAGGGATTCTGATTTTAGAGAAAAAATTCAAGAAATTTTTTTTATTTCAAGTGAAATAACATAAAATTAAAATGTTTCTTAACAATAATAACAACAAAAACAACAATAATAATAATTAAACAATAATATTAATCACCATAGGAAAGCTATTGCTGTGGGAACTCCTTCAGTCAATAGCCTTTGAGATACTGGCCCACTTTGGGCATGGTCTCGTGTAGTATAAATGCAGACAAAAAGTGTGCACAGGCCTCTTGGTTGCTGCATTCAGTACCAGTTCCCAGTGCTTGCAGGGGACTACTGATCGCTACTATTTCTGTGAGTTTAATCCCAGATAAATAAACCTTTGTTATACTCCATTCCAGGCTATTGTGGAACTCTTTTGTATACCAACAGATTGGCACCAATATGGTCTGAATTCATACCACTGTCAGGCCCTGCCCAGACCCCCGTGACCTTCTCCCACCCCACAGAGCAGAACTTCCCCTCTGCAGCCGAACTATCCCATTTGGCAGCTAGCTGCACAAAGTTTGGCTCAGCTGACCCACTAAAGCAATTTGGCAATTTTCTGCTGGCCCACACACACATCGTTCAGTCCTGCCTACTGTTATGCATGACCTATGCCTGGATGGCTTGGTCCAGCCTGTTACTGCTGCCCACTGCTTTCTGCCACAATTCCTCTGTGATTTCTCTGGCTTCTGCCAGGACTGCTCTGATCAGGCCAAACTCAGACTCCAGTCACAAGGGCTCTAATCTTGTACTTGGAACACAGGCTTGCACTCCCAGTTCGGGTCCATGAATGACTGGCCTGAGCTTTGGCCAGTAACCTCGCTGCTCACGACTGCCTGCAAGCTCTGGATTCCTTGATATTCTGCACAACTCAAGCCTATGCATACAGCTTTGCTGTTCTTAAGTAATTAACTGCATTTGTTAGTATTTCTAAATCAGGTAATTCAAGTACTGATGGAGGACCTGCCGCAACTGCCAACACTGCGACACCTGCTGGTCAATTGAGATTGTTACACCTATAACAATTTTCATAAAATTATAATGGAGGTAACATAATTTGAATAATAAATAAATAAATAAATCTGAAAATTGTAAACCAACACCAAGATAATTGAAGACAATATCACCATCCAGGAATTTAAGAAACTTTTTGTTTTTATGATGGATGAAATTCTGCAAGAGCTATTTGAGCTACCTTCTACATATATTTTTGTGAACATGGTGGCTATTAGCTTTGTTCTTCATATTATATGCTTACAACATTAAAGAAATGGCTTGATAACAGAGTCAAGAATGAGGAACTTTTAGGAAGGATACAGTCTTTAGTTGAAAGGGTTTTCAACTAGATATATTTGAAAATATATTCAACTAAATATAATTGAAAATTATAACCTTAATTTGACAGGCAAAATTTAATCCATGCCAGTGGATTATGAAACCTTACAAAAGAGTACTGAGAGATTATCTGAAATGATTCATACTGTTGAAATGGAAAATCAAATATCTTAAAAAGTTATGATAAGCTAGCAGATAGAACATCCCTCCAGAAAGGCAAGCTACACACCATCCAAATCATATCCAAGGATGATAAGATATTATTAATGGAAAAAATTAAAACCTTGGAATCACATATGCAGAGTGAGAACCAGAAATTAATTGATTTGATGAAATCATTAGAAATATTCATAGGTCAAGAGATTCAGACTTTACAAAAGACAGTGACAAAAAATAGTTGACTAGATTGAGGAATTTGTCAGAACTGATAAATGAGGAGAGGAGGTACAGGCAAAGAATGTAACATTACCAGTACTTACCAGAGTCAGAGATGACTTACCAAGACTTTCAGCTACTTTTCCTATTATTACTTCTGAAAGGCCAGCAAATACTAAATATCCAAACAGATAACAAGAATGGAAATGGAAATCTATAGATATGAAAGATCTAAAAGAAATTAAGCTAGCAGTAGCATCTTACAGCATGCATTCACCATTTGTTAGGAAGATGATAAACACATGGACTTTCAGCAGTATGGTTAATCCACATGATTGAATTCAATTAGTCTTAGTGGTACTAGAAGATGGGCTGAAGTTATAGTGGAAGTGATACTAGAGAGAGGAGGCTAATTCTACAGCAAGGTAGAATCAAAGAACTTGAGACTTGCCAAGATCAAATTCTTGGTGAGGGGGCTTATGCTGATCTATAAATTCAAACTATTTACAATGAAAACATCTTGTCCATATGCCATGCAGCAGTCTTGAATGCTTGGAATAAGATTAAAGAACTAGGAAAAAGAATTGAATTACATACAAAGGTCATAAAAGACCCAAGGTAACCCTTTAGTAACTATTTACAAAGATTAACTAAATATATACAAATAGGGGTAACAGATCCAGAGGCTAGATGAGTATTTACTGAATCTTTAGCTTTTGAAAATGTTAACATAGAATGTAAAAAGATACAAGCACATTTAAAGGTCATGTCAGCACCAATGAATGAATGGATCTTGTGCAGTGTTAATGTTGAGTCATTTGACTTCGGTAGGAAAAGCAATTTCCAAAGGTATAAAGAGACATCGAAATGACAGACACTTTAATTATAGTAAAATAAGATATCTGAGAAGACCCAAGGTAATGAATTGTAAACACTGCATTGTGAGAAAAAATGTTTCCTCTGGAAATAACAAAAGAGAAGGTCTCAAACTTCTGGATTATGTAGAAGATGTAGCAAAGGCCAATACTGGACCAATGAATATAGATCAACAAACAAGGTAACCTGTTGTCATCAGGAAACTCCTTGAGGGGCTTCTCACTGGCCCCCAGGTCAAATGTGATCCAGTCATTCCCAGTCACTGTGGAGGACATGCCTCCCAAGGAAAATTTTAAAAATCCAGTGCCTCTTATAAAAAGCCATACTGTGATGAATAACAGAGTAATTATTGAAAATGTATCAAAAATTCCAGTAGAAAACAGGAAATGTATATCTTGGAAGACTTCTATAAAGGATTAAAGATCAAAGCTGAGAGTATGAATAAACAACATTATAACTGAGGGATTACTGGTCATGGGTATGGATGTGATTATTATTACTCCAGAATCTTGGCATCTGAATTGGCTTCTTCAAGAGACAGATATTCAATTCTTAGGAATTAGAACCCTATCTCAAGTAAAACCAAGTGATGATATGGGTTGGATGTATAGAGCCAGAAAGACAGGGAAGAAGGCTGAGGCCATATGAGGCTAATATAGCATAGCAGTGAATCTATATATGAGGTCATGATCTGCTACAGCAAGAGAATTCCTAGATTAACATTCTAGCAGTCTCAGATATGGAACATAACCAGCTCATGATTCTGGGAAGGACTTTATAAGGTACTATAAAAAAAAAGTCACCAACCATTTAGGCAGTACAAAAACACAAAACAACTAACAAAACTTTAGTGGTACAATTGGCCCTACATTTAAAGGTTAAGTAAGAAACCAATATGGCATAAACAATGGCCATTAACAGAAAAGAAACTGCAGGCTTTAGAAAAGCAGGTATAGGAGCAACTAGATCCTCACCATATTATATAATCAACCAGCACTTAGAATTGTTCTATATTTGTTATTAAAAAGAAATCTGGAAATAAAGAATGGTGACAGATCTAAGAGCTGTAAATAAGATTATTCAACCAATGGGCCCTCTAAAATATGGAATTACTTTACTGTCCCTATTGCCTAAAGGATGGCCTCTTTCAGTTATTGATTTAAAAGATTGTTTCTTGACTATACCTTTACAAGAAAAAGAAACATTTTCCTTCATGATACCTACTTATAATAATTCTCAGCCTTCTAAGAAATATCAATGGATGATCCTCCCACAGGAAATTTTAAATAGCCCCACCATTTGCCATTATTTGTAAATTACCCATTGGAAATAATACATAAGCAATTTCTTAAATCTGTAGTTTATCATTACATGGATGGCATTTTGTTATTTGATTCAAATATAGATACTTTAGAAACAATGTTTGAAGAAGTAAAGAAAGTTTTGCCAAGTTGGGGATTACAGATTGCTCCTAAAATAATACAAAGATGAGATTCTATCAATTATTGAGGTTATGAAATAGGTTCACAGAAAATTAGAATATAAAAGGCACAAATTAGGAGCGATCAGTTGCCAACTCTCAATGATTTTCAAAGATTGCTAGGAGACATTTCCAATCTATGGCCCACTTCTGGAATAACACCTGATCTATTATTTTAAGCAAATCCTTAGATAGTGACAAAGACTTAAATAGTCCCAGGGAATTAACCTATGAAGCTGAGAAAGAATTGACTTTGATTGAATGTAAATTATAGAGGCACATGTGAATTGTGTGAATTCAAATCTTAACTGTATTCTGGTCATATTATCCTCCAAATATTCTCCTACAAGAACTTTAGTGCAAAGGGAAGATATTATCTTAGAATGGATCTTTTCTCTTTTTTAGTTTTTTTTTTTTGGACTGGATCTTTATACCTTTTAAACTGAATAAAAAAATTGAAATTTTATGTGGAAAAAGGTCTCTGAATTAATTATAAAATAAAAATTGAGACTTCATCATTTAGCAAGAATAGACCCAACAGAGATTATAGTACCTTCTACTAATGATGAGATTAAAAAATTATGGGAAGACAATGTACCCTGGCAAAGAGTTTGGACTAATTTTTTGGGAGAGATTAATGACAACTACCCCAAAATTGATAGAATTGGCCTTATAAATAGAGGTAATTGCATCCTTCCCCACACTGTATGTGACACACCAATAACTGGAGCCCCTATACCAATGTAAATAAATCAGAAAAGGCATGTTACCAATCAGAAGATATAAGTAAGGTGGACCAAAGCCCTTATGATTCTGTCCAAAATCAAAATTATATTCTATTCTCATGGTACTAAAGGATTTTAAACAACCTTTCATTACAGTTATTAATTCACAATATTCAGAAAGAGTTGTTTTGCATATTGAACGTTCTAAATTTATACCAGATGATACAGAATTGACTTTATTATTTGCTCAGGTGCAAGATATAATCATGAATAAGCTTTGTCCCATACACATAATACATTCAAACCCATATGGGTCTGCCAGGTCCTGCACAAGGTAAAACAGAAATTGATCAATTATTGATTGGAAATATGCTGAAGGCCTCAAAATTCATAAAAAACCACTATGTCAATAGCAAAGGTTTAAAAATGGCCTTTTCTATTACATGACAACAAGGTAAGCAGATTGTAAGGCAATTTCCTGTTTGTTTTTTATATAACCAAATACCACTACTTTCAGGAAGTAACCCAAAGGGTACTCAAAGGAATGAAATCTGGCAGATGGATTGATGTGTTCCACTTTGTAAACTTTGGAAAATTAAAATATGTACACAATACCATTCACACCTGTTCAGGTTTTCAACGGGAAACTGCTCTGAGTTCAGGAAAGGCTGATTCAGCAATTTCACATTTACTAAAAGTTATAGCCATCATTGGTAAACCTGTACAAATAAAGACAGATAATAGGCCAGCAGATAATGTGTCGAAGAAAATGAAACAGGTTTTTTGTTTATTATGATATAAAGCATATTACAGGTATACCACATAATCCTACACATCAGGCAGTTATAAAAAGATCAAATCAAACTGTAAAGGATATGTTAAACAGCAGAAAGAGAGGAAAAATAGCCCCAGAAATAGGTTGCATAATGTTTCATTAACCTGAATTTTCTTAATGTTGATGAGAAAGGAATAATGGCAGCAAGGACATTGTATAGTATATAAAACTTCTGAATTAAATCAGCCAGTATATTTCAAGGATGTGTTGACCTCATAATTGAAACCAGGAAATGTGCTATATTGGGAAAGGGTTTGTGCTCTTGTTCCACAGAAGAAGAAAAGCTATGGATACCATCAAAGGCAATAAAGATTTGTTTTGAAAAAAAGAAACCTCTTGATAAAGAAAAATGACCACTCATCCACAGAGTTGACAGATTTATAGGTGGTAAAAAAAAAAACGTCATAAGGATTGAAGCAGGGCTCTATTCTTGTTTTTGCAGGATAATACCCATCTTCAAAAAGTCAACAGATCTTGGGCATCTAGATACATAAGGAAGAAAAGATAGCTATACAGAAATAATCACCAAGCAAAGAAAAATCTGACTTATGGTACCAAGATCTTCTGCAGGGTAAAATTTCACTACCTAAACATACATTGTAGGAGAAGGTATTTGTTCCTGCTGGTTACCCAGAACCAAAATAACCACACAGAAACTATATTAATTAAAACACTCCTTGGCCCATTAGCTCTAGCTTCTTATTGGCTAACTCTTACATCTTAATTTAACCCATTTTTATTAATATGTATATCACCACAAGGCCATGGCCTATCAGCAAACTTTCAGCACATCTGGCGGCAGCTTCATGGCATCTCTCTCTTTCTCTGTGCCTTTCTTCTACCAGCATTCATCCCAGTTTCCCCTGCCTACCTAAGTTCTGCCCTATCAACTGGCCAAGGCAGTTTTTTTATTCATTAACTATTAAAAGCAACACATAGACAGAAGGACCTCCCACATCAATACATATCTCCTGACTTCTCAGTATAATGATAGCCAGGACTCACTTAAAAATCAAAGCTGGCTTTGGAGATGCATAGTGGCTATCATTCTCTAAATCCAACTTTGTTGCTAAAGGAAAAAGTCATAGTTTCTGTCTCATATCAGGAGCCACCAGTTATGAGACATAAGGAGGATAAAATTTAGAGAGTAATATTATAAAAATTTTGTTTTCAAAAAAATTTATTTCTTTCCATACCTACTTTTTTCTCTATGGTACCTTTCATTGAATATATGCCTAAATGAATAATGTTTAATGCTAGAAAAATCCCTTATTCCCCAGGAAAAGGTGATAATAACAGCTCTTTGATTGACTAGAGTGTAAACTCTGGGAGTGCCCGCCAGAGTAGTGTGCCCCACCATTCTAGTGGTTATGACTGCTAAACAATCACAGCCAGCATGATCCTTTTTCCTAATAATATCCAGCCTTGGATTGGAACGTTAGGATTATATCTCACCAAAGAATCCTGATGAAGCACATTGTTGAATTAATTGAGTGCCTGACACCTAAGGGGGTAAGGAAGTGATCTCATAAGGTTGTCCTCCTTTTAGGAGATTATAAAACACATCTAGTTTCCCAGTCTCAACAGGCTACCAGGGCCTTACTCAGTTCATTTCCCACAGTATCTTTTGTAACCCTGATAAAGTGAAAGGCTTAGGCAGGATTAATTAGGGTCTATTGACTATGTCTTGAGTTGGTGTTATTTGGGATCCCAACAAATGAAATGAGTGTACATTTTGTGTTTTGTTTGCTGCTATTTTAAAGTCATGTTGTTGGAGGACATCACCAATAGTGGTTACCCAGGGAGATAGCTCTGATTCTTCCAAATGCCCCATGATTAGATCATCCATATAAACATATAGGAGGGTACTATCTATGTCAAAATAAGGAAAAAATGATACTATACAAATATTGTTTGCAAAAGGTCTGACTATTGGCCATCCCCTGTGGGAGAACAGTTCATTCGTATCTCCCATCAGGTAGAGAAGAGTTAGTTAACTGTAGAAATGGAAAAGGTGAACTTTTCACAATCCTTCTCATGAAGAAAAATTAAGAAGAAGCAGTCCTTTAGATCAATTACAATGAGGTGAAACTGGGAGAGGATTGCTTGAACTCAAGGTAAGTCCCTTAAAGGGGCCCCTACTAGCTCTATAAGGGCATTGATTACTCATAGTTCCTGTAATTTTCTCCAGATACCATTAGGCTTATGTATCACAAACACAGGGCTCATCAAACAAAGTTTTTTTTTTAACCTTTGCTGTTAAAATAATTTTTTAAATAAATTTTAAAGCCTTCAGCATATTTCAATATATTTTTCCACAATCCTTATTTTTTGTATTGAAATCTTTAACTTTCTATACAATTGAACATATGTAATAAAAATAACTCCTCATAGCTTGGAGGTTGATCAAATCAGACTGAACCAGCACATGACTCACAACTTGGAAAGTAACAAAAAATCCACTCTCTCTGTCCAGACCACCTGATACTTTATTCCTATATCCTAGAGTCTGCTTAAGTTAAGCCATCATATTAAGCAGCCAGACAAAGTACTCGATCTGTGCCTGATGCCTACCATACTTTTCTCACAACCCAGAGTCAGATCCAAATTGCTGCATGTACCTGGCCCAGTGAAGAATAAGTATTTCCTCTTTCCCTAACTCCTTCAGATCCCACCCATGCTTTGTAGCATGCTCTATTGCACTGAAAATTAAGTAAGGCACCCTTCTTTACCTCCATTGCCTATAACACTACCCTAATTCCAGGAACATGCTTAAGCTGAATGGTAGAAAGTTGTTCAGCATGGCAGAAATATAGTAAGAGAAACGTTCCTTCCAACCTGTTTTCCACTCTTCAGTATCCCCAAAGTGGTTCAACACACTAACCACATAAAAATATTAGTATGACGATGTGAAAATATGTACTAAAATTTCAACCAACAGCCTCACATACTAAGCTTCTACTGAAAAAAATAATACAAAAAGAGTAAATATTACCACCAGATTCCAGGAGAATATTTTAAATGGATTTTAAGTCAAGTAAAATTTTATCCTTCTCAAAGATTTCTGATGCAGTTTGACAGCTGAGAGGTTTTGTCAGTTTAAAAGGACAACCTCACTGAACAAATTTTAGTAAAATACAAATACAAAACCTGTAAGTTATAAAAGTTTGAGGACAAATACAAGTTATCAAATTTCTCTCTCATGCTGTCTTCAATAGTCTTAAAAATACTTTTCATTGTGCATAAATATCTGTCACAGTCATTCTGACATAAATATGCTACTGTTTATACAATGTATATGTCTGAAACTTCTGTCTTCACAAACCCAAAGAATTCTTGTGAGTTCAAGTTAGCCAAATTGAAGGATACACCTTAAATAGGTCAGATACACCCGCTTTCAATTCCCTGGTCCTAAATTTTTTTTTCTTAACTTAACTTTGTCCTCTGTTCTGCCAATACCTTAAACAGGTGTAAGAGACACCAGACGTTTCCATACCTCAAACACCAGACAGGAGCAAACAGACCAGCTATACCAGGATATGACCAGCACTCAGCTTTCTCAGGCTCCCCTATCCAAGATGATGCCCACAAATAAGCAGAAAGCAGTCTTGAGAATCTGATGCCCCAATTCTTTTAACCTGTTTTGCCTAACCCCCTGCTTTTTTATTATAAAAAAGAGATGGGAATGTAATGGTCTTCTCTGTCTTTTTAGGAGACAAATGACACCCACTTACTCCCCTGTCTATCTAGATAAGATTATCTTCAGTTTCCAGCCTGAGTCCCTTCCCTTTTTTGTCTCTCACCTGAAGAGGCAGCTTCTGCCTCACTCCATTCTCCCCACTTCTCCCCTTCCCCTCCTAGACAGTCTCTCTGTCTCTCTGTCTCTCTCTCTGTTTCTCTCTGCTCTTTCCCTTCTCCCCTTACCCACTCTTCCCTTCCATAATCCACTAAATAAATATCCAACCTCACTATGCATGACGTACCTATCTGTCTGTCTCTTACCTTCTGCGTGGCTCCCTACCCAGCCACCTTCAGAGACCTGTGGCATGGTCTCATGGCATGCCCATCTGTCTGTCTCTCCTTGTGGGATTGGCTGCCCCATGAGGGTCTCTTACCCACCACATGACTCCCTGACTGGTAATCACAGCCTGCTGCAGCCACTCAGGGAACTGTGCCATCCCTGCCTGGGACTGGCTGCTGTCAGGACCTGCTGCCAGCTGCCTGCCTCTGCTTGGGGATCTGCAGCATTTTTGCTTCTGCACCCCTTGGGGACATGCAATTTTACTTAATCTATTACACTAATAACAAACTGCAGGCTCTGTGCTTACCTTTTACACAACCTAATAACGAGCAACAAGATCCATGTTTATTTACAGTTCATTTACAGTTTTGCTTTTTCATTTTTGTTTTTGAGTCATGTCTCTTTGTGTAGCCCAGAATGTCCTTACTTGCTATATAGACCAGGACAGCCCAAAGTCACAGAGCTTGGCCTATCTCTACATCAAAACTGCTGGGATTAACAATCTGCACTACCATGCCCAGCTCTGAGTTTAGTTATTAAACACTTGAACAATTAACATCAGTTTCAACACTTCTTAACAAAATCCAGACTTCAAGAGACTGAAGCTGTGTTTATGACCATATTGATGTGTGTGGCTTAGGTTGATGCCTGAGGCTATGTTCACATCTGTGGTCAATGCTGCTGCTGTTGGGGAAGGTAGCCATGTTGTTGTCTGTGGCTCTTATTATGTCAAAAGCCAAGTGGATGCTGTGGTCTGTGTTTTCACTTGAAGCCATGTTAATGTCTGTTGCTTGGGCTGTGGCCACAAAAATATATGTAAGTACATGATCTGTAGTCCAGCTGAAAATAAAGAGCAAGGAACTTTCCTTTGATATGTGTGCTGCCTTCTTTTTAAAATTTTAATCTATCTGAATCAGTTACAGCAACAGTTAGGTCGCTGAAGGCCACAGCCTGAGGGAATTCTGCTCCCTCAGGCACCAACTCTTTCAAAGCTAAAAGGGAACTTAACTAAATCTCTGACCCTCTAAAGAATTCAAGATTTGAGGTGGAATTCTGCTCCTCAGAGAGGCTGAAAAGCAGTTAACTCACTACCAATTAACTCACTGCCTCTCCTTCTCAAAGTTCTCCAAAAGCCCTCTTGTTTCTCCTCTCCCTTCTTAAAAACCCTTCTCTGTCTGGCTCTACCCAATCACTTCCTGTCAACTACTTGCTGACTCAACCTCCTGATTGCAGGTAAATTTTATTTTTACAAACACATCTTTGTGTCATTAAACAAATGTTTCAGATCATAAACAAAATCAACACACATTAAAATAATATTCTATACCGAGTTTGAAATCCCAAATAATCAATAAAAAATATTATGTTGGAAAAAAAGAAGTCATAAAATTGAAAGAGAATAAGGGGAGTAGGATTATTGGGGAAGGAAGGTTTGGAGGTAGAAGATGAGACTGGAAGGGGAAATGATATAATTATATTAATCTGAAGAAAGAAATGATTACAAAAACATATCCAGTTTCTTTTAGGAGAACATCATTTTAACATTAAATTTGTGTAGGGAATTGCACACATTGCATGTTGATGTCAATATTTTTAGAGACCTGACTGCTGTATATCCAGTAACTAAATACATTTGTATAAGCATGTGACATGTTTGCAAGACTATTTAATAAAGACTTTTTTAGAACAGCAAGGCATTAGACTCATCATAAATACCTTACCATATGAGAATGTAGAATAATGGGAGCACATTTACATAGGGAAATATATATATATATATATATATATATATATATATATATGAAAGAATAAAAGACCCCTACCTAGTAGCATTAAGTTAGCAGACCCCTACCTAGTAGCATTAAGTTAGCAGACCCCTACCTAGTAGCATTAAGTTAGCAATAACAAGCCCAGCCGCCCCCCCCCCATAACCCACAGCTGGCCGGCTCTCATGAGAAACATCCTGTCCGCTTGAGACCCTCAGGACCCTCTCAGGACCTGCAGCTAGCCGGCTCTCATGAGAACATCCCGTTTGTCTAGGGGAAACAGGAAGCCTATAGCCAGCACATGTGCCCAACTTAGGATATATCAACAATTCACAGGAGAAACAATTCCCCCTACGGAAGATCCCAGCTTAGCTGCTGTAACGTCATTCCACGCGGCTTTTGACGAACAATGTAAATGCAGAGTGAGGTCAGGGTTCCTGGCTGCAAGGCAGAATATAGAATCAATTAACAGGAAGCATGTTGCCATACATCTGGGCTGGGAAAGGAAGAACCAAGAGAAAAAACAGGATAGCTGATCCCATACATCTATTCTGGGAAAGGAAAAACCACCTGTGCCCCTTGCCCCATTCCAACTGACCAATAACCATGCATTTGCTTCTGTAATCCGCTTCTGCTACCCTCTTTCCTATAAAAAGACCCCTCCCCAGTCTGCGGGCGCGCAAGCCCTCCGAAAGACTTGCTGCCCGCAGGTACCTGTGAATAAAAGCCTCTTGCTGTTTGCATCCGAACGAGTGGTTTCGCTGTTCCTTGGGAGGGGTCTCCCCAGACTGAAAGGCAGCCCTCATTGGGGGTCTTTCATTTGGTGCATTGGCCGGGAAATTGAGACCCTTCGCCCAGGGAGCACCGACCCACCGGAGGGAGGTAAGCTGGCCAGCAATCTGTGAATATCTGTGTTTCTGTGTTTCAGTGCATGTGCCTGAGTATCTGTGTTTCTGTGTTTCTGCGCCTGCGCTTGTATCCGGAGTGCCTGCATCGGTAGTGCCCGAGTTTGTAGTAGAGTGCCTGTATCGGCAGTGCCCGAGTTTGTAGTGAAGTTCCCGTATCTGTATTGGCTAGCTAGCTAGACTGGTATTTGAAGCGAGTCGCGGAGAAGGAGAAGCTGACGAGCTTGCTCTCCCGACTGCCATTCTAGGAGACGTCCCAGAAGTGTCTGGGGCCAAGTATGTGGCCCGTCCGTATTCTGAGAGTCCTACTAGGATAGGACTGTTTGGGGCACCCCCGCTGTCTGAAGGGTATGTGATTTTTCTGGGAGACGAGAGATCCGGGCTCTCATCGGCTCCATCCGAACACTTGCTTCTGGCTCTACGCCGAAGCCGCGCTGTGCGTTTGTGCGGTCTCACTGTCTGTCTTTTGTTCGTTAGCTTTGTTCTGTCAATAACTGTGTTTGAAACCATGGGACAGTCCATCGCCACCCCTTTGAGTTTGACTTTGCAGCATTGGCGGGATGTCCAAGCCACCGCGAAAAGCCAGTCCGTGGACGTCCGCAAGAAGCGATGGGTCACACTCTGTACATCGGAATGGCCCACCTTCGATGTCGGATGGCCACGGGATGGGACTTTTGACCTTAACGTTATCTCACAGGTTAAAGCCAGAGTGATGGGTCCCAGCCCTCATGGGCACCCTGATCAGACCGCCTACATCGTCACTTGGGAAGCCCTGGCTTATGACCCCCCCCCCTGGGTCAAGCCTTTTGTTCCTCAGAAACACCTCTTTTCTGCTTCTGCACCTACCCTCCCCCCACCTATCCTTCCAACCCCGGCCGGGTCCCCCTCTTCCACTTCCCTCTACCCTGTATTAACCAAATCCTCGCAGGAAAAGAAACCGCCAGAGACTAAAACAAAGCCAGCCCCACGGGTCTTGCCTCCAGGGGACGACCTCCTGCTGAACCTGCTCTCAGAAGAGCCACCCCCGTACCATGGGTCACCACCCCGGGATCCTGGCAAGGCAGAGTCGGCAGACTCCCCGGGGGACGATGAGAAACCGCCGGAGCCCTCCCCAATGGCAGCTAGACTGAGAGGAAGGAGGGAACCACACCCCGCTGACTCAAGCACTTCCCAGGCTTTCCCACTTAGAGCAGGCGCGAGTGGCCAGACTCAATATTGGCCATTTTCGGCGTCAGATCTCTATAACTGGAAAAATAATAACCCTCCTTTTTCTAAGGATCCGTCTAAGTTAACTTCCTTGATTGAGTCTATTCTAGTCACCCATCAGCCTACCTGGGATGATTGCCAGCAGCTCCTGCAGGCGCTTCTAACTACAGAAGAAAAGCAGAGAGTCCTCCTAGAGGCACGGAGGAACGTCAGGGGGGCCAATGGCCAGCCCACCCAGTTGCCTAATGAAATTGAGGCAGCATTCCCCCTAGAGCGTCCGGATTGGGATTTCACTACGGAGGAAGGTAGGAATCACCTGGTCCTCTATCGCCAGTTGCTCGTAGCGGGTCTCCGAGGGGCCACTAGACGCCCAACCAATTTGGCTCAGGTAAAGCAGATTATCCAGGGCCTCGAGGAAACCCCTTCTGCCTTCCTAGAATGACTTAAGGAGGCTTATCGCATTTATACTCCTTACGATCCAGAGGATCCAGGGCTAGAAACAAATGTTTCCATGTCCTTTATTTGGCAGTCAGCTCCGGACATTAAGAGGAAATTGGAACGATTAGATAACCTAAAGGAAAGTTCACTCCAGGACTTACTAAAGGAGGCAGAGAGGATTTTTAACAAGAGAGAGACCCCAGAAGAGAGGGAAGAACGACTTAGAAAGGAAGCTGAGGAGAGAGACGAGAGGCTAAGAAAGGAAGCTGAGGAGAGAGATGAGAGGCTAAGAAAGGAAGCTGAGGAGAGAGACGAAAGGCTAAGGAGGGAAGCTGAGAAGAGGAATAGAGAAATTAGCAGGCTTTTGGCCACTGTAGTTTCAGGACAGAGACAGGATAGACGGAGGGGAGACAGAAGGGGCCCCCTCGTGGACATGGATCAATGTGCCTTCTGCAAAGAAAGAGGTCATTGGATGAGAAACTGCCCCCAGAGACACAGGGGACCTCGAAAGCCAAAACCCCAAACCTCCCTCCTGACCTTGAATGACTAGGGAGGTCGGGGTCAGGAGCCCCCCCCTGAGCCCAGGATAACCCTTAATGTCGGGGGGCAGCCAGTCACCTTCCTAGTGGACACTGGGGCTCAGCATTCTGTGCTGACCCAGAACCCTGGACCCCTGAGTGACAGGTCTGCTTGGGTCCAAGGAGCTACCGGTGGAAAGAGATATCAATGGACAACTAATCGTAAAGTTCATCTGGCCACTGGTAAGGTGACTCATTCTTTTCTTCATGTCCCTGACTGCCCATACCCGCTATTAGGGAGAGACTTGCTCACAAAATTAAAAGCCCAAATATACTTTGAAAATTCGGGGGTGCAGATCACCGGGCCCCAAGGGCAGCCCCTGCATGTGCTGACCCTAAATTTGGAAGATGAATACCGGCTCCATGAACCGCCCACAGAATCTGGACCCCTAACGGAGACCTTTTGGCTGACAGAATTCCCTCAAGCATGGGCAGAGACTGGGGGCATGGGACTGGCCAAACAACAAGCCCCCTTAGTCGTATCTTTAAAGGCTACAGCCACCCCCATTTCGATCAAACAATATCCCATGTCACATGAAGCCAGAGAGGGAATTAGACCTCACATACGGAGACTCTTGGACCAGGGAATATTGATACCCTGCCAATCCCCCTGGAATACTCCCTTATTGCCTGTCAAAAAGCCTGGAACGGGGGATTACAGGCCAGTCCAAGACTTAAGGGAGGTCAACAAACGGACAGAGGACATACACCCCACGGTGCCTAACCCCTATAATTTGTTGAGCGGACTCTCCCCAACTTATAACTGGTATACAGTATTGGATTTGAAAGATGCATTCTTCTGTCTGAGACTTCACCCTAGAAGTCAGCCTATATTTGCCTTCGAATGGAAGGACCCTGAATTGGGGATTTCGGGACAGTTAACTTGGACTAGGCTCCCACAGGGGTACAAAAATAGCCCCACCCTGTTCGATGAAGCGTTACATAGAGATCTGGCTGGCTTTAGGACCCAGCATCCAACACTGATGCTACTTCAATATGTAGACGATCTCCTGCTGGCAGCCACTTCCGAACAGGAATGCAGGGAGGGAACTAAGGCCCTGTTACAGACCCTGGGGGACCTTGGCTACCGAGCCTCAGCTAAAAAGGCTCAAATTTGTCAAAGGCAGGTCACTTACCTGGGGTATTCCATCAAAGAAGGACAGAGATGGCTGACAGAGGCCAGGAAGGAGACTGTCATGAAAATGCCAGTGCCTCAAACCCCTCGACAACTGAGGGAATTTCTAGGGACGGCAGGATTCTGTCGCCTCTGGATCCCGGGGTTTGCTGAGATAGCGGCTCCCCTGTACTCTCTTACTAAACCAGGGACTCTATTTGAATGGGGCAAGAACCAACAGGAGGCATATCAGAAAATAAAACAGGCCCTGCTAACAGCCCCTGCATTGGGACTCCCAGACCTGACCAAGCCATTTGAACTATTCGTAGATGAAAAGCAGGGTTACGCCAAGGGGGTCCTAACACAGAAGCTAGGACCCTGGCGACGCCCTGTAGCCTACCTATCAAAGAAATTAGACCCGGTGGCCTCCGGATGGCCCCCTTGCCTCAGAATGATAGCTGCAATAGCAGTCTTGACAAAAGACGCGGGCAAACTGACTTTGGGACAGCCATTGACTATTCTGGCCCCTCATGCGGTGGAGGCCCTGGTCAAGCAACCCCCGGACCGCTGGCTCTCCAACGCTCGCATGACCCACTATCAGGCCATGCTCCTGGACACCGACCGAGTCCATTTCGGGCCTGTGGTAGCCCTGAACCCTGCAACCTTGCTCCCTCTGCCAGAGAGGGAGGCAGAACATGATTGCCTCGAGATCCTTGCGGAAACGCACGGGACTAGACCGGATCTGACGGATTGCCCTCTTAAAGACGCCAATTTCACCTGGTATACGGACGGGAGCAGTTTCCTAAAGGACGGAGAACGAAAGGCTGGGGCAGCAGTAACCACCGAGACCGAGGTAATCTGGGCTAAAGCCCTTCCAGCAGGGACCTCCGCCCAACGAGCCGAACTCATTGCCCTCACGCAAGCACTTAGGATGGCAGAAGGTAAGAAGCTTAACGTCTATACTGATAGTCGGTATGCTTTTGCCACCGCCCACATCCACGGGGAAATCTACCGGAGGCGAGGGTTGCTAACCTCTGAGGGCAAGGAAATCAAAAACAAGCTTGAGATTCTAGCCCTACTCAAGGCCTTGTTCCTGCCTCAAAAATTAAGCATTATGCATTGCCCAGGTCACCAAAAGGGAAATAACCCAGAAGCCAGGGGGAACCGCTTGGCAGATGAAACAGCTAAGCAAGTGGCCCAAGAGACCACCTCGACGGCTTTCCCCATACAAAAAGGGACAGAAAGGGCACGGGACCCCCTCAAATATGATGAAAGAGACCTGGAACTCTTAACCCGCCTGGGGGCCTCCCATGACCCAAGCACAGGCAAATGGACCTGGCAAGGAAAGACTGTGATGCCCATGGCATACACTCATGAGATGCTGAATTACTTGCACCAGCTGACTCACCTCAGTCCCCGCAAGATGAAAACCTTATTGGACAGGGAGGAGAGCCACCTTTACTTGCTGGGCAGAGACAGCATGTTGCAGGAAATTGCAGACAACTGCCGAGCCTGCGCCCAAGTTAATGTAGGAAAAACCCGGCTGGGACTGGGAGTGCGGGTACGAGGGCATCGTCCTGGAACTCACTGGGAGATTGACTTTACTGAAATCAAACCAGGATCGTATGGATACAAATATCTGCTGGTATTTGTTGACACCTTCTCTGGATGGGTGGAAGCCTTCCCAACCAAGCACGAAACGGCAAAAATTGTGACCAAAAAGCTGTTGGAAGAAATCTTCCCCAGGTATGGCATGCCCCAAATGCTGGGCACGGACAATGGGCCCGCCTTCGTCTCCCAGGTAAGTCAGTTGGTGGCCAAGCTACTGGGGATTGATTGGAAATTACATTGTGCATACAGACCCCAGAGTTCAGGACAGGTAGAGAGAATGAATAGAACTATTAAGGAGACTTTGACCAAATTAACGCTTGCAACTGGCATTAGAAACTGGGTGCTCCTACTGCCCCTAACCCTCTATAGAGCTCGCAATACACCAGGACCCCACGGGCTCACACCTTTTGAGATACTATATGGGGCGCCCCCGCCCTTCATTAATTTCTTTGACTCCAACATTTCAAACTTTGCTAATAGCCCCTCTCTGGAAGCTCATTTGCAGGCGCTCCAGATCGTGCAGAGAGAGGTCTGGAAGCCACTTGCTGCAGCCTATAAGGAACAATTGGACAGACCAGCGGTACCTCACAACTACCAGATTGGCGATACAGTGTGGGTCCGCAGACATCAGACTAAGAATTTGGAACCCCGCTGGAAAGGGCCCTACACAGTACTGCTAACCACACCAACGGCACTGAAAGTTGACGGTATCGCGGCCTGGGTCCACACTTCCCACGTGAAAGCAGCCCGTACGGAAAGGGATACAGCAGAACCATCATGGAGGGTTCAGCGCTCTCAAAACCCTCTAAAGATAAGACTTATCCGGGGGCCCCATTAACCATTTTATGGACCCTGTTGGGACTGGGAATGATGGCCCGAGGGGATAGTCCGCACCGGGTTTTTAACATAACCTGGAGAATCACCAACCTTATGACGGGAAGGGTTGTCAACACCACTTCCTTGCTAGGGACAACGACAGACGCTTTTCCAACCCTATACTTTGACCTTTGTGATTTAGTGGGAGAGTCATGGAACCCCTCGGACCAGGAGCCGTTCCCTGGATACGGCTGTCACCATCCAGGGGGCCGACATGGGACAAGAAGCAAAGATTTCTATGTATGCCCTGGACAGGATACTAGAAGAAATTGTGGGGGGCCAGCAGAGGGGTACTGCGCCCAATGGGGTTGTGAAACAACAGGGGATGCTTACTGGAAACCATCCTCAACTTGGGACCTAATCACCCTTAGGCGAGGAACCACACCTGGGTATCAAGGTAGGGGGCCATGGACATGCGGAGGAAGGGCATGTGGCCCTTGTTACGACTCCACCACCGCTACTAATGTCCGAGGGGCCACCCCGGGAGGCAGATGTAACCCCTTGGTCCTTGACTTCACCACACAAGGGAGAAAGGCATCCTGGGACGGGCCCAAGTCCTGGGGATTACGCCTCTATCGACGACAGGGGCATGACCCTGTCACCATGTTTTCCCTAACCAGACAGGTAACGAACGTTGGTCCTCAGCTATCTATTGGACCAAATCCAGTCTTACCCAAGCAGAATCCTCCTTCCCACTTAGCACCAGCATCCCCCCCAAGCTTCTCCCAACACATCACGGAGAAACATTTGGCTTATACCAGCACTCCTAATACAGGAAACCTGCCCCTCACGACTAGGGAAATCAAACAGCAGCCTCCCCAGCACCTCGGGACTGGAGACAGACTGCTCAATCTGGTGCAGGGAGCATATTTAATTCTCAACGCTACTGACCCCAATAAAACCCGAGAATGCTGGTTATGCTTGATTTCCAGACCCCCCTCTTATGAAGGGATAGCGGTGACAGGTGCCTATGCCGTATATACCTCGCCACCCACACAGTGCACCGGTCTTCCCCAGCACAAACTAACCCTGTCGGAAGTATCAGGAAAAGGACTCTGCATGGGAACAGTCCCAAGCTCTCATCAAGCTTTATGCGATATTATACAGCCAGTCCCATCCGGTTATTACTTAACCGCACCAAGCGGTACCTACTGGGCTTGTAGCACTGGGCTCACTTCTTGTCTATCAACAACTGTGCTTAACCTGGCCTCTGATTACTGTGTTTTAGTTGAATTATGGCCTAAAGTTACGTATCATGATCCTGAATATATCTATGGTCATTTTAAAGGGGGACCCCGATTTAAACGAGAACCAGTGTCCCTGACTCTAGCACTGTTACTGGGGGGGCTAACTGTGGGAGGCATAGCAGCGGGGGTAGGAACTGGTGCCTCTGCCCTTATAGCCACCAACCAGTTCAGACAACTTCAAGTCGCAATACATACAGACATTAAGGCCCTAGAGGAATCAGTCAGCGCTCTTGAAAAGTCCTTAACCTCTTTATCAGAAGTAGTGCTACAGAACCGTAGGGGGCTTGATATACTGTTCCTACAAGAAGGAGGCCTATGCGCTGCCCTGAAAGAGGAATGTTGCTTCTATGCAGACCATACTGGCCTAGTTAGAGACAATATGGCAAAACTGAGAGAAAGACTTAAGCAGAGACAGCAGTTATTCGAGTCAGAACAAGGATGGTTTGAAGGCTGGTTCAACAGGTCTCCTTGGTTTACCACTTTAGTTTCCTCCATCATGGGCCCCCTAATCGTTATACTCCTAATCCTACTTTTTGGACCTTGTATCCTAAATCGCCTGGTCCTATTCATAAAGGATAGACTCTCAGTCATACAAGCCTTGGTCCTCACTCAACAATACCATCAGCTTAAACAATATAATCCAGAACATGCTGAAAGTGCCCATTAGCTAAATAAGCGATTTTACCCTATCTAAAAAAAAAAAAAAAAAAATGGGGAAATGAAAGAATAAAAGACCCCTACCTAGTAGCATTAAGTTAGCAGACCCCTACCTAGTAGCATTAAGTTAGCAATAACAAGCCCAGCCGCCCCCCCCCCATAACCCACAGCTGGCCGGCTCTCATGAGAAACATCCTGTCCGCTTGAGACCCTCAGGACCCTCTCAGGACCTGCAGCTAGCCGGCTCTCATGAGAACATCCCGTTTGTCTAGGGGAAACAGGAAGCCTATAGCCAGCACATGTGCCCAACTTAGGATATATCAACAATTCACAGGAGAAACAATTCCCCCTACGGAAGATCCCAGCTTAGCTGCTGTAACGTCATTCCACGCGGCTTTTGACGAACAATGTAAATGCAGAGTGAGGTCAGGGTTCCTGGCTGCAAGGCAGAATATAGAATCAATTAACAGGAAGCATGTTGCCATACATCTGGGCTGGGAAAGGAAGAACCAAGAGAAAAAACAGGATAGCTGATCCCATACATCTATTCTGGGAAAGGAAAAACCACCTGTGCCCCTTGCCCCATTCCAACTGACCAATAACCATGCATTTGCTTCTGTAATCCGCTTCTGCTACCCTCTTTCCTATAAAAAGACCCCTCCCCAGTCTGCGGGCACGCAAGCCCTCCGAAAGACTTGCTGCCCGCAGGTACCTGTGAATAAAAGCCTCTTGCTGTTTGCATCCGAACGAGTGGTTTCGCTGTTCCTTGGGAGGGGTCTCCCCAGACTGAAAGGCAGCCCTCATTGGGGGTCTTTCATATATATGTGTGTGTGTGTGTGTGTGTGTGTGTGTGTGTGTGTGTCAATGTAATATAGATATTGATGTGTGTATGTTCTCCATGAAATGGAATGTAAAGAACTAAATAGCAATTGCCACTTTTATGAAGAAAAAATAAATGCCTAAATATATTTTTCACTTGTCCCACCTATAAAGTAGAGGTATATTTGTCAATATTTCTTGAGTCATTTTTCTATGCAAAATGTTTTGTTCAATAATGACCAGATAAAAACTACATTCACAGTTTCAAATTCTGGTAGTTCAACATAAAACAGTTTAAATATGCTCAAATTCCTTACTCTATTTTTTATCAAATTCTTCTAGTTGATTTCTGGAAATTATAATACAACAAAAATAATATGTCTTACTTTTCATATAGTTTTATGACTTATATGACATATTTATCACACAATGATATAAAATGTAATATGTATGTGAACAACAATGTTCACTAAATTTCATATATACTATTATACAGTACTAAATCATTCAAAGAAATTGGTGTTAATTCAGTTCATCAAGTGATTGCTTGATATCCACAGAAATAGGAATAAACTCCATTGCAACCTTTAAGGGTGAATTGCTAGTCTATGTATGGCTCTTGCTTGGTGTCCACGGCCTTTTACCTTGTAATAATAATCTACTGTATCCCAACCAAGTCCATTAGGCTCTTTGTACAACTGACACAAAAACCAGGCCACTTTTCTTTTAACAAAGAGCTCATTAAGACCTATCATACAACCCTACTTTGTTGAGACTGAAGAGACTTTGCTGTCAAATATTTGTGATTAATCTTAACTCTAAAGATGATCTTGTGAGCCACATTATCAAACTGCTGACTCCTGGAATATTTTATCCTTTGTCTCCCTCACTGACTGTTCTTGAACATTGAGAGACAAAATTGCAGCATCAGTTTTCTTTGTCATAAGATTGTCAGGATACATGAAAGACTGAGTAAATAATATATAGAAGACTTTACATTAGAGGGTAAACATACAGAGGTGGGTATTTAGGAGGATTGGAACAAACAAATAAAGTAAATGCCATTTTAGAAATGCATTGCTTTGAGAAAGACAATGTTTCTTAGATACGATTTTTAAAGTAAAGTACTGAATTGTTCAAATAAATTTAAAACAATTATGAACACATTTTACCTTTTGAAAGTGGAATTGTACAAGAGAAGGCTATGGGGATGCCCACAGCTGGGGTGTAAGAACAGAGTTGAACTCCAGGTTCTGTCATGTTTTGTATCCCTAAAGTTTAAAATATTATGATAGTCTATTATGACTATCACATGGATTGATAATTTTAAATGCATTTCTGTTTGTTTTGTGAGTAAAAAAAAAATTCAATGTGGCTATATTGGGAAAAGGGACAAATTGATCCAGACAACTGTCTAAGTCTATTTTGATGGAAGGGCATCCTGAGGTAAAATCAGAGTTTAAGTAGAGGACCACAGATACAAATGATCTGAACAACTAACCAGTTCTTGTTAAGGTGTGGTCCTACTCATCAGTGGCCCAGATATCCTTATCAGGGCTTCAGTCTCATCATGTAAGATAGCCTGACAAGTTGTTAAGATTGTGAAATATTTTCACAGGAGACAAGTTCCCCTTCTAGCTGAAGTCTTTTCCTCCTCCCATCATGAGATTACTGTAGACTCTCCAATTTTGGGGGTTAGGGGACAGTGTTTCAATAGTTTGCTTCAGAGACACAGGTGTCTCTTTAGAATATCCTTATTTCACTTTGAGAGTTACAAGTACTACTTTGGAGGATTCAAAAACCCCTTGCAAAATTAAGCACCCTTTTAAATTCTGTGAAAGTACCTCTCTTTCTATTGATTTCTAGTGAGTATCTTAGTACATTATTTCTAAGATAGATCTAAACAATGGCTACTACTTAGTCCTTTGAGTCCCTGGGGCAAATACCTGATTTGCCTGCTTATCTTTTGTGATTGTTGATAGTTTTAAATGTTTTTTCTCAAGGAACAATAGTATAGGAAAATGATTATGACATTATATTAAGTAAAAAAAATAGATACCAAGCCAGGTTTACAGTATGACCCAATTAATTTTGAAATATTAATAGAGAAATATGCAGATATTTATATACACTGAATGGCTTGTAAATGGATTATTTCCTGGCTTCACATATTGAACTAAATAAACAAACACCACTGGTGCCATGAAGTTAAAAAAAAAAAAACCTTTAGAAGATTTTCTGAAGGTAATGCATTCATGATCATCTCAACTCCATCATCCTGTCTTTTCTGACCTGACCAAACACACGTTTAATGAATTTGGCTCCGTTTCTTGATTTTTAATGAAGAAAATGTCATTAAGTATTCAAGAATGTAATATAATCAATATTTGGAAAGAAGACCAGACAGTTCATATAACAATTTGTAAGTCATTAAAACTGAACTTTAAGTATCATCATTTACAAAACTGTGTTTAACCATGCAACAAAGGAACAATCATGCTGCCCTTTTTCTGTTAGATCACATAGATTTGTTTTTTTATGTACACTCCTTTCTCCCTCTCTCATTATTTCTATATCTCACTCATTTGACCATCAAAGAGCCTCAAGTTTCTTTTCATAATTAAGCCTCTTCAACACTGGTTCCCCATGAATTCTACCATCTCTCCTACTCTGCTTGCCAAGGTATTCCCAGAGTTAGTTCCTGTGACAGAAATCATCGTACTGTGTTCATTATTAGAGGGTCATTTCTTAAACTTTTCTACTCACTAAAATGTATATTCTTATTTAATTTAAGAATATTACTTCTATGGTTTCTACGAAAGGACAGATTTCAATGGCTATAGTGTTATGTTTTTGGTGAGTGTGCATGTGTGTCCATATATATCTGTATGTTCCTTTCAGTTAAATGTTGGTTCATCACAGCCATTTTGTAGACTTCAATTTATTCTTTACATTAGCTAATGGACTTGAAAAGAAAATAAGCATGTTAAGAATCAGCTTGTTTTTACATGCATATTAAATATCAATGGTTTATTTTAGTGATATTAAAATGAAAGATAATTGTATATCATGAAAATTACATACACTTACTCATCCAATCCTTCATAATGTAGGTGTTAGTTTGAGTATTTGAAAACTGAAATGGAATTTGCCTGTAATACCACTACTTAGGAGTACCCATGTGATTCTAATTACTATAGAATAGAAAACCCCCATTCTGAAATAAAAAGATAATCACATTGTTGTACAGTTACCACATGTTGCTTTCTATCCTGTTTTTACCACTTTTTAAAAAAGTTAGCATACATTTATTAATTTATATCAAAAAGAACTTACATGCTTCCAAGCACACTAAGCTGTGACATACTTATCATTTCTTACAATGCATATGGGCACAATGCCCAGTCTTTGAAAATATATCATGAGTCTTTAAAGCAAGCACAATTTGGTATGACTGATTCATGGATTATGAAAGCCTATTATGTAGGCACTGAATATCCATGAATAAAATTTCTGTCTGGATTTCAGGAGACACTTGTGATGTGCAGTTCAATATAAAATGAAATTATGACTTTGACCAAATAGGAAATGCAGATGAAATCCCATTCTTTTTAATATGCTTTGATGGTAGAATATAGATGATGATGTCAAAGATCAAAATGTGAAGTGCATATTGTGGCAAGCAGAACATAGAATTGAATGTCTGAGCAACTATCAAAGATCAGGAGTGATTCATTACTTATGAAATATAATGAGTAACCAGTATTGTGTTTTATAGTAGATTGCATCATAGATTAAAGAATATTATATCATGGTATTCATAATCATAAAAAGTGAATAAAATAAAATACCAAACAGTTACAAATTGTTGATAAGAAAAATATTTGTGGATCAGCTTCAATATTCTTTTTATATTTTCCTTAATTTTCAAATTTTCTAAACAATATAGATGACTTTTCAGTCAGAAAATACAAGATATGTTCTTAATACAAATATGTGCATATAAGAAGGTTTTCAGTTATCTCACTTATTTCTCTTTTTATTATAAATATATTAATTAAATTATATTTAAACCATTTCCCTTCCTTCTCCTACCTTCATTTCTTTCCATATACTTTCCATCCTCTCAAATTTATAACACTTTTCAGTTATGTGTGTGTGTGCATATGAGCAGTATATAAATTTGAGCCACTGGGTCCAAACAATGTTGCTTGTATCTGTATGATTTGTGGGCTTAATATTTGGCATTGGACAACTACTTAGGGGCTAATCCCTTCTGAAGACTTCCTGTCTCAACAACCATTGATTATCTATAAATTTTACTTTGGGTGGGCAATGTGAAATGTCACCCATCCATGTTGGCCTGTCAATGGTATTATCGTGAGTAAAGTCTTGTTTAGGTGATCACATCCTTCATAGATTTAGCTTTAATATCATATCTAGGAGACAAAATTTGTAGCAAACTTCCTGTTTCTTTAGTTCTTGCACCCTCTTTCCCCTCTTCCTCGGTGTTCCCTGAATCTCAGATGTAGACATCATATTATGCATTTACCAAAGGAGAACAAAAATATCACGGTCCATTGTTCTCTAAGGTTTGAATGGTTTTCTGTAGTAGTCTCTGTGTTTTGATAAAAGAAGCATCTTTAATGAGTTGCTGGAGCTTCATTTATCTACAGGTATAAGAACTCATATTTGAAATGCAATTAAGAATTGAATAGGTTTCAAAAAGTGGTGGTAGTAAGTTTCCTCCCAAGAACCATGTTCTCTTTAGCCAGTGGTGTTTAGCTAGGTGCTTAGCTATGTACTGACATGATTTCTTTGCTTAGGGAGGATGCTTCAGATGAGATACAGCTTGAATTCTTTGAGTCCTGTATCCAAAGTAGATAGGTTCTTCAGCAGTAGGGACTTAACTTTACCCTCTGTAAAAAAAAAAAAAAGAAATAGCAGTATATATTGTCTAGGGAGTTTCTTGGACACCCCTAATCAATGACTCAAAAGGGTTTTCTCATACCTGATACTGAAATTTTGTCACATAATCTATGGCATTTGGGAAAAGCATTGTCATCCCAAATAGCTATAACTTCCTTTATAATATGTGGGGATATGAATATATGTACTTCTGAATGTGTGTATATACACATTTATACGTATTATGTGTAACTTAGGTAAGTATGAAATAATATGGTTTTTGTTGGTATTTAAAATATCTTTAATGTTATTTATCCCCTCTTGCCCTTACTCTCTTTCACTTTCTGTGTTGTCTCTTCTGCATTGACCTCAATTAAAGACCCCCACTCTTTTCTGGTTTCTCCCATTTTATCACCTGTATACTGCCATTCCTTTCTTAGAGCTCCTTTCCCATCTTTCATGACGTCTTTTTTACCTTCCTTGTTCGTGAAATAAAAATATAAAAGTAACACAAACAAAAACATTAATGAGCTCAATAAACACATAACACTCTAGTGATAAGTATAACTATTAATAACTCTCCAATTAAAAGATATGATAGCTAAATAAGCATACCCATCTTTCTGTAGTCTACAGAAACTCACTTTAAAAACAGACACCAGCATAAAGGGAAAGGATAGGTAAAGTAAATGTAACAGGAATAAGGCACATGTAGATATCCATGTAATTGATGAAATAGACTTCAAACTAAAACTAATTCTAATTCAGGAACAATCAAGCAATAAGACATTTCACATACTTAAATATAAATTACCAAACTCTGGAGCAGTCGATTTCAAGTAAAACAAAATAAATTGTAATTAAAATCACATATTACAACAAATCCAGTAATAGGAGGTGATTTCAGCATCCCACTTTGCCAATCAGAAGGTCATCTGAAACATATATAAACAAAGAAATATATAATTAAATGACAGCATACATCGAATAGACCTAACAAATATCTACTTCACTCAAACACCAAAGAATACTCATTCTACTTAGCAACCAGTGGGAGGATCTTTAAATTAGTGTACATACTGGGAAAGAGGGTAATCAAATAACAAAAGCTTCTAAAAATATTGAAATTAGTCCATATGTCCTATCTGACCATAATGAACTAAAAGCTAAAATTGAATCAACAAATCTCTAGTAAGTACACAAACCTGTGAAAATTAAATAATTAACTACTAAAGATTGAATAGATCAAAGAAAGAAAAATAAAATGTCCAACTTAGTGAAAATTAAAATACAATATAAAATACTATGGGACACATTAAAAGTATTCTTATGTGGAAAATGTATAGATATAAACTCCTATATTGAAAATTGGGAACAGCCCATCTGACCATAAAAAACAAATGGATAATGAATATCTATATTTACACCATGGAATATCACTCAAATATTTAGAAAATAAAGAAAATAGAAATAAATTATTAAAATTTTAGGTAAATGAATGGAGATAGAAAAAATCACGCTAAGTGAAATAATACAGATGTAAAAAGACAAATATGATGTGTATTCCCTTATATGTGGGTATTAGCTGTTAAATCTTCAAAGAGCTGACTAATATCCATATAACCACAGATGTTGCATCCAGAGTAAGGGACTAGGATGAAAGGAATGATCTTTCTAGGAAAGGTATATAGGACAGATAGCTATGAATGGGGGTGGTATTAGGTAAGCCTGGAATAGGAAGATTAATGAGAGGAGGAATAAAGAAGCAGTAGGTGATGGCAGAAATCAAAGGGGTTCCTGATTCATGAAAGAGTCTGTGAGATAGTCTGCAGGATACAGAAGAAAGTGACTGAACTGTCTTTGAAATTTCCAGCTTCATGGAAATATCTGCTAGATACTATGGGCCTGTAGGCTGAAGAAAAACTTTGGGTGACTGTCCAGGCAGCGAGATGTCTCTGTCATTTCTAGAGTTTTGGAAGTTGCTTACTTCTTGTTTAATTACTTAATATTATATTCTTCTGGAGTCTATGATGGAGTTTAAGAATGGTTATAGTTATATTTTTCCTTTATAAAAGATAAAATAGATATAAATATTGTAACTGTAATTCTTGCTTGATAACTGTTTTGTTACATGTAATTTTACTATGTTAAAATGAAAGCCTTTCTTTTTTGTTTAAACAGAAAAGGGGAAAATGGTGTAGGAGGGTCTTCTTTCTATGTGTTGCTTTCCTTGGTCAAATAAAGAAACTGCCTTGGCCTTTTGATAGGGCAGAACTTATATAGGCAGGGAAGACAGAACAGAATTATGGGAGGAAGAAGGCAGGCAAAGAGCCACCCACCATGAAGCTACCAGGTCAGAAATGCTGAATCTTTCCCGGTAAGCCATGGCCTTATGGTGACATACAGATTATTAGAAATTGGTTGAATCAAGATGTGAGAATTAGCCAATAAGAGGCTAGAGCTAATGGGCCTGGCAGCAATTTAATTAAAACAGATCTCCGTGTGATTATTTCAGGGGTTAAACTAGCCGGGCAGGCCAGAACAAGGAGCCCGCACATCTTACTACACGTTTGGAATTATGAATAATAAAGTTATTTATTTAGGGAAACTTACAAATCACTGTCCTAGATGACAGTCCTCTGTGTGAACAGGAACATAGTCTAGCAGTCAGAAGCAAGAGCCAGAAGCAAGAGAGTGAGTGCATGTTTACAGCTGCATTTACAGTATAAGAAACCATCCCCAAGTGGGCTCATATCTTAAATACTATTGTCTGAAAGAGTGGAAAGTGCTTCCACAGCACTTACCTCTTTCTTTAAATAAGAGAGTTCCAAACCCAATACAAAACGAAATACACCAGAAACAAATATCAAGTATAATTAGAATTACATCCATCATAAACAATATTAAGCAAGGAACATATGCTAAATGTTTTAATAAACATTCTATTCTAAGGAGTCTAAGTCTTATATAGGAAATGGCTTGGCTAGATTATAAGAGGACAGTAACTACAACTATCTAATCTTCAACCTCATTAAAGGCCTGAGAAGGGAGATAATATTACTTGATCAGGCAGGAAGTACAATCAAGTAGCTGCCAAAGTGAGCAATGTATAAGGGAGACAATTAGCTATCCAAGCAATCACTCAAAGTCTCATTTGCAATGTTGAAGCAACCAACTTTGGCTAAGGCCTAGTATAATTGACAGACAATTTTCAGAAGCAGGAAAATTTTCAGAACCTTCTTACCCTGTCTTAGCAAGATTTGACAGTATTTTTATTTGTGTCCTGTTTATCCATTTCTTGATACCATGTACTTGGTCAGTGGTTGAGGTATGGGCAATTTTTTTCCCAAAGGCCAATGGTGCCAAGAAGAAAACAAACTCCAAGTGGAATGTCTTTGGTGCTCAACATTCTCTCAGAAGTAAATTGGTGCTGTCACGAGCAATCATGTCTCATGTCAACAGAACCCTAAGTTATTTAAATGCCATATTCTACAGATCTTTGAAGTGGTTGAAGATTACCTATCTGGACAGAATACAATCTCTATGTATCTAAAGAAACTAAATACAACAAACATGAACAACTGTTGACCTATAATATTTAATACATGTATAACATAAAGACTAAAAATTCATGTCAAAATATTAAATAATGTATCAACAAATGTGTAACAAATGAGGACAATGACCTCAAAATGTAAACAATGTATAAGTATCTTGATAGAGGTAGGAGTAATATATAATGCGATATGAAAATATACCCTAAAAGTTGTATCAACATACAAAATGTCCTAAACAGAGGAAGAAGCATGTATATATACAATTTGACAGAATAATTTTGCACAGGTATACAAATATTATAAACAGAATTAACAAATATAATGTGAACTTGTATCAATATACAAAAAACTATACCAATGCAAATTATTCATAAATAATGTCTCACAAAGTATTCACTCTCTTACCAACTATTATTATCCCTTTTTAAAAGAACAAACATAGTTTCCACCCCAACCCTCTACCTGATAGAAGAAATAATCAAGAACCCCTAAACATTGTTCCCAACCCTTAGGACAAACTTCTTTGGTATAGGAGGCATCATCCTCTACAATTGCTTCCCACTATTATGGGGGTGATATTCTCTTTACAGGATCCTTCAAAATTAAAGTGATGGTTAAGTTTCAAAATTACTATATAGTATAGTTACAAATAACTTCCGAGTAGTCAACTGGGTTTTTTCAAAGTTCTTATTTGGAGTTCTGGCCAGAACGTCATGAGAAGGCACACCATTTCAGCAGCTGGTACCCCAGAGAAACAGTCTTATAGTAGTGCTATCGGCATCCTGATGTCACCTCAACCAGGAGTTGTTGCTGTGGGGACCCATCTTCTTAAACATATATATGATTAAATATATGTGTATCCAGTACCTGACCTAATAATCCATATTTCTTTTTCTAGATGATCCTTAGTGGATAGTTATTTTTCCTTCTGTCAGCATTCAAATATCCAGGGTCTCTTGAATTTTTGAAGATGTGTATTTTCCTGTAAAGATATGAGCAGAACCCTGCCCCAACTCTATGTGCTTTCCTTACTACCTGTATGGTTGTCAACATTGTGGGTGAGCTGTCATTTTTGTTTTTCAAGAGGTTTGTCCTTTTCAAAATGAATCTTTATTAATTTTAATGGTATCCATAGTTTTTCTTCTCCTGTGGAAACAAGTTCTGGTTTCCATTGTGAGGTCAACACATTCTTGAAATACACTGGTTGATTCAATTCAAAAGTTTTCTTCCATTATCCAATGACTCTCTGCTGCTTTTATTCCTTTCTCATTAGCGTTAAGAAAATTTAAGGTTAATAAAGCATTATACAAACTATTTCTGGTGGTATTTTTCATCCCTTTCTGTTTATTCAGCATATCCTGTATAGTAATATTTGACCTTTCTATAACTGCCTGACATGCAGGATTACTTGGTATACCTGTAATATGCTTTATATTGTAATAGGCAAAAAATTTCATTTTTAGATGTGTATGTTGGACCATTGTCTATTTGTGCAGGAATGCCCATAACTTCTAATAAATGCATGATTACTGAACCAGCCTTTTCTAAGCTCAAGGCAGTTGCTCATTGAAAACCCGAATATGTGTCTATGGTGCGATGTACATATTTTAATGTACCAAATTCCAAAAACGCATCCATCTGCAAGATCTCATTCCTTAGAGTACAATTTGGGTTACTCCCTGCAGGCAACAGTGTTTGATTATAGAAAGAGCAAGAAGAACATCTCTTTATAATCTCCTTAGCTTGTTGTCATGTAATAAAAAATTCTTCCTTTAAACCTTTGCTATTGCCAGGATGTTTTTTTTAATAAAATTCTAAGGCCTACAACATGCTTCCAATCAATAATTGATCAATTTCTGCATTACCTTGTGCTAGAGGACCTGGCAGACCAATACGGGATTGGATGTGTGTTATGTATATAGGACAAAGTCTATTACTGACTATGTCTTGCACATAATGACATAATGAATAATAAAGTCAATTCTGTATCATCTGGTGTAACTTCAGCAATTTCAATATGCAAGGCAATTCTTTCTATGTATTGTGAATCAATAACTATATTGAGAGGTTCTTTAAAATCCCTTAGTACCATATGAATTGTGTGTAATTCTGCCTCTGGACAGAATTACAAGGGCTTTGTTCCACCTTACTTATTTCTTCTGATTTGTAACCTACCTTTTCTGATTTATTTGCATCAGTATAAAATGTACGGGCTCCAGTTATTGGTGCATCATATACACTTTGAGGAAGAATCCAAGTTTTCTTTATAAGGTTAAGTCTATCATTTTTGGGATAATCGCTATTAATTTCTCCAAAAAAATTAGCATGAGCCCTTTGCCAGGGTTCATTGTCTGCCTATAATTTTTTTATTTCATCAGCAGAAAAGTCATTATAATCTCTGCTGGGCCTATACCTGCTAATTGATGAAGTATCAATTTACCTTTTATAATTAATTCAGAGACATTTTCCAATAAGTTTTTAATTTTTTACCTGGTTCATGTGGTAAAAAGATCCATCCTATGATAATATCATTCCTCTCAATAAAATTCCTGAAGGATAAATTCTAAAAGGCAATATGACTAGAATACAATTAAGATTTGGATTTACCCTATCCACATGTGCCTTCTGTAATTTCTCCTCAACAATAATCAATTCCTCTTCTGCTTCAGCTGTTAATCCTCTGGGACTATTTAAGTCCTTATCACCATCTAAAGTCTTATTCAGATGAACTATCAGGTCAGGTGTTATCCCAACAAGCTGGTCATAGACTGGAAATGTCTCCCAATAATCTTTTAAAGTCATTGAGAGTATGCAACTGGTCTCTCCTAATTTGTGTTTTTTGTGTTCTAATCTTCTGCAACCTCTTCTGTAACCTAGGTAATTAACAGAATCTCCTCTTTGAATCTTTTCAGCAGAAATTTGTAATACCCATTTAGGCAAAACTTTATTTCTTCAAACATCCTTTCTAAAGTATCTGTATTTTAATCAGATAACAAAAGGTCATCCATGTAATGGTACATTATAGGCTTGGGAACTTGCTTACATATTATTTCTAATGGAGTTATGACAAAGTATTGGGAAAAGGTAGAGCTATTGAGCATTCCCTGTGGGAGGATGGTTCATTGATATTTCATAGTAGGCAAAGAATTATTATAAACAGGCACTGTGAAGGCAATTTTTTCTCTATTCTTTTCTTGTAAAGGTATAATGAAGAAACAGTCCTTTAAATCAATAACTATGAGAGGCCATCCCTTTAGTAACAGAGAAGGCCGATCAATTTCAGATTGTAGAGGGCCCTTATGTTAAATTACATTATTGACAGCTCTTAGATCTCTCAACATTCTCTATTTACCAGATTTCTTTTTAACAACAAATATAGGAGAATTCCAAGGACTGGTTGATTATTCATTATGATGTGCATCTATTTGCTCTTGTACCAGCTGTTCTAAAACCTGCAGCTTTTCTTCAGTTAGTGACCATTGCTTAACCCATAATAGTTTCTCAGTTAACCATTTTTAAAGGTAGGTCTGTTGTTACCTCTAATGGTTTGCTAGTTGCAGGGCCATTAATACCTCTGAAGTTTTATCAATTGTTTTGTGTTCTTGTACACCCCAAATGGCTGGTGACCATCATCTATAATATCTTCTAATATTTTCCCAATAAACATAGGTTTGGGGGGCTGCATGAATGTTAATCTGGTTATTCCATTGTCGCAATAAGTCATGACCCCACAAATGTACGGCACTATTAGCTATATATGGCTTCAGTCTTCCTATTTGCCCTTCTGGCCTGATGCATTCAACCCATCTTGTGCTTTATTTTACCTGAGAAAGGGTTCCAATTCCAAGGAACTGAACACCTACCTCTTGAAGAGGCCTATTCAGATGCCAAGATTGTGGAGTAATGATACTTACATCCATACCCTTGTCTAGTAAGTCTTCAAGAAAAATTCCATTTACATATACCCTTAGCTTTAGCATTTGATCATTTTTATTATTAATATTTTATTTTACTATTTTAAAAATACCAACCCAAATTCTAACTACCTGCTCTCCTTCCACTCCCTCCACACACCTTCCCATCCCACATCCCTCCAATCCTAAGAAAGAGCAAGGCACCTTGTTCTGTGGAAAGTACAAGGCCCTCCCTACTACATCTAGGTTGAGCATGGTATACACCAAAAGAGAATAGGATCACAAAAAGTCAGTACATGCAATAGAGACAATTCCCAGTGCCACTGTCAGTGGCCACTCAGTCTGCCCCAAATTTCAACCACATTCAGAGGGTCTAGTTTAATCCCATGCTCATTCACTCCCAGTCCAGTTAGTGTTGGTGAGCTTCCATTATCTCAGGCAAACTGTCTCAGTTGGTGAACCCCTCAAAATATTGACTTCCTTGCTCATATTCTCACTCTTTCAACTATTTAAATGGACTTTGGGAGCTCAGTCCAGAGCTCCGATGTGGGTTTCTGCCTCTGTTTCCATCTGTTGTTGGACAAAGGTTCTATAGTAATATTTTAAGATAATCATCAGTCTGACTACAAATCAGATACCCTCTCTTCTATTACTTAGGGTCTTATCTGGGGTCATACTTGCAGATTCCTGGGAATTTATCTACAGCCAGGTTTTTTGCTAACCCCATAATGGCTCCCTCAATCAAGGTATCTCTTTCCTTGCTCTCATATCTGACCTTCCTCCATCTCAACTTTCCAATTCCTTCAAGTTATCCTTAATCCTCACCTTCTCTCCTTCCTTCCTTCCACCCCTGCCCCCATGCTCCCTGGTCTTTGATTATTTACAGAAGTCTGGCAGAATGTACATTTCCTGTGTCCTGCTAGAGTTTTTGACTTATCTTCCACATTTATTCTATCATTCAGACCAGTATTGTTTTAACAGCAGGAATTAGATCTTTTAATTTTGCTGGTGAGACACATTCTCCACAGTAACTGGGAATGACAGGGCCATGTTCACCATGGAGACCTGCAAGAGTCCTCTCATGGCATTTCCCAATGGAATTGGGTTCGCTTGTCTATCTTTTGTTGACATACATTCATTGGTCCAATGTAGGCCTTTGCCACACCTCCTACATATACCTGAAGGCTGAGTCCACCTATTCCTGCCATTCCCAGAGGAGATATTATTCTGAGGAATCCCTTGTCTATAATCCCTTCTTAGATGTCCCATTTTACCATAATTAAAACATTTGGTATTTTGATGTTTTCTATTACCATTGGAAATTGCTTCTTCTACCCAAGCTTCAGTACCATAGTCAAGTGTCTCGACATTCATTGTATGTAAGACCCATACATCCATGGGTCTGATCTGATCTTTAAAGGTCCAAGGATACTTTTGTATTCAAAGTTGACATTTTCAAATTCCAAAGATTCAATTATTATACATCTAGCTTCTGTGTCAGTTACCCCTATTTGTACAGTCTTAGTTAGTCTTTGTAAAAAGTCACTAAAAGTTTCTCTCTGACTCTGTTTAACCCTAAGATATGATTTCAAGGAAAGAGATTTCCTACTTCCTGAATCCTGTCCCAAACCTTTAAAGCTGCTGTGCTACATAAGGACAAGGTGTGTTTATCATAAAGAGCTTGATTCTGAGGATCAGAGTAAAGTCCCACTCCTAGGATTTGATCTAGGGAAATCTCAAGACCCTTTGCTTTTTCCTGTTGCTCTAAAAGTATAGCCTCTTCCTTAAAGAAGCGCCTCCAAAGTAACTGTGGTCCACTTTCTAGGACTGCTGAGATTAACTGAGTCCAGTCTTTTTTTTAATTTATTTATTTATTAAAGATTTCTGCCTCCTCCCCACCGCCGCCTCCCATTTCCCTCCCCCTCCCCCAATCAAGTCCCCCTCCCTCATCAGCTCGAAGAGCAATCAGGGTTCCCTGACCTGTGGGAAGTCCAAGGACCACCCACCTCCATCCAGGTCTAGTAAGGTGAGCATCCAAACTGCCAATCAGAGCTGAGTCCAGTCTTGTGGCATTGCTTTGTTACTGCCAGCCCACATTTGGACCATTTCCCTAACAAAGGACAAATGTAGTTCATAAGTTACAATTGCTTGTTTAATTTCCTTCAGATAATTTATATGTATAGGCTACCATAAATATTCTTTGACAACTTTAGAGTACTTGGGGCCAGATACTCTTTCTGATGTTATTACTGGAAAGGCAGGCAGAATTCTAGAGACACTATCCCAGAGGTTTTCATGTACTGATGAAGCTAAATTTTGTACTCTGAGCAGAGTGGAGGATGTATATGCAATCAGAGCCGGGGATCCTAAAACCAAATGGTTAGGCATAAGATGATGGTAGAAGTCACAAAATAATCCCACACCAGTTCAGAATTATGAATAATAAAGGGTTAGTTATCTAAGGGAAACTTACAGATCACTATCTTAGATAACAATCCTCTGTTATCTAAGAGTCTGGCAGCTGGAAGTACAAGCCAGAAGCAAGAGAGCGAGCACAAACTTCACAGCTGCATTTACAGTATAAGAGACCAAACCCACGTGGGCTATTATCTTAAATGCTATTGGCTGAAGGCATAGAATGTGTTCCCAAAGTAAGTAGGAAATGGGATACAGGGATGTACAGCTAAAACTAATGATCAGATGAGGGATCATAGGGAAACCTAACACAGTAGAAACTTGTTAATATATATATGAACAAAATTTATGTCCTGACAATGCTGAAGCATACATGAGTGGTTCTGTTGAACTTGTCCATATTGTCTAAGTTGATGAGGATGAATGATCAGGTCTCTTCCTCAAGAGGGCAACATATGTCTTTACAGATGGTTGTGAGCCACCATGTGATTGCTGGTAATTGAACTCAGATATTTTGGAAGAGCAGGCAGTGATCTTAACCACTGAGTCATCACTCCAGCTATGTATATGTGTGTTAAGTAGATATGTACATAAATGTATATATGTGAGATATATATATATATATATATATATATATATATATATATATATCATCAAATGATGAGGGAAAGTCACAACTAGACATTTCTCACTACCCAATGAAGCTTCCAGTGACTGAAATAGTTTACAGGTAATTGAGTTACTGGATAGAGGAGTGCCAAGGAAACCTATAAATAGGCCAGACTATTGCCAAGACATTGGTTGCTCTTCACAAACTGATAGCAAAGCCCTATTACTAAAGACAATGCCTATATAACACATTAAACAAAGAGAAGTCAAATAGAACTAGAACTTTCACTCCTAACTAGTGTGCATGGTACTCCTACCTACTGTTCATGGTACTCCTACCTAGTGTTCATAGTACCAAAAGGTAGTCTGCATGCTACAAGAGGAGAAAAATAAACACCAACATATCTACAAACATACAATCTACAGTGATGACCTGCCTTCATAATAAACTGTAGTAATAGTCCACACACATTGTGGGAGTAACCGATTATTATCTTTTTGAATTGCAGGTGATGAAACCCATGTCTGACACTGATCAAGTGACCAAGAACCTGAGACTACATAAGCCATGGGCCTAGGGGAAAAATCAAATATTCTTATTTTGCTACTGATCTACAGAAATTAAATTGCCCTAAACAATATTCTATTGTAGCCATAAATCAAAAGATCCACAAAAGAGCAATGTGAAGAAAAGTGAGAGATTTTGAAATAATCAGTCCTAAACATGATATCTCCATCAAACCCTTCCCTGTAGAACTCAGGGAGCTATGTTGAAGACAAGGCAAAAAGATTATCAGAGTTAAAGGGGAAGGATAACAAGGAAGCTAAATATACCAGATCCCACAGAACTAACACAAATGAATTCACAGAGATTTTTGCAGCATGCATAGTGCCTCCACATGTTCAAATCAGACATGGTTCTAGTGCTGAAAATGACAAGCAGACAGGATCTCTTCCACTTAACCAAGAAGCTCTCTCTTTTTGGCAACCGCTTACAATGGAAAAGTTAGTTTTACCCAAACAATGGAGTCTCATTGGTTATATAAACCATACTTAAGAGTAGGCCCTATGACTTTAGTAGATGGTCAACATATAAGGAACTCAATGGTTATCTTGTCTCTAATTGATTTGTTGGACATTTTTTATCCTACTGGACTTTTGCTTGCCTAGTACATCTTTCAATTTTGGGTTTTTGGGGTGATGGTGGTAGTGGTCATGGTAGTGGTGGTGGTGGTAGTGGTAGTGGTGATAGTGGTGGTGATAGTGATGGTGGTGTTGATGGTAAAGGTGAGTGTATGTGCTTGTACTTGTCTATTTGTCTGGGGGGGGTTGTAGTTTTTTACTTTCTCTTTTAATTATGGTTTGTTTTTTATTTGCCAGTTTATTTTCTAAGGACAGAGAAAGAAAAGTAAGTCATGCACTGGGATGAGTGTGGAGTGGGAAGGGTCTGGCAGGAGATGTGGTGAGGGAAAAACATGATCAGAATATATAATTTGAATTTACATGAAAATAAAGAAAAAGAGAAAGGTTATCCTAATGATATTTTTAGGAAACAAAATTAACACAATTAAATGATTTAATAATGCAACTAATAGGTTTTCAAAAATGAGAAGAAATCCAACACAATTCCAGAAGAGAACAAGAAACAATATTAACAAGAGGGGTTATTAATGAATAGAAGCAAAGAAAACAATGTAAAGAATAAATTAATATATGAGCTGTTTCTATGAGAAAATAAAATCAACAATCTGTGGACCACTGTGGTTGTTTAAAGAAAATGACCCCTAAAGGACGTGGCACTATTAGGAAATATGACATTGTGTGTGGCATGAGCTTTGAGGTCTTCTATGCTCAAGCTACTTCCAGTGTCACAGTTTACTTCCTGTTGCCTTTGAATCAAGATGTAAGGATTTTTAACTCCAGCAGCATATCTGTCTGTATGCTTCCTTGCTTTCTGCCATGAGAAACAATGAGTAAACCTCTGAAATGTAAGCAAGTCACCACAATTAAACATTTTTCTCTATAAGAGTTTCCATGGTCATAGTGTCTCTTCATAGCAATAGAAACCCTAACTAAGATAGAAGTTGGTACCAAGGACTGGGATATTATTGTGATAGGAATAGCCATTCTTTTATTTAAAAGAATATGTCCTTGGGCTTCCCACAGGTCAGGGAACCCTGATTGCTCTTCGAGCAGATGAGGGAGGGTGACTTGATCAGGGGAGGGGGAGGGAAATGGGAGGCGGATGAGGGGGGGAGGCAGAAATCCTTAATAAATAAATAAATTAATTAATTAAAAAAAATTATGTTTACAAATCAAATCCAAGAAAACATCAAAAAGATCATCCACCATGACTAAGTAGGCTTATTGATTTATGTTTATTGAACCATCTCTTCATCTCTGGAATAAAGTCTACTTGATCCTGGGGGGGAAAAAAAAGAATATGTACCTTCGAACTGTGGATTACAAAAGTAATTGAATGCTTTGTTTAAGTATTGTTTAATTGGCCAACCCTAATTTACATATCTAATTTTAGGAAAGCCAAGCTTAGGCAATGAAGGAAACCATCAAAAGCAGAAAGCTTGTGAAGACATAATTGATAAGAGAGCCATGCTCCAGCCCCAACAAGCAGCATATCTTGGCAACTTTGGCCACATGGTTCTGGCTATAAAGTCGAGGACAGAAGAATGGCATTATGGTACCTTCCTCCACTATTAAGGAAGATCCCTGAGGCCAGACATATATCAGGGGTGTTCCTGAATGGAGGACAAGAAAGGCCACAGTGGAAAGCTGTGAAGGTAAAGCCTGGGTTGTCTTGAACACCCTAAGATTACAAAGATTCCAGGGTTTTGAAATACGTGCCAAGAAAAGCTGCCAACAGGGAGTAGAACCAGACCAAAAGAAAGAAATGTGTTTTAGTTAACAAGTAATGGATGAGTGTCTAGACTTATCATATCAAAATGTTAAAAATATTTCATTAATTTTTGACAATGTGTTAAAATCATATTTACCTCTTTTCCAACTCTTCCCAGATTTCTAACTTTCCTTTATTTTTAATTTATGGAGTCCTGTGTATGCTGTGCATGTATTTTGAAGCATTTTTTGACCTGTTAATTCTCATGTCCTTAAGGAAAACTGATTCCCCTTTTCCCTGCAGTTATCAATTAACAATGGTTCCTCAACTTCACATTCAGCTTGTCATTCTAGGTTGGAAATGTTGTGTATCTTGTGGTTTCAAGATTTCCTGTTTGCCATCTCAAACTACTGTGAGTTCCTATGTTCAAATTTTCTATTGTGTCCAGGAAACAGTTTTGTTCTATTCATCTACCTGTTCTGCTCTCCTTTTCCATGATGACCACGCCAGAGTTTTTTAGTCTTTACAGAAAAATCAGTTGTGATTCTCTGCATTATAACCACATATACTGCAAAAAAGAAGCTTCTCTGATGAAAGCTGAAGGATGAATTAATCCATGGATATAACAATAAGTCATTAGGAATCAGGGTATCCATTTAACAGAATAGACGTAGTAAGTTATCCCCTAGTGTGCATGGCCAGTATAGTCACATGTTCTTGACCCTATAACCATACTAGGTAGGGGTACATCTTAGATCACAGTGGCCTCTCAGTGGTTTTCCTTAGTCCTAGAGGGAGACTATTCTTGTCTTTTATCCTGTCACACTAAAGCCAGAACAATATGGCTGGAGCTGTCTATATCTCCTGATGGATGGTGCTGGAACATTGCCTCTTTATTCAGTTATATCTTCATCAGATTTCTGTTTTTGTTTGTTTCCTTTACTGCTAAGCTTGACTGTCCTGAAACTTGCTCTGTAGATCAGGATGTTTTCAGATTATGAGGCCTCTTTTCCCACCCCAATTCACTCTTCCTCAGTTTCTGTTTAGAAAATGCCAGGTCTCTCTTGAGTATCAACAAAACATGCATATCAAGTTGCACCAAGCATATAAGCCCCCCATGTATTAATGCTATCCAAGGTGACCCAGAATTAGGGGTAGGGTCCAAAAAGCCAGTAAAACAGCCAGAGACAATACTTGTTCCCACTGTTAGGTGTCCCACAAGAGGATAAAACAACACATTTGTAATATACATATGTTAAACAGATAGACAGACAGATAAATAGATATGATATATATATATGCAAAGGGCACCTAGGTCAGTCCTATTCAGGGTCCCTATTGTTCCCAGTTGGTTCAGTCTCTGTGAGCCCATATGGGTCCAGGTTAATTGATACTGTGAGTTTTCTTGTGGTACCCTTGATCTCCTCAGCTTCTACAATCCTTTCTCCCTATATTCTGCAGGATACCCCAAACCCAGTTTTGGGTGTGCATCTGGTTCCATCAGTTCCTGGATGAAGCCTCTCTGATGACAATTGGCTAGGTACCATCTGGTAACAGGAGATGACTAGGTATCCACTATGACTAGGAGTCTTAGCTAGGATTATCTGCATAGGTTCCTGGGAAATTATCTTTCCCCAGATTTTTACCTCACCCTAAAATATCCTCCAATTTTCAGTTGTCTTGTTTAGTATTCTCCTCATCCTCCCCTATCCAACCTGATCACTCATGTTCCTTCCCCACCTGCCCTCAAATCTACTCACAAAATCTCTTCTATTTTCCCTTCCCAGGGAGATCCAAAAGTTCCCCCATGAACACTCCTTGTTACTGGCTCTGAGTATTGTAGCATAGTTATCCTTTAATTTACAATCAATATACATTTATGAGTCAGTACATACCACATTTGTCTTTTTTGATCTGGGTTACCTCGGGATGACTTTTTTTTAGTTAAATCCATTTTCCTTCAAATATCCTGTTGTCCTTATTTTTAACAGCAGAGTAATACTGCATGTTTTCTTCATTCATTTCTCAGTTGAGGGACATCTAGGTTGTTTCCCGGTTCTAACTATTACAAATGAAGCTTTTATGAATATCATTGAGCAATTGTTCTTGTGGTATGACTGTGCACCCTTTGCATATATGCCCAAGAAAGATGTAACTTGGTTTTGTGGTAGAATGATTCTCATTTTTCTGAGGAAACACAACACTAACTTCTAAAGTGGCTGTATAAGTTTTCATTCTCAAAAGCAATCAAGGAGTGTTCCCCTTATTTCACATCTTATTCAGCATGAGCTGCTGTTTGTGTTTTTTATCTTAGTTATTCTGAGAGGTGTAAAATGGACTCTCAAAGTCATTTTGATTTGCCTTTCCCTGAAGGTTAAGGATATTGAACCTCTTTTTAAATGTTTTTCGGCAATTTGAAATTCTTTTGTTGAGAATTCTTTTCAGATTTGTGTCCCATATTTTAATTGGATTATTTAGTTTGTTAATATCTAGTTTCTTGAATACTTCATATATTTTGGAGATAAACTGTGTAGGTTGGGGAAGATCTTTTACCTGTCTGTAGGCTTTTGTTTTGTCGTATTGAGGTTGTCTTTGTGAAAACTCTTTAAAAGCCCTATGGGCACTGGGTGATGATGGCACATGCCTTTAATCCCAACACTTGGGAGACAGAGGTAGGTGGATCTCTGTGAGTTTGAGACCAGCCTGACCTACAGGAACTGCTTCCAGGACTGGCTACAAAGCAACACAGAGAAATCCTATCTCAAAAAAACAAAAAAAAAGCACCACAGTCTGTTGGCCATCCAGTCCATGAGGACAAAGAGGCCGAAATGGTGACATATCCTGAGAGACAGCTTCAGTGAAGCACCTCAGCTTTATTCCAGAGTATAGTAGACATATAAGGCTAGAGATAGTACGTGGGGAGTCACCTCATTTGCATTACGTGGCCAGTTCCTATCACATAGCTGGATTAGTAGCAGAATGGTCCTATAATATAGCAAGAACATGTTACCTAATTATCATCAGAAGGGGAACATTTGCAGGGAACTGTGTCAAGGGTCATCATTTAGATAAGTCAAGCATCTGGACCTAAAGACATTCTTCAAATAAGGTTAGGTAGAGAAGAGGAAGTTCTTTCTGAGAGAGGTAGTCCTCCATATTGTGCTGAGCTTTGATAAAGCTGCCATGCCATGGTAGACTGTAACCTCTGACCATCAGAGTCGCCCAACAAAAGACAGAATATAATTGTGGCTGGATTACATTTCACAGGCTTAGTTCATTATTGTCCTTGCAGGAAGCATGGTGGTACACAGGCAGACATGTGCTGGAGAAGTAGCTGAGAGTTCTACATCTTGATCTGCATGTAGCTGGAAGTGAGGGAGACACACTAGGCTTGACTTGAGCTTCTGAGACCACCACCAACCAGTGACACACTTCATCCATCAATACCATATCTATTCCAACAAGGCCACACCTCCCGATGGTGCCTGTCTCAATTGGGACATTTTCATTCAAACTACCACACATTTATTAGACTGAGAAGCTATTTAGAAATAGAGAAAACCCTAGATAAAGAATCACGGGCCCTTTCAGCTTAAAGCCACAAGATAGAAAGGTCTGGGAGTGACTGGTGCCACAGGCATATACCCAGAGTCTTGAGAGCACCTGTAACAGCTTCAGTCCTTTTCAATACATTATAATGTTCCTTGTATTTGAAAAGCCTTCTCACAGCTTCGGATGTAGGATAGCTGTCTGTAAACCATGCAATCCTTGAAAGCACAATAAGTAATGATATGTTTTGGATACCTTATTAGAAATTCTGTGGGAAAAAAAATGCTTTCTATCTACTCACAGAGGTTGCTTGACTGAAAGACACCTAAGAAACATCTGACTTCCCGAAATTAGTTTAAGTTGTTTACCTCCTTAAAGAACTTCCCTGAAGGATGGATGTTTTATCTCCTTGCACATATGCTGTGTCTTGATGAGTTCTTCTCCAAAAAGGACAATGCTAACCACAGAGGAAAGTGCTACACAACTCTGTTATTATAGACTGTGTAGCCTAGAAAATTCACAGAAAATCTGTTTAGATGTTTATTTCTTCCTTTGTACAAGTAGAAAAGTATCTGACTCAGGGTTCTAAGATATCTACTCACGAGATGAAGCAGTAAAATTACTAAAGGTTTTCTTTTTTTAATTTTTTAAATTTTTTTTATTATTGAAAAATTTCCACCTCCTCCCCACCTCCCATTTCCCTCCCCCTCCCCCCACTCCTTTCCTTCTCCCTCTCCAGTCCAAAGAGCAGTCAGGGTTCCCTGCCCTGTGGGAAGTCCAATGTCCTCCCCACTCCTTCCAGGTCTAGGAAGGTGAGCATCCAAACAGGCTAGGCTCCCACAAAGCCAGTTCATGCAGTAGGATCAAAACCCAGTGCCATTGTCCTTGGCTTCTCATCAGCCCTCATTGTCAGCCATGTTCAGAGAGTCCGGAGCAGGGAAGTATATATCCTAATTAAGGGAGCCATCTTAGGGTTGGCAAGGGACTTGATTCTAGAGGTAATCCAAGGTATCCAGGGAGATGTCCCCAGTTAGTTCCTTGGGCAGCTGAAGAGAGGGAACCTGAAATGGCCCTATCCTATAGCCATACTGATGAATATCTTGCATATCACCATAGAACCTTCATCTGGCGATGGATCGAGATAGAGACAGAGACCCACATTGGAGCACTCCCAAGGTCCAAATGAGCAGAAGAAGGGAGAACATGAGCAAGCAAGTCAGGACCGCGAGGGGTGCAACCACCCACTGAGACAGTGGGGCTGATCTATTGGGAGCTCACAAAGGCCAGCTGGACTGGGACTGAAAAAGCATGGGATAAAACTAAAGGTTTTCTTATATCCTGGGTAGTTTGTAAGCTATAACACTGAATTTTATCCATACGTTTTCCAAGTTCTATATGAAAAACTTCAGTTTAAACATTCCAAAGCCCTTAAAATTTTAAAACTGCAGGTAAGTTCAGTGTCCAAAGAAGCATGTCTTTGAAATTGAATTGAAAGGGTATTTAGCAAGGTGTTGGTCTTAAAGAGAATTGAAGATGTAATTTGGTTTAGCTCCTTTGGCATTTGCAGGTGAAAACTACCACAAATTAATTAGCATGTCTTCATTTGCTTGAGGATGATTAATAATGCTCAAGCAAAACAGATTTTACATAATTCATCAGTCTGACATAGCCTAGTACCTCTGGAATTCTTAGAACTTCTAAACTGAGCTGCTCTGGGAAACTTTAAAACTAGCTGTGACAGGCTCTATTCTTCTAAATCCTGTTGTATTCTTCTTAAGTTAAAGCTGAAATCTAGCCACAGGATGAAGGCTGCTTTCTTTCAGGTTTAGAAGTAAATGCTGTAAACAAACCCTTCTTCAAGGAATGCCTTTGACTTGGTTTTCAATAATCCATTAACTTCACTTAAAAAATTATTCAGTTTTTTAATGGGAAGGTAAAACCATAGTGCACTCCTTTTCTTCCTCCAACCACTGGTCACTGTTAGCCATCAAAGAGTAGATCTGACCCATTAGATAAAAACAGAATTGATCTGAGATGAGTTTTGTCCATACTATCAAATGGGGGACCGATGCTGTTGCTGTATCTCCATGACAGAGGACTGGCCTGGCACACATGAGGCCCTGAACTCAGTTCCCTTTACCACTCCCCACCTACCTCTAAATAAAAATGGCATTACCCTAAACACTCCACTCTTAGAGTTCCACCGATGAACTTTGATTCACAGGGAGATATTGAAGATGAAATACTTTGGCATAATGACCGCATTCATCGGGAATGCTATCTTTTTAATTGTGAGCCCTTTCTTCTTGATGAATTTATAGACAGAAATGGAAAGAAACCCAGAAAATCTTATTGGCACTGCTAGTTGAAGACTGACTTTGCCACACTGAACTTCTCACTTTAGGAAATGGAAAACCTTCCTCACATTCTCTTCCTGGTAATGTTTCCACAACCTGCATTGGAATATTCAGAATTGACAAACGACAATTAGGATCCACAATTTTCTCTTCCACTCAAAACAAGATTATTCAGCTACTGTAAAGGTGACACTGTACCCTTGGTCATTGTATGGTAAAAATATATGGGTTTTATTCATATAGGAGATGCTTCACTTCAGTATTTACTTCTCTTTTTAACTTTTATTCATTTGTGTTTGTGTATGTGTGTACACCTGCAAGCTTACCTGCACACATGCACACATGCCACAACACAAGCACAGAGGTCATAGTAAAGCAAATAGGAATTAGTTCATTCCTCCTAACCATATGGGTCTTGGGATCAAATGGAGATAGTCAGATTGATGCCATGTGCCTTTACCAACTGAGACTTCTGGACCCCTGTTTTAACTCTTAAATGTACATTTCAATAGTCATAAAAAATTCAGAAGTAATACCATCCAATGCCACCTAAGGAGATGATGCTGTAAAAATAATGTACTACATGCAAGCTCCTATAAATCTCTACTTCACTTTGGGATCAGGGGTCAGTACTAGGAGTACTGCCATTTGTACTGCAATTTGTAATCATTTTAATCATTCTTGTGTAATTCTGTCTTGTTTAAACAGAATAATTGCAAATTCACAGAGTTAGAAGTTGGCAAATGAGAATTTGGAATAAGCCCACGCTGTCTAGACTTACTAATTTTAATTCCATCAAGGGAAGTGTGGCTCAGAAATTATAGTCTACAGCCCAAGAGTACTGATTTAAATCAAGAGGAGGGAGGGGGAAGTTCAGAGAGAAACTTATTATTAACTGTCCATCTGCAAGTTAGGTAAATCTCATTATTTCCACCTGAGTCCATCTGGCTGTGCTAAACTAACCACAACTCTAATCAAAGGTACATGGTAGCCTGCTGCCCGCCACAGCAAGTCAGACCTGACATCAGAATCCTTCTGCCCTCTGACCTGTGGGGTAGCCATGAGCAGTAATTAACATCCATTTAGTAGCTAGTCACTCTTACTCAGCTGCTTTCTGTCAAGTTCTAAGCAGACAGCTGCATACCCTGTGACCTAGGGCACTTCATCAGACCATTTCTGTCTCCAAGCAAACAAGTGATCTCAGTTCCACTTGTCCATAATACAAAGGCCATGACACCAAAGGGTCACTTACTACCATAAACAGTGTCTATAAGCCTTAGTTAAAGATGCCAGCACTAAGTAGGCTAGACAGAAATAGCAGTTCTGTCAGGGAGGCCTCAGAGTTCAGAATACCTAAATCATGCCAAGCAGATCTGATAGAAATATTGCCAGAACACACTTAATGTCAGAGAGTGACCCTCTTCTGCTTTCTAAACAATCGATACTATTCCCTAACACTGAAGCCCTGAACTCATGAGACTGTAATTTGAACTATTGAACACTGAAAAACCTAAAACCATTGAAATGAAGAAACAAATAGGTGTGCACTGTGCACATCTATGCAGTATCAAGTTTTTTTATTTGACCCACAGCCCAGCACCTGAAATATGCTAAATGCTCAGATACCCAAAGCTTAAATAAGCCACCAAGTGAATGGGGTAAATGAATTCCCATTTAATTGCTATGACAATTCCAAGCCATAATTCAGCTGTTTGGAAAGAAAGTAAGACCCTTTGAAAATGCAGCTTCTTATAGTAAGGCTATTACAGTAAGAGAAGTTTACTTTGGAACAACTGTCCTGACTCTAAAATCCACGCTAATTCCTTCCTTTGGAAGTCTAACCTATTAATGTATCACATGCTACTTTGGATGATGTCACTTACTATTAGAAGATCAAAAAAGATGGACCTTTTTCTAGTTTGGGTTAAACTCCCCAGACTCTCTTCCCTGACTTGATTATGGCAGTAATTATTATCTTATTTCTTTACATATAATTAGATAATAAGAGAAAAAAACTCAGAGTCATTATTTGGGGGAGACTTATTCCTTTTACTTCATTATCTAACATGCACCCCCTCATGAATGATAGTAGTATTTAACTTTTCATGAATTTCTTCTGCTGCTCATAGAGCAGCAGTTCTCAACCTGTGGGTCATGACCCCTTTAGGGATAAAATGACTCTTTCACAGGGGTCACTTAAGACCTTTAGAAAACACATATGTTTACATTACAATTCTTGACAGTAGCAAAATTATAGATATGAAGTGGCAACAAAAATAGTTTTATGGTTCTGGGTCACCACAGCGTGAAAAACTGTATTAAAACATCATAGCATTAGAATGGTTGAGAAATGCTGTCACAGAGGTTTATGCATCCAATACTAAGCTTATTTTAGCAAGCCACACTCTGGAATAGGGAAAAGTAAAAATCAGACTAAAGCCTCCTCCAACCTTTTTTTTTTAATGACCATCTTGATTCAGCATTAGAATGTCCAAGACACTATCCTGTGTTTTTAAGAAGTAATGTGCTCACAGTCTCAGCCCTGAAAGTTCTTCTCAACTTCCCTTTCTTCCCTATAGCTCTCCTTTCTGTTAGCGCCTGACTTTGAAGGACTTTCCTTTAGTGATCATCATCTGCCCAGTAGAGAAGGCTGACCTATGCTTGAAAGCTCTTGTCTATCTCTGCTATAGGTAGCAGAAGCCTCTGCCCTGAAGATAGATACCTGTTGTGTTCTGAGGTCTGCCTTTATTGGCCTTTAGAAACTAAGGACACTCAGCTGTTACTGTCTCTACTTTGCTCATTCAGCCTCCAGTCTCCTCCAAATGTCCTATTCTCCATCAAATACATGTACAACTACATGTCATTACCACGCACTGTGGATGAGAATTGACAGTCATTGGACTCAGAATTTTCCAGAATTTCAAAAGTAGATAACCAGGTTGTAGTGTCTGAGAAGGTCCTTGAACATATCCTGCTTTTAGACCTGTGTCCATTACATAGCCTTGGGAAAAAAAAGCAAAGATCTTTGTAGAAAGTAACAAACTGAGCCCACAACTTAACGTCATAAATCAGGTTAGCGTCATCTTCGATGAGCAGGAACAAAGCTCAAGCAATTGCCAGCATATTCATCTTATAGGAACAGGGAGTTCACTATAGGGACAGAAAAATAGCAGGAATCTCTATGGCATATCTCTCTCTAATTAACTATATGAGCAGAGGATGCAGACATGAGAGTTACAGAAGAGAAAAATGGATTGAAGGAACCATCTTCAAGTACATAGCTAAGATTCTCTAAATCAGATTCTCTTGCAGTCCTCTTCCCTCACTTTTCTGACTCTTCCTCCACCTTTTATGTCTTCCTTTTTTATTTTCTTTTCAACATTTTATCCCTGCTGCTTTGCTCTTTTAAAACTTGACAAGATAAATATCTCCCACAGCAAGCTCAAGGCCTCAGAGAATATTTTCAACACAGCCATTTCTAGACCCTGAATCTACAAAGGAAGTGCTGGCATGAGCCTTAAGTAGGCCAGCTCTACTCACCTCCAACTCTACTTAATCAGCTTTCTTAAATCTGGGTACAGAAAGCAAGAAAAACTTCCTCACCAAGCTTTTAACTCATCTTCAACCTGCCTACTTCTCAACAGTCTATGTGTAAGGTGAAATAAACAAATCCCCTTCACAAAGTCCCAGGGCTGGGTTCTGCAGTTTTCTTTCACATGAGAAAGAGATTTACACATTAATACCTAGGGCCTTCTATCCTTGGCTCCTTGAGAGAGAAATAGGTCAAAGGGTTTGTGGTAGCTAAAATGTAGTTAGTCCTTGCTATAGGCGGGGCATGGCAGTTTATAAATTTTATCTCATTCAGTCCTCACCATGACCCTAGAACTGGAGATTTCCACCCTGAGCTGCAGCAAGAGAACAATGAGTACCCACTGAAGACAAAATCTAAATCTAAATTTTGTTGGCGATGTTCTTTGTATTGTTTTGATGTTTGTGTTTGTTTGCTTGCTTGTTGAGACAGGGTCTCACTATGCAATCTTAACTCCCTTATTAAATGGAACTCATTATATTGGCAAAGATGGCATCAAACCTGAAGCAGTCCTTCTGCCTCTGTCCCTTGAATACTAGAATTATAGATGTATAGCAACCATACCCGACTCCCCCCCTCTCTGCCTTATGGATGTCACTTTTTAGCCTAAACTGGTTTTGGACACATGGAAGACCTTAATCACTGGAGTGCTGAGATTATAGGCAGTAACTTCAGTGGCCAAGTACTTGTAAGCATTCTTACTTCTAAATTTGGGTTAGCACTATACTGAGCTAATTATTTTCCCACCTTTCCTGAACCCAATCTTACCTATTTTTCTCAGAACAAAACAGCTGAATTCACAATGCAAAAAACATTAAATCATAACAAAAACTCTGACTTGTTCCTTATATATTTGACCTCATGCCCCAAATTAGATAACCAACAAATCAGAGCTTATTTAATATACTTGGAAATCATTGCTACAGAGTTGGTATTGAAAGCAAATAAGTCTTGAGGAAGGTTGTTTCCTAATTTTCTGAGAAATCGCCACAGTGACATCTAAAGGGGTTGTACCAGCTTGCAATCCCACCAGCAATGCAGAAGTGTTCCCTTTTCCCTACAACCTCTCCAGCAGAAGTCGTCATCAGTGTTTTTGATCTTGGCCATTCTTACAGGTGTAAGATGGAATCTCAGAGTTGTTTTGATTTGCATTTCTCTGATGACTAAGGATGTTGAACATTTCCTTAGTGTCTTTCAGCCATTTTAGATTCCTCTGTTGAGAGTTCTCTGTTTAGGTCTGTACTCCATTTTTTTTTTTTATTTATTTATTAAGGATTTCTGCCTCCTCCCCGCAACCGCCTCCCATTTCCCTCCCCCTCCCCATCAAGTCACCCTCCCTAATCTGCTCGAAGAGCAATCAGGGTTCCCTGACCTGTGGGAAGCCCAAGGACTGCCCACCTCTATCCAGGTCTCCTAAGGTGAGCATCTAAACTGCCTATCACATGTACTCACTCATAGGTGGTTTTTAAACATAAAGCAAAGAAAGCCAGCCTACAAACCACAATCCCAGAGAACTTAGACAACAATGAGGACGCTAAGAGAGACTTACATAGATATAATCTACATGAGAAGTAGAAAGTATAAAAAGACAAGATTTCCTGAGTAAATTGGGAGCATAGGGACCTTGGGGGAGGGTTGAAGGGGGAAGGGGAGAGGCAGGGAGGGGAGCAGAGAAAAATGTAGAGCTTAATAAATATCAATAAAATAAAATAACCAAAAAACAAAAAATGTAAAAAAAAAAAAAAGTGAAAGCAAATAAGTAAAGATAATTATCCAAAAGATGAGATAAGGAAGGAAAGGGCAAACTTTGAGGAGATAGTTTAAGAAGAAAGAATGAAGTCACAAAATTATTCAAAGACTAGGAAGCATTAGCAGAAAAAGAAGATGGGAATATTAATAGATTATGAATAGCATCTAAGACAGTGATTATCAACCTGTGGGTAGTGAATTTTGGGGGGATTGAAAGTTCCTTTCTAAGACCACCAGAAAATGCAGATATTTAAATCATGATTTTAACCATAGCAAAATTACAGTTGTGAAATAGCAACAAAAGTAATTTTACAGTTGAAGGTCACCACAACATTGAGGAACTATACTAAAGGGTTGCAGCATTGGGAATGTTGAGATCCTCTGGCCTAAGAGATTTTAGATGACAGGGTCTCTAAAAATAGTAGTTAGTGCATAGAAAGTGCTCTCAAATATTTTGAATGTTCACTTAAATGTAGTAGAAAATAGTATGAAACTGAAAATTAAAGTAGGAACTGATATTTCACATGTGACCCTTGAAGTAGATTTTTCAATGAAAGGATTGATAGATATAAGACTTTAGGGAATAAAAGAGTGAACAGAAGACAAAATTTAAAGCAATGAAAAAATATAGTAGTTTCCTTACAGAATTGGAACTCCGACAGAGTTTGTAAAGGATATTTACTACATTCCTACAGCCAGCAGGTAATAATGAGCTGAGTGATCATGACCCAGAACCAGCACAGTTGAACTATATAAGGCGGTGTATACTAAAAGGCCAGGAAGATGGGCACTGTGCAGGGCAATGTGGTTGTAGAAAGAACATGTTAAAAGTCTGAAGTTCTAGAAGCTACAGAATGATACTAAGAACACCACCTCCTTCACCAAGAGAAAGAGAAACCAGCATTTGACTTTTTAGGTCTATGTTGTTTTCAGGTTTATAAGCCAGCTTGAGCTTAGTTCAAAGACAGACTGTGATTTTTTGTTTGTTTCTTTGTTTTATTTTTATTTTAGTGTGTGTGTGTGTGTGTGTGTGTGTGTGTGTGTGTGTGTGTGTGTAGTATCTGGGACCAAGATGAAGAAGGTCTATACAGAGCTTAGACAAGGACAGAAAGAGTTGGAAAACAATTATATCTATCAGGATTATAGTAAGAAATTGGAAAAATACTCAGAATTGCAAGGAAGGCTAAAAAAATCAACAATAGATGATAAGTTCACAACAGGCAGTCTTGATTGAGGACCATTGCAGAAGGGACTTGAAGGGACAAAAGAACAAATAACAATGAACCTACTAAAAGTCTGAAATACTGGAAGAACTACCAAGTAGAAGTTTGTATAAGATCATGAGACTAGTAAAATTTGCTCTGCACATTTTCCTTCCACATCTGGCTCTTGCTCATGGCTCCCAAAAAGCCCCATGAGTAGAGCCCATGTGACCATTTCAATATCCTGAGGCACTAAGGAGAAAGGAGACAGATGAAAAAGGAGTGAGCAAGGGAGGTGGGATGAATCTGGAACATACAGACAATACCGAGCAGAAGAGAAGGAAAGGATTAGGACAGAGCAGCAGTAAAGAGAGCACAAAGTACAGAAATACAAAAGAAGGAAAAGTCAGAGATCATGAGTGACAGCCTAAAAGTGCTGCCAGCCCTCTTAGTCTACAAAGGGAAGTATTTATATATATTTGTGTATAGATAGTGGTAGGAATTAGAGCCAGCTATGTTCATAGACAGTTCATGATAACATCTAAGTTTGATTTTTTTTAAAAATTATCGGCACTTCAGACACACAGTTTGTTCAATACCAGACACTTCTGGAGTAGTCAGAAAAATCTGATTAATCTCTGGATTACACTGGATATGAAATTTGAATTCCATTCAATAAACACTTACAAAACACCTACGAAGTGCAGGCAGTGTCATAAACAGGGAAAACAAAGTTGTTTCATTCTCTTTCATCCAACACAAACCTCCTGGAGAAAGGACAACACAATAGAATAAGTTCATATTATTCTTAGTGGGTTCTCAGCAATAACATAAAATCATCTTTTGATAGGAAAGTATATATGGGCTGATGTGCATATGGGTTTCTCTTGCAGTAATGAAACACCATGACCAAGACGTTATTTGGGAAGAAACAGTTTATTTGGTTCATATTTTCATATCACTGTTCATCATCAAAGGAAATCAGGGCAGGAACTCAAAGAGGCCAGGAACCTGGAGGCAGAAGCTAATTCAGAGGTCGTTGAATGTGCTGCTGACTAGCTTGCTCTTCATGGCTTGCTCAGCCTGCTTTCTTATAGAACCCAGAACCACCAGCCCAGGTTTAGGCCCTCCAATATCAATAACTAATTAAGAAAATGTCTTAAAGACCTGTGTATAATCCACTCACATAGACATGTTTTTCTTAATTGGAGTCCCTCCTCTCAGATGACTTTAGCTTATGTCAAGTTGACATAAAACTATCTAGCACAATGCCTTTAACCCATCATGCAGCAGCCAGTGGCAAGATGGTATTTATGAGTTAAAAGCCATCCTGATCTATATATTAAATTATGCATAGAAAGGACTGCATAATAATATCCTGTCAAATAAAACAATTTGAATGAATAAAAAGTGTTGTAATAAGAGCAGCGAGCTATGTTCCTGGCACCCGGCCACCCGCACGGCTAGCTTACCCAAAATAATTACACGGAAACTGTATTCTTTTAAACACTGCCTGGCCCATTAGTTCCAGCCTCTTATTGGCTAGCTCTTACATATTGATCTAACCCATTTCTAATAATCTGTGTAGCCCAAGAGGTGGCTTACCAGGGAAGATCTTAACCTGTGTCTGTCTGGAGAGGGAGAATCATGGCGACTCCTAACTCGGCTTCTTTCTCCCAGCATTCTGTTCTGTTTACTCCACCCACCTAAGGGTTGGTCTATCAAATGGGCCTAGGCAGTTTCTTTATTAATTAACCAATGAAAGCAACATATTAGAAAGAAGTCACTCCCACATCAAAAAAGTGTAGGGAGTTGCTTGGTGATAATGGAGATAATGGTGTTGCAGAACACAACAGTTAACTGTAGAAACAATTGGTCCCAAAATAATTTGATTTTTTTGTTTGGTGCTGTTCCACACTGTTTCCTTTTGTTCTTTTTTGTCATTGGAGTCAAGTCTATAGGTGGAGATTGCTGGTTCATTTCTCAGCCACCTGGACCCAAATAATATCACAGAAACTATATTAATTACAACACTCTTTGGCCAATGACTCAGGTATATTTCTAGCTAGCTGTTACATCTTGAATTGACCCATTTCTATTAATCTAGGTGTTGGAATGAGGTTATGGCCTACCAGTAAGAATCCATTATCTGTCTCCTTTGGCAGCTACATGGCATCTACCTGACTCCACCTATTTTCTCTCTATATCTCTGTTCGGATTTCCCACCTGGCTTTATTCTACTAAGTCATTAACTGAAACAGCTTCTTTAATAAACAATGGCAATAAAATATATTCATAGCATACAGAGGGGAATCCCATCTCACAAGCCAAAAGTTTTACATGTGTTAGCCAAGTGCCCTATATTCTGAGGCCTGTAAATTATGCTTTTCAAAGTTCCTGTCTATAGAGGTGTATCTACCTATCTATCATGTAGAAACCTCTGGTCTACCACTGACTCAGGAATCAATCTCTCATTTACCACTTTCCATTACTTCTTTTGTGTTGAATTAGTTGAACTCATTGACCAGAGAAGAAAGTTGGTTGTTATCATTTAGATATGCCAAGTTGACAATGTTTCATGTGTTCAAGCTTGAAAAACATTGAGCGGTGGTTGAACCTTTAAGAACCTTCAATGAAGTCATTACTGGTCCCTCCAGAATTGCTGGCCTCATACCTTGGCATGTGATTTATTGGTCTTATTTGTGTTCATACCACTAGGCTCAAATATACCAAGAGGTGCTCAAACGAGCTAGGAGGAGTGAGGTCATGGTTTTGGACCTCTACTACCATGAGTGAAGTACATGTCTTTCTTTATAAATTACTCAGACTCAAGAACTCTGTTATTTAACAGGAAATATATAAGTGTCCTTGCCTTGGTATTCTTCAAAACCACTTCAGTTTTGTTTGTGGGGGTGGGAGGGAGTGAAGGAGGGTTTGCTTACCATTCAAAGCAGCCATATCCTTGGATTCAAGGTGCTTTGTATGACGTAAGAATGGCTTCACACATTGCCTCTTGTATGTCCCAGGACATGACTACTACCTGATTTTCTTATTAGACCTAATCTTGTTTGAGACACCTGCATTTAAAAGAGTACTTTTTGGTTCATTAGCTTGGTTTTCTTTTGTGGGAAATCTTTTGCACCTGGGAGGTGGGGAGGTAGACAAAAGAAGACAAATCCCTAGCAGGTAGAGGAATAAAGGCCCCAGAGAAAGTGATTAATGTCATTGCTGGTAATTTTCTATAATGGGTTGTCAGCAAGTAGCTAACTGTGTGCCAAGAGTAAAATAGAAATCCTTCAGCATCTGACTAGAGCACTGAAACACAAATGTTTGCAGGGGAGCCCACAATAGAAGATGGGATAAATTTCGGTGACTAAGTAACAGCGGTTACTTAAGTCATGGACCTTAGTAACTCAACCTTTATCCCATGCTACTTCCCTCCCATGGACCTCAGTAGTTTGCTTTCATTTCTATCATATGTGTCCAAAACATTTAATCAGATATGCTGCCTTCTTTCATGGTCTGGGCTGCAAAGATCAGTGCCCTTCCTAATGGGTTCATGAAATCAAATTCTCCTACTCTATAATTTCTAACTAAAGAAACTCCCCCCCCCCTCTTAAACACAGACAAAATACCTTGTACTCCACTTTGAAATCAATTCTATCAGTCACTCAAACCCAGCCTCCTCACTCCGCCTTGATTTTTTCTTCCGTTTTGTGCTGAATCTCGGCTCTATTAGTCCAAATGGCCTGATGTAGGCTACCTTCAAAAGGAGCACTTTGAACCCTTAAATTACTTTAAAAGCTATGTTTAAATGTGGTTTCATCATTGGCCATAAGCTGCTGAGGCTGTTTTCCTCTTCCTTTGCTGAATCTCCCTCTCCTCTTTTGCTTCTCACATTCCTTTTTATTCACTTCTCTCCTTTCTTGTCTTTGATGATTACCAGGGCCTGTTTCTGATACCACAACTATTGCTTCCTTGCCAGATGAAACACAAAGATAAAAGAATTCTCCTCCTGTACAGGATCAGCTAACAGTTGCATTAAACTACTGAAGGACAGTTTAAACCATAGTATGCCTATAACACAGGCGTACATGGAAATAAAATGATGGCATGAAAAATAGGCATAACTCCAGCAGAGAAATACATGTGGGGGTGTGGTACAGGACATACCCAAAGGAAAACTGAAAACTTTTGGAGGCATTCCTCTGCATCAAGATTGCTCTTCTGAGCCTCAAAGCAAGAATAGATAATTTTAAAAACCACTAAAATAACTGAGAAAAAGTACACTGTTCTGGATCAGGCAACAATTGATAGCAATGTGCTTGATTTCCAGAACTAGCAAGAAATTCAATTATAAATATGAGCAGGACAAGTTATACCTGGGGGCAGTTAGATAATTAGAAATCCTCTGCAGTTAAAACACATAGAATAAATATATCCAGGAACACTGAGGAGTCTCCAGAATATATACATTTATAATCACACACATATATACATACCTACATATATTCATGCATATATATGAACAGATATGCATAACTTTTTCAAGCATTGTTAAGCATCTGTGCTTGTCAGCTTTTTTCCACTGTAACAAATTCTTGAGATAATTTATCAAGAGGAATTATTTGTTATTTGTTATAATTCAAAGGTTTCAGTCCAGGGTCTCTTGGCCCTGTTTCTTTGTGTCTGTGGTAAAGTCATTCATTGTAAATGGGAGCATATACTGAAGTAATTTGATCATCTCATGACAACCAGAAGAAAGGGGAGACCATCACCACACAATCCCCTTTGGGGGCATGCACATTACTAGGCACTAACAAACTTTTACAAAATTTGAGACTCTTAAAAGCCCCCTCTCCCATTTCCAGTAGTGCCACAGATTAGAAATCAAGCCTTTGAGACACAGGCTCTTCATAGAAATACCTGACTTGATTGGACTAAGATGACACTTGGATTCAAGAGTATAACCCAGAGGGTTGTTAGTATCCCAGGTGGATAGTAAAAATGTATTTAATATTTGATTACAATTTTGGCACACAGCTTCTAAAACTCTGGGAATTTTCTGAGTGTTTTGTTATTCATTGCATAAACCCTGGGCCAAACTTGAGTTTCTGTCAATGAGATGACTCAGGTAAAGAAACGTAAGGGATCACAGTAGAACTCCCTACCTGGCTGAATGAGGAGAACTTTGATCAACAGAGACTATAGAACTTTTAGAGAAAGAAATAGAGTTTAATTAAATGGTGAATAATTTAATTAAGTACACCTAATGTCTTCATTGGCTTCCACATATATAATTGACTAGCTGTTTCAAAGAGCATAAATTTATTTTTCCAAACATGAGGTTGAGAAGTTCAAAGTCAAGTTTCCAGTCAATTCATTTTATGATAAGCTTTACATACCCTTTTGAAGATAGATGCTAAAAAGAAATCCCACACTAGATCAGAATTAAATAGAGTAAAGGGTTATTTATTTAGGGGTAGATTCATAGATCACAGTCCTCTAGTCAAACTGAAAAACAGCAATGGAATCCAGCAGCTGGAAGAGAAAGCAAGCGTGCTTTCCATCAGCATTTATAGTATAAGAGGCCACACCCAAATGGGTATGTAACCTACAGGCTACTGGCTAACGGAATTCCTACAGCACCCTTTCATGGATGTCTGCACAGAAAAATATCACTTGCAAAACCATTATACCCATGAAGAATATTGCCATTCTCTTGACCTACTCTAACAGTAATCACCTTCCACAGGTCTCATATCCATGCACATTAGAGGCTTGATGTATGTGTGTAAGGAGGCAGAATTGAGAGGGAAGTTGTTGGGACACAATTTTTATAACACTTACATAATGAAATTCCATTTTAACACCATGTAACAGTGCTAAAGAGATGATTTGGTGAATCATACATTTGTCACAAAAATACGAGAACCAGAGTTTGGATTCCCAGAATTCATAAAAAAAGCTGACATGGCAACCACCAATGATTATAGCACTGAAAAGGCAGAGCTAAGATTGCTAGGGTGAGATATCTGGTTAAAATAGCTGATTGAAGAGGTCTGGGTTCAAATGGAGAACCTGTCTCAATAAATAAAGAGGAGAAAAATCAAGAAAGAAATACCACATCAACTTCAAGCCTATATATACATACACATTTGCCTACATATGTGTGAACATGTATTCACACATTCATCCATACTACATCACACCACAAATACATATGACGGAATAAAAATAGTCTGGGCACAGGGTTTAGGAGTTAGTGGTCACAAAAATATGAGGGTTGATGTGATGACTACAGAAGGGCTAGAACACTAAACTCCTATACCTCTTCTCAATCCTATATAATTCTTTGTATCCTTTACAATAAACCAATACAATAGTAATTTTCTGAGTTACATAAATAATGCTAGTAAATTACAGAGTCTGAAACATGGGCATAAGGACACCACAATCTGCAGTCCATTGGTACTGTTCTGGTTGACCTGCCTATACTTCCTGCCTGGCTACTGGCCAATCAGCATTTTATTAAAGCAATACAACTGACAAAGCTTTTCAGGGTACAAGATCATTGTTCCACAGCACTTCCCCGGCCCCCTCCCGCACTGTTTTTTTTTTCAAAACAAGAACTCTGAAACGAATCTCCTTTTTTAAGCTTTTTTCCTGACCACTATCCATAACAACTTGAAACCAATATTCTATACAAAAAAATCCATAATCCATATTTTAGCAATGTGGGCATAGTTCCAGGCTACTTCCTACTGATTGGAGACACTTATAACCTTATGGGGACCTAAAGAAAATTTAGAATTATGGTCAAGGCCTGACTAGAGTATTCTGTGAGACTTGATCATCTCAGCTAGCAGTCTTGACACTGTTCTGGAAGTAGAAATCAAAGGAAACTCCAACAGATGTCCTCTAAATTGTTGAACCATCTGGACCATCTGCTCCTATCAGAGATTCTTCAGGGGGTCTTCTTTGATCAAACCTGATTTTTCTTAACCCAGAATGAATCAACAGCTTCTCATTTCCTGAGGAAACTAAAGAAAAACCTCTTCTCCAAAGTAACATATCTTTTGACTTAAATGTTGATGTCAAAGCATTTTCAAAATATATATGTTAGACTAATCCAACAACATTTATAATCAAATGGTTTTCAGGAGCTATTGCTCCTTTCTCAGCCATCAAACCATTCAAAGACAACACAGTAACATAAAGTATCCAGATTCTCTGTATTTTCTATCTTTACCTGGCTTTATTTTAAACTCTATTTCTTCTCTTTATATTTTTAATTTTTGGTATTATTTTTTTAGGCAAGGTTTTTCTATGTATCTTTAGATATCCTGGAATTCACTTTGTAGACTAGGCTGTCCTTGAACTAACAGAGATCCTTCTGCCTCTGCATCTGCCCCCCAAGTGCTGGGCTTAGAGCTATGTGCCACCACACGCAACTACTTTATTTCTTTCTTTTTAAATAACTTTATCCTTTTTCTTTTGTCCCCCAAGCCTACAAATATTTTTTTAAACCCACTGTAAGCTGTTTAGAGGTTTTCTTCATCTGAATCTATATTTACTGCATATCTCTTTTTTTTCTGACCACATGAATCTGTAATTTGCTAAGCAATATTGCTAGGATTAAAGCTGTGGCTTTGACGTCTGCATCTACCCCATTCCTTAGCTTTCTGGGAATCTAGCGTCATGGTGAAGGTACTGGCCAGAGCCATGTTTATTGCCACAACTCTATAGTACGCGAAGGTCCCTGCCACCACCAAGAAGTGTGCCATCAGTTACTCATAAACACCATTTGTGTGCTTTGTGGCAGAGCCTCTTAAAAGGGTTGCAAGGTTTTTGCAGCTAAAGCTGAGTCAGGAAGCTTCTCTTAAATGAGAGACACTTGCATCAAGCAAAACAACCAACCTTAGAAAATGTTGCTAGCAAGAAGTCATGCTTAACTCTGTTCTTTTTATTTCTAAAATTCCTTGCCAAACTCTCTCAGGTTTTATGTAGATATAGTTGTCCACATTGGCACCATTTGTTGGCAGAGACTTCTGTGCTGTTGGACAATGATCTTGTACCCTATAAAGATTTGTCAGTTGCATTGCTTTAATAAAGCACTGATTGGCCAGTAGTCAGGCAGGAAGTATAGGTGCAGTGATCAGGCAGGAATTACAGGCAAGGCAATCAGAACAGGAGAATTCTGGGAAGAGAAAAGGTTAAGTCTGAAGTCGTCATAAAGGAAGCCAGACACAGAGGAAGCTGATAAAAGGTACCAAGCCACGTGGCTAACACAAACAAAAATTAAGGGCTAATTTAAAATGTAAGAATTAGTTAATAAGAAGTCTGAGCTAATAAGCCAACCAGTTTATAATTAATGTAGACCTCTGTGTATTTCTTTGAGAGTGAATGGCTATAGAACCAGGTAGGACAGAAACCTCTGTCAACAAAATACAATTCAAAAAAGACATGTATTTTAGGTCTTTAATTAAAAAAATATGACCATGACCCCATCCATCCTGTTTCCTTACAAACCAACTAACATTTCAGCCAATGTAATAAGTTCAACTCTAAAAACAAGTTCTTTGTCAGGGCTATGAATATGATGAGATTAAATTCCTGAATTTCAGTTTCATTACTGGGCAAGAAAGAAAGGATTTTTATCAGTGCAATTAAGGTTCCTAAATCAGTTGACTTTGTTAAGTGAAGGTGAGATTATTCTATATAGTCACCTGACCTGGTGAGATAAATGATTTAAAAGAGGGTCTAGAAGGCATAAACAAAAGACAAAGACTTCCCTGCTTCCCCAAAGGATTTAAACTATAGCATGATGGGATTCATGGGAGTCCCCATGATAAAAAATGGAATTTTTCTGGAAGCTCTGAGAAATCCTCAGTTGATAGCCAACAAAGAACAGAGCATCAATCCCACCACAAAAAGTAACTAAAATGTAAGAGCCTGAAGGACCTTGACCAAGAAACTTGACCAAGCCAACACTGTCATTTCCATCTTGGGAAACTATAAGCAGAATATCCAGCTAGTCTGTGTCTACATTCCTGTGAGATAATAAATACAACTCATCCTTTTGTGTTTTTGTTTAATTTTGAGATTATAGTATAATTACAATATTTCTTACTTCCCTTTCCTCCATCACAGTTTTTCCATATACTCTAACCATATATCCCTCAAATTCACAGCCACCTTTTCACTAATTGTTATTGAATACATGGTGGATGGAGGCCACTTAGCCCCAAAATAATCACTCTGAAACTGTATTAATTAAATCACTGTTTGGCCCATTAGCTCTAGCTTCTTATTGGCTAACTCTTACATCATAATTTAACCCATTTCTATTAATCTGTGCATCACCATGAGGAAGTGGCCTACTAGCAAAGTTTCAGGACATTTTTCTCCCATGGCAGCTCCATGGCTTCTCTCTGACTCTGCCTCCTTTCTCCCAGCATTCAGCTCAGTCCTCCTCACCTACCTAAGTTCTGCCCTATCAATGGGCCACAGCAGTTTTCTTTATTAATTAACCAATCTTATTCACTATATACAGAGAGAAATCCCACATCACCATGCACCTATGTATATACATGCATATATATATATGTATATGTATATAACCTGCTTAAATTATATAATGTTAGTTGTATGTATGTATTATGTAGTTTTCAGGCCTGACCATTTGGCCCTACTATAGGAAACCACAACCAATCAAAATGCAGAGTTGTGGAGCTCAGTCCCAGTAAGTACATCTATAAAACACTCCTACATCTAAGGATCATTAGAGAAGAGGAGGTGGAAAAATTGTAAGAACCAGAAGACCAGGAAATTTGCTGTGAGATTGTGTCTTCTGTGAATATCAAAAGCTACCCCCCATAAATTTTCAACAACATGACTGTTGAAACATGAGTTTACCACAGAAAATAGACATGCCAAAGTAGATAGAGGAAAGTTTTTGAGTCCTCAAGCCCACACAAAAAAATATAGACTTCCCTGATTAGGAAAGCTGTAAGTGGGAGGGGTGTTCCCCAGGGAAGAGCACACCAATTGGTTTTCCAGGACCAAATATATGTATTCATAACATTCTCAGTTTGAAATAATTTGTTATGTAGCAATAGAAAATAAATACAATTACACGAATAAACAATTCAAAATTTGTCATGCTCCTCCTTCATGTTACAGTGCTGTCCAAGATGTCTCATAGTTTCTTTTTCAATAGAAAGTATAGCCAAGTATTTTGTAAGGTGTTTAGCAAAACTTTTTTTTATATAATATGTGACTAATAATTCCAACCACTTGATTTATACTATAGTCATGGTTTATATGACAGTATTAGCAAAATGTACTATGTTTACTGGGCCATTTAACATATTCTTCCTCTAAAATGGCATTCTTTTTTCTATGATAACAATATGGGTATGCCACTCCAATAAAGTATCATCTTCAAAGCAGAAAATAAGTTATATATTTATTACTCCAAAGCCCATGGTTTGATTTCCACTTCTCAGGATAAGTGCTTTTTAAACCTTATCACTAGTTAACAAAACAGAAATTATGACTTTATTAAAAATATTCACCCAAATTTCAACTCTCACTTTTCTGGTGTAGCGTGAAACCAGTAGCTTTTGCATAGAGTCTTCATTGAATAGACAGTTCAGTGAATCCAAGCACAAGAAGGAATTGAACTACTCTAGAATTCTTAACCATTTTCTGTTATCCTTTACTTCCTCATTACTCTTTACCAAGTTTTTCAAAAAAAATAGCCAAGACTAGAATATGGGAATAATTTGTTCTGGCTGGTTTGGATCCTAACTTTAATATGTCTTTTAGACATTTTTTCTGTTTCCATCATGCTGTTAATAATATTAGGAAAGGTTTACATCTCTCACAGTTTGCTGAATTCAAATAAGGTAACAGATGAGAATATTCATATGGGAAAAGAATTCCAATAATTTGACAAGTTTTGTTTTTTAATCATTTAAATTCATTCTTAGACAATTTTGTGCATGGATGCATGTCTACCAACCACTTTTTTGCCTCCCTACCAACCCTTCCCACCTCCTTTTCTCCCCATAAATATCTTTCACACATTCATATGACACAAATGCTTGTTTTAGTAACAATTTAATCAATATATAATTGAAGTTCAGTGTTAAGAATTTTGTCAGATTCCAACTGAATTGCTAAATCTCTTTTCTGAGACCTTAATTCATCCATTCTTCAAATATGTATGAAATATCTACCAAGACCTATGTGTTACAGAAGGTCCTTCAAAACAGCCTCCTATGGTGTAGGAGGTCTTTCTGTCTATGTGTTGTTTTCATTGGTTAATAAAGGAACTGCTTTGGGTCTATAGCAGAGATACAGGGGAACAGAGCTAGACAGAGAAAACTAAATGGGATGCTGGGAGGAAGAAGGCAGAGTCAGAGAGAGATGCCATGGATCCACCTCCAGAGATAGACATGCTGAAACTTTGCCGGTAAGCCACGACCTTGTTGTGATGGACAGATTAATGGAGATGGATTAAATTAATATGTAAGAGTTAGCCAATAAGAAGTTAGAGCTAATGGGCCAAGCAGTGTTTTAATTAATATGGTTTTTGTGTGATTATTTCAGTTCTGGGCAGCCAAGACAAACATGCAGCCTCCTCCAACACTCCCACTGTTATAATTATACTCTTACATAATAAAAATTCCCAGATTCCAGGAACCTCTTACCACCTGAGATAGTTATAATTGTCAAAAACATCTCCATTGTAGAGAGAGCCCGAGTCTTCAGGGAAAAAAAAAAAGACAGTCAGGTGTTAAGTGATAGTTGGCAACACACTTAGAAATAGCACCTAACACCTTAAGTGACAGTGAACAAAGCCAGGAGGTGTCGATGTGATGTGGACACTGATCAAATGATCCTAAAATAACTAAGAGAAACAATGAAGCTTTTATAAAGAAGCAGGAGCATAAATGGAGCTTTAAATGTCAGCCAGATCCTGAGGAATGGGAAGCAATTTTAAATGTGTTGAACAAAAGGAGTAAGGACATGGAATGCATCATGGGAAAGGGTATTTGTTTGGCTGTAGTTGGGCATCCTGAAAGCTTGACAAAGGAGTTTGAAGTTGATACGATGAGAACCAGGAAACTTCCCAAGGACATTAAAGTATAATCAGTTTCTTTTTCACAAGAGCACTGTTTATTTGAGCAGTAAATAAGTATTTTCCTTCAGAAGAGGAGGGCAGAAACAGAATAGTTCAGGCCAAGGCAGGATTTAAGCAAAGACCAGTTCTAGAGAAGGATTTTAAGCAAGACAATGCCCTGTGGTAGTTGAATCAAGTGTTACTTGATTTATAAATTTGTCTATTAAAGTTGCCAGAAGCAACTGACCTTCTGCTCACTTGTTGATGCAATGTAGCTTCTGAAGTTTGTGCAAAATTATATTTTTTACATTTTTTCAAGAGTGATGAATTTTTTAGATCCACAATTTTGAAAACATATTTCCTGTCATGTAGACATCAAAAATAAACCTTCTAATTAATATTTTTACCTAAACTATATCTTTCTTAAGAATATCCTACAGGAAGGCAGAGTTGGTGTTAGAACTGTTTTTATGCTTTTTAACCTAGCCACCTGACTAGATGCCTGTTAAATCGCACAGAAGGAAAATGACTAAAGGTTGAGTTCTTGTACCTTATAATACTAGAGATATAATGTTCTCAATTAGGATGGCTGGTTCAGGGAGTTATCATAGTCTTGTCCAACAGTCATGCAAATTTTATTTAATCATAGTGAGACGGTATTCCATCCAAAAACCCTGAAAGATTGTAATTCTTAAACTCCCTAAAGAATATAAAAACAATCCAGAACTAACCGGTGGGTCTTTTCCTCTTTGCTTATTTTGTAGTTTTTTCTGCCTACATAGGCTTGAAACCAAGACTGATCAATTTATTTGGATGTTGAGGGCAGGCATAATGGTGATTCATGCAGAAGCTACTGATATGTTCCTCCTAGAACTATAAAAGAAATTGCATGCATTCTGTATCCCCTGTTTTAATTATTTCTTCCAATTAAATATTATTGTTTAGTGGACAATCCAAACACATCTCTTTCCTACCAAGGCTAGAATAGAGCTTGTCACTACTCTCTTACTTCATTTGAAGCATGTTTTCCACATACTAGAAACAGAAAAGAATGAAAGCATGACTTCAGAACCAAGAAGGGTAATGTCTTAGTCTTCTATTTCTGTGAAGAGATACCATGACTAGGACAACTCACAAAATAAATCATTTAATTGGTGCTTGCTTACACTTTCAGGGCTTTGGCCCATTATCTTCATGGCGGTGAGCACGGCAGCAGGCAGGCAGACATGGTAGTCTAGAGTTCTACATCCAGATCATCAGGCAGCAGCAGGAAGAGAAAGAGTTGCTTGGCGTGGGATTCAGAAATCTAAAAGCCCACCACCAGTAACATAATTTCTCACAACAAGGCCACAACCCCTACTCTTTTCAAATACGGCAATCCCTGATAACAAAAATTTTAATTTGCCTGAATTTGGCCATTAGGGAATGGCACTTCTTATTAAAACCACCATATTCTACCCTTTGACCTCCAAAATATTATAGCCATATCATAATTCAGATCAACTTCATAGGTCCCCATAATCTATAAAAGTTCAACTTTATTTAAAATTTCAAAATCTCTTCTGAGACTCAAGGTAATTTCTCAACTGTAATATCATATAAAATAAAAATCAAAAGGCATATAGCACACTTCCAACATACAATGGCACAAAATATGTATACATTACTATCCCCCCCAAAAAAGGAAATGTAACATAATGAAGAAATACTGGACCAAAACTAGAAGAAAAGCCAGTAGGGCAAACTGCCGACCCTGCATCTCCATGTTTGATGTCAAAGTGCTCTTTGGATTTCCAACTCATTTCAGCTTTGTAGACTGGAACATATTTCTCTCTTTTGGGCTACTTCCACAGTCAGTCTGCAAATCATCCTACCATCCTGGGATCTCTAACATCCGGGGTTCTCCAACACAATCCAGGATCTCTTTCATGGCTTCATGCAGTGGTCTCTCTGGAGTTCCATGCAGGTGTATTCCTGACACACACAACTAGCCTTAGCAGTTTTCATTAGGCACAGAGAGAGATTCCACAACATCTTTCTCATATCCTTGACTCTAAAGACAGAACCAAGTGACAAAGCTACCAAGTTCTTCTGTTTGCTAGGGGTGGAACATGGCCCATTTGTTCAAATACGCCTTCATCAATTTTCTGTTTTTAATGATTTTCTTCAGTGACTAACATTTTTCTTTGACTCCCTTTCACATGTTGGAAGCTAACCTGGGTGTGGTTTTACCCTGAAGTCACCACTGCCTTCATTTTATTTAAGATCATAATTTCAAATAATGCCACTCACTGGTGATCAAATACCCAAATCCATGAGCCTATGAAGGTTCTTCTTGTTTAAACTACCAAGAATAACAAATATTTTCCGACATTTCACCTTCTCATCCTTTTTGAAAACATTGCATGCCTTCTGGAAGAGACTACTTGCTATAAAACACTCAACCAGAACAGTCAGGACTCAATGTGATAATCTCACAGACTGGCATGAGAAACAAATCTGCTTTAGGATTTCGGTGTGCTCTCAGAAATATCCCATACGTTATTTCCAATCACCTAATCTGCATTTCACAGATACATATTTCAGTTTAGGATTTAGGCAATTATTTGTTGGAGACTGGAGAGACAGCTCCCTGAAGAGGACACAGGTTCTGTGCCTAGCACTCACCTGGTAGCTCACAACCACTCATAATTCCAGTTTCAGGGAATCCGATGCCCTCTTCTTCTAACCTCTCCGGGCACCACAAGCTATATATGTGGTACACATATCTGTATTCAAACCAGCACAAACACACATAATAGCATAAACTAGACAAATATTTGTTGACAACATTCTTTATATAAAACACCAATGGTGAAAGAAAGCAAATTGGAATGTTATCCTTGCTCTCAAATGTTCAAAAGGATTGACTTGGTCCTTTTTCTGCTTCTTTAGCAGAATGCCTCAGGCAAGAACATTATTTAAAAATATGTAGATATTTCTTCGTAGTTCCAATGACTGGATATATTATATGTTTGGGATATTGGCCAGGTATTTCCAGGTTCTTGGCTTCTTGTTTTTTTTTAATATTATAGTCTAATTATAATATATTATATGTAATGTATTCTATTAAACTTATTATGCATATATATTATATATAAGAATATATATTTTTTATTCCTCACTCCAAACTCTTCCATATGCCCCTCCTCACTCTTCTTAAGGTTCATGATCTCTTTATTTCACTAATTATCATTTCCTATATATATGTATATAAGTATACATATATATGTGATATATATGTTTTAAAATAAAATCTGTTCAGTCCATATAATGTGACTTGTAAGTGTGTGTAGTATGTATGGTTCTTTGCTTCTTAATAAATGACTTGTAATAACAACCCACACATATTGCAAGAAAACTATTCAAAGTAGTAAGACAGAAATACACTGTTAAGAATGATAGTGAGCCACATAAGAAAGTATTCAAGGGCTCTGATTACTGTTTGTGGCTTTTATTATGGAGTTTGGTTTCTAATGTTATGGTTTGGGTAGTTCTGCATTTGACTAACAGATTTAAGTTAAATGCCTGTTTCTTTATTATGCATGTCCTTTCCCATAATTCACTTAATTTTAATCATCTGCACATTCAATTATGCCTATGCATAAAATGATAAATATAGGATGCTTCCTAAAACTTCACCTAGAGGACACATTTTTTTTCTTACCTCACATTAACCCAAATCTAGTTCTAGTTGACCCATTTTCTGTAGTCTTAGAAATAATTCAGGATGTGTTTGAATATAAACAGGGTGTTATTGAGGAACAGCTAAGAGGAGTCATTAATTTCCTTGTTTAAAAATATATACATGAAGCCTGATGCAGGTGGGGGTCCTAGGACAACAACGAGTTGCTAAGTGCATTATTAGGAAATAGGTATTTGCACAGTACAATCTAAATGGAGTTCCAAATTACTCTGGTATGCTTGCCTAAAAGATACATTAGGATAAAAAACCCAATAATGTGTACTCGGTCCTTTCATGGCAGCTTCACAGCAGATACATAGCATAATCACAGACAACTGTATCTTCATGTGGTAAAGGATCAAGAATGAAAATTCCTAGAGTCTTTGCTATGATACAGTACCATTATGACCCAAACAACTCTCAAAGATCCACCTCCTCAAACCACTATTCTGGTGACCGAGTTCCCACCATATCATTTGGCAGACATGTTCAGACAATAACAGAGAATATAAGTTTGAAATTTAATGAAAATATAGTATTTCCACTAAGTAGTTGAAAATGCTTCAACTATAGAATTTAGGGGATTGATAAAACTGCTATCTTTGCATCTTCTGATCATCTTATGATGATTAGTACTGAATTGGAGGAGCAGAGCACAGTTATCATCAGAAGTAATGAGCAATATTCATTATTGACTTTGAACCACCTACTGTGTCTGGCACCTCCTAATTGCCAAGGCAGCAGTGACTATTCTTTTCCATTTTAAAAGTGAGAATGTATAGGATTGGTGAGGATTAGACCTTGATATAAAGTGGAGAACTTTGATTCAAATTTAGCAATTCAACTCTAGATGTTACACCTCTAATCTCAAGGTATCACAAATTAAATATATCACAAATGTTTCCTAGTACAGTACTTTGCAAAGTAAATATGAGAACCAAACAGTCATTTTAAGGATGACAATTGCAATCCCACTAAAAAAAAAATGAAATAAAGACCAGAAGACCAAGTAGGCTGCCTACAGACTATTTCCACTCTCTCTGTTCCCAAGACCCAATCCTCAATATCTCTCCTAGCACTGCAACAGAACATCAGCAATAGTCTCCCTCCCCACTGTCCATGGCTCCTGTGGATTCCATAGACCGTCCACTCCAGGCCTCTTCTACCCTCCGTATGACCTGATCTCTGCCCCCAACTCCAGCAAAAAGTCCCTGCTCAAACAGAGGCCATGCCTGCCAAATGAACAGGCAAATTTCCCAGGGATCCTCTCTACTCTCTATGTAGCCCCAAAACCAATACTTGGAATTGCTCTTACTGCTACAACAAAGTAACCCCCTCTCCCAGTCTCCAATAGGAGAGAGCATTCCTGTGAACACACCAGCCAAGCAGGCCAATAAAATAGGCAGCACACAGCAAACACACTCTCAAAATTCCAAAGAGAAAACAGAAAAAATGGAACAAAACACCCACCCATCAAATACAAACCCAGAAAGCAGCACCTAGACCTACACTCACTCCAAACCCAGATGTCTAGACACCAGTATAAGAACACAGTCAACTATATGTTTTTCTTTGGGTTCACCTTCTTATTAGCTTCTTTAGAATCCCAGATTATAGACTCAATGACCATTATTTGTGGCTAGAAACCAATTATGAGTGAGTACATCCCATGTTCCTCTTTTTGGGTCTGGGATATCTCACTCAGGATAGTGTTTTCTATTTCCATCCATTTGCATGCAAAATTCGAGAAGTCATTGTTTTTTACCACTAAGTAGTACTCTAATGTGTATATATTCCACACTTTCTTCATCCATTCTTCTATTGAAGGGCATCTAGGTTGTTTGCAGGTTCTGGCTATAACAAATAATGCTGCTATGTACATAGTTGAACAAATGCTTTTGTCAAATGATAGGGCATCTCTTGGGTATATTCCCAAGAGTGGTATTGCTGGGTCCTGGGGTAGGTTGATCCCGAATTTCCTGAGAAACTGCCACATTGATTTCCAAAGTGGTTGCACAAGTTTGCATTCCCGCCAGCAATGGATGAGGTTACCCCTTTCTCCACAACCTCTCCAGCAAAGGCTATCATTGGTGTTTTTGATTTTAGCCATTCTGACAGGTGTAAGATGATACCTCAAAGTTGTTTTGATTTGCATTTCCCTGATTGTTAAGGAGGTTGAGCATGATCTTAAGTGTCTTTTGGCCATTTGAACTTCTTCTGTTGAGAATTCTCTGTTCAGATCCGTGCCCCATTTTTTAATTGGGTTAATTAGCATTTTAAAGTCTAGTTTCTTGAGTTCTTTATATATTTTGGAGATCAGACCTTTGTCTGTTGCAGGGTTGGTGAAGATCTTCTCCCAGTCAGTAGATTGCCTTTTTGTCTTAGTGACAGTGTCCTTTGCTTTACAGAAGCTTCTCAGCTTCAGGAGGTCCCATTTATTCAATGTTGCTCTTAATGTCTGTGCTGCGATCTCCTGTGCCCATCTGTTGTAGAGTACTTCCCACTTTCTCTTCTATCAGGTTCAGTGTGTTCAGATTGATATTGAGGTCTTTGATCCATTTAGACTTGAGTTTTGTGCATGGTGATAGATATGGGTCTATTTTCATTCTTCTACAGGTTGACATCCAGTTGTGCCAGAACCATTTTTTGAAGATGCTTTCTTTCTTCCATTGTATGCTTTTAGCTCCTTTATCAAAAATGAGGTGTTCATAGGTTTGTGGGTTAAAATCCGGATCTTCTATATGATTCCATTGGTCGACTTCTCTGTTTTTATGCCAATACCACACTGTTTTCATTACTGTAGCTCTGTAGTAGAGTATGAAGTCAGGGATGGTAATGCCTCCAGAAGTTGCTTTATTGTATAAGATTGTTTTGGCTATCCTGGGTTTTTTGTTTTTCCATATAAAGTTGATTATTGTCCTCTCAAGATGTTATCCTGGGTATGGGAAGTAGACAAGTTGCCGGACAAAAAATGGGGAACTTGGGGGTGGGGTGGGACGAGCTTAAGGGGAAATGGGGAGAGAAAAGTAAGAAGGGGAGAATGGGGGAACTTGGGGAAACAGGATGATTGGGAGAAAGGAAGGTTGGATAGAGGAGCAGGGAATCACATAACTTAATTAAGGGAGCCATCTTAGGGTAGGCAAGAGACTTGAAACTAGAGGGGCTCCCAGGTGCCCAGGGCGATGTCCCCAGTTAGCTCCTTGGGCAGCTGAAGATAGAGAACCTGAAATGACCCTATCCTATAGCCATACTGATGAATATCTTGCATATCACCATAGAACCTTCATCTGGCGATGGATGGAGATAGAGATAGAGACCCACACTGGAGCATCGGACTGAGCTCCCAAGGTCCCAATGAAGAGCAGAAGGAGGGAGAACATGAGCAAAGAAGTCAGGACCATGAGGGGTGCACCCACCCACTGAGACAGTGGGGCTGATCTATTGGGAGCTCACCAAGGCCAGCTGGACTGTGACTGAAAAAGCATGGGATAAAACCGGACTCTTTGAACATGGCAGACAATGAGAGCTGATGAGAAGCCAAGGACAATGGCACTGGGTTTTGATCCTACTTCATGTTCTGGCTTTGTGGTAGCCTAGCCAGTATGGATGTTCACTTTCCTAGACCTGGATGGAAGGGGGAGGACCTTGGACATTCCACAGGGCAGGGAACCCTGACTGCTGTTTGGACTGGAGAGGGAGAGGGAGAGGATTGGGGGGAAGAGGGGGAAGGAAATGGGAGGCTGGGAGGAGGCGGGAATTTCTTTTTTTTTCTTTCAATAAAAAAAAAAAAAGAACACAGTCAATAACAGCCAGGGAAATATATCTCCATGAGAACCTAGATATTTATTCTACCACTGCAGGTATGAACATTTCAACATAGCCTAAGAACAAAATGAAAGAAAGACCTTTAAAAAATGATAAAAGCTATATGAAGAGGATAGATGTAATCTAGGAAATGAGTAAATCCCTACAGAAATTCGGGGGGGGGGGGGAGATAACTAAAGGAAATGACTAAATCCCTTAAAGAAAGACAAATCAAACAAACAATTGAACAATTGAAAGAAACAAATAAAACTGTCTAAGACCTGAAAAAAAAAGAAGTAGAAGCAATAAATAAATCACAAAATGAGGGAATCCTGGAAATAAAAATATAGGAATTCAAACAGGAACTACAGAGGCAAGTTTCATCAACAGAATACAAGAGATTAAAAAAGAGTGTAAAGTGTTGTGGATATGATAGAAGAAATAGACACACTGGTCAAATAATATGTTAAACCTAAAAAAAACAAAACTGACATAAAATATCCAGGCAACCTGGGACACTATGAAAACACCAAACCAAAAAAGGATAAGAATAGAGGAAGGGGAATGATACTATCTCAAAGGCTAAGAATATATCTTCAATAAATCGTAGAAGAAAAATTTTCTAACAAGAAGTAGATGCCTAAAAATGTACAAAAACTTGCAGAACAACAAATACATTACACAAGAAAGAAAATCCCATCATTATATAATAATTGAAACACTAAACACAAAGAACAAAGACAATTAAAAGTTGCAAAGAAACAGACCAAATAACATATAAAGGCAGACGTATGAGAATTACATCTGAAATCTCAATAAAGACACTAAAAGACCTAACGATTTGGGCAGATTTGATGCATATGCTAAGAGAACTAAGATTCCAGCCAAGATTACTATAACCATAAAAAACTTTCAATCACCACAGGAGAAAATAAGATATTGCATGATAAAGTCAAATCTAATCAAAATCTATCTACAAATCCAGCCTTACAAAAAGTGCTAGAAGAAAAATCCAAACCAAGGTTAACTACGCCCGTGAAAACACAGGAAATAATATCACATCATCATAGCCAAAAGAAGAAAAACACACCCTAACTCATGGGCGCACACGACCACCACCACCAGCAGCAGCAGCAGCAAAAACAAAATAACAGCAATTAACAATCACTTTTCATTGATATCTCTCAATATCAGTGGTCACAATTCCACAATAAAACCACACAGATTAACAGAATAGATGCAAAAGGATTCATCCTTCTGCTGCATGCAAACAATATACTTCAACATCAAGGATAGACATTCCTTCAGGGTTGGGAATAGATTTTCCAAGCAAATAAACCTAAAAAGCAAGCTGGTGTAATCATGCTAATACCTACCAAAATAGACTTCAAGCCAAAATTATTCAAAAGAGATGGGGAAAAATACTATATAGGGAAATGTAGTACAGTAGTGGTGTTGGGATATCCTGACTTATCGGGAAGCAAAGATGTACTTAGAGCTGCAATTGGAGGGGAGGGGGGTTGGGGCGCAATACGACAGTTCTGGAGGGGTAGAGCCACAATAGTACAGATCTAGAGACTGGAGCTGAATGGGACAGCTCAGCCCTGGAGGAAATGTGCCCTGACTATCGGGAAGCCAGGCTTACCTAGAGCTGCAATAGGAAAGCTTTGGAGGCTGGAGCTGCAATGGGCAGCTCTGCCCTGGAGGAAAAGTATCTTGACTATGGGAAAACTAGGATACTTGAAGCTTTGGTGCAGTGGGGGATGGTCTTCCCACAGGATATAAGGATTCTGCTCCTCTCTTGTAGAACCCTATGGCTGAGATCTACTCTGTTCCCTTACAGGAGTGTCCTAGCAGAGCTATCTGCTTCTTCTCCAGCCAAAGATGTTTCTTTTGCTAACACTCTGCTAAAGAAAGAGAAGACTGTTGCAGAAATGTAACAATCTCCTCTGACTCCAGCAAAAAGTGGCTACTTTTCCTTTGCTGGCCTTGCTCAAGGAGCATCCCAGCAAGGTTCTTCTGTTCTGCTCCATCTTGCTGAGGCCCCTAGGGAGGGTCTGAGCAAGGTTTTTCAGTTCAGTCCCCCTAGGGGATGTCCTAGCCAGGTTCTTCTGCTCTGAATGAAGGAGGAATCCAGGAAAGTGGCTGCCTCTGCCAGGGAGGGATTAACAGCAGCTCTTAACTGAAGGGGTGGAGAAGTTTATATAGGGCTTCTAAGGGGTGCCAGGGAGAAGGGGGATTGGTTAGTTTTTTCCTGCTTAGGGATTAGTCAGTGTAGCTGGTCAGGGATAGAGATGGCTGACTTCATGTCCAAACTGTGTTTCTTTCCCTGGTCCTTTTTAACTTTTTGACTCTAATAATAGGACCAGGGCATATTTCTTTCACTGGCTCTAATTCTAGAGACAAACTGTCTTTCTTTGACACTAGTTTCAGAGTCAGGACATGTGTCTTTAGTCCTGGGTTCAGGGATAAAGATGTTTCTCTCCCTGGCCCAGGTCTCAAATTCAGGGTGTGTTTTTTCTCTACTGGATTCAGAGTCAGGGTACTCAGTGATTGGCTGGTTTCCTGCTCCAGTTGTCCTTTTTACCCTACATACTCATCAAAGCAAAAAAAAAAAAAAAAAAAGTTCTTTCAATTCTTAACACCTATGCCTAAAAACAAGGGTGCCCGCTTTTGTAAAAGAAATACTACTACAGCTTAAATCATGCATTGACCTTATACAATGATACTGGAAGAATTTAATATCCCACTCTCAACAATAAACAGGTCATCCAGAAAAATTAAACGTAGAAATTAGAGTTAACAGACAGTATAAACCAAATAAAACTAACATATTTATATTCTACCCAAATACAAAAGAACATACCATCTCAGCACCTCATAGAACAGTCTTCAAAACTGATCACAAACTCAGAAACAAAACAAGTCTCAGCAGATACAAGAAAATTGAAATAACTCTGTGAATCCTATCTGGCCATCAAGGGTTAAAACTGGATATCAACAACAGAAAGCTTACAGAAACTGAACAACTCTTGATTGAATAAAAGAATGGGTCAAGATAGAAGAAAGAAACTGAAGACTTTCTAGAATTCTATGAAAGGGCTGAAGATATGGCTCTGCCGTCAAAGGCTAGACTCACAACCAAAAATGGAATTCAACAAAAATGAATGCACAACATACCTAAAATTATGGGACACAGGGAAAGTGGTACTAACAGGAAAGTTCATAATACTAAGTGCCTACCTTAAAAAAAATGCAGAGATCTCATACTAGCAACTTAATGGCATGCCTGAAAGATCTAGATCAGAAGGAGGAGGAGGAGGAGGAGGAGGAGGAGGAGGAGGAGGAGGAGGAGGAGGAGAAAGAGGAGGAGGAGGAGGAGGAGGAGGAGGAGGAGGAGGAGAAGAAGAAGAAGAAGAAGAAGAAGAAGAAGAAGAAGAAGAAGAAGAAGCACAGCCAAGAGGAGTAGGAAAAATATAATCAAATGGAAGACCAGAATCAAGAAAAATAATAACAAAGAGGGTAAAAAAACTGAAACAATGAGTTGGTTCTTTGAGAAAATCAAATAGATAGACAAATTCTTATCCAAACTAACTAAAAGACAGAGAGAAAATATCCAAATTGATAAGATCAGAAAAGAAAAAAATGCATAGCAAAAGAAACTGAAGAAATTCAGAGAATCATAAAAATATGCTTTTAAAAAATTACTCTGCTGTGCAGTGGTGGCACATGTCTTTAATCACAGCACTCAGTTAAGCAGAGGCAGGTGGATCTCTGTGAGTTTGAGGCCAGCTTTTCTACACAGTTAAGTTCCAGCACAGCCAAAGATACCCAGAAAAACCCTGTCTTGAGAAAAACAAAAAACAAACCAAAACAAACAACAAAAAACTTTATTTTACCAAATTAAACCTAAATCTAAAAGAAATGGATAATTTTCTTGATAGATATCACTTACCAAAATTAAATCAAGATCAGATAAGCAAATGAAACAGACCTATGACCTCTGGCAAAATAGAAGCAGTCATTAAAAGTCTCCCAAGCAAAAAATAGAAAAAAAAAATTCTACCAGACTTTTAAAGAAGAGCTAATTCCAATACCCCTCAAATTATTCCACAAAGCAGAAACATAGAAACAGAAGGAACATTGCACAATTCATTTAATGAAGCTACAGCTACTCAAACCACATAGACTGAACAAAGAAAGAGAATTACTGACCAAATTTCCTTATAAATATAGGTGCAAAAATACTTAATAAAGTACTTGAAAACCTTATCCAAGAACACATCTAAAAGATCATCCAGCATGATCAAGTTGGCATCATCACAGAAATGCAAAGGTGGTTCAACATACAAAAATCAGTAAACATAATCACCAAATGAATAAAATGAAAGAAAGACCACATGATCATCTCACTAAGTGCTAAAAAAGCCTTTGATAAAATTCAATGTTCCCTCATGTTAAAAGCCCTGGAGAGAATAGAGAGACAAGGGATATATATGCCTCAATATCATAAAGGCACTTTACAAGAGGCCTATACCTAACATCAAATTAAATGGAGAGACCTCAAAGAAATTCTGCTAAGGCCAAGAAGAAGACTAAGCTGTCCATTTTCTTCAATACATTACTTAAAGTTTTAACTAGAGAAATAAGACAACAGAAGGAAAACAAGGAGTTACAGCTTGGAAAGAAAAAAGTCAAAGTATCATTATTTAAGATGATATATAAGTATTTACATAATGAACCTTAAAAATTCTACAAGGAAACTCCTCCAGTTGATAAACACTTTCGGCAAAGTGGCTGGATACAAGATTAAGTCAAAATAATCAGTAGCCCTCTTATACATAAATAACAACTGGAGAAAGAAATCAGGAAACTAACACCATTCAGAGTACCTTAAATAATATAACATATATTGGTGTAACTCTAACCAAATAAATGAAAAGCTTTCATAATAAAAAAAACTTTACATCTTTGAAGCTATCATTAAGACGCTATTAGAAGATAAAATAATCTCCCATGAGCATGGATTTGTAAGATTAATATAGTAAAAATGATCATTGACCAAAAAATTGACAGATTCAAGGCAATCACAATCAAAATTTCAACACCATTTTGTACAGACCTTGAATGAGTTATTCAAAACAAAAACCCAGGACAGTTAAAACAATCCTGAACAATAAAAGACTTCCAGGGGTTTCACCACTTCTGGTTTCAAGTTATATTACAGGGCTATTATAACAAAAACCATATAGTATTGATAAGGAAATAGACTTGTTGATAAATGGAACCAAATCAAATTGAAAACCCAGACATTAATTCACAGTTATTGATGTCTGATGTTTGACTAAGAAGCCATAAATATACAATGGAAAAAAGAAAATATCTTCAACAAATAGAGTTGGTCAATCTGGATGTCTGAACATAGAAGAATACAAATAGATCCATATTTGTTACCCTGCAAAAAGCTAAAGTCCAAGTGGATCAAAGACCTCACAGCATAAAACCAGACACACTGTACTGATAGAAGAGAAAGTGGAGAACAGTCTTAAATGCATTGGCATGGTACAAAATTTTCTGAACGTAACATCAATAGTGTAGGTACTAAAATCAACAAATAGGGCATCATGAAACTCAAAAGCTTCAATAAGGCAAAGGACATCATCAATCGAACAAAGAGGCAATCTACAGAATTGGAAAAAAAATTACCAGCTCCATATCAGATAGAGGTTTAATATCTGAATAATATAAAGAACTCAAGAAACTAGGTGCCAAAAAGGCAATCTAATTTTAATGTGGGGTACAGATTTAAACAGAGAATTCTCAGCAGGGGATTTTCAAATGGCTGAGAAACATTTTAAAAAATGTTCAACATCTCTAGCCTTCAGGAAATGCAATAAAACGACTTTGAGATTTCATCTTAAGCCTGTCAGAATGACTAAAATCAAGAACATAAATGATAGCTCATGCTGGTGAGGATGTGGAGGAGGGGGAATATTCCTGTTAGTGCAAACTTGTATAGTCACCATGGAATTCAATATGGTATTTCTTCTGTAAACAGGGAATTGATCTACCTCAAAATCTAGCTGATGGAGGATTACCCTTTGTATGCTGTGGATATATTTTATTGTCATTGGTTAATAAAGAAGCTGTTTCAGCCAGTGGCTTAGCAGAATAGAGCAAGGCAGGAATTCCAAGCAAATAGAGGAGGAAAGAAGGCAGAGTCAGGGAGATGCCACGTTGCTAGCCAAGGAGTCCCATGGAGATCTCTATACAACCCTGTTTGATATTAGGACAGAAGGATGGATGCTCTTTGAAAACTGACAGTGGTGCCAATGTCAAGTACAACATCTACATTGCTCATTGAACATAGGGAAGTCAAGCAGTTGCCTGAATGGAGCCTTCACTGGTAAGTTCTAAGTTTTGTCACAAGAAAGTGCTCTGAAGGCTACAGAAAGAGAAACCTGGATACCAATCCAGCCATAAAACCCTCCACCTATAATCTTTCCAGTTTGCAAGTTGTGCTGGGAAATGATGACCCAGAACATGTGGAAGTGGTCAACCAATGTCTGGTTTAATTTGACGCCCATGGCCACAAGAATGACCCCATGCACTACATTTCCCAGATGGCCAGGAACTGTAATCTGGAAAGTCAAGAGACCAAGAGTAGTCCCAAACAGCACTAGCAGAAAAGAAAAAAAACAATGAAATGATTCCTAATGATATTCTGCTATGCTTATAGATAGTTGCCTTATCCAGTCATCATCAAAGGAGTTTCCTCCAGTAGCAGACAGAATTAGGTACAAAGAGCCCCACCCCCAAACTGAGTCAGACTTTATTTGGAGAGGTAGTCTAAATTAGAGGTCTCTATCTTGTCCCTCCCCCCCCCCCGAATTGGGGAAACCCCATGAAACAGGTGAGGAATGATAATAGGAGCCAGAGAAAAAGAAGGAAACTAGGAGAACATGGCCCAGCAAATCGACTAAGCAAGACTCATATGGGCTCAAGAGACTGAAGAGGCAAGCATGGGGCTTGCATGGGTCTGTACCAGGTTCTCTGCAAATATGGTTGTAAGTGTTGTATTTTTGTGTGACTCTTAACAGTCAGAGTGGGCGTATCTGTAACTGATTTTTGAGACTCTTTTCCTCCTATTAGATTGCCTTGTTCAACCTCAAGATGAGTGCATTTTTTTTTTTGATGTCTTAGGGTTTTACTACTGTGGAGAAACACCATCACCACAGCAATACTTATGAACGAAAATATTTAACTGGGTCTGGCTTACCATTCAGAAGTTTAGTCCATTATCATCAAGGTGGGAAGCATGGCAGCATACATGCTCTAGAAGCAGCTGAGAATTTTACATCTGATTCTGCCACAAGCAGAAAGGGACAGTGACACAGTTGGCAGGCCTAAGATTCTAAGACCTCAAAGGCCACTCCTTGGGAAAACGTCTTCCAACCAAGTCACATCTACTCCAGCAAGGCCACACTTCTGAACAGAGCCAATCCTTATGGGCCTTAGGGGGGGGGGGCATTATTATTCAGATCACCACTCTTGTCTTATTGTATCTTATCTTATCCTGGTAGGCAGTTATCTTTTGGGGGATTATTCTTTTCTGAAGAGGAAAAGGAGAGGGTTAGATCTAAGGAGAAGGGAGGTGCAAGGGGAACTGGAGGAATTGGGGAAGGGGGAACTGTGGTCGGGATGCATTCTATGAAATAATAACCTATTTTCAATGAATTAGTCAACAGATGATAGATAGATGATAGATAGATAGATAGATAGATAGATAGATAGATAGATAGATAGATAGATAAATGAGAGATAACAAAAATAAAAATCAATAACTTCCCACTATTATAGTTCCTATTTTCACAGAGCTGTAATTGAAACTGTAATGGAAGCCAGTCACTAGTTCCTACTGAGACATACACGCACTTAGGCTTAATTGATTCTTGCTGTTCGTGGCGTAAAATATTCTGGCTCATAAAAAAATAAAGGAAAGCAAAAGCAAAAATTAGTATTAGTCTTGTTTATTTAACCTAATATGTCTGAAACATCTTCTATAATTAATTAAATTCTTTTTAAAAATCTGTTGATATAATAAATTCTTTTATATTCACATCTCCATACTTGGGCTTTCATATCTACTGTTTGTTGCCTTTTACTTTCGACTAGCCATATGCCAGGTGCTCAATAGGCCACAAGTAGTTGAAATATCTCTACTTGTTTGGATAATGCTCAGAGGAGAAATTTACTCTTCACTTGCTGTCTTTTAAAGAATTACAGTAACTGCAAATTAAAGATTTCTTTTTTGTTAAATCTAATGCCATCTTAGATTCTAGTGTATAAAACACATACAACAAGACTGTGAAGATAATGGACAAAGAAAAGTCTATTGTTTGTTTATACTTTACAAGAGCATATGAAAATAGACAAACACAATATTTATTTGCAGGCCACTATGACACTTCTTCCCTTTCATCCTTTTACCAACTCACAAGCCTAGTTCAAGACCTTCTTCATTTCTGAATACTCTTGGCCTGGTCAAGCTCTAGATCCATGATTGAAAGCATCATTCCCTGGTCCAATTAAGAATTCATCTACCAGATTTGCCAGGCTTACTTCAGGTCCTGTACCTTCTGAAATGGCCCAATTTAAAGAATGTCAGATTATTACAACGGATACAAAGCCAAAGAAGTCCACATGCATTGGCAAGTCACAAAAGCAACATGAATAGTCAAAAAGGATATCTTCCATCAAATGCCCTGGACTTATAGAAGTGTTATCTAATGAGAACTACCTAGATGAACTACAGGATACAGAATTGAAAATAACAACCATAAACTTTATTAAATAACTCAATGAATTAAAAGAAGACACAAGCAAGAACTTCATTAAACTCCAAGGTGATAACAATAAACACTTGAGCAATGTCCAAAAAATACAACTACATATCTAAATGAAATAACAAAAATAATTTAGGATATAAAAAATCTAATTCAATAAATAGAAACACTGAAGATAAAACTAGGTGAAATTAAGATAAATTAAAATACATAGTAAATAAATTTAAAAACTCAAAGACATAAGTAGAATAAATCATACAGAAGATGGAATACCAAGACTCAAAAATAAAGTACAGAATCTAGACAAAATAAGCAAAGAAAATGAAAATACAAGTTAAAATCACAGTAGAGAAATATACAAGATATTTGGAGACAAAATAAGCAAAGGAAATGAAAACACAAGTTAAAATCACAGTAGAAGAATATACAAGATATTTGGAACACCATCAAAAGACTCACACTTTGAATTATAGGCATAGAAAGAGGGGGAATTCCAAGTCAATGGCATAGACCAGATCATTAACAAGATGACAGAAGAAAATTTCCCCAGAAAAGACAGATTCATAAAAATACAATATACAGATATGCCATCTAGATGAGATCAAGAAAGAAACACCCCATGGGAAATCATAATCAAAACATGATGTGGGAGTGATTTCTTTCTAATATGTTGCTTTCATTGGTTAATTAATAAAGAAACTGCCTAGGCCCATTTGATAGTCCAACCCTTAGGTGGGTGGAGTAAACAGAACAGAATGCTGGGAGAAAGAAAGCTGAGTCAGTGAGTCACCATGATTCTCCCACTCCAGACAGACGCAGGTTAAGATCTTCCCTGGTAAGCCACCTCGTGGGCTACACAGATTATTAAAAATGGGTTATATCAATATGTAAGAGCTAGCCAATAAGAGGCTGGAACTAATGGGTGAGGCAGTGTTTAAATGAATACAGTTTCCATGTAATTATTTCAGGTAAAGCTAGCCGGGTGGCGGGAAGCGGCCCGCCGCTCCTATTACTACAAAAACACTAAATATGTTAAACAATGAAACACTATTAGTACCTGCAAGAGGAAAGACACAACTGATAAATCTAAAAGGAAAAATCAAGTTGGGGGAGAAGGATGGAGTGGGAGAGCAATGAAAAAGAGATCTTGATAGAGAGAACCACTATGGAGTTAGGGAGAAATCTGGAGGTAGGGAAATTCCCAAAAATCCACAAGAATGACTTGAGCTAAGAGCCCAAGCAATAGTGGAGAGGGAGTCCTAACTGGGCTTCCCATATAATCTGTTTGGTGAATACCCAAACTATCATCATAGAGCCTTCATGTAGCAACTGACAAAACCGAATGCAGAGATCTGCAACCAAGCACTGGGCTGAGCTCCAGAAATCCAACTGAAGATAGGGAGGAGGGAATATATGAGCAAGGGAAGTCAAAATCATAATGGAGAAATCTACAGAGTCAGCTGAATCAAGCTCATGGAAACTGATGAACTCTAGAATAACAGCTGTGGAGCCTACATGGGACTGAACTAGGCCATCCATCTGTGAGAGATAGTTGTGAATCTTAAACTATCTGTGAGGTACCTGGCAGTGGGACCAAGATCGATCCCTGGTGCATGACCTAGCTTATTGCAGCCCATTTCCTGTGGTGGAATGCCATGTTCAGCCTTGATGCAAGGAAGAGGGGCTTGATCCTGCCTCAACTTAATGTGCCAGACTTTGTTTACTTTCCATGAGAGCCCTTACCCATTAGGAGGAATGGATGGGGGTGGGCTGAAGGGTGGCAGGAGGAGAGGTAGGTGGGAGAACTGTGGATGGAATGTTAAATTAAATAAATAAATACCCCTATTTCTCAATGGAAACTCCAAAACTGAGAAAAGCCTGAAACAGTGCACAACAATTTCTAGAAGACCACTGCTGTTAGAGCAAAGTTATTTGTCATAGTTGAAAGAGAAAGAAAAGTTTTCCATATCCACACAGGCTTTTAAAAATTCATTAGCAAGGGAGGGGGAGAGGAGTGGGGGGAAGGGGAGAGGGGTGGGAGGAGGGGGAGAAGAGTGGGAGGAGGGGGAGAAGAGTGGGAGGAGGGGGAGAAGAGTGGGAGGAGGGGGAGGGAAAGGGGAGGCTGGGAGGAGGTGGAAATTTGTTTTTTTTTCTTTATTCTTCTTTTATCAATAAAAAAAAAGAAAAAAAAATTCATTAGCAACAGCTACAACGAGAAACAACTAAATACAGTACTGAAAGTAGTGTTTTAAACTAAGAGAGAAATAGGCACAGCCAAGAGACTCTGGAAAGAAAACAAACAAAACTGCAATCTAACAAGATAAATCACAACTAAGAACATATGCAATCAAAGGCATCAAAAAGACTGCAGTCTACATACTCTTCGATAACAGCTCTAAATATTAATGACCTCAACTCTCGAATAAAAAGTCCCACACTATGTGACTAGAGTAAGAAGTATAATCAAGCTATCTGTTTTCTATGAGAAACTTATTTTAATTTAAAAGACAGGGACCACTTGAAGTGCTTCTAAAGGGGGAAGTTATTTAAAGTAAATGGTGTCAAGAAATGAGATCCTTTAGCCACTGCTAATTACCAAGTCATCTTTAGGCTTTTCAGTCTGTGGTCTCTACTCCCATAGTACCTATTTTTAAACAAATCCCAGACTTTATGTGACTTCTGATTTACATATATCACAAAGTAGCTACCAAACATTGAAGTCTTTAAAATCAACATGCCTGAACAGTTAATAATAAAATACATTTTGTTTCTATGCATCATAATTTCTGTAAACTACAAGGTGGGATTATATTTAAGTTCAGCTTTGTGCCTAAAAGACTTCATAAAATGGTATTGCAGCCTTTCTATTACACTACATCAGGAGATGCATTCTGACTGCTGTTATTATTGATCAAGAATTTCAGGTGTTGCCTTCCTGAGCTTCCATTATGAAGTTCCCTATCAGCTTTTCAACTAACTGTCTTAGCAGGCATTGAAGTTAATTGCTTAGATCAATTATCTCATTAAGTGTTGAGACATTGATTTTCTAAATCTATCATTTTCTCTTCATTTATCCCCAGGAATTGTCCTATAAAGAAAATTTTTGGACAAAATTCTTAGCTGTCTTTTCTGTATGAATAGTACCTTAAAACAAGTAAAAGACTAGATTATTGTTGTTATTTATCCATTTTTAGGATAATTGACCAGTTTTCTAGTATACCACAGAGGTTTTTACTATAAACTTATGAATACTGATATATAGTATTCACTTCAGTACATTTACAGTGAGAACTTTTAAGTTAGCTTCTAAGTCTTTTTATTTTTTATTAATCATTTCCCCTTTTATGTTTCAAATTAAATAAAATATTTTATGTGCTTCCCATTGTCTTGATGACTGCCTTACTTTTTTAATAACAGGTTTTTCCTACAGTGTTAGTTACATTGTCATTGTTGCGATAAATCATCATTATCAAAAGCAAGTTACAGAAGTAATAACATTTTTTGTCTTATGGTTCCAGATGAAGAATTCATGTGGTAAGGGAGACATAACAGCAGAAAGCAAGAGAAGAAAACTGAGAGATCACATTTCCATTCACAGGAAGTTAAGAACTGGAAGTTGGTGAAAATATAAACTCCCAAACTCCACTGATATACTTCCTCAAACAAGGCTAAAGAAACACCGCAGTGGCCCCTAATGACACAGTGCTATCTATATACATAAATCACAGCATCACTCAGGCCTTATCAGAGAAGTATCTTCTTGCAGTAGATGACAATTAGGAAAGAGATTCACAACTGGATAATGTGTAAACAGTGACTAACTTTGGAGAACTCAGTCCTAAATGAGATTTTTTTTTCAAATCTGTGTCCTCAAGCCTAAGGGATCTATGTAGAAGAGAAGATAAAAATTCTTTGAGTCAGAGGTGATGGAAGACTCCAAGGAACCAGTGTCTTCCAGACACCGCAGGACTGACACACAAATGACCTTCCAGGGACCATGGCAACATGCATAAGACCTGCACAGATTCAAACCACACTGAGAAGGTGTGTGAACACAAAAAAATCACTTCTATATCTTACCATGAGGCTTGTGGTTTACCGGTAAAGTTCTGGAGTCTGTCTCCATCATTTTAAAGACTTCCTGAATCTGCCTTCTTTCTACCAGCATTCAGTTTAGTTTTCCTGCCTATCTCTATTCTCCCTTATCACAGGCTCAAAGCAGCTTCTTTATTAACCAACGATAACAAAATATATTCACAACATACAGAATCCCACATCAACACTCCTCATTTCTCTTTTCAAATTCTTGACCTCTTTTTTCATTAAATTTTTTATAAATATAACCTGCTAAATCTGTAAAATGTTACTTATAGGTATGTTTTCAGGGCTGACCATTTGGTATCCATGTACTGGACAACACTTGGGAAGACTATTTCTCCCACTCTCAGCATTCCTTAGTTGTTGGAGCTCTTTGTCTGTGGTTGAAACCTCATTGGCTTTCTTCCATCCACTTTAGCATGCTATGTATCTGTTCTTTGGTTCATGTTTGGAAGCCTTTATGGGTGTAACTTCTGATATTGCTAGGAGATATAATCTCACAGCAAATCCTCTGATCCTCTGGCTCTTACAATCTTTCAGCCCTCTCTTCCACAATGTTCCCTGAGCCTTACATATGAGAATGTAAAAGCAAAATCTTGGTTCCTCATAACATTAACATTTTAAAATACCTTTGCTGATCTTGCTCATAAAAATGATACTTATATCTTTCAACATATGTCTGGATTACTGAGTTTTAAAATGTCATTTGAATAATTTCTGGCTGAATTATCTTGATGCAGTTAATTACTTTTATGATATACAAATGAGTTTACTTCTTTATTTTAATTTGTCAAGATTGATCCCTTGTTTAGATTCTTGTGATGATTCAAAATTCAAATCTACACAACAATTCATAATGAAGATACTCTATGTGTCTGTGGTTTTTATCTACACATTCTTTCATATGTGCACTACTCTATACTTTGATTTTTGCAGTTCATCATATGTTCTGAAAATTATGGCCACTCCATGCACAGGTAAAATCCTCATTCATTTACTAGTTGCATAGTATCCCATTATATAGAACCATATCTTACTTTATTCCTTTATTAGTATAATAACAGAGATAGATAAATAAATTAACAAATAAATAGGGAAGAGTGCTACAGCTTCTTTTGGAGAGCTAAACATACAACAATAACATTTTGTTAGACCTTCTACCTTTTCTTTGTTCTATTAGTCTACCCTTGTTCTATTAATCTGTTCTAAGTGTTCCGCATCAATGATTCACAGTCCCACGATTAGAGGAATTTGACCCAACCCTAGCTCTGAGGATATGCTTAACTTTTGTTTGTTTTTAAATGACTATGTCTTGGTCAAGGAGACTTAATTTTAAAAAAAAATGCCTACTCATAAATTCTCCATAAAGTTACTTTCCTCCTAGTACATCCATTAGAAAAGAAAATGTTTTTTTCATATCCCTTGATATGATTCTTGGGGATTCTGTAGTCATCTTGCTTTTCCACTAGGGATTACCCCAAACCTAAAGATAGCAGTCAGGAGTAAAAGATTTTACCTATTTCATAGCACATCTTAGTCAATGAGCCAGCCAAACAGTCATAAAGGGTATGTTTCTTAGATTACCTGGCTATGACATATGTGAGTTAATATATCTGCTTGTTTAGTACCAACTGCACCAAATGTTTGGTCAAAAGCATTACCCCAGCTCCCTAATGCCCCTTTATACAAAGAGCCTGGAGTATTAAGTTGGGGGCCTCATACGAGCCTCCAGCATCCATCTTTGGAAGCCCCTTTCCTGAGAGTTACCTCAGTCCCAACTTCACCTCCTCATCGAGGGTCAAGGAAGCCCTCCAAAGAGTGACCCCTCCCCAGGGAGGGTCAAGACCACTTCCACAGGCTGTTACTATTGATTTGGAATGAACATCCTAAATATTAGAAAATACCAATTGCATGAGCCACCCCTCTTTCTTTTCTGTCTTACCTGGTTCACTTCTCTTGAGAACACTGGAAAAAGAAGTTTAAAGAATTCGCACCAATTTGCAAATGAACCAAAACCTCAGCTCATTCATTTGCCGCCACCTAATGTGGATGCCCTCTTATCTCTGCTCAACTTTCTGATGCTTTCAGTAAAAATCCCTGCCTGGAAATCCTGATCCTGTTCCTTACCCCTCACTCCTGCAGTGCTGTACCTCTCACAACAGAAACAAACCACGAAAAAGTTGACATTCATTATTCTCTCCACAGCAGGCAAGTTATCAGTTTTCAATGACTTAAGGAACCTAACCATCTACAGTGTCACTGAACCGCTATCCCATTCCCCATTGCTAACTCTTTCTTCTAGGCCCTCCTCCCATCTCAAAGTGATTCCAAAACTGCTTTTGCTTTAAAATCCAGAGCAGTTGGTCTATCTTTCCTTATACTTCTATTTCATTAATTTGCTTGTACCTTTCAACACTAAAACGGCTTAAGACACCTAAATCAAAGAATGATTCTGTTCCTAAAAAAATGGACACTGTGTTACTATCAGATTAATCTGCTTAAATTGGCCATCTCTTAAAATATCACTGATTTTCTTACTGTGAATACTTAAAAGAAAAATAACAATAGTTATTTAATGATATTTTTAGAATTTTTTATCAATGAGGTTGAGAATACAGTTAAACTCTACATCTCAATGAATAATGTTAGATACATAGAAAGTGCCTGGTTGTTGCTAGTGGCTCCTGCTGCTATTCTTTCAGCAGGTATCTTTGATTTAAAAAGGTTGTTTGGACTTGCTGCCACAAGGAGATAAGAGTTCTGATAATATACACACTGAAGACCAAAAGAGCACTATGACCTCAGATAGACCCTTGCATGTAGTGACATGCCCAGACAGGATCTGCACACTATGAAGATTAGTATCAGTGTCTTAGAAACATTAGTAAATGGGAAAGGATTGAAAATAGAAGGTTCTTTAATTTCACTTCCCAGGTTATGAATATTGTTAAAGACAGAGGCAACACTGAGTCACCTGGTATTTTTAAATCCTAGCAAGAGGCCTGTTTTGATTCCCGTGGAAGACTCTTACTGTTGCCACCCACTTTGACACTGGGAGGGGAGTAGCAGCACTGTCAGTTGACACCTGCACAGTTGCCCCTGTCAGGTACCGTATTTGGAGTTTGTGAAAACTACATACATAAGATGGATATCTTGCTTTCAATATACAAAGGAAGGAAATAGAAGAGTTTTCATTGTCCTCTCCCAGTCCCCACTGTCCCTATCTTGGCCCTGATAAATATGAGCTAGTCTCTAAAATATATATCTCATTCAGGCAACTGTTGTCCTGCTGCAGTGATTCAGTAGCTTTAAAAGATCACCTCAAAGTCTCTGATCCTGAACAGAATATTCTCAGCATGCTCCAGTGATGGAGAAAGCCTTCTTAACCAAAATCTTTAAGAGGTGGGTCTTAGTTAAGGTGTGGCTTTGCTGCGTAAAAGGTTGCACGTTCATGTGCTTGCTTTCTGTGCCTTTTCCCACAGGACATTGCTGTGCCTGGATTTCTCATTTCTTGTTTCATGAGTTTTCCTCTTATAATAAGTAATATGTAATTGTTTTATCCTTAGCTAGCCTGGTTATTTCAACACCTGTTGCCCAACATAGGATGAACCCACCACCCTGAGATTCAGAGTCTCTTGCTCTACTGACTGAGCTAGCCTAGAAGCACAGACAGCTTTTCCCTTGCTCCTTCCCCAGCTTTTCCAACATTCTAGTGAAATAGTGAACTATATAGCAGTTGATCTAGGAGTGCAAATGGCATCAAGAAAAAAAATAACTGAGAACAAAGTCTACATACCAGGCATTACACAGACATAGCATGATGTCACTGAATCTCTTACCGGACAGCAGAGAATTTACCTTAGGAAAAAAGAACTTTGCCTTTGTCAAGGAAGTGCCAAAACCATATTGATGGTGTTCTCGTGGATAACTCACAACTACTGAGATCAGTATTGCACAGAATTTGGGGCACATTGAAAAAATCAAAGCAGAAAGTGAAAACAGTTATGGATCAGATAAGTCTTTCATTTCGTGAAAAGGAAGCAAGTTGGGGCCTGGATTCATGGACTATATAAGGACTTGACTGGTGCAATCTAAAGAGGGGCATGATGCTAGTACAGGGAAGCTTCCAAGCAATGATTAGGATAACTTGGTAACTAAACAACAGAAAACAAGACATGGGAATTTTTGGTCAACTATGATGGAGGGAGGTCATTGGCTAATAAAGGAACTGCCTTGGCTCATTTCATTGGTTAGGACATAGGTAGGTGGAGTAAACAGAACAGAATGCTGGGAGGAAGAGGAAGTGAGGTCAGACTGGACAGCTCTCCTCTCCAGAGCAGATGCCTCAGCAGAGACGCCATGCCCAGCTCTCAGGCAGACGCACATGATGAAGCTCCGACCCAGGATGGACTTAGGCTAGAATCTTCCCGGTAAGACCGGTGCTATACAGTTGATAAGAAATGGGCTAGTCCAGGTGCGAGAGTTAGCCTAGAAGAGGCTAGGTAGAAATGAGCCAAGCGGTGTTTAAATGAATACAGTGTCCATGTAATTATTTCGGGTAAAGCTAGCCAGGCAGGCGGCTGGGGTGTTGGGGACGCAGCCCCACCGCCGCACCCATATTACTACAAATGACGCCCAGACGTGTGGCTAACTGAGTCCACAGAAAGCCTGAGAAAGCTTGGAAAAGAATAGAGTAAAGCATGTTTCTTATGGCAATTTCTCGGGTCTACTCTGCTTGCCAGAGGCAAGCAACCACCTCATCTAAGAGAGGCTTCCTGACTCAGCTTTAGCTGCAAAGCCTGCAGCTCATTAAGAGGTCCTGCCATGAAACACTTAAATGGTGTTGACGAAAAGCTGAACGCATGCTTTCCGGTTTTCAGCCGTAGCAGGAAAAAAGCTGCGCCGTTTAAAAATGCGGCGTTTGAAAATGCTGGCTTTCTGGGCCATTATGCCAGGGCAAACTCTGACTGTTTGAGGCAGGAGGGCCGGCTACAGAGAGAGGACTTGAGTGTTGTCTGTTGTGGCTTGCTGGCTGGCAGGGACCTTGAAACGCCATAGAATTGTGCCCATAAACATGGCTACAGCCAGTACCTCAGCCATGAGGCTGAAAAGCTAAGGAATGGACTGGATCTAGCTGGCAAAGCCACGCCTTTAATTCTACTGATATTGCTTGCTAAATTAAAGACTCATGTGGTCAAAAAACAGAGAGATATACAGTAAAGAGAGATTCAAAGACAAAGAAAATTTCTAAATGGTTTACTGTGTGTTAAAAATATATACAAGCTAAAAGTTGAAGTTCTTAAAGTAAAAAAAATAAGGAAGAAAGAGAGTAGTTGGGTGTGGTAGCACATGCCTTTAATCCCAGTGCCTAGAAGGCAGAGACGAACAGATCTCTGTGAGTTCAAGGTGTAGTAGCAAACACCTTTAATCCCAATGCCTGGGAGGCAGAGACAGGCGGATCTCTGAGAGTTCAAAGACAGCCTGGTCTACAGGTCAAAGATATACACTCAAAAAGCAAAAAGTTAACCTAGGAATGTCACAGCTTAGATTCTTAAGCGCCTAGTGATTTAAAGGCACAAATCAAAAGTGCTCCTGGATAGTAAAAAATTGCAGATTCACAATAGGACAGATTCAGACCACTAAATGAGTCACACTGTTGGATGAATGTACGTAGGCTTGGGAGAGAGAAGAAAAAGAATATAGAGAATAAAGTTAATGGTTTAAAAAAAAAAAGGTAAAGTCTTTAAAGAGACAGAATAAAGTAAAGTGATAGAGTAAAAATAAGCCGCGTAAAGATGGAAAATTCACAGAGAGTCTGGATTATGTACATTGTGTTTTCTTTAAAATTTTTGACTGTAAAGGAGCTAAGTACAGAGAGACATTTCATTATATGGACTGCCAAATGGAACCAGAACGGATATGATAAGGGTATTATGATTTCAGAATTTGGGTCTAAGGACATGATGCTTTGGAAAGGAGTTTCTTATTTTGTTTTCACAGAGGATGAGACCCTGCTCATTTCTTCTATTCCGATTTGGTATGATGGACCACGTCCTCCTGAAGGGTTGCTGTGAACATCTTCAGAAAATTGCTCTGCTCAACTGCCAACTGAGATGAAATTAGCACACAGGTTATACCATGAAAGACCTAATTAACGATGCCCCCATTCAGCAGGAAGCGGTTTGGAGAGAAAAAACTGCGCCCATGTTCCCAAATATAGTTTATAAATGTTCTTTTACATTTAAAGGGGGAAATGATATAGATATGAATAATTTGCATTGGTATGGATTTTAAGGTCAATTTTGTTATATGTATATGTATTTCCGATATTGATTAAGGTATTGTGATTGTGTAGTTCATTTAAATATGTACTGTATAATTAAGAAATATAGGTTGTTAATGGATAATTATCGATAATAGTAAAGCTTGTAGTCATGTTAGTTAGATTTTCTAGATATATAGAGATATATTTTAGATAGACATTCTTCATGTCTTTCAAAGATTACAGAATAGGACATTTAATGTTTTAATAACTGAGGACTTTTCATGACAATGAGACACTCTGCTCCTGGCAGCACCAATCTACTTCAAGAGGAAGATGGGCATCGAAGAGGATCCTTATGGAGTTTGATAGCCATTTGGGCAAGAAACTGCTCTTGCCTGGACTATTGTATAAACTGGACACAGAGAATCTACAGAGAGAGGACTACTGAACTTGCCTAAGGTGAGATGATCTTTCGGGGTCCCTGATTCATGAAAGAGTCTGCGAGACATTCTGCAGAACACAACAGATAGTGACTGAACTGACTTTGAATTTTCCTGCTTTATGGAAATGTCTGCTGGATACCATGGGCCTAAAGGCTGAAGATGGATGCCCCAACAGTACAGAGGAAGTTTGGGTGACTGTCCAGGCAGCGAGATGTCTCTGTCATTTCTAGAGTTTTAAAAGTTGCTTTTTTCTTGTTTGCTTATGTAGTATTGTATCTTTCTGGAGTCTTTGATGGAGTTAAGAATAATTAGTTATAGTTATGGTTTTCCTTAGTTATGATAAAGATTATTGTAACTTTTACTTGATAACTGTTTTGTTATATGTAATTTTGCTATGTTAAAGTCTTTTTTTTTGTTTAAACCGAAAAGGGGGAAATGATGGAGGAAGGTCATTGGCTAATAAAGGAACTGCCTTGGCTCATTTCATTGGTTAGGACATAGGTAGGTGGAGTAAACAGAACAGAATGCTGGGAGGAAGAGGAAGTGAGGTCAGACTCGACAGCTCTCCTCTCCAGAGCAGATGCCTCAGCAGAGACGCCATGCCCAGCTCTCAGGCAGACGCACGTGATGAAGCTCCGACCCAGGATGGACTTAGGCTAGAATCTTCCCGGTAAGACCAGTGCTATACAGTTGATAAGAAATGGGCTAGTCCAGGTGCGAGAGTTAGCCTAGAAGAGGCTAGGTAGAAATGAGCCAAGCAGTGTTTAAATGAATACAGTGTCCATGTAATTATTTCGGGTAAAGCTAGCCGGGCAGGCGGCTGGGGTGTTGGGGACGCAACCCCGCCGCCGCCCCTATTACTACAAAAACTAAACACTGAAAATTAGGAAAACCTCTTGACCTGTCTATTCAGAATCCCAGAGCTCCAGTTCTTAGAAGTAAGCCCAAGGAAAGAGTTCACTTCAACAGTTTCTTAGCATTCTAACAAAAAGCAGAATCACAAGGTAAGAAGAAAACCTGGTGTAGAGACCATGGCAACTAAGAGGACTGATCATTATTATTTAATAGAAGTTTCCTAAGAAAGGAACTAATTAAATGCACCTGCACTAAAATGATCCCATGGCTATTATCTGCCCACACAGACAAACTGAGAACCATAAAGTCTGAAATGCAGCAATCAGGAGGCCTAATTGTCTCCTGCAAGGAATGGCTTTGTTTTACGTAGTACTCCATCAAAAACACTAAGTGTTAATGTGTCTCATATAACATATCTGGCCAGCTAACTAGTTTAATTCATCACACACCATGAGAAAGAATAAAAGCTGGAGGTTAGTGACAAGTTAATAGTAGAGTCAGGAGACTCTATAAGTATGGAGAAACATACTTTGATTGATGGTGCAGAACTATTAGGTACTACTCTAGATGGACTCTGTCAAGCTTTATTTAGTGGCCAATCAAAGAAAAATAGATCTAGTAATTTAAACCTTTAAACATGCTCTTTCTATTAAAAAAAAATTAGAAGTGTGTGGGTTTATTGCATTTGCATGGAACAGTAAAAGTTCAATTATAGCCAGCTCTCAAATATCTACAAGTAGATTCAGTATAACAAATCTTCATTCCATTGACTTGCAAAGAACCCCTTTTGTTATAAAGTTCTGCTTTGCCTTTCTTCACATCCTCCCACCCCAGATACAGCTAAATGAAGGAGTAGCCACATTTAACATCTACCAAGCCAATGTAAAAAATTGTAAATTGGATTATACTGATGATATTAATCTGTTGGACTACTAGTTTAGTTTAACACACTGTGATGGAAGAAGGTCATTGGCTAATAAAGAAACTGCCTTGTCCCATTTGATGGGCCAGCCTTTAGGTGAGTGGAGTAAACAGAACAGAACGTAGGGAAGAAGGGAATTGAGCTAAGACGCCATGCTTCTGCTCTCCAAGGCAGACGCAATGAAGCAAGCCGCCAGGTCAGACATGCTGAATCTTTCCCAGTAAGGCTGGTGCTACACAGTTTATTAGAGATGGGTTGATCGGAATATGAGAATTAGCCAGTAAGGCCTAGAGCTAATGGGCCAAGCAGTGTTTATATGAATACAGTTTGTGTGTCATTATTTTGGGGCATAAGCTAGCAAGGCAGCTGGGAGCCGGGTGGCAGGAACACAGCCCACGGCTCCCTTCAACAACACTGCATTAAAACAACAGGAAACTGAGATAGTTGGAGAAAGTCTCTAAGCTACTGACTAACTGAACTCAAAATATCTACTTCTAATTTGATACCTTCCTATATGAAAGCTGGAAGATTTAAAATACTCATTTTACAGGCAGTCACAATTGGGAGAGTTCAAGCACATGGCTCTGACCAAGGACACAGTATATTAGATGTCTATTAAAAAGTTCCTAGAGATGAAAAGCAAATAGAAATGCCTGCTTCCTCTTCCTCTACCCCTTCCTTTCTAGCCTTAATGTTGATGGCTGGAAAATACCAAAAGCATTACCTTGATCTCAATAAACCATGAAACAGACCTCAAAAGCTGCCTGCTTCTAGTCTTTGTGTTTTATTGTTTGTTTGTTTTTTGTTTTTGTTTTTTTATTTTCAAGACAGGGTTTCTCTGTAGCTTTTGGTTCCTGTCCTGGAACTAGCTCTTCTAGACCAGGCTGGCCTCGAACTCACAGAGATCCGCCTGCCTCTGCCTCCCGAGTGCTGGAATTAAAGGCGTGCGCCACCACCGCCCGGCTAGTCTTCATGTTTTAAAAATACTTATTGCATTTGAAGCCAGCTTTTTTAATTATGTGAACATGTATGTAGACAGACCTATGAGTAGGTATATGCACTGACTTGCAGGTACCTGAAGAGAGGTCAGTCTCCCCTGGAGATAGAGCAGTTGTGAGTTGTGTGACACGGGTGCTATGAACCAAACTTGGCACCTTTGCAAGAGCTCTATATGCTTTTAGTTGCTGAGTCTTCTGTCACCAGGGCTAAAAATTATAAAAAGTTAAATTTCCAAATTTATGACCTATTATGAATTTGGCATATTATTTCCCAAAATATTTTTTTGGTAAATAATACATGAATCTGACAAATTTTCATGTTGACCTATTAGTTACACAAATCGGATAGGCTGCCAATAACTACCCTTACTGGATTTTTCTCTTGTACCTATGGATGTTGGATTTAAATGAAAAGTTTAGATTAGATAAGATATTTAGTGGTCTACTTTGTCATATGCTTGTTATTAACATAATCCCTGAAATATGAGCACATCTCTTTAGTAATTAACTGAATAATTCTTTGAACAATGCAAACTAGGAGTTTCATAGTCTAAAATAGTTCCAGTTTTCATCTAAAACTGGCATTGAATTCACCAGAAGTGTCCTCAATAGTTATAAAGGTGACAGAACTGAGAGAATATGTATTGTAATGCAAAAAGTACTGAGTTGTATTAGAAGACATGAGGTTTTAAGTCAGAAAATTGCTAATTATGCAATTTCTAGTATATTGTTCCCACTGGTTTCTTTGAATGGGTGTCTTCGGATTCTTGGCATCTTTTTTATAGAGGACTTGTTTAAAAAAGTAGTAGCCTGCCATTCAGCTCCCAAATAAATACCCAGAGACTTATTCTTACTTATAACTACCTAGCCTTAGTTATCGTTTTCAGCCAGCTTTTCTAACTTAAATTATCCCATTTCTCTTTGTTTTTGGGCTTTTTACCTTTCTTTATTTTATATATCTTTCTTTCCTTCTTTCATGACTACCTCTTTGGCTGGGTGGCTGCCCTCTGGAATCTTCCTCTCCTTTTTTTTGCATCTTGCTCTTTCCTCAAATGTAGATTTCTTTTCTAATTATTCTCTCTGCCTGGAAGTCTTGCCTATCTCTCTCTCTTGACTAACTAATGGCCATTCAGTTCTTATTAGACTAATCAAGTGTTTAAACAGGCAAAGTTTACAAAGTAACACAGTTTTACAGAGTTAAGCATAAAGGAATACAATACATCTTTGTATCATTAAACAAATATTCCACACCATAAACAAATGTAACAAATCTTAAACTAATATTCCCCAACAAAGCTGAGTAAGAAAAATTATAAAATGTACAACTTAAGGAGAAAGGGGATACCAGGATTGGGAATGGAAGTACATCTTCTGTTAATGGAGATAAACAGATTAATATAAGGACTGATATTAAACAAAATAAAGGAAGTGGTCACCTCAAGACAAGATTCGCCCAGATAAGCTTCCAACTTGTGAAAAGAAATTAGAGTTTCAGTCTTTGAACTTTGGAGTTTTAAACATTGTTGAGACTGTGATAGACAATGAGGGCTTTTGAAGTTGGACTAAATGTATTTTACATTAGGTTCTCGGGGCAAGGAGTGGAACAGGGTGGTTTGAATTTGAATGACTATCATAGACTTATGATTTTAATGCTTGGCCAATAAGGAATGCCACTATTAGAAGGTGTGACTTTATTGGAGTAGGTGTGCCTTGTTAGAGGAAATATGTCACTATGAGAGCAGGCTCTGAGGTCTCATATGCTCAAGCTACTCCCAGTGAGGCACACAGTCTCTTCCTGTTGCCTGCTGATAAAGATATAGACATCTTTGCTCTGTCTACCACACTTACATGCTGTCATGCCGCAACATGATGATAATGAACTAACCTTCTGAAACTGTAAGCCATCCCCAATTAAATTTCCAGCCTCGTGTATTTTTTTATTTATCTATTAATTTAATTAATATTTATTTATTAAGGACTAACTATATCAGCATTGTACTCAAAGACATTGAGGTATAAGATACACTGGTGTAGGAGTTCCTTCTGTTTGTGTGTTACTTTTATTGGTTAATGAATAAAGAAACTTCCTGGGCCTAGTTGATAAGACAGAATTAGGTGGGTACAGAAAACAGAACTGAATGCTGGGATAAAGAAGGGCAGAGTCAGAGAAGCCATGGATCCTCCACCACCGGAGAGGGATGCCGGTTAGAATCTCTGGTAAGCCACTGCCACTGTGCGATACACAGATTAATGGAGATGGGTTAAACTAATATGTAAGAGTTAGTCAATAAGAAGTTAGAGCTAATAGCCAAGCAGTGTTTTAAATAATACAGTTTCTGTGTGGTTATTTCAGGTGGAAGCTTGCCCCTCCCTGCAACAATACACTCTTCTAATCTCCACAAGTCTAAAATGTTCAGAGACTTGTGCCACACCTCTAACCCCAGCATTTCAGAGAAGGAGGCAGAAGGATCAAAAATTTATACTTAGTTGAACAGCAAGTTCAAGGACAGTCTGAAATGTATGGCATGCTGTATCCGAATTATTATAACATACCATAAAGCATTACAGTATATTTGTAATCAAAAGTATTTGTACGGTTGATAACCATTAAAGGATGTGAACAGGAAAGTCTTAAATCTCTTAAAACATGAAAGCTCATAAATAAAGAAAGAAGAAAAAAGCTGTATAAAAATAAATTTCCTTCATGTCACAGTTTGCTTGAAAATTGCTGTCTAAGGAAGGTTTCTTCAGGAGATAACTTTCTGAGCTTCTTTGGAGCTCCTCAGATGATGCATTGTCTTGGTCTGCTGAATCCCCATTGATAATAAAAAATTAAAAGATTGTGTTTGTGATTAAATACAATAAAATCCCTTAACCAAATCCTTATGTTTTGGTTGATATATTATTCACTCTAAGAAACACTATTGGGTATCATATTTGCCCTCCAGTCCCAGTCGGTACCATATATCCTATGCTCAGGCCTAATGGGTGAGTCTGCCTGATCCTACCCCTCCTGCATGCTCACCCATCCCTAGACCTACATTGAGTTCCACAGCCAGGGCTCTGGAACAAACTGGTAAGGTCCAGATCAGAGTGATTATCACTGTCTAAGTCTGTCCTGACCTCCAGGTTTGGGCTGGATAGCAGGTTATGTGCATCAGCCCAGCCTCCTGTGTCTATGTCAGACACACAACCAACTAAAGAAGTTCACATGCCCAGGTCCCATCACAAAAACACAAATACAAAAGTCAAGGAACTCTGTCTCTCTTCAAATCCACCTTTCATGTAGAACTGCTCTCGGTGAGAAGTACCTCTGCACATAAAACTTAAAAATAAATAAGGTTCATCAAAGAAATCAAGTAGTCAAAAGAAGAAGCAAACACCTTATTTAGCTTAAAGAGAGTAAATGCCAATAAGTACAGCTCTCACTTTTTATTAAACAAGGTGGGTTTTATTTTTAATTTTTTGAGACAGGCTTTCTCTATAGCTTTGGAGCCTGTCCTGGAACTAGTTCTTGTAGACCAGGCTGGCCTCGAACTCACCGAGATCTGCCCGCCTCTGCCTCTCAAGTGCTGGAATTCAAGGTGTGTGCCACCATCACCCAACAAGAAGTTTATTTTGCATCAGACAAGAGGTCCTTACAGAAAGCCACACCTGATACAAATGCAGAGAAGAGCTGATTCTGAGAAACAACTCCTACACTAAACCATGGATCAGGGAGTATCATGAATTTTTGTCAAGAAAGTCTGTAAGGGCCAGAGAACCAGAAATTCTGCTGCAAGATTGTGTCTTGGAGCTATTACAGGAAAGCTACACCAATGAATCTGAGTAATATGGCTGCCTAAATAAGTCCTGAGTAATAATAACACCATCTCATATACCAATGTAGATGGGGAAAAGAAATTCTGTAGAGCAGTATGAGCAAGGAACAAGGGTACAAAGCAGCCGGGAACACAGCAACAATTTACTGTAGTTGGAACATCTATGCTACAGGTCATTAGGTGAAGCAAGAAGCGCTCTCTAGGTCATTACTGTGAGAGAATCTCAGGTTCTGTGTTAAGAAGAACATATGCAAAGGGATCTATTGGAAGGTTTTAATCTGATTTTCAGATCAGACTATTGTTAGGGACTGTGGAAAGCAAGAAAAGGGATGTCTCATGCTCTGTACAGCAGGACAGGAGACCATTTCTAAGCTGTTCGCTTTAATTATGTATAAAAAACTAATACTCAAAAACCATATCAAGAAGCAAAAATAGAAATTTTCAACCAGTTAGGTCCCTAAAACCTGAAAAAAAAAGTTTTGTTTGTTTGTTTTTTTTTTTGTTTGCTTGTGTTAGTTTGTTTTGGGGTTTTGAGGGGGTGTTCTGTTCAGTTTTGTTTAGTTTCATTTGGTTTTTTTTTTTTTGAGACAGAGTTTTTTTGTATAACCCTGGCTATTCCGGGATCAGCCTGCCTCGGCCTCCCTAGTGCTGGGTTTAAAGGAGTATACCACCATTACCTAGCAAGAATGGTTTTGAAACCTTCTATATCCTGGAAACAAACAGATAAAGCATCTTCTTAATTGTTCCCTGATCCAGGAACTACCTGGGAAATCATAGTGCCCAGAGGAACCAATTGCGAAGGTGCTGTTGCAGGACTGGCTTTAAGGACTCCAATGGAACTCTCAAAGCAACACTCTTCCTAACCCCACACCCAGACTCTGCTATAAAGCTAAGTGTCAAGTTCAGGTGCAGGCCCACACAGACATAGCAGTCACCTGAAGGAACATGAGGAAAAAGTTGTTAGTGTGGAACAGAGAAGCTTGTCGCTTTGCCCTCCAGCCATGTTGGACCTCAGAGAAGAGAATAGACTACACTAAGCAGCTTGAGTGTACATTCTTAGCAGTGTATTTAAAGGTTGAATTATTCTGCCAGTGATTTGGGAGACAGGGGTTAGTGAGTCAGTGTCATGCTCAGTTATCGGCAGAGCAGCTTGCTCCTACAGTAGATGGAAACAAATACTAAGACCCATAGCTAGACAATGTTCCCAGAGTGAGGGACCTGGAACAGGCAGCCCTAAAGGGAATATGTCCATAAAACGTTTTCCCTTCAGGGCTCAGGGAACCTTGCAGAAGAGGTGGCATAAAAAGTGTAAGAGCCAGAAGGAATGGAGGACACTAAGGAAACAAGACCTTCCTAAATGCCGCAGAACTGATACACATTTGAATTCACCGAGACTGGCAGCATGCATAGGGCCTACACAGGCCTGCACCAGATGAAGCCCCAGTGCTGTGACACAAGGAGACACAAGCTCCAGTTTTTAACTCATAAGCTGTCTACAATTGAAAGCCACTTGTAAGTAAAAAATTACTTTTCTCCAATAAAGTCTTACAAGGGATACAAACCATGCTTAAGGGCAGGCCCCATGACCAGCAGTATGGAGCTAACACAAAGGAACTCAATGCATCTTTGCACCATAATGTTTAGTGAGGGGAATTATTTGTTGATTCATTGATTAATTGATTGATTGATTGATTGATTGATTGACTGATTGATTTTTCAGTCTTACAGGTTCTTTGTGTATTAATTATGGTTTCTAGTTTGTGTTATTGTGGGATTCCTGGGTGTGTGAATGTGTATATATCTGCCTATATGTATATTCTTTTGTTTTTTCTTTGATGCTTCTGTTTGTTTTGTCCTATTCTGATTTTCTTGTTTTTGTTCTTAATTTATCTTTTTTTTTAGTTTTTGTTATTCTTTCGATGCATGTTTGTTTTTTAAAAAGAATCAGAAAGGGGGTGTATTCAGATGGGAAGAAAGGTGGGAAGGCTCTCAAAGGCTTTGGAAAGGGGAAAAGAAACCATAATAAGAATATATTGTGTAAAAACATCTATTTTTAATAAAAGAAAAATAGGGGGGAAAGTGATCCATTTATCATTTTCATGCTTTCAAAGGAGGTACAAGTTATTTAGACTATACACTGCAGAGAAAAAAATATTTATTTTTTTTAACTTAAGCACACCTCCCTTATTTGGTAATAGAAGTTTCATCTTAGATAGTTTAGTATAAATGTGGGCAGTCCAGGGTTTTCTGCTGTTATTATCTGTGTCTGTTCCAAAGGTGTCAGACTCTGGATTTTGTCCAGTTTTGGTCTATTGATTGTCTCTCATTTTGAGAAGCCTTCACTAAAGGGCATGGAAACTACTAGAAGCTTCCGCCTGAATGGCAGAGGTATGAGAAAGTCAGAGGACGATCTTGGGTTTTCTTTAAGACATCACAAAGACAGCTCAAAGGCATATCAGAGATAATAAACACCAACTTCCTGGGCTTGCTAAGAAGCCAGGAACAGCTGCATTCTCTCTGAAGAACCCTCTTGAGGGATATGCCCCGCATCCAACTACCTAGACTCCTTCACAATTTCATTGCCTGCTACCAAAAATTATTCTCTGGCTCATATAGCTAGATAAAACCAGCTCCTTCTTTATAACCTGCTCCTGACACATTCAGCGCCCAAGTTCTGATAGCCCTAAAGATTTCCCCTACCTCAATTTTCAGGGTCTTTATTTTTTTTAAGTCTGTTATGAGTTTCAAATAAAAAAAAACAGTCACTCTTATATTCTTCTTTAGTGTTCTCTTCTGTGCAGACCTACAGCAAAATCAGCCACTGTTGAAGTCAGCCATTGGCTGAATGACGAAGAGTCAAAAGCCCTAAAAATTGCTAGTGAAGAGCACAGCAGTTGATATGCCCAAATTTGATCTGACCACATTGAAACTGATGAAATAAAATGGAGTGGTTTCTCTCCTTCCCCTTTCCAGCTCTCATTCCCCCTCCTTCATCTCTGTCTTCTACTCAATGTAGTTTGGAGTTCCAACACTCTTCTCCTGCTCCCCCAGTTGATAAATAAAGCCATGAACAAAATGATTGATGTGGGATTCCCGTCTGTATGCTGTGGATATATTTTATTACCATTGGTTAATAAAGAAACTGCTTTGGGAGAGCCATCTTTGGGGTGAGTGAGTGCGGCAGCAGCCCGGAGCAGGGAACTCAGACGTTCCTCATCCCTACTACACTTCCTAATCATCCTGCTGGGGCTATACTGCCTGATACCTCTTCTCTCTTCCTATCCCACCCAGCTTGCATCCAGAACCTCACCCCCCCCGTCTGCCTCCCTCCCCTCTTTGGCCACATAACACCTCCCAGCTCAGCCTGTTTGGGGGCTGGGACTGGAGGACGGTAGTTCCTTTGTCTCCATAGCCTGCCTGCAGCAAGCAAGGTAGGCCCTTTGTTTACAAGCTACCCAAGCAGCACAGAGATCCAATCTGGGCACCAGGAGAGCCATCACTGGGGAGTGACATCACTGGGAAGGTACATCAGTGGGCAAGGAGACCTGATCCTGTAAAAGAAGATCCATAGGGAAGCATTCGGAGGAAGAGATGGGCAGGCGCCAATGCAAGAATTTACCCAACAATCTGAAAAACAACATGAAGCCACCAGAATCCAGCGACCTCACATCAGGAGGACATGAACACCTTAATCAAGAAGAAGTAGAAAAAATTGACGTTATGAAAGTGATAGAGGCCCTTAAACAGCATGTAAAAAACGCCCTTATAGAAATGGATGAGTATAACAGAAAGTTTGAAGAATTGAATAAATCAGAGAATGATACCCTAGAAAACCAAGGAAAAACAATCAAGCAGATAATGAAAACAGTTCAAGACTTGAAAACCGAAATGGAGGCAAAGAAGAAAACACAAACAGAGGGCTGGCTGGACATGGAAAATCTAGATAAATGAATAGAGACTACAGAAACAAGCATAACCAGCAGAATACAAGAGATAGAAGAAAGAATCTCAGATTCTGGAGATAACATAGAGAAAATAAACGCACTGATCAAAGAAAACAGCAAGTCCAACAAACTCTCATCACAAAACATTCAGGAAATATGGGACACAATAAAAAGACCAAACCTAAGAATAATTGGAGTAGAAGAAGGAAAAGAAGTGCAGCTCAACAGTCCAGAAAATATACTTAATAAAATTATAGAAAAAAACTTTCCCAACCTAAAGAAAGATGTACCTATGAAGGTTCAAGAAGCATACAGAACACCGAATAGGCTGGATCAAAAAAAAAAAAAAACAACATCCCCTCACCATATAATAATCAAAACACAAAGCATACAGAATAAAGAAAGAATATTAAGAGCCGCAAAGGAAAAAGGCCAAGTTACTTATAAAAGTAAACCTATCAGACTTACACCTGACTTCTCTATGGAAACCATGAAAGCCAGATGGTCCTGGATAGATGTACTGCAAAAACTAAGACACCATGGATGCAAGCCCAGACTACTATACCCAGCTAAGCTTTCGTTCACTATAAATGGAGAAAACAAAATTTTCCAGGATAAAAGCAAATTTAAACAATACGTAGCCACAAATCCAGATTTGCAGAAAATAATGGAAGGAAAATCATTAACCAAGGAGTCCAACAATGACCACAATAACTCAGACATGTAGAGACCCATCACCAGAGAAACTCAAAGAAGGGAAAACACAAACTCTACTACTAAAAGAGTGACCAGAGTTAACAGACACTGGTCATTAATATCACTTAATGTCAATGGGCCTCAACTCACCTATAAAAAGGCACAGGCTAAGAGATTGGATACAAAAACAGGATCCAACATTCTGCTGTTTACAAGAAACACACCTCAACCACAAAGACAGGCACCTACTCAGAGTAAAGGGCTAGGAAAAGGCTTATCAAGCAAATGGACCTAAGAAACAAGCAGGTGTGGCCATACTAATTTCTAACAAAGTTGACTTCAAACTTAAATCAATCAGAAGAGATGGAGAGGAGCATTTTAAACTCATAACAGGAACAATTCATCAGGATGAAGTCTCAATCCTGAATATCTATGCCCCTAATATAAAAGCACCCACGTACATAAAAGAAACATTACTAAAACTCAAGGCAGCCATCAAACCACACACACTAATAGTAGGAGACTTCAACACTCCTCTCTCACCAATGGACAGGTCAATCAGACAGAAAACTAAAAGAGAAATTAGAGAATTAATGGAGGTAATGAATCAATTGGACTTAACAGACATCTATAGAATATTCCACCCAAATAAGAAGGAATACACCTCATGGAACCTTCTCGAAAATTGACCACATCCTGGGTAACAAAGCAAACTTCCACAGTTACAAAAAAATGATAGTAACCACCTGTGTCTTATCAGATCACCATGGATTAAAGTTAGAATTTAACAAGGCTATCCCCAGAAAGCCTACAAACTCATGGAAACTGAACAGTCAACTACTGAACCATACCTGGATTAAGGAAGAAATCAAGAAAGAAATTAAAGTCTTCCTTGAATTCAATGAAAATAAAGAAACAACATACTCAAACTTATGGGACACTATGAAACAGTCCTAAGAGGAAAGTTCATAGCACTAAGTGCCCACTTAAAGAAAATAGAGAAAGCACACATTGGAGACTTAAGAGCCCACCTGAAAGCTCTAGAAAAAAAAGAAGTAGACTCACCTAGGAGGAGTAGAAGACTGGAAATAATCAAACTGAGGGCTGAAATCAACAAAATAGAAACACAGAATACAATCCAAAGAATAAATGAAACAAAAAGCTGGTTCCTGGAGAAAATCAACAAGATTGATAAACCCCTATCCAAACTAATAAAATGGCAGAGAGAGAATATGCAAATTAATAAGATCAGAAATGAAAAGGGGGACATAACCACAGACACATAGAAAATTCAGAGAATCATTAGATCTTACTAAAAAAGCCTGTATGCCACAAAACTGGAAAATGTAAAAGAAATGGACACTTTTTAAGATAAATACCATATACCAAACTTAAACCAGGACCAGGTGAACAATCTAAATAGACCTGTTAGTCACGAAGAATTAGAAGCTGTTATCAAAAACCTTCCTACCAAAAAAAGCCCAGGACCAGATGGTTTCAATGCGGAATTAGACCAGAACTTCCAAGAAGACCTAATACCTATACTCCTTAATGCATTTCACAATATAGAAACAGAAGAGTCATTGCCAAATTCCTTTTATGAAGCTACAGTTACTCTGATACCAAAACCACACAAAGACTCAACCAGGAAGGAGAATTACAGGTCAATCTCACTCATGAACATCGACGCAAAAATCCTCAACAAAATACTGGCAAACCAAATCCAAGAACACATTAGAAAAATTATCCATTATGATCATGTAGGCTTCATCCCAGAGATGCAGGGCTGGGTCAAAATATGAAAATCTATCAATGTAATCCATCATATAAATAAACTGAAAGAAAAAACCATATGATCATTTCATTAGATGCTGAAAAAGCATTTGACAAACTTCAACATCCCTTTATGATAAAAGTATTGGAGATTAGGGATACAAGTGTCATACCTAAATATAATAAAAGCTATATACAGCAAGCCCAGAGCTAACATCAAATTAAACGGAGAGAAACTCAAAGCCATCCCACTGAACTCAGGAACACGACAAGGCTGTCCACTCTCGCCATACCTTTTCAATATAGTACTTGAAGTTTTAGGAATAGCAATAAGACAACATAAGAAGATCAAGGGGATTCGAATTGGAAAGGAAGAAGTTAAACTTTCATTATTTGCAGATGATATGATAGTGTACATAAGCGACCCCCAAAACTCCACCAAAGAACTTTTGCAGCTGATAAACAGCTTTAGTAATGTGGCAGGATACAAGATCAACTCAAAAAAATCAGTCGCCCTCTTATACACAAAGGATATGGAAGTGGAGAGGGAAATCAGAGAAGCTTCACCTTTCACGATAGCCACAAACAGCATAAAATATCTGGGGTAACCCTGACCAAGGAAGTGAAAGATCTATTTGACAAGAACTTTAAGGCATTAAAGAAAGAAAGTGAAGAGTATACCAGAAAATGGAAGGACCTCCCTTGCTCTTGGATTGGGAGGATCAACATAGTAAAAATGGCAATTCTACCAAAGGCAATTTATAGATTCAATGAAATCCCCATCAAGGTCCCATTAAAATTCTTCACAGATCTTGAGAAGACAATAATCAACTTTATATGGAAAAACAAAAAACCCAGGATAGCCAAAACAATCCTACACAATAAAGGATCTTGTGGAGGCATTACCATCCCTGACTTCAAACTCTATTACAGAGCTACAGTAATGAAAACAGTGTGGTACTGGCATAAAAACAGAGAAGTCGACCAATGGAAACGTATAGAAGATCCGGATTTTATCCCACAAACCTATGAACACCTCATTTTCGATAAAGGAGCTAAAAGTATACAATGGAAGAAAGAAAGCATCTTCAACAAATGGTGCTGGCACAACTGGATGTCAACCTGTAGAAGAATGAAAATAGACCCATATCTATCACCATGCACAAAACTCAAGTCCAAATGGATTAAAGACCTCAATATCAGCCCGAACACACTGAACCTGATAGAAGAGAAAGTGGGAAGTACCCTACAACAGATGGGCACAGGAGATTGCTTTCTAGGTATAACCCCAGCAGCACAGACATTAAGGGCAACATTGAATAAATGGGACCTACTAAAACTGAGAAGCTTCTGTAAAGCAAAGGACACTGTCACTAAGACACAAAGGCAACCCACTGACTGGGAGAAGATCTTCACCAACCCCGCAACAGACAAAGGTCTGATCTCCAAAATATATAGAGAACTCAAGAAACTAGACTTTAAAATGCTAATTAACCCAATTAAAAAATGGGGCACTGAACTGAACAGAGAATTCTCAACAGAAGTTCAAATGGCCAAAAGACACTTAATGTCATGCTCAACCTCCTTAACAATCAGGGAAAGGCAAATCAAAACAACTTTGAGATATCATCTTACACCTGTCAGAATGACTAAAATCAAAAACACCAATGATAGCCTTTGCTGGAGAGGCTGTGGAGGAAGGGGTACCCGCATCCATTGCTGGTGGGAATGCAAACTTGTGCAACCACTTTGGAAATCAGTGTGGCGATTTCTCAGGAAATTCATGATCAACCTACCCCTGGACCCAGCAATACCACTCCTGGGAATATACCCAAGAGATGGCCGATCATATGATAAAAGCATTTGTTCAACTATGTTCATAGCAGTATTATTTGTAATAGCCAGAACCTGGAAACAATCTAGATGCCCTTCAATGGAAGAATGGATGAAGAAAGTGTGGAATATATACACATTAGAGTACTACTTAGTGGTAAAAAACAATGACTTCTCGAATTTTGCATGCAAATGGATGGAAATAGAAAACACTATCCTGAGTGAGGTAAGCCAGACCCAAAAAGATGAACATGGGATGTACTCACTCATAATTGGTTTCTAGCCATAAATAAGTGTCACGGAGTCTACAATTGCTGAACCTAAAGAAGCTAAATAAGAAAGTGAACCCAAGGAAAAACATATAGTTATCCTCTTGGCTATGGGAAGTAGACAAAATTGCCGGGGAGAAAATTGGGATCTTGGGGGCGGGGTGGGATGGGGGTTAGGGGAGATGGGGAGAGAAGAGTGAGAAGGGGAGGATGGGGGGAACTTAGGGAAACAGGATGATTGGGATAAAGGAAGGTTGGATAGGGGAGCAGGGAAGCAAAATTCTTAGTTAAGGGAGTCACCTTAGGGTTGGCAAGAGACTTGAACCTAGAGTGGCTCCCAGGAGCCCAAGGTGGTGTCCCCAGTTAGTTCCTTGGGCAGCTGAAGATAGAGAACCTGAAATAACCCTATCCTATAGCAATACTGACGAATATCTTTCATATCACCATAGAATCTTCATCTGGTGATGGATGGAGATAGAGACAGAGACCCACACTGGAGCACTGGACTGAGCTCCCAAGGTCCCAATGAGGAGCGGAAGGAGGGAGAAGATGAGCCAGGAAGTCAAGACCACGAGGAGTGCACCCACCCACTGACACAGTGGGGCTGATCTACTGGGAGCTCACCAAGGCCAGCTGAACTGTGACTGAAAAAGCATGGGATAAATCTGGACTCCCTGAGCATGGCGAACAATGAGGGCTGATGAGAAGCCAAGGACAATGGCTCGGGGTTTTGATCCTACTACATGTTCTGGCTTTGTGGGAGCCTAGCCAGTTTGGATGTTCACCTTCCTAGACATGGACGGAGGGGGGAAGACCTTGGACTTTCCACAGGGCAGGGAACCCTGACTGCTCTTTGGACTGAAGAGGGAGGGGGAGAGGAGTGGGGGGAGGGGGAGAAGGGTGGGGGAAGGGGGAGGGAAATGGGAGGCTGGGGGGAGGCGGAAACTTTTTTTCTTTTTTTTTCCTTTTCTCAAAAAAAAAAAGAAATTGCTTTGGCAATGCAGAATATAGCTAGTCAGGAAAATTATACTGAATACAGGGAGAAAGAAGGCAGAGGCAGGCAGATGCCAAGTACCTGCCCAAGAAGCAAGATGTGAGGTAACAAACCATGAGCTTTGTGGTAAAATATAAAATAATAAAAATAGGTTAATTTAAAAATGTATTAGATAGCTAGAAATATGTATGATCTGTTGACCAAATAGTGTTGTAATTAATATAGTTTTGTGTGATTATTTGGGTCTGGGTGGCTGGGAAATGAAAGAGCAATCTCCATTTTACCAATGATTCAAAACATTTCTGGAGTGGATGATCAGGTGAGGCAGTTCATTTCTGAATCCCCCAGAGGGGAAACACTCTTTTGTTACTTCCCTTCTCCAGTGGACATGCAGAGCCTCTGTGTAGCTTCTTCTGGACCACTGGAAATTTCAGGAGACAATGCTTCAGAAAGTAACTGGTACTTAGAACGTGAAGAGTCTTTGGGCAGAAATGGGAAGCTGGTTGGGTCTCAAACGTTGGAAGAAATTGTTACAAAACTCTAGGAAGAGGAATCAGATTAACTCCAGAAGTTTAGAAAATATACAACATCCTAGGGAAAGAGAAGTATTAAAGATGTCCCCAAAGTTCCACTCCTGGGTTATCAGGTATGTGGTAAAGATCTAAGCAGACCTGAACTTTCTCACTTGGTATCAGCAGAGACTAACAAATGCATTGTAGGTTTCTCTTATCTTGCCTTCTTGAAAGCAGAGATCACCCTTCATTTGTTCATTTGTTCATCCATTCATTCCCTAATATATCTATCTTCCTGGTAGCCTTAAAGAAATTAATGGATGTGCCCTGTAATATCTGAAAACATGACTGCCTTAGGTACTATTCTTTTGCTGTAAGAAGACACGATGACAAAGGTGAGCATTTCATTGGGGGCTTGCTTACAGTTTTAATTCATGATCAGCTTGGCAGGAAGCATGGAGGCAGGCAAGCAGCCATGCCACCTGAGCAGTAGTTGAGAGTTCATATCTGTTCTGAAAGTTGCAGAGAGAAAGCACTAACTGGAAATGCTGTGGCCTTTGCAGCTTCGAAGTTGACCCCCAGTGACATACATCTTCTGAAAAGATCTCACCTAATCTTTCCCAGAAAGTTCCATCAACTGAGGACAGAGCATTCAAATATATGAGCCATTCTCATACCACAATGCCCCAGATGGCACCTTTCATTCTACTATTTGGTTATCTCCATTAAAGAGAATATTACCAGAATCATAAGTGCTGTTTTTCTTCAAGAATGTTGAAAACTTTGCATATTCTGGAAATTCTGATTTCTATTTTGTTTTTTTGGTTTTGCTTCTGTTTGGTTGGACCTCTGAAGTCAAGGGATTACCAGAGTGGCCTTGACTTGGTGATCCTGCACAGAGCTGCAACTACAGATGGTGACACAGAAATACTGTGCACAATGCCCTTCGTTATCTCTTTGCTCCATATTTTACAACATAATTTAAGTGAAATTAATATATCTCAAATAATCAGTGATTTGACCTTTAGAATATTATTTCTAGGGGTATTTTGATTCATTATCAATTACTTTGTCATTGAAATAAACAGCTCTCACCTCAGCTTGGCTACATAAAGACTTCTTAGTTTTATGAGGGCCCAATTATCTATTACTGGAATTAATTTTTTGACAAATGGGGTCCCACACAACAAAAAATTCTTTCCTATGCCAGTGTCTTACAGGGTACTGATTGTGTGTTCTTCTAGCAGCTTCAGTGTTTCAGGTTATACACTGAAATCTTTGATCCATATGAAATTAATGTTTGTTTGTTTTGTCAAAGGACAGATATTGTTCTAATTTCAGTCTTCTCTGTGTGCACTATTAGTTTTCCCAGCTCAGTTTGTTCAAGATGCGATCTTTTCTCCAGTATATGCTCTCCTTATCTTTGTCAAATACCACATGGCTGTAGTTAGGTACACTTCTGTTTGGGTCTTCTGTTTTGTTCAGTTTGTCTACATATCTGTTTTTATGCTAGTAGCAGGTGGGTTTTAGTACTATTTCTCTGTAAAATATCTTGAAATATCACATAGTAATCCCTCCAGCACTGTTTTCTGCTGCTGTTGAGAGGGAGAATTCCTTTGGCTATCTTTGGTCTGTTGAATTTTTTTTATTTCTATGAAGAATGTGGTGAGGATTATTATTAAGATTTCATTGAATCTCCAAATTGATTCTGATACAATGATCATTTTCACAATATTAATCCTACCAATCAATGAGCAAGGAAGGTTCTTTCTTCTCCTTGTTTCTCTTCCAATTTCTTTCTTCAGAAAAATTTAAGTTTACATTGTAGATGTTTTTTGCCTTTTGGGAAGGGTTTATTTCTAGATATTTCATTTCTTTTGAGAATATTGAGAATGGGAGTGTATGACCAAGATATCTTTCTCGGGATGTTTAGTTGTTGATTTATAGAAAGACTATTGATTTTTTTAAGTTGATCTTGCCACTTTGCTACAATTGTTGATCAATCCTATAAGCTTTCTGATGCAATTTTTGGCTCTTTTATGAGTAATAACATATCATCTGCAAATAAGATAGTTTGACTTTTATAATAGCCTTTTAATTTTCTTCTCTTGCCTTATTGCTCCACCTAGTGGTTTAAGCGCTGTATTGTCATTTGATTTTAATAGGATCGCTTCCTATTTAGAATGTTTTTTCATATTTAGGATGATATTGGCTTTGGGTTCATCGCAAATTCCTTGTTATATAGAGGTAAGTTCCTTCCAATTATAGGACTCTTATTATGAAGGCACATTGAATTTTGTCAAAGACCTTTTCTGCATCTGTTGATTTTTTTTGTCTCTCAGTCCATTTATATAATTTGTGAAATTTATTGGCATACATATGTTGAATTCTTGATGCATCTCTGAAAAAAGACACTTAACCATGGTGGAAAGTTTCAAGTATCTTGCTGAAAACTTTTGCATCTATATTCATAGGGGAACATTGTCCATTAGTTTTCTCTTTTGTTGTTATTGTCCTGTCCCCTGGCTTGAATATTAGAGTAAGGTGACATTGGAGTCATAGATGTCTAGGAGAGCTGCTTCTTTCCACTTTTTTGTTAGTTTGTTCTTGGCTGGTTTAAGAAGTATTGACTATAGATCATCTTTGAAAGTCTAGTTGAATTTTGCTTTGAATCTATCTGGGTCTAGGTATTATCAAAAGGTTTTTTATTACTGTCTCAACCCTATTTGTTATGAGTCTGTCTATGTTGTTGACCTCTTATAAGTTAAACTTAGGTGGTTTGAATGAGTATAGAAATTTATCCATTTCTTTTATATTTTTGCAACTTAATGGAGTACATGTTTTTTAAGTATTCCCTTATAATATTCTGAATTACTTTTTTGTTGGCTGTAATCTTTTTGTGCTTGTTTATTTCTGATTCTGTTAGAGTCCCTTCTTTCTTTTGGTTACTTGGGCCACCAGTATGTTAATCTTATTTTTCTTCTAAAAGAAAGAGCTTTTAGAAACTACCTTGACTCTTGCCATGTGTTCTTTGTCTTACTTTACTAATTTCCATTCTGGTTTTTATTATTTCATGCTGTCTATTGGATTTGGGTTTGTTTTGTGATTCCAACATCTTGAGTTGTGTCAAGGCCTTTTTGTTCCCTTTCTGTTTTGTTTTTGTTTTTGTTGCTGTTGTTGTGGTGGTGGTTTTTAAGGCAGGCACTTAACAGTTTCTCCACAATCACCAAGACAGTTACAAATCCCTTATCTACAATGGTGTACTGCCTTTAAGATGTGCTAGCACAATGGTGGTAAAAAGCTTGTTGGAGTCACCAACCAGTAAGTGATCTGACTTAAGGCCCCCTCAACAAAAATGGACCTATACCTGAAACTAGTTGGGTGACCAAGAACATGAGACTAAACTGATAGTTTCAGGACTAGGATAAAGCCAAACCAAAAGGAAAAATATGACTCCTAATTATATTCGGTTATATTTGCAGATCAATGCCCTATTCTGCCATCTTCAGAGAAGCTTCCTTCATCTGCAGCAGATGGGAACAAATACAGAGAACCACCTTCTGGGGGAGGGAAATCAGTTTTCTCCAATAGAGTCATGCTAGGTTTATCAACCACTTTGTGTCAGGCCTCATGGTCTGGAATAGGTGAGCAACATATAATGGGCTCCACTGTGTGTGTGTGTGTGTGTGTGTGTGTGTGTGTGTGTCTGTGTGTCTGTGTGTCTGTGTGATGTGTGTGTCTCTCTTTCTCTCTCTCACTCTCTCTTTCTGTGTGTGTCTTTTTGTGTGTGTATGTGTGTGTGTCTGTGTGTCTGTGGATGTGTCTGTGTATCTATGTGATGTATATGTCTCTCTGTTTCTCTCTCTCTTTCTGTGTGTGTGTGTGTTTGTGTGTGTGTCTGTGTGCTGTGTGTGTATGTGTGTTTTCATTTGGTTGTATGTTGATGTTTTGGTCTTTGGCACTTTTGGAAGGGATATGGTTTTATTTTGTTTTCTTTGCTGAGGGTGTTGGGTTTTGTTTTTGAGAAAAAAAAAGAAATGTTTGATGGATAGGGAGGGGGAGTGGATCTGACTTGGGATAGGATAAGAATATGATCAAAATATATTTAAATTTTAAACTCACTTCGAATAACAAAAATATAATAAAGTACAAAAAAGAGCTATGTGCATCTTGATAAATTGTTTATGTCTCAGAGGCATTGTTGTATTGCATTTTCATTTTCACTTAGTTCTAGGAATCCTTTCCTTCTTAATTTCTTATTTGACACATTCATCATTCAATAATGAGTTAGGTTTTATTAAGCACCAATTTGTTCTTTATTCTCTTTAAGTACACTGAGCTGCTTGTTTGTGCCTTCTTTAAACTCCTTAATTCTTTGAAGAAATTCATGTTTATATTTTTGCATTCTATCTATTAGAGTTGATTTAGGTAATTATTATTAGAAAAGAATTCTGAGCTGATGGATGGGGAGGTGTACTGTCTTGATCTTTCATATTGTGTAAACTTTGTGATGAGGTCCAGACATGTGGACTTTTGTTGACTCTGTGTCTGATGTGGACACAAGATGTGTGGGCTTGACCGGGACTGGAATTTGGCTAGAGCATGATGAGGATGAAATCAGGTAGACATGGACGGAGCTGAGTTGGTGAGGATGATGCGGCTGCTGGTACAACTTGGAGGTTTTGGGATGCAGGGGAGAGGCAAGTCATACTGAACCTGGACACTGCATGAGGAACACCAGCTAGACATTTGAATTTGGGAGGATGGATAGACAGGATCAGATAGACCCACCAGGTTGGGAGCTCAACACAATATATGTTGACTCCCACTGGTACTGTTGATTGGAGGAAGTTGGTGAGGAATGCATTAAGAAATCACAGTGGATGCTGAGCTAGCATAAATGATGTGTGTCCTACATAATGCCTGGAGGTAGAGGATGGTACAGGTGAGTGTCAACAGACTAGGCAGGGGCACTTGATATAGGACTTGGGTTAGATTTGAGGATTTTAGCATGGACTCCTCAGGATGGGCTCTAGCACATGTACAGAGCCAGACTGGACCTTGAAATTGTGGTGTGGAAAAGATGAAGTCATGTGGTAATGCTGAGGGTGGAGGAGCTAAGAAACACTGAAGTCTCTCAAATTTTGTTTTCTGTTTCTTTTGGGTAGGATATTATGATTCATTTATTTTGTGTATGACTAACCTCATATTTTTTCAGCAAAAACTATTGTTCATTTTTAACGATTCAGAAATATATTTATAAGTGTTTAGCAAACTTATAACACAGGCTTCAGGGGTTGAAATAGAAGCTTTGAGTTTTCAAAATGAAATATTAGAATCTAGTTACTGCTGGATGAAGGATAAAAACCTATAGCCATCCTTTCCCTTTCATTTCAACAGACACCCTACTAAGATATTGACTCTGTATTGAAATAACCAGGCTAGCTAAGGATAAAACAATTATATTTTATTTATTATAAGGGGAAAACTCACAAAACAGGAATTGAGAAATCTATACACAGCAATATCCCACGGGAAAAGTCACAGAGAGAAAGCACCTGGGTGGTGCACAGGCCTTTTCCTGGGTTCCAGTGAAACTACGCCTTAACTATGACCCATATCTTAAAGATGATTAGCTAACAAGATTCCCCATCATCTCCCCCTTTTGTCTAAACAAGAGCAATCTTAATGATGATTAGCTAACAAGATTCCCCATCATCTCCCCCTTTTGTCTAAACAAGAGCAATCCAAACCCAAGCTTCAGTACTATAGTAATTGTCTTGACATTTATTGTATATAAGGCCCATTCATCCATGGGTGCTAATCTGATCTTTAAAGTCCTAAGGATCCTTTTGCATTCTAAGTTGGCATTTCCATAAGCCAAAGATTCAATCATTATATGTCTAGCTTTTGGTCAGTTACCCTATTTGTACAGCCTTAGTTAATATTTGTAAAAAGTCACTAAAAGATTTTATCTCACTCTGTTTAACCCTAAGATATGATTTATCCCCCTTTCCTGATTCCTGAATCCTCTCCCAAGCATTTAAAGCTGCTATGCTACATAGGAACAAGGTGTGTTCATCGTAAAGAGCTTGATCCTGAGGATCAGAGTAAAGTCGTTTGCCCAGAATTTGATTTAGGAAAATCTCAAGTCCTTTTGCTTTTCCCTATTGCTCTAAAATTTTAGCCTCTTCCCTAAAATAACAGCACCAAAGCAACTGCAGTCCACTTTCTAGGACTGCTGAGATTAACTGAGTCCAGTCTTGTGGTGTTGCTTTGTTAGTGGAAGCCCACGTTTTAACCATTTCCCTAACAAAGCACAAATGTATTTTGTAAGATTGCTTGTTTAATTTCTTTTAGATCAGTCATACATATAGGCTCCCATGTATATTTCTTAACTACCTCAGGGTATTTTGTTTCAGAAGCTCTTTCTGATATCACCAGAAAGGCAGGTAGAACTCTGGGTAAACTACCTTAACCTGGGTACCAGAGTTTGGTACATACTGATGAGGCTAAATTTTGTCTTTGTACCCTTTGTCCCTGGTCATAATTCTCAGACTTTTTAAATCTATTTACCACTGCCTTTTGTAGAGTCTGGATCTCCTGTCCGGTGTTCTGTTCTAATGTCCTCATTGAGGATTGCAAGGTGTAAAGTCTGTCCAGTAGAGATAATGTCTCATCCTTGAACATAATCTTCATAACATGCATATTACCTTTCTGGAGGGACATTCTATCAGTCAATCTATCATAACCTTTCGACAGAGTCCGATTAATACATTCAACAGTATGAATTCTCTCAGACGATGTCTCAGCACTCTCTGTCATAAACTGAATTTTGTTTGACAAATTGGCTGCATTCTTCTCCAAAGTGTCAAATTTTCCTTTTAATAAATTAATATCATATTGTACATCTTTCTCCATACTATTGAATTTCCTTTTAATTGGGCAGTGTCAGTCTCTGAATTATTTCTAAAAGTGCCTCACTCTTGGCCTTATTATCAAACCATGTTTTTAAGTAGAAAATACGGAGGACAAAACTAGTCCCCAGAATGAAATATAATGAACTAGGAGGGAAATCATATAAGTCTTGTGTGACCTCATACATGGTGTAAGTAAAAATTCTACTGAAACCATAGACTGTTAGGTTGTCTGCCATATTGCCCTTTTAAATTATAAATTTATAATTAATATTTTATATTAAATTTTACCTTTGGTTTAGTTAGCTGGAGTAGGTGCAATAACCGTTACCTGACAGTAGGAGTCTCAGTGCAGTTGGAGCCACGCGGCTGGACTGAATCTGATTTTAGAGTTAAATGCAAAAAGATATGCTCAGAATAAAAACAGTTATTTAGTATAAATCACAGACTGTGTGCTCCGTGGTGGTCCCTGATTGGTCAGCAGTCGCTCAAGCAGTAGAATAGAAAATGCAGACAAATTGTTTAGATGCCCAAAACAACTGTAAAAGACCTAGGAAGCCCACATCTCGCCTGAGTTTCCACAGTGTGGATATACTGGACCTGGGGTCCCCAGCTACTGTATGGCTCTGAGGAGTTTAATGAAGAAATATAAAGAACCACTGCCCATTCTTCAGGGCTGCTACACAAGAATTCTATGCCCAAATGAACTACTAGCTGTGCACACATGCCACTGCTAAGGTGGGCTGAGAGAGGCTGCGAGAGCACCTTGCCTGGCAGAAGATGCGTGGGTACTCAAGGCTGGGAATTATATATCCCGTTGGGTGCCAAGTGTTGAAATAACTGGGATAACTAAGGATAAAACAATTATATTTTATTTATTATAAGGGGGAAAACTCACAAAACAGAAAGTGAGAAATCCAAGCAAAGCAATGTCCTGAGGGAAAAGTTGCAGAGAGAGAGAGAGAGAGAGAGAGAGAGAGAGAGAGAGAGAGAGAGAGAGAGAGAGAGAACTTGGGTGGTGCCCAGGCTTTTTCCTTAACCATGACCCATCTCTTAAAGACGATTGGCTAACAAAATTCCCCATCAACTCAGAGTCTGTAGCTAATAAACTCCTAAGTACCAGCGTCTCTCACTTAGGAAGAGAGCTTACATTTAAAATGTGTTCTACCTCACCATTGTCCTCCCCACACTCTCCCTACCTCTTGCCCCTGCATAAGAAGCTGAAAGCCTGGCTAAAGGTTTGAACTATAAAGCCTGTCCCAAATTCAGAAAAATATAAAAAGGAACTTCTCTTTCTGCTACACAGGCTCTGATACCCTTTTCTAGAGCACCCCCCCACACACACACCATGTTGTCTTTATTGTTGGGATATAAACTCTCCTGGAAGTTGGTACCATATTATTGACTATCTGTCTGACCATGTCATTAATAGCTCTTCTAATGAACTTCCTATCCCCAACCATCTATATCATTTCTCCTCTTGAACCACATATCCACACTCAAGGTCTTTAAAATTCCTAGTCAGCACCCTTCGAAAGAACCAATGCTCCCATTCTTCTTTCTCCATTATATTGCCTGGAACTCAGATTTGATGGTTGAGACAGATGTCCTCTAACCTGAGGGTAAAAGGCCTGCTGTGCAGATAGTAAACAAGCAAGAAGGAGCTTAGCCCCTGATGACATCCAGGAATCACCAAACTGGACTGTGCAACTCCAAACTTCTTTCAACTTTAAGATATAAGATATATAAGTATTCACTTTAGTCATTTATATTAAGCATTAAAAAATCTAGCTGAAAAAGAAATCGCATACTAAGAAAATGTAACAACAGAAAGGCAAAAAAGACATCATTTTTCAAAACTAACACAAAGCTAGCACTTTCAGTAAATAAAGCTTCTAATTTGGGCCTGAGGAGATAAAACCATGGTTAAAAGCATTTGCTACACAAATGCAAGGACCTGAGTTTGAACTCCAGAGCCCACATAAAAAAAGCTGAGCATGACTGTGTCCCCTTCACTGGAGGGTAGAGACAGAGGAATCCTGATTTATCACTAGCCAGCCAACCTAACTGAAATAGTGAGCTTCTAGTTCAGTGAGAGACCCTTCCTCAGGGCAATAAGAAGAAAGATCTAGAGAAATAATGCAAAGTCTTTCTCTGACCTCTGCATGTATGCAACATACACACACACACACACACACACACACACACACACACACACACACACCGGGTAGGGGAGGGTAGCTTCTAATTTATTTCCTGGTCCATGAAAGAAGCCCATATGAGAAAAGTTTTTCCCACTTAGGTTGATTCTGAAGCACCTGGGAGCTCCCTTTCAATTCTCCGAGGGTCTAGCTGCAAAAGTCAAAGCTCTCTGTGACTCCAAGACATACCTGCTGCTACAAAGAGCTCTAGTTCTTTGAGGTGTTATCCATCATGGCTGCCTCAACAAGCCCATGGAAAGGCCTGCAACTCAAGTTTCAAGACAGACTGTGATATAGCAGTTCCTTCAGATCATCTCTATGAAATAAGACACAAAAAGACCCTGGAAAAAGCAGAAATTCCTACACTAATCCTGTGATTTATTATAAACAACATGGAACATTAGAGCAAAACAAGCACAAGTAGGGTTCCATTCTATCAATCTCATCAGTCCTGGTCCTTTATTTGTGAACATCTTTATGAAACTAGTTAAAGCCTTTTAGGATATTAAATTTCTAGTTATGTGAGCACTACCCTCCCACCAACATCCCAATTCCTAAATAAGAACTTGAGTAAACAAAGCTCAGACTTGGGAAGTGTTAAATGGCTTGCTCAAAAGGGCTGCCCACAGATTTTTCACTTCCCATCCTCCTTGGGTATGCTTGCAGCTCTGAAGCCCATATAATAGACTGTATGTTGTACTTGGTTAGAAAAACATGGTGACAAAGAAACAGTCAAATCACAGCCAGGACCTTTAGTATTTAAACATGGTTCTCCTTGGGAGATATTTAATTATCCATGCAGCTCACTGACTGTAAACACTAGCAGCCCTCTGTGATTTTCCAAAGGCCAGGACCAAACCAGCTTGGTTTGCCTTTCCTGTGAATGTTTGGCCAAGTGCTGTGCCTATAACGAGACTCTGTTGTACCATCCAAGGATAAACACCATATGACATCCAGATGGACTCTGCCAACTTGAACAATTGCCTCCCAGGCACCTGCTTACCAAGTTGACCATGAATTTAACAGTGTCCATGGCTCAGATTTGCCATTCCAAAGAATGACACAGACACTAGATTTCTAGCCTGAGACCTTGTATTCCTGTGGTCCAACATGGCTGGGCTTTGATTGCTAGGCATGAAAGGTGAACTTGGGGCTACATTATGAGGTGAATATGTTCATCTTTGGCCTTCTGGTTCCTTAGGACACTGCCTTTTTCTCAAGTTAAATAGAAGCTCACTATTTCTGTTAGGCTAGCTAGCTAGTGAGAAACCAGGACCCCTCTGTCTCTGCCCCAGAGTTATGGGGACACAGTCATGTTCAGCTCTTTTATGCAGGCTTTGGAGTTCAAGCCTCAAGTTTCTTGGCCTCTTCATTGTTAAGAGTGTAAGGAAAACAGAATAAAACCACAGAAGACTTCATGGTTTATGATCCCTAAAATATACAGAATGGGAAAATCCTTAGAAATGAAATATGTGATCAGTAGTTATACACTGAGGACAGCAGCAATGTAGACTGACCACTTACTAGATACAGGTTGCTAATAGATGGAAAATGGGAATTGTTGATTAATACTGTAAATGTAGTAAATGTCTCTGAACTATATACCTTAAAATAATGAAAATGGCAATTCTATATTATTTGTCTATTATGACAATAAGTAAGATATAACCAAAGTATTGTGTATACTTAATCTTTGTGGTGATTTAAATGAGAATGGCCCCTATAAACTCATATATTTGAATAGTTGAACCCTAGCTGGAGGAACTGTTTGAGAATGATTAGAAGATATGGCCTTATTGGAGGATAAATAGCGCTGCTGATAGGACTTAAGGCTTCAAAAAACTCACACCATTTCCAGTCTGCTCTCTGCCTCCTGATTGTGTATCAAAATGTGAACCCTCACCTGTTCTTTGTCTCTGTACCTTTGCTAAATCACCACACACCCAACCCTCTGGAAAGCCCAATTAAATGATTTCTGTTTTACAATGCCTTGGTGATAAGGATCTTATCATAGCAACAGAGAAGTAACTAAGACACGTCTCACTGCAGAAGATATGACTAAGACCTAAGAATGTTCCCTCAGGGGAGGTTTAATGTGAGTAGAGGAGAAAGTAATATTTAAAGGAGTCTAGGCTAGATCTTATACCTTCTCTAGCATCTAGCCCAGTGAGTCTCCCGGATCCTGCACCCTCCCCAGCTCCTAAAATCTGGTACCGGTCCCATATACAGTGCTAAAGCCTACTCTGTTTGTTTTGTTTTTTTTCTCTCTGAAGCTTTGGAGCCTATTCTGGAACTAGCTTTTGTATACCAGGCTGGCCTTGAACTCACAGAGAGATCTGCCTGCCTCTGCCTCCAACATCTAACCTATAGGCTCTTGACCCACAGGTCCCTCACAGACCACCTCTAACTTCAACATTTGGCCAAATCCTGTATCTTTCTCCAGAGTTTCATGCAGGTGACTTCCTGCTCCTTCCCTCCACATACCCTCTACAATGAGTAGATATACCCCTACATTTCAGAACTGGATGAAGACTAGCCCAGGCTCCATGGTTCACCTGATTCTATCCTGCCAAAGAAATTTCAAATCTCTAGGTGCAAAGTATTCACAGATCTCTTCTGCCACAGTCTGATCTGTCCATATAAGTTTTAAAAAGAAGTACATGTGTCCAGATCATATCACAAAAATACAAATAATATGAAGGATTAAGACACCATCTCTCCTCTAAAGCCTACTTAGTCTTATAGAAATGTTTGGAAATAAAAATTACATAGATGAACCCCAAAACACAGAGTTTCAAAAGAATAACCATAAACTTCATCAGAGAATTTAATGAACTTAAAGAAAATACATAGGTGCAGCAGAAATTTGGCCAAAAATTTTTCAATAATTCCAACAAAAAGGTTAGGCGACAAATCCCAGGAGAAATGCCAATTTACACACAGGGGGGAAAAGGCGGGGCCAAAAACCCAGAAAAAAAGAAATCAGGCCAAAATATACACACAAAAGCCAGAAGGAAATCACAGCAAAAATAAGGCACAAAACCAGGTGGAAAATCCTGATAAATATGCCACCTGAAAATGCTGGGTGAAATGATTGGACCAAAAATCCAGAAGAAAAATCTCGTAAAAATATGGAAAAAATTGATGTAAGGAAATACTAGTAAAAAAATCAGAACAATGTGAGATCGAATTTTCTAGTAAAAAAAAAATGCAAGGTGAACATGGTAGATGCGGTAGTTTGAATAAAATTGGTACTGAAAGGTTCATAGGGAATGGCACTATTAGGAGGTGTGTCCTTTTGAAGTAAGTGAGGCTTTGTTGGAGGAAATACATCATCACTAGGGCTGGGTTTTGAGGTCTCAAATGGTCAAGTCAGATCTGGTGTGACACTCACTTCCAGCTGCCTGGTGGTCCAGATGTAGACCGCTCAGCTACTTCTCCAGCACCCTGTCTGCCTGAACACTACTATGCTTCCAGTCATAGTGACTGTTATGGTTTTCTGTCTCTTTAAGAGACAAGCAACGCCCACTCCCTCCCCCATCCACTGAGGCAGGCTGATCTCCAGCTTCCAGCCTGAGTTCGCTCTCTTTTCCATCTTCCTCTAGGAGAGACAGCTTTGCTTCTGCCTCTCTCCCCACTTCTCTGCTTCCCCCCTTCTCTGTCTCTTTCTCCTCTTCTCTCTCTCTCTCTCTCTCTCTCTCTCTCTCTCTCTCTCTCTGTCTCCCCCTTCACCCTTTCTCCTCCGTAACCCCCTGAATAAATATTCAACCTCACCCTACATGTTGAGTCTATCCATGTCTCTGTCTCCTGCCCACTTGCCATTTGTCTCCCTACCTGGGACCAGCCACTGCTCGGGGACATGCCTCTGCCAGTACTTGCATATACATGTCCACAAAGAGACAATACAAGCAATGAAAATTTTAAAATAAATGTTAAAAAAAAATAAGACCTGGGATGAGGGAATGGGCCAAGGAAGAAGTGACTAGACTCAAGTCCACCACAGTGGCAGAAGAACTGATCCAAAAACAGCAACAATGATCCGTGTACAGTACAGTCACCATATAAGGCCTCAGTTTGCTCAAAAGGTAAGTTGCTTAGGAAGAGTTGTTAAATAATAACTCAGGAAGACCCCACCATGAATTGCAATAGCTATTGAGTTTGTGGTTTGTGAGAATGTATTGAAAATTAGCTTGCACAAGGTCATTCAAAGATTGTTAAATATGGAAAAACATTGAGGTTGGAGAAAAATTTCAAGTTTTGTTTCTTTTTAGTTTAACTGGGCTATTCAAAGTAATCAAATCCATGATGAAAGACAATGTTGGCTTCATCTAATGTTGTTCATTGGTAAATGCTGGACATGTTCCATGAGCTCATGGAAAAAACTAAACGCAAAGAGTCTGATGCAGCTATTGTAACTCTGTTTCCTTCTGGTATGTGACCCCATCATGACCACTAGGACTTGAAAAGGTCTTGAAAATAGTTTTCATTAATCATAAAAAGAGGATCACTAGAGGGGGCTCAATCATCCAGAAATTGTGTGTCTACACAAAAAGTTTGGAATAAAGATTTTGCACAAGAGAAGAGAGACATTAAAAACTAAGGTAGGGTAGCAAGGCTTTAATGCCAACACTCAGCATGTAGAAGCAAGTAGACCTCCATGAAGTCAGTCATTCTTTTTTTTTCAAAGTCATTCTTGTCCACAAGATTTGTCTTTATACACATATACTCCAAAAATCAACAAAAATAAATAGTAAAATGAGATAGTGCACCTAGTTCATAACTTGTTTGGAAAGAGCTTTGTTTCTGAATGTTATTTGTAATATAGAACAGTGACTCTGGAACTATATATGTATTGGAATGATATATTCACATTCTTGTTAGATTTAGTATAATTTCAATCATCCTAGTAGAAAAATAAAATGCTCTTCTGGCTTCCTTGTTTCATCTCTATAGTTATTCCATATAATATAAAAGGTCCTTTTCAAATTTAAACTTAATAATAGTTTCTTCCTGCTTCGTGTATAGATATGTGGATGAGTTTATGGTATGAGTTTGTGTGAATGTGTATATAAGAATGTGCACACTTCTGCATATAAATGCAGGAGCCAGAGGTCAATTTTGGGTGCCTTTGTTGTGCTCCACTTTATTTTGTCAGATTTTTTTGAGACGGGGTCTCTCATTGAACTTGGAGCCCACTGATTCAGTAGGTAGACTGTACAGAAAGTTTCTGGGATCCTGTGTCTCCACCTCCCAATGCTGCCAATACTCAGATTTTTTGATGGGTGCTGGGGATCATAATTCAGGGATCCATAGTTATACAGCAAGGAATTTGACATGAGTCATCATGTCAGCTCACTCTTTGGTATGGGAGGTCCTTCTGTTTATGTGTTGCTTTCATTGGTTAATGAATAAAGAAACTGCCTTGGCCTGCTGATAGGACACAACTTAAGTAGGTGGGGAAACTAAATGGCATGCTGGGAGAAAGAAGGCAGAGTTATGAAGAAGCCATGGAGCTGCAGGAGACAGATGCTGGGAATTTTGCACGGTAAGCTACAGCCACGTGGCAATATACTGATTAATAGAAATGGGTTAAATTAATATAAGAGTTAGCCAATAAGAAGTTAGAGCTAATGAGCCAACCAGTGTTTTAATGAATACAATTTCTGTGTGGTTATTTCGGGGCCAAGCTAGCTGGGAGGCTAGAACGAACAAGCAGGCCCTCCTCCTACACATCTTACTTTTAAGAACTCTACCTTTTACTCCCTGCACAAAACATGATCTTTTGGCCAAGGACTATAAAAAGTTGCACAGACATAAACCTCAATTATTTCACTTTCTCCTTTGTACTTTTCCCTTTTCTATTAGCACTTGCATTACAGTCTACAAGTCTTGATCTGATTAGCTCTCTCTACCAGTTAAAAAATTAAAAGGGAAGAAAAAGTTTGAGCTCAATCGTAGCAGGGAAATCCTGAACACTACAAACAGCAAATGACAGACTCAGCAATTGAAGCAAGGTGTTTAATGGGGGTGAGGAAACACACACATGCAGCAGGAACACAGAGAAAAAACCTCAACAAAGAAAGAGAATCAGGAAGCTAAAATTCCAGTATTTCTCTCGAGACTAAAGTGTTTTAAAGTCTCTGAAGAGTCTTCCTCTTTTAATTTTGAAGCAGAAATTGTAAGCTGATTCACCCCCCCCCCCGCATGCCAGCTGCTGTATAAAAGTGCACTAATCCAGCCTTGAACCAGTGCATTAAAAGAGGCCCACTGGCAGGAGGGAAAGTCTACAAGTCCTTTGTTTTAAACTGTCAGGGTTTGCCTCAGATCAGAAGGTTGAAGAGGCAATCCTCTTTGAAGCCTGCCACCTTTATTATCTAGCTGTGGCCCCTCTCCCTGACTGGCTGCCTAGGAATCTGTCTACCTCCTAGTTTCCCATTTACATCTTCTGCTATTAATGGTTCTTTTTACAAGAAGTTTCGCTCCACTTATTCCTTTGTTGGACTTCTTGCCCTCAGGATCTACACATGATTAGTCTGGTTCATACTGAGATCATCTTAATTGTTACCTCCTTAAAAGTGTTGCCTGATCATTCCAACTGAGTTAGCTATCCTCCTCACCCTGACTTGGATTTTATCATATCACCTTCAGCTGTCTCTTTACTATTGTTTACAGTTATTGTGGCTCTTCATTTATCACTAATTTACTGTCATTTTTCTCCCTGATATGTAAATGCCAAGAGAAGAAGGGAGGATCTTTTCTTATCTTCATCATAATTCCCCACACTTGAGAAAAGTATCTCAAAGACCATAAATCCTCAATAATAATTTTAGGAGGAAAGAGTACAAAATTGAAGGATGAAGGAAAGAAAAATCAGAGCCTTAATGTCTAAACTAAGTGTTTAATTATTATCTTAATCTTCCCAATTTAGCATCTTAAAGTGTTTCCCTGAATCTGCTGAATGTAGAGAAACAATATAAGTTTTCTACAAGCATATTGCATTCCAGCTTCAATGAAGTGTTTCCCTGATTCTCAATATTTAAGCACACTAGTCTGTAATTTATTATATCAATACATCTACAGCAATACAATATTCATATCACCTATATAAATAACAGAAAAGCAAATTGGAGTTTACAAGTGTGTGTACTTGGGGACTTGGGGACGGGTTGTGGGGGAGGAGCAGCATAACGAAACGACTTCAGGAACAACATGACCTCATGAGACAACAGGTTTTAGCCTTTTGTATTTTGAAACTATCTCAGAAAACAGTTACTGTGATGCGTCTATGGTAAGTTCACTATCTGTTTAAAGTCTTCTCAACCACTAATCTTCGCAGAAAGATGACTGATTCTAGAGGAAGGCAGTAGGCAGTATCTGGTTCATTTATTTAGAAAATTATCTGACCACATGAAAAACTATTGTGATTCGTACCTAAACACATAGAATGGTGGAACTCCAGCCTGACTAGCAGCTCAGTATGAAGGTAGAGCAGAGGAAGTCCCAATGTGGCAAGGACAGGTCTGTCATTTCTAATATATTCATAAAGATACAAATTTATAGGAAGAAAACATGTGGGAAAGGGATCAACTTGTGAAACGTCCTTGTGATGAAGCTCTAAGCAGATGTCAGAAACCATATTGTAGAGAAACATCATTGTGTGGGGAATGGTTAATAATCTAGTAACTAACAAAAATGTAAAATAATACATAGAATATGATGCTAATATTTTAATGTACAATAGACATATGCTAGAAAGAAAAAAATGTATTTACTTAAGTTGCTCTTTGAGAGTATATCTTAAAGGATAATTATTCTGCAGAGTTTTCTTCCCCTGACATACTTGTTTATACAAATACTGAGTATGCATTACAAATCAACATAAATAATCCCCCCATCTTTGTCTTCTAAATTTTTTAGCTAATTAAACTAATTTGTCTGTTTTTGTGGGGTGGACACTCTTGCTGTCATCTTTCCCAGTCACTACTTATTTAAATTTCATCCTTGGCCAGTTTCATGGTAATGTTATCTGCTCCAAAGGATTTGAAATGAGAGTAGCACAGGGATGCATTTAAACTCACTCTTGAAAGTGGAAAAAAAAACTAGAATCAATTGGTCACTGAGATAGCACTATTTGCCTTATAGGATATTTGCTTCAGGTAGCCATGGCATAATTAATTAAAGAGTTGTTTATTTACAGATTTCTGCGAGAGAGTCCTGCAGTTAGCATGAGCTATATGCAAAAATCTAAAGAGATGCTCTTTGAGATCATTCTCAAAAGCAGGCTAAACAAATTGTTTTAAGGAAAATAAAATTCTCTCCTCTTTGCTCTTAGCATTCAGCACTGGACACTTACCACCTAAAAACTAAAAAGGCCTTCAGGAGTATTCAGATGCATGGTTGTGTGTTTCATTAATTGATTTTATGAGGAAATAAAATGACCAGGGGTTATCCTGGTTGGAAGTAGGGAAAGAGGTTGGAACACAGATCTGAAGGGCTGTAAGCAATAGAGTAACTGGAAAGGCATGGGTGGGAGGAAGGGGTGGAAGAGGCTATAAGGTTAGAAAGTTTAAAAAAATTCAATATAAAAAGAAGTCTAAAAGGTAAGGTTGGCTCTCTTCCTACTCCTAATCAAGCTGGTCATTCTTTTTCTATTTTTCAATAAAATATACACTTTTATTTTTATTAAATATATTAATTAAAGTATAATTACATCATTCTCTCCTTTCCTTCCTCCAACCTCTTGCATGTACTGCCCCATTCATTCTTTCTGAAATTAATGCATCTTTTTATTATTGCAAATATGTATAAATGCACATATATAAATAAGAACTGCTGAATTCATTTAGTGTTGCTTGTGTGTATACACACACACTCACAAGCACAAACTCAATCACAAATGCACGCACATACGTATATATAACTTCAGGGATAATTACTTGGAATTGCCTACCCAATCATTAACTCTCCCTCCCTCAGCAGGTATTACTTGCCCATATATCTTAGTCTGTAGGTGGGAGTCCCATGAGACTTCCCTTTTCTATGATCACTCTATTGGTTATAGCATTGTTCACATCCTGTTTAGGCAACCATACTCTTGTCTTTTCATTTTTACTTTTTTATTTTATTTCAATAACATTTTTTTTGTTTTTTCACTTTTTTATTTTGTTTTTAAATGAAGAAAACAAACTATCTTTTTTCATTTTACATGCTAATCCCAGGTCCACTTCCTCCCCTCCTCCCATTCCTTTCACCTCTCCCCCCAACTCTGCCCTCCATCCACTCCTCAGAGAGAGTAAGACACATCGCTTTGACGAAGAACCAAGACCCTTCCTACTATATCTAGGCTGAGAAAAGTATCCATTCAAAGAGAATGGGTTCCAAAATGCTAGTACAAGCAGTGGGGATAAGTCCTGGTACCACTGCCAGTGGCCCTGCAGTCTGCCCCAGCCATACAACTGTCATCCACATTCAGAGGGACTAGTTTGGTTCTATGCTGGTTCCTTCCCTGTCCACCTGCAGTTAGTGAGCTCCCATTAGCTCAGGTAAGCCATCATGGTCTTGACCTCTTTGCTCATATTCTCACTTCTCCCATTCTTCAACTGGACTTTGGGAGCTCAGCCCAGTGCTCCACTGCAGGTCTCTGCCTCTATTTCTATCAGTTGGTGGATGAAGGTTCTATGGTGACATTTAATACATTCATCAGTCTGACTACAGGACAAGGCCAGTTTAGGCACCCTTTCCTCTGTTGATTAGGGTCTTAGCTGGGGTCTTCCTGTGGATTCTTGGGAATTTCTCAAGTGCCAGGTTGTTTGCTAGCCCCATAATGGCAGCTATACCCTTCAGGTATTATGGATATAACTCCCCTCTCATTTCTAGGGAAAAAAAAATCTTACATCAGATTCCCTGGTCCTCTGACAGTTATATTTTTTCTACCCCCTCTCTTTCATGTTATCTGAGCCTTAGGTGAAGAGGTTGTGTTTTAAGTACATCCACTCAGGCTGGGCATTTCCCAATCAGGTATACATTATCTTTTATGTAATGATGGTATTTCATAATGGTATCAATCAATATCAAAGAGAAACTTCTTTTATGACAGGTGAGAATTATACCTTTCTGGGGTAGAAGGACAACTATGTTCACGGTAGCTTTATTTATAATAGGTATAAACTGTAAAATACCTAAATGCCCCTTAACCAAAGAATGGGGAAAGAAAATGTGTTACATTTACACAGTGAACTATTAAACAGCTGGTTTTTTGTTTGTTTGGTTTTTTTGGTTTTTTTTGTTTGTTTGTTTTTTTGTTTTGTTTTGTTTTTTTTCGAGACAGGGTTTCTCTGTGGTTTTGGAGCCTGTCCTGGAACTAGCTCTTGTAGACCAGGCTGGTCTCGAACTCACAGAGTTTCGCCTGCCTCTGCCTCCAGAGTGCTGGGATTAAGGGCGTGCGCCACCACCGCCCGGCTTTAAACAGCTGTTTTAAACAAAAACGAATATCATAAAATTTTAGGCAAATGGCTGGAACTAGAAAAAAAATTTCTGAGTGAGGTAACCCAGACCCAAAAAGACAAACATGGTATTACTAATTTATACATGGATATTAACTGTTAGTCTTAGTTAGGTCTCCTGCATATGTGTTACGGATGCGTAATTTGCTGTTCTTGTGGCACTCCTAATAGTGAGAGTGTGGGTGTCTCTGACTCTTTGGCCTACTCTTGGGACCCTTTTCCTTGTACTTACTTCCCTAGTCAATCTTAATATAAGGGGTTGTGCCTAGTTTTATTGTAACTTCCTATGCTTGTGTGATTGATATCCCTGAGATGCCTGTTCTTTTCTGAAGGGAAATGGAGGAGGAATGTACCTGGAGGTCAGACAGGTGGGAGGGAGGCTGCAAACAGTAGAGTGAGGGGACACTGGTCAAGATGAAATATATGAAACAGAATAATTTTCCAAGTTTAATTAATGTAATTCTACTATAACAATAAATTAAATGAGAAAAAATACATGATTATATCAATGGGTGTGGGAAAGGTATTTGACAAAACAACAATTCAAAAAAAAAACTCTTTACAAATTAAAAATAAGCATCCAAATTCCCTACCAAGTCATAACTTCCATCTCTTTCTTCAAGGTCTACATGGGGAGTTTCTCTGGTCTCCTTCTCAATGTATTATTCACAATCCTCCAGATGTAGCTGAAGTTCCACATTCAGTGCTCAGGCATAACCTGGTCACCCAACCCTGCACTGAAACCAGCATTGAGGATTCTGCCAGGAGTTGTTCTATGTGCCACCACCCACAGTGTAACACAGTCAACCTCTTCACACAATCATAACGTCCACTCCCTTTGCAAGGTCTGATCTAGTGAGTCTTCCTGAGGCTATCTGTGCCTTCTCCCATCCCACCAGATCTATCCTGGTTCTCACATCTAGTACCTATACCTCGTCTGGCCTCCCCAACCTACACAGAAAATGATCTCTAGCCTTATGCCAGGACCCTCGCTACTTATTGAACAATCCACAGACCCTTCCCACAACACATCTATCCTTTTACCCAGCAAGACATACCCACACACTCAGTCTTGTACCAGTAACCACATATACACAAGCCCAGATCCCTCTGCCTAACTTCACTTCACCAAAATCATTTCAAACCACTGGGCACAAGGTACACAAACATCCTCGCTTCTACCCCAACATGTACTGTACATGTCAAACTTAGAATTGAAAAAAAAAGGCCACGTGAATAGATCTCATGACAAAAATACAACAAATATGAAAGATCAAGCCAGTAACTTCTCTACAAAAACTACCAGTCCTGTAGAAATGTTTGTAAATCAAAATTATATATATATATATATATATATATATATATATATATATATATATATATATCAACTTCAAGACACAGAAATTAAATGATCATAAACTCCATTGAGGAACTAAGGAGTTTGAAAATGACACAAAAAAAAGATCAATGAAATTACGGAGAAAGAACTTATAAAAAATAAATTCCTGAATGATGTCCAAGAAACAGAAACATAATATTGATAGAAATGATAATGGCAACTGAAGATAGGATAATAGGATTTGATAAGGAGATAGTAACATTGAAAAAGACTCAAACTGAAATAAAGATGTAACTGAAAAATCTAATAACTCATCTAGAAAATCCAAATAAAAGGCTTAAAAGTAGAATAAATCAAACAAAAAATTATGTTTCAAAGAAATAATAGAGGATCTAGAGCCCCCCCCAGCAAACTAAAGCACACACAGGAATGGAACACATGAAAAAGGCAAGCATTCCAATTATAGGCATAGGTGAGGGAGAAAAATCCCAAGTTAATGGCATAGACCAGATATTCAAAATGATTATAGAGGAAAACTTCCCCAAACTCAGAAACAAAAAAAGTACTCAGAACACCAAATAAAAAAGATGAGACAAGAAAATTGCCAGTGCATATCATAGTTAAAGCACTAACTGGACATAACAAAGGAAGTATATTAAAAGCTGTAAGAGAAAAAAATCAAAAACATATAAATGAAAAGTCATTGGAAACTTTGAAAGTGAGAATAACCTGGACCATTCTATTATAAGTCCTAAAATATTATGACAACATAGCCTAGAGTTATATACCAAGCAATACCATTCACCACTCTTGAAGGGGAAAGAAAACTTTCAAAAATGAAAACAGCCAAAAATTTATTTCTATCCAACAAACCCAAAGAAACCTAAAGAAAAATACCAGAAGCAAGATTTTCATTGAGGGAAGAAATTAGCAAAACAGAGAGATTGTGGGTTGAAATATAAAGCCAAAATTACTAAAAGCACAAAGTACAACTGAAAACACAAATAACGACACCAAATATCAACAATATGTTGATCACAATTATCACAGACATTTCAGTATTAACTTTAAATACCAGTGGCTTCAACTCTCCAATCAGAAGACACAGGCTACCTTAATGGATCAATAAACAAAATCTATCTATCTCTTGTCTACAAGAAACCTTTTACTATAAGTACCATCTCGAAATTAAAGGATGGACAAAATCATTCCAATCAAATGTGTTGTGACTCCTTCAGCTAATAGCTGTTAAGGTCTCATGTACTCTAAGTGAGGACAAAGAGTATGCACAATTCTTTTTGCTGGATTCGGTTCCAGTTCACAACACACACAGAAGACTGTGGATTTCTTCACTTACTGTTAGATTATCCTCCCAAAAAAATAAACCTTTGTTAGATTCCATTCCACTCTATTCTGAAACTCTTTGGTTCAACTACAAATTGGCACCCAAGTTGTCTGAGTCCACGCCATTGCCAGGCCCTGTTCAGACCCCCATGGCCGCCTCTCATCCCACACAGCTGAGCTACTCCTCCGCAATCAAACTACCCCTCTGGTGTAGTTGCACACGGTTTGGCTCAGCTGGTCGACCGACCTGCACCGAAGCAGCTAGGTTCCGCCTACTAAGTGACTGAGTTACTGCTGACCGCATGGATTCCTGCCTCAACTCCTCTGCAACTTCTCTCTCCCATATAGCTCACTATCACTACCCAAGTTAGTATCTGCTTCTGAGGTCCAGCTCCTGCCAAGCCTGCTCTGATCAGGCAGAGCTCTGACCCCAAGAGTTCTAACCCTGCACCTGGAACATAGGCTTGCATTCCAAGGGTAGGTCCTCGAGTGCCACTGGACCAAGCTCCGGCCAGTAACCTCGAGGCTCATGATTGCCTGCATGCTCCAGGTTCCTTGTCCTTCTGCCCAACTCAACCTTCCCTGTATGCAGGTGTGCCGCTCTTAAGTATGTAACCAAATTTGTTAGTAATTCTGCTAAGTTTCAGGTAATTCAGGGACTGATCTAACACCTACCTTACTGCCACAACTGTGACACCTGCTGGTCAAGCAATATTATAACACCTATAGAAATTTTCTGAAAATTATAATGGAGGCAAGTTAATTTGATATGTAAATATCAGAACTGATTGGTAAATAAATACATAAATCTGAAAACTGTTAACCTACCCAAGAGAATAGCAGACAATATCACCATCCAGGAATTTAACAACCTTTTTTTTTTCTATTCTGGGTGGATTTCTGCAAGAGCTATATGACCAATTCGGTACATATATTTTTGTGGCCACGGCAGCTATTAGTTTGGTTCTTCATATTATATCCTTAAAGAAATGATTTAATAACAGTCAAGAATGAGAAACTTTAAAAAATGATGCAGTCTTTACAGACTGGTAATGAAAAGTTACCTGAAAGGATTCACACTGTTGAAATGGACAAGCAAAATCTATTAAAAGGGTATGATAACTAACAGATAGAATATCCCCCCAGGAAGGCAATCTACATGCCATTCAAATAATTTCTAAGTATGAGAAGATATCATTAATGGAAAAATTATAAGCCTTGAAATCACATGTGCATAATGAGAACTGGAAATTGATTGATTGATGAAATCATTAGAAATGTTCGCAGGTCAAAAGAGTCAGGCTTTACAAAAGACAGTAATAAAACTATTTGAATCAATTGAGGAATTTGTCAGAACTGATAAGCAAGAAGAGGAGATGATGCAAAGGACAATAGTAATTCAGCATTGCTAGTACCTCTCAGAGTCAGAGATGACTTACCAAGAACTTTTAGCTACTTCTTCAGTTACTACCTCTGCAAAACCAACAGATACTCAATACCCAAAAGGATATACAGAATTTAAATGGGAACCTATACATATGGAAGATCTAAAACATATTAACCAATCAGTAGTATCTTATGGCATGCATTCATCATGTGTGAGGGAGTTAGTAAGGACATGGACTTCAGGAAATAAGGTTGCTCCACATGATTGGCTTCAGTTTAGTCTCAGTTGTGCTAGAAGATGGGCTGCAATTACAGTGGAAGTCCTGTTGGAGAGAGGAGGCTAAGACTCTGGAACATCAAGTTATGGCCAGAGGATTTGAGCCTCCCAAGATCAAATTCTTAATGAGGGCCATATGCTGATTTACAGAGTCCAACTATTTACAATGAACATATTTTGTCCCTATGTCATACAGCAGCCTTGAATGCTTGGAACAAAAATTCAAAAACCATGATGAAAAATTGAATCTTATACTAATGTTACAAAAAGGCCAAGAGAACCCTTTACTAACTTTTTACAAAGATTAACTAAAGCTGTACAAATAGGCGTAACAGATGCAGAAACTAGATGAATACTTATTGAGTCTCTGGCTTTTGAAAATGCCAACTTAGAATGCAAAAAGATACTTGAGCCTTTAAAGGTCAGGTCAGCACCAGCAGATGAATGGATCATGCACCCAGTCAATGTTAAGTCATTTGACTATAATACTGAGTCTTGGGTAGGAGAAGCAATGTCCAAATGTATGAAGAGACAACAAAATGTCAAATGATTTAATTTTGGTAGACTAGGTCATCTAAGAAGCAATTGTAAACAAGGCATTCCTAGAAATAATGTTTCTTCTGAAAATGATAAAAAATAGAAGGTCTTAATCTTCTGGATTATATAGAAGATGAGGCAAAAGCCAAAATTGAACCAATAAATGTATATCAACAAGAGACAAACAAGGCAATCCATTACCATCAGGAAACTCCTTAGGGGGACTCTCGTGGGCCCCCAGTTCAAATTGTAGGTGGAGGCCACTTGTTCGTTCCTGGTTGCTAAACCACAAAATAATCACACAGAAACTATATCATTTGCAATACTGTTTGGTCAATAGCTTAAGCATATTTCTGGTTAGTTCTTATATCCTAAACTAACCCTTCTCAACTAATCTGTGCATCTCTCAAGGTTGTGGCCTACTGGCAAAATTTCAGTAGGCTCCAGCAGAGACATTTGTCCCTGGCAGCAGCTACATGGCTTCTCCTTGACCCCACTTACTTTCTCCTGGCATTCAGTTTAGTTTTCCCACCTAGCTCTATTCTGTTAAGCCTCTGACAAAAATAGATTTATTCATTAACCAATAAAAGAAACACATAGATTCTGACACAGAGGCTGGCAAGGAAGGGCTGTTTTGGGGGCTAGCTAGTGCTAGTCTAAGATAAGGTAATTAGCTTCTGGATTTGTAACATCCCAACATCTCCACAGTACTGAAATTCTAATTAGTCCTTCAGTCTCTGTAAATACAGCTCTTTTCTAGGAGTTTTCATCCACCATACACACACACACACACACACACACACACACACACAATCACTCACAAGAAGTGGACATAGTGAAAAAGAATCCTTGCAAAGCAGAGGGATATACTCAGGAAGCCAAAGTCTGATCTCCCCTGGAATGCAAGAGTATTTAATAACTAATCAATAAATCCCATCTTTGATGAGATGGAATTGGGAACTTCTTCCCATAAATTAGGGATGGTCAGTTTAAACAAGGAAAGGAAAGTTGATAGGCCTACAGCATTGGATAAATACGACCTTGTTAGGTCTTGAGTTTGTCAAAATGGTATGCATGCAGGAGACTCCAACTGATGGAAGGAAAAACTTGCCAGGCTTTTGTTTTAAGCTGCCAGGCCTTTTTCTCTGGTTAAAGGAGAGAGGAAGAAGCCAGAGGGTTGCTATCTGCTATCCTTTTGACCTTTTCATTAGCTGTACAGTGTATGGTCCCTCATACTCAGACACTTCATAAAAACAATCTACCTCAGTGTTCCCCTTAGGAGTCACACATCTGTCCTCAAGACAACAACTAAAAACCAAATTAATAGAGTAGAGCAGAAAAGACTGTATTTAATATTATCACACTGGGAAGAGCTACAAAGAGATCTAGCAAACTCTTCAAGTCTATCTTGGAGGTCAGGAAGTGAGATTAACATTTAAATAAATGGCAAAAGATAGGGAAGACAAAAGCACTCCCAGACAGGGTGTGGCCCTGCTATTGACCCATTCTTGTCTAATCATTCATCTCTTGCTGTAAGGTAGTCTGTCAAGTGTGAAAATCTCTCATCATGAAACAAACTCCCCCTGGCTGGCACCTTTTCCTTCACCAAATATGAAATCCCTGGGGAAATTCCCATTTCTTTGGGGTCCGTTGTTTCAATAGTCTGCTAGATAGAGAGACACAAATGTCTCCTTACAACCTGTGGGTCATGATCCCCTTCAGCAAACCTCTATCTCTAAAAATATTTACATGATAATTCATAAGAGTAGCAAAATTAGAGTTATAAAGTAGCAATGAAAATAATTTTATGCTTGGGGGCCACCACAACATGAACAACAATATTAAATGTTCGCAGATTTAAGAAAGTTGAGAAGAACTGCAAAGACTATCTTCATTTCTGCAAGGACACATACATAAGGACAATCCACCTCAGCTCCTCCCTTAAACTCCCCAACCAGATATTTCATATGGACAAGCTGCCTCGGTATCCCCCCTTTGGTTATTCCCATAGCTTCTCAGGAATGACCTGTCAGCAATCTTAATAAAGTCCTGGCTGTCAGTATTTCTCACTCTTATTTGGGGCTCCAAAGAATTCCCTGATGACTCAATTTACAGAACATAGAAGTTGTTTTGTTGCTCAAAAAGTTGGTATGTTTCAGAGATTCCCAATACTCGAGTGAAAGAGCCCCTTGGTAGGGAATACAGTGTTAACTAACAGTGAGTAAAATGTGGATTCACAAATTTAAACTAGCAGAACACTAGAGTTTACAAAATATATGAATTAAGCATTCTGAGAAGTCTGATTATCATAACACAGTTATGAAGTCACTAAGACTCCATCTGTAAACTAATCTCTTGTTATCAGGTGCTTTCAATATTGCTTTGAGTTGCTATTAGAGTGTATTAGACAGTGGGCCTCAGAGAAGTATACCTGAATGAGAATCTGGTTTCTTTCCTCTCTTATGACCTGCTAAAGTGACAGAATTTCACCACGTCTTCATCCTTCAAGTGTTAGGTATGAACAATAGGACTCACATCATTCATATAAAGAGTTTGACATAATTAGTATATAATAACTGAAACAGTAAATTTATAGTTTTCCCATCTGTGGTGTCTACATAAAAGCACAACTTTCACCTCAAATGGAAAAAGAAAAATTATTGTGGAAGCAAATATAAGTGATCATGACCAAGGACTATAGATTTAGGTATCCCCAAATACGATGTTCCTATGGGGTAGCAATTTCATGAACTACTTGCATCAAAAAAACAAAAAATCCATAAATCAAGACATTTTTCAAATACATTTGTGGATATATTTGATAGCAAGTTAGGTAGAACTCTATTATTGGCCTTGGCTGCCATCCAGCAACACTCTTAGCCCTTTGTTTGCTGTCAAACTCAGATTTTGTTAAATTTAAGTTAATACATTGCAAATGCTCTTTATTGTCTTTGTCAGAATGCTAGGTGTGATATAAAGAAGGGCAAGGAATGGCTATTAAGTAGACTAAAGTTTGCCCACAATGAATCATAATTAGTCTCAAGAATTGCAACATTCTAAACTCCACATCATTGCAGCTTTAGTCAGTCAGTCCATCAGCCTTTGTAGACACAGCAAATGACAATTCCTGGAATTCTCATTCATGGCAGCTTTGTAACATAAAGGATTATTTTTGTGACATCATTATTGGGTTTTCCTTTTGTTATGCTTTTTCCAATGTATAATTGCTGCATTGTGCTTTGAAATGGTTGTTACATTATTATATCTCGATTTTATTTGTTCCATTACACTGTTTCCAGTGATAGAAAGTAAAAGTGAAGGACTTTAAAATTAACAAATGATGTAATTGCATTCTAAAATTCATGCTTAACTAAGTATCATTACATAGTACATCAAGAAATTTCAAACAGAAAAATGAGTAATGTCATGCAAATTGTTATCAAAACTGTGAAGTTCATAATGGTCTGTTTTATTCAGGGTTCTCTTCAGAAACAGTCAACAGAATGAATGTATATCTAAAACAGATTTATTAGGCTAACTTATATGGTATGCTCTACAAAGGTCAACAACAGCTATTTTCACACTAGAAAGGCTGAGAATCCATTAGATATACAGTTCAGGAGCCTTAGCAGTTCCAGAGTGGTGATGAAGGTCTAGAGAAGTGGTTCCCAACCTGTGGGTCACAAGCCCTTTGGCAAACTTCTATCTCCAAAATATAAACATTAGAATTCATAACAGTCTCAAAATTACAGCTATGAAGTAGCTATGGAAATAATTTTATGGTTGAGGTCATCACAATTTGAAGAGCTGTATTAAAGGGTAGCAGCATTAGGAAGGTTGAGACCCACAGACTAGAGAATTACTAGAGGGCAATTGGTTTCAGTTCACATTGTAAGGTCATAGAGGCTCAGTTCTGATGTCAGTATAGGATGACATGAGTAATGACAAAGGCAGCAATGGGGTAAGCAAATTCAACAGTAAGGCTTGAAAGCAAAGAGGGAAAAAGCAAACGGACAACCTGCTAATGACCACTTGAAGTTGCCTCTCATATTTAAAGGAGAGATATTCTCCATTCAGTTAGCCTATTCTAGGAAACCATTGACAGCTGTGCCTAAAGATTTATCTCTTATTTAATTCTATATACAATCAATGTATCCAACGGGATTGATAATCAAAAGCCCCCCATCATCAACTTGGCACACAATCACATTTCCTTGTGCCATATTTAAGTTCCAAGTGAAATAAATAACAAGGTAATAATTCTGCCTACAATATAAAAGCATCCCATGTAAAATAACAAATATTTTATCCCCCTTACCCATAATATATGGTAAAGTACTTTGAGTAATGCTTAGTCTTTTAGTGTTCTCCAACTCAAATAAGATAATATAGATGTTTAATACTTAACTACTCTTTTTACATTTGATACTCTATTACATGGTTAAGAAATGAAAAAAAAGAAAACAAGTATCTAGTTAATGATAATGTATATATTCGAAAACAAATTCTTACCAAATTAGGACAGAAAGACTCAGCAATTACAATTTTCTTTTCACAGTTGGTCACATGGTCTTAAATTGTATTTATAATCATCTTCTTCTTAAATTGTATTTATAATATTCATTCTGTATTCCTCCACCCTCAATCAAGCACCTTAATTGGTCTTTTTTTTTAACCTGAAAATGTTACCATATGTTCATCCCCAAAGGAGGTAGGCCTTTTGTTACACTGCATGGATTGGATTGTTGAAATTTCCCACTGACTTCAACTGCAGGTTATAGTACACCCTACACAATCTTCACGTCACACATATTTTTCCTTATTTTCACTGTAGAAAACCATTACAAATTCTCATGGTATACTGGATCAATCCTCTCAAATGATACTGTAAGTCTTTTCTGATCCTATTGATTCAAGGAAGGCTGAGTCCAAAGTGCCTTAGGTGGAGATAGTCTTAGTTTCCAGTTAATGAAATATTTGCTGTCCCTTTTGGCAGAAGGACTATTCCATTTAAAGACAAGACTTTTAAGGGAACAGAGATTAAAGCCATGAAAACAAAAAGCAAAACTGAAATGAAGAGTAATGAATTCTCATTTCTTCCCCTTGATTCCAAGACATATGGATCTTAACAGTGGGAGAAATAACACCAGATGTGGACTATTCACGGCATATGCAGCCCTTTTAAAAACCCTCTGCTGGAGATGACGCCACTCATCACCACAATTGCGGGTGAGCCAATTGAATAGCAGGGGTTTAGAAAAGCTAGCTCCTCCCCTTGCCTGAAAGAGGTGACCCCAGTGGCCCGGTGTTGTTAGTTAAAGATGTGTTACATTCTTTCATGCTGTGGGATATTTGTTTAATGATATAAAGATGTGTTGCATTCTCTTATGTTGCATTTGATTAACTCTATAAAATTGTGTTACTTTGCTCATGTTCTCCCTCCTTCTGCTCCTCATTTGGATCTTAAGAGTTCGGTCCGGTGCTTCAATTTGGGTCTCTGTCTCTATCTCGATCCATTGCCAGATAAAGGTTCTAAGGTGATATGCAATATATTGCCCAGGAAACAGGTTCACTCTCCACAAAGTGAGTCATCTACTTAATTATTAAATTTTTCCTCTTGCTAAAGTTACATTTTGATTAGAATTTACATGTGGCACATATATATGTATATATATGCATATATATTCATGTTTTTATTTTCATATTTGATGGATTCTATACATATTCCTCCTCCCCCAAAAGTCTTTCTCTATTATTTTCTTTTTATTATTTTTAATTGTTTTTATTGAGCTATATATTTTTCTCTATTCCCCTCCCTTCATCTCCCCTCCCCTCCTACCCTCTCCCATGGTCCCAATGCTCCCAATTTACTCAGGAGATCTTCTCTTTTTCTACTTCCCATGTACATTAGATTGATGTATATCTCTCTTAGGGTCCTCCTTATTGTCTAGGTTCTCTGAGATTGTGAATTGAAGCCTATTTTTTTTTTTTTGCTTTATGTCTAAAAACCATTTATATGTATGAGTGAGTACATATGATATTTGTTGTTCTGGGTCTGAGTTACCTCATTCAATATGATTTTTTTCTAGGTCCATCTATTCACCTGCAAATTTAAAAAACATTAATTTTTTCTGCTGTATAGTAATCTATTGTGTAAATGTTTCACATTGTCATAATACATTCTTTGATGGAGGGGCATTAAGTTGTTTTCAGGTTCTGGCTAAGACAAACAATGCTGCTATGAACATAGTTGAGCACATGTCCTTGTGGTACAATTGAGCATCCTTTCAGCATATACCCAAAAGTGGTATTACTGGGACCTGAGGAAGGTTGCTTACTAATTTTCTGAGAAATTGCCATACTGAAATCCAAAGCATCTGTACCAGTTTTCATTCCCACCAGCAATGGAGGAGTGTTCCCTTTACTCCACATCCTCTCCAGCATAATTTGTCATTGTTTTTGGTATTGGCCATTCTTACAAGTGTAAGATGGAATCTCAGAGTTTTTTTTTTAAGATTTATTTATTATGTATACAGCATTCTGCCTCGATGTATGCCCGCATTCCAGAGGAGGGCGCCAGATCTCAGTACAAATGTTTGTGAGCCACCATGTGGTTGCTGGGAATTGAACTCAGGACCTCTAGAAGAGCAGCCAGTGCTCTTAACCTCTGAGCCATCTCTCCAGCCCCTCTCAGAGATGTTTTGATTTGCATTTCTCTGATGGCTAAGAATATTGAGAATTTCCTTAAATGTCTTTCAGCCATTTTAGATTTCTCTGTTGAGACTTCTCTGTTTAGGTCTCCATTTTTTATTGGATTATGTGATCTTTTGGTGTCCAATTTCTTGAGTTCTTTTCATATTTTGAAGATCAGACACCTGTCTGATGTGAAGTTAGTGAAGATCTTTTCCAATTCTGTAGACTGCCATTTTGTCTTGTTGACCATGTCCTTTGCTTTACAGAAGCTTCTCAGTTTCAGAAGGCCCCATTTAGTAATTGTTTCTCTCAGTGTCTGTGCTACTGAGGTTTTGTTTAGGAAGTGGCCTCTTTGCCAATGCATTCAAGTGTACTTTTCACTTTCTCTTCTATAAGGTTCAGTGTTGAGGTCTTTGATCTATTTGGACTTGAGTTTTGTGCATGGTGATAGATAAGTATCTATTTTCATTCTTCTACTTTGTTGACATCCAGCATCATTTGTTGAATATGCTTTCTTTTTTCCATTTTATATTTTTTGCTTATCAATAATCAGATGTTTCTATGTGTGTGGATTGATATCTGGGTCTTTGATTTGGTTCCATTGGTCCTCCTGTCTGTTTTAATTCCAATACCAGGCTGTTTACAGTACTGTTGCTCTGTAGCAGAGTTTGAAGTCAGGAATTATTATACCTCCAGGAAGTTCCTTTATTGTACAGGATTGTTTTGGCTATTCTAGGTTTTTGTTTTTCAATATGAAGGTGCGTATTGTTCTTTCAAAGTCTGTGAAGAAATTTGTTGGGATTTTGATGGGAACTGCATTGAATCTGTAGATTGTTTTTGGTGAGATTGGTATTTTCACTATGTTAATTCTACCAACCAAAGAGCATGGGAGATCTTTCCACTTTTTGGTATCTTCTTCAATTTCCTTCTTCAATATTTAAAGTTCTTGAAATACAGGTCTTACACTTTTTTGTTTAGAGTTACTCGAAGATATTTTATGTTATTTGTAGCTTTTGGGAAGAGTGATATTTCTATGAATACTTTCTCAGCCCATTTATCATCTGTGTAAAGAAAGTCTGATTTTTTTTAGTTCATCTTGTATCCTGCTACATTACTGAAAGTGTTTATGAGTTGTAGAAGTTCCTTGTTGGAATTTTGGGGATCACTTTTTAAAACTATCATATTGTCAGCAAATAGTAACAGTTTAACTTGGTTTCTGATTTGTAACTCCTTCATCTTCTTTGGTTGTCTTATTGTTCTAGTTAGAATCTCAAGTGCTATATTGAATAAATTTGGAGAAAGTGGAATCCTAGTCTTGTTTCTGATTTCAGTGGGATCGCTTGAGTTTTTCTCCATTTAGTTTGACATTTGCTGTTGGCTTGCTATATATTGCCCTTTATGTTTAGGTATATTCCTTGTATCCCTGTTTTCTCCAACACCTTTATCATGAAGGGATGTTGTATTTTGTCAAAAGCTTTTTTGGCACCTAATGAGATGACCATGTGGTTTTTATTCTTCAGTTAATTTGTATGGTGAATTACATTGACAGAATTTCATATGTTGAACCATCCTTGTATCTCTGTGTTGAAGCCAACTTGATCATGGTGTATGATATTGTCGAAGACTTTTTCAACATCTAATGAGATGATCATGGTTTTTTTTTCAGTTTGTTTTTATTGTGGATTACATTGTCAGATTTTTGTATGTTGAATCATCTCTGCATCTCTGGGATGCAGCTGACTTGATCATGGTGGATGATTTTTCTAATGTGTTCTTGGATTTGATTTGCCAGTATTTTATTGAGTATTTTTGCATCAATGTTCATGAATGAGATTGGTCTGTAATTCTCTTTCTTAGTTATTTTATTGTATGGATTGGGTATCAGGGTAATTGTAGGATCATAAAAAGAGTTTAGCAATTTTCCTTCTGTTTCTACTGTGTGGAACAATTTGAGTATTATTATTAGTTCCTCTTTGAACAGCTTGTAGAATTCTAATCTGAAACCATCTAGTTTGGGGCTTTTTTTTTTACTTTGGTTGGGAGACTTGATGACTATTTCTATTTCTGTAGCAGTTATAGTCTATTTAATTTGCTTATCTGGTCTTGGTTTAATTTTTGGAATGATAGTTATCTAGAAAATTGTCCATTTCCTTTAAGTGTTACAATTTTGTGGTTTTTGAAATATGACCTAATGATTCTCTGGATTCTTTTCTGTCTGTTGTTATATCCCTCTTTTTATTTCTGATTTTGTTAATTTAGATATTCTCTCTCTGCCTTTTGGCTAGTTTGGATAAAGGTTTGTCTAGTTTGTTGATTTTCTCAAAGAACCAACTCTCAGTCTCATTGATTCTTTGTATTGTTTTCTTTGTTTCTATTTTATTGATTTTAGGTCTCAATTTGATTATTTCCTGCCATATTTTACTCCTAGGTAAGTTTGTTTCTTTTTGTTCTAGAATTTGTAGGTGTTCTGTTAACTGCCTAGTGTGGGATTTTTCAAGCTTCTTTATGTAGGCATTTTGTGCTATGAATTTTTCTCTTAACACTGCTTTCATTTTGTGTGATATATTTGGGTATGTTGTGTTGTCATTTTTATTGAATTTTAGGAAGGCTTTAATTTCTTTCTTTATTTTTTCCTTGACCCATTGATGATTCAAGTGAGCATTGTTTAATTTCCATTAGATTGTAGGCTTCCTAAAATTACTGTTGCTGTTGAATTCTAATTTTAAGTTTTGGTGATCCAATAAGAAGTAGGGGTTATTCCAAATTTTTTTTATATATATTTGTGGAAGTTTGCTTTGTTACCTAGTATTTGGTCAACTTTTGAGAAGGTTCCATGAGGTGGTGAGAAGAAGGTATATTCTTTTATGTTTGGGTGAAATGTTCTTTGGTTGTCTGTTAAGTTCATTTGAGTCATAACATCTGTTAGTTCCCTTATTTCTCTGTTAATTTTCTCTCTGATAGACCTGTTCAGTGGTGAGTGTGGGTGGTGAAATCTCTTCTATTAGCGTGTAGAATTTAATGTGTGATTTAAGTTTAAGTTTTAGATATGAGGGTACCCTTGTATTTGAGGCATAGATGTTCAGTATTGAGATTTCCTCTTGATGAATTTTTCCTGTGGCTAATATGAAAAGTCTTTCTTTCTCTCTTTAGATTGATTTTAGTTTGAAGTCTATTTTGTTACATATTAGGATAGTTACACCACTTGTTTCTAAGGTCCATTTGATTGGAAAAATTTTCCCCAACCTTTTACTCTGAGTTGATGTATTTCTTTGAGATTGCAATGTGTTTCTTTTTTTTAATTTATTTTTAATTTATTTATTTATTAAAGATTTCTGTCTCTTCCCCGCCACCACCTCCCATTTCCCTCCCCCTCCCCCAATTAAGTCTCCCCCCAGCCCGAAAAGCAATCAGGGTTCCCTGTCCTGTGGGAAGTCCAAGGAACCCCCACCTCCATCCAGGTCTAGTAAGTTGAGCATCCAAACTGCCTAGGCTCCCACAAACCCAGTGCGTGCAGTAGGATCAGAAACCCATTGCCATTGTTCTTGAGTTCTCAGTAGTCCTCATTGTCCGCTATGTTCAGAGAGTCCGGTTTTATTCCAGGCTTTTCCAGTCCCAGGCCAGCTGGCCTTGGTGAGTTCCCAATAGAACATCCCCATTGTCTCAATGTGTGGGTGCACCCCTCGCGGTCCTGAGTTCCATGCTCGTGCTCTCTCTCCTTCTGCTCCTGATTTGGCCCTTCAATGGAAGAATGGATGAAGAAAGTATGGAATTTATACATATTAGAGTACTACTCAGCAATAAAAAACAAGGACTTCATGAATTTTGCATACAAATGGATGGAAATAGAAAACACTATCCTGAGTGAGGTAAGCCAGACCCAAAAAGAGGAACATGGGATGTACTCACTCATATTTGGTTTCTAGCCATAAACCAAGGACATTGAGCTTATAATTAGTGATCCTAGAGAAGCTAAATAAGGAGAACCCAAAGAAAAACTTATAGGCATCCTCCTGAATATTAACCTTCAGCAAGCGATGAAAGGAGACAGAGACAGAGACCCACATTGGAGCACAGGACTGAAATCTCAAGGTCCAAATCAGGAGCAGAAGGAGAGAGAGCACGAGCATGGAACTCAGGACCGCGAGGGGTGCACCCACGCAATGTGTTTCTTATATACAGCAGAATGATGGATTCTATTTTCATATCCATTCGGTTAGCCTTTGTCTTTTTATAGGTTAGTTGAGTCCCTTTATATTAAGGGTTATTAATGACCAGTGATTGCTAGTTCCTGTTATTTTAGTTTTGTTGGTGATGTTAATTTTTGTGTTTTTCCCTTCTTTGGGATTGATATAGTTGAGACTGTGTCCCTGATAATCAATCTTCCAGGTGCCAGTGGACCAAGGCTCAGATGGTTACTTCTGTGGTGCAGTTAGGGCACCCTGGGGGTCACTCGGTGTTTTGGGGGACCACTCAGCACTCCTAGAGATCGTTCTGCAACCCTGGGTATTGTTCAGTCCTGCTCCCAAGGAGGTTGCTGGCTTGGGCCTGCTCCCTTGGAGTTTGTCAGTTTGTGCCTAGTCCCTCAGAGGTCTCTGACTTGGGCCTGCTTCTTCAGCAGCAGCTCCCTCATACCTACTCATTTGGAGGTCATTGCCTCAAGCCGGCTCTTGCTGAGGTCACTGGCTCAAGCCTGTTCCCACAGATGTCCCTGGCTTAGGCCTACTCCCTTAGAGGTTCCTGACTTATGCCCTATCCCGCAGAGGTCTCTGACTCAGGCCTGGTCCCATAGCAGTCACTCCCAGGTACCTGCTCCTATAGAGGTCATTGCCTCAGGAATTCTCCTGGTGAGCTTGCTGCCTTAGGCTTGCTCTGGTGAAGGTCACTGGCTCAGGCCTGCTTGGCTGAGGTTGCTGACTCAGGCTGGTTCCCACAGATGTCTCTGACTTGGGCCTGCTCCTGCAGAGGTCTCTGGCTCAGGCCTTCTCTCTCAGCAGTTACTCCCTTGTATCTGTTCCTGTGGAGGTCACTACCTACCTGTATTATTTTCTAATTATAATCCTTCTATGACTCTCTTCATCAAAAAAAGCCATTGGCTACAGTCATTAATAAGATTATAAATAAGACTATAACCACTCATTTGGCCATTTTTCTTAAAGCAAAATCACATCCATATGTACCGAACAAAGTTCTGTTCACTGTGAATATTTCCTGTCACCTCTGTCCCTTCAAGTTGTCTCAGAATGAGGAAGCAATGCTTTAGATACCTGTTTCTGAATGGTGCCTTATGTAGTATGCAGAATTACCTGTAGAAAATGACATAATCAAATACAACATATAAGTCATAAGGCCTTACATACATGCTTAGAGACAAAAAGTATTATAACAAGAATAGAAACTGTTATGTTTTAAGTAAAAATGCTGCAGGCCCTGAGTGGCTGCAGTGGGTACCGAGACCATGTGACACGTCCACAAAGTGGTACCAGGCAGTGGGCAGCTGGTCCCAAGAGCAGCCAGTCCCAGGCAGGAACAATGCAGTTCCCCAAGTGACTGCAATGGGGCCACAAGGGGCAGCTAGCCCCAGGCCAGAAGCTGCATGAGGGTGAAAGACCTTGACAGGGCAGCCAGTTTCATAAGGAGACACAGATGGATGGGCATGCCACAAGACCACATCATAGGTCTCCAAAGGCAGCTGCTTAGGAGCAGGGAGTCACACAGCAGGTGAGAGATAGAGACATGGATAGGCATACTGTGCAGAGTGAGGTTGGATATTTACTTAGTGAGTTATGGAGGGAAAAAAAGAAAAGTGGAGAAGAGCAGAGAGACAGGCAGAGAGAGAGAGAGAGACAGAGACAGAGAGACAGAGACAGAGAAGGGGAGGGGGAAAGTGGGGAGAAGGGAAAGATAGGTGATGCCTCTTCAAGAAAGAGACACGGAAAGGAAGAGACTCAGGCTGCAAGCAGGAAGGAAGATCTGCCTGCCTCAGTGGAGGGAGGGAGAGGGTGTGGCTTGTCTCTTAAAGGGACAGGACAGACCATTACAGAAACTATAAGCATTTGGGCAATTACTTCTTGTAACTTGTTTTGACCTTCAGATTCCTCTTTCATTTGATAATAGATTGATTGCTTCTGTGACTACCCAACTTTGTGGCTTGGTAGGTAATACTTAGCTCATGATGTCAGGTCAAATGATAAGCTGGTGACCCACTGTCAAATGTTAAATCTTTCCTAATGTCAAATGCTATCTCCAAAAACCATTTTTGGTTTGTTTGTTTGTTTGTTTGTTTGTTTGTTTGTTTGCAGATGATGACAGGGCCTTGCTCAATAATCCAGGGACCTTGTCTGTGATATTAAATCAGGGTCTGTCAAAGTCTCCAGACAGCATCCTTATCTTCTGGTGATGACTAAAGTATGACTGGATCTGCTGCAACCACCATGTGGTTCAAGTCAAAGAGCAGCCAACAAAGATGAAAAATATACAAACAAACACAAGTTTAGATCAATTGTGATCCAATGAAGGTGGGCCAGAAATTTATATCAATAATATTCAACCAATAACTTAAGAATCACACGTTCCACTTAAGTGCATAACTGGCATGATAAAACAATGTGTCTCCTCCAGAAATTTTCAATCCCAGCTGGACATGTTGGCCTATGTCCTTAATACCAGAATTTGGGAGGCCAGAAAATGTGGAGCCTATTTCTGTGTTGACCAAAGATCCTCTAGTTCATCCAAGGTTATTGTGCTTCTACCTCAAACAAAGTTCCCATCCAAATGTTGCTCAGAGAGTTCTGCTCTCTCAAAGTTATTGTCAACAGGTGTGGCTAATTGCCAGACCTTGTGTTCCAAGAATAGAGAAGTATATCTGTTCCTACCTCAAACAAAAGTCTAAGGATCCAATTAAGTTCCAGTTCCCTACATGGAGATAACTTTGGATTTTCACTAGGGAGTGGTTTGCCGACAGAATATTTTGGTCTAGGGTGAGGGCATGACTTGTTTTGTTCTAGCAACAGTATGTTAAACTATGAATGTAGCCTGTGACTTTCAATTGGTATGTTCATTTACTTGTATCATGTTAATACAGTAATTTGTTTTACTCCTATCTTTTGGTGTCAAGGGTATTTTAACCATTTGGAAATTAAATGCAGTTGAATTTTCAGTCCTCACTGGAATTTCCTCCCAATACAATCCTATATGTTGCTTTGATTTGAAACCATTACTATGTGACTGATTTTTTTTTGGGAACAAAGTCTCATTTTATATCTTTGGCCTAGTATATATAGAGAGTTCAAGGCTGGCAACATATACAAAAACAAACAAATAAACAAAAGGAAAACCACAAAACAAAATAAAGGAACTGGAGAGAGATGGAGTGACTCACATCCATCTATAATTCCAGTTTCAGTGAATCTAAAGCCTCTTCAGCCTCCACAGATACCATGCATACTTGAGGTGATGGAAATATGTATGGAAAATTTCCATACACACAGATTTTTAAAAATACTCTTTTAAATGTAGAAATAATTGGACAAGGATTAAAGACCCTGAATAGATTCCAAGAGAAAATAAACAGCCAGATGAAGTCAGGGCATTGACTTGGAATATGAAAATTGAGTGCAATAAAGAGGAAAAAATACTGAGAAGAAAAATAAATGATCTTAATGCAACTTGATATGCCATGTTTTAGTGGCATCTTTGGGGAGCCTGTCCTTTTCTGAATAACAAAGGAGGAGTAGATGGTCAGTGGGTGGAGCAGAAAGGAGATGGGGGAAGAGACTTGGAGTGGAGGAAGGGAGGGGAAACTGTGGTTGGTTAGTAAAATAAGTAAATAAATAAATAATATGTATAAAGAGAAAAAAATTAAAAAGAGAGCACTCCCACAAGTAGACCTCTTACAACTACAATTATATTCACATAACCACATATGAATTAATAAATAAATACAAAAATTAATAAAATTAACCAAGAAAACAAAGAATTAGTTTCTTTTTTTAATTTATTTATTTATTAAGGATTTCTGCCTCCTCCCCGCAACCGCCTCCCATTTCCCTCCCCCTCCCCCGATCAAGTCACCCTCCCTCATCTGCTCGAAGAGCAATCAGGGTTCCCTGACCTGTGGGAAGCCCAAGGACCGCCCACCTCTATCCAGGTCTCCCAAGGTGAGCATCCAAACTGCCTAGGCTCCCCCAAAGCCAGTACGTGCAGTAGGATCAAAAACCCACTGCGATTGTTCTTGAGTTCTCAGTATTCCTCATTGTCCTCTTTGTTCAGCTAGTCCGGATTTATCCCATGCTTTTTCAGACCCAGGCCAGCTGGCCTTGGTGAGTTCCCGATAGAACATCCCCATTGTTTCAGTGTGTGGGTGCGCCCCTCGCGGTCCTGAGTTCCTTGCTCGTGCTCCGTCTCCTTCTGCTCCTGATTTGGACCTTGAGATTTCTGTCCCGTGCTCCTCTGTCTCTGTCTCCTTTCATCGCCTGATGAAGGTTAATATTCATGAGGATGCCTATGTGTTTGTCTTTGGGTTCACCTTCTTACTTAGCTTCTCTAGGAACATGCATTATAAGCCCAATGTCCTTTATTTATGGCTAGAAACCAAATATGAGTGAGTACATCCCATGTTCCTCTTTTTGGGTCTGGCTTACCTCACTCAGGATAGTGTTTTCTATTTCCATCCATTTGTATGCAAAATTCAAGAAGTCCTTGTTTTTTACTGCTGAGTAATACTCTAATATATATATATATTCCATACTTTCTTCATCCATTCTTCCGTTGAAGGGCATCTAGGTTGTTTCCAGGTTCTGGCTATTACAAACAATGCTTCTATGAACATAGTAGAACATATACTTTTGTTGTATGATAGGGCCTCTCTTGGGCATATTCCCAAGAGTGGTATTGCTGGATCCAGGGGTAGGTTGATCCCGAATTTCCTGAGAAACCGAAACACTGCTTTCCAGAGTGGTTGCACAAGTTTGCATTCCCACCAGGAATGGGTGAGTGTCCCCCTTTCTCCACAACCTCTCCAGCGAAGGCTATCATTGGTGTTTTTTATTTTAGCCATTCTGACAGGTGTAAGATGGTATCTTAAAGTTGTCTTGATTTGCATTTCCCTGATCGCTAGGGAAGTTGAGCATGACCTTAAGTGTCTTTTGGCCATTTGAAGTTCTTCTGTTGAGAATTCTCTGTTCAGCTCAGTGCCCCATTTTATAATTGGATTGATTAGCCTTTTACGGTCTAGTTTCTTGATTTCTTTATATATTTTGGAGATCAGACCTTTGTCAGTTGCGGGGTTGGTGAAAATCTTCTCCCAGTAAGTGGGTTGCCTTTTTGTCTTAGTGACAGTGTCCTTTGCTTTACAGAAGCTTTTCAGCCTGAGGAGGTCCCATTTATTCAATGATGCCCTTAGTGTGTGTGCTGCTGGGGTTATACGTAGGAAGTGGTCTCCTGTGCCCATGTGCTATAGAGTACTTCCCACTTCCTCTTCTATCAGGTTCAGTGTGTTCAGACTGATATTGGGGTCTTTAATCCATTTGGACTTGAGTTTTGTGCATGGTGATAGATATGGATCTATTTTCATTCTTTTACAGATTGACATCCAGTTTTGCCAGCACAATTTGTTGAAAATGCTGTCTTTTTTCCATTGTATACTTTTAGCTCCTTTATCGAAAATCAGGTGCTCAAAGGTTTGTGGGTTAAAGTCAGGGTCTTCTATTCGATTCCATTGGTCGACTTCTCTGTTTTTATGCCAATACCAGGCTGTTTTCAATACTGTAGCTCTATAATAGAGTTTGAAGTCAGGGATGGTAATGCCTCCAGACAATCCTTTATTGTATAAGATTGTTCTGGCTATCCTGGGTTTTTGTTCCTCCATATAAAGTTGATTATTGTCTTCTCCAGATCTGTGAAGAATTTTGATGGGATTTTGATGGGGATTGCATTGAATCTATAGATTGCTTTTGGTAGAATTGCCATTTTTACTATGTTGATCCTCCCAATCCAAGAGCAAGGGAGGTCCTTCCATTTTCTGGTGTCTTCTTCAATTTCTTTCTTCAAAGACTTATAGTTCTTGTCGAATAGGTCTTTCACTTCCTTGGTCAGGGTTACCCCTAGATATTTTATGCTATTTGTGGCTATCGTGAAAGGTGATGCTTCTCTGATTTCCCTCTCTGCTTCCTTATCCTTAGTGTAAAGGAAGGCAACTGATTTTTTGGAGTTGATCTTGTATCCTGCCACATTACTAAAGGTGTTTATCAGCTGTAGGAGTTCTTTGGTAGAATTTTTGGGGTCACTTATGTAAACTATCATATCATCTGCCAATAACGAAAGCTTAACTTCTTCCTTTCCAATAAAAATCCCCTTGATCTCCTTATGTTGTCTTATTGCTATTGCTAGAACTTCAAGCACTATATTGAAGAGGTATGGAGAGAGTGGACATCCTTGTTGTGTTCCTGATTTTAGTGGGATGACTTTGAGTTTTTCTCCATTCAATTTAATGTTAGCTGTTGGCTTGCTGTAAATAGCTTTTATTATATTTAGGTAGGATCCTTGTATCCCTATTCTCTCCAAGACCTTTATAATAAAGGGGTGTTGAATTTTGTCGAATGCTTTTTCAGCATCTAATGAAATGATCATATGATTTTTTCTTTCAGTTTATTTATATGGTGGATTACATTGATAAATTTTCGTATGTTGAACCAGCCCTGCATCTCTGGGATGAAGCCTACTTGATCATAATGGATAATTTTTCTAATGTGTTCTTGGATTCGGTTTGCCAGTATTTTGTTGAGGATTTTTGCGTCGATGTTCATGAGTGAGATTGGCCTGTAATTCTCCTTCCTGGTTGAGTCTTTGTGTGGTTTTGGTATCAAAGTAACTGTAGCTTCATAGAAGGAGTTTGGTAATGACCCTTCTGTTTCTATATTGTGGAATACATTAAGGAGTATAGGAATTAGCTCTTCTTGGAAGTTCTGGTAGAATTCCGCATTGAAACCATCTGGTCCTGGGCTTTTTTTGGTAGGGAGGTTTTTGATAACCTCTTCTAATTCTTTGTGGCTAACAGGTCTGTTTAGATTGTTCACCTGGTCCTGGTTTAACTTTGGTATATGGTATTTATCTAAAAAAGTGTCCATTTCTTTTATATTTTCCAATTTTGTGTTATACAGGCTTTTGTAGTAAGATTCTCTGAATTTCCTCTGTGTATAGGGTTATGTCCCCCTTTTCATTTCTGATCTTATTTATTTGTGTGTTCTCTCTCTGTCGTTTAATTAGTTTGCATAGGGGTTTGTCGATCTTGTTGACTTTCTCCAAGAACCAGCTTTTTGTTTCATTGATTCTTTGGACTGTTTTCTGTGTTTCTATTTTGTTGATTTCGGCCCTCAGTTTTATTATTTCCAGTCTTCTACTTCTCCTGGGTGCATCTGCTTCTTTTTTTTCTAGAGCTTTCAGGTGTGTTGTTAAGTCCCCAATGTATGCATTTTCCGTTTTCTTTAAGTGGGCACTTAGTGCTATGGACTTTCCTCTTAGCACTGCTTTCATTGTGTCCCATAGGTTTGAGTATGTTGTCTCTTTATTTTCATTAAATTCAAGGAAGACTTTAATTTCTTTCTTAATTTCTTCCTTGACCCAGGTGTGGTTCAGTAGTTGACTGTTCAGTTTCCATGAGTTTGTCGGCTTTCTGTGGGTAGCATTGTTGTTGCCTTCTAACTTTAATCCGTGGTGATCAGATAGGACACAGGTGGACACTGATATTTTTTTTGTATCTGTGGAGGTTTCCTTTGTTTCCAAGTATGTGGTCAATTTTTGAGAAGGTTCCATGAGCTGCAGAGAAGAAGGTATATTCTTTCCTATTTGGGTGGAATGTTCTATAGATGTCTGTTAAGTCCATTTGCTTCATTACCTCCAATAATTCTCTTAATCCTCTATTAGGTTTCTGTCTGATTAACCTGTCCCTTGGAGAAAGAGGTGTGTTGAAGTCTCCTACTACTAGTGTGTGCGGTTTGATGTCTGCTTTGAGTTCTAGTAATATTTCTTTTACATAAGTAGGTGCTTTTATATTGGGGGCGTAGATATTTAGAATTGAGACGTCATCCTGATGAATTGTTCCTGTTATGAGTATAAAGTGACCATCTCGGTCTCTTCTGATTGATTTTAGTTTGAAGTCAGTTTTGTTAGAAATTAATATGGCCACACCTGCTTTTTTCTTAGGACCATTTGCTTGAAACACCTTTTCCCAACCCTTTACTCTAGTAGGTGCCTGTCTTTGTGGTTGAGATGTGTTTCTTGCAAACAGCAGAATGTTGGATCCTGTTTTCGTATCCAATCTTTTAGCCTGTGCCTTTTTATAGGTGAATTGAGACCATTAATATTAAGTGATATTAATGACCAGTAGTTGTTTACTCCGGTTATTCTTATTGCTTTTGGTAGTAGAGATTGTGTGTCTCCCTTCTTTGAGATGTGCTGGTGAAGGGTCACTAGATGCCTGGGTTATTGTAGGCAGTGTTGGCAGTGTTGGATTCCTTTGGTTGCGATTTTCCTTCTATTACTTTCTGTAGGGCTGGATTTGTGGTTATGTATTGTTTAAATTTATTCTTATCCTGGAATGTCTTGTTTTCTCCATTGATAATGAACGATAGCTTGGCTGGGTATAGTAGTCTGGGCTTGCATCCATGGTCTCTTAGCTTCTGCAGTACATCTATCCAGGACCTTCTGGCTTTCATAGTTTCCACAGAGAAGTCAGGTGTAAGTCTGATTGGTTTACCTTTATAAGTTACTTGCCCTTTTTCCTTTGCAGCTCTTAATATTCTTTCTTTAACCTGTATATTTTGTGTTTTGATTATTATATGGCGAGGAGATGTTTTTCTTTGATCCAGTCTGTTTGGTGTTCTGTATGCTTCTTGAATATTTAAATGAATATCTTTCTTTAAGTTGGGAAAGTTTTCTTCCATAATTTTGTTGAATATATTTTCTGGGCCTTTGAGCTGTGACTCTTCTCCTTCTTCTATTCCTATTATTCTTAAGTTTGGTTTTTTTATTGTGTCCTATATTTCCTGAATGTTTTGTGTTGAGAATTTGTTGGCTTTGCTGTTTTCTTTGATCTGTTTGTTTATTTTCTCTATGGTGTCCTCAGCATCTGAGATTCTTTCTTCTATCTCTTGTATTCTATTGATTATGCTTGTTTCTGTAGACTCTGCTCATTGACCTAGATTTTCCATATCCGGCTGGTCCTCAGTTTGTATTTTCTTTCTTGCCTTCATTTCAGTTTTCAATTCTTGAACTGTTTCCATTACCTGTTTGATCGTTTTATCTTGGTTTCCCAGGGTATCATGTACATATTTACTCATTTCTTCAAACTTTTTGTTATACTTCTCATCCATTTATAAGGGCATTTTTTACATGTTGTTTAAGGGACTCTATTGCGTTCATAAAGTCAATTTTTTCCACTTCTTCTGTGTTAGATTGCTCAAACACTTCTATTGTAAGATCCTTGGGTTCTGGTGTTTTCATGTTGTTTTTCAGATTATTGGGTGAGTTCTTGCCTTGGCGTCTGCCCATCTCCTCCTATTAATCCTATCTAATGGGTCTTTTAAAAACCGGATCAGGTTTCCCTGCTGGCCCAGGGCTCCGCTTACAAAATGCCCTCGCTCTGTTTCCTGGTTCCTGCCGCAGGCCAAGAACCCTCTCACCCCTCCGAAGGGTCTTCAGGACAGGACCATGTTCCCCGTTTGCCAGTGACCTGGCCAACCAAAGGCCTACCTCTTTGATTTGATTGTAGTAGGGTGATCTGCTCTCCTTATTGCACGCCTGGCCCTGACGCTTGCATCTGCTGCCGCGCTGGTCTCCCAAAGCCTCTTCCTGAATGCGGTGTCGCTATGCCGCGTCTGGCCGCCACTACACCGCGTCTGGCCTCCACTACGCCTCTGTGCGTCTGGCCGCCGCTACGTCTCTGTGCGTCTGGCCGCCGCTACGCCTCTGTGCGTCTGGCTGCCGCTATGCCTCTGTGCGTCTGGCCGCCACTACGCCTCTGTCAAAGAATTAGTTTCTTGGAAAGATAAATCAGATTGACAAATTCTTTGCCAAATTTACCAGAAAAAAAAAAGAGAGAGAAGACCCAAAATTAATATTAGAGCTGAAAAGGGAAGCATTAGAACATATATCAAGAAAATTCAGAAAAGACTGACATTCCACAACTGGAAAATCTAAAAGAGAAAAAGAAAAAAATCCTAGACACATATGGTATATAAAAGTCCTACTAAAATGAGATAAAAAAAAATTAAGCAGAACAATAACAGAAAATGAAACAATACAAACAGAAAAAACAAGGTCTGAACTGGAAAAAATCTTGTACCAATTGGATCTGCTTCAGGCTTTTAATGTTCTTGAAAGATATTGAAATATCTAAAGGTAATGACCCTCATCTTTTCCTCCAAAATAGAAACACTAGCAATGCTTCCAAACTCTTTATGCAGAGAGTAGATACACAGAGAGAGAGTGTTATAGGTCTATCTCTTATGAATACAGATGCAAATAATTCTAATAAAATATTTGAAAACTGAATTCAAGGACAGTTAAAAGTGACCATCTACCATGATCAAATTGGGTATATTTCAGACATGCAGTGATGGTTCATCATATGTAAATTTCAAAAGTGTTAGAATAACTCTGTAGGAGTTATTGATCAGGAAGTTAAAAGAGGCTCCCAAAATAATAGAGGCCATTAATCTTGGTTCTTTCCAGAACTAGATCAAAAGACCCTCTTGTTGAAGCTACACTCTTTGGACACAAGACACATAGAAATCCAGCAGGAACTGAACTGGAAGTTTCATTTTTTATATCTTTCAAGATATTATGACTAAAGTTTCCAATGCAAGTACACATGGCACTACCAGTTTTATTTAGCTATGAAATTCATATTGTTATTATACTACCCTGCCAGATAAGATGTGCCCACTAACAAAATAATGACATGCCTGTCAACGTCTAGTGTATTGGGGTCCCTGGATAAGGGTCTCATGCCAATCAGGACACAGGGGATGCAAAGTGTGAACAACTGCATAACAAGCTTTATTTTGTATGGCTTTTTATACAGACTAAAAAGCATTACCTCAGCTCTGAACCCCCCCTTTACTCACGTACATAATCACGAGAAACTCCTGCCTCACCTTGCAAGAAACAATGCCTCAATTAATAACAGTGATAAAAATGAAAAGAAGTACATAGAAATAAGGCAAAATGCAGAAGTAAAGCACTCCTTTGTAACTGGTAGAGCGTGAAGAACTGAGTTCAAAGGCCACTTCCCTATCCAGGGTACAGATTCTGATAGAAAGTTTGAGAAATGGGCAGAGAAAGTTTGCTTTCATCTATGTTTGGTTTGCCAAGCAACTGTTTCCCAGGTTCATCTCATCTGTCCCAGGAGGAGCCTGCACTCTAAGCCAGTTCTGTGTCTCCACACATGCTTATTTTGGATATAACCTACAAGTCTTTGATTGCATCTGAGGCCTGCTCTATGGAAGGAGATACATGTTAGGTATTATAAATCTGACCAATGCTTCTAAATAGGGAGGCCACAGCCCCGGGGAAGAGCCTAGGTGTAACATAGGGGCCTGCTGTTGGGGTTTCTGTCCTGCCCGGTTCTCACAGTCATTATGTCCCAAAGAAAATCACACAGAGTTTTACATTAGATATAAACTGATTGGCACATTAGCTCAGGCTTCTTATTAACTCTTGTAACTTATATTAGCTCATTATTCTAGTATATGTTAGCCACATGGCTTGGTACCTTTTTCAGCAGGGCAGGTCATATCTTCCTATTTTGGTTTCTGGACGGAACTGGGGAGGACTGGGCTTTCTCCTTCCCAGAATTCTACTGTCCTCATTGCCCTGCTTCTACTTCCTGTCTGGTTGTCCTGCCCCTACTTCCTATCTGGTTGTCCCGCCTTTACTTCCTGCCTGGCTACTGGCCTATCACAGTTTATTTAAAACATAATTGACAGAATACAGAATTGTCTCGAACCAGATAGGATTTGCTGCTGTTCTCTCACTAAATGTAGCTGTGAGCACACTGCTTTCTGAATGTGACTATACCCAAAGACTAGTGCTGCTCTGAGCCTGAGCAAGAGAAAGAGATGATTAACACAAAGTCATTTACTGATGAGTCTTTACCCTGAGTGAAGCATCTATAAGACCCCCATCTAAAGCCTAGGGAATATCAAAAGAGAAAGGGTGGAAAACAATTTCAATAGAGGGATGATATGAGAAAATGCTGTGAAATGCTGTCTTCTCAGTATGGCATAACTATTGCTATCATGAACATGGAACAGTTGTGGCATCCTGCATAAGGCCTTTAACCTAAAACAAAAAGATACAAAAGGGGGAGTGGATTGCCTGAGAGGAAAAAAGAGGTCGGTAAAGTGGGTAAGGGATGAAAGAAGGTAATTGGGGTAAATATAACCTCACTAGATTGTATACATACATAAAACAAACACAAATCATAGAAGATTAAAGAATGAGTATGCCTTATGTAGTGGGCCTTCTTTCTACCTTTGCTTTCCCTAAATTGTGCTTGATAGCATAACAATTTCCATTTAAGATCACCATTTTCTATGTCCCTAGATTATTAAAAGAAATGCTTTCAATATTCTTCCTGGGAATATTCTTTAAAACTTCTACCTGGTCTTTAAATATGTTTCTACTTTTATATTAATTTTGAAAACAATGGTTCCAAATGCTGCATCATTGTAGGGGTCTCTGCAAGTGCTTTAGTTAGTAGGGCTAGTTCAAACTTCCAGAACAGTGATTCTCAACCTATGGGTTGTGACCTCTTTGAAGTTACATATCAGATGGCCTGCATTTTTATCATTAGAGGTCACCACAACGTGAGGAACTGTATTAAAGAGTCACAGCATTAGGAAGGTTGAGAACCCCTGTTCTAGAGTCTGAGTCCAAGCAGGGTTTTTTTGACATATGTATCCCCAAAGGGGATACCACCCCACAGATCTAGGGAGGAAGCATGTGTAATGAGTATGAGAGTTAACTTTTTTTGCAAAGTACATAGAACCTCTTTCTTAAGAATGGGAAATTTGAGTCAGACTTGACTCTACAGATAGCAAAAGATCACCAGGCTATTAAACAACATCTACACCCAGGCTTCTGAGTGGAAAAGAGGTGTAAATCCCTTCTGTTGAAAACCAAAGCCTATGAGTTTAACATTCCTAGTGTTTGTGAACATGTGGACTTTGTGCCATCTACATACCATCATACACCCACAGGCTGCCTTGCACCAATATCCAACATTTGCTTCCTGAATGTCCTTTATGTCTTCAATCATGTCTTAAGATGGTTCACAACATGAGTTTCTATCAATTTCCAAATCAACGCTATTTAAGTAAAATGGGAAGAGGAGTTTTCTCTACAAATTCAAAACCACAAAACTACAAGAGAAACAAGAGAAGGACAAGTGCATCAGAACAAGGTGGGGTATTTTTAAAGTCAATATCAAGTATCACAAATGGAACTAGAAGAGAGTTCTTGATGGTCTCTGGCAGTAGGCTTGGAGTAATTGAAGGGTACATAGCCAGTGGTCAGAAAAAAAAGCTGGAGAGGACACAGAAAAGGAAAAATAACAATTCATAAGAAAAAGTTGAACCCACCAGACAAGCAGACACTTTTCTTCACCACTTGCCACGAAGACACACACCTCTGCTTTGGGGGTGAAAGGGGGAGCTATTGCAGGATCAGGAAGATAAAAGTCAGAGTTAAATCACTGTCCAACTTTTCGACTGGACTTTGGGTTGAAGAGTGGGAGGTGTGAGAATACAAGCAAGGAGGTCAAGGTCATGAGGGGTACACCCACTGAAACAATTTATCTGAGCTAATGGGAGCCCACAAACTCCAGTCTGACAGCAAGGAAACCAGCAAAGGATGAAACTAGACCCTCTGAATGTAGGTGAAAATTGTATGGCTGGGGTCACTGATGCTGAGACCAGGATTTATCCCTCCTGCTTGTACTGGCTTTTTTGAACTCATTCTCTTTGGAGGGATACCTTGCTCAACCTAGATATAGTGGGGAGTATAATGGTTTAAGTAAAATTCTGCAGGTCCCCGAGCGGCAGCAGTGGGCAGTAGGCCATTAGACCACACCACAGGTCCCCAAGCTGTGACAGGCAGGGAGGCCACAAAGGCAGCCGGGTCCTAGGCGGGAAGCCATGTGGCAGGTGAGAGACCGAGACAGACACACCATGCAGAGTGAAGTTGGATATTTATTTAGTGGATTGTGGAAGGGAAGGGGGGAAGGGGGAAGAGCAGAGAGAGGCAGAGAGAGAAACAGACAGGGGGAGAGGAGAAGTGGGGAGAAAGGAAAGACAGAAGCTGCTTCAGAGAGAGAGAGAGAGAGAGAGAGAGAGAGAGAGAGAGAGAGAGAGAAGAGAGAGAAGAGAGAAGGGGGAGAAGGAACTCAGGCTGGAAGCTGAAGATCAGCTTGCGGTGGGCAGGGGAGAGAGTGGGCATGGCTTGTCTCTTAAAGGGACAAAACAGACCATTACAGGGACGGCCTTGATTCTGCCTCAAAGCAATGTGCTAGACTTTGTTAACTCCCCATGGGAAGGCTTACTCTTTGTGATGGGGGATGGGATGGGGAAAAGTGGAGGAAGCATAAGGGAAGGGAGTGGGTACTGGGATTGGTGTATACAATGAGAAAAGATAAGTTTTTTTAATTAAATAAAAAAATCAGTCTTATTTTTAAAGGTTTTATTTTTCACACATAAAATTTTATGTCTGTTAAGTTTCAAACCTGGGACAAATGGCTGAGGTTCCTATTTAACATATGAAAGTGGATCTGGCTCCCAAGTTATCCCAACATCTCTCAGTACCTAATTATTACAAGGTATGACTAGCATACTTTGCCCTCAACCCTGCCCTTCACTCAGAGACTCTTTCCTATATAATCCAGACATTTTGGTTACTCAGACCTTTTGTACCTTTGGCCTTCTGGAAGCTGCACCAAGTTTCCCCTCTCCCCTCTCTTTACCCCTCCCACTTTTTTCCACATGGCCCAACTGAGCTTGGTCATGCTCACTCTGGACTCAACATGCCTCCGACTATGCTCTTCCTCTTGTCCATAATAAACCTTCTCCTCCACTATACTTAGGAGCAGTCAAGTCCTTTTCTTTCTTTGATATTTCTTTGTTTTCAATCAATGTTGTTAATGTGTTTTCTGGCACATATGTATGTTTACCACATGCATGCAATACCCACGGAGGACAGAAGATAATGGATTCTCTGGAACTAGAATTCAGACAGTTGCAAAATACCATATGGATTCTAGGAACTGAACCTGGGTTCTCTGGAAAAGTAGCAAGTGTTTTTAATGACTGATCCATTTATCTGGCCTCCCAGCCATCTGTCTGGTATTATCCCTTCCAGATTTTTAAATTATAAAAATAGCAGAGTTTAGAGGATCATTATCCTGGTAAGGGTGATGTGAGAGCTTATACCTTATGGCAGCTCCTTCCTGTTTATTAGAGCAGCAGATCCAAAAGGATAGACACAGGCTGTGAAGTTCTGGAGCCCTAGTCAATGTTCCAGAGAAGATCAACTGTTATTACTATTGTGCCTTGCTCATCCATTTAAAGTCAAACCCAAACTCAGAGCTAGAGCAAGAGGGAAACCTGGGAAATAGGTTTTTAGTTCATCTAACTCCACAAAGTAGGACCCATCACAGAGGCTCAAAACTCACAATGTCATGTTTTTAAAGAACTTTAGGATACATTAAATGCTTGAGTTATTACCAGACATTTAATGTTTGATGAGTTATAACAGTATTTGTTCAACAGAAACTTGAATTTTTATAGCAGATTGATTGTTATGCATTGCTCTTTAAAACAATTCCCCAACAAGAGAGTGTATAATTCTTTTCATAAAGAATCTCCTGCACAGACCTAATGATTGCTCAATTTTCCTCTCCCAGGGACCATGTAGTTCTTGGAACTAAAACTTTAGATTCTACTTACCCACAAAACAGCAGCATTGAAATTCAAATGAATTCAACAGTAAGAAAAAAGATGGCCTCTCACTGTCACCATTTTCCATGGAGTCTAAGGGAGTACAGGGTCCGTGCTTGAACACTGTCTCCTCATTAGCACTTCAATCCCTGCACTCAGCTCCTCCATCCACCTGGTGACCTGAGCTCAGACAAGGGGTAACTGAATGACAAGGTGATAATGAATAGAGAAAGTCCTGTCCTGCTCTAGATCCAGCTGAGGCAAAGCAGGAAGAAGGATGGGCATGCAGACTTTTAAATTATTTTCCTATGGTACACAGCATGATGAAAAATCATTAACACTGTGAAAGGGAAGAAGAAGCTGCAGCAGCAGTGAGTGCAGGTTTGCTAGAAAACTCAGATCCTTCTTATGGTAGATGTCTTTTAAAAATCATAACACTGCTTTCTGCTATTTAACAACACAGACTGCACTGCTATGTTGGAAGGGGAAAATGAGAGAAAGGAAGACAGAGAAGAATAATTGAAAGAGACCTACTCATTCTCCAAGGCATAAAGCAGCATGAGCACCAGGCACCTATTCAAAGTCTATCCCAAATCAATTTTTGATTTTTCACAAGGTTTACAGCTACCCTTTTAATAACAGTGCTTCAATAAAATGTGCAGAATGCCTATATTGTACAAGTGTTTTCTTAAGCACTAGACCAGACACAGAGAGATTAGCCAACACTGCTTTTTTTCAAGGTATTTATCTCTACAAATGTCTGGTGGTAAATGGATAATAACTGGAAAACAAATAGTATCACTGCTCCAACCCTAAAAAATTCCATTAGAATTTCTCCATTATATGTCTCAAACATGGGGTATTTATTGTATTTATGCAGCTCATTTTAAAATATACAATTAAGAAATACAGGTTAGCATTTAGTCATCTATAACAATCAAAATTTTTGTCATATTAAGTATGTTTTCAAGGTTAAATAGATATATTCAGATAGATAGATAGATAGATAGATAGATAGATAGATAGATAGATAGATAGATAGTCTTCACACACTTCAAAGGCATACAGAATATGGCATTTAAGATGTTTTAATAATATAATGCTTTTCTATGACAATGAGACATGTCTGCTCCTGACAGCATCAATATACTTGAGAGAAGATAATGGGTATCAAAGAAACACCATATAGAGTTTGCTTTCTTTGTGGCAAAAGTTAGTCACTGGGAAATAAACTTCCCTTGCCTCAACTGCTGGCAAAATGCTGTCCAAATTGGACAAGCAAAACACAAAAGAAAGTGACTGCTAGACTTTGTCCAGACAAAGTAGTACAGTCCTTTAAAATTGGTACTTCACAGAAAAGTCTGTCAGATATTCTAGGCCTGTAGGCTGATGATGGATGTGCCAATATTACAGAGGAACCGTGGGTGACTGCCCAGTCAGCTGTTTCTATCATTTCTTAGTTCTGAAAGATTTTTCCTCTGTACTTCCTGTTTACTCAGATAATATTATATCCTTCTTGGGTTTCTCGTGGAATTTAAGACTAGATAGTTGTAGCTATAGTTGCCTAAGAATGGTAGAAAGTAAATTAGGTATGAAATTCTGGACTATTCAGAAGTCAGCATTAGACTCTTAAGATTTGTGTGCTTATAACTCTTCAGAAGAAGCTTCACCCACTGAAGATTCTACACATAAGCACAAATGTTAGGGATGAGTAAACATTTCCCATAAACCACAGTTGCCAATTCAGTTGACTTTTGCTCATGAATGAGATAATTTTTCCTTCAACACTAAATGTTATATCCCTAAGCTATCTGATTGCTGCTTATGAGTTTCATATCTCTTCTGTGGATGGTATTATTAACAAAAATACCCAAATCTTGAAGCTCTAGTGAAAGTGAAATACATTTCTAAAAGCTACTATTTTTTTTTCAATTTTGACAGAGACTAATTAGATACTTATATTATTGTTTACTTGCTGCTTGCTTATTTACTCATTTATAAACATTTTGTCATCCATTATTTGTGCAGTCAAAAGTATCCAGGGTCCAATATTCAGTGATCTGAGTGAAAACGAATGGATTCTAAGACACGACTCAGTCTTCAAGAAGTCCACAACATAATTAGGTGTCTAAATGAATAGACATTCTTAGGTGAGTCCTAGGAGAGTCATGTGCTTGAGGACAGCAGAGAACCTGTAGTTGCTAGTCTCATTGGTTTTGGTAGAGAGGGAAAACAGGAAGAAAGAAGGGGCAAAGAGGAAGAAATCAGAAGGAGAAAATAATTGAAGATGTAAATTTCATAAAATTTTCAGGTTCTTGGAGCCATTTAACTAGGGTCCGAGACTTCACAGTCAAGAAGAAAATTGGTAAGTCATTTTCTGGATCGCAGATCCTGGGGCATGGTTAGCATCACAGCTCATATGGTAGAAATAAAATCCTAAACCTGAACGTGATGTTCCTGATAGCTTTGCTGTTGCTGTTCAAGACAGCTCAATCATTTCCTGCTATTCCTGGTAGGCTGGTTTCTTTTATGTCAAGCAGATACAAACTAGAGTCATTGGTAAAGAAGGATGCACAACTGAGAAAATACACCTGTAAGAATTTCCTGAAGGCAAGCACAGTTTCTTGCTTAATGATTGCTATGGGAAGACTCAAGTCTTTGTGGGTGGTGCCTCCATTGGGCAAGTGATCCTGTGTGCTCTAAGAAAGTAGCCTGTGAAAGCCATAAGGAAAATGTCAGTGCTTCACATTCTCTGACCAATCCTGTGCCTCAGTGATGAAGTCCCTCAATGATGAACTGTAATATGGATCTATATGCTGAAATAAACCATTTCCTCCCCCAAGTTGCTTTTGGTTATGTTGTTTTCTTAAATTAATAGAAACTCTAAGATAAAATTTGGTACTAGACCAGAAGAATTTTCCATGACAGGCCTTACCATGTGTTTTGGAGAAGTAATAGAGTGACATTTGAACACTGGGTTGAAAAAAAAACTGTTGCATGCTTAAAGCTCAATGGGATGAATATTCTATGGGAGCTTAAAAGATAAGAATGTTCAGAGCAATTTGAACAATGGACACCTGACTTGTGAAGTTTCAGATGGAAGAATCTACTAGGGCCATTTGTGTGCTCTGTGATAGTTCAGAAAATAAAGATGAGGCAGTACCTAGGAGTGTGGAAGAGGCCAATGAATAGGCATAATGTAGTGTCTTTTGGGGAAAAAAAGGAGTTGCACAATCAGAACAGTGGAAGAAATGTTTACACTCAGTAGAGACAGTTTGATCCCCATCCCAGGTTGAAAGTAGAAGCACTAAGTTAACAAGAAGGAGACTCTTCTAAGAAAGAACAAGGAAAACTGGATTACAAGGATGAGATGATAGGAAAAAAAAGTACATGGCAAAAAACAAGATGCAGGGGTTTTGCTCCACTCAACAAGACACTCCAAAGTATTGCATCAGGCAACATTATTGTCCCATTTTCTGTCACTTTGGGGGACAATGTAGTTGCTCTCTCTTTGTTCATGCCCTAACATAATTGCCTCCTAGAATATGTCTGCTTTATTATTTGTTGTCACAGAGCTAATTTAACCTTTCCAAATTTGACCTGAAGAATAAAATTAATATTGAATGTGCATCTCCCTAGCAAAGAAACCTGCCAGAGTCCAACTATGACAGTTGCTTTTCAAAAGCAATGGTATTAACCTGACTCCATCCAAAAGCTATAACTTTGATTTTAAAAGAATAGTCACACATCAGATACCAGCATTTCCAGAATATGCAAACACACACAATCTATTGCTAATAAAAAACTCAAAAAATGAAATTTCCAGGTATATCCTCTTACCAATTTCTTCAAGAAGTTACTAGAGGATGAGAAGAGAGTCTAAGTATCCTCAACACTAGAGTTGCAATACAAAGTGTGTTATGGTTTTTGTATATATAGTTCTGATATTAGAGATTATAGGGATTATGTGGTCTTTATCTCATTGCTGATTTAAGATGGTTGACTTTTTTGACTAACTATAAAATATTTAATATAATTCTTTTCTCATCATTTTCATATTCATCTCCATAAAATTGGGTATGAGATTTCACCTCAAGAAAGAAAAATGTGCAGTGTTCCTCATGTATCTGCCAGTACTGTTAATACTATAGTTAAATGATTACCCTCATCTTCATTACTGAGTCAAAGAATCTACTTAATTCAGAGCTTAAAACTTAAAGACTCCCTTATGCCCATGCTGTGAGTTCATCTCTAATAGACAGAAGATTCATGTGAGTTCATCTCTAATAGACAGAAGATTCATTCATCTTGTCATGTGGATAATAGCAGCATTCAGATGCTGTTGCACATAATTATTAGCTTCCACGTGCACAGGTGACAGCTCACCGAGGGAAAGGAGCATGCAGTTTCTTAGAATGCTGTGTTCTGTGTGCCCCCAACTCACCCCTCTCATTCTCAACAGTCATATATGCTTTCCTTACCCAAACATTTGCCTCATTATAGGCAGCTTAAAAGAATGAATCTCCCTAGTCTTCATTGTGCAATGCCCCGAAAAAAAGTAAAATTATATGTCTACAAGAATTTTTGAAGGTAATAAGGCAAAAATATAAGACAGAAAATGATGTGCAGAAGCCCTTATTCAAAGATAAAACATCTTTTCCCTAAGGGCAATTATAATTAGCTCCAGTCACTGCTATGGATGTAGAAACAGTTCAGTGAATCTGAAAGTTACTTATGACCCATTAAGATATTAAAATGCACACCAAGAGGTAGAGATTTAGGATGCTAATGAGATACTTGATGCATGTAACAGATAAACCATACACAAGAAAGTCTGTGCTAGGCAAATCACTCAAAAATCCAAGCAATAAGAATAGTCCAAAATCCTGGTTATGTAACATTTAAAAAAAAGGCCTCAACTCTTTGCACAGTTATAGCCATTGAGCTTCTAAAGTCTTCCCTTCTCTGTCCCACTTTCTTCCTTAGAGTATATCTTCTTTTTTTTTCTATTATTTGTCCTTGCTTTGACTATTAACCATGTATTTCTTTCCAATTCCTTATTCTGGTATACAAGAACCTAGAATCCCTCCAAGGGTACCCATCAAACCACAATATCTGCCAGTATCAGTAGAAGTAATTAAGTTATGAGTTCTATTGATTTCAGCATAATGGCATTTGAAAAAATTCACAGGACCTATAGAATTTGGGGCTAGGGAGAAACCTGGCGCTAAGGAAATTGCCAAGAATCCTCAAGGGTGACTTCTAGAAAAAGTGGGGATGGAGCCCGAACAGGCCTTCCCCTGTAATCAGATTGGTGAATACCCCAACTATCATCATAGAGCCTTCATCCAGCAACTGATGGAACCAGATGCAGAGGTCCACAACAAAGGACCAGGCCGAGCTCCAGGAATCCAGTCAAAGAAAGAGAGAAGGGATTATATGAGCAAGTGAGGTCAAGATCCTGATGGAGAAATCTACAAAGACTGCTGAACCAAGTTTGTGAAAACTCATGAACTCTAGACCAAACGCTGTGGAGCCTCCGTGGGACCAAACCAGGCCCTCCATACGTGAGAGACAGTGGTGTAGCTTGGACTATCTATGAGGCACCTGGCAGTAGGAATAGGATATATCCCTGGTGCATGAGCTAGCTTATTGGAGCCAATTTCCATGGTGGGATGCCATGTTCATCCTTAGTGCCGAGGGGAGAGGCTTGGTCCTGTCCCAACTTAATGTGCCAAATTTTGTTGACTTCCCATGTGATCCCTTACCCATTAGAAGGAGTGGATGGGGGTGGGCTGAGAAGAGGGGGCAAAGGACATAGAACTGTAGATAGGAGATAAAATCAAATTTAAAATAATTAAAACTTGAAAAAAAATATTTCACATCTGGCCACTTGACAACTATGTTCTGCATGGGTTGGTTCTGGAAACCTGACTGGGGCAGCGAGGAAAGAGGAAAGGACAGACACACATGCAGAAGACCTGAGATCAGATGAATCATGCACATCTGATGAAGTAGCACCAATTACAAAACAACCTGGATCGCTGATCTAATAGGAGCTCACCAAAGCAAGCTGGACATGGAGCATATGATAAATCCGGACTCTCTCAATGTATCGGACAAGAAGGGCTGACTGAGAAGTCAAGGACAATGGCACTGGGTTTTGATCCTACTGTATTTACTGGCTTTATGGGAGCCTACACCTTTGTGGGATGCTCACCTTCCTAGACCTGGATGGAGGGGGGAGGACCTTGGACTTCCCACAGGGCAGGGAACCCTGACTGCTCTTTGGACTGGAGAGGGAGCCGGAGGGGAATGGGGAAGGGGAAGGGAAATGGGAGGAGGGGAGATGGAAATTTTTAAGTAAAAAATAATTAATTCATTCATTAATTAATAAAAAAAGAAACTTAAAAATACAACCTGGATATACATCAAGTTTATTCTGTAGAGCCCAGGGAGGAAGTTAGCTAGTATCAGAGGAGGAATTGGCTAGTTTGGGTAGAATCTCTACAGGAGAGCAATATTTAATTGCAGTCATCCTGTAACCTGAAGAAAAAATTACAGTTGCTAGTTTTTGTGCTCGTTGGTCATTCATTGTTAAACACTAATACCTGAACCAGAAGGAGGTTTTATCATGGCTCTGAGGCTCAACTGAGGAAGACTTTGCTAATTCCCATGGTTGTGAGGCACTGTTTTTTGTCAGTAATATACATTCACTCAAGGTTTCCCCAGATGCCCACATTGGACATTAGGTAATAGCTTTCCATCTGTCTGTAAATGCACACAACTGAGTCCTTACCTTTAAAGCTATTTAAAAACTGTTTTCAGGTAGAGGAGCAAAGAACACAGTTAAACTTGGTAGTAATATAGAACTTACTACTATTGTGGCCAATCCCTTGGGGTTAGCTTTTAGAGGTTAAATTTCTCTGAATATACAAAACAAGAGAGCAGATAGCAGAAGGAATAAAACCATAAAAGAGGTCACATAATATACTATCCTATGATCAGCAAATAGTGAAAGTTTGACTTCTTCCTTTCCGATTTGTATTTCATTGATCTTCGTTTATTGTCTTATTGCTTTAACTAGGGCTTTGAGTACTATAGTGAATAGATGTGGAACTCCTGCAACTGATAAACACCTTCAGTAATGTGGCAGGATACAAGATTAACTCAAAAAATTAGTAGTCCTCCTGTATACAGATGATAAACAAACTGACACAGAAATCAGAGAAACATTACATTTCACAATAGCCACAAACAGCATAAAATATCTTGGGTAACTCTAACCAAAGAGGTGAAAAGCCTGTATGACAAGAACTTTAAGACTTCGAAGAACAAAATTGCAGAGGATATCAGAAAATGGAAAGATCTCCATGCTCATAGATGAGTAGGATTAACATAGTAAAAATGGTAATCTTACCAAAAGCAATTTACAGATTCAGTGCAATACCCTTCAAAATTCCAGCACAATCCTTTTTAGGCTTTTTTGAACAACACTAAATTTTATATGAAGGGAAAAAAAATCCAAGATACCAGAAACAACTCTATATAATAAAGGGACATCTGGAGGCATCACCATCCCTGACATCAAGTTCTATTATAGAGCTAAAGCAGTGAAAACAGCAAAGTATTGGCATAGAAACAAATAGGTGAACCAATGAAATTTAATCAAAGGCACTGATATTAACCCAAATACGTATGAAAACCTGATTTTTGACAAAGAAGCTAAAATTTTAAAATGGAAAAAAGAAAGCATCTTCACTAAATGATGCTGGCATAACTAGATGTCAACATGTAGAAGAGTATAAACAAATCCATTTTTCTCACCATGTGCAAAACTCAAGCCCAAATGGATCAACATAAATCCATCCACAGTGGACCTCATAGAAGAGAAAGAAGGAAGTAGACTTGAATGCACTAGCACAGGAGACCACTTCCTAAATATAATACCAGTAGCACAAACACTGAAAACAACAATGAATAAATGGAACCTCCTGAAACTGAGAAGCTTCTGTAAAGCAAAGGACATAGTCAATAAGACAAAGTGGCTGCCTACAGAATGGGAAAAGGTCTTCACCAACCCCACATATGACATAGGCTGATCTCCAAAATACACAAAAAAAATCAATAAATTAGATATCAAAATACTAAATAATCCAAATTAAAGTATGGTACATATCGAAACAGAGAATTCTCAACAGAAAAATCTTAAATGGCCAGAAGACACTTAGGAATTGCTCAACATCCTTAGCCATTAAGAAAATTCAAATCAAAACAACTCTTAAGATATCATCTTACACCTGTCAGAATGGCTAAGATTTGGAATCAATATACCTCAAGACCCAATATTATTCTTGGGTATATGCCCAAATGAGGCACACACACCCCACAAGGACATTTTTTGACTATGTTCATAGCAACATTATTCATAATATCTAGAATCTGGAAACAACCTAGATGCTCTGATGGGGGAAATGATGGTCTGTCTATGTGTTACTCTCATTGGTTAATAAAGAAACTGCCTTGGCCCATTTGATAGGCCAGCCCTTAGGTGGGTGGAGTAAACAGAACAGAATGCTGGGAAGAAGGGAAGTGAGCCAGATGCAATGGAGCCAGCCACCAGGTCCAACAGCTGAATCTTTCCCAGTAAGACACCACCTCATGGTGCTACACAGATTATTAGAAATGGGTTAAGCAAGGTATGAGAGTTAGCCAAGAAGAGGCTAGATATAATGGGCCAGGCAGTGTTTATATGAATACAGTTTGTGTGTTGTTATTTTGGGGCATAAGCTAGCCAGGCGGCCAGGAGCTGGGTGGCAGGAACTCAGCCTGCAGCTCCGTCTACAATGCTCCTCAACTGAAGAATGGATAAAGAAAATGTAGTTCATCTACAAAATGGAGTACTACTCCACAGTAAAAGATAATGACATCTTTAAATTTGCAGGCAAATGGACCGAACTAGAAAAAATCTTGAGTGAGATAACCCAGACCCAGGGAGCCATATAAAGAATGTACTCACTTATAAGTAAATACCAGACATAAAGCAAAGGATAACCAGCCTACAGGCCATAAGCCCAGAGAAGTTAGAACCCTCTAATAACAGAAACAGATGGAAGCAGATGAAGAGACCCACAACTAAGCAATGGACCGAGCTGGTGGAATACTAAGTGAGAGAGGAACAAAGTGGTCAAGACCATGATGGGGAAATCCACAGAATCAGCCAACCCACATTAGTGGGAGATCACTAACTCTGAACTGACACCTGGGGAACATGCACAGGACCAAACTAGGTCCCCTGAATACACGTGACTTTTTGTGTGTCTTGGGCAGTATATGGGGCCACTGGCAATGGGACCAGTACCTAACTTTATTTCGTGAACTGACTTTGGAAGCCCATTCTCTATGGAGAAAAAACCTTGCACAGTATATACCTGGTGGTGGAGGGGTGGAAGGGGAGGCTTGGTCCTTTCTCAACAAGGTGATGGACAGACTTAGTTCATCTTCAGTTGAGGAGCATTTTAGACGGAGCTGCAGGCTGAGTTCCTGCCACCCAGCTCCTGGCCGCCTGGCTAGCTTATGCCCCAAAATAACAACACACAAACTGTATTCATATAAACACTGCCTGGCCCATTATATCTAGCCTCTTCTTGGCTAACTCTCATACCTTGCTTAACCCATTTCTAATAATCTGTGTAGCACCATGAGGTGGTGTCTTACTGGGAAAGATTCAGCTGTCGGACCTGGTGGCTGGCTCCATTGCGTCTGGCTCACTTCCCTTCTTCCCAGCATTCTGTTCTGTTTACTCCACCCACCTAAGGGCTGGCCTATCAAATGGGCCAAGGCAGTTTCTTTATTAACCAATGAGAGTAACACATAGACAGACCATCATTTCCTCCATCAGAGCATCTAGGTTGTTTCCTAATTTTATGAGAAATTGCTACACTGATATCCAAAGGCACTTTAAGAGCTTGCTTTCCCACCAGCAATGCAGGAGTGTTCCCTTTACCCCACAATCTCTCCAGCATAAGTTGTCATCAGTGTTTTTGATCTTGGACATTCTTACAAGTGTAAGATGGAATCTCAGAGCCATTTTGATTTGCATTTCTCTGATGACTACGGATGATGAACATTTCCTTAAGTGTCTTTCAGCCATTTTAGACTCCCCTGTTGAGAGTTCTCTGTTTAGGTCTGTACTCATTTTTTTACTGGATTATTTGGTCTTTTAATGACCAATTTCTTGATTTCTTTGTGTATTTTAGAGATCAGACCTCTGTCTGATGTGGGGTTAGTGAAGATCTTTTCCCATTCTGTAAGCTGTTTTTTTGTCTTGTTGACTGTGTCCTTTGCTTTACAGAAGCTTTTCAGTTTTAGGAGGTTCCATTTATTAATTGTTTCTCTCAGTGTCTGTGCTACTGGGGTTATATTTAGGAAGTGGTCTCCTGTGCAAATGCATTCAAGTGTACTTCACACTTTCTCTTGTATAAGTTCAGTGTGGCTGGCTTTATGTTGAGATCTTTGATCCATTTGGACTTGAGTTTTGTGCATGGTGATAGATATAGGTCTATTTTCATTCTTCTACATGTTGATATCCAGTTATGCCAGCACCATTTGTTAAATATGCTTTTTTTCATCTATTTTTTTTGTTTCTTTGTCAAAAATCAGGTGTTTGAAAGTGTGTGGGTTAATATCCAAGTCCTCAACTTGGTTCCATTGGTCCTCCTGTCTGTTTTTATGCCAATACCAAGCTGTTTTCAGTACTGTAGCTCTGTAGCAGAGTTTGGTATCAGGGATTGTGATGCCTCCAGAAGTTCTTTTATTGTACAGGATTGTTTAGGCTATCCTGGGTTTTTTGCTTTTCCAGATGAAGTTGAGTACTGTTCTTTTGCGGTCTGTAAAAAATTTTGCTGGGATTTTGATGGGCATTGCATTGAATCTGTAGATTGCTTTTGGTAAGATTGCCATTTTTACTATGTTAATTCTACATACCGAAGAGCATGGGAGATCTTTCTTTTTCAATTTCTTTCTTCAAAGATTTAAAGTTCTTGTCATCAAAGTCTTCCACTTGTTTGGTTAGAGTTACTCTGAGATATTTTATGCTACTTGTGGCTATTGTGAAGGGTCTTGTTTATCTGATTTTTTCCCCAGCCCTTTTATTATCTAAAGGCTACTGATTTTTTTTTTGAGTTAATCTTATATTCTGCTACATTACTGAAAGTGTTTACAAGTTGTAGAGTTTCTTGGTAGCATTTTTTGGGATCACTTATGTAAAGTATCATATTATCAACAAACAGTGAAAGTTTTACTTCTTTTCCAATTTGTGTCCCCTTGATCTCCTTTTGGTGTCTTCTTCTTGATCTTCTTTGGTGTCTAGCCAGGAACTCAAGAACTATATTGAATAGTTATGGAGAGAGTGGAAAACTTTGTCCTGTTCCTGATTTCAGTGGGATCACTGGGAGTTTCTCTCCATTTAATTTGATGTTGGCTGTTGGCTTATTGTATATTACCTTTATTATGTTTGGGTCTGTTCTTTGTGTCCCTACTTGCTCCAAGACCTTTATCATGAAGGGATGTTGTATTTTGTCCAAAGCTTTTTTGGCATCTAATGAGATGAGTATATGGTTTTTATTTTTCAGTTTGTTTATATGGTGATTACGTTGACAGATTTTTGTATGTTGAATCATCCCTGCATCTCTAGGTTGAAGCTGACTTGGTCATGGTGGATGGTGGTTCTGATGTCTTTTTGGATTCAATGTGACAGTATCTTATTATTTTTGTATCAATGTTCATGAGTGAGATTGGTCTATAATTCTCTTTCTTAGTAATGTTTTTCTGTGGTTTGCGTATTTATGGTTTGTAGCACCATAAAAAGAGCTTGGCAATGTTCCTTCTGTTTTTATTGTGTGGAATAATTTGAGGAGTATTGGTATTAGTTCTTCTTTGAAAATCTTGTAGAATTCTAAGCTGAAACCATGTGGTCCTGGGCTTTTTTTGGTTGGGAAACTTTTGATGACCGTTTCTCTTTTTTCAGCTTATCTAAAGCATTCATTCTTAAAGTGTCTCTGAGAGATTCTTCCAAGTGCTGGTGAAATCACTTCCCTCCCTACCACTAAAGAATCTTTTTAGCAGCAAAAGGCAAGAAGAATGAGGCAAAAGATGCTTAATACTCAGTTAACAGCTAAAAGGGAGCTATGTGGTATCGTATGTTTCAGGGACACTTATTCTGAGGCTTAGAATTTATATAAATAACCTGGATATCCACATCTGGTTTTGAACTTGTGCTTCTTTCTTGTTTAAGCTGATTTGCCAAACCCTGATAATTATTTTTCTAGTGTCTTGAACTTTGTCTTGGAATAGAAACATAGCTTTTGTTTTGTTGAAAATAGGGGCGACGGGGCTGCGTCCCTTGTACGTGGCCACCCACATGGCTAGCTCTAGCTTATGCCCCGAAATAATTACATGGAAACTGTATTCTTTTAAACACTGCTTGGCCCATTTCTATCTAGCCTCTTCTAGGCTAACTCTCGCACCTGGACTAGCCCATTTCTAATAATCTGCTGTAGCCCACGAGCTGGCTTACTAGGAATGATCTTAACCTGCATCTGCCTGGAGTGGGAGAATCATGGCAACTCCTTGACTCAACTTCTTTCTCCCAGCATTCTGTTCTGTTTACTCCAGCCAGCTATGTTTTAACCTATGAGGGCCAAGCAGTTTCTTTATTGCTTAACCAATGAAATCAACAGATAGAAAGATGACCCTCCTCCATCATTGTTTTCTTGGAATATAACAGCCTTGGAGAGTTAGAATATGATTCCATTAAATCAAATTAGCAATCTCTCCAATTTTTGCAATCTTCCTTGCAGCACTAGATAAACATGAGAGTTAGATATAAACCATGAGATCAAGGGAAATCTGCTGGTAATGGATGTACTTCCTTTTCTACAGTAGCACACTCACTTGGTGTTGTATATGGCTTTCTGTCTTCTGAGCCAAACTCCTTCCATTTTCAGGAGTCCTGTTTCCATGTTGGAAGTTTGCCACCTTTGTTACATATCCATGATCCCTTTCCCTATATATGTGACTTCCAAGGAATCAGTCTCACTCCTAGTCTCCCAGGAGGGGGGATAAACATTGGTTACAACTCTGCAGAGAAAAAATTTTAGCAATACATGGGTAGTATTTTAAGTGTTTAATAAAGTAAGCATTTTTGCCACTACATCATTATTATTGTGATCCATTTGGTAGAGAAATTGTTACACTATCATCTGAGAGTATAAACTAATTAAATCTTTTAATTCTAATGATAAAGCAAGTCTAGATGTTATGGTGTGCACAGTTTTTATCAAAGAGAAAGATAGACTTCTTCAATCCTTGTGTTTATGATCTTTATAGGCTCCAACCAATCACCATAATAACAAATAGGTTTCTTCCCATGTGAAAATTAATTTGATATGGCAGGAATATAAAAAGCAATAGTGTACTGAAAAACACTAATGTCTTGAGATTAAATAGATGCAAATTGTATCTATTATTGACCTGATAACATTTTTTCAATTATCACTTTAAAGGGTATAATTTCCAGATGTGTTTCTTTTGACCCAATGAAACATTCAATCTCAATGTTACATCATTTAGGTCATGGTTAAGACTCACTGGCTGGAACAGTGATAATGGGTTTATATCATTTGAGCATGGACTTTCATTCAGAACTGTAGTCATTTTTTTTTTGCACAGAGCTGCTTTGAGCATCCAGCAGTTCAGATAGTCCTCAGAAATGAAGCATGCCACCTTCCCATCTACTCTCAAGTCCAGAATAAAGTCACAGCTTATGAAAGCAAAAGCCATTTCCAGTTGTCAAAAATGTGTATTAAGATAGCGTAAATAAGAGTGGAAATAAAACCAACAAGCTAATAGTATAAGGAGTGGAGGAGACAAAGAAAGGGAGCAGTAACTTAAAAGTCACCTCTAGGACTTCAGAAGAAATTCTTCTGGTGAAAATTCTGTCTGGAAACTTTCCATTCCTTTCACAGTCCCTGGGTATCTCTGCATTTCCCAGGTTGCTTTGCATTCAGTTGCCTCTAAGAAACTGAAAGTCTGCCAAAAATCACTCCCCACTACACACACAAAGCTATGGTAAAATAGAATCTGCTGAGATAATGTCTGTTTTATTTCTTTCAGAAGAAAACTGTGTTAATAAATGCCTGAGACATTTAACAATGTGGCTTTCATTTTGAGCACACCATTGCTTGATATTGAATCTATCCATTTTGATATAAAATGCCAGGAATATAGAATTCTCATATTTTGCCTATAAATAAATAAATAATAGGCACACAAAACTTATTTGCTCAGTTGGAGTAAGGGAGGGTGAGACTTCTCTGCATGTGTTTGCATCTTATGAACTGTATTCAGCTTCACAGCCTCTCATTCATCTCTCTAGAAATCTAATTTCCCTCTCGCAGGTTCATCCGCCAGCGTTCTAATTTTCACATCAAATTGCATATTACTCATTGTCAGGATAGTTGTTCTGGAAGAGTTGTTAGTGTCTTAAATCCTTTGCCAGGGTTTTCAATTCAGTTGCAGATAGTTGCCAGGCCTCATGTTTTGCAAATGACCATTGCTTCATCCCACCATATGACTAAAAAATAAAAAAATAAAAACCCTTGAAGTTCCGAACCTGAATGCATTTGATTCAACCCAGGATCAGTGAGAATTACACTTTTTGAAAGGTGACTCTGAATTGTTTTAAAAAAACAAAATGGTTGACCAAAGAATGTATGATTTCTTTCGAGTTAGGTGCACAATCAATTCTAAATAAGTCACTGATGAAAGAGTATATAAATGATGGAATGTAGTAATAGGGAGCGGCGGCGGGGCTGCGTCCCCAACACCCCAAGCCGCCTGCCTGGCTAGCTTATGCCCCGAAATAATTACACAGACACTGTATTCTTTTAAACACTGCTTTGGCCCATTCCTATCTAGCCTCTTCTAGGCTAATTCTCACATATTAATTTAGCCCATTTCTAATCATCTGTGTAGCGCCCCTAGGTGCGCTTACCGGGAAGATTCTAGCCTAAGTCCATCCTGGGTCGGAGCTTCATCACGTGCGTCTGCCTGGGAGCTGGTAGCATGGCGTCTCTCTGAAGGTGTCTGCTCTGGAGAGGAGAGCTGTCGAGTCTGAGCTCACTTCCTCTTCCTCCCGGCATTCTGTTCTGTTTACTCCACCCACCTAAGGGTGGGCCTATCCAATGGGCCTAGCAGTTTCTTTATTGCTTAGCCAATGAAATCAACAGATTGATATATGACACTCCCACATCAATGGAACAACGTTACTTGAAAACCCACATATTTCTGTGAGTTTATATGGATACATTATAGAGCTATGAAACCAAACTATTATTCTTAGCATACATTTATTTTTACTTAACATATCCATGTAAACAAAAGGAGTTGTTTCATTTTAAAAGAATCACTAATTGTGTTTCAAGTTGTGGCTATAATTTATAGAACCCATTTCAATTTGACATGCATGCCTGCTCCATTTTCCATTTCTTGGGTCTGATCTCTCACAGATCTACATTTCTTAAATCTATACAACTCTTGCTGACTGGCACCAGAATGAGGGCAGGCATGAGGTGAAAAAAGATCCCTGCATCCAGCTGCTCCTAAAGCCACCTACGACTCCATTTTCACCTATATAAACAGTGAGTTCCACTGTGGCTTAACCACTAGGAAAGTCTTCCAAAAATCACAGCAGTTTAATTCTGACAATATTCACTTACTTATCAAACATCCTGAAATTCTTCCTATTTAATAATCATTAGTTAGCAGTTTTACTTCTTCCCATGTCCATCTAAGTCAGGGATAACACTCAGACCAAATGTAGATCATCAGCAATTTTCATAGACAGTTTTATTTACAGACAGTTGTATCCATTCATTAACTTACTGCCCTATGGTTCAAATGAGAGAGGTGAACAGGTAGGTTGTAGCTCACAAATGTCTAAAATATTTATGACTTGGCGCCTTTACAGAGTCCTGGACTAAAGACATCTGAAATCCTCAATACAGAACTGTCCCTTTAAATTTAGTCCTCTAGTCCCATGCTATGAAGATGAGCCAGAGGCCCTTTTCAGTTCTACTTCTAAAGACAAGTTTGAACTCTGTCCTTATTTCATTTATCCATGTCTGCTTTCCTGTTTCCTTCTCACTGTCATCCCATTCCCAATCAGTAGAAACTGTAGTTTTCCCAGCGCCCTATGAGAGTAAGAAAGAAAGATTACCACCAGGATCCAGAAGGCAAATTGTCATCCTTCCTATTCTACTACTGGGAATAGATCAGAATGTAGAGATGGCTACTCAGCACAAAATCTGACTTAGAGAAAACTATTATGGGCTTTCTAGATAAAATATTTTCCACTCTATCCCCATCAATGGTGAATGCTTGATACAAGTCAACTTGATAGAAGCTTGCTTTGCCTCACATTTTAGGCATCAGAGAGGCAATGACCATCTGTAGTATCCAGAGTTGGGGAGGGATCTCTGCTAAACTCCCAAAGCAGCTAGCTTCTGAAATCCTCTTTTCCAGCATTTCTTATGGGCTCACAAATCTGACCATATCAGTGAGGCTCACATCCTCAAAAGCAGTTATTTTGGTTTTAGAAAATGATTTGCAAGTTTTTCAAAATAATTAAAACTATCTCTTCCTTAAGCTTTTAAAAGTTAATTTACAAACTTTTATTGTACACAAATTCTGACAAGGCTGTTTAGGAGCCTTTTCTTAAGGTCCCATTTTACAAACTTAACTAATTATTTTTCAATAGTTTTTGTAATTAAATATATTCCACTTTACTGTATTTAGTTAATCTGTATGCATATTAAAATAGAATACATACATAATTTATAAAAAAAGGGAGGGGAGTTTTGTCTTAGTCTGGTTTCTGTTGCTGATAACCTAATGTCATAGAATAAAAAAAGTTATACATAAAAAATTAATTTGGATACATTTCTGCTAAAACCAAAGGTTCACACGTGGTAATGGCCGTCTTGCTGGCAGACATGAGGAATATAAGGCACTGTACGATCGGAAGGAAAAATAAGAGAACTAATCAAAATTTTATGATATTTTATGATTGTCCATTAATTCCTTAATATGAATATGATCAACAAGATATCTCAGTAGGTAAAGGAACCTACCACCTAGACTGATGACAAGAATTTGATCACCAGAATCACATCTGATAGGAGAGAATTGATTCTCAAAAGTTGTCCTGTGACCTCCATCTTTGTACCTATGCACATTCATGCCCACATGCATACACACATCTCTCTCTCTCTCTCTCTCTCTCTCTCTTTCTCTCTCTCTCTCTCTCTCTCTCTCTCTCTCTCTCTCTCTCACACACACACACACACACACACACACACACACACACATCTATTCATGAACAGAATCCTAACAATTTAAAGTTTCTGTAATAGATTTCCATGTGGACATAAATGTCATAGGGACAAAGCATTTTCACATCATCTAATTGCATTCTCTCTCTTACTATTCCTATCTTCTATCAGTACTTTTGGCCCTTTTGTATATCACCACAAGGTCATGGCCTACCAGCAACGTTTCAGCACATCCATCTGAAGCGGCAGATCCATGGTGTCCCCTTACTCCGCCCTTCTTTCACCCAGCATTCAGTTTCATCTTCCACACCTAAGTTCTGCCCTATTAACAGGCCACCGCAGTTTCTTTATTAACCAAGAAAAGCAACACAGAGACAGAAGGACCTCCCACACCAAAGATTCAGTGGTGGCAGTGAGGGTACTCACTCATGAATCTCAAATGACTGAAAGACATTTAAGTAATTACTCAACATCATTAATCATCAAAGAAATGCAAATCAAAATGACTCTGAGATACCATTTTACAGCTGTCAGAATAGCTAAGATAAAAAAAAACACTGATGACAGCTATGTTGGAGAGAATGGAGTAAGAGGAACACTCCTCCATTGCTTGTGGGAGTGCAAACTTTTACAACTACTTTGGAAATCAATATGACAGTTTCTTAGAAAATTGAGAATCAATCTACTTCAAGACTCAGCAATACCACTCTTGAGTATATACCCAAAGGATGCTTATTCATATCACAAGGGTCCTTGCTCAACTATGTTCATAGCAGCATTATTCATAATAACCAGAACCTGGGAACAAGCTAGATGCCCCTCACCTGAAGAATGGATTAAAAATGTGGTACATTTACACAATGGAGTATTACTCAGCTGTAAAAAACAATAACTTCATGAAATTTTCAGGCAAATGGATGGAACTTAAAAAACCATCCTGAGTGAGGTAACCAAGAAAGACAAACATGGTATGTACTCACTCATAAGCAGATACTAGATGTGATATAAAAAATAACTAAATGACAGTCCACAGCTCCAGAGAAGCTAGGAAACAAGAAGGACTCTAAGAGAGGGATGTGTGGATTGCATTGGGAAGGGGAAACAGATAAGATGGCCTGGATAAACTGGGGGTGGGACTGGAGGGTGAGAGAGGGGTGAGAGCAGGAGGGAACAGGATGGTTGAGTTGGGGGAGGGATAATGGCAGTGTTCTGAACAGAAAAGGACAATAGTCTGGTAAATAGATGGATATTGATTGGGTATCAGAGGCCTAAATGCAAGTTTTTATTTATCAGGAGCTTCCTATAAACCACCAAGCACCTCCCTTAATCTGAACCAGCAGTTATATACCTAAGGCAAGAGCATACAGCTCTGAGTAATTCTAAACAGCCTATATCAGATCAAAGACATCACCCTAATAACTATCATATATAAATTGCTTGCTTTTCTACCATTTTGCTTCTCTCTGCCCACACCATCCCCAGCCTTTGCAGTTCAATCCCCAACAGACTTTCCTTTTACCCATGGAGCAGTCTAGTTTAGTTATTTCATTGTACTCTCATTTACTTCAGTATGTTTCTTTAACAATCCAAGGGGCTGCAATCCTTAAAAATTACGCTCATGTAACAGGTCCATAGACCTAGAAGGAATAACTGACTACATGATGAAAGTACCATCTATGCCACAAAACTCAGCATGTAAAGAGTGTCACCTTCCAAAATGTAAACAAAGCCCTATTCCATCAAAGTCCAGAGTTCTAGGAAAGTCTCTAAATGTACTAACCTTCCTTTTTGACTTCTGTAGTTCTGATTCTGGCTAACTACAATTGTTAACTAAGGTATGCAAATCTAGGATATGTTTTTTTTTGTCTAAAATCCTTGAAAAAGCCTTGGGGCACCATTAGAATTTCCAAACACCCAGTGTAGTCACAAGTTGGCTACTAAAGACTTTCTGTTAGCTTAGGTTCATGCCTATGCCATCTCCTCCGGGAGATATACCACAGAACTTGACCATATAAAATGTTATTTGGACAACTATTTCTCACTAATGATTATACTGCACAGATTCTACCCACAGCTGAGTGAGAAACATACATACATACAGACAGACAGACAGACACTAACCTGTGGATTTTCTAAGTAAAACTCAAAATCAAACTGAACAAATTTTTGTTAAAAGAAAAGGGGTGGGGGGAGAAGCCAGCATGAACAGAGCCAGTCAGGTAGCATGTGGGAGTGGAGATAGCCAAGCCTGTAGGCACGGGTGGCAGGAAGCTGAACTAGGGGCAGCAGGAAACTGGCTAGGGGACGAAGCTAAACCAGGAAGGAAGCTGGGAGCACTAGCTATTTTTCAAAACCAGGTGGATAGATTTGGGTTCTGGCCACATGGGCACCAAAATGTAGTTGTAATTCAGGGTCTACAATAACCCTGAATAAAAGATAACAACTAAGCCGGGCGGTGGTGGCGTACGCCTTTAATCCCAGCACTCGGGACCAAAAGCTACGGAGAAAACCCTGTCTCGAAAAATCAAAAAAAAAAAAAAAAAAAAAAGATAACAACTATTTATTTGGGAAAAAAACTCACAATAAGGTTAGAGAACCGTGATCCTCTGTAGGTGCTGAGAGCTGCAAACAGAACTCCGACCACCACACAAGAGAGCAAACATGTTTTTTCTCTGTGCTTATCAGTCCAAAGGGCTATTGGCTGAATGAATTCCCACAACACACACACACACACACACACATGTATGTATGTATATATATGTATATATATTTATGTATATATATATGAGTGTGTGTGTGTGTATACACATACATACATGGAAAAGGAGTTCCAAAAAGTAGGAATAATAAATGGTCAACTGTTACTTTAGTCAGATATTTGTGTGATAATTATTAACATTCAAGTATTTGGGAACATGTGAGATACAATGGGAGAAAACCTGGTGTTACAGATTGTGGGAGACCAGCTTCAATAAAGATACCACTTACCATGGTAGGTGCATGGTGATTAGAAAAATAAGTCAAGAGAATGAAGATGTGGGTAAAAATAATAAAACAGAAACATAGGATAATGCCAGGAGGGAGTTCCAGTGAATACTGAAATTGCCCATTTTTAATTTTCATTTGCTTAAATATCTCAACCCCAAAAATCAGAATAAGATAAAAATTTGCATGAACATGATACAAGGAATGAACAACAAGTTGAAGATTGCAGGCTACATTCTTAGTTAAACATTCTATTGCTAGAACAAGATAAGTAATGCTCATACCCTAGACCAAAACATTCTGTAGACAAAACCACTGTCTGGGTGGAATCCAGTGTTATATCCATAAGGGAGTAGGAATTTAGTTGGAACCTTAGACATTTGTTTGAGGTAGAAACAGATCTACCTCTCAATACCTGAAATACCAGGTCTGGATATTAGCCACACCTGTTAACAATAACCTTGAGAGAGCAGAACTGCTAATCTAAATCAAGGTAGAAGCAGACAATAACTTTGAAGGAACAGAAGTTCCAACTCTCTGACCTTTACACAAGTTGGAAATAGGCTCACATTTTTGGGCCTCCACAACAGATAATGTTTACCACCTCCAAACTGTTTAATCTTATAAGTTTAACAAAGCTTTAGGCAAAACAAACAAATGAAAACAAACAAACAAAAAACAGGTCAGATCAGGTATGAAGCTCACCTGCCACTGAAATCCTCCCACACCCTTGGTTTGGAGCCCTAAAACCCACCACACTGACAACCCTTCCTACCCCACCACCATAACCCTGTCCCCACCTTGGGCGGATATCCACTGCTCATGTGCAGGCCATACTAGTCAGGACCCACCTGTCCTCTGAATCCTCCATCTCTTTCAGTTCAGATACCAAAGACCCAAGCCACTGATACCCCATCCTTCCTACCGTCCACCTACCCACATGGGGCAGATATCTGCATTTCATGTACAGGCTACATCTGTCAGAACAGAGACCCACTGCTGGACCAAAAGCCACACCAGCTGCCAAAAGTTTGGCACCAAACTGTGATGGAGACTCACTCCTGGACCCGACATCATACCTGTTACCAGACATCACAAAGAACAGAAATTGAAACAACAAACAAGGAATAAATTCACATGCAATGAAGACAAATCCCGAAATTGGCACCTATATCTATAAGTCATTCCTAACTCATATACCTAGTCACCAGTACAAAAACTCAATCAACAACGGCCAAGGCAATATGGCACCAGCAGAGCCCTAGCTATCCTGCTACAGCACCTCTTGAATACTCCAACACAGCTGAAGCACAATAAAATGACCTTAAATCCAACTTTATGAAGATGATAGAAGTCCTTCAAAAGAAATGAATGAAAGCCAAGAAAAAATATAGGTGAAGAAAATTAATAAAGTTGTTCAAGACCTGAAAATGCAAATAGAAGCAGTAACGAAAACACAAACTAAGGAAACCCTGGAGAAGGAAAATCTAAGTAAGTAAACAGAAACTTCAGGTGCAAGCACCACCAAAAGAGTACAAGAGATAGAAGCAAAAAAATGACAGACTTGAATACAGGAGAGAAAAATAGAAACAATGGTCAAAAAATGTTTAATCAAAAAAATTCCTGACACAAAACATCAAGGAAACCTGGAAAAATATGAAACAACCAAGCCTAAGAATAAGGGAAATAAAAAGGAAAAGAATACCTCAAAGGCACAGAAAACATTTTTAACAAAACCATCAAAGAAAATTTTCCTAATCTTTACAAGGACATGCCTATAAAGACACAAGAAATTTACATAACACCAAATAGATTGGACCAGAAGGAAAACTCCCCTCCTCACATCAAAACACTGTGTTATAGAATATTTGTTTACACTGTGTCTTTGCCAATGACCCTTCTCATTATTTTAATAAAGAGCTGAATGGCCAATAACTAGGCAGAAACAGGTTAGGCTACACGTTCACAGAGAAGAGTAATCTTGGAAGAAGAAAAGCAGAGATGCCAAGAAGAAACTGAAGAAATTGGACACACAGTCAGAGGAGAGGTACAGATTAAGTTATGAGATAGTTGGAAATGAGCCAAAGATAAGGCTGAGATTTCATAATTAATAGGAAGTTTGCATGTTATTGTTTGTGAGCTGTTGGCCAATGAGAAAGCTTACTACAACACTAAACATACATAACAAAGAAAGAATAAGAATAAAGTTGTAAGGGGGAAAAGGCATTATATGTAATAGCTACAAATAAAGGCAGACCTATTAAAATTACATATGACTTTTCAAGAGAGACTGTAAAAGCTAAAAGGGCATAGACTGGTGTTGGCAAGCCTCGATGGTCAATCGCTGTACTCTATCATAGCCTGGCAGATCTCTCCAAAGCCCAAAATCATAATGGACTCCCTCCCCAGTGAGCCTCACTGCTCTCCACCTGCTCTTATCTGGAGAATGTCTTTAGGCCCAGAGGACTGACCTTATCTATAAGCTGTCTCTCTGTCTGACTGCCTGATTTGTCTGTAATAATTGGCACAATTTTCTGCTAGAATCTTTCACTATATTGCACATATGGTCACTAAGACCTGTACTAGGAGCTTTGCTATGTGATTCTACTGCCACATATAAAGCCTTATGATAGGAGCATCCCACTTAATGCAAATTAAGGTTTGTCTCCAGGCTCCCCAATCTGATATATTTCCTATGTTGGAATAAAGTTGAGCTGGTTCACTGAAGTCATATCCTGGAGGGCTATCTCCATCATATCCACAGCCATCTGACCATGTTCCATTGCCTCCTGTGACCAGTCTGAACAGATAGCAACATTCTAAAGATACACTTTATCTCCCAATCTACTGTTAGACTGTTAAAATAATGTGCCCTAAGGATAAGGGAATTTTCCCCAGGAATCTCATGAGTTTGGGAAAGAGGGGGAACTTGTCTCTTTGAAAGAGATTTCAAACAATTCTAGCAACTTGTCAAACTACCTTACAGGAAACTAAGAGACTAAAACCCTGATAATTGTGAGTCAAGCTTAAAACTGCACCTTGAGCAGGATTTCTTGGACGTGAGTGTGCTTGGCCCTCTATTTCAACATTTTCGTACTTCAGCGCCCTGATGGTGGACTTGAAGCATATCCTTGATCTTTATTCCTTCTTGCATTTTATCAGTTGCACAGAAGCTATACCTAATCTTATCAACTGCTAACTGTGCCTCCAGAGCTGCCTCCACATAGGGAAACAAATGTTGTTTAATCTAAGTCTCTATCCTTTTATTTTTACCAATAAAGACTTGGGAACCAAATTCTGGGGTGAAAATTTGTTAGCTCAGAGAGCCAGAGAAAGCAGACAACTGGCCTTCCTCCTTCATCAATATCCCAGAAACAGAGCTTTTCTTTCACCATCCCAAACCAAAAAGACCACCAAACTCAAAGTCTCCCCTACTACTTCCTGCTTGTCTCCCCATCCATCTTCCCGATTCCCTCATATTCTCTATAGCTACTTTCTGTCAACTACATGCTTGCTCTGCCTTGTGACCTATACTTGATTTTATTTATTCCTGTTTACAATAAACAGAAAATTTTTTAATTAAGAATGTGTACTAGGGCTGGGTCACACTACAGTTAGAGGCAGGGTTTTTCAATAAATACTGTGGTTTCAGCATTTACAGTGTGATAAAATATTCGGCAACATTTCCTCTTTTTGTCTAAATAAACAGGCAATGTTTTAATTCTAATATGGTAAAATTCTAATATGTTTCAATAAGAAACACTTATCAGGTAAGAACTACATTAACAATGTCTAGTCCATTTGTATTTGGTGACTTTGGAGAAAGTATTCTATTATATATCCTACTTTGTGAGTCCAAAGTTTTGTACCTAAACCACTTTCTATCATAATTTGTGTTACCAACTTAAGAATATCCTTTTAGACCTTAAAACATTCCTTAGAAAATCAACTTAAGCTTTTATGTCTCTCAACTTCTATAAACCTTATATCTCTTTTATGAGTTTCTTTCCTGAATTTGGGAACAAGAAAAACTGTAAAACTGTAAGTATCCAGTAATCTTCAACACCGTTAGATACCTGAGAAGTATAAATGTTACCTGAGTAAAAAGAAAGTGCAGAGTATGCAACTTCCAAAACTATAAAAATTACAGAGCATTTGGCTGCCTGGACAGTCACCCAAGGTTTCTCTGCAATTTTGGAGCATCTACCTTCAGCCTACAGGCCCAGAATATCTGAATTTTCTGTGAAGCAGAAATTTCGAAGGACTGTCCTACCTTGTCTTGACAAAGGTCAGTAGTAGAATTACTTTGTGTCCTGCTTGTCCAATTTGAAGAGCATACTGTCAGGAGTTGACATAAGAGCAGTTTCTTTCCCCATGGCTAGCTTTGCCACATTTGAAATAAACTCTATATAGATGTTCTGCAATGCCCATCATCTTCTTTGAAGTAGATTGGTGCTCTCAAGAACAGATGTGCCTCCCTCTAATGAAAAGCCTTATGTTATTAAAACATCTTAAGTGCTATATTCTGTAGATCTTTGAATATTTGAAGGTCACGTATTTATAAAATTTATCTCTAATTAACCTTGAAAACAACCTAACATGACAAGTTTCATTGTTATAGGTGACTAACTATTAACCAGCATTTCTTAATTATCGTAAAAAGTTTGTAACAGTAGATTTCAAGGACTAGAACTTTACATTATATTTTGAAATGAGTTGCATTTACGACACCTCAAAAAAGAGTAGAAACATATAAACAGTATGCTGTTAAAAATAATCTAGAATTTGTATCAATATACAGAAATCCAAACCAATGTAAAATATTTGAGAATAGTACTGGCTTTTTAGTTTAAAAGTAGATTCAATATTCTACTCCTTGATCCTATCATTCCTATACCCCCTTTTTCTTTTCATCACTTATCCCCCTTTTTCACCAGCACTAAATTGGAAAAAAAGAAGACTAGAAGAACTAAGAGAGAGAGAGAGAGAGAGAGAGAGAGAGAGAGAGAGAGAGAGAGAGAGAAAGAGAGAGAGAGAAAGAAAGAAAGAAAGAAAGAAAGAAAGAAAGAAAGAAAGAAAGAAAGAAAGAAAGAAAGGGTTACAAAAACATCCATAACCAACTGGACAGCAAAACCACCAACCCACCTCCTCAGGAAAGTGGGCAGTTTTTAAAAATTGCTTCCTTCTGTTTTGGAGTGAACTCACCTTTAGGGGATCCTGAGAAAATTGGGATAATTGTCAAGTCCTGAGAAAACTAGCTGTTATCATTTGTTATCTGTGTGACTTGGGAAAGGGCAGGGCATAGAACTTGTTAAAGAATTCTGTGAGGCTGTACCATTTTTGATAACTGCTTTGAAGTTTCCTGGGAAGTTTGTAGTTCAAAGTTGATCTTTGGGTGGTGTTTGTCACCTTAGTGGTATTAACACAATCCAGGTGGAGTCATCATGGCAGGGCCACAACATCTTCTTGGAGCTCTCAAAGGTCACTGCCAGGATTGGTCATGGTTCACTGTAGAAAACTTAAACATAAATTTAAAAATAAATTCCATATTCAGGAAATCTTTGAAAAGTTAAATAACCACAATCTATTAGTATATCTGGGGTACACAAACTTCCTAGCTACCTGCTTCAGACTCAAACCTGAAATCATGTACAGTAAGCTAGTGAATCTTGTTTATAGAATTTGTATTATGTATGACCACTACTATCATGGCATAAGGTTTACATATACACAATAATCTTATAGATTTTGAGATCATATTTATACTTTAGGAAAAGTTTTAACGAGTCAAATGAAAACCAAAAGAATATGAGATGAATGGCAATAGAAGAATCCCTTATATTTTGTTTTCTTCTGTCACATACCTGGCGACTCCTCTGATGTGAGACAGAGATTTTGAATTTGCCTTTAACATGTATGCGTGAGTTTAGAGGACAAGAGAGCCACATTCCAACCCTAAAGCCAGCTTTAGTTTTTAATTGAATTGGGACCACATAAAGAACATTTGCCATTTGTGTCTGTAGAGGGCAGCAAAAACAAGCATTTGGGAAGATTTAAGAAATTCCATCCTGTAGTAGGTGGGTGATACCATTAGGCCAATTTACTTTTTCTTGAGACATTTTCTCTTGAGAATCTGTCCCTTTTCTTCAGATGTTTCACTTATTCTCTTAGTTGGATGCTTAAATTTCTCTGGAAGACAAAAGCAGAACCCCTAATTTGAAGGGGGTGTCCTTTTTTTTTAAGGCGGATTATGTCTTTCTTAATGAATAATGAGTTTTTTGACAACAGAAAAATTATTATCCTTCAGTTAAAAAATTTTAAAAATTTTAACCTAAATATATATTAATATATGTGGGTAAATATACCTATATTCCCCATTCTCTTTATAAATTCAATGTATTTATTTATTTTTATTTATTAAACATGTGTTTATTTATTTTTAGAACACAAGGGACATTCATTATGAATTTCTGCCTGCCTTTCACAAGTGGCCTTAAATTTAAATTATTCTAATTCCAATTCTTATGTGCCTCCAAAGTTTTGGGATTAAAGGCATGTGTCACCACCACCCTGCTCAAATATTTTATCTTAGCTTCAAATCACTCCAACCCTTAGAGATTTAAATAAATGAGTTTGAACAATAGTAATCCTTTGAATTTATTTAAAATATTTAAGTCTCTTAACTGTGTTTTAAATACCAAACCAAAAACATACCCTTTTTATTTAAGAAGAAAACTCAAAAACTGATGTCCAAGATGGCATGTCTGTTTCATATGTATGAAAGAATATGTAAATAATGTGACCACATGAGTGTGTTTCTGAATGTCCTGTATGTGTGTGTTGCTAAGTGTTCTAAAAAGCATCATGTGGTCTGTCAATATCTTACACCACGTGAGCAGGTGCCATTTTGGCTACAGGCAGGTCAGATGACCTTCATCATCTTTACTAAGGGTGATCACATGGGCAACTGCCATTTTTAGTAAAGGTAAACTATATGTGTGCATATGTAATCATATGATTTGGATTTAACTCTATAATTTAAATGTAAGCTAGCTTTATCTCTCGCGTGCACGTGCACATGCATGTGTGTGTGTGTGTGTGTGTGTGTGTGTAGCTATTGTCTAAGAAAATATACTTTAAACAGTCCTAATGAGCCCTGTTCACTGTATCTCATTCTAGAATAAGAAAATGTGTCTCAAATACTTTAAATTATTACATAATTTTAATGATGATATAAACATATGGTTATATCTGTTACAACATACTATATATGTGATTTAACTCTGCTTTAAAATATATTCTATATAGTGATAAAATTGAAAGATATAAATATCTATTTCAGATTAAGAAAAGCTAATTTTTAGGAATTTATACCACTCAGTCCTTTTTGTAAGCTGCTTAGAAGACCTTCACTATTGTCAGTTTTTAGTGATAAGTTTCTAATGAAAATGGGAATTTTTCTTTACTTCTTTGTCCTTTGCAAGCATAAATCTGTCCTGCTCATTTAAAATCAGTTACAGTCAAGCTGGAGGACACTGGGTAAAATATTTCTCAACAGCCTCTCAGCATGGATCCAACTTTCAAGACAGAGAATACACGAGTATCATTGTAGTCATAACTCATATGTGACCAATAGACAGATAGTTTTCAAATTCTCAGAGATCCTGGCAAGCACCCCTATTTCCTGCAAAGAAGATAAATTGGAACAGAAGAACCTCCACCTGAACTTGCTTCACAAGCCACTGAGAAACCCCGCCTTTCACATCAACTGCTGCAAAGACCCTGATCAGACTATGGGCAACAGGACACTGGGAAATCAACTGCCTAAAATTGTCTAAGGTTAGGCTGGTCCTTCCATGAGTTCTTACTCCACAGAAGCCTGTGGTATCTTCTGGGGCCTTGCAGGCCTACCTCTTCAAGCTTGGAAGATGGATGTTGCCCAGAGACCTATAGAAGCCCTCAACAACCTTGGGGGACCCTGGTGTTGGCCACCCTAGGTAGCCAATCAAGCAAATTTATGTCATTCTTTAATCATTAATTCAGGTAACATTTATTCCTCTCAGGGCTCTGATGCTATTTGAGGATTACTAGCTTTGCCATCTTAGCAGCAGAAAACAAGAATTCAGCTGCTTTCTCCATCTCACACTCTTAGAGCCAATACTAAGTTTAGACACAGTTCACCTTGTTACCAGCCTCAGGAATTTACAATCTCACAGAACAGATTTCTCCTGAGTGTTAAGGTGATGCTATAATGATGGGGAAGCAACAGGTGCTTTCAGGCTCACTTGTGTAAAGATAAAAAAGCTTAATATATGAAGATCTAAGAATGTTTTAGGATCTAAGAAGGTGTTTTAAGGTCCGCAAGTTATTAAGGTTATAAAGGTCTGAGAAAAAAAAATGCTTAAGTGCTGATAAAGAATAAGTGATTTGAGACATTTAAAAGAATGAAACATTCCAGATTTCTCCCTTTCAGCATGCTGTTATATTAAGCGTTAATATTAATTTAAAAAATTCTGATAAGCAATTAATCTAGCTCTTGCAGAATACTACAATTGTCATCATAGCCACAAACTCAAGATTTCAAATTCCCTTTGGTGGTATCCTAACTATACATTTAAAAGGTTATTTTATTGTTCTAAAAATACCTGTCACAGTTTTCAGGAGAGAAGAGTGTTAATGCTTTCAACCTAAATCATTTCTGGCATGAATATACTGCCAATTCTACAGTGTAAATTTCAATACACATTATAAACAGTAAAAATGTCAATGTGTGTAAAATTTATATCTTTTTACAAACTCAAAAAATTAAGCTCCAAGAAGTCAGCTTGAATTCACCTTAAACAGGTTAGATGCACCCCCTCCCCCAATTACCAGGACCCAAACAGCCTAAGCCTCTTTACCTTACACTCCTCTCTCTCAATTACCAGAATCTAAGAAAAAACTTTTTCCCTAAACTTAACCTTGTCCTCTGCTCTGCCAACATATTTTCCAGGTCCGAGTGGTACCATACATTCCCATAGAGCCTGGACGGCAGTGAAACAACAAATTACTCTATGATGTGGCCAACACCCCACCTTTCTCAGGTCCCCTAAGGATGGTTGACAGCCCACAAATCATCAGGAAGCAGTCTCGAGAACTCACTGCCCTCATTTCTCTGAACTGCTATGGCTAAATTCTTACATTTAAAAAAATTAGAGAAGGGCAGAATGTTAGCATCCAGGTATACCTGGGTCTTCACCTTGAGGGTCTGACAAAGTATGTCATTCCTGTGTCACAACTGCCAGGGCAAGCAGTACTCTGTTTAAAAGGCAAAACTCCACTTACATCTCTCTCCCCTTCCTCTTCCCCCCTCTTCTCTTATGCCACTCATGTCCCCAAAGGCCAGTCTCTTCCCTCTTCTCTCCCCTTTTCCGCTCCCTTTCTGTCACTACAACCTCCCACATTAGTTCCATCTGCATGGCGTGTCTGTCTCTCACCCCCATGGGCTCCCACCCATCAAGGTCTCTCATACACACAGAATCATAACAGCCATTATTTCTAAATATATATAATTATAGAATCAGCATTTTCAGAACTTCAAGCAGTTGCCCCTTGAAGTCCTGAATATGTTTCTATAATATGGTGTATATATTTTAATCTTCCCGACTCTTCAAAATAAAACACTTCCATTTGCCAAATTTGAATTTTTAGGAACTCTTTGAATTATTTCCTGCAGGAAATGTGGTTTGGTTATACAAAGAACAAGTAGGACATTTCCTTACAATTTCCTTTGCTTCTTTCCAAGTAATATAAACATTGTGCTTCTTATGAAATATTGATGATTCTAGCATATTGCCTATTAATAGCTGATCAATTTCATCAATACATTGTGCTAGAGGGGTTAGTAGACAGATATAGGGTCTGATGTGTGTTATGTACAATGAATGATTTCTATATTCTGATTTTTGATCTGAAACATAAGAGCTTTGACCCACTTTACATAATTTTCCTGATTTATAATCCTTCCTTTCCTGATTTGTTTGCATCACTATAGGAAGTAGGGGCTCCAGAAATTGGTGGTCCTTTCACTGTATGAGGAAGAACCCAATTCATTCTTTTTATAAACCAAAGTCTCCTGCTTTGGGGATATTTGTTGCTAATCTCTCCCCCCAAATTATGGCAAGCTCTTTACCAATGTTCATTTTCTGCCCATAATGAAGTAATTTCAGCATTAGTAAAAGAATAGTTTCTGCTGGGTCTATTCCTGCTAATTGATGAAGTTTCAGTTTTTTCTTTCAGAATCAATTTAGAAACGTATTCTACATAGGTGTTTAATCCTTTTCTTCTGTGTGGCAGAACTATCCATTTCAAGATAGTATTTGTCTCTGCATAACAGTTCCTGGGGGAGAATGAGTAGAAGGTAAAATAAGTTAAATACAATCTCGCTCTGATCCAAGTGATCCACATGTGAATGCTATAATTTCTTTTATACCAGAGTCAATCTTCTTGGATTATTAAGTCCTTTTATTGATAATTTCAATGTAATAAAACCCATCATCTCATAAGGAATAATAATCTTAGGAGCTGTGACTGTGTTGGAGTGGATATGGCCTTTGTTGGAGGAAGTTTGAAACTATGGGGGTAGGTTTGAGGTTTCTAATGTTCAAGACATGGCCCAGTGTCTTAATCAACTTCCTGTTTCCTTCTGATCAAGACATAGACAGCATCATGTCTGCCATTCTCCCCATCTTGATGATAATGGGCTGAAACTCTGAAAATATAAGTGAGGCACCCCAATTAAATATTTTCCTTATAGGAGTTGTGATCATGGTGTCTCTTCACAGCAATAAAAACCCTAAGACAGAAGCTAGTACCAGGAATGTGATAGGCCTAACTATGTTTTTATTTGGAGTAATATAAACTGGGAGAGTTTGAGTTAAAAAAAAAAACAAAAAACAAAAAAACAGTGAAAGGCTTTAAGCACTGCCTAATGGGCCATATTAGAAGTATGGAAGACAGTGGTGCCCTATACACTTGACCCATCTTACACTTTGTTTTCCCTCAGAGAATGTTCCAATCCCTAAGAGCTGAACATTAACTTAATGAAGAGAAAGACCAATCTGGATGACAAAATTTTGGTGAAAGTATTATTACACCTGCCCCCTATGTCTACTGAACTTTCAATTTCAATGAAAAAAAATATTTTTGCAGTTTTAGCTTTGGTCACGGATCATTTTATAGTAGTTTGTCAAATTACTCATTTTCTTACCTTTTGTGAACTGTTTTTGCTTTAGTTACTAAAGCCATTCTATCCTTGATCACATTCAGAGCATTATGGTTTTTAACAACAGGCATTAATTCTTATAATTGCTCCCTGGGTAAGTTTCTCCTTTCTTGGCAGGAAATGATTGCAACAAATTGGATACTGGGACCTGCAGGAGGCCCCGAGGGCATTTCCTCATAGTAAAGGGTTATGTTTCTGTCTCTTGTTGATCTTCATTAATTAGTCCAATGTCAGCCATTATCTTATACCTTAGTATAAGTACCATACCTTATGCATACTCCAGAAGACTGGAGCCTTCTTTTTGGATTATCTCTAGAGATAAACATTGTTTCTAGAAATACTTTTCTAGAAAAGTCCTTTTCAAATTACCTTGTTTGCCACAATTAAAACTCCTGCATTTTGATTTGTTTAAAAGACCAAGCGGTGAGTGACCAGCCCTTCTCAAATGAACAACCCAGTCTCTTGGCCCTAGGCCTGATGTAGGATTCCCCTCTGTATGCTATGAATACCATTGGTTAATAAATAAAGCTGCTTTGGACCTATTGCAGCAGAGAATAGGGCAAGGCAGGAATTCTAAGCTGATAGAGGAGTAGAGAGTAGGCAGAGTCAGAGAAAAGCCATGTAGCTGCCACAGGAGACAAACTTAGGACACCAGATGCAACCTTACCAGTAGGCCCCAACCATGTGGCTATACACAGATGAATAAAAATCAGTTAATTTAAGAAATAAGTGCTAGTTAGAAATATGTCTAAGCTAATAGACCAAGCAGTGTTTTAATTTTACAGTTTCTGTGTGGTTACTTCAGATCTGGGTGGCTGGGAAACAATTGAGTTCCCTTTGACTACATAGACCCTTGAGCAAAACTCTGGCCCCCTCCCCCACCCACTTCAGCTGTACTAGCCAGGCAGCAGGCAAGCCTCCTGCAGGCAGTCTGCCCCAACACCCCCACAATGGACCCTCTAATCCACAAGTCCCACTGCACACTCATCCCCAGTGACTTCGGTGGCTTTTTAGGACACAGACTGGGACTGCACAGAGCAAAACAAGAAGTTAGTGATCAGTCCCTCAGTTGCACAACCCAGTCTCTAGGCCCTAGGCCCTGGGGCAAAACCCTGTTCTCCTCCCTCACCTGCCTCCGCTGTACTAGCCAGCCAGTGGGCAAATCACCTACAGGCTTGCTACCACAACACTCCCACACTGGACCCTGTAATCTAAAAGTCCCACTGTGACCGAACAGCTCACCATCCCTGGAGATCACAGTGGCTCCCTGAGACACAGACAGTTACTACACAAAGCAGGCCATGAGCAACTCCCTGAAGCAATGACAGCAACTGCAACAATTAGTCCAAGAGAGGATTTGCTGAGACACAGACACCAACTGCAAGGATTGGATCAAGAGGCAAAGACACTACCTGCACCAATTGGAGGAAGAGATGGGTAGGCACCAATGCAGGAATACATTCAGCTACCTAAAGAGCAGTATGAGAACATCAGAACCTAGTGGTTCTACAACAGGAAGACCTGAACACCCTAACCCAGAAGAAACAGAAGAACACAACCTTAAAGATAACTTTAAGAAGATGATAGAGACCCTAAGAGAGGAAATGAAAAACTCCCTTAAATAAATGGGGAAAAGACAAACAAAAAAAATGGGAAGAAATCAATAAATCTCTCAAAGAAAGCCATAAAAAACAAGAAAAAACAAACAGGTAAAGCAAACAATACAAACAGTTCAAAACATGAAAATTAAAATATAGGCAATAAAGAAAACATAGACTGAATGAATTCTGGAAATGGAAAAGCTGGGTAAATTAACAGGAACTACAGATGCAAGCATAACCAACAGAATATAAGAGATAGAAAATAACAGGAATTAACAATCACTGGTCATCATTAATATTTCTTAATATCAATGGACTCAGTTCATCTATAAAAAGACACAGGCTAATAGAATTGATGCAAAAACAGGATACACCCTTCTGCTGCATACAAGAAACATACTTCAATCTCAAAGTGGATATTACCTCACAGTAAAGAGATGGGAAAGATTTCCCAATCAAATGGACCAAAGAAAAAAAAGTAGGTGTAGCTATCCTAATATCTAAGAAAATATACTTCACAGTAAATTCAATCAAAACAGGAAGAGAAGGACACTTCATTCTCATCACAGGAACAAATCATCAAGATGAAGTCTCAATTCTGAACATCTACGCACCAAATACAAGAGCATCCACATATGAAAAAAAAAACTTAAATCACAATAAAATCCCACACATTAATAGTGAGAGACTTCAACATCTCACCAATGGACAGGCCTGGCACACAGAAACTTAACAGAGAAATAAGGGAATTAAAAGATGTTATGACTCAAATAGACTGAACAGAAGTCTATAGAACATTTCACCCAAACACAAAAGAATATACTTCTTCTCAGCACCTCATGGAAACTTGTCTAAAGTTAACCACATACTTAGTAACAAATCAAAACTTAACAGACGCACAAAAAAATTGAATAACCCCCTGTATCTTAATGGATCACCATGGCTTAAAGTTAGAATTCAACAACAACACTAATTGCAGAAAGCCTACAAACTCATTATTCAATGTATTCCTGAGAGAATGTTGAGCACCAAAGACACTCCACTTAGAGCTTGTTTTCTTCTCGGCAAAACTTGCCTTTGGGCAAGGAACTACCCATGCATCCGACACTGACAAAATGCATGATGTCCAGACTGAAAAAGCATGATACATGAAAAAAGACTTTCAAAAAAAAAAAATCTTGCCAAGACAGGATAAGATGGCTTTGAAAAATTTCCTACCTCTGAAAATGGTCTGTCAGCCAAAGTTGGTTGCTCCAATGTTGCAAATGAGACTTTGGGTGATTGCCCAGGTAGCCAGTTGTTTCTGTCATTTGTTGCACATTTTGGAAGTTGCCTGATTGCACTTCCTGTTTACACAAGTAATATTATTTCCCTTCTCAGGTCTATGATGGGGTTGAAGACTAGATAGTTATAGTTAGTTTCCTCTCATTACTTGGCCAAGTTATTTATATAGAAGACTTAAACTCATTAGGGTAGGATTATTGAAACATTTATCACACTTCTTGCTTGATAATTATTTATGCTGGTTGTAATTCTAATTTTTATACCAGATATTTGTTTTTATTGTATATAAATTAGTATTAGGCTTAGAACTTTCTTATTTAAACAAAAATGTAAGGTGCTGTAGGAATTCCTACTGCCAGTAGGCTTTATGTTATCCACCCACTTGGGCATAGCCTCTTACACTATAAAAGCCTATGTAAAGCACACATCCAGCCTCTTTTCCAGCTGTGGGATTTGGTTGCTCTTCCCCGATCCAGCAGAGAATTATGATTTGTGAGTCTACCCCTAAACAAATAACCCTCTATTATACTCAATTCTGAGCTAGTGTGGGATATCTTTTAAACTTCCTTCTTCTGGTGAGGAGAATGGGTGAATCTGGGATTCAGAGATGTTGAGTAACTTTATCTAATAATTTGGAATGTCAGGTACTTCCTGTTGAATGCTGGCTCTTTCCTGGATTGGGTCACCTGTTCTGGAATACTCTTTTGTCATATTCTACCTGCCCTTTTGTGATTTTGAAATGCATATTATCATTGTCCTTACCTATGGAATTTTCCAACTATGTCTATTAAAATTAGAAACCTCATGAAGATCAGCCCTCACTCTTCTTCCTCTTCTTCTCTTTGCTACTTCTTCTACTTCTTCCCTTATTCTCCTTCTTTCTTCTCCTTTTTCTTCCCCTTATTTTTGTTGTTCCCAGTCTGTGGATACCCCAAAAGACCACCAGGGAGACCAACTCACCAAAATGCAAAAGCAAGGTTTATTATTATGCACAAGTATAAGCGGGCAGGGACCTCATCAGCACAGCAGAGAGAGGAGGTACGCCATCCTTATAGAGAGCACAATTTAAAGGCAAAAAACATAAAAGTTACATTAGCAGGTTTGGGGTGATGGATTCAATCCTAATTAACTGACACTTGTCTAGGGGTGTCCTGGTGAAAAGCAATGGGTGTGTGCTGGTAGATGATCCTATCTGCAATGGTTGGAACATTAGGAATTTGCTTGAAATGGTCAGTTTCTGGGTGATGCCTGGGTAGTCTCAGTTTATGGTCTTTCTTAGAACCAGGTATTGCCTTAAGAAAAACTACTGAGACTCATGCTTCTATTAAGCTTATCATGGCTGGGTTCTACACTTCCCCCTTTACAAGTACTGATGATAAAACCCATTCATGATTCCTGCTTGCCCACGAGTTTAAGGAGGTATTATTGGGACCTAAGAACTATTAGCTAACATTTTTTTAGGGCAGTAGCCAGCATAGCAGGCCCTGCAGCTCTTTTGAGTACAACCAAATTGTAATTATAATCCTGGATGTCCTCTTTGGTTCTGTGATTCTGCATTAAGAGCCAAAGTATCTTTTTATTGTAGGACAATTTTAGTTAATAAATCCATTAATTTACAACTCTGGGCCTATTTTTCTGGTATATTGACAGGCACTATAGGTAGTCAGGGAGTTCCCTCTTGTCTCATCCTTTCAGCCTATTCTGGGCAGGGAGCATGGGACAACATGTTCCTTTCTGCAACTACTTCAACCTGACTTTGGTGCATTGTTATCAGGACTCAAGTAGGCTGAAAGGCTAGCCAAAGGTAAGGAAGGAATTCAGGCAATGGGGCACTCGTCAGAAGCATCTGGTTCACAGACTCTGTTGAAGAGACAGGGAGCATTCACTTCAGCTGGACTGGTCCACATCTGCTTTGAGGAAGTCCAGGGTTCACAGTCATTCAGAGCATGCTATAGTCAGCAACTGACAATTAGATGTGTCTTTCAGCCAAGTGGAAACCTATTGAGATAAGTTTAAACTAGGAACAGAAGTTAAAATTTATGTACTTAAAAATAATACATTTGAAACTTTTAGGCCCATATTGAAATCCATATTGTAGAGAAAGAGCAGATAATGGTGATGGAGGAAGGTCATTGGTTAAATAAAAAGAAACTGCTTGGTCCTCATTGGTTAGAGGATAGGTGGGAGGAGTAGAAAGAACAGAACGCTGGGAGGAAGAGGAAGTGAGCTCAGACTCGACAGCTCTGCTCTCTGGAGCAGAGGCACCATGCTCTGCTCTCCTGGGCAGATGCACACGATGAAGCTCCAACCCAGGATGGACATAGGCTAGAATCTTCCCGGTAAGACCGGTGCTCACAGATTATTAGAGATGGGTTGATCGGGATATCAGAATTAGCCAGTAAGGGCTAGAGCTAATGGGCCAAGCAGTGATTAAAAGAATACAGTGTTCGTGTAATTATTTGGGGGCATAAGCTAGCCGAGCAGGTGGCTGGGGTGTTGGGGACACAGCCCTGCCGCTCTTATTACTACATAATGGGTATCTGTAAACAGAAGAAATAGACCTCATTCCTTTAGTCCTAGCAAAAACTACAGATTTTGGTTAGAAGCATGTATATTTTTCTGCTGTCCAGAGAGCCAGTTATGGATTGGACAGAGATGTCTTTGGCCTGATAAGGAATATCTTAAAGTTCATATTTGAATGGCAACCAGAATAAATCTAAAATCTTGAGCTTGTGACCCAAACAGTAAGTAGTCATTGCTCTATCAGCTTATCAGAACTATACCATAGAAGCAGGAAGAAATCAGAAACATTTTCCATATCTTAACATGTACTTACATCTTAAATCACTTTTTAGCGCCTCAAAGCTTATGAACTTTTATATCCTCAAACTTTATATATTTTAAAACAATTTTTTTAAGTCAAGAGACCTAGTAGCTTTAGAAAAAACAATGCTTGATATATATATTGAATCAACAAGCTGGTTATAGCTTTGTGGAAGGATCTGGATACCTTTTGCTGCTACACTAACATTATAGCTGGCCTAGTCACTATCAGAAATCCCAGAAGGATAAATAAAGTTTACCTGAGTAAAGGCCAAGTAGTTCCTCTACATTTTTCTTCTTCTCCATGCTCCTTCACTTCACTTTCTCCCCTTGCACCAAAAATTAAAAAAAAAAAAAAACACAGAGTTAACATACTTGAGTTAATATTTTTAACCTCAGATCCTTGCCTGCCGTAGACATCCAATTCTGAGCCCTGAGGGGGTACTGAGGCTGGTACTCAAGGCCCCTGATAATAAATGGATTTAAAGACAAAAAACACAAGATCATCCCAACAGATGTTGAAAAAAAACATGACAATATTTAGTATTCCTTCAAGACAAAAGTTGGAAATGTACTAAAGAGAATACACCTCATGATAATAAAAGCTGCATATGAGTATCTGCCAGCCAACATCATCTTAAATATAGAAAGCCTGCAGCAACTCCATTGAAGTTAGAGATGAGAAAGGGAAGTTCATTGTTCCAAACGTTTTCAATATTGTGCTCAAAGTACTAGTTGAAGCAATAAAGCAAGCGGCAGAAAATAGAGGGTTAGAAAATGGGAAAGAAGAAATCAAACTATCCTATTTGCAGATGACATGGTATTGTACAAGAGAGATCCCCAAAATTCTACTGGAAATTTTCTAAACACAATATATAAATTCAGAAATATGGCATGATATAGAATCAGCTAAGGTAACTTAAAACTTTTCTGTACACCAACAACAAAAATACAAAGGAAGGACATTATAAATACACTCACATTTAGAATAGCCACAAAGAAATTAAGATATCTAGGAATAAACCTACCCAAGGAAGTGACAGCCTTTCCAATGAAAATTTTAAGTCTTTGAGGAAAGAGATGGAGAAAAATACTAGAAAATAGAAAAACAAATCCCATGCTCATGGACTGGTAAAATTAATATTATGAAAATGAGCATTTTTACCAGAAGTTATTTACAAATTAAATGAAATAACAATCAAAACTCCCATCTCATTTTTCACAGAAATTGGAAAAAGTGTCCTGAAATGTATATGAAACCACAAGAGAACAAAGCAATCATGAACAAAAAGAAGAGTGCTGGAAGGATTACCATTGCAGATCTTAAGACATATTACTTAGCCACAGTAATAAAAATAACACGGTACTGGCACAAGATGTAGACCAGTGGAACAAAATTAAAGACTCAAACATGAATTCATGTAACTTTAAATTTACATGACATCTTTTTAAAAAGATGACAAGAACATTAGTTTGAGAAAAGAATATATATTGAACATATGTTGCTAGGAAAGCTGGTTGTGCACAGCCAGGAGAATTTCATTAGACCTATGTTGATCATCTTGAACTTTTAAAACTAACTGAAAATGGCTCAAAGACCTAAATGTTAAACCTGAAACACTAAAGCTGCTAGAACGTACGTAACCTCAGTGTTCTGGTAACCCTATCACAGTTCTGCCTCAATGTCATAGCAATGGTATCACATTCATATAGCCTAACTGACATAGCCCTACAGCTGTAAAATACCCTATTAAAGTATGTTTTACAATAATATGTGGACAAAGAAACTAAAAAGTCATATAACACAAAGCTCCACTACGATCAGACCTCACTTACCCTCAGTGTCATCACAAATAAAGCTGCTTCCCATCAAAAAGTCTCTTCATTGTTTACAAATCTCATTAGAGCTCTCAAGAGAGATTTCTAGGACATGCCCTTCTGTCATATTGAACCTTATCAAGTCTTCTTTCCCAAGAAACAAACCAGCCAACACATCAACTGTCTGCTTTGTCAAAATTTCTTGGAAAATGTGAACAAATGTCTTGTTCTTCTAGAGAAAGAACTGATGACAAAGTAGGGATGCAATCAAAGATAAACTTAGAAAATAAATGAGTTTATTTGAGCATACTCGCAAGAGCATCAATAACTCAAAAACAGTTGCACTACTAATAGGTCCACTTCAGTGTTTGTAATGACTCCTAAAGACAGTGAATTTGGGGTGCTCTGCATCATTGACAGTCAACTCACAGGTAAGAGTCTCTTTAGGATACTGAGGAATTGTTTACTGCTTCTGTAATCATGGAGAAGAGTACAGTGAATTTTGTTAGTTTTAGGAGCGTTCTGTATGCCATGAGCCTCTGGGAGGGAATATTTCACTTTGGAGAGATTGCTACACATCACGATCTCAGTTTCCCCAAACTGCCCCTGTCTCTTCATTTTCTTCTTCCACTTGAGTATTTAGGGTAATACTGGGAAATCTTATTTTACATCAAGGGCACAAAATTTTGTAAGATTGATGATTATTATAATTATAATGATGATAAAGAAGGAAAATAATAACTATAGAAGCTATTCCTTTTTAAATTTATCTGTATACTAAACAATAGTTTAGATGTTCTCATTTAATGCTTACCACTAGTCTTTATAATCATTGGGCTCTGTACTTAGCCAGGTATTAGCTCATACATAGCATATCAAAAGGTTTGTGGTTGATGATTAGCCCTGAAAAAAAAAGATAAAATTTCCGTTAACTTCTGGACACACTGAGGTTCAAAAGTCAAGAGATGAAATTCAAGACACAAAAGTATTGAAGGCTAAAGGAAAATTTATGCTTAGGTCTGTTTCTGAAACTCATCCTTCCATATCTCCTGATAGATGTGTTCAGTATCTTTCTGATCTGCAGAATGGAAGAGTATGAAAAAAACTGGACTCTGTGGTCCAAACGAGCTTCTACATCACTTTTCTGTAACTGAGAACCATTGGGGAGCTTTATTTCCCACTAACCTTCTTGGAGATGCTGGGCATTACATATTGCCTGGGATGATAAAATTGTCAAGTGAAAAATCCTATTAAACTGAAAAGAAAAAAAATTATTTAATGTAGAAAGAAAACCTAGGAGCAAAGATACCTAGCAAATCATTCATGAGGAAAATCATGAATTTACCACCCTATTCATTTTCTAACCCATTTAAATAGGATTCTAATTGCACAAAACAACTGATTCTGTGCATTAAGTTTCAATTAAATTCATCTGAAATTCAGGATAATGACATTGTTGATGAACAGCCATATTAAAGTTAAAACATAATCTCTCTTGACTCTATTTCTTTTGACAAAATTAAGTTCAAACTACTAATGTGCTCTCAATATGAGGCTGCTTTTATAAATGGCAACAAAGAGTTCAAATGTATGAGCAGAAGCTTTTAGAAAAATCATCATTAACAGTGATTTGCTGTTACCAATATATACAGAAATTATTATGAAGCCTCTTTTTCTCATTATGGTTTTCATTGGGGAATGAGTAGAGAAAATGTGAAATGAATAGCTTATTAATCACATCACAGTAAAGTCACATATTGAAAGTTCATGGGGGTGAGCTCAGAACTTTAATGTGAGACTTTATGTAGATTGAACAAACATTTTACTCTAGCCTGTAGGTTTCAGACAATCTCTGATACCATAAGAGGCTCCGAACACTATTTTCTAGTACAAAGAAAACATTTTTCTCACCTAGGTATTCCATTCTTCTGTCTTTTTGCACCCTTGGGAAAGAACTCATTTGCCCTTCCAGGGTCATGGCTACAAGGATCAGTGTCTCTATACAGTGAGCTTTGTAGACAAGCCTTCTCAGTCTTTGGTGATACTTGGCTCTTTTCATGAGCAGCTACTAGAATGAAATAGTGCTCAGAGCTTGCTGTGTTCAAAGTTAACCAGGTAGACAAGACTGTGGTATTGTTAATTTTGTGACCAAAACTAAGACAAAAGCTATCTGGTTCACATAGTAATCAATGTTCTTTAGAGAAACAGAAGCAATAGGATGGGTGGATGACAGGCAGACCGATGAGGGAGGCTCTTAGGGACAATGATTCACATAATTTTTGAGTCTGAGAAATCCTAACAAATGCTAATTTTTCAAAACTAGAGAACCAAAGAAACCAGTAGAGTGGTTCAATCTCTGTTTGAAACTGCTGGTGTAAGTTTCAGAGTGAAATATCTAGAGAAACGGAGTTCTAATGGTGAAACATGAAATGAACAAGAGCAAAACATTAGATCAGGGCAAGTGTTCTTTCCCCATTTCACAGGTCAAATGTCTATCTTGTCCACAAACACTCATGACTATAAGCAACATAATCATCAGTTATGCAGAAACCCCTTAATCTGGTGGAGTGTACACCTAAATCTAGCCATTGCACACATTGAGAGTGGTGGTATTCAACAAAGTAAGTAGTATTTAGTCAATCTTTTTGAAGTCATGATATGTACATGGAAATGTGAGGTCCTGTGGAGCAGCACAGAATAGATGTAAAATAGAAAATTATGACCTCTAAACCAGATGTAGAGTGTGTATTGTAAGGAAGCTACTTTGGCAGTGATATTGATGAATACAGGCACAAGTTGAGAAAGAGACATGGAAGGCTTCTGTGACAATACCTACCTTAACACCACATCACTTCTCCACACACACACACACACACACAAATGTTACAAGCTAAACAGGAAGCCACCAAAGAGACTTCTTAATTGTGATGTGGATGCTGACATAAACCTCTCCACAATTAATAGCTTCCAGTAGGGGTGTACATGAGGAGAAGGACTCAATTCTCTTTAAGGGAGAGATCAGTGAGAGTTTGACCACACTCCAATGAGTATATAGATAACACAAATTGGTTTTTTAAAATTGTTTTTGTGGGGCGGTCACAAGGACTGGGATGGACATGGAATGACTAGGAAATGAATATGATTTGGGTGTATGCTATGAAATTCTCAAAGAAAATAAAAATATTATCTTTAAAAACCCAACCAACATAGAAAATATGCATGTACACACACATACACATACACACATGCACACAAGAAAACAGGATCCAACTTTTTGCTTCCTCAAAGAAGCATATTTTCATAAAATATAGACACCACCTTACGCTAAAAAGATGGGGGAAACTTATTCCAAGCAAATAGAACTAAGAAACTGTTGTAATATGAGCGGCGGCGGGGCTGCGTCCCCAACACACCAGCCACCTGCTCAGCTAGCTTTTGCCCCGAAATAACAACACACAAACTGTATTCATTTAAACACTGCTTGGCTCATTTCTACCTAGCCTCTTCTAGGCTAACTCTCGCACCTGGACTAGCCCATTTCTTATCATCTGTATAGCACCGGTCTTACCGGGGAGATTCTAGCCTAAGTCCATCCTGGGTCGGAGCTTCATAGCATGCATCTTCCCTGGAGCGGGGAGCATGGCGTCTCTCTCTGAGGCATCTGCTCCCGAGAGGAGAGCTCTCGAGTCTGACCTCACTTCCTCTTCCTCCCAGCGTTTTGTTCTGTTTACTCCTCCCACCTATCTTCTAACCAATGAAATGGGCCAAGGCAGTTCCTTTATTAGCCAATGACCTTCCTCCATCAAGAAACAAATAGGCATAACTATTTTTTGTTTGTTTGTTTTTCGAGACAGGGTTTCTATGTATACCTCTAAAACCTCTCCTGGAACTTACTCTGTAGACAATGGTGACATCAAACAAACAGAGATTTGCCTGCCTTTGCCTCCAAGTACTGGGATTTTTAAGGTGTGTGCCACCACCGCCTAGCTAAGTATAGCAATTCTAATAGCTAATAAAATAGACCAACCAAAATCAATCAGAAGAGATAAAGAAGGTCACTTCATATTCATGAAGAAGATATTAATTCTAAATATACATATACTGAGTTTAATAAGACAAAAATTGGTAGATAAAGACACAGATTACTTCCAAAATATTGATAGCAATTGACTTCAATACCCATTTTCACCAATACATAAGTCATCTAGATAAAAACTAAACAAAGAAAAACTGAAATTAAATGATATCATAAATAAAAATGGACCTCACAGATATAGACAAACTATTCTATCTATATAGAAAAGAATACACCCTCTTTTTAGCAATCCATTTTTTTCTAAAACTAATCACATACTACTACACAAAGAAAATCTCAATAAATATAGAAAAACTGAAATCATGTCTGGTATTTAATGCTCATTGAGATTAAAAAACACATCATTGAATGATGAAAAGGTCACTGAATAAATAAGAAAAAAATCTAGAATTTAATGAATATGGAACATACCACAATATATGGGACTAATGAAATCTGTCTTAAAAGGAAAGTTAACAGTATTAAGTGCCAACATTAAAAATTTGGAAAGATCTTAAATAACTTGATTCACCATAACGCCTTGGACAAACAAAAACAACACCCAAACAATTACCAAGGAAGATAATAAAATCCAAAGCTGCAATTAATTAGATACAAATTTAAAAAAATGAATGAAAAGCCAATTGAATTATATTTTAAAGGTAAACAAAACTGATAAAACATTAGACAAATAACTAAAATAGAGAAAGTCCAAATTAATACAATTAGAGATGAAAAAAAGGCACCACAATAGGTACAAATGAAATTCAGACAATCATGATGACAGGCATTAAAAATCTATTCTTGGTGGGCCATGGTGGTTCATGCCTTTAATCACAGTACTTGGGAGGCAGAGACAGTGGGATCTCTGTGAGTTTGAGGCTAGTCAGTCTAGTCTACAGAGCAAGTTCCAGGACAACCAAGGCTACACAGAAAAACCGTGTTTCAAAAAACAAAAAACTAAAAAATCTATTCTTCACAAAATTAGAAAACGGGAATAGATAAAATTGTAAATTTTATATATATATATATATATATATATATATATATATATATATATATATATGATTCAAAGTATAACCTAGAGGAAATAAATAATATGAATAAATCTATAATCAGCACAGCAATGGCAGCAATGAAACAGCAACAAAAGTCTCTTAACTGAACAGATCAGGACCAGATAAATTCACTGCAGAAAGCTACTAGAAGTTCAAAGACAAAGAAAAACCAATGCTATTCAAACTGTTATGTAAAAAAGAAAAGGGAGGAAGTCATTCAAATCTGAATACCAAAACCTGTGGGACTCCATTATTATGAAAATATCCTTCACATTCTAAAAGACTGAAACTTTTGCTGTACCTCACAACCAGAGTTAATAATATAACTTAAGGTCACTTAAGATTTAAGACTGCAATCCTACTGTGCATTCAGCCTGTTTATTTAAATTACCTTTAAGAGGGTCATGTGAGACTCCTGCCTTACCCGCCTTGTATTTCACATATCAACCATTACAACCAAAGCTAAAGCATAATCTTCCAAGCATGTAAAGTGTATATGTGTGTCTTGATAATGAAGAAAATACCAGCATGGATGTAGGAAAAGGGCATTTTCTACACACTATTGGTGGAAGTGTATACCACTTTATAAATCAATCTGGAGGCTTCACTATAAACTAGAACAAGATTCTCCATATGACTGTTTCTATATATACTTGAAGGACCTTACAGCCTACTACAGATATTCTTGTATATTCATCTTCATTCTTTACCTGTTCAAAATAGATAGGAAATGGAATCAACCTAGATGCCTATCAAGAGATGAATGGAAAAGGAAAATGTCACACATACAAAAAATAATGGAATTTTCTTTGTTTATAAAGTAAAGTAAATTAAGGAAAATTCTAGGCAAATGTATGAAAGGAACTGAAAAATAGTTTTGCTTAGTGAGGCAATTCAGACTAAGAAAGACAAATCCACATGTTCTTTCTTGCAAGCAGATTCTGATTTCAAGAATTTGTGTATTGAGCCTTGGACTTCCCACAGGGCAGGGTACCCTGCCCTCTCTTAAGACTGGAGGAGAAGGTAGGAGGGTAAGTGGGGGAGCCGGAGGGAAATGGGAGGAGGCAAGGAAGTGGGATTTTTTTGAATAAAAAAAAATTAAATAAATAAAAAGAATTTGTGTATTTAACTTCAAATATACATAGAAGCTAGAAAACTAGAAAGGGGCTATTAGGGAGTTTGTTAAGGGAGAAGGAATAGTAGAACATAGGAAAAACCAAAGAATGTAAAATCTTAAATTGGGATGAAGATGGGAGTATGGAGATAATCAAGGAATAGGGAGAAGTTTTGTTTTGTTTTGTTTTGTTTACTTTCCTTTCTGTTGTTGTTGTTTTTTCCAAGACAGGGTTTCTCTGTGTAGCATTGGTGCCTGTCCTTGAGCTAGCTCTTGTAGACCAGGATGTCCTCAAATTCACAGAGGGCCTCATGCCTCTGCCTCCCAAGTGCTGGGATTAAAGGTGTGTGCCACTGCTGTCCAGCTGTAGGGAAAATGCTAACCAAAAGGAAGCATATATAAAAAATCCATATAGAAATCTATTTTGATGTTTTTGAATCTGATTTAACAACTTTTAACATGGGTTAAAGGTTTACATAGGAATGGGGAAAAGAAGTTAGGGAGTGGGTTAACTAAAATAAGGATATATGAAAAAGACTCTTGGAAGTCCACATCTTAGAAGTTAATTACAAACTATAATTAAGAGAGATAACAAGTTCTGATGGAGGTATTTTATATTGGTAGACAATAGTCAAAGAGGATTGTAAGGAATACCTATCTTAGGCTTGATATTCCATTGGGAACAAAATTGCTTGTAACATGAGGGCCTGCTTGTTGGGGTTTCTGTCTTGCCCAGTTCCCACAGCCGGTAAGCTCCAAAGAAAATCACACAGAGAGTCTACATTAGATTATAAACTGATTGGTCCTTTAGTTCAATTTTCGTATTAGCTCTTATAATTTATATAGCCCATTATTCTCATCTATGTTAGCCACATGGCTTGGTACCTTTTTCAGTGGGACAGGTCACATCCTGCTTACTCCGTGATCTGGGCAGGACTGGGAGGAATGGGCTTCCTCCTTCCCAGAATTTTTCTGTTCTCATCACCCTGCTTTACGTCCTGTCTGGTTGACCTGCCTATACTTCTTGCCTGGCCAATCAGCATTTATTTAAAACATGATTGACAGAATACAGACAATCCTCCCGCACCAATTGCTGAAATGCGTTACTAACATATCCAAACCCATTATCTGTCTTTATGATATTTTTTTGGTTCACATATATGAGAAGCATTTTAAGCAGTGAGTTATTACATGTTTAGTGGCTTGTCCAGTTTGTGCAGTGGCCATCAAGAATCCTGAATATGAATCAATTGTCACATGAATATATCTGTTTGCCAAACTCTGCAATATGAGTTATATCTATTTGCCATGATTATTGAGAAGTAGTCCTCAGGGATTTACTCCCAGATGAGGTACAGGTAAAAACTGTGAGCATTTATCACATTGCTTAAAAATTTGGCAAGTAAGTTCTCTTGTTAATCTAAGTTGTTTTCTTTCTTTTTTTTTTTGACATAAAATTTTTGTATCGATTTTATTGAGCTATACATTTTTCTCCACTATCCTCCCTGACTTTCCCCTTCCCTTCAACCTTCTCCCATGGTCCCCATTCTCCCAATTTACTCAGGAGATCTTGTCTTTTCCTACTTCCCATGTAGATTAGATCCACATACATCTTTCTTAGGGTCCTCATTGTTGTCTTGGATCTCTGGGATTGTGATTTGTAAGCTGGTTTTCTTTGCCCAAGTTGTTTTCTTAAACTTATACCTTTTGATGATACAGAGCAAGCTCAACCTGAGATAAAGTGATTAGTCTTATAAGATTCTCAGCTAAAGCCTTACCTTCAGCCAGTGAACCAGGAAGATTTGAATGCACTCTAATATGCCCTACAAAGCATAGCAACTTTCTTTGTTGGATGACATTTTGAATTTGCTAGAATAACATTTTAACTTGCTTATTGCATGTCCTAGTACATGGGACAGTTTCTAGGACTTGAAGAAAATTAAAAATATACTGACTATTAGTATATAGATAAATACCTTATCTGCAAAATGCTGAAACGCTATAGCAACAGCTATATTTGAGCTGAATGGTTCAGTAGCACTACATGTCCTTCAGCACAACATATGCTGCTCTTCCACTGGACGAACCACTTGTAAAAACTAACAGAACCCTTGAAGGGATCTTATGCTAAAACTTTATGGAAAATAAAAGAATGTAGTTGTGTGAACTGCAGCAATGAATCAGCTGACAAAAGATTTTTATCTGGCCTTCAAATTGAACAAACACAATTGTCCAAGAATCACTATTGTGAAATAAGCAATCAATCTGTTGCTTAGTATAAGGAATGTTGACCACAGCAGGTTCCCTGCCATAATACCTCCTAGATTACATCCTACTCTTCCACGCAAAACAAGCTACTGTTTTCAAATAAGGGTTTAACACATTAGATGATCATATGGTTTGCATTTTTCAGTTTCTTTATAAGGTGGATTATGCTGACAGATTTTCATATGTTGAACCATCCCTGCATCTCTGGGATGAAGCTGACTTTATCATGGTGATGATGGTTCTGATGTGTTCTTTGATTCTATTTGCTAATATTGTATTTAGTATTTTTTTGCATCAATGTTCATGAGTGAGATTGGTCTGTAATTCTCTTTCTAAGTAATATCTTTCTGTGGTTTGGTTATCATGGTAATTGTAGCCTCATAAAAAGAGTTTGGCAATGATCCTTCTGTTTCTAAACCATATGATCATCTCATTAGATGCTGAAAAAGCTTTCAACAAAATAAACATCCCTTCGTGATAAAGGTCTTGGAGAGAGCAGGGATACAAGGAACATACCTAAACATAATAAAGGCAATATACAGCAAAACAATAGCTGAGACCAAACTACATGGAGAGCAACTCTCAGCGATTCCACTGAAATCAGGAACAACACAATGTTGTCCATTCTCTCCATATCTATTCAATATAGTTCTTGAGGTCCTAGCTAGAGCAATAAGACACCAAAAGGAGATCAAGAAGATATAAATCGAAAAAGAATTCATCAAATTTTCACTATTTGCTGATGACAGAGTTTCCATAAGTGACCCCAGAAATTCTACTAAGGAACTTCTACAACTCATAAGCACTTTCAGTAATGTAGGAGGATACAAGATTAACTCAAAAAATTAGTAACTCTCCTTTACACAGATGATAAATGGGCTGAGAAAGAAATCAGAAAATCATCACCCTTCACAATAGCCACAAATAGCATAAAATATCTCAGAGTAACTGACAAACAAGTGGAAGACTTGCATGACAAGAACATTAAATCTTTGGAAAAAAATTGAAGAAGACAACAGAAAGTGGAAAGATCTCCCATGCTCATGGGTACGTAGAATTAACGTAGTAAAAATGGCAATCTTACCAAAAGCAATCTACAGATTCAAGGCAATGCCCATCAAAATCCCAGTAAAATTCTTCACAGTCCTCACAGGATTGGTACTCAACTTCATATGGAAAAGCAAAAAACTCAGGATAGCCAAAACAATCCTGTACAATAAAGGAACTTCTGGAAGCATCACAATCCCTGACTTCAAACTCTATTACAGAGCTACAGTACTGAAAACAGACTGGTATTGGCATAAAAACAGACAAGAGGACCAATGGAACCGAATCAAAGGCCCAGATATTAATCCACAGACCTTCAAAAACCTGATTTTTGACAAAGAAGCAAAAATATAAAATGGAAAAAAAGAAAGTACATTTAACAAATGGTGCTGGCATAACTGGATATCAACATGTAGAAGAAAGAAAAGACTCATGTATCACTATGCACAAAACTCAAGTTCAAATGGATCAAAGGCCTCAACATAAAGCCAGTCACACAGAACCTCTTAAAAGAGAAAGTAAAAAGTGTGAATTCAAGTGTGAATGCATTTGCACAGGAGACCACTTCCTAAATATAACCACTGTTTCACAGACACTGAAAGAAACAATTAGTAAATGGAACCTTCTGAAACTGAGAAGCTTCTGTAAAGCAAAGAACACAGTCAACAAGACAAAATGGGAAAAAATCTTCATCAACCCCACAGACAGAGGTTTGGTCTCCAAAATATACAAAGAACTCAAGAAATTGGTCATCAGAAGAACAGATAATCCAATTTCAAAAATGGAGTACAGATCTAAGCAGAGAATTCTCAGCAGAAGAATCTCAAATGGGTAAGAGACACTTAAGGAAATGTTCAACATCCATAGTCATCAGAGAAATGCAAATAAAAACAACTCTGAGATTTCGTCTTACAAACCGTAAGATATCCAAGACTAAAAGCACTAATGACAACTTACGTTGGAGAGGTTGTGGGATAAAGGCAACACTGCTGCATTGCTGGAGGGAATTCAAGCTGGTACAGCCCCTTTGGATATAAGCATGGCAATTTCTCAAAATATTAGGAAACACCCTTCCTTAAGACATAGCAATACCACTTCTGGGTATATACCCAAAGGATATGCAATCGTACCACAAGGACATGTGATCATCTGAGTTCATAGCAGCATTTTTGTCATAGCCAGAACCTGGAAACAACCTATATGACTCTTGATCAAAGAATGGATAAGGAAAATGTGGTACATTTACACAATGGAGTACTACACAGCAGAAAAAATAAAGACATCTTGAAATTTGAGGGCAAATAGATGGATCTAGAAAACATCATATTGTGTGAGGTAACCTAGACCAAAAAAGACAAATATCATATATACTCACTCTTAAGTGGGTTTTAGGCATAAGGCAAAAAAAAAAGCCTATAAATCAAAATCCCAGAGAACCTAGACAATAATAAGGACCCTAAGAAAGAAATTCATAGATGTAGTCTACATGGAAAGTAAAAGAAGATAAAATCTCCTGAGTCAATTTGACTCAGGAGCATGGAGAGCATAGAAGAGGTTGAAGGGGAGGGGAGAGGAAGGGAGGGGAGCAGAGAAAAATGTAGAGCTCAAGAAAATCACTTATAAAAAATGGCTCAAAAATTATGGTAATGTTCTTATTCTCACCCAGTGAGATTAATGAAATCCAATACACTCATTGGCTTACTAAGCTAAACTAGTGGAATTGTTACTTTAGTATATCATCAGTGTTCAGTAGGGGTAAATAGATATATATTCACTTCTTTACAGTAATTGTAATGCGAGAACAGTATATGAATCCTCAGCTTTAAAATCTAGTTCAAATAAACAAATAATTCAGTAAGATAACTTTTAGTTTCACTGTCCTTTACATGACCACCCTGAACTTGATCACATTTGACTCTAAAGTGTACGATTCTTAAACTGTGATGGTTAAACTTGACTGTCAACTTTATAAGAAGGACATTAATAAAGCATATCTCTGTGTTTGGAGTCCTTTGAAGAAATGATTAAGTAATAGCCATTCTGATTATCAGCAGCAATATCCCAAATCCTGGGGCATAGTTGGAATAGAAAGGAAATAAAAGACAACAAATACAGTTTTTCTTTTTGTTTCCTGACTACTGTGCTGAGAGCTGTTTCTTTCTGCAATGCCCTTTCTCCTATGACAGATTGAAATCATTTGCAAATTCAACCCTTTATGTCAAATGTTTATGTGAAATATCACCCCACAATAATACAAAAGCAATTAGTGCATAAAACACTACCACTTCCAAATGCTCCTCAACAATATCTTTACCTTATTTCTAATATATTTACTCAGCAGCCTTTTTAATTCTATTTTTGAAGCTGTAATATACAATTTCTTCTTAAACGTTTTTCATTCATGATTGCGTTTGTTGGTGAACCCCACAAGCACAAAATGAGTAGTATATTTAAGTCAAACATTTGTTGTTAATAAATCAAGAAATTTTAAAACAGTTCTGAAGTATACATATAATAGCTATACTATTTATTAAAGATGAAAGTAGATTTCCATGCTATTGAGATGGATTTGCTTATCATTACATAATGAATTAAAACCATGTGTGAATATTTGTTACTATATAATACGAAGCACCCTTAACTGTTACCACTTTATTTCATGGCCCGAATTTGGGAGAGTAGAGCCTAAATTTAGGCAGACTAAAATCTCAGGCCATAGTTAATTTTATTCAGGGAATCAAACATTCTGATGGCATTCTGAGGGTTAAGCAATGTCATGGGAACAAAGTATATTTCAGCTCAAGTTGCATACAGTCACAAGTTCAAGGTCACATGAGTTTGGTCTGTAAACAGTCACGAGGACAACTCCTGCTTGGAAACCTCATTGTGAATAATGGTGTAGGTTAGATAGTGGGCAATCTAAAGTAAAACCCACTCCTATTGCTATACACTGGAGGAGCATGAAAGCACATTACAAGAAGAAGGAGCCTAGGTTATAAGACTCTTCTCTGGAGTTTTTCACAAGCTCTCAGAAAACTCATACAGCCTCATTTGTGGATGATGTTCTGACGCTTAAGTTTTAGACTTGACCAGTAATTTGATTTTTCTATTATCACTGGTGAGAATGCCATTTTTCATAAATAGATAGTACAAAATGGTACAGACATTTTTAGAGCTATTTCAGAAATTCTTGGAAAGCCTGTTTTAATTACAAGAAAAAAACATTTAAAAATTGTGGTGTTTTGAAAGAAAATGGCTCAAAAATGGAGTGGCACTATTTATTATGTTTGACTTTGTTGGATTAGGTGTGGTCTTGTTAGAGGAAGTGTGTCACTGTGTGGGTGGGCTTTGAGGTCTTTTCCCCAAGCTTCACTCAGTGTAACAGTCAGTCAGCTTCCTGTAGCCTCTGTCAAGATGTAGCAGCTCCAGTACCATGTCTGCCTGCATGATACCATGTTCCCTGTCATGAGGATAATGGAATGAACCTCTGGAACAATAAGCGAGTCACTCCAAATAAATGTTTTCTTTTTAAGAGTTGGAAGGTTCACAGTGTCTCTGCACAGCAATAGTAACCCTAACTAAGACAAACATCTTTTAATGCAATGCAACTCAACTCTTCAAATAACAATTTTTAAAATAAAATATTCTTGTGGTGGAGAAAGATTGTTCTGTAGTCACAAGAACTTGCTGCATTTTCAGAAGGCCTGAGTTCAGTTCCTATTGCTCACACTGGGTGGCTCACAACCATCTGTAAGGAATCTGACTCTCCTTTCTGGCTTCCTCAAGCATCTACAATCAGGTGCATGGACACACATTCACATAAATACATGTAATTTAAAGTCTTAAAAAAATCAAGCATTCTAACTCAATGCAATCAAAAATATATTAACTTGATATTTACATACTGAAGAATGATGGGATAAGAAAATATTTAAAGTTATTGTTTTTTATAATAAAACCACTATCACTGTGTTTCTAAAGGAGTAGAAAACTTTATACAATAAAACTACTGGTATTCAGAGCATACAATAGTTTCAATTCTGAAAAGAGGTATCTCAGGAAACATTTGTTGCGTATAGTACATGATGGCTGCTAAAAAGCTCGTCTGCTCCTTTAAAACAGTATATTTCATATTGGGGAAATCTCACCTTCCCTTTCTTCCATTCAACCCCTCAAACTTATGACTTTTCTTTAAATAAAACTCAACTATCATATTGTACATGACATGAAATGTATTAAATATATACTTAAATATAATGTGTTATATATATAATCAAATATATTTCTGTCTATAATGTTACTTGTAGGCATATTTTCTTTTAGCTGATGATTTGGTATTACATATGCACTTCATACATTCTGTCATAGGAAGACTTCTGTTCTCAGCATTCCTCATGTCAGCAGCTCTTTATATAGGATTGAGTCCTCATGAGCCTTGCTCCCTCCATATTACTCTATCTAGAGTTGTCAACTTTGTTCAACTCATGTTTAGGCAGTCATGCTGGTGACAGTTTATGGTTGTAGCTTCTATACTACTAGAAGACGCAAACTTCCTCTTCTGGCTGTTACAACTTTTCTCTTTCTTCTGTAATGATTCTTAAGCTTTACTTAGGTGCAAGAGTATTGTTGTAGATGTTATCAGTTGGGACTGGGCTCCACAACTCTGTATTTTCATTGTAGTTTTCTGTAATGATATCCATTTGTGCAAAGAGAAGTTTCCCTGATGAGAGGTGAGAACTATAGTTATCTGTATAACATAAATACATCGAATGTAGTTACATATTTTGCTTGTTTAGTAAAATAGTGATTGCAGGGTCTTCAGATCCAAGATTTCATTAGCCACTGGTAGTTGGCCAGGTTTCCAGTATCAGCCATGGCTTCCCTCTTGTTAAATGGGCCTAACTAATTAGAGAGCTGTTGGTCACTGCCAAATTATATATGCTGCTACTGCACTGTTAGGGTATTGTGCCATGTTGGTCATTGTTGTAGCATATCTGGATAGGAATTCTAGTTGCTTCTTTCCTTTGAAAGCTTGCTTGTCCTTGTGATTGTATACTTTATTCAATGATTCTTCTTAACCCTCAAAGTATTTTTTGTCTGATGCTCTGAATAAAGTTGGATTTTCGCATGAGACTTTAGTCTGCTTCAATTTTAGGCTCCACTCTCCCATGTTCACGAAGCTAGAGTGGTAAACATGTACCTCCAAGCTCTTGGGTGAGAGAGAATGTGACATTTTAAAGAACTGAACAAACATTGAATTCTCAGAAACTTTGCAGTCAAGTGAGTCTTGCAAGTAGCAGTGTATTGAAAATACCTTAGCATTCCTGGTACCTTTGAGTTTGGGAGCTTGCTTATATCTTAACTCTTAGAAGACTATTTTAGTTCAGATCTCTTTTACTGAAAAGCAAAAGGAACACCCAGTGCCACAGTATATCTCCCATTTCCTCCTACATAATTTTGTCCTCTGTGTCTCTAACTAGTAAGAATTTATAAAATATTCTGAGAAGTCATGTGGTATTTCAGTGGGTATTTTGTCTCAGCTTCTCTCTAGTTGGATGAAATAGAAAAATTCAGCTGACAATGATCACACTGTCCTCATTTCAAGCACACAAAAAATTAAATATTGTGAAATATGCCAACCAGATTTACTTATGCTCTTAACCACACACAATTAGTGTTACAGTAGAATTTATAAATTGTTAGGAGTGTAACTGATTTTGTGCTACATGTACACACTAACCACCAGAGAAAGAAAGGTCTTACAATTAGTGTTACAGTAGACTTTATAAACTGTTAGGAGTTTAACTGATTTTGTGCTACATGTACACACAACATAGTTAATGTAATGCACAAAAATTAAAATTATAATTGAGGTGTCATACAGTATGTGAAAAGCTTGGATGTTCTGTCTAGAGACAGAGCTAATAACTGTTTATGAAGAACACGGTGAACAAAAGTGCAGTTCTCCATGGGAAGTCTATCTGTGGCCAGGACTCTGCAAAGGCAATATACAGTTATTCTTGGTTATAGGAGTGAACATTACTTAAATGAGACCATAGAGAACAGCTATGTCCGAGATCACATAAGTCTCTGCACATTTTCTCGCTGTGTCAGCCAATCAGAAACCTTGCTGATAAGCAAATTATCTGTTACAGAATAAATGATGCTACTTAGATTAATTCCTCTTACTGGTTTACACAGGCCTACTCTTCTGGTCTATTGTGAAGTCAGTTTGATTTAAAACCTAAAACCAGAAAACTCAAGCTAGGCAACCTTATAAAATTAAATGATATTATACTAGCAGAAAAGGTGGTGTGGCAGTCCCTATGAAATTAGGTTGGTGGGCTTTCCCAAGAGTCACTCCAGAAAATAAACACTGCTATAGTTGTGCCTGTCACTGCTTGTTTGGTACTTCACTCTTCCCAGTAATAGGAGACATTGCACTCTTTACCCTGAAATAGTTAAATTTTCCATCAATCCATGATTCTGGGATTTTTTCCATGTAGACTTTTCACATAGGACTGAAAGGAACTTTATTTGGGCCTACCTGCTCTCCTGTGTCTATTGTTATTGTGAGACTATACCTGGCCTACCCTATTGAGAGTCACAGAAAGTAGCTGTGAATTAGCTCAAGACAAGTTCACCACAGCCAACTTTAAGACCTATAAAGCAAACTAATTTGCAGCAGGCAAATGGAAGTGTACTCATTTGTAAAATGAAGGGGATAACTTGAAACTCTCAACGTTCCTTCCAGTGATAACTAGGGGCCAAAAAACTTTGGGTAACTAGTGATTCATAACTGAAAGGACTCAGATAATTAATGATCTAAAACTGAGGACCACACCAGCTGGTATTGGGGACATGCTGATGATAATTTATCTTCAGTGATGCCTGCATGAAGGTGCTCAGCTATGAAAGAAGGGCCTAAAAAGCCTGTGTCACAAACTATCTTGAGAGTTCCCCAATAGCACGTGTTTTTCTCAGGCTTTGATTCTGAGATGGAGTTTTTCCCATAGCATAGATTGGACTTGAACTTAAATCATCCTGCCTCAGCCTGTTGTGTGATTTTCCTGGGAAGATGCAACAGGCACACCTACCACACCCACTCACATCATGCACACACCCACCATACCTATTCATCCCAGAAAAAGAACTCACAACAGACCAATGTATACAATTTGATGAACCAATGAGATTTTTTTTGGAACCAATGCATTTTTATGGAAGTTTTTAAGGAATGAGTGAGGAGTTCCTTATGAGAAAGTGAGATATCTCAAAAGCAGCCATATAATCAAAAAGCTGAAATACTGAAGCCCTCTGCACAGTTTACAGGCAGATAATCCTGAGATGCTCTCCTTTGCATCTTGGTTGGTCAAAGTCTCCTTGCCAAGGATCTCTTTACCTATGAAGCTGATAAGGGGCCTTTGAGAATAATCCCAGTTTCTGCTTTCCCAGACATATGGCTTTCTGTCTACCTTTGGAGTTTCATGAGCAGCACTTTCCCTCCTGGAGGGCATGTTTCAATTTAGAGGAAACAGACAACAGTCTCTCAAGGGTTGAGATCAGGCGTATGAAGCACCATACCTGCCCCAAAGCTCATTTATCTACTGGCTTAAACATGGACAAATAAGCCAAGACAGAAGACAGGACAGGAGAAAACAGATTTTAATTTTTAAATACTAGTACATTTCCAGGCTGTTTTGCAAAGAAAAATCATTACATTAGTTCAAAACTATGCATTTAAGTATATTTATTTAAATTCTAAATTTTACAAACACATAATGAGAGAAATATATATTTTATAAATATCTATTCAGAACAGGAATTGTGAAGTGTTCAAAATATCATACTCAGATTTTTCCTCTGTAAATATATAAAATTCCCATAGACTTCATATGAATTCCTCTTCAAGAGCAAAAATTTTCCTCTTACAAAGGCCAACTCAGTTTTTAGACACAATCAAAAGTAATAATATAAAAATGGAAACATTCTGTACAGGGGAATACAGATAGCACATAGGTAAATCCCATTACCATTCATGCCATTTGTGTTTTAAAAATGCTTTATAAAAACGGCCACTTAAAACAAATATGAGAGTCTTTCCCTGACTGTGGAAAACACATAAATTATCACCCTCCCTCTTGGGTGATGAGGCTCCCACTAAAAGGAGCTGGGGAAGAGGAGCCTCCATATATGTTCCCTGAGGAGGGACCTGAGCCACAGAGAGGTAACCCCTCTTCTCTGGCATGAATTCTATCTAGTAGGCCATTCACTGTTATTTCCTTTCATTTAGGAATATTCTTTGGGGTCAAATATATGTCTGAGGGAGTGATCAGATACAGAATCAATGTCTTCCTTGTTGTTTGGCAACCAAAACTCTGGAAGCCTTATTATCTGTTACTAATGCCAGAGAAACACCCAGTCACCCGTCTCAGTGCATACCCAAGAGTGTCCCTCTGTCTTCCCTCTTCAGGTCTGAGCTGCTCTGAGCTCTCTCTGCTGCAGTAGTTTATCAACTACTGTCTCTTCTGACACTTCTTCTGGAAAGAACTCTTCAGGAAAGTGCGATATACAGGGTCATCCACATACTCATTCTTAAGTCTGGAGCTCAGCACTCTTTGCCTCTTTCTCTCACCTTGGATTACATCTGTCCCATAAAATGTGTCTTCAAATCGCATGTCAGAGGCTGTGGACTAAACGCAAAAGTATATTATTACTGACTACAGAAACACTGGACACAGATCTGGTTCTGTCAGCTGAGGTCGGATCTGTCATAGGGTAGAAGGAAACATACTCATAGATTTTTATTCTTGCTCAACAGCTCGTTCTCATACAGGCCATATGGCATAGATTTATGACTCCATTTAGTCTTAATTTCTCTACCCTCAAGGTGCTTTCCCAAACAAAAACAAAATTAAAGTCTCATTTTGTATTGGCTGTAAATGAAAACTCCTAAAAGAAAGCTAGGTCTCTAGACACTGATGGACTGATCAGAATTTAAATAATAACTGCGGAGATATTAGAACGCTGCAGGCCTAAAGGCCAATCACTTGTTGTAGCCTTTTAGAACAGGCACACCTTGCCCCTTGTGTTGAAAGTAATATCTTGCAACTCACAGATTAAAACTTTAGGAAATATATTAACTTAGCACACCACTAGCTCCCACCAATCCAAAAGCTAACTATGACATCAGATAGCATCTTGGACCTATAGCAAAGCTTCTTCCATCTTGCTACATACTTCTCTTACGTACCCATGTTATTTTAAACTTGCCCATAACTTTTATGTATTCTGAAAAACCATAAAACTCCATGAAGCTGGTTCCATGATGTAATATGGAATTTTAGTTACACTAAATCTATATTCTGAGTCATGACCAAGCAAGGTTGCTCCAGAATAATCTGTAATTTCCTTTAGAATGGGAGTTGTAGGTTTTACATTGCTTTTTTAGTCTTAATCTCTACTTGGCTTCTGCCCAAACATTTTTTTTTGGTGGGGAGGTCAACAGTCATTCTTAATTAATTCTGAATTCTATTTCTTTCTTTCTTCCTTCCTTTCTTTTTTATTAAGATTTATTTATTGCACATACAGTATTCTCCATGCAGGCATGCTTGCATGCCAGAAGACATCATATCTCATTATAGATGGTTATGAGCTATCATGTGGTTGGCTGGGAATTGAACTCAGAACCTCTGGAAGAATAGGCAGTGCTCTTAACCCCTGAGCCAGTCTCTCCAGCCCCTGAATTCTATTTCTTGTTCCTTTGTCCCCTCCCTACTTTCTTGAAGCTAGTGTGGGTAATCTTTAGTTTCTAATTCCTATAGCAGTTTTCTGTTGCTTAGCTACCTCACTGGCCACCTGTTTGCTCATTTTTGATGTTCCAGGGTTGTACTGTCTTAACTATCTATTCACCTGGGGGCTCTGCACTATAGTCTTTGCTTCAGCACCTGCACCTACTACAATACAAAGATGATGATTGTTTTTCTCACTGACTTAGATCTCTTGCATCAGGACCTACGAGAACCCTGCAAAGTATGCATTTCAGACCGTCTGCTTCAGGTGCTCTCTATATAGTCTGTATAAAATAGAACTCAAAAAGTTCTTCCACCATCATTGCCCTTCTTAAATTTCCTAAATGCGAATACCATGCTCATCTGTCCAGTTATCCGTCAAAAATTTAATGGCACTGTGGATCCCTCTTATCCCTATCCAGTCAGGAGGTCTCTTCTATATATCTGAAGCAGTCATGATTCTGCATGCAGGATCTTCACTTTCTTCTTCTGAATCACTGCAATAAATGTAGCAGTCCCAATCTATCTCCCATTAAACCACTAGAAAAAAAAGCTTTCGAAAAACACTAGTTAAATGATTACAGAGGGGGTACCTGTATGTAATCGTTTCATTTTTTACCTATCCTCAAAACAATTTGCACATTCCTAAGGCCAGACTTTTACAACCTAACAAATCCTACTTCCTTCTCTGAAAAGATTAAAATTTACATTCTGGGCCTCATTTTACTGGCACTGGGTCTGGGATACTTTTCCTTCCATAGAAGAGTCTCTGCTACGCGAAAGCTGGAAGTTCCTGTGAAAATGAATGCAGGGATAGGCAACATTCATCCCACCACGTGTTCCTTAAGGGTAAAGGATATTAACAACTATAAATCAAATGTTGTATGTACCAATACAAAGTAATAGGTGTGAAACTTACCTACTGCTTGGTAAGTGCTTAGTGAAAAGTATAGGTTATCGCTGAGATACTCAGGTAAAGACCAAACCTAGAGTCTATACTAAAACACCAATTTTAGTTCCTGATTCAATACTGTTTTGGCATCTAGAATATGTTTTCCACTGGTTCAAGTCAGGCGTATGATTTTTTCTAAAGATAGCAACACACATATCTTATGTTGGTAACAAAGTAGACAGACTCTTAGGAGTTGAAAACAAAAAGGTCCATTGTGAAAACAATGACAAGAAAAAGAACTGAGCAGACATGAGGAAGCCTGGAAACTGGAAATGGTTCAGGTTGGCAGCTGTGTATATTTTCTGCCCACCATCTCATGAAGCAGTTATACAGAGTGCCAGACTATCTATAGGTTCCATAGAAAGTACCATATTTCACTTGGGAAGGAAATTTAGAAGTTTTGCATTGGTTGTCTTTCTGTCATCAGGAGGAAACATTGTTTTAGTAACTCTTGGAAAGCACTTCCTCTGACTTATATTTCACTTTTATAAGTGTTGATGTAATCAAATGAGGAAATAAAGCATCTACTGCCACTGTGCAGAAACAGCAGAAGTCAGCCTCTTAAACACAATAGTAAAGTCAATTTACCAGGAGGTCTAGTTAGTTATGCAATGGTTACCATGGTTACTTTATGAGACAATAAAAGGTAATGGGCTGTTTCTGAAGACAGTAGAAAACAATCCAGTACTGTCATTAGTGGCTGGCTGACTCTCTTAAAACATATCCCTCCAAGCCAGAAGAATTCGAGGGAGAAAAAGTCACTAAAAAGTCACTCTCAATGATAACAGCTGCTTATCTATCAATCTTCGTCAAGCCAAAAATATTCTCTAACCATAAAATATCTTCTATCAATGAGCTTTCCAATAAGATTTGACTCCCCAGGTGGAAAAGTATATCAGTCGAGGGGGAGAGAGCCTATTGTTCTTTTTTTAAATTAAAATATTCTCATTTTAATGAGTGTGCAGGTCTCCCATTGGGTAAACAGCAGTACTGTCAATGTCTCTTCTCTTAACCTGAATTTATTTTTTATTTTTTTTAATTAAAAATTCCCTCCCCCTCCCCCCACTCCTGAATTTTTAAAGTCCTTCCTCTGGAAGTGCTGCTGAAAGAGAACTCACCTGCTTTGGGTTCCCTGTCATCAGGATCTCACCCAACAAAAGAAGAAGAAAATACTCAATTTTCCACTTATAAAACCCCTTGGTTTTCCAAAATAACTAACTAACCTATCCTAACTCTGTCACTGTACTGTAAGAGGACATAATCATAAGAATGGATGAAAGAGAGTTAAATTTACTTAGAAAAAATAACTTCTCTATTACAATTTATCATTTCAGGAAGGATACAGATAAGAGTCTAAATGAGTAAAATAGACTTCATTTTGGGCTATAATACAATAGTATGGAACCTACAGTATTATAAAACACATATTTTAAAAAATCAGACTATAAGCCATCCATGTTTACTTATTTAGTGGCATGCAGTGGACTTGAAAGTATACCCAAGTGTGTGTGTGTGTGTGTGTGTGTGTATTTATTATACCTCTTTTAGTTTTCTAACTACTAATATTCTGGCTTTGCTTTGTTGTTTTCCAAGTGAGAGCTTAGAAAGAAGCATCACTGAGCATGAGACACAGAACTTCAACAATACATGATAAGGTTACTAGACACCATTAGCTAATGCTGACTCTCTTAAATCTACTGCTGAATACTTCCTTTTAACATAGTTCCCACTAAGAGTGAATACCTTCATATTTGTTTGTTCCCAGAGGGACAAAGGACAAGTTTAATAACCATAATTGTGTGTCAATAAATTTTAACACAAAGAACTGTTTGTTTGTTTGTTTGATTTCATTAGAAGAAAAAATAAGCCATGTGCGCACTGGTTTTCCTCTTTCTGTCTAAGCGGAGACTTGCATTCAACAGGTTACAACAAGGGAAAAATTACTTAGGCTTTCTTCAAAATTAATCAAAATCCCAAGGTTGATTTCTTCTGGAATTGGGAAAGCATAGAGGGCATGGGGACTTCATTGGGGGTCCCAAAGTAGCAATTGTCATTAGCACTTACAAAGCGAGCCTTTACCCTTTTGGGTAACTCTTCATCTAAAGTGTATATGTCTTCTCTCTTCATTGCTATCTGGGATCCATCTTCAAATTCAACCTAAAGAAACATAAGGCATTGTGTTATTTAGGAAAACCAAGAGTACTGACCTTTTCTCAGGAGTTTCAATTAAATATGAAAAAAAAGGAGTAAAGGACTGTAACAGAGCAAATACAGAACCAGCCAGAGTCAGGGAAGTTGGAAAAGCATTTTTTCTTATCCAACTAATATTAAACAGGATAGACTTGAAATATGAGCTATGAAATCTTTATCATCCCCAAACCTAAAGAAGAAAATATGAGGGCTGATCAGATGATTTCTGAGAAATAAACAAAAACCAAACCAAACTAAACCAGACCAAAAACCTCCCCACAATCAGTAAAAGGTACTAGTGAATAGACTGCCTCATAACAAATAAAAATGCTCAGTAAATAATTAAGAATTGTTCAATATTCTGAGGTATAAGAAAGCAGAAATTCAAACAACTCTGAGATTCTTGTTTAATTGGAATGGTTATTAGCAGCAAACAAACAAACAAACAAAAAAAAAGAAGTGCTGGTGCGGATGTGGCGAATGTAAAACCCTTATATTCTGCAGGTAGAACTCTAAACTGCTACAGCTACTTTGGAAAGCAGTATAGAGGTTTCTTCCAAATCTAAAAACAGAACTATCATATGGTCTATCACACCATTCCTGAGTGCATCTCTGAAAGACTAAGTCAACATTCCACAGAGATACTTGCACATCCATGTTTGTGAACCATTCAAAATAGTGATGAAATGGAACCACATTAGATATATACCAGTAAACAAAAAAAAGGGGGTAAGCACATAAAAAGGAATTTATTCATTATAAACAAAGTAAAATTGTGTCATTTCTGGGAGAATGGGTGAAACTGGACATTATTGTGTTAAACGAAGAAACCCAGACTCAGGCAGACAAATATTGAATATCCAATAATATTTAAAATAATATTTAAAAATAAATTTAAATTTATTTTTGTTTGGTGTATGTGTGTGTTGATAAAGCTGAAAGGGAACTATAAGAGATAATGAGGGTATCTTAAAGGAATGGGAGAATGGGGGAGAAAGGGTAAAAAATTAAGATATAAGATCAGAAGAAGGTTCTTTGGTGGATGTAGGGGGAAAAAAGCAGAAGACAGGGATAGGGGAGCAAGTAAGAACAAAATGGCATGTTTCCATAAAGTGGCAAAATGAATCCATTACTTTGCATGCTAACTTTATATTGAGGTCTTTGTGCATGGTGCATAGATATGGGTCTATTTTCATTCTTCTACATGTTGATATCCAGTTATGCCAGCACCATTTGTTAAATATGCTTTCTTTTTTCCATTTGATATTTTTTGCTTCTTTGTCAAAAATCAGGTGTTCGAAGGTATGTGGATTAATATCTGGGTCTTCTATTTAGTTCCATTGGTCCTCCTGTCTGTTCTTATGCCAATACCAGGCTGTTTTCAGTACTGTAGCTCTGTAGTAGAGTTTGAAGTCAAGGATTGTGATGCCTCCAGAAGTTCTTTTATTGTACAGGAATGTTTTGGCTATTTTGGGTTTTTTGCTTTTCCAGATGAAGTTGAGTACCTTTCTTTCAAAGTCTGTGAAGAATTTTGCTGAGATTTTGATGGGCATTGCATTGAATCTGTAGATTGCTTTTGGTAAGATTGCCATTTTTACTATGTTAATTCTACCTACCCAAGAGCATGGGAGATCTTTCCACTTTCTGTTGTCTTCTTCAATTTCTTTCTTTAAAGATTTAAAGTTCTTGTCATACAGGTCTTCCGCTTGTTTGGTTAGAGTTACTCTGAAATATTGTATGCTATTTGTGGCTATTGTGAAGGGTATCATTTTTCTGATTTCTTCCCCAGCCCTTTTATCATCTCTGTACAGGAGGGCTACTGGTTTCTTTGAGTTAGTCTTGTATCCTGCTACATTACTGAAAATGTTTATGAGACGTAGAAGTTTCTTGGTAGATTTTTTTGGGACTTCTTATGTAAACTATCATATCAAAGTAAATAGTGAGAATTTGACTTCTTTTCCGATTTGTATCCCCTTGATCTCCTTTTGGTGTCTTACAGCTTTAGCTAGGACCTCAAGAACTATGTTGAATAGATACTAAGAAAATGGACAACCTTGTCTTGTTCCTGATTTCAGTGGAATCTCTAGGAGTTTCTCTCCATTTAATTTGATGTTGGCTGCTGTATATTGCATTTTTTATGTTTAGGCATGTTCCTTGTATCCCTGCTCTCTCCAAGACCTTTATCATGAAGTGATGTTGTATTTTGTCACAAGCACTTTCGGCATCTAATGAGATGATCGTATGGTTTTTATTTTTCAGTTTGTTAATATGGTGGATTACATTGACAAATTTTCGTATGTTGAACTATCCCTGCATCTGTGGGATGAAGCCAACTTGACTATGGTGGATGATTCTGATGTGTTCTTGGATTTGATTTGCCGGTATTTTATAGAATTTTTGTATCAATGTTCATGAGTGAGATTGGTCTGTAATTCTCTTTCTTAGTAATGAAAAGCTTCTGTAAAGCAAAAGACACAGTCAGCAAGACCAAACGACAGCCTACAGAATGTGAAAAGATCTTCACTAACCCCACATCAGACAAAGTTCTGATCTCCAAAATATACAAAGAACTCAAGAAATGTGTCATCAAAAGAACACATAATCCAATAAAAAAAAATGAGTGCAGACCTTAACAGAGAACTCTCAACAGAGGAATCTAAGATGGCTGAAAGACAATTTAAGGACATGTTCAACATCTTTAGTCATCAGAGAAATGCAAATCAAAACAACTCTGAGATTCCATCTTACTCCTGTAAGAATGGCCAAGATCAAAAACAGATGACAACTTATGTTGGAGAGATTGTGGGGGAAAGGAAACACCCCTGCATTGCTGGTGGGAATGCAAACTGTTACAGCCGCTTTGGATGTCACTGTGGTGATTTCTCAGAAAATTAGGAAACAACTTTCCTCAAGACCCAGTAATATCACTTTTGGGTATATAGCCAAAAGATGCTCAATCATGCCACAAGGACATGTGCTCAACTATGTTCATAGCAGCTTTGTTTGCCATAGCCAGAACCTGGAAACAACCTAAATGCCCCTTGACCGAATAACGGAAAATGTGGTACATTTATACAATGGAGTACTACACAGCAGAAAATATAACAAAACATCTTGAATTCTGCAGGAAAATGGATGGAGCTAGATAACATTATTTTGAGTGAGGTAATTCAGACGCAGAAAGACAATTATCACATATACTCACTCATAGGTGGTTTTTAAACATAAAGCAAAGAAAACCAGCCTACCAACCACAATCCCAGAGAACGAGACTTACATAGATTTAATCCACATGGGAAGTAGAAAAAGACAAGATCTCCTGAGTAAATTGAGAGCATGGGGTCTTTGAGAGAGGGTTAAATGGGGAGGGGAGAGGCAGGGAAGGGAGCAGAGAAAAATGTAGAGTTCAATAAAAAAAAAATCAATAAAAAAAAAGTAATTTTAAAACAGAAGTTAAGAGTTAATACTCTATAAGAACATAAAGCTATTTATCTGGGAAAATTACTGCATAATAACAAAAAGCATCACTTCTTCCTCAGAGCTGAGACATTCTCCCTGAGTCATTCACTCTGCACATTGTCCTGCTGTGGTTCTCTGTTGTCATCTACTGCAAGAAGCTTCTCTGATTAGGATCAATGACACTCTGCTTGATGGGTTTAATGTCATTAGGAGTCATTTTATTACTATGTTCCTTAGTAGAATAATAGAAGCAGGTCTTCCCCCTATGTCCATGATCTGTCTAGGCTCAGGTTTTTGGTATTTTAGTAGTGCCAGGTATGGGTTCCATCTCATGGAGCAGACGTTAAATCAAATCAAAAGGTGATCAGTTTCTCCTAAAACATTTGTGTCATTATTGCACCAGAATACGTTGCAGACAGGTTGATGTAAGTCACAGGGTTTATAGTTGGATGATATTCACGATTACTTTTCTCCTCTGGTAGTGTAAAGAGTACTTCCCAGTACTATGAATGCTATTCAGTAGGGGTGAAGCTTCTAGTTGAGTATTGACTTTATTTTTTCATGTTTAGCAATAGGGTCTTATTATCAGGTTGCAAAAAATAACCAATAGCTCTCTTTGGCAATAGCCTGTCATATTAGTGTGTGTCAGGTGTCTACAAGTTGCCTTTGGCCAATGACTCAATAAGATGTAACCAATTTCTGGTAGTGGATGTTCTACTTGGTGAAAGATGTCTTTATTTGGTTGTTTTACATGTCTAGTTGGAGCACTGTCTTCATTACAAGATTTTTGTCTCCATTTTGCACACACACACACACACATTCACAAATACAAAAGTATCTAAAATAGCATATTTCCATATAGGTTTTAAAAAGGATTCCCCTCCTACATTCCCTCGTTTACCCTGCCCTCTATAACCCATTTACTCCTCTAATTATATTTACTCCGATATCTCTTTGGAACATGTATTCTATTTCTAATTCCTGGAGAGATTCTTTCCTTCTCCCAGATGCTTATGAGGAACCTAACTTCTGTGGTTATTAGAATACCAAAATCTTAAAAGCTAACATCCACATGTAAGAGAAAACATGTGATCTGGATCATGGTACTCAAAATCTGGGATGATTATTTCCAGCTTCATCCATTTACCTACATTTTTGTCTTTAGGTGAGAGTGGGATACTAATGTCATCCATAACACTGTGTTGGATTCACATGTGATTTCAGCTATATACTGTTTCTTTTAGGAACTTGGATACTCTTGGTTTGGTGCATAAATGTTTAGAATTACAATATCTTCTTGGTGGATTATTCCCGTGATAAGTATATAATGTTCTCTCCATCTCTTTAGTTTTTGTTTTACGTCTTTAAAGTTTTATATGTTTGACATCTTGACTTCAGGACATGAGGATCTCTCTGGTTATTTGCTCTGGGAGTTCTAAGTAGATGGGCATTTCTCAAGCTTTAGTAAATTTGCTGCTACAATTCAAAGAATGAGTATGCACAATTTTTATCACAGTTCCTTCTGCTTCTCTGGAGATTATTAGGTTTGGCACTCTGAACATATGCCAGAGTTCTTGGATGTCAGGATAATGTTCTTTCCTTTTTCTTGCTTTTTGATTTAACAGAAGCCTGGATGTCATAATATCTCACTTTGTCCTTTATTGTGATAGTCATTCTTTTGCTTGGTTTTGCATGTGAATGATATCCATTATATTTTATATTTGATCAGCACACTCTTTTCTTGCATTTCTTTTTGACTTTTTTCCCTTGAACTTTTCTTCTCAATTGCATACCTTTGTCCACTTTCAAGTTTCTTATCTAGGTCCTGAATTGGTTTTCTTAAGTTTTCTACATGGTCATTTAACCTTTATAAAAGTAGGACACTGAGCCAGATAGTGGTGGTACACACCATCTCAGCACTTGGGAGACAGAGGCAGGTAGATCTCTGTGAGTTTGAGGGCAACCTGGTCAACAAAGCAAGTTCCAGTACAGATATAGAGAGTGGTTACACAGAGAAACCCATCTTGAAAAACCAAAAAGTAGGACCCTGAAATCATTTCTAGCATTTCAGCTATCCCATTATCTATGGTTCTTTTTTTTTTTGACACTGATGTGTGGTAAACTTGTGAGATGTCATAGTGACCTATTTTGATGTTGCCTTTTGTGCCTCTAGTCTTTATTTTCCCTTTCTTTCATTCTTTCTGTTTGTTTCACGTAAGTCTTCATGTGGGTTGTGGTCTGTCTATCTATCCATCTATCTATCCATCTATCTATCTATCTATCTATCTATCTATCTATCTATCTATCTATCTATCTATCTATCTATCTATCCTTGCTGGCTTATGTTCCTCTCTCCTATTTGGGAGAAACCTGACTATAGCTAACAGAAGAAAAAATAATAAGTGTTTAGCAATCTCATGCAGTAAAAGACAACTATGTACTTTACTTATGTCCAGTAAGGTTCTGACATAGAAGCATTAGGGCAATGTGCCAATGTGTGTTCCTGTAAAACACTAGCTAATTTAACTTTTTATCTTATAGAATTCCTGTCTAAGAATATTTGCATGGGTTGGAGAGACTAGGCCAGGTTTAATGACTTCTTGTGTTCCCTTGTGAGACTGGTTGTGGGAAAATGTAACTATGCTCTCTCTATATCCTCCAGGCCAGTCATTCGAGGGTATTGGTAGAGAATCGGAGCAAAAGGATCCTGTGCGGCACTTCAGTCACATTTTCCACGGCCTCTGCCAGCTTTCCAATTCATGTTAAGAAGTTTTTATAACTATTATTAAGTTTCCAAATTCAAATAGTCCTCACTATATAGCATGTAAACCTCATTAGTATGTGAAAACATAGTATCTTTTTTATTATTTTCATTGAGTTATACATATTTTTCTCCACTCCCTTCCCTTCCTCTCCCCTCCCCTTCTGTCCTCTCCCATGATCCCCACTCTCTCAATTTACTCAGGATATCTTGTCTTTTTCTACTTCCCATGTATGTCTCTTTTGGGGCCCTCGTTGTTGTCTAGGCTCTCTGGGATTGTGAATGAATCTTTTCATTTACACATTTGAGAGCATAGCTATAACTACCTGTGATTACTTTCTGATGGAGGAGGGTCATCTTTCTATCTGTTGCTTTCATTGGTTAAGTAATAAAGAAAACTGCTTGGTCCTCTGATAGGGTAGAATTTAGATAGGCGGAGTAAACAGAACAGAATGCTGGGAGAAAGAAGCCGAGTGAGTTGCCATGATTCTCCCACTCCAGACAGACGCAGGTTAAGATCTTCCCTGGTAAGCCACCTCGTGGGCTACACAGAATATTCGAAATGGGTTAGATCAATATGTAAGAGCTAGCCAATAAGAGGCTGGAAGTAATGGGCCAGGCAGTATTTAAAAGAATACAGTTTCCATGTAATTATTTCGGTTATAAAGCTAGCCGAGCTGGTGGCTGGGAGCTCAGGTGCCAGGAACGTAGCCCGCCGCCCTTATTACAACAACTTTCCTTTGTTTTAAGTAATTTGAACATTCTATGTGAGAAAGACAGTTTTACTAAAACAACGTCCTCGACTAAAACACTGTCCTCAACTAAAACACTGTCCTCGACTGTCCAGGTCTCAAGTATGCAGAAGCAAAACTGTATTCCATGTATGGACATCTGATTTCTCTTGCTACAATAAAGACAATAGTAATTTCTGATTCTTCTTTTGGTTACCAGCTGCATGTTCTTATAAAATACAAAAAAGGTTTCTTTTTCTTTAAAAATAATTAAAATATCTTCCCCATGCCTTTACGTCCCCTTATTTACAGACTGAGAATCAATAAAATCTATTTTACAGAAGAACTACTGTTCAGGGCAAAAATACACCCACAAACATTTACATACACACAAAGAGACATACATACATATATGCATGCATACATAGAAACACATACATATATATTCAAGATACACACACAAATATACATATATACATACATACACAGACACAAATATACACAGGCACACACAGACATATATACTCAGAAACAGACAAGGACACAAACACACAGATATAAAGACATACATACAACCACAAAGATATACACAGGCTGGCGTTGAACTCACAGAAATCATTACCTGCCTCAGCCTCCCAAGTGCTGGGATTAAAGGCATGCACCACCAAACCTGGTTAAATGTGTAGTCCAGGCTGGCCTCAAACTCATGATCCTCCCTGCTTCCACCTCCTTCAGCAAATCCTACTGGCCTGTGCTACCACGACTGGCTGGGTGGTGGTGGTGCACACTTAATCGCAGCACTTGGGAGGGAGAGGCGGGGAGGCAGGCAGATCTCTGTGAGTCTGAGGACAGCCTGGTCTACAGAGCAAGTTCCAGGACAGGCTCCAAAGCTATGGAGAGAAATCCAGTCTCAAATAGCAAAAAAGAAAAAAGAAAAGATATATATATATATATATATATATATATATATATATATATATATATACATACATACACAGGAACACACAGAAATACCCAAATATACACAGAGATTAAATACACACACATAGACACATCCACAAACACCCACAAATATACACATAAATACATACATTCACACATACACACAAAGATTTAGCATATTTTGCACTGTGCTCCAGGTATATCTTTCTATACATTTTATTGAATTTCTTATTCAATGGTAAAGGTGAAAGACAGAAAGTAAAAAGTGATCTCAAAAGGCCACTTGGCTTAATGAGGAATTCTATACTACTTGTAGTTAAATAGAAAATTTTAATACCAGCTTTAACTTTCATTGAGTGTGTGTGTATATATATATATATATATATATATATATATATATATATATATATATATATATATATCCACAGTTTTATATTGCTGGGCTAACACACTGATTACTAATTCACCTGGATTTTAAAATGTGATAATTTTATGTAGCAACCAGTTTTGTTACAGAGCTTCAATATTGCTCTTATGAAATGTGACATTTTGTTCTCATTTATAAATTAGCTTTTCTCTAGGAATCTCCTGTATTTTCTAATCCAGGTGTGAGGTTTACTTAATTATGAACAGTATGATACACTTAAGCCATTGCTGAGAGCTTTAGGTGGCAATGGCTTTACCAGAGGCCACTAAGAATACAAGTAGATGACAAATGCTATCCATAAGGTCAACCCACCAGGTGAACAACTACATCATGGAGAGAATCTCGGGAAACAAGGCTTACGAGACCATTACCTATGCATAACTTTGTTTCTGTAACTTTTCTCATGTGGCACTATAAACAGCTATGGGTATTTTCCCCACTGCTTGTATGTTTATCTCATGAAAAAATTTCTATCTGCTGGGTGTAGGGGAGTGAGAGTGTTACAGCTGTGGAGCAGCAAAGATATCCTGACTTATCAGGAAGCCAGGCTACCTAGAGTCTCAATAGGAGAGCTCTGGAGGCTGGAGCCAGAATAGGGCAGCTCAGCTCTGGAGGATAGAGCCACAAAAGGACAGCTCTACCCTGGAGGCAAGGTGTCCTGACTTATTGGCAAGTCAGGCTACCTGAAGCTAGGGTGTGGTGGTGGGGGATGGTCTTGCCATAGGATATAGCAATCTTGATCTTCTCCTGGATAGTTGCTACAGCTGAGCCCTTCTCTGTTCACTTAAGGGCTTCTTTTCTGGTCCAAGATATTACTTCTTTGCTAACACTCTGCTAAACGGCAAGCCCCTGCAGAAATGTAGCAATCTCCTCTGGCTCTGGAAAAAGTTATTAGTTTTCCTGCTCAGCCCCACTTAGGGAGCATGTCAGCAAGATTTTTCTTTCACTGGCTCTGATTCTAGGGACAAAGTGTGTTTCTTTGGCACTGGTTTCAGAGTCAGGGCATGTTTTTTCGGTCCTGAGTTTAGGGCTAAAGGTGTTTCTTTCCCTGGCTCTCAGATCCAGGGTGTGTTTCTTTCAATGGCTCTGGGTTCAAAGTCAGGGTGCTGAGTGATTGGCTGGTTTTCTGCTCCAGTTGGCCCTTTAACCCTACACGGGGCATACATATGGCTGTGGATGTTCAAGAAGATGATTTCTGCTTAACTATACAATCCTGATGAATAGAAATAATAGTAGGGTATTTTTCATTACTCAGATGGACATAGGAAAGTAATAGAATTCTCGGTCACAAAGACAGATAATTTTAGACTTCATGACAAATTCAAAGTAAACTGGTTGCTCCTGGAGATGAATACATAAGGACACATTCCCAGGTGTTTATTGCATGAAACAGCTTTAGTAGACATAACTTTTTCAGTAATGGATTTTCTGCACATACTCCTAACCTCAAGGTTTAGTCAACCAACTGTTTCTTGTTTAAGTCCTGAATGTCAATGTCACTTTCTGTCTGGGAACCCTGACCACTCAGAGTTATGTACTTACTTTATTCACACACCCAGTCAGCGTGAACTCCCTAGCCTGAGAGAAACTGTGTGATCAGTTTGGCTGTTACTTATTTACTCCAGAAATGCTGTGTGACCCTGAAAATGTGATTCATATTTGTACAGAGGCTTTGCTGTAGAGCGAGAAGTAGGAGAGAAATATGAGACGTGTGTGTGTGTGTGTGTGTGTGTGTGTGTGTGTGTGTGTGTGTGTGTGTATGCCCCTACGCTGAGAGGGAGACACAGCTGAAGGTGCAGAAGGAGAAGCATGAGAGGTAGAGAGAGAAGTGTTTTGTAGCTGTGCTCTATCTTCTGGTACCCTGCGTGTTGCATTGTACTCCTCTATTTATGCCCTTGCCCCTTATCAGTTTGTTAACTTCCTTCTATACTCAACTGGTATCTTATTATTATTAAGCTGCACTTCAACATATCGGGTTTGAATCTTCTAGTTCTGCCACCCTGTTTTTTACTATACCATTTACATGAGAATATTGATTTGTGACACAGTGTTACTGAAATCTGTTGCTTCTACAAATGTTCAATTTTAAAGTTCTCTGAGGAATATGAATGCACTTGTGCTACCCTAACCATGTTGTTTCTCTTTTGTGAGTATAACTCATTTTTATTTTTGGTAAGATTAGAATAATTCCTGTTTTACTTTTCCTAAACTACTATTTTTAAACTTGAGTTGATGACAACTGTAAGCTGTCTGTGCCAATGGTCCAAGAGTTTTGGTTTATCTGAGATGCCCAGATTAGGCTTCTCTACCCAAAGAAATAAAGTCACAAGGTGCTAGTTGGATAGTCAACATAGAGTAGCACAATGTCAATGCAAAACAATATGAACTAATATGTAATATTGTTTCAACTTGGCAAATGAATGTTACATCTTATTTTATTTTTATCTAAATTATTTTAAAATCCCTGAAGTGTTAAAGATCAGATCCAGTGCCTGCATATACAAGGCAAGTGCTCTATTGTTGAGGCAAAACACCCTCAGCTCCATGTTCTGGTTTAAGGCAAGATAAACCAACTCTAAGAATGAAAACACAAGCAAACAGCCATTACCTAGTAGTTGAACCAGACCAAATGTTAGGTTTTCTCAGTGTCCAACCAGGCAGTCCAAGTTGAAACCTGGACTGTTAGAAATTCAAGTTTTGTCTTCCATAAAAAGACTAAAACTTGTGTGGCTTTTTATGCACAGCACACTCATGTTATCACTTCCTGGTATCTACTGACCATCTTACCAAGAACCACAGAGAAAGTAGCACCCACCTGATACATATAGGCAACATTTGATCCAAGATACTTTGCCCCATAGAGTTTACCATCAGGCCACTTGACTTGGATGACTTCTCCCTCGGCAGGAGGACCCAGCTTCACACAGTTTCTGCTCTGTGGAATTAATGGAAAGATGTTTTAAGGCAAGTGCCTACTTGAATGCATTTAGATCTTCGCAAATGATGAACTGTGACAAAAGGAGTAACTGTCCCTCTGTTTTACAGATTCTATCTTGCTTGGGTGTTCAGGTAAGAGATATGAAACAAAGGAATATTTAAAGATTTGATTTACACCATAAAGTTGCAAAAGAGTTTCATAAGAAAAGCAGAAAGAAAACATTAACACTTCATATTGGCTATTTGACAATGAGTTATCCAAGCAGAAGCTCAAATAATACAAAGTATTTTAGGTGAGGAAGAGAACTGATAGTGATTTATAACATCCAACATTTCTGTAGCATTTTACAATTAACAAAGTGTTTTAGCATAAATACAATTTGATCTTTGTAATTACTCTTTGAAGCAGATTTTTTTAAAGTAATAGTTTATGTATTTTTTTAAAGAATTTGATACAGTGTATTATTTTGTTAAATCACATTCACCCCCTTTCTCAAATCTTTCTGCATCCATTCCCACCTCCCTACTTGTCCAAAGTAGAGATTTAACTCTTACTTTTATTCCCATGGAATCAAAATTTTATTGCCTAATTTGTGTTGGGTGTGGAGAATGCCCTAGAGTGTGGTTGATCTACCAGTAGTAACATCAGTAAAAAAAAATCTATGTCAAATGCCAATGGATACTCAGAAGCTGGTAGGACTACATGCCTACCTCCTTTAACCTATGATGCGACAGATTATTGTCTCTATTTTACAGACAACAAAATTGTGCCTTTAAGGAGCTCCTATGTCATGAATAAAGCTGAATTTCAGGTATGTTTTGAAAATACCCAGGGTGAAGGACCTTAAATCAGTAAGACTGATTCAGGCAACAGAGGAAAGGCAAAAGATAGAGGGGACATGGCAGGTAGAGCAGACGGGATACGTCCTGCTTCAGTTGCCTCAAAAGAATTGTGCTTGTTCCCAAATATAAATGCTCCTGCTGGTACATCCCACTAAGTGAGCAGGTCACTGCTTCCACAGATGTTCCTAGTGGCCCCACAAACAGTATTAAAATATTTTTTCTCTTTTGATGTTTTGTTCCATGACCTTTCCCCCACCCCACAAAACAATTGAGAATAAACTCCCCAGAGTTGCCTCCAGAAACATACTTCACCATTAATGACTGATAGCACCTTAGCGTAAAAGCATGGAAAAAGGTATTCTAAACAAATAGAACTAAGAAACAACCAGGTATAGTTATTCTAATACCCAACAAAACAGACTTCAAACAAAAACTAGTCAGAAGACATAACCAGAAACATTTCTTTCTCAGTAAAAAAAAAAAAATACAGCAACAGGATACCAATATATATATTCTACCAAACTGGAAAGCCTAAAAGGAATAAATGTAATTCTCTACATATATGTTCTACTAAACTTAATCAAGATAAAATGAACAACTTAAATTGACGTATAACTTCCAATGAGACAGAAACGTTAATTAAAAATCTCCCAAATAAGAAAAAAAGAGAGCAGGATCAGAAGGATTTAGTGTAGAATTCTACCAGACTTTTAAAGAACTAACACCTGTACTTTTCAAAATAGAAAAGGAACATTTCCAAATTCTTTTATGAAGCCAGTTGTAATCTGATAACAAAACCAGACAAAGACAGAGACCCACACTGGACCACTGGACTGAGCTCCCAAGGTCCCAATGAGGAGCGGAAGGAGGGAGAACATGAGCAAAGAAGTCGGGACCACGAGGGGTGCACCCACCCACTGAGACAGTGGAGCTGATCTACTGAGAGCTCACCACGGCCAGCTGGACTGTGACTGAAAAAGCATGGGATAAAACCGGACTCTCTGAACATGGCGAACAGTGAGGGCTGATGAGAAGCGAAGGACAATGGCACGGGGTTTTGATCCTAAGTAATGTGCTGGCTTTGTGGGAGCCTAGCCAGTTTGGATGTTCACCTTCCTAGACCTGGATGGAGGGGGGAGGACCTTGGACTTTCCACAGGGCAGGGAACCCTGACTGCTCTTTGGACTGGAGAGGGAGGGGGAGAGGAGTAGGGAGAGGGGGAGAAGGGTGGGAGGAGAGGAAGAAGGGTAGGAGGAGGGGGAGGGAAATGGGAAGCTGGGGGGAGGCGGAAACTTGCTTTTTTTCCTTTTCTCAATAAAAAGAAAGAAAGAAAGAAAAAAAAACCAGACAAAGAGCCAAGAAAAAATATTATAGGATGGTAACTCTTATGAACATGGATACAAAAATTCTTAATAAAGTACTTGCAACCAAATTTATTAACACATCAAAAAGATTATCCACCATGACCAAGTTGGCTTCATTTCAGAGATATAGAGAAGGTCCAGCAGACATAAATCAATAAATGTAATGCACTACATAAATAGATCCAGGACAGAAATCAAAATGATCCTTTCTTTAGATGCAGAAAAGGCCTCTGACAAAGTCTAAATATTTTTATGAGAAAAGTACTGGAGAATCTAGGGACAACAGAGGATATATCATTCATATATATTGAAATAATATACAACAAGCGTACAGCCAACATATTGGTAAATGGAGAAAAACTCAAAGCATTCTTATTACTACCAGGAACAAGACAAGAATGTTCATTCTCCCCTCTCCTGGTTAACATATTTCTTAAAGTCTTTGTTAGAGCAGTAAGACAAGTGAAGGAGATAGAGGAGGTAAAAATAGAAACAGAGGAAGTCAAAGCATCCTTATTTGCAGATAATATACTTTTGTACATGAAAGAACCCTAAAAACACTTGAAAACTGCAGCTGATAAAATAGTATGTACTCAACGCATAAAATTCAGTAGCCATTCTACATGCAAATGACAAATATAACAAGAAATCCACCTGTGGTGTTTATTTTATTTCCCCTTCACAGTGAAATTCACGTGTGTCCTCCCCTCACTCCTCCCCAGGCCTTCTTGTTACTTAGCTTCTTTGGGCCTATGAATTGTATCATAGTTATCCATTAGTTTATGGCTAATATATACCTACAGGCCCTCTGCACATGTTACAGTGTGAAGCTTCATCTTTTTATGGATTTCCTAACAGTGGGAACGGGGTTGTTTTTGACTGTTATCTGCTTTTGGGACTCTTTCTCCCCCCTTGGTTTCCTCGTTCAGTGTCACTAGAAGAGGTGGTGCCTAGTCTTACTGTATATACTATGGCTGGCTAATATACATGGGAGATATGCCCTTTTCTGAAGAGAAAGGAGGAGGAGAAGTGAACTGGGGTGTGGGGGAAGAGAGGAGGTTAGGAGGGAGAGGTTGAGAGACAAAGAGGGAGGGAGGGGAAACTAATTGGTCTGGAAAAAATTAACAAAACAAATTTTTAAAAAGTATAGATATTTGAAATGAATTTAGAAATTATACTGGATTAGGAAAGTGACAGTAATAGTTTCCAGGGGCTATGACCTTACTAGCCATAAGTAGTTTGCTGGGTTCCTAGTACTAGGAATGACTTCGCATTGAGAGGTCCTAAGTCATTACCATGTTCTTTGAGTCACCTTGCTGGTCAGTGTTGTAGTATGTAGCCTGTACAGCTAAGTAAGAGGGTAGGCATACTGTTTTCTTCCTTAGCAGCTCGCATAGCACCTTCTAAAACGATGAGAGCTAGTACTCAGAGGAGGCTTCCTGCTAAGTTTCATCTAAATTCCTCTTAATTCTGTGTTCAAAATGTGTGTGGTGTCTCCAGCAATAAGGTTTTAATATCAAATTCTGAAAGGCAAATCAAAACAATGGCAATAGCTTGTGTTATTTTGGGAATTTCTTCAACTGCTCTGAACAAAAACTCAAGGGAGGTTTCCCATGACTGAAGCTGGGGCTTTTGTTAGCTAGTCTGCTGCTCACTGGGGGGACATAATCACCCTAAGTACCCATAACTCTATCTATCTATCTATCTATCTATCTATCTATCTATCTATCTATCTATCTATCATCTATCTATCTATCATCTTTTTCCTAATACACATATGTTATGTAGATATATACATATACACACATATGTAATCTATATATGTTAAATAAACATAAAACAATAAAATTGGGCTTTAGAAAAACATGTAATTCATTACACCAGGCATTACTGGGAAGCAAACAGACTGGGGAAAAAACCAGAAAATATTTGTAAATTATACATTGCATAAAGTTATGCAAGCATGCGCGCACACACACAATCTCTTGCAGCTCAACAGAAATAAAACTATTTTATCAATTTAAATAAACTTTCAACAAAGGAGTGGTGATTGAGTACTAAGCACTTGAAAGAAGAACAGTCAAATCACTAGTCAGTAGGCAAATATAGATTAAGGTCCCACAAAGATATGACTACACATCTTCTGCAAAGGGAATTATGGACAGAACTAAGTAAGTATAGGGGCAGGCAAGAAAATTCAAATGTTGCTTGGGAATAAGTTCATAAAACAAAGAACCTTGAATAATTTCCCAAAGTGAAGATAAATTTCACTTAGCAAGAAGATAGATTATCTGAAGACAATACATCTGGTAAATGCCTTCAGATTATAATTCAGCTACTTAAGACAATAACAGTAGGAAATTTGCAGGCAAGTAGATGGAACTAGAAAAAAATCATCTCGTGTGAGGCAACCCAGACCCAGAAAGACAAGCATGGTATGTACTTACTTGCGAGTGGATATTAGTTGTAAAGTAAAGGATAACCATGCTATAGTCCAACATCACAGAAGCTAGGTAACAAGGACAGCACAAAAGGGGGCACATGGATTTCCCTGGGAAGGAGAAATAGAAGAGATCTTCTGGGTAGACAGGGGGCAGGTGGTAATACGAACATGAGGGATCTGGTTGGGGAGTGGATGGAGAGAGGAGAGTAATGAAGATGGTCTCATGGGGGAGTCATTTAGGGGTAAGGTGGAAACTTGATGCAAGGTACACTCCCACAAATCTATAGGGATGACCCCAGCTGAGATACCTAGCAATGATGGATGGATGGCATAAATTGGCCATCTCCTATGATCAGACTGGTGACTACCCAAACTATTGTTAGGATGCGTTTCTCTAGTAATTGATGAAAAGAGATGCAGAGATTCACAGCTAAGCACTGGGCTGAGCTTGGGAAATCCTGTTGAAGGGAGGAAGGAAGGACTGTATAAGCCATGGGGTGAGGGTCATCACAAAGGAACAACTAACCTGGGCTCATGGAAGCTCACAGACGCTAGATTGCCAGTTACAGAGCCTGCACAGGACCAGTCTAGGCCCTCTACTTATGTGTGACACTTTCGTGGCTTGATCTCCTTGTGGGACTCCTAGCAGTAAGAGCAGGGTCTGTTCCTGACAGTTTGGCTGGCTTTTGGGAACCTGTTCCTCATGCTGGGTTGTGTTTCACAGCCTAAATACAGGGAGAGATGCATACTCCTACCTCAACTTGATATGCCACACTTTTGTTGACACTCCTGGGAGGCCTTACCCTTTCTGAACAGAGACAGAGAAAAAGTGGAATGGGGAGGGGGGACAGAAAGGAGGTGGAGGCAAGGAGAAGAGGGAGGGTAAACCCGTGAGGACATAAAAAAAATTATAAATCTAATTAATATAACAGAAAGAAATATAGTGTAGTGTGAATTCTAATTGGTCTTAATAATAAAAACCAAGAGTCAGATATTAGGGCATGAAAGTCAAAAGATCGGAGAAGCAGAACAGCAGCCAGCTACTAGTTCTTACCTCTACGAACCCCTCAGACCGAATGGGGTATCCTGTTTCTACAAGTCTTCAGACTAAATGTGGTCCCTATGAAACTTCAAAGGGCATACGGTTAGCTCCTGTCTCCTAATACCTTATATTCCTTTCTGCTCAGGCACATATCTTCCTGTCTCCACTTCCTTAATGCTAGGATTAAAGGTGCGTGACTCCCAAGTACTAGGATTACAGGTGTGAGCCACCAGCACCTAGCTCTTTTTCTTTTTTAGACTAGATCAATCTTGTGCAGCCCAGGGTGGGCTTGAACTCACAGAGATCCAACTGCCTCAGCCTCTCAAGTACTGAGATTAAAGGTGTGTTTGCTATCACTGACTGGCAACTATGGTTAATTTGTGCTTAGCTCTGTACTCTGATCTTCAGGCAAGTTGTATTTGTTAGATCACACAAAAAATACCACTACATGATACGGATTTAGTTAGAAAACTACATTTGGTGGCAGGAGCAGGAGATGTATCTGGTAGGATGTAAAATTCTCATTGGGCAGTCACTGAAGAAAAAAGTCAGTAATAACTATAGAGCCACAACTAAGGTCTGAAACAGCAGTAGATTCAGGTGCAGCCACTGTGCCAGAGATAAAAGAACACTTGTTTGAATTCATGTTATTCTTTTAAAAAATATTTTAAATTACATTATAATAAAAGAGTCATTAGTTTGCGGTAAAAATATTATGGTGGGAAAACTAATATAATGGAAAATGTTCAACTTCTTGTGAGATTCCAAGGAAAGCATGTAATGTGATTATAATGTGATTTCCTCTTGTGTAAAGATTCTAACTTGTTTTTGGAAAATATATAACATGGTTGTGAGGTTATATTTTCTTGCATAAAATTGTCATGTTAGAGGGTATAAAAGGGATAAGAGAAAAATAGAAGTAAAGAAGAAGAAATAAAGACGTAAAGTAAAGAAGGGGTGTATAGTAGCACCTACTTCACATCTCTTCATTTTCTCTGACCTGCTGAAGTTGGACTTGGGCACATTATCAAATCAGGGCAGGTGGTTCACATTGTAATCCCAGTATTTGTGAGGGTGAGTGAGGTGGAAGGATCATTCCCAGTTAGATAACAGCCTGGAATACATTATAAGTTCTCGGGCAACCTGAGCTATATAAAAAGGCCCTCTCTCCCAACCTCACCATCAAAGTCAGAAAAGGATTTACAGATGTTTAGACCCAGGAAGGCTATTGTCTGGTCCATGAGACTGATAACCTGTGTAAGCTCTAGAGAAAATGGCCACCTTACCCTGTGCCATGTGAGAGTTCAGAAAGAAGAAACTTGCCAGACCAAATATAAGAACTTGGATTGCCTTGCCTTCTCACAACTCAAACAAATAAATTACTATTCTTTACAAATTACCTAGTCTTACATATCTTTCTGTAGTAGCAGACAAGACAAAAAAGTCAAGAGCGTATCTTTTGTTCCTTGGCTAAAGAAAATTTCTCAAAAGAGCTGAAAAAAACTCCATCTGCTCATCTGTATACTACAAAAGATAATTAACATCAAAATTATCAATGGCAATAGATAATTAATTACAAACATTTCTGAGGGATCAGGAACTCAGGAAAAACCTACTTACCACAATGTCCTCAGGAAATGTGTCTCTGCTGAAGGAGCCATCATCAAACATGACCTCATAGAAGGTCTGAGATGTCACATCTATCACTCTACAGCTGTAGTACCGAGTGTTCCGATGCTTTGTGATGACTGTCTGGCCTACAGAGATGGCTTTCTCACAAGTTTTGGACTTCTGTAAGACAGAGAAAAAGAAAGAAAAGTGACAGAAATTTTAAAAAAAAAGAACAGAAAATAAAAATATTTTTTGGAAACAATAACAAATTTGGTCAATTTTTTTTTTGTTTGTTTTTCAAGATTTCTCCATGTAACTCCGGAACTAGCTCTTATACACCAGGCTGGCCTCGAACTCACAGAGATCTGCCTGCCTCTGCCTCACAAGTGCTGAGATTAAAGGCATGTGCCACCACCGCCTAGTTTAAGGTGTTTTTTGTTCTGCTTCCTTTGGGGGGATGGGTGCATTTCAAGACAGCATTTCTCTGTGAGTTCTGGCTGTTTTAGAACTTGCTCCACCTGCCTCTGTTTCCCAGTGCTAGAATTAAAGGCATGTGCCAATGTTACCTCGCAAATTTAAGTTTCTAAAATTTAGTATGAGAGAATAATTTCAAATTTCAAGAATATAATTAGTAAAAAAATAAACTACTCATCTACTACTTGTTGGCCAATGATTACTAATATCTTACAATGTGCTTTATTGTCTAACTATTTGGTGCATGTGTGAAGTAGAAGGATAGAGATTAGGTCTCAGGTGTGCAGGCAAGCACTCTAACAGTGAGCCCTGCACCTCAATCCCCTAAATTTTTTTTAACTACTTTGAATCCACGGTATTTATCATATGAACTCTTCAATGTTTGTTTTCTAAGAGAGAGGTATGCTTCATATAATCACAGCTCTACACAGTAATCAACTTCAAGAAGTTGAACATTGACATGACACTTTAAAACTTGATCAACTGACTTCATGATGACCTTGGTGATTTCCTATCTCCTTCCATGAAACTCTGAAAAAAGAATCTATTATCCAATTCAGTTCTACTTATCTGCCACATCATTTTACCCCATTTCTACAGGGTTTTTTTTTTTTATGGTAGTGATACTTTAGAAAGCTAAATTTCTCCTGCTTTTTAATAGATCATCTGAATGATATTTTTCCATGTTTATATAGTCTTGTCCAGAATCCAATATTCTTTGTGGTGATATTTCATTTTAAGACACATAATTTTTGCATATGTCCCAATGTTACTCTAGATCCTAAATAAAGCGTGACCCAATAGTTTGAGTCTGAACCAGGCTGTGGTTTAGCTTGCTTAGGTCAAAAGACTATATTAGAGAAGTAATGATATATTAATTCAGAGCATTATGTTAAAGAAACCTTGGACACTAGTGTTTTTTTAGGGACTTTAGATCCCCTATAGTGTAACAGTTCTGCTCTGCTAGGGGAATGTGTCCCCAAAGTGTTACAATTCCGCTCTGCTCCATCTAATATGAAAGTTGTTACATCAGGTTGAAATGTCACATTGCACAACAAACCTCACTCAAGAAATTTATTGGGAAGGAAAAATCCAGGAGGGTGACTGTCTCTACTGTGAGGAGCACCAAATTGAACAGAGTACAGGACTTATTTAGAGTTTCTTAGGAGAGAGCGTGGTGGAGCTTTCCAGAGATGCTTTGATTAGTAGGTTTTTGTGGCCTGATTCTGGGGCAAGCTGAGGGATTGGTGGGATTTTGTGCTCAGGGACTCAGATACATAAAAAATGGTTTCTAAAAAATGAGTGACTACATTGATAATAATTAGGATGTTAGACACCAACAGAACTCAGTAACTGATCAGAGGTACAGAAGTCAGCCTATTATGAAACAGAACCATGCAACTAAGTATTGTTGAAACAGATGACCCATAGAGATTTTCATTACTTACTACTGAATTTACTTCTCTGTAGTTTCCACTGATTATGGAAGCAAAATAGAATAGTTCTTAAAAATTTTCCAAATTTTTAAGCAACCAATTATTTATAATCAACCAAAAAGTTTTGAAACAGCTGACACGTAACTACTTAGCAAGGAAAGACCATATTCAACATTTGCTCAGTAAATATAAATACAAGATAGATGTGAAAGGGTGAGCACTTTATATGGAAGAATTATATATTCTATTCTAGAAGATAATCTACATGCATCACTTATGTTTTGGTCATATTAGACAGAACACAGAAAAATACCTTCTGTTGTTTTAATATTCATCTCTGATTCCCAATATATTTTTTTCTTTTTTTCTTTCTCAGTAAAATACATATTTTATTCACAGGTTTGTGGCTGCACAAAAGACAGCCTCGCCAAAGTTTTGGTATTTATGACTTCACCTGCTCTTCACTCTACAGGGTAACACCAACAGCAAGATCCAGGTGTTAAAGGTATACACTCAATGGAGTCACCTTATAAATGGTTATGTATTAGTCTTCATAAATGCTCACACTTACATATTAAGTAGGCTATATAATTTACTCTCAAATATTATTCTTCCCAATCAAAGTTTGGACAAAAGTCAGAACAGTTAACATTAAAAAGAGTTCATGAGGGAAGAAGGAGCTAAAGGTGTTACAACAAGGGACAATTCCAGAACAGACATTTTCTTATCATTTGGCAAACTAATTTGGTCTCTCTTCTTGAAGAAGGGTCAACTGAAAACTGATGAATTATTGGAAGAACCAATATGGTTTGAATATGAAATATTCCCAATGGTCTCCTGTGTATAAACATGTGGTCCTCAAGTGGCTGGTGGCACAAAATTGAGAGATTATTAAAATTTAGGAGGTAGGCCCTCTGTTGGGAATGAATATCAGGGCTGAGAAGGGGAAATGGGCATAAACTCCTACACTTAACCAAGAAGCTCTAGTTGACAACGATTTAAAACAGCAACAAGAACAATAGCAATAACAAATACCCCCCTACTTTTTCTCTTCACTGGAGTCACTTGGTACATACTACACTAAAGGGTTGGCTCCATTACCAGCAGTAGATGACCAACACAAAATGAATTCAATGGTATTTTGTAGATTTTCTTATTGTCTTATGTTGTTTTGATTGGGCAATTTTGATCTAACTGGTCTTTATGTTTTGATCTAACTTGTATATTGTAGCTTCTTATGGGTTTTGTTCTTGTGTGCCTGTGTCTGTATAGTTTCCTTATTATGCTTTTTTTTGTTTTAGTTGTGTGTATGTCTGTGTTTTGTCTTCCAAAGAGGAAGAGAAAAATGGTGTAGAGTTGGATGAATAGGAAAGGTGGGAAGATGTGGAAAAGAACGAGGGAGGGAAAACTGTGATCAGAATATACTGTATGAAAAAAATTTTTCAATAAAAAGTATACTGGCTACTAAGGCTTTCTGGGATGACTACATACGGATTATACCTGAATATGCACAATATTATCTAAGATGTTATACATATGTTAATTATTATTTATTTTATAATCCTTATCTATGTTGACATCCTGTCAAGATAGGACCAAAAAGTAATTGTGCTATAAAGATACACTGCCCTGTGAGACACACTAATAGAATATAAACTCAATAAATTTTCTTGAGTTTTAGAAGAAATAGTAAAAGGAAAATCAATTAAAAATTTTCTAATTCTCATCATAACAGTTTAGTGCAGATTTTCTGTAGCACATCTTAATCAATAGTAACAAGTCTGAAAAATTATTCAGGTCCATTTTTAATCAAGGAAACTAATTATGTACTTTCCTGTCTTCCAGGTGTTAAGTGTTAACTGTACAGGATAGGAAAGTATCCAGTGAAGAAAACTACAGACTGGGAGAGACTCTTTGCTAGGTATACATCTGACAGAGGATTCATATCCAGGAAAAAAAAAAAACCCAAGAAGCAAAAACCACAAATGACTCAATTAAAAAATGTTCTATGGATCTGAACAGAGTTCTTAAGAAATAAAAATTGCTAAGAAGTAGGTCAAGAAATATACATCATCCTTAGCAACTACAGACATGCAAATTAAAACAACTTTGTGAATTTATTAACAACTAACAACCAAGGCTGGAGAGGGGAGGGGGAACTCTTTCATCATTAGTGGAAATGCACACTGGTGAAACCACTCTGCAAACCAGTGTGAGGGATATTGAAAAGGTTCAAAATAAATCTACTATGTGACCCAACATGTTTCTCCTTGGCTCAAAGCAGTTAGTTACATCCTACAGCACAGATACTTGCTTAGCCATGTTTAATTCAGATATAGTCAAAATAGTAAGGAAATCAGAATGACCTACATGTCCTTCAACTGATAGATAGATAAACAGGAAATATACGAAAGGAAACACTACTTAGCTTTTAAAAAGCTGAAATCATGAAATGCCAGAAAGACAAACATTTTGTCTTTCATTGATGGCTACTAGTTCCAAATACTCAGATATGAGTATATAAATTGGAAAAACCACAAAAATCATTAAAGTAAAAGGTAGTCGGGGGATTTGAGAAGAAAATGTTATGTAGATGATATATGAAGGGAGAAGGAGGGCTTTGATGAAGAGTGGGAAGGGAGAAGGGTCAAATAACACTAAGGATGATTAAAAAAAGAATCATACTTACCCTAAATTACATAATACATACAAATAATATAAAAATATGTAATTCTCTCAAATGAAGTTATCTCACTTGGGCTGACAATTTCCCTCACAGGAGTCACAGAGTATTTAACACCCCCCTCCCCCAACACTCTGCATGAGACTACAACTTCCTTTGGAGTTGTCCAATGAAACCACAGGTGAGGGTAGTCCAAGTGACTACCTAAGCAATATAGCCTGCTGCGGTAGCACATTCTGCTCCTTCAGCCAATAGTCTTTAAGATACTAGCCCACTGGGGCACAGTCTCTTATACTTTAAAAAGCAGCAGGAACTGTGCGCTCTCTCTCTTGCTTCTGGCTCCCATTCTGGTGGCTAGACTCTCTGTTTGCGATGAGAGGACTATTGTTTGGGACAGTGATTTGTAAGTTTTACCCCTCAAATAAATAACCTTTCTTATTATCCATAATTTTTAGCTGGTGTGGGATTGGTTTGCGGCTTCATCTGGCACCCAACATGAAGCAAACAGTAGAGTGTGTGGGTATTTTATGTATGTTTCTAACTCGGTTTAGGAATTTTGTATATTGATACAACTTTTAGCGTATATTTTCATATTATTATAGGTCAGTAGTGGTTCATATGTTTGTTATACATACAGTCAGATCAATTAGGTTCTTTAGATACTTAGAGATTGTATTCTGTCTAGATAGGTAATCTTCAACCACTTCAAAGATCTGTGGAACATGGCATTTAAATAACTTAGGGTTCTGTTGACATGGTTCTGACAGCACCAATCTATTCCTGAGAGAATGTTGAGCACCAAAGACACCCCACTTGGAGCTTGTTTTCTTCTAGGCAAAACTGGCCTTTGGGCAAGGAACTGACAATGCCTCAACCACTGACAAGTTACATAGTATCCAGAAATGGATAAGTAGGACTGTCAAATCTTGCCAAGACAGGGTAAAATGGTTTTGAAAAATTTCCTGTCTCTGAAAATGGTCTGTCAATTACACTAGGCCTTAGCCAAAGTTGGTTGCTTCAACGTTGAAATGACACTTTGGGTGATTGCTCAGGTAGCTAGTTGTCTCCATCACATATTGCTTGCTTTGGAAGCTACTTGATTGCACTTCCTGCCTGCTAAAGTAATATTATCTCCCTTCTCAGGCCTTTGATGGGGTTGAAGATTAGATAGTCGTAGTTACTGTACTCTTATGATCTAGTCAAGCCATTTCCTATATAAGACTTAGACTACATATGATAGAATGTTGATAAACATTTAGCATATGTTTCTTGCTTAATATTGTTTATGCTGGATGCCAATTATACTTGATATCTGTTCCTAGTGTATATAGTTTGTATTGGGTTTGGAACTCTCTTATTTAAACAAAAAGGGGAAGTGCTGAGGGAGCACATTCTGCTCCTTCAACCAATAATAGCTTTTAAGAGACCAGCCCACTGGGGCGTGGTCTCTTATACTTTAAAAAGCAGTGGGAACTGTGCTTCCAGCTCCTATTCCTGAGACTAGACTCTCTGTTTCCTGTTTGCAACGAGAGGACTGTTGTTTGGGATGGTGATCAGTTTTTCCCCTCAAATAAATAACCTTTTTTATCCATAATTTTTGATTGATACAGAATTGTTTTGTGGCTTCAATAGCCTATTATTGTTACCCTTGATTATATCTCAAAGCTGGACAACACAAAATTTGGATGCAGGACTTAGAAGATTTAAGCTGGATCTGACCTGAAAACCTCCATCCTGAAAATCAGTCTTTCATAGTATCAGAAGATGCTTACAAACTTCAAGAGAGAAAGAACCAATCAATAGACCTGCCTAGCTATGATGCCTGTGAACCACTACTATGGCCAGCATGGCAAGATGTCCTTAAAGGTACAATAGTGGCATTCATATTTGTGGTAAAAACAGTTCTCCAACCGAATTTAGCAACTATAACAGAAAGATAATTATGTATGTTACTGGAAACCTACCTAGGCAACTACCTAGGGCTAGGGAGTTCATGGATTTTAGAGGAAAAACTGCTACTCCCACTGTAGTAAACCAATATAATTCCTACTTGCATTCTAAACTTTATACCCACAGATAAATGTAGTTCTTAGTCTTGATTAAATAAACTTTAAGCAACAAATGAAGACCCCATTGTAACTGGTCAAAATGTTGACATCAACTGATCATGGAACGCCCAGCTCCAATTATTGTACTTATAACTCCTGCATCTCATGGCCTGAGGACCAACAAATATGCTATGAGATTGTATCTCCTATATATGACAGTTCCATGATACTGGAACTAGGTGGCTGCCTAAATAAGACTTGAAGGAACTACAACATCAACAGATATGGAAATGAGGAAGAAGAAAAAAAATCTCTGAGGTACTTACCAATAGACAAAGAATTATAAGTAACAATGACCTCTGAGAAAGGGAGAATTAATCTTTCCCAGGAATGAGACCCCTAACTGGTTACTAAATACCAAGTGGTCAATCCTAAAACCATATACATACAAGTGGTATGATAATATACACAAGTAATACTTAATGGAGTCAGCATATTAGGTGCATAAACACACACACACTAATAAAGAAACAGAGGTTATCAACTTGAGAGGGAGGGGTTAGAAGGGTAGATAGGAGTATTTGGAGAAAGGAAAGGGAGGAAACTCATGTAATTATATTTTAATTAAAACTAAAAAAACATTTAAAAATCTTTAAAGTTTTATTTCTTGGATATATTCAAGTTCTTATTAGCAATGTTTGCAAACCTTGGAACTACTGGATAATTTTCAAAAGATTTTGTAAAAGGTCACTGCATAATTAGGACCATACAGGAATATTTAGTATGCTTATATATGACAATAGATATGAACCTTAAAACAGACTTGTTTTGCTAATCAGTTTTTTGTAGTATTTGAATATTAAATATGTGGTCTAAGACAATTCTTTGTGTCATGTAGCCTAGAGCAGCCAAAGGTCGGATACCCTGTTTTTAAATATGTGAAAAGAAACAGAAATAGAAGGTCTGGTGATTTGAATGAGAACAGCCATCACAGGCTCATGTTTGAATGTGTGGTCCCCAGTTAGAGAAACTGTTTTGCAAGGATTAGGAGGTGTGACATTTTGCAGAAGGTGTGTTACTGGAAGTGGACTTTGAGGTTTCAAAAACCAACACCATACCCAATCTCTGTTTCTATTTCTCTGCCCCGCAGTTTCTCTGCCTCTCTCTCCTCCCCTCCCTTTCCCTCCACCTGCTGCCTGTGGATCAGATGTAAGTTCTCAGCTACTGCTCCAACACCATGCCTACTTGTATACTGCCATGCTCTTACCATGATTACTACAGGATAACAACCTGAAACTCTAAGCAAACCTCCAATTAAATGCTTTCTTTTATAAGTTCCCTTGGACATGGTGTTTCGTCACAATAGGACAGGAAAAAAGACATACACCAAACTTAGTAATGTTGAATAAGCTTTTATGTTTAAAATAACTTATGATACTAAACACAGAATTTGTTTTAAAATTTTTCTTTTACACATCTGAGGTGGTATTTTTCACACTGCTCTACTTCAAGTGATATTCTGACAACCCGAACACACGAACTGCACAATCTATATATATAAACACACACAATTATTCAGATACCTTTTACACAGATCCTGAACTAGAATGGACATAAAGAGCTTGATTCATTCATTTGTTCAGTCACTCAACTTACTAAATATTGCATTTAGTGCATATTAGAAACTGAAGGGTTCTGTGTCACTATGTGTAAATAACAACCCTCAATCCCTAGTCTAAAGTATATTATAGTCCAGACATGTCAATACCAACAAGGTATTCTAGACCTAAGAAGGGTCCAGAAAAAAATTTAGATAAAGTGTCAGCAAATGGGAGAGAAGTTCTTACCACATTTGAGTTGACTCTATGTCTGAAGCACGTGATGTTTACCACGTAAGGCCAGTCATCAGGCTCCATGAGTACCCCAGCAGCATGGGCACATGTGACATGGAATGAAGCTGGGCAGCGGCCATAGGAACACTGAATGCAGGCTCCAGAAACCTTCTTAACCCGGTGTCTACAGAAGATGCATTTCTGAAGGGTTAAAACAGAGAATAACACCCATTCGTCAGAGAATGATGGTTATTAAATGAATAACTCACCAGGCATTACATCAAGTTTTGACTCTAAGGGCCTTAGCAGCAAGAACAGCTATGGCAAAACAATCTTCTCACATTAAGAATAATACACGCCCACAGTCACATCCCATCAGACATATTCTGAAGTACTTCTTGTGGTCAGCAAAGTCAAATTCATTTTCACGTGCTTCTCCAGGTATAGACTTCAGGATAGAGCCCTGGGTGATCTTGTAATCAACCATGACTGCAAAGGATATTTCTGTTTGACCTGGACACAGGAGTCCTTTGTATATATGAAGTTAAAGCCCAGGTGCAAATATTCTTACACTAGATGAAAATACTTAAAATATTGAAACATCATACATATGGGAGAATTTTTCCATTTACAAGGAAATAGAAAGCATTCAATGGTTCAATGTGGAAACTAGAAATCAAGTGTTTAATAATTCAAATCTGAATGGTTGCTTCTTGACTGAGACAAAAAATGCCTTCCAAAGTGGTAAAACTAAAAATCATCCCAAAACACTATGTTTTTATTGCACATTTCTAGCTGTGAAGGGTTAGGGAAGAATGAAAACAAACAAACAAAAAATCCAAAATAACTTATCATAATCTAAAAACTAAGTTTCACAGAAAGGCCTTAAACATTATCAGAACAACTGTCATGAGAAATCGAGAAAAATCATACAGCTGCACTTAATATTAGGTTTGTGTATGGTTACTTGAGGGTTAAGAAAAAAAAAGTTGTGGATCAGCATAGGGTCAGGTAGAAAAGCCAGAAGAAACAGAATGATCTCAAAGCTCAACCTTTAATTTCCACATGCTTGGTTAAATGTTGGGGCAATGGGTCCCCTTTAACAGGTTAACTTTTCTTTGTGTTATAAAACAGGCTCTTAAAGTCTTAAAGTCATGTGGGGATTTATCGCAGTCATGTAAGAATCAATGTGCACCAAACTTCTAAATCCTTTTTTGTAGTTACAGCTGATGATTCCTGACAGTCTTAGAGACTCTGTTCTTTAATCTTGCTCTGCTCTCTTGCTACCTATCTATAATAACTGCCACTTCTACCCATGCTGTCTTGCCAGGAATAGAAATGGTCTTTATTTCATTCCATTTTAGTTCAGCTTCCCAGGGCTGCTAGGATTACCTTTATACAACATAAATATTATGTTCCTTTCTTCAGTTGCATCTTGTTATCTTTAAGTTCTTTCAGGAAAGGAGAGGGGGCACACCATGACATGAAATAAAAATGCTTGCAAAAGTCCTTCCATGACAGCAGCCTTACTTTTCACTAGTCCTCACGAGAGCACTACTAGATTCCAGGCACTAAATGTAAACCGGTTTCCCCTTACACTGAGGCTCAATGTACAATCACATATTTTATACTATAGACTAAACGCGTAATTTATTTTAAAACATATGTATGCATAGAACTATGAAGAGATAAAGAGAGAAGAGGAGATAAGAAGGAAGAGGGACAGGGAGAGACAGAGCAGAAATGAAGTCTCAAAGCATTACTGTAAACCATATCTCGATATTTTTAAAAATCACTGGACTCTGTTTTCAAACAGTATTAAAAAGAAAGGAACTGTTACAAAGCCACAGAAATTCTGATCAGGGCATTGGCTTCAGGGACCTGATATAAGGAAGAGTTCAGGGTTTGGGTGTTCTTTCTTTACTGCTCTTTGGTGACAGAAATCAACAGAGGATTTACATCTTTCTTTAAATAGAGCTATCAGCTTAAGAAGGGGGATTTAGCCTATGTCTTCAGGCAAGCTGACAGCCATGTATGTTTCTTTGAGACTGGCTCTCAACTTGTTCTGTATCCCAGGGAGGCCTTGAAATTGTGACTCTCCTGCTTCAGTCTCAATCCCAGTAGTATGGATCACAGAGTTCTGCCACCAGGCTTGGCTCCATGAAATCTTTAAAGACATTATGTTCCACAGAACAAAGAGGACTTGAAGATAATCAATATCTGGGCAACAACTAATAAAAGAGATTCATAAAGTCAAATGAGGACTCTAAGAGAAGATCTCTTATTGATGCATTAGAATAAGGTCACCAAAATGCTGACTTCCAGAAACTAACACAAGTGGGAAAAGGTGACACCAATGACATGGCATTGTCCCCTTAAGTTATCTCTTATACTTTTTCCAGGGGAAGATCTGGGGATTGCTCTGTGTTTGTTGAATTAAAATTAAAATCCTTCAAATAGATTTTAGTTATGTTTCATGTTCTGCTTCATCTATGTCAATATACACATTATATCCCTCATCAAAGACAATGGAGCCATGAATCAGAGCAACCTGGAAGTCTTCTATAAACAGATTGATGACATCTCTAAGATCCCGCACATCTGGGTTGAAGCACTGCATTTACATTTTTATGACACATTCTCAGTGACACTGATGCTCCACATATCAGGCTTCAAGAACTTTCTGGTTACAAAGCTAGAAAATATAATCAACTATTTTGAGGTACTTTTAATTCAAAAAAAATTAGGAAGTAAATGGCTTTTCATGTTTTGTACAAAGCAAAGGACTGAGGCTTTTCAGAAGAATAATTTATAGAGCATTGTACTTCCTTGGAGAACTAGATTTCCATATTTATTTTCATGGCACAGGCCACTGAGTGCACTAACAGACTGAGGAGATAATGAGACTTTGTGTATAATTTCTTGATGTCCAAGGACATAGCTTGGCAAAGGACATCAAGAAATGATGAGCCGTGAAAAAGTTGGAAGTTCAAAATGCATATCCTCTTCCTTTTATTTATATGATTGATAATATGATTGTCATTTTACCAGTTTTTATCATTCTTATTCTTTCTATAAATATCAAGGTAGTTCTAAAACAGGCATAAATGTCTTTAGAAATAAAATTACTATTTCTTGGTGCTCCATATAACCTCTAAGACCAAGCAATACTCCGTATTGCTCTAAAGCCCACCCTTGTGAATATGCCTAACCTTACCTTTCTTTTATATACCATCCCCAGTCCCCACACCTAGTTCTAGATGCTCATCTAGTGACTAGTTTGTACTTGCCCTGACCATAATCTACACAGGTTTTGGATAGGAGGTACATCCTGTATGACAGTACATGGGTCCTGCTAACATCTAATATCATCCCTCATGAGTGCCATCAACCTTCCAGCTAAGTTTGGTCTTGCACATTTTACAACAGGGCCACCCTATTTAGTCTGCCAGATCCCCTACTCATAATCCTCAGATCTAGTCCATGTTCCAGTCTAGTCCAGTGGCTAAATCTGTACTCTCAAACATACAACTTACAGGCTCTAGACAAGAGACACATTCTGTCTTCTAGCATAGAACCCCTCCCACATCAGATCCAACCTTCAGGCTCCAGCTTCCCTATTAACCTGTGTTGTCTCAGAATGATATGTCCAGACAGAAAACTATCAAACCCAATGGCAACGTTTAGCTATGAAAATAAAAACAATGTGAAAAATCAAGACAGTATGGCTTTTTCCAAATCCACCAGTCCCACAGAAATATTTGCCATTCAGAATTACCAAGGTGAAAGAGGACAGGGGTGAAGGTAGAAAGAAAAAGATTATAAACTTCAAAGAATAACAGGAGTTTAAAGACATAATGAAAAAGCTCAATATTAACTTAAAGAGAATGAACTTTAAGAGAATAACATGTGAAAGATTCCCATAAAATGCAAACATAAGGCTGAATGAAATGATGAAGTCAATGTAGGATTTGAAAGCAGAATTCAATAAAGACACTGATATATTGAAGAAAACTTAAGCTGAAATAAACATGGAATTGGAAAAATTAATAATATGAGCAGAAAAATTGAGGAAAAGCCTTATGAGTAGAATAAATCAAGCAGCAGCTAGAATAATAGAGGACTCAAAGATAAAGTACAGGAATTAGATAACACAAGCAATGAATATGTAAAATTCAATTAAGCACAGAAAAGAAACATGTGGGGCACAATGAAATGATTAAATCTTTGAATCACAATCATAGATAAAGGAAAAGAATCCAGGTCAAAGGCACAAGCCGGATTTTCAACAATAGCATAGAAGAAAATATCACCAAACTAAAGTAAGACATATACATAGATACAAGAAGCAGAACACTAAACAGATAAGAAACTCCCTAAATGCATATCATAGATAAAACACTAAATATACAGAGCAAAGAAAGAATATGGAAAGGCTGAGAAAAACCTCAAGTCACATATAAAAGAAAACCTATCAGAATTAACTGTTGGTTTCTCAATAGAAGCGTTGAAAGCAAGAACGTGGATCAATATACTCTAAATTACCACTAGTGGTAACCTAGCCTACTGTACTTGGCAAAACTGTCATAGTGTAAGAAGAAAAGACATTTCATCATGATATACATGGCCAAAAAACAAAAAATATATGTTTTCAAAACCAACACTACAGGGACTAGTGGAAGCAATACTTTGGACTGAGAAGAGAAATAAACACACATAGCCAAGATAACTTATAAGGAAAACAAACAAAGCTAATTACTAACAAAATATAAACACAATTAACACGATAAACCAACACAAAACAAAAACCTGTATAATTATTATATCTTTCAATATTAACACTAAATAATTAAATATTACAGGTCTCAATTCTCCAATCAAAAGACACAGCATTGTTGAACAGACCAACGAACAAAATCCACCTATTTAATGTCTACAAGAAATTTACCTGTTTACAGGCACCACCCCAAAGTTAAAACTGGGTGTGGAAAAGACAATCTAATAAAATAAGATGAGGAAGTAAGTAAAAATTATTATCCTAATCTTTGAAAAATTAGACTCAACCTAAAATTAATCAAGAGATGAAGAAGGGCACTTCATTTTAATCAAAAGAGCAATTAACCAAGAAAACATTACTATCTTAAACACACACACACCAAACTTTGAGGTACCAAATTTCATAAAAAGTATACAACTGAAATTAAAGCCGCATATCTGTTGATATAACCATTAATTGTAGGTGATTTCAATATCTCATCTGAACAAAAAATAAAAAGACAACTATCAGAATTAAATGATATATCAAATGGACACAACAGATAACTACTGAATATTCTACTCAAACAACAAAGAATATACATTCCCTATGGAAACTTCTATAAAAAAGGCCACATCCTAGGACACAAAACAAATCTTAAGAAATTAAAAAAAAAAAAAACTGAAATGACCTCGTGTGTCCATTCTGACCATAATGCAATAGAACTACAAATGAGGGGGCTGAAGAGATGGCTGCTCTACCAAAGGTCTTGAGTTCAATTCCCAGCTACCACATGGTGGCTCACAACCATCTGTAATGAGGTCTGGTGCCCTCTTCTGGCCTGCAGCCATACATGTAGACAGAATATTATATACATAATAAATAAATATTTTTTAAAAAATAGAACTAAAAATGGACAGCAAACTAAACACAAATTCATGGAAATCAATCAACCCCTTACCGAGTGATGAATGTGTCAAAAAAGAAATCAAAAATTTTCTGCATGTAAATGAAAATGAAAACAATGAAACTTCTGGGACACATTAAAAGCAGTCCCATGAGAGAAATTTATAGCTCAAACTGTCTATCATAAAATAAAATATTCAGCGCCATGCCGTGGTGTTACATGCTTATAATCTCAGCATTTGGAGGCTGAGCTGGCAGATCTCTGTGAGTTAAATGCCAGCCTAGCAAACAAAGTGAGGTGTAGGACAGTTAGGACTGTTACATTATGTGGGATTCCCCATTGGTTAATAAAAAGCTGCTTTGGCCTATGGCAGGGCCGAATAGAGCTAGACAGGGAAACTACACTGAATGCAGGGAGAAAGAAGGCAGGGTCAAAGAGACCTCATGGAGCTGCCAAATGAGAAAGGCACTGGAACTTTACCAGTAGGCCACAGCCACATGCTGATACATAGATTAACAGGAATGGGTTAAGATGTAACTTAGTTAATAAGAAGCTTGAGCTAATAGGTTAAACAGTGTTGTAATTAATATAGTTTCTATGTGATTATTTGGGTCTAGGCAGCTGAAAAACAAATGTGCAGTATGATTTACAGACACACAGAGAAATCCGGTTTCAAAAAAGAAAAAACAAAAAAAAAATCAGAATAATCACAAATGAATGACTTGATGCAACTCAAGAATCTAGCTTAAAAAAAAAACAATAAACTAAATCTAAACCCAGTAGATGACAAGAAATAATAAAAATCTGAGCATAAATGAAATAGAAACAAAAAAAATATAAAGAATCAATGTGTTAAAGAGCTTTGATTAATAAAATTGATAGACTCTTGGACAAACTAATTAAAGGAAAATAAAAAGATAAACCAAATTAACAGAAACACAAATAAACAAGGGAACACTACAGTCAACAATGAAAAAACTCAGGATGTTATAGTAGAATACTTAAAAATTCTGCACTCCATTAAATTTGAAAAACCTAAAAGAAATAGATGAATTTCTAGAATCATTCAAACCACTAAAATAAAACAAAGAAGTGAACAACCTAGAAAGGTTAGTAACAATGAGGAATTTGAAATAGTAATATAAAATCTTCTAAAGTGTCCAGGGACAGATGTGCTCATAGAAGAATTCTATCAGACTTTCAAATAAGGTTTACTGCCAATTCTTCTCAAATTATTAAAAAGAAAATTTGAACAGAGGGAGCACTCCCAAATACCTTCAATGTCAGTATTACTATCTTAGTTAACTTTCTATTGCTGTGACCAAACATGATGACCAAAGGCAGGAATCTGGATGCAGGAGCTGATGCTAAGATCATAGAGGAGTGCCGCTGAAAGGAATCTCAAAATATGTTCATCATCCTTAGCAATTAGAAAAATACAAATTAAAACAATCTTGAGATTTCATCTGATAGTAGGCAAAATGGCAAAGAGCAACTAAATAAGTGACAATAAATGCTGGAGACAATGTGGGGAAAACTGCTGGTGCGACTGCAAACTGGTCCAGCTACTATAGAACGAGTGGGGAATCCTCCAGAAGATGAAAATCACTCGATCATATGATCCAGCTAATCCTTTCCTTGGCATATGACTAAAGGACCGGATACTCTACAGATGATACTCTATTTGTTCAGGCATGTTCACCACTGTGCTATTCATAATACTTAGGAAATGAAAACAACCTACACAGCCTGCAAATAATGATTGGATAACAAAAATGTGGTTCACATACTGGGGAATACTATTCAGTTGGAAATAAAAATGAAACCATGAATTTTGCAGGTAAAGAAAAGATCTAAAATGTATTTTATTGAGGTAAGCCATACCCAAAGGAAAATTGCTGCATGTTCTCTGATGGGGGAGTGTCATATATCAATCTGTTGATTTCATTGGTTAAGCAATAAAGAAACTGCTAGGCCCATTTGGTAGGCCCACCCTTAGGTGGGTGGAGTAAACAGAACGGAAGGCTGGGAGAAAGAAGCTGAGTCAAGGAGTCGCCATGATTTTCCCACTCCAGAGAGACGCAGGTTAAGATCATTCCTGGTAAGCCAGCTCGTGGGCCACAGCAGATTATTAGAAATGGGCTAGTCCAGGTGCGAGAGCTAGCCTAGAAGAGGCTAGATAGAAATGGGTCAAGCGGTGTTTAAAAGAATACAGTTTCCATGTAATTATTTTGGGTAAAGCTAGCCGTGCAGGCGGCGGGGTGCTGGGGACGCAGCCCCACCGCACCTATTTCAACAGTTCTCTTTCATAACTGGAATAACTAGCACATTAACAGGTAAAAGGGGGCTATGATGTGTATATGTCCTCAATCCTAGACAAAGCAGTACAGGTAAACAATGACTGTTCTGAGAGGGACAATCAGCCTTTCCCAGGGATGAGCCCCCTAATTGGTTACCAAGTAATCACACTTGAAATCACTAAAGGACTGTGCAGATTGTATTTTTATATTTAGGTACTTGTACATAAATGAAACAAAAGAAACCAAAGAAAAAGAAAACATTACTTGCGAGGGAGCAAGGTGGGGGGAAGTAGACAAGAGGGATAGGAGAAAGAATATGGAAGGGGGGAAACTATATAATTATATTTTAATAAAAATTAGTTTATCAGATACCTAGAACACTAATAATAATAAAACATTAATCAACTCCTTTTTGCTTTTTGATCTCCAGATATTTATTTCTAGACGTTAAAGGACAAGCTAACATTCCCAATGCAAACATTGAGTGGTGATATGTTAACAGATGTCACTGTTGTCATAGTTAAGTCCAAGGACTGAATACAAAATTTTCATTTTAATCCAAGTCTGTTACTGAAAGTTTTATAGAAAAAAATATTTTTGTTCTGAGTTAAGTTTATGTTCTGCTAATAGGAACATCAACACGACACTAGAAATATCAACAAGTTTATGGCAAGAGTTTACAGTTTGGGAGCAGGGAGATATGTAATAATTTGCCTACAATGAAAAGCAGAATGCAAACTTTACCCCACACAAGTATGTAGATGAACACAATGAGAATTAAGTTTACTGAAGAATTGTGGGCAAGAAATGGAACAAGGGTGGAACACTGAAATTGAGGTTCCCAGTATTTATTTATTTATTTATTTATTTATTTATTTATTTATTTATTTATTGTGTATGCGATATTCTGTCTGTGTCTATGCCTGCAGGCCAGAAGAGGGCACCAGACCCCATTACTGATGGTTGCAAGCCACCATGTGGTTGCTGGGAATTGAACTCAGGACTTTTGGTAGAGCAGGCAATGCTCTTAACCTCTGAACCATCTCTCCAGCCCCACAAACAATAATTCTTGTGCTGTCTAAGAAGAACGTATTATGTGGGTGCTATCAAACAACAGGAAGACACTATTCTGTATACTTGTGCAATAGTTCTCACTCTGGAAATCTCTCTGGTAATCCATTCTCTTGAAGTTGGGTTCAAAGAATTAAGATGAAAGAGAATGATGTTAATGTTTTTATTTTAATTTTTATTTATCAGATACAGGAGAAGCTATCACTTTTTGACTCATGGGAGTCACGATAAAAAAGGTGAGAAAGCGAAGAAAAGTCAAATAGCAGACTAAAACGGAAAGGGCAAGAGGGATTAACTTAGCTAGGTGAAGAAAGGGCATGAAAAGTGGACAGTGGCAACAGTACATTCAGATATGAAAATACATTTAATTCAAAACATGGCTAAAGAGTCATTCATGATGAGAAAATTTTAAATTAAAATGTTCTCAGTATCAGTACTTGAACTATTCTGTTACTTAATGGACTGACAAGAAGGCCAATATAGAATGAGTTTCATGATAGCTGCCCAAGGGACATCAAATATAAAACAAGGAAGTAGATATGATTCTCCTTCCATGGCTCAGGTCATAAGCCCAACATGTAGCTAAAAATTGGGTACCACTCTAATAAAGGTCAAGGGTCATGAGCCCAAACAGAATAGGTAAATGAAAATGTTTTATTTGAAGTTTTCTGTAATTAATTTCCTACATTTCAAAAGTTGCAGACAGTCCAAGAATTCTAAAAATCCAGAAAACTGCTTTGGTGGTTCATTTATAAAAATCCTAATCCTCATTAAGTAATTATGAGATAGTCAAAATATATAATAAATAGGCATGCATAAAATTTACTTTTGTATTGCCATGACAAAGCACTACGACCAAGGCAAAAATATAAGAAAGCATTAAATTTGGGGCTCATGTTTTTCATTGGACCATGTCATGGCAGCAGGCAGTCAGAAAAGGTACTGGATCCACAGCTAAGAGCTTATGTCTGATCTGATCCACAAATGAGATAACTGGAAATGTTATGTGCTTCTGAAACCTCAAAGACTAGCTACAGTGACAGACTTTCTCCAACTAGGCCATACCTCCTAATCCTTCCCAAACAGCTTGATCAACTGGGGACCAAATATTTAAACATATGAGCTTATAGGGAGAAATTCTCATTCACACCACCAGTTATGTACATAACAAATAAAAGAAATAAAAAAAATGTTGTTTTGCTCTTCTTTTCTCTACATATGATTACTAGTTTTCTTTTTTAATAGTCTTCTTCTTAACTTTACAGCCAAATCTACACATTTCATATAAATATGCTTCTTGACTGTACTGCCACTTTCCTTCCTCTGAACAAGTTATCAAAGCATGATTAATTTCCTTTTAAGTCAAGGCCCTAATTGTTCCCTGCTGTTTTAAAACATTTTTTATTGTGAAAATAAAAACAAGTCATTCTACTTTAACATGCATTTTGTATCTCTGCATAATTATTTTGTATTATTGTCTCTGTTCACTTTGGCTCCTCTTCTAGTTGTGGTTAGGGCTAACCAATCACAACTAGAAGAGAAAAGAAGACAGAAAGGAAGATGAAGAAATGAATCTGAAAAAATTTAAAATTATACCACACTCCAGCACACCCCCACACCCAAGTGCCAAAGATATTAACCAAATCCCTCAACCAACTGCTTTCTGTGAGCACTCTCATCTCCCCAGCAGTCTCCTCATTCTCTGTTATGTCAGACTTAAATGCTTTGTCATTTAACCTGATTGATCAGAAGAGACCACTGTGCCATGAGAAACAGTTGTGCCAGATAAGAACTGACACAATGGTCACTGTTTCCACCTGGAAAAGGACAGTAAGAAATTATTGAGCTTATTCTATGAGAGTAGGTAAGAAGCATCATATTCCAAATTCTGCAATAAAATAAAGAGATGGCAATGGTGGTATATAACTAAAATCCTATCACTCAGAAAGCTAAGGCAGGAGGCTTTGGGGTTCAAAACCTGCATGGGCCATGGAGGGAATTCCACTGAAAGTGGCGCAGTTCATTTGGACATGCCTACTGGAGGTCCATTCATTTGCCATTCCTTAACAGAAAGACTTCATGTCAACAAACTACTTTTACACAGTAACCTGTAGTATGCTTTTACAGGGAAGGCAACTACTTTAATATGCTATGTAATGATTGTAAAAAAAAAAAAAGTAAAATATTGAGCTAAATATAGAGGTACACAGCTGTTCTCCCAGCAGCTAAAAAGCTGAAGCAGAAGGATTGAAAGTTCAAGGGTAGCCTGAGCTACAAAGTGGCATTCTATTTCAATAAGAAGTGAAACATTTGCCAGGAACAGTGGTACATTCTTGTAGTCCTAGCACTTGAGTGACTGAGGCAAGAAGACTACTATGAGTGTCAAGCCAGTATCAGCTACATAGAGTATTCCAGGTCAGCTAGTACTTTACAGCAAAACCCTGAAAACACCCCTCAATTACCCCCACTAGGCACGTTAGTAAATTATTGTCAAAAATTTAAAAAGCATAATCTTTGAAAAGAACCCCACCATAAATAATGTGTTTGCCAAAAACAGTTTAGTTTAAAAGGTTAACAAATTATTACAATATTTTAAATTAGCAATAGAAATAAAATGCTTTAAAAATAAATCTAGCATCATCACTGTTGTCAATTTTATGATATGCTAAATAGAGAACATCTGTTACATCACTAAGCAAAGCAGACAGGAGTGACTAAGATAAAAACTAAAAGGCTTCTTTACCATTTGTTGTGTCATTTTATGAAAACTAATCATTTTCCTGTATGGAAAAACCTGCTCAAGGAAATAAATTTTCTTATATCACATATTCTATCCTTTCTGAAGTTTTCTATACAAATAAACATGCAGAGTTGTTTTTAAAAGCAATAGGTAAAGTATTTGAATTAATACAAATTTACCCACAGTATTAACATCACATCTCTTTCAATTCTGGGGTTTCATATCATTGAAAGACTGCTGACATTAGTAACTTTTTTAAAATAAATAGTTTTAATAGAAGATATTTAGAGCTCATGCTTGTCCATCAGTTGTTCTTTTATCCTCATGTAGTTACTAGGAGTTGACCGGGGCTTGTACAGAGAGACTAACTTTAACGTGCTACAAGGGAAAGTAATGCACTTTACATGGCCCAAACTAACTCTGTGTTACATAGAAATGAAAAAAATTCCCTTCAAAAGGTCAACCAGGGAGGAGACTTTTATGAAAAATTCTGAATGGGTTAGAAGGTAACAGGAAAGAGCTTGACATTTTAAGCATCTATTGTCTACTTGTAACACAACCCTGTAACTAAAAATAACTTCTGTATTTACTGTAAAGCTCTTCTTGGCAAAGGGATGATAAAATTAGGTTTGATTGCTACACCAAGAGAAACCAAAGAAAAGAGAGGAACAGTAGGCAACTTCAATAGAGTTTGAGGGCATTACTGAACAATCTCAGAGAGTCTAATGTTTACAATCTGTTGTGGGAATTCCATCCCATAGCGAATTATATGGGGCAGCTTGGTCCAATGGGCCTGATTTTCTCTGGAGATACATGAACTGATAACCGGGGTGGGAGGGTCCACACCCTAGCACCTGCAGAGAACTTGGCCATTGCGCCTGTAGCTCTGGATTGCAATGAGCAGAGAGGCAGACATGGCAGGAGTTGTAAGGGCCGATGGTAGCACATGTAAGAAGCCAGCAGGCACTGGGTGGCCCATGGGGGAGAACAGTTGAATGCTGCAGTAGATTTTACTGTAGAGGTTGCTTGTGCTGGAACTGAGGTTAGCAATAATGGGCATTAGAACCAGAACCTACACAGCGTCTGTGGGTCTGTAGGTGACAGATGGTTAGGCAGCTGGCTAGCTTGCACAGTTCAGCCTTGAGCAGTACTCACCCAGACCTGCAGTTGAAGGGGGGAGGGGGGTGTTTGAGGTAGGGAATGGGGGTGGGGAAAAAATAAACACTGGCTGCCCGAGTTCCTCAGGCCAGTTGGTCTCAGGCCACATGGATGCCAGGAAAAGAGAGAAGTCTGAGGAAAGTGTTACTTTTATTAATACCAAAATTCATACATAATGACTACAAAACAGAACAAGGAATCTGGGTAGTCTCCAGTTGCTCCATTGTTCCCACTGGGGGTCCAGCTCTCCTCACAGCTGCCTTAATCTTCCTTACATTGGGTAACAAATCTCCAGAGAACACCCATTGGGCCAAGCTTCCCCATACAACTGCCTATTAGATTGAATTCCCACAACACATATCAATCTAGGAAATGTATTAATCCCTTTCCCATATTGCAAATAGAAAATGATGGCAGTTATAGAGATTTACAATATACCAGGAAACAACCTGAGTGTAAATACATTCAGGACAGAAGAAAATACAGGTGGAATAAAATGAAGCTATTAGATTTATTATCTTGGAAACAATTAACAGAAAAATTCAGGATTTGAAATTAACATTAATGTATGAAGTAAAAAAAAAAAAGTCTTTAACACTCACCAATTTTAGCCTTTGTAAAGGTATTCTGCCTACATCTATTTGTGTCCTTTCTGGGACATTAGTAAATCGAACTTCTGGAACTGCAACAGCGCATATGACATGGGCCCACCTACAAGGAGACATTAAATATAAGCAAGCTTTCTAAACTTGCAGACTTCAATTTGGTGTACAGAAGAAATGAAGACAAAAACTTAATCCTATTATAAAATCCCAAAGAAGTTGTGGATTTTAAACCTCTTCAATGACAAGTAGATTTATTTAGCACATCTGCCTAATACTCTGACATCAGTAACTAGTAATCGGTGATGGAGAGATGGTTAGTAATTCTTGAAATGGATTTGGCAGATCCCAGCACCCACATGGCTGCTTATAACTGCCTCAAACTCTAGTACCGGAAGATGAGATATCTATTCTGCATTTTTTGAGCTGAATGCACACTAAGGCACAGACACATATACAAAACTGAACAGGTAAAGTCCTATAACATAGTTTTATATATTCAAAAAAGTATAATAATACTGAAATGTAGGTTTTTGTTATCATTTGATACTACACGTGTAATATATTTAGGATAATACGCGACAAAAGAGTAAAAGTTCAGTTAACTACAAATTATGTTTTCATATAATACATGATATATGCCATATTTTCTGAGGCAAATTAGTTGAAATATAAATATTTCCTATACAAATTAAAACTAGTTAAGTATTTAAATAATTTTCCTCATTGCACTATTACCAATGGAATCTATAGCTAAGAGAAATGAAATGTAGTTTGTTTCCTGATCTCCTACTTAAAACATTTGTGCATCCTTTCACATTCTAAATTTGCATGAATTTGTTATTAGTATTATTCAGTATCTTGTGTTATTCCTTCAAGTAAATATAAGGACTTAAAAGGTTCAGAGATCATGAAGATTTGTATTATCAAATATATCAACCCATATTTAATCCAAAGCTTCTTTGTTTTGTTTTGTTTTATTTTCCAAGACAAGTCCTGGCTGCTTTGGAGCTCAGTGTGTGTGTATATATATATACATACACATACATATATCAAGCTGGCTTCAAACTCACAAAGAGTTGCACACCTGCCTCTGACTCCTAAGTGCGGGGATTAAAGGATTGCACCATTAGATGTGGCTTAGCCAAAGCTTATTTACTTCACTTAATAAATGGCACACTTTGTCCTAAGATCACAGGAAGAAAAAGGTCAGCCATTAATTCCACCAGAGCATTTTTCTACAGTTAAATAAAATTAGCATACTAGAAAAAATACTATTAAAAAGACAATTTCTCATGATATATATTTTTACAGGAGGCACCTAAGCTATGTCATAGTCCACACTGTCTACATCATCTAAAACCTAGTGACAGCTCTATAGGATAATATCAGTCTTACTAGATGAACTTATGAATCTAAAATTAAATATTATCTCTTAGGCAACACTTTATCAGTATAGGGATGATAAATTCCTTTACTCTTTTTTCCAAGTAACTAGACACACGTGCATACATATGAAATTATGTTAATGTCATCAAAACATTTTTCATGAGGGGTTCCAATTCCAGTACTATGGGCTAGGCAGGACTACTTGCCCCACAGAAGTTAAGTTCTCCTACCAAATTATTTAAAAAAAAAACAGAAGAGAGAGAGAGGAAGTGAGAACAAAAGAAAAGTTCTGTTAACTATGAATGGAGTATTGCTGAAGTAAGAGAGGAGAAAAAGGAGAAACATAAGAGGGAAGACAATAATGGAGAAACCTATTCACAAAATAAGGGCTGCCATTATATAAAAAGCAGAGAATAGAGTAAGCCCTATACTACATCCAGTCAGCTTTAGTCTCTGAGAAGAATTTTCACCCTAGATCCAGAAAGCAGTATCTGTGAAGCATGACGGAGAGGAGTAGAGCAAACTATCATGCAGAATTTCAAGAGAAGAATGAAATGATGAAATTCAACACATCAATGTATTACTTACTTATTGTTTTTAGTCTGCTTAAGAGCACCTCCTCTCAAATTGCAGAGACAGCATTCCTAAAGAGAGAAATTAACACAAATATAAGACCCATAACAAAAGGCCACTGCCATTCATCCAAACAACTCTACAAAATCTTCTATACCCCTTTCCATTCATCTTGAAACTAAAAGTTTTAAGCTAAAACAATGGTATTTGAAGTTCCAGAAAGGAAAAAGAAAAGCTGAAAATGCTTGGATACATTGCTATATTCAAAGGAACCACCATTTCATTCATAATTGCAATATGGGGAAGTTGTGAAAAAGAACTTTGGAGATGTCAAATTAATTTCAATTTTCACATTGACTGGATAAAGAAATCATTGGACACATTAATGAAACATGGTTTTGGTGTACCTATGTCAAAGTACTTTGATTGTCATTATCACTTGGATAGAGAAAAATTAAACAAAAAGATTACAACATGAATTCAAAAATTTCCATTTCATGATTTGTGGTCAGTTTCAAGGACCAACATACACCCAAGCCTGGACTTTCTTACATGATGGAGTGTATTAGTCTGTGAGCCAAAATAAACCCTTCCTCCCATAGGTTACTTCTTGTCAGATATTTTGTCACAGCAATGAGAAAAGTAACTAATATAGAAAACTGGTATTCAGAAGTGGGACTATAGCTGTGATAAACCAGACTATGTGGTCTGAACTAATGTTCAGAAAAATGTGGAGGAGCTTGGATCTATGAGCTAAATAAGCCTGAAAATGTTATAGTTTGTTGCTGGTCTGTTCATAATTGCCAGAAATTGGAAACAGTCTAGATTTCCATCAAGATAGGAATGTATAAAGGAAAATATGGTACATTTAAATATTAAATAATAAAAATGAAATTATAAAATTCATAGGAGCTAGAAAAGTCATCATGAGTGATGTAACAAATATTGATTTTACTCACATGCAGAAGTTAATTGGTAAGCTTTAGATATGTACACTACAATCCAAATAACCACAGAAGTGTTAGGTAGTATAAGGGACCAGAGGATTTCCCAAGGAAGGAGAAATAGAAAATAGTGTTATAGAGACATAAATTAAAAACTAGAATAGGAGGATTCAGAGGGGAGATAGATGGGAACAAAGGGTAAAGGCAAGACTAAGGGGAGGAACAACTAACACTAAAGATTTCTACAAAGTAAAACCTCCAGCGCTGGGAATGGGTCACATTTTGTTGAGTCAGTGGACAAAAGCTACCCATGTAACCCACCCTCACCACCAAATATCAAGGGCTACTGCCAAGGTTATTGCTTATTTTCCACAACTTGATGGTAAGGCCCTACTGCTAAAGAAAACACTTGTATCATTGAACAGAGAAAGTCTGGCTGATGCCTAAATTGCAGTTTCATCCCTAATGAATAGCGTTCATGGTGCTGGAAGGTACTTTGCACTCTAAAAGAAGAGAAATGTAAACATCAATATCATGTAGCTATAAGTGTTGCAAACCAAAACAGTGAATTGCCTGCATGATATACTGGTATAATAGTGGTACAAATATTATGGGAAGAAACGAACATGATTTGACTGGATTTAGGGTCCATTTTGTAAGATGGAATGGGTACCAAGAATCGAAGACTAATAGACTATAGTACTATGTTAAGGCTTTCGCTGTATATTTGAAGATATTAATATGTATTCAATGTCTGTCTGACCAAACTGGTAGTAGAGAAGCATAAAAGGAAGTGTTAAGATTCTTGTGGAAATAATATTCTGGTTAATTTAAAGCCCATGCCAAAAGAAAGAGCCCATATCTGGTGAACTAACTGTGTTAAATAAAAAAAAAAAAAAAAGGCAGCTGAGTCAAAGGCCTTAAGGGTAACTAACCTACTATTAAATGTTTTTTTTCTGCTAAATAAATATGGAATCCCCAAGTTCTTATCGTTACACCCATAGATTGGTCCATCTCTCCTGAAACATCAGACACAGTTTTGTTTATCAGTAGGTGGAGATTAATAAAGATTTGCAACTGGTCAATATAAGAATAATGCCAGCTCAAAGATCCAGAAGGACTACACTCATGCAATAAACAGTAATGGCCAAACATTACAACATAGTTATGCAACTGAATTCACAAAAGCTGTAATTATATACAAAAGACCTGCTCAATATCAAGTCAGTCTAATTCTCCGTATGGAGGGTGAAGGGGCTCATGAAATTCCACTCCTAGCTGAGGGATGGCAACTGATGATTGCTGGGAAAGGAAATGTCTGTTTTCTTCTGGTGTGTAGTCCCTGAGAGGTTACCAGTGTTACAGAAGATGGTTCCACATCCATGCATAAAGAGGCAGTACTAAATATATTTACTCAATGGGTATTGTTTTTAAAGAAAGTTGGGAGGGGGGAAAGTGGTGTATCGGATAAGGGAGGATAGAGGGGAGAGATTAGGGGAAAGAGTTGATCAAACTCTTTGATATGCACAAATGTTGGCTAGTTATATGCCAATTTCACACAAACAAGTCTCAGCTGAGACCCTCCCCCCAACACCAAATTGGCCTGTGGTTACATCTTCTTGCATGATTGATATGGGAGGGGCCAATCCATGGTGGGTAGTGTCACTCTTGGGCTACTAGTCCTGGAAAATATTAGAAAGCAGGTTGAGCAAGCCATGAGGAACAAGTCAATAAGCAGAACTTCTCCATGGCCACTGAATTAGCTTCTGTCTCCAGGTTCCTGCCTTGAGAACTGCCGTTGATTTACCTAAGTGATGATAAGAAAGTACAGAATGAAATAAACTCTTTCTTTCTCTACTTGCTCTTGGTGATAGTGTTTTACCAAAGCAATAGAAACCTTAACAACATAGCAAGTGTGAGGATCAAAATGAATACTATTTAACAAGAAAGTAGGTTGAAAACCTAACTTATCTAATCCTATGTAATACAATGAAAAAAGTCGTATGTACCTACATTAATACCTGAACATATACAGAAAGAGCAGGAATATGTATATAAATAAGCATATAACAAAAATTAATGAAAAGAGGCCAGAATTAGAAAGAGAACAAGGGAGGATAAATGGATGTGTTAGGAAGGAGGAAATGGTAGGAAAAAATGATGTAATTATTATACCTGAAATACAAATATGATAAAGAAAAAAGAAGAAATCAGAGAGATCTGAAATATATAAAGGTATATGCCTTTGGGCCCTGGGCAAGGAAGAACAACCACGATTCAGTTGAAGCAAAGCTACTGTTATGATCAGTGCAGAATTGATAAGACAGAGAGAATTTTGCAGGGCCCCACTATTTAACAGGAAGTATAGGCAACTATGACGGCAGGGAGAACTACCCATGCCCAGAGATGTGACCCTATTGGTTATCAAATATAAGGTGGTCAGTCGTGAAACTACAGATACAGACACAAAAGACTCCAAAGACTATATTTATATGTTTGTACATATATACATACATTTATACATATGTATCAAAAATATTTAAAGAAAAAAAGGCTATAAATTTGAGAACTGGGAAGCATACCTGGGAGGAACTGGATGAAGAAAATGAAGATAAAAATATGTAATTATTTTTTAACTAAAAAAAAGTGTATAAAAGTTAAAATATAAACACACTCAAATCTAGGAGCTAAGGGAACAGCCTAGTTCCAATACACTTGGTATGCACACTCTAGCTTTTAGGTTTCATAACCAGCACCAAAGAAAATTATTTGAAATATGTAAAAAAAAAAATAGAAATGATAATTGTCCAGATTTAATCATTTTACATTGTATGTAGGGTATGTTGTATGAACAGAACAATAAATGTACATGCTTTCTTTCTTAGAATGTGTGCATTCTAACTCTGAACTTTTAAGATTTGTATTTTAATTTGGAATGTCTGCTGAGGCCAAGAAGCTAGAAAGTGGGTGTGAAAGGGGAAAAGGGAGAGTAGAAAAAACGTGATATGAGGGAGGCATAAAGCCTTAAGCAAGGATATGTACAGCAGGATGCAGAAGAGGAAGGGTAAGGATGGGTTAACAAAAAGTAAGGATGTATAAAAAGACTTATGAAAACCCTCTAAGTTATAAGCTGTGGTGGTCTGAAAGAGAATAGCATCCATAGGCTTCCATGTTTGAATATGTGTTCTCCAGTTACTATAACTGCTTGAGAAGGATAAGGATGTGTGTGGTTTTGTTGGAGGAGGTGTAGCCTTGTTGGAGAGGTGAACCACTGAGGAGCTAGGCTTTGAGGATTCAAAAGTCCAAGCCAACCAGCCTCAATCTCTCTCTGTCTCTGTTCTCCCCCCGTAATTTGTAGATCAGAAATGAACTCTCAGCTCTTGCTCAAAGCACAGTGCCTGTCTGCTTTCCACCATGATGACCATGGACTAACCCTCTGAAACTGTAAGCAAGTATCCAATTAAATGATTTTGTTTATAGGTGTCCTAGGTCAGGGCATCTCTTTATGTCAATGTGTGGTTTCTTTTCTTTTTGTTTTTGAAACAGTTTGGATGAAGGGAAACAGTACTAACAGACAAAGTATATACCAACAGACATAGATTATAAAATGAACATCTCACTACACAAAGAATTAATCATCAGAGGTCCCAGAAGCATCCAAAAGAACATAGGCTATACCCATGCTTTTCAGTTAGCCACCATGACCCTGCTACTGAAAACAATACATTTTGCTTGTAACACATAAAGGTATCAAGCCGGAAGTGATCCGGAAACCTACACTCCACTAGCTACTTATTACAGTGCCAAAAGGTGCTATTCAGACCACTGAAGGAGAAATGCCATCACCTGTTTTATTTAACGCTGAACTTGACAATAATGAGTGACCAGACAAAACATGCCTCTCAGTGCAATAATAGAGTGAGGTCTGGAGGAACCACTTGCTTTCTGACTAGATTTGAGGCCTCTTCAATGAGAAGGAATTTATGTCTGGTACTGTAAAACTGGTCAAATGTTGGGGAGGTCATAATCTTTCTAATCAAACCTACTACTGTTGTTTTGCTAAAGGGACCCATTGTCACACTGATTCCTAAATATTTATGATTGTATCTATTGATTGATGCTGTTTTCAAAGTTGGTCAGAGAAGCTTCCTTTTGCAGTGGATAATAATCAGTGCAAAGACACATAGCTGTCAAAATTCATAAGAATAAGTGATGGTGACTGCTCAGTCCTAAAAACTTATCTATATCAACTCTCACAGAACTCAGTAAACATTGGTGAGAAGGGTGTGATAAAGCATGTAAAGTAAATAGGAGACAAGACTATGAAATGCTGTGTTCTGAGCATTTAATAGTAAAAATAAAAAGTGGACTACTACAAAACATTGCTACATACTTTACAAATATAAATACAAGGTTTTCAAAACTTTATTTACCATAAAAGAAAAGTATTAGAAAAATTATACTTGCTATATGATTATAAAACCCAAGCTTAATATTCTATAGGGATATTCTGTATTCTGAATAAATTTTATTTTCACAAGGCATATTAAAAGTAATAACAGGAAATAATTAAGAATGAGATTTTGTGATATACAGGCCAGCACTGAAATATTATCTGACCACAGCTGAACTCTCAGATTCCCATGAAGTCCCTCAGAGCTTTTTGTCTAAGCAGTTGGACAACTGCTTTTGAATATAAAGCTAACTATAGGAGAATGCTTCCTCAAGATGTCAATATAAAGGATTCCTTAAAAACACAAATATTTGAGGCAAAAAAATTCAAAGAAATCATAAGTATTTACTAAAGATAATATTAGAAAATCCAGGCCTACATTAACTCAAACTATCAATTCTGTCAGTATTTTTACATAATATTTGGAAAAGAACTCAATTATTTCTCAGGAGAAAAGAGAATGAATCTTTTTAGAAAACGCTTATTTGAAATGAATAAACTACAAAATGAGGAATTCGATGTGAATTCAGGTCATTTCAATGAAATGATGAGAAGTTATCTCGGTTTAAAAATCATTGGAAAGTGGTATGTTACCCTATGCTTTACAGTCCAAAAGCGACTAACATGGCTTCACATATACTGTAAAGTTTAAGGGAGAAGGGGTTGAAATAAATTCTGAAGAATGATAACTCTGAGCTATTTTAAAAATATCCCACATTAAACAAGCATAGTAGATCAGAACTAGCATGGGGAGCCTTCCCCTGATTCTGGTTCTAGTATGCAAAGATCAATAGTACCAGAGAAAGATAGGAGTAGGGCCATCATGAACAGAGAACTCTCAATATCTTGTTGAATTTGATTCATAAATTCATTTCTGGTTCTTAAAGGTAAGTAAAGGTATTTTATCAGCTATCAAAATGACTTAAAAGGCTTCCTTCCTATTGGGTCAAAAACCAGATTAGCGACCGTATAGCAATAGCCACCTGTAAATAAGAACTGGGTATATTTATTCCAGTACTGCCTAAAAGCAGAGATTTCTGATTATCTTAGATGCTGCTCATCTACTTAGATTTTGTTCACCTAACTGATTGTAACACAGAAAATTCAAAAAGAAATTTTTCCAGGCCTAAAAATGTGCAAGCTTTCTAAATGGGAGCAATTACATTGGATATCAAATAGGCCATAATATCTGAACAATAAAGAGTATTTCACAAAAGGTGGTCATATCTTCCTCTTTCTTTCTCTCACTGCTCAAAGTAAACAGTAAAAATGAAATCATCCTGAAAGATTTCTCTGGGTTGCCTTCAGTTTACCCACCATGTATGTCTCCATAGCTAAAACCTAGTTCCACAATTGTGATAAGTTCTTCCTATTCATATTCATCAGAGCAGCGATTAAGACTTTAACTTATAGGAAATTTACTATTAGCAATTTATCATTAGCACTGATAAAGAATAGAGCAACTGCTAATCCTAGCCACTGATTAATATGGGCTGTGAGATCATCACTGAGGAACACAGCACTGCAATCTAACAGAACACAGTTAAATGGAAAATGTATATGGTATGGTAGATTAACAAAACAAAAAACAAAGACAATTCAAAGTAAACTTCCAAAGGCATTTTTAGAAAACAGTAACTTAGACCAAGAGAAATTTGCGGTCTTTAAATGGAAAATCAATACTAGTTAACATTCTGTCAAAAGTTCACATTAATGACTTCCATAGAGTAGGTACCAGTCACATATTTTAAGGTGTGAATGAAAAGAACAAAGGGAAAGTCTCTACTGGGTTGGAAAATTGCAGCATTGTGGTTTCTTCAAGGATCCATGAAGATACCTCTCTTGAATATCAGAATTATGTCTAAGAATTTCAAACTGTGTAAGAAAATTAAATAAAAATAATCTAGTCTTGAAAATATAAATGTGGACTTGAAGAAGGGTGCTCATAAGATCTGAAGAATAATGACACCTAGAATATCACCTAAACATTCTAGAATGGCTACAAAGCTGATCGTTAGTATGACTAGGAGAGAGAGGGGATAAATGTACATGATAACATGTACACATTTTACCATTCCAATAGATTTAGCCATGATCACAGTGGGCACAGAGAGAGGAAGAATAGCACACTATTAAAATCTACTTACTGCAGTCCATGCATTTCTTTTGCACCGGGCACATAGCCATCCATCACAGATATCATGAGAAGGGACACCATAACAACCTAAAATATAATAACATGGAAGTATGCATTCAGTCCCTTGCATCTTTAAAATGTCAGACACCCTGGTATAAAAAAACCTATGATCCCAATGACTAGGAAGCTAAGGCATAGTGATCACATATTCAAGTCCTACACAACCTATAGTGAGCTCAAAGATAATCTATGTAATCAAGTGAGATATTTCCAAAATAAAAAGTACAAAGATGCTTCAGGTTACAAGTCGGGGATAGACTGTCTAGTATGCGAAAAGGAATTATGGAAAATATCGAGTATGGAAAAAATACATATTTCAAAAATAAACAAATGAAGTTATTCAATGCCTAGCATACCAAAAATGTAAGTAAGCCTCTATCAAAGTTACCTCAGATTCACATATCTTATAAATTATTATTCTATCAGTTCCCCGAGCATAAAACAATTTCTTTTTTTCTAGTTGGGATTAGGCTTCATGCTTGTTTTATGTATTAGTGTGTATATATGATGTAAGTGTAACAGTGTGGACCCATGCATACCATAGCAATTATGTGGAGGTCAGAGAACAAGGTTCTAGGGTTAGTATACAGGTTGTGACAATGAAACACAGAAAGTCAGGCGTGCAAAGCAACGGAATCATCTAAAAAACTTATTTATTTGGAATTTTCTGTAAGAGTTTTCGCTATACACTTCAGGGTGAATGAAACTTTTGATTCTCTTGCCATAGCTTCCTGAGAACTATGTCAAAAGGCCCACCAGAACACCAAGCTTCAGAGTATACATATTAATATTATCATAGAGATAATTCTTGCAAGGATAAAAGTAAAATTTCAAACTGTAATGTTAACATTGTCACTTTTACATAAATATTTCAAAATAAGTTGCAACTCATAAAGCTGTTTTGGCATATGCTAATAAAGTTTGACATGTATTTCAGTCATTGGGGCAAATGCTGCACAGTCCACGATTAGCAAAAAAAAAAAAAAAAATTGTTTTCAATTCAGTGTTTGCCTAAACTAAGTGTGAAGATGAAAGATGGTGCAAATATTTGTAGTAATTGCATAATATTACAAATGTTACTAGGTTAAAATTTCAGCAACAAATAAACAAGTAAGCAAATCTATCAACAAATAAACTAACTAGCACATATATTATCAGTATTTGAGAATACTTAGACAGAAGAATATAGGATGTACATAGTCTGCCACCTACAAAGAAAAATTCTTGGAAAGAGAATAGGAAACAAGGATGGGAAAGGAAAAAAGAGGACACGATGTAACAGAAAGCAAATAGGCAGTAGGGAGAAAGGCACAGTATCCTTAATTCCTAAAATAGAAGCACTTGGAACCAATAAATGAGTAAATTTTAACACCAAAATGTGATAATAGAGACAGAAAAAGAAAAAATTCAGAAATACAATGCATCAAAGAAAACCATATCATATGTAACCAAGTCAAACCAAATGCTGAATTCAATCATGTTCATGGGATTAGAATGGTGAGACTGCATAGCTGGTGACTATATTTATTGTTGGCTGGGGTTTGTGTCTTGGCTATACATAGGAATGTATGGTAAAATAATGTACATACATATGTCTGTGTGTCTGTGTGTGTGTGTGTGTGTTATCTTCCAAAGCTGTATTAGTATAAAAAGATTGCTATTACTGTACTGCAGAGAACTTGTTGCCTTGGCAGAGGATCCAGATTTGATTCCTAACATCAATACTGTAGCTCACAACCAGCTATAACGACAGTTTCAGAAGACTGGAAGCCCTCTTCTGACTTCCCGAGGCACCAACACCTCATGCAGAATACATATATACATATAGGCAAAATACTCATGCATCTAATAAAATTATAAATATAAAATTAAAAAAAAGAATTGGGAATAAGAGTCTGGGATGTGGTTCAGTGGCACAAGAAACATTTAGTATGCATGAGGCTCTTGTTTGACCCCTACCAACAAAAGATAAAAGGAAAAAAACAAAAATGCCCCCAAAACAGATAAATGTAATTGAGAAAAATCAGGAACGTTGAAATACTTTGCAATAGATTTGTAATATGTAATGAATTTCCCTATATATTCTAAGGGACTTATGTGGTAAATCTATGTTTACAAATATATACCTATTTAAAAATAAAAAAAAATGTGAAACATATGGAACCCAACTACTATAATGGAATTTCTCTATCTTTATAAGAAAAAATATTTAATTCAATATATTAAGTTGTGGAACACACAAAATGAGTCTTAAAAAGTCATAAAAATAGTCTTCAATCAAAACTAAAGATGGAAATTAAATTTTCACAATCTATTATTATGAAAATACAAAATTCAAATAAGTGAAGGAGCTCCATGATGATGTCACCTTGATTCATGACAATAAAATACTCACACGTTCTCTTCACTGAGGCTTCATAAAATTGGAGAAAAGGATGATTATCTCTACTCATAATCTTAACGGAAGCCATTAAGAATATTCATGAGAAGAGTAGAAATGCAGCTCTGCTGGCAGGCTGTGCCTCCTATGTACAAAGTCCTGGGCTCAGTCTCACTACCACATAAATCCAGGCATGGTGGTACACATCTGCAACCCCAGCACTACAGAAATGGTGTAGTAACCTCCTGAACAGCTTAGGATACAAGACCTTGGCACAAAGAAGAATGCCAACATGTATATTGACAGGTTATAATGAGGTGATTTATAGGGGCTATGTAAAATACTGAAAAGTCAAGGGCTGGAAAACTATAGATTTATTTACTTGCATGAACCCGCACAAAGCACTTGGCACAGGAAATCAGAAGGCTTGTTCCATCCTCTTCAAGGAAGGCATTTGGGGGGGAATATTCTATATTTTCTTCACTATAAATAAAACACATCTCTGGAATAATGGGTTTAGTCTTTCTTCCAGATTTAACCACTTCATTTACTGTTGTCTCCCATCTAGAATCATTTTCTTCTTTGCTGCTCTCAGGCTGGAAAGATAATACATACACACACACACACATGATTAAAGACATGAAAGAGCTCAGCTTTTATTCATTAATCCATTTATACATGTTCTAGCCACTAAATTACAACTTCTCATTGTTTTCTTTAATTTAACTGGCAACATTTTACCAATGCTCCTCTACAGACTCCTATTCAGAAATCACTCAGTAAAAAATAAAGAACTGTGGTTTCATACAAGATTGTGAGGAACTCTTTAAACTATGATGCTCCAAAATACTTCAGGAATGCACAGTTACTTCTGCTTATACTTGTCAATGATCTACTTGTACTAGGCTAATGCCTGTTTTGGCTTATTAAAAAATATTATGTAGATGTACTTCAAAGAATACATATAAATGCTCAGGTTTTCTATGAGCAGCAGTTTAAACTCCAGAGAAAGCTTGAAATAAGGAGACATACTGGCATATGTGGTCAGATAAGAATGATGTGCCAGATGTGACTGTCATCATTCAGCAGACATGGGGAAATTACAGCTAATGGATTACCTTCATTATTTCCTAGATCTTAAATAAATCAACTTCTAAAATTTTTATAATAAGAAATATTTTTTTATTATATTACTATAACATGTCAATTTACATGTTGACATTCTTCTTTGTGCAAAGGTCTTGTAGCCTAAGCTGCTTAGGAGGTGGCTACATAAGATAAAAGCAAATAATTAACAGATTAAAAAAAAAGTAAAACAAAAAGTAAATAAACTACTAATTACAAATTTGAAAATGAAGAAATTTCACTCTCTCCAGTTCTAAAACATCCAAATTAAATAATTATTACATAACACTTTTAGAAATTCATGATCTTGAACGAAGTCTTTATGACTCTATCAGGGAAAACACAACTTTGTTGGAAAGCAATTTCTTTATTAACCAATGATAATAGAACATATTCATTGCATACAGAGGGAAATCCAACATCACAACTTAAAAATAATGATCGTATTAGTGGGTTTTCTAATATATTGTACCTTAAAGCACACAATATAATTTAATTTATACAGCATTCAAGATCGCTTTCTTGTGTGTATTCAGAAGAATACAGTCATGCCTGAGCTAAGATGCTGTCAGAATGACATCCATGAAATAATGATGGAATCAACAAGCATAGTAGTCTGATAATGGTGAATAAATACACAATTTGTAGTGAGTCTTGGGTATGTCTTTGGCATGTTTCAGATGGAAAGGTAAAAAAGAAAAGAAAAGGGGAGGGCAGGGCACTGATATCCATATTATTAAAGAATACTTTTAATTAAAAAAAATACTAAGTATATTTTTTTCTGTGAAATGTTTTCTTTCCAGGCTTTAAGTTAGAAGTTTGGTGCCTTTTAGTAAAATAACTGGATTTAGAATTGCAAGTTTCTAAAATGCACTAATATAAACAAACACTAAAAACAAACAGACAAAAAATGAGCTCATCAAAAGCCCGTAAGAAAATACAACAGTGGAAGGATACGTTGGTAGCCACCCTCCAAATTACCTTGTAGTATGGCATGAGCAGAGTGCAAATTGCACAGTGTGGTTCTATTTTTGCCACAGCAGCATTATACTCCTGTTCAGCCAAAAAGTTGGGAGACTTTGTCTGCCAAAGGTGGATGAGAGGCTTTGCCCAAGACTCTGTTTCTTCCACTTCTTCGTCAATGGTTAGAATTTCAGGTGACTCTTGAGAGAAATGAGGAAAACAAAATGAGCAGAAGACTCAGAAAAAGGTATCACCCTGGTAACAGACATTGAGTAGTCTTAAATGACTGTGATATCAATGTCAGATGCTAAGCCTATTTTATCAAGCATATTATGAATGAAATAGAATAACTGGGTTTTCTTGTCATCTTCTTCAGCCTTGGAGAAGGAGATCAGAACATCTCATGGAAACATAAACTATTTTTCTTTTTGCTAGGAAAAATTAAATCAATCCTTCCTTAAACTTCATCACTTCATCTTTTCAGCTTCCACTGCAAAACCACCCACACGGTTAAGAAGTTTAAGAATGACTAAGCTAGTGACCCTCTTATTAAAACTTTCATTTTCCTTACTTAACACAGTAAAAGTTTATCAACTGAATTTAATTAAATTGATTTTTTTAATTTAAAATTCTGTGGTATTTACAGAGTACCCATAATGTAGAAAACAAAGTAGTTGTCATAGGAAAGCAGAGTTGGAGAAAGAGGAATAAAAATTAAAATGTAAAAGAAGCTAGCTATAGGAAGACTGGAAACTCATCCCCATTAGGACTACACGCATATACACACCCCAAATAGAAAACAATATCACGTGTGAGAAGAGCCCTGTGATATCCACAGTCAAGCAAAGTGGTTTTATAAATAACCTCTAAAATAACTGATAACACCAGAGGCCTGTAGCTTTTTGGTGACTTGCCTTCTTCATGCTATATAGTCAATGTCCATTTTCTAGAATACCTTTCTTTTTCAATAAAGTGTCTCTATTTCACTCATCATTCATTTGTTCCCAGTTTGATTCACTTTTCTAAAGACACAATAACCTGTGGTTATACTTTGAACCCTGATCAATATATGCAATGGCAGGAAAGCCACCCAGTAGAAAAAGCCATGCTATTTATTCCTGGAACATTTCAAAATGGTGTCAAAGTTCCCAAGAAAGGCCTGATGACAGCCTATGAAAACATGAAAGTCTGGAGAACTACATTCAGCATTTCCTCTGACTTTCTTTCATGGCTATGGCTTCCTGTGATTGAAACTGGAGGTATGTCTGGACCCTCTCCCTTGTTCTCTCTATTGCAACTTGACATAGGGCAAAGAAGTAGGAATGTGCTAATGGCTTCCTGAGAGAAGCAATACTTTAAATTGTAAAGCAACTATACAGGAGGGTTTGTCTTTAAACTGGAAGGCTTGCAAAGAGTCACCATGATCCAAGTGAAGCCTGGGAACACACGGAGACCTAGTCCCCACTGGAGATGCAGGCAGTCACATACTAGCGCTATGCACATTGAAGCAGCCTGACTAACGTGTGTGCAAAGAGAGACAGTTATAGTTAATTGTGCCACCAAGATAGTGGCACTTATATGAGGGAGGACATTACAGTACTAATATAAACAATGATAATTACATGGCTTGGAGTCTATAATGTCACTGAACCCTATAAACATAACCAACCCTTCTTTATTTTTCCCCCAGAGGACTACCAAGATAAGGAGAATGACAGACTCAAATGAGGACCTGGTATAAACACTGCCATAGCTCTTGGCTGGTCCCTCCAACTCTGAGCTCCTACCTATGCCCTAGGGATGAGGCAGGAGCAGATACCTAGATACTAACTCCCAGTTAACTTTTCTTCCCATTTACTTACCAGTATGATTTATTTAGTTCTGCTCTTTTATATCCTAACTGCTCTCAAGTTCTGCCTGTTTATTTAGTAGACACAGCAGTATTGATGAGGTACAGAGATAATTTACAAGGTAATAAGCCACTCACATAAACATGCCAGCCCATATGTACCTTTTATCTGAATGGTCATATAAAAACAAAAGTCATGGCAAATTATGACTTATCTCTGAAACTAGCAGTCTAGACGTTTTTCTGTCTTTTGTGGACAGCAGCCTTATTTCACTAAAGTAAAAGAAATAACATCATAGATGTTCATAAAAGGGAAGTGCATGTCTATATTGTGGAACACAGACCCAAGTCGTAAACAACATGAGCCTGATGAGAGGCTCAGTCTGTAGAGTGCTTCTCTCCAGGCATGATAACCTGATTTCCATCCCTGAATCCACATAATGGAAGGAGAGAGCAGACTCCTACAGATTGTCTTTTGAACAGACAGACACTGTGGCATATAACTGTTCAAATACATTCACAAACACAAAACAAAGAAATAACATGTAATGAGAGACAGAAGAGGAAAAAAAAACATAAGAAAAAGCCCAGTTTATCTCTAGAAGCTCCTAAAATAATTGAGAAATAAAACTCTACTTGTTTTAAGCTTTTTAGTTTTCTTTTTAAAGTGAGCATTAAAATTATTTTTGGAATGCTTAAATAAAAGGAATGTGTGACTGTATAGCAAGGCCTACTAAATATATACCACTTTATAAAATTAGGTACTCTTAGCTTCTTAAAGTCTATGAAAATGATATTTTTGAATCATAAAACCTTTATAAAGCATTAAAATTCCTCTTGCTTATATAAAATAATACTTACTGGAGTCATAACAATTCACAAAACTATGAAATGTTATATTGAATATATAGAATTCTATAAAGATTTCCTTCCAAAACAGTCTCTGAAAAAAACCTTGTATTTTAAACTCAGCTAGCCCTCCCTCCCTTTCTTCCTTCCATTTTAATTAATAGAACATAACAATAATAGGACATATCATTCATCTTAATCAAAATAAATCTAATACGGATGACTCTAAAGAAGCAGTGTCTTCCAGACACAAAAGGACTGATGCACATATGAATTCACAGATAGGACCCCCACAGGTTCAAATTAGGTGCAAGGGAGAAATGGACACTGGGTACCACCAAGAAGCTATCTGCAATTGATCACTGTTGACAAAGGAAAAAGTCAGTTTTATCCAGTGGAGTATAATTGGATATATCAATCACATACCAGGGCAATCACCTTACCCAGGAAAAGCTGGCAAACACAAAATGAATTGTATCTCTGTGCACATGCATGTTTATGCAGGTTCATGCTTTTGGTTTGGTTCTGGCATTTTTATCTTACTATTTTCTCACTTGCATTGAGGGCCTTTTCTGTGTGTTTTATCTTGTTCCATTTTTATTTATTTGTTTATTTTATTTTGTTTTTTATTTTTCCTTGATAGAAAAACACACAGAGAGAATGAACATGAAATTGGGTGCTACCAGGAATGAAGATACTCTAAAAAGAAATTTATGTCCCCGACCTTCCCTTTGCTTAGTATTGAAACAACGGATAGCAATACATTGGAACTCTTCTTGGAATCTCATGCCCAAGGAAAGAAAATACTGAATCCAGCTGATATTCAGAAGGGAATGTTGTCATTTAGAAGAAATTTCTCAGAGTTCTGACAACCTGCAGAAAACCTAACAAGAGAAACTGGGGCCCAGACAATAATGATGGGAAGGACCATACCAAGGTCCAAGACTACTTAGCTATATGTAGCTTTTGCCTTAAGTTTTCATGCGGAAGATGAACTTGATTTGATTTCTCTTGCCAAAGTGACCATACTGAATAAATCCCATCTTTCTGTTTATCATCATTACATGTTTCTTTCTTTCTTTCTTTTTTTTTGTTTTTGTTTTTTTCAAGACAGGGTTTCTCTGTGGCTTTGGAGCCTGTCCTGGAACTAGCTCTGTAGACCAGGCTGGTCTCGAACTCACAGAGATCCGCCTGCCTCTGCCTCCCGAGTGCTGGGATTAAAGGCATGCGCCACCACCACCCGGCCCCATTACATGTTTCTTACATGTGGCTTAAAGAATACAGATGTCTCACATTAGCTAGCCATGCCTACTAGAGCCCAATCCACAAGAACAGTAAAAACAAGAACTATAATCAATGCTTCAATGTGGCTCCTACCAATACTCAAACTTGTAAAGGGGGGCGGGGTTCACCTGTACACCTGGGCAAAGACAGTATTTAGATAGCTATGTGTATCTTTTTTTCTATATTGGTTACTCTAGAATTTAAAACAAAATAGAGTTGAAGAGGTATAAACAGAAATCAGTACAATGACAGTTGAGTCTTAGGAAAACTAACCTTTAACATCTTACTTAACACATGCTATTATAGTTGGTCTGGTAGGGATAAAGATATAAAGAATGACTTAGGTCCCTCAGTTTCGCTACCAGATTACTGAAAAATAAAAAATGACCCTCAAAAAGTAGGAATTCCGAAGCAATTTCTCTCTGGTAGAAAAAAAAAGCCTAAAATCCAGAGGGGATGATTTTCTTCTACAGAGATTTACAACCTGTCAGACCACCATTCAGGAGAGAAATTGATGGTGGGATAAATCACAACTTTTAATGTAAATAAATCTGACCTTTTAACTTAACATCAAAAGTATGAAGATGGATTTGGCAGAGATAGCGACTCAGCCATATTTCCCAATGTAGGTACAATGAATACATCTCTTTTTTTCCTTCTTATTATTGATTTGGTTCTTTTAATAAGCTTGTGGAGGACAGGTGGCCAAACCTGACTTGTAGATCCAATCAAGAGACAGGTTATATATGTATGAGATTTTCAAAGAATAAAAGTTATTCTTAAATATTATTTTAATAATTCCAGCTCTGCTTTATACTATAGAGTCCTAAAACATTTTTCCTTGTCAAAGATACAAGTCCTGATATGGTTGAAAGTCAATGTCCAGAAAATATTATGTTATTTCCCTACAAAAAAAAAGTATGAATCTCACTGTTGTGACCATCTATGGGCATTTAAAATGCTCAAAACTGCTGAAATCACCATAGGTTAAGAACTAGGGTTAATCTCTTATGACCAAGTAACAAATTTTATATAAGAGGAAAATAAGATCAGAAAGAGAGCTTGTCTAAATTATAAAATAACAACAAAACTCAAAAAAAAAAAAAAAACAGTAAGACCAGAGTCTACTAAGAGAAAGAAACTCCTCTTCTAAGAGTTTAAAAGAAATTTTCACTGCTTCTGCCAGACACATTACAGGCATTAACAAGCAGAGAACACATCCCTTCTAAATTTGCTACATGGAGTAAGAAGTAAAATTTGACCTCACTCTTAAGGCTAAGCATTCATTAGGTGAATTCTTCTATCCTACAACCATTCTTCACTAAAACCTAAGCAAGCGGTTTGGTCCTCTTCTTGAGTCCATGGTAGTTTTGATTTTGTTTTCTGTTTTTCCCATGTACGTTCTTAAAGGGTTGGCTGCTCAAAAGTTCTGTGTTGCATGTCTTATGAAACCAACTGCCTTCTTTCCAAATCTAGACCAGGAAAATTCTGAGAAGACTCAGAGCAAGAATTCTCCAGGTCGATGGGAATTTCCTCTGACTCCTTTTCTGGCTTGCTCTAGTTTTTAGAAAATCCAGCTATCATTATCTTCTCACTTCTTACTATCACCTTAACAGCAGAAATGAGAACCAGTAAGATTCACATAGGTTCAGAGCGCTTCATAGACACTGAGATTTTAACTTTATTAACTCTAGGTGACAAATGCTACTATAATCCCAGCTTTGGAAACACAGGCTCCAAAGCAAGGAGACCCCAGGCAGCTACCAGAGTCAGGCAAAAGAATTACTGAGCAGATGTCACCTGTCTGTCCCACCTGAACAGAAGATCCAACAAGGGCTTACTGTGGTGCTTTTTGTTTTAGTTTTCTGTAGTAGGACCAGATTCCAAACTCAATACAAAAATGATCATTTACCCATATGAGACACTAAGTGATACTAAGAGAGGTAATTTCTCAGAAATTCTAATATAGGTATATTCTAATAGGAACACTGCCAAAGAGCTGGTAGGGCAGAAAATGCCTAAAATCAGCTGCATTGGTAACTGTGTATTCCAAATGAGGATTAAATCTGCTTGTTCAGCCGGGCGGTGGTGGCGCACGCCTTTAATCCCAGCACTTGGGAGGCAGAGGCAGGCGGATCTCTGGGAGTTCGAGACCAGCCTGGTCTACAAGAGCTAGTTCCAGGACAGGCTCCAAAACCACAGAGAAACCCTGTCTCGAAAAACCAAAAAAAAAAAAAAAAAAAAAAAATCTGCTTGTTCAATTCATTTAGACAATGATAATGTTTCTTCACTTCCAATGATAGAAACTATTAGATGCAAAGGGAGAAGTAAGAGTGATCAATGATCTAAATAATTTACTTGAGGATATAGAATTTTTTCATTGTCATTTTAGATTTTTTTTACATCTTTAGCCACTAGGAAATACTTATGGTTTTAGAATTCAATTCTCATAAATTCCCAGAAAATGTCAATATGTGTAACCACTGCAAAAACAATAATTACTAATGTTTCATACAAATATTTAAGCTTAAACCCTTGAGACAACTTTGTTAACATAATTCGCTTATAAATTTTTGCAATCTCTTTACACTGAAATCAAGGGGGTACTCTGTAAAAATTCTCAATGGATGACATAAAAATAAAATTCTAGGAAGAAAAGCACATGAAAGAAAAAACTTTCTTTAGAAGTCTATCTAGGCCCTTTCCTGCAGAGAAACCACATCAATAGCAAGCTGTGAAGAAAAGTATTCAAAATTCACAGATATTGTTAGATATTAATTTTTTAAATTTGTCTTTTAGTTATAATAACTTTAACCAACAACAGCTTGTGCTAAAAGAACTAAAATAGAATAAAAAGGGAACAGATAAAGTATAGACAGTATCCATAATTCTAGCAAGTAGAAGGCTGAAGCAGAAGGATCAAATTTCCAGCCTGTCTAGATTGCACTACAGTAATTTGTCTCAAGGAAACAAAAAATTAGAACTCAACTTGATAACATACAGAAATAACAGCTAGTATGTTTCTTTATTTCTACTATTCAACTAGAATGCTTCCCTGTTATAAACAGTACTACTACTATGTTCTTTTTGCTACATAAACACACACCGTAAAATAAAAGACAGTAAACAGAAAAATGACGTTGGTACTTCAAGTGGGTATTACTTAATCTAAGCCAAATCCCTATAGTGTTGTTCTCTTGACTACAACCTCAAAAATAGGTGACTTTAGAGAAAAGGAGACTATCTCAAAGATGGACTGCACAGAGGAACAAACAACAAAAATGCTTGAAAAGATCAGTTAGAAATGTAATGAAGAAGTACTTAGTAGAAGTCTCACAGAAACACCACATAGACAGAGAAAGGAGAATCAAATTAAAAAGAAAAGTAAATGTTACAATGGGATATGTGACTTAAAAAAAGATAAGGGGTGGTTTCTTAGTGGGTTCATGAATTGAAATGGTTCAGGTTAAAAATACAGACAATGAGTATATGACATGATTTGACGTGATTCAATTCAAGTCATTTATTATAAAAGATGATAAATAATGATATACACTCACCTTCATCACTCGCTACCTGCTGCTTCACAACAGTCATCGGGGATCTGGCTGGAGGCTTACCAAGTGGATGGCGCCAACTCTTAGTAGTTTTGGGCTGTCCTTCTATTATCTAGTATAGAAAAAAGAAAAAAAAAGAGGTAGAAACCTCCATGAATAATGCTTGATTATTTTCAGTTTATTTCTTTTTCCCATTTGTCTGGTATGAGCATGTGTGTGCAGAAGAATAGGCAGACGTAAGATGTAGACACACCACTAGCTCACCACTTTACATTTTGAGACAGGATCTCAGTGAACCCAGAGATTAACTCTTCATTAGTTTCACTGGCTAATAAGCTCTAGTGATTCCACTGCTCCTGGCTCCAAGCACAGTGGTTATAAACTAGTGCAGACATGGCTAACTTTTCTTCATCCTTAAATAGCAAGCACATTATTTACAAAGCTGTTTCTTCAGACTCAAAAAAGATTTGTTTCAGAAAAAAAAATACTTTAAAATTATATCACTGTTTAGTAATAAATCTTATACTTATTTACTCTTTAAGAACTTAGCATTTTAAGCAATTTTATCTTACAAGCTAGGGTAGAGCTCAGTAATAGAACACTTACCTAGCATGCACAAGGCCCTGGGTTTTCATCCACAGTACTACCAGAGAGACAGAGGGAGAGAGGCTGAGGGAGGGGGAGAGAAGGAGAGAGTGAGAGAGGAAGAGAGGGAGAGAAAGGGGAGGTAAAGGAAAAGGGGTAGCATTTTTTTTCCCCAAGAGGTCAATTAATTCTCCTTCAAAAAATACTGTCTTTCATGGAAGACTTACCAAAGTTAGCAAGATTTCAAAGGCCCTTTAAAACTGGCCAAGTCCACCATTACACGATCACTCATAAAATGATCAAGAACTGTGAAGGTGTATCACCTCTAGCCTTTCATACATGAATATCTGGCAAGTGATCTAGCATTTAACCTCATAGAGAAGAAAAACCAGCCAAATGAAATAAATAACTTTTTTTCTATTGGGAAATGAGCCATGGGTTCAGTAAGAAAATATCACTTTAAATGAATTATTCCTGTTATGAAGTCATTAAATTTTGAAAGATATTTTTAAGCCCCTAGGAGACACTTTCCAATTTTACTTTCAATATTTTTTGAGGACATATTTGTATTTGAGTAGAACACATGACTTAGAAAATGATCAAGTCCACTGATTAAATTATTGAAATAAGAAATAGACTATTTGTAAATGCTGTCTTTATAGTATGCCTTATCATTAATCGATGTGAAAAGGCTCAGAGTAGGTTTAGAAAACTGGGAACAATCAACAGGCTGATCAGGTACCCTCTCAAATGACAAAGAAGCTCCTCATAGACAACTGAAGTCTATGATGAGATTCAGAATGTTAGCACAGCATTAGTTCATCTGACCCATTCCTGATCTAAGGACTGTTCATTTGGCAAACATATAATTTTAACACCAAACGAGAACAATGGAGAAATACAGAAAGGAGGCTCTAGCCATGAAACCAGCATAGGGGCTTGGTGATGTGGGATGCCCTTCAGTATGCTGTGAATATGTTTTATTAACATTGGTTAATAAAGAAGCTACTTTGGCCTGTGGCAGAGCAGAATATAGTTAGGCAGAAAATCTAAACAGATACAAGGAGGAAAATGTGAGATTGAGGAGACATCAGTAGCCTCCAGAAGAGTAAGCTGTGAGGTACCAAGCCACAAGCCTTGTAGTAAAATATAGAATGATGAAAATGGGTTGATTGAAGTTGTAACAGCTAGTTAATAATAAGCCTGTGCTAATAGGATAAACAGTACGGAATTAATATTAAGCCTCATAGTATATTTTAAAAGCAGCTGCATGACTAGGTGGGACAAGAGGTCTCCTGCTACAAACAGCACCCAAACTTAAGCAACTACAGCCACATAAAATCTGAGAGCACTTGGGAACGGATTTTAGAAACAAAAGAACAGAGTCAAGCATGGCTTCTTGGTAGCTGCATTTTCTTGGGATTTGTTCTGTTTGGTAGAGAAAAGTAGAGGCACAGCTCCTTTAATAGAGGCTATCTGACTCAGTGTTAGGGACAAAAACCAAGTGATTCTTTGAAGAGTCCCTACTACCAAAACCTTAAATGGTGTTTATGAGCAGCCAGCGGCAGGCTTCTTGGTGGTAGCATGGACCTAGAAACTCTGCAGAGTTGTAGCAATAAACACGGCTCCCACAAGTACCTCCACCATGAAGCTAAACTATTAGGAAGTCAGGGAATGGGGCGGAGCAAGCTGCCAAAGCTTCTGCTTTAATTCTAGTCATTCTACCTTAACAGATTAGAGACCATTTGGTCAGAAAAAGATAAGAGATATATAGTAAAGACAGATTCAGATGAAAAACATCTCAAAATGTTTTCCAGTGTGTTGAAAAGTAACATAGGCCTGGAAGAGAAAAGAAAAAGGATAGAGAAAGAACTTAAAAAAGAGTAATACAGAAAGAGTATGGATACGGTACGTTATTGTGTTGTCTTTCAATTGTTTGACTGCCAAGGAAGGAGTAACAGCCGCTAAAAGACAATTGATTATAAATCCTGCTGGATTAAACCAACTTATACATTTTATAAATATTTTGACTTCAAAATTTAAGACAAAAGATGTGTTACTTTGAGAAAGACTTTCTTATTTTATTTCCCCAGGATTTGGATCCATCCTGGTTTAAGAAAAAAATCAGTTTTGATTGAGGTAGACAACCCCCCGCCAAAAAAAAATTCTCCAAAAGAAGAGGATCGCCCAGATGATCCAATGTCTCAGAGCTCCTCTGTGGCAGTTTCCTCTGAGTTCTATCTACATCTAGAACAACTTCAAAGTGACTGATTGAAGTGCTCCAGCCTTACAGAATACTCCAGTCAGGATTTGACCATAATCTCAAATTTTCTCAGGATGCTCTTAAGATTACCAGTGCCCCCAATTAGAATAATTAGCCTAGAAAATTATGTCTATATTCCAAAAAAATTGGATTATGGATGTTTGTCTTTGTTTTGAGTGTTGGTTACAAGCTGTTATGGGTAATGGTCAGGAAAAAAACTCAACAAAGAAGATTAGATTCAGGGTTCTTGTTTTGGAAAAAAAAAAGGCAAAATGCTGTGGGATGCACTTATACACTGTAAAGATTTATCACTCATGTTGTTTTAATAAAATGCTGATTGGTTAGTAGCCAGGCAGGATGTAGACAACCATCTTAGGAAAATTCTCTGAAGAGGAATGGAAGAGATGCAGTAACCAGTCAGACACAGTGGAAACAAGATGAGAATGCCTTACTAAGCAAAGGTACCAAGCCACATGGTTAAACATAGATAAAAGAATTATGGGTTAATTTAAGTTGTAAGAGATAGTTAATAAGCCTGAGTAACAGGTCAAACAGTATATAATTAAGTATATAAGCCTCTGTATGTTTATTTGGGACTGAAAGGCTATAGGACCAGGCAGAACAAAAACGTATTATCTACAAATGGCTCCCAACTTGCAACAAGCAAAAATTATTGAATCTAAATTCTTAAAACAAACAAAAAAAAAAAAAAAACCTGTTAATCTCAAAATACTTTATATTGGTATGGATTTTGTTTTTGATACAAATTTCAGGTCAATTTTGTTATACTATTTATTTCTACTCTTGTTTAAGGTATTATGTTTACGTAGCTAATTTAAAAATGTAATGAGTAGTTAAGAAATACAAATTAATAGTCATCCCTAATAGTCAAACTTATAGTAATGTTAGGTAGGTTTTCTAGATATGCAGAGATATATTTCAAATAGGTACACAATCTTCAAACATGTCAAAGATCTACATAATATGTCATTTAAAATGTATTAATAACTTAGACATTTCTGGAAAATGAGACACATCTACTCCTAGCAGCACCAGTTACTTCAAGAGGATGATTGCCATCGAATAAGCTCCTCGTGGAGTTTGCTTTCAGTGTGGTGAGATATAAACTGAACATGTAAGACCCACAGGAAATGACTGTTGAACTTGAGAAAAACAAGGTGGGATGGTCCCTTAAATCCTGCTTAATGGAAGAGTCTGCATAAATTCTGCAGGACATAGAAGAAAAAGAAAAAGGGGAATGTTGTGGGATGCCCTTCTTTATGCTGTGAATATGTTTTGCTGTCTTTGGTAATAAAGAAGCGGCTTTGGCATATGGCAGAGCAGGATTTAGCTAGGCAGGAAATCTGAACAGATACAAAGAGGAAGAAGGCAGGGTCAGGGAGGTGCCAGCAGCCTCTGGAGAGGCAAGATATGAGGTACCAAGTCAAGAGCATTGTGGTAAAATACAGAATAACAGAAATGGGTTAAATGAAACTGTAAGAGCTAGTTAACAATAAGCCTGAGTTAACAGGCCCAAAACTATGTAACTAATATGAAGTCTCTGAGTGGTTTATTTTAAAAGAGGCTGCAGAACCAAGAAGGATGGGAAACCTGCAGATAGAGCTTAACTTTTCTGAGAGGAAAAAGGTTTGTTTATGTGAATAAACAGGATCAGAAATGAAGCTCTAATATTCTAAATAAGAGGAATCAGAGAATAATCATGTGAGCCATGTTATAAAAAAGACTGGATAAAATTGATTTTTTAATAGTTATACTGTCAGAAAGAGAGTACGCAAGAGGCAACTTATCTCACATTGGACATAGGGCTGGTGACAGGAACACTCTGTATCACAATTGTCTAAATATCAATATGATTAAGATTTCAAAATAATTCCTATCATGTATTAGTGTTTGAGGAAAGTTGCTAATGCTTATATAAATGATCTCTCTATATATTTGCAGAGAAGACTGTATTAGCTCCAAATAAAGATGTTGCATTTTTAAAGTATGAAGTGAAAGAAAATTAGATCTCAACATGTGGCTAAAATATTTCAGTATTAACAAAACAAAATGTAAGCCAGAACTCATAGTATTTCACTGCCAAAAATGTATTCCACTGATAAAATATGATTAAAGATCATAAATGTAAATACTGTTTATTTCTACCTTAAAGCAAAATTTCAGGGGATAATATGCTGTATTCACAATGTATTATTACAACCTTATAGGCCACCACCCAAGAAACAAAGTAGAAATACATACTGACATGTACCTTGGGAATTTTGAGCTCATTTCCCTCTTCACTAAGAGCTTCTGGGATTTCCCCAGGTTCAAGGTTACTTCTGAGGCCATCTTCATCATTGTCTTCTTCCTCCGTCAATACTCTTTTACTTTCTGCAAGGGAGGAAGACAACTTGGGAGACTCCGGCCGTAGAATTGTAAAGAGATGTGACTCCTTGCCTGTTACCTGGCGACTAGAAAATGCCATGAAGTTGCAGTCTTCCTTGGACACAGATGGTGAAGCTATAGCAACAGCTGCGTCATCCTTATGTATTTTATTTGTTACAGGTGAATTTACACAGCTTTTACCTGAAGAGCAAACAAAAGACTAACAATAAATGCTGCATTGCATTAATACTAAGTAAAGAGACTAAACAATAGTGATTACTGGTTTTATATTTTCTTTTCTTTCATTTATCTACTTATTTATTTATTTTTGATTTTCATAACAGGTTCCCAGATCTTACAGACGAGGCCAGCCACCTGCCTTTACCTCCAAAGTACTGTAATTAAAAGTGTGTGCCACCGTACGTGGCTGTTTTTTTCTGACTGTCGATAAACATGAAAAGTCATCAGTCAATGAGATCTTGAACTTCTTTCCTATTTTCTGTGTGACTGTTATGTAGTATGAGTTTTTTGCTGGCAAGAATGCAAATACACTAAATGTGTGTGCCTAGTGACCATGGAGTCCAGAAGAGTGTCAGATCAACTGGAATTTGAGTTATAGATGTTTGTAAGCTGCCCTGTGGGTGTTGGGAAAAAAGCTCGGGTCCACTGTAAGAACAACAAATTCTTTTAAATGTGGAGCCATCTCTTCAAGTCCAAATTAGTACTTTCAAAAAGAAAAGAAAACAAAAAAATTGACAAGACAATCAAAGATTAAAAGTACATTGTAATTCAACTTATCATCAATATATAGGTTATTCAAAATATTTTTTTAATGTGAGTGCAAGTGAAAATGGCTTAGTCAGCTGCTATTTTTTTTTAAATTTATTTATTAAGGATTTCTGCCTCCTCCCCGCAACCACCTCCCATTTCCCTCCCCCTCCCCCGATCAAGTCCCCCTCCCTCATCTGCTCGAAGAGCAATCAGGGTTCCCTGACCTGTGGGAAGCCCAAGGACCGCCCATCTCTATCCAGGTCTCCTAAGGTGAGCATCCAAACTGCCTAGGCTCCCCCAAAGCCAGTACGTGCAGTAGGATCAAAAACCCACTGCGATTGTTCCTGAGTTCTCAGTATTCCTCATTGTCCTCTATGTTCAGCTAGTCTGGATTTATCCCATGCTTTTTCAGACCCAGGCCAGCTGGCCTTGGTGAGTTCCCAATAGAACATCCCCATTGTCTCAGTGTGTGGGTGCACCCCTCGCGGTCCTGAGGTCCCATGAGTATTTAATGATGTTATTCAAAATATTTTTAAAAGGATAAACAACTCAAAATCTATGAAGCAATAAAAAACTTTTCCAATAGATAATGCTAAGAACAGCTTTATAAGAAACAATGAATTGAGAGAAGGTCTATAATTGGTACATATAAAGCCCAAGGAATCCAATAAAAGGTCTTTGCTACATTAATCCTTTATGGTATAATGAAAAAAATCTAGAATGCCATTGGACTTAGGCAAATGTGATTCTTTTTACTATCACATGGTTTGGAGGCAATGATTTGAAATATATAAAGTTTTCTTGTATGAGATATGATAAAGCATTTCCCAGATGCACAAAATCCTCATCATTTCTACCTATCACAGGCTAGCTCTGATACTGAAACCAAGTCTTCTACTTAAGTAGTCTTCCAGATCTCAAAACTAATAGGTCAAAATATAAAGAACTAGATCGAAATAAGAAAATTAGGCACACTTAGTTAAAACTCTATCCTGAAGTCATAACCAAATTAATGAAACAGTGATAAAATCCATGGTGAAGTACTATAAGGAAATAGTTATGTATACTACATAATTGTGTTGTTTGCATTAACTGCAGTTCCCATTCTACCTTCTCAGCTCTTTTACCTACCAACACCTTGTTCACAACTCTGTTTAGAAATTAACACCAAAGTACATAGTCTTTTAAGTTTCCATCTCTATAGGCCTGTCAGAACAGGAGAGAAACTCAAAGCGATTCCACTGAAATCATGAACAAGACAAGGCTGTCCACTCTTTCATAGCTACTCAATCTAGTACTCAAAGGTATAGCTAGAGCATTAAGACTACAAAAGGAGATCAAGGGGATAGAATTTGAAAAAGAAAAAGTCAATCTTTCACTATTTGCTGATGATAATATATACAAGTGACACGAAAAATTCTACCAGGGAACTCCTACAACTGATAAAACACCTTCAGTAATGTAACAGGATACAAGACTAACTCAAAAACAAATCAGTACTCTTCCTATATACAGATGACAAATGGACTGAGAAAGAAAACAGAGAAACATCACCCTTCACAATAGCCACAAAGAGCAATAATCATAATCATAATAATAATAATCTTGAAGTAACTCTAACCAAACAAGTGAGAGACCTGTATGACAAAAACTTTAAATCTTTTAAGAAAGAAATAGAACACATCAGAAAAATGGAAAGATCTCCCATGTTCTTGGATAGATAGAATTAACATAGTAAAAATGGCAATCTTACCGGAAGCAATCTACAGGTTCAAAGCAAAGCCCATCAAAATCCCAGCAAAATTTTCACAGACATCAAAAAACTAATAATATCCTACTTCATATGTTAAAACAAAAACAAAAAGTACAGTATAGCCAAAACAATCCTGTACAATAAAGGAACTTCTGGAGGCATCACCATCCCTGACTTCAAACTACTATAGAGCTACAATCATAAAAAACATCTTGGTATTGACATAAAAACAGGCAAGAAGACCAATGAAAGCAAATCAAAGAATCAGATATCAATTCACACACCAAAAATACCTGATTTTTGATAAAGAAACTAAAACTTTAAGTCAAAAAAAGAAAAACCATCTTCAACAAACGGTGCTGGCATAACTGGATATTAACATGTAGAAGAATGCAAAAAGTTCCATAACTATCACAAGCACAAAACAAGTCCAAATGGATGAAAGACCTCAGCATAAAACTCACCACACTGAACCTCACAGAGAAGAAAGTGGGAAGTGACCTTGAACGCACTGGCACAAAGACAACTTCCTAAATAAAAAATAAGCAGCACAGACACTGAGAGCAACAATTAATAAATGGGACCTCCTGAAACTGAGAAGCTTCTGTAGAGAAAAGGAGATGTTGAACAAGAAAAATGGCAGCCTACAGAATGGGAAAAGAGCTTCTCCAACCCCACATCTGATAGAGGACTAATCTCCAAATACACAAAGAACACAAGAAACTAGACATCAAAAGAACAAATAATCCAATAAAAAAAAATAAGGTACAGACCTAAACAGAGAAATTTCAATAGAGAAAATTCAAATGGCCAAAATACACTTAAGAAAATGCTAAAAATATCCTCAGTCATGGGCACGCAAATCAAAACAGTTCTGAGATACCATCTTACACTTGTCAGAATGGTCGAGATCAAAAACACTGATGAAGCCAGGCGATGGTGGCGCACGCCTTTAATCCCAGCACTCGGGAGGCAGAGGCAGGCGGATCTCTGTGAGTTCGAGACCAGCCTGGTCTACAGCGCTAGTTCCAGGGCAGGCTCCAAAGCCACAGAGAAACCCTGTCTCGAAAAACCAAAAAAAACAAAACAAAACAAAACACTGATGACAACATAGGCTGATGGGAATGTAAACTTTAAAGCCACTTTGAAAATAATTATGGCTGTTTCTCAGAAAATGAGAAATCACTCTACCTCCAAACCCAGCAATGTCACTATTGGACATATACCCAAAGGATGCTCAGTCATACCAGAAGGACATTTGCTCAAATATGTTCATAGCAGCATTATTTTTAATAGCCAGAACCTGGAAACAACCTAGATGCCCCTCAACCAAAGAATGGATAAAGAAAATGTGGTACATTCACACAATGGAGTACTACTCAGTAGTAAAAAATAATGACAACTTGAAATTTTCTGGCAAATGGATGGAACTAGAAAAAACCATCCTGAGTGATGTAACCCACACCCAGAAGAATATCATATGTACTCACTCATAAGTGACTTTTAAACATAAAGCAAAGAATAACTAACTATCCTACACTCCACAACCCCAGAGAACCTAAACAACAACGAAATCTCCAAAAAAAGACATACATGAATCCACCTAGGAAGAAATAAAGGACAAGATCTCCCAAGTAAAATGGGAGCGTGGGGACAAGGTGAGGAAACAAAGGGAGAGGGGAGAAAGGCAGAGGAGTGGGGAAAAGGCTAAATTAAAAACAAAAAAAAAATGAAATAAAATTAAAGGTAATAAAGCTAAAGAAAAAACTGAGGAACAATTGTTTTAAGAATGACGCACAAAGGTTTTTATGTCATCCTAAGTAGAATACTACAAAGATGGTATAAACATGATGTAAACTGTTTTTTAAAGCTACAATATGGAGATGTGAAGGAGAATTCCTAAAAATAATGTGTCTACTGAAGGCTGACTGATTAAAACTTCAAAGAGAGGTTAGAATGTTGCAATTCCAGAGTTTAATTTATCTGATTGTTGGCCTACTAAAAAGCCATTCCTTGCTCCCTACACCCCATGGTGTAGACTTCAAACTTGGCTCATTTCTTTTCATGTGAGAGCTGTACTTTTGCATTTACAGAGATATAATAGCAGAGGGGACTAGAGTGATCTCTGTATGTCAGGAAGGAAGTACTTTCTGTAAGGATACAAAAGATGTAGTGTCTTATAGGTAGGCACAATATAAGATTAACAGGAAGCGTTGGATTTGATGAGTATCAGAATGGAAGGAATACAGGATAGAAAACAGGAATTACCAAGTAAATGAATGATTAAGGGAACAAAAATGTTACAATAGTTATTAAATATATAAATCATTAGTAGTTTCATAAAAACATTCAAAAACTGGGTAACAAAAAATAAATGGACTTTATTTATTTTATGTATTTGCTTGCATTTATGTACCATTTATGTGCTCACAGCCCACAGCAGTCAGAAGTAATGCAATCCTCTGGGGCAAGAGTTGCATATGAATGGCTGTGAGCCACCACGTGGGTGCTATGAAAGCAACCTGAGTCCTCTACAAGAGGATTAGCCTCTGCTAAGTATTAGCCCCTAACAACCTCGTTCAGCCCTGAGACCAAATGTAAACAACAATAAAAACAAATTCAGCAGGTTGTTTTAACATATTTGCTTCTAGATGTGTGTGTTTATGTGTATGAAATAATAACAATAGAAGCAAAAGACTACCAACTTGAGAGGCATGGAGAGTTTGGAGGAGGAGCTGGAGGAAGCAAAAGGAAGGAGGCAGTGATGTAATTAAGCCTTAATTTAAAATGTATTTAAAATGGGGTGGGGCACTGGAGAGATGGCTGGGTGGTAACGAACCCTAGCTATTCTTCTAAAGTGCCCAGATTCAATTTGCAACATTGACTCACAACTGTCTATATCTACAGTACCAGTGGATCACACAGACACACATACATATAGGCAAAACCCCATACACATCAAGTAAAATAAATAAATAAATAAATAAATAAATAAATAAATATCTTTTAAGGAGATAATTGGGTCATAAAACAAGCTCAGGATTTCAAGGAATCTGCTTTCCTAGGCATTCTGGGATTCAACTGCCTTGTAGTCAGAGATCATAAAACTAGGGTATTTGACTTATCTCTCATTTTCCAGTTTAAACAAACAAACAAACAAAAACCAGTTTATTTAAAATAAGCAGACCCTCTACCCTTTTAACTCTCCACTGCAAAAACTGATTCCCAGACCCAGCATGGTGCATCCTGTACCCTCAGATACAAATTAGAGTTGCAAGTGCTAACTTCTCAGACGAATAAAAGTTTGCTCTTACCTTTCTGAGGTCAAATTGGGTCTATTCTTTCATTTTCCTCCACTGACTTTACAGTCTTCACCACTGCACCATCACTTAACCCCTTTACTTATTTTTAGATTTATTTATTTTACATTATTGAGTCCTTTGTCTGTATGTATGTCTGTTCTTTTATAAAAGTGCATTGATAAAATGGAAGAGCTGATGGTATTATAAATTAAGTTGACTTTATATGTTTTCCCCCTTTTTAAAAAGAGTTATTCTTTCTTTCTTTTTTTTTTTTTTTGGTTTTTCGAGACAGGGTTTCTCTGTGGCTTTGGAGCCTGTCCTGGAACTAGCGCTGTAGACCAGGCTGGTCTCGAACTCACAGAGATCCGCCTGCCTCTGCCTCCCGAGTGCTGGGATTAAAGGTGTGAGCCACCATCGCCCGGCTCTTTATTTTCTTCTTAAAAGTAGCAAGGAATCTGTACAGAGTAATCTATAAATTCCTTTTTTTTCTTGTAAATTTTAAGTTGAATTTTAAAATTTTGTAAGTCTTAGTTTTTTATTAAACCACATGTATACTAATGGATGTTAAGTTCAGAATTCTATTGCAGATAAAAACTGTATCCCTCACAGCATTGCATACACTTGTCCTCATAGGTGAATTATCATGTAAGTTTATTTAGTTAATAAAAAACCTAGGTGTTTTAAGGCATCAGATTATTAATTACCATAGTCACAAGTGAAAAATAATCATACATTTTCTTACCTGAGAGTTTGGTGTCATTCAATAACTTTTGATCTACTTGTATCCTGGCATCAGAAGCTTCTCCCTCTGAAGGTGCTTCTGTGTCACCCTGCTTAGATGGTTTTCCTGGCTTTTCAGTGACTTTTAGGTGCCCTGGACATATGGCACGGTTTGAAACCTCCTCCCCATTAGATTCAACAAATTCCTCATCCTCCTCAGATTTAGGCCTTTTAGAGAGCAATTTATTACCCTGGAGGCTATTAACAAAAGGAAGGTGGTCAGAGCAAAAGTTCAAAATAGATATGAAACACTTATCAATGCAAATAATACTGTTAGGTGCTTATATCAAGAAAAATTTAGTTATTTAATATAATTTTTACAAATAGTCTGAATTTGAAACCATAATTGTTTTAAACTGACTTACTAACAACTGAATTTTCATATTATTAATACCTAATGAGATAACACTGTAAAGTCATGTAAGGCAGACAAATGAGCTAAACAGAATAAAGAAGAACACACACACATATTAGCAGTTGGGTGCTGTCAGCGGCAATAACAACACTGAGGCCATAAACAATATTTGCATATCCAAGGTATACATGTAAACCAACAATGTAGCTGGCATGGCTCAGAAATTGTGAGGGGGTTTTATATTTGTGCATGCTGAAAGATGGTCTTACTGAAGGGCCATCACATCAAGTCAGCTAATAAAAACAAAATACACTCCTGAACATTAGTACTTGTATGAAATGAGAAACATGTTCTGATTAAACACTGGCAGTCTGTGTATCAAATTTATGTACTCCATCAAGTAGAAAAGCCTAGTGACTTTAATAGCTTTGCCAGCTTATTCACTTGACCACAAGTGCTACTTTGCATGTTTCTCAAGATTTCAGACTGCTATGTTTCCTGAAAGCCTCAGAGGCACTGACTCCCTAATTACAGCATCTCAAACTTGGAAAGTTTTAACAGTAAGTTATTCATTTTACTGAGATAACTTATACATAAAGTAAATACTAAATTTTGAGCAAAATATTTAAATTATAGTGTTATTACAACAAAAGCAAAGGTGTCACAAGTCTAACTGTGGAAGATCAAATACATGTAGGTATTAAAAATTATGCTAAAGGAAATAATTTAATTATATGAAGAGCACTCACATACTTGATTACTCAGTTGTTAACATAGCAAAAGCTAATTTTGAAAGATGTATAATATTTTTATATTATATATAATATACATAAATATAAAGAAATATTTTTTACAGTTTATTTAACTTTATTTTATGTGCATTGGTGTGAAGGTGTCAGATCCCCTGCAACTGGAAATATATAAAAAATATTAAGATGGAGACTCTAGATAGTGAGGTTAAGAATGAATTGAATTTCTTGGATATTTTTTCCTGGCTTTAGAAAATTAACAGATTTCAACTATTATTTTTATGAATTGAAAGAATAATACACAATAGTATAAAGAAAACCTAAACAAAAATTTAAGAGTTAATATGCAACCTAAGAATCTGAGCCATAAAACACACAGCCTATTCAAAGGTTTTAACAAAGTCCTAGTCACAAAAGTGGATTGGATGTAAGGTTCTAAAAGACTACCAAGGTACAGAAATAATGCTTTCTCCTTTGAGTCTTTGAAAGGAAACAAAAAGAATAAAATCACAGCATAAGCATCAAGATGAGGAAAGAAGTATTTCAGCTAATGAGAGAAATCATAAGTAAAAATTTTAAACAGTGGTAGCATATAGAAGTTGTAAGTCAAGTTATTTAAAATATGGTAAATAAGGTAAAGAACAAATACATATTTAAAATAAATTTATGGAAGAATTCCAAAAAGTTCTATGTTGTTCTACTCCTTATGTACATTGATTTCAGGAATACTCTGCATAAGTGACTACCTGTTCCTAAATTCTACTATACCAATTCAAAAACTAAACATACACTACCTCAAAATTTCAGTAATATAATAAAGTTATGAATAGCAGAGACAAAAATAAACCAGTAGTCCTGGAGAACATTTTGTTCCATAATACATTTAAATAAAGTCCATACTATAAACAGGATGTGGTAGAATCCTTACCTCCTGGATGCTTTTTTTAATTTTTTCTTCCTCTGTAGCCATATTTTTACTTCAGGGGTAGACTCTGGAGTAGGTTTTGTATGGTCAATAGTATAAATATCCTTTCCTTGTTTCCAAATTTGGTATCTGTCTGGCTGAAATTTCTTTACAAATATATCCATTGATATTTTCACCATGTCATTCCGGCAAGTGCACTGAAACACAAAGAACAGTTGCAATAAAATCAACAATGAAATATTTTGCTAACTACATAACATACCACACCCGTGAGTAGAACATGAATGCTTAATTGAAATATAAGTGAGGAAATTTAACATCTAAAAAGAAACTCAGAACAGAGTTTTTTTTTGAAATGAGAAAATATTTTAAAATACTTTGTACATTTATATGAACTGTGTACCAAGAAAAAGATGCAGAGAAGCATGAGTGTCTTTCTGAAGGTTTTTCATCAAAGTTACTCTACCACCACAGATATCCATCAAAACTCTGTAGTACAGCATGCAGTGTTTGTATGAAGGGATTACTATCACAGATATGCATCAACATTACAAAGTAGTAATGCTATATGGAATGTTTGTGCCAGTTTAGACATGTTCTGAACATCACCAAAAGTTTTACCTTAATTAAAAGCTTGGTGCACACAGAGGGGCTATTGGTAGGTTAGGCCTAATGAATGGATTTTAACTCATTGGATGCATGAAATAGTTCTTATGATATTTCTTTGGTAAATAGTTATATGTGAACCTTTGAGATTTCTCCTATGTATTCTTATGGAAAGCCTGATATAAAAGAAGCAAACCAGGCCCCAACTATCTTTTAGCTCTGCTCTTGTGAGATGTGACATACAAACAGAGTTTGCTATTCTTACCAGAGGCCCAAACAAACAGGGCTGGCCCATTTTTTTTTTTCTCTTTGAACATGTAAAGCACTGAGCTCTTTGCAGATACTTGTATTAAGGTATTATATTGCAGTTAAGCAAAGTTGTTATACACATCTAGAATGTCAATGAATGTGTGATTTGAATCATTTAACAAGTGAGTCATTGGTGATTTGTCTGGGTGGTTGAGAGCAGCTGTTAAGCCTGACAACCTGAGTTCTATCTCGAGAGATAGATGAGAAAGAAAACTATCACATGGCACGAGAGAACTGACTCTACAAGTTGTACTCTGAACTCCATTTGCATATGATGGTATGCATATGCCAACATACACATATGCACACACAACACTATAAATAAATGCAAAAAAGAAACACTTAATTATATTTGTTTTATTAACAAACTCTTGTAGGTAGAAAGATGATTAACTAGCTAAAAGCTCTTGTTCTTGCAAGAGGGTCCAGTTTACTCACAGCAAACAAGTGGTAGCTTACAAACATCCCTAACTCAAGTTACAGGAAATCTGACACCCTCTTATGATCTCTGCAGACACTAGGCATACAGGTGGTACACAGACAGAAGTTAAGAAAATGCACTCATACATAAAAAAATAAACGCTTGCAAAGTAACTCAAATTTTTAAATAAAATCTCCTCTTCATTATACCAAAGATACCATTAAGCAATCAACAACACCTTGTAGAGAAAAGTAAAGGATTAATAGGAATAAGAAATTTAAATGAACCAGGTAGTAGTGGCACATGCCATTAATTCCAGCGCTCTCTTAGCATAACTAAAGAAAACTATAACTATAAATTCTTCAACTCCATCAAAGACTCCAGAAGGATATAATATTACCTAAGTAAACAATAAGTTCATTGTAAGCAACTTCTAAAATTCTAGAATTGAAAGAGACTTTTCACTGCCTGGACAGTCAACCAAAGTTCTTCTGCATCATTGGGGCATCCATCTCTAGCCTACTGGCCCATAGTATCCAGCAGACTTTTCCATGAATCAGGAAATTTCAAAGACAGTTCTGACTATATTGGCAGTTTGTCCGTCACATTTTTCTGTATTCTGCAGAATGTCTAGCAGACTCTTTCATGAAGCAAAAACCCTAAAGGATCATCTCATCTTTAAGCAAGTTCAGCTGTCATTACTCTGTGAGTCCTGAATGTTCAGTTCATCAAGCAGTCCAGGCAAGAGCAGTTTCTTGCACAAATGGCTAACCAACTCCTTAAGGGGCCTCTTCAATGCCCATTCCGCTTGAAGTAATTGGTGCTTCCAGGAGTGATGTGTCATCTACAGTCTTAAGACCTTAAAATGTTTTAAATGCCACCATATTCTGTAGTCTTTAAAAGGTTTGAAGAATGCCTATCCATCTGAAATACTTCTCTAAACAGCTAGAAAACCTAACATGACTACAAGTTTGACTATTATAGATAATTATCTATTGACCTATATTTCTTAATTATACATTAAGTTTTAAATGAGCTGCACAAACACAATACCTTAATCAAAATCAGAAATATACATATAACAGAATTGATTTTAAATTTGCATCAATAAACCAAGATCCATGCCAAGGCAAATCTCTATAGCATACCCCCCTTTAAACATAAAAAAATAATTATAAACAATATTTGGGAATATGGGCAATGTTCTATCAAAACTGCTTCCTGCTGTTTATTGGGTGAAGTAATTTTTTGAGAGGTGTTCAAGGCAACCTTTCAGGGGACTTGGTCCATCAAATAACATTACTCTGGAAGCAATCCACAGGTCCTTATCCTCTGTTGAAATGAAAGGATATTTTCCAAAGTAACATATATTCTTAGACCCATATTTTGAATTCAAGATACCTTTAAAATATATGTCTCAAAAAACCATATATACATAAAAGAAGCAAACCGCCTCTCCAGCCCTACTTACTTTTTGTAACTCTTTGTACTCTTTTTCCTCTCTCTCCCAAGACTATGTACATTTATCCATCACTATATCCCATTTAAAGGTCTTTAATATTTGAATCTGTCCTATTGCGTATCTGTAATTCTTTACTGTCAAGGATCATTTTTTAAAATGCTAAGCACTTCTTACATACTTAAGCTGAAGCCTTATAGGGTATATATGGTATTGTCTGTTTGCTGCCTCTGAGAGGTCATGCCCACAACCCCATTCTCAAGCACACATCCAGTTCAGGCTGTCATTAAGCAAGCTGCAGCAGTCTGCTCACAAACGCCATACAAATGCTCTGTAGTCGGACCTCCTGCCTGAATGAGGCACAGGTCATTCTGGCAGCATGGCCCAGAGAGACAGCATTTCAAAAGAGCACAGCTTTTTTTTCTGCTACCGCTGAATCAGGAAAACCTCTCTTAAAGGAGCGGCAGCGTGCCGCCAGCATGCAAAGCCCATTTAGGGAAAATAAATGCAGTTAAACTTCATTTCTTGGTGTCTAGAGTTCCTTTACAAGCCCTCTCAGGTTTTACATGAATTTAGTCCACACATAGGTGTCAATTTGTAGTAAGGAGACAACTTAGCCAGAAAATTACTAAGAAAGACCTCCTGAGAAATCTCCGATAGGAGTGAATGGACTACATGTCTGAGTTCTACATCCAGAACAAACTCAAGACTGCTGCCTAAGATGATCAAGCCTCACAGGATACTCCAGTCATGACTTGACCAAAATTCTTAATTTTCATTAGGTCCCCATAAGATTATCAGTGCCCCCAATCAGCAGGAAGTAGCCTGGAAAACTATGCCTACATTCCCCCCCCCCCCCAAAATGAATTATGAAAATTTATCTTTGTTTAGAGTGTTGGTTATAATATGTTATGGATAGTGGTCTGGACAAAAAGCTAAACAAAGGCTATTAGATTCAGGTTCTTATTTTGGAAAAAAAAAAACCACAGTGGGAAAGTGCTGTGGGACAATGGTTTTACCCTGTAAAGATTGGTTCTTGCACTTGCTTAATAAATGCTGATTGGCCAGTAGCCAGGCAAGAAGTATAGGCAGGGCAACCAGGCAGGAAATAGAGGCGGGATGAGAATTATAGGAAAAGGAAAGTTTCAGTCTGTAATTGTGACCCAGCTGCAGAGGAAGCAAGATGTGACTGCCTCGCTGAAAAAGGTACCAAGCCACATGTGGGCTAATATATGTTATAAGAGTTAATATGAAGCCTGAGGTACTAGGCCAACCAGTTTATGCTGCAGAGGAGAGTCGCTTGTTGGTCTTGACTGCCCTGCTAGCTTAGCCCCTAAAATAATCACACAGAAACTGTAGCATATAAATCACTGCTTGGCCCATAATCTGTAGCTCCTTATTGGCTAACTCTTAATTTAACCAAGTTCATTAATCTGTTTACCGCCATGTATCAGTGGCTTACTGGGAAAGATTATCATATCTGACTCTGGCAGCAGATCCATGGTGCCTCTCTATGCCTTCCTTCTCCCAGCATTCAGTCCAGTTTTGCCTACCTACCTAAGTTCTACCCTATCAACAGGCCAAGGCAATTTCTTTATTCATTAACCAATACAAGCTACACATAGACAAAATGACCTCCCATACCAAGTTTACAATTAATGTAGACTTCTGTGTGTTTCTTTGGGACTGAATGACTGCAGGACTGGTTTGGACAGAATCCTCTGTCAACAGTGGTGCTTGGTCAATACCTACTAATGGTATTCTCATTCAAAATAGATAATACCCAACATTTAGTAAAAAAAAAAAAAAAAGAGGTATATAAAAAAGCTTCTGAGAAATTAACTATTTTCTAAGATTTGGCATCCAACAGTAGCAGGTCAAAGATGAAAGATAAGGAATCATGTTAAAGTTATTGAGTAGAAGCAGGCTTAAAGAAATTAACCTTCACTGATCATAGACTAGCTCCTGAATCATAAATAAATAATAAATCAGGTGTTTTTATGTAATTAAATAGAAAAAATATATTTTTAGCTTTCAAATAATCAAAACCCTTGGGCTCCAATGCCTTCCTTATAAAGCTTTTCCCATTTTCCAAACATCCAAATATTTCTCTCATATGACCTATGAAAGCGAAAAAGTATTACAAGAAACAATAATATGGAAAAACAAAATGTGAAGAAATACACAAATTAGGACTGGAGAGAGAGATCTTAGCACTTACCTAGAGATAACATTCTTTTCATAAACTGAAGCTTTATGTTAAAATAGTAATGGGACAGGCTTACTTGACAAGTATATGACCTGTTCATTCTTTTGAACAGTTTTTAGGATCCTCAAATATATCCATTAACTTTATATACAACAAAGATATCCAATCCTCCTTCATTCCTGTGAAGGATTGCTTTGCCATAACAGTATAAGTCTCTCCAAGGCCTATGCGATAATCTTTTTTGCCACCCAAATCAACTAGTTTAAAGATAACAAATTGCTATTCTTTTAGGAGAAATTGAAACACATTCTCTTCATGTCTTTTACTCTAAACCCTGGGGTTTAAATGTATTTTAAAGTATTTTTAAAAGTTGGTGAGATGGTCCAGGTCACAACTTGCCTGCCACACAAGGATGAGGACCTAAGTTCAGATCTTCAGAACCCACTTAAAAGCCAGACAGATTCCTATAGTTGGCTGACTAGCTAGTAAGTTCAATGGGTGGGGTCCAGAATGATCAGAAAACATCCAACATCAACCTCTGCTTCTATGAACATAAACTGAGAGGCACAAGTATCCTACACATGCTCGGGGGTGCGCGCGCACGAGAGAGAGAGAGAGAGAGAGAGAGAGAGAGAGAGAGAGAGAGAGAGAGAGAGAGAGAGAGAGAGAGAGAGAGAGAAGTTCTAAATCCTAATTGCTTTAATTTGCTAGTCCTGACATTCTTTCCTGTGTCAAAACCAAGTACCTTGCCTTATCTGAGTTGATATTGTGAAGTAAATATCTCAGAAAGGAGTTTTACCTTCAGCAGAAACTTTTACACAATTAAGAAACTAATTACAATTACAAATGTGTAAGGTAAAAATTTTGCAGGTCTAGACCTCAATCTTTAGTTTCATAAATAGCCATTATTTGACCTCGGTAACATCTAGCTAAACATCTTATGGCTGGGAGAAGGAGATAAAACCTTCTAGAATGCACTATTACCAAAATACTTGTTTCTACCAGCCCAAAGATTTAGTTCAGTGTGCTGGCTGAGTTTTTCCAGGTGGAGACAAACTAGAGTCACTTAGGAAGATAGAATATCCAATTGACCTGTGGGCATTTATACAAGGCATTCCTTTATTAAAGATTGATGATAACTGGTATTACCTCTAGGCAGGTGGTCCAGAGCTACATAAGACAGCAATCTAAATAAGTCACAGTGAGCCTAATCTCTAAGATATTTTCCTGCCTAGTCTCTGCTTCTGTTCCAGCCTCTAGGTTCCTATTTGAGTTTCTACCCTGTCTTCCCAAAATGGTAGTTACCTGGAAGTGTAAGCTGAAATAACATTTCCTCCTTAAAGGTGCTTTCTGTCAGTGTTTTATCACAGAAACAGAAAACCTAAGATATCCACTTATTTATGCTTCCACCAATGTATGTTAAAAATGCCATGATTGATGATATTTTTTTGTTCTGTTACTATAATAACATTATCAAACAGTTGCCATATTGAAACATGGAATTTGGGGTAACTTAAATATAAATGTGTTTCTAGATCATTGTCAATAATAAACTCTGTTTTATCTGTTTTGAGATTTGTGTTTCGTCAAATGCTGGGTATAGAATGTAGTTATACTCTGTCCCTACTGTTTCTGACTAGTTTAAAAATTAAAATGCTTTTTAAATTTTTTAAATGAGTATGACTATATATATATATATATCTGTAGCTGGGGATTTTTCTCTGTCCTGCCCAGTTCCACTGGACCAACTAGATTCTCTCTCACCTGCTGGTATCCACAGTTATTTATACAATAATCATTTGGAGGCTTAATATTAATTATAATTGTTTGGCTGATGGCTCGTACTTCTTGCTGGCTAATTCTACATAAAAATTAACCCATTTCTAATAATCTAGATATCACCATGTGCACGGTGGCTTACCAGTAATACATTGGCATATTACTCCTCCAGAGTTACTGGCGTCTCCACAACTCTGCCTTCTACCCCCCCCCACTGCCCCTGTGCTTAGATTTCTCACCTTGCTATATTCTGCCTTGCCATAAGCCAAAGTAGCAATCTTCCTTATTAATCAATGCTAATAAAACTTATTCAAAGCATACAAAGGGACATCCCGCATCATATATCAGTATTATATATATGAAACAGATGAAAGAAGGTGTGTACATATGTAAACACACACACAAATACACAATTAACCTCTTCCCATGTTATTTTTGAACTGTATATATGTGAAGGGCTAAAGAATATACAACTTGTGGCCTCAGACTTTGAGTGCTCTAAGACAGTTACTAATGTTGCCTAATACAAAAATCATAAAATTACTTAAAATATTACTGGACCATACGGTGAGGTTTTTGTTATTGTTGTTTTGGTTTTGTAAGGGAACTGCTTGTTTCTCAAATGTGAACTTTGAAATTGGCAATAATATATTACAATACTAAAAGCACACATGCCAGGATCTGAACATAGTGGTGCATTCCTTTAATCCCAGCTAAGGCAGGTGGGTGTCTGTGAGTTCCAGGCCAGCCAAAGCTATACCAGAAGACTCTATCACCAAAAAAGAAAAAGAAGAGGGGGAAAAAGTAACAGTAGTAGGAAAAGTTCTCTCCTAGTATATCAAGAAAGCTTGATAAACAGATTTAAAAAATAAGGATTTTAAAAATATAATAAATACTTAATGTTTATTGTTAGGCTTCCCATATTATACTGGCTCCACCCTATTCGGGGTGACATCAGTGGTGGGTGTGTGTGTGTGTGTGTGTGTGTGTGTGTGTGTGTGTGTGTGTGTCTGTCCATCTCCGTGCTTTGAAACCAGAGACTAAGATGTGACCTCTGCTAGGACCCTCCACCCTGAGCCTCTGCCACAGTGTTTCTGCTGCCTGTCCCCTCCCGGTCGCCTCCAGTTGATCAACCAATCAACCAAATTTACTTCCCCATATCCCTGTCTTTTCCTAAGAATCTCTTACGTGGGTTTGTTGAGCTCTGCAGTTTACTTCTCACAGCCTAGAAACAACATTTATCATAAGTAAAAAAGTATACAGCAATGAGTTTTAGGCACATGATGTTCTGCCACCATCCACTGGAAGCATAAACCCAAATAAACTTGTTTCTATTTTAAAAAATGTACATCATAACAATCTTTTTCCATTAATAAATTTAGGAAATTATTGGTCATATCCAGAGCAACTTACAGAGAAATAAAGTCATTGAAACTATTATTGATACTCTTCAGAAAAATTATACATAAAATATACTCATTGTATTAGTTACTTCTCTAATGCAGCCTGAGCATTTACTTGGGTTTGCTTGCCCTCTACAAGCAAAGCAAAACTGTCTACCATCACTTTCCCAAGCATTAAATCCATCACTTCCAAGTTGCCTCCTCATTTGGCAAGAGTCACCATTTTCAGTAGAGCCAATGCTGAGATTATGCAGTATTTAAAGTATCCTTGAAATACTCAGTCCATGGTTTTGCTGCCAGGAGTTTTTTCTGTTGTTTTTGTCATATTTGTAGATTCAGTCGATATGTACTTCCTGTATATTGGTAGCCAAGTCCCAGGTTTTCTGAGCCATACCACTCCCGGAATCTGCCATGGCAGAAGTACCGGAGAAGTTGTTGCCTCGACCACCAAGATGCAACTTGGGCCTCCACATGCAGGCTTTGCACCTTCCCCACCATCAGTACACACACACTAGTCTCTCAAGACACCCAAGACACTCGAGAAGGCCTACTTCTTAAGAGTATACTCTGTTCTCTCACCCATTTGAGGCAGTTAACAACTGCCTGTAATTCCAATTTCAGGGAATCTAACACCTTCCTTCTGGCTCGTGGGATACCTGAATGCTTGGTGAGAACATGCACACATACTTGTGCTGTGCAAAAACATAAAAAGCATGTTTAAAGAATGAACAAATAAGCTGGCTAGTGATGGCACACACCTTTAATCCCAGAACTCAGGAGGCAAAGAAAGGTGAATGTCTATAAGCTCTAGGCCAGCCTGGACTATAGAGCAAGCTCCACAACAGCCTAGGTTACACAGAGAAACCCTTTCTTGGGAGACGGGGGTTGGGAAGACAGAAACTATCAATGAGAAACTCTGCACTGTGTAATAGTAATAATAGCAAAGGTTTTCTGAGGATAAGACATCACTCAGCTAGGCTTCCATCGTGTAAAAATACAAATTCACTTGGAAAGAGAGTACCTAAGCTGAAAATGAGAATGAAGGAATTCCTGATCTAATACAATCTCCTTGAACACTGTTTTGCAACCTCATCATACAAAGGCCTGATGCAAACTGTGTACCAAAGAAGACTATAGTACCAGATGGCAGACTAACCTGGCACCACTGTTCTTGTGGTATTGATCATACAGGTCTGAAAACTACCAGGTGTGAGGAGATAAGGAAGGCTTATGACTAGGTCACAGAAAGTCACTGAGGCATAGCAATATGTAGCTGGATCAGATTTTTGCCCAGCAAGGACGGACTAACCAAGCATAAGGGTGTAAGAAAACCAAAACAAAAAAACTTATGCTGCAATAGTGTCTCCAGGAAATTACCAATGTCAAGATCATGGAATATTTTTATCAAAATAATTTATTAGTGGCTTGACATCTCTATTCTAAAAGTATCCTTAACTTTTTTTATTCTGATAAAATGAACCAGATTGATTTATTTTTTCTAACTTGGTTTGCAGGATTTATGTACAAAGAAAAAAATAAAACAACATACTGAAAGTTAAACACAGAGGAATCTATTACTTAGCATTTTAGAACACCAGTCTCCTAAACATATGTGTGTTATTGAGTTTACTTTATTATGCAAAATACCTAGGCTAAGTTGAAGAAAGAAAAGCAGATAGTCACTAGGAGAAAGCCTACATTTACAGAGAATAAAAAACATGAACATATCAATAATAGTATCTGAAATCAAAGGAAACAAATGAAAAGTAGACATTAGCAATTTATAGAAAGAAAAGAAACACTATAACTGAGAACTATATAGTTATCTCCTCTGAACTGATACATTCCTTCGGGGGGGGGGGGGGCAGGGAAGCTGATAAAAAGAAGCAATCCAATTTATAAGGCTCAGTAAACTGGCACAAGTTTTCCCCTAAGGTGACCAAAGCAGTAACTGATTGTTAGAAAGAAAAAAAAAATGTTTCTTACTGTTCCAGTTGCCCCCAAATTAGACAAGAATCTGTAAGGATGAAGCCTTCATTAGTGAATTGTCTCCCTAATGCTGGGATAAGTTGGGTGACACAGCTGCCTTTGAGTGGCACATACAACTGTAGATAACCTGAAGAAAATCACTGGTTCACTAAGCTGGTCAGAGGTGAAATGATTTATATGGTCTGTCCTGGTACCAGGTAGGGAGTCATACCTATAACCTCAACACGCAAGAGGTAAAGGTCTAGGTAGAAAACTCAGGCCTGAGATCAAGAGTTCAAGGTTATTCTCAACTATATAGGTAGTTCAAGGCTGCCTGGAATATATAAGACTTTGGCTCAGAATAAATAAATGAATACTTAATTAAATAAAATTAGAACAGGTCCATTTCAAAGATCACACATTTCTAACTCTTCACTGAATACATTCTTAGGTCAGGGAGACAAATCCAATTCAGAAAATGAGGGCAAGTTCCTACAGATACATGAGCATATGATTCTTTTATGTAGAGCTCTGTCAGAAATTTTAAGAAAAAATAATTGGTGTGTTAGAATTCCCAACATTAATCTTGTTGAAGCTTGGACAGCAAATCTGTATTAATCAAATCTCACCCACTCTTATTTAGCAAAGATCTTCTGTATTTCAATCCTGGCTATTATTACTGACCTTGTATATGAATGATTCTCAAAGAATTCTCAAAGAATTAATTGAATTAAAATATGTCAACATGATTTATTAAGACTAAAGGACATTAGAATCATGAGCAGCAAATTACAATAGACACAGAATGAGGCACTTATGATGATAGTTGAATGCAATAAGCAGGCCCAGGTATAGGAGACCCGAAGTATCTTCATAAGCTACTGAGAAAAAAAGGAAGATGAAACAGTAGGGGAACTGTTTCCTAGAAGGTGAAAACTGGAGAGAACGTGCTTGCTTTAAATGAGCTATTGCCTCCTTTACCTATTGTAATGTCAAGGCTGTTTTCAGTTTTTGCATCATGTTATTCCATGAATATTTTAATCTAGTATGCATTTAATAAATAGTATTATATTTTAGAATTAGAATATAGTATTTTAGTTTAGAATATAGTATTACATTTTAACAACACAGACTAGAAAACTAATACTTTAAATATAACATTATATCAGAAGCAGGAGAGATAAAACCAATTTGCGAGTCACCAGGGAAGACAGAAGCAGAGACAGCATTAACTTCTAGAAAAGAAGACAAAGAAAAATGAATTTCAGGTAACAAAATTAAAATCAAATAAAAAATAAATCAAGCTTTTGTATCCACAGATAAAAATTCTAGCCACACAGACCTGAATACCTGAGTATGATCCCAAAACCCACTGTGAAAAGAGTGAACCTATTCACAATAGTTATTCTGATATCTACACACATGTTTACACTGCAAACACACAAATATTAAAGACATAAATATGCCTACATACATATACATAAACATATATATGTAGATCATATATAGCATACATGAACACATATACTCACATATACACACAAACACAGAAGTTACACACACACTCATAGATGCACTCAAACCCACACTATATTTTAATAATTAAAATATACTTCTGCTTTGTAACTATGCTTAGAAAGAATATTCTGTTTGTAAGTCCTGAACTGCATGTTTGCTTTTGCTGTTATGTACTAAATGCTTATTATCTATTTATATTCAAGAATCTATATTAAGACTCTGTAGATTACATCAGTGACTATGCTGATTAAATATTAAAATATCTCATTATTTTTATTTTCAAACTGATGATTACACAGTAGTGTGTATCACACAGTGTCTCATTATGAACATTAGTCTTCTTAGTCCTTTAGAACGAGTGAGCTCCCCTCATAGTTCTTTTCCTAGTCTGAGAAAGTCTTGGAGGATATTATTGGTCTTTCTTTGCTATGCTGAATAGATGGTTCTCAGTTATGTAAAAAATATTTATACTATCATTTATTGCCTGTAGATTTTATTAAATGAAAATTTCATTGGCTACTTACCAAATGTTTGCATCATCAAATTGAATTGTTATCTTTTGTGAATGGCTATAATTTATTTATAGATCTCTCCCAATCTGCTCAAGCCTTTGATCCTTAGGTGTGGAGCACTGTATGAAAACAGCATATACAGATACAGACAATAAAATAAAACAATGCATTGTGGGAGCTACAAGGTAAGAAATGGCAGCGCATGCACTTTTGTCGCAGCCCTCATTTTCCCATAGACCATGAAGCTTAAGTTTGAAGGGCTTCAGTAGAAAGGCTAAGTGGAAATTTGTGCCTCATTTGTGGAAAAGTTTTGGTGACAGAATATGGTCAGCACTGGCTTGATTCTCCTGAGGCCTTTTTTTTTTTTTTTTTTTTTTGCTAAATTTCTAAAATAGGAAAGTGAGGAGAGCAGCTTAGCTGGGTACATGAAGTGGGTTTAGTAATAAAGTGGGAATACTTCATTTTGCCTGCCTAGGTTTAAATGCTGACATTATCTTTGAACTCAGTAACTGCATTTCCTATTTATCTTTGTACGTAACTGTATCAGTTACTTAGTTATTAAATATGAGCTTAAGCTACAACTGCACAACACAAAATATGTAATACTTTAAAAAATATAGAACTTGAAGCTGTTGATGTAGTTTATTAGTAGTTGACCTCTCATCTCTTGTCTAGTATGACCAAGGTCATGGATTTGAGCCCACACAAGGAAAGAGAGAAGGGAGAGGAGAGACCTGTTCAATGAAAATGTAAGACAGTCCAGATTTTCTTCCTTTGCATACATTAACAGCAGGTAAATATTATTAGACTAGCGCTTTATGACACAGTGTAAAGTGCAAATGGCACACACCTGTAAAAGCCAGTTACCATAGTTCTGATGCAGGAGAATAGCTTGAACCCAAGGCTTCTGGATTGTAGTGCATAACGTTAAACAAGTGCCACACTATGTTCGGTATCAGCACAAGTGCGGGCTAGTCTTAGGTCAACTTGACAGAATTATCTGAAATGAGGGAACCTCAAATGAGAAGATGCCGCCACAAGATCCAGCTGTAAGGCATTTTCTTTATTAGTGACTGGTGGTAGAGGGCCCACATTACTGTGGATGGTTACGTCTCTTGGCTGGTGGTCTTAGGTTATATATATATATATATCCTGAGAAGGCCGGTAAAGCAGCACTCCTACATGGCCTCTGCATCAACTCATGCCTCCAGATTTTGTCTCTATGTGAGTTCCTGCACTTGTTGTTTTTGATAAAGAACGGTTACATAGAAGTGTAAGCACTCCTCAACAAGTTGCTTTATCATGATGTTTCATCACAGCAATAGTAACTCTAAACAATAGAGCATGTTTAAATCTCCCAGAAGCAGAAAATTACCAAGACGCCTAAGGAGATTTGAACTGTACCAGCTAGAAAGGAAATGGAACCAAAAAAAAAAAAAATGATCTCGGAGTTTTCTGTCCAAAACTGAAGACTTCATTGGAAGACTGCTAATTAACTAAAATTGTCTGTTTCATTAAAAAAAAAAAAAAACAGAATCTAAAATAGAATGAATCCATACCCTGGTGTTTACATCCTTCTTATGCAAAATCAATTGCAGTCTGTATTTCAATATTCAAGTCTCTGACATATTATATATGACATAAAATTACTGCAAATCAAATCAAATCAAAACAACATCATTAATGAGTCATTGCACTCTACACACTGTAAAAAGCACTCAATTTCTAAGGATGTAGGTAAGACATAACTGTCCCCGAAACTATCAGTACAGTAAATAACTCTTTCTCTTTAAGGAGATCACAGTACTTACAACTGCCACATCACAAAAACAAAATACTTTCACAAATGTCTTTGAACACTCAATCTCAAATCTAAGTCAAAGATTTATTTAATAGCTACCAGTTTTTATGTGAAACTAATAAATACATAATAATAATAAACTTATATATCAAATCCAGCCTCCAAATAACTATGATGGAGGAAGGTCATTGGTTAAAATAAAAGAAGCTGCTTGGCTCTCACTGGTTAGGAGATAGGTGTGAGGAGTAAACAGAACAGAATGCCAGGAGGAAGAGGAAGTGAGGTCAGACTCCACAGCTCTCCTCTCGGGAGCAGACGTCCGCCATGCTCCCGGCTCCTGGGCAGACACACGCGATGAAGCTCTGAAGCTCCGACCCAGGATGGACTTAGGCTAGAATCGTCCCGGTAAGACTGGTGCTACACAGATGATAAGAAATGGGCTAGTCCAGGTGGGAGAGTTAGCCTAGAAGATGCTAGGTAGAAATGAGCCAAAGCAGTGTTTAAAAGAATACAGTGTCTGTGTAATTATTTCGGGGCATAAGCTAGTCGGGCAGGCGGCTGGGGTTTTGGGGACGTAGCCCCGCCGCTCATATTACTACATAACTACATTTCATCCTGCTACATAAAAGGATAAAACCAAAACCTGCAAGCTAGCTCTTTCATACAGCCTAGACAGGATCCAAACCTGTGAATAGCACTGCAGCTACACAGATATAACCATGGGCTCCACTTTTCCACAAAGGAATGTTACAAATGTAATGCATAATTCAGATATGCAGAGATGTTTGGTTTCAATTGCTATCAGAGGGATAACAGCATTATTTTCTATTTTTATTCTGATGTTTAAAGCAATGAAGGTTCCCAAAATAAGTCAACAGTACATTCTATCTACTACCATTAAAGCTTGTACATGGCAGTTATTAAAAGTTCTTCAGGGATGCTCCCTAAAGACAGAGAAAATGTATTGATCCTTGGGGTGATGTCACATGAAATAGAAAAAGTTAATTCTTGGTGACCTTTACTTGAGGGTGGCCCCGATTTATTCTGAAGTTTTTGGTCTTCCTGTATTAATCTAAAAGAGAAGTCTAAGCTAAGAGAGTCTAATTAATCCTAGTAGCCATGAACAAAGGCCATTCTCCTTATATACCAAATTGCACAGGAAATATGGTAAGAACAAAGAGTGTAGACCTTGTCTTCATCATCTTTTATTGGAATTTCAAAAGGCAGAAAATTGTTTTCCTGGCCCTAATAACTCTACCATATGTTTTGTTCCAACATATGTAGGGGGAGGAGATGCTGCTTTAAACAACTGACTGCTTCTAATGAAAGGTCTTAGACCAGCTCACCATAGCTCATAGACACATACTTTGTTCTGAGTCAAGGATATGCAAGAACACAATAGAAAATTAAGGAACACAATATAGTGGGGCATTCCAAACCATAACACTGCAGGGAACCATGCATGTTTTTCTTAGATGGCAGATAATTGTGAACAGGTTGAGTATACAATATATGAGCCTAACATGTACATAGTGATAAATTATCTGAAAGCAATTAGCTTGGTTTTAGTTTTGTGAAAGTTTGATTTGTAAGAGCAAGATCTGAACAGTATTTTTCAGAAAGATCATTCCCACATATTCCTCTAACAATATACAGCCCAGGAATTCTTTCAGAGCAGACTCTTTGAGCATAAAGCTTAAGACTACAAGGAGCTGAGTATATTTTATAAGAATCATCTTAGATTAGTAAAATCAGGACAAACTATATAAACACCTTCTCAGGTAGCATAACCCTGTTGAATACAAGCTGATGCTCTGGAGCTCCTTGTAATACTTTATGAGTCAAGGGAAAAGAGAGCTAAATGGTCCAGATTGAAGGAAATAACAAGTATTTCAAGGATGTATAGGTAGAGTATTAGGAACCTCTTAGAAACAACGATGATCATACTAAGTTGCTATGAGATCTGGAGCTGGACAGACATGTGAGTTCTAAACCAATACATGAAAAAGAACATCTTTGACTAAGAAACAAGCTCTGAAATAGCCTTCAAATCCAAAAATTTAGTTGAAGATATCAAACTCCAAAAACGTGTACCAATTTGGAAGAGGCATTGAGTTTGATACCAATCATGGTATGGGATCTCTAGTCAATCCAAACTAATCCTAAAAACAAAGCTTTATTGGCCACTACATTTCAGCTGAAACCTGTAAACCACGCATTACAAAAGTACCATCAGAAACCACCACACCATCAGAAGGTTAAGGTAAGCATCAAAAGACAAAGGAAGCATGCAATGCCAAATAGTCTCACCTGTGGTTTCCGGACCAGCACCAACATGAAAAGAACAAGCACAGTCTCAGTAAATAGAGGTTGTCTCTGTCAACTAGTCCCCTAAAGTAGTGACAGTTTTCTCTACCAAACAAGCCTGATGGCTTATAATCAAAGACCTCCTAACAGAGAAAATGGTAAGGTGTTCTAATCAGTTTTGTTTTCATTAAAAATAGCATTTTGTAATAATTCTTTTCTGAGAGAAATGAGAAATCTGGAATAATGTGAATTATTTCATAGCATATGGTTGAATGACTTATGTATATGTCTATATCATGAAGAAGATATACAGTACACGTGTCCTGCTACACTCATCAATTAATGCAGTATCTCCAACAGAGACTTTATCTAGCACTTTAGCACTTGTCTGTCTGTGAAAAAGCAGAAGTTTGTTTACAATAAATAAAAAGCTCTACTCATCTACATTTACAAATCATGTAATATACTATTTAGAATGAATTCAAAAAAGCAAATAATAAGACTAACAAATAGGGCATCCACAAAGCTAAAAGTCTGCTTACCACAATCCATAACTAACACATACATTATATCAGTCATGGACAAAACAGATAAATTTGTTCCCAATACACATTACTCAAATGCTTAACATATATATATAGAAAGAGATATAGATATAGATAGATAGAGATATATATGAGATATAAATTTATAGGGTTATCTACCTTGAAAACTAGAGATAAAAAACAACTAAAGTCTAGAAGATAATCACATCACACCTTACTATAAGAAAAATAATTAGCTAAGAATGGAAATGGTAATGCTAAGAGTTCATAGGCTACTGAAACATTCAAAATCTTCCATCAAAAGGATAAGTTTATGATTTTAAGCAGGTAACACCATTACTTATGCAAAGTAGATTCTCAATCATCAGCCTATCATTTGCTAATTTGTACTATGGATGGGAGGAAGATGATTAGGCTCCCTAAATCCTTTAAAGATGTCTCATCCAAATTCCTAATATCTGTAAATATATTGTCTTATATTAAAAAATGTAAACTTAAACACTGCCTGTTCTAAAACAATGATATGGAAAAGTCTGAGAAAGGTCTGTAGAAAAGAAAAAATCCTAATCAGTGCCTGTCGATCAGCAAAGAAAAAGGATCTTACTCTCTCTTTTTATGTGTATAAAATGATATACTTTATACAATACAAATGTTGAAAATAAAAAATTGTGGATTTTTTGTGTTTTTGTAAAAGAAAACAAACTATCTTTTTAAATTTTATATACCAATCCCAGTTTCCACTCCCTCCTCTCCTTCCATTCCCTCTACCTTCCCCCTCCTCCACCCCAACTCCCATCTACTCCTCAGAGTGGGTAAGGCACATTGCTTTGAGAAAGGACCAAGACTCTCCCACCTACTATATCTCGGCTGAGCAAGGTATCCATCCAAAGAGAATGGGTTCCAAAAAGCCAGTACAAGCAGTGGTGTCTGGTGCCACTGCCAGCAGTCCTGCAGTCTCCCCCAGCCATACAGCTCTCATCCACATTACTCTTACAACTCTATGGTAGTAAATTTAGCTAGCAACCTGTGCTGTTTTGAATGAGCTCTATAGTCCTACATATTTAAATGCTTGGTCTCCATTTGGTAGGAGCATTTAGGAATGATTAAGAGGTCTGTCAATGGAGATGGGCACTGTGGTTTCAAAAGCCCACTCTATTTCCAGTTAACACTCTGTCTCTCCCTCTCCTCCCTCCCTCCCCCTCCCTCCCTCCCTCCCTCCCTCCCTCCCTCCCTCCCTCCCTCCCTCCCTCCCTCCCTCTCTCTCTCTCTCTCTCTCTCTCTCTCTCTCTCTCTCTCTCCCCAACCCCACACCCATTCTTTTTTCTCATATAAACTCAATTACAGCTCTACTACCATGCCTGGTAGTGATGACCATGGACTTGTACTCTGAAACAGAAAGCAAGCAAGCCCCCAATTAAATGATTTTTTTTATAACTTGCCTTAGTCATAGTGTCTGTTTGTTCTTTGTTAATTTTTCTTTTAAATTTTGAGCTAATAGTTAGTTACATTTCTCCTTTTCCTTTCCTACCTCCAAACCCTTCTATACTCCACCAACTCTCCTTCAAATTCATGGCTTAATTTTTCATTATTATTATTGCATGAATGCGTGTGTACACATATGTATGTATGTGTTTTTAAATATAACCTGCTCAGTCTGTATAATGTTACTTGTACGTATGTTTCCAATTGGTATGCTCTTCCCTAGGAAACGTCACCTCTCCCAATCCCAGCTTTTCTTTGTAGCCTACAGTATTTTGTGGAGGCAAGACCTCATGGGCTTTCCCCACTCCACTTTGTCATGTCCATTTGTGTTGTCTTTGTCAAGTTCATGTTTGGGCAGTCATGTTGGTCAGACTATGGGGAGGGGTTAGCTAGGAGACACATCTTACTTCATAGCAATAGAAACATAATTGAGATGCAACCTAAACAAGGGAAAGTGGAGAAATCCTGCTTGTTCCCACAGTTTGCAGTAACAAACCTAGTCTATAAAACAACTTGACTTTTTGCTGGTGAGGTCAATGTTGAGCCTCTAACCTACTAAACTGTACGAAGATAAAGAGATGATATTTCTAAGCATCAACACATGGTACTTTAACAAACCTTCCATAGAAAACTAAAGTACGCAGAGTAGTACCTGAGAAGGGTAAAGAAAGGGGTGAGGGAAATGCCTACATAGGACATGTGGAACATTTTAAATTAGCTAGCCTAAAGTGTGAATCAATAACTATGTGCCTAGTTAAATAAAATTCCCCAAACTAAGAAGTAAAGGTTCACATACATATATATTCTTCTCCTCTTAGAGATAATCATCGTTTTTTTGGAAACAGGGTTTCTCTGTAGCTTTGGAGCCTGTCCTGGATCTCACTGTGTAGACCAAGCTGGCCTTCAACTCACAGAGATCCTCCTATCTCTGCCTCCTGATAACTGGGATTAAAGAAAGCTGGCCTTCAACTCACAGAGATCCTCCTATCTCTGCCTCCTGATAACTGGGATTAAAGATGTACGCTACCACCTCCTGGTCTATAGCAAATAAAGAAAAAGAGGATCTTTATAATTTTGTTGAAAAATAAATTATTTTCCTAAAGTAATTTATTTTTTAAATATAAATTTATTTTTATTACATATATATATATATATATATATATATATATATATATATATATATATAGTATCAAGCAAGAGCAGGAAGGTTGGACCTCAGATCCATCTCCTTCATAACACTTCAGCCAAATGAGATTCTAACGCAGAACAAGATCCACAATTCCTCACCAGTTACAGTCCACTCTTACTACAAAAATGTGAAAATTATCTCATTGCTTATAGCTGTCAACAAGGAAGAAATGTCTTATTTTGATCCATATCAGCAATTAGTAGGAAGAAGTAGTTCAGCTTTGTGCCTTTGCAAACAGCCCCTCAGAAACGGACATTAATCATTTTCTTCAGTGGTGTAGCCACTAGATACTTGCCCATGTTTGATTAGAAAAAGCCACCCATTCTCCTGCAACTGTAATTGAACCATGTAGCTCACAAAGTAAACCAGATGACAACAGAAATTTAAAAATAGGAGGGAAACTTGTTAGGAAGAAAAAGGGATTTGGTGGGAGTAGGAAGGGGATGTGAGAGGGTATTGATGACTAAATGACCAAAATGTATATATAAAAGGACCTGTCAAAGAATCAAACATCTTAAGAATTTATTCAAATGCTTCCTAAGTTGTCAAAGGCTAGAATTTATATATATCATGGAATCTTCTAAATACGCATAACTTAAGAATAATTTTCCCTAAATTCACAAAATGGTTCTACATACAATTGTTCTCAGAATAGAATAAAAACAGTTACTTGTACTATGAAGTAGCTAAAGTAAGGCCCATAAGCTTCATTTGTCTTTTCTCTCACTGACTCTATGTGAGCTTCCTATACTGTGAAACAGTTTCATTAAGGCATAACCCTCTACTATTCTGCTTCTCCTGAAGAGCCATAAAAAAGGAAAATTACTATCAATTGTTTGGAAGATGTCCCTGTTTTAATGCCACAAGGTGAAAGCAGACTAATTTCATACAAACTGTTCATTGTAGATGTAAACAAAGTCTATGACTTACAGCCGGGCGGTGGTGGCGCATGCCTTTAATCCCAGCATTTGGGAGGCAGAGGCAGGCGGATCTCTGTGAGTTCGAGACCAGCCTGGTCTACAAGAGCTAGTTCCAGGACAGGCTCCAAAACCACAGAGAAACCCTGTCTCGAAAAACCAAAAAAAAAAAAAAAAAGTCTATGACTTACAAGAGCTATAAACAGAACTTTATACCAACTTAAATGTTAAGATATACTTTAAAGTATGTTTTACATTACTGAGAAATTCACTTTTGTATTAAGGAAGCTTTGTTTATTTCTTTTCACCACACTCCCTTAGCCTCCAAATTTAACTAAGAATTTAACTAATCACTTCCTTTTATAACCTATTTCCTAAACCACTGACTGAACTTTAGCAAGAGAAATACAAATCGATTTAATACACAGTCAATAGGAAATATTGCAAGCAAAGTGGTTGCTTTGAGAGAGAAACTAAGCATCCACAGCAAAAAAAAAAAAAAAAAAAAAATCTCCTCAGAGCAAACTGACCTATAATAATCTCAAAATAAAAAATTTCAGGCATGAATTTTCAGCTCATGGAAAGAAAATATACCTAAACTAAAAAGAAAAAAGCACTATAGCAAGAGGCACACAGTGTGAATGATGAAAACAAAGCTGTAGACATTCAACTGAAATACACTTTACTTTTCAGATAAAACTTACCAATTTAGCAACTTTCCCATAATCAATCCATCTGACAGTAGCAAAATTTGTAGACTCAGCACAATTGAAACCATGATTAAAACCAGCATGATATCCATAAGGAAAAGTGATCATAAACTCTCCAGCCTCCTGGGTGATCTGCAGGGTTTGATTAGACATAATGTTCAATAAGACTTTCCAAATCATGTAACGGTTAGTATACACTTTCATTTTCTATTTTTAAAAAAGCAAAAGAATGTCATGATATTACAACTATTTTAAAATGAGAAAAGTTGTAGGTGATGAGATGGTTTAGTAGTTAAAAGTCCCTGAAAATTCGAGTTCCATCTTTGGCACCCACAATGCAAACGGAGATTGTGTTTTGTCCGCAATTACTGGAATTGAATTGACTATGAACACCTCTCCTCATCTGCAGATACAACACAGAAAAAGGATCTACTACTGTCATCTATGTTCTGTGCTTCTCTCCATTACCCTAAACCTCTCCCAGCTGAGATATTTATCATTACTGCTCTTCTCAGATACCCAATATGATCTTGACGGTAGGCTTAATAATGATATTAAGAATATATTCATGAATGGCAAGAGAATTTTAACACTAGAATAGACAAACTATGATTTACTAGCCCTGAACACCAACCACAGGTGGCAAAAGAATAAAGGAATAAACAGCATGAAATGAAATCTAGAATAATAATAGTTGGGAACCGGGCATCTGTCAATCCTAGAAAAGATAGTAGCTATTCTACAAACAGTTTTAAAAGAAGAAATAAGAAAATGAAGTAATAATCTATCAAAATCTTAAATGAAGTGAAAGAAAATTTTATCATTTAGTTCTCACTGGCAGAGGATTCTCCTAAAGCAATTGAAATTAAGCCCAAGTAATATTATGTTTCAACTACTGAACAAAGGGAAATAATTCTCTTAACATTTCAGTTTCTAAAAACGGTGGTAAATGGATGAATGTGTGGAAATATGCATCTAAATATTTATCAGGCCCACTACATAAATATAAGAGTGCAGACTGCAACTGTCATCTTCAAGTTGTTATGTTGGTGAATCTGAACAATTTAAGGACGGTCAGATTATCACATTAAACATACAATCAAAAAATAAAGTTCACATGCCCAGGTCAAATCATAGAAACAATTTCAAAATACATAAGTCCTATAGAAACCTCAAGACAGAGAACTTAAAAAAATATTTAACAATCATAAGCTTAAAAAAATATACATGTAATTTTATAATGACACAAACACCCCACTGAACTCCAAAATAAAGAATAAAAATAGATGCCTGAACAAAATAACAAAGATAATGTGGGATTTCAAATACAAATTAAATAGAGATAAACACTGAAGAAAACACAAGCTTAAATGAAGATGAAGTTCAAATACGCAATATCTCAATGAAAATTTTCAGAAGAAGCCTTACAAATAGAATGAAACAAGCAAATGATAGAGTATCAGGACACAAAGTGAAGAATTGTAACAATAAAAAAAGAAAAAGAAAAATTTATAAAGAACAACCTCACAGGATAGGAACATACAGAAAATGTGGTATACCATTAAAATACTAAATCCTCAAATTATAGGCATAGAAAAGCAAAAAGAGAGTAGGGGAGTGATACTGGTTTTGCCTCTGTCTCCCAAGTGCTAGGATTAAATGTGTGCACTATCATGACCTGGCAATATTACACCATGTTAGTAAAGAATGGAAAAATACTCCAAACAAATGGAACTAAGAAGCAAACAGGTTTAGCTAGTCTAATATCTGACAAAAACAGACTTCAATCCAAAATTAAACAAAAGTAATCAGGAAGATCACGTCATAGACATTAAAGAAAGAATCCATCAAGGATAGTACTACTGTAAATCAATATGAACCAAGCACAAAAGCATCCAACTTCATTAAATTACATACTATTAGACCTAAAACATTCATTAACTCTAACAGTAATTATTGGTGGTTCCTATACACCATTCTCATCAAGAAGTCATGTCAACTAAAACCAAACATAGAAATGATGCATTTAAATGACATCAGAATTCAAAGGGATCTAAAGGATATATAAAACATTCTATAAAACACATTCTTCTTGGAAGCCTATAGAAGTACATTAAGCAGACCTAAAATAAAAAGTTTATAGTAGTAAGAGCCTATGGTGAAAAATATGGGAGCTCTCAAATTAATAACAGAAGAATGTACCTACAGGCCCTGAAATAACAAGAACAAACAAAACCAAGCCAGTAGGACAATAAAGATTAGGTATGAAATTAATGAAAGACAAACAAAAAAGAGCAAACAAACAAGAATTTGTTCTTTAAACAATAAACTAGATTGACAGAAACTAGCCAGTTAAGCAAAAGAGAGGACTAAAGTCAATAAAATTAGAAATGAACAGGAAGACACTGAGGAAACTCAAGAGAATCATAAAAACGTCCCACTAAACTGGAAACTCTGAAAGAAATGGATAAGTTTTAAGATGCATATGACCTTCCAAAGTTAAACTAAAATTTAAAAAATAATTTAAACACACCAATAATAACAAATAAGATAAATCCAGGAATTAAAAATCCTCCAAGTTTTAAAAAGAATCCAGGCCAGATGCACTGAGAATGAAATTCTACCAAGATATCCACAGAACTAACAACAATACTCCTCAATTCTCTTGGTAAAATATAAAGGGAAGGAATATTTTCAAATTCTTTAGTATGCCTTGCATTATCCTAATAACAAAACCAAAGATCAAACTAAAAAAGAGCAGTAAAGGCCAATTCCCCTTATGACATAAAAGAAAAAAGCTCTCAACTTAAAAAAAAAAAACCTCGAAAACTAAAGGACATATCAAAAATGTCACTCACTATGATCAAGTTGGCTTTATCTCAGAGATACAAGGATAGTTCAACATATGTAAATCAATAAACATAATCCATCCTATAATAAGACTTATCAGATGCCTCAGGGTCAACTCATTATACTCATTAAAGGTCTCTGACAAAAATCCATGAGCATCCTTTCATGATAAAAGTCCTAATAGAATATAGGAATACAGGGGATGGATCTCAATATAATAAGGGCAATATACAAGTCTACAGACAATGTCTCATTAAATGGAAAAGAAAGTCACATCACTTCCACTAAAATCAGGAATAAGACATGGATAGCCATTCTGTCAACTCCTCTTTAAAATAATGCTTGCAGTCTTCGCTAGAGCAGTAAAATAAGATAAAGACAACAGAAATAGAAAAGGTAGAAACCAGAATACTGCTAAAGCCAATAAATATGTTGAGAAAAATAATCACAAAAATCAGTAGGCAATAACAAAAATACTGAGAAAAACTCAGATAAATATCTAAAAGGAATGAAATTTTAAAATCATAAGAATACATACATGTATATGTGTATTTTGTGTGATATTTAAGATGTGTTGCTATGACTGATGTAGGAAAAAAAAAAAGAACCTAAAAAAATAAAGAAAAACCTGAATGGTCAGTAGCTAGCCAGGAATTATAAGTGGGACTTAGAGGCAGCAAGAGAGAGAGAACTCTGGGAAGAAGAGAGGTGGCGTTGTCAGCCAAAATAGGAGGTGAAAAATGGAAGAGAGGTAATGCCATATGGCAGAATGTAGATTAATATAAATGGGCTAAGTATTATAAGAGCTAGTTGAGAGCAAGCCTAAGCTAAGGCAAACTTTCATAATTAATGAGTTTCCTGGCATTATTTGTGGGCTACTGGTAGCGTACAATAAGAAGAACTACCTCATATATAGAAAGATAGGTAAGTAGGTAGGTAGGTAGGTAGGTAGATAGATAGATAGATAGATAGATAGATAGATAGATAGATAGATAGATAGATTTTAAAGCTAGCTAAGGAATGAAAACACTTGTATAATAATATTTTTAAGGACGAAATTAAGAAGCTATCAGAGGATGAAAAGACCTCTCATGTTCATGAACTGATATGATTAACAATTATGCTCTCAAAGCAATCACCAGATTCAATGCAATCTTCATCAAAACTTCAATGCAATTCTTCACAGAAATTCAAGATAACAATTGCAAAATATATGCAGAAACATGAAAGACAGGATAATTAAAACAATAATGAACAATAAAATCACTGCTAGAAGTATTACCATCATTGATATCAAATTATACTATAGAGTTATAGTAATAAAAACTGTATGGCAATGTCATAAAAACAAAAACCTTGATCAATGGAATAAAACTGAGAGCCCAGATATGACCCCATACTCTTACAGTCATGTGATTATTGACAACACTTTTATAGCCACCTGACAATTGACAAAGAAGCCAGAAGCACACTGCAGGAAAAAAACAAAAACAAAACAAAAATAAAACAGCATCTTCAACAGATAGTATTGGTCAAACTGGAGAGCTACATTTAGAAAAATAAAATAAGATAAAAATTTTGGGTCTATACAAATTCAGCTCCCCATGTATGAAAGACTTGCACTATTGAAAGTCTGTATGGAGATAACTCAAAAGACTAGAAATAGATATACAATATGACCCAGTTACAGAATTACTGGTATATTTCCAATGGATTCTATATCTTACTATAGAGATATTTGCTCCACCATGTTCATTATTATGGTATTGACAATAGCTAGAAAAGCCAAGCAACCTAGATACCTAACAACTGGAAAATGTGCTATAATAGAATGCTACTCAGCCATGAAGAAAAACATAATTGTGAAATTCACAGGTAAATGGATGGAACTATAAATAATCATTGAGTGTGGTAATTCCGATCTAAAAGAAAAACCCCACATGTTCATTTGTACAAGTGGGTGCTAGATGCTGGCTGTGAATCTTTCGATATTTGTTTAAATTGGAATACTCAAAAAAAATTGGAACCTACTAACAGTCATAGTAGGAGGGTGGATTTCGAAGGACAGAAAACAGATAGTATGAAGTGGGGGAAAGGAGTAACAATATGAAATATTATATTGGGTGGAAGGATGGGAGGTCAGGGTGGCAGAGATAATTTATACTAAATAGATTTTTAAATGGCATATTATGGTGACTATCTAGATGCTTCCAAAAACAGATGCACATATAAAAAGAGTTTAAATGGAGTTGTCCTATAACTAATGAGGGGACAATGCCTCCCCTAAATACAATGATACTCTCAAATAAAAAGCCCAGTGCCAAATAGGGGTTATCTTTTTGAGCTGTTTGTCAGTAAGTTATCCTAAACATTTGCCGTAAACATTAGATAATATTGCCATTGTTCTTGATTATCCTCTACTGATTGAAGTAGGCACAACATACTTGACTTATAAAACATGGGGGTGGGGGGAAATAAATCAAGCTGGTACTGATGCAGAAGCTTCATCAATACTGGTTATTCATAACAATAAAGGGTTGTTAAGAACACTACTAGGGAAGAAAACTCATCAACAGTCTTAGCAAATTTTGAACCCTGAGAGATACAATAAAAACTGGGCCAGCAAGACAAACTAACATGTGCAATAGTGTTACAATTGTTACAGTAGCAACCAATCACTATTTGCTTAGATTTAGAGTCCACACTACAAGATGAAAGACATGCCTAGTACCATTAACTGGGTTCACACTTCTTGTTTGGCTAGGTCATAGGCCCCAGGGGAAGACCAATCAGAATTATTTGGATAAATGGCCATAATGATAAACTGTCCCTTGCACAGTTCTATGCTTTATACCTATTGGTTAGTATATTTCTCAACCTTCAGTCAGAGAAGCTTCTATCTGCAGTAGACAGTGATCAACACTGAGATCCACAACTGGACAGTGTGCAGAGATTAAGAGATTGTGGGATATGCAACACTAACTGAGTGTCTATATCACTCCTCCTCCCCACAAGGCTTGAAAATCGTTATGGAAGTGGGGACAGAAAGGTTAAGAACCAGACAAGTAGATATCTGCAGGAAACCAGTATCTGCCAGCCATGATAGCTTCATTTCACACGTGAACTCACAGCAGTTATGACTGTATATACAAAAACTGTACAACTATCAAGCAAGGCATAATCTTAATAAGGATAGAGAAGGAAATCATGCTACTGGCAACTGATATCTGGTAGTGAATGGACAATCAGTGTTTTTTTTTTCTTTCTTTCAATATATGGCCCTTGAGAAGCTATCCATCCTCCAGTACATGATCCTATACCCATACAGCTACAATACACTAAGTGGACTCTGTGAATAAAAAAAAAAAAACAATTAAACAAATAAACAAACAAAAACCACAATTAAGTTTTGAAGGAAAAATAGTGGGGGAGATAATGCAAGATCTGGATGTGAGGGTACAGTGAGTAGATTTTATTAAAGCATAATGTATTTATGCATGGAATTCTCTAACAAAATATTATATATACATAAACTCTTCTAAATATATTTTAAAATAAAATACTCAAATAGTATTCAAATTAATTATTGATGTTATAGAATATGAGCATAAGCTTCTTTTCACCTATCATAAAAGTGCTTTTAACAATGCAAGACATAGTACTTTTAAATTCACCCTAAATACAAATTCCACAAAATGAAAAGCCTACTCGTGAAAGTCTAAGAGGAACAAACCTTGTCAAAAGGAATGCCATACTTCTTCAGAACTGAGGGAGAAATCAGTGTCATCTTGTGGCGGAGAAATGCATCACAGCCTTGGGAGCTGCTGGGGAAAAAGCCTAAAGATCAACAGCAAATAGGGTATGAGTTAAAATAACATTTCATATAGTTTTAAAACATACTTGAATTCTAATGTTCTTACAACTCTTAGTAAAAATGAAGTCATAACCTTTAAAAGTGATATACGTATTTGTCAAAAAGGCTAATTTTTTTCAAAAATATTTACCAAGAATAACACTTATACTATAAAATTCACAAGCTTTATGAAAGAATTTCAATTAGATACATATTTGAATGCCAGGTGCCTAATATATACTAAAGAGTAAAGCAATAACTGAGCATAAAAATGCATTTACTAGACAAATCCCTCATTGGAGATTCTGAAGAAGTAGCCATTAAAGAACCAACCATTCTTAAAGCACTGCTACCAAACACCCAACACACAGTACACACCCAACAGTCCCTTATCTTTGTTTTCTTCCAATCAATTTCATACTAATCACTACTAACCTACAGTATTCTATAACTATATTAACAACAACTAATTAAATATTTCAAAATCAGACAGGATGGTAATATCTCAACCATGAAGAAATGATGTATCTCTTAAATGGCAGATTTTCCCTTTCTGAACAATATAAACATCCATAATTACTATATGTAAAGTAAAAATAATATTATTTTAGGGACTGCAGAAAGAGTTAAACTATTAAGAGTACTTGCTGCTCTATCAGAGGAACTAGGTTTGGCTAATGTAAGTCAAGTTCTAGGGGATCTGATGCCCTCTTCTGACCTTTACAGCACTAAGAACATACACGGTACATATAAATACACACACACATATATACATACATACAAACAAGCACTTGTACACATAAGTAAAATAAAAAAACCTTCATTTTTAAAAACACTTCTTAGTCAACATATACAAAATGCTTGAAAACCTGCCTTACTAGCCTTTGTGGGAAACTGCTTCTGGGGAGGTCTTAAGAGAGGAAGCTAATCTTTTATTCAACAGTATATTTAAACATTCATTCAACAGTATATTATGCTTTGGGTCATGGCTGATTTTCTCCAACACTGCCTTCAATCTTTATTGAGGCATACTCTTATTACCTTGATGATACAAGGAAGAAGAAAATGAAAACTAGCATATTTCATGTCTTGGTTAGACTTTTCTCCCTGAAAGGATGATCAGCTCACCAAAGAGAGCAAAAAATAAGCTACACTGAGGAGAAAGACAAAGAAAAGATAGGGGATAATAAAAGAGGGCAAATCCTGAGGAAACAAGAAGACACCAGGAATGATCCATATACAGAGGATGTAGCAAGGGTACCAGGTGACCACATTGTCTGCATGAAGGGAAGACTTGCCAGCTTATCAATCACTAGGCTACTTTGATGAAAAACTCATTAGTACTCATACAATTAATTGCAAGCAAAAAAAAATCTCAGATTGTTTTAATTTTGTGTTAGGTTGCATTCACACCTATCCACAACCAAACGTGGACTGTGAGCCACAAACTGGAGGTATGTGATTAATCTTGAAACATCTTATCCTTATAGAATAATTTCATGAAAAAATTATTAAAAGTAATTTAAGTGTTTGTTGAAGGAGTGAGGGAGGGAGGGAGGGAGGGAGGGAGGGAGGGAGGGAGGGAGGGAGGGAAGGAAGGAAGGAAGGAAGGAAGGAAGGAAGGAAGGAAGGAAGGAAGGAAGGAAGGAAGGAAGGAAAGAAGGAAAGAAGGAAAGAAGGAAAGAAGGAAAGAAGGAAAGAAGGAAAGAAGGAAAGAAGGAAAGAAGGAAAGAAGGAAAGAAGGAAGGAAGGGCAAATGGCAAAAGAGAAAGAAAGGCAGACAAGGCTCGGGGGTGAGAAGCAAACAGTCAGGATAGAAGCAGGGGAATTTAGGAACAATTTGGTAGAAAAAAGTACATATGGGGGCTAGACAGTTGGCTTAGCAGTTAAAACTTTATACCATTCTTTCAGAACACACAAGAGTTCTTTCTTAGCATCATGCTAGGAGGCCCACAATCACCTTTAACTCTAGTTCTAGATTATCTATCTGATGGCCTCTTGTTTCCAGTGGCACCTTCACTGACTTACACATAACAGACATATATACAAACATACATATTCATAATTAATTTTTTAAACAAATCTTTTTCCTAAAGTACATTCTGAGTAAGCATCTGCACCTGTTTAAAAGCGGGAAAAGGAGGGAAAGATGGAAGGAGCGAAGGAGGGAAAGAGGAGTTTACAAAATCAAGTCTCTTTAGAGGCATTGGGAACTACTATTCTCCAAAAGACATAACTTTGCCCTATGGGGTCATTTCACAGCAGTCTGTGCATGATCAATAGTCATAAAATGCAACCACAAGTAAAACTTTAGTGAATATGGAGAAAATCCTGTACCAAAATAATGATTAAGTATGCACAATTAAGATGCCCTAAATCTTACCTATGGGGACAATAAAGCACCCAACTCTGCGTAGTCTCCAAATTCAAACCCATGCAAAAATTGTATTATACAATTCAAATGGATCTATCAGGCTTTCAAAATCTATAACTTTGTGCAATACTATATGAGTTAAATTTTAAGGTAAAATCACTGAAGAAAGAAAAGTCTATTAGTTTGCGTCTGAACTGAATTTGTCATCAGGACCTTAACAATAGGGAAACATGTCATAATTTAACTTAAATTAGAACAGAACTGGAGGAAAATATTAAGAAGTAAGTTACAAACTTCACTTGGTTGAGAAACTTTATTTACAGAATGTTATCAGAAACACATTTAACCACATCTTAAAAATCATCTAAGAGCCAGCACAAACTGAGCACAAGGCATGTGTCTTAACATGAATTTTATCTCAAAATACTTATGTGGGCTACAAAGCTCACTTACCCTCAGTTCATGGGTTACAAAAACATTTTTATTTATTATATAACCATAAAACTGCTCAAGACAAAAGCAATATCTGAAAGAGTGAGGTCTAGCTTTCATAAATAATATTAAGATCTGTCAAGGTCAATAAAAAGCAAACAACAAAAAAAAAACTCACAAAAAAGATAACAGCAAACTCCACTTAAGAACATCAGCCACCACATGGAGACATATTAAAAAAGTCAAATATTTTGGAAGTTCATCAGATATGTCTGAGTTCATTTTAAATTCTTTACTTTCCCTAAGTTTTTAAATTTTTTTAATTGTACTTGACCATACAATTAAAGATACTTGACAGTAATTCATTTGTAAGAAATGGTCTCTGAAAGTTCCCACAATTTAACGTTACTTTTGGAATATTCTATAACATTTACTTATTTATCAAATCAAACATTAATGGGATCATTAATTGTCTCATAATCATCAGAGGGGAAAGTCCCAATAAGATCTATAGTAATGCTGAAATCCTATAGTCACAGAACATTTCACATATTCTGAGGGCACCAACAAACATGCCATAGGTAGAAAAACATGCAAGATAATCCTGTCCCATCTTCCTGAAACCTTGGCTTTTAAAGGCTTATATCACTTGGTTTGTTTTCATTTAGAAACTAACATACATTCAATCTACATTAGTGTTGAAAGCGACAATATTATTGCCCATCTGGTATAGATGTAAAGAAAGGGTACGTGAGAGGTAGCCTACTTGTGGTGAAAACCAGCCTGCAAAACTGCATAAATATACATCCTTTCACCAACATTTAAAAAACTTCCTGGAGCATCGAAGTTCCTTTTTCTCTAATCTTTAAGCACACACAATTTGGGGTGGGAACGTGGGCATTAAGTAGTTAAAAGCACTTGCTGCTCTTGCAGAGGACCTGGACCCAGCACCCACATGCTAACTCACAGCAATTCATTAATTACAGTTCCCGGGAGATTTGACTGTCTTTTCTGACCTCTGCAGATGCCAGACACACAGACGGTGTGCATAAATACATTTAAAAAAAAATTAAGATGGAAAGGGAGCACAGATTCTAATCACAACACAGTCTTTGTCTTTGGTAGTATAATCTGAGTGCTTCAATAATTCAATCTGTTTACTCAAAATACTATTATTACTTTCTTTACTTGTTCAAGTTTTCTTCATTTGCATTTTTGAGACAAGATCCTGCTATGCAGCCGGGTAGACATGAACTTGTGATCTTCCTAGCCCAGTCACCAAGGTAGTTGGGATTGCAAGCATGTCCCATGACAACTAGCCTCTCAACTAAATTATTACAAGAATCTACTGCCATGATCCATACAAAAATAAGCCTTACTAAAAGAAAGAAAATACAAAAGCCCAGTACCAGGTATGACATATTTTCTTTTGAACTGTTGTTCAGAAGAGGTCCCAGATACCCCTAAAATAATGCTATTACCATTGCTCTTGGTTGACCACAAGAACCTGACAGAAAGACCCTGTTGCTAAAAGAGAAAACAAAAGCTGGTCAGAGGAGTTGGAGAAATCAATTTAAAAGCTTCTTCACTATTAAATATGGCAAGGTGCTATACAGACTGCTGGAGGAGAAAAATCATCAACAGTCTTACACAACTAAGAATCCTGGAAGCTACAATAACTACTGCCCTGGAAAGACATGTTCATGGGTATACTAATCACATGAATGGGCACAATCAACTGCTAAACTGGATTTAAGCCTGCTCCATAGGAAGAACCTAATTTCTAGTACTATAAATCTGGCCAAGAATCCATGGCTGGGGAGATCACAGGTCCCATGCGAAACTATTGTTATTTTGCTAAGTAGATATTAACTCAATTTTTTTTCCTTTTACATATGCATCTTTATATGCACACATTAGTATGCTTCTCAGACTTCATAGGAGAAGGGTCTTTCTATGAATAAGTATCTTTGAGGAGTTTAACCATAAGTGTGACAACTATATAATAAACAAACTCCTCAAGACGTGAGAGGCATAGAGAAAGACGGCCATAAAAATACTTAAAAAATTAGAGGTCAGAGAGGACCAGGGTAAAACAGTATCTTCTGGACATAACAGAGTGCTGCATTTAAGAACCCACAGCAGTTCTGGATGTCTGTAATAGACCTGTAAAAAACCAAGGATGTCAACATTCCAGCATGAAGTAGTGAGGGGCTCATAAGCCCCCATTGCTAGCTGAAGAGCTAATGAAAGTTAATGATTAATAGGGGAGTGAGAAATTCTAAAACTATAAACTTAAAATATTAAAAATTTGCTGTAGAGTAGTCTTAGATAAAGGCAGAATGATTGCTACCAGTTATCACTCAAATTCAACTCTACTTGCTATTACCAATAGTTCATGACCAGCTGACATATTTGGGGGAAGAGTAAATAGCAAAAGATAAAGTTTAATGTTATTGAAGAAAGAAAAGAAATTGAGGAATAGTCAAAATTGATTGAAATTCTAAAAGCCCAGTGAAATATAAACAGTAGCTAAAATCATTATGAAGATTATATAACAGAAGAAACGTCACAAATTAATATGAAAATAAGTAACATTATTCGATTAGGGTAACATTTAAAAGCCAACAGTTGGGGGAGAACATACATGAACACAGTCAATACTGCTGAACTACCACAAAACAAAAAGCATAAGATAAGAAATGGAAAGCAAGTTTTACCTTGGGCTAATCTTTCAAGTCGTTTTCCATGCTCCGGAGGAATAGCATACCTAAAATATTAAGAATAAATAAGAAAATGTTGTTTATAATAATATAGATATTATAGTTATATAAATACCTCTGCTTACAAAATTTGAACACTAAACTGAACTTAGATAAACTGAGTAGAAAATAAGAAATCACAAAAGTCTGTACCTTAGACACAGAATGGAAGAAAATCAATATAAACTACCAACTTAAATGTCCAAGATCAATTGTAACTTAAAGGTTAGGGAGCAAAAGATCAAGATAAACAAACCCTCAACCAAAAGTTTCCTATGAACTGTAGATACTTCTGGGCATAGGTATTTTGTTTGTTTAGAAACTGGCCAGTTTTGGTATTGTTTCAAAGAAAACATTGGTTGCTATCTTTTTATAATTTTTATTATACTTACTGTTTATGTGTATGAATGCACATGTGTACCATCTGTGCTTGTGATGGTTAGTGAACAACTTTCAGAAGTTGGTTCTCTCCTACCAAGTTAGTTTCTAGGGATCAAACTTAGGTTTTCATACTTGGTGGCAAGAACCTTTACCAGTGAGCCATGTTTCAGACTTTACTGTTGTCTTTTAAGTGTAGCTTTTACTTATGTATTTATTTCACAATTATATAACTTTAAAAAAAATCTGGATTTTAATCTTTTCACCCTAAAGAACAAATATATTCATCCAACTTTCCCAGTGCAGTGGTTCTCAACCTTCCCAATGCTGCAACCCTTTAATATAGTTCTGCATGTTGTGGTGACTCCAACTATAAAATTACTTTCATTGTGACATCATAAGTGTAATTTTGCTACTGTTGTGACTCATAATGTGAATACTTTGGAGAGAGGTTTGCCAAAGGACTCTTGACCAACAGGTGTTAGTGCTTTAAAATATGCAGTATCTGAAATATTCCCTAAATTTTGAAATAAAAACCTCATGATATGACAATTCTTAGCTGCTGACAGAGAAACGATCACTTTTCTCTAAAAGTGTAAGACCTGTTAAACCCATCGTGTTTTAGTAAAAGATCACTCACTCATCCAAAAATAGTTCAGCAGCACAAATTCACCTTGGAGAGGTGGAGTGGAGGGTTAAAGTTGGAGTGTGAAGGGAAGAAGTGGAGCTAGGATGGAAGGGTGAATATGGTCACAACATGGTATACAATATTCTCAAAGAACTAATCTTTTTGAAAAACTGGACTACCCAAGAGCAGTCACCCTAGTACCTGTGAAGAATAGGTAAGTTGATGTTTGTAAGTTCAAGGCCAACCTGGTCTATATAGAGATTTCCAGGACAGACAGAGCTGTGAACATAGAGAGACTTTGTTGGGGGGAGAGGGGAGGAAAAGAAAAAAAAAAAGAAAAGCTATTTTAAGTACTATAGCAAAGAAATGGAACCAACCTAATTGTCCTTCAACAGATGAATGAATGGATAATAAAAACATAGTACGTTTATAAAACAGAAGACTACTTACCTCTAAAGAAAAATGAAATCATAAAATTTGTGAAAACATGGAAGGATTTAGGATGTATGATATTAAGTGAGGTGACACAATCTCAGAAAGGAAAGCAAAACAACCTACATGTTCTCCCTCTCATACGGATCCTAGCATTGTAAGTGTATGATGAAACAGATGTACATGTTGGTATAGAAGAGCACAGAAAAAGAAAACAAGAACAGGAAAATATGAGGGTATGAGGAAGAACTGAAGGTAAAGGACAGATGTAAGGAAAGCAAGTATTATCTAAGTGTTTTGCTAATTTTAATTGAATCTTGAGCTTTTCAGTTTTTTGATGTTAAGTACATAAAAATGTATTTGATAAATGTATTTGTAAAAATGCAAAACCCAATGTGAAGTTCCCCAGAATGGATGCTCTCTTTATAGAGTTCATTGAAATACAACTGAGTGGAGCTCCTGACCTCAGAAACACTGGACCAACATCTAGAGATCTTGGTCCAGCTAATCTCACTGTGTGATTATTTTTTTGTTTGTACGTTCTTTATAATAAAATTTTAATAAGTAAAAAAGAAATTACTTGACCAATAGAATGTTCTTTTTTGTTGTTACTAAAGTAGCACAAATTATACAAGTGGAAGTACTGGCAAGACAGGGATGTATACTATACAAATCATTCCAATGCTCTATCAAAGGGAAACTAGAAGAGGCTACTCTCTTCTTATGTGAGGAAAGGTGTTTCATGCTGGGAAGTATCACTGACAAACATCCAAAACAATTTATCTCCTATACTGTCAAAAAGATATACCACATGCTCCTGTCTATATGTCAGCCTGCATATGTATGAATTAGAGAAAATTAAATTTATATTAGAAATTGACTAAAAACAGAAGTAACCAGTATTACTAATAAGCTAATAACTACAAATGAGTAATGAATGTGGCATATACTTCATTTTTCACTGATACATTTTAAAGTCATTACAAAAAAAATAGCACGTGCCTCTAGTTCCAACATATGGAAGGCAGAAGCAGAAATAATCACTGGAAGTCTATGATCCATGTAATTTATACAGTGAGTTCAGGAACCACATCAAACCAATCTAACACTTGTAATCTCAACACTCAGGCAACTGAAACAGAATTACTATGAGCCCACCACAGTGTGAACAATGAGCCGCCATCTTAATAAATACATGCACCACATATTGTTGCAGTGGTGAGTCTAACTGCCAATGCTGTTCCCAAGGTAACAAAAAGAACACCTCAGAGCAGCGAGAACTTTAGGAAAATTTTCTTATCTAAAAGAAAAAGACTCACATACATGAAGTGGGGGACATGTTCTTTTTACTTCTTGTTCTCTTTTTCCTGGTTCCAATTCTCTAGTTCTAATTCTCTTGTTCTAATTTTCTCTAATTTTAAGGTTCAATTCTCTCATTCTAATTCCATTCTCCCTAATTCTCTGGGCACACAGCTTATATACATATTTAACAGCAAACTTCTGTCAATAAAAAGGGTTACAAAATCTTCTTCTCAGGGTCACAATGCACTTCTGAGTAAAGATAAGTGGCAGAGCTATTTACCATGGGAACACATAGGCAGGGATAAAGAGTGCTGGGCACTTCAGTACTTTAATTAAGGCTAGCATGGAAAGTGTCCCAAGTCTAAAGATATATTTTCTTATCCTGTGTTTAGCCCCAGAGTACAAGGAGAAAATTATAGGAGAAAAGCTTGTAACATTTTTTTCAAGACTGTGAGGTCAGGCTGTCTTCCATAGTCCTGGCCATCTGCAACGCCTTTCACGTGTAGAGCTGCTTCTCACTGGACTTGATTAATTTATTACTTGTTATTCCTATCCACCATATAAATTTTAGGACTAAAATATAAAGTTACTAAACTGAGCCTTGAATTTTGTACCATAAACTGAGGTTAGAAGTTTGTGCAGACTTCCTTTATCCCAATCATCCCGTTGCCCCAAGTTCTCCCCATCCTACCCTTCTCACTTTTCTCTCCCCATCTCCCCTTACCCCCCTCCCACCCCACCCTTAAGATCCCGATTTTTGCCTGGCAATCTTGTCTACTTCCCATACCCAGGAGGATAGATATATGTTTTTCTTTGGGTTCACCTTCTTATCTAGCTTCTTTAGGATAACAAATTATAGACTCACTGACCTTTATTTATGGCTAGAACCCAATTATGAGTGAGTATATCCCTTGTTCATCTTTTTGGGTCTGGGTTACCTCACTCAGGATACTATTTTCTATTTCCATCCATTTGCATGTAAAGGAAGGTTGGATAGGGGAGCAGGGAAGCACATAGCTTAATTAAGGGAGCCATCTTAGGGTTGGCAAGAGACTTGGACCTAGAGGGGCTTCAAGGTGCCCAAGGCGAGGTCCCCAGTTAGTTCCTGGGGCAGCTGAGGATAGGGAACCTGAAATGATCTTATCCTATAGCTATAGGATATGAATATACTGATGAATATTTTGCATATCACCATAGAACCTTCATCTGGCGATGGATGGAGATAGAGACAGAGACCCACACTGGAGCACTGGACTGAGCTCCCAAAGTCCCAATGAGGAACAGAAGGAGGGAGAACATGAGCAAAGAAGTCAGGACCACAAGGGGTGTACCCACCCACTGAGACAGTGGGGCTGATCTATTGGAGCTCACCAAGGCCAGCTGGACTGTGACTGAAAAAGCATGGGATAAAACCGGACTCTCTGAATATGGCGGACAATGAGGGCTGCTGAGAAGCCAAGGACAATGGCACTGGGTTTTGATCCTACTTCATGTCCTGGCTTTGTGGGAGCCTAGCCAGTTTGGATGTTCTCCTTCCTAGACCAGGATGGAGGGGGGAGGACTTTGGACTTTCCACAGGGCAGGGAACCCTGACTGCTCTTCAGAATGGAGAGGGAAGGGGAAAGGAGTGGGGGAAGGGGGGAGGAGTGGGGGAAGGGGGGAGGAGTGGGAGGTTGGGAGGAGGAGGAAATTTTTTTTTCTCAAAAAAAAAAAAAAAGAAGTTTGTGCAGTGTTAATTGCTCAAGAAATTTAGTAGAAAGTAGCTGCTGGTCTCTTATCAGCCAAACCTGGCTAAAAAAGCTGGCATAGCAGTTCTAGGTCACTTTGTGCTAATAACCTTGGTTAGACACCTGCAATTCTGTCCTTGTGCATATTTGCAAAGTTTTTAACTTACAATTTGTTCACAGAGACATTCATTCTAGTCTGAATATGCTCTTGAGGTTATGAATCAATGAATTGTATGTGGCTTTTCTTAGAAGTGAAAAGAAACTGTTGTGTTATTCATGCCAGTCTTGAGCTAGTGATAAAAAAAACAGGGCCTAAATGTCTTATAGTCCTTGTGGGGCAATAGATCTAGTTATGAAGCATATCGTAGTATATTTGCTACATATCAAAACTATACAGCTTAATGAAAAGGTATCTTCCTGACTATCCATGGATATATATGTCCATAAGATTGAGATGTAATCATATATACACACATCACGAGAGATTACACATTACATTGCAGGTATTGGGAAGATACCATTTACACACATGAATTTACAGACATAGGCAATCAGTATTATATGCAATATTTTCAATAAGCCCTGCCTATAAATTTCCTCCATCAGTTGATCACCATGTATGTCAGCCTTATAAATATCAGCTGTCATTTGTAGCAATTGTGTCATGGCTCACAACAGCTTGTGACAATATAACAACTTAAGTGTGTTGCCATTCTTACCAATACTATTTCCCATGGACTGCTAATAGGTCCCCTGATTCATTCTCCTTGTCACATTAATGACCAAATGAGGATTATCATTAAGAGAAAGCTGAATCAACAGATCAAGATTCTTCTACATCCAAGATGTCATGTTTTTAATTTTATCTCAAAATTTCTAACAAATACTCAAAGAAATAAAGACATTCCACAAATTACTTCAGATAAAGATTATATTAATCCATGGCATACAAAATGTCCATAGGAAACCACTGGGCTTAAAGTTTCTACTCAAAAATCTGAGAAGAAAAGAATGATTATATGATTACAAGTCAAAACTTCCTTACACTCTATCAAAGAATTAATTCTCTTCAATAATGCACAACACTCAATGACTCACAACTCTAAAGGATGTGAATATTAAATTAGTGACTTGCCAAGATTTGGGCTCCCCAAAATGTAGATAATTAATACTGTAGAGATCCATGTCCTCCGTGTGCCATGCAAATGTTGTTTTCCACATTCCAAAATAGAGATAGGGGGTATTTACACCCTCAATAGAAATACCGCACTCTTCTTCAACCACATCCAAGACCGTATTTAGGCGAGCTATATTCCATTCATCCACACCCTAGATAGAACCAAAACAGGGAGAAAGAGAGTAAAATCAATATTAGCAAATGAAAAACAGCATTTATTAATCAAAGTCAGGTACTACACTTATGTTTTATTGCTTAAAAGTGAAAAATATAGAACTTACTAAAAAGTGATAAGCATATATCCATTAAAATTATTCCAAAATTACTACCAACATATTGTGTTTCTATACAATTATCAATGTAAAATTGCATACAATAACTGCATGATTCCAATGAAAATTAAACGTAAGTACTCATTTCCCTCTTGGTGCTATCTAAGAAAAGAATAATAATCATTTTTATTTAAAGCAGATAGCCTGAGTTATAATGCTGATATTTGGTACATATTTAATTTGGGGGATGAAGTTTTTTATTGTTTGTTTCTTGTTTGGACATTAGTTCTAAGGGCCTATTCAACATGAAACATCACCTTAGGAAACCAAGAGCAAAACATACCTTCTGACAGCCCTCCCCTAGTCATGCCTATTTTACTTTAGTATGTGATCCACTGTGTCCTACAAATTTCATACTCCTGGAAAAATTCACATTTTTCCAAACCATAGACCCTGTACTCAGAGTAGTTCTCAATAAATAATAACAGCATATATTTCCAAGAAAATTTAAATACATAATTTCAACTGTAAACAACTCATCTAAATTTTGGTAAAATTACTGGAATAATTTAGTTTTGTTTAGCCCCAGTTAGTTCAAGGGATGGGTGAAAACTAGCTATAATTTCTGATCTAAAAGTAAAAGGAATTTTGTTGTGTTATTGTTTGATTTTGTTAACAGTGGCTGGAATGGTAGTAATGCTTATTGTTTTGGAACTTTAGGAACTGAAGCTAGGAGGATTAAAAACCGGCTCAGCTCCACAGCTAGTTTAATTCCAGCATAGACTACATAAACCTTATCTCAAAAAAAAAGGAAAAAAAGTACTAAAATAGAAAAAAATTCTGATTTTTAAGAGTATTTACCAATTAATAACTAATTTACTATAATTCATAGCTGTTTAGAATGTTTTGGCAAACAATATTGTTTTCCTCACATACTTTCCTTATAGCTAAATTCTAATACCCAAAACTGGGTACATCCGTAAAGATTCATTTCAACCTCCACAAAGTGCTATAACAGAGGGGCATTAAATCTTCTTCTATGTGAACTAAAAGGGTTGTCTCTAATAAGTATTATAGTGGCCTTATAAACAACCCTTTATATCATTTCCCTTTTACACTAAAGACCTTTAGGGTTGTTCTAGTTTTATTTTAATCTTTAAACAATTATTTAATTAATAAACTAATTCTATTTCCTAACACTTTGGTGTAAGGAAAAAAATTGAAGAAGCAGTAAAAAAGAAAGAAATCATTTAAACATTTTAGTTCACAAAATAACTGTGTTATATATAACTTATATATAACTGAAGCTCTGGAAACTGACCAAAGTCTTCTTTAAAATGCAAGATTTACATTTTAGGGATCATAGAAAAGTGCAATAAAATTCTGTAATTATTTTCTCATTTATAGGATGACATCTCTTAATTCAGGTACAACAAAACTTCAGCCCATACACTTTAGCAAGAGTCCTATTTGAAAATCTTCTGTAAATCTTTACAGAAGATTTTCAAATTTAATTAATATGAATTAATTAAATAAGCATCACAATGTAGAAACCATTTTGAAACTGAATGATCATTAAATTAAAAAAGCCACTTCACTGAATTCCTACATAAGAAAACACCTAAAGATCCTTAGTCTTGCTACAGTTCACCCACAGGAACATATGTCCATCTCCTAATAACTGAGAGTCTTGTACATGCCCCAAGATCCCCCTATTTCTTCTTGACAGATCCATTCAGCCTTTCCTTTTAGTACATCTTCAGTTCTTTCTGACTTGACCAACTCACTGAACCACCGCTGCCAGACTAGGCTGACACTCACATAGGGAAATGAAAATCCTCCTTCATGTCCTCCATTCTGATCTTCCCAAATTTATTCTTAGTCCTGCTATAGCCTACTAGTCCGAGCCCCACCTCCCAAACAACCTATATTCCCCTGTGACTTGGCCCCAGGACACCCCAAGTTCCTCCTATAGTGTCACCTTTCAGCGTTTTTTTTTTCTAGCTCATCATTTGTGACTACTCAATGACCTGTAAAACAGCACTCTACCATGGACCCCACACCCACTACACTTGGCTAAAACATAATCATTCCAACAAATCAGCTGCCTACAGAATGAGAAAACAGAAAACATTTTTACCAACTATATCTTCCATAGAGGTCTAATATTCAAAGTATATAAAGCAATCAAGAAACTAGATATCGCCGGGCGATGGTGGCGCACGCCTTTAATCCCAGCACTCGGGAGGCAGAGGCAGGCGGATCTCTGTGAGTTCGAGACCAGCCTGGTCTACAGAGCTAGTTCCAGGACAGGCTCCAAAGCCACAGGGAAACCCTGTCTCAAAAAAAAGAAAGAAAGAAAGAAAGAAAGAAAGAAAGAAAGAAAGAAAGAAAGAAAGAAAGAAAGAAAGAAAGAAAGAAAGAAGAAAACAAATAGCCCAATTAAAACATGGGGTACAGATCTAAACAGAGAATTCTCAATAGAGAAAACCCAAAGGGCTGAAAAGCACATGAAGAAAGGTTCAACATCCTTAGCCATCAGAGAAATGGAAATCAAAACTTCTTGGGAGATTTTTGTCTTATACCTGAGAATGCTAAGATCAACAAAACAAGTGCCAGCTCATGTTGGCAAGGATATGGAGTAAGAAGTCGTCTCATACATTGCTGGTAGGAGGACAAACTCATTCATCCACTTTGGAAATCAGTGTGGTGATTCCTCAGGAAGATTGAATCAATCTGCCTCAAGATATATAGCTATACTGTTTTTGGTCATATACCCAAAAGATATCCATCACAGAGACACTTGCTCAACAATGTTCATTACTATTCTATTCATAATAGTAAGAAACTGCAAACAATCTAAATATCCCTAAACAGAAAAATGGGTAAAGGAAATGTGGTACATTTACATAATGAAGTATTACTCAGCCATTTAAAAAATGACATCATGAAATCTGCAGGCAAATTGATGAAACTAGAAAAAAATCATATTCAGTGAGGTATTCCAAACACAAAAAGACAAATATGTATATATTCATTTATACATGGATAATAGCTGTTAAGTCAATGATAACCAAGCACAAATCCATAGAAACACAAAGATGAAGTAATTATAGGAACAGATAGATAGAAATAATTAGGAAAGGGAAAAAGGATATTAGTGGATGAGGGGAGCCTCTGGAATGGGAGGATCAAATGGTGTTGGGAAGGGAAGAGGGGATAGTAGTAGAGAATATGGGAAGACAGCTAAAATAAGGGACATTTTAGGGGTAGTATGGAAACCTAATACAATAGAAATTTCCTAAAATATATACATATACAAATGCAATCTAAATGAAATGACCAAATTTCTTCTCACCAAATAAAGTTTCCATTACTAGGTTTGGGTTATCTAATTGCATTGGCCAAAGGGGCCCACGGGAATCCTCAAGCAACCCATAATGCTGCTGAGACTACTGGCTGCTCTCAACAAAGTGAAAGCAGGGCCCCATTGCTAAAGACAACACCTACGCAACTCACTAAACATGGAGATGACAGCTAGTGAGAAGGCTCTTCACAAAGCCATCAATCACCCTATGTTCCAAGGTCTGTGTTAGAGGAGGGTATTCTACAAACTATCAAAAGAGAAACATAAAAACCAAGCCAGCCACAAACCCCTTTATGTAAAATGGAGTATTACCTAGTGTGGGATAATGCTTTTGTACCCTATAAAGATTTGTCACTTGTATTGGTTTAATAAAAGGCTGACTGGCAGTAGCCAGGCAGGAAGTAAAGGCAGGGCAACATGACCAGACTACGAGAATTCTGGGAAAGTAAAAATGCACAGTCTGCAGTCACCAGTCAGATGCAGAGGAAGAAAGATGATAATGCCTCACTGATAAAAGGTAGATAACACAGACAAGATTTATGCGTTAATTTAAGTTGTAAAAGCTAGTTGATAATAAGCCTGAGCTAACAGGCCAAACAATTGATAATTGATATAAACCTCTGTGTGTTTCTACAAGATATATTGTAGAAACTATCTACAAGATATATTGGCACAAAGCTTGTGGGGATAACCAAGGAATAAGTGATATGACTTAAAGCTCCTACTCAATATTGCTTAGGTGACCAAGAACCTGAGACTAGATAGTCCAGGAACCTAGGAGGAAATCTAATAATACTGGACTTATAAGAAAGAAAACAATAGTGTAGTGATAAAGATTCCTAATGATATTCTATTATATTGATAGGTCAGTATCTTGTTCAACCATCATCAGAGAAGCTTCCTCCAGCAGCAGATGGTAACAAAGGCACCCATACTCAGTCATTACACAAAAAGTGAGAGCCCTTGGAACACTCAGCCCTAAATGGGATGTCTCCAACAAATCATTCCCCTCAAGTTCAGAGAAGCCCACAGAAAAAAAGAGGCAAAAAAAAAAAATTAGTCAGGGGGGATGGAGGGCACCAAACTAACATAAGCAAAGCTCATATGAATTCACAGAAACTGAAGCAGCATGTAAAGGGCTTCCATGAGTCTACACCAGGTCCTCTGTGCTTGTATTATGGTTCCCACCTTAGTATTTTTATGGGATTCCTGAGTGTGCAAACTAGTGAGTCTCTGATTCTTGTGCCTTCTCTTGAGCTCTTTTCCTTCTGCTGGTCTATCCTGTCAGACTTCGAAGTGACAGATTTTGTTTTATCTTATTATATTTTAGTTTGATATAGTTTAAAATGCATGAATGAATGAATGAATGACTATAAACCTAGACATTAAGGCAAAAAATCATAACAGAACTGTCATTTATACCTACCGCGAGAGAAAAAGGTCAGTTTTCTTCAACAGAATGGCACTGGTCTTCCAGGGAAGACCTTCTATTCAGGAGTAGTTGACGAACAAGAAATGGACTCCACAGTTTTTTCTATGCTTTCATTTGCTTATAGTTTGGTTTGTTTTCTAGGTTTGGATGTTTTGTTATTGGATTTTTGGGTTTGTTTTTTTTGAGAAAGAACTGAAAGTTGGGTGTGGAGAGAGGAAGAGATGATCTGGACAAAAGGGAGAGAGGAAGAATGTGATCAAAATATATTTAAATTTTAGAACTGTTAAATAATAAAAATATGACAGAAAGAGAGAGAGAGGTTGTACAATCAGTAGGCTAGGGTGCAAGCTAATTTCATGAGTTCAAGTCTCAGAACTCACAAAAAGCAAATAAAAACAAGTCAATCTAGGTGTTGTGATATGCTCTTAGAATCTTCGTACTAGGAAGGCAGAGACAGATGGATTCCTGTTTCTACTTGGTAATGTCTAGGTGAGTAGGAAACAAAAAAAAAGGTAAACAGAGCCTGAGGAATAATACCTAAAGTTGCTGTATGCTAGACACGTACAGGAAGAGAGAGACAGAGAGAGAGAGAGAGAGACAGAGACAGAGACAGAGACAGAGACAGAGACAGAGACAGAGAGAACTCTTTAGTCAAATGCTGGGTTTTCAAAATCTGATGTTTTCTCGATGATTCTTCCTTTATGTCATGGCAACTACCTCTGTTCAGTTCTAACATGACAGACAGTAGTCAATATATGAAGGTCTAGTCTCTCCACAGAACTATTATAAAACAATTTCATATCCAGAATAAGCAGAGTCCTAAGGCAGAGAGTCCCAAGGCTACCTAAAACCATATAAATCCAGAATTATTTCCTCAAAGATAGTTAGAAAAATAGCATTTCTGAGTCCATTTAAAAACTTTTGAAAATGTAAATATTTTATTTTAAAAAGTACGGGGGGGGGGGTTCAGATACACTGAGATTCATAACCCATTAACATAATAAAAAAGATTAGCTGTATTATGTTCCAAAGCTACATGTGGTGGTATACATTATATAATCAGAGCCCTAAGATGTCTAACACAGAAAGAGATCACAAGTTCAATGTCCGTCTCTTCCCTGGGCTACATAATGAGAACTTGTCTCAGAAATACAAAACAAAATCCAACTCAATGGAAAAGAGCACCTGTCTAGAATGAACCAAGTCCTAATTCTAATAACTATAATAACAATACATGGGGAGCACAGGATGATCCAGATTTCAGGGTCATCTTCAACTACACAGTTAATTTTGGAGTAGCAAAATCTACCTGAAACTTTGCCTAAAAGCAAATTAAATAACTGCCTTCATTTGATTCCTAGTGTGGTGATAAAGACCATCAACCAAAATCAAATTCAGGAGTAAAGAATTTCATTCATCAAAGAGTTATAATACATCATACAAAGGGAAGGCAAGGCAAGGACTGGAGGCAGAAATTTAAGCAGTGGCCTCAAAAAATACTACTTATATATTTGTTCCTTCTGGTTTATTTAGTTTGCTTTTTTATATGATTCAGGACTACTTGCACAGTACTACCCACAATGGGTAATTAGTGATTACACATCAATCACTAATTAAAACAATACCCCAGAGCTTTGCCTACAGGACTATCTTATAGAAACATTTACTCAATTAAGATTCCTTCTTAATATGTTGAGATTTTTGACAAGTAGACAAAAACAAACAGACATCATAAATAAGAAAGATAATTAATCACTTCATAATTTATGACAAAAAATTACTGAAAGAACTTATAAAAGATTCTAAAGTTTCCAAATCTATCATTTACACCAATAACACTAAAGAGGTCATAAAAAGGAGCTCATAGATGAGACAGATTATAATATTTCTCCTATCACGAAAATGTCATTTATAATGTTAGATTAGATGCTGTATTGTTGCTTTTTCTAATGGCTGACTGTAACATGAGGGGCTGGCCTGCTTGTTTGGGTTTCTGTCCCGCCCGGTACCCCAAAACTGTTTAGCCCCAAAGAAAATCACACACAGGTCTCCATAAATTATAAGCTGATTGGCCCATTAGCTCTAGCCTCTCACTGGCTAACTCTCACATCTTGATTAACCCATTTTCCTGACCTATGTTAGGCATGTGGCTCAGTACCTTTTTCAGTGAAGCAGATCACATCCTACTGCTTCGGTGGTATCGGCAGGAGTGAGAGGAATCAACTTCCTCCTTCCCAGAATTCTCCTGTTCTCATTACATCATTTCTACTTCCTGTCTGGTTTTCCCAACTATATTTCCTGCCTGACCAATCAGCATTTATTTAAAACATGATTGACAGAATACAGACAATTCCCCCTCTTTTTTTTTTTTTTAAAAAAGGAAAATATCCATAGTCCATTTTTGGGGAATGTGGGCATAGTATTTCAGGCTCCTTCCAGCTGGTTGGGGGCGCTGATAATCTTATGGGGACCTAAAAAAAATTTAGAGTTATGATCTCCTGACTGAAGTATACTGTGAGTTTTGATCATCTCAGGCAGCAGTCCTGAACCTGTTCTGGATGAAGAACTCAGACATCTGAGCCATCTATTCCTGCAGGAGAGTTCTCAGGTGGTCTTCCTTGATCAAACTGGATTTTTCTTAACTCTGAATAAGTCCACAGCCTCTCATTTTCTGTTGAAACAAAAGCAAAGTCTCTTCTCCAAAGTAACATACCTTTTGACTTCAACTGTGAAGTAAAGGTATTGTTAAAATACCTATCTTGGATTAATTCTGCAGCATTTATAAGCAAATATCTTTTAGCAGCTGTTGCTCCTTCCTCAGCATTTAAACAATTTAAAGAGAACATAATAGCATACAGTATCAAGATTCTCTGTATATTTTCCATCTTTATGCAGCTTTATTTTAACCTCTATTTCTTTTATTTTTACTTTTAACTTTTGGCTTTTTGAGACAGGTTCTCTGTATATCTTTGTCCTGGAATTCCCTCTGTAAACCAGGCTATCCTTGAACTCACAGAGATCCGTCTGTCTCTGCCTCCCAGGCTACTACTCTCTTTCTTTCTTTTTTTTTTTTTTACTCTGAGATATATATTTTTAACACATTGTAAACCATTTAGAGGTTTTCTTCCTCTTTGAATTTCTCTTTATTGTATATCTCTCTTTTTCTGACCACATGGGTCTTTAAATTGCTAAGGAATATAGAGAAGTTTTTTGCCACAACTCTATGGCGTTTTAAGGTCCTTGCCAGGAAGCAAGCTCCAATAATGTGTCCATAAACAACATTCAAAAGCTCCTATGGCGTTTTCTTGCCAGGAAGCAAGCTGCAACAATTGCAACAATGTATCCATAGCTCCATAGTCCAGACAGCCTGCTTGAAAGAGTCAAGAGTTTTTCCTGGCAGGAAGGCCCAGAAGCAGGCATTTTAAAACAGCTCAGATTTTTTCTTCTGCTATGGCTGAAAACCGAAATGTTTTACTCTAGTCTTTTCCAAGCTTTCTCAGGCTTTCTGTGGATGTAGTTATACACATGGGCTCCATTCTGTAACATAAAGGGCCAGGCCTGCTTATTTGTTGGGGTTTTTGTCCTGCCGGGTACCCCACATCTGTTTAGCCCCAAAGAAAATCATACATAGGTCTTTATAAATTTTAAGCTGATAGGGGCTAAACAGTTGTGGGTTAGCGGGCGGCACAGAAACCCAAACAAGCAGGCCAGCCCCTCGTGTTACAGCTGACAATAGCATTTATTTTAACTGACTTTCCCAAAAGGTAGCTAACTTGATGCATGAATCTCAAAAGAGGTGAGATAACTCATATAATAGAAAAACATTTTATAGATGCTAGGTTCTCCATCTATAATAACTAACTTCAGTCAGATGAGCTTGTTTACTTTTATAACAGAATTGTGATATATTTTTCCATTAGCACATTGATCTATGGCATATTTAAATTTAAGAATCTTTACTTAATACTTATTTTTAATTACTTTGCAAGAGATAAAACAATGTGCCTCTGTTCACTTGTTTATCATTCCCTCCTATGACCCTTGCCACATCCTGGCCAATATCCCCTAGAGCAAGCTGTTCAAATAAAAGACCAGTCACCAAATTCACACAGATTTACTAATTATTTAAAGTTAGGCAAAGGCAAATTATTCTCGCAAATCTATATGATTCCTATGGCTATAAAATTTCCTTTAAATCTTCAAGGAAATGTTTATGAAGAAATGAATATAAGATTTTGCTGGCTCTTTAGTATTCAAAATTCAATGCATCTACACCATAGTCTGCAGCATTTATTCCATAGTAAAAAGTCAATTTAACTTTTCAATAACTAAAATGAAATAACTGATCCACATTAAAAGATATTTTTATTCAAAAGAGATTCTTCTCTTGTATGATACATGAGGGTTTTCTTAAAACTTTTGTAAAATAAGAATAAAATTCAACTACTGTGAAATTCATTTTGTCTTAAAGTAAGTTACAATCTTTTCCCAGCAAGAGTTTCTTTGTGTAACAATCTGAGATGTCCTAGAACCCCTAGAATAGGCTCGAACTCACAGAGGTCCACCTGCCTCTGACTCCAAAGTGCTAGGAATTTTTTAAAACTTTTTATTGATTCTTTGTGGATTTAACATCAATGCATCCTGATTCCATTCATTTCCACATCCCTTTATATCAGATCTGTCCTTGCAACCTCCCCCCAATAAAATATACTTTAAAATATACTTTAAAAGAAAAACAAACACCAAATAAAGAAGTCTCAATGTAGAAACTGTAGTTTGACACAATGACCCTCACAGTATATCCTTTTGTCCATGCATCTTTACTTTTAAGTGTTTATTGCAATTGCAATGAGTTGTTAATAGTCTGGATAGCAGCCTTTGTTCTGTTAAACCATTGGTAGTGGACCCTTACTGGGACTCCTCCTGAATATCCTAAAATCCTGTTGGTGCCTTGTGTCGTGGATATCTTGACTCCTTCACATGCTCCAAAAATTTATAGGTAAGGTGGATTTTTGGTTGGGGCAATTCATAGCCCTGGTTTTGGGCCTGGTTGATCAGTCTGCCAGGGAGAGCTCTCCAATACTGCCACCCTTGCCGCAACCCCCCCCCCCCCCACACACACACACATAACACTAGCTCATCCATCCACTGCAGCAGGCTATAAGAAGCAGGGCCATTCTCCTGCTCTCATGCCCTTGTGGCTGGCTTACCACACCCATCCCACCATAGCCAGCTCTACTGTTTTGCCCAGGCATGGTGCAGGGCCCACTCTCTGCTCTACCAAGTGCTGCAGTTAGTGAGGTTCAAAGCCAGTACTCCCTCCTCTCCTGCCTAGAGCAGTTGGCAAAGAGTTGGGGTGAGGGATGGCGGGGCATTTTCCCTCACCAATGTTAGATGGGGGGGGGGGGGGGGGGGGGCAGGGCAAGCTCTAATGTGCTACCCAGGCAAGTTGCAGTGTACACTCTCCCACTCTTAGGACCCCAAGTCCAGCTCTCCCATCAGTAAACACTTTTCAGAAAAAAAGACCTATTTCCCTTTTTGAATTCCTTTTCAAAAGACTTATTTTTACTTATATGCATAATGTTTGTATGTCTGTGTGAGTGAATGTCCAGTATGTGGCTAACAATAAACTCTAGAAGAGGATGCTAGATTCCTCAGAACTGAAATTTATAGACACTTATGAGCTTCATGATATCGGTATTGAGAAATGAACTCCAGTCCTTATTGGAGGCTATGGGAGTTACAGAAGGTAACAAATGTGTTCAGATGTCAACCAACCAGAAGAATGATTCTCTGATGGAAGAGAATCCCGTCCGAGAAAGGACTGTGGGACCAAAGACTCTGAAAACTATTGCTCCTGTCTGTAATTTTGCATCTGCAAAAGCAGCTATAGTGTCTCTTCAATACCTACATTACAGTGTATAATCTCATGTAATTGTGTATATGTAATTTCATGATTGCATTTCTATCTTATGGGCACATATATCCATGGGTGGTTAGACTTCTCATTAAACTGTACAATTTTGATATATAGAAAATATACTAGGATGTTTCATAACTAGATCTATTGTCCCACAAGGACTATAAAACACTTAAAAGACTGCTTTGTTCCTTTTACTCAGACTAACACACACATATACACACAAAGTAACAATTTCTCCCCAGTCTAAACAAGCTATTCACGATTTAGCTCATTTTTACCTCAGAGCAAGTTCAAACTAGAATGTTTCTGTAAACGGATCATCATTTAAAAAAAAAAAAACAACTTTACGAATATGCACAAGATCAGAGATGCAGATGTCTAACAAAGGTTATTAACACAAAGCAACCTAAAAAAAAAAGCATGCCAATTTTTCACTTGTTAAGTGAAAAACCTATGTCTCTCAGCTTGTCTCTGGCCAATGTGCGCCCAGCCTCTGATCACAGTCAAACTTTGAAACCTTGCATTGCAAAGATAAATGGCCTGACTCTTGATCATTTACCCAAGGAATATGCTATGACCAATGAGATGTAATTCCTGTAATTTTTTTTCCTATTACTCCAAACCTCCTGTAAAAATGTATTTAAGCTAGGTAGAGAAGCGAAGGAGAGTTGAAGCAGAATTGAAACAAGGAAGAACTATAAAGAATTAGAACTTAGAAAGAAAATTAGAGGACAGAAGAAGAAGCAGAACAATAAAGAACATGACTCAAACAACATGTGTGCCAATTCATTCCATACTCTTCAGATAAACAACCCTTAAGCTCAGTTTCGTTTTACTGTGGACTTCCTCCTTGAATACTGGAGGTGCCCTTGAAGAGCTGGACTTTCAAGCTACCAAAAAGTCCTCCAGAAGAGCAACAAGTATTCTTAAGTCATCTCTTCAGGTCCTCCTATGGCATTCTTCAGTAAGAAATGCTTAAGAGTTTTATAGTAACGCTTTATTTTCTTTCCAGAATTCTAGACAATTAGCAACTACAGATCATCTTATCTTAGAAACAAGTTCTATCACAAGTAATTATTAATTTGAAAAGACTGATTGCTCATATTAAAGGTAAATATTTGAATTGAAAGGACAGAATTGGGGTAGAGGGATGGGACTCTTCAGTCAAAGAAAAAAATCTTATAAACCCAAGGTTTACTACCTAAAGACTGAACCACTGAAGATTTGAGGTTAATAAAGAAATGGTTCCAAGCAGAAGTAACCCAACACTCTTAGAAGAAAATCTTCATCCATTTACATATGGATGGAACTTTGTCTCAAACTAAGAACAAACCTCATTGTTTCCCTAGACCCAATTCTCTGGGTCTATGGATTTTACAGATCATTCCCCACTGCCCTTCCCTTCCCTTTGAATCTCTACGTCCCAGCCCCCAACCCTGGCAGTGGCTAACCATACACAAAGTCTGCCAGAAAACCATGGACATTCCCACCTCTGTCTTACGGTAGACCAACTTCTCAGGGTTGCCCCTAGCATTGTGACAAAATGCCATAGGCAATTTTCCTGTCCTCTTGTTTAAGCTTCCTATGGATCCCCTCAGACTATCTCCCCCTGGTCTTCCATTACTCAAATACCCAACACCAACAAGCATTTCCCAATGAACACACCAGTCCAGCAGACCAGAGAAACAGGCAACACTCAGCCAAAACAGTCTTGGAAAATTCAGAGAGGAAACAGAAACCATGGAACAAAACTCCCACACAAGCAAGACAGAAGCTGAAATCAGCACCTAGAGCTATAATCAGCTCAAACCCAGATACATACACACCAGCATACGAACACAATCAATAACAACTAGGGCAATATGTCACCACCAGAGCCCAGCCATCCTATCACAGCAGGTCCTCAATGTTCAAACATAACTGAAGTATATAAAAAAAAAGACCTTAAAACCAACTTTATAAAGATGATAAAGGTCCTTAAATAAGAAAGGAATAAATCCGTTAAAGAAATCAAGGAAAGCACAAAAAAACAATTGGAGGAAATGAATAAATGTCTTAAAGAAAGACAAGAAAAAACAAAGAAACAGAAGGAAACAAATAAAACTATTCAAGACCTGAAAATGGAAATAGAAGTAATAAACAAAGCACTAAGGGAATCCTGGAAGCAGAAAATGTAGCAATGCAAAAAAGAACTACAGAGGCAGCCGTCACCAATAAAATACAAGAGATGAAAGAGAGAATCTCAAGTGAAAATAGAAGAAATAACCACATTGATCAAAAAAAAGTTAAATCTAAAAAATTTCCTGATATGAAACATCAGGAAAATCTGGGATATATGAAAAGGCCAAAGTAAGAATAGTAGGAGCAGAGGAAGTCAACAAAAATACCTTAACCAAAAATTTTCTTAACCTAATGAAGTAGATGCCTATGAAGGAACACGAAGCAACCAAAACACCAAAAAGATTGGACTAGAAAAGAAAGTACCCTTGCTACATAATACTTAAAATACTAAACATACAGAAAGAAGAAAGAGTATTAAAAGCTACAAGAGAAACAGATATATCAGTATTATACCTGACTTTTCAGTGGAGAGTCTAAAAGCCAGAAGGGCTTGCAATGATGTCCTGCAGATTAAGAGACCACAGATGCCAGCCCAGATTATTATTCCCAGCAAAACTCTTATTCACCATAAATGAACAAAAAAGACATTCCATTATAAAGTAAAATATAAATAATATCCATCTATAAATCCACCCATACAGAAAGAAAACTCAAAGCCAAGGAGGTTAAGTACACCCATGAAAACAAAGACAATAAATATTCTCACATCAATAAAACCAAAAGAAGGGTAGCATGTACACGCGCGTGTGCATACACACACACACGTGTGCATACATACATACATACATACATACACACACACACACACACACACACACTACCATCATTACTACCACCTGTAACTGGAGGTTTCTGTCCTGCCCGCCAGTTCCTAAATAACCACTCCAAGGCTTAATGTTAATTACAAATTGTTTGGTCTATTACCTCAAGCTTATTATTAACTAGTTCTTACGCCTTAAATTAGCCCATTTCTATTAGTCTACATTTTTTCCACGAGGCTCATGGCTTGTTTCCTCACATCTTTCTTTCTTGTTTCCCAGGTGGCTGCTGGCATCTCCCAGATTCTGACTTCTTTTTCCCTGTATTCAGGTTGGCTTTCCCGCCCAGCTATATTCTGCTCTGCCTTAGGCCAAGGCAACTTCTTTAGTGAGCAATAGTAATAAAACATACTCATGGCACACAGAAGGACATTCCACTTCAACCACCAGCAACAATAATAAAATAAAGGGAATTAACTCACATTGTCATTGCTCAATATCAATGCCCTCAAATTCCCAACAAAAAGACACAGATTAAGAAAAATTATACAAATATAGGACCATTCAAGAACCATACCTCAACAACAAAGATATACATCATATCAGGTTAAAATTTGTGAAAAAAAACATCCCAAGTAAATGGAACTAAGAAGCAAACTGGTATAGTCATTTTAATATTTAACAAAATAGACTTGAAACCAAAATTGTTCAAAAGAGGGGGGAAAGAATATTGCATATTCCAATGAAAGGAAAAATCCACCAAAATGACATTTCATTCTTAATATCTATGCCCCAAACACAAGGGCACCCTCTTTTGTAAAGAAACACGACTACAACTTACATCACACATTGACCCTCTCACACATTAAGAGTGAGAAGCTACAACATTCACTCTCACCAACTGGCATGCCATCAATACAAAAACTAAAGAGAGAAATGCTGGAACTAACTGACTTTATCAAACAAAGGAACCTAAGAGACAGTTATAGAACATCTACCCAAAGGAAAAAAAAAATACCTTTTCTCAGCACCTCATGGAACTCACTCTAAAATTAACTACATACTTGGAACATAGCAAATCTCAATAGATACAAGCAAATTAAAATGACTCCTTACATCCTATCAGACTACCATGGATTAAAACTGGGCATCAAGGGCAGAAAGCGTACAAACTCATGGAAACTGAACAACTCTCTGCTCAAAAAATATTGGGTCATGACTAAAATTAACGATTTTATAAAATTCAATGAAAATGAATATACAACATACCCAAAATTATGGGAAACAATGAAAGAGGTGTTAACAGGAAAGTTCATAGGCAAAAATGCCTAGCCAAAAAAAAAAAAAAAAAAAAATTGGAGAACCCTCATACTTGCAACTTAACAACATATTATAAAGTTCTAGAAGAAAAAGTAAGCTAAGAAGAGTACATGGCAAGAAAGTAAGAACTGAAATCAATAAAATAGTAACCAGGATAATACAAAAAAAAAATTAGTGGAACAAAGAGTTGGTTCTTTGGGAAAATGAACAAGATAGATAAATCCTCATCTAAAGTAACTAAAAAGCAGAGAGAGAATATCCTAAATAATAAACTCAGAAACAAAAACGGGGACATATCAACAGACCAAAATAATCCAGAGTATCCTTTAAAAAGACTTTGAAAACCTATACTCCAAATTGTAAAATCTAAAAGAAATGAATAATTTTCTCAACAGGTACCATTTAACAAAGTTAAGTCATGATCAAATAAACAATTTAAGTGGACTTATAACCTCTAGTGAAATGGAAGCAGTCATTAAAAGTCTCCCAATCGAAGAAAGCCCCATGACAAATGGTTGAGTGAAGAATTCTATCAGGTTTTCAAAGAAGCAACACTAACACTCCTCAAATTACTCTACAAAATAGAAACAGAAGGAATATTGTCAAATTCATTTTATGAGGTTACAGTTTCCTTGATACCTAAGCCACATAAGGACTTAACAAAGAAAGAATTACAGACCAAATTCCCTTATAAATATTGATGCAAAAATACTCAATAAAATATTGCAAAGCAAATCCAAGGCCATATCAAAAAGATCATTCATCATGATCAAAGAGCCTTCATCCCAGAAAGACAGAAATGGTTTAACATATGAAAATCAGTAAATGTAATACACCATATATATAAACTGGAAAAAAAACACATTATCATTTCATTAAGCAGCTGAAAAATCCTTTGACAAAATCCAATATGCCTTCATGATAAAAGTCCTGGAGGGATTAGAGATTAGGGACATATCTAAACATAATAAAGGCAATTTACAGCAAGCCTGTAGCCAAATTCAAATTAAATGGAGAGAAACTCAAAGCAATTCCACCAAAATCAGGAACAAGAAAAAGTTATCCACTCTCTCCATATCTATTCTAGACAGTATGTGAAGATTTAGCTTATGTTTAAAATTTTAGTTTAAGTACTTAAGTTTTGGGGTGGGTGGGGTGGGGTAAAGGGAGATAGGGAGAGAGAAGGGAGAAGGGGAAGATTGGGGAGAGCTTGGGGAAATGAGATGGTTGAGATGGATGAGAGGTGGATATGGGAGCAGGGAAGAAGATATCTTAATTAAGGGAGCCATTTTAGGGTTGGCAAGAGACTTGGCTCTAGAGGGGTTTCCAGGTGTCCAAGGGGATGTCCCCAGCTAGGTCCTTGGGCAGCAGAGGAGAGGGTGCCTGAACTGGCCTTCTCCCATAGCCACACTGATGAATATCTTGCATATCACCATAGAACCTTCATCCGGCAATGGATGGAGATAGAGACAGAGACCCACATTGGAGCACTGGACTGAGTTCCCAAGGTCCAGATGAAGAGCAGAAGGAGGGAAAACAGGAGCAAGGAGCAAGGAAGTCAGAACCGCGAGGGGTGCGGTCACTCACTGAGATGGTGTGAATGATCTATGGGAGCTCACCAAGGTCAGCTGGACTGGGACTGAATGAGCATTTGATCAGACTGGACTCTCTGAATGTGGCTGACAATGAGGGCTGACTGTGAAGCCAATGATAATGGCAATGAGTTTTGATTCTACTGCATGTACTGGCTTTTGGGGAGCCTAGACTGTTTGGATCCACACCTTCCTAGACCTGGAGGGATGGAGGAGGGCCTTGGACTTTCTACAGTGCAGGGCACCCTGACTTCTCTTAGGACTGGAGAGGGAGGAAGAGAGGAGGTGGAAATTTTTAATAAATAAATAAATAAAGTAGTTAAGTTTTAGCTTAAGTCGTAGAAAGGGTTATTCACAACATGTGTAATTCCAGTTCCAGAGAACTAACACCCTCTTTCTGGCCTTCATGAACACCAGGCACACATGAACACATATACAAGCAAAACACTTATACATAAGAAATAAAATAATTTTTAAAAATCATACAAACTATCTCCTGGGTATGGCATATGCCAAAATTTCCATCCAGGTGCCTCACACAGCAAGGTCTTACTGACAAGAAAGAGGAATATTTCCTGAAAATAATACATTCCTTTTCCTAAGTAGTTGACTCCTAAACAAGCAATTTTCATTGCTTGGTCAATCTTTGATAGACAGACAGAAGAAACATTATAAGCAGCTATGTGCAAACTGCACTTCTTCTTCCAAGGATAACTACAAAACAAAATTTATCTCATCAAACTACTCCAAGACTATGCTAGAGAGTATCATTACAGTCTATAGATTTTCTTTGCCTTGTTTTTCTATAATATTATCACAAGTGGCAACTAAATTTGTCCAATGCCTAAGGTAGGGCAAGTAATATATATTCTTTTTTAATTATGTCATCTCATTTTATCCTATGAAAGTGACAAGTGTCCTCAGATGCCATTTCATCTGAAAGGACTGTAGAAAGGTATAGCTTGCCCAGGATCTCAAAATCTCAAAGTTCATAACCACAAAGCCAAGGATGAAAAACTCTAGCCTGCGATGGCTCTATTGTTTCTGAAACAATGTACCCAAGAAACAGCCAAGAAGTCAACTCTGATCCATTTGAGCTTTACAAAAAAAAAAAAAAAAAAAAGCAGAACTTCTCCTTTATCTCCTAATACCTTAGAAAGCAGAAAAATAGTGTGCTTTGGGGCCTTTATTTTTTGGGGTTTGATGTTGTTTTTTGTCTTTAGGTAGGTCCATCAAAATTTAGAAATAAGTAAAGTCATGTAGAACATTCGTGGCTACACTCACAGACAGGAAGTCTTTTTTTTTTTTTTTTAATTACAAGGGCTAGTAAGATGCCTCAAAGAGTAAAGGTAAGTATCACTAAAGCTCAAGACTTGAGTTCTGTCCCTGAGAAGCAAATGATTTAAAGAGAAAACTAGCTCCTACAAATTATCCTTGTAAGACATCCTGTGGCTGGCATTTGCCACTCACATACACACTACTAAAGGAAAAAAAAAATGTTATTTTAAAACTCAAAGAAATAATCACTATTTCTATTTTTTTTTATTTAGTTTGGTTTTATTGTTATTTTGGAAACAGGTTATCTCTATGTAGCGCTAGCTGTCCTAGAACTCTCTATAAAAGGCTAGCCTAGAACTCACAGAGATTTGCCTTACTCTTAAAGACATGTGCCACTACAGCTAGCAAGCTTTATATTTTACATTTACATGTACACAGCTTTGTTGATCTTAAAAAAAATAAATCTAAATCACAGGACTTTATCTTCCTTTTGAGAGAATAAAAACTAGAAGAATTCACACCATCTTGAGGAAGCAGAACAGAAATTAAACATTGTTAAAACAGTTTAATACTGTCAAATTCTTGTTAAATAATAAGCCATTACTAAAAGCACTCCGTTCATCTCCCTCCTTCCATCCTTCCTTTTTCCCTTAAGACAGGGTCTCAAATAGCCCAGTCTGGCCACAAAAATCACTATATAGCATAAAATGATGAAAAACTCATCTCTTCCTGTTTTTACAGGTGTAATCCATCACCCTGAGCTCTATTTACTCCATTTTATTTCTTTTTCCTTTAAATGTGTTAAGATGTTATGGGCCAGGGCAATTTAACTCCAACTGACTGCTGTAGGACTCTTCCTAGGAACCTCTGCTGCCATCCCAAAGAGCTCATGGAGCACTCACATTTTGAACACTCCAATGAAGTAGCCATATCTGTGTTCTGGAAACCATATTGCTTACTACTAAAGCATAACTCTCGCTCATAAAAAGATTGTTTGAACTACAACTGTTTCAAACTGCCTGTACAAGACTTCTGTGACAACACCTCAGTCTGGGATTGATATACATAGTCCTGCATTTCCATGAGGACAAATGTGACTGATGCAATATGATGAAAGGCTTCTGAGAAGTCCCAGAGCTCAGGTAGAGAACTGTAGCAATGGAAAAGAGAGCAAAAGCAGAAGAAGAAAAGCAGGCAAAGAGCTAAGGTTAAAGAAAGAAAACTACAAAGAACCAAAGGAGAAAGATTATGGGCCTTGGTCACTGAAAAATGCAATAGAACTGCCAAGTTTGAATGGCAAATAGTTTCAAAGAGCTGCAATAGGTTCACACTTTGGGATGTATCCACTAGTAGTAGCTCAGTACTGGGCAGATGTAAATCTCAGCTTCTTGTTGTGTGACATTTTACTCTTGATTCTTTGAATGGCCAGACACCCAGCTCCCAAATCAATCACACATAGAGACTTATTCTTAGTTATGAATGCCCAGTCTTAGCTTGGCTGGTTTTTTGCCATCTTTTTTTTTTTAACTTAAATTATCCTGACTACCTTTTGACTCTGGGATTTTATCTTTTCTGTATATCTTTTTTTGCTTCTTCATGGCTTGCTCTGTAGCTGAGTGGCTGGCTCCTGATGTCCATCTCTCCCTGTTCTCTTGCACCTCATTCTCCTTCTATTTATAATCTCTACCTGCCAGCCCCGCCTATCCTTGCTCCTGCCTCACTACTGGCCATTTATCTCTTTATTAGAACCACAGGCACAGTAATACAGTTTCGAAGAATTAAACAAATACAGCGTAAACAAAAGTCACACACCTAAAAATAATATTCCCCAACAGTTTCTGGAAGCAACAACGAAGGGAGCACTATACAGTTTTGCAGCTTGAATGTAATTCTTTGGGTCCTGGGACTATTAGTCCCACAGCAATACATATTGCAAGTTTTTTAAAATCTTTGCCATTCAAACCTGGCAGTTCTCTGGCATTTTTCTAATGACTAAGGCCAAAGTCTTTCTTTTTGGCTCTTTATAGCTTTCTTTTGATTATGGCATCTTGCAGGTAACAAACTGGACCTAGACTATTTGGGTCAAATTATAATACAGGTAATAACAAACAGCCAGTTCATCTTAGCCATTGATTCTATCTACTCCTGTCAGTAAAATAATGTCTGTCACATATATTTGCTTCTTAATAAATACACAAATCTATATTTTCCCCATTCACTCATTAGCTAAAGAGGGATTATAATATCTTAGAGTCTGGAATGTTGATGTACCTCACAAGAATAAAATTGGCAACCATTAAAATGTCTTTTTGTTTTACAGCTTGTTTTGTTTTGTCAATACTAGGGATTGAATCCAGGGCCTTCTAAAATCAAGATAAATAAGTACTCTGCCGGTGAGCAATATACTCAGCTCTCCACGTAGATTCTGAATAGCACCAAGGTACAGCCTTCATTTGAGCCATTTCTTTCTTCTTTTTTTTTATTATTTTTATTGAGCTATATATTTTTCTCCACTCTAAAATTGAGCAATTCCAGAGCAATATCCTCTGATAAAAGATCAGATAATTATACACAAACAAATCAAAAGAATGATAATTATGTTTACAAAAATGAAAGATGATATAAATAAATTTGAATGCATTACAAGAGAACAAAGACAACTGAATAGAGAACAGGGAAGCTAATACAGGATATGAGAATATAATTCAATAAAGACAAATATTTAAGAAACACCAAATAAAATGATGGTGGAAATCAAAAATTCAACAAATCAAATGAAATCTTTTTAAGACAAAGTAGAAGACTTGGTACACTGAAAGAAAATAATAAAATTTTAAAAGTATGAACAGAACAGGGGAACTTTTTGGGACATACTGAAAAGCAAATCAATTGGAGATGTGGATCATTGAAAGCACACATGCCTAGCATGCATGAAGTCCTAAATCAATACTTAGGAATTTGAAGTAGAAGAAAGGAAAAAAAAACAATAAATAAATAAATAGAAATAAATCAATGAATTACTGGCATGAAACTAAGAGGAAAATTTATTCTAAAGGAAGATAACTGTAGAAAGAAAAAATCCCAAACCTAGAGAAACATGGGCTTATTTACATATAAAAAGCATTTTTAAAAGCAATTGGAAAAAGAAACCTCAAGTTATACTACAGTTAAAACACTAAATATAAGTATATAAAGCGCTACAAATAGAAAACCATCAAGTCATAAAAAAACACAGACCCACACAATAACAAATGATCCCTAAACTGAAACATAGAAAGTCAGAAGAACATAGAAAGATGCAGTGCATATTCTGAAATACTACAAGAACCAACCCAGGCTACAATACCCAGTAAATCTGTCTATTATGACTGGGGGAGAAATTAAATATTAAATTCATAATAAAAACAGGCAAAAAGATCAATGAACATCAAGCCAACTCTACAGAGGATCTAATAAGAAATTCTTCAGATTCAAGAGAGTGGTGAACACAACCACTAGAGACATCCCGAAGTTACAGGAGGAGAAAGACAATACATTTGTGAAAGAATCATTAGCAAACAGTAGACAGAAGTTACAGGAGGAGAAAGACAATACATTTGTGAAAGAATCATTAGCAAAACAGGAGACACTACAAAATCAACAAACGGAACACACTTTTCAATAATAATTTCAAATATTATTTAGTCTCAATTTCCCAAAGGATAGACTAGCCAGCAGACTGTATTAAAAAAAGGAAGGGAGGGAGGGAGGGAGGGAGGGAGGGAGGGAGGGAAAAAGTAAGTAAGGAAAATCCATCTATTTGTCACTGGAAGAACCAGAAATGTCGGACATAACGTAACAGTGATTAACCCTAACACAGAAATACTGCATGATTTCACTACCAGTAGCTCTGGTAGTTCATTCCAACAAAAAATAGAGAAGCAGAGGCTTTAAATGGCATCACAAATCAAATGGTTTTAACAGACATTTACAGAACTTGCCACCCAAACACTGCAGAAAACACATTTGTCTCAGGATTACATGGAACTTTCTTTAAAAGAGATCATATACAAAGCAAGTCTCAACAAATACAGGAAAATTCAAATAACTTCTTGTATTCTGACTACAAATAATACAAATCAATTTCAAGAAAAAAACAAAAAACTCAAAGTCATGGGTATTAAAACAACACACTACTCAATGATGAAATGGAGATACTAAGGAAATCAAGAAAACTAAAAACAAAAAAATACCTAGAATTAGAAGAAAATAAAGATACAACATGCCAAAATATCTCTAAAAATGTACATCACCCTTAGCCATTATGAAAATGCAAATCAATACTATTTTACGATTTCATCTTACATCAGTAAGAATGACAAACGAAGGTGGGTGGTGGTGGCGCACGCCTTTAATCCCTGCACACGGGAAGCAGAGGTGGGTAGATCTCTGTGAGTTCTAGGCCAGCCTGGTCTACAAGAGCTAGTTCCAGGGCAGGTTCCAAAGCTACAGAGAAACCCTGTCTTCCCCCCCCCCCCAAAAAAAGAAGAAGAAGAATGGCAAACAACCAGTGGAACAACTGGCAACAAATGCTAAAAAAGGTGCGAGGAAAAGGGAACCCTCATTCACTATTAGTGGGATTTCGAACTGGTGCAGTCACTGATTCACAATAGCTAGAAATAAGTCTACCATATGATCCAGACAAACCACTTCTCAATGTATGTTTAAAACACTAAACATCTTACTCCACCAATGCTAGCCCAGTCATGTTTACTGCTGCTCTATTCATAACAGCAAGAAAGAAGAATGAAAATGTGGTACATACGCACTATGGAATACTATTCAGTAGTAAAGAAAAACAAAATCATAAACTTTGCAGGCCAATGGATGGAATTAGAAAAGATAAATTAAGTGAGGTAATCCAGACACAAAAGACAGATGTCACATTTCCTTATTGGAGGTTCCTAGCTCCACATTTTAAGATATGAGTACATAAAGAAACCAGTAATGTAAAAAGGGACTATTATTGGGTTATGGGAGTTGGGGAGCAATAGAGATGAGAATAGCAAGATAGAAGTAATCTGATCATGAAGAGGGAAAAGTACAGGCTCCTTGGAAAAACAGGAGATAGGAAAATACAGAAGGTGGGAAAAGGATAAAAGGGAATGGCATGATACAAGTGATCAGATAGGGAAAATGGAAAAGGTGGGGTAGGGAAAATGGAAAAGGTGGGGTACCTTAAGAAAAGAGGATGGATGTAAATACATGGACAGAGGGAAGTAAAATAACAATGTGGCTGAAAAACTCACAAGATATAATACTAACTTACCTAGAAAAAAAATCCTACAATGCACACAACTCAATGTACAAATTATAATTTTAATGAGCTTTTCTCTTTAGAGATGACGGAAATCCCTTCAAAGGCCAAAGACTACCTGAGAAAAACCCCAATACCAGACATGAGTAACTTTCATTTATATTGCTGGCAGGCGCTATCTAAGAGAAACCCAAAACATACCACTTATTGCTTTTGCCCTTAATTGACCTATAGTGATGGAAGGTAAATTTCTACTGCTGAAACATCATGCAATAATGACCAGAGGCCTTAGAGCTCAAACTGACCTGAATGTCACCTCCCTGAGGACAAGCTTGCATGGTATCAGAAGGGGCCATGAAAGCTTCCAAAGGACAGAGACAATCAACAGTTCTATCAAACTATGATACTTACGAATTACATCAATGACCAACATGGCATAATAACCCTGCAGATGCAATAGCAGAACACACACCTTGATAGTAAACAACTGTTCTCTAACTGGACTAAAGACAAGAGAAAGACCATGCTTGGAATTAGAAACCATTACTCAGTGTTGGTGAAATCACGGTCATAGGAGGAGAATCTAGACAAGCATAGTCCCTGACTATAATCTATAAACATTTGTCTTTATGCCCACAGATAAATATAGTGTTTACCACTTATTGAGGAAACTTATCTATGCAATAGGCATTAATAGTATATAAAACTATAGCCATCTAAATGCAGATTTGTGGAGCCAGTCCCAATGGATACATCTACAAAACACTCCTACAATGAAGACTCAGGAAACATTGCAGAAGATAGGGCAGAACTACTATAAGAGCCAACTACTGTAAAAGCCAAAGGATCAGGGACACTGCTGTGAGATTGTTTCTCCTAGTAACATAAGAAGCTTTACCCATAAATTCTGAACAACATGACTGCCTAAACATGAGCTGAAGAAGGACACTAACACACATGCTAAACTGAATGGGAAAAGCAAAGTCCATGAGGCCTCCACTCTACAAGAACTACAGCCAACTAAGGAAAGCTGAGAGTGGTGGAGGTGACCATCCACAGCAAAGAGTACACCAATTGGTTGCTCAGTGCCAAGAGTCAGCCCTGAAAACATACATACAAGTAATATTATATAGACTCAAATAGTTATATTTAAAAATATAAATGTATATAAAAATACATATATGCATATAGTAACAACTGAAAAAAGAGGTCATGAATTTGAGCAAGAAAAGGAAGGGATGTAAGGGAGGATGTGGATGGAAGAAAGAAAAGGAAAATGTTATGATAATATACAATCTCAATGAAAAGAAACACAGAAAGGAAAGAATAAACTGAGGAAGACACTAGCAGATGAAAGGACTTCCCATGCTTACAGAACAGAAAAAGCAATATTCTGAAATGCAGTCTATATATTCAAAATTCCAATGCCATTGTTCACAGTATGAGAAAAAAAATGTTAAAACGTTGCATAAAAAAAACAGAGAGTCAAAGTCACCTGAGCAAAAAGAGTAATGTCATAGGTATCAGCATATCTGATTTCAAGCAAAACACACCAAAAGTAATAAAAATGCATCAGTGCATCAGTATCAGGCTACCACAAAAGCAGGCAGGCTAATCAATGAAATGAAACAAAGAATCCAGATATAAATCCAAACAACTACATCTGTATTAGTCAAAAGGATTAGAAGTTCAAGGTCATCCTCTGCTGAATAGCAAGTTTTAAGCTAGTCAAAACTATCTAAGACTCTGGCTCAGAAGACAGAAAGGGGTGAGGGAGATCTAGAAAGTGACTCAGTGGCTAATAGTGAATACTGATCTTTCAGGAGACCTGAGTTTGGTTCCCAATACTCATACAGAATGCTCACAACCACCTGGTACTTCAAATCCAAGGGCTCCAATGGCTCAAACCTCCTAAAGTATCTGCAACAAATATGTATATCCTCAACCACAGGCACATATACATTCACATACTTTAAGGTAATAAAAATATATTTTAAAATAAACAGAAAAAAGAGAGCATCAGGGAAGGAAAGAAGAAAAAAAGAGGAAGAAAGAATCCGATTGGTGTTTTCTCTCATACTTGGAAAAAGTACTGACACCCAAAAGCTAATAAATAAAATACGATGAAAAAAGTACAATTGAATACTTCTTGTACAGCTAAAAATAATAAACAAAAGCAGTATCACCAATCTTTTAAAAACCACAACATAAATATATATACCTCATCATATATGCTTCCATTAATATCTGCTCCATAAATAGGTGCCACAAAAGTTAAGTTTTTCCAGTACTTGCGTTCCAAATCTTCATAATCCAAGTACCTTGGAGTACAGTATCTATGAAAAATTAAACAGTAAAAACCACAGACTAGTAAGACAATTTTAAGGATTTTCTACTCACCTAATGTAATTTACTTTCTAAATAAAACTATTATATACTGTAATAGTGTCAAATTTAATGAATAATATACAAAAGCATTGATACTTAAAACTCTATAGGATTTTTTATATTCTTTATCAGGTAAGATAAGCACTTTCATAAAAATACTAATAAAGGAAGTAAATTATACCTCATTATTTTAGCTTTCAAAGTTTTCTAAAATACTTAGTCAATTATACAAGAACATTGTACAAAATTTATATATTAAAAAGATACAGAACATATGGAAAAACTGAGGGAAAAAAGGCCTGTATAAAACTCCAAGAGAGCTGAAATAAGATCCTCTGCAGTTATTAGACTGGTACTGCCTGGTATACTAATGACATGCAAAAAAGATGTCACTAACATAGTTGGAGAGGAAGAATAAACTAGCACAATATAATTTCTCAACACGTATCAAGTCAAAAGTATATATATATATATATATATATATATATATATATATATATATCATTGTGGGGCTGGAGAGATGGCTCAGGAGTTAAGAGCAATGGCTGCTCTTCCTCAGGACCTGGTTCAATTCCTAACTCTCACATGGCAGCTCACAACTATCTATAAATTCAGTTCTTTAATAAAGTATATATACAGGTTGGAAAGATGACTCAGAAGTTAAGAGAGGTCCTGAGTTCAATTCCCAGCCACCACATGGTGGCTCACAACTATCTGTAATAAGATATGGTGCCCTCTTCTGGGCCTACAGAGATACATGAAGACAGAACACTATACACAATTAATAAATAAATCTTTTTTTAAAAAGTATATATCCTCTTGATCTAAAATTTAGAAATGAATCTTAGTAACACTGAAATACAGAATGAGGAGGTATAGTGTAAGTAACTAGAAACACAATAGGTATGAATTATTTTCCTATAGTTGTGACAAAAGCAACTTAAAGAAGAAAAGGTTCACTTTAACAATGAAGCTTGAGATGGCAAATCCATATGCATTTACATTCAGGAATCAAAGACTAATGCTAATTCTCAACTCTGCTCTCCTTTTCTTCTAATCTAGGATCCCAGCCCACGTAACTACTATATCCAGTTAAGGTAGTCTTTCCATACCAATTACTCTAATATAAATAAACTCTCTCAGGTATGTCCAGAGGCTTATGATTCTAGATCCTGTTAATTTAACAATGAATATTAACTATCATGATTGACTAAACATGAAATAAGGTAGATCTTCTTTCTATTTAATGACATTAAAATACTTCCACACTAAACATATCAATAATCCCACCGATGCTTTTTTAAAAATAAAATCAAAAACAGAACTCTGGAGCTAGAAATATACACACCTAGCTCAAATGGAAAACTGCTTGTCTACCAGCCCAACTTACTTCTTTGGCTTATTTTTAAGATTTTTTTTAAAATTTTATTTATCAGTATCTGTGAATGCATGCCATGTATGTGTATGTGCTCTTGGAGTATAGAAGAAGCTGCTGGATTCCCTGGAGCTAGAGTTACAGGTAGTTGTCAGCCTCCCAGGATGGATGCAGGTCCTCTGAGAAAGCACTATAGAATCTGTCACTGTATAGGAATAGAATTTTTTTAACCTTGAATACTATAATTAAAAAGCTTAAGTTGGCATTATTAATTGAAGTGAATGTTTTACATCGTTAAGTATTTGAAACGCATATTGAAACTTCAGTAAAATGTAACAGAGCTTACTGAATACTGGCTCCAGAGTCCATATAGCTGTTCCAAATGTCAATTTACTCAAAACTGACTCAACAATACCTTCTCAGAACCTTTCACTCACAGTAACATAGCTCTTTAAAGAGAGGCTTATGATGAGGCTTCTCCTGCCTTGGCAACCCTAGAATTGTACTTACAGGTAAGAGCCACCACTTGCATCAAAGTTTGCCATCAAAAATTAAATAATCCTGGGCAGAAAGCTGAATTTCTCTGGGGTTTAATTATTACTCTATAAAAAGTTTAAAAGGGGTTTAATTTTTTTAATTTTTTTTTTTTTTGATTTTCGAGACAGGGTTTCTCCGTAGCTTTTGGTTCCTGTCCTGGAACTAGCTCTTGTAGACCAGGCTGGCCTCGAACTCACAGAGATCCGCCTGCCTCTGCCTCCCGAGTGCTGGGATTAAAGGCGTGCGCCACCACCGCCTGGCCTATAAAAGGGGTTTAATTATTACTCTATAAAATAGAGGTGATGTCTTTTGGACTAGACTGATCTCAGCCCCATTTGCTACCAGGGACTTTGTAGTCACCATGGCAGTCCCAGGAAGACTACCTATGCTCTCCTTGCCCTCATCCTCCATTCCAATTGCCTATGGCAAATCCAATCCTCAGCCCTTGTCTTGTTCACCAACCCTGTTCTCAGATCCACTCTTTTGAATTACCTGAATCATACATAGCCAGTCTGTACCCTCTTCCAGAGCTCCCCTCCCCCGTTAGTCTTCTCAGTCACTTCCTGTGCCTTTCCCAAATTGCAGGCTCAGTAAATGCCCTCACTCCTGTATACTATGTGTACTAGTTTAGTCTAGTGAGTTCCACCAGCCCACCAAGCTGCACCTAGCTACAAGCTACACACATACACCAGATCACACATGTATACACAAGGATCTGGCCTGGTGAGTACATGAAACCACATCTGCCTGTGTCATCCTCATCCCTCAGGCCTTGCCTCAGCCACACTGTCTGTATGTACATAGGCCTAATGAGGCAGTCAGAACCTCACATCAGATACATGGCCAGATCACATCATAAAATCTCAATATGAAAAGTCAAGGCAATATATCTCCCCCCCCCCAAATGCATCAGTCCTACAGACATGTTCTCCAATATGAATTCCCTACATGAACCCCAGGACACAGAACTTAAAATTTATCAAGTAACTTTAAAAAGACAGCTCAAACATAATAAGACTAGCAGTAAACACCTGAATGAAACAAGCATTTGTTCAAGAAACAAACATACAGCTTTATAAAATGAAGATACTTGAGAAATTAAAATATTTTGAAAATAATTAAGTTAGAAAATCTAAATAAAATAAATGAATTTCTAGATCATCCAAACCACCAAAATCAAAACAAGAAGAGGTAAACAATATAAAAAGACACATGACAAACAAGATGATCAGTATTAAGTTTCATGCCTATCAATGGAATTTCTTTTTGTAGCACGTTACACAATTACAGATCACTACTGATCAAAACATATGGACACCATAACAAAGGAACTTTAGAGGGCAACCTACTAGTGCCAACTTTCCCCAACCAGCAAAACATCTAACTGTAACCTACGTACTTATCATTATACCTACAGGTATATATATTTGAGGTATATACATTCTATTATTCATGTTGACATATATACATACATTAGTTTGCTTCCTATTGTTATAATGGAAGCAAACACCATGGCCAACATAATTTTGCAAAAAAGGTTTTATTTGGTTCACATGTACCAATCATAATCTATCACAGACAAAAGTCAACACAAAATTCAAGCACAGCAGGAACCTAGAGGCAGGAATAAAGCAAAAGCCATGGAAGAACATGGCTTACTGACTTGTTCCTCATGGCTTATTTACCCTACTTCCTTATATAACCCAGAACCACCAGCCCAGGGGGGTGTTATTATCCACAGTGGACTGAGCCCTCCCACATCAACCATTGATCAAGATAATGCCCTGACGGATTTGTAATTTTTTTATTGATTGATTGATTTTATTAAGCTATACATTTTTCTCTGCTCCCCTCCCTTCATCTCCCCTCTCCCATGGGTCCCCATGCTCCCAATTTACTCAAGAGATCTTGTCTTTTTCTATTTCCCATGTAGGTTAGATCCACGTATGTCTCTCTTAGTGTTCCCCAAAAAGTAAAAATTCGGGCTGGAGAGATGGCTCAGCGGTTAAGAGCATTCATTGCCTGCTCTTCCAAAGGTCCTGAACCACATGGTGGCTCACAACCATCTGAAATGAAATCTGGTGCCCTCTCTTCTGGCCTGCAGGCACACAGACAGAATATTGTATGCAAAATAAATAAATAAATTTTTTTGAAAAGTAAAAATTCATTCTCCTCCCCATTCAGTATAAGCTGCACCTATTGAATTTCTCTGGAGGAAGCCAATTGCCACTATCTGAGCATTCAAGAACACTGTCAATGAGGAAGCAGAAAGAATATAGGATCAGGAAAATGGAGAAGAAATAAAGACATGACATCCACTATTCAGGACATACCCATTTTAATTGTTAACTCACAGCTCCCGTGACTAGCAACTCTGCATCTGCACAATATTAGACCTTTCAGCTGCCAGTCAAAGATAGGGGAATCTATTGGTTAATGAAAGATTTTGGAAAAAGGGCATCATTATCTTCAAATGTATAACCACAAGTGAGCCTATCAGACTCCACTGTTTATTTATAAAACTATGATTTCTCAGACATCCCTGACTAAACTCAGCAGGTCAAAAAACAAAACAAAAAGGCATGAACATGGGAAAGGGACCTAAAGGAGGAAAGGAGAATGAAATGGGTGTTAGGGAGATAAGAGGGTAGTGGATAAGGTACCAGAATACACTAAATACATGCATGAAATTGTCAAAGAATAAACCTAATAAAAAGCAAATATTAAACTCTAAAGGTACATACACATGCAAAAGTATTTAAGAGAAAAAGGACAATGTCTACAATGTACTATGAAGTGTATTTTTAAATATGTGAGTGAAGGCAGGTATGGCAGCTCATGCCTTTAACCCCAGCACTCAGGAGGCAGAGGAAAAGGGATCTCTCTTAGTTTAACAGCAGCCTGGTCTATAAGGCAAGTTCCAGGACAACCAGGGCTACACACACACACACATACATGCATAAATAAATAAATAAAATAAAAACTTGTAAAGTTTCCCTTAAAGGACAAGCAGCAAGGACTTTAGCGTCATAGAAGGAGCTCACCTGGGAAAAATCTTTTAGCCACCTTCCTGTAGTAATTTGGGCGGCGGGGCTGCGTCCCCAACACCCCAGCTGCCTGCTCGGCTAGCTTTTGCCCGAAATAACACACAAACTGTATTCATTTAAACACTGCTTTGGCTCATTTCTACCTAGCCTCTTCTAGGCTAACTCTCGCACCTGGACTAGCCCATTTCTTATCATCTGTATAGCACTGGTCTTACCGGGAAGATTCTAGCCTAAGTCCACCCTGGGTCGGAGCTTCATAGCGTGCATCTTCCCTGGAGCGGGGAGCATGGCGTCTCTCTCTGAGGCGTCTGCTCCGGAGAGGAGAGCTGTCGAGTCTGACCTCACTTCCTCTTCCTCTCAGCGTTTTGTTCTGTTTACTCCTCCCACCTATCTTCTAACCAATGAAATGGGCCAAGGCAGTTCCTTTATTAGCCAATGACCTTCCTCCATCACCTTCCCAAGCAGCAGCACTTCCAGTCAACAACTAACAATAAGCTTCAAAACACCCCAAGCTAAAATCACTTGTCCACATATCTACATGACTCCTAGGCTCCAGACTTTTATAAACTGTGAGCTAGCTGAAAAGGTTAATTTTGAGAATTTGTTATATATTCATAGATGACTAATATAATATGTACCTTCTTATTTATTCAAAGTTTTCTTTTTGAAATTGTTAATGCTCATGAAATTTTAGTCTTAAAAAATTATGAATATTTTGTCCAATAAAACTAAAGACAATTCAAATAAAGAGAATTCAAAATGACAACTAAAAGGAAAAACCATTTCTAGATTATGCGATAATAATGATGATGTGAAATAAAATGTGGGACTTCTTAGAAGTAAGTGAATGTGAATAGGCCATCTGAAAAACCAGAGATAAAAGAGGTTCCTACTTTTCTTTCTTCTTTCTTTCCTTATTTATTTGTTTGTTTGTTTGTTTGTAGACAAGGTTTCTGAGTGTAACTTTGGAGCCTGTCCTGGAATTCATTTTGTAGACCAGGCTGGCCTCAAACTCACAAATACACCTGCCTCTGCCTTCAAGTGCTGGGATTAAAGGTGTGCATCACCACGGCCCAGCTTTTAATTATTAGCTTCTCTATCTACTTGGCTTCCTGCCATACTCGCATACCTCTTTGGAAAAAATACAAATAAAAATTCAATTGACTCACTTGCTACTGTTAGCCAGCTGCCTGAACTCCTTCACAGTCATGGCTTTTTTCTGGATGTTGTATTGAGTAAACAGTCCCGACTGCCCTGTGACCATCTGCTGAATTGGTGCTGGGATAAGCAAATTATCAATATCATCATAGCATTGCCTTGGCTTCCACTCCTTAGGAGGAATCACCTAAAAACAAAACAAAATATTAACCTGAAACTATTCAAAACTAAATATTACACATCTTTTATTTTTCAGAAAAACATAATTTAACATTTTCTCAACACCTCTTAAACAAAAGTACTTTTAAAACTCATTAAGACTTTGTAGTAAGGAAATATGATTCTTAACAAAATTCACTGAATACTCACTACACTCAAAACTATACTTGTATTACCTCATCTTCAGTGGTACTATTTACAACTGATTTTAATTTGTAAGATTTTAAAACATACAGAAAGACTGAGGGTGAAAGAGTTAATGATAGAGAGGTTAGGATGTTAGCTGAAACACCATGACACCAAAACAATGAACCACTGCGCCATCTCTCAACAGAAGTTGAAATGTTGATGGGCCTCAAAGAAGTTTACCTTTACTAAATTTTATCTAAGTGTCTCTTTTATATGTGATTTTATGTGATACATATTAGTAAACATTTGCATGGTCAATATTTCCTCTTTAGAACTCTTTTGCAATATAGCATATAACAGGGTTGCTGTAGTCATTTAGAGGAACTTCCATGTCTGGTGTCTTGCATGGACAAAGACAAACTGAAAGCTTTATCCCTTCTGAATGTGAGAGGCCTAAGGTTGGATGCTAGCCAGCGTATTTTACAGGGACCCTGTGTCTTCCCCTTTCCACTATTGGTTCTATTTAGATACCAACCCCTGTGCCTTCCCAAAGGTTCTCGAGATATTTTCCATAATGTCTTCTGGTAACAAGAAGCAATCATTGCAGTGAGGTTGCTTTCACTTTCTTTGCCTATGTCCATCCAACTCTCCTTCATTGTCAAAAAACATGGTTGCAAATTGCTGTGGGATCCTGTACACTGTGAATATGTTGCTCTCATTGGTTGATAAACAAAACTGCTTTGGTATACGGCAAGGCAGGATGGCGCTAGGGGAGAAATCCAATTAGAGATACAGGAGAAGAGCGAAATCTAAGAGATACCAGCCAGCTGCCAAGGAGGCAAGACATGTAAAAAATGATGTAACAAGGCACGAAACACATGGTAAAGCATAGATAAGAAATATGTGTTAATTTAAATGTAAGAGTTAGCTAATAATAAACCTGAGCCAGCAGCCAAAGATTTATAAGTATTATTAAGCCTGAGTGGCTATTTGGGAACTGACAGGAGGGAAAGAAACCTCAGTTTACAGCAAACTAATAAATGTCTAAAAGCCAATTATCTAGGAAGATGAGGAAAAGCTTGATTTGTAGTCTTTGCCTACTTCCATGGTATGCCTCTTCCAACAAGGGCAGTACTTTTAGTTTTGTTTTTCTCATGTTTTCAGACAAGTTCTCATGCAACCCAAAACCACCTCTGAATTTGCTATAGAGTTAAAAATGACCTGGAACTCCTGTTGTTGCCTCCTAAATGCTGGAATTACATTCATGCACCAGCATGCTTAGAAAATTCTTAAAGTATTTTAAAATTGAAAGAAAATAAAAATGAATTATTAGAAGCCAAACCAAAGAGGACTCACTAACCCAGGAATAAGAAAAAGAATGTTGTTAGCACCTCTTCCAAATAGGTCTATTTTTATTTAAGAGGTAATGACTATGGAATTTATTGATAATAAAATTTAGTTTTGTATGTGGCCATGTACTCTTAAATACTAGGCTTTGGCCAGGCAGTAGTGGCACACGCCTTTAATCCCAGCACTCTGGAGGCAGAGGCAGGCGGATCTCTATGAGTTCAAGGCCAGCCTGGTCTACAAGAGCTAGTTCAAGGACAGGAACCAAAAAGCTATGGAGAAACCCTGTCTCGAAAATCCAAAAAAAGAAAAAGAAAAAAAAATTAGGCTTTGTTTTATTTAGAATATGTAGCATTCATATATTTTTGTGTTTGTGCATATGCATTAGGATATACATGCATGTGTATGTAGAGACCAGAGAATGATATCAAATGTCTTCCTCTATTCCTATCTACCTTATTTTATTTTATTTTGAGACGGAGTCTCTCACTGAGCCCAAAGTTCCTCTCTTCACCCTCTGAAGACACTTGAAAATAACACAGCATATAATCACACATATACAAACACAAACATGAATAAAAATAAATCTTAAAAGAATAAGAGATAAGAAGTATGCACAAAGCCTGGGGTTCTACCTCGAGTAACAGGGACCCCTGACGTGGTAGTAAATGCCTATAGACAATAGAAGCATTCTTGGTTACAAAGCAAGGTCAAGGCCAGCCTGGGATAAAAGAGACTAGGCCTCAAAAAAAAAAAAAACCATAAAGAATAGGGGGTTGAGCCAGGCAGTGGTGGCGCACGCCTTTTATCCCAGCACTTGGGAGGCAGAGGCAGGCGGATCTCTGTAAATTCAAGACCAGCCTGGTCTACAAGAGCAGGCTCCAATCTACAGAGAAACCCTGTCTTGAAAAATCGGAGGAGGAGGAGGAGGAGGAGGAGGAGGAGGAGGAGGAGGAGGAGGAGGAGGAGGAGGAGGAGGAGGAGGAGAAGGAGGAGGAGGAGAAGGAGAAGAAGAAACAAAGAAGAATAGGGGCTTGAGAAATAGCTCAGTGGCAAAGAGCATTTACTGCTCTTGCAGAAGACTGGGGTTAGGGCCCCATCACCCAATAGCAGGCCAAAACTTCCTATAACTTAAGTTTCAGGGGATTTAATGCCCTCCTACACACAAGTGGTCCATATATACTCAAGCCACTACCTGAGTTTCATCCCTGGAATTCTTGAAGGAAAGAGAAAAATGACTTCTAAAAGTTGTCTAACCTCTGCATACACCAAAACTCATACACACACACATTCTTATGTAATCATAAAACAAAATAATAAAATAATTATTTCAAAAAATAAAAATAAGTATGTCGGGCATGGTAGTGCATGCATATAATCCCAGCAGAGGCAGGTGATTCTCTGTGAGTTTGAGGCCAGAGTGGTTTACAATCCTGGACAGCCAAGGCTGTTATACAGAAAAAACCTGTCTTGGGGTGGGGTTGGGAAAATAAATTTAAAAATAAAAAAAGTAATTGGTTCCTGGGAATATTTAAATATTTATATTTTTCTTAAAAGTTTATTATTTAATACTTATTTTATGGGTGTGTATTACCTGCATGTATGTATGTGTACCACATGAATGTCTGATGTCCTTGGGGTTATGAAGCATTGTATACTATCATGGGTATCCTGGGAACTAAACCAGGTCCTCTGCAAGAACAGCAAGTGCTCTTACTTACTAAAACACCTCTCTAGGCCCCCAGGAATATTCTGAAACAAATTTCTAAAGATAGAACAGAGCATAAAATAAAATCATTACAAATTTAAGCCTATCAGTAAGATCTCTATAAATTTGACGTCAGCCTGGTCTATATCATGAGTTCTAGGCCAGTTGAGTATACACAATAAGACTCTGTACTACAAGAGCTAGTTCCAGGACAGGCTCCAAAACCACAGAGAAACCCTGTCTAGAAAAACCAAAAAAAAAAAAAAAGAAAAAGAAAAGAAAAGAAAAAATAAATAATGGAAGGAAGGAAAACAGACAAAACAAAGCCAGTAACAAACATTTTCTTTTGAACTAATTTTAAATTTTATCTTATTTTAGTTTATTGATATGCATGGGGGAAGGACAGTGGCAAACAGAGAGGAGAAGACAACTTGCAGGAGCTGGTTCTTTCCCTCCACTACTGGTAGGATCCAGAAACTGAAGAACAATCAGTAGGTAATCAGGTTCATGAGGGAAGTGCTTTACCTATTGAGCTCACACACCAATTCCATTTTAAATCTTTAAGTGTTAAATTACTTCACACAATTAGAAATCAAGTACAAAATATCTGGTTATTAAACAATTTCAAAGTTAACACCTTTACATTTAATGAGTTAAAGTAAAAGAAACCTATTCTGCTGTATTTCTATAAACTGTATATATTCACCTTCTTAAGTATACCAAAACAGAATATACATTTATATCACTGCTTATCCAAACCCAGACATTTCAAGATGAAATATGTATGCCTACTATATATGTTGAAACCAGATGCTGTCTACAAACTGTCAAAGGAAGAACAATGCTTCTTCTATCTTCATCTTGCAGCCACAAACGGATATATCTGCACTCTCTGGTGTTTATGAAACACACAGTGTGTATAACATTCTCTAGTGCAACCTATGTACAGAAGTACTACAGGGACAAATGCCATACATTTCACATATTTTTACAAGTTCATCATGATACTCCTACAATAAAACATTTCATACTTAAGGAGATTTTCAATTTCCCAACTTGAAAATCAAGTGTGCAGACAATCAAGGTTATTTGATACCAATGCTATGCATGGTATCATGCCAGTACCCGGAATGCTGGAATAATGAGGAATAATTAAAAGTTAAAGTCAGCCAATATTATATAACAGAAATTTAACAAAATCAAAACAAAAACAAACAAACAAAAAAAAAAAGGTGGGACTAAAGAGATGGCTCCGTGGTAAAGAGCACTGACTGCTCTTCCAGAGGACCCAAAGTACCCACTTGGTAACTCATAACTGTCTACAATCCCAGTTCCAGGGGAACAAGGCAAAACACCAACACACATTAACAACAATAACAAAAAAAAAAATGTAAGCCTAAATGTAAAAAGTGTTAGAGAGCCGGGTGGTGGGGGCGCACGCCTTTAATCCCAGCATTCGGGAGGCAGAGGCAGGCGGATCTCTGTGAGTTCGAGACCAGCCTGGTCTAGAAGAGCTAGCTCCAGGACAGGCTCCAAAGCCACAGAGAAACCCTGTCTCGAAAAACCAAAAAATAAAAAAAATTAAAAAAAAAAAAATTAAAAAGTGTTAGAGAAAAAACAAAATTAGATACCTGAAATCAAAATCACTACTATTGGAAGTATTCAGCTATTGCTTTCAAATAGTTAAGGTGAATCCATTTAATGTTGTTAAAAATACATTAATAAAGAACCTCAGTGTGCCTTTGTCCCCCCAGGGTAAGGCCCAAAGAAAAACATGTACATCTGTGTAATCTGGTTTTTTATCATGTAATTTGGTTTATTGGCATTCTGTACACTTCAAATTACTTCAACCTCCAGAACAAGAATGAGACTAGTCTAAACATAACTTATGTGAAAATGAAAATACAGCAGAAATGATTTTAAAAGCAGTTCAACTGTCATCCTAGTATAATATGACATTATTATAAAACATTGTTAATGAGCCTCAGGTTGAGGGAGGTATACACAGGGCTCAGGTGTGTTCGTAATTCTAATTAACTTTATTCTGTTACATACTGTCAGAAGCTTCATAGGTGTACTCAGTGTGCCTGCTGCTCCCTTATAAGGGTCGCTGCTGTTTCCTCTTCCTTACTAAACATGTCACCTTACTACTGAACAGTATACTAAACTCAGCTGACCAAGGGATGTTTTAAGTAACAAAAAGAGAGAAAACAAAACAAAGGGCTTCATTAAAAAGTCAAATAACGAACATAGTGTGGTGACACACAACCTAGCACTCAGAGATGGAGGCAGAAGGCCCAGGGAAGTTCAGAGGTCTCCAGGATATCTGAAATATATGATCTGTGTCTCAGAAAGAAAAAAGATTAGATGGTAGGTTTGAAAGTAGGAAAGGAGAATGGATAGATAGATAGATAGATAGATAGATAGATAGATAGATAGATAGATAGATAGATGATAGATGGATCAATAGACAGATCTGGCAAGAAAGGAAGGAGTGATCTCCAGCTTTTCTCGACGCAAATAAAGTCGAACTCTTGATAACCCATTACATATCATTACATATTCATGTGTTCCAAATGATTCTGAAAATATAGCACCTGCTCAAATGAAGAATGATCACCCACCTTTACCTCAAATGGTAATCTGGGAGTCCTGAGATGCAAAAACTGAAAAATCAAATTCTAAGCAACGTTTACATTTACTTATTCTATATATTGGTGAATGGAAGCATGGGAAATGTGCACATGCCACATAGCATAAATGTGGAAGTCAGAGGACAGCTACTGGCAGCAGTCACATAACAAATAACATAATGACTTTTGGGAACAAAATGCCACCAACAATGAAGAACTGGTTTATAAACAGCCTCCTCAAATATGGATCAGGTCATTCTGTATTCTAATACTTGCAGTCCTGAGGTTCTCTGTTCAGCTACCAATTGTTGTCCACACCATTTGACCTACAGAACAGATATGGAAAGTCCAGAAAAAAAAAAGGTTTCCATAATTTCAATGAAATGGGTCAGCCTACCAAAAGGCTCTGCCAGTCTCAAGCATTTATATAATGAAATAACTGTCTATAGAAAAACAAATCACAAATAATATCTATACATTAACAAACTGACCTGCAATTAAAACAAACAAAAAAGTACTCTAGGAAAAGTTTCCAATTAAGATATGTTGTGGATTATTACTTTAACTATATAAAGATGTGTTAGATTTGTTTACATTGTATTTGTTTAACAATGTAAAGGTGTTGTCTTGTCTGCCTAAGGCACCTGATTGGTCTAATAAGAAGCTAAATGGCTAGGCATAAGAGGGATAGGCAGAGTTGGTGGGCTGAGAGAAGGAAGAGAGAAAAGAGAATGAGGGAGAAAAAAAAGAGGGAGATATCCAGGGCCAGTCACTAGCCAGCAAGATACAGATTAGCACATACAGAATGAATGAAAATTAAAAAGCCCAGAGGCAAAACATAGAAGAGAAACAGGTTAAATTAAGTTATAAGAGCTAGCAAGAAATGAGCTAAGGCCAAGCATTATAAATAATAAAAAGTCTCCGTGTCATGATCTGGGAGCTGGTTGGTGACCTAAAAGAAAGCCTGCTACACAGATACATTTTTATTATATTCTGGAAGGCTACATCTCCTGAGACAGTAGCTCCTTCAAAGCTCTAAATATAATTTATGATCTAAACCTGCAACATAGTCTTTAGCACCTTGATGAACATTTCTATGACCCTAAGCACATTATTTATAATTATTTTTAAAGATATAATTACATATCTTTAAGAACAAGAATAAATGAACATCCTCACAGATCATTTTTCATTTTAACTGTTCTAAGCTACCAAGAGCTCCAGATAAGCACATTATTCCCAGTAGACTTCTTGTGGATATTTGCTCTGAACATCAAACTCATTTTTACATAGAAGCCAGTTTTTCAAACATTGTCTCAACTCAACATAGCAAAAGAACACTACAAGAAAACATTTATTACATCTTCCTTCCCAACTTTAATGGTTAACATTGATTGACAACTTGACAGAAATCACCTAGGAGACTGACCTAGATTGTGTCCCTAGACTGGGACTACAGAGATGTGTAGTCCCACCTCAAGTGTGGCTCAGATTTTGAACTTTACAAAAAGTAGAAAACAAAACAAAAAAAAAAAAAGTAGAAAACAATCTGAACAACAATATTCATCTCTCCCTGTTTCCATAATGTAGATGCAATGTGACCAGCTGCCTGATGTCCAGGCTACCATGATGTATCCTAAAACTGAGCATTCTAAAACTGAGTATCCTAAAACTGAGCCAGAAACCATTCATTCATGAAAATGTTTTGTCAGACTAAGCATAACTGTAAGCCCATCTTCACTTCTCATTGCAGGAAGAATAAACCCTGATGTTTATTCTTATTAAACTTGGTGGGGTGTGGTTCCAACACTTAGCAAGTATGAATCCAGCCTCGGCTACCTGTTGTGGAATATTATTTTGTGGTACTTTACATTTGTTTATGTTGTGGAACATTTGTTTGATGATGCAAAGATGTGTTGCATTGTTTTATGTTGCATTTCTTCACCTCTGTGTTACTTTGCCTGTCTAAAACACCTGATTTATCATCTAATTAGCAGCTGAAGGGCAAATAGCAAGGCAGGAGAAAGGATAGATACAGCTGGCAGTCAGAATAAATAGAAGGAGAAAAAGCAGGAACAGAAAACAAAGAAGATCAAGGAGCAAGAAAAAAGGGCTAGTTACACAGCCAAACACAGAATAAGAAGGAAAGAAAAGATATACAGAAATAGAAAAAAACAAAAGCCCAGAGTCAAAAGGTAGATGGGATAATTTAAGTTATGACAAGATGGCTAGAAATAAGCCAAGCTAGGGCAAAGCATTTATAAGAAAGAATAAGACTTTATGTATTTATTTATTTGGTAGCTGGGTGGAATGTCCCCAAAAGAGCCAAAAGGAGCAAAGAGTAAGAACAAGTTCCAACAGAAGTGAGCTACAGAAATGGATCGCTAAAAGCACTTGCTGCTCAATCATGATGACCAGAATTACGATTCTAGGACCCATATTGGGTAGCTGATAACACTCATAACTCCAACTCCAAATGATCCAAAGTTCTTTGTAGCTTACATAGCCAGTTAGTGGAAGTCAGAGGACAACCTAGGATGTGTATCCTCACCTCCTACCTCTACCCTTTTGACACAGTGGTCTTCTATGCCAGGCCAGATGGCCCACAAGCTTTTGAGGATCTTCCTGTCTTTATTTGCCACAGGAGGGCTGGGATTACAATAGACATCCTACTGGGTTCTGGGGACTGAACTTAGGTCCTCACAACTTGGGTGGCCAAATGTTTTACCCACTGAGCTACGGTTTCCCAGCCTAGATTCTTTCACTCTTAATATTTTTATCTCTAAAATAGAACCTTTATGGAGGCAAAGACTTGGTCCACTCTGTGTGCCCTCCACCAACACACTCTGGTACACAATAAGCACTTCACACTTGAACAAACAAAATAGCTAAGGTCTGGTGATATAACTCAGTGGTAAAAACACTTGCTATAGAAGCCTGACAATCAAGACTGAACTATATCAAGGTAGCAAGAGAAAACCAACTCTAAAGTTGTCCTTAGCCTCCATAGATGGGTTGTGGTTTGTCAGTACCAGACATCATACACCCACACCACATACAGTTTGATTTTTAAAAAAAAATAGGTAAAAAGGCAACTTGATAAAGAACACAGACTGTGGTTGCCTATGGGTGCAGTGACACTAGGAAACTGAAAATAACTATTTAAAATATATAGTTTCTGTTTGTGATGATGATAGGGTGGTGACCACCACACATCTAAGTGAATAAACAAACAAAAACACTGGATTACAAACTATAAATGAAGACACTGTATCTTACGTAAGTTACACTTCTACAAATTGTTGTTTTAAAGTGAGACAGGCATGGTAGGCAAGACTTATAATCCCATCATTTGGGAGGCCATGAAAGGACGGCCATGATTCAAAACAGTAAAACAAATAAAAAGAAAAAGTAGAAGCGAGGAACGGAACACAGAAAGGGAATCACCTTAACCTTCAATTTAATAGATGTTTTCTATGAGAAATGGATGAAAACTGATACATTCACAACTCTGGAAGCCTTGTTTTAAAAAAAAAGAAAGAAAGAGAGAGAGAGAGAAGACAAGGAGGAGGAGGAAGAGGAAAAGAAGAAACCACTATAGAACACACCCTAGCATAAAAAAAAATCCAAAGAGAAGTAAGATAAATAAATATTCTTTAAGAAAATTAAGTGTTCCAGTTGGATTAACAAGCATAGCAGACACATTCCACTGAAAGAAACAAATAACAACAACAATAACAACAACAAAACTAAAAATATAATTTAAACTCAAATGATACTTTTTTTGTGACTAGTCTGAGTAATCACCTTCGCAAGACCTGCTCGGTGAGCTCCTTTAGACTCCATGTATGCGAGGTATTTGTTGAACTCCCGGAACTCCTCCATGGAAGGTCTGAAGGTCATTATCTTACAGCTGGGATTCAGAGGACTCTCCACCTCCACCACCTCCATGGTGGCTACAGACGTCTCTGCAGAGAAAATGTGACTGTTAACAACGAATTACTGAAGCTGTGCTTACCGGTGGCCTTCACCAACATAGCATGTGTCTACCAAAGGAAAAGGAACTCTTCTTTTAGTTATTGTCCATTCCTTCCCACCTCTCTGAGACTTTCAGGTCTTTTCCTGGCCTCAGGTGGCTGCCAGACATGTTCCTATCCTGGGTATAGAATCACAGACCTGACTATACTGCTGACCTCAATGAAACCTTTCCAAGTAAAAATGAATTTTCTGGAAGTGCAGTCTCTCACAGATGTACAAGTTCCACTATCTTACTCACACATGCACATATATAAAAGCCTAAGATGTACATTGCACGGAAAATGTTCATCATACCTAGCACAGAGCTGAAGTATGCTTTCATCTTTTTATAGCATGCTTTTCTTTTTTTTTATTTATTTATTTATTTATTTTTAAATTTATTTATTTATTAAAGATTTCTGTCTCTTCCCCGCCACCGCCTCCCATTTCCCTCCCCCTCCCCCAATTAAGTCTCCCCCCAGCCCGAAAAGCAATCAGGGTTTCCTGTCCTGTGGGAAGTCCAAGGAACCCCCACCTCCATCCAGGTCTAGTAAGTTGAGCATCCAAACTGCCTAGGCTCCCACAAAGCCAGTGCGTGCAGTAGGATCAGAAACCCATTGCCATTGTTCTTGAGTTCTCAGTAGTCCTCATTGTCCGTATAGCATGCTTTTCTATGATAATTTACAAACCAATCACATGACAAAACCACTAGAAACTAGGCTAAAGTACTGAGGACAGAAAATAGGAATAGGAGCACCAGAGGAGCTTACTCCGCTAAGAAGGGACATTTATTGTGCGAAAATTAAGTCCTGAATTCAAACTCCAGCATCCATGTTAAAAGTCAAACATGGCATGTTTTGTAACCCCAGCATTGTGGGAGAAGGCAGGGATAGAAGGATCAAAGGATTTACTGGCTGCCAGCCTAACTCCAGGTTCAGCTAAGAGATCCTGTTTCAAGGAAATAAGGTGGAACATAATATCACAAGACACCTGATGTCCTTCTATCTGGTCCCTTTCTTTGTATAGTCACACAAACTCTTACAAACACCACATGCATAGAAATACATAACACGCACAATAAAAAATAATCGCAAGACTTTCATTTTATATAGCAAACTTATAATTCTTTAGGAGTCCTTGCAAAACAATCGTGGACTCATCTCAGGCATCCACAGAATACTGGACCCTTTCCACAGGAAATCAGAATTCAAAGATATTCAAATCGGTCACATAAAGTTGCTTACTGCTTGCATATAACCTACATACATCTTCTCTACCCTTTAAATCATTTCTAATACTACCTAATATAATGTAAAGGCTAAATGACTAAAGCAACTTGGAGAGAAAAGGATTTATTTGGCCTATACTTCCATATCACAATTCATCATCAAATGAAGTCAGGATAGTATTTCAAACAGGGCAGGAACCTGAGGCAGGAGCTAAAGCAGAAGCCATTGAGGAGTTCAGCCTGCATTTTTATAGAACCATGGACCACCAGCCCAGTCACGACAACAATGACAATGGGCTGGGCCCTCTGCCATCAATCACTAATTAAGAAATGCCCCACAGGCTTGGCTACTGCCAACCTTATGGAGACATTTTCTTGAGGCTCACTCCCTTAACCTGTGTCAAGTTGATATAGAACTTTCCAGCACGGGGAATAAACTTAAATGCAAATATAATTTTTCTTTTTGAGACCTCTAATAAAACCCTGACTGGCCTTGAATTTGTTATGTAGTTAAAAATGACCTTGATCATCTGATCCATATGCCTATACCTCCCACACTGTAGGATTAAAGGCACGTGCACACAAGGTTTATGTAGTGATAGGAATCAAACACAAAGCCTCTAGGCAAATACTCCATCAACTAAGCTACATTCTTAGTCAGATGTAATTTTTTACAACCCCTTTGGTGTTTCAATACATTGATCCAGAAATCTCAAATACAGAAAGCCAAATGTACTTTACCCTCTAACAGTATTTAACCTAACCTTCTCAAACAAGCTAAACTCTTTGTGACTTCAAATATTCCTCCCCTTGAAGTAGCCTGTCTGCTTCCTACTTTTGGTAATACAGCACTGTCCAATATAGGACTCAATGGGCCACCCCCTGCTCCATCTCCTTGTCTACACACACACTATATACAGCAGCTGCCTCTCCCAATGCTGGCACTTTCCCACTAGCCATTGAGCTATCTAGTCCTGAAAAGAAAGGCATGCTGGAAATATCAGGAGACTGGAGAGGAAGCTCAGAAGTTAACAGCACTTGCTATTCTTACATAGGACCCTGGTTCAAATCTCAGCACCCACACAGTGGCTAACAACCATCTGTAGGAATGTATGTGATATATACATACACATACATACATACATACATACATACATATACACACCCCACATATATATATACTCTTACAAATGAAATAAATCAGAAAAAAAGAAGTGTCAAATATTAAAAAGTCTTTACATAAAATGGCACATTTGGGAAAAGGAAAACAATTGTTCTAAACAAGAGAAAAGTTACTCAGAAAACAGATTAGCCAAGGGTGATAGAATACACCTATAATCTTGGTACTTGAAAGGCAGGCAGAGGGAAGAGGATTCACACTTCAAAAGTCAGCCTGTTTTATATACCAAACTCTAGGTGAGGCAGCTACACAGTCCTATCTCAAAAACAAAAAGCAAAACAACAAACAAGACTCATTTGCTTCACTAGCAAAATAAATAAATGCCAGCAGAAAACTCTAAGCAGCCTACAAAATATTTGTGTCAAAACATACTTGGTACATGAAATGAAACATTCCTTTTCTTTTGACCAAAGTATAGGAGTAGCCTTGATTTCTCTGAGCAGAGGAAGCAGTCACTGAAGAAATTGAAAATGCAGCTAGCCATTCAACAAACAATGACTGAATTACTAACTTTAGTTCCACAAGCATTCAGAGTACAGAACAGTCCTGTCACTAATGGAATAACACACACAATAAGTAAATAATGTTAATGCAAAAAATGCACATCTCATTTTAAGAAAAGAAAAAAAAAGCAGTTTTCATTTTAAGGAGAATAAGAGAGAGCAAGAGATGGCTTATTCTGAAGCAATTTTGACTGGTTTTGTCCCAGGGAAGCACAGATTTAAGTTACTCCAAATTCCATGGTCCAACATGAAAGCAGTTTCATGGAGTCTTATAGTTTTACAGAACAAAGACTTATAAATCAAGGCAAGTTGAAAACAAATTGGTGGGATTTGCTAACATTCTTATCCATTAATTAGAGGAAACTAAGTTAACAGCTTCCAAAAGGTTTTTAATTACTAGTCACAAGATGTTAGTTCTGGTACAAATGGCTACCGGGTGCAGAGGACTCCACAATAAGGGAGCTGCTACCCTCTAGACCTGCAACATTCCAACCTCTCTACAGCATTGAAATTCTAATCAGTCTCCGCAGACAAAGCTGCTTTTCAGGCATTCTGATTCACAATAGTAAGTACTAAGGAGATGCCTACAAGGATAGTTCCTGTCTCAATGGAGGAAAAAGAAGGCCTTTCAGAAAAATAAAACTCAGGAGATGCCTGAAAAAGAGAAATAAATAGGTATGTATATGGAAGATAGCTATTTCAGACAAAGGAGAGTCTCCTTAGGCTCTTTTCTTTAAGAGATAGTAAGGAGGCAAATATAATTAAAAGCAAGACAGAGAGGGTGAAAAAGAAAAGACTAGAATAGGAAATTTGCAGTTTATCTTAGTATGCCAGGAAATAATTTTGGACTTCTTCCATTTAACCTTTGCAGTTCCCAAACCCAAACGTCTTTTCATACCATTCACTGAGTAATAGCTCTCTAAGTTACCTATTCTGGGAAAAGTGAGGTAGAAAAGTGATCTCAGTCACATTTTGATTTCTTATTACTGTATAAGAAAAAAGAATGAAGGAAAAAAAGAAGTGAAATAAAGAGAGGCTGAAGGAGGGGGAGCACAAAGGAGACAATTTATCAAAATCCAGGTGAGAAAGAATAAAGGCTTGTATCCATGGTGGGCAGTGAGATGCAAGTAGGTTGCCTATTAGGTACAATCTGACGAAAATTCCATGACAAAATGGAAAAAGGAATAAAAGTCAACATTTCTGGAGATGTAGCTCAATGAGGTAAGATAATTGCCTAGCATTCACCAGGATTGAGCCCCAGCACTGGTTGGGGAGCGGGGCGGGTTGGAGGGTGAAGGGAGTAGCTCTGGACATTAGCAATAATTCCAACACCTAAAGCACTCTGGAGGCTGAGGCGGGACAATCGTCAATTCAAGACCATCTAGAGCTGGAAAGCAAAACCATGCCTGGAAAAAAACAAAAACAGTGGAGAGGGGTACAAGTACAGTAGGACATTCCTATATTCCCTGCACTAGGGAAAATGAGGCAGGAAAATCACAAGTTCAAGATCAGCCTGAGATACACTGAGTTCAAGATCAATATGGACAATAAGACCCTGTCTTCGGAAAACTGGAGAAAAAGAAGGGCCAGGCCAATAAACTCACCTACTCTGGAGACTTAAGCAGGAGTTGGAAGCTACGTAGTTAGTGGGCTATATAGTGAGTGCCACAGTAGCCTGTGTCACACAGAAAGACAAAACCCTGGCACAAATTGCTTCAACACAAGAATATAAAATTTGGGGTAATCTAAATCTGTGGTCACTCAAAATGGCTACAGAATAAACTACCTCTTATTCCCTTTAAAATGAAAATTGTCGGTTTTTGCCTCGACGGCATCCCATATCCAATAAATGTTTTAGAACAATGTACATATTACTCTTTTTTAATGTATATAGAATATACCACCCAGCAAAAATTAACAGTACAAATAATGGGCCTTTATCCCATTTGCAATCACTACTGCAAAATCTCACATATATTAATCAATAGATTCATCCAAATAAAAGAAGCTATTTGACATATACTTCACTCTTAGACACTAAATTCTGTTCTCTAACAATTAGTTTAATTTCATTATCAAAAAATTTCATGTAAACAACTAATAGTAATCTCATGATACCATACCCTAAAAAACTCTAGAAGACACGAGACTCAAAAGAATTTTTTGATTAATTCATGGCTAAACTAAAATATCAAAGTTATTAAAAGTTATAGGAAGTAAAATTGAATAAACAAACAAAAAAAGAGGATGGAAAGATGGCTCAGTAGTTAAAAGTACTGACGGCTCTTCCGGACAGCCCAGGTTCAATTCCCAGCACCCACACAGAAATTCATGACTATTAACTCCACTTCCAGGGAATCTGACACCCTGGACATTCAGGCAGGTAAAACACCAATGTACATGAAATAAAAACAAATCATTTTTTAATTAAAAAAAGAAAAACTAATAGTGATGACACACCCAAACCACTACCCTGTGACAAGTTCTGGCCACATAGCCCACAGAACACTGTACTTGAGAGTCTTCTGATTTAGCCCACCCAAGTGCTGAGATTACAGGATAAGACACCCATCCTACACATCAGCTCTGAAGGCTTTTCTTTTTCTTCCTTTTATTTCCTGGACTTTCTAAAAGACATGAATTTTTATTATGTCTAATATTTATTATTTTATGGATTTTAAATCTTTTCTCCTCTTCACAAGTGTAACCATGATTCACAGAAGAAAATTTAGAAGATGCACACAGAGCAACAATTTACCAACCACTTCATTAGCAAAAGTAATAACCACTATTAATGGCTATGGGGAAGGAAGAAAACAGAGTAACTGTTTAAGACTTTAACAAACCTACTTCATGGCAAATGTGCAGGATTAAAGAGAAATTGACTTAAAGAGACAACAACTCCAACTGAACAGTTGGCTTCTTTTCTTTTGTTTTTGTAGCCCAGGCAGTCCCTGAGATAAATCTAATTTGAGCTGTAACTCCTTATCCTCCTGCATCTACCAACGCATGGCTGGGATTACAGGCCAGGAATGTGCACTCAACTACCCTCAATTCCAGCAGAGCTTTCAGAAAGGGGGTGAGGTAGTTAAATTGAATAAACAGTGAAGTATAAAACAGAGTAGCACTGAAATCAAAAGGAGTAAGAACAAAGTATCAAACCCTCCTTAGAACTAAGGAAACAAATGAGTGTAATGAGAAATGACCAGGTGATCAAAACTACAGGCTGGTTCATTGTCTAGAAGGTGGAGCAAGGAGGATAAACTTCTTAAAGGGATTATTCTGACTGCATGGATGGGATTAGACCCAGCTAGCATGGAATATGAAAAGCAATGCCTTTTCAGTGTGTCAGTTAATTTCAAGAGGCTTTGGAAGCCGGGTGATTTGAAAATAAAATGAGTTATCGCATTGAGTCTGTCTAACTCTAATTAAACATCAAACATGAAGGAAATTATGAATTATGTGTCAACTCCCTGTCCAGACTGTTCCTGTTAATCTTGTTTCATTGAACACTAGTATTTTAAATTTATATTTAGGATGCACAACATTCTCTATAGCCGTAAAAACAAAGATACACATTGCATGTATAAAACCCTAGGTTCTATCCCCAATACTACAAAAAAAAAAAAAAAAGGAAAAAAGGGGGGGCAATGACTTTACACAAAATCAAATAAGAAACAGCAGTGAGAGGAGAAAGGAATGGTGGCACAAGCCTTTAACCCCAGCACTCTGAAAGGAGAGGCAAGCAGTTCTCCAGGAATTCCAGGCCAGCCTGGTGGACACAGTTTCAGATCAACCAGAACTACAAAGTGAGACCTGTTCCCCCAAAATAAGTAAATAAACAGCAGAATTGAGGCAGATTGATTCTCAGCTTCCTGGGGAACCTCCACACTTAATTCTATAATGGCTATACCAGTTTGCACTCCCACCAGAATGAATAATCCTTTCCTGTCAGCATGTGTTGTCATTTTACTGATCTTGGCTATTCGGGCTGAGTTAAGATGAAATATCCAAGTAGTTTTAATTTGCATTTTCTTATGAAGATATGTTTTCGTTCTTCTACATGCAGCCATCCGGTCTAACCAGCACCATGGTTAAAGATACTTTCTTTTCTCCGGTGTGTATTTCTGGCTTCATTATCTAAGTTCAGGAGTTCACATGGGTATGGTATTATGTCTGGATAATCAATTCTATTCTTCTGAGTAATATGTCTGCATTTATAACAATATCACGTTGTTATTATTACTAAATTTGTAAAATAACTTGGAATCAGGAATGGTGCTACCTCCTTGCATATATCCAAAAAACTCTACATCTTACTAAAAAGATACCTGCTTATTCATGTTCATTGCTGCTCTATACATAATACCCTGAAATTGTAAGCAGCCTACGTATCAATAAACTATTGGAATGCATAATGAAAATGTGTTACATTTATACAATAAATAGTATTCAGTTGTTAACAATAAAATATAGTGTTATGGAGAAATAAAGGGGAAGGAAGAATAGGAAGACCAAATTGGTAGGGAAATGGAAGGGCAGAGTAAAAGAGGGACTATGGAGAAGAGCACTGAAGGCCTTTTGAAAAGCCATATAGAATCCTACTTTAGAAGTTTCCTAAAAAATATACACCTATGAAAGTAATCTAAATGGAATCATCATATAGTAAAGGAGACAACACTCCAACTACATATCGGATGCCACAAATTCCCATTGCTGGGAATCGGTTACATCTTTTTGAGTCAATAACCAAATGGGCCCCATAGACATGCCTGCAAAACATCACAGACTGGGGCTGGAGAGATGGCTCAGTGGTTAAGAGCACTCACTGACTGCTCTTAGGAGGAACTATGTTGTATTTCCAGCATCCACATGGCAGCTCACAACTGTCTGTGACTGCAAGACACAGACTCACACAGACATACATGCAGGCAAAACACCAATGTACATAAAATAAAAATAAATTATTTAAAAAAAAAATCACAGGTTTTTGCCAAAGCTATTGGTTACTCATCAGTTACTTCTGTTATCAAACGCGGAAAAATTGATCTGGTATCCTCTACTGCCTAGGATTCATGGTGCTGAAAGGTACTTTGCATGCTGCCAGAGAAGAAAAGTAATCATCAATATCACCCATTTCCAAACCCTGTAACCTACAACAGTAACCTGACTGCAAGATAGACTAGTGTTACTGGAGTAACCAACCACTCCATGAGATGGAACCCATAAATGACATGGCTTAAGTGGTCAAACACTTGAAGTAAGTCATGGACATGGGAGAAAATGTACTACTGTTTTCTGCTAAAGGAACATTGCATAAAATGACTGCTAATGACATATCACTATACCCACAGATACCTCACTGAACCCTCATCAGAAAAGGTGCTTGCAGAAGACAGTCATTAACCCAGAGACCTACAACTGGGCAGTGTGCAAAGAATCAAAGACTTCGGAGCACTCAGGATAAAGGGAATATCTTCACCAAACTCCTCCACCCCCAAGTTTCAAGAATCTATACGAAGAGGAGGTAGAAAGACTGTTTAAGAGTCAAAGCCATTGAATTGCCCAAGGAAACAGCATCTTCCAGGCACAGCAGGAATGACAGACACATGTGAACTCATAGACACTGTGGCACCACACACAAGTCTGTATAGGTTCAAGCTAGATGAGGTCTCCCCCCCAACACACACTGAGAAGAATAAGTGGACACAGACTCCCAGCCCTAAGCAAGAAGCTATTTGCAAAGGGAAATTCAAAGTCAGTTTTCTCCAGGGCAGGCCTCAGGCCCAGAAGTAGTTGGCCACAATAAAAAAGGAACCCCCCTCTTCTCTCTGTCTCTGCCTCCCTCCCTCCATCCATCCCTTGGCACCCCTCTGTGTGTGTATACATTTTTTGTTTGGGTCGTGAATTTTTGGACTTACTGTTTTTTGTTTTGATTTTTGGTTGGTTGGTTGGTTGGTTTGGGGGCATGGAAAAAGAGACAAAACACAAAGTATGTAGAGAGGTGGAGAGGATCTGGAAGGAGTTGGTGCAGGGAAAAACATAACCAAAATATATTTATGAAAAAATTTAAATAAAAAAAATAAGAAATGGTACTTATAGGAGGACTAAACATTAATATATAATATAAGAAAATCTTTAAAGACCTTCATTACATATTGAACTTAATGGCAGTACAAAATTTTATCATTTAACTTTTAATAAATAATAATAAGTAAATATTAAAGGCATAACTGCAAGCAGTAAGGATTTAGAAAGTAGCTTGGTGGAGTGCGTGACTTCAGCACCTCGCTTTGGAGTCAAACAATGGTAACCCCTACCTGCAGGAAGTAGTTGACAGAAGGTTCCTGAATTCAAGGTCACCCACCAACCCAGGTGGGCTAAGAGAGACAGCCTTGCCCAAGACAAAGGGAAAGGACACAGGGGCTAAGGTAGTAATTAAGTACATTTTCTAGTAAAACAATGCAGTCCTGAGTTATATTTTGTTGTATTACCGATTCTGTGGAGAGCTGTAAACATTAGGGTGTAAACTCGTAATGCTAAAATGGGAAGGGCCTAAAATTCCTGAACAACGTGGCTGTACGTAACAAAACAAGGTATGGAAGGTTACTAGGTCAACAAGCTTCAGAAAAACTTGAGTAACCACGCTACTTAGTTTTAAAAAAAAGAAAAGTCGAACTTTTTTCTCTTTTCTTTTTCTCCAGTCTTAGAAATTGAACCTAAGGTCTTCGAATACTAAGCATTCACCCTATCATTTGAACTATATCCCAGCCTGGGACCGTAAATTTTTTAGAGAGTAAATAGTCAGTAGTAGTGCAGAAATGTGAATGTGAACACCAAGAATCCCTGCACTGGAGAGACAGAGGCAGGTAGATCTTCTTGAGCTCCAGGCCAGGTACCATGAATTCAGGTCGGAAAGGACTACGAATAGTAAGACCCTGACTACAAAGGCAAAATAAATAATTTTTTTTCAGCCACTAATTTTTAAGCACCACGCTCTCAATTAGCATATTAATCACGTTGCCATAGAAACCGTGGCTCCCCCCCCCCCCCGCTCTTAAGTGTAAAATTCAAGTGGGTGAAATAGGGCAAAGATTGGTGCCAACCTAAGCAGACCGAGCCTATCAGAAGCTTCTCCCGGGAACGGACAGCAAGTCTAACTCAAGCTTTCTAAGCAGTGCTGGGTAAATTACCAAGTGTGAATGACTGTATTGAGTGAAGGAAAAAAAAAAAAAGTTTGCCAAGTCTTCTTTGGGAACACCTAAGCAAAGGCCGTGCGAGCGAGGCTGCTGGGCTCAGGCACACCGACGGCAGCCTCCTGGGTTCACGACGAAAGCAGCCGAACTGAGCGTAGCTGCTCCCACTGCTGAGCAGAGAGAACAGCAGGTTCCAGCCCGGGCAAGCCCGCCTGCCTTCCCCGCGCCATTCCCACCGCACACCACGTCCTGTGCCTGGCAGTTCACACGCCACATCGTACCGCATCTATTAAGCGCCCACTGTTTACCCCGCATCCTGGCTCCTCCAGGAACTGCACAAGAAATGGTCTCAAGAAGGAGGCCAGAAAAACGCATAAGGTCATCTGCCAGGGCCAAGCACAAACCCGAGTGGGGGTGGGGGGACCGGGGGCTACCTGCTACCTCGCGGGTCCGAGCAGAGCGACCCACGGGAGGCCCGGAGGGGCCCAGGCCAGGCCTGCCCGGCGTCGGCCGCAGACGGGTCGGTCGGCGCTGCAGACCACCCAGGCGCGGCAGTCCGAAGCAGCGCCGCCTCGGTTCGGCTCCCGGGAGGCCGGCGAGCGAGTTCCCGAACCCGGGGGCCCAGAAGGGGCTGTCACGGCCGCCTCCTCCCTCCCAGCTGACGGCCGTGCACGGCGGAGCGCCCAGGCCTGTGCCGCTGCCCTGCCGAGGCCGGCCGAGGCCGCCACTCTTTCCGCTCCGGGCGGAGCGAGAAGCGGTTACCTGCGCCGCGGGCGGAGGCCCGGACACCACCCGGCAGAAGAGAGGAAAGTGCGGCCTCCCCCGAGGCTTTTGGGATCTTTGGAAGACTTGTTCCGCACTGGGTGACAGCTGTTCGCTGCGCACGCGCACGGGGCGCCACCGCGGAATCCCTCCGCCGCTCCCCGCCCTCCCGGCTCCGGGGTGGGCAGGAGGCTGTGCCCGACGCGCAAGCCGCACAGCCCGGCTTCCCCTGCGAGTGCTGCACTCGCCCTCACGTGACCGCTGGGCCGGGCGCTCTCGGGGTCACGTGGGCTTCTAAACTGTTTAAAGGTACCCAGTACCTTTGAGCTGAGACTTCCGCTCCCTGCTTAGCCTAAGGTTTCTGCCGTGTATTTCCTGCTCCTTGGGGACAGGCTCGTCTTCTTCCTCAAAGGAGAAAAACACTGGAAAAGCAGAAGGAGCAGGTGCACAGATTTTCCCCGGAGTACTGCCTGCCTAGACTCTGCACACGGGTCTATGGCAACCGTCGGCACAAGAACGACTGACCGACTTTTATACAGAGAAACTCTGTTTTGAAAAGACAAAAAAAAAAAAAAACTGTCAAAGCGAGCTGGATCTTGTGGCAACAAGTCTTTGTAGTACCAGCGCTTATCCTTTGGATCGCTGTGAGTTCAAGGCCACACTTGCTATAGCTCAGTGGAGCTACTTAGTTAGAGCCTGTCGTAAAAAGAAATAAAGTAGCAGATCTAGGTTAAAAACAAAAAGAAATAAAGTAGCAGATCTAGGCTAAAAACAAATGAAGAGATATGACAGATCTTGGGCTTTAAAAAAAGGAAAGGAAGAAAATTCAACTTTAAAGGGCCTTACAGGAATGCGTGTGTGTGTGTGTGTGTGTGTGTGTGTGTGTGTGTGTGTGTGTGTGTGTGTGTGTGTGTGTGTGTGGTGTGTGTCTGTGAAGAAAAAAATGACATGATGTTTTAATTAATTTTTTTCATTTGTTTTGCAACCACACCCGCAGTTTCTCCTCCCTCTTCCCTTCTGTTCTCTACCCCGGATTTTTTCGCTTAATCTAAATAGAATATGTATGGCCAGTCGGGAAGTAAGCAAAGGGAAAAGAAAAGGGACTAAAGAGAGCTGTATGCTAGGTTAGACTGGAAGTCTGATACCGTAGAATAAAAAGCCTGGCGACCTGACCTCCAAATCCCTCAGACTTGTAAAAACATAATGCTGCACAGCATTTGTTCAACAGCGCAAATTAAATTCTCCAATTTTTAACTAGAATTTTCCACTCTTTTTTCCTGAATTCACTTGACATTTTTTCTTTTTTTTTTTTTTTTTTTACATTTTTTCTTTTTTAATTTAAATTGTTTTCATATTGCGTACCAACCCCAGTTCTCCCTCCCTCCCCTTCTCCCGCCCCCCACCTCCCCCATCCCATCCCCCATCCACTCCTCAGAGGGGTGAGGCTTCCCTTGGGGAGTCAAGAAGGCTGGCATACCATCACTTAGCATTTTTTAAAATAATACACAAAGGCCCCAAGTTACAATTTAAAGAAAGGAGAAACTAATACTAACAACACTGTCTCTCTTTTTTAGAGACAGTGTTTCTTTTTTGAAACAGAATGTTTCTATGTAGCAGTGATAGCTAACTTTGTCAACTTGACCACACCTCACATCAACCCAAGCAGCAGGCAAACTTGTAAGGAATTTTTCTCCCTTGGATCATTTGAAGTGGGGGCACCCGGTTCAAATCTGGTCAGTCCATATAAAGGAAAAAGAAACCTGTTGCTTTTTTGCCTGCTTGCCTTCTTGCTGATTAGACCATCTATCCTGCTGCTGAGGCATTAGAACACACTTATTCAGGATTTCCACAAAGCCTGAAGACCAGCGGACATGCCCAGCTTTATGTACTCTCAATTACCAGATTCTTGGTTCAGGAGACTAGCCTGGAAGTCACTTTAATATATAGCATATATTAATATATGCTATATATTAAGAGCACACACACACACACATTCATTCATTCATTCATTCATTCATTCTGTCAGTTAGGTTCCTTTAGAGAATCCCGAATAATACAGTCAGCCATGTTGGCTTTGGACTCAAGGTGAGCCTCTTGCATCAATCTCCCAAGTACTAGGTATACAGTCGTGAGCCACAGGTCTAGCACCTCCCAATTCTTAAAATGCTCTTTTGCCTGTAAATTAATCCTATCACTGAACTTGTGAGTCACAGACTGTTCTGAAACTGGATCTGACCACCTGCTCTCAATAAACAAACTAAAAGGGCAAAATTAAAAATGGAAAACAGAGAAAATAGATTTATTTGATTTATTGGGAAGAGGGACAAAGAGATTCAGTGAATCCCCAAAGATCTCTAGAATCCTGAACTGAGATTAAAATTTAAATAGTGAGCCAAAGATATGCACATCTAAGCAGTCCCAGTCAAGACATGGCCCCACCCACCATTGTCTGAGCTTCACTCTTAACCAGTAAGGCAGGCTGGCAAGTGGCTAAAACTATAACATTTCTTTCCAAGAGGTAAGACACCCACCTCCCCTACCACTACCCACCCCTACTCCCGGTCTGGTGTCTTTTCCTGATCCTAGCACGAGATTCCCATTTCTTTAAGGTCCATTGTTTCAATAATTTGAAACTTAGATTGAGAGACAGTCTCCTTTCTGTCTGGCCTATTCCTCTCCCTTGAAACACTACTTCCCTTCCTAAGGTCACCAAAATAAATAAATAAATCTGCAAGAAATGTCCCTAACTGCTGCCTTAGGTGTCTCCAATGTGGCTAGGACCTGAAGAGACACAAGAAGCTATGCGTTTCTATTTCCCTTCCCTCCCGTACTGTCCAATCCCATCCACTGATATCCACCAGGTAATGGTAATAATGGTCCAAATTGCTCTATAATTGCCCCAGAAGTTCCCTGTCTTTTTTCATGGCCCCTCTGACAAAGTACCATCCTCATCCAAGGTTCCAAACATTTCCCTGAGTGCTTCCTCATGAACAATAGAGATAACCTTTTTAAAAGGGAGAAGAGGGAAAGATTTGTTTTTGGAAGGCTGTAAACCAGGAAATTGTTTTCTATTGTGAACATTTCTTCATGAACTGTATTCCAAATGCACGTGTGGAGAGTTGGCATCCTTAGCCAGTCTCTGCAAGCCTTGCATCCTCCTTATAAAATTACATTCTGAAGGTCAAAGTTTAAAAAACCAAACCCAAGCCGGGCGATGGTGGCGCACGCCTTTAATCCCAGCACTCGGGAGGCAGAGGCAGGCGGATCTCTGAATTAGAGACCAGCCTGGTCTACAGAGCTAGTTCCAGGACAGGCTCCAAAGCCACAGAGAAACCCTGTCTCGAAAAACCAAAAAAAAAAAAAAAAAAAAAAAACAAAAAACCAAACCCACATCAACATTTCATTAACATCTAGAATAGTGGTTCCCCATCTTCCTAATCTTTGACTCTTTAATCCAGTTCCTCATGTTATGGTGACCCCAACCATTAAGTTATTTTGTTGCTACTTTATAACTGTAATTTTGTTACTATTATGAATTTTAGTATCTGAATGCAGGATATTTTATATTCTGCCACTGTGGGGTCGCAACCCACAAATTGAAAACCATAGATCTAGAGCAATTTTCCTTATTTTCATGTGTTACACAATTTTCAACAATTTCAACATGTTGGGACAATGTAGTGTTGGTTGTTAGCAATCCCTAAGCCAGGTATTTTAGCTAAAGGGGAGATTTCTATAGAATTCTCAACTTTTCTTTAATATCTTCTGACATTACTAAGGCTTTTGTTTGATTCTATTTTGGCTTTGATTTATTGTTGTATTGAGCATTTTATGTAGTTCAGGTTAGTCTAAAACTCTAAATCGTGTAGGCTAATCTTGAACTCCTGATCCTCTTGCCTTTGCTTCCCAAATGCTGGGATTACAAGTGTGGCCCACCACAACTGGTTTGTTTTTTATTCAGTTGCTTCCAAATGCTAATATGCTGTGGAATGTCCAACATTGTTATGCTAGCATAGGCCTCTTTATTCTTTAGTTCATTAGCTATCTATTTAGTTAATATCTATTTAGTATATTTATTTTATACTAAAAAAATAAACAACTAGCTTCAGGGAAGACACTGTGGGACTGATTCCTGATTGACAGACTAACAGCTCACTTTCAATACTTCTTCAAGGAAACCACATGTGAATTGGGTCTAAGTTTGTTAATATAATTCCTTTGGTTTATTTGTGACAGAGCCTACTCTAGTTTAGGTGATCTTGAACTTGCTATGTAGCTAATAACATTCTTTTTTTTTTTTTTTTTTTGGTTTTGGTTTTTCGAGACAGGGTTTCTCTGTGGCTTTGGAGCCTGTCCTGGAACTAGCTCTGTAGACCAGGCTGGTCTAGAACTCACAGAGATCCGCCTGCCTCTGCCTCCCGAGTGCTGGGATTAAAGGCTTGCGCCACCATCGCCCGGCTGCTAATAACATTCTTGAAAGTCTGTGCCTACCTCTCAAATTCCTGGGGCTACAAGTATGTTCTGCCACTTCCAGCTCAATGTATAGAAATGCCTTGTTCCAAAATTTGCTACTAATAAGATTCCGCTCCCTACAAAGTGGCATGATGTTGACTGAGCACTGACAACTTTTTCTTACATCGACAAACTTGGAGATGAGGTTATGGTTGCAAGTCACTCGGGTACCCACTAGACAAGTGAACTTGACTCTGGAAACTGACATGGTATAAAAATATCTTCTGCTGTCCTTTGTTCTAGTTTCTTGTTATTTAATAACCACAAATAATTGTTTTGCTGGGATAGTCAATGTCTGGAGTGAATGTTTTGAGGTTCTTGGTCTCTTTTTCAAAGAGCTGAAACAAGGGCACAAAGAGACTGCAAAACCGAAAAGAAACTTTATCCAAAAGTAAAGCAATAGAATGGATCAAAGTAACTGTCAAGAGTGACAGTGGGGCACAAAAGTGAGAGAATGCTCCGGGGTCCCAGCTACTAACTGGGGCTTCTTTTTATGGGGTCCAAAGAAAGGAGGGGCTGGTTACTAAGAGGTATAACATAGGCAGGTCTCCATTTTGATTGACACATTTGAAGTATGTGTCACTCTACTCTCTATTGTTCATGTTTTTCACTCTTAGGACATTTTGTATTATTACACACTCATCTAAAATTAGTTCACGTCACATCAGCCTCTTTACCATCATATCCTACCCAGTTATAGCTAGGAATACATTTAAACAGAAACTATCTCAATTTGATGAAGGTTTCTTTTTTTAATATTTATTTATTTATTATGTATACAATAGTCTATCTGTATGTATGTCTGCAGGCCAGAAGAGGGCACCAGACCTCATTACAGGTGGTTGTGAGCCACCATGTGGTTGCTGGGAACTGAACTCAGAACCTTTGGAAGAGCAGGCAATGCTCTTAACCACTGAGCCATCTCTCCAGCCCTGATGAATGTTTCTTAACTTATTAAACTTATTACATTATTTGCAGTTGTGTATGTATGTGGCTGGATTGCATGTGGGAGTTTTAGGCTATTGCCTGCATTGTTAGGAGAGGGGTTTGAATACATAGTACGTGCAAGTCAGGATCTTAGGCTGAAAAGTACATTATAAAAAAGGAATGAAGACATATCTCAAACACTCCCTATGCATGTCTGCCTCAGTTGATCATGGTATGTTTGTAATCTTAGCATTTTGGAGACAGAGGCAGAGGGATTAGGAGTTCAAGGCATCTTTAGCTAAATAATGAATGAGTCTGAGATCATATCCTGAGTTCTATGAGACCCAGTATCAAATAAATGAAGTAATAAAATTAAAAATGCACATTCTTGATAATCCTTGCTTCTCATTAACTAAGTAAATTAAGATTCATTTTTCATTTATTGTCTGCCTCATGTCCTCAATTATTCAGACTGGTGGTGATAGAGTAAGGTAGACCTTGCCATAAAGTACCTCAGTGATGCCACTGCATTCCACCAGCACTGACAAAATCATTCCTATTGACCTAATTCCATTAGCTATATTTAACATAAAAGGATTATCTGGTGAGCAGCTGTATTGTTTTAAACTGCTGATCCCTTGTTATTCTCACTTTGGAAATTGCATTTTATTATTGTTTCTTTGTCTTTTAGACAGGGTCTCGAGACTGTCAAGCTGGCCTCGGATTCACTAAGTGGCCAAGAGCAATATTGGGTACAGGGGTATTGGTAGGAGATCCTACTCCTTTTAATCTTCCATAATCCATAGGCATTTTTTTTGAACTCTTCAACCATACGACATTGTTGCCATGAGGTCATCATGAATCTCTTAAATCCTGATATTCTCAGTGGATCTGGCTTTGTTCGTTGGCACAAGGGATTTACTCCAGCCAGCCATTGGGGTTAGTTTCCTTGTTCTGGACAGCTCCAGGACAACATTAACACCCTTTCCTTTCCATCAGCCACACCTTGCTGTTGAAAAGCTTCAAGTTGGGTGAACAGTCTCTACCCTCAGAAAGCTTTGCACCAAATAGTCTTGGGTGGATAATTGCCTATCCTACCAACTCTTAGCATAGGCATTAAATCCTTCCTGGAGTTTTGTATCTTCATAGTTTGCCTTCTATTGATTTTCTTCTCTAGGAACTCCAGTTTGACACAAATCTTACAGGCTTCTTGGTCAGTTTTTCCATTCTTTCATTTCATCTTGATTGATTTTGTATTTATATATTATATATTGGGTTTATAAATGACAGTTGGCCTCTATCATTCAGATTTGCCAGAGCTTCTTCTGAGTAATAATTATGTCCTACCATCAGGTTCAGTAAAGCTACAAAACCCCCGTGCAATTAATGAGGTCCCTGTTCAATCAATCTCTTTTCTTAACTCTCCTGCAAACTAAGCTCTATCAGACCAGAAGAAATGGACACCAAACACTGACTGATTCTCTCCATCCTTTATGGGCTCCTAGTCAGTGATACTCATGCAGATCTCAACTATTGATAACCAAGTGTCTCTGATGGATCCTAGAAGTCAGTTCATCAGAGATCTGATTTTACTTATATTTCTTCAGGTGATGTAACCACCTCACAGATGGACAAATAGTTATATTACACAGTTTCTGCCCTTCTGCAGCAGAAATTAATCCCATTTCCCCCATATTTTACAGATTCATGAGTCAGGCTGTGACAAAATGTTTTGTTGTTGTTTAAAGGTGTTTCTAAATTCAACCAGTTGAGAAACAGAGCAGTCACTAGCATGGCCTGTTGCATTGGCCCATTATTAAGATTTCATTTCTATCTGCTTGCTGGGTTACAGACATTTTCCTTTGTGGGTATTAAAGGTTGGATCTTGTGGGTATTTTCCGTCACTTTCATTTTTATTACCTTATTCTTCCAATTTCTCTGATCTCAGAAAGGCCTTCTTTCAGCAAATATCTGAGTTGTGTTCTCTGGTTTCTTTTTTAAAAAAATGATTAATAGTATGAATATTGGTGTTCTGCGTGAATGTATGTATGTATACTATATGTATGAGTATGCTGCCTTTGGAGGTCAGAAGTGCTGAATCCCCGGGGAACTGGAGTTGTGAATGTCTGTAAGCCAGCATGTGAGTGCTAGGAAAAGAACCTGTGCCTTCTGTAAGGGCAGTATGTGCTTTTAACTAATTAGTCATCTCTCTAGTTCCAGTGCGCTGTGATTTCTTTGCCATTAGGCTTTTCAACTAGAAGAAGCAGCAAGTCAACAGCTTTATCATTCTCCCTTTTTATACTTTCTGAATGTAGAAGTTTGCAATAACATGTCTCTTTTCCATTGTAATCCAATTTTTAGACAAGCAAGTTCTCGCTTTAAAGATAGTGTGAGAGGACTGGAGAGATGGCTCAGTGGTTAAGAGCATTGCCTGCTCTTCCATAGGTCCTGAGTTCAATTTCTGGCAATCACATGGTGGCTCAAAACCATCTGTAATGAAGTCTGGTGCCCTCTTCTGACCTGCAGACATACACACAGACAGAATATTGTATACATAACAAATAAATAAATATTGAAAAAGAAGGGGGTTAGGGTTAGTTTTTTTTTTTTAGATTTATTTATTAAGTATACAACATTCCTTGTGGTTGCTGGGAATTGAACTCAGAACCTCTGGAAGAGCAGCCAGTGCTCTTAACCGCTGAGCCATCTCTCCAGCCCCTGGCGGCTCTTGTTATTCTAAAAACAAATAGTCATGCACAGGTGTATACACATGCTCATTTCCTAGGTCTGTGATAGGTAGACCTATATGTGACTGTTCAGAGAAATGGATCCTCTAGCTGTTCTCTGGCTACACACGTGTAAGTTCACACACATATATATTCCGTAGCCATGCCATAGGTGTATAGGCTCAGGTTCACAAACATGAATTAGCTAGCTCTGTCACAGGGATGCCTATAGGTGCAAGTTTACAAATACATGGTTTCCTAGCTTTTACAGGAGTAAGCCTTTGTTTGTAGGTTCATACACATGTGCTTCCTACTTCTGTCACAGATACATCCGCATGTACAGAAACATAAATATTTATTTCTCACTTCCATAATAGGTAGGTAATACATGTTCCTCCTAGCTCCATCATTGGTAGGATTTTATATGCCACATTTACACACATAGGTATTTCCAAGCACTGTCATAGGTAAGTATTTATGTATAGATATGGATACAGACAATTTCTTAGCTCTGTCATAGGGAGGTCTATAGGTACATGTTTTCAAATACATGTTTTTTCCTAGTTCTTTCACAGGTAAGTCTATATGTTCAAGTTCATACACATGTATTTCCTACCTCTGTTATAAGTAGGCCTATATATGCAAGAACACAGACATGCATTTCTTAGCTTTGTAATAGAAAGGTGTACAATTGGGGGCTAAAGAGATGGCTCAGTGGTTAAGAGCATTGCCTGTTCTTCCAAAGGTACTGAGTTCAATTCCCAGCAACCACAAGCATCTGTAATGAGGTCTGGTGCCCTCTTCTGGCCTGCAGGCATACATGTAGACAGACTATTGTATACATAATAAATAAGTATTTTAAAAAAGAAAGGTGTACATTTGCATAGAAACAAACATGTATTTCTTATATGTCCATTGTAAGTAGACCTAAATGTGCAATGTCACAGTCATGTATGTCCTAACTTTATCATATGTAGGACTATGTGTGCACGTTCACACACATGTATTTTCTAGCTCTTTCATGTGTCTATATGTACATATTCATAGACATATACTTCCTGGATGTGCCATTGGCAGATGTGTGTGTGCAGGTACACACAAACAGCTTTTCCTAAAGCTTCCAGGTAAGTGTATACATGCAGGTCCACACATGTGTTTCCTAGTTCTATCATACATTAAGTGCATATGTACAGGTTTAGGCACACACATGTTCTTGATACCTCTCTCATAGGTAGGCCTATATGTGCAGGTACATATCCACATGTAATCCCTAGGTCTGTCATTGGAAGGCCTATATGTACACATTGACACACAAATCTATTCCTTAGATATTTAGTAGGTAAGCCTAACTGTTCAGGTTTGCACACATATATTTCCTAACCCAGTCTTACATAGGCTTATACGTGAAGGCTCACATACATTTTCTAGCTCTGGAATAGGTATATTTGAATGTTAACACAAATGTATTGCCTCGCACTGTGACATTTACACACATGTATTTCCTAGATTGTTTTTCTTGGTTTCTCAAGACAGAGTTTCTCTGTGTAGTCCTGGCTGTGCTGGAACTCACTCCATAGACCAGGCTGACCTCAAACTCACAGAGATCCCTCTACCTCTGTCTCCAGAGTGCTGGGGTTAAAGGTGTGCAACATCACTGCCTGGCTTTGTAGGTCTTTTAAAGGCAGGCATATATGTACAGCTTCACACACACATACATGTACTTGCTAGCTATGTTATAGGTTGGCCTATTTGTACAGATTCATGATCATGTATTTCCTAGCTCTTTCATAGGTATGTCTATATGTGAACATACATTTTCACACATATTCTAGCTCTGTATTCTCTAGCTCTGTCATACATATGTAGATAAGTGCAGGTCCAAAAACATTTATTTTATCATTCAGTAATAAGTGGTCCTCTATGTGAATGTTTACACATATGGATTTAATAGATTCTCATAGGTAGGCTTTTATGTGCAAGTTAACACACGCATGTATGCATTTCCTTGTTTAGTCAGAGTTAGATATGTGCTTTCAGGTTCACGTATATTGGTTTCTTAGTTTTGTCCTAATAAGCAAGTATGCATAGTTTCACATATATGGATTTCATAACTCCATGAAAGAAATGCCTATATGTGCAGATTGACACATATAGATTTCTTAGCTATAATAAGTATACCTTTTATAGGTACACCTGTAAGTGTGACTGCACACAAATGAATTTCATAGTTCTATCATAAATAGCTATAAATGCAGGGATGTACATACACATTACACATGCACACATATTGCAGCTCTGTTGTATTCCTTGTTTTCATAGAGAGGCATATATGTACAGGTTTACCACAAATGTTTTCTAGTTCTGTCTTAGGTAAGTCTGTATGTGCAGCTACGCATACATATATTTGCCAGCTCTGTTATAGGTACGTGTTTAAGTGCAGGTTCAAAACCCATTTCCTAGCTCTATTACAGATAAACGTGTTTGTGTGAGAGCACTTATGAAGGTTCACACATACATGTGTCTTTTAGTTCTGTCATAGGTACACTTATATGTGCATCTTCACATGCATGCATTTTTAACTCTCTTATAGGTAAGCCTATAAGTGTACATTTACACAAATGTGTTAACAGGCTATTTAATAATAGGTAGGCCTCTATGTACAGGTTCAAATACCTATATGTCCTAACTCTGGCATGTAGGCCTATATACACAAGGTCACATATGTGTTTTCTAGCTCTATCACAGGTAAGTTGATAATATGTGAGATCATACACATGTACTTCCAAGACATTTTATAAGTATATATGTGCCAGTTAACACACACAGTTTGTACATACATATGTGCAAACATAGATCCTAGCTCACTAATTGGTACTTTCATATGTGCTGATTGTACATATCCTATGTCTGTCATATTTAGACATATATGCAAAGGTTCCTGTATTTCTTTGCTCAATCATAGGTGGACTTATATACTCACATTCACATACTTTCATATCCAAACATTGATATAAGTAAGCTGATATGTATAAATATATACAATTTCACACACCTGAATTTCCTAGCTCAGTCATAAGGAATATGTATACAGAGAGAAAGACAGACAGCTAGACACTAGGCCTGGCATGAATTTTGAAACATCAAAGCCCACTCCCAGTGACACACCTCTTCCGACAAGGTCATGCCTTCTAATTTTCCCAAAAAGTTCCACCAACTGCAGACCAGGAATAATTTAAACATATGAGCCTATTGGGTCCATTCTCATTCAACTAACCACAGCATGGAAACAGCACACATGGTCTCACACATGTACATGCACTGATATTTGGCATTGCTCATGGCACCTGTGTAAATATACTAATACATGCTGTCATATGATCATGCTCAGAAACATAGCATGTGACCACATATGTACCCATATCAGCATATGACCATAATTGAAAGCTACACGTAGGTGAATACACATGCCCATGATATGAATGGCACTTGGAAATGGCATGCATGTGACCATACATTCATTCTCAGAAATGGTACATATGTACATACAAATGCATACAATGGCATAACTGAACTTGGAAATGCCCCACATGTGAACATAAATGCTCAAGTGGACATATGATGGTACTAAAACATTCTGCATACAAATATACCCACACTGAGTATAATGATGCTCAAAATTGTTCATGTATGAATACACATGCCCATGCCTACATGTTATTTTTGGGACATGGAAATGCCTGTGTATGCACTCATTGATATGTGATTGTGCTCAGAAACTCCATATTTGAACACTCAGGCTTATGATGACATGTGATAGTGCTTAAAATGTCATGTGTATGTTAAAAAAGAAATGTCACATGTATGAATATATGTGAACTTGTGACAGTGCTCAGAAATGACATGCTGACATGTGACTATGGTTGGAAACATCATGTGTGTGAACAAATGTGACCAAACATACAAGTAATGGCACTCATCAACATCACATGTATGAATACACATTCCCATAGTGAAATGAGTTGACAATTGGAAACATTCATTGTATAAGCACACATGCTCATGCCAAAATGGGATGGCACTCAGAAACATCATATCAATATGTGACAGTTCTCAGAAACTCCATGGGTATGAACATATGTGTTCAATCACATATGTGACAGTTCAATCACTTATCAGTATCACTTGTTGGAAGATTCTGCTTGGCAATGGCACATGTGTGAGGATGCTTCTTGTACATGCTGACATATGACTATGCTAGGAAAGGTCACCCATATAACCAAGTGTGTAAATACCAGCATATGCCAGTGTTTAGAAGCAGCACATGTGTAAACATTCCTGCACATGAAAACATGTGAATGTAAGCATTCAACAATGTCCCATGTGTAAACACATGTTCTCATACTTAGATATGTCATATGTGTGTACATTCATGCCCACAGCAATATGTAAGTTAGCAAGTGTCATACATGGGAACCTGTGTATAAACATGTGTTCAGAAACATCACACTGAAATATGATGATTTACAGAAATATATCATGTTTGACCAAATGCTCTCAGACAGACATGCATTAGTTCTCGCCAGTGTAATGCATTTAAATACATAAGCCAATGTTGACATGTAACAGTGCATAGAAATGTCCCATGTATGAACACACATGTCAACATACACATTGACATTCAGAAACTTCATTCTGACATTTGATGACTTTCAAGAATGTCACATGTGTGAAATTGCATGCTCACACCAACATGTGATGCCACTCAGATCACATATGTAACATATGTGCCAATGCTGATAAATGTGACAGTGATTAGAAACATCCATGTGCAAACATGTATCCCCATGCCAACATAATGGAGCTCAGAAAGGTTCTGCTTGAGAACATACATGCACATGCTAATACGATTTTGCTCAGAAATGGAATGTGTGTGAACACATATGCACATGTTAACATGTGATAGTGCTCTGAAGTGGTAAATATATGAACACATATGTCCACGCTGACATATGACAGCACTAAAAATGTCTATGTATGAATACATGTGTTCACAACAACCTGTGACCATGCTCATAAACATCAGACCTACATGTGATAATACAGAAAAATGTCACTTGTTTGAACACTTTTGCCTACAGTAATGTGTGCCAGCACACAGAACCATCGTGAATGTGAAAATGTGTGCTTATGCCAACATATGACGGTACTCAACAATGTCCCACATGTGTTCCCAAGCTGATGTGACAGTTGCCATGCCATGTTGTGGTCTGATTGCACAGCTGCTGTGTCATAGGGCCACCATTTGGTGACATGGGCATACCTGTTTGCATACCTGTTGTGTTCCAGTGCTGCCATGTGGGAGCCTGGCATACCTGTTTGCATGTTTTCCATGTCCAAATGCCACCATATTTCAGCCTGTTCACCATCTACTATGTTCCAGTACCAATAATTGGAGGGCTGGGCATAACTTTGCATGCCTGCTGAGTACCAGCTCTGGCATGCGGTAACATAGGCATGCCTGTTCACATGCCTGCTAGTTCCTAGTGTTGTCGTATGGTGATCTGAACATACCTGTTTGCATGCTAGCCCTGCTCCAGTGCCACCAAGTTGCAGTCTGGACATACCAGCTCTCATACTTTCAGTTTCATAGGGCCACCATGTGCTGGACTGGACCTGCCTGTAGCATAGATACCATGTACTAACGCCACCACACATCGGCCTGATTTTACCTGCTTGCAAACTTGCCCTGTCCGCGTGCTTCTACATGGCTGCCTGGACATTCTGTTTCTAAGACTCCTTTGTCACAAGCCTGCCATGTGACAGGCTGAGCTCACCTGCTGCAGTCATGTCACGAATCAACACCATGAGAAGGAAGCAACCTGCTGTGTATGTCTTAGTGCTACCACACAGCTGCCTGGGCATGGCTGTTTTCATCCCTGCTCTGGCCTAGCGCCACCAAGTGGTGGCCTGGGCATGCCTATTTGCAGCCTTGCTGAATCCAAGCATCACTATGTAGTGGCCTGATTCATGCCTGTTCGCACACCTGCAGTGTACAAGAATGATCACGTTGTAATTTGGCCATACCTCTTTGCTTAATTGCTATTATCTGGTGCCACCAAGTGGCAACTTGTGCACACCTGTTCATATTAATGCTCGGTCCCAGCACTGCCATGTGGCAGTGTCCCAGGGCCATGATATGGCAGCCTATGCTCACCTGTTTGCATGCATGCAATGTACCAATATTGACATATAGCAGCCAGGTGGCACCCATTTGCATACCATTCATCTCCAAGGGCCAGCATGTGAAGGCATGGGCATGCCTGTTTGCACACCTGCTCTATCCCAAAGCTGTCACTTGGGATTGCTTTGGGATACGTTCCTGTTTGCACACTTGCTGTTTATCAGAATCTCCAAATGGTAACCAGGACATTACTGTTTGCAGGCTCCCTGTGCACCAGGGACAAACATGGCAGCCTGAACATAACAGTTTGAAAATCTACAGTGTCCCAGCACCACTGTATGGCTACCTGTTTACATGCCTGCCATGTTCCAGAATTTACCATGCACCAATTTGACATGCCTGTTTCCATACTTGCCGTATCACAGTGCTACAATATGTTGACTTAGGCATGCCATCTTGCAAGTCTGCTGTATTCCAGGACCACCACTTGGTGGATTATAAATGTATATTCCCCTGCCTTCCCTATCTCAGTAAACCACAAAAGAACTGGGCACATTTGCTCACATGCATGCTTGCCATGTCCCAAGGTCACCATATGGCAGCTTGGGCATGACTGTTCATATGCCTCCATATTAAATCATTACCAGGCAGTGGCCAGGTCATGCTTGTTTGTACATGCCATGTCTCAGTGAAACCAAGTTGTAGCCTAGGCACGTTATTAGTTCACATGCATGTATGTCCCAATGCCACCAAGTGATAGCCTGGGAATGTCAATCTTCATGACTTCCATTTCCCAATGCCAACGTGTGGTTGCATAGGGACACCTGCTTTTATGCCCTCTGTATCCCACTACCACCTGGGGTAGCCCGGGCACACCTGTTTCCACTCATGCCATGTCCTAACTGCCAAGGTGCAGTGTGGCGCAACATACATGTTGTGTCCCAGTGACACTATGTGGAGGCCTGATCATGTTTGCTTTCATGTCTGTTAAGACCCAAGACGGCTAAGAGGCAGTCTTCGAATGCCTGTTCATGTACCTGCTATGCCTTAGTGTCACCCCATGGTAGCATGTGCATACCTGTTTGAATACCACTATCTTGCTGTGGCATGGGCACACCTGTTGGCATGCAAGCTGTGTCCCAGAACCACCATTATGTGGTAGCATTGGCTCATCTGTTTGCAGGGGAGCCATGCCCCAAGACAGCCACATGGCATTGTATGCACACCTGCTCACAACTGTGCCATGTACCAGGGCTGCCAAGAGAAGGCTTATGTGTTTGCATGCTTGCCATGTACCAGTGCTGACTCATGGTAGTGTGAACATGGCTATTTGTACATTTGCCCTGTCCCAGCCTAACCACGTGGAAGGGGTGGGCACACCTGTTTACATGTGCACTGTGCTTCAGTAACACCATTTAACAGCACAGAAACGACTTCACAATTGTGCCATGTACCAGGGTCACCAATTGGCGGCAAGGGCTTGACTGTTGATACACCTGCCATATGCCAGCACAGCCACAAGGAGGTGCAGTAATGCCTGTTCACATGCCTGCTCTGTCACAGTGTTATGATTTTGGTGTCCCAGTGCCACCATTTTGGTGGCATGGACATAACTGTTTGCATACCTGCCATGTACCACATGGAATGGGCTCACTTGTTTTCATGTAAGCCATGTCCCAACATTACCATGTGAAAATGCAGAAAAGTCTCTTTGTAACCATGTTATGCCAATTCACACACCTATCATATTCCAACACTGCCACATGGAGCTGCAACCATACCTGCTCACATACACAGAAATATATCATCACTTTGGTCTTAATCATTATTGTATTGCTGTGAAGAGGCACCATGACAAAGGCAACTCTTATAAAAGAAAGCATTTAGTTGGGGGCTTGCTAAAGTTTCATAAGGTTAGTTCATGTTTATCTGTAGGGATTCCTCTTTGTTTTTGAGATCAGTTGGCCATCAGTCCATGAGGTCAAAGGGCAGAAGCAATGACAAAATCCCTTTATGACCTGCGAACATGAAGGAGACAGCCATCCTGGAGATAGACTTCAGTAAATCAGCTCATCTTTATTCCAGAGTATAAGGAATATGTAGGATTGGGGAGCCTCGGTACAAACCCTAATTTGCATTAAGTGGCTGTGAAGCAGGGGAGGCTTCTAGCAGTGATCTATGCCAAGGGTCATGTTAAAGATAAATTAGGCATCTGGTTTAGAGCAACTTTCAGATAAGATCAATCTTCCAGGCTCAGGAACATTCTTCAGGTAAGGACAGGAAGTTTTGCTTCCATGTTACCCAGCTTTGGAAAAAGCTTCCAGGCTATGGCAGACATCTGTCCAGCCAGAAAGGCCTCTCAACAATCATCATAGCAGAAAGAATGTTGCCCGAAATGCAGGAATAGTACTAGAGAAGTAGCTGAGAGCTACATCCTGAAACACAGTCAGAGAGACATTGGGCTAGGCATGGACTTTTGAGACCTCAATGCTCATCCGTAGGAACAAAATTTTCTCCAAGGTCACACTTCCCAATTCTTCTAATTCTTCTACTCCCTGGTGACAAAGCGTTCAAATATTTCAGCCTAAGGGGGCAGTTTTCATTCAAACCACTACAGCTACCATGTGGTAACCTGGGTTCATTTCTTTGGATTCCTTCTATGTCTGAGAGCTACCACATGGCAGCTCTCTTTGCACCTTTGCTGTGTCCCAGAGCCTCAGCTTAGCAGTGGTGGCACACCTGTTTGCATGCCTGCCACGTACCAGTGCCACCACATGGAGACACGGGCAAAGCTGTTTGCAGCTGTACCAAGTCCAAGTACCACCAGGTGGCAGCATGGATTCAACTATTTGCACACCTGCCACTCCCCAGTGCTATTGCACGGTAGAGCTGGGCATGCCTATTTGCACACCTGCTGTGTCCCAGGGCTTTCCACTTAAGGACTGTGAACATTTGTTTACAAGTGTGCCATATTTGAAAGGCACAACATGATTATGCTGGCTCACCTGTTCACATACAATTTGTGCTCCCTCACTGCCACACAGTGGTGTGTACATGTCTGTTTGCATGTCTGCCTAGTCCTAACAGCACAATGTGGTGGTCTAAATATGTTTGTTGGCACACTTACCGTGTCCCAGCACTGTGTCTTGGTAGCGCTGGCACACATATTCACATGCCTGCTATGTCTTAACACTATCACAAGCTGTCACAGGAACATCTGTTTGGATGCCAGTCATGTACTAGCACTACTACATGGCATGTCTTCACCTGTTTCCATGTGAGCCATGTCTCAGCACCACCACATCACCATATGGAAAAATTCGTTTATAATCATGCCATGTCCCAAAGCCACTGAGTGGTGGCATGGACTCATTTGTTTTCATTGCTGCAGAGTCCCAGCACTGCCATGTAGCATTTCTGGGCATGCCTATCAGCAGTGGAACAATCCTATTGTACACTATAAATATGTATTATTCTCATTTGCTAATAAAACATTGATTGACTGATAGGTGGGCAGGAAGAGATTGAGCTAGAGAGTCAGACTAGGAGAATTCTGGGAACACAAAAGGCAGAGACAGAGAATCACTGGCAAATGCAGAGAAGCAAGATGGGAATGCCATACTGAGAAAAGGTGCCAAGCCATGTGGCTAAACATACGTAGAATCATGCATTAATTTAAGTATAAGAGTTAGATAGTAAGAAGCCTGAGCAATAGGTTGAACATTTATAATTAATATAAACCTCTGTGTGGTCATTTGGGAAGGGTCTGCCAGGTACATGGGAACAGGCAGTATGGACAGGGAATGTCCATTTACACCTGCTTGCTCATCTGTTATGTCTCAGAGCCACCAAGTGGTAGCCTGGGCACACCTTTTTGTACTTACGTTGTGTCCCAGAGCCACAACTTGGCGTGTAATCATGCCTGTGTGCATCCCAGCACAGATACTTGGCAGCACCGTCATGCCTATCTGCATACCTATCTTGCCTTCTGTGTGGCAGCACTGGGACATGGCACTGTCATGTAGTACTGTAACTGTACTGCTTGTAACTGTACTGTACCCAGTGCTGCCAAATCAAGGTCTGAGAATGCTTGTGCATGTTCTTGCCATGTCCCAGGGTCACTATGTAAGAGCATGGACTAGCTTGTTCACACGCTATCCCTTTCCTATGCTGCCATATGGCAACTTAGGTACATCTGTATGCATAGCTGATGTGCCCCAGCATCATGGCTAAGCAGTGTAAGAACATATGTTTGCATACCTACCACGTCCCAGGACTATCACATGGCACCCTGGGCTCAATTATTTGCACATCTGCTCTGCCAGTCCTGTGATGTAACGGTCTCCACGTGCCTGTTCCTGCCACATGGAGGCTCAGGCATACCTATTCACCCTACTGCAATGTTGGAGCAATAAGACCAGGAAGTGTAGGAGCACAGGTTTACACACCTTCCATGTCCCTGGGCCATCATGAGATGCCAAGAGCTCACATATTTGTACCTATGCTATGTGCTTAGTGCTGCCATGTAGCAGCATGGGCATGTTTGTGAACCAGCCATTGGCAGTCAGGGAATGTATGTTTCACAACTGTACCATGTCTCAGTGCTACCACATGAGTACACAGGCAGTCTCTTCATATATTTGCTGTATCTGAGAGCCACCACATGGTGCCAATAGGCACATCTTTTTGCACCCATGCCATTTCCCAGCAGAGCCATATGGCAGTGTAGGCATGCTTGTTTGCATGCCTTCCTTGCCACAGCACCATTACGTGGTAATCTGGACACACCTGTTTGCACGGCTGACCTGTCCAAGTGCTGTCTGGTGCTGACCTGGGCACTCCTGTTCACATACAAGCTGTGTCACAGAACTGCAATATGGTACCGTAGAGATGACTTTTTTACATGCCTGTCATGTTCTAGTGTCATCATGTAGTACTTTGGTCATGGATGCTTGCAAGTATGCTGAGTAGATGGAATTTCTGTACACTCGGTTCTGCAGTTGTTCAGTCCTAAATAAACACACAGAGGCTTATATTAATTATAAACTGTTTGGCCTGTTGCTCCAGCTTACTGCTAACTAGCTCTTACAACTATAATTAACCCATATTGCTTATCTATGTTTAGCCACATGGCTTGGTACCTTTTCTCAGTAAGGTATTCTCACATTGCTTCCTCCACATCTTTCTGGCTACTGCTTCTCTGCATTTCCTCTTCCCAGAATTCTCCTAGTTTTGTCATCCCATCTATACTTCCTGCCTGGCTACTGGCCATTCAGCATCTTATTAAACCAAAACAAGTGACAGAAATCTTTACGGTGTACAAGAGCATTATTCCATAGCAATGCTGTGTCTTAGAATCACTACGTGATATGCACATACTTTTACATGCCGGCAGAGTTTGTGCTGCTAGGTGGTGGCCTGAGCATGTCTATTAGCACACTTGCTGTGTCTCAGGCTGTCACATGGCAGTCTTGACTCACCTTTCTTATGCTATATCCCAGCACCACTTGTGATGGCATGGGCTTGCCGGGTCACTTATAAGACATGTCCCACAATTGTCATGTGACAATGGAGGCTTATCTGTTTATATGTTGTAAAAAGCCCAAAAATGTGAGCCTATTTCCATCCTGACAGACGGTCAGGATATGCAAGTGTCCTTCTGCTCCTTCTTTTATAATTGGAGGTTACCTGCAGAAGGGCTGTTTTCATGATGCTTGGTCTAGGGTGTCTTCACTGTGTAAACAACAGAATGCTAATGACTTGATGCCTGAAAGTGTTAAAGCAGTTAACTGTTTGAGTCGTCCTTTGTATCATGTTTAAGTAGTCTTTTTTGCCTTCCTCCTTTTGTATTGAGTAAAAAAACAAATGGAAAAATTAAACACCAATGATTACAGTATTCACTGAAATGCCCTCCCAGTACTATTCTATGGTTTTTGTTTTATTATTTTTCATGCATCCTTTATTTATATTTCAAAATCCCCACACCCCTACCTTGGCAAGAAATGTTTTTCTTGAGGCTGATCCCCAAAATTTGGCAGACCAACGTGGCATGGTCACCGACAATATTCCTGCCATGTTTTAGCAATATCACATGGGTATAACTGCAACTGTACCAAGTTACTCTTTGCAAATGGGTCACATCCCAGAACCAGCACTTGGTGCTGCACACAATCCTATTTGCAAGCTTGTTACGTCCCATTGTTGACTTGTGGTGACGTGGCTATGACTCTTCACATCTTAGTCAAGTTCCAGTGCTGCCATTGGTAATAAGGGCAAGCAAGCCTGTTTACACACTTGCTGTGTTCCAGTGCCACAACTGCTATCTTGGCATGCTTGTTCACACACCTGTCATGTCCCAGAATCAAACCAACACATGACAGTGAGGGTATGCCTGTTAGCAGCCATGCCGCGTGTTAGTGCTGCCACGTGGTGGCCTGAGTTCATGTTTGTCCACATGCCATGCTCCAGTGTTGCCACATGTGGCCTGGGCATGCCTATTTACATGACTGCCATGTCTCATAGTAGCCACAAGGCAGCCTAGATAAGCCTATTTGCATACCTGCTTTATGTTAGTACCAGGGAATGGGGGCAGTGCTTGCCTGCTTGGTTGCATTTGATGTCCCAGTACCAACGTGTGGCAGCCTGTGAATTCCTGTTCTCATGCTTGCTGTGTCCCAACACCACCCTGTGACAGCACAGGCTTGCCTTTTTATGTGTGAGCTATGTCCCAGCTTTGCTATGAGGCAGTGTGGACACATTTGTTCACAACTGTGACATGGGTCAGTGCTGCCAAGTTGAGGGACCAGCTTGCCTATTCACATGCTCACCATGTCCCAGTGTAGTCACAGGTGAAACAAGCTTATCTGTGTGCACAACTGCTGTGTCCCACCACACAGATGTTCAAGGTTTGGGCTGCCACCTCTAGTTATGTTGGTGTCTGAGGGCTGTTACACTGTGGGGACCAGGCCATGATGATCTGAGTGGCCAGTGCTGCTTCCTGGGGTCATGGTGACTTCAGGACCCAAGCTGCTAAGGGTCATGTCTGGGCTCATGGCCCTACACCTATAGGAAGAGATTATCATTGGAAATGCTACTAAGCTCTGTCCTGCCATCCGGCTCCCAAAGAGACTTACTATTAATTATAAATGCTCAGCCAATGGCTTAGGCTTGTTCTTAGATAACTCATAGGATCCCCCCAGAGCTAGAGTTGCAGACAGTTATGAATTGCCATGTAGTTGATGGAACTTGAACCTGGGAACCCTGGAAGAGTAGCCAGAAATCTTAACCTTTGAGCCATTTCTCCAGCCCCTATATTTACATATTTTTAAAAATTTGTTTTTATTGTTTTTGTTTATAGCAAACACACACACACACACACAGAGAGAGAGAGAAAGAGAGAGAGAGAGAGAGAGAGAGAGAGAGAGAGAGAGAGAGAGAGAGAGAGAGAGAGGAGAGTTGCCTTTAGAGGCTAGAGGGAAGTGCCAGTTCCTTGGAGTTACAGGAAACCTCATTTCCAAGTCAGCACTGTAATTCATACTCTGCTTAGCCTCTCTATTCCCAAAATTAAGGAAATTGCTCCAGTGCCAGTGGCTTCTTGCTGTTAGGAATGCCCATCAGAGTAATCTCAACATTTCGGAGCTTCATGTAGGAAGGTCATCTAAAACTCAGTGCAGGCCAGGGTGACTTAGACAGTGAGTTTGAGGATGTTCTGAAATCCAGTAAAAAGCTGCCTCAAAAACAAACAAAAACACGACAAAGAAGGGAATATCTTTATTAAAGTCAGGTAGATTATACTTATTAGTCTCCCTCTTATCCTTCTGTAGGTAACACTTATCCTTCTGTAGGTAGCTCAAAAGGAGCTAACAGCCCTCATTGTCAGTGGATCTCACATATCCTCTACCAGTGAAAGAGTTGTGGTGCAAATTTGAATAATGGTACCATCAGAAATGACACGTGGCTGATTACCAAGACCTGAGGCTGCCCCCAGGTCAGCCTTTGGAATTGACTTCTGATGGCTATCACTTTTCCATGAGGCTAATCAAGAGTCTTCTGTTACATTTCCATATCCCAGCCCTGACCACTGCAAATCCACATAGTGTTAGGTTGCCTTTTCTAAGTGAAGTATGCTTAGCTTAGATACAGTTGCTCAAAACATCCAGGTGGGGTGTGTGGAAGAAACTCTTGTAAATAGCCTTGTTGGTGCTGTTGTGTACAGTCTTTCTTATAAACTGGGTACTTTGATTTAAAAGAAGTAACTAAGCCTACCTCACTGACCAGCTCGTGGATTCACCTGTTTGTTTGTTTGTTTTTTTTTTTTTTATAAATTTCTATGAAATCATCAGCACTGGGTCTTACCCATCAGCTTTGAGTGATTTCCTAGCCAGGACAAAATGTAAAGGATCTTTTTGACAGGGGGAGTCACATTCTTTGTTCTAACTGAAGTAAAATACATTGTTACTAGTTTTTCCACATGGTAAAGCTTGCTTGTAATTTTACATTTAGAAACTATTGGGGGAATTTATCTTTTAGTAAACTAGGAAACAATGGGCAGTGCCAGGGGATCAGGGGCATTTGAAACAAGCCTGCAATTATTTATTTGCTTCTTATTTATTTTTTTGTCATTAAAAAATTGAGCAGCTGATAAAATTCAATTCCTACTTCTGGGTTCATTGATCACAGAATGGAGATGGTGAAGGAAGTGGAGACATGCTTTCAAGGAGGAGAAGGAGAAACCCATTTCTTAAGCACCTGCCATGATGTCTGTTTACACTTCACAGATATTCCAGTTATTTTTCTTTTTGAGTTGATGTGGAATTACCCTCTGTACCATTAATGAATAAAGAAACTGTTTTGAACCTATAGTAGGACAGAACTTAGGTAGTCAGGGAAAACTAAACTAAATGCTGAAAGAAAGAAGGGGGAGTTAGAAAAAAGCCACGTAGCCCCACTGGAGCCAGATGGAACTTTACCCGGTAAACCACTGCCACGTGGTGATACACAGATTAATGGAAATGGGTTAAACTAAGATGTAAGAGTTAGCCAATAAGTATCTAGAGCAAATGGGCCAAGCAGTGATTTACATAATATAGTTTCTGTGTGATTATTTTGGGTCTGAATTGCCAAGCAGCTGGGCACAACCAAGTAGCCTCCTCCATGTTGACATGGTCAATGTGGCCAACTAAAAGCCACTTAAAACCTGAGAGAGCTTTAAAAGAAATTCTAGACACAGAAATACAGAGTTTAACACAGATTCTTGCTGTTTGTTGGCAGCATGCTGCGGTTTTTTTAAGACAGGTTTTCCTGACTCAGCAGTATCAGAAAAAGAGTCACGCAGCTTTGAAATGCCAGCTCTCTCAGCTGTGCTGGAGCATGACTTCTGTCTCTTTCAGGAGGCCAAGCATTTAAATGGGGTTTTCATCTTTAATCTCTAGCTTATTTTCTTTCTTGGCTTTCCACCTTTCTGCTATGGATCTTATAAAGCAAGTTCAAGAATGAAAGGTATACTCATTTATTTCTCTTTTACTACAAGTATACATCTCAGGGCTTGTTGGATTGCTACCTATGAAGACTTTTCACACATGTGCCAGAGTCCATCATTTGGTTTGTCACGCCCATAGCAATTGTGACACTATTTGTACAGTGGGCATGTGCTTCCAGGCAAGTAATTATTGCAACTTGCAGAACTCACATCTGGGTGAGAATAATGAATACTTTCCTCCTCTAGTAGTGGGCATAGCAGTTTTCATCACTACGAGAGTTAGCCAGTAGGAATAAAGCTTCCAGGTCAGCACCAGCTTGATTGTTCCATGTACTGAGCATATAGTGTCTTGCCATCAAGTTCTGTAGGGTAAACAAAAGCATTGGAAATATCCTCTTATCAATTGTGTATCTATGGGCCTCATTTGTAAACAACTCTCAAGCAGAGGTTCTGACACTGCATTTTTATTTGTTGGCTTGTAGTTGAGGAATTACTTCTCCCTTTATAGGATAATTACCTTTAACTCTTTTTCATATATGCATATATATATGTATAAATTTTAGTAAGCTTCAAAAGTCATAAATTTCTATATAACTTTTAAAAAAGTTCTTTAATATTATTTATCAGTACCTTTATTAACATCTCTGTCCTTATCATCAATCCTGTACCTCATTTAGTTCTTCCTGTTCTGTTACCCCCATTTATTACTACACTATCACTACATTATATCTCCCTTCCTTTGAAAGCCCCTCCACCATGGTGTCTTATAGCTTCTAGCCTGATTTCTTTGTTATGTCACTCAAAATAAATGTTTCTAGCTCCATCCATTTACCTGTGAATTACATAATCTTGTTTTTCTTAATAGCTGAATAAAATGCAATTGTGTGACTATACTAAGTTTTATTAACCATTCATCAGTTGATGAATATTCTAGACTGTTTCCATCTCCTAACTACTGTGAATAAAGCAGCAAAGATTATGTTTAAGCAGTTATGTTTTTGTTTTGTTTTTTTTTACTAGAATATAGAATGCTTTGGGTATATATCCAATTGTGCTATTGATGAATCATGTGATAGATCTATTTCTAGTTTTCTTTTCTTTTTTTGATAAACATTATATGGATTTCTATAGTGAACACACCAGTTTGCACCACTAATCCCCAACAAGAGAGGGTAAATGATCACCTTGGCCCTCATATATGCCAATATTTGTCATCTTTTTTTTTTGTGTGTGTGTGTGACTTTAGACATTCTAGCTTGGGTAAGATAAAATTTCAAAGTACATTAGGTTGCATTTCCATGATGGTTAATCATGCTGAACACTAAAAATGTGTTTTAGCCTTTGTATTTCATCTCCTGTACTTTGTTAGTTCTGTGGTCAGTTCTTAAATTAGGTTGTTTGTTTTCTTGATGTTGAGATTTTTTTTTTCATATTCTAGATACTCACCCTGTGTCAAATGTACATTTGGTAAAGATTCCTTTCCCATTCTGTAGTCTACCTCTTCACTCATATAATGGTGCTCTTGGCTGTACAGAAGTTCTGTTTCGTGACATCCCACTGATTAATTGCTAGAGTCCAGTTAAGAAAGTCCTTTCCAGGACTCATGATTTCAAGTATCTTCTCTACTTTAACACTTCTATAATTCTGTTATATTCATGCTATTGGGTCTAATGCTGAGGTCCTCGTGAGTTAATTATTCTATATGTAGCTCCTGATATTGATTGGCATCATTTACTGAGTATGCTATTTTTGTCCAATTTGTATTGAGGATTGTTGTAGGAATGTGGACTTATATTTGGCTCCCAACAATTTTCAAACATGATTGAATGCATTCGAGTTTGTGTCAGTGTGATAACTGTACATGTGAGTTTGGCTGAAAGAATGTATAAATATGTGCAGGAGTACATACGTGAGACACTGTGTATGAGAGCTTGTGTCTGGATATTTGGGAGTGTTTGAGTGTATCTTTGAATGAGAAGTAGGGCTCCCATCAGAATTAAGAATAGTGTAGTGTCGGTTGGGTTTATAGTTAGCTGTATGCTTAGAAGAAGGTTTAGGTTTAACTTTAGAGTTATGGCTAGGGTTAGGAAAAGGGATATTTTTAGGGTTAGAGAAAACATTAGGATAATGCTGAGAGTCATTGTTAGGGCTAGGGTTAGGGTAAGGATAAGGATCAGATTTAGGTATCAGCTTTTTTAAAGGTTCGGGCTAGGCCTAGTGATATTGTTAGGCCTGGGTTAGGGTTAGGTTAAATGTTAAGGTTAGAGTTAGAGATAGTTATTGTGAGGATTGTGATTTGTGTTGCCAGGAAGTGTGTGTGTGTGGGGAGATTGATTGACTGTATATCAGTATGTATGATTCTTTGTTACTGGGTATGTCTTGGTGTGTGTGTATAGGATTAGTTTTAAGAATCAGTTTAGAGAATGGATCCAAAAGGATTAGGGTTTAGATTATTTCTATAATTCATCTTATGGTTAGTTTTAGAGTTAATATTAAATTTAAAATTATGTTTAGAGTTAGGATCAGGGTTGAAGTAGAGATTAAAGTTAGGGTTAATGCTATGAAATAGTTTTAATGTTTAGAGTTAGGAATAAGAATAGGGTTAGGTTACGGTTAGAGTCTAGTGTTAGTGCTAAGGATTGGATTAAGTTTAGGATTAGAATTAGGGCTATGATATTTGAATGATCAGGGATAAGTTAAGGTTAGTGTTCTTATAAACTTTAGCATTAGGGTTAGGTTTGGGGTTGAGGTTAGAGTTAGGGCTAGAATATTGCTGTAGTTAAGATGGGTTATGGATTGTGGTTATTATTTGCACTAGCATGAGGTTTAGACGTTGGGTTATAATTAGGCTCATTTTAAGATTAGTATTAAAGTTTTGGATAGAGAAAACGTAGGGTTATCATTAAAGTTAGGAATAAATGTTATGTTTATGATTTTAATATTGTTAGAGGTTGGTTTAGTGTTATGGATATGTTATGTTATAGTTAGGGCTAGTGCTAGGTCTAACTATAGTGCTTGAAGTAAGGGTTCATGTAACAGATAGGAGTACGGTTAATATTAATTTTTTTGCTAGTATTAGGATTATGGTTAGAGTTAGCAATACTGTTAGAATTATGATTAACAGTAGGGATAGGAATAAGTTTAGTCTTAGGAATAGTAATGGGCTTATGTTTAGGGTTAGTGTTAAGTTTAAGCCTAGGTTAGTATTAGAGTTAGATTTAGAGTTAGCATTAAGGATATATTCAAATTTAAATATAGGGTTATGCTTACTGTTGTTAATGGCTATGGTTAGGAAAGAGCTTACTATTTACTATTCTGTTGTAAAATTTAACATTTTCTTCTTTGCAATTTATAATTTTGGGTGAAAAACATGATACAAGTAATTGTAATGGATTTCTATTTGATTCTCATTTTGTTTTCTTTTTAGTGCTGAATCTAGGAAAGCCTTCCATCATTGAACAGACTATACCATGATCCTGTGATTGTTGATAAATGTGAGAGCTATGATTGTAAAGCAGAAATTCTACTCCATTTTAGTTTGTCATACATACAAAGTAACAACCCTGAAAAGCAGTTGAATGAGAGTATCTAGGGAATACAGAGTGCCTAGAAAGGTATTAGGTGATTTCTGTTACTTTGGCATGCTCTTTCAAAATATTCTGTTTAATTGTGTATTTTTAAAAATATGGATGAAGCATATGGTAATCACTTAACCAGGAAGCACTGTGAGTCCATGACCACCACTGTAAGCCACAGCCTGAATTTCTGCCTGTAGAACTGTAACCTCAAACCATATTATCAAATTTAGGTTGACTGAACAGATTGAGTTTATTCACACGGACAAAAATTACAGTAGACCAAAACAAGAACATTGAATTTTTAACTACTTCTGAACAATGCAGCTGTCACACTTCATGCAAACTAAAATTACTTTCTTAACATGTTCTCTATCTCGAAGAATATTCTCAGAAATTCAATTATCAGAATAATAGTTTTGTGATTTAGTATTATCAAGGTGATGGATACTAGCTGGAATTTGCAAGATACGTTTCAATATGTAGTGCCCATAGAAAATAGCTCTTTATTCTATTAAGAGTATTCTGTTGTAACCAGGAAAATGACCTTAGTGCTCTTTCTAAAGAGATATGTGCAGTAACTAAGGGTGTAGAGGAGGAAAATATGGTTCTAACCAACTCTCTATGAGTTACGAACTGATTTCTAGTTCCTTCTATAATTAGTGAAGGCTGTATAGACCCATATTGGTGACAAATAACCTCTGATGCCTGATGCTTAGTGAAGAGAAATGCTGTGTATACTTTCTTTTGTTTTTGTGGCATTGGAAGTTAAAAGTCCTAAGCACTACCCACTACTATGCTAATATTCCAGTTCCCAGTAAATAAAAGACACAATCGCCAAGATGGTTCAAATCAGTTTTACTAACGGATGGATCAATGCAGCTGCAGTCTGAGGTTAAGTGATGTTTCTTTCTTCCTCTTTGAAGTGATGACAGCTGAGCCCTTTTTGGCTGGCTCACAAATTTATCCACCCAGTCAGAGATAGAGGTTGGAATGTGGAGAACCGATATTGGATGGGTCCACCATGTGCAGGTCCTGCTGAGTCTGTTTATGGCATAGAGACTGGAAGTCCAAAAGCAGGTCCAAGACAGACAGGAAAAGAAAGAGAAGTAGGAGGATAAGTAAGCAGGGACATTCAGCACATTAACTTCCTCAAATAGAGAACGTCAGCCCAAAGATGCTCAAGTCCCATCAACCACACCATTCCTGAAGTCACCCCATAGGTAAAAGCATCTCACTAGTACTTGCTCTTTAGGGACCACTGTGAGGGAGTCTTCCTCTATTTGACCTTGCTGAAAATATGGGTAAAATAAAAAGTAAATGTGACCTTTGGTCAGAAACTCCATGTACTACTACACAGTATGCTATATTCTGGAGTCCTTCTTCTCAATAGACAGTTAATAAAGCTGCATCCAAGAAAATATTCCCCATCCACACAATTTCCCCACATATACTGCTAGATTTGAAACTCTAGACAGAGCACACACATTTTATTACAAATGTCCTACTTTTGTAGATTTCTTAGGGTTTATTCAAGGTTGAGAGCTGATTATCAAAAACAATTTCTTCTTCATTTTGGAACAGAAGAAGAATATTTCCCTGTCCTCATGAGGCCACATCACTGAGTGATGCTCAAGGTAATTTTAAAAAAGGAAAGGCATGCATTGTTTCTAAGCCCTGGGATAGGTATGAATCTCTAAATGTCAGTGGGTGTCAATACCTTCACCAACACGGAAAAGAGCACCAGAACTGCCAGAAACAGGACTGTAAGTTCCTAAGTCATGCAGACATTGAGCATTAAGCTCTGAGTTCTTTTCTGTCCTGGACTTTGGACTCTGTCCTAAGGGTAGCTCAGTAAGCAAACTCAGCATATTCAGGAAACAACCACAACAAGGTGTTGGTGCTGCCTCACATATACAGAATTACTTTTTCAGCTGTGTGAAGAGTGGTGTTGAACTCCTGGCAAAATTCATCTGAACATTTGTTACGGCAGTGGAGTACACACTGGAGTAGCAGCAGAAGTACAATAATAATAAATTTTTTTCAAGCTTATAACAGATAGAGGAGTTCCATTGGCAAGCATAACAGAGTCAAGCAAGTCTGATGCAACTTCTCTGGAACAGGAACTCTCTTTTCTAGACTGTGGTAAAAGTTCCTAACTTCTAGCACTTTGAAAACATCTTTCCTCCTTTTCCTGCTTATTTTCTATGTCTCTGTTTTTTTAATTTATTTTTATTTTTTAATATTTATTTATTATGTATACAATATTCTGTCTGCATGTATTCCTGCACGCCAGAAGAGGGCACCAGACCTCATTACAGATGGTTGTGAGCCACCATGTGGTTGCTGCTAATTGAACTCAGGACCTTTGGAAGAGCAGGCAATGCTCTTAACCGCTGAGCCATCTTTCCAGCCCTGCTTTTTTTTATTTTTAATACAATATATGTTGATCTTATTCTTTCTCTTCTTTGAGCTTCTCCCAAATCTTCCTTATCTCTCTACCCACCACCTATGTTCATTCATTCATTAATTCATTCATTCTCTCTCCCTCTTTTTCTCTCTCTCTTCCTCTCTCTTTCTCTCTCTCTCTCTCTCTCTCTCTCTCTCTCTCTCTGTCTCTCTCTCAAACACACACACACACAACACAACACAACACATACACACACACAAAACAAAAATAAAGGTCACAACAAGCAAGTAAACAAGACAAAGAAAAGAAAAACCAAAAATAAACCAAACAAACAAAAATCCAAAAAACAAAAACCATGAGTCCACTTTGTGTTGATCAACTACTACTTCTGAGCGTGTGTCCTTTCTTGCAGTATTGTTCATTTATCTAGTGACACTCGACTGTAGAAAACTGATTTTCCCTTTCCCAGCAAGTATCAGTGGCAAATAGCTTCTGGTTAGGGGTGGAACTTTGTGTCCACTTCTTAGTTTTAAGTTCTTGTTTGGTTTGAATCTGTTCAGGTCTTGTGCATGTCTGGCAGTCTCTGTGAGTCTAAGTGTGTATTGATCCTGTTACATTTTGAACATGCTATTTTCTTGGAGTCACATACCTTACAGTCTAAGCACCTGCTCCTCTGCATATATCCTTGAGCCATGAGGGCAGGACCTTAATAATGACATTCCATTTAACTAAATCTATGCTCCAATTACTCTCTGCACATTGTTCTGTTGTGGGTATCTGTGTAGCACAGATTCTAACTGGTCTTAATAATAGAAACTTGGAGACAGCTATCAGGGTATGAAAGCTGAAGGACCAGAGCAGAAGAGTGGCCAGCCACTAGAGTTCTTACCTCGACTAATGCTCATACCAAACGGGCAACCCTGTTCACAAACTACCTCCTCAGACTGACAGTCTCAAACTGCTGCCTCAAACTGATTGCTTCAGACAGCAGCCTCAGACTTTGCTGAGCTCCTGTCTCCTCTTGCCCAGACATATCTCTCTTGTCTCCACTCCCCTAGTCCTGGGATTAAAGGCATATGATACCAAGTGCTAGGATCTCCTTTGTATGAGCTGTTTCTTTTTGTGACTATATTAATTTTGTGCAGCCCAGGGTGGCCTTGAACTAACAGAGATCCATCTGCCTCTGTTTTCTGAGTCCAGGGAGTAAAGGTATGTGCCACCACTGCCTGGCCTCTAGTAGTTTTGCTCTGCACTTTTATCTTCAGGCAAGCATTATTTATTAAAATGCAGACAAAATAGGACTACATTTCCCCTTTTATATTTAAAATAAAAAGAAAGCAATAACTAATATAAGAAAAACAACATACTATATATATAGGCAAAACGTATATCAACAATATCTAGTCTGTGTGCATTTGACAAATTCAGAGAAAATACTCCATTAACTATTGTTTCTTGGTAAGTCCAAAGTCCTGTACCTAGTTTACTTTCTATCACAATTTGCCTACCACCCAAGACTATCCTTTCATGTCTCTCAGCCTTATACATCTTACACCTCTTTAATGAGTTTCTTTTCTGAGTATGGTAAATAAGGAAAACTATAACTATCTAGTCTCCAACTCCCTTGGAGACCCAAGAGGAAAATAATGTTAACTGAGTAAGCAGGAGCTGAGAGCAAACGACTTCCAAAAAATGCAAGAAAGGACAGAGACAGCTGGCTGACTGCGTGGATAGTCATCCAAGGTTGCTCTGCAATGTTGGTACATCCATCTTCACCCTAAAGGTCTAGAATATTCAACAGACTTCTCTGTGAAGCAAGATTTTTGAAAGGCTGCCATGCCTTGTCTTGACAAGTTTGGAAGTCACTCTTTTTTGGGTCCTGCTTCTCCAATTAGGACAGCATACTGTCAGCAGTCAAGGAAGGGGCATTTTTATTACCCAGTGGCTTACTTTTGCCACAAAGAAAGTAAATTCCATGTTAAGTTTCTTCAATGCCCGTCATCTTCTCCGAAGTAAATTGGTGTTGCCAAGGAACACATCTCATTAGCTCTGTGCTCTGTTCTTCTGGCAAGCTTTATTTGTTAAAACATAATTAAAATATCACTACATCTCTGAGTTAATTACTATGTATACTAGAAGAAATGTCTCTGATGAAGACTAATCAATGTATTGACCTAAGGGTATATTACTGTACCATTAGGAGTCATTTCAGTGCTATGTTCCTTTAGCAAAATACTACTAGTAGGTATTCTCTTAGGGCCTATGGCCTATCTAATTTCAGGATGTTGGCCACTGTCAGTGTCAAGTATGGGTTCTGTTTCCTGGAGTGGGCCTTAAACCCAATAAGAAAGTGGATGGTTTCTCCCATAGCATTTGTGCCACTGTCCCACCATTATACTTTGCAGGAAGACCACCGATGTAGGTTATGGGTTTGTAGCTGGCCAATATTGATAATTAACTTTCTCTTCTAGTTGTGCACAGAGTATCTTCTTGCACTATGAGTGCTAGTCAGTAACGGTGAAGCTTCTAGTTGGATACCAGCTCAATTTCTTCATGTTCAATGACATAAGTAAGTGGTTGTGGAAGGTAATAAATAGCTTTGGCAATAGCTTGTGATGTTTTGTGGGGGTGTCTATGGGATCCTGTTGTCCAATGACTCTAAAAGATATAACCACTTCCCAACACTGGGGCTTTAACTTTCTTGCATAATATGTTTAGTTATGGGTATATTCTCCCTAATTATATGGTGATCCCATTGAAATTAATTTCGTGTATGTATTTTTATAAGGAGGCTTCTATAGTGTAGGTTTCTATATGACTGTTCAAAAAGTCTCTTTAGTATTAGTTATTCCCCTTTTTCATATTCTCCCCTTTATCCTGACATCCCATTCTCCTTCCCATTTAGTCTTTGTTTTCCAGTTTCTCCTTAATCTCTTTATAACACTATATTCTATTTTTCTTTCCTTGGGAGATCTTCTCCCCAGCTGGTCTCTAACTAGTTACCTAGCCTCTGTGGTTATTTGGATCAAACATGAATATCTAAAGATTGAAAGCCAAAAGAGAGTAAAACAAAAACAAAAACAAAAAAGAATATACACAGCATATGTCTTTTTGGGTTCTGATTACCTCATGGATGATATTTTCTATTTCCATCTATTTACCTGAAAATTTCATAATTTCTTTTTGCTTACCGCTGAAAAATATTATGCTCTTTTATTATACTCTGCTTTCATTATCCATTCATCAGTTGATGGATATAGAGGTTGTCTCAATTTTCTGGCTATTATGAATAGACCAGTAGTATAAATTTGGATAAGTAAGTATCTCTGAAGTATGAGGTAGCATCCTTTAGGTATATGCCCAAGAGTAGTAAAGCTGGATCTTGTGGTAGATCAAATTTTCTTTTTTTGAAAGAACTTTCACACTGATGTTCATAGTAACTATCGGTTTCAACTCTTACCAGAAATGAACGTGTTCCCTTTCCCCACACTCCTGTCAGCACATGCTGTAAACTGTTTATTGATGTGGTCCATTCTGACTGGGGTATTAAGAAACCTCAAAGTAATCAATTTGCATTTTTCTGCTGGCTAAGAATGTTGAACATGTATTTAATTGCTTCTCAGCTATTTGTCATTCATCTTTTGAGAACTGTCTGTTTAACTTTATACCTCACTTTAATTAGGATATCTCCCTTACTTCCTTCCTTCATTTCTTCCTTCATTTCTTCCTTCATTTCTTCCTTCATTTCTTCCTTCATTTCTTCCTTCATTTCTTCCTTCCTTCCTTCCTTCCTTCCTTCCTTCCTTCCTTCCTTCCTTCCTTCCTTCCTTCCTTCCTTTCTTCCTTCCTTTCTAGGATGGGGTTTCTCTGTGTAGCCTTGGCTGTCCTGGAACTCACCGTATAGACCAAGAAGGCCTCAAACTCATAGAGATCCACTTGCTTCTGTCTCCTGAGTACTGACATTAAAGGGGTGTGCCACCATTGCCTGGCTCTGTTAATTTTCTTAATGTTCAAGTTTTTTAATATTATAGATATTAATCTTCTATCAGATGCATAATTGGTAAACATTTTTCAACACATATGCTGGCATTTTGCACACTCAATGGTATCCTTTGCTGCATAGAAGTTTGTTGTTGTTATTGTCACTGCTGATTTACTTCATGTGGTCCTATTTATTAACTGTTGGTCTAAGTTCCTATGTTATCATTGTTCTGCTCAGAAAGCTCTTTCTTGTGCCTGTGAGTTCAATCCTTTACTTTATCTTCTATCAGATTCAGGGAATCTGGTCTTTTATTTAGGTATTTTATCCACCAGGAGACGAGTTTTGTGTAAGAAGATAGACATGAACCTGTTTTAATTCTTCTACATGCAGCCATCCATGTTAACCAAAGTCATGTGTTGTAGATGCTGTCATTTTTCCAGTGTATATTTTTGGCTTCCTTGTCAAAAATCAGTTGTCCATTGTGTATGAAATTGTTCAATGTGTCTGTTTGCATGCCGATACTCTGTAATACAATTTGAAATCTGTGATGATAATAGCTCCAGGAGTTCTTTTATTTTTCTGGATTTTTTAAAGCTATCCTGAGCTTTATTTCTTTTTTTTGGGGGGGGGCTTCAATATGAAGTTGAAGACTGATCTTTTAGTTTCTGTGCCGATTTTGTTGGTTGTTTTATTTTTAGAAACTGTTTTCCTGATGTCTTTCTCAGTATGTCAGTTATTTGTATATAGAAACTCTACTGATTTATATGTTAATTTTGTATCCCACCACTCTCTGAAAGTGTTGATCAGCTATAGGGATTTTCTGGTGAAATCTTATATATATATATATATATATATATATATATATATATATATATATATATATACACATATTCAGCAAAAAAGTGTACTTTGACACCTTCCCTTCCTATTTGTATGCCCTTGATTTCCTTCAGTAGTTTCAGTGTTCTAGATAAAACTTCATGTACTATATTATAGGTATGGAGAGAGTGGACTTGTCTTCTTTCTGATTTTAGTGGAAATGCTTTGAGTTTCTCTCTGTGTAAGATGACATTGGCTGGAAAATTGCTGTAAATTACATTTACTATGCAGTGTATTTCCCTTGTATGCCCAATCTCCCAAGACTTCTATCATGAAGGGATTTTGGATTGTATCAAAGGGTTTATTTTGCATCTAGAGAGATTATTATGTGCTTTACTGTCATTCAGTCTATTTAAGTGATGGATTATACATTTATTGATTTACATATGTTGATTTACATACATGCATCTCTGAATGAATCCAACTTGATTATGGCTGTATAATCTTTTTTATGTGTTCTGTAATTTAGTTTGCAAGTATTTTATAGAGCAGTTTTGTATCTATGTTGCAGCAGTTTGAATAAAAATGTTCCCCATAGACTCATATATTTAAATGATTGATCCCTAATTGATGGAACTGTTTTGGGAAATTTTTTGTTCTATTATTTTAAAGAGATACGACAATCATGGCAACTGTTATAAATGACAGCATTTAGTTGGGAGCTTGCTTATAGTTTTAGAGGTTTGTCCATTATCATCATTGTGGGGAGCATGATTGCATGTAGGCAGACATGGTGCTGGAGAAGTAACTGAGGGTACCACATTCTGATCTGTAGGCAGAGAGAGAGAGAGAGAACAAGAACTGAGCTTGTTCATGGGTTTTGGAAACATCAAAGCCCACCCCCAATGACACATTCTTCTAACAAGGCCACAACTTCTAATTATTTTAATCTTTTCAAACAGTTGTACCCCATTATGACTAAATATTCAAATATATGAGTCATTTTTGTTAAAAAAAAACCATAGGAAATCTTTTAAGATTTAGTTTTGTTTTAGGAGGTATTTGGGGTTGACCTTTGAGGTTTCAAATTTAGTGTCAGGTCCACTTTCTCTCTCTGTCTCTCTCCTCCGTCTCCCTCCCCACGTGTGTCTGTATGTCCCAACTCATAGATAAAACATAAGCTCTCACCTACTGCTCTAGTACCATGCCTTCCTGTCTAATGACATACTCCCCACTATGATAATGGTCAAGAACCGACCCTTTGAAATAGTTATCAAGCCACCAATAAAATGCTTTCTTTTATGGGTTGCCTTGGTCATAGTGTCTCTTCATAGAAATAAAAAAGTAACTAAGACATACATTCATAAAAATATTATTCTATAATTTTCCTTTTCTGTTGGAAATTTGTATTTAAGTATCAGAGATTTGAATGGCTCAATAAAAAGAGCTAGGAAATATTCCTTCAGTTCTTATTTTGTGGAATTATTTGAAAACCACTGCCATTAGGTCTTTGAATGTCTAGTGTAGATTCTGTACTGACTGCATCTGATCTTGAGCTTTTCTAGTTGGGAGACTTTTAATCACCACTTCAATTTTCCTAGGGGATTCCTGTTTATTTAAATCACTCATTTCACGTTGATCTAACTTTTGTAGGTCAAATATACCACAAAATTTAAAATGTCTTTGACTTTTTGAATTTTACTGGTAAATGTTGCAATGTCTCATTTTCATCTCTAAATTTATTAATTTGGATCTTTTCTCTCTATCTTTTGATTGATTGGGTAAAGGGTTTAATCTTGCTGATTTCTTTTTTTCAATGAAGCACCTCTTTGTTTCATTGGTTTTTTGGTATTGTTTTTGTTTGCTTATTTGTTTCTATTTTTATTGGTTTTAGCCCTGAATTTGATTATTTCTTCCCATGTTCTCTTTTTGGGTTTTATTTCTTTTTATTCTTATAGAGATTTTAGGTATGTGTTTGAATTACTAATATGAAATCTATCTATCATTATACGTTAGGGACATAGTGCTAAAAGCTTGTCTCTTAAAATTGTCTTCTTTGTGTCCCATATGTTTGGATTAATATGGTTTCATTTCCACTTAATTCTATAACATTTTTGATTTCCTTTTAGATTTCTATTTAGACATATTTTTCATTCAGTAGTGAGTTGCTCACTTGTTATAAGTTTGTATACTTTCTACTTTTTTGTTGTTTTTGATAGCTAGCATTTATCCATTGTATCAGATAGGATGCAGGGTGTTATTTCATTTTCATATTTACTTAAATTTGATTTGTATCCTTACATGTGCTCAATTTTGGAGAAAGTTGTATGAGCTTCTGAGAAGCATGTATTTTATTCAGATTTTGAGTGGCATGTTCTATAGCTGTATGCTACACCCATTTGCTTTATAATGTTATTTAACTCTTACATTTCTCTATTTATTTAATTTTTTCTGGACAAACAGTTGGTCACAGTGGGGCATTGAAGTTACCCACTTTCACTGTGTGAGAGTTAATATGTGATTTTTTTATCTGCAGTAGTGCTTCTTTATAAAAATAGGTGCCTTTGTGTTTGATGCAGAAATGTTTAGAATTGCAATATCTTCTTGGTGAATTTTTTTCTTAAATTTAGTAACCTTCCCTATCTCTTTTTTTTAAATAAAAAATAAGCTCATGTTTATTTTGTATTCCGAACACCCCTATCTCTAACATTTGCACAGATACCACAGAAAATAATATTAATGTTCAACAATTGCAAGACTGGCTTAAAAGTACGATGGTTGGTCCATCCATGATTTCTCAGGCTTATTTCCACAGTATGGGAGGCCCATCTGCTTCCTTTGATTTCAAGGGAAGAAAGCACCACAGGACAGGTCTCCTAATATTGTCCTGTGTACAACCTGCAGCTGATCGTTGCTCCAGGGGTGGAGAGATAGACTAGGTTACTGAGGATATCTGGGTGGCAGGGAACCAGGGACTGGGAGGTTGGCTTCTCCCATCTTGGCACAGGCTCTTGTTTTTTTTTGGGGGGGGATAGAATTTATATTTTCTTTTTTCCCCTATTTATTTTAATTAGTTATAGTTTAAATTCTATTTTGTCAGATATTCCAAAAGCTTTACCTGTTTGTTTCCTAGTTCCATGTGCTTGGAATATCCTTTTTCCATCCTTTATACCTAAGGTGATGTCTGTCCTTGATGGTTAGGTGTGTTTCTTGCATGCAATAGAAAGATGAATACTGTCATCTAATCCACCTCTTAATCTGTATCTTTTAATTGGGTACTTGAGACCATACTGAGAGTTATTAATAAACAATTTTTATTAATTCTTATTATTTTGTTGTTATGGTATGGACTTTGCCCCTTTCTTTTAATGTTCTGGGATTATTTTTCACTTGTGCCATCTTGAATGCAGTCAGCTTTAAGACTGAAGCTTTTCTTCTTTCCTTCTTTAGAGCTGTGATGGTATACTGCTTAAATATGCTTTCACCAGGGAATGTTTTTCTTTGTCAGTTCAATTTTATAGTGTTTCTGGGGTTAGTAGTTTGGACTGTGGTGATCTGCTGTCTTTCGAAGTGTGCATAACATACATCTTGCCCTTCTGATGTTCAGGGTATTCACTAAAAAAAAAAAATCAGATGTTATTCTAATGAGACTTCCTTTATATGTTACATGGTCTTTTCCTCTTGCAGTGTTCAATACCCATTGATCTGTACATTTAATGTTTTGAAGAATATGTATAATAGGGAATTTACTTTCTATTCTTGTCTATTAGTTGTTGTCTATGCTTCTGTACTTCCATCACTTTCTTTAGATTGGAAAATTTTCTTTTATTATTCTGTTTAAAGTATTATTTATGACTTTTACTTGGGTTTTTTCTCCTTTCTCCATATCTATTATTTATAATTTTATTCTTTTCATAGTGTCATAGATTTTCTGGATGTTTTATACTTGGATTTTTAAAAGAATTAAAATTTTCACCAGGTGGTGGTGATGTGCATCTTTAATCCCTGTACTCAGGAGGCAGAGGCATTCTTATCTCTGTGAGTTTGGGGCCTCCTGGTCTACAGAGAGAGCTGTAGGACACCCAGATCTACCCAGAAAAATCCGGTCTAGAAAACAACCAAACCAAAATATCAACATTTTTTTTGACTGAACTGTTCAATTCTTCTATCCTTTTTTCAATTCCTAAAATGTTGTCTTCCAAGTTCTTTACTCTGTTGGTTAGGACTACGCCCCCCCCCCCCCTGAGTTTCCCCTCCAGCTTTATTTCAGTTTGTGCTTTCTTCAGTGATTTTTTTCATTCTTTCCCATTTCTGAAATAGTTCTAATTTTTTATTAAGCTATTTGTGTTCCATGGTTTTCTTTATGAAGAAGACCTATGTAAAATTGCTATTTTGAAGTCTCTGTCTTGCATTTTTAGTTAAATTTCTTTCTCCAGGACATATTACAAATAAGGTTTCTGGCTTCTGGAGGATGCATATTGTCTTGATTGTTCATATTTTTTTTTCCTGGAACTCAGGCATCTGGAGTTATGACATTTGAAGTTATTTTGGTGTCTTGTTTTTGTTGTGTGGATGTTCTTTTCTTTGGTTGCTGTTGTCCAATCTAGATCTTATCACATTGTGGTGGTATGATGTCCTTGATTCCTACCCTAGTGTGGTGGTTGTGGGGTTTTTGTTAGAGTCATACTGAGTTTCCATGGGGAATTCACAAAAGAATTCGTTGATTTGGACGGCATGGCTGAAGAGTGCAGCAGGAAGAACTAAGGCTAATTTGGACCTGGGTTTGCACCAAGTCCTAAAGGGACCGAAGTAGACTGGGTGGGGGGGGGGGGAGGGCTGAGGTAGGAAGGAAGTACAGAGAGATCTGAATGGAGAACAGAAAAGAGAAAAAGTGTAATAGGAAGGAGAAAAAGTGTGGTCTTTAATCTGTTTGAGTTTAAAGATTTTTTCAGACATCTATGGTGGTTCCGTGTCTCTGGTATAAACAAATTCTGTGTATCAGCAGGCAGTCACAAAGGAACGAAGACGGGTTAGAAGAAATGGCTGAAAAGGGCAGTGGAAAAGACTTAAGTGTTCTGTATAGCACAGTTCTGCACAAAACGACAGTCCCAAGCATACACCTCTATTTAATACCATTAATTTGACCAATTATTTCTTTTAAAATGGAGTGCAGTTTTTGTGCTTATTTTTCTAGTTGGGCCTTAGTAACTTCAGTAGAATATTAGAAACTTTCCTTCATCACCTAGCACACATCCTCCTATAGTTTCTATCCATTACTTTACATAAAATAAAACTGATTGAAAAAATATTTTACCCCAGAGTATTTTATTAGAGATTCCTGCCACCATATTAACAGACAAACAATCTGGATGTTGACATAAAATGCTAATTCCAGTATACAAAGATACAGCTCAATAACAGTAATATGCCCCCCATATCTTTTGTTACTTCAATGAAATTAACTCATGGTAAATTCTTCCCAGAACTATGTTCATAAATATTAGACAAACTACAAAATATACTGTAAATACTTAACATACATTATGCTTCAAGCTCAGAAATATATGATCCTTTTCCTACATCATTCTCATTATAGAGCTCATATTAGCACTAAAAACAACTGTGTATATATATTTACTTGCTCTCTCTCTCTCTCTCTTTCTGTGTATGTACACAAACCCACAAATGTACATAAGTACTTTCATGAAATAATCAAGTACTTAAGACTCTACGTGTCTTGATATCACAGTATCTGAGAAAGAAAAGAACAAAATTATTACTCAAATTCCTCACCTGGGGCAAAAGTAGCACAAGTCAGTATGTATGAAAGGCATGTGGATTATATCTATACAAACACATAAATACATATTTTTATAAATACACATATATCAATGATACAGAATATTCAAATTCTCATGTACTTGCTTTGAACTCTCAATCTCATTATTCTATATACTGACTATTTTTTGAAGAATGTCTTCTTCATTTATCTAAAAAAACTGATTAAATATTTCTACAATAAATGGATGTTTCTTAAAGGCTTTAATTCTGTACCAAATGAATGGCATTATGGGATTCCAGTGGTAGGCTTTATTATTATTGTTTTAATTTAGAAGTTCCTATTTTGTCTTTCCTTAAAAGAATTTCTACTCCACAATGAACTGTTCCTCAAGAAAGGGTGATGCAAGCTGTAAATGCTAAAACTTCCTGCAGCTTGCTCCTTATTAATCTGCATGCATGTATTACATTTTATATCTGTCTCATTTTCTTTTTATATTTTATAATATAAACATGCTATCTCCATATTTTAAAAATATTATTTAACTTAAATATTATTTTTAAAAGAAGAAGGTCAGATGAGTTATCTTGGCCAGCACTTCAAAGACAATATGAAGCACAATTAAACAGGTGAGTAATTTTTTTTATCAAGTGCACTGGAGTTTTCCCATTCTAGAGTGTATGATTTCAAAGTCATATAAAAGAAAAAGAAAAAAATTAAAATTCAGTCAAAATGCTGATCAGTAGCAAACTTTCAAAAAATGTCTTAATGTCCAAGTCATAGAAAATATATTTCTATACCTGTATAAACCATGGATGAATAGCAAGTATATATTATAATGTATTCGACTCAAAGTCCCAAGGCTGACTTTCAAGTTTACTTTCAAAATAATCATCTAATAAAGCACTCAGAGCTGCACTAAGTAAGCATGACTATAGTGTAGTATGTAGAGATTGTGTGTTCAATCCCTTTATAATCAAAGTAATGTGATATTTTTAACATAGGTAAAAATTATGTTGTAATCTCTATACTTCCTTGATTCTTACTCCTTATACAGTGTTGGTAAGTGACCAGCAATGGAAAGCACCAGATGTTTTCTATCTTGGGTCAACTGATATGAAGGTATTTATCATTTCTTTTGTCTGCTGTTCTCTTCCACTGTCTACTTTATCCAAACAGAACTGGTGTATCATCTGATGGTTCACTGATGGAGGAAGGTCATTGGTTAAGTAATAAAGAAACTGCTTGGCCTCATAGGTTAAAACATAGGTGGGAGGAGTAAACAGAACAAAATGCTGGGAGGAAGAGGAAGTGAGCTCAGAGACACCATGCTCCCCTCTCCCGGGCAGACATAATAGCTCTGCTCTCTGAGGCAGATGCATGAAGCTCAGACCCAGGATGGACGTAGGCTAGAATCTTTCCCGGTAAGACTGATGCTACACAGATTATTAGAGATGGGTTGAACGGGATATGAGAATTAGCCTGTAAGAGCAAGAGTTAATGGGCCAAGCAGTGCTTAAAAGAATACAGTGTCCGTGTAATTATTTCGAGGCATAAGCTAGCAGGCCGCCGGGGTGCTGGGGACGCAGCCCCACCGCTCCTAATACTACAGTTCACGTCATTGTTTCAATGGAAGCCTCAACTATAAGAGTTTAGAACGTAAAAAAATCCATAAAGGAGATCTCTCTCTCTGTCTCTCACTGTCTGTCTCTTACACACACACACACACACACACACACACACACACACACACACACACACACACCTTGAAATTTCATCCAGACAATGAAAGCATGAGGGATCCCAAAAATTCACCTTCAATTTTCTCCACTTTTATTAACTAAACATGATTTTGTGAACCCAGAAACCAAATGCGCAGCTCTTTACATTGAGTACCATATATCACCATCACTTCTATAAAAGAAACCATAAGCTTATCACCTCTGGCCTAGCCGTCTCACCAGAACTCTTCTTTGCTACTTTCTATTTGTCAAACTCCTGCCTGCTTTCACATAGATTAGTAAACAATAAAGAATTAACTAGTGGATCTTTTACAATTTCACTATTGCAAGTAGCATCAATTTCTTTTAAAAAGACTCTGCTTTCCCAGCTCAAACATATGGGCAAAATGCAAATGAAACTAGAAGATTATCTTGTCTAAAACTTTGAAAACTGGACCCCACAATGTCAACTCAGGGTTCTCCTTGCTCACATCTTCTAGTTCAATCATCTTTTTTGAATACTTACTATAGTTTTTTACTATCTTTTTACAAAGACATATGCAGGTAATAAATTATGGGATTAGTTAGCCAAAAAATATCTTTAAAAAAATCAGGTGCGAAAACACTAAAAAATTCCATGTGCATTAGTTTTACAATATGTATACTTAAATAACTCCAGAAAGCTTTTTTTGCTAAAAATTTACCAAAATAGTTAGAACACATAAAAATATTTTTTTAAAAAAACTGAAAAAACCCCAGCATCAACTTATTTGTATAGGCATCAGTAAGAGGACATTATTTTCACCAAAGGTTGTATTAAAAAGATTGTATTTTTACTAAAATTCTGATTGTGAACATTATAGCTCACAATAAACAGGAATACCTAACTCCAATGTACTATATATTATGGCATGATAAGGAGATTTTTCTTTTTTTTGCTTACTTCAAGGCTGCCTTTCTGAAGGATAACTAAAAGAGTTATATTTGATTTAAATTTACTTAAGTTTAATTTCAAGGTTTGAGCATTTAGTTAAGAGAAAAAGCTAACCAAAACCTGCTGAAAATGATACAACTAGTATTGAAGATAGCCCTTAGTCTCATCAGATATGAACCTATGAAAAACCGAGCATACAGAGAAAGATGTTGACCTTCTCAGCCACCCACTCTTTCAGGGGACAGTAATATTCATAGTGAAACTGCTCAAACTCTGGTGTCTGACGGATTTCGCATAAGAAGGAGAGATCAATACCTGACTCCAAAAGGAGGAGGAGCAGGGGAAATACAAACAGCAGCAGTCCCAGGCCCACCACAAGGAGCCTGGAGAAACTCTTGACCAGGGGGTTGACCCAGATATGGCCAGTCAGGATGGAATAGCTCCATGACAAAGCTTGGCGAGCTTCCTTCAGCTCCTCTTCTTCAGCCATCAAAAAGGCATTCTCATCTGCTTCCAGTTCCTCAAATGAATCTGTGTCTTCTCTTTCTAACTCGAGCCTAGACGGACAGTCAAAGAGCATGTTGATTTCATCGTCATCCACTGGGGTAGGGAGCAGGCTGGCGCTGGGATTGTACGCTAGTTCGGAGATGGTCAAGGAGTCTTCCACTTTATCGTCCTCTTCACTCAGAGGATCTGCACACCGAGCTCCCTTCACTGGTGAGCTGACAGTCAGTGGCTCAGAAATATCTTCTTTTGGCAATGGGGCACCTAGTAAAAAACATTATTTTATAAAGGTTAAATTTCAGATTTGCTAGGTTACAAACATCTGTAGGTAGAAACATGGAGAGTTCAAGGAATATGTTAGACTACTCAGTGGCATATTGATATTAGGCAAAATCATATTAGTAAATTCTTAGCTCAACATGATAACCTAAAATAAACAATGATAATTAACATTTTGAAGTAATACAACAGTTAAGTATATTATTTGGTCTGAAAACCTTAAACTGAGTCAAGTCTTTAAGAAAAATAAGAAAACAATGTAGGAGTATGTGAAAATTACAAATGACGTCTTCCAGAGTTTGATACTATAATATAATACAGGATTATATGAATTTACCTTACAGGAATATATAATAATTGAGTGATTATTTTGAAGTATTGATTTCTATTCTTTATTCCAAGCACACTTTTGATATGTCTGTTATTATTATTATACAAGGTGAATATGTAATTCACATGTCCAAAATATGAAAAGCCTGAATATCCAGAAAATTTAAAGCAAATCAATGTTAAAGATTTCAGTTTATTTTTATAGATATCATTGAGATTAGCAACACTCAAGCATTAAAGTGTTCTCAAATGTCCCAAAATCAGAAGGAAAAAAAAACTATGAAATCTGATATATTTTAGGTCCTTAAACAGTTGGCGTATAATAATCATCAATCTGTAATTGCAATCATGTGGTATCTACAAACCTACACTTTCTTTTTTATTCGGAAGAACAACTTTCCATATCATTTTTTTAGTTAAAATAATAAATACACAGAGCAAAGAAATAGCATTGAAAGCTGCAAGAGAAGATTGTTCTATATAAGGAGAGGCTCATCAGAATACCTGTGCGTTCTCAATAGAAACTAATATTTACAAGGTTGTGGAGGACTCTCTGTATTGAGTTATCCCATGGGCATATTTGTGGGTGGGATTGTCTTAATTAAGTTAACATATCTAGGAAGACCTAGCCCACTGTGGGTGGTACCATTCCCCAGGCAAGGGATCAGTGAACAGACATGAAGTTGAGCAAAAGTAAGCAAGTAGAGAGTTTGTATACATTTCATTTACTTCTCTTGACTGTGGATATGATGTAATTTTCTGCTTTAGGCTTGTGACTTCCCCACAATGATAGACTATAACCTGAAACTATAAGATGAGATAAACCCTGTCTCCCCTAAATTTTCCCTTTCAGGATGATGTATCATAGTAGAAATGACAATAGAAAAATCTACGACTGAGAAAAATTTTAAGCGGTTAATAAATATGCTCAAGATTTATATGTCTTTCACCTATATTTATTTTATTTTGTTGGCTTATTTATTTATTTAATTATTTATTTATTTAGGTTTTTCGAGACAGGGTTTCTCTGTAGCTTTGAAGCCAATCCTGGAACTAGCTCCTGTAGACCAGGCTGGTCTTGAACTCATAGAGATCTGCTTGCCTCTGCCTCCCAAGTGCTGGGATTAAAGGCGTGCGCCACCACTGCCCAGCTGGCATATTTCTAAAATACTGATTGCAGAAGAAAAATTTTCCTTCGCAACATGAATGCATGAATTTTTCTACTTTACCTGGTAAATTACTGACAAACGATAATATTGTAATTAAAATATTATTTTTTTCTTTGCTGATGACACAAGAAATTGCATTCAAAACCACCATCTGAAATTCTGCATTGTTACACTTCATTGGAAGAATAAAAATGGCCAGTATTTCAAGAAAGAAATGCAGCAGATCCTATGGATTATTTATGGATGTGGTATGCCTTAATCCTGAAATTGCAGGTTTTCTTTCTGGTTTTTATTTGAGAAAGAAATTTGTCACTGTTTGGGCTTTTTCATTATAAATTTATCTAGCCAGTTTCTATCTCTTGTTCTCATACATGCCAGAAGGGAGGTCTGCTTTCTCATCATCTCTCATCCCCTCAATGTATCTGTGCCAGTAAACTCTGTAAAGATGTGAACAAAACTGAGAGATGCCTGGACATGATGGGCAGAGCAGCTGAACTAACTCAGTCACTTTCTCTGTGCCTTCATGTAGCAGGGCCTGATGAGGATAATCTATGGTACCACATTTCCCGGAATTCATTCCACTCCTGCTATACAGGCACACTGCCGTCTTTCTCTTAAGCTCTATGTATAACACACTTCGTTAGAAACCTAGTCCCCCATTGGTCTGTTAATTTCATTTTGTGTAAATTTATAAGCCAAGTATTTAGAGACACGGGCCTGAGATGGCTTTGATAGTCACTGATTTTCAGGGACCCAAACCTTCCCTTCCATAAGCTACAGCCAACCAGACGTGAAAAAGCCCCAGTCACTCTCGAGGAGAGTGACCAGAAGTGAAAAAGCACCCAGTTTTCCCCACATCATTGATGTGTTAGGCCAGGAACTTTAGTTTCTGAATTCAGAGGGTGAGTTCAGAAGCCAATGCCCTATGTGCTCTCTGCTTTAAGTTCACCATTACCCCAGACACACATGTATGCATGCATGCACATACAATGCCCTCCACACTCATTTTCATACTTACATACAGTTCTGTTTCTCTTTACATTTTCTTTTTATTTAAACCTCATTCTTCTTTTTCCCTTTCCACCTTTTGTGAGTCTAGGATGAACACCCTTCCTGCACCACTAACAATGGATTTGTTCCTAAAAAGAGAAGCATCAAGAAACAGCTGACAAAGGGAGCTAGCACCTTGAGATGGCTGGACTATGTGACTCCACGGCAACCCAGCATTGCATCTGGAGCCATTTCATATATCCATCTGGAGCCAAACAATAAATTGATGTGGGCTGGACAACCCACCACCAGAAATGGGAAGGAGGCTTCTGAAGCTGTATTGAAACTACCTTACTATAGTGGAGAGCTGCAATGCACTAAGTGCTAGCCCGGCACTCTGGTTCCACAGGGTTCTAGTGTCTGCTCTTTGTTGAACACATTCAGGTTGGTTTTATTATTTGGCTGGGACACTATTATTTCCGCTCTCAGAACTGCTCCACAGTTTTGTTTACTTTTCTTTTGCCACAAGGTGCTCTCTTTCTTCTTTGCTTTTGTTTTTACTTTTCAGTTGCTGTGACATGGATAGGGTCAAGGAAAAGAGCATCTGGATACCATCTCTTTCTGAGTTCATTCAGATATTTTTCCACCTATGTTCTGTATTTTCTAGATTATGGGCACTTAAATACAAGTTTTGTGTAAACCAAAGTGTGTCTCTTTTAAATTAAGGGACTTTCCTTAAGTGAGGAATTAATTCTTAATACTATAATGTTTGCCTCTTACCTAGCCTGAAGAAAATAAAATGGACTAGCTGATTAAAATGTTCAAGACAGAGAGGTCCACAGGAAATGTCAGAAGAGAATATTAGAGGTGCAACAGAGAAGATTCCCCACACCTTATATAATCATTAGAGATTGGCTTCTTTCCTAGCCATTCAAAGTTCATTGTTTACTCAAGACATTTAATTTATGGTGGTTCCAGTATAAGAGTCAGAGTACTGGTGGTGAGAATGGTTAGATGTTGGTTAGAATGATGTGTTTGAGTCTGATGTGCCGCTTTTTCTCACAATGGTACTTGAAAGAAGTCTTATCAGTGACAGCAGCTGGTGTGCTTGGGCCTCTTCTCATGCTTAAGAGGCAAGGAGAGAAAAATAATGGAAACTCGCCAGATGGTGCTCCAGAAAAGAAGGCAGCTACAGAGATAAGAACTGCGTCCAATATATCTGCTCTTGTCTTACAGATAGGTAGCTGTTTATCTTTAACAAAGATTGCTGCAGACTGAATCCTTATGTACTGGTAGCTCTTCAATTCACATATCTTATAAAAGAAATGCCTGCTATTGTTTTGTACTTGAGCCTGGCCTAGATATAAATCAGACAATAGAGAAAAATGGCCTTCATATGGAAGTTTTACTTTTAATATCATTTTATAAGTATATATGTTTTGCAAGGCAAAAAAGTAAATGGTTTGAGATTCTTTATTTATTCTTTGCTTAACTTAAACATACACCTGGAGTCAAATGCGGACCCAGCACTTCAGTGTGTCCTCATACCAGGGGATTCCCAAGCTGTTAATGGCCTCTTATATGTTCAGTCACTCTTATGACAAGAAAAAGTTCATTTCCCTCCTTACCTTCATCCAAATAAACTAGTGGTTCTTAATCTTCCTAATGCTGTGACACTTTAATACAGTTTCTTATGCTGTGGTGATTCCCAACCATAAAATTATATTGTTGTTACTTCATAACTGTAATTTTACTACTATTATGATTGGTAATGTAAATATCTGATATTCAGGATATCTGATGTGACCCCCACAGTGGTTGTGACCCACAGGTTGAGAACTGCTGTAATAAATCCTTACTAGCTTTGAGTTGGCAATACTCCAGGATATCCTTCTATGCTCTGCTTTTTTTTGACCCAATTTAAGAATCTATAATAAATAAAACTTCCTTATGAATTTATCCTTTCATTGTCCCTCATTTTCACTGGGTGGCTTTGGTGACCAGTGATTTTCCAGGACCCTAGTCCTCCTTGCTTTCTTGAGGCTAGCCAACTTCTTCTTTTTTTTTTTAATAAATTTATTTATTTATTAAAGATTTCTGTCTCTTCCCCGCCACCACCTCCCATTTCCCTCCCCCTCCCCCAGTTAAGTCCCCCCCCCAGCCCGAAAAGCAATCAGGGTTCCCTGTCCTGTGGGAGGTCCAAGGAACCCCCACCTCCATCCAGGTCTAGTAAGTTGAGCATCCAAACTGCCTAGGCTCCCACAAAGCCAGTGCATGCAGTAGGATCAGAAACCCATTGCCATTGTTCTTGAGTTCTCATTAGTCCTCATTGTCCGCTATGTTCAGAGAGTCCGGTTTTATCCCAGGCTTTTCCAGACCCAGGCCAGCTGGCCTTGGTGAGTTCCCAGTAGAACATCCCCATTGTCTCAGTGAATGGGTGCACCCCTTGCGGTCCTGAGTTCCTTGCTCATGCTCTCTCTCCTTCTGCTCCTGATTTGGACCTTGAGATTTCAGTCCGGTGCTCCAATCAAAAACACCAATGATAGCCTTTGCTGGAGAGGTTGTGGAGAAAGGGGTACACTCATCCATTGCTGGTGGGAATGCAAACTTGTGCAACCACTTAGGAAAGCAGTGTTTCGGTTTCTCAGGAAATTCGGAATCAACCTACCCCTGGACCCAGCAATACCACTCTTGGGAATATACCCAAGAGAGGCCCTATCATACAACAAAAGTATATGCTCTACGATGTTCATAGCAGCATTGTTTGTGATAGCCAGAACCTGGAAACAACCTAGATGCCCTTCAATGGAAGAATGGATGAAGAGGCTAGCCAACTTCTATCTCTCTAAATTATACTCCACTTTTTCTCTATCATCTTTTCCCCACTTCCCCATCTTTTTCACATCCTTTCTTAAAAATACAATGCCACGCAGAAATCATACAGTCTGACTACAAGCCAATACTATGTACTATTCATCAACCACAGAGCAGTTCCCTTCTGAGATCCTTTATGAGGAACACACATTTGCTTAGACTATCCTATAAGGACCTTAACCTGTTCAAAATCTTCTTGAGTCAAAGTTTTAATTTTTTTAAACTCTGACATCATTTAAAAGTGGTTGAGTGTTGCTCATATCTTACTTTATTTTATAGACTATAAAAATCAATTTTGGAAAAGTGATATTCTTATCTATGGCACTAAGCATCTTGGTGAGGAACCAAGACAGACCAGTGCTTTTGTCGCAAGTAGAAAGAGAGCAACAATTTGAATCTCCATTGTATTTCCAATGAAAAGTACTGTACTTCATAAAATGAGCTAAATTTGGAACATTAGTCAATGGCAGGACTGAGGTATGCTCTTGTCACCACTGAAATGTTTACATGGAAGAACATTGCACTTCACAATGAGCTGTGCTGAGAATTAGTTAATACAGAATATACAGAATGCACAGTGTTAGATTCTTGTGATGCTAACATAATATATGGAAAATAAAATTCCCATGAATTTTGTTGGAAGTAAAGCATTTACCCTTCCTTACATGCAATATAAGAAATAACATAAAGTTTCAGTGATTTGTTTGTACTGATGTAAACTTCTGGCTAGCACATCAGAGAATCCTGGAATTCCAAAGACAAGAATGGCTCCAAGGAATAGCATACACAGGGAATAAAAAAGAGTCTTTGAAGATACTATACAATTTTGCCTGCAGATCTTGCTTGGGTTTTTGTTGTATCAACTGAGCTGCTCTAGGCATCTCTTTCCTGGAGGTGTTGCCAAACCAAACAGAAGCAATTCCTTCTAGTAATCAGTTGGTATGACAAGGGGCTTTGGAGTTTTGCTTAGTTCCTCCAATACTATATTTATAAGTAAAAGCAGAGGTTATCTCAGCTTTTCAGCAGTCCTACAGTTCAGCAGCAGCAGGCTGTTACTGGCTTAAATGGGAAAGTTGATGACGAACAAAGAATAATTAGCAATGCTACAATGATGCTTTTATGAATTATTTCTAATTTAGGATAGTAAACTATCTTCTGCATTATGCTAAATGTGTTTCTTATTCATTTTTTGAAATATGTTCTAATTTATGGTGATTAATCAAAGTCTATTTGTGATGATCACAACTACATTAATGCTCACAGGGAAGGAAGCTAATGCCACTGATTACATTCAGGAAGTTCACCATCAGGAAGATGATGTTTTTGTACTTTTTATTTTTTCTTTATTATGTTTTATAAGATGATGTATTTTTATATGAGATAGTAAAATAGCAAGCATAAAATCCTGTGGCAGGAAGGAATATAATTAAAATTGGTGTTGATGGGTCCACCATCCCTAGATGAAGAGTAATTATAAGGAAGAAGAGGGTGACTCTACAGGATTCATAAGATATTCCTACTATATATGGACCATAGAATAAGCTTGAAGCTGAGAAGTGGTGGTACATTCCTTTAATCCCAGGACTCAGAGGTAGAGATAGGTGGATATCTGTGTGTTTGAGGCCATCTTGATATATAGATATAGTTCCAGTACAACTAAGGCGACATAAAGAAGCCCTGTCTTAAAAAAAAAAACAAAAAAAGATTTGGACTAATGCTTTGGAATTAACTAATAATATATATGAAAAAGTGAAAGAACTGACTTACCACATAGAAATAGACGTGTAGGGAAAAAGACCCTCAACCTATGCAAGTGATAGAGGTAAAAGTGTTTGAATCATGGCCATTAAACTCCAGAAATGGAAGTAGAAGGAGTATGTTCACAGTAGACAGCCAAAGACAATGAACGGACAATGAGAAGAACCTATTAGGCTATAGTAGAACACTGTTTTATCAGAGACTTTACCAGCAGTAATGCTGCATAAGAAAATATCAAGTCTCATATAAGGTCAAAAGTATTGAATAATCCTTTCTTTTAGGTGTATGAGATGCTTCTATTACCATTCCCAAATCATATATAGATTAAAATCTTTTTTTTTTATGTTCACCACTCTGTTAACGTAACTTAAAATAGTTTAATAGCCTCTATGTACATGATGGAGATAATGTCCTGGCTAAAAGAACTTATGTTTATGATTCTTATCTTCCAACTTCTTTTAAGAAGTTATTTTTCTCTCATACAAAAATCCAGAATGTTCCTTACCCTCCCCCACTCCTCCCAATCTCCCCTGACCTCCCTTCTCCTCCAGATCCACTCCTCTTGTCCTCTACACCCCCTGAAAATGACAGTTGCATTCTGAGATGTGTTTTTGAGTAAAACTGTGCCTTTCTAGAAACGCAAAAAAATAGAAATACTCTGTCTCTCTCTAATACACACACACACAAACACACACACACACCCTTTCCATTTGGGGTTATGATGTGGGATTCCCCTCTGTATGCTGTAAATACCATTGGTGAATAAAAAAATTGCCTTGGCCTGTTGATAGGGCAGATTATAGCTAGGTAGGAAAAACTAAACTGAATGCTGGGAGAAAAAAGGTTGAGTCAGTGTCAAGCTATATAGTCCCACTGGAGACAGATACTGGAACATTACCCAGTAAATCACAGCCTTGTGGCGATACACAGATTAATGGAGATTGGTTAAATTAAGATATGAGTTGGCTTCTTGAGTTTTAGTTATTCTTCTCATCCATTTCTGGGGATGGATGGATATAGAGACAGAGACCCACACTGGAGCACTGGACTGAGCTCCCAAGGTCCCAATGAGGAGCAGAAGGAGGGAGAACATGAGCAAGGAAGTCAGGACCACGAGGGGTGCACCCACCCACTGAGACAGCGGAGCTGATCTATTGGGAGCTCACCAAGGCCAGCTGGACTGTGACTGAAAAAGCATGGGATAAAACCGGACTCTCTGAACATGGCGAACAATGAGGGCTGATGAGAAGCCAAGGACAATGGCACGGGATTTTGATCCTACTTCATGTTCTGGCTTTGTGGGAGCCTAGCCAGTTTGGATGTTCACCTTTCTAGACATGGACGGAGGGGGGAGGACCTTGGACTTTCCATAGGGCAGGGAACCCTGACTGCTCTTTGGACTGGAGAGGGAGGGGGAGAAGGGTGGGAGGAAGGGGAGGGAAATGGGAGGCTGGGAGGAAGCGGAAACTCTTTTTTTCTTTTTCTCAATAAAAAATTAAAAAAAAAGATATGAGTTGGCTAAAAATATACTTAAGCTATTGGCTAAAGAGTATTGCAAATAATGCGGTTTCTGTGTGATCATTTCGAGGCTGGGAACAAACAAGCAGCCTCATACAACAGGGGTACCTGTATCTTAAGCGAAAATTATTACTGCCAAAAGAAATAAAATTTTCCTATTAAAAAAAAAGAAAACATTAACTTTGTTTAAGGAATTAGACTGCCATGTTTTTACTGTTGTTAAAATGTTAAGATTAGCAAAGAAAGAGGTAGGCTAATGGCAGATCTTCACTTCTATAACAAACCATCTGTTGCAGATTCCCCTCTTTCTCTGCTCCCATCTCCAGCAGATCACATAGATCTAGTTCTACAACCTCCCTCCCCCAACTTATGCTCTTATCCCAGTCTGCATATCCAGCAGACATTTCCTGGGAACCCACACGTCACACAGGCCAGGGAAGCAGGTAGGCTAACTGCAGATATTCACTTCATAGCAAAACACCTGCTGCAGCCTCTCCTTTCTCTCTGTCCCCATCTCCAGCAGATAAGGCAGGTTTTTCCAAACTTCATTTCCTCTACTCATCCTCTTAGACCAAGACCAATAAAACAAATGACAGCTCATATTGGAGAGGCTATGGGGTAAATGGAACACTTATTCATTGCTGGTGTGACTGAAAACTTATATAGCCACTATGGAAATCTATTTGGCAGTTCATCACGAAGATGAGAATCAATCTCCTTCAAGATTCAGCTACACTACTCTTGATCATATACCCAAAGGATATTTCATCTTATCTCAGAAACAATTGCTTAGCCATGTTCATTGTTGCTCTATTCATAATGGCCAGAAATTAGAAATAACTTAGATGTCCCTCAACAGAAGAAATGAATGGAGAAAAATACATTGTACATTTACACAATGGGACATTAAACAACTGTTAAAAATGATAAAAGTTTTGGAGAGATTAGGGATACAAGGGTCATACCTAAATATAATAAAAGCTATATACAGCAAGCCGACAGCTAACATCAAATTAAATGGAGAGAAACTCAAAGCCATCCCACTAAACTCAGGAACACGACAAGGCTGTCCACTCTCGCCATACCTCTTCAATATAGTGCTTGAAGTTCTAGCAATAGCAATAAGACAACATAAGGGGATCAAGGGGATTCAAATTGGAAAGGAAGAAGTTAAACTTTCATTATTTGCAGATGATATGATAGTGTACATAAGCGACCCCCAAAACTCCACCAAAGAACTTTTACAGCTGATAAACAGCTTTAGTAATGTGGCAGGATACAAGATCAACTCCAAAAAATCAGTTGCCTTCCTTTACCCTAAGGATAAGGAAGCAGAGAGGGAAATCAGAGAAGCTTCACCTTTCACGATAGCCACAAACAGCATAAAATATCTTGGGGTAACTCTAACCAAGGAAGTGAAAGATCTATTTGACAAGAACTTTAAGGCATTGAAGAAAGAAACTGAGGAGTATACCAGAAAATGGAAGGACCTCCCTTGCTCTTGGATTGGGAGGATCAACATAGTAAAAATGGCAATTCTACCAAAGGCAATTTATAGATTCAATGCAATCCCCATCAAGGTCCCATCAAAATTCTTCACAGATCTTGAGAGGACAATAATCAACTTTATATGGAAAAACAAAAAACCCAGGATAGCCAAAACAATCCTATACAATAAAGGATTGTCTGGAGGCATTACCATCCCTGACTTCAAACTCTGTTACAGAGCTACAGTGATGAAAACAGTGTGGTACTGGCATAAAAATAGAGAAGTCGACCAATGGAATCGTATAGAAGACCCGAATTTTAACCCACAAACCTATGAACACCTCATTTTTGATAAAGGAGGCAAAAGTATACAATGGAAGAAAGAAAACATCTTCAACAAATGGTGCTGGCATAACTGGACGTCAACCTGTAGAAGAATGAAAATAGACCCATATCTATCACCATGCACAAAACTCAAGTCCAAAAGGATTAAAGACCTCACTATCAGTCAGAACACATTGAACCTGATAGAAGAGAAAGTGGGAAGTACCCTACATCAGATGGGCACAGGAGATCGCTTCCTATGTGTAACCCCAACAGCTCAGACATTAAGGGCAACATTGAATAAATGGGACCTACTAAAACTGAGAAGCTTCTGTAAAGCAAAGGACACTGTCACCAAGACAAAAAGGCAACCTACTGACTGGGAGAAGATCTTCACCAACCCCACAACAGACAAAGGTCTGATCTCCAAAATATATAGAGAACTCAGGAAACTAGACTTTAAAATGCTAATTAACCCAATTAAAAAATGGGGCACTGATCTGAACAGAGAATTCTCAGCAGAGGAAGTTCAAATGGCCAAAAGACACTTAAGGTCATGTTCAACCTCCTTAGCGATCAGGGAAATGCAAATCAAAACAACTTTGAGATATCATCTTACACCTGTCAGAATGGCTAAAATAAAAAACTCCAATGATAGCCTTTGCTGGAGAGGCTGTGGAGGACGGGGTACCCTCATCCATTGCTGGTGGGAATGCAATCTTGTGCAACCACTTTGGAAATCAGTGTTTCGGTTTATCAGGAAATTTGGGATCAACCTACCCCTGGACCCAGCAATACCACTCCTGGGAATATACCCAAGAGATGCCCTATCATATGACAAGAGCATTTGTCCAACTATGTTCATAGCAGTATTATTTGTAATAGCCAGAACCTGGAAACAACCTAGATGCCCTTCAATGGAAGAATGGATGAAGAAAGTGTGGAATATCTACACATTAGAGTACTATGCTGCGGTAAAAAACAATGACTTCTCGAATTTTGCATGCAAATGGATGGAAATAGAAAACACTATCCTGAGTGAGGTAACCCAGACCCAAAAAGATGAACATGGGATGTACTCACTCATAATTGGTTTCTAGCCATAAATAAGGGACACGGAGCCTACAATTGGTGATCCTATAGAAGCTAAGTAAGAAGGTGAACCAAAGGAAAAACATATAGTTATCCTCTTGGCTATGGGAAGTAGACAAAGTTGCCGGGGAGAAAATTGAGATCTTGGGGGTGGGGTGGGATGGGGGTAAGGGGAGATGGGGAGAGAAAAGGGAGAAGGGGAGGAAGGGGGGAACTTGGAGAAAAAGGAGGATTGGGATAAAGGAAGGTTGGATAGGGGAGCACGGAAACACAATTCTTAGTTAAGGGAGCCACCTTAGGGTTGGCAAGAGATTTGAACCTAGAATGGCTCCCAGGTGCCCAAGCCGAGGTCCCCAGTTAATTCCTTGGGCAGCTGGGGATAAGGAACCTGAAATGACCGTATCCTAGAGCAATACTGACGAATATCTTGCATATCATCATAGAACCTTCATCTGGTGATGGATGGAGATAGAGACAGAGACCCACACTGGAGCACTGGACTGAGCTCCCAAGGTCCCAATGAGGAGCAGAAGGAGGGAGAACAAGAGCAAAGAAGTCGGGACCACGAGGGGTGCACCCACCCACTGAGACAGCGGAGCTGATCTATTGGGAGCTCACCAAGGCCAGCTGGACTGTGACTGAAAAAGCCTGGGATAAAACCGGACTCTCTGAATATGGCGGACAATGAGAGCTGATGGGACATTGCTGAAGTCGCTAACACCCTGAGACTAGATAGGTCATGAAACTAGGGGAAAGCTACTACTTTTATTCTGCTAAAGGTACACAGTAATAAAATGACTCCTAATGACATACTGCTATACTCATAGATCAGTGCATTGATTAGCCCTTATCAGAGAATCTTCTTTTCAAAGTAGATGGTAATTGGTACAACTGGACAATGTATGAGAATGAAGGACTTCGGAGCATTCAGTCCTAAAAACTGGATGCTTTCATCAAATCCCTCACCATAAGGATTCAAAATGAGGTACTTTGGAGTATTCAGTCCTAAATGGGATGCCTTCCTCAACCCTCGCCTTAAGGCTTAGGTGCTCTGGCACAATGGTTTGTAGCCTGTCAATTGTATTTTAATAAAATGCTGATTGGTCAGTATCTAGGCAGATAGTATAGGTGGGACAAGCAGATAGGAAGTAGAGGCGGGAAATGAGAACAGGAGAATTCTGGAAAGAGGAAAGCTTTGTCTTCAGTCCTGACCTGGCCACAGAGCAAGCAAGATGTAACTGCTTTACCGGAAAAGGCACCAAGCCATGTGGCTGACATAGACAAGAATAATGGGCTAATATAAGTCATAAGAGTTAATAAGAAGCCTGAGCTAATGGGTCAATCAGTTTATAGTTAATGTAGACCTCTGTGTGATTTCTTTGGGACTTAACAACTGTAGGAGCTGGGCAGGACAGAAAACTCAGTCAACACTCGGGGTTCTATATGAAAGAAGAGGTATATTATTATGAGTCAGGGATTATGGGTGACTCTAAAGAAATAGTATTCTGCAGGCACAATAGGACTGATGTGCATATGGACCCATAGGATTATGATAGCATGCATAGGACCTAAGCAGGATCAAGCCAGATGGAGTCCCAGCACTGAGAAGGGGAAGTGGACACATGATCTCACCCCTAACCAAGAAGGTATTTACAAATGATACCCACTGACAAAGTAAAATCAATTTTCTTCAACTCCAGTGGAAGGTTTATTAGCCACTTCAGAGCAGGTTCCATTCCCAGGAGTAGTTGGTTATCACAAAACAAATCCCAAGGATCACCAGTACTTTCATCAGCTTGACTTCATGCTCCTGGTATATTTCTTTGAGTGAAATTAACTTTGTGTTATGGTCATGGGATCCCAAAGTTGACTGAAGAAGGATGATAAAGATAAGACTGACTTGTGGGGAAAAGACAAATTACACGTGGAATTGTGACTATACAGATGTGACTGTAGATGGAAAAAGAAACTTAAGATCCAGATGGGTTGAACAGTTTGCATGAAAAATTCAGTCACAAGTTGTTATTGCTTTGGGACATCCTTACACCATGTGGTGATTTGAATAGATATGGTCCCCCATAGACTTATGTGTTTGAATGAGTGGCCTATAGGGAGTGGCACTATTAGGAGAATTGGTCTGTTGGAGTAGGGGTGGCCTTGATGGAGGAAGTATGTCACTGTGGAGGTGGGCTGTGAGGTCTGATATATGTTCAGTTGTGCCCAGTTACACAGTTCCTTCCTGCCCGCAGATCAAGGCCTTTAATCCCAGCACTCGGGAGGCAGAGGCAGGCGCAGGCGGATTTCTGTGAGTTCGAGACCAGCCTGGTCTACAAGAGCTAGTTCCAGGACAGGCTCCAAAACCACAGAGAAACCCTGTCTCGAAAAACCAAAAAAAAAAAAAAAAAAAAAAAAAAAAGATGTATAACTCTCAGTTTTTTCTCTAGCATCATGTCTGCTTGGATATCACCATGTCCTGTCATGATGATAATGGACTAAACTTCTGACACTGTAAGCCAGACCCAATTAAATGTTCTCCTTTATAAAAGTTGCTGCAGTCATGGTGTCCCTTCATGCAATAGAAATCCTAACTAAGATATACCAGGAAATTAAAGAGACCCTATGAGTAGAGTTTTTAGTGTCAGAGTCTGGGACTTCGAAGCTCTTAACAAGCTAGGCTCAGCAATTTATCCTTAATAGGCCAATTAAACAAACAAAAAATAGCAAAACTCATGAAGGGAATTTATTCAGTGATACCACATTGGGAAGAGAAACAAGGAGATCCAGTTCGCAGCCCCACAGGTCCATCTTTATGTTCCTAACATGAATTTGGGGTTTATAGCAGATCACAAATTGAAGATTGAAGATGAGATTCCTGGAAACTTTCAACAGCATGTTGTCTATTCCTTTAATAGTCTGATAGCCAAAAGAAAGTGAAAATGCCCTTTCTATGGAAGGAATTACCAGCTTGAGGTTGATGTTAAAGTGACTGGGAAATGTGCTGTCTTTACAGTGCCTGATATCTAGAGTTTTTATGAAAAATCATATCTCAAATAAAAATGTTAAGGGGAAGCCAGACAGTGGTTGTGCTTGCTTTTAATCTCAGCACTCTTGAGGCAGATGCAGGCAGATCTCTATGAGTTCAAGGCTAGCCTGGTTCACAAAGAGAATTCTAGGACAGCCAGGGAAGAGAAATCCTGTGTTGAAAACAAAACAAACAACAAAACAAAACAAAACAAAAAATGTTAAGGGAATGCTAGTTTGATTTTAGGGTTTTAATAACTTTATTTGGCATGCATTAAGGAATTACTTTAGCATTTGTTGGGTGTGAGTTTGCCTCACTTTGTGTCTCAAAACAGCATGTGGTGAGATTCTTTCTTAAGTAAGTCTTTCTAAAGTGAGAGATATTATATAAAGAAGAGGAAAGAAGAATAAATCAGAAGTAAAAAAGAAAGGAGTATGAGAATGAAGCAGATGAAAAAGGGCAACAGTAACAATAACAGCAGTGGTGATGAACAAAAATTTATTATTACTTAATGATACAAGTCTTTTGAGTTGAAGTAGAAACTAAATATTTAGTTTTCATTAAAACTATCAGGCAACTAAGATGTAGCTTAGTTGGTAGACTACTTGCCTATCATGCATAATGCCCTTTTTTACATTGCTATCACTGCTTAGTACTATAGTGTCATGATCATGGTATTATGGTGCATGCCAGTCATTTCAGTGTTCGGAAACTAGAGGCAGGAAGGAGCCAGAGGCAGTAAGAAAGGACAGTCAAAGCCATTCTTGAGTATATATGAGATCTGAGGGCAACCTGGGATACATGGCAGTGTATCTCAAAATTAAACCAAGCCAAACTAAACTGGTAAAAAGTTAGCAAAAAACAGGAGTGGAAATAAAAAGGTCAAAAATGGAGAATCAGTACAGATGTACTTGTGGAGAATTGCTTATAATCATAGCTTTACTTTTGAGTAGTATATAAAACCATTCATTTCATTAGGACTCTCTGCATAATTATAACCCTTAGTCTCACATGGATGTAGTAGCCATCAGACATAGGTGGCTACTGAGTACTTACTAGAAATGTAGCTATGGTGATTGAGGGATTGAATTTTCATTTTAATGAATTATAACCAAATTTCAAATAGTCACTAAAATAATTTGCCTTACTTAACAGTGCGTGTATTGCAGCATTATGTCTTTCACAAGTAATTTTAGAAATACTGGTTTCGAGACAAGGTTTCTCTGTGTAGCCTTGACTGTTCTGCAGCTCACTCTGTGGAGCAGAATGGCCTCAAACTCACAGAGATCTACTCACTTCTGACTCCCAAGTGCTGGGATTAAAGGAGTGCACCACCACTGCCTGGCTTTGAAATATTTTGAATACACAAAATTTTATTATTTCTCAGAAAGGAGGCTTCTAAAATGAAGTGCCCGACTTACCCTCAGTCACAGGATCTTCCTCTTCCTGTTCAGTAGGGGAGGGAAGTAGGGGCTGCAGGGGCTCCATGTTAATGATGAGCTGTTTGTTCAAGGAGTGAGAACTGCGACTCTGAGTAATGTTGATTCTAAAAACAGATACAAGCCAAATAAATTAGTGTCTACTGCAAATGCTGGCCCTACTCTCTGGACACATAAAGAGATTAATGCTAATAGTAAAAACGTCCTAACATTTAAGACACGTGGTTCTTCTAGTCATTAGATTCCTGACAAATGTTAACAAATTCTATTCAGCTTGTGAAAGAAAATAAAGTTCCCAAGATGTCATAAGACAAAGATATGCTCGGTAACAACACAAGAAAATCTTAAATAGACACAGGAAACACAGCAGGGCTTCTCCTAGCCCTGAATTAGACATGTAGAAATGTAAATGACAGTAGCTCAGACCCACTGACCCACCACCACATAGCTTGCTCGGACAGAGGACACAGAGAATCTGCAACTGTGAGTTATCTTCATGTTGTCAGATTTCCAGTGCTTAAGATTTTCATTCATGTCCTCCTTAGCAGACAGCCATGAACCTTAGTTCTGGTTCTCCTTTGGAAAGACATGTGTACAACAAAGGCTACGACAAGTCACAAATGGCAAGGAAATGGTTGGTATCTCATTAAAACTATTGATAGGCAGCTAGAAGTCCACTTGTATTGCCTATTGTAGGGAGAACAGCTGGGGACCCCTCGTAGAGGGAAGTGGAAACCTGAAGTTATACATTAAGTACTTAATTTTCTCCAGTTTCCTGTCAAAACCAAACCAACCAGTCTTTTGAAAATGGTGTCAAATGTTTCCTCTTCGAAGCCTTCCTGGTTGGTTCCTCACAACAGGGCCTTGTGCTTTTATTCCCTCCTTTTTCTCATACTTCCCCCTCTCTGTCACAGTTCATCATGTCTGTTACTTCTGTTAATTTACAATTATTATTGCACTAATCAGCCCCATTCTGAAAAGACTTCTGGCCATTCTTAAGTGTTTTACAGTGTCTCAACTGATACCTTCTTATAAAGTTTTCTACTCTTAATCTGAATTAAACTGAGTACAATCTTAGCTTGACATAACCTGGAATTTCAGAAAAAAGGATCTTTTCAGGCTTGACATTTCTGTTAGGACTTTCATGGGAAGCCATGTAGTAGGATGCCTATCGTGAGTTGGAAACTTTTACAGCTGCCATTGACTGCACAGGGAGTTGTTTTCAGAGTCATTTCTTCTTTTATTTCGTTCTAGAAACTGATCCTAGAACTGATGACTATGTATTAGATGATCTGTTTCTTTTGATGATTGATAGCTCTCCCATTAAGGAAGTCACTGTTTAGAAGTAACATTTTTATTTTTTAAAAAATATGAGGCACATATTATGAAATACATTTTGCATCATCTATCCTCCTCCCAACATTCTTCATCTGGAGATGCTGGATATTTTGATATTATTTATAATTGCATTGTCCAACAACTGATTGGTTCTAGGACAGGCTGGGATAACTAGGGTTGACATCCCAAGTATAAGTCCATCTTGGTACTGGATGAAAGGTGGGGATAACTTGGCCCCTATATATAGGTTCATATTGCTTCATTGTGGTAGAGGTCTATGGCTGATGGTTATGTCTAGGGTTAGGGCAGATGACTCTTGCAGGCCATTACAAATTTCAGATTTTAAAAAATATGAAAGAGAAGGACACAGATTTTCCATTAAGTAAAAGACTCAGATAAACCAGAAAGCATTTCCCACAGCACAAAATTCTAGAGCTCCAAGCCATAGGATAGCTTGATGACTTGAGGAAAAGATTAAAGGAAGTTAATGAAATAATTGGATCTCTCCCATCCCCTTCTTATTTCTATGGTCTGAAATTATCATTTTGTCCTTTAAAATCCATTTGTTGAAAAAAATTCCATAAAAAAGAGGACAAAATTTCCATTGTAATGGTACTAAGAGTCAGGGCATTTGGATATAATCCCATCATGAGAGCCTTCATGAATTGTCTAGATTCCTTACAAAAGCACTCTGAAGGCCAGTGACTGTCTTAGTAGATACGGACATTTGCCATCATAACTGATGGACTGGTCAGTGGGGTGGCTCACTAGGTAAGGATATTTGCCACCATAACTGATGGACAGATATTTTTTAATTCCATGACCCCATAAAATAAGGAAATAACCACTCTTTTAAGCTGTCCTCTGTCACCTATATACATGCCATAATGAGTTCACATGTTGTTGTGTGCAAAATATCCAGTATGTTGTATTTTGCTATAGAAACTCAAATAGCCAGCGTCTCCTATTTCCTTTAGACTAGAAATCATGCCTATCTATCTATTTGGAATGGTTGTAAAGAGGGTAGCTGACATGGGGTTGACTGAGAGCAAAGGCTCACTGGCATGGTGGCTAAGGACAAATACTTAAAAGACAAAAATCTGAATGGCCACTTCATTTTACATACTGGTTTGTATACACTCTGCTCATCTTTTACATCTCTTAGTGTGCTTATAAGTAACATATAATAAGTATATTTGTATTTATGAGAGAAATTCATTAGTGCCCACCCACCAACAAAGGTCCTAGGCTAACTGACAAAGCCCAAGTGCCAGGCAAAGAAAATGTCCCTTCTAGTTGTTGGTCAGAGATGCATGTGTGGTGGTCCAAGATACTCTCAAAAAATATAGGTTAGAGCATTGCTCCTGGCTGTCTCCTAAACCTTGAAGGCAAGATCTCATTGCAGAAGACACAACATTTTTTAGACGCTTGATTTGGAGGAATTGAGTTATAATTGTCGTGGAAGTCTCCTCTCTGAGGACTAGCTGTCACAGTATCAGAAGGTGCTATAAAAACTGCCAAGGGGGCGGGGGAGATCAATTATCCTACTCTGCTTTAAAGCCTGTAAACCAGGAGAAGAAACTGGTGAAATAATCCTAATTGGGCAACAGTGGCACTTTTATGATTGAGCTAAACAGCATCTGTCTAATTGTATTAAAAGAGTAATTAATGGGACATCATGTGTGGTACTGTCAATCTAGCCATCTACCCATGGCTGAAAATGTGTTAAATCCTAGGAGAACCTACTATTGGATTTTCCTAAATCAGTATAACTTGCAGCAGTTTTCTAAATAATTTTGCCTACAGATAACTTAGTTTTCACCCCTCATCAAAGAAGCTTCATTTACTATCAGATATTTACTATCAGTCTATATAAAAATCCACAACTGGTCAAAATGCAGAGAATATGTGAGCATGATGTGCCCAGCCTCAATCAGGATATTTACAACAAACTTCTATACCTAAGGCTCAGAGCAGATTACAGAAGAGTGCATGGAAAGATTGTAAGAGTCAGAAGATGAGAATGCCTGCTGAAAGATAATTTCTTTCAGTAATAAATGGAAAGTTGGGTCCATAAATCTCAGCAATGTTGTATCTGGACAAGATCTGCATAAGCAAAATATCAGTTGACATGTCAATATGGATGAGGGAAATTTCACAAGGCCCCCACCTTTAGATGAATAGATACTGGCAATCTATGGCTGCTGAGTTAGATTCAATTTTCTCCAGGGATGATCCTCCAATATTCAATCCTAAGTAGTCTGCCTAAACACATATACATACAAGTAACACTAAATGAACTCAGTAGGTTTATATGCATGTGGTGCATATGTGTGTACCCGCATGTACATTTAATATACACGCAAAGCTATGCATGCATATATATGCTTGTATATATATGTATATAATGTGAATTACAGAGAGTCTGTTGCATGGAAAGAGTTGGAATGGAGAGAGGGAAGTGTCGAAATGATTTAATATACTCATTTATGAAATACTAAAAAAAACTAAATAAAAACAAAGGAGTTACATGGGCAAAACTAGAATTCTAAACTTTATCTAGTACTTTGTTTTATGTCACACTTTCTGTTGTTGTTGTTGTTGTTTTTTTTTGGATTTTTCGAGACAGGGTTTTTCCGTAGCTTTTTGGTTCCTGTCCTGGAACTCCCTTTGTAGACCAGGCTGGCCTCGAACTCACAGAGATCAACCTGCCTCTGCCTCCCGAGTGCTGGGATTAAAGGCATGCGCCATCACCACCCTATGTCACACTTTCTATGTTAGTGAGTGTACAGCATCCCAAAGGGATTTGTTTTACAACTAATGTTTTGAATTTGGGGTTCTATAAGAAGGCCCCATGGTGCCAACCATTTTTCTAAGAATTTTCCAGGGTTCAAATTGGCTTCTACTTTGTCCTTCCTCCTCATATCCTGTGGTGTTTTAGTTAGTTCTGTAATGCTATAAAAAGTGTGGAACATTTGTAATATACAAATAAGATGAATTTATTTAGAACACAGTCTAGAAACTAGAAAAATCCGAAAAGCATTGTGTAGTCATTGTCTTAGCTCCTGATGAAGGTCATATGATGGGCTACCTCACAGCAGACAAGGCAGAAAAACAAACTAGAATGTTCCAAAAGGCAAATGTGAGGAATTATTATCTTGAAGAAAATCAATAATTTGGTTCTCACAAGAGAACGTAATAGCATCAAGCAATGAAATCCATCCATGAGGGTAGTGTCTCCATGATACAAACACTTTTCACATAGCCCTAGTTTTAATTTTCTCACCTCCTCACAACTGTTCTGTTAGAATTAAGGTTCTAGTATAGGGACTTTTGTGGACACCCCAAATTTTATCATGGAGTTACTGATGCCTATGCCAAGTAAGAACATGTGCTATATTTGTACACTTATAGATCCCATTCATTAGCTGTAGAAATGACTCTCCTAGTTTACAAGCCATACCTGTTCAATAGCATCCAAATAAAACTGTTATTAAGAATTCTATTGCAGGAGGAAGGCTGGTTGTGGCAAATTAAAGTAGATTATAACATTGTAAGATAAAATTTGTGTAGACATTATTGATTTTTTTCCTCAGTGTGAGAAAAACATGTATCCAAAGATGAGAAAGGTAAAGTTACACAACTGGATTGTAAGCTGATGACAAGTAAGTGCCGGATTCAAATGGTGACGAAACAAAATGAGTACATTGACGTTCATGACAGTCATTCACTACTCTATGACCGGAGGAAGTAGTGCTGGTCTACTGTCTGAATGGATTTGAATATGAATGTATTTTCCAGAGTCTACCTCCACATTTTTACAAGGTTGTGTTTGGAACCAGAGGTATTCCAATGCTACACAAGTGCTCCGTTACTGATCTGGATGTTAAGATCTAGCTGCCTTGTTCTAAATGGATGAGAATAATGATATTATTGCTTTCCATGTGTTTGTCACTTTACATTTAAAAAGTTTTTTAAGCCCCCAACAAAATCTAAAACTAGGTCAAGGCAATGTAAAAATCGCACTTCATAGATGGGTAAACCAATAATCTAGGAAATTCAGTGACTTACCCAAGGCCACAGAGTTGGCAGGCAATGTAGCAAAGATTAAAATCTATTCATTTTTGTATCAGAACATTCTTGTATCTTGCTGGTTCTGGTGTTCTGTGTGTCCCCTGGTGGTGGATGCTATGCTCCGAGCTGCAGCCCTCCATCTGATGTGGCCTCTTGGCTAGGCTCAGGGATTCTTCCCCAGCAGCCAGCCCAGGACATCTTTCCCCAGGATCTTCCCATGCCATCAATAAAGGCCAGTGAACTAACGTCAGAGTGAGCTTCTCTTTCTGAAGGAAAGAATAAGCCTAAAATATTCTCAGTCTGGTTGGTCTCTCTCTCTTTATACATATATACTTTTCCAGAAGCAACAGCCTATGAGCCTATAATTTTTTTTTTTTTTAGGAATTGAATTTTGGGTGTGGGGAAGGATGTTAAATTAATAACTTATTATTGCCATTATAAACTAACATCTTTTCTGAAGAGTTCCCACAAAATATAACCTCATTACTACAGTTTTACTTTTGATAGCCACATTGAAATGCCAAAATAGTTTAAAAATAAAATAATGGTCCAAGAGAAACAGGCCTCCCATGCAAATGACTTTTAGGAAAGTAAAATTTACATGAAAGGGTTGCACATTATTACTGCTCTGACCACATGGTGCCTCTGGAGAGGTCAAGGGCTTTCTGAATAACATCTTGGATACATCTCATGTCTAAGAAAGTGGCTAAATCTCCTATCTATTACAAAGAAGAAACTAAGAGATCCTTAAGGTTATTTCCTATCCAAAGTTTCTGGAAAAGTAAACATGGTATATTCTATTATCCCCATCTTCCTTTCTCCTATGCTAAACTGTTACAGCTTAGAAGAGAGGAAGAGTACTCTAAATCCTCTTCTGATCTTTGAGCAGCCTGACACATATTTAGATGACGCATCAAGGTACCCTCAATCAGAGCTTCTATATTCTCTGACCCTGAAGGTTTGTCCTATTTTTTAAAGCTAGAGAAACAGCTTTTACAGATCTGCATTGAGAGCTCCCCTTAGGACTCCTCAAAAGCAGGAATAAGTCAAAAGCTGAATGCATCTGAATCAGGTCTTCTGAAGCCTTCAGTTGTGCTCAGCTTCTTGGGAAACAGGTAATGTCGAGATGCCCTTGAATGTTGGGGGAGGTCACAGGTACCTTCTGTCTGTAACTCCAGGAACAAGGTGGAGTACCACTGAACTCATCCAATATTATTGCAAATGGAGGAAATTCAGAAAATCTAGACATAAAGGAAAAACTTGCGTTCAAAGTTGAAGAAGGAAAGACAGGTGCCAATTGCCTTATGAGAAAGTCCCTAAATAATTTAGCTTATCAGAAGTGGAGGAGGTCTTATGGGGAAGCATGGGAGATAGGAAGGGATGTTTTGAAGATGGGACTTGAAAAGGAAGTGGAGATGAAGGTGAATAAGAACAATATATATATGTATATATACATATATAAATATATCTTATATGTATAAATGCTATAATGAAGCCCATCATATCACCTAACTTTAAAATTAAAATAGGCTATAATGATATTACCTTAAAAAGGGTGGTGTCATTGTAAGACTGTTCACTTTAAGGTATTCATGATGTTTGAAACTTAGGCTATACATTAGGCTTAAATTGTTGTCATATAAAGTCAGTTTGGAAAAGAAAACACAAACAATTAATCTCTTTTTTTTTTTTTTTTGGTTTTTCGAGACAGGGTTTCTCTGTGGCTTTGGAGCCTGTCCTGGAACTAGCTCTGTAGACCAGGCTGGTCTCGAACTCACAGAGATCCACCTACCTCTGCCTCCCGAGTGCTGGGATTAAAGGCGTGCGCCACCATCGCCCAGCAAACAATTAATCTCTAAGAACTAATTATAGATTGTCAATTTAAAGAAGATGTGCGGGATGTAGGTAGGACAATGAGAACTTCAAAGTTATTCTAGCTATTTAGTGAGCCTGAGGTTATCTTGGGGTACAGGATACCATGTCTCAGAAAAAAGTGTGTACTTTGATCCTAATAATGGTCATGCCTCTCATCCCATAGTTTGGTCTTTGGGAGTATAGAGGCCATATGAAAACTGTTTTTAAATTATCATATAGAAAAGCACACTGCTAAAGAGAAGGACTGGAATAAGGCCTTTCCATAAGGCCAAGCAAATCAAACCTTTGATCAGGTACAAAGGTATTCCAACGTACCTGAGGTGACTTATGTTTCTTTATAGTATGAAAACACGCACTCCTTAGTGAAGGCTTAGATTCTAATGAAACATGAAATGCATGATGTTGTGTGTAGGACTTTATGTAGCAGAGCATGTGTGAAAAAGCTTATGCTATGCAAATAAACCCAAAAGACCATATAATATTAAAAAACCTAATAATTTGTATAATGTTGCCTTTTGAACTGCTATTCTTTTTCCTTTCTCCATCCCACTTTTGCCTTTGGGAACTCTTTATCTTTTCCAACAAATTGTCATTGCTCTACTGTAACTGTATGGCTCTGGTTAATTTATTTCTCAGGGATAGAAGAAGCTAGAAACTCTCCAGATGTGTTCATTTTATTTTAAATTCATCAGATACCACAGGGATGGATTACTGTTCAGTGGTAGAGAAGAAGTCAGAGCAGTAAGCCTGACCATGTCTGATGAGGATATGGTAAGAGCTATTCTATGAGGGCAGTGTGGCATGGTGACGGAGCCATCCAATGGCATTTTCTTACTTAGTCATGAGGTATTCTAGACCCAATACCTATCTGCATATCAAGTTACCAAAGAGGGAACCAAGCTGTTGTCAAGCCACAACCCTGTCAAATCTGAGGAAGATTTTGAGGGAAGTAAATGTCTTGACTTCATGCTGCATGTCACTATATAAAGAGATAGAAGAGAGTAATCAGAAAAGTTAGGACAAAAATTATTTTTTGCGCTGTTGCAGAATGAATTAAGAGCCTCATGTATGTTAGTCTAGCTCTTAAGTGCCTTTGTCTGTCATGGAAACATCCTCCCCAAAGCCAGAAGGGAGCACCTCACTCACCTGTGCACCTCAGGAGGGTTTCTCTGGATTTTGGAGCTTGCCTCCACCACCTCTTTGGCAACTTTACCACTATGAAACACACAAATACAATGCATGTGAGTAGATACTCCAAGGAAATGGGGAAGAGTATGGACATGCTCTAGATTTGGCTCCAAGGGTCCACCTCTTCCCATATTCCATGAGGAAAATTTACGAGGAGGTTTAGGTTGTCTTGTCAGGAGCATAACTCAATGGATTGGGAAGCAGACTAACAGAGGGTCATAAACACAATATCTACAAACAAAACATTCTAATTTAAATGGGTGTTTCCCCCCACCCATCACTGCAATGGATCCATTGTTACCCACCTATATCGAAATCTACTTCCTTTAAAAAATATCTTGCTGCTCGACACAGTCTTGATCTGACTTGACTTGGCATACCTTTAAGGAAAAGCATAGCAGAGGTGGTAGTGACCTGAATCAAGAATTCTCAAAAGAGGAAAATATGACTAAAAACCATCTTATAAAATGATTCATCATCTTAAGAACTAGGGAAATGCAAATTACCATGCATAGTACCTATTTCTAGTCCCATTTATATCTGTGACTTTCATAACTTTTTTCTTTAGAGCTGTTATTTGTATGTACAACATTTTCATAATCTATTCTTCAGCTGATGAGCGACCTAGCTATTTCTAATTCTGATCAATGTGAATAAATTAGCAAAGATGATGGATGAGCAAGTATCTGTGTAGCAGAGTAGACTACTTTGGAATGATATAGTTAGATCATATGGTAGATGTTTCTAGCTTTTTGAGGAATTAATATATTGATTTCCACAGTGACTACACCAGTTTGTACTCCTAACAAGAATGAATATGCATTACCCTTACTTTTTATCCTCCCTAAAATTTGTTGTCCTCATTTTTGTGATCTTAGTAATTATGACTGAGGTAAGATGAAATGCCAAAGTAGTTTTGATTTTCATTTCCCTGAAAGTTAAGGACGGCGAGCCTTTTAAAAATATTTCTTAGCCAAACCTGTCATTTTTTGTAACCAGGTATGATTTCCCGTGGTAGGACTGGAACACTAACCCAGACATAAAATCTTCAACCTACAACCTGCCCTGTAATGTGGGATGTCCTTCTGTATATGTGTTGCTTTTATTGGATAATGAATAAAACTGCTTTGGTCTATGTTAGGGCAGAATAAAGCCAGGCAGGAAATTTGAAGAAATATATATATGTGGAGTCAGGCAGACATCATGTAGCTGTCAAAGGAGAAAGATGTGAGAACCTACTGGTAAGCCACAACCTCATGTGATACACAGATTAATAGAAACAGGCTAATTTAAGATATAAGAGCTAGGTAGGAATACGCTTAAGCCATTGGCAAAACAGCATTGTAAATAATATAGTTTCTGCGTGATTATTTGAGTATGGGCAGCTGGGAAATGAAAAGAGCAGTCTCTGTCTACAGTACTGCCTATGAGACGTGCTTGGGCACTGGTGGCTCAAGGTTGTGGAAGTGGTCAACCAGTGCCACTGAAGGGAGCCCATGACCCATTTTTCCTGACTGGCCTGTGATTGATTACTTGCTGATGCAGAGACCTAGAGTAAAAACAAACATGACTGACCAAAACTTAAAAGAATAAAATCAATGAAATGATTTCTGGTAGTATTCTGCTATACTGATAGATTGCTGCCTAGCCCAATCATTTATCAGAGAGGCTTCTTCCAGCAGCTGATGGGAACAGATGCAGAGACTCAGAACCAAACATTAGGCAGAGTTCAGGAACCACACAGAAGGGGAGGAGGAAGCATAGTGGGAGCCAGAGGGGTTGAGGACACCAGGAGAACATGGCCCACAGATCAACTATGCAGGGCTCATAGGGGCTCACAGAGACTGAAGCAGCAATCACAGAGCCTGCATTGATCTGTGCTAGGTCCTCTGCACATAGTTGTGGCTGTTTTGCGTGGGGTTTTTAGGGACTCCTAATAGCAAGAGTCTGCGTATTTCTGACTCTTTTGCCTGCTTTCATGATTTTTCTCCTACTGGATCTCCTAGATTGCCTTGATATGAGGAATTGTGCCTAGTTTTATCAGATTTTGTTATGCCGTGTTTGGTTGAAAACCCTTGGAAGCCTGCTCATCTCTGAAAGGAAAGGAAGGCACAGTGGATCTGGTGAAGAAGGAAGGTGGGAATTGACTGGGAGGAGAGGAGAGAGGGAGGCTATTTTCAGGATGTACTGTATGAAAGAATGCATTTTTAACAAAGCAGAAAAAATTCCTTCTTAGCCTTTGAATTTCTTTTTTGAGAGTTCTCTCTTTGGTTAAATAGCAGTTTTAATTGGGTGGTTCATTATATTTATTTATTTTTTAGTTCTTTGAATATCCTAGACGCTAATCCTTTATCAGATGTGTATATGATAAATAATTATGTCCTAAATTTACATTACATTTAAATAGAATAAATACAAAGAGTGGTGTTGAATAAAATGAGTATGTAGTCATTGGCAAGGCATAAACGGATCATGAGTCCTTTAAAAACCTATAATCAAGTGAACACAAGAGTCTTACTTGTAAAAGGCTTGGTTCTCTACCCCACATTTCCATAGATGCTTGCACGCAGCTGGTGTTGAAGTATGGAATGCCAAGACAGAATTTTTCTAATAAAAATAACAAAAAAGGGTATGTTAAACACAGTTTATATTTATGTTTTTCATTAAGGTGTTTATGTGCTTGTAGCCCACTACACATTTTTTTTTATATGTACATGGAGGTGGTTTAGGAATGTAGGTCTCTAGGCATTCTTGTGTGGAGGCAAAATGTTGGTGTTGGTGTATTCCTTTATCATTCTCAAACTCACTTTTTGAAACAGTTTCTTACTGAACCTGAAGTATACCATTTCAACTAGGGTGACAAGTCAGCAAGCTCTAGGGATAACTCTCCTTGGCTGGGGCTAGAAGTTTATGTGGGTTCTGGATATCAAACTAAAGTGATCATGATTGCACTACTAGTAAATACATTGAGCCTTCACTCCAGCAACCTCTCCAATATTACTATGTTCACTAGAGTTGAAACGGTATAGCTTTTTTTCTCATTCTTTAGACATCACTAATCTATTTAAATGCCAAACAAAGCTGATCCATAATTTTCACTAATGCTCCAGTTATCACACCTATCAATCCTTGATTAATCAAAAAAAATTCCTACAACACTAAATGAACATTCTAGTCATTAGCAAAAGTCAAGAAAATCAGCAAACTTCAGTATTTTGGGAATAGCCTTCCACCAAGTCCATTCCCTGGTGAGCCGACAAACTATATTTGATGACTGTTAAAAACTCATGGGGGAAAAACAAGTTGGGCATATATACTGTGGCCATAACACTTTATCTAGTGTTGACTGCTGTCTAGTTTTTATAAGAATTTATCTTTGCTGGGCGGTGGTTGTGCACGCTTTTAATCTCAGCACTTGGGAGGCAGAGGCAGGTAGATTTTTGTGGGTTTCAAGGCCAGTCTGGTCTACAGAACTAATTCCAGGACAGGCTCCAAAGCTACAGAGAAACCCTGCCTCGAAAAACAAAACAAAACAAAAAAGAATTTATCTTTTGCCCCATTTATTTGTGTCTTAGACAAAGACTTATGGAGAGAGTCCATGTTATATATTTAATAAAGTTTATCCCAATCTATCTTTTATATAGGTCTGTATAGTTAACATTGCTTATTCACTTTATTATTACCTGTGGATTACCATTAACTTGTCTAGCACTAAAATATTTTCAGCAAACAGCTTCTATTTTCACCACTCTTCAAAGTCACTCTCTTTTGGGACAACCATACTAAAAGCTATTTTGTTCTTAGATCTCTCTTATGCACACACACTTGAAAATGCACACACATCAAGTAATTATTAAAATCAGTGTCTGACCTCCTTTTGGGTGCCAATCACATAAAATGTCTTCCCTTCAAACTTGAATTTGCAAACATCTGGCCTAAGAAAAGAAAGACTCTGTGTGAGAAGGAAAAAAACAAAAACCAAAACAAAACTACAGCTGAACTAGGCACCTAGCTTTGCCATATAAATCTATCTGACTTACAAATGCCAAGGAAACAACAATAAATCAAAAATTTTTTATCATAAGTGATGGTATATTGAGAATGGAGGTCTCTGAGTAAATTATGTAGCAATTTTCTTCCCAAGAGTTGACTCACTGCATGATCAAAATTATTTCTCCTTCTTCCTTTTGTTTTTTTTTTACAAGTTAGGATACATTTTTTATTTAACAGGTTCTGAATTATTTGTAAACATTAGCAACTGAAACATGAATTCTTAAGTTCACTTTTCAAAGTAGAAAGAATGTTAGTAGAATAATATGAATTCAAAGTTTTTAATTTTTTCCACTCTTCTCCATCCATCTCTAGGAAGAACATATACCGCCTTGCAAATTTTCAAAAGCATCACCCCCATCCATATTGAAATTGTCCAAAAAATTATGGTCCAAAGACAAACCTTAATTTTATCTCAAAAGGCTATTTGTTGTAACCTGATTTGAATGTACATCTATGGTCATTTCCTTGATGAGTAAAATGAAGGGTGGATTTTTAATATCCCTTTTATTTAATTTCTAGGATAGTTATATTGTATGTGTATTTTTTCTATGAGAAAAGAAACAGTGCTTCATTCACCTGTTTCAGTTTAAGTATAGAATTTTTGAAATGGTAACAAAGCTGAATTTTAAAAAACACAACTATGATTTACATGAGAAGAAAATTTGATTTAGCAAAAGATGCATGGTTATAACAAATAAATATGTTTAAGAAGAAGCCAGGAAGAATGGGGTCCACATGAACACAGAACCAGTAACATAGGCAACCTGAAGAAATGAAAACAGAAACAAATACTCCAGAGACTATCCATCTCCATGTTTCCAATGACCTCTCCACAAAATGTCAAGTGGAAAAGACAGGAAATTAATCTGCATTAAGGTGTGGCAGCATCTAATCAAACCAAACCAGGTCTCAAGTAATTATGGAAACCTGTGTATAACATCCTCCAGGACTTTTACAGTCCTGGGATAGAATGAGGGCAGTCTTCAAGTTACCCATGCTTCCCAAACTAAGTTGGAATATCTATGGTATCTACCCTGGAATTGACTGAAGTAAACACTTTGGAGCTTCTTTGTCAGATGCTGAAAAATCTAGAGAAGAAAACCAGATAGCAACATCATCATAAAACAATTATAGTTATCAAATTACACTAGATTTCCAAAGCACTCTTACAAACATTGCATTTGTTTCTCCTCCAACTCCTTTGCCCTTTGTAAAACAGACATATATAACCAATACCCATCTTATGAATACATTGAGACTCAGGGAACTTACGGGTGAGTTCTGAGATTCCTAACCAGAACAGACAAGTGGGTACAAAGGAAGATTGAAGGCATGACTGATTAAAAGTCAATGACACAGTAGGAATAGATGCTATAGAACAGTTGGGGGTCTTAGACAGATGAACCTAGCACTTAAAAATAACTGAATGTTAATATTGGATTGATTGGCCATTCCAGGTCTTTTGTTATTCCAAATGAATTTGAGAATTTTTTTTCTCCTTATATGAAAAATGAGATGAGGCTGTTGATTGGGAATGCACTGAATTAGGAAATTGTTTTTGGCTGGTAGATCTTTTTCACAATGTTAATTCTATCAAGTTCTAAGCATGGGAGGTCTTTTCAAATTCCAGTATCTTTGTCATTCTCTTTCCTCACAGTTTCTTTAAAGTTTTCATTGTAGAGGTTTGTTACTTCCCTTGTATAGTTTATTCTAAATACTTTATTTTATTTGAGAAATTGGAAATAGTAGTGTGTCCACAATCTCTTTCTCAGCATGCTTGCTACTGGTCTATATAAACACTAGTGAATTTTTTAAAAGGCAATTATGCATTCTAACACTGTGCTGAAAATATTGATAGTTTCTACAAATTTTCGGGGGGGGGATGTGATATCTCTTAGATATAAAAATTATCTTCAGTTGGGAATAATTTGACTATTTGTATCATTCTAATTGCCCCCTCTTGCTTTACTGTTCTAGCTACTGCTTGAAGCATATTACTGATAAGTAGTGGGAATAGTGGGCAGTTATCTCTCATTTCTGATTTTAATGGAACTGCTTAGAGATTTTCTTAATTTAGGATGATATTGACTGTGGGTTTTCCTACATAGCTTTTATTATGTTGGAATATGCTCCCTACATTCCTACTTGTTCTAGGACTTTTATTATGAAACCATGTTGAGCCTTATCAAAGGCTTTTTCTTTCTCTGCATCTATTGATATGATCATGTGATTTTTGTATTTTTGTCCATTTATATGGTTTATTACATTTATTTCTTTTATATGTTAAATTTGTATCTCTCGGATAAGGCCAGCTTGATTATGGGATTTACTCTTTTTCATACATGCCTGCATGTAATTTGAAGGATTTTAGAATCTCTCTTTATCGGGGATATTGGCATACATGACACACACAAGTGAACATGTGTGTATCCCTGGTTTTGGTATTAGACTAATACTGGCTTTGAAGGAGGGGTTTGGAAGTACTCTATGTTTCAATGATTTGAATAATTTAAGAACTATTGCTTGTAGGTTTTCTTTGGAAACCTGTTAGGATTCTGCTTATCTTTACAGGTTATAAATAATTCTGTTATGAAGCTACATGGTAAATGGTTACTATCTGTTTCATTTTTATCTCTATTGATGTGAAAAATATTCTGATCAAAAAGAACTTAAGGGAAGAAGAGTTTATTGGAGGTTACAACTCCAGGACATATCTGTCCCTGAGAGAAGTTATGGCAGGAACTTAAGGCAGCAGCAAGCTCTAACCAAGGAACCTACTTCATCAGCCTATCGGTGCAGCAGGAACTATGGCTTTCTTACAGTTTAAGACTTCCTGCTTAGGGAATGGTGCTGCCCAAAGTTGGCTGGGTCCTCCTATATCAATTAATATTCAAAACAATTGTTCATAGAAATGTCCACAGGCCAATCTGATCTAGGATAATTCTCAGTATAGATTCTCTTTCAGATATTCTAGTTTGCTTGCTTTTCTGTCACTGTGATAAACACCATGGAAAAACAAACCAACTTCTGTGGGGTGGGGGATGAAATGACTCATTTCATTCTACATTTAAAGGTAATAGATAAGGGAAGTCAGTGTGGCAGGAACTTGGAGGGAGAAACTGAAGCAGTAACCACAGAGGAATGCTGCTTACTGGCTTGCTCCTCTGGCTTGCTCAGTTACATTTCTTATACACTTTAATCAGAGGTGGTACTAGTAAGAATAATTTGGGCCCTTCTTCTTTAAGTAATAATTAAGGAAATTCATTCAGTGACAAGCTCATAGGCCAATTTTATAGAAACAATTCCTCAATTGAGATTCCTTCTTCCCATGTATGTCTAGAAATTTGGGTCAAGTTGACAAAAACTAGCTAGCATAATATACTCCTTATTACCTTGACAACAAACTTATTATGGTTAAACCATAATGCTTCCCCCAAGATCTTATGTTCATATTATGATATAATATACAGTCATACCTTTACTAAAATAAAGCCCCATATCTTTCAAAATTTCCAATAATTTAAAAGTCAAAGTTTCCTTTAAAAATCCAGGAACTTTATTGTTGGCTTCTGTAAAACCAAAAATATGTCACCATTTTTTATTTCTTAAAAAAAAGCAGCACTAGGCACAGGAAAAATCATATGAAATTGAAAACAAGCTTTAGCTGTGAAAATAACTTAGTGTCCAATATCTGGGACTCATTCACTTTTGGGTTTCAAAGGGCCCATCACTCTAGCTGTACAATCAGTATTACATACAGAGGCTCAGCATCCTCCACTCTACACCTGCCACTGCCCCTAGTGATAATTCCAAGATTATAGTATCTACACCGGAGTCTATACCTCCACCGACAGCTACCTGCTTTCTGGCTTTACTTTAGGAACCCTGATTCTGTCACTCACTGCCGATCCTCAGCTTTTTCCAAGACCCCTTCAATCCTGGGGTTTCTAATATAACTGAGGCTGCACCATTATAAACGACAGCTCCTGGACCTTCTTCGTGGACTCTGAACCCGCCACACAGTGCTTAATTTCATCTGTGTATCATGGCACCTTTATGCCTTCAAAAGTATGATATGGGAGTCTCTTAGACACCAGTTTTGCCCCCTCTGGATTACAGCTTCTGTGTGCTGATCCAGAACAAATACTTCCTAGAAGATTTAACCTTGATGATGGTGGTCTTATTAATATCAGTTGACTTTTCAGTCTCAGGTAACCATTATTTATTGTCCCACTAAAACAAAGAAAGTTTCCTTTCCACAAAGTGTGAATAAAAAGCATCATATAAACAACCCTGGTATAATATTTTCTTTCTTTTGAATATTCACAAGCCAGGCCTCCATTGTTTATATTGCTTTCAGCATTATATTCCAATTTCCCACAGAATAGCTTAATACGCTTGAAACAGAGATTGAAAAAGTCAATCTCTGTTATGCACCAAAATTCCAAAATCCTGTAACAATCTTCTCCAAAACAAACACATTCAGGTGTGTTACTGCAAGACCCTACCTACTCCTGGTAGTATTTTTTTTTTAAATATAGTTTCCTTATATTGAGACAATAACTGAAGCAGAGATCCTGGAAGAACACAGCTTGCTTGTTCCAGTGGCTTGGTCTGCTACCTTTCTTAGACAGCACAGGCTGGCCCACCCAGTGATGCTGTAAAACACAGTGGGATAGGCCTTATTACATCCAAATAACCATCAAGAAAAGGGTTGACAGATATGCCTATGTGGTAATGACATTTTTATTGATGAATTTCTTCAGTTGAGAGTCACTCTTCTCAGGTCTATCTAGGACTTGTGTCAAGTTCACAAAAGCTAACAAGAAGACCAGATAATTTTAAGTTGTATCAAGTTGACAGTTACAGCTAAGCAATTCACTACCTGACAGTGCCAGAAAAAATAATGCTAAAGAAAAAGGAGGGGAAGATCAAGAAAAAGGAAAGCCATTTTTCCAAAGATGTACTCACCATTTTCTTAAATGGATTCTCTTATTTCCCTGGAATACCACAAACCCTGCTGCGGTGAATCCTAAAAATGCTGTAGCACCTCTTGAATCCTGAAGAAATAAAAGTGAAGAACTATTTAGATTGAGAAACAGAAATGATAAATGACACGCTTATTTTCCTTCCTCTTGGGTTAATTCAAACCAAGGTCAGTAACTAAAGACAGAAAAATAAGTTTTTAAGGTGGAATTTCCAAGAACATGACTTCCAAACTCTGGAAAAAATCTAGGGTTATGTATTATTTTTATTTCAGAAATAGACATCTTACTCTATCAGGAACCACATAAAAAATACAGATTTTCTCCTAAATAGTCTACTTTACAGTGTTGTGAATACTTTAGCTCTGTATCTTTTCTGTAATGCCAGAAAACTGTTCTTGGTTGTCCTTATATTTCTAGTACAATGAAATAAAAATTTTGAGCATTTTGACTAAACTGATTCAACCATATGCAGAATCTCTGGCAAATCAGTATAACAGTATCCATAAAAAGCCTATTCAACTCCCAGCCAAACTTGAAACTCTAAGCAACTTATGGATAACTTAAAGGCAAAAAAAAAAAAACCACACACACACACGCACACACACACACACACACACACAAAACAAACAAACAAAAACCCCCCAAAAACAAAAAACCAAACCAAAACAAAAACAAAAAAACCAGAAAAAATTCAGTCAGTTTCCAAACAAGAAAATGAACAGAGGGGAATACATTTCTGGAAAGAAAAAGACTATAAGTCACTGGATGAAACAAATATATTTACATAATCACTAGAGGCATCTGAGAAATACCATAAAACAATCATACAGGTAGAAAAAGAAGATGCATATTCCAATACAGACAAGTAGAACCATCCTGGAACATCTGTGTCACCTGGCAGCTTGGCCTCCATGCTCAGAGCCCAAGGAAATAGGGGCTGGGTAAGCCCTGGGCAAGCAGATCTTTATGTTTCCCAGGTGCTTACAATGAGCAGACTGAACTGAGTACAATAGATCCAATACTTAGCTAATAATCTGGCTTGGTTTGTGCAAACATAAATAATAAAGAATAACTCCAAAATTTATTTTTAATATCTGGATTGACAAGAACTCTTAGTCTAGAATTAATGTTACTATCTGATTGATACTTAGTTAAAACGCAGAGGAGAAAATATTGATTGCATGAAACATTTCTCGGGAATATAAACACAAAACCACTTTAGGAAATTGATATGAGGAAAATTGCCTGTCTTGGGAGATAGCTAAATTAGCAAAATGCTACCCATCCAAATATAAAGATCTGAGTTGATATCCCCAAACTCACATATAAAAATATCTGGATTTAGCAATGTGTGCTTGTAACCCTAATTGGTTATTAATGAGGAGAGATTATTTAAAATACCAGCCTAGCCAAAACCTAGCTAACTACTCAATGCTAGTATAGTCATGGTTACTGGAGGAGAATTTATAACCAGCATAATCCCTAAGAACAATCATTAAAAAATAACTGCCTTTATACCCACAAATGAGTGGATCCTTCATTTATCATCAAATAAACTTCTCTTTGAAATAGATGGAGCCCATAACAAAAAAACACAACCAATCAAAATGCAGAGTTGTAGCGCCCAGTCCCAGTGGGTACATCTACAAAGCATTCCCCTATCTGGGTCTGCATCAAAAGGCAAAGTATCCAGGGAACGCTGGTGGATGGGAGGAGAAGCCCCTATGTGCAGGTTACTGGAGTATTAACAGTAAGTCAGAAGAGTCAGGAATGGAAGACAGGAATTATAATAAAAAGTTTGCCTACCTGAGACCTAGCCTACCCTAGCCACTGAGGCCTATGGTACAGAATGATTCTGTGGGTACAGGGACATCAAAGAGGAAAGGAGATGGACTTGAAAGAAAGTCTGAAAATGATGGCCCCAAGATAGTGCTTTTGTTGGTAAAAACTTTCAAAGTAAAGTTGTTTGAATACTCTCACTTTCTGAAGGAAGTCATCCATTAGATGAATAAATGAATGCATATTAATTTTTAGGAAAATTTGACTACTCCAATACAATTAGCAAGCATTTCCAGGTCTCTGGCACAGAACCTAATCACATTCAAAACATGTGATGATAGCCTACTTGTTATATCTTCCACATAATTTTTGTGGTAAGGCCATATAAATCTAAGGGTATTTTGCCAGGCATGCATGCCAATAATTTGATTTGGAACAAAATAATGATTATATGGCGGCCTCTTTGAGGCCATTACCTTGCATGGGTGAGGATCCACCCCATAAGTTTCCAATGTATGAGCTTTCAGGAGTAAGTTGAATTCAGCAATCGCTGGGCTCTGACCTCTAAAATGACACACGCACACACATTTTAGAAATTAGAGAATTCAAGTAACATACAATCAATAAAAACTAGTCATCCTGTTAATCAATTGAATATTATTTTCTGTTTAATATAGAATAAAAATTCTTAAGTCAATAGAACCAGGTACATCCACCAGTATTTCTTACCGTGTAGAGCCCTTTGAGAAGGTCACATTTTGTAGTTAATTGTACAAAAAAATACTGCTGTATAATATCAGCACTCTAGTGAGTACGTAGTCATTTAATATTATCAAATTACCAGTAAGGATGTCCTCACAAATTACATTTAATACAAAAGAAAACTCTGGATCTCTTCTTTAAAAATTCCCCAGGGCCGGGCGGTGGTGGCGCACGCCTTTAATCCCAGCACTCGGGAGGCAGAGGCAGAGGCAGGCGGATCTCTGTGAGTTCGAGACCAGCCTGGTCTACAAGAGCTAGTTCCAGGACAGGCTCGAAAACCACAGAGAAACCCTGTCTCGAAAAACCAAAAAAAAAGCTTCCGGTCGCAGGCGCTTCTGGAGCCGCCGATTACCGTCCAGCCATGGCCAAGTCCAAGAACCACACCACACACAACCAGTCCCGGAAATGGCACAGAAACGGCATCAAGAAACCCCGGTCACAAAGATACGAATCTCTCAAGGGGGTTGACCCCAAGTTCCTGAGGAACATGCGCTTTGCCAAGAAGCACAACAAGAAAGGCCTGAAGAAGATGCAGGCAAATAATGAGCGCACGTGCGGAGGCCATCAAGGCCCTGGTGAAGCCCCAGGTGGTGAAGCCCAAGGTGCCAAAGGGCCCCACCCGCAAACTCACCCGTCTGGCTTTAATTGCTCACCCCAAGCTTGGGAAGCGGATTAGAAGCTACATGGCCAGTGGTCGTAGGCTCCAAAAAACAAAGCCCAAGGTTCAAGACAAGGCAGAGGCCTCAGCTGCAGCTCAGGCTCCCAAAGGTGCCCAGGCCCCTGTGAAGGCCCCATAAAAAAGGTCGCAGTCTGCCAGTGTGAAGACAGATGGACTGGTGTGAATACCTACACAGTATTTACAGATGTTCAGGACCTTATGCTGTTTTTACAAATAAACTTGAGGCAAGTTCTGTTAAAAAAAAAAAAAAAAAAGATTCCCCAGGATGAATGGTATTTCTTGTCCAGACCAGAAAGAGGGCAATCTTATTCCCCTAACAACAATCCTAAACAGAACCTTCTGGGTACAAAAAATTAATAAGTAATTCTACAAAAAGTCCTGGATTATCAGAGGAAATCTCAAATATTAGATTAGTTCAAGAACTGTACTCAATGTTGGTAAACAAGCTGCAGGGTAAAGGGGGTTAACAGACACCGTTTCATGAAGGACTGACTTGTACATGAGATAATAAAATATTTCAAAGATCCTACTTTGATTAATATGAACATCTCACATGTACAAAAATCTAAACCATTCCTGGTTAAGAAGGGTATGCTATGGAAAACCAGAATGTCATTTTATATTTTAATTACAAAATTATATTGTGCCATTAAATCTAACTACACTCAAACTCTACACATAGGATTGTCACTCAATCCCTTCAAAAGACTAAAGGGTTCATTAAATTAAAATGGTGCCCATAGGAATCATTTCCTCCTTTTCTCTTATTGCACTGAAGTTTTGCTTCAGTATATCTGCAGGGCATCTTCATCATAATCAGTGTTGTGTTGGCTCTTCAGTCCATCTTCTCTTCCCTTGATCTCTCTGTCTCGGTCTCTCTAGCACACACACTTCTACTTGCTTTAGGAGAAAACTAATGAAGCTGTGATATCCCAAAGGCTACTAAACATCAATCTATTCTCACAGCCTTCAATGCAAAATGTCAGCCTTAGTAATTTAGACAGGACTCATGGCGCACCCAGTTCAAAGCCAATGTGTCCCTTTACCTCCTAAAGTTTCAGAACTGCCTCTGCGTGGACTCATACTTTTGTCTTAGTCAAAAGGCTCTCACTCCACTACAGACTGGTTAGAACTCTTCTGCTGTATAGAGATGGCCACTTTCATGATGATGAAATGGTCAATGCACTTTTATTTCTTTAATTTTAAAATTATTTATTATACATATGTGACTGTTTTGCTTGCGTTTATGTCTGTGTAGCACATGCACACTTGGTGCTCTGGGAGAAAAGCAGGGTATTAGATACTATGGATCTGGAGTGACAGATAGTTGTGAGCTGCCGTGTGGGTGCTGAAAATTGAACCTGGGTTTTCTGGAAGAGCCACAAGTGCTCTTAACCATGACTGAGCCATCTCTCCAACTTCTATTAGTACATCTTAAAAGCCATATATTATGCTTTTGTAAAATCTAAGTTGTCTTTAAGGTCCATCTTTCTTTTTCTAGTCTATGTAACAAAGATTACAGTTCAGTTCACACTTTACATATTCATTTTCTATATGCTTGTCCTTAGAATGGTCAGTTGAGAGATGGAACCTTTTAGAGATGTGACCAAGTGCAAAAGTCAGTAAGAATGGTGCCTTCTAAAGGGGTATTTTAGTTCTGTTACATCCCAGTTAATATCTCATTGAGAGATAGGTATTACAGAGTGACACAGAACTGGGATATGATTCAGTGTATACAGTACTGTTGTAAGATTGAGGACGTGAGTTTGGATTCACAGGACCCATGTAAGAGACAGACATAATAGTGCGCATCTGTTGCAACACAGGAGGTAGAGACAGCAGAACCCCTGGAAAATCTCACAGGCCAGCTAGCACATTGTACATAGCAGGGAAAAACAAGACTCTGCCTACAATAAGAAGGAAGCCAAATAGAGACACCTGATGTTGTCTCTGCACCAGTTTGCAGCTCTGCAAGCATGCATCTATACTCACACAAAGTAATAAGGGAGGGAGGGGGGAGGAGAGAGAGTGAGTAATAGAGATGAAGCAAGCTTACTTAGCCCCTGAATGGTTTGCCTCTTGCTATGGTCTTTGCCCTCCCACATCTGAAACGTTGCAATACAGCCAGAGCTAAACAAATGATCATGCCATGCTCTGGAATCTATAATAATGGGAACTAAATGAATATATTTCTAAATATAGTACCCAGCCTCTAGTGTTTTGTGGTAACAAGAGAAAGGAAATAGACTAAAATGAAAGGTGACTAATTTTCCCTTATCTAAGAAGTATTTTTGTAACTAATACTTTCTATGGCAAATATTCTCTATAGGCATCCTTTCTATGCCTCATGGATATCTATTCTGAACACCAAACTTAATACCAGGTGACAGCAGAGTTCCAGATCTGACCAACTCCAGAAGACTTACAATTAAACTCACAGATCTCTGCTAAACAGAGGTTGCTATCCAGGGTATGAAAAGGCAAGTTGCAACATGGGAGAAATAGATCAGCAATGAGGACAACCAAATAGTATCTAGAATACTTTTAAAACTCCTAATAATTAAAAAACAGCATTTAAAAAATACAGGTAACCAAAAAATGGACAAAAGTCTTATACACATAACAAGTAGGCAGCATGAATAATCATCAAGGATGCAGAAATATGTTCAACCTCTTTACTAGCAAAATATAACTTAAAAGTATAAAAAACCCTTAACATATCTGGATATGATAAAGCTAAAAAGCCTAACAAAGCCTAGCAACAGAGAGAGTGCACAACAAAACCAGGCATCCTATTACGATGAGAAAGAGCAAGTTAGTATAATTAATATGGAAAGGAAAGCTCTGTCACTATCTACTAAAATTTAGTTTGTTTATGATAAATTACAGCAATTCTACTCATAGTAATACTTTCAACATAATCTTAATTATTATGCCAAGAAATATATATACGATAGTGATTTTTTAATCTAAAAAAGCAATGTGACTGTACACCTAACAACAGTAGTATGGATATAATAATAATAATAATACTGAACAACCATAAGAATAAATAAAAGCAATGATACATAGAAAATGGGTTAATATCACAAGTGTAAAGAACCAAAGAAACTAGACATGCTATTAAGTAATGAATGCCTAAGTTTAAAAGGGGAGAACAGTGAAGATAAAACTGACAGTATTAAAATACTATGTGCCATAGTATCAGGCCTTAAGTTTAAATCTAGTATATTTTCTGTTGAGTTTTATATAGTTATCCTGGTGACTTTTATATCAACTTGACACAAGCTAGGGTCATTAAAGAGGAGGGAGCTTCAATTAAGAAAATGTGTCCTGGGCTTTAGGTAAACCTGTTGGGTATTTTCTTTTTAAATTTGTGATTGTTATGGGAGGGTTCAGTCCACTCTAGGTGGGCTTGTGGTCCTGAGTTCTATAAGAAAACAGGCTGCACAAGCAACACAGTACAAACCAGGAAGTAGCACTCCTCCATGGCTTCTGTGTCAGCTCCTGTCTTTAGGTTCTGCTCTGTTTGAGTTCCTGTCCTGGCTTCATTTGACGATGAGGCATAAGTCAAATAACCCTTTGTTCCCCAGCTTACTCTTGATCATGGTGTTTCATTACAGCAATAGTAATCCTAACTAGGACAATAGTGAAGTATGTGGATCTAGTTTTATTTTTTTGCATGATGATAATTGCTTTTCCCAACACAGGTTGATAAGACAATGCATTTTTACTACCATGTGTTTTGGGCTCTTTGCTGAATATCATTGGCTGTAAGTGCATCAAATTATTTTGGGGCTTCCTGATTTGGTTCATTGTTTTTGTGGCTGTTTTATGAGGGTATCATGTTTTGTATATTCCTTAATCAGGGAGTGGCATGTTCTCAACTTTCATGTTGCCCAACTGTTCTGATTATTTAGGGTCTTTTGTTGTTTTCACATGAGGTTTAGGCTCAGTTTTTTCCATTTTCTTGCTTTTAGGTTTATCATTTCCTCAATTATTACCCCTGAAAATGACAGAAACTGGAAAACCTATGGAGGGGAAGTGTCAGTTAGGATGTTTAATACAGGAAAGCACAAGATTATCTTTAAAATATAAATCTTCATGTCAATATTGCTTGGTTGGGCTTGTCTGCATATTTCTGCTAAGTGAGCATCTGAATAAATTAGTTGACAAATTTATATACAAAGAAAGACTCAGTGCAGGTGTCAGAGATGGCAAGAGGATAGAGCTATAGAAGCTAAGGCAGAAATTAAATAAACTGAGCTCCTGAGACTCCTAAATTATTAAGGAACAAGTCATTTAATAATTTGTTTTCATAGTAAGTAATTACATTCTGTTCCTTTAGTCTCCCACTGGACATTAGTTTCTGGAACAACTTTGAATATGGCAACAGAAAATAAAAATCATCTGCAAGATGAAGCTTTTCTAAAGAGGCATTGAAAAAAATCAAAGATTAGCTGCATTTCTTTTTTAGGAGACAGCAATTCTAACATATAATTCTCTTAAGATTCAACTAAATTTGATGAGGTTGGATAATTATGTATTTAGCTGTACTTCCTGTCCTATATTTAAGTCCTATATACATGTCCTGACTACTTTAGCTAACAAAGAACAGTCTCTTTCATATTGGTCTTCTTTGAGTACACCTTCACAAACAGTAGAAAACCTACAGCTCCCAGGAATAAATGGTTATTAGTCACTACTAACTTAAAATGAGGTATCGACTATTGCTGGCTATATTTGAGCTGATTATAAAGTACAAGCAGAGAAGGGATGGGCTTGGCTCTGCCTGACCCATTTGGATACAGAAACTTCATAATTAAATTCAGGGAGAGAAAACCAATAACACATTCTCATTCTGAGCAGTGGGATTATCTATATTGAGTTAGACATCGCTATAACTTGGTCGGGACTTTAGTTATATTACATTGCTGCAATTTTAAAGTTTCCTCACATTTGGCTTCAAATATTTGAGCATTTCTTTTAATATTTGTCTTTTAATATATGCTGGATCTTAATTTAAGAGGCTCCAGAGAGTATATTATTTACAGCTTGGTTGTAGAATTTGACGTTAATAGGAAACCTCATGTGCCCTTCAGATCCATTACTGGCCCTCTGAGCACTGTAAAATCTTATTCTTCCCCATTTCCCTGACTCACCATGGGCAAGATGTGCCCTGCCCTGGCTGGTGTTTGTGGTATCTCACAGGGGAATCATTCAGTTGTCCTGCAGATTGGAGGTTTGGCTATTTGTTCGTATATTTGTGGCAAGCTTTTCTTCTACCATTACTCATTCTTAGAGGAGTATGAAAATAACAACAATAGCAATAGCAAACAACACCAGCTATCCCATTCTGCTTCATATGACAGGCTAGAATTTAATTAATTTATCTTTCTTAGATCTCAAACGAAATAAAATAATATGACTTTGATGTTTACTTCATTGTTTAGAGTTAGAGAGATCAATGTGGCATATCTTTAAGAACCTGAACAGGGAAGGAAAGCCTCCAGCCTGCCACTTCTAATATTTGACTGAGACAGAGATGGTATATATTGAAATTACCTGTCTGTATGCCCCGTTTTAGAAAAAATATGGCAAATATGGGCAGATAGTCTGGTAGAAGAAGATATGAAGGCAAACTGAGGCCATGCAGGACCAAGGCCTTGGGAAAGCATCATTGGAAAATGTTACAGCAGAAGTCCTGGTCTTCTGACTCTTAAAATCTTTATATCTCTTTTTGGGATCATTTTTGACAGAAAAGTTTGGGGTTATTTTATAGGTGTATAAATTGGGGCATGACACACTGTGGTCAATTTTGATTAATTGTGGTTTTCTATGATTATTTCCATTTTCTGCAAAGAGAAGCTTCTTCATGAAGGCTAAGAGCTACACTGATCTGTGGGTACAAGAATACGTATTTAGAATACAGTTAAAATTGTCTTGGTTTAGGAGAGTGGCAGTGAGATTCTGCTCTAGGTTCCATGTTCTCAGCCACTGGTAGTCTACAGTACCAGAAATGAATTCCATCTTATTGAACTCCATGGCTTCTTCTTTCCTACATGGATTTTTTTTAGTTTTGTGATTTCTCTTTTTATCACTTTTTGGCCTTAATTCACAAGCCAATGAATTCCTACTAATATAGTCCTTTCTTACACCTATGTCCCATCATAAGGTACTATCTGTTTACTTGCAGTTTTTGTGCTTCAGGTTGAGGTCTTACATGCATTTGAACATTATTTTTGTGTAGTATGATAGATAATAGATTTAATTTCATTTTTCTATGTGTGAACTACTTGTACTAGCACACTGTCTTCTCTCCAATGTGTATTTTTGTCATCTTTGTCAAATGTCAGATGGTTATAGTTACATTCATTCATGTTTGTGTCTTCTGCTTTGTTCCACTGATCTAAATATCTGTTTTGTTGTGTATTTACTATTACCATACTTGGTATGGTACTTTATAAATTACTATACTATGTGACATAGTTTGAAATATTACACATTTTAATCACTACAGTATTGCCCTTTCTCCTCAGGGTTGTTTGTCCTCTCCAGGGTCACTGATTGTTTCATATGAATTTTAGTACTCTTTTGCTATTTCTGTAAAGAATATCTTGTGCAATTTTGATTGGAATTGCATTTAATCTGTTAATTATTGGTAGAATGGTCATTTTCACAGTACCAACACATGAGCATGGACTGTCTGTAAAATTCTAATGCCTTCCCCAATAAATTTTTTTCAGAGATTCAAGTTTTAATTATAGAGGTTTTTTATCAACTTGGTGAGGTTTTTTTCTTAGATATTTTATTTTGTTTGAGCAATTGGGAATGTGAGTCTGTCTATGATCTCCTTCTCATTGTATTTGTTGTCAGTATATAGAGATGCTACAGATGACTGTTTCAGTTATTGTTGAAAACATCTCATTGTGTGTAAAAAAGATTTGTATTTCATCCTAATATGTGGTAAACTATAGAGGATCTTCTGTGAACTACTGAGTAGACGCTGCACTCTCTGGTATTTGAGAACAAGTTCTGTAGATACTGCTTAGGTCCATTTGATATATGGTTTCATTTAATTTCATGTTTCTTTTAATTTTTTTCTAGATCTCTTGTCTTTTGGAGAGAATGGGATACTAAAGCCACCCACTATTGTAGTTAATGGGTGCCTTTAATTTCAGTAGTATGTTTTTTCTTGTACATTAGGTTGTTACATATATGTTAGGGTTGCAATGTCCTCTTGATTAATTTGATTAATTGTTCCCTTAATTATAATGAAGCATTCCACTTTTTTTCTTTCTTCTTCAACTCTTACAGTTTTTCTGGCACAGGATTTTAGGTCACTGTATAAGTTATCTTTCTCCTGCTGTGGTAAAACATTTTGACTGAGGCAACTTAGAGAAGAAAGGCTTTATTTGGGCTGATGTTTCCAGAGGAATAAGGGTTCACCACTGTCACATTGGGGGACAGCAGACATAGCAACTGGAACCATGTCTGTCTTCCAAACAGGAAGCAGAGAGAGAAAGAGTAAAAAATGGAAACAACACTAATTTTCTAAATTCTCAAAGTCCAATCCCAGTTAGATACTTTCTCTAACAAGGCCACACCTCTTAAACATTCCCAAACAGTGCCAACAACTGGGACTCATGTCTTCAGATATATAAGCCTATGAGGACATTCCCATTTAAACAACCACAACTGGCATCTGTGGCCTTTTAGTCCTGACTCTTAGGGCTCATTGCCACTGTAATACCTGAATGACTACTTTCTTCCTAGAACTGCCAAACATTGGAGTAATGTGTGGGCATTAGTGTCAGGTAATCATGGATCATGTTATGACATCAATGTTAACTAATAAGAAACATTTTTTTATCCTTTTCAAGATCACCTTCTTTGTCCTTCACAGGCACACAAAGAGTGTCTGTCTCCTAAAATTTGGAAGGATGGGGCAGAACAGCTTTCAGAAGCCTATTTGCTTTATATTTTGGCAACTTGGAAATGCTCAGAAATGTTTGTCACTATAATGTTCACCAAGAATTTAAAGCCCTACAAAGTCTAGCCACAGAAGATCCACCATTTCTATCAATCCATGCAAGGAACACAGTTTACTCATTAATAACTCTTACCATTTGGTTCCTAACAAGAGTAATTGTCTATACTATGGTTGTATCAACTGGAATACTGTGAGTCATTGTTCTAAATAGTGCATTTATTTCCAAAATATAGAAAGAACAATGAATATTTTGTATTTATTTTCAACACATTTTTTTAACAGAAAGTTCTCTTAAGGTAATCCATAGAACTAAGAAAATGTACAGTTTTGAGGTAATATATTTGAGTCAAAATACACACCTTTTCTAACTTCTCACTTCTCATAGGCACTATCTTGGAAAAGTCTTACAATAATTGAGATACTAAGTCATACTTTGCAGGGCCCAGAAACATTTCTCTGCAACCCAAGACTGCCTACTCACACTTCAAATCATATGCCTTCACATGAGTCCAACTTTCTATATAGTGAGAATGCTTTTTTATCTCTACAGTTTCACACATATTACCTGAGTTCATTGTTATGAATTTCCATGATTTTTCTTTCCAACTTCTGTGACTGCTTGGGGAAAATCTCAAACTCACTGATATAATTCTCAGGATGCTCATCAGGATAATAATCACCAAACTCAGCTATAACCATCAAAAATTGGAGAAAAAGAGAGAAATCATAAACAATACAATAAGGATACATATACACTGTCATTTACCATCCAAAATAAGAATATAGACTGAGTTTATCCAATATAATGCATTTCTACTCATGGGGAGAACACCAGTCTCATTTTCTAGAGACATATTCATGTTCACATCTGACTATGTGAATGTGGGTACCTGTTAGGTCTTTTTACACCTCTTTTTCTTGTCCTAAAACAATTTAAAACATTGTTGTTTTTCATTAAAGCACTATTGATATATAGGGTGCTGAACAATTTTACTGTTTCGGATTTTCCAGATTTGTAGGCCCTTGAAGTCACTAAATGTTCATAGCAAAATTATTGTTATCATCAATAATAACACCCTCCAGAGCTAGTCAAAGAATATACATTTTCAATTATGTAAAAGAAATACATTTAAGAAATCTGTTGTGCTACATACTGAGTATACTTAGTAAAAATATATGCTATTTTTTTAAAATAGCTAGAATAGGCCTGGAGTGTTCACACAAAAATTACATACAAAGTAGAGATATTATATATACACATATACTTATATATACAAACATATATATTGAGTTTAGAAACAATAAAATGCAAACATGCAAAACACCATGATGTATGCTATCAATATATACAAGGTTTTGTGGTACATGTTTTTCAGCTCTTTGAGGAATCTCCATACTGATATAATGGCTGCAGCAGTTTGCACTCCCACTAGCAATAAATAAATGTCCCCCCCCCCAGCATTTTTCATCATTACTGTGTTTGAATCATAGCCATTCCATCCATGGTAAGATGATATCTCAAAGTACTTTTTATTTATATTTCCCCAACAGATAAGGATAAGAGCTCCCTCTGGTGACTCTAAAGTTCAATCAAAATTGAAAACAAGAATCAAAGCCTGAGAGAAAAAAAAAAAAAGAATCAAAGCCTGGTTCATCAGACACTGTTACCAGCTTTTTTCATTTCATCTTCTGCAAACTCTGTATTTTGTTCCATGCTACATTTTAGGATTGAGTTATTTTTCTTTATGTTTATTTTTTCAGTTCCTTAGGTAGTGTAGATACTGTTATTAGCATAGCTGTTAGACATTTTTTCCTATTCTGTATGTTACCTCTGCATTCAAATAATAATGTCCTTTGCTATAGAGAGAATATTTAGTTTGAAGAGTTTTCCTGTGTCTCTAAGTTCAAATATATACTGTGCTTTCTTCTCTCTCAGAATCAAGAGACCAGATCTCCCTCCCTCCCTCCCTCCCTCCCTCCCTCCCTCCCTCCCTCCCTCCCTCCCTCCCTTCCTCCCTCCCTCCATCTCTCCCTCCCTTCAATTATTTTTCGTTTTTTTTTTTATTTTTTGTTTTTTTTAAAAGATAGGTCTCTGTCTAACCTTGGGTATCCTGGAACTCCCTCGTAGAGTGGAATGGCCTTAAACTCAGAGAGATCCACTTGCCTCTGTCTCCTGAGTGTTGGGATTAGTGTGCACCACTACCACTCAGCTCATGATCTGGTCTTTTAAAAAATATTTCTCACAAAATGACAGGAAGAAAGAAAAAGAAAAAGCCTAGATCCTTCATAAGCTGTTGTTGAGACTCAAGAAAGCTACCTCCCAGGGAAATTTTTGTCTGTGCTATTTTTATTACTATGGCTCTGTAGTACAGTTTGAGGTCAGGGATGGTGATACCTCCAACAATTCTTTTATTGCGCAGGATATCAGTTATCCTGTCTCCATCCTTTTTTTAAGTATAGGAACTTAGTGCCATGAAGTTGCCTCTTAGTATTGCTGTCATTGTTTCATAAATTATGGTATGCTGCATTTTGTTTTTATTCACTTGTAAAATATTTCATTTCTGTCTTGACCTGTTTTTACATTGTTCATTTGCTGTAAATTTGTAAGTTTTTGTTGTTGATGATATCCATCCTTATTAATGGTGGTCAAATAGGATACAAGGTGTTATTCAAATTTTTTTGTATCTTTTTAGACTTGGTTTGTGTCCAAGTATGTGGTCAGTTTTGGAGAACATCCCATGAGCTTCCGATAAGAAGGATGTTCTTTTGTGTTTAGGTGAAATGTTCTATAAATATTTCTTAGGTCCATTTGCTTATAACATCAGTTAGGTCCAGCATATTTCTGTTTAGTTTTTGTCTAGATGATCTGTATATTGGTGAAAGTGAAATATTGAAGTTACCCACTACCACTTTATAAGGGTCAATTTAAGCTGTAGTAGTGTTTCTTTTATGAAACCTGGGTGCTCTTGTGTTTGTTGTATAGATGTTAAGAACTGCAATATTGTGATGGAGAATTTTTCTTTTGGTGAATATTCAATGCTTTTCTCTATCTCCTTGGTAGTTTTTGTTTGAAGTCTATTTCGTTGGATATTAAAAGAGCTACACTGGCTTGTCTTATGTCAATTTTCTTGGAGTATCTTTTTTCTATCCTTTTAACTTGAGGTAATGTCCATCTTTAATGTTAATGTGTGTTTCCTAGATACAGCAGAAGAATGGATCCTGTTTTCTAATCCTCTGTATTTGTTAGTGTATATCTTTTGATTGGATAATTGTGGCCATTGATGTAGAGAGTTATCAATGAGCAGCATTGGTTGGTTCTCATTATTTGTTTTTGTGGTGTCCCCCCCCCTCTTTTGTCCAGTTTATTTAGTGTTCTGTGTACTTCTTTTGCTTTTGTAGGCATCTCTTTCTTTAGGTTAGAATGTTTTCTTCTATGATTTTATTAATTTTTTCTGGGTCTTTGAGATGGGCTTCTCTTTCCTCAATTCCTATCATTCTTAGATTTCTATTATTTTTAGATTTGATGTTTTCATAGTATCTGAGAATTCCTGGATGTTTTATGCCACGAGCTTTTTAGATCTTTGATGAAATATTTAGATCTTTGACATTTTCTTTGACTGGTGTATCCATTTCTTTTACTATATTTTTAAATTCCTGAGCTTCTTTCTTTCATATCTTGTATTTTATTAGTGGAACTTGCCTCTGTAGTTCTTGTTTGAATTCCTAAATTTTTTCTTTACAGAATTCCCTCAGTTTAGATTTTCTTTATTGATTTTATCTCTATAATCAGGTCCTAAATAACTAATTTAATTATCTCTCATTGTTTACTTGTGTTTGGCTACATTTCTTTTAGAGGATTAGGAAGAATTTTCTCTTTAAGTTTATCTTTAACATATTCATAAAGGCAATTTTGAAGTCCCTTTCTTTTACTTCAGATATATTGCTTTTCTCAGGGCCTACTGTAGTAAGGTTGCTGGGCTCTACTGGTGAAACGTTGTTCTGATAGTCATTGACTATGTTTTTATACTGGCATCTGGACATTAGGATTTGGGATGATTATAATACCAGTTTCTGATGTCTAGTCTTATCTTTGCGAGGTGGGCATATTGTTCTTTGGTTTCTGTTGCTGTTGTTAGTTGGTAGAAAATTGTAGTAGCTATGTGTTACTTGGTAGGGAATGCTTTTCAGATTTTGCCAGATTTGGCTACTGGAGGTTTTGGTTAGAATGTGTTTGTTGGTATAGGAAGTTGACACTTAGGGATAGGAATGGGCTAGAAAGGGAGCCAAAGATGTCCACAGGAAGGAGAAAGGCAAGGTATGCCACCAGGATCTGTTTAGTTCCTTGAGAATGGGAGCAGAGAGGGAGAAGAGGCCACAGTATGTGGTGTGCTACTGATCTGGGGATGAGACTGGGTACTGGTTTTGTAGAAGATGTGGAAGTGGGGAAGATATGAGGATCACATACCTGCTTCTGTGATGACCTGCACCTTCTCTGGTTGGTATGGCTAGCAGGTTCCCATAGAATGCCTATGGGAATTGGTGACTGAGACAAAGGGTTGGGGTGGTGAGGAAGTCTGTAGGAAAAGATCTGTATCAAGTAACCACATCTTATGTTGAGGTCCTCAATCCATATGGAGTTTAGTTTTGTGCAGAGTGAAAGATATACATTTAGTTTTCTTCATCTACATGTAGCTATCAAGTTTCATAAGCACTATTTTTAAATAATGCATTATTTTCTTTATTATGTACCTTTTAACTCTATAAAAAAGAAATCAGCTGTCTAAAGGTATGTGAACATGTGTCTGGATTCTTAATTTTATTCCATTGATCAATGTGTCTGTTTTTATTCCATTAACATGGAGCCTGTATTACTGTAACCATGCAGTATAATTAAAAACCAGGAATGGTGGTAACCAAGTTTTTATTTTCAGTGTTGTTTTAGCTCACTTGAGAATTTTGGGTTTTCATGTGAAATTCAAAATTTAAAGAAAAAATAGTTTGTGAAAAATTGTGTTTACATTTTGATGGGAATGGTTGTTGGAATCTTGCTACAGATGGCAAACTATACATTGCTTTTGATAGGATGGTCATTTTCAAAATGCTAATCCTAGCAATCTATGAACATAAGCGACTTCATCTTCGCGTATCTTCTTCAATTTATTTGTGTCTCTATTAGAGAAACCTTTCACCTCTTTTGTTAGGTTTATTCAAAGGTATTTTATTTTTTTATTCATCCCATTGTGAATAGTATTGCTTTCCTTATATCATTCTTTGTCTGTTTTTTGTTTGTCTATAGGAAGGTTACTGATTTTTTTTGTCTCAATATTGCAATCTGCTACTTTGTAGAATGTATTTGTGAGCTGTAGAAACTTTCTGGTGGAATCCTTGTGATCTTTTCTACATAAAATCATATCATTTGTAAATAAGGATACTTTGATTCAATTTTTCCTATTTTTATACTCTTCGCTTGTATTTCTTCATTTGTTTTATTACTTTAGCTAGGACGTTAATAACATATTGAACAGAAATAGAACCAATAGATATCTTTGTTTGTTTCTGGTTTTAGTGGAAATGGTTTGGCTTTTTCTCCAGTTAGAATGACGTTTGCCCTCAGGTTGTTGTAAATTGCCTTCATATATTAAAATGCATCTCCTTTCTTATTTTCACCACGACTTTCATCATGAAGAGATATTGGTTTCTGTTAAAGGCTTTTTCTGCATCTAATGAGATGGCATTTAGTATATTTATTTGTTGGAATGTTTTAAAAATTATTTAGTATGTTGAACTATTCCTGCAACTCTTGGATGAAGCTAACTTGACCATGGTGGATAATCTTTCTGATATGTTCTTGAATTTAGTTTGGTAGAGTTTTATCAAGAATTTTGATGCTATGCTGATCAGAGATATTGGCCTATAATCTTCCCTTTTATTGAGTCTTTGCCTGGGTTAGGTATCAGGACAATACTGACTTTATAAAAAAGAATTTGAAAGTGTTCCTTCAAGTTTCTATTTTTCAGAAAATTTTTAGTATTATTGCTAGTTTTCTTTTGAATTTGTGCTATCCTACTCTTTAATATATATCCAATAGACTCTGTTACTACAGAGATGCTTACTCATTATGTATATTGCTCCCTTATTCACAATTTTCAGGAAATGGAAATAGCCTAGATCTCCATCAACTAATAAATGAATAAAGGAAATGTTTCACATACATAATAGAAGATTATTCAAGCTGCTAAGAAAATTAAATTTGCACATAAATGGATGGAATTGGGAACAGTTATTTTGAGTATGACAATCAAAACTCAGAAAGGAAAACATTGCATGTTTTCTCTTACATATGGAAGTTAGCCTTAAAATTTTAAATACATGTGCTTCATTTGTAATACCCATAGAAGTTAGGCAAATAATAAGAAGCCCATCTGGAGGAGGGTATTTTTCAAGATAGATAAAATAAAATTAATGTTACAAAGGGGCAAAGGGCAAAGATGAAACAGGAAAGATTAAATAGGGTTAGGGTGGGAAGGGAGGGTAGAGAGGTCTTGGGGAAGAAAAATTGACAGTAAAATCATTAGGATTTACCATATAATAAGTTAGATTACAACTAGGTACCATGTGCTATTAAATATACCTCCCAGTACTAGGAATGAGTTGCCTCTTTTTGAGTTATTGGCCAGCAAGGTTTCAAAGACCTCTCGCCAGACATTACAAGCTATTTCCAGTGCTATTGGCTACCCTCCAGAAGTGGACAGTAAGAACCCATTGCTGAAGATGTCATGTACTTGAGTTATAGAACATGAAGAAATCTAGTTGGTAATCTATTGGAAGTTTCATTTCTACTGACTATCTTTCTTTTTTAAATTGTTTTTATTGAGCTATACATTTTTCTCTGCTCCCCTCTTTTCCTCCTTTCTCCCCTTCTCCCCTGTTCCATGACCTCCATGTTCTTAATTTAATCTGAAGATCTTGTTTTTTTCTCCTTCCTATGTAAATTCGTGTATGTCTCTCTTAGGGTCTTCTTTGTTCTGTTTTCATAGTGCTGGAGTTTGTCACAAATGCTGCTGGAGGAGACAATCACTAATATCATCATGTTCTGAACTCTATAAGCCTATATATAATAACCTTCCTGGCAAGATATGCCAAATGATGCAATAGTAGTATAAATGTAATGATGTCTCTCTCTCTCTCTCTCTCTCTCTCTCTCTCTCTCTCTCTCTCTCTCTCTCTCTCTTAGGATTTAAGGGCCACTCCATAAAGGTAAATCTCTATTGTTGAAGACACTATGCACTTCAGAAACAGGGACCAAAGGCTTCTGATTTGGAACTGACTTGAAAGTTTCCTTTTTGAGGATTAGCTTTAATGCCACCATAAGGCATTGTAATTTTCCAAAGGAGCACTGCAATCATCAGACCTATCTAACTACGATACCTATTAACCACAAAAATGATGAACATAGTGAAATAACTCTAAGGGTGCAGCAGTGAGTTGTAAGCATACCTTGGTGATAACCAACAGCTTTCTAATTGGACTTAAGGCCTGCTCAATAAGAAAAAATGAATGCTTTGTGCTGGAAACTTACCAACTACGTAGGGACAGTGAAGCCATGGATTTTGGAGGAGAACCCACAATTGCTAATTTACGAAGTCAGCATAATCCCTAACTCCATTCTAAACATTTTTCCTTATACCCACAGGAAGTTTAGTCTTCATATCTCTCATCATGTAAACTTCTTTTGGCAACAGACAGAGCTGATTCAGAAAACCAAAACCAACCAAAATCATGAGTTGTAGAAGCTGGTGCTAATAGGTGTAGCTACAAAACAATCCCTTTACCCAAGGCTCAAGTAATATTCTAGAAGAGGTGGTGGTAAGATTATAAGAGCCAGAGGATTAGGGTTTTCCCCTAAGACTTTGTCTTCTCAGATTGTTAGAAGCTATTCTCATGAGTTCTCACCAGAATGACTGCCTAAACATTGCTAAATAAGAACACCAGCAATAGACGTGGACAGGGAAAGCTCAAGAGACCTAAACCCTACACAAAAGTATTACAGGCAACTAAGAAATGCTGAATATGGGATAAATACTTATTCTCTGGAAAAGCACACTATTTGTTCATCTAATATCAAATGCCTAGTCATGTACTATATCAAATGAAATATCAAATATAGTATAATATTAAATATCATTATACAAACTCAGCAGGTCATATATACATATACATACATATACTATACATAATATATATGTAAAAGTAATTACAGAAAAAAAAGAGTTCATGAATTTGAAAATGGTCAAGGTTGAGTATTTGGGAAAATTTGGACAAAGGAAAGGCAAGTTGGAAATGATATAATTATATTATAATCTCAAAAGCAGAAAAACAATTAAAAACTGAGAAACCTATCTTTAAAATCATACCTACTCAAAGGCAAAATGTTTTTTTAAACCAGCATTAAAACAAAAGATTAGAAGCATCTATACTCCAAGTCTAGTGAGTGCATTCAGTCTTCCCGACACACTAGTATTATGTTCATCCCTAAAAAGAACATCTACCTCTTATGGTCCGTAATGTACTGTTCATAGTTGTTATAAAATTTCCTGTGTAGATAGACTTATAACTACCCCATGTTATACAGGAAAACACTAAAGCTTAAAGAACTAAAGTAATTCAAGTTTGACAAAATAACTAGGAAAAGGGGAGGATTCATCAAACAGATTTGTGAATTTATTCTTGTGTGCCTATAAAAGCTGAAAAATTATAGAAAATACATGCACACATGAAATACGATTAAGGAGTGACCTACTTTTTAAAAATCCATTTCCTTGATATGGCTTCACCCCTTGATATGTCTATTAGGTATCATTTGATAAGTGGAATTAAAACATAAAATTCCGGCATCAATATAGAAAGTCTTACAAAATGATGGCCTGTTTCTTTGAGAAAAAAAAAAAAGAGACTCTATATTCTACTCTTTGGGGCTTGTAAGTCTTCAAATGTGAGCAAGGCACTGTGAACAGTGGCGCTCAGCCTTCTGCCAGGATTAATGACTTGGGAGGGAATGTGAATAGGTGAATCTACATTGACATAAGTAGATTAACCCACAGACAAAGACAGGATTGTAATAGGTAACAGGGAAGAGAGACACAGAATAAAGTTTCATTGCCCATTGCAGTGTTGGGAAGGAGTGTCCTGGGGGCTGGACTCACCTTGAACGATACAAGCACCAAGATAGGCAGCATCAGAAAAGGAGCATAACAGTCGACCATGAAAAATGTCTCTTTTAATTTGCAAATATAAAAGGTATCTGCAACAAAAAGGGAGAAATAATCACCTTAAGTTTTATCTGAAGCTTGAAAGTAGGAACTTTTGTGATCTGTCTACCTGAACCACACCTAGATCTCGGCAGTAGTTTAGACATGCCAATGCAAAAAAGAAGTGGAGATTTCAGAATTTAGAAACCCAATGTTTAAGTTAGCTTTCAAAGTTAAAGGGGCTCAGCCTTTCTAAGAAACTCCACAATAACCAAGAAACACATGGCCTAGCAGTCACCGACCACTACCACACAAGGAAAACCACAACTTAGATCATCCACATCCCAAGCGTCTTTTGCAATTTGATTTCTTTTAAAACTCTATGTGCATTTGTAATCAGAAGCTATGTTGAACTATCATATGCTTATTGCTCCTCAAGAAGAGACAATATCTTAGTAACTAAGCAATAAAAACCAAACAGCAACAAATTTGGTTAAGAGACCAAATTAAGATGATGGACACTTGGATTGGGCTCTTGTGTCACTGTATTTGGTCTCTGATCCTCTGCAGACTAACTCAGATACCTGTAGAGGCACAAATGTGGTTGGTAAACTGCACTGGGAAAACAGAAGGAAAAGTGGGCAACATTATGGAAGAATCAATTACCGTGAAACTCTCCTGGGTTGTCTTATAGGAAAGGTGAAAAGATGTATGTGTCGGGGTCAGCCATGATAAGCTAAGTCTGGGCAGGTTACCCAAAGGGAGTTCTTTAATTCCAACCATTATCACCTGGGACTCTGGCCATCGATGAATTTAAATGGAGTCTGGAGTCTCAACAGTTTACCCTGAGACAATGCCTGGCTGCAAGGGGAACCACAGGCTGAGATTGCCCGGCTTCCACCCAAGAGCAGACCATTCACAGGAAATGCCTGGCATTCCAAGAACTGTAGATAGAGACACCTGCCAATGCATCTCAACAGGACACCCCTAGACAAATGTCAGCCAATCAGGAGGGCCCTAAACCTGAGAGACCCTCTCACCCCCACCTTTACTACTACAAAAACTTTATCCTAATTGAACTCGGGGCTCTCCAGATATTCCAATACATTGGACATGCGGAGAGACTGAGTTTGCAAACTTGATTAAAACAAAGGCTCTTTGCTTTTACATATGGGACTTGGTCTCCTTTGTTGGCTTTTGTGGGGACCCCATGGATTTGGGCATAACATATGCACTTTGTAAGAAAACTCAGGAGATTGTATTATCAAGAGAAACTTTTACATTGATAAGTGCTATCGCAATACTTTAAAAAGAACATTAATAGTTAGAAAATAATACAGAGGCAACAGTTTGCAGATACTGGTTTCCAGGCCCTTGTCACTGTCCTTTGAATTCATCCATGCTGATCCAATTCTTTTCAGGTTCCATGCTCTTTCTTAACCAAATTGACTCGCCTGGGCTCTGTTTTGTTTTTTAACAAAAGTAACAGATTCCATTCGTGCCAGTTTAACATTTACCTATAAGGGAACCCCCTCATCGCCCCACATTTGCATATCCTTAGGAGAACCCTTAGAAACACCTTTTAATTAGTCAGTTACAACTTTGAGGTAGTTAATTTTGGACATCAGTTTTACTGAGTCATGGGATACTCAGATATGAAGTTACCCATGATTTTGGGGGATCTTTAAAAGTGTTTATGTGCATCATTTATAGCTGAGTTAGTGAAACAGCAAAACAGATGGCTACCCTATTTGGGGCTGACATCGTGCAAAGTGTTCCAGGACTGAATGGGGCAGAAATGCAGAGAGAGGGTAAATTTACTCTATCTTACAACATGAACTAGAGTATTCTGCCTTTCATACTCCTTATCCTGAGGCCTTCAGACCTGGATGGAATCCACTGGCCCTCTGTGGCCTCTTACCTGAAGACTGCAGAGCCTTCCAACCTGCCTAAAGATGCAAACTAATTCCTTATAATAAAGTTTATGCAAACACACATACATAGTCACTCATGTACACACGCGCATACACATATGCACACACATGCACACAAAACCCACTGTATGTTTCTGTGGGAAAACCCTGAGTAAATACTTCTACTCCTTAGTAATTTGCCATACTCAGCATTATGAGCCAAAGTATAACTTCACTTTAAAGATAAAGTCAAGGAATGGAAAACCATAGAGGGAGATTTGTATTCTAATCTCATAAGGGTTTTTCTTGGTCCTGGGCATGGGAGCTGTCAGTTCTGGCGGTACAAAATTGAAATCACAATGGACACAATGAAGGACTCATCATTGCCTTATTGGTGTTTTCGTCACATGGATCTTCTTCTTCTGACATACTTTATACTGGGCACTGTTCGAGCCATCAGGGTATTAGCGACACTTGAGAGATTCAAAAGACAACCTGTTCCCGTTTAATACATAATTTGTACTAAAAAGATAAAGCAACTAATAACTTTATTACAGATTGAATTAATAATCTAGACTAGTTTCCTGCACTGAAGCCTGCCAACTTTAATCAGCACATTCATTACCCAAAGATATTGTTAGAATGTTACTTAGATTCACTAGGTAGACAGGATATTCATAGCTACCTGGCGATTCTCTATCATGAGCCAGAATTTGAATAATAAGTTTCTCAATCTCCCATGAACATAAGAATCACTAGGGGACGAGGGCTCTTATTCTTAACCACAAGACAAATGCAAATTAAAGGTACTTTGAGATTTCCTTTTATCCTAGTCAGAATGGATACGATACATAAAAACTAATGATGACAGATGCTGGCTCTGAAGTGGGAAATGGGAAGCACTTAATCACTACTTATAGGAGTGCTAACTGGTACAGCCATTATGGAAATCAGTGTGGTGGTCCCTCAAAGAACAGTAAATGGATCCAACATATAACACAATATACCACTCTTGGGCATATATCCAAAGTTCTGTCCTAAGAGTACGCTGCACATTTTGGAGTTATGGGCAAGTGAGGTCACAAATACCCCCAAGCATTGCATGCTATTGGCAATGCTCTTGGTTCCCCTCCAGAACTTGATGATAAGAGCTAGCTACTGAAGACACCACATATTTGAATCTTAGAATATGGAAAAATCAAGATGGTGTGGACCTGGAAACTTTTCTACTGGTTGGCTTTCAAAACGCTGTTGAGGAGTTGTGCAGTCTACCAGAGATCAGAATAAACATTGATTATAGTCAATAGTGTACCATGCAAGACACAATGCCTGGGCTAGCAAGACATGCCCACTAGAGCAATAGTGGCTTGAACAACATGCAAACAAGTAACGCTTTTCTGATTGGATTTAAAGCCCGCTCCACAGGCTGAAACCTATTTGTCACAATTATGGGACTGAGAAACTCTGACTAGACAGTTTTAGGTCCTCGGAGAGAACCTACTACGCCCACTCTGCTAAACATATATTATACTAAAACAAATCTTGATGATTTATTATTACACCCATAGATTAAGGTATCTCTCAACCTTCAGCAGAGATGCTTCTGTTTGCACTAAATGATGATCAGAGCAATGACCCATAACTGGCCAAGATGCAAGGAGTAAGAGACTGAAGAATAGTCAAAACTAAATGGAATATGTATATTGTCTCCCCTCTTCCAAAGATGATAGAAAGAGTGTAAGAGCCAGATATTGTTGATGATTATAAAGAAATATTGTCTTTTGGACACAGAAGGGAAGTTGTACTTATGAACTCAAAGCTGTTGTGACAGGATACATAAGACTTGTTAAGTCCAAACCAGAGCAAACTGCAGCATGGGGAGGAGAATTGGGTACAAAGACAAGCAATCAGGCAAAGAGATATTGACAATTGTTGACTGCTGGGAAAGAGTTTTCTCTCTCTCTTTCTAAGAAGGTAGCTCCTGATTATTCACTGTGCTCCAGCAGAAGGGCACACATCTCAGAATATCTGAACAACAAAAATTGGTCTTGAGTAAGGAAAAAAACCCACAAACCAGGATGGGAAGGGAAGTGGTGTAGTTACGGGAGTAGCTGGAGAAGGGAGGTTGGAAATGATCAAACTCATTACAATATTTTCAAAAAACTAATTTAAAATAAGATTAAAGAAAAAATACCAATTCTACATTTTTATGAATAGTACCTTAAACCCAACTAAGTCAGCATCTGGACTTTTATTAAAATTTGAGAATTTATGTTCATTATTAATTATAACTAAAAAGTATTAAAAGTTCAAATTTTCACTAAAAAATGAATGGGTAAAAACTGTGATATATATACATATATATATACATTCACAATAAAATATTATTTAAGCATAAAAATAAAATACCAGTAGATACTAGAGTCATTAACTATAATTGTTTTAATTCTAATATGAATAAAACTTTTGTTAACAACTGACTCATTCTTTATATTAGATTATGACAAATGTCAATATTTCTTTACCAGTTGGTTGTCCAGTACCAAGTGGTCAGTCTTGAAAGCATATATGTAATTAACATTATATGGACTGGCCAGATTTTATTTATAAATGTATATGTACACACCTGTATGTATAAGAATACAATAACAATTACTAAAACATAGGCCATGAATCTGAAGGAGAGCATGGTGGAGAGGCATATGAAGGGATTAGAAGGAAGAAAGAGAAGGGAGAAATGTATTTACAGTATAATATCAAAAGCAAAATAAAACAAAAGAAGATAAGAGATTTAGAGAAATAAATGACAGAAATGAATCATTGTTTTTGTTTTTAATTGAAATTTAATTTTCCCCTTTCATTTAATTCCTTCAACTCCTCCCAGATACTCTTCTTCTAACCTCTCTCAGGGCCCTTCTGCTCTCACTATGATAGTATTTTTTCTTTGATTATTATTGTTACATACATATACATATTTGTATATGATGTTCAAATATACACATATATACATGTTTATAACATATACATAATACAATACACATAGTCTCTATATATGCACATGTATGTGTATATAATAATATATGCATGCGTGTTATTATACACATATAGTAACATATGTATGTATTTTTCTAATTATGCTGGTAGTATATTCAAGGAATTTTGAATATTAGTATATTTAAGACTTGGGATTTTGGTGAGGTCCTAGGTGTGTCATTTGTTATTTTGTGCAAATTCTTTGTAGTTTTATATTGTTGTTATTTGAGGTTTGGGGTAGTGTCTATGTATTATTTTAGTTTTGTGTTGTGTTGTATGTTATTTATTTATTTCTAACTCATTGTACTCTTCTGTCTGGGTATATACTTAGAACTGAGGAAAAATTAATCAAATAAATTATAAATAAATTTTAAAAATTTAGGCCAAATTAGGTTACAGGTACATACTTCATGATTTCACTAATATGAGGTATCTGAAATAGACAAATCTATAGGCATAGAAAATACTTTGTTTGTTGCCTGGGACAACAGAATGGAGGGACAGATCATAAAACTGAAAATGACATATATGCGTTGACAATGCTGAAGCATGCATGGGTAGTCTGTACATGACAGTTCTGTTGAACTTGTCCATATTGGTTTCATGGTCTAAATTGATGAGGATGACTGACCAGGTCAAATGTATGTTTTTGATTTTTTCTAATGGGAGTATTAAATATTCTAGAACTTAATAATGGTAGCAATTATCCAGTATTATGAATGTGATTGTAAAATTAATGTGTTTATTAATTTAACTCAATGAAAAGAAAAAATAAAAAAGGATTACAACGTAACATTACCTAAAATATCTGCTACATATTTTTTCTCTTTCATTTTTCACATACACACTCATATATTCACTTACATGCATACACATATATACACACATTTATATGCACACATACAAACACAGATTACTCATAGTTACATATATACCCATATATACACGTATATACCTATACATATGTGTACACATGCAAACAGAAATATACACACATATACACCACATACACTTGTATGCACACATCACACTTACACTTTCATTTTCTGCTCCTGTACTTCCAGCACAAAACTCATGAAATGGCTGTGGACAAATTAATTACATAGCACAGCTATCTGCTCCTTTCACTCCTAATGGGCAAGAATCACCATAGGCTACAGATGACAGAAAAGCAAAATCTGCCAAGCTCTTCCCACTCCACCTGCCAATAATCAGCACAACATAGATCTGGACCCATGCAGGCTATTGTTAGCTATAATTGCATATGACAATTTTGATGTCACCAAATTAGAGACTCAGCAAGAACTAAGTGCACAACAGCTTCTTCACATGTACATCTAGAGTCTGGGAATCTTGCTCAGAAACTTTTACATGGAAAAAAGTTTTCATGGAAACATATCTCCAAAATTAACTGAAAGTAAACCCAGCAGAGAGAGTTGAAAGTCTGGGAAGCAGACAGTTCAGAACTGGGCTGAGAAGAGTGCACAAGTGAAGGAAAGTCTAGCTGTAGTTCTCATTTATCAAGTGGAAAGCCAGACAGTTAACTGTCTATTCTGTCCAGAAACCTGTCTTCCAGCAAGGCTTAGATCCAAAAGACAGAGTAGGGCTACCCTCTGCATCTGCTCACATCTGCTTCTGTTAGCATCCCACTGTCAAATGTTCTCTGAGTGCCTCCCTCTTATAACCATTGTTTTCTTGTACAGATAATACTTTCCCAATGACAGTGATTCTCTAGAAAATATCCCAAGACCATCAAGAATAAGAGGAACACAATGCTGACCCCAGAGCCTGCTTCCTGGAGGAGTTCTGATGGAAATAATAGGAATGTCTAGCCTTTAAGATGGTAGAGACTCTGACTGGATACAGGTGGCAGAGTAAATATGCAGAAACAGAAAAATACCTTGTGAGCTCTTCTTTAATCTTCAGGGGTTCATGTGGGTAGAATTTCACTCTAAAGCACATGGTGTATGGTGGATGAGCTGAAACATCATAAAGAAAAGATGTGAGATAAGCGGCAGAAGATCACAGACTCAGTCACACACAGGAACATCAGCCATGCAGCCTCACAGACTAGCAGTCAAAGGAGGGGTGTTTAAACAGAATGACTAAGAAAATAACATGATGGTGACACGAAGAAAGTGCTTATAGCACATCCAGAGGAAATGCAGAATGCAAGCAATTGAGGAGGAAGCCCATCTTTCCTCATCCAACTCACCTTCATCCTTTCATCTCTCCAGGTTACAGGTCCACAGGAGTATTTTCTCCTGTGATACTTCCCACCCTCATGCAAAAGACAAACTGCCAGACAGCACCATCTGGCTTTTGGGTGCATGAAAGAATGTTTAGTGTATAAGGTGGAAAATTGCCATTGCATGTGTTCTTAAACCAAAAAGATAACTGATATTTTAAAGAAGTTAGCCACATAGACACATGTAGGTTTTTATTATAAGCTATATATAAGATTAAATGGAATTTTATTCTCTAATTTTTCTTTCAAGGTAAACAGAGCTTAAATCATCACCAGACAGTGAACAATATTTGAACTATTCTAGATGTAATTAAATTTGTTTCATAGAAAGAACCACAAGTTTTAAGTATGACTATACAATGAAGAAAATTCATATAGAAAATAATTATCACAACGATTTTATAATTGCTGGTGAGATAGCTTGGCAAGGGAAGAAGCGGACCTCTGAGCTTGAGGGCCTGAATTCAGTCCTTGAGACCTCCACAGTAATGTGGAGCACCAACTCCTGCAAGTTGTCCTTAGATATTCACATGCCATACACCAGATAAAAAATAATTATAGCTAAAAACAATCTAATAGGAAATACACTCATCATAAGGACAGCACTTTTATGTTAGCAAAGAAAATCTGAACACACACACTAATGAGTACACACTCATAAGCACACAGGAATCAGTATGCTCTTTTTATGCCAGAAATTTCTTGGGTTGTTGATACCAATGTGGTTCTGTGTTCATAGATTTAAGAAAGAAAGTTCTTGATGAGTTGATGCATACCTGCTGCATTTCATCTTTCAGGAAGCAGAGGCAGGAAAATCACCACGAGTCTGAAGCCAGACTAGTCTACACAAGAGGTCTAGGTGAATGAGTGCTATTTAGTGAGACCCTATATCATTAAAATCTAATTAAAGAAAAGAGGGTCTGAGTAGATGACTCAGCGAGAAGAGTACTTACTGTGTAAGCAAGAGGACCCAAGATAAAGTTCCTAGCACACACAAAAGTCAGCCTGGCTTAGCAAACCTGCAACTACTGTGCTGATGGGCAGATCTGGGTGGCTCCTGAGTTTATAGGCTAGTCAGTTTAGCCAGATGGTGTGTTTCAGGTTCAGCAAGCAAGCCTGACACCCACCCCTCCCCCAAAATGGTATAAAATATTGAAAGAAGACAAACAATGTTCTCCTCTGGCCTCCAAATGCATGTGAACGGTGAATGCATATACACACCCAAGTACATATACTGTACATGCCATATACACAAATAAACACAATGACAAGTAGTATATTTTCTCAAGTACTTGGAAAAAATGGACACTTTTCATATGACAATAATACAACTTAGAAAAATACACTGAGTCTCAAGTCATTCATCCTTTGTATCTAAAATGTAAAATATTTTATCTCTGAACATTATCTAGAATTTATTTGATTTTTTGAAAAAAATATTTAAATTTTGAAACTAATGGATTTTGATTATAAAACATTTGTACTTTTTATTATTTTTATTTTTCAGATAATAATTACTTAATTTCTCCCTTTCCTTTCTTCCATTGGAACATACATTTAACAGAAAACTATTTTTACATGCAAAGAACAATTGAACCAAAGATTGAAGAGGATAATTTTCTCTATTTTGTACATTTCTTCCCCCTTTATTGTATATTAAATCTTTCTAAGTGCAGTTTTAACATAAGTGATCATTATAGAGACAGATAAACACATAGATAGATGCCCAATACAAGGAAAGATAGGTAGGCCATTATCCATCAGTTTATTTCTGTTCCTCACCTTTCATTGTTCAATATCTCATCAAATGCAATCTCTCCTCTTACTATTAACAAATTTCTTTATATCTATCTGTAACTTTTGTGAGAAAAAATTATATATTCCCATATACTTATGTATGTGGAGGCATTTTTAATTATTCTCTCAAAAATAAATCAAACCGTGCATGTTTCTTTAATTTCTTTCCTATAGAGGTGCACCTGCCCTTTCCTCTAGTAGGGTAGATATAATCGTTATACAATTCACTTTCCATAAGTTGTAATAGATAATATTATATGCAAATCCAAATTTACTCACATATTTGCCTTTAATTATCATTTAGGTTATTTTCAAATTTTTATAATTAAAATATGGTGTTGTATGCATTATTTTATATAAGTCATGATACACTTCAAAACTGGAATGGTTGGGCCAATATGTACTGGAAAATGTTTTCAAAGATACAGAAAACTAATTTCCTCACTGGAGGCAAAGTACAAGAAAGGCGAAAACAAAAGGTGCCCTCCAAGTAGGGCTATACTCTGCTATGACCTGGGCTTATTGTTTCCTACAGTTGGTTGTAGCACATAGCTAAGCTCATCACACACAAGTCAAGAGTAAAGATCTTACAGAGAAAGATATAGCTTCACAGTAACCATCATTGAGTATTCCTGAGTGGAGGAACATCTCCACCCAGTCATCCTTACTCTAACCCAAAGTCTGACTTTGTCATGTAAGAATTCTACCTTATTAGAAAACAGTGCTTAGAGTACTACAGTTTTTGCTTTTTTAAAAGTTTTAAAATATTCATTTAACTTATGTGTATGACTATTTGGCCTTCACATATGTATGTGTATCTCCTCTGTGCTGGTGTTTGCAGAGGCCAGAAGAGTTACATTTTAAGGGCAATTGTTTGGTTTTCTTATATTGTCATATAACCCATCATATTTTACCAATATTGGACCAACATCATTGGTTCCATGCAGACAATAAAATAGAGTTGTTTCAACTCTCTTTACTACAGAAAAAAACAAGGTGAAAAAATAGCCATCTACATATTGTTGTTGTTGTTTTCAACAAGGAGATAGAGGGAAGTCATTTATACTTTCTAGTAGGCACTGCCTTAGGGTGGTCCTGATATCTACCCGTATCACCTGTATTACTGCTGAAAAGGAGCCTGTCTAAGTGCCAAGTAATATCTGGCACTTACTGTTTGGAACATGTTCAAGGACTTCAATTTCCCTCTAGATAAATGCTTCTTCTCCTAAATAGATAATAAGCTTCTCTGCCCAATCTGGTACCCACATCTTTTTATTCTTTCACTTCAAAATAATGAAATGAGATAAAGGGTAATTCTTACCTATGACAAAGCAGGCAGAATCAGAACAGAGAATCGGGGCCCAATCCTAACTGTGCCATCATGAAAAGCCATTGTGAATTGTTTTTAGGCCAGTTAACATTGTCCCTCCATAGTTTTACATCTCTGCTTTGGTACTTAGCTTCAGCAACCATCACAGGGCACACAGGATGGGTTATGGGCTACCATATCCCTTTTAAGACAGGACCCCAAGCTTTAAAGGGAACTTCCAGGAGTGTCCTTGAGCAAACACCTATCTTTTCTACTTCTTGTTTTGAAAGAGGGGTTTGGATGGATCTACCGAGTTTTTGGTGTATTTACAGGAGACATTAGCTAAGTATAAGATTTCTTCTTAGGAAACATGCTATTATCAGGAGGGACTTAAACAGAAATTATAAATGGGAGGGAAGAGAAGGGAAAGTGTAATTGAGCCATGTAATTTGTGTGTATGTGTTTGGGGGAGGGGTGTTGACACTCTCCTAGAGAAGCAGCAGCAAAGGGAAAAATATGCAAAACCCATTTTAAATGGCAGGATCATACAAATGCTCTGGGAAACACAGGAGTATCTACTGACTGACAGACCAGTTATCATCTGAGGGAATATCAGTGGTCCCCTTTGCATCAGCAGATCCCTAAGTCCCCCTCTTTTGGTAGTTATTCTTTTCAGAAATGATTTCCTTCTCTTCAGAAAGATTTTTTATGCATTTATTTGTTTCTTTAAAAATTCATACAATATATTTTGATCAGATTCTTGAAGCCATCCCACTGAATTCAGGAATGAGACAGGGCTATCCACTCTGCCCACTCCCTTTCAATATTGGGCACAAAGTGCTATCTGGGGCAATAAGGCAAGAAAGAGAATTTAAAGGGAAACAAACAGGGAAAGAGTAAGTCAAGTTATTTCTGTTTGCAGATGATATGAAATTTTATATAAGACATTTCAAAAATTCTGTCAGAAAACATGTAGAAATGATAAACAAGTTCAACAATGTGTCAAGATAAAGATTGAGCTCATACCAATCTGTGGTTTTACTACAAAGCAACAACAAACATACAGAGAAAGGAGTCATAGACACTTCCACTCTGAATAACATAAAGAATTATCTAGAAATAAACATAATCAAAGAGGTGAAAACCTTGAAGATCTAAAGAAAGACATAGAGAAAGACATGGAAAGTGGAAAACACATCCCATGCTCATGAATTGGTAGAATTAATATTGAGAAAATGACTATTTTACAAAAGCTATTGACAAATTTAATATAATCCCAATCAAAATTCCCTTCTGATTCTTTACAGCAATAATCATAATTACCCTCATAATTATCATCTCCTAAAATTTATATGAAATCACAAAAGTTCACAGAGCCAAAACAATCCTGAGCAAAAAAATCAATGCTACAATGGTTACTATTTCAAGCCTCAAGTAAGGAGCCAGAGCAATAAAAACAAGATTATACTGGCAGAAAAATAGACATGGATATCAATGGGACAAAACTGAAGCTTCTGTCACAAGAACACATCACTTCAGCCACTTAATATGAGACAAAGTTGACAAAAGCATCTCCTGGGGGAAATTTAAGCATCTTCAATAAATAGTGCTGGGAGAATCAGATGCCCACAGAGAGGAGAATGAAATTAGACCAGAATCTATCGCCTAGTACAAAAATGGATCAAAGACACAAGTGTGAGACCCGAAACTGTTAGAAGGAGACACAGGCAGCCCTTGCAGAATATGAGTGTAGGAAAAGACTTTCTAGGAGGCGACTTTATCACCAAGTCAGAGTGAGATTGACAGCTGGGGAACCTGCATGAAACTGAACTCAGCCCTCTAAATGTGAGTGACTATTGTGTGACTTGGGCAGTTTGGGGCCACTAGTCGTGGAACCAGGATTTATCCCTAGTACATGAACTGGATTTTTGGAGCCCATTCCCAATGGAAGGATGCCTTTCTCAGCCTAGAGACAGCAGGGAGGGCCTTGGTCCTGCCTCAAGTGACCTGATAGACATTGTTGACTCTCCATGGGAGGCCTCACCCTCTCTGAGGAGTGGATGGTAGTGGAGTGGGGAGAAGACAGGGGGAACAGGAGGACTCCAGGGAGAACTGGGATTGGTATGTAAAATAAGATTGTTTTAAAAATAAAATAAAAAATTAAAAGTAAAAAAAATAGTCACTAGCTGACAGGTGGAATTTCATAACATTAAAAAGATGCACAGCTAAAGAAACAACCAAATGAGTCAAATGAGTGAAGACAAGTTCCACAGAACTGGAATCTTCACCTTCTATACATTCCACTGAGAATTGACAAGTTCCACAGAACTGGAATCTTCACCTTCTATACATTCCACTGAGAATCGACAAGTTCCACAGAACTGGAATCTTCACCTTCTATACATTCCACTGAGAATTGACAAGTTCCACAGAACTGGAGTCTTCACCTTCTATACATTCCACTGAGAATTGACAAGTTCCACAGAACTGGAGTCTTCGCCTTCTATACATCCCACTGAGAATTGGACTGAGAATATATGAAGAACCCAAAAAGCAAAGAGTCAAACAAAACAAAACAACGTGTTCAAAAAATACATCTGATAATAAAATAGTTTTTATTTTTTAATTTTAAATTGTCATCTTTTTTTATTCATTCATTTGTTTGTTTGTTTAAAAAACTATCTTTTCTCATTTTACATACCAATCCCACTTCCCACTAGCTCCCCTCCTCCTATTCCCTCCACATCCTCCCCATCTCCCATCCACTTCTCAGAGAGAGTAAGGCTTCCTATAGGAAGTCAACAAAGACTAGAACATTGCTTTGAGGCAGGACCAAGGCCCTCCCCACTATATCAAAGTTGAGCAGGTAATCTCTCCAAAGAGAGTCAGGTTATCTCTCCAAAAAGCCAGTCCAGGCACTGGGGATAAATCTTGGTCTCACAGGTAGGGGTCCCACAGTCTGCTCTAGCCATGCAACAGTCACCCACATTCAGAGGGACTAGTTTGGTTCTATGCTGCTTCCCCCACTGCCAGGCCAGAGTCAGTGAGCTCCTATTTGCCCAGGTAAGCTGTTTCAGTGGTTTTCCCCATAACGGTCTTGACCCCTTTGCTCTCATTATTGTTCCTTCCTTTCTTTGACTGGACTTTGGGAGCTCAGTCCAGGGCTCCAGTTTGCATCTCTGCTTCTGCTTCCAACAGTTTCTGGATGAAGGTTCTATGATGACATTTAAGACAGTTACCAATTCTGATTGGGCAAGGTCAACTGAGGCTTCCTCTCCACAATTGCTTATTGTCTTTGCTGGGGTCATTCTTGTGGATTCCTGGGAATTTCTCTAATGCCAGGTTTCTTGCTAGTTCCATAATGGCTCCCTCAATCAACTTATCTCTTTCCTTGCTCTCCCTCTCTGTCCTTCCTCCATCTGGACCATGTAGAGGGTTTTTAAAAAGAAAAAAAAATAGCTAAAAGAAATCTTCAGAGGCTGGAGAAATGGCTCAGATGTTAAGAGCACTGACTGCTCTTCCAGAGGTCCTGAGTTCAATTCCCAGCAACCACATGGTGGCTCACAGCCATCTATAATGAGATCTGGTACCCTCTTCTGGCATGCAAGCATACATGGAAGGAATGTTGTATACATAACAAATAAATAAATCTTTAAAAAAATCTTCAAAAATGTTCACTATCCTTAGATACTAGAAAAACATTAATAATAAGAACTTTAATATTTCAACTTATCCCAATTAGAATGGCAAAGATCATCAAACCAACTGACAAGTGTTGACTGGGTGGTGGGAAAAAGGAAATCTTTATTCATTGTTTGAGGGATTGTAAACTACTCCATCTTCTCTGGGTATCAATATGAAGAATCTTCAAAAAACTAAAAATAAATCCATCACATATCCCAGACATATCTTTTATTAGCATAAGCCCAAAGGACTTGACATCCCATTGCACAGATACTCACTCTGCCATAATCACTCACTGCTACTCTATTCATATTAGTTAGAAATGAAAGGAACATAAATGTCCATCAATTGATGCATGGTAAAAAAAAGTGGTACATTTGTACATTGAACTACTATTCAGTTGCAAGGAAAAATGAAATAATGATTTTTACAGGTAATCAATAGCTCCAGAAAAGATTATATTGAGTGAGGTAATCCACACCCGGAAAGACAAATGTTACACGCTCTCTTTCATCTGAAGCTTCTAGCTCCAATCCTTCAGATTTAAGAATAACAACAGAAACCAGGATAGTAAAAGATGGATAATTGTTAGGGTGCGTGTGCGTGTGTGTGTGCGTGTATGTGTGTATGTGTTGTGGAGGCAATAGAGCGAGGAATAGCAAGGGAATACTGTCTTATCCCACTTTTGCTTTTCTGCTTTCATACATTGCATAGCACGGGTGCAAGTAAGCTGATGGGTGGTGTAGGAGGTCCTTCTGTGTTGCTTTCATCAGTTAACAAAGAAACTGCCTTGGCCTGTTGATAGGGCAGAACTTAGGTAGGCAGTGAAGATGGAACTGAATGCTAGGAGAAAGAAAGGTGGAGTCTTGAGACGCCATGGATCCACTGCAGGAAATAAACATGCTGGAACTTTGCTGGTAGACCATGACCTCGTGGTGATACACAGATTAATAGAAACGAGTTAAATTAAGATGTAAGAGTTAGCCAATAAGAAGTTAAAGCTAATGGGCCAAGCAGTGATTTAATTAATACAGTTTCTGTGTGGTTATTTCGGGGCTAAGCTAGCCAGGTGGCCAGGAAGAACAAGCAGGCCTCCTCCTACAATCATCTCCTTCTTACTACTGATGAGGAAAATAGGAAACAAATCAAGAAAGTTATTTTTGGTATTTTGGAGTTAGTATGACTTCCATTCTTTACCTTCTGGCTTTTCACAGTCTTCATTGAAAAGTTAGGTGTCTTGTTTTTATATCTGACATGGTGGTTTTTACTTGTAATTTTAATATCTTTTTTTTACTTAGAACTTTCATCATTTTTTTTTGTAGGAAGTTTCTTTGCTGGTCTAGTGTACTTGGTCTTTTGTTTCCTCTTGCATATTAATAGGCATCTTTCATTAGATTAGGAAACTTTAATATTTTTCTACAAATACTCTCTGTACCTTTGAATTGGATTTTTTTTCTCCTTTATGCCGATTATTTGTAGGTTTGGCCTTTTAATAGTGTCCGCTATTCCCTGGGTGTTTTGTGCCTGGGTTGTTTTAGATTTAATCTTTCCTTTGACTTTGACTTAGCTATCCATTTCTTCTACCTTGTCTTTAAGACCTAATATTTTCTCTTCCACTTCTTTCAGTCTATTATTGAGGCTTACTTCTAATCTTTGTTATTTTTCCTTTTGAGTTTTTCAATTACAGTTTTATTTCAGCTTGACTTTTCTTTACCAGTTTTATTTCTTTGTTAAATTCGGCTTTGATATCTTGAATTGTTTTTGCCATTTCATTCAACAGTGTTTTTACAGTCTTCATTAAGGCATTTATTCATATACATTTTAAGGTCCTCACAATTAGTCACAGTTGTTATTTTGAAATCCTTTTCTTGTATTTCAGCCTATTACAATAGGGGGTGCTCTTTCTAGAGGAGGCATATTGTCTTGTTTTTCCTGTTTGTGTTTTCTTGCTGGGACCAGAATCTACAGTTATGATGTTTGTAGTGGGTTTTGATATACAGATCTGGTCTTGCCTTTATCGGACAAATGGCTGTTTCTTTGGTTGAAATCTGACAGGTTGTTGATCAGAAGAATGATGTTTGGTTTTTAGTCATGGCAACACTGTGTTTTAGGGTTTAGTCTCCGTTAAGTGCAGATCATTGCAGTGGGTCGGCTAATTTTAGGTTTGCAGGCAGGGGAGGGCTGATTCTGAAATTTGCTTAAATAGAACTTGATGTCCAGCTCCACAAAAAGTAACAGAGGTAGAACTAGGGATATTCTCTCTGGCTTTGGCCCTGGATGCCAGTGAGTTTGAAGTGGATAGAGGTTGGGTGAGCGGAGAGGCTGAGGTAGTGTAAGTGACAGGTCTCAGAGTACTCTAGAGAGACCAGAATGGATCAGTGGAAGGAAGGTACTGATAGCTACCCGGGTTCTTGACAAGTGTGTGCCTGTGGGTCCCTGGAAGAGAACAGTGCAATACTGCCTTTTTGAAATATAAACATCACTTAACCATATTTTCTTAAAACTTAAAAATGAAGAAAATTTCCTGTAGTCACTTCAACGAGTAACAGAAAAATTAGAAGAATCATTTTCAGAATACACATATAGGAACATTATCATATAATTTTGACTTATAGTTAGACAAAAAATTCCTCCTACAATTACCTATAAACAAAGTTCACACTTAGGGCTCATAGCTCTGACATCTCATAGGAAATTCTTGTACCTAGAATAGGCCTGGTACTGCTCTTATCTGGAACTTGTTGAAGGAAGAGAAATAAAGTGTCATAGATTCACCAGGCCCTACAGAAACATTACAAAGGACTCAGAGTTACAACTTCTAATGTCTAAAAAGGTGACACTTGCTTTCTAAGGGAGCCCAGGTTAAGCATTGAGTACTCTCAACCTTTTCTGTACAACTGATGCTTTTTATCTTGGACAAATGACATTCGCCGCCTTGTATTTTTATGAGAAACTTTCAATGTGGCTGTTCCTGTTTGCTGTGTATCTGACGGGAACAGTGGCATAATGAGTTCATTCATGCTGGATGCATAAAGAAATGACACGATGGCAGATATTTGCATGTGTGCATGGTGCCATGAGCACAAACTCATCCAACAAAGAGGTATCCTAGAGTATGTAGGAATAAACCAGTTACAGCAGGCTCCAGAAGTGTTGGCTTTCTTTTAGTTAGAAATCATTATTATTGCTATTATTGGCATTCTCAATAGCAGTGATAAGGAATCATTGCCATTGAAATAATTGCTGCATTCTTTCTTCTTTGAAAGCAGAGATGATTTCTCTGTTTTGTTTGTATGGTAGTTGCTTGGTTTGGGCATATTATATCATGCTGAAGTTGTATTCTTCTAGTTACGGTTCTCTCTTAGACTTGTATCAAACATAGGCACAGTCATTGACATGTATGCCCTGATGTTCAGTCTTTGAACTCGCTTAGAAGAAACAGAGCTGTGAGGAGTTGCCTCCTAAATACTTAAGGCTAGAATTCTTCAACCACCTCTATCTGGTCATGGCCCTAAACGAGACCTTGGGGTCAAACTATGGTCTTCTCAAATTCTCACTTGAATAAATTGCTCTAGACAAACTTAAAACACTCAGTTTGTTGAACTTCCATGTCCTACTGCTTACCACAAAAGTTTATTTGCCCAGGAAATAAGGCATTTGCTTGAGGATGAAGCCAGAAGAAAATAGCGTCACAAACCACAATCCCAGAGAACTTAGACATCAATGAGGACACTAAGAGAGACTTACGTAGATCTAATCTACATGGGAAGTAGAAAAAAACAAGATCTCCTGAGTAAATTAGGAACATGGGGACCTTGGGGGTGGGTTGAAGGGGGGAGGAGATAAGGCAGGAAGGGGAGCAGAGAAAAGTGTAAAGCTCAATAAAAATCAATTAAAAAAGAAAATAGCATCAAATTTCCATTTTTAACATGAATATCAATTTAAAACAAAAGCCAGAGATAGCCATGAAAACAGCTCTCTGTACAGAACAGCACTACAACAGGAACTTCTTTTAACCAAGTTTACTTATGTATATGTGGGTACTATAGAAGCCAGAAGAGGGTGTTGAATTCCTTGGAATTTAAGTTATAATCAGTTGTTGTCAATCAGAAGTTGATGCTTAGAATCAAATCTGAGTCCTTTGGAAGAGCAGTAGGTTCTCTTAAATGCTTAGCCATTTCTCCAGCATTTACCACTTGATTGATTCATCAATTGATTGATTTTTAAAGCTTCTTAAGGATGACTGCTTCACTGAAGTTACTTGCATGACAGGTACTTGCATCCCAGTATTCTGAAGAAGGTCCAAGAGAGACAGGATGAAAGTAACACACTCAAACAGCAATCAGAATAATTTCCAACCATCCTAAGGCTACAATCAGTTTCCTAAAGGTAGCTGTATAGTATGATGGGTAATAGCATATGCTAACATTTTGGATAACCTGGATAGCCTGGAATAACCTGAAAATGTATGAGAGGGATGCCTCCTTCATTCTAAAGGTCCTTTGCAGAAAATTCATCTATAATTCCCATAAACACCTGATCTGATGCAGACTCGAGAGTTGGAATAAATTTGATTTTGAGAAACTTAAGAATACCAGTAACACCATCTGTATTACCATCTGTCCTCAGAAACAGCTGGAAGAAGTCTGGCCAACAGCTAAAAACAAATAAACCACATCATATCATTCTTCAGCTGGATTTATGCCATAAGGATCAGTTGGAAGTGATCTGGAGGGCTTTTCACATGGAATTTCATATTCATTTACCGTGATGGGGAGTATATAAGAAAAGGAGTAGAATTTAGCAGATCTTGAATAAGACCTGTTACCATCTAAACTCTGCTTTATTAACAGAAAGCAATGGGCAATAGGACTCAGATGAACTATCCTCTTCCGCTCCACATAGCTACATTCTAATTCCACATTCTCCCATCCACCAAAAGTGACCAGAGAAATGGACCCCAGTTTTATGTGGGCAAATAAGTAGAATGTAACACTCTCCAAAGGGAAACACTTGGACTTCCAGGAATAATTAGAGACCTGTCCCCATGTCAGTTCTGGGACTACAGCAATGGAAGGAGAAACCAGCAAGCTTCTTTGGAGATTTGTGGCAATTTAAAAATAATTTTCAAAATAGCAATTAGGAAAATGCAAATCAAAGCAACTTTGAATTTAATCTTACCTCTGTCAGAATTCCTAAGAACAAAACAACCAACAACAATTGCTGAATAGGACGTGAAGAAAAGAGAATCTCTTGACACTGTAGATTTACAAACTGGTCCAATCACTCTAGAATCTAATCAGCATGGAGAATTCTCAAAAACAAACAAATAAAAACCTACCATATAACCCAACTATACTGCACCTGGAGATATTTCTAAAGGATTTGATATCCTACACCACAGATATGCTTATTGTTTAATTAGGGACAACATGGGAATAATCTTAATGTCCTTTAACTGATGAACGGATAATGAAATTATGGCCCATAAACATTACAGAATACTATTAAACTGTAAAGAAAAATGAAATAATAAATTTTTCAGATAAACAGACAGACTTAGAAAATATACTGAATGAGTCAAAGATTCAGAAAGACAAACATCTCGTGTTCTCACTCTTTGGAGGCTCTTTGCTGGAAATTTTCAGATGTAACTATGTATTATGGAGCAATTACAGAAACCAGAAAAGTAAAAAGAAACACTGTGGAGGAAAGACTTGAGATACAATAAAGAGGGGAATAGAAGGGTATGAGTGATCTGATTTGGGAATGGGAAAAAACAGCTATCATCTATTTAAAGATGGGAAAATAGCATAGACATAGACGAAAGAAAGAGGAGGATATCTGAAGAATATTTGAAAAAGTCATAAGGAATCATAATATTAACTATGTACCTATTTTTATAAAATAAAAGTCTCTATATATGCATATATAAGCATATATTGCAGTTTTATGAAATTTTCCCACTTATGCAGCTTTCCAGATGCAAAGAACACCTAACAAAGATCCCAACAGCAAGCAAGACAAGTGCTCTTTGGAATTGTTGGTCAGTGCTGTCCAAGAGACTCTCTACATATTTCAGGCTATTGTTATTGCTTTTGGTTGCTCCCTTCTGATAGAGGTGGAAGGCAAGTTCATACTGCTGAAGATACCATGTATTTCAGAAACAGGGACCAGGACTTCTCAACTAAAACTGGCCTCAAAGCCTCTCCTCCCGGGACTAGTTTCATAATACTGAAGGCATTATAAAACCTTCTATAGGTGGAAACAATCAGTAGTGCAACCCAGTTTGATGCCTATGAACCATAACAATGATCAACGTGGCAAATAACTCTAAGGGTGCAGTATGGAAAGCATACTTGGTGGTAACCAAGACTCTCAAATTGGATTTATGACTTGCCTAGCAAGAGAGAAATCATGCCTGGTACTAGAAACCCCACCAACCACTCCGTGCTATTGAAGTCATAGAGCTTACAACTCAAGAGACCATAAAACTGCTAATTTACTAAACAGGCATAATCACTAAATACATTTGAAATATTTGCCCTTAAATCCACTGACAAGGATAGTCCTCCTCTATTATCAATAAAATGTTTCTTTGAAATAAATGGAGCCCATTACAGAAAACCATAATTGATCAAAAATGCTAATTTGTGGAGCCCAGTCCTGATGGCTATATCTATGAAACAATAGATGCACCTAAGGCTCAGGGAACATTGAACAAGAGCTAGTAAAAAGATTGTAAGTGATCAGGAAAAATTAGCAAGGAAAACTCTTTTGACAAAAAATAAAAAGCCATTTGCAGATGGATTCACAGCAGAATTCTACTGGTGTTTCACAGAAGATCGATAAACAATAGTTTTACATTATTTAAAGAAATAAAAAAAGAAGCAGAAAGAATGATGCTAATTTCTTTCTATGAAGACAATATGACTCTAGTATCAAAATCAGTAAAGATACAACAAAAAAAGAGAAGTACAGTCCAATATCCTTGATGAACACAGATGCAAAATTCCTCAAAACAACACTCACAAACTGAAAATGGAAATATATAAAAAATGATAATCCATCATGATCAAACTGGCTTCTTCTCTATGAGACAGACATGTTTACACATATAACAATCAAAAATTGTAATGAATTATAGACATTTATATAGAAATATAAAAATTATATAACAATCTCATTAAATGCAAAAATATCCTTTGACAATACCCAACATAAATTTGTGATAAAAATTCCATAGAATATAGTTCTATATGAAATATATTGCAATTAATGATGGCTACATGTAAAAAACAAACAGAATACATCATCCTAAATGGAGGAAACCCTCTTTCTCATTAAAAGTGGGAAAGAGAGAAAACAATATATTATCTCACTCCTTTTTATTATAGTGCACAAAACACTAACAGGAACAATAAAGGAAGAGAAAGAAATCAAATAAATAGGAAAAGAATAGTCAAACTATATCTTTTTTCATCTGATTTAATACACAAGAGATTCTCAATATTGAACTAGAAAACTTATAAAAAAGTCATCTACAATTTCAGCAAAGTATCAGGATACAATAACAAATAACTTTTCTATATACCAACAACAAACATCATAACAAGGAGATCATGGAAACAACTCCATTAACAATAACCCTGGAGAAACTAAAAATATCTAGGAATAAACCTAATCAAGGAGGTGAAAGCCTCTGCAATGAAAAGTTTAAACTCCGGAAGAGAGAGCTATATAGGAAGATGCTAGAAAAATTGGAAGATCTCCCATATGCACTGATTGGTAGAACTAATATGTGAGAAATGACCATTATACCCAGAGTGACTCATAGACTCAATGGAATGCCAATGAAAATGCCCATAACATTCTTCACAAGAATAAAAAAAAAAAGGAAGTATAAAATTAACGTGAAATCGCAAAGAACCTGACAGAGCAAACACAATTTTGCTTGGGGATGAAAACAATGTTGAAGGGATGACCATTTTGGATGTTATGTTATGTTACAGAGCCATTTGAATGAAAACAATAAGAATCACAAACAAACATGCAAACACACATAACTGAAGCCATATAACATTTGACAAATATGGCAAAAAACATACCCTGGAGAAATGAATCACGAACCATGTCTATAACCCCCACAATAGCTAACTCCAAATATGTCAAAGACCTCAGTGTGAAAGCTGAAACACTGAAACTATTAGAAAGAAAATGCTAGAAAAAAAGATTAAAGTGTAGGAATGGATGTTCAAAATAGAACTTTATTTGCTTAAGAAATAAGAACAATAGTTTAAAAGTGAGACCTCATAATACTAAAAAGCTTTTGTATAGCTAAGAAAGTAATCAATTTGGAAACAAGAAAGCCAGAGTATGAAAATTTTTTTGCTGTGTATATATCTGATATAGGATCATTATTCAGATTATATAAGCATTCAAAAAACAAAAAGTAACAAAAAGACCTATTAAAAATAGGCTATGGGTCTGAACAGAAAGCTCTCAAAACAAAACATAAAAATAGGCAAAAAAATATGTCAAAAATTACTAATCATTCTTAAGAATTAAGGAAATGAAAAGAAAAATATCTGAGATTTCATTTTACTCATTGACAGAACAACCAACAACAGATGCTGAGTATGTGGGGAAAGGGAACTCACATTTACTGTCAATGGGATTGCAAACTATTGTGGTCATTCTTGAAAACTGGGAAAAACTCTCAGAATCTATTGTATAATCCATCTATACCTTTCCTTAAAAAATTCCTTGACAAGTTCCTAAAAGACTTGACATCATACCCTCAGACACTTGCTCAGTTGTGCTCATTGCTGTTCTATACACAATAGCAAGGTAATGAAAAATAACCTCTATTTCTTTAAATTGATAAATTAATAAGGGCAATGTGGTACATATACACAACTGAACAGTATTCAGCTGAAAAAATTAAAGTTATGGAATTTTCGGGTAAATGGATGGAACTAGAAAATATATTATATAAGGCAAGACAGACCAAGAAATAGAAAATCCACCTTTTCTCTCTCATCTGTGATTTATACCTCCAAATCTTCAGATGTGTGTATAAAATGTGGAGCAACAGCAGAAACCAGGATAGTAAAAAGTAACCTTAGAGAGTAAGGTTACACAGGGAATAACAGGATAGAGACAATATTATGAGTCATGGTTGAAGACAGCAGGCACTTTGGATGCAGATCTGGGAGCACTTAAGTTGGATCTTACCAGAATATCTCCTCCTGGAAGACTAGCTTTCATAATACTGGAAGGTACAGTGTCAGTTATTATGGGAGAAAAGCAGTCAATATTCTTACCTACCTGAGATTCCTATGAACCACAGAGGAGCAAGAAAAGACAACTCGAAAATAGTATAGTAGCACTTCTATCTTAGTGGTAACCAGCAGCAGTTTAATTGGATGTAAAACCCACTTAATAGGAAAAGAGTCATGCTTGCTTTTGGAAAACTAGATGGAGTTAGTGAACTTATTGATCTTAGAAGGGAACACACCACTGCCACTTTTCTGAATCATTACATTTCCTAACTAAATTCTAAATATTTGTCTTTATAGGTACAGACAAGAGCAGCCCCTACCCCTAAACAAATAAGTTTTACTTTACAGCAGATAGATATTATTACAAAAAAACCCAAACAAAGCAATTAACCAAACAAATCAAGCAACAAACAAAAAACATCTGGTCAAAGAACAAAGGATAACAAATCTTGGAGTGGCCAGTTCCAGTGAATACATCTCCAGCACAACTCCTGCACTTATGACTCAGGGAATATCATGGAAGAGAGGTCAGAAGGACTGCAAGAGTTAGAAAAACAGCAACTCTGTTATAAAATTAATGTCTTAGAAAGTTATACCTGAGAAGGTACACCCATGATACCTCAGCGATATGAATCTGTAAATAAGACCTGAACAATGAACTAGTAGGCATGCTAATGTGGAAGGGGAAAAATCTCATGGGACATCATACCTACAAAGAAATAAAGGAAATGCTGAGAAAGGGAGCTTTAGCTTCCCCTTGTGATGAGCCACTAATTGCTTCTCTAAATCAAGTGTTCATTTTTGAAATTAAAACTTGGATGAATTAAATGACCCAATAAAAGAAAATGTCACAGCAAAACAAACAGACAATCATTCAATCAAACTCTAAAATGAAATTTAAAAAGTCCAAACATGCACAAAATAGGTATAGAATAAGGAGAAGAGACACAGGTCAATAACACAGCAAAAAGTTTCAACAAAATCAGAAGAAAACCTTCCCAATTTATGGAAGATCATAGATTCTTTCCCATTAATCACCCTCTAGTCACCCTACACACTCTGATTACATGGCTACTGCCTTCTAGGGATTGAGACCTCCACCCACATCTTTTCCTTGCTTTGAGACTCACCAAATCACAGACTCATTAACCCTATAACTGGCACATGTAACACAGAGACACATTCCTGGAATGAAATTAAAACACAAAACAACAAAACTTAAGGGACATATCGGAAAGAGTTCTGTGAGAGAAATTTATATATTAATGTAACAATGAGGGCTGGTTTGCTTGTTGGGGTTTTCTGTCCTGCTTGGTACTCCACAGCCGGCAAGCCCCCCCCATCACACAGAGGACTCCATAAGATTATAAAACTGATTGGCCCATCAGCTCAGGCAACATATTAGCTCTTGTAGCTCATATTAACCCATTGTTCTTATGTATGCTAGCCACATGGTTAGGTATCTTTCTCTGCAGGGAAACTCACATCTTACTTCTTCCAAGTCTGGGCAGGAGTGGGAGGAATCAACTTCCTCCTTCCCAGAATTCTCCTGGTCTCATTGCATCATTTCTACTTCCTGTCTGGTTTTCCCGCCTATACTTCCTGCCTGGCCAATCAGCATTTATTTAAAACATGATTGACAGAATACAGACAATTCTCCTGTACCAGATTAAATCTTCCATAAAACAACAACAACAAAAACAGAAAGAGAACAAATAAATGACTTAATAATATAACTCAATAATTTGGAAAGAAAGAACAAGCCAAGCCCAAATCCAGTAGATGGTGAGAAATACTAAAAAAAAAAAAAAAAAAAAAAAAAATTCAGAGTATAAGTTAATGAAAAGAAAATAGTGTAAAGAATCAACAAATTTCAGAGCTGGTTCTTTGAGATTAGGTAAACAAGAATGGCTGACCCTTGGCCCCAATAACCAAAAAATGAGATGACACAAGTTAACAGAACCAGAAGAGAACAGAGAAATATTACAACCAACAACAAGGAAATTTAGCATATAGAAAGAGAATGATTTAAAAATCTATGTTTCATTAAGCTGAAAAGTCTAAAAGAAATGGATAAATTTCTAAATTCTTTCCAAAAAGCAAACCAAGGTGGGATCAACAATCTAATAAACATCTAACAAAAAGAATATTAAAATATAATATATTTTAAGCCTTACAATTAAAAGAGACCCTAGACGCAGGTGGATTTAATAGCAGAATTGCTTCAGACATTCAAAGCCGTTTTACTACCAATACTTCTTACATTATTAATAAACAAAGAAAGGAATAAAGAAAAAATGGGAGGAAGGAAGGAAAGAAGGGGGAAAAGGAATGCTTCTAAACTCCTAATATGTGCATATACCTTTATTACCGAAGCCATGTCAAGATATGACAACAACAAAGAAAACTAATGGCCAATATTCCTGATGAATGGAGATTTAAAGAATCCTTAATAAAATACTTAGAATCTGAGTGTAAGTACATATCAAAAGCAAGTTTGCAAAGGTAGGTTGACATACTTTACAAATAAGTGTAGTAAATCAGATAAATGGACTTAAAGATAAACATCATAAAATCAACTCAATAGATGCAGAAAAAGGTCATGACAAAATTCAACATGCTATTATAGCAAAAGTCTTAGCAACAGTAGGGCTAGAGGGAACATATCTCAACATAGGAAAGCTTATAAATGTTAAACAACATCCTAAGTGGAGAAAATCTTAAAGCATTCCGTTAAAATAAAAAATCAGACAGTACCATCAGATATCACTTTTTCTTCTCAAAGTAGTACTGAAGTACAAGCTAGAGTAGTAAAACAAGAAAAGGAAATTAAAGGGTTAAAAATAGGAAAAATGACTCGTTACTATTAATTGCAGATAGGATGCTCTACTTAAGAGTCCACAAAAGCTGGGCAGTGGTGGTACATGCCTGTAACCCAAGCATTTGGGAGGCAGAGGCCGGTGGATCTCTGTGTGCACTAGTTTGTGCACTCCTACATGTATGCATGTGCACACACTCGTATAAGTACATATAAACACACAAAAGGTATAAAAACATTATTTACCCAGAATAATTATTATATATTGTATATTTATCACATAGTATTTCTCAAATAGGCATAGCCATCATGAATCAGTTAATTTATTTTCAATTATACTGTTAACAATAGTTACCTCTTTGACTAATCTTTGCTATGTAGGAAAGGGAGAAATAGAATAGTTAGGTCTTCATTTAAATAACTTTCTGATAAATCTGGGCGGTGGTGACACATATCTTTAATTCCAGCACTGGGAGGCAGAGGCAGGTGGATGTCTACAGAGCAAATTCCAGGACAGTCAGACCTGACTATGCAGAGAAACCCTATCTTGAATTGCCACCTCCCTCAACAAAAACTCCTTTCTGACCTGCCTGAAAAATTATAAATATTTCATTGTAATTAAAGAATAACAAGAAATAATAATCCCTTTGTATAAAGTTAATTAATCAGCACAGATGATCTGTAATTCACCATATGAAACAAACTCAGTCATAATAACCATGGACAGAAGTATCTTTAAAGGCTCATGGTAAAGATAGGCATATATAGATATATCAGTGGTTAACAGTGTGCTTTGAATACTCAAGGCTGTCGCACTCTTGAGTAGTGTTGAAAGGACAGATGATGGATAAATTATGATAGACAGGATAGACAGATAAGCAGGAAGAAAAAATGAGAGAGAGAAAGAGAAATGGAGCAAAACAAACAAACAAAAAACAAAAAAAAAACTCTTAATGTTCATTATCTGGAGTGAGTGACTGTCGAGAACAAAAGTGCAAAAGATATGACCACACATAAAAGTAACACTGCTTTGGGTTTCAGTTTTTCTGGGTAAACAATGGGTAAGCCATTGTACAAAGTTTTTGGTTTATTATTTTTGTTTTTCTCCCCTAGTTTGCAATAAAATTAGTTCCATGATACTCATATATATGTATGTATGTATGTATATATATATGTATGTATATATATATAATATACACACACACACATGCACACACATATATATGAACAGAGCAATTCTTCACCCCCAATACCACCACCACCATCATCATCACTATGATCATCAACCTCACTCAAGTACATATTTGTGTGATTGGTTTGTGTGCTAATGTATGTGTGGATGCAGTTGCCCATTCATGCACATTTGGAATCTACCAGTAGATGTGCTCCTCAAGTTCTCTCTACCATATCTTTTGAGGATGGGTTCTCACTGAACCTGGGGTGTACTATTTGAGTAATCCAGCTGATGAAGACATCATCAACAATACATCAGTTCTGAACCTGAGAAAAATAGATGTTTTAGTTTTGCGGTTCAGTCGTGTTCTTAACAAAACAAATGGGGGACTAGATGATTATTTATACATCTTGTCAATGCCTAAAAGCAGTGATTCACCTTGTCCAATTACAATTCGAACTATACTCTTTTTTTCCCTCATTTGTATTAGGTTGAAAGTGTCCAGTGGTCAAAGGTCAACTGTGAAACCATTTCTGTTGTCAGTATGTATTTTGAGATATTCAGATTCTCTTCTCTGTGCAGACAAAGCTCTTAAGCAGTAAGTTTCTCACAAATTTTAACTTTCTGTCTATTAAGTGTTGAAGTCCCTTTAAAGAGAAATTTATATTTCTGAAATATTGCCTGTGAAAAATGCTGTATACTATTTAAGAACTAAAGTCAAAGAACTATTCAATATAAATAAGATTACTGGAAAACAACTTAACTGCTTTAAAATGTCCAAACAGAAATATCAATTCTGAGAAACAAAGGGGGAAATAGGCATTACTTATCTTTTCTCATGTGTGTTAATTTATTTTTGGTATTATTATTTTGTACAGAGCCTCCATTCTACCTTGAAGGAGATATGTGTCTCAACTCTCATCCATCCTCTTCCCAACAATATGGTCTTTCTGGACTTCCCACACCTGCTGCTGTAAGCTATGATGTTCTGGTTAAGTTTCTATCAATTTATCAAAAGCCAGAGTCACTTGGGAAGAGGGACCTCAACTGAGAAAATGCTTTCAAAATATCTTGTTGCTTATAGGCAATTCTGTTGGTCTTTGTCTTGATTAATGATTGATGTGGAAAGTCCCAGCCCACTGTGGGACCTGGTCTTGGTCCTTGTCCTGGGTTGTATCCAGTATGCCTCCCCCCCCCACTCTCTCTCTCTCTCTCTCTCTCCCTCCCTCCCTCCCTCCCTCCCTCTCCTTTATAGCTTTTGCTTCAGTGTCTGCCTCCAAGTTCCTGGCTTGAGTTCTGACGCTGAATTCCCTCAACAATGGATTTGATGTGGAAGAGTAAGACAAATAAATTATTTCATCTTTAGATTGCTGTTTGGGATTTATTCCAGTCACTGTAAGCAAGATAGGGCAGAAATTGGTGTAAGGTTCATAGATAACACTGTGACATATCTGCCCATGTTGTTTTGGGGAAGACTATAGAAAGACTTTGGAAGTTTAGGCTAGAAAAGCCATTTGATGATTTGAGCTTAATGGGTTGTTTTGGAAGTACTTGAAAGATGATACTGTTGAGTAAAATGCAGGTGATGAAGCCCTGGTTTGTGAAGTTTCAGAAAGAAGTGTGAGAGTCCTTCAAATACTCTATCAGGGCTGTTCATGAGATACTCTGAATTAAGAATATGATGATTCTAGCAAGCTGGGGCTGAAGGATTGACTATGGTTAACAAGAGACCAGCGTTACTCAAGTGAAACCTTTGGCTTACTCATTCAATGAATGCTGGTTAGAGCTGAAATATGATTATCAAGAGAGTCATCATGAGGCCAAAGTCTAGGAAGTTTTTTTCTCACACAGAAATGGGGGTGCTGAGTGGGAGCTAAGATTGCATTTCAAGTTTGCAGAAAAAAAATGGTAATGTTTCAGAGTCCATTTTATATTACTAGTATTGGTAGTATGAAAGCTTGTAGTATTTTGATATTATGGGTCATGGAAAGAAGCTGAAGCTTAGTACTGCGCAACTATAAGCTAAACAAACCCTTTCTGCCTGAGTTACTTTTGGTTATGTGTTTAACACAGCGATAGAAAGCAAACTAGGACATCTTTTCAGGTCATCCTTCTTACATTGACCAGAGTTGGTCCTGAATGGTGCAAGTGTGTGTGTGTGTGTGTGTGTGTGTGTGTGTGTGTGTGTGTGTGTAGTGGGGAGTGAGAAGGGAATGGGGGACAGATGAAGAAGAAGAGTGGAAAGTTAAGAAGTTTATTTTCTAGCTGTTAGTCTACAACATGTATTTATTTTCTCCTCTCACTTAAAAAGATACCCAGAAAAAAACCTCATATTTTTGAAAGAAAATGATTGTTTTCTTTAATAGCAAGTGGTTTGACACACATATATCTGGTTTCTTCTGGCAAAATTATTCATCACATTCATTATCAAGCCCTGGGAAACTTGATAGGAAGGCATTCTAGTTTGCTTTCCATTTCTATGGTAAAACGCTGATCAAAACCAACTTGGCAAGAAAGGATTACTTCACCATACAATTCTGGACCACATTTCACCAGGGAGGGAGGTCACACCAGAAACTCAAAGAAGGAACCTAGAGGAAGAAACTAAGGCAGAAGCCCTGGAAGAATGCTTCTTATTGGCATGTTCTCCATGAATGGCCCTCCCCCACCAATCAAAATTAAGGAATTGCCCTGTAGACTTAACTACAGACCAACTTATTAGAGGCATTTTCAGTTTCTTCTCTGATGACCATAGCCCATGCCAAGTTGACAAAAAACAACAACAACAAAAAAGAATACAACTGACTTATCTTGACACATAAATATGTCACTATTAAACTATAACCTTAAATTTCTTGTTTTTCCAAAATTTTATGTTATTATCATAATACAAATCATAATATAATTTAAAAGTTCTATTATAAGGACAGGCTCCAAAACCACAGAGAAACCCTGTCTCGAAAAACCAAAAAAAAAAAAGTTCTATTATAGTCTTCTTTAAAATTCAAATACTTGTTGACATGAAGTTATGCCAGCATCATTTGCTGAAGATGCTTTCTTTTTTCCATAGTATAATTTTAGTTTCTTTGTCAAAAATCAGGTGTTCATAGGTGTGTGGATTAATAGTAGGGTTTTTGATTTGATTCCAAGTGTCTACCTGTCTATTTTTATGCCAGTACTAAGCTGTTTTCATTACTGTAGGTCTATAATAAAGCTTGATGTCAGGGATGGTGATACCTCCAGAAGTTCCTTCATTTTATAGGATTGTTTGGGCTATCTTGGGCCTTTTGTTTTTTTCATATGAAGTTGAGTATTATTTTTTTGAGGACTGTGAGAAATTGTGTTAGGACATTGATAGGGGTTGCATTGAATCTGTAGATTGCTTTTGGTAGGATTGCTATTTTTATTATGTTAATCATAACTTTCCAAGAATATGGGAGATCTTTCCATTTTCTGATATTGTCTTCAGTTTCTTTCTACCAAGACTTAAAATTCTTGTCATATAGGTCTTTCCCTTTTATGTTTACTGTTACTCGAAAATATTTTATATTATTTGTGGCTATTGTAAATGGTATGTTTCTCTGATTTCTTTCTCAGCCTGTTTATCATTTGTATATAGGAAAGTTACTGATTTTTTTGAGTTGATCTTGTATTCTGCCACATTACTGAAGGTGTTTATTAGCTATAAGAGTTCCCTCATAGAATTTTTGTGGTCACTTATGTGTACTATCATATTGTATGCACATAGAAAAAGTTTGTCTTCTTCCTTTCTAATTCATATCGTCTCGATATCCTTTTGTTGTCTTATTACTCTAACCAGAACTTCGAGTACTATGTTGAATAGATATGGAGAGAGTGGACAGCCTTGTCTTGTTCCTGAGTTTCGTGGAATAGCTTTGAGTTTCTTTCCAGTTAATCTGATGTTGGTTGTCAGATTGCTGTATATTGCTTTTATTATGTTTAGATAAGTTCCTGTATCCCTGATCTCTCCAAGACCTTTATCATGAAGGGGTATTGAATTCTGTTGAATACTTTTTCAGCATGTAATGAGATCATCATATTTTTCCCAGTTTATTTATATGGTGGACTACACTGGTAGATTTTTGTATGTTGAACCATCTATGCATCTCCGGGATAAAGCCAACTTGAGCATGGTATATGATCTTTTGATGTGTTCTGGAATTTGGATTGCCAGTATTTTCCTGCGTATTCTTGCATCAAATGTTCATGAGGGAGATTGCTTTGTTATTCTTTTTCTTAGTTGAGTGTTTGTGTGGTTTGGGTAGAAGACTGCAGATAAATCCATATCTATCCCCATGTACAAAACACAAGTCCAATTGGATCAAAGACCTCAATATAAATCTAGCCACACTGAACCTCACAGAAGTGAAAGTGGTAAACAGCCTTGAATGCATGGGCACAGGAGACCATTTCCTAAATATAGCATCAGTAGAACAGACACTGCGAGCAACAATAAGTAAATGGGACCTTCTGAAACTGAGAGGCTTTTGGAAGGCAAAGGACACACTCAGTGAGACAAAACAGCAGCCTACTAAATGGGAAAAGATTTTCACCACCTGGAACAGGACTGATATACAAAATATATAAGGAACTCAAGAAAGTAGACATCAAAATACCAAATAATCCAATTAAAAATGGGGTACAGATCTAAACAAAGAATTCTCAACAGAAGAATCTCAAATGGCCAAAAGATCTTAACATGCTCAACATCCTTAGTCTTCAGGGAAATGCAAATCCAATGGGTTCTGAGATCCAGAATTATCTCACAAGTTAGAATGGCTAAGATCAAAAACACCAATGATATCTCATGCTGGAGAGAATGCCAAATAAGGGGAATACTCCTTCATTGCTGGCAGTTTCTCAGATAATTGGGAATTGACCTACCCAAGACTCTTGGTCATATATTCAAAGGATGTTCAATCATACTATAAGAACATTTGTTCGATTATGTTCATAGCAGCATTATTTGTAATAACCCAAACTTGGAAACAACCTAGATGCCCCTCAACCAAAGAATAAATAAAGAAAATATGGTACATTTACATAATAGATACTAACTACTCAGAGGTAAAAAAAAAAGAGACAATGACATTTTGAAATTTGTATGCAAGTAGATGGGATTAGAAAAAAAAAATCCTCAGTGAGGTAATTCAGACCCAGAAAGATGAACATGGTATGTACTTACCCATAAGTGGATATTAGATAGATGTAAAGTAAAGAATGGCCAGCCTATAGTCCATGACCCAGGAGAAGTTAGGTACCAAGGAGAACCCTAAGAGAAACACATGGATTCCCCTGGGAAGAGGAAATAGACAAGATCTCCTGAGAAAATTGGGAGTATGGGAGTTGGGGGAGAAGGGAGGGCAGCAGGGACGAGAAAGGGAAATGAGAGGGAGAGGAAAACATGAGGGAATGGGATGGTCAAGATAAGGAAGGGAAGAGAGCAAGAGCAAGGAAAAAGGTATCTTGATTGAGGGAGCCATTATGGGGCTAGGAAGATGCCTGGCACCAGATAAATTCTTAGGAATCCAAAAGGATGACTCCAGCTAAGACCTTAAGCAATAGGGGAGAAGGGACCTGAACTGGCCTTCACCTACAATCAAATTGATGACTACTTTAAGTGTCATCATAGACCCTTCATCTGCAACTGACAGAAGCAGATGTAGACATTTACAGTGAAGCACTGGGGTGAGCTCCCAAAGTCCAGTCAAAGAGAGGGAGAAGAGATAATATAAGCAAAGGGGTCAAGACCATGATGGGGAATACCCACTGCAACAGCTTACCTGAGTTAATGAATTCTCACTTACTCAGGACTGACAGTGGGAGAGGCAGCAAAGGATCAAACTAGGCCCTCTGAATGTGGGTGACAGTTGTGTGCCTGGGACAGTCTATGGGGCCCACTGGCAGTGGGACCAGGATTTATCCCTACTACTTGAACAGTTTTTTTGGAGCCCATTCTCTTTGGAGGGATACCTTACTCAACCTAGATATAGATATATGGCCTTGATCCTGCCTCAAAGCAATCTGCTAGACTTTTTTGCCTCCCCATGGGAAGTTTTACCTTTTGTCTAAGGAGTGGATGGGGGCTGTGGTGAAGAAAAAGTGGAGGGAGAAGGGGGAGGGAAGGATGTGGGAATTGTGATTGGTATAAAAAATTTTAATTAAATAATGATAATAATAATAGATTCAAATACTTTAAAATTCTAGTCTCTAAACTATTCTTTATTTAAAATTCTAGTACCCCAATTGTGTTATCCTACAAAATTAAAAAAATGAATTATATACTTTGTGTTTAATCAGGAAGAACCAGAGCACAATTCCCATCAAATAAGAGCAAAACAATCATCTAGCAGTTTTACACAAGCTTTGGGGCTTTAAAAGGATTGAACAGCTCTGCTTGTCTGGCTCTGGCTTTCATGGCACACATACTTTGTCTCATAGGATCAGGCTGTCTCCACTCTCCCCTGTTGCTGCCTTTAGTGGCCATCCGGTAGTTTGGTATCATTAATATTCTGGGGTCTCCATAAGCTGTACCTTCGCTAATGTCCTCCTGGCTCCCTGTCAGAGATTCTGACCTGCCACATGCTTCCAAGCCTCTATTCCCTTCCATGACCAAATTAACTTGTGTTTCCATTGCAAATAAAGCTATACATTTACCAATGACCTCTTTTGTTCTCTCATAGTGTCTTGCCTAAGCCTTTCTCTATGATCTCTTTGTTCTTGAAGTCTCCGTGGCAACTATAGCTGTACCTTCACCAGTAGTCTCTCTGGCTACCAAGTCTCAGCTCTGCTCCATGATTTCCCTTCAGTCAGGCAGCTCCCAAGTCATCAAAACCAGTAAAACAAAGGAGACTTACACATTACCAAGCTCACTTGCCAGCATGAGATGCAACCATCTTGGGTCCATCTGAAACATAAGTCTGTGTGCTGATCCTCAGGAAATATTCCAGTTTTATCTCAATGTTTCTTGTCTCTTCTTAATCATAGCTAATTTCTCAGTCCCATCTAACTAGTTTCCAGTGTCCCAGTAAAGCAAAAATTTCACAACAGTAATCCTAATTTTTTAAACACTACTGATTTTTCAGTTCTACCTGAGCAGAACCACTCATTCTTCATCCAAAATATCACACAAATAGTATTATAGAGTCTTTGGAGGGACTCACAAACTTCTTTCAGAAACCTCAGAAGCCAGGCTTCCATCATTTTCTTTGCTCTCAGCATTATCTTCTAAGTTCCTATAGCAGTCTATTAAGTTCTCAGTGGCCCAAATTTCTAAACACTTCTGCAGTCACACCCAAAATAACATGGTAAAGTCTTTAAAGGAATATCTTCTCATCATTGTACTGGTTTTTGGTTTAGTTATGTTTCTATTACCATGAAATAACACCATGATTAAAAGCAACTTGGGGAGGACAGTTTATTTTAGCTTACAGTTTATAGTTCATCTTGAAGAGAAGTCAGGGCAGGAACTCAAGACAGGGACTGAAGTAGAAGCCATGGAGGTACCTATTTCTTTGTTTGGTCTTTATAGCTTGTTTGGTTTACTTTCTTATACAACTAAGGACCACCTGCCAAGGGTGGTGCCCTATGTGGTAGGCTGGGTTCTCTCTCATCAATCATTCATCAAGAAAATATCCCACAGATTTTCGCATAGCCCAATCTGATAATCAATATTTTCCCCAATTTCACTTCCCCTTTTCACGATAATCCTAGCTTGTATTAAGCAGATGAGGCAGAAGAGAAAGAGAGAGAGAGAGAGAGAGAGAGAGAGAGAGAGAGAGAGAGAGAGAGAGAGAGGAAAATAGCCAGCATAGGGTGGCTATTTCAAGAGAAAGCAATGGGATTTGGAGTATCTGTTAGATGTTCTTAGATATTCTTAATGAAATAATATGCAAAAGCACTTTGGACATATTCCGGAAGAGCTGATTCAGATAAAGAATCGTGTCACTGGAAAAATCAACTCCCTCCTTACAGTGTCTATAGTGAATAATGAGGAATTCTAGAGAGAACACCAGACTTTTAAAGTTATTACCAGATAAGAAAAGATTTTTACTTTATTTTGGGGGGGGTGAGGAGAAAAAAAATCAATCTATCCAGTAAATCTGTCACTTTAAATTCAGTTACCAAACAAATCCACTTCTCCTGTCTCCAGTTGAGACTATATACCACACCTTAAACTGTACTATCAACCCTTGTAGTGCAGAGGCTAATGGTTAATGAATATTTAACCATACAATTTCAAAGCTCCTGTTCCAACAAGAAATATGAGAGCAAACAGCGCAGAAAGAAGAAGAGGCACTGCAGACAACTGAACTGATGGCTGAGGGGGAAGCCAAGGTTAGAGAAAAAGCGGAGGAGATTCCCAGCTCTTAAACAGAAAGGAGCTGCCATCCACCCATGTATCTTTCAGTCTGTCCTCATCTCCAGAGACAATTCATTTTGCTAGGAAACAAAATTTATTTTTGAATAATTTGTCGCAGAAGTAAAACCATAGCTTGACACTTACATTTCATTTGCTTGAAGATGGACTTGTTAGGTTCTAGCCAGTGCTGGGGAGAAAACACAAACAAAACAGAGAGAGTTAGTGTGAATGAAAACTCCTGAAAAGAAACTGAAACTGGGTGGATAGATTGGAACGTTACCTGTCCAGAGGCTAAATGTCTCACATGGGGCTCGTTCTAGACTTCAAGAACAGTCATTCCTTGCCCACTACTGTAACAGATTTTTTGAGTAACAGATAAAATAGAAAGCTTTTAGAATCTAGTAACAAAATAGACAACTAGGTTTCACCAATCCAATAGCTAAGAATGGCATCAGATAGCATATTGGGCCTATAGAAAAGTTTCCCTTAACTTGCTATACCTGCTTCTCTAATGTACCCAGGAATGGACTTTTGAAGAGTTAATGAATTAAAAACCTCAGGCTAACTGAGACACTCTGGGCAGGAATGCTGACTTAACTGATATCATCTGTGGAAGTTTCTGTTGAGGAGATCAACGGCTAATTCCCCAACCCCACGCTGGTATCTTCAACTCTGAGACTGCAGGGGAATGGAGCTACAGAAGGAGTCTTTCATACCAAAAGTTCCCCTATCAGGATGAACTTAGTTTGACCCAGAAATGTTCGACTTCACTCCCCAAACCCTGGCCCCGAAAAGTCTATTTGCTAGGATACTACTGGAACTCCTAGGCCCTAAATGTTCTCAGAAAAACCAAAAACATGCCACAGTAAACACCTTCAAGTTTTATACTTTCAACTCCCTGAGATAAGCCTGCCCCAAAGGTACTTGCGGCCTGATTGCTATTCAGCAGAGTGGTTGTTAAGGACAGTTGGCTTCTTTCACGGCCTAGTTGTGCTCCCATTTCTTTTCCAGATGCCACAGTCCATTCCATTCTAACATTTTGTAAAACAGCGAGGAATTTCAGGGGGTTCCTTCTTCAGTTGACTGCGCCCCTCCCCCCGCTCCCCTGTCTCTCCCTTTTATTATACACATTGAGAAGTTCTCAGCACTCCAAACTTACTATGAGCTAAAATGCCCGTGGAATGACCTATTTAGCCCCTGCCCAGGTGAACAGTGCAAATCTCAATGATGCAACATTTCCCTCTTTCAGGGAGTTTATTGATTCAAGGGCTAACCTTGGTGTCTCCTTTTCTTTCTTTTCACTACTGATTTAATTTTGTAGCCCCTCTGATGTACAGAGTAGTTTTTTGTCATTCAACCATGACACAACCAACATTCACACATCTAAGTAAGGCTCAGACTCAGTCTAGGGGTGTTCTGTGCAGATACCATCATCTAAGCCTATGTGGTCTTTCAGCTTTGCCTTCCAGGTCACTAGAATTGTGAATTCCAGGGATTCTTCAAGCTTCCTGCCTTTGGTTTTGCTAAGAGGTGACTAGAATTGGGAACGCCCATTCCAATCCTTAGTTTCTCATTTACAGTCACTTATTACCAGAAAGACGCCTCAAATTTAACCTGCTCAAAGTTGAGTACAAGATCACCTTTCTTCTCACACGCTTTAGCTCGCCTGAAAACAAACCTCAAGGTGTTTGTATACCCGTCTACTGAGGTCTGTACTCACTGCAACATGGATAACATTTTTGACTTTCAGAGAGTCACACTGGCTCAAGCGACTTCACATTCCAGAATGACAGATATCTTTTTGTCTTCATTCTGGCCCTTTGCTCTATTTCTCAATTTCTGCACTTTTACCAGCTTAAACTTCTAAACATAATTCCCTCACCTTTCTCAGATGCTCATCTGGCTAACGAGCCCCTTCCTATCAAAGTAGAGCAGTCACTATTGTCAAATTGTCATGTTCTGATTAAACTGAGAAACTGGCTCTGGAATGTGGGATTTAGCCCTCCTACTTCAAACTCAAGTATGTGTTTTATTAGAGTGTCTTCCGAATGTCTATCCTGGGTCAGGCTCGCCCCCTGACTCTGTGACAGGGAAAAGGAGAACAAAACAGCCCAAGAAATAAACATTCACAGATCCTGATAGGGACATGTCACTGCCAGTGAAGAGCCACAGTGACTCTGCTGGGTGTTAATGTCATCAACTGCTTTATTATTGGCCCTCTCTGAGGTACTCTAATTGTTGCTCTTTCTACACGGCCCCTTTTGTCAACTCAAATAAGTTATGAGAGATCTATGCCCCAAAACCTCTAAAAGCATATCTGATATCTTCAGAAAAGGAAACTAATGGAGTATCCAACTCACCTACTAGTCTTGCCTATCTGGGTATTAGTTCAATACTTAGAATTCAGGACTGAAACAGCTGCCCTGAAACTGAAGCCTCCTCATTGTTAGTTAATCTCTCTGGTGCAGCAGCTCTTAGAAAACTTTAAAAAAGTTTCAGTTCAGTTAATATCTTTCAGGATCAATTCTATTCTTTGGCTGCTACAGTACTCCAAAAATTTAAGAGAATTAGATATGACTTGAAAAAAAATCTTTCTAGATACTTGGATCAACCAGGGACCCAACAGCTATGATATTCATAATTTCAGTATTTGATCCTACCTTCTCAGTTTCTTCACCAAGTTCTCCCAACAAAGATTATAGGCTTTCATCACCCAGAGAGTCAAAGAGTTCTTCAGGCCAGAACGATATCAAACTACTATCTAACACAGTGACCAAGTCTATGGATCACCTCAAAGGCTCCACCCCTGAACTCTTTCATTGCCCCAATGAAGCACTCACTCCCTACACAGAAAAACCTATCCAGAAATGAAGACCAGCCCACAAAATCCCCTACCTTTAACATTCTTAAGTCCAATTATATATTCCTTCAGGGTTGGGATATGGTGGGATAATCACAGTTTGACCCAGAAATATTCAACTCTGCTTCCCCAACAATGATCAGTAAAGTTCCATTTGCTCAGAGCCTACTGCAACTCTGCACCCCTAGATGGTCTCAGAAAAATTGCAGAGCGGAACTTTCCTGAAACTCCGGAAACTTTCTTACCCCATCTCCCTGACTTTCACCTGCCCCCCCCAAGCAAGCTATACTTCCAAACTGTAACCTTCAGCAAGGCTGATTAGGGGATTTGAACTTTTATGATTTTGGAGAACGTTAGGAATGTTAGGAACGTTCCAGGTCCAGAGGCTAATTAAAATTTACTGAAGGTCATCTTTAGCCTTCAAAATGCTCGTTTCATTTCCATTTATTTATTGGACCTAACATCCTGTGATTGATAGGTAAAAAAACCTTATGAAAGCTTTAGGTTAGCAAAACCCTACTGCCCACCAGTGAAGGGACAAAGAATGCTGTCAGGCAGCATCTAAGGGGTGCAGCAGCTCTTCTCTCTGTTTTGCTGTAAGCCAACCTCTCTGATGTTTCCATCAATGTATTGCAAAGTGTTTTGACTTGCGACTTTCTTTGTTCTGTTCTAAGTTCTTAATGAAATTGCTTTGTTGTTGGAATACACGATTTAAGTAAACCTGTATTTTTCAGTCATGGTCATTCATATTTGGTTCCAAAACAAGCTATCTCTTATCCCCTTTGTGGTGAGAGTTGTGTTTCTGTGTCAACAACATTATGAATTCAGGAGAGTCTATTTTATGTGCACCTGCCTGCTCCATACTAGAAAGGAAAAGAGCAGAGTTTCTGTATTTCACTCTAACTTCTTTTTTTGAAGTGCACCTTGTATTTGTTCATTCTCCATCTTGCATTCTTGTTGAAGCAATTTCTGTCATTCTCCTGAAGAATCTGGTGGAAAACTACCCAACTCTACTCTAGGAACCCAAGTTCAAGATGTCCCTGCTACCTATTTAGCTCTATTGAACCACCTGCTTGTGCAAACCTCCCCCTTCAGCTATTTGCTTGTCTTAGTTTCTTCTAAATTGCTTGATTGTTCAAAAACATCTCTATCTGCTAAGCAACATACCAGAATGTGAATTTTGCCTTTAAAAGCCCCTTTTTCTAAATACTTGGGTCTACATCTGGGTCGTGATTATCTGAACATGGTTGCAACTGGCTGGAATAAAGACTTTAACTAGCTATACACTCTGTCTGAGATTTTATTTCTGTAGGGCTCTACATTGCTTTGCTGTCTTCCTATAAAACTCAAGGTTCTGCATTATACTTATTGTTTAATGTAAATTCATGCTCATAAAATGAAATAAACATGATCAATCATTCATTGCTTACTGACTACGAGATGCCCTTCAAAATTTTCTTGCTGTGGGACAATGTTCTTGTACTCTGTAAAAATTTTTCACTTGTATTGGTTTAACAAAATGCTAATTTGCCAGTAGTCAGGCAGTAAGTATAGGCAGGGTGACTGGACCAGGAGGATTTCTGGAGAGGGCAGGCTCAGTCTGCAGTCACCAACCAAAAAGCAAGATGAAAATGTCTCACTGAGTAAGTTACCAAACCACGAGCTTAAACATAGGTAAGAATTTTGGGTTAATTTAAGTTATAGGAGCTAGTTAATAAAAGCCTGAGCTAATAGGCCAACCACTTTATAATTACTTTTTTTCCCCCCAAAAAAAGAACTCTGAATCTAAGTTCCAGTTCGTAGCGCTGGAATTCCAATCCCTACTCTGGCCCGGGCTGGTGCCTTGAAAGCCTAAATTGGATGGCTCTTTTGTAAATTCATGCCCCCAAATTAGGCACCAAATAAAGGATGATGAATAAAAACGCAGAGAAAGAAATTAGCATTCAGTATGCAGGTCAGAAAAGCAAAACAGCCAGCCACTGGCTCTTACCTCTACCTCAGTCTAAAATGGCGATCCTGCCTTCAGAATGAGACAGTGAGTGAGACCTGTTTCCTCCTGCTTTATAATCTTCTCTAGTTCTGAGATTAAGAGCATGAACAACCGAAACACTGACTTCCACAGTGGTTGCACAAGATTTGTTCAACTATGTTCATAGCAGTATTATTTGTAATAGCCAGAACCTGGAAACAACCTAGATGCCCTTCAATGGAAGAATGGATGAAGAAAGTATGGAATATATACACACTAGAGTACTATGCTGCGGTAAAAAACAATGACTTCTCGAATTTTGCATGCAAATGGATGGAAATAGAAAACACTATCCTGAGTGAGGTATCCCAGACCCAAAAAGAAGAACATGGGATGTACTCACTCATAATTGGTTTCTAGCCATAAATAGGGGTCACAGAATCTACAATTGGCGAACCTAAAGAAGCTAAGTAAGAAGGTGAACACAAGGAAAAACATATCGTTATCCTCTTGGATAAGGGAAGTAGACAAAATTGCCGGGGAGAAAAGTGGGATCTTGGGGGTGGGGTGGGAAGGGGGTAAGGGGAGATGGGGAAAGAAAAGGTAGAAGGGAAGGAGGGGGGACTTGGGGAAATAGGAGGATTGGGATAAAGGAAGGTTGGATAGGGGAGCACGGAACCACAATTCTTAGTTAAGGGACCCACTTTAGGGTGGGCAGGAGACTTGACCCTAGAGGGGCTCCCAGGTGCCCAAGCTGAGGTCCCCAGTTAGTTCCTTGGGCAGCTGAGGATAGGGAACCTGAAATGACCCCATCCTAGCGCAATACTGACGAATATCTTGCATATCATCTTAGAACTTTCATCTGGCGATGGATGGAGATAGAGACAGAGACCCACACTGGAGCACTGGACTGAGCTCCCAAGGTCCCAATGAGGAGCAGAAGGAGGGAGAACATGAGCAAAGAAGTCGGGACCACGAGGGGTGCACCCACCCACTGAGACAGTGGAGCTGATCTACTGGGAGCTCACCAAGGCCAGCTGGACTATTACCAAAAAAAGCATGGGATAAAACTGAACTCTCTGATCATGACGAACAATGAGGGCTGATGAGACGCCAAGGACAATGGCACGCAGTTTTGATCCTACGCAATCTGCTGGCTTGGTGGGAGCCTAGCCAGTTTGGATGTTCACCTTCCTAGATATGGACGGAGGGGGGAGGACCTAGGACTTACCACAGGGCAGGGAACCCTGACTGCTCTTTGGACTGGAGAGGGAGGGGGAGAGGAGTGGGGGGAAGGGGAGAGGGGTGGGAGGAGGGGGAGAAGAGTGGGAGGAGGGGGAGAAGAGTGGGAGGAGGGGGAGGGAAAGGGGAGGCTGGGAGGAGGTGGAAATTTGTTTTTTTTTTTCTTCATTCTTCTTTTATCAATAAAAAAAAAAAAGAAAAAAAAAAGAGCATGAACAACTACCACCTGGTTTCTTTGGCAACTACTGTGGTTACTAGGATTAAAGGTGTGTGTGTGATTGTGGCCTTGTCTGTAAGGCTGGCCAGTCTTTCTGATCCTCAGACAAACTTTTTTTTTTTATTATCAAAATACAAATGAAATGGCACTACAGTTTCTTCTTAAACAGGGCAGTTTACAAAACCTTAATGGAATTCCAGAGAGAGGGTCTTTAGCATCCCAGCTATGCAGCCTCCCACTGATCAGTTTGAATGACAATGCAATATTTTCTTTGATGAATATTGTTTATTTTCTCAGAAACTGAAAAACTGAGAGGCCAAATCAATAGTTTCTAATCTAATATGTCCAATCTGTAAAATCTTCACAAGCAGTAAGAAGACTTTTAACTGCTTCATTAGGGAAAAATTCACCAAGAAACATGCATAGGCGAGCTTTTCCCAAAGAGCAAGTTCTTTTAGCCAAAATTATGTCAGGTTGTTTTTGAAAACCATACCAATATTTAATAAAAAAAATCAAAGAAGATAACTAATATATTCACTTAGCATATACAGAACATTGTGCAACAATATTCTCTGCAATTCAAATTCCACAAATATAAAGTGGAAATTGACCTAGCATAAATTAGGGGTATTTCAAGGGCGTAGAGTTATTATAAAGATAATAAATATGGGTCTCACAGATGCACTGTTGAAATTATAAAGATTTCTTGCTGTTGCCATTGTTTTTATTTAGTTTGCAAAATTTTGTAGATGGGCTTCATCATTCAGTGGGTTTCATAAAGGTGAATAATAAACAGATCCACTGTGATTAAATCACTTTCAGAGAAATAGGGGGAAAAAAGGGTAAGAGCAATCAGAGCCCTGCACATATCATTGTTTCATGAAGAGATTCACTGGTCATTTTGCTAGCTTCATATGTAAATAACATTTTCAGGTTGTCCATGCTTTAGCATCCTTTGAAATCCTTACCCTTCCTTTGCTGAATTTGAACCCATTTCTTTAAAGTCACTCACTCTGATTCAGTTGCATGTGTTCTCAAGATGATGTTAGTACTGGATGAAGGCTCAAAGAGAATGAAAGTCATTTGGGATTGGCTATGACTGCCAAGCAGAGGGGTAGAAAATATTTAAGGAATGCCTTTAAGGTGCTTACCATCTGTGCCCTAAATAAATTATTTATTCTAGATGAGCTAGTTTCTTCATTGTTCCAACACACCTCACAGTTTCTTATCAGTTCCCGTTTTCTGTCCTTTCGGGGTCTGTGTATCTCATCTACTTACAATGTGACTGATAGTTATTTTTTGAGGGCAACAATTCTTTTCCAAGGGGATAATCACAAGGCAAAGAGACTTAGCTAAAATAACCTAGTAATAATCGTGTTTCAAAGGATTATAGGAAACCATGTTTTCAAAGAGGGCTAAGTTTAATCTGTTAATAGTAGTTAAAACAACGGCCAAACAATTTCTATATTTTGTAATTCATGGAGGTAAGCAAAGAAATGCATAGCATTTTTATTGCAATTTTGTATGAAATAGTAAAGGGTTACAAGTCACACCAAAGGTCACCATTAGGAATTTAGGTTAATAAACTGTACTTTGCCAATGTTCTGGATGATTAAAAATGAGTGTTTTATATGAGATAAAGTTTTATGTGTAGCATATACAAAATTTTTAGATGCAATGCAAAATGAAAAAGTCCATTGCAACCCAGGAGAATATAGCCATAGCAAACATCTGTCAACAGCACAGCCACCTTTTCAGAAGTCCACAGTTCTAACATTACTTTGTGCTTTGCTGCTTTCGATGGTATTTTCTTTTACAAATTCAGTTTGCATGTTGTGATAAAAGGCATATAATATCCAAAAGTTGTCACGGAACACACAAAGAGCTTGATGCTTGGTAGGATCCTAAGAGTACCTAAAAAGTGCAAACCTGCCATTATGGAGTCATTGTGCTTAATTTAGTATTAAATGAAAATAATATTTTTCTTAAAACTTATTTGCAAAATGTTTTGTAAAATGTTCCAAGGTGCAATTGTGTTATCAGTACACAAATGGTTATTAAAGTATTTAGATTTGACTCTTACTTATTACATGGAAACTGTTCTTCAGCCTACAGAATAACAACTAAGATAGTAAGTGAATTATACATTGAGAAAACATTGGAAAAATTTGAATAATGTATCATAGCTAATATGATTTGTTTTGAATTTAAAAGTATAAAACAATATAAAATATATTTAAAAATGTAAATCTAGGCCTCTAAAACTATTCTTTAAAGTTCAGAAGCAATATAATAAAGTGATACCAGTGGGAGAATACATAGTATTGGTGAGAGGCACTAATTTAGTAGTGTTGGCTAAATAAATTTAGAACTTCGATAATTTTTGTGTGGCATTTTATCTGAGATGTTTCAACTTTAGTGTTTTCCCATGTATTAGTACATTCCATGAATAATTAAAAATAAAAATAAAAAACCAGAAAACTAAGTTCTAGTTAGAGAATGAAAATAAATTTTATGTAATTTTTACTTTACATGAAGATTTTCCACAAAAGAGGAAGACGGGAAGCTCAGCTCAGCACTCAGGGTCTCCTTCTTTCTCCTTGACTGGCACAAGGGCAGCTTTCCGTAAGTTCGTTTGTTATTGATCTCTTTACCCTCCCTGTCTCACTTTTCATTCTCCTGTACATAAGGATATTATTTATTCATTCGCCTGGCAGCTTTCAGCCTTTTGTTTCTCCATTTTCTTCTTTTATTTCCTGTCTTTGGTTGCTCTTCCCATTAGAGTTAAGAAGTCGACTCTGAAGCATGTCAGCAACTTCTATTTTTACTAGAGACCTAGAGGTATAAAAGTATTATGTGATGTACTTGGATATTAGATATAAGGCTTAGATACTTTTCCTATTTTGTTTAAGTTCATTTGTTGTCTAGAACTATGGCATTTTAGTTTTAAAAATAAATAATTCTATTTTATTACTAAAACCTGGTATTCCTTAAGGCGTGACTTCATGGATAATGTATTATTGCTGAACACTTAGTCTCTTCAATTATCTTGCAGAATAACTCTCAAAATATACAGGCACTAATTTCCCATTACTAGGTCCATAAGATAAACTGAAAGAACAAGGAAAAACAGAGGTTGTATTGATTAGTGTTACTTGTATGTACCTGGAGGGCATCAGAATCAGATGAGACAAGAGATAAGTTGTCCTTGCTAGTTTTTTTTTTTTTTCGGTCCTATTGACACTAGGTATTGTGATGAAGAAGAGAAATGTCAAGTGATAAAATGCTTTCATTAGATTGACCAGTAGGCAAGTTCGGCATTTTTTCATAAACGATTGATGTAGGAGGGCCCAACTATTGTGGACATTGCCAGTTCTGTGCAGGCGGTCCTGAGAAGTATAAGCCAGCTCGTTGAACTTTAGACTGCAAGCCAGTAAGCAGTGCTCCTCCATTGCTCCTACTTCAATTTCTGTTTCCAGGTTACTGCCTTGAGTTCCTGCTCCAAAGTTCATTCATGCTGTACTACACTTATAAGTTAAAATAAATTCTTTCCATTCCAAGTGACTTTTGATCATCATTCTGATCACAGTAATAGAAACAACCAAGATAATAGTCTTTGTCTTTTTGAGAATGTTGCTTCTTAAGTTATTGGAATCTTCTGTAGGGTAGCTTCCACAATTCGTCTTAACTTCCACAAACCAGGGTTGTTTTTAAACAATACATTACCTCTGATTTTTCAGTTTCCCTATGAGATGGAAGAAAGGATCTTTGCCCAATATTTTGATATTGCTCTGCTTCCTTCTTTTTTATGTCCTAATCCTATGCCTCCCACAACTCGTTTCATGGAAACACTGCCTAAAAGCACTTCTGGAAAATTTTAACTCAAGGCCTGATTTAGAGAAGCATATGTAATACCTCTCCTTTCATGTGCCTAGTATCCTCCATTTGGAGACTAAATCCTTCTTCCTTCAGTTGAAACCCTGGCCACACACAAACTCCCAATACATAAGGGCTTTTAGTATTAACAAAATCTAGCATGACAATATCATAAGCATTTTTTTAAAAAAAGAACACATTAATTTTGATTTAGGAAAGCTTAAAGAAGAAAGAGTAAATGTAGAAAGAAGCTAAATAAGAAGCTGAAATACAGTTTCAACTTTTCTCATCTGCAATGACAGTAGGAAAGGATTCATGGTTGGGGATGGGAGATGGGTACAGATTCCTTTTGATCCTGTAGTCTACACTCTGTGAACCTGTAGGATAAGCATATTACCAAGTCTTTCTTATATTTCTGTCACTGTAACTTTCTAGTACCTATTGTACACCGCAAAGGTTATGTTCATAGCAGTGTTGTCATAGTCAGAACCTGGAAATAACCTAAATGCCTCTCGACCTAGGAATGGGTAAGGATAATGTGGGTACATTTACTCAATGGAGTATTATACAGTGGGAAAAAATAATGACATCTTCAAATTTCTGGGCAAATGGATGGACCTAGAAAACATCATATTGAATGAGGTAACCCAGACACAGGAAGACAAATAAAATATGTACTCACTCATAAGTGGCTTTTAGAGATAAAGCAAAGAATACCAGCCTACAATTCATAATCCCAGAGAATTTACACAATAAAGAGACCCTAAGAGAATCTAATCTATATGGTAAGCAGAAAAAGACAATCTAATCTACATGGTAAGCAGAAAAAAGACAAGATCTCCTGAGTAAATTGGGAGCATGGGGATCATGGGAGAGGGTAGAAGGGGAGGGGAGAGGTAGGGGGTAGTGAAGGAAAATATATTGCTCAATAAAAACAATTAAAAATCATTTCTTTACTTATTTCATATCCTAATGCGGACTAATAGGTTGGGAAGATATTATGGGAAGGGGCAACTAATTTATTAACAGTCTGATTTTTAATTTTGTAGTTGCTAAGACAAAAAAATTTTAAAAATGTCCCTAAAATAATAATGTAATACTTATTTACCATCAAATGTTTGGTTTCTGTTGACATGGATTTAGATTATGATAACAAAATAAGTTACACTCCTATTGTCTTTATCACACATCTTAGTGGCTTAAATTATAAAAATACATAACCTAGAGAAAGATATTCAACAATACATGATTCTTTAAAAAACAATGAATGCACCTTTTGAAGCAGACACCTTTCCACTTAATAGTAACAAGATCCATATATCAAAACAGTTCCAACCATGGCTCTGAAGAATGCGTGGTTCTCATATCCATCAGGGAAAAGCCCAAAGTAACCAAGTTCTGGTATTATAGGGATAAATTATGATGCCCTTAATGGATTCTTTGGTTTTTGCTTGAAAGGAAAAAATGTTATCTGAGTGAATATGATCTTGACAGAGTTCTGGATAGTAAAGTAATAGAGCTTCCCGTCATTTATCTACCAGTAAAAGGTACTGCAGTCTTTTCAGGAAAACATATGGCACAAGAACAAAGGACAAATTACATAGCAAAGATACTGACAATTTACTGTCCATTTGTTTGGAAGTCCTCCACAGAAGAAAAACTTAACTGCTTTGATGTAATGGTTTTTACTTCTGTAGCCACAATTGATTTTGTATTCTAGAATCTTGGCTAGCTTAAAAAGGAGCAGCAGTTGTACAAAATAAAAGAGATGGTGGGTAAGCTAAAAAAGCATAAACTTCCATTCAAATATTCATCAACTCCATATTCTACCTTTTTGCTGATTCCTACAATGCTTTCAAGACTCTATACATCCCTTCGTCTTTACAATGCACCCTAGTAGGTGAGATGGAGTAGGTAATTAATTTAGGCTTTCTGGTCAATATGGCCTCTGTCATACTACTAACTCTTTTTCAACTATAAAACGAGCCTTAGATAATACACTAATAAGTAGTCTTAATTGTATTGAATTAAAATTTAACTTATGAAAACATTATTTCTTTTTTTAATTTTATTGATTTTTATTGAGCTCTACATTTTTCTCTACTCTTTTCCCTGCCTCTCCCCTCCCATTCAATCCTCTCCCAAGGTCCCTATGCTCTCAATTTACTCAGGAGATCTTGTCTTTTTCTACTTCCCATGTAGATTATCTATGTATGTCTCTCTTAGGGTCCTCATTGTTGTCTAGGTTCTCTGGGATTTTGATTTGTAGGCTGGTTTTCTTTGCTTTATATTTTAAAACCACTTATGAGTGAGTACATGTAATAATTGTCTTTCTGCATCTGGGTTACTTCACTCGATATGATGTTTTCTAGCTCCATCCATTTGCCTGCAAAATTCAAGATGTTGCTTTTTTTTCTGCTGTGTAGTACTCCATTGTGTAAATGTACCACATTTTCCTTATCCATTCTTCATAAAAACATACTTTGATGCCAGCTCCTATTCTATAGTTAATAACTCCTTATATACACTAAAAAAATTAAATGGTCAGAATATGATATAATACCTTACAAAAATAATTATCTGTGATTATTGCAAACTATATACGGATAATAACAAGGTATCAAAAGAGAAATTATGAAAAAAAAAGAGAAATTATGGGGAGTGAAGATACAATTTAGTTATTAAGAGCCCTGGCTGTTCTCACATTAGACCCAGGTTCATTTCCCAGTTTTCACATGGCATGGTGGTTCATAACTGCTTATAACTACAGTTTTAGGGAATCTGAAGCCTTCTTTAGCACTAAAGGGGCATCAGGTTGTAAGTGGTACATATATGTACATACAGGAACATATACATACACATAAAATAAATAAGGGAACTTGTGGGATTCATCGAATCTTATGATTTGTCAATGCAGATTTGTCACTAGTTTTCATATCTTATTAATTCAATAACATTGTTAATGAACTGTTCTAAGGTCAGATATCCCCATGGGTCTATTTATACTCTTTAAAATGTGGCATATAAAATCAATTAAAAAGGATAGATAATATGCATGGTTCATTAAAAAAAAACATAGGTACAATTTGTCCTGAGATGAAGAAACCGAGGGATACAATGATGAGGACTCTGCTCAAGGCTGTTCAAGAGGTAAATGACATGGACAGTCTTCCTATTGTTATATTAAAATTTTAGCCATGGTCCTTGAAACTTTCAAGTCTTCTCTGTGCTAAGTCTAGAGCTAACCGTGTTTGCCTCATCTTTCCTGTCTGCTCTATTTGGTCTTCCTCATTTCTCTTTCTAGAACATACTGTAAAACATGAGTGTCCCTTAGCTTTCTGATTCTCCTCCATAGCTCAACAATCAAATCCCAGGGTTTGAAGAAATAAAATATTTTATTGGCTACAAACAATTATATCTGAGGCCAAAAGCTCTTTATTTAGCTTCTGACTCAAATTTACAAACATTTACAGTCTCACTGTTTTAACTATGCTAACAGACTTTCCAAACTTGATACATTCACACTGGTACTGCTCAGTTTCTCTGCCTCTCATTCGGTGATTAGTTCTATATGTACGTGACACTCCAGCCAGTCATGTCATGGCTGCAGATGTTCTGAAACTAAATTCAGAGAGAAAGGGTCCCCTACACCTTTTACCCCTTCCTTCAACCAAGGTACCAAAGCCCATGAAGATGAAGAAAGAAAGTTTTTTAGATTATTTCTGACCAGTCATCTGCTGAACACCTGCTCAAACGCCAAGCTTGTATATATCCTATGAGAGATAAAACTCATACAGGATGTTCTAAGTCAATAAACTATAGGGAAGCTTGTTACACAGCAAGTTAACTCACGCAGTAATCAGCTCCATGTCATGCTTCATTCATGTAAAGCAATTACAATTCAATTTTGAAAATGAACTTCTGATTTAAGCTCGAAAGCCCTCTTCAAATCGTTGTTGTCTGACTACACTGTTTGTATTTAAGCTGTAGGTCATAGCAATGGTAACCTCGTCCCAGGTTGACTTCAAATCTGACTCAAAAGCTATTTCTAAGCTTTGAAGTCTTTGGTTTAGAGTGGGATCTCATGGTCATGGCTGCTGTAAACCTCCAACTGCCTCTTCTTTATCCAATATATTGAGTAAACTTTATTTCTCTAATTGATTCCTCTCCAGGTTCTTCTTCAACAAAGTCAGAGAAAGACTGGATACTTTTTTTGTCCTGACTCCAATTGGGTTAAAATTACATTTCTCACCCAATCCCTTATTCCTATAATTGTGTTCTGTTTCAAACAGAACAACGAGTTTGTATATTTGCCCCCTTTCCTGTTAAATCAACAACATCAGTGTATGCTGAGTAAGTTCCAGTTCTTCCTATGCCCTCTCAGTAGGGCTTCAGATGTAGATAGACTGACTACTGTGTACAATAACTATAGTTAAACTCCAAGTTCTTCTGTCTGCTGAAGTATTCTTATGATATCCTCGAATGCGGCAATTTTAACTCTCTGAAACACACCTGGACTTCTGAATCAAATATCCAGTTTCAAAGAGGTGATGACAGAGCTCTCTGCTGTGTGACTGCAGTGACTAAGACCTTTCCTTAGAAGAAAAAGTCATCTGCACATATCCCACACGGTACCCAGGAAGTTGTAATTTTTAAAAATACTTCCTTTTATTTTTAAGTTATGTGTATGTGCATATGTCTCTGTGTGAAAGTTCATGTGACTTCGGTATCTGCAGAGACAAGAGGGCATTAGGATAACCTCAAACTGGAGATATGGGCAAATGTGATCTGGCCAATGTGGGTTCAGAAAGTCAAACTCAGGTCTTCTGTAAGAGCAACAAGCATTGCAAACCACAGAGTGATTTCTCCAGCTTCTGAAATTTTGACATTTGACCCTTGCTGATCTTTAAAAACAAAAGAAAATTTATTAAGCAGGCCAATCCATAAGTAGGGACTTCTGCTTGCAGTAAATCCTGTTGTTTTCAGGGCTGTCCTGAATCTTTGGTTCCTTTCCTGTTCTCAGTTATGAGCATATGAGAAGCAATTATCCTGAGGAGGCCAGCAGGAAGCAGCCTTTCAATAGCAGGAGCAGGTGGTGGGACATAATACCATCTGGCTTCCTGCCACCAGCCCAGTAGTTTATTTCATTCTGTGTCCTCCTGAAGGTACTTGGAGAAAAAGTAAACTGTTCTGATACAGACAAGACTTTTTCCATCATTAAAAAGGCAGCAATAGGCTCATCATCTGACTTCCCATGTAAAAAGCTCAGGACTGTATTTACCTGCATTAAGAGGAGGTACTAATACTTAGGACCCCAGAATATAAACCAATCACCTATAGCCTAAGTGTGGCATAATTCTTCTTTGGGTGGGTTAGTGGCTGGAGTATGCTTAGATCTAATACATAATGTTTGACTTCCTTGCTTAGATTTAGAGAAAATGATGAGGAGCTACTGTAGTCAGACTTCCCTTGGGTCACCAGCTCACAAATAATAACACAGAAACTATTATTAATTATGAAACTTAGCCTTAGCTTAGGCTTTTTCTCAACTAATTCTTATAACTTAAATTAATATTCTGCCACATGGTTCAGTTACCTCTCCTCTGTACTATATGTTAAATTGCTTCAGTATTTCTCTGGAGTGTTTCTTTTGTGTCTAGATTCAACCCAAGTTCCTCTCTTTCCCCAGAAGTTCTGCCTATTCTTTCCGGCCCAGCTATCGGTCATTCAACTCTTTATTAAACCAGTCACAGTGACACATCTTTACACTGTGTCAACAAATATCCTGCAACAGGGTAGAGAAATATGGCAGTAAATCTAGTACAAAGTGTTGTAATCTGCTGGCCATGGCCTGACCTGTCACCTGGGTACTCAGTCCTTTGAGAGACAAGCCCCACCACTCCCAATCTATCCCCCCTCCCCTGACACTTCCCCTGCTAAGGCAAGGGGATCTCTCACCTCCTTTCCAGTCTCTCTTTTCTCTTTCTCTATTCCCCTCCCTTTCTCTCCCCTCCCACTGCATACTCACTAAATAAACTCTAAATCTAAGCTCTCTCCACATGGTGTATCTGTCTGTCTTCCACTTGCCAGGGACCCGCGTGGTTTTGAGTCACCCTCCACTGCCCCTTATGGGACTGGCCTCAGGTCACCTGCATCATGAATGATAACACGATGTACATTTAAATTCATAATTATAGAAATTAGTGTTATAAAATTCAGCTACTTGTATAAAAATGTATTCCAAATGGAACTTACGCTCATTAACTGAGAAAAATGGTAGAACAAATATGGTAGATTTAAAATAATAATATTCCACAATAATTTACCATCAATGAGGCTGAGAGGAGGTACAGGTAACCCACTAACTACACAGTGTGGGTAATTACACTTGGCTGCCCTAGTTCACCTGGTTTTCTTAATTAATTAGATTTTTATAAATAAATCATCAAGGACTCTTAGTAGTGTCCCCCCCTTCCTTAAAAGAAGTTACAAACATTTGTCCTACAGGCACTAAACATGTCTTAAGTACTCACCTGGACCTAGTCAAAGCCTAATAATTACAAAAGCAATAGCACCAATTCATAGTGAGAACAACATGTAACGCATAGTCAATGTGCGCCATATACCACATGCCAAGCATGACATACCCTATTCTAATTCTCTTAAAAGTGATGAAGCAAATAGTTTATTTATTAGCTCCATTGGGAAAGCACACAGAAGTTAAATAACCCGGTGTGTCCAGCAGTTTACTAACCAAAGGAAGTAAAGTTTCTAAAGCAGATCTTTTTGAGTTCACGAGATATGCAGTTTTAAGAGGTTGGACTGTAACTCAGTGGTAGAATACTTGCCTACCATGTAAAAGGCTCCAAGTCTGATCCATAGCAATGGAAACACCAAACCAAATAAAAATTATTCAAGCATGGTGCCACAAAACCACATGCCTATAATTTTAGAAGCTACAAGTTTGAAGCCAGAGGATGTAGAAGAGTTTTAGGCCAGCCTAAAGTAAATGTGAGATCTTGGCTCAAATTAAAATAAGAATCTTTCCAGTATTGTACAACAATAACACTGCAACTGATGTATCTATACAAGGTCATAGCAGCTAATAAATATTGAGAAAAACAGGTATGGCTGTTGTGGTGGCTTGAATAAAAATGGCTCACTTAGGTCCATAGAGAGCGGCACTATTAGGATGTGTGGCCTTGTTGGAGTAGCTGTGGCCTTCTGGAGGAAGTTTGTCACAATCCCTTCCTGCTTCCTATGGATCAAGGTGTAGAACTTCAGTTACTTCTCCAGCACCATGTCTGCCTGCATGTCACTATGCTTTCTGCCATGACAGTAATGGAGCAAACCTCTGAACTGTAAGCCAGTCCTAGCTAAATGTTTTCCTTTATAAAACTGGCCATAGTCATAGTGTCTCTTCATAGCAAAGACAAAAATCAAAAACCAAAAACCCAAAAATCCTAACTAAGACAGTTGTAGCATGGTTGTAGTGATATTTTCATCTGCGAGTCTTCTTTTCCAGGCAGTTTCTATCTCCAGGCTGTCTCCGATGTGTTGAGAAGTAGTTTCTACAGTATTCCCTATCCAGTAGTTAATTCACTGATATAATACAGTAGCAGGTGACTATAAACAGGTTTTTATAAAGTACTAATTTATGTAAGAATTAAAGGAAACCTCATGATAATGTATACATTAATATTTTAGTTATTACTTATGTGTGGAAAACTGTAGAGAAGGAGAAGTAACCAATATCGATAAGACTAATGATTAGTATTTTGTTGGTAGTGGGAGAATTGGAAAAAGCATAAAATAAGGAGAATAAGGAGCAAAAGTGGGGAGAGATGTAGAGAAATTTTTTAATGATAGAATAAAAAGAGGGAATCAATAAATGTACTCAGATGTCATAATATCTGTAAGATCAGCCTTTGCCATTGGCTGTATGACAGTAAGAGGAATGCATATGGGAAAAGAGAAAACAAAAAATGGATAAAAAAGAAAAAACTGAACGGTAGAGTACAATGTCATCTTGTTGCATCGATCTGTTTTATTAAAAAAATAAGAAACAACTGATAGGGAGAGGATAGCTGACTGGAGAGATAAGAAAATAAAAACATCCTCAAATGGCCAAAAGATACTTAAGGACATGTTCCACTTCTTTAGCTATCAGGGAAATGTTTCCATCTCTCCATAAGGAAACCGTTTCCCTACTAAGTCCATCCCTCCCCTCTGCCAGTAAGTTGTTATGTCTGTGTGTGTGTGTGTGCGGGGGAGGGGAGTGGTGGAGCTCTCCATAACTAGATTATATGCAACTACTCTGAGGAGGTTTGCAGAGGAGAGGAGCATTTCTGTTTTTTTGTGAGAGACCAGCTTCCTGAAATGCCTTTCCTTTCCCTCGTCCTTCCAGTTAGGTAGTCTTCCAGTCACACCAGCCATTTTATTTCCCATGCCAATAATTCATGAGAACAAAGGTACCGTAAAGGTTCTGGAAAGGATGCCACAGTGCCTGGCATACTTGGCCTTTCCCTAACCCCACAGTTTGAAGATCAAGATTGGCTCTTACCCTCTGCTTCTCTGGGTCCACATAGCGAATTCCGAAGTAGTCCTTCTCCAGCAAGCTGTAGTAGTTGCAGATGTGCTCAATAAGAAACTGCCCTTTGGTCTCCCTCTGCAAAAGAAGTGCATTTAAATTACAGCCAGAGCCCACAAGCACATTCGCATTCCATTCCCAGCAGCCCTTACTTACCCAACTAGTTCTGTGCTTAGAACAATGGATTTGGTTACTTTAGACACTGCCATAAGGGTTTCCAATATTTTTTAATTACAACCTCAGCACAGAACAGATTTTACTTAGGTGGGCAGATCAGCAATTTTCTGGTTGTGACCAAGTGAGTGACAAGAAGCAGTTGATAGCAGGAAAGCCTTAATTTTATTCGTGCTTGAATGGGATAAAGTCCATTAGAGCAGGAAAGGCATCACAATGAATGTATGACTGCTTGTGCATATCCAGGCAGATCGAGAAATAGAAGGGTGAAAGAAAGTACAGCTTTCCAAAAACCAAAACCAACAAAAACACAACCATCTCAAACTCCAACCACAGAAGATCACTTTCTCCAGTGAAGCCCCAAATCCTAAAAGGTTCAAAGACTCTTCAAATAGCGCCTTCATCTGGGAAAAAAAATGCTAAAACACATTATCCTGCAGGGAACATTTAACATTCGAACCATAAAGATGAGCCAACACACACACACACACACACACACACACACACACACACACACACACACACACACTTTAAATCACAAGAAAACTCAAAGGTGGAATCAATGGGACACATAACAATATCTACCACTGGTACAAAGAGCTCATGTGTGTTCTGCTGTTCCATTCTATTACAGGTCATTTAATTTACAATATTCATAACTGAGAAAACATTTCACAATCAATACCGTGTGGGAATCCACAATTTACAATTAATGGTGCCCCTGAGTCCTTGCTCTAAATGGTTTTTGTTATTCACTCATTCAGTTTTCTGAGAAAACTGAGCCACAAAGTAATCCAATGACTTGTCTAATATTATACAACTTGTATGAATCAAGGTAGGATCTCAGTCAAGGAAAGCGGATGTGGAATGTGGATTTCTGTACAACTGCAGTGTCATTCTGGAATATTCTGAGAACACTGAGAGACTTGAAGTGCTATGAAATGTATTAGCATATTCTGACTCCCCCAGCAACGTTGTGAAATTCAGTTTCTTCAGTTTGAGAACCATGATAAATCAAAAGAGAAGAGCATACTTTAATAACATTGCTGACAAGGGATTGGAGAGATGGCTTAGTGATAAAGATTGTTACTCTTGCAAAGAACCTAGAATTGGTTCCTAGCACCTACATAGTAGCTCACTAATATCTGTAACTCCAGTTCCAGGCAATCCATTGCCCTCTTCTTGTGTCCTTTGGCAGACAGACAAAACATATCATCATACATATACAATAAGTAAATCTTCTTTAGTTGTTGATAGATATATGAACTACTTCAGGGGTGCATTGTGACCTATATATAGAAATTTTGAAATTTGAGAGATTAAGGGTCATTGTTCCCAGATTAAAAAAAAAACTGTTTTAGGCAGAATATAGTGACACATCCTGTCTTAGTTACTGCCCTATTGCTATGCAGGGACACGATGACCAAGGCAACTCACAGGAGAAAGCTTGTTTACAGAGGGTGAGTACATGACCACCATGGGAGAGAGCAAGGCAGCAAGCAAGCATGGGAATAGTAACTAAGAGTTTACATCTAATCCACAAGTGAGAGAGAGAGAGAGAGAGAGAGAGAGAGAGGGAGGGAGGGAGGGAGGGAGGGAGGGAGAGAGAGAGAGAGAGAGATTTGGCATGGCATCATGGTGGATTTTTGAAACCTCAAAACCCACCCCCAGTGACACACCTCCTCCAAAAAGGCCACACCTCCTAATCCTTCCCCAACTAATTCTACCAACTAGGAACCAAACATTCAAATATATTAGTCTGTGAATTTCTTCTCACTCAAGCCTCCACACGTCTTTAGTCAGAGCACTCTGTATTCTGAAGCAAGATGATCCTTGTTAGTTCAAGGCCATCCTGGCCTACATATTGAGTTCCAGGTCAACCAGGCTGACACACTGAGATGTCAAAGGGGGAAATGGTACAGAGTTTTCACATCAGTCTCCAGGATCTAGCTGGGTGAATCCTTCTGTTTCTCTTGTCCAAACACCCTATCTACCCCATCCCCCAGAGTCAGTCCATCTTTTACATCCAATGCCCAGCTTTTTTTTTTTTTTAAAAAAAAACATCCCTGCCTGTGAAACAACCAACTTTGAGGGAGGCTTTGGCAAGGAGCTATCCTCTGAACCTGATTCATAGGCTCCTTCCACACCGCTTCCAATCTCTCCACTCAACCTCATCCTGCTCATCCTTCTGAGGACTTAGCTCAGTGAATCCTTCTGATTCTGTCTTCCTAACCCACTCCTAAATTCCCCATAGATAGCTAATGTCATACATACTGTGCTCCAGACTAGCAAGACCACCCTTGATTAGACTGCAAGCAAACTTTCGGCTTCTACCAGGATCTACTCCAGCTGCTCCTGACCACACCAATGTCAACTCCCTTCTACCACCACAACCACCTTGCCATACAGCCAGACGCTGCTCTAGGATCTAGTCAGGTGAGTAATTGTGTTTTTTCCCACCACACAGTTTCCTCCAAACCCCATATCTATCCCTACACTCCAAGTTTGAGCTGGAATACCCATTCTACATACTAGCCCAATTATCTGCGTCCTTCTTACTTCATCCAAGCAATTAAACCCAACCTAATGTCTTCCCTCAGGCTCCGACCTGCTTTCTCCATGTCAGACATAGACCTAATAAAGAAGTCCACAGGGACAGATACTATTGGAAAAACACAAATAACACTACCCCCTCCCCATGAACAAAAATCCAACAACCTAACAAACGAAAAGCCTCCAGTCCTCCATAATTTCTTTCTTTCTTTCTTTCTTTCTTTCTTTCTTTCTTTCTTTCTTTCTTTCTTTCTTTCTTTCTTTTTCTTTCTTTCTTTTTTCTTTGTATAGCTCTGGCTGTCCTATAACTTGCTCTGTAGGCAAGGCTGGCCTTGAAATCAGAGATCTGTCTGCCTCTGTCTCCCAAGTGCTGGGATTAAAGGTGTGTGCCATCACTGCCCATCTTTTCTGTAGGGATTTTTGCCAGTAAGAATTATTTACATGAGCCACAAAACACATAACTTAAAAGAACAATCATAAACTTCGACAAAGATTTATTGGAGTTTAAAGAAGACAAAAAGAAACAGCTCATTGAAATAAAGGAAAAAGAATATAAAGAGAACCCGTATCTGGATGATGTACAAGAGAAAGCAAACATAAGGGTGATGGAAATGAAAGGTCCGGTCTGGGGTGGTATTCATGACTCCAGTTGCCAGTGAGGGCTCTGTGGATGCCCGGAACTAGCCAGTTACTTGGGACCATGTTGATGCCCCAGGGCCATGCTACCGGCAGGGCATGCTGGTCTGATGGACCTGTGCTGCCACTGGGCCGCCGTGGTGTTGTCCTTGCCTGAGCTGCTGCCGAGGGCCACGTCTGGTTCTAACCTTCCTGCTGTAGCTGAGGTCTGTGGAGGATGTCCACAGCCTGTGGTAGCATGGAGGTCTTTGGAATCATGCTGTACTCAAATGACTCCACCTTTCACTGCCCCTGGGATGGTTGATCCTGCTCCTTGGTTGATGTGGGAGTGTCATATATCAATCTGTTGATTTCATTGGCTAAGCAATAAAGAAACTGCTAGGCCCATTGGATAGGCCCACCCTTAGGTGGGTGGAGTAAACAGAACAGAACGCTGGGAGGAAGAGGAAGTGAGGGCAGACTCGACAGCTCTCCTCTTGGGAGCAGACGCCTCAGAGGGAGAGGCCATGCTCCGCTCTCCCAGGCAGACGCACACGATGAAGCAAGCCGCCAGTTCAGACATGCTGAATCTTTCCCGGTAAGACCAGAGCTACACAGATTATTAGAGATGGGTTGATCGGGATATCAGAATTAGCCAGTAAGGGCTAGAGCAGAATGGCCAAGCAGTGATTAAATGAATACAGTGTCCGTGTAATTATTTCGGGGCATAAGCTAGCCGGGCAGGCGGCTGGGGTGTTGGGGACACAGCCCCGCCGCGCCCCTATTACTACACTAGGTGGTTACTGCAGTAGGTGAGCTGGCCCAAACTCTCCAGGCATGGGAATGGGAGAGCTGACCCGATCCTCCTAGTCTGCCTTGTGGTGGCAGTGGGTGAGGAAAAAATGTCCTCCTCCCCTCCTCTATTATCACCTGCCTCAGTCGAGAGAACTGGCTCCTAGGGACACAAGTGTGGGAGAGTCAGCTGCTGCACTTGAGAAAGTAGCCTCTGCTTTGGGTCTGGCAAACACACTAGAGCTAACCTTGTTATCAGGGATGTAGGTGAGCCAGCAATGAAGATATAAAAGCAACAGAGAAGACCAGTCCTCCCCGTTGTCTGCTCTCTGTTGGCATTGGTGAGAGAAAGTTGCCTTGCCCTCCCTACTCCACCCCTGGCTACCTGTGGCGTGCAAGAGACCTGGCCTCAGGGCCACGAGAGTGAGGGTACTAGTCCTGCTTTAAAACGGCTGCAGCACACAGAAGGGTCCTATGCTATACCTGGACAGCACATTAGGGCTGACCCTGGAGCTGGGGTACAGGTTAAGTCAGCCCTGAGGGGCGAGAGCAGGAGAGCTAACCCTGCCTCAATCCCCCACCCCCTGTCTGCCCCCAACATCAATAGGGAAAGAGGACCTTTCATCTTGTCTGGGAAAAACTGGCCCTAGAGATTGAGTAAGGGGGACCTGGGTCTGAAAGCCCCAGAGCAGAACTGGATCTGCTTCTTGCTGTAGGCTACATTGTGTGAGTTAGCTAAGGCAGTGATGGAGAGCTCATTCAGGTAGTGATGATGAGGGAAACCTAGGGAGCTGACCAATGCAGATACCACCCAGGCCCAGAACCAGGGCTATGAGTTTGTCCATCCCAACAGCTACCGAATCTATGAACTGTGAGCATGTGAAGGGGAGGAACCTACAGATCTAAAACAGCAGGATCTCCATGACAAACGACAACAACAGGATATCCAAAAAGAGCCCCAGTGAGTTTCCATTATCCATAGCCAGAGCAATGACCCTTCACAATAAACACAGGTTAAGTTAAATAAAGGGTAAACTGTGTGTCTCAACAGGCCATACTACAGCTTCCACTACAAGATTCTTCTTCTTCCTCTCCTTCTCCTTCTTCTTTTTCTTGGTTTGGTTTTGCTTTGGTTTTAAATTTAGTTTTGTTTTGGGGGGGATGCGAGGGACAGGGAGTAAGGTGGGGTAGGAATGGATGATCCACAAAGAATCAATAAAAGAAAATAATATATAAGACTTAGTAATAGTGATGCTGTATTCAAAGCAAATAATACTTTTTACCAATAAGGAAAATTTACCGTGAATTTCTTGTTTAATTGAAAATACTAAATGAAATATGTATATTAAAATTTTTAAAAATATTCTAAAAGAATTTATAACCAACAAAAAAACTTAAGAAAATGCAGAAAGAAATAATTTAGGTTGAAGAGAGGAATGAGTATTGCCAAGAAACTGTAAAGAAATATAAATCCATAATGACCAAAACACAAATTATCATGGAGAATATAAACAATACAATAACCACAATTAACACACATATTTTAACAGCATTAAATATCAACAGTTTCAGTTCTCCAATAAATAGTTATAAATTGGCTAAATGGATCAACAAATTTCTTCTCTGTATTGCCTTTATGAAAAACATCTTAGCTTTAAAAATAAGTATTCTCTTATAGGTATAAGAATCTGGTTCTAATCAACAGGAACCAGAAATCAAGAAGCAATCACTGTCCTAATAATTGAGAAAATAGACTTCAAACTAAAATTAATCAGAATATATAAAGAAAGCCATGTTATTCTAACAAAGAAAACACCCAATGAAGGTGACATTACTTTCCCAAACCCTAGTGCACCCAGTTTTATAAAACATGCACTACTGAATTTAAAGACACAGATTAACATTAACTATTAATAGTGGGTGATTTCACTACTCAACTTTCTCCAAAAGACAGGTCATCTAGACGAAGTTAATCTTAGACACCTTAGAATTAAATGATACCTTACACCAAATGGACTTAAAATAAAGCTTCTGAACCTTCCATTCAAATACATGGAAGCTACTCTAAAATAGACTACACAATGGGTCATGAAATAAATCTTTACAAATTAAAAGAGATCCAAATAACTTCACATACTAACTGATTATAAGTTAATACAGCTTAAAGTTGACAGCAAACAAGTATTTAGTAAACACACAGCTTCGTGAGAGGAAATACCTCAGCGCTAAATGATGAAGGCTTCAAAGACAAAATCAAGAATGAAATAAAATTTTTCTTGGAACTAAATGAAAATGAAGATACAACACAACAAAATCACCCAGAACACAGTAAAAACAGTCCTAAGAAGGATGTTTTTTTCCTATTTATTTATTTATTTATTTAGATTTCTGCCTCCTCCCCGCCACCGCCTCCCATTTCCCTCCCCCTCCCCCGATCAAGTCACCCTCCCTCATCTGCTCGAAGAGCAATCAGGGTTCCCTGACTTGTGGGAAGCCCAAGGACTGCCCACCTCTATCCAGGTCTCAAGGTGAGCATCCAAACTGCCTAGGCTCCCACAAAGCCAGTACGTGCAGTAGGATCAAAAACGCACGGCGATTGTTCTTGAGTTCCCATTCTTCCTCATTGTCCGCTAAGTTCAGCTAGTCCAAATTTATCCCATGCTTTTTCAGACCCAGGCCAGCTGGCCTTGGTGAGTTCCCGATAGAACATCCCCATTGTCTCAGTGTGGTGGTGCACCCCTCGCGGTCCTGAGTTCCTTGCTCGTGCTTCGTCTCCTTCTGCTCCTGATTTGGACCTTGAGATTTCTGTCCGGTGCTCCAATGTGGGACTCTGTCTCTGTCTCCTTTCATCGCCTGATGAAGGTTAATATTCAGGAGGATGCCTATGTGTTTGTCTTTGGATTCACCTTCTTATTTAGCTTCTCTAGGAACATGAATTATAAGCTCAATGTCCTTTATTTATGGCTAGAAACCAAATATGAGTGAGTACATCCCATGTTCCTCTTTTTGGGTCTGGCTTACCTCACTCAGGATAGTGTTTTCTATTTCCATCCATTTGTATGCAAAATTCAAGAAGTCCTTGTTTTTTACTGCTGAGTAATACTCTAATATGTATATATTCCATACTTTCTTCATCCATTCTTCCATTGAAGGGCATCTAGGTTGTTTCCAGGTTCTGGCTATTACAAACAATGCTGCCATGAACATAGTTGAGCATATACTTTTGTTGTATGATAGGGCCTCTCTTGGGTATATTCCCAAGAGTGGTATTGCTGGATCCAGGGGTAGGTTGATCCCGAATTTCCTGAGAAACCGAAACACTGCTTTCCAGAGTGGTTGCACAAGTTTGCATTCCCACCAGCAATGGGTGAATATACCCCTTTCTCCACAACCTCTCAGAATGGCTAAAATAAAAAACACCAATGATAACCTTTGCTGGAGAGAAGGATGTTTTTATCCCTGAGTGTCTATATTACAAGACAAATCAGAAAGAGCACAAATAAGTAATTTAATTATGTATTTCAAGATTTTGGAAAGGCAAAAGCAAAAAATTTGAATCAAATTGACTACTTAAATAATAAAAATTGAGTAGAAATTAATGAAATAGGGACAGAGAAAAGGAAGAAATAATGAATATAAGAGCTATTTCTCTGAGATGAACATATCCTTGGATGAACTAGCAAAAAGAAAGACAATTAACAGGATCAGAACCGAAGAGGCTAACATACAACAGACAAAAAAGAAGTTCAGAATATTATAATGGAATACTTTATAGACCTGTACTCTATTAAGCTATAAAATAATAAAAACATGAATTTCCTAATTCAGTCAAACCACCATACTTAAACCAAAAACTTTATAATTATAACTACTGAGGATAGTAAAACAGCAATTCAAAATCCTTCCAGTTAAAAGACAAGGCTAGGGCCACGTAGTTTCACAGAAGAATCCTACCTGACTTTCTTTCTTTCTTTTTTTTTTATTGAGAAAATGAGAAAGAAAAAAAAAACAAGTTTCCACCTTCTTCCAGCCTCCCATTTCCCTCCCCCTCCTCCCACCCTTCTCCCCCTCCTCCTACCCTTCTCCCCCTCCCCCCACTCCTTTCCCCCTCCCTCTCCAGTCCAGAAGAGCTGTCAGGGTTCCCTGCCCTGTGGTAAGTCATAGGTCCTCCCCCCTTCGTCCATATCTAGGAAGGTGAACATCCAACCTTCATCTGGTGATGGATGGAGATAGAGACAGAGACCCACACTGGAGCACTGGACTGAGCTCCCAAGGTCCCAATGAGGAGCAGAAGGAGGGAGATCATGAGCAAAGAAGTCGGGACCACGAGGGGTGCACCCACCCACTGAGACAGTGGAGCTGATCTACTGGGAGCTCACCAAGGCCAGCTGGACTGTGACTGAAAAAGCATGGGATAAAACTGGACTCTCTGAACATGGCGAACAATGAGAGCTGATGTGACGCCAAGGACAAGGGCAAGGGGTTTTGATCCTACGTAATGTGCTGGCTTTGTGGGAGCCTACCTGACTTTCAAAGAAGATCTACAGCCAATCCTATGGGGAAGGAAAGAAAGAAAGAAGGGGAGGGGGGCATTCCCCCAAATTTTTGAAGCCAGTATCACTTTAATACAAAAATCAGATAAAGATACAACTCATATGAAACTATAGACCAATATCTCCGATGAACACAGATTATTCAATAAGTGTTTCCAAACCATATTTTATTCATGTCTATAAAGACATGAATAAAAAATGATTTACTGTAACCAGTTGGCTTTATTCCTGAAATTCAGGAATGGGTTGTCATAAATATATCAATAAACTACATAAATGGATCTAAAGAATGCAGGGGAAACTCTTTGAGAGAATACAATATGCTTTTATGGCAAAAATCCTTGAGAAAGGACTAGAGTTAACATTCCTCAATGCAATAAATCCAATATATATAAAATCAATAGCCAAAATCAACATAAATGGAGGGAAACAAAGCAATCACACTGAAATCAGGAAGTCATTTAATGATATTTTGAATGGTATAAGCTTGATCCAGAAATATAAATATTGCAGGTTCTTTTCACCTGAGATTTTGATCTCCAAATCTTCACATGGGAATACATATGCTGGGGTAACTACAGTAACCAGGAAAGTAAAAATAGACCACTGTTAGGAGAGAAGATAGAGGAGCAATAAAAGGGAGTAGAAGCTTACAAGTGGCCTAATGGGGGAAATGGGGGAAAACTTGGTGCAAGGGCTCTAACTATGAAAAAGGTGATAGATATATACAGAAAAGGGTGAGAGGAGGGTTGCAAAAACACTAAGAATTTCTGAAACATTCATAATAAGCTATAATATCAATTACTACCTAAAATACATATAATACACATAAATTAGTTTTACATGTACTTAAATAGTTTAAATAAAGTTTTTCTCTCTGAGCTTTCAATGCTCTCCCAAGAACAATAGACCATCTAACAAACACCCTATCACTAGGCTTCAGAAGTCCTTATCAATATAGACTACTGCTATAGTCACCAGAATTGGAAGTTAAGTTCCTACTGCTGAAGACATCATATACTTCTGAAGACACGGATAGTGGACCTGATCTGAATGTCTCTTCCCTGAGGACTACATTTCATGGTACCAAAAGGTGCAAAGATTTCAAATAAGGGAAGTTAATAACCTATCCTACCTCATAGCAAAGAGCAGTATGGCACAATAACCCTGAGAGAGCTGTAGTGGCATGCATACATTGGCAATAACCAACAGCCCTCTGATTGGACTCAGGACTACCTCAACAAGAAGAACTATGCCTGGTACTAGAATTCTCACAAATACCAAGGGCTAGTGAAGCCATTGATTTTGAAGAACATACAATTGCCACTATACTAAACTGCCGTCTGCCATAACTTCTAACTACATTCTAAATAGTTGTCCTTATACCCATAGGAAAATATAGTGTACACTCCTCATCATGGAAACTTTTTTTTGCTGTAGAAAGATACTATTACATAAAACTACAACTAATCTAAATTCAGAGTTACAGAGCCCATTCTGAACTGACTCATCTATAACACAACTCCTGTACACAAGTGTCAGAGATCACTGTGAAAGATGTGATAGAAATACAGTAAGAGCCAAAGGAACAGAGTGTTTGTGTTTTAGGATCTACACCTATGAAGTCTCACCAACATTACAGCATAAATATGTCCTGAATGAAGATATCACCAATAGATAATAACATGAATGTCTTAAAGACCAGGAGGCCTCAAGTCTACAGAAAAACGTCAGGCAACTAAGGAATTCTGAAAACAGGAGAAGTAGTCTTCTCTAGAGAAAAGCACATCAATTTTATTCAATACCAAATGGTCAGTTCTAAAAACAAATACATACAAAGGCAATTTTATAAATTGAGTGATAGTTGCATTTATGTATTTAGGAATACAGATAGACAGACAGAGACATAAATATGTAGATAGATACAAGGAAGATGATGATAGATGGATAGATCATATATATATATATATATATATATATATATATATATATATATATATATATATAATAGGTAGGTCAATGATAGATGATAGATGGACAATAGATAGATAGATAGATAGGTAGATAGATAGATAGATAGATAGATAGATAGATAGATAGATAGATAGATAGATAACAATAGCTAAGGAAAAGGTGGCCATGAATTCAAAGGGCTGTACAGGAAGACTTGGAGGGAGAAAGGGCAAAAGGAATATTATGCAATTGTATTATAAACTCAAAAACTTAAAAAAATTGTCTCGAAGAAGGAGACTATTTTGTTTTATGCTCTACATAATGAATAATGGCATTTAACAAAGCAATATTACTAGCTGCTGAGCAAGTTGTGATTAGTAAGCCAACCCTTGGCCTGAGTTTACTAAAAATATCATTGGGTATGTAAGATTGTGTTGTGGTCTGAAGCCTCTATTGTTTTCCTGAAACCAAGTTTCAGTTACTTCTATGAGCTGCGAGGCTTTATTTCTTCCTACAAAGTTGAAGATAAATTATCAATATAAATTTCTTCATAAAATTTAATAATTGTTTTCTAAATTTGCTCATGGATATGACAACTTGTGCCTCAGGATAGCAGAATTCAATGTCCAAATATTCTAATTTTTTTTGAGTTTAAAGAAGTTGAACTTGATCTACTAACTGAACATAATAGAGGCTTATAATTCAAGATTGATTGTAAGCTCTCTGTAAGTGACTCTAAAATAAGCAGCAACATCTTATCACACGTGAGATGAATTTTAAAAAGCTATGTGGGTCAAGGATTCTTCATAAGAAATCAAAAAGTCCTGCTTTTGCATAACGTACTTGGATGCCTTTTTTCTCCTAAGGGAAGAATCTGGTTTGTTGATATCTCCAATTTCTAAATTTCTGTTTATAGGTCATGTTCTATCCCTAAAGTGTTTTATGAATTTTTCAGCAACTTAAAAAAAAACCCTTAGACTATTTTTAGTGAATGACCAGATTACCAGTATATAGCCCTCAGCAACACCTCCTTAAGATTATTCAAGATCCTTGAGATAAAATAAGTACTGAAAACACTGCAATGACTAGAATGTGTAAATATGAAGAGTGTAGGGATAATTAATTTCTATAAAAGCAGATTAGGAAAACTGGAATGGACTCCCCTAAAGGATTTGACATTAGTATATATTGTACTAAACTAATATAAATATAAGTAAGTATTCACTGTTAAAATACTTTAGGCATTTTTTTCTGGAGGTTTTTCCATAGACTATGTTATAATATGAACTGTTTGTTAGAGTCTTTAATTAGATTAGTGCAGAAATTAATTTTCAATGTGTTTTCTATTGGGATTGCTTCAGAACAGATGGGCAAAACAAACATAGAACCCATTCCAGAGAGCGTTTAGTCTGATCAAAAGTGGCACTATATACGGTTCCATGTGGGGACTTCTTTAATTTAGAGGTCTCAAAATGTGAGTGGATAGGTGCTTTCTCCACATTCTTTACCTTTTTGGTGAGATAACTGTCTATGTGTAAAGATTCTTAACCTTCTGCACAGACCACACCTTGTCTGAGGGTCTTCTCCTGTGAATTGGAACCAAGCACCCTGCCTTTGTGTATGGCCGGATACTTGGCATAATTTGGTGTATCTTAAAAGACAAATTAAGTGAACCACCATTTCAGCTGTCTTTGTACAAAATGACAATGTGTTTGAGCAGAGAAAGCAGAGAGTTTTTGTTAATGAAAAGGCTCATTCTGTTGCCCTTGCATCAGACTGCGTAACTGGATTCCTTTTAGTGGTGCAAGGGTGGGGAACAGCAGGTCAGTGGACATCCGTGTAGGTACAACTGCTCTGTGGCCTACAGTGTGGGATGGGGCATCTTACCTGTCTTAGAACTGCTGCCAGTGAATTTGCTCTCTTTTCTAGCAGATTCTAACATGACAACAATACACCAGCTGGATTCCTTTGGAAATCATTTTGATATGAGATATACCTTTAGTGTCTCTGAATTTCTATTACCTAGTCTTATAGGTAAGTAATTTTCTATTTCATAGGAGTTTTAAAGATGATTGTTAGGCATGGTGGGCACACCTGTAATTCCAGTGGTTGAGAGGCAGAGGCTTAGACATGAGAACTCCAAGATCTATGCCAGCCTAAACTACATAGTGAAACATAAGAACTACATCGCTTCTGGCTTAGACAACATTATATACAAAGACTGATTCGACAAGTGAATAATCACAATGATAATAGTAACAAACAAATTTAAAGACTGACAACAAGGAGATGTCCAGGAAATGAAAACGACAATCAAGTGTGGTGGCAAATGCCTGTAATCCTAGGACTCAGGAGGCTGAATCATGTAGATTATATATTCAAGGCCAGCCTGGGCTACACAATGAGATTCTGTATTGAAACAAAAGAAATAAATAACTGTTTTATAATTATTTTACTTATGATGCCATGGTCCTTGTCTGAAGGCTGTCACATGGACTAGAGTAAGCAGGATTTTCCTATTAAACGCAGATTGAAAATAGAACTTGTTATTCTCTCATGAGAAGGGTTTTACTTATTTATGCCTCAACGAACCTATTTTTTGTAAACACAACTAGGTTACTTTAAAAAATTTTTTTACCATCTTACCACTTCAAAGAACAGAACAAACCACCGCATTCAAACCTTATTTCTACTACATCCCAGCCGAGCGACCTTCAGCAAGTCATGAAATCTTAAGGCTGAGTTTTACCTCAGTAAATGGGTAGCAATTATAATAATTTCCAGGTCTACACTTCGCAGGTTATTTTAAGGCTCATTCACATATTTGTTAAACACCTGTCATGTACTGGCTAGCAATTAGAGAAAAAGTAAAGAAGTTGAAAGGGATTTGAAATTGTGAACCATCTTAGAAATGGCAAAGTACAGTGATAAGTCATTATTACTAACATTAAGGATAAACTTAAATATAAATTATTATTTCCAGTGTCATGGATCATTTTTGATTAAAAGATGTTGTTTAGAGTAGTAGTTGCTTCCTAGAATCGGTCCTTATGAGGGAGGGGATGTAACAAAGAAGCAGTTCAATTCTTTCCACAACAGTCAGTTGCCAATAACATATTTAATTACCTGGATCAGTGGTAAAGCCAAAACAATAATATAGTTGAGATTTTAAAAATGCAAAGAAATAAGTGGCCTATATCAGCAGTAATTTTTTTCCCATGAAAAATAATAAAAACCTTAATCTTCAATTCCTAAAGCTCTAATCCAGGAGATTTTTCACTCTTAATATTGGTTAAGTCTAAAAAGGGACATCACTCAAACAGTATGATTCTAAACCAAAGCTGAGTTTGGAATAGTACCTTCTGGAATGAAGGTAAAAACATAATTATAGCAAATATTGTTTATTAATGAAATACTTAGAGTATACTATGAACTGGTTATGCCTTTAACGTCCTAACAAACTACTGATTTAGTGAATATTCTTCCCATGGTAGCTATTAGAATTTGGACAGGTATAGGAAGGGACACTTGGTTACAAAACAAACTATAATATCTATCAAAGGTTGGACTTGTGTTTTCAAAAAATACTAAGTACATTATATATAGTGAAGTCATTGGATGACGGTCCAGTAGCCTAATACTCCCATGTCTTTCTTAATATCACGCCAAACTGTGCAATTATGTGCATGAATATAGATATACAAACCCACATCAAAGTTTGAAGGAACTAGGACCTAACCCTATCTCCAGAGACCAAATTGGATTGATCTAAAGATAATCCATTTTATCCTGTTTGGCTGGTTCTACATACAACATAGCATAAGAAGCAATTTATTAGGGGTTTTAGAATAATTTCTGTTTATTTTTCTGAAAGAATTTCAAGAAATAAGCAAGGTAATAAGCAAGGGCATACAAACAATAACTGTAAAGACAGTTTGAAATCAAGTTGGCTGGAACCTAACATCCAGAGAAATGAAGACTTTGTTTTCAAATTGTTAAATTAATATATTGAATGTAAAGAGATATCCATGATGTCTACTTATGCACAAATTTGCTTTCCTGTTTGCTGTACTCGAATTTTTCACTTAGGGCAAACAATGACTCAGGCCAAGTACAAATTATTAGTAGCCAATAATATGGGTATAACACACAGGTCAAGGTGACCACTGGACCATCTGAATTTTTCAACTGTTCTACTGTTCTATTTTGTCAACAAAGCACCTTGACAGTTTGGAGTTGGAAACACTCTTATAACCCAGCTGCTGGACGCTGTTGGAAAGACTGGAGTTCAGCTCCTTCCCTGCAGATTGAATGTTATAATATGCTTCATTCACACAGATATTTTTGTCTTTCATGTCCCTAATTTCTTTTGTCCTAAGAAGTATTCACATTTATAATTCTAGACTGTAGGAATGATTTTTTCTGAGATATACTGTTTGAATCTTACCTGTGTAATCCAAACTCTCACCTACCCTACAATGAATAAAAATCATGACTATGTACTCATTCTGTTTTCATTCTATGTATTCAACTTGTTCAGAATTAATTGATCATTAAGGATAGCTATGAAATTAGTCTTACTAGGATTTGTATTTCTGATGTAATTAACTCTTATAAGTTAAGCTAGACTCTTGGGTTTGAGTTTATACCCATGCTTTCTATTTTTCCTTTGTGGCACATTCATGCTCCTGACTCAGAAAAAACTTATGTATTAAGATGGCTAGATGCAAGACCATTCACCAAAAGCAATGAGGTGTTAAAAGCAATACCTCACAAAAAGTATTGAGAACAAAATATGGGTTGAGAACAAAATATGGGTATAGATGAATGACATGTGATTGTGGCTTTGTGCGCTTTTCTAGGCCAACATGGTCAGAAAAGCAATTTCTTTCTTTGTGAGGCTCTTGGAAATATAAAATAAAAAGGTCATAATTGCTTTTTCTTACTGTATTTGCTGTATTATCTTCAATAAACAAAGACGGAGCTTCTGTTCAAGAGATTAGAACATTTCAGAACAACATGTAAGCTGGTCACAGTGGCTCGTCAAGTGCCAGTGAACTCAGAGGATAGGCACCATGGCATAGGCAGTCTGCTATGGGAGCAGGCCTGTAGTAGTTGTGTATTCTTAATACACCAATAGCAGAGTTGTGACAGGAAGAAAAAGGCTTTGTTCCCAGAAAGTAGTGGATGAAGAAAAGGGGTGCTGGGTAATTTTGTGGAGTACTTTGAGTGATGAAAGTAACTGAAGAAAGAATGGAAAATAAAGCAAAACTAACTTTAAACGCCAAACAAAACTAAACAACAGCAACAACACAACCTGAATAGCAAAAAATAAAATAAAAAAAAAACACTCAGCAAGTTAGGCAATAAATTTAGTCACATTCAGAATTTCCCTGCCTTCTTTGGTGGCTTGGGTTCTTTCAGACACTGTCTAACATAAACTGACCTTCACATGAAGGAATCTTTGTCATTGTCTTTAAGAAGAGCAGCATTTAACTTAGGGTAGCAGGGTAGCAGCAATGGAGGTGCAGGGAGGGTTGCCGTCAGAACTGTGTCTTGGCTTGTAAGAGATGATGTCATCTTCCTTTCTGAGTCCTGGAATGCCTGTCAGTGCTTGTTATCTATACAGACTTCCCTTCCACCTAAGAAACCTGGGAAGAACCTGGTGCTGCCCCTTCTTACTTGTAGGGAGCATGCATGTGTGTATAAATAATTCTTACATAGGTATACTTCAATATGTGGTCTCGGTTTTGGTTTTGGTGATCTTTGACTGGTTTCTTTTTCACACTCTACCTTTGAAATGGGAGCAAGGATTGGGAGAAGTGGTCATTTCTGCAAGATATAGAGCAGGAGGCAGGGAAAGAGTGGGCTGATGGCAGAGGAGTAGTGAACTATTTTGTGTGTTCTAGAAAGCCTAAAGAGCAATCAGTTAACAACGCTATGGGTTTGCTTTCTTATGCATAGCCCAGACTGCTCTGCATTAGTCTTAACGTTACCTTTTTAGCATGTTTACATGGTGAAGTATGTATGGAGAAAGAATGTGACAGAACTTCTGGAAAAGAAAATAAATTGCCAGTATTCACTGAAACATAATTTGGTATTGGACTTTATCTGTATGGAGTAACAACATTTTCATTCAAACCAAAAAAATATGAACCCCAAAAACAGATCTTTTCCATTCCAACAAATATGCCAAGCTAAAAATCTCTGCTGGCTCTGGTCCTGCCTTTATCCAAAGACTCTATGTGGAGAAAGGATGATGTACATTTTAAAAAATATTTATATTTTTATATATATCCCCAACCCCCAATCTCCATATTCCTCCATGAACCTGTAAAGAGGCTAGCATTTGGATTTTAGACACCAAGTCTAAAAGAGCAAGAAAAACTTACAGATATCACAGTTCTGGTCGGGGATGGGCCTTTGACAGCATCAGCCCCTGCTTATTGTTGTGTGTCTGGGGCACTTGGAAGTAATTTTCCAGGTCAGTGTTTGGCAGAGGCAGGAAGTGATGGAACTTTAAGATCAGAGGTATTCTCACTTTACTTAATCTCTTGTGTCTCCTAATTCTTAGATGAAAACTAAGTAATGCTTCTAAGTAATAAGATAACTTGAAATCTTGTTTTCAAGTCCTAAGAATGTCACTAGAGGCCATGTTGATCTCTGTGATTGGTCCAGGAGCCACCTTGATGCCCATGGTCCTTCCACACTGCGCCAGAGGCCATGCTGATATTCATGGTCCATGTTGCTGCTGGAAGCCGTGTTGAAGTCCGTGATGTATGCTGCTGCCGTTAGTATGACAAGGCAGCTTTTATTTTGGCAATGGTGTTGATGACTACAGACTCATAACTGAGGATGAGAGACACTGAAGACTTCTGTGACAACCCCTCTCCCAAAAAGAAACAGTTCAGACAGGAAGCTATTGAAAAGAGTCCTTAAAACTGTTTTAAAGATACTGAACTGTAACTCTTCACAGTTGATACTTCTTTTGGGGGCCTCCCTTTTCTTTAAGGGGCTGGCCACTGGAAGTTTGGCCAGGTTCCATGGAACATATGGGCAACACAAATTGTAGTGGATTGTTTTATTATTTTTTTATTATTATTTTTCATGAAGTGGGTGAGGGCAGGCCATGAGGGCTGGAGGTGGACCTGAAAGTCATGAGAGAATGCGGAGTGATTGTAACTGGGATGTATTGCAAAAAAATCTCAACTAATTAATATAAATATCATGTTGGGCAAAAAAAGAATCTTGAGATTTATTTTTACAGTGGTTTGAAAGAATATTGTGTGCATGTTACCTCCACAGAGCAAACTATGCCCTTCATGATAAAAAAGAAATATATCATGCTGATAACTCAATGATTACTGCTTTGTATTGAAACTCAAAAGTATGAATGAACTCACAGATATCTAGGAACAGACTGTCATCTCTCACTGGTATCACTCTCAACTTTATCTTTGTCACTTACAAGTCTTTATTCTCTGTGTCTATATGTGTATATATTGTATGTGTGTAAATACGATATGAAACAAATGTGAAACACATTTTTGCAAGATAATTCTTTATATCTATATTTTGTACATGTTGAATATCTACCTACGAATTTCTTTTTAAGAGTGAGCCCCAGTGATCACTGAAGGGCTCTCTAACAGATCTAAGCATTGCAAACACAGTGCAGTCAATTCTTGCTGTTTCCCCTCCTAAACCATTAGATTACATCCTGAAAGCTACCACCAAGGTTTATTCCTTTATTTGGTCATGTTCTTATGCCTGGCTAAACCCCAAAGTCTAGCTACCAAAACACCAAGTCTAGCTTTCCAGATTCATTATCTGGATACCCTGGCTAACATGTTCAACCAGGACTTATCAATTGATCCTAGCACATGCTTCCTCTTTCCTTCTTCAATAAATCACACCTGCAGAGACCCCACCACCATGTCTTCTAGGGTAAACAAATCTGCTTTGTGTTGAGAATTTGATGCCTAGTGTTTCTTTGCCAACTTTGAGGCCCCTTCAAACATCCTCATGAAAGAGAATTTTTAATTTACAATCAAAATACTCTGGGGCATATACCAACTGAAGATTTATTAGCTCAGACCTATAAGAACACAGAAATTTCACAGACTCAGAGAAACTTAAAAAAAGAAAGAAACACATAAATATGCCACATACTGCAAACACTCAGCCATCATGAATTTCAAGATAACATTGATAATGAACATTGAACTGAGACAGCTATATTTCTAAAACAGAAGCTTCACATATTTAATTTTTTGATGAATGGCTTTTTTGAAACCATCTGTTTCAAAAAAGGGATGCACAAAGCCAACCACTGAACTAAATCCTTCCTGCATTTGATTCATTGACACAAACTCAGTTAATATCATGCAAAAGAACCCAAAATGCTTTCTGTGATCATGCAGTCTGGACAGGATTCACTCTGGAGCCTTGCTGAAACACAGACCAGCATGATCTTCAAGAATAAAAAGCTGGCAGAATGGATATGATATTTTCCTTTTTCCAGGAACCTCCCATCTGTCGCAGAGTAAAAAAGGCAGAGGAGGCTTAATGAACATAAAAGGTTTGCAGTAGCTGATAACAGTGACTAAATTGCTACCAGGCATTCTGTATATTTTTAGTTTCCTACAAACAAAACAACTCTGGCTTCGGATCCTGTGTTGTCAGAAGAGATACGAGTATAATCAAGATGTTTTTCCTTGTCTATGACTAAGCTCTTGAAATGAGGAGGAGGAATAATTGGGGAGCCCAGCCTTCTAGGCTTTAAATACTTGTAACAAAGCATTCTCGTGGCAGGCAAACTGGACTCCTCTGTGTGTGTAAGAATGTGTGCATATGGGTACTTTTGTATATGAAGGAAACCATGTTAGTGCATGCCTAACAGGGAAGAAAGTTCAGGAGAGACAGATGACAAAAGTCTTGACATGAAATTATGTCAAATTTTAGAAAACTAAATTTCAGACTCTTTCAGCTTAGGTCTAGGGAACTTCATAGAATCCTAGTTACCAAATCCTAGTTACAAAAGTTTCTATTAGACTCTAAATTAATTTTTTCCTATATGGAAACATCATCTTATCCTCTTAAAGTTCAGATTTTTCCTTCCTTCCTTCCTTCCTTCCTTCCTTCCTTCCTTCCTTCCTTCCTTCCTTTCTTCTTTTGGTTCACTGCTAAATAGCAGAGATGAGTGAAGCAGGTGGCACATGCACTCTTTGATACAAACTACAAAGCAGTATACAAACAGGGAGTGCAGAACAGGACAAATAAATTCAAAACAGCCACTATGAATATAGCCAAGGACCCCAAGGAAGATATTAATAAATGCCTCAGCACAAAATGAAAATACAGTTGAATAAAATAAAGAGAAAACTTCAAGACATTAAAGTAGAATTTCACAAAGAAACAGAGTCACTAGAGAAAACCTAAATGGAAATAAACCCAAAATGAACAACTCAGAATGCCAAACTAAAAGGTCAGAGATAAGCCTCAAGAACAAATTAAAAGACAAGAAAAATAGAATTTCTGGTTTTTAAAACTAGTTAGAAAAAAATGAAAAGAAAAATATGATACCTATACTAGACAGAGGACATCCAGGAGATGTGAGACACTATGAAAAGACCAAACAGACAAATAATTGGCATAGTGAAAGGAAAAGAAACACAAAACAAAGGAAAAGAACCTACTTTAAAAATCATAGAGAAAAACTCCTAAATCTAAAAACACTGGTGCCCTTCAAGGTACAAGAAGCATAGGAAATGCCAAATAGACAGGATGTAAAAGAGGCTACTATGAAGCATAGTAATCAAATAAAAAAATAGACGTCCTTTTTGACAAACTTGGTATTCAAAGCTTTCAACTTAACAACAGCTTCCTTAGTCGATTCCACCACTACATTGTTTGTTTGTGCTTTGTCACATTGTTGATATATTTTTTTGCTGTTACCAACAATCCAGGGATCACATCTGGGGTCTACACCAAGATGTCACTACTAGGAAAACCATGGCTCTTGTCCTTCCTAAGGACAATGGTTGGAATTATTTCTGGGGTTGTGATAGAGAATATGGATGTGGGGAATGAAAGGCATTAGTGTTAATCAATTGAAGGAAGAAGCCAGTTGACAGAAAGATTGAAAACCCAGGTCATCCATGGCTATGAGTTTAAAATAAAGAAATAAATTTAAGGAGAGAGACAGAGAGCGGCGGGAGGGAAGAATATAAAATATAGCATGTGTGATGTGGGAGTCTCCTCTGTATGCTGTAAATACCATTGGTTAAAAAACAAACTGCTTTGGGCCTATAACAGAGCTATAGGGGAACAGAGCTAGGCAGAAAAAACTAAATGGAATGCTGGGAGAAAGGAGGCAGAGTCAGAGAGAAGCCATGGGGCCTCTGTTGGAGACAGACATGCTGAAACTTTGCTGGTAGGCCACAACCTCGTGGTGATGCACAGATTAATGGAGATGGGTTAAATTAAGATGTAAGAGTTATCCAGAAATATGCTTAAGCTATTGGCCAAACAGTATTGCAGATAATATGGTTTCTGTGTGATTATTTTTGGATCTAAGCTGCAGGGTGGCCAGAATCAAGTGGTCTCCTCCTAATAACACATGTGTGAAAAACACCCCAGGAATTATAGACCATATATATATGACCTATAAAATACCTGGGCTATCTTTACTGGACTGAGAGTTTAGAGCCTCCTACATGCCCCAGCTCACCAGCCCACTTCCACTTTTTGAAGTGCTTGTTTTTTTACTTGATAATGTCAGTTTCCATCACTATCTATATTACTCTACTTTCTATTACTATGACAAAATATTGACTGAAACAACTTTGGGAGGAAAGGGTTTATTTGGCTTACATATATGGAGTCACAATGTACCGACAGGACTGAACATAAGAACTCAAGGTAGCAATCCAGATGCAGGAATTAAAGCAGAAGTCATAGAGGAACACTCTTTACTGACGTTCTCATCATGGGTTGTTCAGCCTGCTTTTTTATATAACCCAGGACCAACTGCCCAAGGGTGGCACTGCCCAAAGTAAGCTGGGCCCACTCAAATCAATCATTACTAAAGAAAATTACCAACAGGTTTGCCTACTGAGAAAAGTGATAAAGGCATTTTCTAGATTGAAGATACTTTTCCATGATCCCACCTGTGTCAAGGAGACATAATAGCTTGTCAGTTCACTATCCATGTGTTCTTAGTCAAAGTCTTTATTCTTAGATGCTAGACTTTAAAAACCAGATCTTCTGAGCTCAGATTCATGAGATGTTTGCAGAATAAAGGTATCAGTTAATGTTGTTATGAACTGATTTTGAACTTACTAAATATAAGCATATGTTTACATATATTGAAACAGATCATTCTCTATACACATGCATGGTATATATAGTTATGTACATAAATGAATGTGGTAGCTTATATGAGAATGCCCCCACATAGGTTCATCTATGTGTGTGCTTGATCCCCAGTTTATGAACTGTTTGAAAGGGATTAGGAGGTGTTTCCTTGCTGGAGTAAATGTGCCTTGCTAAATGTGTGATGTTGGCAGTGGGCTTTGAGTATTCTCAAACTGGCACAACCAGCCTCAGTCTTGATCTCTCTCTGACTGTTGCCCACAGAACAGGATGCAAACTTCTCAGCTACTGCTGTAGTACCATTCCTGTCTGTTTCCCACCATGATGATGGACTAACCCTTTGGAATGGTAAGCCAGCTTTATATGCTTCCTTCTATAAACATTGCCTTGGTCATGATGTGTCTTCATAGCAATAGAACAGTAACTAAGACAATGTATGTATGTGTGTGTGTGTGTGTGTGTGTGTGTATCATATATAGTATACTATATAGTAATATATAATACAGAGTATATACTGATAGGAATTTATCTGTAATTTAACTTCTTTAAAAAGATGACTGAAGAAAATGTGCAATAATCATTAATAGGCATTTTTAAAAAGAAAATCAAAAGGTTAATAAATATGAAAAGATGTTCAACTGACCAGTAATCAAGACAATAACTAAAGAGCAAAATATCATTTGCTACCTATAATACTGGCAGCCATTTAACTTTAAAATTCACCATTTCAAAGTAATAATGGGATTCAGATAAACTGGAAACTCATGTTCTGCTTATAGGAAGGCAAATGAATGTAAACTTTGAGAATACTGTCTGGCACAACCTAGAAGAGTTGAAGCAGTGTTTAACGAGTATATCCATGCCCTATAGGCAATCAAAGAAAGGATAGCACAAAGAATATATAACTTTTATCACATATATAATAAAAGCATATAATAGTGCATTTTATAATAAAATAAAACCGAAATAATTCAAGCATTCATAAAGAGAATGAAAATCATTCTTCTATGCACATGTACTTTTATACACATGCTCAGTGACCTTAGGCATATTAGACATATATTATACCCAAGTTGGCCCAATGCCTTTTATAAATAAAACATTTAGTCCTCAGTTCATTTAATGAGTAATTAAAAAATATTTCTATCATTTTACTAAATAGGGGTCATGGTATTTTCCTATTTAGTTCATTTATAATTCCATGTACATATAATGAATTCTGATTACTTTTGCCTCTCACCCTTTTTAACATCTTTCACTCCTATCACATCCTACCACTCTCTTTTCCAGATTTATGTTTTGTTACCCACTGAGTTTAGTCAAGGCTGGATAAACTTTTCAACTCCTCCTAGGTCTAGCCCCATTGTCCTGCCCACCCAACCTTATGTCTTCTTTTTTTTGTGCTTGGTCTATTTGTATTTATTTATAATTGATAAGAATTAACAAGCATGAGTCATGAAAAATATTGCATTAAAAAGAAAACACACAGGACTGGTGGTATGGCTCAGCAGACAAAGGTAGATGCTGCCAAGAATGATGACCTAAATTAAATTCCTGAGACCCATTTGGTTGATAGAACTGTTCCTTCCAAGTTGTCCTCTTGCATTCACATGTGTGCCATGGTATAGATACATACAATAAGCAAACACATAAGTAAATAATGTAATATTTTTAAAAAGAAAACATACAAGTAATACTTCTAAGTCATGTTTAGTTCCTCCTCTAGAAACTGGTTAGATTACGTACTGTGAACAATGAGCTGAAATTGGAGATTTGGCCTAATCTGCTACTCTGTAAGCTACTTCTGCATCTTCCCAGACAGTGAGTTACCCCCGCACCAATGAATCTCTTTGGGAAGAACACTAAAGAGCTGCCAGATGGAATCGGTCCTCCAGGCTAACCCAGTGACCCAGGAAGAATGTGATTATGTGTCTTTTATGTCATTCTCTGCCCACAGTCTGCCTGCCCATACTCCTCCGGAGTCCTCTCACATTCTATGATTTTCTATGTGAACTACAGTGAAACCCACTGCCATACCATGGAAAGTACTGCCCACGACTCTAAGTCCTCTGGAATTTTCAAAGGTCAGGAAGAGAAATATTCAAAACAAAGGTCAGAGAACACCCACTCAAAGCCTAATGAAATAATTGCTTGCAAGTTCAATATAATAAGAATAGAAAGTTTAATATGAGAGAAATTATTTTTACTTGTAAAATGTTTAGTTTTTGAATATCACAGAAAGATAAAACAAACAGTGAATGCTACACAAAAAAAGCACATTAATAAAGGCTTTGGTAGGAGTAACCCTTAGGCATGTCATCAAAGTCCGTGTCCTCAGCAATAATGATGGCTATGCGAGGTTAGAAGAGAAAGACAGAGATGTCCAAACAGCTATTCAACTGTGTTTTGGTGAGACAAATAGTATACAACCTTGAACATTTCCACTCTTTTCCAAACCTAAACATAACCCCTTATGAAAATACCTTAAATACTACAGTTTTTGGACAATTATTAAAAAAAGAGGAGGGGTTCTTAGCAGCTCTGAGAGCCACCAAAGTTCTACTATGTTTGCTAATTATAAAGAAATATAATTGTGTCTATTCCTTGAGAAGCCTATGTCCATGCTTGGCTTATTCATTTCCAGAATGTCTTTCTATTCCTAACATCTAAGTTTAAAACCATGTCTCAAGAAATCTCAAACTATGCTTGATAGAGGCTTCTCTCTCTCTCTTTTTTTCCCCTGGAAGATACAAATCATGATTTTGCCTGAATAGAAGATTCTGAGGGAAAATGGAACTCTTAAGACTTCTGTCAGCAAGATATGGAGCTCTGCTTCTGTCCCATCTCTGAAGACAATATAAAATAAGATAATGATAATCAATGGTTCTCTCACAATGTCTTAGCCTTAAAACCCAGGGATTATTATGCTTTTTAGTGGAGAACAAGGAGTAGGTGTGGGAGAAGGTAAGCTATAAAGTATGGCCAGCAGTCTACAGCTTCTCCTTTGAACAGATCAATATTTTTCAACTGAGGTGCTAACACTTGAATTTCTTAGCTAATATGGCTTATTCAGAACTTTTTAATTCTGCAGCTGGCCAAGGAAATAATAGAGAATCAGTAATGCACAAAGGGACTTCCATGTTATTTCACTATAATCTTCTAAATGAAAATCCACCCTGGAAATCTTCAGGTCCAATCTGATTGGGAATGCCAAAAACTGAGGAACTCAAATAGTCTTTGTACAAAACAAGTCTGTGCCTCTTTAAAGTCAGTTATAAAGCCACTGCAAACCAAACAGTCTATGAGAAAGGCCAACAGACCTAGGACAAAAGCTTCCTACTGACAATAACTTTACTATAGAGTCATAGAGGCAACAGGGTCCTTCCTAAAACCATAAACCCGTGAACACCATTGTTAGCAAGACTATCCTTTAAACATCTATGCTGTAGGTGGACTTCTTTTCATCTAGATACCTTAATAAGAAGTCAAAATGACTTCATTGAAAGCATCTGTTGTCGCTTATTTTACTATATTTTTATTGGGTACATAAATTAAGAATAATGTAAAAATAATATAATATTTATTTAAGTGATTCTCAATCTTTTAAGATGTCCTGGACGGCTTTCAAAGAAAGTTTCCTTGCTTCATCCTTCAGTAAATCTTAAATGTAAATTCATGAATCTGCTTTTGAGCATTCCTTTGCCCCATTGATTTTAATGAAATTTCTAGACCATAATATACAGGAAGTGAATAAGTTGTTTGTGTGGGTGTGTGTTTCTTGTGTATTTTTTTATTATGGTTTTGTTTGTTATTCCCATATTTGTTTTCCAAATAGAGAATAAAAGGTCATGGAATTTGATTGGTGGGGATCATTTGGAAAGACTTAGGGTAGGGAAATATTACGAATACATTGTATAAATTTTTTTCAATAAAAATAAATATCAAACAAAAAATCAGAAGACTGCTATAATGTTGCCTACAAGGATAGTTTCTATAAATTATCATATTATGTATTATCAAGAAAAATTATCAAAACTTTAAAAATTAGGCGTCAGATGACTGAATGTCATCCCAACATCAGATAAATCATCCTCCAACACAGCCACACAAGGGCTGCCTCACTCTTTAAAAATGTAAATTTGGTTAGATTTCATGTTTACTACGCTTCAAGATAAAAACAATGAAATTAGATGCTTACTTATAGAAGATTCATAAGCTAAAAATAATTTCTCTTTCAAAGTTTACTATTTTAACACCTTATTGCTGAGCTCTGTCAAAGCTATGCCTTGATACGTCTTGTGTTAGCATCATTCTCTTTCATTTAAAGTATATGCTTACTATATTTCTAAGACCTGGCTTTGCCATCTTTCTAGTTCTCTCATTAGTAGGCTAAACAAATCTTTGGTGGATTCAAATTACATATATGAGGAGAAGCTGTTTCGTACTGGCTAAATGAGGAGATCCTGTGGCTATGGCCAGTGGCGATGAACTTATAACAACTATATGAACAAAGTGGAGACTTAACTCATACTGTTTTCATTTACTGAAAATTTTACAGTGAGATTTTCTTTGCCATTTGACCTAGACATCTCTCTGCCCTGTAAGTGAATTCCAATTCTAGGCTATCATCGAGTACTGAATTAAAAAATTATTACTTTGAACCAAGGTTCCACTTAGCTCATATAGTTTTCCTAAGCCCAACACCACTGATGTTTACCTGCATATTGGTTTTTCTTATGGAGTCTACCACCCTTTGACTAAACTGCAACCCAAGCATGCAACCCAGATGCACAGAACGGAGACTTCTAGACAAGCAGAAAAGTTGAAAGAAAGAACAGATAGGTCATACTCTCATCTTATTAGGTTCCATAGCACATTGCTATTGGTTGCTACAAGAAATTAGGTTTATATCAGGCTTTTTCCATTTAAATGAGTGTGTATGTCACTGAACAAAGTTAGATAAGAAAAGCAAAGTGTATCTTCAAGAACACAAAAGGCAGTGTGAGAGAAAAACAGATAAGGAGGGCATGCAAGGGCACAGGAGAATACTTCATTTTTCAGCATCAGCCTCTACTCTCAGCTTCACCTCCCACACACTGTCTGTTCTGATACTATAAGCAAACTCATGGAGAGGCTGGAAGTGCCAGGAAAAGTCTAAAAATTCTATCTAAATTACTAGTAACCATACTAAGAAGAGACCCGAGTCAAGAAAACAACCTGACAGAATTTTCCAAAAAAAAGAAAAGCAAATGTATTTTCCAAAGTAAGCTAAAGTATGGCATAGATAAGCATACCTAGAATTACTCCAAATGGGTGAAACCTAAAAATTCTATTTTTAAATTGTGAAAATAAACCCTGTCTGCAAAAAAACATGCTTGTCACTGACAGATAATATCCTAAAGGGACCTTAAAAGTGAGTGTTCAGTAAGGAACATAAGTCATTTCCCTCTGCTTGTTTTGGGATTTTCAAAAAGACGATTTTCTGAACAAATGTGAGAATCCATTTTATGTACACAGCACAGCCCATAAATAGGTCAACCAAACAACCACACTGGGAACAAAAGAAAGACACAGTCCTCTTGTTCTTTGTTTTCTCTGTCTCCCACACTTGGGAGCACCATAAAAGCTTATTCCAAAGACTCAGCTCTACGGCAGCCCTGTTTTCCTCTTACACAGTGTGTAAACTCCATAAATCTCTCTCTAAGAAAGAAATACGTGAAAGGAAGCAGGAAGGTTTTTGAAGACCTGAGTTTGAAGATGCACGTAGACTTCCTTAAGAAAAGTGTCAGACAGTATTACTAATCAAGATGTGCCAGTTTTAAGATACAAAAGTTGCGTATGGGTGTGGTGGCAGATGCCTGTATTCTCAGTATTTGTTATGCATAGGCAGATGAATCTCTGCAAATTCAAGGGTAGTTTAGTCTATGTAATGAGTTTCAGGAAAGTCAAGACTATATAGTAACAACTCAAACTTGAACTCTCCATAGGTGTGTGTGTGTGTGTGTGTGTGTGTGTGTGTGTGTGTGTGTGTGATGTTTAATGATATTTATAGGGCACAGCAATTGATGATAGCTTGGACAAAATAAAAACTGAGTTGTTTCAGGAAGTATAATAGAAGAAAGTGAACACATTTGGTGCATCATAGAGAACAGATACAGTTTCAATCCTATCTGTTCCTGAGTAATTAACTTAGTTCTGTAAGTCTCCTTTTAATATGACTATAGGAACTTGTGCTTTGTGTGGAGTTTATAAATGATTTATCAAAGCACTGAATACTGAGTCTCATCCCTGGAGGTGTGGTGATCTTTAGGGATAGGTCCATATATTCTACTTTTCCATTTCTTCAAAACATAAGACTGAACCTCTTGTCTTAAGTAGATGTTGTCTGTAGGATTTATTTAAGTCAATGAGCCACTGAAGGATTCATGACATTAACTTCTAATAACTACAGTATAATTTGATATGAAGCTTTAGATTATACTTGATCATTGTCTCTTAGTTAGGGCTTTTAATTGTTGTGAAGAGACACCATGACCACACAACTCTTATAAAGGAAACATTTATTGGGGTGGCTCTCTTACAGTTTCAGAGGTTCAGTTCATTATCATCATTGCAGAGAGCTTTACAGTGTGTAGGCAGATGTGGTGCTAGAGATGACAGTCCTTATATCTTGACTCAAAGCAAGAGGAAGTCTACTGACTGTCACATTAAGGGAAACTTGAGAAATAGTGACTTCAGAGCATGTCCCTAGAGTGACACACTTCCTTTAAAAAGGCCACACCTCCTAATAGTGCCACTCTGTTTGAGAGCCATTTTCTTTCGAACCACCATGATTGTATGACATGGTGGTCTAAATAGCCCTGTTGCTGACATGGAACCCTGAGTATTCACAGAAAAAAATGCTGTACAAAGACACTGATACTTAGGGGAAGGGATATTATAGCAGTCTGGTATACCCTTTATTGCCGAAAAGATAAATCCAATGAATTTTGGACAATGCTGATTCTGGGTATTTGTGACTATTATATTCAAGACCAACGTAGTTCACAGGGAAAGGACCATGGTATATTAGTTACATGGCATTAAAGAGAGAACAGAAAAATAATCCTAGATCTGAATCTGTATTATGCCTCTAAGGATTTAAATGTTCACACTAAGCCTCCTGGGATAAACACAAAATAATCTATCGATTAAAAGCTTAAGAGTTCTGAACCTCAGTCAGAAATAGCCATAATCAAAGAATCAAGGTCAACAGCTCTGGAAAAAGATTAACATTTAAGTATATTGAGGCTTTAAAATTCATCAATTCATGAGAAAACATCTTTCCTATTCTAGATCATAAAGCCACATTACTAAATTGTAACAAGCAACCCTCAGCATGAAATATATTGCTTTTTTTTCTGACCAAACCAAACACATACATTAACCTTTACTTTTCTAATCGCAGTTGTTCTAGATGTAGATGCCTCTACAGGATGCATGATTTTTTCTCATTTTCCATCCAGAAAAATCAGAATGCTTCACTTTCCTGGATATTGTACCACATTCTCAAAATGCCAGCATCAATCCCAAAATGTGAATGTCCACTTCTTAATAGACATCTAGCCCAGAAAAAAAAAAGGTACTGGAGTGAAGAGAATAAAAAATTGTCACAGTCACACACCTAATCAAGTACATACAACATGAGCTCCACATTCCTGTGCAACGGAGCTGAAATCCTATTCTTACCATTCAACAGCTGAGGGATCATAGGTTCATCACTTGATTCGAAATGGAATTTCCTCATATTAAGATTACTAACGAGATTCTGGTCAAGCTGAGTATATACAAATGACATGGAAGAAAGAAGTTCTTGCTCTTTGCCTGCTTGTCCTCCATATCACTGGCAACTTCACTCCTTCCCTGGCATTAGAGACTACTTCTTGAGGATTATGGCTTATACTGAAGACAACCTGAGATATCCATTCTTGCAGACGAAATAACTATTAGATTCTTGGTCTCTCTGTTGGGAATCAGTCATTGTTGGAATACTTTCAACAGCTGCTGGTAAAGTACTCTTATAAATCATAGATAGATAGATAGATAGATAGATAGATAGATAGATAGATAGATAGATAGATGGATGATAGGATTGATAGATATGATAGATGAGAGAGGGAAGGACAGAGAGGAGAGATTCATTCTGTCAGTTCCCTTTCTGTAGAGAAACCTGACTAATATGCTGGGCTATATGGTGAGATGAGATCCTGTGTCTCAGTTTCCCTTCTATTGTTGTAATAAATGCCAGAAACAAAATTAACTCCAGAACGAAAGGGTTCATTTCACTTTACATTTCCATGAGTCTATCACCAAGGGAAGTAAGGGTATGAACTCAACATAAGAACTTAGAGGTAGGAACCGAGGCAGAAGCAGTGGAGGAGTAATGCTTACTAGCATATTTTCCATGGCCTGTATTTAGTAAAGTCCAGGACACCTGTTCAGGGGTAGCACTCCTCCCAATGGATTGGGACCTCTTACAGAAATCATTAATCAAGAAAATGACCCTACAGAGTTGCCTATAGACAAAACTGATAGAGGCATTTTCTCAGTTAAGTTCCCTATCTTGTGTCAAGTTGTTAATAAAAAAAAAACCTATAGAGCATACCTTGCCACAAACAAACATAAATTAGTTATCTAACTTGCTGCACACATATCCACAATAAAAAATCACCTGAAAACTAGGTAAGTCCCTTGTCTATCTAGCAGCACTTCTAGGTGCCTTAGTATGGAGTCTACTAGAAGTTTACTAAGCTTCAAATGTTCTGATTTGTTTATATTCATGAGGAAAAATACAACCTTACATAGCAAATGACACCGCCCTACCCTAACACAATTTAGCTTCCAAACCATACTTATTGCAGATCTTGCCTCCATCTAGTCAGTAAGGTTAGAAATAAATGAAGAGCAAGGCAGCTACTCCTACTCCAGTGAAGCTATTGATGGGTAGTCTACAGTAGGGATCTGACTACAGGGCTTACAATGAGCCTGAAAGGGAACCAAACTTGGAGGGAGAGCCAAGGGAGATAAATACTAACCACAAGCAAGCCTCAGTCTTAGAACTCGTTATCCTCCTGCCTCTGCCTCCTTCAGCACATCCTACCTGTGTGCGCCACCACAACCGGCAAGCCTCAGTCTTAGAGAGACCTACTGTGAGAACAGCAAGGGAACATATAGTTACAACTGGCAAGAACCCAGGTATCTGGACGTCAAGAAGCTGTAGGGTGGATAAGAACGAACAGCTGACTCCAGTGAAGGCAAGTGTCCATACTTATAGTGCAGGAGGACAGAAGATGGACAGTAACTACAAAATCCAGTGGCACTGAGGCTTAATGTCTTATGGACGAAGGGACAAAAGTCAATGTGCCATTTTCCAATGCCACCACATTGTGGGTGAGTAACCACAAGCAAAGTATTTGTCCTCTCTATGATCAAAAATGAAGGATGTGAGGACTACTTCTCAAGATTTCTGTGAATATCTAGGAATATTTACAAAAAGGTCAATACATCATTTTGCACTTAGTAGGTAGAGAAGCATATCTTTTTCTTTTTAAACTGCATCAGAAATTGCAATTTTCCTGTATTCAAGCTAAATAAAATTGCAGGTGTAGACTTGTGCCCCCACCTTTACTTTTGGTTTGAATTAGTAAACATGGATTCTTAGGTTTGCAAAGTAATCTAATTTCAATATTACTTCCCCTGTAGTCATTATACCTTCTACATGATCCTAAATCCACTTCTCTAAGAGAATTGTTACACAACTGAAAGCAACATCTGATAAGAAGCCTGTTAACCTCTATTGCATCCCTAAACTTTTTCCTTTTAATCCATGCTTTTTCTATATAACATATTCCCTACCTGGCCATGCATATTGAGGCTATGACTCCTACTCTTAAGGCAAGATTCAATGCATTCTGAAGACAGATGAAGAGAGTGAGGTACAAAAGTACACACAACCCTATCCTTACTTAACACAGACATCTATGGCAACCAGCCATCTTACTGTGACAGTGGATACACCCCTTTGACCATGAATCAAATCCTAGGTACTTGATTGGCACCAGGAAGACTTGGCAAGGTGCTGTATCAGCAAAGAGCCCTGGCTACTTCCTGCAAGATAAGAGAATGAGACTATTAACCAGCTATATGATACCTTTTAGAAGGGCATCTGGTCTGTTGGCTAGGTTTCAGAAATTTATTATATTGATAAAAAGGTTATAATTCCACTAGATCCTAATTCTGTCACATGGGAAGCTCAAAAGCATCACCGAGAGCTTCCCTAAAGCCAACCTAATGACAGAGCTGTATTTAAAACATTGACCTTTGATTACTTGTTGGGAATCATCAACTCATATCATCCTATGAAGGTCCTTTACACCATTTGCTAAACTATGCTACAGTTGGTATTACTATTTTGTACTCAATTTTGTGAACTGGAAATAAAAAACTAAACGATATACTTGACATCAGAAGTTTTTTAAGAAAACTGAGGAACCTATAGCTGGCCTGGCAGGCAAGAAAAACAGTAATAGTACACAAATACTAGATATATAACATATTCTACAAATGACCAATGAATGGTCCTCTGTCATTTAGAATATGGAATCTTCATTTGGATCTGTTTTGTTCACTCTAGAGAGTGGAGTTGAGGCACTTTGCAACATGCATAAAATGCAATAATACATTTTAGATGGAATAAACCCATAATATTTAGTCTTTATCTTGAAATCTAAAAAGTTGATGGTAAAAAAGTTAGTTTTGAAAATTTGGTGTTATTTTCATAATGACCCATTAAGAAATCCTGTGGTGGCACAACTGACAATTTTCTTTAAGATTTATTTTTATTCCTGTGTATATATGTGCCTTTATGAGAATGTATAGCACATGTGTGTCTGCCTCATGCTGCCTCTGTGACCAGAGGAACACATCAGATCACTTGGAGCTGAAATTACAGGCAGTTGGGAGCCATTGATTTGGTTCCAAGGCAAATGCTCGGAACCAAACCTAAGAACTCTGCAAGAGAAGGTAGAACTAGAAGCCCCTGAGTGATCTCTCAAACCATCAGAGCTAACAATTTTTAAAAGCTAAGCTTAAATTGGTATATAAATTTATTAAGTAATGTGGGGAAGAACAGACTCATGGAGTTAGAGATTGAGAGAGCTGGGAACTAACTAAACACCACCTCACTCAGTCTTCATAGCTCAAGAGAGAGTCCATGCTTTCTCTCTCTTCTTTTAAGAGACCACATGTGCAGACAAGAAGCCATGCCTTAAGACTGGTATCCCAAAGCTGTTGGTAGGATGAATTCCCATAACTCTTTCCTTTTAAGTCTTAATAAAGAAATTCTAATCTGAACATAAATCTACTTACAATACGAATAATTATCAAGTATTTTCCAGGAGAAAGAAAGGATAATAGCATAAACAAAATGGAACTATAGTCAACAAGAGCAACATCAAGCAAGAAACACATACTAAATGTTCAGGATATAGGTAATTGGCAAATAACAGAGATTATTCTGATAGCTGTCTTACCCTGAAGAACCTAAACATTGCACATGATATACCTTAGCTATAAGATATGAGATGATGGTAACCCTGTCAAAGACCTGAGAAGAAAATAACATTATCTGAGTAAACAGGGATTGCAAGCAAGCAACTTACAAAAGATGCAAAAATGATAGAAACAGTTGGCTACTTGAACAGTCACCTAAAGTCTCTCTGCAACATTGGAACAAGCAACTTTGGCTATAGGCCTAGAATATCTGACAGATCATTTTTAGAGGCAGGAATATTTGAAAAACTGTCCTACCCTGTCTTGGCAAGGTTCAGCAATCACTTATCCTTGTATCCTGCTTGTCCAGATTGGACAGTGTGTTTCTTCCAGCAGTTGGGGCAAGGGTAGTTCTTTGCCCAAAAGGTTAGTTTTGTTAAGAAGAAAAAAAGCTCCATATTGAGTGCCTTTGGTGACCATCATTCTCTTGTGAGTAGATCAGTGCTGTTAGGAGTAGTCATGTCTCATGTCAACAGAATTCCAAATTATTAAAAGATTTAAATGACATATTCTATAGGTTTTTGAACTGTTTAAAGATTATCTCTGTACATCTGGAGAACTTAATTAACATATCCATACTATAAGTATGGCTAACATGGGTGGTTATTAACCTCTAATTCTAGATAATCTATATAGCTTAAAGATTAAGGGTTCACATTATAAAAATAATCTTCAAACATGTGTACAGCATAAGAGCAATGATCTCAAAATTGTAACAATATATAAAAATATATTAATCTGAGATATAAATGTATAGTGCAACATGACAAAAATATCCTTAGTTTGTATCAAAATACAAAATATCTTAAGCAGAAGTAGAATCACTCTACCCATTTCCAGGAACACAGACAGACGGATGTTCACACATGAATCACCATCTTACAAAAACTACAAGCTCACAGCCTCCTTAATAGATACATTGGGAAAGCATTAAACTAAGAAGACTGAAGTTTTCATCACCAATATGTATATTTGTTTTTAGCGATTCTATTCCAAGGTTACAGCCCATAGGCAGTTAAGGGCAAAATGCATATTATAAAACTCTTCTTCCTATTCAGAGATAGTAAATTCCCATGTTAAGGTCCCTGAAACAAAGGTCCTCAACTTCCTAGGAATGGAAGACTCTGAATGGAAGCAGAAGACAAAGCTAGACTATTAATGGCCATCAGAACTAGATACTGATTAGCTGTAGTGGGGGCATCTGCCTATCCATCTAGGCAAGAGAAACAGAACTGTTAAGACCGTCTCTCAAGATCTCCTGAGTAAATTGGGAACATGGGGACCTTGGGAGAGTGTTGAAGGGGACGGGGCAGGGAGGGGAGCAGAGAAAAATGTAGAGCTCAATAAAAATCAATTAAAAAAAGACTCCATCTCTCTGGACAATTGCCATTATGAAAATAAAGTACTTGGATGACATTATTGATGAGAAAATATTATATAGAGAATATGAAATGTAAACAGTTTCAAATTGGAAGACGGTGTGTAATTTACATGCTGGTAAAATACAAGGAAAAAAATGGCTTTAAAAAGTACCCAGATGACAGGCTGGGGGTCGGGGCTGTGGGCCAGGACATGTTGGGGCAGAGCATGGCACGAAAGGAGAATGGCTGGTTTTCTGCTGATGGAATTCATCTTGGGAAGAGCAGACCTGAGCCCGTGACCTCCATTGGAGCAGGCCTGAGACAGCAACCTCTGTGGGACCAGGCAAAAGCCAGTAACTTCTGCTGGAGCAGATAAAAGGGAGCTACCTCTGAGGGATCAGGCCTGAACCAGTGATCTCTTAAGGTTCAGGCCAGACCTCCATGGAACCAGGCCCAAACCAGTGACCACTGTGGGACCGGCTCAAACCAGAGACCTCCACAGAAACAGGTCTGAGCGAGCAACTTCTGTAGGACTGGGGCTAGGCAAGAAACCTGTGAGGGAGCAGGCCCAAGTCAACCAAATCCATGAGATCAGGCCTGAGGCAGCGACCTCTGTGGGTGGCGGCTGGCCCAAACAAGCTACCTTCATGGAAGCAGTCCTAAGTGACTTCAGGGATTGCAGAGCACCTTCTGGGAGCGCAGAGAGACCACCAGGAATGCTGAGTGATCTCTGGCTTGACTGAAACAGTAGCCCTGACATGACCATAAGGAACAATTGTCTGAGCCTTGGATCAACTGGCAGCTGGAAGAGTGATCATCAGAGACACAACCTCAACTACACCAATCAGAGGGTAGAGATAAGTAGACAAGGTAAGAACATACTGAACACCTCAAAAAGCAGTATGACACCAACAAAAATCAGAGTCTCTAAAACAGCGAACTTGAACACCCTAATTCAGATGAAGTAGAAGAAAATAACCTAAAAGTAACTTTAGGAGGATATTTGAGGCCCTTTAAGGTAAAATAACAAATTATCTCGAAGAAATGGAGGAAAAGACAAAAAAATTGGAAGAAATCAACAAATTCCTTAAAGAAAACTAAGAAAATGCGAATAGGTGAAAGAAATGAAACAAAAAACAGTCATCAAAAGTCTCCCAATCAAAAAAAAAAAAAAAAGCCCAGGATCAGATGTTTTCAGCTCAGAATTCTACAAGATTTTCAAAGAAAAATTAATATTAATACTCCTCAAATTCCACACAATAGAAGCAGAAAGAACATTGTCAAACTCTTTTTATGAGGCTATAATTACCCTGCTACCCAAACCACACAAAGACATTACCATGAAAGAGACTTTCAGACCAATCTCCCTCATGAGTATGGATGAAAAAATACTCAATAAAATACTGGCAAATCAAATCCAAGAACTCATCATAGAAATCATCAACCATGACCAAATAGGTTCATCCCAGAGATGCAGGGAGGGTTCAACATACAAAAATCTGTCACTACAATCAAATATATAAAGAAATTGAAAAAAAAAAACACATGATCATCTCATTAGATGCTGAAAAAGCCATCAACAAAATACAACATCCCCTCATGATAAATGTCTTGGAGAGAGCATGATACAAGGAACACACCTAAACATAATAAAGGCAACATACAGCAAGCCAATAGCCAACATCAAACTAAATGGAGAGAGACTCCCACTGAAATCAGGAACAAGACAGGGTTGTCCATTCTGCCATATTTATTCAATATAGTGCTTGAGAGTCTAGGTATAGCAATAAGACAACAAAAGGAGATCAAGGGGATACTAATCGAAAAAGAAAAAGTCAAACTCTCACTATTTGCTGATGATGTGATAGTTTAGATAAGTCATCCCAAAAATTCTACCAAGGAACTTCTATAGTTCATAAACACCTTCAGTAATATAGCAGGATACAAGATTAACTTGAGAAAAATCAGTCTCCTTCCTTTAAACAGATGATAAATAGCCTGAGAAAGAAATCAGAGAAACAACTCCCTTCAAAACAGCCACAAATTGCCAGTGAGTATCAGTTGAAGATAGGTAGGGTTGGAAGCCCATGTTCACTTCCTCCTCTCAGTGATGGAACTCCATCTGGTATGAACCAGCGAGGCTTTGTTTATGTGTCATAGTCTGAGTTTCTATGTTCATAAGACCTGTTGTGTCTTAATGATTCTTTTCACTGTAATTATCTGTCAACTCTGGCTGTTAACAATCTTTCCACATTGTCTTTTTCATAGATTCCTGATCCTTGAAGAGTAAGCTTTGATGAAGACATACCATTTAGGATGAATGCTAAGTCTCTCTCTGCAAATCATTCAGTTCTGAGTTCCTGTGTTATTTCCTATCTATTACAAGACAGTTCTCTGAAGAAGGTTGAGTAAGACATTGATCTTTCGGAATACCAGTATCCCAGTAAAAGTCATTTTATTGCTATGTTCCTTTAGTAGAATAGTAGTAGCAGTATTTTCCCTAGATCCATGAGCTATCTAGTCTATGTTCTTCGACACTTTAGTTTTGCTAGGCATGGGTTCCAACTCATGGAATGGACTTTCAATTCAATAAAAAAGTAGTTTATTCCTATTAATTTGTGCCACTATTGTACCAGTATATCTTTCAAGAATATTACTAATGTATGTCACAGAGTTTATAACTAGGAGATATTAATGATTAATTTTTCTCCTCCGTAGTGTGCAGCATGTCTTCTAGGATCATGAACACAAGTCAATAGGGCTGAAGCTTCTAGTTAGACACCATCTTTACTGGTCCATGTTTGATGGTGTATGTAAATGTTGTCTTCAGCAAGAGTCTTATCATCAGAGAGTAACTGTCTTAGTCAGGCTTACTATTCGTATTATTGAGACACCATGGCCACACCACAGTTCATCATCAAAGGAAGTCAGGACAGGATTTCAAACAGGGCATGACCTAGAAGTAGGAACTGATGCAGAGGCCATAAAGAGTGCTGCTTATGCTGAGTGATCTCTGACTTGAGTGAAACTGTAGCCCTAACATGACCATCAGGAAGAACCTGATGTTTTCTTCTAGAATTCAGGACCATCAGCCTAGGCATAGTACCACCCACAATAATCTGGGCACTCCCCCATCAATCAGTAACTAAGAAAACACCCTATACTATTACCCACAGTATGCTCTTTTGGAGGCATTTTCTCAATTGTGGTGTCCTCTTCTTCAATGACTGTAGCTTGTTTTAAGTTGATATAAAGTTAGCCAGCAAAGCAACTTGACAAAAAGCCTTGGAAATAGTCTGTGAGGATGCAGGTTATCATGGATCACCTCTGCTTAATATTATCACAGAATATATTTTAGTAAACAAACAAATGGTAAGCTAGAATGAAGGATTAATAAGGAGGGGTATGAGAGAGAAGAGAAAAGGAGGGAATGTGAGGACAACTAACACTAAAGGTAATAATAATAAGTAATAAGTAAACTTATTACTGTAGAAGCTTCCAAAATATATACATACATATAAATACATACACACACACACACAGTATGATTAACAAAAGCTCAGGGATAGATATTGGGGTTCAACCTGAAGATCTGAAAAGCAAAGCAGCCAGCTCTTAACTCAACCTCAGTCTGAAATGGTAACCCTACCTCCAGGAATCTCAGAACGAGACTGTCTGAGAGCTGTCTCCTCCCATTTTATAATTCTCTCTAGGGCTGGGATTAAAGGCATGCATCGTTGGGATTGAAGGCATGTACCATCTGGTTTCTATGGCAACTAGTGTGGCTACTTGAATTATAGGTGTGTGTTACCACTGCTTGGTAAGTGAGGCTGACCAGTCGGGCTGCTGTATTCCCTTATCTTCAGGAAAGCTTCATTTATTAAATTACAAATAAAACGTCACTACACACACACACACACACATACACACACACACACACACACACACACACACACGAAAGAAATCTTAATGATTTACTAAACACCAAATATTCAAAGAGGCAATACCTCAACTAGAAATCTTATATCACAAATTAAAATCCCCAGTGTCCAGAATATTTCACATCCTGTTGAGTCATTAGCCAAATGTGCCCAATGGTAACTGCATTATATTGAAGATAGTACTTATATCATCAAATACGGAGAAATCAAACTGGTGCCCAACTAGCAGCTTCACCTCTACTTAGTAGTGTGCGTAGTACTGAAAAGCACTCTGCATGAGGAAGGTTATAGCTATATGGAGAAATCCATTCTATAGGCCTTCGATGTTATCTGGCATCATACTTCGTACTTTGCTTGGTGAAAAATAGGGTTTTCATCATGTTAATACACTTCAGTTTTCTTTTAAAATCCCTTTATCCGGATTTTTCTGTGACACACAGGTAGGCAAGTAGACCTGTGTTGTTCCAGCCTCTCCATCAGTTACCTTTTGTAGAAGCAACTTCGTTTTGGGAATTCCTATTCCCAGTTCCCCTGTTAACCATTATAATGGTTATGTAATGTCATACATAGCTAGGAAAGTCAGTCCCAGGAACTGATACCAACGAAGCTGAGTAGCAGGCAAGAGAGCAAAGCAGTTCAGTCATTAAGAAAGAAACATCTGTGTCATATCAACTACTAGCCAGTATGCTATGGATCTGACTTAATTATAAATTTTATCCTCTGTACCTCATATAACAGTTACATGTGAAATAGAATAGATTTGTTATACTTAAAATAATCATGAACACTGTTTGGCCTAATGGAGTGAAAATACAGATGAAGGAAATATATTTTTCAAAAATCAAAGTTTTCATATTTTTAAAAGTTAGATTGACTAAACATTTCCCCATGTATTTACAGCTATTTGTACTTCACGAACTTTCATATTTAAATTTCGAGCAATTAAACGAATCTATTATCTTTTATTTTTAAGGTTTTTTTTCTTTTTGTTCAAGTTGATCTTATATCTTTAACCTCATGTAGAATGGCTAGCTTATATTAAAAAAGATTGATCTCTAATATCTAAATTATCATAGCTCTTATTATGGATACTGTCTTTTCTAATCTATTCTTTTCTATTGAAAATATACCAGATTTAGTTTGAAAAAGTAAATGGAAAGACACATTTAAGGGCAAATTATTATAATAGTATTCTCAAACATTTTTAACAAAATTGTTTTTGTATATTAAATATTAATTCCAGATATAAACAAGAGATTGGGCCTGTTAGAAATCACAATTCAGTTGATCTAAATTTTACTTTTTATTGAAATGGTTAGAAATGGTAAAAGGACCCTGGAAGGAAGCACTGAGGTTTTCCATTTCCTTGTCATTACTAAAATATAGACATTCTTTAAATTTAAATCCTAGCTAATGATTCTATAGGACACTTAGTAATATACCAAAGAAACATCAATACATAAGGTATAAATCACCATGAGTGTTATTATTAATGATTGATGTCTTTTATATAATTTAGAGAAGAATTATTAACTAACATATTTGGGTATCTGTAGAGAGAAGTAATAAGGTTAAAGTACAATTTAGAAGCTAGATTATTTTATTCAAATTATACTGAATAAGAAAATATATTTATAAAGATGAGGAAATATTTTAATCTTTTAAACATGATTTAATTTTTAATAATAGTGTTTTTTCATTATGATTATGATTGGCCATTATTAATGGAAGGGGACTAGTATCTTTATTTATAATTTTACTAAAACATATTTTAAAATCATTTTAAACAGGGCTATTTTTAATCGTCAAAAATATAAACAACTCTAATGTGTATTTATTAATGAACATATAAGCTCTGGTACACACAAAGGAATATGATTTGGCTATAGAAAGAAATGAAGCATTGACAGATTCTATATATGAGTGAAACTTGAAAACATTTTGCAGACTGGAAGCAGACGACAACAAAACCATGTAATATGATTCCATATGAAATGTACAAAAAAGGAAAAATGTAGTGGCATAATATAAATTTCTGTTTGCCAAGGAGAAGGGCAAGGACTGGTAGCAGGGATCAAAGTTATGGTTTCCTTCTAGTGATGAAAAAGTCTAGACTTTAGTCATGGATGAACAGTTCTATCTGTCCTCAAAAACATGCAACTGGGTCAGGAAGGATGAATGAGCTGTGAGGGTGTTTGTCAGCTAAGGTCAACTCTCAGGTCCAACATGATAGAAGGAGAAAGCTGACTCTCATGCATTGTCCTCTGACCTCCATATGTATGCCATGACATAAGTACACACACACACACACACACACACACACACACACACACCACAATACATAAATGTAATTAAAAATTGAAAACTGTGGAATTGTACACTTTAAATATTGGCTTGTAAATTATTTGTGTTTTATTCCAATAAACTTTTAAAAGATATGGAGAAATTTCATCACCAACACTTTAAGATATACTCTGAGGGCAGGACATGACTCGTATTAAGTGCTTAGTATGAACAATATGGGTTCAGTTTTTACTACCACAGAGAAAGAGAAAGGGAGAGGGAGATAATAAGCAAAAAGAGTTTAGCTTCAAGGTTGTTCCTTTCTCCTACTTCTATTAATAGAAAAAAAAAAGAAAGCTCAATAGTGATAGAACCTCTGGGCTTGAATTTCATTCATTTAGGATTCAGTGCAAGCAATCACTCTGCCTCAGCATCTGAATAATTCATAGCTGCTAAAACATCCACCCAGGTCATGAACAAACCCGCTCCTCACTGCACACTGATGGGGCTGTGTGTTTCTACCTAAGCTCTTCAGGAAGAACAGCCAACTCTATCCCCAACCACAGATATCTAACAAAACCCTGCTTTCCCTGCAGAGAGCTACTGTGTGCCTGGCAATTCTAGGACTAATACTGTAATTTTTGTTTGTTTGTTTGCTTTTTCGAGACAGAGTTTCTTTATGTAGCCCCAGCTACTCTGGAACTAGCTTTATAAATCAGCCTGGCCTCGAACTCAGAGAGCTGCTTGCTTTTGCCTACTAAGTGGTAGGGTTAAAGGCATGCACCATCACTTCCTGGCACCTTCACTTCCTGGCTCATACTTTAATTGTTTTAAACCTCAAGATCTCAGATAGATCCAAGTTCAAACCCAGTCTACCACTAACTATCCTTATGATTTGGGGCAGAAGACCCAACAATTTTAAGGCGCTTTGTAAAATAAGAATATTAATTACTATTTCCAAAGGCTGATTTTGAGGTTTAAATTAGATGGAAGATGTTGAGTGTAGGGTTTGATATGTGTAGGTTGTTTATTATTTTGGTAGTTACAATTTGGCAAGTGATTCATTTATTCTTTCATTTAGCCAGTATTTGCATTGAATCCTTTGGTGTTATATAACAGCCCTTTATGAGCTGCCAATTGTAGGTTAGAGATAACAAACATATCCACAAAAAAGCAACACAAAGAGGTGCTATGAATATGTGGCAAAAAGAAAACACACAGTGTGTGTAATGAACACACAGTAAGAACAAGGTTTTACTTCAGGAACTGGAATGGTTAAGGGTACTTGCCACTCCTGGGTTCAGATTCCAGCACCCACAAGTCAGCTCATACCCATTTGTAACATCAGTTCCATGGCTCCAATACCATTTTTTGGCATCTGTGGGTACCAGGCATATACGTGGTGCAAATATATACATTCCGACAAAAAAACTAGCACACATAAATAAATAAATATATATGTTTTTAAATGCTATTACTTTAATAAATGTTTGATGGTTGATCAGCTCATTGATTACAAACCTGGCCACAGGGTCTACTATACTTGTGGGTATATATGGCACACTTGTACTTATCCCCAGGACTTTCCTTTCTATTATTCTCCTTCTGGAGGCTAGGTTTATTTTCTTTTTCCTATCTCTTCTATATTTCAGGATCTAATTTATTGTACCTTGCAAAGGTCCTTATATACCAGATAGTCTGATATTTGACTATTCTTCACATTTCACAGAAAATGTGGAATTTTATATAGGGCATTATGGCAGGAGAGGTGGTCCTTTCTGCATACATATAAAAGCTTTAAGAAAGTGAGATGAGAAGAGAAGGAGAAGGACAAAGGACTCCTCATCTATTTCAATCATACTGCAAAAGAAGGAAATAAAAAGAAATAATTGAAAAAGTAGCAGACATTATCCATCAAAACAGGACTTGACTCTTATCTACCAGCACAAAAATAAATCTATAAGAAAAACATGTATACATGTGTGGGGACCAAAATTCTGAAGGTATTGAATATCTGATAGAAGAAAACCAGCACATTTGATATTTGTATGTGCAAGTGTTAAACTGCCAAGTCCTAAAATACATTCCTGTGGGAAATGGGATACCTAAGGATTGCAGCTAGGATCATATGCAAAAAGAAATTTTACACTGGGTAATCTTTTGTGTTTATTTGATTTTTTTTCTATGTGCTTTCATTACTAAGGACAAAAGATATTATCTCCAAAATCAATAAGAGAAGGGAAACTAATTTGAGAGGTGCTGTTTATTCATCAGTATTTACTAGAGTGAATTTCCATTCACTTAATCATTGTAGGTCATTTTCATTCAGATACGGAAAGAAAATATAGCATATTATCAATGCTTGCATGAACAATAACTTTTTTTTTTTTGGTTTTTCGAGACAGGGTTTCTCTGTGGTTTTGGAGCCTATCCTGGAACTAGCTCTTGTAGACCAGGCTGGTCAAGAACTCACAGAGATCCCCCTGCCTCTGCCTCCCAAGTGCTGGGATTAAAGGCGTGCGCCACCAAACAATAACTTTTTAAAAAGAAGAAAGAAGAATGAAAATGGGAGCAAGGTCCTAGCATTCTTTGTCATTTAGCCTGGTAAGTGGGTCTGTCCCTTTCCTAGACTTCACAAAAGATACAGATGCTAACTGAAAAGTCTAAAATCCTACCTAATACGCTGAATACTCTGAGAATAAAGGTGCATATATTCATTTCAATTTTTCTATGGTTTTAAAACGTGATCCATGCTTAGCAACATTCAAATAACATATAAGCATATAAATAAAGATTTCCTGCTCTACCTCTAAAGCAGACCATTACTTCCTGTCCACTTCCACTGTTAATCACTACTCCAGGACTGACCAGATGGTACTTAAACTTAAGGCAACTTTAGATGAATATCCTTGAAACTTTGGTTGCAACTCATACCAATCAAGTGCTCAGTTGCCATATGAGCTAGTACCTACCAGCCAGCACAGAAACAGAACACATTTTTAGCAAGAAAGTCTGTTGAAAACTGTACAATTGGTGCTTAGTCTGAGACCTCCAAGACAGTAGGCCTGCCAGAGAGGCCCAAGGAAGCAACCTCAGGAGAAAGAGCCTCAAGGAAGCAATCTCCATGGGAGCAGGAACAAAGGACCCCGGGTATTGCAGAGCAAACCCTGGAAGTACCAAGTGACCTCAGGAACATGGAGTGACCAATGGGGTGACTGGAACTGTGGCCCTGACTGTACCACGAGGAGCAACCATTTGAGCCCTGGATCCACTAACACTGGAAGATTGATCACAGACAACCCTAACTACACCAATCAGAGGAAAAGATGGATAGACAAGATATGCAACAGAACACTAGTAAAAACTAATGGCCCTAAATCAGCAAGACTTGAACAACCAAATATAGATGAATCAGAAAAAAAATGACCTAAAAATAACTTTAGAAGAATATTTTAGGCCCTTAAAGAGGAAATAAAAAATTACCTCAAAGAAATGGAGGAAAAAACAGACAAAAAAATGGAAGGCATCAACAAATTCATTAAAGAAAACCTAGACAAAGAAATCAAACATATGAAAGAAATTATTCAAGTCTTGAAAACATAAATAGAGACAATAAAGAAGACACAAGCTGAGAGAATTATAGAAACAGAAATCATGAGAAACCAATCAGGAATCACAAATGCAAACACAAACAACAGAATACAAGAGGTGAAAGAGAGAATCTCAAGCACTGAAGATACAAAAGAGGAAATAGACTAATTGATGAAAGAAAACATTAAATATAACAAAAGTTTAACACAGAATATCCAGGAAATATGGGACACAATGAAAAGAACAAACCTAAGAATAATAGGGATGGAAGAAGGAGAAGAAGTCTAACTCAAAAGCACAGAAAATATATTTAACAAAACAAGAGAGGAAAACTTTCCCAACCTAAAGAAAGATATGCCTATGAAGATACAAGAAGCTTACAGAACATCTAGTAGAATAGATCAAAAAGAAAGTCCCCTTGCCATCTAATAATCAAAACACTAAACATACAGAATAAAGACTATTAAGAGATGCAAAGGGAAAAGGCCAAGTAGCATATAAAGACAGATCTATGAGAATTACACCTGACTTCTCAATGGAGACAGTGAAAGTCAGAAGGTTCTGATCAAATGTTATGCAGACATTAAGAAACTACATGCCAGTCCAGACCACCATACCCAGCAAAACTTTCAATCACCAAAGAAGTACAAAACAAGATATTCCATGACAGAACCAGATTTAACCAATTCCTAACCATAAATCCAGTCCTATACAGAGTACTAGAAGAAAAACTCTAACCCAAGGAAGTTGGCTACATCCAAAAAAAAAAAAAAAAAAAACAACAACAACAAAAAAACAAAAAACCCCCACAGACAATAGATGATCTCACAGCAACAAATCCCAAAGGGAAAAACACAGAAAATAACATCACCAAAAACAAAAGCTAAAATAACAGGAGATAGAAATAACAGGAGATAGTAATCCGTGGTCATTAATATCCCTTAATATAAATGGATTAAACTCAATAAGCATAGGCTAACAGATTGGATGCAAAACAGAATCCATCCTTCTTCTGCATTAAAAAAAGACACATCTCAACATCAAAGACAGATACAGCCTCAGAATAAAGGGTTGTAAAAAAAATTCCAATCAACGTTCATAAGAAACAAACTGGTGCAGCAATCCTAATGTCTAACAAAACAGACTTCAAACTAAAATCAATCAAAAGAGAGAAAGAAGGACATTTTATATTAGTCACAGGAAAAATCTATCAAAAGGAAATCTCAATAAAGATCATCTATGCCCCCAATACAAGGTCTTCCTCATTTGTAAAAGAAACACTTCTAGAGCTTAAATCACACATTAAACCCCACACACTAATAGTGAAAGGCTTCAGCACTCCACTCTCAACCACTGGACAGGTATGTCAGACCAAAAATTAACAGAGGAATAAGGGAAACAGATGTTATTACTCAAATGGACTTGACATTTGTAGAATATACCATCCAAACATAATAGAATATACCTTCTTCTTAGCACTTCATGGAACCTTCTCAAAAACTGACCACATACTAGGTAACAAAACAAACCTCAACAGATTAAAAAAAATAGAATAGCCCTGTGTATCTTATTGGATCACCATGGCTTAAAATTAGAATTCAACAGCAACATTAATTCCAGAAAGCCAACAAACACATGGAAATTAAACAATACTCACCTGAAGCACCAATGGGTCAAGGAAGAAATAAAGAAAGAAATTAAAGACTTCCTAAAATTCAATGAAAATGACCACACAAGATACCCAAATTTATGGGACACAATGAAAGCAGTGTTAAGAGGAAATTGCATAGCACTAAATACCTACATAAAGAATCTGGAAAAATCCTATGCTAGTGAGTTAACAACACACCTGGAAACTCTAGAACAAAAAGAAGCAAAATCACCCAGGAGGACTAGATGGCAGGAAGTAATCAAATTGAGAACTGAAATCAACAAAAATAGAAACAAAGAAAACAATACAAAGAATCAACAATATAGAGACTAGGTTCTTGGAGAAAATAAACAAAATAGACAAACCTTTATCCAGCTTAACCAAAGGCAGAGAGAGAATATCCAAATACACAAAATCAGAAATGAAAAGGGGGACATAATAATAGACACGGAGGAAATCCAGAGAAACATTACATCATATTACAAAAACCTGTACTCCACAAAATTGGAAAACTTAAAGAAAATGGACAACTTACCAAAATTAAATCAAGACCAGATAAGCAAGTTAAATAGACCTATAACTGTTAAAGAAATAGAAACAGTCATCAAAAGTCTCCCAACCAAAAAAAAAAAAAAAAAGGCCTATGATGAGATGGTTTCAGCTCAAAATTCTACAAGATTTTTAAAACAGAACTAATACCAATGCTGCTCAAAGTATTCCACACAATAGAAACAGAAGGAACATTGCCAAACTCTTTTTATGAGGCTACAATTACCATGATATCCAAACCACAAAAAGACATTACTAAGAAAGAGAATTACAGACCAGTCTCCCTCATGAGCATTGATGCAAAGATACTCAATAAAATACTGGCAAATTGAATTTAAGAACACATGAGAAAAATCATCCACCATGATCAAGTTGGCTTCATCTCAGAGATGCAGGGATGGTTCAATATATAAAAAATTTGTCAATGTACCCAGCAAATAAACAAACTAAAAAATATAAACCACATGATCATCTCATTAGATGCTGAAAAAGCCTTCAAGAAAATACCACATCCCTTCATGATAAATGTCTTGAAGAGAGCAGGGATACAATGAACATACCTAAACATAATAAACACAATATACAGCAAGCCAACAGCAAAGATCAAACTAAATGAAAAGAGACTCAAAGCAATCTCACTGAAATCAGGAACAAGACAAGGTTGCCTACTCTCTTCATATCTATTGAATATAGTTCTTGAGGTCCTAGCTACAGGAATAATATAACAAAAAGAAATCAAGGGGATACAAATAGGAACAGAAGAAGGCAAACTCTCACTATTTGCTGATGATATGATAGTTTCTATAAGCGACCCCAAAAATTCTACCAAGGAACTTCTACAATTTATCCTGCACAAGTTAGAAGTCTAAGTGGATCAAAGACTTCAACATAAAATCAGATACACTGAATCTGATAGAAGCGAAATTAGGGAATAGCATTGAATGCATTGGCATAGGAGCCAACTTCCTGAACAAAACACCAATAACACAGGCCATAAGATCAACAGTTAATAAATGGAACCTCAGGTAACTAAAAAGCTTCTAAGGCAAAGCACACTACCAACAGGACAAAACAGCAGCCTACTGATTGGGAAAAGATCTTTACTAACCTCACATCTGGAAGATGATTGATTTCTAAAATACAAAAAGAACTCAAGAAACTAGACATCAGCAAACTAAATAATCCTATTAAAAGATGTGGGGACAGACCTAAACAGAGAATATTCAACAGAGGAATTTCAAACAGCTGAGAAGTACTTAAAGAAATGTTCGACATTCTTAGCCACCAGCAAAAATGCACATCAAAACAAATGTGAGATTGTATCTTGTACCTGTCAGAATGGCTACAATCAAAAACAGAAGTGATAACACATGCTAGAGAGGATATGGAAGAAGGGGAATACTCCTTTATTGCTGATGGGAGCACAAACTTATACAGTCACTTTGGAAATCAATATGACAGTTTTTCAGAAAATTTCACCCAGCTAGCTATACCACCCTTGTCCATACACCCAAAGGGTGCTCTATCCTACCACAAGAACACTTGCTCAACTATGTTCATAGCAGCTTTATTCTTAAAACAAGATACTGAAAACAAACTAGGTGTTCCTTAACTGAGGAATGGATAAAGAAAATGTGGTGCATTTAGAAAATGCAATGTTTAAAAACAAAACAAAACAACAACAAAAAAACAATGTGATGAAATTTGAAGGCAAATGGGTATAACTAGGAAAAAAAATCACCCTGAGTGATGTTTCACTCATAAGTGGATATTAGCTCTAAAGAATAGCCAAGCTACAATCTACAGACCCAGAAAAGCTAAGTAACAGCAAGAGTTCAAGTGGTGGTGTTGGCATATGAATTTCCCTGGGAGGGGGAAATAGAACAGGCATTGAGGGTGGATGGAAGGGGTGGGGGGGATGTTTGGGGAGTGGGCATAGGAACAGAAGGTTTCAGGTTGGGGGATGATGGAAGAAGAGAATGCTGGGAGCAACAATAATTAGAACTTGTCAGCATCTTAGGGATGAGCTAAAAATCTAGTCCAATGGAAATGCCTAGGAATCTATGAGGGCAACCCTAGCTAAGACTTCTATCAGTGCAGGATAAACTGGCCATTTCATATAACCAGGCAAGACTTCCAGTAGAAAGACTGGGACACCACTCTAGCCATAAAACCTTTGACCTACAATTTTTCTTGTCTACAAGATGTGCTGTAGGAAATTTGGTGCAGAAATCATGGGAGTAGTCAACAAATGACTATCCCAGCTAGAGAACCATGCTATGAGAAGGAGCCCATTCCATCACATCCTGCAGAGCCAGGACCTAGAGACTTGAGAGCTCAAATACTACTGACCACAAAAAAAGAAAGAAAAAGAAGAAAAAGTATCAATTAATGATTCCTAATGATATATATTGCTATAGTTATAGATTGGTGCCTAGCTCAGTTGTCATCCAAGACTTCATCGAGCAACTGACAGAAACTGATGCAAACCCTACTGCCAAGCATTAGGTGGAACTCAGGGAATTCTGAGGAAGAGGGTGAAGAAGGATTGTACAAACCATTGTGGTCAAGAACACCACAATAAAACCCACAGAATCAACTAACCTGAGCTCATAGGGGCCCACAGAGACTCAACTGACAAGCATGGAGCCTTCATAGGACTGACCTAGGCCCTCTGCATATATGTTACAGTTGTATAGCTTGGTCTTCTTGTGGGACTCCTAACAGTGGGGGCTGGGGCTGTCTTGTCGGGGTCCAGCCTAGACAGGTTCCTACATTCCAGGGTAGGGGTGTGTGTGGATTAGAGATGTTAGGCAGAACAAACAGAGACTTAAAAGAAATAGATAGAGACACAGATTAGAGTTGGAAGAACAACCCAGTGAATGAATCTTTCCACATTTATTTTTCATAGGTTTTATATATCCCAATCCAAACAGGAGGGAGAAGACAAAAAAAAAAAAAACTATTTGGTAAAAGGCAAGGAACAAACAAAGTGATCATCTCATCTTCTAAAACATCAAGTAACTACATCCCAGGTGAAAACATCCTGTTAGTAGCCACACACTGGCTCCAATCTCCTGATAATAACCCTGAAGAAGCAAGAATGGCCTGAACTCTCTGACCTTTAGTCAAGGTGGAATAAATCTACATCTGTGTGCTCAAACACTTTTTCTGAATGTGTTGTTTGTTTTTGTGGCCTTTTTCCTCATATTGGGTAGGTACCTAGTCTAACTAAAACTTAATATACCATGCTTGATCAACATCCATGGGAAGCCTGCCTTTTTCTGGAAAGAAACAGAGGGGGAGTGGATGGGTGTCAGCCAGGGGGAGGTAGCAGTGGCAGCGGTGAGGGAAAATCACAGGAGAGGGGGGAGGGGAAAATGTGGTCTGAATGTAAAAAAAAAAATAAAAATAATGAGAGCAAACAAACATGAAGAATGACTTGCTTCATTGATAGGTTCACTCATGGTAGATGCAGAGCTTAAAAACTTTTTGTTGTTGTTTTTGACACAGGGTTTCTCTGTTTAGCCCTAGCTGTCAGGGAACTCGCTCTGTAGACCAGACTGGCCTCAAACTCAGAGATCCGCCTGCCTCTGCCTCCCAAGTACTGAGATTAAAGGCATGTGCTACCAACACCTGGCTTGAATTTAGTATCTTAATAAAGAATTTACAAACTCTAGTGTCCCTGGAATTTTCCTTTACAAAAAGCTTTAAGACATTGAAAGCCTGAAGCAGAACATTTAAAAACTCTTACCTATAGCTACAGAAATATGAGCTATTCCACTGTTGTGTAGTACTTTCCTCAGAGGTAAAACATTTCATATTGGAGGGAAGTACATTAAGACATAGGATGTTCGAATGAAGATGTAATGCTAGACCTTAAAGTGAAGCCTGTAGTAATTCTTGCTTCTATAAATAACCCCAATAAAACTCAGGGGTTCCCCAAGTAGGACTTTGGTATCTATCACTGATCTGATCCGGTAAGCAGACAGTTATTCACAAGTCCCCATGAATAGTGTTACCCAACAACTACGCAGAAGAAACCCTTCTTCAATTCTCTTTGGCCCCAGCAAACCATTTCTTGATAAGTAGTCTTTTTTCCCCCCTAGTAAAATGGCCAATAATGCTTTCAGGATTCTTATTATATACTATACTATCTACTTCAGCAGAGAATAGCCAACATCCTGCTATATTTTATAAACTGCCGTACAAGTCTTTCAGTTCCCCATAAATGACAAGTCTTTATTTTTGGCCTTTTCCTAGAATGTCCTTCAAACTACACTCCTTAACACTGCCCATTTTTTTTAAGACAATGGCTACTTTTTTTATTTTTTTTAAAATGTATATCACACATCCTTCTCTCCAAGAGTCCACTTGTTCTTTCAGGCTGCATTAGAGCACTGTTCCAATAAAATCACTGCTCGTGGAAAGAAGGCAGAGTGGAAATCTGGCAGAAAGTGATACTTGTGATTTATCTTGAAGTCACATTTTATAATACAAGGAGAGAGCATACAGAGGTTTAAAACCTTAGCTGAGGACTTACAAAGTCTAATATTCCCTGGGAAAAAATATTTGTTTTGGAAAAGATAGGTGGATGGATGGAGGTTTTTTTTAAGTATTGAATTCTCCCTTAATAGTGGAATACCTTAAAGGTACAAACCTAAGTCCTGTCTCCTTTCTCCATTTATTTCTAGTAACACCAAGAAAATGTTTCTATCTCAAAGTTCTTTAATATAGTGAAAGAAAAAAACCTAGTATTTTCTCATCAATGAGCATATTCAAGAAAAGTCTGGTGAGAATATTTTTTAAAAAACAGAATAAATTGGATAATAGAATTAAAAGACACACTTTCTCTAATGAAGGTACAATTTGGAGAGAAACCGGAGCCATCCTCCTCTTTGGGGCATATGTTTAAATCTGCTTTGTTCTTATTAACAGTTAAATCTGCTGTTCTCAGGTGGCCACATTGCAGCTGGACCTGCAACCTCAACTTCTGTAGCTGCCCTTGAATTACAGGAAACTTTCCCTCTCTTTATCCTTTTTAATCAGCACTGGGAAAGATGGTGCCATCTACACCTGGTGGAAAAACTCTTTCCAAACATGGAAACAAAAAGTACCACTCAAGGTGTCCCTCAACCATGCGGCAGGACATCCATCTGGAGAAACACATCTCCCTTGAGGTTTGAAACTCAAAAGGTGAAGCTACTGCAGGAAAGGTTCCAGGTGAGATGAAAGAACATAACATTTTGTCTTTTATTTTTTTTCCTCCCGACTCTAGTGATTTTATTACTCTTTTCCCTATGCCTCAAGAAAAAAAAAAGTCAAGCTATATTGGAGCTCGTGCTCAGTCCCAAAACATGATATTCTCTTAATTTTCTAGAGGGCACCAAATACCAGGGTCTGACATTATCAGAACTGAACTAACTTGCAGAATCTTCCTTAAAACTACACTGTATAGCATTTTAGAGGATAGACAAGAATTATATTGGCATTATCTTTATGTTTGTCTCCTTGTAATTATATGAGGATTAATTTGAAATTTTAAACTCTAAGCAATACCTCTATCATGCCACTACACATAGGAGACTATGTAGCTATATAAGATGCCAATATACAGATATGTGAGCTTATGTGTAAATGTGTACCGATACTGAAGAAAGCAGAAGGTAACGGTTCTGTGATTTCCATTTGCTTTCTCTTAACACTGGAGTGATGTTATGTTGTTGGTTTTTTTATTTTACTTTTTCCTTTTGAAATTATAATAAATTAAATAATTTTCCTCTTTTCATACCCTTCCATATAACCTTCTTTGCTCTCTGTTAATTTCATGGCTTCTTCTTTTCTCTGATTATTGTTACATGCATATATGTATATGCATACATATTTCTAAGTACAACCTGTTTCTATAATGTTACTTCTACATGTTTTGGGGGCTGAACATTTAGTATTAGATAACCAATTGTTATATTCTTTCCTTAGGAAGACTATTTCTCCCTCTCTGAGCATCCGTTAGTTACTTGGAGTTCTTTGTGTAGGACTGAGGCCTGCGTGATTATCAACTGTCCATTTTGGCATGTCTAATGGTATCATTCTTGTTCAGTTCATATTATAGGTAGTCATGTCAGTAAGTCTATATGTCCCTACCTTTCTGACATTAGTTGGAGAGAGAGAGAAAGTTTACAACAAACTCCCTGATCCGGCTCTTACAATCTCTCCAGCCCCTCTTCCACAATGATCCCCAAGTCTTGGGTACAGGAGTTGTTTTGTAGATGTATCCCACGGGACTAGGCTCCACAACCCTACATTTTGATTAGTTATGGTTTTCTGTAGTGGTCTCTAATTGTTGCAAAGAGAATTTTCCTTGATGAGGGTTGAGGGCTACACTTATTTGGGAGTATATAAACAAACATTTAGATTGTAGTTAGGATTTATACTGGTTTAGTAAAGTGGTAGTTGTAGGTACTTCTCTAAGACCCATGGCTTCACTAGCCCTGTCTTTCTCTTAAACTTAAACAAACAAACAAACAAAAAACCAGTTTTCAGTGGACAGACATCAGTTTAAACAAACGATTAGGGAAACTTCAAAAGCAAAATAACTGTATGATTTAGTACAGAGAAAGCAAACCTAAACAAAATATAAGAATTTAGGAATACCACATTGCCTGTGTAAAGTTCAGTTTCAGATAACAAGAATTTACACAACTTTCAGACCAATAGTCAACAATGTGCACATAAAATATTAAAATCTATCTTTGCATAGATGTACCAAAGCAGAATTATTTTTAATAAATAGCCTACTTATATAAATAGGGCTAGTTAATGTTAAGAGGTTAATTTTTATGATATTCATTCAATAAAATATATTGGACTTTCTGCTTGTGTGTGAAGATCTTACTCAGTCAACACTGAGATTCTAGATTAACTCTAAAAATCAAGGCCTAGGTCTTAATGCAGCAATTTGTACTTCTAGAATAAGAGTTAACTAATCTAGCTGTGGTGGTTTGAAAGAAAATGTCCACAAAGGGAATGGCATTAGTGGAAGTGTAGTTTTTTTGACATAGGTATGGCCTTGTTGAAGGAAGTCTGTCACTTTGGGGTTGAGTTTTGAGGTCTCCTATGCTCAAGCTTCACACAGTGAGAGACCACTTTCTGTTGCCTGTCAACAAGATGTAAGGACTCTTAACTACTTCTCCAACACTCTTTTTCCTATGGTCATCATGTCATACAATGATGATAATGGGCCAAACCTATGAAAATGTAAGATATCCCCAACTAACTGTTTTTCTTTTATAAGAGTCATCATGGTTATGATGTTTCTTCATAGCAATAAAAACCAAAACTAAGACACTAGGCACTAGCCTTGATCTGTTATGGCTGATTATCTTCCTTGCTTTTGAATAGTCATACTCTAAATGGTAGCATGAGACATGATATAGAATGTGCTGATCCACACACATATGTGAGTAGTCCTCAAAAGGGCTTTTGTCTATATTTTGGTCACTAATTCTAATCATTTTGGACTCTGAGTCAGCTTTCATTCTTACATCCAATTTATTATTTATGCCTAGGCTATTGCATCAAGAAAAAATATAAAAAGGTAAATAGAAGTCAACTGGCAATCTTCTATGCTTCTATTCAAATGAGATTCTGAAGCAGATCATTAAAACGACCCTTAGATTTGGATTTCTAACCTGCCTGTAGATACTGCCCGCTAATCCTTTAATTATTTATCAGTTTCATTTATAACTGGACATTCTTAGTAATCTCCAGACTTGTACAGATGCCTCGTCTTGGTTTTAAACCTGAATACAACAGTCTTTATGTCATGTATATGTGCCATTTTGTTCTTAAAAAAAATTTTGTCCATCTTTCCCAAACTGATCAACGGTCTCTTAAACAATTTTATTTTATTTTTTTTTATTTATTAAAGATTTCTGCCTCCTCCCCGCCACCGCCTCCCATTTCCCTCCCCCTTCCTCGTCAGCCCGAAGAGCAATCAGGGTTCCCTGCCCTGTGGGAAGTCCAAGAACCACCCACCTCCATCCAGGTCTAGTAAGGTGAGCATCCAAACTGCCTAGGCTCCCACAAAGCCAGTACGTGCAGTAGGACCAAAAACCCATTGCCATTGTTCTTGAGTTCTCAGTAGTCCTCATTGTTCGCTATGTTCAGCAAGTCCGGTTTTATCCCATGCTTTTTCAGACCCAGGCCAGCTGGCCTTGGTGAGTTCCCGATAGAACATCCCCATTGTCTCAGTGTGTGGGTGTACCCCTCGCAGTCCTGAGTTCCTTCTCGTGCTCCCTCTCCTTATGCTCCTGATTTGGACCTTGAGATTTCTGTCCAGTGCTCCAATGTGGGTCTCTGTCTCTGTCTCCTTTCATCGCCTGATGAAGGTTAATATTCAGGAGTATGCCTATATGTTTTTCCTTGGGTTCACCTTCTTATTTAGCTTCTCTAGGATCACGAATTATAGGCTCAATGTCCTTTATTTATGGCTAGAAACCAAATATGAGCGAGTAATCCCATCAACGGTCTCTTAAACAATTAAAAAAAATATTTTTAGTCGTAGCTCTGTGCTTGACATACGAAAGATATTTAACAAATATTAATTGCATAAAATTGAAATGAGTTTTTTAAAAAAAACTTTAATTCATCTTTGAAAATGCAATTATCTGAACTACCTAAACTATGCAAAAATTCATTATATTATGAATAAGCTACACTTTCTTTTTTTCTGAAATGCTCCTCCCCCTTTGTCCTATGTTTGTAAGGAAAATCACCAATTTAAAGAGCCACAAAACTCATATTACAACAAAAGCACACCGTGTCGTGCCCACCAGAATCAATACTGCTTTTGAGAATGTGTAGAACGTAATTGCATGTAAGTATAGTTTTCTTAAAGAAAATTCCAGTGTTTGTTGGGAGTGGGAATATTTCTCAGTGGCATTTGGATTGTGGCATCCAATCAGCTCTGGAATACCAGCTTCCAGCAATGTTCAGAATTGAGGAGAAGAATAAGCACAACCAAGAAATTCTAGATAGAAATAAATGAAGCTATAATTTAGTGAAGTAGAAAGCACAACTGAGAACACAAAGCATCATAAAATGCAACTTATATACACTTTCTATAATAACTCTAAATATTAATGGTCTGAATTCTCCAATCAAAAGAAACAAGTTAGATGAATGTATTAAGGAATGAAAATCCACGTATCTGTTTTCTACAGGAATCAGTTTAAAAGCTATGTAACATCTTAAAGTTAAAGGCTAGAAAAATGCATTCCACGCAAATGGGTTAAGAAAGCAAGCATTAAGAGCTACTGAGTACCAGCCTCAGCACTCTCTAGGTTCAGAACAGGACTTCTACAACAAGCAAGAACTGGCTTGGGAATGAGATCTGAGAGGTAGAACTGACTGACTGACGCTGGCACCCTTTACATGCATGTTTTTTATTGCTTGAGGGAAGATGAGAGAAGGGAGAAGAATAGGGTCATCAAGCATAAAGGCAAGGCATCAGGCATAAGGGTTAAAAAAAAGAGGTGATCTCCACAAAGCTTTCAGTTTATGTAGGCATACAGACAAGTAAACAATCCCATTGTCAGGAACAGTAGTATCAAGCATGCATTTTCACAGAGTCACAAGAAACTGGTTGATCTGGCAAGGAGGCCCCTTATGTCTCAGAGGGGGCATTGCTGTGAAATTTGCCTGTGGCTGGGAACACAGTCTTGGTAGCTATACTAACCTGTAGGCATGATTTGCTTTAGTATCTAGCTGGTTGAGTTAAAAGGAATCTCTTGTGGTTATTTTGCTTTTGACTCCAGCAGGGTGCCCAGGTGAGACCTTTTCCTCTCTGAAGCTAGTTTTAGTGACTCAGGCATTTTCCCCCTATAAACAGTTAATTTCCTGGCATATGATCTTATGCGTTGAAACCAACGGTAAACACAGAATATTAGTAGCCTGTTAAATCAGAGATTACATGTGATCAGAAGATTACACCTTCCTGAGTCTGCTCTTAAATATTACCCACACCTGCTCTCTGTCAGGCTAAGAGTGGCTTCATATGGGTAAGTTCTCAGTTCCAAGTCATTGCCTTAGAGGCCCAGGGCCTCACACAATTCAGGCTGTCTTGTGGAAGACAGGGCCATGCCAGACACCTTATTTGACTGCCTGACCTGACCAGTACAAGGACCTGGCTTGTCCCAGGGGACAAGGACCTGCTTTGTCTCTATGGGGTTCTATTATCAGGAGAAGTCCTGTTAAGGAATTTCTCATACCCCTCTGACTTTTTTGACTCAAAGTCTACCACAATGCTCTAGTCCCGAGTCCTAGCATGGACTTAAAAAAGGAACACTTAACATTTTGAGGCCTGATCTCCAAACACCCTTGGGTTGTCTTCTACAAAATCTTTTTAAATTGGGGCTGACACTTTACGTCCTTTAACGTCTAAAATTTTTTTGCTGGCGTAAAACAAACAAGCCCTCCATAGGCCCATGGATTCTGAATGCTGTACTCCCATTCCCACTACTCCTTCCCAATCCCCTTACCACTTCTCTAGCTGTTTGCTGTTTGTCTACTCCAAAATGTTTAAGTTTTTCAACTAACACAGGTTCCTAAAAAAAAGTTTTGTTCGTCTGTCTGTTAATATATATGTGTAAATAACGTAGCCACAGTATGCTTGTTTTATGTAAGTGTGTGTATGTGTGCTTGTTCTACAATCTGTAAAATTTATAGCTCCAGATTACTACAACAGGTCTGCAAAAATACAAACACATGGATAGCCATCATTTTTGGTTGAGCTCAAAGTAAAAACCTCAGCGCCATCTTTAGTAAGACAATCTACATGCTCTGGACCTACCAAGGGGACATTTTGCCTCCAATATACTTTGGCTTACTAAAATATTCCCTCTAGTATTCTTGCCTCTACTAGCATTGATAAGCTGTACCTGACTGGGTAAACTATATGTCTAAACTTAACTTATATGTCTAATTTGGATATACCTGACAGGTAATCGTACCCGGATTCTCAAGTGCCTTTACAGATCTGAGAGTATGGCATCTTACAAAAGAGCTTCTTGTGGCAGAGAGACATGCCAGCATTCTCTAGCTCCTCCAAGAAGATGAATGGTTACAGAAGACCTGCCTGGAGATACTTCCTGGTGGCTTGCTTTTGGATATGGCAAAGCCACCCACACACCAAAAAGCTGTCTTCCACCTCATCAGCTTCCTAGACACTACACTGGGGGATTGTCATCTCATCCTGCCAAGACAGGTAAACTGAACTCTACCCTGACAGAAAAATTTTCAGGCCTCCAGGACTCAACAGCTAAAGGCAAATACTACTTCTAAGACTGGTGTTTGCCAAAAACTACAGAGAGACTTGGGATTGCCTATGTCGCTAAAAATGCTGTTTCACTTCCGTTCATTTATTTATCTATTTCAGATCTGTCTAATGGCATTTGAAGACTTAGAGTACTAGTACCTCATTACTTCATTTGTTAAGTTTCCTCTTAAAAATACAAATAGGTGTGCCTCTTTCACAGGCTTCATAGTCCTACATTAACAGGTTTCAGATGTATCTTCAGAGGTTCAGAGTTTCCAAATTCCTTTAATTTTCTTCAAAAATGTCCATGCCTTTTAACATAAAGCCATAGCCTTCTGCTATGACACCAATATGTAAATCTGTTCCAGCTGTCTTAGAGATACCTACAGGTTTCTGGAAAAAGTTCTGCTGCTGTATCAGAAATCTGGTCTGGTAAAAACTAACAGTCTCCAGAGCCTATTTTGATCCCACCCATTTTCAAGGCTATTTTACAGGTCACTTCTGCTGTCTGGACCAAGGCCAGCTTACAGAAGGCCTTCCAGATAATGCCACTACCTACACTAGCTTCCAGAACTTTGCCATTGGTACCACCCCTCCAGGCTCAAATGGGCACCTACCCAGCAACTAAAATCTGTTTTAATGGGCATGTCTGTTCTCGTGTCTCATTCATTCACCCTTGCCTCTTCTGTGCAAGCAGGGCACTTCTCTGTCCCATTCTTTTTGGGAGTTAATCACCCTTCCCATGGCTAGCTCCATTCCTAAGGCCAATAATAACAATCTATTTTTTCTCCTAGCCACCTTCCTTCTCATCTCCCTCAAGGAACAGATGCCTGAGGTTTCCAGGATGGCAGTTAACCAGATGCCTCTCCAATCATACCTCCTGTTGAGTGTGAGCCAACCAATTCCCAACTCTCCCCTCTCCCACATTGCCCCATGTCTGCAGGAAGTTGCCAGACTTGAGCCAGCACTCTTATATCCCAAGAGTCTTGCATGTTTGGGTTAAGGCTTCACCCCAGGCTCTAGCATCCATATGTCCAAAGAGTCTGGAATGTTCGGGTGGAAATTCCATCCCAAGCCCCTAATGCGCAAAACAATCCCACACCAGTTTGGATTTAAAGGAGTATTTATTTTAGGGGAAAAACGTACAGAACACTGACAGCCAGGAAAGGAGTCTAGTCCCTGGAGCAAGAGCCGGAAACAAGAGAGGGAGCAGAGGGCGGCTGGACTTTTTAAAAGAGAAATAATAGACCACGCCCAGTGGGCTGGTATTTCAGCAGTTGTTGGCTGCAGGAGTGGAAGGTACTCCGCAGCACGCCCCCTCCTCTGGGAGTTGCCTCAATCTAGACTCCATCCTCAAGAAAGCCCAGCAAATGATGACCCCACCTCAGAGATGCTCAAGACCTCTCCCCAGGGTATTTAAACAGCAACCCAGAGAACAACCACGTGGTTTTCGGTCTTCCTTCCCTGTCTCTTCACTGGGGAGCTGGAATGCCCCACAGGAAAGCTCATATCCATTAAACCTGGGCTCTTGCTAATTTGGTCTAATTTGGTCTGATTTGGATTATTGCATTTGTGGAGAGGTTTATCGGGGTGCAAAAACTTTTCAATGAGTCCAGGAAAAAAAAATGACCCAATTAAAAAAATGGCCTAGAGTTCTAAACAGAGAGTTCTCAATACAGGAAATAAGAATGACTAAGACATGACCCCCAAATATATCAAGCTTAGCAGTTAGAGAGATACAAATGAAAGCAATTTTGAGGTTTCATCTTACCCCCCTCAGTCAGAATGGTTAAGATCAACCAATCAACTGGCAATAGCTTCTGGTGAGTATGAGGAAAAGGGAATCCTCATTCATTCACTGTTGGTGGGAATGCAAATTGGTGCAGGTACTCTGATTATCAGAATGGAGAATCCTTAACAAACAAAACAAAACACTAAAAATAAATTTACCACATGATTCAGTCATATCACTTGTCATATGTCCATAGGACTTGATATCCTACACCATAAATACTTATTCAGTCATGATCACTGACGCCCTATTCAAGAAAGCTAGGAAATGAAAACAATCTCTTTGTCCTTAAATGAATAATGAAAATAAGGGAACACACACACACACACACACACACACACACACACACACACACACACTATGGAATACTATCCATCTGTAAGGAAAAAAGTGAAGTCATGAAATTTGAAGATAAATGGATGGACCTAGAAAAGATTATATTAATGAAGTAACCCAGACCCAGAAAGAAAGATTGTCACTATTTATCTCTCATTTGACATTCCCAGCTCCAAATCTTCAGAAGTAAGTATGCAACATGGAGTAATTACAGAAACCAGGAAAGCATTATGGCATCACAGAGCAGGAAGGGTTGAAAGAGGAATAACAATAAAATGAAGCTCAAAACAGAAAAATGGGGAGGGGGCTCCAACTGGGAAGGGGAGGGGAGGTCATTACAAAAGCAAATGAAATGAGAGGTGACAAAAACCACCAAGTTATTTGATAAGGCCTTATTATTTTATAGTTGCCTAAAATTATACATAAACACACACACACACACACACACACACACACACACACAGTGGTTCACAATGTCTCCACAAGAACTACAGACAAACAGTACCCTCGGGATTTAGGTAGGTATGAGAAACCTCCATTTGAATGATTGGTTAGGTTAGGCCGAGTGAGTCCCACAACAGTATACAAAACTGCCGTTACCACTGTTGCCTTTCAGAAGTGGAAGGTAAGTCCCCATTGTACACTTTGGATGCAGGACTCAGATTATTTTTATTCGAGCTGAATCTGATCTAAAATCCTTGTTGTGCTTTAGTTGCCTTCGTACCAGGAAATACTATGGAAGCTTCCAAGAAAAGTGTTTTAATACAGCTTTTAAAGCCGTAGTAAAACCTCCAACTTGGAGACAAAACGGTTTAATTTGCTTCCACTTCCAGGTAAGGGTCCATCACTTAGGAAAATAGGGCAGGAACTCAAGCAAGCCCAAAAGCTAGGGGCAGAAACTGAAGCAAAGGCCAGGAATAGCAGTACTTAGTGCTTTGCTCCTCAGAGCTTGCTGAGCTTGCTGCGTTACAGAACCTAGGAGATGACCTAGGAGATGGGTGGCACCACCTCTCTGACTTTAATCGTCAATCAAAATGCTCAATATGATTTTCCACAGGACAATTAAGATGGGAATTTTCTCAGCTGAGGTTCCCTCTTCCTAAAAGACTCAAGCCTGTTAGGGCCTGGATCTACCCTCGTTCATGGGGTTCATCTTGAGGACAGTTTCTGGTCAGTCAGCTAAAACAGTTTCTTTCTGTGCTCCCTCTGCCCTGCCTGGTGATTAGCTGTAAGGCAATTTTGACTCCATCTTTGGTGTGGTAATTTCCCACCTGCCTCGGCGGAAATCCTTGTGCAGCAGCGAGGTATATAAGGATTTCCCCAAAGTTGAATAAACGGCATTCGGCTGATCTCCTTTTGAATGACCCAGGTCTCTTTGTGTGTTCTTTCAATCTCCAGGCCCTTGCCCAACTCGTGTATGGTACAGTGGTGCGTGAACTGTACCGAGGGGGTAACAGAGAATTGGGTGTTACACAAGCCTATTTCAAGTTTTTCAAGCTTGACACAGCCAACCAGCATAGGAGGAAAACTACTAGTGGTCTCCCCTTGAGCTGTGACTCGCAAGAGTAGATATCTATAAAGGTGCAACAATGTGAATGTAAATTTCACTAGACAGGAGAGAAATAATGAATGGTACTAGAAATCTAACCAACTTCCCAGATCTGCTGAGGTCCTGAGTCTTAGGAGAGAACCTGCTACTACCATTTTTGGTAGATCAACATAACTCCTAACTACATTCAAAGCTTATCCTTCTACACACAGACGAATATGTCGATCATCCTTCACTAAGAGGCTTCTCTTTACAGAAAATGGAGACCATCACATAAAATCATGATTGGATACAACCCAAAGATCAAGGACAATGGGCAATCCAGCACCGGAGGATACATCTACTTCAAGGGTCCTGCATCTGTGGCTCATAAGACACTGTGTGAGAGTGGCAGAAAGATTGTAAAATGCTGAATACCAGGATGTCTGCTGTGAACCAGTTTCTCGTAGAAACGGCACAAACAAGACCCGAACAATAGTAATATCAATAAGCATACTAACTGAGAAAGAGTCCCACCCCTATGCAAAGAACTTCAGGCAATTAATGAATGCTGAGGAGTGGGAGAATTACCCTTTCCCATGGGTAAGTCCCCTTATTGGTTATCCAATACAAAATGGTCTGCACTGAAACCATATATAGACAAACAGTAAAAACACACTCAGCGGGTTGTATTTATATAATTGTGTATATATAACAACAATAATAAAAGAGGCTATCGATTTGAGAGTGTGGTTGGGGGCACGTGGGAAAAGTTGGAGAGTGGAGTCTTGGAAGGAGCTGAGGGGAGGAGAGAGAAGGTGGAAAGTGATGTAATTATATTTTAATTGACGTGTCTTTTTAGACAATTCAGGTACAATCTAGAGGCGAACGTCTGCCTCTAGGAGGTGCTAAACCATTCACTTCTCACAGGCATAGATCTTAGAAACTTACAATGTATTAGACTAGAAGAGGGGATCCTAGAAATAATCAATTCGATTTTAAACTATGATGCCAGCAATGCTTTGCAGATGCAAGCTTTGCAGAATGTGCATGCCACATGAGGTCATGGAGAAGTGCACACCTACCTACTGGCACATCAGCTAAGGGAAGCACAAGTGTGTGTGTGAGTGCACCAAAACACACACACACAAACACACACACACACACCACCACCACCACCACCACCACCAGCAGCAGCAGCAGCAGCAGCAGCAGCAGCAGCAGCAGCAGCAGCCGCAGCAGCTTACAAAATATTTGCAAGGCCAAAGACACTTATCTCCCAAGAAAGAGAGCAATAAAAAACAGTCAAGCAATGTGCCTTCTCCTCCAACTTGACCACAGGGAATAGTTACCAAATTCCAAGCTATTTTACCCAAGATTCAGCTTCCTGCAGGACCTCATGAATCTTTTTCTTCCTTTGAAGCACAGACTTCACCTTCTTTGGAGATAGCTCCAAATGAATTATAACGTGCATTCCATCTCTCGAATCTGGAGCCCAAGGTTTCGAGGAAACTTGGGAAGTCCATTGCCCCACTAGAGAAGTAGAGACTATTGGCAGAAAAAAGGACGGTACAAAAAGCAGGTTCCCAAACAGCCTGGGCGCGGGAAACAAAAAGGGGAACCCTGGCCGGTGGAGTCCTTTTCCACGTGGTGGGGGAGAAAGAAGTGGTGGTGGTCGTGGGGTAGCGCGCAAGTGGACCCTTGGCTCTTATGGCTTCTATGTCCTAGTGGGATAGGCTCCAAAGGGACCAACACAGTGTTAAGCAAGAGACATCTGGCTACCGACTCAGCCTAGGAGCAACGCGAAGTAAGCACAGTGTACATGTCAGGGTAGGGGGCTGAGGAAAGGAAAACGCAAGGCAGACGTTTATAGAGGGCCAAAGCCCCTATCTTGAGGACTGAAGCAAATCCCGCATTCTAGCTGGGCTTCTCTGCGGAGGTGGGTTTTCTACCAGCACATGTCTACTCTCAGAGACCCCTTACTCACTCCTGTACCCTAATAATACCGTTCGCCCTGCATCCTCCCCCGGTGCCACCGCACCTGGATATGGCAGGAGACCTCCGAGTCGTCCAGCAGCCGAATGGTGCATTTCATCTCTTGGTTGAGTGATTTGATGCTGGAGCTCCGAAAATGAATCATTTTCATAGTCCCTCTGTCTCTTGGCGCACAGTGACAAGAAGCGAACATACACAGCAGCACGCGGGAGCAAGCCGTAGGAGGCGCGGGGCCCGCGCGGCCCTAGTCCACGCGAACATTCACACGGTCTCAATACAGTCCAGGCTCTGGGTGCAGCTCCGCCCAGAGACGGTGGCAGCCCAGGGCGCCAGCAGCCACCAGCTCCAGGAGCGTCGGTCCCTCCCTCTCCTCCTCAGATGATCCAATCCCCGCCTCCTTCCGTAGCTAGCTCAGAGGGCACCTCCCTTGGCTGGAGACTGCGAGCGGCTGGAATCCACAATCTTCCTAGGGATCGAGTGTGGAGAAGGCTGAGGACAGGGTGGATCTTGACTCCCAGCATCTCTGGAGGGGGCTTTTTGCACCGCTGCTGCTGCGTCAGGCTAGGCCCTGCTGCCTTCCTCTAACTGGCCACCCCTCCCTCCTCCCATTGTGGTTTCTATAGATGGTCCCTGGACTGCTGCTTCCCTGGACCTCAACGGTGCCCTGCACTGTGAAATCCCAGGTCCCAGCGGGCAGCAAAGAATGGAGAGCAATCCATACACCTCCCTTAAGCGCGCTATTGAGCTGGCAGGAAGTCTCAAACAATGGCAGGAGGCACAGGCAGTGCTCATGCCCAGGGCCATAGTAACTCTCAGATATTCCTGGAGGATTTTTAAGTCACTGGTTCAGCTAATTAGCTGAGATCAATTCCCCTCTTCGTTCCTCAGGAAGAAATTGTTTTTCTTAAGCAGCGTGATCTTTGATTACAGTATCCCTTAGACACCAACTAAGAGCCCTATTCTGCCCCGCCCCTCTTAGTGAGGCTCCTCCACCTCCAACTGCATAGGAATCTAGTGACAAAGAAGTTTCCCATCCTATTTTAGTCTCCTCTCTGGGTGCTGGAAACCCTGGAATTCCCTGCTGCACTCCAGGAATTCAGTGCTATCCTAAGGTGCTTTGCCCCTGTGTGAAATGCTCTAGGTTCAAGGGGTGGCAGAGAGACTGCAGCTGTTTGGGTGGGTGGAGCTTCGAGGTGGAGGGTGGGATGTTAGGAAACTGGGCTTGAATGAGAGCTGCTTTGTTCAGCTCTTTATTTTTCTTTGAGGAAAGATCAGTTGCTAGTGGGAGAACTTGTTGCTAGCTGTCAATTTTTTCACGGTTTTTCACACATGCAGAGTCTCTTCATCGAAAAGGATATCCTGCATACAGGGAAGGAGGCTTAGAAGGGATTGGCTGTGGCTTCAATTGCGTTTGGAGTTCTCCCTCTTTCTACACCCTACTTCCTCTCCTCTTCCAGCAGTAATAGTCCCCCTACAGTCAGGCCTCTGCTTCTCAGTCCTCCAAACTGCAACAGCTATCAATCTAAGAGAGCATAGTGCTCCTTGTCTGAAACCTCAGCACTAGAGATGATGCAGGAGGATGGAGACTTTGAGGTCAGCCTGGATTGCCTAATGAGAATGTCTCACATAGAAAAGAAAACAGGAAGAGAGCGTGCACTTAATATAACATTACGTCTTAGTCACTGTTCTATTGCTGTGAAGAAACATTATTAGAAAGACAACTCTTATAAATGGAAGCATGTAATTGGGAGCTTGCTTGTACTTTCAGAGGGCTAGTCTGTTATCATCATTGTGGGAACATGGAGGGAGCATTCGCATTGTGAATGACACTGGAGCAGTAATTGAGAACTTCATCCTGATCCATAAACACAGAATACATTTAATGTAACATTAGGTTTTAGTCACATTCTATTTTTGTGAAGAGACACCATGACCAAGGCAGGTCTTAAAAAAGGAAGCATTTAATTAGGGACTTGCCTCCAGTTTCAGAGGGTTAGCCCATTATCATCATGGCAGGAGCATGAAAGCATCATTGGCAGCATGCACGACTCTCTCACAGCAACTGAGAGGTATATCCCAATATATAAGTAACAGGAAGAGAGAGAGATGCTGCGTCTGACCTTAAATTTGACATCCCATAGCCCATTCCAAGTTACACATTTCCTTTAACAAGGCTACACCTTCTTATCCTTCTGTTTCTTCTCAAATACGCCACTCCCTGGTGACTGAGCATTCAAATATATGATCCTAGAGAGGCTATTCTTAATCAAACTCACCACACATGATGAGAGCTAAATTATGGTTTTGAGATATGTAGATAATTTTGTGTGGGTTTTCATAGGATAGAAATTGATAGGTCAGAATCGAGGTCATAGGATGATGTGAATTGCAGCTGTCAGTGCAATGAGATAGGAATACAAGACATATTTCTACCTCTAGTCAAGTGAAGATGGTGTTTAATTCATTTTTCTAGTTCTGTGATAAAACACCATGAGATTCAGTGTAATCTCTTTATTGCAAGCCACTGAAAAAAATCAAAGAGCAAGTCACATACTTCCAACATACAATTACGCAGCATATTCATTACTAATCCAAAGGAAAAGAAAGGGACCATAGTGAGGAAATACTAGATAAAGGGAGAACTGAAGAACAGAAGGGCTAACACCAAATCCTATAGTCCCACCTTTTGTGCAATGGGTTTAAAGGGCTCTGTGGTTCTGGTATTGCTGACTACAACACACTTCTCTGAAATCTCTTGAAGTAGAGCTTGCCAATCTGCACAGCTCTCAGCACTACTGTCTCCCAGGTTTCTACTAGGATGTCTTATTAAGCTCTTCCTTCAGCATCCAACTGCTTTTTCTAGTCCAAAGTTGCAAAGTCTTCCACCTTTTTCAGAAACCAATATGGTCAGGTTCTCCACAGCAATAACCTACTTCTTGGTACCAACTTTTGTCTTAGATACTTTTCAATTGTGGGGTTAAGTCACCATGAACAAAGCAGCTTTGTTATCTCCCTGTCTGTTGTGCCTATCCACCATCATGGCCCTTCTTACTCTTCTGGTTTCTGCAGTTATTCCAGGTAGTATACTGGCATATGAAGAAACCACAAATGAGAAAGAACATATTATGTTTGTCTTTCTTGATCTGGGTTACCTTACTCAATATCTTCCTTTCTATTTCCCTCCATTTACCAGCAAATTTCATTTTTTTACATCTGAATATTATCCCAGAATATGTATGAGTATTTCCGCTGTCCATTTATTAGTTAAAGGACATTTAAATTATTTCCATCTCCTAGCAATTATGAATAAAATAGCAACAAACTTTGCTGAGCAAGTATCTGTGGAGTAGAATGTTGAAGTCTTTGGACATATGCAAAGGAGTGGTATAGCTGGGTCATATGGTAGATTAGCTTTTAGCCTGCTAAAGGTTCTCCACCCTGTTTTCCAAAGTGACTGTACAAGTTTACAATCCCATGAGTAGTGAATGAGACTTACCTTTTTTTTAACATCCTGTGATTTTTTTAAAAAAATCTCAAAGTAGTTTTCATTTTTATTTAACCTAATCTCTAACAATAACAAAATTTAGGATACTTCTCAGCTGCTTTCATTTCTTTTGAGAAATATGTTTGCTTTGAGACCTTTTTGTTTTTGTTCTAATCACATTTTTGAAGACTAACTTGTGGGGGTTATTTGCTTGTTTGTTTTAATTCTCTGTTTCTTTAATTACTTATGTGTTGTGTGATATTTTCTTGGTGTTCTGACAAATAAAGCTTGCCTGGAAATCAGAGGGTAAAGTTAGTCACTCGTTAACCAAAGTCCTTGGACAGTGGTGGCTCACAATTTAATCCCAGCACTTGGGAAGTGAAGACCGGAAGTGACAAGGTGGAGTGGAGACAGGATCTCAGCCTCTTGGCCAGAGAATTCAGAGATAAGAGGCCTCTGGAGCCTGCTGCTCTGCTTCTCTGATCTTTCAGCATTTACCCCAATATCTGACTTCTGGGTGTTTTTGATAACACTGATAAGGATGATGCTTCAGCTGGTTTCCAAATTTGGGGAACAAATTCACAGAATGCCACTTTGTAGCTATAAGCACATTTTGGAGCTGCACACGAGGGCTCCTTCTAGAGTCACTTCCCCACTGACTAGGTTTTCTAGATTTTGTTTCAGCCTCTCAGCTGCAAACTCTGTCAGAGTTAGTCCCTCACCACCAGCCAGCTCTGCCTTTAGGCAGCTCCCACACATGCTTTTTCCCCACAATCCCCTGTGTACATTTTTCAGACAGTGGGCTCCCTCTCCTGGTAGGTTGTGGGCTTTCCCTGGACCGCCTCCTCAGGATGCTGCCACACAAAGTAGCAACACGTTTCTATTGTTCTAAGCGGCTGAAGTCAGCCTCTCATTTAACCATCATTGTCATCCAATTTGGTGAGACATTTGGGAATTCTTTTTCAATTTTATTTAAAAAATAAAAAATGTCTTTTTTTCATTTTACATATCAATCTTAGTTCCCAATCCCTCCTCTCCTCCCATTCCCTTCAACTTTTTCAGCACCCTACCCCCATCCACTCCTCAGAGACGGTAAGACACATTGTTTTGAGGAAGAGCCAAAGCCCTCTCTACTATATCTAGGCTGAGCAAGATATCCCTTCAAAGATATTGGGTTCCAGAAGGCCAGTACAAGCAGTAGGGACAAATTTTGGCTCTACGGACAGTGGCCTCACAGTCTAAGCCAGTCATACAATTGTCACCCGCATTCTGAGGGCCTAGTTTGATCCTATGCTGATTCCTTCCTTGTCTGGCCAGAGTTGGTGGTTCCCATTAGCTCAGATAAGCTATTTCAGTGGGTATCTCCATCTTGGCAAATACCCAAATGATGCTCAATCATATTACAAGGGTTCAACTGTGTTCATAGCAGATTATTTGTTATGATCATAGCCTGGAAACAACCTAGATGCTCCTCAACCAAAGAGTGGATAAAGAAAATGTGGCACATTTACACAATGGTAAAAGATCAATGACATCTTGAAATTTGCATGTAAATGACTGGAACTAGGAAAAACAAAACATCCTGAGTGAGTTAACCCAGACCCAGAAAGATGAGCATGGTATGGACTCACTCATAAGTGGATACTAGCTGTAAAGCAAAGGATAAAGAGCCTATAGTCCATGATCAGAGAAGCTATATAACAAGGAGAATGCTAAGAGAAACATATATAGATCCCCCTGGGAAGAGGAAATATCCAAGATCTCCTGAGAAAATTGGGAGCATGGAAATCAAAGAAGAAGAGAGGGTGGAAGGGGAGGAGGAGAGGAAAAGGGGCAGAGGGAGGAGAACTTGAGGGAATGGGATAGTAAAGAGGAGTGAAGGACAGATACACAGAGCAAGGGAAGAGATAAGTTAATTGAGGGAGCCATTACGGGGCTAGCAAAAATCCTGGCACTAGAGAAATTTCCAGGAATCCACAAGGACAACCCCAACTAAGACCCTAAGCAATAGTGGAGTGGGCGCCAGAACTGACCTTGCCCTGTAGTCAGATTGATGACTATCTTTTTTTTTTTAAATGTCACCATAGAACCTTCATCCAGAAACTGATGGAAACAGAGGCAGAGACCCACAGCAGAACACTTGGCTGAGTTCCCAAAGTCCAATCGAAGAGTAAAAGGAGTAAGAATATGAGCAAATTAGGAATTCTTAATGGGGGAATTAAAAATAAGAGAGCTTTCCCCCCACATTAAAAAATGAGAAATGCTATTACAAGGGCCAGAGTTAGGTCTCTGTATGGTTACACATGGATGGCTAAAAATGGGACAATTAAATGAAGGAATAATCACCTTAACTGGGATTGACATAATGCTAATTATCATTTTAATAATTCTCATTTTATCCCTAATATGTTGGTTTATATGAGTGCCAAGATACAAGCCTTAGAAAAACTTATTAAAATGTATCATAGATATATTCAGATCCAGATAGAAGGATTTAAAGGAGAACCAACTTCAGTATTACTATAAGGTTAGAGGATATAATATCAAATGTAAAAAAAAAATACTGCTTTAGAAGATTAAGCAAAAAATTCAGGAGAAACAGCTTTAGAAGATAAAAAAATTTCAGGAGAAAAAAACAATAGAGGCCTCCTTATTAGAAGATGTGATAGTTCATCAAACAGTATGATCATATGATCTAAACGCACTTATAAAACTAGCAAATGCTTTTAATTTGATCAGATATAAGTTACAAAAAGGGGACAACCCAAAAGTTAGGGTAGGGGTAGAGTTCTCTTTTTTGCCTTTTCAAGAGAATGAAGAAATCCAGCTAAGGAATCTGAAGACAACTGGACAAATGAGACATCTGAAGAAAAAGGACAAATCATCCAGAGAAAAGTCCCCCCAAAAAGAGTAGATTCATCTATTGGTATATGACATCTCCAAAAGGATAAAATTTTATAAATCTTCACAAATCTTTGTTTCTACCGTTCTCTACAGATAGATAATACAAATGGTCTTTTTGTAGTACCAGTTTGACTAAAAATTAAAACTGGCTTTGGAATTGGAATATGGTTCTCTCCTTGTCTAAATTCAAGCATGCTTGTTAAAACCCAAAGTCTCTGATTTATGTCAGAAGAGTTACCTGATATAGGACAGAAGAAAAACTAAAACTTTAGGGAAAATTATATTTTCACTAAACTCATGATAAATTAGTTTAATTTTTACTCTTTAACACTTTTCTTAAGGCATAAATATTATCTCAGAATTTATAAGATTATATGTATATATGTAAATATAATATATATTAAACCTTTTGTTCTGATATTAATGATCATATAAAGTAGTAACTAATTCTAGAAGAAATGATCCATCTAGTTTCCTGTACATGATTCCAGGTTTGAATCTCTATCAGGTAACTAGAAATTAAGTTTTATACTCTCAACTTACATAACAAATTATGGTTCTTTAACTTCTTCAAGATCTACAGCATATGACATTTAAAATGTTTAAGTTCTGCAGTGAAGCATGACCATGCCTAACAGTGACCTTTGAAGTTGCCAGAAGAAGGATGGGAGTGCTCAGTGATGATTCCACTGGGAGTGGATACCACTAAGCTGACAAACACCACCCAAAGATTGGTTTTTGATGGCAAATTGTTCAGGACAATTTCAAGTTGGCTAGCTGAGATGGTTCAGCCTCACAGACTATTCCAGCCAGGACTTGAAATCACAGTTTCACATTACACAGATACTGGACAACAAATGATACAGCTAGCTCTCCTAGAACTTGATAATTACCTTTTTTAAAAAAAAATCAAGTTCCCCTACAGATGCCGTCATCCCCAGAAAGCAGGAAGTAATTTTAGGAACATGACACACACATTCACAAGAGGTAGGGTAGGTGGTTTTGGTTATTCAATGGGTTACAGATATTTGTCATGGTTTAGGGGCGTTAGTTACAAGTTCTTATTGGTAAAGGTCAGGAAAAAAAAGCTGAACAAAGCAGATTAGATTCTGGGATCTTGTTTTGAAAAGAAAAAGGGGATATAGATATAATAGGATAGAAGGGTAGATTATTTAATGTGCTTTTAAACCAAAAAGCAACTCATAATCTTAAATATTTTATATGGTAAGAATTTTTGTACATGGGTACAAATTTGAGATTATTTTTGTTATACTTCATATATGTTTCTAATCTTAAGATATTTTTGTATATTGATACAAACTAAAGATTATTTTGTTAGAACATATTGCACATACAATTTTACTCATTTAAGATATTGTATCTGTACAACTCATTTAGCAATGTAATGCAAACGTCTAGTCCTTGAAATTTATTTTTACAAACTATTTATGATAAAAAAGAAATGCAGGTTTGCTGTGGGAGCACCTTCTGCTCCTTCAGCCTTTAAGATATGATGCTGTGGGAGTTCCTTCCACTCCTTCAGCTAATAGCCTTTTAGATACCGGCACACTTGGGTGTGGTCTCTTATAGGATAAATGCAGCCTTAAAGCATGTGCTTGCTCTCTTGCTTCTGACTCTCTCTTTCAGCTGCTAGAGTCTGTTCTTGTTTCCCATTCGTACAGAGGATTGTGATTTGGACAGTGATCTATTAGTCTCCCCTAAATAAATAACCCTTTATTATATGTAATTCTGAACTAGTGTGAAATTATTTTGTATCTTCCACCATCACAGGTTAATAGTTAGTCAGTTATTAAATTTATAGTCATGTTAAGTAAGTTTTCAAGGTCAAAACAGAGATAGATTTTAGGTAGATAAGTGGTCTTCAACACTTTAGAGATCTACAGAATATGGAATTTAATATGTTTAAGTAACATAAGGTTCCTCTTTTTAAATGACATTTAGACATATCTGCTCCTGGTAGCAGCAATATACTGCAGAGAAGTTTATGGACATCAAAGAAACTCTATATGGAGTTTACTTCATTTGTGGCAAAAGTTAGCCACTGGGCAGGAAACTGCCTTTGCCTTGACTGCTTATAGTAAGCAGGACACAAAAGAAAGAAATTGCTGAACTTTAATGAAACAAGTCAAGGCACCCCTTCAAACATCCTACTTCACAGAAAAGTCTTTCAGATATCCTATGCCTGCAGGCTGAAGATGGGTGCCCCAAAGTTACAGAGGAACCTGAATGACTGTCCATACAGCAGCAGTTGTTTCTGTCATTGCTCACATTTTTTTGAAAATCACTTGGTTGCACTTCCTGCTTACTTAGACAATAATATTTCTTTCTTGGGTTCCTGAAATGGGAGCCAATAAATGAATACTAAATATTCATGGTTATAGTTTTTCTTGTTAACACATACAAGAAAAAAAGAAATTCACAAAAGAGCTGTGAAGTGCAAAATGTTGGGAGATATAAAGAGATAGTTTTGGGTTGGTAATACAAGTTAGAGTGGAAAGTGAATTAGGTACAACTTGGACTCACCATGATAGGAAAGATAATGGAGTATTTTATATGAATTTGTCAAATGTTAATGGAATAGGCATTATTAATGTAATTATTGCCTGTAAAAAAATTGCATGTAGTTATCATACTTATTATATAGAGTTTTTCTATATTAGTTATAACCTAGTTTTTTTTATTTAGACGAAAAGGGGGAAATGTATGATACTTTGTTTGTGTTCTGAAAAATAAAGCTTGCCTGAAGATCTGAGGGCAGAACTAGCCACTAGTTAAGCATAGAAACTAGGTAGTGGTGGCTCACACTTTTAGTCCCAGTAGTTGGCAGGTGGAGACAGGAAGTGACAAGGTGGAGTGGAGACAGGATCTCAGCCTTTTAGCTAGAGAATTCAGAGAGGTAAGAAACCTCTGGTGGCTGCTGCTCTGCTTCCCTGATCTTTCAGCTTTTGCCCCATTATTTGACTCCTGATTTTTTATTGATTAACATTAATTAGATTCGTGCTTCATTTATTTACTAGGAGTATTACTTATATGTCAGATGCACAGCTGGCAAAGATTCTATTCAAGTCTGTAGTCTTCCACTTCACTACATTGAATATTTCTTTAGTTGAGCAGAAGGTTTTGGATTTATGATTCTACACTTCCCTATTGTTTGCTTTATCTAGGAAAATGAATTTCTATTTAATAAATCCTTTCCTCTACTTATATTTTGTAGCTTACTGATTATATTGTCTTCTATCTATTTTTCCTTTTCAGATTTCAAATTGAGGTCTTTGATCCACTTGGAGCTAATTTTTGTACAGGGGTTTAAACACTTATATAATATAATTTATTTTTCATGTGACCATCAAGTTTTTCCAGTACTACTTGTTGAAATTTTTTTCCTTAAAAGGCCTTTTCTACATCTTTTGAGATAAATATGATTTCTCCTTAAGTCAATTTATGTAGTTAATTATGTTTACTGAGTTGTATATTTTAAACCAGCCCTGCATTTCAAGAATAAGGGCAACTTTATAATGGTGAGAAATATTTTGATGTGTGTTGTCTTCAAGTTGCAAATGTTCTGCTAAATGTTTGTGATTTTATGTTAATTGGGAATATTGGCCTGATACATTCTTTTTGTGTGTGTGTGTGTTTTTTTAATTAATTAATTAAGGATTTCTGCCTCCTCCCCGCAACCGCCTCCCATTTCCCTCCCCCTCCCCCCTGATCAAGTCACCCTCCCTCATCTGCTGGAAGAGCAATCAGGGTTCCCTGACCTGTGGGAAGCCCAAGAACCACCCACCTCTATCCAGGTCTAGTAAGGTGAGCATCCAAACTGCCTAGGCTCCCCCAAAGCCAGTACATGCAGTAGGATCAAAAACCCACTGCGATTGTTCTTGAGTTCCCATTCTTCCTCATTGTCCGCTATGTTCAGCTAGTCCGGATTTATCCCATGCTTTTTCAGACCCAGGCCAGCTGGCCTTGGTGAGTTCCCGATAGAACATCCCCATTGTCTCAGTGTGTGGGTGCACCCCTCGCAGTCCTGAGTTCCTTGCTTGTGCTTCGTCTCCTTCTGCTCCTGATTTGGACCCTGAGATTTCTGTCCGGTGCTCCAATGTGGGTCTCTGAATATTAACCTTCATCAGGCGATGAAAGGAGACAGAGACAGAGGCCTGATACATTCTTATTTTATTGTTTTGTCTTTATGTGGTCTGGTTAATTGTGTGATACTGGATTCATGGAAAGTGTTTTAAAAATGCTCTTTTTGTTTCTGTAGTTCTGTGGTGAATTGTCTGAATTAGACATCCACCCATTTCATTTTGGTTTTCCTACTAAATGGAGAAGGGGTTTTTGAAGTATTCTCTTACAATAATCTGAATTTCCTGGGTGTTTTGTTCATATTCTTAGAGAAGCCAGTCTTAGATTCATTGGTTCTTTATTTTGTTTTCTTTGTTTTTATTTCATTAACTTTATTTCTACTTTTATTACCTCTTGCCATCTACTGTGCTTTGGTTTTAATGTCCTTTTTCCAAATTTTTAAGTTACATCGTTAAGATATTTAATGATACTCTTCCTTATTTTTTTTAAATGTAGGCACTTTTAGTTATAAATTTCCTCCATAAAATTAATTTTAATGTGGCCCCACAGTTTTGTTGTGTTGTATTTTTGTTTTCATTTCAGGAAAATTGTAATTTTTAAATTTCTTCATCATATAATAATGTGTTGTTTAATAACCATGAGTATTTTCATTTATCTGACAAATTACATAATAAATTGTAACCCATCTGGCACTGGAGATTTTACTTTGCTCCAGAAGACATATAGTTTGAGCATTTTTCCCTATTATATGATAACTTCATTTAAATTATTTTATATATGTAAGTATTTGGGAAAGCTTCTACAATAGTAGGTTTCCATGTTTTTTTTTCAAGAGGTACTCAGAGTTATTTGTAGTTCTGCACATTAATTCTTTACCTGATATCTTATATCCCCTAATCCATTTAATCTTCTTCATTTAGTTTTTCCTTCATCTCTTCATTACAAAATGTTCTCTTTGCCTTCCAGTGGGACTCCTCTCATGTCCCCTATTTCTTTACAATTACCTAAATTATGTGATTATTTTGATTTTAGCATACATATTGAGAGCTTAAAAACCAACATTGACATATAAGAGAAAATATACAATATTTGCCTTGCCTGGATTACCTCACTCAGGGAGTGAGTTTTGAGTTCTATCCATTAATCTCTGATTTTCATTTTTCTTATCAGCTGAATTTTATTCCATTATATAAACATACCACATTTATATTATCCATTCATCAGTTGATGGAAATCTAGGTGTTTCTAATTTCTAGCTATGATAAATAGAGCAACAATTAACACCAGTGAGTAATTATCTCTGTAGTAGGATACAAGGTCCTTCAGCTCTTTTCAGTATATACTCAAAGTGATATAAATACATACCTAGGTAGATTGATTCCTAGCTTCCTCCAAACTGATTTCTATAGTTGCTGGGTGTAAACTTATATGATCTCTAGCAATATATAACTGTTTTTATTTCCTCACACCCTTTTCAGGATGTTATTATTAGCTTCATTGATGTTGGTCATTTTGAATGGTTAAGAAGAAATCACAAGTAGTTTTAGTTTGTATTTTCCTTATGGATAAAGATGTCAAGCACTTGTTTAAACATTTCTCAACATTTTTGTTTCATCTTTTAAGAACTTTTCTTAATTCTCTACCCAGCATTTGTTGTTGCTGTTTTTGAGAAAGATTCTCATTGGCCCAGAACTCACTATGCAGACCTGGTTCTCTTCAGTCTAATAGAGATCTGCCTGCCACTCTTTCTCATGTGCTGAGATTAAAGGCCTTTACTCCTGTTCCATATACCATTTTTGTCATTGGATTATTTTCTTAATGTTCAGCTTTTTGTTATTTTTGTTTTACTGGTTTTTACTATAGACTCTCATGTAACCCTCTAATTTGAAGGTTTGGCTTTTTCATGGTGCCTATAATTCCTCTTTCTTTTTTTCTCATATTAATTATTTCATATTATTTGCTTATTTTGTCTAGATCCTCTCATTTATCGTTCAGTCACAATATTCTATCTTCTACCTGAGTCATTCTGCTTGTAAGGATTTCCCTTGAGATTTCTAGATGAGTTATTGGGTTTTTCTATTCCATTTTCTTTTCTTCTTGAGTTCTTACCATTGTTTCTATATCTTTATTAAATTCTCTTTCCAGATACTTGATTGTTTAATTCTTTCCATCACCTTATGTTTGTATTTTCTTGTGTATAACTTAGGCATTCATTCATTTTATGAGTTGTTTCTTTGTGTATTCTTGAATTCCTTCATTATTTTCTACTTACTATTTTAAATTCCGTGTTCTGGAGTTCATCTAGATAACTCATTGGTGAGCACCTTCAAAGGATTTTATAGATTTGTGGGAAAGGGTAGATGCTCCCTTGTTCTTTTACATTATTTGTGTTTTGTGGACAACAGTTGTTAATTTTATGTCTAATATGGATAGAGAAAGTTCAGGTAGAACACAGGATATGTGAACAGTGTTGGCCCTATGGTTGGATATGGCTTAGGTGGAATAAAGCCAGGGGGATATGAGGGGTGATGAGTTGGTGTTAGGGATGTGCAACTTTGTTTAAGAGTTTCAGAGTAATCTGGGGTTCAGGCAGATTCATTGAATAGACCATGGTGAACAATTTGTAACATCTGATTTGGAAGACAGGCTTAGTGCTGTTGGGGAGTGGCGTGTAGGCTATTGGCAAGCAGGGAGTGTCCTGGCAGACTTAGAGGTTTGGATGGTGCAGGAAGTTGTATCCACACTAGGCTAAGACACTGGATGGGGGACTTGGAATAGATCTGAAGGCTTCAGAAGTGTTATGGGATATTTGATCTCACTATGGTGCTCTGAGACTGTTAAAAAATTAGCCTTGAATCAGGGTTGGAGCTAGCTACTAGCTGACTGGAATTAGCCACAGAGAAGCCAAGAGTCTGGATAGAGAAGACAAAAAAAGAAAAAAAACAGAAAAGACAGGACTAGATGATGTGCGAGTGTCATATATCATTCTGTTGATTTCATTGGTTAAGCAATAAAGAAACTGCTTGGCCCTGATAGGTTAAAACATAGGTGGGAGGAGTAAACAGAACAGAATGCTGGGAGGAAGAGGAAGTGAGCTCAGACCCGACAGCTCTGCTCTCTGGAGCAGACGCCATGCTCCCCACTCCCGGGCAGACACAAGCAATGAAGCTCCGACCCAGGATGGACGTAGGCTAGAATCTTCCCGGTAAGCGCACCTTGGGGTGCTACACACATGATTAAAAATGGGCTAGTCCAGGTGCAAGAGTTAGCCGAGAAGAGGCTAGATATAATGGGCCAAGTAGTGTTTAAAAGAATATAGTTTGCGTGTTGTTATTTCAGAGCATAAGTTAGCCAGGCGGCCGGGGTGCTGGGGACGCAGCCCCACCGCTCCAATTACAACAACTAGAGTTTGAACCTTTTTTTGGTTTGGTCCTGTTGCGTCTCCAGCCAAAAAGCAAGGTCAGCTGACTGGTTCTCAGCTTCTTCAATCTAGCAGGTTTTTAGTCCGATATCTGTCTTTGGAGTCTTTGTTGAAAACAAAACAATACAAACTTACTCTAAAGCTGCATATCTTTGCTGTGGTAGAGCAAGAGCCACTAGAACAGAAGGCCCTCCAGGCTGCGACTTGATTTGTTGTCAGCATGCTGACTGGGGGCCCATGGGACCACAGATGATAATTAAAATATCAATATATTCTTGTGCAGTTATTAAGCTGACAGAAAAATGTCATATATATGTTCGCGGATAAGAAGATCAGGTGGACTCATGAGGCTAGTCTTTACAGAAGGATGTGTAGGTTCTGGATGGCTGAGGAACATGTTAAAGCAAGTGCTTTTAGTTGTAAAGTGAGTTCCTTGGTCAAAAGAAATGCTCTAAGTGCTCTATGGAATATCATGACCACATATAAGCTAAATCCATAAATAACGATATTTGGCAGAAGCACTATATGTAGGAAAGGCAAATCTACAGCCAGAATACATATATGTATATACGTGTACACACACATACACACTCCATTAACAACATAACATTGCCCTTTCTGTGACAGAAGAGGTCAAATGTAGTCAGTTGGCTGCCTGGGGAAATAATACCACATAAAGATTTCTTTGTTGGTCTTGGCAGCTCAGAGATATAGCATCAGAAAAATCGTCGTAGAAGTGGCTGCTGTATATCTCATGAATAAACTCATTCTTTGCCAACATGGCCACTTTGTTTTTGGAACCATTATGCAGTGGGAGAGGTGGAGTGTCTACAGAATGGGTCATATATTTACCTGGTCACTGAATTCTGTCATTGTTGCAGTCACCTTTGGATGAGTATTTACATGGAGCACAAGTATCTTGAAGAGGTCTGTTTATCATATAGTGGGAAGAAATAACATAATCAAAATAGATCAGAAAAGCAGTAATTTGGTGGACATGCAATTCATTTACAAGAAACAGGGTATTGACAGTAAAAGTGAAAATTCTGATTGATTAGATGGAGTCATGAGCAATTTTCAGTTTGAAGTTAATAATTATTTATAAGCTACTGGGCCATTTCAGATAATCACATTGTAACCATTTTCTATTGATTGCTGAACATGGCGGTATAGGCCTAGAGCAATGACATATCTGCAGCCATGTTCAGAAGATGAAAAGAGCAAGTACTCCTTTAGTGAGATGTGTACTTATCAACATGGAAGCCCTTTCTGCAGTGCTATTGCTTAGAAATCTTCAATGCTGCCTATTTTCAGAGTTTTACTCAGAAAATAAAACATGCTATTTGTCCTATTTTTGTATCTTTTTTTTTGGATATTGTCCAAACTCGTAAGCAGACTTTCTTCACAGTTTCAGAATTCTCACTTTCTCTGAAGAACCCACACCCCAGATGACATTTCTTACTTATACTCACTACTAAGTCTGACTTCTGAGTTAAAGCCTAGAAATCAGGGCTTTCTCTCTCTTCTTCAGTAGCCCCTCATAAAGTTGGTGAGACCTCTTGCTGCCTTTGTGAAAAAAAGTTCCAAGAAAAAGTTATCCCCATGCTAAAGTTTCTGTAAAACTGAATAGTTATTTAGAACATTATAAGAGATTTGGAATATTCTCGGGCTCCATTTAGCCCCCTTCATTGTCATTCTTTGCTCACATCTGTATCTGAAGTAACAGCTTGTGACTGTCATGTTATACTAACTTTGGGGTTATACTAATTTAGTTCAATATTTGTTTCCACCAAGACCAAAGATAAGAATGTCGCCAGATACCATTTGAATCCCTTATCAGAGCATTGGCTACTTTTCTATAATTAGCCATATGTTACTTCTAACACTGCATTTGGAAAATGCCTTGATTATTGACTGTCCTTTGTTCCTTTCTTATAATGGCTTCATGAAACTGTTACCATGTTGGACTATGTTATTTGAATGAATCTGAATTTTTGTTCTGGACTATCACTACTCATATTTGGCTCAAGAATGAATAATTTCACATTGCTTTTAAGATGACAGTGAGCTGTTTTGTATTAGTATTTCTAGTAGCCAAATGTAAAACTATAATGACAATCAAATTACACAAGAAAAGTTACCTAGATTATCATTAAATATTAGACATTTATACCCAAGCCTCTGTTCAGTTGTTTTCCTTTGGTAGAAGTTAATAAACTTCTTCTGGAGCTCAGTTGATCTGGCTCAAGTCCATTGGTTTACTCTAAACTTGTAATTTAGATAGCTTCTTCCTTAATTTCCAGAAATTATCTGGAATTGAATATTTTATGATTTATATTTTAAGTTTCAGGATATTTGAGTTTATAGGTAGTTTTTTCTTTTCAAAATATTACATCTGTTTTTACTTGTGTTCAAAACATTCATTTATTTTCTATTATTTAAAATTTTTTCATCTTCTATTCTACATCTGCATTTACTAGAACTTTCCCACTTAGTGCAATGTTGCCTCTTTAAGTTTATGAATTCTATAAGTGATTGATGAATTATTTATTGCTGAAATAAAGGGTGTTTTTTCTACTCTAACAGTTTTGAAATATAAGGTCAAACTCCTGAAGATATGTATTTGTCTCCTATGGAAGTTGAAGAAACTATATAGCATTCTTAGACTGGATGAAACCCTTGTTATCACAGCCCAAAAGACATACAGAAAGGTCTTATCACAGATTAAAAAAAACATAATAAAAGTCAATCATACTGTGTCCTAATCTCATGTTCCTGTAAATATACAGGGAATTCCTAGACACAAAAGGATGAACCAACTTTCCCATATGACCAAGGGAACAATTCTGATAAGCAAAACATGGTTATGACTGTAACTACAGGACTTCTAGGTAGCATAGAGAAGCTTACAGTTAATGTGGAAGAAGAGCACTTCAGAGAAAGAGAGCTTGCTCTTGAAGTATCAGATCCTGAGTTTGAATCTTCAGTGTTTAAGTAAAAATCTGGAAATGACTGTTATCCTAGTATTGAATTGCAGAGACAGAAAGATCCTGAACACTTTCTGGCCAAACATCCTATTCCAAACAGCAAGTTCCTGGCTTACTGAGAGATCATGTCTCAAAACAATAATATGGAGAGAGATAAGACACTCAAAATAATGCTTTGTCCTCTACATGTGTGGACACAAGGATATACAATCAGAACACTGTCATGAATGAACTATACATGCCACCCTCTACCTCCTGTGTCACTCTCTTTCATACACAAAATGCACATAAATCATGACATTTACAGGCAAATTAATGGAACTAGAAAAGAGTTATGATGGAGGTGGTCTTGTATCTATCTATTCCTTTCATTGGTTAATTAATAAAGAAACTTCTTGGCCTTTGATAGGACAGAAAATTAAGTAGGCGGAGTAGACAGAACAGAATGCTGGGAGAGAGAAGCAGTTTCAGGCAGTCACCAAAGCTCTCCTCTCCAAGATGGACACAGGTTAAGATCTTTCCTGGTAAGCAACCTCATGGTGCTACACAGATTACTAAATATGGCTTAATCAAGATGTGAGAATTAGCCAGTAAGAGGCTACAGATAATGGGCCAGTCAGTTTAAAAGAATACAGTTTCCGTGTAATTATTTTGGGTAAAGCTAGCCATGCAGGAGCAGGGTGGCGGGAAGCGGCCTGCTGTTCCCTCCACACAACAGAGTTATTCTGAGTGAAGTAACACAGACCCAGAAAGATGGCCTTGGTATGTACTTACTTATAAGTGAATATTAGCTCTTAAGTAAAACAAAATCATGCGACAGTCCATAGACCTTGAGGGGCTTAACAAATATGACTCAATTGAGGGACAAATGGGTCTTCCTGGGAAGGGTAAGTAGAATAGTTTTTGTGGATGGACTGGAAGATGGGGATTGGAACAGGAGGGATCGGGCAGGGGTTGGGTGGGGGGTGGATGGAGAGAGTACTGGCAGAGACAACTGGAATTGGGGACATTTGGTAGGTGTTAAAACCTAGTGCAGAAGATGTTGACAGACTAATGCCAGTGGCAAATTGGAGATCTGTGGAATCTGCTTCCATCACAAGTCTCACATGCCAGGGTTTTGTGGGCCAGGTTCCCATAACATTCTGGATTTTGTTGCCAATGCTACATCAGGACTTGGTTCATTCACTCAGCACAGTACTACTTGGCTTGGCTACTTCAGCCAAAACTGTAGTTGGCCAAGGTGCAGTTCAAGTCACACTTGTGAGAGCATAGGTAGTGTGACAGTGTTCACATTGATCTGGCCATTCCATGGGCATGATTAAGTATTTTGATGCTTTCATCTGGGTGTTAAAGGATGCCTTTGAAAAAATTTAAAAACAAAGTATCAAAAGAGACTCTTCTAGAATAAAACTAATGAAATTAAGGAATTGGGACCATGAAGAAATCTCAGAAATGTAGTGGCACCAGCACTGACATCGTGGAAGAGACACTGGCACACGAATTCAACACATGCATGTATGCCTGGCAAGACTACCCACTGAGGTTGCCTGAATCCTTGTTGACTGAACCCCAAATCTGGTGTGTCCAAAGGACTGTACATGGAGTCAAAGGAATTTAATTATCAGCCTCAAGATTTAATGTTGGCATTTTAATTTGTTTGGTATAGATTATTTTACTCTTGTTATTTATTTATCCCTTTGGCATGAGAATGACTATTTTTTGCCTCTTCCATCACTGTGCTTTAGGAGCACACAAGTTGTTCTAACTAACAAGCAATCTAGAAAGCGGTTTACCTTTGAATGAGTTATGATGTTCATCTAAACCTCATTTAGATGATATTTAGATGAGATTCTTAACTTACATTCTGAATTCATGTGGGAATAAACGAAGACTTTTAGAGCCAATGGGAAGAATTAATGTATTTGATAACAACAAAAATTTTGTAGGTCCAAGAAAGAATATTTTGATGTATTCAAAACCCAAGATGATAGTTTTCATGTTATTTGGCTATAAGGGCTCTACACTTATGGTTTGTATTAGTGCCTTTTTAAAATGATGTATAGTGTCTGGGTAAGGTGAAAGAGTACCTAGTGTATTAGTGGACGATTGTAATTAATGAAACTGTGGCTATCTTAGTTATGATTTCCATTGCTGTGAAGAGATACCATGACAATAGCAACTCTTACAAAGTTTAAGTGGGGTGGCTCACTAACATTTCAGAGGTTTACTCCATTATCACTGTTATTCTTTTGGTCCCTGCCCTAGCCACACCCACTCCTTTTTAACCTCTGCCCTCCGCCTGCCATCTCGCTCTTCCTGCTTTTCTCTCCCTGCGTACACACGGGGCTTTGCCTCTCTCCTCCCCTCTCTCTCTCTCCCTCCTTGTCTCTCTCCTTCTCTCTCTCTCTCTCTCTCTCTCTCTCTCTCTCTCTCTCTCTCCCTCCCTCCGTCCCTCCCTCCCTCCCTCCCCCTTTTTAATAAACATTTATGGCTATTTTCTGTGTTTATATGTCTGACCCGCTGCCACTGCCAGCGCGGCTAGTGCCCTCCTGCTGCTGGGAAACTGTAGCCGCTTTTTCTCATAGCGGGCTCCGCCAGCCCGCCCAGGGATATTTTTTAAGGATAACAATCACCATCATAGTATCATAGTGGGAAACAAAATAGCATGCAGACAGACTTGTCTTACTTCTTAAACTCAGAGGCAACAGGAAGTAATCTGTCTCACTGGCTGTGGCTTGGCCATATATGAGACCACAAAGCTTGCCTCTACAGGGATATAACTCCTCCAACAAGACCACACTTACTCCATCAGAGCCACACCTCCTAATACTATCACTTCCTTTAGGAGCCATTTTCTTTCAAAGCACCGCAGAGACCAAAGCAGCTCTACTGCCTAGCTGCGATTTCACTACTGACTTGCCGACTTTAACACATAAAAGAACTCCTTAAGAGAAGTCTGTTAGAGAACTTTTATTAAAGTCTCCACTTCAGCATTACAATTGTGATGATGGGCAGTTGCTTTGCTAAAATTGGAATAAATCGGCTTTTCAGAGTAATGTGAAATAATCTATGAGAGGAAGTTACAGATCATCATACTTATTGACCAATTAAGAGTATAATGCTTCCTTTATTAGTCAGTGACTAAGTGAAGTTTTAGTGCCTCAAAAAAACTTCATGCAAAGCAAGACATTGTAGGGCTTTAAAAATAAAATGGCTACAATTATTATCATACCAGGTACAGGCTGAGAGATTACTATTATTATTAATTTATGTATATATATATTTTTTTAATGAAAGACCCTGGCATCTACTGCTGTAAAGCCTGCTAGTGTGGTCCAGCAACATGTCACACGTACAGACAAAACTCCTGCACAGAAGACCAAGAAGCAGAACATCAAGCTGTGGCAGTGAAATCTGAAGCTGCAAGAAGCATCAGACGCAAGTCTCTTACAACCTCAAAATGAAGATATGCCTGAAGAAGAGGTAAGAGCTGGAAAAGTTGAAAAGTCATATGGGCTCAGCAGAAGCACAAAGTGGAGGCATGCCTGAACAGTTAGTGGGCAAATCAAAAATTTAAAAAAAATGTCAAAACCTACTATTTTAACCAATGGAGAAACAGCAACAACAATCTTTCCTGATTCAGAACCAAAATAGAAAAAGAAGAAAAAGGCAAATGATGTAGGGCCTGACAGTATGAATATGTTTCACTATCATTGCTTAATAAAGAAATTTATTTGGCCAATATTCAGGTACAATAGAGTCAGGTGGAAAATCCAAGCAGAGATAGAGGAAGAGAAAGGAGGCAGAGTCAGGGAGATGCCATGTACCTGCTGAAGGAGTAACATATCAGAACATGATTGGCAAGCTATGGCCATGTGGTGATACACAGATTATCAGAAATGGGTTAATTTAGTTGTAAGAACTAGCTAATTATTAAGACTGAGCTAATGGGCCAAACAGTTTGTAATTCATATAAGTTTCTGTGTGATTATTCTTGACTGGGAAGCCAGAAAACAGAAGTGCAGTCTGTGTTTACAAACAGTGCCAATATGGGACATGTATATCCACACAGGCCTGAGAAAGCTTTAAAAAAGGGGGGGGGGGAATCCTAGCCTCAGAAAAACAGTCAAAACTGGCCCCTTGGTAGACACATTTTTTTTTTTCAGATAAGCTTTGTTGGCTGGCAGTGAGCAGATGCATGCCTCCGTTAAGAACCAGCTTTCTGTTTGATGCTGGTGGCATTCACAGCTCTTTCGGAAGGCTCTTTTATGGAGCACTTAAATGGGCTTTGTGGGTAGCATGCTACAAGTTGTTTGCTGGTGGCAGGGACCTGTTACTTCCCAGAGGGGGTAAGCATGATTCTACCATGTAAGGAAGCCAATCAGGGCAGAGCGAGCAACCAAAACCACGATGCTGGCCAAGCCATGCCTGCTTAATATTTTAAAAACTCTCCTGGTCAGAAAATAATTACAGATACGCAATAAAGACAAATTCCAACAAAAACAAACCTTTAAAGGGGTCACATGTCTTTCAACAATGTACTTAGGCCTAAGAAATAAGGAAAATAGGTATAGGCAGTTACAGAAAGAAATAGTTTAAAAAAAATTTAAAGTCTTTAAAGAGACAGTAAAAGTAATATTTTTAAAAGCCACATGAGTATACATGATTATGTATACCATTGTGGTTTTTTAAATATTTTGATTGTTAATTAGTTAACAACAGAGAGACATTTATTTGTGAGGACTGCTGAGCTAAGCCAACATAAAAGCATGTTGACTTCAAACTTTGGGTCTAAGGATATGTTGCTTTAGGAAAGAGGTTCTGTTTTTGTCTCCACAGAAGATGAGAAGCTGTGGATTCCTTCCCAGTTAATATGGTTTGATTGAACAAGACTCCCTGAAATAGCTTCAAGACAAATGGCTGAGACTATGCAAAATGCAGGTCAAAGACGACTATAGCCAAAATAGACCTACAGAATTTCATATTTATATGTTTTAAGAACTTAAACTTTTCTTGACAATGAGATATGTCTGCTCCTGGCAGCATCAATTTACTTCAGAGAAGATGATGGACATTGAAGAAAGTCCACATGGAGCTTACTTTCTTTGTGGCAACAGTTAGCAATGGCTAAGAAAGTGCTCTTGTCTCAACTACTTGATAGTATGCTTTATAAATTAGTCTTGTCTGGCCTTATCAATGAAAACATTCTGAAGGCTAAAGAAGAAATGGGCCTCAAGTGCATGACTGATACAACATAAAACTCTTAGACAATTTCTGGAAGGCAGGAATCTTCTGGCAGCCACGAAAACAGGCAGTGGCAAAAGCCTTGTTTTCCTCATCTCTGTGATTGAGTTTATTGTGAAGTTGAAGTTCAAGACCTGGAGTGGAACAGGAGTCCTGATTCTCTCTTTTACCAGAGAACTGTCCATGCAGTTCTAAGGAACTGATGACACACCATGTTCACATGTATGGAAAGATCATGGGTGGTAGTAACAGGTCTGCTGAAGGGCAGAAGCTCATCAATGGCATCAACATCATCATGGCCACACCACAACAGTTCCTAGACCACATGCAGAATACTCCAGGGTTTATGTATAAAAGCTGCCAGTGTCTGGTTATTGATGAGGCCTATCGTATCTTAGATATTGGGTTTGAAGAGTAATTAAGTAAATTATTAAAGTTTTGCCATCATGCAGGCAAATTATGTTCTCTTCTGGCACACAAACCCCAAAAGTTGAAGGCTTGGCAATAATAATAATTTTTCTGAAAAAATGACCATTATATATGTTGGTATTGATCACAATAAATAGGTTGCCACTGAGAATGGGCTTTAGCCCATTGTGTGTCCCTATGAGAAGAGGTTTCTTCTGCTCTTCACATTCCTTAAGAAGAACCAGAAGAAGGAAGTTTTCTTTCCTTGTGTACATCTGTGAAGTACCACTATGAGCTATGAAACTACATTGACCTGACTGTCTTAGCTATCCTTGGAAGGCAACAGTAAAATAAGTGAACAACCATATTCTTCCACATCTACAACTTAGATATCAGGGATATTTCTGTGCACAAATCTGGCAGCCAAAGAGCTGGCATCCCCGAGGAAGACTGGATTGTTCAGCATGATCCTTCCAATGACCACAGGAACACTTTCATCATGTGGGTAGAACTGCTAGAGGCCTGAAGTTGGAAGAAGGATGGCCCTGCTCATCCTGCGCCATGAAGAGTCAAGTTTTCTTCATTAATTGAAGCAATCCAAGGTCCCAATGAATCAGTTTGACTTTTCTTGGTCAGAAGTTTCTGATATTCAGTCTCAACTGGAAAAGATATCGAAAAGAACTACTTTCTCTTTAAGTCTGCATAGGAAGCATATAAATCTTATGTACAAGTATATGACTCCCACTCTTTCAAGCACATCTTTAATGTGAACAACTTAAATTTGCCTCAGGTGACTCTGTCCTTTTGTTTTAAGGTTCTTCTTTTCATTGATATGAATGTAAGCAGCCAAAGACAAACTTTGAAAGGGAGGAGGTGGTGGTGAATTTGGCTACCACAAAACAAAGAAGGTGGAGAAATCCAAGATCTTCAAATGCAACAGGAAGAAGACAGCAGTGCTGTATGGAGATCTACTTGTTTGTTCCTGGCTGCTCAGGCCCAAAATAATCACATGGAAAATGTATAATTTCAATACTCTTTGGCCAATAGCTTAAGTGTATTACAGGCTAATTCATATCTTAAATTAACCCATGTCCATTATTCTGTGTATTGCCACATGGCTATGGCTTAACAGGTAAAGTTCTGTCACTGGCATATGTCTCCAGTGGGGCTACATGGCTTTTTACTGACTCTGATTTCTTTCTCCCAGCATTCAGTTTAGTTTTCCCTGCCTAGTTAAGTTCTGCCTTGCTATAGTTGCAAAACAGTTTCTTTATTCATTAACCAATAAAAGCAGTACATACACAGTAGGACCTTGCACATCATTTCCCCTTTTCTGTTTAAATAAAACAGAAGGTTTTAACTTTAACATAGTAAAATTACATATAAGAAAACAGTTATCAAGCAAGAATGACAGTTACAATATTTATATCTACTTTATCTTGTTTCATAACTAAGGAAAATTATAATGATAACTGTATATTATTCAACTGCATCAAAGACTCCAGAAGAATATATTACCTAAGTAAAGAGGAAGTGCATTGTAAACAACTTCCAACACTCTAGAATTAACAGAGATATCTTGTTGCCTGGACAGTCAACAAAAGTTCTTTTGTAATGTTGAGGCATCCAATATTCAGCCTACAGGCACAGAGTATTCAGCAGACTCTTCCATGAAGCAGGAAATTTTAGACAGTTCCACCTATATTGGTAGTTTGTCAGTCACTTTCTTCTGTGTCCTTCAGAATGTCACACAAACTAATGTAGAAAGTCCTTCAATGACTGGTTTTCCAGGTAGTTCTCAATTGCATCAAGTTGACAATTAAAATCAAACATCATTCTGTCACTAGGTAAAGTCTCTCACAGAAATTCTACAAGAAATGGAACTGTCACCAGTACAATGTGTTTCTCATGAGCATTCATTAAGAGTTCCCATTGAGAGGAATTCTTATTGTCTTGCTGGTCAACTTTTTGTATAATTCAGGTTCTTCTTTCCATATAAATAATGCTTCTTTTCTGTATCTTGGTTCAATATACAACTTTCATAATGCCCTGATACTGTATACCTTGTATATACCATGCACTTTATTATATTGTCCTTGAATAATAATATTATCTCCCAGAGGCTTCATTGGATGAACAAACACACAATACTATTGTGATGGCTAGTTTCAGCTTGATACATGTTAGATTCACAAGAAAGGGCAAAACCTCAACTGAGTAAATTTCTCTTCCATATTGGCATATGAAACATTTTCTTGATTGGTGATTGATTGAAAAGGCACAATTCACTTTGTGCAGTGCTACCCTTGGGCCTTTGGTCCTTGGTGCTGTAAGAAAAAAAGACCAAGCAAACAATGAGGACTAAAACAAGAGAAAAGCAACATTCCCTTTTAGTTCTCTCTGCCAGTGTTACAGTCAGTAGAGAAACAATTCCATGTGTGGTAAGACGGAAATCCTGTTCAGAATGACTTAGCCATGTTAGTTCAACCTTCTACAGTATAAATCTGGGCAACTTCTTTTTATACATATTTAAGTGGAGTACAGATTTATAAAGAAGTTTCCTGGTAACAATCATTTTAATTCCATGAGTACAGTAAAGTTTCAGGTATGACTTCATTAAATTAATTTTCAATGTTCATGTTAGCTTTATTGTGAAGATGAGTTCTATGTGTTAAGGGCTAAGGATCTGGTGTGGTCTCAGTCATATAGACAGCATAGTGGTCACAAAGCTATAAAATACATGTTCCTAAAGATGGGTTCTATAGACTGAGAAGCAATGTTGAATATAAAAATCTACGGTGCAAAAATTTAAGATAAATGTAATAGTCTGGGGATTCAGGTGTGACCCAACCCTACAGATAATGTTGGGAACAGGCAAAAAAAAAAAAAATCTATCTAAAGTACTTTTGACCTCAGGACTCCATATAACCTAAGTTCCGAAGCCTCTTTTAAGCAATAATAGTTCCACAAAACGTCATGCTTATTCCTAACAACAAAACCTCCTAACAACAAAAAGAACAAATGAATCTATTGATTTCCTGTTTCTAACAACAAAAAGAACAAATGGAACCGATGTGTTGAAAATTCTGTGCTGGCTGACAATGATTGAACATACAAGGAAAGTGTTAGGAAAAAAATCCTAACACAAGCCGCTCTGCCGGCGCAAAGAAATCAAATTAAGTCAGATTAAACTGAATTAAAACGCCCATGTTTTATTAAGTATAGTGCTCTCGGGTGGCTGGGAGCATGGCAGGGGTGACAGAACAGGGCGCACATGCAAACCCGGGATCATGTGTTCCTCCTCTAGGTGCCCACTTAAATACCCTGTGGGAGTGGTCCTGACTGGCATGCTGGGATTTTGAGTTCAGACCAATGCAACTCCCAGGCCAAGGGAGTGGGATGGATGCCAGGGGCGAAGATTATGCTCCCGACTTAACATAAAGCTCCTACTCTTTGACTTATGATTAGTGAAAAATAAAGCTGTGAATTTGTGGTGATATTTTGTCTGTGATCTAACATGTAAAGCTTGCCTGAAAATCAGAGTGCAGAGCTATCCACACTAGTTAGCCATAGAGGTCACATAGTGTTAGCACACACCTTTAATTCCAGAGGCAGACAGATCTCTGTGAGTTCAAGGCCACCCTGGGTCAAAGGAGATTGAATCAGGCTAAAAAAGAAACAAAGCTCACACCTTTGACCCCTGCACGTGGGATCACACGCTTTTAATCCCAGCATGAGAAAGGTGGAAACAGGAGAGCTGTGGCTGGGTAGAGAGAGGGCTGTAAGCTGAGAGAAGACAGGACGTCAGCACATTCACTCAGGATTCATGAAGACAGGATCTTGCCCTTTTGGTCTGAAGAATTGATAGGGGTAAAAGGTCTCTCTAGAGGCTAGCTCCCTTACTTCTCTGATCTTTCAGCATTTACTCTGATATCTGATTCTGGATTATTATTTAAAAAGACCAATTAGGATCTTGTTACATATGGCACTAAAACGTTTGGCAAGAATTTCCACATAAACCCTGAAAAGGCTTTAAGAGGAATTCTAAACACACAAAAACATAGTCAAACTTGGCTGTTGAGGGATAATGCTCTTGTACACAGTAAAGATTTGTCACTAATATTGGTTTAATAAAACACTGATTGACCAGTAGCCAGGTAAAATGTACATGTGGGGAAAGTAGACTAGGAGAATTCTGAGGAGAAGAAAGGCAGAGAGTCAGTCACCATCCAGACACAGAGGAACCAAGACGAGAATGCCTCACTGTGAAAAGGTACCAAGCCACACGACCAAACATGGACTGAAGGAGCAGGACAAACTCCATTTTAAACTGTCTTTTACACAAGATTGACCCTGATTCAGCAAAATGCAAAATAAAATTTCTCAGAAAAGCTACAAGCTGTTGCTGTCCCAGTCAAAAGGACCCCATCTGGGTGGCCAGCCAATGACTAATCTTGGTAAACAGCAATTGCTTGCTAAAGATGTCCTTGTGGGTATCTGCTAACTGCTATTTAGACATGCTTGTAGATTCAGCCAATAAATTCAAAGGTCGTTTACCCTTACCCAATTCTTATCCATTCCTGTAACACCACGGCCTGTACTACCCTGCTTGAAGTTTTGCCTTTAAAAACTCCCAGCCTTAGAGGTTCAGGGTCACTCTCCTCCACCCACTGTATCAAAGTGCTAGATAAAGGTCCAAACTCGAGTTTGTATTCAGTGAACCCCTCTGTGTGCTTGCATCAGAAATCAGTTCTGTGGTGGTCTTGTTTTGGAGTCTCATGAGGTGGGCATAAGACTAGAATTATGGGCTAATTTAAGTTGTAAAAGTTAGTTAATAATAATCCTGAGCTAATAGGCCAAACAGTTGATAATTAATACATGCCTCTCTGTGTTTCTTTGGGAATGAACAACTGTGGTACCAGGCAAGAGAGAAATGTCTACACTTGGCTTCTTGATAACTGTTTTTTTTTGAATAGGCTTTGTTTGCTAGCAGCAAACAGATGCACGAATCCTTTAAGAGATGGCTTTCTGACTCAGTGCTAGCAGCAAAAACCACATGGTTCTTTTAAGAGATCGTGCTACCAAACAACTGAATGGGGTTTATGAGCAACGGTTGGCATGCTGCTTGATGGCAGCATGGACACAGAAACTCCCTAGAGTTGGGGAGGTCAACATGCCTCTCACCAATGACTCAGACATGATTCTGGGATCTTAGAAAATCAGGCAGGGCAGAGCCAGTTATGATGGCAGAGGTGGAGCCATGACTCTTAGCAGTTTAAAGACTCATGTGGTCAGAAAAAGACAGAGATATGCAGTAAAAGCAGATTCAGATATTTTTAAAAAAATTATAAATACTTGACAGTGTTTTTACAAACATATATAGACTTTGGAGAGATGGTATAGATAGTCAATAAAAAGAAATATAAAGTTTTAAAATAATAAAATAAGCTTGAAAAAAGAGTAAGGCAATAGAAAAATAACTTAAAAATGGAACATACACAGAGAGTCTGGATACTATATGTTATTGTGCTGTCTTTGAATTATTTGACTGCTGAGGAAAAAGCAAGAGCTGCTAAGAGATATTTGATTACAAATGTTGTTGGATCAATCTAACCTATATATTTTGAAAATGCCTTTATTTCAGAATTTAAATAAAATGTTATGTTTCTTTGGAGAAGAGGTTATGCTTTTATTTTCACAGGAAATAAGACTCTGGATTCATTCTGGGTTAGGAAAAATTGGTTTGATCAAGAAGGCCCCCTGAAAATTTCTGAAAGGAGCAGATGGCTCAGATGATCCAATGTTTCAGAGCACCTCTGTTGCAGTTTCCTCTGAGTTCTACGTCCAGAACAGCTTCAAAGCTTCTGGCTCAGATGATTCAGGCTCACAGAATTCTCTAGTCAGGACTTGACCATAATCTTGAATTTTGTCAAAGTCCCTCAAAGATTACCAGTATCCCCAGTCAGCAGGAAGCAGTCTAGAGAACCATGCCCACAATCCGTAATGAAGGGTCATGCATATTTATTATCATTTAAAGGAAATTGAGTGCAAGTTATTATTAGTATTGATCAAGAAAAAAACTGAACAAAGAAGATTAGACTCAGGGATCTCATTGTAAAAAGAAAAAAGGGAGGACATAGAAATATGGCAATGCAAAATTGATAGAAAAAGATAAAAAATGAGTGAGGTACAGCACTTTGAATTCACCAAGATAGGAAGATAATGGAGTATTTTCTTTGAATTTATCAAACAATAATAGACTACCCATTGTAAATATAATTATTGCATGTACATATTTGCATATAATTATTATACTTACTGTATATAGTTTTTCTTATATTAGTTATGGCTTTCTTTTTTATTTTAGACAAAAATTGAAAATGTGGAGATATTTTGCTTGTGATCTAAAAAAAATAAAGGTTGCTTGAAGATCAGACTTCAGAGTTAGGCACACTAGCTTGTCATAGAGGCCAGGCAGTGGTGGCACACACCTTTAACCCCAGCACTCGGGAGACAGAGACAGACAGGTCTCTGTGACTTGACTTGGCACAGATGTTTGTGTTTTTTTATGCTTATAAATCCCACTTCAACCAAGCTCAGGTCTGCAAGGCCCCTGAGTCCTTGTGCCACACCCGTGATTGATCAATGACCCTGCTGTGTGTTGATTTATTGAAGACTTTGCAATTTCATGATCTCATAGGTTTTGTCTCTCTCGCTCCACATGGTGCATAATGGACATGGTATAACAACAACACAGATTACTAGGCTATTAAGAACATCCACTCCCAGCCTTCTGGTATACATATTCTTTTTGTTGAAGACACAAGCTTAACATTTCTGTTAATATGCTTAACATCTCTGGTTTCTCTAGTGTTTATCTGTGAACAAGAAGACCTTGTACCCTGAACACTCCTCCATAAACTTTGCATTAGTTCCTGGCTCCAGGTTCCTTCTTTGTGTTCCTTCCCTAATTTTCCTCAATGATAGACTGTGCTGCAGAACTGTAAGGCAAAACTAACTGTTTACAACCTGGAATGCTTTTGATCATTTCATCTTATCTCAACGATAGAAATCCTAAAAAAGATAGCTGCTATGCTCTTGACTCCAATTAGACATCTTTCTTTGTTTTTTGTGTAATATTTCAAGGAAGAAACTACTTCCTGCTTCAGTGTATGGTGGATTTGCTTTTCTTTCATTAATTCTGTTAAAACCCACCTCACTATTCCAACTATCATTGCTTGAATAAGAGCAATCAAACTGGATTGCATAAATTAATGAAAGGTGAGGGATTTTTCTTAATTCTTCTTAACAAATGGAAAATGATCTGAAGAAACAAGACATAGATGAAACTTTTCTGAAACTATACCTTGTTTGTGTTGCTGTTGTGTGGTCCAGATTCTTAACCCCTGCATTCCCTCAGGAAACTAGTCATATTTGTTATTCTACTGCAGCCTACCCACATGTTGAGGAAGAGAAGAGCAAATGGTATATAAACATGACAACAACATCCAACAATGCTTCATTTTGCTTTCAATATTATTAAAAAATTTTAAATTGCTTTACTCATTTTTTTTGCCAGAGTACAATGAGAAATATTCTTACTAATAATTTACAGAGAAATGAAGTGCAGCTGAGATATATGATATGTGTTCACTGACAAAACTGTGGAACATATTCATCATGATGGGTAAATGTTCAGGTTATACTGTGAAGTGAACAATCAGACTTTAAAATGGTGTGTCTAGCATATTTTGTGAACTTGTATGCATGTGTTGTGGAGCATATATGTGGTATAATGTGTGCACATGTATGTATTTGTGTGTAGCAACCTAAGTTTGACATCAAGCATCTATTTCCAATCATTCTCTCCTGTATTTATTTTTTATTTATTATGTATTAGTTTATTTATTTATAAATTCACATGTTAATATTTCTTTATATTATTTATTACTTGTGTGAAGTCTAATTGTTTATTTTGGACAAATAGAAAGGAAAGTGTATCAGTTGGAGGGTTGTATTAAAATATAAAATATATTGCAGAGGATTATATTAAAATCTACATAGCTTCAGGTAGACATGGTACTGAAGAAGTAGCTAAGAGCTCTACATCTTATAAGCTCCTGTGGCACTGAGAGTAGCTTGAGCATAAGAGAACTCAAAGTCCACCATCACAGTGATGCACTTCTTCCAACAAGGTTACAGCAATTCCAATAAGGCCACACCTCCTAATACTGATACTCCTTGGGGGGACATTTTTTTTTTCAAACCACTACATCCCATTCTCTGTCCTCCATTAGCTTGTAATAATACAATACAAAATGTATTTAGTCCACCTTCACAAGTCCTATAATCTGTAAGTCTCAAAATTGTTTCAAAGTACTAAATTCCTTCTGAGACACATAACAGTCTCTTAACTGTAATCCCCCTGTAAAAGTCAAAATTAAAAAAAAAAAACATATCACATGCTTCCAACATATAATGGCACAGGGTACACATTACTATTCCAAACACAGGGAAGGAATCATAGGAAAGTAATACTGGAGAAAAACAAGATAAAAATTTAACTGAGAAAACTCAAAACTCTGCATCTTCATCTCTGATGTCAAAGTGCTCTTCCGATGTTCAACTCCATTCAACTTTGTTGACTGTAGCACATTTATTTCTTTTTCAGCTGCTTCCATTCCCTGTTAGTGGCTCTCTTAGGCAAGTATCCATGACTCAACATCTTGGGGTCTCCAAGGCAATGCTAGTTTCAACTTCACAGCTTCATACAATAGTATCCCTAAGCCTCAATTAAGAGACACCAATGATACATATCTGGCCTCAGTCTTAGTCATGAAGGCAGATTCCTTCGGTCCCTTATTTTATCCTAAGCTCCAGGAACATGTGGTTGAACCTGCCAAGTTATACTGTTTACTGTGATTATAACATGGACCCCTCATTCAATTACATCTTTACCTGTTTTCTGTCTTTCACTACCTAATTTTGGTTGTCTTAACTTGCTCTGTAGATGAGGCTGGGCTCAAATTTAGAAATCTACCACCTCTGAATTCCAAGTGCAGAGATTAAAGGCGTCCACCACTATACCCTGCTCTAAATTTATCCTTAACTCTTTTTCACAAATTGGAAACTTAGTTGGGTAAAATCTTGCCCTGAGGTCACCACTCCCTTTTTTCAATTTCTTCTCTATTTTACCCCCCTGATGCCCCTTTCTCACTCTGTACATTTTTTATTGCTCAGTTTTCTCCTATTTAAAAGTTTTCATTAGACTTAACATTAATAACGACATGACAGAGTCTATACTAGGCTGTTTTTAAATTTCCTCTGTCAATAAAATTAATCCAAAACTCTTCAAGCTCAGACACACTCTTTGGAGGAAAAGTAACCACTTTCTTTACCAAAATATTGCAAGAGTGATCTCTAGGCCACATATTAATAATATTCTTATCCTCTTTCATGAAGCAGGAACCCCGAAGGATCATCTCACCTTTAGGCAAGTTCAACAGTCATTGCTCTTCTGTGGGTCCTGCATGTTCAGTTTATGCAACAGTCTAGACAAGAGCAGTTTCTTGCCCAAATAGCTAACCAATTCCATAATAAGGAACCTCTTTGATGCACATATTCCCCTTAAAGTAGATTGGTGCTGCCAGGAGCAGATGTGTCTCATTGTTATGAAAAGTCCTAAATTCTTAAACATTTTAAATGCCATATTCTGAAGGTCTCTGATAGATTCGAAGAATCCCTATTCATCTGAAACACTTCTCTGTATATCTAAAAAAATCTAACTAACTAACATGACTACAACCTTGATTATTATAAATGATTATCTATTAACCTATATTTCTTAATTATACATTACATTTTTAAATAAACTCCACAATCACAATACCTTAATCAAGAGCAGAAATATAACCTTAAATTAGTATCAATAAACTAAGATCTATACCAATCCAAGTTATTCATATCTATATCATATCTTCCTTTAAGTGTAAAAGAACATTTATAAACAATATTTGGTATTATCGGTGTGCTTTTGCCCATTATGCTTCCTTATGTTTGCGGGCACTGTTAATCAGGTCTTTCATGGTATATCCTGTGTGTTAGGTTCATCTCAGTCAGCAGTTGGGCGAAGTAATTTTTTTGAGGGTGTTCATGGTGACCTTTCAGAGGTGTGTGGTCTATCAAACTGTATTTGTCTGGAAGTATTTGACAGGATCTCCTCTTCTGTGGAAACAAAAGAAAAACCCTTTTTCCAAAGAAACATGTCCTTAGACTCAAATTTTGGAATCAAGATGCCTTTTTAATATACATGCTGGTTTAGCTTAGCAGCCCATACAATGAAATGTGTCTCTGTACTTGGCTCATTCACAGTCAAAAAATTTCAAAGAAAACACAATATACATAATCCAGACTATCTGTGAATTTTTCATCTTTATGTGGCTTGTTTTTACTTTATTACTTTTTAATATTTATTTTATTATTTTTACTCATTTAATCGATAACTCTCTGTACTCTCTCTTTAAAGACTACCACTTTTTAAAAGGATTAACTTTATTTTATGACTCTCTATACTCTTTTTCTTCTCTTTTCTAAGCCTATGTACATTTATCCAACACTATGACCCATTTATAGGTCTTTTATGTCTGAATCTGTCCTACTGTGTATTTGTAATTTTTTATTATTCAGAAGCACTTCTTAAAACCTCAAGTTGGATCATTGCTCAGGTAATATGTCAGTGCTTACATGCCCCACCCAGTCCATGATGGCAGAGCTGCTTACACCTCTGAGCTGTGCGCACTACCCCACTTCTAGGCACACAACCAGTCCATGCCACCATTTGGCAAGCTATAGCACTCTGCTCACAAACCCCACCCAAATGTTCTGTTTCCAACCAGAGCCAGAGGTCGCACTAGTAGTATAGCCCAGAAAGTTGGCATTTTAAAACTGCATGGCATTTTTAAAACTGCACTGCTATGGCTGAGTCAGGAAAACCTCTCTTAAAGGAGCCGTGGCACACTTCCAACAAACAGCAAGAAGCTGTGTTGAACTCTGTATTTTTGTGTTTAGAATTTATTTTCAAGCTTTCTTAGGTTTTACGTGGATATAGTCAACCATACTGGAGTGCCAATTTGTAGGAGGAGGGCATGCTTGTTCATCCTGGCCACCTAAAACCAAAATAATCACACAGAAATTGTATTAATTAAAACACTGTTTGGTTCACTTACTCTAGCTACTTATTGGCTAATTCTTATATTAAGTTAACCCATTTCTATTAATTCATATATTGCCACATGGCAGTGGCTTACTGGCAACGATTCTAACAAGCATCTGTCTCAGATGGAGGATCCATGGCTTCTCTTTGACCCCACCCTTCTTTCTCCCAGCATTCAGTTCTGTCTCCCCACCTACCTAAGTTCTGCTCTATCAACAAGCCATGGCAGTTTTTTTATTCATTAACCAATGAGAGAAGCACATAGATAGAAGGACCTCCCACACTACTCTTATAACCTAAATTATCCCATTTATATTAATCCACCTTGTGCCAAATTGTGTTATTGCTCTTCCATCTTGTACCTTCTCTTTTCTCTCTGTTTCTGGATGGAGACTCCACTTCCTGGAAGTTCTGCCTAAATATCCTTCCTAGCAATTGGGCATTCAGCATTATTATTACACAAATTACAACAACATGTCTTCATACAGTGTACAAATAATCCTCAATAATAGGGAATGACTTCAATATTCCACCTCATGTCTAGGAAGGCCATAGATAAAAACTAAGCAAAAAAAATGATGGTTTTAAATAACATCATAAGTCAAATGAACCTGGTAGAAATCTATAAAACATTTTATATATACATGAAAGAAGATAATTTCCTTCACACAGGCTCATGAAACTTTTTTCAAATTTATCATATACTTGCACACAAAACATTTCAACAACTATAAGAAAACTGAAGTTACACACTGCATTCTATCTGATCATGGAATAACATCAACAACAGAAAAACAGAAAGCACAAATCCATTGGAACTGAACAACTGCTGAACTCAGAGACTAATGTAGCATAAGCACTGCTTGCATGGGTCTGCACCAGATGGGGTACTAGAACCTAAAGAAGAGGAAATGTGTCTCCATCCATAACCCAGAAGGTATCTCCAATTGATACCTGATTACAAATGAAAATTTGTTTTCTCTTAGAGGATCTCACTGGGGAAATAAACTACTCTTGAGAATGGATTGCATGGCCAGCCATTAATATCCAACAAAAAGCAAACTCAATGGAATCTTTGCAGGTTCCTTGTCTCATCATGTTGTGTCCAGTACTTTGATATTATGGTTTATTTTTATTTATATATATTTTCTATCTTTATACCTAATGGGTCCTTTAGGTATATATTGTGACATCCAGCTTAGTACTTTTATTGGATTCCTGAAAATGAAAACAAGTGGGTCTCTGCATCTGTATCTATTTTTTGTGCCTTTTTTTGGGCTCTTTTCCTTCTACTTCTTTTGTCTTATCTCAATATGCTACTTTTTGTTTAATCTTGTTTTACTTTCTAATTAACTATTAGAAGTCTCTTTTCTAATGATAAAAATAAATAGGGTGGATCTGGATGAGACAGAAGTTAGGGAACAAGTAGAAGGAGTAGAAAGAGGAGAAACTGTAATCAGGATATACTATAGCACATTATGTGATAAAAGAAATCTACTTTCAAGAATAGAAAAAAATTATCCTCCCAGGCCAAGAATGGGTCATTTGACAAGGTGGTTCAATGGGCAACATATAAACTTCACAGGCTATTTCTAAGGCTACTGTTTACATTCCACAAGCTCATACTAAGGCAACATTGCTAAAGGTAACACTTATGTCATTAAACATTGATCAGTCAAGATTGTACCTAACTGGAAGTCTCAGCCATACTGATTAGTATTCATGGTATTCAAGACACTCTTCATACTTTGGGACCTACAAGAGTGATCTGCCTGAAAGATACTCTGGTAAAATTGTAACACAAATATTATGAGAGAAAACAAACACTTTATGTTTGGTTTTCAGGCCTACTTCATGAGATGGAACCCATTCATGACATTGCTAAAGTAGCTAATAGGTTGAGAATTGGTAAGTCAAGGGCCCTAGGGGAAAATTTAATACTATTACTCTGCTAAAGGAATATACTAATAAAGTGCCTTCTAATAACATACTGATATGCTCATAAATGAGTGCTTCACTAAACCCTCATCATATAAGCACCTTTTTTTAGTAGATGATAATTAACACAGAGATACGTAACTTTACAATAAGTGAGGCACTTTAGATATCTGGACCTTAAATGAAATTTCTTTTTCAGATTCTTCTTCTCAATGCTTAGAGGTCTATGTTAAAGAGGAGGTGTACATATTGTGAGAGCAAGAGGTAGAGATAATAGAATGGATACACATATAAATTCAAAGAACGTACAAGATTTGCTTGGGTTAAAGCCAAAAAAAAATACCAGCATTGAGAAGAGGAAGTGGACAGAAAATCTAACTCAATTATAAGAATCAATCAAAAATTAATATCCACTGAAAAAGTAAAGATAGGTTTCCTCCAGTGGAGTCTCACTGAACATATTAACCATAACTTACAACAGAAACCATGCCCAGGAGTAGTTGGTAAACAAACTGAAGCCAATAGTATTTTTGTAGCTATTTTCTCATTTTGCCTTGTTAATGCATTTTTCTGTCTTTTGATTATTTTGATTTCCATTTTAGTGGGTTTTTTGTGGGGTAATTTTGTATGTGTTGGTTTATTATTGGTTTTGTTTGTTGTTTTTAAAGAGAGGAAGAGAACATAATGTTGGGTTGGTAGGAAAGTAAAGCAAAGCCTGGAGGAATTGGAGGAAGGGGAAAGCATGAAAAAATATATTTATATCTTTTCCAATATTAAAAATATAGAAAATGGGTGAAGAAGATCAATGAATACAATGCAGCATGGACCAAAGGAAGGAAATAATATTTTCTTGTAACTGAATCTGAGTTTCATTTGTAGAAAATCATCCATGCTGCTTTGTGTTAAATACTAACCAGAGAGAAATAAGAATGGAAGCAGAAATATCTCACAAGAAACAACAATTGCATAATAATCACAGATAATGGGACATAATTATTATGAAGACATTATCAGTACTCCTTGGGATCACTGCCAAGAGCAGCATCAATTCTCAAGATATGAAAAGAGAAGAATTCAAATAAGACACAGCAGTACAGTAGGCTGTTAAGAGTCTAACTATAGCAAGCAATGAAGCAAGAATACACCCTTTAGAACCAAAATGAGTTAAGAAGTGCAACAATGGGCCAATTCTAGAAGATATGATGCTAATATTATTCTTCTCCCCATTATCTTCTCTCTTCTTTTTCCTTGTGGGCATTTTCCAAGATAGAAGTGTGTTTTCTTCAAAAACACCTAATCACATCCAGAGTCAAAAACAAAGATCGAATGAATGAAAGATCCTTGCTGTTGGAAGGATGCCATCCACAATGAGCAAGTCTTCCCACATCAATTAGTATAATCTATACAATCTTTCATAGACAAACTCACAGGCAAATATGATCTAGACAATCCCTCATTGAAAGTTGACAATTAAACTAACTATCACAATTGCCCACCAAAACTAGATGGTGAGTGCCTGCTACTGGAGACACTATACAATGTGTTTGCTGGGGCAAGAGATGCCACCGGAAGTTGATCTAAAATTTTCCAGCTCACTAACTTTCATAGTTCAGGAAGGTGCTGTGTAGAACATTCAGGGAGGAAAGTCATCAAGAATTTAACCTAATTTTGAATCATCCAGAAATTTGACCCAGTTGTGAATCATAGGAGCTTCGTTAACAGCATGCCAGACAAGATGTGCTCAGAGATGCTGCCAGGCATGGGACTTATGTTTTATATTTTATTATCCATTCATACTTTACTTTTGATTCCAGAGTAGACCTTGCAGAAAAGAGGTATTCTTTTCTTCAAAGTCCATTCTATGTAGAATTTAATATAAGTAAATATATAAGATATAAGAATATACATAGGTATTGAAGTATTTCTAATAATGAAATGTTCACCAAGTTAAAGGATAACATTCAATATTTGTTCCCAAATGTGAAAGTCACATTATGATGATAATGGACTAAACCTCTGAAAATGTAAGGCACCCCAATTGAAAGTTTTTTTTTTTTTTTTTTTTACTTTTTAAGAGTTGCTGTGGTTATGGTGTCTCTTCACAGCAGTAAAATCCCTACTAAGACATGGTATTTTACTACAACATCCTGAAAGGCAATCAGCTGTGGTAGATTTCCCTTCCAAATTACTACTGTGTCTAGAATGGGGCTAACTGTACATAAGTAGTACTTTTTTTTAAACTCATGGGATATTGAAATACATTGGACCACTGAATAAGATTTTTGTAGTTTGTTTGTTTTGTTAAAACTAGAAAAGCCTTTTTGTTATATAATATATATGACAATGAATATGAAATACACACTTGTAATGTTTCATATATCAAAGTTAAAATGTCAGTGATTATAACTATTTTAAATAATACATAAGTCTACTAAATTTGAAAAATCTGTTAGCTACCTAACAGCTAATACAATACATGTAATCAATGCCATAATTATAATTGATTTTTATAAAGTGTATTCAATATATTGAGCATCCATTTATGTAAGTACCAACTTGCAGGTAAAATACTCATCAAAGGTATTAGGATGATACAAATTTCCCAAGTTGAACAGATCTGTCAGGTAAATCCATGAAATCAGAAAATCTATTTCACTATTATTTGGGAAGAAAGAACATGTTAAAGGAACATATGGTTATAGGGAGAGAACACAGTTGTTTGTCACCACTATATTCATCCTATATCATTAGCAAGGATAAATAAATGATTGTGCTTTAAAAAAGATACACATATTTTATTTATTAATTTATTGTCTGACAGTGATCTCTGTAATTATGCCCATATATTTTTCAATCATAACAACTACCTTGAAGGTTCAAATTCTTTTTTTCAAAGGCTCATATCACAGCATTGCAAAGAAAGGCTGAGAGAAAAAACATAGTGCATCCAAGAAGCCAAGACTAGCAGTCAAGGATGTCTTTGAAGCCCGTGCTTTAAGCTTTATTTTCCTTACCAATTTAGAAAGTACCAGTTTACCAGCCCACACCATGACTGGTTCTAATGTGTTTATGTCATTGCCTTTTTTAACAAACCAGGAGAATGGTTCTTAATCTTTATTTTACAGTCAGATGCACCAGCACTCTCAAATATCTTGTAAGTTTGAGTTATTAGCAGAGACATACTTGCAGAGTATGAGACATGTATACATCACAGAGTTCAAAGCTCCAGTAGACATGGAGTTCAGAATTATAAGGAACTCTTAACATTGGATGATGAACCTCCTTGGCTTCCTCTGATTTAAAATTGTTTTTGACACCTTATAGAAAAATTGATTCTCTCCTTCAAATGTCCTTTGCAGTTGTGTTTTGGATGTAAAATGTCCTTCATAAGCCAATGTGTTTAAACTCATGGCCATCATATTATGGCACTGTTTTATGAAGTTATAGGGTATGCCTAACTACAGAAAGTAGGTGTATGGGGAGGAATGGTCTTGATGTTTAAAGATTGCCCCTGCTCCCTTTCTGACCTGTGTTCATTGTCCACTGAGATGAGAACAAGCTGTTACCTCCTTCTACCAGTGATCCTGGTCCCAGCCTTGAAGGGATGTTTTCCCTGAATATGAATCAACATAAACTCATTTCCTTTACATTGTTTCTTGCCTTTATTTGATCACAATGACATGAAAAATAACTTGTATACAGTGCTGCCAAGAACTAGGGTCCTTGATGGTATTGTTCTTTGGAGCACTGAACCCCATAGATCTGTGAAGTCTGTAGAGAAACATGATCATGTGGTTCTTAAGCATTTCAAGAAGAGTTTGGAACTGTGGACTAGCCAAGCACTAGTGTTATAAGATATTTCCTTTGAATTGACACATTCATGCCTAACTGGAGGTTCCGAGGTTTTAGAAAGTAAATAAAGCATGAAGGACTCAGGAAATAAATGAACTGTATAAGGGCAAGAGGTTCCTATCTCCCCCATTTATTTACCTGGGCTGCAGGTGGCCACACTCTATCCAGATGTGATTGGCCTAGCTTCCCCATCAATTTGCCATGTTGAGACAATCAACTTTGGCTAAGGTCTAGAGTAACTAACGGACGATTTTTAGAGGCAGGAAAATTTTCAGAACTGTCTTACCCTATCTTGGCAGGGTTTGACAGTCTTTTTCTTATAGCATGCTTGTCCTGTCTAGATAAGGTGTGTTTTGTCAGAGATCAAGGCACGGACAGTTCCTTGCTCAAAGGCAAGTTTTGACAAAGAGAAAACAAGGTCCAAGTGGAGTGTCTTCAGTGCTCAACATTCTCTTGAAAATAAATTGGTGCTGCCAGGAGCAATTGTATCTCCCATCAACAGAACCTTAAGTTATTTAAGTGCCACATTCCACAGTTCTTTGAAGTGGTTGGAGATTACCTATCTTTGCAGAATACAATCTCTATGTATCTAAAGAACCTGATTAGTCTATCTATAAGTATGACAAACATGGATGACTATTGACCTAATTCTTAATACCTATATAGCTTAAAGACTAAGACTTCATATAAGAAAATTAATTTTTTAAACAACTGTGCAGCAAATGATGGCAATAACCTCAAACTATAAACAATGTATAAGTATCTTGATCAGAGTTAGAAATGCTTAGTGCAGTATGATAAATATATCCTAAAATTGTATCAATATGTAAAATGTCTTAAACAGATGTAGAAGTATGCATGCATACAATATGACAAAATAACTTTGCATAGGTACACAAATATTGTAAATAGAAAGAGGACTATATTCAATATAATTTGAATTTGTATCAATATACAAGAATCTATAGCAATGCAAATTGTCTGTAAATAACAGCTCACAAGTATTCACTCACTATTATTAGTGTGAGTAAGCTCACATTAATCTACCTACTATTCCATCAAATTTCCCTCTCCTAATTTTTAGAGAGATTCCTGAGCCTACATAATTTCCACCCCAACTCCCAACCCTATACCAGTTATAATCAACACCTAATTGATGTTCCTAAGCCTGAGGACAAACTTTGTTGGGAGAGGGGACATTGGGCAATGTTCTTTTTATAGGATCCTATAAAAGTAAAATGATAGTTAAGTTTCAAGATTACTTTTGGGGTGTATATCCAAAGGATGCTCAATCGTGCCACAAGGACATGTGCTCAACTATGTTCATAGCAGCTTTGTTTGTCATATTCAGAACCTGGAAACAACCTAAATGCCCCTCGACCGAAGAATGGATAAAGATAATGTGGTACATTTACACAATGGATTATTACATAGCAGAAAAAATTAACATCTTGAATTTTGCAGGAAAAATTGATAGAGCTAGAAAACATTATTTTGAGTGAGCTAACCCAGACACAGAATGACAGTTACCACATGTACTCACTCATAGGTGTTTTTTAAACATAAACCAAAGAAAGCCAGCCTACAAATCACAATCCCAAAGAACTTAGAAAACAATGTGGACATAAGAGAGACTTACATAAATATAACCTACATGGGAAGTATAAAGTAGAAAAAGACAAGATCTCCTGAGTAAATTGGGAAAATGGGGACCTTGGGGGAGGATTGAAAGTGGGAGTGGAGAGGCAGGGAGGGGAGCAGAGAAAAATGTAGAGCTCAATAAATACCAATAAAAAGGTTACTTTCTGGTATAATTGCAAATAGTATCTGGTATTCTGTAGGGTTTTCCTGAGGTTCCTATTTGGAGTTCTGGTCAGAACGTTGTAAAAAGGTACACAATTTCAGCTAACCAATTTGGAAACATTTTGAGCAACAGGTACCCCAAACCGGTCTTACAGTAATTCTATCTGCATCATGACATCATATCAACCAGGTAGAGTTATTGTTGTGGGGTCCCATCTTCTTTCTGGAGATTTCGAAGATTACTGCAGGAAAATTTATTGTTCATTGTGGAAAACTTAAACACTATTTATATAGACCTGATATGATAGAGACAAAAATAGGTATGAAGAAAAATAAAGTTTTTTTTTAATTCTTTCTTCTTTCTGACCCTACCAGTTGGTTCCTGATATGAGACAGAAACTCTGAATTTTTCTTTTAGCTACATGTTTGGTTTTAGAGAAGGATAGATCCATCATCCTACTCCAAGTCCAGCTTTGACTTTTAAGTGAGTCATAACTATTATTCTATGTGGCATATATATTTATGTTCAGTGATTTATACCCTCATATGGTCTGTCCTTATAAGTCATGATTCTCTTTGCTTCGTGATCCTAGGTGAATAGTTATCTTTTTCTCTTTAGGCATCTAGATATCCAGGATCTCCTGACTTTTTGAAGATGAATATTTTCCTGCAAAGATAAGAACAAAATCATGCCCCAGTCCTTTTGATGTTTCCTTACCACGTGTATGGTTTCACCTCTGTTGATGAGCTGTCATTTCTCTTTCTCAAGAGGTTTCTCTTTTTAAAACCGAATCTTAATTAATTATGATGGTATCCATAACTTTTCTTCTCTTGGGGAAACAAGAGAAAAACCCTTCTCCAACATGGCACATCTCCTAGTTTCCATTGTGAGGTCAACATATCCTTAAAATACTTAGGCTGATTTAATTCAGAAGGTTTTTTCTATTTAACGCCTCTCTGGTGTTGTTGTTCCTTTCTCATTAATGTATTAAGAAAATTCAAGGTTAATAAAGCATTATGAAATGTGATTCAGGGGTAATTTCACTAATTTCAGTTTGTTTAACATATATTTTGTAGCTCAATTTGATCTTTTTATAACTGCCTGACCTGTAGGATTATTTGGTATACCTGTAATATGCTTTATATTACAAAAACTGTTTTCCTTTTCTTAGAGACATATGCTGAACTATTGTCTGTCTTTATTTGTGAAGATATATCCATGATGGCCATAACTTCTAATAAATGTGTGATTACTGAATCAACCTTTTCTGAGCTCAGGACAGCTGCTTGTTGAAAACCTGAATAAGTGTGAATGGTGTGGTGTACATATTTTCATTTTCCAAATTCTGTAAAGTAAAACACAATCATTTGCCAGATCTTATTCCTTTGAGTACCCTTTGGGTTACTCCCTGCATGTAGTGGTGTTTGGTTATAGAAAGAGCAAGTAGAACATCTCTTTATAATCTCCTTAGCTTGTGGCCATGTAATAGAAAATTCTTTCCTTAAACCTTTGCTATTAACATGATGCTTCCTATGAAATTCTAAGGCTTTCAGCACACTTCCAATTATCAATCAGTCAATTTATACATTAACTTGTGCTAGAGGACCTGGCAGAATAGTATGTGATTGGATGCGTATTGTATATACTAGACAAGGCCTTCTCCTGATAATATCTTTAATCTAGATAAATAATGAAAACAATTCTTTATCATCTGGTATAAATTTTGCATTTCAATATGAAAAACAGCTCTTTCTACAAATTGTGAATCAGTAACTTTATTGAGAGGTTCTTTAACATCCCTTAGTACAATGAGACTAGCATATAATTCTGCCTTTTGGACAGAATTATAAGTGTTTCTTTTAACCTTGCTTAAATCTTTAATTTGTAATGTGCCTTTCCTGATTTATTTGCATCAGTATAGAATACAAGCTCCAGTTATTGGTGTGTCATATACAATGTGGGGAAGAATTCTAGTAGTTATCTTTATAAGGTTAATTTGGTCAGTTTTGGGATAATTGCTATTAATCTATCCTAAAAAATAGCAGAAGCTCTTTGCCAGGGTTCATTGTCTTCCCATAATTTTATCATTAGTAAAAGATGCTACAGTTTATAGGAATAGACCACTAAGTCTATTTCCGCTAGTTGATAAAGTCTCAATATTCCTTTTATAATTAATTCAGAGACCTTTTCCATATAAGTTTTTAATTTTTACTTGATTTATGTGTAAAAAAAGATCCATTCTAAGATGACATCTTCTCTTTGCATTAAAATTTCTGTAGGGGAAATTCTACAAGACAATATGACTAAAATGCGATTAAGATTTGGATTTAACCTATCCATATGTGCCTCCTGTAATTTCTCTTTAATGACAGTTAATTCTTTCTCAGCTTCAGCTGTTAATTCCCTGGGACTATTTTAGTCTTTGTCACCATCCAAGATTTTGTTTAAATGAATGAATAGATCAGGTGTTAACCCATCAACCAGTCGTAGAATCTTTGAAAGTCATTAAGGGTCTGCAGTCAGTCTCTCCTAGTCTGTGCCTTTTGTGCTCTAATTTTCTGTAAACCTATTTTAAAACCTAGGTAATTGATAGAGTCTCCTCTTTGTATTTTTCCAGGAGCAATTTGTACTCCCCATTTAGTCGTAACTTTCTTTACTTCTTCAAACATTCTTTCTAAAGTATCTACATTTGAATCATATAGCAAAATGTCATCCATGTAATGCTAAATTACAGGTTTAGGAAATTGTTTACATATTATTTTTCAATGGCTGACTTACAAAGTATTGGCACAGGGTGGGGATATTGAGGATTCCTTGTGGGGGGGGCAGTCTATTGTTATCTCCTAGTAGGCTGATAATTATTATAAGTAGCACTGTGAATGCAAATTTTTCTCTGTTCTTTTCTTGTAAAGATATAGTGAAGAAACAATCTTTTAAATAAATAACTGTAAGAAGCCATTTTTTTGGTAATAGAGAAGGCAGAGAAATTCCAGATTTTAGAGGGCTTATAGATTGAATTACCTTTTTGACAGCTCTTAGATCTGTCACTATTCTCCATTTCTCAGATTTCTTTTTAACAATAAATAAAGTAGAATTCCAAGGGCTATTTTTCTTCAACATGGTGAGAATCTAGTTGCTTCTGTATCAGCTTTTCTCAAGCCTGCACTTTGTCTTTTGTTAACGGCCACTGTTGAACTAATATTGGTTTCTCAGTTAACCATTTTAAAGGTAAGACTATTGGTACCTCTAAAGGTTTGCTAGTTGCTTTGTTTTCTTGTGTAGCCAGAATGGCTTTGTATATAGTATCTTATAAGATCCTTCCCAGAAACAAGCATTTTTGGGGACTGCAGGAATGTTAATTTGGGTATTCTATTGCTGCAGCAGGTCATTACCCCATAAATTCACTATGATATTAACCACATATGCCCTCTGCCTTCTTTTCTGTCCTTCTGACCCTATGCATTCAAGCCATCTCATGCTTTGTCTCACTTGAGATAGGGTTCCAATTCCTAGGACTTGAATCTCTGTCTCTTGAGGAGGCCAGTTCACATGCCAAGATTCTGAAATAATGATACTCATGTCTGCACCTGTGTCTAGTCATCCCTCAATTACAACATTATTTATATGCACTCTTAGCTTTGGACTTTGACATTTATAGAAGTCAGCCAAAGTAAATGCTTCCTATTTCCTATTGGATTTTTTTATTCATCCTCCATGTTTATTCCATCATCCAGAACAGTATAGTTTTATTTTTTTACAGCTGGCAATGGATTTTTTTTTAAATTTTCCTGATGAGACATTTCCTCCACAGTGACTGGGAATGACTGGACCACGTTTGACTTGGGGGTCTGTGAGATGTCCCCCAAGGAATTTCCCAATGATATTGAGTTGCCCTGTCTGTTTGTTGTTTATCTGCATTCACTGGCCCAATTTTGGCCTTTGCCACACCTCCTACATAATCCAGAATCTTGATACCTTCTATTTTTGCCATTCTCAGAGGACACATCATTCCTAGGAATCCCATGTCTACAGTCCTTTCTCAGATGTCCTATTATGCCACAGTTAAAACATTCAACATTTTGGTGTCTCCTCACATCTTTGGAAATTACTTCTCCTACCCAAACTTCAGTGTTATACTCAAAAGTCTCAATGTTCATTGTATGGAGGATCCATTCATTTATTGGCACTGATCTAACCTTTAAAGTCCCAAGTATCTTTTTGCATTTTAAGTTAGCTTTTTCAAAAGCCAGATAGTCTATAAGTACTTGTCTAACTTCTGGGTCTGCTACTCCTATTTGTACAGCCTTAGTTAATTTTTGTAAAAAGTCACTAACGTGTTCTCTCCAGTCCTATTTAACCCTGGTATAATATTCAATTATTTTCCTAGATCTTGAATTCTGTCCCAAGCATTTAATGTTGCTGTGTGACATAGGGACAAGGTGTTTTTATCATAAAGGGCTTGATCCTTTGGTCAAAATAAGTTCCCTCTCCGAAAATTTGATCTTCAGAAGTATCAAGCTCTTTTGCTTTTCCCTGTTGTTCTCATTTTTTTTTTTGCTTCTTATCACAAATAGTGCTTCCATTGTAGTTATGGCCCATCTGCCAGGACTGCTGAAACCAAATGAAGCCAATTGTGTGAAGCCTTATTGCTGGAAGCCCATGTCTTTACCATCTCCCTAACAAATGGTGAATGCAAGTCATAAGATATTACTGCTTGCTTAATTTCTTTTGGATCATTCATACCTACAGGTATCCATCTACATTCTTTGGATCCTTTTGGGCTTTTAGAACTTTATGTTTTTTCAGAGGTTATTTTGGGGTAGGAAGCTAAAACCCTGGATAAGCCATCGCTGAGTCTGACATGTACTGGTGATGTTAAACCCTGTCCTTTTAACTTCTCTCCCTTATCATTAGTTCTTTTAATTTCCTCAATCATTTCAAATATTTTTACTACTGTTTTTCTGTAAAACTTGAATCTCATGGCCTCTAGATATTTCTAGTGATCTCATTGATGCACCAAGACTCTGGTCCTCATTCTGCACATGTAATTCCAACATACGAAATTTTTCCTTTAAAGATAACATCTCATCCTTGGACAATATCTGGATAGTGTGCAGATTGTCTTCCTGGAAATATATTCTATCTACTAACCTATCACATTTTTTTAACAGATTTTGATTGTCAAATTAAACAGTATGAATTCTTTCAGATAATTTCTTCATACCCTTTAACATGGATTGAATTTTGTCTGTAAAATTAATGTTATCCTTTTCAATGATATTAATTTTTTCAGTTAACTTTGATTTTTGATAGTATTAATCCTGTCAGCTACCTGTTCATTATTAGTATGTAAAGACTGTATCATTTCTAAAAGTGCCTGATTCTTGGTTCTGTTATCAAACCACTTTTAATGATATAATATGAAAAAGAAAAGTAAGTCCCCATATCCAATAAGTGGATGTATCAGAAAAACCATAAACCATTCATAGTATAAGCAAAAGGTTATTAAATTTATGGATGGTAATATTGTCTGCAATTGTATAACTTTCAAGTTTATTGATCTAGTTATTAATCAAATAGTTACTTTTGTTATGAGATTTTGGTAAATTGTTGTAGGTGTAATATTTTTTATTGGCCAGCAACTGTCACAGTTGCAGCCACGTAGTGGTGAGATGCAATCAGTGGCACGAACAGTCCTGAGATGCTTTGGTTCTGCACATTGGTGCCTGGTTAAATATGCTTTGCTTTGCCTGACAAATATGCTTTGCTCTTAATTTACTTAAGAGGAATTAATCAATTCCGTACATGGAGAGTTTTTTGGATCAAGGAACCCAGAGTTCATGAGCAGGGAACATAATAGGGAAGCTGTGCAAGCGCTGCAGAGTTGCCATGTGCAGGAGTGCAGCAGGAAAGACGGGGTGTGGAAGCATTCCTGAGCCTTGGAAATTTCCAAGTTGCTGCACTTAACTCCGCTATGGTAAGCTTTTTACAACAAACTGCTTAGTGGGTAAATTCAAGACAGGTGAGTAGGGGTGGGAGACTTTCTGGGCTGTGGACCTTTTGGGCCTTTTGGACCAGTCCACTTGGTAGTCACATTGGGTACAAGATGATGATGAAAGTTACAAAATAATCCCACACTAGCTCAGAATTGAGTATAATCAAAGGTTATTTATTTAGGGGCAGATTCACAGATCACAGTCCTCTGCACGAATAGGCAACAGGATCCAACTCCAGTAGCTAGAAGAGAGAATAAGCTCACACTTTACATTAGCATTTATAGTATAAGAGGCAACACCAATGTGGTCTGGTATCTTAAAGGCTATTGGCTCAAGGGGTTCCTATAGCAAGATAGGGCTTAAGATCTGTCTACTTAAAAACTCTGAGAAGTAGAGCAAAGAAGTGATTTTTCAAATTTGAGAGATTGAATGAACTATGTCAAATATTATGATTTACCTTAATAAAATTACAATTTATAATAAAATATTAAAGTATAAAAAAGATCAAAAGGTATGCAAACTCTGGTGGGATTTTGTACTAGGAAATAAGGGGAAAGAAAAGTATGGGAGTAATTTTTTTCAGGTGTTTAATTTACTTTCTGTATTGTTTTTTGGAGATCTTATTCTTTCATGTGATCAGGCCACATCAAGCCACATGCTGTTTTAATATGATGAAAAGTAAAAATATTTAAATGAAGTCATCACTACAAAAAAGATAGTTTTCAGATCTTAATTGGCTTTATGATTCTAGAATCAGCTGGTTGTCTGAGCCAAAATAGTTCAGAATTCAGTGGCTTACTACTTAGGATGGCTATTTTTATCACTATAGAAGAGTAAGTGGGCACACAAAATACAAGTGAAACAGAGACAACTTCATTGGTTACACAGTTCACATCTGTCTTATTTGATCATAAAAGGAACTTAGCTTGTGATTTGCTAAGACCTAGACCTTTGTTTCAAAAGTGTATATTAATAATATGAATAATATTAATCTGAATAATAAGCAAAGTTTTGTCTCAACTTAAAATATATACAGAGGCAGCTTTTGGTTTATCATATTGATCTATTCTTGTCAAAGAGGTTGAAAGGATAATTTTTCATTACTGTGTTTTAGCTCTATTCAAATGAGTCCTTACTAATCTATGAAATTCTTTTTTTTTGTTACAAGGCAGAAAGTCATCCAGAAATTTTTTCAAAATTCAATTTCAATTTTTAAAAACATTTCTAATAATATTTTTGAATGTCTATGAATTTTTAAAAATTGAGCTTTATGATAAAATCCTTGTAAAAATCATTTATATAATATTTTTAATAATATCTTTAAAAACTATTGCTGGTGATAAGTAAGGAAGGAATAATGTCACTATTCCAGAACCTTGTTTTTTGTTTTATATCTATTTTTTATGTAGGAATTTTTACCATGAATTATATAAAAAATGAATTTAAAGTGGTAAAAAAATTATAAATTTCTTGTATGACAATTTGGGGTTTGAAACTTTAAACTTTTTGGCTCAGTACTCAAATCTGAAAACTGACTCACTCTATTGGCATAGGATTTATTACTTTTCCTGGAACTACTAACCCATGAGCTGGAGTAGCCGGCCCTGTGGTGTCTGTAGGTGTGATCTCTACTATTTCCCATTATAGGGAAGTGTGCCCTTGTCTTTAGAATTGATTCTAGGTTCTCATTTTTTTTCCTGAGTATATGATTACATGGCTGAATTTCTTCTGTTTATATAAACATGCTTTCTTCATTTTGTAGTATTTTATAGACATTTTCTCAAATCAGTAAGTTCCTATGAACATAAATTTTAATATCTATGAATATATTAAATAATGTTTCCATTGAAAATTTAAGCTGTTTTTTGATACAATAAATGATGCCTTGATGAATATTTTTGTCAACATTTCTGAATATTCTTTCAAAACAAATATCTAAATGTGGAATTTAAAGTTAAGGAATGCCAGACTTATAAAAGTCCATAAGTTTGCTAAGCTTCTTATTATAAATGCTATTAATTTTAGTTTATAATGAAATATACCAATGTAGAATTTCAAATGATGGTTCTAAATGTAAACCCTTTGTCTCCTGACATTGTAAAATCTTTGTCAGTAACTTAGCTATTAGAAATGGAAAAGGGTATAAATGCATGATGAAACAATGTGAAAACTTTTCTTTTGATACCAATGGATAAGAAATATACCAGAAAAACATAAGTGAAACTGTCCAATGTATTGTTCTTAATCAGTCAAAAAATTTCAATTATGTAGCATGTCCTAAATATGAGAATGCATCCTTAGTGACCGTGCTGGAGTACAAGCAAATTTCTAAAAGACGCACAAGTCTAAGTGTTTCAAAGTATAAGGAGAATGTGATACTTGACCCCTGCATTTAAAGCACATTATAGCTCCTAATTCAAGCCCCGACAGCTGTCAATATGGAGATTTATATTTCAGTCACCTGTTATTGTTAGAATGCCAAGGTTCAACATGCTGTTGACACTTACTGATTTCATGAATTAGTGTAGGTCACTTTTCTTCATAAGCCATGTCTATAAAAGGAATATGCAGAGTTGGCATAGTGACAGGGTGGAAATGAAGTATGCCAAGAATTCACCATTGTGGGGAGAGCAGTGCAGTTCCACATACTTGCTGCATGTGGATGCTGAACACCACCAGCAGTGGCTAGTCTCATTAGAAACTGTCTTTATGTGTTGAACACACATTTGTCTCATTGCAAACTGAGAACAGCTTAACAAATCATTTCATGTTGAAACTACTATTTGGGCTATCCTGTTTTCAAATAAAACACATTATTAACTATAATTGTAGCGTACTGCTTAAATACTTGCATTATATTTTATTGGGAAAATCTGCTCTAGAACATAATGGAGGCTTATTAAATATGTCAGAAATGAAATGAAAGTAAATTGTTTCTTACAGTGTAGAATTGGGGAATTTTCTTTTATGCTAGGGGCTTTTGACACTTGGCAGAGATTTTTTATCGAGATGTGTTAAAAAAAAAAAACTAAGTGAGAACTAGGCGTAAAATTATACTGTTCACCAGAGGAGGGGTGAGAGTTTATTAATAGTATCTCCTCCCTCCCTCCTTGCCCAATGTGTATCCCTGGTGAGTTATTTTTGTTGGCCACATTAAGAAGCTGACATTTGATTCATTCTCTGTGTGTTCTGCCTTAGTCATTTGAAACAGAATGGACAGCGAGCAAAAGGTCAAAGCTGTTGTTGCTGGTTGCATATATTCAGGGCCACAACTGACAACAGAGCCTTAGGAAAATCATAATATTAAATATGGCAAAATGTTTGGTCAAGATCCGGACTCAACGAAGCCTCCACTTGCACATGATGAACCACTGCAGCAGTAATGTGTTTGTCCGTCTGCTAAAACATGGCTCCAAGGTCATACCTCGAAATGCTGGTACGTGCTTCACCCTGCCCTGGGCTGTCATTCCTATGCCTAGATAAGTGGGATTACTTCCAGATACATGCTCACCACTGGTGAGCCAGAGAGAAGCAAAGAATGCATGTGGCGTACAGTTTTATTTATTTATTTTTATAAGAAGAGAAGAGAGACAGGGAGAAAATGGGAAGGAAGAAACTAATGAAGGGTACTGAGGACTGTAAACAAGTAAGTGAGAAGGGAAATAGGAAGACAAGCTCTCTTGTCCAACAAAATAATAGAAATTACCTTCTTTATTCAAAAGATACAAGAGAATATCCTGCTGTGCATTCTTGTAGCTTGCCTATTAGTAAGAGATGATGCTTATAACGCATAATAAGTAATCAAAAAACTTCTCTGCCTCTCATTATGACAGTTCTGACTATGAGACAGACCCTCTTTTTAAACTTCAAATCAGAATTTTATCAGAATAAGATACCAGGCCCTCTTTTGGCCCCTGTAAGCTCACATACAGAGAGAAACATGCATGTGTATATGAGTTAAATTAAAACTAAATGTATAAAATAAAAAGCAACAAAATAACCACCATCAGACTGGTGTTATGCCAATTTTTTTTCTCGATAATAATCATGTTTTATGCTATCATGATCTTAGAAATTAAAACAGAAACTGAAATAGAAATTTAAAGTCAGATCATCAGCCACAATCCTGCTGTAATTATATGTTCTTATGTTTCTGTGTGTTTTTCAGCAAATGGTTACAGTAAAATTTATTTGGAGGGTTAGTTGGAATAGCCATAGCTTACTAAGATTTATAAAATTGCCTTCTTAGTTGAGATTAACTGTATTTTTGTGATGATATAAGTAACATTTGATGTGTTCCTGTTCTAAAATCAATAAACTTATTGCTTTGTTTTGTTTGAGGAAGGCTTGCATGACTAGGCTGGCCTGTAACTTACTGTATGGCACAAAAGTTGCTGGGAACTCATAATCTTCCTTTAACCTTCTGAATTCTGTGATTTATAGATACAAGCATTATGTCCATCTTACTTTCAAAAGCACAAATATAAACAATATTTTCTTGTGTATTAATATTCTCAGTAACAAGTTCAGGAATATTGGAAATGCACATAAGGTATACTTTATGAATAGAATTGTTCTAGGTGTAGTATTTTATAAGGCATTTTTAAACTTATTATTACCAAAAGAATTTCCATATTAATATATATTAATATGAATCTTTTCAAAAATGACAAAATAATATAGAAAAATTATATAATGTAGAGAAATAATAATTCACTACTTAACCACAAAATTATCAATGGAAGTTAGCATTTCTTCATTTTTGGTCATAATATTTACAAAAATAATTTAGAAACAGGTATTTTCTATCATTCTTAAAAGTATATTTGTTAGACTATAGAATACAAATTTGATGAAAATTATCCAATTGTCTTTAAAAGACACTAACAAAAATATGAGAATGTATGATCCTAACATGACTACTAAATCCCTTATAATTGTTTCCTTGGCATTTGGAAAATAAAATGCCTGGGGGTGTAGGTCAGTGGTAGATTCATGCCTTACACACTAGTCTCTAGTTTCAATAACCTAGGGTCAAAAAAGAAGCTCCTTTTTTTGTTGTTTATCTAGAAACATAATAAGTTCATCCACTTCCTGTAGTCATCCTTTACCAGAGTGATATACTTTTCTAGATGACACAACAGTATTGCCTAGAACCCAGAGTTTGTACTAGGCCTCTTTCTGTGTGTTGTATATGTTATAAATCTGGCCAGGTCCGTATCAGTGCGGCATCATACAAAACACTTCCACTGACCTAAAATCCTCTTTGCTACTCTTACTAATTACTTTTTTTTCTCAACTAGTGGCAGTCACTTAAAAATATCCATCTTCTTTTCTAGACTGTAACATTATAGGAACAACACAGGGTGCAGCCTTTTCAGATTCTTCTCTTTTAGTCATAAGCATCTAAGATTTACCCAGGACATCGTTTAACACTAAATTATATAAGTTATTTGATATATATTTAAAATTTTAAATTTTTGGTTTTAAATATTCCTGTAATCTTTTCCCTTCTGTTGTTTATAAAAAATTGTAATTAGTTTTTAAGATTGTGATGAATTCTAGATTAAAAGGAGAACTGAATTTTTGAACCATTTAGGCCTCTTATTGAAAAATGGCATCATGGCCACTCATCTATTGATATGCTCAGTTACATTTTAACATTGTTCTCATTTTATACATTTCTTATTATGAATTTTACTGAGTATTGCAAATTTAGGGATCTTTAACGATATTGTCAATTATTATCTTTTTAAATAGTTTTGACTGATAGGCCATGAGTCACACTGCCTTTAAAATACTGATCTTGCTTTTGAAATCTTTGCTGAACTCTCATGAATTCCCTGTTTATTTTGTTTTGTGTACACAATCTTACCCTAGGAAATAGAGGAAATATAAGAGATACTTCATACTTTTATATTTCTCATTCTGCTAGAGTGAGTCTGATGAACAGTGAGAATTTGGCATGTTTCACACTTGTGAGAAATCTTTTAATGCTTTGCCATTTTATACCTTCACCATCATACACAGTCATTTCTATAGTAGAAATCTCAAGACCTCACCTTTTATAATATAGAAAAGAGACCACTCATTGGTTCCTGGCTGCTCTCCGCTTGATCGTCTCTGCTGCCCAGAACCAAAATAATCACACAGAAACTGTATTAATCAAATCACTGCTTGGCCCAATAGTTCTGGCTTCTTATTGGCTAACTCTTACATATTAGTTACATAACCCATTTCTAGTAATCTGTATATTGCCTTGTGGCTGTGGCTTACCAGGTAAAGTTCTGTCTGGCTCCAGAGTGGCTACATGGCTTCTCCCTGACTCTGCTCTTTTTTCTCCCATCAATCACTTTAGTTTTCCACACCTAACTAAGTTTTTCCCTGCTATAGGTCCAAAGCAGTTTTTTATTCATAAATGGTAATCACAGCATACAGAGGGAAATCCCACATCATTATAATGTAAAGATTTAATGAAAAGGGGGCCAAAATAAAACCACCGCAATGGTTATAATGATAAACAGATCTACATAGTTAAATGATAGCTGTGAAGCTATGTTGTGACCAGGAGCAATTAACAGAGAATCATAATTGACTCTAAATTAAGTAATAAAAGGTAAAATTTTAAACATAAGAGAAGTCCAGAAGCAACTGTTGAAAAACGTTTCATTTTATGTCCATTTACAACTTTTCCAGTTGGCAGGCTTTTTACATCAAAACAGTGACCTTTGCTGGGATTTTTGCTTTCTCCTTCACTTCCAACATTGCCAAAAGGGTCTTTGTTGGTTAGGTTTATATCAACTTGATACAAGCTAAAGTCAGTTGAGAAGTAGTACGCTCAGTTTAGTTAGTGCTGCCATACAAAAGACCTATAGTAAAATCTATGGCTAATTAATTTGGTTAATTAATTATTGATAATGGTTCATGTGGGATGGTCAAGCCTACTATTGGCAGTGAAGCCCTGGACCAATGGTTCTGTATAAAAAGGAAACTGAGCAAGTTCAGAGAAACAACTCAGCAAGCAACACTCATCTACGGCATGTGTCTTCAGATTCCTACCTTGTGTTCCTACCCTGAGGTCTTTTTAGTTATAGACTATAACAGAGAGTTGTAAGATGAAATAAATCCTTTCCTCAGGTCAGTAGAAACCTAAGTGAGATATAGGTTGTTTTCAGAGAGAAGAATATTACTCCGAAAGACCTGAACATGTGTTGTGTGTGTTGGGGGGGGGGTATAAAAGGAGTATGGAACTTTGAGCTAAAAAAGCCACAGAAGGCCTTGAGATTGATGGACTATTTGGAAACTTGGAAGATAAGGCCACAAGCAGTACAAATGATGGAGGCCATGCTTATGAAACATCAGAGAGAAACAAATACTATAACCATTTATGTGATATTTTGAGTTAAGAGTCTATGGTCCTGGTCAGCTGGAGTTGAAGAATTAGTTGTCATTAACAAGAGATGAGAAAATCCATAGTGAAATCTTTGCTTTGCTAGTATAGGCAATATTGGTTAAATAGGGGTAAAGAATGAGATGTTATTAAGAAGACACCAGCATTAAGGTAAAATCTTCTAGGAAGTATTTTTAGATTTAGCAAACAGAAATTGTTCTCAATAGGGATCAAGCCTGTATCCTATGACAGGAGCCAAATTTGGTAATATGTATGAGTTTCCCAGGTATTACTAACTTTGAAGACACTAAGAGACCATTCATGGGGAGCAGCAGAGGCTTGGCACTGTGAGAAACAGGGAGAGACTATTTGTGATGGTCCAACCTCAGCTGCAGAGCAGATCTCAGGCTTAAAGATCCTGGAAAGAAATTGAGGTTTGACACCATATAGCAGGGTCAGAATCCCTGAAGAGAGGTCAGGAGAGTCCATTGGTGAGTGTGCAGCCTCAGTTGCAGGGGAGACCACAGCATGCTGGTGATATAAATACCATGGATGACCACAAAAGACAGCAGCAGATGCGGAGTGAAGCTGGCCCGAGCCTATTAGTCATGCACCTGTGTTGTTTGCAGCAGAGCCAGACAAGAGGAGCAGTCCAGGCCCTTTGGAGACTAGAGGATCATAAGTCACAGCCATCTGACACTGAGCTTCGCACTGCTGGAATTTTGTTTTGTTTTGTTTTGTTTTGTTTTGACTATAACTGTGTTCTGCCCTTCCCTCTCAGAGTGGGAAAGTACTTAACTTGCTCTCCCAAAGTACCAGGAGCCAACAAACTTATAGTTAAGCGACTTTGGAATATTAGAACGATTTTAGATTTTTTTATTGAGACTGAACTTTTAAGGAGACCTTGAATTTTTAAAGACCGCACTTTTAAAAAGGAAAGTCTATGAATTAATAGTGATGTGTTTGCATGTCAGTTTGACAAAGGGTCAATTGCATTAGTTCTATGCAAACTTGACACAAACTTGAATCATTTCAAAAGAGAGACTCAATTTAGAAAACACCTCCATAAGACTGGCTTACAGGAGCTGGAAAAACGGCTTGTTGGTTAAGAGAACTGGCTGTTCTTCCAGAGTACTCTGGTTCAATTCTCAGCACTCACACTCTTCAACATCTGTAACTTGTTTCAGGGGATCCAAGAACATCTTCTGGCCTCTGTAAGCCATAGGCATGCATGGGACACAGACATATATGTAGGCAAAACACCCATATTCATGAAATATATTTTTAAGATTGGCCTATAGGTAAGTCTATTGCTTTTTTTTTTGATTAATGATAGATGTGGGAGGGTCTAGCCAATTGTAGGTGGTGTCATCCCTGAGCTGAGATTATGAGCTGTATAAGTATGCAGGTTGAACAAGCAATGAGGAATAAGTCAGTAAGTGACACCCTTCTACAACTTCTTTAGTTACTGCCTTGAGTTCCTGCTCTGACTTCCCATAGTGGTATAATGTGACATCTTAAACAGTTACTATTACCACTGCTGTACATGCCTTTCCTCCCATAGTTCTTTGTGTCTCCCACCATAATGTTTTCTCTTTCTGTAATTTTTCAAACGTTTGTTATTTCAGTGAAAAACTACATTAGGTGACCTTTGGTGTCTGACTTCTTTCACTGAGCATATAGTTCTGATATTTTTCTGTGCTGTGCTGTTGATCAGCACTTCACCTTCTTATAAGTCAGATGATATATTGTTAAATAGACAGACCATACTTTTTTTTATACAGGCATCCACTGAAAAACATCTGGGGAATTTTTACTTTTTTAACAATTATATTAATTTCTGTGAACATTTGTCTATGAAAAATTTTGGAGTACTTATTTAAAGGTTTTTTTTGATTTTTTGAGAATGCACTTATGAGGGAAATTATTGGGTCATATGATAGATAATTATAGATTTGACTTTTTGAGAAACCACCAAAATATTGTTCATAGTGACTGAACATATTACATTCCTTCTTGCAATATACGAAGTTAAAATTTCTCCACATTCTCACCAACAATTACATATTTTTTTAAAAAACTACTGAGTAGCCCTGAGGTTCTATAATATTATAGTTTTGATTTGTAGTTACCTAATGATTTATGAAGCTAATACATTTCTTGAGGCTTAGTAATCATTAGTATATGGGCTATTTTAATTTCTTAAGATTATAGTATGATTATATCATTTCCCCCTTCTATTTTCCCCCTCCAAATTGTCCCACTTACCCCTTTGATCTCTTCAAAATTCATGGTCACTTTTTCTTTGTTGATATGTCTCTCTCTCTCTCTCTCTCTCTGTGTGTGTGTGTGTGTGTGTGTGTGTGTATTTGTGTGTTCTGCTACTCAGACTGTAAAATGTTACTTTAATGTTTTCAGGGATTATTTTAATAGTTCTTTTTATTAAGACTGGGTGCTGCTTTTACCTCAGATCTACCAAAAATTATCTATTGACTTTTGAAAAATAAAAGCAAAAAACCCTCTCTCCTACATGCCTTGATGACAAAGAAATTGTAAACTATTTACCAGTTTGTTTGGTAGTTAGATGCTTGTCTGTCCTAGAGAGAATACTTTTGATTTTTTGCTTAGTTCTCATTGAGAACCTAAGGCTCAATAAGGAGATCCAGCCTCTAAGACAGAATGAAGGTAGCTGCATTATCCATGTGTTGAGAAACACATTTTTCTCAATAAAAAAAATTGAAGGACATATCCTTGACCAAGAGGTTTGCAGTTTGGATATACATCTAAAAGAAATAGACTGAAGTATGATGGAAGTAAACTTTATATGTAAAAGTAGCTCCTGGAACATTTTTTTTTTACAACCAGACTAAGAACAACTAATTTTCCATGTTAATGAAACACAAGTTTCCACATGAAAATGTTTAAATGATGAATGAAAGTAGCATGGTAACTTTGTGAACATAGTGTTCACAATTAAATATTCTTCACAAAAAATGTCTTGGTATACAAGTATTTCAGATTTCAGAGTGTTTCCCCAAATTTGGAAATAAATTCTTTGAGTTTACTAACTAAATGTCTTTAAACTGAAAACTTAAGATAAAAATTTCTCTGAAATCCAAAATCTTCTAAGGACTGAAATTTCTGAACATTTTTATACTAAACTACTTTGGATGTCAGAGTCTTTCAGATCTTGGGTTCATGAATCAGATTCATGTCTATATTCAATCAGTCTATATTCAATATCCATGTTGTGCGACATTCATCCCATGAAGATCTAATATAAGGATGCCACCTAAGCTCAACTTGGTTAACCAATGAATTTAATGGCATGATTTACAGGAATATGGGTCAGGGGTTACTTATAGGAATAAAATTTACTCAAAGACAGCTGCACCATTAAAAGCCCATCCCAATACTGGTAAAAACTGATAAAATCTGGAGAATAGAAGCCCACTGCATGGCTTGTAGATAGCTTGACAGGTTAGAATGTCTCTTCCAGGTATCCCAGTCAGTCTGATCCTTTTCCAGGCAGTTTAACTGGTCCTTCTCTTTCAGTGAACTCAGTTGTTCTGAGAGTTTTCTCAGCACAACTTGTCTTTACTTTTCTTTACTTGTCTAGGAGCTTCTTTCAACTGTCTTCAGTCATATATAATCTTGGGGAAGGAGAGACCTCAGTTTCAGAGACTTTCTGAAGGTTTAGAATTGTTTAGTTACTGAGTCATACTGAGTACCCTTTAGACCAGCAGTTCTCAACCTGTGGGTTGTGACCCCAAGGAGTTGCATATCAGATATTTACATTACCACTCACAGCAGTGGCAAAATTACAGTTATGAATTAGCAACAGAATAACTTTATGATTGAGAGTCACCACCATAAGTGGAACTATACTAAAAGGTCATGGCATTATGAAGGTTGAGAATGACTTCTTTGGACCATTCTGAGTCTTAAGAAGCTGCTGTCCAAGGTATAATGTTTTAACTTTGAGAAAATTTCAATACAAATCCATAAAGCTATTGCAAAATTGTAATAGAATGAAGACTAGAAAATATGACTCAGAAGTATAATGTGATTATTAGTGAACAGTAGAATCTATAATTTTACTCTAGTGTTCTCTTAAAAATCATGCTATAGTATTGAATACTGCAATATTTCACTCATAATTTTAATGTATATCTGAATTATGCCAACATTATTTTTAAAAACCTGTCTATAGTTGGAGGTCACAGACCAGGCTCAAAATCTTAAAGGTACTTGCAACTTTTGATTACTGTTTTTTTTTTTAGGTTCATCTTGTTGAGCCAAAAACTTATAGAATAATGTCTGTTGTTAAACCAATTTTGTATAAAGTGAACATTCCACATAACAGTTGCATGTATACTTTGAGCTCTGTATGTTTCTATATTCATTATTTTGTGAATTAAGAATGTCTGAAATATAAAATTTATAAAATAATGTTTCTTTCCAGGTGCTCCACTACCTAAAGTGGATGTTTCTGAACCCTTGATTGCCAACTCAGAAGAGAATGGAACTCAGTGGGCAGATCCTCTGAGTGAAGAGGAAGACAGATTAGAAGAAGACCCTTTGACCATCTCTGAACTAGCATACAATCCCAGTGCCAGGCTGTTCCATACGCCAGTGGATGACGATGAAATCGATGTGCTCTTTGACTGTTCATCTAGGCTCAAGTTAGGAAGAGAAGATACAGATTCCTTTGAGGATCTGGAAGCAGATGAAAATGCCTTTTTGACGGCTGAAGAGGAGGAGCTGAAGGAAACTCGTAAGGCTATGTCATGGAGTTACTCCATCCTGACCGGCCGTATATGGGCCAACCCTATAGTCAAGTGTTGCACCAGGCTCCTTGTGGTGGGCCTGGGACTGCTGCTGTTTGTATTTCCCCTGCTCCTCCTCCTTTTGGAGTCAGGTATTGATCTCTCTTTCTTATGCAAAAAACAGAATTTGAGCAGTTTCACTATGAATACTACTGTCCCCTGAAGGAGTGGTGTCTCGGAATGCCAACATCTTTGGATACTTATTGAGACTCCCTGATAAGAATGAAGGTTATATTAAATATTAATATTATTTATTTTCAGCAGATTCCATGTTCCACATGGTCATGGGTTTGTATGTCAAACCTTTAAGTTGGCTTTCTGTACTTCTATATCCTTAATATCAGTTTAAATCAAATAAGGTTATTTTGTTTATATGTCAGAAAGGTAGCCATTAAGAAACCAAATACGCCTGGTGGTGGTGGCGCACCCCTTTAATCCCAGCACTTGGGAGGCAGAGGCAGGGGGATCTCTGTGAGTTCGAGGCCAGCCTGGTCTAGAAGAGCTAGTTCCAGGACAGGAACCAAAAAGCTACAGAGAAACCTTCTCTCGAAAATAAAGAAAAACAAAACAAAAAAAAAAACCCAAACAAAAACAAAGAAACCAAATATATCTATTTTTATTGTAGTATAGACATTATTCTTATCCTACATCAGAGCAAATTAACTTTTTCTGTTTCTTTGTCATTGTTAGCATTATGAAATCCAATGTTAACAATTAAAGTTTTAGTCAAAGTCTAAGGGAATAATATTCATTATAATCCTTAGAGAAAACAACATTCTCTAAAAAATGTTTATACAGATCAATTGACACTAGATTTTTCTTTCAGTTTTTGAAAAGTAGTCTTGTATTAAAAGAATTTTGGTAATCATTTTTTTTTGTGAAAGAGGTTCCATTGAATAATTTAAGTATATACATTGTAAAACTAGTGCACAAAGATGTATAAGAATTTTTTTTTACATTATGGTACCAATTTTATAAAATATAAATTTGGCTAAACAATCCTATACTTTGAAACTATCTGTATATGATATAGAAAATTAGTAGAAACAAGTTATAAGCTGTTCAAACAGATGCTAGAATTGGAGATCTAGACAGAAAACATTCATTTGGCATGTGAGGCCATCTTTTGACATTGAGACATGATAATCTAACAGTTTAATTTGTGTTTTGTCCATGGACTTAACCTGGATAAGCAAAACATTTTGAAACTAAAGTGAAATTTGAAAAGAAAGAAATACATCAAAGATATACTAGTTAATTGCTTGTTGTTCACTAACTGGAATGAAGGAAGATGGACTGGACAGATGAAAAGCACCAATGAAGATCTCTGATGACACTTGTGGACAGATGGCCTCTGATGTGTGATAGTGATATAAGACATTCAGTAATGTAAGGAGTGGTTCTTCTGCTTTTCACGTCCATAACAGCATAGATCAGTGATTCTAAGTGACAGCAGAAAAACTTCAAAGTAAAATATTTTTGATCCTTTGCAACATCATTGTGATTCTTTGAAAACAACCCTAAAAACTGTATATGCATGTTAGTGTGTTGGTGGATGTGTGTGTGTATCCATGAGTGTATATATTTGCATATATGTCAGTGTTTTTATTTGTGTATCTCTATGTGTATGTCTGTAAGTGTATGTGTTTGAATATATTACAGTGTGTACGTGTATGTACATCTGTACATATGTGTATCTGTGTGTTTGTGTGCCTGTATGCATATCCATGCATTTCTATATGTGTATTTGTGTGTACAGATATGTATGTATGTGGGCTTGAACAAATGTATATATGTGTGTCTGTGTATATCTCTTTATAAATGTGTGTGTACATGCGGGTATGTAAACCCCTTATGTGTATAGCCTGTGTCTGGTGGTTATGTGTATATGTCTAAATTCTCTGTGTATATGTATGTTTGTTTGTGTATGTGTGTCTATGTATATGAGTTTGTGTGCATATCTGTGTGGGTGGGTGATGCAAAGACAGAACAGGATATAGTGGGGGAAAGAAAAACAATAGGCATCTTGATTTTCATGATGGGCAATATATGCCTATCTTGCTGGGTGTAACATCTTATCTTATTCATAATTCATATCTTATGAATTCATAATTTATAATCTATTAGAAAGAGTGAATGTACCATAAGATGACATACAAATTCAGCTTAGGTAAAGAAGATGAGTGAGGGGAGAAATCTTGTAGTACCTTCCTTGTGTCATTAAATTCATGAAAGAAAGGACCTTGTATTTTCTGTTAAGAGAGTTTTCCACCACTGTCAAAGAAAAGAAAGAAAATGGTACAAATTTACAGCAGAGAATGTAGGATTTCCATCTATATTAAAACATTCAATTGCCTTCGGTTATAATAATATATAATATCTCCCTAAGTCTAATTAAATTTTAACACTACCACCAACTGATTTCACAGTGAGCCTTCTAATCTGCCTAGTTCAGTACTGGGTACCTTTGAGTTGTGCAGTGCACTTGATATTATATCTGTAGGCTTTTACCTTTGGTAGAACCTGTGAAAATTTCACTTTGGAAGTTTGTAAGTAGAAATTTTTTCTAGGGACATTTTAATGTTTTCGTTTTTCTCTCATATGATGGAGTAATTTTGTTGTCATAAACATATGGGTTCTCTAGTAGTCTACTCAAAATTATCCCTCTTCTAATTACTTCTTATTTTCTTTAACATTTTATCATTGGTAAGTCACTTAGCCTTCACATTTCAAAAATCTGTTGAAATTAATATATTTAAATTCTGGAAGTAATATATTTCTCATTTTAACACCAAACTAAATAGCATTTTCAAAATTATCAGTTGTTAAGTAAGAAAAGAATAGATCATGATGACTTTAAGCAAAAGATTTCAGAAGTATCATTGATACCATAAAATATATTTCATTTTTATATAATCCGAATCTTAAAGATATATCCATTATAGTGTTAGAAGGCAGAGATCGCTTGCCTGAATCAAGTAAGGAGAAAACAATTGCTCCAGAAAATGGTCAGTATATGATATAATGAGACTGGTGGTGAGTGTAGAACATAATAAAACTTAGAGTTCAGGTTGTGAAAGAATAGATTAGGTTCCACATAATGGATATAGAGGCATTTAGGTATTAATACATGTATGTGTATATATTAGACAGATTGTACATAACTTTCACATAAAATATGTATGCTTGTTTGCTGTTCCTTTATCTCTTAAATATTATTGTGAAAAAACTTGTAGCCTCAAAGATTTAAAACTTCCACAAAAATGCCATATGTGTGTATTTGTAGATTTGAACACATACACACATGCACACACATGCACACACATGCACACTCATACACATACTGAAATAGAACATATGATTAGAATGATGTAGGTAAAATATTATATATTTTCAGCTTAGTTTGAACCACATGTATAATGTGATATATTTGCAGTATATTTTGTAGTTTGACACTCAATGCCACTCAATTATAAAAGATAATAAAGCCATATAACTGTGATGGAGCTGTATCTTGTATAGTGTAAGTTGCATTTCTAAGTCAACATACAGTTGTTCAGCATTTTAATCTGATAACAGAATCCCTAATAAATACTGTGGGATAAAGACAATTTTTCAGTACTTCAGCTATATTTAAAATAAAGCTGTAGAGTCAATCTATTGGAAACTGTAGGAACATGCATGCTAGGACCAGGAAACAAGTTCACTTTTGGTGATGAGAGCCTGAAAAGAATCACAGGTGATGGAGATGATTTACATTCAAGGTGCAGCCAAAAGCATGAGTATTGAATGCATATTTTGATATAAAAAGCCATGATCAAATTAATAATAACAAGAAATCTAGAGACAGAAAATCATGTTAAGCAAACTAGTAGTGCAATTATTTCATAGTGCCAGAAATTACTACCAAGAAAAAAAAAGCACTTCTAGGCCAAACAGAGTCTTCCTCTGTCTATAAGAAGTCAGACTCTTAACTCGCTCGTCCTTTCCAAGAGACTTACCTTTCTATCTGCTGAGTCAAATAGGGAAAGGCTCTCCACAGCACAGCCAATAAAGAGCAAGCCTTCAGAGATGCTTTCACCTCTGGAGTGTTTCCTAGGATTATTGTAGTTGGTGGGACTTGAGCATTTTTGGGCAAATTTTCTCTGCTTTGGGAAGATAGTTGCTGAAGGTTTCTGATTGCTTATATTTTGCTTCTTCTCTCTTGCCCTTCCTTTCTTGGACCTGCTTTTGGACTTCCAGTCTCTATGCCATAAGTGGAATCAGCAGGACCTGCACATGATGGACCCATCCAAGATTTGTTTTCCACATTCCAGATTCAGTAGCTGACTGGGTAGATAAGTTCATGAGTGAGCCCAGAGGAGCTCAGCAGTCATCACTTCCGAGAAGAAGGAATCATCACTTGGGCCTCAAGATTCAGCTGTAGTCACCCATCCATTAGTAAAGCTGATTTGAACCCTCTTTTGACTTGTGTTACATTTTGTCTTTTAAATACTAGAAAATGAAATTGTGCCATTATGATGGGTAATATTTAGGTCTTCTAACTTCCAATTTCACAACAAGAAAGTGATAGAGAAATTTATTTTTGCTGAAATTTGTGTATCAAAGGTTGTCACACACAGGGTCTTCACAGCCTTCACCAATGAGAAAAGGAACTAGGAATCAGTTCACAATCAACCCTATATTGCACCTTTGGATACTAAAAAAAAAATCTCTTTGGAAAAGGCACCAAAACTGCTTTTATGGTTACAAAGGAATATTTCTGATAGAATTAAGAGATACCTTCTGTGGTTACTATGTATAAAAACTATCTTTTAAATTCCATCATATACTTCATCTAGAATATATCACTTTGCTTATTTTTTATCTACACAATTATGATTCTACCCACTAGCTTTATAAGAAATCTACCTTTCAGAGAAGAACAATCAATAAAAAAATTGAGAAAAACTTGGCATACTGGATAAGACCAATGCCCACTTTATAGCCATGTAAATGTTTTGTTTCCTAGGTTGAGGATTATCATATAATATTTCTGTCATGCTTAGGTTTTTACTTGTGTGATAAAACACTAGGATTAAAACACCTTAAGGAGGGGAAAGATTTGTTTGACTTTTAGTCCATCATCACAGGAATTCAACCAGGAACTCAGGCCAAATTATTCATATCTATATCATATCCCCCTTTAAATATTAAGGAACATTTATAAACCATATTTGGGAACATGGGCGCAGATTTTTCTCTCCAAACTGCTTCCTGTTGAATGGGGGCATCGTTAATTAGGTCTTTCATGGTATAACTTGTGTGCCAGGGTCATCTCAGTTGGCAGTTGAGTGAAGTAATTTTTTGAGGGTGTTCACAGGAACTTTTCGGGAGGTCGTGGTCTATCATACCATATCGGGATAGATGCAATCCACAGGGTCTGGTCCTCTGTGAAAACAAAAGAAGACCCTCTCCAAAGCATCATATCCTTAGACCCAAATTTTGAAATCGTAATACCCTTATATCCATTCTGGTTTAGCTTGGCAGCCCATGTAATGAAATGTCTTTCTGTACTTAGCTCCTTCACAGTCAAAAATTTTAAAGAAAACACAATGTACATAATCCAGGCTCTCTGTGAATTTTCAATTTTTACGTGGCTTATTTTTCTTTATTTCTTTTAATTTCTTAACTATTTGTACTCTGTCTCTTTAAAGACTTTACCTTTTTTTTTAAACCATTAACTTTATTCTCTATATTCTTTTTCTTCTCTCTCTCAAGCCTACGTACATTCATCCAACAGTGTGGTCTTTTATGTTTGAATCTGTTTTTTTTTTTTTTTTTGATTTTTTCGAGACAGGGTTTCTCCATAGCTTTTGGTTCCTGTCCTGGACTAGCTCTTGTAGACCAGGCTGGCCTTGAACTCACAGAGATCCACCTGCCTCTGCCTCCCGAGTGCTGGGATTAAAGACGTGCGCCACCACCGCCTGGTTTGAATCTGTTTTATTGTGAATCTGTAACTTTTTTTTTTTTTTTTACTATCCAGGAGAACTTTTGATTTGCGCCTTTAAATCACTAAGCGCTTAAGAATCTAAGCTGTGACATTCCTAGGTCAAAAAGAGGTACTGCCTGCTGGCCCCGCCCAGTCCAACATGGCGGAGCCGCTCTAGCCTCTGATCCTTGCACATTGCACCACTAGCATGGCGGAGCTGCTTGTGCCTCTGAGCTGCGGCACGCAATGTCCCCCTTTTAGGCACACAGCAGTCTAGTTGCCATCAAACAAATGGTAGCACTTTACTCCAAATGCTCCATTCAAAAGCTCTGTCTCCCGCAGAAGCCAGACGGAGATTGCAATGGCGGCACAGCCCAGAAAGCCAGCATTTTAAAACAGCCAGTTTTTTCCTGCTGCTGAGTCAGGAAAATTTCAGAATGGAGGACGTACCATTTTGTGCTAGTTCTGGGGCTGCCAGGTAGGAACAGCACTCAGCATTTTAATTCTGAGACTGAGCATGCAGCACAGAAATTCTTTTCATCCAAGTTACATCCAAATCTGACACACAGAGTACGGCAGTCTGAAAACACTGGCAGGAATCCGCCATGCTCTTCTGCCTGCCTAAGCCTGATTCTGCTGTCTGCCCAGGTGCAGGCGGGGAGTGCTGAGCCATCGGCCTGGTCTCAGAGCACTTTCCTTCCGATCCCAAGCGGGAACACAAACATCCAGTCCCATAAAATCTATTGAAATGCTTTAAAGTCATAGTACACGCTGGCAGCAAAGCCCCAGGAAGCCATGCTTTAAAATGACTCAGCGTTTTTTCTGCTGCTGATGCTGAATCAGGAAATCTCTCTACAGCACACCACCAACAAACAGCAAAAATCTGTGTTAAACTCTCTCTCCCTTATTTTTAAGCCTTCTCAGGTTTTTAAGTGGATTGAGTCCATCATGTCTGGGCGCCAACTGAACGCATAAGTCATAAACAATGCCACACCACTTTGGAATTATGATTAATAGGGTGGTATTTATTTAAAGGGGAAAAAACTTACAGATCACCATCAGCTCTCTGCGCAACCAGGGAGTCTAGTCGCCAGTGGAGCAGGAAGTAAAGAGAGAGAGGAGAGGGAAGTGGCCGCTTTTTTAAAGAGAGAGAGAGACCACGCCCCAATGGGCTGGTATCTCAGCAACTATAGGCTGGAGGAACGGGAGGACCTCCCGCAACACCTCCCCCTTTTGTTTAAATAAGAGAGTTCTAAACCTACTATGAAATTATATACAATAAGTATCCTATTCTAACTATCTTAGGTCTTGTATAATGAAGGGAAATAATGTTACCTGGGTAATTAAGAAGTTCAGTAAAACAACTTCCAAAATATGCAACAAATCACAGAGACAACTAGCTACCTGGGCAATCACCCAAGTCACGTTAGCAGTGTTAAAGCAACCAACTTTGGCTAAGGCCTAACATAACTGACATACCATTTTCAAAGGCAAGCAACTTTTCATAACTATCTTACCCTGTCTTGGCAGGATATGACAGTCCTGTTTTATCCATTGATGCATGCTCTGTATCTCTGTCAGTGGTTGAGGTATGGGCATTTCTTTGCCCCAAGGCCAGTTCTGCCAAAAAGAAAGGCTCCAGGTGGAGTGTCTTTGGTGCTCAACATTCTCTTGGGTATAGAGTGGTGTTGCCAGGAGCAATTGTGTCTCACTACCACAAAACTCTGAGTTAGATTAAAGGCCATTTTCTACAGCTCTTTGAAGAAGTTGAAGATTATCTATCTATACTGAGTATAATCTCTATATATCTAAAGAACCTGATTAGTCTAATTATAAATGACAAACTTAGATGACTATTAGTCTATATAATTCTCAATATCTATCTAACTTAAAGACTGACAATAAACGACTGTGAAACAAATGAGGACAATGACCTCCAAATATAAACAATGTACAAATATACATTGCAGTAGGTAAATATATATCAATACACAAACATTATATAAGTATCTTAATCAGAGGTAGAAATGTACACTGCAATATGGTAAATATATACTATATATATCAATACAATATATGTCAATACATAAAAATGTTTTAAACAGAGGTAGAAATATACATGCACACAATAGTCAATATAATTTAACTTTGTATCAATATACAAGAATCTATACCAATATATTTGTCTAAAAACAGTAACTCACAATTACAAATCTATTATCCCATCATCCCTCTTTTTTTTTCAAAATGATCCCTGAGTTTATAAAATTCCTCCCCCAACCCTCAATCGTATACTAATTATAATCAACCCCTAAACGATGTCCCTAAACCCAAGGGCAAACTTTACTGGGAGAGGGGACATCGTCCTCTAGAATTACTTCCAGCTGTCATGGGGGCGACGTTCTTTCTGGGGGATCCTGTAAAAGTAAAATGATGGTTAAATTTCAAGATCAATGTCTTTTAAAATTGCCAATAGTCTCTGAGTATTTTGTGCAGGTCTGGCCAAAATGTTGTATAAAATGTACACCATTTCAGCTAACCAAGTTGGAACTGTCTTGTGCAGCTGGAACCCAAAGCAGGTCTTGTAGTAGCACTATCAGTATCATGACGTCATATCAACCAGGTGGAGTTGTTATTATGGGGCCCCATCTTCTTCCTGGAAACTTCAAATGTCACTTCAGGAAAAACTCATTGTTCATTGTGAAAAACTTAAACATTAATCATATATATATATATATATATATGTATATATATATATATTCACTGAAAGACATGATAGATATGTTCAATGAAAAGTATGATAGATATGAAGAAAAGCAAAGATGTTTTCTAAACTCATATTTCTTTCTGTCCCATATCATGGCTCTTGACATGAGACAGAAACTCCAGAAACTCTGGGTTTTTCTCTTACTAACAGGCTTGGAATTGGAGAGGGACTGAGCCAGAGTCCAACTTCAAAACCAGCTTTATCAATTTAGAAGTATGGTTTAATATATTTTACTTACACAACTCATTCAGTTTTCTTGATATTTCCTATTGGGCAGGTATTTTTCCATCTGTCAGTATCCAAACATCCAGGGTCCCTTGAATTTTTCAAAGTTGAGTGTTTTCCTGTGGAGATAAGAACAGAACCCTGCCCCCATTCTATATGTTTTTCTTACTACCTGTATGAATATCATCATTGTGGATGAGTTGTCATTTCTCCTTTCCAAGAGGTTTCTCCTCTTCAAATCGAAACTTTATTAATTTTGATGGTATGCACAATTTTTCTTCTCCTGTGGAAACAGGAACAAAATCCCTTCCCTAAAGTAGCACATCTCCTGGCTTCCACTGAGAGGTCAGCACATCTTTGAAATAAATCGGTTGATTTAGTTCAGCAGACTTTTCCATTATCCAATGTCTTTCTAATGCTGTCATTCCTTTCTCATTAGCGTTAAGAAAATTCAAGGTTAATAAAGCATTATGTAATCTATTTCTGGGGATCTTTTCGGTCCCTTTCTGTTTCTTCAGCATATCCTTTATAGTACGATTTGATCTTTTTATAACTGCCTGACCTGTAGGATTATTTGGTATACCTGTAATGTGTTTTATATTATAATAATCAAAAAAGCGTTTCATTTTCTTAGATACAAATGCTGGACCATTATCTGCCTTTATTTGTGCAGGTATACCCATGATGGCCATAACTTCCAATAAATGTGTGATTACTGAATCAGCCTTTTCTGAGCTCAGGGCAGTAGCCCATTGAAAACCTGAATACGTGTCTATGGTGTGGTGTACATATTTTAATTTACCAAATTCCATAAAGTGGAACACATCCATCTGCCAGATTTCATTTCTCTTAGTGCCCTTTGGGTTACTCCTTGCAGGCAATGGTGTTTGATTATAGAAAGAACAATTAGGACATCTCTTTATAATGTCCTTAGCTTGTTGCCAAGTAATGGAAAATTCTTTCTTTAGGCCTTTACTATTGACATGATGCTTCTTATGAAATTCTGAGGCCTGCAACACACTTCCAATCAATAATTGATCAATCTCAGCGTTGCCTTGGGCTAGAGGATGAGGCAGACCTGTATGGGACCGGATGTGTGTTATGTACATCAGACAAAGCCTATTCCTGATTATGTCTTGTACCTGGATAAACAATGAAGTCAACTCTGTGTCATCTGGTATAAATTCAGCGGTTTCAATATGCAAGATAACTCTTTCTGCATATTGTGAATCTGTAACTATATTAAGAGGTTCTTTAAAATCTCTTAGCACCATAAGAATGGCATATAATTATGCCTTCTGGAGAGAATTATAAGGGTTTTGTTCCACCTTACTCAATTCATCTGACTTGTAACCTGCTTTCCCTGATTTATTTGCATCAGTATAGAATGTACGGCCTCCAGTTATTGGAGCATCACGTACAATTCTAGGAAGAATCCAAGAAGTTCTTTTTATAAGGTTAAGTCTACCACTTTTGGGATAGTTGCTATTAATTACAGTTCATTGTCTTCCCATAACTTTTTTATTTCTTCAGTAGTAAAAGGCACTATAATTTCTGCTGGGTCTATACCCGCTAGTTGACGAAGTCTCAGCTTACCTTTTATAACTAATTCAGAGACCTTTTCCACATAAGTTTTTAAGTTTTTACTTGGTTTATTAGGTATAATATCCACTCTAAAATAATATCTTCCCTCTGCATTAGAATCCCTGTAGGAGAAATTCTGGAAGGCAATATGACTAGGATGCAGCTAAGATTTGGATTCACCCTATCCACATGTGCCTCCTGTAATTTTTCCTCAATCATTGTTAGTTCCTTTTCTGCTTCAGCTGTCAGTTTTCTTGGACTATTCAAATCTTTATCACCATCTAAGGTTTGGTTTAGATGAACTATTAGATCAGGTGTTATCCCAACAGCTGGTCGTAGACTGAAAATGTCTCCTAACAATCTTTGGAAGTCATTAAGAGTCTTTAACCGGTCTCTCCTAATTTGTGCCTTTTGCGTTTTAATTTTCTCTAACCCTATTCTGTAACCTAGGTAATTAATAGAATTTCCTCTTTGAATCTTTTCAGGGGCAATTTGTAATCCCCACCTCGGCAAGACTTTCTTTACTTCTTCAAACATCCTTTCTAAAGTATCTTTATTTGAATCAGATAACAAGATGTCATCCATGTAATGATAAATTATGGACTTGGGGAATTGTTTACGAATTATTTCCAATGGCTTACTTACAAAATATTGGCACAATGTAGGACTATTGAGCATACCCTGTGGGAGGACAGTCCATTGATATCTCCTATTAGGCTGAGAATTATTAAAAGTAGGCACTGTGAAGGCAAATTTTTCTCTATCCTTTTCTTGTAACGGTATAGTGAAAAAACAATCTTTTAAATCAATAACTATAAGAGGCCATCCTTTTGGTAACAGAGAAGGCAAAGGAATTCCAGATTGTAGTGGGCCCATAGTTTGAATTACTTTGTTGACAGCTCTTAGATCTGTCACCATTCTCCATTTACCAGATTTCTTTTTTACAACAAACACAGGAGAATTCCAAGGGCTGGTTGATTCTTCAATATGGTGAGCATCTAGTTGCTCTTGCACCAGCTGTTCCAATGCCTGTAGTTTATCTTCAGCTAGAGGCCACTGTTTGATCCATATTGGCTTCTCAGTTAGCCATTTTAAAGGTAGGGCTGTTGGTACCTCTAAAGGTTTGGTATTTGCTGTATGTTCTTGTACAGCCTGAATGGCTGGTGGCCTTTTTCCATAATACCTCATCATATCCTTCCCAGAATTATGAGTTCCTGGAACTACAGGAATGTTAATCTGGGCATTCCATTGCTGTAGCAGGTCACGGCCCCATAAATTTATGGCAATATTGGCTATATATCGCCTTAGTCTTCCTATTTGTCCTTCGGGCCCTATGCATCCAACCCATCTTGTGCTTTGTTTTACACGAGATAGGGTTCCAATTCCCAGGAACTGAACATCTACCTCTTGAAGAGGCCAATTTGGATGCCAAGATTCTGGGGTAATGATACTTACATCCGCACCTGTGTCTAATAAGCCTTCAATAAAAGTGCCATTTATACAGACTCCTAGCTTTGGTCTTTGATCGTTTATAGAAGTCTGCCAAAATATACGTTTACTCTGTCCTACTGGGTTTTTTGACTCATCCTCCACACGTAATTCATCATTTAGACCAGTATTACTTTTTACAGCAGAAATTGGAGCTTTTAATTTTCTTGGTGAGGCACGTTCTCCACTGTGACTGGGAATGACTGGGCCACTGTTGGCTTGGGGGCCTGCGAGAGGCCCCTCAAGGAGTTTCCCGACGGTATCGGGTTGCCTTGTTTGTCTGTTGTTGACCTGCATTCGTTGGACCAATGTCTGCCTTTACGGCATCTCCTACATATACCTGAAGGCCTAGGTCTCCTATTTCTGTCATTCCCAGAGGAGATATTATTCCTAGAAATTCTGTGCCTGCAATCCCTTTTCAGATGTCCTAATTTACCACAATTAAAACACCTGGCAGTTTGATGTCTCTTTATTGCTGTGGAAATCGCTTCTCCTACCCAAGATTCATCGTTATAGCTAAACATCTCAACATTCATAGTATGCTGAGTCCATTCATCCATAGGTGCTGATCTAGACTTTAAAGGCCCAATTATCTTTTTGTATTCTATGTTTGCATTCTCAAAAGCTAGTGATTCAAGAAGTATTCGTCTAGCTTCTGGGTCTGTTACCCCTATATCCAGAGCCTTAATTAATCTTTGCAAAAAGTCAATAAAGGGTTCTCTCTGTCCCTGCCTAATTCTGGTATATGATTCAACATTTTTTGCTGGATCTTGTATCCTATTCCAAGCATTTAAAGCTGCTTGGTGACATAGACACAGTACTTCATCGTCATAAAGAGCTTGGACCTGTGGATCAGCATATTCTCCTGCACCAAGAATTTGATCTTGGGAAACCTCGACACCTTTTTGCTCTTCCTTGCTGTTCTATATGTTTGGATTCTTCTCTGAAATAAATTCCAAACATCAAGGAAGGTCCATTATCTAAAACTGCAGACACTAACTGATGGAAATCATGGGGGGGGGGTTTGCTCTAGCATTAGAAGCCCAAGTCCTTATCATTTCCTTTACATATGCAGAGTGCAAGCCAAAATTAACAATAGCTTGCTTAATTTCTTTTAGATCATTCATTGCTATTGGCGTCCATCTAGCTTCTCTGACTCCCTTTGAGCCTTTAGAAGTTGACGCTTTGTCAGAATTAAGTATAGGGTATGCCGCTAAAACCTTGGATAAGCTTTTTCTCTTCAGAAAAGAGAGGCCTCAAAGAAACAACAACCAAACAACACAAGAGGATACAATAAACAAGGCAAAAGCCTTTATGTTGAAAATGGACAAGGCAACCCAATTAGAGAAAAATAATTCCAAGAACATATAAAAGTGTCAGAGACATAGTCACTCCTGTTAAAAGAGCCTCAAAAATACAAAGCTAACAGCTGTAACAGCTATGGGTAAAGGACCAGGTACAGACATTTACAGGCCCTGTGCTTGCCACATAAGTGTCTATAGCCCTGCTTAGTTGATTCAGTGGGCCATGTTCTCCTGGTGTTCGCCATTCCTCTTGACTTCTACATTTTTTTGTTCTTAATCTTTCTCTTCCATGGTAGGGTTACCTGAGTTCTGAGGAGAAGGACTCAATGGAGACCTAAAATTTAGATTTTCTTTTTACATAATGCGTCTCTATACCTGCTCCCATCTGCTGCCCGAGGAAGCCTCTCTGATGATGACTAAACACAGCACTGAATTTTGAATATTATGAATAATTTCATTGATTTTTTTTGTCCAGGTCTGTAAGGGTCTACCATAATTCTCTGGACTATCCATTCTCTGGTTCCTGATGATCCAGGTAGTGTAGAGCATGGGCTCCCTTTCATCATGTGTGTCTATTGTTACACCAGACATTGATTGTCCACTCACACAAGTTCTATGTCACTATGTCACAAAGCAACGATAACAAATTCCAATCAACCAAACAAAAAACATTCCAGTATTTGATATCTGGGACACATTCACTTTCTTTTGGATTCCTATTGAATTGGTAAGATCCACTTTTCTGACTCCACCATCCCCTGCCAGTTTGTCTTGCAGTCTCAGGGCAGTTCCAGTACACAACTGCTTCTTTCCCAGACAGTCACCCCAGAGTCATGAGGTTGCCTGTCAACTGAGGCTGCACATTTACCAATGGATCTCCTAGACTCTCTTAAGGGGCTCTGACTTAAACACATGATGTCATATTTTACTACTTGAAAGGGCTGGTGGGGCAGATCAGAGCCAAGACAGACTTTCCTAGTAGACTGACAGAGACCAGGTCTTAGTTTCAGTTCCCTAGAATGGGATAGAGAACAACAGACACTCAACAGCAAAACCACAACTTAGGGGCAACCAATCAGCAGGCATCCTGCAGCCTTCTGCTAGCTCCTCAGGTGACCCATAGCCTCTTATGCTGGCTCAGTAGGGCCTTAATTTCCCTTTTCCGGCTCAGCAGGCACCCCCAGACTTCTGCTAGCTAAAGTTAGCTTTTCCTACCTTGCCACCAGAATGTCCCTAATCACGAGGCCTCACACCAATCAGCTCCCTGACTAATCTTTCCTCCACCAATCAGCTCCAGATTAATCTCTCTTCCTTGGAATTCCCCTAACTCTTATTAAAAGAAGTTTGTGGCCATCTTTGGGGGTCACCATGTGCCTCCTCATTGTTGGAATTAATAAAGCACTCTAGTTTATTATATATGTGACAGATGGTCTTTTCTTGGAGGGATTCTCTTTGACCCTAACATTTGGTGCATTGTTCCAGAAGCCCCTGGCTCCGTTACCCCATTCACACTGAACATTTGCTAGCTTGGCCAGTTGGTAAGTGTAATGTGAGTGCTCTTTGTTTAAGTCTGTTGTTGTTCTGACCATCACTCCTCCTGTCCAGGTTATCTATGATTCTTTCTTTGGGAGGCTAAAGTTAACTGAATCTGGAAGCTAGGATTTTGCCCTATGGACATATTAGAGGCAGCCCCACGGTGTGGTTCAGGAGATGTCCTGGACTCACCTGGGAGGGACACATGGTCCCTTTTGCTTAAATGGGGAGTACAGGTCATGCCTGCTGCAAAACATAATTTCCTCAGGGAAATGTGCCATCAGCCTCTTCTGGTTCCTGGTTTCTTTTTTGTGCACCATACCAGTTCATTTCTGTCAGGGTTATCTTAGTGTCTTCCTATCTGTTTGTAATGTTACCTCATTACGTCTCTTAGGAGAGACTCAATCAAACTCAGCTTCCTTGAGTCTTATTTTGGACCATTCCAAGAACTTTCAAACCCAAGCCAGTGACTTGGGGCTCATTGTCTGGAGGGGGTGAAGGTGTGCTTGATTAAGGGCATGGCAGTGTGACAGATAGAATTTGCCTGTGGATGCTAAGCTGCAGAGCGTGGGCTGAGATGGTTTGCGAGGAACAATGCAAGGGGAAGGACTTTGGGTGCCTGACAGAGAACCTGGGGTTGCTTGTTGTGGTGATTGGTAAAGCTAACAACCTTTTCTTACAGGATACTGACTGCCTGACAGGCACTCTATGCCTGCAAACTTCCTGAGTAGCTGCTGTCCTCATCCTCCCTTCCATCCTGAGTCAAATTCTTCACTGTGGATTAAGGTCCTTGCTGTCAGTTACTTTCCCTGAACTTTTTCCTGTACTGACACTGTCTAGGAAAAATTATGCTTTTTTTTTTCATAGAAGAGTATGTGGCTTTTGTTCATTCAGATCCAATAGGTTATAAATATTTGTCGTCATTTAGAGGGGTTGGCTACAAATTATCCCTGGTTAGGGTAAGAAGAAGAAGAGCTCCTGCTAGTCTCAGATGTTTCACATTTGTACAGGTTTCTATGTGGTGATGCAAATTTAGATTTACTTTATTATGGTATAGACATGTTTCGTTCTTGTTTAACGCCATACAATATTCTAGGATACAGAAGAAAATCAGAAAAAAAAGACTTTGATAAACATTTTTCTGTTGTCTGGAAAGTAACAAAAAAGTCAAGACACTAAAAAGAAAAGAAGGAAAAAAGAGAAGATTATGTAAAGTAAAAATGTAGAGAAAGTTGTGTAAAGTAAAAATGTCTGGATAAACCAGAGGGCCAGAGATAAAAACCTGAAAGTGGATAGTAAGTTGTAGAAGACCAGAGGGTTGTGAGATTTGACCATGTTAATTCTGGTTGATTTTCTTCATAAAAAAAGCTGATAATTTTTAATTGCAAAATGTCTGTATTGGGAATGGGGTCATACTCTTTAAAGGAGAGAGGGGGGACAGGTCACTCCCTACTGCACCCCTGTACTCTCTCTTTCCTTCTCTGGGTGACATGGAGGAGGAGTTCTTTTCTATTCCACCACCTTAACCCCAGGCACACCAGGATGAAAGGTCTGGGAGGGAAGAGGAGGAAGGATGTAGGACCCCTCTTTGTATGCACACATTTCAGGTGGAGGAGCTGTCAGATGGGGCTGACTCCATGGCCCTTCCATTGAATTCTGTGGAAACACCTAATGCTGAGGGAAGGCATCAGCTAATCCACTGACCCTTAGCCTCTAGCAGCGTGTATACTAGGAAATTACAAAATCCTAAGTTTTATGAGAAACCTGGAAGACTTATTGACCTGTTGGATTATGTCCTTTGGATTATCTCAATATCCAACATGGGATGATTTCTAACTGATCCAGGTCTTCTTAACTATGAAGGAGAGGGACTGTATCAAAATGGAGGCTTGGAAATTGGTTCCAGGTGCAGATGGAAGACCAACCACCAAAGTAGACCTCATAAATGGTAGTTTTCCCGTGATGTGACCCAAATATGACTTCAACAGGAAAAAAGGCAGAGAAAGGCTAAACGCCTACCACCAGAGTCTAGTGGGGGTTTTCCAGGCTGCCATGAGATGGCCTACAAGTTTGTCCAAAATTAGTAAAGTATAACAGGGACTTGTAGAAACACCAGGAACATTCCTGGAGATACTGAAAGAAACTTATAAGACCTATACATACTTGGAACCAAAAGCACCAGAAAATTGGTCTGCAGTCACTCTGACTTTTGTCAGCCAGTCAGCACCAGATATCCACCATAAGTTGCAGAGTCTAAATGGTTTTGAAAGTAAGAGGTTAGCTGAACTCATTGTGGTGTTGAAAAAGTGTTCAATAACAGAGAGACTCCAGAAGATAGACAGACTAAGGGGCTCAAGAAAGCTTTAAAAAGACAGATGCAGGGGATCACCAAGTCCTTCTAACTGCATCAGGCATCCCAGAGGTTAGAAGATCGACATTGGCCTTTGGAGACTCACAATATACAGGGAAAGGCCTGACCAATGTGCCTACTGTGGAAAGTTGGGTTAGTGGAAAAATGAATGTCCTAAACAACAGGGCATGAAAGCAAAAAGTATGAGGGTTGAGGATATTCATCCAACCTTTTCTAACCACCACACCCTTCTAAGTGTCTTACCTCTAGAACCGGTCATCTACTCTGGGTTGGACTTCAAGTATAGCTTCTTCAGCCTGCAACTGGCCCTGGTCAGTCAGCCTATGTTTGCTTTCAAATGAACAGATTCAGATGACAGATTCAATGGACAGCTGACTTGGATACAACTACCCTAAGGGTTCAAGAACTCAACTACCATCTTTGATGAGGCACTCTGTGAGAACTTGGGTGAGTACTGACAAGGCAACCACAATGGCAGCTTATATGGATGACCTCCTGATAGCAGGTGACACCTAGGAAGCTTGTAAAGCGGCCAAAGGAAGGCTATTTAAAACTTTGGGAAAAGTGGGATATTATGTGTCAGCAAAGAAGGCTCAACTCTGTCAGACTGAGGCAACTTACCTGGGGTATATACTCAAGGAGGGCAAAAAATAGCTGGAAAAAGAAAAAAAAAGACCATCCTGAGGATTTCCAGCCCCAGCAACTGCTGAAATGTGATTGATTACCCAGGATCTGCTGGGTTTTTTAGGCTCTAGATTCCTGGGTTTTCTGAATTAGTTCAGCCTCTGATTGAGGCCATGAGAGGAAGGGGGAAGATTCCCTTTGAATTGATCCCAGAGATATAAAGGAAGGACCTTCAGCTTCAAAGAAATTAAGGAGGCTCTACTGAAAACACCTGCTTTGGCACTACTAGACACCACAAAACCCTTCCACCTATATGAGGATGAGAAGAAGAAAATGACCAAAACGGTATTGATGCAAACCTTGGGTTCATGAACTATTGGCTGGTCTTCTTGCCTTGGCATCGTTGCAGCAACAGTTTTACTAGGTAAACATTCAAACAAACTAACATTGGAGCAAACTCTTAAAGTGACGACCCCACATGCCATCAAGGGGGACCATAAACACCTTCCTAATAGATGGCTTTCTAATGCTTGGCTGACTCATTATCAGGGTTTGCTCTTAAACCCACCTCATGTCCAATATACCCACAACACTGCCTTTGAACCCTGTCACCCTAGAGCCAGACCTGAACCTGGATTGGCCTTTCCAAGATTGTCTGGACATCCTCAGCCATTTCCAGGGGATCAGACCAGATGTCAAGGATGTCCCTTTGCCAAGGGCTGAGATTAAATGGTTTAAAGATGGCAATAACTTTATTGTTTTGATTTGGGATGCTTTTGATGAATCATTTGATGCATTTGATGCATGAATGTTGTACAAGCAGTCAAATTGTAATATTAGAACAGTGAAAACATTGTATGTAATACTTAGAACAGAAATACAAACTATTTTCTGGAATATTAGTTATATTACAGTATTGATGAGAAATATCTAAAGAATATCTTGAAAACAAGCCCATATGATTAATTTTTATGTCTTATGGAGTGCGAATATATATTTAATTATTTCCAATCCATTTGTATTTATCTGCAAATGAAACCTGAAAATCCACAGAGTTCTGTAACATTCTTAAATACTGTTTGTTAAGGGTATGTGTTGACTAGTCTTATGTCAACATGGCACACAAGCTAGAGTTATATGAAAGGAGGAAAATTTAATTAAGAAAATTTTTTTCATTGAAGGGCATCTCGGTTGTTTCCAGGTTCTGGCTATTACAAACAATGCTGCTATGAACATAGTTGAGCATATACGTTTGTTGTATGTTAGGGCATCTCTTGGGTATATTCCCAAGAGTGGTATTGCTGGGTCCAGGGGTAGGTTGATCCCGAATTTCCTGAGAAACCACCACACTGATTTCCAGAGTGGTTGCACAAGTTTGAATTCCCACCAGCAATGGATAAGTGTACCCCTGTCTCCACATCCTCTCCAGCAAAGGCTATCATTGGTGTTTTTTATTTTAGCCATTCTGACAGGTGTTAAGATGGTATCTTAAAGTTGTCTTGATTTGCATTTCCTTGATTGCTAAGGAAGTTGAGCATGATCTTAAGTGTCTTTTGGCCATTTGAACTTCTTCTGATGAGAATTCTCTGTTCAGCTCAGTGCCCCATTTTATAATTGGGTTGATTAGCCTTTTATGGTCTAGTTTCTCGATTTCTTTATATATTTTGGAGATCAGACCTTTGTCAGTTGCGGGGTTGGTGAAGATCTTCTCCCAGTCAGTGGGTTGCCTTTTTGTCTTAGAGAGAGAGCACGAACAAGGAACTCAGGACCGCAAGGGGTGCACCCACACACTGAGACAATGGGGGTGTTCTATCGGGAACTCACCAAGGCCAGCTGGCCCGCGTCTGAAAAATCATAGGATAAAACCGGACTCTCTGAACATAGCGGACAATGAGGACTACTGAGAACTCAAGAGCAATGGCAATGGGTTTTTGATACTAGTGCATGTACTGGCTTTGTTTGGATGCTAACCTTACTAGACCTGGATGGAGGTGGGTTGTCCTCGTACTTCCCACAGGGAATGAAACCCTGATTGCTCTTCGGGCTGACGAGGGAGGGAGACTTGATAGGGGGAGGGGGAGGGAAATGGGAGGCGGTGGCAGGGAAGAGGCAGAAATCTTTAATAAATAAATAAATAAATAAATAAATAAATTAAAAAAAGAAAAAAAAGAAAATTTCTCCACAAGATCTAGCTGTTAGGTATTTTCTTAATTACTTTTTGATGGGGAGAGCCAGCTCATTGTTAATGGATCCATCTCTGGGTTTGTGGTCAGGGGTCCTATAAGAAAGCAGACTGAGCAAGTTATGGAAGCAAGTCAGTAAGCAACATCCCTTTATGGCTACTGCATCAGCTTCTACCTCCAGCTTTCTGCCCTTTTTGAGTTTTTGTCCTGACTTGCTTTGATGATAAACTGTGATGTGGAAGTATAAGCCAAATAAACATTTTCTTCCCTGACTTGCTTTTGTTTCCTACCATTTCATAATAGAAATAGAACACCTATGTAAGACAAGTTGGTACCAGTGGTGCTGCAGAATTGTCTGTGTTCTCACAATCATGTTTTAAATAAATGCTGATTGGCCAGGCAGGAAGTATAGGCAGGGAAACCAGACAGGAAGTAAAAATGATACAATGAGAAGAGGAGAATTCTGGGAAGAAGGAAGTTGATTGCTCCTATTCCTGCCCAGACCACCGAAGCAGTAGGATATGATCTGCCACACTGAAATAGGTACTGAGCCACATGGCTAAAATAGATCAGAATAATTTGGCTAAGATAAGTCATAAGAGCTAATAAGTAGCCTGACCTAATGGGCCAATCAGCTTTATATCTTATACAGTTTTCTGTGTGATTTTCTTTAGGGCTTGCTGACTGTGGGGTACCGGGTGGGACAGAAACCCCCCAAAACCAGGCCCCATTCATGTTACATACCAGAAATAGGGTTTTTCTGTGACAAACCTGATCATGTGGTGGGGAGATTTGGGAACGACTTTGGAACTTTGAACTAGAAAAGCCGCTGAGTGTTGAGAGATCAGGGGGATGTTCTGCAGAAACTTGGAAGATAAGAATATTGAGAGCAGTGCAGAAGATGGAGGACTGGCTTGTGAAGTTTCAGAGGAAAGCTTAAAAATTTTAGCAGGTCAATTTTCTAATTTGACGTAAGGTTCTGTCATGGTCAGCTAGAGCTGAAAAATCATCTGTGATTAACAAAATACCAGAACTACTAAAGTGAGAACTTTGCTTTGCTAGTATACAGTATGCTGGTTGGCTGGAGCTGAGAATTTAGAGGTGACTAAAACGAGACCAGTATTGTGGAAGTGAAATCTTCTGGGAAGTGTTTCTTGAAAGTCAGCACACAGAAACTGTGCCCAGTGGTTACCAAGGTTGTACTCCATGCCGGCAGTTGAATGTGGAAGCATAAGAGTCCCCGAGGCAGTACTGGTTTTTCAGGCATGAGGGGGTCAAGGAGAGAAGCTGAGTCTTGGTACTGTAAGAGGCCAGGAGAGGCCAATAGTGAAGGTGAAACCTCAGTAGTAGATGAAGGCCCAGGACTGAAAAGCATCCAAAGAAATTGAAGCTCGGCACCATAAAGAGAGGCTATTGGTTAAAGTACAGTCCAGTTGAAGCAGAAACCCCCAGTGGATTGCAGACACCAGTATCATGGGTAAATTATCAAAAACAGCAGCAGTAATGGAGTGGAGCTAGCCAGAGTCTAGAAGGCAAGCTGTGTGTGCTACAGATGGCAGAGCTGGAGAAGTGACACAAGCTCCATGGAGAAGCACAGAAAATTATGACTTCATCCCAGATAATTGGACATTTGAGTTATTTATACTCTAGGAATTTGATTTTCTCTGGTTAAGATTGTGATTATATCCTGTTTTTTCCTCTTGAAGAAGGTATTTAAGTTAATTTTGATTTTGAAGGACCCCACAGTTTAAGAACTTTAAACTTTTCAAATAAATTTTAAATTTTTAGAGATTTGGATATTTTAAAGAGACTGAAATTTAAATGTGTTTGAATTTGTAAAAACTGTGGGACATGTAAAATTATTTATGTTTTAATGTGAGATATTGGGGATGAAGAAGAAAGGAAACATGAGACATAATGCTCATGTATTTGTGTGCCATGGTGAAAAGGGATCAGTTGTGCTGGCTAGCCTCATGTCAACTTGACACACAAATTAGAGAAACCAGGAGGGCAGGAATGTTATTTGAGTGGTGATTCTCAATATTACCACCACTGGATCCAGGAATAAAGAAAGAAAGAAATTAAAGACTTCCTAGAATTCAATGAAAATGAATCCACAACATGCCCAAACTTATAGAACATAACTCTAGTGAGAAGTAGAAAGTTCTCAGCACTAAGTGACTACATTAAGACTTTAGACAAATCTGCACAAGTGATTTAACAGCACACCTGAAAACTCTAGAAGAAAAAGATGCAAACTCACCTAAGAAGGGCATATTACAGGAAATATTCAAAATCAAGGTTTATATCAATAAAATTGAAAAAAAAGAACAAAGAATACAAAGAATCAATGAAACAAAGAGTCAGTTCTTTGAGAAAATCAGCAATATAGACAAACCCTTATCCAAACTAACCAAAAGACAGAGAAAGAACATACAAATTAATAAAATCAGAAACAAAAAGGGGGACATAACAACAGACTCTGAGTAAATCCAAAGAACCATCAGGTCATACTTCAAAAACCTGTACTCCACAAAATTGGAACGTCTAAAGGAAATGGTCACCTTTCTTGGTAGGTACCACATACAAAAATTAAATCAAGTCCAGATAAACAATTTAAATAGACCTATAACCCCTAAGGAAATAGAAACAATCATTAAAATTCTCCCAACCAAAAAAAGCTCGGGACCAGATGGTTTCAGTACAGAATTCTATCAGAATTTCAAAGAAGAGCTAATACCAATACTCCTCAAATTGTTACACACAATAGAAACAAAAGGAATATTGCCAAATTCCTATTATGAAGCCACCATTGCCCTTATACACAAACCAAACAAAGATGAAAAAAAGAAAGAGAATTAAAGACCAATTTCTCTCATGAATATTGATGCAAAAATACTCAATAAAATACTAGCAAATTGAATCCGAGTTTATTTTTTCTTCTCTCAGTTTGTAGCTATTATTATTAAGTTTGATAAAGAAAATTTCAATTATTGCATGCTCTGTTCTTGGGTTCTCTTCAGTTTTAACCTTTTCTTTGACTAAGTGATCCAATTCTCCAACCTTATTTTGGGACCTGATATTCTCTATGCAACTTGACATAGTCTATTGCTGAGGCTTTCATCAGAAATTTTTATTTGACTTTCTATAGTATTTTTTTGGGGGGGGCAAGGGCATATATTTTGCTTTAGTGTTCCTTTAGCAATTCTATATTTTCATTAAATTCTATTGCTATATCTTAAATTGTTTTTTATTATTTTGCTCAACTCTGTTTGAAGTTTTCTTTCATGATTCATTCAAATCCTCTTTGGGTTTCTTGAACATATTTGCAATCACTACTTTGAAATCACCATCTTATTTACTAGATACGTTCCTTTTTACAGGAAACATTACATTGTGAGTATTAGTTTCTGGGGAAGAGATAATATGTTGGTTATTCATATTTGTTCTTTGCAATGGGGCATAGACATCTAGAGTTAGGTTGTTTATGATGTTTATTAGTATGAGTTTTGGTCTCACCTTTGTTGAATGGGTGTTTTGATCAATTGTTTGTCATTATGTCAAGTAATCAGATTATAGACCATCAAAATGATGTGTTGGGTTCTCTGTGTTGAGAACCCAGTTATAGGCTACTCTGTGTTGATTCAAAACTTGGGTATAAGTAGTGGTCCCAGCTTAGTTAAAGATGTGTCAACTTCTGAATCTAGGAATAAAACTTTTGTAGGGATAGAAGATTCTCACTACTGTTTTGTTTTTTTTTGCATTTTTTTAAGTCTGTGAAGGGCTCAGTAAATTCTACATATAGTCCTCCAGTAGCCGAGCCTGGGGTCACAGTAGGAGTTGTCAATGCTCTGTGACTATTAGACAAATAAGCCACATGGTCCTCAGGCTAAGGTGGGTGAGGTGGAGGACAGGCTGGCAAAGAGGAGGGGAGGAAGGAAGTAACAGAAAGTTACAGGATAAATCCACAAATGCCAAGTTCATCATGCTTCCTAGGCATGTTTTTTTTTTCTATCTGAATATAGTGTACAAATAATGCCAGCAACTTATCCTTATTTTATGTTTATATTTATATGTACATTTTTTACGTGTGTGTGTGTGTGTGTGTGTGTGTGTGTGTGCATTTGCAGGTCAGAAGACAACTTGTGGAAGTCAATGTTCTCTTTATGTTATATAGGATCTGAGGATCAAACTCAGGTTAACAGACTTTACATCTAGTTCCTCAACCTCACAAACTCAGGCAGTCTTTCTTTGATGTGGGGCTGCAGCTTACTTTTTTGGTATGTCTAGCTAAATGCTTTGTAACTCTTTATTTCAAAATAACTTATAAACTAAAATTCTCAATAATGATGGCAAATTTGGGGGACAAAAAATAATTGAGGTACTGGACAGAGGTTAGAAAATCATTAGTATAAATAGGAGTAATTGATAAAAAGCAGACTTATTCTAAAAATTAACCCTGATTTGATTTTGATAACATAAAAATGGCAAAATCAACAATGAAAGACTACAACTAAGTCTCTTGCATTACTAATTCAGTCATTTTATAACAGCAGCAATCTTTCACAAGCAGGACAATTCACTGTATTTTTCTACTGTTCCAAACACATACTTGACTACTTTTAAAATTTTTTTCTTTTTAGTTTTCAGATAATAATGTAATTGAATCATTTCCCCTTTCTCTTTCCTCTCTCAAAACCTTCCCATATATTTCTCCATGCTTGGTCTCAGATTCATGGTCACTCTTAAATCATTTCTCACATATTACCTATGCATGATTGTGTCCTGAGATAAAAGTCTTATTGAAATGGATGAGAAGGCACTTCTTTCCTTCTACCCGATCCTAAGCTGGGCAGAAGCTTCACGTCTTGTCTTCCTGAAGGAAAAGAATTCACACCAGGACATGGGTAGAACAAGCAGATTGCCAAGGTTCATTTGTATTAGAAAGTAATCAAAAGCAAAGAATAGTCTTCAGAGTGGTGAATAGATGGAACTGAGCAGCAATGGTATGACTTGTTCCTAGTTTCTGCTCCATTTATCTTCTAGAGCAGTCCAGAATGACCTACTTCCTGGAACAGAAATAAAATTTCATGAAAGCTGTCCTTATTTACACTATAGTCTGCTACAATTAGATACAATCATATGTATAAAAATGTAACTGTCCAAAAAAAGGTTGAAAATTTACTACAGAAGGGGCAATGATATATTAAATACCAGTACCTGTTGGAAATTGTTGAGAGCAACTTCGTTGTTCAGCCCCACACACCAATGCTTTCTCTTTCCTATCATCTGGTTAGTTTGGTTATCTTGTACCCAGCTGGAAGCCTTCTTGTTTATTTTCTTCAGTGTTCCTGACCTTCCTGTTTTGACCCTAACATTTGTTTTAACTGTAACATTATCATTATCTATGGTTGCCACCTCCTTGCTCTAACAATATCCTCCCAGAAAAAAAAAGCCATAAGTATTTGAATATGAAGTGACACATAATTATTGCCAGAACAGTCACTGTGTCACAGTTTCCGCATTGAGGGCAGAGCTCACAAAACACAAGGTTCCCAGTGAACCTGGCAGTGCCAGTGGTGTAATACGGGGGCGACCACTTTAACACTTCCTCAATAGCAATCAAAATAAAAGCAAATTGAACTTCAACTTATAGAGCCAGCACACACCCTTCAAACACATTAGTCCTAACAACAGTGTCACCATCACTGGGGAGCTTGTTAGTAATTCAGCATATGCATCTTAGAAAGTTCACTGGGCTCTTTGTTCACTTTTGAGAAGTGCTATAAAAATGCTATACACTAAAAATTGAGATCAGAGCTCTAGCACACACTTTACCAGCATATTTCATTTCACAAAAGTCAAGGTAGAAAGTGTACTTTTTCTCAAATTTATATTTGACTATTGAGTCATTTTCATACTCCCATGTTAAAGTCCTAAATTGGTAGTGAAATCAAAATAGCAATAGAAACTAAACTAAACTTCAATTATATTAATGATATTGATTCATTTTATTTTACTATCTTTCTTTATCTAGTGTGTGTATGTCTCTGTGTGTGCAATGTTTGTGGGTAATTGCAGTATGCATGTGTATAGCATAAGGAGTCCAAAAACAACTTTTAGGAGTTGGTTTTCTTTTATCATTGGGATCCAGGAGTTGAATTGTGGTTAGCAGGCTTGAAGAGTGATTGCTTTAGCCTTCTTGCCAGACTTAATGATCTATTTTGATCATTTGGAGGAATTTATCTTACTAAAATGTCACTGTGTCATACTGAAAAATAGTTAGTAGTGACTAAACTTGTGAATGGAAGCTCACCCCCACCACACAAAAAAGGTTCGCTTTCTGCTGATCTTCTTTTAACTTATTATGTTTGTATAATGTTGCTATTTATTAAACATGCTCACTACTTTGTATTCACTTCTTATTTTTTATTTTTATTAAAAATTGATTCTTTTCTCATATAATATATTACATTGATTAATTGATTAGAAAATAAATGATAGTAGAGAGGTTGGAATGTTGCAGATCCGGAACCTATTTTCAATTTATTTTGGCCTCTATTCACGAGGGAGACGACTAAGTCCTGCTCAGGAACCGGATATTGCTAGGTTTCCTAATGGCTTCCTCAGAGTAGGGAGTGAGAAGGTACAATGTCAATGCCATAGACACTGGGAGTCAGGTAAAAGGCCTACAGCAGACTCACTTATTCAGCAATGCGGAGAGCCTTACCTTGCTTACTCTGCTCCCAGCAGGCAGACTGAGTTCTGGTCTGTTGACAGTGCATGGTCACCCCTCATTGAATAGACATGACAAGGACCTCTGAAAACAGCTGTTGTTAGGTCCTCAGGCAGCATCATGTGCCCCTATTGGCTAGACACAATCAGTGCCTCTGATAACAACTGTAGTTATGCCCTCGGGCAGACTCCAGGTTGGCTCAACCTTTGGTCTTGTAGGCCTTATATTCCTACAGGATAGGTTAGTTCACTTCCCCTTAAGTTGCACTTCACCTTTAACAACCTGTATCTTCTGTATCTTCCTTAATTTTTTTAAAAAAATATTTACTTATTATGTATACAATATTCTGTCTGTATGTCTGCATGCCAGAAGAGGGCACCAGACATCATTACAGATGGTTGTGAGCCACCATGTGGTTGCCAGGAATTGAACTCAGGACCTTTGGGAGAGCAGGCAATGCTCTTAACCACTGAGCCATCTCTCCAGCTCTCTTAAAATTTTTTTTGAGATAGGATTTTTCTGTGTAGCCCTGGCTACCCTGGAACTCACTTTGCAGATAAGGCAGTCATCAAACTCGGAAATACAACTGGTTCTACCTCTCAAGTGCTGGGATTAAAGTCATGTGCCACTACCACCACGCTAACGCCCTGTATCTTTAGTGAGTTTTATGTCTCATAGTATATTGCTACACAGAATCTATATCCTAATTTTATCTAGATCCTAATTTTATCATTAACAAGGACTGCAAAATTCAGAGGAGGATGTAACTAAACACTATACATGGGCTATATCAGGCCATTATCTTAACACCTAAAAATATAGTTCACATCAATGATATTATATTGCTTTACAATACTTTGAATTAATTGTGTGCTTAATATTTGAATTTAAGACAGTATTTATTTTTATTATTACTAGTGGTAGTGATAATATTGCTTTTGAGAACTAGGCCAATTTTGGAGAGCCAGCAGAGTCCAGCTGTACTGACTTTCTACCAAGGTTCACCTCAGTGTAGCAAAATGGAGTAAGTAAATTTCTAGTCTGAGAGGTATTGGAATGAACTCACACACCTGCTGTTTGAGTCAAGTTCTTTGTTCTTCTACTGTTACAAATCCTCAAGCATATATAAATCCATTAAGTAATAACTTGTTAGTAATAAAATACTACTAGGAAAATTCTCAGGGCCACAGCATTCTTTGAAGATATGTAGAAATCTTATCAGCTAGCTTGTAGCTAATAGCAACTGAAGCTGTAAGGAAGTGCTGGCTGCTACAGGTTACAAAGGGAGAAAGTTAAATCACTGAGAGATCTAAGAAAAAAACAAAGACTACGTGCATTACTTTACACTTCTTAAGTGTGGTAAATAATATCTGGACCTTATTAGTCAATAAACAGCCCCCTTTTATCACCCGAATCTCAGGAGCTAAACAAAATAGCCTACTACATCAAACACTGGTACAAAGTGTTAATTGCTTTTTTGAATCAGTGTATGGAGGGGCTGGTGTAGAAAGCTTAGAAAGCTATTGATCTCTTGAACAACTGTGCTATAAAGACACTTTTAGTACTGCCCTAATTTGTCATAAATCTTTGAAGGATGTAGATCTATCAAGGTCGGACACTAGCATCTATGATCTGCGAAAGTTTCTCCTATGATCACCCCTCAAGGAATTCTGTCTGGCCAAATCATACTGTCAGTGAGTTAATTATAAAGAACAGGTTTCTAAGTTTTGTTTTTTTATTGTAGTGTTGAACAAAAGGTTTGTTTGTCTTATTTTATTTGCCAATATTAAATAGTTTGGGGGGAAAGTCATACTATTAACAGAACACAGGAAAATTGTGCCTGACATATGAGGAATACACCGCTTAGGAGTCCCAAAGTTGAGTTAGAAGAGGAAAATGTTGATAAACAAGACAGTTTGCAGCTAGAGACAGCCAGCTATTCAAAAAGCAGTATTTTTCCCAGGCTGTACCTATGTGAATTTAACCTTCATAAGATGTCTAAATTTCGTGGGTTGGCCTTCTAAATGTCAGCTGATTTACTGAGTATCCTTCTGGATCTCATAAGGTAATGTTCATGGTAAACAAGTTCTACCACTGAGATGCATCCCTTTCCTATATTTTTACTCTATGCTTTAACACATGGATCTCACTAAATTGCTCAGACCAGTTTTGGACTCAGGGATTGCTTTCAGTTTGTGATCTTTGTGCCGTAATTTCTAGAGTTACTATGCTTATTGGTCTCTGCTACTATAGATGGATAAGATATTTTATATTTCCTACTATGTATTAGATACAAATTCTACATTTGTTTTTGGAGACCTCTGGACTCAGGAAAATGTTATATTTCATAGTCTTCCTTTCTGTTGAGGCTTCCAATTTGTTTAGGTATTAGATAAATAACTATGACTAATTGCTCAGCATTATCAGAGTATTTTTAGTGTCTCCTAAAGGCTAAAATGTGTAACTTTATACATACGTGAAGCACTCAAGCAGATATCTTTTTGATTATTAAAAAGAAATATACATGTATATATGCATATACATATATATGTATATACATATGTAACCTGTCTTAAAACATTTTAAAATTATATTCATTCAATTTTAAAAATAGCTATTATGGCATAAAATTAAAATTAAATTTCAGACAACCTTTATAGCAGTAGAAGTTGACAGTGTCTTCAACTGATTAGTGCTGATGCATGCTGTTTTGGCAATATTGTAAATACACACACACACACATACGCAGACACACACATGCACACACACACATACTTGTTGACATGAATTCCTAAAGACATTAACAACTTTTGGTAAATATCCAATATAATTTGGTGAATGCTTTCAATTTCAGCGAATCAGGTCCAAAGTAGAAGTATCATGAGTTTAAGGTCTCTGTGCGCCCTATAGCAAGACTATATGTCAACAGTACACTTTCTTATGTGGAATTACTTAGAGATTTTATGTAAATCAGCATTAAATTATATGCTCATATTCAGATATTTATGAAGTTGTTTTGTACCTTGAATGAATAACTCAACATTAAAAGATCCCAAGTGGTTAGCCCTGAAATCACATGCATACACCTACCATTATACAGACTGATTTATTTATATCCATATCTATATCTATGTTCATATACATCTATATCATCCATCTATCTATCATCTATCTATCTATCTATCTATCTATCTATCTATCTATCTATCTATCTATCTATCTATCTATCTAAAACAAAGAAGTAGAGGAAGTAAGAGAGAGGAAGAAGCTTCATGAGAATGGTTAGAGGGAGAAAAATAAAGGAAAATGTAATTATATTTAAGTTCAATTTGTTTTTTAGAAAATTAAAACAATAAATTCTTTGCTTAATTAAAAATATCTTGTAGAATGGCCTGGTGGTATATAGAGCACAGCAGTGAGTAGCTAGTATAAATGAATAGTGGATTCCAACTGAAATACCACCTAAGTATATTATGGGTTGAGTTGCAATTTTCAAAAAATTTGTGTGTTGAAGCCCTAAATCCCAGTGCCTCAGCTTGCCTGTAATTTTATCTGGAAGGAGGTTCATTGTAGATGTAATATTTTAGACTTAATTCCTTCTGGATAGGGTTCCCCCCAATCTACAAAGTGCTGTAGTGTTCTTATAAAAGGGAAGTAAAGGTTATAGACAAACACACACACACACTCAGGGGAAAGGGTGGAAAAGGGGGGGAGAAGAGAGAGAAGAGAATGTGGGAGGGAACTGATAGAATACAAATAGTTTAAAGACAGGAAAATCTGACTTCTAGTTACCCTGTTGGTTACTTCATATTCCTGGAGATAGCTCAGTGCTCCTGGGCTTTGCTCTGATCCCTTGGAGTTTTCTGTATCAGGCCTACTTTGGTCTAGATTACTGGCTTTGACCTGTTTCTATAAATCCTGGTCTAGATCCCCTCCTGCAGAAGTCGCTGGCTTGGATTTGGTCCTGCAAAGGTTCTGGCTCTGGTCTGCTTCCTCAGAGTTCCCAGGCGTGGGTGCGCCCAGACCTGCAGAGGACCTGGCTCAAGCTTACTCCCTCTGAGGTCCGAGACTCATGCTCAGACTTGAAGAGGTTTCTGGTTCCTGCCTATTTCCTTTGATGTCCCAGACCAATGCCCATACCAACAGAGGTCCTGGCTCAGACCTACTCCCTCTTAAGGTCCCAGATTCACACCTGGCCCTTCAAAGATCTCTGGTTCCTGCCTACTCCCTCGGAGGTTCCAGATTCACTCCCAGACTGGCAGAGGTCCTGGTTCAGGCCCAGTTCCTCAGAGGTCTTAGACTCATGCCCAGACCCATAGGGGTCCTGGCTTAGGTCTACTCCCTGAAAAATCCAGATTCATGACTGTGACTCATTCACTCAGCAGGCTACTCCCCTGTACCTGTTCTTGTGGAGTTTGCTGTCTCTGGTCTGCTCTGGACCAGGTCACTGCCTCAATCCTGGCCTGCCAGTGTCCTGGGATTTGATTAGTTCCCAACTCCTGCTCCCATGGAGCTTGCTTCCTCAGACCTACTCCAGCATAGGTAGCTGGTTCAGTCCTACTCCTGTGAAATTTGTTGCCTCAGTCCTGCTCTATCCCAAGGTGGAGTGAGTTCATTGCCTCAGGTCTATTTTGGCCTAGGTTGCTGGCTTGACCTGTTCCTGTAAATCTTGGCCTGGATCCACTCCTACAGAGGTCCCTGGTTTGCAGTTGGTCCTGCAAAGGTCTCTGGGTCCCGTCTACTGCCTCGGAGTTTCCAGGCTCACGTGCACCCAGACCCACAGAGGACCTGGCTCAGGCTTACTCCTTCAGAGGTCCCAGATTCATGCTTGGACCTTCAGAGGTTTTAGATTCCTGCCTATTTCCTTTGGTGTCCCAGACCAACACCTGGATCCACAGAGGTCCTGGCTCAGACCTACTCTACTCCCTCTGAGGTCTCAGACTCACTCTATATTTTATAGCATGACAAATGGCAAGCTTTAGCTTTGGTTCAATTCAACAATTACAATTCAGTGATAGTTAACAACATTTCTTTTAGGAAGGGATATTGAAAGAAAGAAGGAGCTGGAGAAAGACGAGGCATAGAAACTGGACACGATTTTGGTCACTTTTTCACAACACGGTTATTTTCTTGGATATTTTATCAATTAGGCATATGACAGAAAAATAACACTAAACCTAGGTGTCAGAGAAAATTATAAAAACATTTGTCTTCAAATACCACAAATATCTGCAATTGTAATTAAATGATGTCTCTACATATGAACATTTTTATAGACCCATATAGTACTCAGGGAAGTTTATGGTGCTGTAGCTAATATCACACAGATCTGACACTAAGTTTATAATACTCAAGGAAGTGAACAAAGGTACTCTAACTTTTGGATTTTATCCAAGTTTTAATGGAGAGAAAAAAAGAGCAGCAACTCTAGAAGAGATAAAGAATTGTTTATTTTCGTTTGCTGTTTGTATCAGTTGTTTGAAAAACACTAGAAACTGATGTGAGTTTTTTTATATATTATTGTTCAAGAGCTTGGCTTTCTGATTTTAGCTGCAGTCTTTCTTATTTTATCTACTCTTTCAGAAAGATCTTTCCAATGTGTGTTAGAGTGGAGTTACAAAAATTGCCTAATATGTAGCCTTTTATTTTCCTGTCCCACTTGATTTTTACTATCAACTGCATTCATATCAGCATTGATCATTTTGCATCACAAATTTTCAGGCCTTGGATACACCAACATCTGTTGGGCTGGGAGGAGGTGAGGTGGACAGGATGCTTTGGTGTCTTGAACATTTTTGTGGTATTTTATTAGAACTTACTTGACAAATTTCTGGTATTATTTTTCCATAATATATTCAGTGTGCTTATTCTTCTCTTCAGTTTCAAATATTCCTTGAAGTATCCTATGTAGAAGTGACTTATTTGTATTGAATTTATATTATTATGGTTTTATCATAGAAAGTTTTATCTTCTTCAATTATGGTAGTTTTGCTGAGGATAGTAGTCAGTGTTGGCAATCTTTCTTAACAAGAATTTGTCTTTCAAGTTCTTCTGAGTTTATCCATTTCTGATGAATAGCGAACTGTTATGTCAGTTGTTCTGTGTTTATATGTGACCTGACTCTTCTCTGTGGCATTCAGTACCTTTTCCTTACTCTGTGCTTTTAGTGTTTTTAGCTATAATATGTTATTAGGAGTTTCTTTTCTAGTTCTATTTGTATGTCATTTGTACCTGGATAGACATCCTTTTCTCTCAATTTGAGAATTTTTTCCATGGCTTTACTGAAAATATTTTCAATACCCACATTTTGGATTTCTTCTCCTATTTTTATAATTTATAGTTCTTTTCATGTGTCCCAAATGTTTCCCATGTTGTATACACTTAAATACTTTTTTTCATTGTGGTTGACTGAATGATACAACCTTACATAATCTCAAGCCCTAATATTGTCTTGTTCACATAATACATCCTATTGGTAAGGATTTTCACTAATTTATCATTTTTTTAATAATTTCATTTTAGTTTGACTTCCACAATTTTAGCTTCTGATTGAACTTTAGCTTCATATTTTAAATTGCCTCACTTAGTCTTGTTTGTTTCTATTATCTCAGAACTTAATGACTATCCTCTTTGAGGTGTTACAATGTGTTTATAAGCATTCTTTTGAACTTTTTGTCAAGAATTTCCAAGCTGCTTTCATTGGCATCATTATTTTGGGATTGTTAGATTTTGGAAGAGATGTTTTGTCTTAATATTTTCATTTATTTGCTGGAACTTGACTGTAGTTAGGTTTTTGGTTGAATCTGGCTCCTTCCTTCCTTCCCCCTTTCCTTCTTTATTTCCTTCTCCTTTCTTGTCTTCCTTTTCTTCTTGTTCAGTTTTTCTTTCTCTTTATGAAGACATTTTCAATGTACAAAAGATAAAGTCATAATATCCTTCTCCATGGATATTATTTGAGTTTGTGCACCATCTCCCTACTCTTCTCTGGAGAATCACCTATTGTCAGATGTAGTAATTGTTATCCAAAGGTCAACATACACTACCCCGACTCGTATTTGTTCCATATAATGTGGTTTTGCTAACTGCAATTCGTTGTTCTAACCAATGTCAGATCTGGCCTACATCAAGTTTGTGTGTGCTTGGAAAACCTTATACCAACTAAGCATATATGCCAGCCTTAAGAAATATTTTAAAATTCAATTCATGTTTTATGTTCTATTGGGAACACCTAGAAGACAAAGTAAATGTATGCTTCCATGGCAAAGTTGTTCTTTATTTTCTTGTCCCTTAAGCACTAGCAGTAAATAATCATGCTCAAAGAAGCTCCTGATTAAGGATTTATTTCAGACTAAATAGATTTTAAATTAATCCATAAAACCAAATGAGAACTAATGTAATTGTGAACAATTAGGAAAGAGAAGGCAAACAATTTTGTGATGATGTCCCATTGGGTTTAAGCATGTTTTATTGTGTCTCTACACATGGATTGCTGAACCTTTCCCTTCTTTGAATAAACACAGTTATAGTCTCTGATACTCTCAAAATACCAAATGAGAAATATTCCACTACTTTCAATCTAAATCAAGTTGTTAAACCACTCACATACCATTTCAAAAGATTGTAATGTTAGTATGAGGCAGAATTGTTGAACACCTATTTTCAGTCTATATGTGATGGTAGTCATTCAGTAATTGGAACAGAGTATGCCTTGGTGTGTGTTATTGGTAGTCTGCTGGAGGAGCAATTAAGTGCTTGACTTCAAATCAAAAGTCAAGGAGTCATAAGAAGTATGAAGGAATGTTGTCCCACATTCCTTATTGATCATTACCATAGGAACTTGTATTTGCCTTCATTACTTTGATGGCTCTGAAATATGGTCATTTTGATAGTCAATATCTTTCCAAACTAGATGTCCTCTTTGCATAAGCTTATGTATGATGAAACTTTAGTAATGCTAACTGCTAAAATCCAATGCCAACAGGAATTTGAATCACATAATTTTCTTTTAGAATATAATTATCCAGAGAACTTAGACAATAAGACAAGATCTCCTGACTAAATTGGGAGCATGGGGACCTTAGGGGAGGGTTGAAGGGGGGAGTGAAAAGAGGGAGGGGAACCGAGAAAAATGTAGAGCTCAATAAAAATCAATAAAAAAGAAAAAAGTAATAAAATGAGATTGACAGGGACAGGTGAATAAAGAGAATTCCAACAAGCCAACAAACAAAAAACATATATATTTGAAATATATATTTCATTATTTGGATAATGAAATTCTAATGAGATGATTGGTGAGTTCACTGTGATTAGGGATATGTGGATTCACAACAAAATTGTTCATACGCCTGTTATACACAATGGACAAGAATATGGTGCAGGGAACACTCCCATGTGGTTGACATTGCAAGTTCATTTCTTTGAACTAAAGAGATTTAGTTTATCGAAGAAGCCATAAATGTATTTTACCATAAAGCAGAAAAACATTAAATCTCATTTCATAGGAAATTTACAGTGTTCCATCTGTGAAGAAATATTCAGAGCTGTTATAAATTTTTTGAAGCCTTTATTGTGGTAGAAATGATTATTTTTGGTTGACACATTGAAGTCATAATACATTGCTTTTAATTTTCAAAAATTTAAAATTAATCACTAATAAACTGTTTATAGAATGTTCTCTTTTGTGCATGGCAATAAAGAAAACAAAAACTAAGAATTATTGAATTAGTGTATACTAATTGTTTATATTTTATATAAAGTTTTATTTTAGGACATGTGTTCAACTATGTTTATAGCAGTATTGTTTGCCATAGCCAGTATCTGGAAACAACCTAGATGCCCCTCATCTGAAGAATGGATAAAGAAAATGTGGTCCATTTACACAATGGTGTACTACTCAGTGGTAAAAAAATAATGGCATCTTGAAATTTGCAACCAAATGGAAGGATCTAGAAAAAAACATACTGAGTGAGGGAACCCAGATTCAGAAAGACAAATATAATATATACTCATTCGTAAGTGGCTTTTAGACAAAATGCAAAGAAAAACCAACCTATAACTTCAAAGAACCTAGACATCAAAGAGGACCTTAAGAGAGATGTACATGGATCTAAATATGAAGGAGGAAAAGATAAGATTTCCTGAGTAAACTGATCACAGGAGAGGGTAGATAAAGATAGGGAGGGGAGTGGACAAAAATGAATAGCTCAATAAAGAAATAAATAAAAGAAATTGATCAAAACTTTGAATATCTTCATCAACTGTGTTCAATATGTGTATTCTTTAAGGACATTAATTGAAAATTATAATATGTCAGGGATCCCACCAAATAGATCTTTAACATATGCCAAGCGTATGTGCTACTATAAAAATCAGAGTTATAGAAACTTCAGGGTGTTTATTACTCTTACTTTGTTTCTGTAAAACAACCTATAACAAACTATCACAGTACTGCAAGAAAACCTATACTATTTGTAAAGTAGATAACCATAGCATATCATTTCTTCATTACTTAGTAGATATTCACAATGGTCAATGCACTATGGTCCCCTCTAATGGTTAGCTTTATTTGTCAATCTAACTTGGGAAGAAAGAATCAATGAAGCACCGTCTAGATCAGGCTAATGTATGGTCATGTCTGTGAAGGAATATTTTGATTATATTAATTGAGATTGAGAACCAGTCCCAGAGTTTTGTTCCTGGATGTTGTAAAGCAGAGGGAGCTTCTACACAAGTATACATGGGTTCTTTAATTCGTTTATCCATGCTCTTGAGTGTAGATATGACGTGATTCACTTTTTAAGGTCCTGCCATCATGACACTTCCAAAATGAGGGACTATAATCTGGAAATGTGAACTAAAATAAACCTTTTCTCCCATAATGTGCTTGTTGTAAATGCATTTTATCACAACAGCAGAGAGAAAACTAGGATAGACTAGGAACTAAAACTAGAAGGAGAGTCATTGACCTCATAAACCCGATTTTAAAAGTTTTAGCATAACTTGAACATCCTTATGAGTGAAATGTGGAGGAGTTTGGAACTCTGGGCTCCTGGTAGGGAGGACACACTCTAGCGGATGCCTCCACACCCAAGTGTCTATCACAAATTGATTCTATGTAGTTGAAACAACATTTTTTTCCAAAAGAATATAAAATTAGGTGGGAAGAGAGTGGCAATGTGGATCAGTGAAGAGCTGAGGAAAGGGATGACTATAATCCAAATACCTTATATGAAATTCTCAAAGATTTAATATAATATTTTGTTTACTTGCTGCCTTCTTAGATTATTGTCTCTTTAAATAAGGAACAACTTAAAAGTTTAAAAATAAAAATAGATAAATAAATAAAAACCCAGAGCTAGGTAAAGTTCCAATAAGTATGACCTCAGAAATCAAATCTGTGGGTCTACACTGACATTTGAGACTTCTGGAGCCAAAGTCCCAGTTTCTCAAGGGACTCTGTACCCACTGGAGTGAAATGCCTGCCTTGCCTCTGGGTACATTGACTGTGTACAATGTACTGTGTACTGCTAGAGACTTAGTTACATAGTAATCTCTAATCTGAGTAGAGCCCGAGCATTAGACCTGAACTGGAAGTGTTCTCTGGTCTTGCTTCAGGGGGAACCAGAGCCAGTCTTAATATTCTACTTTTAGCTTTTCAGTTCTAGTTTGCCTTAGCATATGTGCTTATAGTATTCTTTTCAGCATAGGGACTCTGAAGTGGTATATTCTCTACACATTCACCAGCAAAAAGGAGTAAGAACAGTTGAAACATATTTCCTGTCTGATGTCTAAGCATAGCACCAAACAAAGAACACCATTTTTTTCTCTTGTTAAGAAGGAAGAATATGGATGCTCATCTGAAACAATAAAATTTTAATAAAACTCTCCTTTCTTTATCCATGCTGAAATGGTTGTTAACACACTAAACTGTAATTTGTAAGAATTGAAAAGGTAGCAAAGGTATTTTGTATAAGTCTTTATAATGATCAAGGAATGAACAGTGAGGCCTATTTGATTTCACCTGGATATTTCTCTATAAGCTTGAAATAGAATGTTACTAACACTTATTATCACTAGATATTATATTTTAACTGCATAAGAAGGGATTGAATGAAGCATTTATGGGAACAAAAACATATTTGGAATTCCTTGGAAATTGTCCCAGAAAAGCAAAATGGTGAAAGAGATTGATCCTGAAGATGGAAAAATATCAAGTACAGCTCTCCACTAGCACTTTGGTAGCACTGCTACCATACTTGGCTGGGACCCAACCATTACTTTTAGCCCATCTCCACTCCTTTGCAACTCCCAACAGATCAGCATAACAGGTATCTATTGGGGTTCCCCCAAATACCACACTTACCTGGGGCCCAGGGACCAGCCACCAACTTTTCTGGGACTCAGGAACCCCACAGCTGGCACCCTTATCCTGAACCCAGAGTGGGCATCTTAGATTCACTATTGCTGTGGTGAACATCATGAACACCTCCCTCTCGAGAATGAAGAGCAGTCCAGATTCCCTGCCCTGAGGGATGTCCAAGGTCCTCCCACTTCTATCCAGGACCAGGAAGGTGAGCATCCAAACAGGCTAGGCTCCCACAAAGCCAGTTCATGTATTAGGATCGAAACCTAGTGCATTGTCCTTGGCTTCTCATCAGCCTTCAATGTCCGCCACGTTCAGAAAGTCTGGTGATGTGGGAGTGTCATATATCAATCTGTTGATTTCATTGGCTAAGTAATAAACAAACTGCTTGGGCTCATAGCTTAGAACATAGGTGGGTGGAGTAGACAGAACAAAATGCTGGGAGGAAGAGGAAGTGAGCTCAGAGACTCAACAGCTCTCCTCTCGGGAGCAGAGGCCTCAGGAGAGACACCATGCTCCCGTCTCCAGGGTGGACGTGAGAGCGCTGTTCTCTGAGGCACACGCGATGAAGCTCCAACCCAGGATGGACATAGGCTAGAATCTTTCCCGGTAAGACCAGTGCTACAGTTTATTAGAGATGGGTTGATCGGGACATCAGAATTAGCCAGTCAGGACTAAAGCTAATGGGCCAAGCAGTGTTTAAATGAATACAGTTTGTGTGTTGTTATTTTGGGGCATAAGCTAGCAGGCGGCGGGGGTGCTGTGAACACAGCCCCACCGCTCAAATTACTACGAGTGGCACCCAACGTGGGGCATGAACCCACGACCCTGAGATTAAGAGTCTCATGCTCTACCAACTGAGCTAGCTGGGCGGAGACTACACAGGCCTGTGGAGTTTAAATCCACGTGGGGAGGCAGATGATAGGGTGCGTGGGGACTGGAAGTCAATCTGAGGTGTCTAAAGAGAAAATATAAAGAACTGCAGCAATAAAACCCAGTGCGTGATGATTTATATTAAGCTGCTGATTCCACGCACAAGACACAGGCCACAAGGCCGCCTGCTGGCCGCGGAGGCTGAGGAAGGGAGGCTCACGCCAATCCGAACTCGTGGCCGGCAGCCGAGCGGGGGGAAGGAGAGGTCCTAACACCAAATGTTGGGTGCCAACTGAAGGCGTAAGTCATAAACAATGACACACCACTTTGGAATTATGATTAATAGGGTGGTATTTATTTAAAGGGGAAAAAAACTTACAGATCACTGTCAGCCCTCTGTGCAACCAGGAAGGGAGTCTAGTCGCCGGCGGAGCAGGAAGTGAAGAGAGAGGGGAGAGGGAAATGGCCGCTATTTTAAAGAGAGAGAGACCATGCCCCAATGGGCTGGTATCTCAGCAGCTATAGGTTGGAGGAACGGGAGGACCTCCCGCAACAGTCTGGTTTCATCACATGCTTATTCAGCCCCAGTCCCGCTGGCCTTGGTGAGCTCCCAATAGATCAGTTCCACTGTCACAGTGGGTGGGTGCACCCCTCGTGGTCCTGACTTCCTTGCTCATGTTCTCCCTCCTTCTGCTCCTCATTTGGATCTTAAGAGCTCAGTCCGGTGCTCCAATTTGGGTCTCTGTCTCTATCTAGATCCATCGCCAGATGAAGGTTCTAAGGTGATAGGCAAGATATTCATCAGTATGACTATAGGATAGGGTCATTTCAGGTTCCCTCTCCTCATTCGCTCAAGGTACTAGCTGGGGACATCTCCCTGGAAACCTGCGAGCCTCTCTAGAGTCAAGTCTCTTGCCAGCCCTAAGATGGCTCCCTTAATTAGGATATATATTTCTCTATTCCCGTGTTCACCCTTCCTTTGTCTCAACCATCCCATTCCCCCAAGTTCCCCCATTCTCCCCTTCTCACTTTTCTCACCCCATTTCAGTTTAGCTTCATGCCACTTCACCCCCAAGTTCCCAGGTTTTGCCCTGCAAAGTTGTCTACTTCCCATATCCAGGCAGATGACTATATGTTTTTCTTTGGGTTCACCTTCTTATTTAGCTTTTCTAGGATCACAAATTATATGTTCAATGTCCTTTATTTATGGCTAGAAACCAATTATGAATGAGTACATCCCATGTTCATCTTTTTGGGACTGGGATACCTCACTCAGGATAGTGTTTTCTATTTCCATCCATTTGCATGAAAAATTCGAGAAGTCATTGTTTTTTAACGCTGAGTAGTACTCTAATATGTATATATTCCACACTTTCTTCATCCATTCTTCCATTGAAGGGCATCTAGGTTGTTTCCAGGTTCTGGCTATTACAAATAATGCTGCTATAAACATAGTTGAACAAATGCTTTTGTCATATGATAGGGCGTCTCTTGGGTATAATCCCAAGAGTGGTATTACTGGATCTTGGGGTAGGTTGATCCCGAATTTCCTGAGAAATCGCCACACTGATTTCCAAAGTGGTTGCATAAGTTTGCATTCCCACCAGCAATGGATGAGTGTGCCCCTTACTCCACAACCTCTCCAGCAAAGGCTATCATTGGTGTTTTTGATTTTAGTCATTCTGACAGGTGTAAGATGGTATCTCAAAGTTTTTTAATTTGCATTTCTTTGATCACCAAGGAGGATGAGCATGACCATAAGTGTCTTTTGGCCATTTGAAATTTTTCTGTTGAGAATTCTCTGTTCAGCTCAGTGCCCCATTTTTTAATTGGGCTAATTAGCATTTTAAAGTCTAGTTTCTTTTTTCTTTTTTCTTTTTTTTTGGTTTTTTGAGACAGGGTTTCTCTGTGGTTTTGGAGCCTGTCCTGGCCCTGGAACTAGCTCTTGTAGACGAGGCTGGTCTCGAACTCACAGAGATCTGCCTGCCTCTGCCTCCCGAGTGCTGGGATTAAAGGCATTCACCACCACCGCCCCATCTAAAGTCTAGTTTCTTGAGTTCTTTATATATTTTAGAGATCAGACCTTTGTCTGTTGCAGGGTTGGTGAAGATTGTCTCCCAGTCAGTAGGTTGTCTTTTTGTCTTAGTGATAGTGTTCTTTGCTTTACAGAAGCTTCTCAGTTTCAGGAGGTCCAATTTATTCAATGTTGTCCTTAATGTCTGTGCTGCTGGGGATATGCGTAGGAAGTGATCTCCTGTGCTCATATATTGTAGAGTACTTCCCACTTTCTCTTCTATCAGGTTCAGTGTGTTCAGCCTGATATTGGGTTCTTTAATCCATTTGGACTTGATTTTTGTGCATGGCGATAGATATGGATCTATTTTCATTCTTCAACAGTTTGACAACCAGTTTTGCCAGCACCATTTGTTGAAGATGCTATCTTTCTTCTACTGAACACTTTTAGCTCTTTTATCAAAAATAAGGTGTTCATAGGTTTGTGGGTTAAAATCCAGGTCTTCTACTTTATTCCATTGATGACTTCTCTGTTTTTATGCCAATACCAAGCCGTTTTCAATACTGAAGCTCTGTAATAGAGTTTGAAGACAGGGATGGTAATGCCTCCAGAAGTTTATTTATTGTATAAGATTGTTTTGGCTATCCTGGGTTTTTTGTTTTTCCATATAAATTTGATTAATGTCCTCTCAAGATCTGTGAAGAATTTTTATTTGATTTTAATGGGGATTGCATTGAATCTATAAATTGCCCTTGGTAGAATTGCCATTTTTACTATGTTGACCCTCCCAATCCAAGAGCAAGGGAGATCCTTCCATTTTCTGGTATCCTCCTCAGTTTCTTTCTTCAAGGACTTAAAGTTTGTGTCAAATAGATCCTTCACATCCTTGGTTAGAGTTACCTCAAGATATTTTATGCTATTTGTGGCGATCATGAAAGGTGATGCTTCTCTGATTTCCCTCTCTGCTTCCTTATCCTTTGTGTATAGGAGGTCAACTGATTTTTTTGGAATTGATCTTGTATCCTGCCACGCTACTAAAGGTGTTTATCAGCTGTAGGAGTTCTTTGGTAGAGTTTTTGGGGTCGCTTATGTATACTATCATATCTTCTGCAAATAATGAAAGTTTAACTTCTTCCTTTCCAATTCGAATCCCTTTGATCCCCTTATGTTGTCTTATTGCTATTGCTAGAACTTCAAGCACTATATTAAAAAGGTATGGAGAGAGTGGACAGCCTTGTCGTGTTCCTGATTTTAGTGAGATGGCTTTGAGTTTCTCTCCATTTAATTTGATGTTAGCTGTCAGCTTGCTATAAATAGCTTTTATTTTATTTAGGTATGACCCTTGTATCCCTAATCTCTCTAAAACCTTTATCATAAAGCAATGTTGAATTTTGTCAAATGCTTTTTCAGCATCTAATGAAATGATCATATATTTTTTTTCTTTCAGTTTATTTATATGATGGATTACATTGATAGATTTGCATATGTTGAACCAGCCCTGGATCCCTGGGATAAAACCTACTTGATCATAATGGATAATTTTTCTAATGTGTTCTTGGATTCAGTTTGCCAGTATTTTGTTGAGGATTTTTGCATCGATGTTCATGAGTGAGATTGGTCTATAATTCTCTTTCTTGGTTGAGTTTTTGTGTGGTTTTGTTATCAGGGTAACTTTAGCTTCATAAAAAGAATTTGGCAATGACTTCTCTGTTTCTATATTGTGACGTACATTAAAGAGTATAGGTATTAGGTCTTCTTGGAAGTTCTGGTAGAATACTGCTTTGAAACCGTCTGGACCTGGGCTTTTTTTGGTAGGGAGGTTTTTGATAACAGCTTCTAATTCTTCATGACTAACAGGTCTATTTAGATTGTTCACCTGGTCCTGGTCTAACTTTGGTATATGGTACTTATCAAAAAAGGTGTCCATTTCTTTAACATTTTCCATTTTGTGGCATATAAGCTTTTGTAGTAAGATCTAATGGTTTTCTGAATTTCCTCTGTGTCTGTGGTTATGTCTCCCTTTTCATTTCTGTTCTTGTTAATTTGTGTATTCTCTCTCTGCCGTTTGATTAGATTGGATAGGGGTTTATCAATCTTGTTGATTTTCTCCAGGAACCAGCTTTTTGTTTCATTGATTCTTTGGATTGTTTTCTGTGTTTCTATTTTGTTGATTTCAGCCCTTAGTTTGATTATTTCCAGTCTTCTACTCCTCCTAGGTGAGTCTGCTTCTTTTTTTTCTAGAGCTTTCAGGTGGGCTGTTAAGTCTCCAATGTGTGCTTTCTTCATTTTCTTTAAGTGGGCACTTAGTGCTATGAACTTTCCTCTTAGCACAGCTTTCAAAGTGTCCCATAGGTTTGAGTATGTTGAGTCTTTATTTTCATTGAATTTAAGAAAGACTTTAATTTCTTTCTTTATTTCTTCCTTGATCCAGGTGTGGTTCAGTAGTTCACTGTCCATTTTACATGAGTTTGTAGGCTTTCTGGGGGTACCATTGTTGTTGAATTCTAACTTTAATCCATGGTGATCCGATAAGACACAGGTGGTTACTAATATTTTTTTTGTAACTGTGTAAGATTGCTTTGTTACCGAGTATATGGTCAATTTTCGAGAAGGTTCCATGAGCTGCAGAGAAGAAGGTATATTCTTTCCTATTTGGGTGGAATGATCTATAGATGTCTGTTAAGTCCATTTGATTAATTAACTCCCTTAATCCTCTTATTTCTCTGTTAGGTTTCTGTCTTATTGACCTGTCCACTGGTGAGAGAGGAGTGTTGAAATCTCCTACTATTAGTGTGTGTGGATTGATGACTGCCTTGAGTTTTAGTAATGTTTCTTTTACGTAAGTGGGTGCTTTTATATTAGGGGCATAGATATTCAGGTTTGAGACTTTGTCCTGATGAATTGTTCCTGTTATGAGTAAAAAATGTCCCTCTCCATCTCTTCTGATTGCTTTAGTTTGAAGTCAACTTTGTTAGACATTATTTGCTTGATAAACATTTTCCCAGCCCTTTACTCTGAGTAGGTGTCTGTCTTTGTGGTTGAGGTGTGTTTCTTGTAAACAGCAGAATGTAGAATCCTGTTTTTGTATCCAATCTCTTAGCCTGTGCCTCTTTATAGGTGAGTTGAGTCCATTGATATTAAGTGATATTAATGACCAGTGGTCGTTAAATCCGGTCATTTTTTTCTTTTCTTTTTTTTTTTTGGTAGTAGATTTTTTGTGTTTCCCTCCTTCTATTGTGCTGGTGAAGGGTCATTAGATGTCTGAGTTATTGTGGGCATTGTTGGACTCCTTGGGTTGTGATTTTCCTTCTATTACTTTCAGTAAGGCTGGATTTGTGGCTTCGTATTGTTTAAATTTGTTTTTATCCTGGAAAATTTTGTTTTCTCCATTTATAGTGAATGAAAGCTTGGCTGGGTATAATAGTCTGGGCTTGTATCCATGTTCTCTTAGTTTCTGCAGTACATCTATCCAGGACCTTCTGGCTTTCATGGTTTCCATGGAGAAGTCAGGTGTAAGTCTGATAGGTTTACCTTTATAAGTAACTTGGCCTTTTTCCTTTGCAGCTCTTAATATTCTCTTTATTCTGTATGTTTTCTGATTTGATTTTATATGGCAAGGACATGGGTTTTTTTTTTTTTTTGGTCCAGTCTATTCAGTGTTCTGTATGCTTCTTGAATCTTCAAAGGAATATCTTTCTTTAGGTTGGGAAAGTTTTCTTCTATAATTTTATTAAATATATTTTCTGGACCATTGAGCTGTACTTCTTCTCCTTCTTCTACCCCTATAATTCTTAGGTTTGGTCTTTTTATTGTGTCCCAGATTTGTTGAATGTTTTATGATGAGAATTTGTTGGTTTTGCTGTTTTCTTTGATCAGTGTGTTTATTTTCTCTATGGTATCTTCAGTGTCTGACATTCTTTCTTCTATCTCTTGTAATCTGTTGGTAGTACTTGTCTCTGTAGTTCCTGTTCATTTACCCAGATTTTCCATCTCCATCCTTCCCTCCGTTTGTGTTTTCTTCATTACTTCCATTTCATTCTTCAAGTCTTGAACCTTACCTGTTTGATTGCTTTTTCTTGTTTCTCTTGGTGTTCTTGGGTATCTTTGAGTGATTTATTCATTTCCTCTACCTTTTTGTTTGAATCTCTAATTGTTTATGGCAGTTTTTCACCTCCTGTTTAAGGTCCTCTATTATTTTCTTATAATTCACATTTGAGTCGATTTCTTCTAAGTCTTCTGGAGAAGGGTGTATAATTCTTCTTATTTCGGGATCCCTGGATTCTGGTGATGTCATGTTGCCTTTCAGGTTGTTGGAGGAATTCTTGCATTGGCGCCTTCCCATCTCTTCCTTCAAATGGAGCCTGGAGAGGCCTGGTGTCTTGGTCCAGACTTTGCTGTGACTGACTCTTTGGGTGTATCTCCTCAATGTAGGAGCAGGAACCGTTCTGTCCAGATGAAACTCCTTAGCTCTGAAACATGGACGCCTGGTAATCCAATGACCCGCGGAGAAACGGGCGAACTTGGGGAGCAGGGCGGGGTCGAGTAGAACACAGGAGACCCTGCCGGGCAAGCTGAAGGTGCCTGCGCTCCCTTTGGGGGTCCTTGAGGCCTGCCCGGTAGACAGGCACTCACCTCTCTGGGTGGGTAACCTTAGTGTAGGAGCAGAAACCTGTTCCTGAGCAAAGGACCTTGCAGACCACACAGGCTTGGGGGGGGGGTCGTGAGTAAGAAAGACAGCCCTGCAGAATGAGTTGGGAGAGGGGGGTTTGTGCTCTCTTCAGGGACAATCCGCCCCTGGATAGCACACACTCACCCATCCAGATGGAGCTCCTCAGCACCTAAACAGCTTTCCGCCATTTTAGATTCCTCTGTTGAGAGCTCCTGTTTACGTCTGTACTTCATTTTTTTATTGGATTATTTGTTCTTTTGATGATCAATTTCTTCTTCTTTGTGTATTTTGGAGATCAGTCCTCTTTCTGATGTGGGGTTAGTGAAGATCTTTTCCCATTCTGTAGGTTATCGTTTTGTCTTTTTGACCATGTCCTTTGCTTTACAGAGCTTATCAGTTTCAGAAGGTTCCATTTATTAATTGTTTCTCTCAGTGTCTGTGCTACTGGTTTTATATATAGGAAGTAGTCTCCTGTGCTAATGCATTCAAGCATACTTCCCATGTAAGAATATAAAATGGAAAGAAGAAAGCATATTCAACAAATGGTACTGGCATAACTGAATATCAACATGTAGAGGAATGAAAATAGATCCATATCTATTGCCAAGCACAAAACTCATGTCCAAATGGATTGAAGACCTCAACATAAAACCAACCACACTAAACCTCATACAACCCTATTTTAAGGAGGTATTTTCTCAGTTGAGGTTCAGTCCTCTTAGATAATTCAATCTTGTGCTAGCTTGACAAAAAGCTAGCCAGTGTACATAGAACGGCAAACTAAGAAAATATCACCTCCTCAAAAAAGGTAAAATCTGTTGCCTACACCAGCTTCAAACATCCCAACTGCAGATACCTAGGTCTCATGAGAAAACATGAACATGAACAACGAAGCTATGTCAGCAATCCTATTTTGATAGTCACTGTTAGAAACAATACAGTTGAAACACAAGACTAGGACTTTAAAATAAAAATTATGAACATGTTCAAGAACATTAAAGATGATATAAATAAGTAACTTCCAGAAGGCCATGAAAACACAAAAAGTTGAATGCAATAATGAAAACAATTTAAGGCAAGAAAATAGAATTTCTGTTTTGCCTTCTTTTGAGACAGAATCTATGTAGTTCTGACTGTCCAGGAACTTGCTATGTATTTATACCAGGCTGACTTCCAAGTTGCTAAAATATACCTACTTCTCAGTGCCTCTCCTGAGTGCTAGGAATAAAGGCATGCACCATAACTTCCGGTGAAAGTATCATTTAACAAAATAGAATTATAGTAGGAGATTGCATATTTGTTTTCTGGCCCCTCAGACCCAAATAATCACACAGAATTATATAAATTACAACACTGTTAGGCTGATAGCTTGTCTAACTCTTACATATTAAACTAACCCATTTCTAATAATTTGTGTATTGCCACTAAGCTGTGGCTTACTCCATTGGCAGCTACATAGTGTCTCCCTGACTCCACCTACTCTTTCTCTATATCTCTTACAGCCTGGTTATATTCTGCCATGCTATAGGCTGAAGCAGATGTTTTTTACTAATTAGTGGTAATAAAACATATTCATAACATACAGCAGAGAATTCCACATCATAGAATCACTCAATAAATGGTAAACTGAAATAAACAGCTTAGTTAGGAACTCAAACAAAAAGCTAAGAAGTAAACTTCAATAACATATTAAAAGACATAGAAGAGAGAATCTTAGGTTTTGAAGACAAGGTAGAATAAGTAGTGCAGTCTGTCTAATAAAATGTTAAATTGAAAAAAAAAGGTACAAAACATCCAGGAAAACTCGGATACTGTGAATGAGCAAATATACAATATCATAGGTAGAGCAGAACGAAAAGAAATTGAGGCAAATAAGATAGAACATATATTTTTTTCATTTTACTTATCAGCCCTAGTTCATCCTCCTTCCCCTTTTTCCACCCCTTCCCCCATCTCATCCCTTTCCACTCCTCAGAGGAGGTAAGGCCTCTCTTGGGGAGCAAGCAATAGCTGGTATACCAAGTTGAGGCAGGACCAAGCCCCTGCCCCCTGTATCAAGGCTGAGCAAGGTGTCCCACTATAGAGACTGGACTTTATAAGGCAAGTTCACACACACAGGATAAAATTCTGTAAAATTCTGTTCCCACTGCCAAAGTCCCTACAACAAATCAAGTCATAAAACTCTCACCCACATTCAGAGGGCTTAGTTCAGTCCCATGAAGGATCCCTACTTGTCAGTCTGAAAGTCTCTGAGCTCTCATTAGCTTGGGTCAGCAGTTTTTGTGGTTTTCCCAATCATGAACTTGACCAGCCCCCTTGCTCATCTGAACCTTCCTACCTCTCTTCCACTCCCACAAGTTCCATGCCACCATTGTTCCAGAACATTTTTCAGGCAAGACAGATGATTAATAAATGTTCTGTGGAGGGAGTTTGTGTTCATCTTTCTGTTTTAGCAGACTTCAGAGTCTTACTTACTGCACCAACGAGACTAGAACACAGGGGTGAAGGTTCTGTGTAGACATCAGCTCAACCTCTCTACATTCAGTGAACTGTGTAGATGGGTTACCCTATCCACTGTAGAGAGCAACTCTCTTTCCTAACATCAGCCTGAGTTGTGTGGGGATTTTCATGAGATCCACTTGACCAACAGCTCAACAGAATGCACCCCAGTCCCATGTCATTGGGAACTCAAGAGGTGCACAGTTCAGATGACATATCCCCTATTATTAGAAGTCCTCAATAGGATCATATTAATGGGTTCCAGGAAGATTTCACTGCACTAGATTTCCAAACCATCTTTCAGATACCTCTATAGAATTCATGGAAAACTGTTCAGTGGTTAACCTAACCATGGTGGATATGTCTTGGGGAGGTAGAGCCCCAAGGACTATAGTTCTTGAGGACCTCATTCTGTTATTAAGTATAACTCTGCTTATTGACCTTGAGGTCAAAATGTCCTACATAATTTGTGTATTTTATGCAAACTCTAAGGGAATTTACAGCCACTCAGTGTCATCTCTACTTAGAATGAGAGCAATTAAATTTTTCAGGCATTACTGCTGTAACAGATTAATGATTGAACTGTCACCCTTAGAATAAATTTAGAGATATAGACTGTTAGTAAAGTTATGTTAAGGTATTTTTGTTAATGGTTTTGATGGAGAAAATTGTGGGGAACAATTTGAAGTTTAAAGTATCACACTTTGGTTAGTTGAGTGAGGGCCTCATTGAAGTTAAGGAACAAGAACAAAGGCAGGTTATTAATATCTGATGCACCTTTCTTGCTAAAGATGTGTTGGTGACCAAAGGCAGATTTCTTGTACTCACTTTTGCCCTTAACTACGTGGTATAATTTAACAAAAATATTTGATTGTGAGGTGTGCAGACTGAGAAGATAAAGTTGAAATGACTGCTTTGTATATATAAAAGTTTAGATTTGAGATTCTCTTAAAATTTTTCATAAGATTACTTTTTGAGGTTGATGGAGGAAAGTCGTTGGCTAATAAAGGAACTGCCTTGGCCCATTTTATTGGTTAGGACATAGGTGGGTGGAGTAGACAGGGCGGAGCACTGGGAGGAAGAGGAAGTGAGGTCAGACTCGACAGCTCTCCTCTCGGGAGCAGACGCCTCAGCAGAGACGCCATGCTCCCTGCTCCCGGAAAGACGCACGCAATGAAGCAAGCTGCCAGGTCAGACATGCTGAATCTTTCCCGGTAAGAATGGTGCTCACAGATTATTAGAGATGGGTTGATCGGGCTATCAGAATTAGCCAGTAAGGGCTAGAGCTAAGGGCCAAGCAGTGATTAAAAGAATACAGTGTCTGTGTAATTATTTCGGGTAAAGCTAGCCGTGCAGGCGGCCGGGGTGTTGGGGACGCAGCCCCACCGCTGCTCCTATTACAACATGAGATAAATAATAAAATGATTGATTCTTTCATTGTAACCAAGTACAGCTGCCTTCTAGTACAAAAGTACTTTTCTGAAATATACTTTATGTGCTTAAAACTTCTTTAATCAATTATAAAACAATTGTTGCTTTGTGAAGATGTTATGGAGAGAAAATTAATACAAAGATGTTTAACTACTTGTGGGCTTCTCAGAAAAACATGTAACATGTGATCATAATGTGATTTCTTCCTGTGTAAAGATTCTGATTTGTTTTTAAAAAATATGTAACTTTTTTGGTTGTGAAGTAATATTTTCTTTCACATATATTTTTGTATTAGGAGGTATAAAAGAGATACAAGAAAAATAACAGAATTAGAAGGAAAGCATCAGGGAAGATGTAGGAGGAAAATATTAGGAAATATATAAAAAGAAAACATCAAAAAAGAAAAGGAAGGAAAGATGTAGAAGGAAAGGTCAGAGAAGATATAGAAGAAGAATAACTGAGAAGAAGAAAGAGGAGGAGGAGGAAAACATCAGGTTGTAAGAACAGAAGAGAAGAAAATAAAATGAAGAGTTATGCTTTGGCCCACAGAAAAGTCTCTCTCTCTCTCTCTCTCTCTCTCTCTCTCTCTCTCTCTCTCTCTCGTGTGTGTGTGTGTGTGTGTGTGTGTGTGTGTGTGTGTGAAGTTGAGCTTACTCCATGTTGGCCTGTTTCTCTGTCTTGCTGAGGGAGGGTCCCTCTGCACACTCTCAAATTCTGGCCATCTCTCTCTGCACTCTTTATCTCTACATCCCGTCTCCTCTGCTCCACTTGATTCTTCCCAATCCTGTCCCCAGTTCACCCAAAAATCTATTCTATTCCCCCTTCTTAGGAAGAGCCATGCATGCCTCATAGGGGTCTATGGATTGTAGCTTGGTTAACAACTAATACCCACTAAGTGAATACATACCACATTTGGAAAATAAATTCTTAATTAGAGAATGGACAAAACCTTTCTGCATTCATGGGAAGCTACCAACATTGCTATTCCAGAAAAAAATATGTTTAGAGCTATGTAAACAAGCTCTTTTCATCTAGCAGGACTGATCTTATCTCCATGAACAAAATCTTTGTAGATATCTAACCATGGCTAGGCAACTCTTCTGATACACTCCATGGTCGTTTTTTTTATTTTTATATTTCATTCATATTTCAATAAAAATCAAGTGTGTATAGTCAGCTTAAGGAGATGATCATTATCACTAAGTTTATACAGTCATGCAGATGAAAGGCACAAAGGTAGAAAGATAGCTTTTGGGAGACAGAAAACCAAGGAACAATTACAACAAAATTTAGAAAAAAATAAGAAGATAAGTATAAATTTAAGTTGTCTATGAACTATTCATCATATTTTTTCTTTGCTATTTTATGGTAAGATGTATGGTTTATTTCTTTTTATCTTTTTTGTTTGCCTCTTATATCATATATACTAACACTGTTAAATGTATAGCTAATAAAGGTTTTTCCTAATCTTTATGTTGTGGATACTCAAATAATGGTGTTCTTTGATGCACAAAACATTTTCACCTTCATGAGGTCCTAGTTATCAGTTGTTCGTCTGTCATTAAATTTGAGTTACCAGTGTCCTATTAAGTCTGCTCCAATGCCTGTAAATTGAAGCTTATCTTCTTTCTCAGGGATGTAGGAGTATTTTGGGAGATGCTGCTGGGGTAAATTTATATCAGTTTTGAAGAGGACATCTTTTCCTAGAAAGGGAATAATAGGATATGAGGCAATTAGTATAAAAAAGTGGGGAAAGGAGAAACCTTGAAAGGAGTAAGTTAAGGGTGGAGTTTGGAGGTGTAGGGTCAAAGTTTGTGAAAGTCATCAGAGGAACTGAGAGGGATTTTAAGAGTTATCTTTAATTATTTTTTTGAGTTATATACCTTAAATTACTTTCTCGAACCCAATAATCATTTTCTCTAACCTGCATTACCTACTTAAGTTATTATACTTTCAGATCTTTATAGACTTTAAATCAGATATATATATATATATATATATATATATATATATATATATATATATATATATATTTTGTATACTTTCTTAGGCCTGCATAATTTGTATCATTTATTTTTTCTTAACATTCATAACTTACTTTTCTGTTTTTCATAATCTTTAGAAACTCAAATCTTTTTCAGCGTAAAGTCTCTCAGCTAAGGAAATAATTGATTGAGTTAAGAGGGAACATCTAGAGTGGCAGAGAAACTTTGCCCTGTGTTTTAGTTACTATTTTATTGCTATGGGGACACACAATGACCAAGACAACTCATAAAAAAAAGTATTCAGCTGGAGACTTGCTTTTAGTTTCAGAGCTTTATTCCTTTATTGTCATGGTGGAAAGCAGTCAGACATCGTGCTGGAGCAAGAACTGAGAACTTTACTTCTTGATTTACAAACACAGGCAGAGAGAGAGGGAGGGGGAGGGAGAGATAAAAAGGGGAAGGGAAGGAGGAAGAAGGGAGAGGGAAGGGAGGGAGGGAAGGAGAGAGAGAGCCTAATTGGTCACTTGAGACCTCATATCCCACCCTCAGTGACACACCTTCTCCAATAAGGCCACACCTCCTAATCTTTCCCAACAGTTTATCAGCTGGGGACTAAACACACAAATATATAAGCTTATATGAGGGCCATTCTCTTTCAAATCATCAGTGCAAAGGACAAAATACAATAAATAAAGGCATGTAGACTGAAAACAAAAACTATTTATTTTATCTTTAGAATACATGAACATACAAAGAAAAAATTTCTAATTCTACTGAATTTTTATAAGGATATGTGTATCATAAAATAAGCAGTCAATTTTTTTGTTCACTTGCAGCAGAAAATAAAGTTTATATTAAATGTTTAATGTCTCCTTATAATAGTATTAAATACTAGATATAATTAGAGATACATTTAACAAAGCACATAGGTCCAAATCAGTCATAACCTACAGAGAACTATTGAAGGGTAATAACGAACAAAATGGAACATCCTTCTCACTGAGTGACAAAATGCTGAGTAGGGTGTCAATCCCCCAGTCAATCTATCCTATTCAGAATAATAAACAATACCAACAATATGTGTTTCACGTGAGTCAGCAAAAAATTACCTCAAAAATTAAATGAAAATACCCAGGGCCAGGAATATTCAAAACCTCATTATTCTCAGTGCGCACTTCATTCTCTTACTGCATCCAGATCCTCTTAGTTTTCTGATGTGTTGCAACTGTGGTAGCAAAAATACACTCTTGACCACTAGTCTTGGTCTTCTGTTACCCAATGTCATTCACTGGTCTGAGCTGTGTGCCTTTCTTCTAACACAGTAGCTCCTTTCTGCTAAGGCAACACAGAAAATGAATTTTCCATAATCTAGTGAATCACAGAAGTGAAATGAGATCCATGTACTTGCCACTGTATTTGGTTTCCTCCCTTTTTTTCTCTTCCATGTTTCATAATGTAAAATACAATCTGGCTCAACTGAGAAAGACAATATACCCAAGATACACCTTTGGTAACATGGAAAATTACATTAACTTTGCTTTATTGTCACAAATGGCATCAGAAGTTTGGACCTACCACTGCTCCTTCAGTTCAAGTGATAAGTGTCATGTGGTTGAGATGCAAAATGTTATTTAATTCTATTTGAGACATTGTAAAAATATGCATCATCAAAAATTTTTATTCAACTTATTATTACTGTGTATTTTGTTGGTGGAGGTAGACAAACCTACACATACACATATGGGGTCAGAGGACAACGTTCAGTGCTTAGCTGAGGTTTTCCTTTCACTGCTGGATCTGGGGATCAAATGTGGATTGTCAGGTTTGCACAACAAGTGTTTTTACCTGCTGAGCCATTTCACCACCTCACTACCTATGTTTCTATAATACTACGAGATTCACTAAAGTTTTGTAATTGCTAACACACTCACAATGTTATATATTAATTACAGAAACACAATGCCATCAAATGGGAAGGTCTATAGTATAGTTTTATTAGAAAAGTAGACCAGAAGCAACTGTCATATGTTCAGATCTGATAATTCTCAATAGGGGTATATTAGTATCAAATTATTTTTCATGCTTTTAAACATATATATTTAAGTATGTATTCTTATTTATACCTCCTCAACATTTTCCACTTCATTTGTTGAGAATGTTAAGTCATAAGTATATATTTTTGAGAAGTAAAATGCACACAGTGATGCGAGTATTTCTGAGCATTCCTGGACTTACTGAATAGTCCCTCCATGGTGTAGCACTTGTGGGATATTTAATTCCACCTTAATTTGCATATCGGATCTTTGTAGAGCAAAGTAAATGCAGAATTAAGTCACTGTGTGAGGAAGGTTCTTGTGCCTGATGGAAACCTTACACTGTAGATTACAATACATTTCCATTAAAAGCTGTTCCCCCTTACCAGGTAAAAAGCAGGTTTCCAGGGTAGTGTTCACTTCTGTTATGAGTAAGTGGGCTAATGTACCACAATGAACCATTTATTGTGACCCCTTTCTTATACTAACATGAAGCTTCACAAAATACATTTTGAATATTTTTTCTGAAGGAATTTATTTAAATAAAGACCAAATCAAACCCACCAAAGGTTTTGGTAATCAAATACAATTAGGAGATATTATTAGTTTTATTTCATTCCAAGAAGGATTCATTTGAACCATTTTTCAAATTCCTTTGTGTTTGCAGAATATCCAACCCCAAACCTCTTCTTTCCCAAAGGAATCTTTAAGAAACTTGCTCCAAGTTTATCTCTGATTTGGAAATTTCTCCAACAACCAGGAAGAAGGCTGTCTATATAAACCATGGTGGTGACCTTGGTTGTCAAAGGGTCCTGTGTTATCTCCAATTCCTGAATCACTGTTTTGGTTTGTAATATAATAATAGAATTTCTCTGTCTTTCTTGGATCTCCATAAAGAACACCGCTATTAATGTTGCAAGGAAGGGTTCCTGCAGCCTGTTACATGATATAAGAACAGAGGATGATAAACCTTGAACTTGTAAGAGACAGATGCAATGAATCTGTGGGAACTGGATCCTATTCCACTAATAAATGGTGTAATTAGGTGTGAGAGAGAAGCCAGATTTATGCTTATATTTATTTTCATAAAAGGGTAATAATTTAGCTACATGATAAATATGGCTAAAGGGATAAAGATTTGGACTTACACAATAGGACTAGATTGCCGAGGACTGGAAAAGACATCTGAAATATTCCTTTGGTTCTCTCTAATTAGAACACAATGGAATGAGTTTTGAGTTAGGTACCTTTTAAACATTTTTACTACTGATATTTTCACCAGATAATTTTATGATAGGCTCAAATTAATCTGAGCATTACAGAATATTCAGATCCTCTAGCCTAGACGAGATTCTGGTATCATTTTTCTCTTCCCAAATTAAGACAAAGGTCAAACTGTTTCCAGGTAGTGCCAAATGTGCCAGGAGGCATAACACTGACATGTGATTGGGAACTATTAGCTGGGAATAACAATAAGATGTGTTTAAAAATGCCTGTTCAACAGCTGTAGTAATGTAATGACTTAAAAGCCAGCTGGATAAGATGGAGGTATATATTAGTGGTTGCCACTGTGTCCTTGGTTTGAGTTGCTGTCCAATAATGGGCCACTGAGTAAAATGTATCTCAATATCCATGACTTTCTGTGGTTCCATTTCACATTGACTTAGGTATTTCTTACACGACTTGTTCTGGCTTATGGAACAGCACCAACTACAATATATGTTGAAATTTAAAAGGCACTTGTGCATAGGGAGGTAACTGTCTTGGAATACTGCCACCATGTGAAACAGCCAGTGTCAGCACTCCAAAGGCATGGGACAACCACCACCCAACACCTCACTCCACCTTACAGAAGCTTGGTAAATAACTAGAGACAGCAAACACTAAAACCACCTTGCTGAACCCTGCCCTAAAGGGTAACAAAGCATCAACGCACAAATAAATGGCTACTGTTTACAATGACTCTGTATTGGCTATGCTACTAGGAAATGGAAAAAAAAATCATCTCATTAGTCTGGAGTAGTGGATAGAAGATATTTACATGACATTTGTAATATATAAATTTCTTGATGACTTTTTAATGGAAAGACTGGGGGAGGAAAGAACAGGTCAAAGAAGACAGGAAATACTGGGAGCTAATCATGAATAAAATTGTCTGAACAGTCTTTAAGAAAATACTTAAAGTTAAGCAGTGCAAAAATAACTCATTTGTCTTGCAAACATATCAACTACTGTCTAACTGCATGAGGCTGAGTTACAAAGATTCAGTTAAATCAGCAGAGGTGTAGAACTTTAAAGGCATTACCAAGTATGTCAGTTTTTATATTACATGGAAAAAACAGTCACTAGAAAAAACTGGGAAGTTCATAAAATCAGTGATTATGATAAAGCCCATTGCAGTAATTATAAAGCCCAGTAATGTATTAGACTTCTGATCATACTTGTCTAGAACCTACAACTAGCTAGATCATGGGCTTAGGGGAAAACCCACTACTATTATTCCGCTAAAGGACATAGCAATACAGTGATTCCCAATGATATATTGCTGTACTCAAAAATCAGTACCTTGCTCAATCCTCGAAGCAGCTTCTTCTTACAGTAGATGTTGATAACACAGGGACCCACAACTGAAAAATGGACAGAGAGTGATTCTCTCCAACACTCAGTCCTAAAGGAGATGCCATCACCAAATCTCTTCTTTCAAGGTTTCTGGGGATCTATGTACATGAGGTGGCTAAAAGATTGTAATAGCCAGGGGTAGTGGATGACTCCAAGGCAATATGTGTTCGAGAAACAATAAGACTGATAGACAAATAGGCTAAAAAGCTGTGGCAGCACACACAATGCCTGTACATGTTCACACCAGACAAAATCGCAGCACTGTAAAGGGGAGGTGGACCCTTAATTAAGAAACCATATGCAATTGGGGGCAGATGGAAAATCAGTTTGCTCCAATGGAGTGTCACTGGGCTTATCAACCACACTCCAGGGCAGGTCACATGCCCGAATACTTAGCCAGCCCAAAACAAACCCCATGCCTCATGGCCTGCTCCAGCACTTTTAGTTTGCTGTATTTTAGTTTTTTGTCTGTTTTGTTTGTCTTACTATTTTTTGCTCCTTTGTTTGGATGTTCTGTTTGGTTGTTTTTTTTTTTTTTTTTGAAAGAATGAGAGAGAGCATGCTCAAAGCACGAGAGAGAGAGAGAGAGAGAGAGAGAGAGAGAGAGAGAGAGAGAGAGAGAGAGCGCATAAGGTTGGCTGCGGAGGGAGGTAAGACAGGGAGAATAGGGGAGATGTTGGGGCAGGGGAAAACATTATCAAAATTTTTTTTCAATAAAAAATTAAAAAGAAGGTGGGCGTGGTGGTACACGCCTTTAATCCCAGCACGCAGGAGACAGCGAAAGACAGATCTTTATGAGTTCGAGGCCACCTGGTTTACAAAACGAGTTTCAGAACACCCAGGACTGTTAACAGAGAAACCCTAGGAAAAAAAAAAAAGGATGCTATCTCTAAGTGATTTTTGGTATTAGTTTTTTTTTTTCTAAAGCCGAGGAGTCACTGAGTGACAATACTTGTTTCAATTTAGGCATATGGGAGATCAATGTTACAATGCCAACTTACAGAAAATTAAAGAAAAGTCTTCTGATTTTTTTTTTTATTTTTAAAAAGTAAAGTTATATATAGGCAAAGTTATCACGTGTCTGGAATTAAGAGAATACAGTCCCGTTAAGTTTAGCCAGTTTGAAATCTTATCCCTACCTGCCTTTTTCCCCTTTGTGAGTTAGCACTCCATATGCAATCAGGCACCATCCATGTCTAGGGTGCAGAAAATGAGAGTTTAAGTAAGAGGCCTTTATGAGCTGGACAGACTGCCCTTGTTCCTGCTGTCTCCCAAAGTCGAACAGAAGGACCGTCCAGCTGCTGCAGATGAAAGCTTGGGAGCTAAGCTGCGACTTTGCTCCACCGTAGGGTGGAGCAGACCGGCTGGGAGGTGCCAAGTGGCACTCGGTGGCTCAGGGCACCAGTCGGGCGGTTGCAGCTGGAGGCAAGCGCCTTTCTCTGCCTGCGCCCCGCCTCATCCGGACATCCCCGCCCGCGGCAGGTGGGCAGGTGGCAGAACCGGCCTGACCTGCTCCACTGGCCGAGCCCTGGAGCTCAGAGCCTGGCGGTGGCCAGCGGCGCCATGGAGGGGTACGCGGACCCCGAGGAGCTGGCGCGGCTGCGCTCGGTCTTTGCCGCCTACGACACGAAGGGCTCCGGGCGCCTGGAGCGAGCGGAGTTCGGCGCGCTGTGCGCGGAGCTGCACGTGGCTGAGGCTGAAGCGGAGGCGGTGTTCCTGGGGCTCGACACCGACTGCGATGGTGCCATCACCTTCCCGGAGTTCGCGCGCGGCTTCCGCGGAGCGTTCGGCCGGGACAGTGCAGAGGCCCAGGGAGCCTGGGACGCGGCAGAGCCAGAGATCCCGGGCCCGGCTTGGCGGGACTTCCACGCGCGCCTCGGAGAAGAGGCCCAACTCATTCCCAGGTGCGTGGTCCGACGAGCTCTGGAGGTGGGCGCTATTCAACCGGGATACCCAATCTGTGAGCTGCTTTTTCTCTTCAACAACTGGCGGTGACTTTTCCAAAAAGGAAAAGAGATCTGCAGTTACCGGTAGGGAAGGACTATGCGGAGTGAGCTTAGCGCACTTCCTGCAAGGACTATTGAGACGGACACCTGTAGCCTCTCTCCGGAGAAGCCAAGGCTGGCACACTCCTCGTGGCTCACTGTGGTCTGACGCGATCACTCACTGCTGCTTCCTCTGAGCGCCTAGCCTAGGCACTTTGCTAGGTTGGCATCCTGTACAATAGTTGTGCATTTGTTGTTTGCTACTTGATACACGTACTCATTTATGTGCACTACGTCGCTGGTTTTATTTTAAGGCTCTCTTGGGAAGTAGGTTTGCCTGTTTCTGATTGAACAAGAAAGAATCCTAGAAATTTAAGAAATAAGGCCTCAAGAGCTTTGCCCAGTTAAAGACAGAAAACTGGTCCCAGGTCTTCTATGCTGAAAAATCGTTTTTATTCAGTAAGTAAAATGGCACAGTCGCACCATGTATCCCCTGACTATACAGATAACTAAAGAATAACTTATTGTCAAGTTATTAATTTTATTCTCAATGGAGGGAGGGGTACAGGACGATTTTAGGATTAGACCTTCATTCTCCTCTCGCTGCCTTTCAGCTTTTCACTGGAAGATTTTCTGCTTTGTGTTTATAGTTCAGTTGCAATTTCACTGAGCACTGGTTGTTGTTATTAAGACCCGAAAGCCTTCATGTTAGGTGGCAGTTTCTCTATCTAAGACAAGTATCAGAGAAAGCAAACAATCCTGGGAGGCGTCAGGCTGCTTTAAATTGCCAAACATCACATGCTTTGTCATCCTAGATTTTCCCTCCAGTTTTGAGTGACTCACTGAGACATTATGTTGAGAAACTGGGTGTGAGGGCTAATCCCTCGGATCCATGTGGAGGAAAATAAACCCCCACCACAGTGTGTCAGCCAGGGAAGGAGAAAAATTTAAACCCTGTTGCTGTAGGCTACAGCTTTGCTTTGAGCCATATTTCCAACTCATTTAGTATTTTTTAAATTAACGACTTAAGAATGAAGCAAAGAGAGATACTGTATATGAGTATGATAATGCTCTCCTTTTCCTTAATAATTTTAGCAGTAGGTGTTTGACACTTATCCTCTCAATGATTATATTGACTTTTCTAGAATCAGTTGACAAGCTAGGACTTAACATAACTAGTGGATGATTACCACCGTATCTTTCCAAAGGCTGCCAAACGTTATTAAACGTATCAGTGTCACCTGATAGACGTCTGTGCTAAGCCCATCTTATGGAAGGTTAACAAGTACAATGTTTGCCTTTCTGTGTCGTTCAAGTGAAAAAGAACCAAGCTGAGTTGAGTCACCTGATTGTTGCCATGGCAGCAACAAACTGTTTTGGTAAGTTCTTGAAGTGCTGGCACTCTACTTCCTCATACAGTTATTCACTTAAAAAAAAATTTCTTCCATGTGTACTTGATTAAAAAACACAACAAGACAACCCCCACAGCTTTTTTTAAAAATTGATATTCTGCTGCACTAATACTGGCAAATTTATCTTACAAACGTTTTTGAAAACCTCACCAATGCCAAATACTATCTTAAGTACTGTTCCAAACCCCCGGGGAAAAAGGAAAGGAAGGTCAACAAGCTTATAGAGGGTGCTAGTACCATTTCTTAGCTGTTTCTTTAAACAATATTTAAAGACTGTGGGCTATTTGCAGGAAATCACAAATTGTTGACTGCTATAAATGAGACTGTTCCTTGTTGTCTTTAGGATTATTTTTTAAAAAGGATTCATTTTCTTTTTAATTATTTGTATCTGTGGGTATGTGCACATGCATGCAGATCCCCTCAGAGACTTCAGGTGTGTTAGATACAGTTGTGAGCTGCCTGATGTGGGTGCTGGGAACCAAACTCCGTTCCTTTGGAAGAACAGCCAGTGCTCTTAACTGTCAAGCCATATCTCCAGTCCCAAGGTCTTGAATTTTCTAACCTTTAAGAAAAATGATATTTGTTTATTTTACTATGGGATATATTGGGGTCAATTTGATAGAAAATGGTTTTCTTTTGCAGGAATAATTAACATTCCCAGAGGAAGGAAGATGTGGCATTCAAGCTTGTTCCCAAATTGATTGATGCTCTATCATATTTGATGGTCTAGGGCCCCATGCCTGTCTTAAAAAGAAAATGTACTAGATACAAAAATGTCCTTCCTGTAGAGGTTAAACGTAGTAGATATTTAGTGATTTTACATTTTCAAATGTTTTACATTTAAGCAAAGTATTAAGTTTTTATAGATTTAAACTTCACAATCCACAATAATTTTGAAATTAGAGAAGAAATTAAACAGTACCATAAAGAAATGTAAATGGCTATTGTGATAAATGTTAATACATGTATGAAATTGTTTTCCCTTAGGAAATTGAAGTCCGTTTCCCTTACATGCTGGAAGTTTGTGACCTGCAGCCTTGTATCTGGCGAATATAAAGATAGAATGTGGTCTCACTGCAGTGAAACCAGAATAGGAAGCGAAGTAAGCAGGCACTAATGAAATAGAATTCAGTAATGGAAGTGGTGCTGGGTCAAGGGAAATCCTAGAGATAGGTAGAGAAACGGCTGGGATGTGATGTCTGGGTATAGAGCAGACTTATGATGTAGCCTAGAAAATTCCTAGAGCCTGGGTCACTATACCGGTGAAAGGAGTTTTGTTGGCTGAGTTTTTTAGCTCTTACATTTGTAAAGACCAGTCATCCCAGACTGGTTTTCACCATTCTTTGAGTAGATTCCACCACTGCCTTTAAAAGTTCTTGGTAATATTGGTCAATGCTGAATGAAATAGACACCTCAGGAAGATTCTGGGTTCTTGTCTCCCAGAAAAAGAAATTGATCAGAGATAGGTAGATAGTAGCAGACACGGAAACAGTTCATTAGACAAACATACACTTCCAAAGGAGGAAGTAAGGCAGAACAGAAAAAAAGTTTAAAAGCTCAATGATCATTATGTAAAGAATTGAACCTTTTGTCTTAGATTTTCTGGGCTTTGGGAATCATTAGCACAGGTTAGATTTTCTTGTTCACGCTGTTACATGTTTTTTTTTCTTTGACTGATTCTTTGACAAATTCATACATTTATATAATACTCTCTAGTCCCACAATTCTCTCTGATCTTTCTTGTCCTACCACCATCATCATCTTTCCATTCTAACGAGTCTCTATACCACTTTTAGGTATTTATTTTTGCTTTGTGATCCACTGAGTTTAACCAGGGTTGCTTGTGAGAATACATGTGAAGCTATGGCCTTTGTTAGAGTTTTGGTTTGCTATGATAAAAACTAAAAGTAACTTGGGGAGGAAAGAGTTCATTTCGTCATATACTTGTTAGGTTACAGCCCATAACTGAGGCAAGTCAGGGAAGGAGCTGGAGGCAGGAGCCTGGAGGCAGAAACTGAAGCAGAAGCCATGGAAGAGTGTTGCTTATTGGCTCATTCTACAGGCTTGTTCATCCTTTTTTTTCGTATATATCTCAGACCCTAGGGTATCACTCTCCACAGTGGGCTGGATCTTCCCATATCAATCAACAGTTAAGAAAATGCCCCACATACCTGCCTATAAGCCAGACTATGGAAGAATTTTCTTCTGTGATTCCTTCTCTTTGGTTAGCTCTAGATTGTGTCAAGTTGACAAATACAAAAATCAACTTAACAACCAACCAAACAAACAAATAACAACTACCCCAAACCAAACCAAAAGAAAAAAATCACCTACCAGGACAGCTCTCCACCTGCTCATGAGTAACTCACCAGTGACGATATCACTGAGTACAATAACGTCTTGTCTCCCCTTGCTCACCTCCCTCCCGATAACATTCAAATGCCATTGGCTTCCATGGTCAGAGTGAAGACCTATAAGCCCCCGTGAGTTCCTGTGCATGTATACTTACTGTCCCAGTATTGTGTTTGAACTATGCAGACAGTCACAGCTGCTGTGAATTTGAGTGCCACAACCATGTCATGTCCACAAAACACTACTTACTCTATGGCCCATTTTTCTATGGTTAAACCCTTATATTCTTTTGTCTTCTTTTAAGTGATATGAACTGAACTTAGCAAGGGGAAATGTTAATATCTTATTTAATATTGAGTTCTCAATGCTCAATTTTCTCAGCATCTTGAATTTACAAGCATGAATTTACAATAACAACTAGTTACCACACAGAACAGTTTCTTTAATCAAGGCTGAGGACAACACTATCCTATGGATATAAAAATAAAGATTTGAGAGATAGTTTGACAATATGTCCATTTAACAAAATGTATTTGTAACTTTGGTGATTTGATTACGATGTCCATGGTTATCTTGGCATCTGAGTACTTGTCCCTCAGTTGGCGGTGATGGTTAAGGAAGTATGGCTTGGTTGGAGAAGGTGTGTCATTGGAGGCAAGTTTTGCGAGTTTGAAGATCATCCCATTTTGAGTTTACTGTGGAGACTTCCTGCTTGGGTTTTAAGATGTGAGGTTTTAGCAGGTTGTTACAGCTGACTTGCCCACATCCTCTGCTCTGACATCATGAACTCTAACCCCATGAAACCACATGCACAAATAAACTCTTCCATCTATTAAAAGCCTTGGTCATGTGTTCTATTACAGCAATAGAAAAAGTAACAGAAATGAGTCAGGACTTTATTTAGGAAAGGAGGAGGGCAATTCTTAGTAAGAGAGGGAGGAAGATAATTGTATTTGTTACTTTTCTATTACAAAGATAAAGCACCATGACTAAGGCAACTTACAGAAAAAAGTGTAACCTGGACCAGCAGGTTATTCTTCAGGGACAAGTTGCTAAGGCAGAGGGCTTCTTGTTTGCTGTTACTCCATATTATTAATTTGTGGTCCAACAAAACTGTGCTTGTTGTTCATCCTCCTGGCCACTGTGTATTGGTGTGGGAATGGGGTGTCAGAAGTAGTCTCAGAATGGTTAGGGACAGGTACAAAAGCTTAGCAGCCTGTGGGTTTAGAACATTTCTCCAAATATCTTCAAAAATTTCTGTGAGGCTTATCAGATTTTGTGGGTGATTCTGAATTTCATGATCCAGCTCCATGAAATGCTGATTCAGGTCAGGTGGTTGACAGGAGAACCTGCACTGGACTTTCTGATTCTCAGGAAATGAGAGACTTCAACCAGATACCAAGATGAAGGGCTCTCCTTTTCGTTTCCATGTCTCAATATTATCCCCTGTTTTTCTGTTCTACAGCAGCCTAAGGCTGTGTCTGTATACTTCTGTAACCAGAATACTCTAACAGTGACTATCTAAAAGAAGACTACACAATAAGAAATCATGTTAGTTATTTAAATTCAAAACGCTGTATTCTAAAAACCTGCAAGTGTTTGAGTAACAATGAAAATTTTGCTGCCTATTTTCTTTTTTTCTTTTTTTTAAGGTGAAGATAGATTGAAGGAAGGAGGTGTTGGGTTTTGGCTGCTTAGTCATGGCAAGCAGAAAACCATGGCTCAAGAGGTGTCATCCAGTGTGGCCTTCACCCATACACTACTACATATGTGACCTGCTTTCTGTGGATGCCACTCCAGACATAAAACTTTTATGTCTGGAGTCTCTCTCTCTCTCTGTGTATGTGTTTGTGGTGCCCATTTCAGGAAAGAGTTGACTGATGTCACAGGAGCATGCATTCATGCATTACATCAGAGTGGTCTTGAAAATTTGTTACAGACTCATCTGAGGCTTGAAGTTAGGCTTATAAACAGAGCATTCAGTTGATTCTGAGTGAAAATGTGAGGTTTTTATGTTAATGTGAAAGGACAATGCATCACCTTTCTCTTGCAAGGGTAAAGTGAGGTGATTTTAGGTTAAAGGTTGCAAGCCTGTTACTCAGGTTGATATAGTGGCTAAAATTAAAATAGGAGCCTTAGAAGTGACAGTCTATTGAATCACGTTCAACAAAAACTGAGGTTTGATTTCTGTTCCTGTACTTAATGTAACCATGCCCCGAGAAGCTAGTGAATTTGTTTCTGTATACTTGCCACAGACAACATGAAGTGATGTACACTACTTTAATACTGGAATCTTTAGTGAGAAGCAGAACCTATTTATGAGTAAATATATACTTGTCTACATATCCTGTTTTGGAGCCTGGCTGATTTTAAAGAATTTACTTCTTATGGAGACAGGTCCAAACTGGTTGAGTCTAGGTGGAAATCTGAAGACCCAGAAGGAGACTCTGGGAGGAATGAAGATCAACAGTGTGATTTTGTTTTATCTGGAGGTCAGTGTTATGTGTTCAAGGCTTTGGCTGCCTGGTTGAGGTCCACCTCCCCACCACTGGGACAGAATCTGGTTTGTCTAAAGCCTCCTTCTCATGCAGTACAGAAATAATGTTTACTTGCAGTCACTGTGTCAAGATACTGAAAATGAGGATAGCTAATACATCTTAAATTATATGATTTTATTACAATATTATTTTCTAATCTGACTATTGCTTTTCTTATTATAGGTAGTTTTATAAAATGGTTCTCTTCAAAATGTTTCTTAGAAGAATGTTATTCCTGACATATATAAAGATATCCAAGTTAGTGCAGGTGTATGTAGTCCCAGGTGCTCAAGACAGGCATTTTAGCCATGTGGACTCTGGATGTCCTTCCCCATGTTTGTATCTCCTTCTCTATTGAGGAGGAGTGTCTTCTTCAGTGTGATCCTGTTCTGCTGTGCTGTTTTAATAGTATTTCTGGCTATATTAATAGCTACATATTTAAGATTATTATTTTACTATGGTTATTAAATTAAAATTTGAAGACATTAACAGTCGATGGCTTTCTCTAGATAGGAGAGTTTTTGGCTAAGAGAGCATTCCTGTTGAAGTCTAATTAAAGAAGGACTGAGTGTGCTTTTAGCTCTTTTTCTCTTTTGGTCTGAAAACCAGTGGTGACATGTACATGCATGGGGATGTAATTGGGAGTTTTTCTCCCTCCTGCCACTTCCCATGTGACCACTCAGAGGCTAATATTACTTATAAATGCTTGGTTGATGGCTCAGGCTTATTAGCTAGCCTTATTTTTATTAATCTGTGTATCACCAAAAGGTGGTGCTCCATCTTGTTCCTTAGGTATCTCACTTGATTCCACCCTGCTTTAGGATTTCTCGCCTGGCTCTGTCCTGCCTTGCCATAGGCGAAAGCAGCTTTATTTATCAAACAGTGAGAGAAACACATATTCACAGTGTACAGAAATACATCCAAAATCATTTCCCGCTTTCTGTTTTATCAAAAAGGAAGGCCTTAACTTTAACTTCATAAAATTATATACAACAAAACAGTTATGAAGTAAGAATCAGTTACAATATTTAATCTGTATTTGACAAAATTAAAGAAAATGCTCTGTCACTTATCCTATCTTTGTGAGTCTAAAGTTTCATATCTAATTTATCTTTTGTCATAACTAAGGAAAACTGTAATTATAACTGTCTCACTTTCAACTCCATCAAAAATTCCAGAAGGATATAATATTAGGTGAGTAAACAGGAAGTGCATTGCAAGCAACTTTCAAAACTCTAGAAATGGCAGAAACATCTGGCTGCCTGGACAATCACCTAAAGTTCTTCTGTCACATTGGGGCATCCATTTTTAGCCTATAGGCCCATAGTATCTGGCAGACTTTTTAGTGAGGCAGGAAATTCGAAGGATTGTCCAATCTATATTCACAAAGATTGTGAATCGCTTTCCTCTGTGTTCTGCAGAATGTCTGGGAATCTATTCTGTGAAGTAGGAACCTGAAGGACCATCCTGCTTATTTTGGCAAAGTTTAGAAGTCATTTTTCTGTAGGTCTTGCATGTCCAGTTTATACAGCATATTGTCAAGAAGTCCAGGCAAGATCAATTTCTTGCCCAAATGGGCTAACCTTGCTACATTAAAGGCAAATTCTATATGGAGTTTTTTCAATGCCCATTATCTTTGAAGTTATCGGTGCTTCCAGGTGTAGACATGTCTCTTTTGAGAAAAGTATAAGTTTTTAAAACATTTTAAATGCTATATTCTGTAGGTCTTTGAAGTGCTTGAATATTACCTATCTAACTAAAATATATCTTTATATGCTGAGAAAATGTAACTAATTATTATAGATGACTATTAATCTGTATTTTTCATTATGCATCACATTTTAAATGAGCTATATGAACAAAAATACCTTAAACAATAGTAGAAATATACATACAGTATAACAAAATTGACTTTAAATTTGTATCACTAAACTAAAATCCATACCAATGTAAAATATTTTGGATTAACAGGTTTTTTTTTAATAAAAGTAGATTCAATAATCTGCTCCTTTTTATCATAATAGTCTAACCCCCATAATTTCTTTATCATGGGGACTTATGATTGCCAGTACAACAATCTTTACTTCCCTTCAAAGTCAATTTTTGGGTAAATATTTTTATTCATTTTAACTTCTGTAAGACAAGACTGGTTTAAGAAAATGTATTTATTGTTCTTACACTTATCATACTTAGATTCTTCTAAATTGTTGCGTCTTTGGGTTCATTCTATTCTGTTATGGAATATCACTGAATATAAGTTAAATCAAGAAAAATATAGGAGGCTCATCAAAACATTGGTTGAGGTGTATTTAATTTTAATGACTGAGTTTCAGAATTAAATTGCATCAAACATCTTTTCTCATCAGTATGCTTAATTCCTTGCTGTCCATTTCTTTACAGTTTATTTGAGATTTTAAAATTGATCAATGCTTCCCAAGTAATTTTGGAAAAATGTAATACAGGTTAGAAGACTTTACAGAAATAGATGCTATCCGAGCTTGTTTACTGGCTTATTTTTCAAAGATGTAAATAGCTTCCAAACAAAGGTCAGTACAAGTGACTAAAAGGGTCACATTTTGATCCTGTTATTGTGTGTGAAGAGTGAAGTGTGTGTAAAGCTTTGGTGGTGGAAGTTGCATTCAAGTCTGGCTGATCTCTATTGCATATGCTAGACACTGTTATCTGTGATGTCAGAAGTCTCCAGTGCCTCCGCTAAACCTGTATCATATTTCCTTCAGTTCTTTCTACTTTACTGTTTTCACTGGCAATCAGCCCAGTACTAAATGTCAGTGGTTTGAATAGAAAGTCATTTACAATTTGAATTCTTCCTATTTGAGTGAATCTAGTAAATTTTCTCATCTTCCAGTAACTTTGCATATTAAAGCATTTGACAGAATGATAGCCAGATAAGTACTTAGCTATTTAAAAGGTGCTGCAGCACATCTGGAGTTTTAACTGCCAGAGATGTAATTGGGCAGGGGATCCTGGATCAGACATGGTTTAATATTTAGGTGAGATCTTCCTTGGATCATATAGCAAAGAAAAAGAGCCATAGAAGTCAAACTTCCTGGAATGACTCATCTTGTTCGGTCAAGTTAGTCCTTTTTAGACTCATGTTTATTTCTGCTTCAACCAGGATTATGTGAAGATGGTATACTGGCTGATTTTGTGTGTCAACTTGAAACAAGCTAGAGTTATCAAAGGAAGGAGCCATTGAAGCGTTGCCTCCATGAGATTCAGCTGTGATCAATAGGGAAAGGCCTAGTCCATGGTGGGTGCTGTCATTTCTGGGCTGCTGGTCCTGGGTTTTATAGGAATTTGGGCTAAACAAGCCATAGGAAGCAAACTAGTAGACAGCACTCATCCATAGTCTTTGCAACAGCTCCTGCCTTCTACTTGAGTTCCTGTCCTGATTTCCTTCAGTGATGAATAGCAATGTGGAAGTGTAAGCCTTTTCTCCCCAACTTGCTTTGTGGTCATCTTTTTTTTTTCAGCAATAAAATCCTTAACTAAGACAATGAAGTAGTTAAACGACTATTCTTATTATGCAATCTCTCCCATTGTTTCTTTCAGTGGCTTCTGTACTCATAGAACTATCCTCCATCCCTTTTTTATGAAGTTCATTTTGGCCCGTGTGCTTTGGGTCCTTCTATCTTCATTCCTGATTTGATGCTGAAGGATTAACATCTCCCCTGCCCTTGCTAAAGCATTGGCCTCCTACTTTTACCTAAAGGGATGAGGTATTTTTTTCTTGCTGTGATGTAAAGACCTAGGTCCTACGTAGAGAGTAACAATCTAGAGCCAGAAAGACCAAGTTGGAAACTATTTTTTGCTTTATTTTTGAGACTATATCATATAAAATCCAGTCTGACTCCCAATTAGTTATATAGCCCAAGATGCCTTGACTTTCTGGTCTTCCTATTTGTACCTCCTGAGTGCTGGGATTATTGGTGTGTGCTACCACATCCAGTTTATATGGTGCTGAGGATTGAACCCATGACTTTGTACACCTTCCACAAGTCCCTGACATAAAGAAGTAGGGTAGATGAGGATTAAGGCCATTCTGATACAATAGTTGATTTTGTAACATACACATTTTCTACCAGTGGTATATATTTTTCATCATTAATTTATGTATATATCTCACTATAAATTATTCTTAGAACTTTATATAAAGCATGAATCAGAAAATAACTCAAGAGAATTCATGTCACTATAATTTGTTCCCATTTTAGACATTTATAGAAAGTGAAGGACCTGTTGAAACTTCTGCAACTGAATGTTTCACTGTTGTGCAATTAGCTGGGAAATAAGGACTCTAGAGAATGATTTCTCTGACAGATTCTACCACATAGTATGTCTTTATATTTTGCACCTTAATAGTTTAAATGATAAAAGTAAAAACATGAATTGTCCTCTTGCACATTAAAATTCCTCGGGAGGACCTCAGAGAAAAGATTTTTGTTGTTGATATACTATTCTCTAATAATGTGAATTGTTCTTACACCCAGTGTTTGTCCTGATCTCTAATCGGTAGGATATTAGTGGTTAATTTTGAAGTCTCTAACACAAAATAGAATATCAATTTTGCCATTATTCTCTGTGTCCTTGGTTTCTATGGAATGTCCAGGCATTTGTAGTATGAAGCACCACACTTAGTTTAAACAACAGGAAATCCTCATGATTGTAGATTCTAGAAATCTAACACCAGGGAAACAGTAGGGTTAGTTGTCCTGGGCCTTTTTGGGGGGAGGCTTGCAGTTGCCATCTTCTCTTAAATCTTCACCTGGTCCTTTATATATGTCACTGTTTAAATATCTTCTTTCTGTAAGATTACTAGTAAGACTGAACTAGAACTCACCATAATGCTTTCATTGTAACTTAATTCCTTCTTTAAAGACTCAAGTATAATTAGCTAGTTTCTGAGTTCCTGGTGGTAGAGTTTCAATACATGAATTTGGGGCATTGGGACCATGATTTATCTTATAAAACACCTTTATCTTTATCTGAATTGTAAAATTAGTTAATAGAAATACTTTCTGAGGTTGTTGTGAACATTTCAAAAGAGGTTGTACATAAGTTTGGTCACAATACTTTGTGTTATAGTGAGTAGGCATAAAGAGAACCACTTCTTCTACACCATAACTGAAGCTTCTCTTGATCGATGGGTTGTAACCTTTGACATTATTCATCAGATATGATGCAGTTTTGCTTTCCTTCTGGCACCATGGGAGACTTTCTCCTATTATCACAACATGTAGCTGTGTGGTACAGTAGCTGAGTCCCACACTGTTTTTTCAAAGCAAAAAACAATTATTCTAATTCTTCCTGTTTGCCTTCCTACCTTGCTGTATTACTGCCTGTTGTAGATAATGGTGGCTTTGTAGAAAGAAAGCTGAGATCAATTACCCCATAGATAAGCTTCATTAGAAGGATTACAGCATCACAGTCTATAGTGGACTGGCAAACATTCAGGTCCAGATAGGAACTTCATTATGGGGGACAGTTGTCAAAATCATGTTGATGGGATCCTAAAAGGACAGAGCCTTATTTTCTCCTAGGTTCTGAAAGACAAGAATTACAGTACAATGGGATCTTGAAAGGAAAGGTAGACCTTCAGGTCTAAAGAACAAAAGAGGATTTCTTGCTCTCACAGGATTTCAAGGGCAGGTGAAGATGTGTCTAAGTTCCATACCATTTAACCCAGCCTAGATGTAAAAGTCACAAGGCACTGATGAAGTAAAGTAATAATGCAAGCTTGTCTTTGGTCTTGGAGCATATGATCTTCAGCTGCCTGAGGAAAAAGTGAACTTTATGAGGCCTGTAAGGCCAGTGAACCTTCTCAAACCTGTCTAGAGAGAGAGCCTGTAACCTGACCCACCCTTCCTGCCTGTCTTCCATCAACCTTTGGTCTTTGTCCTTCTTTTATTTAATTTTAACTAAAATAATAATAATAATTTATAATTTAGCTAGAATGGCCTTGACTGAACTCATGATCATCCTGCATTAACTTACAAAGTTCTTCTTCTGTGATCACCAGGCATGCATGGGGTGCACAGACATGCATGAGAGCAAAACATTCTCTCATAATACATAAAATACATAAAATAATAAATAATTACATTGAAAACAAACATGAAAACAGACTGTCCTTGAGAAGCTCTAGGCAAAATGAATGGGGAAGATGGTGTGAGTTCTATGTTCAGGGTGTTTGAATGATCTGTGGTCATCACGCTGTTGTCCATACATAGGTGCTGTGGATGACTGTGAGAAGATTGTGAGCTTCCTGGTTGCTTGTCCTGCCCACTGGCATTTTCAGTGCAAGGCATGCACATCAAGAGTCATCTCTCCATAATAGGGTCTGGACACAGTGGATCTTTCGCACTGTTGAGGAAGTGACTACCAAATCACAGTGGAAGATCACCAAGTATAAGAAATTACCAAGTTCTGCTGTTGATTGTTCCATAACGCACTGTGTATGAAAGAATATAGCTTTTTTGTTTTTTGAATACTGTCTATCCATAGCATTTTTAAGTCTGATAAAAACTGATAATTCTTTTATGCTGGTGTTGTGGTAAGTTATTTCAGACTGAAGGAATTATCTATTTTTCAAATCTCTGGTGTATCTTTTAGGTGTATACGTATATATTATTTCATTAAAAAAAAATCCCTGCTACTTTCATCTTCTTTCACAGCCCATAGATCATGTAAAATTACAACACACCTTGCTGTATAGTGCAATAAGAAGGAAGGATAGATTGCATTGTCCTGGATGACCCATGTCAAAGAACACCAGCACACAGTCCATGTTTTGAGAAAAATTTTGGTGCTGGTAGAAAGCTGAGTGATTATTAAATCCACACAGAGTATATGTCTTTGTTAGAGTTACAATTGCTGTGATGAAATATCATGACCAAAGGCAACTCAGGGAAGAAAGGGTTTATTTCCCTAACAGTTCCGTATAATAATTTATCATCAAAAGCAGTGAGGACAGGAACTCAAGCAGTGCTGAAATGTGGAGGAAGGAGCTGATGCAGAGGTTATGGAGAGGTGCTGCTTACTGGCTTGCTCTCTATTACTTGCTCAGTCTGCTTTCTTACAGAACCCAGGCCCACCTGAAAGTTGACAAAATCTCCCAGGCTAACTCCTCAATGGGCTTGGCCCTCCCATATAAATCACTAAAAAAGGGCTTTGCAGGTTTTCCTACAGTCTGAACTTACCCAATCATTTTCTCAGTTGAGGGCTTTTGCTCTTTAGTGACTCTAGCTGGTATCAACTTGATATAAAACTAACCAGCACAGTATGTGTTTCTATAAAGATATAAAGGGGGATTTATTTGAAAGCTTCACTCATTTCCACTTAGACCATTAGCTGATGCTTTCTGAGGCTGGAATGCCACTAACTATCCAAACATCTCTTCTCTTAGGTAATGAAATAGATGATAACTCTAGACCATAGATTTCTTTGGACTGGAGGCTGAGTGTCAAACAAACAAACAAACATGCAAGTATTATTTGAGGGTTGGAACTTGGGGCCTCATTGCTGACTTGAGAATTAAAGAAGAGATGAAAGTTGAGTTTGGCCTGCGGTTATAAGAGTGTGCTTATGGAGCTTCTGGATTTGTGAACACATAAAATTGTAGGCAGCATGAGTGGCATGGACAAGATGAAGATTCTGTGGCTCCTTTATACACTTCCTGTTTTGCTATTCTTTATAATAAGTTCTTAAAAGAAGGTAAAATATTTTCCTGAGTTCAATGAGCCATTTTAAGCCTGAGAGTGGGTCAAGGGAACTGCTGATTGGTAGTTGATTAGTTAGAGATAGGCATCACTTGGTTGGCTAACTGGTGTCTGAAGTGGTGTCTGAAGCAACATTGTAGTTTAGAGCCCTCAGACTGAGAGCTTGTGCCAACTTTTAGTACTTATTAATTGAATATAAAAAATGAACATTTAAATGGTGTTTGGAAAACAGAAAATTGTTTGGTATGAGAAAACTCCAAACTTTTAGTGTTTGAAGAACTAGGAGAAGAAAATGTGTAAATGTATCCACCAATGTGAGTTTGCCTGAAGTTTTGACAGACCACAAAATTATAAGTATTTCTACTCTTCTCAGTTGAAAGATGAACACACGTCTTGGTAGTGATTGGAGAAACACAGAATTTGGTAATTAATTTACTTTTCTATAAAGTTCTTTACTATTCAGGTTTTAGCTAGTAAAATGAAAAATCCTTCAATATAAGTCCCTTTCCTTGCTCTTGCACTGGCTTTCCCGATTGTCATCTTCTGACATGGAGAACACAACAGGCTCTTTGCCTTCTCTGTTATCTTTATTCCAGATCAATCCATAGTTTTAAAAATCCTTCTTGTTTTACTTTTAAACTAATACCATTTAATTTTAATATTTTTGCAGAAAAGAACAAGTTAGTACCTTGTACCAGAATATTAATCTTGTGGAGCCAAGACTAATTCAGCCATATGAACATGTGATAAGAAACTTTCTTCGAGAGATCAAACTCCAGAGCACAGAAATGGAAAACTTGGCTATTGCAGTGAAGAGGTATCAATCTGTTTCCTTTCTGAGGACACAGAGGGTCCTTGTACTTGTTCTGTGACGGGGTGGGGGCATAGCAACTGAATAGCAAAAGCATGCTATGATACAAGTGGACTTCCTGAACTTTTGTAGTCCAGAACCTTCTAGAATATTCCACCCAGGGTAAGTTATGTCAGGTAGTAATTGCAGGGTCAAAAAGCAATCTGTTGGTTGGTCATTGCCATCCTATGTTGTCAACTGCTCAAAACTGATGATTTTGTTCAGAAAAAATCTAGAACATGTCTTCTCCTCAGCCATTTTACCAAAATAGGAAACTTCTAGAGAGGCAGGCAGACTCTGAAGCCAAGCCAGAAAAAGACCTTGACAGCAGACTTTCTATTCTTTTCAAGTCTCAGTCCTGTGTCTTCAAAAGATTGATGAAGATGTGCTCTTTGGAGTCATGAGTTCCAGTACATGACATCTTAGAACACAATACTTTTTCTAACAGATACTTTTATCTCTAGAACTGTAGGAGACTGATTAGAAACAGTTGCTGAAATCAATCCTTCTGCCTTTAACTTTAGCCTTTGTGATCTGACGTTTATGTAATAGAATTTAAAATTATGGCTAATGATCTGTTATCCATTTTCTAGATTTGTCAGTCAGTTGTGACAATAAGAAGTGCACATTTGCTGAAGTCACATTTGCTGTCTTTAGCTATTGTTTGTCTCAGGCTAATATTTATTCTATTTCAGTTGTTTAATGTCATTTATACCCAAATAGTCATGCAGACAACCTTAGTTTGTCATATAGGAGGGTTGGGAAATATCATGTAGAGTATTAACCTCTTCTGTATAATGTCAAGCCTAAAGTTGATGAGCTTTGAGTTTCTCTTCACATTTTTCAATCCAAGAATACAATGTTTTCTTTTGAATTTCAGAGCCCAAGACAAGGCAGCCATTCAGCTGAGTGAGTTGGAAGAGGAAATGGATCAGAGGATTCATGCAGTGGAAAATGAGACCCGGAAAGATGTGAGTTTTTGGATTGACCTTTCATTCATTTGGCAGATCTTCAGGGAGCACCTTTTATTGTGGAGCTCTGTTTGGTGTCAAAACTTGGGGACAGTAGACTTTACTACTTTGTATTCTATATCAAAATATCAAATTTTTAGATTTGGGGCACATAAATGATTTTTGTAACGAGAAGTGTTTTATAATCAAAAGTTAAAGAGATAGAGAGATTGTAATCAAGTAAGCTGAGGACATAGCTATCCAGTACTGGTATGTATAGCATAAGACTCATGTGAGTGGGAGAGTTGGTAGCATGCATAGGAGGTCAGAGGCCTCTTGGAAATGCATGACGTGGATTGGAGGACTGGAGTCAGGCTTGATGAGAAGATGGCTGAATATCTACCTGTATATTATTCTCACTACCCAACTTTAAATCTCTATTGCAGTTAATTTAAAATCCTGTCTCCTAGCTGTGGTGTTTTGTGATGAAATCTTATTATCATTGGTATTCTTAAGTCAAAATTGTGTATCTTTAGTCATTTCTTCAGGGGAGTTTTGTTTTTCAATATAAAATATATTTGAGCTGTTGATATTTGCTGAAAGCAGAAAATATATGTATTTTCTTTGAGTGGGTAATATTAGAATATAAAATTCTATTTTGGAGCTGAGAGGCAATAAAAGTGCAGGCCCCAGTGCTGGCATCAAGCAGATATAAGGCTATGTCCTGATTTGGTTCTTACCAAGGCCAGGTGGCACTCATAAAGTAATCTCTCCTGTGACTCTTTGCCCTGCCACCTGCCAGCCTCAAGGAGGATTAATCATGATGACGTATGTAAAGTACAGAGAAGTGTTGCCTTTGGTAGGTACTACCATGGCTGTTATTATCTTTTTCTGTGCCTTCTTTGTTTCCTTTCAGATAATTTATCTTACTTGTCTTTATCACACACATAGTTCCATTTGGGCATCTATGTTATCTTATCTCTTTAAAAATATTTTTATTAATTCTTAGAGAATTTCATACAATTGCTTTTGATTATATGCACTACTCCTCAGCTCCTCCCAGATCTGCTGGCCACCCACACAGCTACATGATATTACCCTGTTTTCTTTGAATCCTATGTTTGTCCAGTTTATGCTACCCAAATTCTTGCTGGGCCAATTGTTATTGTACCTCACAGGGTTCACATCTGGGTGAGGTGATGATTACTTTTTGGCTCTGGTAGTATTCATAGAACCTTCCATACTGTGAAAGAGAACTTATAGAGCTGAAGTTTCTGGGTCAGTACTTATTTGATTTGTCTGTGTTTCATAGCTCAAATATGCACTGTCTTTAGCAGCAAGGTCTTATCATCAAATTTTGGGGTGTAACCAAGAGCAGTGGTAATAATATGTAATGTTCGTGGGGTCTATTGGTCTCCACTGACCAGAAACTCAAAAGAGGCAATCCATTCTTGACACTGGGGTTTTTATTTACTAGTGCGTGCTGGCTTATAGGAGTATTGTCATTTTGTTACCCTTTATAGGGTAACTCCATTTAAACTTTTAAAAGATGAAATATATGTATGGAAGATTCTACAGTAGCAGGCTCGTCTGTCCTGTCTCTTAATAACAAGTGTAAGAACCCTATGGATGTCATATTTAACTGATAGCCGGTTCAGGGTACATGGCCCAGGGTTGGTGCAAATGATTTTTTCCTTTTTATGGCACAATCCTCCTGTGTTTAGAAACAACAAATCCATTTTTAACTTTCCTTTAAAACCTTCTACCACTCTCTAATCTGTTCTTCCATTCATTGATCAGGTAGTTCTCATATGCACATGCTACACTATAACCAACTCTCATTGCTTCCAGTGCTGACCAGATCCATTGTGGGCTGACCACTGTGTATTAGATAAACAATTAAAGGTCTCAAGATCTCATTCCTGAGGACTCTAATTCTCTTCTTCGTCATTTCATTATTCCTTAGCAGTTTTTTTGCCTCCCTTTCATCTTGATATACTTATATTGTCCTTGTTGCAGTATTGTTTAGATCATGATGGTGTTGAGATATCAATAGATGTAGCTTGCCTGTCTTTCTAGGATATACACTTTCTCAGCAGATTTACTAGTCTTCTGGTTTTACAATATTTCTTCCCTTTCTCATGATGATCCCTGAGCTGTACATTCATGAGTTGTGTTTTATGAGTATCCATTGTGACCAGGCACTCCACAATCAGTTGTGGCTTTTGTTACTGGTCTTCAGCTTCCAAGAGATGCTTCTTTGATGTGTGTGTATAGGTTTGGGATGTAGGGGGGAAGCAGTAGCTACACTTACTTATTTTTGGCTGTGAGGATGAGTATTTAGAATACAGTTACTAATTATTCTGGTTTAGTAAAGTGGTAGGAATAGGTTCTCCTCTAAGGCCCATGACCTCACTAGTCTTGGGTAGTATGAGAAGTGTTCAGTGCAAAACATAATTTTCCTACTGTTGAGAAGCCCTTACATACAATTAGACAACTATTGGTTATCACCAATATGTGTGAGCCACTCTTAGAGACTTCATACCACACTGGTCATTGTTGTGGTATGGTAAGCATTCAACTGAGTAGGGCTTTTTGTTACTTCTCCCACTTGTCAGCTTTTATAGTTTTTTCTGGTCCTATGAAAGCTGATTTTTTGGTTAGTGCTCTGTGGAAAGTGTATGACATCTTCAGCAATAGGGACTTATATAAAATTCTGGGAGGCAACCAAGGGCAATACAATAATCAATGTTGTTTTTGAAGTCTCTTGGACTCCTTTGACTTAAAAGAGGGTTTTTCATTTCTGCTATTGGGGATTTTATTAACCTATGGCTCTCGAGGGAGTGCATTGTCAGCCCAAGTGACATATTGAAGATTTACGTGATATATATGTGTGTGTGTGTGTGTGTATACATTTATGATATATGTACTTTTGATAAGGAATATTGATAAATAAAAAATGTTTCCTTATGGTTTTCCTTCAAAAGATGTAGTATCATTTTGCCCCCATTCCATACTGTATTGACTTCCTTTCTCTTCTTCAAATAAACTTTCTACCACTTTTTTTCTATTTTCTCATTTGAGTCACTTGTAGACTACTATTCCCCTCTCTAGTATCAACTCCTGCTCTCTTGGTACATTTTTACTTTCCTAGATTTTGTGATTATTTCAGATTAAATACTCACACCTGAAGATTTGGATCTCAGAACCACAGATGAGGGAGCATTCACATTTCTCAGTTTGTGTCTGGGCTACCTCTCTCAATTTAATCTTCTCTACTTCCAACCATGTACCTGCACATTTCATGATTTCATTTTATATTAAAGTTGATTAGTATTCCATCATGTATATGAAACACATATTCACTATTTATTCCTCAACTGAAGGACATTTAGGTTGTTTCCTTTTCCTACCTATTGCAAATAGAGCATCAATGCACATGGCTAAGTATGTATCTGTGGGGTCAAGTACGTTGCCAAGAAAGGGTATTGGTTTTGTGGTTGAATTATTTTAGCTTTTTGTTAATGTTCTATACTCATTTCCATAGAGGCTACCCCAGTTTACAATCCCAACAACAATGAAGGAGGGCTTCATTGTCCTTACAACCTCTCCAGCATTTGTTGGTTGTTGTGTTTATCTTAGTCATTATAACTGGGGTCTAATAAAATCTTGGAAGTTGTTCTAAACCACATTTTACTGATTTTTAATGATATTGAACATTTTAAAAATACTTTCTTAAGTATTATCCTATATACTGTTTTTCAGTTTTTGAATGTGTCTTCTTTTGACTTTGTTTTTTGAGTCTATACCAATATCCTGGTTGTCTGAAGTAACCAAGGGGCCCTCATTGTTTACTGACCTGATTTTTAGTTGCATTCTGGACAAGTGAACCACTTGACTTTGACTTCTTTAGGACATGCATATTGGTTCAGTAGTCCTTTCCTCTTAACTTTGGTATTCAATTCACTAATTCCAGTGCAAAGATGTTTACAAACTTTTATTTAGTTTATTTTTTTGTGTGTAAATGTCTTGCTTGCATGTATTTCTATGCAGTGTACTCATGGTGGTCAGAGGAGAGCATGAAATCCCCTGGAACTGGAGGTACAAATGGTTGTAAGCTCTTGTGTGGATAGTAGGAACCAAACTCAGGTCCTCTACAAAAGCAGCCAGTGCTCTTAATTGCTGAGCCATCTCTCCAGCCCCAATACCTGGATTATCTATGTTGACTATATAACAGTTAGCAGGAGAGTTCCAAATTAATGCTAGCAACCAAATATCTACTGAATTTGAATTGGCTATATTCTAATGCTCAGCAGTAGACAAGAATGTGTACGGAAATGACAATTTGTTATAATTAACAGGATTTATTGAGTATGCCAGGGCTGACCTTAAAGGAATATCTTCAGCTAAATGGTTTTAGAGAATAGACTTGTACTTAATGACATTAACAGAGAAGGAGATGTTTGTGTAATACTTTGTGGAAGAGGTTATGCCTTGATTAGCAACAGTACCGCTTCTGGTAAGACAATCACCCAACACCCTTCAAAGATTAACCTCTCTTGCCAATGAATTAATAACACCAACAAAAATAATTAAAAGAATATAAAAAGAGGACCAATAAGAGTAAAAGAGAAAAAAAAGAGGAACTTGAAAGAAATAAATTGTTTAGTTCATTTTAAGTATGGGGTACACGTAGAGTTAAACAGAGTTTTGATTAGTGGGAAGACATGAGTCCTCTTACCCCTAGCTGTCCAGTTGCATTTGTTCATAACACAACTCTAAGAGTTGTGAAGTTACACATAGTCTTATAAGTGACTGAGTCTAAGATCATAAAAGGACAGTTTCAAGCTCCAAATTCTTCATCAGGAAAGGCTTTGTGCCTTAAACTAATTAAGATTGTGAATTTGGTAAAAAGGCAAGTCATGGCCTATGTGAGATGAGCACATGAATTTCTCATCATCTGGGGACTTTAAAAAATCACTATACTTATTTGGTGAGCCAAATCATCACAGCAGCTATTTTGTCTTTTCTCTATGTTATTTCTCTCTCTTCAAAATTGTATATTATTGAAAACTGCTTTTTTTGTCATTAGAGTCTTGAATTTGTTATTTTATTCCCAACAAGTTGTAATCTAGCCTGACCTGTTGGCCAAAGACCATAAACTTGTCTTGCAGCTTCAAGGGCAAGGAGTGCAAGGTCAGCTTTGTCTTGCAAGAACACTCTGAGTGGGAAAATGTGAATGACAAGGTTACATTTCTTCTGTTCGTGCAGGTGCTTACCTGTCAGTTCTTTGTCATAAGGGACAGAAGCAAGGGGACTCAGAGTGCTTTAGAGAGCAGAGAAAGGCCGCTAATGGATCTGTAGTGTAAAAGTCCTGTTCCAAAGGGGGAGGTTGTTGTTGTCTTTTGTAGATCCCTTATATCTTACTCAACTTTTTCATAGACTATGTTTTCCAGCATGTAGCCAACAGTTTAGAAAGTTTCTAGTCTTTTACCATCACCTTCTTTCATAATTTAATCTGAGACTCTCTTCCTCTAGCTCATTCCTTCTTCTATCTCAGAAGAGATGTCTTGCATAGCAGTTCCTGCGCCCTCTGGTGTGCCTTTTTGTCACTGTCTTCTACAGAGAATTTAATGGAAAAACATCAAGAGTGTGCAACATACAGTCATGTGCTGAGTAATGGTGTCTCCACTTCATGTATTACAATGGTCCCATCATTAATACCTGGGAATATTGTAGCCACCTTACCTGGTTAAGTGCATTTCATCATGTTGACTCAAGGACAAAATCACCTAATAACATTTCTCAGAGTGTACCCCTATTAAGGAAACCTCCCAGCCTATCACAATGACTCTACACTCTGCATAGACATTTATAATGATGATTCAAATTCAGGTAAAATGAAAATGATAGGACAACTGGTTACTGGCTGTGCCTTCCTGAGTCCTGAGCCATCATAGGATGTACGTGTTCACTAAATCCTATAGTTGTGTTATATCTTCTGACAGAAATGGTTGACTCACTTCTATGTTGTGGTATTATCGCAGTTTTATAGTCTTAGGGACTGCACTTCAGGATGATGTACAACTTTTGACATTCCGCAGTTCTTCCATTTCTGAAGGTTTCAAATCCAACACTCCTGCACACCTAAAATGTCCTGGTGTCCGTCTAGTGTCATCCTTACAATTTCAGAACATTTTTGTCAGCTTAGCTCAATATGAAATGCTTCATATCTATTGATGATTTGAAGAGTGTTTAAGAGACAGAAATTACCTAAATGATATCTTTCATTTCTCCCATAGGAAAAACGCAAAGCAGAGGAAGCCCTCAGTGATCTCAGACGTCAGTATGAAACAGAAGTAGGAGACCTACAGGTTACCATAAAAAAGTTAAAAAAGGTATGTATATGGCATAGAGACATTCTAGAAACATCTTTAACTATGTCTAAGACATTGAAAATGAAAAACATTTAGAGTTGAAGCAGAAGAAATAGTGACTTTGCTGAGTCAGTTCAACTCCTTGAGAGACTCTTATTTTAAAGGCTCCCTAGTTCATCCAGTTATTGGGCCATTTGACTTATAACATGGAATAATAAAATGTCTTGTCCTTGAATAGTTCGTCAAACACATTTCTTTCATTTTCATTTACCAAGTGCTTTGAGTGAATTCCCTGTATCAAGAGGAGAGTGTTTTCCTAATTGAAACAGCATCTGTCTATGTCAGGTGTCCCTGTGTTCTTGTTCTTAGATTACTTCAAGGTGCATAGCAGACACTTAGTAAATATTAAGTGAAATAAAAATTGTTTTCTTAAGTAGAAAGTTCCTGGTCTAGCAATAACCTGATCATTGTAAAGTAAGAAAAAAAAAACTGTGGAAACATGAGCAAAAGTGTATTACCTTTCTTGGTTCTAATGAACAGGTTCTTTGTACTCTGAGATTTGCTTGTACATGTTAATCAGTGATTCTGGAGTGCTGCAGTGGAACATGGGAGTTTTGTAAACCTTACCGGCTTCTGCGGTGCAGATACTTGTAGTGTTGTGGACATCATGCTATCAAATTCACATATCCATGTACAGAAATAAACACCGGCCTGTCATTATAAGATGGTTCTATGTCAGAATTAAGCTCACATCTTACATGGTTGTTTGCATAGTAGTAGAAATAACTTAAGTAAACAGATGTGAAAATTAAATATTCCAGTAGTATTAGAGGGCCATTAAGGGAAAGTCATTTCCTGCTGGTCAAGAGCACACAATCTATTTAATCTGTGTAGAAACCTAACATTCAAGGCTACCCAAAACAAAAGAGTTAAACCAATTAGGCCAGGTATTCTCCTGATTTAAGGGATCACATTTAAGAAAAGTAGATTGACCCAAAGCCATGATAAAGAGATGGGAGGAATAATTAGCCATTTAGTAAGATTCTGGAGTTATCCTTCCCAGAAACTCTGTGTCCTGTGCAGTTGCTTACTCAGTGATATCCATGCTTCCTTTTTTCTGTCAGCTTTTTTTAATTACTCAGAAAAATGTAACTTTTTTTCATTTCTGTTCTAGGTATGCTTTTCCCAATGTAGTCTCAATTCCTCCCCAGCACTTTTTCCCCATGTGACACTTTTTTTCATTGTGGCTGACCTCCATTGCTGAATATGCCAGTATAAACTTAAAGGGCATGCCTTCTTTTTCCAACATCTTTCTCCCATGGACAGCTACAAAGATTAGAGATTACATGGCTAAGCTTTTTCTTTTAAATTTTAGTAAATTTGTCCTTTTGTTTTCTGTTGAGTCTTTCATTAAATTTATTTGTTATTGAGACTAAGACTCTCAAGAAGGGAGCCCAACTTCCCTAATAACATGTGGCATCCAAGGTGAGACTGCCCATAACATAACTAGCAGTTCAGTAAAGTTATGTTACAGTTAAGCTTGTCATTGTCACCCACGATCATCTCAATCTCTGAAGTGACTGAGAATCATCTAGGAGTCTTCTATAATGCCACAAAATCATTATGATCTTATATGTATTTTAAAATAATAACTAGACTATCATACTATGAATAGATTACCGAAAGATGAATCCACTGAGTCTTTTAATCATTGTTTTTATTTATTTCTGTAAGTTCCCAGGTCTTTACATTGCAAGGATGGATGCCAAAAATATGACCTGATATAACATATGATGAGGTTTTAACAGTGAGAGATCGTAAGGGAGAATGATGAGGCCTTAGTCCTCATTGAAATTATATCAATTTTTCCTTATAGCATGTAGATGTATTTTCCTAATTTTTTCAATCCTTGTTTTCTCATTTAAAACATGGTTTTAACCATGTCTAACCATAGTAATTGCTATTTTATTGGCTATAATTTACTAATATCATTCCCATAATTTGAAAATGCAAAATATGAACTCATTTTTGATGACCATATTAAATGAGGACGAAGTTTGAGGGAGGGCAAATGACCTACTCAAAATTCTAGAGCTGGTAACCAATGGAGTCTTTCTTTCTTGCCTGTTTTAGACTTCTTGCCCATCTGATATGTTTGCTGTATAAAACAGTAAAAATATTTATAGGCAAGAATATTAAAGGCTCTAAAAATTTAAAAATATACTTTAAAGATTATTGTGATACCATTATTTTTGACAACAGATTCAGAAAGCCTTAGGTATTTTTCCTTCATATTTTTTTCTGTAAAGTCATAATGCATCTCTCTTTTTTTAGGCCTATCATGATAACCAATTTTAAGTTCAAGTTATATTACATAAGTATAATAACAAAAAAAACAATACAAAGGTGGCATATTGAAGAACACACAAATCAATGGACCTAAACATAGATCCACAAAACTACAACCACCCGACTCTCATAAAGGTGCTATTATTGGAGAATCAACAACCTTTCTTAGCAAGTGGTGCTAAGTAAACTGGATATCCACCTGTAGAAGGCTGGAAACATATCTGCCTTCTGCCCTATAGGAGAATCAGCTCAAAAGGGCATATGAAAAGAAAGCAATCAAGCGGAAGCCAATGCCTGAAAAAGCAGACAGTTAATACGCATCTGTCAGTCACAGTCACATGAGGTCCTGTCTCACGATAGCTTCTGGCAAGATGGAGAATCCTCATAGTTAAAGCACATGAGCATGATGAAATCTGGGAAACATTTTGGCTAGTGCAGAATCCCTCTGTTTAAGGACACCTGCAAACAAACCCTCACAGACCTGGGATGTTACTTCTTTGTGGTCTTTATTTTCATTATTTTTGTTTTTATTTGCAGTACTAGAGTTTGAACATAAGGTCTTGCACATGCTAAGAAAATTTGATCCTTTTTTGACATTTCTTTTTGAGACATAGTCTTGATCTATTTCTCAGGTTGGCCTTGAATTTATTGTGTAACCCTAGACTTACGATTTTCCTTTCTCTTCCTTCTAGATTCAATTGTATACCACCACAACTGACTCATAGGAAAGTTATTTTGTTTTAGATATTTTTAACCTCTTATATAAGTGTATTAGCCAGCAAGCAGACCTCATGCATGCACATGTATTCTTTCTGTGCCTGTTTATCTTTACATCAAGTTTATGTCCTTAGATATTAGTGATTTCAATCATATTTGTAAACATTTCTTCAGTTCACTATTAATAAAACACGAGTGTGACGTTAATATTCCTCTTATTATTTTTATTTCTAGCTGATTATGGTAGTGAACACCTTTGTTTCTAGCAATCATCTGTATTTCTAGAAATTGGGAGTTAGGATTGTCAAGAGTTCAAAGCTAGCCTCAGCAACTAATCAAAATTGAGGTCATCCTGTGTAATATGAAACTATCTCAAAACACAATAAGATAATTCATAAACTCTGAAGGTAAGACTATTACAAAGTGAAACAGAAAGCCTTAAGCATGCAGGATGAAAGAGAATGCCCACATTCTTTTAGTGAAGAAGGAAAGCAAGGATTGGGTGTTTTCCTATGGAGTTGTTTCAAAACTGACTTTTACATTTTAGAAGTGTTTTAAAGAAAACATTTTACATTTAAAAGTGTTTTTAAAAAATGCATTTATTTTTTAAAGTAATTGTTTGCATTATTTACAACAAATATTTAAATGTTATAGATGTTGTATCATTTATTGATCTGTAGTCATAAGATGTTAAAGATTGAAGACTGCTATAATTCCCACATTCATATTCAGGAATATCTCTAATCTTCACCAAAATTTTTCTAAATGACTTTTCAAAAATACCTAAGTTTTGTTTGCTCTTTCAGCTTGAAGAACAATCGAGACACATAAGTCAAAAGCAAGATGTGACAGCATTAAAGAAACAAATTTATGATTTAACAATGGTAAGAATTATTCTTCACTGAATGAAATTTATTTCCTCTTAGATACTTAGTTACTTTTCTGAAAGATAAAGAACCATGACCAAAATCTACTTCAAGAGGAAAGTGTATTCTATCTTATAGGTTTATTTCACAACTGTTCTGTATAATAGCTTATCAAAAGCATTGAGGGTAGGAACTCAAGCAGGCCAGACACCTGGAGGTAGAATCTGATGTAGAGGTCAAAGGGGAGTACTGCTTACTGGATTGCTTCCTCTGTGTATCTCAGCTTGATTTTTTCTTTTTTCTTTCTTTCTTTTTCCATATATATATATGCTGTTTTATACCAATTAAGAAAATGTCTGACAGGCTTGCCTAGAGCCAAATCCATTAACTCTGGCTTGTGACAAGCTTTTGTAAAACTAGGCAGTACAAAAATAATCAACCATCTTTGTGATGTCATGACTACTGTAAAATTCTTTATTTTTCTTGAAAATATTAATTTTGGAGGTCATGAAATGACACATCTTACTGGATTGTTTTAATCTTTCTGTACACACGCAAATATGTATATCTGATTTTTTGCTTCATTATAACTAATATTTTCTTGAATAAATGAACCTTGAATGTCATTAGACTCAGTGCTTCTTGTTTCTGGGGAAAATGAAGCAGTATATAACATAAGTCTCACATTCTTTCCCTGTTCCTCAAACCTTCTTGTTCAAAGAATCAATTATTGATTCAACTATTGTATATTATTTAAGTTTAAAAAATTTAAATTCTTAACATCATTCCTATCTTTATGTGTGGCATTTGTTGCCAAACTATGATAGACAAGAGTTGGTCACTATGCCTTTGTTATGTTATTGGAGACAGACAGACAGATGGGCAGACAGACACAGACATGTATATACACACTTCCTTGAAAGTTTGTCTATGTGACACAGAGATTCAGATGTCTCAACCTCCTCAGGGTTGGGATTAAAGACAATTGCTACCATCACCTGTGCATTTTAATTTATTTCCCTGCACCCCTTCTTTAAACTACATATTTATTTTCACTTTATGTATATGGGTGTTTTGTTTGGATGTACCAGGCTCTGTACCATATATATCCCTGTTATCCAAAAAGGGCAAAAGAGGGTATTGGATCCCCTGGAACTGGAGCTACTGATGGCTATAAGTAATTATGTGGGTTATGGGACTAGAACCCAGATTCCCTGGAAGAGCAACAAGTATCCTTTATTCCTGAACCACCCTTCCAGTCACCTAGCTTCACTTCTCATTCTGCCTGCTGGTGTGCTCAGAAAGAGTATCCTTTATTCCTGAACCACCTTTCCAGCCCTCTAGCTTCTCTTCTCATTCTGCTTTAAGGTGTGTGACTGGGCCACTTGGCCTTTTTGCTTTCTACTGCAGGATCTCCTAGGCATTTGTTTTAGAATGTTGCCTTGCTGCATTTTATTAGCATAATTAAATATGGAGGCAGGCTAACTTTTATAAAGGGCTTTATTTATCTCACAGTTGTAAGGTTGTAAGGATTCAAGAGCATGGGGCAGTGTCAACTTAGCTTTACTGTGGACTTCTTGGTAGATTGCTGGAGTATGAGCCAGAAGAGTAAACAGCAAACAGCAACTGACTTTGAAAGATCACTTCCAAGGACAGCACTCTAATTGACCTAAGGGACACCTACTTGACTTCTTCTTAAAAGGTTTCATGCCACTTCTATACCTGGAAACTGGTAGAAAAAGCTCTGTGGTGTAGGGTAAACTCTTAAATTGTACCCCTCACATTACCAACTCTCCTTCCGGACTCTCTTCTTTGGGAGGGAGGCATCATCTAGTTTCCAATTCCTAGAAATATGTTTAAGTCGCTTGATTATATATGATCCCCCTCATCTGTACCTTTAACTGTAAATGGTTTGTTTCCATTGTAATTTCATATTCATAATTTTTTTTCTGGGATGGAAAAATAAACCATCTATGTGCACAATCAGCTATTTAAACTACAAGTGTCCAGTGATTTCTTTTTTAAAGGGAAATTTAAAGTTTCATAACTATGCATTTCTGTTATTAATTACATTTTAAGAAATTAGATAAAAGTTTTTATTATTAAAAGCAATCAGTGTAACTAATTTTAGAAAGTGTTCAGATATTTTGTTTTCCAATAACATGATTATCAGTCCTTGTTTATTTTCGTTTTGGGCAGATGTCAGGTACAAAATGAAAAACAACCTTAAACCTTGCTAATGTACAATATTTGAGTATATAATTGGTTCTTTGAACAGGAAGATGTGAAGAACATAGGAGAGGTAGGAGATTTATTTTTGTGGAGTTACGCTATGTACTGCTTCATGTTTCTAGGAGCAAGAAACCCTGAGACTAATGCCCCTTGTGGTTCATTTTCTTTAGGAAAATCAAAAACTCAAGAAAGATCTTTTGGAAGCACAGACAAATGTAGCCTTTCTTCAGAGTGAATTAGATGCTTTGAAAAGTGATTATGCTGACCAGAGTCTGAATTCTGAACGGTATGAAACTATTCATAATAGTTTAACACTGGTAAACATTATACATATATATATATTCCTGTAGATGGTACCTTTACTGACAGGTTCTCTCATGTGTGTATCTCTCTGTGTGTACATGTGTGTGCTTAATCTTTTTAAAAGAGTTACCATATGATTTATTTGTCTTTTAAGACAGTGTAGGGCTTTAAAGTGTTTGGTTTCATTGGTTGTGGGAAGAAAATACTATGTAATAACAATTTTCTGTTAAAACTACTGTCAGATAAAAATGATGGCCTAAAATATAAGAAAGAGTTATTAATTATTCAGTGCACTGGATTTGAGGAATTGGTATTAGTAACTTAGAACCTCACATAATCAAAGTCAGGCATTCTTACATGAGAGATACAGTTGTATGCATATACAGAGAATAAATTTGGGCATTTGGGCAAAATATTTTATGCATTTTCAAACTTCACTCAGAATTATGTGTTGTAGTATTAAATGGCGTAACTTTTTCTGGATATATTCTGTGTAGATCCCTAGAGATAATGAGTTGTGAGTTCAGCATACTTAAAATAAAGGAGAAATATGCCGCCACTCTTTAAAATTTTCAAGTTTAGTTAGGAAAGCCAAGACCAAGACAAATGTGCACCGAGTACCAGCAATAATACCATTTGCAACTTGAGGGCTGGGTAACTGCCTTGTTTTCGCCTGTGTTAAGGAAAAGCAGGCAGTGAATACAGGAGGAATGATCAGCTTGTGTTGGACCAATGAATAGGACCCAGTGACAGCAGTATCCACTGAAGCAAGTAGCATTGTCATCTACCAAGAGTATCGTTGGCACATGATTAATGTTTATACCTTCATCCACAGTCTACGCTGTCTTTTAGGAATCTTTATTATCTTCAATTCACTGACGGGAAAAAGAAAGTTTTATAAATGTTGTAGTTAAGGGGGAAATGAAAGAAACGATGTAATAGAGAAGCAAGACTGGCGTGGGGGGAAATGATCAGACTGTTAGAAAAAAATGCTTTAAATAGGAAACAACCTTTTAAAACACACTAAAAGTGAATAAGCTACTTTATAGAAATTCTAAAAGGGCCCAGGAATTTTGGCTAAAGTACTTTGATTCCTATATGCAATTTATTGTAGCTTGGCTGTGAAGGGCAGGTTGCTCCAGATGAGGCTTGGTAGCTCAGAAGGATTGGAAGCTAGTGATGGGGTTGTGCCACATGTTCACACATGCTGTCTCTTCTCTCCTCATGAAACATTACATACAATTTTGCAGGGATCTGGAAATAATCCGAGAGTACACAGAAGATCGGAGTAGTCTTGAGAGGCAAATTGAAATCCTCCAGTAAGTTCTCATAGAAAATGCTCATTGCATTTTAGCTATTGTTTGTTAATAAGACATGTGCCATTTGTCACATGACCTGACATGTCCAGTGTTCAGATCACTGTTTCTTCTCACTGCAGTACATTTGGCATGTGCAGTTCAATTTCTGACTCATCTGCCTCTAACTAAATTACACCAGTGCAGTCTGGTTCTCAAGGTCCCTTCAGGTCAGGAAAGTGTGTCGTACATCTGAGTTATTCCTCTGTGAGGGATGCAGCCTTCACTCTCATTGTTCTCTACTTCATATCTCAAGAGCTCCCCAGGTCTTCACCTGAATGGTGCCATAGAATAGTGTTTAGTCTTTCAATTTGATATGCTTACTACAGATATGTGTTTTGTTAGTTTTCATTTATTAAAAAGCCATTTCCAAAGAAATTCTATCTTAATCTATCAACTTCACAACTAATTTGTAGTAATTACATCTTCTGACGATCTTTTTTTGAGAAATATTCCCTAATTTGTTTCACTTACACAGTGTATTCTTTGGTTCTCAACTAACTAAATGAAATAATGTGGGCCTGGGCAAATATTTACAGTTTTTAATGTTCTTTTCTCTCTGTTGTGGAAACTTTAGAAGTCACTTTTTATATAGTCTTATTAATTCATTCATTTGTTAACTCATTCAGTAGATTTCTCAGTTAACAGCTTTGATGGGTGAGATACTCCGGGAACTGAGGAAAGATTAGTGAGTAACAGAAAAAAAATCTCTTTCCTTATGAGTCTAGCAGAGAAGAGGAAGACAGAAACTGGTTACCCATAGAAATGAGTATGATATATATCAACAAATGAGAGAAATATAACAAAGGAAAAGTGCAAGTTCTCCAGGGAGAACTATTAAAGGTTAATAAAGAACTCTTGGTGGAAGTGATAATAGAGCTGAGATATGAAGGATAAAGTGGCTATGAACAGGAAAATTAGATACTCTATGGGACAGGGACTCTGTGATCCTTATTTTCTAGCCAAGGAAAGCAGATGTTAAATGACTTTCATGATATCCCATGAAGTAATTACTTAAGTTCGTATTTGCTCCCCAATCCATCTGAGGTCAATAACCAAGTATAAGATTGATACAGAAATCCCATCAGAGTATAAAGAGGATATGATGTAGGATATAGCATGTTGCATCAGTTCCTGTGGCTGAACTGTGTGGACCAGAGAACAGAGACCTACATTAATCCTGTAGACACAGAAATTACCTAAAGGAAGAGTGAGTGCCACAGCTCAGCAAATTTATTCTTAAAATGCTCTCAGATATTCAGGAAAAAGAACCAATCAATTCAATCATTGCAATTTGTGTCTATCTCTGACTCTGTTTTGGGGGTTCAAAGGGAAACAGAAGCTTACCAAAAGCAGAACATTATCTGTACATTCTGAATGTCACTGCCTCAAACTGAGTGGGAACATCGATCCCCCAGTGCTACCTGTTTCTGTTTGTCTACTTCTTTCCTATACAGAACAGCTAACCGGAAGCTGCATGACAGTAATGATGGCCTCAGGAGTGCACTGGAAAACACTTACAGCAAGCTCAATAGATCTTTGGTATGTGATATCATCTCACAAGATATTCAGTTCTTTCTCTTGATAAGTGTTTTGTGAAGAAAACCATGTGATATTTTAGAATAACTGCATGTTGATCTTATAGTGAGACTCCCTTGACATAAAGTAAAAAGATAAGTTTTCTAAATTAAACATATATTCTGCCCAAATGTAGAAATAAATGCAATGTTGTTTATCAAACTCTTATATATTCTAAGAAGCTAGAGAAAGATGCTGAATATGTAATTTTAGCCTTCGAGGGTTAAATAATATAAGAGCTAATTAGAAGGACAGCAATGTATAAGAAAAAGTGAGAAATCCTGTAGGTGTAAGAAAACAAAATGTTTCCAGTCAAAAAGAGGCAGCTATGCTTCTGACTTGCTCATGACTTTTTCCCATGGCAGACTCTAGAGAGAATGATGGCCTTGGGTTTTGGATTTTAAACCCTCCAGTCAGAAACAAGTTTCTCCAGATTGCATTTGCAATGAAGCTTCTTGTCCCACTTTTGTGGCTCAGTTTTAGGCAGGAGGATCTAGTGTCGTATTCGAATACAAAACAATTACTCAACAAGATTATGCTTCCAAAAGAGACAAATCTGGGGAAGCTGATGTTATGGGATCCTCACGTATCTGAGTAGGTATCAGAGTCTTGTGGAATATGCAGTAGATCTATATAAAAGCTAAAATTGATGAGAAAGAGAAACCATGTGAATCTTTCCAAATAACTTTTTTATGTTTGTATTTGCTCATGTTTAGTCATAAATTTTATTTGTATTGGGAGTTAAATTGTTTGGATTTACATGAACACATCTGTCTGTGGTATAGGAAATGTCCACATACTAAACAACTACTTGTTATTGCAGCGTATGAACAACATATCACCAGGAAACACAATTTCTAGAAGCAGTCCCAAATTTAATCACCATTCTTCTCAGCCACTGGCCTATGATAGGTATGTAGCACCTGCTTTTTTTTATTATCTTATTTGTAGATCATGGTTGAAACTAAGACAAATTATCTTAGAGCTGAATTAATCTATTATGATCTTACATTAGTATTCACAAATGTGAAAAAGGTGAAACTGTAAGTAAACATATTTCATAGAAAGAAGTTATTTTCTTAAGATGCTTTGAATTATTGTATAACCATTTTGTACCCACCATTGCCTAACTCAGTTGCATTATGGATCGTGTTTGTTGTGAGCCTTTTGTCATGATTTGTCAGTGTTTAGTATTGAAAACAATTAAAAAGTAGAAAATGCATCTAGATTTATGAGTTACTAAATATTAACAGATCTGCTGGCATATTCCAAAAATTAGAATTTAACTTGACTCTTAAGAGATCAAATAGTGAACAGTGATTATTTATATGTGTGTGCTTGTGTGCACATTGGTGTACATGTCCAACATTATTAGCTAAAAGAATGTTAAGTTTGTGGTATATCAAAGTGTTCAAAAAAAATAAAAGAGTACATTACATTTTCCTATGTGTTTGAAGTTTTCTAACTCGGGTTTATCCCCTTTTGTATGTGGGGGAGTACTTCCAGTATAAATAAGTATGTTCTTACTATCTTGATGTTGCCTGGCTTTTTCTTGGGGATGTGTGGACAGTATGGAAAGGCTAATGATATAGTTCTATTCTAGTCCAGTTTGATAAACCAGTGAGTTTATGGGGCTTACTTACAGGAGGAGGAGGGATCTCAAACAACTGTGTCACTTGAGAGTCCAATCCAAGCACAGATGATGGTGTACTCCCCCTCCTAATGATGCTCTCCATTCTCTCCTCCTGTGCGGATTTTCATCAGACCCAGGATTGTGACAGCCATGCAGTAGCTGCTCAGATTTCGTGTTGGTGATCATCAGTAGTGCTCCACCACACCTGGTGATAGCTGATGCTCTTGCTGCCACTGGTCCTATTTTTTTTTCTTCAGACAAGTTTTCTCTGTAGCTTTGGAGCCTGTCCTAGAACTCCCTCTGTAGACCTTGCTGACCTCAAACTCATGGAGATCCACCTGTCTCTGCCTTCCAAATGCTGGGATTAAAGGCATATGCCACCACCACCCAGCTTTGGTCTGATTTTTATTTATTGATTCGTTAAGTTTATAAAATGTGGCTTATTTATTTATACGTAACTGGAATTTGATCTTACTAATAATACATACTTTTAAAAGGTGCAGATTTGATGCCACTTTTTCTGGAGTAACTGTTAAGAGCAGTTTATAGTTCTCAGTAAGATTGAGAGGAAAGCATAAAAGACAAATTCTTCATACATCTCATAATTCATTCTTGAAAGAGCAATGCCACAATTGAGGCTCTGATAATGAAGTAAGAGTTCCTTTTCAGTTTGTTCTAAGAGACAGTTTCTTTGTCATATCATCAGGACCTCAGAGAGGCAAGGAAAGCTTCATCTACTTTTCATTCTGAACACAACTAGAAACCACTGTGGCCTGTACAGACCTTCCTTCCCAGGGGTTAGTGATATACAAAGTTAACAGGGTGCTTTTCTTTTCTATGCTAATATAAAGCTCTGCATGTGAAAAAATCTTTAGGCTTGGGATTTTGACTGTTGACTTTTCATCATAGAAGGATCAGGGATAGAGAGGGTCTCAGCACCATTACCTGAGTATTCTGTCATTGTCCCCCAATCAGTTATGTGTGTTATTGCCCTAATTGCACACAGCCTTGAAGTCTTGGGAGAGGGGTTAGAGTACACATAGAATGGGAATGTCTAAGAGAGGGAGGGGGTTTATTTGTGCAACTGTGGAGAAGTCATTGTCCACATTGAGTAAAACTTTCCAGGGCTCACTCACACTCCTGTCAGTAAACCCTCTTCCATGCTCATTAACCAAACACAATAAACTCATTGGTTTTCCAGAGTGAACTTTGGTGAGATTGAACTTTGTTTTGTCATTGGAATTTTGAATGAGGATAGATAGGCCTTGACTAATTACCCCAAAGGAAAAATTATCTAACACTCCATCTTGAAAACAAACAAAACAAATAAAGGGACTAACAAATAGAAGAGTTATAAGAAATGTCTAGAAATGGACAAACTATTCCAATCATGGTTTAACTGAATTATAGTAAAAAAGCTCTTGTATTCTAGGGATATTTTATTAAAATATTTGTATCGAGGGTACTCATTCTTTGTATCAGGAAATAAGTCAGCCAATTTAAAAGAATTTTTGTGTATTTTTAATATATATGAAGGGTTTTGTCCTCATAGAGTATTGCACAGAATGAACTGACTGCATTTTGTATTTCCTCTTCTATGCTAAGAGAACACTATGTATCTCCTGGCAAGGGACAATGTTGTCAGCCTGTCCCTTTGTGCTTTTGCACATTTTGAACTCCTTGGTAAAGCTGTTTCCTCTTTTGTCACAAGGTCATTCCATTCTTCATATGCAGATGAGGATTGTGACTCTTTGGCTCTCTGTGATCCTCTGCAGAAGATGAATTATGAAGTTGACAGCCTGTCTGAGAGTTGTTTTGACAGTGGTTTGTCTACTCTGAGAGACTCCAATGAGTGTGACTCTGAAGCAGACTACAAGCACCAGAGAGGATTCCAGAGTTTGCATGAAACACAGGAAAGCCTTGGGGGAGATGCATCAGACACAGATGTGAGCCAGAAACCGTAATACTCTGATGCCTTCCTTTGAAGAAAATCTTCTACCATGTTTTAGGGGACTCTGTTTTAACAGCCCATAGCCTGTGTTGTTAAGGTCATGAAGAGGAAGTTTAGTCATTAGAATGGATCTTTTTCCCTATGAAACTAAGGAGGATTTCTCAAAGATTTGCCCTGAAGAGGAGGTCCATTTAAAAATCACACTGCTAGTAGACACAGCAACATAGTTTTATGTTCGAGAGGTATATGTGAGAGACTTGGTTTTTAATTATTGATGTTTTGGTAGGTTCCTGATATAAGAGATGAAGAAGCTTTTGATTCTGAAAGTGTGGCCTCTGTGTTACACTGGAAGCCACAGGGATCTGTTGGTGAAGGCAGCACTGTCAGCTCCTCCAGAAAACCCATCTCAGCTCTTTCACCTCAAGTACGTAGCTACTGAGACAACTCTCTTCATGGCATGTTACTAGATGAAAACTGGCTCCTGTCATCACCTATCTGGCTATTTCCCTCTAGGCAGACATGGTGGATAATAACTGCAAACTGACATCTCAGAAGGCATACAAGATTGTGCTTGCTGGAGATGCTGCAGTGGGGAAGTCCAGCTTCCTCATGAGACTGTGCAAGAATGAATTTCAAGGAAATACAAGTGCAACCCTAGGTAGGACTCTTATTTTCATTGATAACAGAAGAATTATCATTTATAGCTTCTTCTCTTTCATAATTACATATACAGATTAAGAAGTCTATGCATTCGTCCATGTATTCAGACACTCTGTGTTTGTATATATTCCCATGTGGTAGAATTATCTTTTATTTTTACTAAAATAAAATTTAAAAAAGAAAGCATCAGGTGATGAGAATATTTGTAAATAGTGGAATCAAACAAACCCAGCTTAGACATAGTAGATTATTTTATTATGCACATATTTTTCAAGCCCTTTTTTTTTGAGCACCTGGTACTGTTGTAGTGCTGAGGGTACACAGTGAAGAGAGTTCATTGAATCCCAATCTTCAAGAAAGTTTCACCCCTGTGGAAATAAGTGGACCAAAGTGAATATTTTTCTTTTCCTTTCCTTTCCTTTCCTTTCCTTTCCTTTCCTTTCCTTTCCTTTCCTTTCCTTTCCTTTCCTTTCCTTTCCTTTCCTTTCCTTTCCTTTCCTTTCCTTTCCTTCCTTTCCTTTTCTTTTCTTTTCTTTCTTTCTTTTTTATTATTTAGTTAAAATTTTCCGCCTCCTCCCCTCCTCCCATTTCCCTCCGGCTCCCCCCATCCCTCTTCCCCTCCCTCTCCAGTCCAAAGAGCAGTCAGGGTTCCCTGCCCTGTGGGAAATCAAAGGTCCTTCCCCCTCCATCCAGTACTAGGAAGGTGAGCATCCAAACAGACTAGGCTCCCACAAAGTCAGTACATGCAGTAGGATTAAAACCTCGTGCCATTGTCCTTGGCTTCTCAGTCAGCCCTCCTTGTCAGCCACGTTCAGGGAGTCCGGTTTGATCACATGCTCCATCATCCAGCTGGCTTTGGTTAGTTCGCATTAGGTCAGCCCATTAGGGCGCACCCTTCGTGGTCCTAACTTCCTTGCTCATGTTCTCCCTCCTTCTGCTCCTCATTTGGACCGTAGGAGCTCAGTCCAGTGTTCCAATGTGGGTCTCTGTCTTAGCTTCATCCATTGCCAGATGGAGTTTCTATGGTGATATGCAAGATATTAATCAGTATGACTATATGATAGGGCCATATCAGTCTCCCTCTCCTCAGCTGCCCAAGGATCTAGCTGGGGACATCTCCATGGACACCTGGGAACACCTCTAAAGTCAAGTCTCCCACCAACCCTAAAATGTCTCCCTTTAATTAAGATATATACTTCCCTACTCCCATATCCACCCTGCCTCCATCCCAACTGTCCCATTCCCCCAAGTTTTCCCCATCCTCCCCTTCTCAGTTTTTTCTCCCCATTTCCCCTTACCCCCACCCCATCCTCACCAAATGAATTTTAAAAATGAGATGTGGAGCCAGGCAATGGAGGTGCGTGCCTTTAATCCCAAGACTCAGGAGGTGGAGGCAGGAAAATCTTTGTGAGTTCAAGGTTAGCTTGAACAAGTTCCAGGACAGGCTCCAAAGCTACAGAGAAATTCTGTCTCGAAAAACCAAAAAACAAACAAACAAATAAAAATGAGATGTGGAAAGAAGTGCATATTCCATTGGTGGATAGGGAAAGCCTTCATTTTATGTTAAGAACTTCTCAATGACCATGGAAAATTTGAGATTAAAGTCAAATTCAAATCTATATTTGTGTCCTTTTCCATATGTCCATTAGAAAATTAGTTTATATGGCAATAATTTTCTCATTATTTTTTCTTTTTCTTTCTTTTGACCTTTCTCGGTCTTTTAAAATATTATTGTCTTCGTTAAGGTTTTTATTGCTGGGAAGAGACACCATGACGACAGCAACTCTTTTCAGGAAAATATTTATTTGAGAGGCCTAAAGGCTCAATCCATTATCATCATGGTTTAGAGCATGGCAGTATGCAGGCAGATGTTATGCTGGCTACCTCTTGGTTTGCAGGGAACAAGAAGTCAACTGACTGTCACACTGAGGGAAGCTTGAGCAAAAGAGACCTTAAAGTCTGCTCCAGCAGTGACACATTTCCTCCAACAAGACCAAATCCTCTAATAATGCTACTCCATTTGGGGGCAATTTTCTTTCAAACCACAGATATTTTTTGGTTAAATTTTTAAATATAATATGTTTTAATCATGTTTTTCCCTCCCTTAACTCCTCCCAGATACCCGTTCCACCCTTCCCACCCAACTTCATTTTTACTCTTCTCTCTCGTCTTTCAAAAACAAAATCCACATAAAAAATAAGGCAAAAAAACCCCAACCCCCCAAAAATCCCATGGAGTTCTACTGTGTTGAGTTTTACTCCTGGGTACGGGGCCTGGACTTATTTGCATAAAATATACACAGTAACACGCCATTGTAGAAAACTGATTTTCCTTTTGCCAATAGATATGAGTTGCAAATATCTGTCTTCGGATGACTATTTCCTCGGAGTCATCTATCCGATCTGGCTCTTAAAATTTAAATTTGTTTCCTCTTTCATATAGATTACTGAGCCTTGATCTCTTTTAGGACCAATTACTCCAAAATCTCTCACTGTCTCTGCCTTGTCCAGTTGTGGGTCTCTGTGGTAATTTCTATTTACTGCACCAAGAAGATTCTCTGATGTAGGTTGAGCAAGACAATTATCTGAAGGTATACCAATATGTCCAAAAAATTATTTTATTGCTATGTTATTTAGCATAATGAAAATGTAAAAGCAAACAGTCACATAGAAGAGAAAACATTTGTTTTGGAGGGCCCTGTTTTATGTCACTCAGGATGATCTTTTTCTAGCACCAACCTTTTGTCTCTGAATGTAATAAGTTCAATTTTTGAAGCAGCTAAATAATATTCCTTTATATAAATATATGACATTTTAATTACCTATACCTCAGTTGAAAGACAGCAGGCCTGTTTCCAATATCTAACTATTGTGATTAGAATAACAAAGAATATGGGTGAGCAAGTATCTATGGATAGCATGTAGAGCCCTTTGGTTATATGCCTAATAATGGTATAGTTCTATCTTGAGGTCGATCTATTCCCAGCTTTTTGAAGAACCACTATACTGATTTCCACTCCCAACAGCATTGAATAAGTGTTCCCCTTTTCCTGTATCCTCACCAATATCAGAGGACATTTATTTTATTTGTCTTAACCATTCTGAGTGGGTAAGACAAATCTCAAAGTAGCTCTCATTTACTGTTTCCAGATGGACTATGATATTGAACATGACCTTAAATGTTTCTCAGCCATTTGTGTTTCGCCTTTTGAGAACTCTCTACTTCATTCTATATCCCATATTTTAATTTAGTTGTTTTCTTGATAAATAGTTGTTTTTTAAATTTTTTATGTATTATAGATATTAATATCATATCAGATATTTAATTGGTAAGGATTTTTCTCATTATGTGTGAAAATGGCAGTGATCTTATAGTACAGAAACTTTTCATGACATCCTAATTATTAATTGTTCATCTTAATGACAGTGTTACTGGTACCTTGTTCAGAAAGTCCTTTCCTGTGCCATTGAATTCATGCTTATTCTGCATCTACTCTTCTATAAATTTTGAGTATTGGTCTTATGCTAAGCTCTGTAATCTATTTGGAGTGCATTTTGTGGTGATAATATGGCTCTATTTTCATTCTTGTACATGTAGTCATCCAGTTTGACTAGCATCTTTTGTTGAACATATTGTCTGTTCCCTAGTGTGTATTTATGGTTTCTTTATCAAAATTCAGATGTCCATAGGTGTGTGGATTTATGTCTTGGTCTTCAATTCCACTGATCGATTTTTTTATGATGATAACATGCTATTTTTCTTTGTTGTTGTTGTTAGTTTGTTTCTATGTGTAGATATGCTATTTTTCATTCCTGTAGCTCTGGCACAGTTTGAGATTTGGGATAGTGTTACCTCCAGCACTTCTTTTATTATTCATAATTATCTTAGATATCCTGTGTTTTTGTGTTTGAATAAAGTTGAAGATTATATTTAATTTCTGTGAAGAATTGTGTGGAAATATTGATAAGGGTTCCATTTAATTTGTAGACTGCTTTTGGTAGAATGACCTTTCTCACACTATTACTCCCAACCACACATGAATGTTAAAGGTATTTCCATTTTCTGATATCTTCTTCAATTTCTTTCTTCAATGACTTAAAGATTTATATATTGTACTTTATTTAATACTTAAAGATTTATTGTCTTTCACTTGTTTACTTAAAGTTATCTTAAGATTTTTATTTTTTTTTTGACGTTATGATGATAGGTACTGTTTTCCTGATTTCTTTCCTAGTCTTTTTTCTTTTGGGCATAAGTTATAGGCTGCTGATTGTGTGTGTGTGTGTGTGTGTGTGTGTGTGTGTGCGTGCATGCATGCATGCATGTGTTAATTTTGTATCTTACTTCTTTGCTTCTTAGCTGTATGAAGTTTCCTGGTGGGATTTTTAGGGTAACTTACATACACTATCATAACAGCTGCAAATAAATGTACTTGAACTTCTTTTCTTATTTGAATCCCCATGATCTCCTTAGATTTTCTTATTGCTCCAGGTAAGACTTCAAGTCCTATATTAATTATGTATAAAAAGAGTGGAGATCCTTGCCTTATTCCTGATTTTAATGGAAATGCTTTGGGTTTTTCACTATTGAGAATGTAGATTTTATGTAAATTTTCTTTATTACATTGTTAAATGTCCCTTGTATTCCTAAGTTTTCCAAGAGTTTATCACAGGTATTATATCAAAGGTTTATTTCTGCATCAAATGAGGTAATCATGTAATAGATTGTGGTTTTTGATTTATATATTTTTGAATCATCCAGAATCTTTGAGATGAAGCCAGCTTGTTATAAATGGATAGTTCATTTTTCTTATGTGTTCTTGAATTCAGTTTGCAAGTATTTTCTTGAGAAGTTTCACATTTAGCTTCATAATAGATATTGTAATATTTCAAGCCTGGAAAGATTAACTACACACAAGAGGTCAAAATGAAAAATGATCCCTGAACAAAATATCAAATCATGGTTGGGACACAAAACAATTATCAACAGATATAAGAAAATTGAAATAGCATCTTGCATCTTCTCTGAATATCATGGCTTAAGGATACTAACAAGAGTTAACAGCAGAACATATACAAACTGATGGAAACTAAATAAATCTGTATTGAATGAAACTGGATAAATCAAGAAAGAAACGCATTTGAGAATTGAATGATAATAAAAACACAACATACCTAAATCTCTGGACACAGTGAACGCAGTTCTAGGAGGCAAGTTCATAGCACTAAGTGACAACATTATGTAGTAGGAGAGATCTCATAATTGTAACTTAACAGCAGACCTGAAAACTATAGAAGAACAATAAAGAATATCCAAAATAGTAGAGGAGAGGAAATAATTTAATTCAGGGCTAAAATCAATGAAATAGAAATAACAGTAACAGAAATTTAAATTCAGTGAATGAAGGGATGGTTCTTTGAGAAAATCAAGAAGATTGTCCCACCCATAGCCAAATTAATCAAAGATGAAAAAAGTAGATGATCCAAATTAAAATAAGAGAGGAAAAGGGAGACATTACATTAGACACCAGGATAATTTAGAAAATAATAAGACTTAAAAATCTCTGTTTCAGGACTGGGGAGATGTTTTAGTGTTTAGAAGCAGAGGGGCCAAGTTCTTTTCCTAGCACCCACATCAGGCAGCTCACACTTCCTTGTTAACTCCTGCTCCAGGGTATCCTACACTACTGCTTCTTGACTTCTGTAGGTGCTCACATACATAGCATATATATATATATATATATATATATATATATATATATATATATATATGTATGTATATATATATACATATATATGCAAATAAAATAACAAAATGTAAGTATCATAAAATTAAAAAAAAAATCCTTATTCCACCAAATTGGAAAACCTAAAAGAAATGGATGAACATGTTCATATATACAACCTATCAAAGTTAAATCATGATGAATAAAGAATTTAAAGAGGTTTAGTACCTCTAGTGAAATAGCAGCAGTAATTACAATCTCCCAACCATAAAAAGTCGAGGGTCAGGTGGATTCAGTGAAGAATTCTACCAAATCTTCAAAAAACTAACATCAATATTCCTCAAATTATTCCACGAAATAGAAACTGAGGGAGAATTTCCTAATTCTTCCTACCATTTTTACCGATAAAAACTACACAAAGAACAAACAAAAATAGATAAAATTTAGTGTTACGTTTTTCAAATTTGCAAAATAATCAGTAGAAGGGTACTGAAATATAGTAATTATCATTTACGTTTCTTCTTCATCTAAAAAGTTATTTAGACAATCAGAAATAATAAACTGAATTGGTTGCCTTCACCACACTGGTCAAATCTTTGAATTTATAATTCTCTGATAACACTTCTAGAAACAAAACTGAGGGTAAACTTCAGTTTAATTCATGAAACAACTGAAGTAGTGTTCTGGTTGCTAGAGACCATGGCATATGTGTGTTTGTGTATCTGTGTATAATAAGCATGTGTATGTGGGTGCAAAAGTCATATGTGAGCATCCATTTACACACACACATATACAATGTTATATGCATACATATACTAATATAAATGGTATGCACATAACATGCATGCACATACACATACATTCTTACAGTTTTGCTAGCACACATATAGGTCTAAGTTCAACCATATAGGAAAAAGAACTGAGCTTTCTCTAATCCATAGATTCAGTTGTACCTTACATGAGACAGGCTGCAGTTGTGAATCTTATATACATATGTAAATTGACTTATTTGAAGCTTTCTCTTTGAAAGTCAAGTGCATTTCTTTCTATGGTAGCTTTGGATTTAGCCAAAACTTACAGAATTTCCTGTGGTGTTCCTGTTCCAGGAGTTGATTTCCAGATGAAAACTTTGATTGTAGATGGTGAACGAACAGTTCTTCAGCTCTGGGATACAGCTGGGCAAGAGAGGCAAGTGCTTTTTTTGAATTAAAGAATACAAATCAAGACTCATAGGGTTAAGTATACTGGTTATATTCATAATATATTACTGTGCTTTAAGATACTCCACTTGGAATTGTAATGTGTATGTAATACCAATAAAGATCATGTTTCTACCACCTCTTCCCATATGTTTGTATCATTTGTATGAGAAAAGGGTCTTTGAGCCCTTTTTGAGCTGATGATTGGTTGTGACAGCATGCTATGCAGTGGAGATAAGGCAACATTGCTGAATGCAGTGTCGCTGTGATGGGGGGGGGGTCTTAGTTTTGAAGCAGTACATGATGGGCAAAGAGACCCTATCAAATATTCTTGTTTGAAGAGCAACAGCAAAAGAGAAGTGACAGATATACTTCTGGTGATTCCATATCTTAGATTTCTTGACAATGACCAGAAGTGTGTAGCATAAATTTTAATTTTATTTAACTCTCTGTGGGTCAAATTTTACTCAGTTGTGCAATGAGTATGTTTGAGGGCCTGTGTCTGTACTATTCTTTGTGCTAAGATTCAGTGATGACCATGGAGACACAACATGCCCTTGGTCAACCGCAAATCTTACCTCACTGCTTTCCTCCTTATTGGCCTTTTGGAGATTAGGCCACAGGCAAGAAACTTCATACATCCAGGTTCCTCTGTATTTGCTCCTTATTATATCATCTTCTTTCACTTAAAGAACAAAACAGACACAAAAATCTACTCAGGCCTTTTCAGAACATAGTTCCTCAGCAGGTTTGCAGTTGCGCCATTTGTGTCTTTGCATATATGTATATGTGAAAGTACACATATGCATATATGTACACATGTGAAGGACATATGTCAATGTTGGATAGCTTTTCTGTCACTTATTGCCTTGTTTATAAGACAGGTATTTGGTTACCCTTCTGTCCATTTGCTGGTTCCTGGGGTTGAACTGTTTTTTTTTTTTCATTATGCTTTTACCATTGTTGGGGCTATCGTTTATGGTTAGGTAACATTATGGTTAGGTAACATGGAATTATCTGCTGGAGGAAAAAATGGGCTTTCTCAGTGATGACCAGGCCTCTGCTAAAGAAGTTTATCACTAATATTTGTTGTTAAGGTTTTTATTTGTTGGAATTGGTTATAGAAAGTAAGAAATAAAGGACATAATAGAGATGAAGTGCAAGGAAGGACCAGATGACAGGTTGATTATGAGCTTTTGCTTTGTCTTTACCAGATTCAGAAGTATTGCCAAGTCTTACTTCAGAAAAGCAGACGGCGTCTTACTGCTGTATGATGTTACTTGTGAAAAAAGCTTTCTTAACGTACGAGAATGGGTGGATATGGTTGAGGTAAGAATTATAAGGAAGAAATAGAAATTATGCAGGGGAGTCATGGATTGTCTTAAGAAATACCATTGCTTTTTGTTTGTTTTTACTGCAGTAAACATGATTAGGAGTGACTGGTCTGTGCTGTAAGGAAGACTGACATTTTCCAGTGGCAATTGGCAACCTTGTCTCTTCCCAGGAGCATTTCTCAAGTTGAAGAAATTTCTGCAAGTAGATTCAGGAAACATATTTATTCTTTGCTAGATAAAATATAGGAACCCTGTGTAATGGATTGGAAACACGGGTAGCCAGAAAAGCAACTTTTACAAACATGAAAGTAGTTGGCCTGGATGTACAGTGTGGCAGAAATTTTAGAAACAGCTGAGACACCACTGGGAAAATAGTAGAGCTAAGATCGATCCAAAGTTAAGCTTATTCTAGTTGTGATGTGGGAGCATTTATATATACCAAGATGCCATGGAAATATGAATTGGCATTTTAACATGTAGCATGGATGAAATCTATTTCAAAGTGGCTATGTCGCCCCTTAAGGACCTTTCATATCATTTGGTTTTACAGCCAAAATCTGTAAAAGTACTAGGTTTACTGCCAGGTTTTACTAACAAGCATAAAAACAACAGAGTACTCTCTAGAAATTGTGAAATATAGGTAAATACAATTTTCCAAGTAAATAATATCATTTGTATTTTAAACATAATAAGTTACAGACATGACTGAAGTCTAGTGTTTTCTGATTTCAAGGGTGCCTGTGGATTAATGCTTGCTTCCTGACTACAGAAATTATGGAAAAGATGCTGTGCAATTGGAATAATTCTTTGATGAAGAAACATAAATATGCCTTGTTTAACCAAAACACCATATCTGAAATTTGCTATAAATGCAATTAAAATTATTTAAAATGATTTACATTTCTATAAAATTTTACTTGATAAAATTATCCATATATTACATTTATTTCTTTAACATCTGAAAAAATAAGAAAGAAACAAGCAATTTTTACATATTGTGAGAATACTGAAGCATAGAAAATATATGGCATTTGTTTGAGTTCATAATACTAGTATGGAGGAATGGAATGGAGTCATAACCTTTTGATCAATATTGGTCATTACTTTGGTAAAGTAGAATAGTTAGCTACAAATAAATAGTAGTTGCCTTGAAACTAAAGGAACCCAAAAGAGCTTGTCTCTGCAAGAGAGCCTTCTACTGTGTAATTGATCTCAGTGGGATATACACTGAGTCCTGTGCCAAACATCTTATCATTAATATTTGGGGCTTAGTCCTCCATTTTCATTCTTGTGTATGCTGAAGAAAATGCTCAGAAAATGGCAATTCAAAAGACAAGGGCTAAATGCTCAGAAAATGACAATTCAAAGGTCAAGGTCAGTCCATGAGGAAAATGTCCTTACATTAAGTGAGGCACTGCATATTCATATTACAAGTGAGCTCTTCAGCCACCGTTGCCACTTTCTCATGAGATCAGAAAAGGAAGAAAATTGTATTCAAGATGAATTCCTGGAGTTTTTACAGGAGAGAAAAGAGGTGTCACATTGCATTTGAATTTCACTATAGAAAAAGAATGGCCAGAAAGAGACTTTCTCATGGATTTTTCTAAGATGAGGCACTAAATTACACAGTCCCTACTAACTGACTTAAAAAGAGTGACTCCATTGCTAATTGCAGACATGGAGAAGACAGCAGGCTGAAGAAAATGGTATATCAGGAAGTCCAGATATTGCAGAAGAGTAAACTGGGTGGAGCCCAGGCCGGATGAGGCAATAGGACCAAAGGGCCATCACAGAAAAAGTAATGTTTAAGTCTGTACTGGAAGAGATGCTACACTCTATTTATAAGACTTTAGGAAATCATTTAGACACTCAGCTCCTTGGCTAGTGTGACTAATTACCTTTTTGTATTCATCATGTATCCTGAAGAGATCTCCAAAGAACATAGTTTATGAGCATCTGAATGTGTGGGACAGAAAGCATGGAGGAGGGCCATGTGCTCCGTGCTCCCCTTTAAATGCACTTTTATGCCTCAAGTCAAAGACAAATGTCAAATATAGTCTTTTCGTTATGTCTTGAACCTATATGAAGAACATACCAAAGTGAATGAGCATGCCATTTAAGCACTTCAAAGTTTATAACTTCCAAGTGTTTGGTGTGGGATGGCTGCTTATCCTATCTAGAGATGAGAAACGTGTGTTTCTGTTCTGTCATGATTATCACATCTTTTATTTACATCACAGTCTTACAAGGTGAAATATACCCTTACCACCAGACGTGCACTGCTTGCCATACTAGGCAAGTGTAGAAGTCTGTGCACACTGTTTGGCTGGTTTTGGAATCTATAACATAAGATTGATATTTAGGACTTGACATTTTCTTTTGTTGTAAACTAGAGTAGTGAGTGTAAGCTTTTCACCCAACTTTTATACTCAGATAGATGACGAATGATCTATACTTTGCACCTGGGATAAAGCAGTTGATGTAGAATGAACAATTTTTTAAGGAGAAGCTGTTACCTAGCATCCTGTGGATATTCCCACTGAATGGAATTCTGTGGTCATGGTCACTGGATTCTGTCATGATTGTAGTGCACTGTGCACTCTGTGTATAACTAGTCTCATATCCTGTACTTTTTTATTATCAAAGAGTAGAACATTACCTAAGTGGGACAATGCAGTCACTTTGGGTTCCAACCTTCAGCTTTGCATGTTCTTATTTCATTTCTCTGAATTTTAGTGTTCTCACTGGCAAAAAAGGAAGTAGGGTGACTGTGCTTCAAGGCATATTGACTTTCAAAAACTTTATCTTAAATGTAAGCAATTTAATTATTGCAAATAGTTGACATAGACAATAGCTGTGTATTCTGTCCTACAACTATAAACAATTATGAATACTAAATTGGCACCTTTAGAAAACTGGACAATGGCAGCTATTGTAGCATGGTCACAGCTCTATAGTTGGTTCAGTGTTTGATGTATGTCCACTTCTTTTCCTTCTTCAAAGGATGGAGCCCAGAGAAGTGTTCCTATCATGTTAATAGGAAACAAGGCTGATCTTCGTGATTCTGCTAGTGCAGAGAAACAAAAGTGTATCTCAGCGTACCTTGGAGAAAAACTGGCCATGGTAAGAGTGTGTGTGGGGGGCATGTCCAAAATGAAACAATATTATGATAGGTCATTGTTTTCAGAATTGGTGGCAGTCATTACCGTGTGGTTCATTGTGCTGAAGTGGTCCTTATCATGTGTTGTACCTCATCCTATATTGTACACTGTGCTGGAGACAGTCTTCATGTCTGCAGTTTATTGTTTTGGATACAAACCTTACTCCTGTATTCCTTACTGTGCCGGACACAATCTTCACCTCTTTGTCTTACGCTTTTTTAAAATAATTATCACCTCTAATAGTACGCTATACTACACACAGTCCTCATGTTGTTGACTGTTTAAGGGACAGTTCATTTCTGTTGACTTCACTGAGTTGAGAGAGTCATTCTTTCCTCAAGTTCCATGTGTTTGAGAAAGTAATTTCCCGCTGTGGAGTTCATTGTGTTTGGGATGTTTTTAATCCTGTGTTGGTACCAATTTTAGACATAGATCTTATCACTATGTAGTTCACTATATGGAGACATTTCTCACCCCTGTATATTGCACCTGTTGGAAACAGTCCTCACGCATGCTGTGTAGTTCACCATGGTAGACACAATTCACATTTCTGTGTAGGTGACTGTGATGTTGACCTTCTTCAACTTGTGTTGTTCTGTGTTGAAGACAATCTTCACCCCTGTTTATTTCAGTGTATTGATGCAGTCCTCATCCTGTATAGAGGACTGTGTTATAAACTATTCTCACACTATATTGAACTAGTCCTTACTTTTTATAACTGGCTGTTTTAGATATGGCCCTCATCCTATGTACTAATATACAGGAGTGGAAGACTGTCCAACACATTGTGTTGGACCCAATGTTTTACCCTTTTTCTTACACTTTGTTAGAGATGGTTTTCACATTGAGTAGTTTCCCGTGTTTCACATAGTCATTATATTGTGTGGTTGGCTGTTTCAGGGACAATTTATTCCTGTCTATTACTCCTTATACTTTGCTATGTTGTATTCCTCACCACTGTGTAATACACTGTGTAAAAGACAGTCTGAGCATGTGGTTGATAGTGTTGGACACTGTCTTCATCCTGTGTAGTTGGCTGTTTCTGGGACAGTCTTCTTTTTATTGGAGACAGTCCTCTTGCCTGCATAGTTTACTGCAGTGTAAGTCATAACTTCTGTGTCTGGCTGTGTTGGGAAGAGTCTTCACCATGTGTGGTTTTGCCTCTATTAGAAACAATCTTCACTCCCATGTGGTTTATTCTTCAGGAGGCAGGGTCATTCTTCCCCTTTGTATCATTTACTGTATTAGTATAGTAGTTACCCCTTTTTTCTAACTTGGGAACAGTGCACTTCTTGTTGGAGACAATCCTTTGTCTGTATAGTTTGTTCTCAGGAGCATAGCCTTTCATCTACTTAGATTACTCCTTTTCATCTCCAATACAATACTTATCTTTTTCATTCATATGCCAGGAGTTTTCCACTTAGCCTCTTTCAGACCTAGAATCTAGACCTGGCATCTCTTAGCACCAATCTGAGTTCTCAAGTTGCTCCCTCAAACATCTTTTGACTTTTGAAATCCTCAAGATTTACTTTACTTCTTCCTGTCATTTCTACCATATATAATCATCAAGTGTACTGTTTATACCACACATTTGTATTTGTGAATTGTATAGATTTTTTGTCAGTTTGGTTATGTAAACCTAGTGGAATCTTTTTTCTCTTGGTGCTACCTAGTAGCCATTGAATCCTTCCCTTAAACCATATGGTAATATTTAATCCTCACCCAAGGCTTATGCATCTGTAATTGTCCGTTATTAAAAGAATCTGTCTCTACCTTATTTTACAATGACATACAAGCATGACTGTTAGATTTTTTGGTAAGTACAAATAAGCAAACAAACAATGAAAAAGGAAAACAAACAAACAAAAAACTCTGAGGTATTATTACAGGAAGACCTGATGGATACTTTTCAGAAGTAGGAACAACTTAATGATTACCAAAGCATCCAAAACAAAAATAAAAGTTTGAATGAGACTGGCAATCTAGTTCTTAGGTAGAACAAGCATAGACATACTGAGATTAGTTGGAATTTAGGTAGCTGGAGAAATATAGGGAAGAGCCAGGTACCTGGGGATTTATGGGGTAAAGATGTGATGTAAGGTAAAACTGGGAGATTACCTCAAGTTGACATTAAGCAGGTTACGTTGGCTGTGGAAAAGCATTTGAACATTATCTCATAAAGGATGAGAGTCATTTAAAGTTTAGAAGCAGAGGAGCAATACAAGGAACTATGCAAGGGCAACCAATGGAGTTGTCTATGGACTAGAACATTTCACTTCTGCAACACAGGAGCTCTGTACTCTGATGGGGAAGCTGAGAGTAAGATGGAGGAAGCATTAGCCATTGGACCAGGCAAACATGCTCTTTTCCCTTCATGGAGACAAGGTCTTACTATCTAGTCTAGGCTATCTAGTACTTAGAACTGACCTGATACTGCAGACATCCTTTTGATAGAGGTATAATTCCTAGCTGGCTACCTTAAACTCTCATTTTTATCTGATTCAAATTCTTTGAAGACAAGATTCAGAACTATGTACTTGATTATTGAAATGCAATTTTGCATTTTTTAAAAAATATAATAGAAAAGACTTCTGATTAGGAACTCTTTCTAGTATTACTGTTTAGACTGGTTTGTTTTGTTTGCTAGTTTCAGGCAAGGTCTCATGTAACAGGCTGGATTTGAAAGTCTGCTTATACCTGTTTAGTGCTGATATTCCAGGAACACTCCATTACACCCGGACAATCAGATCTATTTTGTTGTTATTGTTGTTGTTTATAAGTACTGAGACTCTAATTTTACTTTTTGTAGTTATTACTCAGCATTCTCTCTATATATACTTGTTTTACAAGGCAGTGTTTCTCTTTGTAGTACTGACTGCCCTAGAATTCATTCCGTATACCAAGCTGGCCTCAAACTTTGAGATCAGTCTGCTTCTGCCTCCAAAGTGATGGGATTAAAGGTGTGTGCTACCATACTTGGCTAGGAAGAAATGTTTTTAATTCAGTAATTTAAACTTCAGGGAATCTAATCAAAGGCTTCGCTGAACTGTGTATGCTTCCTTTCTACAGACGTATGGGGCATTATTCTGTGAAACAAGTGCCAAAGACGGATCTAATGTTGTTGAAGCTGTTCTCCATCTTGCTCGGTAAAGTTCGCCTTGTGTTTAGAAAAATCAGATTTTTCACTTACCTAATGGATATGATGAATTTCTTCATTATAGCTTTCAGTTAAAATATCTGCTGTAGAACATAGTTCTGTCTTTCGTGGTAAGGAAAACACTACATGTATCTATTATAAAATCTAGTATAAATTCTTGTTCATTGTCGACATTGACTAGATATTTTTACTACTGAACAAAGGAGATGTAGCTGCAGTATTTTTGAACATTTTGTAAAATATCACCAGGAATGATAATAATTGACTTGTAGAATCATCTCCTGAAACCAAAATTTAAACACAACTAGCTATTATTAGCATATCTATTATAAAATTTTGCTAATCAAATGGGATATACAGAACAAAACAGGAAATTGCATATCATAACAGTTGGAATCACTGCCCGAATTGCTCAGTGTATAATTGTTAAAGGAAAGCAGTGGTGTGGAGAATAATTAACATTTTGCATGTGGATTATAACAAAACTTATCATTAGAAGACTTGCATAAAAACGTGCATGGCAGTTCTTCAAGTATTGCAAGACATAATAGTACTCTCTCCAAGATTTATATTTTCTGCTTGATGTGTTTTTTAGTTAGGTTTTTGTCAACTTGATACAAGCTGTTGCCATTTGTAAAGGGGGAGTCTCAACTTAGACAGTACTCCTACCACATTGGTGCATGGGAAAACTTCTAGGGCATTTTCTTTATTAACAATTGATTTGGTACCACTCTGCATGCTACCACCCCTAGACATTTGATTATCTTTCTGTGTGGTACTGGATTATATAAGAAAACAAGCTGAGAAAGGCATGAGGAAAAAACCATTAAGCAACATTTCTTCATGGTATCTGCTTCAGTTTCTGCCTCCAGATCACTCTCCTGTCCTCCGTGATGGTCTGTGGTGTGGAACTGTAAGCTCAAGTAAAGTCATTCCTCCCCAGGTTCCTTCTGACCATGCTGACTTGTCACAGTGATAGTAATTCTAACTAAGATAGAAATTTGTACAAAAAAGTTAACTATTGATACCACCTTTACATGGGTTCTGGGGATCAAACTTAAGTTCTCAGGCTGGTATGGAAGGTGCTGTACTCTTCTTCACTTATCTCACTAGTTCTCAAGTCCATTCTTAAATGGAAGCCTATTTAACTCTGGAGTCATCCACATATCTCTTCTTCACTGTAGACATCTCTAATCTGTACAATGAGAAAGAGGACTGAATATTTAATATTTTTAGAGAATTTTATACTTGAATACTGTTTTTATCTTATTTTTATGATTCCCTCTCTCTGCTCCCACTCCTCCATTGTCTTCCTGACTCCCTTTCAAATTCACGTCTTTAGTTTTTCTACACACACACACACACACACACACACACACACACCTTACTACTGAGCCCTTTTAATGTTGATTATATGCAGATATATTTGGGATCGACCACTTGGGGTTGGATAACCTATCATGGAGCTCGTCCCATCTCTAATGAAGTGCTATAGGCAATCGTGGCTTCTGAAAGAGGGATCTCTCAGTTCTTTTAGGGGGCTGTCTTAGTTAAGTTTCTATTGCTGTGAAAAGCCACCATGATAAAGGCAACTTGTTGAAGGAAGATTTTTAGGGTACTTACGGTTCTTGAGGCTTAAGAGTTCATTACCATCATCACAGCAGGGATGTTTGGCAGTAGAAAGGCATAGTGGCTGGAGATAGAAACAGAGTTGAGCGTTATTGTGTCAAATCTTAAACAGAAATCAGAGAGCAAACATGAATGGCACCCAGGTTTTGAAACCTCAAAGTCTGCTAAGAGTGACATCCTCCAGTAAGGTCACACCTCTTAAACCTACCTAAGCAGCACTACCATCTGAAGATCAAGTGTTCACATGCTTGAGAATGTGGGTGACATTTAATTTAAACAACCACAATTCAACCAATTCCAATGCCAGCATCTTCTAGAAGCACCTTGGTTCCTATAAGACACTAGCCAGATGGTTTAAGTAGAAACCCATGACCCTGAAATTATTTATCTAGATATCTATAGCTCCCTCTGAGTTTTGTAGTTAACAACTTGTAATTTGGCATAGATGAGACGTTTGTTTAATGGTGGAGTTATCAAGGCTTTGTATTGTGAACTGTGTTAATCTCCTTTTCCTGTAATTAATCTCCACAGGTAAGTAAGCATATATCTCATTTTTGTTGTAATTCCTTTCTCCCTCCTCACAGGGAAGTAAAGAAAAGGACAGAGGATGATGACAGCAAATCCATTACGAGTCTAGTTGGATCCACTTCCAGAAAGTCACTGCAGATGAAGAACTGTTGCAATGGCTAAATCTCAGCTATCTTCAGTTCATAAAGTGCTTGTTTCCAAAATACTGATCGTGGGACCCTAGTTCTCAATGGAGTGGTGCATTATACAACACCGGCGGATGAAGAATTTCAACCTGCCAAATTGAGCCATGCTTGTCTGTCCTCAGGAACCTCAAGCTTTCTTTGTTCTATCTCAGTGAGCTACTTGGGTTGTCTGACCCCAATAGATCACTAAGAGGAAATGCGTTAATGATTTTAATATAATATGGTAAAATAAAATTACATTTTCAGATCAAAACTATTGAGAACCCACTGATAAAATTACTTCATAAGAAAATTGACTTTGTAGTTAACCCGTGACAGTGTTTGCTTAAAAATTTGGATGCAAGAGCTTAATACTTTGTTTTATAGAATTCAGTGTTTAATACAAAGAACAAGGGAACTGGCAGGCTGTTATATATTATTGCTTTAAACCATGGATGCCATCAGATAGCATGAATATTTTTCATTTGGCCTAGCTTTGCTGTTATCTAGTCTTATAATACTGGCTATGCCCAGGCCATATGAGACCTCTTCTGCTCTGTAAAATAAGGAAGTTAGTCACCAGTGTATCTTGGATTCTCTAGTATTTTAAGAAGCAGGAAGGACACAGTGGTTCACAGTTACTAAGGACCCTGTGAAGTATGCCTTTTGATATAGAGGTATTGGGTTTTCAAATTTCTGAAGAAAGAATTTATTTGAGAAATTGGAAATATTTTAGATGTCAATGTAAATAAAAATACTTTGTGAAAAAAGAAAGAATGTTTAAAAAATGTATGTAATAAATATACAATATCAAGAGTACTTGTGAAGTCTGAGGCTTAAATTGTATGTGAAAATTTTAGTGAAGATATTTATAACACATACTACCTAAAGAAAAATGCTTCAAAAATGTATTTCACCTACTGACTACCAGAGGCTAAGAGTAGTTGGCACTAATGGCCAAAGGACATGTGCCTTCTTAGGAGGATGACCACAGTCTTCTAAAATTAGATTAGTAGTAGTAGCATAAATTGGAATATGCTAGAAAATCACTAAACTTTGTATTTGGAAAGGATAAGTTTTATGAATCTGAATATGTTTCATAGACAAATACAGTGGAGTAACAACATTTTACTAAATGATTATATTGTTGCTAACTTGCATTGTCCTGTAATTTAGAACTTTATCTGTAGCATAATGGCAGTTCCTAAGCTCCTATCTTCAAGCATTTCCTTTCTCTTTAATGAATATTGGGAGATTGTTATTAGGCATGATGTTTTGGAAAGTACCATATTGAAAAGAGAATTACATTTAAATGTTAGTCAGTCCTTTGAATAATGTGACTTCTGACTGCTTATCACCCAGGGCATGGTTAGTCTTGCTTTTCATCTGGAACTTTGAATACCTCCCACTCCTTCTGACCAAAATATCTTTCAGAGGTAAAGGCCTTTCTATCTGATCCAGGATGGGCAAGCAAAAATAGCATTACTAGTAGTCAGAACCAGTTAGATAATTCTTAATGAGTGATATTTTGGTTCATACAGGTCTAGAATTTGAATATCTTACCCAGAACATAAATATTACTGGTTACTTATGTGAATTGTATTATGTATGTTCAAACATTCCTTTTTGATGAACTAAAAAAATTCACTGGGCTAGCAATGTGTCTCAGGAAGTAAAAGTACTTGTTGCCCAAGCTTGCCAACTCAAAATTTGTGCCTGAACTCAAAGTGGAAGGGGAGAATGAATTCCTGAAATTGGTTTCTGACATTTACAAATGTCTGCCATAGTGGCCAAATGATACATGTGCACGCATAGAGCAAAAATTATTATTTTTAAATAACATTCCATTTTGGCAAACACTTTTGTGCTTTTGATTTTTGTTATCAAACTTTAAATACTTTCAGCTTTATTTCTTTTTCCTAATGGGGAATTGATTAGGTACCATTATACACAAAAGCCACATCGTTTGAATCTTCAGTAACTACATACAAATGGCTATTTTATGTTTGGAATCCCAGTTAACAGGTTACATTTCTGACAAAAAATAATAGTTGGCGAGAAATTGATACAGACGTCAGGTGAGAGTAGTGAGTATTTATGTAACATTATTTTTGTTATTTTGTAACATAGATGTTTGCCTTAGAGAGTGGAGTTCTAGACAAGGGCGAATCTTATATATTAATAGATGGTACATGTGTGCCACTGGCTAAACACACTCTGGTAGCATGCATGTTACCATGTTCTCTTCATTCTCATGTTATTTACCTCATATGTGTTTTTTTTCTTCCATACTTTGCAAAAAGAGAGAGAGAGATTGTTAATGCAGAAGTTCTGTGTGGGGTTTTGCCTCTAGTTGTAGATCCAGAACATCTATGTTGACTAGAAAGTTGTCTAGGTAACGTGAACAAGTCAACATCTTCAGTGATCTGAATTTAAAATATTCAAAGTAGAGGTTTCTATCTCTTCTTAACAAACTTGTTTAAGGAAAAGAAATGCAAAACTCTTTTTAGGTGACTTTCTGGGAGACTGTATTTTGATTTCTCGAAAGTGTTCCCCAGTTTAAAGTATATTTAAGGGCAAAATAATGCTTTCAATTTAAGCTTACTTTAATGTATTCACACATTTTTTCAAGTATCTTATTTTGCATCCATTTTTTCCTTAGACAACTTTTAAAACCACAATGATGCTATATCCACATTTAAATGCACTTTATCATACTAGATAATATTTTAATCTCATTATGGAAAATAATGTTGGAAAAGTAGGTATTTTTTCGTTGTTACCTTCTAGGCCTATTCATTTTCATAATTTGTTTTTCTACTTGCTGCTTTATACAATATTGTATAACATTTGATTATTTAATACTAAGTGTAATTTGAATAAATGCAGACTGTCCTCCCTCTTCTAAAGATAAAGTTGAGGTTAAGGGAAAGGATTTATTTTCATATTTATATAGAGATTAGCCTCAGAATATTAGTCTTTTAGGTTTTTGCTGTATATACATGTTAGAAGTAATGTATGTATATGGCAGGTAAGCAACTGAGAAATGAGTCACTGTTATATGATTTTAATGTATGTGGTTTACATTTTTCATAGTTGGAGTTGTGTTTTATTTAAACTGTTTATATGTTTTCAAACCACCAATAATGATACCACAAAGTATAATTGCATACCTATGCAAATATCTAAGGAGTTATAAAAGTCATGTCTTGTAAATGTAATAAAGTGTGCTTATTTTGGTCCTTGAACAGTTTCCTGAGCTTTTTATGGGTATTCTGAAGTGGATGATTCTGCAGTGTCTGTAGGAGACAGTACTTCTTCTTTTTTGGACATACCATTCCTACAGTGGAAGAAATAAAATGAATAAATGTGTGGCAGTTGGTAGCTAGTAGAGGGCAACAAGGAGGTCACCGAGGACACTAGAAGACCAATTAGACTTTTGTAATAGCATTACTGGATGAGATATATCTATTCTCTTATTTAAAAAAATAAATAAATTTGAAAATTTCATAGCTTTACACTGTATTTTCAGTTCTAGTCCACCTCTCTTTCCTCTGATCCCCCCCCCCCATGTCCTCTGCACTTTGTGGCCACTTTCATGGACTCTTTTACTTTATTTTTACACATATACTCTTCTGCTGACTTTGTGCAGTGTTTCTTGTCTGTATACACATTTTTAGGGATGAACAATGCTTAATAAGACTGAACCTCCCACTTCCAGGGGTTATTGTCTATAAATTTTAATCTGTGGTTGGGGCCTTGTCATCCTACTATCAGTACACAGAAACAATTGTGTCTGATAAATGAAGAATACACTGATAATGTTGTGGGACAACTCCCAAAGCTGATGTAGAGAGGTAGCATGTTATCACACAAGAGAATTGCAGTTAGAGACAGTCAGCTATTCAAAAGGCAATATTCCTCATCGGTTGTGCCACATGAGTTTCCTCCAACAGATATATGTATTCCTGGATGGTTGGCCTTCTAAATAGCAGCTCTAATCTACTGCATCATTGTGTGGACTCCATCAATGTTTACGTTTTGTGTCCTGGTTTTCATCTATGTAACTAAGCCTGGAGGTGGGATATAGTGCACATGGGCCACATTCTGATTGACTGTGCAAATTAGGCTAGTGTACCAGATATGTGACTAAGGCCAAACCTGGGATTTGGAAAAAATGCAGGCAGGGTAGTACTCCACAGTACTCAATGGGCTAGACCAGTGCACATTTGTATAACCATGGGTAAACTTAGAGTTTACAAATGTCACATGGAAGCTAGGGTTGGATGGACTTAATTGTCTCTACTAGAATACAGAAAAAAAATGGGAAAGACCATGGAGGTTAAGAATGAGGCAAAAGAAGTTCATAAAACCAGGGTAGTTTATAGTGTGTATAAACCCAGCTATGTCGAAGGACTGGTGAGGGTTCAGAAGGGCTAACATCCAAGTGTACCAGGCTTTTTCTTTTGGGCCACATGACAAAGATCTTGTGCTACTTATAAATTCTCAGCCTACTGCAGGCTTCTATCTGGCTAGCTCTTTTAACTTAAATTAGGTTGTTTCTCTTTATCTACCTTTTGCCTCAGGGATTTTTATCTTTTCTTTCCTTCTGTCTATTTTACTTTCACTGTTTCTCATGTCTATCTGGCTGGCAGCTGGCTGGCCAAGGACATCTCTCTCTCTTTCTCCCTCATTCCATTCTCTTCTCCTCTTCTATTCTCTCATTCTTCTCCAGTTTAGATATGTCCTTCTATTTACTCTCTCTGCCTTCCAGCCCCACCTATCCCTCTCCTGTCTGGTTTTTGGCTCTTCAAGTTTTTATTAAACCAACCAGAGGCCTTAGGCAGCCAAGGTGAAACAAAAATTTTTACATCATTAAACAAATGCAGCAAAAATAAATGTAACTTTACATACTTAAATAATATTCCACAGCATAAGCTGTGTAGACATCTTTACATAGTAAAACATTCCACAACATCCAGGGAATTCACATGACTGGACTGAAGCCCAGAGTGTGTTATTTAGACTAGATTTTGAAGTTATTTTTTGTGTGAATAGGCTGGGTCTAGATAGACTCACCAGAATGATACTATGTGCAGGATCACTCTGGCCACTTTTATGTAATCTGAGGGTCAGATCTTTTGATACTCTATCATGTTCCATAATTTTCAGCTAACTTGTCAAAGAAACCTCCCACTCTTCATTTCTTATTTTTTATTGACTTATACTTGCTTAATTAGACATTTGCTTTCTACTCTTAACCACTTTGCCTGTTGAGACCTCTGTTCTGTACTCACAATGCCTGCTTATAAGTTTTGAAAACTGCTTTAGGTAATTTTCTGTTACTATAACAAAATACCCAAGATTAACAATTTAAAAAGAAGGTGGTTTTATTTTGATTCACATGGATTACAGTCTATAATGGTAGGCTCTGTTGCTTTGGGATATGGTGATGTCACACATCATGGCATAGAGTACCTGGCAAAGTAAGCTGCTCACTTTCTGGCAGTGTAGAGCAACAGGACAAAGATGGAAGATCCAGAGGCATATTATCTCCTTCAATAGCATACCATTGTAAGACAGGAAGGCTTTTAACAAGGCCCACCTCTTAAGATGTCCACCACTGCCCAGTTGACCAAGCCTTTAACAGATAAAACATTTAAGAGACATTCAACCAGAGTAGGTAATCAGTGAATTCATCAGATATATTAGTCAGGCTTTGTATAATGTATCTAGACAACCAAATGATTGCTATAGGCAGTATCACTAAGAGAGAGAATGCCTTAATGACCACAGGTGTGAGCTCTTCCATCACCTTGTTTGATCTCATATTGTAACTGAGCAATGAACACATACTTTAAATGCTAGGTTCTTTATTAGTGAAGTAAGTATGATAGCAAACAATTCTCATGGAATTACCATGAGAACTAAATGAGTTCATGTCTATAATTTTGGGGATAGTGTTTGGCTCACTAACTTCCCCCAGTTAGAAACTAAGCATCATTTCTTGCTTTGGATTAGGACCAGAGATTCTGCAGCAATCAATACTTGAACTTATAAGTTTTCTAGATGATGTGGAAGATGACACATATGGAAAATTATCTATTCTATTAACTGACTGTTTCCTGCATGCATTCCTGATGTTTCAAAAGACACAAATTTGAGGTTTTATATACTATATTGTATGGTATAGGGAAGAATCCAAGAGGAGGGAAATAATTCGGGAGAAATGAAACTGAAAATCAGAATGGAAAGACATGAATAGAGTCACTACTAGGGTCAGATTGCCACTGAAAGTAACAGATAAATGAAGCAGTGAAGGGATTAAGAAATGGTAACACTTTGACTGCAACTGCAAGTCAGTAATGCAGTAGAAGTCCTGCCACATAATGGGATTTATTAATTGGAAAGTAATCTTGCTGGCGTCATTGTCATTTATAAACAGTAGGTACCTACCAATATTCTAGCAGTCAACCCAACTTCTGGTGGAAAAATCTCATTTTAGCAGTGCTGTGAGAATACCGACTCCAGAATTTCTTTTGCTTCTGTCTGTAATTTTACATGTGATAGTTGCATTATTATATCCCCAGGAGTTACTGAGAATTAACTGTATCTAGTGTGTGTGTATCTCATGAATACATCCCAATTAACTGGGCCTCTCTATCTGTGGATTGTCCAGAAGGTGGCTCCTCCTTAGCTGTATTGTCCAATTGATTTTGATAATGTTAGTCTATACAGAGTTTCGATGAATAAAATGAATACAAAGAGATACTACACAAGTCAAGGGTATAAGTTCCCATTATGAATTATTTTGGAACACAGCATTAAAAAGCAGTTGGTTTTCCCCAGCTACCAAGATGACTGTATACTATCAACTGATAGTATACAATATAAAACTTCAAAGTAGCTTGAGATTGGACCAGTTGACTTGTTAATGTGTTTTAAGTTAAACTATTTTCAGAAAAATAAAATCTTATTCACAAGTACATATAGCCATCTGTCTGGTTTGTTGAGCCAAGATAAAAAGTGTGAAGCAGCTTAATTTCTGTGACAGATCTGTCTGATCACTGAGGTCAATGATTAATTCTCTGCACAGACTGTTAACCTCAGTTTTATGACCTTTATTCAGACAAACCACGAGAAAAGATCTTCTTACTCCCAGGTGTACAAAAAACAAGCTACCTTCAAAGCACCAAAAAAAAAAAATAAATAAATTGCAGGTTTCCCTTTTTATGGCTAAATGTTACATGCAGGACAAAAAAAAATATATTGTAGTGAAAATTTGTTTGTGATATAACAAATAAAGTTTGCCTGAAGATCAGAGTGCAGTGGTAGCTAGCTATCAGTTAACCATAGAATTTAGGCAGTGGTGGCACAAACTTTTAATCCCAGAACTTGCAATGCAGAGTGAACTGATCTCTGTGAGTTCAAGGCCACCCTGGGCTATGTGAGATTGATGCAGTCTAAAAGAGAAAAAGAGCCATGGAGAGATATCTTACACCTTTAATCCCAGTTCTTGGGCATCAGATGCCTTTAATCTCAGCACTATGGAGGTGGAGACAGGAAGTGATATGGCTAGGTGGAGAGAGGAATCTAGGGCAGAAGGAGACATGATCCTTAGGCATTCAGTCTGGTGACTTGTGGAGATAGGATACCCCATTCAGTCGGAGGATTTTTATAGAGGTAAGAACTAGTGGCTGGCTGTTCTGTTTCTCTAGGGTTTCAGTTTTCACCCTCTAATATCTGACTAGGGGTTTTTATTATTAACAATTATCAGAATTCACACTGAAGTATATTTTAAGATTTAAAATGTTTTTAATATTGGTGTGCCCTGGAGAGTCCTGTATAAGCTCATCTTTATGTATGTCCCCACCAACTTGCCTCAAAACCTGGCCATTGGCTCAGCACTGCACTCTCCCTGAGGACACATTGCTTTTTGTAAACAGGCAGTCACCAGTCTGAGAAAGTCAGGCTTTTACAACCACTAACCATAAAAATGTTTAAAATGTTTATACATGTAGAAAGTATCAAATATAGTACACAATTTCCTTATTTCTCTTAGAATCCTTAGTAGTTTAGCTCTATAAGGCTACTTCTATAAATAAGACAGCAAAAAGACTTCTTTTGCAGTGTCACTTTGCAGTGTACCTATTAGGGAGCTGACTGAGCAAAAATCCTCTTTCCTTGCTCTGTAACTTGTCATCTATAATAGTGCTGAAGAGCTGTGCAGAGGACTCTGCTCCTTATCTACACTTCAAAATGTAATGTGACTTATTTTCAAAATCTGTACTCCACAAAATTGGAAAACTTAAAGGAAATGGACAACTTTCTGGATAAGTATCACATACCAAAATTAAATCAAGACCAGATAGGCAAATTAAACAGACCTATAACTACTGAAGAAATAAAAACAGTCATCAAAACAAACAAACAGACAGACATAAAAAAAACAGAAGCAACCCAGGACCAGATGGTTTCAGCTCAGAATTTTACAAGTCTTTCAAAGAAGAACTAGTACCAATACTTGTCAAATTATTCCACACAATAGAAACAGAAAGAACATTGCCAAACTCTTTTTATAAGGCTACATTTACCCTGATACCCAGACCACAGAAAGACATTACTAAGAAAGCAACTTACAGGCCAATCTCACTCATGAATATTAATGCAAAAATATTAAATAAAATACTGGCAAATCGAATCCAGGAAACATCATCCACCATGATCAAGTCAGAAATGCAGAGATGGTTCAACATAGGAAAATCTGTCAACATAATCCACCATGTAAACAAACTGAAATATAAAAACCACATGATCATTTCATTAGATGCCAAAAAAAAAAGCATTTAACAAAATACAACATGCCTTCATGATGAAGGTCTTGGAGAGAGCACTGATACAAGGAACATATCTAAACATAATAAAGGCAATATACTGCAAGCCAACAGCCAACATCAAACTCCCAGTGATTCCATTAAAATCATGAACAAAACAAAGTTGTATACTCTCTAGATATCTATTCAATATAGTTCTTGAGGTCCTAGCTAGAAAATAAAACACCAAAAGAATATCAAGGGGATACAAATCGGAAAAGAAGAAGTCACTCTCACTATTTGCTGATGACATGGTAGTTTACATAAGTGATCCCCAAAATTTTACCAAGGAACTTCTACAACTCACAAACACTTTCAGTATTGTAGCAGGATACAAGATTAACTCAAAATAACCAGTATCCCTTCTTTACAAAGATGATAAAAGGGCTAGGGAAGAAATCAGAGAAACAACACCCTTCACAATAGGCACAAGTAACATACAATATCTTGAAGTAACTCTAATCAAACAAGTGGAAGACTTGTATGACAAGAACTTTAAATCATTGAAGAAAGAAATTGAAGAAGATACCAGAAAGTGGAAAGATCTCCCATGCTCTTGGGTAGACAAAATTAACAGTAAACATGGCAATATTATCAAAAGCAATCTACAGATTTAATGCAATGCTCATCAAAATCCCATCAAAATTATTCACAGACCTCAAAAGAATGGTACTCATCTTCATATGGAAAAGTGAAAAATCCAGGATAGCCAAAACAATCCTACACAATGAAAGAACTTCTGGAGGCATCACAATCCCTAACTTCAAACACTTTTACAGAGTTACAGTACTGAAAACAGCCTGGTTTTGGTATAAGAACAGACAGGAGGACCAATGGAACCAAATCAACGACCTGGATATTAATCCACACACCTTTGAACACCTGATTTTTGACAAAGAAGCAAAAAAAAATCAAATGGAAAAAGAAAGCATATTTAACAAATGGTGCTGACATAACTGGATATCAACATGTAGAAGAATGAAAATAGACCGTATCTCTCACCATGCACAAAACTCAAGTCCAAATGGATCAAAGTTCTCAACATAAAGCCAGCTACACTGAACATTATAGAAGAGAAAGTGGGATGTACACGAGAATGCATTCACACAGGAGATCACCTCCTAAATATAACTTAGCAACACAGACACTGAGAGAAACAATTAGTAAATGGGACCTCCTGAAACTGAAAAGCTTCTGTAAAGCAACGGACATGGTCAACAAGACAAAATGACAACCTACAGAATGGGAAAAGATCTTCACTAACCCCACATCAGACAGAGGTCTGATCTCCAAAAAATACAAAGAACTCAAGGAATTCGTCATCAAAAGAACACATAATCCAATAAAAAAATGAAAGTATAGACCTAAATAGAGAACTCTCAACAGAGGAATCTAAAATGACTGAAAGACACTTAAAGAAATGTTCAACATCCTTAGTCATCAGAGAACTGTAAATCAAAATAACTTTGAGATTCCATCTTACAACTTTAAGAATGGCCAAGATTAAAAACACTGATGATAACTGATGCTGGAGAGGTTGTGGGGTAAAGGGAACACTCTGCATTGCTGGTGGGAATGCAAGTTGTTACAACCCCTTTGGATGTCAGTGACAATTTCTCAGAAAATTAAAAAACAACTTTCCTCAAGACACAGTAATACCACTTTTGGGTATATATCCAAAGGATGCTCAATTATGCCACAAGGACATGTGCTCAACTATGGTCATAGCATTTTTGTTTGTCATAACCAGAACCTGGAAATAATCTAAATGCCCCCTAACTTAAGAATTGATAAGGAAAATGTAGTGCAATTGAGTACTACACAGCAGAAAAAAATAATGACGTCTTAAATATTGCAGGAAAATGAATGGACCTAGAAAACACTGTTTTGAGTGAGGAAACCCAAACACAGAAAAACAATCATCACATGTACTCACCCATAAGTGGTTTTTAATCATACAGCCAAAAAACCAGCATAAAAATCACAATCTCAGAGAATTTAGACAACAATGAGGACACTAAGAGAGACATACATAGATCTAATCTACATGGGAAGTATAAAAAGACAAGATCATCTGAGTAAGTTGGGAGCATGGGGACCTTGGGGGAGGGTTTAGAGAGAGGAGAGACAGTGAGGGGAGCAGAGAAAAATGTAGAGCTCAATAAAAATCAATAAAAAAATTAGGGGGATTTCCACCCCCTTAGTAAAGTTTTTAAAAAAATGTAATTTGACATTCAAATATAATGCCTGAAAAATTTTGTGGGTCTTTAAAAGCTGTGAAGAACAAAGAATGGTAGTAGAATTCAACTTGAGAGATCATAGAGAGAAACCATCAGGAAAGTGTGTGAATGCTTTTCTTTTCCCTAAACCCCCTTAGACAGAAAAGCTCTGGCTTTAGACCAACTCCATGGATGTCTTCAGTACCTGGATAAGTCTAGGAGCTGGCTCTCCATAGTCTGTGGTATAAGAATTATATTTATCCTACATCAAGTAGACAAAAGTTCACAAAGGAGTAAAGTCCCCAAAGAAGCATATCATTTACAAATTTGAAATATTTTTTTTAGATTTTGATTTTAAGCTATATTTTCATATCTGAAAATTTAAAAAAGGGTGTAACAAAATAATTGCAATTACAGGGTAAAAATCTTTCAAGAGCAAATTTCTAGGAATAGCTTTTTTCCTATTTTTTACTGTTTTCCATTTATGTGTCCTTTTATGAATTTATCTCATAATTTTATATAGTAAGAGAATTTAGGTAAAAAGATTAGCTTTTGCTTTCTGTGACATTGGTGGGAACAAGAAGGACAGATGAAGGGCACTTTTCTGTTTTATAATACCCCATTTGCACTTCATGATGTAGAAAGGAACCTACATGTTGCTAATGGTGAGCCTGTTCAGAGTTAACTTTTAACAAGTGAAGAAGAATGCAAGTCTTAGCAACCATGGCCTTGGTATATGTGAAGCTTCTGCTACACAGAGAGAAACAGTAATGAAGAAAATTACAAGAGGTGTGTTGGAACACAGTCAAATCAATGATGCATGGTGAGCAGTGCCTTGGTGAACTGTGAGAGAGGCTCCAGGGAAAAGGAAGAGGGTCTTTTACCTCAGGTGCATTTTATTTCCTGGATTGTTCTCACATGTGATTCCATACCTCCTGTGACACTCACATTTAATTTATGGGGTATGTTTATTTATTTATTTGGATTTCAAAACACAGCCATGGGACAATCTGGACAGTGTACCCTGAATATGGATATGATCTTCTGCCTAGTTTTTGTGCTTTCCCAGATATAATCTATAGTACATACCAGGAAATTGAGTCTAAATTGGTCTGTTCTGAGAAAGTTCTGGGAAAGGGACGCTTTGTTAATATGTGCTTATTGACATTTATTCATATGCTTTTCTGACCAGCTTGTTCTGAACTCAAGCAATATTCCTCAATCATTATTTTCTTTGTTTCATTTATGTGTAAAATTACACTGACACTGGAGTGAGGTTGTTTATAGCATTAGACTGTAGTCTGTCTCCTTCTTTCAGATCTCAGGTCTAGCAGACAAGATCCTCACAGGTCTGCTGAAATTCATTAAAACTGTAAGAGGGAAGCATCATCATCATGGACCTAAGACCAGACTGACTACATAGCTAGAAGAAAGGACCATACTCTGCAGGGGGTGGGGATACTTGAAGTTCAGATCATATCTCAATAAACCCTTAATTGAATGATTTTCAACCTGAGCTTTGGAAAGCTCTTACATATTGGGATGATCCAATTTTAAAATTATCAACCTGTTAACAATAAACTCTTAATTTTAAAGATGTTTCTATGTCAGAGAGAAGTGAATAAGAAGAAGTATAGGTAACACAGCAGAAGCCACCCCTATCAGGGGTATCTGCATTTATGTTTTTGGAGCCCCCTCCACTATTCCACTAGGGATTCTTTTAAAGCATATTTTTCTAATCATTCTACTCCCTTAGAATTTTAATGCCACAGTTATATTTCATGTCTTTTACATAATGAATACATCTGTGCCTTCTACATTAAAAAAGACTCCCTGTCCTCTTCCACCTCCCCACAAAGATGTTTTGCTCCTTGGAGCCCATTTAGCTCCTCTTGATAGTTTATAATATATATAGGAAGTGAATTGGGAAATCCTGGATTAATGACAGTGATAATTTGTATAGCACAGGCTTGCCATCAACTTTATTTTTGTCATTTTCTGATATTGTTATATTTATATATTTTCTGATATTTTCTCTGGGAATGAGTATTAAGTAAACAATCAATACAAAGATAAAATAAAGTCTAGCCAATTAAAGCACATTGGTCTCTAAGCCAGTCTGACTTTACTCCTGCCTGTCTACTCCAGTTTACTTGACTTATCTTTAGCTCATGTGAGTTCTAGTTGGTCCTGAACCCGGAGTTCTCCCTCTATTAATTCCCACTAGTCTCTGTTGTCTAAGAACTCTTTTGAAATTTGCTCTTCCAACATCCATTGCTTGGGGTAGTGCTATGACTGCCCGTCTCTCACTTAGCACCTTAGCTGGCTAGAGTCTACCATCTTGTGGCCAGGCCTGTCATGTTAACAGAATCACACACCTCACAGCTTCAGAAACTATCTGGCTATCAGGAGGACTGTTATAACTATTTTCTTATAGCATAGTACTTAAACAGGAATGTCAGTAGCAACTTTTTACTTTTGTTGGCTTTGGAGGATATTTTTCCTTTATAGATTTTTCTTCATTCAGTGATTTCTTGATTCGTTTGTTCAATTCATCTGAACAAGTGAAACAAACCCTATTATTTAATAGACTTTAGTATTAAGAATAGACCTAGAAGTTTCATATTCCCCCACTTTCTTCCACATTTCTAGGCAGTTTAGCTTATTATTATATCTGAATCGCTTGAGGTTTAAGAATTAATATTTCCAGGTGAATATGTAGCATAAATTGTGGCAATTTTGGCCAGAGTTAACAGTGATCTCTTCTTTACATTCACCTTCGAGAATGTTTACCAGGTACAACAAACAGATACCTAGCTTAACAACCATTGAAGATGAGCTTTGCTTCTCCTGGCTGTGGTTTGTTTTATTTTATTTTATTTTATGAGTAAGATTCTCATTACTGAAGTATTCCAGGCTTCTTATCTTCTCAGACGATATGTTATGGAATAAAAAAGGCTACACTTCATTAACTCACACCAGATACTTTGGATGAAGTAATAAATCCTGTCCAGAAGCAGATCTCTCTGAGTTCTAGAGCATTCTGGTCTATAGAGCTTGTTCTAGTACAGCTAGGGCTGTTACACAGAGAAATCCTGTCTCAACTCATCTCTCAAATTCTCAAACTCATCAATATAAAAAAGACTTGTTTTCTGATTATGTCTCAGAAATGCCTTCAATTATTCTATTCAAATATTTATTGAATACATACCTCAGACATGAGATACTAACTGACTTCAAAAAACTCATTTCTGTCTAATGCATAGCAAGGAGAGGAGCATTTAAAGGTGAAGAGAGAGGAAAATATGTTTTGAAATGACTGAGATTTGGCCAATGGTCGGTTCCAATTAGAGAACAATCTAGGAGAGAAAGCTTCTGAGCCCCAGAACAGTAATTATGGTTTATGGTCATCATCAAAAGCTATGCAATCTCATTTGACTGGTCATTCAAGAGGGAAGGAAAGGGCAGGCAGTGATGATAGTGATGCCATATTAAACAGGGCACCAAATAAATTATTTGTTACCTGTACTGTTCCATGGAAAGCTCCTTTATCAGGCTCAGTTAAACTTGGAATTTATAAGAGACAGATACTCTAGATCTGAACCTAGGCTGCTTTCCTCTGTGCCTCACAATCCCATCTGTAAAGTGGTGACATAACAGTATCCATCACATGATATAAGTTGAAATTGATTCAAACCCTTGAATAACCTAGAAGTATAGTGAATATTATAAATTGGGAGCAGTTATCTTAGTGGTGGTTAAGTTTTGCTCATCCTCAAGGGTCCACATTTCCCAGGAATAGGACTGTTAACTTACTTAATTTTGAGTTCTGTAATTGTGTGGGAAGTAAAATTTTTATCTTCCATAATATTTAGTAACTTATCTTTTTCTGTTTTATTTCCATATTTTTTAATTTCTTTTTTAAAGATTTATTTATTTATTATGTATACAACATCCTGCCTCGATGTATGCCCGTACGCCAGAGCAGGGCGCCAGATCTCAGTACAGATGGTTGTGAGCCACTATGTGGTTGCTGGGAATTGAACTCAGGACCTCTGGAAGAGCAGCCAGTGCTCTTAACTTCTGAGCCATCTCTCCAGCCCATTTTTTAATTTCTAAAAAAAAAAAAAAAACAGTTCAAACTAAGGAAGCTCCATGTTTGGCACACTAAGTGTATATGTGCTCCCAGATTCTAATAGGAGCACATCATTATTGACTCATAATGTGACGAGGTTTCTACACGTTAGTCATCTTAAAAATTTGTCCCATAATTTTTTCCATTTCTTATCTCAGATATAATTAATAATTGTCTTCCCAAATCCTGCCCAAATGATCTTTCCCAGACCAATAGTCATTGTATTAATAGCTCTAAAAAGAATTCATCATGAAATGCATGTTACTAATGTTTACTAAAATTTCCTGAGTTTACTAAAATCCTTTATGTTTGTGTGAAAGCAAACAGTGAGTGAAAAATGTTCTTTCTATTTCATATAACTCAAGGCTGCACCTCCTATGAAAGCACATGCAAGGTCTCCACTAGCATCGCTAGGTGGCAGTACAGCATAAAGACGACGTTCCTTGAGACTTGGTTCCCCTTTCCTCTCACTGCAGGAGAGGTGCGAGATCGGCATGGAAAAGATAATCATTAAAAATAAATGCAATAAAAAGAAGCAGGTTATTATAGTGGTGCACTGGAACTGCTTTTGTTAGAAGTATGTCATTTTCCCCTAAATGTTGATTGGGCAGAGTTTGCCGTTGGGCTGCAAACATTTGCTAGAGGTTGAAAATTCAGCTTTATGGCTTGCTAAGTTTGATTTTAGATTTTGGGTATCTTTGATGTAGCACATAAAGAAAGATGGATTTGTTTTGTTCCAGTTGATTCATAACTATTTTTGACATATTGCAATGCACTATGGCCGAGTGACAAACTGCAACTTAATTGACCACATCTTCTTCGTTTTTTTTTAATTGAAAAAGTATTTTCTTTCCTTATACAGTATATCCTGATTATAATTTCTTCTCTCTCTTCTCCTCCCAGTTACACCTTTATTTTCTTACCCTCTGGATCCACTCCCTTTCTGTCTCTTATTAGAAAAGAATGGGCTTCTAGATAAGAAATAGCAACCAAACTTGACTAATATATCTACTATATATTAGATATATATATATATTACAATGAAGGAAAATTTTTCATATTGAAATTTCACATGGCAACTTAACAGGAAGTAAAGAGTCACAGTAGAAAGCAGTAGAGTCATAGATCTACTTGTTCTCATAGTCAGGAGTCCCGTAAAAATACTAAACTAATAGTTATATATGCAGAGGACCTGTTGAAGGACCATACAGGACCTGTGCTTGCTCCTTCAGTCTTTGTGAGCTCATATGCCCTTTACTTAGTTGATTCAGGGGCTGTGTTCTCCTTGTGTCCTCCAAGTCCTCTGTCTCTGATAATCCTTCTTCCTCCCTACCATGGGATTCCCTGAGCTCTGAGGGGAGAGATTTTATGGAGACCTTCAATTTAGATTCTCTTCCCATAACATCTGACTGTGGGCCACTGCATGCGCTGTTAGAGGAAGCATCTCTGATAACGAGTGGATAAGTCACTGGTCTACTAGTATAGCTAAATACCACTAGGAATCTATTTACTGATTGATTGATTGATTTAGATCAGTCATGTTTGGTTTTACCTAGGCTATCCAATTTCTAGTTCTTGGTTATACAAGCACTGTCAGGAATGGGTTTCTTCTTGTGGAGTGGGCCTTAAGTCAAATCAGACAGTGGTTGGCTACCCCACAAGTTCTGTACCAAGACTGTAGACATAGGCCAAACATTTTGTGGCTGGGCTGCTGTCCACATTTCATTTTCAGAAGCCTGCCCAGTACTTTCCAGTGCCAAAGAGATTAGAATGTAGGGGTGAAGGCTCCATGTAGACACGAGCTCAGCTTCTCCATGTTCAATGAATTGTATGGATATTGTTTGTGGCAGTAGGACCTCCACTGTTAGTTTTACACAACAAACCCTTTGTCTCGGTATCAGTCTGGGTTGTTTGGAGAGTTTCATGGAATGTACTTGACCAACAACTCAATTAAATACAACCCAGTCCCTCCACAGGAAGACCTGCTTGGCGACAAGAGATGGCCAGTTGAAACTCTGCTTCCCCCTTTAATAGAAGTCCTCATTAGGACACTTTCATAGATTCCAGTAAGTTTCCACTACACTAGATTTCCACACTATCCTGGAAAAACAAAGACACAAAAAATAATCAAACCAAGGGCTGAAAACAATAAAATATAAACAGAGAACAATATTTCAAAAATCACTGAAACAAAAAGAGTTAGTCCTTTGAGACAATCAACAATATAGACAAACATTTATCCAAACCAAACTAACTAAAATATGGAGAGATCATGTTCAAAATAGCAAAATCAGAAACAAAACGGGAGACATAACAACGGGTAGGAAGAAAATTCAGAGAATCAAAAGGACTTATTTTAACATCTTATACCTCAGCAAACTAGAAAACCTAGAAGAAATTAATAACTTTCTTGATAGATACCATTTACCAAAGGAAAATCAAGACCAAATAAACAATTCAAATAAACTTATACACCATAGTGAAATAGTCATTAATCCTCTCCCAACAACAACAACAACAACAGCCCAGCGTCAGATGATTTTCATGCAAAATCTACCAGAATTTCAAAGAAGAATTAGCACCAATGCTTCTCAAATTAATCCACAACATAGAAACAGAAGGAATATTACTCAATTCATTTTATGAGGCTACAATTACCATGATTCCCTACGTTGTCTATGAATACATTTTCTTTCACTGTCAGTGAGAATTCATTTTCTCAGGACATGAATATCCATGTATCAAGGCAGGCAGTCTATGTCTGGTGTGAAAACAACTGACTCATCTCACCAGGATGTATCTCTCATGTAAGACCTGTGATTGCGTCCTGAAGGGCAGTTCTTTATGTTACCAAAAACTTAGTAGGTAAAATTGTGCCTGCAATGTATGTTCTTTGGCTTCTTGTCATGTATTCTGCCTGAAATAGCCTGAGTTATTAATTTTGCTGCCTCTCACCTTACACAACCATTCCCACTGACCAACTCTGTTCATCACCATGTTGTTCAGAGCTAATTAAAAAGCCCCACATCTTTGAAAGATGTGGAAGGGTTGAAGGCAGACATCAGAACCTCTCAAGCTATTGCTCTAACATTCTGTGGTTGGAGATAGATGCAATCTTTTTTTCCTTTTGTATGATCTCACTGATAGCATCAAATTTATATTAACTCCTCAGGAATTAAATTGATCACACAGTTTTATGACTGCCAGACCCCCATCAAAACAGAATCTTGTATATTTTTTTTGTGAATCATTTCTCTTTTATTATGGAAAAAGTTGATCATCTCTACTTTGGATGAACTCTGCTCACACTGAGAGTTTAGTGTGGATCAGAGATTTGTTGCTTCTTTACTTCCTCTCATACAGAACAAGCTTATTTTTATCCATCTTTATGTTTTTTGATGAAGTCTAAAACAGTACGTGAGGCAGAATATATAAAAAGAAAACTGAGGAAACAATGGGAATATTTGGTTTAGCAGTCAAATCTTTCTTCAGACAGTCACAGAACCAGAAAACATGAAAAATTGCCTACAGAGACCATATACTGCTTCCTAAAGCCATCTGTTTCCACTTGAGGCCAGAATAATAAGAAATATTGACTTGTAGCACTTCACTTAGTCCTAAAGCCATCTCTATTGGCCTAGTCCCAGAATTACTTGCAACCACCCATTTTGACACTTCCCTTCCCTTGTGTCAATTTTGACAAGCTTTTCAGAACACTTTACCCTTGTAAAGTACACTGTTTGAACATTGTGAAAAAGGGCAAGCGGCTCTTAGCAACCATTAGAGATGTATCTAGAGACCCAGGAAAATCCTATATATGCCTATTGTAAAGGCAGCAAAGGGCAACTCCCTTTTAAGAAGCCCACAGCCACGCTTGGATGTGTCTTATTCTCTTCTTAAGCATCTATTTGTATTAAGCCCCATAGTTAAGATCTGTGTTTAAAATGTCTTTTAATGAGCTTGAATTCTGCATTATCTCTTCTGGTAATGACTCTCTTTTCTGTGGCAACAAAAGTCCTATTCTTTTCCCAAGTGGGGCTTTCTAAGAAGAGAGAAAATTATCTAGGTTATGATAGTGAAACCATAAAGCTGTGTTTCTGACCCTGCTGCCACTGACAGACATATAGAGTAAAGTAATAAATGGATAGAAAAGTTAAAATATAAAAACACTGATATAAATAATATCGATGATAGACCTGAATTCTATCCTCAACTCTAAACTAATAATGATATAAAAATAAACTATGATCACATAATATGCCAGGGGTCCATATCAGTTTCCCAAATTCTTTTTTTTAATTTTTCATTTATTTATTTTTTTATTGAAAAAAAATTTCTGCCCCTTCCCAGCGTCCCATTTCCCTCCCACTCCTCTCCCCCTCCCTCTCCAGTCTGAAGAGCAGTCAGGGTTCCCTGTGGAAATTCCGAAGTCCTTTCCCCTCCCCCCTGGTCTAGGAAGGTGAACATCCAAACTGGCTAGGCTCCCACAAAGCTAGAACATGAAGTAGGAACAAAACCCAGTGCCATTGTCCTTGGCTTCTTAGCAGCCCTCATTGTCCGCCATATTCAGAGAGTCCGGCTTTATCCCATGCTTTTTCAGTCACAGTCCAGCTGGCCTTGGTGAGCTCCCAACAGATCCGCCCCACCGTCTCCGTGGGTGGGTGCACCCCTTGTGGTCCTGACTTCTTTGCTCATGTTCTCCCTCCTTCTGCTCCTGATTGGGACCTTGCGAGCTCAGTCCAGTGCTCCAGTGTGGGTCTCTGTCTCTATCTCCATCCATCACCAGATGAAGGTTCTATGGTGATATGCAAGATATTCATCAGTATGGCTATAGGATAGGGTCATTTCAGGTTCCCTATCCTCAGCTGCCCCAGGAACTAACTGGGGACATCGCCCTGGGCACCTGGAAGCCCCTCTAGGTCCAAGTCTCTTGCCAACCCTAAGATGGCTCCCTTAATTAAGATATGTGCTTCCCTGCTCCCCTATCCAAACTTCCTTTATCCCAATTATCCCGTTTCCCCAAGTTCCCCCCCCCCATCCGCCCCTTCTCACTTTTCTCTCCCCATCTCCCCTTACCTCCCTCCCACCAGACCCCCAAGATCCCAATTTTTTGCCTGGCAATCTTGTCTACTTCCCATAACCAGGAGGATAGCTATATGGTTTTCTTTGGGTTCACCTTCTTATTTAGCTTCTTTAGGATATCAAATTATAGACTCAATGACCTTTATTTATGGCTAGAAATCAATTATGAGTGAGTACATCCCATGTTCACCTTTTTGGGTCTGGGTTACCTCACTCAGGATAGTGTTTTCTATTTCCGACCATTTGCATGCAAAATTCGAGAAGTCATTGTTTTTTACAATGACTGAGTAGTACTCTAATGTGTATATATTCCACACTTTCTTCATCCATTCTTCCATTGAAGGACATCTAGGTTGTTTCTAGGTTCTGGCTATTAAAAATAATGCTGCTATGAACATATTTGAACAAATGCTCTTGTCATATGATCGGGCATCTCTTGGGTATCTTCCCAAGAGTGGCATTGCTGGGTCCAGGGGTAGGTTGATCCCGAATTTCCTGAGAAACCGCCACACTGCTTTCCAAAGTGGTTGCACAAGTTTGCATTCCCACCAGCAATGGATGAGAGTACCCCTTCCTCCACAACCTCTCCAGCAAAGGCTATCATTGGTGTTTTTTATTTTAGCCATTCTGACAGGTGTAAGATGATATCTCAAAGTTGTTTTGATTTGCATTTCCCTGATCGTTAAGGAGGTTGAGCATGACCTTAAGTGTCTTTTGGCCATTTGAACTTCTTCTGTTGAGACTTCTCTGTTCAGATTAGTGCCCCATTTTTTAATTGGGTTAATTATCATTTTAAAGTCTAGTTTCTTGAGTTCTTTATGTATTGAAGAGGTATGGAGAAAGTGGACAGCCTTGTAGTGTTCCTGATTTTAGTGGGATGGCTTTGAGTTTCTCTGCATTTAATTTGATGTTAGCTGTTGGCTTGCTGTATATAGCTTTTATTATATTTAGGTATGACCCTTGTATCCCTAATCTCTCCAAGAGTTTTACCATAAAGGGATGTTGAATTTTGTCAAATGCTTTTTCAGCATCTAATGAAATGATCATATGGATTTTTTCTTTCAGTTTATTTATATTATGGATTACATTGATAGATTTTCGTATGTTGAACCAGCCCTGCATCTCTGGGTTGAAGGCTACTTGATAATAATGGATAATTTTTCTAATGTGTTCTTGGATACGGTTTGCCAGGATTTTGTTGAGGATTTTTGCTTCGATGTTCATGAGTGAGATTGGCCTGTGATTCTCTATCTTGGTTGAGTCTTTGTGTGGTTTTGGTATCTGAGTGACTGTACCTTCATAAAAGGAATTTGGCAATGACTTTTCTGTTTCTATATTGTGAAATACATTAAGGAGTATAGGTATTAGGTCTCCTTGGAAGTTCTGGTAGAGTTCCACATTGAAACCATCTGGTCCTGGGCTTTTTTTGGTAGGGAGGTTTTTGATAACAGCTTCTAATTCTTTGCGACTAAAAGGTCTATTTAGATTGTTCACCTGGTCCTGGTTTAACTTTGGTATATGCTATTTATCTAAAAAAGTGTCCATTTCTTTTACATTTTCCAGTTTTGTGGCATACAGGCTTTTGCAGTAAGATCTAACGATTCTCTGAATTTCCTCTGTGTCTGTGGTTATGTCCCCCTTTTCATTTCTGATTTTATTAATTTGCATATTCTCTCTCTGCCATTTGATTAGTTTGGATAGGGGTTTATCAATATTGTTGATTTTCTCCAGGAACCAGCTTTTTGTTTCATTGATTCTTTGGATTGTTTTCTGTGTTTCTATTTTGTTGATTTCAGCCCTCAGTTTGATTACTTCCAGTCTTCTACTCCTCCTAGGTGAGTCTGCTTCTTTTTTTTCTAGAGCTTTCAGGTGGGCTATTCAGTCTCCAATGTGAGCTTTCTCTGTTTTCGTTAAGTTGGCACTTAGTGCTATGAACTTTCTTCTTAGGACTGCTTTCATAGTGTCCCATAAGTTTGAGTAGGTTGTTTCTTTATTTTCATTGAATTCCAGGAAGACTTTAATTTCTTTCTTTATTTCTTCCTTGATCCAGCTGTGGTTCATTAGTTGACTGTTCAGTTTCCATGAGTTTGTAGGCTTTCTGGGGGTAGCATTGTTGTTGAATTCTAACTTTAATCCATGGTTACGAATATTTTTTTGTATCTGTGGAAGTTTGCTTTGTGGTCGATTTTCGAGAAGGCTCCATGAGCTGCAGAGAAGAAGGTACATTCTTTCCTATTTGGGTGGAATGTTCTATAGATGTCTGTTAAGTCCATTTGATTCATTACCTCCACTAATTCTCTTATTTCTCTGTTAGGTTTCTGTCTGATTGACCTGTCCATTGGTGAGAGAGGAGTGTTGAAGTCTCCTACTATTAGTGTGTGTGGTTTGATGGCATCCTTCAGTTTTAGTAATGTTTCTTTTACGTACGTGGGTGCTTTTATATTAGGGTCATAGATATTGAGGATTGAGACTTCATCCTGATGAACTGTTCCTGTTATGAATATAAAATGCCCCTCTCCATCTCTTCTGATTGATTTAAGTTTCACGTCAACTTTGTTAGAAATTAGTATGGCCACACCTGCTTGTTTCTTAAGTCCATTTGCTTGATAGGCCTTTTCCCAGCCCTTTACTCTGAGTAGGTGCCTGTTTTTGTGGTTGTGGTGTGTTTCTTGTAGACAGCAGAATGGTGGATCCTGTTTTCGTATCCAATCTCTTAGCCTATGCCTTTTTATAGGTGAGTTGAGTCCATTGACATTAGTGATATTAATGACCAGTGGTTGTTAACTCCGGTCACTTTTTTAGTAGTAGAGTTTGTGTGTTTCCCTTCTTTGAGTTGTGCTGGTGAAGGGTCTCTAGATGTCTGAGTTATTTTGGTCATTGTTGGGCTCCTTGGTTTGTGATTTTTTTCTTCTATTACTTTCTGTAAGGCTGGATTTGTGGCTACGTATTGTTTGAATTTGTTTTTATCCTGGAAAATTTTGTTTTCTCCATTTATAGTAAACGTAAGCTTGGCTGGGTATAATAGTGTGGGCTTGCATCCATGTTCTCTTAGTTTCTGAAGTACATCTATCCAGAACCTTCTGGCTTTCATGGTTTCCATAGAGAAGTCAGGTGTAAGTCTGATAGGTTTACCTTTATAAGTATCTTGACCTTTTTCCTTTGCAGCTCTTAATATTCTCTTTATTCTGAATGTTTTGTGTTTTGATTATTATATGATGAGGAGATGTTTTTCTCTTTGGTCCAGTTTATTCGGTGTTCTGTATGCTTCTTGAAACTTCAAAGGGATATCTTTCTTTAGGTTGGGAACATTTTCTTCTATAATTTTATAATATATTTTCTGGACCGTTGAGCTGTACTTCATCTCCTTCTTCTGTCCCAATTATTCTTAGGTTTGGTCTTTTTATTGTGTCCCAGATTTCCTGAATATTTTGTGATGAGATTTTTTTGGTTGCTGTTTTCTTTGATCAGTGTGTTTATTTTCTCTATGGTATCTTCAGTGTCTGACATTCTTTCTTCTATCTCTTGTAATCTGTTGGTAGTACTTGTCTCTGTAGTTCTTGTTCATTTACCCAGATTTTCCATCTCCATCCTTCCCTCCGTTTGTGTTTTCTTCATTACTTCCATTTCATTCTTCAAGTCTTAAACTGCTTCCCTTACCTGTTTGATTGCTTTTTCTTGTTTCTCTTGGTTTTCTTGGGTATCTTTGAGTGATTTATTCATTTCCTCTACCTTTTTGTTTGTAATCTCTAATTGTTTATGGCAGTTTTTCACCTCCTATTTAAGGTCTTCTATTATTTTCATATAATTATCTTTTGAGTCGATTTCTTCTAATTCTTCTGGAGTAGGGTGTACAATTCTTCTTATTTAGTGATCCCTGGATTCTGCTGATATCATGTTGCCTTTCAGGTTGTTGGAGGAATTCTTGCATTGGCGCCTTCCCATCTCTTCCTTCAAATGGAGCCAGGAGAGGCCTGGTGTCTTGGTCCAGTCTTTGCTGTGACTGACTCTCTGGGTGTATCTCTTCAGTGTATAAGCAGGAACCGTTCCATCCAGATGGAACTCCTCAGCACCAAAACAAGGACGCCTGGTAGTCCAATGACCTGCGGACAAAAGGGGGAACTTGGGGGACAGGGCGGGGACGAGTAGAACACAGGAGCCTCTGCTGCAGAAGCTGAAGGTGCGCGTGCTCCCCTTCGAGGGTCCTTGAGGCCTGCCTGGTAGGCAGGCACTCACCGCTAGGGGCGGGTAGCCTTAGTGCAGGAGCAGAAAACTGTTTCGGAGCAAAGGACCTTGCAGAAAACACAGGCTGGGGGGGGGGGGTCGTGTGTAAGAAAGACAGCCCTTCAGAAGGAGCTGGGGGAGGGGAGTTTGTGCTCTCTTCCGGGACAATCCGCCCCTGGATAGCACATACTCACCTGTCCAGATGGAACTCTTCAGCACCTAAACAGGACAGCCTGGTAGCCCAATGATCCGGGGACAAAAGGAAGTATGTGGCAGGCAGGGCGGGGTCCAGAAGAGCACAGGAGACCCTGGAGCACAAGCTGAAGGTGCCCGGGCTCCCTTACAGGGGACCTTGAGGCCTGCCCAGTAGGCAGGCACTCACCGCTCTGGGTGGGTTGCATTAGTGTAAGAGCTTAAAACTGTTCTTGAGTACTGGCCCTAGCATATAGCAGGGCAGGGTTGGGGGGTTGCTGGGGGGCTGGGTTATGCATAAGTAAGACAGCCCTGCAGAAGGAGCTGGGGGAGGGGGGTTTGTGCTCTCTTCCGGGACAATCTGCCCCTGGATAGCACACACTCACCTGTCCAGATGGAACTCCTCAGCACCTAAACAGGACCGCCTGGTAGCCCAATTAGTTTCCCAAATTCTTGAGATCATCTTTCATTCATCTTTGAAGAGTTGTTTATGTGAACTGATATCCTGCAGTGCCATAAATCCTGACTGAAAGATATTTTACAAGGAAAACATAATTTAACAAAAAAATATGGGAGCTGAGAATGGTGATGCATACCTTTATCCCAACATCCTGGAAGCAAAGTCAAATGGGTCTCTAGGTTTACGGTCAGTTTGTTTCACAAAATGTATTCCAGGACAGCCAGGCTGTTAAGCAGAATAATCTTGTCTTGAAAAAATAAAATAAAAATAAATAGATAGATAGACAGATAGATAGATGCAAACATGGAGGTGAAGAAACGTATTTGAGTTTAAGAGTACTGGTTGCTCTTCTAAAAGACTCAGCTTTGATTCCTACCACCCACATTGCACCTCATTACTCTGTAATTCTACTTTCAAGAGAAATGATGCCTTCTTCTGGCCTCTAAATGCACTTCGGGTGGCACACAGACATATTCACTGAAATTACCCATACACATAAAATAAAATAAGATAAAAATATGATTGAAAGGAACATTTACTCTGTTAATTACTGTCAACTAGGAATGAGACATATGTGGATGGTCAGAGATTTGGATCCTGTTTCTTAAAAGTGTAAAGCTTTGAATAAGAATTGTCATGTGTGAGCCCAAATCTAAGACTGTAAGTAGAGAACAAGCATGAACATTACTTTTGGGCTTTACTTTGCATACTGGACATCTTGTTGAATTACAGCCAGCTTATTAGTTCCAGAGTTTCCCATACACTTCAGTCCAGTGATTTTTCCTGTTAATGTTTTGAGACTGGTCATGAAATACATTTTGCATTGGTGGAAGGTAAATAACTTCTGAGGCTTTCTACTATCTGATTTTGCTTTTTAAATATCTTTATGTGTTTAATTTCAATAATCAAGGAAAGATATAAAAATCAATTTATTATCTGAATGTAGTATTGCGTGATCATTTGCCCCAATACCTATTCTCCCATTCTCCATCAATCTCTCTGAGTTTCTCTGGATATCTTTAGAACCTTTAAACCTAGTGAAACTTGAAGTATCAATGCTTGAAATATTTGGCTTCAACAGTTGGTTCAGGAAATGTTTAAGAGGTTCAGATCCAGAAATATGCAACCAAATATATTCCTGGAATTTAGAGACAAAGTAACTTATTCTTGGTAGACTTGAACTCAAAATGGTTAGAGTTGCTTTGGCCCAGGCAAGACTTTCTGAACCAAAGGGCAATAACACATGCACTAAGAATAGCAACTAATGAATGGGGACTCAAGAAACTGAAAAGCTCTGTATGGCAAAGGACACTATCCTTTAGACAAAGCAATAGACTACAGAAAAGGAAAATAGTTTTACCAATGATGCATCTCATGTCGAATGAGGCCAATATCTAAAACATATAAAGAACTAAAAAATTCTGGTAATTAACAAAATAAAAAAACCCAATGTAAAAATGGGGTAGAGTTTTAAACATAAGTTTCTCAAAAGAAGTGAAAATCAAAAGTGAGAAGGGGAGGATGGGGAGAGCTTGGGGGAATGGGATGGTTTGGATAGAGGAAGGGTGGATATGGGAGCAGGGAAGTATATATCTTAATTAAGGGAGCCAATTTAAGGTATGCAAGAGATTTGTCTCTAGAGGTGTTCCCAGGTGTCCATGGAGATGTCCCCAGCTAGATTTTTGGGCAGCTGAGGAGAGGGAGCCTGAAATGGCCCTATTCTATAGCCATACTGATGAATATCTTGCATGTCACCATAGAACCTTCATCTGGCAATGGATGAAGCTAAGACAGAGACCCACATTGAAACACTGGACTGAGCTCCCAAGGTCCAAATGAAGAGCAGAGGGAGGGAGAACATGAGTAAGGAAGTCAGGACTGCAAGGGGTATGTCCACCCACTGAGACGATGGGACTGATCTAATGGGAGCTCACCAAGGCCAGCTGGAATGGAAATGATGGATAATGTGATCAAACTGGACTCTCTGAATATGGCGGTCAATGAGGGCTGACTGAGAAGCCAAGGACAATGGCACTGCGTTTTGATCCTACTGCATGTCCTGGCTTTGTGGGATCCTAGTCTGTTTGGATGCTCACCTTCCTAGACCTGGATGGAGGTGGGGAGGACCTTGGACTTCCCACAGGTTAGGGAACCCTGACTGCTCTTTGGACTGAGACGGAGGAGGAGGGGGAATAGGGTGTGTGTGGGGGAAATGGGAGGAGGGGAGGAGGTGGAAATTTTTAAGTAAAACGAAAGAAAGAAAGAAAAAAAGAAAGAAAGAAGTGAAAATCAATAAGAAACACTTGAAGCAATGGTAATATTTTTATAATCATCAGGAAAATGCTAATCAATCTACTCTGAGATTTCATCTTATACCTGTCAGAATAGCTACTATCTATATAAAAAGTGTTATCACATGCTGACAAGGATATAAAATATGTAAATAAACACACTCATCCATTGATGGTGGGAATGAAAACATGTATAGCCACTATAGAAATCAGTGTGGTTGTTTTTCAGAAGTCGTGGATAGTTCTATTTTAAGATCCAGCTGTGTGGGTAACCAAGACTCCAAAATACAAATTTGTTATCTATTTGCTTATATGTAAGTGTTAGATGTTAAGTCCTCAATAAGCAGAGTAAAATCTGCATAATCCCAGGATAGCTATAGAGTAAGGGAGTAGGCACGAATGGCGAATCTTCCAAGGAAGGGAAAATAGAAGAGGTAGTTATGGATTGAAAGGGGGAGAACTGAAACAGGAGGATAAAGCTTGAAGAAAAGTGAAACAGGGAGTGAATGGGGAAATAAGGAATATGGGGAAGAACATCTAAAACTAAGGACCAGGTAAGGGTGTGTGTGAAAACCCAATACAGTACTAACCTTCTAAAAAATATATACATATATGAAGGCAATCTAAATGAAATCATAAAGTAACACAGGAGATGGAGCCCTAACTGGACATCTATTATCACCAAATCTAATTTACAGTTCTAAGAATGCATTACAGCTAATTGAGCTTTGTCCAAAAGGGGCCCAAAGGTACTCACAAACACAGGATGTTGCCAAGATTATTGATTACTCTCCCGGAAACTGATAATGAGGCCTTTTTGCTAAAAGCAACACCTATACAACTCATTGAACATAGAAAGTCAAGGTGGTTTCTACTTAAAGCCTTCATTCCTGTTTAATTTGTGTTCGTAGTACTTGAACATACTCTGCAATAATGGTACAAATCTTGGGGAGAGAGTAACCAACCATTATCTGATTGAATTTAAGGCCCATTTCAGGAGATCGAACTAATCCTTGACACTGCTTGAATGGTCAAGAACTTGAGACTAGTTAGAATAGGGACCAAGGGGCAAAACAAATGTTACTGTAATTCTAAAATATTGTAGCAAGTCAAGATCAGGTCACTTCTCCTCTATTGCTTAGGGTCTTAGCTGGGTTCATCCTTGTAGATTCCTGGGAATATTTCTAGAGCCAGCTTGCTGTTAACACTATAATGGATTTCTCAATCAAGATATCTCCCTCCCTGTTCTTATCTCTGTCCTCCCTCCATCTCGACCATCCCATTCCCTCAAGTTCTGCTCATCCCTTCCCCTCTGCCCTACTCCTCCCCCTTCACTCTCTCCACCCCCATGCTCCCAACTTTATCATACAAACCCTTCTGTTTCCAGTTTTCCAGTGGATCTATATATGTTTTTCTTTGGATTCATCTTATTACTTAGCTTCTCTAGGATCATAAATTACAGGCTCAATGTCCTTTGTTTATAGCTAGTATCCACTTATGAATGATTACATACCATATTCATAATTTTTGGTCTGAGTCATCTCACTCAGGATAGTGTTTTCTAATTCCTTCCATTTGCATGCAAAATTCAAGATGTCATTGCTTTTTAACCACCGAGTAGTACTCTAATGTATAAATGTGCCACATTTTCTTTATCCATTCTTTGGTTGAGGGGCATCTGGGTTGTTTCTAGGTTCTGGTTATTACAAATAATGATACTATGAACATAGTTGAACAAATGCTTTTGTAGTATGATTGAGCATCTTTTGGGTATATGCCCAAGAGTGGTATTGCTGGATTCTGAGGTAGGTTGATCCCCAGTTTTCTGAAAAACCACCATACTGATTTCCAAAGTGGTTGTATAAGTTTGCATTCCCACAAGCAATGGATGAGTGTTCCCCTTACTCCAACATTCTCTCCAGCATAAGCTATCTTTGGTGTTTATGATCTTAGCCATTCTGACAGGTGTAAGATGGTATCTCAGAGTTGTTTTGATTTGCATTTCCCTGATGGCTGAGGATGTTGAGCATTTCCTTAAGTATCTTTTGGACATTTCTTCTGTTGAGAATTCTTTGTTTAGTTCAGTACCCCATTTTTTCATTGGGTTATTTAAAATTTTAATGTCTAATTTCTTGAATTCTTTATATATTTTGGAGATTAGTCCTTTGACTGATAAATATCTTAAATATCACCATAGAACCTTCATTCATCAATTGATGGAAACAAAGGCAGAGACCCACATCAGAGCACTGGTCTGACCTCCCAAAGTCCAGTTGAAGAGTGGATGAGTAAGAATATGAACAAGGAGGTCAAGACTATGATGGGTTCACTCACTGAAACAATTTGCCTGAGCTAATGGGAGCTCACCAACTACAGCCAGACTGAGAAGGAACAAAAATAGCACTAAACTAGTCCCTTTGAATGTGGTTGACAGTTGAATTGCTGGGACAGACTGAGAGGCCACTGGCTGTGGCACCAGGATTTATCCCTACTGCATGTACTGGGTTTTTGGGATCCTATTCTCTTTGGATATATACCTTGCTCAGTCTGGATATAGCGAGGAGGGCCTTGGACCTTCCACAAAGTGATGTACCTTGCCATCTCTGAGGATTGGATGGGGGTGGGGTAATAGGGTGTTGGGGGGAATGGGAAGAGGAAAGGGAGTGGGAACTTGGATTGGTAGTTTATAAAAATCTAATGGAAATAAGAATGTAGCAATAAGATGATTCCTAATGACATACTACTATGCTCATAGATTAGTGTCTTGCTTAGCCATCATCAGAGAAGTTTCATTATTTAGTGGATGGGAACAAATATAGAGACCTCGAGCTGGACAATGTGAAGAAAGTGTGCAACATTAGAACACTTAGTCTTGAATTCAATATCTGTATCCAATTCTTCCCCTCAGTACACAGAGAACCCTGAGGGAGAGGAGGTGGAAAGATTGTAAGAACCAGTTAGTATGTAGGACACCAAGTAAGGAAGGCCTTCTAAATACAACAGGACTGATACATATATAAATTCAAAGAGAGTAAGCATGCACAGAGCTTTCATAGGTCTGAGATGGATGTGTTCCCAACACTTAGTGTGGATAGAAGGGATATAATCACACATTCCTAATATTGAAGTTATCTCCAATTGTTATCATTAACAAATGAAAATTAATTTTCTCCAACAGTGTCTCACTGGGCACCAAGGACCTAACAGCTACACATGCACGTACTCAGTTCCTGAACAATTACCCATATATGTATGTTTTGATTTGGTCCCCTGGGAAATGGGGTCAAAATGACCTCTTACCTCATCTGACCTGATAAAATTGGTCTACATTGACTAACCAAGAATTATTACAAAAGCAAAGAGATTCACAATGGATATATTTGATGTATAACCAATTTTACTAAGATATTAATACAGAAAAAAGTTTAGCTTGCTCACAAATATAACCAAATATCATAAAATAAAATATAAATTTTTTCATATAAAATTTATTTTATAGTGAGAAACAGAAAATGAATTTTCATAAGGGAGTCCAGCTTGGATTATATAGAAATGATTCAATCATTAAAAATCTGTCACCAAAAAGTGAGCTACAGAAAAAAAATCAAACAATTCCTTTTGATGTTAATGGGAGGAAATAATTAAATCTTCATCACAATAGAAATCTTTGAGCAGAGGTTTGGTGGAACATATATAGTCAATCATTTGGAGGTGAGGAAAAGGAAAGACCATCAGAGTTCAGATATCTCTGCATGAAGATATCCACTAGGAAGAGGGATCTGATGAATCGAAAGCCCTATGCAGTGTTTCAACATGTAGGCCTGCTTTCTAGATTAAGGCTTATAGCACTCAAATCTTGAAACATGACTGTCACTACTATGGAAGACTAAATTATATTTTAACTGAACACTGTTTAGAAAGACTAAAACAGCTGTGTCTTCACTGCTTAAATCTATAGTCATACAGTATGATTCTTGAGTGGGTATGACTGCAGTGTAATCCTGGTGTGGATATACCTGTACAGTGTGTGATCCTGTTGTGGGTATAACTATGCACACTGTAGAGTGGGTTTGACTGTACAATGTCATTTTAAATTTTGTTGTACAGTATGATTCTAGTGTGGAAGTAACTCTACAGAGTACTCCCCAGTGTGTGTGTTTTACTGGTGTCATCACACACACACATACAAACACACACAAACAAAAAACAAAACCAAACAAACCAAACATAGCACACAACAGGTTTTACCTTTAAGTGAATAAGAGATTCTTCTTTTTTAAAAATATTTATTTATTATGTATACAATATTCTGTCTGTGTGTGTGCCTGTAGGCCAGAAGAGGGCACTAGACCACTTTACAGAAGATTGTGAGCCATCATGTGGTTGCTGGGAATTGAACACAGGACCTTTGGAAGAGCAGGCAATGTTCTTAACCTCTGAGCCATCTCTCTAGCCCCAAGAGATTATTCTTTAGTCAAATTTAAGTGGTACAGAAAGACATATTTAAGACATCCCTTCCTAATTTAGGGTTTCTACTGCTATAGTAAAACATTGTGAGCAAGATGACTTTGAGGAGGGATGAGTTTGTTTTATATTACAGTTTGTATTCCCTCATTCAGGGAAGTCAGAAAGAATTCAAGGCAGGAACCTGGAAGCAAAAACTGATGCAGAGGTCACTGGAAAGTGCTGTTTACTAGTTTGCTCTGTATAGTTTGCTCAACCTGCTTTCTTATAGCACCCAGGACCATGAACCTAGGGGTAGCAATGCTTTCAGTGAGGTGAGCTCTCTCCAGGCAAACCATAATCATAAAAACAGTGCACTACAGGCCTGGCCACAGGCCAATCTGGTAGAGGCATTTTCTCAATTTAGGTTTTCCCATTAAGAGTACTGCCTGCTTTTCCAAAGGTGCTGACTTCAATTCCCAGAAACCATATGTTGAATCACAGCCATCTGTAATGAGATCTGGTGCCCTCTTAAGGAAGAGACCTGGTCAGTAGTCCTCATCAACTTAGACCATAAAACCCAATACAGACAAGTTCAGCAGAACTGCCATACATAAGCTGCCTATGCATGCTTCAACTTGACCAAGGCAAAAATCTCATTTCGTTTACATTTTTTCTAAATGACCCCAACTTGTTTCAAGTTATCATAAAACTAACTAGGCAACCCAAATTCCATATTCTAATATAGAAGCAGTTTCATTAAGTTTCATAGTTTTTCAGAACAAAAGAACATAAATCAAAACAAGTTTAAAATACATTGATGAGTGTAAAAGAAAGGTGCTTACAGCAAAATGGGGGAAGTTTTCCTACAGGATTCGGATGCTGCATAGTGACAGTTGTAGTTTTTGGGTATGTGAAAGCTAGGGGTTTTCAAAGTTAATAGATTCCATGAAGTTTTTATCTTTTAGTCACAGGATGTTAGTTTTGACACAGAGGTGGGTAAAAAAATGGCTTTTCAGGATGTTAAAACTAGCCAAGGATAATGCAATCTGTGCCTGGACCTGCCACATTCCAAATTCTCCACACCATTGTAATTCTAACAAGTCAGTCCTCTTTGCAGACACTTTGCAGATTCAGCTTCTTTCCAGGAATTCTTGATAATATTACATTAGTGTGATCTCAATGTAGGTATGATTGTGTAGTGTGATATTGGTATGGGAGTGATAGTCCATTGTGATCCTAGTGTGAGTGTCCAATGAAATACAAGTTTAGGTGATATTGAAGTGTGATTCCAGTGTGAGTGTTATCCTACACTGTGATCTAATTCTGGTGCGATTATATAATAAGAACAAATCTGATGATGAAAGTACCGTGGGTGCTAGTGTGGGTTTTACTGTATAATGTAATATCCATAGTGTCCTATGAATGTGACTCTACATTGAGAAGAAGTATTTTGTTTTTATCAAAATCTCAATTTTTCAATTTTATCAATAAATACTCTGTCTCTTGGTATTTTATGAAAACACCTATTATCTTGTCTTTGGAATATGTAGATTTTATTTAATTGTTCGCTTTATTTGTTCATCTGTGTATTTACTTATTTATTGGCATTGATAGCATTTCCCATCTGGTGGAATCATTCTTCCCCTGATGTTCAGCATTTTTGATTCAATGATTTGTGAATGAAGATCTGAGGCATTGCCTTAGAATCTTGCCGTGTTCCTGGTTTAGAAAGTTTAAGGTCTTAGTTCTTCGGGTAACCATTTTAAATAAGAGTCTTGCCAGTGCAGTTCTTACAAGCCCAAGAATGTTAGAATTAAATCATTTTGGGTATTTTTATTGCACCAAGTCAATTTGGTAACATTTCAAATGTGCTTTGATTGTAGATTTCTACCCCTGCAACAGAAACACTGCTATGTTTTACCCAGAAATTAGACTGAACTTTTAGATTCACATGCTATCTAGAATGTTTTAGAGAGAAGTCTAAGTAAATAAGCTTTAAAGTAGCATTATTGACAGTACTTGGTATTTATATGTCAACTTCATACAAACTAGATTCATGTGAGAAGCTGGAATCTTAGCTGAGAAAATAACACTCTAAAATTGGTCTGCAGACAAATCTGTGAGGATTGTCTTATTTAATTATTGATGTTGGAGGACACAACTCACTGTGGTCAGTGCCATTCCTTGACAGGTATCCCTAGGTTTTATAAGCAAACATGCTGACTAGCAAGCCCGTAGGCAGTGTCAGACATCTTCCATGACCTCTGCTTCGCTTCCTGCTCTTACTTGCTGCAGTGATGGCCTATGACACAACTAAAATAACACTTACCCTCCCCTGCAGAAGTTATCTTTGGTCATGGTGTTTTAACACATCAATACAACCCTAAATTAGATAGTGCCTTAGTGCTTAAGACTTGGAGAACTGTTGCCTACTATGCTGAGGTTACCGAAAGAGTTTTGAGTCCTCAAAGAGAGTTAGTGTTTCATTACTCCCAATAATTAGAGTTTCTGAAATGCCAAGGGTGCTTGTCATTTCCAAAGCAGGGGCATACAAACGGGTGGGCAGGAGGGAGAATTTACTTCTGAATGATGCTACCACAACAAAGGGTTTACAGCTTTACAGCATGTAAAAAAATCTTCCTATTCTCAAATAAAAGATACCTTCTTTATCTCTTCCTGGGTCTGAGGTGATGGAGAATCTGCCTCTCTCAAAGGGGTACCTGGGAGAGTCATTATCAATCATAGTGTATTAGAAATGAAAGATTGTAGGTGATGATTGAAGCCCTGGTGGCTGCCTTTGCAAATGAACTTGGAGGGAAAAAACAGTTTTGGTGAATATGTGGTTAGTCTTCATATTAGATCTTGTGACTTGATGAAATTAAAGACAATGCCTGGGAATATAAACCAGTATTGAATCTTCTTTTATTAAAACGGAGCTACAATAAAGAACAGGAATTTTTCAGGTGCAGCAATTACTTCAGTACTTTAGAGACACAAGCTCCCTTAGGAAAATCTTTCTTCCTGTCTATTTTCCATTTCCACTGAGTTCTACTTTTACCTGCTAGAGAAAAATAAACACAAGCCAAAAACTTGCAACCTATTTTTTTTTCTGGGCTTACTGTTTCTAAGGTTGATTCTCATTCTTTCATTTATCCTGAATTGTTACCTTGGGCAGCTTTCACGTACTGACTTTGTGGGAGCCTAGGCAGTTTGGATGCTCAACTTACTAGACCTGGATGGAGGTGGGGGTTCCTTGGACTTCCCACAGGACAGGGAACCCTGATTGCTCTTCGGGCTGAGGGGGGGGACTTAATTGGGGGAGGGGGAGGGAAATGGAAGGCGGTGACAGGAAGAGACAGAAATCTTTAATAAATAAATTAATTAATTAAAAAAAGAAAACATAGAAGTGTCATGTTTCAGAGGTCATAAAAACAGAAAACCCCCAATTCCACAGGAAAATATTGGTCATATAGTGAAGGTTTATAACCCAGAGGTAGAAGGCAGAAGACAGTATTAGAGAATTCATACTGGGAATAATCAGCTAATAGGGAAGAAATCTGTCAGGTTACTCAGACTAGTCTTTGCAATAGTAAAAGCACCTCCCAAGAAATTGTCAGAAATGTAGAATCTTGGGCCCCAGAGATACCAAACCTGATTCTGTACTTAATGAGAGCTGAAGGCAAACCATTAGAATTTAAGACTCTAATTATTAAACTCTAATATATAAACAAATCTTAAACTTGACAAGACTAAACCCAAGAGGCCCATAATATTCACATGCTGCCCATTAGTCTCCAGTAAATTTTGCCAGAGACAGTTGAATGAATTGCATATTCAGATTCTGGAATTAGAAAAAAATGGATATAACAGTCATTCACATAGAAGCTTTTAGAGTTAAGGTAGTAAAGTTCCCCTTCAAAAACCATTTGTGTGAGTACTTTTTGCCACAAAAGTATTATAAAAAAACTGCCCAAAGAAGTGTAACATGAATAAATAGGAGATATCCAGCTAATTACAGATGTTGTACCATCAGCCTTGCAAGAGGACTATAGTGCCCCTCTATTGGTAGTCTTTTGTACCTCTAATAAAAGACTACTGAATGGAGTTATAATATCAGGTTATTTTTAAGTATGTCAATTTAGAGCTCACTGTACATCTTAATCTGTGTATGTTAGCTAACTGCACTAAAATTTAGATAATTCAATCACAACTTTGTTTTATTTCTAGAAAAGTATGAACTTTAATTCATAGTTCCACTCTGTATGCTAGATGACTTTGACAATCTTAACCCCTCCTACCCAAGTTATTCAGTGGCAGAATGAGAACAGCCAAGTACTTAAACCCAGAAAAATGGCTGGAGAACTGTATATGCTAGATTATGCTATTTCCTTAGAAGAATGTTTGAACACAGTTAGGGCTTGATGTTTCCTTTGCAAGACTAATATTCACAAAACTCAAGGCTCAAAGGATATTTTCAGGTATTTCAAGGAGAATCAGAGGCATGAGGATGTAGTCAGAACTGACCAACATGTGGGCATAGAGAACAGAGGGTTCATTGCAGGAAGCCGTGTCCTGGCAGTGCCTTTGGCTTAGACAGAAGAGGCCACTCTGGTAGAATCATACCTTAAAGGTAAATATTTTATAAAACTTTTAAGTAGCTGTAAGTGAGCTTAATTGTTCTTCCACATAGCCAATAAATGAACTCTTTGAAATAAAACGTCATTATTTATCTTTGCTTTCAGAAATCACGTTCATTTGCTTGGAATCATTATATTATTACTGTCTTTGAAAGCCAAATGCACATTAGGAGTTCCAATATGAATAGCCACAGTCAATAGTAGGGTGACCAAATTTTATTCTTTAAAAATTAATTAGTTTGTATCCTCATGTATTTCACCTCACACAACTAAAATAGTAGAATAAAATTCATATATGGTAAAGCCTGTAATATCTATTATAAAGCATATCTTCATAAAAATAAAGCTTATTCTTTAAAACAGGTTTTATTAGATTTTTTCTTTTATACTAGACTTTAATGTGAACTTTGAAAGTTTTTCCTTTATTTCTCATTCTCTTCTTTATTCTTTTAAATTCTTATCTTTATCCTTCTTCATGAAATGTAAGTTTATGTGAGATTCCCCTCTGTATGCTGTGACCATGTTTTATTATCATTGGCCAGAAGTTGCCTTGGCCTATGGCAGGGTGCAATTGTAGCAAGGTTGGAAATCCAAGCAGTGATTGTTGAAGGAGCTGCGGGTGTGTTCCTGCCACCCCAGCTCCTGGCCGCATGGCTAGCTTATGCCCTGAAATAATTACAAGGAAACTGTATTCTTTTAAACACTGCTTGGCCCATTAGTTCCAGCCTCTTATTGGCTAGCTCTTACATGTTGATCTAACCCATTTCTAATAATCTGTGTAGCCCACGAGGTCGCTTACCAGGGAAGATCTTAACCTGCGGCTGTGTTGGGTGGGAGAATCATGGCAACTCACAGACTTGGCTTCTTTCTCCCAGCATTCTGTTCTTTTATTCCACCCACCTAAGGGTTGGCCTATCAAATGGGCCTAGGCAGTTTCTTTATTAATTAACCAATGAAAGCAACAGATTAGAAAGAAATCACTCCCACATCAAGTGATGGAATAGGAAAGAAGGTCCTAGAACCTTGTGGTAAAATACAAAAAAAAAAAAATAGAAATGGCCATGTGATGGTGATGCTTGCCTTTAATCCCAGCACTCAGGAGACAGAAGGAGGTAGATCTCTTTGAGTTCAAGGCCAGCCTGGTCTACAAGAGCTAGTTCCAGGATAGGCTCCAAAGTTACAGAGAAACCCTGTCTCAAAAACAAAACAAAAAACAAAAAGTGAAAAATTAGAAATGAATTAATTTAAAATGTAAGAGCTAGCTGCAAATATGCCTGAGGCTGTCTGAACAATGTTTTAATTAATATAGTTTCTGTATAATTATTCAGGTCTGGGCAGCTGGAAAATGAAAGAATGGTCTCTGCTTACAGTCAGCATATACACAAATTGATATAGTAATCTCCAAAAGAAATATGTTCTATGGCTATCCTTGAGGATAAGAGACAAATACAAGAAAGAAGCAAGCTTGATTCATGCTGTAGCTTGGGATCTAAGAACCTTCCTTCTCATATATCTGCTCTCAAATTGTTTTGCTTTAAAACAAGTCATTTCTTTTTTTCTTGCCCACTTATGTAAAACCAAACATTGAAACAAGTCTCTTCTCTCAGACCCTATGATTAAGACCCTCAGAAAAAGAGTTTAAAAAGCATGTCTGGTTCTTTAATTTAATTCCTGTGGGCTTAATTGAAGGATTGTGTGATACTACATACAACTTTCTAATAAATTATCTCTTAGTGCATATATGTTAAAAAGTTATGATTTAGTTTGAGGTTACTAAGATGAACTGTGTATAACACAAATAAGTCAGAAAATAAGGATAACAAAATGAGAAGAAATACCATAAGACAATAAATACTGTTAATTCTTTGAAACATGAACATGGGGGAACTTTGGCATGTTCAAGAAATATTTAATGTGTGAATAAAATTTTCAAAAGTATTTTTTATTCATATTTTAGTTTACCAAGAGTGAGGAGGCAATCTATTTTCCTACACTTGGCATAATACTTAATTATTTCAAATTTCAAACTTAAAAAGTAGCCTACTCTCATTACACATCTGATGATGTTATTAGTTTTGGGGTTGGCAGAAGCTAGTAGTCTGCTAAGTTGGTAGATTTCAAAGGGGCTTCTATCTATTGTCACAAAGTGTTAGCTCTGACACAGAAGCGAGTGCAGGATGACTGATCTGGAGAACTAGAATTTAGTTTAAGAAAAGGTAATTAACCCTTGGCCCTGCAACATTCCAACAATTCCATAGTACTGCAATTCTAATCAGGCAGTTAGTCTATGCAGAAACAGCTTCTTTTCTTAAGTATTTGTTTATAGCTGTAACTTGAGAGTCAGTGAAAGTGTATGTGTGTGGGTGTTGTGTGTGTGTAATAGAAAACAATCAATTGCTTACTTTCTCTCAGAGAAGTTTATATTTACACTCGAGTTCAACTTACCCCTTCTTTGTCTTGGGAAGGTTCCTGTCCCTAGTTTGTATTATTGTCTTCTAAATACATTTCTGTCTCTTAACTCTTATGCTTAAGTGTGTATATAAAATATCTCTAATAAAATTTTCAACTTGACTTCACTATACTGATTAGTCCTGAAATTCTTTTCAGCACTAAAACCATGAATCCTTATTTGGCATGAGTCTAGAGTCTATAACTCTAGAAAAAGTCTTCAGGCTTTTTGCGGGGAGCAATGTGGATTGTGCACTGGTCCCTTGCCAATGACAAAAACTTTTTAATTCTGTAATATCTGTATTTCCAAATGAACAAAGAGTATGAAATAATTTGCCAACAAGCAGACTTGAAAGAAGAAACAGAACTGAATCTTGGATTTGTGTTTTTAGGTTTCACATTACAGTTACACAATGGGATGTGAGCAGTCACTCCACGTGGGCTGGGGATTGACCCAGACAGTCATCCTCCATGATGCACCAGTTCCATGGCAAGTACTTGTGTGCCTGTAGGACAGGTTCCTTGCAACCCTGAAGTGCTCCTTATAGAACTGTGTTATTGAACGCTGTCTGTCTATTTCTCTAATGGTAAGGTAGTGACTGCTCTGGGCCTAGTTCAGCTCTAGAGGAGAAGGCAGCAATGGCAGATGGTGGTGCGGCTGGATGCACAGTGGTGGCCTCTCAGCACTGGAGCATTCTGCTGTGCTCGTTCAGAAGTTGCTCTGACAACATTCCTCTCCTGGCTGCCATGTCATCTCTGCTCCAGTCTTGTGCAAGCAAATGGCTTTTCTGCAACCTCTCTGACATGCTGTTGTAGGCTGGGGTGGTGGAGGACTGCCACACATTTGCATCCATTATTTCATCTATTCATACTTTCTCCAAATTTTATTTCTCCTTCCTTTCCACAGGCTTTTCTTTAAACTTTTTATGAATATAATTTACTCGATGTAGTACGTAACAGAGTTATTAAAAACACGGGAAGAAATCATTACTTCTCTAAATGTGTGAGCACAGAAGCAAATAAACAATCAAACTAACAAAATATCCTCTGAACAACTAGATGCATTCTTCAGTATGGTATTAACTAGAATTGTTATGACACAAGGCTCTCTTGAATTCTGAATTGCATCTTTTCAATCCCACTGTTACCTGTATTGATATTCTCTACCCTCTAGCTTCACTTTTAGCCTGTTCTTTCAACTGTTAGGTGACTGTATGATATGTTCAATTCTTTGTTACTTCTAACCAATCCAAATAATTATTAAGTCTGGCTGTACTTTAGAATCACTTGAAAATATAACTTAGGTGTGTTTGATGCTATATATGCCTGTGTTTAAAATACCTCAAATATTTTGTAGCTAGGCATTTGTATGAAATAGTATACATATGGAAATAGTATTAATTCTTTTCTTTTTTCATCCAGGTAATCTAGCCTTTTCCTCTTCCTGTGCTCACATGTGAAAAGTCTTAGTTCCCAGATGGCAGACACTACCTGTAAGAGGTACAGGTAGGACCTAGTAGAATGAAACTAAGTCATTGCAAGTGTGGCCTAGAATGGGATAGTAAGACTGCACATACTTCTTATCTCTTTCCTTCTTTTAAAGTTGATTATCTTGGTGTTTGTCACAGCAACAGAAATATAGCTAGTTTTATAATTAAACAGTAGCTCCCATCTAAAGTTCACTTGTAAAGCAGAAGTTAGTTGATTAATATTTCCTTAATTAAATTGAGAAAGAGAAAATGAATTCTAACTATAGGCATTTGTCTGGAAGGAATATTTGTTTTTAAAAATGCAGATTATAGTACATATATTGTAGCAAACACAATATGACTATTTTGGTCATCTGTGGTTTGATTCTTTTCCAATTACTTAGTGACATCTTGGCAATAAAGGTCCACAACATTTTGCATTATATATATATATATATATATATATATATATATATATATATATATATATATATATATATAAATGCTTATATATTTATGTGCATGGAAAGAGTCATAAACTATATCTATTTTATTCATCTTTTGCCAGGTGTTGAGAATACTTTTCTGTTTGTCTAGGTACCTGTATTTGGATAGACTCAGCAGTAATTAATCTCTAGGCTAATTATGAGCTCTGTTGTCATTTTGCTACATATAATTAAACTACATAGCTGGAGAAAGTTTGGAAACTAAGGTTTCCAAGAAAACTCTTCTCTGCAATTTGGCAGAGAGCTCAAGAGTGACAACATAATCAGCCCATTATTGCAAGCTAGATGCTGGATGTCCTTCAGGATGAGTCCACAGGAGGAAGACAAATGTGTGTTCACATGAAGCACCTGCTGTTTTGCTGCTGTCTTGTTGGAAAGAGTGTAGAGCCTTCCAGAGGTATCTTTCATTAATTCCTTTGATAACTTTATTAAACATGAAATAGGATAAGCATTGGGGTTCTTTTCAAATATGTTAAATGATTAATACCACAGAAACCAACTGTGAAAGGCCACAGTGACCAAGGGTCAAAAGATTTACCATTCTATCTCCTTACAAAAGGTGAAGTTTTTCTACACAGAGCCCTAGAACAACCTTAGTTAGGAAAGACAGTCACACAAAAGTGAAGGTATGCATATTTTCTTTTGTAAGCACATTCTTCAACAAAAGTTTTTCAAGGTTATATTTCAGTTTTGGTCCCCAAGACAAAGAGACATACCATTTGCCAAATGTAGGATAATGTAGGAAGAATGTTACTGGATCACACTGGATTTGGCTTTACTTAGCCAAGGAGATACATGGTTTCCTAAAGAATATATGAGCATGTATAACCACTAGTTATGCTCAAGTGTTCAGTATAAATAGGAGTTATACATGGACTCAGCGTCTTAAAATTGTTGTACATATTTTAGTTATCTCTTTTTACTCCATGGCTTTTCATTAATAGTTATAAACTCCTTTTAAAGACATTTTCTTTAGTAATACTATAAACAGTGTTATTTGTTAAATAAGGAAGTTGGTGTATGAGCAGACTAAGGTTCATGAGGATTATACATGAAGGATAGAAGTATGTGGACTAGGGAGTCCCATCCCTCAACTTATCTTGTTAAGAGATCTGCCTTTATGACGATGCTGCCCGAATGGTAATTATGTTATCATTTATAAAGATATGGTAGGGGGCCGGTGCCATGAGGGCTGGTGATGGTTCACCCGAGGTCTTGGTAGGTTCCCTGGCCGGTGGCCTGAGGTCTCAGTGAAAAACAGACAGATAAATATACCAAGTAGAGAGAGCAAGGCATAGAGTTTATTTAATGGGTTATGGAGGGACAAGGGAAGGGGAGAAGGCAGAGAAGCAAAAAAGTGGGGGGGGGGGAGAAGAGAGAGAGGAAGAAGCTGCCTCTTCAGAAGAAGGGAGGGGGGACACCGGTTTGCTTTGGTGGAAAGGGAAGGTTGGGAGTGCACGGGGCTTGTCTCTTAAAGGAACAATGTACCCAAATGACAGACCAGGCCAACAGATTACATTCTCATGTTTTTCTTATAATAAAAAGGTGGGGAGTTAGGCATACTAGGTTGAAGGAATTTGGACGGCGAGTTCTCAGGACTGCTTCCTGCTTATTTGTAGGCATTGAAGTCTTTCTTAAAGGGGCCCAAGTTAGCTGGGCACTGGTAACATCGTGGGGTTGCTGGTCGCTTTACACTTATCCATAAATTGTGGTATAGAACTTTTTGGTGTCTTTTGGCCCTGGCAAGGTGTTAGCAGTACAGAAGACAAAGTTAAGTTTAGGAAGAAAATTTTTTTTCAGGACCAGGGAATTGAGAGGAGGTGTATCTGACCTATTTATGGTGGATCCTTTAATTCAGCTCCCTGGAACTCATAAGAATTTTTGAGTTTGTGAAAATGTAAGTTTTATATTGTATAAATAGCAGCATATTTATGTCAGAATGACTATGACAGATGTTTTTCATATTGAAAAGTATTTTTAAGACTATGAAAGGCAGTGTGAGAGAGAAATTTGATAACTTGTATTTGTCCTCACACCTTTATAACTTGTAGGTACACATTTTAATAACTTATATTTGTATATTTTAAGACTATGCAAGGCAGCATGAGAGAAAAATTTGATAGCTTGTACTTGTTTTCACACCTTTATAACTTGCAGATATATACCTTAATAACTTGCATATGTACATCTTACTGAAATTTGTTTGGTGAGGCTGTCCTTTTAAACTGACAAAACCTCTCAGCTGTCAAACTGTATCAGAGATCTTTGAGGAGAATAAAATTTTGCTTGAGTTATTGATTTAAAAAAATGACAGAGAACTTACTCTATTGGCTATCTACAGCCTCTCCTCAGCATCCTCCATGGTCATCTTGGGCAAGGGCATCAGGACTGTATTTGTTTTTGAAAGACCCTCAGAGAGGACCTTCCCTCAGGAGGAGACCCCTGAACCGAAGGAAAAATCCGAGACCACTGGCTGCAAACTGCAAGAGGTTTTTTTTTTTTTTTTTTTAATTGAGAGTACACAGGTACCTGAGGGCGGCAGAGTCTATTGGGGGGGGGGAGACTTGTGCGCCCTCAGGCTGGGCAGGGGGTCTTTTATATGGAAATGGGCGGCAGAAGCGCGCATGGTTACAGGGATTCCATTGGTCAGTTCAGATGAGGTGATGGGTTCACTTGGGGACAAGCTCCTCGGGGACATGAAGATATGATAATAGCTGACTTGGCTCTATCTAGGGCGCATGTAGTTTTTCCCAGAACTTTTCGTTCTCCTGCTAGGCCTGATGTCTGACCATAGATATCCTGTTTGGCAGCCTAGGAGTACCGACTTTACCTTGAATTTATACTTGTTTCTGTGAAAGCCTTGCAAAATGGCATTACAGCAGCTAAGCTGGGGTCTTTCATTTTCTGTTGCTAGAAGCAGGGCCTGCCAGGATCATGAAGGACTCTGTAGGAAGACAAGCCTACCTTGACCTGAGCAGTTAGGCTGTTGATTCCATTTGATTCTTTGCCCACATCTGGAGATCTTCAGGGCTTTAGATGAAAGGCAGTTCTGCACAGTGATTAGCACTTTCACTTGATGAAGCAAAGTGCCAATGAACATTTTTCTGTGACCCCCTATCTTCTGTCTTCTTTGGAGGAAATAGAGTTCTGCTGCTAGAAGCCAACTTGACTCTCTATTATAAAAAGCCTCATAATAATTAAACATTTCAATGCCATATTCCCCAGATCTCTGAGCATTTAATGACTGCTTATCAGGTATAGGTAAGTTGTTACTATTGTATAGAATCACCCTGGAGAGCTGAGTCCAACCTTGACTGTACTGGCTCTTAACAGTGATATTATTGTGAAAGGTGAAGAAAAATCTGTTTGCAATAGAAGATTAATGGTAGGACTGACAATAATGGAGAGCAGCTTAATATATTTTAAAACACAGTTAGATTACATATATGGTATTTTTGTAAGATATTTAAAAGTACATGTCAATTTAAAATATAAGATTTATTGTTTTCTTAGTCTGGAATGAGATATAAACAATTATAATACTTAACAGTAAGTATCTGTACATTTACACCCATTTGTTTTTAAGTTTTACATATATAAACACAGAGTTGAAGCTAATTTATGTTTATATATAAAGTTAACTCAAAATCACATGCATATATGTACACACATACATATATAAAACAGGAGTTGGGTAAAGTGAATGCTTTGGTGGGTCCTACCAAAACCATGCCACTGCACAAAACAAACATTTAAAAGAGTTAGTAAGAGGAATTTAGAGACAAAAACTTAAGTAACCATGATACTGGGCAAGGAATATATCAGTAAAGGTGGCGAATTGTTTACCTAACTTGTCCTTAGTCAAGATGGTAATATTTGGTCACCTGACCCTACCCTTAGTTAAGATGGTGGTGAGGTCATCTGATTTGACCTTAGTCAAAATGGTGGTGGTCACAGGTTGTATGGAGAAACCACATTTTCAGAGCTGCTGTGGTAATTTTAAACAGATACAAATAACAAGAGAGACATAGAGGCTGCTTAGAATATACATTTAAAACAGAATTATATCTGTGTGGTCAAACCATTCACATATTCTTTCATACATGAAGTAGACAGGAAAATTGCTTAGTGCTGCCAGCCACTAGGGGCCAGCTGCCATGATGTCATGCCTCCAGCCACAGTGGGGAATGAGGGCTGGGAATAGAACAGCATTCTCGGGTCTGGCCAGTTTTGCTGGTTACTGCAGGACCTGCAGCTGTAAAGGTAGCAAAGACAGAATAGGAGTAAGAAAAGAAATAAGAGTGAGAAAAGGAGCATTTACAGGTGGTTAAGGAAGGGGCTGCCCAATGAAAGGAAAAGTGGATGGGCTTGAGATGCTGGTGGGACACAGGCAGTGTGGAGTATGACTGGGTAGAAACTTTTCCATTACCTTTTTGCTGATAGAAATTAAAAAGCTTCCACTTTAGGTTGTTGTTTAAGGGGTACATAGGCCATTTGTTAGTGCAAAGGCAGGTAGGGTTAACAATCTATAAGTAAGACAGAGGTTTCAGGGTATGTAAAAGACATACCAGGGAGGAGGTTAGACAGATAGATAATGTTATCATTTATAGGCGGGTCACCAGAAGCCTCAGTGCATCTCTTGTCAGGTGGCCTGAGGCCTCTAGGGGTGACAGACAGGTAGATGTGCCATGCAGAGGGAGCTGCTGTATAGAGTTTATTTAGTGGGTTATGTAGCGGGAAGGGAAAGAGAAAAGGGGGAAGGGGAGGAAGGGAAAAGAGAGAGGCAGAAGCTGTATCTTCAGAGAAAGGGAGTGGGGAGAGGGGAAATCCCCTTGCCTTGGTGGAAGGGGGAGGTTGGGAGTGGGCAGGACTTATCTCTTAAAGGGACAGGGTGCCTACATGAAAGACCAGGCTAGCATATTATAAATTAATTTTTAATGAAATGTCAGTCACTAAAAAAAGCTAATATATTATATAATTAAGTCATTAATGTGGCTACCACTATTATAGTAATAAAATATAATTCAAAAGCATACTCAAGCCTTGCCTAATGGATAGTTAGTCCATTATAATTATAGTGTCCAATTGCTTAGAAAAATAAACACTGTGAATTCATGAATAAATGTTTGGGGCTTGTAAGAGTCCCTGTTTATGATCTCTGGAATGCAGACCAGCAGCACAGATGTACTTATATTCTAACTTCACCTAATACTGACAAGGGTTCAGGTGGCCAGAGGTTGGAATTCCATTTATTTACTTTTGCTTTAGAAAGTAAGTAAATCTCAAAAGTAAAACATCCCAATCCATATTTCTTGGCTGACATGAAACATGAACAAATCTCAGATACACTGTGTGTGAAGTCAAACTTTAACCCTTACACATAAGTTTTGGTTACAGTTGTATAACTTTTTAGGCTAAAGAAAATAGTACATAAGACATTAAAAGATTCATGGGAAGCTTTTAAAGGTACAGTGAGACCATCTTGATTATAGTAGCAGCTGTGTGATTAAATGTGCTCATCAGAACTCCTAGAAAAATGCACCATGAAATATGAATTTTGATCACTGTAAAGTATGCTTTAATACACATGACTAAAAAAACATTCTTTATGCTCCATAGAACAAATTGTGATTATTATGTGACATAAAAGTCACATTGAAACACAAGACTTGAAAATTATTTCTTGAGGAAGGAAAATGATAAAACCTTTGAATCAACTTCTTTTGATAGACAGGCTTTTAATCTGCATGCCCAGAATGAAAAAGGCAATTGCATGCTTCAAAAAGACCATTTTCACTGAGTATCTTGGTTCACACTGTTCACTGTGGAGGCCTGAAAATGTGAGCCTATTTCCACCTGGGCCAAACGTCAGAGAGCTGGAACTTTCCTCTATCTCCTTCAGGGTTATTATGTTTCTACCTCAAACAAAGGTCCCACCTAGATTTAGACTAGAGATTTCTGTTCTCTCAAGGTTATTGTCAACAGGTGTGGATAATTGTCAGACCTTGTACTTTAGGAATAGAGAAGTAGATCTGTTCCTACCTTAAACAAAAGTCTAAGGATCCAAGGAAGTTCTAGTTCTCTTACAGAGATGACTTTGGATTCTACCCAGGGAGTGGTTTGCCTACAGTTTTGGTCTAGGGTGTGAGCATGATTTGCTTTATTCTAGCAACAGAATGTTTAACTATGGATGTAGCCCATGACCTTCAATTGGTACATTCATTTCCTTGTACCATGTTAATGTGTTTTTATCTTACTCCTACCTTTTGGGGTCAGGGGTATTTTTAGCAGCTGGAAATTAAATGTGGGTGAATTTCAGTACTCAGTGAAATTCTCTCATGAAACTATGCTATATGTTTCTCCATTTTATTATTTTCTTTTGTGTCTTTATATTCTTTACTAATATTTTTCTAAATCCCCACACCTCAACCCTGGCAGAGGTATTTTTGTAGAGTTGGTCCCCAACAGTCCAATGATGTTATCCCAGTCTTACTTTTTCTTATTGGTCATCAAAATTATATATAAAGAGTGATTTGTCTTGTTAGGTACCAGATTTAACAGGTGATTGTTACTAGTCTGTAAGAGACTTTCTCTAAAGAACTAAAATAACCCCCTGGGGTGGAGAGACTCACATTCAAGTCTCAGGATAACACAACCCCCAAGAACTCATGAGAGACCATCCTTGCTGCAAATCACATGAGGTTTATTGACAGGAACCAGCACACTGGAGCTGAAAACTCACTTCCCACACAGGGGTAGAGGAGTTTGACCCCAGTAGCTGGGAGAAGGGGTATTTAAGGGAAGAAACCATAACCCAAAGGGGTAGGGAGGGCATCATTGGAAAATTCTGAAAATAGCAGTGATAATCACAAGGGGGTAACTCCCTGTTTCTTAAGATTGTTCTCAAGATTATAATCTAACTTTACGGTCAGTTGGTTCCTGGAACAGAGTCACTGAACAGGCTAATCTAGATTTTTGGCTCTATTCTTCCTGCTAGATTTTTGGTCCTACTCTTCCTGGTCCTCCATCTCCCCACTTCTTCTAGTACCTAGTTCTAATCATAGAACTAGATTTCAGTATCTTCTTGACCTTGTAAAGTGCTATATAGTGGCATAACATCAAAATCTGAAGAGCACTTATTCTTTCTCTAATGAAGGTAATTAGTTTATTTAATATACATAGACCTATAATCAGTAACAGAAGCAAAATTAGGAATGGTCCCATAAGGGAAGATATCAGAGTAGTCATCCAAAGGGATCTACTACACCAGCTCTCAAATCATCCCTGATGTACTTCTCTGTCTCTTTGTCTTTTGTCTATCCTTTCTCTAAGCTTACTCATGGAGTCTTTAATTACTCCTGAATGGTCCACATAGAAACAACATTCTTCTCTTAGAGAAGTGCATAATCCTCTGTCTTTTAAGAATAACAAATCTAATCCCCTCCTATTCTGTAAGAGCACTTCTGAGAAGGAAGTCAATGACTCTTTGATTTTGGAAATAGATTGTTCCAGAGTCCTCAAATCTTCATCCATGGCTATTCTTAATTCATTAAAGTATAGAGGGGCCTGTATTAGGGCAGCACTACCTGTTTCAACACTGGCAGCTACCCCAAGGCCCAGGATTACTGCTAGGGTCAGAGAAATATGTTCTCATCGAAAGCAAGTTGGGTGCTTGTCAAACTCATCTTCAAGCAAGTTAGCTGGGTGATAAAAGACCCTAGGTACCAGTTGTACTGTAAGACTTTAAGACAATTCTGAAGCCATTTCTGATAACTCTGAATCCTCTCAGCCTCCATGCCACAGTGCTTCCCCTCCTCCCCTGGGAACCAAGGACCTAATAGCTACACATGCACGTACTCAGTTCCTGAACAATTACCTATACATGTATGTTTTGATTTGGTCCCCTGGGAAATGGGGTCAAAATGACCTCTTACCTCATCTGATCTGGCAACAGCTCTCCAGCCAATTATTGGTAATAGTCCTTTTGAATAAGTCAAAGAACAACCCCCCCTTACTTCTGTGGCCTTCTCCTTTAAAAGTAGTCTGTGTCAGCTATTGGAGGTCTCTCGGCTTCCCAAATGCTGAGGGACCCTGTCATGATAGAATTACCATGTACCAAAGCAATACCAAAAAGTAGATGTACACACTCAAAATTCTGCATTTCCATGTCTGATGTCAAAGTGCTTTTCAGATCTCCACCTCTGTACAGTGATCTTGCTTGCAAGACACTTCTTTCTCTTGAGCTGGTTCTAATTCCTGCTAGGAGCTATTTTAGCAAGTATCCCATGACTTTAGTATCTCTAGTGTCTTGGGGTCTCCAAGGCAATCCAGGAATCAATTTTACACTTTCAAGCAATGGTCTCATTAGGCCTCCATGCAGGGATATTTCTGCATAAACCTGGTCTTTGTGGCTTTCCTTAGTTGAAGCAGAAGATTCCATAACTCCTTCCTTCTATCCTTGGCTTTAAAGCTGGAACCACATGAATGTATCTGCCAAGTTCTACTGCCTACTAGGGCTGGAACATGCCCCCCCTTATTCAATTACATCTCTACCAGATTTTAGCTTTTTATGGTTAGCTTCATGCCTAAGCTCGGCTATCCTGGAAATTGTTTTGCAGACCAGACTGGTCCGGAACTCAGAGATTTGTCTGCTTTGGCCTTTCAAGGGCTGGAATTAAAGAAGTGTGCCACCACCACAGGGCTCACATCACAATTTTCATTGGACATTGTCTCAGTTCAGGTTACTTTTGCTGTGATGAAATATCATAATAAAAAGCAAGTTGGGGAGGAAAGGGTTTATTTCACTTACAGTTCCATATAGCAGTTTATCATTGCATGCAGTGAAGGCAGAAAAACATGCAAAACTGGAACCTGGAGGTGGAATTGTGGTGAGCCAATAAGTGTTGTACAATAAGTAAACAGTTGACAGATCAATTAGACCAATTCATGGGAGTATGGACACTCCATGTGGGGAATCCTATTTCAGAGCTTCAGGAACATTAGTTTTTTTGGATATGTCACTAATATTTCTGTAGAAAACTAGTGGAATCATGATGTTTCTTCCTTCTGTAATGTCCTAGCAGTTTATAAACCTGACTTTTCCTGTAAGGGCAATGAGATACCTTCCCTGCACTGTGAAGCCCTGTTGTGAAAGCATTCACTCAGTCAAACTTTTGTTTTCATAGTCAAATATACATAATACAATTATCTTTATTGACAGGACTCATTGATAAGAAAGGAGACTCAAGCAGGAGGAGTCTATCAGCAGACCATTTGCTCTAAACAAATATACTACTAATATTTTGTATTTACCCTTCACCTTGTTTTCAATTAACATAAGATGAAATTAACTATTTATGCCTCTACCTCTAGAGATACAAGAAAAAGACTTGAGTCACCAAATCAGCCTTAGAGAAATCAATTTTCACTTGGGTACTGGAAGGCACCCTGCTGGAGTTGAAAGCAAAATCTCCAAAGAGACTTCTTTTTAACTCAGCCAGCTAGACACTGATGTAAATCAGGAAACTTGCCTCCCACCCAGACCAGTGGGTTGCTATGACTACCAAAGCTGTGTTCCCAGCTGCCAGGGAAAGAAGCAGAAATGCTTAGAGAGCACAACAGCGCTGCTGCATTTTTCTGCAATTAATCATAAACTTCTAGTTACACTTAAGAAGTGTAGCTAGTGCACAAATGTATCTTCTTAAAATTCTGTAATGATTTATAGTCCCATTCTTTTTTATAAGTCATTTTTATTAAGATTTTTAAAAATACAATCTTTTCTCAATTTTCCCAATCCCTGCCCTTCTCTCTCTTCCCTCCTCCCTCCCCCATCCACTCCTCAGAAAAGGTAAGGCTTCTTATGGGGAGTCAACAAAATCTGACACTTCATTTTTAGGCAAGACAAAGACACTCCCTCTATATCTAGGCTGAGCAAGTATCCCTCCAAAGAGAATGTGTCCAAGATGCCAGTTCAACCATAAGGAATAAATCCTGGTCCCACTGCCAGTGGCCCTACAGACTGTCCACAGTCTGTACAACTCTACAACTGCATCCCACATTCAGTGGGCCTAGTTTTTTCCAGTACACCCCCTTTTTCACCAGTTTAGAGTCAGTGAGCTCTCACTAGCTCAGGTCAGCTAATTCTGTGGGTATCACCATCATAGTCTTGATCCCTTTGCTCATATTATCACTCCTCTCTGTTTTGGACGGATCTCTGGTTGCTCTGCCCAGTGCTTGCCTGTAGATCTCTGTTTCTGCTCCCATCAGTTGTTGGATGAAGGTTCTGTGATGGCAGTTAAGATAGTTATCAATATGATAGCAAAGGAGGGCCAGTTTAGGCATTTTCCCCACTGTTGCTTAGTCTATGCTGGGGTCATCCTTGTGGATTCCTGGGAATTTCTCTAGTGCCATGTTTCTAGCTAGTCCTTTGATGCCTCCCTCAATCAAAATATCTCTTTTATTCTTCTCCCTCTCAGTCTTTCTCCCTTCTTGAGCATCCCATTTCCTTATGTTATCCTCCTACGTCTGCTTCTCCCCTCCCCATCCCCTTCCACACTCCCTTCTCCTCTCATACTCTCAATTTTTCAGGAGCATACATGTTGGTTTTGATTAGCTGCCTATACAATGAAATGTCTCTTTATACTTAGCTCATTCACAGTCAAAAAAATTCAAAGAAAACATAACAATATACGTAACCCAGACTCTCTGTGTATTTTCCATTCTTATGTGGCTTATTATTTTTCTTTACTCTATTATCTTTTCTACACACTTACTGATTATTTTGTTATTTTTACTCCTTTAATTTATGACTATCTATACTCTTATATTACGTTTACTGTTTCTTTACTCTTTTTCTTCTCTTTCCCAAACCTATGTACATTTTTAAAACACACTGTGTCTCTGTCTGAATGTCTAAATCTGTCTTTATTGAATATCTGTAATTATTTTTTCTTCAGAAGTGCTTTTTTTAAAAAAAATCCTAAACGGGCATGACTAAAACAAACTCTATGGTCCTGCCTGCTTGGTCCTCCCAGTACATGATGGCAGAGGAATGTTCATTGCTTCTTAGATCCATGCATATTACCCCAGCTCTAGGGTCATAGTGGGTCTATGTCACCATTAAGCAATTTGTAACACTCTGCTTACAAACCCCATTTAAATGTTCTGTAGCCAGACCTCCTGAAAGAGTCAGAGCCATGTGTACTGGCGAATCAGTAAGCTGACATTTTAAAGGAAGCCATGCAGTTTTTACTGTACTTCTTTTAAAGGAGCTGCAGTGTCCCTGCTCAGTGCCAGCAAACAGAACCCATCTGAAAAAAATGCAGCTATTAAGAAACTATGCTAAACTCTGTGTGGTTTTTTTGTGTGTAGAATTCTCTTTCAAGCTTTCTCAGCTTTTTATGTGGAAATAGTTGGCCTTATTTGCACCAATTTGTTTGTAGATGCTGCTCATTTGTTCCCAGCCACCAAGACCCAAAATAATCACAGAAACTGTCTTAATTAAAACACTGCTTGGCCTATTAGCTTATGCATATTTTTAGCTAGTTCTTACATCTTAATTTAACCTATCTCTATTAATCTGTTCATTACCACAAGGTTTTGGCCTAACAGAAAGTTTCCAGCATCTGTTTCCTCCAGGAATTACATGGCATCTCTCTAACTCTATCTCTTTCCTCCCAACATTCAGTTTAATTTTCTCACCTAGCTCTATTCTACCCTATCAAGAAAAAGCTGCCAAAGCAGCTTCTTTATTCATTAACCAATAAAAAAAGCAACACATACAGAAGAGAATACCACATCAGTAGAGGATTGTTTTGGCTATTTTGGATTTTTTTTTGTTTTTCCATATGAACTTGAGTATTGTTCTTTCAAGATCTGTGAATAGTTGTGTTGGGATTTTTGTGGAGACTGCATTGAATCTGTAGATTCCTTTTGGTGGGATTATCATTTTTACTATGTTGACCTATAAAAGAGCATGACAGATCTTTCCATTTTCTGATATCTTCTGCAATTTCTTTCTTCAAAGACGTAAATCTCTTCCTGTACACTAACTTCTTTGGTTAGTGTTACTACAAGATACTTTATGTTATTTATGGCTATTGTAAATAGTGATGTTTCTCTGATTTCTTTCTCAGCCCCTTTATCATTTGTATATAGGAGGGCTACTAATTTTTTTCTTTTTTGAGTTGACCTTGTATTCTGTCACATCACTGAAGGTGAAGGTGTTTATCATCTGTAGAAGTTCTCTTGTAGAATTTTTGGAGTAACTTATGTTTACTACCATATCATCTGCAAATAGCAAAAGGTTGACTTCTTCCTTTCCAATTTGTATCTCTTTGATCTCTTTTTGTTGTTTTATTGCTCTAGTTAGAACATAAAGTACTATGCTAAATAGATATGGAGAGAGTGGACACCCTTGTCTTGTTCCTGATTTTAGTGGAATCATTTTGAGATTCTCTCCATTTAATTTGATGTTGGCTTTTGACTTGCTGTATATTGCTTTTATTACGTTTAGATATGTTCCCTGTATCCATGATCTGTCCAAGACATTTATCATAAAAGAGTGTTTAGTTTTGTCAAATGCTTTTTCATCAACTAATAAGATGATCATCTGCTTTTTTTCTTTAAGCTTATGGTGGATTACATTAAATTCCATTCTTAATTTTTCTTCCTGATATCTGGCCAGGAGCTTCATAGCCATGACCCCTCTGAGAGGCAAAGTGCCTCCTTGCCACGTTCAACTGGTTTTTGTAATTCTGTGAAATGCATGCTTGTTAACTATCCATATAAAAACTAGGAACCATATGGGATTGGTAGAACAGTGAGAGAAAAACAAGAAACATCCAGAGAGCATTAGAGAGGACATAAAAAGAGTAAAGAACATGTAGAGGTCACATGCTTGAGTTAATTTATTTTGTTTTTACTATGATCCTGTTAATCAGATTTTTAACTGATATAGCAATCCTTCTGAACCCTGAGAGGTTCATAAATCTCAATATAGAAGCTGATGTAGAGACCACGGAGAGGTGCTGCTTACTGGCTTGGTTATAGTTTTAAAGATTTAGACCATTATTATTATGGCATGGACTGTAGTCGAATGCAGGCAGTTTCTGGGGAAGTAGCTGAGAGCTACATCCTGATGTATAGACAGACAGACAAGCAGAGAGAGAGAGAGAGAGAGAGAGAGAGAGAGAGAGAGAGAGAGAGAGAGAGAGAGAGGGAGGGAGGGAGGGAGGGAGAGAGGGAGACGGAGACAGAGACAGAGACAGAGAGGAGAGAGAAGGGGGATGCAAGAAAAAAAGATAAGCAGTGCCAACTATTAAGAATTAACTTTTAAGTTATGTAGTTTATAGGATAATAGAAGAAAGCCTGGTTTATCCCCTATAAGAGACAGAGTGGTATAAGATATAGAATGTAGTGGTTCATCCTTGGCTGATGAGTTGATTGTGAAAGTTTAGATTTAATTAGAGGTAAACACTTGCCATTAGAAGTAAGTCTTTCGAGTTGCTGAGGAACTCCATCTGGACGGAACCTTCATCTGGCGATGGATGGAGATAGAGACAGAGACCCACACTGGAGTACTGGACTGAGCTCACAAAGTCCCAAATGAGGAACAGAAGGAGGGAGAAGATGAGCAAGGAAGTCAGGACCAAGAGGGGTGCACCCACCCACGGAGACAGTGGGCTGATCTATTGGGAGCTCACCAAGGCCAGCTGGACTGAGACTGAAAAAGCAGGGGATAAAACCGGACTCTCTGAATATGGCGGACAATGAGGGCTGCTGAGAAGCCAAGGACAATGGCACTGGGTTTTGATCCTACTTCATGTTCTGGCTGTGTGGGAGCCTAGCCAGTTTGGATGTTCACGGGGGAGGACTTTGGACTTTCCACAGGGCAGGGAACCCTGACTGCTCTTCAGACTTGAGAGGGAGGGGGAAAGGAGTGGGGGGAGAGGGAGAGGAGTGGGGGGACGGGGAGAGGAGTGGGGGGGAGGAGTGGGAGGCTGGGAGGAGGCAGAAATTGCTTTTTTTCTCAATAAAACAAAAAGAAAGTTAAAAAAAAAGAGAAGCATTCTTTCTTTCACTTTGCATGCATAATACTGTAATGGCCAATGCTACCAACTGGGCACACTGTTCCACCTGTAGGTGTGCCTAGTTAGAAAACTTCCTTTGTTGCTTGCTACACTGTTTATTCTTCTAATATCATGGCTACAAATCAAGTAGGTAATGATTACCAGTGGGGAAGTTGGAGGATAAAAAGGGAAGGAGAAAAAGAGCAAACTGTCAATTATTATTAGTAGTAGAAATTTAAGGAAACAAATATGATTATAAAACTGTTCATGCACACTATTGAAACTGTACAAATGAAAATGGATCAGGCTCTTTTTACCCACTTGTTTGAAACTTTGATCAGACTTTTATTCATTTGGCTTACCCCCATATCCACAGCAGGTCATTGGATCCCGTAAGAGCAAGGCTCTCAATAATTCTTATTAAAACCACCACTGACACATTTTGTTTATCATCATCTCCCTTATGTCAAGTATGGTAATCAATACTTCAATGAGCAGGCAGTTGTTGAGATCTCCTTCCTCCATTTTGTAATAGACACATGTTGTTTGTGCTGTCTGGAGACCTCACTCAGTCCTAAAGCCTTACTCTTTGGTTTTCTTGGAGAATTCCTGATTTAGTTCTTGGACATGGACATCAGGTGCCTCACTCTGTATTCTACCTCTTTGGGCCAAAAACAAATATGGCAATAGACATATAATCAAAACAGTAAAAGTATTTATTGCAGCATGTTTTAGAAGACATGATCTATTTTTGAGAGTTACCAAGCAGGTTCAAAATTTCTGGAGAGTACTTTGGAGACCAATGTCCCAATAAAGAAAAAGTCAGAGCCTGGAGTTGGGGACTACATTCTGCCTTATTCAGAAAACATAATCCTACTGATCTTAGGCTACATTTAAAAGATGAAACACGCCAGTATTTTAAACATAGTTTTATAATTCTGTGTTTTCATAAAAACGACTACTGATGTAGGCAAGCTTCATGTGAAAATAATCTAAAAAGTACAAAACTTTGATTTATAAAATTTAGCAATTGAGTAAAAACTGAAAAAAAGATATTATATCAAGTTAGCATTATTCTTCACTCAGTGTTATTTAGGGGTTTGTGACAGACACCAAATGATTAGTTCAGAGCATAGTTTCCTACTGTTTTGGTTAAATTAAATATTTATAAAAACTACAATTTTTGGTACTCTTGGTCAGGTCTTTACTTAAATTGCTATATCTAGATACTAATGACCTCAGATATTTTTGTTCTATTGAAGGAGAAAGATTTCTAAAATTTAGTGCTGGGTAAAACATATTTAACAATTTATAAAGAATATTCTTCATTTGGCATAGGAGACATCTTCCTGAATAGAACACTAGTAACTCAGACAGAAGATTGACAATTAATAAATCGGACCTTCTGAAACTTAAAATCTTCTGTAAGACAAAAAACATTATCAATGGGAAAAAACTGCAGCCTACAAAATGGGAAAAGATCTTTACCAACCCCACCTCCAACAGAGGGCTGATCTCCAAAATATATAGAGAACTCAAGAAACTACACATCATAAAATGAAAAATTGAAAGTGGGATACAGCATTTCAGCAGAAGAATTTCAAATGACAGAGAAAACTTAAATAAATTTTTACCATCCTTAGCCATCAGAGAAATGCAAATAAAAACAACCCCCAAATCCCATCTTACACCTGTCAGAATGGCTAAGATCAAAACCACAGTGATACAAATGACAGCTTAGGCCAAAGAGGATGCGGAGCAATAGGAACACTCCATTGCTGGTGGGATTACAAATTTGTACGACCACTTTAGAAAATGATGGAAGTTTCTCAGAAAATTGAGAATCAATCTAAGTGAAGAACCAGTTATATCTACCACTGGGCATATACCCAAAAGATGCTCCATCATAACCCAAGGACACTTGCTAAACTATGTTCATATTAGCTTTCCTCATAATAGCCAGAACCTGGAAACAACCTAGATGCCCCTCAACCAAAGAATGGATAAAGAAAATATGGTGCATTTATACAATAGAATATTACTCAGCTGTTAAAAACAACGACAACATGAAATTTGAAGGCAAATGGATGGATCTAGAAAACAAAATCATTTCAGTAAGTAACTCAGACTAAGAAAGACAGAAATGATATGTACTCGCTCATAAGTAAATATTAGCTGCACACTACAATCCACAGACCATGAGAGGCTAGGTAACAAGGATTGGGGGTTGGTGAGGATGGGAAGTTGAAGGATCAGGTTAGGGTGTGGATGGAGGGGGAGGATAGTGAAAGAGATGACTAAAGATTGGAAAAGGTATTTTGTAGTCAGGTAGAAACCTGATACAAGGTAAACTCCCAATGAATCTACAAGAATGACCCTAACTAAGACTCCTAACAATTGTGGATATATAGCCTGGTCTGGCCTTCTCATGTGATCATACTGGTTAATATCCCAATTATCATCAGTAAGACTTCAACCATTTTATGATGGAAAGAGATGCAGAGACCAAAGGTAAATATTAGCTCAAGGTCAGTAAATTTTGCTGAAATGAGGGAAGGATTATAGAAGCCAGAGGAATGAAGGACATCACAGGGGAAACAGACAGAAAAAACTAACCTGACTCATAGTAACTCACAGTGTCTGAACCAACAACCAGGGAACCTGCATGTGACCTAGTCTCTACATATATGTCACTTTTATGTAGCTTGATCTACTTGTGGAACTCCTAACAGTGAGCATAGATATTGTTACTAATGCCTTGGCTGGCCCTTGGGAACCTATTCATCATACTGGATAGCCTTGACCAGACTTAATAAAAGAGGTGGCAATGTGGGATTTCCACACTGTATGCTGTGAATATTATTTGTTAATAAAGTAACTGCTTTGGGCCTATAGAAGAACTATAAGCGAATTTAGTTAGGTGGGGAAAACTAAATGGAATGCTGGCAGAAAGAAGGTAGAGTCAGGAGAAGCCATGGAGCTGTTACCAGAGACTGACATGCTTAAACATTACTGGTAGGCCAAGACCTCGTGGTGATGAACGAATTAATGGAGATAGGTTAAATTAAGATGTAAAAGTTAGCCATTAGGAAGCTAGAACTAATGGGCCAAGCAGTGATTTAAATAATAAAGTTTCTCTGTAATTATTTTGGGTTTGAACTGCCAAGCAGTTGGAAAAGAACAAGCAGCCTTCTCCAACAGGGAGATGCTTAGTCTTACAGTAGCTTGATATGCCATGCTTTGATGATACTTATGGGAGATGTGACCTTTTATGAACAGAAACATAGTGGGGAGTGGATTATAAAATCTTCCTGTAAAACTTTACATCTGAGTGCATGGACTTTGCTTATGTCTAGTCTACACAATTTGTATTAAGCTTTAGGAACATTTATACACAGTTTAATTTTTAGTTCCAAAAATGCTTTAGACAAATTTTCTTACTACAGGTACATATCAATTCTTAAACTATTTCATTGCAAGCCACTTATTGCCCATATGAGATGAATATGACCTTAGTGGTAATGGTTGTTAAGAAAAAATTAAAAATTCTGCAGGATCCCTGGTGGCAGTAGGCAGCAGAAATGCTGTAGGTCCCCAAGCAGTAGTAGCGGGCCATGTGGCCACAGGCAGCGGGCCCTGAGAGCAGTCAGTTCCAGGCAGAGATGGCTGCTGTTTCCCGAGTGGTGGCTGGTCCCAGGCAGGGAGATACGTGGTGGGCAGACAACAGACAGAGACATACATGAATAGGCATGCTATGCCAAATAACGTTGAACATTTATTAGATGGGTTATTGAGGAGAAGGAAAAAGGGGAGAAGAGGAGAGAGAGAGAGAGAGAGAGAGAGAGAGAGAGAGAGAGAGAGAGAAATGAGACAGAGAAGAGAGAGGCAGAAGTGGGGGAAGGGGAGAAGTAGGGAGAGAGGCAAAAGAGTAGCTGCTTCTCCTAAAGGAAGATGGAAAAAAGAGAGAGCTTAGGCTGGGAGCTGAAAATCAACCTGCCTCAGCGGATGGGGGAGGGAGTGAGTGTGGCTTGTCTCTTAAAGAGACCAAACAATCATTACAATGGTGATCTTTATACAAAGGTCAATTCTTATTTCTTTTTACACACAGTTATTACAGAAAATAAAACAACTATTTTTGCTCTTAGACCTTAAGAAAATAGATGAATGGCATAGTTGCTTTCTGATTTTCTTTGTTCCACTTGTTTTCAAACAAGTACGTTGCAGAACATTATGTTTCTAATTACTTTTAAAAGTAATATAGTAAATCAACATACATCCATATTTCTTTCCTGGGTAATGTTTCATTCACTCAGACTCTTCATCTGAGACAATACATTCACTAAAAGTTGCTCAATAAATTTGGAGGAAGAAAACATTGCTTATTTTATAACTGGCTTGAATGAAAATAGGCATTTAAAAATAATTTATTATCATGTTGTTGTAGTGATGATATCCTAATGACATATCACTAAATTAATAATTGTGTAATAGTTACATTCCAGCAGGAAAAATAGACAGGTTTTGTATGAATTTTAAATTTTTGATTTTTTTTATTTAATAGTTCTAATATCAGAGACAAAAAGCAATCCAAGAGCCCCATCACTGCTATAACAGATCCTAGGAATGCATAACCAGAATGGGGAGTGAAATGATAAAATTGACAAATCTGAACAATTTCCAGTAAGATTTACAGATGGTCATCTTCAAAAATACCACAATGGGACTGATGACACCAAAGAACCCAATACTCTAATCTAATCTAATTTAGGTAAATTGCTGTGTAAATAAAATGTTATGTCTAGAGGCATTAAGATGATGTCGTTAACAGAAGATGTTCAGTTTTCTTTAATTAACTTTGAAGGTATAATGCATGCAGTTACTTTAGGATTGTTTATAATATAAATTGCCGCATTTCATGAAATACAGTGCTGTCTCTAAATTCATGAATGATAATACTGTAGCACTCCAGCATAGATAACTGTGCAAATTAATGAAGCATATCTGGGCATGAATCCAGTAATAATTTTGGGTGAATGCTTATTTGAGAATAAAATATGTATAGAGAAGTAGGTGGCTATAAGCAACTGATACAGGTTAAACAGAACATTCTTGCTTATTTCTACTCACTTCTAATTTACATCAGCTACGTATACTTGAGAGAATAGGAAGACATCAAGGGGCAAGCTAATGTTGATAGAAGTCATTTTTCAAGTAATAGACTTCTTTTTGAATTACTCAAGCTTTCTAGAGAGTCTTTGTTAATTAATCCTCCACATTTAATAGTGATATTTTAGATGCTTACCTCATACGTCTTAGCAGACCACAGCACAGTGTTTGCATTTAAAATTCTATGAAATTATGTGTACTGGTTACACTTCTGTTTCTGTGATAAAATACCATGATCAAGGCAATTCAAAGAAGAAAAAGCTTATGCAGGCTTATAGTAAGTTCCAAAGTGATAAGACTCCATCATTGTGAGGAGTCATTGGTGCAAGTGGCAGGACAAATAGCAAGAATAAGAAGTAGAGAAGTCACATCTCAACTTCAAGCAGGAAGCTTGTAAGAGAGAAGGGACTGGAAGAAAGGTGAGCTTATATACTCTGAATGACAGCATCAAGTGGTAAACACTTTTTTCAGACTTAAGAGGCTGCATCTCTTAAATCTCCCCTAAAAGAAGCAACAACCAAGTGTTCAATGCATGAGTCTATGGGGACATTTTTTATGTAAACCACTGTACTATTCATGTGAATATCTTTATTTTGTGATAGGAATGGTAGTAAGAAATTGGGCAATGTTAAGTAACTTTTTATGATATTCCTTATTTCCTGGCTTGAAATCCTGACTGGATGTCAATGTTTTCCATGAGATCATACAAATATAAAAGAATAGGTTGATTATTAGAATCTTTGTGTTCCATTTGCCAATCAGAAATAGAAACAAATGGAAGTTCTGTAAGTGGCTGATAGCGACAACTACAGAAAGGAAGTTTGGTGTACAGAAGTCAGCTAGATGGACTGGCATGTGATCTTTAAACATTGACTTAAAATTAACCTCTTTATTCATAGCCACAATATGCTCAAATCATTACAAAGACACAAATCTTTCCCTGATGTATTATAATTATTCCTGGGACTCCTTTGGAATCATGTGAGCAGAAGTGTTTTGCTTGTTGTAAAGATCTGTGTACTTATGAGGTATGGATGTTGTAGTGGAAAGTTCCCTGAGGGCTTATACTTTTCATAAACCTCTTCCAGCTGCTGACTCAATCCCCAAACATCCATCCTGTGGCTCGCTTGCCTTTTTGTTCTAATTACATATGAGAGGAAGCCTCCATTAGGAATTAACGAGCTTTTCTACTTTAATTTACCATCTGCTTCACCCTTTCTCCCTCTTTAACAAATGAAGGTGTGTGTCTAAGCCTCGAGACCTTATGTTTGTAGTAGACAGGCAGATGGGAGTGATTTAGATGAGAAGGATTCTTTTATATGATACTAAGGTCATATCCAGACTTGGTGTTGCTGGTTTTAGAAACCAGATGGTAAGTGGAAATCCCCTGTTTGGAGTCCCTTCTTTGGACCCCATTGGTGTTCATTCTTTCAAGGATGCAGTTATTAATTAATTGTGTCTATTATGTGACAGTGTCAGTGTTCTCTGTTAGGGAAATAAAATAAAAAAAATCAGAAAAGTGCTCTTTTCCTTGAACTGCTCACAGTCTTTCAGAAATTCAAGAAGTCCAATAATTAAAATGGCTTGATGTGCCATGTAGTGATATATTTGGCCTGCTCTTAAATGTAAAGAATATTTGAACAGTAGAGATACTCTCAGAACTTGGGGTTTTTAAACATAGGATTATGTTCTGTGAGGGATTAATTTCTACTATCAAAACAAATTATTTGCAGACCAGTGTTGGTCTGACATATCCAATTCTATATCTTTCTTTTCTGTATAAGCTGTGCACAGGTGAAAATTTACCAAAAACACAGATGTAGTATTAGAGGTTTTCTGATTATCTCTCATCCATTTGTCTGTCTATCATCTATCTACTTATTTTTATCATCTATATATGGAAAGAGAGAGAGAGAGAGAGAGAGAGAGAGAGAGAGAGAGAGAGAGGAAAGAGAGAGAGAGAGAGAAAGAAAGAGACCAAGAGAGAATAATATACTAATCTCTTCAGTAGTATCTATTTTTAGTGACTACATGCTCTTTGCTTGTCATGTGGTAGTGGTCCTGAAAATCAGGATAAACAAAAACAAAAGGACAGCTACACGGCTAATCCACAACCATGAATGACATGACATCTCTACTTCAGCCTCGTCCTTCCCCCTTACCTCATATTACAATCTTACCCCTTTGGGTGGTACTTCAGCCTCTTTCTCCCCCCTTACCTCATATTACAATCTTACCTCTTTGGGTGGTATGCTACATATTTTCAAGACAAACAAAAGAAATACAAAAATTTCATACTCACTATAGTTGGAACTCTGTTTTTATTTCTTTCTCTGCTTGTTAAACAGAACCTCTGTTGATTCTGTACTAGCACAATTAAAAGTTGTTTTTCTAAAACAGCCTCAGTGTCCCAACTTTTTGTTTAGAATCCACAAGAGTGGATCTATAGAATCCATAGAAGAAGATGAATTTTGCACATGATAACTAAGTACAAATGTGTGAGTACAAGTCTTATGCAAAGTATTACTAAGGAATAGTGTATACTATTACCTGAGCCAAGAAGTGCTTTGTCCAAAGGGAACAAATAACAAGTAATATATTGCTTAATTTTATTCTTGGAACCCAGGAAAAAAAAGCATCTTATAAAATAGTCCCCTTGAAAATTGTAGGAGCTATTTGGTGGAGCAGTAGACAGGACCAAAACACTGTTTAGCAAGTACACAGGCAGAGAACAAATATTCCAATTTCATGTTCCCCTTTCCTCTTTGTGAGGACTTCTGTGTATGGTTCATTATTCAGATCATTGTCCATTGATCAATGGTTTTGGTAAATAAGTGTCAAGCAGAGTTTTCTTAGTCTTTTCCTACTGGTGTAATAAAATATCCATTATCTCTTTTATAAAGAAAAATAATATCTGGCTCATGAGTTTGGTAACTGAAAAATCCCTGAATCTTGCAGAGACATTGTAGTAAGGTTACCCTTGCCTGTATTTCATCTTTTTGAAACTGTAGAAAAGAAAAGAACAATGTGCAGATGGAGGCACATTGTGAGATGAGAATCAGGAGATTTGGAAGGAGAAATTTGTTTAGTATTTTCAAAGAAACCATTTCTCATGGAAACTGGTTTGCTAGTAATCCAATCCTCTTCTGAATGTTAGCATTAATCCAGTCATGAGTATTACTAGGTGTTAAGTACCTCCTAGTATACTGCACTTATTAAGGTATCTGTCACCTCAGTCCTTCTGTACTAGGGGACTAAGGTTCTAGTCAATGTGAGTAAACAAACTATTCAAAACTTTAGTACAAAAGATTACCACCAATGAAAATCAGGCAACTCAGTTGAATGAGGTTACAGATTCATACCCTGAAGAAAGCCATGATATACACACAAGTGTATTTAGCATGTAAGGGTATGCATTTGTTTTTTATGAGTGTATGTATTCTATGTTCACATGTATATACATGTATATACATTTACACCTTTTCTGGAAAAAGTAGGTTTTTAGTCCTGGGGATAAAACCTAAGACCATGCAGTTGCTACATAAGTCGTCTAACTCTGAGCTACACCATAAGTCACAGCAAGCAAGTTTTGTATAACTGTTGTGTTTTTTTGTATATAAGAGGACATGATTGAAGAGATATTGGAACCAAATACTTTGATAAAATTTTTGTGGTTTACCAAAGGTTTAGCTCTTTGTCATGCCTCTTAAACTTTTAATCTCTCTTGATTATGGAAAGTGAAAAACAGTGTAATAAGTTTCAGCTGTCCACATCTTTCAACACTAGCCAACTCATGACTAAGTAATCTCATTTCTTTTTTTCCTCTATCCAAATTGCTCTTTCTTTTTGTTTCAAAATATATTCCTCAAACCATATTTTTATATACTAGGTTTATATTGGGCAATGGATATGCAGAATTAAATGTTAAAACATGTTGTTCTCAATCACAAAGTATGTATATTTGATAGTCTTCCCAGTTAATCATAAATTATTTTAATGAAGATGTTATTAGGAACATAAGAAAATTATTCTGTATAACTTGAAAACCATTGTTTGTGTGAACTGGAATAACATAATGCTTGCAAGATGTGTTACAAAGTCAGGGCAAGTCAAATAATAGTCACACCAAGCAGTCTCTGTCATGTTAATGAACTAACCCCAAGATGGTCGGATATATTGATGAATCAACTATGAGCTGTGAGTCCAGATAGTACAAGTTAACTCACACAGGCATAGAACAAAAACTGAAACTTTGGAGGCTGTCTCAGGAGCACATTGTCAGGCTCTCAAGATATGATATCTTAAGTTTGTGCTAATCACCATCAGCAAAAAGACTTTGGGATTGGTCACTATGTGACTCTGACTTTTATGACCATGAAGTTTTTAGTAACATTGACATGCCCACCTGTCAATGCTAAATATACACTGGTGGAAACTCCCAAGGACCTGAAACTTCAATAATGCCATCCACCCAACTGGCCACAGCCAGAGAAATTCCTGGCAGATATGAGCTTGCCCTGAAGTGCCCTTACTGGAGAAGATTCTCCAGTAGAATCCGAAAGCATTTCCAATCTTCTTGCTGAGATGTCTGTTAACATGATATTATCATAATCTTCTTAATAGCATGGTATTGTAAGGAATGTTTGTGTGAATAAACAGAACATATTCAAAAGCAAACTCTTGTGTGGATATTTTATTTTTATTTTTGTTTGTTTTGTTTTTCGAGACAGGGTTTCTCTGTGGCTTTGGAGCCTGTCCTGGAACTAGCTCTGTAGACCAGGATGGTCTTGAACTCACAGAGATCTGCCTGCCTCTGCCTCCCGAGTGCTGGGATTAAAGGCATGCGCCACCATCGCCTCGCTGTTTGCGTGGATATTTTAATTGTGGAGTGCCTCACAGCTCAACAACTGTTCTTCTCATAGAAGTAATTATGAAATACAAGATGATTAAGTTACATGCCCCTGTGTTAAATGTTTGGTCACTTAGCCTGTGTAATGCCAGGATTGAAAGAACTTTTAGGAGAACTTTAGTATCAGGAACTTAGTTCATTGGAACATTCTCTTGAAGGAGATTTGGGAACTCTCCCTCTTTCTCTCTGTCTCTCTTGTAGGTGGACTTTTCTGTCCAACCATCCAGTTCACAAATGATAACACAGAGACTTACTATTATTTAGGAAAACTCAGGCAGTAGCATAGGTTTGTTTTAAATAGGTCTTAAAACTTAAATTAACCAATTTCTATTAGTCTATGTGTCTCCCCAAGGCTCATTTACCTCATCTTTCTAAGCTGCTTCTTCTGTGTCTGTTTGGTAACTACCCAGACTTTTCTTCTCCCCAGCATTCTCTCTGTCCTGAAAATCCTCCCTAGCTACTGTCCATTATTTTTTTTATTAAACTAATCAGAGTGATATATATTCACACAGTGTAAAGGACTATTTCCCTCTCTTTGCCCTCTGAAGAAAAAATGGAATATAATTTGTTGATCCTGGTTTTATAAGATTTTCCTAACAGCAAATAGGAATCTGCATATAAAAGTTATTTTTTAAAGTGTGAAACAGTATATTATAATACACAGTTGACAATTAAATTGGTTTTAATGGAATCTTCATTTCATTATCCCATACCTTACCAGGCCATGATTGTTATTAGTAACTGTGGAATAAGTATTTTGGGTTTATAGCAGAGCTTTTGAAATGCACTGTCCAACATGATGATTATTTCCTACAGCCATCATGCATTTGAACTATGGGCATAGTATACAATGACATAGTAATGAAAGATGGCAAATGGACTTTTAACAAAAGACAGTAACATTTCACCTTGGAAGAAAGACAGCATCTTCAAGAAGTGATGGGAAAACCTGCACATCCAATGGTTGCATATGTAGAAGAATGCACCTAGCTTATTATTTCATACTCTGTTCGGATATCAACTTCATATACGTGAAAAAATACTTATACAGAGTTTTATGTATAAAAACAGAAGCTAAAGAGAAGATAGGTCATGTGTTACAATATATAAACACTTTCTGTTTTGCTGCTGCGTGACTGATGATCCTAGTTTTACTGTTAGTTTGAAGCCCTTATAGGTCTTAGAGGATACTTGATATTCTATTTTATACAATCTTCCTCAAAGCAATTGTTTCTTCATTAACACAGCAAAGACAAAATCTGATACATACAAAGCCAAAAGTTATCCATTTAGGATAACTGCAGTTTTTATTTACTCAGATTCCATTGATTTGTGTCTTGACATCTTTGTAAGAAACATTCACCTTTCCCATATTGAATAAAGTTCTAGTTTATTTTTAATGGAAAGGAAGCTGGTTAGCTTCTGAGATTACAGTGCCATCACCCGTTTCATTCTAAAGCCAAGGACATAATGTGTCTGGATGTGTTTGTAAAGACAATAACATTGTATTTAAGGATCAGAGTAACATTGCTAGGTCATAGAGTTTGGGAAGTCCGTTTGTTTTCCCCTCTTGTAAGGAGTAGGTGTGAGAGATGTATGTATCTGACTTTTCTAGCCAGTCATCAAAGCTTTTATTATAATACACACAGGCCAGAAAAGAGTTAAGATCTGTGTTTTGTTCTCAAAGAGCAGAATTTTATTAGATGCTCAATTTTGGTTGTAAGTTTTTGTTTAGGTAACAGGCTTAGTGAACAGAACGTTCAGAAATTATGTTTAGTTACTACGAACACCCAGGCATAAACAAAGGATGTTATAGAGTACACTGTTGGCCACTGCTGTGCTTTAGTTCTCTGGCACAGGTGACTGTGTCCCCATGACTGTGCTGGCTGGATCTTTCTGGCTTTAGCTTGGAGAAAAAGTTACCCTACAAAGGATTAATGCCTAGTAGCAAGTGAAAGAATAGTTAACATATGTTGACAACTAGCCAAATACAAAAGTTTCCTTAGCTGTGGATGGAAGGGCTTTTGGTCATTCCCACTATTAAACCCCTTAAATGAGAAATAGACCACTACCATAGTTTGAAGCTAAATTTGCATCAAACTTAAATAAATATTGTCTAAATGGATTGACTCTGGCCAAGTCCATACCCAGCTTCCCGGGAAATGGCCCAGTATCAAGCATGGCAAAGGCTTAAAAGGAAAACACATAACTCATTGCATTCTCATTAGGTCCAACCAGGGACAACTATATGTCCTGAAGTATTTTCTGCCTATGCACCTCCTACCCACATGTGATCAGGCACATATGGTGAAGCTGAGTAACTTGTTTAGGGGAGTTAAAATATGTGGCTTGTTATTTCCCATAAACAACAGCTTCCATCATTTCAGGAACTATCTGTTCTTGAGCAAGAGCCTTGCAGTTCAGAGACATTTTGCTTTATGGATCCCTTAGGCATCAAAATTAAAACTGAAAATGTAATTTTAGCTCTTACATTTCCCCCCTTGAGTGGCATCCTGAGTCAAATCCTTGATTCTGTGATGAGTACCTGTTTTTATACAGATTTAATAAACATCTGCTTAATGGTACCCAGACAGGAATTATCATTTAGTTAAGGCAAAAACGATATAAGAGTCAACAGCAATTAGCAGAAGCAAAAGGGTATAAGTTCCTGTGATAGCTGACATCAGAGTAACTATCTAGAAGTAAACTGGAAATAAGAATGGAGACCAGGTATTTGCTTCATCTCAGGTACCCCCTGGTTTTTCAATGATTTTTTAAGTACAGCCAGATTATTTCTAGTGATTCCTGAGTGTTTTATATAATAACAACAATTTTCTCTTAAAGGTATATAATTGCCTCTCTGTTTTACATAGAACAAGTTGAGTGCCCTATCATACTATAGAAGTTTTTTTTTTTTTACCTACTAAATCTATCTGTTGATAAGTCTGGCTATATTTGGTATTAACAGGTGCTACTCTTTGTATTCAATATGCACTATAGGTAGCTATTTTATTGCCTATGTCAGGGAGTTTCCTTTTGATATAACATTCCATAATGGGGTCCAGAAGAGTCTAGCTTTTAAGAAACCCTTCTCAGGGTTCAGTTAAACACAACACAATAAGCAAAGGCAGCTAAAATGTAGAATTTAAGAAATTTAATTACAACAAGATCCTTCTATCCATGTTTCTTTATTTTTCTTTCTTATTATCTATCCCCCATTGTTTCTCCTTGTTCCACCCATTAAAATGTTCCCAGTTATAAATATCCTTATAACCAGCAATTTCCTAGCTCTAGAAGGTTCCAAGGCTGGAAATTTTTTTCCTCATACATATCAAATAAGAGTTCACACACACACACACACACACACACACGAGAGAGAGAGAGAGAGAGAGAGAGAGAGAGAGAGAGAGAGAGAGAGAGAGAGAGAGAGAGAAGGCTGTCAGCTCAGAGTTGGAAGTGACTAATGCCTGGATGGTAAACCCTTTAGTGGAAAAAGTTAAGAAAGGAATTAAAGCATCAGGGAATTATAGAGGGAAATTTTTGTGCACTAAGCTAAAATTTCATTTGGTTAAACAGCTATAAAAGTTTATTTTCAATAAAATTATAAATAGGACATGGATTGTTTAAATCAGTGTGTCACTTCTTTTCTCCCAGCATCCATAGAGAATACCAGGTAGCCATGCAACCTAAATAAACGGTCAGGGGGACTCTAAAGGCTCCTGACCGGACTAGCACATTTACTAGACACTGCAGTTTCTATGGCCTAGGTCTGGAGTTTTGCTCTAGGCAGTAGACACAAATAGCAGACCCAGACCTCTAAATTATCAGACCCAGGCTATCCTGTTAGTCATTCTGATCGTGGATGCTGAGGGTCTATGAGTCCAGATTTCTTGTGTGGTCCTTGAGAGCTAAACACAAGTAGTAAATTTCCTGAACAAAAACAGTCAATAAACTGAGGTGAAGACTAGTGTAAGGAGTTAAGAATCTTTTGATGAGATAAAACAAGAGCAGTACCTTGGGCAAGTATGTCCCTGGATATCTGTGAATATCTTAAATGGAATGCTCTTGCTGTTACCATAAACACTGACCAAATGCCTGCTGATAAAGGCAATTGCAGGAAGGTGGATTCCTGTGCTTACCTAAGAGAGAGGAACTAAGGACTGACAGTGGGCAACTGCTTTCACACATAGCCCAAAGGCATAGAAAATAGTTCAGAACTGTGGGAATTTATTCCCAAAGATGTAACAGAAGAGGAGTTATCTAAAGCAAAAAATCTACAGCAGAAAACAGTCACTCTACACACAAAGAAGTAGCGCCAAAAAACCTTGCCTTTTCCAGGGCCTCTGGCTTGGATAAGTCACTTGTGAAAAGATGGCTGAGCAATTTCTGCAAAATGTTGTTGCTTATAGCAATTCCAGTCCCTTTGGGGATCAGGTGTGATGGTCTTTATTATCTAACTATTTTCTGTTGAAACTAGAATATTGTTGTCAGGACCCAGGAAGTCTACAACATTAGTCCAAGGCAGAGAGAAAATGAAGACAAAACATCATTCATCAGAAACATCTGGTTCACTGACCCAGTGGAAGAGACAGGAAGAATTCACATAGGCTGGGCTGGTTCACATCAGCTTTCAGCAAGTCCAGGGCTTCCAATTCTTTGGAGCATGTTGTAGTCAGCAGCTGATACTTGGATGTTTCTATTAACCAAATGGAAATCTGTTGAGACAGATATAGATTAGGGACAGAAGTTAAAATGTGATTTAAAGGAAAATCTTACATTTGGAACTTTCAGGCCCATTAATCCTAGTAGCTGAAGAAGGAAAAGAGTGCCCCAAGACCAGGAGACAGATCCCATTTTTAGGAACAGACAGATAGGGAAAATTAGGCAGTGCTTGTCTTTAGTCCCTTTGACCTGTGAGAAGTGGATTCAAGTCTTATTATTCTATAGATTTTCTGAAGCTCACAATTTTTTTTTTACTTTACAAAAAGACATAAAAGATTTTGATATACTAATATTGTAAATCTGTAATGAAATCTACAACATAGAAGTAGGTAACAGGTGTCTGTAAAACAAATGGCCTGGTATAAATTAAAATGGCGGAGGCGAATCCATACACAGATGTTCATCTTAGGTTCCTGTGGTCTACGTGCTGCTGGAGGCAGAGCTACTAGATAGCATCAGACTTTGGTTGCCAGACCCAGAAGCTTTGAGGCCCTTTCTTGTGGAGGAGAAACATGGGAAAGACCAAGCTTACTTTTTCATATGAAAGTAAATATTGTTCTTTCAAGATTTGTGAAGAATTGTGTGGGATTTTTATGGGGATTATCTTGAATCTAGATTGCTTTTTATAGGATTGCCATTTTTATTATGTTGATCCTAACTATCCAAAAACATAGAGGATTTTTCTTTCTGATATCTTCTTCAGTTTCTTTCTTCATTTTGACTTAAATTTCTTGTCAAGCATGTCTTTAATTCTTTGTTTACTACTATCCCAAGATATTTTATATTATTTGTGGCTATTGTGAAGGATAATATTTCTCTAATTTTTCTCAGTTTCTTTATCATTTGTATATAGTATGGCTACTGGTTTTTTTGAGTTGATCTTGTATCATATCACATTACTGAAGGTATTTATCAACTTTAGGTGTCTGCTAGTAGAATTTCTGGGGTCACTTATGTATACTATCATAACACCTGCAAAAAGCAAAAGTTTGACTTCTCCCTTTTTAATTTATATCCTCTTGATCTCTTTTTTTGTCTTATTTCACTAGCTAAAACTTCAAGAACTATGTTGAAGAGATATGGAGAGAGTAGACAGCCTTGTCTTGTTTCTGATTTTAGTGGAATCACTTTGAATTTCTCTCCATTTAATTTGCTGTTGATTGTAGCCTTGATGATTATTCCTTTTATTATGTTTAGATACATTTCTTGTATCCATAATCTCTTCAAGATCTTTACCATAAAGGCATGTTGGATTTTGTGGAATGAGATGATCATAAAGTTTTTTTCTCTTTCAGGTTATTTATATGGTAGATTACATTGTTAGATTTTTATATGTTGAACCATCCCTGCATCTCTGGGATTAAGCTGACTTGATTATTGTGGATGATTTTTTCCTTTGATGTAGAGAAAGCAGGAAGCAGCCTTGAATGTAAGTGCACAGAAGAATATTTCCTAAATATACTAACAGTAGCAAGACACTGAGAGCAACAATAAATAAATGGGAGCTCCAGAAACTAAGAAGATTCTGTAAAGCAAAGGGCACAGCAAATGAGATAAAAAAAAAAAGAAGCCTACAAAAATAAGAAAAGACCTTTACCAACCCCACATCAGACAGAGGACTGACTTCCAAAATATATAAGGAACTCAAGAAATTAGACATTAAAAGACCAAACAATCCAATTAAAAATGGGGTAAAGATCTAAACAGAGAATTTTCAACAAAAGAAACTCAAATGGCCACATCAACATCCTTAGCCATCAGGGAAATGCAAGTCAAAATGATACTGAGATACCATCTTACACTTGTCAGAATGGCTAAGATCAAAAACACAAATGATAGTTTATGTTGGGAAGGATGCAGAGTAAGAGGAACATTTGTCCATTGGTGGTGGGAAGGCAAACTTGTACAAACTACCATGGTGGTTTCTCAGAAAATTGGGAATCAACCTACCTCAAGATCCAGGAACACTACTCTTCGGCATATACCCAAAGGATCCTCAATCATACCACAAGAACATTTGTTCAACTATATTCATAACAGCATTATTTGTAGTAGCCAGAACCTGGAAACAACCTAGATGCCTCTCAATCAAAGAATGGATAATGAAAATGTGTTATGTTTATACAATGGAGTACTACATAGTGGTAAAAAACATGACATCTTGAAATTTGCATGAAAATGGATGAAATTAGAAAAAAAATACATCCTGAGTGAGATAACCCAGACCCAGAAAGATGAGCATGGTATGTCTTCATTTATAATTGGATACTAGTTGTATACAAAGAATAATGAACCTATAATCCACAACCTTATAGAAGATAAGTAACAATATAAGAGAAACATATATGTCCCTCTGGGAAGGGGACACAGACAAGCTCGCCTTATAAAAATGGGAGCATGTTGGTGGGGAGAGAAGGGAAGATAGAAGGGGAGCGGTAGTAGAACTTGAGGGAATTGGATAGTCAAGATGAGGAAAGAGAGAGACAGAAAACAAGAAAAGAGATATCTTGATTGACAGAACTCTTATGGGGCTAACAAGTAACCTGGCACTAGGGAAATCCCCAAAAATCTATAAGGATGATCCCAGCTAAGATCCTAAGATATAGTGGAGAGGTTGCCCAAACTGGTGTGGCCCTGTAGTCAGATTGATAACTATTTCAAATTTCACCACAGGACCTTAATCTAGCATCTGATGGAAGCAGAGGCACAGATCCACAGCAAAGCACTGGGCTGAGCTCCCAATGTCTAGTCGAAGATTAGGAGGAATGAGACTATGAGCAATGACGTCAAGACCATGATGGTTGAAACATTTTACTTGAGCTAATAGAACTTACTAACCCTGACCACAGAACCTTCATCCAGCAACTGATGGAAAGAGAGGCTGAGACCTGCATTAGAGCACTGGACTGACCTCCCAAAGTCCAGCTGAAGAGTGGGAGGAATTAAAATATGTGCAAAGAGCTAATGGGAGCTCACCAACTACAGCCAGATTGAAACAATACAAGCATAGGTCTAAACTAGTCCCTCTGAATGTGGTTGACAGTTGCATAACTGGTGAAGACTGAGGGGCCACAGGCAGTGGCACCAGGATTTATCTCTACTGCTTGTACTGACTTTTTTGGAACCTATTCTCTTTGGATGTATATCTTGCTCAGCCTAGCTGTGTTGGGGGGGAGGGCTTGGACCTTCTCCAAAGCAATGTGCCTTACCTCTCTGAGGAGTCGATGAGGGTGGGGTAGGGGCTAGATGGAAGAGATGGGAGGAGGGGAGGTAGTAGGAACTGAGATTGGTATGTAAAATGAAAAAAGACATTTTCTTTTGGATCCGAACCACTGCTGGGAATATACCCAAGAGATGCCCTATCATACTACAAAGGCATTTTTTCAACTATGTTCATAGCAGCATTATTTGTAATAGCTAGAAACTGGAAACAACCCAGATGCCCCTCAATGGAAGAATGGATAAAGAAAGTGTGGAATATATACACATTAGAGTATAGTCAGCGGTAAAAAACAATGACATCTTGAATTTTGCATGCAAATGGATGGAAATAGAAAACACTATCCTGACTGGGGTAACCCAGACCCAAAAAGATGAATATGGTATGTACTCACTCATTTGTGGATTCTAGCCATAAATAAAGGACATTGAGCCTATAATTCATGATCCTAAAGAAGCTAAATAGAAAGGTGAACCCAAAGAAAAACATGTAGCTATCCTCCTGGATATTGGAAGTAGACAAGATGGCCAGGCAAAAATTAAGAGCTTGGGGGTGGGGGTGGGGTAGAGGTAAGGGGAGATGAGGAGAGAGAAGTGAGAAGGGAGAGAGCTTGGGGGAATGGGACGGTTGGGATGGAGGAAGGGTGGATATGGGAGCAGGGAAGTATATATCTTAATTAAGGGAGCCATTTTAGGGTTGGCAAGAGACTTGACTCTAGAGGGGTTTCCAGGTGTCCAAGGAGATGTCCCCACCTTGTTCCTTGAGCAGCTGAGGAGAGGACACCTGAACTGGCCCTATACTATAGCCACACTGATGAATATCTTGCATATCACCATAGAACCTTCATCTAGTGATGGAATGGAGATAGAGACAGAGACCCACATTGGAGCACTGTGCTGAGCTCCCAAGGACCAAATGAGGAACAGAAGGAGAGAGAACAGAAGGACGCGAGGGGTGCGTCCACCCACTGAGATGGTGGGGTTGATCTAGTGGGAACTCACCAAGGCCAGCTCGACTGGGACTGATGGAGCATGTGATCAAACCAGACTCTCTGAACGTGGCTGACAAGGAGGGCTGACTGAAAAGCCAAGGACAATGGCACTGGGTTTTGATTCTACTGCACGTACTGGCTGTGTGGGAACCTAGTCTGTTTGAATGGTCACCTTCCTAGACCTGGATGGAGGGGGAAGGACCTTGGATTTCCCACAGGGCAGGGAACCCTGACTCCTCTTTGGACTGGAGAGTGAGGGGGAGGGGGAACTAGGGAGGGGGAAAGGAAATGGGAGGAGGGGAGGAGGTGAAAAATTGTAATAGTAATAATATGCAAAAAAGACATTTTTAAAAATATTAATTGATTAATCAAAAAACTTAAGAATGGTCTATTTCTAGAAAAAAAACTAATTTCTGAATTGAAGCTCCTTTAGACCCTGTAAGAATGTTTTTTAACTCCCAAAACACTGAAACTTATAAGCTGAGAAGCTACTGTAAGTCCTTTGCCAGACTGTGAAGGTCATTGCCTTTCTGCATCACAAGACAGAAATATCTCAGTTACTGGTGTTTAGTATTTAGTTCTCATAGCCTTAAGTTTTAGCCTTTAATTTATTTTTAAGTTTGATGTGGGAGTATCATATATCAATTTGTTGATTTCATTGGTTAAGCAATAAAGAAACTGCTTGGCCCTGATAGGTTAAAACATAGGGGGAGGAGTAAACAGAACAGAATGCTGGGAGGAAGAGGAAGTGAGCTCAGAGACGCCATGCTCCCCTCTCCCGGGCAGACACAGGCGATTCAGCTCCGACCCAGGATGGATGTAGGCTAGAATCTTCCCGGTAAGCGCACCTTGGGGTGCTACACACATGATTGGAAATGGGCTAGTTCAGGTGTGAGAGTTAGCCGAGAAGAGGCTAGATATAATGGGCCAAGCAGTGTTTAAAAGAATACAATTTGTGTGTTGTTATTTCAGGGCATAAGCTAGCCAGGCGACCGGGGTGCTGGGAACGCAGCCCAGCTGCTCATATTACCACATAAGTCAAACATTATATTAAGTAATATAAAACATTTTATTAACTTAAAATGCCTCCAAACCTTAAGTTTAAATATTTTAAAAACTATTTCTTTAAAAAGCCTAGTTTTTAAATTATCTATAAAACTCCAAAATTTCCTCTTTAAAAAGTGTAAAATCTCTCAATTGTATATTCTTGCAATATCAAAAATAAAGAATCATTTTTTTTTACTTCAAGAGGGAGAAGACAGGGCATACCCATGTGTTGGGCCTCATGAGACCTGGCCATGAGGTCTAAAGTAGCTTTCTGAGCTTAGCTCAAGTTTGGAAACCTGTCTCTGACTATAACATCTACACAGGAAGTGATTCACCACAACCTGACCCAGGCCTGCTTCTACCCAGCCATCACTAACATGGCAGAATATTATTGGTCCTTGTTCCTTGTACCATCTTGGTCCATCCCAGGCTTCCCACTCCCTATCTCAGCCTATATAAGTTCCTGCCTAGTACAATTAAACAAGACCCTGCTTCAGACTCCTGACTCAGTGTGTGTGTGTGTTTCTCCCAGGTGGCTAGGGGGAGGTCTGAGTCCTCTATATTCACCATCCCGCTCAGCCCCAGGGAAAGTCCAGCAGGTCTGGCTCTGTTCCTACCCTTTCTGTTAAAGAACGTGGCAAATTGGTGCCCTATGTGAAGAAGGGAAGAATCGCTGACCAGCTGATAGGTCTGCAGGTGAGTGTGCCCCCATTAAATATGGGGCCGTACTCTTTTAAACAAAATCCTGCCCTCAGCCAAGTCTGTGAGAAGGCCATCATGCTCCCACCTGAGTCTTTGCCTGTTGGCCTTTGGGAGGCCGGACCTAAAGGACCAGGTGGAACACAAGCTCACGGTGATGTTCCTTGCCGCATTTGGCCTGGCAGAGAATATCATCCTCGTAGTGCCATTGCTCTGCCTCTACTGGATGCTTTGCCCGCGGATCTATGGTGGTGGTCCGAACAGGCAGCAGACCCTGGGAAGAAAAGAACATGGCAACTGCGGCTGAAGCCAGTGGCACTACGGGGTGTGCTGGGCACCAATGACCATGATGGTGAACTCCAACCGCATGAAACCATGCTGCCTGGGGATGCAAAGCACTTGCCCACCTCTTCTCCATTCCCTTCTCTCTCATCTTACTCCTGGCAGGCATGATAACTTGGATAACACGGGCTTCGAGGCCAAGGAGGATGATGACAATGATGATGAGTTGGAGAAGGAGGAGGAAGGAATACGACTGTCCCTCTGGGCTGCCCCTTTTAGACCCCTGTTCTCCCTGGGGCTGAGCCGCGTCTCCCTCCCGATGCCCCTGGCATCCGAAGGCTCAATATGGTGCCTCCTTCACAAGCTCCCAAGTCTTTCAAGACCGAGAAACGAGAGGCTAGCTTGGAACAGGTACCGGAGAAGACTGAGAGTGAGCAGTACAAGAAGAAGATGCTGGAGGACTGGCGAACTCATCTGGTGCTGCTGATCTGAGAGGAAGAGGGAGTACCTGATGCCAAGCTATCAGGCTGGGTGAATGCTGTGATCTTCATCTTCAGCCTGAAGGAAGAGAGCAGCTTCCAGGCTGTGAGCTATCTCCATGGGCAGCAGAGCTCCCTTCGGCAGGGAAGGACAAGGAGGTCTGCTACAGGCTCTGGCTGAGACCCGGGATAGGAGCAATGCTTTCTGGCCTAAAATGGTGGGTAATGCTCAAGCTCAGGCTTTGTGCACAGACATAGAACACTGCAGCTGCTATGAGACCTGTGCAACCTATGGGCACAATATGGACCGGGTCTTCCAGGAGGTGGTCCAAAGGTGGTAACTTTGCACAAACAGCAAAAACACCTGGTTGCCTGCAAGTCCCTGCCCAGTTCACCAAGCCATTCTATTCCTGTAGCCAGGCAGGCTAGTAATGGGGGCCACACTAGTAACTACTCTTTGTCACTTCCATCCTCACCCAATGTTGGACACCAGGAGCTCCGAGCTGAGTTGGCCACTGTGGCTGGGTTAAGTAACCCAGGATCCCTACACCAACCACGGGTCACTGAGCTCAGACAGTCAGGGAGAAACAATAGGGAGTGGGCGAGGCTTTCACATTACTTGGTCTAGTAATGACTTTCTACTCTACCGTCCTGATTTTGCATTAGAAAGAACATCTGGCCCTGGGAACATGCTGATTTCTTGTGGCTTGACTCCTTAGGCTACTTCTGAGAGCCCAAAAGCCTAAACCCTCTGTGCCTGTTGTTGGTTTTGTCAAACATCAGCATGATATCATCCACCTTTCCAAACTGTACTGCTTCACTTCCTCTACTGTGGTGTTCACCAACAGCCCCCCAATCCACACCCGCACACGAAGATTTTCATTTGAGTGACCATCTTAGGCTGTGCTCGAAGGACTCCCCTCCTTTGACCTAGGCCTCCAGCACATCTGACTCTATCTGGAGCTTGGAGCTGCAAGGCAACAGCATCATCGTTGGAGCAACAAAAGAAGAAACCTTTCACACAACACACACAATTCCCATAGTCAATAACGTCTGGCAAATGAAGCAAAGCTTGTCATAGATCCAATCCGATGGCAGGGGCTTCGGGTAGGTGCAATCTTTACATTTGCACTTGCCATAGTCCTCACATGGGTGGAGTAGTGCTGACTGGAGGCATGAGATGCCATTGAAGAGGTGCTTTGCTGTTTTGTGGTGGAAAGAAAACATTCGGTCTTTGTTTTCTCCCAGTCCACAGTCTTGTTTTCTCCTGTGCATTTTGGCAGTAAGACAAATGTCCTATAGTTGGGGTGCAAGGGACTTGAAGGTAGCTTTAGTTCATTGTTGTAAGTATTTCTCTCAGCAAAGGTCATTACTCGGTATATAGCTTGCTCATGTTTGCAAGAGTTCAAGATCCATGACTCTTCTCTTCAAGTCACAGATAGCAGCAAGGAAGTCTCAGGAATCACACATCCTTCATCCCCTTGCAGTTCAGAGGGAACACAGGGTGAGTCAGTTCTCCTTCTTCATAAAAACAAAAGCAAGAGATGTTGGGCTTCAGGAGACATGGGCATGAGGCCCGGTGTAACTTCCTGAGCCTACCTTGAGTTTGTGTAAAGCCTAGTATAACTGTCTGAACCTAGCTTGAGTTTGGAGACCTGTTTCTGGCTATAACTTCCATACAGGAAGTGACTCAGCATAACACAACACAACCTAGGCCCGCCTCTGCCCAGCTACCACTAACGTTGCAGAGTATTATTGGCCCTGTTCCTTGCTCTACCTCAGCCCATTCCAGGCTTCCCACCCCCATCTCAGCCTGCCTAATACAATTAAATGAGAGATCCTGCTTTGACAGACTCCAGACTCAGTGTGTATGTTTCTCCCTGGTGGCAGTGTGTGTGTGTGTGTGTGTGTGTGTGTGTGTGTGTGTGTAGCAGGTGTGGTGGTGGCGTCTGAGTCATCGACACTCACCATCCTGCTGAGCCCCAGGGGAAGTCTGGTAGGTCTAGCTCGACCCCCCCCCCATTTCTGCCAGAGAACCCCTCACCCACAATCTGCCTAACACAAAAGCAAGCTCCATTAATGAGAACAATTCAAAGTTCAGTGTCTAAAAATTATTCATACTCCTTTTGATCTTCTCCAGAGGCTTTAATCGCTTATTTGGCCCCACTCTTGGAAGCATATACACAACCTACTTTCTATATCTCAGCCTGCTCTACTGCACTGTGGCTGTTGCTTCTGGTGACTATTTCATGATGCTGGCATTTCCAAATCTGCCAAGAATCTCTTTAGGAATTCTAACTCATGCCATACATTTGTAAATCTCATCTGTGCCCCATGGCTTTAAAACCATTAGCATCTGTGATGAAACTCTTAAATTATAAAGTTTAGATGCCAGAGCAAGGTACATTTTTGCATATAAAATGATGGAGGTTCACCTTCAATACATTATTAAATAAGCATTGTTTTCAACTCTAATCTTTTATAACATTGTTTTCAGCAAAAGATAGAAATTATCATATACAAATCCTTACTCATACAAAATAACTTAGAGACCTAATGTTTTCTGCTTGGTAGGCCCACTACTTTTAATCAAGATGTCAGTGAAAATTCCAGATATCTATCTTCTCCAACTCAGCAATGATGGCTGCCAGAAACATGTCTGCCTAAGATGGTAAGTCACATGACTTTCATCTTCTCTAATGCTAGGAAAAATAGCTATTATTATTGCCTACATATGATGGCAATTTAAACTGGGATTGTGCTTCATGGATCCTTTAAAATTAGCCATGCATAGATTTTGAACTATTAACTCCCAGTGTTACCAGTTTTAACTTTCCCCCCAGAATTTACAGATTCTTACCATTTCCAAAAAAGTAAACTTTTAAATCTTGAGGTACAGAATGTTCACATAAACCAAGTTTATTTATTCATTTGGTTGTTCTGTTCTCCTGTCCTGTCATTGTTTCAGGCAGCTCAGAGTGACAGAGGATATAGAAGAAACTTTTAAACATGCTCTGATCTAACAAAGGATGAGCAAGAATCCAAATCTAGAGCCAGCTTTCCATTAAGAACAGCATAAAAATTTTTTAATGTTTTCTACACCAAGAGAACATTCACACTTCTGCCAATCTGAATCCAGTGACCATGGAGCTCTGAGATGAGTTTGGGGCCCCAGGGATAAATGCAACCATGGTAACAGTGGCAAGTGGCTACTGTAGGCAGCAAAGACAGTAAAAATAACTAACCCATTTCTGTCTTATCTCTATGCTTACAACAAAACTTATGGACACACCAGAAAACACAGACCAACCTTCTAACCAAACAGAGAGACAGAGTTCTTGTGAGATACAAATAAATTTTCCAACAAGACATCTCAAGGCCCCAGAATTTCAGAGTGAAGGTCCAGCTTTAGAATTTGGGTTGGTGGTCTGAGTTTTGCTGGGGCCTCCAGCAAATGTTAATCCCACCAATAAACAATCAGTAAACATTTTTATATTATGTATCCCTTAGGCATAGTAATTGAACCTTAAAATGTAACTTTAACTGTCACACCTATTCCTCCCTAATACTAAGCCAAAACCTCAAAATTTATGCTTAGCTATATAAATAAAGAAAAACCTATATCTCCAGGAGAACCTTTGAGAACCTGTTTGAAAAGTTTTCAGTTTTAAGTAAGTAGAAATCCTGTTGTTGAAGTGGAATAACCTTTGTTTTTCTTCTGATTTTGTAGAGCAGCTAGACAAACACTGTACTGCCACCACAATTCTGTTTAATCAACCTGTGCAGTGTGGCTGAAAGACCAGGATGGGTTCATTTGGCAAATCATTGTGAATGATTTCTTTAGGGAATAAGGAATTTAATTTAAACACTGCTTGTAAACACAAGCTTTAGTCCTCTTTAATATTTCAGCTGTATCACTAGGAAAGTAGTCATCCTACAGTGGCATGCTAGGGGAGAAAACCAGTACTGTCTTCATTAACCAAACCATCAGTCCACAGACAAAGGGGAGAAAGAAAGAGGGAATGATCGCAATGACAGCCAGTTTGCTATTACTTCTTCCCAACAAGATTTTGTCTCAGAGCTGAGATGCTTCCCTATGCACCCCTTTTACCAGTTATTGCCTCTCATTTTTTGTTATGGTAATGATAGTTTGACCCCAAAGCCGTCAGAGGCACTCTTTACACATGAGTGATGCTTTAGTGGTAAAGTTGTACTTAAAGGTACTGAGGTCTTATTTTATAGATAGCAGTTTTCAGCATTTCTGCAGGGCTTCAGGGATCCAGGATGAGGTAGATTGTTAATGTCCTGTGAGGGAAAACAATAACATATTCCATTAATTCATTTATGTGTGACGCATCCATTAGTGTGTTGACAGTATTTAATGATGTTGTGCTTTAAGCTGACATGTGGTGTATGGCAGGAATTGCAAGGTTCCATAAGGATAGATGACATGAGGAACAGACATTTGAATGGCTTCATTTGTCCACTGTTCAGATGGTGGGTTCACACAAGGGAAAGAGTGGGTCATGGAAAGAAGCCTTTGGTGTTTAGTAGGTCAGTAGCAGCAAAAGAAAAAAAAAACACAACTGCTTGAATCTGTCCCCTTTTTGAAGAACCAGAAGAGCAGGGGAAATAAGCAAGACTAGAGGAAGGTCTTGTGGTGGCACAACTGTGGAAAAGAGCTTTATAAACTTTAGGATGATGAGATTCTTTCTAGGCATGTTTGCAAAAGAAAATTCCACTATCAATCCAGATGGATACTGCATTCTTTCCCTACACAGTTAATGAGGGCTATGTATTCACATACACATATACTGACGAGTAGGACTGTAGGAGCCTTCATCTACCACGTGGTAGCTTAAGGCAGTTTTGTGCAGTATGGGGAGAAGAGCAGAGGAACCAATCTGACATTGACCCCTAGTAGGAGGGAATCTGCAATATATTTAGTAATACAATATGACAACTGCTAGAAAAAGTTTCTGTCGAACAGGGATTAAAGACAAAAATCAGTGTCAGTTGTCTCAGATCAATGCCTGATTCTAAACAAAAACAAACAAGAAAAATAACAGCACAAAATCCAAAATAAAAAACAAAACAGGCTGAGGAGATGGCTCTGTCAGTTCATGTTGCTTGTAAGTCTGAGTACCTGAGTTCAGATTCCTAGCATTCAAATAAAAAGTTAAACATAGGAAAATTATACCTGTACTCTCAGCACTGTGAGGTAGAGATAGGCAGTTCTCTTTAACTCACTGACTACCCACCCTGGCTAAATCCATAAGCTATGGATTCAATGAAAGACTGACTCAAAAAGTAAGGTGGAGTGCACTGAGAAAAAGCACCCCATTTCAACTTCACATACATCTTAATGCAAATTGTACACATAATCACACATAGAATAATATTTTTTTATATAATACCTCTCTATCTCCAAAAGATCTTACAGCGAAGTTAATAATACCCATTTAAATTACTCAAGTATATGTACTTAACTTGATATCCTCCTGTATACCCAGGATATATCAGTTAAACTCACCTTTAAGAGAAACATGTAACCAAACTTACTTGCCTTGAGTTCCCCATGTAATCAGCCTTCACAACTTAAACTAACCCATTGCTTTACTGCTAAATTGTGTACTCTTCCATACCTCTGCCTCCATAATAATATAAAGGTTTATGTTATCATTTGATGAAAATATCTAACCATTTGGAAGGAATCTTAAAACAAATATCCACCATAAGTATTACAAGCAATGTGGAAATAGGATGATGTGGTATGTTTGCAAAACTGAGTGCTTCTGGGTCAGTTAGGGTCAATAAAAAGACTTCTTTCCTTCTAAAACTCTGATCAAGAACCATCATTTCATTTCTCTCTATTTTCATCTTCTATCTCCTTCATTCCTTTCCTATTTCACTGGGTCTTTAATTTGAGATAGTTAATATATAGTATTAGAAGTCCAGAAGGTTTAGTGTTCACACACACACACACACACACACAGAGAGAGAGAGAGAGAGAGAGAGAGAGAGAGAGAGAGAGAGAGAGAGAGAGAGAGAGAGATGTTGCTTTTATCACATGAAAGGTTTTATTGTGTGTATGTGATATGTCCTGATCTGTTGGCATGCCATTTTTCAATGAGAAGGTAAGAATTTTCCTTTTTAGGTGTTATTGGAAACAACTAAGAATATGCTTCTAATTTTCTCAATTCCCCTACTGTTGGATAGCAGTTTCTTTAAATACTCATTATAAGCTCATTAAGATACAGGATGTTATAAGGGGGTAGAAAATTTGACCCTGCAGGAAATTTTCTTAAGCTCAGGAAGTTATCAACTCAAAAGTTTCAGAAATTTATCAGCTATACTCTGACCCTCCTTCTCTATGTATATACAAGCTAGAATAACTGCAGAGATATACTCTCACACAAGTTTAGTTGCCTGGAAAAAAAAAAGCAGAGTCCAGCCAAGTTACCTGAAAGAAACAGAAATCATCTAAGCTACCTGGAAGAAGGACAGATTATCTGTGCTCCTGAAACAGTTTCCACCTTGTTGAGCTGCCTGCAAGTTGTGTACTCCATTCCAAATTTCCAGCTTTTTGCATTCATTCAGGAATGGCTGTTTGGTGACGCAACTCCCTTCAAGCCAATTTTGTCTTTGCAGCTCCTCACTAATATTCCTAGAAGTAACCCCAACAAAACTCATTAGTTCTCCAAGATGTACTTTGATGGTTACACTTTGTTTCCTCTCTAGGGAGACTAGATGTTTGTGTATCCCCAGGAATAATATCATTCAACATATTTGGTGACTGAAGGATACTGATAAGACCAAAGGTGGGTTGTGAGAAGTGATTGCACGGTCTTGGCTATGGGTAACAAAATATGCAACTGAAGCTGATCAATCTGAAGAATGAGCATCTGTGGGGGGGGGGCATTTTTCTATTCGTTATGGGATAATGTACCTTCTTTTTATAACAGCAGTTTTCATGACCCTTACAATGGTTATAACCAGGGCTGAATCCTTTGCTCAAAAAGAAAGTCTGAGTAGAGAATCCATGAAAGAAATCCCAATAAGGCCATCTTTTATTATAGGATATGTTTTCTTATATAGTCTACCTTCTTGGGATATTAGCAGTTGAATGACTTTTATAGTGAGTGATGAGACATGAAAAGAAATCTGAGTTTTATACCTAATAGAAATTCTGGGTGGGAAATCTACAAGGAAAGTTCTGTAAGACTTCCTTTCTTTTGTGTAATGAGGGAGTAGTATGTTCACTTGATAAGTAAGGACTGGTGAGTGAGTAAAGAGACATTATTTTTTAAAAAATATATTATTGTTATTTTTATTTTATCTTTAATTAAAGAGGTAAATATTTTAGACAAAATTTACAGTTCATGAGAGTAACACACATGGTACAAAAGTATCAGCAGGCTGTAACAGAGGTCAGGTGGCCACTGTTATGTGTAATAAAAGTTACATCAAAGAGAATTTGCTTGTATTGGAAAGTATGAGATGGAGGAGCTGTGCTGCTTATTCTTATACTTTGTAGGATACACTGAAAAAAAGAATAAAAGCTATATCTGTTCTAGTGAAATTTTTCTGGGACCCAAGCACTTGGAACTCATGTAAAGAGTCAGATAGAATTAAGAAAAAGCTTATTTTGTCAGATAACTTGTGACTGTCATTGTTGCTAGAAGTTTTGGTGCGTCCCAAGTTAGATCATCTTGGTAAAGTAAAAAAAAAAAAAAATCTTAGGCAGTTATAAACAACCTATCCCACATGAAAATTGGGTCTGTAAAGTGCAGAAAAAGAGAGTAAAAGTCAAACAAAGGAAACCCCCATGTCACTTGGAGGAAAATGTGAAGAAATTTACAATAATATTTTTTATTTGTTGTTACTAGGAGCAAAAATCAGCTAAAATTTTCTTTAGGTGCTGGTGAGACTCTGGAGGACTTTAAGCCCTTGTGAAGAATTCACCACAGGGGCAAAATCCTCCCAAAAACCCTAAGAGGTACTGGTAAGATAAGTGATTTCTAATGCACTCCCCTCTGTTAGGTGGAAACTTCCCCAGTGACTCACTTAACAGGGTGAGCATGCATACCTATAGATGAGGCCCAAGGAGGGGATGAAATGCACAAGTTAAGCTCTATATTGATTTCTTCTGTTAGTGCGTGTCATAAATTTTCCATCCAATGTATCTCTGGCTTATTTGCTGTTCTGATTCATTTTAACTTGGTATTTTCCAACATAAATTAGGGCTAGTGGTTGTGATAAATAAAAAGTTATAATAAAATACCATCAGGGATGATCTATCATACCACTACATCTAATTGAGAAGAAAAATGTTTTGAAGCTTCATGTATATTTTCAAGTTAGTTTGTGAGCCAATATCTTATTAATTCACTAGACTAGTACTCTTGAAGCTCAGTCTTACTGACAATATTTTAATTCTTTCTAATTTCATTCAAAATGTACTTAATATCTAGTCACTAATAATAGTATAATATATACATATAATCCACTCTTAAAATTCTATCCAAAGCAAGAATAACTTTCTGATGTGCAGATTGTCATTTGAGATTGTCAAAGTTGGCATTTTGTTCTCACAGCCTGTGAAGACATCTCTGTCCATAACTTACCTGCAAATCAGCCCTCAGTTTGATTTAGAACAGCATCAAGGGACTTTTCTTCCATCTGGGAAAGAATATCTGAATATTAGTAAGGAAGACAGAGGGATTCACCACAGAGAAGCTGCTAAATGCTGGGACCTTTCCTTTTGAATTATATTTCTCACCCTAAGTGAATAGTTCACATCCACAACTGGTGCCAAATCCTCCCCACTCAGAGCCACAGCAAGCATTCTGCTGCTACAGAAAAGACATCACAAACTTTGCCTGCATCTTATTACTGAAGCAAAAACAAAACAGTTACTTCCCCATTTAGGTTATAGAATCAGTTCAATGGTTTATATTGCCTTAAAATAAACTGTGTAACTGTGCTTATATGCAAAATTATATGTATGTATATATGTAATGTGTGTTTGTGTACGTGTGTCTAAGTGTATGCTTGTGTGAATGTTAATATGTATAAGTATGAATGTACAAGTATTTATATGTGTATGTCAGTGCATATATGTGAATTAGTAGGGTGACAGGATGGGCACTGACATTGGACACTTTCCACTGCAGGACCAGTCACAACCTCTCACAGTCAGCTATCACTGCCTAAGGGCGACATTCTTTCCTGCTGTGTTTGCATTTAGATATGGCCTCCAAAAATAAGTACTCAGGAGCTCTTGGATGAATCTGCTTACGATTCCTCTTAGTATCCAGAGGATACAGCTGCTACAAAATAGAACAAAACAAAACAAACAACAAAAAAACGAACAACCAAAAACCTCCCGTAAACCAGCAATTTTACAGGCTTAATTTGCTGAGTGGCTGAAAAATCCTACCCAGGTGAATTTCCAGGAAGTATTTCTCTTCAAATGTCTCCTTGAAATTCTACAACAATGACATTCTCTATTATGTAGCATTTGGAATATTCTTATCCAGGTTTTATATAATCTTTAGAATTTAAGAATAATAATTTTCAAACTTCATGTTTTATAGATTTTTTAATTCATTTTCCATATTTACAGGGCTATATACATCCTAAAATAGTCATTTCTAGTTGCTTAAAGGTATAATTAAATAATTCCATTAAATGTATTGCCTTCTTCAATATCATAAGGAGATTCCCAATAATTTTTGATGTTGTCTAAAAGTGAACATTTAAAACACACTGCAATTCACTCACAATTATATTTGTAATTTTCTTGAGACTATTTTATTTTATTCTGCTTAGAATAGGTCCAGTTTGGAATGAACAGTGGAATTAAAAGAATAGGTCCTTTTAATTTTCTGTTTAACTATTCACTGACAATTTCTAGACTTCTGATGGACATTTATTTTTTTTTCTGTATCCTTTTATTCTTTCATAGAAATAAACAGATCATGAGATTTTATGATGTTGGTTCACACAATAGTGAAACATTATTACCTTTCCTTTTACTACATCATTAGTTGTTATATATACATATTTTAAGTACCAAGGCGCCTGAAGTTACTTCTTGTCCATGCCTTGAGCAGAAGTTGCTGGTGAAAAAACATAAATTATACTTCTAACATAAGAAGATGATGATATTTGGACCACACAGTCTTTGTTGGTTGAAGATAAATTGTGCTGGTTCTATTCTGAGTCCAGAAACTCTGGTAATATTGGTATATCCCAACAAAGAACTATATTTCTAGCTCTAGGCTTTCATGGCCCTAGGTCTGATCCTTCCAAGAGTTTATTCAGAAATGATCATGTGGCATGGATTTCCTTTAGTGTTCATTCACAATGGAGCATGGTGCATGGATTTTCTTTACCCCACCACATGAGCAAATGTCTTGTCATCAAGTGACTGAAACTTGTGTCATTTTGATTTTTGTTTTGGCAGTTCATAAATATCTGATTTAAATGGCCTCTTAGGTTTGTTACAGTGGGTTTTCTAACCTTTGAAATAAGCCCCAGAATTATGTGGGGTGATGTTGTTGTCTCATTTAAGTTTACTGAATAATATCTATAATTAGAAGTTCACTCTCATTGATTCAAATATATGATTCCTTGTAAAAAGATCACATAATTTTTTTAGTGCGTTTTAAAAAATATTTATTTATTTATTATGTATACAATATTCTGTCTGTGTGTATGGCTGCAGGCCAAAAGAGGGCAGCAAACCCCATTACAAATGGTTGTGAGCCACCATGTGGTTGCTGGGAATTGAACTCAGGACCTTTGGAAGATCAGGCAATGCTCTTAACCTCTGAGCCATTTCTCCAGCCCTCCAAGATCACATAATTTGATACAGCAAAGTATTATATTCTTTATTGACTTAATTAAACCTAGTTAAGGCAATTTATAACAATGAAAAGATTAATAAGGAATCAACAATTTCCCATCTCAAATACCTCTATCTTTATTTAATGATACTGTGCTTCAAAAAACTTTAAAACATAATAAAATATTAGCTAAAGCAGCACTGCCTGACAGACACAAACTGTGTAACAAAGATGCCATTTAAAAATTTTTATTATCCACATTTAGAAATCATATGTAATTATTAATAAATAGAAGTAAATGAGTCGAGCTAATTTTAATCATGAATATACCCAATGTATAATGAAAACAATAGTGACCAATATCAAAAGCCAACATGTTTCCCATTTTTAAATTGGTCTGTGGTGATGGAGAACTTAACTGAGGGCCTTGTGCATGAAGCACAAGTGTTCTACCTCAGCTCTATAGTCCTTACTCCATAAACATTTTAGTGATATAGTTTACATTATTGCTTCATATAATCTTTAATATTTGTGGTCTTTAACACATATAGATCACCTTAGTTTGGACTAGCCAAATTTCAGTTTTTTGATGGTAACATAGTAGTCACCGTGTTGAATAGTGCAGGTCTAAAACTCATATAAATGTGTTGTGTGAGAAAATTCACGATAATATAAGCAAATATAACACAGATTATATATGATCAAGAGAGATTTCTTGATTAGAGAAAGTGACAGTTCATCAAACAATGTGACCATTCAATCTAAACTATTTTTAACATTAACAAATGCTTTTCACTTGAACAGATGTAACTTGCTAAGTGGAAAACTCCCCAACATTAGGGTTGGGGCAGGATTTTGTTTTTGTCTTTTCAGAAGAATAAAAGCATCCAGCTAAGGAATCTGAAGACCACTGAATAAATAAGACATCTGAAGAAAAAGAACAAATCATCCAGAAAAAAAATGTGCCAAGAAAAAGAGTAAATTTGCCTATTGGCATATCATATCTTCAACTGGATAAAATTTCATAAATCTTCCTAAATGTTTGTTTCTGCTGTTCTCTACAGACATATAAAGCAATGGGGCTTTTTGTAGTCTCATTTTAATTAAAACTTAAAGCTATCTTTGAAGTTGAAGTGTGGCTCTCTATTTCTCTAAACTCAAGAATGCTTGTTAAAGGAAAATTCAAAATCTCTCATGTCAGAGGAGCCACCAGATATGGGATAGCAGAGAAATCAAAATTAAGGGACTATTCAGTTGCCACCAATCTCATTTGGTTTTATTTTGACTATTTAAACCTTTTCTTAAAGTATAAATAATATTTCAAAATTTATAATATGAATTTATATATTAAACTTTTTTATCATATTATTAATGATCGTATAGAGTGGAAATTGGCTAATTATAGAAAAAAGGCTCTATCTAGCTTCCTTTACATAATTTCAGGTTTAAATCTTTATTAGGTAACTAAAAAGTAAGTTTTTGTACTCTAGATGTATATAACAAATTATAATCCTTCAATGTCTTTGATCTGCTGCATATGACATTTAAAATGTTTAAGTTTTCTGCAGTGATCCTGACCATGCCTAACAGTGATCTTTGAAGTCTTCAAAAGGAAGATGAGGTCCCACAACCATGATTTTACCCAGATTATGGTGAGGCTAGGAAGCCAAAAAAACACCATCCAAAGATAAGCCTTGGACTACAAACTGCTCAGGACAATTTCTAGACTGTGTTCACAGACTACTCTAGCCAGTACTCGACATAAGTCCTAAATTTTTTCATTACAAAGAGACTGGACAACAAATGATACAAGTAACTCTCGCAGGCCTTGATAATTATCCCAATAATTTCAGAGTCCCCTAAAGATGTCATTGCTCCCAAACAACCCTTAATCCCAAGAGGTGGGATGGGCAGTTGTTGGTCTATCAGTTGGCTATAGATATTTGTCATCATGGGGGGATATCATTACAAGTTCCTATTGATAATGATCAGAAAAAAAAAACTGAACAAAGATTGGATTCAGGGATCTTGCTCTGAAAAGAAAAAAGGGGAGATATATATATCATAGGATAATAGGCTGGATTATTAAATCTACTTTTAAAGCAACTTTTAAAGCAACTACTAGTCTTAAATATTATACATTGACATGAATTTTTATATATTGATACAAATTTGAGGTTATTTTTCTCAGAACATGCTATAATACATTTCTATTCTTTTTCAAGGTATTGTGCCTATACCGCTCATATCACAATAAATTGCAAATTTTTAGTCCTTAAAAGTTATTTTTACAAATTATTTAGGATAATAAAGAAATGAAGGTAAATATGTATTTATTACAATAGAACTGGTAGTCATGTTAGGTATGTTGTTAAGGTCAAACAGAGATATGTTTTAGACAGGTGGTTTTATGATACTTTAAAGATCTACAAAATATGGCATCTAAGATGTTTTAGTAACATAGTTTGGCAACACCAATCTGCTTTATAGAAGATAATATGAATTAAATAAACTACATAAAGGGAATACTTTCTTTATGTCAAAGTTAGCTGCTGGGCATTAAAATGCCCTTCGCTCAACTGCTGACAGTTTTCTGTCCAAATTGGGCAAGCAGGGCACAAAAGAAAGTGACTCCTAGATTTTGCCAAGGCAAGGTAGGACAGTCCTTCAGACTATCCTGCTTCACAGAAATGTCTATAAGATATTCTAGGCCTGTAGACCAAAGATGGATGCCCCAATGTTACAGAGGAACCTTGGGTGACTATCCAGGCATCTAGCTGTTTCTGTCATTTATCACATATTTTAGAAGTAGCTTGCTTGCATTTTCTGTTTACTCCAGTAATATTATTTTCTTCTCAGGTCTCTGATGGAGGTGAAGACTAGATAGTTATAGTTTTGTTGTTAAAATTCAGAAAAGAAACTCACAAAGAAATGTAAAGTGTGTAAGTTTGAGATATATAAAAGGTAGTTTTGGGTGATTAATACAAATAAAGATAAAAGGTGAATTGGGTACAACCCTTTGAACTCACCAAGATAGAGATAATGGAGTATTTTCTCTGAATTTGTAAAATGCAAATGTACTGGGCACTGTTAATGTAATTCTTGACTGTATAAATTGGATATAGTTACTGTACTTATTGTATATATTTTTTCTGTGCTAGTTGCAACCTTCAATTTTTTTTATTCAGACAAAAGGGAAAAATTGTGATATTTTGTTTGTATCCTGACAAATAAAGCTTGTCTGGAGATTAGAGGGAAGAGCTAGCAACTATTTAATGATAGAGTTCTGTCCAGATAGGAGACAGGAAGTGACAACCTGGGGCAGAGAGAGGAAGTGATTAAGTGGGGTATACACTTAATGTATGCTCTTTTGGTCTGAGGTAAGAAATCTCTGGTGGCTGCTGCTCTGTTTTTCTGATCTTTCAGATTTTTACCCTGATATCTGACTCTGGACTTTTATTGATAAAACTGATTATGACCACACTTCATAAATGCATTGTATTGCATAATGGGATGCAGACATCATTTAGATTTTAAGCTTTCTTAGCTAAGGACAGCTAGAGTCTTATCCTTATACCACTACTATCATTCTATTTAGATTTTCTTGCTTTGGGCAATGCTTTGTACTTTTTAATAAAATACATTTCACATGCATTCTTCTAATTTCTGTTTGGAAAAATCTGTAAAATGACTGGGAACTAACCAAAGATTATCTTTAGAGAAGAGACCTGTAAAAGCCCTTGTTGTTTGGATGATAGACTCTGAAATGAGTGACAGCTGCCTTTTGCTAATCAAAAATCTGGTATTCAATGATTCTCAGGTTTTAGCAGTGACCTATATACACTTCAATTTTGAGTCAAACTTAAGTTTGTACTATAATTAGGTCTATCCTACAGGTGCTGTGGCTGATACTTGAGTGGGATAATTATTGTACCCAAGGTTATAGAGCTATGCATCAACATTGCTCCAACCAGAATCCATGCTGATCTTTTCTAGAGCTGTGCCTGTAATAACCATTATGGCCATTCTGTGGTATGGGAAGTCCTTCTGTATATGTGTGGCGTTTATTGGTTAATGAACAAAGCTGCTTTGGCCTACATCAGGACAGAATAAAGTGGGAATTCCAAGCAGATAGAGGAGGAGAGCGTAGGTGGAGTCAAGGGGACATCATGAAGCTGCTGAAAGAGACAGACACCTGGAAACTTAGCTGGCAAACCACAAGCCTCATGGTAAAATATAAAATTATAGAAATGGGTAATTTAAGTTATAATAGCTAGCTAGAAATATGTCTAAGTGTTTAGTCAAGCAGTGCTTCAATTAATCCAGTTTCTATGTGATTATTTTGGGTCTGGGCCGGCAGGAATGAACAAGCAGCCTCCATCTACAATTCTGCCTCTGTGCCATATCTAGGCTTGAGAGATTGAAGATACTTGTTTTCACCAAAACAGGGAACATATGTTTGAAACATTTCATTAAAGTGAGTTTTCCCCTGATGTCAAGTGAATCACTTTTTCTCTCACAGGACCATCTTGTATTGTTTGCTCAAGCTCACTAATAAGATGTAGAATGAGGTAAAAGAACTCCTTTGTTGCTCCTTATTTGAAGACTGTTTACACTAAGCAATAGATTGGTGGTTGCTATGGGAAACTTGTTTTTTTCATTAAAAAGATGTTTAACAACTTCTCTCCTGTTATAGTTCTGGACAGGGACAAGTGGGCTAAAATGGTCAATTATATAGACTTATTATATTGCTCTCCTTTTCTTCATCCTCCATATTTTCTATATATCACATATCAATCATCATTTATCATTTTTCTCTCCATCTATCCATTTCTCCTATCACTACTAGTCAACCATCTGCCCACTTATATAAGATACTCTTCACTTAATTTCTGTGATTTGTACTTTGCCTTATCATTGTCTTTTAAATTTGGATATAGCTGATTTACATAGGTTCCTGAAATTCCAGAGGATATGAATCTGAAATAGTCTCATTTTCAGTGACTACTTCTTTCTTTCTGGGATGTTCGCTTTTAGTAAAACCATATCCATGCAGAGGGCAATTCAAGATTTCAAAATATGGTCTCCTCTTGAGTTCAGTGGCATTCTACAGATCATTGGAGGTGGTCTTGTTTACCCAATTTAGTGTTGGTTGGTATGAACATTTGCATCAGCCTAAGTCCATGTTGGAGGCTGTATTTTTCCCTGCAGTTTATACAGGATGTTTCCGTGTCTGAAGCTACTAAATTAGTTTCAAGGACTGTTCTTCTAATTTCTCTGTGGGCTCCAGTTTCAGTAATTTCATTCCCTGAATCAGGTTCTCCATTGATCCATTGATCTTTACATTACTTGAACATACCTTAAAACACCATTTTACAGACTGGTGCACCTTCAAGGAAGATACAAACATACTCTAAACCCCATATTAGCATGGAGGGTGAGCCAGACCTTATCGTATCATGATATTTTTTCAGAACGCCTTAGATTTTATTCTCCCAGCCTTTGGTAGTTCAAACCCATTTGTGACTGTGAGGTCATTTAATATAGTTTTAAAAATTAATGTAAAAAAAGTCTTGTTAGAGAACTGATAGAGATAGAGAACTCCTCTTTTGATTTTTCTGGTTGTTCCTTGAGACCTCTGTAGGATCATTCTGGAAAATGCCTGCCATGTGAGTTGTAACAGATGCCCAGTGGTGAACTATTTTATATTGGGCACAAATTTTTAAAGTAAAAGAGAATTTACACTAATATTGCTCATCTTGAGGGATTGTGCCTGGTCTACAATGGCAAATTTGGGGAGGCAATTAGCAATAGTTTGTTCTGTATCCTCTGTGAGCAGAGGTATAAACAAAATGAAAATAGGTATAAAAAGAACCATGCATAAGCTGGACTTTGCCGAAAGAAGAGACATATGCTGTCCTGATTGTAGGGGGTAAGTGTGTGTGTGGCTTTAGTTATAGCTTTTAAATTATTCAACAGCCTCCATTTACCTGACTGGTAAAACTTTAACATTTTTCTTTTACTTCCATGACTACTCAAAATCTCATTCAACGTACTAGAATGTAACTCCTCACCCTTAGATTTTGTTTGTCCCATGTTTTGTCCCTTAGAATTTTGATACCCTTTTTCCTTTATCTTTACTTTTTAATTTTTTTTTTGGTTTTTTGAGACAGGGTTTCTCTGTAGCTTTGGTGCCTGTCCCAGAACTAGCTCTTGTAGACCAGGCTGGCCTCGAACTCCCAGAGATCCGCCTGCCTCTGCCTCCCGAGTGCTGGGATTAAAGGTGTGCACCACCACCGCCCAGCATTTTTAGTCTTTTTTACATTAGGATATAAGATTAGGTAATCTTCTCAATATCAATTTAATAGTGTAATATACATTGACTAAGGAATATTCATTTTCTAAAAATCACCTTTTCCATTGAGTCCACAGGCATGTTATATTGTTTTTACTCTCTATTTGACATGAGAGTCATCTTTAGGGACTAAGAGCTCTAGGGGACATTTACTTGTCTCACCAATACAAGGTTCCTGTTCAGGTACTCCTTCCTTTGTTCACCATGGCTTGATCCTAGAAATATGACTGGGGTGATATAAGAAAGAATAAATGGAAGGCACTGAAGAAATAACATACATACATAAAAAATTGGAATAAGATGGACTATGCTCACTCTGATGGAGAGTATCTAGTACTACAAATCATAAACTCAGTACATTTGTTAGATAAAACACAAGGAGGATTTTGAGCTGTCTCTGTAGGAGGTCTGTGTAGAGAAACAATCTCAGGCTGTAAATATCCTAAAGAGAAAGCTACAGTCCTTATTTTCTGTATACTTACCTACATTTGCACATGAACTAGGAGCATGCTTTTCCATTTTCAGGAGTCTGTGACATTTGGTCTGGATCCTTCATATGGTCATGCTCATATCAATAACATGAATAAACTCAGCACCATAGGTGAGAAAGGAGTCAGACATTTTTGGAGTTTGACATTTTTATTATTTAGCCACAGTTTCTCCTCCTACCTGCCTGCTTGTCTAGAAAACCTGCCAAACTCCTGGTCAGTAAAGAAGGCTCTGTCAAATACATAAAAAAAAAAACTATATAGCCCACCTGCATGCTCACAGGAAAAGGGTGATTTTTAGAATATGATTGTTCCTTAGTCTATGTGAATTATTATTCACATTAAATACCATTAAATGGGTATTTAGAATATTGCCTAATCAAATACCCTATAGTAAAATACTGTGCCCTAGTGCAACTGCAGAAGATAAATCCACCTTTTCTGCCTCCTGAGTGCTGGGATTAAAGGTGTGTGTTAACAAAATCTGGTCTGTAAGGCTGACCACCGGGACTGTTTTACTGTCAGATATTCAGCCAGTCTTTATTTATTAAAATACAGTTAAAATGCCACTGCATAGTAGCACCTCATTAAACTACAAAGCTCTTCCAAGCAAAGGAAGGAATCAATTGAGTGAAGAAGAAACCCATGGAGTTGGGAAGAATCTCTTCCAGGTATATATGTGACATATGCTTAGTATTCAAAACATACAACAACCTTAAAAATCAAAGATAAGAGAAAATATACAAGTTATGGATAGGAAGAGTTCTTAAAAGAATGAATAAAAATGGCTCAGAAATATCTCAAAAGTTGTTCATCAATTTTAGCAAATTAAAAGTATCTTGAGATTTTACCACAATCTAATAAGAACAGCTAATAGCAACAAAAATGCTGTCAACAAATGAAGGTGAAGCTGTCAGAAAGGACAACCCCAATTCACTGTTGGTCTCAAGGTGACTTAATGCAACACTCTCTATATCAGTATGGATAATTCTCAAAAAGGGAAAAGTAAATATATTATATGGCTTAAGTATGCTTCTCCTTGGCATAGCCCAAATGACTCTGCATCCTTCTGCCTAGTTGCTTGCATAGAAATAATCACTGTAACTTTTTACACAATAGCGAGGAGATTGAGTCAGCATAAATACCCTTCAACAGATGAATGGATAATAAAAATATGATACATATAGTTAGTAGGCTACTATTCAGTTGTAAAGAAAATAAATGATGAGATCTGTAGGCAAATGGTTGTCACTAGAAAATATTTTAGTGAGAGAAGTAATGCTGCATGTTCTTCTCATCTGTGGATCCTACCTACAAAACTTAACATGTGAGTACACAATTTAGAGCAACACAGAGGATGAAGGTGAGATCCAGGTAGTGAAAAAATGGAGAGGGGTCCTTTGATTAGGGATGAGAGAAGGAAATAAACACAGAAAGAGAAGAAGATTGGTGCCTCTGTGTGTGGTGTGTGTGTGTGTGTGTGTGTGTGTGTGTGTGTGTGCATGTGCATGTGAGCGTCTGAATGAAATTATGCCACTTTGGCTGAAAAATGCTTTCCACAAGAGCAATAGTCTATTAAAAAATCCCCATTCCTAGAAATGATAATCTTCTTTTAAATTATTGGTTTGTATAGAACATGACACTCGCAAAACATAATAGATTATTTCTGCTGCCTTTGGTTTCCTTTCATAGGATGAAGATAAATTTCCTTTGTTGACAACATAGCACACTTTGGAAAGAGGATGAGAGAATACGGAGAAAGAGGAGGCAGAAAGACTGTGAATGGCAAGCTGCTCAGTAAATCTGTTATAAGATATTGCCTCTTAAAAAGAATAGGAAAGCTACACTCAGGAAACCTATCAATATACTTGCCTAAACAGGACCTGAATATTGGCAGACTGACTAATGTGGAAGGGAGAAATCTTATGAAGCCCAAATACAGACAAAGAATGTAGGTAGCAGAGTTAACTAATGACTACTGAGAAGGGAATTAATCTTTCCCAGGCTAATGTGTATTTTTAAAACAATATCTTCAAAGAAAAAGACATCAGGAATTTGACAGGGAGTAGAGGTGCACATGGAAGGCAACTGGAGACAAGAGAGAGAAGGGGGAAATTATATAATTAGGTTATAATTAATATAAAATAGTTTAAAAAATAACAACTGAAATCAAACTGAAGTCGTAATGAAAACCATTTCTATGGCTCACATAATTGCATCAGTAAACTGTATCCAAACTGTAAGGAAGTAGAGACACCAAATGCTTCTTGGAAGTAGGAAAAGGTAAACAAGACCCTTCTGAGCTTAATTTGCACACTAATCCTTGTCATGAACACAAAATTCAGAATAATAAGCAAATTAAGAAATAATATAAAAACAAATCCAAAAAATAGAGATTCAAATACTGGAAGAATGAAAATTCTTTCTGCAAAACATTACTGAGTGCTACCTTTGTTTAAGGAACTGCATATGGCTGTTCTACAAGCATGAAGGTTAGCAAAGCTTCTTATTAATTCTTTGAAAAGCATCCAATTTTCAATTTTACTGAAGTACTCTCTGAATTGTTATTGATAAGAAGTCATTAGTATTAGATACTTTATGATTGGTATAATAAAACACCATGACTCCTGCAAATTATAAAAGAAAATATTTAATTGGGTTTCGAGTTACATGACAACATGATGGCGTGAACACCTGGCAGGTCGCCTCTCAAGTTTCAAGTAGAAAACAGAGAGCACTCACTGGGAGGGGCATGAAAATTTGAAACCTCAAACCTGCCTTCATTGACACAGTACCTCTTGCAAGATCAGACTTCCTAATTCTTCACAAAAAGTTCTACCAGCTGGGGATCATGTATTCAAACATATAAGCCTATGGGGGCATCCTCATTTCCATCACCACAGCATCTGAGCTGAAGAACATATGAGTAGTATATTTTAAGAAGGGTCATTTTCAGAAGGCCATGCAGGTCTCCAGCAATTCCTTACGTATAAATTTCAAAGAAATGCTTAGGAAAAGTAGCTCAAACTCTGCCGGTTTTATCTCAAGATCTCTTGTGTAGGGGTATGGGGAAATTTTTGAACAGACTCTTTAATTGCAGTACTGTTTTGTAATGACCCAGAGTTTTTGGCTATAGGAAACAAACTGAGCTGATATGGTAGCCCATAAGCATGAAACATTATTTTATATATATTCATATATATGTATGCATGTTGGAGTCAGAGACAATATGTGAGCATTTCAGTTTTGAATTAGCTTATCTTAGCTGATATGAAAATTGGAATTTTCCAGGCAACTAATTTCAGTCACTCTCTGAAGATGTCATAGACCTGATGTCTGCACTAGGTGTCACTATAGGAACTTCTCAGTGAGAGGCAGCATCAAGAAGAAAAAGTTCACTTTAATCAGCTGACACTGTCTTATATTTGATGTATTTTCTGTGGAACCAACCATATATTTTTAAAATTATAAGTCACACATTTGCACATTATTAAGTGACTATGTTGTCCAAATAAGAGTTCTGATTTGGGGAATTATGTCTTTTCAGAATAATTAGAAGAAACTCTTTTTGCACTTATTATTCATGGAATATAGGCAGAAATATATGTACAATTTTAGTTTGACAAAATTATGCCTCAAATGAATTGTTTTGATTAATTTATGTACAATTCATCTAAAGACCATTTCCCTTTCCTTCTAGAGAAAAGGAAGGATATTAATGATCCTTCAAGCAAAAATTATTTTTCATTTGAAATTGCAAAAGTACCACTTTAAGAGACTTCTGTATTTGCATTGTAAGCTTTATTTGCATCTATCCCACGCCATGCTAATCAATTCAAAACTTTGATGATTCTCATAGCTGTGGTTTAGCAAAGGAAGAGATTTTTAGTCTAAGCAATAACATTGGTAGTGTAATTGGGAAATGTGTTTGGGTCACCATAAAGGTTATCATTGCATATACTTTTTGCAAAAACTGTGAATGGCCTTCAAAATGACTCAGGAGGTAACAGTGGTTGGTACTAAACTTAAAAATCTGAATTTGATCCCTAACACCCACATAGTGGTGGGAGAGATCATGTCCCATAAGTTGTCCTTTGACCCCATGTGTGTCATTGCATGTCACTGACAGTATACTAAACTAATAATAAAAAACTCAGTGTGGTCCTTCTGAAGGTGAAAAAACACATCTCTAAACACAAAGTAAGCTATCAACCCTCCTTTGAGTGTATATGATTCCTTTTTGCCTAACAGCCTGAAAATCTTTCATTCTATGTCAAGTAACTTTTCAGTTTTTCCTTAAAAAATAGAGCTCATAATTCATTAGGACTCCAAGTGACCATTATTTCATTTTTTGCAAAGCCTGCAATACTTTTAGTGCATAATGTATATTTTATAAGAACTTCATGCTGACTATATAGTAAGTGTCAAATAGAACCGTTATTTTCAGGTAAGTACTGAAAATGTATCTTGGGCTACTGATAGCTGTGGTTTGTTTATTCATCTCCATAAAAAATGTGAGACCTGGGTATCTGCAAACATTTTTTTTTAAGTCAAAAGAGTCTCTTAGAGCTAAAGACAGGTCAAGTGTGATTTAAATCTACAGAGTTAGCAGGAAGGTATAGGTCTCTTTATAGGTTTTAGGCCCAGGAAACCTTACATTTGGGAACTGCTCCTAGCAGCTCCCATGATAATAAGAATTGCAAGAGAAATTACTATAATAATAGTATCAATACTGTTTTAAATTATAATAATCATAGAAAATACTTACAGTATTTATTATTTGTGTGCTTTTCTACTGACTTTCCAGATTTTGGTATTCATAACAAAACACTGGCATGCAGTACAGACCAATATATTCTTTCTTTGCCCAAGTATCATCAAGAACTTGCACTAGCTGAAGAGATCCACATGCCCACATGATGCCACATGGCTCAGGTGGGTGAAAAACACAAGGACCAGCCTGGGTCCTTACAGTCAGGGCTGACTGCAAGTATCCTTAGGCCTTGCAGCACCAGGTGGGTAAGTGCCATTATGATGAAGTATACAGCTGACAAATGGGAGTGAAAGATAAGCAGACTGGTTCATGTGCTATGGTAAAAGGCAGATCTGAAGAAGCAAGCACAGTGAAGAATGGACTGATATAGATGACTTGCTTGCCTTTCAGGTCCAGAGTGATATCTAGACATGGGCTGCTGCCTATGGCCATGTCTGCATCCATGGTCCCACTGCAGCTAGGTTCTGTGTTGATGTCTATGATGCATGTTGCCACCAAAGCTACGGGGATGCTTGGGGTGTCAACACCTGTGTCTACTTTGTTGTCTGATGGTCATACTGTCACCATGTTGATCTGAATGGTTAGTGCTGTTATGAAGGGATATGATGACATTCAAAGACTGAGTTGATGCCAAGAACCATGTTCAGGTCCAGTTTGAGACCCATACCATGAAAAAGAACCTACCCTGGCACTGCCTGGTGGGCCAACACCCAGAGGCCAGACAGCCCAGAGACCTCAATAGAACCAAATAGGACTGGCAAAGAAAAATCAACGCAGTAATTTTTGATGGTATTCTGCAATACTCATAGATTGGTGCCTAACCCAATTGTGTTTAAAGTGGCTTCACAAGCAATTGGTGGACACAGATGCAGAGACCCACAGCCAAATATTAGGGGGATCTTGGGGAATCTTGGGGAAGAGGAGGGACAAAGGATTATTAGAGCCAGAGGGACCAAAAAACTGCAAAAAGAAACCCTACAACCCACTGAATCAAGTAACCTGGTTTTATAAAAGTTCAAAGAGAGTTAACCACCAACCAGAGAGCTTGTATGGGATGGAACTAGACCTTCTGCAAATATATTACAGCTGTGAGCATGATTTTATTGCAAAACTTTTTAAAGAGAAAACTTTTAAAAGATCCACATGTGGGCATGTGGATCTCTTCATCTAGTGCAAGTTCTTGATGATACCTGGGCAAAGAAAGAATATATTGGTCTGTACTGCATGCCAGTGTGTTGTAGGAGCTGTGGGCCTCTTCCCACAGCCCGGCTCCTGCCGTCCCAGCCTCTACCACCGGCTAGCTTTACCCGAAATAACTACACACAAACTGTATTCTTTTAAACACTGCTTGGCCCATTAACTCTAGCCCTTACAGGCTAATTCTCATATCCCAATCAACCCATCTCTAATAATCTGTGTAGCATCAGTCTTACCGGGAAAGATTCAGCATGTCTGACCTGGCAGCTTGCTTCATGGCATCTGGCTCTGAGAGGAGCTGCATGATTTCTGACCTCACTTCCTCTTCCTCCCAGCATTTTCTTCTGTTTACTCCACCCACCTATGTTCTTACCTATCAGGGCCAAGGCAGTTTATTTAACCAATGACCTTCCTCCATCATTTCCCCTTTTTCTGTTTAAACAAAAAGGAAGGAAGGCTTTAACTTTAACATGGCAAAATTACATATAACAAAACAGTTACCAATTGAGAATTACAATATTTATATCTATTTTATCTTTATCATAACTGAGGAAAACTATAACTATATATTTTTCAACTCCATCAAAGACCTAAGTAAATGAGAAGTAAGCAACTTACAAAACTCTAGAAATCACAGAGACATCTTGCTGCCTGGACAGTCACCCAAAGTTCCTCTGTACCATTGGGGCATCCATGTTCGGCCTACAGGCCCATAGTTTACAGCAGACATTTCAATGAAGCAGGAAATTTCAAAGGCAGTTCAGTCACTATCTTCTGTGTCTTGCACAATGTCTTGCAGACTCTTTCATGAATCAGGAACCCCAAAAGATCATCTTACCTTTAGGCAAGTTCAACAGTCCTCTCTCAGTGGGTTCTTTGTGTCCAGTTTATGCAACAGTCCAGGCAAGAGCAGTTTCTTGCCCAAATGGCCATCAAACTCCATAAGGATCCTCTTCAATGCCCATCTTCTTCCTGAAGTAGATTGGTGCTGCCAGGAGCAGACGTGTCACAGTGTCATGAAAAGCCCTAAGTTATTAAAACATTTAAAAAATGCCATATTCTGTAGTCTTTGAAAGCTACGAAAAATGCCTATTTAACTGAAATATGTCTCTATATATCTAGAAAATCTAACTAACATGACTACAAGCTTGACTATCATTAATGATTATCCATTAACAACCTATATACATTACATTTTTTAAATGAACTCCACAATCATAATACCTTAGTCAAGATCAGAAATACATACATATATATAACAAGATTGACCTTAAATTTAAATCACTAAAACAAAATCCATATCAATGTAAATTATTCATACCTATATCATATCCCCCTTTAAATGTAAAAGAACATTTACAAACAATATTTGGGAATATGGGCACAGTTATTTCTCTCCAAACTGCTTCCTGCTGAATGGGGGTGTTGTTAATTAGGTCTTTCATGGTATAACCTGTGTGCTAGTTTCATCTCAGTTGGCAGTTGAGCGAAGTAATTTTCTGAAGGTGTTCAGAGCAACCCTTCAGGAGGGCATGGTCCATCATACCATATTGGGATAGAAGCAATCCACAGACTCTCACCCTCTGTGAAAACAAAATAAGAAACTCCTTTCCAAAGCATCATGTCCTTTCCAAAGCATCATGTCCTTAGATCCAAATTTCAAGGTCAAGACATTTTCAAAATATCTATGTTGGATTAGTTCAGCAGCATTTATAAACAAATATCTTTTAGCAGCTGTTGCTCCTTCCTCAGCATTCAAACAATTCAAAGAGAGCATAATAGCATAAAGTATCAAAATTCTCTTGTTTATTTTCAATCTTTGTATGGCTTTATTTTAACCTCTATTTTGTTTATTTTTATTTTTTGCTTTTTGAGACAGGTTCTCTGTGTCTTTGACCTGGAATAACTCTGTAGACCAGGCAGTCCTTGAACTCTCAGAGATCTGCCTGTCTCTGCCTCCCAGGCATTGGGATTAAAGGTCTATGCTACTACACCTTGAACTCACAGAGATCTGTTTGTCTCTGCCTTTTAGGCACTGGGATTAAAGGTGTGTGTTATCACACCTTGAAGTCACAGAGGTCAATCTCCCTCCAAGTGTTGTGATTAAAGGTGTGTCCCACCACACCCAACTACTCTCTTTCTTCCTTTTTTTTGTTTTTTACTTTAAGAACTTTTACTTTTAGCCTGCATATATTTTGAACACACTGTAAACCATTTAGAAATTTTCTTTGTCTTTGAATCTCTCTTTACTGTATATCTCTCTTTTTCTGACCACACGAGCCTTTAAATTACTAAGCAATATGGGTAGGATTAAAGCCGTGGCTTTGGTGGCTGGATCCAACCCATTCTTTAGCGTTCAGCCATTCCCACCTTGTGGCTGAGGTACCGGCCAGAGCCGCATTCAGTGCCACAAGTCTACAGTGTTTCAAGGTCCTTGCCAGCAAACAAGCTACAACACTCAAATGCTCTCTCTGCAGCTGACCTCCTGCCTCAAAGAGTCAGAGTTTGCCCTGGCAGGACGGTCCAGAAAGCCAGCATTTTTAAACTGTGCAGCTTTTTTCCTGCTACAGTTGAAAACCGAAAAGCATGTGTTCAGCTTTTCATCAACACTGTTTAAATGTTTCATGGCAGGACCTCTTAAAAGAGCTGCAGGATTTTGCAGCTAACGCTGAGTCAGGAAGCCTCTCTTAGATGAGAGTTCTTGCATGTCTCTGGCAAGCAGAGCAGACCCGAGAAATTGCTGCTACCAAGAAAACATGCTTTACTCTATTCTTTCCCAAGCCTTCTCAGGGTTTCTGCGGATACAGTTACCCACACATCTGGGCACCACCAGTGTTTTGTTATGAATACCAAAATCTGGAAAGTCAGTAGAAAAGCACAAGTGCTGTCTCTGATCAATTACCTGCTTTTGGGACTTTTCTTCCTTCTCAGTTGCCTCATCCAGCTTTAATAAAGAAGAGGTACCTAGTTTTACTGTAACTTGATATGCCATGGCTGATATACATGGAGGCCTGTCCTTTTCTGAAGAGAAAGGAAGAATGGATGTGGGCAGGGAAGAGAGGAGAATGGGAGAGGAACTGGTAGGAGAGGAGGGAGGAAGGGGAAACTGAACTGGTTGGGGGATATTAATTAATTAATAGAAATTTTAAAACGTAGAAAAAAGTGAAGCATAAAAGTATGAAAGTGAAAAAAAAATAAAAAAAAACAAAAAAAAGTATGAAAGTGAGTGTGCACATACAGAAGTCAGAGACCACACAAGCACATACAGAGGTCACACACACCAGCATATCAGAGAATTGAAGTACACAAATAATATTCAAAGTTTCCTATTTTAGGCTGCTTATAAGTAGAGAGTACAATGTTTTTTGGAGCTGTGATTTGTACTGAATGCAAATTTGTTTTAAAAAGTTTATCATGCATTTAAAGAGATGGATATTTCTCATTCTCTTTCATTCTTTAATTTTCTTTAGTCAATGTGAATCTTTTTTTTTTTTTTTGGTTTTTCGAGACAGGGTTTCTCTGTGGCTTTGGAGCCTGCCCTGGAACTAGCTCTGTAGACCAGGCTGGTCTCGAACTCACAGAGATCCGCCTGCCTCTGCCTCCCGAGTGCTGGGATTAAAGGCGTGCGCCACCACCGCCCGGCTTAGTCAATGTGAATCTTAAATGAGAAAACAAATAAGTGACTTAGTGAAAACACAGCAGAGTACTGTTTTACATTACCCATAGTAAATAGCCTGATGATCTACTTTACTGCAAATTACTAGCGATTAGCATCTATCTTAAAAAGAAAATAACTAGGGCTCTTAACTTAATCTTAACATTTTCTTTTGTCTTTATATTTTGTTTTATGATGCTTTTCTGTGAGATACCTGGCTTAAAGCAAGTTTCACCAAAGTTACAACTATATTTTATGCAAATCACCAATCTGATGTTCATGGTTGGGAAGGCTGAAATTATGAGTTCAGAAGAAGCTGTTTATCTGGGCATTCATGTATTCAGCCAAGAACCTTTTTAAATTTACTCATCACTATTCAGAAAGCATAATTCTTGTCTCCATCAAGAAGCAATTGCTAGAATCAATTTTCCAAAATGTGACCAGAGAAGCCTACAATGGATATGTATCTCAGGACTTCATATGCTTAAATCACCAGAGAATCCTGTTTCTAAATTACCTTTCTACCTCTAAAGTACAAGTAAATCATTGAGTGAACACGGCCTTTAAGATTTCTGTGTTTGATTCAGGTAGCTCCCTCTCTCTTTTAAAATGGTTCCTCCATATGTGCCTCACAAACTTTTGAAGTCTTCCTATTCTATTCTGAGATAGGTCTATATATGCCACTGATTGATGCTGTACTTGACAGACTGAAGGCAGCTCTTTGATTATGATTTTAGGCTCTTTAGTCAGAGATGTGTTATTGGTAGCTTCACCTTTTCTATAAACTTAATAAGAACAATGAAATAAGAAGAGGCACCATACTCTTCCATGTATGTTGAAATTGAAACTGAAGTTAAATTAGTTAAAACTAATTCAGCATCCAGTAATTCACAAGAGCTGCAGAAAATAGAATGATCCTCACTAAGAAAAATATTATCTGAAAATTTTACTTTCACCTATTATGTTTAGCAGAACTAATGTTCTAAGATGACTCTTCCGTGGGATAATTCTCGAGATCTGGACAATTGAAGGATCCAGAATGAAAAGATATTCTGGTGTGAGGAGAGCCTCTGCTAACTTGTCTACCCATGCTTTTGGCTTGCTAACAGGCCTTAAAGTCTTTTTCATGGATATCTAGAGACAATCGTGCTGCAGGTGTGAAATTTTCTTATTATTCTCCCATTCCAGTCAAAAGCAGCTCTTGAGTTACCCATAACATGTTTGAGTATATTTTCCAAGCATAAATGTGAACACTATCCTTATATATCATGTAGATGAAAAAATACATTAAGTATTAATGATTTCTGGGAAAGGAAGGTCACATAATGATTGTCCTTGAATAACCTTTGAGGCATAAGGCTAGAATATAATAGAAGAAATAAAAAAAAACTATGAAGAGGTCATGACAGCATCATCTTGTTTCATTTACTAAGAAGATAAGCCTTTAAAACATTGCTGTCAACTCCAATTTTCCACATGGGGCCAGTGGTCTCATGTGTCTTTTCTGTCTTTTAAATGTAGCTAGTCTGAACTGAGACTTTCTGTACTTATGAAATTCATTATGGATTTTGAATCCTATGGAGAAATCAGAAAATTTATCTTTAATATTCTTATATTACTAAATATTGAAATATTACTATTCTATGTATATAAGGTTAAATAAACTATTATATTAATATTAGCTTCACCTGATTCCTTTGAGTTTTTGATGAAGTCTCTGCAAACCTTGGAGCTATGTACATCTCTCACACTTTCTTTCTCTTTATAGTGGTGGATTTGAGACGTAATACCTTATCATATTAGAGATGGACACTATAAAGTAGTTCCACACTATCTCAGAATTGAGTAAAGTAAAGGGTTCTTTATTTAAGGGTAACTCACAGATCACAGTCCTCTGAATGAATGGAGAACAGGAACTCAGCAGCCAAGAGAGAGTATGTAAGCTTTATGACTGCATTTATAGTATACAACACCATTCACAAATGGGCTAGCTTTTTAAAGGCTATTGGCTAAAGGAGTTTCCACAGTACCTCCCCCTCTTGTCTAAATAAGAGATTTCTAAGCCTAATACAAAGCTATATACAATAAGAACAAACATCAACTATAAAAATTAGAATTACAACAGAAATAAACAACATTAAGCAATAAACATATGCTAAATGTTTCAATAAATTTCCTATCCTAAAGAGTCTAAGTCTTGTATTAGAAATGGCTTGGTCAAGTCATGAGAGCAAAGTAACTACAACTAAGCTTCAATCCCATAAAAATATGAGAAGGGAAAAATGTTACTTGAATAAACAGGAATTGCCATCAAGCAGCTTCCAAAATGTGCAATAAATAGCAGAGACAACTGGATAACTCAACAATCATCCAAAGTCTCATTTGCGACGTTGGAGCAATGAACTTTGTATAAAGCCTAGAGTAACCAACAGACCATTTTCAGAGGCATGAAAATTCTCAGAACTGTCTTACTCTGTCTTGGCAAGGTTTGAGAGTCTTTTTTCTTATATCCTGCTTGTCCTTTCTGGATACTATGCATTTTGTCAGTGGACAAGTCATGGGCCAGTTTTGCCAAGAAGAAAACAAGCTCCAAGTGAAGTGTCTCCACTGCCCAAGATTCTCTCAGGAATAGATGGGTGCTGTCAGGAACAATTGTGTCTCCTGTCCACAGAAGCCTAAATTATTTAAATGTCACATTCTACAGCTCTTTGAAGTGGTTGAAGATTACCTATCTATGTGGAATACAATCTCTATGTTTCTAAAAAAAAAACAGATTAGTCTATCTATAAGTATCTAAAAGTAATTATCCAGATTTTTTATTTCATCATTAGTTAAAGGCACTATAATCTCTGCTGGTTCTATTTTTGCTAGTTGATTTTCCTTTATAACTAATTCAGAGATAGTTTCCACAAAAGTTTTTAATTTTTTTCTGTTTATATGGTAAAACGATTAAAAAATCTTTCTCCTGCACTAAAATTCCAGTACAAAAAGTTCTGGAAGGCAATATGACTAGAATACAATTAAGATTTGGATCTACTCAATCCACATGTGCTTTTTATAATTTTTCTTCTGATGTAGGTGTGTCTTCTATATATCTGTTGCTTTCATTGGGTAACTAATAAAGAAAACTGCTTGGCCTGATAGGGCAGAATTTAGATAGGCAGAGTAGAACGAACAGAATGCTGGGAAAAAAGGAAGTGAGCTGACGCCATAGCTCTTTTCTCATAGATGGACGCAGGTTAAGATCTTTCCTGGTAAGCCACCACCTTGTGGTGCTACACACATGAATAGAAATGGGTTAATCAAGATGTGAGAGTTAGCAAGTTAGACGATAGAGCTAATGGGCCAAAGCAGTATTTAAAAGAATACAGTTTCCATGTAATTATTTTGGGTAAAGCTAGCTGTGCAGGAGCCAGGTGGCAGGAAGAGGCCCACAGCTCCTTCTACAGAGGTGACTCTGAACCAGTTGCTCCTCTGAGCTGCAGAGTGGTGGTCTGCTCTGGATGTTGGCTCCACCTCTCTCCAATTTCAAAAATGAGGACGTACCATTTTGTGTTAGCTCTGGGTATGCCAGATAGGAGCTGCACTCAGCACTTTAACTCTGAGACTGAGAATACAAATTGTATTCTTTTAAACACTGTTTGGCCCATTATCTGTAGCCTCTTATTGGCTAATTCTCACATCTTGACTAACCCATTTCTATTAATGAGTATAGCACCACGAAATGGTGGCTTACCAGGAAGGATCTTAACCTGTGTCCATCTCAGAGAGGATAGCTATGGCATCTGCTCACTGCCTTCTTCCTTCCAGCATCCTCTTCTGTCTAATCTGCCTACCTAATATTCTGTCCTATCAGGCCAAGCAGTTCTCTTTATTAATTAACCAATGAAACCACAGATAGATAGAAGACTCACCTACATCATTCTTCAACCAAAGTTAATTCTTTCCCATCATCAGCTGTTAATTCCTTGAGAATATTTAAGTCTTTGTCACCATCTAAGGTTTTATTTAAATGAATTATTAAGTCAAATGTATCCTAAAAGCAGTCATAGATCAGAAATATCTCTTAGTATTCTTTGAAAATTATGAACAACACAATTGTTCTCTCCTAAATGAAGCTTCTTGTATTCCAATTATCTGTAAACCTATTTTATAATCTAGGTAGAACTGATAGCATCTCCTTTTGTATTTTTTTCAGAAACAATATTTAATCCCCATTTAGGCAAAACTTTATTTACTTCTTCATTCTTTCTAAGGTATCTACATTTGAAACAGATAGCAAAATATCTTCCATATAATGGTAAATTATAGGTTTAGGAAATTGTTTGCATATCATTTCCCATGGTTGACATGGACATTATTGGCACAGGGTGGTGCTATTTAGCAGTCACTGTGTGATGAAGGTCCATTGATATCTCCTAGTAGGCTGAGAATTATTTTAAGTGGGCACTGTGAAGGCAAATTTTTCTCTGTCCATTTATTCTAAGGGTATAGTAAGAAACAATCTTTTAAATCAATAACTATAGGGCCAACCTTTAGACAATAAAGAAGGCAAAGAAATTTCATATTGTAGAGGCCCATAGGTTGAGTTATCTTGTTGACAGCTCTTAGATTTGTCACCATTCTACATTTTAAAGATTTCTTTTAGACAACAAATACAGAAGAATTCTAAGTGGTGGGTCATTCTTCAATAATGTGAGCACTTAGTTGCTCTTTTACCAGCTGTTCTAAAGCCTGCAGTTTCTCTTCTGTTAAAGGCCATTGTTTAACCCATATTGGTTCTTCAGTTAACCATTTTAAAAGGTCCTTGGTACCTCTGAAGGTTTTTTAGTTGTTCTGTTTTCTTGCACAGCCTGAATGGCTGGCAAACTTTGTTTATAGTACTTTATAATATTCTTTCCAGAAACATGAGTTTTTGGAACTGCAGGAATGATAATCTTGGTATTCCATTGTTGCAACATGTCACAACCCCATAAAGTCAATGTACTATTATCCCTATATGGCCTCAGACTTCCTTTGTCCTTATGGCCCTGTGTATTCAATTAATCTTGAGCTTTGTTTGACTTGAAATAGGCTTCTAATTTTTAGGAATTGGACATCTGTCTCTTTAATAGGCCAATTCAGTTGCCAGGATGCTGGAGTAATGATAGTCCCATCCACACCAGTATTTAATATTCCTTCAATTGCAATGTTATTTATAAGAACTCTTAGCTTTGATCTTTGGTCATTTATAGAAGTCTGCCAAAATATATGTTTCCTTTTTACTATTGGAATTTTTGATTCATCCTCCAGGTTTATTCCATCATCCAGACCAGTATAAACTTTTACAGCAGCAATGGATTTTTCAGTTTAACTGGTGAGACATGTCCTCCACAGTGGCTGGAAATAAGTGCACCACATTTGTTCTTGGGGTGGTCTCACAAGAGGCCCTTAAGGAGTTTCCTGATGGTATCAGGTTTCATTGTCTGTTTTTTGTTGATTTTCATTTACTAGTCCAATGTCAGCCTTTGTCACATTTTCTACATAATCCAGCAGGTTGTGACCCTCTATTTTTATCATTCCCAGAGGAGATATTATTTCTTGGAAAACCTTGTCTAGAATTCCTTCTCAGATATCCTATTATACCAAAATTTAAACATTTGGCATTTTGATCTCTCCTCTTTGGAAATTGCTTCTCCTACCAAAGCCTCAGTATTACAGGCAAATGTCTCAGTACTCATTGTATGCAGGATCCATTCATCCATTGGTGTTGATCTAACCTTTAAAGACCCTAGTATCCTTTTGAATTTTAAGTTGGCATTTTCAAAAGCCAAAGATTCAATATGTATTTGTCTAGTTTCTAAGTCTGTTACTCCTATTTGTACAGCCCTGGTTAATCTTTCTAAAACGTCACTAAAGTGTTCTTTTTTACCTTGTTTAACAGAAATATATGATTTCATTCTCCTGAACCCTGCCATTTAAAGCTACTGATGGCAGAGAGACAAGATATGTGCATCATAAAAATCTTGATCCTCTGGATCAGCATAAGTGTCCTCACCAAGAGTTTGATTGGGAAGCCTCGGATACTTTTGCTTTTTCCTGTTGTTCTAATAGTTTTTCCTCTTCTTTCCAAAAGCATTTCCACAGTAGTTGAGCCCATCTTTCAGGACAACTGAAACTAATTGAAGCAAATCATGTAGGGTGGCCTTATTGTTGGAAACCCATGTATTTACTATCTCTCTAACAAATGGTGAGTACAAGATATAAGATACTACTGATTGCTTTATTTCTTTTAGATCATTCATACCTATTGTTTTCCATTTACATTCTTTGGATACATTTGAACATTTAGAACTTGAATGGTATGTCAGAAGTAACTACTGTGTGGGAAGCCAAAACTCTTCGTAAGTCATCTCTAAATCTGACAGGTACTGGTGAGGACTAGCATTGTTAAATCCTTTCCTTGTACCTTCTCTCTCTGCTCATCAGCTCTGATAGTTTCCTCACTTATTTTTTTAAATATTTTCTATGATTTATTTAACTTTATTTTTTTATGCGCATTAGTGTGAATGTGTCAGATTCCCTGCAACTGCATCTTCAGACAGTTGTAAGCTGCCATGTGCGTCCTGGGAATTGAACCCGAGTCCTCTGGAAGAACAGTCAGTACTCTTAACCACTGAGCCATCTCTCCAGCCCCTCCTCACTTATTTCAAATCTTTTTACTACAGTTTTTTGTAAAGCCTGAATGTATTGACATATGAATGTTTGTAATGATCTTACTGAGTCACTTGTCCTCAGTTCCGCATTCTGCACATATGATTCCAAGGTATGAAAATTTTCCATTAAGGATAACTTCTCATCCTTGAATATCATTTGAACAGCACACAGATAGAGTAACTGGAGAGTTACTCTATCAGCAACTTATCATACCTTTCTTGCATATTTGGATTTTCAAATTCAACAGTATAAATTCTTTCAGATACCTTCCTAGTGCTCTTTTACATGGGTTGAATTTTGTCTGCCAAATTGATGTTATTGTTTTCAATGGTATTAATTTTTTCAAGTAATTTTTGAGTTTTGATAGTATTAATCCTTTCAGCTAGCTGTTCACTATTAGGCTATAAAGACTGCATCATTTTTAAAAGAGCCTGTTTTTTGGCTCTGTTATTAAACCATTTTCTTAAGAATATCATATAATAACCAAAGCTAAGTCCTAATATCCAATAAATGGATATATCAGAAAAACCACATAAGCCTTGAAGAATTCCATCTATAGTATAAACTCAAACGATATTAAATTCCTGTATGGTAATATTGTCTGCAATCATATAACATTCAAATGTATTTATTTATTTATTAATTAAAGTTAGCTCTATTATGAAATTTTAGGAAATTGTTTTAGGTGTCATAATCCTTCTTGGCCAACAGGTGTCATGGTTTTAACTACATGGTATAGAGACCTCACTGGAGGTAGAAATCATGAGAAGCAGTTACATGAACAGTTGCACATTGGCACTTGCTTAAATACTTGGAAATATGCGTTGCTTAACAAATTAAGAGCAATTAAATAAATTCTATACATGGAAATAGTTTTTTTGGTGGCCATAATATGAAGGAACCCAATGCTCCCAAGCAGTGAATATAAATCAGAAGCTGTGCACCTCACTGCACGGCAGGAAAAATGGCAAAGAGAGAAGCATAAATGAGCCTGGAAAATTGTTGTCACTGTGTGGTAGCTCTACTGTGGCAGGGGTTTGGCAAAACACTGCTTAGTTGGTAAAATTAAGGCAGGTAGGTGGGGGTGGGAGGTCTTCTGGAACACAGACCTTTTGGACTTTTTGGGCTGGTCCTGGTAGGTGTTGTAAGAGACTGCTTGTAAGTTCCTTGCCATTCAGTGCTGAAATAATCACACAGAAACCATATTATTAGAAATACTGTTTAGCCAATAGCCAAGCATATTTCTGGCTAATTCATATCTTAAATTAACTCACTCCATTAATCTCTGTATTGCTATGAGGCTGTGGCTTACTAGGTAAAATTCTGGTGTCTGTTTCTGGCCAGGCTCCATGGCTTCTCCTGACACTGCCTTCTTTCTGTCAGCATCCAGTTTTAGTTTTTCTTTTTTTTTTATTTTGCCCTGCTTTGTTTTTCTTTCTTTCTTTCTTTCTTTCTTTCTTTCTTTCTTTCTTTCTTTCTTTCTTTCTTTCTTTCTTTCTTTCATATTTCTTTTTCTTCCCCGCCACCGCCTCCCATTTCCCTCCCTCTCCCCCAATCAAGTCCCCCTCCCTCGTCAGCCCAAAGAGCAATCAGGGTTCCCTGCCCTGTGGGAATTTCAAGGACCACCCACCTCCATCCAGGTCTAGTAAGGTGAGCATCCAAACTGCCTAGGCTCCCCCAAAGCCAGTACGTGCAGTAGGATCAAAAACCCATTGCCATTGTTCTTGAGTTCTCAGTAGTCCTCATTGTCTGCTATGCTCAGCGAGTCCAGTTTTATCCCAGGCTTTTTCAGATCCAGGCCAGCTGGGCTTGGTGAGTTCCCAATAGAACATCCCCATTGTCTCAGTGTGTGGGTGCACCCCTTGCGGTCCTAAGTTCCTTGCTCGTGCGCTCTCTCCTTCTGTTCCTGATTTGGACCTTGAGATTTCTGTCTGGTGCTCCAATGTGGGTCTCTGTCTCTGTCACCTTTCATCGCCTGATGAAGGTTAATATTCAGGAGGATGCCTATGTGTTTGTCTTTGGATCACCTTCTTATTTAGCTTCTCTAGGATCACTAATTAGTTTTTCTTGCCTACCTCAGTTCTGCCTTGTGCAGATCTGAGACTGTTTCTTTTTTAGCCAATAGTATTTCAGTATACAGAAGGAATACCACATCACCTCCATTTTTCTGTTTAAATAAAAAGGAAGGTTTCGACTTTAACAATGTAAAATTACATAAAACAGTTATCAAGCTTGAATTATAGTTACAATTTTTATATCTATTTTATATTTTATCATAACTAAGGAAAACTATAACTATATATTCTTCAGCTCCATCAAAGACTCCAGAAGGATATAATATTACCTAGATAAGCAGCAAGTGCATTGTAAGCAACTTTCAAAACTCTAGACTTTACAAAGACATCTTGCTGCCTGGACAGTCACCCAAAATTCTTCTGTATCATTGGGGCATCCATCTTCAGCCTCTAGGCCCTTAGAGTCCAGCAGACTTTTCCATGCAGCAGGAAATTTCAAAGTCATTTCTACCTATATTGGCAGTTTGTCAGTCACATTTTTCTGTGTCCTGCAGAATGTCTGGCAGACTCTTTGATAAAGCAGGAACCATGATAGGTGTTTCACCTTTATGCAAGTTCAGTAGTCATCTCTCTGTAAGTGCAGAATGTCCAGCTCATATAGTATAACATCAAGCAGTTCATGCAAGAGCAGATTCTTGCCCAAATGGCTAGCAAACTCCATACAGAGCCTCTTCAGTGCCCATCTTCCTCTTGAATCTATTGTTGCTGCCAAGAGCAGATGTGTTTCATTGTCATGAAAAGTACTAACTTTTTAAAGCATTTTAAATGGCGTATTCTGAAGGTCTCTGAAAGATTTGAAGAATACCTATCTAACTAAAATATATCTATATCTATTTAGAAAACCTAACTAACATATCTACAAGCTTGACTATTATAGATGAGTATCTATTAATATGTATCTCTTAATCATATATTACATTTTTAAATGAGCTGTGCAAACAGAATGCCTTAATCAAGGATATATATGACTTTAAATTTGTGTCAATAAACCAAGATACACACCAATGCAAAGTATTCATATCTCTATCATATCCCCCTTCAAGTATAAATAAACACCCACAAACAATATTTGGGAATTTGGGGGTAGTTTTCTCCAAACCACTTCCTGCTCTTTGGCAAAGTAATTTTTTGGGGGTGTTCTCAGTGATATTTAGGTGGGTCCTGGTGCATCAAACCATATTAGTCTGGAAGGATTCCACAGATTCTCATTCTCTGTGGAAACAACAGAGGAATCTCTTTTCCAAAACAATAAATCCTAAGATCCAAATTTTGAAGTCAAGATACCTCCAAAACGCATATGTGGGTTTAGTTTAGCAGTCCCCAGAATCAAATGTTTCTCTGCAGTGAAAATTTAAAAACACAATATAATACATAATCCAGACTTTCTGTGTATATTCTATCTTTATATGGCTTATTTTTTTACTCCTTTAAATCTATGACTGTCAGTACTCTCTCCTTTAAAGACATTACTTTTTATTTTAAAACCATTTACTTCTTTTTATAATGGCATATATTCTTTTTCTTCTTTCTCCCAAGCCTATGTACAAATAAATATCCAATACTGTGATCCATTTAGAGGTTTTTCTCATCTGGATTTGTCTTTATTGCATATCTCTAATCTTTTTCTGACCAGGACTGCTTCTTAAAATGCTAAGCACTTCTGTAAAATCTAAGTGATGCCTTTGCTAGGTCAAATATGCCACTACTTGCTTGCTCCACCCATTCTAACATGGCAATGTCTGCTCACTGCCTCTGAGATTTCTGGATGGGAGCCATCCTCAACACCTCAACCCTGATAACCAGTTGGCTCATGCTGCCACCAAGTATCAAGCTATCCACAAACCCAATTTAAATGCTTGGCCTCCTGAATGAGCCAGAGTTTGTGCTGGCAACATGGCCCAAGGAATCACTGTTTTAAAACTGTGTGACATTTTTCTGCTGCTGTTGAATCAGGAAAACCTCTCTTAAGAGAGCTGCTGCAAGCAGCTGAACTTTGTTTTTCTGTGTCTAGAATTTCTTTCCAAGCCTTTTCAGGTTTTATGTTATTTAGCTAGCACAAGTTGGAGAACTAATTTGTTGTAGGAGGCTGCTTGTTAGTTCCCAGCTGCTATGTGCCCAAATAACCACAGAATAACTCAGAAACTGTATTAATTAAATCACTGCTTGGCCAATTACATAAATGTATTGCTAGGTAGCTCTTACATTGATATAGGTATGAATAATTTGCATTAGTATAGATTTTGCTTTATTGATAGAGATTTAAGGTCAATTTTGTTATATGTATAAGTGTTTCTGATTTTGATTAAGGTATTGTGATTGTGTAGTTCATTTAAATATGTACTGTATAATTAAGAAATATAGGTTGTTAATGGATAATCATCAATAATAGTAAAGCTTGTAGTCATGTTAGTTAGATTTTCTAGATATATAGAGATATATTTTAGATAGACATTCTTCATGTCTTTCAAGGATTACAGAATAGGACATTTAATGTTTTAATAACTGAGGACTTTTCATGATAATGAGACACTCTGCTCCTGGCAGCACCAATCTACTTCAGGAAGAAGACGGGCATTGAAGAGGATCTTTATGGAGTTTGATAGCCATTTGGGCAAGAAACTGTTCTTGCCTGGACTATTGCATAAACTGGACACAGAGAACCCGCAGAGAGAGGACTACTGAACTTGCCTAAGGTGAGATGATCTTTCGGGGTTCCTGATTCATGAAAGAGTCTGCAAGACATTCTGCAGGACACAACAGATAGTGACTGAACTGACTTTGAATTTTCCTGCTTTATGGAAATGTCTGCTGGATACCATGGGCCTGAAGGCTGAAGATGGATGCCCCAACGGTACAAAGGAACTTTGGGTGACTGTCCAGGCAGCGAAATGTCTCTGTCATTTCTAGAGTTTTAAAAGTTGCTTTTTTCTTGTTTGCTTAGGTAGTATTGTATCTTTCTGGAGTCTTTGATGGAGTTAAGAATAGTTAGTTACAGTTATAGTTTTCCTTAGTTATGATAAAGATTATTGTAACTTTTACTTGATAACTGTTTCGTTATATGTAATTTTGCTATGTTAAAGTTAAAGCCTTTTTTTTTTGTTTAAACCGAAAAAGGGGAAATGATGGAGGAAGGTCATTGGTTAAATAAAAAGAAAATGCTTGGCTCTCATTGGTTAGGAGATAGGTGGGAGGAGTAAACAGAACAAAACGCTGGGAGGAAGAGGAAGTGAGGTCAGACTCGACAGCTCTCCTCTCCGGAGCAGACGCCTCAGAGAGACGCCATGCTCCTGGCTCCTGGGCAGACACACGCGATGAAGCTCTGAACTAGAATCTTCCCGGTAAGACCGGTGCTCACAGATTGTTAGAGATGGGTTGATTGGGATATCAGAATTAGCCAGTAAGGGCTAGAGCTAAGGGCCAAGCAGTGATTAAAAGAATACAGTGTCTGTGTAATTATTTCGGGGCATAAGCTAGCCGGGCAGGCGGCTGGGGTATTGGGGACACAGCCCCACTGCCCATATTACTACATTACATCTAGAATTAACCCATCTACATTATTTTGTAGTTTACCATTAAGTTCCTGGCCTACCAGCAAGGTTATAGCATGTCTGTCTCTAGTGGCAGGTCCTTGGCTTCTCCTGACTTTTTGTTTTTTCCTCCAGCATTCAGTTTTGTTTTCCCCACCTACCTTAGTTCTGCCTTATGCGGGCCTAAGGCAGTTTCTTTATTCACCAATGGTATTCACAGCATACAGAGAAGAATCCCACATCAGGTGGGTGTACAGTTGGGATTCACATGGATACCAGATGTAGATGAATGCTCTAAATTATTCCTACTAGGTTAGAACTGAGCATAAGAAAGAGTTCTTTATTTAGGGGTAGACTCACAGCTCAGAGTCATTTGCAGAAGAAGGAAACAGGTACCAAATCCAGCAACCAATGGAGAAAGCACACAAGCTTTATGGCTTCATTTATAGTATAAGAGACCATGCTCAAGTGTCTTAAGTATCTTAAAGAGTATTGGCTGAAGGAGTTCCCGCAGCATCATAGTGTATATATGCGTGTATGTGTAGTGCTTTGATTTTTCTTGTATACTATAACAAAATATATCCACCCATGAAGGGTAGAAATTAATTTCTCATAGTTCTGGAGGCAGAGAATTTCAATATCAAATCATTAGCCGTTATGAACAAGCACAGTTTTCAAGGTGTCTTCTAGAGAAGAGGAGTGATACACTCTCATTTAGTAAAAGTAGATAAGGCTGAACTCAGTCTCTTAAAGACTATTTTTTTCTACAGAATTAATTCTTTCATGTTTATGAGGGAACACATCTAAAAACGAGATTTGACCTCTTTCTAATTTATGTTATGTATTATGTATGGATTTCCATTTTACTGGTCCTCTTTCTTTTCTCTTATACTATGCAATCACATTGTTCTTTTGTATATGGACAATGTGAAAATTGAGAAATTACTTTGGTTGAGGACTGATTAAGTCATGTTAAAAATGTACAAGAGATCTTTAGAAAGAGGAAAACAGAAAATCTTTTTAAGAACAAAGACCAAGTCCTTGAGACTCATGGAGAAGCTCTGACCATTTTCTCAGATAACACAGATATTTTGCAAATGAAGATTTCTCATTAGGTACAGGGTGAAACACCTTTCTAGATTCAAGATTTGAGCATCTGGTGTTCTTCAGTTTCAATTCTCATCCATTTTTACAGATATTTTCTGGTGAACGCATGACTTTTTCCTTCATTGCTCATTATAAGGCATTCAACCATTCCAATGTCAGTGATGAGGATCTGAATATATTATACTCCTAACAGTTTCCACACAAACTTTATTGATGGGTGACTGAAGCCTTTCAAAGGGGCAAGGTTGTAATTGATCTGGAGTAGATGGGGTAGGGTGGGGAGTGTTGCCTCTATTTGATGTAGAAGCAGAGATGGGTGAGTAAGAGAATGGTTATCAATGTGGATAGTAGAGAAAAGAAAAAAAATAGGAGTCTCTTTTATCTTATTTTCTAGTGTTTGAGTTCTTAAATAGTTCAGGTATACTCACAACCTTCTGTTACAACAGAAAGAACCATCTGCCAAACATTCTGTATGTGATATAATATCTCTCTAGAGAGAGTTTAATATTCAGTTCACAAAAAAGGATGGCAGGGACTTGTAAATAAAAGGAAACAACTGAAGCAGTGAGAAGGGGCTGTGCTCTAAATATCCAACCTGCGTATTTATAGTCAAGAGCTGAAAAGCCAGAATCCACCTCCCCCATCTCATTCTGTCTCTCTGTTTCACCCTGACTTTCTCTCTCTCTGTATCTCTCTTCTCACATCTCTCCTTTCCTTTCTCTGTATTTGAAACTCTTTGCTATTTATTCTGATTTCTTTCATGATAATCTCCTTTCCAGGGTCAAGAGAGGCTACTAAAGATAAAAGTTTAAAATAATAATTTTAAACAATGTGCTAACAGTGAACTTTATTTTTTTAATTTTTTTATTGATAAAAGGAGAATAAAGAAAAGAAAAAAAAACAACAAATTTCCACCTCCTCCCAGCCTCCCATTTCCCTCCCCCTCCTCCCATTCTTCTCCCCTCCTCTCACTCTTCTCCCCCTCCTCCCACCCCTCTCCCCTTCCCCCCACTCCTCTCCCCCTCCCTCTTCAGTCCAAAGAGCAGTCAGGGTTCCCTGCCCTGTGGTAAGTCCTAGGTCCTCCCCCCTCCGTCCATATCTAGGAAGGTGAACATCCAGACTGGCTAGGCTCCCACCAAGCCAGCACATTGCGTAGGATCAAAACCCCGTGCCATTGTCCTTGGCGTCTCATCAGCCCTCATTTTTCGCCATGTTCCGAGAGTCCAGTTTTATCCCATGCTTTTTTGGTAACAGTCCAGCTGGCCTTGGTGAGCTCCCAGTAGATCAGCTCCACTGTCTCAGTGGGTGGGTGCAGCCCTCGTGGTCCCGACATCTTTGCTCATGTTCTCCCTCCTTCTGCTCCTCATTGGGACCTTGGGAGCTCAGTCCAGTGCTCCAGTGTGGGTCTCTGTCTCTATCTCCATCCATCGCCAGATGAAAGTTCTAGGATGATATGCAATATATTCGTCAGTATTGCTCTAGGGTAGGGTCATTTCAGGTTCCCTATCCTCAGCTGCCCAAGGAACTAACTGGGGACCTCAGATTGGGCACCTGGGAGCCCCTCTAGGGTCAAGTCTCCTGCCCACCCTAAAGTGGGTCCCTTAACTAAGAATTGTGGTTAACAGTCCATAGCCTATACATCTATCATTGTGTTCTTTGGGGGTCTTTATTGTCTTTTCAGAATTAAACTATCATAATTGTAAAAGGCTTACCATTTTTGGTTTCCACATTTGTAAGAGATAACTACAAGTTTGGCAGTGGCCATTAGGCAATACAGATTGAATTGCCTACCCTAGATTTGTTGATTTCCTGTGATTAAAAGAATTAATCTTCAGTTTTATAGCTTTGCTTGTAACTGCTGATATTCACTAGGGATGAATACTTTCTTTAGTTTTTAGAATTACACACTGGGAAGAAAATAAATGCGCAATAGCCCTCTTGAACTAGAGAAAGGGAATCCTTCCAGAGCTGGTCTTCTGAAACTTCAGGGCATCTAGCACTGTGATTTAAATGGTTAGGCCTTTTTCTCAACTACTGTATGAAGCAAATACTTCTAGATACTAGCTTTATTCTGGTCACAAAATTGTCCTTTGGTGACCTTTCTTTTAATCTGGATGACATGGTCTATGGGTCTGTCCTGTAACATCCAGAGAAATACATATACACAGTTACAAATATATGTTGCCTCATGGTGTTAATATAGAGCTTCCTTTTTTTTATCTAGCACATGTTTCATTTACTGCTTTTCATTATAAATTCAGTTTCTACCTGAAATATTATATTAGATTCTTGTTAAATTATGAAAGAAAATATTCTAAAGCTGTATTCACTTTTTTCTCTGTTTCATCCTCTTTTGTGTACTCCGTGAATTCTATTTTGGGTATTGATTTCAGTGACCTTCGTTATCCTACAAAATGGTATTTATTGCATATGGCTTTATAAGTTTTCTTTACCTACACATGTTACAGGAAACATGATAACAATGACAAAGATTGGCTAAAGACTCGTGTTCAATTATGTCCCTCAATTCTTTTGTCTAGTATAATTTTCTAATAGTTGATAGTTAACTCTTTTGCTCCTATGTTCTAGCTTAGTGTGTACCCTTAAAGATAATGGTTTGCTACATACAAGGACTCTAATTTCTCTAAATCCTTTTTAGGAATCCTTCTAACTTGTCATAATTTGGTTTTTAGGCATCCCAAATATTAATTCAGGGAGCAAGACCTCCTGAGGTCATCATCATCATCTTCCTCTCTCTGTCTCTCTGTCTCTCTGTCTACACACACACACACACACACACACACACACACACACACACACACACCTTGAATGTAAACATATGCATACTACACAATAATAAACCAATTTTCTGGAAATTTTTTTGCAGAGGCTGATGAGGTTCTGAAATTCCTAAAAAGGAGTAGAAAACCACATGGGCTTTATCTAAGCATGCTAGGTCAAATCATAACTTTACCTTTTTTAGCCAAAGATTCTGTTGGATCACTTTTCAAAAATGATGTGAAATATGGGTGAAAAGAAGTTGGAAAACAATTACATTTCAAGTCTTCGAGTGTGTGTGTATGTGTGTGTGTGTGTGTGTGTGTGTGTGTGTGTGTGAGAGAGAGAGAGAGAGAGAGAGAGAGAGAGAGAGAGAGAGAGAGAGAGAGGTGTAATTCCTCTCTGTATGCTGTGAATATGTTTTATTACCATTGATTAATAAAGAAGTTGCATCAGTCTATTGCAGGGGAGAATAAAACCAGGTGAGATATCCAAAGAGAGATATATAGAATAGGCAGAGTCAAAGAGACACCACCATGCAACTGCTGAAAGAGACAGATGCTGGAAACTTATCCATGGGCCAGAGCCTCATGGTGATGTATAGATTAATAGAAGAAGGTTAATTTAAGAATTTAAGAGTTAGTTAACAAGAAGCTTTAGCTAATATTCCAAACAGTTTTGTAAATAATATAGTTTCTGTGTGATTGCTCAGGTCTGGGCAGCTGGAAAACTTATGAGCAGTCTCTGCTTGTGTGTGTGTGTGTGTGTGTGTGTGTGTGTGTGTGTGTGTGTATTTGGGGAGAGCATGAGGTCAGAAGAAAACTTTTTCAACTTTTTCTGTCCTCTCACTTATACATGAGTTCCAGGGATCAAACTCATGTTGTCAAACTTGTCTACTAAATAAATTTACCTGCAGAGCTACCTCTCTAGTCCTTGAGTTCTCTCTTGCATGCTTTAATTTTTGAAAAAAAAAAGCCTAACAATTATTTTATTACCACTGGTTAATAAAGACGTTGAATCAGCCTATGACAGGAGAGAGTAAAGTTTCACCACTTCCTTTTACATCATTAACAGATCATTTAAATTTAAGATCACTAAGTGGATTTTCCATATTCTCTAAACAGCTAAGAGCTCTGCTTTCCACTGTAGAGTTAGTTACTGGTGAACTTGTAGAAAGAATATTTTATTATCATCATTAAGATTCAGAGATAAATTTAAAAGCAATACTACAAATTAAAAGTGTCATAATCTGAAAGAGTTACTTTAAGGCACTGATTTAGCAAGAAGAGGTATGCAACCCTATGAGTTCTATCTTACAAATAAAGAACTATCTGCATAGATCAGAACACATCCATATAGATAAAACTTTATTTATTTTTTCAAATTTTACCAGGTTTTCAATGAAAATTACTTAACGTGATATTTCCAAGGTGTTTTATCACCTGAAATTTTGGTACTATCATCACTTTTCTTTTTATTAAGGCACAGAAGAAAGAAAATGTTCTTCAAGGCTATAATAGCAAAGTTGGATTTTTATTTCCAGTTAGTAATTTCTAGAAAATGCATTATTAATCCTATGTTACCTGGAGTATCAAAGACAAGCAGAATAAGAAAGACTGGCAAATTTGACATGTGTCATGAGTGCATGGTATTTAAAATGCTTAAAGGTATCTGAGAAATAATTACTGATGATTTTCTAATCAATGTACCCAATTCAGTGTGATCTGTGAAATTATTTTATCATAGCTGGATGGCTTCTGACTAAATTTAGAGTTCTGACACATTTTATAGAGATGTATCACAAATTAGAAGAGAAGACTATTCAGTAATCATAGAAATTTAATTAAAACCAAACAGAATTATCTGAAATCTAAGAAAAAATTATAGGGAAGTGGTTCCAAAATTCACTAAATATTAAAAATTTATTTTAAAAATATGATTATTCTTCTGAAGGTACTTATAAAATTCTTAAAATAAGTATCAATTTTTTTAGTTTTTCATTTATTGTTTTGAAAATAGTTTTCTATAACTAATTTTTTCTTTATTTTATTTTAATTTATTTTTAAAATTTCATTTTATACCCTATCCACAGTTCTCCCCCAGCCCCTCCTCTTGCCCCTCATTTCCCCATTCCATCCCGATCCACTCTCCCCAATGGGTACAGTGTCCCATGGGAAGCAAACAAAATCTGACACATTAAGTTGGAGTAGGACCAAGCTCCTTCCTTTTTCATTACAACCAATTTTTCAAAGAAGCTGTTGGCTACCTCACTCAGGATAGTGTTTTCTATTTCTATCCATTTCTATGCAAAATTCAAGAAGTCCTTGTTTTTTACTGCTGAGTAATACTCTAATATGTATATATTCCATACTTCATCCATTCTTCTGTTGAAGGGCATCTAGGTTGTTTCCAGGTTCTGGCTATTACAAACAATGCTGCTATGAACATAGTTGAGCATATACTTTTGTTGTATGATAGGGCCTCTCTTGGGTATATTCCCAAGAGTGGTATTGCTGGATCCAGGGGTAGGTTGATCCTGAATTTCCTGAGAACTCGCCACACTGCTTTCCAGAGTGGTTGCACAAGTTTGCATTCCCACCAGCAATGGATGAGTGTACCCCTTTCTCCACAACCTTTCCAGCAAAGGCTATCATTGGTGTTTTTTTATTTTAACCATTTTGACAGGTGTAAGATGGTATCTTAAAGTTGTCTTGATTTGCATTTTCACTCATATTTTGTTTCTAGCCATAAATAAAGGACATTGAGCTTATAATTCATGTTCCTAGAGAAGCTAAATAAGAAGGTGATCCAAAGACAAACACATAGGCATCCTCCAGAATATTAACCTTCATCAGGCGATGAAAGGAGCCAAAGACAGAGACCCACATTGGAGCACCGGACAGAAATCTCAAGGTCCAAATCAGGAGCAGAAGGAGAGGGAGCACGAGCAAGGAACTCAGGACCATGAGGGGTGCACCCACACACTGAGACAATGGGGATGTTCTATTGGGAACTCACCAAGGCCAGCTGGCCTGGGTCTGAAAAAGCATGGGATAAATCCGGAGTAGCTGAACATAGAGGACAATGAGGAACACTGAGAACTCAAGAACAATCGCAGTGGGTTTTTGATCCTACTGCACGTACTGGCTTTGTGGGAGCCTAGGATGTTTGGATGCTCACCTTACTAGACCTGGATAGAGGTGCGCGGTCCTTGGGCTTCCCACAGGTCAGGGAACCCTGATTGCTCTTCGAGCAGATGAGGGAGGGGGACTTAATTGGGGGTGGGGGAGGGAAATGGGAGGCGGTGGCAGGGAGGAGGCAGAAATCCTTAATAAATAAATAAATTAAAAAAAACAAAGAAGCTGTTGTATTTTGTGTCCTCCAGAATATCATCTTGTGTCCATGTATTGTGTGGAAGTTTTCAAGCCCCCTTTTCACACACTGTTTCATAGACATAATAGAAATATCTTGATGTGGAATTTTATTCCCTTGACATGTGGAAGGCCTGGGTTCAGTAAGTTTTAGAGAGACATAACCAGTCAGAATATGTAATATCTGAACCAGGGTCTGAGCATGCAGAGTCTATTGCTTCCTTTTCTACTTTGCTGCTATCCTGGTTATTTTCTTTCCATCCTAAGGATAGAGTTATTCTGCAAATTTTCCTCAACAGGTAGAAGAAGCCAGTGAAGTGGGTTTTGACTTTTCTTATGAATCCAACATGCATCAATCACACCATCAATTAACATAGAAAATGCTACTGATTCATTTTGTTAAATTGGTGCCTGTCATTGGGGTAGAACTTCAATCTCACTTAAAATTTGTTAAGTTTACTTAGGGCTGGCCTTAAATTCTTACTGATGTCGTATTAATTTGTGCTCTATTTTAATGTTTTCTCTTGGTATTCTTGTTAGTTCTAGAATTGTGGAATTTCAAAGACATACTATAAAACTTACTTGAGTGCATTAGTCTCTAAGTATATTTGTTTTGCTTAAGTTTTGAACCCTTGAATCCTCACATTGTTACTTATAACTCACTTATGTTAAATATAAGTAACATGTCTTATAATTGATAAAGATATAAATTTTTGGTGTCATAGAACACCACAGGGGAATTTAAGTTATTTCACATTAATTTATTAATAAATTGGGAACTAAATGTGTTGAGTTGCTTGCTGCGATTAAGTTTTAGTTGTTTTCTGTTACTCTAGCAAAACACACAAGGTGATTAACTGAAAAGAGAAGAGCTACATTTTGGATTGCAGTTATAAAATTTTCAAACTAAAATTGAGGAATGGGTGTTGATTGCTCGATGCTTCTGAGGTTGAACCATGTCATGACGGGGTCATATGGTGAGATAAAACATTGCTCACCCCATTAGTTAGCAAGAAAAGAAAAGAACTTTTGGCCAAGTATTAAAGTCAGCTTCAAGGATTCACTCTGAATGATAAAATGACTTCCCACAAAAATGCCTCCTCAAGGTCCACCATTGTCTACCAGCAGCACCTAAGATGAAGACTTAATACCTGGAATGTGAACAAACCAAAGTTCCTCTGCAATACTTATGCCCCACATCTTTACTCCATGTTCTCAGTGCTGGCATTGATTAGTTCACTGAGCTCCTTTAAGGTCCAGGTTTTGATTTAATTTCCACTTTGGATAAGAACTATTAAGACACTGTTTCCTTTGCTTTCTTCCTTGCAGGCTATGTCCCATTATGCTATTTTCACTTTTAGTAAAATGTAATGCTATGTATACCATTTTTGCTTTTATATTCTAAACCTGACTAAGTATTCTTAAGACGTTAAGGACCTCTCACTATTGTAATATATCTCAGTATATTGCATTATCACTTGACCATTTTTCTTAATCCTGTTCACATCTTTGCAAACATTGCTTCATTATACTTTTCCTGATTATGTTATTGAAACACAAGAGAAAATTCAAATAGAGACTCAGGAAACATCTTTCATTTTACACTTCAATCAAGAATATTGTGTTCTCTAAACTCATGATGCATCCACTTGTTCAAATTAAAATAATCTCTATTCTACTCTTATTATAAAATTAAATGCTAAAATATTAATTATTTTAGCTTCTTTCCTATTAATTTGAAGCTGGTCCTCTGTATCAGTCCACTTTCACCCTGCAGGTAGTCTATATTTTTTGAATCTGGAAGTCTCTTTTTAAAAACATTCAAAATAGCCGTACATGTAGCATTATGCCATCTAACCAGGGTAAACTTAGGAGTATATTTGAAAATATATATATGCAAAAGTAATAATGAAAGAAACTGAATTTAGAAGATAATAAGGAGAGATTTCATGCGTCTGGAGGAAGGAAAGGGAAGGGAGTGATGGAATTATGATGCCACTTTTTTTTTATGAAAAAAGCAAGGGCCCTTAAGGAATGCAAATGCTTCCAATTTAGAAATAGGTTTTTGGGATAACGTAGGTTAATAAATTTGGCCATCACCTAGACTATAGTCTTGTTGCCTTCACCTTCTCCTCTTCTATGAATGAAATATTAGAGAAGAGGAGTTATTACATACAATTTGACAAATGCTTATAATGAGGAGATTATTTTCAGGACCATCCAGATTCAATCCAACAAAGGTTAAAAGGTTAGAATTTTCACTGAAATTTACTTTTGACTCACTAATTCTTTTCTTTGTACTTGATAATGATATTTGTTTTGGTGAGGAGAATTTGACCTTTATAGTTTTTGATGAAAATAAAAAGAGGTGAAATGGAACTTTTCTGAGTAAGCCTTCTATTCTTTTATGAGCCAATGTTGTTTCCAGAGAACTATGAGATAGTAAATGACAGCAATAGCATAGAAAAAGTTTGTGGAATAATTTTTTCTTGGGAGATAAAATCTAATGGGTCAGAAGTATGCCTTTACTTTCCTCCAATATTAACAGATTTTTCAGTAGTTATACCTGTCCTCCCTCCATTGTCAATAGGCTACCCTTACCTGTTTATAGCTGTCACATGTTTCCAACATGCAAATGAGAGATCATTGTTTGCCACTAGTGCTATTGAATATGCACTCTGTACTGGCTTACTTTAATACCAGATCAACACCATCACTAATGTAAATCTATGCCCCACACATGGTGCCACATTAATTTTATGTTGTTTATTTACTCCTGCCATAAGGTTCAACAACCCCTACTATTAAGCCTGATGGAATTGCATTACCTTAATGAAATGCACTTTACCAATAGAGAAGAGTGTCACTTTCACAAGTGGAAGCACTGTTAGCAAATTTTTATGAGAGAATTCCCAAAATCATATCTTAATTGCTTGGACAGCTGTGTAGTTTACATAATGAGCAAACAATGCCAAGGTTTTCTATTTCCTTTGTCAGCTGCACTGAATGTTAGTATGCATGCTGGACCCTTTCTGGGTCTTTTATTACTTGATTGCAAATCATTCTTCATTGTTGCCTAAATTTATGGAAGGACATTGCTCCCTGAGGTACCATTTCCTTTCAGGTCTGTAACTGAACATGACGGATGGCACTAGAGTAACAGTTGCTCATTACTGCGTTCACTGAGCTGTGATTGCTCCAATACTTTATGTTGGCAGATGTGTTTCCCTAGGAACAACATCTCTGAGACAAAGGTCATTGATCAAACCCCTTCTGGCTGTTCCATTATGTGCAAATGATTGCTAAAAGCTGAGAGGCTGCAAAGGAGGTATTACAACTCATAACATATTAGGAGAGAAGTCCAAATGAATAAAAAAGGCAAGTGTAGTAAAGTAGAAAAGAATTATATCTAAACTATAGCAATGTTTTTTTATGTGAGTTAATAGGGATAAAGGGACAACTAGGTGATTTTGAAAGACATGTAACATCAGAAGAGTATGTTTTATTTTTGTCATTGTTGGCATAAGCTTTACAATTTGGTTGGCTGACAGGATTCATGACTGGAGCTGTTGAATATAGAGCAGGAATGTGTAAGGCCTGTACTCAGATTCATGCTGTTCCAATCACAAAAAAATTAAGGCACTTAAGTGGACAATATTGTGCCTTACTTTTCATTCATTTCTTCACAAATATTTAGGAAGTCCTCAACACATACAAGTGACAGACATTGATCTGTAACTCATCCCTCAGTTTGTCAGGGTAGTGGTGAAAAGTATTGGTGGATATACTGATAATTAGGACCACTTATACTTCAGTGATTCTTTTCAGGCTGGATAGAATGGTACTTTGTTTTCTGCTTAGCTACAACAGTAACTCTTTCCAGCAGACTTCTTCAGGGAGATAGATTGTCTATCAATTAGAAGTCTATGTCCTTTACCAGTTAATGGAGGCTGATATGGGTCAGATAGACTATATAGCATGTGCATAAGTGATGGGCTTTGCTGGTCATAGGACACCATCTCATTTTATAATGGCATTACTTTTTCAGTGTTAAAAGAGCTTTCCTTTCTGTTATTGCAATTTTCATCACTAAAATAACTTCATGTGAATTAAATTTTTCTTTGAGTTTAAAGTATTATCTTAAAACATAGTAGATGAATTTTGCTAATTCTTAGGACAAAAACATGGCCTTCCTAATGTTCTAGAGTCAGTCCTGAATGGTGCATTTACTTCTAGAGTGCTTTTATAGAAACCACAGTTTCAGTGAGAATGTCCCTCAGAAGCTCAGATGCTAGAAGGCTTAGTTCCCAGCAGGTGGCACTGTTTGTACAGATTTAAGAGCCTGGCATTGAAAAGGGGTGTGTATTGTTAGAGATGAGTTCTGACATTTTAAAATCATGCACCATTCCATGCTCTGCTTCCTGCTTGCAAATCTAGATGTGCGCCCTCAGCTGATCATGCTGCCATTTCCTCTGCCCACTGCCAAGAGGTAATCACATAACTCTGGCACCATAAGCTCAAACTCTTCTTTAAATTACCTTGGTCCTGGTCTTATTACAACAGCAGAACAGTAACTGATATAGAATTTGATAGAAGGAAATTGGCATTCTTGTTAAGAACATGACCCCTCTCCTGTCTTTTTGAGGGATATAAAAGGCCTTGGAACTTTGGACTAAAAAATCAGTTGAGTGCTACAGATAGATCTTAATGAACCATCATAAAGTGAACTTTCAAGACAAAAGTGATATTATGAAAGGGCTTCAAGGCCATTCTTGTGAGATATGGGCATAGAATTTGTCTAATTTTTGTTCTAGAGACTTCCCTGAAGCTAAATTTAAAAGTAATGGTTTATTTTCTTTGGCATTGGTGATTTCAAGATAGCCTGCCATGTGGTTTCTAGTAATCATTCTTGTGCAGGTTCAAAATAAAAAATACAAAATAGAGCAGAAAGACATACAAAATATGCAGGAAACTTAATGTTGCAACAAGGCTTGTGCTGAAAAAGATAATGAGATTAAAGAGAGACTTTATATACCTTAGAATGAATGGAAGAGTACCCTCAAGGAAATAACCCATCCACCTAAGCTTCCACGCTATGACAGAGAGTTTAAGGATTTTTTTTCTCCTACAAAGCAAGAACAAACAAAAGATGTTGTTATTGCGGTTTAAGGAATCAAGAAGTATAGCAAGATGGCAGATGAAATTGACCATGTTGCCCAAATGGTGATGACTTTAAAATAAAGCAAGATAATGGGTTGTAAAATATTCCTCTATGGTTCTGGAGAAAAGCTGAGATCATCCGCAAGGCGAGTTTCTGGATGAAGGCCCTGAGAATCCATGTGTGAAGCTGTGGAAGTAAAGACTGGGTTGCATTGGACACCTTAAGATACTGAAGATGCCAAAGTCATGAGACAGTTATCAAGAAAAACAGCATATAGGCAGTACTACATTTTTAAGGGAGAAGGGGTGTAGTAGGAGGCCACTTGTTTGTTTCCCAGCTGCCGGGCAGCTCAGAACCAAAATAACCACACAGAAACTATATTAACTAAATCACTGCTTGGCCTATTATCTCTAGCTTCTTATTGGCTAGCCATTACATGTTAATTTAACCCATTTCTATTAATATCTGTATCACCACATGGCTGTGGCTTACCAGGTAATGTTCCAGTGTCTGTCTCTGGCAGGGCTATGTGGCTTCTCCCTGACTCTGTCTCCTTTCTCCCGGCATTTAGTTTAGGTTTCCCTGCCTAGTTCTGCTCAACCCTATCAAGGCCCAAAACAGCTTCTTTATTAACCAATGGTATTCCCAGCATACAGAGGGGAATCCCACATCAGGAAGGTTTTAAAGAAGTAGCGGTAGTGTTGTCACTTTTGACTACATTTGACATTTGTTGTGCTAGGTTTCTATGTTGTGTTTGCCCAGCATTTTCTCACTATGCCCTTCATTATTCTTCTTTGAAATGGCAATACATTTTCTGTGTTATTGTATGTTAGACATATATGATTAACCTTTTGATTTCATAAGAGTTTTATAATTAGGAGATTGCTATTCTCAGATGAAACTTTGTACTTTAGAACAATGCTGAAACTAAAAGACTATGGTGATTTGAGGAGTTGGACTAAATACCATTCACATTATGTTTGATATGGCAATGAGCCTATGAGGACCAGTCAATCAAATTTTGTTTGAATGGAAACGTTCCTCATAGGCTCATGTTTGAATACTTGTTCCCCAGCCAGTGACAGTATTTGGGTATGTTCAAAACTCTGGCATTGCTGGAGAAAATATGTTACCTGTAGAAGACTGTAACATTTCAAGCCCACTTGTTACTTTTAGTTTATTCTCTTTGTTCCTGTTTTTAGTTTATTATGTGAATATTCAGCTGTTCCTCTGCCATATCTGCTGCCTGATGCTAAGATTGTATGCCCAGATGGACTCTCCCTCTGGACCCATTCATAAACTCTTTTTTCTATGAGTTGTCTTGGTCATGGTTCTTCATCACAATATTAGAAAGTACCTATGCACCAAAAAAGATTCAAACACAGACCTTTCCTTATTTGCCCATGTAGTGGTCACTGGAAAGCAGACCAGGTATCATGTCTATATTGATAGCAGGCATACTTGATATTCTTCTTTGTTGAATGTTGTTGTCTAAGTGATGAAAGAATATTATTTAAATATTGAATAATTGATCAAAAACATTATTGCTTTATATAAATAAGACCATTATAAATTTGTTGATCAGTGATATTAGATGAATTTACAGTGCATCAAAGAGGATTTAGATTCATTTACATTTCTATAGACAAGAATCATTTGCAATGCTATTAGTTTATAAATGTAAATCTTCAGTTCTATGGAAGAAAATTGTCGAAATTAAAGGTATATATACTATATGTAGTGATATTTTCTGGAGTCCTTAATATTTCCATTCTAAATATGCCTAGTTGCTTTAATATTCTGTGTTTTATATAATGAAATGAGGCAACACTCAGCTACAGCATGTCTATCTCAATCAACTCCTTGGAGGGTTGAATTTGAGACCATTTGTTGAATAGCCATTATCTCCTTGATTTCAAGTAAACATACCTTTGATCAAATGACTACAGATGCCTCTTTACAAACTATTTATTTTGTCTTTGAAATTCCTTAATATACAGTTTCATATACTTATAAATAATCTTTTCAGAATGTTTTCTTGCTAATGTTGATTCCAAGAAAGTATTATCAGTTTCTTTCCTTTATGATCTAGTTAATATGTAATCTCTTATCTGTGTTCACCTTTACTTTAGCCCCGTGCTTGTATAAACTAGAAATGGTTAAGACATTCTTCAATTTTTTCTTTGTTCCTGAAAATAGTTCCTTTCAAGGAGCCACTGTTCTCCACTTAGATCAGAGTAACAGAGGTCCACCTCACCAATCTGGGGTAATGCCAGACATAGATTATCCAAATTATATTTTTGCATCACAAGTGTTTAGCTTAACTTTGTCCTTACTGATAAGTGTTAACAGAAAACATGTTAATATGGATTGGATGAATTTAAGCTAAGGTCATTTTTCTCTCCCAGGTCCCTGAACATTGATACACACACACACACACACACACACACACACACACACACACACACACACACACATATATATATATATATATATATATATATATATATATATATATATATATATATATAACACAGACCAACTACTTTATAAAAATTTTCCAGAGAAATGCCTGCTATCATCTATAAAGCATTTCCCTATAATCTGTCTGAAAATTCCTTCTCACATACTTCAGCAAATGTAGGGCCTAGTAATGTTGCATCTTTCTCACAGTGCATTGTTCTCCTCACTTTACAGTGAGCTTGCATTCCTGAATATAGCAGTATTCTATAGTTAAAAGAGAGGTGGGATAAAGTGCACCCCTACACACCCTACTTCTTGCCTTGGATCTTCAGATAATATAGGAACCAACTATACACATTCACATGCACACACATATTAACAGAGTATTAATAATTTGTGCTGTGTATTAGGACATTCATAACAGAGACAAAAATTCAGATTAAAGGACACAATAGAACCGTTTTATACTTCATAGGCAAATAACAACAAGAGAATCAACAAGATAAAGGGCCTGAAGATATATGTTAAATAGTAGCACCATGAGATAACACAGGGATGTAAGAGGGCATGTGTGCCTTTGCAACATTACTTCACAGTCCCTGGTGAGTTGGTTTATTTTATATACTTGGTGAAGCACAGACATATTTTTCCAGAGGGATTTTTAGGGATTGTTATAGCTAAGAATATTTAAACTGGCTATTCCATTTTGTGAAAACCATTTTCAAGGATCTTCAGCTCAGGAGTACATTTGGCATGTCTACCATCCTTTTAATTCCCTCTACTTTGCTCATGGAGATCATTGGTTTGAATAAAATCTGTACATTCTAATATCTGATTTGGTTTTTATCTACCACTTTTTGTTACCATCAAACCCTCTTCATAATCTTAATACTCTCAGATTATTTGACCAATGTTTGGTGTATTTAGGTCATACTTTTTTCTAAAGAAATGGTGTCAACTTATTAAAAAGCAAATAAATAAATTATTGAATGAATCAGCTAAAAATAAAATAAAAATAGAAAAGTGAGGATTTCCTAAATAAATAGGAATAGATAAATGTGTGTCCTGATGCAAATCACACATTTAGATGAGATTCATGGTAAACAAAGTAAAGAGAGAAAATCTTTTTTTTAATGACATAGACTACAACAAATTTAATAGCTGTATATAATTCACACATATGAACCCTTATGCCCCAATTATAGTAACTGACTTAAATGTATGCAATTAGAATTCTGTAATGAGAAAGTTATGCTAAATAAGAGCTATAATATCAATTGACCCAGTACTATGTTTGAGTTGTTTTATACCCGCTGATATTCAATACATATGACTTATTTATTCTTATGCTCCTTAGGAATAGAGAATGTTGGCCTCTTATGAAGTACCTTTTAGTTACTCTTGTCTATCCATGGAATGCAAATTATAAGCATAAAAAGAAAACAATTCATTTGAGTAATATACATCTAAGTAAATGATCATAAAAATAAAAAAGAAAACAGTTCATTTGAGTAATACACATTTAAGTAAATAATCTTATGTTATATTCATTGTATTAAATCGAATGAAACTGATGTCTTCATTTGAATTTATCTCACTATTTTTCTTCTAGCTTGTCCAACTGAATATAGCACATGGACAGATAAAATATTTGACAAAAATCTATCTTAGGTCCATAGTGTTATTCTCGAATGCCAGAATAAGAATTTCTAGTTAACATGACTTGTATTAGGGCATCACTCAATATTTTTAGAAGTGGTTGTGCTAGACTATGCCTTAAAGTGGTAAAAAATATTGATTTTGTTATACAAAAGGAGATATTGAGGCAATAAATAGCTATTTATGTCTGAACACAGATGGGAAGGGATGATCACAGAGTTCCTATGTAATAGCATACTGAACGATACTTCTTTAAAACAGACTACACTTTTGGAAGCAAAGGATGGTACATAATGTGAGAACTACTTTGAAATATAGGTACTTTGACCTAAGAAATGATAATGAATAGTTAACAAACACAAGCAATTCTGAAGTAACAGTACAAAAAGAAAAAGGACACATTTGATTTTGTAGCTCCAGATTTTAAGATGCAATCAATATGTCCAAATGAAAAGGCCTATAGCTACTGGAATCATGAGGAGTGTCAAGAAGTATAGACTTTAGAAGTAGCAACATCTAAGAGTTATGGAGACAGAAGTCTGTCTATGTGAGTTGTGATTGTTTAAAGTGAAGTTAGACAATGTCATGAATCTGCAAGGAAGGTGATGTTTGAGTTGTTTTTATTCCATGACTCATTGCAGGCAAAGATCAATGGCAGAGTATGGGACTGCTAATTCATATAGAGAGATTTGTAGCTGCACAGGAGACCAAAGAATGAAGGATATTGTATAAAAGTTTGAGCTGAGAAGTAGTTCTTTATTTATGAGAGAATTTGAAGGTAGTTCAATAAGGTTTTAGAGGACAAAGATAGTCTCTCTTCATTTCTTCCTCTCTTTTCTTTCTTTTTCTTTCTATTCCTGTTTGAGTGTATGTCTGTGTGTATATGTAAATGTACTTATATGCATGTAGCATGAGAGTGCATATGAGTGTACACGAGAATGTATGTATGTGTGTATGTATATGTTTGTATGTGTATAAATGCAAATGTGATTTTATGCATATGAATAGTATGTAGTAGTATCAAACATTTCCACAGTAGTTGGGAATGGAGTATAACAAAGGTTTATTTATTTGGGGATAAACTCATAGTGAGGGTAGCAATGAACAGTCCTATGTATGCACTGGGAGCTGGAACCACATCCAGCAGTAAAGGGGCCTAGCACATTTTTTATATGCACTTTTGTTGCATCAAATCATGCCCAAAGTGGGCTGGTGTCATAAAAGCTATTGGAAGAAGGAGTTCCCATAACAAATATATGTGTGTCTATATGAGCATGTGCATCTATGTGTGTGTGTGTGTGTGTGTGTGTGTGTAGATGGATATGGATATGGGAGACTGATATTAGATATTTTACTTTATTGGTTTCCATCTTATGTTTTAATCATGTCTCTCATTTAACATGAAGCTCTGGGAAGGGCTAGAACAATTTGTCAGCAAGCCCCAGCAGATCCTTCTCCCTTTGTAACCAAAAAACTAGATTTAATAAAATTTGTTCATGTTTCTTGGAAATTTTTGTGGGTGCTGGAGTTCAAAACTCAGTACCTTATGTTTGCATCACAAGCACAGAGCCATCTGTCTAACCCCTAAGAGGACAACTGTTCAAAAAAATTTCCTAACAATTAAAAAAATGAGGTGAATAACTATTTTAATATTAAATGTTTAGAATGGAACAGAGGCAAAATATTAGGTAGATAATCTACTATAACCTTTATGCAGATGGCATTTATGTGTTTATTCACATGCAAACATGAAGCAGAGTCTCACCTGTAGGTTGACAAGGTTTCATCACAAAGCTATTGTGAGAACACAACCAGTTTCTATTTGCCTTTTCTGTGTAGTTTTGAGTCATTTTCCTCAGGACCTACATAGATATCATACCCTGAAAAGGGAAAATGCCAAGCTGATTCACAAATCTGTCAACTTTGTCATGCCTGGCAGTTCACATATAAGTTTTTAGTGTGGTCCAATAAAAATTGGAGTTTTTGATTGTGGAAACTCATAAAATTCTGCACAAAAGGTCAAGCTTAGGTTTTTGGATATTCTAAGCAATTACAAAATTTGGTTTCCATTAATGTTTTCACAATTTTCTTTATTGTTAGCTGGGCAGAAGCAGTAAATACCCTTGGAACATAAAAGGAAAGAAAAGGTAACATGAACTTCAAAGGCCACAAATTCGGATGTGACAGAAGACACTATTTCAAACACCCTTGGCTTGATAGCTATGTCCTTTTAATTTAAGATCAATTTAACCAACTTTATTTTTCAGACATTGTAAAAGAATTTTAAACTAGGATTCTTATAGTCATATAGACTCACTCTGCTCCCTAATGTGTCTGCTAGGCTCCACAGGTTTTTAGCTGTCATTAAATGCTGGTGGGGGATACTTTTTAGTTCCTGGCTGTTCAGACCCAAAATTATTACACAAAACTGCATTAATTGAAACATCACTTGGCCAATACTTACATGCATTGCAAGCTAGCTCTTATACCTTAAATTAACCAATTTCCATTCATCTGTGTATTGCCATGTGGCTGTGGGATACCGGCAAGATTCCAGTGGGCTCCTGTGGAGAAATTTGTCTCCTGCAGGCTACATGGCTTTCCTCTGACTCTGGCTGTTCTCTCCTAAGCATTCAGTTTAGGTTTTTTTTTTTTTTTTTTTTTTGGCCTAGTTCTATTCTGCCCTATTACAGGCCAAGCCAGATTCTTTATTCATTGGTGTGGGAAGTCCTTCTGTCTTTTTGTTGCTTTTATTGGTTAATGAATAAAGAACTGGGTAGGCTTATAGTATGGAAGGAGGAAGGCAGAATTAAGGAGATGTCATATTCCACCACAGGAGATAGACACGCTGAAACTTTGCTGGTACTCCACGACCTTGTGGTGATATATAGATTAATTAATAGAAATGGGTTAAATTGAAAGACCCTCAGAGTGGTCCTTCCCTCAGGAGGAGACCCCTAACCCAAGGAACAGTCGACACCACTGGCTGCAATTAGCAAGAGGTTTATTGGATGGGCACAGGTACCTGTGGGCAGCAAAGTCCTTTCGGAGGACTTGCCCCCCTGCAGGCTGGGAGAAGGTCTTTTTATAGGAAAAGGGTGGCAAAAGCAGGCATACAGAAGCAATGCATGGTTACAGGGATCTCATTGGTCAGTTCAAATGAGGCGATGGGTTCATTTAGGGGACAAGTTCCCCGGAGACATGAAGGTCTGATAATAATAGCAAACTTGGCCCTATCTAGGGTACATGTAATTTTTCCCAGAACTGTTCGTTCCCCTCCTAGGCCTGGTGTCTGACCACAGATAATCCTGTTTGACCACCTAGGAGTACTGACTTTACCTTGAACTTACATTTGTTTGTGTGAAGGGCTTTGCAAAATGGCATTACAGCAGCTAAGCTGGGGTCTTTCAAAATTAATATATAAAAGTTAGCCAATAAGAAGGTAGAGCTTAATGGACCAAGCAGTGATTTAATTAATACAGTTTTGTGTGATTATTTTTGTTCTGAGTGGTCAAGAGAAATGAGTGGCCTCTCTCCCTCCAACAAATTGTCACCAACGTGGCAAGCTAAAATCCACTTAAAAATTTGAGAGAGCTTTATTCTAGACACAAAAATACAAAATGTAACACAGCTTCTCACTGATTATTGGCAGTGTGCTGCAACTCCTTTAAGAGAGATTTTTTTTTTGACTCAGTTGTAGCAGAACAAAAAGCCATGTTATTTGGAAATGGCATGTACTGCCAGGGCAAATTCTGACTCTTTCAGGCAGGAGGTTCTGCTACAAAGATTTTGAGTGGGGTTTTTGAGCAGACTGCTGCACTTTGCTTAATGATGACATGACTGGCTGTGTGCCTGAGAATGGGGCTGTATGTTTGGCTCTCAGAAGTGGCAAGCAGCTCTGCCATATATTGAATGGGCATGGCAAACAAGAAGTACCATATGTACCCTAGTAATGTCGCAGCTTAGATTCTTAAGTGCTTTGCATTTTAAGAAGCACTTCTGGTCAGAAAATGATTACAGATATACAATACAAACAAATCCAGATTTAAAAAGTCCTATAAATGGGTCACTGTGTTGGATAAATGTATGCAGGCTTGGGAGAGAGAAGAAAAAGAATAAAAAAAAGTAAATGGTTTTATAGAAAGGTAAAGTCTTTAAAAAGTCAGAGCACAGAAAAAAAATAAGTCACATAAAAATGAAAAATTCACAGAGTCTGGATTATGTATATTTTTGTGTTATCTTTGAATTTTTTGACTGTGAATGAGCTAAGTACAGAGAGACATTTTATTGTATGGGCTTCTAAGCTAAACCAGCATGTATATTATAAATATATCATGATTTCCAAATTTGGGTCTAAGGATGTATTGCTTTGGATAAGAGGTTCTTATCTTGTTTCCACAGAGGATGAGAATCTGTGGATTCCTTTCATACTGTTGTGGTTTGATGGAACAAGAACACTGGAAGGTCACTGTGAACACCCTCAAAAATTACTTTGCCCAACTGCTGACTGAGATGGACCTAGCACACTTGATATAACATGAAAGATCTGATTAACAGTACCCCAACAAAAAGAAGCAATATGAACAGAACTATGCCCATATCCCCAAATATTGTTTATAATTATTTGTTTACAGTTAAGGGGAAATATTCTATAGAGATGAATAATTTGCTTTGGTATGGATCTTGGCTTATTGATATAAATTTAAGGTAAAGTTTGCTATACTGTATATGTATATTTATGCCCTTGATTAAAGTATTGAGTTTGTGTAGTTCATTTAAAAATGTGATGAATAATTAAGAAATATTTGTTAATATATAGTCATCTATAATGGTCAATATTTTAGTCATGTTAATTAGGTTTTCTAGTTATATATAGTTACATTTCAGGTAGATAGGTATTCTTCAAATCTTTCAGAGACCTTCAGAATATGATATTAAATGTTTTTAAAAATTTAGAACTTTTCATGACAGTGAGGCACATCTTCTCCTGGCAGCACCAATCTACTTCAAGAGGAAGGTGGACATTGAAAAGGCTCCTTATGGAGTTTGCTAGATAAGCTGGACATACAGGATCCACAGAGAAATGGCTTCTGAACTTGTCTAAAAGTGAGATGATTCTTCAGGGTTTCTGCTTCATGAAAAAGTTTAGGAGACATTTTGCAGGGTACAGAAGAAAGTGAATGGCAAATTTCCAATATAAGAACTGTCTTTGAAATTTCCTGCTTCATGGAAAAGTCTGCACGACACTCTGGGCCTATAGGCTGAAGATTGGATGCCCCACTGATACAGAAGAATGTTGGGTGACTGTTCTGCAGAGAGGTGTCTCTGTCATTTCTAGAGTTTTGGAAGTTGTTTACAATGCAATTCCTGTTTACTTAATAATGTGTTCTTCTTGAGTCTTTGATGGGGTTGAAGGATAGTTATTATTACAGTTTTTCTTAGTTATGCTAAAACATAAAGTAGATATAAATACTGTAACTGTAATTCTTGCTTGATAACTGTTTTGTTATATGTAATTTTATTACGTTAAAGTTAAAGCTTTCCTTTTTGTTTAAACAGAAAAGGGAAAATGGTGTGGGAGGTCCTTCTGTCTCTGTGTTGTTGCTGTGTTGTAGGTTAATGAATAAAGAACTGGCTTGGCCTATAACATGGGAGGAGGAAGGCAGTGTTAAGGAGACTCTAGATCTGCTACCAGAGAAAAACATGCAGAAATTTGCTGGTAGGCCACAACCTTGTGGTGATATAGATGAATAAAAATGGGTTAAATTAAGATGTAAAAGTTAGCCAATAAGGAGCTAGAGCTAATGTGCTAACCAGTGTTTTAAGTAATATAGTTTCTGTGTGGTTATTTCAATTCTGAGCAATCAGAACAAACAAGTTCCCCACCCAACACTACTTGGACAATCACTTACACGCATTGAAAGCTAGATCTTATATCTTAAATTAACCTATTTCTATTTGTCTGTGTATCACCATGTGGCTGTGGGTTACTAGCAAGATTCCAGTGGGCACCTGTGGAGAAGTTTTTCTCCTGCAGGCTACATGGTTTCTCACTGACTCTGCCTATTCTCTCCCAGCATTAAATTTAGTTTTTCTGCCTAGTTCTATTCTTCTCTATTACAGTGAAGCCAGATTCTGTAATTATTAACCAATAAAAGCAAAACATATACAGAAGAACTTCCCACATCATTTTCCTTTTTCTGTTTAAATAAAGGAAGATTTTAACTTTAACATAGTAAAGTTATATATAACAAAACAGGTCTCCAGTAAGAATTACAGTTACAATATATAATCTACTTTATCTTTTATCATAACTAAGGAGAACTATAACTATCTATTCATCAACTCTATGAAAGACTCCAGAAGAATATAATATTACATAAGTAAACAGGAAGAACATTGTAAGCCACTCCCAAAACTCTTCAATTGACAGAGACATCTTTCTGCCTGGACTCTCACCCAAAGTTCTTTTGTATTGTTGGAGCATCTAATCTTCAGCCTACAGGTCCATGGTATCTGGTATATTTTTCCAAGAAGCAGGAAATTTCAAGGACAATTCCGATTATGTTGGCAGTTTGTCAGTCAATTTCTTCTGTGTCCTGCAGAATGTGTGTCAGAGTTTTTTCATGAAGCAGGAACCCCGAAGACCATCTTACCTTTAGGCAAGTTCAGCCACCATTTTTTGGGGGGTCCTGCCAGTCTAGTTCAGGCAAGAACAGTTTCTTGCCTAAATGGCTACCAAGCTCCATGAGGAGACTGTTTGATGCCCATTATCCTCTTGAATTAATTGTTGCTGCTAGGAGCAGATGTGTCTCATTGTCATTAAAAAGTATTAAGTTCTTAAAAAATTTTAACTGCCCTATTCTAAAAATATTTGAAAGGTTTGAAGAATATTTGTCTATCTGACATACATCTCTGTATATCTAGAAAACCTAACTAACATGACTACAAATTTGATTATTATAAATGACTCTCTATTAACCTATATTTCTTAAATACACATTGCATGTTTAAATTAGTGGCATAAACATAATACCTTAATCAAGAACAGTAATATAATATACATAGTATAACAAAATTAACCTTAAATTTGTATCAGTAAAACAAGATCTATACCAATGCTAAGTATTCATCTCTATATCATATCCCTCTTTAAATATAAATAAACATTTATAAATAATATTTGCAAATTTGAGTGTATAGTTCTCTCCAAACTGTTTCCTGCTTTTTGTTGGATGAAGTAATAATTTGGGGGTATTCACAGTGACAATTCAAGGGATCTTGGTATATCAAACCACATAAATCTGGAAGCAATCCAGAGTTTCTCATCTTCTCTGGAAACAAAAGAAGAACCTTGTCTCCAAAGCAACAAATCCTTAGACCCAAATTTTGAAGTCAATATTCCTTTAAAATATATATGTTGGTTTACCTTAGCAGCCCATAAAATAAAATGACTCTTTATTCTTAGCTCATCCACTGTCAAAAATTCAAAGAAAATAAGAACATATACATAATACAGATTCTCTTTATTTTTATGTGACTTACTCTATTCCTTTTTCTTCAAGTTTACTGTTTCTTTAAAGACTTTGTTTTATTTTTTAAAAAACCACTTCCTTCTTTTTATAACTCTATACTCTTTTTCTTCTCTCTCTCTCAAACCTACATATTTTTTTAAACACACTGTGATCCATTTAGAGGTCTTTTTTTATCTGAATCTGTTTTTATTATGTATCTGTAATTATTTTCTGATCAGGAGTGAGTTTTTGTGTTTTTTTAAATGTTTACTGGGCATAACTAGGATCCACTCTGCATCCTTGCCTGTTAGTTTCATTATTCAAACATGGCAGAGACATGTTCATTGCCTCTGAGAGTCATTCACTTTGTCCCAGCTCTGGGGTTGCACAGAATTGTGTCACCATTAAGCAATTTGGAATATGCTGCTCACAGACCCCACTTAATGGTTCAGCCTCCTGAAAGGGCCAGAGCTGTTCATGCAGCTAGTACAAACCAAGAATAACACCTTTAAAAGCAATATGGCTTTTTTATGATTCTCCTGTATCTTCTCAGGAAGACCTCTCTTAAAGGAGCTTTATGCTTCTGTGTGCTCCTGCTCATTGCTGGCAAACAAAGGAATAAGCTGTGTTAATCTCTGTGTCTTTGTGTGTGTGTGTGTGTCTAGAATTTCTTTTCAAGCATCCTTAGGATTTTACTTGGATGTAGTCAGCACACCTTGGTGTGAAACTCTTGAGCAAGAACACTAGACCAAGTTAGGCTTAAATTCATAAAGACTCATTCAACTCTATTTCCTGAAGTTTGGGATTAAACGTTATTTTATTTGTTTATTTTTACTTACATTTAATTGTATGTGTATGTGTGCTTATGCATGTGCTACAGCACATATGTGCTGACCAGAGGATAATTTGTAGGTGCTGAAGACTCAGGTTGTTTAGCTTAGTGATACCTACTTTACTTTATCCACTGAATCATCCCACTGAACTGTCACTGACTATATTCTTAAAGACAAAAAGCTTAAATGAAAACTATAAATGGTGTTTTATTTTTTGGTTCTTTTTGAAAGATAGGAGATTTAATCATTGTGAAATTACATCTTCAAGAATCAAATATCAGCTTGAGCAAAAACCCAGAGGCTCTTGGAAGTAGCAGGATTTTCTTTGTAGCTTAGGAAGGCCCCACTAATACATTTGATCACATGGCCAGTGCTATACAATAATTACTAGTCTATTTGTCCCTAAACTTTTCAAACATGGCTCTTGTAACAGCCTACACTATAAGTTGGAAATTTATGAAAGAACTTGTGCTAAGTATGAGAGATGGTCAGTTTTCAAATTCTTCTGCAGAAATCACGCATAATTATTAAAACAGGGTAAATTGTTCATTTATTATTTATTTTTAAAATTAACATACCAAATCATGAGTTTCAATTACATTATTTTAAGCACATTTTGTTCTTTGCCCAGGTGACTACCTAGGTGATTATTCCTCCCACCCTAGCAATCCTTCATATGTTTTATGTCGTACATATCCTTTTACCATGTGGCTATTTTTTAAGATAGAGTTTCCCTTTGTAGTCTTGGCTATCCTAGAATTCATTATGTAGAACAAGCTGCTCTCAAACTCATAGAGATAATTCATTAAGATAGAGTTTCTCTTTGTAGTCTTGGCTATCCTAGAATTCATTATGTAGAACAAGCTGCTCTCAAACTCATAGAGATTCACCTGTCTCATTCTTTTTGGTTCTGGCACTAAAAGTGTGCAACACAAGGACCAACCTTATTACTTTGTTTTGTGGGCTTATTTAAAAATCATACCCCTATTTTTCTAGTTTCCCAGTATATATATTTTCCCTATGTCTTTTAAAAACATCCTTAGAGTAATTTTACCTCTACTTCCTCCCTCCCTCTATATAGATCTGCTTCCTTCCTCTTCTGTAAAAGGCCTCCCATTTTTTCTCATTTTCCTTTCATAACATATATGTGTTACAATTCCCTCTTGATTTCCATCTTCTATCATTCCTTGATGTTTCTTTTTTATTTTCCTGGAATCTGCTGTTATTTCAAGTTACATACTAAAATATAAAATGAGGGATAGACTCTACAAACAGTAGAGAAAATTTAGCATTTTTCTTATTGATCCATATTTCCTCATTCATTATATTTTATGCTTCTATCCATTTACCTGAAAAATTTATTGTTTCATTTCACTTTACAGCAAAATAGAATCCAATTATGGATATGTACTACATATTTATTATTCTTTTATTATCTAAAGGGCATCGATATTTTTTCCATTCCTTAGCAATTGTTAATGAAGAGACATTGATCTGATTTTATTTTTTTGCATGTGGATATTCAAGTTTAATATGGCTATTTTACTTAGGAAAAATGTTTTTAAATTCTTTGTTTCCTCCATTGGTCTAATGGTCTGTTTTTGCTGGAACATGCAGTGTTTGTTATTATGGCTCTGTGGTACAATTTGAGGTCAAATACTGTGGTATTTCCATAGTGTTTTGTTCTGTCTCCTCAGAATTTCTTTTCTAATGAGGGTTTTTCTTTTGGTTTTGTTTTTGCACATAACTTTGAAGGTGACTTTCTCTAGTTTGATGAAAAGTATTCTTGAAAATTCAATGGAGACTTTCACAAATATATAGACTAGTTGTGACAATGTAAGTATTGTCATTATTTTAATTCTACTAATCATTGCAGGGAAGTCTTATTTTTGAAAAGAGTTATTCTTTGATATTTAGAGCTATTCTAAATTTGTTGTTGGTATGTAGTTGAGCCACTGCTTTGCTTTTTGGATTCTTGAACTTTTTAAAAAGTCTTTTTTTTTTTTTTTGGTTTTTTGAGACGGAGTCTCTCTGTGAGCTTTGGTGCCTGTCCTAGAACTAGCTCTTATAGGCCAGCAGGCCTCTTAGAATCTTTCAATTCTCTATTCTAAGGTGTTTGTTGAACCTTACATGTAGTGGGTGCAACCTGCATATCAGAACAGACAGAACACTAGAGAGTCATATTCATCAGGTAATATGGAATCAGATATTGTATCATAAATAAAAAATCAACACTTTGTATTTCCTCCTCTAAATACACTGTGTTCAATTTCAAGTTTCATATTATCTCAATTATGAGATTTTATGGTCTTAAATTTTTTAGATCTTTGCATAACAAAGTAAATAACTCATTTTCAAATATGTAATAAATAAAGATTTTTCTCATTTTGTGGACTGTATCTTGATTTGAGCAATGTGTTCTTTTGTTGTACAGGTTTTTTGTTTTTAGTTTCATGACATTATGTATATATATTTACTTAATTCCTGCTCTACCTGGATTCTGTTCAGAATGTTTTTTCTTATATTAATATGTTTAAGAATACACTCTTCTGTCTCCTGTATCATATTCAGGGAACTAGGTTTTTATGTTTAGGTCTTCATCAATTTGTATTTGAGTTTTGTGTAGGGTCAAAGATAAGGATCTAATTTCATTTTTTACATGTAGCTTTCCAGTTATATCAGCACTGCTTGTTGCATATGATGTTCCCCATTCCGAAGTGCATTATTGAACTCCTTGTATAATCTCAGCTGGCTAGAGGAATAAGAGTTTATATGTGAATCCTCAGTTCCATGCCTCATGGATCAGTGAATCTGTTTTATGAAAGTACTGCATTTTTTTTTATTATTCTTGTTCTGAAGTACAACTTGAGACCTGAGATAGTGATAACTCAACAGTTTTGATGTTGTTGTTCAGAAATCCTTTTGGCTATTCTGGTCTTATATATTTAATAGAAAAATTAAGATGCCTTTTTCAATTTTTTGGAAAGAAATATGTTGGAATATTGATGTGGACTGTGTTTGGGTGTTGCAGGGAGAGAATTTGTCAAAAGAAGGGCCACTTGTTCATCACAGCTACCCAGAACTGAAATAATCATACAGAAACCACATTAATTAAATCACTGCTTGGCCTATTAGCTCTAGTTTCTTATTGACTGACTCTTCCATATTAATTTTAGCCATTTCTATTAATCTGTATATCACCTTATGTTGTCTTATTGCTATTGCTAAAACTTCAAGCACTATATTGAAGAGGTATGGAGAGAGTGGACAGCCTTGCCATGTTCCTGATTTTAGTGGGATGGCTTTGAGTTTCTCTCCGTTTAGTTAGATGTTAGCTGTCGGTTTGCTGTAATTAGCTTTTATTATATTTAGGTATGACCCTTGTATCCCTAATCTCTCCAAGACTTTTATCATAAAGGGATGTTGAATTTTGTCAAAAGCTTTTTCAGCATCTAATAAAATGATCATATGATTTTTTTCTTTCAGTTTATTTATATGATGGATTACATTGATAGATTTTCATATGTTGAACCAACCCTGCATCTCTGGGATGAAGCCTACTTGATCATAATGGATAATTTTTCTAATGTGTTCTTGGATACGGTTTGCCATTATTTTGTTGAGGATTTTTGCGTTGGTGTTCATGAGTGAGATTGGCTTGTAATTCTCTTTCTTGGTTGAGTCTTTGTGCGGTTTTGGTATCAGAGTGACTGTAGCTTCATAAAAGGAATTTGGCAATGACTCTTCTGTTTCTATATTGTGAAATACATTAAGGAGTATAGGTATAAGCTCTTCTTGGAAGTTCTGGTAGAATTCTGCATTGAAACTGTCTGGTACTGGGCTTTTGTTGGTAAGGAGGTTTTTGATGACAGCTTCTAATTCTTCGTGACTAACAGGTCTATTTAGATTGTTCACCTGGTCCTGGTTTAGCTTTAGTATATGGTATTTATCTAAAAAGGTGTCCATTTCTTTTGCATTTTCCAGTTTTGTGGCATACAGGCTTTTGTAGTAAGATCTAATGATTCTATGAATTTCCTCTGTGTCTGTGGTTATGTCCCCCTTTTCATTTCTGATCTTATTAATTTGCATATTCTCTCTCTGCCGTTTGATTAGTTTGGATAGGGGTTTATCAATTTTGTTGATTTTCTCTAGGAACCAGCTTTTTGTTTCATTGATTCTTTGGATTGTTTTCTGTGTTTCTATTTTGTTGATTTCAGCCCTCAGTTTGATTACTTCCAGTCTTCTACTCCTCCTAGGTGAGTCTGCTTCTTTTTTTTTTCTAGAGCTTTCAGGTGGGCTGTTAAGTCTCCAATGTGTGCTTTCTCTGTTTTCTTTAAGTGGGCACTTAGTGCTATGAACTTTCCTCTCAGGACTGCTTTCATAGTGTACCATAATTTTGAATAGGTTGTTTCTTTATTTTCATTGAATTCCAGGAAGACTTTGATTTCTTTCTTTATTTCTTCCTTGATCCAGGTGTGGTTCAGAAGTTGACTGTTCAGTTTCCATGAGTTTGTAGGCTTTCTGGGGGTAGCATTGTTGTTGAATTCTAACTTTAATCCATGGTGGTTTGATAAGACGCAGGAGGTTATGAATATTTTTTTTTGTAGCTGTGAAAGTTTGCTTTGTTACCGAGTATGTGGTCAGTTTTCGAGAAGGTTCCATGAGCTGCAGAGAAGAAGGTATATTCATTCCTATTTGGGTGGAATGTTCTATAGATGTCTGTTAAGTCCATTTGATTCATTACCTCCATTAATTCTCTTATTTCTCTGTTAGGTTTCTGTCTGATTGACCTGTCCATTGGTGAGAGAGGATGTTGAAGTCTCCTACTATTAGTGTGTGCCGTTTGATGGCTGCCTTGAGTTTTAGCAATGTTTCTTTTATGTACGTGGGTGCTTTTATATTAGGGGCATAGATACTCAGGATTGAGACTTCATTCTGATGGATTGTTCCTGTTATGAGTATAAAATGTCCCTCTCTATCTTTTCTGATTGATTTAAGTTTGAAGTCAACTTTGTTAGAAATTAGTATGGCCACACCTGCTTGTTTCTTGGGTCCATTTGCTTGATAAGCCTTTTCCCAGCCCTTTACTCTGAGTAGGTGCCTGTCTTTGTGGTTGAGGTGTGTTTCTTGTAAACAGCAGAATGTTGGATCCTGTTTTCGTATTCAATCTTTTAGCCTGTGATTTTTATAGGTGAGTTGAGTCCATTGACATTAAGTGATATTAATGACCAGTGGTTGTTAACTCCGGTCACTTTTTTAGTAGTAGAGTTTGTGTGTTTCCCTTCTTTGAGTTGTGCTGGTGAAGGGTCTCTAGATATTTGAGTTATTGTGGTCATTGTTGGACTCCTTGGTTAGTGATTTTCCTTCTATTACTTTCTGTAAGGCTGGATTTGTGGCTACGTATTGTTTAAATTTGTTTTTATCCTGGAAAATTTTGATTTCTCCATTTATAGTGAACGAAAGCTTGGCTGGGTGTAGTAGTCTGGGCTTGCATCCATGTTCTCTTAGTTTCTGAAGTATATCTATCCAGGACCTTCTGGCTTTCATGGTTTCCATAGAGAAGTCAGCTGTAAGTCTGATAGGTTTACCCTTATAAGTAAAATAAGTAACTTGACCCTTTTCCTTTGCAGCTCTTAATATTATTTCTTTATTCTGTATGTTTTGTGTTTTGATTATTATATGATGAGGAGATTGTTTTTTTTTTTTTTTTTGGTCCAGTCTATTCGGTGTTCTGTATGCTTCTTGAACCTTCAAAGGAATATCTTTCTTTAGGTTCGGAAAGTTTTCTTCTATAATTTTATTAAATATATTTTCTGGACAGTTGAGCTGTACATCTTCTCCTTCTTCTATCCCAATTATTCTTAGGTTTGGTCTTTTTATTGTGTCCCAGATTTCCTGAATGTTTTGTGATGAGGATTTGTTGGTTTTGCTGTTTTCTTTGATCAGTGTGTTTATTTTCTCTATGGTATCTTCAGTGTCTGACATTCTTTCTTCTATCTCTTGTAATCTGTTGTTAGTACTTGTCTGTGTAGTTCCTGTTCGTTTACCCAGATTTTCCATCTCCATTCTTCCCTCGGTTTGTGTTTTCTTCATTGCTTCCATCTCATTCTTCAAGTCTTGAACTGCTTCCCTAACCTGTTTGATTGCTTTTTCTTGTTTCTCTTGGTTTTCTTGCGTGGCTCTGAGCGATTTATTCATTTCCTCTACCTTTTTTTTTTTTTGTAATCTCTAATTGTTTATGTCAGTTTTTTACCTCCTGTTTAAGGTCCTCTATTATTTTCATATAGTTCACTTTTTTGTCGATTTCTTCTATTTCTTCTGGAGTAGGGTGTACAATTCTTATTTCGGGATCCCTGGATTCTGGTGGTGTCATGTTGCCTTTCAGGTTGTAGGAGGAATTCTTGCATTGGCGCCTTCCCATCTCTTCCTTCAAATGGAGCCAGGAGAGGCCTGGTGTCTTGGTCCAGTCTCTGCTGTGATTGACTCTCTGGGTGTATCTCTTCAGTGTAGAAGCAGGAACCGTTCCCGTCCAGATGGGATTCCTCAGCAACTAAACAGGGCTGCTAGGTAGCCCAATGATCCAGGGACAAAAGGATGAATGGAGAAAGGGGGGGCGGTATCCAGAAGAGCCCAGGAAGCCTGGAGCAGGAGCTGGAGGTGCGCGGGCTCCCTTACAGGGGACCCTGAGGCCTGCCCGGTAGGCAGGCACTCACCACTCTGGGTGGGTAGCCTTAGTGTAGGAGTTTAAAACTGTTCTTGAGCACTGGTCCTAGCATACAGCAGGGCAGGGTTGGGGAGGGGGGGCTCTCATTTTTTTTCTTGATGTTGTTTGCACATAGCTATTATCTTCATTTTGAATTATTGAAATATTCTTGTAGATGATCATCATTGGAGCTTATTACTGTAGGGTAAGTAATTTCTAGAAAATTTGAGGTTGTTCCATGCTATTCTTTTTCTCTAAGAATTATATATCTAAAATAGATTGTTGATGCTTCCTTCCATCCTTTCTTTTTTTTCAGAACATCAACATTCTTATTTTAGTAGAGGGATGTAACTTACTTAGAAGATTACAATATGATAGGGTTTTCTTATGTTGGACTGGAATTGAAGATGGTAGGTTCTATCTCTAGTCTTCATTTGATAACCTGTGTAGTGGTTTAAAAAAAGAAATAGCCATAAAAGGGACTGCTATTATTAGGAGGCACAACCTTGTTGAAGTAGGTGTGGTCTTGTTGGAGGAAATTTGTCACTGTGGAGGTGTGCATTGCTCAAACCATACATAGTAACAAATACTATTCCAATTGCCTGCATAAAGAAATGAAACAAATAGCTCTTTTTCCAGCAGCATGTCTGCCTGCACATTACCATGTTCTCTGCCATGATGATAATGGGCTAAACCTCTGAAATTGTAACATGCCACCTCAATGAAATTACACATATGAAATAGTGAGAGGTTTTCCTTTATAAGAGTTGCTGTGGCCATGGTATATCTTCACAGGAAAAAAAAAACAAAGACAGAAATTGGTACCAGAGACTGGGCTATTATAGTGATGGGCCTCACCATTTTGTTTTGTTTGAAGGAATATAGACCTTGTGACTGTGGATTAGTAAAAATAGTTGAACATGTAGACCTCACATTGCTTTTGTTTGAAGAAATATAGACTTGTGACTGTGTAATAATAAAGCAGTTGAACATAATAAGTGTTGCTTACTGGGACATACTAATAGAAGCATGGAAGACAATGGTGCTGAATGTGATTTGATAATCAAGAGGTTTTAGAGGATAAATATATTAATTTGTGGCCTAAATATAATTCTTGTGATATTTTGGTGAAGAATGTGATTGCAATTATCCTTTTTCTGAAAAACAAAATAATTTTTTTTATTAATTTATTTGACAGTGGAAGTTTCAAAACTACCTAGTATGGACTGTATTATGTGGATATTAGTGGTAATTCTAATGAAGACTTATAGTGAAAATTGAATTAGATGAGCAGGATAAATTATGAAATGTAAAATTCAAGGAGAAAAGGATCACTGAAAATTTGAATGGAACTAAGTGTTCTGTTCAAGGTGCTAAACAGATCAAGAAGTGGAATAATGGTAGTGGTGACTTCAGGGCAAGATCCAACCCAGCCAAGTTTCTGACTTGTGAAAACGAACTAGAGAAAAGTTTAAAGTTGTGTGTGCTGATGCTCACCTTGAATTCAAGTACTCAGAAGACAGAGACTGGTGGATCTGTGAGTTTGAGGCCAGGTTCTTGCTCAGAGAAATTTTCAGAACAGCCAGACTTAAGCAGTGAAGAAAATCATGGAGAAGAGAAAACTAGTGAAGATGTAATTGAATGAAAGTGCCATATTCCAGTTCAAGTAATCAGAAGGAATTGGCAGCTTCAGCTATATGGCTCTGACTATAAAAATAAATATAGAAGATATGGGTTATGAAATTTTCCTCATGACTAAGAAAAACCAGTGAGACCAGGCATCTGTCAGTGATGTTCCTGAATGGAGGCCATTGTGCAAAACTGTGAAGTTTATGCCTGATTTAAGTGGAGACCACAGATGTTGGAGATTCCAGAGTTGTGGGATATATGCCAAAGAAAGCAGATTGCAGGGAGTGAAACCAGCCTAAAAGAAAAAAAGTATGCTACAGTTAACCAAGCTGAATAGAGCTTGAGATCTGAAGAGAATTTTGACATCCAACATGGAGGCTCAGTTTGGAGATTGTCCAGTTTATTTTTGGTTTTCCTTGTGCCCAGTATTTTCTTATTATTCTCCCTTCCCTACATTTTATAATAAAAGTGTGTGTTTTGTACCATTATATGTTAGAAGTTTGTAATCTGCTTTTTCATTTTAATTTTGCAGGGAATTACAATTAAGAGATTGCATGAATCTCAGAAGAGACTTTGAACTTGAGACTTTTAAGTGAACTTTAGACTTTTAAGTGAACTTGAGATTATTATAGACTTTGGGAATTTTTGAAGTTTGACTGAATTTATTTTTCTATTATGATCTGTTTACAAATTGGGGGGGGCAGGGAGTGTAATGTGGTCATTTAAAAAAAATGAGCCCAAATAGGAACGCTATTATTAAGAAGTATGGTCTTTTTGGAGTAGGTGCCCTCTAGTTGGAGGAAGTATGTTACTATGGATCCAGGTTTTGAGTTCTCATGCATTCTCACATCCAGTGAGGTAGTCTACTTTCTGTTGCCTGCATATCAACATGTAGTGGCACATTCTTCAGCAGCATATCTGCCATGATCCCAGCCATGATGATAATGGATTAAACCTCTGAAACTATAAGCTGCCACTTTAATTAAATGTTGCCCTTTGTAGAAGTTTATGTGGTCATGGTGTATCTTTACTGCAATAGAAACCCTAACTAATACAGTCTGCCATTGTCTGGCCTAACTTAATAGCCAAAAGTCATCATATCCTTATTGGTGTTATTCTCTGGGGTTCAATGTAGCTCTCTACAATTTATTGTCCTACCTTGTGTTAGCTCTGATGCAACAGAGGCTGCTGGCATGAGACTTTGTAAGAGCTTCAAGAGTTTATATGTCTGTGTAATGGAGAAGAACAAGGCCTACCTATGTTATTTTAGTGAATTCAGGGGTTCCCACCTTATGGAGAGTGAAATTTGGGTGACTTCCTAGGTGGGGTGAGGAGAGACTTCTTTTACTGTAGTTATTTAGAATAGCTAAATTAATGTTGAGTCTGTTCTATTTTAATGTTATGAAGAGAAATTTGTCATAAATAGGTGATAATTGTTTAGAACTTAATTCCTTACCCATTTATTTTATTTGCATTTGAAGTTTATAAAAATAAATATAGTACTTTGGTATTAATTTCTTTGTGTTATATTTTACTTTTTTAGTATGTTTTAGCTTCATCTATGCTGTTGCAAAAGGCAATGGTCTGTTCTTTTACACTGTTGAATAATATATATATATATATATATATATATATATATATATATGTATATGTCTTCTGCATTTTACAACAGAAACAGGTGATTTATAATATACATTTATACTTTTATTTCTTTTATTTATTTGCTGTTCAAGTTTGACTTTTATTTTTTTCTTTATTTTTTTTAGTTGTTGAAAAAATAATATCCGCCACCTCCCCATTTCCCATTTACCTCCCCCTCCTCCCACACATTGCCCCCTCCCCCCACTCCATTCCCCCTCCCTCTCGAGAATGAAGAGCAGTCCAGATTCACTGCCCTGAGGGAAGTCCAAGGTCCTCCCACTTCTATCCAGGTCCAGGAAGGTGAGCATCCAAACAGGCTAGGCTCCCACAAAGCCAGTTCATCTATTAGGATCGAAACCTAGTGCCATTGTCCTTGGCTTCTCATCAGCCTTCATTGTCCGCCATGTACAGAAAGTTCGGTTTCATCCCATATTTATTCAGTCCCAATCATGCTGGCCTTGGTGAGCTCCCAATAGATCAGTTCCACTGTCACAGTGGGTGGGTGCACCCCTCGTGGTCCTGACTTCCTTGATCATGTTCTCCCTCCTTCTGCTCCTCATTTGGATCTTAAGAGCTCAGTCAGGTGCTCCTATTTGGGTCTCTGTCTCTATCTTGATCCATCGCCAGATGAAGGTTCTAAGGTGATATGCAAGATATTCATCAGTATGGCTATAGGATAGGGTCATTTCAGTTTCCCTCTCCTCAGTTGCCCAAGGTATTATCTGGGTACATCTCCCTGGACACCTGCGAGCCCCTCTAGAGTCAAGTCTCTTGCCAACCCTAAGGGGGCTCTCTTAATTAGGATATATGTTTCTCTGCTCCCGTGTCCACCCTTCCTTTATCCCAACCATCCCATTTCCCCAAGCTCCCCCAATCCTCTCCTTCTCACGTTTCTCACCCCATTTCCCCTTAGCCCCATGCCACCTTACCCCCAAATTCCCAGTTTTTGCCCGGCAATCTTGTCTACTTCCCATATCCAGGCAGATGACTATTTGTTTTTCTTTGGGTTCTCCTTCTTATTTAGCTTCTCTAGGATCACAAATTATATGCTCAATGTCCTTTATTTATGGCTAGAAACCAATTATGAGTGAGTACATCCCATGTTCCTCTTTTTGGGTCTGGGATACCTCACTCAGGATAGTGTTTTCTATTTCCATCCATTTGCATGCAAAATTCGCGAAGTCATTGTTTTTTTACCGCTGAGTAGTACTCTAATATGTATATATTCCAGACTTTCTTCATCCGTTCTTCCATTGAAGGGCATCTAGGCTGTTTCCAGGTTCTGGCTATTACAAATAATGCTGCTATTAACATAGTTGAACAAATGCTTTTGTCATATGGTAGGGCATCTCTTGGGTATGGTGGAGGTACATTTACTGCCAGCTCTTGGATTACTGGATAGGAGCCATGCTCACCACCTCAACTCTGGAAAGCACTGTGCAGCACATAAACCCTTTTTGTTTGAGTAAAAACTAAATCTGCTATGTTCGTGGTTAGGAAATGTTTCCATGTATGGTGGCAGAAACCACGTTTTTCTGCCTGTGCATTCCTAGCTGACCTGATACAGCTGCTTGCCCAGGCGGAGTTGCTGAATGATAGGCATCGTCTCAGCTACTTTGAGCCTAACCTGGAGTGGGCCTACAGGCACTTGGACCCAAAGTGTGTGGCTGGTCATGCAGTTATTCCCCAAAACTATAGGCACCATTTTGGAGGAGACTGTTCATTTATTTCCCAGCCACCTAGACCTGAATAATCATACAGAAACTAAATTAATTAAAATAGTGTTTGGCCAATGCCTCAGTCATATTTCTACCTCACTCCTACATCTAACATTACCCCTTTCTATAAATCTATATATTACCATGAGGTTGAGGTTTACTAGTAAAAGTTCTAGGTATCTGTCTCTTTCAGCAGCTACATGGTGTCTCTTTGATTCCACCTACTCTCTTAATATATCTCTGTTCAGATTTCTCACCTGGCTTTGCTCTGCTAAGCCATTGGAACAGACACCGATTTTTATTAACCAATGGTAACAAAATATATTGTCAACATACAGAGGGAAATCCCATATTACATGTGGATGCCAGAAACTGAACTCAGGGGCCTTGCAAGACTAGCAAGTGTTCTCTTTACTGCTGAGATATTTCCCCTGATATTTTTAATATCTCTCTCTCTCTCTCTCTCTCTCTCTCTCTCTCTATCTATCTATCTATTATATATATAGATATATATAATGTTGTTGAACCTTGCTAAAGGCCTTTCAAAACTGATCTAATAATGTAACCTTTAAATCTATGAATGTTTTGAATTATTCCCTTTGATTTACGTATGTTGAGCCAATCTCATATAACTGGCATGAAGTTTTTTTGGTCATGTTGTATAATATTAGTGTGTTTTAAAATTAGATTTCCAGTATTTTTAGTTAAATTTAAACACTTTGTTTTTTTAAACAATCTTTTTATTTTAATTTTACATACCAATCCCAGTTTCTGCTCCCTTCCCTCTTCCAGTTACACCCATCTTTTTCCTACCCCATCACCTATCCACTATTCAGAGAGGCTAAGTCCTCCTATGGGGAGTTAAAAATTTTAACACATCAAGTTGAGGCAGGAAAAGGCCCTCCCTCCTCTTTCTAGGTGAACAATGTATCCCTCCACAGGAGTATGCTCCAAAATGCCAGTTCATGTACTAGGAATAAATCCTGATTCCACTTTCACTGACACCACAGGCTGCCCAAGCAACACAGCTCTCACTCCCATTCACAGGGCCTATTTCAGTACTATGCAGTTTCCCTAGTTGCCAGTCCTAAGTCGGTTAACTCCCACTAGCTTGGTACAGTTGTTTCTGTGTGTTTCCTCATTACAGTCTTGACTGCTTTGCTTATATTATCACTTCTCCCTCTCTTTGACTGGACTCCAGGAGCTTGGCCTAATACTTAGCTGTGGATATCTGAATCTGCTTCCATCAGTTACAGGATGAAGGTTATATGATGACAATTAAGGGAGTCATCAATTAGATTGCAGGGAAGGTAAGTTCAGGAATGCTTTCCAATGTTTTTTCAGTTTTATCTGGGGTCATCCTTGTTGATTCCTGGCAATTTCCCTAGTTCCAGGTTTCTAAGTAATACCATAATATCTCCCTCCACAAAATGAAATATTACTCAGTGGTAAAATAACAATGACACCTTGAAATTAGCAGGAACTAGAAAGAGAAACCATCCTGAGTGAGGTAACCTAGACCCAGAAAGACAAACATGGTATGTACTTGATGGGGGATCTTTGTCAGCCAATGATCTTTAAGAGGTGGGATGAGATTAGAGTGTGGCCTTTTGGGTTTCAGGAGAAAAATGTCTGCCTTCCAAGGTTTCTCTCTCTTTGTGGTTCCCACGCTACACAACTCAGTTTGGACTTCTTATTCCTGTTTTGGGAATTTGTCCCTTATAACAAAGAAAAGATCTTGGAATTAGCCTGGTACTCTTTGATCAACAGCTGACAACAGTTGGCAACCAATGTGGGGCATAAACCCACAGCCCTGGGATTAAATGTCCTATGCTCTTAAAAAATACTTACCGACTACTCAAAAATCATTTGCTATTATACTTGAAAGTAATTTCGAAATTTAACCATTACTTTACTTTTATAGGATCCCATAAAAAGAACATCATCCCGTGAAATCTTGAAGCAATCCTAGAAGGCAATGGCCCCTCTCTCAATGAAGTTTATCCTCAGAGTTGGGGACACTGTTTTGGGGTTTATTTCTTGTATAGGATAGAAGGTTGGGATACAGACTATGTAGGCTCAGAGATATCAAAAAAAGAGGAAAAATTTAATGAAATAATAGGTAATTTAATGTGAACCTATTCACACTAATAATAACAATGAGTAATAAAATATATACTTGTGAGGTATTTATGGATATTCACATTGGTATAGTTTATTGTATATTAATACAATTTCAAATTACATTTGTTATTTCTGTTTGCAATATTTTTACCCCTATGCAAAATTATTTTTTCAGATTGTATATTTTTATGTTCCTACCTCTGTTTAAGACATTTTGTATAATGATTCAATTTTTCGGATATATTTATCATATTGCATTTTATATTGCTACCTGTTATCAAAATACTTATATATTGTTTATATTTTGAGGTCACACAGTTATTTACAGATTATTTAACATTGTAATAAAAAGTCTTAGCCTTTAATTTATACAGGTATTAAGTATTATAGGTCAATAGTTATTCATGTTTGCTGTAATATAGCCAGATTAATTATGTTCTTTAGATATATAGAGATTGTATTCTGCCTAAATAAGTAATCTTCAACTACTTCAATGATCTGTAAAACATGGCATTTACATAAGTTAGGTTTCTGTTGTCAGGAGACATGATTGCTCCTGACAGCACCAATGTATTCCAAAATGAATGTTGAGCACCAAAGACACTCAGAGTTTATTTTCTTCTTGGTTCAATTGGCCTTTGGGAACTTCCCATGCCTCAACCATTGACATGCATATGGTGTATAAACAGGACACAAGGAAAAAGACTGTCAAACCTTGCCAAGGCAGGATAAGACAGTTCTAAAATTTTTCCTGCCTCTAAAAATGGTCTGTCAGTTATGTTAGGTCTTATCCAAAGTTGGTTGCTTCAGCATTGCAAATGAGACTTTGAGTGATTGCTCAGGTGTTCAGTTGTCTCTGTCATATGCTATACACTCTAGAATCTGCTTGATTGCACTTCCTGCCTACTCAAGTAATATTATCTCACTTCTCAGATCTTCAATAGGGTTGAAGATTAGATAGTCATAGTTATCTTCCTCTTATGATTTACCCAAGCCATTATTAATGCAAGACTCAGACTCTTTAAAATAGACTGTTTATTAAAACATTTAGCATATGTTCCTTGCTGAATATTGTTTATATTGGTTGTAACTTAAATTTTATACTTAATATCTGTTCCTGTCTATATAATTTTGTATTGGATTAGAAACTATCTTATTTAAGACAAGTAGGAGAGGTGATGGGCAATCTCTGTCAACCAATGATTTTCAAGATGTGGAATCAGGTTAGGGTATGACCTTGTGGGTACCAGGAGAAAAACACTGGCCCACCCAGTAGTTCTCACACTACATAGCTGAGTTTGGACTTCTCATTCCTCTTTTGTGAGTTTGCCCTTTATAACAAAGAAACTATCTTGAAATTAGCCTGATATTCCGTCATCCATTCCAGACAACATATACTCACCCATAAGTGAATATTAGTTAGACATAAAGCATATGATAACCAGCCTAGAGTCCACAACATCAAAAAAGCTTAATAACAAGGTAAACCCTAAGAGAGACATACACGGATCTCCCTGGGAAGGATAAATAGTCAATATCTCCTGAGTACATTGGGAGCATGGTAGGAAAGGGGAAAAGTGAAAGGTAAAGGGGGGTGGAGAAGGAGGGGGGGACACGAAGTAATGGGATGGGTGATTTGGGGAAGGATAGAGAGAGAGAGATCAAGGAAAGACATATTGAAAAAATTTTAAGTGAAATGTTTTCATATATGCTCATAAGGAAAATTAGTCAACAGTCTTCTTTATTTGTTGCATACTTGTCCAATTTTGTTATCAGCATACAGGATGAGTTTTGCCTTGTTTGTTTTTCTTTCTCTTTTGTGGAACAAATTGAAGACTATGTTTATGTTTTTAAGATTAATATAATTAAACTCAATTTTATATACATATATATTATATGATTCTATTTTGTTGTTCAAATATAATATGAAAGAAAATAAATAATTATAGTTGAACAAAGGGGAGAGAGGATAATTTAATAAAATTATGATAATATATGAATCTCTCAAACAATTCAAAAATATTGAAGGTAAAATTGACTATGTCTTCAGTTGAAGCAAGACTAGCACATGCTATTTTGTTTGTATACTGGTTTACTTTTGTCACTCAGCAAAAGTATAAAAATGTTCACATAATATATGGCAAGAAACTCAAGAGACATGAAATTATAATATGATATGGTTAAATTCATAGTCATTTTACAGTGTGATGAATGATTGTCATGCTGACTGATTTTGAGTTTTCACTCTGTTTCAGTTGTGGGTTTTTTTTTTTTTCAGGGATAGAAATGGTGAAGCTACTTTCTTCCCAGTCCTCATCCCAGTCAGTGAGATTGAGACGTGATGTTACTAGGGAAAATAGTTCAGGTCTTCTCTGACAGGGCCGTATATTGTCAGACTATGCATAAAATACTTTATTTTTCTTGGATCATCAATATGACCTTGTCTAACCTTTATATTTTTCCTCCTCGGTGTATATATTTAAATTCTGAGACTCTTGTCATCTTTTTGTTTTAGAACTGATGGGTATGCTCTGCATCGTCTGTGTATGATGTCAGTGAACTTCTGGGTCAGATACTTTAGTCTGACTTTTTTCAAATGTTGCACAAATCTTAGAGCACTAAAGTTGGTTCAGTTATTAAATTCATTGAAATATATTTAAGAAAGAGATTCTTTTATATTGTTCTCTATGTACCTTCTCATCATCTGTTTATTTAAAAGCTTTCTCAAATCTACTTTTAGACTCCACTATTAGGTGGATGGTTGCCTTTGAGACAAAGCTTGTTATTTTTATAAGTCCCTTGACAGATGTCCTTATTCCTGAAGGCATTTGTAAGTGACATAATATTTCACAGTTTACTGTTGAGTTATAGATAAAGAACATGAGTTAGAAACTCAGAAGTGACTTTGAGTGAGCTGGGCTGGTGACTTTCACAGATGTCTTTGGGCTTTGCAAGTTGATGCTCTGTCTTTGGGGACTGGTTTGGATTTGATTTAACATTGTATAAATTGGTTCACTCACCTCTGAGTATAGAGGATGTATTACTCAGATTAATATACTGCCAGCAGCTCTGAAACCCCCATCTTAGGAAATTCATTAACACGTTGGGAAATCCAGAGAACAGGTGTGGCACTGAAAGGTTAATCTATCCTCATTTCTCCTCCAGAGTCACTTCAGAATGAATTATATATACCCTAGTCATTTAAAGTGAGTAAGTGAAGGCAATTTACTTTATCTGTAGTAGTGTGATTCATGCACTTTTGAATCTTAATCATAATTCATGCACATTTGGTGTGTGTTTTCATCTTACCCACATCTTGTGCACCATTATTTAATGTTTCATTATAATTCATTAAATATTTTAAGTGTCTATACCTTTTGGTTCCATTAATAAGTAAGAAATTTGTAGTTATACAAATACAGAATTTCATAGCTGTGCCAACATGCATGAGAGAAGAGACTGTTCGATTGACTGAAAGAATAAGGAGCTTTGTCCATTGTAGTGGTATAGATGAATTGAATTTATTGAACAGGTCATCTTGTCTTCTCCTTCTAGACCCATACTTCTTAACTCCCAAAGACTAACACACCCTTATTGCTTTATCTTTCTTTTATAACTATGTTCATCCACCTCACAAATCAGTTTTACTGTGAAGCAGAAGGAATTTCTTCATTTTTAAATCACTCTTTTCCTTCAAACATGGTTCCTTATCTCATAGCTTAACATTATTTTAGATATGCCCAGGTTTGCTTTTTGATTTTACTGCTTTCAAATTTTTTTCGTAGAGCCATTTTACCTTTACAGGATGAGATATTATTTTCATTATTGTGCTATCCAAACACAAATACAATAACATAGATATGATGTATAGTGAGACTTGTTTAAAAGCATAACAATATGTAATAAGAATGCATTGTTTTAATAAACACTTATAAAATTAATAAAACAATAAAATTAATAAAATACTTTTGTGTTCCTTGATATAATTTGGTTTATTTTAGCTCCACTAACATTTTTGCCTACCTGTAACTCAAGGCATTTTTATGAGTAGTGCATATTAAAAAATAAATATAGAATGGGGAGAAAAGAAGAATCAGTACCAAATAATTACAAGTTGTTCTTAAGGTCAACTTCAAGCATAAAAGAAGAAAAGTAGAAAAGAATGTAAACAGAATTTTTCTGAATGAATGTGCATAGCTTCTTTTGCCAAAAGCTTTCAGTAACACATAATTTGTCAGTGATCTCAGGCTGTTGATTCTAAACTCAAATTCTTATATTTGATAAGTATTGGAAATTAAGAATTACTGAGGCATCCAATACCATAGACTACTATTTTGTATCTGAGACTTCAGTCAAACATACAGAAAATGAACCCCAGTAAATTGTTTGGATGGAAGAGCTTGCTCCTTTGCTTTGCAGCCTAGCAATTTACATGCAAAATGTCTCATGAAAAGTGGCTCCTAGGTCTGCTTTCATTAGGAGGGGGCCACAAACCTCAAAATACAGGTGGATTCTCCAAACTAGAAAAAAACTGAACTGTCCCAGAGACCCCAAGAAGGATGGGGTGGGTATTATTCCTGTAGAAATTGATTCTGACTGAATGAAATCCCCATCATACCTGTAATATACAGATGTGTAAGTTAACCAGTTTGTCATGGCTTATGCCAAAATAGCAACAAAAATTAAACAAACATGTTGTGGATTTCCTATCCATGAGTCTCCCATCTAGTTTTTTTTTTTTTTTAGATGAAGTTAGTGATCTGAAAATGTATTTTAAGAACCTGCATTTAAAAAGAGGGTTTTTCATTTCTTCTGCATACTGAAGAGTGAAAGATGAGTAAGAGCAAAGATAGAAGTGGATTTGTTACAATGAAAGAGGAATTAGCAATGTTCTCCAATGGCTTCATACAATGCTAATGTGACAGAAATTGCCTTCTTTTTTTTGCAATTATTCTGAGCGTTTTGATTAATTTCTTCTTACCATTTCAACAATTTTCTTTCTTAAAAATCTCATTCTTTCTAAGTCATACAAGCTTGTATTTTAAGCCTGATTTTATGTTATCACTTATTATTTATTTGTTCTGGCATTTTTTAAAAAGTGTCTTGCTATCAGTTTCACTATTGAAATAATGATAATTCTTTATAAGGAGACTGAGAAAGTTAGAGCTCTTAAAATCCTGACTTTAGAACACTTCATATGCATTTCCATATAGAGTGTGTTTCCATTACCTTGGTTTTAGGACCTAGAGGCCTTCTTTCCTTTCTTTCATTTTCTTCTTTTATATTCTGCTAATCATTCTGTGAATATCCTGTCATCTGATGCATACTACTTGATCTAAGGAGACTTTAGCAGATACTGTAAAAACAACTTTTAAAAAGTGAGTCTTTTTAAAAAGTATTCCTTTAGTTTCCTACATATCACTTTACCAGGACTTCCAGGAATTTGTATAGTAATTAATGAAGGCTTACAACAGTTTGTAGTGGAAAATAGAGTGTGTGTGTGTGGGGGGGACATTAAGTTTAAAGTTCTGCAAATAAACCTTATCTGGGATTCAAAGGAAGCTGCTGGAGGTATAGAACCATTGACAAATAATCCAGGTTAATGTTATTTCCTTTTTTAATAAAAGCATTGTTACTATGATATTAGAATTTTTAGTGAAAATTTCTATTAAAATTTTTCCAAACATTAAAAAAATAGAGCATTGTAATTGTTTGAAGACAGTCTGTTTAAAAACATGTAGCATAGATCAAGATTTTCATCCTAAATTTGGACATAAAGTACATATGTATAAGACTTTGAAAATGCAGTGAAGAGAAGATTATGTGTGTAGGAAAATTTTGGAATCATGAGTATCTTAAGTTTGAGATCCCCCTAGAAGTGAAAAGACCTCAAGATGGTGATTTCTTTCTTTCCTTTTTGGTTTTTTGAGACAGGGTTTCTCTGTGTTGCTTTGGAGCCTGTCCTAGGACTAGCTCTTGTAGTCCAAGCTGGCCTCAAACTCACAGAGATCTGCCTGCCTCTGCATTCTAAGTGCTGGGATTAAAGGCCTGTGCTACCACCACATGGCTCAATGTGCTGATTTCTTTGATACCACCACATGGTCATTGAATTAAAGGTCCCTGGGGACCTGGTGTATTATAAATCATTAAAGATAACCTTAGAGATACCAAAATTGGACTTGATAAATTAACAAGGAAAGAATTAAACCTGAGAACTTCAAGAGAATGAACAGTTCCATAATTATTGAGCCAATTTTGAAAAAATGTTATTTAAAATCCGGCCAGTATGGTGTACTCTGGTGAGAACCATTACAGAAATCCCAGGAAATGACTAAGAGTCACTTTTTACAAAAGGCAAAATCACAAGGTCCCCATATTTCCAATCAGGTCTAATCATGGGCAAGTTAACATCCCAATTTACTTCCAGTCCACATACCTCCTTCATACATGTGATTAAACACATCTACTGCAGATAGCCTAAGCAAAAAAATAAGCAGGAACTTATTGTTAACTGTATTAAGTGCCAAAAAACCCCTTAATCTGTAAGGTATTTTCTTCAAATTTTGGTTTCTTATTATTATGTAAGGTGTATTATTCTTGTTTTTTGTTGTGGCCTAACAAAAGAAGGAAAGGAAATAAGAGTGAGTGCTCAATGGAGTGGATATCACATCAAGAAAGTTTACTTCCTGTAAGCTCCTAATTTCCCTTTCCGTAGGTACCTCTCCACCCTAGGATTAGATAAAATGAAATAAGATTCATAGGTTTTGCCCAATTTTGATAATTTACATGTCCCAAATCCAAATTCCATGGCAAGAAGTAGTCTATAGAACTATGCTCATATTCCCAAATATTGTTTATAAATGTTTGTTTATATTTAAAGGGGGATAAGCTATAGATATTTGGACAAAATGGATGATATAGTATTATGGTTTAATAAATATTTCTTCAGTATTTTTTAAAAAGTTAGAAACAATGCATGATATGTTTAATTTATTTCTCTAATGATTCTATTGATGTCTCAAAGAAACATAAATACAATTATCATCCTTCTTGTACTTAACAAGTAATTTACTTTTATTTCTTTTTCTTTATTCTGTGTCTCCCGCTCTCTCTCTTTAGTTTAAAATATACTTTCTCTGCTCTTTATTTAAAAGTCTTATAAACAGTCATGAGTTTCTTCACTCCTGAATTATTAAATTATTCTTTAGAAATACTCATTTTTCTGGTTCCAAACTACACCAGGTCTTCAAATGACATAAAGCATTTTCTGTTCTCCGCCCAATCCTGATATTTTATATGTTTCCTGATTAGGTACTTCAGATTTATAAAAATATTCTTTAAAGTCGTTATCCTACTGGATATTTGAAGTAGACAAGACTGCCAGGCAAAAATTGAGAGCTTGGGGGTGGGGTGGGGTAGGGGTAGGGGTAAGGGGAGATGGGGAGAGAGAAGTGAGAATGGGAGGATGGGGAAAGCTTGGGGGAATGGAACGGTTGGGATGGAGGAAGAGTGGATATGAGGAGCAGGGAAATATATATCTTAATTAAGGGAGCCATTTCAGGGTTGGCAAGAGACTGGACTCTAGAGGGGTTTCCAGGTGTCCAAGGAGATGTCCCCAACTTGTTCCTTGAGCAGCTGAGGAGAGGCCACCTGAACTGGCCCTATCCTATAGCCACACTGATTAATATCTTGCGTACCACCATAATGTCTCCATTTCTCTTATACCCACACACATGTTTATGAGCACATTCACACATACACATTCACCTAGACTTTACATAGACAGAAATCTGAATCTTATTTTACTTTATTATTTTTATTTTTATTATTATTATTTTTTTCTAGACAGGGTTTCTCTGTGGTTTTGGAACCTGTCCTGGAACTAGCTCTTGTAGACCAGGCTAGTCTCGAACTCACAGAGATCCGCCTGCCTCTGCCTCCCAAGTGCTGGGATTAAAGGCGTGCGCCACCACCACCCGGCTGAATCTCATTTTAACTGTGAAGGGTGTACTATTTTCTTTGTGGAAAAAACCACCTGAAATCACAAATTGCTATATCTTAACATAGCGGTTAAACTGTTGTAAGAATACATTGCAAATTATGCTTATGATAATGTTGAGTAAATGTGACATTCAGACACTAGTGAAAATTCTAGTTGGTATTAATAATAAAAACCTGGAGTCAGAGAGTAGTGGGGTGCCACAAGCTTCAAATATTCTTCAGTAATTGCTCAGCCATCTTTTCATGAGTGACTTTTCAGAGCCAGTGGCTTTGGTAAAGGATAAACCAAAATTCAAGATATTTTTGACATAATTGATTTGTGAATAAAATGGCTGGTTTTCTTTTCTTTTGTTTTGATTTTTTTGCCATAGATTTTCTATGTAAGTGACTTCTCTTCTGCTATATATATGGTAATTAATTCCCATAGTTCAGAACTATTTCCTATGTTTTGAGGAATTACTCTTTACATTCCCTTAGCTATATGTGAAAACAGTTTCCCACTGCCAAGACTTCATTCCACTCTCTTAGGTAAATGCAGAAATCTGCCTTCCTGTAATTATCTTTATCTACAAGCATTTGGTCAGTGGTCCAGGTAAAAGCATCTATCTCACTTAAGATATAAACAGATATACAAAGACACAGAATTATTAATTCCCCAAATCTGATGATTCATAACTGCTCAGATAGCTAGAAGAATAAGCATGCCCTGGTTTTGCCACACTTGTAGATAAGAAATACACAGACTTAAACTAACCCTTATTAAAATATTCCTAACTCCTTATGTTCACCTTTACCTCAATTTGCTGATGATTTTAATTCAGGAACCTTACTGCTTGTGCTTTACTCTCAAGAACATCAGAAGGGATAATTAACCACAACCCAGAGAAAGACTTCCTTCCTGCTAATGTCACAGACCCATGATGCCCACAATCAAAATGGCCGATAACAACATACTCCAGAACTGATAATTTAGAGATCTGAGTCTCCTCTTTTTTTTTTTTATCTTGTTTCAGAGAAACTTCAGACTGCACTTCCTACTTCCTTCTTCCCAGAATTCTCATTGTCCTGCCTCTACTTCCTCTCTGTTCACCCCTCCTAAACTTGGTGCCTGTCTACAGGCTAATCAGCATTTATTTAAAATATAAGTGATGGGGTACAGATCATTGTCCCACAGCACTTGCCCCCATTTTTTTTTTAAAAAAAAAATAAGAACTCTAAATCTAATATCCTTTGTTTAGCTTTTCTCCTGACCATTATCCATAACAACTTGTAACCAACATTCTAAACAAAGGAAAATATCATTAGTCCAATTTTGGGAAAGTGGGCATAGTTTTCCAGGCTAATTCCTGCTGATTGGGGATGCTGCTTGGAGACCTAAAGAAAATTTAGAATTATGATTAAGTTCTGATTGGAGTATTCTGTGAGTCTTGTTCATCTCAGTCAACAGTCTTGAATCTGTTCTGAATGCAGAACTCAGACATCTGGGTCATCTGCTTCTATCAGAGATTTCTCAGGGGTCTTCCTTGATAAAACCTGATTTTTCTTAACTTGTAATGAATCTACAGTCTCTCATTTCTGGTAAAAACAGAAACAAAACCTCTTCTCCAAAGTAACATAACTTTTGCCTTCAATTATGAAGTCAAGGTATTTTCAAAATATTTATGTTTTATTTATATATATAGTAGCATTTATATTCAAATGTCTTTTAGCAGCTGTTGCTCCTTCCTCACTTGTTGAGCACTTTAAAGACAATATAATAATATGCAGTATCCAAACTCTCTGTGTAGTTTTCATCATTATAGCGTTTTATTTTAAACTCCATTTGTTTTATTTTTATTTTTAATTTTTAGCATTTTCAGACTGGATTTCTGTGTATCTTTGGCATCCTGGAACACCCTCTGTAGTCCAGGCTGTTCTCAAACTCACAAAGATCTGCCTGCCTCTGTCTCCCAAGTGCTGGGATTAAAGGTGTGTGCTACCACACATAACTACTCTCTTCCTTTCTTTCTTTTTTATTTTATTTTTTCAAGCCTGTATGTATTTTTAAACACACTGTAAATTATTTATAGGCTTTTTTATCTGAAACTATATTTACTGTATCTCCCTTTTTCTGACCACATGAGTCTTTAATTTGCTAAGTGATATGGCTAAAATTAAAGCTGTGGCTTTGACGGCTGGATCCAGACCATTCCTTGCCTTTCTGAGATTCCAACCTCATGGAGGATTTACTGGCCAGAGCTATGTTTATTGCCAAAACTCTATGACATTTCAAAGTCCCTGCCACCACCAGGAAGTATTCAGTCATCTTTTTATCAACACCATTTAAATGTTTCATAGCAGGACCTCTTAAAAGAACTGCAGGGTTTTGAAGCTAATGCTGAGTCAGGAAGCCTCTCTTAAATGAGAGTGCTTGCCTCCAGCAAGCAGAGCTCACCCGAGAAAGTGCTGCTATCAAGAAGCCATGCTTAACACTGTTATTTTGTGTCCAGAATTACTCCCCAAGGTCTCACAGTTATTAGATGGATGCAGTTGTCCACACATTTGGGCACCATTCTGTTGACATGATGTTTTTTACTGGTAAGTAGATTTGAAAAGATTGAAGAACACATTGAATTTGATGACTAGGGACAAAAGGTACAAAGGCAAAATTTAATCTTGTCAGTATGTAAAAATCTCCAGAATATCTTCCCCAGAGTTCTGCCTTGTTTTCCAGTAATAACATCAGAAAGAGTCCATGGCCCCAAGTACCCTAAGTTTGTCAACAAGTATTCATGGGAGCCCATACATATGACTGATCTAAAGGAAGTTAAACAATCAATTGTAGTTTATGGACTACATTTGTCCTTTGTTAGGGAAATGGTAAAAACATGGGCTTCCAGTAACAATGCAATGCCACAAGACTAGAGTTAGTTAATCTCAGCAGTCCTAGAAAGTGGACCACAGTTACTATGGAGGTGCTTTTTAAAGGAAGAAGCAAGAATTTTAGACCCACAGAAAAAAGCAAAAGGACTTGAGATTTCCCTATAACAAATTCTAGGTGAGGGACTTTACTCTGACCCTCAGGATCAAGCCCTTTTATATAGCACAACAGATATAAAGGCTTGTGACAGGATTCAGAAACTAGGAAATAGAATTGAATCATATCTTAGGGTTAAACAGAGTCAGAGAGAAACTTTTAGTGACTTTTTACAAAGACTAACTAGTGCTGTAAAAATAGGGATAACTGACCCCAAAGCTAGATGTACCATAATTGGATATTTGGCTTATGAGAATGCCAACATAGAATGCAAAAGTACCCTTGGGCCTTTAAAGATCAGATCAGCACCCATGGAAGAATGTGTCTGGCACACAATGAATGTCAAGACACTTGACTATGGTACTGAAGCTTGAGTAGAAGAAACAATTTCCAAAGGTAAACGAAGACATCAAAATACCAAATGTTTTAACTATGGTAGAATGGGACATCTGAGAAGGGATTATAGACAAGGGATTCCTTGGAATAATGTCTCCTCTGGGAATGGCAGAAATAGGATAACTCAGCCTTCAGGTATATATAGGAGGTGCGGCAAAGGCCAACGTTGGACCAATGAATGTAGATCAATGAAAGATAGACAAGGCAACCTGATACTACTGGAAAACACTCGGGCGGGGGGGGTGGTTTGCATGTCCCCATAATGAATGTGTTCGAGTCATTCCCAGTTATTGTGGAGAATGTGTCCACCAGAAAAATTTAAAAAAATTCAATGCCTACTGTTAAAAATAATTTTGGTCTGAATGACAGGTTAAATATGAAGAATTAGTCAAAAAACTTCAGTAGCTCATAGGAAACATATATTCAGGGAGATTTCTATAAATGATAAAACACCAAAGCTAAGAGTGCATATAAGTGGCCTTTTAATTGTTGGTGTGATAGACACAGGTGTGGATGTCAGTATCATTACTCCAGAATCTTGGCATGTGAATTGGCCTCTTCAAGAGGTAGATATTCAGTTCCTGAGAACTGAAACCCTATCTCTGGTAAAACAAAGCATGACATGGGTTGAATGCATAGGGCCAGAAGGGCAAATAGGAAGAGTGAGGCCACATATAGTCAATATTGTACTGAATTTCTCATGTTGTGAATGGAATGCAGCCCCAAAAGCTTATGTTTCTGAGGAAAATATTAGACGATATTATAGACAATGGACACCCACCATTCCGGCTTTACAAGAACACATAGCAATTGATAATCCTTCAGATGTACCTACAGCCATACCTTTAAAATGGTTAACTGAAAAATGAATATGGGTTAAACAGTGACCTTTAGCTGAGGAAAACTTGCAGGATTTAGAACAGCTGACACAAGAACAACTAGATCCTTCACATATTGAAGAATCTCCCAGCCCCTGGAATTCTCCTATATTTGTTGTTAAAAAGAAATCTGGAAAATGGAGAATGGTGACAGATCTAAATGCTATCAACAAGGTTATTCAACCTATGGGCCCTCTAAAATCTTTAATTTTTCTGCCTTATCTTTTACCAAAGGGTTGGCCTCTCATAGTTATTGATTTAAAGGATTGTTTCTTCACTATACCTTCACAAGAAAAGGTCAGAGAAAAGTTTGCCTTCACAGTGCCTGCTTATAATAATTCTCAGTCTACTGGGAGATATCAATGGACCGTCCTCCCACAGTGAATGCTCAATAGCTTCACCCTGTACCAATACTTTGTCAGCCAGCCACTGGAAATAATATGTACGCAATTTCCTAAGTCTATAATCTACCATTACATGGATGACATTACATGGAAGACATTTTGTTATCTGATTCAAATACAGATACTTTAGAAACAATGTTTGAAGAAGTAAAGAAAGTCTTGCCTAAATGGGGATTACAAATTGCTCCTGAAAAGATTCAAAGTGGAGATTCTGTTAAATACCTAGGTTAGAGAATAGGTTTACAGAAAATTAGGACAGAAAAGGTGCAAATGAGAGACCAGTTGTGAACTCTTAATGATTTTCAAAGATTCCTAGGAGACATTTTTAGTCTGCAAGCAGCTATTTGGATAAGACCTGATCTAATAATTCATTAAACTAAACCTTAGATAAAGATTTGAATAGTCCCAGAGAATTAACAAATGAAGTGGAAAAGGAATTGATAATTGTTGAGGAGAAATTACAGGAGGCACATGTGGGCACAAATATTAATTGCATTCTAGTCATATTGCCTTCCAGAATTTCTCCTACAGAAATTTTAATACAAAGGGATGATGGTATCTTAGAATGGATTTTTTTATCACATAAACCAAGTAAAAATTTAAAAACTTATATGGAAAAGGTCTCTGTATTAATTATAAAAGGTAAATTGCAATTAGCAGGTATAGACCCAGCAGAGATTATAGTGCCTTTTACTGCCAAAAATAAAGTCATTGGAAGACAATGAATCCTGGCAAAATGTTTGTGATAGTTTTTGGAGAAATCAATAGCAATTATCCCAAAAGCGATACACTTAACTTTATAAAGATAATTGTTTGGATTCTTCCCTAAATTGTATGTGATGCACCAATAACTGGAGACCATACATTTTATACTCATTCAAATAAATCAGCGAAGGCAGGTTACAAATCATTAGAATTAAGTAAGGTGGAGAAAAGCCCTTATAATTCTTTTCAAAAGACAGAATTATATGCTTTTCTTATGGTACTAAGGGATTTTAAAAAAAACCTCTTCATATAGTTACTGATTCACAATATGCAGAAAGAGTTGTATTGCATATTGAAACTGCTGAAGTTATATTAGATGATAAAGAATTGGCTTTATTATTCATCCATGTGCAAGACATAATTAGGAATAGGCTTTGTCCTATATACATAACACACATCCTATCCCATACAGGTCTGCCAGGTCCTCTAGCACAAAGTAATACAGACAGGGAGTGATCAATTATTGATTTGAAGTGTGTTGCAGGCCTCTGCATAAAAGAAGCATCATGTCAATAGCAAAAGTTTAAGAAAGAGATTTCTATTACATGGCATCAAGCTAACGAGATTATAAAGAGATATCCTACTTGCTCTTTCTATAATCAAACACTGTTGCCTTCAGGGAGTAACCCAAAGGATACTCAGAGAAATGAAATCTGGAAGATGGATGTGTTCTACTTTACGAAATTTGGTAAATTAATATATGCACACCACACCATAGTCATATATTCAGGTTTCCAATGGGTAACTGCCTTGAGCTCGGAATAGGATAATTAAGTAATCACACATTTATTAGAAGTTATGGCCATCATGAGCCTTCCTGCACAATGGTCTGCACAATGGTCTGCACAAAGACAGACAATGGTCCAGCAAATGTATCTAAAAAAATGAAACTTTTTTGCCTATTACAATATAAAGCACATTACAGGTATACCAAATAATCCTGCAGGTCAGGCAGTTCTAGAAAGGTCAAATTGTACAATAAACGATATGCTGAACAAACAGAAAGGGATAGAAAATATCCCTGGAAATATATTGCATAATTCTTTATTAACCTTGATTTAAAAAAAAAAAACTAATAAGAAATGAACAACAGCAACAGAGAGGCAAATGATAATGGAAAAAAACTTCTGAATCAAATCAACAACTATACTTCAAGGATGTGTTGACCTCACAATGGAAACCAGGAGATGTGCTACACGGGGGAAGGAATTTCACTCTTGTTTCCACAGGAGAAGAAAAATTATGGATACCATCAAAATTAAAACAGATCTCCTTTGAAAAGGAGAAAGCCCTTGAAAAACAGAAATGACAGCTCATGCACAACAGTGAAAATCACACAAGTAGTAAGAAAATCTCCTAAGGGTTGGGGGCAGGGTTCTGTTCTTATTTTTGCAGGAGAATGCACATCTTCAAAATTTCAAGAGATTCTGGATGTTTGGATGCTGAAGAAAAAAATAATTTTCCAATAAGGATCATCATGAAAAAGAAATATGACTTATAAGGACAGGTGACCAAAACATACATATGTGTGTGTGTGCATGCATGTGTGTGTGTGTGTGTGTGTGTGTGTGTGTGTGTGTGTGTGTATGTGAATATATACAGCTGGTTTTGAAGTTGGACAATGTATCTGTACTTCTCTAAATCCAAGTGTATATTTAAAAGAAACATTCAGAGTTTCTGTCTCATATCAGGAGCCATCTGTATGGAACAGAATGAAGACTTTAGGAAAAATTTTACTTTCTCCATTTCTATTTTGTCTATATCATATTCTTCATTGAATGCATGTTTATATGAATGATGTTTAAGTTTTCCATGGTGAACAGTAGATTTTCTTATAGATTCTTTTCCTGCAGTAATCTTTAAAGTTTCTAAGAAGAAAATAGTGCCCTGTAGCAACAACTCCACCTGATTGAGATGACATCATGATGTGGATAGCACTACTATAAGATTTTTTTTGGGGTACCTGCATCTGGAATGGTACAACATCTCATGATATTCTGGCCAGAACTCCAAATAAGAACCTTAAAAAAAAAACCTATTGACTGCTCAGAAATTGGTTACAACTATACTAGACAGTGATTGGGTTGAAGGTTAGATAATTGTAGTGACTGTACTCTTATGATCTAGCAAAACCATTTTCTATACAAGTCTTAGACTCTTTAGGATAGGATGTTTATTAAAATATTTAGCATATGTTCCTTGCTTAATATTGTTTATGCTGCTTATAATTCTTTTTTTCTTTTTTCTTTTTTTGTTTTTTTTTTTTTTTTTCGAGACAGGGTTTTTCTGTGGCTTTGGAGCCTGTCCTGGAACTAGCTTTTGTAGACCAGGCTGGTCTCGAACTCACAGAGATCTGCCTGCCTCTGCCTCCCAAGTGGTGGGATTAAAGGCATGCACCACTACCACCACCACCCGGCTAACGGACTAGCGTCTGAACAGGGACTTGAACCCTGGACCCTCATATTAAAAGTCTGATGCTCTACCGACTTAGTTATCTGGGCCTTATAATTCTATACATACATGAAATATATTCCTACTGAATATAGTTTTGTATTGATTTTGGAATTCTCTTATTTAAACAAAAGTGGGAGGTGCTATGGAAGCACATTCCACCCATTCAGCCAATAGCCTTTCAGAAACCAGCCCACTTGGGTGTGGTCTCTGATACTGTAAATGCAGTTGTAAAGCCTGTGCTTACTCCCTTGCTTCCAGCTCTGGCTTCTGGCTGCTAGACTCTGTTCCTGTTTGCCCAGAGGACTGTTATCTAGGACAGTGATCTATAAGTTTTCCCCTTAAATAAATTACCATATTATTATTCATAGTTCTAAACTGGTGTGGGATTATTTTGTAACTTGCATCTTCACTGGATCTAAGTGTGTAGAACAAACTGGCCTTGAACTCACAAAGATTTGCCTGACTTTGCTACCCAAGTACTGTGATTAATGCCACCACATCTGGCTAGCAGGTTTTTTGTTTGTTTGTTTGTTTGTTTGTTTGTTTTTGTTTTTTCAAGTCAGGGTTTCTCTGTGGCTTTGGAGTTTGTCCTGGAACTAGCTGTTGTAGACCAGGCTGGCCTCAAACTCACAGAGATCTGCCTGCCTCTACCTCCTGAGTGCTGGGATTAAAGGCGTGCACCACCACTGCCTGGCCCTGGCTAGCATTTTACATGTTTAAAAATATATGTATCTATTTTTCAATAGACAATAAAATCATTGAAGCAAAGCATGAGGATAAAAGTATAAATAGTTCCCAAATATTTGTCTCCACGAGTAAACACTGTTGACATTTGTATTCTTGTTATATACAAGAATAATTTTTCAGTTTTTTATTAATAGTTATTTATATATTCTACTACTTTATAACTAAACTTTCTAAATAAATAAGGTACAAACATTTACTCTTATCAAAATATTTTTCAGCAACAAATTCTTTACATTTATATTTATTTAACTTTAGCATTTCATCAATGACAATAAGTAATTATAGGAGCGTTTACTATATAGTTGTTGCTATGCTTCATAGTATATGGCATAAGAGGTTTCTTTAATATCTAATTATAGATGTCATGCGTATGCAGGCTTGTATGCTCCTAGATAAGCACTAGGGAAACCAGTAATTTTGAACACACAGGCTTCTTTCTTCAAAGAAAGGAATTTGTAGCCTATTATCTGCCCGGAAGAATGGGAGCAAACATGTTTAATACTCTAGTGACCTTTGCTCAATCTGTGTGGCCAAACCACACTGGATTCTTCCCCAGATCTTTATCATGAGCTTGTCAATATGTTGAACATATCTTTATGGAAGGTCTCATATGTAGGTAATCTATAGAACCCATCTTTATGGAAAATACCAAATGAACTTTACAGAGTTTGATGTAGTCACATTTTAAGATTAATTGCAAAAGGCGATGGAGTTAATTGTCACCAGAAATTAATTTTGATTGAATTGTGGTATACTTAAATATTCATAAAACAGAATGAGTCAGATTTTCAAAGTTTGAACCAACACAAATTACTAAATCATGTTCAACTGAACTATCTTTTTGCTTCCTGTGGATGTTACTTTGTTGCCTGTGGTAATCCCAGAGGCCCCATAATTTTGGGGGACACAGAGGTTCTTGTAGTTGCAGGTAAGTACTAGGGGAACCAAAAAGGTTAAACATGCAGGGTTGTTCCATCAAAGCGAGAAGTGCATAAAAACTGTTATCTGTTCAGAATATTGAGAACAGACACGGTGAATGGTCTGATGACATTTGCTCAATCTTTTTGACCAAGACCACTATGGATCCTCCCCCAAGAACCTTATCTTGAATTTGTCAATCTATTGAAGCCTTCTTTATCAGAAACGTCATATATAATTTACAAAGAATTTGGATGTAGTCACACCATAAGCTTTTATTGGGCAAACAGAATTGAACTTTTGTGCCTCCCACATAGACTATCAATGATTGCAGAAAGGCTGGAATGTTACAGATTTAGAGATTAATTAAAATTTATTTCAGGGTAAATTTAGTACCTTTAATAGCTATCTCTTATTACCTGTCTTATCTAACATCTTTGTGACTACCAGTGTGACATATAGAAGATCAATAGTTACCACAACACTAAAGCTAAGAATGTCTTCAAAGAGCATCTGAGAACAAGAATAGAGGGTTCTGTATGGCTGGAACACACTTACCTAATGCTTCCACCAATATATATAAAAGTGTCCCAATTCATGACTTTGTTTATCATGTTACTATAAAGATTTCATCAAATGGGCACCACATTGCAACATGGAATTTGGCGTAATCCCAGCCATCATCAGAGTAAATTATTTTGTATTTCCAACCAGGAGAGAGCTCATAATGGCCTAGTAATCTAGAAACCTTACCCATAGAGACCATCCCTGTTAATCTACATATAACAATACAGTTTCCACTAGCTTGGCACCCTCTCTCAGCAATAGATTTAAAAAAAAAACTTATGCCAAGCTGTCTTCAAGGACAGAATTCATGCCCCCGGGATTAAGTCTATTTAACAGAGCTACATAATGCCCTTTTAACTCCCCAAGACTAGAGAGATACATGTTGCTCCACTCTTTCCAGTCCTCTGCTAGTACAATGAGAAACCCTGTTTTGAGATGAATGTCAAATGCAGGCTATAAAAAAAAATGAACTACATAATGAAGAAGTCAGGCTACAGCAAGGACAAGCACTTCTCCAACCTGCTCAACTAATAAACTGGTATAATTCAGTCAGGGTAACTTTACCAAAAGGAATACAACAGATTCTATTCCCCCTGGATGCTTTGAAAAGTCCCGGGTTTGAGACTATATGACTCTCTTCTCCACATGACCTAGAGAGGCCTACTTACTGAAATTCTTTAAACAAATAATATCCAAAACTCTTCTGGATTTCATACTAAGAGTAAAAGCCATTCTATACAGAAAACTAACAAACCCTGAATCTAAAGCAGTGCTCTTATACAATATTCTCTGGGAAGGAATGACAATGGAACACAGACAGGCTTGTCAGGGACTTAAAAATGAACATTAAGATAAGTGGATCATGGCTACTGATGACATTGCAACTGCCTCATATCATGCCTGCTCTCTTCCCCAAGCTTTTGCAGCCACAACACAGTCTAGTTCAAAATGCTTTAAGTGGGGAGAGAATGAACACTGGAAACAAGATTGAAATAACCCAACTTCTCTTAAACTCTCTAAGTCTTCCTGTCTATGTTGTAAAATGGTATCAGTGGGGAAAAGAGAGCAAATTCAAATATGACAAAGATGGAAAACTTCTGCCACCTTTAAACTCCTTGTGGAATAGCCCAGAAGTCCACTGGGTCAGTAATATGCTAGAAAAATCTCAGACCAAACTTTCAATAAAAATTGGCAATAAAAATTTCAAATATATAATAGACACAAGGGCGACAAACCTTTCCTAAGAAAAATCAAAGTTCATCCACATTGAACCCTCCTACTGGGGCCCAACTAATGGGTATATGTGGTCTGTCATGATCATTTATTTATTAACCAAGACTTTTATAGCTGGAAAAACCCAGAGGGAACAAATGGGAACATTAGACCCCTATTGCTCAATGTTGTCACAAACTTGCTGGGAAGAGTACCAGGGTCCTGTCTCAGCTCATGTTCAGGTACTGAGGCAGAGAAGGGGAATCAGGGCAAGAGAAATTTGTGACCAATAGTAGATTACACTCAAGAGGCCCTAACAGCTTGGTTAACTTTATTTATACTTAAACAGAGTTTGTCTTACCAGGGTTATATGAACAGCTTTAATATTGACTTCTGTTTTTGACTTTAAGAAATCATTATAATTTAAGTAATATCTTGTGATCATTATGAAAGCCCCATTTTTTCCTTTACTCTTCCACAAATATACCTTCTCACACTCTACATGATCTTACTCTAGACATAGAATTCCGTATTTTTTATTGAGCTCTACATTTTTCTCTGCTCCCTCCCTGCCTTTCCCCTACACTTCAACACTCCCCCAAGGTCCCCATACTTCCAATTTAGTCAGGAGATACTGTCTTTTTCTACTTCCCATGTAGATTAGATTTATTTATGTCTCTCTTAGGGTCCTCATTGTTATCTAAGTTCTCTGGGATTGTGATTTGTGGGCTGGTTTTCTTTGCTTTATGTTTAATGACCACTTATGAGTGAGTGCATGTGATACTTGTCTTTCTATGTCTGGGTTACCCCACTCAAAATGATGTTTTCTAGCAGTATTTTTGCAGGCTTAACTAAATATCATGCCAGACACATCATCCTCTTGCAGCAATTATGTCAGCAACATAAGTTGCTTGCTCTTACAAAGTTAAAAAATAATAGATGTGAAAACAAAGGTTTGAGAACAATATTCAAGCACAGGCAATTCTTTCAAGCCTGCATGATATCCTTTTAAACAGTTCCCTTTCTACAAGGGAGTAGCATGTCTCAATTTCTCTGTAAAAAAATAACCTTTGACAAAGCACTCTTTTCCCATCTCACTATACCATACTTTTCCCTCAAATATAAACTCTTATATATGGTAAAGATGGATCTCTCTACCCCAACTTTGCACTGTAGCTTTTCCTCTTGGAGTATACCAGATCCTACCAATGATTCCATGCTTGGTGTCCAGGGAAGTTACTCTCAATTTTTGGCACCATGTGTATTCCTGAGGCTCTCCCTATTCTAGGTATATGTGCCTAAATGATTTTTCCAAAACAGTAAAACAAGCCGGGAGGTGGTGGCGCACGCCTTTAATCCCAGCACTTGGGAGGCAGAGGCAGGCGGATCTCTGTGAGTTTGAGACCGGCCTGGTCTACAAGAGCTAGTTCCAGGACAGGTTCCAAAACCACAGAGAAACCCTGTCTTGAAAACAAAACAAAACAAAAACAAAAACAAAAAAACCCCCATTAAAACAGGTTTAATGCCCCAAATGTTATTTTCTCATATGTACCTATCTCTATTGAGCCAGAAATGTTCTCAGGGTTTGGATTTGTAGTCAATAATAACAGATAAGACATTTGAGAAGCATTATCCCCCTGGTGAAACTTAGGTGAAAATATTTTATGAAGTTCAGAATTTCCAGAGAAAACTAGAAATATTGCATGTGTGACTGAAAAAGTAAAACTAAAAACCACCTAAAGAGCCACTGATATAACAAATGAGAAGAGAGTATGGAAGTTACATTAATTTTGCAAATTCCTATGCTGTCCTATGTTGTATAGGTCCTTGAAAAGTGAGTATCTGTCTCCATAGGTGCCATGGCATGAGAAAACTCATTTCACATTTAGTTAGACACTTATCTGAGACTAGACTGCACAGCTCCCAACAAAAGAGTCATCTCAGAAGATCAAATGTGTTTCTTGTTAGTGGAAAAGAGGGAGAATGCCTCCAGATAGGAGGTTACAAAAATATCAAGGTCATTGGGCAACTGAGGAGAGGGAACCTGAAATGACCCTATCCTATAGCCATACTGATGAATATCTTGCATATCATCTTAGAACCTTCATCTGGCGATGGATCAAGATAGAGATAGAGACCCAAATAGGAGCACCTGACTGAGCTCTTAAGATCCAAATGAGGAGCAGAAGGAGGGAGAACATAAGCAAGGAAGTCAGGACCACCCACTGTGACAGTGGAACTGATCTATTGGGAGCTCACCAAGGCCAGCATGATTGGGACTGAATAAACATGGGATGAAACCGAACTTTTTGAACATGGCGGACAATGAAGGCTGATGAGAAGCCAAGGACAATGGCACTAGGTTTCGATTCTAATACATGAACTGGCTTTGTGGGAGCCTAGCCTGTTTGGATGCTCACCCTCCTGGACCTGGATAGAAGTGGGAGGACCTTGGACTTCCTTCAGGGCAGCGAATCTGGACTGCTCTTCATTCTCTAGAGGGAGGGGGAATGGAGTGGGGAGAGGGGGAGAGGGGGAGAGGAGTGGGGGAGGGGGCAATGTGTGGGAGGAGGGGGAGGGAAATGGGGAAGAGGCGGAAATTTTTTTTCAACAACTAAAAAAAAAATAAAGAAAAAAATAAAGAAAAAAAGAGCAAAAAAAAATATGAAGGTCAAAAGAATCCCCAATTCTAAGGGCCACTCTTTACCTAGAATGAATCACAGAAGATTCTGTGTAGGTAGAACAGTAGCCTTTAGCTGGTGTTAAATTAGCTATTTTAACAAATGTTGGTTAAACACAAATTAGACAGGAGACATATTCATTACTCTAAGAGCCCCTGAAACACCCTTGCTTTTGTAATCAATGAGAAGAACAAGACCTAGTGACTCCACGATCTAGGAGCAATTAATAGAAACATTAAAATTTGTGGCTTGCCTCAGTACAGCCTCTTTCTTGCCTCTGCCATATCAGTTTATACCCTGATATTAGTTTTAGACATTAAAGATTGCTTTTTTTCAATACCACTCCACAAACAAGATTGCAAGCATTACCTTTTCAGTAACTAAAATCAACAACTCAAAACCAGCTGATAGATATGAGTGGAGGGTCCTCTCTCATACCATGGCTAACACCCTCACAATTTGTCAGGAACCTGTAGCCTATGAATTAAAACCAATTATTAAATCAGATCTCCATATATAGTATGATATGCATAACCTATTAATGTTTCATGACAAAAGACTGGGTCAAGAACTAGCATTACAACATCTTAAAATGCAAGCCGTAAAGTACTGAAAGAAAGAGACTTATAGTAGAAGATAAGATCTACCTGCTACCTCCTATCACATTTCTGCAGACAGAAATTACCCTGATCAGTCCAGTCGCTAAACCTGTTATGATTTCCCAAAACCATGAACCTTAAATACCCTTCCAAACTTCTTAGGCAAGCAATATTAACTGATTGAGTCCCATATTTTCATCCTACCAGATAAATCCTCCCAATACAAGAAACATACTTCTAAGGATTATTTAGTCCATATTCAAACAGTATGTATGTGGTTAAACTGCTCCTGTGACTAGCCCACTGTTATGTCAAGCTTAATGGTAACTCAAATTTCAAATATATTCCAAACAAGAACAAGTCCGATCTTTATCAACCATATACAGACACATTCATCCCTCCTTGAATCCCTCTTTGATGGCAACACTTTAGGTGATAAGATTGCCATGACTGGAACCTTCACTATTTCACCCTTCATCATTAAAGCATTCCATCTGCTGACCCATATGTTCTTAAGAGGACTACAATTCACTTCCCATTTACCCCATAAGACATTGTAGCATGGAATAATAGAAACCTGGAGACAAAAATTGGGGTTCAACACAAAACCCAGAAGAACAAGGCATCCAAGCCACTAGAGAAGTCTTACTTCTACCAAAGCTGGGCAACTGTAAGTTAAGCAGCATAAGCATCTTTCTCTTATCATTTTATATTCCCTCTAGTGCTAGGATTAAGGACGTATAACTCACTAGTACTAGAATTAAAGGTAGAGCCCACTACCACCTGGATTTGTTTCTGTGTTGATATTCTGTAGCCCAGAGTAACCTTGAACTCACAGAGATCTATCTACCTCTGTCTCCAAAATCCTGAGGATAAAAGTGTATGTCACTATTACCTGACCTCTAGTGGTTTTAGCTTTGACTCTGGTGTTCAAGCAAGATTTATTCATTAAAATACAAATAATATATCACTATAAAATACCTTAAACACATTCTCAAAACTTGTTCCTCTTATGTTTCCCTAATCCACGTTCCCACAATACAGCACTTGGACATTAATCCCAGAGGCCTTCAAACCAATGCTGTCTGTCAGATTAATGGCATTCATATTCAGTCCTTTAGTAGACAGGAATCTGTATTTGTCACTACAGACACCTCTTTTCATTTCAACTGGACTAGAACACTGACTGGTAAACACACGCACACGCATATGCACGCACACACACATTAATCATAAGCCCTCCACTTTTGCTGTCACAGTAGTTCCCTCCAGATCAAAACTGATAATGGACTGGCCATTAAAAGACATCAATTTCAAAAAAATTGTGAATATTTGAAAATACTAGCATTTTCCACAGTCTTCAGGGCAAAGCCATCATTGAAATAACACACCAACCACTTAAACAAGTATAAGACTCCTGACTATCAACATTCAATTAATTAAACGTGGCACTATTCCCACTCAATATGAAAACTATTTGTGCTTCCAAGACAACCCCCACTGCATTGTCTATCACTGGAGCCATCTCCACACACACCATCCATTTTGGTCCTATGGAAGAACCCACTTGGCGGGTGTTCTAAAAGGTGCATGCTCTTGCTAACAATTGAAAGGGGATTTGCTTGTGTCTCCTCACAGGATCACCCTTACCCTGTCTGGGTACTAGCCTATAATATCTCACACAACATGACTCCTCCAGTCAAAAAGATGGCAGGCTGTTTGATCATGGAGAAGACAAAGAGAACAACACAGGCACCCAAAGTCAGGCAATCAAATCACCTGGGGAGACATTCATGCCCTTATTGAAACTGCCCAACACTCTTTCCTTTTCATTATTGTAAAGGCTGTTTTTATTTGTTTAGATTCTAATGTTTCTGCTTTGTGTAGACCTCCTAATATTTTTCAATGGTGTTTCTTTATGAGAGAGACTTACCAAGGCCATAACATTATTATAGGTTTTTGAATTGCCCAACTGAAGGATGGTCTCCTTCATCCCCCAATTCAACCAAATGTTTAATAGTCTCTCTCATATGCTTCCCATACAGACAATTCAGATTCAAACAAGAATGCCTGCCGGATGTAAGAACCTATGGGAGATGTGAGAGATGATATCGTGAAATGGAAGAGTCCTATAATCTAAACACCCTGCTTTAATAAAGGAAAGTCTGCTCCTTCACAATACCTCGTCCCTGGAATGAGTGTTGGCACATATCAGTTCAGATAATACTCTATGCTTTGCCCATATCTCAGACACCTGTGGCTGATCTTCATGTATCACAACTTGTTCTGGCATGCCAATCCATTCTAAAACATGACATTATTCTCTCTCATGAAAAATAGGATTATCAACAGATCAAAGCCACTGTCCCATGGAACCAATACATTCAATATAGGGATTACTTACTTTCTCCCTTTCACTACCCATCCCAACACCTCTAACTGCTTCTTTTGCATATCTAGAAATAGACCTTTCCTAACAGCTGTTTCAGTCACTACCACTCTCTTTTACTGCCAGACCGTAACAAATAAACAAAAATCACTGGTTCTCACCTGTCAGATATTCTCTTATTTGACCTTCTAATTATCCAGTTTGTATTCCAGTCAGGAAATCACTTCTGATTATTAATGTCTCACTAAGATAACTCTTTCCAGTCTGACATGAGTTATCGCTCCCCTTTTTCTTTGGTGCAAGGGAAAAGCCCAACCATATGTTAACTCTTCCTTGTCTACCATTTGCATAACTGTCATTTTATGCCCTGGGCATACGTGTTCAAGGAAGAAAAAGCTACTTTTTTTCTTAAAATCTGCTCATAAAGAGATATTTTCATCCAGATTTCTTCTAGTGGGACTTTGGATAACCCTTTCTCTGGGTACAGGGGATGCTGCAACTGCTCACATCATACAGACCCATCATCTGGAAGGGTACTTTTAGGGTAAACTTGACCAGGGCATGACATTACCGATAGGAAACCTTGAGTCACTCCAAAGACGGATGAACTGTCATGCTGGCATGGTTCTCCAGAATCAAAGAGACCTTGGTATTATATATCAGGGGAGATTTGTGGATTTGTGATATCTTGGGAGAAGAATGTTGTTTCTTTGTCAATGAGTCCAATTTAGTGGAACAATATGTAAAACATACTTAGATCCCTATACAAATATCTCCTGGTCTGGTATCAGCAGCAGGGATCTTTTTCCTGGTTTCAAAATCCTTTGTTTTCTTGGTTCCTCCCACTTATTAGTCACCTAATTATTCTTGGTTTTATTTTGATGCTTGCTCCCTGCATTATTCAATTCTGCTGGTGGCAGTTTACCACCACTGCTAGAATTACCATCAATTGGGTCACATGGTTCACTAACAGGTCCTGGACCCCTCTAATACCGATGACAGGCTCCCCAAGACTTACAATGACAACTTTCCATTATAAAATAAAACAGAAGAAGGTGTTGGAAGGCCCTGTTGCTTAAAGATGTAATACACCATCTCTGGACAGCTCACTGAGCTTGGTACAAAACTGGAGGACTCCCTTCTAGCACATTCTCCTGCTATCTACCAGACCTTATCTGGTGGTCCTCACTGAACCTGGTTGTCTTACTAATCTTAAGAATGACCTTTGACATAGTTTCCAGCAATGCCCCCCACAGCCCATAACATAATTAGTTATTGTGGTTCAGCTCTATGGTGGGGTTGTACTCCCAAATTCAAATTAGGTGATGTCCCAGCTGCTGCTCCCATTCTCTATATTTCCCCTCACTCTGGAATAAAATTGGACTGTAACACTGAAGCAGTCTCCCAGAAGGCTATTTCTATCATGCTCATGGGTGTCTGAACACTGATTTCTACTCTTCTCCCTCCTCCCTTGTAGATTGGTGACCAACCATTCCTGAGGAGAAGAGAGAGACCCACAAAACATCATGAACAATACAAATTTAAAAGGAATGACTTATTTGGACTTATGATTCTAGAGGGATGAAATCCATTATGACACCAAGTGGAAGCCATAGCAACAGGAAACAGTGCTACAGCTCATATCTCGAACTACTAGTATGAATCATAGAAAGTGAATTATAAGTGGATTTATACTTTAAACACTGAAAGCCTGCCTCCCAGTGATGTATTTACTTTCGTAAGGCTATACCTCTTAGACCTGAAAAAACTTTTCCATCAGACAAGTATAAGTTAAAATGTTTTTATTTTGTTAAAAACTATATTGTTACAACCATGAAGCTTGTTCCTAGATCCCTGAGTAAAGACAACAGGTAAATCAAGTATGGTCATAAAAGGACACGGGAGAGCTGTGAGCATTCTGATGGAGCTGAACCTACTGCCACTGTAATCTGGAACATGTGCTAATTTATTATGTACAGTACAGAGGACAGGGTTTGATGCTTTTGGTAGGATGTTTCTATAAAGTGAACAATCTCAGGTTGTAAAGATCTAGGAGGAAGCTGCAGTACCCAATTCTCTGTCCCTACTGATCAATTATTGGAGAAAGGAAAGACTTTGCCAATTCTAAGTCTGACACACATGAAGAAAAGATTGCCAATTTATTTGAGACCTGAGACCTCAACTTATGTTCTGGCAGTGCCTATTTCAGTAATACACACTTAAAGCTCTCATAATTTATCATTATCATCCTGTATGCACTGGCAATGCTTAAGCAAGCATGGACAGCACATTTATGGTGATTTTCCTGTGCAATCCTAAATTATTGTATTATTGTCATACCTAAGATTTCACAGTCTTCTTTTCTGCTGTCTATTCAGTGGATTTTTTTGGTTATTCCTCTTTGCTTTATCCTATGTACTCATCCAAGCATCACTATCTTTGGGTATCTGCCATTATTTATTTTTATAACTTGGCCAAAGTACCTCAAGTGCCATAGCTGTATCTTATAGTTTACTTCATTCTGTAGATGGAGATGCTTCTTAATGATGTTGTTGCATAGCCTATCTCTTTGTGTGCCTAGAATCCTCCTGAGATATGTCAACTCAAAAACGTTCAGTCACTGTTCTGAGAAACATTTCATTGTCCTGGCTTTAGAGTTGTAAAGAAGGCAGCTCAAGACAAGTGCCTCATATTTGTACTTTTGCTGTTGTCATTTTGTCTCTTGCTGACCAAACCTTTCTTAGTGCCTGGAAAGCAGCCCTTGCTATTTCTATTCACTCCTTGACATCTGAAATTGTTCCCTCCTTTGAACTGAGGTTTTCTCACAGATAGACAAATTTGACTAACAAATGCACGTACAGTCAAACTGAAACTTCTATCTAACATCTAAAACAGTGCTGACTTAGGGTCAGATCACCAACTTGTTATGGCCAACATTCAACTGAAACTTAAGGGAGACAAGCCAGGCAAAATGAACCAGAAGATAGATTGTAAACAACTGATGAACATTGCTGTATGAAGAGAGGACTAGAAAACTTCTAAAAAAAAAAAAGAGAGAGAAATCATTAAATAATTCTTTACAAATATAGAAAACAAATGGGAGATATCAAAATATCTGTACAGGAGGCTTCAAAGGAAATTATTGGTTATGAAAAAAAGGCAACACCACCAGTAGAATGGTTTCCTGCAGAGACAATCAATCTAGTGGAAGAAAGAAAGAAGCTAAAGAGCAAATGAAGAGACAATCTACAGGTAATAAATCACCACAACTATCTGTTGTGATCTGCAAGAAGATCAAAAGAAGAGTCAAGAAGGAGCTCACCAAGGCCAGCTGGACTGTGACTGAAAAAGCATGGGATAAAATTGGACTCTCTGAACATGACGAACAATGAGGGCTGATGAGAAGCCAAGGACAATGGCACGGGGTTTTGATCCTACGTAATGTGCTGGCTTTGTGGGAGCCTAGCCAGTTCGGATGTTCACCTTCCTAGACATGGACGGAGGGGGGAGGACCTTGGACTTTCCACAGGGCAGGGAACCCTGACTGCTCTTTGGACTGGAGAGGAAGGGGGAGGGGGAGAAGGCTGGGAGGAGAGGGAGGGAAATGGGAGACTGGGAGGAGGCGCAAACTTTTTTCTTCTTTTTCTCAATAAAAAAAATTAAGAAAGAAAAGGATGGAAAGCTATACATACAAGGTATATGCAAAGAGGTTGAAGGGGCTAGACATTAAAATAAAACACATCTTGTCTACAAAGCTATCAGATGAATAATTGCTAGATAAGCTCCTCAGATTCGGGTGATTAAAAATGAGCAAGGTCATTTGTTAACAGAACCTGGGGAAGTAAAGCAAAGATGGAGACAATACTTTGACATCCTATACAATGACCCTAATGTTGTCAATGTAGGCTACAATGAGAAATACTTGAACAAGAGAAAATGCTTCTCAGACTCTTCAGAGAAATATGGGAACATGAAGTGATTCTCATGCAACAGAAGTCCTCATTCATAATCCCCACACATAAAAAGAAGGACAAGCCAGACTGCTAAATTACAGGGGCATTATTTTATTGTGCCATAGCAGTAAGATCTTCTCTTGAACAGGGTCCCTGATAAACCTGGAGGAGGAAAAGGAATGGAGGGAACAAGAGACATGAGAAACAACAGCAAGACAGGCTTTCTGATCAAGCTGGCATGTTATTATTTTTCAGAAGCTGTTATATAGCAAACTGGCAAGAGGGAGGGAAGGGTGTCAGGTCTGCTTGAATTCAGGTCCTGAGACATCCCTACCTGATAAGGAAATACTGAGGGTCTATGATTGTTGACTAACAAAGGAAATGCTAATTGTTTCTAAAGCCTGGGGCCTATAGGTCTCACTAGGCTAATTTCCGAGGTCCAGAACTTGCCCTGCAGAAGTGAATGTCTACTTGTGAACTTAAGATGGCATAAACAAAACACAGGTCTCAAAATACAGGTCCTTGATTCCAGCAAAGGATCAAAAGCAGAACAGAGGAAATCCTAGCAGAGGCCCAATGCAGCTTCAGAGCCAACAGGAATACAATTGATCAGTTCTTCACTTTGAGGCAACTGGCAAACAAATAGAAAGAATTTCACAAAGGCTTATACATCTGTTACATCGACTTCAGGAAAGCATTCCATAGCATTTAGCCCACACACAGATTCTTTTTTAATCTCTCCAACAGTATAGAGACGTTTTCCTTTCTCAGGGCCATGGTGTCACTATTCAGCTCATAGCTCTGCTCATAGGATGTCCTCAATAAATATCTCCTTGCCGGGCGGTGGTGGCGCAGGCCTTTAATCCCAGCACTTGGGAGGCAGAGGCAGGCGGATCTCTGTGAGTTCGAGACCAGCCTGGTCTACAAGAGCTAGTTCCAGGACAGGCTCCAAAACTACAGAGAAACCCTGTCTCGAAAAACCAAAATAAACAAACAAACAAACAAACAAATAAATAAATAAATATCTCCTGAAAACATAAAATACTTTCAGGTGAAATAGTGCATTTGTGCTCTTTAAATATTATTTCATATTAGGTTCCTTCCATCTCTGAAGAGATGAAATAATTGATAATTCAGGTTTATTTTTCTACAGTGTGCAAATCATAGTCAAAAAGAGGAGTGGTGATTATTTCCCTAATTCTCAGACACCAAATGGATCAAAAAGTTCTGTCACTAAAAGTTCACACAAAACAAGAGATTTGAACAGCTTTAAAATGCAACTGCAGTAATGGTCATCTTTATCTTGCTCCCTAAGCAGCATAAGATGGTGGGAAACTGGAATAGATCTTAACATGAAGTGGCTTAAATAAAAAAAAAAATGGAACAAGTAGTGTTTGAGATCAGAGGGTCAAATGCTATACTTACTCATCTTATCACAACTAAGTGGCCACTATTTTGTTCTAAGCAGTGGCTTTTAATTAATTCTCAGCCTCACTGTCAATCAAAGTGCATCATGGAAACAGAAGAAGATGTTGACCAAAAACTCCACAATTATTAAATGGTGCCACCAAATTTATACCTCACTTTTAGCCTGTGAACTCAGATTTTATAACCCTGGCAATTAATTACTGATATCAACTTTCCCAGATCACACACTTTACATTATAAACTAAATAAAATCTCTCTTTATATGTTTATATGCATGCTACAAAATGGCCATGTGTCATTGAGATGCCATAGTAGAGTTCAAAAATGTCAGTAGTCCTGACACTAATGGTAGACTGACAATACAAAAGAAAATGAGATAAACAAAATAATTTCAGAGGAAAATGGATTATTTAAGTATCTAAAATATAATGTGTACAATTATTGTAATACAAGTGATGGTAGGTCACTTAGGGGATTGCCAAGTTTATTCTTAGAGATTGACAAAGAATTAATCATCAGGGAAATATAGAAGACACAGCCTCTAAGAAAAAGTAACAAGTCTATCTCTTCCAGATGGAAGGACCCTAATTCTGGAGTGCACTCTTGCCTGGGTATTTAACAGGTCCCCTGGTTCTTCTTCCTTCCCATATTAGTCCCATTTGGATAATCCCTTATCTTCCTCTGTTTCTCTTCACAATATCTTTTCAAAAGAAGATGCAATCCTGGGGAGGCTGATGTCACTTTCTTCTTTCAACTGTTTCCTTCCAAATCTCCTTAATTTTTTCCACAAACAGAAGCAAATGCATTTTAAAGGAGTTTCTAAAAACACATTGTAAAGTTATGAAGTATAAGAGAAGTACATGAATTAAACTAGCAAAATTGAAAATTACGCATTTAAAAGTGACCAATTCAGTATCTTTTAGTACAACGACAATATTCTTAAACCTTTTTTGGTCCTTAAACCTTTTATCACTGTTGACATTACTCACCATTCCTCCATTTCTACAAACCAGCACTCAATTTTATCTTTGAATACATTCAAATATATATTTTTATACTCATTTTATTTTACATAACAAAATGCTTTGAATTTCACCCTTATTATAACATGTAACTATTATTATTGCTTTGAAAGCCTGAATAATATTCCTTTACAAATGTATGTCACAAAAATTTGTTTACCCTTCATCAACTGATTGACATTTGAACTGTTTCCATATTTTAGCTATTGTGAGTGCTGTTGCTGTGAATTTGCATTTAGATGTCTTTAAGTACTACTTTCAATTCTTATTTTGTGTTTAAAAATTTAATGGTTCCCCAAAGTCTAAACCATTTAAGAACATTTCAGTTTGTTTGCATTCAAGTCATATGTTATCTTCTTTTTTAAAAATTTATTGCTATCTCACCTTACAGCAAAAACAAAATCTCTTTCCAAATATACCAACCTAAAGGCACCACCTTTTCTGTGAGATGCATCTGCCATTCAACTAATTTGAAGGAGTGAAGGCAGGTAGAAAAAAAGCAAACACCACCACCAACAACAAAAATAATACCAAAGCCAAGAAAACCCAAGTAACTGAGAACACTAATTATATCTATCCAAGAGCTATGAAATAGGACTTGAGTTGCAGGTATATTTACCCCACTTCAGGACTCAAGAATTTTCACTCTGAGATCATATTTTTGTTCAATGTCTTTCTAGTGGCTTGGAAGACTAAGGTTTTTAACTTTGTCTATCTATCCTTTCTTGATATTACATTAAGTTTTAAATTTAAATTTCTCTTATGACTAAAAATATTGATAATCCCCTCATGTGTTTTTTTTTCTCAGTCTATTTCTTCTTTGCTAGAGGGTATATTAAAGTTGCTAGTTAACTTGGACATATTCTTTAAATGACTTATTTGTGTGGAAGCATATTTCAGACCGGAGATGGATTAAAGATTGAATCTACCATAGTATCAAAGGCTCTGATGGTGACAAGCAAAACCAGTAGAAAGCTTTTTTTTCTTTTTGGTATTTGGAGACAGGGTCTCTCTATGAAACCTATAGAGTAAGGGTGATTATGGTTATAAAGATAAAATGGAAGCTAATAGAATTGTTTCTACAGGGAAAAAGTGATTCAAAGTCTGTATCACCCACTAGGAGGAATTGCAGAAATTAGTGCCACAATCAAGGGATTAAAATATATGGGGATGATGGTTTCTATATCTCCTTTAAATCTCCTATCTGGACAGTAGAGAAGACAGATGGATCATGGAGAATGGCATTGGTTATGTGAAACTTAGTAAGTAATGATTCTGATTGAAGCTACTGTATAAGATATAATATCCTCATTTGAGAAGATAAAGCATTTGCTGGTACGTGAAATGCTGATACTGATGTACCAAATTCATTTTTTCTAGTACCTTTCAATAAGGTTCACTAAAACAATTTCCTTTTAGTTGGGATGGACAGCAGTATACCTTTACAATTTTATCTTTAAAAAAATCCATTAACTCTCCAACACTATGTTACAATTTAGTTTGAAGTTATCTTTATCATCTGTCTCTTCCACAAAATAGCACACTGGTATTGGTGACTGTACCAAATGAGGAAGACGTAAAAATCACTTTGGAAATTCAAGTGCTTTCTATGTCAGTGAAATATTTAGTTTAGTGGTATAGAAAAAGGAGAGATGCTACTCCTACATTGATTAATAAGTTACTATCACCACTAAGAAAGAAGCATAGTGGTTAGTGGGCCTGTTTATACTGGAGACTCTTGAGATAGCACATTCATTATTTGAATGTGTTACACCAGCCCGTATATCAGGGGGCTAAGAAAACTGCTTAAAATGAGGACTCATACAGGAGAAGGCTCTTCATTATGTCAGGCTATTGTGATGGCAGCTCTGTTCCTTGGATAATCCAACAGATCTCATGATAATTGAGTCTTCATTATCAGATAAAGATGCTGTATGGAGCTTTTGGCAGGCCCTGGTAGGTGAACTACAGAGAAGAACATTGAGATTTTGGATCAAGGCTCTATCATAATCTGTAGACAACTATTCTCCAGAAACAGCACTTGATATAATATTGGGCATCAGTGGAAACAGAGCATTTGACAAAGTGCCACCGATTTTCCTTGTGACATAAGCTTTCCATTATGAGCTGCGGATCCTGTAACCCAACTATTCATATAGTAGGACATGCACAATATCAAACCATTTTCAAATAAACATAGTATATATGCAATCAGGCTTTAGCAGGCCCTGAAGGCACATGCAAGTTACATGAATAAGTTATACAAATGTCCATGGCTTGTATTCCTGTTGAAGTGCTGTCCCTTCCTAAGTATACATCTATAGCTTCATGTAGTGTTCCTTGTGATTGTTAAAATGTGGAAAAGACTAGGGCCTGATTTACTTTCTTTTTTTTTACATTATACAGGAACCACTTAGAAGTGGGGAGCTACAGCATTACAACCACCTTCTGGCATAAACCTGAAAGAGACCAACACAGGAAAATTTTTCAGAGTATGCAGAATTTTTGGCAGTACTCATTTTCATACACTTTGTTGGAAGGAGAAATGCTCAGATGTGATTGTTCCCTGACTCATGCACTGTAGCCAATGGACTGATTGGATGGTCAAATATTTGGAAAGAATATTATTGGAATATTGGTGTAAAAGACATCTGGGGAGAATATGTGGCCAGGTCTCTCTAGATAGATGAAGAATGTAAAGATTCCTGTGTTTCATGTAATTAATTATCAAAAAGTGACTTCAGCAGAGGAAGAGTTCAATAACCAAATAAACAGGATGATCAATTTTGTAGACAATCAGGTTTTTTCCCTTAGGCATCCCTGGCATTTTTCAGTGGGCCCTTGAAGAAAATGGCAACATTAGCAGAGATGGAGGTTATGCATGGACTCAAAAATATTGAAGTACACTCACCAAAGTTGCTCTGGCTACAGTAGCAGCTGAGTGCCAGAGACCAACACTAAACCACAGCTATCACACCAGTAGTCAGCAACCTGTTGGCAGTTTGACTACACTGGATTTCTTCCCCCGTGGAAAGTACAAGTTTTGTCTTTACTGACCTAGATGCTTATTCTTGTTATAAATTTGCTTTTCCTATACAAGATGCTTCTGCCCAAACTATTATCCACAGACTAAGGAAATACCTTAATTCAAAGGAGCTTGGTCATCTTGAGTATGATAAGCATAGATCTAGCAGATCTTTCTCTTCTCTCCCATTCCCTCTGCCTTGCTATAAACCACTAGATTTCAGTTCTAAATCTAGTCAGCAAAGTCAAGTTCAATATTTGGTTACTTCCTCTGTCTAAGGCTTACTACCACAAGCCCCTTTTAATTTACTTAATAAGATTCCTATTTCAAATGAAACACTTCATACTAACACTGAGTTCCCTCCTTTAACTTTATAAACTCTCATTTGCCTATTGACATGTCCATTTGCCTTCTATTTAGAAGCAGTCCTATGTCCCTTTGAACCTGTATGGATAATGAAGTCACTTCTATATCATTTGGTATAAATTCAGCAGTTTCAATATGCAAGACGACTTCTTTTTACATATTGTGAATCAGTTTTGATTTTATTGAGAGGTTCTTTAAAATCTCTTAATACCATGAGAAGAACATATAATCCTGCCTTTGGACAGAATTATATGTGCTTTTTCTTAATCTTACTTAAATTTTATGATATTTAACCTGTCTTTCCTGATTTATTTGCATTGGTATAGAATGTATGGGATCCAGTTATTGGTGTGTCATGTACAATGTAGGAAAGGATCCAAGTAGTTGTTTTTATAAGGTCAATAATATCACTTTTGGGTAATTGCTATTAATCTCTCCTAAAAAAATAGCACAAGCTCTTTGCCAGGGTTTGTTTTCTTCCCATAATTTTTAAATTTCAACTAGTAAAGGGCACTATAATCTCTGCTGAATCTATTCCTGTTGTTTATGAACTCTCAATTTTTATTTTATGATTAATTCAGAGAACTTTCCCATGTAAGTTTTTAATTTTTTACTTGGTTTATGTGGTAAAAATATCCATTCTAAGATAACATATTTTTTTGCATTAAAATTCCTGTAAGAAAAATTCTGGAATGCAATATGACTAGAATGCAATTAAGATTTGGATTCACCCTATCCACATGTTCCTCCTGTAAGTTTTTTCAACAATAATCCATTCCTTTATGCTTCAGCTGTTAATTTCCTGGGACGAAAATTTAAGTCTAACATTTGTTTAAATGAACTATTAGATCAGGTGCTATCTCAACAGCTGGTAATAGACTGGAAATTTTTTCTAATGATCTTTGAAAGTTGTTAAGAGTCCATAGTCTCTCTTAATTTGTGCCTTTTGTGTTCTAATTTTTTGAAAACCTATTTTAAACCTAGGTAATTGACAGAATCTCCTCTTTATTCCTTCAGGGGCAATTTGTCATCCTCATTTTGGCAAAACTTTCTTTACTTCTTCAAACATTCTTTCTAAAGTACCTAAATTTGAATCAGATAGCAAAATATCATCCATGAAATGGTAAATTGTAGATTTAGAAAATTGTTTATATGTTATTTCCAATGGCTTACTTACAAAGTATTGGCACACGGTGGGGTTATTTTCCTGTGGGAGGCAGTCCACTGGTATCTCCTAGTAGGCTGAGAATAATAAGTAGGTACTATAAAGACAAATTTTTCCCTGTCCTTTTTTTTGTAAAGGTATAGTGGAGAAACAATCTTTTAAATCAATAACTTTAATAGTCCATCCTTTGGGTAATAGAGAAAGCAAAGGAATTTCAGATGGTAGGTTGACTAACCTTGTTGACTGATGTAGAAGAGTCTTCTGTTTTGTGTTGATTTCATTGGTTAAATAAAGTAACTGCCTTGGCTTTTTGATAGGGCAGAAAATTAGGTAGGCAGAGTAGACAGAACAGGATGCTGGGTAGAAGGCAGTGTGGCAGATGTCATGAAGCTCCAGCCCTAGATGGATGAAGGTTAGAATCTTCCTGGTAAGCCAGTCATGTGGTGACATACAGATTATTAGAAATGGGTTAATTAAGATGTGAGAGTTAACCAATAAGAGGCTAGAACTAATGGGCCAGGCAGTGTTTAAATGAATACAGTTTCTGTGTAATTATTTACACAGCTCCAGGTGGCTGGGAGCCGGGCTACAAGAAGCAACCCACCGCTCCTTATTTACTGCAGTTGACAGCTTTTAGATATGTCACCATTCTCCATTTACTAGATTTATTTTTAACAAATACAGGAGAATTCCAAGGGCTGGTTGATTCTTCAATATGTTGAGCATCTATTTGCTCCTGTACCAGCTTTTCTAACTTCTTACTTGAAGTTTGTCTTCTGTTAAAGGCCATTATTTAAGCCATTTTGGTTTCTCAGTTAATCATTTTAAAGGTTGGGTCTTTGGTACTTCTAAAGGTTTGCTAGTGATGTTGTGTTCTTGCACACCCTGAATGGCTGGTGACCTTTGTATATAGTACCTTATAATATCTTTCCCAGAAATATGAGTTTCTGGGACTCTGGGAATGTAAACCTGTATATTTTATTGCTGCAATAGTTCATGACCCCATAAATTCACTATGATATTTGCCACATATGGCCTCATCCTTCTTCTCTGTCCTTCTGGGCCTATGCAGTCAACCAATCTCATGCTTTGTTTCAATTGAGAGAGGGTTCTAATTTCCAGGAATTGAACATCTGCCTCTTGAAGAGGCTAATTTGGATGATAAGATCCTAGAGTAATAATACTCACGTCTGTACTGATGTCTATCAAACTCACAATTACAATGCCATTTATATGCATTCTTAGCTTTTGTCCTTGATCTTTTATAGAAATATGTCAGAATATTTGTTTCCTATTTCCTTTGGAATTTTTGATTCTTCCATTATCTAGACCATATGGTTTTATTTACAGCTGTTATTTGATTTTTTCCCCTGGTGAGACATTTCCTGCACAGTGACTCAACCACTTTTGACTTGGGGGTCTGCAAGAGGCCCCGTAAGGAGTTTTGCAATGGTATTGGGTTGCCTTTCTGTCTTTTGTTGATCTTCATTCATTGGTCCAATTTCAGCCTTTGCCACACCTCCTACATAATCCAGAAGGTTGATACCTTTTATTTTAGAATGTGTCCCATTCTACCACAGTTAAAACATTTGGCATTTTGTTGTCTCCTCATATCTTTGTAAATTGTTTCTCCTACCCAAGATTCAGTATTATAGTCAAATGTCTCAATTTTCTTTGGATGCACGGTCCATTTAGTCATTGGTGCTAATTTGACCTTTAAAGGCCCAAGTATCTTTTTGCAGTCTAAGTTGGCATTTTCAAAAGCCAGAGGTTCAATAAGTATTCATCTAGCTTCTGGGTCTGTTACACCTATGTGTACAAACTTATTTAATCTTTGTAAAAAGTCACTAAAGTGTCTTCTCTGTCTGTGTTTTATCCTGGTACATGATTCAATTCATTTTCCTAGTTTTTAAAGCCTGTCCCAAGCATTTAAGGATGCTTTGTGACATAGGAACAAGATTTGTTTATTGTAAAGTGTTTGAACCTATGAGTCAGCATTAGTGCTCTCACCATGAATTTGATCTTGGGAAGTCTCAAATCCTTTTGCTTTTCTCTGTTGTTCTAATTTTTTGTCTCTTTTCGCAAATAAAATTTCCACAGTAAGTGTGGCCCATCATCTAGGACTGATGAAACTAATTGTGGGGTTATTCCTAGAAGCCCATGTATTCACCATCTCCCGAACAAAAGCTGAATCTAACCCATAAGATACTACTGCTTGCCTAATTTCTTTTATATCATCCATTTCTATAGGTATCCATCTACCTTCTTTGGATCATTTTGGGCATTTAGAACTTGATGCTTTTTTCAGAGTTGATTAGAGGGTAGGAAGCTAAATCCCTGGGTAAGTAATCTCTGACAGGTACTATGTTCAATTCTGTCCTTGTACCTTCTTTCCCTGCTCATCAAATTCCATAGTTTCCTCAATTGTTTTACATCTTTTTACTACTCTCTTTTCTGAAGCCTGAATCTCTTAGACTGTACATATATCTAGAGATTTCAGTCTCTGGTCCTCATTCTGCACATGTGATTCCAAGCTTTTAAGATTTTACTTTAAAGATAACATCTCATCCTTAGACATCATTTGGATAATGTGCAGGTTGTCTTCCTGGAGAAATATTCTATCTGATATCCTATCATATCTTTTTAACAGATTTTGATTGTCAAATTTAACAGTATGATTTCTTTCAGATAATTTCTCAGTACCCTTTAACATGGAGTGAATTTTGTCTGTCAAATTAATGGTATCCTTTTCTATAGTATTAATTTTTCAGGTAACTTTTGATTTTCAATATCATTAATTGTGTCATCTAGATGTTCATTAGCAATCTGTAAAGACTGTATCATTTTTAAAAGTGCCTCATTCTTGGTTCTGTTATCAAACCATTTTCTTAAGAATATAATAGGAAGAAGAAAACTGCATCCTTTAGTCAAGAAATAGATGTATTACAATAACCATGTAATCCTGGCAGAATACAATCCATAGCATCAGCAAAAAGGCTATTAAAATTATTCATGGTAATATTGTCTGCAATTATATAGCTTTCAACTTTATTGATTTATTTATTAAACAAGAGTTACTTTGGTTATGAGATTCCCTTATATTGTTTTAGGTGTAATAATCTCTATTGTCCAGCAGGGGTCATGGTGGCAGCCACATGGTGAAGAGTCATGACTGGATGCAACACAGCTGGTGGCAGTACAAACAGTCCTGCGCTGCTTTGTTCTCTACCTCAGTGCCTGCTTTAATACTGACAAATATACAACATGACTAAAATAACTAAAGTTTTCACAGAAATTCCATGTTGAATAATAGAAAGTCTGAATCCAGGGTACCAGAGAACACATTTGCTTGGCAAGAATAATTTCCACCAAATTATGAAGTTTTATTTCACTTGAGCTGATAACATGTGCATTTCAATAAAATTCCTTGATTTCTTCATAAAAGGCTGTGAAATACAATGAGTTTTTCTTTGACTTTGCCAAGCATAAACAAAAAAATCCATATCCATATTTCTTTAACAATGTATGTTTTCTACTTTTTTTTTTTCAAACAGGAAAACCAAGATAGCAGGTTCCTGAAACTGAATAGTGCTTGGTAGTAAAAATAAATGTTGTGGCTTTAGAACAAGAGGCATGACACTTTTAGCCAGGCAGAACTTAAGGTGATAGCTTTAGTCCTAATTCAGATTTTCTTGTATAAAACAGAATTAGGAGTACATCATAAGACATTGTGATAAATGTTCTTCAAAACACAATAAGAAAAAGAAGGATGATATAATTACTATGCCATTCAAATTAAATGCCAACTTCATCATTTAGACACTCTTACTTGATGCCAAATGCTTTTATGTATTTGAGTTGAGTGAATATTTTCTTTCCAGACTGTCAGATAAGGGATTAGAAAATTTTCCCATGGCTTTATTTTCTTTTACTTATCTTTTTAACAACTCTGTCAAAATGTGAAAATTATGCCTACTTTATATAAACAAATGGATGTAGGAGAAGGCTGCTTGTTTGTCCTGGCTTCTGAGACCCAAAAATACCACTCAGAAACTATATTAATTAAAACACTGCTTGGCCCATTAGCTCTAGCTTCTTATTGGATAACTCTTATATTAATTTAACCCATTCTATTAATCTGTATATCGCCACATGGCAGTGGCTTACTGGCAAAGATTGGGCATGTCTGACTCTGGCGGCTCCATGGCATCTCTCTATCTCCACCTTCCTTCTAGCATTTAGTTCAGTTTTTCCTTCCTACCTAAGTTCTGCCCTATCAACAGGCCAAGGCTGTTTCTTTATTTATTAACCAATAAAAACAACACATAGACAGAAGGACCTCCCACACCAAATGAAAAGATGCACACTTTGCTCCCTAAGCCCTAACCTCAATTTAATGTATTTAAATTATTTTATCTTTGAACTCATAACAAAAGCTACTAACATGCTCTCAAGAATTAGAAAGCAGTTGTTCTTAATATAGTAGAGCAGGTAAATTTGTTTTAGGGACGAATAATTGATCATTTTAAGAAAACTTCAAAGACTATATAGAAGCAGAGAGTCAATTTTGTTTCCTGTTCATGAGACAATTAAGTTACAGACTTCTATAAACATTTGCACATCTTAGGAAACAAGGAAGTTTGTATTTTACTTGACGAGTAAATGTTCATTCTTTGAAAGTCTTTCTGTTGGTCTCATAGGCATACACATTGATTAAGATTTCTTATTAACATGCAGTCATCTTCAATTGTTTTCACTTAATTGCTTTTTATTTTAGTTAAGTACCAATGTTCTTTACTCTTTCATGTTCATGTCGTTTAATTAGCATGGAAGGTCACTGAGAGGTGTTAAGACACAAAATTGCCCAGAGGAAGTTGCTGATGTTTCTCTGACTTCTAATTAGAGCACAACCTAAAATTATCGAATAAGAAAGAATGTAGAGAACAGATACAATGAAGGAAGAACAGAAAAATGAGCAATAGGCATCCTGGTATACATGAAGGCAAATACTCAATTCTTATTCTTGTTTAAAGGTCACAGTTTAACATTAGAGGATGGTAGAATATTTACATAACAATTTATATACTATTTAAGATTAATTTAATACTTCCTATGCACAAATATTAGGGAGAACAACTTCAGAGAATGCCAAGATTTTGAGATATGCTATTAAAAGAAATACAGAATCAAATATGTAATGTTTACATGCTATAAATGAATATAATTCATGAAAGAATATCTTTTCTTAGTACTTATGTTTTTAGTAAGAACAATGAAATATTTCATATTTCAGTAAACTGTTGTAAAATAATATTAGAAATTAGCCATTTTGCTACATAAACTATACTAATTATTATAGGTAAATATCCCCAGGAATACTGCTTTAAAAAAACAATTAATGTAATCCACGTGCAATCCTTATTTCTGGAAACTGCTTTAAAAATAGCAAATTCCAGTACTAACTTGAAGATAAGAGCTGTGAATATGATAATAATCCTTAATAGCAACAAATATTTCAGTTTATTTAAACATAATCAAATCCATAACACTTTAAATGCTTGCATTTAATCAAAATAATTCTGGAAAACAAAATATTGTCTAATATATTTTCTAGATTATGCGATTCTCAAGTGACTTCAGGTCATTAATTTTACTTCTTATCCAATTTTACTATACTTTCTTGTTGCAAATACTCAATTCATTGATTTTTGTTTATAATTCTTCAAATACTATCAAGTGGAAAAGCAATAATCAAGACCTCCGCATCTCTATCTTTTGAACTTTATATTATCAAAATATAATTCATGTTATATTTATATGAGAAGCATGCCTGAAGAATTTATTAGCAGAAAAAATCCAAACCATCTATTTCCACAGAAACAAGTCCAGGGATGTGAAGTGATGAGCCCCAAAATCAGTTCAATTTTCTCACTAAAGGCTCCCTCTCTGTTGGGTAAACATATAATGTCTGTTCATTTGGGTAACATTATCATCTGTGATTACTATATGCTAATACACAAAGTGACAGTTATGAATTATTTTTTCCTTTTTTATTGATAAAAGAGAATAAAAAAACACAAATTTCCACCTCCTCTCAGCCTCCCATTTCCCTCCCCCTCCTCCCACTCTTCTCCCCCTCCTCCCACTCTTCTCCCCCTCCTCTCACCCCTCTCCCCTTCCCCCCACTCCTCTCCCCCTCCCTCTCCAGTCCAAAGAGCAGTCAGGGTTCCCTGCCCTGTGGTAAGTCCTAGGTCCTCCCCCCTCCGTCCATATCTAGGAAGGTGAACATCCAAACTGGCTAGGCTCCCACCAAGCCAGCACATTGCCTGGGATCAAAACCCCGTGCCATTGTCCTTGGCGTCTCATCAGCCCTCCTTGTTCGCCATGTTCAGAGAGTCCAGTTTTATCCCATGCTTTTTCGGTAACAGTCCAGCTGGCCTTGGTGAGCTCCCAGTAGATCAGCTCCACTGTCTCAGTGGGTGGGTGCACCCCTCGTGGTCCCGACTTCTTTGCTCATGTTCTCCCTCCTTCTGCTCCTCATTGGGACCTTGGGAGCTCAGTCCAGTGCTCCAGTGTGGGTCTCTGTCTCTATCTCCATCCATCACCAGATGAAGGTTCTAGGATGATATGCAAGATATTCGTCAGTATTGCTCTAGGATAGGGTCATTTCAGGTTCCCTATCCTCAGCTGCCCAAGGAACTAACTGGGGACCTCAGCTTGGGGACCTGGGAGCCCCTCTAGGGTCAAGTCTCTTGCCCACCCTAAAGTGGGTCCCTTAACTAAGAATTGTGGTTTCGTGCTCCCCTATCCAACCTCCCTTTATCCCGATCCTCCTGTATCCCCAAGTCCCCCCTCCTTCCCTTCTACCTTTTCTCTCCCCATCTCCCCTTACCCCCATCCTACCCCACCCCCAAGATCCCAATTTTCTCCCCGGCAATTTTGTCTACTTCCCTTATCCAAGAGGATAACTATATGTTTTTCCTTGGGTTCACCTTCTTCCTTAGCTTCTTTAGGTTCACCTATTGTAGACTCCGTGACCCCTATTTATGGCTAGAAACCAATTATGAGTGAGTACATCCCATGTTCTTCTTTTTGGGTCTGGGATACCTCACTCAGGATAGTGTTTTCTATTTCCATCCATTTGCATGCAAAATTCGAGAAGTCATTGTTTTTTACCGCAGCGTAGTACTCTAGTGTGTATATATTCCATACTTTCTTCATCCATTCTTCCATTGAAGGGCATCTAGGTTGTTTCCAGGTTCTGGCTATTACAAATAATACTGCTATGAACATAGTTGAACAAATGCTTTTGACATGTGATAGAGCATCTCAAGAGTGGTATTGCTGGGTCCAGTGGTAGGTTGATCCCGAATTTCCTGAGAAACCGAAACACTGACTTCCACAGTGGTTGCACAAGATTGCATTCCCACCAGCAATGGATGAGGGTACCCCTTCCTCCACAGCCTCTCCAGCAAAGGCTATCCTTGGTGTTTTTGACTTTAGCCATTCTGACAGGTGTAAGATGGTATCTCAAAGTTGTTTTGATTTGCATTTCCCTGATTGCTAAGGAAGTTGAGCACGACCTTAAGTATCTTTTGGCCATTTGAAGTTCTTCTGTTGAGAATTCTCTGTTCAGTTCAGTGCCCCATTTTTTAATTGGGTTAATTAGCATTTTACAGTCTAGTTTCTTGAGTTCTCTATATATTTTGGAGATCAGACCTTTGTCTGTTGCGGGGTTGGTGAAGATCTTCTCCCAGTCAGTAGGTTGCCTTTGTGTCTTAGTGACAGTGTCCTTTGCTTTACAGAAGCTTCTCAGTTTTAGTAGGTCCCATTTATTCAATGTTGTCCTTAATGCCTGTGCTTCTGGGGTTATACCTAAGAAGCGATCACCTGTGCCCATCTGTTGTATGGTATTTCCCACTTTCTCTTCTATCAGGTTCAGTGTTTTCGGGCTGATAATGAGGTCTTTAATCCATTTGGACTTGAGTTTTGTGCACGGTGATAGATATGGGTCTATTTTTATTCTTCTACAGGTTGACATCCAGTTGTGCCAGCACCATTTGTTGAAGATGCTTTCTTTCTTCCACTGTATACTTTTAGCTCCTTTATCGAAAATGAGGTGTTCATAGGTTTGTGGGATAAAATCCGGGTCTTCTATACGATTCCATTGGTCGACTTCTCTGTTTTTATGCCAGTACCACCCTGTTTTCATTACTGTAGCTCTGTAATAGAGTTCGAAGTCAGGGATGGTAATGCCTCCAGAAGATCCTTTATTGTATAGGATTGTTTTGGCTATCCTGGGTTTTTTGTTTTCCCATATAAAGTTGATTATTGTCCTCTCCAGATCTGTGAAGAATTTTGATGGGATCTTGATGGGGATTGCATTGAATCTATAAATTGCCTTTGGTAGAATTGCCATTTTTACTATGTTGATCCTCCCAATCCAAGAGCAGGGGATGTCCATCCATTTTTTGGTATCCTCTTCAATTTCTTTCTTCAATGCCTTAAAGTTCTTGTCAAATAGATCTTTCACTTCCTTGGTTAGATTTACCCCAAGATATTTTATGCTGTTTGTGGCTATCGTGAATGGAGAAGCTTCTCTGATTTCCCTCTCTGCGTCCATATCCTTTGTGTATAAGAGGGCGACTGATTTTTTGGAGTTGATCTTGTATCCTGCCACATTACTAAAGCTGTTTATCAGCTGTAAAAGTTCTTTGGTGGGGGTTGGGGGTCGCTTATGTACACTATCATATCATCTGCAAATAACGAAAGTTTAACTTCTTCCTTTCCAATTCGAATCCCCTTGATCCCATTATGTTGTCTTATTGCTATTGCCAGAACTTCCAGCACTATATTGAAGAGGTATGGCGAAAGTGGACAGCCTTGTCGTGTTCCTGAGTTAAGCGGGATGGCTTTGAGTTTCTCTCCATTTAATTTGATGTTAGCTGTCGGCTTGCTGTATATAGCTTTTATTATATTTAGGTATGACCCTTGTATCCCTAATCTCTCCAAGACTTTTAACATAAATGGATGTTGAATTTTGTCAAATGCTTTTTCAGCATCTAATGAAATGATCATATGGTTTTTTTTCTTTCAGTTTATTTATATGCTGGATTACATTGATAGATTTTCATATGTTGAACCAGCCCTGCATCTCAGGAATGAAGCCTACTTGATCATAATGGATAATTTTTCTAATGTGTTCTTGGATTCGGTTTGCCAGTATTTTGTTGAGAATTTTTGCGTCGATATTCATGAGTGAGATCGGCCTGTAATTCTCTTTCCTGGTTGAGTCTTTGTTTGTTTTTGGTATCAGAGTAACTGTAGCTTCATAAAAGGAATTTGGTAATGACCCTTCTGTTTCTATATTGTGGAATACAATGAGGAGTATAGATATTAGGTCTTCTTGGAAGTTCTGGTAGAATTCCGCATTGAAACCATCTGGCCCTGGGCTTTTTTGGTAGGGAGGTTTTTGATAACAGCTTCTAAATCTTTGCGACTGACAGGTCTGTTTAGATTGTTCACCTGGTCCTGGTTTAATTTTGGTAAATGGTATTTATCTAAAAACGTGTCCATTTCTTTTACATTTTCCAGTTTAGTGGCATACAGGCTTTTTTAGTAAGATCTAATGACTCTCTGAATTTCCCCTGTGTTTGTGGTTATGTCCCCCTTTTCATTTCTGATCTTATTAATTTGCAAATTTTCTCTCTGCCGTTTGACTAGTTTGGATAGGGGTTTGTCAATCTTGTTGATTTTCTCCAGGAACCAGCTTTTTGATTCATTGATTCTTTGGATTGTTTTCTGTGTTTCTATTTTGTTGATTTCTGCCCTCAGTTTGATTATTTCCAGTCTTTTACTCCTCCTAGGTGAGTCTGCTTCTTTTTTTTTCTAGAGCTTTCAGGTGGGCTGTTAAGTCTCCAGTATGTGCTTTCTCTGTTTTCTTTAAGTGGGCACTTAGTGCTATGAACTTTCCTCTTAGGACTGCTTTCATAGTGTCCCATAAGTTCGAGTATGTTGTTTCTTTATTTTCATTGAATTCAAGGAAGACATTTATATAATTAAATAAAAAGCAGGGAGTCTACTATATAGAACACAAAATGTGTCAGCTTTGTTGAAAAGAATGGGAGGAAAAGGCAGAGAGCTCCTGGTAAGTCATCTCTATTGCCTACCAAAAATTTCCCCAAAGCTCTAATATAATATCCCGTGAAGCCATCTCTGTCTCAATATCTGCTTACTTTTTTAAAAGTCTACTATTTCTTGATTCATATGTCTTCAGAAAAAGACAGTGTGTTGGGGATGAAAGAGATTTTAAAACATTTCATACAATAGGTCTCTATGATACCACAAGTATCTTTTTGAATTAAGGGCATTGAGTTTCTTATGATGAGGTCTCAGAGACGCTTTAAGGTTCTTAAGATTTAAATATGCAGAAGTTACTATGCTCAGGACTCTAAAGAATGTATCTATTCAGTCCCAAGATAATGTTTTGAAGATTTACTTTATTATAAAATATGTATGTGTATATCTGTGTGGTTTTCTGTACATGTGAGTTTAGGTGCCCCTGCTGGCCAGAGACATTGGATTCCTGGAGATGGAGTTTCATGATGTTGGTTATACACCTTTGGACATGTGTGATAAGAACTGAACTGATGTCCCCAACAAGATCAGTTCTCACTCTTGACTGCTACAGCTTATGATGATCTCTGCATTCTCTTTATTGAGAGAAAAATGTATTATGCTTGAAGAATGGAATAGCAATAATATGTTTTAATATAAAAAGTATTATAGTACTATGAAAATATTTTTATGTAATACTAGTCACAATAAATAAAAAGTAAAAAAGCAACCAAAAAAACAGGTTAAATTTAAAGTGCTAAAAAATGGTCATAGTTAATGTGATGGCATTTTATTTTTTCATAGTGGCACATCAAATAATTTACAGTTCATTATTTAAGATTAAGCACAGATACATAATTTCAATTTGTAATGTAGTTTCAGAAAACAGCACAATCCATCAATCACAAACAAGTCTCACATATGCCATAATAAGCAGTGTCAACAGGGTGAAATATTAACATATAATATTAACATATTATGTAAAATTATATTTTATATAATTTAGAAAACTTATTTTATGGATTACACCAACACCAAATGCAGTGAAGAATTATCTTACATTTATTGATGTCCTGAATTATGCAAAAAGACCTTTTAGAGGTTAGACAATAAGTCAGAGATTTAACTGGGATTGAGACCTCTGAGCTCATGCTGTTATCAGAATTTTACTAAATTTAAGAAAGAATACTTTCTTAAATATTTGCTGTTAAGAATGCTCTACTTAATAGCATTAATCTCTTTAATAATTATGTTGTCCTTATCAACTTATTCCTTGGCTATAATATTAAGATTTCTGATGCTACTTTTCTCTTTAAACTCTACATTTTGAATTTCTTTCTGCTTCATTTACTTTTTTTCATTGTAGACATGTATAAGAGTAAACAACAATAAGCACACCACAGACTCAATATTATGCTCTCTAAATGTTTCTTTTTTTTTAAATATTTTAAAGACGTATTTATTTATTAACATGTACACGCCAGAAGAGGGCACCAGATCTCACTATAGATGGTTGTGAGCCACCATGTGGTTGCTGGAAATTGAACTCAAGACCTTTGGAAGAGCAGGCAATGCTCCTAACTGCTGAGCCATCTCTCTAGCCCCTCTCTAGATGTTTCTTCTGTCAAAGGAATTAGTCCATTGCTTTTAAATTTATTCTCACTGATACTCTTATGACATGAACTGAAAACAGATAAATTCATTGCCAAAATATTACATGAATGGCCTCTAGCCCCAGTTAATACTCATCTGGAAAGATTTAATTGGACAACCAAAATTATAGTAACTTATAGCTAATTGTAGAAAAATTAGATAATAGATACTCACATGGAGAGTTCCATGTTGAGATAATTTAGCAGCATATATTTTTTCTAGTGATTTTATAGGTAATATTATAAAAATGTTTTCAATCAAATTATGCATTTGTTGATATTATCTTTCATTAGTTTAGTTCTATGTCAAGGTATTATAAATATCTGCAGGATGACATTGCATCATGGGTAGACCGTGAATGGTGGCTTTATATAGTTTCTAACTGTAAGGGAGAATAACGATTTTTGTACCCATTTTAGTTCTTAATTATGCTTTTAGTTTTCATCACAGGACAAAATTTGCAAGAGACAGATTAATAAAGAAAAGTAATAGTTTTATTAGGCTTATGGGCACAAGGTTACCTTCATAATGGAATAAACTCATGAAGAATTTTATTTATTTAAGTTCATTTCAGGAGTGATGAAGTTTATTTTTTCATTTAGTTAAAATAAATTCATTTTTTTGCAAAGGAATGTACATGGCTTGTTTTATGTAAATAAATTCAGGTCAGGTCAGGTGTGGTGGTGTACAACTTTCATTCCATCAATTTCAGTTAGTTTAAGGCCAACCTGATATACATAGCAAATTTCAGTCTAGCCAGTGCTACAGAGTAAGATCCTGTCTCAAACATAAATAAATGAACAAATATTTAAGTAAATAAATGCAAGTCAGATAGTTCTTTTTCCCTTTACAGCTTTTTACATTTTTTAGTTCAAAATAAGGAATATACCAAGTAGATGAATGTCAATGAAACACATTTTGAACTCACCCATTACTATGCCTTATTTTTCAGTTTTCTAGTTTGTAACTTTCCTCTCACAATTTTCCTGTTAACTTGTCCATATGGATCTTGTCTAGGCTTTTACTTTTACCAACTCCACAACCAACAGCTCACCACCACTGCTTCACTTGACTGTGAATCTCATCTTACTACCAACTTTGCACCTTGGCTTTGCAGTGACAGCAACACTGTTTTTGTGTCACTACAGTCTTCCTATGGACTTTCTAGCTTCTGCTTCTGTTAGGGTATTTGAAACTAGTGGAATTCTATTGTAATGTTCCTTGTATTCCCCTGTAAACATCCTCTCTCTCTCCTGTGTATGTTTATACATTTTGATATTATGGAATGAGACAGTTTGAAACCCTTGGAAATCTTTTGTAGTGCCCCTTTTATTTCTCTGTAGACATTCTCTCTCTATCTCTCCTGTGTTTGTTTATACATCCTTATATTGTATAATGAGACAGATATGTGCATTATATTAATTTATCCTCACAATGTTTTTAATGTCTTCTAGTTATTAAAATCTAATAAAACATAAACTTTTAGTATATATAGATAGATAGATAGACACACATATAAATGGTTTTATTTCAGTACACTAAAACATGTCATAGAATTTCAATTGTGTTTTTGTTCAGTTTATTTAAGTATATATTTAAAAATTTTTCTTTTTCTCTCTATTATTTTGTATATTTCAAATTAATGTGGATAGTGCTTGTTTCACTGTACTGAAGAATGTGAAAAATCCATTTTTTCATCTAAAAAAAACAGTCCTACTGTTGATCTTCATAGAGAACTGGAAATATAAACAAAAACAGAATGTTCAGATATTCTTTAGAATGAAAAATATTAATGACCTGGTAGATAACACCATATCTTAGGAAAATATAATACAAGAAAAATTGTACTGGTACAGTTAGTAATATTATGGGCACATTTTTATCTAGTAGTGAGGCATCTATTGGTATATAATACTTATTACTCAATATGTTTAATTATGAATTCAGAAATAGCTGGTGATTGCGGGAAGCTCAAATGCTGATTTTATTAATGTTCCTGAGTTTTACAATATACATATCATGCTTTCTATAGAATAGAAAACTATACTGATAATTTAACAAGGAAGTGAATGGTCACAGACAAAAGAATTGAGGTTTAATACAATAGGGGTTTATGCTTTGTACATTTTATAGTGCAGCAAATGCTACAGTTTCATTCAAAATATGAACTATGGGACCCATCAGAATAGATTGGCCTTGTGAGTAGGACACCAAGGAATTGAAATGATAGCAGAAAATAAGTTAATAGGATGCCTAAGGCAATTACAATTACAGAAAAAACAGGGCGGAGACAGGCTTCATTGAAGCTGGGACCAAGGGATTATAGAATTCTAAAGGCATATTGTGCTGGTGGACTTAGCTGCTAACTGGTTTTATCAGGGGCAAGCCTTCTGGGAGCACAGAGAGGCAACACCGCTTGGCAAACTTGGAGACTGGTTGGCACTGCAGGGAGTCAAAAGTAAAGCCAGATAATTAAAAATGAGCCCTTTATTTCATTCTCCACCTTAATTTGTTCTCATATTTGTTCTCTTTCTTTGACTTTTCCTCCTATTCCTGTAAGCTTTTTATTATAAATTTATACTCTTTGAGTAGATTAAATGTGAGAACTCCATTTTTTACTAAACATTGCCAAAATTGCATTATACGAATACATGCTTTTTGGAATGATTTTTGTCAAGGCTGCTGTTACTTATATCTACTATACCTCTTTCTTAACCCACGTCTTAATCATGAATAAATTGGTTAATTTACAGTGCAAGTTATCCCAAATCACAGCAAGATAACATTACAAAAGTTTTGCTAAGTCTACACTACATTTCAGTGACTGTGAAGATGCTAAATAATTTAATGGCTACTCATAAACCTCGATTGTGAGAAATTCCATCACTTATCACATAGAATTTGTTTAGAATACAATAGAATTATAATATAATTCCATCACATAGAATATATTTTTTCTTTTGGTCTCTGGGAAACAAGAGTAGAGAAAGAAAGGTTAAGGACTTTTACAATAATAGAAAAAAAACATATCATTATATTAATTATTTTTATGTTACAGTAAGAAGAAAGCATTAACTTAAAAAAGCCAAGTTTGTTTTGATTTGTGGTTCCACAAGAATAGGAGCCCACCATGATGGGGATGTGTGGCAACAATCAGAAGGCAGACATAGCAGCAGGAGCAGAATTCTGAGAATCACATCCTGAGCTATGATGCAGAAGAGAAAAATAGAAGTGGCATGAGACCTTTAATCTAAAGACCTGATCACAGGGATGTACTTACTTCAAGAAGACTGCATCACCTAATAAGCAATACCAACTCTGTACCAACTATTCAAACACCAGAAACTCTGAGGAACATTCTTATCCAATCCACTACACTTTACTCCTTTCAACTCATTGTATACAATGGCACTTGCCTCACTTTGCTTTTTACTGTTATGGTAAGATCATGACCAAAGGCAACTTGGAGAGGAAAGTCTTTGTTTGACTTATATGTCCAAGTCACAGTCCATCATTTAGGGAAGACAAAGCATGAACTTAAGAAGGATGGGAATGTCCTTCCCTGCTCCCATTTCCGTCCTTCCTCTCTCTCAACCATCCCACTCCCCAAAGCTCTCCCCAACCCTCCCCTTCTCCCTTCTCCCTTTCCCTCTACTCCCCTCGCCCCCATGCTCCCAACTTTTGCCAGGCTATCTTGTCTGCTTCCAACTTTATGGGAGCAGGGAAGAAGATACCTTAATTGAGGGAACCATTTTGGGGTTGGCAAGAGGCTTGGCTCTCGAGGAGTTCCCAGGAGTCCACTGGAATGACCCCAGCTAGGACCCTATACAGTAGAGGAAAGGGTGCCTGAACTTGCCTTGTCCTGTGGTCAGACTGATGACTATCTTGAATATCACCATAGAAACTTTGTTCTGTGATGGATGGAGACAGAGAGAGAGACCCACATTGGAGCACTGGACTGAGCTCTCAAGGTCCAGTTGAAGAGCAGAAGGAGGGAAAATATGACCAAAGAAGTCAGGACCACCAGGGTTGGTCAACCCACTGAGACAGTGTGCCTGAGCTAATGGGAACTCACCAACTCCAGCTGAACTGGGAATGAAAAAGCATGGGATCAAACTGGTCCCTCTGAATGTGGTTGACAGTTGGGGCAGACTGAGGGGCCAATGACAATGACACTGGGATTTGTCTCTACTGCATGTACTGGCTTTTTTGGATCCTATTTTCTTTGGATGCATACCTTGCTCAACCTGGATATAGTGGGGAGGATTTTGAACATCTCACAGTGCAGCGTGCCTTGCCCTCTCTTAGGACTGGAGGAGATTTGGGGGGAGAGTGTGCGGGGGGAGTGGGAGGGAAGTGGGATGAGGGGAGGAAGTGGGAATTTTGATTGGTATTATTTTTAAAGGAATAATAAAAAAAGAAGGGTGAAAATGTAAAGACAGAAACTGAAGCACACGACCATGGAGGAAATGTTGCTCATGTTCTTGTTCTTTAAGGCTTACTCTGCCTGTTTTCTTAACCTAGGGCAAACAGCTTAGGGGTGGTACTGTCCATAGAAGGTTGCTTTTCTGTATCAATCACTTATTAAAAATATGGTAAAGAATGTCTATAGACAATTTTGATGAAGACATTTATTCATTTGAGGTTCCTTCAGTCCAAATGACCCTGCATTGTGTCAAGTTGACAAAAACTAACAAAAACAATGCTCAAATTTTCCATGAACTCTTCTAAAACGTTATTCTTTGTCAATCATATCCATGAAGACACACATACAAACACAGAGATAAACAACATGTAATTATATCATATCAGTCTTCCAATTCTCTCACTATTAACTCTGTCATAATTCAAATATCTCCTTTCAAATCCATATCCTCCATTTTGTACATAAAAAATTTCACTGAGTTCAATTAGTGTTCCTTGTGTTTCCTATTGATTCTTTTTGGAGACAGTATCTTTCTACGTAGCTTTGGTTGACTTACAATTAGTGTTCCTTGTGTTTTCTATTGATTCTTTTTGGAGACAGTATCTTTCTACGTAGCTTTGGTTGACTTACAATTAGTGTTCCTTGTGTTTTCTATTGATTCTTTTTGGAGACAGTATCTTTCTACGTAGCTTTGGTTGACTTTGCACTTACTATGGAGCTCAAACTGACCTTCAACTTAAAGGAATATTTCTGCTTCAGATTTCTGACAATTAGAGGTTACAGCTATTCAACGCAATGAAAACCTTTCAAAATAATTTTCTCCAAGGACAGAATCTCTCTGCCCACTACAGTGGCTATAACTAGTCATGATTTGACAATGACTGGAGCGGCTTAGGAAATAACCCTAAATTTGAAAGAAAATACATGAATTTGACTTTAATTACAAATAAGCTCACATTGTTAGTAGCTATTCTATGGAGCTGTGTCTTACCTCACTGAGAAGGAAACAGGGCTATGAAGACTAAATATGATACCTCAATGTCATGACTATTTCTACCTCAGTTCCCCATAATACCACTATTGCCACACACACATTTGCTCATTTAGAATTCTGATTTGATCCCCCCCCCCCACAAAAAATCACATTTTCATGTTTTAAAAATGTAATCTTCTTGTAGGTACATTATATTTTCTTTGGAATTCTGTTTCTGTCACTTTCTTGATTTTTGTACATTCTAATATTGTATATTTTACTTAGAGCTGGATTTTTAGTCAGATAGGCAAAGGATATAGCTTTAACTCTCTTAATTATAACTAATTGAATATCTACTGACCTTCAAATATAAATGTAGCATTTTTGTATATTTCAGACTCAGTTATAAAACTGAGAATATAACAGAATGCAGGGATTACTATTTGCTAAAATTACCCCTGACTGAGAATGAATATTAGTACCTTTTTTATCTTATTAAACAATAAGATATTATTGACATTTATATCACACTATTAATTAACACATTTAGTGAGAATTTTTTACATTGACCAACTACTGCTGACCATAAAGCCTGAATTTTTTAAATGTATATAACAAAAGGGACACTGTATATAAATCTGTAGGTAGCATAAGTTCAGGTCCACATTAAACAATATAATCATTTAAGCTGTTATTGGTATTAGTTATTATTATTTTATTATTACCATAACGTCACTATCACCCTCATCAATTGTAATATCCCACTTAAAATTGTCCATTATCTCCCATTCTAAGGAGGAAGGCATGACTGGGATTGTTTCCACCTCTGAAAACAAAAAGGATAACTCTATGAGAAAGCCACACACTCTACTCTAAAGCCAAGTGCAATGTGAAGCCATCATGAATTAGTGATAGCTCTTTTACTTCAAATGAGACAATGGAAGCCTAGGACCCATTTTATGATTGAATTAGAAAAGGTCTTTTGCTCAGGGAACACACGAAATGGGGCAATCATTAGATAGGAACAGAGTGCTAACACTGTGTACTACACTGGGCATCATTCAAACACTGCATTAGCATTTAACAACAAGTTCTTTATTTAAAAGTATTTCCTTTTTCTATTGTTATGTGAATCTGCATAGAACGACATTTTATTTTCATAATCCTTAACTATTGATCTCAACACCATAATTCTATATATTTTGAAATCTCTTAGTTTGGACATCGTCATAAAATTCTTACTGGTAATTTTAGTTTTTATGAGTCTCTGTATTTTCTGGGAATATAATAAAATAACTAGAAAATAAAAATTTGTCATCTTTTTCTTTTAAAAAACTAAATATTTTGTTTCTTAATTTGACTAATAATACCAAAACATCATGAAAAGCCACAGTAATAACACATGGTGAAAATAATAGTGAATGCATTTTTATGATACCTGCTCTGAGCGGACCCTTCTGAAAGTATATGCTTTTGAAAATACATATTACTATTTTTCTGTTTTCTTAAAATTTTGACAGCAAGTAACAGACAAAGGAAACATATTATTTCATTAAAGATAGCTAATCATAGATTTGTAACCATGATGATACAACACTTCCATAGACTTAGCATATCTTCGTGGAGCAGAAAATTGTTTTATGTCAGGTCTTCAAGACTAACTGTATCAATACAATGAGATACCATGTCACAACAAGTATAAAAGTAACATCCCATCCCAGAAAAAAAAGACAGTAATGTGAATGATAAAGAGAACTGAGGGATGAAAATAACATACAAGGGAATATAGATTGCAGAACAGAAATTACAAGGATTTTAAAAGGTCTATTTTGGTAAAACTTAAAACATGAAAATTGAGAACAGCTTTCAGAAAATCTCAAAGGACAATCAAAAGAACAACAAAATATAAGAAAAATATGAAAAAAGAAAGAAGAAAAAGTAAAATAAAAAGATAAAAGAGAAAAGTATGGAAGTAATACAGTTTTTAAAAAACAACGTTGAAACCCAGCACATGTGTACTTAATGTATCTAGAAATGTCTAAATATAAAGGAAGGCTTTAACTTTAATATAGTAAGATTACATATGTCAAAACAAGTATCAAGCAAGAATTATAGTTAAAATATTTCTTTGTGATTCTAAGTTTCATATCTAATTTATTTTTTATCATAACTAAGGAAAATTATAACTATCTGTCTTCAACTCCACCAAAGACACCAGAAGGATATAATTTTACCTAAGTAAACAGAAAGCACAACATAAGCAACCTCCAAAACTCTAGAATTGACAGAGACATCTCATTGCCTGGACAGTCATCCATAGTTCTTTAATATTGGGGCCTCCTATGTTTGAATCTAGAAGCCCATATTATCTGACATTCTTTTTTATGAAGCAAGAAATGTCAAAGACTGTTTTGGCAATTTGTTAGTCACTTTCTTATAAATCCTGCAGAATGTCTGGCAGACTCTTTTATGAAGCATGAACACTGAAGGACTGTCCCACCTTCTTTTAGCAAGTTCAACAGTCATTTTCTGTGGGTTTTGCCTGTCCAGTTTATACAGCATACGATCAAGCAGTCCAGACAAGAGCTGTTTCTTGCCCAAATGGCTACCCTTGTCACATTGGAAGCAATTTCCATAATGAGTTTTTTATGCCCATTAAACTCTCTGAAGTAAGTAATTGGTGCTACCGGAAGCAGACATGTCTCACTGTTGAGAAAAGTCTAAGTTCTTAAAATATTTTAAATGACATATTCTGTAAGTCATTGAAGTGTTGGAAATTATCTAAGTGAAATATATCTCTGTATATCTAGAAAATCTAACATGACTACAAGTTTGACTATAATAAGTAACTATCCATTATTCTGTGGTTTTAGATTATACAATTACATTTTTAAATGAGTTGTATAAACATAATATTTTAAATAATAATACAAATGTAATTATAACAAAATTGTCCTTAAATTTGTATCAATAAACCAAATTCCTTACCAATGCAAAGTCTTCATTTCTATATCATATCTCCCTTCCCTTTTTTAGAAAGAGATCAACTGTAACCATTAACCACTTATAATCAACCCTTTTAAATAAAAACAAACATCTATAAACAATCATTTTGGAAATTTGGGCATAGTTTTGGTTTTATCCAGACTGCACCTACTGTTTGTTAGGCAAAGTATTTTTAAATTTCATGGAGACTTTTCGGATGGTCTTGTTCCATCAAACCACATTAATCTGGAAGGAATTCACAGGTTCCCATATTTTGGTTAAACAAAAGCAGAGGCTCTTTCCCAAAGTAATATATCCTTAGACTCAAATTTTAAAATGAAGACTCCTTTAAGTTGTTTTAGCTTAGTAGCCCCCACAATCATATGTCTCTCTGCAGCTGGCTTATTAACAATCAAAAATTAAAAAAGCACAGTAATATACATAATCCAAACTCTCTGTATATCTTACATCTTTATATGGCTTTTCAATCTCTTACTTTTTAATTTTTTATTTTATTATCTTTATTCCTCTAATATATGACTGTCTGTATTTTTCTTCTAAGCTCTCTTCTAAGCCTGCATAATTTTATCCAACTATGTGATACATTTAAAGGTCTTCTTTATGAATCTGTCTTTACTGTATATTTGTAATGCTTTATGACCAGGAGTGCACTTCAAAATGTTAAACAACATGGCTAGGACTGTTGCTGTGGCTTTGCCTATTGACTCTGTCTCATCCAACATGTCAGAGCTATGTTTACCACTGTGATCATTGCCCCATCTCTCAGGACAGAGTTAGTCTATGTTGCCATTAAGCAACTTGTATCACTCTGTTCACAAACCCCATTCAAGTGCTCTCTAGTGGGACTTCCTGAATGATTCAGAACCATTCATGCTACCAGCACAATGCAGGGTGCTGTATCTTAAAGAAATCACATCTCTGCTTATGGCCAGGAAACAGAGCTTATCTGAAAAAAAAAATGAAGTTACCAAAAATCTGCGATTGCCTCCTGTTTTGTGGATCTAGAAGCCCTTTTTGAAAGATTCCCTAGGCTTTATTTGGATGTACATTAAGGAATGTTTTTAGCCATTATGTAAATGTAGACTCTACTTTGGTTCCTGTTGTCTGGACAGAATTAATCAAACAACAACTATAAAATACATTATAATAAATTACAACACTATTTGGCCAATAGTTCAGATGTATTCCTAACTAGCTTTACTTGCTAATGCTATCCTTAAAATAATTTTCTCCCATTTAAAGTTACACTAAATAGGTTTTGTGTTTATGTCTACATATTTTCTTTGCACTTTTTCTTGTCTTTTCTTTCTTAAATTCTGCTCTAAAATTTGTTTTCTTTTCCTATTCTACTTTTTTTAAAATTTATTTATTTATTAAGGATTTCTGCCTCCCATTTCTCTCCTCCTCCCCTATTCTACTTTTTATTGAACATAGATTTTACTCATATAAAAAATTTTGATTATGGATTTTCCTCCCCCAATTTCTCACAGATTGACAAATTCATTTTATGTTGACAACTTTGCAAGGCCACAACATTGCCAAATTGTTTTTTTGAGGACACAGTTATCCTAATACCCAAATCACACAAGGATTAAACAAGGAAAGCCAATTACCCTCATGAACATTGATGCAAAAATACTCAATAAATACTGACAAACTATATCTAAAAACACATCAAAAGTATCATCCATCATGGTCAAGAAAGCTTCACCTCAGTGACACAGGGATAATTCAATATATGGAAATCTTTCAATGTAATCCACCATATGAAAAAACTGAAAGAAAAAAAATGCATGATCATTTCATTTCCTGCTGAAAAAGACATTAAAAAAATATCTAACATTGCATCTTGATAAAAGTCTTGGAGGCATCAGTGACATAGGTGATATACATAAACACAATAAAAACAATATAGAGCAATAAATAGCCAACATCAATTAAATGGAGAGAAACTCAAAGCAATTGCACTAAAGTCAGAAATGCGACAAGGTTGTCTACTCTCTCCATATCTATTCAACATAGTACTTGAAGTTTCAGCTAGAGCAATAAGACAACTAAAAGAAATCAATGGGACACAAATTGGAAAGAAAGAAGTCAAATACAAAGTAGTGATATTTGTATGTGATATGATAGTATACTTAAGCACCCAAAGATTCTACAAGGGATTAAATTGATAAAGCTGATAAGCACCTTTAGTGAAGTTTAACTGGAAAGAAAATTAGTTAAAAACAAATCAATAGTCCTACCATATACAAATGATAAATGGACTTCAAAAGAAATATGTTAAACAGTACCCTTCAATAAAGCCCAAAATAATATAAAATGTCTTGGTATAACTCTAAGAAAACAAGTGAAAAATTTGGATAACAAGAGCTTCAAGTGTTAGGTGAAAGAATTTGGAAAAGATATCAGAAGATGAATATTTACCATGCTTACATATTGGTGGGAGTAACAAAGTAAAAATTTCCATCTTGCAAAAAGCAATCTTTCCCACAGAAATTCTAATAAACTTCTTTACAGACATTGAAAGCACAATACTCAACTTTATATGGAAAAGCAACAAAAAAAATCTCACAATAACAAAAGCAATCATATACAAAAAATGAACTTCAGGAAGAAACAGCATCGCTGATTTTAAGAGCTATAGTAGTAAAAATCCATGATATTGGCATAAAAAGAGACAGGTGGATCAATGAAATTGGATCAAAGGCCCAGATGTAAAGCGACACCCTTAAGGACAATTGATTTTTGACAAGGAAGTCAAGGTCTTACAGTAGGAAGAAGCAAACATTAGCTTTATATATATGGTGCTTTTCTAACTGGATGTCAGCATGTAGAAGAAGGCAAAGTGATCTATATCTATCACTGGACAAATATTAACTCCAGATGGATAAAGGACCTCAACATAAAGTCAGTTATACTGAACCTGGTAGAAAAGAAGGTAGAAAATAGCCTTGAGCTCGTTGACAGAGGATTCACCTTCATGAATAGAATACCAATAATGCAGGCACAGGCATTAAAATCAACAATTAAGAAATGGGACTTCATGAAATGGAAAAACTTCTGTAAGGCAAGAAGACTGTCAAAAGGACAAAAGGACAAAACGTCATCCTTAAGAATGGGAAAAGATCTTTACCAACACCACATCTGAAAGAGGTCTGATTTCTTAAATATATGAATTGCTCAAGAAACTTGACATTGAAGAAACAAACAATCCAATTAAAATGTGGTCCAGATTTAAACAGAGAATTCTCAACAGAGGAACCTCATATGTTGCAGGAAGCATTTAAAGAAGTGTTTAACATCATTAGTCATTAGGGCAATACAAATAAAAATAACTTCGAGATTCCATCTCAGACCTTCCAGAATGAGTAAGATCAAAAATACAAGTGACAGTTCATGCTGGAGAGGATAAAGAAAAGGGGGGAACACTCCTCTATTGCTGATGGAAGTCAAAATTTTAGCTACTCTGAAAATTAATATGGCAGTTTCTTAGAAAATCTACCTGAAGACCCAACTATATCACTTTTGGGCATATACCCAAAAGATGCTCAATTATACCAGTAGGAAATTTGCTTCTCTATGTTCATAGCATCTTTATTTGTAATAATAAGAATCTGTAAACAATTTAGCTGTCTCTCAATCAAAGAATGTGTAAAAATCAGTATCTTTACACAATGTAATATTACTCTGTTATTGAAAATCAATGGAATCATTATATTTTCAGGTCAATAGGTATAGCTAGAAAAAAATTATTCTGAATGAAGTAACACAAATCAAAAAAGAAATATTGCATGTGCTTACTTATAACTGAATATTAGCTGTAAAGTAAATGATTACTGTGATACATTTCACAGACCTAGACAGATTAGATAACAATGGAGATTCAAGTGGAGACACTTGTATCTCACTGGGAAATAGAATAGATTGCATATGTAGACTAAGGTCGGGTTGGAATGGGGAGATGAAGGATCAGGTTGGGGGTGTGGAGGAGGAGAGTACTAAGAGAGGAGACTAGAAAAAGGTGGGAGGGTATTCCATGTCAGGTAAAAACACGGCACAAGAAAACTTTCAGGAATCTCTAAGAATCACACCAGCTAAGGTTCCAATCTATACTAGACACAGAGCCTGAGCTGACCTTTTCCTGTAACCAGGCAAGACTTCCAGTGAATACTTTAGGACACCATAAACTTTGACCTATAATCAGTACTGTCTATGGGGTAACGAAGACACAGAGATTAAGGGAATGGTTCAGGCTAAAACACAAGGCATGAAAGTAAGCATACCCTGTACAGTATCTGGAGCACCAAAACACAGAGGCTGGAAGACCCAGATACCCAGGATAGAACCAAACACAACTGGAGAAAAAAATACCAATTTAATGGATGTCTAATTATATTATGCTATAGTTATAGATTTCTATGTAGGCCAATTGTCATCAGAAAGGCTTCATCCAATCACTGATGGAAACAGACAGAAACCGTCAGCCAATCATTAGAACAAGTTTAGGGAATCCTGTTTGAGAGAGGAAGGAAGAGAGTAGAAGCCAGGAGGGTCAAGGACATCATAAGTAAACCCAGGAATCAACTAAGCTGAGCTCATTGGAGCTCACAGAGTCTCAACTGACAACCAGCTTGCCTGTATGGGACTGATGTAGGATCTCTGCATGTGGGACTGTTGTATAGATTTGTCTTCTTGTGGGACTCCTAGCATTAGGGTTAGGGGCTGTCTCTAACTCTTTTGCTGGCTTTTGGGACCATATTGCTTTTACTGTTTCACTTTGCTCAGCCTTAATAAAAGAAGAGATGCTTTGTCTTACTCTAACTTGATATGCCATGTTTTATTGATATCCATGGGAAGCCTGCCCTCTTCTGAACAGAAACAGAGGGATGGATAGGTACAGAGGGGATATGGTAGAAAGACTGGGAGGAGAGCAGAGAAGGGAAACTGTCATTGGGATGTAAAATAAATAAATAATTAGAAAAAGAAAATAGAATTAAATAGAATTTATTTATATAATATGTTCTGATAATGTCTCATACCCTAACTCCTTCCAGATTCTCCCCAACTACCCTTCCATATAATTTTTGTGTTTAACTCCCGATTCTGGCACTCTGTAGCAGGCCTTTGTATCTTACTTATTAAAGATTTAACAACTAAAGTCCACATGTATGTGGTATTTAACTTATTTGTTTTTGTAAATCTGAATTATCTCACCCAGGATGATTTTTTCTAGTTCTATCCATTTATCTTTGAATTTCATAATTTAATTTTTTTAGCAGCTGGGCAATATTTCTTTGTACAAATAAATCACATTTTTCTTTATATACTCAGTTGTTAATGTCTATCTAGTGTGTTTTCAACTTCTGAATATTATGAGTAGAGCAAGAGTGAACAGGTTTAAGCAAGTGTCTCTGCAATAGAATGAATTATGCTTTTATTTTTATTTATTGAGAAAAGGAAGGAAAAAAACAAGTTTCCACCTCCTCCCAGCCTCCCCTTTCCCTCCCCCTCCTCCCACCCTTCTCCCCCTCCTACCACTCTTCTCCCCCTCCTCCCACTCCTCTCCCCTTCCCTCTCCAGTCCAAAGAGCAGTCAGGGTTCCCTGCCCTGTGGTAAGTCCTAGGTCCTCCCCCCTCTGTCCATATCTAGGAAGGTGAACATCCAAACTGGCTAGTCTCCCACAAAGCCAGCACATTGCGTAGGATCAAAACCCCGTGCCATTGTCCTTGGCGTCTCATCAGCCCTCATTGTTCACCATGTTCAGAGAGTCCAGTTTTAACCCATGCTTTTTCAGTCACAGTTCAGCTGGCCTTGGTGAGCTCCCAGTAGATCAGCTCCACTGTCTCAGTGGGTGGGTGCACCCCTCGTGGTCCCGACTTCTTTGCTCATGTTCTCCCTCCTTCTGCTCCTCATTGGGACCTTGGGAGCTCCAGGAGCAGGTGAACAATCTAAATAGACCTGTTAGTCGCGAAGAATTAGAAGAGGTTATCAAAAACCTCCCTACCAAAAAAAGCCCAAGACCAGATGGTTTCAATGCAGAATTCTACCAGAACTTCTAAGAAAACCTAATACCTATACTCCTTAATGTATTTCATAACATAGAAACAGAGGATGCATTGCCAAATTCCTTTTAGGAAGCTACAGTTACTCTGATACTAAAACCACACAAAGACTCAACCAAAAAAGAGAATTATAGACCAATCTCACTCATGAACATCGACGCAAAAATCCTCAACAAAATACTGGCAAACCGAATCCAAGAACACATCAGAAAAATTATCCATTATGATCAAATAGGCTTCATCCCAGGGATGCAGGGCTGGTTCAACATACTAAAATCTATCAATGTAATCCATCATATAAATAAACTGAATGAATTATGCTTTGGGTATAGTCAAGAGTTGTACAGCTGGATCTTAGATAAATATGTTGCCAGCTTACTAAAGATCCTCCATACCAATTTCCATAGTGGCTGAACAAGTTTGCCTTTCCATCTGCAATGGATGAAGGTTCCCTGTACTCCACAGCAACACCAGGATAAGCTGTCAATTGTTTTTATTGTTCTGGGCTTTCTTACTCTTTTAAGATGAATTCTCAAAGTAGTTTTGATTTGTATTTTCTGATGGCAAAGATGTTGAACATTTAAATATTTCTTTGCTATCTGTGTCTTCATTTTTGAGGGTTTTATGTTAAGGCTGTACTGTATTTTTTTTTTTATTGATAAAAGAAGAATAAAGAAAAAAAACAAATTTCCACCTCCTCCCAGCCTCCCCTTTCCCTCCCCCTCCTCCCACTCTTCTCCCCCTCCTCCCACTCTTCTCCCCCTCCTCCCACCCCTCTCCCCTTCTCCCCACTCCTCTCCCCCTCCCTCTCCAGTCCAAAGAGCAGTCAGGTTTCCCTGCCCTGTGGTAAGTCCTAGGTCCTCCCCCCTCTGTCCATATCTAGGAAGGTGAACATCCAAACTGGCTAGGCTCCCACCAAGCCAGCAGATTGCATAGGATCAAAACCGCGTGCCATTGTCCTTGGCGTCTCATCAGCCCTCCTTGTTCGCCATGTTCAGAGAGTCCAGTTTTATCCCATGCTTTTTCGGTAACAGTCCAGCTGGCCTTGGTGAGCTCCCAGTAGATCAGCTCCACTGTCTCAGTGGGTGGGTGCACCCCTCGTGGTCCCGACTTCTTTGCTCATGTTCTCCCTCCTTCTGCTCCTCATTGGGACCTTGGGAGCTCAGTCCAGTGCTCCAGTGTGGGTCTCTGTCTCTATCTCCATCCATCGCCAGATGAAAGTTCTAAGATGATATGCAAGATATTCGTCAGTATTGCGCTAGGATGGGGTCATTTCAGGTTCCCTATCCTCAGCTGCCCAAGGAACTAACTGGGGACCTCAGCTTGGGCACCTGGGAGCCCCTCTAGGGTCAATTCTCCTGCCCACCCTAAAGTGGGTCCCTTAACTAATTAATGGGGTTCCGTGCTCCCCTATCCAACCTTCCTTTATCCCGATCCTCCTGTTTCCCCAAGTCCCCCCTCCTTCCCTTCTACCTTTTCTCTCCCCATCTCCCCTTACCCCCTTTCCACCCCACCCCCAAGATCCCACTTTTCTCCCTGGCAATTTTGTCTACTTCCCTTATCCAAGAGGATAACGATATGTTTCTCCTAGTGTTCACCTTCTTACATAGCTTCTTTAGGTTCGCCAATTGTAGATTCTGTGACCCCTATTTATGGCTAGAAACCAATTATGAGTGAGTACATCCCATGTTCTTCTTTTTGGGTCTGGGATACCTCACTCAGGATAGTGTTTTCTATTTCCATCCATTTGCATGCAAAATTCGAGAAGTCATTGTTTTTTACCGCAGCGTAGTACTCTAGTGTGTATATATTCCATACTTTCTTCATCCATTCTTCCATTGAAGGGCATCTAGGTTGTTTCCAGGTTCTGGCTATTACAAATAATACTGCTATGAACATAGTTGAACAAATGCTTTTGACATGTGATAGAGCATCTCTTGGGTAAATTCCCAAGAGTGGTATTGCTGGGTCCAGTGGTAGGTTGATCCCGAATTTCCTGAGAAACCGAAACACTGACTTCCACAGTGGTTGCACAAGATTGCATTCCCACCAGCAATGGATGAGGGTACCCCTTCCTCCACAGCCTCTCCAGCAAAGGCTATCCTTGGTGTTTTTGACTTTAGCCATTCTGACAGGTGTAAGATGGTATCTCAAAGTTGTTTTGATTTGCATTTCCCTGATTGCTAAGGAAGTTGAGCACGACCTTAAGTATCTTTTGGCCATTTGAAGTTCTTCTGTTGAGAATTCTCTGTTCAGTTCAGTGCCCCATTTTTTAATTGGGTTAATTAGCATTTTACAGTCTAGTTTCTTGAGTTCTCTATATATTTTGGAGATCAGACCTTTGTCTGTTGCGGGGTTGGTGAAGATCTTCTCCCAGTCAGTAGGTTGCCTTTGTGTCTTAGTGACAGTGTCCTTTGCTTTACAGAAGCTTCTCAGTTTTAGTAGGTCCCATTTATTCAATGTTGCCCTTAATGCCTGTGCTTCTGTGGTTATACCTACGAAGCGATCACCTGTGCCCATCTGTTGTATGGTATTTCCCACTTTCTCTTCTATCAGGTTCAGTGTTTTCGGGCTGATAATGAGGTCTTTAATCCATTTGGACTTGAGTTTTGTGCACGGTGATAGATATGGGTCTATGTTCATTCTTCTACAGGTTGACATCCAGTTGTGCCAGCACCATTTGTTGAAGATGCTTTCTTTCTTCCATTGTATACTTTTAGCTCCTTTATCGAAAATGAGGTGTTCATAGGTTTGTGGGGTAAAATCTGGGTCTTCTATACGATTCCATTGGTTGACTTCTCTGTTTTTATGCCAGTACCACCCTGTTTTCATTACTGTAGCTCTGTAATAGAGTTTGAAGTCAGGGATGGTAATGCCTCCAGAAGATCCTTTATTGTATAGGATTGTTTTGGCTATCCTGGGTTTTTTGTTTTCCCATATAAAGTTGAATATTGTCCTCTCCAGATCTGTGAAGAATTTTGATGGGATCTTGATGGGGATTGCATTGAATCTATAAATTGCCTTAGGTAGAATTGCCATTTTTACTATGTTGATCCTCCCAATCCAAGAGCAAGGGATGTCCATCCATTTTTTGGTATCCTCATCAATTTCTTTCTTCAATGCCTTAAAGTTCTTGTCAAATAGATCTTTCACTTCCTTGGTTAGATTTACCCCAAGATATTTTATGCTGTTTGTGGCTATCGTGAATGGAGAAGCTTCTCTGATTTCCCTCTCTGCTTCCATATCCTTTGTGTATAAGAGGGCGACTGATTTTTTGGAGTTGATCTTGTATCCTGCCACATTACTTGAAGGCGTAAGTCACAAACAATGCCACACCAGTTTGGAATTATGATTAATAGGGTGGTATTTATTTAAAGGGGGAAAAAACTTACAGATCACTGTCAGCCCTCTGCGTAACCAGGAAGGAAGTCAAGTCACCGGCGGAGCAGGAAGTGAAGAGAGCGAGGAGAGGGAAGTGGCCGCTTTTTTAAAGGGAGAGAGACCACGCCCCAAGGGGCTGGTATCTCAGCGGCAATAGGCTGGAGGAGTGGGAGGACCTCCCGTAACACCTCTCCCTTTTGTTTAAATAAGAGAGTTCTAAACCTACTATGAAATTATATACAATAAGTACAAATATCCTATTCTAACTAGCTTAGGTCTTGTATAATAAATAACTTGGCCAAGTCATGAGAGAAAGGTAACTACATCTATATAGTCTTCAACCCCATCAAAGATTTGAGAAGGGAAATAATGTTACTTGGTTAATTAGGAAGTTCAATAAAACAACTTCCAAAACATGCAACAAATCACAGAGACAACTAGCTACCTAGGCAATCACCCAAAGTCACATTAGCAGCGTTGAAGCAACCAACTTTGGCTAAGGCCTAACATAACTGACACACCATTTTCAAAGGCAAGCAACTTTTCAAAACTATCTTACCCTGTCTTGGCAGGATAAGACAGTCCTGTTTTATCCATTGATGCATGCTCTGTATCTTTGTCGGTGGTTGAGGTACGGGCATTTCTTTGCCCCAAGGCCAGTTCTGCTAAAAAGAAAGGCTCCAGGTGGAGTGTCTTTGGTGCTCAACATTCTCTCGGGAATAGAGTGGTGTTGCCAGGAGCAATTGTGTCTCACTACCACAAAACTCTGAGTTAGATTAAAGGCCATTTTCTACAGCTCTTTGAAGAAGTTGAAGATTATCTATCTATACTGAGTATAATCTCTATATATCTAAAGAACCTGATTAGTCTAATTATAAATGACAAACTTAGATGACTATTAGTCTATATAATTCTCAATATCTATCTAACTTAAAGATTAAGACAATAAACAACTGTGAAACAAATGAGGACAATGACCTCCAAATATAAACAATGTACAAATATACGTTGCAGTAGGTAAATATATATCAATACACAAACATTATATAAGTATCTTAATCAGAGGTAGAAATGTACACAGCAATATGGTAAATATATACAATACAATATATGTCAATACATAAAAATGTTTTAAACAAGGTAGAAAAATGCATGCATACAATAGTCAATATAATTTAACTTTGTATCAATATACAAGAATCTATACCAATATATTTGTCTAAAAACAGTAACTCACAATTACAAATCTATTATCCCATCATCCCTCTTTTTTTTTTTTTTCAAAATGATCCCTGAGCTTATAAAATTCCTCCCCCAACCCTCAATCGTATACTAATTATAATCAACCCCTAAATGATGTCCCTAAACCCAAGGGCAAACTTTACTGGGAGAGGGGACGTCGTCCTCTAGAATTACTTCCAGCTGTCATGGGGGCGACGTTCTTTCTGGGGGATCCTGTGAAAGTAAAATGATGGTTAAATTTCAAGATCAATGTCTTTTAAAATTGCCAATAGTCTCTGAGTATTTTGTGCAGGTCTGGCCAAAATGTTGTATAAGATGTGCACCATTTCAGCTAACCAAGTTGGAACTGTCTTGTGCAGCTGGTACCCAAAGCAGGTCTTGTTGTAGCGCTATCAGTATCATGACGTCATATCAACCAGGTGGAGTTGTTGTTATGGGGCCCCATCTTCTTCCTGGAAACTTCAAATGTCACTTCAGGAAAAACTCATTGTTCATTATGAAAAACTTAAGCATTAATCATATAGACACACACACATATATATATATATTCAATGAAAGACATGATAGATATATTCAATGAAAAGTATGATAGATATGAAGAAAAGCAAAGATGTTTTCTAAACTCATATTTCTTTCTGTCCCACATCATGGCTCTTGACATGAGACAGAAACTCCAGAAACTCTGGGTTTTTCTCTTACTAACAGGCTTGGAATTGGAGAGGGACTGAGCCAGAGTCCAACTTCAAAACCAGCTTTATAAATTTAGAAATATGGTTTAATATTACTTACACAACCCATTCAGTTTTCTTGATATTTCCTATTGGGCAGGTATTTTTCCATCTGTCAGTATCCAAACATCCAGGGTCCCTTGAATTTCTCAAAGATGAGTGTTTTCCTGTGGAGATAAGAACAGAACCCTGCCCCCATTCTATATGTTTTTCTTACCACCTGTATGAATATCATCATTGTGGATAAGTTGTCATTTCTCCTTTCCAAGAGGTTTCTCTTCTTCAAATCGAAACTTTATTAATTTTGATGGTATCCACAATTTTTCTTCTCCTGTGGAAACAAGAGCAAAACCCCTTCCCCAACGTAGCACATCTCCTGGCTTCCACTGAGAGGTCAGCACATCTTTGAAATAAATCGGTTGATTTAGTTCAGCAGACTTTTCCATTATCCAATGTCTCTCTGCTGCTGTCGTTCCTTTCTCATTAGCGTTAAGAAAATTCAAGGTTAATAAAGCATTATGTAATCTATTTCTGGGGGTATTTTCGGTCCCTTTCTGTTTGTTCAGCATATCCTTTATAGTACGATTTGATCTTTCTATAACTGCCTGACCTGTAGGATTATTTGGTATACCTGTAATGTGTTTTATATTATAATAATCAAAAAAGCGTTTCATTTTCTTAGATACATATGCTGGACCATTATCTGTCTTTATTTGCGCAGGTATACCCATGATGGCCATAACTTCCAATAAATGTGTGATTACTGAATCAGCCTTTTCTGAGCTCAGGGCAGTAGCCCATTGAAAACCTGAATACGTGTCTATGGTGTGGTGTACATATTTTAATTTACCAAATTCTATAAAGTGGAACACATCCATCTGCCAGATTTCATTTCTCTTAGTGCCCTTTGGGTTACTCCATGCAGGCAACGGTGTTTGATTATAGAAAGAACAAGTAGGACATCTCTTTATAATGTCCTTAGCTTGTTGCCAAGTAATGGAAAATTCTTTCTTTAGGCCTTTACTATTGACATGATGCTTCTTATGAAATTCTGAGGCCTGCAACACACTTCCAATCAATAATTGATCAATCTCAGCGTTGCCTTGGGCTAGAGGACCAGGCAGACCTGTATGGGACCGGATGTGTGTTATGTACATCGGACAAAGCCTGTTCCTGATTATGTCTTGTACCTGGATAAATAATGAAGTCAACTCTGTGTCATCTGGTATAAATTAAGCGGTTTCAATATGCAAGATAACTCTTTCTGCATATTGTGAATCTGTAACTATATTAAGAGGTTCTTTAAAATCCCTTAGCACCATAAGAATGGCATATAATTCTGCCTTCTGGACAGAATTATAAGGGCTTTGTTCCACCTTACTCAATTCATCTGACTTGTAACCTGCTTTCCCTGATTTATTTGCATCAGTATAGAACGTACGGGCTCCAGTTATTGGAGCATCACGTACAATTCTAGGAAGAATCCAAGAAGTTCTTTTTATGAGGTTAAGTCTACCACTTTTGGGATAGTTGCTATTAATTTCTCCCAAAAAATTAGCACAAGCTCTTTGCCACGGTTCATTGTCTTCCCATAACTTTTTTATTTCTTCAGTAGTAAAAGGCACTATAATTTCTGCTGGGTCTATACCTGCTAGTTGACGAAGTCTCAGCTTACCTTTTATAATTAATTCAGAGACTTTTTCCACATAAGTTTTTAATTTTTTACTTGGTTTATTAGGTATAAATATCCACTCTAAAATAATATCTTCTCTCTGCATTAGAATCCCTGTAGGAGAAATTCTGGAAGGCAATATGACTAGGATGCAGCTAAGATTTGGGTTCACCCTATCCACATGTGCCTCCTGTAATTTTTCCTCAATCATTGTCAGTTCCTTTTCTGCTTCAGCTGTCAGTTTTCTTGGACTATTCAAATCTTTATCACCATCTAAGGTTTTGTTTAAATGAACTATTAGATCAGGTGTTATCCCAACAGCTGGTCGTAGACTGGAAATGTCTCCTAACAATCTTTGGAAGTCATTAAGAGTCTTTAACCGGTCTCTCCTAATTTGTGCCTTTTGCGTTTTAATTTTCTCTAACCCTATTCTGTAACCTAGGTAATTAATAGAATTTCCTCTTTGAATCTTTTCAGGGGCAATTTGTAATCCCCACCTAGGCAAGACTTTCTTTACTTCTTCAAACATCCTTTCTAAAGTATCTTTATTTGAATCAGATAACAAGATGTCATCCATGTAATGATAAATAATGGACTTGGGGAATTGTTTACGAATTATTTCCAATGGCTTACTTACAAAATATTGGCACAGTGTAGGACTATTGAGCATACCCTGTGGGAGGACAGTCCATTGATATCTCCTATTGGGCTGAGAATTATTATAAGTAGGCACTGTGAAGGCAAATTTTTCTCTATCCTTTTCTTGTAACGGTATAGTGAAAAAACAATCTTTCAAATCAATAACTATAAGAGGCCATCCTTTTGGTAACAGAGAAGGCAAAGGAATTCCAGATTGTAGTGAGCCCATAGGTTGAATTACTTTGTTGACAGCTCTTAGATCTGTCACCATTCTCCATTTACCAGATTTCTTTTTTACAACAAACACAGGAGAATTCCAAGGGCTGGTTGATTCTTCAATGTGGTGAGCATCTAGTTGCTCCTGCACCAGCTGTTCCAATGCCTGTAGTTTATCTTCAGCCAGAGGCCACTGTTTGATCCATATTGGCTCCTCAGTTAGCCATTTTAAAGGTAGGGCTGTTGGTACCTCTAAAGGTTTGGTATTTACTGTATGTTCTTGTACAGACTGAATGGCTAGTGACCTTTTTCCATAATACCTCATCATATACTTCCCAGAATTATGAGTTCCTGGAAATACAGGAATGTTAATCTGGGTATTCCATTGCTGTAGCAGGTCACGGCCCCATAAATTTATGGCAATATTGGCTATATATGGCCTTAGTCTTCCTATTTGCCCTTCGGGCCCTATGCATTCAACCCATCTTGTGCTTTGTTTTACACGAGATAGGGTTCCAATTCCCAGGAACTGAACATCTACCTCTTGAAGAGGCCAATTCGGATGCCAAGATTCCGGGGTAATGATACTTACATCTGCACCTGTGTCTAATAAGCCTTCAATAAAAGTGCCATTTATACAGACTCTTAGCTTTGGTCTTTGATCATTAATAGAAGTCTGCCAAAATATACGTTTACTCTGTCCAACTGGGTTTTTTGACTCATCCTCCACATGGATTTCATCATTTAGACCAGTATTACTTTTTACAGCAGAAATTGGAGCTTTTAATTTTCTTGGTGAGGCACGTTCTCCACTGTGACTGGGAATGACTGGGCCACTGTTGGCTTGGGGGCCTGCGAGAGGCCCCTCAAGGAGTTTCCCGACGGTATCGGGTTGCCTTGTTTGTCTGTTGTTGACCTGCATTCATTGGACCAATGTCGGCCTTTACCGCATCTCCTACATATACCTGAAGGCCTAGGTCTCCTATCTTTGTCATTCCCAGAGGAGATAATATTCCTAGAAATTCTGTGCCTGCAATCCCTTTTCAGATGTCCTAATTTACCACAATTAAAACACCTGGCAGTTTGATGTCTCCTCATTGCTGTGGAAATCGCTTCTCCTACCCAAGATTCATCGTTATAGCTAAACGTCTCAACATTCATCGTATGCTGAATCCATTCATCCATAGGTGCTGATCTAGACTTTAAAGGCCCAATTATCTTTTTGCATTCTATGTTTGCATTCTCAAAAGCTAGAGATTCAAGAAGTATTCGTCTAGCTTCTGGGTCTGTTACCCCTATGTCCAGAGCCTTAATTAATCTTTGCAAAAACTCAATAAAGGGTTCTCTCTGTCCCTGCCTAATTCTGGTATATGATTCAACCCTTTTTGCTGGATCTTGTATCCTATTCCAAGCATTTAAAGCTGCTTGGTGACATAGACACAGTACTTCATCATCATAAAGAGCTTGGACCTGTGGATCAGCATATTCTCCTGCACCAAGAATTTGGTCTTGGGAAACCTCAATACCTTTTGCTCTTCCTTGCTGTTCCATATGTTTGGATTCTTCTCTGAAATAAATTCCAAACATCAAGGAAGGTCCATTATCTCAAACTGCAGACACTAACTGATGGAAATCATGGGGGGTAGCTCTAGCATTAGAAGCCCAAGTCCTTATCATTTCCTTTACGTATGCAGAGTGCAAGCCAAAATTAACAATAGCTTGCTTAATTTCTTTTAGATCATTCATTGCTATTGGCGTCCATCTAGCTTCTCTGACTCCCTTTGAGCCTTTAGAAGTTGACGCTTTGTCAGAATTAAGTATAGGGTATGCTGCTAAAACCTTTGGTAAGCCAGTTCTAATAGCTGGTGTTGGCATTGTATCCTGTCCTTGTGCCTTATTACTCTGTTCACCAGCTCCAATCATTTCTTCAATCATTTCAAGTCTTTTTATTATTGTCTCTTTTGAATCCTTAATCTCCTGACCTGCATGAGTTTCTAGTAAAGATTGTATGGTTCTTAGGAGTGCCATGATCTTCCTAAATGATAGAATATGCAAAAGAATACTAAAACCTAGTAACCAGTAAATTAAGTTATCCCCATAGTCATATAAACCTTGCATGATATAACCCATTGTATTGGTAACCAGAACAGTAAAATTCGCGTTGGAAACGGGAACTGCCATATTACCTATTATCCAGCAGGTGGCGCTGTTGCCAAGTCTCGACGAAAACACGGTCCTGTTTCAGAGTCCGCCTAGTATTTGTTAAAAACTGGAAAATGTAAGTTGCTCAACAAAGTAAATGTAATTAAATCAATTCCAGAGATGGAACCAGAAACCAGAATCCAGGGGTAGAGAAGAGCAACCTGGAAGCCGCTTATGCCTCCACGTGACAGAGTCACCCTGAGGGGTTGCAGCTTTCAGCAACCGCGTGCTCTGGTTCGCGCGACTTAAGAGCTGTGCTTGCAAGGGAGATTTAAAAACGACTCAGAAAAGAGCAAACCAGGCGGGCAGAGACTACGCGGGCCTGTGGAGTTTAAATCCACAGGCAGCGGCTGAGGAAGCAAGGGCTCCCGCCAAGCTGAACAAGCACCCGCCAAGCCGAACTTGCGGCCGCCAAGCCGAACTTCCGGCCGCCAAGCCGAACTCGCGGCTGCGAGCCGGGAGAGGTTCTAAAACCAAACGTTGGGCGCCAAATGAAGGCGTAAGTCACAAACAATGCCACACCAGTTTGGAATTATGATTAATAGGGTGGTATTTATTTAAAGGGGGAAAAAACTTACAGATCACTGTCAGCCCTCTGCGTAACCAGGAAGGAAGTCAAGTCACCGGCGGAGCAGGAAGTGAAGAGAGCGAGGAGAGGGAAGTGGCCGCTTTTTTAAAGGGAGAGAGACCACGCCCCAAGGGGCTGGTATCTCAGCGGCAATAGGCTGGAGGAGTGGGAGGACCTCCCGTAACAATTACTAAAGCTGTTTATCAGCTGTAAAAGTTCTTTGGTGGAGTTTTGGGGGTCGCTTATGTACACTATCATATCATCTGCGAATAACAGAAGTTTAACTTCTTCCTTTCCAATTCGAATCCCCTTGATCCCATTATGCTGTCTTATTGCTATTGCTAGAACTTCCAGCACTATATTGAAGAGGTATGGCGAAAGTGGACAGCCTTGTCGTGTTCCTGAGTTAAGCGGGATGGCTTTGAGTTTCTCTCCGTTTAATTTGATGTTAGCTGTCGGCTTGCTGTATATAGCTTTTATTATATTTAGGTATGACCCTTGTATCCCTTATCTCTCCAAGACTTTTAACATAAATGGATGTTGAATTTTGTCAAATGCTTTTTCAGCATCTAATGAAATGATCATATGTTTTTTTTCTTTCAGATTATTTATATGCTGGATTACATTGATAGATTTTCGTTTGTTGAACCAGCCCTGCATCTCAGGAATGAAGCCTACTTGATCATAATGGATAATTTTTCGGATGTGTTCTTGGATTCGGTTTGCCAGTATTTTGTTGAGGATTTTTGCATCGATATTCATGAGTGAGATCGGCCTGTAATTCTCTTTCCTGGTTGAGTCTTTGTTTGGTTTTGGTATCAGAGTAACTGTAGCTTCATAAAAGGAATTTGGTAATGACCCTTCTGTTTCTATATTGTGAAATACATTAAGGAGTATAGGTATTAGGTCTTCTTGGAAGTTCTGTTAGAATTCCGCATTGAAACCATCTGGTCCTGGGATTTTTTTGGTAGGGAGGTTTTTGATAACCTCTTCTAATTCTTCGCAACTAACATGTCTATTTAGATTGTTCACCTGGTCCTGATTTAACTTTGGTAAATGATATTTATCTAAGAAAGTATCCATTTCCTTTACATTTTCCAGTTTTGTGGCATATAGGCTTTTGTAGTAAGATCTAATGATTCTCTGAATTTCCTCTGTGTCTGTGGTTATGTCCCCCTTTTCATTTCTGATCTTATTAATTTGCAAATTTTCTCTCTGCCGTTTGATTAGTTTGGATAGGGGTTTGTCAATCTTGTTGATTTTCTCCAGGAACCAGCTTTTTGTTTCATTGATTCTTTGGATTGTTCTCTGTGTTTCTATTTTATTGATTTCAGCCCTCAGTTTGATTATTTCCAGTCTCCTACTTCTCCTAGGTGAGTCTGCTTCTTTTTTTTCTAGAGCTTTCAGGTGGGCTGTTAAGTCTCCAATGTGAGCTTTCTCTGTTTTCTTTAAGTGGGCACTTAGTGCTATGAACTTTCCTCTTAGGACTGATTTCATAGTGTCCCATAAGTTTGAGTATGTTGTTTCTTTATTTTCATTGAATTCCAGGAAGACTTTAATTTCTTTCTTTATTTCTTCCTTAATCCAGGTATGGTTCAGTAGTTGGCTGTTCAGTTTCCATGACTTTGTGGGCTTTCCGGGTGTAGCCTTGTTGTTGAATTCTAACTTTAATCCATGGTGATCTGATAAGACACAGGTAGTTAGTAATACTTTTTTGTAACTGTGGATGTTTGCTTTGTTACCGACTATGTGGTCGATTTTCGAGAAGGTTCCATGAGCTGCAGAGAAGAAGGTGTATTCTTTCCTATTTGGGTGGAATGTTCTATAGGTATCTGTTAAGTCCATTTGTTTCATTACCTCCATTAATTGTCTTATTTCTCTGTTAGGTTTCTGTCTGATTGACCTGTCCATTGGTGAGAGAGGAGTGTTGAAGTCTCCTACTATTAGTGTGTGCGGTTTGATGGCTGCCTTGAATTTTAGCAATGTTTCTTTTATGTACGTGGGTGCTTTTATATTAGGGGCATAGATGTTCAGGATTGAGACTTCATCCTGATGAACTGTTCCTGTTATGAATATAAAATGCCCCTCTCCATCTCTTCTGATTGATTTAAGTTTGAAGTCAACTTTGTTAGAAATTAGTATGGCCACACCTGCTTGTTTCTTAGGTCCATTTGCTTGATAAGCCTTTTCCCAGCCCTTTACTCTGAGTAGGTGCCTGTCTTTGTGGTTGAGGTGTGTTTCTTGTAAACAGCAGAATGTTGGATCCTGTTTTCTTATCCAATCTCTTAGCCTGTGCCTTTTTATAGGTGAGTTGAGACCATTGACATTAAGTGATATTAATGACCAGTGGTTGTTAACTCCGGTCATTTTTTTTTAGTCGTAGAGTTTGTGTGTATCCCTTCTTTGGTTTGTGTTGATGAAGGGTCTCTAGATGTCTGAGTTATTGTGGTCATTATTGGATTCCTTGGTTAGTGATTTTCCTTCTATTACTTTCTGTCAGGCTGGATTTGTGGATGCATATTGTTTGAATTTGTTTTTATCCTGGAAAATTTTATTTTCTCCATTTATAGTGAACGAAAGCTTGGCTGGGTATAGTAATCTGGGCTTGCATCCATGGTCTCTCAGTTTCTGCAATACATCTATCCAGGACCTTCTGGCTTTCATGGTTTCCATGGAAAAGTCAGGTGTAAGTCTGATAGGTTTACCTTTGTAAGTAATTTGGCCTTTTTCCTTTGCCGCTCTTAATATTTTTTCCTTATTCTGAATGCTTTGTGTTTTGATAATTATATGGCGAGGGGATGTTTTTTTTTTTTTTATCCAGCCTATTCGGTGTTCTGTATGCTTCTTGCACCTTCATAGGTATATCTTTCTTTAGGTTGGGAAAGTTTTCTTCTATAATTTTATTAAATATATTTTCTGGACCATTGAGCTGCACTTCTTCTCCTTCTTCTACTCCTATTATTCTTAGGTTTGGTCTTTTTATTGTGTCCCATATTTCCTGAATGTTTTGTGATGAGAGTTTGTTGGACTTGCTGTTTTCTTTGATCATAGTGTTTATTTTCTCTATGGTATCTTCAGAATCTGAGAGTCTTTCTTCTATCTCTTATACTGTGCTGGTTATGCTTGTTTCTGTAGTCTCTATTCATTTACCTAGATTTTCCATGTCCAGCCGGCCCTCTGTTTGTGTTTTCTTCTTTGCCTCTATTTCAGTTTTCAAGTCTTGAACTGTTTCCATTATCTGTTTGATTGTTTTTCCTTGGTTTTCTAGGGTATCATTCACTGATTTATTCAATTCTTCAAACTTTGTGTTATATTTCTCATCCATTTCTATAAGGGCGTTTTTTACATGCTGTTTAAGGGCGTCAATCACTTTCATGAAGTCAAACTTTTCTCCTTCTTGATTAAGGTGTTCATGTCCTTCCGTTGTGAGGTCGCTGGATTCTGGTGGCTTCATGTTGCTTTTCAGTTTGTTGGGCGAATTCTTGCCTTGGCGTCTGCCCATCTCTTCTTCCAAATACTCCCTTATGGGTCTTCTTTTACCAGATCAGGCCTCCTTGCCTACCCAACGCGGCCTCCCCAATGTTGGCTCTCCTGGCACCAAGGGATCAGGTCTCCGTGCCCAACCCTGGCTCGTCCCAACGCTGGTTCTCCCCACTGCTGGTTCTCCTGGGGCCGAGAGATCAGGCCTCCGTGCTGGTTGGGCAGCTCACAAACAAAGCGCCTACCCTGCTGGGTGCAGGCAGGCCACAGAAACAAAGGAACTGCAGCCCGCCTGGACGCCCCGAGGACTGGGACCCAGCTCCCAATGCCATGCGCCAAAAGAGGGCAGGGGGGTCCAAGTGGGGAGGGCTCTGGACGGAAGCTGGGTGGGCCAGGAAGAAAGAGGCAGTAACCAGGGAATAGAGGTCCTGCAGAGAGCCCAAGAAAGACAGGAGGCCAAGGGACCCCCGAGATCCCCGTCCCTGGCTGGCGCCCCGGGCCAGAAACTCACCCCAACGCTAGTTCTCCTGGGGCCGAGAGATCAGGCCTCCATGCTGGTTGGGCAGCTCGCAAACAAAGCGCCTACCCTCCTTGGTGCAGGCAGGCCACAGAAACAAAGGCAGTGGAGCCCGCCCGGGCGCCCCGAGGACTGGGACCCAGCTCCCAATGCCTCGCGCCAAAAGAGGGCGGGGGGCCCAAGTGGGGAGGTCTCTGGACGGAAGCTGGGTGGGCCAGGAAGAAAGAGGCAGTAACCAGGGAATAGAGGTCCTGCAGAGAGCCCAAGAAAGACAGGAGGCCAAGGGGCCCCCGAGATCCCCGTCCCTGGCTGGCGCAGCGGGCCAGAAACTCACCCCAATGCTGGTTCTCCTGGGGCCGAGAGATCAGGCCTCCGTGCTGGTTGGGCAGCTCGCAAACAAAGCGCCTACTCTCCTTGGTGCAGGCAGGCCATAGAAACAAAGGCAGTGGAGCCCGCCCGGGCGCCCCGAGGACTGGGACCCAGCTCCCAATGCCACGCGCCAAAAGAGTGCGGGGGGCCCAAGTGGGGAGGGCTCTGGACGGAAGCTGGGTGGGCCAGGAAGAAAGAGGCAGTAACCAGGGAATAGAGGTCCTGCAGAGGGCCCAAGAAAGACAGGAGGCCAAGGGACCCCCGAGATCCCTGTCCCTGGCTGGCGCCGTGGGCCAGAAACTCACCCCAACGCTCTGTACTGTATTTTTTTAATGGGTTATTTCTCCTGTCATCCAGCTTTTTTAGCTTTCCTCACTCAGGATGTCTTTTTTTTTTCTACTTCCATCCATTTGCATGCAAATTTCAAGATGCCATTTTTTTCTACCACTGAGTAGTACTTTAATATGTAAATGTGCCATGTTTTTTTTTATCCATTCTTTGGTTGAAGGGTATCTAGGTTGTTTCCAGGTTTTGACTACTACAAATAATGCTGCTATGAACATAGTTGAACAAATGACCTTGTAGTATGATTGAGGATCTTTTGGGTATATGCCAAAGAATGTATTGTTGGGACCTGAGGTAGATTGATTCCAAATTTTCTGAGTGAGGTAACCCAGTCCCAGAAAGATGAACTTAGTATGTATTCACTCATAAGTGGATACTAACTATAAAGCAAATGATATTGAGCCTATAGTTTATGATCCTAGAGAAGCAAAGTAACAAGGTGAATCCTAAGAAAAACGTACATACAAAATTCAAGAAGTCCTTGTTTCTTACTGCTGAGTAGTACTCTAATATGTATATATTCCATACTTTCTTCATCCATTCTTCCATTGAAGGGCATCTAGGTTGTTTCCAGGTTCTGGCTATTACAAACAATGCTGCTATGAACATAGTAGAGCATATACTTTTGTTGTATGATAAGGCCTCTCTTTGGACTCGCTGAACATAGCGGACAATGAGTACTACTGAAAACTCAAGAACAATAGCAATGGGTTTTTGATCCTACTACATGTACTGGCTTTGTGGGAGCCTAGGCAGTTTGGATGCTCACCTTACTAGACCTGGATGGAGGTGGGTGGTCCTTGGACTTCCCACAGGGCAGGGAACCCTGATTGCTCTTTGGGCTGATGAGAGAGGGGGACTTGATTGGGGGAGGGGGAGGGAGTGGGAGGCGGTGGCGGGGAAGAGACAGAAATCTTTAATAAATAAATAAATTTTAAAAAACATTTAAAAAAAGTAAAGAAAAGAAAAATGTACATAGATCCATCTGGAAAGGGGAAATAGGCAAGATCATCTAACAAAATTGGGAACATGGTAGTGGTGGGAGTAAGGAGGGTAGAAGGAGAAGACATTGGGGAGAAGGGGAGTGTGAATGAGAACTTGAGGGAACAGGATAGCTGAGATGGAGGAAGGACAGAGATGAGAACAAGGAAAGAGATATTTTGATTGAGGGAGCCATTATGGGGCTATCAAGAAATCTGACACTGGAGAAATTTTTGGGAATCCACAAGGATGAGCCCAGTTAAGACCTAAGCAATTGAGGAGAGGGTGCCCGAACCGGCCTTGCCCTGTAGTCAGACTGATGAGTATCTCAAATATCACCATAGAACCTTCATCCAGCAACTGATGGAAACAGAGGCTGAGACCTTCATTGGAGCACTGGACTGAGCTCCCAAAGTGGTGTAGAAGGTCCTTTTGTATTTTTATTGATACAAAGAAGCTGCCTTGGCCTTTTGGTAGCACAGAAACTTAAATAGGCGAAAAGACAGAATAGAATGCTAGGAGAAAGAAGGCAGGCAGAGAGAGCCTCCATGAAGTCATCAGAGTCACACATGCTAAATCTTTCCCGGTAAACCATGGCCTCGTGGTGAATAAGATTATTAAAAATGGGTTGAATCAAGATGTGAGAGTTAGCCAATAAGAGGCTAGAGCTAATGGCCAGGCAGCAATTTAATTAATATAGATCTCTGTGTGATTATTTTGGGGGTTAAGCTAGCCAGGCAGGAACGCAGCCCACTCCTCCTACAACACCAAAGTCCAGCTGAAGAGTGGGAGGAGTGAGAATATGAGCAAAGAGGTCAAGACCATGATAGGTACACCCACTGAAGCAGTTTACCTGTACTAATGGGAGCTCACTCACTCTAGCCGGTCAGGGAAGGAAACAACATGGGAGTGATGGTTGCATGGCTGGGGCAGACTGCGAGGCCACTGACAGTGGCACCAAGATTTATCCCTACTGCTTGTACTGGGTTTTTGAGAACCTATTCTTTTTGGATGGATACCTTGCTCAGCCTAGTAATAGTAGGGACAGCCTTGGACCTTCCCCAAAGCAATGTGTCTTACCCTCTCTGAAGAGAGGATGGGAGGTAGGGTTAGGGGGTTAGGGAGTGGGGAGAGGAGAAGGGGAGGGAGTGGAAACTGGGATTGGTATGTAAAATGAAAAAACACACTTTGTTTTCTTTTTTAAAAAATAAAAATAATAAAATTACTAAATTAATTTAAAAGTAGAACACTATGTGTAGATTAAAATGTCTTCAATGACTATAGGTATGAGAAAATTTCATATATTAATAAGTATATGTTTTGTTGTAAAAAATTACAATTTCACAGCTTTGAACATTCCATTTTACTATAGTAAATAAAATAAAAGTAAAAAAAAAAGGAAAGATAGTAAGACTGCACCTTCAACAGCAATTTTTCTTGGCCTATGATGCCGAGGTTTAACTTTTCCACATGACCCTTTCACTCCTGGGTTTTCCTGAAGCTGCACCTTCACCAGTGGTCTCTACAGGATTCACATAATGCCAAGTCTTAGCATTTCTCCACGACTCCTTCAGTTTTTTTTTTTTTTTAATTTGATAGCATCTGGGAGAATCTTTGACATTGTCTCCCAAATCCTGCTTCTATCTTGGTGTCCTGTCTTGGTTCTTCTATGCAAATTAGCTTATGTGTACTGACCAAAGAGTAAATATTTCCCAGAAGAATTTGCCGCAATGATGCTGGTCTCTTATATACTACAGCTTATTCTTAAGCTCAAGCTGATAAAGGTCAATTGTCTCAGTAAAGGAAAGACTTTATTTCCACAGAATCTTTTTCTGACATATCATATGAATGACCCTGATAGATCTTTGTTTACCTACAAAACTTCACAAGTCAGGCCTCCATTAACCTGTTGCAATATGTTGCCATCCTGGCTTCTATAGTACCTCAGTTAGTTTTTAGTATTCAATGTCCTTTCTCTCACAAAGTTCTAAAACCAGTCTTTCTTCTATGTCCTTCCTCTGTGAAAACATGGTTGGATCTTTTTTCAGCAAAATCACATTCTCTGGTACCACTTTGATAGAACACTGAGAAAAGAAAATGGGAGACCTGGCTCAGTTAATCTATCTCTAATAGATAGTTCCTCTACTGCCAAACTGAAAGAAGAGATAGAGCCAAGAACACAATGTCATCATTTGAAAGCTCACCTATTGACTTTCTGAGTATTAGAAAATTTTGAATCTGTGAAAAAAGTAGAAATATTTTCCTTTATATTCCTGAAACTGACAATTAATTTACTAGAAGATAATAAAAGAGCAAAGACTTCTGAATTTATCAAATTGTTTACACATGTAGATAATATATACCAAAACTACTCTTTATGAGCATGACTTAGCAGTTCCAGTCTTGGAATTGAGTCTTCATACCGTGATCATTGGGCACTGATTGACCACTACATAATGTCGTTTCTGCATAAGGAGTAGTTTGCCCAAAGATTGCTTATCATTTCAAACGTAGAATTATTTATAATGTTTCTTTTTGTGTGAAATAGAATAGGGTTTTAAAAGAATTAATATACTTTGAGGAAAGTACACACCCCCAACCTGACATATCCAGGGAAAGAAAATTGGATTTAGTATAAATTTCTTGTCAAAGTACCAAAATCTAAGCATTATTGGACCAACACAATATACTCTTTCTTCATTTCAGGTATGAGGCTCTAGTTGATCTGTTTAATAGCTTATCCACAAATTAAAATTTTGTGTATGCCGTCAAAACCTTTCTCAGTTTTAGCCTATCATATAATTTCTGATTTAATGTGGGTGAGTTTTGTAAGAAATTTTCTTCCTTCTTTGAAGCTTCTTCCAAAAGATTTTTAAAAACACTTAGCTTAGCTTTATATATAATAAAGAATGTTAAAAGTAGAGAATAGTGCTCCATACTAGGGAAGAACACACCAACTGGTTATCCAAGGACGGTTATATATGTGAGGGATTACAATCTTAAAAATAATAGAAATATTAAATATTCAAAATTTTATGTGTAAAAAAGACAAAACAGATGTGACATTTAATGGTTTTGTTTATTCCTACTATAATTTTTTCTTATTTGCTCAATAGTTTACACATATTATCTAGAATTTGAGTCTTTCAGCAAACACTAAACTTCAGAACTGCAAGACCAAAGATAAACTTATTTGTGCTTATTGGAAGATAATAAAACAGTCTTGGTGTAATTTTAGAACCCTGGGTGTTATAGGAGAAGAGGGAAAGTTAACTATATCCTGAGTGCTAAGGTTTGAAGTAGATTAAATATGTCCTCCAAAGTCTCATGTGACAGAATACTCCTCTGAGTGGTGCTGTTGGTGTTTCATAAAGAGTGAAGCCCTGTAGAAGTAAATTAGGTAACTGGATAGTCTACCCCCATGAACTGATTAATGCTGACCCCACCAAAAAAAATTAACTCTCTCAGGAGTTAATTAGCTTCTATGAGACAAAAAGAGCTAACTTATTCTTCCCCAGTCTGTCTTTATCTTATCTTACACATGATTACTCCCTCTTGCATTCATTTCTCCTAAAATGCCACCTGTCATGTTACAAAATCAGGCAAACCTTGGCTGACTTGAGCAGATGTTGATATTTAATTTTGGACCTCCAAAGCCAGGGACTAAAGAAATCCATTGTATTTTTAAAGAACCAAGTATCAGGTGTTTTGTTATGACATCAGAAATTGAAATAAGAATATGAGATTACCAAGTAAATGAGTAACTTTTCAATAACAAATGCAATAATCATCTCCAAATTGGCCTTAACTACTACCTTAATTAGCTATTAGAATATTCATCAGCATTTCACTGCTGTGGAATCCAGGTCTTTATTTGTACTGATCTTTACTTTGCATTTTAGGCTATTCACCAATGGTGAGTTTGGAGAACTGTCTGATACAGTTCACATTTTTCAAGCATAAAGATTTTTTATTAATTCATTTAGAGTTAAGTGTATGTATTTTGATCATATTCACCACAATTTCTTCCATTAACTCCTCCCAGAAGTTCTCCATCTTCCTAGTTTATTAACCTTGTCTCTTCTTTTGTTTAAATTTAATAATACACTAACCCCAAACTGTGCTCTCCACAAGAATGTGGGTCATTTCACTAGAATCATATTGACTGAACAGCAGTCACATCCTTACAGAAAACTAAATCTTCCTCTTCCAGAATTACTAAACTGCCCGCAGACTACTGCTAGAATCGGTCTTCCTGAACCCCTTTACAGTCACGCTAGAATGTTGAATGGCTTGCTTTTGTGAAGGTCTTGTGCAGGCAAAGATGGTTGCTGTGAGTTCATGACCTCCACAGTCCTGTTCTATCCTGAAGACACTGTTTTATTTTAGTCACTCCAAACTGTGGACTTACATTCTTTCTGTTCCTCTTCTGTGATGGCCAATGACCCTTAAGCATGGGGTGTGATGTACATGTCCCATTTGCACCCATCCATACTTACTTATTCCTTACATCTTGACTAATTGTGATTTCTACATTAATCACAACTCAGTGCACAAAGAAACATTTTTGATGAGATCCAAAAACTACTCTAAGCATACCTTCCATTCAGATATTCTCTTCCATATGGTCTACTCAACTGAGTGTTTCATTTCCAACATCGTTTTGGTTTGGGGTTTTTCACAAATTCTGTCTCTATTTTATTTCTTGGACTGAATTCCTCATTTAATTAATTTATATGTTTTTCTTCTCTTAGAGTTTATCCATGCATTCTTTTATTTCAACAGCTTCAAAATCCTTCTTTTGTATTCATTGTTTGGTAGTTATTCCAAGAAATTTCCATTAGGAACATATAATGTAGTATTAGAGATTAGCAAAGGAGACAACTTTGGTTTTTATGTTTATATTTTTTCATTGGGAGTTGACCAATTAAAGTTAATTTATTGATTGAGTTTTTCTTTCTTTTATATTTCATTTATTTTTATTTAGTAGTTGTGTTTGCTGAGTTCAGTGTAGGAATGCTCTGTGATAGAGATGGTATGTTCTTTTCATTTCTGGGATTGGCACTTACAATTGGTTGCTCTATGTCACATCTTCTTCTTAAAAAAAAACAAAGGATAAATGATTTTATTTTACCTCCTTGATCCAGGAAGCAGTAACTTCCTGCTTAGATATAGCATTAGAAAGGTAACAAAAAGGATGAAGCCGAAAGGCAGAGCACTCTGTGTCCAGCACTGACAAATATGTCACCTGAGAAACTTGTGTGATTTCTACTGAGCATTTTGAAGTGGTGAGAGGCAGCTTTCAACTCTTTTTTTTTTTGTTTGTCTTTTTTTTTTAAATATTTTATCGAGAAAAAAAAAGTTTCCGCCTCCTCCCAATCTCCCATTTCCCTCCCCCTCCTCCCGCCCCTTTCCCCCTTCTCCCACTCCTCTCCCCTTCCCTCTCCAGTCCATAGAGGAGTCAGGGTTCCCTGCCCTGTGGAAAGTCCAAGGTCCTCCCCCCACTGTCCAGGTCTAGGAAGGTGAACATCCAAACTGGCTAGGCTCCCACAAAGCCAGCACATTAAGTAGGATCAAAACCCCGTGCAATCGTCCTTAGCTTCTCATCAGCCCTCATTGTTCACCATGTTCAGAGAGTCCAGTTTTAACCCATGCTTTTCCAGTCACAGTCCAGTTGGCCTTGGTGAGCTCCCAGTAGATCAGCCCCACTGTCTCAGTGAGTGGCTGCACCCCTCGTGGTCCTGACTTCCTTGCTCATGTCACATCTTCTTATGAGGGTCAGATATTGATTTGTCAGCTAATGCCTCCTACCTGGGCCTGCTGCTTTCTCTGTAAGTTGTTGAACTCATCATAATTGTAGTCTTCACCTAAGGTCATATTTGGTCCCCACTTTTGTTCTTCGGCTCTCTCTGGAGCTATTGGGATTGTGAAATTTCAGTATTTCCATTGGCACTGTGTCGATTGCCTTTTGGGGGGTAACTCAGTCTAGGGGTTGTAACCCACCTGGCAGTCAGTTATTTCAGGGTCCCAGAGAGGCACTATCTGTAAGATATGGGCTGAGAGAGAGGAAGAAGGCCATGCGAAGTTTGTCAGAGCCTCCGTTTATTAGAGATGGGGGACAACTTATATAGAGTAAAGAGTTGGGGGATGGGCACAGGGGCCTGGGCTCTTGCCGCATGGTTCACGTTGGTCACATGGTCCTCGTTGGTCACATAGCCAGGTTACCTTCGGTCAGGTCACTGTAGGCCAGGAAGTTGACACACCTAGCTCCCTAGATAGTTTGGAATGTGGAGTGGGTTCCGCTAACAGATAGCTCTCATTAACAGCCAATTTGGGTGTGGGGTAGGCTCTGTCAATAGAACGATTCCTAACACAATTAGGGGTGTGGGGTTCTCTGCAGACTCTCCAGGGTGATGGTTCCTGCAATGATTTTAGGAGGAAATTGGCTCCTGACAGCACTGGTTAAAGATCATGTTGCCTATAACAACTGTTCATAAGCTACTTTTGAATGATGTGACTTACTCCATTTGCTACTTTCTTTGTTCAATAATTTTGGATGAGATCTTCTGTATGTTTGATTTTACAAAACTATTATTCTTTTTATATTATTTCCTCCTTATACATATATTTTATTTTTTCTTGAAAATTTTATTTCTCTTCATCCTTTCTTATTTTATTTTCTTTATCTGGTCATATAAACAAAACTACCAGCATCACCATCTCAAGATAATTTGAGTGGGTTTATAGATATTTCTATTTGCTTATAAAACCTAGAAAGCAAGAGGAAGAAGAATCACTTTTATTAATAAAAACTCTGTCATTAATATTTACATTATTATTAAAAAGTGAATTAATTTTAAAGACACTCAAGGGTCCCTTAACCAAAAAAAAAAAAACAAGAAACAAAAAACCTTTTATATTCATGATAAATTGAGTTTTTGAATAAAATGTATTGTTTGAATTTTATTCATGACACAAGTAATTTTGGTCAGGGATTTTTCCTTTCTCTTCATAAAATTTAAACAGTATTTTCTAAAATGAGTATGGGTTCATCATATAGCTAACCACTTTTTGTCTGGCCTTATTTATTGCTGTAAAATCAAATACGGGTTATATAAGGTACTTTTTATGATCTCTCATGTTTACTGGAGGCTTTGTCATGGCTTAGATAATGGAGAAAAGGTTTTCCTTTTTCTTTTTACCTATTAGGAGTTCCCTAACTTTGAGAGAACTTGTAGTTATAAAGAACACATTGATATATCATGAATCATATGAGTTTGCATTATGTTTAATAGCATTTTGCTTGATGCAAAACAATTGTATTTGTAGCTTATGAGGAATGTGACATGGCTAGTAACTTGTCAAAGGAAACGTGTATCAGTCAGAGTGGGCTTATATATGTTGCAACAACAAATGACCCTAAAAACTACAATATTACAAGTCAGCATATTTCTATTTCATTCTCTTTGTGATCATGGTAGTCCTTCATGCTGCCTGAGCAACCATCAACTAAGCATTTCTAGCCAACAAAGGAAAAGGTGCAAACAGTGTGCTAAAGTGTCAGTTAAAGACTCTGCCTTGGAAGTGACATTTATTATTCCTGTTGACAATTCATCAGTTCAATGGTGGCAGCAATATATTCTCATTACAATTTAATCTTAAAGTATGTTCTAAATAGAGAACAAATGAACAAATTCAATGACTAGAAATGATAATCCACAGAAACTAGGTACTCTCCTCTCAGAAGAGGCCCTTTTACCAGTGCATGAAGCACAAAGGCAAACAAGGAAACTTAGGAGACAGAGTCTTTTGTGTATAAACAGTACAGAGAACATATTTAAGTCTGCCAGAGAAGTTATGTAGAGTTCTATTCATAACTGTAAGTCAAAAAGTCTTGAGATAAACTACACATCATTCTAGTAAATTATTCAATTCACAGTAAGTTTAGGATGCAAAAAAAATAATCTTCAATATGGAGGGGGAGTTGTCCTGAACACAAAAGTCAATCAAGATCGGAGCTGAGGTCTAGCTCCCTCTGAAGTCTCAGCCTTTAAGTCTCAGTCAGCTCTAAAAAGGAGACTTTTTGAAAGATATTTTGAAAGAAATATCATGGATATTTAACTTTAAAAAAACTAGATTTAAAATATCATGAAAGAATATCTGTGATCTCAAACTAGGTTAACATTGTAGAATCTAAGCTATAATACAATTCTAAAATAATAATTGTTAGCAACAATATTATGTCTTTGGATTGGGGACCCAGTGGTGCCAATTAAATAGTGTGTTTATCTAGAACCAATTATTGTTATTCAGAACAAAGAAATTTCTTGTTTCCTGCTTTTCATAAACCTAAGTAAATAGGTAAAACAGTGGATTTTTTTGTAACAAACTCTACATAATACATAGAGCATCATGCACTGGTTGAACATATAAGTATATGTATTCAACTATTTCTTTATTAGCATTTCCAAAAAACAAGTATAATTGAAAAAATTAAAAAAAAAAGGCTGATTCAAAAGGCTGTGTTCATGCTACAATAGCTCAAAAATGGTGCCAGGGTGAGCTCTCATTAGATCAGTCCCACCGTCTCAGTGGGTGGACACACCCATCGCGGTCCTGACTTCCTTGCTCATGTTCTCCCCCCTTCTGCTCCTCATTTGGACCTTGGGAGCTCAGTCCAGTGCTCCAATGTGGGTCTCCATCTCTATGGATGAAGGTTCTATGGTGATATACAAGATATTCATCAGTATGGCTATAGGATAAGGCCAGTTCAGGCACCCTCTCCTCTGCTGCCCACTGAACTAGTTGGGGAAATCCCCTTGGACAAGGCCAGCTGGACTGGGCCCGATGGAGCATGTGATCAAACTGGACTCTCTGAATGTGGCTGACAATGAGGGCTGACTGAGAAGCCAAGGACAATGACACTGAGTTTTGATTCTACTGCAAGGACTGGCCTTGTGGGAGCCTAGTCTGAAGGATGCTCACCTTCCTAGACCTGGATGGAGGGGGGAGGACTTTGGACTTCCCACAGGGCAGGAAACCCTGACTGCTCTTAGGATTGGAGAGGGAGGGGGAATTAGGGGGAGTAGAAGGGAAATGGGAGGAGGGGAGGAGGTGGAAATTTTTAATAAATAAATAAATTTTAAAAAATGGTGCCAGGTCATACAAATCAGCCAGAAAATCTAAGACAAATACAGTTAAATGTACTGTATATATTCCAACAAATGAAAACTAGTCACACAACAATGTAATAGCATACTGTCTGACAAACAAATTACTATACAATGGAATAAGTAAATATTTTATTGTGATTAAGTAAAAAAATAATCACAATTTCTCTTAAGTTCAATATTTTAATGTATATAGAATTCTTTTAAACTAAGGGCAGTTTCATTGCCTTTTCATTTTTATCAGAGTTTTAAGAGATAGATGTCTTCACATTTCCTTTTCAAACCTTATAAGCAGCCATCTCAGAACTGGGGCATCTGCTCAGTGCTTTGAGGCCCACAGATGCTGCTCTGGTTGTTATCACATACATTTTAACTGGCAGCCCTGGCTAACAAAGTTTCAAAATTCCCCTGTGTCTCCATTGAGGCAACCACCTATTGACTTTATAATTTTTCATCACCAGAGGCATGGATTTCCTTCAAAAATAAAAACTAATTATATACTTAATTTGAAATCAGAAAACTGCAATGGATAACACATATTATTTGAAGGTTAACTTTTACCTGTTAACCTTTCCAGTTCCCTTTTCAAACTGAATATGTGGATAGGAAATTCAAAAGTATACAACAAGCCACTAAACACTTTCTGACATGCTTCTTAAAGGGGGATTTAGAGTATTCTGACTCATTTTGGTTTTTTAGTTTGACCCTGATATAAAATTCTGGTTTGGTGTTACTGTTCTCTGAGCCAGATGGAATTAGCCCATTTTTTTTACCATGATTCAGAATGACAGCATTAATGGTGAGCTTAATGCTGTACCTACCATATTTAGGAATTTATTTTACAGATAATAATACAGCTGCAAGTAGCACATTGCCCATTAAATGGGCTTCTTTGACTAGTTCCTGGACATAGTTTTTGTTCTGAAATTCTCCCATATTGATTCAAGTCTGATATTTTATTTATTTCTATACAAATCTCTGCCTTCTTTAGTAGAGAATAAGAGACTGAGTTCTTACCATGTGTAAATTTTCTGTGGTTACCATTATAAGTCACAAATTAGAAGATTAATGAGTTTGTTCTCTGAAGGCTCAACAGCTCAGGTGTCTGACTTTGGTCTTTTCTGTTATTTCTAGATAAGTTTTTGGTTGATGCCTTTTGATTCCTGCCTCTGAATTTTAGCATATTCCTGAACTTGTGGCATTGATTTTTTTTTCAAAAAGTGTGTGGTGAGGAACTTCTATAAAATCACACCCAATAGTCATTCTCTGCCTATCTTTATGGATTTTATAACCACACAGAGCTACACAACCAATCTGAGATTGACATTTTATTTAACATCTTCATATTAACAACATGAATTTTACTAAATAAACTTAATTTCCATTTTTCATACAAGTGTATATTCACAGATCCTATAATTGTAATCAGAGCCATTTTAGTAAGTATATATATACACCTTCCACACCTATTTGTTTTGTTTTAATAAAATATAATATATTGGTGATAAAGAGATGGTTCAATAGTTAAAAATATTGGATGCTGTTACAGAAGACCGAGTTGCAACTCCCATTACCAACTGAGGGCTAAATGTCTTTTGTGGCTCCCGTTCCAGTGGATCCAATGCTCTTTTCTGGCCTCTGCAGAATCTAGACATAGACATGATGCAGAGACATACATGAAAACAAAACACACATATATACAAAATAAAATCTAAGTAAAATGTATTATATTTAAACATTACTTTTAGTCAGGTGGTGGTGGTTCATGCTTTTAATCCAAGTACTCTGGAGGCAGAAGCACACATATCTCTGTTAGTTTGAGGACAACATGGGCTACAGAGCAGCTTCCAGGACAAGTTACAAAGCTACACAGAGAAACCCTGTCTTGGAAAACCAAACCAACCCAACTAACCAAACAAACAAAGAACAATTTACTCCTGAACGTAATAAAACTGATAGACACAGAATAGATGAATATTTATTTAAAAATATCATTTTATATATCAAGCATAGTTCTCTCTCCCTCCCCTTCTCCTCATCCTAATCCACTCCTCAGAGAGGGTGAAGCCTCCTATGGTGAGTCAACAAAGTCTGTCACATCACTCAATACAGAACCAAGCCCCTTGCACACTGTATCTAAGCTGAGCATAGTATCTTTCCATAGGGAATGAGATCCAAAAAACCCAGTTCATGCATTAGGAATAAATACTGGTCCCACAAACTGCTCTAGCCACACACTTGTCACCCAAATTCAGAGGGCCTAGTTTAGTCCTATGTAGGTTCCCAAGTTATCAGTTTAGAGTCAGTGAACTCCTGTCCACTCAGGTCAGCTATTTTTGTGGGTATCCCCAACATGGTCTTGACCCATTTGCTCATATTATCACTTCTCCCTCTCTTGATTGGACTCCAGGATTTCGATGCAGTGCTTAGCTGTGGATCTCTGTGTCTGCTTCCATTAGTTACTGGATGAAGGTTCTATGATGACAATTAAGGTAGACATCTATCTTATTACAGGGGAAGGGCAGTTAAGGCACCCTCTCCACTATTGCTTAGATTCTTGCCTTGGGTCATTCTTGTGGATTCCCCAGAATGTCTCTAGCATCAGGTTTCTTGCTAACCCTGTGATGGTCAGCTTTATCAAAATTTCTCTTCCTTGCTATCACTCTCTGTCCTTCCATCAAGTCTACTTAACTGATCCCTCATGTTTTCTTCTTCCCTCCACTTTTGTCCTCTCCACACTGCTTTTCCTCTTCCCTCACCACTCACTAATAAAAGATTAGGCTGGAGAGCATGTGAAGTAAGGGGAATACTACCCCATTACTGGTGGGAGTGCAAACCTGTACAACCACTTTGGAAATTAGTATGGTAGTTTCCCAGAAAATTGGGAGTTAATCTACCTCAAGACCCAGCAATACCACTCTTGGGCACGTCCCCAAAGAATGCATACTCCTATCATGAGGACACTTGATCAGCTATGCTCATAGCATCATTATTTGTAATAGCCAGAAACTGGAAATAACCTCAATGGCCCTCAACCAAAGAATGGATAAAGAAAATGTGGTAAATTTGCACAATGGAGTACTATATATCATCATAAAACAATGGCATCTTGAAATTAGTGAATAGAACTAGAAAAAAGCATCCTAAATGATGTAACCCAGACATAGAAAGATAAACACGGTATATACTCACTCATATGTTGGTATTAGACATAGAGCAAAAGTTAACCAGCATACAGGCCACAACTCCAGAGAAGCTAGGAAACAAAGAGGACCCTAAGAGAGATGTACATGAATTCCTCTGGGAAGGAAAAGTAGACAAGATAAAATTTTAGAACATAAATTTGTGACTTTGAAATGACTCAATATAAGAGACTGAACCTTGTTGTTATCCTAGAATACTTCCTAGATTATAGTCTATATCCCCACAGCTATGCCCAGAGTATAAATATTTTCTTGACTTGTAGCATTATGGATTAGTTACAAGCATCTTAAAGTAGCTTTACAAAAACACATTTTTTTCCACTGTCAAATTAAACAATTTATTTTTAAAATAAAAAATCACTCTTTTGTAATACACTCATTAATAAAAACACCTCACCACCTCACAATTAGATCAACCATCCAAAGAAACAAGTGCCTAGGTTCAAATTCTATATATCTCAACAAGTTCCTATAGAGTTAAAGTAGTTCTTTTGAAGCCATGGAGTTTAGCTTAAAATCTTACACTTTGACAAAAAAACATACTTTAATGCCCTCATCAACCATGATAAAAAAAAAAAAGAAAAGAAAATGACATAGTTAAAAATACAAAACATTTTTCTTTATATCCAGTTATAAAATTTGGATATTCTTTACCTGTTCTTTTCCTTACCTTGTCCTCTCCTTATATTCTTTTTCATTATCCTTCCTGATGTGGGAGTCTTCTGTTTTGTGATGATTTTATTGGTTAAATAAAGAAACTGCCTTGGCCCTTTAATAGGACAGAAAATTAGGTAGGCAGAGTAGAACGAACAGAATGCTGGGAGAAAGAAGCCTAGTCAGTTAGTCGCTGTGATTCTCCCACTCGACACAGATGCAGGTTAAGATCTTTCCTGGTAAGTCACACCTCATGGTGCTACACAGATTATTAAATATGGGTTAAAGCAAGATGTGAGAATTAGCCAATAAGAGGCTGGAATTAATGGGCCAGGCAGTGTTTAAAAGAATATAATTTGCGTGTAATTATTTCGGGTAAAGCTAGCTGGTGGCCAGGAGCCGGGCGGTGGGAAGCAGCCCGTCGCTCCTCCTACAACAACTTCCTATCAGTTATACTATGCCTATATATACATTTTTTTGCATATAAATTAGGTTAGTATCTGAAAATAAAGAACATGATGTTTGTTTTAATTTGCTCTCTTTTTATTTTAGATGACTTCACATAATGCAATATATTCTAATTCAGTTTATTACCCTATCAAATTTGTAGTTTCACTTTTCTTTTAATTTTTAATTTTGTTTTATTTAAATATATGATACCATAAGAAGCTAGAAGTTTTACAGCAACAAGACCTGAATTTTCTAACATAGATGAACTAGAAGAGAAAAACCTGAAAATAACTTTATGAAGATGATAGAGGACTTTAAAGAGGACATACAAATTTTTCTTAAAGAAAGCAAAGAAAGACAGACAAAAAATTAGAAAAAAATCAATAAACCCCTTTTAAAAAGTGAAGAAAACCAATATGATAGGTGAAGGAAACAATTCAAACCTTTAAAATAGAAATAGAGACAATTAAGAAACCACAAACTGAGGGGAAAGTAGAAATGGAAAATCTAAGCAAATGAACAGGAACTAAAGATGGAAGTATATCCAATAGGATGCAAGAGATGGAAGAAAGAATCTCTAGTGTTGAAGATATGATAGAGGAAATAGATTCATCAGTCAAAGAAAATAATAGCAAACTAAGTCATGACACAAAATGTCCAGGAAAACTGTGATACTGTAAAAAGACCAAACATAAGGATAAAAGGATTAGAATGAAAAGAATGCCAGATAAAAAACACAGAAAATTAAGTTAACAAAATTAGAGAGGAAAGCTTTTCTAACCTAAAGAAGGTAATGTGTATGAAGACACAAGAAGGTTAAAGAACACCAAATAGATTGGACCAAAAAGAAAAACTTCCCCCACCATGTAATAATCAAATTACTAAACATAGAGAATAAAGACAGAATATTAAAAGCTCCAAAGGAAAAATGCTAAGGATCAAAAAGAGAGAGTCACCAGAATAATTCATTATTTCTCAATGGGGACTCTGAAAGCCAAAACATCCTGGACAGATAATATGTAGACAGTAAGAGACCACAGATGCCAGCCCAGACTACAATACACAGCAAAAATTTTAGTTGCCATAGATAGGGTAAACAAGATATTCCATGACAAAACCATATTTAAACAATATCTATCTACCAACCTAGCCTTATAGAAAACTATAGAAAGAATACTCCAACCCAAAGAAATTAGCTGCACTCATGAAACCACAGGTAATAGATAAACAATCTCACACCAGGAAGAAAATCACAAAGAATGGAAACACACATATACTACTACCACCAAACAATAACAGAAATTAACAATCACTGGTCACTAATATCCCTTGATATCTATGGACTCAATTTGACTATAAAAAGACTCAGGCTAGTAGAATGGGTAAGAACACTGGATACCTTTTTTTTTTGCTGCATGTAAGAAACCATCTCAACTTTAAAGAAAGATACTATGTCAGAGTAAAGAGCTGGGAAAAGATTTTCCTATCAAATGCACCTAAAAAGCAAGCTGGTATAGCTATCCAAATATCTAACAAAATAGATTTCAAACTAAGATTAATCAAAAGAGATTAAGAAGGATATTTCATATTCATCAGAGGAAAAATCCATCAACATGAAGTTTTAATTCTCAATTAATGCCTTAAATACAAGAGTACCCACATTTGTGAAAGAAACATTACTAAAACCTAAATCATACATCAAACCCCACACACAATAGTAGGAGACTTCATCACCCCGCTCTCACCAATGGACAGGTCTCTCAAACATGAAGTTAACAGAGAAATAAAATAACAACAGAGGTTGTGACTCAAATGGGCATAACAGATATAAGAACACTTCACCCAAACACAAAAGGATATTCCTTCTTCTCAGAACTGTAGGTAGAGGCTGCTTGTTCATTTCCCTGCTGCTCAGACCCAAAATAATCACATAGAAACTATATTAATTGCAACACTGCTTGCCCTATTAGCTATAGCAAAATTATAGCTAGCTCTTACATCTTAAATTAACCAATTTCTATCATTCTGTGTATTACTATGAAGCTTGTGGTTTACTGGCAAGGTTACAGGACATCTGTCTCTTTCAGCAGTTACATGACATCCCTTTGACTCTGCCTAATCTCATTCTATATCTCTTACACTCTGGATATATTCTGCTTTTCTATAGGCCACAACAGCTTTATCCATTAACCAATGAAAGCAACACATATACAAAAGGACATCCCACATTATTTTCCCTATTATCTCTAAATAAAAAAATAAGGTTTTAACTTTAACATAGTAAAATTACATATAGGAAAATAGGCATCAAGTTAAAATTACAGCTATAAAATTATATCTGCTTTATCTTTTATTATAACTAAGGAAAACTATAAATATAACTATTCTTAAACTTTATCAAAGACCCCAGAAAGATATAATATTACCTAAGCAAACAGAAAGTGCATTGTAAGGTAAACAACTTCCAAAACTCTGGACTTGACAGAGACATCTTGCTGGAAAGTCACCCAAAGTTCTGTAACATTGGGGCATCCATCTTGAGCTTAAGGGCCCATAGTATCTGGTAGACTTTTCTATAAAGCTTCCACAGATATTGGCAGTTTGTCAGTCACTTTCTTCTGTGTCCTGCAGAATGTCTGGCAGACTATTTCATTGATCAGGAACTCTGAAGCATTGTCTCACTTTCTTTAAGCAATTTCAGCAGTCATTTCTCTGTCTGTCCTGTATGTCCAGTTCATACAGCATACCATCAAGCAGTCAGGGCAAGAACAGTTTCTTGCCCAATTGTCTAGAAAACTCCAAAAAGAGCCTCTTGGATGTCCATTACCATCTTGAAGTAGATTGGTGCTGCCAGGAGCAAATGTATCTCATTGTCATGAAAAGTCCTAAGAGTTTAATACATTTTAAATAATTACAGATAAGCAATAAAAACAGATTCAGATGGAAAAGACCTCTAAATGGGTGGTCATAGGCTTGAGAGAGAGAGAGAGAGAGAGAGAGAGAGAGAGAGAGAGAGAGAAAGAGAGAGAGAGAGAGAGAAGAAAAAGAGTATAGCGAGTATAGACTGTCACAGATTAGAGTAAAAATAATAAAATAAATACTAAACTTGTAGAAAAAGTAATAAAAAATAATCCATGTAAAGATGGAATATACACATAGAGTCTGTGTTCTGTATATTATTGTGTTTTCTTTGAATTTTTGACTGTGAATGAGCTAATTGCTTTGGAAAACAAGTTCTTCTTTTGTTTCCACAGAGAATGAGAACCTGAAGAGAGAACTTCCAGACTAGTATTATTTGAGGAAACAAGACACTCTGAAAAGCCTCCATGAACCCTAAAAAATAGTGTTTCATAAACACCAAATGATGCTTAAAATAAGAGCAGATTTTATTAGATAGTTGTCATATCTTTGATTATACTAATAGACAGAAAAAATACTAGCAAAAACAATTTAAAGGAAGAAATACTTTTTCTGATTAGGTTTTCAAAATTTTTACTTTATGGTTTGTTTTTCTGATGTTATTGAGACAATACTTATGACCATGTGCATGTGTGTCAATGGTGTACTTCACACTTCATAAAAGACAAGAATCAGAAAGAGAAAAATAGAAAAAAGCTAGAGATCCCAAAGTCTTGCCCTTATTTCTTTCAGTTAGGTATTTCTTGCTAAGGGTGGTAGAACCTCAGAATGTTGTTACTAGTTATGGACCTTAGTTTTTTTAATAAATAGGACTGTGCAAAATAGTGCATATTAACACTATAGTAGGTCTGAGAGGTCTTTTTTGCCAAGAATTTTTCCAAATCTATTTCTCACAAATTATATGCTGCATTTCCCTCTTATTTTGACTGAAATAAACCTCAAATTTACTTGCACTCATAATGGTTAGGTTTTTTTTCTGATTAGTACATATCATGTCATTAATGATGATCTCTGGGTCAACTATGAGTTTGAGTTTAGGGAGATATTTGCTCTAAAGAGTGAAGCCAATTTATAATTCTGTTCTTTGCATAGCTAATAACAATACAAAGTTATTCTGGCCTTCAAATAAACACGTTCTTACCTATGCAAACTCTGTCCAGAAGACATTGGAGTGACTTTCCCCTGCAGTAGAAAAACGTGTTTCCATCTGTATGTTCACAGTAATGGTCTCCACCTACAAATAGGCCCATTTTATGGGTAATCCTCTGAATTGCCTGCAATGTTACTGGTTTTCCCTGTAAGAAGGGAAATCCAGTATTTAACATGTGTTCATTTTTATGCCTTAGTCTTTATTTTGTTTTGAGAGATGAGTCTTGAACCATATTGTATTATTACTTATTTCTATGTAGAACCCATCTAATTGTACACACAAAGTGCTCACTTATATGTTTTATATATATATATATATATATATATATATATATATATTAAAGCTTTTTCTTTAGCTGTAATAATTTTTCAAATAGAAAAAGGAAATATGATTGCTGATAAAAAAAAGAGTGAAGCTTTTTGCTTTCCATATCCCTTCATTTTACAGGTGTCCAGGAGAGGGGAAAACTGATGAAGTTATTTGACAACCATGATTCACTCATGGACTTCAGGCAAAAAAAATATTCTTGGACATCAGGTACTCCACAAATTTTTATTGTACAGGTGATTGTGCTGGTTTGAATAATAAATGTTCCCTCCAGACTAATGGATTTGAATATGTAGTTTCTTGTTCCTGGCAGTGTTTGCAGAAGCTTTGCAACCCAGAAGAGGTAGACTCTTGATAGAAGAAGCATGTTACTTAGGGTAGGATTGGAGTCTTGTGCCACTTCCTGCTTTCTTCCTCTTCTTTTTGTATGTGATTGGAGATGTGATATCTCAGTTTCTTCCTTCAGCCATCTGATATCATGCCTTTCTTATTCTTATGGACTTCCTTTCCAAAATTATAACCCCTAAAAAATCCTTCCTTCTATAAAATGCTTTGGGTTATGGTATTCTATACCAGCAAAAGAAAATAATTCAAAAGTCACTACCAGCTGACATGAAAGTGAGCTATATAAGTTATTTGAATTGAAACTAAAACCTCAGACCCAAGACAAGGATGAGCAGAATACGTATTTTCCTTGCTTAATGTCAAGCTTGCTTTAGTCCTGCATATCTTTACTATGTCCTTCCCCACCCCTTGTGAAATGGAAATGTGTATTCTAAATCACTGTCTGTCAGAAGTATATAACTTGTCTGACTTTTTACAGGGGTCAGAGTTAGGAGATAGCCTGGATTTCATAAGAGATTTTGGGCCTTGTAATTATAAATAGTTTTGAGACTGAATGATTCTGGGAACTTTGAAAGTTGAATTAATTGTCCTTTGTATTCATATATGAATGACTTATTTAGGGTTACTATTTCAGGTCATGAAAGAACAGGTCCAAAGTAACTTGGGAACAAAGGTTTTATTTCATTTACTGATTCACATAACAGTTTATCATCAAAATCAGGGAGCACAGGAATTCAAGCAGGGCAGGAACCTTCAGACAGGAGCTGATGTAGAGGCTGTGGACAGATGCTGTATACAGGCTTGTTTAACTTTGCTCTGTTTGTTTCCTTCTAGACCTCAGGACCACCAGCCCAGAGATGGCACCACCTATAATGGGCAGGGCCCTCTTCTATTGGTCACTACTTAAAATGTACTATGGGACCACTTGCACCTGAATATAATGGAGGCATTTTCTGAATTGAGGCTCCCCATTTTATATAACTCTAGCTTCCATCAAGCTGACATAAACGACTCCACATAATATCTATTATCCTATGGACACCATAGAGTAGAATACAGAACTTTGGATAAGAGTTGCCCCCAAAATGCTCATAAACTTGGTCCCAATTTGTGGCTCTGTTTGTGGAGGTGATTGAACCATTAGAATAAATCTTTGCTGGAGGAAATATGTCACTATGTGATGGTTTGAGAGTGTTTCTGACATACTGTCAATGTGAGAAAGCAAAGTCTGAAATGCATGCTCCTATGGAAAGTTATGAATTAATCATCACCCTGCTCTTGGCAGGTGATGATATCTTTTTCAGATATGTCCCTGTCAGAAGGCATTTATTAATCTGTTAAACCAGTCACCCTGCTTTGTTTGTGAGACCCAAAGAACCATACCTACATGTTTGCCTGAAATGTATCAGCCCTTATAGCATTCAAAAGACTCCTTTTTTTCTGGAAGGTCATCTGAAGGTTATTAGAAAAAATTATGTCTTCATTTCTGCTGACTGAGTAGATAGCCTTAATAATTTGTCACCTAGCAATAGTCTACCTGATCAGACATAAATAATGGTAGGCTAATGTACTTATACCTAGAATTGATTCATTTTAGTTATTATATTGTCAAGCAAGTTTCCAAGACACTTAGAGTTTTTGCATGTCGATGAGCTTTGATCTACAATGGCATGATAAAAAGACCTGTCTGATAATGTGATACAAGCTGGTATTGTGCCCTCAGGCACTTAAAGATTACTAACAGAATTAATTCAATACAGAGTCTCTCCTTTGAAAGTTTATTTAAACTCAAGAGTATTATACCAATAGCAATCACTTAACACTTGTTCCTTTACCCCTTCTTCCACAATACCCAATAAAACCCTCTTACCTTATTCTTATAAAAAAGAGACTCATATTTAAAGAATAATCAGAGCCCAGGGTAGGTTTTCCACCTTTGATCAAAATAGAATTACTCAATGTTAGAAGAAGCTGCTTGTTGTTTCCAGGCTGTTCAGCACCAAAACAATCACACAGAATTTATATTGTTTAAATCACTGCTTGGCCCATTAGCTCTAGCTTCTTATTGGCTAACTCTTACATCTTAATTTAAGCCATCTCCATTAATCTGTGCATCATAATGAGGTCGTTGCCTACCAGCAAAGTTTCAGTATATCTGTCTCCTGTGGCAGCTCTATGGCTTCTTGATGACTCTATCTCCTTTCTTCTAGCATTCCATCTAGTTTTTCCCCACCTAGCTCTGTTCCTGTATAGCTCTGCTATAGACCAAAGCAGTTCCTTTATTAACCAATGATATTCACAGCATACAGATGGAAATTCCCATATCACCTCTCCTTTTCTGTTTAAATGAAAAGGAATGTTTTAACTTTAACATAGTAAAATTACATATAACCAAACAGGTATCAAGCAGTAATTACAGTTACAATATTTATATCTACTTTATCTTTTATCATAAGTAAAGAAAACTACAACTATAAATATAAATTCTTCAACTCCATCAAAGACTACAGAAGGATATAATATTACCTAGGTAAACAGGAAGTTCACTATAAGCAACTTCCAAAATTCTAAAATTGACAGAGACTTTTTGCTGCCTGGACAGGCACCCAAAATTCTTCTGTTTCTTCAGTATCACTAAGACATCCATCTTCAGCCTACAGGCCCATAGTATCCATCATAATTTTCCATAAAGCAGGAAATTTCAAAGACAGATTCACCTATATTAGCAGTTTGTCAGTCACTTTCTTCTGTGTCCTGCAGAATGTCTAGCAGACTCTTTCATGAATCAGGAACCCCAAGGGTTCTCACCTTTAGGCAAGTTCAGCAAGCATTTCTGTGTGGCATGTCCAGTTCATCAAGCAGTCCAGTCAAGAGTCTAACCCAAATGGTTAACCAACTCCATAAAGAGCCTCTTCATTGCCAATCATCTTATTGAAGAAGATTGGTGCTTCCAGTAGCAGATGTGTCTCACTGTCATGAAAAGTACTAAGTTATTAAAGCTTTTAAAATGCCATATTTTGCAGTCTTTGAAAGGTTTGAAGCATACCTTTCTAGCTGAAACATATCTTTATATATCTAGAAAACCTAACATGACTACAAGCTCTACTAATATAGATTACTCTCTATTAACCTATATTTCTTAACTATACATTTCATTTCTAAATAAGCTACAAAACACAATATGTTAATCAAGAGCAGATATATACAGTATAACAAAATTGACCTTAAATTTGTATCAATAAAGCAAGATCCATACCAATGCAAAGCATCCATCTCTATAGCATATCCCCTTAAAATATAAAGAAACAACAATATTTGGGAATTTGGGCATAGTTTTCTCTTTCAAAACTGTTTCTTGCTGTGTATCTGGCAAAATAATTTTTTGAGGGGTGTTCAAGGAGACTTTTTAGGGAGTCTTAGTCCATTAAACCACATTAGTCTGATAATAATCCGCAGGTTCTCAACTTCTGTGGAAACAAAAGAAGAACCTCTTTTACAAAACAAAATATTCTTAGACTCAAATTTTGAAGTCAAGAAAACTTTAAAACATATATGTTGGTTTAGCTTATCAGGCCATACAATGAAATATCTTTTTGTACTTAGCTCCTTCATAGTCAAAAATTCAAAGAAAACACAATAATATTCATTATCCAGATCTCTGTGTTTATTCTATTTTTACATGGCTTTTCATACTCTATTAGTTTTTAATATTTATTTTATTATCTTTACTCCTTTAATCTATGACTGTCTTACTGTGTCTTTTTAAAGACATTGTTTTATTTCATCTAAACCACCTACTTTTTATGACTCTCTATACTCTTTTTCTTCTCTGTCCTAAGCCTACATACATTTTTTAAAAACATACTGTATCTCATTTAGAGGTCTTTTATGTCTGAATCTGTCCTATTGTATATCTGTAATTATTTTTTGACCAGAATCAGTTCTTAAAATGCTAAGCACTTCCAAAGAATCTAAGCTGTGGCATTGCAAGTATAAATACAGAAGTTACTGCTTGCACTGCACAGACTAACGTGGTTGAAGTCCATTCATTGCTTCTGAGCTACACACACTACCCCAGTTCCAAGTACATAGTGGGTCTATGTCGAGCCATTAAGTAGTTTGTAACATTCTGTTTACAAATCCCATTTAAATGCTCGGCCTCCTGAAAGAGCCAGAGGTTGCATTAGAAGCACAGCCCAGAATGCCGGCATTACAAAGCTGCATGGATTTTTTTTTCTACTGCCGAGTCAAGAAAGCTCTCTTAAAGTAGCTGTGGAATTCCACCAACAAACAGCAAAAAGCTGTGTTATACTCTGTATTTTTGTGTCTAGAATTCCTTTTCAAACTCTCTTAGGATTAAGTGGAATTTAGTTGGCCATGTGGGCCCCTATTTGTTGGAAGAGACCACTTTTTGGTTCCTGGCTGCTCAGCCTTGAAATAATCACACAGAAACTGTATTATTTAAATTACTGCTTGTCCCATTAGCTGTAGCTTCTTATTGGCTAACTATTACATTTTGATTTAACAGAAAAGAGGAGGTGATGTGGGATTTCCGTCTTATGCTGTGACTATTATCGGTTAATAAAAGAACTGCTTTTGCTCTATGGCAGATCTATAGGGGAACAGAACATAGGTAGTCAGGGAAAACTAAACTGAATGCCAGGAGAAAGAAAGGCAGAGTCAGGGAGAAGCCATGCAGCTGCCACCAGAAACAGATGTGTTGAAGCTTTGCTGGTAGGTAATGACCTTATGGTGATGCACAGATTATTAGCGATAGTTTAAATTAAGATGTAAGTGTTAGCCAATAAAAAATTAGAGCTAATGGGCCAGGCAGTGATTTAAATAATATAGTTTTTGTGTGATTGTTTTGGGGCTAAACAGCTGGGAACCAACAAGTAGCTTCCTTCATCAATGCACGGATATTTGCTTTACATTTCTTTTGGCTTTGTGTAGATATCTACATTGTTGCATGTTAAAAAAAAGTTATAGCTGGGTTTTGCAAATTTGAACTTTGAAATAATTTTAGTGTCATTTTGGTCTACTCATAGCTAATTACTATTTCATGCCTTCGACTTGTTGTTGACCTATGCTCTTGTCTTTGCCTTGTTGAAGACCACACAGAAGCATATATCTTGCCATTAAAATCACTCACCTTTGGAATACTTGAGATTTATCACTTAGAGAGATATTGTTATTCCATCTCTAATCTCCTACTTCTCACTCCACACAAAGCATTCTCCTAACTTTTATATGATTTTTTTCAATACAGAATTTTATTTGTTTTGCCATCTCATCATTGGTCTATCTTGTTAAATATAAGAAGGGCCAATAAAGCCCCAGAAACTACAAATACATCAACTGCCATATAATAGTAAATTGTTTGAGTCTAGTGTTCACTTGTTTTATTTTTATTTTTAAGTTTTTTTTTTGAGACAGGTTCTCTGTCTTTGGCTGTCCTGAAAGCCCCTCTGTAGAGCAGGCTGTCATGAACTAACAGAGATCTGCCTGACTCTATCTCCCAAGTGATGGGATTAAATTTGTGTGCCACCACACCTTAAATTTAGAGAGATCTGACTGCCTCTGTTTCCTAAGTATTGGGATTAAAGATGCATGCCACCATGCTTTGAACTCACAGAGGTTTGCTTGCCTCTGAATTCCAAGTGTTTGGATTAAAGGTGTGTGGCACCACATCCAACTACTCTCTTTTATTTTTTTCTTTTTAGGATTTAACCTTTTTCTTTTCTCTCTCAAGCCTGCATTTATTTTTAACACATTTAAAAATATTTAGAGGTTTTCTTCATCTTTGAATATGTCTTTACTGTTTATCTCTCTTTTTCTGACCACATGAGTCTTTAATTTGCTAAGCGATATGGAGATGTTAAAGCCTTGGCTTTTATGGCTAGATCCAGCCCATTCCTTAGCTTTCTGAGATTCCAGCCTCATGGGTGAGGTACAGCCTGTAGCTATTTTTATTGCCACAATTCTATGGCATTTCAAGGTCCCTGCCAGCAAACAAGCTGCAGCAGTCTGCTCACAAACCACATTCAAATGTTTTCTAGCTGGACCTCTTGTCTGAAAATGTCAGAGTTCATGCTGGCAGCAGCCAAGAAAGCCAGCATTTTAAAATGGCATGACTTTTTTTCCCTGCTATGACTAAAACCCAAAAGGCGTGCAGTCAGCTTTTTATCAACATAATTTAAGTGTTTTGTGGCGGGGCCTCTGAAAAGAGCTGCAAGGTTTTACAGCTAAAGCTGAGTCAGGAAGCTTCCCTTAAATGAAAGTACTTGCCTCTAGCAAGCAGAGCCCACATGAGAAAATGTTGCTATCAATAAGCCATGCTTAATTCTATTATTTTATGTCTAGAATTTCTTCCAAAGTGCTCTCAGGCTTTATGTGGATACAGTTGTTCACATATTGGGCACCATTCTGTTGACTGAGTTTCTTCTCTGACCAGTTCTCATAGTCATTAAGTCCCAAAGAAATCACACAGAGGTCTACATTAGTTAAAAACTGATTGGCCCATTAGCTAAGGCTTCTTATTAACTCTTGTAACTTATATTAGCCATTATTCTTGTCTATGTTAGCCATATGTCTATGTAGCTTATTCGGTGAAGTAGTCACTTCTTGTTTCTTCTGTGGATGGGTCACAACTGCTGACTAAGATTTCTTTTTTCCCAGAATTCTCCTGTTCTCATTGACCCACCTCTACTTTCTGTCTGGTTATCCCACCTGTACTTTGTTCCTGGCTATTTATTTAAAATATAATTGACAGAATACAGAGCATTGTTCCACACCATTCTATATTTATTTGCTTTCTTTATATAGAAGTAAGGAGCTCATTTTCATGTTTCACTTTTCAAATCACTGTACCCTATTATTCCTCTATCAGTTGTTCCTCTATCTTATCGTACCCTTCTAATTAGATTTTGTAGTTACTTCAGGTTATATACTTACATATGAAGAACTGGTACTAAGAATCACAGATGAAAGAGAGTGACATTTCTCTTTATTTGTCCAGATTATCTTAATATATTTTCTAGTTTCATCTATTTATCCACAATTTTTATGATTTATTTTTTCATTACAGCCAAATAGCATTCCATAGTATAAGTGTACCATGTTTTCTTGTCTGTTTGTCAATCAAAGGGAATTTGAATTGTTTACATTTGATAGTGAATGTGACTATCAGAGACTGGTGTATTTCTGAGTTAAAGATTAACCTGGTGGACAGAGCAAGTTTCAGGAAAGCTAGGGCTGCACAGAGAAACTCTGCTCAAAAACAAACAAACAAAAAAGAAACACCCCCCCCAAATAAAACCAAAATCAAAACAAACAAACAAATTGTAGACAGCAAGGAAAATACTAATAGATAATGGACCCTGTTGAATCACCTAGATGACTGTAAAATGGAAATGAAAAGCACTCTATCAAGGTGAAGTGAAAGTTTAGAGGAGGGAAAAATAAGTATTGGAAAGTTCAAATTACGGTGTGATTTCTTTTCAGCATCAAGATAAAAGTGCAAAGGAGGAAAGTACAAGGCAAATACCACAAAAAGCTTGAAGGCTGGCATTTATAATACAACCATCAATTGCAAAAGAATACACAGGGCAAGTGGGTTCATTGGGAGTAGATTTGGAAAAGGCTTGGATTTCAGGTATAGAAATACACTACTAAAAATTTGGAAACCGTTTAGGGTCTACAAAGATGGTTAGGTGTTTAGTATGAATGAAGCAGAGTTCTATTACTGTAGTTAGTATTCAATCTCAAGGTTAACTTTGTGATTAAAGAGAAAGAAAAGCAGGTAATGGTACTTCTCCACCTCATTTCTAGTTTATAACACTCATGTAACAGACTGCTAGTTATCTGTTATCATACATAGACATCTTATCTTATAAAAATTTGCCTTTTTTTGTGTCTAGCACCAAGTAAACATTCAATAAATTTCTTTTTTGATTAAGAGAAATATCATTTAACATTTCTTTAAGGAAAAGTGATAGTGTAGTAACAGACCTAATGTGTGTTAGTATCAATTTTAAAAACAAAATAAAAAATTTAAAACAAAATAGATGTTTTCTTTTAGTCTTTAGTTCTACTTAGAGTAGAATATTACCTTTGAAATCAAAATAGAGATAGAAAGAAAATATCATGTTTCAATAAATATCTATAATAGTACATACAACAAAGGAAGGGACTGAAGGAGTGTGGTAAAAGGTCTTAGGGAAATCAGACTTATCGAAAAGCTAGGTGGGGCACAATATCACTAATGGAAGAGGAATTCACTGAAAAATAATTACTATAAGTTAAGCTTTCATTACAGTTTGGTGTTTCTGTTTCATGGGGCATGAGACAGATGTTGAGGAAAATGTGGATTAGACAGAAAGTAGATTGATCTTTCTGAAACCACATTAAATTCTTTTCTTAAAACCTGAAATAAAATTACAGCTTTGGCACTGTAATGTTAAAGAACATATTACTCAATTGTTTTTTGTTTGTTTGATTAGTTGGTTTGGTTTTTTTGGTTGTTTGTTTTGTGTTGTTTTGTTTTTGAGACAGAGTTTCTCTGTGCAGCCCTGGCTCTCCTGGAACTTGCTCTGTCCACCAGGTTAATCTTTAACTCAGAAATACACCAGTATCTGCCTCCTGGGTGCTGAGATCAAAGGTGTATCACAACCAACTGGAAAAAAATAACTTTTATTACCTTGTGAACTTGTATTTGTTCTTTCTCTTCCTCCTCATGCTCTTCTTCTTGTTATTATTATATTCATAGTATTATCATTATTATTATTCATTCTTTTTCTTCTTTTTCCTCTTCTCTACATCCTCCTCATTCTCCTCCTTCACACCCCCATTCCTCTTTCATCCCACTCTCTTTCATCTCACCCTGCTCCAGAAACTGCTCTTCCTTCTCTTTTGTTATTCCTCCTTCTGCTCCTCCTTTTTTTACTCCTCCTCACCATTCACCAATTTAGCAGGAAGTAAGGCTAGGAATTCATCATATGTGCAATACCAAGCTTGAGCATAAGATACCATGGTTTCAGATATTTAGAATCTTTTCTTGTTTGAGAAGTATTAGATACATCTCATGATTGAAGATGCTGTTTATTAAGGTTACACTATCCATCAATATCTCTGTTATGATGTTTACAACTACTGTTAGCATGCTAAATGCAATATTGAAAGGTTAACAAAGAAACAACAAAGAATGTAACAACTGCCTATGCCTCCCCCACATCCCCAGGAGAGGTTGTTTTCAAAGCTATTTAAAATAGAAATGGATTCAAGTGGATCTTCTGTCCACAGCCTGGTCTTTGCTACATAATACTGCTTTCACCAATATAAGATGTATAAATGCCTTTTCATCACACGAGGAAAACTTGCCCACTGGCAAATGAATCATATTATAAAAACTGATTGTATCCCAAAAGGGGAAATATTATTGAAGAGCCAATGGCCTGGGATGATACACCATGGATCACTGTAAAAAATACTTCCAGAAACTGTTTTTAATCTTCCTGCCAAAGCATTTGCAATTATTCTTTAGCTACTGGTGAGTAATGACTTGAGTTTCCCAGCTTGCCAATCGATAAAGCATTTACCCTACCACTGCAAATGTGCTCTTTGCTTAGACAAGAAGAATTTTTCTTTCAATTTGCTTTTTTTAATGTGACCTCATAAAATATTTTTAAATATATTTTAAAGCTTTTCTTTTGTTAAAGAAAGGGCAATAGTTTTCCTCCATGTGTTCTTTTTCCTTCTTTCTTTTGAACAATATGTCCCAAGGGATTCACAGTGATGTGATAACTAATTGTTTTTCATCATCAGTTTCAAACTTAAGACATGATCGGTATCCAACCAGTTGCTACATATTAGGATTGGCAGTTACCAAATGTCCACACTTACTCTGCCTGAAGGAAGATAAAATAACTCTGCTAAAGAGGCCGACCTCTCATACCTTCTGTACATACACCTAATTAAGCGATAGCATTGATTAATGGAGAGCACCTATAAAACAGTTATCAACCTAACAGATAAATGAACAGAAATTTTGAAATAAAAACAAAAGTAAATATTTCAGAAAATTTTCCTTTCATGAGTTAGGTCTGTGATTCCAATTGAAATTATAATATAAATACAAGACAAATAGCCTTTATGATTTCTAGCAAGTCAGTTTTTGTGTACACCAAAATGTATTTATCTTTATTTAATAAGTTTTATTTAACTAATTTTCTCACAAAAGCAATTTGTAATTACAATAAAAAACTGATTTTTTTATTGTTATTTTTAATAATTAAATTCCACCTTTGAATATTATCCAGATGTATATACTATATTCTGATTGCTCTAACCCCTTTCTATTCTGTTCTTTTCAGACTCTCTCTTTCCTTTCCCTCTCTATGTACTTTACTCCCTATATTTCTTTCTCACACTTATGTCATTTTGTTTTGTTCTGTGATGAAATGGATTTATCCGTATCTGTTTGACTGTGAATTTGGAGCTACCCTAGATCCTAATGGTCTCAAAAGTGGTACACAGACAAGGACAATAGCTTCCTTTCTTCCAGAATTTATTAAAAATTGGTAATCAGTAATAATGTTAATTATCCAAAAAGCTGGATATGATTCCATGGTATTGTTAAGTCCAGTCTGCTTTTCAAATGCAAGTAACTATAGCTGTTTTAAGTTCATTACTGCAATATGTACATTGTGCCTTGAAGATATGATTTTTGTTTTTTTGGTTTTTTTGAGACAGGGTTTCTCTGTGGCTTTGGAGCCTGTCCTGGAACTAGCTCTGGAGACCAGGCTGGTCTCGAACTCACAGAGATTCACCTGCCTCTGCCTCCCGAGTGCTGGGATTAAAGGCGTGCACCACCATCGCCTGGCTGAAGATATGATTTTGAAGTCCCTCTACCTCTCTTTTGGCTTTTACATTGCTCACGTAACCTCCTTCATGATGTTCTGGAGCCTTAGAGGGGATAGTAGAAAGTCTTGTTAGGAATGTGCACTCAACTATGATATATTTTAAGCTTTATGGATAGTCATCTGTCTCTGTATTCAGTAAAATGGCTTTTCTGATTATGAATGGAGGTAGCTGTTATATACAGATATGACCACAGATATTTAGAAGAAAAATGATACTATGTCAATTTTGTTAATCAACTAAAATTTAAGTTACCCCATTCAGCCTTTGACCTTCTTGGATATGGGTGATTAGATTAACAGAATGAGTTTTCTCCTGTGGGAGAGACTTCATATTTAATCAGAGGATACCCAGAGAACAGTGCATCTTACTTGGAAGGTATGCTTTGTGGATCACAGAGTTCACAGATAATTAAAGTTGTTATCCCTGTTTCCCTAGTTGTACTCATCACAATCATTTGAAAGCTAGCCAGTGGGAGAGAATTTCTGACTTAGTTCTAATATGTTCTTCATCTTGAAATCGAAGCTTATATAGTATTCAGCAATTGGTCTGATACTCTTGTTCTGCTGATGATTTTTAATCACAATCTGTTTTGATTATTTGTTTGTTTGTTTCAAAGGGATTTAGAAAACTAAGTCCATCACTGACAAGTTATATCAATTTACAATACTGTGGTCTGAACTAACTAAAGAAGGTGGAATGATTTATCCTTATTACCACAAGTAATATAGCTGTGTGATAACCCTTCTGTATACTGCAAATATATACTCCTTTATGATGGAGGAGGGTCATTTGTCTATCTGTTACTTTCATTGGTTAATTAATAAAGAAACTGCTTGGCCTTTGATAGGATAGAAAATTAGGTAGGCGGAGTAGACAGAACAGAATGCTGGGAAGAAGGGAAGTGTGGCAGACGCCATAGCTTTCCTTTCCAAGATGGAAACAGGTTAAGATCCTTCCTGGTAAGCTATCACCTCGTGGTGCTACACAGATTTTTAGAGATGGGTTAATCAAGATGTGAGAATTAGCCAGTAAGAGGCTAGAGCTAATGGGCCAAGCAGTGTTTAAAAGAATACAATTTGTGTGTTGTTATTTTGGGTATAAAGCTAGCTGTGCAGGAGCCGGGTGGGAATGCAGCCCACCGTTTCTCTATACCTCTCACTGGTTGATAATAAAAGCAGCTTTGGCCTACAGCAAGGTAGAATATACCTAAACAGGAAAGCAAAACTGAATACAGGGAGAAATAAGGACAGAATCAAAAGATGTAATCCAGTTGCTCAAGGGACAAGATGTCACAAAAATGGTAAGTCACAGGCCACATAGCAATACTCAGATTAATAGAAGTGGGTTAATTTAAATCTAAGAGATAGTTATCCATAAGCCTGAGCTATAGGCCAAACATTTTTAAATTAATATTAAGCCTCCAAATGATTATTTTAAAATGACTGTAGAAAAGGCTGAACGAAGAAACTTTCATTTACATACAGTAGTCCAATATGGCATAGATACATCCACATAAAGCCTGAGAAAACTTAAAGCAAGGATTCTGGACACAAAAGTAGAGTCAGACATAGCTTCTTCATAACCACTTTTTTTTTTCAGATAAGCTCTGTTTGCTGTTGGCAAGTAGATGTGCAGCTCCTTTAAAAAGAAGGCCCTGCTTGTATTTGTAGTCCTGAATGGGGTTTGTGGACCAGTGGGCCTCATGATACTTGGTGAATGCAGGTACCTACTGCCTTCCAGCATTGGGGATGTAAGCACAAGTCTTGTTGTTACCTCTGTCATATTGTAAAGCCAAGTGGGGCAAAGCCAGTAGTCAAAGCCACCATTTTTTCCTAATCTTGCTTGCTTAGCAATTTAAAGATTCTTGTGATTGTAGATACATAGTAAAGACAGATTCAGACAAAAAGAAACCTCTGAACATCACAGTATGTATTCTTGGGAGAGGGAAGAAAAAAGATAGAGACAGTCAAAGATTAAAAGAGTAATTTAAAGAATATAAAGTGAAGTTCTTAAAAAGAAATAGAGTAATAAAAATTAAACTAAGCTACATAAATATGGAAAACAACCAGTCTCTATTATGTATATTATTGTGTTTTATTTAGATCTTTTTCACTGTTAATAAGCTATCATCTGAGAGACATTTGATTGTAGAGTTTGCTATGTTAAACCAATCTGTATATTTTAGCAGTATCTTGACTTTGAAATTTGGGTCTAAGGATATGTTGATTTGCTAAAGAGGTTGTGCTAATGTTTCCAAAGAAGATGAGAAGCTATGGATTCTTTCCAGGTTAATATGGTTTGATTGGGGAAGATTCCCTGAATGGTCTCTGATGGGAATAATAGTGCAGGGGATCTGACATCCACAACAGTTTCAATGCTGTTGACTGAGATGGACCAGCCACACAAAATACCCCAAACAGGACTTAATCATAATTAGAAATTTTCTCAGTGTTTGCAAAAGATTACCATCACCCCCCAATCTGTGGGAAGCAGTCCAGAAAAGAATTTCCAAATTCACAAGACATTGTTTATGAGTGTTTAATATAATTTAATAGGGAGGTTGGTTATAAGTTGTTATTTGTTAGAGTGACAAATATCTCTTTCTAAAGATGAAGGGGCAATATGATATAAAAATGATGGAAAGGGGGAGATCAGTATAATGGGGTAAAAGGGTAGATTATTGAATCTACTTTAATCCAAAAAGCTACTGTTAATCTAAAAGCATTTAATTGCTATGAATTTTTAGTTTACTGATATAAATTAATGTTAAATGTTGGAGGGAAGTCATTTGTTGGTTCCCGGATGCTCAGCTACCTTAGACCTGAAGTAATCGTATAGAAACTGTATTATTAAATCACTGCTTGGCCCATTATCTCTACATTCTTATTGACTAACTCATATATTAATTTAACTGATTTCTATTAGTCTGTATATCACCACGTGGCTGTGGCTTAGTGGATAAAATTTTGAGCGTCTATCTCCAGCAGCTCTATTTATTCTTCCTGACTCCACCCTTCTTTTACCCAGCATACAGCCTAGCTTTTCCTGCCTAGTTCTGTTCTTCCCTGCCATAGGCTCAAAACAGTTCTTTATTCATTAACCAATAAACCACACATAGACAGAAGGACCTCCCATGCTATTTAATTTTGCTACGTTGTATGTACATTTCTACTCTTGTAAGGACTTGGAACCTTTTTTTTTTTTTTCCGAGACAGGATTTCTCTGTAGCTTTTGGTTCCTGTCCTGAAACTAGCTCTTGTAAACCAGGTTGGCCTCAAACTCACAGAGATCCGCCTGCCTCTGCCTCCCAAGTGTATATAGAAATAGTCCATACCCTGTACTCAGCAAAATTAACCCCCTTGACCCTAAGTAAACCTGGCTTGCGGTTTTTGCCTATATATGTCATCTCCAAGTTAGAGGGGAGCTCTTCCCACTGCACTGCATTATGAGTAGAGGCTCATAGAAACTGAACTGACCTACTCACTGCGTATATGTGAGGATTGTATAAGCTGGTCTTCTTGTGGGACTCCTAACAGTAGGAACAGAGTCTAGCTTTGACTCTTTTAAAATCTTTTGGTACAATACTCATCATACTGTGTCATGTTGCCCAGCCTTAAAGAAGAGGAGTTTCTAAGTCTTACTGCAACTTAACATTTCATGTTTTGTTGATGTCCATGAGAGGCCTGCCCTTTTCTGTATAGAAATGGACGATGAGTGGATGGGGTGGGGGCAGAGTGAAGATGAGGGTGAGGGAATGGAAGGAGAGGAGGAAGAGAAAACTGTGGCCAGGATGTAAAACAAATAAACAAATAAATAAATATTTTTTAAAGAGATGATATTAGCTTTGGAGAGTAAACACTGCTTACAGGGGAAGTTTTGTTTAGTAGGAACTTCTTCTGTTCTCAAAATGTAAAGAATTAAACATAAATGTTCACAGATTATTTTTCAGGATTCGTATTTGAAAGCTTCCTTGTTGGGTTACTGATTTAGCTAAGAAGCATTACAGAGAGAGGTCTTTTCTTTGCTCTTTATTCCATCTTGTAAGATCTCTTTTTTCTTACAAACAAATCTCTTTGTTCTATTGCCTACTTTCTTGATGAATGCCAAGTGTCAATATTCTTCCTTTCTGTGGAACTCTGGATTATGCATTAGTTGAGGTAATTGCATTGCATATCTGCCTACAGTTTGGACATTAGCTTGCTTTTAAGCTTCTTGACATTTAAGTGGCCTCATTCCATACATATATTTTTATATTTCTTGCATGATATTTATTACAGCTAAGTTTTAATAATTTATGGTAGCTAAATGTATCATAATATATGTAAATACAGTGTATGTTACACTACTATTTAAAATGAACCAATTAAATTATGATCCATAGCTAGAGATATAGACAAATTCTTATGTCATGAGCAAGTAGCTGGTAATAAAAATGGTGAAATTACCATATAGATTTGTAAGAACTGTCTTCTAAGTAACTTGAGTACATTCTCTGGAGTTAAACTAGGTACACAAGTCCATAAAATGCCCTTCCCAAACAAGTTTCTATTCTTGTGAGGTGATAGAGATACACAAAATCAAACTGTTGCCTTTGATCTTTTTGTTTTTGTTTTTTAATGTTATTGTTTTGGTTTGTTGTGGGATTTTTTGCTGTTATTGTTTGGGTTTTTATTATTTATTTTGATAAAGCTTGGCATGACATAAAGATGACTGTATCATGGAATGCACATGAAATATCTCCAAAAGGTACATGCTTAGTTGGGTTAGTTTCCAATGAAGTAGTGTTCATAAGTGGGCCTTGTGAGAGGTGCCTGAATCATGGCTTCTGTGTCCTCATAAATGGAGGAACCCATTTTTGGATCCATAACATAATGAATGTGAGAAGATAGACTTTTTGAAGCCAAAAAGGTTTCATTTTTCACTGTTTGCTTGATGGTCTGCCTGCCAGGAGATGACCTGTTCTTGTCACATAGTCCTTGCTAGAGAGTTCTGCTTTATTAAAGGTTGGGAGAACAGATAGCCAAGTGGACTTAAACTGAAAAATGATGGCCCAAGTCTATTCTGATTTTGTGCAGTCTCGTTCAGGTATTTTATCTTAGTGATTAAAACATGATTTCTTGCCATCTTTAAGTGACTTTGTTTGGTTTAGTTATGATTGATGGCTAGATAATACAGCACATAATATATCATATAAATATAAGATAATAAATAAATTATTAGAACAGTACCAATGCAAATATTTCAGGTAGAGGTAGAGTGCTATGTGTAACCCCCAAGTTACTTTTTCTTAATCCTCCAAAATTATGGATATGAAAAATGGGAACATGTAATTAAGAGTCTTAAATGCATTTGCCTGCATTATCCAAATATGCCAAATTTAATCCCATGATTCATAAGGTTAGATAATACATTTTTAATGTGTGTAGCAAAAGATGTGAAAACAGAAACATCAGAAAGATTATGTACTTCTGACTTAGAAGACAGGAAATGAACACAGGGGCATAGCGCAAACAAGAAAAGATCAAAAGGGATCCTCCCTGTTAGTAATATTTTTCTTTATGACCAGAATATTTGAGAAAACAATTGATGAGAGAAAGAATTTATTTTTGGCTCATGATTGCTTTCAGTCTGAGGTCAGATGGGCCAAAGATTTGGCCTGAAAGACAAATACTTTCCATGTGGCAAAAAGTTGTTGAAGCATATATTATTACCCATGGCAGCCAGAAAGCAAAGTGATGGGACAGGGCGTGCCTTTCCAGGGCACACTGCCAGTGACCTGCTTCTTCAATGGCACCCCACCTCCTAGTTTGACCTTCTCTCAATAATGCAATCACATTATGAATCCATCAAGTGACTAATCCACTGATTAGATTAGAACCATCTGGATCCAATCACCTTCCAACTGCTCAAGTGCTACCAATCATTTCTTTAACAAGAGCATTCTCAAGATACTTCACCATAATTCTGTACAGTCCTCTAGGAGTTTCCAAAAGCAACAGAGCCCAGATGATGCTCTAACTTGATTCAACGCTGGCAGTCTTCTGACCTATAAGGCAATATCACTAAGTGTATACAGATTTATGCCAGAGTTTCTGCCACTGTGTTCATGAGAACATAATATGGGCATGATAGAAAAAAATGTACAGGTAGAAGGACTCATTCTGTCCTTCTCATTCCTCTTCCATGCTCACTTGCTTCTGACAATGATTAATTCAGTTTATACATATAGAAAAAAGAGAATGGGTGGATAATTAGCTAGAGTAATTGTGAGTGAGAACAATGTTACTAGTAGATTCTGCTTTGAGTAACAACAGAATATCTAAAGAATGGATATGCTTATTCCAAAAACATTATTTACCAATGCAAGAACTTGATTTCTGCACACTACTTTGTAGAGCTCTCCCTTACACAAGTCGAAAATCTGTGCTACTGAAAAATGTAGCCCTCAAACCAACAGCAAGTATTGGGTGCTAGGTAGGCATGTAAATTCTTAAGACATAGTCCTAATCTCCTACATATATGCATTCAAACTAGAAATACATCTTTTGAAATATAATTAAAAGAACAAATGTTACTAATACCCTTGTATCTAATTACAGAACACCACTAAGTTGAGAAAGACAGAGTCAAACCAACAAAGAACAGACAGATGCATTTGCTAAGTGTTTAGGTTTGTGTGGAGAACTTTTGAATCTGTGACTTTATGAATCTCCATGATGATTGATTCTTCTTGTTATTTTACCCATTTTTTTTACCTGTAGGCATTGCAGTTTTGTGCTGATTGAGCAAAGAACCAGGCTCTAATTTTTATGTTCTGAAGTGTCTGCTTTCAACCACAATTTTAACTCCTTACACAACAGAAACTTATATAAACATATATAATTTCAATGTTCATTCAGAAATCTTCCAAGGAATTACTAGATATAGAATTGCTTTAACCATAAACTGATGCACTCTGGGAATGATGATATCATGTAGGGCAGAATGACCTTTAATCAGCACAAACATATGTTTGAAGTAGACACTTTGAATGCCCTTCTAAATTAAATTTATCATATATTTGTGTCCATACGGTGAGTAAAAGCAAGATGAGCCCTGGCACCTCTAAATTCATTTTGTATCTCTCTTCTTTGTTTTGCCTCAGACTCCTGCTTGATTCTGAGCAGTCATGATGATCATTGAGGAGATTCTCTCTACCCAGACTGTCTCATCTTCCTTCAGGGCTAAAGATGCCAGTACTAGCCTTAATCCTAAATCTGTCTGTAGTCACCTTGGATTCCAAGAAAAAAACTCAATAGATATATAATCTCTTACCCCATCATTTGAAGACAAGTATAAAGAGGTCATGTTTGGAAATAAAAGGGACCATCTTGTAGGGATGAGACTGATTCATTCAAATGATGATATAGATAAGGACTTATTAGGCCACTTTGAAAAACCAGAATTGAGACAATACAGAATTACCAACCTGACCACAACTTGACCAGGACAGTAATTACACAGTAATTTTGTGTACTTTTTGCTTTTATCTCATTTTTTAAACCTAAAATTCATGTCAAGGCACTGAAAATGGTCTTAGGAGACTAGACCACTTTATATTTTAGTCTTCCTGCTGTGGTCACATTGATTTCTCTCTGAGTTTTCACTGGTAATTTTACAATGGGTGTCTGAGTCTGGATTTGTGGCCTGCATGTAACATTAGCTATATCAGAAAATATGCTGCTAGTAATATGGCTTATGAATTTTGTGTTAGTTCTAATATTTGTTACTTTTAATTTATAAGCTATTATTATAGCTACCTTTTGGGCACAGTTCTGAAATGGCTACATACTTAATTAGCTGTAGCAGCACCTCCATCTCAGTTCTGTCTTTCTCTACCTAGCCTTCGCCTTCATCAAAGCACAGTATGATAATACAGATGGACTGAATACAGTAACCTAGAGGGTAGTTTGGGAGGAGTAGAATGGTTACTAGAAAGGCATTTTAAGATTTTTCACCTCCTACATGTTTTAGTCAGAATTAAATTTATAAATTTCAAAGTTACTGGTCAATTTAAGATGAATATACAGTTGAACAGAACATGTAGCCAATCATCCAGGACACATATATTAAGTCATATTCCAGCATATTTGAGTTTATTAGGAATACAAAAATTAGATTTCTGAATCCAGTGAAATACTTTTTCAGTCTAAATGCTCTGAAGATGGACGGTTCCCTTCCCAGGTGAAGCTGTAATTGAAAACCCCTAGGTACATTGTAAAAACATTTTAGCAACCACCTTGTTGGACTTGGTCATCCCAGGTGGAGTAGTGTGCCCAGAGTCTCTGGCAGTCATCTGACCAATGGTGAGTGCCATCTGACGATCACTAAGTACAACACTAGTGTGTCCTGAGTCTCTGCTACTCTTATGCTCTTCAGTGAGTAGAGCAGGTAGTGTACCCTGAATCTCTGGCCATCATCTGAGCTTCAGTAAGTATAGGGTCTTTTTACCTTACTCTTTCCTCTGCACTTTCAGAGGGACTTTTTATTTCACCCAAGCTCCACCCCCTTTATTTTAGCTGGTGTATGAATTGTTAAAGGAAAACTCACTGAGGACCAAGATTTTCAAAACCAAACTTTGGTCTCTAGGTGGCAGTGGAGACCTGCTGAATTTGACTAAATTTCACTCATGACTCATTAGCATAGAAGACACTGCTCAAAAGAAAAAACCAATGCAGGAGACTTCATGCGAGACCCAACAAATGCTGGACATAACTGTTTGTTAATAGAAATAAAAGATTGCTATTCACCACCAGGTGGGAAATATGTCAATAAATATGTTAAAACTATGATTTGACTATTCTCTTACATGATGGTAGTGGATAATTTACCATGGAATGAAAAACTTCACTAAAATATTGTTATGCACAAAAAAGACAAGAACATGGCTAGTCTCGAACTGCTAAGGCTGCTTTATAAATTGTCTATGCACCCTTAAATCTTTTAGTCAACACAAATATAAATGAGATGACTTGAAAGCGACAACAAAAAAAATGATTACATTTTCTTGAAAAAAATTCATGAAGTGTAGCAGCCAATTACTGAGAAAAGTTGAATCTCCTTTTTGATTCACTGTTGTTTCCACATAAGAATGTGGTAGATGGGCTTGCTGCTTAGTATGATGTGGGTTGAGCTAAGCCTTATGGGATGTTGATCCAGAATACCTCAAGTATTGCTTTCATTTGGCCTTCTTACTATAAAAAGAACAAGGCCAATACAGACTCCACTATGGACCAAGGACAAGAAGACTGAATTAGTTACTAGTGACCTGGGACAGAGTCTACTCTTATATTGAAAGTTTGTTTCTAGTAATATGAAATCATGTAAAAAAGACAGTTCTGTATTGAGTACAAATAAAGAAATGTCCCCAAACTGTTTTCATTCACTCTGCTCACTACAATATTTTGTGAATTTCATAATACAGATATTGATCTGTACTAGAATGATTTTCAATATTAGAGTACTTTGCTGGATATGCTAGAAAGAATGTTGACAGAACCCCATGTATTTTTAGGGGAAAGGTTTTAGAACAAGGAAACTAATATGCATGTGATGACATCATTGTGGGATGCTGAATTCTCTGCTTTAATTGATCATTATCCATATTATGGTCATAACAAATTTATACTCTCTTGCTTTATGAAAGTATTATCAAGTCCAAGTGATAGAATGGAAATAAATGTGCTTTCTAGAGAACCACACAGAGTATAGATATTAATTCAAAATAAAGCAGAATTTAAAGATACAAATATCGTCTTACTCCATTTTGGTGAAATCTCTAGAATAAGTAACTCCACTGAGCCAGAAAATACACTGATGATTTAAAAGGATAGAGGAAGGCAGCGCAACATGGGATGATTGTTGAGAAAATAGAATTTCCTTTGAGGTGAAAGAAAATATTTTTGAACTAAATAAATCAAGTGGTGTTTCAACACTGTGATAATACTGAATTAACTGTCACCTTTAAAACTATTCATTATAATTTTGTGTGAATCAAAAAACAACAACAAAGGCTGGGAATAAAGTAGCGTATTACGGTGTTGCTTCAGTTAGTTTGGTCAAGATCATGTTGCTAATAAAAATCTCAGAATAACAGGATAATATATACCTTTATAACTTAATTTGTTTCATTATAACAGTGTATATATTAAATTCACATCAACTTGTTAGTTTTTCTCCTTGCAACCAAAATCATCAGGTTTATTCACTCCAAATCACTGAGTATTGTTAAAGAGCAATGCATTCAGTGACAGTCCCATGTCATTAAACACGTTCTTTGCCTTTGAAGTTCTTTGATCAGTGTTGTATGAGACATGCTAAAGAAGAGGTTTGAAAGAGAATCTTCCCTTTAGTCAAAATTTCAGTTTACCATGTCAAGAAATAAGGTATTGTTTTAACTGGTTTCTGATGCTGATGACCACCAAAACCCACAGTTATAAAATATTGAAATTCAAGTTCTTAACTCTGCTAAGTGGACCACTTCTCTGAGTTTGAGATAATTGTTTCATGGCGTCACCTTTCTCCCTAGAGGGCATTTCCTTCGCCTTTTTTTGTGAGGACTTTACTCCAATGCCTTGGTACTGGTTAAATACTGAGAAATAAGAGTTGCTTGACAAATTAAAATCAATTAAATCAATTCCATACATTGAGCAAGAAACTCAGACTTCATGAGCAGGGAGCACAAACCACGAGCTGCACAAGTCACCACGAGGCAAGGAACCACGACAGGGAACCGTGATAGGGAATGCGACAGTCAGGGTGGGGAGGGCATGTGTTCACTTGGTAAATTTCCAAGTTGCTGCACGCAATAAGCTTCGCTGTGGTGGGGGAGTCTACAAAGAAACACTTAGATAAAAGCAAGCAATGCAGGCAGGATTGGAAGACTTTCTGGGCTATGGACCGGTTAGGCCTTTAGGCCATCCACCCATTAAGTGTGGGGTCCGAATCCATGTGGGATGCCAGATGAAGATGGATGCTTAAAAGAAATCCAATACTAGCTCATAATTGAGAACAATAGAAGGTTACTTATTTAGGGGTAGACTCACAAGTCAATATCCTCTGATAGAATGGAGAACAGCAACCGAATCCGGCAGCAGCAGAAAGACCAGACACGTGCTTTACATCAGCATAAATAGTATAAGAGGTCACGCCTAAGGCTACTGGCTGTACGATTTTCTACAGCATATATAAATGTTTTCAAAGATTGCCTTCATTTTCAGTAAGAAAGTGAACAACGTATTTCTATTTGTAGTTGTGCAAGATACTCCATACAAAGTTAGAGCCACACAAACAAAAACATGCAATTATCTTTGCTGTGTTTTCCGTGGATTTTTCAATAGATTTTGGGAAAATGTAGCTATATAAAAACTAAACAAAACTTAGCTCATGTTGGCTAGGAAGCTCTATATCTCTGGTCAGTAATATTTCCTATATTTGTGTTTAATATCAATTGCCAGCTTGATATCCATAATCACATGGAAAAAGAGGCACTGAATATTCCTGTGAGAATCTGTTTTGATTGGGGCAACTTAAGACAGGTATCCTGCTTACTGTGAATATTACCACCCCCTTGACTGGAAATCATTAACTGTATAAAAAGGAAAAAGTGAGCTAAAAACAGGCATTCATACCTCTGTGCTTCCTGACTGTGGATGAACCGGCTGCCCTGATTTCTGCCTTGATTTCCCTGCCAGAAAATAGTTTGTGCTCCTGAGATAATAAGTCAAGATAAACCTTTTTACACTTATATTGATTTGTCAGGTTATTTTGTCACAGCAACAGAAAAATAACTCAGAAAATTAGTATCCAGAATTGGGATCATTCCTGAACAAAACTGATCTTATTGCCTACGACTTTAAACTGGTTTTCAGGAGGAAGTGCAAGAGGTTCAAATGATTACAGGGTAATAAGGCATTCCATTAGGATCTTGGAAGACATGGATACTGAGAAAAATATACAGAAGATCTTGCTTATGAACTTTTACAGAAGAACAATAATTCTATCAGAAACTGAAATAGGGGTCATTTGTTTTGATTTGTATGTGATGTGGGAATTTCAGTGAATTTCAGTTTAAATGTAATGGATATACTCTACAGAGGAAATTTCAGTGCATACGAGAATTCAGGCATGTGCTTGGAAATCTGCTAAAATCTGGATAGAAATCAGTGTTAATGGAGGAAACCCCAAACGCTGCATAGGAAAAAAAGACATATGTTTCAGGACAAAAACCCAGCCCATATATTAGAAGTGAATTAAAGCTGAAAGGTTTTAGTGACTGCTGAAAGCAACTACATAGGAATGCATTTTCCAGAGTCAGTACTCAGGAGATATAGAGCTGTTGTCCAAGGATCCCAGAACACAATGCATCTTGAGGTTACAGAGGAACTTGTCAACATCATTTGAATTTTAAGACAAGAATATGCAATAGTAAGAGGGTCATTTTGATTATGTTTCACTTAAGACAGAAGTTAAGATAGGCATAGTGTAACATGGTCCAAGTTGTTGTAATGGGACTCTGAGAGATCATTGTGTGAAGATTTAAAGACAAAGCTTGAAGGTAAAATTAAAATCGAGACTCCAGAATATTAAAGATGCAAGGACTATGGGATGTCTGTGTGGATAGATTTGTATCATTGTAAGAGAGAGGTTATAAGTATCATAGGTGAAAGAGCTGGAAGAGTAAAACTAAGACTTTGAAGTCCTGTCAATTTCATGATGAGCTCCAGGTTCCTGACAGGGAGATGCGGGATTTTCTGTCTGTCTTACTAGAATTTGGTCTTAATTCTGTGTGATTATTCCTTGCTATGCTGTGATTCTTTCATTTTGGAATGGAATTGTTTATTCTGTTTCTCTTCATGTTAGAATTATATAAATTTTTATGTTTAACGGCTGTGAGTTAAAAGTTTACTTTGAATCTCCTTGTAGATTGTTGGTTTTGTATTTTCAAATTGTAATTGTTAAAGAAGTCTATAAGGCTTTTGAAATTATATCTTTTGCATTAATAGATAAAAATGGGAATTTGGAGACAAGGTAGAATATTTAATTTAAAATAATTCATTTGGGTTTCATGTTGACAAGAAGTAGAGTTCTGGTGGTTAATCTCAAGTCTTATCAATCACTTGGGGATGATCTCTGTAAATGCTTGTGGGGATTATTTTAAGTAGGTTAATCAAGGTGAGAAGACAAGCATACTGTATCTAATATATTACCTTACTTGGATCCTCGACTACATACACTGGGGAAAAGTGAGTTGAAATCAAGAATATAGCCAAGTGCTAGAAGTTTCTGCTGCTATAAATCTCCTGTCTAGAAGGACTAGACTCTCAAATTGTGACACTATATTTAGGATCAAGTAGTCATATAATGTTTCATAAAAATTCTATGAACCAGTGACTACTCTAAACTGGATGGAGAGTAAATGAACAAAAACCATTCATATATGCATCTGAGTAATTCATTAACTCTGCAACTGTATGTACATGGTCTTGGAAGGACCACTTCAAAATATTCAAGATAAATCTTTTGTGTCTCCCACATGACTGATAAGAATAGAAGAATGTTTTTCTTACACTGCAACATCCTCGGTAGTTATAAATCAGGAGGGTAGATCATGTTATCAAGTGAAATTCTCTTAGCAAAGACCACAACTTTTCAGTGTATAGTATCACTCAATTTATTGTTCTGCTTAAGGATATATACTTTATTTAATAATACAAATATAATTTGTTCAATAAAATATTATAGCTTTTCAAAAAGAAAAAATCATAATTTATCTTAATATATACTCAATTACTTAAGAATTAGACTTATAGTGTATCTATAAATATATGTATATAGGGAATCTATGTAATTTAATACATTCAGGGTTTTGTAATATATAATATACTCATAATCATATACCTCCTTTTGAGCTTGTATTTAGGCATAAAAGAGAAAAATATTTAAATTGTAACTGATTCAGCATAGAATTTTTTATTTAGGAAAAAAGCAATTTTTTATGTGTTCAAATTAGTACAATATACTTTACAAAATGGTGGTTTTACATTGTTCATTCATTGTTATAATATTTGCAACTTCAAAAACTCAAGGTTTTCAAAAAGTTCTCAAAAATGTTGGAAACAGAAATATAAGTCAATAAATATTAATGTACAAAGTTCTAAACTATTCACAAATAATGAGATTTTTGTGATAAATGGTGATTTAGTTGTTTGTGCAATACAGATTCGAATTTACTTTGTTTTCATTTGTACATAGACATGTACTATAAAATTTAGGTACCAGAAAAAATTTTCAGCCATTTTAGATTCCTCTGTTGAGAGTTCTCTTTTTAGGTCTGTGCTCCATTTTTTTATTGGATTATTTGTTCTTTTGATGATCAATTTATTGAGTTTTTTTTCTATATTTTGGAGATGAGACCTCTATCTGATGTGGAGTTAGTGAAGATCTTTTCCCATTACATAGGTTGCCATTTTGACTTGTTGACCATGTCCTTTGCTTTACAGAAGCTTTTCAGTTTCATAAGGTACCATTTATTAATTGTTTCTCTTAGTGTCTGTGCTACTACGGTTATACTATGGTCTCCTGTGCCAATGCATTCAAGTGTACTTCCCACTGTCTCTTCTGTGAGATTCAATGTGGCTGGCTTTATGTTGAGGTCTTTGTTCGATTTGGAGTTGTCTAGGAATGCCTTGAATATCATGAGAATGTCATTCTCATGATGAGTTACAAAGCAAGAAGCAATGTATAGGAGCACAGCTGGTTTTCTCCAATACTCACTGCAAAGCAACTAGGCAGAAATCTTGGTGAACTTCAAGAAAAAGACTTTCAGTCCTCCCAAGTCCTGAATAAATAGTTCAAGTGAGTCATGTCTTACAATATAAACCTGACCACTAGTTGCAATAAAAAATCATTTGTTGACAGAGCATGATCTACTGAAACCTCTCTTTTATGATCTAGTTTACCTTAAATTCAAACATAATTTTAAAGTAAGAAATCAATAAAAATGAAATTTATAATAAAAATGGAATTAGATTAGGTAGGTGTAGCCTATTATACTCCTATTTCTTGCTATCTGGAGAGGAGGTGAAATGATGACAAGGTCTTGGTTATGTTACTATTCTGCAATGTATTTTAGAACTTTAAAAATACTAATATAAATGCAGAATTGAATTCAATTATAGTGTTAACACTAGTATGTAAAAGCCCAAGATCTGAAAAAAATCAAGAGACAAACCTACCTTTAACGTTCTTATGTGAATGGTTTGTTTACCATACCTACACAGAAGCTGTAATAACCTGGGAAAACAATATGCGTGAATTATGCCACCTCATTTTTCAGTATACATAATATTACTCCTGACCTCAAATCAGGAACAAAAAGCAGAGAATTCTGAATTAATCAGAAAACCTTTTTACATTGCTTTCTCTACATATATATATATGCAGGCAGAGTTTCTCTTTGTCTCAGCAGCTGCTCTCAAATGATCATTCTGAGTCTTATTAATTATAAATGATCAGCTGATAACTTAGGCTTGTTACTAGTTAATTCTTACATTTAAAATTAACCCATATATCCTATCAACCCTCTGCCACATGGCAGCTCCCTCTTTCAACATAGCATGTTAATCTTACTTCTTTGTGCATCTCTCATGACTCCTGAGAATCTGTCCTTCTTTATCCCAGTATCCTCTGTGTCTTGATGTCCTCCATATACCTCCTGCCTAGCTAATGGCCAGCCAACTCTTTCATTAAACCAATCAGAAGGTACCATGACAGAGATAAATCTTCTCAGTGTACAAAAAGATTATTTCATAACCTTTCTATAGACAGATGGACTTCAAACACTTCAAAGACCTATATAGCATATGACAATAATTTACTATGTTTAGTAACCTAAAGCATTTTATGACAATGAGACATTTCTGCTTTTGGCAACACAAATCTACACCAGAGAGGATGTTGGGCATTAAGGAAACTCCCTATGGAGTTTGTTTTCTAGAAGACCAAAGTTTGCCACTTGCCCCCCCCCAAAAAAATGTCCTTGCCTCAATTGCTAACAGTGCCCTATCCAAACTGTACACCAGGATGTCAAAAATGTGACTGAGAAAAATTGTTAAGACAAGGTAGCAGAGTCCTTCAAAACTTCATGCTTCTCAAAATATCTTTCATCTTACTAACCCTATAGGCCAAAGTTAGATGCCACAATATTATAGAAGATGGATGTCTGTCTAGGCAGTCAAATGTATCTGCCATCTCTTAATTTTAGAAATCTCTTGCTTAACACTTCTTACTTACTCAAGTAGTATTATATCCTCTTCAGGTCTTTGATGTGGATGGAGACTAGATAGTTACAGCTACAGTTCTTCCTAATCATGGTAGAAAGTGATATAGATACAGGACTCTGCACTCCTGCACTCTTCAGGAGAGGACAAAGCTAATGAGTACACACACACAGACACACACACACACACACACACACACACACACACACACACACACACACACTGCCTCTCTCTCTCTCTCTCTCTCTCTCTATATATATATATATATATATATATTGACTGAATATTGAAAATATAATTCTTACATGATAGCTGCTTTTTTGTTGTGCATAGTTTTAATGAACTAAATTTAAAAATCTTACTTTTTATTTAAATCAAATGGGAGAAATGCTGTGGAATCATCCTTCTATAAACTTTGAAAATCTGTGAATCTCATTATTATTAAAAAGATGATTGGCTGATAGCTAGACAAGATTTTCAGGGCAGAGAGAATGTTAGGAAGAAGGAGGGCAGAGTCTAAGGAGTCATAAGCCAGACATTGAAGAAACCAGATAGAAAATTCATAGAAGAGATAAAAGAGCCTCAGGGAAGCACATAGATTAATAGAAATGGGTGATTTTAACTTGTAGGATTTAGGTGGAGACAGACCTAAGGTAATGGCCAAGCATTTATAATTAATGTTAAGTGTCTGAGTACTTATTTGGGAACAGCTGCCTTGACACAGAGAAACTCTGACCACATAAATATCTAAGAACAATTTTCTGCTAAAATACGTTAGTTATTTCAGAGGCATATATGCAAGAGGACAGTAGCTTTGCATTCTGACTGGGAATGAATTACAGATTATCTGATGTCACAGACCTAAAAGTCCCTCCCAAAAAACCATCTTAAGTTTATAGGAGGTGTTTTGTAATTTTCAGTCCTTTCATTATGACAAATTACTTGCAAACTTTACATTTTACACTTAAGTATCTGTTGTAGCCAAAAAAGGACACTAAGGATGAGTATGAAGGAAAGTATGGATGTGAAAGCTAGTAAATTGTCATTTTGAAGCCTTGAATGTAATTTTGACCATATCCATTATCTGGACAGTTGGATAAATAACTCCTGACAAAATTTTCAGATGACATGGGCTGGTCACTGTAGTTGATAGTTACTGTAAGTGGAGTTGAGGCTACACCATTACATTGACTCCATCTATAGTTTAAATCATAAACAACCATATACTTCATATTCTTTTCCAATTCTAAGCTTTAAATCAATTCAGGCAAAGATCTTGCCCATTGATGTAGATCTATTCCCCAAATTACACCAGTGAGGCCAGTAGTAGAGTAAGATTCTAAAAGCAGCTGCAGGATTTTGTCCTTCTTTTTCTTTTCAAAATAAAATTAAGGAAATAACTTAACATTTATTGTTTGGAAAGTTTGTTCCATGTATCCTAATAAAAATCATTTTCATAAAAATAGGTACCTTCTATTAACCATAATATGTAAATACATTCTATTTAAGATTAAATATTTTCTAAGAATTTAGCATTTCCTATCAAAATATTAAACAATCCCTTATATCACTTGTGGACACAAACTAAACTACTTCTATCATGAATTATTTCCTATGTTTTTAATGTAAAGATAAAATATTTACTCAAGAAAACCTCTTTCTGAATACAGTGTAGACTTTGTTTAGTTTCATATTCTGATAACAATTTACTGGATATTAATTTGGTCACCAACCAACTACTTAATATTGATGAAAATGTCAATATATTTGTAATATAGTTGGAACTTCCCAAAACTTAGATCCCATAATCATGGTAGAAAGGGACCACAAAAATACTACTGGATGCTAATAAATGTGGGGGAAGATAAATTTAAATTTAAAGTTATGAAAACCACATTTTTCCTGTGTATTTGTTTTAACTTTTAGGTTACTGATTTCCATAAATTCCTGCTGGCTTAGCAGCATAGAGAATATTTTAAACTTAGAACGTTTGCTGGAGTGTATATTAAATATTTGTTCAGCTGAGTAAAAGAGTTCTACATTTTCTTAATGTTTGAACAGTAAACAATTTATGGAATACTTATTTTTTTTAACATCCTTGATTGCTCATGGAGGTGCCCTATGGGAAGTGAATATGTAATATGAAGTTTCTCAACCTTTTCTATCCATTGTAAACAACTAGCATAAATACCATTTTGAGACATGCTCATCCTCCAGAAAGGGCTGGGTTTCTGGCAGTGGTTAGTGCTGGTCTCAGGTGGATGGCCAGATCCAGGCAAATGAACAGTGAACATGGGAGGCAGAGTGGCTAGAAAACAGAATGAGAGTTTCATGATGTTAAAAAAAATTACATTAATAAGAAGCTTGAGCAGTCTATGCTACTAAAGACAGTGTAAGCATTGCTTCATGTGTAATACTCTTTTCCATTTTTACCCTGTTTTATTTAAACTGGAAGGTATTTTGATCTCAGACAAACTGGGAAATGTTGAGATTGTTTTGAACAGTAATAAATGAACAATGAAGTTCACAGCAATGCCTAATTTGGTCATCTATAAGTGAGCCAGGGAGGAAACAAACACACCACTGAGTCCCTGCCTCTTTGGATAAATAAGAACAGGTTTCCAATCAAAATATTTTTATCTTGGTGACTGATATTATGCAGGTTTCAAGACACACAACATGTAGGAATTCTCAAAACATGTATTTGTCACTTTTGTGTTCTTTTAAAATATTGCCGGGCGATGGTGGCGCACGCCTTTAATCCCAGCACTCGGGAGGCAGAGGTAGGCGGATCTCCGTGAGTTCGAGACCAGCCTGGTCTACAGAGCTAGTTCCAGGACAGGCTCCAAAGCCACAGAGAAACCCTGTCTCGAAAAACCAAAAAAAAAAAAAAATATTCCCATAAAAATATTTTCTTTTACTTTTTTTTTAAACTTCTTTTTTGTATGTCCCTTCACTATGCTTTTAGTAGGTTGGTATTTTGCTGTGACTTTCTGTTACGCATCTTATTATTCAGTTTTTGTCCTTCATCTTATTTCTGCTCCTAAGTTCAGTGCTACCTCTAGTGGTAGAGATGCCTTATTTTGTATTTGAGTCCATTCTTTCATTTTGAAGATGTTATTTATATGATACCAAGGCATTAGAGGGAAAGTAGGGACTTAACATCTCAAATACCTATATACTTTACTTTTGGAGAATAGCTTTTTATATTCATGAATCAAAGCATTGCTTTTATTAGCAATTCTTTTAGAATTGAGGTAGATACTTCAGAATATAGGTAAAATATATTATTTTATATTTGTAAATGGCTGAACTGGTGCTGGGAGAATGGAAGCCCACTCATCTTTAAATATAGATCTTCAAAGCAAACATTATAAAACAAACAAAAACTTGCTTTGACCAAAACCCAGAAAGAAGAAAGAAATAAAAAGAAATGAAGAGAGGATTCACTTTAAAGGAGAGGCCACTACTGACCAATATCACTACTTCTGACAAACACATAAACACACCCAAAGACTTTCAAAGCTTTGGAATTTTCCCCAATTGGCATAGAGATTAGAATTAGAGATGGTGTAAGTCTTAGGTTGCTTTCTATTGATTATCATGAAATACTGACCCAAAACAACTCGGCAAGGAAATTTTACTTTATTATTTTATTTATTCCATAATCTTATTATTATTTCATTACAGCTAACAATTTATTAGCAAATTAAATCAAGAACAGAACTCAAGGCAGAAGTCTGGATTCAGAAACTAATGCAGAGACCATGAAGGACTGATTTACTGGCTTGCTCTCCCTGGCTTCCTAACCCTGCTTTATTATATAACCCAGGACTGTCCATCAAGATAATATTGCCTAGTGTGGACTGGACCCTCCTGATGATGGAGAGATTAGATGCTTTAAAAAAAAGGCTAGCTCAAAGCTAAGAAATAGATCAATGTTTATTAAGGGGTAAAACTTACAAAGTCAAGATCCTCTGCTTGAATGATGGATGAAGATCAGATCCAAAGCAAACTGAACAGCAAATGGGGCTCAGGGGGAAGCAGATAGAAAAAAAGGTTCAGACATGCTTCCCATTCAAGTAAATAGTCTATGAGGCCACGCCCCAGTAGGCGGGTAGTTGCTAGCTATAAACCTTCCTGCAGCATCCTCCCACATCAGTAATCATCTAGAACATGCCCCACATACTTACCTATGGACCAGTATGATGCAAGCAATTTTTTTCAATTGAAATTACATCTTCCCAGATGATTTTGGTTTGTATGAATCTGAAAAAAAATCTAACCTAAACATGATAATTCTGTTGGATGAAGTAGTAAAAGTCAAATTAGAAAACCAAAACAGAGTAAAAACTATTCTTCTACTTTGTCAATACTTCAGTACACAGGCAGAATTTTATAAGACTTGTAAAATTTCCATATCAAAATGTAATTTGAACCTTTTAGAAGTTGGTAAAGGAGGTTTCCTAGCCCATGCTTAGTTGAGATGCCTTTCTTATTCAGCAACTCTGAGATGCTGCAAATTTGAGACTTTCCTCTTTGTGCCAGAAAACTCCAAAGATACAGTTACTTTTTCTTCTCTATATGAACAAATCCATTTTTTTGGCATAAGATATACTATCTTTTTAATTTAACAGTTAGAAAAAGCATTTCTATCTGACATTAAAAAGGGCAACATCACAGTACATAGAAAAGACCTAATATGCTGAGGTGGCCTGTGCAGGAGTAAGGTCTTTCCCATAAATATAAAAGAAACCAGGCCAGACTCAAAGCTGTAAAATTTCAACCTCCCTTTGACAAGCCTAGACTGTGGAGTGACTGGAACTGGGAAGTTATCCTGAAAATCAAAGTCATCAAAGGAAAGGTAATTGCTAGATTCATAGGATTCTTCCTACTGGCAGATTGTAATAGGATAATCTTCAGCACCTTGAATAATCTTCAGAGAAACCAGCGGAGCATCAAAGGAAGGTAAAGAATGGTCCAGTGCCATGGAAATCACCTCACTTCACCATCAAACACAATGTACCTACTTAGCTTAAGTGTATCACAGGAGAAATGCCTCCATAAAATAATCTCTTTACACTGCTTCCTACTCAGTTTTTAGGAAATATACATTTTAAGAATGGGATTTTGTTTTATTTATGGTTTAATACCCAGGTACTTTGATAAAGACACAATTAGCAGGAACGAGATGAGTTTGGTGGTGACCTAAACATGTAAAATTTAAGAAGATTATGTTTGAAGTAAGTTATTAATTATCAGTTATTTCATTAAAATAACAGGTTATACAATATTTGTGAAGTACTTTGCTGGATCCAGAGTCTCTAAAGGAGTGAAATCTTTGCAAATGCTGCTTCTAGAATACACTTCTGATCAGAAAAAAAAAAAAGGTTTCTTGTAACTAGGGAAGATTTACTTGTTGCAAACTACATCTGAAAAGAAATTTCTGCTTGAACTTTCTTTGAAATGCGGGGATGGGGGAGAAGTCACCCTTTTTGCCCAAAGGAAAGAGAGGATAAGACATGGGCATGGGATTTCCTGACCAGCAAAGAGATCAGTAGTAATACATATGGAAGAAGATGTAGAACTGCTGTAGGAGGTCCTTCTATTTGTGTGTTGCTTTTATTGGTTAATGAATAAAGAAAACTACCTTGTCCTAGTTGATAGGGCAGAACTTAAGTAGGCGGGGAAGACAGAAATGAATGCTGGGAGGAAGAGAAGTAAAGGAGGGGAGAGACACCATGGAGCTGCCAGAGACAGACAAACCAAATCTTTCCCAGTAAGCCACTGCCATAGATTAATAAACATGGGTTAAAATGAGATGTAAGAGTTAGCCAATAAGAAGTTAGAGCTAATGTGCCAAGCAGTGTTTTAATTAATACTGTTTCTGTATGGTTATTTCATGTGTAAGCTAGCCATGTGGCCAGGATGAACAAGTTGGCTCTCCCTATAACATAGAACTAAAAGTTCACAGGGTCCTTGAGATGTACAGAAGCTTGATTGATGGCAACATTTCTATTTCTTTGATTGTATTCCTTGCCATATTCTATCTTAACTGAAAGATTTCTGATCCTTCTACACTTGCAAGGGAAATCAAAACATGTGCTATTACATGATCCAAGCCGTTTGTACATTTGTAGTTTTCTTAGTTATGTTTTACTGCTGTGAAAAATCATCATGAATATGACACCTATTTTTAAATTAATTTTTATTGAGCTCTACATTTTTCTCTGATCCCCTCCTTACCTCTCTCCTCGATTAAATCCTTTTTCAAGGTCTCCATGCTCCCAATTTACTTAAAAGATCTTGTATTTTTCTACTTTTCATGTAGATTATATCTATGTATGTCTTTGATAGGGTCCTCATTGTTGTCTAGGTTCTCTACAGAATGAGAAAAGATCTTTAGTAACCCCACATCAGACAGAGGTTTGCTTTCTAAAATATACAAACTCAAGAAATTGGTCATCAAAGGAATAAATAATCCAATTAAAAAAATGGAGTACAGACATAAACAGAGAACTCTCAACAGAGAAATCTAAAATGGCTGAAAGACACTTAAGGAAATATTCAACATTCTTAGTCATCAAAACAATGAAAATCAAAACAACTCTGAGATTCTATCTTACACCTGTAAGAACTGCCAAGATCAAAAACACTGATGACAATTTATGAAGAGGTTGTGGGGTAAATAGAACACTTCTGCATTACTGGTGGGAATGCAAACTGGTATAGCCTCTCTGAGTGTCAATGTGGCGATTTCTCAGAAAATTAGGAAACAACCTTCATCAAGACCCAGTAATACCACTTTGGGATATATATTCAAAGGATGCTCAATCATGTCAGAAGGAAATTTGCTCAACTATGTTAATAGCATGATTGTTTTTTTATAACCAGAACCTGGAAACAACTCAAATGCCCCTCCACCAAAGAATGGATATAGAAAATGTGGTGCATTTACACAATGGAGTACTACACAGCAGAAAAAATTAATGACATCTTGAATTTTGCAGGCAAATTTATAGAGCTGGAAAACATCATCTTGAGTAAGGTAACTAAGACACAGAAAAACAATTATCACATGTACCCACTCATAAGTGGTTTTTAGACCATGACACCTTTAATACAGGAAACCATTAAATTGGTGATAGCTTACAGTTCAGAGGTTTAGCCCATTATTACCATGGTGGGAAGTATGGTGACAGGCAGATAGACATCGAGTTAGGGAGGGTAGCTCCGAGTTCTACATCTGGATATTCAGGCAGTAGGAAGGGAGTGTGAGAGACTAGACTTTGTTTAAGCTTTTGAAACCTCAAAGACCACTTTATGTGACACAGTTCCTGAAACAATGGCACATCTACTCCAACAAGGCTACAGCTACAATAATTCCAGTCCTTAAGAGTCTATGTGTGCCACATTCTATTCCCTGGCTTATATCCATATCACAATGAAAAATGCATTTAGCGCCATTTCAAAAGTCTCTACAGACTAACATAGTCCCAACAGTACAATTTTCAAAGTCTCTTCTGAGATTCATGCATTCTCTTAACTTCCAATCCCCTGTAAAATGAAAATGAAAAGCAGGTCACAGATATCCAATATATTATGGCACAGGTTATACTTTACCATTACAGAAGGGAGGAAGGGAATATAGTGAGGAAATACTGTAAGCCAGTTAGGCAAATTCCAAACTTCAGAATTCCAACTTCTTTCAACTTCGTTGACTACAGCATACTTCTTTTTCGTGGGCTGTTTCCACTCTTGTTAGTAGCTTTCTTTGCAGGTATTCAAAGTCTCTGGTATTGCTAACATTATGAGATCTCCAAGACAATCCAGGCTTTATTTTCACAGCTTCTCGCAATGGCCTCCAGCCCACCTTAAAGGGATCCCTGAAATATACCTGTCCTGACTAGCATTCCTTAGGTTTGGAGAAACATTCTATAACCTCTTTGTTCTACCCTTGGCTCTAAAACCAGAACCACATGGCTAAATCTGCCAATTTCTGCTATTGTTGAATTTGGAACATGGCCCCCTGATGGGGGATTACCCTCTATACGCTGTGAATACCATTGGTTAATAAAGAATCTGCTTTGGGCCTATTGCAACACAGAGAAGGGCAAAGTGGAAGTTCCAAGAAGATAGAGCAGGAGAGAGTAACAGAGTCAAGGAGAAGTCATGTAGCTGCCACAAAAGACAGACACCTTACCAGTAGGCCATAACCACGTGCTGTTATACAGATTAATAGAAATGAGTGAATTTAAGATAAAAGAGCTAGCTAGAAATACACTAAAGCTAATAGGTCAAATAGTATTGTAATTAAAGTAGTTTTGTGTGATTATTTCCAGTCTGTGTGACTGGGAACAAACAAGCAAATTCAGTCAGCAGCCCCTATTTAAAATACGGTTTCAATACCTTTCTCTTTTTCAGTGTTTTTCTTCACTGCCTAAGATTGGGAGTCCTGAAGCTCCCTCTGTAGATGAGGAAGGCCTTAAACTCAGAAATCTACCTGCCTCTATCTCATGAGTGTTGGGGTTAAAGCCATGTACCACTATCTGTGGTCCTAAGATGATCTTTAATTCCTTTATATGAGTTGGAAACTTAAATGTGTGGGATTTTGCTCTGAGGTCACCACTCCATTTAATTCATTTCATAATGCGTTTATCTCCTGGAACAGAGGACTGAGCTCCATTTTACCTCCTGGTGCTCCTTTCCTCCTCAATTTGGACATTTTATATTTTCCCTTGCTCAACTTGCTCCTTTACATTATAGAGCAACATAAACATGAACACTAATAAACACATGACAGAGTAAATGCTAGGTATTTTGAGATTTCCTATGCCAAGACAATTAGTCTAAAGCTGTCAATCTAGCTTTAAATAGATTTTTCCGACAAGAACTAAAAGCAACCACATTCTTGGCCAAAATATCACAAGAATGTCTTCTAAACCATAACCAAGTATTCTTCTCTGAAAACTCTTGAGTTAGGACCCCATAGTTCAAACAACCCTCAGTATCATTTTCTTCCAGGCTTCTACTAGTATGGCCCATTAAGTCCCACTTTTAGCCTTCAACTGCTTTTTAATCCAAAATCTCAGAGTCCACATTTATCCAAAAAAAATCATGGTCAGACCATTCACAGCAATACCCAACTCCTGGTACCAAGATTTTTTAGTTTGGGTTTCTATTCTGTGTTGAACCATAATGACCTAAAAACTAATTGGGGAGAAAAAGTTTCATTCAATTACAATTTTGTGTTGTTCTTAATGATCAAAGGACAGGAAATTAAACAAGGAAAGAACCTGGAGGCTGAAACTGATATACCATGTAGGGGTGCTACTTACCTCCCCTGGCATACTTTCATTTTTTGACAAGGTTTTTAATGTGGCTCTGGATGGCCTGTATCTTGCTATGTAGACAAGGCTAGCCTCAAACTCACAAAAATCTACCTGCCTCTGCCTCTGTAGTGCCAAGATTAAAGATTTTGTGATCACTCCCAGATGTCATTCTGATTGCTTATAGAAGCCAGGACCACAAGTCCAGGGAGCTGGCAACACCCACCATGGCCTAGAAACCCCCCCTCCATTAGTCACTAATTAATAAAATGCCTATTGTTATCTCTTGTGGAGATATTTTAGCAGCTGAAGGTTCCTCTTGACAGGCAATTTCAGCTGTGTCCAGTTGACATAAGAATGACATGCACATTTGTGTGTCAACTTGACACACAGACACATCCATATTAAGCCATAATCCTTCCATTCTTATTCATCCCCAAGGTTTCACATTAAAGTCAATAATAACTTTAAAAGTTCCACAGTCTTTTTTGAATTTGAACACATTGAAATTTCAGTCTCTTTAAAATATCCAATCTCTCTAAAAATCCAAAATCTCTCTTAAAATGTCAAAATGTTTTTTCTGCAGGTCACTGTAACAATCAAAATTAAATTAGATACCTTCTTCAAGGGGAAAGAACTAGGTCATAGTCACATTCTAAACCAAGTAAAATCAAACTAAAAATGCATAAATAACTCAGTCTTCAATAATCTGGGATCCACTCTCAATCTTAAGGGTTCCCCCAAAGGGCTTGATTCATTTTCCAGCTCTGCCTCTGCAGAGCACAGCTTGTCCTTTAAGGTCATGCAGGCTTCACTCAAACATTGTTGCTCTTCTTTGTGGTCACTCCATGGCACTGACATTGACAAAATGCCAGGGTCTTCTGCAACTGGGCTGCAATTTCACTAATAGCCTATCCTGGGCTCTCTGTATTGTGTAAAGCCTCAAACTTTCTCTACGACACATTTAATCCTCTGGCTTCCACTGTTACTTTGAGTGCATCTTCACCAATGTGCCAAGACTCAGATGCTCTCCATTGACCCCTTCATGCCTTCCAAACCAGTACAAGCTCTTACACTTTCAAATTCAGCTCTCAGTATAAGATAAAACCTTGGTCATTTTTTTGAACACAGCTTCTGTGTGCTCACTCTCTGGAAACACTTCATAGAAGATATCAACTCAATGATGCTGGTCCCTTTGTCACTGCTAAATTCCAATCTCCAGTCAGCCAGTATTAAGTATTGAGCAAAGCAAAAGTTTCACTTTGGTAGACCTTGTATCTTGTTAATTATAGCTGATTCCTCATACCCGCTATTGGTGTTTTTGATCTTAGCCATTCTGACTGGTGTAAAATAGTATCTTAGATTCCAGTTGAAGAGTGGGAGGAATGAGAATATGTGCAAAGATGTCAAGACCATGATAGGTACACCCACTGAAACAGTTTACCTTAACAAATCAAAGCCTATCCACTCCAGCCATACTGGGAAGGAACAGGCATAGGTCTAAACTAGTCCCTCTGAATGTGGTTGACAGTTGCATGGCTGGGGCAGACTGAGGGGCTACTTGCAGTAGCCCCAGGGTTTATCCCTACTGCTTGTACTGACTTTTGGGGAACCTATTCTCTTTGGATGGATACCTTGCTCAGCCTATACAGAATAGAGAGAGTCTTGATCCTTCCCCAAAGCAATGTGCCTTATCCTCTCTATGGAGTGGATGGAGCATGGGGTGAAGGTGTAAGCGGAGGGAATGGAAGGAGGTGAGAAAATGGAAACTTGCTTTGGTATGTATAATGAAAAAAGATTGTTTTTTTAAATAAAATTAAAAAAGAAAAAGAAAAAACAAAAAATTAAAATACCATATTTTCATAAAAAGATTACACCACTACAGTGCTGTTCATCACTAAAAGAAAGTCAGACAGGAACTCAAGCAGGGTAGAAACTTGGATGAAGGAACTGATACAGGGCCATGGAGAGATGCTACTTGCTGGTTTCTTCGTATTACTTTCTCAGCCTGCTTTCTTATAGAACTCAGGACGACAAGGCCACAGACAGAACCACCTACCATTGCCTGCCCCTCCCCTACTCATCAGTAATTGAAGAAAATACTTTATAGCAGGATCTCAGGGAGGCATTTTCTCAACTGAGGTTCCTTCCTTTTTGATGACTCTATCTTGTATTAAATCGATACAAAACCAGACAGTACATTCTGTAACACACGCACACACAAATATATATATAATGATCCTATGTCTATATGTGTATATGTGAAGTTCCCAACATATGCCAGATTATCTGAGCCCTACTAGATCTAGAATTATACACAGTTAAAAGGCCACCCTTAACCACATAGGGTGTATTCCATCCCTATTATCTCTATCACTTGCCTATATTCCCTACTTCTTCTGGTTCTATTTCTCTAACACTTTCCCCAATGCCCTAATGTTAATGTGTACAAAAAGGAGAGTCTGAGTTGGATTGACTTAGCAAAGTTTGGGAGCTCCAAGGTTTCCTCATTTCCATTTGTAGTTTGAATCTCTGAAATTAGACATTTGCACTGGACACATACATAGACTTATTACTAATTTCCTTAGTAGGCATGGATGCAATAACAAGACAACTTTTATGTAATGAATGGGCAGAAAGTAAATTAAGGCATTTGCTCAGATTTTTTTAAAAAAATAAAGCGAAGACAGAACATGTTGAATATTTGCCTTCATATTAATTTTGAATGCATATTCAATTCATTAGTGCAACTTAAACTTTTAGCAAGCCTTTCAGTGATGATACCATTATAATTTTGGAAATTCCAGCTATTTTGAATAAATAGCCTTTGACTATGAAATTAACAAAAGAAGTCAAGTTGAACTAAGACACCTTCTTTTGTCTCTCCAACTCTGTAAAATTGACTGAAGGTCAGCTTTCCACTCTAGCTAGCCTGAGCCTTCAGGTACACAGTTGCAGCCATTCACCACAATCATAGAAAGCTGATTTAGCATTAATTAATAAGTAGGGAGCAAATGAAACCATTTGTTGACATACAGAAATGTAGCCAGAAAATATTTGGCCTTCTGTTTGACTTCAAATCTACATTAGAGTAATTTTGCCCTTGTGTTAGACATTTAGTGATAAATTCTTCTCTTGTGTTCGAAATGCCAGTTGTAAGAATGATGTTGAATGAATTAAAAGATGGGCAAGAATAAATCCTTCATTTTCATCTTATATAAGTAAATTAAAGGTAGTGGCTTAAGAAACACATTGGTCTGCTAATTGTAAATTGGTGACATTAAGGGGAAACACTGAAGTGTTTGACTATATTAGTACAGGAATTTATTGAGGTAACACCTTTTGAAAGATTTTTTTTTCCTTTTGTGGTTAAAGCATATTCTTAAGGAAGAGCTAGCGAACATCTTAAAATGCATATATCATGATGGAGGAAGGTCATTGGCTAATAAAGAAACTGCCTTGGCCCATTTGATAGGCCAGCCTTTATGTGGGTGGAGTAAACAGAACAGAATGCTGGGAGGAAGAGGAAGTGAGCTCAGACTTGATAGTTCTCCTCTCTGGGGCAGACACGATAAAGCTCTGACCCAGGATGGATGTAGGCTAGAATCTTCCTGGTAAGTGCACCTCCTGGTGCTACACACATTAATAGAAATGGGCCAGGCAGTATTTAAAAGAATACAGTTTGTGTGTTGTTATTTCGGGTTTAAAGCTAGCCAGTGGCCAGGAGCCAGGTGGCGGAACACAGCCCATAGCTCCTTCTACACAATGGTGCCCAACAAGAAGAGACTGAGTCCAAGGAAATGCCAGCAGATGAAGCCAAGTCAGCCATGCTCAGTGATGATACTGTTTCTAATCTTGAACCAAGTGGAGAACCTTTGGTGACATAGTAGTAAATAATTCCATGTGCCTTCAACTGGATGTTTGTAGTCTTGTTGATGTCAGTTATTGCTTTTATTTGTGGTACTCAAAAATTTGCCTTTTAGATATATGCTTAATATTATTCAAATTCAGATTGCCTAGTGAGCTCAGTGTGTTCAAGTCCTGACTACTGGGCATTGAATGTAAAAGCACGTGGTGTCAGTGAGTGTGCAGAGACCCAGGAAGCTGTTAGGTACTTTGTGCATTCTAAAATTTAAACAAAAAAGCATTTTTGTTTTCTACATCTGTAACTTGTAAGTAATACCCATTTTGACATAGGAATTTTGGCTAGGAATAATTTCTTTAATAGTGTTAAGGATTGAAACATAATTAGGATTTTGAATTTAAAATCATTAAATTTTAACTCCTGAGATATTTGCCAGTGGGGAAGGAAATGTGTGTTTAGTTGCTTACATTAGGTGACACTGAAAGCTGTAACCCTGATTACATAGGCATCAGTACAAACTCTCAGTAAGATGCACCAACAGTCAAGAGCAGGGTTCCTTTTGATGTCTTTTCCTTTGCAGCTGGGCCAAAGGCACATGATGTATATAGTTAATGTTTACATATTAACAGATAGGAACTGCGTCTGCACTTGGCTGTACTTGAATTCTTGGTATTATTTATATTTGTAAAGTAATGATGATATATAAATGATTTTTTTCATGTGTGTGTTTTGTCAAGGAAAATAAAGATGACCTGGCAATGGTTTTTCTTTGTTAACTATCTAGACTTCTTCACATGTGTTTTGATGGATGACCAGCTATCTGAAAAATAATTTTGGTAGAGAGAGTTCATTATATGATAAATACATATAATGTTTTGATTCTTCATTTAGACTTTCAAATTCAGAGAAATAAGATAGTGTTTTTAATCAGAAGTTAAAATTTTCTGATTTTGAGATGCATTATGGCATTTGTAGTTTTAACTTTGAGAGACAAATACTTTTTTTTAGAGTAGGCAATTAAGTGCTAATGAAGCTTACTGGATTGAACATGTATACCTAGGATCAGGTGGGAAGAATTTTGATATTAACTAGTTATTCTTAAACACAATATGATAGTTTGTTCTAGCTTCCTTTTATGTGTCTTCTCCAGTACTGAGACACCTAGAAGTGAAGTCACTATGCCAGAGGAGAGACATGGTGGCATAGTATATCTGGCTAATCTTTTTGGTTATAAATATCTATTTCAATTCTATATACTTTTTATCTTTTAAAGGTTTATTTTTATGATTTAATATCTCATCTGACATATATTAAAGAATCCAGTTTAACAGTCTGTGGTGTTTTAGTTTAGTGCCCATAAATTCAAGCATATGGAACTAGACTTGAATGTCAGATTTGTAATCCTGGGCATTTCATCTAACCTCTCTGCATTCACTTTATTTGTAAAGTGGAAAGAATAATATCCATTTTCCATAGGTACTCGAATAATAAAAATAATTTATATGATGTGCCTAACTTTCTTGCTGGAAAATTAGTAGATATTAGGTTACATGGTAGAATTTATTTATTTTATTATTGTTGTTATTATTATTATTATTGAAATCCTTATGAAATATGGAGGTTATTTCTATAGGAGATAATGAAATTTAAAAGCATGAACATTGAGTCGGTTTCTCCACACAGAAACAGTTTGCTGCATTACTGTCATATGCTTGAGTCTAAATGACAGATTAAAGAAATGGAGAAGTGAAAAAAAAAAGAACGGGGATAATTGGATGATGGGATATTAGATTTATAATTGTGAGTTACTGTTTTTAGACAAAGATATTGGAATCAATTCTTGTATATTGATACAAAGTTAAATTATATTGAGTATTATATGCATGCATGTTTCTACCTCTGTTTAAAACATTTTTTATGTATTGACATATATTGTGTATATATATATATATATATATATATATATATATATATAGTATATATTTACCATATTGCAGTGTACATTTCTACCTCTGATTAAGATACTTATATATTGTTCGTGTATTGATATATATTTACCATACTGCAATGTATATTTGTACATTGTTTTTATTTGGAGGTCATTGTCCTCATTTGTTTCACAGTTGTTTATTTTCTTAGTCTCTAAGTTAGATAGATATTGAGAATTATATAGATCAATAGTATTCTGAGTTTGTCATTTATAATTAAACTAATCAGGTTCTTTAGATACATAGAGATTATACTCAGTATAGATAGATAATCTTCAACTTCTTCAAAGAGCTGTAGAAAATGGTCTTTAATCTAACTCAGAGTTTTGTGGTAGTGAGACACAATTGCTCCTGGAAACACTGCTCTATTCCTGAGACAATGTTGAGCACCAAAGACACTCCACCTGGACCCTTTCTTCTTGGCTGAACTGACCTTTGGGCAAAGAAATGCCCATACCTCAACCACTGACAGAGATACAGAGTATCCGTGAATGGGAAAAACAGGACTGTCATATCCTGCCAAGACAGGGTAAGATAGTTTTGAAAAGTTTCTTGCCTTTGAAAATGGTATGTCAGTTATGTTAGGCCTTAGCCAGAGTTGGTTGCTTCAACGCTGCAAACGTGACCTTGGGTGATTGCCCAGGTAGCTAGTTGTCTCTGTGATTTGTTGCATGTTTTGGAAGTTGTTTGATTGTACTTCTTAATTACTCAAGTAACATTATTTCCCTTCTCAGATCTTCGATGGGGTTGAAGACTACATAAATGTAGTTACTTTACACTCATGACTTGGCCAAGCTATTTATTATATAAGACTTGAGCTAGTTAGAATAGGATAATTGTACTTATTGTATATAATTTCATAATAGGTTTAGAACTCTCTTACTTTAACAAAAGGGGGAGGTGTTGCGGGAGCTCCTTCCGCTCCTTCAGCCAATAGCTGCTGAGATACCAGCCCATTGTGGTGTGGTCTCTCTCCTTTAAAAAAGCGACCACTTCCCTCTCCTCTCTCTCTTACTTCCTGCTCTGCTCTCGTGACTAGACTCCCTTCCTGTTTGCTCAGGGGACTGTTGTCTGGGATGGTGATCTGTAAGTTTTTTCCTTTTTAAATAAATAACCATTCTATTAATCATAATTCCAAACTGGTGTGGGATTGTTTGTGACTTACGCCTTCTCTTTCACTATCACATGGGAACAAACTCTATGATACAAGGAACAATAAAGTGCTTTTTGTTTTTACAAGTTGTTTGTAAGAAATGCAATCATGCTTGGGGCATTGGTTACTTTTTCTTATATAGATATTGTTTACACTGTTTACTCTATGCCTGTATTTTCTTTAAAATCCACAAAATCTGAAAAGATTGAAATAGGGTTTGAAAATATAAAGAACTGGCATCTTTCTTCTTTAGCAAAGTTCACATTCACCCCATTGTTTCAATCAGTTTCTTATCCTGTGGTTTTATAAAATTCACAGAAAACCAGTGTTAAATAGAAAAACATGGAAGAAAACCATTCTAAGAAATAATATATTCGAGGTATAATATCTATCTATATCTATATCATCTATATCTATATCTGTAACTATATCATATATATCTATTTATTTATCTATCTATCTATCTATCTATCTATCTATCTATCATCTATCTATCTATCTATCTATCTATCTATCTATCTATATTAATCTAGTTTTCCATTTCAAGTGTGAAGCATTATCTGTGTACTACTTATAACAGGAAATTGAAATTTACTGAATTTAAAAGAAACAAACATCCTTAAGACAACACCTAATCAGCAGAAGAACTCAAATATAAAATTGAGTGCATTTGTATAGCCATAGTCACAGTTCATAAAAGATATGTTGACAGAGTTAAGTTGAATTATCTTGTACTGACTACTGGATATAGGCACTAGCAATACACTATGAATAGAATATTGGACTCCTTACTGGTCCTCTAGTTCACATGCTTGTCCTTTTTGACTCAAAAATAGGCAAGTTTTGGTTTTACTTGCTTCTTTAGCCTTAGTTTATATTTGCTTTATTTAGTTTCATAATTGCTAGGCAAGTTGTGAATGCAATGCTAGACAGCTCATAATGAAGACATGATAGGCTCTGCTCTGTGATGTTATGAAGTTATTGCCCTGAGTTGTTGTCTTCCTAGAGAACCTCAGTACTGACTTGTGCTCATCCTCATCACAACTTCAGACTTATGGGACATTTGTAGCACAAAACTTATAACATCAGCTCTTCCCCTGGAAAGAGACTGAAGATAAGGGCTAACACATGAGACCAGTCAACTATGGGTGGGATTGAATCCAGTGGAAAGTGGACACCAAGACTGGTAGCAATTTTTTAGGTGGTAGCACTCTTCACAGTCATACAAACTTAAGGAGGAGGATTCACGCTGCCTACGATGTCATAAGCTGAGACACATTCTCTGGAGCTCTCCTGGGTTCCTTGTGTGCATCTCTTCCTCTAGTTAACATTAAGTAAATACTTTCCTGAGATGAGCAAAACTCACAAGTACAGCAGCTTTCATTGAGCTACATATGTGTCCTTCCAGGGAATTTTGAAAACTAGCTGTGGTCTTCAGATCTCCTGAACTTACAAATGGAATCAAAAGTAAAGGCAGAATTCTGGATTCTCTCTTCTCTGATTATTAAGGTCCTACTTCTTAACTTTAGAGGCTAAAATATTGTCTAAACATGGGGAATCTAAAATTCCCTGCCAAAATAGTCTGTGATATAATTCCAAAGCTTGTGTGAACGTATTTAAGGTTGTTCCCTGCCACTGCTGTGACACAGAGGAAAGAGGGTTAGCTGCTTTGCAGATGTTAGGGTCAGTGCACATAACCTATATGTGCACTGTACATATTTGTACCTGTACGTGTATATGAAACTATTTATTCACATATTGGAACTGTGGAGCAAAACCAGGATGTAGGAAGGTTACCCTAGTTCCTTGTACTCTGGGTCTAGTTAAAAAATATATTATTATTAAGCTTGGCTTAAGGTGCCATTTTTTCTCCTGTTACGCATTTTTATGAATGATTTATACTTTCTATTTTGTTTTTTTGTTTTTGTTTTTTTTGAGAGAGAGAGAAGTAACTAAATACTTCATTATGTGTACCAAGTATGGTCATATAGCTCATACTATACCTTATAAAACAATAGTTTTATCTCTAGTCTCTTACATGGGAATTACAAATAATATATAAGGACTGTGGTCAATTCTAAGAATACATAGTTTTTTTTTTAAAAAAATATACTTCTCAGCAGTTCTTTTGTAAGGTGGGCATGGTCTAAATTCTTGCCAAAGTTAAAAAACTTGTTAACAGTAATTTATGTTTCATTTTGTAAGTTTTAAATAGCGAAACTGTGGGAATATTATGTGATAGCTAACAATGACCTTTCACCTTGATAGGATTTAGAAACATAGAAAAGAGGCCCCTGGGCAGGTCTATGAGGGCATTTCCAGGCCTGTTTAAATTCTGAAGTTTCACACATAAAATGAGCCGCATGACTGTATACACTGACATCATGGAATGCATGAAAAGGAGAAAGTAAGAGGAACAAGAAATCATCAGTCCATGCTTTCTAACTATATGTGATGAGATCAGCCTCCCTGTGTTTCAACCACCACAGCTAGAGGTAATCCTGTTACCGTATATCTTCATCAGGATGGATTATGTCTTTATATGTGAGCCAAAATAAATCTCTTTTTACCTTAGGTTGTCTCAAATATTATGTCATAGAAAAATAAAAGTAGCTGATACAGAAAATTGGTTCCAGGAATGGGATTGTTTCTGTGATAAATCTGGTCAGTTAATTCAAAAGCCTTAGGAAATGGGTTGTGAGAGATATTTGAAAGGATTTGGAGCTGAGAGCCAGAAAAGTCCAAGAACATTGTTAAATGGAGTTTAACCAATTCTTATGGGACTTTGAAAAATTAGATTGCTGAATTGAGTGTGTACTTTGAAAATTAATAAAGTTTTAGAATAAAAGGATTCTATCTAAAACTGAGTAACATGCCACTCATGTGACTCATGATCTAGCAAACAATATAAATATAATCTGCCATGGCCTGAGAACTTGAGTGAGGCTGAAATAAAATGTTATTGGCTAAATATTTTTTTTTTGTTTTCTCGAGACAGGGTTTCTCTGTAGCTTTGGTGCCTGTGCTGGAACTAGCTCTTGTAGACCACACTGGCCTTGAACTCCCAGAGATCCGCCTGCCTCTGCCTCCAGAGTGCTGGGATTAAAGGCGTGCACCACCACCGCCCAGCTTGGCTAAATATTTTGATGAAAGAAAATTTCAAGACACTAATATTATTAATTTTGTGCCATGGTCATTCCTCCCTGATGCTATCACACTGGTGGCAATTATGAAAGAACAACATAGAGAATGTATGATTCAAAATAATGAACCGTTGGTGAGGAAAGGAATGAAAATGAATACAACCTTGCAGTTAAGTTTTTAAAAGGAATATGATGACCTAAGATGGGATAATGAAGCCAGTACTTTGAGGAGAAAACCCCTACCATCAATGGCTTCAATTTGTGAAAATGATCATTTATCTCAGAGAGAATATCCAAAATAAGAAAACTTCTGGAGATATTTTCTGACAGAATATATAACTGTATCAGGAGGCGTTTTTCTCAGAAGGTGATCAGAAGTTATAACAGCTGTTATACAAATAAGTTAGACTATATGTCAAGGTGGTAGAACTTAGCAATATTGTCTACATTGTGCTGGTTTTTAAGAATCAAATATATACATATAAGTGAGGGGATTTTGGAAGTTTTCAATAAGGTTCAAGACAGTCACTGAGAAAACAATATTTTTAAAGGATGGACTTCCTGTATAAAGTTCATGCAGACCATTGCATAAAGGGGAAAATATGAATCCTAAGTTGTAAAAGAGACTCCAAGATGCTGTAATGCCCACACTAGAGGATGTCTGCTAAAAATTGTCATTGGCACAGAGTGGAACCAGCAAAAAATAATAATAATAATTAAATTTGTAAGCAGTAAAACTTGAGGGGCAGTACTTTGAGGTTTGTACTATGATTAATTATGAGTACTGAATGCCAGACATGAAGTTAAATGCTAAGGTCTTTCCTCAAAGACCTTAGGTTCTACATTGGTCCACTTTTTTCTTTTTGTGTTTCTATTCCTTTCTTTTTAAATAGGAGTTTTGGTGTAGGTTGATATAAAACCAAAGTGACAAATTTACATTTTATAAGTTATATATATATATATGCATATATATGCATATATATTATATATATATATTTACTAAATTCATGTAGTTGTACTGGCTAGTTTTATGTCAACTTAAGAGAAGATAAAATTATCAGAGAGGAGGGAGCCTCTATTAATAAAATGCTCCCAATCTTTTGAGAAGCCATCATAATGATTTCCAAAGTGGCTGTATAAGTTTGCACACCCACCAGCAGTGGATGAGTGTTTTCCATACGCCACATCCTTACAAACATAGGCAGTCAGCAATGGTTTTGATCCTAACCATTCTGACATGTGTAAGATGGTATCCCAGAGACATTTTGATTTGCATTCCCCTGATGATTAAGAATGTTGAACAACCCCTCCAGCATAAGTTGTCATCAGTGTTTTTGATCTTGGCCATTCTTACAGGTATAAGATGGAATCTCAGAGTTATTTTGATTTGTATTTCTCTGATGACTAAGGATGCTGTACATTTCCTTAAGTGTCCTCATCCACTTTAGATTCCTCTGTTTGGAGTTCTCTGTTTCGGTCTGCATTCCATTTTTTAATGGATTATATGTTCTTTTGATGATCAATTTCTCATAGGTAGAACCTGGAAATGACCTAAATGCCCCTCGACTGAAGAATGGATATGGAAAATGTGGTACATTTACACAATGGAGTACTATACAGCAGAAATAAATAACATCTTGAATTTTGCAGGCAAATGAATGGAGCTAGAAAACATTATTTTGAGTGATGTAACCCAGATACAGAAAGACAATTATCACATATACTCATTTATAGGTTGTATTTAAAGCAAAGAAAACTAGCCAACTAGCCTACAAACCACATTCCCAGAAAACTTAGACAATAATGCAACAATGAGTACACTAAGGGAGACTTACATAGATCTAATCTACATGGGAAGTAGAAAAAGACAATATCTCCTGAGTAAATTGGGAGCATGGGGACCCTTGTGGAGGGTTGAAGGGGAAGTGGAGAGGCAGGGATGGGAGCAGAAAAAAATGTAGAGCTCAACAAAATCAATTTCAAAAGGACATTGAATAACTCCTTAAATGGTTTTCACCCATTTGAGCTTATTCTGTTGAGGATTCTCTGTTTACATCTGTATTCCATTTTAAATTGGATTTATTTTGAAGTCTTATTATTTAATTTATTTTACTTTTCTTTTTAAAAAAGAAAACAAACTATTTTTTCTGTTTACAAACCAATTCAAGTTCCCATTCCCTGCCCTCCTCCCATTCCCTTCCCACACCATTCTACCCTATCCCCATCCAATCCTCAGAGAGGGTAAGGCACATTGCTTTGGGGAAGGTCCAATGCCCTCCCTATTATATCTAGGCTGAGTGGGATATACATCCAAAGAGAATAGGTTCCCTAAAAGCCAGTACAAGCAGTAGGGATAAGTCCCCATGTCACTGCTGGTGTTCCCACCATCTGCCCCATGCACACAACTGTCACCTACATTCAGTGAGACTAGTTTGGACCTATGTTGGTTCCTTCCTTGTCTGGATGGAGTAGGTGAGCTCCAATTACTTCAGGAAACTGTTTTAGTTGGTGTTCCTAACATGGTCTTGAACTCCTTGCTCATTTTCTCACTCCTCCCACTATTCAATTGGACTTCAAGAGCTCAGCCCAGTACTCTGATGTTGGTCTTTGCCTCTGTTTCCATTAGTTGCTGGATGAAGGTTCTATGGTGATATTGAAGATATTCATCAATGCGACTACAGCCCAAGGCCAGTTCAGGCACCCTCTTCTCTATTGATTGGGTATATCCTTGGGTATTCCCAGGAATTCCTCTAGTGCCAGGTCCTTACTTGCTCCAAAATGGCTCCCTCAATCAAAATATCCTTTTCCATGCTGTCATCTCTGTCTTGTTGGGTCCTTAGAGGACAGGCCTTCACACCCCCAATTGATCTGTTTTGCATTCTTGAGGTTGGTTGAAAACAGGAATAAAAACAGGAATAATCTGTTGTTTTCAGTAATGTTTCTAAGGATGTTTACCCCTAAGCCATTGAGTTATGGTGATGAGCTTCCTGCTATTACTGGTTTGGTCTCCCCTGCTGAGGGCTATATATATTTGTGAGAAAGTGGAATAAAAGGCTTGTCTGCAGAACCTGAAGTTGTGCTGTGTGTTAATCCTGATGTCCCTTGCTCAGAAGAATAACAGTTGCCGTGCTGGCGCAGCATGCCTTTCCTCCATATCAAGTATACTGCTCCCTCAAGTTTTCCTCCCCCTCCTCTTTCCCCCTCTTCTTCCCCTTCCACCTTCCCTAGCCTCCCCACCCCCATGCTCCCAAATTTGTCAGGCGATCTTGTTTATTTTCCCGTTCCATGTGATCTATGTATGTTTTCTTAGGATTCACCTTGTTATTTAGCTTCTTTAGGATTGTGAACTATAGGCTCAATATAATTTTCTTTATAGCTATTATCCACTTATGAGTGAGGACATACCATGTTCATCTTTCTGGGTCTGGATTACCTTACTCAGGATGGTTTTATCTAGCTCCATCCATTTGCATGAAATCTTGGTTTCTTGAGTTCTTCATATATTTTGGAGAACAGCACTCTATCAGATGTGGGGTTGGTGAAGATCTTGTCTCATTTTGTAAGCTGTCATCTTGTCTTACTTACTGTTTCCTTTGTCTTACAGAAACTTATCAGTTTTACAATGTCCCATTTATTGATTGTTGCTCTCAGTGTCTGTGTTGCTGGTCTTATATTTAGGAAGTGGTTTCCTGTCCCAGTGCATTCAAGGCTACCTTCCACTTTCTCTTCAGTCATGTTCAGTGTATCTGGATATGTGTTGATGTCTTTAATCCATTTAGACTTGAGTTTTGTACAGGGTGATAGATATGCATCTATTTTCCACCTACTACGTTTGACATCCAGTTGTGTTAGCACCAGGTGTTGATGTTTTGTTTTTTTTTTCCATTGCATAGTTTGGAATTCTTTGTTAAAAATTAGGTATTCATAAATGTGTGGGTTAATGTCAGGGTCTTTAATCAATTTCATTTGTTCAGGTGTCTGTTTTTATGCCAATATCAGGCTATTTAGAGACCTAGTGATTACATCCTTGGGCATATACCTAAAATATACTCAATCATACCATTAAGACCCAAGCTAAACTATGTTCACAGCATCATTATTTACAGTAATCAAAACCTGAAAACAACCTAGATGTCCCTCAACTGAAGAATTGATAAAAAGAATGTGGTACATTTAAAGAATGGTATATTACTCATATATATATATATATATATATATATATATATGTGAATAAGATCATGAAATTTGCAGGAAAATAGATAGAACCTAGAAAAAAACATTCCGAGTGAGATAACCCAGACCCAGAAATACAAACACAGTATGTACTTACTCACACATAAGTGAATATTAGATGTGAAGCAAGGGAATACCAGACCACAATCCACAGCTACAGCAAAACTAGGTAACAAGGATGGCCTAAAGAGGAACACATGCATCATTGTGGGCAGGGGAAATAGATGAGATCTCAGAAAATGGATACACGGGAGCAGTAAAGGGAAGGGGATGGGTGATGAGAACATGAGGGAACCAGATGGTCACATTGTGGAAAGGAAGGGGTGGAGGAGAAGGGAAAGAGTTATCTAGATAGTGGGAATGATTACAAGGTTAGGGAGAAATTTGGTGCTAGGGAAATTCCCACAAATCCACAAAGATGATCACAGTTAAGACCACTAGCAATAGTGGAGAGGATGTCTAGCTGGCCTTTCCATGTAATCAGGTTGATGACTTCCCTAACTGTCATGATGAACCCTCATCTAGAGCAAAGCATCCCACCATATGTAGTAAGCTTCAAAAATACATTTCATGCACTAGGGATAGATCCTGATTCTATTGATAGGGGTCCCACAAACAGTCCAGGCTACAAAACTGTTACCCACAGGCAGAGAGTCTGTTTCCATTTCATGCAAGATCCTCAATAGTCTTTTGACACTCTGTGAGCTCCCACAGGATCAGGTCAACTATCTCTGTAGATTTTTCCTAGTCATGATCTTGACCCCTCCCTTACTCACATAATCTTTCCTTTCTCTCTTCACATGGATTCCTGGAGCTCAGCCTGGTACTTAGATATGGATCTCTGCACCTGCTTCCATCAGTTAATAGATGAAGGTTCACTAGAGATGTTTAAAATCTCCTTACTAAAGCGTCTTTTTTGGTGCATAGCTTTCAGAGTATCACAATTTCAGAGTAATCACAATAGTTAGACTCCATGGGAAGAAAAGACATCAATGATTTTACCCAGCTCTAAATTATATGAGATACACTAGTGACTATTGAAATATGATATGCCCATGGGTACAATATTGGCATGAATGTTATGTAGACAATCAATCACTTTCTAATTGTATTTATAGTCCATTCCATGGGAGGAAAGTCATGTCTGCTACCATAAATCTGGTTAAGAACACATGGTTGGGTAGCTAACTAGGTCCCGGGACTTGCTAATTTTATTTTGCTAAATGGACATACTATCAAAGCATATTCTAAACATATACTCTATACCTATAAATTGGTGAAGCTCCCATGTCTCTTCAGAGTATTATTTTGTTCTATGGATGGTGATTAGCACAGATACTCAACAATTAGTCAAAGAGTGCAGAGAGTTTGTGGTGTCCTCAGCTACAAATCTCTAATATTACCTTTCCCACCAAGGCTGATGAAACCCAGATTATAAGGACAGAAATATTGTAAGAACAAGATTTCAGGGGGTTTTGTTTATGTTGGTTCATGGGATATTGGCCAACTAGAATACATGTTCAAAAATAAAGATCTATCAAGTTTGGCTAAGAATAAACTATGTCTTATGCTCTTTGATATGAAGGTGTTTTGTTGTGAGAATGGGCATTGATGGATGGATGTGAAGGAAGTTTTAGGAAAATGAGTTAGTATGCCAGAATATCTGTATTGCCTTCTCCAAAAGCCTGCCTGGCTTTGTGCTTGGTTTCCCTGTCCTAAATAATCATTGTAGTTGCTTGCAACTGATGGCATGAGCCAGAAACAAGTGGAAAGTTCTAGCTCCTGCTGATCATTTGTAGTGCAGACATAATAAAGCCAGGGAATCAATAATGTCACCACTTTTACAATGATACCACAGCATATATGGGGGATTCCCTTCTGCAATATTTTCTTCTTGAACTATAATCTTAACTGAATGTTAAGAAGAATGTTTCTTAGATTGAATATTCCCAAAGTTCTGGCCCCATATGAATATATAGAGAAATTTTAATCTAATCATTAATTCAGAAAATGCTCTACAACCTTACAAGCCAAACTGAGAAAGGTATTTTCTCAACATTGTTCCTTCTTTCTAGAAGACATTGGCTCAAGTCAAAATGACAAAAATCTAACTAGTGTAACATAAACGAGGCCTGCTTGTTGGGGTTTCTGTCCCACTCAGTACCCCACAGTCTGCAAGCCCCAAAGAAAATTACACAGAGATCTCTATTAGTTATAAAGTTGGTTGGCTTATCAGCTCAGGCTTCTTATTAGTTCTTATGACTCATATTAACCCATTATTCTGATCTATTTTTACCATATGGCTCGGTACCTTTTTCAGCTGGCAGGCCACATTCTGCTTCCTCGGTGGTCTTTTCAGGACTGGGAGGAATCAACTTCCTCCTTCCCAGAATTCTGCGGTCACCTCTATTTCCTGTCTGGTTTTCCCACTTATACTTCCTGCCTAATCAGCATTTATTTAAAACACGATTGACAGAATATAGACAATTCCCCCACACCTAGTTTTTGTGAACCAGCTGCCCTCACTCCCCATGACTGACAGTGTAACTTCCTTATGGTCTGTAATTAATAAGGATGTTTGTGTTCTTTCTGGTCGGTGGGTCTCCACAGAAGGAGTAGAGGTATAAAAGTTTGCTGGGCAAAATAAAGGCTGCTGTTCTTCCACCTGAAAAGAAGCCTCCATGTCTCAATACTGGCACACGCCCCCAGTCAGTCTCAGCTATCCAGGCTGTGCTGGCTGCAGCAAGTGGAGGTCCCACTGAGATCTGGAAAGTGGGGATTCATGAACGGGGTCACTAAGTCCAAGGAGCATATTGGGGAAGGTAATGTGTTTTTATTTTTCATCCCCAGAAATACTCTGAGGGACATCCTCCAAAAGATAAGCAAGTATAAAGAGGCAGAAGGGTGAATTGAAAGACCTCAAAAAGTAACAGATACTCTTAAAGCAACAAGGCATAGAAGCAACAAGGAAGACAGCTAAAGATTTTATACAGTAGGGGGTTTAAATGTCCAGCCTGGGAACAAACCAAGTCAGATTAAAAGGAGTATGTATGTCTTCATCCCCCTCTAAGAGATGCCCTCTGGAAGGTTGGCCAGTAGGGAAGTAATAAAGAGGAGGCAGGAGGGTGAATTGAGGACCTCAAAAGATAGAATATGTACAGATGTATGTTATTATGTTGATTGTGTTGTATTTTGTGTTCTGGACTGGAGAAAGACATTTGATCTGGGAACTGCTAGGAAAGGTATTTTGACTTTAAAATACAGGCCTAAGGATTTGATGCTTTGGAAAAGAGGTTCTACCTCTCAGAAGTGGGTACCGGATGGGACAGAAACCCCAACAAGCAGGCCCCTTCATGTTAAAAACTAGAATATTGGTCATTGGAAGTTTGCATCTTAGTTCGCCATCACATTTCTTGCTTCAGTCCTATGGTGAACAAAACCAGAGATAATCCTCTTATATCAGTCTTTTAAATGTTTCACCTCAAAATGAGAATTATCTTAGTTCGCCATCACATTTCTTGCTTCAGTCCTATGGTGAACAAAACCAGAGATAATCCTCTTATATCAGTCTTTTAAATGTTTCACCTCAAAATGAGAATTAATGTTTACCATAATTTAAAACTAAAATTTATTTTGCTTTCTACAGTTGTGGGGGGAGGGGAAGAGAACTGGGGAAGAGTTGGTACCTAAGGACAAAAATTTCTACCACAATTGTGAGGAAATGGGACCAAGGGAAAGGGAAAAGTGTGAACTTTGCACCAATTGAAGGTGGAATTTTCTTAATCACACCCATTTTTGGTACCTAAAACTCTTGATTACTTTCTATTGGTCTGATCATGTTAGCTCAGACATCTTCTGTCTGGTCCTTGATTGGGCAATGAGTGTGTGGAAAGTCTTAGTTTACTATTTTACTGATACAACTTGGCAAATTCTCAGATCTACTTTAAGACCTTATCTTTGGAGCTAGCTATAGCCTGGGCATCTAGACCCGATAAATTCTTTTAGCCAAAAGCAAATTATAAAATTTCAGAATTTTCTGATCTTGCTAACAAATATTTTTACAGATCATAAGAAACTTTAAAATGCATAAATTGCAATTACAATCCTTTGAAAAACATATTTATTTTAATTCATGCACAGGTATGTATGCCTGTAGGTAATTGTGCCCCCAGAGACCAGAAGAAAGTATGAGATTCTCGTGGAGATGAAATTGCAGGAATTTCTGAGCTACTCAACTTAGGTGCTAGGAATTTGGGATCTGTGAAAGAGCAAAGATTACTGAACTGCAGAGCAGTATCACTAGCTCCAGTTAACACACTTTCAAACCAAACATTATTGATTAGGTGTATATGCTTTTATTTATTTAAACATGATTTAATATTATACTTAGCTGTTCTCTAATAACATGTACTATTGTTTTTATTATATTTATTTTAACCAATTTAAATTTGTTTTTAGTAGGTTTATTTTATAAAGTTAAACTAAGAAAGCACTTGTCTCTGTATCTGACTACTCTTATCATTATAATCAATAGTATTAATAGTTGTCTTACTAATGAAATGCTAATAACCCCACCAATAATCTTGTGAGACACTTTTAAACAAATTCAACTTTTTTTAAAATGAATTTCAAGTTTTCTATTATCATTGGAGTCCTTTTGCTTATATTTCTCTAAAAAATGCAAATAGCTTTATCCTTTTCCTGTTGTACTATCTGACAAGCCTAAATTCTTTCCAACAATTATAATGGATTATAAAGCAAATATTGCTACAATTTGCTTTCCCTAATGTCTTTAAATTTTTTTTCAGAAGAAAAAAGGGCCTCTGATCCAGAAGTTTTCCATATTTTGTATTTGATAATGTGTCTTTTTTTTGTTGTGGTTGTAAGACAAAAAATGGAAAGAAGAGTAATGGGTCTTGGAAGCATTATTCTTTATCTTCCACCAGGGGTTGAAACAAAAAATAGGGTGGTGGATGGATAGCTAAGTGACATAGTATGAGGTCAAAGAAGAATGGAAAGTTTTGGCTAAAACATCGTCTACTTTTGCACTATGAATTATAGAAATTGGTTACAGTATAGAATCCTTTAACATTCCCTCTTATTTTTAACAATGCTTAAAGGTATGATTTCTGGGGAAAGAGAGTAGAAAAAAATAATCTTTAATCTCTCCATTACACTTGGGAGAGTGGTGGTTAGTAAATGGTTCTTTGCTCATGTACTATAGTTGCTTAGGGTATGTCTAAACAGTCACATTAGTCAGCAAATTCTTATGAGAAAAGCTTGGTTTTGTCTTACATCATTAAGCATGTCACATCCCACATTCTCTGCAATATGTAATTATTTCCCATTGATGCATAAAGCACAGTTATCAGTGAAAAGGTTTCTGCTTTTTACTGTAGAAATAGGATAATCACTCACTTATCTTCATAGGTCTACTATAAATATATTACAGAGGTTTTGTTATATTGTAATTTTACTTTCATTTAGCTTTAAGAATTTTTTCTTGATTCATTGATTACTCAATAACCATTTGTTTAATTTCCATGAGTGTCTTTATTTACTAGAGAGATATAAGTTGCTAATTTTAACTTTTATTGCATTGTGATCAAATAGGACATAATGAATGAATTCATTGTTCTTGAATTTGTAACGATTAGCTTTGTGTCCCAGAATGCAGTCTATTTTAAAAAAATCCATGTGCTCCTTAAAAGAATGTGTAATCTTCATTGTTTGAAAATAATATAGTATAGATATCTCTTAAATCCATATTATGTGTAATGTTAATTAATTCTAATGATTTTTAGTTTATTTTTGTTCAGATGCATAGTGGCAAGAGTGGTCTGTCAATAATATTAATAGATTAATGTCAATCTTCAATTTTAAAGCCAAAACCACTTATTTACTGAAAATAGGTACCCTAAAGTATGATGCATATGTGTTTAGGATATTAACATCTTCTTGGTTAATTGTTCTCTTTATTAGAATGAAGTGTCCCAATTTAACTTTTTTAATTAGTGTTACTTTAAAGTCTATTTTGTCAGATATTAGGACTGCAACACCGGCTTGTGTTCTGGTTCTATTTAAGTGGAGTATGTTTGTCTCTCCTTTTACCCTTAGGCAGTGTAAATCTTTAAAGCTAAAATGGGTTTCTTAGTCTGACTGAGATTATTTTAAATGCCATCATGGAACTGCAACTGATGGAAACAGATGCAGATCCACAGCAAACAACTGGGCTGAGCTCCGAAAGTCCAGTTGAAGAGTGAAAGGAGTGAGAATACACAAAGAGTTCAAGAAAATGATGGAGGCACCCACTGAAACAGCTTACCTATGCCCACCCACTCTAGTCTGACAGCTAGGGAACCATCATAGGACCAAATTAGGCTCTCTGAATGTAGGTGACAGTTGTACGGCTGAGGCAGACTGTGGAGTCACAGGCAATGAGACCAAGATTTATTCCTACTACTTGTTCTGAATTTTTGGAACCCATTCTCTTTCCAGGGACACATTGCTTATCCTAGATATAGTGCTAAGGTTCTTGGTCCTGCTTCAAAACAATCTGCTAGATTTTGTTAACTCTTATGTGAGCATTACTCTATCTGAGGAGTGGATGAGGGGTAGAAAGAGAGGTGGGTTAAGAGGGTAGGAAGAGGGGAGGGAGTGAGAACTGGATTTGGCATATAAAATGAGAAAAATAGGGTTTTTTAAATTAATTAATTTGTTTCTTATAGACAAGTTTTCGAAGAAGGATTTGGTTTTTTGATACATCCAGTTAAGCTGTGCTTTTTTTGAAGAAGAAGAATTTGGGACATTAATAGTTAAAGTAATTGAATTATGGTGTAAATTGGTGTCATTGTGCTGTTTATTTTTGCAGACTTGTGTTCTCGATGTTACTTCCTGTTTCAATAAATACAGTTTTTTATATCTTTCTATAGTCACTCTACTGTGTACATCCTCTCCTCAGTGTGAAATAATTACTTTTTGTATTTTTATGTCTTTTATACATAAATTTAAAGGATATTTATATTGTGGAAAGTTTTATTTCATTTTAGAGGCACTTGTACCTTCACTTTTACTCACTAATTGTGTCACCAGTTAATTTCTCTTCATTTCAGTTTGTGAAAGGTATCATTAGGAAAGCAGTTAACACTGTCATCAGAAATGGGAGATTGTCTGATACTATGATAGAGTAAGAAAAACCAGGTCCTTCAAATTAAAGCCAAAATACCCCTATAAGGCAAAAAGATAAGATTCCTGATCTCAATCTCAAAGGTTTCTTTTCCTTTTTATAAAATCAGGTGATCAGTCTATCCATATGTTTTACTTAGGTTTTCTATTGCTATGAAGAGACACTATGACCACAGTAACTCTTAAAAATGAAAACAAGTAATTGAGGTGGATGCTTACATTTTCAGAAGTTTAGTCCATTATCATCATGGTGGTGATCATGGTGGCATGCAGGCAGACACAGTGCTGGGGAAGGAGCTAATAATGTTAATATGCAGGCAATAAGAAGTAGATTGTCTCACTGGGCATGGCTTGGGCATATATGAACGCTCAAAGCCCACCTCCACAGTGACATAGTTCCCCCAACAAGACCATACCTACAAATATACTATACCAATGGCACACCTCCGAATATTGCCACCCTCTTTGAAAAATATTTTCTTTCAAATAATCACATCAGGTAAACAACCCTGCTCAGTGGGACATGCTGAAATGATGAAGTGCTCTCTGCTTCTCTTCTGTGACATTATGGCTACCATACACATGGCAGGCAAAATTACACAATTTTACTTCATTGCATGTATTGTGATTATTTTATTGAAATCATGCAATCATTTGTGGTCAGTAGTTGTCAGTCTGTACTAACTCACTCAACTCTCCTCTACTTGTTGGATTTTTGTCTGTGACTTCCTTCATTTAAAAGTCTCTTTGAGCATCAACATTCATTTTGTCTTCTCAAATATAGAAGATTTCCATTCGGCTTTCTTATCCAGCTGTAGAATGAGAAAGGGTATGTATAAACAGCACAGCATCCACAGGAACCAACAGTATCTTAACAGGGTTCTTATCAGCCGAGCACTCCAGCAGAATATATTACTGCCGTGCCACTTCCATGGTGGAAGCTGAAAACAGTCTGAAATATCACTAGGAAGTTGTGACCTCTTCATCTCTCTTATACAGGTTATGGTTTCGGGGTCATGAGGCATTAATACTTTTGGGACTGCTTGTCCCACAAAAGGTGACATGGGGATTTCAAATTATCGTTAATGCAATGGATGCAAATAGCCCGGTCATATGTGGGAAGACCAAAAACCCGAGGTTAAGGGAAGGGTGTAAATTGTTCCAGTGCTGATTTGGGTCTATGTTAGAATGCACTGAGTTTAGCTTTTTAGATGTCATGTGCTAATTTGCTCTGGTTAGTCTCCATTCTGACAAACTGGGCCTTCCCCAGCATTATAGTCCTTTGTCCCCATGAGTACAGATCAGCTAGCACCAGAGGGTTGGCATCCTGGGAGCTGAACTCTGTTTTCCTTGTTCTAAAGTAGAAGATTAACTTTCTCACACTCGTGTAGCTTGAGAAAAGGTTTATTGTAACTCAATTCTTCAGAAAAACTTTTGTGTACAGACATAGGGAAGATGTGATGAAGAGCTCTGGCCATTGTAGGGAAACATATTCTGGACACAGTTACTGGGAGCTGAGTAGCAAGTGTAGAGGAGGGGCTGGAAACTTGATTGGGTAAAGCTTTCAATGACTTATAATGACTTACTTATGCAAGTTAGATCTCAATAGTTAAGATTCCACAGCCTCCCAAAACAGCACAACAAGCCATGGAACAAGGAACCAAAATACAAGCCTGTAGGGGAGATCTCATGTTCAAATCATGAGAGGTTTGAAGTACGTTGCATGACTAGGGTGCCCAAGCATCTAGGGCTTGAAACATGTATGTTGGCAAGGAAAAACACTCACCAAGTCTTATCCAGTGAATGGCACAGGTTTAGAAATCAAAAAACAAAGCATAACAAAAACCTTTGCTGAGAGATAGGCTATCAATCACTTACTATCTTCCTTAGGTCATTGTTTCATCCCAGCTCTCCATGTCTGTATGTCATCGGATGAATAAATAATTACATAGGATAAGCAAAGCACCAAGCCTCAAGCAAAGGTATAACATCGAGAAAGCACTTAGTATAGCCATGTTGACAATGATTAACTTTTATTATAATTATGCACTGCATATTAACCAGCCAATAAAATTAGAGCAATGAACCATTTTCTTTTTATTGGTATCTGCTTATGTTCTGGAACAATTTAATTGTACTCTGTCTCCTCTTCTTCTTTGGGTACCAGGAAGTGAGTGAGGTGGGAATGAGAAGTATTACCCCTGGCAGAAGAGATAACTCTCAAGCAAAATCATTTGTTTTTCTTACCTTCATTTACGTGAATCTGCAGCCTGGGAATTCATGTCAATTTATCATAAAGCAGCTTTATTAAAAATAATAATAATAAAGTATCCAAATTAATTAAAGCTATTGCTCCTGATGGCAAAGGGGGATTCTCACCAATGATATAGATTTCCAGGTATTTTCAGGGTGTTTCCAAGGAACTGAGTAGACTAGAATGACAACAGTTTCACTAATTTCCCACTCCTTTTACTTCCTCCTCTTCTGTTTCTTCTCTCCTCCCTCATAATTTTCACTATGACTTCGTGTTTGTCTCTCTACCTTAACTGTTTATGTCTGGAGAATCCTCTGAATAGACACCATGACCCTCAACAGGGTCTCACCACCAGGAAAACCCTCAAATATAGACAATGATCCAGGAGGGATCTATAAGTATAAGGTAGAACTATGCTATGTTGCACCATACCCATAATCTACAAGTGACCATTTGCCATATGATATGTGCTCCAGTCAAATTAGATGTCCTGGGTTGTGAATTTGATTCCACATTTGTTGACTGAACTAACCCTGAGTTAAAATCTTTGGGAAAATATTGTATTTATATTGAAAATGGTCATAGTTTTTGTTGTCACTTCTGTAAACAATAGTGAATAACTATTTATGTAGTAGTACATTTTATTTGGCACTGCAAGAGGTCAGAAACTTATTTCAACTATGCAATGAATGTGCATTCATCCATTCCAGACAAATACTATGCCATTGCATATAAAGAACCAGAGTATGCTTTTCAGATGATGCTGCCCTGAAACCTATCCTCTGCATAGGATAGTAGTCTGCATGCTGGAGACTACTTGTTAGAATGATATGTAACCTCACTCACAATTATTTGTTCACCTCAGGTAGCTATATAGTTATAATTTGAAATTCAATGGCTTGCCCACATTGCACTTGTGTTGAACTGAACTGGTCTAGACCAGTACTTGGTCCCAGAATCAACTGCATGGATATGACCTGAGAACTTACTAGGATCATGCTTTCTCAGCCCCATGAGACATAGTGATTCAGTAGCTGTGATCCTAGAGTCTGATGAAAAGACACCACACATGATTTGCTGAGAATAATCTTAAAAATAGGTAGTATAACTTGTGGTGGCCACTTCCTCGACCCCAAGGGGTTGGCCCCATGTCTCTGAACGGAAAGTGTTAGGTCAGGACCCTCTGAAGACTCCGGATTTCCCACTCCATTGCTATCACAAAGGCAGTGCTGATTCTGTTTTGGGCCCTCTGCCTTGTGCCTTCTCTATGCAGTTCTCCTTTCTGCCTACCAGTAGTTATGTTTATTCAAGGAGTTCAGTCACCTTGCAAAATAAAAACACCACAGTTTAACCAGCAAATATTGACTCAAGCTGTTACGCTTGTGTATTTCAGCAACTCCCAGTGTTTGCAGGCTCAGCAAGCAAACAAAAGCAGGTACAGGAAGTTATTGTGGTGTTTGAAGGCCTTGTTTGTTTTTGTTCAGCTGAGGCATGTTGTCTATTGTGTGAGGCTTGTTACTAAAGAAGTACTCTGCAGTTGATAAGGCCAAAGGCTTTAATAGAATGAAAATGCATCTTACATTTCCACTCAAAGAGTTTATTTTAATTGCATTTTGAATTATATTGTACCCTAAAGTCCTGTTTTTACCCGGCAATATGCTTCTTCAAAATTAAACCTTGCAAAGAGCAGAACATGTACTGGAGTGCTGCCTAATGGGCAGGTTTGAATTCAGGAATTTAGTTTGAGGGAGGTTCTTGGTCACATTCTGTATAAAGTTAAATATTTCTCCAAACCTGAAAAAAACAAGTGTCGGAAATTCCTTATATATTTTGTTTTTTTCTTGTTGCTTTTTTTTAAAGAACATATGGTATCACCACGAAGCCCTGGCTTACCTGGAAGTTGTTATGTAGAATGGCTAGCCTAGAACTCAAAGACCTATCTCCATCTAATTCCTAGTTTTAGGGTTAGAGAAGGCTACTATGTCCAATTGTGCAGATACTTTCACATTTTTTATTTAACTTTTTAGCATAATAAACTTAGTGAGTACTGAAAAGAATGTCTTTTTTTTTTCTACCTGGTGTATTGGAATACGTAGGTATAAGGTGAAAGTTTGTACCAGTCTGGGACCAAATGGAAGGAACACAGAAGGCTCTAACAGTAGCCTTGAAATTTGGGGACAGGGAGGCATAAGAGCAAGGAGAAGCCATGATTCCCAAACTCATTCCTCTCCCTATTCTCTCCTAGTTTCCTCATCTCCATTGCTTATTTGTCTTATTTCTCTTGCCTTCCTTTTCTCTTTTCATTCTTGGTAATTTTATTTTCTCCCTTATTTCTGTTCTTTAACTCCATCCTCCTGAATAATGTAGTCAGAGAAGCTAATACTGGAAAAATGAAGGAATTAGTCCCCTAGCTAAATCATGTTCTCTACTCCAGGCACATATATTGTAAACATATTCTTTCATACCATACAGAGGCATAAAAGTACACATATATGCATTTAGAGAAAATAAGTTTTTTTGGCTACATATTGGTAAAAATGTGAAAATTTTTTATCCATCCAAGCGACACTAACATTGAAAACATTAAATAACTGGGTGTTTTGTGATCATGTACCTGAAACACTCGTTTAGTAATGGTGAAATTGGGTCTCATTGTAGCTTGAGAATCAGCACTCTTTGTATCTTCAGGGTATGGGTAGTTAGCATAAAACATTCTGTACTTCAAAAAACCATTTCACTTCCACCTTGTAGCCTTCAGTGAAGTGACCAAAAACCAAAATTATAACTAACCTAATATTTTATTTATTAAGCCATTCTTTTACCTGCACAAATCATTTACACAGGTTATCCCTTTTTGTTCACAGAGAAGTCAAATTTGATGTGTTATGAAAGATATTTCAATATAAACTTAAATATAAAACTCAACAGGAGGCATTCATAAGGGAGTATCACAGGAGGGGTGCACATTTCTCAGAAGAGTAGAGGAAAGTATTTAAATGTGAGTTCTTAGTAAGGGGACACTGGAAGATCCAATGACCATTTTTACTAAATAAGTCTATATTGATGTTTCAAATGAAATATGGTGATGAAAGAAAGATTAGTTCACTGATTGGCTTGCTTTTTCTTAGAAATGACCTTTGATTTCTTTACTGAGAAGCTGTTTTTGTGACTGAAGCCCAGGTCATGGCTTGGTTCTCTCCAGCAATGTGATCAATACATAGGATATTTTGAAAGTATGAAAAAAACGTCTTCTCCTTGTACAAATATCAGAGCTGTTGTTAATTCCCTAACTCTTGATGGTATTAAAAGCATACCTTAGCTAGGGAGTTCCCCATGTGGCTATGTTTTGAAAAGTCTCTTCAGGAGAGAAGAATTTACCCATCACAGAGACTACACAGCTAAAAGTAGGTAGAATATGTACCTTTCACACAAAAAACAGACATTGGGGACACTGGACAGTTTTACAGTACAGACTAACTTCAAGCTAACAACACAAAAAAGACAAGGGCTGACAGTTGCTCTGAACTCACACATCGCATTCCAGTCTCCAGTCCTGAGGAACAAGAACTTTGGCGGCTTTTACCTTGGTCTTTCTTTTACTTCCCCCTTTATGGCACATTTACTTTATTATACAAACAAATCTCAATGATTTTCATTTATATTCCTCAATTTACAGACATCTGTATACACATAGTGTATTACTGGACAACTTTTTTAACTTCATTTTTATTTTCTTATCAGAATTTCTTGCTTTATTTTTAGGTTTTTGACTTCAAGTGTTTATTGTATTTTTATTTTGATTCTCCTTTACATAAGTATCTAATTTTATTTCAAAATTTTTCATTATTGAGAAATCTTTTTTCTTTTGTACTGATATGATGTTCTTTTATATAACACCCTTTTAATCTTCTTCTTTTATCTCATTCACTTAGTATATCTATAGTTACCCTAGGTAATTTGTACCTGCATAGCATATTGTACACTATCTTGGTCATTTGTATGGTGTGAAGTTACTGTTACAACAGTAACTCTCTTTGTGTGTTAATGGGCAATTAACTATCATAATTAGTATGTTAACTAAGAATATTCAAAAATTATCCTGGAAATATATATATACATATATATATATATATATATATATATATATATATATATATATATCACACAAACAAACACACCATGGAAAAGCATGTGAAAACTCCAAAAGATCAGAACTCCAATGACTAATTAAAAATGCTGAAAAAGGCCAAAAGCTGGAATAAGAGCCAAATGTTTTTTAGCAAAATTTTCAATGCCCTAAAAGATGATTTGAAAAAGCAGATTAATCCAAAGCAAAACGGATGAGAAAAAATACACAAAATAGAAAACAGAAAAATGAAAAAAAAGAAAATTAAATAGAAATTCAGCAAGCAAATTGATATTTTGAACAAAATGAGAAATGTTGTCATAGTTTGCTTTCCATTGCTATAATGATCACAATGATCAAAAGCAAGTTTGGGAAGACAGGGTTTATTTTAGCTTACAAGCCACAGACCTTCATCAGGGAAGGCAAGACCAGAACAGAAGCATAATCCATCCAAGAAAAATGATTGGGACTTGCTCTCAGGTTTACATTAAATTGCATTTTATTTTTAATACAGTTCAGGCCTACATGCCTTGGGATGGCACTATTCATAGCAAGATAGGCCCTCTCTGTAAAGCATAGAAAGCACTGGAGTGGGAGCTAGCAGGGTAGAAGCTTCCAGCTACATTTCTAGTTCATTCCTCTATGTTGTATAATAAAAGAATGTGGTGTCTTTAACAACCATGTGGTGCTGGTAGGCAATCAACATCAATGGCAACAATTTGTTTTTAGGAGCTCCTAGGGAGCCCATTGCACAGGATTTTCATTAGAAACTGTGTAGCTTCTGGGACTGGTTCTATCACTCTTGCAGAATGCTTCCCTTCAAACTGCTTTCATTTATTTCATCTTGTTTATAATTAGCATACAAAATAGTAGATTTCCTTATGTCTTTTCTACATATCCTTAGTCTGATGTGCTGGTCAGTTGAGTCAGCTTCACTCAAGGTATAAGTCATTCAAGAGGAAGGAACAATTGAGATAATGACTCCAAAAATTCAGGCTTCAATCAACCCTGTTGGGTACTTCCTTAATTACTGATTGATGAGGAAGGGCCCATCCTCTTGTGGGTATTTGGATTTGTGGACTGATGATCTTGGGTTTTATAAGAAAGCAGGTTGGGCAAACCATGGGAGCAAGACAGTAAATAGCACTCCTCCTTGGCCTCTGTGTCAACTCCTGATTCCAGGTTCCTACCTTCAGTGCATTTACTGATGAACTATTATATGGATCTGTGAGCAAAATAAATTCTTTCATAATTAAGTTACTTTTGTCAATACTATTTAATCACAGCAATGCAAACCATAACTAAAGACACTTGGGTCAACACACTCTACCCTTCTTCTATCTCCCTGTTCCCTATCCCCACTAAAGCCATTCCAACTCCAGGACTCATGTTTCCACTTTCATATTGCGTGTGATTTGCCACCTCCATTCCTTTATCTCTTACAGACATGTCTTCCTGGACTTTATATGTGTTCACTTACACATAATATGTACATATTAAATTTTGAAGTTATATGCACATATGAGAAACTGTGCCTTTCTTAGCCTATGTGACCTCATTTAATGCAATATTCTGCTGTGCAAATCTTACATTAAACAACCTCAATAAACTGCTGCCATTTAATAATGCTAAAATCCTATTAATATGTTTTATGTATAATAAAAACATCCAACAATTAGATAGCAATCAATTAGTCATATCGATGCCAAGCATCAGGGTATTTAATAAAGAATAAGGGAGACATTTTCCATCCTTTTGACCAACCCAGTAAAACTGATGTTTCAAATCATGGTGTAATTGGGAATGGAATAAAGGCTGGAAAGTGTGATGAGAATGTTGAGAGCTTTCAAAGAAGAGGTGCTAGTGAAAGACCTTTAATACAAATTATTCATCATCTGAACTATTAATTTTTAATTAGAAAGAAAGTTCTATATCTTGCAATATAATCCAAGACTACTAAAAAGTATCAACCCTTTTAAAGTGCAATGTAAGGGAAAGACAAGCAAGACAAGGCAAATGGTTTATTAACATGATACTCAACAATAAGTTATATAGCTATATTTCTTCATTCACTTTTTCTAATCATCTATAGCCCTTTAATGTGTTGAGTAGATTTATGAACATTAAATAACAGGTTAAAATGCATCCCAGAGTTCTGTTAATGAACTCTACATTATCCTGAACTCCTGAAAGTACTTCATATTCTGTGAACCCTTGTGGCCTCAACAAAATTCTTTCTATGTCCATAAAAGCATGCTCTATGGATTCTTAGGACTCTTATTTTCTAAACAAATTACTTTAACCAATCAAGCCTCCTCCAGTGCTCAAACAAAAATCTCAGCATCAAACAATATGGACTCACTCAAATCAGTACACAGGAACTTTGGAGAGAGGGGAAAATTTGCTTTTGTTGACAAAATAATTGGAAGTTTGTGTTGTATTATGACTTCCCAGGCACAAATCAACATGGTAGCACCAACCTTGCAAGAAGTATAGTTTTCATCACCCTGTAACCACTCTTTGCATTTATTTCCCAATTTTCTTTGTTATTCATTTCCTGTTCAATTTGGAGCCAGCATAGTTATGGCCTTGCTGCTGAGGCAGGAGGCACTGCCAATCAGCAGGAAATATATTACAGATAAGACTCAGAGAAACTCTTTAGAAGTAGTAAAAGCTCTAGATGAGAAGTGGATGTTCAGTTGTTTGCATTTGGCACAAGAAGAAAATGTTCCATTTTTAAATCCAAAGCCTCTGCACCTTTGTAAGTGAAAGCAAACCACACAATCCCCTCAGTATTTCAGTCTGCAATGGCCAAGAGAGGTTGATGAAAGCTTTCATAAATCACTAATTTTATCTGGAACTTGCTCAAAAGAGTCAGTCCCTTGATGAAAACAATGTGGACTGTGTGCCAAGGCTTTAGAAAGATGACAAACACATCAACAGTTGTCTCTGAAAATCCTCTGGGAAGTTTTAACAAACAGTAGTTGATAGTTTGCATAAAGATTCAGAAGGATCTGCAAGAAATGCTTGAATCTTTTTATTCAACATAGATCTTCCCAAACCCTTAGGAAGGTACAGCATGAAGAGTTCAGAGGTGGGATCAGAAGACATTAGTACTGTGAAGGCTTACACCTTAAGAAGCACTGGGTAGGGGCTAAGATTCAGGGATAAAATAAGTTTTGATCATTGACAGTAGTTTAAATATATGTATCAACATACCATGATAAAAGCCATTATTTTGTATGTTAACGTTAAGTAATAGAAGAAAATCACATCAGAATAGGTAGCTTGGTGAATTCTACATCCCAACAGCTAGCTTACTCCATTAGAATGACTAATTCTCAGAGTGTCTGAATTATTGAATTGTTTTGGCCATTTGTTCTTATTGAGCTTATTGAGCTAAGCATAGAATAAACTCAAAATGCTATATAAGTTAAAATGTGTTTAAGAGTGAAGTAAAATGAATTGCCAAACTAAATTACAAGAAACTTACTGGGTGATAAGCTTCTGTCCTGGATGTGTTTCAGATCACAAAGGTGGATTTGCTTTACCTCTGTGGTATCTCATGAAATAAGAGGAAGTTGCAGAGGTAAAATGAAATATAAGCACAATATGTGGACCAAGAGTAAAAGACAGTGGAAGTACACTTATCAGAAAGTACCCATGTACTGAATTACATATTGGGAAACATTTGTGGCCTGTATTTATTTGTTTGTTCGTATAGGACCTCATATAGCCCAGGTTAGCCTGGAATACACTATATAGGTGATTACCTTAAGTCTAACCTTCCTGTATCAGCTTCATGAGTTCTTGGCCTGGCTTTCATTATAAGTATAATGATAACTTTGGAATAAGGTGAGTTAGAGCATTCTGTGTGGCTTTCTGAATCCTCTTCTATACCATCTTAAAGTATTTCTGGCAAGGTTTTATTCAATTATTATTGCTACAGGGAAAATTCTGAATGGCAATCTGAACTATGAAATAAGAGCATATGAAGATAGTATATCCAAGCAGTTTTTTAAAAAAGAAAAACTTAATCCAGAAAATTATTTTTCTCAGATTGGCACAGATTTAATTTTATTAGATTTCAAAATTGTGACACTTTCACAGAGAACAGAAAAAGAAATGAGCACCTTATAAAAATGGCTTTTTTTTTCCATGTTCTCTTTTCTGATTGGATCTGTGTGTTAATTTTTGGAAGATGATTCATCAGCAAGATGGCACCTAGCTTCAGTCTCTTCTTGGTTTAGTAATCACTGCAGAAAAGAGGTTGAGAATAGACACTTTTTCTCTTTAATAACCTACTGTCTCTGTTAACCAGTACTCATGTTCAAAACTGAACATGGACCAAAGTCAGTTTATCAAGGGAGGGCTGAGTTTGACGCCATGGAGCAAAGTCAGTTTATCAAGGGAGGGCTGAGTTTGATGCCTTCTGAGAGATGTTTAAATGATACTTTGATGTCACAAAGTCCAGCATGGAAGTGCAAAGGAAGTTGCATTCATAATGAAGGTGAGAAGGCTTTCCTTCAGAAATGAATTTTACCGGCACTCTGCAGACTCCTCTTGCGTCTTTGGATTCCACCACAAGGTGGCACTACGGACTGATGAAATAACACTAAAATAATAGTCACATGAATGCTTAACTGGGCACTGGCGAGGTTTTACTGCAAATACTAAGAGGAGTTTGCAAGTCAACCAGGCAGCAGTTCTGTTTCGTATTTTATCTAGTGTTGAGGGAGCTGCAGACTGCATTCCTGCCACCTGGCTCCTGGCCGCCAGCTAACTTATGCCCCGAAATAACAACACACAAATTGTATTCTTTTAAACACTGCCTGTCACATTATATCTAGCCTCTTCTAGGCTAATTCTCACATATTAATTTAGCCCATTTCTAATAATCTGTGTAGCACCACTAGGTGCGCTTACTGGGAAAGATTCAGCATGTCTGACCGGGCAGATTGCTTCATCACGTCTGGCTCTGAGAGGAGCTGCATGATTTCTGAGCTCACTTCCTCTTCCTCCCAGCATTCTGTTCTGTTTACTCCACCTATCTAAATTCTTCCCTATCAAATGGGCCAAGGCAGTTTCTTTATTAGCCAATGACCTTCCTCCATCCATCTAGGTTTACTCTGGAATGGAGGATATCATCCTATCACATTGCCTGACAATTACATTCTTCCTCTATGAGACAGTTATGAACAAGCCTGACTTCTGGTATTAAAATCAAGACAAAACGATTATGGTATGTGTTAGACATATGGAGATGCCCTAAAGGTTAACTTCTGTCATAATAAAAAGAAAATCATACTTTCAACTAGTTTTGGAAGAAATAAATGAGAATTGTCAAATTAAGAATTTTGAACTTAGCAAATAGCCCACAAGGTATTGACACTGTCATTGGGTAGATTGATAGATTATTTCTTACCCAGATTTTAAACTTATGTTTAAAGAGGAATGAAAAGAAGTAAGCACTTGGGTTTTTTAATAAATTGTTTTAAAATATGTTAGCTTGAGATTGGCAGAATGGATCTGATGGCCTAAATTCAATCCGCAAGATCCACAAAGTATAAATAAATACTTCCTAGAAGTTATTCTCTGTCATCCACATGTGTAATGTGTCATATTTATGCCCCATGAACAAGAAGGAAAGGAAGGAAGAGAGAAAGAAGAAAAAAAGAAAGAAGTTTCAAATTTTACTAACAATAATAAATCTGTGTTGCCTAGTATTGATGTACTGGAAACAAGGAGATGGCAGGTCAAAGAGAACAATAAGATATACCTGATCCCTTTTCCAACCCAGTAACACAAATCGGTGAAGCACAGGCAGCTTTCCAGTGTAGGCATTAGAAACATTTGGTGACAAGAATGAATAGAGCATTATTACAGCATAACACTACTAATGATTCTTGGCATCAGGTTTAATAAAGGTGATTGGATAACAGGTGTTTTTCTGATGGGGTGATGGCTTCTACATATGATGAAATATGCTGAGATCTGTTTTGTAGATTTGGCTGGTATTTACTTTATATTATGAAGTAGAGTAATAATCCTTTATAATTTTTTTCTTATTTGGAAGGTATTGTAAAAATTCTACTTCTAAAATTTTGTTGTTATTTCTGAGTCTTTTCTTCAGTGAGTTCCTTCTGAATAACTGCTGCTTCTCTTGGTTTAGCATCCAAGCGAAGCAAACCTTAGGGAAGGATGTCAATATAAGAAAATTACTTCGAAGAAAGCCATAGGTAAGGTTCAGAGATTGTGAAAATAAAAGACAGACATTCTGTTAACACTCAAATGAAGACATATTTTCAGGATAGGTTACATTCTATGTAGTATGCTGTCTATATACTAAAAATATTTTTTTTAAATCAAGTGAAATCTATTTATTTATTTATTTATTTATTTATTTATTTATTTATTTATTTATTTTTGGTTTTTAGAGGCAGGGTTTTCTGTAGCTTTGGAGCATGTCCTGGAACTAGCTCTGTAGACCAGGCTGGCCTCCAACTCACAGATATCCTCCTGCCTCTGCCTCCTAAGTGCTGGGATTAAAGGCATGTGCCACCACCACGTGGCAAAATCAAGTGAAATTTAAAGTAAGTTATACATGTTGTGTTTTAACACCATGTAATCCCAATTTTACAAATCTCAGGTGAAGGTATTGAGCAGATAAGGGTAGGATATTAGTGTAAACTTCATGAATGAGTAATTCTTTGCTGTAGCAACTACATGAAATGATCCAAGATATTCACACGTATAAAGTGTTCTGGCCCCAGTGAGCCTTCAGAGGACACTGCACCCCATTTTAAATCCTATTGAGGAGGTAACACCAGACCTCTATGGTTGCTTTTTTATTGTTGTTATTAACATCCATTTTAATTGAGATATTGTTTTACATTATACATGTGCTAATTTCAGGAACTTCAGTTACCTTGGCCAGCTCCTTCCAACACTACCCAGGTATCAAAGGGAGCTGACACTTAAAAATGTCTGGCTTGGAAACTAATGAATTTGCAGTAGGCCAAAGATACCTTGGGAAAACAGGACCTAAATTAAGATTATCAGTTGTTAGAAAAGCTGATTCCAGTGGGCAACTATAATAACTAGAGACAAAGAAAATTTTGTCTGTTTGGAGGAAGCTGGAGTTGTGCGCTGTGCTCAGTCTTTGTGCTTGATCTTTCTGTTAGTATCTACTAGCATGAAAGAAGTCAAGAGCAGAGATTTGCCTGTAATTCTCTTTCTTGGTTAAGTATTTGTGAGGTTTTGGTATCAGGGTAACTGTAGCTTCATAAAAGGAATTTGGCAATGACTCTTCTGTTTCTATATTGTGAAATACATTAAGGAGTATAGGTATTAGCTCTTCTTGGAAGTTCTGGTAGAATTCTGCATTAAAACCATCTGGTCCTGGGCCTTTTTTGGAAGGGAGGATTTTGATAACAGCTTCTAATTCTTCGTGACTAACAGGTCTATTTAGATTGTTCAGCTGGTCTTGGTTTAACTTTGGTATATGGTACTTATCTTAAAAAGTGTCCATTTCTTTTACTATCTCTCTCTCTCTCTCTCTCTCTCTCTCTCTCTCTCTCTCTCTCTCTCTTTGAACACAGGAGTCTCTAATTTGCTAGACGATATGGCTAGGATTAAAGCCATAGCTTTGATGGCTGGATCTACCCCATTCCTTAGCTGTCTGAGTGTCTAGCTTCATGGAGGAGGTACTGGAAAGGGTCATACTTATTGCTACAACCCTATGATATTTTCAAGGTCCCTGCCACCACCAAGAATCATGCTATCTGCTTTTCATAAACACTATTTAAGTATTTGTTGGTAGGGCCTTTAAAAAGAACTGCAAGGGTCTGCAGCTAAAGCTGAAACAGGAAGCCTCTCTTAAATGAGTCATGCATGCTTGCTGCTAGCAAAGAGATCCTACCCGAGAAAACACTGCTACCAAAAAGCCATGCTTAACTCTGTTGGTTTGTGTCTAGAACTACTTCACTAGTTCTCTCAGGTTTTATGTGGATGTAGTTACCCACGTTGACACCATTTGTTGACAGAGTTTTCTATTCCCCTCTCCATGACACAGCCATTCAGTACCAAGGAAAGACACACGGGTCTACATTAATTATAAATTGGCTGACCTATTAGCTCAGGCTTTTTATTAATTAGCTCTTACATCTTAAATTAATCCATAATTCTTGTCTGTGTTAGCCATGTGGCTTAGTACCTTATATTAGTGATGCCTTCTCATCTTGTTTGCTCTGCATCTCGGTGAAGACTGCAGATGGAGCCTTTCCTCTTCTCAGAGTTCTTCTGTTCAGGTTGCCCCCACCTATACTGCCTGCCTAGCTACTGGCCAATCAATGTTTTATTAGACAAATACAAGTGACAAATCTTTACAGTGTATAAAACCATTTTTCCACAGTAGACTCAGACTTCAGTGTTACAATTCTGAGCTCTTAAAAACTATTGCAAAATAGAAAAAAAAACTTTTATTCCTTTCAAATCCAAAGTAATCCTGAGTGTGTAGAAAGTATGTACTCAAGGCATTAAATTTTATAATAATTATGTCAGAAGGCATCATGAATATTTTAAAAAGGAAAATTAATGACACTATCTGAACCTTGCCTTTTGTACATATGCATGTTTCTTGCCATTCATGGATCCATGTTTAAGAGAAGAAGGAAAGTTATAAGAGCCAGAGGTGATAGAAAATTCCAAGAAATCTGTTTTCCATATGCAGATGCATATATGAACTCACAGGAACTTTGACAGCATACACAATACTCTGCCCAAACTCTATCTGGACAAAATCCCAGATGGAGGCATGCAAGTAGATGTACAGTCCCAGTACAACTCCAGAGCTAATCACAGTTACAGCTACTTGAAGAAGGAAGCTAGTTTTGTTCAATGGGATGACAACGGGTACATCACAGAATAGGCTCTGTGCTCAGAAGTAAATGGCCAACAAAAATCAGACTCTGTGTTTTGGGGTTTCTTTCATTTTGTTTTGTGTTAGGTTTTCATTCATTTAAAAGAACAAAAGAAAATGATGTTGGGTCAGTTGGGACATAGGGAGTGATCTGGGGAGTTCTGAAGAAGAGGGAGAAATATGATCAAAATATATTGTGTTAAATTCTCAAAAAATATTAAAAAAGACTTTCTTGAATAACAAAGGCAAAAATAGCATTACTTTAGCTAGAAATAACTACAACTTTTAGTTTAAATATTAAAATATAGATGAGGTCATATGTACAGAATAAGAATAAAAATAGAAGCTTTATAAATATTTCCCCTTTGCTATACATTCTGCCTGTTTCCTAGTGATCTAAAACAACCTTAACACAGCACTTAATGGAGACACAAGACAACATCCATTGTTTCAACATACCACTAAGGCTGTAAGAAAGACCGGCTTTTATGAGATATCACATTATTTTAGTATGGCATTTGATATTGAATTAAGACTATGTTCAGTTTCTTATAATAATTTTCCATTCTAACATTGGATGTATTTGAGCAGAGTTGGCATGGAACACCAAAATCTTCTATCACCACACCTGCAGACATAGACCCATTACACATTCAAGGTATCTGGCAGAACAAAATAAAAACCTCTACACTCTAGCAGTTTATGTTCTACTTCCACACACACATTCCTGAGACCTTGTCATAGTTCAAATAATTAAAAATACAACTAGTACTAACTAGTAAGAAAATGCCACCATTTGAGAAATCCTCTAGAGTTTCTACTTATTTATATTATATTGTATTACATTATTTATTTATTTATTTTGAGACAGAATTTCTCTGTAGCTTTGGAGCGTGCCCTGGAACTAGCTCTTGTAGACCAGGCTGGCCTTGAATTCACAGAGATCAGCCTCCTTCTGCCTCCCAAGTGCTGGGATTAAAGGTGTATGCCGCCATGACCTGTCTTAGAGTTTTTATTACTACTTCTATATATAATTAAATTTTATTCTTGTTTGTTTCTTTTTTCCTGGATTTCTGGGTCTTAGCTTTTCCTTTCCTGGATATTCAAGTACTTGAAGAAAGCTTTTCATAAGCATTTAGAGCACTCCTGTAGACAGCATTGTTGTTATTTCATACAGTGAAGTTACTCCTGTCCATGTTCTGTTATCTAAATTCTGGATTTTAGTGTTTATTAGACTCTGTTTATTCACTGATGACAAGACTGCAGGTCTAAATTATGATCTGGATCCATTTTAAGTTTCCACCTTTGGCCATTGGTTTGGGCAAGTTGTGATTATGTTTCTGACTGAGCCCTCTGAGCTCCTGACTGTCTGCTATTCTTAAGACATGGTTGGGCCTAAACTGCAGTAATTATGTTCTCTCTGTATTGCTTACCTTGGGCACACCATCTTCCTTTCATGTCTGAGTACTTAAGTCTTGAATCTTGTCTGATGTTCTGCACCATGCCCTTTGCTCTCAGTTTCTCCCAGAAATTTTAGCTTTCAGGTTTGATTCCCCCTTTACTATCTTCCCTTCTTGACTTGACAGGATCTGAAAATATTGTTTACTATTTGTATATTTTAAGCAGAGTTCTATAGGGGAGCAAAACCAAGAAGATGAATAGATATTGATTACATAGATACACACACACATACACACACACACACACACACACACACACATATATATATGATTTTATTAATTAAACTTACAATAATAACAGTAGCCAAATCACAACTGAGAAGCTAAGAACTTGGGAGACAGTGGGTTTTCTCATCAATAATGTGTATACTATTTACCTTACATTGTTAGCATACACTTTGTCATATACAGTACATGCATCTTTACTGATTGACCACTCACTTTCCCTAACCTATTTCATAGCATTAGTAGGGTACATTTGAGAAAGCTACACAATGCTTTGAGTGTTTCAGAGTTCTCATTGTGAGGAGAAATCATAGAATAAGAGCTTTCCTAAAATAATTTGTTTATTATTAGTCCATGGTTTATAGGTAACATTCTTTCCTTGTCTCCATCTCCCAAGTCTCCCCGTTGACACTGTGGACAACTATGTCTGATTTTATCTGTAGTTAGCACCACTTCCTGCCTTGTTATTTTTGCTATCAACAGTATGCCCTATGATCACATTTCTTCCTGTATCTTGTTTAACTTGAAACATTTCTGTATTTTCTATCTAGTTCCTAAATCATGGGATGAAGCATTCCATCTTGATATTGTAGTAGTGACTAGATAATAACTAATTATTGATGGGTGTTAAGTGGAATAAACTATAAATGAAAGTTGATAGGAATATATGCAGAAGCATGGATTATACACAGGAATTTTAATTTCCCATTGGTCTAACAATATTTAATTACGTCCCTTGAAGGAAAAATTTTTGTAGACCTTACCACTCAAAGTTATTCATTTTAATCAGAAGTTGTTCTAGACACAATGACAAATAGCACAACATTCAAACTTGTGTATTACACTTGATAATTTTAATTTTTATCTGAACTATTTGAATTTAAAACTCAGAAAGGGGGTTTTAATTTATGACAAAAACCAGAAATCAATACTGGCTTACATAGGTATCTTTTTCAACTTGCAACATCTCTCTGTTTGCTGTGGGATTTTCACACAGGAGTTCTACACTTAAATCTCATGATAAAAAGATTCTGAAAAAAAAAAACTGTGTGTAGAGTAAAACTCAAGGCAATAGCAGCATAGTATTTTTAATGAATGTATTTATTTTAAATGCAAATTTAAAGTGAAAAAATATTGTGTGGTACTTTTAAAGAGCAACATTAGTTCTGGACACATTAACTAAGGACATAAATGTAATTTTTCAATGGTTTTGCTATCTGAGCACATGTTACTAAATTATTTATTTATTTATTTATTTATTTATTTATTTTTCCAGTCAATTATTTACACTTCCTTCTTGTTCCCAATCTCCTCTCGCTCCCCCACACTCCCTCCTGTCTCTCCCACCCTGCTTGGGAGAGGGCAGGGAGCCTTGCTCTGTGGGAAGTAAAAGGCCCTCCCACCTACATCCAGTTCTAGGGAGCTGTGCAACCATATAGACTAGGGTCCCAAAAAGCCAGAACATGCCGTAAAAACACGTCCCAGTGCCTTTATTAATGGCTTCTCAGTCAGCCCCCATTGTCAGCCACATTCAGAGAGTCGGTATGATCATATGCTTATTCAGACCAGGTCCAGCTGTATTTGGTGAGCTCCCATTAAAACAGGCACAGTGTCTCAGTGGATGGACCAACCCCTTGTGGTCCTGACTTCTTTGCTCGTCTTCTCTTTCCTCTGCCTTTCAACTAGACCTTGGGAGGTCAGTCCGTTCTAATGATGAGGGTCTCTGTCTCTATTTCCATCTGTCACTGGACAAAGATTCTATGGTGATAGCGGGGCAAGGACGGTTCAGGTACCCTCTCCTCTCCTGTCCAAGGACCTAGCTAGGGACATCCCCGTAGAAACCTGGGATCCCCTCTAGATTCAAGTCTCTTGCCAAGCCTAAAATGGATCCCTTAATGTAGGTATCTTCTGCCCTTCCTCCATCTCCACCCTCCCACTCCCCCAAGCTGTTGTCAGTCCATCTATTCTCCCTTCCCTCTCCCTGTCTTCCCTTTCCCCAACCTCACTCCTACCCCTTCCCCCACCCCCATGCTCACAACTTTTGCCCTGCAATATTGTTTGCTTCCAATTTCCAGTAGGATCTATAAATGTTTTTCTTTGAGTTTACATTGTTATTTTGCTTCTCTGGGCTTGTGAACTATAGGCTTAATGTCCTTGGTTTATGGCTAGAGTCCACAAATGATTGAGCACATGCCATATTCATCTTTTTGGGTCTGGGTTACCTCACTCAGGATAGTGTTTTCTATTTCCATCCATTTGCTTGCAAAATTCAAGATGTAATTGTTTTTTACCTATGAGCAGTACTCTAATGCATATATATTCCACACTTTTCTTTATCCATTCTTTTATTGAGATGCATCTAGGTTGTTTCCAGGTTCTGGCTATTACAAATAATGCTGCTATAGTATGATTAGGCATCTCTTGGGTATATTCCCAAGAGTGATATTGCTGGATCCTGAGGTAGGTTGATCCTGAATTTTCTGAGAAACCGCCACACTGATTTCCAAAGCGGTTTCACAAGTTTGCATTCCCACCAGCAATGGATGAGTGTTCCCTTTACTCCACCCTCTCCAGCAAAGGCTGTCATTGGTGTTTTCAATTTTAGCCATTCTGACAGGTGTAAGATGGTATCTCAAAGTTGTTTTGATGTGCATTTCCCTGATTGCTAATGAAGTTGAACATGACCTTAAGTGTCTCTTGGCCATTTGCACTTCTTCTGTTGAGAATTCTGTTCAGTTCAGTGCCCCATTTTTTAATTGGGTTCGTTAGAATTTTAAAGTCTAGTTTCTTGAGTTCTTTATATATTTGGAAATCAGACCTTTGTCTGATGTGGGGTTGGTGAAGATCTTCTCCCATTCAGTAGGATGCCTTTTTGTCTTAATGACAATGTTGTTTGCTTTACAGAAGCTGCTCAGGTTTAGGAGGTCCCATTTACTCAATGTTTCCCTTATTGTCTGTGCTACTGGGGTTATATGTAGGAAGTGATCTTTGTTTTGTGAAGACCTTCTCCCATTGAGTAGGATGCCATTTTGTCTTAATGACAGTGTTGTTTGCTTTACAGAAGTTTCTCAGTTTTAAGAGGTCCAATTTATTCAATGTTTCCCTTATTGTCTGTGCTTCTGAGGTTATATGTAGGAAGTGGTCTCCTGTGCCCATGTGTTCCAGTATACTTCCCACTTTCTCTTCTATCAGGTTCAGTGTAGTTGGATTTATATTGAAGTCTTTAATCCAATTATACTTGAGTTTTGCATGGTGATAGATATAGATCTATTTTCATTCATCTTCAGGATGACAACCAGTTGTGCCAGCACCATTTGTTGAAGATGCTTTCTTTCTTCCATTGTATACTTTTAGCTCCTTTGTCGAAAATCAGATGTTCATAGGTTTGTGGGTTAATATCCAGGTCTTCTATTCTATTCCATTGGTCGACTTCTCTGTTTTTATGCCAATACCAAGCTGTTTTCATTACTGGAGCTGTGTAATAGAGTTTGAAGTCAGGGATGGTAATGCCTACAGAAGTTCCTTTATTGTATAGGATTGTTTTGGCTATCCTGCGTTTTTTGTTTTTCTATATAAAGTTGATTATTGTCCTCTCAAGATCTGTGAAGAATTTTGGTGGGATTTTGATGGGGATTGCATTGAATCTATAAATTGCCTTTGGAAGAATTGCCATTTTTACTATGTTGATCCTACCCATCCAAGAGCATGGAAGATCCTTCTATTTTCTGGTGTCCTCTTCAATTTCTTTTTCAATGCCTTAAAGTTTTTGTCAAATAGATCTTTCACTTCCTTGGTTAAAGTAATCCCAAGATAATTTATGCTATTTGTGGTTATCATAAAAGTGAAGTTTCTCTGAATCCCCCCTCTGCTTCTATATCCTTTGTGTATAGGGGGGCTACTGATTTTTTTGAGTTGATCTTGTAACCTGCCACATCACTGAAGGTATTCATGAGCTGTAGGAGTTCTTTGTCAATGTTTTTGTGGTCACTAATGTACACTATCATATCATCTGCAAATAACAAATGTTTGACTTCTTCCTTTCTGATTTGAATCCCTTTGATCTCCTTATGTTGTCTTATTGTTATTACTAGAACTTCAAGAACTATGTTGAAAAGATATGGTGAGAGTGGACAGCCTTTCCTGATTTTATCAGAATGGCGTTGAGTTTCTTTCCATTTAATTTGATATTAGCTGTTGGTTTGCTATATATTGCTTTTATTATATTTACATATGATCCTTGTATCCCTAACCTCTCCAAAACCTTTATCATAAAGGGGTGTTGTGTTTTGTCAAAAGCTTTTTCTGCATGTAATGAAATGATCATATGTTTTTTCTTTCAGTTTATTTATATGATAGATTACATTGACAGATTTTCATCAGTTGAATCAGCCCTGCATCTCTGGGATGAAGCCTACTTGATTGTAATGAATAATTTATTTTGATATGTTATTGGATTTTGTTTGCCAGAATTTTATTGAGAATTTTTGCATCGATGTTCATGAGTGAGATTGGTCTGTAATTCTCTTTCTTGGTTGGGTCTTTTTCTTGTTTTGGAATCAGGGTGACTGTAGCTTCATAAAAAGAGTTTGGCAATGACTCTTCTGTTTCTATTATGTGAAACACATTAAGGAGTATAGGTTTCAGCTCTTCTTGGAAGTTCTGATAAGATTCTGCATTAAAAACATCTGGTCCTGGGCTCGTTTTGGTTGGGAGGTTTTTTTTATGACAGCTTCACTTTCCTCACGACTTATAGGTCTATTTAAAGTGTTCACCTGGTCTTGATTTAATTTTGGTAAATGGTATTTATCTAAAAACAAGTCCGTTTCTTTTACATTTTTCAACTTTGTGGCATATAAGCTTTTTTAGTAAGACCTAATAATTCTCTGAATTTCCTCAGTGTCTGTTGTTATGTCCCCCTTTTCATTTCTGATCTAGTTAATTTGCGTGTTCTCTCTCTGCCTTTTGATTAGTTTGGATAAAGGTGCAGCGCTAAGAGGAATGTTCATAGCTCTGAGTGCCCACATTAAAAAAATGGAGAAAGCTCACATTAGAGACTTAATAGCACATCTGAAAGCTCTAGAAAAAAGAAGAAGACTCAGCCAGGATGAGTAGAAGACTGACAATAATCAAACAGGGGGCTGAAATCAACAAAATAGAAACACAGAAAACAATCCAAGGAATCAATAAAACAAAGAGCTGGTTCTTTGAGAAAGTCAACAAAATTGTTTTTAAATCATTACAACCAAAATCAGTGTCTTGAAATTGGAAGCATTTGCTTTTTGATGTCAACTACATTGATTTCTTAATCAAATAAAATTTCTGCAGGGAACTATAAACCTTCTGTGTTGTTATGTTTCTCAAATTTTGTTGCATTGTTTTGATCAGTTTGGAGATTGATCATTAGTGTTCATTATATATTCACAAAATGTTTTAATAAAGCCGATGAATTTTGTGGTCAGTGTCTAGTTAATGGAAACAGTGTGTCACAGGGTTACTCACAGAACAGTAAGCTAAATATCATTGAAAAATTTAGGAAAGTAGAGATATTCTTTCTGAACTTGAACAGGTGTGGGAGATGAAACCATGACAAGGACATATAGGGAAAACAGATCCTTGGTTAAGAACTCAGGGATTTGTCCCAACGCTGGCCTTAAAATTCTCTAAATCTTGCACTATCATCTCATGCCTCCATATCTTAATTATTAAACTTAAAATAATAGTGATTTCATTCTTCCTACATTTTTTAGATTTGCATGATACTTATTAGAGATAATTTTAAAAGGTAAAAACTTAAATAACATGTATGGTTGATTATTAATTTTAATAATTCCTACTGGCATAGACAAATGTTATCTAAACAATTTGAAAATGGTTCTTCTTAACTTAAATTTTATCCTTACCTACCAAACTTTGTGACACATATAATAACTACAATATCAACTGTGATGGTACAATTAGGTTTTCCTATGAGTCCACAAATATAAGGACCAAATACATATAAATCTAGCTCACTGTCAATTCTAAAGTATTTATGTTTGATTCCCAGGTCCCCACTGCTTCCAAATGAGCTCTAGATAAATATATGAGCCACTATTTAGCAACATCACAAGTACCTTCATACTGTTGTTTAAATGAGAGATTCTATATTAAAATCCATTATAATCTCTATGATCTGTCACTTTCTGTGGCATGCTTCACAATAATAAAGGAGAATGAAAATGTATAGAAAATTGCAAAACGATAATAAAATTTGAATATTTTCTTTTATATATCAAAAAAGTAGAAAATATTTAATATAAAATTTATGGGATATGTTATATAGATGGATAGAATATGTGATGCAATATGTACAAAATTTGTACTATAACATATATGGGACACATAATATAAGATGTAAGGAATAAATGAAGTAGATACATAAAATTAAAGGTGACTAAAAGATACACCTATCGTGTGTATCTAAATCAAAAGTTTGTATTTTTTCATTTGTTTCAATTATGCACTCTAAAAATCTTTCTAAATATCAGTTACAATATCTTCTTGGAGTCTTATCAAGTTTTTTATTGTTATTCTGGTAGTCTTAATTTATATTTCTTTTCCAACTTCTGAAAAATATATTACAGTTCTTTTAAAAATTGAATTTGTGCCTGGACAGTGGTGGCACACACCTTTAATCCCAGCACTTGGGAGGCAGAGGCAGGCAGATCTTTGTGAGTTCAAGGACAGCCTGCTCTGCAAGAGCTAGTTCCAGGACAGGCTCCAAAGCTACAAAAAAATCGTGCCTCAAAAGACAAAGCAAAAATTTAAATTTGTGTTTTAAATCTTAATATTTTTTACACATCTGTTGACTAGAAAAAGCATTCTATAGTTATAAGAAAATATAACCACTGAGCTGTGATTTAATAGTTCCATAAAAGGTGAATTGATACAGTTGGTGGTTATCTTGCTCCCAAAAACCACTTCTAAGCTGGCACAACAGCAAAAATTTCATTAATTGTGTAATTTAAATAAATCAAATAACTGTTTTTAAAATTTAACTTCAATTCAGCCATAATGCTCCAAGCACCTACACCCACTCCAGTACCAACTTGGAAGAATCATGACAGAAGGGATATCAGAGTAGAAGACAGCTGTCAGAATATTTACAGATAAAATATTTTCCTCTGTGTGTTTTCAAAAAGAAATGCACATGTTAGGATATTTTTAAAATTCTTTTCCATGCTGGAGCACATTCAATTGAAGAATTTGAAATTTTAGTGCTCTTAGCCTCTTTATACCTCCAAGATTCTAACATTCAGATCACATTAGTGAAAGGAACCACAGACTCAATTGGGTGAGTCACATAATACCACCAAAAAATTGTATGTTATCTGTAAAATGTCCAGCCCCCCCCTTAAATTGTCAGTCAGTAATATTATTTTTTTCCATTTGAATTGTGTTCAGTATAACAACACAGCCATTGTGGTTTTGTAACCTTTATATAATTTGAGCAACATTTTAACTTCAAAACATATAAAATTTCTGTTATTAAAGACATTCTTGGAGTCACATATCACATTTGACTATCTCATATTTTTATAGCAAATGAAATGGTTCATTATGCCTTTTAAAAATTATCTCCACATTTGATAAACTATTACTTACCGAATCATATGCATTAGTGGACGACACAAAAATGTTTTCCCTTGGCCAGGTTAGTTTAAAACATTGTGGGTTGGAATAAACTGAGATTCAATGAGATGATTCTTATCTATATTTCCCATCTGGCCTGCTCTTGCAAGCGTTTAATCTCCTGTTTGCTGCCAATGTTTCCCAGAAAGCCTTATAATTGCTTGAAATTTGTATGAACAGTTCCAGTCTGCTGCATGATTAGGGATGCACTATAAAATTTTCATTGCTTGATTTAGTTGAAATTATAAGATGGATAGGGAATAATAACAAAATACTTGAAGACTGTAAAATGACTGCTAGAAATTTGTGAATAGTAATAGATTTAAATTTCAATGTGTAATTAGAAGACCCAAAAGAATAAAATTTCAGACATAAACATAATAGAAATGCTTAATGGAAAACTATGGGGGTGGGGGAAGAAACATTGACATTAAAATTATACAGAGTTCAAGTGGAAAACACAGAATACTCCTTTCCTGCTGTTTTTCATAGAACAAACTTTAGCATAAATCCTTAGTGTGAGGTTGCTTTTCTCTGGTTCTCTACAGATAAGGAAACATAAACACATGAAAAAAGTGGTAAATGACAGTATCAGTGGCCTGCAAAGATTTGCCTGATTAATTCAATTGACATCTGTTTCTGAAGCAAGCTGATTGTGTAAAGGGCAAAATTCCCTGCTGTGGGCTACAATTTCCCACATTTCCATAGTTCTCCAGGCTTCCAAGCTGCTCTTTCATTGACCATGATATTTCAGCTTATTCAATAATATAATACAATTGGCAGTGCCAATTAGTGTCAGTGAGAGTTTGTGTTGCCAACAACTAATTGAAAATTATATGGTCCCATATTTCCACTTGAAGTGTTTCAGTTCCATGGGTAAATGAAATTAAAAGAATAGAACTTCTGGGGTATTGGCACAATCTGAACTTGTGTACTAGGGCCAGGTGAAATGTGAATAAGAACAATGGAGAGAAATTAAGAGTTTTTTTGTATCCCATTTTCTATGAAAGGTCTGGTGTGACAAGTTCAATAGTCAGAGTCAGCAAAAGAGTTAGCTATTCAGAAGCACATTGGGTTACAAAAGCCAATGCCATTATAATTCATAACCTTATCTTTTAATTTCTGTTATCTATAATCTATCTATTTATCTATCTCTCCATTGGTGTATATATATATATATATATATATATATATATATATATATATATATATATTCTATCTATCTATCAATCAGATATATCTACCTGTCGTCTATCTAATACCATGATTCGTTTATTTATCATTTATTTATCTATGTGCCTACCTACCTATGTGCCATCTATCAACCTATTTATCTAATATCTCTTTTCTTACCTTACATATAGGGTGGTATTCAACCTTTTTTTGGACTGGAGGTATGTGAGTAGGCCCATAATAATAAGAGAATAGAGTTTTCCCAGATTGAGACAGTTTTGAAATCTTTATGGAAGTAGGAGGGTTGAGTAGTTAGATTTGGGTGCAATGAACCCAAGAACCCAAAATTTTAAATTCCCAGAGTTGAAAACCCAATGTGTTCATATTTCCATATAAAGAAAGTGCACTATTTTCCTATGATTTTGTCAACCCCCATCAACAATATTGTTTCAGTTTTCCTGAAGGAATGGGAATATCAATAAATAAGATATACACCACTGAGTATTTTCATACTTTCAGGCCATTGGAATTTAAATTGTGTATGTCAAGAAAATTCAATTCTAATTTTATTATCTACAATTAAAATAACATGATTTTATCCCATTATTAAATATACATTTAAAATATTTCTGGTCCAGACTCTGATATTTGGTACATTATTTAAATTTAGTTACTCATTACAAATTCATGAGTCTCAGTAATTTACTTGGAAGAGGGCTTAATGGCCTGGTCTCATCATACAGACTATTTTCTAACATTCTGAGAAATGAATAAGTTCATGACTTTCATTTTCAAACATTTTGTATTCCTAGATTAATTGGATAAAGATACAGATATCAGCTTTGTTTTTATTTTATATTTGACTTCATGCTTTGATATCAATACAGGAATACATTAAAGTGATTATGAACCCCTTTAAGGCCAAATAAGAACAATCATAGTTACTTTTTTTTTAAAGGACACATTTTATTATTTTATTAAAAAGAATTCCGCCTCCTCCCAGCCTCCCATTTCCCTCCCCCTCACCCCACTCCTCTCACCCTCCCCTCACTGCTTTCCCCCTCCCTCTCCAGTCCAAAGAGCAGTCAGGGTTCCCTGCCCTGTGGAAAGTCCAAGGTCCTCCCCGCTCCATCCAGGTCTAGGAAGGCGAACATCCAAACAGGCTAGGCTCTCACAAAGCCAGTATTGCAGTAGGACCAAAACCCAGTGCCATTGTCCTTGGGTTCTCATCAGCCCTCATTGTCTGCCATGTTCAGAGAGTCCGGTTTTATCCCATACTTTTTCAGTCCTAGTTCAGCTGGCCTTGGTGAGCTCCCAATAGATCAGTCCCACTATCTCAGTGGGTGGGTGCACCCCTTGCAGTCCTGACTTCATTGCTAATGTTCTCCCTCCTTCTGCTCCTCATTTGGACCTTGGGAGCTCAGTCCAGTGCTCCAATGTGGGTCTCTGTCTCTATCTCCATCCATCGTCAGATGAAGTTTCTATGGTGATATGCAAGATATTCATCAGTATGGCTCTAGGATAGGGTAATTTCAGGTTTCCTCTCCTCAGCTGCTCAAGGAACTAACTGGGAACATCTCATGGACACCTGGGAGCCCAACTATGGTCAAGTCTCTTGCCAACCCTAAGATGGCCCCTTAATTAAGATATATACTTCCCTGCTCCCATATCCACCCTCCCTTTATCCCAACCATCCCATTCCCCCAAGTCCCCCCATCCTCCACTTCTCACTTTTCTCTCCCCATCTCCCCTTACCCCCATCCCATCCCACCCCCAAGTTCCCATTTTTTTTTCTTGGCAATCTTGTCTATTTCCAATATCCAGGATGATAACTATGTGTTTTTCTTTGGGTTCACCTTCTCATTTAGCTTCTCTAGGATCACAAATTATAGGCTCAATATCCTTTATTTCTGGCTAGAAAACAATTATGAGTGAGTATATCCCATGTCCATCTTTTTGGGTATGGGTTACCTCACTCAGGATAGTGTTTTCTATTTCCATTCATTTGCTTGCAAAATTCAAGATGTCGTTTTTTTACCACTGAGTAGTACTCTAATACTTATATATTCCATACTTTCTTCATCCATTCTTCCATTGAGGTGCATCTAGGTTGTTTCCAGGTTCTGGCTATTACAAATAATGGTGCTAAGAACATAGTTGAACAAATGCTTTTGTAGTATAATAGGACATCTCTTGGGTATATTCCCAAGAGTGGTATTGCTGGGTCCTAGGGTAGATTGATCCCGAATTTCCTGAGAAACCGCCACACTGATTTCCAAAGTGGTTGCACAAGTTTGCATTCCCACCAGCAATGGATGAGTGTACCCCTTACTCCACATCCTCTCCAGCAAAGGCTACCATTGGTGTTTTTGATTTTAGCCATTCTGACAGGTGTAAGATGGTATCTCAAAGTTGTTTTGATTTGCATTTCCCTGATCGCTAAGGAGGTTGAGCATGACCTTAAGTGTCTTTTGGCCATTGGCACTTCTGGTGAGAATTCTCCGTTCAGTTCAGTGCCCCATTTTATAATTGGGTTAGTTAGTATTTTAAAGTCTAGTTTTTTGAGTTCTTTATATATTTTGGAGATCAGACCTTTGTCTGTTGCAGGGTTGGTGAAGATCTTCTCCCAGTAAGTGGGTTGCCTTTTTGTCTTAGTGACAGTGTTACACAAGCTTCTCAGTTTCAGGAGGTCCCATTTATTCAATGTTGCCCTTAATGTCTGTGCTGTTGGGGTTATACGTAGGAAGCGGTCTCCTGTGCCTATGCGTTGTAAAGTACTTCCCACTTTCTCTTCTATCAGGTTCAGTGTGTTCAGATTGATACTGAGGTCTTTAATCCATTTGGACTTGAGTTTTGTGCATGGTGATAGATATACCTATATTCATTCTTCTACAGGTTGACATCCATTTGTGCCAGCACCATTTGTTGAAGATTCTTTCTTTCTTCCATTGTATACTTTTAGCACCTTTTTCAAGAATCATGTGTTCATAGGATTGAGGGTTAAAATCCGGGTCTTCTATTCTATTCCATTGGTCGACTTCTCTGTTTTTATGCCAATACCAAGTTGTTTTCAATACTGTAGCTCTGTAATAGCAATTGAAGTCAGGGGTGGTAATGTCTACAGAAGTTCCTTTATTGTATAGGATTGTTTTGGCTATCCTGGGTTTTTTGTTTTTCTATATAGAGTTGATTATTGTCCTCTCAAGATCTGTGAAGAATTTTGGTGGGACCTTGATGGGGATTGCATTGAATCTATAAATTGCCTTTGGTAGAATTGCCATTTTTACTATGTTTGTCCTCCCAATCCAAGAGCAAGGGAGATCCTTCCATTTTCTGGTATGCTCTTCAATTTCTTTCTTCAAAAACTTAAAGTTCTTGTCAAATAGATCTTTCACTTCCTTGGTTAGAGTTACCCCAAGATATTTTATGCTGCTTGTGGCTATCATGAAAGGTGAAGCTTCTCTGATTTTCCTCTCTGCTTCCTTATCCTTTGTTTATAGGAGGGAAACTGATTTTTTGGAGTTGATGTTGTATCATGCCACGTTACTAAAGGTGTTTATCAACTGTAGGAGTTCTTTGGTGGAGTTTTTGGGGTCGCTTATGTACACTAGCATATCATCTGCAAATAACGAAAGTTTAACTTCTTCCTTTCCAATTCGAATCCCCTTGATCTCCTTAAGATGTCTTAATGCGATAGCTAGAACTTCAAGTACTATATAGAAGAGGTATGGAGAGAGTGTACAGCCTTGTCATGTTCCTGATTTTAGTGGGATGGATTTGAGTTTCTCTTCGTTTAATTTGATGTAAGCTGTTGGCTTGCTGTAAATAGCTTTTATTATATTTAGGTATGCCCCTTGTATCCCTAATCTCTCCAAGACCTTTTTCATAAAGGAATGTTGAATTTTGTCAAATGCTTTTTCAGAATCCAGTGAAATGATCATATTTTTTCTTTCAGTTTATTTATAATAAATGATAGATTACATTGATAAATTTGTGTATGTTGAACCAGCCCTGCATCTCTGGTATGAAGCCTACTTGATCATAATGGATTATTTTTCTAATGTGTTCTTTTTTTATTTATTTATTTTTATGCATAAAATATTCTATCTGTGTGCATGTCTGCAGGCCAGAAGAGGGCACCAGACCTCATTACAAATGGTTGTGAGCCACCATGTGGTTGCTGGGAATTGAACTCAGGACCTTTGGAAGAGCAGACAATGCTCCTAAACTCTGAGCCATCTCTCCAGCCCCTCTAATGTGTTTTTAGATTTGGTTTGCAGTATTTTATTGAGGATTTTTGTGTCTATGTTCATGAGTGAGATTGTCCTGCAATTCTATTTCTTGGTTGAGTCTTTATGTGGCTTTGGTATCAGGGTAAATGTAGCTTCTTAAAAGGAATTTGGCAATGACTCTTCTGTTTCTATGTTGTGAAATACATTAAGGAGTATAGGTATTAGGTCTTCTTAGAAGTTCTGGTAGAATTCTTCATTGAAACCATCTGGTCCTGGGCTTTTTTTGGTAGGGAGATTATTTTTTTTATTTTCAAGGCAAGGTTTATCAGTAGCTTTTTGGTTCCTGTCCTGGAACTAGCTCTTGTAGACTAGGCTGGCCTCGAACTCACAGAGATCTGCCTGCCTCTGACTCCTGAGTGCTGGAATTAAAGGCATGTGCCACCACTGCCTGGCTTGGTGGGAGATTTTTGATAACAGCTTCTAATTCTTCGTGACTAACAGGTCTATTTGGATCGTTCACCTGGTCCTGGTTTAACTTTCGTATATGGTATTTATCTAAAAAAGTGTCCATTTCTTTTACATTTTCCAATTTTGGGGCATACAGGCTTTTGTAGTAAGATCTAATGATTCTCTGAATTTCCTCTGTGTCTATGGTTATGTCTCCCTTTTCATTTCTGATCTTATTAATTTTGTATCCCCTCTCTGCTATTTGATTATTTTGGATAGGGGTTTATCAATCTTGTTGATTTTCTCCAAGAACCAGGTTTTTGTTTCATTGATTCGTTGGATTGATTTCTATATTTCTATTTTGTTGATTTCAGCCCTCAGTTTGATTATTTCCAGACTTCTACTCCTCCTAAGTGAGTCTGCTTCTTTTTTTTTTCTACAGCTTTCAGGTGGGCTGTTAAGTCTCCAGTGTGTGCTTTCTCTGTTTTCTTTAAGTGGGCACTGAGTGCTATGAACTTTCCTCTTAGCACTGCATTCATAGTGTCACATAGGTTTGAGTATGTTGTGTCTTTATTTTCATTGAATTCAAGGAAGACTTTAATTTCTTTCTTTATTTCTTCCTTGATCCTGGTGTGGTTCAGTAGTTGACTGTTCAGTTTCCATGAGTTTGTAGGCTTTCTGGGGGTAGCAATGTTTTTGAATTATAACTTTAATCCATGGTGATCTGATCAGTGTTGTAATGGGAGTGGCGGAGCTGCATCCCCGGCACCCCAGCCGCCAGCTAGCTTATGCCCCGAAATAACAACACACAAACTGTATTCTTTTAAACACTGCTTGGCCCATTAGCTCCAGCCCTTACTGGCTAATTCTTATATCCCGATCAACCCATGTCTAATAAACTGTGTAGCACCAGTCTTACCGGGAAAGATTCAGCATGTTTGACCTGGCGGATTGCTTCATTGCATACGTCTGCCCAGGAGAGGGGAGCATGGCCTCTCTGAGCTCACTTCCTCTTCCTCCCAGCATTCTGTTCTGTTTAATTCTCCCACCTATGTTTTAACCTATGAGGACCAGCCAAGCAGTTTCTTTATTTTTTAACCAATGACCTTTCTCCACCAGATAAGACACAGGTGGTTACTAATATTTTTTTTGTAACTGTGGAAGTTTGCTTTGTTACTGAGTATGTGATCAATTTTCAAAAAGGTTCCATGAACTGCAGAGAAGAAGGTATATTCTTTCCTATTTGGGTGAAAAGTTCTATAGATGTCTGTTAAGTCCATTTGATACATTTCCTCCATTAATTCTCTTATTTCCCTGTTAGGTTTCTGTCTGATTGACCTGTCTATTGGTGAGAGAGGAGTGTTGAAATATCCTACTATTAGTGTGTGTGCTTTGATGTCTGCCTTGAGTTCTAGTAATGTTTCTTTTACATAAGTGGGTGCTTTTATATTAGGGGCATAGATATTCAGGATTGAGATTTCATCCTGATGAATTATTCCTTTTATGAGTATAAAATGTCCCTTTCCATCTCTTCTGATGGATTTTACTTTGAAGTCAACTTTGTTAGAAATTAGTATGCCCACACCTGCTTGTTTCTTAGGTCCATTTGCTTGATAAGCCTTTTCCCAGCCCTTTACTCTGAGTAGATGTCTGTCTTAGTGGTTGAGGTGTGTTTCTTGTAAACAGAAGAATGTTGGATCCTGTTTTTGTAACCAATCTCTTAGCTTGTGCCTATTTATAGGTGAGTTTCATCCATTGATATTAAGTGATATTAATGACAGGTGGTTGTTAACTCCGGTCTTTTTTTTTTTTTTTGGTAGTAGAGTTTGTGTGCTTCCTTTCTTCGAGTTGTGCTGGTGAAGGGTCACTAGATGTCTGAGTTATTGTGGTCATTGTTGGACTCCTTGAGTTTTGATTTTCCTTCTATTACTTTCTGTAAGGCTGGATTTGTGGCTATGTATTGTTTAAATTTGTTTTTATCCTGAAATATTTGTTTTCTCCATTTATAGTGAACAAAAGCTTGGTTGGGTATAGTAGTCTGGGCTTGCAACCATGATCTCTTAGTTTCTGCAGTACATCTATCCAGGACCTTCTGGCTTTCATGGTTTCCATAGAGAAGTCAGGTGTAAGTCTGATAGGTTTACCTTTATAAGTAACTTGACCTTTTCCTTTGCAGCTCTTAATATTCTTTCTTTATTCTGTATGTTTTGTGTTTTGATTATTATATGGCGAGGGGATTTATTTTTTGATCCAGTGTATTTGGTGTTCTGTATGCTTCTTGAACTTCCATAGAAATATCATTCTTTAGGTTGGGAAAGTTTTCTTCTATAATTTTATTAAATGTATTTTCTGGGCTGTTGAGCTGTACTTCTACTTCTTTACCCCTATTATTCTTAGGTTTGGTCTTTTTATTGTGTCCCAGATTTCTTGAATATTTTGTAATAAGAGTTTGTTGGATTTGCTGTTTTCTTTGATCAGTGTGTTTATTTTCTCTATGGTATTTTCAGAATCTGAAATTCTTTCTTCTATCTCTTGTATTCTGTTGGTTATGCTTGTTTCTGTAGTCTCTATTTGTTTACCTAAATTTTCCATATCCAGCTGGCCCTCGCTTTGTGTTTTCTTCCTTGCCTCCATTTCAGTTTTCAATCTTGAACTGTTTCCATTATTTGTTTGATTGTTTTCCTTGGTTTCCTAGGATATCATTCATGGATTTACTCAATTCTTCAAGTTTTTTGTTATTCTTCTCATCTATTTCTTTAAGGGAGTTTTCCCCCTCCTGTTTAAGGGCCTCTTTCACTTTCATAAAGTCAATTTTTTCCACTTCTTCTGTGTTAGGGTGTTCCAGACCTTCAGTTTTAAGATCATTGGGTTCTGGTGGTTTCATGTTGTTTTTCAGATTGTTGGGTGAATTCGTGCATTGACACCTGTCCATCTCTTCCTCCTAATGCTCCCTTATGGATCTTATTTTACAGGATCAGATCTCCATGCCCATTGATGCATCTTCTGGTACCAAGATCATGTCTCCTTGCTGGCCAGGTTGCTCACCAACTGTTGTAATTGGAGTGGCGGGGCTGCATCCCCAGAACCCTGGCCGCCTGGCTAGCTTATGCCCCGAAATAACAACATACAAACTGTATTCATTTAAGCACTGCTTGGTCCACTAGCTCTAGCTTCTTATGGGCTAATTCTCATATTTTGCCTAACCCATTTCTAATAATCTGCATAACACCACTAGGTGCATTTACCGGGAAAGATTCAGCATGTCTGACTTGGCGGTTTGCTCCATCGCCTCTGCCTCAGAGAGCAGAGCTATCCCGTCTGCTAGGGAGAGGGGAGCATGGCATCTCGGAGCTCACTTCCTCTTCCTCCCAACATTCTGTTCTGTTTACTCCACCCACCTGTGTTCTAACCAATAAAATGGGCCAAGGCAGTTTCTTTATTATAATTAACCAATGACCTTCCTCCATCAACCAACAAAATGCCTACCTTGCTTGCTGCAGGCAGGCTATTGAGATAAAGGGAGTCCCGCCTGCCCGGTTGCCCTTACGACTCGGTCCCAGCGCCCAAACAGGCTGAGCTGGGTGATGTTATGGGCCTGAAGACCAATCATAGTTACTTTTAAGGGTTTTACAATTATTAAATAAAATTTCATATGGAAAACAGTCTTCTTGCATACATATGCATATTTGTATAGTGTGTAATGAGAGTGATATTAATTATTTTGATAATTATTATTTGGATTATACATATATCAATGTAAATATTTATGGAAATAATGTATTTCTGAGTGGCTCAGGAAATAGATTTATTATTTTGAACATTTATTGAAAATGTTTATTTATTTTTGGAAAGAAGCTTATAACTAGCTGGGAGTTATTCAGTAAACCTACTGTGATTACAAATATATGTGTATAAACTGGCTCGTATCAGCAAAGAAGGTATAATACAGGCATCTGGAGAACAAAATAATTCAATTATTTTATCAAGCTTGAGTAGTACAAACTAAAAAGGCAAGACTTCTTTAGCAATGATGAGAATATTGTTAGAGGCAGCATCACACTCTTGAATTGGATTGGAGCTCTTGTTCTTAGAGGTAATGACTATGCCCAGTTCTATACACCTAGTATATTTTTAAAGCTATGTTTGAGGAAATTTTAGAAATAAAAAGGGGAGCTTGCATTACTGTTTAAATTGACATAATAGGAAAATGCCTTCCTATTACATATTTTTTATACCCAGGGTCTACAGCTTCTCTCAGACTTAATCAGAGAAACCTTTCTTTCCAGTAAGTGGTAGTTAATAGAGGCCCATGTCTTCTAAATATTATGAATATAGGTTGTGGGTAGTTGAGAGTTAATCCCCCCAAAACTGTTTATGCCACTATGGGTACATTGAAGTAAACAGAATAGAATGATTCAAAGTCTTTATGATAGAGAGAAATGCAGCAGAATTTAATGTTCTAGGCAAAGCATAAGTATTGCAATCATAAAATCATTTCATCTATCATAATTTTCTCTGGACTGGTACACTATCAACCTTTACATAAAGCATTTGCTGATAGGTTGTATATCTGGATCCATGCATCCTATTGATAAACTTTTGAGTGCAAACAGAATCTGAGAGATGAGGAGTCATTGCTTATAGTTGAACACCCATTATGGACCCCAACAAGTTTCAATGGATAACCACAAATTCACAGACAGTCAGGGTTAAACTCAATGGGTAACAAAATAAACAGAACATTAAAAAGATATTTTCAGAGCAATGAAGAGCTCTATAGGGAAAAGGGGAGTTAAAACAAGGTAGGGGACCACACACAGGTGGGAATCAGAAACACTCCCTACCAAATAACAAACAGCAGCCACACTATCCTAAGATTCAGAGGGATCAACAGAAACCAAGGCACAGTTCTCCCACCAACAAAAACAAAACCAATTATCAACATCTAAAGCCACTTCAATTATACCAAACTGAAATGCCTAGGCATCATGCAAAAACAAAATCAATAGCATCTAAAAACAAAGTACCTCCATGAAAGCAAAGTAGTACTACTAAAGTAGGCTCTGAAAAATGCAATATAGGTACAACACAAGACAAAGTTTTCAAAATACCTATTATGAATAAGTTCAAGGATCTTAAACATGATATGAATAAGTCACTTAATTAAATCTGATGGCACAGACAGTGGAACAAATAATGAAAACAATTCATGAATTGAAAGTAGAATTTAACAAAGAGAGATACAATTACTAAAGAAAACACAAACTGAGAAAAAAACTGGAAATTAAAAATTGAGGATGTTGAACAAAAATCTCATACATTGAAGGTATTATTGAAGAAATGGATACCTCAGAAAAATACTAAATCTAGAAAATTCAGCAAAAAATATCCAGAAAATTTATAAAAGGCCAAATCTACAAATAATAGAAATAGAGAAAGAAATGAGAAAAATAGCAACATTGAAAATTTTTGAACAAATTTATATAAGAAAATTTTTCTAATTTAAACAAGAAAGTGTCTATCAAAGTACAAGAAATATACAGAACATTAAATATAACATAAAAACAATTTCATATGATAAATAATAATTAACACAATAAAAATACAGAACAAGGAAACAATATTAAAGGCTACAGAGAAAAAAGACCAACTAAAATGTAAAGGCAGAGTCATTAGAATCACACCTCATTTTTCAGTGGAAACTCTAAAACACAGAAGGGACTGAGGAATGTTCTACAATCTCTAAGAAAGCACAGATGATACACAACACTATTATTCCCAAGAATACTATCATCACAATAAAAAGCAAAATTAATCTACAAATTTAGCTATACAGTGTTGTAAGAGGAATGACGTGCTGTGTCCTGCCACCCAACTGGCTTATATCTGGGCTGGCGGGCTGCTTGTCGTCCTGGCCACCTGGCTAGCTTATGCCCGAAATAACCATACAGAAATTCTATTAATTTAAACACTGCCTGGCCCATTATTTCTAGCCTTATATTGGCTAACTCTCACATCTTAATTAACTCATTTCTATTAATGTGTATTGCCACTTGTCTCTGGCTTACCTGCATGACTCTAACCAGTGTCCATCTCAGAGAGGAAAGCCATGTCGTCTGCCACACTTCCTTCTTCCTCCCAGAATTCAGTTCTGTGTTCTCTGCCCATCTAAGGGGTTCCCTATCAAAGGCCAAGGCAGTTTTCTTTATTCAACCTATGAAAGCAACACATAGAAAGAAGATACTCCTACACCATTTCCCCCTTTTCTTTTTAAACAAAAAAAGAAAGACTTTCACTTTAACATAGTAAAATTACACATAACAAAAATTATCAAGCAAGAATTACAGTTACAATATTTAGATCTATTTTATCTTTTATCGTAACAATGGAAAACTATAACCATCTATCTATTCTTCAACTCCATCAAAGACTCCAGAAGGATATAATATTACCTAAGTAAATGAGAAGCAAGCAACTTCAAAAACCCTAGAAATGACAGAGACATCTTGCTGCCTGGACAGTCACCCAAAGTTCTTTTGTACCATCTTTGGATTTCAGGCCCATAGTATCCAGCAGATTTTTCCATGAAGCAGGAAATTTCAAAGACAGTTCAGTCACTTCTTTTTGTGTCCTTCAGAATGTCTTGCAGAGTCTTTCATGAATCAGGGACCCCGGGGGATCATCTTACCTTTAGGCAAGTTCAGCAGTCTTTTTTCTGCAGGTTCTTTGTGTCCAGTTTATGCAATAGTCCAGGCAAGAGCAATTTCTTGCTTAAATGGCTAACCAATTCCATAAGGAGCCTCTTCCTCTTGAAGTAGATTGGTGCTGCCATGAGCAGACATGTCTCATTGTCATGAAAAGATTTAAGTTATTAAAACATTTAAAATGCCATATTCTGTAGTCTTTGAAAGACATGAAGAATGCCTATCTAACTGAAATATATCTCTAAATATCTATACAATCTAACTAACATGACTGTAAGCTTGACTATAATCCATTAACAATCTATATTTCCTAATTATGCATTACATTTTTTGTTGATTCTTTTTGTTAATTTATTTATTCATTAAAGATTTCTGTCTCTTCCCCGCCACCGCCTCCCATTTCCCTCCCCCTCCCCCTCCTCCCATTTTTCTCCCCCTCCCCCAACCAAGTCCCCCTCCCTCATCAGCCCAAAGAGCGATCAGGGTTCCCTGCCCTGTGGGAAGTACAAGGACCACCCATTTTTAAATGAACTACACAATCACAATACCTTAATCAAGATCAGAAATACATATACATATAACAAAATTTATACCAATGTAAATTATTCATATCTGTATCATATCCCCCTTTAAATGTAAAAGAACATTTATAAACACTATTTGGGAATAGGCACAGTTATTTTTCTACAAACTGCTTAGTGCTGAATGGGGGCACTGTTATTCACAGTTATAATCTGTGTGCTAGGTTCATTTCAGTCACCAATTGAGTGAAGTAAGTTTTTGAAGGTATTCACAGCAACCTTTCAGGAGGGCAGGGTCCATAAAACCAAATTATTGGTCTGGAAGCAATCCACAGGTTCTCATCTTCTGTGAAAACAAAAGAAGAACCTCTTTTTCAAAGCATCATATCCTTAGACCCAGGTTCGAAAGTCATTTTATTTTTAGAACATATATGTTGGCTTAGTTTTGCATCCTATACAATGAAATATTTTACTGTACTTAGCTCCTTCACAGTCAAAAATTAAGGAAAACATAATAATACACAGAATCCAGTTTCTCTGTGAATATTCCAGTTTTAAATGATTTATTTTTCTTTATTTCTTTAAATCTATATCTGTACTCTGTCTCTTTAAAGACTTTACCCTTTTTTAAAAAGCATTAATTTTATTCTCTATATTCTTTTTCTTCTCTTTCCCAACCCTACATACACCCATTTAGAGATCTTTTATATCTGAATCCGTCCTATTGTGAATCTGTAATTCTTTACTGTCTTGAAGAGCTTTTAAAATGCTGAACACCTTGGTTGTAGCTGCTCTGGATGTTGGCTCCACCTCTCTCCAAGTCCAAAATGATGGACATACCATTTCTGTAGCTCTTTGGCTGCCAGGTAGGAGCCACATTCAGCACTTTAACTTGAGAATGAGCATGCGACACATAAACTCTTTTTTTTTTGAGTTACAATGAAATCTACCATGCAGAGCACTACACAGCCTTGAAACATCTCTCTGTATGGTAGCAGAACTCCACCATGCTCTCCTGCCTGCCTAAGCATGATCCTACAATCTGCCCAGGCGAGGAGTGCTGGTATGGTCTCAGAGTACTTCCTTCCTGATCCTGAGTGGTGATGGAGGAAGGTCATTGGTTAATTAATAAAGAAACTGCTTGGCCTCATAGGTTAGAACATAGGTGAGTGGAGTAAACAGAACAGAATGCTGGGAGGAAGAGGAATGAGGTAAGACGCCTCAGACAGGTGCCATTTCCTTTCCTCTCTGAGGCAGAAGTGATGAAGCTCCGACCCAGGATGGATGTAGGCTAGAATCTTCCTGGTAAGTGCACCTTGTGGTGCTACACACATTAATAGAAATGGGCCAAGCAGTGTTTATATGAATAGTTTGTGTGTCATTAATTTGGGGCATAAGCTAGCCAGGCAACCGGAAGCTGGATGGCAGGAATGCAGCCTGCAGCTCCTTCAACAGAATGGTGCCCAATGTGGACAACTGCTTCCACATAAAGCCTGAGTCAGCTTGGGAAGTAATTCTAGAACAAAATGACAGCATTGTGCATGGTTTCTTGGTAGCAGCATTCTCTCGGGTCTGCTCTGCTTGCTAGAGGCAAGCAAGCACTCTCATCTAAGAGAGGCTTTCTGACTCAGCTTTAGCTGTAAACCTTGTAGCTCTTTTAAGAGGTTCTGCCACAGAACACTTAAACGGTGTTGATGAAAAGCTGAACACATGCTTTTCGGTTTTCAGCCGTAGCAGGAAAACAGCTTGCGCCATTTTAGAATGCCCACTTTCTGGGTCAACCTGACAAGGCAAACTCTGACTATTTCAGTCAGGCAGCCCAAAGCACTTGAGTGTGGTTTGTGAGTGAAGTACTGAAGCTTGTTTGCCGGCAAGGACCTTGAAAGGCCACAGAGTTGTGGCAATAAAAATGGTTATGGCCGGTACCTCTGCCATGAGGCTAGAAATCTAAGGAATGGGCTGAATCCAGCCGTCAAAGCCATGGCTTTAATACTACCCACATTTTTTTGTAAATTAAAGACTTATGTGGTCAAAAAAAGAGACATATACAGTAAAAGAAAGATTCAAAAGCAAAGAACATTTCTAAATGATTTACAGTGTGTAAAAATATATGCAAGCTAAAAGTTAAAGTTCTTAAAGTAAAAAACAAAAAAAAGGAAGAGAGTTATTGGGTGTGGTAGTACACACCTTTAATCCCAATGCCTAGGAGGCAGAGACAGAGGGATCTCTGAGAGTTCAAGGACAGCCTGGTCTACAGAGTTATTCCAGGACAAAGATATACAGAGAACCTGTCTCAAATAGCAAAAAACAAAAATAAACAAAATAAAGGTTAAAATAAAGCCACATAAAGATGGAAAATACACAAGGAATATTGATATTGTATGCTATTATGGTCTCTTTGAATTGTTTGAATGCTAAGGAAAGAGAAACAGCTGCTAAAATATATTTGTTTATAAATGCTGCTGAGCTAATCCAAGATAGATATTTTGAAAATACCTTGACTTTAAAATTTGTATCTAAGGACATGATGCTTTGGAAAGGAGTTTCTTCTTTTGTTTTCACAGAGAACGAAACCCTGTGGATTACTTCTATCCCAGTATGGTATGATAGATCACACCCTTCTGAAAGGTTGCTGTGAACACCCTCAAAAAATTACTTTGCTCAACTGCTGACTGAGAGGAATGTAGCACACAGGTTATACCGTGAACTACCTAAATAACAGCGCCCCCATTCAGCACAAAACAGTTTGGAGAGAAATAACTGTGCCCATATTCCCAAATATGGTTTTTAAATGTCCTTTTACATTTAAAGGGGGATATGATATAGATATGAATAATTTACATTGGTATAAATTTTGCTTTATTGGTATAAAGTTAAGGTTGATTTTGATATATATATATATATATATATATATATATATATATATATGTATGTATTTCTGATCTTGACTAAGGTATTGTGATTGTGTAGTTCATGTAAAAATGTAATGTATATAGGTTGTTAATGGATAATCATCGATAATGCTTAAGCTTGTAGTTATGCTTGTTAGATTTTCTAGATGTACATAGATATATTTTAGATAGGCATTCTTCGTATCTTTCAAAGATTATAGAATATGGCATTTTAAATGTTTTAATAACTTGGGGCTTTTTATGACAATGAGACATGTCTGCTCCTGGCAGCACCATTCTACTTCAAGAGGAAGATGGGCATCAAAGAGGCACCTTATGGAGTTTGATAGCCATTTGGACAAGAAACTGCTCTTGCCTGGAATATTGCATAAACTAGACACAGAGAACCCTCAGAGAGGGGACTGCTGAACTTCCCTAAAGGTGAGATGGTCTTTCAGGGTTCCTGATTCATGATAGAGTCTGCAAGGCATTCTGCGGGACACAGCAGATGGTGACTGCCTTTGAAATTTCCTGCTTTGTGGAAAGTCTGCTGGTTACTATGGGCCTGAAGGCCAAAGATGGATGACCCAGCAGTACAAAAGAACTTTGGGTGACTTTCCAGGCATCGAGATGTCTCTATCATTTCTAGAGTTTGGGAGTTGCTTATTTCTTGTTTGCTTAGGAAATATTGTTTCTTTCTGGAGTCTTTAATGGAATTGAAGAATAGTTAGATATAGTTTTCCTTAGTTATGATAAAGATAAAATAGATGTAAATATTGTAATTTTTACTTGATACCTTTTTTTATATGTAATTTTGCTATGTTAAAGATAAAAACTTCCCTTTTTTTTAAACAGAAAAGGGGGAAATGATGGAGGAAGGCCATTGGTTAATCAATAAAGAAACTGCTTGGCCTCATAGGTTAGAACATAGGTGAGTGGAATAAGCAAAACAGAATGCTGAGAGGAAGAGGAAGTGAGGTAAGATGCCTCAGACAGATGCCATTTCCTCTCTTCTCTGAGGCAGATGTGATGAAGCTCCGACCCAGGATGGATATAGGCTAGAATCTTCCTGGTAAGCACACCTTATGGTGCTACACACATTAATAGAAATGGGCCAAGCAGTGTTTATTAGTTTGTGTGTCGTTATTTTGAGGCATAAGCTATCAAAGGCCAAGGCTGTTTTCTTTATTCAACCAATAAAAACAATATATAGAAAGAAGACCTTCCTACACCAATAAAGAAAGCAAAAGAAAGAAGGAAAACATTCACTAAAATGAGGTTAACAATAACCCCCAAAATATAAGGAATATATAATCCTATACAGGCAAATAAAAAGAGGAGTAAAAAATATATCACAACAAAATGACAGGAAACAACAAACTCATTGAAAATTCTCAATATCAAGGCTTTTCTGTTCCCCGATAAAAACCATGACTAAGAGAATGGATGCAAAAGCAGGACCCATCCTTCTGCTGAATCCAATAAATACAGCTTAAGATCAAAGAGAGACATAATCTCAGCGTAAAAAGGATAGAATAGTATATACCAAGTAAATGAACACCAGAAGACTGCTAGAGTAGTCCTAAATTATCTGATAAAAAAGACTTAAAACTAATCACAAAAGATAGGGAAGGATGCTACATACTCATCAATGACAAAATTCACCAAGAGGGCATCATAATTCTCAACATCTATGCAACAAACAAAAGAACACACAAGTTTATAAATAAATACTGCTACACTTAAATCACATATTGCCCTAACCTTGATGGTCAGTGACTTCAATACTCTATCCTCACCAATATGTTGTTCAATAATCCTTCTATATTCTGTGTGAATATATCTCACTATTACTAGTTTAATAAACAAGCTGTCTGGCCAAAAGCTCAACAGGGTAAAGTTACGTGGGAAATTCAAAACTGATAATGATGTGATGAGGAAAGGGGACAGCTTATGTGCCTAAATAAAGCTTATTTTAAAATAATCAATTATTTTAATTAATTTGTCCATGATTTGGGTCATTTGTTTTTCTTCTTGAAACTTTTATTAATATTTGGAGGAGCCAATAGTATCATGACCTCCACTAGAATGCAGAAGCCAAAACCTTCCCTATGGCACTCTGGCACTAAAGAACATACCCCTACAGGACCTTACAAAGCCCTGGGGCACACCTTCACTTTGGTGGTCTGCCTAAGTGAATGACCACCTCAAAAGAAACTAGCATGTGCCTACCTATGGAGATCTACCCTAGTAAGTCATTGAAACTTTTCTATGATATCTGTTCTGATTCTGTGGAATTCTGAAGTGAGGATATGGTGGTATTTGATGAAATACAGTATTTTTCTGTCCAGAGAAAAAGTGAGGTGTTAGACTGTCTGCCTGGTTCTGCTGTTTGGATAGTGGGAGCTGAGATAGAAATCAGTGAGGCCCAATTAAATATATAAATAAAGATGGTCACCACAGGTTTTGCTTTTTGACAGTCTTACCTGACAGAGTGAATATCCTATGCTTTATGTTTATTGGATTCATTTTTTTGTATTCATCTCTGGTGTGTTTTCCTGTGACCCCATTAAACTTTTCCAGTTTTAGGCAGACAAGAAAACTGGACTAAGCTCCAGTTCCTGCCTTCTTACCCTGCCAGGCTAAGGCAATGTGAGCACTACCCCCTTGTATGGGAAGTCCTTCTGTATATGTGTTGCTTTTATTGGTTAATTAAGAAGCTGATTTCGGCCAATGGCTTAACGGAATTTAGACAGGCTAGAAGAGATATATAAGGAGGAAGTTGGCAGAGTCAGGAAGAAGCCATGTAGCTGCTACCAGGGACATATATACCAGAACCTTGCTGGTAAGCCACAGCCACATGATGATACACAGATTAATAGAAATAGAAAAGGGTTAATTTAAGATACTAGATTAAGCCAGAAATATGCTTAAGCTATTGGCCAAACAGTATTGCAAGTAATAAACTATGTGAATGATTATTTTGAGGCTGGGCAGCCGGGAATGAACAAGCAGTTTCTGCCAAAGACACCTCAATATGCCTCCCTAAAGAGCTTTGTGCATTCACTATGTCCAGACCCAAATCTACTGCTGTCAGTTACTACTGCCATTTGTCATGTTTACTTTCATGGTCAGGGTTCAAAATTTCTTATTTCTGAGTCTTCTGGTCATTGTATTGAGCTTAACAGGAATTCCAAAGTCCTTTGGGTATAGATAATATTAAATATTGTTTTGTGCTGTTCTCTTTATTGAAAAACTGGGTCTAGAGTTGGGAAGTTTCTGTCCTATATGTGATTATTCTCTTGACTTTGTAACATGGGGAAAAAAGGCAAAGCAGAGTGGCTTGCACTAAAACAGGAATTATATCACAAGATTTGTAAGACTATTACTTAAACTTTCTGTACTTCAATATTTATAATTTTATTTGGTATGGTTAAAACCTGTAAAATGGGTAACAGAGGTTGATTTGAAACATAACATAGGATTTAAAATTACAAATTTATACATAGATAATCTTACCATTTGGACTTTAAAACTCAGCATTTTGACATCACCAGCCAAACTGAAAATAAAGACCATCAAAGATGATAGTTCTGGGAAAGTCTCCAAATGAACTAACTCTGCTATTTAACTTCTGTAGTTCTGCTTCTGATTAAGTGTTCTTGTTGACTGAAGTATGTCAACCCAAAACATATTTTGCATGCTTAAAAGCTCACCCTGAGAAAGGCTCAGGGCTACACTAAAATCTAAAACACTCAATGAAGTCACTGGCCAACTAATAAAGTCAGAAAAAGAAAAAAAAAGATTAAAGAGTTAGGGCCACACCTGTGAACACCAAATGCTAAATACTACTGTGACAGTCCTATTTTATGATACAGAAAAAAATTGACCAAAATAGTTTAGCAAAGAATATAGAAAATACCTTTTCTTTACTATGGTCTACTTAAGCTGACAAAAACTGAATTAAAAATGTATGTCAACTTTCCTTGTCATTGCTAACTTTGCCAAAATTTAGCATGAATCATACAAGGAACTACAATGTTTTCTAATGGTGATAATGAAAGGGCTAGAGAAGAAAGGTTTCAAGTCTCCCAATAGACTTTATTTATGATTTAACATTTTATTTTGATACCAAAAGAGTCTTAATTCATAAATGTTAATTTTTAAATCTAATTTAAGAGATTAAAATGTAAATCTCATATAATCTCATATAAAATTTACTGACTTGCTATAAACTGATAAAAATGATTAAGACATGTCAACAGTCACCTTATAAATGATTAAATTGTTTAACATATTGAAAACTGAACTTGTAGTTGTGCTAAGTACAAGGGTTATACACTTTTTAAATGTATTTGTAAATACATATCTAAATATTTCAGGTCAAGCCCAAAGTCAGTAACTGAAAACAAACAAACTATTGTTTAATAGATGTATCTCAAAATTTCTCTGATGAATACGGTCTTTAAAACATTTAATGAAAAAAACTTCCCATAACTGACAAAAATACTAGATCCTGGAAGTGACCCTAAATTCTCCAAGGTAAATGATAAGGCATAAATTATGGTAATACTAGACACTAGCAAAACTACCAGAAACTTGGCCACCATTAGTTTCCTGCCCAAACTGTAGAAGGGTTGACTGCTCTAATCTGCATTTCCACAGTAGGTCAATTTTCTGTTTCCACAGGAAAATCTCTCAGCAGCCAAAGGCCTATGTTATTCTGTGCAGCCGCTAAATATTTAATGTTGCCCCATGTGACAGTGAAGACCTAGAATCTCTGACCCCAATAAAAACATAAAGATTACCACAGGGTCCTAGGAAAATCATCCAGGTAGCTCATAAATCCCTGTCATTTTAATTGAAACAGAGGCCACTTGCTTTATGCTTGTCTTCTCAGATTTTTGATGGCGCTGACAAATAACTGTAGCTTCATCAGTTTAGAAGGAATTCCTTGGCTAGTGTATACTGCAGGAAGGTTTACCCGCCTTCTGGGGCATGGTCTCATAGACTATTTACCTGGATGCCGAAGCATGTCAGGCCCCTTTTTTTTTCAGCCCCTCTTGTTTCTGTTTGCTTGTTTGGCTTGTTTTTAATCCTATCTCCATCCATCTTTCAAGCAGAGAATCCTAATTTGTAAGTTTTCTCCCCAAATAAATAACTGTCTATCTCTCAGTTCTAAGCCAGTGTGAGATTTCTTTGAGCACGTAATATCTCTGCCTTCAAATGTATTCCATGTAAAAATGCTAAGTCTTATTTTTGGAAAGCTATTAGGTCTCATGCTGTAAAAGACAAATTCATAGACAGGTTTGCCTTGTGAACAGGCTTCATATAAAAGGACAAACAAGTTTCAGATGTGAATTTTTACTATTCCTTTATTTCGAAGAACTTGCCTTGCCATGACTGTTCTCAGTAATCAATCTCTTATATATGACTAATGGTAAGTAATTGAATAAAAATGTAAGGATGATATAAGTTGTAAAGTACTAAATAGGAAGGCTATTGCTCAGTAAGAGTCACTCTTTGTTAGTCGTGTTTGTCATTTGCAGAGGCTCATAAAGTTTTTTGCTGAACAAAGACCTTCCTGTACACAGACTCACCGACCTAGTAGTAGCAAGGTGCTGTCCCATCTCTATCACACTGCAAAAACACTGTGATGTAGGAGTTTTCACTAGTGTGGGTTCTAAATAACAGGTAAAATGCCACAGATTTTATCCTTGAGGATATTCCAGGTAGTAAAAAGAATCTGATTCATAACTTATAGACCATTAGATTTGTTAAGTAAGTAGCAAACTATCTCCCACAGCACACATATTGTGTGCCATTTTCATTGTGAAATAGAGAAGTTAGTCAGCAGTTACTATCACTTCACTTTAAACTTCTTATTTCAATTAATTTTGAAGTTAATATTTTAACTCTCTAGAAAAGGTATGATTTACACCTGGGCTTGTTTTTCTGAGAACGAGGAACTGAAATAGACCTCGGATTTTTTGATATACCCATTTTCTGCCTACTTATTCTTACCTTTATTTGTTTGTGTGTCTGCATTTCTGTGTTGGGGGAGGTGCATGCACATACACACACATACACCTTTATGTGTATTTATATATGAGTATACATGCCATGACACTCATAATGAAGTCACAGGATGGTCAGTTATGAATTCAAATTCCTACTCAAGTGTCATCCTTTTCAGCAAGAGTATGATCCTACTGAGCCATAATGATAAATCCTCATATTCTGTAGCAAAAAATAAAGTGAAAATTGAATATATAAACAAAATAAAATAGAAGATTTTTTTAAATCATAAAATATTTTAGTGATCCCAAAACTATTCTTTTAATACAAGAAATATATGGACTTTTGCTCAAAACAATCCTCACACCATAATTTAACTGGTATTTGTTTGCTTGGTTTTAAAAATAAGGAGTGTTATAAATGAAGTGCAGCATCTAAGTTGGCCTCATTTTACTAGAAAACATTGAAATGTTATTTGAAAACATAATTTTAACTGCATTCCTGAAATAAAAGCCTTAACTGATTGTGTTTGATCTTCCAAATGTTATACAAACTTATAAAAAATAGTCAATAATGATGGACCATACCTTCTGAGGTACTTGCTCAGATTGCAAGAAGCAAGGGTCATGAGAAGTGAGGAGTTTGAAGAGAACTTAGTAATAAGCAAAAAGGCAAACAAAAACAAAACAAATCTACTATTAAAATGCACTTTATTAATTCTTGATAAATGTTTGTCAAGAAGGGAATACCCAATCAGATTCTGGCATACTTGTGCTCATAGTTTGGCATACACACATGTAAACAGGCACAGAGGCTGAATGGAGATAAGTACACAGGATAACAGGCAGGCTGGCGATGGCGAAGGCTTTAGACCTTTTATCTCATTGCCATTTTTATACAGAACTTAGGAAAAAATGACATTGACCAGCAATACTTTGATATCAGATTATATAAGTTTTTATTTTGGGGTTCCTTACACATCTCACACCAGTAATTTTGTGCTCACTCACTGTTACGGTTTTGTTTCCAACTGCCTACCCCAAACAACTCCATTCAGAATTAATCAGGACATTTTGCTGATTCATGCAGGATATCCACATCAGATCTATGTTATTTAAGTGTAAGCATGCTTTAACAGCCTCCTGATTGAACATGCCTGTGGTCTCATAGGAAATCTTTTGCAAGTTTGTGGCTTGTCTTGGCCTCATAATGAATTTTAGGATAGTTGGGGTACACAGCCAAACTGAGAGCATACATCAAAAAATTATTCCATTTCAGAACCGAGGAAAGTCACATTCCCATCAATTTCAATTGAAAGTGATTCATTTTAGCCTGGTATTTTTTATAAAGTATATCTTATATTTGGCTCTAACAGTAAATTCACCTTTCTTTATACCAGTGTTGAGCTTATTATTCTTTATATACTATTAACAGTGCTTGATGGAACACTATCATTGAAATCCCTGAATATCAAAATTCTTTCTCCATCTTTTGTGCAATATAGTTTCTTGTGAGGAGAGGATTGTGGATGAAAACTCAAAACATTTTTAAGAGCAGAGCCATAAGTCAGGAAAACCTTATTTAGGATCCAAAGCCAGATATATAATCCTGCTTCATCCAAATTTTTAAATGTTTTTCAATTTTATCATTTGAAAATGGAGGTTTCTGTCCCACATGGTACCACAGAAATACACAGAGATTTATATTAATTGCCAACTAGTTGGCCTATTAGCTCAGGCTTATTAACTAGCTCTTACAAGTAAAATTAACCCATATTTTTTATCTATGTTTAGCCACCTGGCTTGGTACCTTTAATCAGAATAGCATTCTCATCTGGCTTCCTTTTTATCCAGATGGTGACCGTGGACTAAGTCTTTGCTCCTCCCAGAATTCACATAGTCCAGTCACCATACCTATAATTTATGCCGGGCTACTCACCAGTCAGCTTTTTATTAAACTAAATGAATGACAAAAATTTACAGTGTGGGTACAAGACCATTATCCCACAACACTTCCCCCTTTTGTCTTTTCAGAACAAGAGCTCTGAATCTAATCTCTTCTGTTTAGCTTTTTTCCTGACTATTATCAAAAGCAACTTGTAAACAACACTCTGAACAAATACAAACATTCATATTCTATTTTTTGGGGATGTGGGCATAACTTTCTAGACTACTTTCTGTGGATTGTGGGTGCTGACAATCTTATGAGAACCCAAACAAAATTTAGGATTATGGTCAAGTCCTGACTGAAGTATTCTGTGAGACTTCAGCATCTCAGCCAGCAGTCATGAAGCTGTTCTGGATGCAGAACTCAGAGGAAACTGCAACATGGTTTCACTGAAATGTTGACTCACCTGGGCCATCTATGTCAGTTGGAGATTTTTAAGTGGGTCTTCCTTGATCAAATCTGTTTTTTTTAACCAAGAATCAATTCATAGGCTCTCATTTCCTGTGATAAAAAAAGCAAAAGCTCTTCTCCAAAGTATCATATCTTTTATCTTTTGACATAAAATTTGAAGTCAAAAGCATTTTCAAAATATATAGGTTGGATTAATCCAGCAGCATTTGTAATCAAATGTCTTTTAGCAGCTGTTGTTCCTTCCTCAGCAGTCAAACAATTCAAAGACAACACACAAACATACAGAATAGAGATTTTCTGTTCTTTTCCCCCCACCTTTACATGGGTTTATTTTTTTAACTCTGTTTCTTTTATTTTTATTTTATTTTATTTTTTGAGACAGGGTCTCTCTGCGTATCTTCGAATATACTGGAACTCATTCTGTAGACCAGACCACACTTGAACTCAGAGATCCACCTGCCTCTTCCTCCTAAATGTTAGAATTAAAGGTGTGTGCCACCACACTTAATTTATCTCTTTCTTTTAAAGGACTTTCTCTACCTTTCACTTTTTTCTCTTAAGCCCATGCAAATTTTTAAATACACTGTAAACCATTTAGAGTTTTTTTTAATTCATCTGAATCTGTCTTTACAGTGTATCTCTCTTTTTCAAGACACAAGTCTTTATTTTGCTAAGTGATATGGCTAGAATTAAAACCGTGGATTTGGCTTCTGTATGTTTCTCATTCCTGGGCTTCCTGAGAGTCTACCTTCATGACAGAGGTACAGGCAGGAGCCATTTTTTTTTATCACAAATCAATGGAGTTTCTAGACCCATGCCACCACCAAGAAGCTTACTGGCATCTGTTCATGAACACAATTTAAATATTTGATGGAAGTGCCTCTTAAAAGAGCTGCAAAGTTTTTGCTGCTAATACTGTGTCTGGAAGCCTTTGTTACAAGAGCCACACCTCTAGAAAAGAAACCCCACTTGAGACAGTGTTGCTACCATGAAGCCATGCTCAACTTTGTCCTTTTGTCTGTCTATAATCCTAATTAATTAATTTTCTGAGATAGGTTTCTCTTTATTTTTGGAAACTGTCCTGCAACTAGCACTTATAGACCAGGCTAGCCTTGAACTCACAGAGATCCATCTGCCTCTGCCTCCCAAATGCAGGGATAAAAGACATGTGCCGCCACCACCTGGAATTTTTATTTTTTTTTATGTAAAGTTTGTTTAAATTTTATGTGAAAATTCTTCCCAAATTTCTTGGCAACATTTATAAATAAAAGTCTCTGTCCTGCCTGGTTCTGTAGCTGTTGAGTTCCAAAGAAACATACAAAGGCTTATAGTAATTATAAACTGCTCGGACTATTAGCTCAGACTTTTTATTAACTACCTCTTACAACTTAAATTAACCAGTAATTCTTATCTCTGTTTAGCTATGTGACTTGGTATCTTTTCTAAATGAGGCGTGTTCATCTTGCTTGTTCTGAACCTAGTTTGAAACTGCAGACTGAGCCTTTCTTCCCAGAATTCTCCTAGTCTGGTTGCCCTGCCTACACTTCCTGCCTGGTTCCTGGCTAATCGGCATTTTTTTTTTTTGGTTTTTCGAGACAGGGTTTCTCTGTGGCTTTGGAGCCTGTCCTGGAACTAGCTCTGTAGACCAGGCTGGTCTCGAACTCACAGAGATCTGCCTGCCTCTGAATCGGCATTTTATTAAACCAGTATGAGTGGTAAATCTTTACAGGGTATAAGCTCATTTCCAATCATAGTATCTAAGAAGAAAAGATTAAATATTCGTTGATGGTAATTGGAATGATGCTTTAAATTACATGTAGTTAACTCCCTTAGGTGACTAAGAGAAATTATTCATACTTTTATGCAAGTTACATTTTACCCGAAGATGTTACTTCTTCTCATGATGAATTTTTAAAGGTACATGAAAGGCTGTACATAATGGATCCTGAACTTGAGATGACAGAAATGAACTTTAGAGTTGGATAATAGGACAGTCTGAACTATTATTCTGTACTTCTAAATACATCAAAAATTATAGGTGAGTTTCAGAATGAGAGTATCAGACCAAAATTGTATTTTTCAAAAAAGTTGCTTGAAATAACCCTGCCAGCCAAAAGGAGGAAGCTTCGGTCTTACCTCTATGCTTTTATTTTTTTATTTGTGGAGGCGAGGAAGTGTTCAAACTCTAAAATCTTATATAAAAGGGAGATAAGTTTTTATCTTCAAACATAAGACATTTTTATTTTATATATTTTTGATGGAGGAAGGTCATTGGCTAATAAAGGAACTGCCTTGGCCCATTTCATTGGTTAGAAGATAGGTGGGAGGAGTAAACAGAACAAAATGCTGGGAGGAAGAGGAAGTGAGGTCAGACTCGACAGCTCTCCTCTCCGGAGCAGATGCCTCAGAGAGACGCCATGCTCCCCGCTCCAGGGAAGATGCACACTATGAAGCTCCGACCCAGGATGGACGTAGGCTAGAATCTTCCCGGTAAGACCGGTGCTATACAGATGATAAGAAATGGGCTAGTCCAGGTGTGAGAGTTAGCTTAGAAGAGGCTAGGTAGAAATGAGCCAAGCAGTGTTTAAATGAATACAGTTTGTGTGTTGTTATTTCGGGGCAAAAGCTAGCCGAGCAGGCGGCTGGGGTGTTGGGGACCCAGCCCCGCCGCCCATATTACTACATATTTTATTAGCATAACACATAATATTTTATTATGTGTTTTGTGAGAATCTTTTATAATTGATTAGGTCATCTCATCCATAAAAATCATAAATTTCCTACAATTGAATTATAAAAGTACATTCAAAACAAAATTATAATTTATCTTATGTTTATTTATTCATTCCTTTTTGAGATAAGTTCTCAGTGTATCCCTAGCTAGGCTAGAAGCTTCTGCATAGGCCAGTCTGGAATATGGATTGTGCCTACAGAATGCTGTCATCACAGCATTGTGCCACCAAGCCCAGCTTCATAATCAACTTTTAAATAAATTTGTCTCTATAAGTCAAATTAATTGACACTATATCTTATATCTTGGCTTTCCTCTGACAATATTCTGAAGTATATATAATATATATTACTTATGCATATATATGTGTGTAGACAAATTTATAGTATTTATTTCACTACATAATGCAAATATAAAAATTCATGTAGAATAAGAATTTCCAAATGAAAGTGTTTGCTTTTCCTAATTGGAAAACTGCTATGACCTTACTTCCTAAAGATGTCATTTACTGATCTATGAATGTATTTTGAAACCACATTCAATCTGGCGGTAAAAGGAAAATGAGGGTGAATGAGAGTCTGGATCCAGGGTTTCACAGAAAACAACAGAGTCAAATTATTCAGTAAATCTTTCATTATAAGAACAATTCAATTAAGGAGAAAGAACAAGCCATCCTGGGGACTTGCTTGTCTTGAGCTCATGTCAAGATCTCAGCAGTTGGCTATCCCCTCTTTTAGTTTCATCTCCAAATTTTAATCTATAAATACATAAAAGTAGTTTGACATCATTCATTTTATTGGTGTTATGAGTTTTGAAAACTGGCACAATGAATGTATAGCAATCCCCAACACCAAGCAAAACTAAGAAGATAATTCCTTGCCCCTTTATTATTTCTCAAAAGGTATAATGTAAAATCAGTCTTGTACTGGAACCGAGACTGGAGTGATGAAGGAGGGTGGGAGTGGGGAATGGGGGAAGAACAGTAAAACCTTTTCGGTTTTTTTCCAGGTTTTCAGAAAAAAATATGAGTCTGTGTTTGTGCTAGTTCAGCCTTGTTGTTTATTAGAAATAAAATACCTTATTTTGAAATTACACAAGTGTGTGTAAAAACAGAACATGAAGTGACCTATCTATGTAGCTCAGTAAATTCTTAGTCATGAATTTGTGTTCTCCCATGCCTAGGGGTTGATTGGGAGTAATTTGAATGGCCAAATGTTTGAGCAATGACCTGGAACAATATCATGATTCTACTGGGCATCTGAGTACCAAATGGAATATAGAAAGAGCATGGAGAGGAGGGAGAGAGAGAGAGAAGAGGAGGAGAGGAAGCAGGACATGAAGGGGAGGAGTAGAAAGAAGGAGACGGAGAGGAGATTATGTATCAAAGGAAACAAAAAAGAAATTGACAAGCCCTTTGGTATAGCCAATTTTTGTGTGGCAGAAAGGGTGAAAGAATCTCAATTAGGCAAACGATTTTTTTCCACCAGGAAAGAAGGAAACAACCCACTGTTCCTGTTAGTGAAGGTATTAAGTTAGGCAGGCAAAACATGGGACTGAGTTGTCATGTGTTACATTTATCTAGATCTAATTAGAACCTCTTCAGTCAGAGAAATTTGCTCATGATCAAATGAAGGGCTCGTGTTTTTACACAATGACATGATCTCTATTTGAAGGTCTTCCTTCAAAAGATTCATTCAAATAGAAAGCAGGGCCCACTCTGGGGTGCTATGTTTGACTGTATCCATGCAGTGGTATAAGTACAGCGTAATAGCTTTCTTACTAGACAAGCAGGCTCTTTATGCCACTGTTTTAAACAATGGTGTTGAATGATACCATTTTACTGCAGTATTTTTAGACATTGGATACATCTGGAAAAATATTCAAGCAGATAATTAAATTGCATTAGCAATGTATTTATTGTGGTTTTCCTGATCCCTGAAAAGGCAGCCCTTTATGAAGAACTTGGCCACAGTATCCACAAAATTGACTGTGTGAATTAGTTCCCACTAAACCATGTGGAAATCATTTTTGGCAAACTTGAAACCATTCATGTGGCTTTGTGACAGGGAAGCCGGGGCTGCCAACATCAATAGACCTTTGTACTACATACCCAAATGGTCATTTAGACAAGTGCAATTCTGCACTTACAAATGCACTGAGGTCAAATATTTTTTTTTAATCTTGGGAACTTTTCTTCTTTATACAGTCTCATATTTCATGCAGGAAATGAGTCTGAGTATACCAAACAAAAGTCACTGTGACTGACAGCACACTGGGTTCAAAACCCACCCTTGACTCTAATTGCTCTCCAAAGGCCCCTGGCTCAAGGTTAAGTGTTGATTTAGTTCAGCTGTTTTCAATCAACACTGTAAGGTATTGCTAAGACAAACTAGTGAGGCCATGTTACATTTGTACCTAAGAGTCCCCTGGGTGTAAGTATAACACAGTTAGCATTTTAAAAGATTGCATTTGTCTGTACACTGTAATTATAAGCAGACATATCTTTCGAAAGGCTAGTGTGACCTTCCTTCTGTTGAAAGACTGATGACTGCTGATGGCTTCTAGTAGAGGAAAAGTAATATTTCTAGTCAGAGTTCAGAGAAGAGAGAGACTCACTACTTTTCAAATGGTTGCCAAAGTTGACAGCCACCTTGTCGCTGTGTTTTGGTGAATGTCAAAAACATTTTTTACTGTATGGGCCAATTTCTTGGTATTACTTAATTTATGAGTGTTTTTAATAAACATACTATTTATAACTCACAAAGAAATAATTACTTAGAGACAGATCGCATAGGTTTGCATTTGAAGAGTGCCTTTAATGCTTCCATCCTCAGTTTGTTTTTTCCAAGGACGCTGCAAGTAATGGTAGAATGTTGAGCAATAGTTCTTTCCTGGAATGTTCTCAATCTGTGGTTAGCTTTGAAGTTTTGTAGAAAACTTTTAAATGAACACATTGGGTTTTCTGGCTTTGGGCTGGAATGTGCACATAATCAAATGGAAATGTGTGGTCAGGATTAAATGACCAATATTAAGGCCAGACTGTGTTTTAGGTAGTGCTCAGCACAGCATAGTCTAAATGCAGTTAAGTGCTTTTCAAGAACACATATTGCTGGATAACAAACTTTGCTTTAATGAGTTTCTGGTTATAAATTCTCTTTCTTTACATACATCCACATGTATATAAATACGTGTACATGATAATCATATGTATATACATATACACACCGGTAAGAGTGTTAAACATACAATAGGTGACAGGCATTGATAAAATAAACTCAATATATAGATAATAATCACATAGATGCCTTTTTTCAAATACTAAACTTACATTTGAATTTTGTACTTAATTTAAGTTCACAGAATGACTCTAAATTTTTCTAAAGAATTTACACTATTCTGTATTTATTACCATTCACCTAAATAAATACATGACTTATATTCAACTCATTCAAGGCTCTATAGAGATAGGAGCCTGTGTGCATGTGCATACATGGGAGTGCACATGTTTCTGTTTCTGATAATGTGAATATTTGTTTGTTTAGTTTGATTTTTAGACCCATTACACTGTGGAAGTTTAAACGATACTTTCAAGTTTATGTATATGAAGGAGGTTTGTACACACATTGATATGTTGGTTGATTTGGATAATGATAAAGTGCCTTTCCAATAATCACCTTTTAGATTAAATCTTCATCTATGTTTATTGCTTTCCAGAACTATTTTGCTCAATAAATCAAATATTTTGCTGGTTAAAGTTTACCTTAATTACAAGCAAGAAAATTTTAGAATGTTACATGTCAGTATTTAACTTCAAAAGCAATAAATACCTAAGTAAATTGAACTATCCTGTATGACTTTATTGTAATTTCTAAAATGTATAAACCAGAAAGAATATTGCACTGAGAAAAATGACACATTGGAGTATATTTCAATATTTTCTAGGTATGAAATAACAACCTTTCATAAATGCTGACCATCTCAGTGTTAGAATACAAAGTAAACTGTGAATTATATCCGTGATTTGGCTCTAAGAGAATTTCTGAAAGGATGGTTGTGAGGGAAATTACAGACACGAGTATCATTTTCTCTAATGTGTCTGAAGTATCTGAAATTGATTGTAGAATTCTAACCTACATTGATTTCATGTGCAGCAACTATGTAAACCACATCTAAAAGCACTCTTTCAGTATGGAGATAAGGTTTTTTGTCTCTGCAGAAAAAAAAAATTGAATAGAATATAGGTCTTCTACATTCTAAACTCCTAGGTAATAGCAAGCATGGGCTCATGTTTTAGTTGCCACTATTTCTCCAAGAATCATTACAAATGCATAATAAAATGCAAATGTCATCACTTATGGGAATTATTAAATATAAATCATTTCCCATATTTTAAATTTTTCACACTTTTGTTCAGAAGTATCTTTACTTTTCATCTCTACTTCCATGCATAATTTAAAACAATTTGTAGTTTTATTTTTTGAGAATTTTATAATGAGTACTGCATTTGTATCATTCGTACCCTTTCCTTTTTTCCTCTAAATCCTTCCACCCCATCCAAAATTCATGATCTTTTCTTTAATTACTGTCATACACATATGTATATGTGTAGAGAGCTGCGTTGTGCCGTGCCATGAAGGTGGCGCTGGTTTCCACCCATCACCCCCTCTTGAGAATGTGCTTTAAGTTACGTACTATCCCATATATGTCTAAGACTGAGAATGCTCTCAACCACATACCATCCCATATATGGCCCAAACTAAGAATGTGGCTTGCTTCCGTGTACCTAGACCTATCCGCATTTCCCACGTAGCTTGCTGGGGCTGGCTAACCAGGGGCTACTTTAGCTGTGGGTTGGCTTTCCCCGGTATTCGAAGATTATTCAAGGTTCCTGAATAAACTGCTGAAAGAAGAGTTCGGTGCTGCACCTTTCTTGCTGGTAGAGGTGGTCGCGACATATATACACATGCAAATAAATGTATGTTGGTACATATGTATATGCAAGTTACCCATTTAGTCTTGCCTGTATGTGTCCAGCATTGAGATTTGTGGATGAACAACCATGTGCGAGCTTGTCCCTGGACACTACTGTATCTCTCTCAGTAGTCATTGATCACCTGTAGCTTTTCATTTATGGGTGCAGCTGTGTGAAACATCCCTTGTCCCCTTTGACGAGGTACTGTTATTGTCATTATGCTGGTTTTGTTCATAGGATCATATTGTTGAGATTTCATAGTTACAGCTTCCCTATCATTTCTAGTTGATACAATTTATGCATGGGTATTCTAGGCTTCTGCATCTCACAACCATTCTATTACTCCTCTGCAATTTGGCCTTAACCTTATGTTTGGGGTGATGTTGCCAATACATCATTTGGCTTTGAGCACCTAATAGTAACACCGAACACATGCTCTGTGTTTTGGCCACTGTTGCATCTCTCTCTATTTTCTGTTTGTTTCAAGAAGAAGCTTCTTTGATGATGGATGGGAGCTACACTCAACAAAGAGTATAAGGATAGGTATTTAGAACACAGAAATTATCCTAATTTAAGAAATGGACAGTAGAACATATCTTTCAGTTGACATACCTTATTTTATTTTTGCTGTTATGCCATAAAATTGTGAAAATATGTGAATTAACTCTATATTCATTTTTATTTCCAAACTTAAATCCCAACAACTCCAAGTGTTCACTTTTGATTCCAACTGGGAAGCATAATGTAGTAGATTAGAGTTCTGGCTCCAGAGTAAACAATTTCTACTCAAGTTATAGTGTAATTACTAATTAGTTGTGAATCACTGGCAACTTATTTAATCATTATACAATCTTTATTTTTCTCATCATGAAGAAGCAATTTGTGTTGTGGCATTATGAGAATTATAGCACTCTCTTTTGCCCACCAAAAATACATAGTACATGACTGTTAGCACTTATATTTGTGGTGACAGATGATAATGATGTCAGTGTATTTAGAATACTTGATTGGTTTCTGGCTCTTATATAAAGTTTTCTGCCAGTCTTGAACTGACTTTTACTGAAATTGTTTATTATGACTTATCCCCACATGCACAATAGTTCTTTCCCAGATGCTCACTGATAGTTTCCGGACTCTATGTCCTCATGACCTTTACTTTATTTCTCCATGTATGATTTCAATGTTTCTATGAAAGAAGACGAGATATTTGTTTAACATTGTCATCCTTTATTTGTGTCTGCGTGTGCTATCATCATTCTGTCTGGAGGAGCTTCATGTGTCAGTTTGACTTCTCTATTCCATGGAGGAAACCAATCACTTCCTTTATTCTCCACATTATCTAGATTGTAAAAGTTAAAAAAAAATGTTTCTTTATTATTGTGTATGTATCCTTCTCTGTGCATGTGTATGCTAATTCTTGAAAGGGGTTGCATTTTGTCTCTTTGAATTTAAGTTACAGGCATGTTGAGCCACCCATCATGGAATCTAGGAGCCAAACATTGATTCTCTGAAAGAATAGAAAATGATCTTCACCAATGAGTTATTCACACAGTACTTAGATTTAAATTTTTAAGTGATTTATCTGTAGGTGCAAGATTACAGAAGGTAACTCTTCTGGATTTCAGAATTATTATGATAGTTTTAGAGAAAATGGCCACCAAAGGGAGTGGTACTACTAGGAGTTGTTGACTCATTGGAGGAAGTGCGTCACTGTGGGAGCAGAATTTGAGGTCTCTTTTGCTCAAAACTTTCTTAGTGCCAGTCGACTACTTGTTGGTTGCAAAATATAGCAATCTCAGCTCAAGTACCACAGCTGCTTGCATATTGCTATGGTCCTCATTACAATGATAATGAACTGAATCCCTGAAACTGAAAGCAATAATTTGTTTTATAAGAGTTGTTGTGGTCAGTGTGTCCTTTCATATATTTATATCAATTATTTTTATATCAAAATTCTGGCTTGCTTCCATTTATCATAGATCAGTGATAGAGATTATTGACAATGACTGAACTAGAGTCACTGTTAGAGGCCATGAGAGATATAGCAGGTGATAAGTAGTTTTCAATGGGCCAACCTACCAAATGAGTTAGTCTCTGATAGAGAGTCTTATTTGGAAAGGCCATGAAGTTCATGGTTGTGAAAACTAGTTGCTTCTGTCTGTATTTTTTCTCATAAGTCACTTCATTTCTTTCCTAAGAACTTCTCTTCCCTAAGAATAGCCTTGGGTGTTTTCTCACTGCTGGTGTATTTATCTCATTAAATATTCCATTTACTTGGCATATATATCTGTGGGTGGTCAGGAAGATGAATTTCATTTGGATGCATAATTTTGATATATAAAATACATACTGGGACATGCTTCAAATAACTGGATATATTTGTTCCACAAAAAAATGGGGAAACCCAAAAGCCTGTTTTGTTATTCTTTACAGACTAACTACATACAATTAGCTCACTTTTTACCTCAGAGCAAGTTCAAACTGTACTTAAGGCATTTTGTAAGTAGACCATAAGTTTAAAACTTTACAGCTTGCAGAAGTCCCAGGAATCTGGCCAGTTTGCTACACAGAGAACCCTAGAAAAGGCTTTCCAGTACTTCACTTGCCAGTCTGTTAACAATGGATGTGTGTCTCATTTTTTTTGCACACTGTGACCCCCCCCACACCCCATCTAGTCACAGTCTTGTTCCTTTGGCTTTGGGACTTATGTTGCCATGACAATGGCTCAGCTCCTTAATCAGTTACCATAGGAATGTCCTTTTGACCAATGAAAAGGTAATTCTTGTAATTTTTTTTATTGACTCAAGGCTTCAAAAGGAGAAGAGGTTTTAGAATAGAAGAAGAAGCTAGCAGGAATTAGTTGTAGGCCAAGAGAACCAGGATAGAAACAGAATAATAAAGAAATAGATAAAGAAAAGTACATAGTAGATAATTCATTTAACCCTCAGACTTTTCTAAGTCCCCTGCTTGCCATAGCATTCCCTCTGATTTCTGTGATGCTAGTTCGCAAAGGCCCTCATTAAGTCATAGTTCTACAAATTCTTTACATTTTCAGGAATGGATGAAATATTGGAGGGGAAAGAAAATGTGGTTATGCTATAAAGGTTATCTAGTGAGCAAGAATACTTGTGTCTTATAAATTTTTAGTAATAGTTTTCATCAGGTTGGTATAATACTTGCTTGAGCAAGTAATTATCCAAGATGAGACACAGGTCAATGTAGGTAGACAATGTTCTCAGTGTTAGTTTTTTACTTGGAAGGCAGGCTGTTAAAAGATTTTGGCAGTTCTCAAATTTAATTAGGTTGTTGATAATATTTGAGATTTAAAATAGATTTGGAAGAAGATAATGTTGATATTTCTTATAATACACAACTATTCCACTGAGGACATAAAGTATGATCACAATCCAGCTAGTAACGGTGGGATTTTGGCTCTACTGGCCTAATATCTCCCAAATATTATGGGTAGCAAGGAAAAGATGAGTTTGGACATGGGGTCACACTCATATTAAGCAAAGTAACACAAAGACACAAGATTATTGACAGTTCAAAATGTTTCAAATCACTTCCATTCTTTTTTTCTTTTTCTTTTTTATGTTTTGCCATTTGTGGTGATTTGAATAGGTATGACCCCCATGGACTCCTGGGTTTGAAAGTTTGTCCTATAGGGTGTGGCTCAATTAGGAGATTAAGGTTTTTTGTAGTAGGTGTTGTCTTGTTAGAAGTGTGTCACTGTGAAGGCTTTGAAGTCTATATATGCTCATGCCATACTCAGTTTGACAGTTCATACCCTGTTGCCTGCAGATCAGGATGGAGAACTTTCAGCCACCAACCTCTTGAGCACTGAGCTTTCTTGTTTTCTGAAATGTTGATGGACTAATCCTGTGAAACTGTAAACTAGCTCCAATTAAAAGTTTTCATTTATAACTGTTGCTGTGGTCATGGTTTCTCTTCACAACAATAGAAACCCTAACTAAAACAGAAGTTGGCAGCAGGGACTGGGATATTTCTGTGATAGGCCTGACCAAGTTAATATTTGGAGGAATTTGGACTTTGTGTTAGGAAGAAAGTGGAATGTGTAGTGATATTTTATTTGTATTTTAATAAAAAAAGTTTTCTCGAAGATCAGACAGGAAAACAGTTACTCTGGTTATCCTTACAGGTAAGGCAAGGGTGTCACACACCTTTAATCTCAGCAGCCAAACTAGTTTGCCATAGAAACTGGGCAATAGTGGTGAATGCCTTTACTTCCAGGACTGAGAGGAATATAAGATGGGAGGAGACAGCTCTCAGTCTTATGCTGAGGATTCCTAGGGGCACAAGCACCATTTTGTAGTGAGGTAGAGGGAAGAACGAGTGGCTAGGTATTTTGCTTTACTTACCTTCAAACTGAACCCCAATATCTGTTTCTGGGTTTTAATTAATCATGCTACAGGAATACTTTATGGGATACTTGGCAGACCATACTGCCAGGAACATGGAAGACATTAGTGCTGAGGGTTATTTGAACTGTGGGTGCCCTGCTCAAAGGGTTTCAGAAGAGAAGAATTTTACTTAGTATGCTGCCTAGAGATCATTCTTCTGATATTTGGTGAAGAATGTGGCAGCTGTTTGCCTTTCTCAGAAGGTTCTGAATGAGGCTAAATTAGATTTGGATTAATTTCATTGGTAGAGGAAATCCCAAAATACCGTTATATAGAATCTGTCCTGTGGTTATTATTGTCAACACTAATGAAGATTTATAATGAAAAGAAGCAAGTTAAACAAGTAAAAATACAAAATGTATAATTCTGGGAGAAAAGAAGTACCAGGAATTACAAGAGCACTAGCTTCTGTGTTCAAGGAGACATACAAATTAATAGATAGAATACACATTGTGATAACTTAATGGCAAGATTTCACACAGATAAGTTTCAAATAAACAAAAAGATTAAAGAAGAGCTTAGTGTTATGTGGTGGTGTATCCCTTTAAAATCCTCCACTCCATAAACAAAAGCAAGAAAGTATCTGAGTTTGAGTTCAGCCTGGGCTACCAGACAAGTTTCAGGACAACAAAGCTTAGGAAGAAAAAGAAACCGTGGAAAACAGAAATCTCGTGAAAATGTAATTTGTCTAGGGGGACGTATTTCAGCCCAAGCAACACCAGAAGTTCGCAGCTTCAATGTTGTGTTTCTAGCTTTAGCGTTAAATATCCAAGAAAGGGGTTGTGGAATCTTCCTCTGTGGATAAAACAAAAGCTGCTGAGGCTAGGCATATGACAGGTTTGTCCCTGCATGCAGACCCAGAGAAGCCTTTGTGTGAAAATATAAAGGAGAATCCTGGATCTCCTTGGAGACTCCAAGATTTTGGATATGCCAGAGTCCTGCTATACCTGCTAAAGAAAGCTGCTTACAAGGAATGGAACCAGTCCAAGTGAAAGAAGTGTATTGCAGTCAACAAAATTGAAAGGAGTTGGATAGTTTAAGATCACTTTGAAATCAGACATGGAAATACAGATTTTGAAATTTGTAAAGCTGGTTTCCAGTCTAGCTTTGGTATAATATTTCCTTATTAACCCCCTTTCTTCCATTTTAGAGAAATAATGCATATCCTGTGACATTATATGTTGAAAATATGTGATCTGCCTTTTGATTTTAACTTTATACAGGATTACAGTTAAGAGATGCATGATGCTCAGAAGAGATTTTGAGTTTTCAAATGTTGTTGAGACTGTGAAAGACTACAGGGATTTTTGAGGTTAGACTAAGTGTATTTTGTATTATGATTTGGTTGCAAACCTATGGGGAAATGGGCCTAAAGTGTAGAGGTTTAAATAGAAACGGTTCCTATATAGTCATCTGTTTGAGGTATTGACCTATAGGAAGTGGTACTATTAGGAGGTATAGCTTTGTTGGTGTAGCTATACCCTTGTTGGAGGTAGTATATCACTCTGAAGGTGGGCTTTAAAGTTTCATATATGCTCAAGTCATGCCCAGTGTAAGAGTTCACATCCTGCTGCCTTCAGATCAAATTGTAGATTTCTCAGCTATCTCTTCAGCACCATGTCTGACGTTATGCTGCCTTGCTTTCTGCTATGATAGTAGCTCAAACCTCTAAAACTATAAACCAGCCCCAATTAAATGCTCTTATTTCTAAAGGTTGTCATACTCATGGTATCTCTTCACAACAATAGGAACCTTAAATAAGACAAATTCAAATCAATTATTCTGATCTTTGAGAACCAAAATCATAGCTTTAGCATCTTGATTTATGCTCTATATATGATTGAAGAACTATTATTAACAATCCATACACTCTAGTTAATGAACGGTGTATTTTGTTTTTCTGGTTTTACAAGATAATGCATTCTCTACTTGCATGATTGATAGTCATCATACTATTGAACATGTAATTTATTTCTTAGCTAGGTATCATGATACAAGCAGCACCAGCAGATTCCATTTGCAGCTGTGCCCAAGAATTACTGCTCTGAAGTCTCTTCATGCTCTGTCTTTCTGTTTGGGAATGTGTGTGTTATCAAAATGCAGTTTTATTTGAAGGTGACTACTATTCTTTATCTTTACAAAGACTACGGTTATCTGTAATCTGTCTCAAGACTCATGTGTTGAAACAGTATAATGTTATTTTAAAAGTTTGGCTTTTAAGAGGTGAGAAACCATCAAGGTTTTACCTTATGGAGTAGTATCAAAGCTTTATAAAAGAGATGGCCTTGTAGCTTTTGGCTAATTTGTTTCTGTTCTTTCACTTCATAAAAACACAGCAAGAAGATTCTTACTAGATACTGACAACATATAGGTCTTAGCCTCCTCAATTATGCAAGGCACAAAACAATAGATCCCTGTTCTCTTACATTACCCAGGCTATGATGTTGTATTATTGTGATACAAATTTCCCAAATATATAGGAGCTCAGTGGTAAAAAAAAAATTACCCAAAGGACAGATGGAGGGAATAAAGGAAAAGAGGGGACATATATATACTGGAAAAGCCAGTGGTGAGAAAGTAGTAAAATGGCAGTGGATGGGTAGAAAACAGTGATAATTAAAATTTTCTTTTGTGACAAGTTTAGGTCTATGATTCTTTCCAGTTTTAACTATTTTCAGGACAGAATTTCAGAGCTATCTTGCCACTAGTTTAAGAAATATGCTCCCTTCAGGTTGTATTTTACATAATTTACTTTTCTCTGTCTCTTAGTAGTGTTCTCCCAATTATAGAGGGCACAAAGGGAGGATACTGAGCTGTTCTTGGTTAGGTAAATTTCTCAATCATATCAAGTTTAATATTACCACAAGAAATGTTCTTAATATCGGGAGGGAAACATCCATGGTTAATATAGAATTTCTGGTTATTACCAAGAAAAAGTTGAAAAGTAAGTTGTAGTTTATAAGATGCTGACTCTCCAATAATCAAAATATATATACTACTGAGACTAAAACACTCAGCAAATTATATACAGCAACAGCAGATGTTGCCCACAGAAACAAATTCTTGTAAATTATCAGACCATGATGAATCAGATGACTGCATAATTACAAAATACTGGTTTTATGAAATCAGAAGCCTTGACTTTCCTACAATAGGTAATTTCATCTTCATTTATACAACATCTTCACCCATAATTTATGGGTGATGCTGGATTGAATTTTGGATTATAAATACAGTATCTCTTTTCCAATTCTAACTTGTATGTAACTGAGTTTGTTACATGGTCCTTAGATAATTCAGTTCTTGGATAGGGCTTTAAGAAGCAGTCACAGAGAAAATTATAATGAAAAATATACAGAGACAGGTTTGAAAGAGGTCCATTTAAGGGCCAACTCTCCTTAATTTGTCATAGGATTTTTCTTTAAAAGGTTAGAGAATACCCGTTTTTCAAAAAACAATGATAATTACTGATAGAAATTTGCAAGGCTCTTGGATATGTAAGCTCATTAACATATTGACCTTACTGAGACAATTAAGTTACTGGAGTTCAAAATTTGGATTATTTATGAAGCTGAAGATCCTAAGTTTAAATTTCTCCTACTGATTGGAATGTACTAGCAAGTGACAAGTTTCGTAGTCCGAAACAATTCAACTTTGTAGGAGCTAAGACAGTAAAGAATTAGTTTTAAAAGTACTCAGAAACATGATAGCCCATTCTTTATTCCATCAATTCTAATTCTGCTTACTGTTTTAAAAGTGAGCATATATTTAAATTCAGAATTTTTTCATTAAATATTACCCAAATTTTCCAATAATCAAATCCTCATGCTCAAATAATTTTCATGAATGTTAAACAAGAGTCCATGTAAAACACAGCATGTCATGCATGCATGTCATATAGAGAGCCAGACTAGAATAATAAAATTTTGTGATGAAAAGAAACACAGAAATGCCAGGCAAGAACATCCACTTATTAGTTTTACAATCTATCCTGAAAATGAAAGATGAATTCTTCCTACCATGAATTCCTCTACCATGGCACAGCCATATTTTAAGACCATATAATGTGGAAATGTTGTCAATTGTCTTTATTTGTTGTTCTCTTTTTAAAGTACATTCATCAAAGGCTTTTACTAAAGACTATAAGAGGATCTTTTTTTTTTTTGAATTTTCGAGACAGGGTTCCTCCGAAGTTTGGTTCCTGTCCTGGAACAAACTCTTGTAGAGCAGGCTGGCCTCGAACTCACAGAGATCTGCCTGCCTCTGCCTCCCAAGTGCTGGGATTAAAGGCGTGCGCTACCACCGCCTGGCCTATAAAAGGATCTTTACTGTATATTCAATGTATATTAACTTTAGGGCTCAGATCTCTTCTCCCCCATGGTGCTAAGTCTTTGCAGATACTAATCATATAAATAACTTTTGAAAATGAAATGCTACCTTATTTTAAGCCATCTGTTCAATAATTATTGGGAACTCTTTTAGTTAATTATTACATTTTGCATGTAGACATTAATTCATTGATGCCTAAATTTATTAAATTACCACTGTTTTTAGCATAGAATTTCATCACAGAAAATCCTTTGCTCACTGCTGTAAGATCAACTTATAATCTTCCTGATGGGAGTATGTTGCTAAAGTCATATTTATAACAATGCTGCAGTTTGTAAAGTAGGTCTTATTGAGTATGTGGATAAATACCACTAGACTCAAGATGTTATCCAAAAGCTTGTATATTAACTAAGTATTCTTCCTTTACAGTAGTTTCAAACTAGAATTACCCAAGATGAACAAAATCTATAAGAGTTATTATGAAAAGCTCTATTTTCTCAAAATTAATAATTAGTTATTTTATTAATTAATATTCATAACATACTGCCTTGGGTTTTTATTATCTGATGGCAGAAACCTTATTATCCATTATAGTATCAATAGGTTAAAGTAACATCAGTATTTGGCAATGCCAAAATTTTTGTGTATGGGGTCCTTGCTAAATAAAAAACTGTAAATTTCCCTGTTGGAAATTCTGATGTAGATATCTTGAACTGAAGCTTATAGATCTGTATTTTTAACATGAATAAACTCAATTATTAGATAGCATTAGCAAAACTGCTATAAATTAGTTCTGATTATACAACAGCTTACTTAGTATAAAACAATGGAGAGGGGAAGGGTGTAGAAACCCTACATTACCTGATCTTTTACAAAATATAAGTTCAATACTCAAACCAAAGACATTAAATTACAGGGGATGACAATTACCCACTGAGAAGAAAGAGACACAGTTAATAATAGTCATGTCATTTTTACCCAAATTGTTTCTTTCTTTAATTTTTATTGTTTATTTGAATAATAATATTGTAGATCTTTATATTACTTTGCTTGGCTAAATAAATACTAAATGAAATACTTTATAATAGAAAGGTAGTGATCCATCAATACATGTGTCTTTCTTTGCTTCATAATGTAGTACTCCACCTTGTTTGTATTCTTGCTAAGCCCATAACTCATTCTATCATATCTGATGCTGTTTGTGAAGCCCTCCCTCATCCTAAATTTTGGCTACTAAGGCATGTCCTGAGACATGAAACTTGAGTTTCCTACATATGGTTAGTTCTGCATTATTAGACTTTTTACTGAGTGGATATATAACAAAAACAAAGCATATTTAAAAATTTCTTCAAATTTATAAACTCACTGCAACAGTCATGGGAAAAAGGGCATATATACTTTGACATATAGGTCAAGTTTAAGAACATAGAACCAAACATCTCTGTTTCAAGCTTCTTTACATGTCATTGTGTAGAAAAATTTGACATAAGCTTTTTCAGTCTCTTCTTTTATTGGTACGTCATACCTGTCCTCTGATCATCAACTAACATCTTCGGAAAATTATACAGTACTTTATCACTTGAAAATATTATTAATTACAGTGAGATACCTGGCTCCCATCTTTAATGGCCAAATATTGTTTCCTCCTAAATTTTATTCATGTGCTATTCACCTGTGATAGCAAAGCCTGTAGTGATATTTCATTTGTATTTTAATAAATAAAGCTTTCCTGAAATTCAAAAAGTAAAATAGCCACACCAATCAGCCTTACAGACCAAGCAGTAGTGACACACACCTTTAAAAGTAATTGTCATGCTTATTTGCCATAGAAACAGGGCAGTACTAGTGCATGTGATTGATCTCAGCACTAGAGTGGAATATAAGATGGGAGGAGACAGCTCTCAGTCAGTCTCATTCTAAGGATTTCTGGTGGCAGGATCGCCTTTTTGGACTGAGGTAGAGGTAAGAGCCAGAGGCTGGCTGCTTTGATTTTCTGACCTTTAGGTTGAACCCCAATTTTTATCTCTGGGTTTTTCTTAACTGTGCTACAAAAGACTGGTCTGGTATTATACTCTTTGGATCCCAGGAGATAGGTTCAGCTCATGCAAGCACTTTTGTATGTACACATAGAAAATTCACTTGGTCCCACTCCTCAATGAACTAAAAACCTAGTTCAGTCACATTTCTGGGTTTTTCAAATCTGTTTTATACCTAATCTCCTGGAATTGAATTATATGCTTAATAGGTTTATTCATAGCCACTTCTAATAGGTTTATAGCATCTCATTTGACATTATCAAATGTTAGGTCAGAATTCAGTGTGTTATACAGGTGGTCTATTTAGTCTAATTTAATATCCCAATCTCATAGACAATTTAAAATATACTTTGTTATCTCTAACACTGAAATGTGTGTGTGTGTGCATTTGCCATGTGCAATCCATATATATATATATGTGTGTGTGTGTGTGTGTGTGTGTGTGTGTGTGTGTGTTTGCTCTTTTGTTTCTCACCATATTTAAAAATAAGATTTTACTGGGGAATCATTAGAAAATAAGTTTGCTGTGTCTTCTCCTTTACATGTACTGGGAAAATAAGCTAAGCAGCAAAATCCTGATCTGGAGTTGGACATCTGACTGCTATTGTTCTATATGGTTTGGTCTTTTTTTTTTTTGGTTGTTGTTTTTTTTTTTTTTTTAAGCACCAATATCATTGGCAAGGCTCAAAGGCTACTGTTAGCATGAGGACGCACATATTGGTTTTAGGAAGTTTATTTTTCTTCATTTAGCTTCCTGTTTTGACACTTTTTAATGTTCATAATAGTGGCCTTCTTACTTCCAGAGCCCCCTGTTTGGTAGACAACCCTACAGAGATGAGAAAATTAAAGATTAACCTGGTCTAAGGACTGCAGAATCTTCTACTGCTTAAACATCTTTGATGATTTTGAGGTCCGCAGATGTAACAATTCTCATTAAAGATTTGACCAACGGTATATGAGTATAAATTCCATGAGCTCATGGACAAGGCTTATGTTCTCCCACTGTCTTTCCTCTCTCTCTCTCTCTCTCTCTCTCTCTCTCTCTCTCTCTCTCTCTCTCTCTCTCTTTCTCTCTCTCTTTCTCTCCCCTGATAACCACAAAGTCACACATAAGAATCCCAGCATCATAAGATAGCCTGGTCTGGAATTCCAAATAATATGTTTGGTAGCATGACTCAACAGCCTCATTAGACATAGTGTGAGGATGTAGTGACTCTAATATATTTGAACCATTTAGAGTATGACCTATGTTATCACTACAGCAAAATCTACTTTATTGTCTTTCTGTATATTGACTCTATAATACAAATATAATATATTATAATATTATTATTATATTATGCATAAATACTATTTTATTACAACTTATATTAATTATGATGTATTAAAAATTAATGAATATTTTATATTCATATATTATAGCCTATTTATTTATAGATATTTATAAAAATCTTATTTTACAGTTATCTATTGATATAGGTAATATTATATGTTAACTTCTGTCTTAGATTTGGTTTTCATTATGTGAAGAGACACTATGACCATAGAAACTTATCCTTTTTGGATGTTACATCTTTTATTCATGTCAACCTATTCTAAAATAATGGATCACACATAGCTTTGTATAAGAGGTTTAAAACAAAGGTTGTTTTGTGTCAGTTATTAACATACAACCATAAATATTTGCATATAACTTCATAAACGTATTATTTCATTCTACTTGAAATCTCTACCAATACATTTATTCATTGCAGATAAAATTTTTGAGTCTTTTTTAATTTATTAGATTTTTTTTTAAAAAATACCAATCCAAGTTTCCACTCCCTCCCCTCCTTCCATTCAATCCACACACCCTCCCACCCCATCCCATCTAATCCTCAGGGAGGGTAAGGCACATTGTTTTGTGAAAGGTCCAAGGCCCTCCCTCCTATATCTAGGCTGAGCAAGGTATACATCCATAGAAAATAGGATCCAAAAAAGCCAGAAAAACAGTAGAGATAAGTCAGGTGCCACTGCCAGTGATCCCTCAGTCTGCCCCAGCCATGCAACTGTCAACCACATTCAGAGGAACTATGCTGGTTCCTACCCAGACTGGCTGAAGTTGGTGAGTTCCTATTAGCTCAGGTAAACTGTTTCTAGAGTTTTAAAAGTTGCTTTTTTCTTGTTTGTTTAGGTAGTATTGTGAACCCATCATGGTGTTGACCCCTTTGCTCATATTCTCATTTCTTCTACTCTTCAACTGGACGTTGGGAGATTAGCCCAGTGCACTAAAGTGGATCTCTGCCTCTGTTTCCATCATTTGCTGGATGAAAGTTCTATAGTGATATTTAAGATAATCATCAGTCTGACTACAGGGCAAGTCAAGATCAGCCCCCTTTCTCTATTGTTTAGGATCTTAGGCAGGGTTATCCATTTGAAATTCTTCTGTTGAGAATCCTCTGTTTAGTTCTGTACCCCATTTTTAATTGGGTTATTTAGAATTTCAATGTCTAATTTCTTGAGTTCTTAATATATTTTGGATATCAGTCCTCTGTCTGATGTGGGGTTAGTGAAGATCTTTTCCCATTCAGTAGGCTGCCTTTTTCTCTTATTGACTGTGTTCTTTGTTTTACAGAAGCTTCTCAGTTTCAGGAGGTCCCATTTATTTATTGTTGCTCTCAGTGTCTGTGCTACTGGGGTTATATTTAGGAAGTGGTCTCCTGTACTCATGCATTGAAGACTACTTCCATTATCTCCTCTATCAGGTTCAGTGTTGTCAGATTTATATTGAGGTCTTTAATCCATTTGTACTTGAGTTTTGTGCATGGCGATAGATATGGATCTATTTTCATTCTTCTACATGTTGACATCCAGTTATGCCAGTGGAGACAATTTCTATAATCCATTTCTTTTGTTCTTAATTCTAAAGTCAGAACCTCATGGACAAATCTGCCGAAATCTGCTGCTTGCTGCGGCTGGAACATGATCCCCTTTTTCAATTAAGTTTTCACCAGCCATCTGTTTTTCCACCTACCCTGCCTAATCTTTGCTGATTTAGACTTAGTCTGTATACCAGTCTACCATCAGCCTCTGCTTTCTCAGTACTTGGATTAAAGGACTGTACTACTACATACATTTTAATCTTTTCTTAAATTTCACAAGTTGAGATCTGCCTGCTTCTGCCTCCTGGGTGCTGTGATTAAAGGTGGTCACTATCAAACCTGGCTTGAAGCTTCTCTTTAATCTTTTTTTTTTTTATTTTAAATCTTTGGTAGAGTTGCCAACAAAAACCACATGACAGAGTCTATATTAGGCTATTTTGAGATTTGCTCTGCCAAAAAAAAAATTAATCCAAATTTCTTCATTTGATTGATGACTTCCTTCATCAAATTATCACAAGGATGATCTCTAAGTAACACACTAATATCCTTCTTCTCTGAATCCTCTTGAGGTAGACCCCTACAACTTATCAAATCACACTCAGCAGCACTGTCATCCATGCTCTAACTAGAATGCTCCATTAAGCAGTGCTTCAAGTATTCCACTTTAGGTCTTTGAATTAGGAAAATCCAAAGGCCCAAAGCCCATATTATTTCAAATAAAAAGCATAGTCAAGCCTTTCACAATAGTACCCTAGTCTCTAGTACCAACTTGTTTAAGTTAGGGTTTCTCTTGCTACAAAGAGACACTTAAAGAAAAAGGAAAATTGCTATTTATAACTGATGGAAATCAGGACAGGAACTAAAACAAGGTAGAAACCTAGAAGGGAGATGGAGGCAGAGAACATGGAGAGTTGCTGCTTTCCTCTTGTTTCCCATAGCTTGCTCCATGCACCTTCCAATAGAACCCAGTATCAGCAGCCCAGGGATGGTACTCAACTACTGACCAATATATTAGAAAATGCCTTACAGCTGTATCTCAAGTGTAATTTCATTAGTTAAGGTTCCTGCCTCGCTAGCTTGTGTCAGGTTGACACATAAAACTGCCTAGTGTTCAACTTGATACACAAACACATGACTCTTAAGTCACAACACTTCCTTTCTTATTAATCTCCAAGATCTTAAATAATTTAAAATGATATGCCATCTTTACAATTCAAACACATTAAAATTCCAATTCCTTTAAAATAGTTAATTTTTAAAAAAAATCCTCTGTGTTTTAAAAGTGAAGTATTTCAACTGTGGGCTCCAGTAAAAATACTTTCTTACTTCAAGAAGAAAAACTAAAAACCACAGTCACAAGCAAAACAAAACAAAATTAAAATCTAGCCATCCAATATCTGGGATCTACTCATGATCTTCTGTACTCCTCCTAAGGTCTCGAGTCACTTTTTGTGGATCTACTCTCTGCAGCACACACGACTCATCTTTTACACTCCAGATAGCTCAACTCAACTGCTACTGCTCTTCTTGGTGGTCTTTCCTTGGTACTGACAGTTCTAAAATGCTGGTATCTTCTGCTGCAACTGGATTGAACTTTCACCAATTTCTTCTCACAGGTTTTCTTCATGGTGCCAAGACTCAATTTCTCTGAATGACTTCTTGAATCCTGGGACTTCAGCTGCCACTGAGGCTACACTTTCACCAATGGCATTTCACGTTGTCTCGCCCTTCTAAGCCTCTGTTGTTCTCCATGACCCCTTCATGCTTTCAAAACCAGTGCCAAATGTGTGAAGTTTACACATTACTAAGTACAGCTGCCAGCATGAGTAACAACTTGGCCACCCCTGTAACACAGCTTCTCTGTGCTCTCAGGGAAAAAGTAGCAGCAACATTCACCTCAGTGATGCTTTTCTCTTCTTAATCAGAGAGAGAGAGAGAGAGAGAGAGAGAGAGAGAGAGAGAGAGAGAGAGAGAGAGAGAGAGAGAGAACAGAAGTTTTCATTACATTTATAGTACAAGAGACCATGCGACCATGCCCACCAAGTGGACTGGTATCTTATAGGCTATTGGCTGAAGAAGTTTCCATAGAACATACAGGTTTTAATTTCCCTCTCTGTGCCATTTCTCTGTAGCTACTATTGTTTCTGTGAGCTAATTCTGATTTTTGTTATTTGTTAGATATTTCCTTTGAGTGGTTTATGGCCCTTTATACTCTGCTACTATTAATAACAAGAGCACTAATAATCTGACTGGATGTTCTTTATTAACATGTTAAAAGTGCTGACTATTGATTTCACTTTAAGATATTATTACTGTCATTTTGTTAGAAAAATTCTGATGTCAGTAACATTCCCATAAAATTGATCTGTTTAGTATGATACCTGTTCTTTGTCTGATGTTGCCTGCTATTTTTTAGCCCAGTGAACAGATTTTACTTCTGAGACTAAGCTTCTAGACTGTAGTGCAATGGCACAGATGAACAGCAAGATCTGCACCTTAAATGCTTTGTTTTTCAATTAATTCACTTTGCTTTTAGGATAATTTTACCGTCTGCTTTAACATTACTTAGATAGACAAGTGGGTGAAAATACAATGGACTTTAAAGTAATCACATGTTTTTCTTTCCCTGATGAAAATTTAAGATTTTTAACATAAAAGTCATGTAAGACTTCTACAAAAATGTAGCATTAGATTTTCTGTATGAGACCATTTATATATCTACTTTTAATCTTTAAAGTTTTCTGTTCTTTTATTGCTTTGGCATGGTAGATTTTTAAAAAATGTATAAAATTTTTGCTATTGTAGTAGTAAGTGAGGAAAAACTGAAAATAAATGCCAAAGATCTAATTTACCTCCTGTAACTTAAGCAATTGTAACTAATCTCTGTACTCATAGAAAGCGAAAGATATACAGAAAAAGGATCAGTCTTTGTATTGCTTTGCTATTATCCCTGCTCTCATTCTCATTATAATAGGATATTTCCTGTGGTTATTCAATGTGGGACAACAGAACCTCAGTCCATATCAGTGGGTATCAGATTGTTTGGGGAAGTGTCTATATTTTCCAATATTTTTAAACTGATAGTCAATACATGCTTAATAAATATCCCTAGAATATGTTAATTTTTACATATGTATTTTTATTATAAAACCCATCATAGAGACATTCAAATAGGATCCTTCTTAGTTACATTAATGGAAATTGGCTTGATTTTAAATATCCAAAGCTTCCTTGTTAATGAATAATTTTCCTTTCAAAAAAATAAAATAGGTGCATGCAGCCAGCAGCATTCCAGTTTTTAAATTTTTATTTACTTATTTATTTATTATTCACTCATTTAAATTTTTAGTTTTTTGAGACAGGATTTCTCCTTGTAACTTTGGTGCCTGTCTTGTAGCTAGTTATTGTTGATCAGGCTGGCCTTGAACTCACAGAGATCTACCTGACTCTGCCTACTTAGTGCTGGGATTAAAGGTGTGTGTCACCCCTGCCCAGCAAAAACAGAATAGCTGCACTCAGCCAGCAATATTCCAGTTTCTTAATGAAGGTAGGTGACACTTTATTTCAGCAGAAAAACAGTTTGAGAAATGATTTCTGGTTCTAGAAAATGCTTGATCTTTAAAGGGTCTTCTTCCATTCTTTCGTTTCTTGTAGAATAATGCTTTACAAAGACATCATATCCTTTTTAATTTTCTTTTAATTTCATTTTACATTTTATCCACAGTTCTTTCCTCCCCATCCCTCCTCTGGCCCCTTCTTGCCTTCTTTCCAGTCTACCTTTCATCCACTCCTTCCAACAGGTAAAGGCTCCCATGAGAAATCAAGAAAGGCCAGCACATTAAGTTTGATCAGAACCTAGCCCCTCTCACTTGCAATAAGGCTGAGCATAGCAACCTACTGGTGTAGGATAGTCTTCTTTCTATGTGTTGCTTTAATTGGTTGAAGAAAGAAAACTGCCTTGGCCTTTGATAGGGCAGCCCTTAGACGGGCAGAGAAGACAGGACTGAATTTGGGGAGGAAGAAAGCAGGTTCAGAGAGAGCTGCCTGCCTTGAAGCTGCCAGGTCAGACATGCTGAATCTTTCCCACTAAGCCACGAGCTCGTGGTGGCATAAAGATTATTAGAAATGGATTGAATCAAGATGTGAGAGTTAGCAAATAAGATGCTAGAACTAATGGGCCAGACAGTGTTTAATTAAATGCAATTTGTGTGTTGTTATTTTGGGGTATAAGCTAACCAGGCGGTCGGGAGCCGGGTGGCGGTAAGAGGCCCACCACTTCTTTTACAACAGAGAAATTGTATAGGAGGGTCTTCTTTCTATGTGTTGCTTTCATTGGTCAAATGAAAAAAACTGCCTAGGTCTTTTGATAGGGCAAAACTTAGATAGGTGGGAAAAAGAGAACTGAATGCTGGAAGAAAGAAGGCAGGCAGAGAGCCACCTGCCATGAAACTGCCAGGTCAAGCATGCTGAATCTTTCCCATTAAGCCATGACCTCTTGGTGACATACAGATTATTAGAAATGGGTTGAATCAAGATGTGAGAGTTAGCCAAAAAGAGGCTAGAACTAATGGGCCAGGCAGTGTTTAAATGAATACAATATGTGTGTTGTTATTTCGGGTGTAAGCTATTCTGGTGAGTGGGTGGTGGGAAGTGGCCCACCACTCCTTTCTCAACAACCTGCCATAGGGAATGTGTTCCAATAAGCTAGCTCATGCATCAGGAATGAATTCTTGTCCTACTGACAGGTGGGTGCCAAACAGATAGTTGAAGCTTCATAACTATTTCCCACATATGGAGGGTATAGTTCAGTCCTATGAAGACTCCAAAGCTGTCAGTACAGGATTCATGGATTTCCATGAGCTTTGGTCAACTGTCTCTATAGATTTCTGCATCGTGATCTTGACCTCCATTACTCATATATTCCCTCCTTCTCTCTTAATTTGGATTTCCAGAGCTTGCCTGGTGCTTGGTTGGATCTCTGCATCTGGTTTCATAAGTTGCTGAATGAAGGACCTGTGCAGATAGTTGGATTATTCATGCTGTAATCAGATTGGTGAAGACATTATATCTTATAGTTCACTGAAAGATTCACATTAAAGCAGAAAGAAACGAACCAAACAATAAGGAAGTGAGGAAGGGCAGGTGGGAAGTCAAGAGGGTTGTGGGGGATAGGACAGGAGGCAAGAAAGGTAGGAGATAAACATGGAAGAAAGAAGCAGGAAAGTTAGAAGGGAGTGTGCATTGAGGTTGTTTGATTTTCAGACACAAGGTATGAGAGTTTTATTGTTTTATGGCTTATTTACCCTTGGTCCATGCTATAAACATCTATCTTGTTTGCCAGCATCATATGTATGGTTTCACAAATCTATCAAAGTTTACAGTAAGTTAGAAAGATAATGTTTCCAAGAAGATTTAAAATTACTGGTAGTAGAACACTGACCACATCCCAGACCAGCCCCTTTGGAGAAGGCTGAGGTTTGCTTTTCCAGCAATATCAATTTTAGAAGACATTGAGGCAATTTCTTGAGTGCCAGTGAATTAAGAACAATGATTTTACCACCTCTTGTACCTTTGGATCTGTGATCTAATCTTATTCATAGATTCATGTGTCTCTTGCAGAGGTATATTTCTGGTTATTCCTTTTATTCCCTAAACACAACATATAACATACACATAACATATACAAACATGATTGTAGTAATTTTTTATTTTTCATTTATAACTAAAAATTTCTTAGGCTAGCAAGCCTTAAACAGATATTCCTTATATGTCATTTTTTACTGAAAGAGAAGAAACAAAATAATGTTGAGCTGAGGACTTAGCTCAAATTTGCCAGATACTACATAAATGTTCTCATTTGAATTAAAATATTTGTCTATTAGCTCAAGTGAATGGAGACTTCCTTCCCTTTCCTACATTTCTATACAGTAAATGAAGAACAAATTTCAGAGCAACTTAGTGGGCACATATTTAATGGCTGCAGCATTCTGTTGAATTTTAAGAGAGAAATAGAATCTTTGCTATACAATCTCTCAGCTGCATAAAACGTGAGAATGGCCAATTAAAAACTAGTTAGAGGCACCCTCCAATGGCTTGACTGTGTCCTGAAATCTAGCTAATTTGCTTCTGTGTTTTGTGAAGCATGAGTGGCTCTCTGACAAGGTAGAAGGCTCAGCAAAAAAAAAAAAAAAAAAAAGTCATGGAATGTCTCTTGAGACAGCCTAAATGCCTCATCCAGTTTTGAAGCTAAATTAATAACAAGGTGTTTGAATATTTTTTTATAAAACTCATTTATGCAGATGTAAACTGTTTATTGAAATTAACTGCTCAAAGTAAACTATTTTCAATCCTCTTTCTTAAACATTACTTTTATTCAGAAATTTCATGTGCAAAGTCACACAGGGGATACTTGCTTCTACATAGGGAAAACAAGACTCACATTGAATAAATGTTTCTTCTGCTCATTGCAGCCAGAGAGTGTGAGTAGAATTCACCTGCCTTAGATGCCTGTGTCTATATTTTTTCTTCTTCATACTTGTATTTTAGCATGGAATGTTGAAACTATTAAATTATTAGCATGAAGTACAAACTGAATTTGTTTGACTATTGGGTATGATATGGTAACTCAACTGAGTAGACGTAGGGATTTTCTTCAAAATTACTCAGACAACCAACTTTCTAACCTGGCTGGAATAAGGATCTGAAAGTTTAGTTTCTAGCCCAGTCTCTCTCTCTCTCTCTCACTATATGTGTGTGTGTGTGTGTATCCCACTTTGCGCATATATAATATCCATGTTATATATCACATATATTATATAATAAATATAAATACGTACGCATATACACCTATATATATGCATATATGCATATGCTTATGCATGTACATATACATGCATGTATATACATATATCTGTATACATACACACATACTTACACACACACAACGCTGAATGTTGTCCCTTGAAACTTCAGTATAAAAGCTGAATCTAGGCCTTAAAATCAGATTAGATCTACACAGAATCTCCCAGCAGTGTGTTGCCGAGGCCAATATAAACTTATTTAACCTTCAAGGACCTTAAGGCAAAGTGAATAAGAAAAAAATCGAATCATCCACTGCAAATTCCACCAAAAATTCAGAGTATATCCTCAGTGTTTGCATTTCCCAATTATTGACTCTTACAAAAAAAAAAAACACTTAAAAATTTTGATTAGGAAGAATTTTTTTCCTCTGGTGTTTTATTGGGCTGGTTTTGCCAACTGTGTTTGCTACAGATAAATAGATGGCACACAGTGCATCCACATTCTTCTACAGTTTTACACTGTCCAAAGAAAATTTTTATTTGCTTAAATTTTATAAAGGTACATGGTTTTCTTTGAGGGTTTAAGGAATGGAAATAAAGATTAAAGTTTTGAAGGCCCTTTAGGGTACCCCTAGCCATCCATTTTTCTATTGGTTGGATTTATTATTAGTGAACAGGTCAGTTTTCTCACTAGAAGACTTGTTTTTTTCATTCATTTTGGTCTCAGTTTAAATTTTTTTCCCTTTTTCTCCTGTGCTCTTTAGAAACTGTGTTTTTGTCTGCTCTAGGAAGTCATGTCCCAATTTGCATAATTAGGCTACATTTGTCACATGCCTTAGCACATACAGAAGGTAAAGCTGGCCTACCTGTTGAATCCATGAAGACCATGATAACTCTGCAAAAGTAAGAAAGTAGAATTATAGGACTTTATATTTATAAAATATAAGAGTAATTCTCATCAGATTGGTACTACAAGAAGAAACTTTTAATATTAGTAATGTTTTCAGAGAGATTGATGTCTGAGATATGCCTTTCACATATATCATCTCCTGATATTATCTAATATTTACAGGAATCCTCCTCATCTTCAATGTTCTTGAGAACTGTGATAAATTATTAAGAAATGGCTCAGTGGTTAAGAGCACTGTTTCTTTTTCCACAGGTCATGATTTCACTTCCCAGCGACCGTATGTTGGCTCAGAACCGTCTGTGATGAGATCTGGCACTCTTTTCTGGCCTGAAGGCATGCATGCAAAAAAAAAAACACTGCATACAAAATAAATAAATAGAACACTTACCCCAAAATTCTAATAACCATTTGATAAGTTCCAAACTGAGGTAACATGTAAAGATTATTTTTCACTCTCATTATTTTTGTGTCAACAAAATTTTTATATATAGCCTGCTATTTCAAAGGTGTTATAAGATGCTGGCCAAGTTTTTTGGAGCTCACAGTTTCCTGGTATCTTTTCAGTTTACTTATTTATTATTTAAGATATTTTTACTCTTTTGAAATATTACACTAACTCATGGAAGTTGAGTTTAAATATACAAATGAAACATTAAACACAGTCATTACTGAGCCCGATTGTTCAGTTATTTAACCCTCTCATATCAATTATAGTATTTTTCCAAAGAAGATATTTAAAAACTAAGCCAGTGATACTTAAGCTTTCGGACCGTCATCTTCATGGTTTCAAGTTTCTAATAGACACTATATTCAAATGCTAATGGATTTTGTACATTTGCAAAATAAAATATTTTAGTCACAACTTATTGAATCATTGTCCATTTCTGTTCAGTTTTTTTTAAATCCTTTTTCCTTTGTAGATACAGACCAAGCTACATAATCTATAGACATTTCAATCAAGTGGTTTTGGTTTATACTTTTTTGGGGGTTCAGTTCAGTCTATTATTGTGGTTTGCAGTCATGTTCATTATTCTATTACTAGACATCTCACCACCTCATTGTTCCCAAAAAATGTTTTATTACTTTCTGTTGTAAGTCATTTGGCATCATGACAGGAAAACACGGGAGTCATCTAAAATCGCCATTTTTTAACCATATATAAGACACCAATGACCTAATAATGATGAGAGTCATCAGCTCAAAGAAAATTCAAAACATTAAGTTTATATAAAGGCCAAATATTCTCAACTGTATTCAACACATAATTCTTTGGATATTATGACTGTGTTAACCAATTTTCAGTATTGTCATCAAATTCTTAGGGCAAACAACTTAAGGAAGGAAGAATTTAGTTTGTATCACCATTTGAGAGTACAGTATACATCATTTGTGGCAAGACATGGTAATAAAGTAGGATGCAGAAGCTGGTCTTTATGAATCTGAATTCAAGTAGCAGAGAGATGAATGCTGCTATTCAGTTCACTTTTCTTATTTTTCCTTCTGAATGGCACTCTAGCCCATGGGATTATGCAGTCTACATTCAGAATCAATTTTCCTTTCTCTTTAAACAGACTCATAATTGTATCTCCTATCAAGTTAACATTGACAATGAATCATCATGATTGGTTCTCTGTTTGTCTTTACTCTCATTATTATATATACATCAAGGTTGTGGGGAATATATGTCTTGGCTATTTGAGTGTACAGTTCATCATTGGTGGAAATGCATGGAGGACTAGGAATAGTTGTTTCTCTCTTCCACCACATGGCTTCTAGTGATCCTAACTTGGACCATCAGGTTTAAAATAAGAAACTTTATCCACTGTTGCTATTCTCTCATTCTCATACTCCGAATTACATAGTTTGCAGGATTATGCACAAAAAGTTACTACATGTTTCTTAACTCTGTCTTAAAACTTTAATTTATCTTTTTCTCTTTGCTAAAGTATATTTTTCTCCAGATCAAACTTCCAATGATTTAAATATATATATAAAACATTTATGCTAATTCTCTTTTAATTACATTCATACATACAGACATGAGACTTTTATATATGCATGTGATGGCTATAATTTATTTAATGAGAGTGAATGTTAAGAAAACAATGCAGTAAAGTATCTTATATTTTAAGCTTTATTTAAGAATAAATAGTGCTTTTTATTCTGAAATAACATTGAGAATTATAATGTATTTTGAAAATACATTGTAATGTATTTTGATAAAATTTAACCCATTCCTCTCCATTTTTTTCTAGATGCATTCTTTGCTCGGTACCCCCATCAACTTACTTTCTGGAAGGAACTAGGCCCATAAGATTCTATTTATTTCAATTTTCCATGCCATGTTTACAGCAACTGCTTACTTGTTTATTTGGAGTTCATGATATACACAGAAACACCTTTGGAAAAGCTGCCATTTGTTCTATACATGATCATTTCAGAATTTAAAGTTCTGTGATGATGTTTAAGTAGATTGCTCTACAATATAACTTTTAGTTTTTACTAATAATCTTTAATTAACAACTAACCTTTGGCTATTTTAGAGAGTCTGCAATATAGTTTTGAGTTATTAGTAATAATTTTTGATTAATAACTGAACCGACTTAAGCTATTTTAGAGAGTACAACTTCCTAAGTTTTAAGAGAAGAGGATACTTTCAAGATTTACTTTTTCTTCCTACTATTCTGTCAACTAAGAACTTCACAAACTCTCTCCAATGATTGTAGTTTAATGGCAGAGTAGCTGGTTGGCATTTATGTGAACCACTAAATGGACTCATGGATTATATTTGTGTGTGTGTGTGTGTGTATCAATAACAATTAAAGAAGAGGGGACCATGAGTTTGAGAGGAGTTGGTGGAAAACATAATAGGATTTGCAGGAGATAAGGGCAGGTAGAAATAATTTAAATACATATTCATTTTAGAAAGTAGATGTGGTGGGGGAAAAGGAAATACAGGAACAAAGGGGGTAAATTCATTTAAAGTTTTACAGTCCAATTAGGAACTAGATAAAAGGTACAGAGATTAAAGAATTGATTGTTCTCTAGAAGACCCTGGTTCTCTTCACAGCATGAAAATGACAGGTTACAATTATCTGTAATTTTTTCAGCTTAAGGATATCCAAAACCCTCTTCTGGCCACTGCAGAGACCAGAAATACAATTAGTGTACAGACATATAAGCAAGCAAAACACTCACATACACATAAATAACATTTTAAATGCCCAACAATGAAAAATATACTCAAATAAAATTAAATCATTGTATAGAATAAAAATACAAATAATAATTATTTTTTAAAACTTCTAAACATGTATAAAAGACAGACTAGAAAGATGTCCCACTGAGCAATGTACCTGATGTATAAACATAAAAACATGAGTTCTCATCCCTCTTACCACTTCCCATTTCCCATTGTTAATAAAACTGTTGACTCGGTCTTCACATAGACTTGTCTTGATATAGGCAGATTTTCTTCTTAAAATGAAAGGGGACTATGTGTTAGTCACCCACAAATTTGCAGTTTTGGGTCTGGGCAGGTTCTTTCACATGCCAGAGATTCTTAAGATCATATTCATTAAGATGGCTAATTTTCTTGCTTTGCCGATTGTCTCAAGTGCATTGAGAAGATGAGAAGCATCAATAGTCAGATATTACCATGTGGATGATGTGTCTTTGTCTTTAAAGAATCCTGAGTATTAATTACCCTGTGTTGTCTTAGAAGAAGTTAGCAAATGCTTACTCATACCAATCATGACTAATGACAAAGTACCTACAGTGATAAAGCCAAACTTGGTGAACCAGTAAGGTTTTTGTTGTTGTTGTTTCAGAAATGTGAGTGAAGGAATGATTATTGGAGCAAATATGACTTAAAGACATCTGCATCATCAAAGCCTATCCCAGACTAGAAGGCTACTCACAAAATCTGGAAAACTCAAGCACAATGAATAGACTAGACTTCTGATAGCTAAACAGATTGGAAAGTGGCTAAATTGATCTGAGACCTTTCTGGACAATTGTCTGGTCTTTGCTTCTGCTAGGTGGCTCATCTAATCTGTGTTTTTTCCAGGTACTTGAGATTTGCTGAGATTTCTTTATAGATTGTGTTCTTTGAGGGTGATTTATATACTTGTGGTAGTTTTGATAAGGATTCACCCTCATAGTTACATATATTTTAATACTTGGTCCCCTACTTGGTGAAATTGTTTGGAAAAGAAAAGAAAGTCTGAACTTGTTGAGGAAGGTGTGCTGGAGTTCTGTTTTGAGATTTCAGAAGATCATGCCATATCTAGTTAGTTCTCTGCTTACTTCTTGCTGTTAAGGATGTTAGCTCTCAGCTTCTGCTCTACCACCGTGTTGGTCTGAATATCTCCATGCTCCCTGCTATGCCTCTGGACCCATAACCCCCCTCTGCAATAAAAACTTTCTTTTATAAATTACCTTTGTCATGGTGCTTAGTTAGAGAAATAGTAAAGTAACAAGGAAATGCTTACCAGTAAGGAGGGAGCAGGTTTTCTTTGTCAGTTGCAGGGTCTTCTTTAAGCTATTTTGAGCTGTTTACTTCAACTATGAGCTTTTCTCAAGAATGAAGTGTCTTGTCTCCTTTATAATATCCAGTCATTTCACCTCCTCATAGATATCTGTTCTAAAATATTCTGTTATTTAACTTTCATTTTACATCCAACTCAAGAGGTATTCCTAGTTTATTAGAAATGTTCTTGGCCAACACAATCAGTTATTTCTTTTCCTCTAAACTTCCTAACATGAAAATAGCATTTTTTCTTATCTTATACCACTATCAAGTCTTCTGCATCTTTACAAACACTTTCATGAGGTCCTTGCCCTGAGTATAGTAATTTTCATTTTTGTACATGGCTTGGCTACATAGTTGTAGCTGTGATAGTCTTATTTCTTATTGCTGTATCATCATTCTTTTATCCAATAAATGTACATGCTTTCATTTCCTTGTAAAATTTCAAAACTTTCTTTGCCCTGTAGAATAGGGTCTTTTATCCACTGCCCTTCTTATTCTGACCTGCTTCTTCAAGATATCACATGGAGGAAGAATGTAGCCCCACTTCTAACCTGCAAGTGCCTCTGTATCAAATTTTAGTGAAGAGAGAATAAAGAATAATTTTGTTTATGATTACACTAAGCAAATTAAAAGAAGAGTAAATGAGTGAGTTTAAGAATAATCAAGCTAGAGAAGACGACAGCAGAACCTATTCTTGCCTTTGAAGTAAGAGTGACTAGGGTATACAAGAGAGATCTAGTTCTGTGGACAAAGCTGCCAAAGCTCTTGAAAGAATTTAGTAAGGAAGACTAAAACTTTTTTTACTGTCGGTGATGTGTCCTGGCTCATCAAATTGATGTATGTAAGAAGGTGACATAAACCAAAGAATTCCTTCTTATAAAATTGAAGAGGAAAAAAGGCATTTAAAGGTGATTTGGGCAGTATGGTAACAGAAATTGAATGTCAGTGAAATTGTCTCAGAACATGAGTTTATGAAATGTCCATGTCCAACAAAAGCTGTGCCTGGATAAATTGTTTATTTATTTATTTTTTTTGCCATTATCAGGGTCACTGTCAATGGTATTGGGATTAATGTGCAGCCTTGGCTCCTCTGCCTTTTGTGCCCAAAGAATCTGCAGAAAAAAAATGTGTAGGATTTCATAATGAATTGCTGATGTGGGATATTCCTCTGTATGCTGTGATTACCATTGATGAATAAAGAAAACTACCTTGGCTGGTTATGGTAGAACTTAGCTTCACAGGGAATATTAAACTGAATGCTGGGAAAAAGAAGGGCAGAGTCAGGGAGATGCCATGGAGCCACAGCCAGAGTCAGACATGCCAAAACTTTGTTGGTAAGCCACTGCCACTGACAATACACAGATTTATAAAGATGGGTTAAATTATGATGTAAGAGTTAGACAATAAGAAGCTAGAACTAATGGACCAAGCAGTGATTTAAATAATATGGTTTCTGTGTGATTATTTCAGGTCTAGCTGGGTGGCTGAGAACCAATAAGCGACCTCCCTCCTACAAATTGGCACCCAACATGGTTGGCACACCAATGTGGGTAACTACATCCACATGAAAACCTGAGAGAGCTTAAAAAGTAATCCTAGACACAAAAGAACAGAATTAAGCATGGTTTGGTAGTGGCATTTTCTTGGATGGGCTTTGTTTACTAGAAGCAAGCAGAAGCATGTTTCCTTTAAGAGAGGTTTTCCTGACTCAGCGTTAGCATAAAAGCCACACTGTTTTGAATTGCTGGCTTTCTGGGCCATCCTGCCAGCACAAACTCTAATTCTTTCAGGCAGGAGGCCCAGATACAGGGCATCTGAATGTGGTTTGTGAACAGACTCCTGCAACTTGCTTAATGGTGATATGGATTGGCTGTTTGTCTTAGAGTGGGGCAGTGTGCATGACACTCAGAGGCTCCACCATGCTGGACTTGGCAGGGCAAACATGAATTACTGTATATACAATAGTAATAGCACATCTTAAGTTTTAAGAAATGTTTACCATTTTAAAAAGGGCTTCTGGATAGTAAAGAATTACAGATATGCAATTAAGACAAATCCAGATGAATCATAGTGTTAGTTAAATATATGTAGGTTTAGAAGAGAGAAGAAAAAGTTTATAAAAAATAATAAAAGGAAGTTAATTGTTTAAAAAAAGGTAAAGTCTTTAAAGAGACAGAGTACAGATAGTCATAGAGTAAAGGAGTAAAAAAAATAAGCCATGTAAAAATGGAAAATTCACAGAGAATCTGGATTACGCACATTATTGTGGTATTTTTTTAATTTTTTGACTGTGAAGGAGCTAAGTACAGAGAGACATGTTGTTGTATTGCCTGCTAAGCTAAACCAGCATGAATATTATAAAGGTGACTTCCAAATTTGGGTCTAAGTATATGTTGCTTTGGAGAGAGGTTCTTCTCTTGTTTCTATGGAGGATGAGAACCTATGGATTGCTTCCAGATTGGTGTGGTTTGATGGAATAAGATGCCCTGAAAGGTCACCTGGAACACCCATCAAAAATTACTTCACCCAACTGCTGACTCACTGACATGAACCTAATACACAGGATACACCATGAATAATCTGATTCACAGTGTCCTCAAACTACAGGAAGCAGTATGGACAGGGCTATGCCCACATTCTCAAATATTGTTTATAATTGCTTGCTTACATTTGAAGAGAAATATGCTATAGAGGTTTGCATGCATATAGATCTTGGTTTATTGATACAAATTTAAGGTCAATCTTGTTATATGTATATTTCTGCTCTTGATTAAGGTATTGTGATTGTGTATAGTCAAGCTTGTAGTCATGTCACTTAGAGTTTTTAGGTGTGTAGAGAAATATTTCACTTATATTTTATCTTGGTTTGATGTGGTTTGAAGTAAAATAGTCTCTATATAGGCACATATAATTTTATAATTGGCTACCAATTGACAGAACTATTGGCAGGAAAGTATTGACTAACCTTGTTTACAGTTCTTAGATCTGTCATCATTCTCCATTTTCCAGATTTCTTTTTAACAACAAATACAGGAGAATTCCAAGGGCTAGTTGAATCTTCATTATGGCAAGCATCTAGCTGCTCCTATATCAGCTGTTCTAAAACCTGTTTGTCTTCTGTTAAAGGCCATTGGTTAACCCATATGGATTTCTCAATTAACCATTTTAAAGGCAAGACCGTTATTAACTCTGAAGGTTTGTAGTGGCTTTGTATTCTTGTACAGCCTGAATGGCTGGTAATCTTTATTTATAATATCTTATAATAACCTTGTAAGAGTTAATAAGAAACCTGAGGTAATAGACAAAACAGTTTATAATTATTGTAGACCTCTGTGTGTTTCTTTGTGACTAGGTGATGGAGGGACCAGGCAGGACAAAAATTTCTGTGAACAAGAAAGATTAGAAGTTGGTGTCTTCTAGAGAAGGTCATTGGGAGTGAAGTTTGAGTTTTAAAAAGACTTGTGCCTTTCCCAATGTGCTCACTCTGCCTCCTTTATGTTGTTCAAGATGTGAGGCCTCAGTTGATCCTTCCACCATACCTTCACTCTGTCATCACTAGGCATTCTTTAACAAGCTGCTTTGGCCATGGTATTTTATCACAGGAGTAGAAAAGCAATTAAATCAAACAAACTATTGATTTTTAACAAGTATTAGAGAATAAAAGAGCTTTGTGGCACCTGAACTCTGAATATTATACTTGGTATACCAAATATCTAGAGAATAATTATTAGATTATGTTGAAATTAAAGTCAAATTTTCCAAATCTTTGTGCAAAAAATTTAGAGTTCTAACATTATTGTATGTTGCTTCACACATATTTTCACCCTTTTTTAATTTTTCTAACTATTATTATCAATTTGATACAATCCAGGATCCTCTTAGAAGAGGAAACCTCATTTGGAAAAATATTCTTTCTATAAGACCTGGAGGAAAGCCTGGGTTGTGCTGACTACTTCCTTGTTTCTCAATTTGACACAGAATAGTAGTTATCTTGAGAGGGTTGAACAATGAGAAAAAGTTCCTATTAGAGTCACCCATAAGGCTAACCTGTGAGGAATTCTCATAATCAGTGATTGATGTGGGCAATGAATGGCTCACTATGCAAACAGTCCTGCGTGGTGTAATAAACCAATTTGAGAAAGCCAAAGCCACCAAGTCAGTAGGTTGCACTCTTCTTCAGTTTTACTTTAGTCTGGCTCCAAATTCCTGCCTTGAGTTCCTGTCGTAACTGACTTTCATAATGAGCTACAATTTTAAGTTGGATAAAGTCCTTTCTTTCCCAATTTGCTTTTAGTCACGGTGTTTATCACAACATAGAAAATTAAGACATCCACCCATCAAGTAAAGAGTGCTGTAACAACAAATAAAGAGTTTTATAACAAGAACTTTGTAGCCCAACACACAGAAGATAAATAAAGGTAACACACATAGCACCAAAGCCAGAGACCATTGCATAACTCATGAGGTGCAGGGGTGTGGGGAAAGTGATACAAATCTGCCCACAGAGAGTTTGAAAGTATATACTTTACAATATTGGGTGCAACAAAACTTGGCTCTGTTTCTCACTCTTGTATTAGACTGATATATATCCATCCAGTTGGGTCTTTTTAAAAATATGTTTTTAGTTGAAATGGAATTACATCAATTTCCCCCCAACATTTCCTCTCTCCGTCACCTTTCAGATGCCTTTTCAATTTTCAATGTCATAGTCTCTGTTTATAGATTATTATAGTTACATACATGTATACATGTATGAAAATATATGTGATCAGAAAATACATTTTTTTTTACTTTTATTGACCTCTACATTTTTCTCTGTTCCCCTCCTTTCCTCTCTCCTCCCATTCAACCCACTCCCAAGCTCCCCATGCTCTCAATTTACTCAGGGGATCTTGTCATTTTCTACTTCCCAGGTAGATTAGATCTATGTATCTCTCTCTTAGGGTCCTCATTGTTATCTAGGTTTTCTGGGATTGTGATTTGTAGGCTGGTTTTCTTTGATTTATGTTAAAAACCATTTATGAGTGATTGCATGTGATATTTGTTTTTCTGGATCTGGGTTACCTTTCTCAAAATGATGTTTTCTAGCTCCATCCATTTGCCTGCAAATTTCATGATGTCATTATTTTTTTCTGCTATGTAGCACTCCATTGTCTAAATGTACCACAATTTCCCCATCCATTCTTTAGTCAAGGGCCATTTAGGTTGTGTCCAGGTTCTGGCTATGACAAACAATGCTGCTATGAGCATAACTGCAAGGACATGACTAAATAAGGCATCACTGGGACCTTTGAAATTTCTGCAGAGAATGTCTGTGTAGACTATCAAGTCCTGTTACTAGTGGCTGCTGGTGCAGCAGAAATGTAAGATAGCCTGCTGGCATCATGTTAGAGAAGCCAAGTACAGTACATGGGTATCTGTGGTCCACCTGAGTTTAAGGAAGTTGGCTTGTTGGCATGGAATTAGCACAACAGCTGTCTTGAATCTAAAGTGGAAGCAATCAGCAGTCAGTCTGACATAATTCAAGACCTCTCCCACTAACTAGATACCTATTTAAAAGTCAACTATTCCCCATCTTTTCTCTCCTGGAAGTACATCTGTGTGTGATCCTCTGGAAAGACATCTGTGCTCTTAACTATTGAGTCATCTCTCCACTATGTGGGAAAAAATGTATATACTGTCATGACTGTAGATTCTAGGGAAACTAAGGGGAGAAACACCCTTTTCTTCCATGCTTACCAAAAAGTCTCTAGAAAATGAACAAGTTTGGTTAAAAATATAAACAGAGGAAGCTCAATAGTTCTTTTGTGAATAAATAAATGAAGAATGAATGAATGAAGAAAGAGGCTTTTTTCTGATGAGAAAATGAAATTTAAGAAAGACAGAGGGATTTGTATATTAACACATCAAATAAGAAAGTCTATCTTTTAGTTCTCATTTGCTGCTTGTCGATATATACCCTGTGCTTAAATCACAGAATAACTAAGCCATGAGTCCTGAAAGAGGCTTCAAGAATTCATTTAAAATATAAATAAATAAATAAATAAATAAATAAATAAATAAATAAATGCAGAATTAATGGTGAATTTCACCCAGTGAATGAATCAGATAGCTAAATAGCATATTGGTTTATTCACTTGTAGCAAAGGCCCTATAGAATTCTTTTGTTTTTTTGTCTGGTCAAAGTAATTTTTCTTGTTCCAGTAAAGTGTGCATTGATTAGAAATTATGATTATAAAATGTTTACCACTCAAACAGAGACTCTGAAGTTGACAAGATGTATAAGACCAGAAATACCTCTGGGGGCCTGTAAAAATGTATACTGTTTTTAAATTTATTTTAGTCTAAGATTTGTTCACACAGAATATGTAGCTCTTGTTTGAGGTCATACTGGTGAAATGCAGCTGGTAACTTAGTGAAGGAGAAAGGGAACTAAAGTTTTAATAACCACAAAGGAATAAAAGAATTGCATATCACAATGTCTCAGTGGTACATGGATTGGAGAATACGTTTTTAAACACTATTGATTATCTGGATTTTTTTCTCTTTTCTGTGTTCCACTCCAGGTATTCATTCTCAATCCATGCTTTCCAAACTTGGTTAAAGGCATATTTATTAATACAGGTGATTAGGATGGGTTTATTGATAACTGAGTATTATATTAATATACCTGAGCTAACAGGGCTTAATATGGTTTTTGGAACAAGTCCTTTGTTGAGTGTCTTAGTTAGGGTTTCTATTGCTGTGGAGAAACACCATGACCAAAAGGAAGAGGAAAGGGCTTATTTGGCTTAAAGTTTAGCATTGCTGTTCATCTGTGAAGGAAGTTAGAACAGGAACTCCAGCAGGGAGGATCCTGGAGCTGATGCAGAGGGTATGGAGGCGTGCTTCTTACTAACTTATTTCCTCTGAGTAGTTCAGTCCATCTTCTTATAGAACTCAAGACCAGCATCCCAGGTATGGCATCACCTATCATGGGATGGGCCCTCCCCCACTGATCTCAAAATGAGAAAGTGCCTTAGAGCTAGATCTTATTGAAACATTTATTCAACTGAGCCTCCTTCTTCTGATGACTCTAACTTGAATAAAGCTGACTCAGCAAACCAGCCAGTACATGGAGTAATGTCTTCGCAGGTGATTTCAGGGATTTCTGTTCATAATTGTGGCTTCTGGAAAACAACTGATTCAAACATTAGAAATGTCTTCAGTTGTACTGTGTTAAGTATCCTTACCTGCAATATTCTGTGCATTCTTGTTGTACATAATGAGCATTGGAGAAAACTTAACAGCCTTCCCAAAATTTCTGCACTGATAAACTTGATAAGAAGCTGTTATTAACAACTTAGAACCAAACTACCTTGTCCATAACATTTAAGGGTGATTTGTATTAAACTCTGCATAATCTGAACTTTGAAATGGATCTGTTTACCCAAAAATTCACAAAATTCCACCTACTCCATCAGACCACCATAAAAATTATTTTATCCTTGTCACCTTAAGTCAGAATCATAAGGACATTTCCTCACTTTAACTGAAAATCAATAGTAACTTACGCATGATCAATGCACATTCTGTCCCCTGCTGCTGCTATATTCAGGGTTTTTTTCTAACTATAAAGTCATTTTTATGCTTCACTCATCAATACTCATGAAGTATTACTTCATTCAACATAATAGGCAAATAGATAGTTAAGGTATATTTCTAAGTTATTTTTGAAGCCATAATTTCTGTGATAAAAATTTTTTTTCATAGTGGAAGAAGGGAGAGAGGTAGACTTTAACATATTTCTTTCTGACAAAGTAATTAATATCCTAATTTTAAATCTAAGTCCACTCATGGTGCTGCTACTTACTCTAATTTTTTTAATTTATTTATTTATTAAAGATTTCTGTCTCTTCCCTGCCACCGCCTCCCATTTCCCTCCCCCTAACCCAATCAAGTCCCCCTCCCTCCCGAAGAGCAATCAGGGTTCCCTGCCCTGTAGAAAGTCCAAGGAACCCCCACCTCCATCCAGTTCTAGTAAGGTGAGCATCCAAACTGCCTAGACTCCTACAAAGCCAGTACGTGCAGTAGGATCAGAAACCCATTGCCATTGTTCTTGAGATCTCTCTACTTTCATATGAGTTACAGTCCTTCTCTTACTTATGCTGTGTTTCTGGAGAGATCACAGCAAATTCGGGATGCAAGAGTAACTTACATGTCTCTTCTTCATGAAGGCAGTTAGGGAGGGACTGTTCCTATCATGCCTGAGAGTACCCAAAAATATGTATCAGCAGCTTAGCCAAAGTCAAGTTGAAAGTGCCCTCAGCTCTCGTTTAGCTTCAACAGAGCTTTCATATCCAGGAGATTTCAACTAAAGCCAGCAAAAATAGAAGGAAGAGTGAAAGAGAAAGAAAACAGTAAAAATTAGGAAATCAAAGGAAGGCTTTGACTAGTGTTTGACACCTCTTAGTACCTCCATTTTTCTTCTCTAAAATGGTCATTATACAAATCATTGCTGTTAAGTGTCAGCTTCAGACAAAAGTAATGTAGTCACCGTGGAGCTGATCAGAAAAGCAGAATGTTGAGTCCCACTAACCTAAGCTTTCTGGGCGAGATCTTAAATTATAATGGAAGCTGCAAATGTTACAATTCCGGAAGCTGTTTTGCCAGAGGCAAAACTCTAACACTAAACTCTCTTCTCCATACTGATTCCCTGTTTTATAATGATACATACAGAAACTGATAGAGTAGAATGGCCCTTAATATCATAACTGTTTGAATTATCACTGTAAAATCGAGATAAGCAGAGAATAAAAATCTACTCATACATTCAGGAATATAATCCAGGGATGACATGAAACCAGAGTTTGTAAAAAAAAATCTATCTTAGCATAAAGCCAAACAGCAGAGCCAGTCATAAGAATCTTATTATGAAAGTTGTTTGTGAGTGCTTTCTTAGCTCTATGTAATGAAAAAATTGGGCTCTTCACATATCACTTTACCCATGACTATGGCCTAGCTATTAGCTAACTCACAAAAGTTCATCTGTTAGAAGTATTGTTCCCACTGCAGTTCTATTCAAATATAGGAGGAAATTAGAAAAATTACTTAATGGAGATCGATCAGATCATTAGGAGTGGGCACTTAAATGAAGTGTGGTGACCCTAGCTCTTATGCTTCTTTACTTCCAGGTCACAATTAGATGAGCAAACATTCTCTGTGTACTTCTTGTCATGATACTTTGCACTGCCACATACCCAAAATTATGTAACCAAACAAACATGATTCTAAGTAAGTTTTCATCCTTGAATTTAATTTATCACAGATGTTACGTTACCAGCACCTAATGGTGACTTAACAACTACCTGTAACCCAATTTTCAGAGTATTTGGTATGTACTTCTGTCCTCAGAAAACACCAGGTACACAGTCCTGCTTACACTCAAAATAGTTATACAAATCAAACTAAATAAATACAAATATAAAGAATGAAAGTAATAACCTTTAGGTTGGCATGAAGGAGGTCAATGCAGGAAAGGGAAGTAGGGTAAATGGGACTATCAGAAGACAAGAGGTCTGATTAGGGAAATGGGAAAAGGGGGCTCTTTAAGGTAGGGTGTGAGGTAAATGCACCAGTAGGAAGGAATAGGGTAAAAGAAACAAAAAGCTATCTGAAAAGGTTATGAACTATTTATATTTAAAATCCCTATAGTATTTAAATTTTAATATTAAATTGAATTATATTATATATTAAATGGATCTTTCAAATGCTGCTGCTAAAAGCCAAAAACAATCTAACAAAAAATTCAATATCAGATGTAAGATACCTTATTTTGAGTTGTTGGCCATGTCTGTCCAAGAGACTCCTCCAAATATACAACATTGCTATTCCTTTTTGTTACTTCCTAGAAATAGAAGGTAAGGCTTGGCAGTGGCAGTACATGCCTTTAATCCCAGCACTCAAGTGGCAGAGGCTGGCAGATCTCTGTGAATTTGAGACCAGTCTTGTCTACAAGAGCTAATTCCATGACAAGCTCCAAAGCTACAGAGAAGCCCTATCTCGAAAAATAAAAAAACAAAAGCAAAAAAAAAAAAAAATAGAATGTAAGATACCATGCTCTTCAGAAATGAGTCTCAGAACTGGAATTGACCACCAATGCCTTCTCTCCAAGGACTAGCTTTCCTAGTACAAAAAGGTGCTATGCAAGTTTGCAAACGAAGGAAGCAACAAAGAGTGCTTTCTAATTATGATGCCTATGAACCAAAAAAGCAACTAGTGAATCATAATTAATTAAAACTCAGGGTCAGAAATTGGGGTTCAACCTAAAAATCCCCAAAGCAAATCAGCCAGCCCATGGCTCATACCTCAAGTTCAATCTGAAATGGCGATTCTGCCTACCAGAATCTCAGAATAAGATTGTGTCTGATTTACCGCAGCATAGTACTCTAATGTGTGTATATATTCCACAATTTCTTCATCCATTCTTCCGTTAAAGGACATCTAGGTTGTTTCCAGGTTCTGGCTATTACAAATAATACTGCTATGAACATAGTTGAACAAATGCTTTTGTCATATGATAGGGCATCTCTTGGGTATATTCCCAAGAGTGGTATTGCTGGGTCCAGGGGTAGGTTGATCCCGAATTTCCTGAGAAACCGCCACACTGATTTCTAAAGTGGTTGCACAAGTTTGCATTCCCACCAGTAATGGAGGAGGGTACCCCTTCCTCCACAACCTCTCCAGCAAAGGCTATCATTGGTGTTTTTTATTTTAGCCATTCTGACAGGTGTAAGATGATATCTCAAAGTTGTTTTGATTTGCATTTCTCTGATAGCTAAGGAAGTTGAGCATGACCTTAAGTGTCTTTTGGCCGTTTGAACTTCTTCTGTTGAGAATTCTCTGTTCAGTTCAGTGCCCCATTTTTAATTGGGTTAATTAGCACTTTAAAGTCTAGTTTCTTGAGTTCTCTATATATTTTGGAGATCAGACCTTTGTCTGTTGCGGGGTTGGTGAAGGTCTTCTCCCAGGCAGTAGGTTGACTTTTTGTCTTGGTGACAGTGTCCTTTGCTTTACAGAAGCTTCTCATTTTTAGTAGGTCCCATTTATTCAATGTTTCCCTTAATGTCTGTGCTGCTGGGGTTATACATAGGAAGCGATCTCCTGTGCCATCTGTTGTAGGGTACTTCCCACTTTCTCTTCTATCAGGTTCAGTGTGTTCGGACTGATATTGAGGACTTTGATCCATTTGGACTTGAGTTTTGTGCATGGTGATAGATATGGGTCTATTTTCATTCTTCTACAGGTTGACATCCAGAGTACTACGCTGCAGTAAAAAACAATGACTTCTCCAATTTTGCATGCAAAGGGATGGAAATATAAAACACTATACTGAGTGAGGTAACCCAGACCCAAAGAGATAAACATGGGATGTACTCACTCATAATTGGTTTCTAGACGTAAATAAAGGTCATGGAGTCTATAATTGGTAATCCTAAAGAAGCTAAATAAGAAGGTGAACCCAAAGAAAAACATATAGTTATCCTCCTGGCTATGGGAAGTAGACAAAATTGCTGGGGAAAAAAATTGGGATCTTGGGGGTGGGGTGGGAAGAGGGTAAGGGGAAATGGGGAGAGAAAAATGAGAAGGGGAGGATGGGGGGAACTTGGGGAGACAGGATGATTAGGATAAAGGAAGGTTGGATAGGGGAGCAGGGAAGTTAGTTAAGGGAGCCACCTTAGGGTTGGCAAGAGACTTGAACCTAGAGTGGCTCCAGGAGCCCAAGGCGATGTCCCCAGTTAGTTCCTTGGGCAGCTGAGGATAGGGAACCTGAAATGACCCTATCCTATAGCAATACTGACGAATATCTTGCATATCACCATAGAACCTTCATCTGGTGATGGATGGAGATAGAGACAAAGACCCACACTGGAGCACTGGACTGAGCTCCCAAGGTCCCAATGATGAGCAGAAGGAGGGAGAAGATGAGCAAGGAAGTCAGGACCACGAGGGGTGCACCCACCCACTGAGACAGTGGGGCTGATCTATTGGGAGCTCACCAAGGCCAGCTGGACTGTGACTGAAAAAACATGGGATAAAACCGGACTCTCTGAACATGGTGAACAATGAGGGCTGATGAGAAGCCAAGGACAATGGCATGGGGTTTTGATCCTACTTCATGTTCTGGCTTTGTGGGAGCCTAGCCAGTTTGGATGTTCACCTTCCTAGACATGGACGGAGGGGGGAGGACCTTGTACTTTCCACAGGTCAGGGAACCCTGACTGCTCTTTGGGACTGGAGAGGGAGGGGGAGAGGAGTGGGGGGAGGGGGAAAGGAGTCGGGGGAGGGGGAGAAGTTTGTGAGGAGGGGGAGAAGGTTGGGAGGAGGGGGAGGGAAATGGGAGGCTGGGAGGAGGCGGAAACTTTTTTCTTTTTCTCAATAAAAAAATTAAAAAAAAAAAGACTGTCTGAGAGCTGTCTCCCTGAGAGACCCAAGAAGAAAATAATATTAACTGAGTAAGCAGGAAGAGCCAGCAAGTCATTTCCAAAAACTGTAATGACAGAAACAACTGGTTTTCTGAACAGTCAACCAAAATTCCTCTGCAATGTTGGGGCATCCATTTTTGGCCTACAGACCTAGCATATTCAACAGACTTTTCTTTGAAAGAGGATATGCAGGATATTTTGTGTCTTGCTTGTTTAATTAGGTCAGCATACGGTCAGCCGTCAAGGCTACGTCAGCAGTTAGGACAGTTGCATTTTCTTGCCCAGTGACTTATTTTTATCACAAAGAAAGTAAAGTCCATGTGGAGTTTCTTCAATGCCCATTATCTTTTCTGAAGTAGACTGGTGCTGCCAGGGGCAGAAATGAATAATTGTCATAAAAAAAAGAACCTAGGTTATTAAATCATCTTAAATGTCATGTTCGGTAGATCTCTGAAGTATTTGAAGATGACCTATCCATATAAATTATATCTTTGTTTGACCTTGAAAACATGTCTAATGTGACTACCAGTTTGATTATGATAGATGATTAATTTTTATACTATATTTTTATTTTCCTAAACATTTGATAATAATAATTATCAAGGACTAGAAATTTGATTTATATTGCTAAATTAGCTGTATAGGTACAATATCTTGAACAAGACTAGAAATGTATGTACAATATGTTTTAACAAAATTAATCTCAAATTTGTATCAGTTTACAAGAGTCATATACAATACAAACTAAATCAATTTAAAACATTTAAAACTAATAGCTGCTTTTAAAATGTAAATTCAATAATTCATCTTTTTATTTTATCATATTATATCCCCCTTTCCCTTTTTCCTTTTGTTTTCAAAGGAGATCCCTAAGCCTAAAAAACTCACACCCCAACTCCCAACTCTATATCAGTTATAATAAACCCTTATTGATGCTCTTAACCCTTAGGACAGCCTGTGTTGGGAGAGGGGGCATCATCTTCTAAAATTGCTTCAAGTTGTCATGGGCATAATGTTCTTTCTATGGGACTAAAATGATGGTTAAGTTTCAAGATTACTGTCTGGTATAATTGCAAATGATTTCTAAATGTTTGGTAGTGTTTTTCTGAAGTCCTTATTTGAAGTTCTGGCCAGAATGTTGTAAGAAGGACCATTTCAGCTAACCAAGTTAGAATTATTGTGAGCAGCTGATACTGAAAACTGATCGTAAAGTAGAACTACCAACATCATGATGTCATAAACCAGGTGGAATTGTAAGTGTGGGGCCCAATCTTCTTCCTGGAAACTTCAAATATTACTCCAGGAAAATGCAGAAAACTTAAACATTATTCATAAAGACATTTATTTAACGAAAGTTATGATAGAAGCAAGAATATTTATGGGAAAGTGTAAAACCTTTCCTGAATTCTTTAACTCCAACGTCAACTTTGATGTTTAAATTGTTTATGCTTTTATTATATATATAAAATGTTTACCCTGTAGAGGATATGGTACCAAAAGTCAGATTTCTCTTTGTTTGGTGATTCTTTCTGGATAGCTTTCTTTTATTCCTTAGGCATCTAACTGTCCAAGATCTCTTGACTTTTGAAGATGAGTATTTTCCTGCAAAGACAAGAATAGAACTCTTCTCCAACCCTTATGAGATTTCCTTACCATTTGTATGATTGTCAACTCTGTGAATGAGCTGTCATTTTTCTTGCAAGAATTTTCTCTTTTTCAAACAGATTCCTTTTTTTAAATTTATTTATTTATTAAAGATTTCTGTCTCTTCCCCGCCACTGCCTCCCATTTCCCTCCCCCTCCCCCAATCAAGTCCCCCTCCCTCGTCAGCCCAAAGAGCAATCTGGGTTTCCTGCCCTGTGGGGAGTCCAAGGAACCCCCTCCTCCATCCAGGTCTAGTAAGGTGAGCATCCAAAATGCCTAGGCTCCCACAAAGCCAGTACGTGCAGTAGGATCAAAAACCCACTGCCATTGTTCTTGAGTTCTCAGTAGTCCTCATTATCCTCTATGTTCAGCGAGTCTGGTTTTATCCCAGGCTTTTTCAGATCCAGGCCAGCTTTTTCAGATCCAGGCCAGCTGGCCTTGGTGAGTTCCCGATAGAACATCCCCATTGTCTGAGTGTGTGGGTGCACCCCTCGCGGTCCTGAGTGCCTTGCTCATGCTCTCTCTCCTTCTGCTCCTGATTTGGACCTTGAGATTTCTGTCCGGTGCTCCAATGTGGGTCTCTGTCTCTGTCTCCTTAAACCGATTCCTTTTTAATTATAATGTTATCCATGGCTTTTCTTCTCTGGTGGAAACAAGAGCAAAATCACTTCCCCAATGTAGCACAACTATTTTCCACTGTGAAGTCAACACATACTTGAAATACACTGGCTAATTTAATTCAGAAGTTCTTTCTTTTAGCCAATGTCTCTCTGCTGCCATTGTTCCTTTTTCATTAGCATTAAGAAAATTCAAGATTAATAAAGCATTATGCAATCTATTTCTGGGGGACATTTTCCATCCCTTTCTGTTTTTTAAACATATCCTTTATAGTTTTATATGATCTTTTTTATAACTGCTTGACCTGTAGGATTGTTTGGCATACCTGTAATTTGTTTTATATTATAATAAGCAAAAGTCTGTTTCATTTTCTTAGAGAAACAAACTGGACCATTATCTGTCTTTATTTGTGTAGGTATATACATGATGGCCATAACTTCTAATAAATGCATGATTACTGAATCAGTCTTTTCTGAACTCAAAGCAGTTGCCCATTGAATGCCCGAATAAGTGTTAATGGTGTGGTGTATATATTTTAATTTCCCAAAATATGCAAAGTGGAACACATCTGTCTGCCAAGTTTTTTTCCTTTGAGTACCCTTTGAGTTATTCGCTGCAGGTAGTGCTGTTTCCTTTATAGAAAGACCATGTAGGACATCTCCTTATGATCCCGTTAGCTTGTTGCTATGTAATAGAAAACTCATTAAACCTTTGCTATTGACAATGTTTCTATGAAATTCTGAGGCCTTCAGTACATTTCCAGTTACTAATTGATCATTTTTAGCATTATCTTATTCTAGAGGACATGGCAGACACTTTTGGAATTAGATGTTTGTTATATTTATGGGACAAAGCCTAATCCTGGTTATACCTTGAACTTGAATGAATAATGAAGTCAATTCTGTATCATCTGGTATAAATTCAGTGGTTTCAATATGTAAGACAACTCTTTCTGCATATTTCATATCAGTGGATATATTGAGAGATTCATTAAAATTCCTTAGTGACATAAGAATTCTGGACGGAGTTATAAGGGCTTTGTTCCATTTTTTATGTCTTCTGAGTTATAACCTGCTTTTCCTGACTTATTTGCATCTTCATAGAATGAACAGGCTCCACTTATTGTTGTGTCACATAAAATGCGGTTCTTCTTATAAGGTTAATTCTATTGCTTTTGGGAAAATTGCTATTACTCTCTCCTAAAAACTAGCATAAGCTCTTTGCCAGGGTTCATTGACTTCCCATATTATTATTTTTTTAATTTCACCAGTAGAAAAGAGCACTGTAGTCTCTGCTGGGTCTATCCCTGCTAGTTGACAAAATTTCAATTGTCCTCTTATAATTAATCTAGAGACCTTTTCCACATAAGTTTTTAATTTTTTACTTGGTCTATGTGGTAAAAAGATGCATTCTAAGATAATATCTTCCCTTTCCATTAAAATTCCTGTAGGGAAAATTCTGGAAGGCAATATGACTAGCATGCATCTAAGATTTGTATCCACCCAATCTACACATGCCTCCTGAAATTTCTCTGCAACCACAGCTAGTTCTTAAGAGAAATCAAATCAATTATATACACAGAGAGAGTTTTTGGTGGCAAGAATTTCAAGGAACCCAGAGCTCATGACCTGGGAACACAAACTGAAAGATGAGAACTCAAACCAGAAATTGTGCAAGTCATCACGAGGCAGGGAAAGCAACATGGGGGAAAGCATGTGCTATCTTGGAAAAGTGCCTGATCATCACACAGTGAAATCAAGCCAGGCAAAAGTGAATTGAATTGGAAACCTTCTGTGGTCCTTTTGAGCTGATCCCAGTAGATGTGGATTTGGTATCCACTTGGGATCCAAATGATTAAAGGCATGAACTAGTATGGCTACTGGAATTAAAGGTGCATGTCATTGTGCCTACTGGGATTAAAGGTGTATGATACTATAACCTGGTTTGTAAGGCTAACCAATGCGACAGTTTTGGTCTCAGACCTTCAGGCAGTATTTATTTATTAAAATGCAATTAAAATGTCACTGCAGACATCGCCTTGCCAACCCTAAGGTGGCTCCGTTAACTAAGAATTGTGCTTCCGTGCTCCCCTATCCAACCTTCCTTTATCTCAACCACCCTGTTTCCCCAAGTTCCCCCCATTCTCCCCTTCTCATTTTTCTCTCCCCATCTCCCCTTACCCCCATCCCACCCCACCCCCAAGATCCCAATTTTCTGCCCAGCAATTTTGTCTACTTCCCATAGCCAAGAGGATAACTAATGTTTTTCTTTGGGTTCACCTTCTTATTTAGCTTCTTTACGTTCACCAATTGTAGACTCCGTGACCCCTCCCCTATTTATGGCTAGAAACCAATTATGAGTGAGTACATCCCATGTTCATCTTTTTGGGTCTGGGTTACCTCACTCAGGATAGTGTTTTCTATTTCCATCCATTTGCATGCAAAATTTGAGAAGTCATTGTTTTTTACCACAGAGTAGTACTCTAATGTGTGTATATATTCCACAATTTCTTCATCCATTCTTCCATTGAAGGGCATCAAGGTTGTTTCCAGGTTCTGGCTATTACATATAATACTGCTATGAACATAGTTGAACAAATGCTTTTGTCATATGATAGGGCATCTCTTGGGTATATTCCCAAGAGTGGTATTGCTGGGTCTAGGGGTAGGTTGATCCCGAATTTCCTGAGAAACCGAAACACTGATTTCCAAGGCGATGTCCCCAGTTAGTTCCTTGGGCAGCTGAGGATAAGGAACCTAAAATGACCCTATCCTATAGCAATACTGACAAATATCTTGCATATCACCATAGAACCTTCATCTGGTGATGGATGGACATAGAGACAGAGACCCACACTGGAGCACTGGACTGAGCTCCCAAGGTCCCAATGAGGAGCAGAAGGAGGGAGAAGATGAGCAAAGAAGTCAGGACCACGAGGGGTGCACCCACCCACTGAGACAGTGGGGCTGATCTATTGGGAGCTCACCAAGGCCAGCTGGACTGTGACTGAAAAAGCATGGGATAAAACCGGACTCTCTGAACATGGCGAACAATGAGGGATGATGAGAAGCCAAGGACAATGGCACAAGGTTTTGATCCTACTTCATGTTCTGGCTTTGTGGGAGCCTAGCCAGTTTGGATGTTCACCTTCCTAGACATGGACGGAGCTGGGAGGACCTTGGACTTTCCACAGGTCGGGGAACCCTGACTGCTCTTTGGGACTGGAGAGGGAGGGGGAGAGGAGTGGGGAGAGGGGGGGGGAAGGTTGGGAGGAGGGGGAGGGAAATGGGAAGCTGGGAGGAGGCTGAAACTTTTTTCCTTTTCTCAATAAAAAAAAAAAAAAAAAAATAAAATGTCACTGCAGACTCGCGTGTGATGAGAACCCTAAAGGAGCAGGAGCAGCACATGTACCTTTTGCATTAGCCAACAGCTCTTTAACTGAGTTTAAGTACAGCTAGCTCAATAAGAGGAAAACCATGGCTGTTATTGGAAACCCAGCTAACTACTCAATGTAAGTGGACTCAGGTCTATTGGAAGACAGCCAATTATTAAACCAAATACTTAGCACTATTACATAAGCTTATTGCCAACTGCATTGTACATATGTTTTCTTATATCTAAGGAAAAGTATACTCCTCATCCCTCATGAAGGAAAAAATCTCTTTTGTAACAGATAAAGACCAACTATTGAAAACCTTAACCCATCAAAATTCATATTCGCAGAGCCACGTCCTAATTGATATATCTACAGAACACTTTTACATCTAAGGCTCAGGAATACTGTAGAAGAGAAGGAGTCAAGATTGTGAGAGGCAGGGAAAGTGGTGATTGCTATGAGATTGTGTACCCTAGTATTACTAAATGCTACACATACAAAATCTCATCAACATGACTGCCGAAATATGAGTTGAGCAATGATGAAATATTGCAGAAGAGAAACTGTGGATAGAAAGAATGTAAAAGCCAGAGGATAAGGGAGGTACTATTGAAGCACAATTACAAATAAAAACTCAAAGACAGCAATTAGAGTTCAACCTGAAGGTCAGAAAATCTAAACAACCAGTCACTGGCTTTTACCTCTAGTCTGAAATGGTGATTCTGCCTTCAGTAATCTCAGAATGAGACTGAGACTGAAAACCATTTCCTCCCACTTTACAATTCTTTTTAGTCCTGGGATTAAAGATCTGGTTTCTATGACAGCTAGTGTGATTACTGGGATTAAATGTGTGTGCCATTGTTGCCTGCTCTGTAATGCTAGTCAGTGTGGCTGTTTTACTTTTCTGAACTTCAGCTAAGCTATATTTATTAAAATACAGATGAAATGCCACTGCAGGCTACAGATTTTTAAAAAAATGCAGGCAGGAGATTTTGGGTTTAGTGGTTATGTACTTTGTTATTATGGCTGCTGAAACTGTGCCTCAGTTTTGTGAGCATGATTAAGTTTACCATGAGACAGTTATAAGAAATGAAGCAGAGATCATCTACACAGAATCTCTGCTGATATCTACTGTTGACAGCCTACGCAGTTAGCACCATTTTATCTCTAGCTCTATGTTGGGCACCTTATGTTATAGGACTTAGAAGTTATATTTGTTATTTACATTTGTGCTTATGAGGAAGTTGAAGCTGAGCTTCATTGGTAACCAGTTAATCCTTTCATTGAGGAATACCTCTTAGAAGAGAAAGAAAAATTTTAATGTGGGTGAGGAAGTCCCATGGGATACTTCAGGGTTAGATTTACCAGCCTATGCCCCCAGAAAAGCTCCTTCCCTTATAAAGGTCCCAACTTAGATTTAGATGCTCACTCATTACTGTCATAACTTCTTAATGCATTTACCTTTGTATCTTTGTTGTGAAAAGATATTCAGTCAGAAGGGGCAATAAATATGTACCAAGTCTTGGAGTATGGACCCATACATCCTAAAGTAGGATGTCTGTTGCCCATTGCCCAAATCCTAGCTGCTCCATCCATACCCTGCCTCCTTTTCTTATTTATTTATTTTTGTTGTTGTTTTTCAAAACTTGCTATGTAGATCAAGCTCTCCTTGGACTCACAGAGATCTTATGCCGTGGTTCAAGTACGATGAGGTACAGATACTCTTGAGGTTGGATGGATAATAATGGTACAAATGCCTGTGGAAGGATATCTAGAGCACACTACCCCTGACCAAATCTCCATATTTCTGATTCCCCATGTTTTCACTTTTTTTTTCTGAGTACTTTACCTATTATGCCACTGAGACAAAGCTGCACTTTTGTAGGGCTGAAACTGTCACATTTATGAAAATGTCATCACACAAATGTCTTCTGAAAAACCCACAGGAATCATTCTTAGACCTCACTTCTTCTTTCCCCTTCTCTGAGTACCTGTGTAATTATGGTTGGATTCAATGTCTATTGACAACAAACTACCCTCACCTGAGTAGGGAGCCTCAACTCAATAAGTGTTCTGATCTCCTTAGTGTAGGAAGACTCACTTCTGATTTGGGCTTCTTCTTCTGGTAGCATCTCAGATAATATTTCCACGGAAAACTTAAGATTTTTTTTTGTCTTTAGCTCACATGTCTTTCTCTCCCCCATGAACAGTTGGTTTTCATTGCCACTGCTGCTGATTCTTTTGAAGAGTATAAACTGGTAGAACCGTCTGGAGTAATTGGAAACATTCTTCATGAACATCCAGGGTGTTGGTACCCAGATCGAGACTGTTATGGTACCCACTCTTGAATACTCTATTGTCCTTCAACCTATCACTTATTGAAGGAATAAACCCCAAAGATAGTCCCCAAAAATTTTGCCAGAAAAATCTCACACTGGGAGAAGTTAAGGGATCAAGACAGAGGGGAACATGTCTTCCTGAAGGAGATTTCACAGAGTTCAAACAACTTTTCAGATGTACAGGATGTCACTAAATGCCTAATAATGGTGGGTGGTCCCACTCTTTAACTGGGACTGCTTAGATGTACAAATCTTTGGTTCTCCATGTAAGCTTTTATCTTACTTCAGAACAGAGAAGCCAGAGTTTTGAGGGCTTTGCAGGATCTCTTTGTCACTCTTCCAAGTGTGGCAACATTGAATACATTTCCTTTTTGTGCTTTTTACTTTAAATTTAAAGTTTCAAATTAGCTTATTGAGGAATGGTGACAGAATCTGACTTGAGGCACAGTTTGTGACCTCCAAATTTATTAATAATTCTGTTTGTAAAACATACTAACATTGGATAAATGAGAGAGATCATTATCCTGTTCCTTTTTAGCAGCTTCGAACAAAGTTGCAAGAAAAAAGTGAGACAAATTCTAGAAATTGACCAACTTCTGACACACATTAAACAGTCTAAACACTTATTTTGTGTGCCCTCAAAGAGCTTCTTTTTCAATACCAAAATACATCTCATGTTGCAGAAATTCAAACACAAGACTTCATTATAAAATTTTCTAACTTAAAATGTATCTGTAATTCCTAGTCTCCAAGAGTGCCAGCAGTTAAAGAGAATATGTCCTGTGACTTCGATGGCTACATGCAGCAAGACACTAAGGAATTTAGGTATTGAATCCTCAGATTCCATTGGGCTCAGTTTTCCTATGGAAATAGTCTTGCCACCAATAAATAGCAGAGGATGTATCCTCACCTTCCACCACAACACCCACAATATTGCCCACTTCCCTTATCTGAGGGAATAAATCCTTTCTCAATTTTAGAAGATGTAATGACTTGTCCTAATGAAGATATAAGAAAATACAATTTTGATATGCCTCAGAAACCCCTTTTATACAGACCTATAACTAGATTCAATGCTAAGCAGGCTCCTGTATATGAGGTAGAATGTGTGCTCTGACAGGAAATACATAAATTACACCCCTAAGAACTTTTTGGTTTTTAAAAATTCATTGAAGCATAAGTCTGCAGAATATGTTTGGGAATGGATTTTTAAGGGTATGTGAAAATAGTAGAACCACATAAGCCTGGATTAGCTTGAGTTTTTCTATATAGACCATTCATCATAAATTCAATGTTTAATATTGCAGCTTTTACAGCTAAAAAATGTTACCAAGAATTTATTTAGTTGTTAGGATGAAGTATTTGTGAAATGATTGCTTATTTATAAAATTATGAAAATGTCTTTATGCCCTTGACATATTGTGAATAAAGGGATTTTAATGCTCAGGGGAGCATTAAATGACTCTCTATTTAAAACTTAATCTTCCATGATTGAAGGACCCAAAAAATATGCACTTCACTAATGCTATAAGATACATCCTACTGAGAGAGGCACCAGCATATGTAAAGATCTTTGTTTCTCTCTGCTCGTTGCCTTATACCAAACATTACTATGGTAAATACAACTGCATAATTTGAAGAATAAGATATAATTGTCTTAATTGAGCTCAGAGTAGCCAGAGGCTGATGTAAGCATTGAGTATTTGAAGGCAAGCCAAACATAGTTATTGTAATGGGCAGCACAGGCAAACCAATATGTATAATGCCATAAATGCTGTGCAGCTACGGAACTGGCTAATCAACCATGGTATCTCCTAAAACAAAGTAGATAAAGTAGGGTGTGATTTATTTGATCTGTATTTGCTGGAAAGTGCTATTACAAATGAAAGAACAATTTCTTTTATTATAGTAGCAAGGAATCACAACCATGAGCCAATTTCCAGAATTGAACAAATTTACAGATACAGAAACATGTGACTGAAGGAAAACCTAAGTACTCTTGAAGAAGAACCATATTAAGGTGTGAAAGAATTTCCTCATAACTTTTGTCTTATTTTTATCAAAAGAGACATACATACAGCCTTTTTTATAGAGAAAGAATTCATTCAGAATTAAAGTTATTGAAGAGACAATGATTATAGTAGAGTTCCAAAACATTGTCACCATCCAGTTTAAGTAAGGGTTTATGAATTTCAGATAAAAAATGAAGATTTGCCTAAAGTCCAAATAACTTTATTTTCCCCAGTCTTAGAATCCATAATTGGTATGAATATACATAGAAGATAGCAAATACACACATTGATCATCTGACCTGTGGAATGAGAGTTATCAAGGGTAAAATTCCAAATGAAGTCTTTGGAGATTGATCAGGGAGAATAGTTCACCAAATTAGTACCACATGCCTGGAGGAATTCTAGAAGCTAAAACCACTTTCAAGGACTTGAGAAATTCAGGGATGGTGGTCCTATCACATCTCCCTTTTTTCCTTATGGTTGGACAATAGAGAGAACAAATTGATCATGAAAGGTAACCCAGGAAGATCACAAACTTAAACAAGTAGTGATTACTATTATAATGGCCTCCCCCAATGTGGGGTGATGTGAGATGTCCTTTTGTACATATGTTGCTTTTATTGGTTAAAGAATAAAGATGTTTTGGCCTATGTCAGGGAAGAAAATAGCCAGGCTGGAAGGGATATATGGAGAGTGTATACAGAGTCAGGGAGATGCAATGGCTGCTGAAGGAGGTAGACACTAGGAATTAATAGTAGATTCCAGTCTAGTAGTGATACACCGATTAATAGAAATGGGTTAATATAGATATAATAGCCAGCTAGAAATATGTACAGACTATTGACAAGCAGTATTGTAATTAATTTAGTTTCTGTGTGGTTATTCTTTTCTGGGTGACCAGGAAATGAACAAGTATTCTCTGTTTACATAATGATGACAAAATATCAGCAGTGTACATCCATATAAAACTTAAGAAAGTTTAAACAAAGGTATTCCTGCTCAGAAAATGATTACAGATAGGCAATAAAGAGAGATTTATTCAAAAAAATCCTTATAGATGGGTCACAGTATGTTTAAAAATGTACATAGGCTTGGGAAAGGGAGGATAGGAGTATATACAGTTATAAAAATAAGTAAATAATATTAAAGAAATAAAAGTATTAAAAAATAAAGTCACATGAAGATAGAAAATGAACAGAGAGTCTGGATTGTATATGTTATTGTGTTTAAACCTTCAGTCAACCACTAGCAACAACATGGACAACTTCATCTACATAAAACCTAAGAGAGCTTGGGAAGTAATTCTAAACACAAAAGAACATAGTTAAGCATGGCTTCTTGGTAGCAATATTTTTTTTTCAGGTTCATTCTGCTTGTTAAAAGCAAATACATCTCATTTAAAATAGGCTTCCTGACTCAGCTTTAGCTGCAAAAACCTTGTAGCTCTTTTAAGAGGCACCACCACAAAATACTTAATGGTTTTAATGAAAAAGTAACAGAATTCTTCTTGGTGATGATCTGGACCTTGAAATCCATATAGTTTTGGCAATAAACATGGCTCCGGCCATGGTACCTCCACCATGAGGCTAGACTCTCAAGAACCTAAGGAATATGGTGGATCCAGCTGTCAAAGCCATGGCTTTAATCCTAGCCATATTGCTTAGCAAATTAAAATCATATGTGTCACATGAAGAGATATACAATAAAGATAAATTAAAAAGCAAAAAACCTCTAAGTGGTTTACAGTGTGTTTAAAAATATATGTAGGCTTGGGAAAGAAAAGTAAAAGGACAAATCCTTAAAAAAAAAAAAGAAAAAAAAGAGAGTAGTTGGGTGTGGTGGCAAACATCTTTAATCCCAACACTTGGGAGATAGATGCAGAGGCAGGCAGATCTCTGTGAGTTCAGGGATAACCTGGTCTACAGAGTGAGTGCCAGAACAGCCAGGGCTACACAGAGACCTAGTCTCAAGAAACCAAATTAAAAATAAAAATAAAAGAAATAGAGTTTAAAATGAAGGCATGTAAATATAGAAAATACAAAAATAATCTGGATACTATGTTATTTTATTGTCTTTTAATTGTTTGACTTCTGAGAAAGGAGCAGCAGCCATTAAAAGACATTCAATTATAAATGCTGTGGGATTAATCCAACATACGTATTTTGAAAATGCCTTGATTTCAATATTTAAGTCAATATTTGTGTTTTTGGAGAAGTTTTGCTTTTATTTCCATAGGAAATAAGAGGCTATGGAAAAATCAGATGTGATCAAGAAAGACTCCCTTAAAAAAATCTCTGATAGGAGCAGATGGCCCAGATATCTGAGTTCTACATCTTGAACAGCCTCAATACTGCTGGCTGAGATGATCAAGCCTCACAGAATATTTAAGTCAAGACTTGACAATAATTCAAATTTTCTTTAGGTCCCGATAAGATTATCAGTGCCCCCAATCAGCAGGAATTATCCTGGAAAACTATGCCTGCATTCCCCAAAAAATAGATTATGGATTTTTTTTTAGAATGTTGGTTACAGGTTGTTATGGATAGTGGTTGGGAGGAAAGCTAAACAAAGGAGATTAGATTCAGAAATCTTGTTTTGTAAAAAGGGGAGGAGTGCTGTGGAACAATGAATGATCTTGTATCCTGTAAAGATTTATCAGTTGTATTGCTTTGATAAAACACTGATTGGCTAGTAGTCAGACTGGGCAACCAGGCAGGAAGAAGAGGCAGGGAAATTAGAACAGGAGAATTCTGTTAAGAGGAAAGACTCACATGCAGAGGAAACAAGATGACAATGCCTTGCTCATAAAAGGTACTAAGCCACGTGGCTGACATAGACAAGAATTATTTATTAATGTAGGATGTAAGATTTAATAAGAAGCATGAGCTAATAGGCCTAACAGTTTATGATTAATGTAGACTTCTTTGTGTTTCTTTGAAACTGAAAGTCTGAGGGATCACTCAGGACAGAAACGTCTGTCAACATTCTTTGAATTTTTTTACTGTGAATGAGCTAAGTTTAGAGAGAGAATTCATTGTACAGATTACAAGATTATGCCAGCATGTATATTTTGAAGGTACCTTGCCTTCAGAATTTGAGTCTAAGGATATTTTATTTTGGAAAACAGGTTCTTCTTTTGTTTCAACAGAAGGTAAATATCTGTGGATACTATTCAGGCTAATGTGGTTTGATGAAACAAGAACCCCCCCAAAGGTTTCTATAAACCCTAAAAATACTTCATCCAACAAACAGCAGGAAGCAGAAATAGAGACAACTATACAAAAATTTCTCAAAATGATTGTTAATAAATATTTGTTTTCATTTAATGTGGGTTGATTATAAAGAGTTAAATGGTCATGGACAATAACTTTCTAAAAAGGGGGCATGGGAGATATAATATAAAGACAAATACTTTGCATTGGCAGTGCATGAATCTTGAACTATGGATACAATTTTAAGGTTGATTTGTTACACTGTGTGTATGTATTTCTGCCCTTGTTTAAGGTATTGTGAATCCCTTTTAAAAATGAAATGTATACTTCCCATAGCCACGAGGATAACTATATGTTTTTCCTTGGGTTCACCTTCTTATTTAGTTTCTTTAGGTTCACCAATTGTAGTCTCCGTGACCCTTATTTATGGCTAGAAACCAATTATGAGTGAGTACATCCCATGTTCATCTTTTTGGGTCGGGATACCTCACTCAGGATAGTGTTTTTATTTCCATCCATTTGCATGCAAAATTTGAGAAGTCATTAAGTTTGGGGGAGGGGGAGAAGGGTGGGAGGAGGGGGAGGAAAATGGGAGGCTGGGAGGAGGCGGATACTTTTTTTTCCTTTTCTCAATAAAAAAATGCAATGTATAATTTAAAAATACAGATAATAGATAGTCATCTATAATAATCAAAGTTTTTCATGTTAATTAGGTTTTCTAGATATACTGAGATATATTCCAGTTAGATAATCTTCAACACTTTATAGATCTATAGAATATGGCGTTTAAAATATTTTAAGAAGTTAAACTTTTCTCGACAGTAAGATATGTCTGCTTCTGGTAGCACCTACTTTATAGAGATTGGTGGTTATTAAAGGAACTTATTTTTCAATTTGCCCTCAATGTTACAAGGCTCTAGCCATTTGGGCAATAAAATGCTTTTGCCTTGACTGCTTTATGTTATGTTGTATGAACTGAAAATGCAGGACTTATAAAAAAGTGACAGCTGAAGTTTACTTAAGATGAACTGATTCTTCAGTGTTCCTGCTTCACAAAAGAAGCTACCAGACATTCTGTAGGACACACAAAATAAGTAACTGATGGGCTTTGTCATTAAAAAGAAGAAAACATCTTCAAATTTCATGCTTCACTAAAAAGACTATGAGATATTATGGGCCTGTAGGCTAAAAATGGATTTCCCAATGTTAGAGGAGAATTATTTCATGTATCTAATTGAGCCTGGGCATTTGTAAGAACATAAGTAAATTAACATGCAGAACTTGAAAAACACCTATGATTCTCTCTCTCTCTCTCTTTTTTTTAACGCAGGGGTTTCCCCTTTCCCTTTATTTATTTTTTTATTAAGGATTTCTGCCTCCTCCCCGCAACCGCCTCCCATTTCCCTCCCCCTCCCCCAATCAAGTCACCCTCCCTCATCTGCTCGAAGAGCAATCAGGGTTCCCTGACCTGTGGGAAGCCCAAGGACCGCCCATCTCTATCCAGGTCTCCTAAGGTGAGCATCCAAACTGCCTAGGCTCCCCCAAAGCCAGTACGTGCAGTAGGATCAAAAACCCACTGCCATTGATCTTGAGTTCTCAGTATTCCTCATTGTCCTCTATGTTCAGCTAGTCCGGGTTTATCCCATGCTTTTTCAGACCCAGGCCAGCTGGCCTTGGTGAGTTTCCGATAGAACATCCTCATTGTCTCAGTGTGTGGGTGCACCCCTCGCAGTCCTGAGTTCCTTGCTCGTGCTCCGTCTCCTTCTGCTCCTGATTTGGACCTTGAGATTTCTGTCCGGTGCTCCTCTGTCTCTGTCTCCTTTCATTGCCTGATGAAGGTTAATATTCAAGAGGATGCCTATATGTTTTTCTTTGGGTTCTCCTTATTTAGCTTCTCTAGGATCACTAATTATAGGCTCAATGTCCTTTGTTTATGGCTAGAAACCAAATATGAGTGAGTACATCCCATGTTCCTCTTTTTGGGTCTGGCTTACCTCACTCAGGATAGTGTTTTCTATTTCCATCCATTTGTATGCAAAATTCAAGAAGTCCTTGTTTTTTACTGCTGAGTAATACTCTAATATGTATATATTCCATACTTTCTTCATCCATTCTTCCGTTGAAGGGCATCTAGGTTGTTTCCAGGTTCTGGCTATTACAAACAATGCTGCCATGAACATAGTTGAGCATATACTTTTGTTGTATGATAGGGCCTCTCTTGTGTATATTCCCAAGAGTGGTATTGCTGGATCCAGGGGTAGGTTGATTCCGAATTTCCTGAGAAACCGAAACACTGCTTTCCAGAGTGGTTGCACAAGTTTGCATTCCCACCAGCAATGGGTGAGTGTACCCCTTTCTCCACAACCTCTCCAGCAAAGGCTATCATTGGTGTTTTTTATTTTAGCCATTCTGACAGGTGTAAGATGGTATCTTAAAGTTGTCTTGATTTGCATTTCCCTGATCTTGGGGTAACCCTGACCAAGGAAGTGAAAGACCTATTCGACAAGAACTATGAGTCTTTGAAGAAAGAAATTGAAGAAGACACCAGAAAATTGAAGGACCTCCCTTGCTCTTGGATTGGGAGGATCAACATAGTAAAAATGGCAATTCTACCAAAAGCAATCTATAGATTCAATGCAATCCCCATCAAAATCCCATCAAAATTCTTCACAGATCTGGAGAAGACAATAATCAACTTTATATGGAGGAACAAAAAACCCAGGATAGCCAGAACAATCTTATACAATAAAGGACTGTCTGGAGGCATTACCATCCCTGACTTCAAACTCTATTATAGAGCTACAGTATTGAAAACAGCCTGGTATTGGCATAAAAACAGAGAAGTCGACCAATGGAATCGAATAGAAGACCCTGACTTTAACCCACAAACCTATGAGCACCTGATTTTCGATAAAGGAGCTAAAAGTATACAATGGAAAAAAGACAGCATTTTCAACAAATTGTGCTGGCAAAACTGGATGTCAATCTGTAAAAGAATGAAAATAGACCCATATCTATCACCATGCACAAAACTCAAGTCCAAATGGATTAAAGACCTCAATATCAGTCCAAACACACTGAACCTGATAGAAGAGGAAGTGGGAAGTACTCTACAGCACATGGGCACAGGAGACCACTTCCTACGTATAACCCCAGCAGCACAGACACTAAAGGCATCATTGAATAAATGGGACCTCCTGAGGCTGAGAAGCTTCTGTAAAGCAAAGGACACTGTCACTAAGACAAAAAGGCAACCCACTTACTGGGAGAAGATTTTCACCAACCCCGCAACTGACAAAGGTCTGATCTCCGAAATATATAAAGAAATCAAGAAACTAGACCGTAAAAGGCTAATCAATCCAATTATAAAATGGGGCACTGAGCTGAACAGAGAATTCTCAACAGAAGAACTTCAAATGGCCAAAAGACACTTAAGGTCATGCTCAACTTCCCTAGCAATCAGGGAAATGCAAATCAAGACAACTTTAAGATTCTCTCTCTTTTTATAAAGTTTTTAGTGTCCAAGCATCTACCTATGGACTTATGGTATGTGCCAAATGAAGGTTGACTAAGGAGGAGAAGATCAGTTCTTGGGATTCTGAGCAGTTTTTCAGTTAACATATAGAAGCTGTTTTCTGTAGCATTATAGTGCCTTTCAGGAAAAAAGTTTAAATGATAATGATGAAGGAAGATCATCTAAATGGGCAGAACTTCAGGCAGTCCATGGAATTGTTCATTTTTCTTGGAAGAGAAAATGGCCAGACCAAATGCCCATTTGCCTACTGTATCATGGGCTATAGCCAATGATTTTTGGTAGATGGTTGTGGACTTGGAAAGAACACGATTGGAACTTTGGTGAGAAAGATATTTGGGAAAGGATTGTGTTGTAAATGTTTCTTCAATGGTGAAAAATAATATCTGTGTCTCATGTAAATAATTATAAAAGATGATTTCAGAAAGGATAGTGTAATCATCAAGTAAATAGGATACTTGACATTTTTTCATGGCTATTCTTGACCTTGTGTAATGGGCCCACGAATGAAGCAATCATGGTAGCAGAGTTGAAAGTTACCAACTTGACACATGGACATTTACTTAATAAGGCTAACTTGGATCCAGTGGATGCTGAGTGTCAAGTCAACCAACAACAAAAAGTAGCACTGAACTGCCAATATGACACTGTTCCTTGAAGTGATCATTCATTTATGTGGAGGCAGGTTGACAACATTGAATGAATTTTATCATGGAAGTGACATTATTTTTTTCTTCCTGGCATTTTTATTCATTTCAGTTATGGACATTTTCATGAAGATGCCTCTGCCAAAATCATAATCAGCAAACATACAGAATGCCTCAACTACCACAATGATATTCCTCACATCATTACTTATCATCAGGTAATGTAATACACAACTAAAGAAGACAAATGGTCCATATCCTATAAGAATAAATTCATGAGACATACTCTAAGTAAATAATCAAGATGTATTGACGTTCTTCATAAGGGTACAGGAAAAACAGAACAAGTAGTAGATAGGGCAGTTATAAATATCAAATTACGACAGAATACAAAAACGAGTATTAAGGCAGACCTTAAATTTTGAACCATTTATTAAGAATAAAGAGATTCTTTTAGCTTTTTGTTTTCTATTTTTTAAAAAGTGGTATAATGTTATTTGATATAATGAGGGGATACGTGTGTTGATCTATATTAACACATTTAAATGACAGGACATTCAAAATCTAAATATTCTCCAAGGACTTTAATACTCAACCTCTCTGGATCCTAGAAAATCTTTCTGATTTCTAGATGCTTGGCTTATCCTTGAAGTATAAGATCTTATGCTTTTGTTTATGAATTTTCTTTTGTTTTACTCTTATTTTTATTTATGGTATATTTGTGTTTCTGTTTTGAAATATGAATGAACTATTTGTGCCACAGTCATGGAAAGCTTGTATATTAATTTTTATATTCTTAAAAGCCTGCAGTGAAGACATTTGAGACTTTTAAAGTCTTGTGATTCATAAGGATTTGGGAGATCATTAAAGCGGGTTATATTTTATATTAAGAAATAAATATGAAGCTTCTGTGAAAAGATTATGTTTTTATTACTTATTATTGTTATTTAAAATTTATTTCCGGATAGTTTGTTTTTATGTGTAGATGTACATACCTGAACAATATTGAAAGTTTATTAATTTTTTTTCTTTACATTTTTAATCATTTATTTATGTTTATTTTACCAATCTGGCTGTTTAACTAGTGAGTATGTGTAGATAGAGGCTGCTTGTTCATTTCACTTTCCCATTTCTGTCTAAATAAAAAGAAAGGTTTTAAGGTTAACATTGTAAAACTACATACAAAAAGAAACAGTTATCAAGCAAGAATTATAGTTACAATATTTATATCTATTTTATCTTTTATCATAACTAAGAAAATCTGTAATTATAACTATCTACTCTTCAATCTCATCAAAGAAAACAGAGAAGTATAATATTACCTAAATTAGCAGGAAGTGCATCATAGGCAACTTCCAAAACTCTAGAACTGACAGAAACATCTTGCTGCCTAGATAGTCACCCAAAGTTCTGTATCATTGTAGCATCCAACTTCAGCCTACAGGCCCATAATATCTGACAGACTTTTCCATGAAGCAGGAAATCTGAAGATTTTTTTTTGCCTTGTACTGACAAATTTCATCAGTTGCTTCCTTCTTTGTCCTGGAAAATGTCTCATTTTCTCTCATGAAGAGACTCAAAAGACTATCTCTCCTTCTTTAGGAAACTTCTGCAGTCATTTTTCTATGGATCCTGCATGTCTAGTTTATACAGCATAACATCAAGCAATTCAGGCAAGAGCAGTTTCTTGCCAAAATGGCTAAGAAACTCCATAAGGAGCCTCTTTGGTACCCATCATCATCTTGAAGTAGATTGCTGTTTCCAGCAGCAGATGTGTCTCATTGTCATGAAAAATCCTAAGTTTTTAAAACATTTTAAATGCCATAGTCTGTTAGTTTTTGAGTGGCTTGAATAATAGCTTTTATTCTGAAATATATCTCTATTCATCTAGAAAATCTAATAAAAGTGACTATAAGCTTAACTATTATAGATGACTATTAACCTATATTTTTTACTTATACATTGTAAATGAACTGTACAAAGACAACACCTTAATCAAGAGCAGAAATATACATAGAACAAAATTGATGTTAAATTTTTATCAATAGATCAATATCCATATTAATGCAGAGTATTCATCTCTATATCATATCCCTCTTTAAATGTAAATGAACACTAATAATCAATATTTGAGAAATTGGGCATACTTGTCTCCAAACTGCTTTCTGAGTTTTGTTGGTTGAAGTATTTGGGGGGTTTGCAGAGACCTTTCATGGGGTCTTGTTCCATCAAACCACATTAGCCTGGAAGTAATTCACAGGTTCTTATCTCCTCTGGAAAAAAAACATATTCTTAGATCCAAATTTTGAAGTCAACATACCTTTAAAATATATATGTTGATTTAGCTTAGCAAGCCATAAAATGATATATTTCTCTGTACTTAGCTTATTCACAGTCAAATATTAAATAAAACATCATAATATACATAAACCAGGCACTCTGTGCGCCTTTTGTCTTTATGTGACTTATTTTTCTTTACTCCTTTAACCTATGACTATAATCTGTTTTTAATCTATGCCTATACTCTGTCTCTTTAAAGTCTTTGTTTTAGTTTTCAAAATGATTTATGTTTTTTAAATATAACTTTCTATATACTTCTTCTTTCTCTCCCAAGCCTACACACATGTTTTTGAACACACTGTGTCTCATTTAGGGGTCTTTTATGTCTGAATCTGTCCTAATGCATATTTATAATCCTTTTATGTCAAGGAGATCTTCTTAAAATGCTAAGCAGCAAGGATAGGACTAACTCCATGACCATTCCTATTGTCTCTTCCCAGTCCTAAATGGTGGAGGCAAGTTCACTGCCTCCGAGAGTCATACACATTGCCTCAACTCCAGGGTCATAGCAGGTCTGTGTCACAACTAAGCAATTTGTAACATGTTGCTGCTCACAGACCTCATTTAAGTACAGGACCTCCCAAAAGAGCCAGAGGTCACTTGGCCAGGATAAACTAGGAAGCCATTTTTAAAGACACCACACAGTTTTTGCCTCTTAAAAGAGGTGTGGTACCCGTGCTTGCTGCCAGAAAACAGAACCCATCAAAAAAATGTGGCTATCACAAAGCTGTGCTAACCTGTGCGGGGTTTTATTTTTGTGCCCAGAATTCCTTTTTAAAGCTCTTGCATTTCATGTGGATGTAGTTAGCCTCACGTTCGTCACCATTCTGTAGATGGAGGCTGTTTATTCATTTCCCAGCTGATCAGACCTGAAATAATAACACAGAAACTACATTAATTGCAATACTGCTTGACCAAAGACTCTAGCATATTCCTAGCTAGCTATTCAATCTTAAATTAATTCATTTCTAACATTCTATGAATCACCACAAGCTTGTGTCTTACCAGGTAAAGTTCTGGCATCTCCCTGACTCTGCCTACTTTTTCTGAGCATTCAGTTTAGTTTTCCTGCATAGCTTTCTTCTGCCACAGGCCAAAGAAGCTTCCTCGTTAACCAATGATAATAGAAGATATAGACAAAATACAGAGGGAAACCCCACAGCAGACATACCTTTATACCACATGTGCTTTTTGCCCTCAGAGGCAATAAGAAGGTATTCGGTGGCTTGGTACTTGACTTACAGATGGTTGTAATCTACCATGTATGTAGGTGCTAGAATTTACCTAGTCTTCTAGAAGAATAGCCAGTGCTTTTAAGCACAAATTCATCTCTCCATTATTCAGGTTATCATCTTGAAATAATTATTTTGTCTGTCAAATCAACAAAAGGTGGGCTGCAATCATCTAAGTAGAGAACCTCAACTAAGGAATTGCTTTGATTATCTTAATGAATATTAGAAATCTCACTGCAAATGTAGGTTTTATTTTCTGGTAGCATATTATATGAAAGGATTATGGCACAATGAAGATTATTTACTTTTTCTCTCTTGGTTATTCCTCTTGCCACCAAGTTGGTATACTTTGTTTCTTCTGTTGCTGATCCCATTGAGGTAATCAGAAACAGGATTTAGTTTGTTTCTAAATTCAACCATCTCCACTGATACATAGTCATTATATTTTTCTCTGAATAGGGGAAAGGTAAAACACAGAGAGGGTGGTTCACCCCATCACAGTTATTATAATTAAGATAATTTCCTAGAGATCTATCTATCTATCTATCTATCTATCTATCTATCTATCTATCTATCTATCTATCATCTATCTATATCTATTATTAAATGATTGTCTTTGTCTACTTAAGACTAATTGCAATTTAAAAATTCTTAAAATTCTAAAATTATGAATATGGGTCTCTGAGGAAAAAGAGATATCTTGATAGAGATATCTATTATGGGGTTAGCAAGAAACCTAGAACTAAGGAAATTCCCAGTCATCCACAAGGATGACCTCACCTAAGAATATAAGAAACTGTGGAGAGGGTTCCTTAACTGTTCTTTCCCTGTAATTAGACTGATGAGTACCTTAATTGTCATCATAGAAGCTACATCCAGTAACTGATGGAAGAAGATTCAAAGATCCATAGCTTTGCACTTGAAGTCCAGTCATAAAGAGGGAGGAGCAACAGTATGAGCAAAGGGGTCAAGACCATGATGGGGAAACTTAAAGAAATAGCAGAACTGAGCTAGTAGGTGCTCACTAGCTTTGGACTGATAGCTGGGGAACTTACATAGGACTGAACTGGGCTGTTTGTATGTGAGTGAAAGTTGTGAAGCTTGAATAGTTTTTGGGCCGCTGGCCATGGAACTGTTACATATCCATAATGTATGACCTTGCTCTTTTGGAACCCATTTCCTATGGAGGGATACCTTGCTCAGTCTAGATACAAGGATGAGAGCCTTGGTGCCACCTCAAGTGATATGACAGATTTTATTGACTCCCCATGGAAGGTTTCACCATTTCTGAGGAATGGATAGGCATGGGCTGAGGAGAAGATGTGGGGAGCAGGAGGAGGGAAAGAAGAGGGAACTGGAATTGGTATGTAAAATAAGGAAAGATTGTTTTTAAAATGAAATAAATAAAAAATGTAAGATACTATAATCCTAAGTCAATTTAGAAAAAAAATAAGAAAATGAAAGTATTGATGGTACCTGTCTTAGAGTTTCCATTGCTATAAAGAGACACCACGACTGTGGCAACTCTTATAAGGGAAAATATTGGTCAGGCGGTGGTGGTACCCACCTTTAATCTGAGCACTTGGGAGACAGAGGGAGTCAGATCTCTATGAGGGCAAGGCCTACCTGATCTACAAGAGCTAGTTATAGGACAGACTTCTAAGAAACAGTGAAACCTTGCCTTGAAAAAAAATAATAAGGAAAAACTTTTTTTTTAGGTGGTTTCTTAGAGTTCAAAGGTTCAGTCCATTTTCATCATGGTAGGGAACATTGCAGAGTGTAGGCAGACATTGTGCTGGTTTCATATTGATCAGAGTAGATTATGACACAGGGTAATATCTTGAGAATAGAAAATCTCAAATCCCACTCCCACAGTGACACACATCCTTCTACAAGGCCATACCTACTTCAACAAAGCCATACCTCCTAATAGTATCACTTTCTTTGACTTTTAGGGGCCAATTACATTCAAAATACCAGAATTAATTCCATGGCCCCAATAAACTTTCAACAATGTCATAATGAAAAAATGAAGTTATACAACTTTAAAAGTTCACATAGTCTATCATAGTCTGTACATTGTTTAAACGTCCAAAATTTAAATACCCTTCTGAGATTCATACAAACTCTTAAACATAATCTCCTATAAAATCGAAATAAAAAGAACAGATCACATACTTCCAACATATTATGGCACAGAATATACATTACCACTACAAAGCCTAGGGAAGAGAGCATAATGTGGAAATACTGGACCAAAGGAAGACTAAAAACCAGTTGGGTAAATTCCAAACTCAGCATCTCCATGTTTAATGTCAAAACACTTCAAATTTCCAACTTCTTTCAGCTTTGTTAACTGCAACACAATTCTTTCTCACGGACTCCTAACAGTCGCTGTTATCAACTTTCCTTTGCAGGTACCTTATGCCCCTAGGGTCTCCAACACTTTGGGTTCTCCAAGGCAATCCAAGTTTTACATTCACACCTTCAGATAATGGCCTTTATTGGTCTTCATTTGGGAACAACCCTGATATATGCCTGTCCTCAGCATCTTTTATTTGTCTCAGAGGTAAATTCCAAATCTCCTTTCTTCTATCCATAACTCCAAAATCACATGGCAGAAGGAGCCAAGTTCTGTTACTTGTTGTTGCTAGAACATTGCCCCCTTGTTCAATTTCATCTTCATCAGCTTCATATTTTCCCTCACTGCCTAAGCTTAGCTATCTTTGAAGTTGCTCTGTAGACCAGGCTGGCAACAAACACAGAAATCCACCATCCTTTGCTTTCCTACTGCTGGGATTTAAGGTGTGAAGCACCACGCTAGCCTCAAAACTTTTTTCTAATTCCTTTTCACAAGGTGGAAACTTAAGTTGTGTGGGATTCAAATTATTCAGAGCCTAATAAGAATGATTATTTTATGCTTATAGCCCACAGACTCTGAGTACAAATAGCCCCTGCCAATTTTCCAGTGAAACTATTAAGCTGATGAATCTTTCCAATATGTTAGTGCCTGGAGAGCAGAGCCTAGTTTGTGAGAAAATAGCTAACATACATTTCTTTATTAAATATTAATTCCCTAATTTGCCAATTGACTTTTTTTTGCAGAGTACCAGATATTGTATCTAGTTTCTTAGTAATAAACTCACTATATTTTTTCTTGTTTGGAGTTTCCCATTGAGCAACATTCCTAAGATCTGTGGAGCAAATAGAAGCCATTTTATCAAGACAACAGTACAGCAAATCAGAGGGTATTAAGATATATCAGGGACATTTTAGCAACAGTCCACTGTGGCATTGAGATGGACTCCCTGAACTTCTGATACATCTTAACATTCTGAAAGCATCTTTTATATCTGTCGTCCTCCCAATAGTTTTGGGAGCTTCTGTTTTCCCAAGTGAAATTCACTTCTGCTTTTAATACCCACAATAGTTTTTCTGTCTCTTCTAAATCAAAGTAGAGGCAACGAAGCTATGGTTAATAAATAGAAGATATTAAACCAGGCCAAAATGTTCCTTTCTCAAAAGTTATTCCTCAAGGTGAATATCTTGATTCCTTTTGCTGATATAGGTTGCAGATATATTAAAATTTCTCTACTCATTTATTCATAAGCTCAGGCAATTCTTGAGAAATGATGCCCTGACAGGGGAAAGATAGTTGAGGATATGAATGCATGATTGTTGGAGTATCCTTGATATACAAAGATGACAGTCATTGCTTTATGTTTTCCTGCCTTAGAATACAGAACTTGTGTTCTGCCCTTGGGAGAGTTTGTAAAAATTCCATTGTTTGCAGTGAGAATCATATATACTATTTAGGAAAGAGCAAATAAGGAAGTTTTAGTGAGCTTTCCATGTCAGTATAACAGCTCACACATTCTCTACTGCTCATTACTAAAGAAATAGCTGAAAGTGTATGCCATCCTAAAATCTCTCTTGGCTCTTTATCTATTGAACAAGAAGGAAAAATAGGATGGATTTAAGAGTTATATTTGTCACACATGTAAGTCATGAAGCAGAATCACTTCTCTGTTTTTTGTGGTCACAAAATGCCTTAGGTGTGTTTCACAGTGGTTGACTGTTGGCTACATGTTTAATGGAAGGAAAAACATGAAAGTTGGAATTTATGTTAAGCAGTTAGAACAGGCATTAAACATAAAGTTATTATCAAAGCAGGATTTACCATCTATAAAAATACCTAATTAAAATTCCCGTTTTCCACAGGTTTTATAGAATATTCAAATGTAGGCTTCCAAAGAAGTTGTTATCCATTTAGAAACCCTAGTATGGATACATTAATGACAGTCATATTAAATATTTTTATGATACTTAATGCCTAGTGGAATTGTACAGGAATTTCTGTGATGACATAGAAGGATAGTCATCTCATTAAGCAATAAATATAAAAGTGTGTAATTTGATATCACCTCTGCTCTAGTCTTCAGAGGTGAAATCAGTGTTCAAAAGAACAAAGACAGAAACACTAACAAGGAAATAGCACCATTAGGTTCAATGAAAGTTTTGTATAAGACAGTGACTGAAAGTCACACATTTTACTAATCAATTGTTATTTTCATGACAGTTTAAACATGCTGCCTTATTTTTACCATTAAAATTAACCTTATTTAGTGTTTATCTGGGCTACTTGACCTTTCTTTCCCTAAATATTTATATAGTCTTTACTGAGGGTATATGTGTGTGTGTGTGTGTGTGTGTGTGTGTGTGTGTGTGTGTGTGTGTATTAGGTTAATAATTCAGTATAAATTTAAAAAGGCACACTGCAAATAACATAACATGAATACTTTTGTCGTTAAATATATTTTACTTTTTAAAAAATATATTGTATGGGTTTCTACCCTCAGCAAGATAGGGCACTGAGAATTTCAGGAAGCATTTCTTGATGTTTGGGGTATTTATTTGGTTTTAGGTTATTTGTTTGTATGTTTTTTGTTTCAGTATAGTACCCACTCTTGTCCTTGTTCTCATTTCATGAGGTAGCACCACACAGTATATTGACGATATCTCTTATATCTGTAGTTTTTTTTCAATTAGTGTCAGAGACTGAGAAGGGCTGATTCTGAATCTCCTGCCTCCTTGCTTCTTTGATCATCCTAGTTGGTAGGTTTCAACATCTTGTGGTAGGGCTATCATCTTTGGGGTGAGCACTGCTTAAGAGCACTGGAAGTAGTACGCTCTGGCTGCTCTTACCTATTCAAGCCCAGAAGAGCGTAAAACAGTTGCTGACTTTCCATTCTTTTCAGAAAAGACAATGGATCTCTGAAAGGCTCAGGACCCCACAGATTCAGTGAGTCGATAGACCAAGCCAACCCTGGAACAGCCTGGCTATGGGTTCAGAGTCAGAGAAAGAAACACACCCTGAAAATGGAGCCAGAGTTAGGGGAAGAGACATTTTTATCCCCAAACCGAAAGCCGGAAAAAAATTCCTGGACCCTAAAAGCAGGACCAAAAAACATAATAAGCCCGTAGATTCAGAGCATGTCAAGGATATTTGCCCTGGTCCAAACATAAAAGCAAAACAGTAAAGAGAACCAAAGAAAGAAACACAGTTCAGTCCCAGAATCAGAGCCATATCTGCAGTGACACAAAACCAGCCAATGCCTAAGCAGTGAAAATATCACTGAGCCCCTAGAGACTTGGAATTCCTCTCAGGCATTTACTGGCAGTTGGGAATTCCTCTCAGTACTGGAAATGCCCTTACCACATAGGGTGCAGTCAATCCCAAACCTGAAAGTCTGGAACTCCCCTGATTGCACTTGAGGGCAGCCAATTTACAAGCCCATTGGTTTGTAATTCCCCAAGACTCTCTTCCTGTAAAAACCCTTTCTTTTCGCCGCTGTGGGGGTCTCTCCTGTGCTGTTCCTGTTGCTGCTGGTGCTTTGAATGGATGGAGGGACCCGAGTTAACTATAATAAAGATTGCTTTTTCATCAGATATGGTCTTGTAATGTTTTGGGGATACAGACTTTGGGCATAACAATTTCTGGTTCATGATTTTTCAAGTTGTATCTTCATTCAGTATACATCATCACTTTAAAATGTTCCAGCTCTTAGCTGCCTGGATCTAAACTTATGCCAAGGTAAATCAGAAAGATCTCTAGCTGTCAAGAGATAATATGTTTTATAAT